>NC_060253.1:5000000-10000000 GCF_921293095.1 Ischnura elegans | reverse complement strand
CCAGTTCTCACTTTTCATTAATAGAGCTGCTCCTTCACTATTTTTTCCAGCTATCAATAGTGATGGCGTGAAAAATAAAGAGATGTGTATTTTTCTGTTTATCGATCCATCACCTATTTCCCAGCCTATTAGCAATGAAAATTCGATGGCTTTAAAGCTTAAGCAGAAAAGTTAACAAGATCATGAGCTCACCGCTTATCAGCCCCTCCTCTCCATTGGCTCTTTCTTGTCTACACTCTTGTGAGGGATTCCATCCATCACTGAAAGGTTCTCCCTGAGCAAGTGAATGGTCCTCACTGGTTGACTGCTCCTGTGGGTAAGTTATGTAAACGCCAAAGACATCAAATGTATTGTTGCATTGACACAGCCAGCAAATAAAAGAACAATTGACTTCAGGGTGGAGGACGGACACTTATGATGCTAGTGACATTCATTTAGGAAAGAAAGAAATAAAACTTAGGAAGTTATATTTCTTTATTTCCAATATGGAGAGCTTTCACAAAGTAAGGCCTGAAGTTATCAGTAAGACATTCATTTAATTGATCTGCAAGTACTCACTAACCACAGCATTATATTAAATCATACATAACCTGTTTATGTGACTTTCACTTAACTATTGCTTTCTGTTTGTGTTGAGATGTACACAAATTAGTGCACATACCTCTATCCAAGCCACATCTCTATCCCTGGAATATCTCCACATCTATCAGGTTGATCACAATGGATATGGTGTTGAGTTCAGTATGAAAATTTTACTCAGGGGATTTCGTCGTGGAAGCCAAAACATATTTGTGATGATGATAAATTAAAGACTCACAGGTGTGTGCCTCAAGATTCTCCACGATTTTTGACCCTATGTCTGATGACCCACTGCATGTTTATCAATCATGAGAATGGTGTTGACTTTAATTTATTTCATGTGGGAAAGGTGGAAAGATAAATTTTGTGTACGACTGATTTCCATATGTTACTTCTCTTCAATCTCGTGTGTGTATTGATTTCTTGTTTGTATTTCTTGATGGCTTTACAGGAGTTTGAGTTTGGAATTTCTCACTTTAGCAATGAATCTTGATTTATCAAAGCCCTGCACTTTTGCGTCCCAGTGCAGCTGACTTTGTCTTGTATCCTAGTGGAATGGCCTGCTTGTGTTCTTCTATTCTAGTTTTGACTGTGGCTTCCCAATGAATTTTTCACCACGAATTCTGCAGTGAACTCCATGTATTCCTTCAATTTGTTGCCGTTTTCTGTCCATAGAATATGATAAGAAGTGATTTACTTGTAGGTGGGGCTCAAATGTTCCCTTAGTGTGAAACTTTTGAAGGATGTTGCTAATATTACTAGTAGTTATATTAACCCATTGAAGGCAGGCTTTCTTCGGACTGGTAAAATCTGTAACTTTGTTATACTTATTCAAGATCTTGTTAAAATTTTGGGAGATAGGTCCATTGTGGTAACCATTCAGATTTTGAATAATTAAACATTTTTGACGTCTGATGGTAGATGCTTGGTGTCACTCAGCTGGATTGATAGCTCAATTTTTTCTGTCATAACTGAGTTTATTTAGGGGGGAAGTGAGAGTTGGCATTGAGATATCCATTGAGAAGGTCAATCAATTGTTCAGATAGAGCTAAGTGTTTTTATTAAAAGCCTGTAAACTCTTTTATATTTCATGAAGGTAGGCAGTGGTGTAGTCTGACACTACTGTTCAGCTGAATGTCAAGCGATGTGGAAAAGTGAGAAAATCTGGGATATTTTAGATCTAGGGAAACTACAGAATTTTACATTTAACAAATAAATCCTGAAAATTTGATGACAGCATATTTCTGTAATAGGTTTAAAGATGTGTTATAGAATTAGGTAGATTCTGAGAATGGTATTTTAGTGTTTTGAATGATTTGTGTTGATTTTTATAACCATCACGTCCTTAAGAACTTCCTTACCTATTAAGTACCTTTTGAGTTTGCGTCAATTTTGTCAGATGACCCAAATGCAAAAATGAACATGATAATTATAAATAAGTTGAAGCATTAAATTGCAATTGCAGTAATTTGTAAGTAATTGGGGAGACTTGGGTGTAAAATATGTTTGATAAATTTTCATGAATAAAATGAGAGCATTTATTAAAGCATGAACATTGTGACATCATATAGTGAAAGGTGCCAAGGGAGTTGGAAAACAGAAAAGCATGATGCATGTAGATGTTTAGATTAGGAAACTCCTCTCAAACGCAAATACAGTAGGTCTCTCCAGTGTACTAAGATATATGTAGAGGGCAATCCAACTGTGTTTAACTTTTATTTATAAAATTTCATTTAATATCATTCAACAATTGTAAAATATTTCATTTTTCAACCATTGATAAATTAGAAACAATTTGTTTTTTGTATTGTGGAAGTGTTCAACTGCATGACCACTTATCATCACCTAGTGCACGTCTTGGTGGCGAAAACATGAGAAAATAACTAGATCTGGAAAAGCTCCTCAGGCATGTTCTCAGGGATTTGATTAGCCCTAGTATGCCTTCGATTATCATGAAGAGACACTCCTCTTGAACCTTTGTGTGAATGTAGAGTGTGGCGGCAATGAATTTAGCTGGATTTTCATCCTTTCACTTGCTTGGCCTGCTTCCTACTCACTTCCCGATTATGCATCCTTTCTCTACCCTTTTCATTTCCCACCCTTGCTAGTTTTTCATCGGAATGGGATCAAAATATGTGGAGAGAGCATGGCTCAGAGACTGAAGTACAAATTGGAATGAAAATGATCAGGAATGGATTTTCTGTCCCCTTTGATTATCTGTTTGGGCTTTCTCATCCATCAGGACAGAAAATCAATGCTCTGCATAATTGTTATCCATCACTGGGTCCACCTACTCTGCTGGCATTTTCAAAGTGATGAATGTCCCAGTGTCTGACCTTCCTCTCCTCAAATGACCAGCGCCTTCAGCTCTTCTTCCACCTCCAACTCCCCTCCATCTTAACTTACGTGCATGTTAAAAATATGTAACTGATGATGTTATAATGAGGGAAATTTTTTGTTTGAAATTCTCAAGCTGTGGAAATTGCCGGACTTGGTGTTTTCACTGGAGGCATACCTGGCCAGTTATCATGAGATCTGGTCTCGAATAACGGCCAGGCAAAATGGTTTCTAGTGGCAAATTTCGTCCTTGGTGTAAATAAATTTTCAAGTTCAGATGTCCTATAGTTTCACTCTGTGTTACCTGATATATCAGATGATATCCTCCACCTCCTCGAAATTCATATTGCAGTGGCCATCACCCTGTATAAAAGAAGTTTCCCAGATAACCGAGGCAGCCTTGTTTGGGTGAGCAAATTTAGATTAGCCTTAATAAAAAGTCTCTGCTCACTTATGTGAGGTCCAGTCAGCTACTTTGTTGGCCTCTACTTAGGATGTGCCGACCTTTAGTGTGGTAAAATCCTTTCCTTTCATTCGTAAAAGTCATATAGGTCAATTTACCTGGAAGAACTTTCTGTAGCAGTTAAATGGAGTAGTGTAGTGCTTGGCTGTGACATTTAAGGGTCCTAGGTTCAGAGCCCAGATGAATCCTTTGCATGCCCCCAGCTAAAAAAATCCTTGAATTGAGAGGTGGCTGGCAATCAGTGGTTAGGATGAGCCTTGCACAGGCAATACCTGATTTTCTATAGAATGGTAAGAATTCTATGAATTCTTGCTGGTAGTGGCCACATCAAGCAGTGTACAATCCCTCTTTCAGAGGAGAATTCTAGAGAGTTGATGCAATGGATCAGTGCAGAAAAATCACTCGGGTTGTATTCGGATAGGATTCAATGTGTATAGTTTTCAAATATTTAATTCGATGGAGCACTTCATCACACGTAACAATAAACACCATTACTAGGATACATTACCATGCACCTCAGATGATATCCTCCAGTTAAGCAGTTTTTAATTGAGATAACACAAGACTCAGTGAGAATTTTATATACAGCCTTTCCGTTATTATTGTCTCCAATGTATTTTTACCATCTGCCACAAAATACTGTACGCATCATAAAACACAACAGCAAGAAAAAGATTATTTTTACTCTTACATTGCTAAGTGCTATTTACCGATTGCTTTTAGCTAGCACGAAAAAATTTATATCAATTAGGACTGAAAATGTTTTAGCGATAAAAGTAAAAAAGTCAGTGATAAAAAAGTTCATCCCTGCCGGGATTCGAACCCGGGACCTTTGGATTAGAAGTCCAACGCGCTATCCACTGCGCCACAGGGACGTGCATCGAAGGGGGCCTGTAGGCCGGTATTTGATTAGTCGGCTATTCCCGGTATCCTCATCGATGGCGGAAGAGGTGTTCGTATGTTGCTCGTTTTGAATCGGCGGTAGGATTGAGACTTAACTTCATTCTAGTGGTCCGTCTGAGTTTTCGGAGGTTTATTTTTATGTAGTTATCTGTAATTCGGATGCCTTCATTGATATTATTTTCCAAACTGCACCTTCCATTGTTCAGTTCTTCCAAGCTCTTCGGTCCATCCGTTCGAGTTGTTTAAACGGCAAGGAATTTGGCCCATAAGCACGCTGGGGCCGCTATTTATCAGGCATTACCTGTATTTATTATAAAATAAAACTATGAATTGCTTCCGTAAGTACCGCAAGATTACCTGATTTCTCTGATTATTATCACTATTCAGCCTTAAGCGAATAATGTTTATTCGTGGTCTCTACAGGTTTCATCGTTGCTCCCTCGAGAAATGTTTGCACTTCAACCCGTATGATGTTGGATATGAAGTGGAGGGAAAGGTATTTGCACATTTTATTTGTGAATTACGAATTTTTATGGATCACGGTGACTTTTTACTTCATTGTACTCTCCTGTGTTTGTTTTGATAGTTTCTCAGGACGTTATAAGCTGGCTGTTTAGTTTCATATCAGTACTTTTAATAATCATTTTCAGGAAAGGCCTACCAAGAAACCCTAACGCTTATGGACCCTTGACAAATGGGCCAGACTTTACTTATTTGGATGGACGCCCAACTCCTATCGGTCCCAGACTGAAGGCCAGGCTTCAAAAACAACGAGAAATCGCGGTGAATACATATATTTAATATAGATGAGCACCAAATTTCTTTAGATAACATTAATTTCTTGTTCCCACGTGCGAATTATTTCATTTTATTCTATTTAGGACTTGATTTAGACCGATAATTATTATGTAGAGGTTTAGGTGTGATGAAGGATGTCGATGACTATGAATCAGAATCGGAGATCTGCTCAAGTTTTTCCCCCCCTACCCTTATCTACAGTCTCACATTCCTTGCTTTCGATAGATTAAAAAAAAACATATAACTATGGTCTTATTGTGATTAATCCTCATGCCATACTCCTCAAGATGTATGTCCTACACATGCACTAGAGCCTGCAGACCTTTCTGTGGCTGGCTAATCAATGCCTGATCATCTGCGAACCTCACTGATTTAAACATCATTCCTCCGACTTTTACTCCAGCTTCCAACTCATCCGGCACCTGTCTAACCATCTCCTCAGTGCACATGTTAAAAAGCACTGGTGATAGTGGATTTCAATCTCTCTGGCCTGTTTCCTCTGCCATACAGATTCTCCACGTATTCTGTATGTCATCTCCCTTTGGTTAGCATCCTCCCATCTTAAGTCTCAATTTTTGACATGGCTTGCCCTCTTTTGTAGCTCAACAGTGACATAAACGTGGCAACTAAAGAGCCTACCCCTCCTTCCTTCTGAAACTTTTCCATTTCCTCACGCTGTCTTCTCCACCACTCCTCTCTTGCCCTCTTATTTTCACGCTGTAATCAATTATTAATTATTGCCTTTAAATACATCCTTCTGCTCTGCTCTGTGCCCCCTCCACTTCCTCCATTTCTTTTATCATTTCCTTTGTTATCCAAGGCATATTTTTTCCTTCGACTGTCAACGTAGCCAATTGACTTCTCCACCACTTTGACTATTCCATTTTTCCCACCCTTCTTCTACAATGTGTGTATTTTCTATCTCTTGGATACTCTTTTCTACTAATTCCTGATATTCTCTCGTTGTAGTCCTCTTCAGAGCTTCTGTCTGAACTCTTTCTTACCATGACATGTAGTCTATATGATATCTCCCCATATCTCCTTGGCTTTTCTATGCAGGGGCGCAGCCACGAATTAAGGCTAGCGGGGGGGTTAAGGTGCAACTAATACCGGGGTGTGTGGGGGTATGGAATACCCACCAGGATAAGTGGTAGGTGCGAGATCAATAATTGTGGAATTTTAAGATAAATGGTTCAAAATGGTGAGTTTTACGGCTTTCTGAGGGATATTTTATTAATGCTTACACTATACTTTTAGTAGTATCAATCCAATCAAGTAAAATGGATTAAACTTAAGCATTTCTCTAAGCTCTGGGGAGGGGGTTTAAGCCCCAAACCCCCCCCCCCTCGCTGCGCCACTGTTTCTACGACATGCCTTTGCACTTTATGATGATTGAACCATGTGTTTGTGATGAATAACTTGTTTCCCCTACAAATTTCTGCTGTTTTCTCTCTCCTGTCATTCTGCATCCATAATCCAAATCCTCATACTTCGTTTCCATCCCTCCCTTCCCCCATTGAGGCATTCTAAACCCCCATTATTATGAGATTTTTCTTGCCTGGAGTTTGTTTAATTATTTCCTCAAGCTGTTCATACACCTTATCTTCTTCTTCCTCCCTATGATTGCTAGTGGGCATGTAAACTTGAACCATCAAAAGGTTGGTGGATGGCGCCTCAATTTCCACCACCAGAATCCGATCACTTTCCTGGTCTATACCTACCACACACTTACCCATCATCCCGTTTAATACTAAAGCTACCCCACGATGACTTTCCTCCCCACCACTATGTATAAACCTATACCCATCACCCCAATATACCCCACCATCCCTCACCTCACTTCTAATAATCCTGAGGTATCCATCCTCCGTTTTTCCATTTTTGATATTTTTTAGTTTCCCCGCCGTCATCTTTGCCCCTACATTCCATGTCCCTACATTAATCGCTGCCATCGTCTTGGTCTTCTTTTCTTTGTTCTTGATTGCTGCTGCTGATTATGATAGGTTTCTGCAAGGATTTCTCATGTTGACAAACCCATGGACCTTGCTGACCTCGCTGCCGTGAAGGACACCTGGCCTTTGTAGACGGGTCCCGTTCAATGAGTATCGGTGGCTCATTTGGTTGTATGCATGTTTTCATGGAAGAGATATTTTGTAGGGTTTCCCACTTCCATTCCAACAGTGATTTTACGTGACCCCATGACATGGACTACCATTCGTCTGGTTTCTGCCCTTCAACCTACGTGGCATGGGTAGGGGGAGTAATTGAGAATTAATCCCGCCAGTGCAGCTTTAGTGTTCATAAGAATGCGCAAGCCTTTCCATGGCAGCAAGGTTGTAGCCTAAGGGAGAATGCGGTGCACACAAAACATCGTTCTATTTCATGAGCTCTCTGAAAGTTTGTATTTGGAGATTAAATAGGTTTTGTGGATCTCAATGGAAGTTTTCGAGAGGACAAATTGTGACACAAATGAGGTTTCTCAAGGATTTGAAGGGGTTCTCAGAACCAGTGAGAAATCATCAAGAATGCCAATGCTCAGGGTCAGTGAACTACGTGACCATGATGTATCCATATTCACTTGAAAGAGTTGTCAGCAGTAATTATGGGGGTTTTGCAACTGTGAATTATGAGAGGTTTGGAAGAAAGGTCTGGGATATTCTTGAGATTTACCATAGGTTTGCATCTTATCTAAAGGTGTTACGTAGTTGGGATTTGTGAAGATATTTTCAACAGGATTTGGTGGAGGGTTGAGAGGAGTTGTTCCTCTGGTGCCACTAAATAAATTTCTTTTGATAATCCCAGAAATTTTCAATGTAGGCATTGCAACGTGTTTTTCAAAATGTGCAAAACCTCCGTTAAGTTTTTTGCTGGACACAGGAGGAAGTGTACTTTTATGCATATGGTCGCAAAATGTGCTTTATTCAGTCAATCAATAAGTAGCTTTGTATGCTTCCAATTTTAAATCAGTTTGGTGTCTTAAATTCATGCTATGGTGAATAATTTTCTTGCCTCGGTATTAATAAGAAGAGGTCGTTATTTGCTCAATAATTCTGCAATTTTTTTGTGAATCTCTGTGGCTTTCGAGAATCACTTTAGAAGCACTAGCTGTGGCTTAAAAAGCTGTTTCTTTCGTGTTGCCTTTCAATGAACTGACAAATTATGAACTCATACGGAACAGATGACGGCAATGTAAATGTGGGACATTGTTCCTAGAACTGTTGTAAGAATAAAATCCCACGGGACTTCGTTAGTTCTCGTCTAATTCCTGTGGAACTTGTTTAAGTGGACAAAGTGACAATGTAAACAGGGCTTTAAGGACCACCATTTTAAAGCACTTACTTCAGAGCTATTTAGGAATAAATGTTCATTTGATCCACTCTAATTCAAGGCAGGGGACCGACCCACTTTCAGTTCCTGTGGGTGGCATTATCCTATGAGCACTAAAATTCAGAATATTTGAGTGTATTTACCCTTCCTTGGTTTGGGTGTTTGAGGTAGTGATGGAAATTTCATCAATGACAGTGGACTAGAAGCAATGGATGCTTGAGTTTAGAAAGGTCTGTGAGAGCAGAAGGCAATGAAAGACATGATAGTGCAATATGTATTACTTTTTGTAGTTCAATATGCATTGACTTCATGTTGAACGTTTACATTTGCCTCAGGTTATTCATGAAGTATGATCCTTTAATATTTTATTGTTCATTGGAAAAGCTCCATGGTTTTATTGATGTTTGCATCGTTGCATCTCAGAGATGTATTCCATGAAATCTTAAGATTTCTCATATCATTTCTGTTGCGTATTTGGACTTACTTCATTTGACTTCTTTCATTTGCAGGAAAAAATAATACAATTTTCTGAAGAAATTGATTTTGCTGTGCAGAGACATGAGCTAAAACTTAAGGATGAGGAGGATGTCAAGAAGAAGATAATAGCTGGGAAACTCAAGCCGAAAGGAATGCCATTCAAGAGTAATCAGCCAGTCGAGAAGTAAAAGTCAGTCTTCCGAAATATGAACCATATTGGTTTTGTACAGCATTTAACATGTTTTAGTATTGAATATGTATATTTCTACTTTAGATTATAAATGGTATGTTATGTTAAGCATTGGCATTTTACCTAATAATGAAGTACCACCTCATTATTAGTGTGTGGAAGACAATTATTTTAACTTCTTATGTTAAAGGGACCCTTTGAATTTTAATGGCCCATCTGCACCATATTTCATGCATTTTAATGACTTTTATTAGAGACTTTCTGGGACTCCCTTGGTGAACCAAGTATCATTCCAAATTTATACACTTTTCTGAGACTATTTTCCAAAATTATGCAGAATGTGTCAACATTTTGGAGTTGAGTAGGTTGATGCTCTACTGGGTGTTGAAAAATTAAGTTTTATTTGTTCTCCATGAAGCAGATGGAATTCTGTAAGAATGTACACCTACATCCTGCTGTAAGATGCTCAATCAGATGTCGACAAAGTCTTGTATTTTTCAAGTGCTACTTTGGGAGAGCAGAGGAAATTTGGAAAAAAATTAAGCTTGTATGCAACAATAGGCTATTTAAAAAAAGCATCATTTAAATAATTCTGGAGATACTAATAATTTTTAAAAATTGATCCTCCATGTATTTATCTAATGCGCTTGCACAAGATTGAAAGCTAGATTGGTCTTGTTATATTCAGTGGCGGGGCGTGCGTATACGCATGTTAGCGAGTGCACACTCAAAGATGAATGAATTTTAAAAGAATACTATTCCTTCGTAACGAGAGGGATAAAAATCCTCTCTACATATATAAGAAACATGAGCCTCCAAACGCTACAGCTATCTCCTTTTCGAATTCACCGCTCTACAAGTGTGTGATCCTATGGCATCGCGCCCGTCGCATATTCGGTTTATGCGATCGCTTGTGGGTGCTCGGGTGGGACGAAGTAAGCAGGGGGGGGGGGGGGTATATGCTGTTCAAATGGGTGAAGGGAGCAGACTCAAAACGATGCGAGTGCGCACGCGCATATTTTTGGTGAGTGACTCGCAGTTAGTGTAGTGGTGTAGCCGCCACCTACACTACCTGTGCCCAGAATCCTAGTCCGTCTGCAACAGAGCCATCTGTATGGCCGTTTTCTACACTACTTCCTCATAGGGTATAACTCATTTTGAAACTTGAAATAATTTACATGCGCGAGGACTTCCGGAAAGTCTCTAGTGTCGTTGCTCTACTAGGATTCATTGTTGGCAATAACATTCAAAACACATTCAGTGAAACAAATAAACTACTGAAAATTCTGGTGACAATTCCGATGACAGCCAGTGAAGCAGAGAGGTGTTTTTCCAACCCTTAAGCGTGTTAAAACATTTTTACGTAGCACGATGGACGAGGACAGGCTCACTGCTTTGGCGATGTTGTCAATTGAAAAAAAGTTCCTGGATGGAATCGAAGGTTTCAACGACAAGGTGATAGACAAGTTCGCTCAGAAGAAGGAAAGGAGAATGAATTTCAACTACCATCATTTGTAAAGATGTGTTTAGAATAATTATTTTCATTAGCATGCTAATATTATTTCTATTCATGCAATTTTAAGGGTAGAATGTACCAGTGAAATGTTTTGCTTCCTATGTATTCTATTACGACGAAATATGATGCTCATGGATTAGGATTAACATAATATAATTAAATCATCCCATATCTGCTCCAATGCACACCCTAGATAAATTACCACCAGCCGCCACTGATTATAGAACAGCTTATTTGAACTCTGACGTTTTGCTAACCAGGTGAGTTCTTTTTGTTGATATCTTACAATAGGGTGGTTTCCTATTATTTTTTTATTGCCTAAATCGAAAGATTATTACTCCTGGAGTACGTATTTCACGCTTTTATATTTTTTAATGACAATATCTATTTTACGCAATTAAGTGAAAAGTGAAAATTTTCAAGCGCGCAAAAATGCGACGGCTAATTATGAATGCTGGGAAAACTGTGTGACGTCGTTCTGGTTCCCGCTACCGCTAGTGAGGTGACCTTGGATAACATCCAAACACGTGTGCTACAGCCATTTTAAGAAAATTACCCTAAAAAGCTGTAAATTAATATATAATGAATGAAAAAAACAATTATCAGTCTTATAGATGGAAGGATATACCTTTTTAGATAATTAAGACCCAAAATTGAAAGACATACTTTTGGTGATACTTGTTAGTATTTTACCTCTATAAACCTCACAAAGCTAAAAAGTTTGAAAGTAAATGTTGCAAAAATAAGAATAAAAATTCTTGAGAGTAAAACCGAGCACATTGAGATGCGTTCGCTGAGAAAGGAAGAGGCCTCCTTAAGAGCGAGGGACTATAATGGAAAAACTACTTAACCCTTTCACTGCCAGCCCATTTCAGGATGTGGGATGTACGAAGACTGACAAGGCTATTTTCCAGAATTAGCAACATTTAAGATTTAAACATTTTTCAGCTACTTAATTTTATTTAATACGCCTAGATTTTTTTCCAATTCTTAAGATATATCTTATCACCAACCATAGATAGATTTTGGGGGTTTACATAAATTATAGCCGTTCAAAAGGCCACAATCACAAAAAAAAAGTTAAATAATTTGAACCAATAAATCGGCCCCTGGCAGTTTTCGCTCAACCAGCGAGGGCCGATATATCGGCCCGGTGGCAGTAAAAGGAGTATAATACCCTTGACCATTCTATTTTTCTGTTATAAAACAGACCTCTCATATTTTGTGGAATTGAAACTTAGCTGCCACTTTCCCAATTTATATGTATGTAATTTGAAGCATTAAAAGCCTGTATTGATGCTCAAAAAATCCACTGAAGATAAATAATTTACTTACCTTGATCAGGATTCAAATCCTAATTTTGACGATTCAGAAATGTGGGCAACTCCTTAAATATGCACCTTAAAGATCCACTGTTGGCTAGCATGTATGTATTTGAAATTTTTTTAGACTACATATGTAATTTCTGATTGGATTTCCATCACTTGTATCCATGTACTGACTAATTTGGTGAACTGAGGATGCAGGCAAATTCCTATTGCAATGCCCCTCCAGACTATCGCCAATTAATATAGGCTGTGGACCTCATCTGATATCTTCCCATTTGTAGATTTAGAACACCCTCAAGATGGTGATCAGAGCCTTCAAGTTCCTTGATTATAAATCTTTTGAAAATGATGGTATCAATGACTGCAAAATATAATTTATAAGGTTAAAAATGATCACTAACAAATCTTTAAAATTATTACCTTAGATTTAATGTATCAAAGGTCTATGTTACCTCAAGGCAGTAGTGGTTCTAGTTTGAATGTAGGTACTGGACAGTATTCTCCTTCCCTTGCTTCACATTTTTTTCTTTCAGACCCCATAGAATTAGAATAGAGTGCTTTTGTTCCTTCCAAAGCCTCATTGACCACTTCCCTTGACATTAGTGTGGATTAAGCATGAATTTTCATGTTCTCCACTGTGCCATCGACTACTGAATGCTAGTTGACTATGGACTATCCTTTATAGCCCAGCTGGACTTAGGCCTTCTTTAAGTTTTTTCTAAGTCTTTAACATTTCTCAAATGTTAAACCTTGTTTTGGAATGGTTATCGTTGCTTATACACAAGGCTAATTTTGTCTCCATGAGGTTTTTGTCCTTACCTTGAATTAGAATGATGGGCATCCATGTCCAAGGTGATGTGTGGCCGCTATTATTATTAACCAAATACAATTGGCAAACAGCAGGAGTAATGTAACCACTAATGTGCCAAAAATAGGGTAATGACATAGTAATGAAATAAGTATCACAATATTTTAATACTTTCTCATCATAAGGTACATGAAAATATAACTCTGGAGTCAATTACTCTGCTATTTACAAGCTAGACATCAAGAACTTAATAACTTTATAACAAAACTCCATTAACAATAAATTAAAACTGGAACATGACACGAGAAAGAACAGAATTATTGGAAGCTCCATTACCATAATGATGACCAGCACGAGACGCCAATTACTAAAATGCACAAAAACTTATGGATGTTATTCATATCCTCTGACGGACACAAAGAGGCCATTTTTACCGTCCCATGTTTTGAAGTAGGTCCAATATGTAACTACCCAAATCTTCATCCTGAAAAATGTTAAGGAGAAAAGCTAATGAATACCAAGGCCAATAAACTATCCATAAAATTTTCAAATACTTCTAAGCAAACATATGATGTCACTCTCATTTACAGAGTGGGTCTGCATATCTAACCTCATTCGTCCATGACACAAGTACATTTTTCTGGTCATCCTCTGTGGTTTCCACCTTAATTAGGACACTTTCAACTGATATGGATGAGCCCTCAGTGAGCTGGACACTCCAGTCCTTCAACCTTCTGAAATGAAGAGGAAAATATAAATGTAAAAAATTATTTGAAAGGCAGAATGAGGAATTGATATTTTATCTGCACTAATGCTTGTATTTTAGTGTAGGATGGGTTGAAGAATAGATATGGTCATGAAATGGAACTCTGGAAATGGACTGAGAGAGGACAAGTATGTTTTGTCAACCAGTGACAAAACATACTTGTCATATTCAGCAACGTAGTTGGTAATGGAAAAACAGCCATTAATTTGATTAAGCAATTTTCATGCAAGCAATTTTTTCAGTGAAAGGTGACAATGCCCTAATGCACATTACACATTTGAAACAACAAACACTTGATAGTTATTTCAGAACCACCATATGGTCACAAGAAAATTTGTTCTCTGCAAGGAACATACATATGCATATATGAATTCTATCAAATGGAACCAATAATTTCCCTCTGAGAAATCTTTAAAATTATAAAAATACAACATTTCAATTTCTATAAATCACTTTAATATTTTACTTTACTACCGAGACGATTCCGTTGGCAAGTTTTTCCAAAGAGTGCATGTATATTGCCGACCATTAGGTTTTACAGGGAACAAGAGAACATTGCATCCAGTGCTGAAAAAACCCCTCGGCCAGGACTCAAAACCTTCACCGAAAGAATTAGCAGTGTGGCCTTAATATTGAGGGCTGGCAAGGCAACTTGTTGCCAAGATCTTTGCAAAGACTCATCAGGCAGCATGTGAAGATATCGATGACTAAGTTCAAACAACATGTATTTGAAATTTTCCCAGTTTGAGACTGGTATTTTAAACTAAGTGTTATAACATTTAAAAAAAATAAAATACAAGCAAAGAACAACTCTTTATTTGCAAATGAATGCTTCTTTTTCAGTTTTATAAACTTTTGGTTTTTAATTTCAGCGTGCAAGTAAAAGAAATAAATCATTTTTTTTGGTCTCTTGAAAAGTTGCTATTTTTGAGATACGTGTTTTTAGAACTCAGCCATCAATATATATGTACATATTATCGCATTCAGTTTTGGGATGGGTAAATATTCCGATCGTGACTCACCCCGATATTAATTGTTGAAGCTTTTCAGCGGTTCTGCTCGGAGGTCCAGGATCATCTAACGTGATTGTTGACGTAAACCTGATTTGGTGTCTGTTGATGCCAGCTTCGGTGCAAGCTCTTTCTACATCCATCAAGTGCATTGACTAAAATATTAAGCAGCATGTCATTACTTCCTCTGGATAATGATGGCATAATATATTCATATTTGCATGAGTTTTGGTGAATTAAACATCATTGTAGAGAGAATGGCCACTTTAAAAGGCATTGTAGAAAAAGGGAACAAACAATTAAAAGCTCATTTTTAATTGTGTAGTTACATTCCTCCATTTTTATCGTATACATTTTTGAGCTATGTTAGTATGCTGAAAAAAACTGAAATGCCATGCATAAACACTTTTTATTTAAGTACTAAAGGGTTCAGTAATAATGTAGGAGTAAACCCTACACTAGAGGTAGAAAGACACTCGACTTGCCCCTGCAAAGACGCACATCACATCTGGACAGCAAAACCCCCCACAGTGAAGTCGTGGTTTTTCAGTCCCAAAAAAGTCATTGTATGGAGGTTTCACTGTATAAGGCTGGCATGTGTATGTAAGTTAAATGCAATCAACTCTTTACTTATGTTTTATTTATTATATTACACAAATACGACATCAGTGGGCTGAAAAAGGACTTGGTACTCAATCAAATTTGCCCAAGGCCGAAATGTTGCGAACTCATACAAGGATCTGAAGCACAACAATTTTTTCTAAATAGAATACTATTAACTGCAACATTCCTAGACCTCAAGTTTAAAATGAGGCAAAAATTCTTGTGGATTTCAGAAAGATTGAGACCAACTCATTTTCAGCCATTTCATTTTAATGAATAATGACTGAAACTTTCAACATAAAAAAATTAAATGTAAAGTCCATTTCATGAAAAAGTATGGTTTTATGAAGCATGCAATATGGTATTAAATTTTGAAAGCACATGCATATTCTACCATTAAAATAAAAATATGTACTCCGTGACAAATTTTAATTTGAAAAATAAGATGGACATTCACAATATTGCAGACATTCCTCCCTGCATGATGAACTGAAATTCTACTAAACATTGGGGATTTCATGAACCTGGCAACTCTGAATATAGCCAACTACATATATCACCACACTCACGTTCTCTTTCATGACAAGCACTCCATGGATTAGCCTTTGGCGTTTGGGATCTGGAGGCAGACGGTTATAGATTACTGCCTCTTCCTTCAACAAAGATAATGAGACATCCACAGGAATATCTGGCACTGTATTGATCAAACAAGTTTCTCCATTTGCTGGGTTGTAGCAATCTATACCAAATTCCTAAAAAATTATGAAATAATTTGAAATAAATACATCAGTGATATACATACACAGCTACATAGCCAGTAAATTCAACCTGAAAAATGACTTTGCATTGCGTTGCTTTGCTTGAAGATTCCAGGCACAGATATTTAATTCATGTAATGAAAAAAACAGGAAATGTCAGAAGACTTTCAAGACCCAGTAATATCTCGTTATCTGTATCATTTGCACCAGTTGAGATTGGCAGGCTAAACGTTATGTAATAGTGGCCCACATGCTAAGAGCAAGTAAAGACCAAAACTGATGTAAAGGGAATTCAAGACACGAGACAGGGCAAATATCAAAAATCATGTTGTGATGGTTGCTCAAAAGAATTGTGACAAATGCAGCTAACATGCATGCATAAATAAATTCATTAAAATAAAGATATAGACACTTTTACTGGTCAAACCACACTGAAATAGTCAGCAGAAGTTCTCCCTCATTCAACCCAATCAATTGCCCATTAATGCGAATAGGACACAAGCGGGAATAATTAAAGATGGCTTACCCCCTGGTCAGCCCCTGAGAACAAATGTATTTTTCAAGATTTCTCAATGCAAATTCCCTGACTAAAATCTTCACATTCCCTGTCTTCATTCTCACTCTCCTTTCCATGATTTCATGGCACATTTGAAAATACAAACTTTTAAATACGTTTCAAGCCTACAATAGCTAACAGCCTTTCTCATACCCACATGTTTGTATACACTACCATGCACAAAATGTAAACTGCAAAATTTCCACACTTTATCACACATAAAACTCCACCACCACAGTTTTGACATTCTATGTTGCTTGATCCTTATACACTTCTATTAAAAGAGTCGAAATTACCATTTGCAGTTAATATTTTATCATGGATATACATGTCGTAATTCCACCACGGCAAGCCTAAAATGATTTCGTAAATTCAGCACAAACGACAAGCCACATGCTCTGGCTATCTCCCTTAACTTCAACTGTGAATTATTCACAATATTTTCACAGACTAATGATGGTTACGTTTACGGTGACCACATTTAGGCATCCTGGATGGACCTCATTAAAAACATACGTTAGCCCATTTTTGAACTCGTTATACTGTCCTTCAAAGATGGAAATTGAAGGAGAGGCATACCATATATGACATCTAACTTGCTTTCAATTTCCTTTTCCATATTCCCTTCCAAAGCAGAGAGTAAATCACCTTCACATAATGCTCTTTTTCCATTTTACAAAAAATCGCAAACTTGTCCACTCAAAACAGCTGCCCACAGAAAGTACCGTGAAAAGGACAGTAAGTGGCTGATATTTTGGACGTGGCCATTTCAAATATGACCACGTAAACGAAAACAAGATCTGGATGGATTTCTAATTGATTGCTTCAAGACTCATTAATAATCGTATTACCCTCCTCTTTTTATATGATGAACATGCAGAAAAACAATGGCTAGTAAACTTGATTTCAGTCACTTAAAAGTAAAAATACGTAGCTAAATTTAAGTTGCCACATCAAACAAATTTTGTTCTCCAGGAAAATATAAAACAAAACATCAACTTGATTTAATTTGCTAGCAAAATCAGTTGACAAAAGGAACCAGCGGACTTCAAATTTCCAAAAGAAAATTTAACGCCATATTCACACAACAAAGATGCCCTCAGCTACCTAATAATAGTGGCGGTTCTTTTGATAATATCTCATCATAACATGAATACTTCCAATTAACACAATGGATGAGATTCTCGACTTAATCCCGACTTCTCTCTGAATACCCCGACCTGCAACAACCATAGCACACACATCAATCTGGGTTGACCACATAAATGGATTATTTATCCGTAATGGTACTTTCTTTTGCATCTGGCTACGGCATAATAATATGTTCACTGCACACACACACATGTATTGGACATCTCTGCTCCTTAATCAACCAAATTCACCTGTATAATTTTCTCCTTGAGGAAGTTCATCTTTGCTGCCTCACCATGGACAAGTAAAACATTTCGAGGCTCACAGTACTGGATAAGCTGCATAATACCTTTAGCATCAGCATGAGCAGAGAATGACATGTACTGTAACATATTAAAGATTGGATATTTATGTTGTAGGTTAATGGAAAAATGGATTTCATAATTCAAAGCACAACTGAAATCAATAACTAGAAAAAATGAGGAAGTTATCAAGTAATAAACTGACCTCGACAGACATTTTAACTTCAACAATCTGTCGGTTTTCTAATTCTATTTTTTTAGCTCCATTCAGAATCTTATGTCCAACTGTACCGGCTACACAAAATCCTGGCATGATGACCTGAAAGAGAAGTTCGTTTAAGGCTTACTTTAGCTAAAAATGAGGATTAAAATTAGTAACTACATATAGATTCTCTTCAAAACCAAAGATCAACCACATCAGCCAAACATTTTTTCTACGGCACAACACTGGTGTTGCCATAAAGGATGAATTTTCACTAGTAAGAATGTGTGTAGCAACACCAAAAATAAACAAACCATGTTATTTTCATTTGGTGCCCACTGTTTGAAAATGGTGAGAGAGAGACCAGCATGCAGCATTCCAGGGGTTGCAAATACAACCATTGCTCCAGGATTTTCAATGTAAGCTTTGTCAAATGGTTTGATATGCTTAAAGTCAAACATGTTCCTGTGAACAAATGTTTTTCTTATTTTCTGGTTGGTCCATGTGATAAACATTTTATAGTAATTATTAGCCTAGAAAATGAAAAAGTCCTTCATTAAAAATACACAAGAGTATCACAAAGTTATTTACTTGACTTGTTCATGAAAATGGTGTACATATATACCTTTTCAGTCAATCCAACAGCAAAATAAATTGGAAATTTGAGATTCATCCTCTCCCAATAAGTTTCCAGAAGGATACATAATTCTTGGGCTCTACCCAGGGCAAACACGGGAATGAGGACTTTGCCACCTCTATCAACACATTCGTGAACTTTTTTGAGAAAATCCCTTTCCCTGTTCAAAATAAGGAATACACAGAGTAGATATTTAATGATAAGTTATAACATACTTGAGAAATGATAACACACAGATTCAGTCTCATCCATGAAGTTGGAAAACAGTCTATGAATGCACAGGCGTCACCGCCAGGAGGTATAGAGGGGAGACATGTCCCAGCCAATTTAAGAGGTCAACTTTTACGTCCTTCTCGATATGACAAACCCCGGCATATGTCCCCCAATTATTAACAGCTGATGATGTCCAAAAATGAACGAATAGGAACAATAAGACATGTTAGGGAAGTATATTTCACTAACAGCAGATATCTTTACATTGAAGCTGCTACATACATATAATCCCTCTCTTGTGACTCTCGGCATCCAAATCACATGGCATCTATGCAATGAAATCTGCATTGTAAGAAATCAATCAATTTCATGTACCATTTACAATCATTAGTTATAATTCTGAAACAGATACTTTCCATAATGTCAATTAGTAAGTTATCACATGCTCCTTATTGTCACATTTATTTTGCCTGAGTGAGTTTCAATAATCCAATGCATGTCAGCCTCTGATTATATAGATGTTGAGGACAAACTGTTACAATCACGACCTAAGACGCCCACTGCTAGACGTATCAATGGTTGGTTTACATACATTTCTGCACCTTTTTCTTCCTCTGCAATGATTAATTGGCTTTATGTTTGGTGGGTACACTCTTTAGGTTATGAGACTTCAAGGAGATGTAAAAATAATGTATAAATATAAAATAGAGAATATTTGCATCACAGGGATTATGATTCAACACTTGAAGCCCTTATATTGATTGAGGGTAATGCACATACATAATAATAATAAGCGGTCATTTAGAATCATTGAGTTAAGAAACAAAATTTGTAAAAAAAACAATGACTTTTGAAATAAAGGAAATATAGTGCTGAAACCAAGGATGGATTTACTAGAAAAAGGATCATGAATTGATTATTGTATGGAATTGGAAGATACTTTGGCAATTGGCAAAGAGTCTGAAAATTAAGATGGAGACTTAACTTTCTTGAAACAACAGCATGATTTTTGGACATTTTCGACATACCTGCACCGCTTTGAATCACGTATTGTGGTGGCGTAAGTAGACTCCGAGATTAGAAGGTCAGGATGACACTTGTCTATCCAGGCAGCACCCAAATGCCTATCAGGAGTCATGTTGTAATCTCCCTAGAAAATTCAGAAACACCGCCCTACTTGAGATTTCAATAACATAATGTCTTCCAGGCCAAGCCTCAAGGGAAGGCACTTTAAGGCGTTAAAAGTAAACAACACATCTGCATAAAGTAAATGACAATTGGCTGGAGTGGGGTGAGCCAGACTCAAAATGAAACCACATCCATATAAGGTCACTTAGTTCCAGCAAAACAAAAGATTTACATTTGATTTTGCGTTGTGAAAACTGCAAGAGAATTTCTGTATTTATTTAACACATGCATCCACTTAAGCATAACACATTCCCACTCATATTCTCATTCTACACCCTAGGTATAGTTATCAAGGATTGAGCCTTACATTATCTTCATAACAGAGATTTGTGAGGAGTTATGAGTTGAACCTATAATCATTGGCGTAACTATGGGGGAGGGGGATGGGGGGGGGGGGAATAAGGGGATGTATCCTCCCTTCCTCGGAGAAAAAAAAAATATTGAAAAATATTGTCTGGATTTGATGTATAATAACTGCATCTGCTTAGTCAAATTTCAAGTGCCAAAATGATGTAAAATGTATTTTCAGGCATGTTATTTTTTTAAATATTTCCAGAACTCCCCGTTTCCTCGGAGTTAGCCCCACTAACCCCACTCATCCCCCTCAAAGCATATTCTTAAGGCCGTTTTACACGGTACACGGAATTGCACAATCTGACGTACGTGTGAAGGTGCAATCAAAATTGCATCGTGTAAAGCAGTGAATTGCTAGAACACATCCATGGATGCGAGATGGCAAAATAGCCCCTGTTCTAATTTCATTCATGCATTCGCGCAATTCCACACCATTTTAGAAATTAATGCAGCTCTAACCTACGCAATTCCGTTCCCCGTGTAAAATGGCCTTTAGTTATGCCACTGCAGATAATTATGTACTTTCAATCACATTGGGACATGGTTTTTAATTTTCCCATTGTTAATATCTTAATAAACCATTAATAAATAATTAAGAAAAATTTGCTTTATTCACTGGAATCTAATAAGCAGTGACACCAGTTGTCTAGATAAATATACTATAGGTAATGGTAATATCCTATTTCCGACAAAACACTAAGTGGTATTAATGTTGTGTAGCTGTGATTGCCTGCTATGGTAAATTCGTGCAGGAATGACGTCAAACACTAATTTTACACCATCAACGTTTGATGAAAGAGAAGATAAGCACACAACATCAGCTTTCAACTTACCGTATACACTAGAGATTGAGATCCCACACGGATACGAAACATAGCAGCTCCCAAAACATGGCCAGCATAGTACGCCTTGATCTCAAGCTCATTGTCAACCATTACTGTTTGATGGAGGGTAACGGCAATGACTTTCTTCATGCAATCTTTAATCATTTGAGACGTAAACACATTACTCTCTCCTTTCCTTTCAACCATTACTTTCCTCATGTCTTCCTGTATATAAGACGCACAGTATAAGTTTACTTTAAATTTAGATTAATGCAGAAAAAATATAGAAAATATATCAAAACTGGGGAACGTACAAGTAATATGGGTGCTATGGCCTTAGTAGGATGGGTCATGTAGATAGGACCAGTATACCCTATCATTTCCGTTAAGTATGGTAGAGCTCCACAATGGTCCAAATGAAAATGAGATATAATCACGCAGTCTAAATAACTAGTAACTGGTCCTTCTGGAGCAATGTAGGTAAAATCGGGAAACCTCCTCTGTGGAAATAATGAGACTACGATAGTATAAGCTGCCCAACATATATAACAAACGTTCACAAGAAATAAGGACACGTTACCTCATCATTGTAGCCCATATGCATACCACAATCCAACATTATATTTTTTCCTCCCATAGATATTAAAATACAACTCCGTCCTACATCTTGTCCGGCTCCTGCAGACAAACCACGAGAAATAATATTTATTGTGTAGATCAAAACAACAAGCGCAATGTCTACCGATACTGAAATGAGTTGTCAGATAAGAATATATACCCAATGGAGTCACTTTTATTTCCGGCATGGTTGATACAATTAAGTTAGATTTAATCTTAAATATCTCCAATACTTTCAGAGCTTTGCAAACGGATATTGGTGACCACAGTTAATCACACCTCCCATTTTCCTCATACCGCCACCGTTTCTTAGACCATTTAAGTAAGTAGACGTGCCATTCGGGCGGAACGCTGTGGCCAACATCGCACGGCGGGGAAGTGAGTGGGATGAGGGAGCGTGACGTCACGGTTGGGACTGCAGACGATATTCCGTATGTGCGCTTGAGATATTTTAACGCTCATTCGCTGCAAAGTCGCCGAAAAGTGACGATATTGGGCACGCAAAATGATTATACACTTAATAAATATATTTTTACGATGAACTAAGGCATTTTATAGCCTTGACTGTGCGCAAGAAGCTAAATAAATCAAGATAAAGCTAGAAGCGATCGTATTAAATAAATTGATTAAGAATGTCATATGTAAACATGGGCGTACCCAGCGAAGGCCAGGGGGAGCAGCTGTCCCCCTAGAAGCAAAAATCGCAAAATTCTTTAAGCAAAATCAGTACTGAATTGGAACGAAAGTATTCAACAAATTTTCTTCAAACCAACGAAAAATGATATGTATTAGTATAAGTTAAGTAACTGAAATAAAACTATTTTTTCAAGGAAATGATCTCATAAACTAATAAAGCGCTGTTATAATGTTCTTCATTCATCTTTTCCATGCTAAAATGTCTCAACTTGGCTTGCCCCCCTAGACCATGGCTTTCCTCCCCCTAGACCATACCTTTTCACCCCCTCTAGGTAAAAAGAAGGGGTCCTGGCAAGTATCTCGTAATTTTTTCCGCAAAAACCAGTTTATTGCGATCTCGGTAATCTTCAATAAAAATAATTAAACAAATCGTTTTATTTATAAGCCCAGTACAATGAAGCCTAGATTAACGTATTTACACTGAAAATACGTATTTTGAAAAATCCTACGGGAGATTAGAAAGAAGGCAAAATCCCACGATATCTCACAAAGGATGAAGGGAGGGGTCCATAAAAAGGCAAAATTATTTTTGAAATATTCCTTATTACTAGTAGATTAACCTAACGGTGACATTCCTAGAAAATGAATATTAAGACTGTCCCAACGGTCGTGTGTCATTTTTAACCCGTAATTTTAGTAACTTTGCATCGAGCAATATTCATCAAAATTGGCACACTTATGGGGAAAGGTCCTAAGTTTTGTTGAGTTTAAGGAAAATTTTACAATTTTGACCTTTTGACCTCGCAATGTGGGTCCAAACCAAAAATTTTAATTTGCCTTATGTGGTTTTAATGTAAAAAATCGAGATTGAAAAATGTCTAAATATCATTGACCAAAAATGTCAATTCTTGGGTTTTCGGACACAAGAAACCCGAAAAAAAAACACTTAAATTTACGAAAATTCAACCGTTGACCCAGTAAGGTCACCGTCAAGGTCATAAGGGTGGCAAAAAGAATAGCATACCAACAAAGGTGTCGATCCATGGATTTTATAGGGCACCCAAGTCATTGATATTGTCCAAATACCCGTATTATTCACTAATTGACCTCCAAGGTTAATACGGAGGTCAAAGGCCGTAGAGGTAAACGTCCGGCCATCGTGACACCCAGGTTTCGAACCATATGTTTTCAAGGGTGCCAAAGTCGATTTTTCAGTTAATAGATCCGTATTGTTGATTTGTTGACCACCGAGGTCTCAATGGGGGTCAAAGGTCATAGAGTTAAATGTCTGGCCATCATGACAACCAACGTGTCAAACCATAGGTTTTGAAGGGTCCCAAAGTCGGTTACGCAGTTCATTCATCCGTGCAACAATTTATTTTGACCTCCGAAAGTCATAATGGGGGTCAAAGGTGATAGAGATTTTAGTCGACCGCTTTGACTTTCTGACCGCTTTTGATTCAGATATTTTAAACTTCATTCGCTACTTCGATTACCAAATTTTATCTCCCTCAATAACTTCAATAGCATTTAAAAAAAGGTGATTGTTTTTAAACTCTAGCTAAATTTGAGGATTCTTTTTCAAAACTCTCTTCTACAATTCTAGGACATTAAGCCTGATATAGAAAGTAGGAATTCATGGTGTGATATAATTTAAAAATTCTATCTACAGCTGACGAAAGAGGTAACTAGCGCGTTTTACTGTAACCAAGTATTTTCTTATACATGCGACTTCCGCATTTTCACAAAATTCGTTCAGCATTTGAAGACGCACAGTGTAATGTAGAGATAGAAATATATTTTAATGACAATATTTTCCACATCTGCGGGCAACAAAACAGCAGCTGTTTGAACGGCCTTATGTATCATGTGCGCTGCAAAACCGATTTGATAACTTTTGATGTACAGACCTTAGATCTGAAGGAATGACTATAAAAAATAGAATGGAAATACATCCTTCTGCTAATGCTAGTTTCTTTTCTTCGTTTTCATAAATTGTTTTTACTTGAAATTTCTGTATTTTGGAGGAAGATAGAGCAGTATTTAAATATCTTTTATGGTCTTGCGTCTCCAAGTGCTTCGAAATATCATACTGCCGTGAAAAATAGAAATTTATCCGTTACATTTCACACATTTGACAGAGTAATCGCGTCTGGATTTTATTTAATAAAATGAGATTCACTTCTTAGATGATCTTTGAATCCACATCCTCTTTTCTTACGTATTGTGACAAGAATATAAAAAATTAAATTATGTCGTAAATTGTTTAAAGAATTTAATTGAAAACTCTGTAAGTACATACGTACAAAATTACATAAAAATATTTAATAAGTTATTCAATATATTAAATATAATTGATTGTTATAAAGCAAATTTATTTTTAAAATTATTTTAATCCAATCCTCTTTCTTTCTAATTATAAATATGTTAATAGGTATTATTTATTCCCAGAATTTTCCGTAGCGTACGTAAATCGTAGGTGTCACTTGCAAAGCCGGCGCTAGACCTTTTTCCACCATCGCAAAATATATATAACACGAGAGCTGTCTGCTAAGTAAAAAATTATGCATTTATGAAATAACTAAATTACTTACCTAAATAATATGAATGCTGATTTGTTGACATCCCTTTTAAGTAGCGCTAGCGCGCAGCTCAATTTGCATCGCATAATTGACCGTTTAAAAATTACTATATGCGAAGGCGTTGCCGCGTTACTTCGTGGACGACCGGCAAATTCTTTACACCATGACCCTTTTCCTCTCTAAAATTCCACCGTTTACAACTTTTGTGCAAGATTTCATGTTTTTATAACGATGTTCCGAATGATGCTAGATCGCTAACGAGATAAGAAAAAAATCTGCGGAAGTTTACAAAGGGCTTTGTCTTCATTTTACTGCCACAATATTTTTTCGTCGCTGCCAATGACGAAAAATGCCCCTGTTCATTAATTGTAAATTCACCAATCCAACCATGGCTGAGAGAATACTTCTCGTACATAACGCAATATATATTAGTACTTTTAATTGAAAAATCGCGAAGAAAATGGTCAAAATACCGCAGTGATACAGTGAATCCCCATTCGTAGCCATGCGCTACGACGATGAGCGTCCCAACCGTTACGTCACGCCCCTTTAAAAGTGGGTGGGGAAGGAAGGGAGCGGAGGGGAGATGTTGGCCACACGGCGAGACATGGGTAGGGGTGGGGAATGGCGGGTCTAGTTCTTATATGGTCTAAGCACCGTTTTCATAACAATTGAAATACGAAAGTTACGGCATAATGACAAATATATGAGCCATATCAAAGTTGTTCAATGTTTGTTTCTTCATTGGAAGGATTTAAAATATTATTATCTTCATTTTAAAGATATTTAGTATGATGAAATTTAATTTCATATTATTAATAAAACAAGGCGTTTCATTTTTAAATTGAGAATGTAATAACTGATCATCGATACGTGACAGAGAAGTTTTTCATAAAACGCTCACGAATTTCACTTGTTTATTCTTGACACAGTAGTTTTGGATTGTTTATATTGACTTTTGAATGAGAGTATGTGTTTAAATCAAGAATTTAAAGCCTTAGCGCACATATTTTAGGCTTGGGTATCAGAGTGAAATAAGTATATCCGGTGCTTTTTCATTTCAAGTTCTCTTTTGCTTAGAACGATGATAATCTGAGTGACGTTTGGTGACACACATGAGAAAGGATATCAACTGACAGCTTTTTACTCCTTCAGGAGTGATGATTTTTCTTTGAAAGTCATTAATGTGTCTTAATGAATTTAAGCAGTATGTCGGAACCTTCAGAAGTTTCCACTGGACCCGAAGGTGGTTCTAAGCCTTTGGAAACATCAAGGCAGTCCAATTTGCAGAGGATTCAGCAACGAAAACAACAGCTTCGGAACTGGCAGAGGAAGAGAAAACTTCTGAAGCTAGCTATATACTCAGCATGTCAGGTTAGGGGCTTAGCTCAAGCTTTCCTATTGAAACCTCAAAGTTCATCTAATGTCTAACCCGCCAGTTTTCTGACTTCTTCTAAGGAATAAGCCTTAACCGTTCCAGAAGTTCAGTTTGCTAACTACCTATGTATTAAACGCTTATTGCACCTTCAAATAAGCCATTTTTGTTGTATCCTCTACCCTTTAGGAGGAAGAGTGCAAGTGCAACGGCTGGAAAACTCCCACCCCTCCAACGAAGCCACCGCACGTTGATGTGTCTGTTTCTCTGGCAAATTTTAGTGATCCATGTAGAAGCTGTAATCATGTTCTAGGTTTGAAAATTCTCATATATTTAGTATAATTTTTCTCGCATGATTTTCCGTCCTTGGATCATGCAAATAGGCATACTTCTCAAGATTATTTTTTCTCAATGAAAGTATACCTAAAGTTAAGAATATTGCTCAAACATTTATTCTTTGTTTTATGTTTTCATTTTAGAAGCCCATGTGAGGCACCTTGAAAATCTGCCAGAAGAAGAAGTGAACCGTCTGCTGAGCATGGTGGTCGACGTTGAAAATATATTTATGAGCATGCACAGGGAAGAAGATTGCGACACCAAGAGAGTTTATTTCTACTTATTTAAGGTTTTTTTCTCTGTTTAATCCTTGTTATACCCATGGTATTAATACATATTGCATTAAATTTTGTCTTAAAAGTCCTTGAAATTGTGGTGGCTGACGCTAATTACCAATCTTCAGTGCCTTAGTACACCTCTATCACTAATGCCAAAGATAACTTAGGCTAATGAAGATTGATGGTGTACCATGAAAACTACTCTCATGTAAATTAGCAAAAGGAGTTGTTGCCGTTATTTAATGTCAGCATAGTTGTTCATTCCGCTTATTACAATAGTTTTATTTTGAGGCATCTTCATTTGGTAATGTTACTGGATAGTAACTTTGGGTGTTTGTCACTTGAATATTTTGAATAAATCTTTTGTCAGCACGGATTTATGCTGGCTTCTTTCCTGTTGAAGTGGAAAGTTTGGTTGTTTTGAAAATATTTTGGAAATGATTATTCGGGTCCTTAAAAATGACCTACACCCACCATTCAGACCAGTGGCACAGCGAGGGGGGGGGGGGGTTTGGTGGATAAAACCTCCCACAGAGCCCAAAGAAATTTTTAAGTTTAATCCATTTTACTTAATGGATTAGTATTACTTATGGAATAGTGTTAGGATTAACGAAATATCTCTCATTAAGTGCTAAAACTAGTCATTTTGAACCATTAATCTTAAAATTTTCCGGAGGAGGGCCCCCGCAACTCCTGCTTACCCTGGTGGGTATGCAATACTCCTACACCCCAAACTATTAGTTGCGCCTAAAACCCCCCTTAGCCTTAATTCTTGGCTGCGCCCCTGATTCAGACTACTCGTTATTTTTGGCATTATTACATTGATGTTATATTATTTTACGAATTACGATTGGATTATTTTAGGTCAATGATGATTCAGAATTCAGAGTAGTCATAGTTAGGAAAATCGAACTTTTACCAGCTGCTGAGTATTGCCTCCTTGGTACATAGATTAAACTAGTATTTGAGATCAAGTGTTAAGGTAAATTCTTCCTCTATACTTTTGTTAAAACACCATAAAAACCTCTTGTTTGGCTTGGGTGGCTTCTGTGGGTTAGATTCTGAACTTAAAGAAAATCATTGTAATTCAACATAAGGATTCTTTTACACATAGCTTACTGCAAGAGGGGATCGGGTTGGTGTGGTGGCTTCCCATCCCGTTGGCTCGGGTTCAAATCCTGGCGGCGGCAGAGAATTTTCAGAGACTGCTCGATCCCTGCTTGAATGTTGTGTGGAGGACATTTCAAGCGCAACACTCCGTCCATCGGATGGGACGTTAAGCCGTGGTCCCCTTGGCGCCTTTTGTTAAGAGCAGGCGAATGCCTATGCCGGGTTTCTCTCCACCCTTCCTTACCTACCCTTCCCTCATGCCGAAAATGACCTCAGCTGTCGGACCCCCCTGACACCCATAATTTATGATAAAATTCTCACAACATGTGGAAGTATGATTAGTTGTTCATATTTCAGTAATATGCTTTTTTCAAAGGAAGAGGCTATTTTTTAATGAATGCATTTTATGTTACAGCTTTTAAGGAAATGCATTGTGGGAATGACGCGGCCGAGCATCATGGGTCCCTTGGGTCAGCCACCGTTTGAGCGCCCCAGCATCGCAAAAGCAATAACCAACTTTGTGCTCTACAAATTTGGGCATCTAATGCAAAGGGTTTGTATAAAATGATTCTCAACTTTTCACCTCTGGAATCCTCTTGCTCATTTTCACCTGGACTGGGGATGAATTTCGTTGCTACATATTATGCACCCTACCAGCAAAAAGTAAGAGACTTATTCGTTTCTCATGTGTTTCTTGTGGAAAAAAAGGGTATGCACCTTACCATTAGCTAAAGTTCTTCCACAGCGCGAGGACAAGATTTTGGGAAAGAATAGATTAGGAACACCATCAAATATCCTCTTTTTGACACAAGCTGCTTATGTTGCATGAGCATCAGAGGAGGCAGAACAGCATACTACGCATCTTATACTGCTCAGAACTCTCCCTGGCATGTATTTAAATCTTGCTGGTGAAATTCAGCAAATAAACAATGGATAACATATTTTCCTGTAAAATGATTTTTTTTACGTCTTGAAGTAATTTGCTGTTGATGATGCAAAGGGGAGAATGCAAATTTTCTTCTGATGAGGGGGCAAATAAAACGCATGATTGTGAGTCAAACTATGTACCAACCTTTCAAGTGGTAGGTCACCATGCTGATCACTGCACCACCGCTACAGATGAGGGAATAACTCATCATGTTTTATGGCTGTGTTGATAGTAAACTGCAGGAATGCAAGATTTATGCCATGTTGTGAATTGTCCAACCACCTCCATAGTGGTGATACGTATGTATTTTGACGTAGCCATGCAAACGGCTCCTACCCTGCTTATCTAAGTAACTGCCAACACATCATTGTATTGAAATTCAAATTATGATCAAGGCATAATCAACTCATTACTTAGAAATAAAACCGATTGCGGCCCTCTTCTGTTGGAAGGAATCGTAGGGAGGAGGTCATCATTGCAAGACTGAGAATCGGTCATTGTGCCATGACACATTCCTATCTCTTCACCGAAGAGAAGATCCCACCGCGATGTGGCTATTGTAGCTGCCCTCTGACTGTGAGACACCTCTTGAAGTAGTGCGATGAGTACCAGCTTACGCGAGACAGGATAGGCATCAGGGGCAACCTAGAATGTATTCTAGGCGATGACCCTGACCGCCTAAGCCATGTCATAGAATTCATTAAGAAAGTGGTCTTATAAATTCGATTTGATTGGCTTAACTTTTACATTAATATGTATTCTCAACAGTGCCGCACTAAACTGAAATTATAGTATATGCTTATGTCACAATTTGATTGCGCATGGTGCTAATGACCTTAGCTGTCGATGCACCCGTAACCCCAAACCTACTACCCCTGCTACTACTTAGAAATGAACTTTTAAGTAATTTTTTTCCACTCCTAACTTCTTGGAATATAATTCTAAGTCTTAAAGTATTGATTCTTTTTGTACACATTGATGGTGTGGGTAATGCAGCGTCTCTGGTGGGAAAATTACTGATGAATACTACATCCTGTGTACAGGTCCACAAAAATATTCACAGGCAGGCATATTTTCTGTGAGATCACTCTTTTCTTTATCTCTTCGTAGCATTACCTTTGACAAGAAGGCATGGAGGCTCACAGAACCCCATCCTGCCACGTCTCTATTGGGCAGCTTTTATTACTTTTAGTGACTTATACAGTCTATTTTTATGATTTTTTGTTGTCATTTCTTTAGCAGCTTAAATTTTGTATAATTGGTTAGTTATAAATTATTCATTTATGATGATTATGGGTGATAGATATTAATTCCTAGATTGTTGAATTTTTTTGGATTAATGTGTCCTTAAAATATTGCAATCCTATAACTGCATATCAATGCACTATTGTAATAGGTCCAGGGTTTGATTGCCCCCAAAATTAAAAATTCTCAATATTTTTGTGACAATTTAAGACAATAACAAAAGTATTTAGGACAATGTATTTGTGTACTAGTTAGTTGAATATCGGATTCACTTCTTCTGTTGACCTCAGATTATTGGACTGCATGAGCTTTTGCCCCCTTTGCAGTAAATAGGAAATTAGAGATGCAGTTCGCAAAGATGTTCACAAAACTCAATAAGCAAGGATCAGGCATCATATGCATGAAGTACTATGCATAATGTATTTTCATGAGTCTTATTTATCAGTGACACTTTTATATGATATGCACTTTTTATGAACTATTGCAGGAATGGCAGTCAATGTATGACCTGGCAAAGATGTTCCTCCATTGCCTTAATCACTGGAATTTTGAAACTCCTAGCGCAAGGAAAGCGGCCAGTCCGAACGAGGAGCTATCTGAATACAAAGTGATATACACTAGGTAATAGAATTTTGTCTTCCTATAACAATAGTCGAAGTTTGAACGTGAGAAAATTGTCTTGTATTCATTCAATTCATGAACGCAAGCTCTCTGTTTAACTCTATAGCTCTTTTTAATAATTTTGGAGATCAGGTTTGGGCAGTTGGTTTCATTTTTATGCAATCTTATTGGTGCTGATCTATGGTGTGTTCTTTTTTTTTTAATTAAAGCTTTTGCAGCAACTGCAGCAAATATCTTAAGGAGTGTTTTGAGGTTTGGAAGGAGAATAAAATATTTTTATCGCTTCCTTATGTTGAAAATCGTCATCAAACTTTCCCCACCAACTCTCAAAATTGGGGCGGAGGGAGGTAGGAATAGAAATTATGTTCAATCTCTTTCCTTGCCTTGAATCCTTCTTCAATATGTTGTGGAATGATGGAGTAAGTTGGAATATGAAAGGAACAAAAGCACTTCAAATCTTTCATGAGCAACTATACTGGAATAGACTGAGGAACATCCATGCTTAATGGTGATCATATTCTCCCTGCACTCCCATAACTCATTCCTACTTGTAGGAAATTTGTTATAATGGAAATCAAAATGTTTTTTAGTCAATTTCTATCGAATGGAGTAGGAAGGAAAATGAGAATTGTTAGGTCCCACTTTTTTTTTTGACATCAGCTGAAAATATTTTCTATTACTCATAGACACGATGTTTCTACTTGTTTTCTGTTCTGATTGCAATTTGGTTCCTGGAACTGGTTCTTGGTGCCCGTTCTTAGTGAAACATTTGATTTTTATTGCTCAGTTTTTAAAAGATGTTACATAACATGTTGACCCCCTTCATGTTTCAGCGCACATTTCCTGTGGTGTCATTGCCGTATTTTTTATCAATTGAGTATTATTGGCTCATGACCGGTAGAAGTATTTTTGAAAATGAATCTGAAATAATTTTACTTTGGTTTTGAAGCTCTGTGATCATATGCTTTGGACATGATCAATGCCTTAAGGATTGGTTGTGGTCACCTGCGACATTGGAAATTGACTGCAATTCAGTTCTTTCCTGGCCGGTTGGGATTATGACTGGGGTGGCAGTCAGTGTGTTAATGACTTTGGTTGAGTAACTATGAAAACTGCGTGAAATAATTCATGAAATTATCTCACAAGTGATTGAATTCAGAACATCACTCATTTTGAAGTATGCAGTGAAAATCATTCTCTAGAAAAGTTTTCCTATTTTTTTTCTTACCAATAACTTTGGAATGGATTCTCTTTGGCTTTGACTCTGTTTCTGGCTCTCTGCTCAAGAAATGTTGGACTGTAGAAGTCCAAAAGCGATCAACTGATGTGCCCCCCTTTTTTATGAAATGTGTCTCTATTTTTGTTGCTACAAATATCAGGGTTCCCACTCAACCGTGAAAACCTTAAAACCGTGAATAAGCCGTGAATTTTGTATGCCGTGAAAAAAACCTGAAAAAAAGCCGTGAATTTCGTCCTAAATGCTTAAAAATCTCTCGATTTTACGATCGTAGAACTACGATTGACCGATTAAAAGAAAAATGGATGTTTCGATCATATTTTAAGATCAGTCACGCGCAGACATGGCCACGGATTTATAGTCTTTTGAAGCGCAATTATTGGTCCGTGTGCCATGATGACACATTGACCTTAAGCCAGCAGCAAAGCAGGAAGACTGGTGACCAAAGTGTTCATTAACACTTGCGAAAATTCAGACACTTCTTAACTTCCCTGGCACCCTGGTCCCTCTATTCTCCCACTCACAACCTTTAGTGGGAGCTGAATTTTGATATCGATATGTGGCGTCACTTTCATTGCTGCGTTTGCATTCTCGGTGTCTGTTGTGTTTGTTAAATTTGCAGTTAACGTGCAGCCGATGATTGTTACGTGATCAATATTTCTGGCTAAAATGGTTAATCTACAAACCATGAATTTGAAGACATTTAGACCGTGAAAACCTGGAAAAAACCGTGAATTGTATGATTTAGATTGAGTGGGAACGCTGATATATTCAGTGTTGTTTTGTGTGCGTATGCAAGTTGAGATGAGGTTTGAGGCATGCATCTTCCTTTCTAGGTGGCTTGTATTCTGCCACGTGCCTGCATTTTGTGATTCGCTCCCTCACCATGAAACCACGCTGGTGTTTGGTCGCATGCTGTTGAGAGCCGTGTATCGGTCTGTGTGCAGACAGCTGATGGACAAGTGTCAGTCAGAAAGAGACAGAATGCCTCCTGAGAAGAGAATCCTGGTTCTCACCCACTTTCCAAGGTAATATCAGAGCTTATATATTTTCAAATGAAGAGAATTTAGAGTCCAACCCAAAGAAAAAGGCTTCCTAGATGTTTACGATTTATCTTGCAGTGTGTCATTGTTTTGTGTTATCTTTTGCATTGAAATATAGGTATGCTGTGAGGTTTATATTAGAGTCGGCATCTATCAGCTTGGAAGAATCAAAATTGTTGATTTCTTGGTTTGGGTGTTTTCTTAATGATAGAGATTAAATGAGTTAAAATAAATGTGTTTTTGTGGCAATCCCCTGGGAAAAATTAACCATGCATGCTAATAATTACTAACTGTGGTGCAAATCAATTATTTGAGAATGGTGATATTGTTTCTTGCTTTCATCATAATTTGATGATAAATTGGGGATCAGGCTGGTGTGGTAGAAAGAAGGTTGGTTTCACTCTCTGTGGGCTTGGGTTCGAATCCAGGCGGTGGCAGAGGATTTTCAGAGGTCATCTAATCCCTGCTTGAGTGGTGTGCACTTCAGGCGCAACACTCTGTCCATGGGATGGGACGTTGAGCCATGGTGCCCTTGATACATTGCATTTAGGGGAGGCTTATGCCAATGCTGGGTGTCTCGCCTCCCTACCATGGCACAAATGACCTTAGCTGACTGTCTCCTCCTCCAAATACCAAACCAAGCCTACACGAGAAATCTATCTGATGAAGGCCTGAATTGGATGCTTGTCTGAACTACGAATAAAATTATGTAAAGGCCGTTTTACACGGGGCACGGAATTGCGCAGGTTAGAGCTGCATTAATTTCTAAAATGGCGTGGAATTGCACGAATGCATGAACGAAATTAGAACGGGCTATTTTGCCATCTCACGTCCACGCATTCTCGCATGTGTTCTAGCAATTCACCGCTTTACACGATGCAATTTTGATTGCACCTTCGCACGTACGTCAGATTGGGCAATTCCGTGTACAGTGTAAAACGGCCTTTAGAAAGCCATTTATTTTATACAATGATAGTAATTTATTTTTATAGGTTTTTGAGCCTTTTAGAAGAGGAAATTTATGGCCAAGACTCGCCCATTTGGGATCCTGACTTCAAGCAGCTCCCGCCAACTCATTTGCAGGGGACTATCTCTGAGACTAAAGGTAAATGATACAAATTAGTATTAGTGCTGTGAAAATTGGAAATTTAATTTTGAAGAAAGTAAAATATGTAAAAAGATTCGTCTCAAGGCTTTTACTACTGAAATTTTTAAGCCAATAAAGTTAAACTGATAAGTTATGATTTGAATCAAAGTCAACTCTATCTAGTTGTTGTATGATTACAATAACAGCTGCGAGCAGCTGTTATTTTGTGACTCTTCCTTGCTGTTATGTATGTGTATATGGGAAAGTGTGCAAATTAACAATAATTGATGTCTTTCAGTGCCTCCTGCAGTGCGCAAACCGGGTGAATTTGAAAAAGTTACTGTTACTCCAAATGACAAGGAATCATTCACCACTGTTAATTTGAGCCCGGGGTTTGGGAAAAAGCACCTCAGAACTGATGGAAACAGGTACGTATGTTGTGACGAGTGTTGACCACAGTATTTAATCATATAAGAGCATACATTGTTAGGGCAAAATATTTATCTCAACATTTCCGGGCATATTTGTCACGGATGGAGCTTAAAATTTTCATGAGCTTCCCCCAGAGCAGCTGTGCCATATGTATGGGTTATCTTGCATTTTAATTATCTAAGTAATTACCTAGTTTAAAGTACACCGGGACTAGCCACGGTGATAACTTTTTATGGTAGTCACCCGCAATGCACAATCGTGTGAAAGATCCACAGAGAAAAAATCATCTGCCTTGACCGGGATTCGAACCCGGATCCCCCGATTTCCGGTCGAGTGCTATAGTCAGTTAAGCTACCGAGGCGTCATTCTTCCCTGGGGATATTTTTGGACTATACCGGACAAGGTGGTATGGACTGCTGAGGATATGATGCCTGAAGCAGTCCATGTTTTATGTGTGAGCCATTCTTCCCCCAAATGAAATGGTTTTCACGGTGACTCATCTATCTTTCCCTTCTATACTCTGAGTACTTTCAATGAATGGGGAACATGCACAATTTTTTATAACCAGATGAATCGGAAGACCACTATCTAAAATGGATGTGGTAAAAATTTCACAGGTGGCCTGCGGTTTTTTACTGAGATATCACTCTTTAAAAATAATTCTTTCTCGGCAGCCTGAAAACACTGCGTCATGGGGCAATGGACGCGTGACGTCACAGAACGATATTGCTAGAGACTATTGTTTATATTTTGACAAGAAAGTAAGTGGATGCTAATGATGGAACGGCATTTAGAGTAAATTATTGCTTTGGTTTCTTAATTAGTGATTTTCACTAACCTTAATTGATTATTTCATTCAAGCATAACAAGCATAATGGATGTAAACGAGAAAAAAGAGAGAAAGGTTTACAAATCTTTTGTCGTGCCCTGTTGCTCAAATACCTAAAATTCCTCGCCGAATGAGGTTTTCATTTATGTCCCGAAAGATTCGAAGAAGAGATTAAAATGGTTGAGAGCCTGCAGAAGATATGTAAATTCTATATCGAAATTATCAACAGTTGTGACGATCATTTCAGCGTACGTGCCAGTAAGGTTGCAAATCTTATTTATGTGAGTTAAAAAAGATTGAATTGAGCCAAAGGATGTTATTGCCACGTAATATAAATTGAAAAGTTACAAACAATCACATTAAAGGAAAAACTTAATTATGAACGGAAAAAGTGTTATTATATTTAAAGAAAAGTATTATTATTAGATTTTTCTACCCTATTGATGGTGACTTTCGCGGGGTGGTGCAGCATGCGCAGCAAGGTTTTCGGGTTGACCTTGCTGCGCATTTTTCTACCGGTTTAAGTACGTGTGCATGGAGCTTTGATACTTGCATTTTTCAATTCATATATATAGATAATTGAGCACAGCTTCCAGTGGCAATGAAGCTGACAAACTATGTGAACTTGAAGCTGAGTCAGAGGATGACCGGGAGAGTAGTTCAGGTATTTCCTCTCAAGTGTCATCAAGTGTTGGGGTTCAAGTACGCACTAAATTCAGGAGTAAACAAACGCAAATAAAGACGTGTTTCTGATAGGGCGACATCACAAAAAAATAAAATCTGTAAATACCCAGACATCCCCCATTCAAAGTTTGAAGAGAAGGAAAGTCAGTAAAACTTTTGAGGGGTCGAGCTCCGAGGAGGATATGAGTGAAGAAGATGAGTACAGTTTTTCTGATAATTCATCTAATGACTCAGAAGCTGAATTTATTAATGAAAATGACTCAGTTGAAAGAAAGCAATAAGCAATTGCAGGAATAAATTTAATTAATAGAAACCATAAGCTATAAATGGGTGTACCTGAAAACTGTAGCTTCATTCTGGGCACTCTTCAGAGAAACACAAATTTACATACGTCCATGATCATGCTAACTCTAAAAAAGATTAGACTTAATGAATGCTTTACTATTCTCTCTGATGAGTTTAGCATATCATTTAGCACAGCTAGTAGGGTGTTCCATGATGCTGTTCCAAAAATATCCCAATGTATGAAACAGCTCATTATATGGAGAGCCAAGAAAAAGATATTAGAGTTACTGCCCATACCATTTCGATCAAGGTATACCCATGTACAATCAATTATTGATTGCTTAGAAGTAGAGATAGAAAAACCATCGGACCCTGTAAAACAAGCTCTAATATGGTCGGAATACAAGTCTGCAAATACTCTGAAGTAATTGGTGTCTAGCACACCTGATGGATTAATAAATTACATATCTAAGGGCTTTGGAGGTCGGATATCTGATTCACTGCTTGTAGAACAATGTGATTACTTTAAATACTTGCCTTCTCATTGTGCTGTGATGGCTGTTCGGGATTTCAAACACATTGATAGCTTTCTTGGTACAAAAGGCTGCACATTAATTCCACCCCCCAGTGTTAAGTCTGAAGTTAAGAGCACCAAAAAGGAAGTAATGGAGACGAAAATATTGCCAGCTTGAGGATTCATGTTGAGCGTGTTATCAGACGCATTAGGGAATTTAAAATGTTAGTTCCTCATGCCTGTATAGATCACAATCTTATTACCTTGATGGATGATGTGATTATTATATCTTGTGGCTTAATTAATCTTCAGGCTCCATTAACAAAGTAGCATCCTTGAAAAAATGCCGACAATGAAAGGGAGTGCAAAATAAATTTATTACGAAAATATGACAAGAAGGATATGGGGCCAGTTCTGGGGTAACTAAAAAAACTAATCATGTTTACAGCTGTTGAAAAGAATAGGAAAAATATTTTTCTCCCAAAACCTTGTGGCGGCAGCCACAACATTCATTACAAAATCATGGTCACACTCAACCCATAGACAAGAAATATTCTTTGTCTTCTCAAAATCAGGAGCAGCAACACAAAGTGCAGCTCTTTTTTCTTTTTTTTCAGAGATAGTGCCATATTATGAGACACATTTAGTTTCCTAAATGCCGAATCGTATTTTTGGTGAGTGACGATGTTGTAATAATTCAGAATTATTTAGGCATTAATCATACCTGAAACATATTTGTACATTAGTCTATTATTTCATTACTTATATGCAAACGACTATGGAGCTGATATAAGAGAACCGCATGATAAGTTTGGTATTAAATTTATGGATAACTAATAATTAACCGCTGATGAAGGATAGTTTATTTGATTTCAAAAATAAGTATTTATAAACAGAAAACAATGTTAAAACTTAAAAATTTTCCTATGCATTAAATAGCTTCCTTACCTGCTTGCTTTCACTCCACGCATCTCGGCGGCGACGAAAGAATCACTGTTTTTAAGGAAGGCGGCCACCATAAAGGAGTCAACCATAGGTAAATTGTCTGACTGCGCCTTCTTAAATCCCACTTAAGTCATTTTGTCAATCAGTTTTCTTTTCACCTCATTCCTCCAACAATCCCCCTCTTTTTCCATCAACAACTCCCTAACGACATTAAAGATCTGTATTCATTGAAAAACAGCAGTATTTAGACATCGAATTTTATGGAGAACTGAGGCCACTGAGACTGAATATTGTTCGGTGACGTCAAGCCAATGAGAAAGCGTTTCGGGTCACGTGACTTTCGTCGATTTTTTTTAGAATTTCATTAGCATTTTACAGCATTTGTGATTGACGTAGACAACTTTGGCTTATATATTCGGATTGGTGAGAAAATTCTCTATAAGATAGGCTACAAGAACGGGAGAAACAAAGTTCATGCATGTTCCCCATTGCGATTTCAGGTCCGATAAAGCAACCCAACAGCCCTGGGTTTAGATCCTGGTGAACACCCCACACCAAAACCTCCACTACGTGAGGTTGGTCCACGGTGGCCTCTACCCTCACCTCTTGTAACCAACTTGGGTTGAATCACTAGATGAGTGATTCATTGTTACCCATAATTGGAGTGATGACAGGGTTCCCTCTCAACTTTGAAAACCTTAAAACTGTGAATAAGCCGTGAATTTCGTTTACCGTGAACAAACTGGAAATAGCCGTGAAATTTGTCGTAAATCCATAAAAACCTCTCAAACTTGATTTTAGATCTGCGATGGACGGATCAAAAGAAGAATCGATTTGTCGATCATATTTCAAGGTCAGTCACTTGCAGTCACAGTCCACGCATTTATCTGCACACGTATATTCGAAGCACATATGTTGATCCGTGTGCCATGACAACACACGGACCTTTAGGCTGTGATTGGAAGACCGTTAGCCACTTAGTGATCATTAACCCTTTTGAGAAATCAGACACCTCTTCACTTCCCCGTCACCCTCCATTTTCCCACTCTCAAACTATTGCTGGCTCTAAAGTTTGCTAACGATTGGCGACGTCGTAAGAGCACTTTCATTGCTGTGTTTGTATTCCCGGCGTTTCTCGCGTTTGCTATATTTTTAGTTAACGTGCGGCCGGTGATTGTTACATGATCAATATTTCTTCCTACAATGGCTTATCAAACAGACCGTGAATTTGACGCAATTTAGACGGTGAAAACCTGGAAAAAACCGTGAATTTTATAATTTAGTTAGAGTGGGAACCCTGGATGAAGCCTTAGTGAAGGCACGGTTGGGTATTAAATTTCCACACAAGTCCCCTTGAATCATGCACTCACTCACCATTGCGATAGGTCAATAACAGGAGGGACGCATGGCATAATATGTGCCAAATAAAAAATTTGGGAGGGCTTAAAGGATTTTGACGTTATCATGTATACATGCACATTCTGTGAACCCGGTTGAGTTGTTGTTTGTGGGGGAATCCAAGAGCAGCATTGGTAGGAATGATCACTCCTGGCCAACAATGAGACGAGTTCATGCTATGGAGGATAAAATGGAATTTAGTGGAGATGTGTGAGCACCAGATTTTTACTAGAGTCGAATGTTGATGAAGCGTCAAGTTTTAAGTTGAGTTTGCTCTAAGTACTAGCATGAGGAAAAAAATTCAAAACAATAGAAATAAGAAGAAGTGCATAAAACTGTGTTTTTTTCCTTGTTAAATTCCTGGCACTGATTGTTGAATGCTCTTTGTGTGTTGCGTGCAGTGGTGGTGTTGTGGAGAGGAAGGAGACGTCGACGTCCGAGGTGGTGGTGCCAAGTGAGCCCAAGCGGAGGAAGTTGGAGGAGGGGGAAGACGTGCCGGAGAGTGTGGTTGCTGACATCATAGCAGTCATCACTGACACCAAGAAAATGGTGGGCCCTGAGGTATGTTTAGACTGCAACTTGCAATCAACGAAGACTGAAATAATATGTGCATGACATATTTTGGGAGATAATTTATTTGGGTAGATGTTGGTGAACCCTTCCACACTCACCAGTGGCCGGAGGTGGTTAAGATTTGTGCAGTTTTTTCTCTGTTTAACTTAAGGACAGTTTTGACTATCATTTTTTACATTTTTTGACTTCAAGTTTGTTTGGAGTGATGCACTATCAAGAAACTAGAAATGTGCAAATAGTAACAGCAAATTCATGCTCAAGTACATACCTCGAATACTAGAAAGTAAGGATGAGTCGGTTCTTAAATTTTTTCGGTTCTCGATACTGGTCTGGTTCTCCCTCATCTATTCTCGTTACTTGTTTCTAAGGGTGAACTTTTATTATCTGAGTTAATGGCAAGTTTAAATGAATAACTGCAAAAAGTACATAATTTCACTAAATACCATATAAGCGCGTGTAAGAGGCGCACCTTTTTTCCCAGAAATTGCAGCCGAAAATGAGGGTGCGCCTCTTACACAAACTTCTTATCTTCCCCCCTCCCCTTCACCGGTCGCAAGTCCAAGGGGAACTGAGTGGCCTTGGTTTTCAGTGTGAGTCAGTCATCTGTAATCCTAGGTCAAAAACAAGCGGCAGGCAAGGGAGTTTCTCCCTTAGTGACGTATATTTAAAATGCTCCTGTTTGCTTTTCTTGTAAGCATCGCGACGTCACGTCGGTACCCCAGAGGTGAACATAGAAAAGATCGCGCGGGGGTTTTTCGCTCCGGAGGGCGCGCTAAAGTTACTGCCACGAGTGGGCATCCCGCGGCATTTATACTGCATATAGTAATCGCTTATCAAACGTAGAGAAACGCGTAGTTTTGAAGGACATACCTGGTTAATAGTCAATATCTGCCTTGCCGAGTAATTTCCATTACGCTGAGGAACTGATTTTTCGAAAATCATCTTCAGACGCTAATATGAGGATTATTGCAACTGAAAATTATATGGGTGCCAAAACCTGCGCTTTAAAAAATTCGAACGAGTGTGTTCATTGTTGGACTAAATTGTGGATGGAAGAAATCAGAAATGCTTATAAGTGAAGAGCGCGGAAGGAGAGGTCTAGGGGAAGGAGGGCGATCCCTCCGTCTTCGAAGTAAGCAACGAAATACAGAGGAGAAGGAGTGCGCTCCCTCCCCTCCGTATTTCAAGCTACGATGCTATGAGCGAAGGAGCACGGGAAGAACACGTCCGATCTTGCATGTGACGTCGTTGCCTTCAAAGCGAAGGGGCGAAGGCGCAGCAATGTCATATACGCATTTTGCGTTGCCTAAAGTTTCCAGTCCGTCTCGTCTTGTTTGAATGCGCTTATGCTACGCTTGTTTCTTCCGAAATTGTCCTGTTTGGACTATTTTGAATATTAGTAGCCTTGTTGTAACTATAAATCTTAGTGTCAAACAATTAGAGCTTAAAAAACTTAAATTCTGTCAGATATGCGTCGCGTTAGATCTCTTTCTTTTTTTGAACCTCGTGCGTGTCATACAATTATTGAAAGCTATCGAGATATCTTCGGGCTCAGTAGATGACTCGCCTAGCATTTTGCCTCCATAAACTGGGAGATCGATCAAGGTCAGTGGGTGAGACGGGGTAGGGATGAAACACGTTTCGATTGTTCCCCTGTAACTTGATGTTTTCTTATTTTCCTGTGGGGTCTCGGAAAGGAAAAAAAATGGCAGAGGCATTGGCTGATGGAGGGCCGGGTGTGGTTCCGTTAAATCTACGACGTGATTTTTATCCTACGGCGCTGAGATTGCCCTGATTGTTGTCCAAGCTCTTGGGAAGGTTCATGCTATGTGCCTGTCGTGTTTTGCCTTAAAATTTTCCACGGCTGCAATTCTATTGCAATACTCCTGCAAGAGCATTTAAGCAAAATTCTTCGTGAATAGGACAAGCATCATAGAGCAACGGCGTATGCGAAGAGAGGATCGGAACTCTTTCTACTCCCTCTTATGCCACTATTACCGCCGCGGTTATCAAAATTTCCTCTTTCAATTAATATTATAAGAGGAAATTTTGTTATTATAATTATTAATTAATTTAATTATTATAAAATTAACTATTTCATTTAATATTGAAAGAGGAAAGTTCGATAACTGTCGAAATTCCAGGCGTACGTCTGCAACTCCGCGCGATATATAAAAAAAAAATGCCACAAAATTTTTTTCTTCATAGCTCCGATGCTCAAAATAGGGGTGCGCCTCTTACACGCGCTTATACGGTATGTAAATAAGAAGGAATGCTCCATAAGAATACTTAAAATTGTCTCCATAATTTTGTTTGCCAAGTAAAAAAGTTTGAATAACACATTAAAGATTGGATGATCGATTAATATGTCACAGTGCATCAGGCAGCCACTGGTTCTTTCTTCAGGTTTTGATTTTAAAAATTCAACATTTTGACCCTATCTGCATCTAGCCTTTTCTTTTTTCACAAAAATATTGGCTGCAGTACTGTGCAGGCGTTCACTGAAAACAATAGTGGTTGGTGTTGATTTTGAAGAGCCACACAAAATGAGCTTGGAGCACAGTTTACAGACTGCATAGATAGTTAGCATAGTATCAGGATCTATGGTGAAATTCTCCCAAATTCAGACATCATCATCTCTTAATTTCTTTGTTGTAACTTGTGAGTCAGTTCAAAATATATTCTGTCTTCTGCAATGTAGCTTAACCCTTTCGAGACAGCGGAGTTTTCGTATTAGCATGACTGCTGTACTGAGCCCCAAGAGACTCTTCTTTCTTGTGGTCAGGATCATTTTTGGAGGACATTCGTTAAGAAGGGTCTCGCGGAACTTTTTTCAACCCATCCCCTCTGGGACTCTGCATTATATCGGACTCCGAGAGTAATGTGCTCCCTCCTTTCCGGGTTTACGACCATTCCTACGGCATTTGGTTCGCGGTCAACTTATGTATTGCTTATATGTATTTAGCACATGGATAATTGTTGCTTGCACGTAAATTGCAGACTTTGAATTGAATTCCTCATTTTTTTTCTCAGCATATTCAAATTTTAAATGAAGTTCTAAGGTCAATATTTACGGATTTAATGCAGCAACAATTTTCATGTTGATGTTTATACAGAACTTGAGATATAAGTTTATGTTTATTGTAGAATTTCGTTTAGAAGCTCAAAAGACAAAGAATTCAATTCTTAGTTTATATTTCTTGAGAAAAGAACAAATATTTATTTCGAAAACTGACTGGATAAACAATTGCATGACCATGGTCCCTTACCGCTAAGAGGGGTAATAAAAGGCGAGGGGTCAAGGTACCTGCTCCCGGATTCCGAGGGTAAAGCCTAAACCCTGCAGTGTTGGGTCCCGAAACAAAGACGTCGTACACCCATGACCGTCATAAAAGGGGGAGAGCTAGAAAACATATACACATATACAGCGTTCGTTCTCTTGGTCAGGAAAATCTCAGACAGAAATATACGGCTTTCGTCTCCCGGGTCAAGAAACGTCCACACGTATTTATACGTCTTTAGTAGAGAAAAGGTTGAATTCTGGCTTTTTTTGACAACTTATTCCCATGCCTTACAACTCAACATGCAGTTACAGCGACACCATGGATAAACTGAGCGGCCTCGGCTTAGCCTGCACTGGAGATACATCCGCTGTGCGGATGCTGCTGTGCACACACCTTAAGACTACTTTCAGATGAAATGATTTTCTGCCAGACACCTATCATGGCACGGTACACGGCATTGCAGAGAGTCGTCTCGTCTAAAAGCCACCTGAATTTCACGTGAATGGTGGTGGACAAAAAGTCATTTCGTCTGAAAATAGCCTCTGTAGCATTGTGTGTATTTGGATGCCGTAGACAGGACATCGTCAGGCCGGATTGAAATGGGGGCTGTGCCGTCAACTGCGTGATCCGACTCACTTGAAGACAACCGTAGAGACGTATGGTTATTTGAAAGCACGGTGCCCTGCCATGGACGGCAGCTGGTGAAAAGTCAGCTTGTTTGAAAGCGGCCGTGGCTACAGAAATGTCACAATGTTGGCCAGAGCGAACCTTTAAATGAGCGTGTTAGCTAGCGACTCTCAAAAGAAAAAAAAGTTCGAAAAAAAAAGGTTCCACAGGCCAAGAGCCTGCAGAACCGAGAACAGGGTACCAGAACCGACTCATCTCTACTATAAAGTATGTATTCAATATTTAAGATCTTGAATGATTATGCTAAAAGTTCTATCTCAAATATCTCAAGCAATTTGAATTTTCCACGTATACTGTCCCGTGCATATCTTTAGTAGTTGATTAGGAATCCGTGTAGAAGACTCTAGTCATAAAGTGCTTGCTGCACCAATTTAGGCATGTTGACGAACAATATCAAATGTCTTAGAATGAATTAAAAGTTCAAAGCACAAAATGTGTAAATATTCTTAACCTTCAATTATGTATTGGAAATTTATGTCACTTTGGTGTTTGAGAGTGTAATTTATTCATATTTTAATTGATGAAATAAATTTATTTCACCATTGGCAGTACACACATCTGCAAGGCTAAAGTCAAATATAAAATATACAAACGTACATGAATATTGAAATTACCAGGATAAGAATTCCCAAGATAATCATTTAACTATGATATATACAACATTAAAACAGAGTCCAGAGGGTTAATAAATGCTAACAGAAGCATGGAAAAAAATATAATAGGCATTCTAGTTGCCATCTAGGAAATTACCTTACAATGCATCCTCCAGATATTCATTAACACTGTAGTAGTATTTTTCAGCTAGAAGTTTTAGTTTCTTTTTAAATACGGAAAGTGAGAAATGGAGCATTTAATTGATTTATTAAGTAAGTAATTTTATTGTACTACTGTTAGCTTTGTTATGAATTAAAGTTTAAATTCTTTTTCAAGGCAATATTTGCTGAGGACGCCCCCCGGGATGAAGCCGCCAAGCAGAAAGAGATGATGGGAGAGATTGAATTCCATGTCGTCAGCAATTCTCTCACTCAAACAGTGTCAAAGCGCACAATGATATGGCTGATTGGACTGCAAAATGTCTTCTCACAGCAGCTACCTCGAATGCCAAGGGAGTACATTACGAGGCTACTCTTTGACCCGTGAGTTAGAGCGTTAATTTTTAGTGTCAGCGTTGGTTCTATTGTTTTTACTCTGTAAGTGAATGATCCCTCCCTTGAGAATTTGGTTAAGTGCATTTAAATTGGTCTCAAATATTCTACGTATCTCGTTGTTATTTTAAGGTCTCGTTACATGATAGAATAACATGAGGTATGCAGTTCATTTGCGAGTCAATGAATGAGAGAACGAATTCAAAAATTCTCCATGACACAATGACATGAATATATAGGATAAGATGATCTAATTTGGTTCATGTATGGTAAATGCTCCATTTAATTGAAATTGATCCTGCAAATGTACATGAACTCTTGTCAGTCAATGTGTCATTTATCTGGGCCTTAATACACCATGAAGTGTGCACGTCTACTGGCACTACTTCAATAACCACCTTAGTTATGTCAGGAGTTGGTGTTGATTCCTTATAGTTTTTCTCATGACATTGATATTGAAAGGGTCTCCTCTGATGTCATTGATATTGATTGTTTATAAAATTAATGCATGATTTTCCTCGTTGAATACCGAATCCCAGCTAAGGGAAATGCATGGAAATGGGTGAATTGTTGGACCTGTTCAAATGCTCATGTTTACCGATTGAAGGGAATGAGGACTCAAAGAACGGATAGTAGTTTGTGAAATTCTCTGTTTTCATTTTTAATTTCATCCAAACTCAAATTTTATCTATATCTGCTGAATATAGGAATTACTGTCTAGTGTAATATTAAAATTCATTTTTGTTATTCAATTTATTCCCCCCAGCCTTTATTGGCATAAATGATTTCTGGTTAAGTAGCAGACATATGTATTGCATCATTTCTTGGCTTGCTCTGCTGACTGAGGAAACTTTGCAATTGGAGACTGAGGAGTCTGTTATCATCTTCTCTGTAAATTGATTAACACTTTGCAGTCCATGTTTCTTGTAAATTATCCCTTGGGTGGTTCCATGCTCTTGAGGGTGTGTAGCCAACATTTTCCTTTGATGCTGGAGGCCTCCTCAGGGTGGAATGCTATTGCCCTCTGTGTAATTCAATGGGCATATCTGTGCATTCCAGTGGGCGGGGTGAAGGTTGGGTCATCCCATTCTCTCTTTCAAAGCTGTGAAACATGCTTTGCTCTTGTTTTGTCCAATGTCCCTGCTAAAATTGTTGGACCCGTTTGCCCTTGTCTCTATCCCCTCTAGAATTACCCGGATTCTATAGTGTCTATCTCTCGATAATACCTTCACGCTGTAGACATCTATGACATGCATATCCATTGTGAGTTCAGCTACTGGACGCTGGCAGTCTTGGATGTCATGCAGTCTAAGGAATTTAACGTCCAATCTCTGCTTTAACCCCACATCTGCTTAACAAAGAGTTGAGAGAGAAATTATCATATAACCTTATTATGCCACCAAAGATTCTGCTTAAAAATTTATTTTTGGCATAGTCATTCTCCTATGCTGGCTGCTTCAACCATAGTTGTCTTAAAAAAAGAGAAACCTTGTTAGTCACAGAATGACTTGTAAAAATAATTCAGCCCATAAATCTTAAAAATTACTGTCTCAAAATAATTTTGCATTTGCATATTCTGCAGAACACCATACATGTTTTTGCAGTCAGTCCTAAACGAAGTAAAATTACTGTGCTTTGAAGGTGGATCTTTTATGTGTTAGTTTTTGGACATAAAAGTATTTTTAGGAATGGGCACCTTCTAAATTGAAAGAATCATATTATAAATGAGATGGGCAATCGGGATTGGACTATGTAACATTAATTTTGTATCTCTGGACATTTCAGGAAGCATAAGACTCTAGCCCTAATCAAAGACAACCGACCAATCGGAGGCATCTGTTTCCGCATGTTTCCGACCCAGGGCTTTACTGAAATTGTGTTCTGTGCCGTCATCTGCAATGAGCAAGTCAAGGGCTATGGAACTCACCTCATGAACCACCTCAAGGACTACCACGTGCGGCAGAATATCTTTCACTTCCTCACATTTGCTGATGATTTTGCCATTGGTAAGTCTCATGAAATCTCGTTTGATTTAGAATATTGCTTGATATTCATTGACATCGTCTTCATTTTTTCAATGTCAAAAATTATCATTGGTAATGGTTCATTCCTTTTAAAGAGGTAAATTTTAATGCTGTTTAATTATTTTGATTGGTAAACGAATACCATTTGGAATTCAAATAAAAGGAAAAATAACGCTTTGAAAAACAAGATTTTCAATCCCAGCCAGAGATTTGAAATTTAGTTTCACTGAGTGACATTTTTGTTTTTTATTAAAAAAAAAATGGAAGCATCAGTGCACTCAATTTTCCAGTCATATGGAGGCTTAGGCCATCTGCACTTCGTTTTGAACCTCAGGTTTTGAAGCAGGTGAACTTGCTAACATTTTGGGTCTCAAAACATTTGGGTTAACGGGTTGCTATATGTGTTGAATTGGGTTACATAGTGGTTGCGTGCCTTCTAGACTTTAAAGTATTTCAGTCACATGATCAGAAAACAGTGGTCCTGAATGCCCAAATGAGATGGTGAAATGATTTGGCTTGAACATTTGTGAGACCACAAAAATAGACACACTGCAGAGGAAATGTTGGGCGTAAACTGCACACTATGTGAAAGTGCAAGTCATGACATCTGCTTGATGTGACAATTTTGGAATCGCTCAAAGCCCTTGACTCTTTTTCAAAATTGCACGTCATGTCAGATGTAGTATTCAGATCGTAGGACTTGGTGATTCAAATATCAGTCCGTGGTCCAAGTAATCTGAATGAATCCCTTGATTGATGGCATTTTGAGGTTATAAAGGATTGAAAAGTTCATGGTAAGAGTTGTGCTTACCTTATTGGTCAACCTCATCACAATGTTTTGGCCTCTCAGGAGAGTTGGCCTGTCCAACCGGTCACGCATGATCTACGCTCCAGAGAGAAAATAATGTACATACAGTGAAACCTCTATTTTACACTTTTGGATGGATCACTTACAAAAAGTGCAAAATTGAGTAAAGTGTAAAATAGAGTATCATTATTTAAAGGCTGTATTGTTTGTGGCCTGATAAAAACTGCAAAATCAGGGAAAATGTATAATGGGGGAATGTAAAATTGAGGTTTCACTGTACAGTAAAACCTCTTAACATGGTAATGGAGGGGACCAAAATTTAGGCAATTTGATGTATGGAGATTCACTATAGAGAGGTTTTAGTGATAGGCTACATTATTTCATATCCTTCGGAAATGAAAGGCATTACTGTCTTTTTAACCACTATAACAATGTGTTTATACAAACATGCATGCATTACTGAACTTATACATTTATTACCGTATAAGCGCGTGTAAGAGGCGCACCTTTTTTCCCAGAAATTGCAGCCGAAAATGGGGGTGCGCCTCTTACACAAACTTCTTATCTTCCCCCCTCCCCTTCACCGGTCGTAAGTCCAAGGGGAACTGAGTGGCCTTGGTTTTCAGCGTGAGTCAGTCATCTGAAACCCTCGGTCAAAAACAAGCGGCAGACAGGGGAGTTTCTCCCTTAGTGACATATTTTTAAAATGCTCCTGTTTGATTTTCTTGTAAGCATCACCTCCCCCTTCCCCCCCCCCCCCCCCCCGTCACGCCAGTACTCCAGAGGTGAATATGGAAAAGATCGCGCGGGGTTTTTCCCTCCGGAGGGCACGCTAAATTTACTGCCTCGAGTGGGCATCCTGCGGCATTTATACTGCAAATAGTAATCGCTTATCAAACGTAGAGAAACGCGTGGTTTTGAAGGACGTACCTGGTTAATAGTCAACATCTGTCTTGCCGAGCAATTTCCATTACACCCATGTCTCGTATAGCGCAAGGGATGCGTTCCTTGGGGTCTTTGCGCTATACGAATTTGCGTTATACGAGAGCGTTTTAACATTGGGAAGATAGGGATGCGTTCTTGGTAGCATAGGTCTTGGGTATTGAATTTCCTCTAAAACATCTGCATTCCCATAAAAAGCCTTAGAAAACATTATTTATATAAATTTTTATAGTTTAAAACATCTTTAAAGATAGTATGCACGCATTCAAAGACTTTTATTGACGTTTAAAAAAATTCTTACGTGCTTTTGAAATTCCCTCCTGTCGTGCGGGTGGGCTAATATCTGATATATCAGGGGATCGTAATGCGTTGCCGGCAGTTGACGATTTTTCAAACTTGTCTAAAAACAACTATTGTGTCACCCAGGCCCTTTTGTCGCTCATCGAAATGACAGGAAAATGCCAGTTTGTATGCCATTTCATAGCTAGCAGAGTTTATGAATGATAAATCATTTTAATTTGAAGTCCTCTGAGTCATTAGCAGCTACGTGAAACAGCCTTTAAATGCCTTGAAACCTGACCCAGGTTTTCTTTCCCTGAAAATGAATGAACGAGATTGCATTCTTTTCCAAAACAATATCGTCTCGTCAACACTAAAAACTGGTTGAGGGGGAAAGGAGCCACTTTCAATCACAGCCTGGAGTTCATCAGAAAATGTTGCGGTGACTGCACTATCAACACTTGCAGATTCACCTGATATCGCCGCACTGAAAATACCTGCTTGTCGTTTAAATTCTAGAACCAACCGGAGCTTTCACTAAATGTCTCGGAGCGATTACCACTCTCGTCTTTTTGTACTGATTCACTATAAACTTTCCGTATATGTAGACCGCTTGGTTGAAGTTGGTACGGCTGAGGTCACTGATGTTTTAACTTCGTCTTTATTCAGAATAAGGCATCGTGCGTTTAAACTTCCGCACAATATCGCTTTGATTTTCTCCATTTTCAAAGCAATTGACTTCTTTCAATTCCTCTTCTAGGTTTAGTTTTTCTTGATAAATTCTTGATTTTTCTACATGCGTTCCTATTTTTTGCTATTTTCTCTTGGTTTTTAGTCTGTATGGCTCTATCTAAATCACCTTCCATTGCTGAACTGTATTCCTGAGACGCAGAGGGCCTACGACTGCGGGGAGGGAACGAAGCCATTGTGTTTGAGACTCTATAGCGGACCCTTTTATGTGTTGATGCTATTCATGTGCAACTCGGCCACCGCTCCATTTCTCCCTCGTGAATACCGATGACCTTGAAGGCTTAAGCGTAGACCCTCTACCTAGAAGTCAATCGCCCGATAACCTATGAATGCAAAAATACGTCTCAAACCGTATTGCTGAAAAAAAATCATTTCCACCAGCCCCACGCTTAATTAACGATCTAAATTATTTATGGTCATTCTGTTAAGGAGACGAGATAAATTACTTCGGTAGGCCGGCTATCTGGACCCAATGACGAGGTATACTTTTGGCCATTGCACAGCAATGGATTTCGATTAATATATAAACCAAAAAGAAGGTACAAGGCAAGCAATAATATTAATATGCGTAAAATGATAGAAATTTCGTGTGTACTTAGCGCAAGTTCACGTTTTATCACGAGAGCGTTTAAGATTTGTGATTAGGCTACACTGCGTTGCAATGTTTCCCCGAGGAACGAATTTGCGCTATATTGAAATTGCGCTAATCGAAATTGCGCTATACGAGACATGGGTGTACTCTGAGGACCTGATTTTTCAAAAATCATCTTCAGACGCTAATACGAGGATTTTTGCAACAGAAAATGATATTGGTGTCAAAACCTGCGGTTTAAAAAATTGGAACGAGAGTGTTCATTGTTGGACTAAATGGTGGATAGAAGAAATCTGAAATTCTTATAAGTGAAGAGTGCTGAGGAGAGGCCGAGGGGAAGGAGCGCGTTCCCTCCCCTCCGTATTTCAAGCTACGATGCTATGAGCGAAGGAGTAAGGGAAGAACACGTCTGATCTTGCATGTGACGTGCGTCGTTGCCTTCAAAGAGAAGGGGCGAAGGCGCAGCAATATGTGATATACGCAGTTTGCGTTACCTGAAGTTTCCAGTCGGTCTCGTCTTGTTTGAATGTGCTTATGCTACGCTTGTTTCTTCCGAAATTGTGCTGTTTGGACTCTGTTTAATATTAGTAGCCTTGTTTTAACTCTAAATCTTTGTGTCAATCAATTAGAGCTTAAAAAACTTAAATGCTGTCAGATATATGTCTCGTGTTTTGCCTTAAAATTTTCCACGGCTGCAATTCAATTTCAATACCCCTGCGAGAGCTTTTAAACAAAATTGTTCGTGAGTAGGACTAGCATCGTAGAGCAACGGCATGTGCAAAAAGAGGATCGGAACCCTTACTACTCCCTCTTATGCTGCTGTTACCGCCGCAGTTATCAAAATTTCCTCTTTCAATTCGTATTGAAAGAAGAAATTTCGATAACTGTCGAAATTCCAGGCATACGTCTGCAACACTGCACAATAGGATAAAAAATTTCTGCAACATTTCTTTTCTTTATAGCTTCGATGCTCAAAATAGGGGTGCGCCTCTTACACGTGTGCGCCTCTTACACACGCTTATACGGTATTTATTAATAACAGAAAGCGAGTGCTACCGCATTATTTTTACCATGATTTGAGAGAAAATGATGTGATCTCTCTCAATTCAACAGTCACTTAAAATGATTAGAATAGTCGGATACCTTTTTTCTTATTTACTGTTAAGTATGCTCTCATATGGAATAAAATGGCCTTAACTAATGATTAACATGAAAATTACAGCATAATAAGGTATACACCCATGTCTCGTATAGCGCAATTTCGATTAGCGCAATTTCGATATAGCGCAAATTCGTTCCTCGGAGAAACATTGCAACGCAGTGTAGCCTAATCAAAAATCTTAAACGCTCTCGTGATAAAACGTGAACTTGCGCTAAGTACACACGAAATTTCTATCAATTAACGCATATTAATGTTATTTCTTGCCTCAAATCTTCTTTTTTGTTTACATGTTAATCGAAATCCATTGCTGTGCAATGGCCAAAAGTATTACTCGTATTGGGTCCAGATAGCTGGCCTACCGAAGTAATTTATCTCGTCTCCTTAACAGAACGATAATAAATAATTTAGATCGTTAATTAAGCGTGGGGCAAGTGGAAATGAGTTTTTTTTCAGCAATACGGTTTGAGACGTATTTTTGCCGTCATAGGTTATCGGGCGATTGACTTCCAGGTAGAGAGGGTCTACGCTAAAGCCTTCAAGGTCATCGGTATTCACGGGGAAGAAATGGAGCGGTGGCCGAGTTGCGCATGAATAGCATCAACACATAAAAGGGTCCGCTATAGTGTCTCAAACACAATGACTTCGTTCCCTCCCCGCAGTCGTAGGCCTTCTGCGTCTCAGGAATACAGTTCAGCAGTAGAAGGTGATTTAGATAGAGCCATAGAGAGTAAAAACCAAGAGAATATGGCAAAAAATAGGAATGCGTGTAGAAAAATCAAGAATTTATCAAGAAAAACCATAAACCTAGAAGAGGATTTGAAAGAGGTCAATTGCTTTGAAAATGGAGAGCGTCAAAGCGATATTGCGCGGAAGTTTAAACTCACGATGCCTTATTCTGAATAAAGACGAAGTTAAAACATCAGCCGCCCCAACTTCAACCAAGAGGTCTACCCATACGGAAAGTTCATGGTGAATCAGTACAAAAAGACGAGAGTGGTAATCGCTCCGAGACATTTAGTGAAAGCTCCGGTTGGTTCCAGAATTTAAACGGCAAGCAGGTATTTTCAGTGCGGCGAAATAAGGTGAATCTGCAAGTGTTGATAGCGCAGCCACCACAACATTTTCTGATGAACTCCAAGCTGTAATTGAAAGTGGCTCCTTTTCCCCTCAACTAGTTTTTATTGTTGACGAGACGATATTCTTTTGGAAAAGAATGCATTCTCGTTCATTCATTTTCAGGGAAGGAAAACCTGGGTCAGGTTTCAAGGCATTTAAAGACTGTTTCACGTAGCTGCTTATGACTTGAAGGACTTCAAATTAAAATGATTTATCATTCATAAACTCCGCTAGCTATGAAATGGCATTCAAAGTAGCATTTTCCTGTCATTTCGATGAGCGACAAAAGGGCCTGAGTGACACAATAGTTGTTTTTAGACTAGTTTGAAAAATCGTCAACTGCCGGCAACGCATTACGATCCCCTGAGATAGCAGATGTTAGCCCACCCGCACGACAGGAGGGAATTTCAAAAGCACGTAAGAATTTTTTTTAACGTGATTAAAAGTCTTTGAATGCGTGCATACTATCTTTAAAGATGTTTTAAACTATAAAAATTTATATAAATAATGTTTTCTAAGGCTTTTTATGGGAATATAGATGTTTTTAGAGGAAATTCAATACCCAAGACCTATGCTACCAGGAACGCATCCCTATCTTCCCAATGCTAAAACGCTCTCGTATAACGCAAATTCGTATAGCGCAAAGACCCCAAGGAACGCATCCCTTGCGCTATACGAGACATGGGTGTATAAGAAAAAAAAAGAGTGAAACATTTATTGCTAAAAATGTCATTCCATGTATGAAATCGTGGCTGCATTAATGGTCTCTAGTTGTCTTGGTACGATTTGTGGAGGTAGGCTGTCTCGGGGGTATCTCCTTGGTATGATAAATGGAGGTTTTACGAGATGAAGAGGTTCACCATGTAGAGGTTTGCCTATAAATTTACGTGTAAATCTGACGGGACCGTAGGTGTGGTATGAAGTATGGAGGTTTATGATATAAAGAGGTTCACCACATAAAGGTTTTACTGTAGTTATAAAAAGTAGTTGATGATATGCTAGATAATATTATGCAAGGTATACCATAGCTTCACAGGAAGTCAAGGAAACACTAAGTGTGAATGTCCCTTGGAATATCAAATGGTTGAATTTTTCCACTCATGTGAGCAGCAGTGTTGAGTGACGAAACGCCCAGCTAACCAAAAATCAACCACCAACTGGGATCACATCAAATCTTGCTCCTCCCCGATCGGTCCGTTTGATTTCATGTGTGCATCCCTAATGATGTATTCCAAATGCACTTTCTTCCCCTCTTGCTCTGTTATGCCTCTTTTTTCTCCCCTCTTGATCGTAGATCATCGATCACTTGACTTTCATGATTTTCATATAAATGGGCCTCCACTTATAGGTGCTTCAAACACACTTACTCACCGCACATTTGGAATCAAATGCTTTTATAACAGCAAAATTTTCTCCCAGAAAATGGTTGGATACCTTCAACTTTCATGCCTATTAATTTTTGCTGTATTTTCTCTACTCTAGGTTATTTCAAGAAACAAGGATTCAGCACGGAGATAACTCTCTCTAGACCGCATTACTTTGGCTTCATCAAGGATTATGAGGCGGCAACTCTCATGCATTGTGAACTGCAGCCCAATATTGTGTACACGGAATTCACTGCAGTTGTGAGGAAACAGAAAGAGGTGGGAAGTAGATATGTACTATTTGAAGGAAAACAGTTTCTATTTGCTGTGAATGCGATTTTTTCCATCAAAATGATTTAATGAGACTTTTCATGAAAACAACTGATAGGTCAAAAGAGTTAATTTTATCACAATTTTTTTGTGTTACCAGAAAAGTGGACATCACTCATAGAATATCAACTTTACTCCAGAAAAGTAACAATGACTAACATTTTTGTCGAGGTCATTATTCTTTTCACGAAAAAATTCTTATTTAGGATTTAACTGTAAATTGTAATTTCTGTGCAAATACAATTTTCTCAATGCCCTGGGACTATGCTAATAGTTACTTACAGCCTTTGTTTGACCAGGGCTTATTCCTGTAATATAGATAGTGATCCATTTACAGGACTCTTTGAATTTTATTGAACAAATTGTCATGATTTAATGCATAATTTCAGTTTTTACCAGACTTTTTAAAGGGTTTTGGCTTTTATAATGACTTGTTCCTGTATTTAGATAGATTTTTGATAATTTTGCTAATTTATTAAATCCCAAGTCACAAACAAGCATCAATGTTACTGATTTCTCGATATTAGTCCAAAACGTGGATTAAAACTCTAAATTCTTGATGCTGCCAAATTATATCATGTGAAATTTCCCCATTGAATGAGGCAACAATCACTATTGGTACACCACCAATCGTGGGCTCTATTTTCTCTGTACCTACTACACAAAGCCGAAAAGAATACTCAGAGAAATGACTCAGGTTTAAGAAAATTAAAAAAAAGGGAATGAGGCTGCCAAAATAGGAGAGGACGGAGGAGAGGAATATTTTTAATCAATTGTAATTAGAGACTAGACAAGTTTTCAATATATGTATGCATCCGATTTAAGTGACAATGAATGCAGAAAAAAATTACCAATCAAACCAAGAAAATCCAGCTGAATTTTCAACGAACCAATGATTTTGGCTACCAGTTTTGGGGCCAAAAATGTTTATTCAGGATTTCATGCTGCCGGGATCAACAATATATGAAGCTGACTAGTGTGGGACATTATTACAATGGCAAATAGCCATTCAAAACAGAAGGAGAGACAGCCTTATTTCTGGAATTGTCACTGAAAATGCCCATGCTTACTGTGCTAGGGTAATGTGACAGCTTCTTGAACATGCGACATCAATGCGACAATTTTGATCATCTGCTATACAGTCCCAACCTAGCCCCTGGTGACTACCATATCTTGGTTGAAATGAAGATGTAGCTAGGAAGGCAGCTTTTTTAAACTACATATCTGTAAGATTTAGGACAACGGTAAAACTATTGAAAGTCATTAGCGGCAATGTTCTATGAAGAAGGTGTTTTATAGCTTGCTCACCCGTATGACCAATGTCTCAATCGTCAAAGCAATTTTGTCAGAAAGTAGCCACAAATATGCAAAATGTTTAGCCTTGGAATAATTTTATTCATTCATTCACTTTGTCTTCCATTTATTTCCCATATTGGATATTGAAAGAAAAAACTGCCCTCTTATTTTGATTTGATTTTGATAGGTATCTTTATGTCCTTATACATAAAACTTATTTTGTTCATTGTTCTGTCTATTTTTTTTGTTCTAGATTGTGAGAAAGTTGGTGGAACGACGCCAGAAAGTTGTCCAGAAGGTTCATCCGGGTCTTTCAATCTTCAAGGAGCAATCTGGCAATCCAAATGGTGGATGGACGAAAATACCAATTGAGAACATACCTGGCATCAAGAAGACTGGATGGCAGCCGCCTGCATCGGCCACGTCCGCCTCCAATGACTCCAAGATGAGTGACAGCGAAGGCTTACTCTCAGTGCTCAAGTCCATCCTCAACCAGGTGAGTGGTGCTCATTCCTTGAGTCGTTGAGCCTCCCATAATGCCTATTCTACATGCTCGGCTCAGCGCCTAGGATCAGCCGTCCTGGCGGCTGATCTTACCGTGTGGAGACGTTGCCACGGCTCAGCCGAGGGGGTCGGATCATCTGCCTGGGACCCCCAGCTTAAGTTAAACCCTGCGCTGTTGTCATCACCTCTCTCTCATATGGCGTATGTATTTGGTTGCGTTTGGTTATCTTCTGAGTGTGGTTCTTCTCACTGAGCTCATAAATGACAAAGTTAGTGGTGCATGCTCCAAATGGGATTGTGGATGAGACCAACATCCTTACTGGAATACATATTATAATACGTTCCCAGTGAACAAGAAATTTGAAAGCCATTACCGTCGTCGCCTTCTCGTCAGCGTTCTTGCCATCTTCTCGCAGTCACCTTCATAACCATTCCATTGATGATCCAAAACAGTCGTGATATTTAATTAACGGAGTCATAATATGCCAAATATATACATATTTAGGATTTTTCCCGATGTACAAACTTCAAAATTCTCTACTCGTTACAAAACCTGAGGAGGTATTATCGCCCTAGCCGATGAAAATCATCTGAATTATTCTAAATTCATCTCCTTCCGTAGAAGCATCACAGATAATAACTCAGGAATACACTGATCTGCCAAAATAAATCCGGTAATTATCTGCTTTGCTAGAACCGCGAGAACTTTTTCCATATAATGCTTCAGTGCTCGCCGATTCTCAAGTGTTCTTAAGCTTTCAGTTATTGCCATCAGATGGCGAGGTGTGGACTCAAGCCTCTCGTTAAGAATGGGTTTGCGCTGAGTGATTTGGCTGAGCTAAACCGGATGAGCTGATCTGAGCATGTAGAACAGGCATAAGCTGCACAGGATTGCACCAATTGGTGTCATGCTGACTCCCTTACTGAGATATGTGCATACTATGGTGGATGCTGACCCTTAAGTATTTACTGCAGAACAACCTTTTTTCCTCTTTTCACCGAGGATTGTTTATTTATTTTTGGTCAAAGTTTTCATGGATTACTTTCATAATTGTGACAAACGTCATTTTTCTCTCACACTCCTCAATGTTACACTAGATAGAAAATATAATTTCATATTCTGCTCATTGGTGGTTCAGTGCTGAGGTTAGGCTGGTTGGTGAGATCGGTTTATCGTAAATTTTCAGTTTGTTAAAAAAACAGCCATCGGAAAACACTGGGGGCCCCTGTATAGAGAGGAGACATTCCAAGGAAGGTGCTCTTGAAACATTCACTGTGGATTGCCTCAGCAGTGACAAATAATTCCTGTATGTGGTGAATCAATTTGTCTAATACTGCCACAGCTCTAGTTTTTGGCTATTGGGGCCACAATCATTGTAACTTTTTAAAATTTGACTATCAAAAAGTTGGATAGCAATTTTCAATTGAAGACGAGGCATGCTGAGAAAATCTTTTTTCATTTCTTTGAAGACATGAAGGTTTCTCTCATTGTTACTGTGCATTTCTCTGTAGGTGAAAAATCATAGCGCTGCTTGGCCATTTCTGAAACCAGTCGACAAAAATGATGTACCTGACTACTATGATCACATTAAGTACCCAATGGGTAAGTGGAAAGGGATGCTTAGATTGTAGTGATTAGTGGGTATTCACTTTCTGGGGATGATGGAAAGTAGTAAATAAAACTTTTCCTTATGTTAAGTAGATTCCATAAAGGCACGCCTGAAACAAGTAATTATATTCTGAGAATGATTTAGAGAGGTTGAAGTAACTTGGGTCTGTGATCAATTATATTTTGTTGAATGCGGAAATGTGCCCAATTTGTACGCATTGTTTACATTTTTACTGCCTACCATGCCAACCTGCCTGCCATTGGCTGTAATTATTTCATTGACTTCTTGAAGTACGCACATACATACATATTTGACTGTTTTGGTGCCATTAGCTCATTTAGGATATAATTTGGGATATTAATATTTTATGTGTGTTAATATGCTGTACATTTTACTTTTGTTAGAGAGTCTGTTAACTACATGTTTCACTGCTACATGAAGATACAGCATAAGGCTACATGCAGATACATTTGCATGCAGCTATAGTCTCGGCTATTACAGTCTAAGTTCTTTGAAAACTCATCTTTGTAATGATTTTTATGTAACTGCTTGTGTGCAATTAACATTCGTGCTTTATGACTATCTAGGTATGTAATTGTAGTCATTGATACTGTCAAAAGGGTAGAAAAGGAGATTTACTTTGTCATAGCCTTGGGGAAAGTTTGAATAGTGCTCAGCCAGGAAAATTTGTCACACCAATCTGTTCTGCTGTGAAGAAACAGTTGATCTCCTGCCTAAAGTACAATTACTGATATCAAATGCTGCGTATGTGCTGCAAGGAACAGCTGAAAAGTACCGTCTAAGCACGTATAAGAGCCACACCTCTATTTTGAGCATCACAGCTAAAGGAAAAAAAATTGCGGCTTTTTTTTAATCCTATAACGTGGTGTTGCAGACAAATGCGTGGACTTTCAACAGTTATCCAAATTTCTACTTTTAATACTAGAAATTTACCTGGCATTTTCAGCTAAATTTACACGATATGTACATTACTCGGTGATAAGAAGGTGTTCAGTTGTAGTTCAGTTGTATCTTAACTAGTGATGGGTCGGTTCGATTCCTCGATTCTTCGATTCCTTGATTCTCGACCAAGAACCGGAATCGAAAATGAGTACCTACTTGCCAAGGTGAAAAATCGATTCCGATTCCAGTGGTACTTCAAACAGTTCAAACCACAAAATATACGACCATGTTTCCAACAGTCATTTGAATTTTTGCGCCACGTAATCATGATAACAAAACACATATCTTCTAGGGTTGTGCGAGTACTCAAAAATTCAAGTTGAGTCGAGTAGTTGGTACTCGACTCGAGCGTTTCGAGTAGCATTACTAATGTCAAGTCGAGTAGTTAAGGTTACAGAGCTTTCGAGTCTAGTAGGTCCAGCGATCTGCCGACAGGAAGTGCTATCATGAAACTCATGTAATAATGCAGTTTTTAAAGCCGATAAGTCATTCTAATGCCTTGGCCTGGTAGTTTCAGCTTGCCGAATACACTATAGTTGTCGACATGGGTTCCGAATACCTTTACGGCTGGCGCGGCGGCCGTAAAGGTATTCGGAATTCCTACCCGTCGCGCACTGGTCCGAAATCAGAAAAAGCTGTAATAAAGTCCAAAATGACCTTCTTGGGGATAGAGACTTGAAACTTAGCGTAAATGCTCATAAATTATTGCCGGATATAGATTTATATGCCGTTTTACATAAATACGACCCTTAGGTGAGATACAGTGGCCCAAACATGATCAATTTTTCAATGCCACGCAAGATATCGTTTTTCCTAAAAAAATCTTTGAATTTATCCAGGTGGTTTTGCGTTGGTATGAGTTTTATGGAATAAAAAAACGCAATATTCCTTTGACCTTGTGCTTTTCCTATGTTTTCCATGACTTTTGAAGATTTTGGCTCTCATCTGTCTGGTTTTACAACGCAAAATGGCCGACCCGTTTTTCACGTGAAATTTGACATTAAGTAGACATTATCTTTCGTTTACGAAAAATGTAACTCGGAAAATTTGAACCACAATATAAAGTATAGATTTCTAAAGATTAATAAGTAGAAATCTTGGAAAAAAGTTTGCGACAATGGAAATAAGAGCGATTTTTCAATCGCGCGTCAAGGCTGACCTACACGCCGCGGACCTCTGAGGCTCGGTAACTGAGGCCGATTTTTCAAGTGTTTTTTAAAACATTTGTCTTGAAAATCGTCATGTAAAGCATGGATAATTGTCTTAATTGACTTAAAAAACTAAACTGAGGATGTTAAAAAGAATTATGTATAGATTGACTAGGCCATTTAGGCTAGGATTGGATATTTTTCGGAACCATTCCACGCATAAGAAATATGGCTTGGGTATTGAAGTAAAGTGAAGAAATTAAGTCAGCATGCTTAAGAGAGAGAAAAATAAACTGTTTCCATGAAAGGCAACAGCTGATACCCTTTTTCCCTTTCCACCTTCGCCGAGGTGAGTCGCGCGGAAGGGGGTGTTTTCACATCACTAGGCATCTTTTAGCCTTTTTTATTACTGCATCTGTCCGATGTGATATTCATTTGTAACGTTTAGTTTCTTTCTTGAACTTCAAAAAAGCAAGAGATTTTAATGCTGTTTAAATGACGTGAGAAGTATAGAATTTTTTTGGCTCTACAAAACTAAAGTTTAGTTCTATAGTTCGTTCGCTTCATACAGTTGAATTCCATGAAGATTCAAGGTCCAAATAAATCGTTGATATAATTAAAAAAAAAATTCCAAAGTTTCAGAAATCTTGCAATTTTGGTAGGTAAGTACTTGCCCAGTCACGCAAGTGTGTAGCGAAAGCCAATTTTCTGCAGGCAGTAATACTGTAACATGGAGATGTCAAAACCTGCTGGCTGAGCATGTAGAATAATTGGATTTTCTGCTTGAGAATTTGAAAGGGCCAAATATTACATGATTCATATACTTAGGGTGCGATTCATAGACGGCACTTTAGGCTAAAGTCTACTTTTTCCGTTTCATAAACGCCGCTTTAGAAGAAAAATGGCCGAATCGTCACTTTACCGTAAGGAGCCCAACCGGAGCTCACTTTAGGGCTAAAGTGTCCTTTACGGATGAATAAATATGGCTGCACCAGCTGTTATTGAGGTTGAAATATGAAGATATTTGGGTTACGGAAATGAATATGAACTAATTTTTCGGTGAGAACACAGCGGCAAACTGGCACGTTTCAAGAAATGACCAGACACGTAATATATGTCTTTTCCCTGAATATATATCGAGTCGGTATTGATGGAGATGACCCATTACTTATATTTTGAAGGTTAACTCTATCGGTCGTGTGATAATTACAACACAGTAAGTGGTTGAACAGGTTGGCATAATTTATGTTGATTTTATATACAAGTTAATTGTTAAGTTCGTAGGTTATTTATGCGTTTATATTCTAGAATTTTCCTTAAAGATACTTGAATATGATAGCAAAATTCTGTTTACATTGGCGTCAATAGCCTTCGTAAACAAAGACTTGATGTTTATATTGTTTGGCCAGCCAAATGCTAGTTTCTATACCTTGCATTGCATTTCAAGCGTTTTCATTCAATATTCGCTTTATGTACTCTTTCCGTATGCCTCCATATCACGTTTAACATGTTTCTGTGATTTTGAAACTAGAGTCGAGTTTCTGTTTTGTTTTTCGACTATGCATTTGAATGTTTACAATGATGATATAAGATCTCGTCATGAAAGGCAGCAATAAAAAGTAAAACGTACTTTCCTTCATAGTCATATTATCAGCAGCAAAGCAATGTTTTCTCGAGGATGTAGAATTGTTATGAAATGTTATTTACACAGCATCACAGACTTCACTGACATTTTTTAATTCGTGAATGGATACTCGGGTTACGTATTCACATATGTCGAGGCATCTTTTAACGTAGACAAATAGATATTTATTGATATAAGTCCATTCTTACATTCAACATGTTTCATTGCGTGGCCATTCATTCATTAGTTTTGATGGTATTCGTGAATGTACATTCTCGTCCATTTCTCTACAATATATGACCCCTTAGGTCAACATTCCAAAAATTAAAATATTGGTAAGCACAAAAGAATTCAACAAACATGGGTGCACCCATACCTCATTCAAAATATGCGTCCAAATGAGACAACCACTGATCGGTAAATCTTCAAATTAATTGGTACAGTTTCAAGTTAACGCGAGAGAATTTCACTATTTCACCCACCTTCAATGAACGTACACCATCAAACTTCGACTAAAATGTAGTCCAAACAGCCGTATACAGTTAATAATACAACATGATCATAAAATGACGTGAAAATATCAGCATTTGAATATTTACTTCGCTGGAAACATCGAAGGGCATTACCAATACATGAAGCTAATTAAAAGTGAGCTTTTATTCAGCCAACTCAGTCATTAACGTACAAAAAAACTAGTGGGGAAAAGCTCTCAATGACGCAGTATTCATTTACATTTGCACATCATATGAGAAAACGAGAAAATGCAGCTTAATAAATCTTAGCAAAATACAACACGAAAACCCAGTCGCCGGAAACATGTAAACAAGTACGCATTTAATATCGTGTGTTATCTTTTTCTTCACTTTTTCGCAGCGTTCATTGCCAACACTCTAAAATTTCAATGCATGATCGAGACTTTAGGAGCTAAAGTGCCACTTTATAAAGTGAGATCCTTGGGATGACTCTGAAACGAACTTTAGCTAAAGTCTCACTTTACCGTAAAGAGAGACTTTGTAAAGTGAGCAATTTCAGTGTCGTCTATGAATCGCACCCTTAGTATGTAATCTTTATTATAGCTGTGAAATTTACCATACTCAGGGCTCTCCCTTGTAGTTTGGATACATATATATGGTTTACATATTAGTTGGGGTTAATTAATTTCAATTTTCCCTATGGAACAGTTGGAGGCACATTAATATTCATTCATCTCCTACTTCTGGCAATAACCATCAACGATCCTCATTATATTTTCCTTCTTACATTAGGCTAGACATTCATCATAGAAAATTGGGGTAGAATATATTGTAGTATGCATTGCTGTATTGCCCGGTTCAGAAATTATCATACTCGACTCGATACTTGCGAGTAATTTTCAACTCGACTCGAGATCAAAAAGTGCTACTTGGAAATCCCTTTTATATTCTGAAGGAGCAAATGCAGACTAGGGAGCCTGTGACAGGTACATAGTCAAGATACAGTGATGCATTTGGAAAAGTACCCAAAGTCACCATAGCAAACACTGTTGAAGCTGAAGTGGAAGCTTATTTGTCATAGATGAATGCACCACCAAATTCCTTCCCTGGGAAAAACTGAAAGACTTGTATCTCCTACCCAAGGCTGAAAGTATTAGCGAAGAGGTTTCTTGCCATACCGCCATCCACTGTGTTCAGTGAAAGACATTTAGTTCTGCAGGAAAAATATGTGATGCAAAATGCAACAGGCTTTATCCTGGCAGAGTGAAGATGCTTTGCTTTCTGAGCAAAAATTTAAATTCTGTAAAAGGAGACTAAATTTGTGAGACATAATTGATAATGATAAAATATTATCAATAAATGATAGATATTAAAGGAGATACTTTTATTTTTAATTTAAACATGAGTGCTAATATTCTAAAGTAATACCTATCATGTAACACCACCTTTCAGGTATGTTCTGTTTTGAAATTTAGCTATCATATTTTAATTACATAGTGATGATATGAAAGATGCTTTTGTTTGACTGACTCTTTCACAGAGTAATATTTTTTAAAGTGGTTTTCTTGTTGCCTGGAATTAAGTGATATTTTTCTTGGAGCCTAAGGCATCAGAATCGGTATCGGTAGAATCAGAATCGAAATGTCAGAATTGGAATCGGGATTGGAATCATTAAAATTTTGGAATCTACCCATCACTACTTTCTACCCATTATTTTGGTGAGTCTTTATCCTTCAAGGTATTTGGGTGTTCAAATTTTCATTTACTTTGACTTTTGGGATACATATATGTAATCATTATCACAAATTATTAACAATCACGGGAAATTTTGATGGCACATCCAAAAATGTTGGAATTGTAACTTTAGGAGTAGTGATTGTCCATCAAAATAATGGGTTCATTCCTCCTGGTGGTAAATAATGAAAATACACAGGAGTTTTTTTACAATTATTTTTGGTGCTGATGCAATTACCGTAAAGTTCCTCTCTGAGATATACATGTATCGAAGTCAAGTAATTGTTTAGATGCTCATGTCAATGCATAGAGAAGTTCTTTAAAAAATTAGCATTCAAAGCAAGGCTAACATTTTCCGAGGGTTAAAAACTAGAGATGGGTTGAATAGCAGATTTCTCAAACTCGAATATCGAATTCGAATATTAAATCAATGCTTGAATATTCGAATACCTCGAATACTAAGCGATGAATGCGGGAATGTTTGACTCGGTTGCCTATGCAGCAGGAAACAAGATTTTGGGGAGTAATTTTGATTTCCTTTAAAGGATTCGAACAGAAATTTAGCTGATTAATGGAATATTTTAATTTTATGGAAACAATTGGGCATATACAGTAAATTCCGGTTATTACGCGCCTCACTTTACCGCGGTTTCGGATATACCGCGGGTCTCACCATGTCCCCCGAGATGATTACATTGACCTTTTTTTTGAGGTAGGTAACTTTGTGGCGAATTTTATCTCGGCGTGACTACCGACGCGTCGCAACTTCAAGCGACTGTATTAACGCGGTTGGCGACGTATTCCATACATTGTTTCGTAGCCATAAAAAAAACTCGGTAATGCCTGATCGGTCATTGTGTCTTGTGAACTCGAGCTGAAAAGTGTGTTGCACGGCTATAATAATTTTCGAGATTCTGGGAGATTGAGATAATTCTCATTCGTACGTTCGCACCGCGGCGCTCGAACCAAGGTAGGCACTCAATGCCCACAGGCTTCGAGCATTTAATGATGAATAGGCTGTTTTACCTTTGTCTTAGGCTTAATATGTATATGAAAATTACTTTTTTACGAAAAATTTCATTGATTTTAGGGTTAAAACGATGTCTGCCAAAAGGAAAACTTACATAATTAAAGAAAAGTTGGGCATAATCGACAGAGTGAAACGCGGTGATTCAAAATCAAGTTTATTCAGGGAGTTTGGTGTTCCTGAAGGAACTATTCGTGGTTGGATGAAAGAAGAAGATAAATTACGATCATTTGTTGATCAAGTGGATGACGAAATAGGACTTGATAGAAAAAAGGCCCGATTGAGTGCTGCTGGTGATGTGGATGAATGTTTGTTTACGTGGTTTGTTCAGAAGCGCAGTGAAGGTGTTCCATTATCCGGTCCACTTTTACAAGCACAGGCAATTAAATTAAATAAACAAATTGGTGGTGCTCATGATTTTGTTGCTTCTGCTGGCTGGCTATCGAGGTGGAAAATTCGCCACGGGATAGCGCAAGTTAACATGCAAGGAGAATCTCGGTCCAGTGACAGTGAAGCAGCTAGAGAATTCTGTGGGACTTTACGCAAGATGATTGATGAGGGTGAGTACACTGAAGAGCAATTGTATAACTGCGATGAAACCGCTCTCTACTACAGATTGCTTCCAACAAAGTCACCTGATATTAAGAAGTCGGCAAATAAATCCGGAATAAAAATGAGCAAAGAAAGTGACTTTATTACTGTGCGCGAACAAATCAGGAAGTCACAAGTTAAAACCTCTGTGTATTGGTAAAAATCGAAGTCCTCGGTGCTTCAAGCACGTTAATATGACAGCACTACCCATAAATTACAAAAACAGTCAGAATGCCTGGATGACTCGAGACATTTTTTTATCTTGGTTCAATGAAGATTTTGTTCCATCGGTTAAGAGCCACTTAAGATCAAAAAAGTTAGAAGAGAAGGCACTACTTCTGTTAGATAACTGTCCAGCCCATCCGTCTTCTGAGCTCTTGATATCGAGGGATGGCAAAATAGTGGCTTCGTTTTTACCAAAAAATACGACAGCTCTTATTCAGCCCATGGATCAAGGGATAATCAGAGCATTTAAAGCCCATTATCGGCGGGAATTGCTCACTATTGTCATAAATTCAGAACTGCAGGTACAAGAATATCTGAAAACAGTCACCCTGAAGAATATGGCTTATAATATTGGATTGGCATGGAAGAAAATAACTTCAGCTACAATCCTAAATTGCTGGTCAAAGTGCGAGTATACAGCGGGCGATAGCATGGAAGACGAAGACGAGTTTTTGGGTTTCACGGAAGAGGACGCACGTGAAGCTTCAGATGTTCTTTCTAATAAACTATTTGTGAGTGATCTCGAGGCCTGGGTTCGCGAAGACGAGGAAACTCCTGTATCTGCTTATAAGAGTGACGAAGAAATTGTGGCTGCAGTCCAGAGCCGCGCAAAAACAGATGCATCATCGGAAGATGAGAGCGAGAATGAAGAAGACGAATGTGAGGTCGAGATGCCAAAAATTGGCCATTTATTACATAATATAAGAGAATTGATGAATTGGTTGGAGGGACAAAGTGATTGCGATAGTATTCATCTCTTGCACTTGCAAAGCATAAAAAATTACGTGACAAAGAAACGCCATCAACTATCGCGGCAAAAGAAAATATCCGAGTATTTTAGTAACTCCCGTTAAAGTAGAGCGTCTAAATCATAAAATAAAAATTTAAATAATGTATTACGCAAATAAATTGACTATAAAAATTACCTTCAAGGGTTTTTTTATTGCTTCCCACGTATTTTCCCGTTATAACGCGGTTGTCCGATAACGCGGGTGTAAACTATGTCCCCCTAGACCCGTGTTATAACCAAATTTTACTGTAGTTGATTCAACTAACATTTCTTTCAAATATTCTAAGGGGACACACCGCCTCGCGAAAAATGATTGCATGCCGTCTCGGCATTTACACTGCTACGATGGATTTCTGTCTGATGTATACATTCTTATCTACCAAACGCCATTTCAGCGGCATGCCCATCTGATACTCTGTGTCATCCAACTTCTTATTTTCAAAAGGTACCTCGCTTTACCCCCACTCCTGCTGTCAAGTGCTAGCGGACAATCTGAGGCATTTTGCAAAATACAGGCGCTTCTCCACCGGATTTTCTTCAATTATTTTCAGTCCATCATTGGAAGTTCTCTCGAGATAAGAAGATGAATTCGAATTGCTAGCAGGGAGAAACCAAATATCCTGAGAAAATATCCCTTCCTCTGTGACTGCAACAATAGAGATTTATAGCACAACTCATAAATTGTAACTTGATACGTATATGTTTTCGGAAAAATATTGAAATTCTTCACCCAAGTTACCTATCATCTCCCATTCTTTTGCCATCAACTGTTGAACGTTATTACACCTTTTCTATTCATTACCCAGATCTGAAGACGATGGGCGAAAGACTGAGGGCACGCTACTACGCTGCCGGGAAAAGACTTTTCATTGCCGACATGACACGGATATTTACCAACTGCCGCCTTTACAACAGTCCGGACACAGAGTACTACCGCTGTGCCAACGCCCTGGAGAAGTACTTTCAGACGCGAATGCGAGAGGTGGGTCTGTGGGACAAGTGATACGTGGAGAACTGGGGGGGAGGGGGAGAGGAGGAGGGGGAGGGGGTGGAGAGGGGAGGAGGGGGGACGACGGGCGCCTCGACGAGCGAGGGACAGGGGACGAGTGGGCTGCAGGGCGCTCTGTCCCGAGGGCTGCTGGGGGAAGCGCATGGCCACGCTCCTCCTGGTGGTGCCCACGCCTCCTCCAAGGCGTATCTGTTGGCCGAGGGGGAAAACGAAGATGACGACGATGAAGAGGATGATGAGGATGAGGGTGACGTGGTCGATTTGTTGATGGAAGAGGAGAGGGGAGAGGAGGAGATGGAGGGGAGCGAAGAGGACGAGGGGGAGGGAGGGATGGAGTTGGGTCGGGGGGAGGGGGGAGGGGAGGAGGAGGAAAGCAGCGAAAGTCAGGGCGACGTCATGACCCAGTACTTTGGCTATGAGCACGGGGAGGAGACGGATGAGAATTGTGGAGAGTAGTGCTTGTGGGCTCACGTTTAAAATGATAAAAAAGACAGTGAAACGAGCCAGAAATTGACGTGAATCGCCTTCCATTGCTGTCAGCGGGAGGTATTATCTTCTCGTGGACATTCTTTGGAGAAGAAATGGCTCAACACCCAAACTCTTATCACAGCTCATCAATTATTCACACAAAAAATACCTATTCTTCTGAGTGAAAATACCGAAAACCATACTAATTACCAGCAATCTCAGATGACATAAACTCGTGGTGCATATATCATGTTTCCATGCCACCAAATGTTGAGTTTTGCTGTGGACAGACAGTGAAAACAGAAAGATGACTGGATGAATTAGGAGTGAATTGCAACCACCATCTGTGTCAGTTCATTAGGAGTATTGCAGTGAAACGTAACCAGTAGATTCCACCAACATTTAGAGAACATTTGTGTGGACATGCGTTTAAAAAAGAAACACACATAATATGATGACTCTGAAGTTGGTGCCATAATTTCCAGCTATTTCAGTTCATGGGGACGTTTGTGTTGATGTCTTCACTATGTTTCTCAAAATTATGGAAAGTGGTCTTGCGTTCATAAATTTAAAACCAGAATGGCAACACACGAACCCAGGAGATAATTCAAACCTCCTTCCACTCCACGTCATTGGAACATCTCAACTGTTATTACTGTCTTGAAAATGCTCTGCCATGTTATCAATCCTTTCCATGTGTACTGATGGTAATGACTGTTAATATTTAGTTGACAGCAGTGTTTTTGGTTGTAATCTGTGCATCAAAGATGCATAGAATTAAGTTTTATCCCCATCCTGAAGCCGCTTAGGTTGTGGAAATGCCCTAAGACTAACACTCGAGGAATATGATATAACCAATGTGAAATCATTTCATCTTAGTCACTGCATCTAATGATTTTTTTATTTATTTTTGTGTGCAAAAGTGCGTAGCGTGTATATAAGGGTAATTAAGTTTGTTGAATGCATGTGTATGTGTGTAGATGAACATTTTTGTGTGATTGCTCTGCTAGACTGTGTTGTTATTGTATAAAAATATGTTCACCAATTTTTCTTACCATGAGAAAATGCCAGCAGATGAATGTTGTCGAATGCATTACAGTTTGTGCATTTGACCTGACTGTTAAAATGTGAAAAAGAGGACATTTTGTCCTCCTTGCCGGTATTTTCATTGAATGACTCTCGAATGTTGTTTGAGGGAACTTTTTCCATCTTCAGGTGAATGACAAAAAATATTACTTTATTATATTAATGCAAAAGATCCCTCCTCTATATTGGTACATACACATTCTGTTTTTAGGTAATTGTAATGAGTGCCTCTGGTTGTTATGAAAATTGTATTAAGTGTTGTGGTGTGATTCTTTTTAGCAAGAGTGTAATAATGGTGTGTGAAAGCAGAGGTGTGTTTGCCAAGAGTGATCAAGGGACCAATTGTGGTTGAAGAAACTGTTCTCCTCTCTCCTAGCAGTGGGTCACTTGTTTCTTTGTTTGTATGAAGCCGATCCTGCTTTTTGGGTGGCATTTTGAATGAGCTGGTATCATCATTGTGAATAGTATTCAACCAAGTATGCTCTCAATTCAATTATATCTAAAAGACTGTTGATCCTCCTTGTGTTCATTGTGGTAGGATATTGTCTGCAAAATTGAATGTTTGTTATGTGGAAGAGTTTCATTTTTTAGTGCAATTTGAGCTGAAATGTTAGGATTGTGTGCGTGGTACATAGGGTAAGGTAATGAGATAAAATGCAATCTCACATTTCACTGTTGCACGTGTGAACTAACTTTAAGATACATGATTTCCATCTTCAGGTGGATGTTGAAAAATATTACTGCAATATATGATTTCAAATATCATGTACCTGCCGTGACTTTGGAGCATTTTGCTCATTCCTTATCTTTTCTCTGAAACTCAGTGTCTGATCCCCTGTAAATCCTCCATTTTCATAGAAAAACATCAGCCTTGATCTGCCAAATAAATGGTTAGAAAATTGCCGTGCATTTTTTGGTTAAGCGTTTCTCTTTTCCTTACAGTGTATAGAACTTGCACTATTAAATCATTTCAAGAAATCAATGGAGAAATTTATGGAAATGCCATTATTCACTTGGATAACTTTTAAGTAGGCTCAGCCTACCAAATACATATTAATTTATACCTGGCCTAGTGCTCAGTCAGCTGATTCTTCCACCAAATTTTGCTTGTAGAGTACGTAAAAATGTTTCTGAATCTATCATGTGTACTTATTTTTTATTCTACAACACGTCTTAAATCAAAACTTGAAGCTTGTACTAAGTGGAAGGGCTCCGTATTGTCAATACAGAGCCCTTCCACACTTTGTTACTTCCACCTTGTATTTAAGAAAAAATTCTGACCCGTTTTGGCTGTCACACCATTATCAAGCATGTCATTTTAAGCATGCCTGTTGTTTTTTTTAGTTTGGCGCAACTTACCTGATAATATTTTGTATTGGAATGATGAATTGTGCTTTAGGGTAATATATGTATAAGAAATTTTCACCATAGACACCTGGACCTCTGCCACACCCAGAACTCCATCAAAAGTTCTTATTCAGCTTATTAAAACCACTTGTCTGTTTCCACACACTTGTATTTACACCGACCATTGTTTCGGCAACTTGTGCCATTATCAAGGTAATGATTCAAGGCAAGGTACCTTGTTGGCAAGGTATGATAAGGCAAGGTACCTTGATAATGGCACAAGTTGCTGAAACCGTGTTGCAGTGCAGTATTCTTCTGTTGGTTGCCCAATTTGCGCTCACCCACCACGCTGTTTTAATAAGCTGAATATCAAAGATTTCCACTGTATCACTCCGGAAACTGTATCTTTTATTCAAAAGTTCTTATTTTACATTCTCTTACAGCACCAAGTAGTGCAACTCAGTGACAAAATGTAGGCACTTAGTGACATTAGTGCGGCCTATTACGTATGTATTGCTTTTCAATGGACTGTGGCATAGTCAGTGAACACATTAGGGTGCTGTGTCAGCAGCTGGGGCCAATGGAGGCGGATTGGAACAGTGCTTGCAGCAGCAGAACTTGCACACGCAGCGTGTCAATCACGAGTGTTGCAGTGCAGTATTCTTCTGTTGGTTGCCCAATTTGCGCTCACCCACCACGCGTTCACACACCCATATGGGTTTACTAAAGTCACCCCTTATGACTGTTGCAGGCCTCCTTTCACTCAACCGTGAAAACCGTAAAAGCATGAATGAGCCGTGAATTTCATCTGCCGTGAAAAAAACTGGAGAAAGCCGTGAATTTCGTCATATAACCTTAACACGTTGCGTATACGGATGGCGAGAATTCTCGTCATTTTTTTTCCGAACGTTTCGGACGGATGACGATGATTCTCATCATTTAGGCGCGTCAACCTAAACAATTTTAAAGCGTACAATACGTATTTGTTAGTACGTTTTCAGTTGTTGTTCGTTATTCATAATGAATTGATGCATCATAATGTTTGATTGGGTAAAGTTATATTCTAAACATTAGCTTACCCCGGTACGCATTATGTTAAAAATCTCTCGAACTTGATTTACGATTGAAAGAGCAAAAGAAAAGTCGATATGTCGATCGTGTTTCAAGGTCAGTCATGCGCAGACACAGGCCACGCATTTACCTGCACATGTATATTCCAAGCGCAATTATTGGTCCGTGTGCCATGATGACACAAGCCTTTACCAAAGCTGGAAGACTGGTAGCCAAGGTGTTCATTAACCCTGGCAAAAATGCAGACTCGTCTTAACACGTTGCGTACGGATGGCGAGAATTCTCGTCATTTTTTTCCCGAACGTTCCGGACGGATGACGAAGATTCTCGTCATTTAGGCGCGTCAACCTATACAATTTCAAAGCGTACAATCCGTATTCGTTAGAACGTTTTCAGTTGTTGTTCGTTATTAATAATGAATTGATACATCATAACGTTTGGTTGGGTAAAGTTATAATCTAAACATTAGCTTTTTAACCCTGTTTAAACCAAAGGCATTACGCCCGAATAGGCACATATTTTCATTCTCAACACCTCCACCCAGAATCGGCGTTCCTCTTCTCACCAGCGTTGGCATCTTATTTATCATTTTCCCTGAGTTACCCCACACACTTGGCTCATTATTTCCAAAGAGTCTATCCACATGGCCTTGTTTTATCTAGCGAGTTTGACCCTTATCTTCATCGCCGCTTCTTCGAGATGCACTCTCAGCAAGTGGACTGCTCTGCTCCGTCAACATAAACATTCTCGACAAAAGGAACTGGGGGACTCACAATGAGGCCCCCAGTTCTTTTGGTCCATGCCATGGAGGAAGATGATACTCTCTTATTTATTTCCTGCCTCTGGGTTAGTTTCCTCTCCTAATGTGTCAAGAGCAGTTGGTGTTTCCCTGAGTCCAAGTGAATAGAACATTTGGGGTCAAGTTTTTCTCGCTTGAAGGTTTGCTCGCATTTGTGCTCTAAAAACCACTCATTAGAATATTCCATATTATGGCATCACATCGGAAGGACAACACTTTGGATGAAGAAGAAATTTTGTTATACTTGTGTGCTGATGATTTGTCAGATGTACCATTAGGGTATGACGAAGATAACGACGAAAGTGAAACCGATTCGGATGTTGTGGTGAATATGAAAACTAGAAAACGTATTCCGCTAGTTATCAGTGAAAGTGACTCCGATGCGAGTGAAAATGAAGACAATGCTTTGGCAGGAAGTTCTACTTCACGGGAAAAAATAGATTTTGAGAGACATTTAGAGCAATTTTTGGGCCAACCTGGAGTGAAGCGATTACCAGAAAATTCCAATTACATCCTTGACGTAGTCTCACTATTTCTTGGCAATGATTTTTTTGATCCAATTTGTATTACTGTCAAAATAAGCATAAATACAAAGAATCGCCAAAAACAGGGAAGTGGTCAAACGTAACCATGGCTGAAATGAAAAAATTCTTTTCTATGTTGATTCTGATGGGTCAAGTGAGGAAAGATACGCTGAAGGAGTATTGGAGTACAGATCCTTTCATCGAAACAAAATTATTTAGACAGCTACTGACGCGAAACAGATTTGAGGTGATATGGAAAGCGTGGCATTTTAGTAATAACGAAGCATTCGCAGATACTTCGGATAGACTATATAAAATAAGACCCACCGTGGAATACTTAGTTGGAAAATTTCAAAATGTGTATAAACCAAAGCAGGAATTGTCACTTGATGAAGCCATGATTCCATGGAGAGGAAGATTGAAAATCAAGACCTATAATCCTGTAAAAATAGTAAAATATGGGTTACTAGTTCGAATGGTTTGTGAAAGTGATTCTGGCTACATTAGTAATTTAGACATTTATTCAGCCGAGGGGAAAAAATTAGAACAAACCATCTTGTCTCTTTTGAAGCCACATCTCAATCTTTGGCATCATGTCTATCAAGACAGCTATTATAATAGTGTGAAAATTGCAGAACTGCTCTTAGATAACAAAGTAAGAGTGTGTGGAACCATAAGTCCAAATCGGGGAATCCCTCCCACGTTGAAGAGCGAGGCAAAAACTTTGAAAAAGGGACAGAGCACGTTCTCTCGTAAAGGTGAGGTGTTACTAGTGGTTTGGAAAGACAAGAGGGAAGTAAGAATGATTAGCACTGTTCATAACGCCAGCATGGGTAACTCAAAGGTAAAAGATTGGGTTACAGGACAGGCAATCAAAAAACCCACTTGTATACTAAAATACAATGAGTGCATCAAAGGTGTTGACAGGGCGGATGTGTACTTATCCTATTACTCCATCATGAGAAAAACAATGAAATGGTCGAAGAAAGTCGTGATTTGGCTAATAAATTGCGCTCTTTTTAATGCTTTCAGAGTTTATAAAACTCTAAACAAAAATAATGGCATTCCGATTCAAAGGCTTTTTGCTCCAGACCGCCAAAGAGTGGGCACTGGGCAGCGAGTAGGCAGGAGTCGAGTGAATCATTCTCGGACGATGACTGCGATGATAAGCCAACAGGACGGGCCCCTTCAAGAGATCACCCACAGCGCTTATCGAGAGACCTTAGCAAACACCATCTCGTTCCTTTTGTGGGGAAGGGGACGAAAAAATATCACACAAGAAGATGCAAAATGTGCGCTACGAGAAAAATTAGAAAAGAAACAAGGTATGTGTGCTCAACTTGCGGCATTCCACTCCACAAGGGAAAGTGTTTCATGGAGTATCACACCAGAAAAACATTCTGAAATTATTTGTGAGTATTGCATTAAAAATTGCATGAAAAAATTTTAATTTTTAAATAAGTTATGGCATTTATTCGAATGGAAGGTTTGCTCAGTGAGTGATGTTTAAAAAACCGCCGGAACAGAGGGTTAAAAGGAAGTTAAATACCCCGGTACGCAACGTGTTAATTTCCCTGGCACCCTGGTCCCTCCATTTTCCTGCTCACAACCTTTAGCGGGAGCTGAATTTTGCAAACGATATGTGACGTCATAAGAGATTATAGTACTTTCATCATTGCGTTTGAATTCACGGTGTCTGTCGCGTTTGTTAAATTTCTAGTTAACCTGTGGCCGATGATCGTTACGCGATCCATATTTCTGCCTAAAGTGGTTTATCTAAAAACCGTGAATTCGACGACATCTAGACAGTGAAAACCTTGAAAAAACCGTGAATTTTATCTCATAGTTTGAGTGGGAACCATGTCTTGTCTTTGCAAGGATCCTAATTTCATGGGGAAACAAGGCATTAATACTCAAATGAAATTTATACCAAGGTCATAACATACATAAGTTTTCAATGCCATTTCTTGCGAGTACATATGCCTTTTACAAACAATATCAATAATGGATTGCACCAAGTACACTACCGCCATCAAAAATTTTTGAATGCCAATTGAAAATTGTACAAATAGGCAGCATCAATCAAGCTATTAGTGACCCTGTTAGTACAGTGCCCATGGTTCAACCTAAACTGAGGTGTAGGAGCTATTTTTACTTGGGGGTGAACCTTGAAAAGCGTAGCTTTCCTTAATATAGGGGCCTACACTTTGAGGTGGATACGTTTGAGACAATAACATTGTTTAAGAGAGCATTTGAAGGTGGGTGAGAGTGCGCTAGGAAAAGGAAAGAAGCTAGCTGGAAACAAGTAAAGTTCAGGCCCTGGAGAACATTATGGAGGGTGGCCTCCTCTCATCCACTTCCAATGCCTCTGAATCCAAAGGCTGGTACAGATTGGAGGGTAGAGCTCACCCTAGATTGAGCCAAAGGAACATGAATGGCACACTTTCAGGGTAGAAGAACCAAATATTTTCTTTGGTTTTAGTTTTGCTTCAAGAATTTTTCTGTGTGGGAGTCATATCTGGGAGATGTCGTCGAATTCACGGTTTTCAGATGAACTTTCTTTCAATCATAGATCTAAAATCAAGTTCGAGAGTCTGAGTAAGGGCATTGCCTAGAATGTGAACCTGTGATCTTTTTGCAAAACTGGGGGTTGAGCTTCTACGGCCTCAAAACTGTAAAAAGGAAAATACTCAGATGGCTGTATAATTCTCCCACGGCTGGTCCACCTTGCAAGTCAAAATTGTCACTGTGTCGCTGTGTGGGAAGGGGGAGAAATTCACCGCAGGGACCAAACACCAGCCTCTTAACCGGAAAGCCCAAATCACACACACATATTCACTCACAACAAAAAAAAAACAAGATCCTTTGTGGGGACTGTAGGGACATCCACTAAGGATTCTTGCTCCACAAAAAACTGGGAATCTTCACAGGATAGGCCTGCTTGGGATAACCAATGATTTGCTGAAACACACGCACTCAATAAGCAGTCACACACGCATTCACTTACCCACAGATGGCTTCAATCTGCCAGGAGAAAATAGCTCCAATGAGAGCGTGGTCAAGGATTGTCAAGCGGACGAGGAACCATCACACGTTTGATATACATATTTCGGCTACAAGGTAGCCCTCTTCAGCGTGCTGAAGGAAAATATAAGCACTTCCAACGCAAGACTGAAAGTCTGTGGAAAGTTTACTGTGATCTTTTGGCAGTTAGCAATAAGCTTCACCCATCAGGCCATTGTGTTGACTTCAATAAATGAATATGTCCTTGGGGCAAACTGCCAGGAAGGGGGACCAGTTCTTTCCATCAATCCACCTAGAGGATTTTTGTAACTGGTGCTTTGCAAAGGCTTCATTCACCCCGAGTTCAAACCCATGATCATTTGGTCAAAAGGCACAGGTATCACTGCACGGTCACGACCTTAAAGTGGGTGAGTGAAGTTCATTTGAAGGAGGTGTGCCTAAGATCGTACCCCCAATCAACTAACTTCTAGGGGATTTGGGCTCCTTGAACCGTGCTCCCCCTGGTTGTGGCTTTTGTGTGTTTGGGGGGGGAGGGGTGCAGCCCCCCTGTAATTTCAGAAAAAATGGAAAAGATTGCAATATTTTAAGGTGGTTGTAAGTTGGCCGATGTAAGTTTTTATTTCACCTCCTTAACAATCAATGTTTAATAATAATGGATGAATGTATAAAAGGCACTCGTCAATGCAGTGGCGCAGCGAGAGGGGGTTTTAGGGGATAAAACCCCACCCCAGAGCTCACAGAAATTTTTAAGTTAAATGTATTTTACTTAACTGGATTAGTATTGCTAATAGAATAGTGTAAGGATTAATAAAAATATCCCTCAGAAGGCCGTAAAAATCACCATTATGAACCACTTATCTGAAAATTTTCCAGGGGAAGACCTCCGCACCTTCCGCTTACCCTGGCGGGTATGCAATATCCCCAAGCCCCCAGTATTACTTGCGCCTGAAACCCCCCTAGCCTTAATTCCTAGCTGCGCCCCTGCGTCAATGCATATCAACCTCAGACGTATAACAGCTGCAAGATATTGCATACCATCAAGGCGCAGCAGAAGGAAATCTCCCCAAACCACGACCTAAATGCGCGGAGGTTATTAACGAAACGGAATGCCAAATCGGAAACGGAATGAATATGAGCATGGACACCTTTAATATTAATAGTATTAAAGTTGGCCATTATCTGAGGCTTACTACGCTCCTGGCGTGATTTGCGAACGCGAGATGGTGCGATATATCTATCGACTCCATCGATAGAGCTATCGCTATGTCCACCGGTAATCAAGAAACTTTTGGGTGCTGTATTTGGAGACGTGAAGTACCAAAGTTTATTGTGAATTTATTTCCCGATGCGTGTTGAACAAATTTTAGCGCTGTAAACAGTTTATCCCTCAGAGTAAAGATTGGGGTAGAGGGCGCTTTCAGGCTGCGCAGTAGCAGATTCTTGTAGTCAACATGGTTACCACGTGATCGTGGGAAGAAGTGCGGGAATCCCTTGTGGGAAGTGTGGGATGTATATGCTGTATATGCGGGATCTTGACTACATGCGCAGTAGCCAAAGCGCACTCTCCCCCATCCTTACTCTGAGGTTTATCCTAGCGTAGCCACGGCGACAACTAGATCAACGTTGTTGTTATTTCCGGGAAGCTGTAACCTTATGATGTGCATTTTGTTGTGTGATATTCTATTAGCATAACATTGAAAGTTGGACACCATCAAGGTATGATTATCACAAGAAGGAAGTTGGACGTTGGCATCGATGGTCTTCGTCACAAATGTTGACTGGAATGTTTGTGTGATTTGTCGACTCTGAGGAGTGATTTGGGATTAATGCAAGTGAAAGCAGCATATTCTCCATTCCCATTCACTGAAGTGATATTGAAGGTGAGTATTTATGCCAGTATTACCTTATAAGTGCTTGAGTATTCATGGATTCTATGTGGATGCCACATTGCTTGGGTGCCCTCGATTACTTATTGCTATGGATGTGTATGTTGTTGAATCGGTATTTTTATGTCTTTGCTAGATTCATGTATATTTTTACGGAACTGTCTGAAAGGTTAGTATGGGTAGGTGATGGTGGAGATCATACTAGTGTAAGCTATACAGATTTGTGGCGTTTACTTGAACATTCTGTTTTAGGAACACCTATTAACACGGCGGATTTTGGGGGTGGGGCACGGGGGTGCCCCCCCCCCCGCCAGACGCTTAATTCATCTTTGCATGATTTTTAATACTGTTGTTTTTGCGTTCGTTTTGTTTAGTGTATTACGGAGCTTCAGTCATTTACTCTTGTATTAATAACTTTCATGTAAAAATATAAAGGATCTTTAATTTTAATCTCAAATATGAGAAGACCGTTTGTCTGTCAGACCCTTGTGTCCAGGGACGGATCGAGGATTTTTTTGTGCGGGGGAGGGGACTGACAGGAAAAAGATCTTCTCATATTTGAAATTAAAAACAAGATATAATAATTATAGTAGTATACTATACGAAATATTCTTTTTATTTTCATATCAAAGTTATCAATTTGACATTAAATGATTGAGAGGCTCGGTAATCCACAAAGCAAAACGGACGCATGTAATGATAACCATATTAAAGATTTTGTCTATTTTTTAAGCGTATGGGCGTGCCCCCCCCCCCCTTTAATCCGTCAATGCTTGTGCCCCTCCCCCCCAGAAAAAAATCCTGGATCCGCCCTTGCCTCTTAATCAAACATTGGGGAGAAATGGATTGTTTTTATTTCAGATATTGTTTTAAATATATGTGTACCAATATGTCAGTCTTAGTAAATATTCCATTTTCCAATTGGTTGTATAGGGTCAGTTCCCTTCCCTCGTTGGTTCGCAGAGAGGGGCGCTGCAGTCACAATTTATGTTGCCCATGGCAACCATAGTGTTTGGTGCCGCCCCACGAAAGCGAAGGGGCCCATTAGCCTCAACAACATACATACACTTTTGATCCACCCGGGTTTGGGACCTAAGACCCCTAGGTCCGTGTCCAAACCCTCTACCCACTTGGTCATTAGAGATATATATGGCGATGATTGATACTGAAATTCAGAGATTGACATGTCACCGTTGAATTTTCCATAGCTGAATAACATTCCATGATCACTGGCAAGTTGAAAGCAGTTCGCATCTTACAATGAAGAGTTTAAACCGTCGATTCGCATACAAACCTCGTTCGTCTATCTTCAAGGGGCATTTACACTTTTTATTTGAATCTCTATCCAAATGCGCGCAATGTGAAACTTTCAAACAGCGGCAGCAACTGCAGGCAGGGGCGGATCCAGGATTTCTTTCTGGGAGGGGCACAAGCAAGGCCGTATCCAGGATTTTGTTCAGGGGGGGGCACAAGGATACCTTGTTATACAAAACGAACGAAATTATAATGGGACCGTATTAAAAATCTATCATATTTTTAAGGGTCTGGGGGGGGGTGAGGCACCTGCTCCCGTCCCCCCCCCCCTGGATCCGCCTATGACTGCAGGTGAGCCGCCTCTATGCTACCGTAGGACCTGGCTGCTTTGTAGCTACGTTTAAAAATTTTTAGCAATGACGAGTCATCCATCTTATAGTTTACTTTTTAAACCTCGTTTTATAAATGTTTTTAACCGAAGTACTAGAGCAACCAGACCAGTAAGCGTTCGTTTTAACGATTTTATCCGCGGGTGCGATTTCACGCTGCCCGAAGTGTATCCTGTTCCCTTCTCTGAACACCCCCCTTGCATCACTTCCACTCCGGTGGTGAATACTGTTTTACGATCTCGACAGAAGTCTTCCACAACTCCCTCGGAGTACCAGCGCACAGCAAGGACTTTAGTGTTCGACATAGTGAAATTCCTGGAGGAAGACTTGGGCATCAGCCTCAGCAGAAGAAAATGTGTGCATACACCTGTGCACTGTGTGCACAGTGTGCAGGTCTTACCGTATCTGGGCGTGAAAATAGACACGCTTGCATCCACTGTGCGATTGACACCGGGTGCGCTTTCACGTTTACATTTAGCTATTAAGATAATTCCTCGCCTTCGGGCACTTGATATTCCTAAACTAGCTAGATATATTTCTTGGATATAATATATTATGCATTTGCCGTATTTTCTGATTAGTAATGGATATCGCCGTAATAAGAAGTGGTTGAAAAATTGCTACGAGGAAGGAATCTTCCACCAGGTGCGCCGGTGCTCAGCGTTTAGAGTGTCCTACGTCGGCTACGATGACGCCACTCCTTTTCAGTGGGCTGCTGTGTCTCCCCAATTGGGAACTGAAGTTATTGAACAGTTTAGTGAACAACATGTTGTATTTATATAAAAATGTACCCGACTTCAGAGATGTTTTTCTTTATATCAATAACCAGGCGGTGCTTCACGCCGTCCGGGAAGGATCGGGACTGTTATTTGAAAAAGGCCTGTATTGTTCATACATGATTGAAATAATAAAGAATGCGAGGCGGAATGCGTCCTGGAGGTTCGTTCCTACCGAAGCCAATCTGGCCGACCGTCCTTCACGGACAGTTCTCTCTGCAGCCAATCTAGTCTAGGCCGGCCATTTTGGTTGGTCTAGACTATATAAGGCCGGGGAAAACTGTTACTGACAGACGAGACTTGCAGATGGTTTCGAGAGGAACGAGCGCCCAGTCTCTCTCCGCTCACCATAGTGACCTGTGTGCGCTATTACCACACGCTCACGTCTTCAGCACTAGCGGCTAATACGCTCGCAGCCACCATGGGTCCGAAAGCTCGCAAAGGAGGTTCTGCGGACCCCCCCCCCGCTTCGCCGGGGGGCCGCGGCAGGGGACGGAGCCGCTCTCGCTCCCACTCACCGCGACAAGGGTCGCCTTCTCCGACTATGATCCCTAACATATCCCCTACGGGATCTCACATGTTTTCGGAGCCATCCAGCCTGATCAACACGCGAGTCCAGCCGCCTACGTCGGAAGAGCCTCCCTCCTGGCTCCCTATCCTCCTTAAGGCTATCACTGAGTCCAGGGCCCCGGGGACGGGCAGCGTCCCCCAGCCGCAGCCCGCGCAGCAGCCGCAGCCCCTGGACCCTGGCCCCAGCACCAGCCGCGGCATTCCTCTGACACAACTTTGGCTAATGTCGGAGCCCACTCCTCAGCTGGTCTCCTTTCCAACAACGCATCCGCCACGGCCCTGCACCCCAGCATCCCAAGTTGTGCCAGAGGATCGCCGCTTTCGCGATCTCCGTCATGAACGCCTGCCAAACACCATCGAGCTGCCCCAGGAACAAGAATGTCTCGAGCTAATGTACATCCTGAGAAACAACGCTTCCAGCTCTAAGCTTAGCGTCTTTTTGCTATGTTTCGATGGAAACACCCCAACCTTTCCCCCGTTTACAATAACGGGTCTAAAGATAACTCTTCTTGTGCATGTGCAGTGTTCTCTCCTCTCCACGGGAACATCAGAGCGAAGCTACACCCGATGTGTATTGTTTACACGGCGGAGCTTTATGCTATAAAGACAGCTCTAGAAGCCCTTGGTGACGACGGTGGCTACTTCGTCATATGCACTGACTCCCTGAGCTCGCTACAAGCCATCTCTGGCTTCTCACCCGTGCTCCCGATCGTACAAGAAATACACTCCCTGCTGCTCTACCCTTACGAGAAAGGGTTTTAATATCCGTTTTCTGTGGGTACCGGGACATAGCCGGGAATAAGAAAGCAGATGCTATGGCCAAGGAAGCTCTGAGTGACGAAGAGTTTGGTTCCTCAACGCTGGTTTCCTACGAGGACCTTAGAGCATCACTAAGGAATTCAGTATTGGAGCAATGGATGGAGTCGTGGAGGACTCTGAACAATAACAAGCTCCGTGGCATCAAGGACGTAATAGCAGCATGGCCCTCCTCTTCTCGTAGCAATCGGAGAGAGGAGGTGGTACTCACACGGTTGAGGATAGGGCACAGCCCTTTGACCCATGCGTATCTCTTTACTGAAGAGAAAGAACATCCCCAATGTGATGATTGTAAATGCCCGTTAAATATTAGACATATCATGATAGATTGTGTTAAGTACCGCGACGCGCGAAGACGGATTAATCTAGGGGGAGACCTAGAAGCCCTTTAAGGAGACCACCCAACAAACTTAAATTATATATTTCAGTTCCTCAAAGAAATAAATATTTTTAATAAAATCTAATTATGCTCACTCTTGTACGAAGACATCATATGCAGTGGCTCTCTTTTTACATAAGTTTTGGAATTAAATGACCAAGCCGTCGATGCACCCTAAATTTAAATACTACTACTAGCAATTTCTCCTCTTTAGGGATTGCAAAAATTTACAGTGGTTCAGCCCGAATCAAGCGATTATTTTCCCCATCCCTTCCGAGGAATAGCTCCAGCGATGATGGCTCTGGAAAAAATGACCGCTTCACGCGATGGCTCGAGCGATGCAAATCCCATCCATTTGTCCATTACTCGGAACGTTCCTTATTCCATCGCCGGCGCCGTCCTTTAGCCAATCAGAATACACGGCCGCTAAAAGCGATTTTTACGCCACGCTTGGCTTAAAAAAAATTACAGTTGTAAAAACGGAAAGTGGCGGAGAAAGCAATGTAAAAAGGCAAGGGGACCGCATAGAGGAGGACCAATAATAGTGGTGGTTTCCTTTTATTTTTTTATTGCCTAAATCGAAAGATTATTACTCCTGGAGTACGTATTTCACGCTTTTAGATTATTTAATGACGATATCCATTTTTAGCGATTAAATGCAAAGTGAAAATTTTCAAGCGCGCGAAAACGCGATGGCTAAGTATGAATGCTGGGAAAAGCCCGTTTGACGTCATTCTGGTTCCCGCTTCCGCCGTGTGAGGTGACCTTGGGGGAGGATATTGTGCGCCGCTGTGATGCTGGCTGGAAGCAGGTAGCAGAGTACCCTGCTAGCAGGTAGCGCTTGGGTTAAATAAGGATTATTAATACCCTATCAAGCGAAGGAAACTTTCCGACCTTAGCCAGTTTTAATAGGTGATTATAAAGAGATGTTTCCCTGAGCTCTGTGCCTCATGCATGCATTGGTAATCTTAAACGATGTAAAACTCCTATCTACTCGTACAGAAATTAGGTCCCTGTGACGTCACGAGGAGTGGCATCGTATGGGCGCCAATCTGGCCTTTTTCAAATGCGGTTAAAATCGACCCTTGCCATTTGTCTGTACTGGGATTTCTAAAGCCAAATAATTTGTATGCTATGAATACACTAATGGTGGGTAACGAATCGCAAGCAATGCCTTTCGTTTTCTTTGATGAAGGAAACTACCCTATTCCATCCCACATTTATTGGTGTTGCCACTTCGGTCGCATTTTAATCGGTTTTCAAAAATGTCCACGGTGCAGTGATGAGTGCAATGTGACCCACTTTTTTCCAATATTTTGCATCATTGTTTCTTATTGCGAGGAATAGCATTGGAAAGCTATTAATTAGATAAATCACATCATCATGTATATAATTCCCACTCGCTTTGCTCGCTGGGGGGGCTCTGCCCCCCCTAGGCCCCCCCGAAAAAGGCCTGCGGCCTGTTATGCTCACTGCTGGAGGTCTTACACTTTTTGTTTGCTACTTGTTACTTAAGGATCGTTTACTTTTAAGCTGGCTAGCTTAGGTATAAGCAATGTTTCCACTTTCACGTAAAGCGAGCGCATGGTACGTAGGCTACAATATGAATGTAAATATTTATAAAGAGAAACGTTTTTCTGAGGGGCTAAAAAAGTAAAATAAATTTCTACGAGTTTCTCTAACTTATTCAATTCAAATACAAAAAACGTTGAGACCACGTTCCACTGTAACACCCAATGCATACGTAATATCATAACATAACGACTTTACGAATTACAATGAAAAACACGTTTATTAATTATTCTCCACAAAACTCAACCAAATTCTTGATATACGATGAAGATGTAACAGCTGTTCCCCTTCGTAAGCGAATTACGTAGGGACTGAATATCAATATCTAGAAACAAATGCGCCTTAGCATGATTTGGGGCTAGTATGACGAATTTAATCGAAATATAATTTATCCTGATCGCGAATGATTTCACTTCAGAAATACCTCTATTTAAAGTTTTAATGAATCGGGATACACAAATATCTCAGCTTTAATATCCAACGCAATGCGCAATAAATCTGGTGAGTAACGGATCACAGCCTTTGGTGTACAAGACATTGTGAATGTCAAGATTTCGATAATTTTTACAGTTGAATAACTTAGGGCGTAGTCCAGTACAAGCTCCCAGTGCTCCGAAGCACTGGAAGCGAGTCTTTTCGTGGTCCAGTAGGAGCTACAAAAGCTCCCGTGGCGCTCTCGTACGTCACGCATGACGTCACTATATTCGCTTCTCTCTCGCTACAAACGCTCCCAAGAAATAGGTAGGGCGGCTGGAGCGAACCGGTTTTCAGCGCGAATTTGAACGGGAAGGAAGGCAAAAGAAAATGGTGTTCATAACAATTGTGGACCTGGCCGGCAATAATATGACCATTTGGAGTTGATGGAAGAAGTCGCTAAGAGAGCCTGGATAGTAAATGCTAAAAACAAATGGTTAAAGAACTATTCGGGGGATATTACGGTGAGGCAAATGGCTGTAACTCAATGGTTTCACAATTCAGAGTCGCCACGGGCCAGATCGGGGAAGAAATTGAGCGGCAAGACCAAGATATCTTATAAAATTTGTTGTTGTGATAATTAATTATATATAATATTATTTAATTATTAGTGGTTTAAGCTTGAGCTAGCGAGAAGGGGAGATAGAAAATGGCTATTCGAAATTAATAAGGCATGTAGTGAGTGAACTTTCCGGTCGAAGCATTAATTCCGTCCGTTACATATAAGAATTATGTTAATTTTGTAAGTTATATTGATTTATTTGTTATTTAGATCAATTATTAGTTACTTGAACTTGATATTGCGTGAAATTGAGATAGAATATGACTTCTTAGGTTAGGGTACGTGAACTTCTAGTTAAAGCATTCCGTTTGTTGCTTTTTGGCGGCCAACCTAGGTTTTCTTCGAGCTTTCCCCATGAAGATTGTATTCTCTGTTAAATGATGATATCTTCCTCTAATCTTCAACTGAAGTATAATCAATTATTGATGTTCGGTTGTATTTTACTTATGTAATTTTCTTAAGGTCAGGTTGACACGCATTGCATTTATGCTTGAGGCTCGTTGTTGACGAGATTGGTTCAAGTGTAGGACTGCTTTTGAGACTGTCATACAATGTCATGAGTGCAATTGATAAATCGTATAAAGGACACTCCACTTAAGGCCTTTTTACACCTACATAAATCCGTACAAGTCTAAATTAATGAACGCGAGAAAGAACACGAAATGTACCGTACGGTTGCGTTGTTGCACGTTAAGTGGTTTCACGTGTAACCACTCAACTTGTGCAAATGCATGATCGACAAATTTAACCTATTTTAGCTAGGTTCAAACATTCGTACATGTTCCGTTTCGGTCCACAAAAATAATTCACGCAAATAGGCATTAACTTGTACCTGTATCGTTTAAACGCAGGCTTTTAGGTGAGTTAAGTTAATTAGGCTTATTTTTCGTTTAATTGAAATTTCTCTAATAAGGTATTTAATCAGTCTTATCTTCTTTCATATGTATCATATGATCTGCTCTTTATAGTTTAAGTTTATCACCTTGTTGTTAGAGGATTTGCAAACCAGTGGGTAAAATCTTCAGGACAAGCATCGGTCTGCTGTGGTGCCCGATCATGGTATCCAATGAAGATCTAATATTAAATAGATTTATTGTGGTGTACCCCATGGTCATATTCTTTTTGTCATTTATACGTATTACTGACCTCTCTAACAAGCTAAGTTAAGTACAAGGGGCTATAACAATCCCTAATTCAGACGATCTAATATACGAGCAGACGATACTAGTAAAACAAACGACTAACAAATGCTACAATCGCTCCAGCCGTGATCCAGTAGGGTAGCACTGGGAGCGATAGGGGCGAAAGTGGACCACGAATCTGTAGCGTCTGTAGCGGAGGCACTTGGGAGCATTGGGAGCGTGTACTGGACTACGCCCTTAGTCATTCAAGGAAACGTGATTTTCGCAAGAAAAATAATTGAATAAGAAATACCTTTATTTGCACTTATCTTCCATATTGTATTATTCACTGCCTATTCATTCCTGCAGCTCACGGATAACATTGTACATTAAAAAGGACATTGACGGAAAAAAGAACGTAAACAAAAATAAAAAGTTATCACTATCACAAAAAATGAAAATATAATCATTTTTACCTACCTATATTATGTAAGACTTGTTTAAAAGTCTTTCTACTACAATCGTGTATCGCCAACAAGATACGAACTATAGTCAACAGCACGAATCATATTTCTAAAATGGCATTTATGTAGTGCACTTGTTAACTTTGAAATTAATAACCACCACACTTTCGATGTAATATACCAAAAGCAACAACTAACTTCCTGCCTTATATTTCTCCGCTTTTCATTTGAATGCGCTTTGATTTAAACAGATGTTTGTTCTTGCGGAAAGAAGACGCAAAGAAATAGACACTTCAAATATTATTTTCCTTATTTCCTTCCTTATATTTAGCAGTTTTTCTTTTTAATTCCTTTATCTTCTTTCCCAATTTAGCTCCTCTTGTTTGCATAAACAAATATGTTGCTATGGTTGTTCGTTTTTATGACTGCCGCGCCGCCATTGGAATTTGGTGGCCATTTTTTGAACTAATCCCCATACTCAATTTTATATGAATAGACAGATAAATAATTGTAAAGTTAGTGTTTTCATATTTTTTCCTGGGGATTCAGACAATTTTAGAGGGGGTCCTCATAACACTTTTTGTCGTATCTCGTCTGGTTTACCCCAAACATTTGTATGAGTGAGTGAATGAATGAATGGATGAGTGGTCGTTAGGGGACTTTATAGAATATAATTACTATTAACATCCCTAATGGGGTAGTTTCGTTCATCAAAGAAAACGAAAGCCATTGGTTGCGATTTGTTACCCACCATTAATGTATTCGAGTAGCATACAATTTATTCTGTTTTAGAAATCCCAGTTTAGACGAATGGCAATGGTCAATTTTTAACCTCATTTGAAAAAAGCCAGATTGGCGCCCATGCGATGCCAGTCCACGTGACGTCAAAGGGACCTAGTTTCTATACGAGTAATCAGTAGTTTTACATCGTCTGAGATAAGTAATGCATGCATGAGACACGGAGCTCAGGGAAACATTTCTTAATAATCACCTATGAAAACTGCCTATGGTCGGAAAGATTCCTTCGTTCGATTGGGTATTAATAATCCTTATTTAAGCCAAGCGCTACCTGCTAGCAGGGTACTCTGCTACCTGCTAGCAGCCTGATTCGTAGCGGCGTACTTTGCCTCGCACCAAGGTGGTCTCACACGGCGGAAGCCGGAGCCAGAATGACGTCAAACGGGCTTTCATTCTTAGCATTCATTCTTAGCCGTCGCGTTTTCGCGCGCTTGTACATTTTCACTTTCCATTTAATCGTGAAAAATATGTATCATCATTTAAAAATACAAAAGCGTGAAATACGTACTATAGGAGTAATGATCTTTCGATTTAGACAATTAATAGAAATAGGAAACCAACGTATTTTTTGCGGCCCCAGTCATGGCATCTTCAGAGGTTTCGGTATCATTTAAGTGGTCTACCTTACCCAATGATAGACCTATACCACCTCGGATTACCGCCGCTTTTTGTCCACGACTACTTATTCGACGAGAGAACTCGCTTACATCGCACAGTGGGCTGAAATCGAAAAAAGCTGGCCAAAAATCAAAATATCGACTTTTTCATTTCGAACCGGGAATACTATATTATCGTTTTAGAAGGCCCAGGTCATGTAAAACTGAAGTTGATTTTCTGTCAAAATTTTTTGTTTAATTTTTATAGCTCGCCAAAAATCAATAAAAATCTATGAAATCGTGAGTGCACGATTGATGCGTAAAAGTTCAACGTTTGTTCCCCATGCAATGGAAAACAGTGAATAATTCGGAATTTTTGAGGATATTTATTGATAGTACCACTCTTTTGGTTAATTAAGAGCGAACTTTTGTTGTAGTCAATTGTTATTTATTAACTTTATGATTTGTTAAAAATATCACTGTTTTTCGTTAATTTTTTACGTAATGCTAGGATAAAAGTAGTTACCGCCGCTTGCCGCTCCTAAGATATTTACACCAGGAGTTAGACTGAAGTCTATATTATCAGTCGGAAAAGAAAAATCTTGCTCCAACTTGCTCCCCTCCGATTTTTTCGTGGTAAAGCAAAATGATGACGGGCGGTTGTCGCGCTCCATGACCCGCAATGCACGGCGTATGCATTAGGGAACTTAGGATGACATGCGTCGTAGTCCGTTTGAGAGACTGGATTTTCCCTTAATTGTGAGTGCATTGTACTCATCTTCTTTATTTGGTGTTATTTAGGGTCTGTACCCTCTTCTGACGATTATACCGCGGGAGTCTTTCCGCGGGAACCGCGTGCGGATGGTAAAAAACCTAATGGTTCGCGCGCTCTCCAAGCCCTTTGTCCTCGGCGGCTGCCCCTATGCAACCAGATTTGTTCTTTTACTATGAGCTCGTGCAAAACTTTTCATTCTACAAATTAAGTTTTCCCAAAATATGCCGTCTATGCGATTGACACGCTCATTTCTAGCCGAGTGCTCAGTATCAGTCTCACTTCAGTATTCCTAGCTGAAGTGTGCCGAAGGGCGTTCACAGTTTAGTTCCCCAGTTATGGATACAGCATAAGTGACTCGCTGAGATTTACATAGTGTGATATTGTCTAATAGAAGGGGGACCATCAAGCAGAAGAAATCGTTAGTACTGGGGTTTTTACTCTAAAAACTATTTTTGGGAGGAGATGAGAAATTAAAAATTTTGCTTGCGGCCTTCATTCAAAAAGTGTTTTTTTCATCAATAGTTTCGAAAGTGGGAAACTGCGTGCACCAGATTGAATAGTAGATTTCTGAAGTTGAATCATATTTGGTTAAAACAGCCAATACCACTTCCTGACACTGTGTTAAAATATCTCCCATGTTCGTCTCCTTCAGGTGAATGCTAATGTTTACGGATAAATGATAATATGTACAACACGCATATAGAACTGCGCGAGTATTTCATACCTTGTTGCCTTAGTCCATGAATTGTAATTATTTCGTAATTTATCATTGTTTTAGGTTAAACTGAAAGCACTCCTCTTGGAAGACCGTCACAGCATTTCGACAGTGCAAATGAGAGGTCTAAACGTAGAAAAATGATAAAACTGCGAAGTTCTACTTTACTGGAGGAATCAAGTGTAGCAACTTCCATGGAATTCGCGGAAAACACACCAGGAAAGTTTCTATAATTGCCACAAACTATGACCTTTTCCCTAGACTTCTGCATACGTCAGATCCTTTCATTTCTTGTTCTGCGTGGATTCCCCGTTAAGTAAAAAATATTACCAGAGGAGGTGAAAAATCTTCTGGTGAATAGCGAAAATATTTTAGAAAATGAGGAGTCTTTATCCTCTGGCTTAGAATAGAATTTAATGTGGCACACCTTTGATTTGAGAAATTTGCAATACAAATATTTGTCAATGGTATTAATTTTTATTATTACTCTTCAATGACCAAAATTTCCGGTTTAAAAGACTCAATAGCAATTTTCAATCATCACATACCTTATGAAAAGCTACTAGATAGCCTAAATATAGTTGAATATGGAAGAAATTCTATTTCTCCCTTGATAATACCATATAAAAGTTTCGACTTGCCCCTGGTAACTATGGTTCCCGCATAACGTTTCCCTATTTTTCAATTTAACTGCCCTCCTAAACAATTTTCTGGACTAAATCATCCGAAATAAGTTTCATTGTGTCTATACAATTACCAGTTTGCAAAAAGTTTCACTCATTTAGCAATACTTAAGACTACAGCTATTTTTGGCCAGCTTTTTTCGATTTCAGCCCACTGTGCATCGCAGCTAACCTCTGCATCTAGAGGTTGACCCACCATCCGCAACCCGGTGGACGCACTCGGTGGCTTTAAGCTCAGCCGTGAGTCTAATCATACATCATAGTTTAATAATTGCAAATTAAACATAATATCGATATAATCTTTAAGAAAAATGACGTTGTTGTGCATTAAAAATCCAGAACGTTATTTCCGAAAGGGTTGTTGTGCTTCCAAATTTTTTATATCATACATTCTTAAAATTCTGAGCCAGCGGCATGATGGACGCCGCGCGCTCATTTCATTCAAGCAAATTAGAATATGCTCCAAATTTCATTCGAATGACGGAAACCTTTCGTGTTACATAGTGAATGATGGTCGCAAGATCATTCGAATGAAAACTCACCGCGTAAAACAGCCAATAACCTATCTAATTGCTGACGCACTCGTTTTGATGATGTACCTACGAGGCGCGTGGGGAAGAAATCCTCACTTTTATACGAATATATATTGTGGAAAATACGGTCATGAAGGAAGTCGCAAGGATCACTACTTGATCCATTGCAGATAATTCCACCCAAAAAAACCACTTTACGAATAAACACAGGGAAATAGTCGCCGATGCAATCTGGAAGTCACTTCTCACGCTTTAAATGTCGAATCTCCTGTACACAATTTTTTTTCGAGGATATTATCATTTTCAAACTTAGTAAAACGGTAACTAAGCTCCAGTTAAACAGATTACGACAATTTCCACCATTCTCCTCCGATATAAGTAGATGAGAACAGGTGACGCCACTTAGGATGGCGTTTGCCCTGGCTCGAATGTCATCAATAGCTAAAGCCTAAATCACGCCATTATTGCTAACGAATCGCAAATGCCTTTTGTTTTCTTTGATGAAGGAAACTACCCTATTATGCCTCTCATCACCCGGCGGGAGGTCAGCAGCTCTTCTTCAAATGTGCGAAGGTGGAGACCATGAGAAGTAAAGTAATAAATTGATAAAAAGATGGAGGTTTGACAATGAGTCAAGAAATAGCAAACTACCGGCTTGGGAGGCATTAGAAACAAATATCTTATCATCTATACGAGAAGGAAGACCATTGACAGGAAGAGACGGGGCATTAACACCGTATTGGTCGGTGCAGCGACGCACATTTCACTTCGGGCGTGGGAAGATATACTTTAACGGCTGTAACACTGCGATGTGGAAGGCAAGGGGAAACCACCTCATTATCATCCCGAAGAGTTGCGGCTCCTTTTTTCTTTTATCGCTACCTTTCTTCTCTCGCACGAGAATGACCTTTGTTCGACTGCATTGTGAAGGCTGTGCACGCGACGGGACCCCAAACATAAAAACTTCTGTTCGACCGGCCTTCTCTCTTGCAGATCCTTTTCTCCAAGCTTATTGTGAGCGTTTTTCATTCAAGGATTTAGGCGTTGGACGCCTCAGCGTCAATCTGGGAGAAATTGACTCCAAGGAGTAGGATACCCAGTCAACACAACAATTATGGCCACACTGTGGCCGAATCGTGGTTTACCTGTGGCAACTATGGCTATGGATAGCCTCAGCTTGCCATATTATGGCCAGACTGTGGTTGCCATGCGGCAAGCCATAGTTTGGCTTGCCAAACATGCCAAACTATGGCCACACTGTGGATCGTCTCAGGAATGCCACAGATTGGCAAACCAAACATTTGCAAACATAAGTATATTACGGTTGCTATTGATACAGGTTAGTTGATAAGTTATTAAAATGGAAGTTGATTGATTCAATTGATATAAAGAAACTCTATTATCCACACTTAAGCCACGTTATGGCGAGCCACATTTTGGCCACGTTATGGCCGGTAGTCAAAACCACTGTGGGGCCATAATGGCAACCCACTATGACCACAGTACGGCCACATTGTGGCAACAGTTGTTGTGTTGGCTGTGATTTTTCTGAGCGAGATACAACGTATAGCTCTTCCCCAAGTTATAGTTTCTCATTTACTGAATCGAGAGGGATAACCATGTTTAGAGTGGGTTTCCTTATGATAATACTTTACACCATACGATCTTGAAGCCAAAATCATGGTTGCACTGCGGCGAAAATAACTTATTACTTCGTTAAAATATCACCAAACGCACGTATGCAGCCATTTTTTTCCGCAAGCACGTGCGCCATGCCCCACCATAGATCAAAGAAATGAAAAATTATGTTCAAGCGCAGATGTAAACAAAGTATTCTGTCGTCTGCGACTTTCAAAAGGAGTATGTGTGATCGGAAATATCGTTATAATCGACATGCAATATCGATAATCGCACCACTCCGGGTCGTTTCTGCGTCAATAATTCGCCCAAATCAATCACCGTGTAAAGCAGGCGTTTCAAGCGATCACGCGAATGATTTCATTCGCAAGATCATTCTCATGAAAATTCACTGTGTAAAGCGGCCGAAGCGCCGAGGTTTTATCGTAGTGTTTTTGCTACACTACGTCAGTTCATTTCCCAATTTAAGCGTAGCAATATACTTATACATATCACATTTAGCGCATATATGATATGCACTGAATGCTTTTAATCAAAGATTTTTCTATAAAATTTTATGTTGATATTTTTGCGGTGCGGTGCCTCGCTGGCTTGGTGGTGCAATAGGGTGGTTTCCATTCATTTTTTATTGCCTGAATCGAAAGATTATTACTCCTGCAGTGCGTATTTCACGCTTTTAGATTTTTTAATTACGATATCTATTTTTCGCGATTAAATGGAAACTGAAAATTTTCAAGCGCGCGAAAACGCGACGGCTAAGTAGGAATGATGGGAAAAAGTCCGTGTGACGTATTTCTGGTTCCCGCTGCCGCCCTGTGAGTTGACCTTGAGGAGAGGCTTGAGCGCTGATACGACGCAGGATGCTAGCAGGTAGCTGAGTACCCTGCTAGCAGTTAGCGCTTGGCTTAAATAAGGATTATTAATACCTTATCAAACGAAGGAAACTTTCCGAACTTAGGTATTTTTAATGTGTGATTATTAAGAGATGTTTCCCGGAGCTCTGTGCCTCATGCATGCATTAGTAATCTCAGACAATGTAAAACTCTTATCTACTCGTATAGAAACTAGGTCCCTGTGACGTCACGTGGAGTGGAATCGCATGGGCGCCAATCTGGCCTTTTTCAAATGAGGTTAAAATTGACCATTGCCATTCGTCTAAACCGGTATTTCTAAAACCAAATAATTTGTATATTATGAATACGCTAATGGTGGGTAACGAATCACAATCAATGCCTTTCGTTTTCTTTGATGAAGGAAACTACACTATTGGCAAAATACCTGACCGTTACTTGAAGGCCCGGGTTTCTAATCCAAGATGAGCTAAATGATTTTTTTCTGGGCGAATTCCACCTTTGGTGTAAATTTGTGGAGAAATATGTAATGAATGGTACAGGCTAAATGAACGGCTTCATAGTGTGCAGGACGAGGCGGTTGAGGGCGCGGAGTGTACATTTATTTCCCATGTTGCAATTCCTAATATTTTCATCACAATCATCATTGGTCAACAAGTTAGGGATTGGTTTTACGCGACTCTACAAAATATTACGAACATACTCGATATATTTTTTGAGGAATTATTTCCGTAGGTCTATTCTTGTATCCCATTTCCATTCACCGATGTTCTCTTTTTGAGACATTCCTTCATTTCTATTTATTTATTGTATCCATTTCGAAAAGAAGACTAAGATATTAGTATGCAACAAAAGAGAGGAGTCTAAGACAAAAATTAACCTAGGGAAGCATAATATTGAAGAGATGAAAGAGTTTTATTTCCTGGGAAGCCGAATTTCCAGAGATGGACGATGCAAGTAAGAAATTGTCGGTAGAATAGCGCATGCAAAGAGGGCAAAGACAACTGAGAATACAAGTATAGAAGCAAAGAAATATCAGATGCTACAAATGGAATATTTTCTGTATGGAAGGGAAGCTTGGACGTTGACAGCAGCAGAGAAGTCAAGAGTGGAAGCGTTCGAAATGTGGTGCCACCGAAGAATGATCAAGTTAAAATGGATTGACCGTGTAAGTAACGAGGAAGTGCTAAGAAGAGTGGGAGAAGAGAGAAGTCTTCTATAAACCTAAAGCAGAAGATGGGACAATTTGGTTGGCCACTTTATGAGGCATTATGGCCTGATGAAAACAATCGTAGAAGTACAGGTGGAAGGGAAGAAGGGCTAGGGACGGCCCCGAATGAGTTACATAAGGCAGGTCATAAAGGATGTTAAAGAGAAGAAATGTGTAGCTATGTAAAGGCAAGCGCATAAGAGAGAGGAATGGAGAGATTGTTGACTTATGATGATGATCGGTATCAACTCGGCTTTTCGGGTTATAGAATTATTTTTCCTCAAGTCTCGTTTTCTTAGATAAATGTTAGTCTTTACCTTTTGTCTTCTGCTGCTTAGTACAATATTACCTTGATTGAATACAATTCTTATTTGTAATTTTCCTAAATATGAAATTATGACAGATAAACTATTCAGCATAAACATTTCAATCAAATGAAACATCTTCTTTTAAAGTGTATTTATCCTCAATATTCCGCAAAAGCTCCAATCAATCAGTAAAAATCTTTTTATGTAGGTTCATAGGTTCTGATGATCCGATTTTTGAAATTTTCACAGGTTTATAACGAGAAAAATACGTATAAATTAGCGTTGCCGAATAAATTTAGCTCGTATTTTTTTAGATTTTCATTGAAATCAAAAGAATACTCTCTTTGAAGTTTGAAATGCAATCATAAAATGCTGCTAATTCATATTAAAATTGCTCTTCTCGTCTTGAAGCTGTGTTTTTGCTGCTCAAGGATTCATTTGTCTATTTCTGAACGTCGTCATTTGTTTTGACCGTCTGTTTTTTTCTCTCATATCCTACTCGATCCTTAATTCTTATCTCATCCTTATCCTTCGCCTCCCCTAACTACTTCCTATTCAAATTGCCAAGCTGACTTATTCTTCCCCATCCCTACTTCCTATCTACGCAATTGAGTTGTAGTTACCTTTATAACGGGGGAACATATAGAATCAAGCGCTTATTGTGAATGGATTGGTTTTTCAAAAGGTCAGAGCTTTGGGTTAAGTAGTTTGACCACCCTGTGCTTTGAGTCTTGGCTTAGAAACCCAGCTTCTCTATCGCTTCCTTCTTTTCGACTTTTCTTTCGCAATTCATTTCCTTTCTGAACGTTCGTCCTCTTTCTCTCTCTTATCCTGCTTTATCTCCCTCATCCCCTCATGCTCGTATTGTGAAGCTCTTTCTCTTCCCCTAACCACCCCCTCCTCGCCCCATCCATTGTTCGCCCTGAAAGAGAGAGAGACATCCCCATTGACCACCATTTTAATTCCCTGCGGTGTCCGCGCAATGCGACTGTCCGAATCACATTTTTGAAGCGAATAATTACCGACGCGTGGCGTCCATTTTTTTTTTTGACATCCACCACGTCGAACTTCTGGAGGGGATTAAAAACAAGAGACGAGCGCCTCCCGCATCCACACACGTACACCTACTGTGTGTTGTGTACTCTTCGCACCGCTATCCACTTTCCTTCCCGTTACGTGCGGCCACTTGGTCAAGAGACTGGAATTTGCCAGCCATTCCCGCTTTTCCCATTTCATATCATTACCGATTAATGGTTACGTCGCTGTACGCTTTCTATTTAGTGAATAAAATGAGCAGCAGATATAAACACAGATATTAACACAATACACTCGAGTTTCCTAGCAGCACAGCAGCAGACAAGTCATTTCATATATTATTATATGTATTATTTTTATATTTTTGTGAAAGGAGGAAAAAGAAATTTATTTTGTTCTGTCCATATATTATACTTTGTTCTTGTTTGTTGTAAGTTATTGTTACATATATGTTTCATAATGATAATGTTTCAAAAAAATTATATATAATTTCTTCTTGTTTTCTGGTCTGCCTTGCGTTTAATTTTTAAGGTGGTAGCTTCCATGCTGTTTTTTTTATTTTAACCATTGAAGCTACCTAAAGCTCCATTAATTTTGTGTTGTTAAAAGAAAGTGTACATTCAAGGTTTGAGTAATAAGTTCATTCATTCATCCTAATGATCGATTGGATAAGATACGTTTGAATGTGGTATTCGCTGGAAAAAAATTCTCATCAACAGTAGATATTGAAATTTTGAGATGTTTTAATAAGATAGTGTTTGTTATTGAGACTGAAAATGTTGGGGTGTCGTATGTAGGTTTGGTTCTTGAGCTTGTGTTGGCAGTGTTCCGGGTTAAAATGCTGTCTTTCTCTACGTAAGTGAGACCGCCCCGAGGGACATAGGCGGGTTGGAAAAGAACTTACCCCCCCCCCCCCCCCGAATCGGAAATCCTGAGGCAAGGACTTCTTTCGCAGGTATGAGGGGGCAGGGCCACGGCCAGACTGTTTGCAGGTGGGAAGGGATGAAAGCAAGCTTGGAAGAAATCCAGCTTCGTTTTTTCGTCATTGGTGGCTACTTCTAATTTTTAGTGAGATCTACTACATTGTTGCGTGGGTTGGAGTGGTCGGTGGTATATTCTGGGGTTGGGACCCCCTCCTCCCCTTACGTTGTTGTTCTTTATTAGCGAAGTCCTCATGCCTAAATTCATTTGCCTAAATATGTCCCTGTGTTTAAATCCTTTATTGTCCATGACTAAACTTTACGCAATCTCCCTTGATATTGATTTCCTAAATTGTCGTGTATCACCCCATCATAATCCTTCCAACTTCCCAAACATCTTCCCCCCTTTTTTGCCCTGCAAAGAGTGCGGTTTTGGGGAATTCATTTTCTTTCAACGGACTTTCTTTAAGTGTGGGCACCCAAGTCTAATGAATCCTTGAATAAAACTCCAAATTAACCCTCACACTCTCAGGAAATATTTTCTGTCTGCGGATGCTCAAGTGAATGTAGAAACTGCAGTGAAGTGACGCTAGTTGCGTTAATTTGGCGGCGGATCTGAAGGAAGGAGGAAAAAGTATTTTAGAGGATTCACCCGTCCGTATGTGGTCTTTTTTCGTATCGTGTTACTCGTGTAATCATACTGAAAAGTTCAGGATATATAGAGTAAACGTTTTCCTACGCATTCCTGTATTTGAATTATATAAAAAAATCTATGTTGTTGGTGGTTTTCGGGTATTGCTGTGTACAAAACATTTTAACTCGACGTTTCACTCCTCCTACTGGGAGCGTTATCAAGAGAATGGAAGGAATTTATTCTCGTCCCGAGATTATTTATGTTTATGTTTTGAATTTTGTTTATGTTTATGTTAAGAATAAATTCCTTCCATTCTCTTGATAACGCTCCCAGTAGGAGGAGTGAAACGTCGAGTTAAAATGTTTTGTACACAGCAATACCCGAAAACCACCAACAACATAGATAAAAGAAGCTGTGAAAGTCTTCAGACGAAAAATAAAAAAAAATCATTCGAGAAAATGCTGAGGCATAGTTAATTTTCGTATTTGGTGTGCAGCAATTATTGCTGAGGGGTAGGTATCTTGAACTTCCTTGAAAATTTCAAGGTTATGGAGAAATTTTTATGCGAATAATGCGCTACACAAATTCACGGTCTGAGATGAGGCGACGCCCTCTAATCACTGAGAAACCTAATGGTTGATTCATCCGCTTTCTTTGTACGCACTTGAGCTTATTTAACCTCAATGAATGTTGTCTTTGCAGCTAATTTTTTTAAAGAGAACAATCTCGATTTATATCTGTTTTAACGAGCGCTGTCGCGTCTCCTCCTTCCTCGAAGAAATCAGTTTTTTCCCGTTTATTTGGGACAATTCCCGCCTTTTCCCGCAATTTCCCCGATAGCTTCAAATTTCCATTTTTTTTCTTCCCAGTTTTGGACCCTGTCTTTCTGCCTGACCAATTTCCTCAGTGGGCCCCTCGTAGCAAAAAAGAAACATTCGTGCATGTGATCACGTGAGTGTGTGTGTGTGTGTCCCGTAGGTAAGGGGCCCTCGTACTAGTGCGCTCGCGTTCAGTGCCTATTGGGGTGGGGTGGGGTTGGGGGGGGGGGGGGGTCGTCTCTTCCGTCTGTTTTCAGAGATTCATTATGTGCGGCGCTCTGGAGTTTATTAAACCCCGTGGCGGATGAGAGGAGTAGAGGTTGGACTTGGAGGGGTTTTAGAAAGAAGAAATGATTTTAGGGGGGGGGGGGAGGGGGGCACGTGCTATCCACGCTCATCCTGTCTGTGTGAGGAGGGGGGTTTGGTGTTTTCCGTTTACGCCGCTAGATGGAGCGCGCTCCCGTGTTAGTGTCGTGGTGCGGGTGGCGGCCTTTTTCATTCAACAGCGTCCGCCGTTATCAATAGGCTCGTCTCATCAATTTATGGCAGATGCCGTTATTATACGCGCGTCGGACGTTCCCTCTGCCTCATGAAAAAAAGCGAGTTGGAATGGCTTTTGTGGTCGTCTCTTCTTCTCCATGTACATGCATATGTGTCTCTCTTCTCTCTCTCTTTATCTCTTTTTGCCTTCGATTCCACACTCGCGAGGGACGTCGGCTATGTTTATTTGAAGGATTCGTCCCCCATTTTAAAAATATTATTTTTTCTCTTATTCACCTCCTATTTCATTTATTTTTTCTCTTCTTCTCTTCTCTCCCGTAATATGTGCACGTGGCGATCTTTTGTTCCGCCATTTCGCCTGCCCATAGCGACGGATCGCCAATGCAACCTTTCCCGATTCTCCGTCCGATGCCAGCGCCGCATGTGCAGTCCTTTTGCTTCACGGTGGATCATCATCGGATCATTGGTCCACCTAACATTCCACCGCGCAGTTTAATTAAGTATAGGGACAGGACATATGGTACCCGGGCATACAAGGCCTATACATTGAAATCGATTCTTCATTGGCTATACATAATTGCACTGGTATTTGTTGATGGATATAAAAATTGAGTCGCAAATTAAAAGAATTTCTCAAAATGCTTCCAAGTCCATCACATTAGCTTATACAATCGACAATAATGGACAATGACAAACACCTACGGGTTAGGATGGGAATCTTTACAGGAGTGTAGATCGAAGTATAGGCTTAACTTACTAAGGAAATTCGAAGAAGATATTTTCTCATACGACGTGAATCATATCCTTCGTTTACCATCGCACTATAGTAGACGCGATCATGAGAATAAAATAAAAGAAATAGACTGCAAAACAGAGATATTTAAAATGTCATTCTTCCCTTGTACTATTAAGGATAGCAACGTTGTCTCAATTGATGGGATTAATGGCGTCGCTCGCTAGGATCACTCATTCCATGTGTGTTCATAGTTCTAACCTTGCATGTATTTGCTCTAGGAATTACTAACCATTAGCAATTTTTTTATGAATAAGCATGTATATTTTGCTAGTGTGCGTTATATTTCTATGAGCGTGCGGTGTGCATGTGGCGGTCCACTTGCATGCTGCATGTTGGTGACTTGTCACCCCCTGCCAAACACCCTAGAGGTGGCTCGCAGGGTATTATGTAGATGTAGATGTTGGCAGGAGAGGACCATAGAGGCCGGCAATTTAAATGCCATATGGATCGTGGTGGGCTAGTGGGTATAGCGCTTGGTTCAAGGGCCCCGAATGGTCCTGCCCCCTATCCTGAATGTGTGCATTTCAAACTCCTGATATTTATTCGTGGGAGCTTTACCCTTACCGAACCACACCAATACCTTCGGTTGAATCGCTGAATTACAATTAGTAGGGTATTTCCCACGTTAGTATTAACATAATACTATTGTAGGAAATGATAATTTTCCCTCAAAACTTTCTTGCTTCGGCTAGTTTTTATCTCGCAGTTATCTTGCTATAGGTAGTTATTTTCCCTCCTTAGTGAATTAGGCGTCCATTTTATTTCACCAATCGTTAGCGGATACAAAAGGCGTTGATTCCTTATGAAAAGCACAATTACCAGTAAGAATACCCAGTCAACACAAATATTATGGTCACACTGTGTGGTAGTGCTACTACGGCTAGCCTAAGCTTGCCATATTATGGCCTGACTGTGGGTGCCATCTGGCACGCAGTAGTTTGGTTTGCCAAACACTCTTATGCAACTATGGCCACACTTTGTCACAGGAAAGCCACAGGTGATAAGTTTGGTTACGGTCGCTATTGATACAGGTTTGTTGATGAGTTATCAAGATGAGAGTTTGTTGATTTTGTTGATATAAAGAAAGTCTGTTAAAGGAAGAAGTATATGTATTTATTTAAAGAGAAAGGCTCCCACATTATTTATTGATATCATCATTTTCGGCGTGTTTAGGTGAGTTTACTGTAAGTAGTGTGATGTTGAAATGTGGGGAAGATTAGATTGGATATCGTTAATGTTTTAATGACTAAATATGAGGGGTTGAGAAGCCAAGGGATACAAGTGATTTTTTTTTCTCAACGTAGTTACGTAAAGTTAATTGTTGGAAGAAATACACAAAAATTGGTTGCCATGGGATACGAGTGAGTCTCTGTTTTGTGCTGACATCTAGTGGAAAATCAATTGCACTACTAAACATCTAATTGATTTCGTTTGATTTCTTTTCCTAATTCCTGTACCTAAATATGCGAAGAAAAAAGAAATCACTTGTACCCCTTGGCTTCTCACCCACTCATATGTGATTTTACCTGTTACAGATCGGCCCAAAGGCCTTGTTAAAATATCTGGAGGTGGACGTTTTAAATGTTCCTCTCTCAAATCCAAGGCAATATCGTAATAGTAGCCTATCTGTAATGTTGTTTTGTTTTTTTAGCAACTAACCTGGTACATCATTTATGGTTATGTTATGTTATTTATGGTCTATTTACCGCAATAATAAAGTAGGGGAGTGAGGGGCAAGAGTCCGCATGGGGCAAGATTCCTTCTCGAAAATCTTTATCTAAATGCCGGGATGATGCCACTTGTAGTCAGTCAGTTTCATTAACGTAACCGAGTGTCACACCGGGGTGTGTTCAATGGAAGACAACGAATGACCGAGCGTGAGATTTTCTTTTTTCTCATTTATACGCAGTGTTTATCTAATTTGTAGGACCGCGTAATTTTTATCTGTGGATTAAGTGTTTATTTACCTACCATTTTTGTCTAACGTTTCTTGATGTGCATTCTTTGCCTCAAAAATTCATGTTGTTATTTGGTTTGCAGCTCACCATGTAATTGTGTTATGGCGTTATAGGTGTATCAAGTGCCTTTGGGGTGCGAGTCCTGGGGCAAGTTTCCGCAAAGGGCTCTTGCCCCACGGGCGCCGAGTCCCGCCCCACTTTATACCATTGCTTTTTTATGACCTCAGATTTTCTGCCATAAATATCAGATGTACTTTGTTGATAATTGTATTGAAAGAAAATGCAGAAATGTTAAAGAAAAACTGATTGAAAATAATTAGGATAACAGATTTAGGAGGTGGCTACACTGAGAAATAGTAGTGGAGAATCCATACGTTCTATTGCAGCTGGTCTAGAAAATGATTAATTTTTTCTGCGTAAGTCTTAAGGCGGTATTTGAAATAGAAAATATATCATTTAATGATTGGCAATTCGGAAAGTATTAATTTATTCTAGATTTTTAGACGAGCTTTATTCGTAGATTTGCATCATACTCCCTTTGTCGTACAAACCCGTGTACAGGCATGAGTGAATATTCCTCAGCCCTTATTTTTTCGAGAAGGGGTTTGAAAAATAAGTTTGCAAATTTAGAACCTCCAGGAACTCTATTTCTAACAAGTGATTTAGGATTCATCAATTCAAACATTTAAATTGACTGGCCGAAACATGTTAAGGAAAATGCAAAATCCTCTATTGATGATCCAGTCTTGCTCACTTTAGACAACCATATCTCCCATGTTTCCCATCTTAACATATATTTTTGTGAGACTCACTTCATCCGTATAATTTTACCTTTCCTACGTAGCTCACACAACGATCAGCTAGTAGATAAAACATTCTTTGGCCCTCTGAAACTTTTGAGAACAACTGTCGGGAATGCAGCAAAGGGATAATAGACGCGGCGTTTACTCACTAGGTCCATAAGCGTTTAGTGAGTCTGATTTTCTGCCGTCATTGGTTACAGATAAGTTAGATCCAAATCAAGGAGGATATGAAATGGATAAAAAGAGGGAACAAGGAGAGAAAATGAATGTAGAAGGCGGAGAAGCCTTTTTACCCTCAAGCACATCTCCCTTAACTCCTTTATTCCTGTCGATTTAATCTTTTTAAGCCTTCCACCTCTGAGAATACTTTGTCTTGCGGATATCGGAAGGCACATGTCTTACTTGAGAGCATCAGCCCATATCCAAAACCATTTCAAGTGCAAAATCGGCGTATAAACTCAAAGTGGTTTGAATTCTTACGAGTTTATCCAACAACCTGAAACTAAATGTGAAGATATCTAAAAACAGGGATAAAGATCGCAGTACTAATCGTTGGTTTGTGGACGGAAAACGACAAAGCTCACTTTTTTCGGAAATAATGATTATGCTTTTGGAGGTTGTGAAAAAATGTACTTAGAGCCACCCATTGTCGATTGGATTATGTGTTATGAATGTAAAACATGGATAAAAGAACCTTGCACCACATATTCTGGAAAGCGAAAGTTCATATGTGAAATATGTGATTAGGACTCTTGCCCCATGAAGGGAGGACTCTTGCCCTATGAAGGGAGGACTCTTGCCCTATGAAGGGAGGACTCTTGCCCTACGAAGGGAGGACTCTTGCCCTATGAAGGGAGGACTCTTTCCCTATGAAGGGAGGACTCTTGCCCTATGAAGGGAAGACTCTTTCCCTATGAAGGGAGGACTCTTGCCCTATGAAGGGAGGACTCTTGCCCTATGAAGGGAGGACTCTTGCCCTACGAAGGGAGGACTCTTGCCCTATGAAGGGAGGACTCTTGCCCTATGAAGGGAGGACTCTTGCCCTATGAAGGGAGGACTCTTGCCCCACGTGAGGGGCAAGTTTCCTATTTGTTTTCTCTTATATTTTGATAAATAACGGCAGTTATTTATTTTTTCTGTCGCAATGGAAGATACGTATTGTAGTAGATGTAACAAAGAATAAATTTTGTAAAAATTAAATTTATTGTTTGAACCGAAATGCATAATTTTTATGATTGCTTGTTGGATGCGTACTCTTGCCCCTCTTTCCCCTACTTACAAAAAATACATTTACTAATTGTAAGTACTTTTCTTTGCATTTACCTTTCGGATACTCTACATCGCAAAGTGCCTCTTGGGGGTATGGGGTGCCAACCAGAGGGCATTTTACCCCATATTTTTTTTAAATCGATGGGAAATCAAAATTTTTAATGTTTTATTAAAATATATGGTTTACATTTAATTTTCAAAAACTAATTATCTTTGCATTGAATGGTGGCCTTGATAGGAGGAGGATTGACGGGGGTATTATATTAAAAGTGCGAAGGAATTATAATATTATAATAGTATTAATATATTAGTGGTGGAGCATTGTGGTTAGCCACACTATGGCCACAGTTTGGCCACAGTGTGACTGGGGGTCAAAACCATCGAGGTGACATAACGGTAACCCTTTGTGGCCATAACGGCTTGCCACAGTACAGCCTCATTGTCGTCATAATTGACTGGGTTTGTATTTTGATAAGTAGATTTCGAGTTCAAAAATTTGAAACCTTTTCTAAGTTATTAATAACTCCTAATCGTCAGATTAAGTTTCAAAATGACTTTTTCGTATGGAATTAGTCTTTTGAAAACATTTTGGACATGAAGATATGCTCTAACGGCTTTTGAACCCAAGCATGACCCCATATAAGGGGATACAAAGTTTGTCTTTTCGGGTCCAACTTGATCACCATATTTTCAAATGATCTGTACAAGAATAAATAGTTAAGAAACGCAAAATTAGCTAATGGCTTGCGAGGCGTCATGATCCGTGAAGAAAAAAAACTTGTATTGAACCTGTGTGAACGTGCGGTGTGTTTGATGACTTCGAGACATGTGAGGGGGGGAGTGGGTGGGCCCCTGTCACCCCACTAATACTGCTGTCAATTTTCGGGCCTTTTAATCGCTCTCAGAAATGTCCACGGTGCGGCGATGCGCGATCCGTTTACTCTGGATATATTTACAATATAATATTTATTATTTCGAGGAATTAAATTGAACATTCATGGATCTGATTGATCAAATCATCTCAAATGTAAATTTCCGTTAACATCCCTATAATTATAAATTATTTTTCCGTGAAATTCGGATCATTCTGACCGTCAGCGACGCCAGCGGCGACTTTTGTAAACCCATTTAAATGCGCGTTGCTCTCACGCCTCTACAGGTACGCTAGAGAATCCTTATTATAATATTCGTGGATTCAACGTTGGTTTGGCAATGAAAGAGTTAGCCTTTAAACATTTCATGTTGAGCACAGTTCATTCGACCCGTTGAAAATAGACGTCTTTCATTGTGATGCAGATCTAATTGGGTGGTTTCCTATTATTTTGTTATTGCCCAAATCGAAAGATTATTACTCCTGGAGTACGTATTTCACGCTTTTAGATTTTTAAATTATCATATCTATTTTTCGCGATTAAATGAAAAGTGAAAATTTTCAAGCGCGCGAAAACGCGAGGCCTAAGCATGAATGCTGTGAAAACTCCGTGTGACGTCATTCTAGTTCCCGCTGCCGCAAGTGAGATGACCTTGTGGCGAGGCTTTCAGCAATGATACTACGCAGGATGCCAGCAGGTAGCAGAGTACCCTGCTAGCTGGTATGGTTTGGATTAAATAACGAATATTAATACCTTATCAAACGAAGAAAACTTTCCGACCTTAGGTAGTTTTAATAGGTGATTTATAATAAATGTTTCCCTGAGCTCCGTGCCTCATTCATGCATTGGTAATCTCAGACGATATAGAACTCCTATCTACTCGTATAGAAACTAGATCCCTGTGACGTCACGTGGAGTGGAATCGCATGGGCGCCAACCTGGCCTTTTTCAAATGCGGTTAAAATTGGCCATTGCCATTCGTCTGAACTGGGATTTCTAAAACCAAATAATTTGTATATTATGAATACACTAATGGTGGGTAACGACTCGAAATCAATGCATTTCGTTTTCTTTGATGAAGGAAACTACCCTATCGTTATGTTGTATTAAATCGAAACGAAGCTTTTACGTGGTGGGAGGGCTCCATATTAATAATGAAATACATTAATAATGTATTTCATTTATTAGTAATGTATTTTTTGGAAGCCTTGTAGAAACGAGCAAATGAAAGAGCTAACCTTTCCACGGTGTCCAGTAACCTGGAAATCTTGTAATACTCGAGAAATTTAGATCTTTTGGAAACACTCAGGGAAAACTCGGTGAATTCCGCGAGCATCTTGGAGAGATCAATTTTTTTGTCTCATGATGCCTGAAATAGTCCTCACTGCGAACCCGAAAAACAACTACGAAGTATCGGGAAAAATAATAAGACAGGGAAAAATTTTAAATAATATCAGTTAGATTTTATATCTAATATGCACGTAAATCGGAATCTCTTCTTCCTCTATCATTCCTCAATGCGAATTTTTTGTGGGGATGCTAGTGTTCTCAACTTCTTCAAATACTTACGCTCCTATTTAGAAAGTGAAAAAGACTGTTTGTTTGCTTCAGTTTTGAGTCAATGCTGTTTCCCTCTAGGATATTTTACGATGTCGAGTTCACTGTAGTTTTCAATAGTGCCCGCCATGGCGTTATTTGTAAAGATGAAAATAATATGATTATACCTATGTCGTTCTTTTCCTTACGTTTGAATGTGTGAGCTGAAGTTTCATAGAATACGAAGACAGTTTATTGGACCTCATCAAATTGGGGTTACTGGGATGTGTGGATAAGTTACTCTCATCTTATAGTGTTACACGCATTACTATAATGACTCCACAAATATTCTGGTGGTCAGCAATTTCTACCCATGAGGTGTATTTATGAGTTTTTGGTTTCGAATCTTTTTTTCTGTAAAATTTAAACTCGTTATATTAAGGCAAAGCAGGGTGGTTGATTTTATTCTTTTTCAATTCAAATTTTTTCCGGAGAAATATCGTGGAACAACATATCGAACGATAAACAAAGATATCGAACTGCCCTCAATTTTTTTTTCAAACATGTGTGGGTAGTTCGATATCTTTGTTTATCATTCTTCTTTTCAGTTCGAATAAAGCCATGGGTTTAAAGTTATTATTTTTAATTATTGTAATATTTTAATGTCTCGTAGGAAGTAATGAGTGGTACCTGTACTATTGACCTTAAGTGGGAGGTTCCTATATTTTTATTATCCTTAGTTATATGTTATTTCAACTCTCTTATGAAATGCAGAGTTGCAGCACGTAAGGGGTATACACCCAAACCGATATAACTGCAATGGCTCAATGAGTGGATTGTATACCACGTTTTTATGAAGTTAATTTCTCGTCTGTTTCTTTGTACTTCCTACTTTGGAGCTCATATTTATCCCACTTCCTAATGTTGGCCATGCGCGCCCTCCATTTCTTTAGGCTTCGCTATTTCAAACTTATTTTCGTTGAAGTTGTCGGTAGGGCTTCATTCTTATATAACGAAATGGAGAAAACAATACCATAATGAATTGAACCATCAATATAAAAATCAAAAGTAATTATTCAAAACAAAAGGAAGAAAATATTTCGATGAATTCAAGCATCCAAGTTTTTCCAACTAAAAAGACCACCATGCCTTGGCCCAAGGTCACATGTTCATAGTATTACTGACCAAGTAGTACATTTCTTGATTTAAGCTTTCGCGGCTCAAGATGATTAAAAATAAGTACCCTGCCGATCTTGCGAGAAGAAATACATCGAGGAAACGGGAGGAACGGTCAAAAATCGTATAGAAGAGCACAAGCGGGCCATTCGACTGGGCTACTCTTCAAAGTCAGCCGTAGCGGAACATGTAGCCACCGGACATGCGATCGACTTCGAAAAATCAAGAGTCAACACGAGGGTAAAACATTTAAAAGCCCGACTCATCCGCGAGGTCATAGAAATAAAGAAGAACAAGAACAACTATAACAGAGATACCGGATTAAGAATCAGCAGTACTTGGAACCCAGTCATCCGCAACATTTCGTTATCTTCCCCCTCCAGTCCACACTCCTCACACCCTCCGCCCGCCCCTCCCACCTGAAATATAAAAAAAGCAGCAAAAACCAATCCCAACATTATTCCTTTGAAAAAGTGACCAGCAGTCGGTCGCGAAGCGTCGGGGTAATCTACATTACGACACGCGGCATACACCCGTATGTGACTTATTTTTAATCAAGTACAATACGTTCAAAACCAAAAAAAGTGGTGCGCAACAATTTCACCCTTTTATATAAATTTATTTCTCTCTGAGTATTGATTACAATCCTATGCCTAAAAACTCGAATATATGATGATAAATTCATACTACCCTATAGTCGAATAAAAAAGGAATGCGAATCGCGTTTTTGTTTTTGAACATGCGGCGATTTCCTATGTACTTTAAGCGGTAATGTAATTTGAGCGCATTTTTAGAGGTCTTTCACAAGATGGATAAATGCTTAATTAAAATTTAGAATGGAACTAAGCTGAGTCGAGGAATAGAAATCATGGTGTGGTCTTTTCTTCGTGTCTTTTTTTTTTAGGCATGCAAATGGAATGAACACGAGTTGTGGTCAGACGGCACGTGCTCCGTACATAGCGCAAGGTACACATTTTGAGATTCTACGAATTAGCTTTCTGATTGATTTATTCGCTTCTATTCTCTCTCAGTCATCTCGAAAAACTTTCTCTCTCTCTATTTAGATGGAGAAATATTCAAATACAAATTCAGTTTTAATTTTTCCACCTATCATGCGTCACTTGCTGTGATTACAGATGGAATACTTTTATTTACCTATAGCTTCCGTGACTTACCATTTTCATACCCAGGAAACAGGTCTGTAGAAAGCAATTTTTGAAAGTAAGTGAGGAAAAAAACTCATTTAAGTGAGATTTACTTAGGAGTCCGAAATATTTGGAAGGACGTAAAAGATATAAGCCTTCATAGTGATGAAACCAAGTAAATATACCGTCTGCATTTTTTCCGTGGAAACTTTGTCAAAATTGAAGAATAGGGATCCAATATAAATAATCCCTCCACCATATATCTTCCTTGAACATAATTCAAGTTTTTCCATCATCATCTCTTCGTCAATTTCTATGGCGAACATGAAATTTTGAATATGTAACCGTCATCCATATAGGAATTCGTAATCTTGATGCCTTTGCGAATGGAAGCAATCTAAATCAAACAAACGTTAACCACGCATCAGGGGGGACGTAACTCTTTCTGCCGCATCGAAGAGAACGAGAGAATATGATTTTTCCTTTCGAAAATGACGCGCGAATTGGAATATTGAAAAAAAAAACGAAAGATGATTTGGTCCGCGTTGGATGGAATTGGAATTGGCCCGTCGTTCCAATCCCTTCCCTTCATGCGATTCCACTCTTAGTGTCCGCTCGTCAACGCCGTAGAATTTTTCGGAAACTGCGGACGTTGTGTGAAAAAAAATCTGCGCAATAATAACGACGGTGATTGGGGGAAAAAAGATGGGATTTCGCTCAACCCTTTTTCCGCCATCAACTCACGTTCGCGTCGGACCTTCAATTTGCATCCCCTTTCCAATCATCATCCCCCCCCCCCCCGCGCACGAACTGACCCATTTGCTATCGGAATTTCAACCCCTCCCCACCTTTAAAACTCCGAACCCTGAGCCGTTGTTCACACGTCAGGGTCCGTTGCGTAGATGAAGTATTACATGGGAAGTGGATAAAAAAAGAAAGGAGGAAGAGAATGTGGAGGAATGACAATGATGAGCGAGGAAAAGGACTCGCAGTCGCCTCGTCCCATGTTATAAGGGGGGAAGGAGTGTCGAGGGATCGTCAGGAGATTTCATCAGGCGGATAGAAAAGCGCGGGAAATCGGACGGCTGGCTAGCGGGCCTATACTCACGTACTCTCGTTTCCCGTTAACTCCGAAGTTGGTTTAATGGAAGGGATAGAGAGAGATTGTTTGTGCGACAGCTCTTCCATTTTACGTTTTTTTCCCGCGGGTCGAGAAAAAAGCGAGCGACCTAACGAATCATCTCCACCAGAAATGATCACGCTTGAATGACGGCGAGCGCAGCGCCATGGCGATGCTTAATATTCTTCATCGTCTCCCTTGATTACGTCACCAATAGAAGGCTCGCGCGCCGCGTATGGAAGCTTCCAGGGGATGAGGGGGATAGGGAGGAATAAAATAAACAATTGTAATGACACTAGAGACAGTAGAAAAATGCACGCAGAAAAACTATGAGGCGAAATGAGAAGATGCGCCACGTTTCCCCTTGGCCGCAGTCACCACTGATCGGATTGAGGTGGAAATTTGTCGGTGGCATTGCATTCCAGATCCCTTGGGCGGACCTGTCGTGTGGACGATATCGGGATCAAAGATGACAATGACGACTCATGTTGCGGAAGAAAATGTGCACATGGACCTAGAAAAATCAGAAATTAAGTTTTTAGTGGAGAAAATGAACTTTGAGGTTTTTGTAGATCGGTGGAATGGATTTTAGGTGTTTTCCTGCGCGTAATGTCAGGATTTGAACTAATTTTATCTGAAAAGGGATTTCCAGAGCAGTACTCAGGAAACAAAGATATTTTCTTAAAAATTCAAATTTAATTGAATTTACAATTTTAGCTATAATATAACAAATATATTTATAGTGTTGATGTTTTAATCATCATGAAATCTAAAGTTGAAGCTTGTACATGGTGTAAGGGTTCAATATTAGCAATAGTCACTTTGTTACTTCCAGAATTTATTTAAAAATTATTATCGGTTTCGGCTGTTACGCTATTATCAAGTTCATAAATACCACAAAAATTGATTCTTCAATCGCTAGCTCTCATTTTAAAAAAATTATAGTTTTTGGTATTTATGTAATTGATAATGGCGTAAGAGCCGAAACCGGTTGAAATATTTAAGTAAGTTATGGAAGTAATGAAGTGTCTTTCATTGATAATTTTTATCATCATCATAATCAATCACCAATCAAATCCTAATATTGTTTTGACGCAGCTCTCCACTCAATTCTCGGATCAGCTAATCTTTTCACACCCACGTATTTCTTCTCTTTCACATCTTTCTTTCCCTGTTCCATGCATTCAATTTGATGTCTTCCTTTCCTGTCTTTCTTCTGTCCACTTGTCTCTCACGATCGTCTTCATCAGACCATTATTCATCTCAGGATTTGGGTGATTAGGATGTTAGGATTGAAGGATTTTTTTGGAACGCTCTCTTCGCTTGGGCTATTATTTTTTAAATTAATTTTCATCACGTTAATGACTAACTTCTCTCTCGCTTCTTCCAACGCTAGTTATCATCTTCATGACTAAAGTATTCCTTCTTGATCTCCCAGTTTTTGTTTCACTATTTTAATTTTCGAATTTTCTTTTCATTTTCAGCAGAAAAAATCTTTATTTTCCTAGTGATTATTTTCAGCTGATTATTATCTCTTATGGTATTCAATTTCAACCGAACTAAAACCCAAACTTTGTACTTTTACACTCACTTAAGCTGACGTCGACCAATTTCAGAGTAAATTTTCTCGTTCTCATGAAGTAAGCGAATGAATTTTGTCTCCCCGGCCTCGTATTCCTATGCGTATCACTCCTACTCATGGTCCCTCCCTGTATATATTCCTCAGCCGAACAAAATCTTTTACCTTACCTCTGGAGAAGGCTAGCTTCTAAAAAACTGCGTGGAAAAGTGCTAAGTTTGTTTTTTTAATTGGGTAGAAATGAACTTCCACAAATTTGAATCGCCCACAGTTAAATCTACTCAAATTTACTAGAATCTTTCACAGCTGTTCTTTCTCTTCAGATCTTTTCTCTTGCGAATCGGGATTAAGATGTTCTTCTCGAAATCCTTTGGTATCTCACCTGTCGAATACATTTTGTTAATGGATTTTTTTCAACTGACTCAAGGTCTTTCCTCTTTGATTTTTAGTAATTTCTGCTATAATATCGTCAATTCCACTCGCTGATGCTGGTTTTGGGGCCTCTGCCGCCGCTGACCCCCACTGAAAGGCCCAGCGGCCTTTTAGCGTCACTCTGCCACTTCTTACAATCTTTTCAAAAGCATATGACGCAATACCGTAACTTCCTCCGTTGTTGAGATAATAATTCACGAAACTGTGAAATCGCACGATTTGGCTCAAATTTTAAGTGCTCCGATGGGTCTGAAAATTGGTTTCTTGAAGTTGTCTGCATTCGGAAAATAACATTTTAGAAAAATCCATTTCTTGATCCCAAAATGCCCTCACAAAGGAGAGGCAGTTGTATACACTATAATTGAAAGAAAATTTAGTGTTTCGACAGGTTTTTCTTAGGCTTTGATACAATTTTAGAGAAGGGAGTCGAATTCCTTGAATTTTTGTCACATCTTGTCTCGTTGGCCACAAAAATATGTATAAATAAGTCAAACCTTGTCTGTCAGTTGTGGGAAGTGGGTTTTATAGTCCAGTGATTACCCGGTAGCTATTTCGTGAGGCCTATCATGGGCAACTACGGGGATCCAGAGATTGGGGAAATGTGAAAGATCCTTTATAGTTTGGCCTCAAAGTGCTGCAAACCTTTACGTATAGACACCATAAATTCTTGTCACCTAAAACGAGAAATTATAGTTCAAGACGAGATTTTTTAAATAAGGTATAGTAATAATAAACTGGTGAATCATGAGTTGACGATAAATGCAATCATTTGATGAAAACACAACCATTTAAGCTGCATTTAACTGTCCAATCAGAACTTAAACGAGGAACGAAGTATATAGTGAAGTATAAACGAAGTACTATAGTGAAGTAAAAGGACGCCCCCGGGTGGGTTCGAACCACCAACCTTTTTGTTAACAGCCGAACGCGCTAGCCAATTGCGACACGGAGACGATGAACGGAGAGGGTTTGCATTACGATACCTCAATTTAATGTAAGGTCCTTTTTTTTGGTGATATGTAACCTTAGCTTGGTGAAAAATAGATAGAAAATTTAGCGTTTCGACAATTTTTCCAAACGAATTTCGAGGGGGTCGATTCAACGTCCTTTCGTCGTACCTCGTCTCGATCGCTCCAAACATTTGTGTGATTTAGTGAGTCCATGGCCGGAAGTGGGTTTTATACCTACTACTAGCTGACCCGGCGAACTTCGTACCGCCTAACAATCAATGAACTTACAGTTTACTTACACCATTTATAAATCAGGAGCGGCTGTATCGTTTTTAATCATGTTTAATTTATTATAATAAAATAAGGGTACAAATTCAATAAAACTACGTAAATGAGTACCAAAATTGCTTGTCAGAAAGACATTTTCTTTATTGAATCTACATAGGGTGAATCGGAGCACGTTTACGCGGATTTTTTCAACAAATTTTCTTACGTTTTAGCTTAAGAAATTTTGGGCATTGTGGCTTAATTAAGCAGTTCATGAAATAAAAATTATACGCATTCAGTTGTTGGCTATTTGCGTTATTAGCTGTAAAAAAAATGTTTTTAGGTCCAAGTCTGTTGCATACACTTGGCCCATTCAGGGGGCAGGTTGACACGACCCCAGACCGACGCATGACTGATGCTCAAAATCGTGCAAGAAAAGCCCCTATGAAGCAGCATTCGCATTAAATGACTTAAGGCGCGCCAGTTTTAGTATCTCTGTTTGGAAAAAATGCACTGCGTAAACGTACTGCATGCGTAAACGCACCACGGTGAGCCCTACACATTCGGGTTTAATGTCTTGCGTCAAGCACCTTCTGAGAAACAACAGTTTTTGTTTTGTTATCAGGCGCAAGATGAAGCGGATGAAGCTAAATAAATATAGCGAAGCAAAGCACTGACGCAGCGAGGGGAGGTTTTGGGGGACAAACCCCCCCCCCCCAATAGCTTAGAGAATTTTTTTATGAAAGATTTTGTTATTAATATTAGGGGGACGGATGACTAACAAACAAAACATATTTAACTATTCACACAGCCACAAAACCCACTATTTTGAACCATTTATCTCAAAAAATGTCTGAGGGAAGTGCCCCCACACTTCCCGCTTACCTTAGCGAGTTTTCTATACCCTACAGACCCGTGGTATTAGCTGCGCCCAAAACCCCCTATCCTAGCTACGCACTTGAAGCGAAGGATGAAATACAGAGGATGGTTTATCGACTCGTGAACATAGCACGCTAAATTGCCCATGAGAAAATCATGGGTTTTCATTAGCACATGAGCACAAACAACACAAAAACTGAAAGAATGACCATGCGATTTTTTAATCGTTATCACGAATGCAACACGAATTGTAAATTGAATACGTTTTAGCTCAAAAGGGCGTATGAGTTGAGATCATGGAATCTACGGAATGAGGACTTCTTAACCTTTGAATTTTCCTTTGAGTAAAGTTGCGTGAATCACATTCATCACCAATTTTTTTAATGATCAAACACGTTCCGTTGGATAGTTATGGTTGGTTTAGGCTTCGAAAGATCATGAGCACAGAAACTACATTTTTCTGTAAATCGTGCCTTGGTAAGCCAGGTACGTCCAAGGACTTAAAATATTCAGATAGATAGTTGGTGATTTCGTCTTCGTTTGTTACACATTTAAAAGATTCGAATCCATGCAGAGTACGAACTATTTGAATTTACCTCGTTTTAGTCATCCACATCTTCGTTCTTGCTCGCTAAATCAACCATCTTCGATTCTTTTGGTGATCAATCATATTCTGGAACTCTTTGTTGATGAGCAAACTACTCGATTCCTCGACAGGAACACGGACATTACCGTTTGTCAACAATTGCTTGGAGATTTGTTTACAAACACGGTAGTGAAGTGTCAACTCGAGCTGGGCCACGGCTGGGCTTACAATCAGCTTGAATTAAATTTTTAAAATGTAATTTCCATTTAATTAGTATTTTGAATATATTTAGTAATTAAAATGTTATATTGTTACTAAATTCAGTTATTAAAGTGGTAAAAACAAAACTAATTATTTAATTTGTAGTTTTGACCGACTTATCAATTGTTGTGTTACTATAACTCCTAAATGCATGTCCATAGGAAAGAGATGAATTTTTTTTGTGAAATTATCTTTTTTTTAATGGCCTATATGTTAACCCCGCCTGTGACGAATCCAAAGAACCAAATCTCATTGAAATCGGTGCAGCCGTTCTCGAGTTATAAGTGTTCTAACTAACACGATTTTCGACTTTCTTTTATATATATAGATATACAGTCATCCTCAGGTCTCTTACTGCTGCTTTGAGTTCTGATGTCCAAGTTGGGCCTCCCACGTCATCTTCACCTGCCCTTTCGACAAATTTCACTCTAAGACGGTGTCCGTTGAATGCACAACTTTCCCAGGCATTCTATCTATCTTTTCACTTTGTATCCGTTTTCAATCATTAGTTCTGCACTTTTGTCACTTAGGGCATTACATTTTACGATTCTTTTATCTTACAATTCTTTCTTTGAAGTGGATACTAACTTCATATAGTCAGTCTCAACTTTTCCATGCATAATATTGCTCTGCAGCTCTTCAAAAACACTCTCCATCCAAGTTTATCTCGCCTTCCTTCCATAGCAATTAATCTGTTTTCTAATTATCTCGTAACTTTTCTGTCCTCCTTCATATTTTGCGCTCTTTCCTAAGTGATATTCGTCCTGAGATACGTCCTGCCAGAACCACGCTTTTTTCTTGACGAATGCCCTTTCACCAAGAGCTTCTTCAGCTGACAGGGGCGGAGTAAGGTCGTTGTTTTCGGTCATTACTTTCCGCTATGCTTTGGCGGTATGCAAAAAATCTAAGCTCTAATATTTCTGGCGTCGGATGTGCGGAGACAAGTGGCTTTTAGATATTCATCGGTTACACAGGCCAACAATGAAAAAACTTTTTTTTACTGAAAATACCTTATTCTTATGTTTTTAAAGTTGCTGAAGCCAAATATGATGGTTTTAAAGTTTTATCACCCACCATTTATTCACATTGTACATTTAAATTTATGAAATCAAGCAATATTTTTAGAATTTAACAGCTTTTTTGTATTTATAATAAAATTGAAAAAGTAGGTTAGATGAACGAAGATAATGGGGGATTACTGTTCGTTCTTCACCGAGAAGTTTAGTAAGCGATTAATTGCAGAAAAATCTACACAAGAAGCTTCAAGTAAAAAAGGGAAATAAAATGTAGACCAATTCCAGTTGACAAGTGAACCCTATATTATCACGCAGTAGTAAATACAAACAATTTTATGATGTAACACAGTGTTTCATTGATGTCCCTGTATACCGTATAGGGGTATTAGACTAAATATTAAATACATATTGCTTGGAAACTATGGGTGATACAAAAAAACTTAGGCCAGGTTTGGATTCGGCACATATAAATCTATAAGATCAGCTATTAAAATAAAAAAGTTTTCAAACAAAATTTGTTTGCTTGCCTGTGTTATTTTTAACCATTGTTTGTTAAGCTGGAGAAATAAAATCTTCCATCATCAGAAGAGCTACCTTAAAGATTTTAGCATTTTTTGGAGAAATTAGGCTGGGGGGGGGGGATTCCTCACCCTCCCTCGCCTCCCCTGAATTCGCCACTGTCAGCTGCTCCCTCCGCTACAGTCCACTCTCAACGCTTTGTCCACCTCTCTAACGCTGATTTATTGAAACGTTCTCTCTAATTTCGGTGATGTTGGGTCTCCTTCAATATTTCAATCCGCCAAATGTTTTTCAATACTATTTTCGGTTTATAGAATTTTAGGATATATTTCATCATAAGTAAGTTCTGTTCACTGTCAATATCGACCCAGGGAATCTTTTGCAATAATTCATTCACCTCTGTTTTACCAGAATGTATTCGATTTGGAATATTTTTAGGTCTCCATCTTCCATATTTATCATCTTCGCAGGGTATTTTTGAATGGCAATGTGTTGGCAACCGCTAGACTGTATTCCTTGCAGAATTTAAGTAGCCTTCCAAAAGATTTGGCTGTTTACTTGGATCATTGGTATTTATTCTCATGTCAAAAGACTTAATAGACCAACGCAGGTTATAGATAGAATCTTAAGATATATGTGTAATTGCTATGTTAAAGTGTTCACAAGTAACCATTTTTCTATTCTGCAAGTCCAGTTTATAACTCATAATTAGTGTCTAAAAGTAAATCTAATATTTTTATGTGAATTTTCATAAATATACACAAATTTAAAAAATGATAATAGGCTTGGTTGGCAAGTGTTTGTACAACCCGATGATGCAAAGTCTAAATGCAACCATAAATTTGCTTGATTTTTCTACATTTCATTTTCCTATGAAGGTTATTCAGGCACCTCTTAGAGTACGAATTTCTGTAAAGCATTCAGAAGATGTCCACATATTACATATTTCGGTAATAAAATAATTAATAGCGGTTCTTTTTAATGTTGCTCCAATGCCTTTAACCTGTCCTTGGCGATGAGAAGTTGCTAAGCACCTACAACGAGACCAATTCATCCATGTATATCGATCGTAGGTAAGGCTTCTGCGCATATTCACTCTCAATTGGCTGAGAATTTACTTCCCCCTGAGCTTAGTGTTTGGAACATTATGTAACTTTAGCACACTTAGGACTCCTCTTCCTAGCCTCGTGGATATCAAGCTTCGGTAAAGGACGGCTGAATATCGTGACCCTCTCGTTGTATCTGTTACAGCGATACAAATATGAGATATAGCGAGGAGTAGAGCTAAAAATCTCATTTTAATTACGATTTAACTCTATATTTACGATTCAAAATATCTTATCGCCTTAAAGTAACACTTTGTACTAATTTTCAGCCGTGAATAAAGGCAATATTTACCTGCGTACATTGATTCGCATTACTAATTATAGGACTAATGAAATAAACTTCAATTTTCGTCAGCGTCAAAAGGAAACAATTTCATAGTATAAGTAGATAGGTGTGAAAAAGTGCAAAATATGGTACAGAAGTATCATAGCTCTAAAGATTAGAAGTCAATCACCAAATATGTACCTCATAATGAGACTATTTGTAGTAGCTTTTCAAAATATATACAAATTTGTAGAGAAAATAATTAATTTTCCATTATACCTTTTTACCCCATTTGAGGGAACTTTTTTTACTAATCTTTTGGTCTCAATCCTGTTTCAATTGCGTGATGCTGAACAATAATGTATTATATTTAAGATTCCTCTGCTATGGAAATACCCTAAAGCGTAATCGCCCGTTAACTTGATGAAGTAGGAACTTTTTTACGCCACGTATTTCAAATGAGCGTAGTTATCAGTCCAAATTAAAGCTGCTTTTAAACTTGTATTTATGCGATAAGACAATTGAAACATTTATTGAGAAAATCAGAAAAAATGTCAAATACTTTGTAGATACAACTCTCAGTTTACCAATTGCCTTATTTTGTAAGGAGTGAATACTTTGGTTGGCAGATTCCCTTAGCTCAAACATTGTTGACCATTCATACGCATTACAAACCTTACGAGTTTTAAAATAAATTTCAATTTTCGTCATCATAACACGGATGCAATTTCATCTTAAACGTTTTCTCTAAAGTGTTCGTGGTTAAAATATGTCGGTCTATATGGGTGTTTCATTGCAATTTTTTCTGAACTGTTAAATAACCTATCTAAGTGGCGATAAAGTGATTAATGGAATCCGATTTTTAAATATTTCGCATTTTCGAGACCGACATCAGTCCACATCTTTTCCATGTATGGAAGAAATTCTACGCCACTCTTAATGAGTAAGTTATCATTATCTTTTCCGAAAGGGTTGTTTAGTGACAGATGGTGAAGAGAGATGTAATCCATGAGCTAAATAAAGTACAACGGAAGGAATTCGGAAGGTCGTTCATCAGAGCGGCTGCTGCGAGCCATCAGAAGCGTTAGGTATTTTTTTACATAAATTAGGCTGGAGGCCAGTCGGTGGTTAAGAATGCTTGAGTAGTTGAGAGCAAATATATTTCAGAGTGACATGGAGAGACCACATCAGAGAACCACACGGCATTTCCAGACCCGACAAAAACATTAAAATAATAAAGGTGTTCTTCCGGAAGAATAATTGTAGGTAGAAGTTCACGTTTCCCCCAAACAATAAATTGCATAAATAAATGTCGGCAGCTCAAATTCAGGCAGTCCGAGATAATTGGTTCAAGTAAAATCTTCTCTCTCGCAGTGCATCTTGGTTTGCTCATGTGACCATTTCTTCTTTTCCATGATTGGTTCTCCATCGCCGATTTCTAAATCTTAAGTTCTAAACCGCTAATTTCACGCACAAATATGATTTTCGTACAAACTCAAGATAAGGCGGTATCGGTGAGTAATTTGCGAGCCACGAACAAAACCTTTCGCAAACGTGTTTGGAGGATGCTTTTGCTCCTGAATTAATAAGTGTCCATGATATATTCATCTCCTTTGCATCTGAATTATTTCGCACGGGGATGAATATTTTTGCATGCCCGATGGGCGTGTTTTTTTTAAACTCTCGAAATGTTGTGGAAACAAAAGGAGTACATGATAATTTTGATCCTTGGGGATTATCCAATGCCTGCTTATAATTCTCTCGCTTGTGTTCTAAAGCGAGCATTCAAAAACAAAAAAGAAAAAAGAAATCCACCTCCCTTCCCTCCTCGCCATCGCTGAACAAAGGCACCCACGCACATACCACACTTGCACCCCACTCTTCCCATCTCAACCCCTCCCAACCCCTACCCCACCCCTCCTTCCCCCCCTCCAATCCGAACGAAACGCGTCGGCGGAGGATGAGCAGCTAGCGAAGTAATCCCATTCGTTTTAATTAACGCGAACAAAAGGCAATGCAATCCTCATTTACCATTTTTTGTCATTCTCTTTCTCTCTCTCTCGCCAAGAAAAAAAACGAGGCGAATAAATTATATTATTCTCCGCTCAAGCCCATTATGATTTCACTCACATACATTAGTGCATGCTTACGTTATCATGATCATCGTCGTAATATTTTTTCGTAATTATCGAGTAACCGAAGTTGCTCCAAATTTCAATAGAGCTGCTCTTCTCGGAGGGGATTTGATTAAAAGAATAAAAATGATTATGATGATAATAATCTTCGTTTGCAAGCCTCCAGAGAGTGGTGGTGGGCTGAGGACGTAATGGTGTTGGTAATGCACTCATGATGAGAATCCTGAAAAGAGAAAATGGGATTTGTGGCGGAAACAAAAGGCGGCGAGGAATTCTCGAATCGAATGGATTAATTTCTCCACCCCACCCCACCCTTCTCCTCTTCAATTTCCCTTTTTCGCGTCTCTTTTGTCTCTGAGAAATATTCCATTCTAGCTCCAACTAAATCTAGCCATATTCCACGCTCATTAATCGGGAGTAAGGAATAATGTTATCTCAATCACACCGTGTTTATTCCGTTAGTTGACGCAAAGTTGGGCTGAATGGAGTTACTAAAGACGATGTTGCCAAACTTCTCCCGAATGAGCCTGGTTACTGTCGGTCCGAAAATGAAAAAGAAAACAAGACACCCGGAGGTCCATCGTTCACGAGGTCCATTGCATCGCCCAAACAAAGAGACCTTTCTCAATGCGTCGATCATCACGCAAGAGGAAAATGTGTAAACTTCTTTTCTCTCCCCATTCCTCTAAATTACGTTCAATAATCACTAAATTTCCATTATACCTTTTTACCCCATTTGAGGCAAATTAAAATAAAATCTTTTGGTCTTATTCCTGTTTCAATTGCGTGATGCTGAATTCTTTCCCAACATCTGATGATGACCGAGCATGAATTTTGACTTTACCCGTTTCCCAATATCAATTATTTTTTATAACGTCCGTTTGATTCAGCTTCGTCAAGTCATATTTAGGTCGTTGAATGTAATAGACAAAACAAAGAAATGCATCTCATCATGCCCGTTTGTTTTCATAACGTTTCTCACTGTGAGATTCATAGCATTCACGACATTATTTTTCTCCCTCTTGAGGGTAAACACATCTTGACCCTTCCTCTACCTGTGAGCGCTCTTGTCCGTGTGCACGTACAATATATTTCTTTGCCTCCTTTTTTTCCGTTCACTTATATTGGTCCATTAGGGCCACGGTTTCAGTGCTCCCTCAATGTGCTCTCGTATTGCCTACAAATGTTCATATTTTCTGTCCTTAGAATATATATTTTTATACGATATATTCATGATTTGGTGACGTTTCCAGAAACGCCTCAAGCCCAGTGAATGAAATTAAAGAATAAGGGATACTTCACCATTACCAGATACTCTATTTTCCATCAACTTAACCACAAAAATCCCTGAAATGTGATAAGACGTAACGATAAACAACGCGATCTCCAAAGGCTTGTGCAGGCTTGTGATCTTCTTTCTAGCAGGATATGGCGCCACCCGCGAAAGAAAATAGTCCCAGACCGAATATAGTTTTATCGATGAGATACAATTTTATCGATGCACATGAATTTGCCAATCTTCTTGTATCTTTTTTCGTCATTAAATTTCATTCAAATAAAAATCATTTCGTCATTCCTAAGCGCGATTTCTTGTATCTTGATGGTCCAACCTCGTATCCAGATACGCAAAATTCCTGTGCCGTACGCGTTATAAATTGACATTGCATTCCTGCGTAAATATTCACTTTGCGATAAGGAGATGGATGGAAATAGGCGCTTTCTTATCTCTCAATATCGTTTTAATTCATACGAATTTATGTAATCATTATTTTTATTGTACTGAGGATTGCTTAACATATTGCTTTTATAGAAATCAGTAAATTTTTCGTTCTGTTATAGGATTTTTTTCAGTTCGAGCGTTTCGCAGTTACTTAATCATCATACTCACCGTGATGCGTCAAATACCCTCATGAAAAATTGCGGGGAAAGTGTGGAGTTTGTTTCTTTTGTCATGTTTAAATTCGAGGCATCCTTCTGAAAAGTGAAGACGCGAAGTGAAAGTTAGGCGTGTATGCTTCCACGAAGTGTGAGCGAGTGTTTTCCGCCTCATTGGCATTGATCACGCGGCCATTGGTTTGCGGTCATCACCGCAGGAAGAGAGTAAATAAAAAAATCCCTTTGTTCGACGTAGGGATGACGACAATGGGCTTTCCGGCGTCGGAATTAAGGGGAGGATGAAATCAAAAAAAGATTAGCGCGCCAATGAAATGAACGATTTTCGATGGGACGAGGAGTGAGCGTGTCAAGTGAATCCAATTAGTCGGATTGGAAGAGGGAATCGCCGGCGGTCGAGGATAACGGAGTTGCGGTCATCGGGAACCGAAAGAAGGCGACGCGGAAACAAAGGAGGCAGAAACAAACTTACTTTCCCCAACTCAACCCCACTCGCATTCTGTCAATGAGCTTCGTGGCGCACGACCTCTCAGAGCGATCAGGGAGGTCGAATAATAAAACAGTCGCTGGGATTGCATCGGAATGGAAGGAACTTTCCTCTTTTGTCCTCGTCCACCTGGAGGACATCAATTTGAGACTCGAGAGATGCGAATGGGTGACGTCAGGAAATTATTGCGTGAACATAGTCCTCCCCCTGTGTCCTATAATATAGTAGTTTCCTTCATCAAAGAAAACGAAAGGCATTGATTGCGATTCGTTGCATACCATTAGAGTATTCATAATATACAAATTATTTGGTTTTAGAAATCCCAGTTTAGACGAATGGCAATGGTCAATTTAAATCCTCATTTGAAAAAGGCCGGTTTGGCGCCCATGCGATGCCACTCTACGTGACGTCACAGGGACCTAGTTTCTACACGAGAGGGTAGGAGCTTTACATCCTCTGAGATTACCAATGCAGGCATGAGGCACAGAGCTCAGGGAAACATCTATTAATAATCACACATTAAAAATATCTCAGTTCGGAAAGTTTCCTTAGTTTGATAGGGGAAAAATAATACTTATTTAAGCCAAGCGCTACATGCTATCATCCTGCGTCGTATCAGTGCTCAAAGCCTCGCCCCAAGGTCACCTCACTTGCGGCAACGGGAACCAGAACGACGTCACACGGCGTTTTCCCAGCATTCATACTTAGCCGTCGCGTTTTCGCGCGCTTGAAAATGTTCGCTTTTTATTTAATCACGAAAAATAGATATCGTCATTAAAAAATCTAAAAGCGTGAAATACGTACTCCAGGAGTAATAATCTTTCGATTTAGGCAATAAAGAAATAATAGGAATCCACCCTACTATGAAAAATACAACAATTGTAAATATATTTAATTTTTGGATAAGATTATGAATTACACCTCCAGGAATGGGATTGCGTGTTAATGTACTAATAAGCCGTGAAGGAAGAGAGATACGCGCCCATGATTAGTTCAAAGCAGAAGGAAAATGCGTAAAATCGGTAAATGACGTTCAAGTGTTCACGCAAGTATTTGGCAAATGCCACTCATGCATGGACTGTTTGAATGGTCTTTAATCCCAAACACCTATAGGCGAGGAGCCACAAAAAATCTCTTTGCCTGGGGTAATTTTAGATGATTCTTCGATCGGGATCTTGTCATGGATCCCGAGAAAGCGACTGCATAAACAGTGCACAATGGTCTGAAATCGGAAAAAGCCGGACAAAAGTCCAAAATGGCTTTTTTTTAAGATAGAGACTTAAAACTTAGCATAAATACTCATAAATGATGGTTGATTATGGATGTGCATGCCATTTTACATACAGTTGATCCGTTGCTGAGATACAGCAGCTCAAACATGACCAATTTTTCAAAAACACGCGCGATATCGTTTTTCTCCGAAAATCTTTGAACTTAAGCAGGTGGTGTTGCAATTTTATGATTTTTATGGAATAAAAAAACACAATATTCCTTTGATCAGATGCTTTGTCTATATTTTTCATGATTTTTGAAGATTTTGGTTCACATCTTCATGGTTTTACAACACAAAATGGCGTACCCATTTTTCGCGTTAAATTTTAAATAAAATAGACATTATCTTTCGTTTACGAAATATGGTAATCGGGAAATTTACATCGCAGTGTAACACACTGCTGCAGCGGCCCAATTAACCGGAAAATACTTCAGCATTTATTCACTCCTGGGGTGAGATTGTTGCTGGAAACCCCGATGACGTCACCTGTTGCGTGGTGTCTCATTTTCCCTATAAATATATTAACAATACTAATACTCCAGGGATCTCACACGCCACCATGCACCTGTGACGTAATCATCGTGTTGGAGCTCCACCATGACAGGGTCTGTTCGTCACTCAATGAGAGGAAGAAATCGGAAAAAGTTGGTCATTAAAACGCCATCGTGCATCATTCGAGTGTTTTTCTTTTGCCGAAGAGAGGCATGAGAGGAGAAATGAAACTGGTTTGCGGCGTCATGCATCCATCCATCCACTCTTCATCATCTCGTCTGTGATGGATAGAGCACGCGCCCGTACAATGGCAGGCCAGGTGAGGCTGACTCGCTTCCCCCGGTCGTCGTTCTAGCGGTCGTGGATGCCCACACAGACGGTCGGAAGAACTCACGGAGGTGGACAAAAAAAAGAGCCAAGCTAGCCATACGAGAGCCGACGAAAGTTAACTATCACAAAGCAATGTTTTCCGCCTTTGTGCGGAAAAGCGTGGCTTTTGTGAAAACGACCGCATTGTTTATGCTGTGAATGCCGTGCATGCGAACGTGGCGATGAAAAAGTTGTCGAAATATATGAAAAATTATTCTCATTCATTAATTTTACTGACTTGGTAATCGTTTGTTCATTGTAATTTTGGAAAAAAGACGCCATCAACGTACGTTATAAAGGGCGTTGATATCTCACCGTGAATGGTTAGAAGGTTGGCGAGGAATCGAAAAATGGAAAAATGCGATATTTATCTTCATTTTTCAGTCTACCGTATTTTTCAGACTACCGTATTTTTCAGTCACTAATATAATCAACAATTGGGAATAGATTGCGAAATGGGGGTCCATTGTTGAGGGCCTGGTCAAAGAAATTAAATAGCTGAAGTCAGTATCTGTGAGCCTTTATTTGGGTGTGGGCAGTGCATTCGATTGAAATCGATCTCATTTAAAATAAAAATGAATTCAAATGCTTAAAAAAAGTTTATTTTCAATCAATTGGCATGAATGATACCCCTTTCACAGATGTGGGTTTGCAAATAAACTCCAATGTTTGCCTGGAAAGCCATTTGTTTATTTCTATGAATTATTCCCTTATTATAATTATTCCCTTATTATAATTTAGAAATTTCCTCCGTTCCTTGGTTAACTATGAATGTGAATCAGTTGGCTGATTTCTCGATTTTACTTGGAAAGCTCACGGTGTGATAGAATGTTGGAACTTCACAAAAAATGTTTTAATGATTTCTACAAAGAAGCTTTGGTGCTGATTAATTGATAAATTAAAATATAGTAAATAACAACTGAAATTGAATAGGTTTGGATTGAGTTCCTACGAAAAATATTTAGTTTTCCATATGACAACTTAAAATTGCGGCAAACTTTAATTTTTTTCTTATTTCAAGCCTATTGACTGCCACTACTGATAGATTAATGTAGTTTTAACCGGAGAGAGGGCGGAAATGATAAAAACTCTCAATTATTTCAGCGGAGAGACAGCAAAGAGAATATCTAACTGGTTGACTAACTGCTCCGAAACCTGGACTTGCAGATGTGAGACAACACCGTAAATCAAAAGCATCGAGGTAAGCCATAGCAATTTTTAATTGTAAGGCAGAATTTCAAAAGCCAAAGCCAAAGAGTTTAAAATACAAAGTAGCAGTACCTTTTTATATGTAATTATGTAGTTGAGTGCCAAAGCGAACTACTGCATGGTTTGAGGTAAATATTTACGAAAAATTATCTTTCTGTAAACAATAAGTGATATGCATGGAATTTAAAAGGCTAGAAAATCGCTGTAAATTACAGCTGCTTTCAAATGCCATGCAACTATTTTTGTGGCTCCATTTCAACTTTGCAAAGTAATTTTGAATTCAAATTGTTACCGAACTATTCATAAATTTTTTATTTACTACTATAATGCTATAAAAATTGATTGCTTACTTTAATGAATCCAAAAATCTTATATAGGTATTCAGTTAAGTTATATAAGTTTAATTCCTGATTAAAATTTACATTAGAATCTCGTTTGAACCAATTTATTTTATCATGTATCCGATCCATCGCGTGTGTTAAGATTGTTAAATGACGAGTTTAGGTCTAATTCAAAATCCCGCGCAATTATCGGAAACACACCAAAACACAGCTGCATTTCACTTCATTTATTATTTTATATTCTCAAGAACTATATCCAGGTATTTAATGGCGGAACTCTGCGAACCCGTCTTAATATCATCAATCCTATGATAGGTTTGACGCAGCTCTCCACTCAGTTTTCCCATTGGTCAACCTTTAAACATCTGCATAATTCCTCGACTTTACATCACCTGCTCTCTATGTATGTCATCCGTGGTCTACATCTCCAGTTCTGCCCACCCACTGCACTTCAACTATAATTTTATTTGCCTATTCATGTGTCTTTAAATGTGATCTTTAAATATCTTTTGAAAATGAAAAAGTTCGAATTTCTTAATATTTTTCGCTTTACACATTATAAGAGGTACATTTATGCAGCAGTCAATTTTTATAGAAACGCAATAGAATAAAATTTTGTGAATGTTTCGGGTACTATCGGAATTCGACATAAATTTGCAAAATGAAAAAATCAAACCGCGAGATATGATGTTGTTTTGCTTAGCAAATGTAGTTTCTCCCGAAGTCTAGAGATGATGCAGAAAGAAAATTTATCTTATTTTGCACGCTCAACCTTGGAATCCATCGCCTGATACGCCCTGCCACCTAAATTCCCAGTAAGTTTTATTTCCATGGGGCAGCGAAACCTGTATTTGGCGGCCACCGTCGGTCCAGTACTGAAACGTGTTCGTTATGAGGGGTTATCGTTTGACGCTGTCGGAGATGTCTGAATAGGCTGAAAGAAATCAGGAGAAATACTGAGCTCACGCACCGTCAAAAGTAGTTAGAATATCTTTACGAATTCAGTGGAAATTTTCTAATTAACAATATTTTGATGTAATAATTCACCCCGTGATTTTACACAGTTGGTTTGGCTAAAGCTCACTTGAATAAGCGTGCGAAATTCGCTCTTAGGAGACAATTACTTTCCCGTGGCAACCCATGCGATTTTTCATTCGATTCATGCATGTTTGTTTGTATGCTCGTGGGGCTGTTCGATTGGCTGTCAGGCGCTCCTCTCATTTGGCTGTCAAGATCCATCTAAGCATATTATTACCCGGAGAAAAATTTTCCGAGAAAAACAGACTTGTGCAAAGACAGCCAGCGCGATAAAATGGAAAACTTGGAGTGAAAGTAAACAATTTGCCATATAATGAGAAAGCAGGAGCAATTTACACAATTTTAAATTTATTGGTACTACCGGTTTCGCTTTACAGCATCATCAGGTACAATTTATCAAGGTGTGCAACGTCTTAAATAGGAAAGGCAGGATGGGGGTGGTAAGACACCAATATATTTAAAATTGTGGAACTTGCTCCTGCTTCTTCATTATGCCACGTTTCCACTCCATCTCGCCTGAAACCTCAGATTAAATTTGCCATATTTATGCGTTTGTCGTGCACTCCGAATTTGTTGCTTCAGTTTACCTATTGAGAGCAGGTAGCTGTTGTATCTATTCGCATTTTTAGTTTTTTTTAATCATGAAAAATTTTAATAAACTTTGTAAAGATATTTTTGGGGACTTCGGTGGGGAGGGGGTAAAGTCCTCGTGTGCCAAATCGAGGGTTGCGGGTTCGAGTCCCGCCTGGGTAAGTTAACCCCATCCAGGGCATGGGTGCCAATGATCATCATACTTTGCTCGTTAGATTCCTGCGTTGTAAAGGCATTCAGATGCGATGCCTTCGGGGTGGTGAGGATAAATTAAAAAAATCAATTTTTCATCCCAAATATGATTTAATTAATTTAGGAGAATACTCAATTAATAGTCGCTATGCTCTTTGTGTTACAGTTACAAGAAGGGATGGTCGATATCCGATGCGATTTCTCGGGATGAAATACCCATCACTTGTGTATAGACGTCATCCTGTAGCCACGCCACACGGTAACTCACGCTTTAGAGATATTTTCCTTTTTTCCATTTGCCCATCTTAGACTCCAAATTAGCACGCACTGATTTATACACCAAGAAAAATCATAGAGAGAACACGGAGTCATTGCAGATATTGGTAACAGTGTTGGAGAAAGGAATGGAAACATATGGAATGAAAATAAACGTTAAGAAGACTAAAGTGATAAAAGTGAGAAATGTAGATGGCATGAGGATGAAGACAAAAGAAGGTGAAATACAGAATGTGAGAAGCTACAGCTACTTAGGAATTTTGATAACTGAAGACTGGAAAAGTATAGGAGAAATAAAAAGAAGGATAGGAATGGTGAAAGAAGTTTTCAAGAAGAAGAAAAGAGCCTTGTGTAACAAGGCACTGGAATTAAAATTGAGGAAGAGATTGGTGAAATGCTGTGTGTGGAGTCTGTTTATGTATGGATGTGAGACTTGGACGATGGGGAGGAGAGACAGGGACAGGATTGGGGCGTTTGAGATGTGGGTTTGGAGGAAGATGGAGGGAATACGGTGGACGGATCGAGTTAGGAATGAGCGAGTGTTAAATAGGATTGAGGAGAAAAGAATGTTGATGGATAAAATAGATAAAAGGAAGGGTAACTGGCTGGGACATTTGATGAGAGGGAAGGGAATTTCGAAAGTAGCTTTGGGGGGATCGGTGGAAGGGATCAGAAGAAGGGGAAGGAGAAGGCTGAAGTTTACCGACAACGTAAAAATTGGAAGATATGGAGACTTCAAGGAGATGGCCGGAGACAGGAGAGAATGGAGACAGCATTGGCGTGGGGGACCTGCCGACGGGCAGAACACCACAAGATGATGATGATGATTTATACACCAAGAGCCCTAGGGAGACGTAGCCCGGGGAAGAGGGGACTTAAGCCCCCCAACTCTCTCGAAATTATCCCCCTTGTGGTGACAACCCGAGAGCGTCTATGGCTCCATATTATTAAATTTAATATTTATGCCAATAGGCAACGATGAAGTTAACTTTTATTAGAATTGTGAAAACGAAACATCAATCTGCTTTAATGAAATTTATGGTTTTCCGACGCGAGCGAATGGATCGCACTTATGGGTAGGTGCGACCAGCGTGCCACCCAAAAAACACCTGAAGAAAAATTTTGTGCTTTCCAAGAGGACTATAGTACATTGTAAACTCACCAAATTCCCTTTTTTTGCTGCTTTGCTTTGGGAAAATATTCTAGAAATTTCTTTATCGTGGCTGTTTGTTGTCGAACTGACGAAATGCCTCATTATTATGAGAATATGGCAGAGTGTGACAATTTTTCGTTATTATTGAGCCTTTTTTTAGATTTTTGACTGTAAATCGTGCACACAGGGCGAAAATTTGCCTTCTGCTGTCATTTTATTTTTAGAAAAGTGAGATTTGTCTTCTTGAACTAGACTTATATGTATGATAATGTACTAATTTATCGAAGGGTCATCATCTTTAAAAATATTACACATTGCTGTGCGTTCGTAATTTTTCAAGTGAAATGGTGTTCTTTTGTAGATATGGATGTAGCTACAAATTTAATAGCCCTTTGTACTTCGTGACTAAAGTCACGCTGAACGAAATGTAATTACGGAATCGTTAACCTAACTGGATTTAAATATTTAGCACCTTAGAATTATTTTTGCTGCTATGTTCAAAACCTCTCGCGATTTCTATGCGCGTATCACTTTTCACATTAACGTACTAGTGCTTCTAAGTGGATAGGGATTTGATTATAACTCTCTAGTTGGAAGGAGAGATATGATGTCTTCATTTCTTCTTGCATTACATGCATCCATGTTTTTTTTCATTCAGCGCTGACATTCGGTGAATTAAGATCTAAAAGAACTGAAGTATTCCTCATTATTAGGGATGTTATGCTGCTTAAATCCTTTCGCCCATTTTATCGCTATTTCGCTTTTTAAATCAGTGGTCGTCATTTTGTAGCCAAGCATGTAATTTGACGTTCAATAACCTTATGTCTTCAGTGGTTGAAGTCACTTTTTGCGAGCGACTGAGTTGCTAAATCAGATACAATATTGAGGGGTTCGCGTCGTCGGAGACAAAGAGTGAAACTCGGTGCATGCGAGAGGCTAAATTCGCTCTCACGCAGAGCAGGGCTCTCGTCATCCGCACAGCACATTGGTCTCATGGGAAGGGAGGGGTGTTGGAGTGAGATGGCATTCCATTAATTGCGTTAGAACCGCAATTCGCCAAACAAGACACAAAAGAGGGGAGGGGAGCCGATGGCATGTATCGTGGCCACTCCCGGCTGTCCAATTCATTCGGGGGCGGTCAGGGGAGGGCGAAAGAAGAGTTTACCCCCCCCAAACGCATTTATATATTTACATGTCTATTCGAAAGGACCCTTTACCGAATGGCATTATTCACTGTTCTCCCCTTTTCTAAACTCTGGGCCAACCCTCCCCTACCCCCGTCTCTCGCTGGCCTCACCCTTTCTCCTCCTGACCCTCGTGAAGTGGGCGGCCCATTGTAATATGAAGGTCCTCCCTCCCCTCCCACGATAGTCTTTTCACCCCTTGCCTCTTCTTCCTCTGTCTCATCTGTTCACCACTTTCCATACTGCCCTCTCTGCCTCTTTTTGTACATTATATGTCTCCTATTCTAGTATTCCTACACCTAATGAGCATTTGCGCACTCAATAGGGTGGTTTACTATTATTTTTTATTGCCTACATCGAAAGATTATTACTCCTGGAGTACGCATTTCACGCTCCTAGATTTTCGAATGACGATACGAACGATTTCTATTTTTCACGATTAAATGAAAAGTGGAAAATTTCAAGCGCGCGAAAACGCGACGGCTAAGTATAAATGCCGGGAAAACTCCGTGTGACGTCGTTCTGGTTCCCGCTGCCACAAGTGAGGTGACCTTAGGGCGAGGCTTTGAGCGCTGATACGACGCAGGATGCTAGCAGATAGCAGAGTACCCTGCTAGATGGTAGCGCTTCGCTTAAATAAGAATTATTAATACCTTATCAAACGAAGAAAACTTTCCGACCTTAGCCAGTTTTAAAAGGTAATTATTAAGACATGTTTCCCTGAGCTCTGTGCCTCATGCATGCATTGGTAATCTCAAACTATGTATAACTCGTATCTACTCGTATAGAAACTAGGTCCCTGTGACGTCACGTGGAGTGGCATTGCATGGGCGCCAATCTAGCCGTTTTTAAATGAGGATAAAATTGACCATTGCCATTCGTCTAAACTGGGACGGTGCGATCAATTGAGCTAACTCCTTGCGGACACGCGCCGGTATTCCCTCCGGACCCCAAGATTTACTATTTTTTTATCAACTGTAGCTGTTTAGTTATCCCATCGTATTGGCCAGTGATTTCTTTCATCGGTTCCTCAATAAATGGGATGTCTAAGTTACATTCAGTATCGTCTGTGTTGTATGCACTTTAGAAGTGGGGATTTAACGTGTTAGCTTTGCCAATAGTTTCGCTGACGAGATTACAATCTTTATCAAATAACGAATCGGTTTATGGAGTTTTATTGATTATTTTTATGTCACTTGGTATTCCTCCTCCTCTATACACACGCGGTCGATCGATGTTGCTTTAAATACATCTCTTAACTTTAAATTAGTTGTGATGGAGCTGAACGTTCAAATCCCGATTGTTTTCAGCATTTCGAAAATGCTTGGCAAAATTCAATGAAGGATTACCTTTTCCCCAACTGTACCTGTGTTCGCTCACATTTGCCTTCACTTCGATATTACATTACTTGCAGACGTGTTACATTACATGATGTCCGCACACCACACTGCTCTTCCCATATTGAATTTGTGCTTGTCCTCATACATGGTTCACCTTCCGATATCCGGGTGCTGCCCTCTTACCATAAGAAAATAATACTTCATCTTCTGGGAAGTCCCCGACATACGATAAGAAACACCGCCAAGACATGATATTTTGGGATATGATTTAGCATTTATTTTGAAATGAATAGTAATTATTTTAACAAAATGTTAATTTTAATCAGCAACATTTATGCCTCATTCACATTACGATAGTCCTAGCCGTCGTCCTAACTATAGTTGACCGAACTAGCCGTATGAATGCAAGTCCTGACTATAGTTGACGTAGTTCCGAACGTTGCTACTTTACTATGGTTAGGCGCTGGGAGACCGGAAACGGAAGCGACAAGAGAAAGACGAAAAGCTCGTGATGCTCTATTATTTTCATGGATTTGTCCTAGGAAGGAAGAATATGGGCGGGAGAAAAATTATTCGGTAAATACACGTTGAAAACAGTAATATCTTGTCAATGCAAACAACAACAGCTTTGCTAATCATCAATTTCCCGTTCACTTTAGATGTCAGCACTAGAGAGCAGCACTGGTTTCAACCATCGTCGTGTGAATGCACGATAGTTCCGACGATGGCAGGAGCTATCGTAATGTGAATGAGGCATAACTGTTGAAGTTTATAAATAAAGGGTTGTCAAGGGCAAGAAAAAGTTGTTGATTAGTTACCAGAGCAGTTGAATAAATAAGTTAAAAGAGACAACAACATCGTGTATAATTAAGAAGAATAATTGAGTTACATTAATTTCTATCTGAATTTAGCAGTCGCAGCTTCTCTCATTGCTTTCTCAATTTATTTACAAGAATTTCGTCCGTGATAAGAGTCTTTTTTGTGCACTTTTAGACATAAATTTTTTAAAGTGATGGTCCAATTGGGCCGTCCTGGGTGAGAAGACAGTTGCATGCGATGGTGTTAGGTGGGTAAAAAAAAGAGCATCGGGGGTGACGCTCATTCGTGCAGAGGTAACCTTTGTCAAGCGGCCACTACAAGGGCTGAAGTAATAGTGTCCGCTTGAGGAAGTGCGGGTAGCGAGGAATGTAAGGAAATTTAGGAATGAGTGATTATAAAATGAGCCGTAATTAACATTATGCCTCAAATGGGCCAGAATAAATGGAAAGTTTTATCCTATTGATGTAATTGAGGTTGCTATAATTATGACAATGGGAAGCGGAATAGCTGGCGATGGAAGAAGCAAAAAAGTAATTATCTGTTGAATATCCCAGGTCAAGGGAGCATTCCAGCAAAAGAAAGTTCTACATCTACATAATACCCCGCAGGCCACCTAAAAGGCGTATGGCAGGGGGTGTTAGGGCACCAGCCGTTTACAGCTAAAAAAATGAAGTGCTCTAACGAAGTTGGGACTAGCGTTTATTTAGGTCCTTTATTGTTCGGGGAAAAATGAGTTCACATATCTATCCGTTCGGCAAAAAATCTCTCTTAATTTATCACTTCTATCGGACCTGGAAATGTAGTGCGGCTCTAATATTATGTTCTCTGTGTCGCTCTTAAAGATATCCATTCTCAATTGTTCAAGCAATCTAAGCCTAGCGCGCAGCCTCCGAGTCTCCAGCGGCTCCCAGCCTAATTCGCTTAACATCTGGGTGACGCTGTCTGTAGGCCCGTAGCAGTTTATGACGAAACGCGCATCCTTCCTTTGTATTTTATTCAGTTCGCGGATTAAGTCTTTCTGCACCGGATCCCATACGCTCGCTGCATATTCAAGGTGCGGTCGGACGAGATATGGAGTCTTATTTTAACCTTTCAAGATGTGCTTACGGCGGGAAACTTGATCATAGAAATAAGGAATACATCGTTTTATCAGAACTTACATTTCGATTATGCTTCCGTACAGAAATGAGACATGGCAGCAGTGGAGAAATTAAGGGCGGAGGCTTTGGAAATGTGATGCTAAAGAAGAACGATGAAAATCAAATGGATTGATCTCGTGAGCAATGAGTAAGTTCTGATAAGTGAAGAGAAGCCTCATGAGAAGGACTGAACAACCTCATCGAGTATATCAAGGGGCAATCGGCGGGGGGCAAGTGGATTGCAAGAACGGAATAGGAAGACTTAAAACAAAATGTATGGAATAGGTAAAGGTGGATGTGAGAAATACGTGGGTGTGGATAATAGTATTTGGGAGGATTGAGGGGGCAGCTGCATCCAATCAATGTATGGATTTTTGAGCATTGATGATGATATTTGTGAATTCCATCGCCGTTATGAATGATGACCGTAATACACGGGGGAGGCGGATGTCTCTATTTACGTTTGACCTTTTCAGAACTCTCTTGAAGGCATCAGAAGGGATCAGATTCCATGAGATGCATTACTGGGAAGTGCTAGGCAGAATTGGAACTTAAATTGTTTATATGAGAATTATGCTTGTTTCCAGGGAAAATAGCGTACTTATTACGTGGGAGGCCGCTGAATGCAAGTTTCTCTTCTCCTCTGATGAGCAGTGAGTGTGAAATTTAATCGAGCACGGATTTTTCGCTTATAATTTCATCCCTTAATATGCGAAGTTCCCGGGGCCAAATTTTGCGGTGATTGATTGAAAAAGTCTCATTGAAACTAGAGTTCCGTCGCTAAGACTTTTGGAACTCTCCGAACCAGGAGGAAAAAATACCAGAATGGACCTCATTTCAATGATCCTTTATTACATATCCCCCCACGAAAAGGAAGAAGAACTAGAACTTAAAAATAATTCCTTGAGACTCATCATTGCCCACTAACGTTTACACGACCATGTTTTCCTGGAATTTTGTAAATTGGTACAGGAAATGGTACAACAGGCACTTTTCTATGATTCTAAGCTTTTGACGTTTGTTTCAAAACCTAATAATATGTCCGTGGTAATGTTATGATTGGCATTGAAATATTGGTTGAATAATAAAAAAAATATGTGAAGCCCATCAATCCGCCTTTTCATGGCGATGTTACGTTTAAAATATGTTATATGATATAGTCCAGGAATTTTAGACAAACATATGCTCTATCTCAGAGAGAAATACCATGGAGCTGAAAGTTTTCTCAAATGTAATATTCGATTAGAGAAACAAGATATCAAACGCCTTGCGCCCTGCGATTCACATTTGTTTTTTTTTACTCGAAGGGTAAGTGCGATAAAACAGTGAGCACGTCTTTTAGGAGATAATGACGTGTGATTCATTCGCTCAATTTATCACTCAATGCATGTCTAAACGATTGATTTAGCATATATGTATTATAATGTCTATTTGTGTCACAAAATTGACTTATATGCTTGGTCGTACTCAGACGGTCAAGCTTATCACAACGTGTTCCTAAATGTTTTGGTTTTCTAGTGCAGCTTTACATCTGGTGCCCTAACCCCCCCTGCCACACACTTATTGAGGCGAATTGCATGGGGGTAGAACGTAGATGTAGATGCAGGCAAGCGCGTTATCTCGATCGAGATCCCACCTCATGCGTTGGTTGAATTTTCATTCGCCCTCTGGACCACATTCGGTCTCCTACCACCGGTGAGTGAGATTTAATGAGGGGCTAAAAACATCCCCCAGCCTAGGATGAAATCAGGAGATTTAAATGGAACGTGGAGCGGTTTAGTTATCTAACCAGCCTCGTACAGGACCGGAGAAGTGGTCCCTCAGTTTACCGAGTCGTCTTCTGTTGTTCACTAACTCATGGAATTAATTACCTGCTCCGGCAAAGACGGCATGCGGAGTAGTGAATGCATGAAAGGGAGGAGATACGAGCAGAGGGAGACTAATTGGACTTGTTTGGAGGGAAAGGAGAGAGGGTGGGCTGAGGGTGGCGGGGAGGAATGTAAAGGGCAAGGATTGAATGAATGAATGGGTTGGGTGGGTGGGTGGGCATGTGAAGCAAATCTCGCTGCTGGAGGTACGCAAGGAGCAAAATTACTCAAAGGGTAAAATGGAAAAATCGATGAAGACGTGGAGCACGGAGTGGGCAACGAAATTGCCCGTCTAAATGCTCTTTGAGTCCGCCAATGAATTAAGACTGGTTTGCGACAAGTAAAAATTGACAAGAACTTTGATTATTTTTTTTATTTGCTCTCATACAGCGCTAATGCCATTTAAAGCAGCACAGGAACACTTTATAAGTTATGCAATGGTGATACCATTTACTATGGAGACTTATCGTAGCTATGGAGTTATAAACTCATAAAGCGTGTATGTTTGTTCAAATCAGCTGAAAATGGAGTAACTGGACTTTATACAGGGTGTCTCATATATCTTGACCACACGAAATAACTTTTTGTCCAGATGCAAATTCAAAAATGTGTCAAGCTAGTGTTCATTAGTCGTCAGGGGGACATTAATAAGCATGACTGCCTTCCTTGTAGCTTTGTCATTTACAAGCATATGAACAGCGGTGTCTTTTTTAAATGGCACCCTATATTTTTATGAATACTTGGTGAGCATTTTACTATGTTTTCTTTTGTTCACTGCCAACATCAGCAAGTGGAGTAGTTCCAATACTCGCGTACCTGCACTAAGCGCTAGTGAGTCAGTCATTTTTCATAACACTGTGTTTATGTTAATGGTCCACTGTGCTACATTTTTGAATAAGTCTTTAGGAGAGGAAATGAATTGAAAAATATAGGGTGCCATTTAAAAAAGGCATACCGCTGTTCATATCTTAGTAAATAACAATGCTACAAGGAAGGCAACCATGCTAACCCCTCACCCCTCACCCCTCACGGCTAATGGACATTTGCTTGACGCATTTTTGAATTTACATCTGGACAAAAAGTTATTTCGAGTGGTCAAGATAAAAGGGACACCCTGTATAGTCAACAGTTGAGAATTGCTCTTCTTGAAAATAGCAAACGAAGATGGTTTAGTTCACTGAGAGACATGAGAAGTATATGGAGTCCCCTAAGCTCCATTACTTGACTGATGCGCGGTTTGTTCTCGGACTGATTGAAAACCTCAATAGTTGATCTGGCTCATTATGAGTTATGGAACGCCAACTTAATCTCTTTTGAACGGTGATTAGTGCATTAAAATTATAGCATCTTTGATAATGATACACTTGGTGTTTCTTATTGGAATATGGACTCTGAACGAATCCAAAACGGTCCCGAATCTGAGGAGAAAGCCAGGGTAGAGGGGAATGAATTGTTTGAATTCTGAATGCTGAAGAAAGAGGGTTCCAATTGAAGGAGGCATCGCGCATGAAATGGAAATTCCCCGTGAACTCGAAAAATACAACAACGCGAACTTTAAAGTTTTTTTTGCGAAGTGGTAGTTTTCCAGCAATTTCCGGAACCGAGCATGGTTATAACTTACGTAGGAATGTTAATTTTCTAGTTCTTAAGCCTGATCTTTCTTTATTTAAAAGATCGTTTCTTTATTTGGGGCCCAATATTTTTCATAGATTACCTTGTTCGATCAAAGAGTTAAAGGGTTTAAATAAATTTTGTAAAAATGCTAAGGATTGGTTGCTATCCTATGATAATATAAATGTTCTTTTTTGATGTGCTTGTGAGTTCATACATATTATTATATATGTTATTTTTTATATTTTTGTAAAAGGAGAAAAAAGAAATTTATTTTATTTTGTCCATATATCATACTTTGTTCTTGTTTATTGTCATATAAATGTTTCATAAGGATAATGTTACAAAAAATTATACATACTTTCTTTTGTTTTCTGGCCTGCCTTGAATTTAATTTTTTAGATGGTAGCTTCCATGCTGGTTTTTTATTTTTACCATTGAAGCTACCTAAAGCTCCATTAATTTTGTGTTGTTAAAAAAAGTGTACATTAAAGGTTGGAGTAATAAATTCATTCATTCATTCATATCCCTAGAAATATATAGAAAAGAAGAAAATGGATTAGCGTTGGCGGGGGAGGCGTTTAAGTGAATAGGAAAGGAGAGAGAAGGTCATTGGGTGAGAGTGAATGGTAGGTGGCGACGAGTGCGTCGTGGAGAGAAAGCAGAGTTTGGTGCACCGAAAAGTAGGGTGCACCGCAGGTCACGACAAATCAGGATTAAGGGGTTCGAATTGGGCAATCAGGGAAATCAGGAATAAGTCAGGGAGTGTCGTCGATTTCCCTGGCGTCCGGGAAAATTTATGTCATGGCGAACGAATCGAAAGACCGACCGTGCTGTCGGCTGACTCAGTACAACTTTAAGCGTTTTTTCATCGTGGAAAGATGCGGAAATTTCTTTTTGAAATAAGCGTAGTAATGCGATTTAAAACCAATTTCTTTAACTATCGTCATGTATGCTATATCCATTGTTTTTCTGTAATTTAATTAGCAAAGGGTGATAAGAGGCATCGGTGATGCTGGTGAGAAGAGGGAACGACGAAGTGCTGCGCATGGTGGGCGAGGAGAGGAAACGAACGGAATGGATAAGAATGGAGCAGATGGTAAGCGGAGAGGGAGGGGATGTTAAGAAGCGTGTTGGAGGGAAGAATGTGAGGGAGGCGGGAATGGAATGAGATGAATAGGGAGAGGGGGCGATTATGACACCAAAGAGTATGAGGGTTCAGTGCGAACCCTTCGAAGGATACAACGCACCGGGGCCGGGAAACAAGCCCGTGGCTTATACGCCCGATCACCCGGGGAGGGGCTGGAGAGGAAGGGAAAAGGAAAGAGGGGCCGCCGTGATAGGAGCCCGACGAAGCCTCTGGGAAACGATAGGAGCGGAAGGAACGGGACAGGGAAAACACCTTAACGCTATAGAAGCGAAGGGCCCTACTATTAGCGAAACCAGGCAAGCCTTTAGTGTTCTAACGATCTTGGAGGATTTTTCTATGAGGAAGAATAATCCAACGATCAGATCGTTAGATACGATTATAACATCACTTAACATCACGCCCAAAATACCTCTTACAACAGTAATGATAAAAAGACATCCGCTCCGTCATTCGAATCGTCTCTCCATCGCTCGAGCCCACACGAAGATCATTTCGCAGCCGATGCGGTCACAGAGTGACGACTGTCAGGGAATTTTGGACAGTGGTGCCTTACCCATAAGGACTCTCGGACGCCGCCCCTCCCAAATATTTGAAAAAGGAAAAACAAAATTAAATACACATTCAGCTTTAAAAGGGTAGTTTCCTTCATCAAAGAAAACGAAATGCATTGATCGCGATTCCTCACCCACCATTCGTGTATTCATAACATACAAATTATTTGGTTTTAGAAATCTCAATTTATACGAATGGCAGTGGTCAATTTTAACCTCATTTGAAAAAGGCCAGAAGAGCGCCCATGCGATTCCACTCCACGTAACGTCACAGGAACCTAGTTACTATACGAGTAGATAGGAGTTTTACATTGTCTGGGATTACTAAAGCATGCATGAGGCACAGAGCTCAGGGAAACATCTCTTAATAATCACACATTAAAAATACCTAAGTTCGGAAAGTTTCCTTCGTCTGATAGGAGAATAATAATCCTTATTTAAGCCAAGCGCTACCTGTTAGCAGGGTACTCGGCTACCTGCTAGAAGCCTGTATCTCAGCGGCGCGCACATTCTCGCCCCAAGGTCACCTCACAGGGCGGCAGCGGGAACCAGAAATACGTCACACGGACTTTTCCCAGTATTCCTACTTAGCCGTCGCGTTTTCGCGCGCTTGAAAATTTTCACTTTTCATTTAATCGCGAAAAATAGATATCGTCATTCGAAAATCTAAGAGCGTGAACTGCGTAATGCGTAAACTCCATGAGTAATAATCTTTCGATTTAGGTAATAAAAAAATAATAGGAAATCACCCTATTATACATCTATTAGCCAACGTGTTTTTTCAATGCATACATCGAAAATGTAGGAAAAACACGCAAAAATAGCCCGAGAAATTCGCATTTGTAGCCACGGGGCGCTGGCCAGATCGTCCCAATCCATCACCATCACATGTGAAGAGTGGCATTGGTGGAGGCTGCTGGTGCTATGACGCGTCGAAGCTCGTGCCTTATGGAAGTTTTGGGACGCCGCCCGAGCATGCGCAGAACGAAGTATCTAGTGAGCTGACATCGCCGCGCCGCCCGGCGGTCGTATAATCTTGGTGTTGCAGTGTTGCAGAATACCTCGTTTTGGTGACCAGTTGACTTATTATGTGTAAATTGTTTTAATGCAAGTAGGCCTAGTTGCAGTTGAGTTAATCGAGTTAGTGATTGTTAGTGTTTTAGTGTTAGTGATTGTTTTGTGTATTAGTGGTCTCTAGATTGCCTGAAAAAGTCACTAAAATACGCAAAATATGAAAATATTTTGACCCCCCGGAGGAGTGTGCTGACTCACGAGCCGCCACTGATTTTGGAATTCTGGAGAAGTGAGGGAATCCTCAAAACGTCAGGGAGATACGTGGATCGGGAATTCTCCTAGTAATGCTGCAGATGCGTTTACATATTTCTTTATATTTATGATAGCTTATCATCATCAGGTTTAAGTGGCCCAGCACATCAAAATCGAGGGCAAAAGTGAAAAGTATGCTCACTTTTAATGGTAGTTTATTATATGTAATAGTAATATATATTTTTTATGAGGTTGTATTCAACTAATTGGTTTCTGCCTTAAACATTTTCTGAGTTGCACGAGTAAATGTTCCTATCATTCGTGACCTGATGGGGATCGGGCGGGGAAATTGGTAAATTTTTTGAGGGTGTTGACAAAAATTCACTGTAAGAAAAAATCTGAAAAAAGTCGGAAAATCGATATCACCAGCCACCCTGCCTTAATATTTCTAACTCAAATCGATTTTCCGATATTTTTTCAGATTTTTTCTTTCAGTGAATTTTTTTTCTTGAGAGATTCAAAAGCACTTATCCGCACGATTTCAAGTTTTGACAGGAAAGTTTGATGAGACATTCATTCCAGTTGAAGCTATATTAATTTTCATTAATCAGTGCAATTATTCCGGTTCTTACGTCGCTAAGAATTGTTTATGCGAATATTGGAGACGATAACAGCTTCGTTTTCTTGAGTATTGAAAGGAACGGGGATGAATTAACATCAACGCGGGCGGAGGGGAGCCTAGGGTCGTGTGCGAGGGACCGTATTCTGAGTCCGTCAGCATTTCTTCAACACACGCAGCATAAACTTACATTGCGCTAATCAAGCGGGCGCACACATGGAACCGCCCTTGCTTCAGTGGTCGCCATCATTAGATGCAAAGGCCTTCCTCCTCGGGCGGGCGGCCTTAGAGAAAAGACAAGGATTTAGACTAGTGCGGAGTCGGTGGTCAGCTCGAGGCGGGCCCTCCACTGCTTTGCCTTACGGACGACGTGGTCTCTCTCTCTCTCTCTCTCTATCTATCTATCTCTAACGCTGTTGGGTGATTAGATTAGCACTCCTTTCGGCTCAGAATTGCTTCCCTTCACCGACATCCCCCGCCGCTCACCTTCATTTTCATCCCCACTGCTCACCTGCTCCAACGAAATATCCCCCAGCACACACGTATTCCTTTGCTCGCGGAGTTAATATACACATTCATCACTTTTAATGGATGATGAAAGTGATCAACACTTGTGTGGTGAACGGAAATGTGCGCGTGTATTTAACTGACGATTTCGTCTCGTTTGGAAGAGCAGTGAGGGTCGTAGTTCCTGTAGATACGGTAGTAGACATATATTAAGCAAGACGTGCAATAAAATGGAGTTCTGTAGATAATCGATCACAATTATCACCTTATTTAACTGCCATCAACTGCCTTTTGACGGCTTTTAATGCCCTTGGATCTTGAACATGTCGTTGTAAAAGATATCAGTAGATGCAAGGGGGGGATAAAAACTTAAGAATAAAACATAATTTCAATCACTTAAAAGTCAATATATGGTTTCAAATGAACACTGAGACATCCAAAAAAAGTCGAAAAATCCAAAAGGGAAAAAGTAAAAAATGTTCTTAATCAATATTTGAAAAATCTTCTCGGGATACCGCGCGGGTAAGATTATGTAAGAGCGCCGACGTTTCGGGTACCGACTCGCTACCCATTCTCACGGCTACAAAACTTCTACACGGCTTCTTTACGGTAGTCAGTAGCCGTGAGAAAGGTTAGCGAGTCGGTACCCGAAACGTCGGCGCTCTTACATAATCTTACCCGCGCGGTATCCCGAGAAGATTTTTCAAATATTGTTCGCCGGGAAAATGTTAAATCATATATGTTCTTAATCAACTTTGCTAATTAAATTACAGAAAAATAATGGAAATAGCATACATGACGATAGTTAAAGAAATTGGTTTTAAATTGAATTACTACGCTTATTCCAAAAAGAAATTTCCGCGTCTTTCCACGATAAAAAACGCTTTAAGTTTTACGGAGTCAGCCGACAGCACCGTTGGTCTTTCGATTCGTTCGCCGTGACATAAATTTTCCCGGACACCAGGGAAATCGACGACACTCCCTGACTTATTCCTGATTTCCCTGATAAAAAGTATGTTTAAAAAAAATTAAGTATGTCGTTTCACCCCACCTTGAATACGCACTGCCAGCGCAGAAATATTTGATGGCAATGAAATGCAAAGGAAAGCGTTTCGGTTTGTCATTTCCTTCTACGAGCGGACAGAGAGCGTTACTCAGCTTTTGAACGGGTTAGACTGGGAGCCAGCCTCAGGAGACTCACTGACCACGTGCTGTGCTCAGATTGATTGGGCAATGGAGAGCAGTTATATGTCTGAGATACTCGACTTAGCGCCTTCTTTGAGGTCGGATCGGACAGGAGAAAAAGAGATATTTTACCGAACCCATAGGGATAGGAATGCGTTTCTCTCTCATACAGTTGCGGACTTGAATACATGCAATGTCGGTCAGCCAAATCTCTCCCAAAGCGAACCTTGGTTCTTAGTACTCTTTTTCAGCCAAGCGAATGTTATAGTAACACCCCCTCCCCATCTTTTTAAGAAGGGGGGGGGGGAGGATTAATGAGGCGGCCTTTCCTTGTAGAGAATAGATGCTTAGTAGCTGTAGGGAGCTGGACTCGTGGGGGTATATAAGATTGAGGCACCTGCTGTAATCTACACAGGAATGCATTAAACGGCAGATTGAGTGTGGGTAGGATGGGTCCTTATCTCCCATGCAAACTATTGATAATTTTCTCTGAGGGCCATGTATTTCCTCTCGTTAATGCACATCATCCCGCATTGGGCAATCTCCTCCACCGGGATCTAGTCCCTCCCTCCCCCTCCCTGTTGCGGCGATCTTTCCATGAAGCGCAATTCTGCCCCCCCCCCCCCCACCCAATGTCAGGCGCGGTTCTTCTCGTGATATCCTTCAATTAGTCCGAGTACTATACAGGGGATACCGGCTTGACTAGGTCAGTTATGGAATTTAATTGTATCGAGAAAGCCTTGGAATTTCATGGAGGGAGAGAAAAAATTCCAAAAAATCATATCTTCTCTAAAGATAAAATGGTAATTTTCCTCGTTGCCTCATCAATGTTACTTATTCAAATTTTTAAAAATATTCTTGGAAATCACTGTATTTCAGTACATAATTTTAGTGCCCATCCTGATTTTGTTTGGTACATTTTGATTTGCCTCTAAATTTCCTTTATTGACTTAAGGTGGCTGATCTGATGGCGAAAGATATCATGCTTTCGTCAGCACGTCGGAAGCAATAAAACTGAAGTTAAGTCTTTTCACCTCTGACCCGACCTCAGGCCTGAGAGCAGTAATGTCTGCTTTCGAAAGTGTTCTTCCCATCAGTAATTCAAGCCTTCCCTGACAAATTCGTCGAAGTGCTCAGACAAGGGAACCTACCATATAAACGTGAAATTAAAAAAACTGTGGGTTATTCAATTCAATTCAATTAATTTATTATCGTGGGCCATTTGGCCCATGAGAAAATTTACAAGTGCACGAAATTCAGTAAAAATCATTTGACAAAGGTTCAAAGAAAAAAAAACACTATATCTAGACTCATTAAATGCAAAAAATAGAGAAAAAAACTGAAAACAAAAACAAAATATAAACCTATACATGCATATACATACAATTGCATCCCGAATGCGGATACCCGGGTATCTAGCCACGCAATATTTTCAGACATTTTAAATGCATTTGAAACAGTATCACAATTTATTCAAAGAAAAATATTCAGGTGTAACAGAAAATCGTAGGACCAATAGAAGATTATATCTTGAATACAGAATATATTCTCCCCTCATCACATCAGTACTTAGTCACGTCAGCATGGCTAGTTACACTGGGAATTGCCATGAACCATCATTAAACAATTTATATACTTTATTCCTAAATGCATGTATTGATGGCAAATTTCTTATTTCTATCGGCAGTGAGTTCCATATTCTAGCCGCTGTAACCATGAATGATTTATTGAGGTGAGATGTTCTATGGTGGGGGATATGAATGTTAATGTTGTGATTTCTAGTGTGTATGAAATGAATATTTCTTTTCCGAAATAAATCTTTTGTACAGATAAGGCGGGTTACCAGAAGAAAGTAATTTATATGTGAGGCAGGTGAGATGATAAAGGCGAGGGTTAGCCTAGGTTGAGCTCTTTCCTCACTAATCCAAAACAACCTTCAGGTTGAACCACTGACTGAGGCGTTATTCAAGGAACGCGAATCTCATAACAGCCATAATGTATTACGTCTCAGAGGAATTAGGATCATGTGGATTTCAGAAATGGAATGGCGTCGGCCTTTCCTTGATTATCTTGAAGATAAAAATGTTCTGAGGGTGGAGAGAAAGAGGAGGTGGGAGATTAGATTAGCGCTCCTTAGGCCCCTGCTACAGGGAAGAGCATCTGCTCAGAGAGCACAACCCCTGCCACGCACCTTCATTCATCCCTCACCGCAAACCGCCGCCATCCCCCTCCTCCCCCCCCTACACGGAGGAGTTGCCCTTAATCCACTCTTTCAGCGCTTCCAATGGACTTAATAAGTCACGAGCGGTTTGATTAATTAAGCCAGCCCCGGGTCTCAGCGGGGTTGGGGGATGTGGGATGGGGGGGGGGGGGGAAGGAGAGGATTTGAAAAGGTTCTCTCTCTCTCTTTGCATTTCTCTCTCTCTCTCTTCCTCGACGGCGATTTTTCCTTCTGCGATGTAAAAGGTGGGGTGGGGGGAAATGTAGGGGAGAGATATTCCTAGCTAAAGGAGGGGTGGTGGCTTTTGCTTGTGAGTTTGAGATGTTGCTCGGGTCGGAGCACTTCCGATTTGAATGTGACCAAGAGCACGCGACCCAGCAGGGTGCACTACAGGTCACGGCAAATCAGGATTAAGGGGTTCGAATTGGGCAATCAGGGAAATCAGGAATAAGTCAGGGAGTGTCGTCGATTTCCCTGGCGTCCGGGAAAATTTATGTCATGGCGAACGAATCGAAAGACCAACCGTGCTGTCGGCTGACTCAGTACAACTTTAAGCGTTTTTTTATCGTGGAAAGATACGGAAATTTCTCTTTTGAAATAAGCGTAGTAATTCAATTTAAAACCAATTTCTCTAACTATCGTTATGTATGCAATTTCCATTGTTTTTCTTTAATTTAATTAGCAAAGTTGATTAATAACATTTTTTACTTTTTCCCTTTTGGCTTTTTCGACCTTTTTGGATGTGTCAGTGTTAATTTGAATCCATATATTGGCTTTTAGGTGATTGAAATTATTTTCAAAAGTTAATTTTTCACTGAGTTTTAATAAGCACGATTATGAACCACACTAAACATTGTTTAAATATCTTTCATATTTTATTGACTCTTACTCTTCAAAATGCTATGCAATGGCCGAGTTAAGATGGCCGATTCAAATTTTATATTAAATATTGATCTTAGGAAAAGGAAATATTTTTTCCCAAATCCCTCGCTGGGAACTCTATTAGCATCGTGCACACTCTTTAAAAAATTGGATGCAGAAGGTAAATCATTAAATAAAATACTTTTATAATGTGAATAAATCCATAAAAGTCGTAAGTGATACCTTAGTAAACTCTATCATTGACTGATTGCGGTATTCATCGGAAATTCTCGCCTTGCCCGGGAGTCTCTACCGGTGTCGAGAAATCTCGAAGGGGCGAGACATCTCGACTCTCGACCCAGGCGAGACTCACGCCGCGCCGAGAGTATCGTCCCGACAATGCCGAGAAATGAAATTCTCATCTCGACCGCCGAGACGAGACTCTCGCATACTAGGGGTAAGCCACCGAATAAGTCAAGTTCAGCAAATCGCAAATGGTTTCTCATGTGAAGAGTTAATGGTATACATCAGCACTGAAGGTGGCTGTGAAGTATTCAAAAGCAAAAATCAACATTGAAACGCCTCCATTCGGAAATGGAAAATGATACTTATTATTTGTAAGAAATGGAGTTGAATTGGATTGATGAGGCAGATACTTTGTGGAGATCCATGGTGAGATATGAAGTGAAACACCTTATACTTTCCATATTAAAACAAATAAATTTATTATTATTTATTTGTTTATTTGAAATTATTTATTTAATTTAAACTTTTTATGCGGAAAGTACAAAGAAATGGAATTTATGGTTTACTGGGTAGTTGTGTGAAAATGTCTCCACGGATGAAATGAATTAATATTGCGGATTTCATTTCATGAATCTTAATTAAAACCCGAATAATTAACTATAGGTTGTTAAAAGTCGCAAGTTTTATTGATTTCATTAAAATTCTTTTAAATAGATTTTCTTAATACTAAGGTACTTCTTTTCTATAATTTTAATGGAATAGCAATAACACTGAGCAATCTGACACATGCGTAATTTCTCGAGTGTGCATCGGTATCCGAGTAGGTGACGCAATAATAGCATAAATAAGTGGTTGATTTCTTGTGCCTGAAACGTGAATGCATGAATATCTTAAGAAAATTGAATCAAAGAAAATGAAAATGACAAAAATTAGCATTATGGATCCAGATTAACAGCATGAAAAGCAAATCTGTCGCCGCCATCAGCCAAACAAACCCAACACGTGATCTCGAATTCGACATTTCCATTTTAGCCCGATTCTCAGGAGCCGCCCTTGCCCTCATTTTGCCTTGGCTCTCCAAGTGCATGAGGTAATGGTAGGCCCGTCATTGTTTAGTCACTTGAGGGGCTGAGTTTTTAGCATGAAATCCTATCAAAGTTTATTGATGAAATAACGGTTTTGCGAGCAAAAAATGGCTGACGCACGCACGCAACGAGTTCCTTTTTGTGTTGAGTGGCCCGGTTCCCAGCTGGCGTGCTCTCTACAGGGCATATCTTGTAGTTGTTTTTTTCTGCAATGGAGTAATTAGATGATCATGGCACTGACTGTATCAATTTAGGGGGAAGGGATATGTGAAGGGTTAAGGGTAGTTTTGGGTTGTTTATAACGTAAGGTAGAAGAATTTTCATAGTCTCAGAGACTTGTGAGCATTTCATAATTTGTGTTGCCAAAAGTTTTTGAAAATTTATTGATATATGATTTTAGTTCTGTCAGTAAGGGGAATATTTTTAAATCCTTCCGAATATTTGCATTGCTTAAAAACCACGGGGTTCCGATGATGCACCTAGTCATTACATTTTCTGCAGTTTGTAATTTCTTAAGTGACTTGGCGCCGCGTGAAGCCATGCCGGGGAGGCGAAACTCCATATCGGCTTCATGGTGCTATTGTAGAGTAGAAGTTTTGTTTTCAGGGATATCGGAGCTAATGGCCTTAGTTAAGGTTGCAGGGCTGCGGCGACTACTTTGGCCTTAGTAATGGCAGAAGAAATATGATGTGATCAGTTATGGCGTTTACCGAATTCGACACCAAGATATTTGGTAACTTCATGTTTGGGATGGTTTTATTCTAGATGTAGAGTCGCGGTCCTTCTCCGGCTATTGGGCGTATTGTAAAAACGATGTGTACGCATTTATACGGGTTGATTGAGAGCTTCCAGTCCTGGGACCAGTCTTCGTAATCGTCGATATGTTTTTGTAGACGATCGGCCGTGGTGTCCGGGTCGGAACCCTGAGCCAGAATCGTGGTGTCGTCTGCGTAGAGGAGGAGTTGGGTTGCAGGATTGGTCGGGGGCGAAAAAAAAGGCTGAGCAGTTTACGCAATTAGAGCCACGATGTGAACTGTGGAAGTGTAGGATTTGTGGATCCCTTAGAGTTGATGGAAATGAAGAAAGAGCGACCGCGTTCCATTCATGTTTCCGATTGCACGAGAGGAAGTCCCCGCTTTTTTTTTTACTGCTCCTACCTGGCAGCACCCACCTTATCGGTTTCGCAGGTGGCTCCCTCCCTCACTCTCTCTCCGAAAGCTAATTGTAAGTTGATTTCTTGGCGGGAATCGTTCGTCCAATGAAACCGCAACGCGACCCTCCACATGCATGGCGAGGAGGCGAGTCTAGCTCGAGCTGCCACCCTCGTCAGCCCTCGACGACATTTCACCAACGGTTCATCCCTTGCCTACAATGGACTCGCCTCACGACACTCTGAAAGTTAAAACTAATTAGTGGACATCAGGCTGCCTCAGAACACGATGAAGGAAAGTGGATACCGTGCTGGAAAACCCGAAAATAGTTATTGGCCTCTGCTGCTCTATCGCGTGGTCTAGTCTCATGGAGCCGAGGACCAGAAAATGGCAAATAGGTCGCTAATTACTGCTAAAATAATCGAATATCAGATCGAAAGGCCGTTTTTGCCTAAAATAAAAGGGTTATACATTAAGATGAAAAGGCGTTTTTCTTTGAAATTTAACGTTAATCAAAATTATAAAACAAAATGTTATTACAATTCATTTTTCTACTCCTAGAATAAATGAAGTTTTATTCTAAAACTGTATTGTTCGTGAATTAATTATTATTATTTATTACTAGTCGAGGCTAGCCGCGGTATCACCAGGGTTAAATAGAAGAGGAAGTTAAGGAAGAGCAACCGCTTCTAATGCTGAATCGTTCATGTGAAGCAATCTGAGTCGAAATATAAACTTAAAATTTTGAATATTGAAAAACCTTCACACTCAATTACATTTTGCAGGATATTTTAATAATTTAGAAATTTATGGCGCATGAAATATTGACTTGAGAGGCGATTCTCGTCAAAATTTGTCATTTATAAAGATTCCGTTGACAAATATTTGTTCCGTTGACAATTAAATATTTTGGCATTTATAAGTAAAAAAGTAGCCCAAATGTATTTTTATTTTTTTAAACAATTTAATTAATTACTTATGCTAGGTGTACTCGACAAGTTGAATCCGTGGGCTCTGTTTTGTTCGTTCAAAAAGAAATATACGGAAGATCACGCGACTTCAATACGTTTTATTTCCGATAGAGGGACAACAGAAGTTACTTTCCACAATTGTACAACCGGAAGAAATAAATAATTACTTAAAACTCTATTGCTCTTGAATTAATATTATTGTTTTACTAGACGTATTCGATGCAAAGTTTGGAATATTATAATCGTCGCCACTTTATCTGTTTCGATTAATTTGACCAAACGAAACTTAACGAAAGCTGGCTCGTAGACAGTCAGTCGAGTTTTATTTCACATTGCTTGAAAAGTGACAGTCAGTGGAAATTGGAAAACGTTGCATTTTTGGAATGCAATGTTTTTGAATTTCCACTGTCTTCGCTGACAAGGAGTCTGTGTTTTCAGAACACGCAATGTATGATAATTTTCAATGCGAGAAGCAATCCATATCTAATATTGGGGAGAATGAATGGTAGATGAATGTATCGCCTCCAGGTTCCCCGCCCCACGAAATGTTGAATGTCCCCCTTCTATCGCGAAATATACATTAGAGAGGGGCCTTGTGTAGGACTGAGTTATAATATTAAGTTGGTAGACACCTTTCTTCCTGGAGGTGATAATAACTCTTGGAATCTATCAATCTTTATCTGTAGGTCGCATCGAATTTTGGAACGGAATTTGTCGTGCGGCGTCTTACAGATACCATTCATAGCAATGAATAAAAAGGGAATGAATGCAAATGGAAATAACTGTTAGCACTTCAAAAAATCATTCGTAGAGTATTTTATGTCATGCAAGGGCTGCAGATGTATGCATAATAATGATGGAGATATTTATATTAATAAAAGACTTAATAATACTTTTTTTGAAGTTTATAACAGTTTTTATGGCATCGAAATTATATCATCATGTTTCACTTGAACATTAAATGCAAAACTTTTCTAAATGCTCCAAGAAAATGATTTTTTTTACAATTGTGACATTTGTTTTCAGTCATTCTATTCTTTTTTGCTCAGAGACGAGACGCATTTTATCGGCTGTGGATTTTTTTTGTTCCTCGTTCCTCAGTCTCCTTTCGGAAGCGTTTACATTTACTCTTACAAAATCAATTCCATCTCGAAAAAAAGTGATTTGAGACCCATTTTTATGTGTTCTTCCACTAATTCTTTAGCCGGTTTTTTATGAAATAGGTATCTTCATTTACGAAGTTCTTGGGAATTTCGTAGAATGATTCTCTATGCTAGCTTGCTAATGTGTGTCGTCTCGATACTTTGGCTAATTGGTACCTATTTTGCAACTTGATAATGGCTACAACGATTTTCAACTGCAGTTCCTGGGATTGCATACCTAGCGGATCGAGTGAATTGAAAAATTATCTTGGCTAGTTTTGGCACTTCGTCTACTTCCACCAATGTGTCATCGAAGTGTTATGCGGCTGAATTGATTTAAATATTACGGCTTTAACCGTGACCGTATGAAAAGATGTTACATGCTGAAAGTAGTTGCGTGCCCTCTAAGTGAATCACAAAGTCTATCGAATGATAATCCTAAACACTGGCTTCGCACTCAAAGTGAGGTCACACGTGCATGAAAGTACTTATCACGCGGCTAATCGATAAAAAGGCGTTATGTTGCCGCGATAACTTAAACCTGAATCACAGGATCATTTTTTTCATCACTATCGCGATCACTAGAGTGATCACTCGCAAAATGATCGTCGCCGGCAATTGTTTTTCGCGATCGCGATGAGGATTCCCATCGCTATTTTTCATCACTCGTCCGGTCGCTCTTTCCGTTGCTAAAACCGTCCCTAAAACCCCATATCAGCCAATCAGAACGCATGACCGTATGATGTGATTGCAGCGCAGCGTTTGAAAATTGTGGAAACTACATAGATAAACAAACACGCTACATAATTTCGTGATGCGGGTCCTATGACAACGAGCTGAGATATTGGAAATGATGCGAAAAGCGACGGCGGGAGTAACCGTGTGATTCAGAAAAATGGTCACTAGAGCGACCGCTTTTCGTGACGGGAAAAGTGATCGCGATAGTGATCACTTTCCCCGTCACGACGAAAAAAAATGATCGTGTGATTCAGGCTTTAGGATACGTCTTTCTTCATCTGTTCTTTCTTCCTCGCCCTGGTCCAGAGGAAGAGTGGCCCAGATTGTGGCCTCATCTGGGCCAGGTAAAAGAAATAAATCAAATCAATAGCTCAACGGCTTCACCATGTCTCATATTAAAACTACATTAACCATAAAACTGTAAAAAAACCACAGTTCACGTCGGATTTTGACCGAATGAAATAGCCTCGAAAATATGATCCTATCTATTCCTTCATGGTGTTGATGCATCAAACTCATCATCATCACAAGTAAAAAATCATAAGATTGGATTGACGCTGCTCTCCATTCCTCTCCCCTATCCTCTAGCCTTTTAATATCGATGTATTTCTTTTCTTTCGCGTCCTTAATGAAGCGTCCTACGTAACTCGTTCGGGGCCCTCCCTTTTCCATCCACCTGTTCTTTTGCAATTGTTTTCATCAGGCCGTCATATGCCTTGTAACATTGGCGATTTAGTGTGTAACGTCATCCAAAAGGATTTGACGTGTTTTATTTATTTAATGGCTGTGGTTGCTTTTTTCTATTATTCTAGGTTATAATATTTGATGATTTTGATGAAATGTTTTAATTTAATAACTACTGAATGTTTGTTTTTGAAGACGTTGTCAAGAGGTTGTATTGAAAGGAAGAGGGGCTATTGTTGTGAGGAGGGTCACGTGATGGAGATTCGAGAATGCACCGAGATTTGATGTGAAAGTGTCTGACGATTTAGACGAGTAAATATTTACTTAAAAAGTCGCCTCATCAAAGGAGTTCAAAATTTTGGTACTTGGTGTTTTGGTACCATGAAAAGTGTCTGGCGATTTAGACGAGTAATTACGTATTTAAAAATGTCACGACATCACAGTTGTCCCGTCTTGATGAAGGGAGCCTGTGAAGATGTAGGATTAGGGTTTTAGGGTGACATTTTAATTTGGGTGGCATTAATTTGGGTTTGTGTGACAGAGGAAATTCAGACTGGAGAATTGATGGCAATAGTAATGTTGTCTTAGTTCCATTGTTTGATAAAAAAGGTAATGAGTATTAAAAGAAAATAGAGATCGCACTTTTCCACAGGTTTATTGCAAGTACGACGCATTTCAATGGTTAGGTCATTTTCAAGTACAAGTTGCTATCAAGTACAAAATGTGCAAGTACGCCTTTTGCTTAGAATTAGTTTTTCCATCAACTGATATGATTAAAATGTAATAAAAAATTTCCACCACCAAGATGGGGTGGGAACTACCCCCGGGGTAAAAGAGCCCGTCACCATATTACAGATTTTGATCCTTGGACTATTCCCTACTAATTAACAAATTTTCAAGCGAATAGATTCAGTTAAAAAAAATGCTAAGCCAAAGTGCTTCGTTTCCTGGAGCAGTAATTGTTAGCGGCCTCCCGTCGCCAAAGCACGGCCTCTACACAGGCCGTAATCGTATCTTTTAGATGGCCTATATTTTTCCCAGGGGAAGACCATTATCACCTCGGAAAGCCGTCACTTTCTGTCCACGACTACTTATTTGACGAGTAAACTCCCTCACATTGCAGGTAACCTCTGCATCTAGCGATCGACCCACCATCCGCAATCCGGTGGACGCTCTCGGTGGCTTTAAGCTTATCCGTGAGATATAAATATATTTTTCGCAGTTTACGAGGCTGCAAGGTTTATAAGCACAATTGTGTTCACGGCGGCTGGTAGGTTTACTTCCGATGACCCATCCGCCAACTTATCTTTAAAGCACGAATAAAGAATTATTAATTTTTTCCATGCATTTTCTTTGTTATAAAACGTATTTTTAAATTATATAAGTGGAAGAACATTGCAATAAAATGTCACGTATAATTCGCGCGTGATAGTTTATGCGCTGGGCATACGACCCGAGCGCGTCTCGCAGATTACACAACGCCAATGAGGGGGGTTGAAGGCACCCCCGGATGGATTGAGTTTGGGGTCGTGATGAGTTAGCGGGGTGAAAGCGCGGCATGAGGGATGGAAATAATGGGATGTGGTGCATTGAAAGGGATGAGCGGGGAGGGGAGGATTCGAAAATGTGGGCGGGTGGCGCTGAAAGAAACAGCGGGGAGGGGGAAGGGGGGGATGAAAGGGAAGGGAGCTGGTGTCATGATGCGAAGAAAGATTGGGACAAGTGAATTGAAGGAGGACGTCTCCCTTTCTGATCAAATACGTTGATTATTTTAGGCCCGGCATCATTTCATTCTCGTGAGAGGGGCATATGTGGAGGACCGCTAATGGCTGCTGCGGGGGGGAGGGAGTGCAGGGATGACGAAGGGGTTGATTCGAGGGGATTAAACTGCCCTTTCCTGACATCTGATGGGCTCAAGGTTTCTGGGGGTGTTTTGTTTGGCTGTTCGACGAGGCAAGGTGATAATATGTTCCACAAACTATGCGTGATTTGGTTAGAATAGCATTATCATCGATTGGGAAGGATTATCACCTTCACTCAGCCATACACGTTGGGAGTTGGTCACATTTACCCTAGTTAAAGCCGCTGGCGTGTGAATTTGACATATCAAGAGGGGCCAATTCATTTCTGAGGACCATGTCACACTCGGAAGTCTAGGGCAAACGTTGTTCAGGAAGTAAATATTTTGGCTTGGAATACGGCCGTTCCCTGTAACATACAGGGTGTCCCATTCATCTTGAACACCCGAAATAACTTTTTGTCCAGATGCAAATTCAAAAATGTGTCAAGCAAATGTCCATTAGCCGTCAGGGGGACATTAATCAGCATGATTGCCTTCCTTGTAGCTTTGTTATTTACAAAGATTTTGAACAGCGGTATGTCTTTTTTTTTAATCGCACCCTATATTTGTTATTCGGCAATTCATTTCCTCTCCTATAACTCCTCCTGTTCATATCTTTGTAAATAACAAAGCTACAAGGAAGGCAATCATGCTGATTAATGTCCCCCTGACGACTAATGAACATTTGCTTGACACATTTTTGAATTTGCATCTGGACAAAAAGTTATTTCGGGTGGTCAAGATAAATGGGACACCCTGTATATTACGTCATGCCGAGTTCTTGCAGGCTTCAGTTCGTCCAAACAGCTCTCATGCATATTGTAGTCTTGCGCTTTTATAAGTTTAGCATCGAAATAGTGCTCACAATTCTTTGATTTTAGCTGAAGAATTTTAGAGCTCTGTTCCCAATGATGTTGAATCTGGATACGGATGGAGGAACTTAGACATACATGTAAGAAATGATTATCAGTGAACGGTAGCCTTTACACTACCATCCGATTTACAGGCTACATCGCACGTATAACAATCGGTGACAATGAGCAGCAAGATGCTCTACACTGAAATTAACCGAATTTTCAAATGTGATAGGGGCACGATGCTTGTTAAAGGCTGGCGTCCTCCACACCGCAAGCTTACTGCGTCGGCTTGCGGACTAATATGTAGACGTAGGTGAATCGGGTGTAGGCCCCAAATGGGGATTCCTTCAAAGAATACGGAAAAGATGGAAAGAAGAGATAAGTCACGGCGATGAACAGTTGTACTGTACGCCGCGTCACGGCATTCGATACCGTCAGGGAGCAGCCGCGGACTGCGGGGCGCTGTAAAAACATCGATTTTATTTTGTTTGATGCTAACGTAGTAATCGTAATTTTGTTGTTAATTTCTTTGGATGGACATTCTTAGAAGTTCGATGAAGTTGTAATGAAAATATCTTCTGGTAACTTGGTGATCCTTCTGTTTATACTCCCACATAAACACAAAATTACGACAGAAAACCGGGTCCGCCAGTTTGTATCGTATCGGCCACAACTACTACAACTGAATCATGGAAGTTGACAATTGTAAACCGCTTAATGACATTGTAAATTTTTGTTGCTGTTGAATAAGTACAGAAGGTGTGGAATTAGTTTTAACATGCTTAATTCCGAAATAATTCATTGCGGGCAATTTTTGCGAAATTTGTTCAACATTTAGGTCATGTTATTTGTTTAAAAAAAGTAACCTATGAAAAACGGGTTGTGTCAAAATATTTACTAATGTATTGACAACAACTGTGCAAAGTTTCAAAAACTATTGTCAATTAAACCGTTTTTGAGGCTTTTATCAGTTTTTTTCGATTTCAGCCCGATGTGCCCACTTCGGATCAAAGAGCCCGCGTCCGTTCATATATCGAACGCAATATTACTCCATAATAATTGTTATGAATCGGTGGAGATTGTGCGGAGACAGAAGACCTCGTCTCGCGCCGCTACTTTCATTTTCCATGAAGTCCCCGCTATTAAGTATCAGCGATGCACGGACGCTGGAAAGTCATGGCAGGAAGGTTAAAACTCAGGGTAAAGGGGTTGTTTTTGGCCTGATCGGACGGAGTCTGAGGCACAGAGGGGATAGGGGAGTGTAACGGCAGGAAGAAGGGGTTTATTTTTCCGCTCGGGGGACTATTGAAGAGAGATTTCAATTCACTCACTCACGGGTGGAGAAGAAAGGGTCGGCAGGGGGTCCCCCCACCACCCCACCCCAAGCAGCATGGCACGTAGAACAGCGCAGCGTGTGCCTTATGCCATTATGTGGGTTTGAGTGGGTCCATTAGGTCCACCCCTCCTCAATAGCAACTGGCCGTTGTCGGGGAGCAAGTGGGGATTTACTATGCATAAGAAAAGGAAGATGGGTTTGGCGTCGCCCGTACAAGATGACCGGACCTATTTGCCTGCACATTAAATTACTTGATGTTCTGATAACAGCTTGTCCGTAGCCTTCAATAAACGAATGGATTTCCTTTTAAATCGATAACTTCGAATGTTTTTCTTCATGAGAAATGCAAGTAAAATTTCTGTATATAATTATTACATTTGAAGCCTTACGCTTAATGGGATAAATTATTATGCAACATAGCTGTTAAATCGGTAACTTCATCATGCATTGTTTTCACCATTGATGCTTATATATTCTCATAAAAAATAGTTAAATGATTTAACTATAATGCAACTAAACTAATTGGAAAATTACTGAAATTCTATTACTAAATTAATCCCGAGAGCAAATATTAATGCATCAGTCGCAACGCTTTGTAAAATATTTCTTGATGCAAATTAAAATTGCTTCTATTATTTTACTTCACAACATTAAAGTATTTTCTCAGTAGATATCGTTCCAACTCAAACATTTCCTATTTATTTTTTCTATGATTTTTATTATTCCTATTATTTTCCCGGCGACCTTACACATATTTTACAGGAATTTGGCTGGCAGCCGCTGGAGACTCGGAGGCTGCGCGATAGCCTAAGATTGCTAGAGCAATTTAGAATAGATATCTTTCAGAGCGACAAGGAGTACTCATTAGCATGGTCTCCCTTTATTTGAAGATTTGATTAATTAAGAGAGACACTTTGACAAACGGATGGATATAGGAATTCGTTTTTCCCCCGAGTCATAACAAGGACTATAATAAATGCAGAGAGGAACCTTGTTCGCGGATTTATTTTCTATTAGTTTACGACTGGTGCCCTTACACCCCCATGCCACACGCCTTTTGAGGCGGCTTGTATTGAGGTAGTCTGCAGATGTATGCAACACAGAAAGTAGTTAAGTATTTTTCTATACTACGCCTTTAATACTAGCTTTAGAATTCATCTGAAAGAGTAGGAAATCCGAGGGTAAGATTCGTTTGAATGATGATGATTTTAAAAATTATGTGGAAGGTATTTGGCAGTGCACCTCGGAATAAAATCGAGTTGTCAGTGTTTGGCGCAGTGGACGATGGGCTGCCGATCGAAGAGTCGCGACTTCAAATCGCATGCGGTGCCTTCAAAAAATCCACATAAAAGACTTCAAAATGTGAACCTGACCAAGGATAAGGACTGACCGCCTTGGCCTGGTTGTGTGATTTTTACATTCCTTTAACTTAGTCTGCGGTGAGCCCTGGCATCACCTATCCAAACAACCTCAGTTTTGGTTCACTTTGGCTCCAATATGAAAGGACTCTTTCTCAGGGTAATGACCCTGTCCTATGGACATTTTCTAGTTCAACCCCATCGCATGTCATGGTCACCAGCCGGAGGGTTCTCCGGCAGCGAAAGGAAACTTGGAGCATAATATACTCGGGAACAGTAAATGCGTATTTACCCAAAAATAACAACGCTGAATAAATAATGTAGTGTTCGGTATATCGTAAGAAACATGTGGTAATAAAATTTTGGCTCTCTACTGGGCTACTCAATGAATTATTTGCAAATGAAAGCTCTAATATAAGTCATGTTATAAGTTATGTTATTATATCAATTACGTATGAATGACACTGAAGTCGACTCAATAGCTGGAAAAAAGTGTCAAACTTAAAACACAAGAATTAAGAATTATCCAAATGCCGCGCATGCATCCTGATTTTGATTCTAAACGTATTTTTACTTAACAGATGTTGTTCACGGTGGCAAAACACTTTTACAAAACATGCGATGAGTATTTGCTTTGAAGTGCGCAGGCGCGAGCGAGCCTACCTCCTTTTTCAGTCGTCATAATGGTATCGATCTGAAAATATACGTCATTGGTGCTCCGAACTGTAAATGCATCCTCTCCTCCAATACAACCGAATCATAGCGCCTCCTCGTCCCCCCTTTTCAATAACCCTTCGGATCCCAAACCCTCCCGCAAAAGAGGATTGAAGCTATGGGAAGGATGAGAAGTGAATTAGTTTTTTTTTCTTCTTTTTAATCTCGCTTGTATTGTCGGCTGTGGATAAAGGGCTTTTCATTTGGGGTGGAGTGGGAAGGGAGTGGAATGGGAAGTGTGTGTGTGTGGCACGCGTGCGTGTTTATTCGGGAGCGTGTCAACACGTGCGGTCGCATAATGGCCGTGGAGGGCGACAATGGAGCGACAAATGCCGTTGGCTGCTCAGTGTATCCAAGGCCCTTTGTGGGAGTGGGCGGCGAGTTAAATGCTCCCCAATCAAATGCCTTCGTCCAACTCGTCACGTGTGGCTGTGATCGGCGAATGACTGTGTCTGCTCAAATCACTTAAATTTTTGCCTTCGCCCTCACGCCTACCTTTATAGCAAGATGGTACCTCAAATTTCATTAGTCACAGGATTCTGGCAATGAGATAATCTCCAGGATCAACTCGATTCAATGCTTGAACCCAAACACGACTATTACGCGGTTCATAAACGTTGGAAATGCTTTTTGATGAGATATCTGACGTAGGAGTGAATGCGTAAATGGCTTGGTAGGTATGGTAAAATATTTGGCGTTTCCGCCGTCCAATGAATAGAAATGTCGAGTACATCGGTACTTCATATCCATCGATTAAAATACAAAGGAAGGCTGCGCGGTTCGTCAAAAACTGCTACGGGTGTACAGATGTATGGATGGAGCGAATACTTTGCGGGGAGGGGATGTTAAAAATGGTATTAGTGGGTAGTGTTAGGGAAACGAGGGAGGGGAAGGGAAAGAATCGGGTTTTTAGATAGATTAAAAGGGATTAGGCCTTACAGTGAATTAAATAAGGCAGTGCTGGAAGGAAAGGGAGGCTCCCAGATCACTTCTTGAGTACTCCATGGAAACCTACCTTAATCGGTAGAATACTTAAATAATAACCTCATCAAAAGTACTGATATCATTCCATGATATTTTTTTCTCCCGTCGTATCCTCTTCACGCAAACCAGGTTCCTTTTCGTGCGGAGCTACAACCTCCCACCTATACATTCCCTACACGTTCTGCTGCTAGTCTGATTTATCCTCGAATTTTTGCTGTTTCCTTCATCATGGCGCCTCCTCCTAGATCCTATCGTGGAAGGCTATTTTAAACGTCCCAAGTATTGAAATATTTTTTTTTCAGTTGCGCTCCTGAATGTCGTTCCATCATTGTTCCACGCTGCGATTTACTTCTTTGCATATCGTTGAAAGTTTTCATTCGCAATTCAGAATTATTCCTTTCCGCAGAAACGAAGTTTAATAAACTCACAATTGGCAAAATGAAATTTTTAATCTGCATTTAGTGATATTATTTCTCACCGAGTGCCTCCTATAGCGAAGATTTTGAAGATGTTGAATAATAAATAAATATTGGTTTCACATGGAAACTTAATTTTTTTTCTCTTTGAAGTGGCCATCACGGGGAAGAGATACTTCCAGCACCCTGATTATGTAACTGTAAGAAGGGTGAGAGCGATGTCGTTGCCAGGGACAACGCGATTCCAACGGCGGAAGGTGATATCAGCGATTATGAAACCGTGATCGCACTCTTTATCACTCTGCGAACGTCATATCACGTTCGAAACCGATGGAGACAAGCATATGCTGACATAAAAACGAGTACTAAATGCAAATATTTCGAAAAAATTATTGTTTATTTAATTTAAAAATGCCCTATAATCGATTAAAACCAATAAAATTCTTATTTATTTCTACTGGAGTGCTGTATTGACTTTATTAGTTGTCCACGTTGTTGAATTGTTATATGCGCATGGTGGTGAATTCGATTGAGCAGCTTTATTTTCACGCAGCAAATTGGAAAGTACTGCTATTCGAAGTATATCCGTGATTTAAACGTCAATTACTTAATGTCGAAGCTTAATTATCTACATTTGCCAAGTACGCTCTCCAATATATCAACATCGTTAAACTCCTTTTCGATTTTTAATCATCATAAATCAACTATTAACTACTTACATTCAAATCGCTAGCGCGATTACACTTCCATTATCATTTCAACATTAATTAGTTTCAATCCAAGGTCACGACTTTTCAACCCTTCTCTACGCTATAGCAAATATAATGATTGCAGCACCTCCCGGCGAGCATTAGCATAATAGATTACGTTATCTTACATTGAAAAGTAATACTACACTTTCCCCATGACTTTACTTAATACGAGTACCTCTCCATCTACTATCATAATATTACCTATTGGCGAAGCGAAGTACTTAGCCCTGAACTGCCTCCATTTTTGTTTTCGTTGTTTGTTATTGTTTTTTCAAAGACTCCACAGACGACGCATTCTGGGACAGAGATGTGTCGAAGGATTTCATTGGCTCTTCAGATTTCTCAATGATACCAACCTGTATGATACGCGCGATGACGGTGGCTTACATGATCGCGCGATACAGCGGAACGTGATAGGAGAACGTGATGGTCATCTATCGCCGTCGTCGCTGTCACATTTACATAATCCAGGTGAGGGAACCTATCCCAACGTCAACAAAATGAAGAATAGCGATCGCCGCTATCGCCATGCGATCAGCCTCTTCAATATCACCAGTGGATGTGACAACTACCTCAGCTTATCGAGGCAACATTGAAATTTCATTCTCCATAAAGATAAAATAAAAGGAGAACATATTATTGTATACTGAAAACGATTAGAGCATGTTGAACAGTATGCTTAATAACATTCCGAATGATCTTGACAAACAATTTTACTTTAATTTACGACTATGCTTGGAACGTTGCCAACTAATAGTTGCAATAAAGTTTTCAAATTCCTTCTTTGTGTCATTTTATTTCACTTAAAGTACACTAGCACTTAAAAAGGAAAATTCCGAAATTGGCGAATTCACATTCGCTTACTTTTATAATGGCAGTAATACGGATCGCAAGAACCTGTTACCACTTGGTTTGATATGGCCTTAAAAGTACAATAATGTATTTAAACATTCATGGCATACAAAATTCGTAAACTACAAATGAAATATGGCTACCGATTTCATGTTTTTTACAAAATTATATTCTTCTTCCATTCAATTCGTTTCTATGGTGACCCTCGAAGCGACGCGTGATAATTAAAACTTGAATCCCAGCACTAACTTTTTTGAAATGGGGGAGGAGCGTGGTGTTCCGTAACGTCCGCACCCACACATAGAGAGTAGATTCATCGCCATAATTAATCACGCAACGGTTTTAAGCTTTCTCTCTCCTCACATTTTTTTCTCTTTCCATTATCGGATATTCCGAGGTCTTACCCTCGCCGAAATATCACGAGAGGAGAAAGAAATAAAATAAAAAAACTCTAGCGGAGGGGGGGAGAGGGGGGAGGGAGAACGAGGAGGGAGAGGAAAAAAAAGCCATCTTCCTGAAAGCACATTATCTCAAAATTTTAATGGAGCGAGTTCTCTTAGCTTTACAATTCGGAGGGAACATTATTAAAAAATTCCATTGTGTGTGTATAGTCGTTCCATCTCTTTATTCAAATGCCAACCTCTTCTTCGCAATCCCGGAGTCCGACGCCCGAGAATATACAGCACGAGATATTTCAAGCCCCAGCTCTTCCATTCTCCTCGCTCACCCCCCACGTCTCTCTCTCGCTGTTGCTTTCTCCGAGTTCCCCCCTCCTCCTCTACCACGTGTCTCCAAGCGGGAGAGGCATCCAGTATTAAATCAACGTGATTTCATTGTCACTAAGCATCTTACGTAATTAAAAAATACGTCCTAAAAGGGTGGAGTTCCTTTCTCTTCTTGCTCCGTTTCCCTGGCTGTTCACCACTCCCGTCTCGGGAAGTGATGCCCCAGACCCTTAGGGCATCTCCTCGGGGTCGCCGGGTTCACATCTCATCTGGTGCGGAGGACAAGGCGTTTGCTCTGTCATCCTCTCCACACTCTCGGAGGTTCATGGACCTCCCTCGCTCGCCGCTCCCCAATCTTAAGCAGGTAGATTCGCCACTGCGCGATGATCCAGTGCAAGTTCTGCTTAGCGGTTTGTCATCGTAGACAAAAATAAAAGTTGGAATTAAAGTGAATCAAAAACTAATGTTTGCGTATTTTAATCCATATTTTGCTAAGAAACTTTGATCCGACCCTAGTGTCAATTTCATGACTCAGTCGTCATTTGACCACTTCCATAGCATTAATTTACGAATAACTCAAAAATTAGTGGCTGTATTTTTTTCAAGTATATCGATTATTATATTATTTTGTTAAAATGATATAAATAAACTAACCGATATCTACATCTTTTCCTTGTATATTTTGTTCAAATCAGAGCTTGTCCAGCCGATGAGGAATTCAATATGAGATGACGACATTTTGGAATTTTCATGATAACGACGTCGCTATCGTTCTTGAGCCAAAGTCCTTGACCCCTGCCGAAGAGTAAGCGCAAAGCCTCATTTTTGCCGTCCTATCCGAATTTCACGCCTCACTTGTTTGTTTTTGCTCGGCAAATAATAAAGCAAACATTTGCACTTTGTGCTGCTTTGATTTTTGTCTGCCGGTTAATTATCGTGGTATCGCCTGCAGTGTTGAGTTCCCGCCGTTGGTAACGCTGGAGTTTTTTCCAGGCACGTGGTAGAGAAAAAACGAGAGTTAAGTGCCTCAAATGAAGTAGTAAAAATGAAGCTCCTCCGATTTATTTTTTATCGTCCTTTCCTTATTTTTTCCTTATTTCCTGTACTTTGACCTTCGTCTTATAAGATTGGGTACCTTATCGGCTCGACAAGCTTTGATGGTGGTGCTTTTACAGAAAAATGCTAGGAAAAAGAGGAGAGTAGTTAGAAACAACAATCATTGCGACATTTTCAGTCTCTCCGTATAAGGCAAAATCGTTTGGACTGGATAGTCAATGTTTCCCTCATATAATCCAGAGCTCTGAGTTTCAGAATATTCTTGTCCTATTGAATTTTTCGTCGACATAGAGTTCAGTGAGTTCAAGAATTTGTTATGGAAACCATTGTGACGCCATAGGGATGTGAAAACAATGGGACTAAATATCATATTTAGGAATTGATGATCTGGGTGTATTTTCAGAGTTTATTCGAGTTAATAAAATGCACCTCTCATTTACATCAGGCTCCAAAAAAACTACTTTTCGTCTTGGGTTAAACAATGCAATGACAAGGAATAATATGTATAGGGATTTGTTCGAAAAAATAAAATATACTCTGGTATAAAGTGAAGGAAATGTGAGGGTTTCTGAACTGAATTCTCCAGCCTTACTGATTTATCTGCGTTTTCTTTTTTTAAATATATAATTGATGTGTGCCATCGTTATTAAAAAGTGTAATAAAATCTAAATTTAAATAAGTACTTAATGAGCTTAGGTACTTGTGTATGACGGTATGATATGGACGAGGAAGAGGGTGATGCACTGTCGTAAATAGGAGTACCTTCTTATATTGCTCTGAGTACTTGCACGTGCATGCCAATGGGAATTATTTTATCCCGTTCATTGCTAAGGAGACATTTTGGAATCTTGATGCAACAATTAATTCCCGCAAACCACCTTTCGATCTCTTGATCGAAATGATGAAATTTGATGAGGCCACATCCTAGTGGGCTTTGCTATGCGTTTGTGCCCGGCCGCGGGGGATAATCCTACTGCTACTCGGAACTACTCGGAAGGGACGAGCCCCAATGAATAGGGGTTTATGGTTCGCGGCCTCACCGCATTCCACGACGTGGCGCCTCGATCTTTGCGATTTTTGGTGAAACGTTAAAGTTGAATTTATTTCGTAGATATGTGTGGAATTGAAAATTGGGGTGGTTCTCATCGCACGCTCAGTCATTGTGCGCTATTTTTAATTTGTTTTCATGGCTAGCGACTTGCGCGAAACGGATTGAAGGGACGGGAAGAATGTTTTCTGTCTTGAATCCTATTGCGAAACAGTAATCGGCTAGGCTTCATTTTGACGTCATCGACACGCATCGCACGTGGAAAGGAATAGTGGAATTGTGAATGGTGACTTAGCTAGAACTATATTTATATGTACTTTGGTACTCTTCTTTCTTAAGTACGGTTTTCCTAAAAGAAACCTTTCCTCTCAGGGAAATAATAGGATAGCACTTTGTAAGGTTAACTAACGCTGTTTAATTGATGCGATCCCGTTTGCACAACCCAGCCAGGGAACTCAAAGATGTTACCCATGCTATGCAAAGTCGTTCCTATTAGTATCATTGAACCTTGCAAAGTGTAATTCTTGCGTAGTTTTCCGTTTAGGAGATGTTTACGAGAAAACAAATTTGCATGACTTTCCTGGAAAATAAAAATATTATCCGCCAACTCTATTTCATCGAATGACGTCCACGAAATAATTTGACATAATATTGCATTAAATTTTTAGTTATAAAAAAATAGGATTTATGTGATTAATTTCTTGAAAGTTGTATCTAAAATAGCATCCTTTATCCGGGCCTTTATTACGGCTCTTTTCGAACGAAAGCATAAGTGTTGATTGCTATTTGTATGTATACACCTGTAATTTTGACATAAAATCGATAAATTGTTCCTTATACATTGACATTCATGTTAAAAATTGCAGACAGGCATTTCATTTCGTCACTTATGGGTAAGAAAAATAGACTGCTGTTCCACAAAATAATTATTTTTTCTTACCCTTATTACATTACAATTGCTATATTATATTTTATTCTTATCCTTTGTGCATCAAGGAGTTCCACCATTTTACGCCTCCCACCATCGCACTTATAGAGTTGTTATCAATTTGACATGGTTAGAAAATGTCAAATCATTTTAAAATTTTTCTCTTTTCTTGTGCTTTAATTTTGCTTTTTCAACGTCGATGGTTGTCGTCCATGTAGGAAAATCATTTTTTTAAATCACTTAATGTGTGAAAAGTATTTGCTTTTGATGACTGTGAACCTGTTTCCCTTACAGGCCTCTGAGTGTGTTTCAATACATTTGGTCGTGAAGAGGGTGTGCGACCCCCCTTTTTTTTCAATCCCCTCCGTCTCCTCTTTTCTTCGCTCCAGCGGTTCATCCCCGGCTCATCTCGCTGTCACGTCCTCGCCAGCCAACGTCATAATCACATTCCGTTTTTGCCCTTTCAAAAAAAGACCTATGCTCCCCCCTTCTCTTGCGCCCCCCCCCCTCCCGACACGCCCCTAATCCACTCACCCCCTCCTTGCACACCCCGCCCCCTTCCCCCCTACCGCGCCTCTGCCCGCCCAATCAAATTCCATCTCACTTCCCGCCGTTGGTCGCATTTGATGTTGAGGGTGGCCGAGAGCGGGGGTGGAGCTCTGCAATAGGGTGATCTCCTATTATTTTTATATTGCCTAAATCGAAAGATTATTACTCCTGGAGTACGCATTTCACGCTTTTAGATTTTTAAATGACGATATCTATGTTTCGCGAACGAATCGCAATCAATGCCTTCCGTTTTCTTTGATAAAGGAAACTACCCTATTATGTTTTCTTTCACACGGTCAAATTTTTCCGCGAATTTCACGTCATGGATACAATAGCTAGGTTGAATCGTATGGTTTGTGATCATTGGGTACTTAACCAGCGTAACGAGAGTAGATTTTCCTTACTGAATAAGGTACAACTTAAAGATTTAATCACTTATCTTTTTTTAAACGTAGTAAATATTTTTTCAAATTTGTTGGTACATAAATTTCGCTATAAATAATTTCAATGAGTGGTTTGTTCATCATTATAAACGGCGTTTTCTCCGGAGATTTCGCCGAAATCGTCAGGACTTATTATGTTAATACTCTTATCCAGCATAGTGTTTTATTGAACTCCTGCTTCACCTGTAGTTGCATATTGAATACGTGAACCCGCCAGCCATCTTATTGCCCTTCCTCGCTTCCTTTGGGTATGTTCGTGGTGACCTAAATTGGGGTACAGAGCGCCCACCAATCCGATATTTTTCATTTCACACAGTCAAAGTTATCCCTTAGGACTCGATGGAAAAGAGCGCGCGCCAACGTAATCACTTTTTTTCAATCGGTCAATCTTTTACGAGATCATGGAAGTTGTGCATTGACGCGGCACAAGGTCTTGTTTGCTCATTGTATGAATTGGCAGCATTTCATTTTGAAAACAATCTGACATTCTTGGACCGGTTAATGCTCTTGATGGTCGATGGGAAGGATGGAGCGCCCGACAATGCAAATACCTTATCTTACGCGAGGTAAATGTTTTCAGCTATTATGGAGTAGATATCGTTAAAAAACTTTGTTTCAGCAATGGTGTGTCAATTGCATTTTCCGAAGTTTCACTGAAAGCAAGCCCATTTTCCCACACAATGAAAATACAATTTATCTTCTATTTATTTTGTTAAAGGCACAATAATGCGAAAACATTATCGGAAAATTTATTTTCATGCAAATAAAAGTAAACAGACATAAATAGGAGAGTTTAGGGTAAATTATCGACTTTTCGCGAGGAATTCTGAGAGGCATCTTCTGGTCTTCCTAAGGTGAAACTCTGATGCAGTTACTGGTTGCCCTGAACTCCAAGAAAAGTATCTAACCTATATGATTATATCTAAAACGTATAAGAAATCATCAATACTGCAGGGGAAATGATATGAGCGCAGCTCTAAAAAACATCTATGGCATATACACAACAGGAAAAATACCAAGGAGCTTCAGTAAGAACATCATCATTCCTATTCTCAAAACAATAGACCGGAGTAATGAGAAGTTTTTCGGACCAATACGTTAACGACTACTGGGTCGAAGGTATTAATTAGAATCATCCACAGGAGAGTGAAACGGAAAGCAGAGGAATTCCTGGACGAAGGGTAATTCGCATTTGGGAAAGACAGGGGAATCCAAATTTGAGTTTCGGCTGCTCGTAGGGAAGAGAATGGAGAAGGAAACGGCTACAAACTTTTTCTAGTTCAATTTACACTTTCTAAACTGAAAAGTAGCTACAGAAAGGTATTTTATTGGTCTTTACGTCCGCTGTATCGGTACCCTGTTTTGGAATTTAACCACTCGTAACTCAGAAACTATTCATTTTATTGCACCCAAAATTGAGTACTGGCTGGATTGATAACACAGGCCAACAAAAAATTTTTTTTGTTGGCCTGTGTTACTTGTTTCATTTTAATAGCTGATCTTATAGATTTTTATGATCCAAATATAAAAACTGGCCTTAGTTTTTTTTGTATCACCCATAGTTTCCAAGCAATATGTATTTTAATATTTAGTCTAATTCCCCTACACGATATATAGGGAAATCAATGAAACACCGTGTTATTTCATAAAATTGTTTGTATTTACTGTTCACTACACCGTGATAAAATTGTTTGCATTTACTACTGCGTGATAATACAGGGTTCACTTGTCAACTGGAATTGGTCTACATTTTCTTTCCCTTTTTTCCTTGAAGCTTCTTGTGTAGCTTTTTCTGCGATGAATCGCTTGCTGAACTTCTCGGTGAAGTACCAACAGTAATCCCCCATTATCTTCGTTCATTAGACTTACTTTTTCAATGTTATTATAACTATAAAAAAGCGGTTAAATTCTAAAAATATTGCTTGATTTTATAAATTTAACTGTAAAATGTTAATAAATGGTGGGTGATACAACTTTAAAACCATCATATTTGGATTCAGCAACTTAAAAAACATAAGGATAAGGTATTTTCCGTAAAAATGTTCGTCATTGTTGGCCTGTGTAATTGTTATGTGTTTCAATCTTTTGAAATATGCTATCTGTTATCAATCACGTAAAATATTTGGTTAGTGGTAGTTTCATGGGGCCAAGAAATAGCCAGGTATACTGGACCGAAGCAACGCTCGAGAGCAACCCTTTTCTGAACCTTTTCTCGAGCTCCCAGAGGCAAGCCAACCTATTTGGTTAGTGGTAGTTTCGTGGGGCCAGGAAATATCTTAATAGAATTGGAGCGTGGTGTTTCTTTCTTGGTGGCGTCGTAATACGTATTCGTCCACGACGATCCGATGACGTTACTGCCTACGATGTCATAAAGTTCATTTAATAAGGATCGATCGAGACTTAAGATACACTTGGTGTTCCTAGCAGGCGACTTTTCGAGGGTCGTAGCTGTCTCTGCCTTTATCACGCCCGAATTCATTTCCATATCAACTGCATCCTGCTGCTCCTTGACGCGAGTTTGACCAGATTACAATGGGACCATTGTCCATTTCGTTTGCTTCCCTCATCCTTCAGTCCTTTCATATTTTCCCGCCTCCTTCCTCCCCCGCCATTATCCTCCAATCGGCGCCGCGGGCACGCTGCCACTCTTTGCCGCGCAGATTAAAATAACCTCATCATCATCCGGCCGACCCAAAGGGCTCCCTTACCCCCGACCCTCCCACGCTTCCAACCCCCTTCCCCAATCCTCGCCCACCCCCCTCGCCCACCCCCCTCGCCCATCCCCCCGCAAAGGGCTATCCGAACACATTTTCACCGAGAAAACGATCGCCTCAAACTCCAGCCACAACACATACAGGTGGCTTGAATGTTTCTTTGAAAATGCGCAGGTTTGCGTGAAACTCTGCAAATGCGTTTGATGCATGATATAATGTCGTGAAAGCGAACATGATCAGGTCTCCAACAACATTTTATTATCATTTAATTGACGACTTAAACAAATACTCATAGAGGGTGTTATAAATTGCTGCATAATGCGATTGAAAATTCGCAGATTTCCTTTTGAGTAAGATCTCGAACGCATAATATAATTGTAAAGTTTTCGATGAAAATATAAACGATGGAATTTATGGAAAGAACATCTTTTAATTTTTTCTACATCACGGAGAAGTACGTCAGAAGTTGTGAGGAAATAAAAATGTAAAATATAACTACTTTCCGAATTCCATTGCTTTCTTTGGGTCCCAAATTGTGCTTCTCAAACATTGTATGTATGCGTATGCAGCTGGTACATATATTACGAGACCATATTATGACGTTGTTATTATTATTATTATTATATAGATCATATGCTGCGTGAAACTGGTAATTATAGCAATGAATACGGGATCTCAGAGACTTGCGATCACATTTCCAGACACCAGAATGGGGTCGGTTCGCGACTGCGTGAGTAAAAAAAAATACCAATCGCATTTGCTATTTGAAAAAGGTTTTTCTAATACTAACGGAAGCCATCGTGGTTTCAAATCAAATTAAGTTCTCGTGGAACTAAAAAAGCGTTTTCATAATTTTTTACTATTATTCCCCCGCATTGTCCTCGTGATTTCAGAATATTCGAAAAGATGTATACTCTGGTATGGGAATCCTAATGAAACATTGAAAACGGTCAACGGACTTTATCTACCTGATTTGAATACTAACTTGTTAATTAACTGACGTAGTGTATATGTGTAAAATAAGTATTGTCTAATTGCATAACGGATGTTGAGGGAACGTGATCAATTTATAGTGGCTTATATCAAGTACATTGAAGCTTAGATAAATCTTCAATCTAATTCTAGATTTGCATTTACAAATTCTAATTTTTGAACCAATCAACTAATTTCGTTTGTCTTCTTAAAAGTCGTAAATATCTTTATTTGGGCAACGGTCGCATGAGGACAAAGAAAAAAAATGCATACCACATGTTGGTCACCTGAATGTTTGTACGCACGGGTCGTTCATTGGCGTTTTGAGCAAGCAATGTTAAAATTAGCTGCGGATCCTTTTCAATGGCGGCAGTTATGTCGAACACAATCGCGAGGCGCGACAAAGACCTCTTCCCTTCCTCGGAGGGCCTGATACGAAATCAGCTCTCATTGAATCAGAAGAAAAAATGTTTATGCTCCAGAGTGCCTTTACTTAAACACACAAAGCATAATGGAGTCTTTGGACTTCATCTGCGGTCCGTTGGGAAAGTCCTTGTCATCTCCGAAATAGATGTAGATTAAGGTCTCTTTGATGTTTTCGAGTAATGGGAAGGGGGGGGGGGTGGGAGGGGTACAGCAGAAAGTGGATCAACAGAAAGCATTTTATCCTTTATTCACTAAATCTCGGAGAATACAAAAAAATGCTTCATATTCCCTCGGTGGATTCCCAAGAGAAATTTTCCCATTGTGTTTGTTGCCTGTGTATGGCTCCGTGGAAACCTTGTGAAACATTATTTGCGTTCACCGTCAAGTCCTCGGATAGCCGTTCCTCCGAACTTAAAATATCAGACCAGTAGGTACTTTCATGTGGCGTTCTTTTACCCAAACAAAAAAAATAACATGGAGTGGCTCCGATAAACGTGTAAATCCGTGAACTCATGCGAGAGGCCGAAAAGGAAAAAGAAATCATCCCGTGGACTTAAAGGCAGGAAAATGTGTGAGATGTCGTGTGATGCCTTTGGGGGAAACTCCTTTAATTTTACCGCCCTTCCTCAACTTTTATCACCGGACTCGTAAATGTGTACTAAACATATCTCAGTAACGTTCGGACACTTAGTGGCGTAGTCAAAGAAGCGAAGCGCAAACATTGAAAAAAAAAAACAATTTGATAAAAATATCAGTGAATGCGAACGAAGAGAGGTGGGCTAAATTTGCAGATTGATATCGGCGCCGAGTTTCTCTCCACCTTCACTTCCTCGCCCTCACCTGATGACGAAAATGACCCAATGCGGTTGATCTTTGATCGCAGAAGGCAATCAGATCAATATGGTTGATCTGATCTCCTCCTGCGTAATCATGCCATTCAGATTCGACCATATCATAATTGATACGACTGCTTTCATTCAATTAAAAGAAGTAGGTATATACGAGCTGAGGCTCTCTGAGACCGAAAATGTGAAATGCAAGGCGTGAAAGCTTAATATTGTCTTAACAAACTTAATATACAGGGTGTCCCATTTATCTTGACCACCCGAAATAACTTTTTGTCCAGGTGTAAATTCAAGAATGTGTCAAGCAAATGTCCATTAGCCGTCAGGGGGACATTAATTATCATGATTGCCTTCCTTGTAGCTTTGTTATTTACAAAGATATGAACAGCGGTATTTATTTTTTAAATGACACCCTATAATTTTTATTTGGCAATTCATTTCCTCCATTTAACAAAGACATACCGCTGTTCATATCGCTGTAAATAACAAAGCTACAAGGAAGGCAGTCATGCTGATTAATGTCCCTCAGACGGCTAATGAACATTTGCTTGACACATATTTTTGGCTTTGCAACTGGACATAAAGTTATTTCGGGTGGTCAATATAAATGGGACACCCTGTAGAAAAGCTTCGAATTTTTTCGGAACGACCAACGAACCATCATACTATTTCACCAAAATTTATATCTAATCCTCCCAATTTGATTTGCGGAAACTGTTAGAGGTAGGCATTGACGCTCTCAGTTTGATAGAAGGAGAACTTAAAGGAAAAGTCTGGCCGAAGAGCATATTGGTCATGTTCATTCATTTCCTCCTTGTAGGGACTGATCGTCTCAAGAATATTACGTAAACTGCCCAACGTCGATATTTAAAGTATGAATATCTCACTTAATTGCCTCTTTTACTGCAGGAACTCCTTTGCAATCCCGATATTGGGTATACATTCTTATAATGACCATTCTATGACATTCATGTTGGACATCGGTCCTCATTATTAACGCGTTTATGGCGGAAAATATTTACCGAATGATAAAAAGCGTTTTTTTTAACTTGATGTCGACGAATATGTGAGAAGTGGAAATACGGGGTTATTATTATACAATCGTCCTTCCTTCACCCTACGAAGATCACGTATTACTTTTCCAAGATCTATCCTTACGCTATATAAATGTTGTTTCTTGTGTATAGGCCCAAAAGTGTATAACTTATTACCTGATTCATGTCTGAAATAAAAAAATAATAACGCAATTATGAAAAATATACAGTCTTGGTTGTTTAGAATGCAAAGTATGGAGGGTATTTTTCTATGATATAATACCATGTAATACATGTAGGTACGTACTTACTTAAATTCAAATGCTGTGCCTAAAATGTTTCTATGTCAGCAATACCCTTTGTAAATAATGGTAGCCATAAAACAGGTTGTCCTTAATGGCTACCTAAAGTTACTCCTTTTTATGTAATCAATTCTATTCTGTACTTTTTATTTTTCTTTGGAGTAATAAAACAATTTATTTATATTTATTTATGTCTTACCGCGGCTGACTTAGGTTGTCATTGAAATTTTGCTCGAGATGTGTTCATCGCGTTTTGTAATAATTACATATGAAATAGTGACGAAGTTAACACTTCCCTTGATAATATTTATACGTGGAAAATTCGAAAATAACATCTCGTTTATGGCAAGTGACTAAGGATATGAAATGAAGCAAATCTTTCCGCATACAGGTTTATCGTAATTGACTCTGGGAGCCATGTACGTGGAGCGCCCGGTGCCTCCTTGCCTTGATAGTGTTGACTACACGTTGAATCCTCGAGAGAAAGTGATGATGAATTGAATATGCTTATCATCAAGTATATCACTTCATGAGGTAGTTTGCTGAGTGCAAGATCAGATCAATTATTCATAAATTGAAAGACTTCTGCTACTATCTTTACTATTTCATGAAGGTTTCCGCTATTTGATTCTGGCGTGCCTAACCCAAACGTCCCACATGAGGGAGAGCGAGTTTACCTGAAGTACATATAGGGTGGAGAGAGCCAATGACAGATCAGATATGATGATGATGTCATCGAAACGGGCTCCTTCACCGATTCCTTCTATGATTTTCGATTGCGATACAGTTTGAAAAATGAACCCTGTTTGTAGCTCATCTCCATGCGTTGCCTGCTTCTCCAGCTATTCACTGCGAAAAATCCATAATAGTTGATGACGTCACGAGCTCATGGCGAGCGGGTCACCGCTTCTCCGCCACTCCTCGGCCTTATGCAAGGGACTCACATGGTTCGTTGTTTTCCACGATCTTCTGAAAGAAATTAATACGACGGCAAGTTAATCCTGGAAGAGTTAGCGATCCAGAACTCTAATGAAATAGCCAACTTATGAAAGGCGGGCACTGACAAACATCGCGGTTTTCATTTTTTTTGCTTGCGAGAGAACGAGGAATTACGCTTTGACTAATGCTTTCCATTCGTCTGCGGAATTATTTTGATGGATTGCGGATTTGGGTCTGAGTGAATGACCCCTTTACATATTCAACCGCGAATCAAGTAATTTTAGTCATTTTGGCGGTGTATATTTAGACAAATATGAAAAACATTAACCTGGGCCCAAAAGAAATGTTTTCTCGCTTAATTAAGACGGCGGGCGCCGGAGCATCGGTTTGAAGGTGGCCTATCCACTCCCCATTATTATACCCTTTTAAAAGTGGTAATACAAGTCCTATGACTCCGTTTTGTCAGCCTTGCTTGGGAGATAGATGGATGGATGGATGGATGGAGGGAGACATTAGTTGGCATGAAATTACCATCTGAAAACGAAGACGAATATTTCGGAGGAATCCCTCGCCGCGGTCATGTACGTCTTGTCTCGTTTACGTTTCATCGCCTCGTAAATGGATATAGCTACGTGGCTTATACATTTTACTCTGATTAAAAACGAGTTGAAATCTCGGATAATTAAGAAAGTACCTACCCCTCTGCTTTCCCAAAATGTATAAAAAAAGTAACGAGGGAATCCACCGAAAATTCCCACTTCAATTTTCCCATCTCTTCTCCGATGCGAAAAATGAATATTCAGCCTTTTTCCCATTTTTTTCCCCTTCATTCTTCTGGGAGCCTTTCTCTCGGTCCGAATCTCATCTGTCGCTACCATTTAGGAAAATGCGGCTCTCAGACACTCTAAACAACTTTTATTCACATCACGATCCCCGAAAATTCGCAGCTACATCCAGGCTGCTGCCCCCATAAGTAATTCTCGTAAATTAGACCGGCCCAAAGGAAAGTTATCTCGGGAAGATAATTTTACAAACTATCTGGCGTTATTGAATACGTACCATTTACATTTGAACGGGTTTGTGAAGCTAATGGCTCATTTTAATCATAATCATCAATCAATATTCTAAGTGATGGTTTTACTCAGTCCTATTCTCAAGATAACTCTTCAACAATACAGTATTATCATAAAAATTACCGATATTTTGAGCATTTCGTCGTAGAGGTGTAAAAATATTTTATCTGAACTGTAATGATATTAAATCAATCTTTTTATCCAATTTGTGAGAACTTCTCCCGCTCATAAACACCGAAAACTTTTAAGCGCAACATTTTTGCAGGCTTAAGTTTGCCTATTCGAGTGAAAATGGTAAAATAGGACACAGATACGATTCACTCCGAGCGGTTGACTTAATTGAAGGTTCTTTAATGTAATCAGATGCATAATATGGGTAATGGACATAATAATGGGTTTCTTCTGCCAGTCACGAGATATCCACAGGAAGAAAAGTTTCCTATTGATTTTGTGCTAAAGTTTTTAAGGATTAACGAGAGTACACCCTCAGTAGGTGCTATGATTAAAATGCCGTAACATCTAAGAAGCGATTTTTATCTCTAAACTCCTTAGAAAATCTTAATTCAAGAGCAATGGTATCAAAATTTTCAGCAATTTTTTGGAACTCGTTAACTAGATTTACTCCAATTCTTGAAATCTCAGGTTAAAAAGAGATGCTTGATACGTTATTGCCACCATGAGCGCTAAATTTCTTCAACAAAAGTATTTGGTGCAATCTCAACGTGAACGACTATCCACCAATTTGTATTCGAGGCTCTTGACATCGTTAGCCTGCCTCTAAAATCTGAACATCCGAACTCTGTATTTACTCAGGTGTGCAATATTTTTATTGGAGATGCGCGAAAACGTATGAAAAGTGCTACTCGTCGCAATAAAGACAGAATTCCTCCTAATGTGGAAGGAACTTACTTTTCTCGAATAAAATAGCATGAATCACCAGTATACTTTCTTTTCTTTTCTATACTTTCTTTCTTTTCTCTTACCTGTGATATTGATCCGTTTGCTCTGACACTTAAAAATTTTACTCACCTCGCTTCAACATATTTATCGCATAAATGACGAGATAGCCGGATAAATGTTTGTCGTTCTCTTTTATTCTATTTAAATTTGTAATAAATAATTATTATTTAATTATTTAATATTTGTTGTTATAAGTGCACTTTAAATTGGCAGTCTTGCTGTATGTGTACGCCTTTATTAAAATAAAATAAAAATGAAAATATACTATTAAACCAGGGAACATTAATGACGGATCGAGAAGAGGAATGAAATGGCACGCATGAAATTTAATTCACTGTCAGTTCGAATTCCACCAGGGGTAAGCCTGAATCAACTCTTCGCTCTGCTGTGGATTTTGCGTGCTTGGTGTCACGTGAACCGCACCGTATGATGTCAGTGAGCGGAGTTTTAGGCCGTTAGGGGCGGTACCGAGGAAAAATAAGGAAGGATGGAATCTCCAAGGCAAAAAATAAAATGAACAGGCGGGTCTTTTCGATTTCTCCGATATGAACTAATGCATAATTTTCATTATGGAGCCCCCCTACGGATGTTTCGCGGACCAAGAGCCGATCTTCAAGGAGGGGAGGGGGAGGATTATGGCTGGGAGGGGTGGACGAAAGGGAGGAGTAGGGGGTTGGATGAAGCCATGGAGACGCCAGCGCCTCGGGTGGAAATACAAATGATTACGCGGAGAGGGAGGGGCGGAGGGAGGCTGCGTGGATGTTTGTACACGCATCGCCTTGGAGTTTCTTCGGAGGAGGTTAAGGCGGTCGAGTTCATTCAAGATCGCGACGCTTTGAATGCGGAAAAATGGATCGAAGAGATTGATAGCAGTCGCATTAATTTTTATAATTTGTATTACGAAAATTATAATTAAAGGGAGGATTAAAAAGAACCTCTCCCTCTCCATCAATTCTACACCGTAGGGACAAAGAATATAGGTTGTTACCTTTCCCAGAAATTGTGTTATTTCTCTCTCTCTTTCGAATGCCGACTTAATCTCTTAACAATACTTCGATGTCCGAAGCATGCTTCTTAAACGTAGACTGGTTCGGACAAAAATCTAATCCTTACCATATTCACTAGAGTAATTCGTTAAACGGTCAAGTCGATCGATCCATTATCCTGGTAAAAGTGTTTTAGGTTAATAAAAACTAAGTGCCATGCTTCAAATGACGATTTTCGAGAATTAATTCTGAAAAAAAACTTATTAAATCGACCGATGTTACCGAGCCTCAGGGCTCCGAGTCGCGTAGCTCAGACTTGACGCGCGATCGAAAAATCGCTCTCATTTCCTTGGTTGCGAACTTTTTTCCAAGTTTTCTTCACAGTATTCTTAATAAATGTCTTCTTCACACTGTGATGTAAATTTCCCGATTACCATATTTCGTAAACGAAAGATAATGTCTACTTTATATAAAATTTCACGCGAAAAATGGGTACGCCATTTTGTGTTGTAAAACCATGCAGATGTGAAGCAAAATCTTCAAAAATCATAAACTATATAGCCAAAGCATCTGGTCAAAGGAATATTGTGTTTTTTGTTTCATAAAAATCATACAACTGCTACACCACCTGCTTAAGTTCAAAGATTTTCGGAGAAAAACGTATTCGCGCGCGTTTTTGATAAAATGGTCATGTTTGAGTTGCTGTATCTCAGCAACGGATCAAATGTATGTAAAATGGCATACACATTCATAATCAGCTATCACTTATGAGTATTTATGCTAAGTTTTAATTAAATCTCTATCTCAAAAAAGCCATTTTGGACATTTGTCCGGCTTTTTCCGATTTCAGACCACAGTGCGATGTACCACCCGAGAGGAATTCATCCTAGCCGTCCGCGGGGAAAGCCTGAAATCTTTCATCAGTTTTATGCTCGCATCAGGTGGTGGCGACACTGTTCAAAACGTAGAATTAGATGAGCGAATGCAGATGGCAGCGAAGATGCTGAGGATGAGACAGGGGGATGAGACAGGAGAATATAGAATATAATGGCGGGGAGGAGGGGAGAGAATTCCCGTCTCTTCAGGCGCTCCGCCCTAACCTAGCAGCCCCCCCCCTAACCCCCCCTGCATCCTTTGTGTACCCTCGCTCCTTCCATCAAATCATCCGTGGCTGAGAGCATTCAACGGACTGAGCGAATTAAAAAAAAGCGAGGGGGTTGGTCTCAGTGCTCCCCTCCTCCGCGCCCCCCCTCCTCAATGTATTTATGTGGTCGTATGTTCGAAAATTGAAATTCATTGATGAGGAAAGAGGTAGATAGGAACGTGGTGTTGACGAAGACTATCTAACGATCTGATCGTTGGATTATTCTTCCTCATAGAATAATCCTCCAAGATCGTTAGAACATTAAAGGCTTGCCTGGTTTCGCTAATAGTTGGGCCTTCTTCGCTTCTATAGCGTTGAGATGTTTTTCCCCGTCCCGTTCCTTCCGCTCCTATCCTTTTCCGTCTTCGGGCGTCAACGGGCTCCTATCGCGGCGGCGCCTCTTTCCTTTTCCCTTCCTCTCCTCCCCCTCCCCGGGTGATCGGGCGTATAAGCCACGGGCTTGGTTCTCGTTCCCAGTGCGTTGCATCCCTGAAGGGTTCGCCCTGAACCCTCATACTCTTTGTTGACGAAGACATCGGCAATGCTGAAGACATAAAAAATGAGAGGGTGGTCTTACGAGAACTCGAACCTAGGACCTCCCGAAATTTATCACAATTTAGGCGGGCATTCATCCATTTCCACCCTATATAGCACGGATGGCACCACAGGAGGTGGCATCAGAAACAGATGAATATACCAACCTGTTTGGTTATTCAATGTTCACCAAGTCCTGTGGTAGTGTGGGGTGAAGAACGTCAACCGGTCCAATAAGGATGCATAAGACTCTCCTGTTATTGTTTTTCCAATTTTCCAAGTAATCGATGTTCATAGATTATTCCGCACTCATTCCAATATATCGTTGCCATAACCAGAACGGCACATTTCATCATCTTTTATTGCTTTGAAGACCGTCTCAAATGCAATAGGGTAGTTTCCATCATCAAAGTAAACGAAAGTCATTGGTTGCGATTCGTTACCCACCATTAGTGTATTCACAATGTACAAATTATTTTGTTTTAGAAATCCCACTTTAGTCGAATGGCAAGGATCAATTTTAACCTCGTTTCGAAAACAAGTGTTTGACCACCACCTGAAACTCCCTTTTTTGCATTTTTATAAACAAGTGAAAGTTGTTCACTTTAATCGGTAACAACAATCAAAGTATGACATGGATACAGCTGAAACTTAACCAGCTGAATATTCACTAGTGCTGTTTTCTGGTTAGCATAAACTTTTGATACTAAGAGAGAAATTTATCGGAGATTTAAAGGACTTATTCGACGATCCTCGTATTAAAAATTTCGGGAATATTAATGGGTACTTGTGGAACGGGAAATGACTTGGAAAATAAAAATCTCCACGCAAATAAAAATTCTGTACTAGTTGAATATCGCAATTGTATTCCTGACATTCGCGCCTTCCACATTTGCTGCGTATGCTTCACCTTTGTAATGATGCAGAGAGTTAATTTTTAGCAAATTTCACCTCCATGCAGAGAAATAAAAAAAATAGAACTATTGTATAGTTTTGACGTGTGATAACTGCATCTGCTTAAAGTTAAAGATCATTTATTAATATCATGGCAGTGAGGCGAGTCACTGAATAGCGAGAGGGAGCAAGCACCTTGCGACGGCACGCCACTTCATCCCGAAGCATACCTATTCCTAGTTGTGCCACTGCTGACTTGCTCCATTAGCGCTCTCGCGGACCACGGTTGAAATTATTAGAAGATTAAAGTGGCGCTTAATTGTTTTGCGGACTCGTGACGCAGGTTCCCGCCTCCTACTTTTAACCACATTTGCAGTTGCTGAGTACATTATTTTGCGTCAAAAACTACTAATGAAGGCTGCTTCGAAATTCAGAATTATATTAGAATCTGGCAATGCCGACAGCGCTGCGAATTCGTTGGTGGCGGGCGGGAGTATCCACGGCGTTGGGCATGAGTCGTCGACCTCTGTGCGGGAATTTGTCACTGACAGTCCGAGATTGAGTTACAAGAATTGAGGTGTGAATAAAATAGATGTAAAATGAGTGCATCCTTGAAGTGAGCATTTTATGTGAAATCCCCGATCTTCTTTTCGGCAGCTTCCATTTCGTTCAATTGTATTAGGCTCAACTACGTGGAAGTTAATCCTCGAAGATGAAAAGGAGACTTCGTTGATTTCCACTAATTTATTTTGCCCATACGACATGTTTCGAACCATAGAGGTCATTATCAAGTACCTGATAATATCATTATATAATATCATTATCAGGTACTTGATAATGACCTCTATGGTTCGAAACATGTCGTACGGACAAAATAAATTAGTGGAAATCAACGAAGTCTCCTTTTCATTTTCGAGCTTCCATTTCGGCAACGCAATTTACAGCCATTATCAGGTTGCACATCTCTGCTTAGAATCAAAGTCAAATAGCAAGGTTGCTAGTCCGTTTTTCAGTTTAAAGATGGAGGCATGTCTCTCCGGTGTAGTTCCATTTACGGTGGGATTGAAATGTCGTAAATAACGCGTCTGCATAGCTTCCAGTTGATACTCTCGGCATGTTGTGTTAGCTCACGTGAATACTTCTCTGGTTTTTCACCGAGTTACGGTCCAAGTGGTGGATGCCGACGTTTCATTGGGAGTCTCTCCCAGCATCCTTCTTTGGCTGACTTCTGCTCTGGTCTTCTCCACACATGTAGGTAAGCACACGTCCTTCTCTGGCACTCAGTGGCGCAGCGAGGGGGGGTTTTGAGGGATAAACCCCCCTGAGCTCAGAAATTTTTTTAAGTTTAATCTATTGTATTTATTTGAATTATTATTACTTATATAATAGTGTAAAGATTAATAAAATATCCCTCAGAAGGCCGTAAAACTCACCATTTTTAACCATTTATCTTAATTTTTTTCTAGCGCAGGGCCCTCGCACCTCCCGCTTATCCTGGTAGGTAAGTCATACCCCCAGACACCCCAGTATTAGTGGCGCCTGAAACCCACCATAGCCTTAATTCCTGGCTGCGCCCCTGCTGGCACTTAATTGCCTTCATCCGCCGTTTTGCTCTTACCTGACTTCAGAGTCATGGTCATGTTTTTTTAATGTATTTATTTGTGTGATTTGAGCCGTGAGGTTCGTCCTAATTTACCACACGTCAAATGAAACTGAACTATATAAGTACTAATACACTCAACTACCAACGTGAGCTCCAAAATAGTCCGCTTCCATTTTCTTCTCCTCATGTGAGTCTCTTTTGGCGGAAACCCTTCCAAAACCTCCGTGGTGGATGGCGGCGCTGGAGGTGAAAGGGTTGTAGGAGGTTATGCGCATAATAGATGTTGGGGGGGGGGGAGTCTTTGAAAGTCGCTGTGCATTTGAGGCCATGAGATTGAGCGAGCTCTGGCTGCGGAGACAATCAGCACGGAAGTGTAATTACGACCGACATTAATTTTCATCTCTTGCCTTCCTCTCTCTCTCTCCTCCCAATCACATCCCTCCCCCCACCCGACTGAGCCGAGAAAATCAACTCTGCCGGTCCGCCAGAACACTACACGGAGTCTAGAGCCACCCCCTTCCAACCCCCCCCCCCCCAACTCCCTCCGAGAGAGCAAGCGTTTGAGCCCTTTCATCTCGTGTGCCCATCGCTAGTATGCTTGATGAGGTTCTTGCCTCGCCCGAATCCGTGACAACCGAGATTAATTATATCGAAGCCTTTTTCATTTTAAGAGTAGTGCACCGCGAATTTGCTCAAGGATTTCATTTTGTTTAAATGTAGTTTTCCAAGGATATGCTGTTGCTTACGCATAGGTATAACTTTGGAGAACACGAAAGTCAATATAATAGTCTTTTAAACAAGTATTTGGAGTATTTGACTCTGACAAGTATATGGAGTCGGGGACTTTACGCCGGCCTCGGAGGCGCCGGGGTTAAGTCCACGACTGCTAACCTTGAGGTCGCGGGCTCGAATCCCGCCTGGGTGGATTGACCACCATCCAGGGCATGGATGTATGTGATTGTGAAACAAGTTAATTGTAAGAGAGGACTATGTAGTCCTAAATTCGCTTGTGAAATAAATAAAGACGACATTATTTGTGTCCAGTGTTTGCCTTCATGCATACTTATGTTCAGTAATGAGTTAGTATCCATCCCAGATGAGCATAAGTGACACTGAAACTGTATCTCATTTGATTTCAAAAGCAGAGCACTGTGAACTTTTGTAAATGAATTTATTTAGGATAATATTCTGTTTTCGCAGATGTATAATATAAGACGGAACGATATTTTTGGAAAATGTTCGTATTGTGTTTTTATCAGTAAGATATGTTCAAATGGAATAGTAACTACGTGAAGTGGTGGTTAAGTATATCAGAGGCTGCACACATTTTAATTTAAAAAGCAGTTACCAGAGGTTTTTAGTAGAGATTCGTCAGGAATGGTTTTCTCTCTAGGCCTGGGAATACATTTAGAAGGCATAAGGGTTTTGGAAAATATTTGGGGCTTGTGCCTTTAGATTTTGCCTTCATTTGTTGAAAATATTAAATTGTGATTTGTCTACTGTCAATCAACGAATCAACCTAAAGGTTGTTTTGGATAGGTGAGGGTTGAGCTCACCCCGGGCTAAATCGCCGGCGTGTAACTATCACACATTCAGCTTGGGGGGGGGGGGGTTCTTTTCCTCGGGCCCCTATAACAGTGTGAAATGAAAACTGGTAACACATTTGAATTTGAATAACTCTTTATTTTAACGGCAGTGTACTGAGAATTAATGACATTTTGTAGGACGTTTCTCTGACTAAGCAGGTGTAAAACCAACGGAATATCACGGTAACCGATCGCAATGGAACTTTTTCTTCGGATTTTACCCTCCATCATACGATTCGTGCGGTCATTAGTTTGTTGATCGTATATCGCTCAATTTGAAGCGCAGTGATAATTCTATTAACTGATATACGTCAAAATGTTTTTCGTCAAGAAGATTTACTCTTAAGGACTTGATAAACGATTACTGTAAGCCTTTTTCTTCTGATTTCTTGGCTCGCTTTCAAAAAAGCGTGTTTTAATTCTCTGTACCCCAAAAGTATTTATGAACTGAGAAAATTTTCAGAGGCTTTCGTTTTAGAAAGGTAAGATTGGATTCAATTCTACATTGTATTTTTACTTTGACTTTGATGGATTACTCTGCCTTATTCATATCTTTTAGTTGAAATATTTGTTAGGATTCATTCAACAAATCTTTTCCATTTTTCGTGAAAGTATCGGCATTTCACCACTGTCACGCGGTTTCGATTGCCTCGGCTTTCAGATGCTTCCTAAAGAGCAGGAGATCCTGTTTTCACTTGGCACTTTATGTGACGTCAAAATTACGCCACGCATTGCACTTTGACCTTCAGTATACTAATTGGTGACGTCATTTTGGCATGATGAATAGTTTTCGCATCTCTAAAGATCTGATCGTTGGATTATTCTTCCTCATAAAATAATCCTCCAAGATCGTTAGAACATTAATGGCTTGCCGGGTTTCGCTTATTGTTGGGCCCTCTTCGCTTCTATAGCGTTGAGGAGTTTTTCCCCGTCCCGTTCCTTCCGCTCCTATCCTATCCCAGAAGCGTCAGCAGGCTCCTCTCGCGGCGGCTCCTCTATCCTTGTCCCTTCCTCTCCAGCCCCTCCCCGGGTGATCGGGCGTATAAGCCACTGGCTTGGTTCCAGGCCCCGGTGCGTTGTATCCTCTAAGGGCTCCCCTGAGCCCTCACCGGTTGGTAGTCTTCGTATCTATTGAAGATGTAGAAGTATCCGTCTTTGGCACATTCGGAAATGACTTCACTTGGAGGTCGGAGCGCATGGGATAAGACGGAGCAGGCGTTTGGAAGACGAGATGTTGGCGGACACGACGCAAAACAGTTCCCAATCACTAATGGGTGTAGGTTGGCAGTTTTTCTAGGCTCCCGAGGAACCCCGAGAAGTTATTACGTTGAACATTTGCTCCCTCCTTTCTTCCTTAAAGAGGGCCAAAGGGTCAAAGATCTTCGCTGTGAACATATTCCACTTGAAACCACGATAAAATTTCACCAAAGCAAAATCTCTTGAATTCGCTACTTTTTCCGCTAAATCCTGGATTGGATGATCCATAGCTTCTTCCGTTACATTTCGTCTATTCAATTGAGTGCTTCATCCATTTTTGGCTCAAATTTCATCTTCGCATTCTTCACTCTGGTTTCATACCAGGAGAAACCAACATGCTTTCTGATATTCTAGCCCCAAACGATTCCGTCAGATTCAAACGAATAAAAATATTACAATCGCGTTTCCCTCATCTCCTCTGATAAAGACCAGTGCTTTTGTTTTATTTGCATTGATTTTCATCTTATAACTAGTCATTGTCTTGATCTCTGCATTCTATTCTGGTTTTCACCGCGTCCGTTGAGTTTTGGCGACAACAGATTCGACCTGAAGACGCTGACTGCAATGTCAGCGAAACTGTCGTCGCCAAAACACAACGGACGCGGTGAAAACCCGAACAGAATGCAGAGATCATCTGATCAACGCCGCGAAAATCTTCGAACCTACATTAGTCATTGTCTTTTCCGTATATTTATCTTAATTTTCTTCACGCTTCGATTGCGTCTTCAGTGACCGCTAATTAGATCATCGGGTAATCGCAGCATAGTAATTTTTTCACCGTTTATTTTTACACCTTGCGCCTCCAGTTTTGTGTAAATTAATAGCTTTTCAAATGAGGACTTCGGAAATTACGGGGGCAGAGCACTATCTCACCTCAGTAATTTCCTCATTGTTACTTTTTCGTATCTGGATCCTGATTCAATGGCAGCTTCGAAGAGGCAAGAATGACGAAAGTACTGAGACAAGGGTCCCTCTGTCCCTCTTAATAGGGTGGTTTCCTATTATTTTTTTAACTGCCTAAATCGAAAGATTATTACTCCTGGAGTAGGCATTTCACGCTCTTATATTTTCGAATGACGATATCTATTTTTCGCGATTAAACGGAAAGTGAAAAATTTCAAGCGCGCGAAACGCGACGGCTTAGTAGGAATGATGGGAAAACCCTGTGTGACGTATTTCTGCCCGCTGCCGCCCTGTGAGGTGACCTTGAGGCGAGGCTTGAGCGCTGATACGACGCAGGCTGCTAGCAGGTAGCAGAGTACCCTGCTAGCAGGTAGCGCTTGGCTCAAATATGGATTATTACTACCTTATCAAACGAAGGAAACTTTCCGACCTTAGACAATTTTAATAAGTGATTATTAAGATATGTTTCCCTGAGGTATGTGACTCATCCATGCATTTGTAATCTCAGACGATGTAAAACTCCTATCTACTAGTATAGAAACTAGGTCCCGGTGACGTCTCGTGGAGTGGAATCGCATGGGCGCCAATCTGGCCTTTTTCAAATGAGGTTAAAAATTGACCATTGCCATTCGGTTAAACTGGGGTTTCTAAAACCAAATAATTTGTATATTATGAATACACTAGTGGTGGGTAACGAATCGCAATCAGTGCATTTCGTTTTCTTTGATGAAGGAAGCTACCCTATTTTATAGGTATATGAAGGGATAATAGCCAAAGGTCGGAAAATTTCGGACGAAATGGAATGGGACTGTCGGCTGTCCTTCTGAGCGGGTCACAGCTTCTCCTCTCCTCGTGTTGTCTCTATCTAATCTCCTCTTATCTCCTCCGGCTTCATCTAATTTTCTTTTTCTTTGCAGGTACTGGGTGACATTTTCGATGTAATTTATTGTATTTGTAGATAACCAGGTTTACATTAGCTCTCTCAGTAGGTTTTTGCAGGTTTTTCACGCCCCCCTTCTTGTGTGGGCGTGTTCCTGCAGTGGTTTTATTTTCGATATGGACGACAGTCAATATCCTTAGGTTTTTCCCACGTTCACTAACATCTTTTTACACTTCGTCAATGGTAACTTTGTTAACTTATAATTTTATTTGCTGATTGAGAATGGAACTTCTATGTCTCTTTATGTAATTTCTCTGCATGTAATTTCATGAGCAACTTGACAATGTATTTAACTGCATATATTTCATATTTGACGAGGGGTTAGATGGAAGATGGGACTTTCTAGTCCCAATCTTGCCCAATAAAGTCGTTTATTATTATTATTTAATAAATTTTCACATCAATTTTGCTGGTTTAAGGCGAGGTTCGGGTATCACCAAGCACTCTCGTCTTGTTACTCTGTGTTGAAAAATTTTCTGACAATCCGACAAGCATTTAAAATTGCTGCTTTTGTATTGTAATAAACAAATTTTTCGGCAGTCCAATAGTTTGAAGACCTTGATGCATTGAATGAGGCGCTACTCTTGTGGCAGAGATAATGATTAGTATTATGTGTACTTTATCTGATTTCCACAATCTCTTAATTTCATTTTTAAGCTCTTCATACTTTTCTATTTTGTTGGTGTAGGCTGTAGTGATATTATGCGAATTAGGTACGACAATGTCTATCAAGTACGTTCCATTGTGAGTTTTATATTGCTCTACTAGATAAGGTCTATTGCTATGGACTGTGTTATCGGTAATAATTGATCGGCCATAATAAATCTTACACTGATCGTTTTCAAGTATGGTTTTTGGTGTTTACTTATAATAAGGAACTCCATTTTCAATGAGTTTATAATTTAGAGCTAATTTCTGGTGAATGATGTTGCATATTTGATTGTTACGGTGCAGATAGTCTTTTTGGGATAAGTTAGTGCATCCACTTGTGATGTGCTGCATCGTCTCAGGGGCATTATCACATTTTTTGCATCTGTCATCCAAAATATTTGGGTTTTTAATTATATATTTTTCATAATTTTTTGTTTTCACCACCTGGTCTTGTATTGCGATCATAAATCCTTCTGTTTCTGGGAAGAGTTGCCCATGCCTGAGCCATGCGTGCGATGCATTTTTATCGATTTTAGGGGCCTCCAGGGCATGAGTGTGTCTTTCGTGATGGGATTTAGCTTTCCATATTGACATTTTACTGTCTATAGTAACAGTGGTTCCACTAATTTGCGTACTTTTGTCAGATAGGTTTAACGGTGTGTATTTATTGTCTGCGTCACAGATAGTTCTCAGGAGATCCGAGGTAGATTTCTTGCTGAAAAAATATTTCCGTAACTGAGAAAGTTGTGAGTTGTGCTGATTCTTGATGTCTACGATACCCCTTCCACCAAATTTTCTGTGCAATGCGCTCCTCTCTATATTCGAGTTTTTGTGGAGCATGTTTTTCTCTGTCATATGGAACCGAATTTTTCTTTGTAGCTCGTCTAGATCTGTTTGTGACCATTTGATTATACCAAAGGAGTATGTCAGGAGAGGGATGGCAAAGGTTTTAATTGAATTAGTGAGGTTTTTTCTGTTTAATTCCGTGCGAACAAGTTTCTTGATTCTATTTTGGAATTCAGTCGAAAGTTTTTGCTTTATCATAGAGTGACCTAGTCGTGTTGCTTGTTGGAATCATAGGTACTTATAGGTATCTCCCTCATCCATGGCCTCTATTATTTGCCCATCCTGTAGTGGAATATCATTCCTTTGTACTTTACCTCGGACTATTGTGATAGTTTTACATGTATCTATTCTAAATTCCATGTTTATATCCTTAGAAAATATTTCAGTTAAACGGACTAATTGATTTAGAATATTATTAGATCCTGCATACAGCTTGAGATCGTCCATATAGAAAAGATATGATAGAGTATGGCATCTTGGTTCTTTTCCTTTTATTTTGACTCCATATTGAGTACTATTCAGGAGGTTTGATAAAGGGTTTAGCGCAAGGCAGAACCATAACACACTCAAATAGTCACCTTGAAATATTCCCCGTTTGATTTTGATATTATTTGTCTGCAAAAGACCCTCGTCAGTTTTTATGTGCAAGAAAGTGCTCCATTTTTTATCACGGTATGGAGACATTTAATAACTTCTGGGTGAATTTTATAGATGTTTAGTACTTTGCAATAAGCCAGGAATGGGGAACAGAGTCAAAAGCTTTTTTGTAATCTATGTAGCAACAATGTAGGCTCCTCTTGTTTTCTTGTATTTGTTTAAGAATTATTGAATCAATTATCAACTGTTCCTTGCAACCTTTGCTTCCTCTGTGGCATCCCTTTTGTTCTTCCGTTAAAATGTGGTTCTCATCTATATGGTTGTTGATTACTTCCGTTGTGCAAGGGGTGAACATTTTTAAAAGTGTTTATTATTATTATTCTTGTTTCTTGACTCTTGCACACGATCCTCTGTGAGCAATTCCCCCTGAACAAGTTAATGGACCGAAAATATAATGACGTCACCAAATTATGAAAAGTGAACGGCAACTCTCACTCTTTCATCTCTTTGAATTTCGAAAGAATGGCTCCATGAGGAAGATTCTCTTCAAACATGACTTATCATCATCCCCTTCCAACTACCGAAATCTATTTAATAAATTGCCAATTCCGTTCTTTATGAAAGACCCCACCCTGATACCAAAAGATGGAAAGCTAAATTCCCGTTTTCGGAGAAGATTTTATTCGGAATGAGCATGCTTTATCTAATTCAAATGCCCTTCCTTCCATTCAAGTATTCGTATTCCATTACTTAACTCGCGAATAATAGGAATCGATCAACTGTGCTCTTTCTTCGGGCCCGATGATTGAATGCAATTTACATTGATGGATTCTTCCCTGTCCTGGCGAATAATACGAGGCTCGCTTCCAGAACTCCTTATTCTTATATATATGCGCAGTAGCTGGCGCCCTCTGCTGAATCCCACCGGGCCTTCTGCCTTGATTCCATCCATCATCGCATTGCGAATCCGTGAAATCAATTTCGGAGCCGTGCCATTGTGCTATTCCTTACGCCCCTCCAACCAATTGAAGCGCTTTTCATATTCCTTATCCCGATTGTGTCGCGATTTGGCATCTTTGCTTCCTCTCTTCATCCTTGGCTGAACCAGAGCCTTCATTACTTCATCAGCTTTTGATGCGATTGGGACGGACTGAAATGATTTTACTCACTCCCAAGCTATCTGATCTATTTTTTTTCGCGACATTGTGCCCTTTGACATACGCCCAATACGAAACACTCGTCATTAATCATCAAGTAACTGTCGGTTGTATTTCTTAGTCGCCAGGAATTAACGTTAGCTAAACCGTCGTGGTTGATGTGGTTGACATTAATGGGAATTTTGAGTGTTTCTAGCAATTTCTATGCTCCACCATTCGACTCATACCAAGATCTTTACCATTATCTCTCCAAAGATGGCTCATTTCAGTCCTCCAGACCAACTCAATTCAAATTTCGACTCCACGCCATTAAGTTCCTTCCTCCTGCTGCCCAATCAGCCGCCAACATAATCAGTACTAAATTATTTCTTAATTCAGAAATAAAAACCTAGTTTTACTATTTTAAAATGACCGCTAGCGCGTTTGCGCATATGGATCTTCATTTCAGAGGGACATGGGAGGACAACCCACATCTCTTATATCATCCGCTTCGGAGGGAACTAACATTACTACTTCTAAAAAAAATCTTAATGAAAAAGTTCAACTCATTTTAATAATGCGCGGTATTATAGATCAAAACTCTCAAAATTGAAATTCATATTGGTGGATCTCTTCATGCTGCAGCTAAGCCCTCTTGGCTGCATGATTCATTTAAGTAATTCAGACTGCACTTCTAAAGTTTTTACTTTTTATCATCATTCGGGGGGTGGGACAGGTGGACAAGGCCACGCTCGCTCATTATTATAATTTCCTATTTAAATAAGAGTAACTTCTTCTTCTTCTTCCTTCCAGGATTAGGCTTCTAGGCCTGTTCCGGCTCCACATTACCATCTTTTCCTTGGTCTTCCTATACTTCTCTTACCAAATGGTTGATATTCCATCGCTTGTTTTGGAATTCTTTCATTTGGCATTCGAAGTAAATGTTCCTTCCATTTATGTTTGTAGTCCTGTAGTTTGTCAGTGACTGCCTGGACACCCAGTCCATCTCTTATTTGAGTGTTTCTTATTTTATCCAATCTTGTGCAGCCTTTTGCTGATCTTAAAAATTTCATTTCCGATAATTCTATCTGCCTTAATTCATTCTTTTTTTGGTACCCAACATTTTGATCCTTAGAGTTTAGTAGGGACTGCCATTACTTTGTAAAATTTTATTTGTGTTTCTTTTCTTGTTTTGTCTTTTAGAGTTCATCTAATTGTGCCACATATTCTCTGGAAAGTGTTGACCTTATTTTTAACATATTTTTCCTCGTCATATCTTATATCGCATCCTAACTACTGGAAGTGTGACACTTGCTCCAGGACTTTATCCTCAATAACAACTTTTGTTCGTATCGGGTTGCTTCCTAAAAATGTCATAGTCTTTTTTTTTAGGTTTTTGAAATTCTCAGGTTGTATAGTTTGCTCAACTGGTGTAGTCTGTTTACTGCCATCTGAAGTTTGTCCTCTTTATCTTGTATTATAGTCTTGTATAAATAAAGAGGAAGGAAACGATATCTCACGCGAAAGGGCAACGACTTTGGTTCTCATATCCATTCAACTCCATTGAGAATGGAAATATAAATCAGTGATAGACGAGAAGTTTATTTGGGGTAAATATTTGGAAAGTTCGTTTATTCAAGGCTAAACAAACAACAATTCAAAGAAAATTGTTTAATAAAAACAATTTTCTTTGACTTAACCCAGATCTTAGCCTCATGATTCCGATAATAAGTCTTGATAAAAATAATTCTCAGTTGGTGAGACCTGAATTGTTTTAAATACCTGTGTGAATAAACCAATGTATCAAGTAAATTTATTGAATAAAAAGAAGTAGAAGACGCATAAAAAATAACAGAGACAAAAAACAGGTATCGTTTACCAAAATGTAACGGAAGTAATCAATCAGGTATGAGAGGAAGAAAGTCTTAAATTATTTTTGGTGACGGACGAAAGCCGTCGTCGGCAAAGGAAGAGAAGGAATAATGACAAAAAATATGGATTAGGTAACCGGAAAGAAGAGTAGAAATGTTACTCGATTCTCGCTCTGAATACAGGCTAATAGTTGCCAACACATATTTCCACGCGAAGGAGATACACGTGGGAAATTGCGGGAGGCCTTAGAAGAATACAAACAAGCTACATTTTAGTAAAGTAAATACTAGAATCACTCTTTCGTCAAACTTCACCCTTCACCAATATTTCTTTTTTATATATCCCTGTGCCAACGAGAAGAGCACCATTGGCCTTTCGCATATTTTCTTTTAAACCTAACAATCAAACGTACACGATCATCCATGCCTTGGATAAGGGATACCTGGCGGGAGTCGAGCCCGCGACCTCGTACGTGGCAGGCAAGGCGCGCCGTCGACGAGGCCGGTATTTTGCAGGATATTAGGTAGATTTTTCATTTTTGCTGTAGCATTTTTACCTGCGTAGGCGATGTATGTTATTATTACAGTATTCTACCGATTAAGGTAGGTTTCCATGGAGTACTAAAGAAGTGATCTTGGAACCTCCCTTTCCTTCCAGCGCTGTCTCCTTCAATTCACTGTAAGGCCTACTCCCTTTCAATCTATCTAAAAATCCTATTCTTTTCCTTCCCCTCCCTCGTTTCCTTAACATTCTACCCTCTAACAACATTTTCAACATCCCCTCCCCGCTAAGTATTCGCTCCATCCATACCTTCTGTCTCCTCCGTACCTCATCTAAAAGCTGCCTCTCCTCGCCAACCATATCCAGCACTTTTTCGTTCCTTTTCCTCTCCGTCCATTTCACCCTTTCCATTCTTCTCTATACCCACATCTCGAATGCCTCCAATCTTCTCTCGTCGTCTTTCCTCAGTGTCCACGTTTCCGCACCGTAGAGAGCTACACTCCAGATCAAACTCCTCACTAACCTTTTCTTTGAACTCTTACATAACGATCCCCTCAGAAGCTCCTTCCTGTTCCTGAACTACTCCTTTGCTAATGCAATTCTCCTCCTAATGTCCTTACTACTGTATCCGTTTTCCTCTAACGTACAGCCTAAATAGTTGAATAGGCGATGTATGTACATCATGTGATTAGAAGCGAGTAATCTCTCAGAAAACCTCTGGTATAAACCCCTCTCCCTTAATTGATTCGCAGCAGAATAAAATATAACATCACCCTTACTTAGTTCACGTACCCCCTTGGCAAGAGGGCTTGAAGACACGGCCTGCTTGGCGTCCATAATTCTCCCCTTCGAAGGTCGCTGCGGGGGTTTAAGCTCTTGTGATTCGTTTCTTCTTTCACATTCGTTGTTCTCTCTCGCGTCGATCAGTTCCACCGCTTCGATCCCTCCACTGCCTCCCATCCCATCGGCGTAACACAAGGGCTGCGTGGGGATAGCGGTGCATATGGCAGTGGCTCCCTCTTTTCTCAAAAGGACATTCATTCATTCATTCCGTCGATCCCTATCAATAAATAGCACTCAGGCACGCGGTGAGCGCTTCGGAATGTTAGGATCTGGTGCACACTGCCCTAGTCCCTCCTCCTGGAGAAATTACTCATCACAAAACCCTCTAAATCCAGTTCCCCAACTATTTTTCTTCGGCTTTCACCAGTATGCCTTTATCGGCTGGCAACTTCTCAGCTGTAAGTCTCTCAGTCATTCTCAACTTCATGTATTAAATATGAGAAAAGTTTGGCCGAGTTTTGCGCAGCTCACAAAACCTATGTCAGCAGTGGAGACATCTAACTTGGTTGCAATGAGAATATATTATGGAAACCGAACGTGTTTGCTGATATGCCTCCTACTTACGAAATAATTAATGATGGACCTCTGCAATCCAGATTCCCGTTCGCCTTTTTCCACTTTCGTCTTCATCCAATTCATTGATCCCTTCATCTTCTGCCGAATTCTCAGTGCCCAGTGCTTTTTTCGCCCTAATGGTAAATTTTAAATGGTGGAGTAAGTATCCAAATATTAGACCGGCAGTACCGACCTTTTCAGTCTAGAGCGGAAGGTTCGTGAAGGTTAGCAGATTTATGTATTTTATAAGACAATTTTATTGTACCCCCTACTGCGTAGAAACTGGCCAACAGAGTACTAGCCCTCCATCCAGAGGCTCATTTGATAACAATTGGGCGCAGGGTAACGATTTAATGTTTTATTAATATTAAGTAGGTTATTTCATGAAGTTATTGGACTACGATGTTTTTATCGGATGGCTCAAAAAATAAATTTTCCAAATTTTATCCAATTTCCGTTACGAATATCTCTGAAAATTTTGTATTTAGCTGAAAAATGCTGCAAGTGTCTTTGTGATCGTCTGCGGTATATTTCTATGAGGACTGGTTATAGGGATGATTGCATTAGTAGGCGCTTATGACCGATTTACACTAAGACTAGTGATTTGCGAGCAAGCCTGAAATGTAATGACCATTTCAATTAGGATTATTACACCTGTCTTCGATTGATATGTTTTGCATGCATGCCTAGGTAAAGATATATACGCCCGCAGAGAACTGTGCCTGACGAGCTATTGATGTTCCTTCGTCCGCATTCTCTCCATCATCACTCCATGGAAGTCCCATCAAAATCATCATCACGTCATTGGCTTCTTTTCTTCTGCTTCGCCTCGCGTTCTTCTTTCCCTTCCAAACAAACCCTCTTCTAAATCACAACCCTCGCCCGAACTACCTTTCGAGCATCATCGGATCGCTACCTTTACTAATGAAAAGAATATATCCTCCGCCGCCCCTTAACTTTGTGTCTTTCGTGCCCCTGCCCTCTTCCCTTTCGTCTCCGAAATTAATAGCATCGCACCCTGCCAGTAGAAACCCACCCTCCTCAACGAAGCGAAAGGGGTTTTCATACATTTTGACGTGGCCGCATTAAGGTGAGTATTTTTTTCTCATTACATTGAGGCGATGAGCGTCGGGTACTGAATGCTTTTTGCGTCGTAACGAACAGAATATGGATTTGCCAGTGGTCTATTTCGTTCAATCCCACGAAACTTTTGACTCCTCCGTATTCCCCTCCTACATTTTGTTTTACGCGTTCCGTGCCACTAAAAAATACTCCCCCCCCCCCCCCAATAACTCTCCCACCTCCCACCTCTGGCATGTGATAGCTCATCTCTCTGAAGATCGCGCCCGCACTTCAAATGATTGAATTGGTCGCGAACCTATTACTTCGTGGAGGTCTGTTGCGTTTGTGATTGGCACGTTCGAAATTATAATATTATCACCTGTGGAAACTTTAACAAAGAGAGAGACTCATATTTGTCCGTTTCTCGGTGCCACCTCCTATGTAATTATCATTTCAAACATTATTTCAATCATTCCTACATCTTCCTCTTTCGACTGATTTTAAGTATGAATACCCAGGCCGTTTCCCAATTCGCAATTATTAACCCTTGGTGCACTTTTCGATCGTCAACTTACGGATGTGACGACAGCAAGGGTGGATTCAATCTGCGAGGGCGCAAGGGAACGAAGGGTAAGTAAACAAGGGAACCTGGATGCTCCCTCGTTAACGTGACCTCGTGGGAAGTGGACGTGAAAATGACGGCAATGGAAGACTCAGAAATCTTGAACTGGAGTTTTAAGTAATTTTGTGCTCATTACTTATGTGAGCTCTTTTACGTAATATTATATCGGCATTGTGAATTATTGCTCTTCACATGCAAAAATTTAACTATAAAGGTGAAATTGATGCTTATATCAACCACCAGATGTCCTAACACTACCCCGCGCGTCACATTTCGTTACTATCAATAGTTCGCATTATTCCCGTTCACACTTTATGGCGCCAGTAGAGCATAAGTAAGGGAGCAGGGTGCAAGGGAGAAAGGGAACAAGGGAATGAGTGCCTACTACGTGGATTGGAAAACGGCCCTAGTTAAAGAAATATTTGCTCCGGGGTAGCTTTTGTAGTCCTTCAGTTGGTTCCAATATTATTTTACTATAATGTACGCAGTTGGCTGTTACTCTGCACCCTGGCGCTCATGTTCTCGCTCCGCTCCCTTGTCGAGTGGTGCGGTCGATGCTTTTTCGCCAGAGCAAATGCCGAAACTGTGTTTTCCTCTCCACCGCTCAGTTTCCAGTGGCAATTCCCTCACGGCGCGTAGGACCTCACTTGGGCCAACTCTTCAAATGCCGAGAACAACAGATGCAATTGCTTCCCAGCTGAGAACAAATTATGCATAAGGAAATCTTAATCTTGCCCATCGCTCCAACCATAAGGTACGCAATGAAGGTTTAGAGATAAATTTTGTTTGTTAAATTTGGATTTAAGCGTCATTTTATGTTCCAATTTTTCCTTTGAATTGCTATTTAAATAATGGGGAACTGCATATTTGGGATAGAAAAATTTTAATAGGCAAGATGGGCAAATAGCGACCTGATTAGCCATTCACTAGAAAGAAATTTCAGGGAAAATATTGAATCGATTGCGGCATTACCGTGTTCACAAGGAAGTCTTCACGATAAATACGCTTTCATTTCCACGGTAGAATTTGCTTACCATAGGCAGGAGTTACTCTTCTTTATTTTCCGGGAAGTGGAACGTGTTTTTATGGGAAAGAAATTAAAACTTGGAACGAATAACCTTAAAAAAATCTTCATAGGGTTAAAATGTATGCCTTGCTTTACCTCTTGAGCTCAATTACAGAACTCTTGCACTCCCACCTGCTTTCTACCTCCAAAATCTTCCTCCTTCCATCAAAAAAAAGCGTCTCTATGCCCTTACCCTCCCGTTTGAAAAATGAGCGAAAAAAAAAGCGAGGCCAAAATACCCGAGCCACCCAACCACCAAACCGTGCCAACAAGGATGAGAAAAAAATGAGAGAAGTAACCCCTTCTCATTTCTCATTCCATTTTATCATCCTCATCACCATCATCTTTTTATGTTTTTAATATTTCTGAGTCCCTGAATATATATAATGTATATAATAGCGTGGGAGGAGGAGGGGTGGGGGTGGGGGGGGAGTTGGAGGAAAGAGGGTTAAGGAAATAAAAGAAGAAGAAATGAGAAAAAGAGAGAGAGAGAGAGACGGAGAGGAAGGATATTTGATGATTTTTCGCCCGCTGTGCATTGTTTGCCTAACAAAGAAGTCGTTATCAAAATATGTGCCCGTGGGATAAAAGGGATAGAACTGCGGAGCGGAGGCATTGGGGGGGGGGAGGGGGGGGGAATGGTTCCAGGGGGGTGTGGCACCCCCCTCTCCTCTCGCCTTCCGAAAACGTCGTCCAGATCATCCGCCTCCCCTCCCCCTTACAGCATGCATGCTCACTCCTCACTCACGTCGACTCAAAGGCGACTGACTTCCCCTCAACCCAACCCAACCCAACCCAACCCAACCTCGCTCACGTTTTCGTTTCGAAAATTGGAAAAGTTTCTATGAATTGAGTTTTTTCCTTTTTTATACACGTTATGGGGAAGGGGAGGGGCGGGGAAGGCAGCAATAAAAAAAGGAAGGAAAATTGACATTCTTCCGGAATAATAGTGGCTGCCTTACGGCCTCGATTGTTTCGTCTTTGAGAAAAGCGAGGAAGGGACGAGAGGATGAATGCGATAATGAGCCGCGACACACAATCTGGTGAGCCATTCACTCACTCCGTCAAACACGTTCTCCCCCCTCGCCCTTCGTTTTGGTTCCGTTGAGGACGAGACCAGACACAGAACGAGACAATAACCATTTCCTTATATACTTCGGCAAGCGATTGCAAAACGTGGTCAACCGCTGAACATTTTAGCGATAGCTTTAGTTCTAATGTCATGGTTGTAGGGATTACAGTACCACATCCATGGCTTATGATGGTTACGTATCTCATTATTCTTGAAAACTACCTCAGAATTCAATATGCTCCATTTAGGATTTTTATTCGTGCATTTTATTCTTCTGTCTCTTCTAGTAATTCGTATCTAAGGCTAGTTTGGAGAGGTGAGGGCAGAGCTCAACCCGAGCTAAGTCCTGAGGGAATGCATTTCGCTTATTCAGGGTTTGGATAGCTATTTCCCTTGCGCCACCTCGCACTTCCATTGCTTTTGTTCATGAGGATGTCCAAAGGCGGATGTCGTCCGGGGTGAGAACCCGGGGCCCTAAGGTGAGTAGCCAAGTGCTCTTCCCTCTCCAGCTAACCAAGCACTCCATGCCCCTCGTAAAATACTTCAATCGGATTAGTTCCTAGAGAAGTGACTAACCTCTTGGCGAAATGTGGTTATATTTTAGGATTACTTGGAATAGCGATTGAATCAAGAGTGTCATACAAATATTCTCTCCTGTTTCAACTTGATTAGCATCTCCTTAGTATGCGTAGTAAATTCAATTGTCTTCAGTTTGATGCATCTGAAGAAGTCCCAATTCCTACTATTCCGCTTCATTTTTACTCATAGTGGATGTAGGAGTAATATGTAATGGAATGAACTTTGGGTAAACAAAATATACTTAGATACATATCTTTTGGTGAAATGGTCGCCCAAAAGCGGTATCTCGCTTCCATTACCAGATCGGAAATGCTGCGAGAGTGCCGATGCGATTCGTACTGGGACAAGTGAATAAAAATGGTATTCCAAAATGTGCGACAAACATTTTTCTACCGTCTTTTTTGTGAGAAAGTCTATGAATTTAATTTTTGATCTCTCATGAGTAAATATTGAAAAAAAAAATGGGAGCTGTAGCTATATTCTTAGATTGCGTCGTTGAAGCATGTCATGCATCCAAAAGTATACATGACGTGTGACGTCATTCCAACTGCGTTCAAAGTCGAACCGCTTAAACTTTGCTCAATTGCCAATAACAGTTGGAAAGGATTAATTTAACGAAATCGGTTTTTCGTGAGTATTAGGCAATAGCCTACTCGGGGAAAGAAATCCTCCCTTTCCATGGCTATTGCTTATTATTGATGATTGTTGCGCATTGCATGGATAATAATTGCTTCTTTTTCCTCAGTTCAGTTCAGCGCACTTGCAACACAAAATAAATGTTTAACGATATCGACTCTCACACGGATTCCTTAAATGTATCATTATCAGATACAAAAAAAATAACTCAAGAGTAAGGAGGTAGTCCAATCGGTGATTCTGTCAGGGGGGAACGGATCAGAAGATGCGCTTTGATACAATTCCATTAATTAATACAATACTAATGAGCTTAATAAAATTAAATTACATTCGAATATTGTAAAATCAATTTGCTTCGACAAATGTACTGGCTTTTTGACATCTTAATCCATTTTGATGCAATAAAGCAGTAATCGCGTTTCATACCTACGATAACCCAGAAAAATGCGCTGAAATTCTGTTCCACAAATTGCTCCGCTCTTAGTTATTTACATGAAAATTGTTTCCATTGCGTTAGTCAGAGCAGGAGTAGAATGGAGAAGAAAAATTCGGGTGACAGAATTTTGCAGCAGGATATTCAGTTATAACGCATTATACCATTGAGCTGGCTCTTATATTAATCCATACAGAGTACATCAAACTGTTCATGTATTCACCTGAGGAGCCCATGGCGTGGTTGCAAGCAAGCTACTCTGGATGTCGAATGTGCCTAGCCACTCGGAAGGTCTGTGACGTAGTGCTCCAGGGAAAACTTCTCATGACTCCTCATGAAACATTTTCAGTGTTGGGGCCAATGCTTCGCCATAGGTTCCCATCTACCATTTGTATAAATATATAAATAGATCCACAAGAAGATTATGGTCCTATGATGATCATTACCATATTTAGTTGCTATGTTATGCACCGATTCCATAACCATTTTCAGTGATTGAAACGGATATGGCAATTGCAAACAATTATCACCTGGAATATTTATTAATAAGTATTCTAACAGTTAATGTAGGCTTACAAGAATTAATTTCTCGAAACGCCTGCATCACTCTTCCTATAATTCTCACTGTATTGTCCATTTTTCTCTCTCAAAGTGCGCATAAAATTACATTTGCTCTATTTCATTTGCAGTGACCACCTACATTACACTTGGGTCTCGAATACTTTCCTCGCCATGATTTTTCAAACTCTTCTCGTGATTCATTTCCGACTCACACCGCCTTCTCTCCCCTCTCAAACAGCACTTGTCTTTCAACAGAGTGGTTTACTATTATTTTTTTATTGCCTAAATCAAAAGGTTATTACTCCTTGAGTACGTATTTAACACTTTTAGATTTTTAAAAGACGATATCTATTTTTCGCGATTTAATGAAAAGTGAAAAATTTCAAGCGCGCGAAAACGCGACGGCTAAGTATGAATGCTGGGAAAACTCCGTGTGACGTCATTCTGGTTCCCGCTATCGCAAGTGAGGTGACCTTGGCGAGAGGCTTTGAGCGCTGATACGAGGAAGGATGCTAGCACGTAGCAGAGTACCCTGCTTGCAGGTAGCGGTTGGCTTAATTATGGATTATTAATACCTTATCAAACGAAGGAAACTTTCCGACCATAGGCAGTTTTAATAGGTGATTATTAAGAGACGTTTCCCTGAGCTCTGTGCCTCATGCATGCATTGGTAACCTCATACGATGTAAAACTCCTATCTACTCGTATAGAAACTAGGTCCCTGTGACGTCACGTGGAGTGGCATCGCATGGGCCCCAATCTAGCCTTTTTCAAATGAGGATAAAATTGACCATTGCTATTTGTCTAAACTGGGTTTTCCTAAACCAAATAATTTGTATATTTTGAATACTCTAATGGTGGGTAACGAATCGCAATCAATGCTTTTCGTTTTCTTTGATGAAGGAAACTACTCTATTCCAAACAGGGCTCATTTCCTTCCATTCTGTCTTCCAAATCCCCTCCCTCGCTTACCTGACATTCCTCCACCTGTCACCACTTCCTCATCTCCCTCCCTCGCCTCCTACACGTTTCCTCTCCTCACCCACCACACCCAGCACTTCTCCGTTCCTCCTCTTCTACGTCCACTTCACCATCTCCATTCACCCTCATCGCGTAGGCCTCAACCTTTTCACTTTTTTCTTTTCTAAGGGTCCATGTTTTCACACGGTAAATCTCTACTTTCCAGGTGAAGACTTTTCACTTGCTTTTTCTTCAAGTTCTTTCGACAGTTCCCCCCTATTTAAGAACGACGGCTTCGTTAACGCTATAGTCTTTCTACAATTCTCAATATAGCGTCCGTTTTTCTGTCATGTAATGCCCAAATAGTCGCACTGTTTCAATCGCAGCAACCACCTACATTGACCTTTGGTCTTGAATTCCTTCCTCGCGATGATTTACAAAACCGCACAACTTTGTTGTTTTTGCATTAATTTTCAGGCCACATTCCTCACAATCTTCTCAACGAGTGAACTTGCGCCTGCAGCCTTTTCGTTGGCTGGCTAAGCAATGCGTGATCATCCGCGAACCTCACTGAATTAACGGCAACTCTTAAAATCTCCCCTCTTACTCTTCCTAAACTTCCTCCACTGCTTTCCTCGCATGAGCGTTAACACAGGAAATGCGACAGGGCGCGGTTGTCCCACATTGGGCTACCATTTGCCAACCCTTATGCTTCTCGTGCCCTCGTCAATTCCTCCAATCTGCGCCGATTTCCTTGAGAATTCCATCAGCGTTACTCAGCCCATTCTGTCTATTTGGTGGTATTTCAAAATTCATGAAGCAAGCACATGCATCCTGGTTATCTTGCAGATTCCTCTCCGCTAGGGTCACTTCACGGGTTGACTCTCATGGAAGGTAACCGATCTTCTCCCAAATACTCGATTACACTCATCTCCAATCGTATGAAATCGAAATATGCGAAATCATGCCAGTAATCCTATTTTTATTATTACAGTATTCTACCGATTAAGGTAGGTTTCCATGGAGTACTAAAGAAGTGATCTGGGAGCCTCTCTTTCCTTCCAGCACTGCCTTCTTAAATTCACTGTAAGGCCTACTTCCTTTCAATCTATCTAAATATCCTATTCTCTTCCTTCCCCTCCCTCGTTTCCCTAACATTCTACTCTCTAACACCATTTTTAACATCCCCTCCCCGCTAAGTATTCGCTCCATCCATACATTCTGTCTCCTCCGTACCTCATCCTAAAGCTGCCTCTCCTCGCCAACCATATCCAGCACTTCGTCGTTCATTTTTCTCTCCGTCCATTTCACCATCTCCATTCTTCTCCATACCCACATCTCGAACGCCTACAATCTTCTGGTTTTCGTATTTTAAAGCTTTCCTCTTTTTTGGTTACGGAATTAGAACTGTCAGAACGACATATAGCGAGGATGACTATGGGTATGGTTATTATACTGACAAAAGATCGTAAGTTTTTCCGGGGAATAATATTTTTAAATTTCTCCCGGGTTACACTCCGGTTAAGTCTGTTAAATGGCGACGTTTCGACGAGTGGATCTCTATAATCCTCATCATGGCTGACACTGACTAGCGAGTTTGGGGCCAGCCAGGTTTCTATTGGTTGCTAGTCGGGGACGGTTGACCGGGCAATTCAAAATTCATGCTCGCCGCGGCGGTTGGACTTGAATTGTCTCCGCGAACGACTTATTTTGTGGAGTAAATGTCTTCCTATATTTTCCGATTTTGTTCTATCCAGAGTTTCGTTGAGTTGTTTCTCCTCCGGACTTATTTCGATTGCCTATTTCATCAGCCTATACGTATCAATATCGATATGACCAGCCATACCAAAGGGGCAGTCAAAATTGATTTTATGGGCAAGATGGAGATTACCAACGCATTTTCTTTGGGTTGAAGTTAGAAGAGGAGTCAGTGCCACAAATTGCTCCGTTCTTAGAGATTATATTCGAGAAGAAATTGCCTGAAGGAAATGTACAAGCGGACTGGAAAATGGCAAACATTTCACCGATATTCAACAAAAGGCAAACGACATGACCCAGGCAACTATCGTCCAATTTCATTAACATCGGTTATAGGCAAGATACTTGAGCATATCGTCATTTGCAATATGATGACTTTCTCGGACAGTCGGAACATTCTACATGGCTGTCAGCAAGGCTTCCGAAAAGGTAGATCATGCGAAACACAGCTTGCGCTCTTCCTTCATGACGTTCTCAATCCGGTAAATCGAAAAGAGAATGGACAAATTATTTCTAGATTTCAAGAAAGCTTTCAACCGTTACGCCACAAAAACTGTTACTCAAATTACAATGATGCGGATTAAACACAACAGTAATGAACTGGATACGCTACTTCATGAGTGACTGAAAGAAAAAAGTAGTTCTGGCGAGAATTAGGTCTGATGTATTAAAGTGGCATCAGGCGTTCTACAAGGAAGCGTTATTGGCCCCCTTTTATTCGTTATATACGTTAATGACCTATGCTGTTGCATTAGCAGTAAAACACGTTTATTTTCTGAAGACACTGTCGTCTATCGCGGCATTAATGATCACTCCGATTTAGAAATTCTATCATCAGGTATGAGCAATGTTTTTTGTGAAGCCGAGATTGGGGACACGAACTTAATTTGAGAAAATGCATGTCGGTACATTTTTTGCGGAGGCTGTCCAATTATAACCATGTTTATGGGGTTGATGGTATTAACATAAAGGTAACGGGCGAAGTAAAGTACTTGGGAGTTTTGAGTACTTGGTGTTTTGAACTTAGAACCTATCTTGGGGAACGAGGTTTATTTTCGGTATAGCCCTGAAGAAATTAGGATTCGTCAAGCGTATTGTGGGAAGAATTTCGGATGAGAAAGTAAAAGAACGGTGCTATTTCACACTCGTCCAATCACACCGATAGCGACCGAATTTTAAGCGGTGCGGCGCAGAAAGACTTAATCCTTGAACACGATGAATGAAATTCTAAGGAAAGCTGCGTGATTATACAAAAACTGCCACAGGCATACTGAAAGATTTACAAAGATGTTAAACGAATTGGGCTGGCAGCCGCTAGATACCTGGAGGCTGGGCGCTAGAATTAGATTTCTGAAGCAATTAAGAAGAAATATCTTTCACGGCGACAGGAAGAATGGTTGTTTTGAACCGCGATACATATATCTAGGTACGATGGAAACGATAAGGTGAGATCGATATTTTGACGGTTGAATATGTATAGGAATTCATTTTTCCCCAGAAGGATTTTAATAAATGCTAAGCAGGACTTCGTATGCGCATTTCGTTTCTATTTGTCACCATCTGGCGCCCTAACATCCGCTGCCACACTCCTGTTTAGGCGGATGGCGGGGCATTAGGTAGATCAAAGTGGTGTGGTCAAATTTTGGTCTAATATTTTGGTGATCTTCCGTGTCTCCTTGCTGAGGTTGCTCGTCTCCTAGCAACGAGGAATCATGAATTCGCTTCACATCGGTCTCATGACTCATCCCCCCTTCCATTCCGTTCCCTCTCTCTATCTCTCCCTCTCTCTGTGGAGCCATTGTGGGCGGATGAGTGAGCGAGAGAGAAAGCATTAAAGAATTCGAACGGACGACGGCTGCCTTTTGAATCTCGCCATTTTATACATATGTACACATTCATTCCGTTCGTCCCGCCGCAGGAATTTTCCCCGTCATCGCATCGCGCCGTGGAAGTTTTCATATTATAATACGTGCCCTTTGTCTGCGCGTGTTCTTTGATGCGACCACTACTCTTCCTTTCATTCGGCAATTCGACCGCCATTCCCTCACGCAGAACACGACGAGCGGGAACTCTCCTCTCGCATCATATATGCTATCATGGGCCGTGTATCCTTGAAATGAAATGAATGCTAATATAATCAATTGCTCTAGTCTGAATGAGTCAAAAGAACCAAGGAAGTTGGCGTGCTGTGAACTCCATCATCATAATCATCAACTGTCCAAATGCCCAAACGTTGGTCCCACGCAACCCTTTCTCCTTTCTCAGCAAATTTCTCTTGTCGCACCCAATCGATTGATTCTTCTTCTGCTTCACATCGTCGCGTCATGGCCTCTCTATGCCCTTCTTATTTCCACCTGTCCTTCACTGATTGCTCACGTTGCATTATCGTGTCTCATGATTTCGCTGATAAATCGTTTAAATTCCAATGCCAATCGTTTAAATTCCAAAATTTGGGAAACTATTTATAAACATTCATGAAAATTATATTTCTTGTCTGAGATTTCTTTTATAGCTTTTGTGGTGTATAAATAATGTGGGATAAAGTATGGAAGTATTTTTTAAAAAGTGAATCGCACGACTTGTGCATGCATTGGTCTTTAATTATACCTCTTCAAATTTGTTTTTTTTTCGCCTCCTCTGTAGTGAGTATGCGCTTTATTCGATATTTTTCCCTAACTCGCTCTCCAGGAACAAATGATCATTTATTCAGAAGATCAAAATGTATTACATTGTTAAACTTATTTTTTTTGACCAAATGTATATTTATTTTTCAAGCAATAGCAAAATTTGGTGGCGTGTTCCCATTTGGAAATATTCTTGAAAACGCGTTTAAAAATTTTTGTTCGGGTTTTCTTTCATAATATATTTATAATAGTTATAAAATAAATAGCTTATGGAAAAAAATTAAAAATCAGTTGTTAAGTTAGTTCGGTCTTTAAAGGGTTAAGTTGTGCCGTATTGTAACCACGTTTTTCAAAAGACTTCTCTTCTATTCGATTTATTTAAAATCTCTCCTGGTTTGTCATCATTATTATTATTGATCGCATATGTTTTATGTGATGAGTTTTGTGTGTACAGAGAGCGGATTTCCTCTTGACCGTTGCCTTTGTACATTTTCCACAAAGTGTTCCTATCCTTATCTTTCGCTCTTGAAATACGAAATGAGGCTTTTCATGACTCGGAAATTGTGGAAATGAAGAGCAAGCACTATCCAGTGTCATGTTGTCATAATTTTTCTCATAGAATTAATGAAAAATAACTCTGTGAACTTGGCTGGAGTTTTCTCATTTGTCCGTTATGACCTCGATTGTTTCACCTCTATTGCCATTCGCCAAATGCTTATTTTTGCATTTTAACATTATTTTATTGCTTTTGGTAGAAAGTTAAATTAACCGTTCTCATGGGCGCATAATAGGGTAGTTTCCTTCATCGAAGAAAAGGAAATGCATTGATTGCGATTCGTTACCCACCATTAGTGTATCCACAATATAAAATTATTTGGTTTTAGAAATCCCACTTTAAACGAATGGCAATGGTCAATTTTAACCTCATTTGAAAAAGGCCAGATTGGCGCCCATGCGATTCCACTCCACGTGACATCACAGGGACCTAGTTTTTATACGAGTAGATAGGAGTTTTACATCGTCTGAGATTACCAATGCATGCATGAGGCACAGAGCTCAGGGAAACATGACTAAATAATCACCTATAAAAACTGGCTAAAGTTGGAAAGTTTCCTTCGTTTGATAAGGTATTAATAATCCTTATTAAAGGCAAGCGCTACCTGCTAGCAGCCTGCGTCGTATAAGCTCTCAAAGCCTCGCCCCAAGGTCACCTCACTTGCGGCAGTTGGAACCAGAACGACGTCACACGAGTTTTTCCCAGCATTCATACTTTGCCGTCGCGTTTTCGCGCGCTTGAAAATTTTCACTTTTCATTTAATCGCGAAAAATATATATCGTCATTTAAAAATCTACAAGCGTAAAATGCGTACTCCAGGAGTAATAATCTTTCGATTTAGGCCATAAAAAATAATAGGCAACCACCCTTTTGGCTAATCATTAAGTTGGTAAAGAATGAATTATTGATATTGTCTGGCTAATGATCGATTCAGGAAATACGTTGATTTCTGTTGTAGTTTGTTTTCATAAGTTCTTAGATAAAATTCGGCGAGGAACGGCGAGTTCCCAGTCATGCATGGCCATGCGAAACCGCCGCGGGCTCGCCCCTCTCCTCTGAATGCGCTCAATTCGCTCGCCTGAGTCTTAGTCTGGGCTACGCTTTACCCCCACCCAACCAAATCAACCTTATGGCTGTATAACTGATTCGGTGAGTGAAAGGAAATCAATTTCGGATCCCTCGAAACAGTGGCAAAAGCGTGGAATGTGAGAGGTTATTTTGCTATTACCAGTAACGGCCGAAGTAGTTGCTTGATCTTCATGATCTGCAGCCACCAGTCATTTAGCTGCATCGCTGTACTCAGGGCCGAAAAGGATTGCATAGCTGACAGAGGCCCCGATGAAAAAAAGACATTACTATCGACCAGTAGGTGCTTTCGTGCATACTATTCAGCGATATTAAGTAAAAGAATAGCTAAAAGTGACAGAAAAACGCCGATTTTTTAAATGCTATGAGGATTTGTGTTGCGTGCTACTATTGCTCTCAGGATTCGATCGAATTTTTTAATATCTCCGTTTATAGAATCTATTTCTCTGATAATTTTTTCACCGTTCATTCTGCGGTTGTATATAGGGTCTATTATAAATTCTATGCCTTCGCCTGCAAATATTTCACCCTGAAGCTAATCAAAAGATTTTAAAAGGCAATGTTTTACTAATGGAGATTTGATCGACGCTCATGCAGTGGTGCTCATTCTAATCATTGTTAAGGATTCTAAACGCTAATTAAGTTATCGACCTTAAATAGGGGAGAGTTGGCCACTCTGAGATGGAGGCAACTTGGAGTTCTATGACAGGTGCTATAACCTTTAAGGAATAGAATAAAACTCATTATTAACCATACTTCCACTTTGCATATCGATGGGTAAGCTATAACAACAAAATATCTCCAAAATAGCAATTTTCAGGAGAGCAAAAAATCGATTAATATTTTTAATTGTAGACTGAAATTAAAAACCAAAAGTTCATAAAACCGAAAAAGATTTATTCATTTGCGAACAAAGAGTTGTTTTTTGCTTGTATTTTATTTTTTAATGTTATTACACTTTGTTTAAGACACCTGTCTCAAATCGCCCGAATTTCAGATACTTGTTAGAACTTAGCCATCCATATGGCTGCCATCACTCTACAGCAGATTGATGTACATACATTTTTTTATAGTGATAAAGTTAAAATACTGATGTTTTTCATTGCCAATTACCACTCAGTTTAGATGGATATTTTTATTTTGGGTGATATTGATCCGTTGTCTCTGACAATTATAAATTTTAATCAGCTGACATCTATATATTTATTGCATGAATGACTATATAGCTTGGTAAATGTTTGTTGTTTTCGTTTCTTGTTTTATTTCAATTTGTTATAAAATGATTATTTTTATAATTATTTAATAATTGTTGTTATAATGGCACTATAAATTGGCAGTCTTGCTGTATGAGAACAACTTTAGTAAAATAAATAAAAAAAATAATTTTTCGTAGCAAAGCAGTAAAGAGCAAATGTCACATTTCAATACTTTTAAATTAACTTTATCACTCTTGAAACAATTCGTATGATCAAAACAATCAAAGGCTGCACATTGGGCCACAATGAGACAGATTTCAGGTTTCTCAATAGGGTGGTTTCCTATTATTTTTTATTGCCTAAATCGAAAGATAATTACTCCTGGAGCACGTATTTCACGCTTTTAGATTTTTAAATGACGATATCTATTTTTATCGATTAAACGAAAAGTGAAAATATTCAAGCGCGCAAAACGCGACGGCTAAGTATGAATGCTGGGAAAACGCCGTGTGACGTCATTCTGGTTCCCGCTGTAAGCGTGTGAGGTGACCTTGGAGCGAGGCTATGAGCGCTGATACGATGCCGGCTGCTACCAGGTAGCAGAGTACCCTGCTAGCAGGTAGCGTTTGGGTTAAATAAGGATTATTATTACCCTATCAAATGAAGAAAACTTTCCGACCTTAGGCAGTTTTAATAGGTTATAATTAAGAGATGTTTCCCTGAGCTCTGTGCCTCATGCGCGCATTGGTAATCTCAGACGATCTAAAACTCCTATCTACTCGTATATAAACTAGGTCCCTGTGACGTCATTTGGAGCGGATCGCATGGGCGCCAATTTGGCCTTTTTCAAGTGATGTTAAAATCGACCATTAACTATCGTCTAAAATGGGATTTCTAAATCCAAATAATTTGTATATTATGAATACACTAAATGTGGGTAAGGAATCGCAATCAATGCCTTTTATTTTCTTTGATGAAGGAAGCTACCCTATTGCTCTGCATTTAAAATCCAAGACTTTTAGATAAAAGCTATTTAAAAAAGCAAAAAAACATTGCTAAACTTAAAAAAAATTCTTGGAGCTGACAAGAGATATTGAAGTTGTAAGTAACTAATATTTTCCTGTGTATAGGTGCATGTGTAATATTTCTAACCCTGCCGCGTGAACGGCGGTGAAATATGCAAGAGCTGCCATGAGAAAAAATTCCTCTTGACCGGGAATGGAACCACGGACCTTTGGCTTTCCGGCAAATATTTCTCATGGCAATTCTTGTTTACTATTTTCCTGCCCGAAAATTTTGCAAAAATTGATTACCTTCTTAAAGGCGACTTTTACACCCTCCAGGTAAACCAATTATCAAGTTGCTCATTGTGTTGGAATAGCTGACGAGTAAGCTATAACTCCAACTAACATTAAGGCTGCCTTAAAAAAATGAAGAAAATAATAGAATCTTAAATGCTTTATTGATAAGACTTTTTGATATAATGATTTTGCCAATACCTTCACCAATTAATGAATGCTTTTTCCATTCCTTTTATAAGTTTTCTGTTAACTTTATACGAACGTATTATTGCCTTAACACTAGTATTTTAAATGTAAAAGAGGTTTATTTGTGAAATAAACTTCCTTTTTAAGTAAAACTTACAAAATATAGCCATTAAAATATACTATTATAATGTTAATTACCATGCCTTAGTGTGGTCCGACGTTGGGCCACAGTCAGACGTTTGCAAGGAATTTTGTAAAATAACTTCAGAGCCATTCATATTTAACATTACACTATCGTAAGCAGAGAAGAAAGCGTATATTATAGTGAAGCTATCAACTGACAAGGTAGTAATATATTTTATCAATTTGAAAAAAATATGAAAAATGATTAAGTGAATTTTGCCTCATTGTGGCCCACTGTCCATTATACCTCGCGGATCTTAACTCTAGCTCAATGATTTAGCCTATCTCATGCGGATCTTCTGTATTACTTATAGTATCGCACATAATTAAAGTCTTTCCTAGCCTCCGCCGTGGTCTTCATCATCGCACACGCAGTTTATCGACGGAGCCAGCGACCTGAGCTAATCGCCCGTGAAGACATTCGCGCTTTTATTTGCCAAGGGATTGCTTCTCTCCCGCTCATCATGATGTCTTTCGGCGCTCTGGGATGAAGCAGCACAATATAGATGACAAAAGCCTCGCGTCCAGCCCCCCCCCCCCCCCCCCGCCTCCAATGTACATGCCGTGTAATGTAGGCGCACTTATCAATGCGGGCGGCTTAGCATTGTTTTGTGTCGCGTCGTGCGACCGTGGGAATAGATTTGCTGAGCGGATAGCCGACCCAGTTGGCCCGTAGCAATTAGTTCCTTTAATTACTGCAGTTTCATCTCCCACGGGGGTTTTATCCCCCCTACCTACTCCGAGTGTCGAGCTGAGGGGGGGAGGGGGGCAGTGTATCCATGTGTCATCGCTTGCGCAAGAGTTATGCTTTTTTTTTATTTCGCTGTTCGTGTGTTTGTGAGCCCGCATAACTCTCTGCTCGCTCACTCCTATCTCTGTGTTGCGAAGAAAGAAAGAAAGGAAGACAGTGGCGATTTCATTTTTACTCTAATGCCGTCCGATTCTCATTTGTTTCTTTTTCCGTCCTTCAATTTTTTCTCCTCCCCCCCCCCTCCTCTTCATCCCGGAGATTGCTCTTGTTCATGCCTCGGCCCGTAATGACTCTGATGCGATGTTCTTCCTCCCTCCCTTGTTTGTTTCGCCTTTGTATCTCCACATCTCCCAACCCCCCCCCCCTATCAGCTCCGCAATCTCATCTTCCCAAACCACAGCACATGCCTCAATATTCGTGAGCTTCGAGCATTTCGTCGCCAAAATACAGACGTCGGCTCTTGCCGTGCTTTCGCCCGTGTCGTCAGTGATATAAAAAAAGTCATTACATGGAACAAAACTTCATACACTGCTTGGGATAAGATATACATCTCCTCAGCCGGTTGTGTTGATTTCCTTGGTGGGCCTATTCACTCGTAGCCCAGTCGTTTGGCGGGTTAACATCATTTCTCGTCCCCATGGAAGGCTGCGAAGTCAATGGAATCACCGCTTTCATTATTCTCGTGCACCGAATATTTCGTCTCCAAATCACATTCCGGGTCCAACCATTCCACCTGCGGTCGAACATGCCGATTTAAAAAAAATCCCACCCACTAAAACTTCTTTTAGATTGTAATTAAAATTATATCCGAAACAGGTTTCTCGATTGGCTCGATCGACAAATTGGAGGCCAACATTTAAATCCTCAACTCTGGTATTACTATGGGAAATGAAAACATTGTAATAATAGATATTTCCAATTCTTCTTGGGCTCTGCAACTGGAGTTTGGCTTCAATTAATTCCACCTGGTGAACAGCCCGAGAAGAATCCCCAATTATTAATTCAACGGGGAGAACTTACTGCTGGAGTATACGTTATTAACAAAATAAGTTCTTTTTCGTATATGTATAATGTCGTTGCAGCGCCTGGGTGGAGTTCGGAAAGGCGTTGCCATGGTTGCGTTTATGTTGATGTAACTGTTTTCCTTGTTCTTGGTGTAAGCGTACCTCTTGTAAATAAAAGGTTTTTTCCTGCGTGTGCTAACAGCTTATGGCCCTAGGGCGTATTACGAGCCTATAAAAGAGGTTACGGAGTTTATAAAACGTGCGTAGGTGCTGTCGGGCGAAATGGTATCGTTATACAATCAAAGACAAGCGAGCACATACGTATAAAGTATCATTATACTAGGGAGATGGTAAAAACAGGGCAGGTTTCATTCGAATTTGTCAGATCAAATGATAATAAAGCCACTGTCAGGAACTAAGACAAAAGAATTCTGTAACATGTTAAATCTTAAGGAGTGCTAAGAGTGCTAATATTTCAAATTATTATTTTGTGAATCCCGAGGGGAGGTGTTGGAGTATACGTTATTAAATAAATGAGTCCTTTTTTGTATACTATGTATAATGTGGTTGCAGCGCCTGGGTGGAGTTCGGAAAGGCGTTGCCATTGTTGCGTTTATGTTTGATGTAACGGTTTTTTTTGTTCTTGGTGTAAGTGTAAGTTATAACCTCTTGTGAATAAACGGTTTTGGCTGCGTATGATAACACTTACATGGTATAGGATTGTATATACTTATTAATAGACTTTATTAGAATAATGATACCTCTCCCTATTCGTGAGAATTCAATTTTATGAACACTAAATTTCCGATCGAAATCATCAAAGTTAAAACGACCGCTATCGTCGTAGTCAACCCACGCACCCAAAAATCAAACCCGTCGTATCCATCGCGTGATTTAGCCATTTTAATTTGGATCGCAGGACCCACTTATGCATGTTCCTGGATATATTTCCTCTGAAAATGAGTGATGGACATTCCTTGCAGCGACGCATGCGCCGTTTTACGTCGTTATCCGAAGCATAAGGAACCGCTCGCGTGCCGGGAACACAGGGATATTGAAAGCGCAGTCAATACGGTAGTTTACTTCATCAAAGAAAACGAAAGACATCGATTACGATTCGTTACCCACCATTACTGTATTCATAATATACAAATTATTTGGTTATAAAAATCGCAGTTTAGACGAATGGCATTGATCAATTTAAACCGCATTTGAAAAAGGCCAGATTGGCGCCCATGCGATGCCACTCCACGTGACGTCACAGGGACCTATTTTCTATACGAGTAGATAGGAGTTTTACATCGTCTGAGATTACCAATGCATGCATGAGACACAGAGCTCAGGTAAACATCTCTTAATAATCACACATTAAAAATACCTAAGCTCGGAAAGTTTCCTTCGTTTGATAGGGGAATTATAATCCTTATTTAAGCCAAGCGCTACCTGCTAGCAGGGTACTCCGCTACCCGCTAGCATCCTGCGTCGTATCAGCGCTCAAAGCCTCGACACAAGGTCACCTCACACGACGACAGCGGGAACCATAATGACGTCATGCGGGGTTTTCCCAGCATTCATACTTAGCCGTCGTGTTTTCGCGCGCTTGAAAATTTTCACTTTTCATTTAATCGCGAAAAATAGATATCGTCATTTCAAAATCTAAGAGCGTGAAATGCGTAAACTCCAGGAGTAATAATCTTTCGATTTAGGCAATAAAAAAATAATAGGAAACTACCCTATTGCTCGGAATGTGAATTTTCGTACGATTTGCGAACGCGAGAAATAAATGTGAATCTGGTTGTTGAATCCAAAAAGGTTGGCGGGGTTATGTTAAAAGGTGGGGAGCAATGTGATAGTCAAGCAAGGGAATCGATTCTTTTTATGCCATAGCTACTTAGTGAGCGCTCGCGGCGTTCCTTCCAGTCAGGCATGCATATTCTGCTATTAGGGATTTCCTCAATAATATTCACTCCATTCCATCTATAGGGACTTATAAATTGAACTTGCAGGCAGGCAGGTTTACATGCAACATTTTACTTATCATCATCCCGGTCACCTTCTTCCTCTCCGCAAATCGAACTACTTCCTTTAGCTCCCAGTGCGGTTCTCCACTACGGCTATTAACATCCCCTATCCGCTCAATCCTTGCTCCATGAAAACCCTCTCTCTCCTTCGTTTCTCCTCACCCACCATGCTTGACACTTCCTCGTTCCTTTTCCTCTCCAGCTCTCTATTCCTCTCCACACCCTCATCTTGAATGTCTCCAGCCTTCTCTCGTCTTATTTCCCCAATGTCCACGTTTCCATGCCGTTATGCGTCAAAAAATACAAAAAAAGATATTTATCTGCTCGCGAAAAGCATCCCATTTGCCCATGGCGCCATTCTGTTGTCACTCGTTATAAAATGTGTTGCCGGGTATCGAGATACATAAAATGACGTCACAATTATTGCCTTCGAATGCAAGCCTTTCTTTTTGCTATTCGAGTAAGTTATTCTGGAATGCTACATTCATAAGCGATTGTAATATTCCGTGTCACTCTCTATGCGATTGTAATATTCCACGAAATTAAAGTTTTAGGCGCTTCTTATCGGAAGCCATGCTCGCCTGTTTATATGCACGGATCCTCAATTTCTCTTACCTGCCCGACAGCTGATCTGATATGATCCCACCCCCGTCTTCCATTCGTTGACATAAGCCTCCCGCTTTTCGATGACTGACAGTCTACGTGAAGATGCCATAAATTTGCAAAATAAGTCGTTGGCCCAACTTAGCGAGTCCTGTGAAAGATGCAGAGTAAATTACATAAAACAGAAATAGGAGGAACAAAAAGAGAGACTACTTTGAAATTCTTATGCTGCGTATTTTCACCAATCCAGCTCCACGAATACCAGATAATTTATATTAAAATATCTGAATGACTAGATGTTACCCTGATTCATTGACAGTTGAGGAAGATGGGCGGGATCAAATGGAAGAAATAGAGCTTGGATGGGTTGGGGACTTATATAAGGAAAAGGAGAGTGGTCTATTGGGTGATCTATGATGGTTCTAGGGGGAATCGGAGGGATAGCAGGAATAGGTAGTGTTTCGCCTCATTTACGAGATTATTTCATCCAGTCTTAATTGTGAAAAATGCTCCAATACCAAAGTATCAGTTTGGTGCCTTACACCTAAAACATAAAACTTCAAATCACAGATAGCTCACATCACAACGATGTTTTACCGACATTCAAGCGTTATCACAGCTAAAAACCGATCTCTTCATCTACGTATGGATCTACGTGCTACCCCGCAAGATGCCGAAAACGGCGCGTGGCCAAGTTCATCTATTATTTTATAAAATGCCCTCCCAGTTTGTTCCAATTAAACTCATTTACAATCATTTGTAGTTCACGTTTAAAGTGAAACTCCACGTTTTTCTTTGTTATTAATAGAATCTTTAGAATAGGGTGGTTTCCTAGTATTTTTTTATTGCCTAAATCGAAAGATTATTACTCCTGGAGAACGTGTTTCACGCTTTTATATTTTTAAATGACGATATCTATTTTTCGCAATTAAATGAAAAGTTAAAATTTTCAAGCGCGCGAAAACACGACGGCTAAGTATGAATGCTGGGAAAACCCCGCATGACGTCATTATGGTTCCCGCTGTCGTCGTGTGAGGTGACCTTGTGTCGAGGCTTTGAGCGCTGATACGACGCAGGATGCTAGCGGGTAGCGGAGTACCCTGCTAGCAGGTAGCGCTTGGCTTAAATAAGGATTATAATTCCCCTATCAAACGAAGGAAACTTTCCGAGCTTAGGTATTTTTAATGTGTGATTATTAAGAGATGTTTACCTGAGCTCTGTGTCTCATGCATGCATTGGTAATCTCAGACGATGTAAAACTCCTATCTACTCGTATAGAAAATAGGTCCGTGTGACGTAACGTGGGGTGGCATCGCATGGGCGCCAATCTGGCGTTTTTTCAAATGCGGTTAAAATTGACCATTGCCATTCGTCTGAACTGGGATTTCTAAAACCAAATAATTCGTATATTGTGGATACACTGCTGGTGGGTAACGAATCGCAATCGATGCCTTTCGTATTCTTTGATGAAGGAAACTACCCTATTGAATACGAGTGGCTGGATTATAAAAGCGTTCCTTACATCAATACCATCAGTAAAGAGTATATACTTCGTCGACGAGTGATCGCATCATTGCCTGCTATAAAGGCCTCCAAGAATGTAGAGAAATCCCGTCGAAGGAGGGGCGAAGAGGGTGGTAAAGGTTGCTGTTGGGTGGAGTTGGGGCGGGAATTAGAAGGACAATATGCGGGCATAATGATGGTGGTGTTGGTGGTGATGGCTAGCGCCCCTGGCGGCTCTTGGGTGGGTCGGCGGCCCTGTGTCACGAGAGGAAATTGCTTTGCGGTCGAAATCGAGATTGCGGGATGGAGAGGAAGTTGTGTCGCAGGGGCCGTGATGGAGGAGGGGCAGGTTCACGCAACCCCATTTGTCACGTAGATGGGATCGGAGCAAGGTTGCCAACCTGCGCATTTTCTCCCACGACTCTCCCGTGTTCATAAAAATATTTTCACTGTGGATCAGTGGCAGAAGCACCTTTCGAACTATCCGCGGTGGGAGAAAAATAAATTTTACTTCATTAAAGATCAAAATGTGTATCCAAGATTGAAATTTATACTGGAAATATGCAGTCGTATATTGGTTTCAGTTCACAGTTCATTGTTGAATAATGGAAATTCATCTTTATTCAAGGAAACACCGTGGTCATACGTACTATGACGCCCATTAGTGCTCGTGAAGAGCGAGAATGCCGCCGAGCAAATGAATAAAACACCACTTGTCTGTTTCAACACTCTTTTATTTTCACCGACCATGGTTTCGGCAACTTGTGCCATTATCAAGGTTACCAGAAGTTGCCGAAACCATGGTCGGTGAAAATAAAAGTGTGGAAACAGACAAGTGCTTTTACTAAGCTGAATATCAAAGATTTCCTCCGTATCACGCCGGACAATATCTTTTTATAGAAAAAAACTGCTTGCCTCGTTGGGCCTCTCCAATTGACGCTACCACTTAAACCACAAAAGCATCTTATTCCTCTGCAAAGTGATGTCTTTGGGACATTCGGCTGCTTGCCATAAACGGCCTCCTCCCTGTCCTGCCTGTAATATTCGTCTCTCATCGCTGCTGTGGCCTCGGGCGGACAATTCCCGCGACATTATGAACGAGGCCTCAATGGTCATTAACGGGCGAATATGCCGTCATAGGGAAGTTAGCCCTTTCACACGCCTATGCACTCAATATGTAAGTTTATATTTTTCTGAAATTAATATAAGTTTATTTGTATATTTAAGTTGATTCACATACAGCATTTTTGCCCATTCAAAGTGAAACCGTAACAAGTGATTTAACCCTTTACAACCCAATGTTGCTTCTAAACAACATCAAAAATGTTTAAACTTCCAGCTCTATTCAGGAAATATCTAAAATACCCATTATTTTGTAGTGTAAATTTTAATGATGAAATAGTTAGCTGCCACGATAATTATCATTGAGTGTGAAATTTTCAAGTTTTCAAAATGAAAAGTCTTGAAATTTGATTTCTCCCAGAATCAGTTCTGAGTTATAAAGGGATAAATATGAAGTTTAATGCATAAACGACAACAAAAATATGAGAGACAAGATTACAAACATGCGAGTTAAAAAAAGTCTTTGCAAATATGAAGGGGGAAGAAGGAGAAAAATTAAGTTTTTTTGGAATTACATGGGGCATAGTAAGGTTGATGAATGAGCTAGATAATACTATGAAAGGATCGATATTATCTGGTTGAGAGTTATGAAGTGAGAAGAGGGAACGTTTGATAATAGAGAGTCTGTGGATAGGAGAAAAGTGGAGAAAAGGAAGGGAACGAGTGGAACGGCTAGGGACATTAACGGAGGAAAGTAATTCAGGAGAATCAATATTCGAGTTTATTATTCAATACTATTCAATCAGTATTCGAGAATAGTTATCCCGAGAATTTGATTGCCGCAAACATCGAATAAAAATTCTATATTCAAACTTTATTTATATATGAAGTTTTTTCATCATTCATTTTCTCCTCAAAATAAAACTTAGTGGAAATATTCATGGAATGTTCAAATTTTACTAATAAAAGTAAATATTAGTTATTTTACAAATAAAAAGCTTTATTATTGAATATGCTTGCGGATAAAGCCATATTTTTTTGCAAATCTTTGCTCGATGTTGTTGATGAAATTCAAAATAGCTGCTAGTACTCTCAATATTGTATATTTATGCTGTAGATGCAGAGTTACACGTCGATTTTTCTCGCAAAAATCAAGTACAAGTCAATGCTAATAATCACCCAGCACTACGCTTCTCGCTGATGTATCCTTCCCCATTAAGATGTATGTAAAGTATAAGCTAAGACAAATCGCAATGGGCAACGCCATCCACCAAGGTAGCAAACTTCTTTTGTTGCCCACCCCTTTCAGGGGAGCTCGATAATTTAAATGCGGTGTTTTGTTCGGCTCCGCATAATGGCGGCGGTGCATTGGTTTTGCTCGCTAAAAGGGTTCATGGGTTCAATTTAATTCCCCGGGATGGTGGTGTAGGATGGAAGGGAGGATTCGATACCTGAGGGTTTACATTGTGTCTAGAGGATCCCGAATCTTTGAAAGCGCTGCCGTGGACCGCAAATCCCACGCCTTGTAAATGAGGAGAGGGAAGCACAGAGAGACATTGTTCCGCCATAGCGTCTTCATCGTCGCAATCATCACCACCCCCCCGAAACCCTCACCCCCCTCCCCCCTACGAACTAGGGTGGCCAACTTCCAAAAAAAACTAGAGACTCGACAAAAATTCAGTCGAAACGACAAATTTGTCCGATTTTCAATGAAACTTAAAGCATTATGCATAAATTCAAAGGCGAACGAAGTCCATGCAAGCCTATCCAAAGTATGAACGGGACATTTCGGGAATTCATTCTTAACAGTATAATGGAGTGAGCTTACTAATTGCCTCAAGTGCATATATATATTTCCGATGACAAGAATATTCCATTGCCAATAAATGCTTGAGAAAATATATTTTTCCGACGGCGGTTTTTCGACTGACGATGGAACTGCAAGTGAAGAAGAGGGCAAGTAGAAAAGAAGCCTCGCAGTCTTTAACTCCCAACACAGCCATTGTCTCTTAATTTGATACGCACATTTCGACAAAAGACCTTCGGACGACCGCATGGTTCAGTGGGCCCCTTTCTAATCCAGAGCTGCTTCCGGGAGAAATTTAACTTCATAACCTCTCATTTTAAAAACTGTGAAAATTTTCCGATCAATCATAATTTTTGTGGCAGCTACGTATTTCGCCATTCCATTTCACAGCACAAAATAAAATGTAGTCGAAATATTTCCTCAAAAGAACTGAAAATGTATGTATTTTTGATATTGCTTGGCAACATTGGGTTATTAATTGGGTTATTGGGTTGGTAATCAATATTCGAGAACTATTTGCATGAATAAAACATTGCATGAATATTTCCACTGTGTTTTATTTTGACACTACGCGTTTCGTTGTTGCAAACAACATTATGTTACACCGGGATTAAACTTCGCTTTTACGACTTGATTTTGACTCCTATTAAATATTTAAGTCTATTGTTCCTCAATATCGACGCTAAACTGAACAATGTGTCGTAATTCACATTCGTAATTAAAAACTTGATAATGTTTTTAGTAACAATGAAGCGCGTAGTGTCAAAATAAAACTCAGTGAAAATACTGCAATGTCCAATTTTACTACTATTAAAAACTTCTACCACATCGTACCTCCCTTCATACAAGATAACCTTTATTGTTTACATTCTGCAATGAAGAACCAATATTTATATATTTTGTGTGATGTATTCATTTTGAGGATCGAAAGTACATGAGAATGTGCTCGAGATTTGAGGGAAACCGTTAAACATTTATCGTATGATGATCTCTGCATTCTTCGGGTTTTCACAAACAGAACAAACAGCACTAACTCTCAGCCATATCTGAGCATGCTTGGAGTGAACCTGGACACAACATCCTCTTTGAAGACGCCAAAATAATAGCAAAAGAAAATAAATACTTCCTTCGCCTTATCAGATAAGCTATTGAGATAGCAAAAACGCCGGCGAATTTCAACAGGGATCAAGGCTACCGCCTGCATATCGCATGGAATAGGATTCTCCGACCACCAACCAATGGGAGACCAACAATGAGAGATGGACAACCACCGACCAATGAGAGAGCAGCAGCGGGATGAAGTGGCCTATATAAGGCGGAAATTTTTCTGACGGTGGTTTTACGGGTTTCCCACCTCCTTAGGGCGAATGCCGGGCCGACACCACTCCCGTACCAGTGAAAATCCCCAGTAATGCTGAAGAGGCGCATGCCTACACCAGCTCCACGAGCTATTATTATATTGTTATAGTTGTATTGTTAAATTTCTATGTATCTGTTATGCTCGTGGAATAAACGATTTTTGAACTTGAACCGAGTTACCTCACCTTCGACCTGAAGACGCTGACTGCGATGTCAGCGAAACTGTTGTCGCCAAAACCCAACGGACGCGGTGAAAACCCGAAGAGAATGCGGAGATCATCTGATCAACGCCACGAAAATCTTCAAACCTATATTTATCGTAGGAGTTGAAGGGATCAAACTTTGCTTTTACGACATGATTTTAACTCATACATATTTAAGTCTATTGTTCCTCAATATCGAAGCTAAATTGAACATTGTGTCGTAGTGATTGCCATAAAATTCATCCTAACCATATAAAGTATCTGAAAGACGAGTTCACCGAAGCAAAGATCGAATCGTGCAGCGACGCTTTCCACCTTGGACATAGCGAGCGCCCTTTGCGTCAGAGCTGTGGATCCGCAAATTTTCTGCACAATCTTAAGAAATAATGGATCATTTAAAGTTTTTGCAATATGCCTGGTACACTAGCCCTGAAATTGAGGAAAAACAAGCTTCAAACCACGCTTCTTTTCGTCTTCCAACGAGCGCCCCCCATCCGTCGGACCGAAAATGACAGACAGCACGTTCCAGTACATTGCGCCATCGGATAATGAGGACAGCTGCTTCATTGGGACATATGTCCAGGACAAAAGGGTGGTATCCCATTATTTTTTATTACCTAAATCGGAAGATAAATACCCCTGGAGTACGCATTTCACGCTTTTAGATTTTTAAATTGCGATATCTATTTTTCGCGATTTAATGAAATGTGAAAATTTTCAAGCGCGCAAAAACGCGACGGCTAAGTATGAATGCTGGGAAAACCCCGTTTGACGTCATTCTGGTTCCCGCTGTCGGCGTGTGAGGTGACCTTGGGGCGAGGCTTTGAGCGCTGATACGATGCAGGATGCTAGCAGGTAGCAGAGTACCCTTCTAGCTGGTAGCGCTTGGCTTAAATAAGGATTACTAATACCTTATCAAACGAAGAAAACTTTCCGACCAAAGGCATTTTTAATTGGTGATTATTAGGAGATGTTTCCCTGAGCTCTGTGCCTCATGCATGCATTGGTAATCTCAGACGATGTAAAACTCCTATCTAATCGTATAGAAACTAGGTCCCTGTGACGTCACTTGGAGTGGCATCGCATGGGCGCCAATCTGGCCTTTTTCAAATGCGGTTAAAATGGACCATTGCCATTCGCCTAAACTGGGATTTCTAAAACCAAATAATTTGTATGTTATGAATACACGAATGGTGCGTGAAGAATCGCAATCAATGCCTTTCGCTTTCTTTGATGAAGGAAACTACCCTATTACTCCAACTGAAGTCTGATCTTGAAGAATTTTAAAAAGTTTTTAATCTTGAGAGACGCATCTCACTCCTCTCAATATTAATATAATTAGCGTAACTTTTAACACGTACATTATTCCTCTGCTTTTCATCTTTCATCACATGCTCTGTATATCTAATACAAGAGTCATTTCTGCCGTTTTTACCTCTCACCTGTCCTTTAACGATATTTTTATTATCCAATCGTGTCTCATGGTGAGGCCGATTTGGTTGCTCTGCCATCTGCCCGAGGTTTCCAAAAGATGTCTTTCGTCACATCCTCCTCTCATTACTCACGTGGTCCATCCATTTGGTCTTCATCATTTTTTTTGTATAGCACCTTAGTCCGAAAGCTTCTAGCCTTGATTTCTCCGCTCTTCTTATCGTCCATGCCTCTCTAACTTAAAGACTCATGATCAAAATGTAGGTCCTTATAAATTTCCTCCCAACTTCAACGCTTATATTCCTAACTGTAAGGTGACCTCCATTTTTGATGAATAGTCTCCTAGCATAGGATATTCTTCCATTTACGCATTGCTTCTCTAATCGCCGGGTTACCCGTTAGTAGATGCTCTTCATGTTTACGGTTTCCTTCTCCAGACTAATACTTCTGTTTTATTTGCATCGGTTTTCGCCTTCTCTTTGGCCATAATCTTCTCCAAAATTCATGTGTATAGGTAATATTTATGGTGAGGAGGTACATTTTGGGGGAATATTTCCACGTAAATTGTATAAAAACGCATTAAGAATGATCAAATTTGCCATTTTTTTCGCAAATTTTCACGTGTTTTTAGAATTATTCAGCTTCCATTTCACATCACCCTCCTCATAATGATAAAAATATATAACAACAAGAAACAGCATTAAAAATAAAAATATTTTGCTGCATAGCATAGCAACAATAATTAAAATATGTAGCAATAGCTCGGTAGATTCACTTTACTACGCTGGCCCACAAATTGCCTCGCCAGCTCAGGCTTGGACGAAAACGCTCTTGATTTTGCAGCTAAAAAAGGAAAAGTAATACTTTATAATTCCACGAGAAATATAAGATTGAGATTTTATATTCTCATTGCAGTTAAAAAGTATTCTTTCTCCTTAATCATGGAGTTCCACAAAGTATCAGCCTTTCAAATCAATTATGTGTATTTAAGTTGTCTCCATCTTCCCTCGGTTTATCTCTAGCGATCGCAGAGTCAACTCTTTCGGTGTTCTAGACAAGGATCCTTATGTTCCAAGTGGTTTAAATCGTGAAAAACAGTAGAAGTTGTTTTACTCCCGCTTTTTCCTAGTGAATGTTAGTATGTAGGCTTGAGTTGTGATTATTACCGTGATTGAATGTGTAATTTTGCGCGTGCGTAAAAATCATCCTCATCGCTTCTGCTATGTTTGCGGTGAATTGACTTAAACATCGCAACAATAACCAAAATCTTTAATTCTTAAAACTGCTTATAAATTTTTCTTTGGCTGCCAAGTTGGCGGTCAGGGCTAGAATTGGGCTCCATGTGTTTGCTGCACCATTTGTTACTGTAATTTGACCAAATGTTTGGTCAAACTACTGCAACATATGGCACAAATTTACGCGTAAATGGATGCCAATCTCTTAGAAAAAGGCATAAAAATCTTTTCCTATATGACAAGACATTCAACGCTGAAATTATGATGAAGGCTTGTTTTCTTTTGCTAGAATGAAATGCATTGTTGGTACAACTGATGATGCCTTGTGACCCATAAAAATGGCTGTTTATGGACTCGTCAAAGACAAGCTTAAAATTGGTCCTGTTGAGCAATGGGAAAGAGTTACCTTCTGTCCTGTCTGCATACTTTGCTAATTAACTTCCTTTCTTTGTATTTTATTCAGCTGGTGGATTAAGTGTTTCTGCACCGGATCCCATACGCTCGCTGCATATTCAAGGTGCGGTCGGATGAGTGGGAAATAGCACCTTTCTTTTACTTTCTCACCCAAATATCTCCCAACAATACGCTTAACGAAACCCAATTTCTTCTGGGCCATGCCGCAAATGTTCCTTGTATGTGTTCCCCTCGACAGGTTCGAGGTTATCGTTTCACCCAGGCACTTCACTTCGATGTTGCCTTTACTTTATTGCAAAAAATGCACCGACATGCATTTGGTCAAATTATCTTTGAGTCCCCACTCTTGGCTCCACAAATAAACGTTGATTAAATCCGATGATAGAATTTCATAGTCAGAGAGATCACTAATTTCGCGATAGATGACAGCGTCGTCAGCAAATAAACGTATTTTACTGCTAATTTGGGAGCAGAGGTCATTAATGCATATAATGAACAAAAGGGGGCCGATTGCACTTCCTTGTGGCACACCTGATGTCAATTTAACTACATCAGACCTGATTCCGCCAAGAACTACTTTCTGTTTACGATCATTCAGAAAGTCGCGTATCCAGTTTACCAGTGTTTCATTTAATCCGCATGACTGTAATTTGTATGAAGGTTTGTGGTGAGGTACCGTGTGGAAAGCTTTCTTAAAATCTAGAAATAATGCGTCAACTTGTCTTTTTGATTCGTCAGATTTGAGAACGTCGCGTCGTGAAGAAAGAGCGCGAGCTGTGTTTCGTATGATCTACCTTTTCGGCATCCGTGCTGATAGGGACTTCTTAAAAAGTATCTCTACGTAAGGTGCGATCTGTGGAGCTAACTCCTTGAGGACACATGCGGGTATTCCCTCCGGACACAGATATTTACTATTCTATATCGATTGAATTTGTTTAGTTACCCCATCGCGTTGCACAGAGATTTCTTCCATCGGGTCCCCGTATAAGGGATGCCAGAATTAAATTCAGAATCGTTAGTAGTGTATACACTTTCGAAGTGGGAATTTAACGTGTTAGCTTCGTCGATATTTTCCTAGGCCTAATCCCCCCAAATCTACATCCGTACTATTGATGATCTTATTTTAGAACTTTTCACCTCCCAAATACCTAATAAGAAATAAAAATGCTAATATAATCCTTTTCATTCCTCCAAATTATTGCAATGTGATGAAAATTAGAGGGGGGCTTCCCCCCAAAAATGGTGGGTGATGGAGGAAAACGGATGTCATATTCGGATTCAGGAGATTTTCATCATTCATCTTACACAAGAATCAGCAGTAATGGTATCAGGGCTCGAAAAAAATTATTTTTTGCTGTCCAATGTAATGTAGTACCTTCAAAGGTGTATTTGTATTTGTTTTCTTTTTCCATTTTATAAAATGTGTATTTCAGTACGAGCATTGTCTTACAGGGCATGAAGATTAATTCTAAGTGATTTTTGGTGAAATGGAATGAAGAAATTGCCACAAAGGGTATTTAATTTTCCTCGCATGTTCTCAATGATTCTCTCTGTCTCTCATTTCGAGGCGAGTCTTACCGAGAATTGCGATGATTAGTGCCGTCTCGAACTCATCAGCCTAAAAGACCACTCTTTTCCATCTGTTTAAATCTGACAAAAATTCTCCCTTTATCGAATTCCTTGCAGCTGAATCTCCTCATTTCCAATTCCAGCCGAACCTTCTAGCTTCTATAATTCGCTTCACGCACTGTTTGGACGCACCACTTTTTTTGATTAACTTCATGTTAAAGAGGCGAGCTTTGATATTCAAATGATCTTATTTTGAAAAGTGTCCTAAAGGCCTCAAATAGAAGAGTATGTAATTATTGGTAATTGATGAACAATATGTGATCTACGATCGTGATGCGCCCGCTCCCAGCGGGCTTCCCCCGCTCTTTTCAATGCAGGTCCACAGAGGGATAGGCGCGTTTCTAATATTAAAATATAGAAAAAAAACGCAGGGTCTTATGCACAAATTTAATTGGAATGTTCATGTACAAATTGAGATCAGAGGACCTCTTTAAACACAACATTGGAAGTAATTACAATATCCTCTGTTAGTACTTTAGCGTTAGTTTAGCGTTTTCCTTAATATTTACAAAAATATTAAGGCCAGAGAAAGAGAGACAGAAAATAGTTTGCCATAGACTGAGTACGTGTTGAGTCCAAGGTCTTTCTGTGTTAACTTGAAATAATATGTTGAAAGCGCGTTATATTGGAAAAAATATAATAATATGCATCTGAAACTAAATTGGTATCAATTAAATATCCTGAAATAAAGGTTTGCTCTGCACCATGGAGCAAGTGCGTGACGTCAAGATGGCGGATCGCCTCATCCCCTAAGAGAAATATCAAGGACCATTTTTTTAAACCAATTTTAGGAAACAATAGCGATATTTAGGAAGTAAGATATGCCGTCGCATGTTCTATGATAAATTCTGTGCATTTTGGTACCTCATTTGTAGAGTTTGGTTGCGTATAAGTTGAGAAAAAGGTATCTATACAGTAGAAATATATAAGGAGATGGGATTCGTGTAAAATATTATTGGTTTCTTATTTGTATATGCCTTTATTGCATTCCTAATGATTAAGTATTTACACTCCGTTCTGGGTGATTCGTTTGCCTCGTAGGTATTATCACTAAGCATTCTCTTCCCCCCTCCATGCAGGGACATCTTATCAATAATTTACAGTCATTCGTTTTGACACAAGTCTTTATGAGATTTGTGGTGCGTCACACTCACCCTCATCTGCCTTAATGAACTCTCTTAATCAAGCCCTTTACAGGACCCGTTGCCCCCTTCCCTCCCTCGTCATCCCCCAAGCACCACCAATAATCCCAGCATCCCTTCCATCACATATCTCGCAACCCCACCCTCGCCTACACATCCCACCCCGACTGAGGTCTGAGCGAGTAATCATTCTGCCGTAATCTGCGAGAGATGCCCGATTAATTGATTGGTGGATTGCAACTCGGCATAAATGATTCCTGCCTCGCAATGTCCCCCCCTCCTACAATTTTCGACGTCGCTTCCATTCTCACCAACTCTTCTTTTCACCCTTATTTATTTTCTCCATTTTCATTATTTTTCCTCTCCGCATTTTCCGTGTCTCCGTGCATTTTGATTATCTCCGCTCGACGTTCCATACTTGTGGCGAAGTCATAAGCGGACGGATTCCATTTCGCATTTCCCTCTCTCTGAAACTTACGTTAAACCCGTAACATCATTGCCTCCTATTGAGAAAGAACGTAGCTCTCTCTTGCCTCCCAATTGATAAGAAATTGATCTTAGATGGCCTGAACCACAGCAACTATCCGTGTTGCAGACTTTGTGATATTGTATCTATTTTTAATGTCGTCTTGCTCAAGTATAACCGAGATGCAAGCATTGACCTAATATAGAGAGTTAGGCAAGACATCACCAAACCATTTTGAAAACTCTTGTACACTGACTTTATTGGATGTAAGTCAAAGAATTCGTAGGATACCATGATGTAAAATCATCCCAATCTAAATTAAGCAATGACGTCCATTATTCCCAAATAAAAAAGCTGGCCAAACTTAATAACGCTGTTATAATTAGGGACTTAAATTTTTAACGTAAAGATTGATTTCCATAGTTTTTGACCCACTGATTCCGAATGAAAAATTATTGTCTAAGTATTTGCAATTAGTTAATTGTTTTTAGGTTTTCATTTAGGCAATTATTTCGAAAAGTCAAATGAAATTCGAGGCTCATACCGCAAATGAAAATACGAAAATATACCCGATTATCCTGAATTTGATATTTTCAAACATGAATATTTTTAATAGATATTGTTATTTTCGGACAATCTTGGAAAAATAATTTTTGAATGGACCGTTAAATAAAATTTTAATAACGTTTTCTCCCTTAGCATGCGCTTGATTGTGAATTACGCGAAGCGCCGAATTTTGTGCTCTGATTTCAGTATGCTCATATCAGTGTGGATGGGGGATTCGTTAATCACATCAACGTACACATAATAGGGTGGTTTCCTATTATTTTTTTTCCCCTAAATCGAAAGATTATTACTCCTGGAGTACGTATTTCACGCTTTTATATTTTTTAATGACAATATCTATTTTTCGCGATTAAATGAAAAGTGAAAATTTTCAATTGCGCGAAAACGCGACACCCAAATATGAATGCTGGGAAAACCCCGTGTGATGCCGTTCTGGTTCCCGCTGCCGCAAGTTAGGTGAGGCTTTGAGTGCTGATACGACGCAGGATGCTAGCAGGTAGCCGAGTACCCTGCTACGAGGTAGCGCATGGCTTAAATAAGGATTATTAATACCTAATCAAGCGCAGGAAACTTTCCGACCTTAGCCAGTTTTAACAGGTGATTATTAAGACATGTTTCCCTGAGCTCTGTGCCTCATGCATGCATTGGTAATCTCAGACGATGTAAAACTCCTATCTACTCGCATAGAAACTAGGTCCCTGTGACGTCACGTGGAGTGGCATCGCATGGGCGCCAATCTGGCCCTTCTCAAATGAGGATAAAATTGAGCGTTGCCATTCGTCTGAACTGGGATTTCTAAAACCAAATAATTTGTATATTATGAATACACTAATGGTGGGTAAGGAATCACAATCAATGCCTTTCGTTTTCTTTGATGAAAGAAACTGCTTTATTTGGTGCGATGGGTATTTCAATTATGAAAGTAGTGAATTAGGTATATTTTCCATACCTTTGACGGCCGTTGCGGAGGAAAAAAATCCTCAACTCACTCGCCGTCTCGTGATTCCTCATCGCCCTCAATTTTCTCATTCGGTTCATCCAAAATGAGAAGATGATTCTATACCACAGCAACTAGTCCGACCAATTTCTATATCTGAACCCCTGTATAGTTAACATCAAGTAAATTGACTTCAAATGTGCTGTTTCTTAATCGACAGAGATCATTCAACATTCATTTTCGAAAAAAATGTTGATGTATCTCAAGAAGCGTGACATTATTCATATCTTCTGATCCCAGACCAGTGTGTTTTTTTTGTATGAAGCAATGATTACTATAGTAAATACCCCTAGTTGCTCCATTTGTGTTCAGAAATCTGTGAAAGAGGGTAAAATACCTCCATTGCAGAACATAATTCTCCTTCCATCCTGCCATTCTCTTTTCATAACGTGGAGATTATTATTCGGCCTTTTCTGCGCTTGAAGAAACTTACTTCCACATCTTCTGAAATTAATGATTTTCTTTGACCTAAACGAAACGGACTTTCAGCGAGACGATTACGGACTAGCGATGCTTGAAAGTTATTTGGGTTTTCGTTTTGGGGAGGTGAGATTTGTGATCCTTTTTTCGTGATTCCTACAATATTCACGCGCGCGGCAGAGGGTCAATATGCTTCGTGAGTACGAAGACCAATTCCTCACACGGAAGGGTGCGATGATGATACAAGTCTTGCGGACTTTTTCTGTTTTGAATGCTTTCTAGTTATTCTAGAGCAATTTTCCTCAACTCGGTACTTTCATTCGAAAATTATTTTCTTTCACTGGAGTTCTCAAATAATAATATTTCGGAGAACCGTAAGCACGCACAAATAATTTAGACCATCTGTAAACCATTTATAAACGCAAAAATGTTCAGTACTCCCTCTGTGTGTGGGCGTTTTCCTACAGTGGGTTCTTTCCAATAAGGACGACAGTCAATATCCTTAGCTTTTTCCCACGTTAACTAACATCTTTTTACGCTTGGTCAATAGTAACTTTGTTAATTTATAACTTTATTTTTTGATTGAAAGTGGAACTTTATTTATTTTTATGTAATTTCTCTGCATGTAATTTCATGAGCAACTTGACAATGTATTTAACTGCATATATTTCATGTTTGACGAGGGGTTAGATGTAAGATGGGACTTTCTAGTCCCAATATCGCCCAATAAAGACGTTTATTATTATTATTATTATTATAAGAAATATAGCAAAAATACTAATAATTAAGTCATGAACAAAGATGACATTTTTCGTAGGGAAGCGTATTTCTGTCTTTGAAAATTTAATTAGTGACAGAGAATAGGTCTCCAATCGACGAGAAGAGTGTACTCACAGCTGAGAACCCCCTCTTTGAAGTAAGGAAGCAATTCCTCAGCATCTTACATACATCATATTTTCTTCTCGGAAATGAGATGTGAACAGCGAGAGACGCAGAGAAGTCTTGAGGTTTTGAAATGTGGCGTTTTTGAAGAGTGTTGAAGATGCAATGGAAAAAAATCGTGTGAATGCTTAGCAAGAAAATTTTGTAAACATCTGTGGACTAGCAGATTTAGGAATGTGTGGAGAGCTGATTCAAACCTATCTTCTGATATCCGACTGTTATTTATGAACAGTTTCCCATCTAATGAAGTTGCTACTACTGCTACATATAACCTATATGTAATCAATTTGAATCTACATCTACATAATACCCTGCGAGCTACCTCTAGGGTGTTTGGCTGGGGGTGACAAATCACCAACATGCAGCATGCAAGAGGACCGCCACATGCACACCGCACGGTCATAGAAATATTACGCACACTAGAAACATATGCATGCTTATTCATAAAAAAATTGCTAATGGTTAGTAATTCCTAGAGCAAATAAATGCAAACTTCGAACTATGAAAAAACATGCAATGAGTGATCCTAGCGAGCGACGCCATTAATCCTATCAATTGAGACAACGTTGCTATCCTTAATAGTACGAGGGGAGAATGACATTTTAAATCTCTCTGTTTTGCAGTCTATTTCTTTTATTTTATTCTCGTGATCACGTCTACTATAGTACGATGGTAAGTGAAGGATATGATTCACGTCGTCTGAGAAAATATCTTCTTCGAATTTACTAAGTAAGTTTAGCCTATACTTCGATCTACGCTCCTGTAAAGATTCCCATCCTAACTCGTGTAACATACTGGAAACGCTGCACTTGGATGGATGCCTTTTCATCTTAATGGATGCCTTTTCATCTTAATAACAGAATAGTATTTGGAGAATCAATTTACTTGGAAAATCCCCATTTCTACGGTGTTTGCGGTTACATGAGCGTTTCCCTTGCCTTGTGAATACTTGGTTGTACCAGTTTCAGTCCCTGGTCCCTTTGAAGAGCTAATTCCGACCTTCCGCTTTCCAATCAAGGGTCGACCCAGAGTCCCCTGTGACCGACCATGCTTCTGGGAACATTCTAATTCCCAATTGACACGCAAGCCCATTCATTTGGACCCCTTAACGCCAGCCGGGAGGTCATTCAGGTGACCAGCCGCTATCCGTCTTGACCCTCCGCATGGAGGCATCAACTCCTTTGAGAGACAGGCGACCGCCAAATCCACGCCCACTGACCACCAAACAGCCACGTCGGAATTTGAGCGAATGCTTGAGTAAATGTAATCAGAGCGTGCGGAGGGAAGCGAGGGACTTCAGTGACCTTGGGGTCTCACATGACTGGACAGAAATTACATTGTATAACTGATAACTTCAGGCTTTACTTTGTGAAACCTCTCCATATTGGAAATGAAGAAATAAATCTTTGTAAGGTTCACTGTTATTTAATTATGGGCACGATCCGGATTTCGTAACGTGGACCTGATGATGCAACCACGTTACGAAACCACAGTCGTGCCCATATTAAAATAATACAAACTTTATACTTCATGACCCCTTATTAAAAAAAAAAATATATATATTAAAATAATAGTGAACCTTACAAAGTTTTATTTCTTTATATCCAGAAATAAGATTCCCTTTACGGATTAACCCATTAGAGCATAAAGTTATTTTTGTTGAATTTAATTTAGAAAATAATTATTATGGTTAATAAGGTTCATTTTAACTTATTTCTGCAATTGTTAAATTTTTACAATCGATAGTTTAAATAATACAGCTCGTGCGATGTATCGGACGGTCAGTTTACAGTGTTGATTACAGATTCAAAACAGTGCAGAAAAACGTGATGATAAAGAAAATAAAAACATCATTCTTTGGAAGAAAAATGAGATAAAAGTTATCGAAATATTGAGCGAAATACTACAATAAAAAATAATTTACTTACCCCGTGCGAGTGACGGAAAATTCTTTCAGTGCCATGTCTCACAAAAATGCTTCTCAAGTCGATAAATTCAAGGAGACAGCTAAAATATTAGCAGGGCGGTGAAGACAGACATCCATTTGAACTTAATATCGTATCAAAATGTAGCACAAGTCAACTGGAGCCCAGGAAAAAATTAAACTCGCGCGTCCGATATATCGGGCGCTATTCACTAATTGGTTAAATGAACTCGACTGCATCGCCATCCCTCATCAGTTGTAAAAATCGGGAAATCTATGAAACGTTTCTTTTATGTGTATATTTCATTATTATTCTAATAGAGTTTACCACGGCTATCAATTCACTCATGGTACTGGCATGGTTGGGTGAGTTTAGAGCTCACCCCTGATTCCTACTGTTTGCCCCATACGACAACGAGCATCTTTTTTTTCTGTGTTGTATTTGAAATGATTTATGTCCTCTAATAAGCGAGAACTAGGTATATGTTCCATTTTAATGTACTGGAGCATTCAGATAATTTTTGCAAGTTATTTTGCGAAAGCGAAAAGAATTACATCGCCTTTCCGTAGAATATTTCTCGGTCTGGATTTAGTTCTGGTACCTATTCTTAATAATTCCGAAAACCGTGAGCAATGCATGAAAAGCGTTTCACCGCCTACGAGGGTAAAAATAAACAATGGACCATTTCTTTGAAGAATGCATTCCGGTCACGTTTGCAGTTACATGAAATGCATTTTTAAAAACTCATGTCTCCGAAATGCACGTTGGAATCGGCGTGGAAAATGCATTACGCGCTCACGTCGCCGGAAGTGTTGCAAATGGATTCTCTACCATTTTCATTCATGGAACCCAAACTCCCCAGCGTGCACCGGCCACGAAAGCATTTTTACTCGTGAAGTGGCTTCCGTTTCGAGAAATAAAGATAATTTATTGCTGGATGCGCATGCTGAACTCACTCAATCAGCGTGGAAAAAGTTAAAAGAGTTCTCTCGTGCTGCTCATTCCCAAAATAAATGGCGCGCTTACGGTTCCGACAAGTTCAGGTATTTCTATGAAGAGTAACATTAGAGTGTTTTCTTTTTCTGTCTATGTATCCCATGTGAATGATTTGCGTTGGAAGATGCATTTGTTGAATAAAAAGCCATCACGTTAACATTGTCAGGAAAATCTGCGCGAATAAATTTCCATTTCTATTTCGTACGTTATAAAGAATGATTTTTTCAATTAAATTGCCACCTGAGCTATGAAAAATAAAGTTTATTCGTATAAATTAAGAAGATTGCCGATAAATGCCATTATGCTTAAGAAATGTATAAAATAACTCACCCTCAGTGGACTGGCGATGCGTGCAAATTGATTTCTTTCTCCGCCGTTTCAGTGATGTGGTTCCATTTCATCAACGGCTCAGGGTGCATAGCACACAGAATGACACGTGACGAATGTTGTTACTGGATTTGATATTTTTCATTTTTTTTTGCATTGAATTATTTTAAACGAAAATAATGAACTGACTGTAATGCATTTTTTCGTTATTATCATGAATTAATAATTACTGTGACACCTAGATTGCACCTACTCAGAAAGGCGACAGAAAAGAAAAGAGCCTTCGAAGAAATGAGAGCGTTTATTATAGTCCATTCACTTTATGTCTGCGGGTTAGCTTTCGTGAGAGCCCGGACACTCTCGGACGGCTTCGCTGATAGGGGAGGGGTACTAACAAGAGAGAGAGGAGCGAACATAACGTTGCCAAATGTACATAGCCGCCCTACTTTGACACTGAAAACGTGTGAGTCATAGGTGGCCACAGGTATTTTGGCCCCGTCATTGATACAATATTCCTATTCAAAAAAGGCTATTCGGGCTTCCAGCCGGGTGGTCTTCCTCCATTCTGCCCACCATTCTGGCAGAATGGAGGGAGACCACCCGGCTGGAAGCCCGAATAGCCTTTTTTGAACATATTCGCCGGGAAAGCATCAGATTTTAATATTCCTATTCATTTGGAAGGCATTGGGGATAATCCTTTCACAGAAGCCAATGACATTGTCAGCTACCGTGATGAATATGGCACCATTGGTAGAAGGCATACTTAGCTACATACAAGGAGGACGCGTGAGGTTTGGCAACACTGCTCCACGAGCAAATTCTCGATGTTCACTCGGAGGTCTGAGAGCGAGTGACTGAGGCCACGCCTACTGTTTGCTGATTGGCAAAGGCAAAGTGACATGTCGAGAAACTTTCCCTCCCCTCATCTCCACTTGCTTTGGCAACACCAGCTCACCCGCAGAGATAAAATGAATAGAGTATAGTGATAATCTGGGTGTTGGCATTTAGAGTGATGATATAATCCGGTTAGTAAGAGAAAATCAGTCCAGTAGAGTTGTTTTAAAGTCAGTTCGCGTAACTCATTCGAGGGAGACGGGATTTAGGATTTCCATAGCGTGGTGTTAGCACATTCCATGTGAGCGAAATACTAGATCAAACGGCAGCAGTGCACGTAAAATGATGCACTACATTCACTCATTTTTCGAGAGAGAATGTAAATGCCCTGTTTCAAGCCTGAGAAACGGGAATGGAGCAGAGGGAGGAATAGATGAGGAGGAGGAGGAGAGGGACACATTTTCTTTGCAGCGCAGTGAGATAAAGCAGAATAGGGACAAAGGGAGAGAGTGTGAGGCTCAGCGAATTACTAATTAGAAATTCGCTTCATCATCACGGGGAATGAAAAGGTTGTCGCTTGACGTCCTGTTACGGGAGACATTTCATTTGCACTGAAATATTTTATGAAAATAAAGTCCGTGTGACTATAAAGAATAAGCAGATTGGAGTGGAATGGGGCTTGGAGGGAGAGGGTTTTCTTTTTTAGTGTTTAGAGCTCTCGATTGTGAGGGAAGACAACGAAAGGAGGGGGTGGGAAAGGGCGAACACAAGTCTAATTTGTATTTCCACTCCGGAAAACGCGCCAAAGACGTTAATTAAAATTATGCGAACAGCAGTGCGGGCTGGCGAAAACTAATAAAATATGAAAACGAAATGTGATGAGCCTGGAACAAGAATATGCATTCATTTCAGCTCCGTGAATGCGAGGAGGAAAACCGAGCTCTAAATGACATCTGCTGATTAAATCCTCTCAATGAGCGTGCGTTGTGGGGCGAAACATACTACTTCCCCTGCAACGGGAAAGGTTTTAAATGTTGTTCGCGTATTAAAATGAATTCCACGCGAATGAAATCGCAGAGCATTAAAAATATCAACCGAAGCACAAAATATGAAAATGAAAAATTCTGAATTGGCTAGGCGTAAGTCTAATGCATCTGCAAAAATGTATTCATTCGAAGAAGCAGGAATGAGATTTGTTACATTTCTGTTATGCATATAATTTTGAATTAAATTGAAGCTTGCATGAGCACTCGTAGAGAGCTCTTTCATGGTTGGGATATGTGCGCCTCTAATACGCGCATCAAGGCTGAAAACCTGATTTATATCCGTCCAGGGACACTGCCAAATATATCACATAACTCTATATATGTATATTGGTACTCATTGGTATTCTAAAAAATAGCGAATTTCATTCATTATTCAGATAGACTTTCTGTGCGTATTGCGGTCATCTTAACAGGGCAGTAAATCATGAAATTGAGAACAAGTCGGCAAAGCGGAATAAAAAAGAAGCAAGTAAAAAACATTTCTAACTTATGAGTAGGGACATGCAAAAGGTGGGGTTATTTTATAGCCAAAAGTGGTGTTATTTTTCTACAAAAGCGATGTTATTTTGCCCTGAAATCGGTGTTATTTTAACGGCAAAGTAATTTATGTTGATTGAGGGCAGTGGCCCACCCATTGCCTTAAATTTAGGATATTATTGATCGGGAATAATTAAAGCAATAATGTACATGGAGTATTGACTGAATTAACCTATTTTACATATTTATCCTTCGCGTATACATATATCTAGCTTACATAGAGAGAAATTACTTTTAAATGTCTGTAATTTCAAATGAAATATTGCTATTGTGATCAAGTTGTCATCTTTTACATTTGTTCTCTTATCTGTTAACACAGTGCTATAGCAGGAAAGAAATCTTTCTCAGTCCATGTTTGCAGAAGGGATCCAAATTGCTTAAAGGCACTTAGATTCAAACGATGTCTCAGACATTTGAGCTCCTGGATTGCTTTAATTACATCCACTGAACCGCGGGAATTTTGCTTTTGTAGTAGTTTCTGTAATTCTCCCAACCCCAACATCAACTTCTCTGTCTCCATTGATTCCAGGCCATGAATTTTTTGTTTTTAAGTCAGGGTTCATGTCTGTAGACGGAACTTCTTGGGGATCAAAAACTGAGATCTTTTCAAATACCTATTTTTCTGCTTAGGTCTTCTACCATTTAAGAGAACTAAGTTTGGTTGACGCTTTTTCAGCCATCTGCATAGGTATTGACTTTGCAGCAGCTGCTTTAGAGGTTTTCATGTTTTGCAGGTGTAATAAGTGGTTTTATCTAAAAAAAAAAGTACTCTTTATGAATTTTCTCGAGGCTCATTTTTAACTTCCTTAACTCTTTCTAAATGGTGGAGTACTCTCCTTAACATGAATGCGGGACTGCGCTCCATGAGACTCTTCGGTCCCCTCTGTATGGAGCATTTATGTTGGACATCTGTTAAGAAAGGTCTTGCAGATAATCAAACACTCTCAACACCAACCTTTTCTGATCCTTCCTAGTGGGCATTTTGCATTACCTTGGACTCTGAGGGTAGTTGGTCTCCCTCCTTTCGTGGTTTACAACCCTACCAGCAGCATTGGTTTGCTGTCAACTCATGCTTTGTTTATGTGGATAGCTATATGGATGATTGTTGCTTGCACGTAAATTGCAGCCTTTCAATTGAATTCCTCGATTTATTCTGAGAATTTTAAAATTTTGAATGAAGCTCTACCGTCAGCATTAACGAATTTAATGCCTTAACAATTTCCATGTTGATTTTATACTGAAATCGAGATATAAGTTAATATTTATGGTAGAATTTCGTTTAAAAATTTGTAAACGCTGCCAAAAGACAAAGAATTCAATTCTTCGTTTATATTTTTTGAGAAAGAACCATATATTTATTTCGCAAACTAACTGAATGAACAATTGTATGACTGTGGTCCCTTGCCACAAAGAGGGGTAATAAGAGACGAGGGTCTAGGTTCATGCTTCCGGATTTCGGAAGTTACAGATTTTGCCAGTCCATGGTGTTGGCCTGTGTTGGGTCCCGAAACTAAGACTTTGCGAACCCACAAATATCATAAAAGGAGGAGAGCAAGGAAACGTATTTTCGGCATTAGGCCTGCGTAGGAAAATCTCAGACGAAAATTTTCGCCTTTCGTCTCCCTGGGCAAGAAACGTCCTGCCGCATATTTTCGTCATTAGTAGCGAAAGGGTTAACTCTTTATAGAATGTGAGCACTTGGATAGTTTGAACCCTCCAGTAATTTTATTAATCAACCATCAGATTCCCATGGCATTTTTGCTACTTTGTAGACATCGTGAATGCGGTTTAGACATCCTCCGGACAAACAAGTCGCATTATTTCCTCGAGGGTGTTTCTTTGTGGAAACCATGAATTTTCTCCAATTCATGGGCGAATTTCATCGTTTTTTCCTTCTGCTCTGCATGAAATTGTTTTTCGATGCGTAAATTTAAGCCGTAATTTTTTCACGGCATTGGCCGCTCACAGACGCGACTAATTTCCGCGGGCCGCCGTTCCCGCCACAGCGCCATAAAATCCAGAGAGTCGTCTTGTCGGAAAGTGGCCTGAAATTTACGGCGCTGTGCAGGGAACGGCGGCCGGCGATAAGTCGTTTTGGCACAAAGCTGCCACAATGTAGCTCCGTGTGTATTTCACGGAATAGACGGCGCACAGCCACTTTTTGCCGCTTTCAGACTTTTACTTTGCTCCGGCCGTCGTCAACGGCACGGCACTGTGCTTTCAAATAACCATTGGTCTCAATGCATGTCTTCAAGCGAGTCGAATCGCGCAGTTGACGGCACGGCGTTGTTGACGGTCAGCAAGGCAAGGCTCAATCCGGCCCGGCGGTGCGCCGTTTATGCCGTGAAATACACATCGTGCTACCTTGAGGCTACTTTCAAACGCGACGACTTTTCGCCGGCCGCCGTTCACGGCACGGTTCCGTGAAATTCAGGCCACTTTCAAACGAGACATCTCACGGCGCTGTGCCGTGAACGGCGGCCCATGGAAATTCGTCGCGTCGGAAAGCGGCCAATGCAGTGAAAAAATTACGGCTTAAATGTACGTCTCGAAAAATAATTTCGAGGGAGGAGCATGAGCAGAAGAAAAAAATGGTGAAAATCGCGTCTGAGTTAGTGAAAATCGCCCATGAATTGGAGAAAATCGCAATTAACACGAAATTCGCGTATTCGCGGGAAAACCCCGGAAATCGCGTATTTCGCGGGAAAATCCCGGAATTCGCGTTAAAATTCGTGTTATCGCATTTGCGACTTTTGCATGTCCCTACTTATGAGTTGTGGCTTAAAATGACTTTCCTTGTTGAATAATGCCGATACCTTTTAATGATGGTGCACTGAATGATTGAATTATTCTCGGTGAAGGAATGTTCATATGTAGTCATAATATATTGGGGGTTATGATTAAAAACGTTTGGGCTTATGTCGCGTTTCCCGACCGATGCTGGTCGCTTTTTCAAATGATTATATCATATTATATCATAATCCCTTGAGAAAGCGACCAGCATCGGTCGGGAAACGTTGGGGCCACCCAAAGAATTGACGCGGCGACATAGCCCAAAAGTTTTTAATCATAATGACGAGCACCCGCGAAAGTTTTAACGAAGTATATTGGTGGTTATCTACGATCAATATCAGATAAGTTTTACGTGCACCAGCGTAATTTGAAACATGATCATACTTTTTGGGAGCAATTCTTCAAATCTTAATGAATTTTCGATGCTTATTTTTATATTCCTCGAGGACGCAAAAGTACACTTTGCTTAATCGGAATTAAGTTATGGATGTCAATAAGAAATATTTATTATAATATGACTTTTCAATGTGACCTCAGCCATGAAAAACAAAGAACATTTTTTTATTAATCGTGGTGCTCTTTGCTTGGAAGTTGTTGTGCTGGGAACTGAAATGAAATAAAAGTAGCTGTAAGAGTTACTCTTGCCTTTTGGCTTGCAATTAATTTGCCAATCATTACGTCGTCGCAGTTTACTGGTGAGCTGAATAACTTGAAACTTCATCTGATCAATTTTGAAGGCTTTAGCAATAACGCAAGTAAAGGAAATTTAGGCATCTTAATCCATTTTGATGCTAAAAAGCCGTAAATGCGATGCATCCGTGCACTAACCAGAGAAATTCGCTGTAATTCCAGTTATGAGATGGAAAATGGCGAACACAATTTTTAATTCCTTGCATTGTATAGTAACGCTAATAGAACAACAAAAAAATGAAGAAAGATTTCGTGCTTTTCCGGCGAATGGACTTATGTCGGCGAATTTTCCCGGCGAATGTCCGACTCGGTCATCGTCCTCAGGGCTGTGTTTCACAGTTCCTGACCCGGGAACTCTTCACTAAAAACAAAAAAGTGGTTTGCAATTTATACGACGTGATTTGTTTGTGAAATCGAAATATTAATAATAATAAGTTGTCTTTATTCGGGCGAGGTTGAGACTAAGAAGCTCCCTCTTCCACCTAACCCCTCGATAGCCACTGAGGGTGAGTCATAAGGCAATCATTTTATACAAATCTTAAGCACCACGGCATTTATAGGCAATCTTCTTAAATCGTGCAAAAAATCTTTATTTTCCATTTCTCAGGTTGGTATTCTATTGAAAAAATTACTCTATAGAACAAAATTTTTATCTACGTCTATATCTATCTTTTTGGAGGCTACACAAAGCACTTCACAACAAGCTGGTTAATATACATGACACTGAGCAGCGCCTTCGACAAAGTGATATGTATCACTGGATATTTATAAATGTATGTTATATTTTATTTTTTTATTTGAAAATTTATCTAATTTTAAGTAAAGGAAATTCTTTACGTTAAGTTCATTTCCAGTGAAACGGAAGATTTACCCCGGTTATTTCAAAGCTATTCATTCAGGTTTAGCACTCTTACTTCGAGAGTTGTACAAGAAAACTAACATTATGTTAAATTCGTTACTGAAGCTAAGGGAAGCCCAGCATTTGCTATAAAAGAAAGGTTTTGACCAATTTTCTCCAAAGATATTGTGCGCGAAAATTAAGTATGGCATGTCTAAAATCTGGATGTGGCCTGGAAATCCAAAATTTCACTTCATAAAAAGAATCCGGAATTTAGGAGAAAGAAGTAAGTTAAAAAATCTTCCTTTTTTAGCCATTCTCCCGTAAATTTGAAAGAAAAATTTATTTTGAATGCATCCGTTCGAACAAAAACATGTACCGTGGGGAACAAAAGAAGCGCAGGAAATTTAGGACCATCTCTAGCAAATAAATTTTCCATTTTAAAACAAATGATTTCGTCTGATGCACTTTGTGCTCATGCAGTATTCGGGTGTGGCCGATTCGCGGAAAGCTATTCTCCAGAATCTCTTCTTTCACGGCCTTTCGCACGCCTTTCCAGAGCCAAACATTTCTGATCTGATGTTTGCCTTTTTGCGTGTTTCCCTATAGCATCGCGGTCGTGGGCAAATGCGAACTCTGATGACGTGAATTAGTCTGCAGAAACGAAACTTGGGAGGGAAGGAACGCTTCGGAGGCGTGGCGCTAGTCTTGTTTTACACAAGGAGGAGAAGCGCGTGGCGAAGTAACTCGTGCGGGTAGGGAAGGAAGCTCGAAAGAAAAAAAAGAATTGAAGGTAGAAATAGCAATAAAAGAAATCAGAGTGTGGGGAGGAAGGAAAGGCATGGAAATAATTTTTCTTTCCCGTTCTCTGCTTAACAGCATAATTTCAAAGTTTCATTTCAATTACTCGTTTCCAATAACTGCTCCGCCTTTTGTGAAAATATAAGAAGGTTTCTCCTTACAAGCCTTTGTTCGGTATTATTGATGCAGATACGAAATATTTTCATTTCCCGGGCAAGGCACGCTTGCTTCTCATTGTTGTTTCCTTCCCCCATCCCTCCTCCTCTACCCCCCACCCACCGTCTCCCCTCCCCTCCCCCCACACTCCCACCCCTACCCTTTTGCCTTATTTTTCCTCTTTCTTGGTGCCTAACCTCCAGCTCAGCCGAAAAAATACACTTATGTACGTATTTACATACACGGTCTAAGTAAATAAATAAACAAATGAACGGATAATGCACGAAATGTAATATTTTTTTTCTTCCCATTCCGGGGAACCAGCTCGATTACAGAGTACGTTTCCTCGCATCTCTTTTAAAAATGAGTAAGTGTGTTTGCTTTCCGCGGAAAAAATGCATCCGAAAAAGTGATATCTTTCCCTTCTTGATATTCGTCTCCACCGGCCTTCTTAAATTGCTCTATTTTAGCACAACGTGGAAGGAGGGGCCCTTATGCACAGACACACACACACACTCTCTCTCTCGCAAAAGTGGAGACATTGAGTAAAACACAATTTCAAATGCGCATGTTAATGAATGGTGCTTTCCACTGTCGTGCTTCGCATGCGTCAAAGCTGATGGACTTTGTAGAGAAGAAATACTCGGCGCTCATACGGTTGCTAAAAAAGTCTCCGTTGAAACGAATTGAAAAAAGGAAACAAATAACAGTTTGAAAATCGTGAAAAACTTAGCTCATTAGCATTAGTGCTGTTAGCATTAGCGCTAAAAGATCTCCTCGCTCTGCTATTTCTGCTTTGTAATAAAACAGCAAATTTTCGCATGCGGAAACGGATAAAAATCTATGCATTATTCCTAAAGTTTTTCACGAGGAACATATTGAAAAGATTTGACTAATTTTATAATTACGTACTTATGTTAACGTATTAAGTGATATGTGTATTTTTAGTCGCTGTAGTCCTCAAACTAAGTGTTCACTAACGCTCAGTTGATGAATGTGTTCATAAACACTTATTATTTTATCGTCGCTTCACGGAAAGTTTTTTTTTCTTTCGAAGGTATAAATGCTTAACCTATGAGTGAAATCCAGAATTCATGATTAAACAAACACTGGCAATGTTTAACATTTATTAAATGCAAAATTTAACCTGGGTCTCAGAATATTGGTGCTATTTCCTTTGTGCAGATTTGGCTTGAAAACGGCGCTGAGCTGCCGAAACCCGGTACTTGCATCAATTATGTAAGTTTGGAGTGTGAGGCGCGTCTGCTTGACTGTGAATTAGCATCAAAGCGCCCTCTCAAACCTACTCCCTATGCTCACAAAAAAAATACAATCAATTCTTCACTCCGTTGCCGCACTTTCTCTTCTCTTGCGGTCATACAGTCAGACATATTATACACAGGGAAGAAGTAGTGCCATTGGATAGGCTTCAAAATGACGCTTTGATAATTTTTGCGAAAGAAAAGCAAACGTTACCGATGTAAATATTCCATGCAACGTGGCATTAATGAGGACAAGGCGGTCCTACATCAATGCAGGTGTAAAAATTGTGTCGCTACATTTTACACCTCCGATACTTTTTATTGCCATTCGTAATTACTGCGAGAAACACCAAATTACTGTGACAAGAAAATGCACTTATAGCATTTCATTGTACTTAGGTCCATGATGAAGGGCCAATTATAATCCCGGTTTAAACAGTGTTCAACGGGAATATATGCACGGCTGGGAATAACACTAAGAATTACGATATTAATAGCTTTTAATTAATACTTTTTATTGCCATTCGTAATTGCTGTGATAATCACCAAATTACTTTGACAATACACTCAGAATTTATCCCTGGGAAAAGATGTTTGAGAAATAACTTATTGAATCCTTTCAATATGGTCAGATTCTTAAAGTCATCAATTTAATATTTCATACAAGATGTAGTATTTTGAAAAATTTGCTTTCTTTGTCATAATCTATTTGGCAAATAATTTACGGTTTTTCTCCCTGTCGGCCTCAATGCTTGGGCCAAATTCAAAATATATGTGATATGAATTAATAGAGTATTTTGCAAAATATTCTTTCTCCGGCAAGCATCTTGCACAGGTCATTACTAGGAATTACTATTTATTCACTGATAGTGGATGTAAGGCGAGCTCAATTGTAATTAACGACACGCTATTTGCTCACAAAGCGATATTTTTGCATTGGATTTCAATAATGAATTCCCTCACTTCATCCCATTTGCCCCAACCTTGAGTTCACAGACTATTCCACTATCGTTTGAGCTGGAAAAATCACTCGCTTGAAAATATCTCATAAGGTTATGATGCGCGCGTAGCATTTTTAATGCACAACCTGCGCTGGATTCGTAACTCGCGATAATTTAAAAATATGTATACATATATATGTAGAGCTTGGGTGCAGGTGGAGAAGTCTTTCTAGGACTCGGGGGCGGACAAATTAAAAAGCATGACTTGCTTGAGTAAGTAATTCATTTGAGTGAGCTCGTAACTTTGGTAACGTGCACGAAAACAAATGAAAAGATCCGCGTTCGTGTTTATTTGCTCGGATATACGATATTACGGGAGTGCGCGACAGCAGCGACCTGCAACTTTGATAATTGTTTTTTCGGGTCAAAGAATGCCTTCTTTTAGATTAATGAGATTCTTTTCTCTCAAGCGAAAATCCGAGTTGATGATGCCACGGGAGATTTTATATATATATACATATCTATTTGTATAAAATGCACGGCATGAACCCACACACGGCGTGACATTCAGAGGAACATCGAAGCGGAGAGAGCGGGGGGTGGGGAAAGGGAACAGCTTTGACGCGGGGATACCTTAAATTAAAATGGTGAAAAAATTAAAGATAAAATATAATCTCCGAAACATCCCTTTTTCGGACTGCTTTTACGACGGAATGAAGAGAAGAAAATTAACGCAGAGGGGTTTGAGTGAGGCTTGGTACGGTTGGAAGCACGTCAAGAATAGGGAAGTGAAGCTCATTATCGTCATCATTCATGTACACGCTTTTACATAAACATGAAGGGGGGTGGGGGGGAGAATAATGGAAACATGTTTATTTTTTTCGTGCTTCTCTTTCGCAGGAGTGTCGTTATTTCTGCATGTACGACGACGCGTTTATTATGTAACCCCGAGCGCATGAGTAAGATGCTGTATGTTCCCGTTAGTTTCTCGATGCGTCCCCGAGTTTCGAAACCATAAAGTCAAGTCATGCGGAGTCAATTTCGTGAGCGTAAAAATATGTGGTAAAAAATTTATAGCGAAAGAAACTTGGGGAGGCGAGACGATTTTGGACGGGGAGTTGTTTATGTTTTTATTTTTTTGGTGGGAGACACGACGAAGGCAAGGGATATAGATGTAGTGAAGGGAAGAAGAATATGACGCGACCCCTCCGGGCGGAGTAGAAGTCGGGAAAAATTGGAAACAGTCGCGAGCGATAGTGCGGAAGCGACGAAACTGCGAAATTCGATCTCAGTGCCTCCTCGTGGCTCTATCTAGCGGCGTCTTCCCACACCAATCGCTATCTCATTTTAGCATCCTAATCCCAATTTCATTATATTTACATCTAAGCATATTATTCGCTTATGTGCAAACAACCATGTTAGAAACTGAAATATTTATGGAAAATTTTCTACTTCTTTACCGAAAGAAATTTATTTTAATTAAGATGAGAATGTCGATATCTATTTTTATTTTCATTTCGCTAAGCGCACGGTCCAGAAGACAGCGTGTCCTAGAACTTAAATAAATGTATCAATCTATGGATCCAATCATAAAGCTGAAAATATTATTCTTCACAGCATCATTTTTGTGAATTAATTTAAAATGAAGCTATTGATATTTTTCTTTTTAATCAGCTAAGTAAACGTTTCAAGAGATATCAAGTCCTAGAACTTAATTAATTGTGTTAAATTGTTATAAACTGTCAAAGTGTCTTCATGAGGATTTCTTTTGATTCTTATAATTTCCATTACTATGGTACTTCCATATTATGTGCAATTGTGCCATCGGCCATGCTTAGACAACCAACGGATTGATATATATTTGCAATATCCTCCACGTCCATACTTTCAAAAGTCATGAGGTGCCAGTTGAAATCGCCGATGATTGCGGATGAATGTGGAAAAATGTCATATTTACTTCAGAAACGGAATGAAGAATTTTCCTCGTCTTACGCATACCACATGTACCCTGTAAACATTTCTTTCTCAAAACTTCATTAAATAGTTGCTCTCGGCAAAAAATGGATTTTTTAATAATCACTTTTCTTACAATTTTGAAATATATTATTACAACATTATTATTATTATTGTGTAAAACGGGTAGAGAATCATATCATCATCTCCTTGTGTGTCAGTGTTGGCGTCATATTTTCTTCCCCTCTCAGAATTGTTTTCCATTTATTCATCTGCCACAATGAAAGCTTTATTAGCACCTTTTTTTAAAGATTTTTTCGAAAACGTTGCACTCGTCCTTGATGATTATTAAATATTTGAAATACCTCTGATGCCATTGGTAATTAGCTCGTTGACGGAATATTCCCTGAAATTATTCGCCTTGAATATTCCATGGAATCAATTCTGCCAAACAGCCCAAAATCTGTCAAAAATATTTTGAAAAGTCAAGTGAAAACATGACGAAATTGCAGCTTAAATAATATTTTTAATGGTATTGCCATCCTGCGATAGCGATGCGCATAAGTACACCTGCAAAATTATTATCACATTGTCATGTATAAATTTATGAAAGTGAATGAAAATTTAAAATTGTGAACAGAAAATACGTACTTGGTTCGTAAGTGTGTAGTCATTTTGTGGCGAACTTAGTGCTCTTTATTAGACTTAATGTGTAGTAGACACGGCACTTGGAATATTTTTTTCTATTTGCCCTGTTTGAATGTTTCGTATTGTGCACTGTTTTTTAGTGCATTCTATTCAAAATTTTATTGCATTTTTGGCTCGAGGCAGGATCTCATTGCGTCCTTCAATTCCAACTGTCTGTTTAGTAATAGCGTGATAAGATAATATTTCAATGTATTTCGTAACTAGAGATACGAATGTATTTAATCGCAGTTCCGATATAAAATTTACATTTCACGTCTTTCCAGCTCAATTTTTGACACACGTCAATGTTTAGAAGGGTGAAAAAATTGGCGGATTTGTGCGTACCTTATTCCTCAGGATTCTTTGGGATCATATTTTGTGTTTGATATATGCTTTTTTCCCGTGCTATTTTGATTTCTCGTCCATAATTTAATACCTGCCTAATTCTTTTGGCGCCTCTTTGATTATAATGCCTATTGCATTTCTATTTACTCTGGTGCTGACGATCACGATTCTATTCGCCGGCGAGTACGAATATCTTTGCCTTGTACCATGTATACTCTATGCTCTCTACCATACTACTACTACTACTCTATACACTCTCTACTCTCTCTATACTCTACTATCTCCATGTATGTATATCCAGAAAAAACGTAAACTTACTCTTATACCCTTTGATTATATGATGAGTTTTTACCAATATATGCGTCGAAATTATTTTGAGCTCCCTTCAAGAAATGTATGCCCACCATATAACGATCCTTTTTAGATAAAGAATGAGCTTGTAAGTATATGCCTACCGTATTCTCAAATAGGCACTCTCAAATATTTTATAATGAATTTCATAGATATTTGCACGCATAACATGTTGATTTATCCTATTGGAATCAATTTTTGCTTCATTTCAGGGGTGCGTTTTTTTATTATTATGGCTTCCACTAATTCTTTACTTCTACAGGGTGTCCTTTCGTACTGATGTTTCGATGCGCCAGCGAGTATGCAAATTTACGCCTGCCGTATATTCTTTGGGAGCTCCAGAATGTATATATATAAATTATGAAATTTTTATTTCACTCTGTTCTATTTATCTCGTTCCTCTCTTTGCCTCCTCGACGCCGTTCGCCCCCTCCTCCTCCTCAACAAATCCTACCCAGAATTCCCCGCCAAGCCCAGATAGCACGGCTCACTCATTTTCATCCGCTTCAATTAGCGACAACAACAGCAGCGCCACGGAGGGCGCGGGGAAAACGAAAAACAAAGCAAGTCGACACAGCGTTGTGCACTCATTTACTCAAGTTCCTCTCCGTCGTCATTCCTTCCCGTCGTCGTCGTCGTCATCATATTTCACCAGATTGAAATGAAATCCCGACTACTCACCCCCCTCAACCCCCACCAACCCCCCCACACCATCTCCACACCATTAAATCTCTGACGGAAGCGACCCACGCCAAACTACACACACCTATCGACTCTCTCTTGTTTTTTTTCTGTCTTCTTTCCAAGAGGGAGCCGCCTCGCGGTGGACGGAGGAACTAGACGACCAAGTAGCTCTTCCTTTCCCCTCGGGGCATATTGTGATTGCGCACTCCAGATTGTCCACCTTCCTAGACACCTTTGCACATTATAATTGTCCGACTGTACTTAAGCGACTGCCACAGCGTGCGTGAGTCAACGACCCTGCTCCGCACTGTGAGCACATATCATCAGTACCCATTGTCAAGATGGAGGTTTTTCTTATCCTTTTCCGTGGAGTCCTTTCCGATCAAGGAACAGGGTGTCCCATTTATCTTGACCACCCGAAATAACTCTTTGTCCAGATGCAAAATCGAAAATGTGTCAAGCAAATGTTCATTAGCCGTCAGGGGGACATTAATAAGCATGATTGCCTTCCTTGTAACTTTGTTATTTACAAAGATATGATCAGCGGTATGTCTTTTTCAAATGGCACCCTATATTTTTTATTCGGCAATTCATTTCCTCTCATATAACTCCTCCTGTTCAATATTTGTAAATAACGAAGCTACAAGGAATACAATCATGCTGATTAATGTCCCCCTGACGGCTAATGAACATTTGCTTGACACATTTTTTAATTTGCATCTGGACAAAAAGTTATTTCGGGTGGTCAAGTTAAATGGGACACCCTGTATACTGAGGCCCGGGATAGGTAATATTCGAGATTCATAGAGATAAAAAATATGAAAAAAAAAACACTTTTTAAAATAATATTTATCTTTCATGAGATTTAAAAAGCTATTTCACGGCGAGCTAATGAAGTGTATTTTTCGCGGGTTTTTCACCGGGTGAGGTCTTATGGTACCGACACTTCGATGGGTAAGTCGGCCATCGTCCGATGGCGTCCATCGGCATCGCAGTCCTGAAGATGATGGTGGGGTCAGCCTTTGAAACGTCGTGTCGTCAGCACGAGACCTGACCAGGTGGAGAACACGAGATGAACTCACGATATTATTTAATATAATCATACATTTAAGTTGTATACACGATTTCCCTTAGAGGTGCACTGCAAGCTGTGGCCTTTAGACAGAGGATTAGCAAATGTCCATATCGCCTAATTAAATATGATTGCATATATATACATCAATCAAAAAAGTGCTAAATGAAATTTTTTTTCGAAATTTTTTCCTTCAGTCAATGCGAACACCAAGGGATTTCTTGTACATTTCCCCACTAATTGTTGGACTTCATGTTAGCCCTAAGCGTGGAATATTCGCTGTTTATATAAGGCAACTAACATTACAGAAATGCTTCTGGGGTTCACTGAATCATTGCACACTAAAGCCGATCGTCAAGTTGGCATCAATAAAGTCGCCTTACAGGGTTAAAAATTGTTTTTTGAAATTATCTATCTCTGTCTATAAGAACACCAAGGAAATTTGTGGCATTTACCTATCATATGTACGACTAGCAGAGTGTAGAGAAGATAATAGGGAGGTTTTCTATTATTTTTTATTGCAGGAATAGAAGGATGAACAACTTTGCTATTTCGACATAGTAGACTACTATGTGGAAATAGCAAAGTTGTCCATCTTTCTATTCCTGCGATTATGGATTTCCACCAAGTTACGCCCGCTACGATTAATTAATATATTTATTTATTGCCTAAATCGAAATATTATTACTCCTGGAGTACGCATTTCACGCTTTTAGATTTTTAATGACGATGTATGTTTTTCGCGATTAAAGGGAAAGTGAAAATTTTCAAGCGAGCGAAAACACGACGGCTGAGCATGAATGCTGGGAAAACTCCGTGTGAGGTCGTTGGTGACTGGTTCCCGCTGCCGCAAGTGACGTGACCTTGGGGCGAGGCTTTGAGCGCTGATACGATGCAGGCTGCTAGCAAGTAGCAGAGTACACTGCTAGCAGGTAGCGCTTGGCTTAAATAAGGATTATTAATACCTTATCAAAAGAAGGAAACTTTCCGACCATAGGCAGTTTTAATAGGTGATTATTAAGAGATGTGTCTACCTGAAGTCTGTGCCTCATGCATGCATTGGTAATCTCAGACGATGTAAAACACCTATCTACTCGTATAGAAACTAGGTCCCTGTGACGTCACGTGGAGTGGAATCGCATGGGCGCCAATCTGGCCTTTTTCAAATGAGGTTAAAATTGACCATTGCCATTCGTCTAAACTGGGATTTCTAAAACCAAATAATTTGTATATTATGAATACACTAATGGTGGGCAACGAATTGAAATCAATGCCTTTCGTTTTCTTTGATGCAGGAAACTACCCTATTTGATGAGAAGTGCTTTGTGGGATGTGATTCGGTGCACTGTGATTGCGGTAGGGTCAGTGGTTTGGGTTCAGAAGAGAGAGCCCCCGATCGTCTCTCCGAAGCAGCTAAGAATTTGTGCCGTCGGGAAAGAAAGCATAAAAGGGAAGAAATTGACAGTGGACTCGTTCGTATGCATGCGTAGCAGATGCACAAGGATTGATCTCAATCAGGACAACCAACAACCCGTGCTTTAACTCGAAGGTTCTTACTGATGGATAGGAAAGAATATGACACTAGAGGTATGCGCGTATGAGGGCAGTATGGAGTTCCCATGGGTTCCCCATTGGCGACCATTTTAGCTGATCTGACGATGAACCATCTCTTAGGCAATATAATCGCTAAAATTGCCCTTCAATATTCCTTTCATTTACATGTTTGTTGATGAATTATATTTAGCACTTCCTAATGATATCCAAGAAGACACTATTTTAAATTATTTTAATAGTTTCCACCCTAAATTACAATATACAATAGGATATGAAAAAAATAATACACTACCATTTCTTGATATACTAACTATTAGAAATCACGATGCATCGATTCATATAGATTGGTGGATGAAACCACACAAATCGGACAGATTTCTAAATTTTCTATCACATCACCCTCTTAAGCATAAAATAAATGTAGCACTTGCACTAAATTTTAGAGCTCTGAATTTGAGCGATAACATATTTCACGAAAATAAACTTAAAATAATCGAGGATATTCTGAAAAAAAATAATTTTCCAAAAAAACTTAAACATTCTATACTTCACACAAACAACGCTATATATTCACTTACTCAAAATTCACTAAATAAAAAATATTCTTCAAATACAACATCCCAATACCGTGGGATCATCTATATTAGTAAATATCTGAACAAAATACGAAAGTATTCAATAAAATAAAGTATAAAGTTGCACACAAAAATCATAACACTCTAAACAAGCTTCTATAGAAAAAAATAAAATCTGAAACCCCTAAAAATCTGGATTTCATGCCTCGATTGTAACACTTGCTATATAGGACAAACATCACAATATTTAAAAAAAAATAGGATTTCACAACACAAGTCATCAGTAAAAAGTGGTATAACACTGTGTGCTCTTGCTAGCCACCGCATAAGCAATGGCCATGTTTTTGATTTTGACAAGGCCGAAATTTTAGATCATGAGGTTAATTTAAGAAAAAGCCTTTTTTAAGAAATGGTTCATATATCTAAATCAATCAATAGTCGTAATAAAAAACAGACATTGAAATCCTTAGTAAAATTTATTTTTATTTTATTAATCAAAATAATGGTAACATTAATTAATTAATGGTAATAGGTTTTGTAGTAGCTTAGTAACGTAATATCAATAAATATGTGCAAAGCTAAGGTATGCCAAAAATTTTTGTGTATTCTGTTCTTCTTCTTTTTTATTATATTATTGTAGAAAACTCCATCTTAACATTTATTTAAGTAAAAATATTGTATATCATTGTATTTTATATTGATCTCATGTCTTCTTTCATAGCCCTGATGATAGTTTAAAATAATCAGAAACGTTGGCTGAAACTTTTTTGCATCACATACATTGACCTATACTCCGAGAACTATTTTGCCATGAATTAAATTTTGTTAAGAGAACCATATGCACAGATATAGTTAAAACCGCTCTCTGTAAAATAAACATTAGAATTACACACATTACGTACTTATTAGTTATTTGACGATGGACCAAACTGTTAGGAATTTCCAATTTCTCACATTCACATAGTGCATATAACTTAAAAATTACTTTTAGATCCATTGTAAAGGGAGCATAATACGTAATTATTTTCCTCAAAAACTATTTAACCATGCAAAAACTTCAGTTACAAGTGGCTCATAAGTTTTGGTTACTGGCGCTAATTATTAAGCTTGCGATATTTCAATACACGAAATTTTTTCATTCATTTATTTATCATTTATCGCAACGATACCCCAAGACCCCAAGTTTTTCACGTGACACCATCACATGGATTACCTTTCATCTGGCTCGTACCCTTCGACCTATCTGGCATGGGTGGCCCTACCGGGAATAATTTAGAATTAATCCCGCCAGTGCAGCTCTAGGGGTTCAAGAACCGCGCAAGCCTTTCCACCGCGACAAGGCTGTATCCCAAAAAAAGGGTTATTTCCATTAAAATTCAAAATTCCCTTTCAATAGCTTTTGCTTGGAAGACGTAATCCGTTAACAGAGGTCAGGAATATAAAAACATAAATACTTATACTGCATGTATTTCCTGGGAAAATTAATGGGAAATAAAGGAATAAAATTTAAAAAAAAAGCTTCATAATGGATGTGTTGAATCGCACATGGGAAGCGGAGTCAAAGCATGTCGGTCGGCCCTAGATTGCTTCGAACTGCAGCGAGTGGATGGGAGGAGGTGCGAGGAGGGGATAAGGGGTGTGGAGGGGAGGCGACAGTCTTCGGACTGACGAGCCTTTGCCTCGTTCACATTACGATTGTCCGAGCGATCGTCCCAACGATAGTTGGCCGAACTAGCCGTGTGAATGCATGTCCTGACAATAGTTGAACGTTGCCACTTTACGATGGTTAGGCGCTGGGAGACCGGAAACGGAAGCGACAAGAGAAAGACGAAAAGCACGCGAAGCTCTATTTTTTTCATGGATTTGTCCTAGGAAGGAAGAATGTGGGCGGAAGAAAAATTATTCGGTAAATACATGTTGAACACAGTAATATCTTGTCCCTGCATACCTCCACAGCTTTGCCAACCGTCAATTTCCCGCTCACTTTAGATGTCAGCACGAGATGGCAGCACAGGTTTTAACAATCGTCGTGTGAATGCACGATACTTCCGACAATCTCTGGAACAATCGTAATGTGAATGAGGCATTAGACCACGAATGGAGTCAAGTGTCACCCGAGCGAAAACGACAGCTAGCTTGCACCCATGCGCGTTGGAACTTCTGCAAAATGGACTCGCCAATGCCCGAAACAAGGTCCACTCACGGGGCACCAAATTTCAAGCGGGCATTGACACTGGCATGCCCGTCCAATCCTTACACCCTTTTATGCCCGAGTGGGTCTATTTGACCCAATGTGACCATGTTTGCATGTTTTACTCAAAATACTTAATTCCTTCGCAGTATATTTATTAATATTGTTTATAAAGCATTTGGGAGGGTAATAGAGAATGTAATTAGACGAAAAATATTAAAATTGAAGCTGTTCAACAATTTCTATGGCGTTGTGGGAAACTAGTTTCCACAAATTTCTGAATACCTATCACTTTTCCTCTGGTGGACTAGGGAGGTACAATGAATTGCAATGGTATCAGGTTAAAAAAATTACAGTAGCATTTTGACAAAAAATCAGTATAAAACACACCGTTTCATTGAATACAAGGAAAAATAGAAAGGCTTTTAATGGATTTGATAGTCTGGGTTAAAATGAGCCATCCGGGCATGGCAGGTACATATAAGTGATGATAAAAAATAGAAATAATAATAATATCAAGTCTAACTTATGCACAGCGGTGAACCAAACTAAATGATTAAAAGTCGTGAAATATGAGTATAAAATTTGTCTTCCTTTCAAAATAATTTACATAAATATTCTCTTTAGGGTCGCATTGATCCAGCGGGTCATTCTAGTGCTAATCCGAGAATCTATCCTGCTACGGAGGACACGAGGCGAGTTCTCTTGCCTGAAATTCCTACCCTGGCATTTCTTGTGAGCAAGTGTTTCTGCTAACCTTCCAGGATAAACCTTTTTCTCGAGGGCGAAGCGCAGTCCTCGATTATCTCACTTTTCCTGATGCCTCGTTCACATTGCGATCGTCCCAACGATAGTTGGCCGTGTGAGTGAATGTCCTGACAATAGTTCACGTAGTTCCGAACGTTGCCACTTTACGATGGTTAGGCGCTGGGAGACCGGAAAAGGAAGCGACAAGAGAAAGACGAAAACCTCATGAAGCTCTATTTTTTTCATGGATTTGTCCTAGGAACGAAGAATATGGGCGGAAGAAAAATTATTCGGTAAATATACGTTGAACACAGTAATACCCAGTCAACACAACAATTATGGCCACAATGTGGCCGTACTGTGGCTAGGCATTATGGCCATAGTGGGTTGCCATTATGGCGCCATAATGGTTTTGACCCCCGGCCACACTGTGGCCAAAGTGTGGCTAGCCATAATGTGGCTTTAGTGTGGATAGCCACATTATGGCCACATTTTGGCTAGCCACAATGCTCCACCACTAATATATTAATATTTATACATATAATAATTCCTTTTTACTAGTATTATTATGCCTCCTTCAATCCTAGCTATGCCCATCAACGCAAAAATAATGATATTTTGGAAAATTAGATGCAAACCAAAAATTTTAATTTACCATCAATTTAAATAATAAATACGGTAAAATGCCCTCTAGTTGGCACCCCATACCCCAAGTAGCACTTTGCGATATAGAGTATCAGAAAGGTAAATGCAAATAAAAGTTCCTACTTAGTAAATGATGTTTGTGAGTACTTTATTATTGCAGTAAATTAACCATGAATAACATAATATAACCATTAATGATCGCCGGGTTAGCCACTAAAAAAACATAACAACATTGCAGATAAGCTAGTATTACAATATTGCCTTGGATTTGAGACAGTAACATGTTACACATCCACCTCAAGTTATTTCAGCTAGGCCTATGGACCAATCTGTAACAGGTAAAATCACATATTTAGTCATTACAACATTTACGGTAGTCTTATCTAATCTTCCCCACATTTCAACATCACAGTACTCACGGAAAGACGCCGAAATAGATAAAATCAATAAATAATGTGGAAGCCTTTTCTCTTGAAATAAATACATACTCTTCTTTCTTAAACACACCTTCTTTATATCAATGAAATCAACCAACTCTCATTTTGATAACTCATCAACAAGTCTGCATCTATAGCAACCGTAAACAAACTTTATCATCTGTGGCAGTTGTGGCTTTCCAAAGTGTGGCCATAGTAGCATATGTGTATGGCAAGCCACACTATGGCTTGCCGCATTACAACCACAGTCTGGCCATAGTATGGCAAGCTGTGGCTAGCCATAGCCATAGTTGCCACAGGTAAACCACAGTTCGGCCATACTGTGGCCATAATTGTTGTGTTGACTGGGTATCTTGTCCCTGCATACCTCAATAGCTTTGCCAACCGTCAATTTCCCGCTCACTTTAGATGTCAGCACTAGAGGGCAGCACAGGTTTTAACCATCGTTGTGTGAATGCACGATACTTCCGACAATCGCTGGAACAATCGTAATGTGAATGATGCATAAGGTTACTGGTGAGAGGAGCGTAGTAGGTTAGTGGGAAGAGCGCTCGACCGAAGGCTCCCGGGATCAAAAGCAGCGCTATTATGCCCCCTGCCAAATATCCCTCGAAGTTGAAGGTTGCCTAGGGAAACGAAGTGGCCCTCGTAACCTTATTGAGTGAATTTTACGCACGTGTGGAAGGCACTGGGATCAAATCTACCACAAACAGTCCAAAGCAGACTAGTGGTTGTATCAGTGAAGGAGTTGAATGATATTTTAATTTGATTCTAATGTAAAAATGCGCGGAATACTTACGCTCACTTCGTTGTGTTATATTATCAGCAACATGGGATGGATACCTTCATTCGGTTTCCGATTCCATGGTGGGATGATCAATGCGGACAATGCATTTGGGTTGATGCGGTTCCTCCCCCTGTGGAGTGGGCAAGAGTTCCAGCGGTGCATGAGGGGCGGAAGCTATTAGCGGAGGAACGCAGAATTATATATGCTCTCATCCGACCGCGCGGCCGATAATGAATATTGGGAGCCGTGGAACTGATTTTCTCTCTCCTCCGTCTTTCCCTGCGGAAGGGAAAGAATTTCAATGTTCTCGTTGGTGTGGATTTAGGGTATTATGGTTGGGAATGTGTGTGTGAGCTTAGTTTGGCTGAAGGGAATTAGGGAACAAGGTGAGGACTGGAGGCGTTGGAAGGGGAGAGCGGGAAATTCGGAGTTTTCCGAGATGGAGTGTGTTTGTGGTGACCTCTAGGGAGTGCGCGCGGTACGAGGTTCATCGCTTACCCGAACGATTAATCGCGATTACGCTGCCGGGAGCGTCCGTTCCAATTGGACTCGCTGCGTCAAATGGGGCTGCTTCTCTCCCTTCGCCTCCCTGTATGGTATGACTACATTATATGTACCACTATTATATCAATCAAGGAGGAGCGTTGGTCAGAGCGTTTGTCTGCTGATCTAAAAGTCCTAGGTTCAAATCCTTGGTGAAGATTTGGTACGCGTTAATTCAAAGTCCTCGAAGTTAGAGGTGGGCCAGGAGAAACGAACTATTTCCCTTAATCCGAATTTGCGATATTCACACTCCTCTAGATTAGTTCCGGGAGAGCTCTAACGTCATTAATTCTAAAAAAAACCTTCTCGTTAAATCACTTAGTGAGTTGAAACTTCTTGTTTCGATCCTTGCTTAGTTATTGATTTGCTATTAAAGTCTCAAATAACTTTTGTGGTGTGATTGTCTGTTAGGAAATGTGGAACGAAATCAAACGACCGTGAAGACGCACTTACTTGGGCACTCCAGAACTTGTCCTCAACCAAGCAACTATTAATTAGTGCCCGCCACAACCTCGGACTTCCTCACACTCATAAGTGATGGTGTCCTGAGGGCTCGTGCCGCACAACTTCCAATGCTATGGGACATCCTAAATTCACGACTTGATTATCAATACCTAGGCCGGAGACAATGACACACATTTCGTTATGCTATTGTTTCCCTGTAGTGAGTGATCTCGAGAACAGATTCATTGCGTCGCCATCGCTCTTCCATGTTCCAATTGGGCATGCCGGGACAAACATTTTACCGATATTTCCGGCTGCAAAGGTATGTCCCAGATTTATAAAGACAAAAGGTTTTTGTGGCTCTGTAAAACTTGCCTATTAGGTGTATGATTTAACTTTTCCTTAACTTGAAATAAAATAATGGTTCACTAATGATTTGACGAAAAGTTTTGTTATGTTCATCAATACATCAACTCCACAATCAGCCCTTGAAATATCCCTTCAATGGCTGGTTGCGGACCGGAAACAGGATTTATAACATATAAAATGATTATAATTCACGTATATAGGTAGTTATAATAGGGTAGTTTCCTTCATCAAAGAAAACGAAAGGCATTGATTGCGATTCGCTACCCACCATTAGTATACACATTCATAATATACAAATTACTTGGTTTTAGAAATCCCAGTTTAGACGAATGGCAATGGTCAATTTTATCCTCATTTAAAAAGGGCTAGATTGGCGCCCATGCGATGCCACTCCACGTGCCGTCACCGGGACCTAGTTTCCATACGATTAGATACGAGTTTTACATCGTCTGAGATTACCAATGCATGCATGAGACACAGAGCTCAGGGAAACATCTCTTAATAATCACCTATTAAAACTGCCTATGGTCGGAAAGTTTCCTTCGTTTGAAAGGGGAATAATAATCCTTATTTAAGCCAAGCGCTACCTGCTAGCAGGGTACTCAGCTACCTGCCAGCAGCCTGCGTCGTATCAGCACTCAAGCCTCGCTCCAAGGTCACCACACAAGGCGGAAGCGGGAAATAGAATGACGTCACACAGACTTTTCCCGGCATTCATACTTAAGCGTCGCGTTTTCGCGCACTTGAAAATTTTCACTTTTCATTTAATCGCGAAAAATAGATATCGTCATTTAAAAATCTAAAAGGATGAAATACGTACTCCAGGAGTAATAATCTTTCGATTCAGGCAATAAAAAATAATAGGAAACCACCCTATTTGATCGCAAACAATGTCGAATGGCAATGTTCTCTTTCTGACTAGACGCAGCAATTCCAATGCATCGGACGCCCCCGGCGGCGTAATCGCGATTAATCGCTCGGCGAAACGTTGGCCCTGGTTCCGGGAGCACTCCCCAGAGGTCACCAAAAGCGCGAGATTTCCATGTGGGAGAATCCCGAATTTGCTGATGTCATCGCCTTCCTCCCGTCGCCCCACCACACTCAACTCACACCATCTTGAATGACCCAACCATAGAGTTTACATTACTAAGGAGGCCCCACTAGGTGGCGGTAGCAGTCATAATTTGAACACGGGTCCCGCGCATTAATTCAAGTTCCAACTTTTGCCACTTGTGACGCGACCGACACTACTATTCCTTTCATTTGGCTTGTTGTCAATGGCGGCTTATGAGTGAGCGGCTGTTATCATCCTCTGTGAGCCGAGAATTTCACCGATTTTGGTGTTTTTTTTTAGTATTTCTCCACCAGTAAGATATTTACGAAATATCATGGGTAAATCTCGGTGTTTTGTGCCCGGATGCAGCTCAGGCTACGATTGGGAGCTGAGGGAAAATAAGCGGTTGGGGATACAGGACCATAGCAAGAATTTTTATCATACAGACTGTCCCAAGGGTCGTGTGTCATTTTTGACCTGTAATTTTAGTAACTTTGCATGGAGCAATATTCATGAAAATTGTCACACTTATGGGGAAAGGTCCTAAGTTTTGTTAAGTGTAAGCAAAATTTTACAATTTTGACCTTTTGACCTCACAAAGTGGGTCCAAACCAAAAATTTGAATTTGCCTTATGGGGTTTCAATGTTAAAAAAATCGAGATAGACAAAAGTGTGAATTTCATTGACCAATATGTCAATTCTTAGGTTTTCGGACACGAGAAACCCGAAAATAACACTTTTATTTACGAATATTCAACCGTTGACCCAGTAAGGTCACCGTCAAGGTCATAAGGGTGGCAAAAGGAATAGCATACCAACAAAGGTGTCGATCCATGGGTTTTGTAGGGTGCCCAAGTCATTGGTATTGTCCAAATACCCGTATTAATCACTAATTGACCTCCGAGGGTCACCACGGGGGTCAAAAGTCATAGAGTTAAAAGTCGGGCAATCATAAAAACCAAGGGGTCAAATCATAGGTTTTGAAGGGTGCCAAAGTCGGTTATGCTGTTCGTAGATCCGTATTGTTGATATTTTGACCTCCGAAGGTCACAATTGGGGTCAAAGGTCATAGAGTCAAACGTCGAGCCATCATGACAACCAAGGTGTCAAACCATAGGTTTTGAAGGGTGCCAAAGTCGGTTAGGCTGTTCGTACATCCGTATTGTTGATATTTTGACCTCCGAAGGTCACAATTGGGGTCAAAGGTCATAGAGTTAAATCGGCCCACCATGACAGCAAAAGAGTGTAACAATGTGTTTTAAAGGGTGCCCAAGTCAGTTTTGCTGTTTTTAAATCCATATTGTCGACTTTTATTACCAGCGAGGGTCACAATGGGGTCAGAGGTCATAGAGGTATGTTTTGAAATAATAGGAAAACTAATGTCCCCAACCAAAGGTTGTTTTGTTGTTTGTTTCCTATTATTTCAAAACATGCCTCTATGACCTCTGACCCCATTGTGACCCTCGCTGGTAATAAAAAGTCGACAATATGGATTTGAAAACAGCAAAACTGACTTGGGCACCCTTTAAAACACATTGTTACACTCTTTTGCTGTCATGGTGGGCCGATTTAACTCTATGACCTTTGACCCCAATTGTGACCTTCGGAGGTCAAAATATCAACAATACGGATGTACGAACAGCCTAACCGACTTTGGCACCCTTCAAAACCTATGGTTTGACACCTTGGTTGTCATGATGGCTCGACGTTTGACTCTATGACCTTTGACCCCAATTGTGACCTTCGGAGGTCAAAATATCAACAATACGGATCTACGAACAGCATAACCGACTTTGGCACCCTTCAAAACCTATGATTTGACCCCTTGGTTTTTATGATTGCCCGACTTTTAACTCTATGACTTTTGACCCCCGTGGTGACCCTCGGAGGTCAATTAGTGATTAATACGGGTATTTGGACAATACCAATGACTTGGGCACCCTACAAAACCCATGGATCGACACCTTTGTTGGTATGCTATTCCTTTTGCCACCCTTATGACCTTGACGGTGACCTTACTGGGTCAACGGTTGAATATTCGTAAATAAAAGTGTTATTTTCGGGTTTCTCGTGTCCGAAAACCTAAGAATTGACATATTGGTCAATGAAATTCACACTTTTGTCTATCTCGATTTTTTTAACATTGAAACCCCATAAGGCAAATTCAAATTTTTGGTTTGGACCCACTTTGTGAGGTCAAAAGGTCAAAATTGTAAAATTTTGCTTACACTTAACAAAACTTAGGACCTTTCCCCATAAGTGTGACAATTTTCATGAATATTGCTCCATGCAAAGTTACTAAAATTACAGGTCAAAAATGACACACGACCCTTGGGACAGTCTGTATGATAAAAATTCTTGCTATGGTCCTAATACCGGATCTGACCCTTCCCCAAGTGTGCCTAGGTGGTCTGGTAATGATGTCAACGAGTGCTCTTCTTTATGAGCTGCGCAGGAATCATTCTTAATTCTCTAAAACATAGGTGTCGGAAGTTTAAAGACATGGTTGATATCTATGGGCCCTCAAACTTAATTCAGGCTAGGGAAAGTTAACAGCGTTTCCTTACCCACTTATTCTTCCCTTCTCTCAACGTGAATTAGCGTACCGACTTTGTGATTACGTACATTTTCACCACCAGGAAACTACATAAACTCACGGTGATAGTTATATTTTCGTGGACAGTTGACACGAACTTTATTTCTTAGCAATGAACGATTGAGACATGGATTCAAATTCGCCGCAAAGCGTGCCTCTCGCGGCCATATTAGGGTGCCTTCACAGCTCCGCGTTGCGTCGACGCCACGAGAGCTCCCGCTCCGCCAGCAAATTTTGCCCTTCACAGCTCTGCGTTGCGAAACGTGGATTCAAATTCGCCGCGTAGCGTGCCTCTTGTGGGCGTGACAACCGGGGCTCGCTACATCAGCGCCGCTATTTGATGCGATCGGTGGGAATCACAGGAACCAAGGGAGTGGAGAATCCTGTGTAGAGTATTTATGGACCCAACCCACACCGACGAGCGCGAGCGCCTCTTTTTTTTATTTGTTGCCGGTGGCACGTGTCCGAAAGAAGTTAGATTGCTTTGTTTTAAGTCTCAGCGGTCTCTGAATGGGAGATGGAGTTACACTTCCGCAGCGTCGCTCATTGGTAGGACATTGAAAGAGGCTGGCCTGAACCCCATTTTTTCTAACTTAAGGCTGGAAGGCGATACTTGGTGGAACTTGGTGACAGGAAACATAATAAAGATACACTTTTGTATATTCCACAGAAGTTTATATAATGTTTTGGAAAAATGAAATGCAAGTAGCACGTAATATAAATAGTTCAAGTCAATATCAATAAACATAGAGACACACAAAAAAAGAAACACTCACACGGGAAAATAAACTCGGAAGCTTTCGAAGTACTGACTTCTTTCTCAACCTCTGTAAGAATGAAGATTTATATATATATAAGCTCGCAAATTTATGTATATTCACCTTCATAATGACATAGTGTTCTATCGAAACCTGGGTCGGTTATAAAAACTTCTGTGGTACATACAAAAGTGTATCTTTATTATGTTTCCCTTTTTTTCTATTTTATCGGTCGCGGCAGTCATAGCGTTTTGCAAATACACTCGGATTTCCATCTATCTGTGAACCTCTGCTACATACTTCGGCAAGGGGATAATGGATTTGCCATGGGGTGCAACCAAAAGCGATCATTGCTGTCTCACCATTCCTGCACCGCGACGGATGAGAAAATCATTTGAATTTGTGTTGTCAAAACCATGTCTTACTTCGCCAAGAGGTTGCTGCGTTGCAGAAATATATAATTTTATCCCTTCTCTTTATGAGCAATTGGAATTAGCCAGCGACTGTTTACAAAATTACAAGACACATCATTTTTTTGCAGCAATGGGCCAAATACGTCCGGCAAAGGAAGATATTCTTGAAAACTTAAATTAGTTCAGGGTTAAAGTGATGAAATTTCAGCGATGTGAAACTTTTTACTGTACTTTGTAGTGCTTGCCTTTTTAAGTTGATGGACCTGCACATATTCCTGAGGAGTGAGGTTTCCTTGCGACTGAAGCGCTTGGATTCCCACGGAAGTGTCCTGAGTTCAAAAATTTCGGGTGAAATTTTTGGATGTCCGCGAGAAAAAAATCAGAGAGTACGAGGTGGTCCATGGAAAGGATTGTGACCACTTATCTAAGTATGTTATTCACTAGCAAGTGGTTTTGTTTGGGGTGAACCTTACCCTCCCGCACATCCATCTCAACCTTGGCTTAGAATTTTTGACGAAGTGACGCGAATGTTTGGGTATTAACAGTGGGAGTTTAAGAGATGTTAGTCAAAATTTTTAACTGACCTCGTTTCTGAGAGCGTGCAATTCAGAATCCGCGCTATTTTGCTGTGATTTGGTCAGCACCACGAGGACGGTCACGGCGGTGGAATATTCGCGGTAGTATTTCGACATCTCCAGTTTTTCGCTCCAGAATTTGGATATGCAAGTCCACGGAATTTTCTCCTCATACTCCTGGAGGCTGCGTTTTAGCCCTTTGAATGCGTAGAGCGGGAAAATCCGCGGGAAGCCTTCGAGAAACGATTGTGGCGGCGGGTGCAGATGAAAGATTTAACAGACGGACAGAGTGTGAAGCGAGGAAGTATGGCGAAGAATAGGGGGAGATAAGGCACTGTAGTCTATAGAGAACATATCGGGAGGAAAAGTAAAGAAGTAATTCTGTGAGAAACAAAAACGGATGGAAAAATATAAGGAGAACTCCCCCAAGGATGAATACCAAGAAGGTAAAACGATACTTCCACTACATAAGCGCTCAGAAATCGCCCACCGAATCAAATCCGCTCATCTAGTAGTACTACTAGGGCTACTAGATGAGCGGATTTTATTCGGTGGGCGATTGTTGAGCGTTTATGCAGTGGAGGTATCGATATTTCTTCAAGAATCTTCAAAAATTGCCCACCGAATCAGATCCGCGCATCAAGCACTACTTGGGCAACTAAATGAACGGATTTGATTCGATGGGCGATCGTTGAGAGTTTTTGCAGCGGGGGTATCGAAAAGCCCTTGAGAAAAATTAATTAGAACACTATGGAGGAGAAGATGAAGGAACCAGCTTGGGAAAGAGAGAAATTGAGAGCTGAAATACACTAATACTAGGATTGTATTAGTATGAACGAACAACCGAAGTGGCTAGAATGTGACAAGGAATGAGCGAAGGAACGGCGGTGTGATGACTGCTATGAATATCCCGCGGCACGCAAACAGAACCTTAGGCAGGCACGGAGGAACACGCTCGTGACGCCGAGCCCAAGACACGTCCGACTCCGGGAAATTCCGGGAAAATGGGAAGAAAAAAGGTAGGGAAAAGGATGGCCAAAGAGATGAGGAGAGAGGCGTGGGAAGGGGTCGAGACGTAGAATAGAATAGAATATTTTTATTGTATAACAAATAATAATAATAACACAGGAAATATTCTACTCTTTTTGAAAGGCATTTTGACAAAAATATGTCATTATGGAGATTATTGCAAGGCCAACAAGTAGTAGATGTTTATACAAAAAATGTAAAATATTCAATACTAATAACAGAAAAATATAAGTTTTAATTTAGACAGTAATGAACACACACATGCATAAACACATTCATGTAGAGAGTTTTGATAGCATCACAACTTTAAGATGATAACTCTAATGAGTTGAGGAGACTGAATTAAGCCCCAGACTTCAAATAGGAATACAGCCTCTTTTTAGACGACTGGAGTGATTGTGACGTCTTTATATTTGGCGGAAGAGAGTTCCAGAATCTAGACGTAGGCGGAAGCAAGAGGAAGACTCCCCGTCCATCACTCTCCTAGCGAAACCGAAGTAACTGCTCTTAGATACAATAGAATGATGAGGTGATTTTTCTTTCACGGTCGCGGCAGTCATTGCGTTTCGCAAATACACTCGGCTTTCCATCTATCTGTGAACATCTCCCACATACTTCGGCAAGGGGATGATGGACTTGCCACGGGGTGCAACCAAAAGCGTGGGGTAGTGGTTGTTGATAGTCCGAATCACTGGGGATGGGGTAGGTTCTTAGGAGGGTAGCAGCGAAGGTCGATGGAAGGGGTTGAGAATGTGTGATGAGCAGATAGGAGCTCATGCAAAGCGGCGGAAATACCTTTGCGATGCTCAGTCGGCCGTATTTTCCTCAACAGGACGTCCCGAAATTTAGATAATCATATTCAATCCAGAGTTGGAGCTCAGAGGGATCCTTTTTTTCGTGCTTCTAGTAGTTAGTCTGAACCAAGTATAGGCATGAGTGTAAGCTAATTCCAATTTAAATGGAGGCAATAATTGGAGTACAATGGAGGACATTATGCGGCCCACTATATAACACACGAACCGCATAATCATACATTCTATCATTCCTTTCCGAATTCACTTCTTAATATTTTTGTGTATTAGTAGAGATAGATATTTGCTCCATGAAGTTGAAATGCAATGAACTCTACTTAATTGTTTCCTAGTTTAAACCTAAACAGCAAAAAAAGAATTTGGCATCTCGCATTATAACTCTCAATTATTAGTTGTATTCGTCCAATTCGTATTTATTCTGCAAGACCCATTTATTCTTTGGACCGCAAATGGATCACCCATCACTCTCTTAGTTCATTGTTTTTGACATGGTCATGCATCATTTTAAAGTCGGCAAAGGGCTGGTATCCTAACACCTCCTAAGTACATTTTGACTCTTCATGTATCAAGTTTCAACATAGCATATCAATCAATGATGGTTATTTATTTCACTGATTGCATTAATTTATGACAAGTATATAAGATTGGAGGCAATATTTTATTTACATCAAGTTCCCAATTTCCCGTACATTAAATATTTTTTGTCTAATGAGGAGCATTTATTGAACTTCGCACTGCTATGAGTTGCGTGCCTCAAGGGTTTTGATTTGGACTCGTAAAATTTTTCCCTTCCTGCTTAAGCTCCTTGAAGCAGGATGCTGTGTCGAGTAATAGGGTCGTGCCGGGAGAGCATGAACACTAAGAAATGAGGGATTTTCCTGACAAAACGCAAAGAAGTAATAGAAGGTAAACTGCTCTTGCACAGTTTCGTATCCTTCTCCATCGCAAGCATTGCTGCACGCTTATTGAGGCGGATTAAGGGATAGATGTGGATTAATTATAAATATAGGCGAAGAATATCCTTAAATATGGGAAGAAATCACTGAACGTACACTGAATGACTCGTGGTTTTCACCTGCCACAGACGCAATATTTCATTGCAGAGCAAAGGAAGGCGAAGGAATCGTTCTGCTCCAACGCACTCCCGCATAGCCCCGCCCTGCAAATTAGCGATGGCGCGTGATTCTTCGCAGCGCTTTGCGCCACTCTTTTGTTTTTTTTTTCTATCCCGGCCTTCCCGACGACCCCAGAATGTAATCAAGAGAAAGGAACGGAGGGAAAAGATGGAGGAGGGGGGGGCGTGAGGCGGGGGCGTGTGTCAAAAGGTTTCGCAGGAAGAGGAAGACGAGGTGGGGCTCGAGCGAGGACGGAGGAAGGAGGAAGGGTGGGGTAGAACGAGAGAGACAACGCGAAAAAGTATATACCGAGGGATGCGAGAAAAAAATGTGAGCGGGGATCATCATATTTGATGGAGTTTCACCATCATCGTGTTAATTGAAAGGGTTGAGTAATATGCATGAGGATGCGGCTTCTGTGCATATAAAATATGTGGAATGTAATGAAAATAAAGGAAAAAAGAAGGAGGCGGGAAGGCCTCGGCGCATTGCTGTGATTATCTGAACTCATTTACTTTAACCCGCGCGCGCCTTCCTCCCCCTTCCCCGCCTTCCCCCTTTCCCTCTTCGGGGGAAAACATTTGCACTCCCGCCTACAGACACTGACACACACGGGGGCTCTTTCCCGCGCAATCCTTCCAACCAGCCCGCCACGTTTGCTCCCGACTTCCCCTTCAACCTTTTTGTCTGAGGAGGGGCATGGGCGCATTTGCTTACCTTTGTACTCCTTTGAGCTGCTGTGTGCCACAAGGGTTATGACTTGGACCCCCCAAGTTCCCTCCCCCTCTTTCAGCTCCTTGGATCAGAGTATCGTGAGCGTAGCGAAGCGTGTTATGCTACTCGTGTTTATTTCTTTAGTCTCAACAGATCGTAGTCGGGCCTCTACCCTTCCATTTCGGTCGAGCCTTGATTGCTTTTGTATCACTTGGAGTTTCCCATCCCTGTATCATCAGTACCGTCTTCGCTGGCGCATTTCATGAGACAAGTATTCCTTGAACTGGAAATTCGTCGGATAGTGCTATTCTGCACTCGATTTGCAAAGTCGGGTTATATTTTCAAGGATGTAATTGAATTCTTGATCTTGATTAGATCACCAATTTGTGGCCATTGCCAATTCGTTTCCCGAATTGCAATAGGGTGGTTTCCTATTATTTTTATTGCCTAAATCGAAAGATTATTACTCCTGGAGTATGTATTTCACACTTTTAGATTTTTAAATGACGATATCTCTTTTTTTCGATCAAATGAAAAGTGAAAAGGTTCAAGCGCGCGAAAACGCGACGGCGAAGTATGAATGCTGGGAAAAACCCGTGTGGCGTCGTTCTGGTTCCCGCTGCCGCAAGTGAGGTGACCTAGGGGCGAGGCTTTGGGCGCTGATACGACGAAGGATGCTAGCAGGTAGCAGAGTACCCTGATAGCTGGTAGCGCATGGCTTAAATATGGATTATTAATACTCTATCAAACGGAGGAAACTTTCCGAACTTAGGCAATTTTAATAGGTGATTATAAAGAGATGTTTCCCTGAGCTCTGTGCCTCATTCATACATTGGCAATCTCAGACTATGTAAAATTCCTATCTACTCGTGTAGAAACTTGGTCCCTGTGACGTCACGTGGAGTGGAATCGCATGGGCGCCAATCTGGCCTTTTTTTCAAATGAGGTTAAAATTGACCATTGCCATTCGTCTAAACTGGGATTTGTAAAACCAAATAATTAGTATATTATGAAAACACTAATGGTGGGTAACGAATCGCAATCAATGTATTTCGTTTCCTTTGATGAAGGAAACTACACTATTGCAATTCAATGAGGGAAAACCTGAATAAGATTTATCTCCCATGATGCCTGGCAGAAACGGTTTTTCCATGTGTTTAAAATAAGCGATCTAATTGTAATTCTCAGGAGTACAAATCTTTAGTTGTTGGGAGAGGTTGGCTTGGTTAAATGAGCTTTGAGGGAAAACTACTAAGTCTTCATTCATCCCGTTAACACTACACTAATGGTTCTCTTATCCCATAGTTTTAATGGCCATTGGTTTCGGAAGTAGATGTTACCATGGGAATTCTGAGTCCTGGATGGCGTCTTCCCACCAGAAATACAGCGTGATCTGTGGCTTAATTCTTGAACTAGGTTTTCTTCACCTAGTAACTAGTGCGAATGTAAATTATGACCTATTTAGCGAAGACACGTGAAAATTGTTGAATCACTTGCTGTTCCCATGCTCTTAATTTGAGTTTTAGACGGAAGATACTTTAAGGTAAGTCCGGGTGAGATGCCCCACCGGGAGAGATGCCCCGATTGTTGTAGTTTTAAAAATAAACATCAGATTGCTCTGCTGGTGGTGTCCGTTAATTAGTTTGACAGCTAATATCAAGCCTCAAAAGTTTCGCGGAGATTCGTTATTTTTTACGCTACTTTAGAACATCATTTCAAGTGAGACTCCGAATTTTCCGCTCTCTTATAAGGTAGAGCATAATGGTTATGGTCGGCATCAGTTAAAATGTTTGAATACTTTGAATTAAGGGGTGAAAACTTGTAGCAGCATGTTTATCAAATGTCCAAAAGCAGTGACAAGTCATCTTAGACCATGTGTTGGCCCGCTGGCTGTAAGGGCAACTCTCCCGTACTGAAAGGAGAGACGCCCCACCTCTCCTCGGGAGAGATGCCCCAGTGCTACCTTAAGGTATAGATGCCCTACCTGTATTGTTTTCAAGCAATTATAACCAATACGATAGAAGCAGTGGCTGATGTATCGGGCGAATCTGCGGGGGGGGGATGACTTTAATAAATATGTGGGGGGGCCATGCCCCCCCCCCCTTGGGTATCCAATTTACACTAGATAGAATGGTAATTTTCCGACCCCCACTACTGCTAGAATTTTTAACCACACTTAGCTCCCCTTGTCCTTATCCTGGATCCGCCACTGGTTAGAAGTAATTAGTAAGTACGTCAATGGAAGAGTGCTAAAATTAAAAGTGCCTCCTAATTTTTTAATTGCTTTGATACAGTCTAATTTGTGGAGATGGGTATGGAGACTATCTCCAATATTATCGAATCAGTTTATTAGAGCTTTTTATGCTATACCTCTTACAATCTTAGCCCATGACTTATTGCTTAAAGCATAAAAAAATCAGAAAGGCCACCTAGGCTACAAAGTAAATAATGATAGAACCATTCGCAACAGATTCATCATCATCTTCTAAAGGAAATCACTTGTTGCAGCAGGCACATCTCTCTTCTCAGCACTGCCTCCTCCTGACCAGCGTAATATATAAATCCCATCTTCATTAGTGACTGACTAAGTCGTTCGTTTAGCTGATGTCAATCATCGCTCACTATTCACTTGAGTGATTCAATCGATTGTTAAAAAAAATTTCACTTTAGATCATGCCGAAGAGCAATTTAAACAACCTTTCATGAGACTGAGAGCAGGTGATAGCGGAATAAGTGAGGCTGCGAGGTACTTCTAGTCCCCTCTTGGACTCTTCACCGATGCAGGAAGAGGGTAATGCAAGCAAAAATTTCTTTGGGTCCATTTGGCATGCAGCAGGAAAAGCGACTTGTCAGTCATAATCAACGCCTGGAAAAATCTGGGTTTGCTCCTGATTGAGACACTAGGATATCAATAGCCTATCAGTTTGCTGAAAAACGAGTCCTTCAATGCAGAACTGAAGGTGTCGGGTTATGACTGGCTTAATTCATTTTTAAGAAAAATTAGTGCTTGGCAGTCTTAAGGGTTGTCAGCTGGTAGAGGTGAAGGTATAAATAGAGAAAGCGTTACTTACTCTTCTAAAATACTCTCAGAATTATTTCAGGAGAATGATTTCGTTACCAGGCCGGCCGAAGTCTACAAAATGAACGAGTGTGGTTGTCGGCTAAATAACGTCCTAGGGAAGATTTTATCCACAAAAGGTGCTAAAGATGTTCAGATTCTGACATCTACGGAGAGAGGAAAAAACAGCACTGTGATTTCGTGCTGCAACGCTGAAGATCAAGTTCTTCCTCCGGCATTAATTTTCAAAGGCCGGAAAAGGAATTTACAGAGTCTGAATGGACTCCCACCAAGTTCTGGTTTCAGGGATATTGACATATTTCCTATGGACCCATCAACAATACCTTAACATTATTCAACATAAGTTATGGAATAATAGCGATAGAAACCCAAAGCTCTTAGCGACTGTCCTGGAACACCAGGCATTGAACTAGGCTCCAGAGAAAAAAATCGAGAGAGGCCTTTAAGCAACTTTTAAGTCGTCAAAAGATCATCAGAATTCAAAAATGGCACCTAAAAAATCGTTGAATCAAATATCACCATTCCCACCTTCGAAATAAATTCGAGAAAATTGAAACATACAGCGAAAGTACTGACGTTCGGCGAATATGTAAAATAAGGAAAGATAAGTACGAGGAGTAAAAAATAAAACGTTTCCAAAATAGCAAATTCGGAAAAGAATAAGGAAAAACTGATCATTGACAATGACCAGGACAGATTTTTGGAATGTGAGGATAACTATTTTACCACAAAATTAACAGTAAACTTGATCAAATGTTCGATTGCGATTATTGGCTGCACGAATCATGCACAATTTACGGAAATCTCTGCAAACAAGCGTGGAACCAAACTGATCGAGGAAAAAAAAGACGAGCAGTGTTTAAACAATTGTAAATTAGGTAAGAAGCTCCTGTAAAATATTATTTCTTTTGTTGTCGTTCATTAGTTCATACGAGTTTCAGTGCAATATTTAAAGAATATTTTCACTGGAATCATGCAATTCTGAACAACACTTTTACAAACGTTGATTCAAAATGTGTTTAAATGTTATATTACTACCTTAAGTTTACGTTAATTTGAATGTGTTATTATAAAACAGGTTTAATTCTGATTGCATTCAGCTAGAGCTGCATGGGGCATCTCTCCCGAGGAGGTGGGGCGTCTCACCCGGACAGTTTTGAGAGATGGCAAAATGCATATTTATGGAAAAGTTTAAATATTTTGGGGTTAATATTTTTTAATCAAAATTTGCTGGTATATTGTTAATAATCAATAAATGTTGTATTATATCGTGAAGTCCTACATTCTTACTACTACCTCAGTCATAGATATGAAGACATTTCCTTAGGTGGGGCATCTCTACCGGACTTCCCTTATCTTGCTTTGTCTTTCTTTTGAATCGTGGGTGAAGGCATTTAATTTTTAGGGTAGCACAAGCCGTATTAATTTTGTTCCGATGTTATAGTGCACGAATGAATAACAAATTCCGTCCAAAGTTTCTGTACCCACTTATCGATTTGAAGTGTGTTCCGAGTATCATTTGTCACTGCGAAGACTTGACGTAAATTTCACCCCGACCAGTACGTCAGGACTTTCGATGAGGCCTTTAGATGTATACAAATGATATGATCATTTATGTTGACACTAAGTTATTTTATAAGATTAAATATGCGCTTTTCTGTCTCGTCATTGAACTATTTTGCATGTAACGCTACAATCTAGAGCTTCCAAAAATTAATTTGGTATCGCAAGTTCTCCCGAGATGGCTAAAAAAAGTAATCATCTATGAAGACTAAAACATTCCCTTTGACTTTTCCAGTAATAATATTTTTTTGCCAATTTATTAAGTTGTCAAATCGTTCAATATGTTTTGCTTTTATTTGACTTATTTTTATTGGAAGTACCACTTTTCACGGTAAAAATTACCAACTGCGTGTTTTGTTGAATTTACATTCCATTTTGACTTGCCACTTTTAGATATAGCTCTTCAAAATGTGGCTGAAACTATTAATACATTTTTCCTGGTAAATTCTCCGCCGAATAGTAATTGGTCATTAAATACCTCATTATCTGAGGTTGACACAGTCTTACAGTGGTTCTGTCCCTCCATTTGGTATTAATGGTTATAATTTTAAAAACATTTTTTTAAGAAACATGTGAGGTCGGCTTAAAAAAAATATCTGTCGGCTCATAAGAAACATTTTCTCCTTTGGTAAAACTTTTTTCACCATCAAATCCATCCAGCTGACAATGCAAAATCCTCTATTGGCATAAGTGCCAATTCAATCCCGAAGGCATTTCCACGCCTTCAAAAGTGCAATTTCAATCCTCGAGTACTGCTCCGTTATTTACTCCACTGCCAGTCCCTCCAACCTTAAAATTCTTGACCGCCCAATTAATTTCTTTATTTCAGTAGTCCGAATTCCTATACGAGTAGATAGGAGTTTTACATCGTCTGATATTACAAATGCATGAATGAGGCACAGAGCCCAGGGAAACAACTCTTAATAATCACCTATTAAAATTGGCTAAGGTCGGAAAGTTTTTTTCGTTTAATAAGGCATTAATAATACTTATTTAAGCCAAGCGCTACCTGCTAGCAGGGTACTGTGCTACCTGCTAGCTTCCTGCGTCATATCAGCGCTCGAAGCCTCGCCCCAAGGTCACCTCACTTGCGTCAGCCAGAACCAGAACGACATCACACGGAGTTTTCCTATCATTCATACTCAGCCGTCGCGTTTTCGCGCGCTTAAAAATTTTCACTTTTCATTTAATCGCGAAAAATATATATCGTCATTTAAAAATCTATAAGCGTGAAATAAGTACTCCAGGAGTAATAATCTTTCGATTTAGGCAATAAAGAAATAATAGGAAACCACCCTATTGCGACAAAATTACAAGTCATGATCGATGAAAATGTATTCCAAATAGAAATATTCAAAATTAAAAGTATTACAACAATCAACCATGATAACTAATAATCTCATTAGGAACATAACCAATAATTTGAAAATCTTAGTACAAAGCTAAGATTGCCTGGAAGCACCAAAAATGATTTTACAATCAGTCTCTGAAGTCGACCGACGTCGCCGTAAAGAAGGCCTGTGAGCAAAAGACCTTCCGGAACCGGAACAGTGGCAGAGTGGAATTTAGCAAAAGGAGTGGGGGGGATTATTGATATGTCCGAGTCTGCCGAATCGGTTGAAATCTCCCGTCAGGCGCCCCTGTTGACTGGAACCTCTGGAACACTTCTCGTCAACCAACCAGGGGTTGGGGGAGAACAGCGTACTCCCAGGTTTTCTCTCCTCTATGTTCTGGGTTGAAGACACAGGCAAGTGGTGTTACGTACGGTTCAGATAAGACATTGTAAGTCAAGGAGGGGAATGACATGTTAGGATGAGGTGTTGGAGGGAGAGAGAGTTATGATAGGACAAAGTGTAGATAGTACTTCTCACTCCAAACTGCATTCTTATGCCTCAGAACCCACTTCCCCTGGATTGCCAGGTGGAGGTATTCCTCTGCCATACTTGCCATATAAGTCTTGATCTCCAGGCGGGCTGGTTCGGAGGGCAGAGTTCGGAGACAAGAATTCCTAGACGTAAAGGCCCGTCGAGCGAGTCGAAGGGATTTTGCGCGAAAAACCTTAGCGCGAAAAGTCCTTAGCGGGAGCAATTCTGCGGATAAGGTCAGAGGATGTTCATGGAATTTCTGGGTGTACCAGAATTTTTAGAGGGGGGTTACACTATAAAATACCACACTGCATGCTCCACCGGATATTCCAGGCGCCTTAATCACCTCTTTTGTCATGAGAGGTCCTTCTTTCTCAGGCTAACGCTAATCCTGGCGACTCCATTCTTCTTGCCACTGTCCTTTTCAATATTATATATTATTCTCATCGCTGCTCACCACTGTTTCCTTCGTCCAAACTTCATCAACTTCCCCCCTTCAATTTCCCCTCTTATGCCCCTCAGCCCATCCACACAGAGAGAGAGTTTGCCCTCACGACGACTAACTTTCTCTCTCCTCCGACCTGCGACTGCAGTCACTTTTTATCTCCCTCACCCAGTCACGTTTTTTCACCTCCTTTCCAATCCTCTCATCTCGTGAAAAAATTACATTTCCACGGGAGATAAAAAACAACGTTTTTTATTTTCGTCTCTTTTAGTTCTCGCAGCCACCACCGCCCGCCCACCGTCGCGCTCTTACCGCACTCCCACTAGTCCTCACTTTTCCCACCTTCCCAGCAGCCCTTCTTCACTCTTCTTCCTCCTCCTCCTTGCTTTCTATCTTTTTGCTGCCATCTGTCTCCTCCTCTTCGGAGCAAAATCCTTTTAACGCCCCCCTCTCCCTCCATCCACCTTGCTCCTCTCTCGCCTTAGCGCCGTCATCTGTTCTCTCCCGCGCTTACGACGCCCCATTCAACTCCCCCTTTTGCCCCATTCCACCGTTGCCCCAGGGGTCGCATCTCCATGTTTGACGCCCCGGGCGGCTCTCCTTCCATTCCTTGCCCCCGCCAGCCACCCCTCGCCGAATTATAGAGATGCACCTTGATCCTCCTGGTGGGCAAACAGGGTGAGGTGAAGCGGATGAAAGTAACGCTGTCTACACCTCCGCGGAGACGTGCTCCTTGTCTCAGCGAACGTGAAGAAGTGCATTTCCTTCCGCTCAACCTTTCTGCCTGCTTAACTAGTAGTGATTTGAATCTCTTCGCAAAGAGAAGGGAGGAATATTTTTCCAATAGTGCTAGAATAACGCATAAATGCATATAGTATTACTTTTAGAATATTTATTTTTGAGGTAGATAACTGATAGAATTAACGTTAAAGGCCAATGCATTGTTGAATGGTGTATTTTATTTCGTGCCTATACCATTATAAAGAGTCGGTATACCTACGTAGAGCAATGTGTATTTATTTTCCCTTAGAAGAGTACAGAAAATATTCCAACATATGATTTCATCTTGCTATCTTGAAGCACATTTCATTGTACGAGGATTGATTGTCGATGGTGTTCCTTATTGAATAGTGAATCTCCATTTATCAATTTTTCACAAGAAATTCTAGCTTTTGAGTCAGCGAGGGAATTGACTTAAGTGCTGAAAACTGGGAACAGTGGAAACGTGGGGAAAGTGGGGGATGGAGCTTAGAAGTGGGAAAAGCGGCTTAAAAGCAAGTTCTCACTTTTAATGTGTCAGCTCCGTGATATAACAAATCCCCCAAATGACTCAATGCTTCTTGAAATTTTAAATGACTCTAACTAATGATGGTTTTCCGGTGGACAGGAATTGTGCCTGCTCCAGGCTACAAAACTAGCGAAGTATTAAGAATAGCCTAATCTCAAAACTTCAACACCTGCCGTCATATTCACCGTGGAACCAAAAGAATTGAAACGTTTTAAGCATAAAAAAACATAGATAAAGGGCAGCGGAAGTAATAAGGAAGTGTTGATGGTAGGAGGGAAAGCCATTGTCTGTGATGGAGATTGAAATGGAAAAAGAGAAATGCATGGCTGCACATGAGTGGTTAGCAATCAGATTCAGCGCAGTGGTCATGCTAACTATTTGTAATATTAAATGTTGGAATTCTTCTACTTATCACCTGAACCAATCTAGGACAAATCCCTATGCATATAATTTGAATTTATTTTAATTTTCTTCGGCCCACTAGCACGTATTATAATCACATTTTCGTGTTTGCTTCACTTAGAGAAATCTAGTCCTCGCATCACATATACGGAGAACTCCATCTTAGAACCACACTATATTTCCAGGTGTAGTCGTACCAATTAAGAAACCGTCGAACGGATGGGTGTAGGAGTTTGCTTCCGCTTCGAACATGAAGTACCCCAATTCATACCAGGGCGTACCCAAAACACGAACCCCTGAGTTTCTTTTTATCACGATAATAGCTGATTGTAAGTCGTTTTCGTCACATTTACATTGAGGTGGCTTGTAGGAGGCACGTAGGTAGCCAGTTGGGGAGTTTCTGCCCCCCCCCCCCCCCCAAATATTTTCCCTTTTCGCGACCACCCTCGACGCGTAAGCTCAAACAATCAACCCATCACATTTCCCGTGCCATCCAATAGTTAACGAGGAATTTAACTTTCAGCACTATCCAAACGAAATACATGGGTGACTTAATAAAATGCCTGGTTTTCCGATGCGTGCAAATTGACAAGTGAGCATCAATGCACGCTACCCAAGTCCTACCCTCCCCTAGCTCCCTGGAGCTAATTTCTGGCTGCCTACCTCAACAGTATGCAGTTCCGTACATCGTCTAGTACATTTGCTTCTCAGAGCTTTTTAGCAGATATAATTATTTCTGGCACTCCTTGATGGTGACCAGTGAGTTGTCCCATCGTCATACTAAGCTGTAGTGATGGGTGGATCATGAACGATTCGATCAAAAAGATTGAATCACTAGATGAATCGAATGACTCATGATTCATTTCGTTAACCCTCAACCAGGGACGTGCAATTCTTGTTGCACTACCAGTGAAGTGCGGTCCGGGAAACCGCAATAAAACAAAAATTCATCAAACTTTGCAAATTCATTTATATTGCTTAGTTAAATGTTTCTTTGAATGATTAACTATTCTAAAACTTATATTTATTATTATGCATTCCCAATACGAACCAATTTTTCAATAAAAATCGTAATTTGAAACAGGATTTAAAAAACTGATATCAAAAACACTTGAGTTGTTATTATTATCGTACTTTTTGAAATTAAGTAAGTTCTTACTTAATTACCCACTTAATGCCACTAAAATGCTTCCTTACAAATTAATGACTATTATTGTTCTTGAAAAATCACAAGGAATTGTTTTATCAACTTTTTAATCACTCCCACCAGCGTTGCGTTCATTGGTTTTTCCAATTTTGTGACGTGAGGTCTCACAGACCGCTAATAAAATTCAGTTGCAAATTTTCGGAAATAAATAATAAGAGCGTTAAATTTTAGAAGTGATATGTCCTTACTATTCAACATTATGACGCTCACGAGAATTATAGATATTTTAAAATAGTAATTTTGAAAATATTCATAATTTTAAAAACGCTGCGGTCTCTCAAACCGCAAGTCAACGGTTAAGGGTAAAACAAGTCGATCATCAATCACTCCGACTTCCGGTGTCATATCAATCATCCCGGTTTCCGTGATATTTCAAAATTTGGAAGAATGTTTTGGTTGTGAATTATTGCTTGGCGTCATGGACGATCATCCATATTTGTTCAAAAATTAATAGCTATATTTTATGAAATAAATTATAGTGCTCGCTGTTTTCCCTTTTGCCATTGTAAATCATTGCAAGTCACACTCGACCCCCTCCCCACACGAAGTTGAATTCCGAAAGCTGTCCCCTCCTTGCAGTTTTGCGATAAGTAGATGCCCTATTGAAAATGGCCTGTAATTTGACAACGGGAAAAAAATTCCCATTAGGAAAATCTTTGAGTTCCCATTATCAAATTACTAAGGAATAGAGCATTTTCACTATGGTACGCCCTAGGTTCTTTTGCTTACTATGCTTAATGCCTGTCAGAAATCCTCAAAAAAATCAACTGTGATTCACCGTAAACTTTCAGCCACAATTTCTCCGGAGAAGCCATGAAGCATTAAACACTGAGATAATAACGTCAACATGCGCTGACTATATTTTATAAATTTACCTCTGCATAATTTTCCTTGGTGTAAAATTATATATATTACATAGTATGCTGTGTCATTTAGATCTATATTCCTTTGAGTCTTTTCGATCTTGATTCATTTGAGTATTTTCGATCACAATGATTGAATCAATTGATTAAATGATTTATGTGACTCAAGACAAAATGATTTGATCACTAAAATTATCAACTCCGCCCATCACTACTAAGCTGACCTCTATACGGCAGAAGAATTGCGAGTTTTGGCTTTGGTGCTCGCGGATGTGGTAGGTAACTAAAGTTAAAATTGTATTTATTGGAGAATCGGGCTGAAACGGAATATTATGTTCTCTTGGAAATGTGCCGCGCACTAATTATGTTACCTATGTGAGGTCCAATTTCATCACGGAATGCGAATGCAGTGGAGGTGAGGGCGCGTGGGGAATTCATTACATTCCCCCTTTTACTTTGTTCAACCTTTTTCACCTCTCTCCTCGTTCATTCATTCGTTCATTTTCGTTTGCCCCTCACCTCCCCCCCCCCCCTGCCTCCCTTCCGAAAATTAATCAACTTCCACGCCTTCCCTCCCCTCCACAACACCATCGCCAATCTCATTACGCGAACCACCCTTCCACATGAACTTTATCCTCATATTTTCCGTCTTTCCATCTTCCAGTTTGTCCAAGAGAAATCCCTAGTCCTCATCCCTCAGTCTGCAATGCGTGCACGAAGAAATGCCTCGTGGACTTCATACATTCTCATCTAGGGTTCCTCGTTTTCCCACCTTCTTTTAAGATGGCGTTGTTATGCTCGGAAGCAATAGGGTACTTTTCTTCATCAAAGAAAACGAAAGGCATTGATTGCGATTCGTTACCCACCAGTATTGTATTCGTAATATACAAATTATTTGGTTTTAGAAATACCGGTTTAGAGGAATGGCAATGGTCAATTTCATCCTCATTTGAAAAAGGTTAGATTGGCGCCCATGCGATGCCACTCCACGTGACGTCACAGGGATCTAGTTTCTATACGAGTAGATAGGAGTTTTACATCGTCTGAGATTACCAATGCATGCATGAGGCGCAGAGCTCAGGGAAACGTGTCTTAATAATCACCTATTAAAACTACCCAAGGTCGGAAAGTTTCCTTTGTTTGATAAGGTATTAATAATCCTTATTTAAGCCTAGCGCTACCATCTAGCAGGGTACTTTGCTACCTGCTAGCATCCTGCGTCGTATCAGCGCTCAAAGCCTCGCCCCAAGGTCACCTCACTTGCAGCAGCGGGAACCAGAGCGAAGTCACACGGAGTTTTTCCCAGCATTCATACTTAGCCGTCGCGTTTTCGCGCGCTTGAAAATTTTCACTTTTCAGTTGATCGCAAAAATAGATATCGTCATTTAAAAATCTAAAAGCGTGAAATACGTACTCCAGGAGTAATAGTCTTTCGATTTAGGCAATAAAAAAATAATAGGAAACCACCCTATTACTGTGATTTCGTTACACTATCAGAGATCCTCAACAAACCTCAATGATTTGCCACTGATGCTCGAACATGGTGGTATTATTAACCCATTCGGGTATAGAGTTGGCGAATCGCCTGCCTATCTCAATTTGCTTAATTGTAAAGAGCAGGCAAATTGCCGGTTGGGTTTTTGCTGTTGCATTTGAAAAATTCTCTATTAGTAATGTATAAATATTATGTAATACCGAAAAACTGCATTAATTCCATTGCAGGTAATAAAATGAATTATGAATTTTACTTAGATTATAATAATTTATTAAAGAAAATTTTATGAAATCATCGAGAGGTTTAGATTCTGAAATTCTCTGAAATATTTAGAGGCGAATGGGTTAAGTATCAAAATAGACTGGCATTTTTACAATTCTATGTCCTGAAATAATAGTTTTAAAATATTTGGAACGAAACCTCAGAAGAAAATATTCGACGGCCATTCTTTTTATCTTTGCAATTGAAATTTCATATTATTATTATTTATCATTAGTTTTTCCCCTCTTCTCCCTCCTCACTTTAACCTCCTTACTCTTGCTTCAACTGTTTGAAATATTTCCAGACGGCCAATCCTGACCTCCATGTGTGCGTAATGAAGAAGCAGGAGCAATTGCCACAATTTTAAATTTATTGGTTCTACCGCTTTCGCTTACAGCACCATCAGGTACAATATATCAAAGTGCGCAACGTCTTAAATAGGAAATGCAGGATGGGGGTGGTAAGACGGGAAGGCGGAGGAAGGGGAAGAAAGGAATGGAAGGGTGTACAATCAGAGGTGCTTGGACTGACCCCATCCTTCGGTTTTTGTTCAGTTTCCACTCCATCTCGCCTAAAACCTCAGATTATATCCACGTGTGCGTATTGCCGCTTGAGATTAGCTGCCTCTCTTGTATTGCCTCCCTATCATCCATACTTATTCATCTATTTGAAAATTCAATTAATCGGATGTCACTTCTTTTCTTCATTGCTGTAGTACCCTTTTTGAGAAAATCTGAGACTGTGACTGATAGTAAATATTGAATTTGAATTATGGTACTCATTATTTTTAACGCGGCGACGACCGCTTCTTCCGTTGGAGGGATATACAGGGTGTCCCATTTATCTTGACCACCCGAAATAACTTTTTGTCCAGATGCAAATTCAAAAATGTGTCAAGCAAATGTTCATTAGCCGTCAGGGGGACATTAATCAGCATGATTGCCTTCCTTATAGCTTTGTTATTTACAAAGATATGAACAGGAGGAGTTATAGAGGAGGAAATGAATTGCCGAATAAAAAATATAGGGTGCCATTTGTAAAAAGACATACCGCTGTGTACCGTGTACTGTGTACACAGCGGTATGTCTTGCCATAAGGCCGTTTTACACGGTACACGGAAATGCGCAATCTGACGTACGTGCGAAGGCGCAGTCAAAATTCCGACGTGTAAAGCGGTGAATTGCTAGAACCCATGTGAGAATGCCTGGATGCGAGACGGCATAATAGCCCATGTTCTAATTTCGTTCATGCATTCGCGCAATTCCACGCCATTTTAGAAATTAATGCAGCTCTAACCTGCGCAATTCCGTGCCCCGTGTAAAACGGCCTTCAGACAATGTAAAACTCCTCTCTACCCGTCTAGAAACTACCCTATTACGGCCGTATTTCAGTCACCCTTGGTGTAACTCAACCCAATCCCATAACCCAAATACAAATTCAGCCAATCCAAGCGAATCTGACCTGCGAACGATAGCAACTTCCACGTCTTCGGTCCATTGATACAGGCTCCTCTTGAATGACTTGAGGATGTCATCGGGATTGACGGCGGCACTATCGTCATCAGACATGAAAGAACGAGGTGGAAACCATGAAAGAATCTGCTGCTCGCTGCGGGAGCCATCGCCAGAAATTCCGAACTCTGGTGAACAGCTTTGGAATAAAAGCCGAGACCAAAACCCGAAATTCGCGTTAGGCAAGAGAGAAAAAAAAACAAAAGATGTTTGAATGCGAAAGCGTGCAGCGGCAACCCTCCTGGAAACAAAAAAAAAAATAAATAAAAATAAAAAAGAGACGGCTTGGACGCGACTGTGTGTCCGTTTGTTGCTCGATTGCGCTGATTCCCTTGGGGGCTAATTAAGTGTGTGGGGCAGCGGAGCGGAGCCCACAGCGACCGCCATTGTCTCGCTGTCGAATGGGACCCTTCCGCCCACCGATACATTCGACTGCGCCTCGCGTCTCCCCCACTGGACACACAAGGAGAGGCACCCAGCCAATCGCGAGCGGCCCTCCCCCCCACGGCGAGCAACTGTAATTAATTAAGCGCACGCGTTGTTGAGAGGAAGGGAGTGTGGCTACGTCACATCCGACGCTGGTTAACTCCCTTGGAATGCCCAGTAGGAGTTCGGGGGGATTGTAATCACATTAAGTAGAAGTCACTGCAGCGATGCGACGCACGAAAAAATTGAAGGTTTGAACAAAAAACAGTGCAAAAAACAGTAACTACGACAGAACGCGGTTGCGCTCCTCATCCGCAAAAATGTGAGCATAAAAGAAACTAAAGGGGGGGGGGAGTAGGTTTAGGGATAAAAATCCCTCCCCATTCAGCCTAAGTCTCGTAAGAATGGTTTGCAACCGAAAAATATCATTTAATTGAGGTTTTATCGCGGAAAAAATTTGGATCTCAGCAAATGCTTATATCAAAGCATTTGAAAAAATATACTTATTTTTATTATTATTTATTCTAATTAGTACGTCAATATATGAAGAGTGAAAATTATCCGATAAAAGACCAATTTTCTTAGCACTGCAGGTACAAGTGACTTTGTACGCAGTCACGCGCACGGTTGCAAAGTCAAATACACCAAAGGATGAAGTTCGCAATGAAAAAATTGACTAAGCCGGGATTCGAACCCGGATCTCCCGATTGCCGGTCAGGCGTGTTAACCAGTTCCACCACCAAGCCATTTTATCAGAGCGAACTTCGGGCGAATAGATCATCCTTTGGTGTATTTAGCCAATTTTCGTGTTAAATTGAACAAAATCGAACGTTTTTCCATCGAATTCTCTTGTATAGACTCGTTCTTCAGTTCGCCATACATTTTCATACTCTGTCCCTGATCTATTCCATTTCTCAAACTCTTTTCCTCGCACCGAATTGTCTATGCAATCTTTTTTTGCATTCCTCAACTTTCAACGCCTCTTCTCCTGAAGTACCAAAGTAACATGGCCACACCGCGAGCACACACATCCCAGTCTTGCTCTCCGTTGTGAGTCTCCATGACTCCGGATTCTTCAGTGGAGTCTCCAATGAGCTCTTCACCACTCTTTCCAGGGCAGCGCACTATGCCGAAAAATATCATTTAATTGAGGTTTTATTTTATAATTTGACGATTTCTCTCTCATGAACTCATTTTTCGTCATCGGAGTTTCCTTTCCACAGGCTTTTCTCTCCTCTAGGCCCGCCTCCCTCTCAGCACCGTTCAAACAATTTACTCGGATCGCCGGCACAGCTTGCGAACGCCTAATTTAATAGTAAGCCATCATTTGTTTTACTTATAACTATAAGCAGTTACCCACAGATAGGCGTCCACTTTCTTCTGTATACTTGACAGAAACGGCCAAAGAAGCACCGTAGCCATACAAACTCATTATTTACCAGATAAATTCACTGAAAATTTGGTCCCGCTCACATTCTCAGACAACTTCTTCCTGAGCTTGTTGTTTAGATGCTTATCGTTCAAATTAGACTGAATATTATAAAAATTTTACTTCGTATCTGGGTCATGATTCCCACAGATTCCGGAAATGTCTACTTGTTTGGTATCATCCCAATATTAATAGTGCTGCAGCTTCTTACCTTTATACGATCACCGGGTCTTCGCTTTTGTCTTTCCATTTCTTCCAATGAGAAGGTATTAATTTTTAAGGCGTTTTATAGAATGCGATGCGGCTTTTGGAGAAATCGACCAACAGTTTTGGCCATTTGCTTCTTTAGGGAAGGAAGGGTGGAGAGAAACCCGGCGTCGGCATTCGCCTGCTCTTTACGAAAGGGAATCACTGTTTAACGTCCCGTCCGACGGACGGAGTGTTGCACTAGAGGAAAACCTCCACAAATCACTCCAACAGGGATCGAGAAGTCTGAAAAATCTCTTCCGCCGCCGCCGCTGGGATTTAAACCCAGGCCCATAGGGTGGGAAGTCAGCTCTACAACCACCTCGATCCCCGTTTCATAAGATTTAGAGGCCCATAAAAGACCTCGATGGTTCTGTGGTGACGTGGACAAAATACCTGCATTTGTAATGGCTCATGAAGTCCAAAAAGTTCTTATTAATATATAATTTTGCCGCAAAACATTTCAACATTAAAAAAAGTGATAGAGGTTCAGAAAATGCTTATGCATTAACTACACGGAACATGAGACTATTAGATTTTAAGAGGTGACATGCTAAAAATGAACTACAAAAAATTAACTCACAGACTAACGTGTCGTCGAAAAAGTACATCTCGGTGCGATCCCAATTTTCTTTTCTCAATTTTTTTTTCAGACTAATGACGACCAAGAATAGAAGAGGCTCTCCCTTGTTTTGCTGGGTTTTCAATGGTGAGATAAAGACACTTCTTACCTCGTTTCCCTGCTTTCTTCATCCCTAAAAGTGTCACATGATCCTCCAATTTAATATTTTGGCACCAGAGCACCAAAAACTGTGCGGCTGGAAAATCACAAATGTATTCTAATACATTACGGTAATAAATTCCGTACCAATCAGCGTTGCTATTTAGAAAAATGTATAACGAATGTATAGGTACATGACTTTTGATTTAAGAATGTTAAAAACTGGTGAAAAACGGTACCTCTGCATGCTATTAAGTTCCTACATTAAAAGTAAAAAATCTTAAAGTATGTTTCCACACATTTAAAGATTCACGAGGGGTAATCGAGGACATCAATGTTTAAACTGAATGCCATATCGGGAATGTGAACCCGAGTACGAACTGTTATAATTAATTCTGTCGCTCCAATTTTAAGACGGCGATACAATATTCCTCATGATGGAATGTCCGAACAATATTGAACCAATGGAGGTTCGTAAACGAGGCGAAGAGTTATTCAGAGCATGGTTTGCTGCAGCCGAGAAATTGATGTTCACACCCGAATGGCCCTCAGACCCTCAGGGGCAATCACAAGAAAATCACGACCGAATCTCACATCGCTCCGAAAAGCGAGCTAACGAGTTAAAAAAAACAACAACGCACACGCATGAGTTATTTTTGTGTGCTCTGGAAGAGGATGCGAGGGGACGGATGGACGTAAGAATCGGCCATTGACGACTTTATCATTAGCCGTTTGTGTATCTCCCCCTCCCCCCCCCCCCTCCGCCCCTCAATGAACACAGCGGACCCACAAAACAAGAGAGGCATACATAAGAGACGAAAGGGGAGGATGATTGTTGGCGAATGCGAAGGGATTGGGGACGGGAGAATGCACATGCGAACCTAAAAAAAAACAATCTGAAACTGGAGAATAAGCAGCCCTATCATCCGCAACGCGAGAAGAAATTTAAAAAAAAGACAAAAAAAGGGCGATTCGCGAAAGTAAAGCAGAGGATGTTTGGGGGAGGGGAAGAATTACGGAAGAAAAGGGAGTATTTTTCTTTTTCCACGCGTCCACAACCCGCGAAACGCAATGAAATCATGTAGTAGGTAGAAGATGAATAAGGATGAAGAATGGAGGAGAGAAAGAACAAATGACGGAAGGGAAGCGCGAGGAGCGGGTAAATGAGGAAGCAGATGAAAGGCAAGGGAGGGAGAAACAAAGGAGATGGGATTAGCGCATCAACGAACCAACGGGGACTCCTGCAGCCCTTGTGTTTCTCTCTCTCTCTCCCCCGGATGGGTATGGGGTGGATAAAGGAGACTGGATTTCGGAGGGGGAAGAGAGGGGGCAGGGCAAATGACGCAAACAATGGCGTGCGGACGGCGGGGGGGGGGGGTGAGAGGAGGGGAAAGCACGCCATCACAGAAAAGAGGGGCGAATGGGAAAATTATTATTACTATTATGTTTGGGGAGTGATAGTGGCACAGCGATGAAGATAACAGGACAAGAGTCCAAGAACGCGCGTCCGACGGAGGGATAGTCGCACGATGGAACAGCAGTGGATTGAAATGAGATTGAGTGCAAAGTGCAGCATTTCCAGTATGTTACACGAGTTAGGATGGGAATCTTTATAGGAGCGTAGATCGAAGTATAGGCTTAACTTACTCAAGAAATTCGAAGATATTTTCTCAGACGACGTGAATCATATCCTTCGTTTACCATCGTACTATAGTAGACGTGATCATGAAAATAGAATAAAAGAAATAGACTGCAAAGCAGAGAGATTTAAAATGTCATTCTTCCCTCGTACTATTAAGGATAGCAACGTTGTCTCAATTGCTAGGATCAATGGCGTCGCTCACTAGGATCACTCATTGCATGTTTTTTCATAGTTATAACCTTGCATGTATTTTCTCTAGGAATTACTAACCATTAGCAATGTTATTATGAATAAGCATGTATATTTTTCCCTTGCGCGTAATATTTCTATGACCGTGCGGTGTGCATGTGGCGATCCTCTTGCATGCTGCATGTTGGTGATTTGTCACCCCCAGCCAAACGCCCTAGAGGTGGATCGCAGGGTATTATGTAGATGTAGATGTAGATTCCCCAATCACAACAGAAAGATTAAAGGGATTGGGCCAGGGGGTATGGACACCCCATGAAGTACGGCGGAGTGAAACATACTACAATATAATATCAGGAAATAAATCAAATCACTTACAAATGATATCACATAATTCTCTCATCAACTACATTTGCCGAGGGAACGGAATTCCGAAGAAAGTCTTTATTTAAAAAAGCACCGAACATTCAAAAGAATAAGCTCGCACGCTTACTCAAACACTTCGAGTATTTGATGTATGGATTAAATTCGCTCGTTTGGGCAAATCTGCAAGGTGTCCTTTTTGGTTTCTGGTGATAAAATTCTTGAATTTTGGCTCTCTTGATCACCTCTCCGCCATCCTAACACCCAACCTATTTCTTAAGAAAATCCCTCAACTTAGCCAGCAAGGATAGTTACAGCCTTGGAGAATTTCGTTTAGTCAGCCATGAGGAAGGGAATAGCGGTGGCAAAGGATGCACTCGCGCATATGATGGGATCGTTCCCTTTGCCCACTCTCGAAAGCGCCCACCGTCACGTGACCTTGCTGCCCGAGGGAAGAGGCGTCGCGTGGAACGTGTATTCGAGGGACCTCCGAGGGGTCTCCAAGTCACCACCGAGCTAAAATAAAATCAGCGTCGAAATGCAAATTGAACATGTATTGCCAATCACAGTAAACAAAATTGGGAGGAGCTGCTAATAGGGTAGTTTCCTTCATCAAAGAAAACGAAAGGCATTGATTGCGATTCGTTACCCGTCATTAGTGTATTCATAATACACAAATTATTTATTTTTAGAAATCCCAGCTCAGACGAATGGCAATGGTTAATTTTAACCGCATTTGAAAAAGGCCAGATTGGCGTCCATGCGATACCGTTCCACGTGACGTCACAGGGACCCAGATGTTATACGAGTAGTCATGAGTTACCGTCTGAGATTACCAATGCATACATGAGGCACAGACCTCAGGGAAATATGTCATAATAATTACCTATTAAAAATGGCTAAGGTTGGAAAGTTTCCTTCGTTTGATAAGGTATTAATAATCCTTATTTAAGGCAAGCGCTACCTGCCAGCAGGGTACTCTGCTACCTGCTAACATTCCGCGCCGTATCAGCGCTCAAAGCCTCACCCCAAGGTCACCTGACTTGCGGCAGCGGGAACCAGAATGACGTCACACGGGGTTTTCCCAGCATTCATACTTAGCCGTCGCGTTTTCGCGCTCTTGAAAATATTCACATTGCATTTAATCGCGCAAAATAGGTATCGTCATTTAAAAATTTAAAAGCGTGAAATGCGTATTCCATGAGTAATAATCTTTCGATTTAGGCAATAAAAAATAATAAAAGGAAACCACCCTATTACGATCATTTTGGCGTATAAATACAGGTCCAGCAGGCATCACACTCTCCTCTTGGCCTGAAGATTCTGACCGAGTTTTTGACATAACTGCTGTAATTAATAATAATAATAATAATAATAATACAGCTTTATTCCATTTATATTCAAAAACATTACGTTGGTAAACGCTTATATAATTGTGGAATATATAGGTACCCCTTTTTGAATAATTTTTGGGCTACCGCATTACTTTTTGTATAGGTCTAGTGCAAACATACATGCAAAGTAAATTTATTTCTTTGCATTCAGTGATTTTTTATCTTACCGATTGCATTCACTTGTGATATTTCAAATATGTACACACGGATAACAAACTTTCTTACATAAGTGCATAATTACATGCATACAACATACAATATACCTTTTATTGAAAACGTTTTTTATGTCACTTTTCTTAACAGATACTCTTCTTCCTCATACCTCATAAGCCATTTTTTGACAGCGGATGTAAATCCCCATCTTTTTTCCGAGTTTGCCACATTTCTTGGCAACATACTAAATATATTTGGCCCTAAGTATTTGTATGACTGTCGAAAATTTTCAGTCGTCGGCCTAGGCATATCAAAGTTAGGCTCAATACATTAAATTAGGCACTAAAAAAACGCGACGAAAACTGGAAACCAAGTAAGAAGAAGTGTTAAGGGTATTAATCTGGTACTTAGAAGATCACGAAGATACAAGAGGTGATGGAACGGGACGATTGATGGCGTATTTGAGAATGATGGCTTGGGAATGTGATGTCATTGCCTATTATGCTGAAATATTTGTTCGAATTGCCTAGTCTTATGCGCAATGGAACGGGGTCATTTACTTTGTTTTCATCAATGTATTGGTTCAAATTTCGTGAGCTTTCGATATATTTTGTGTTCAGGAATAGTGAGTACTAAGGTATTAGAGAAGGTTTTTCGATAATTCCAATTCCTTGAAGCTAAAAATAATATTTTCAGCCCCTCCAATTTCCAGCAATATCTTCTTCTTCTTTCTCTTATCCCCTTTTGCTGTTAGGCGTCGGGTTCCACCAGCCACTTTCTAAACTCACTCCTATTCTGAGCGAGCCGCTACACATCGTTTATACTCAGCCAGCGCTGAGCTGCCAGTCTCTCCACATAGCCTTCCCACTCCAGCCTTGGCCGCAATATAATTTCCAAAAATAAAATCTTCAATTCAAATATTTTTATGCACAAAACTTTCTGCGATTTTTTTGATCAGTAACTTTTAATGCAACTTGCCAAGGCGTCAATAGAAAACAACCCTCAAACCTTTTTTCACCGATATCCAAGTGCTGACATTGACGGTGTTCAGGGGAACGGGAGCGACAGTGAAGGCAAAGGGATGGGGTGGAAGTGTCAAACCATGATGTTGGAGTGCCTGATGCAGTAGAAGAGATAGGGGATCCATTCCGCAGGGCGTGTTGACCGTGCAGCTTAGCAGGCTAAATAAAGAAAAGTTGCAACTTGGAATTGCAGATCAGGTACCGAAAATTTCCGTTCTCGCGTAGCGATTGCGAATCTTCAGTGTTGCTTCCAGAAGGTTTGACCGACAGTGTATCAGTGTATCACGCTATTGCGTAGAACACTGCAACTTCTTGATTCCCGAATAGCAATTGTGTTTTAATCGCGATGATCATATTACAAGCTACAATAGGTGACAAAAATCGGATCTTACGTAGTAATCTTTCTCTATTCCATAGGTTGATTTTTTCAGAATAATAGGGTGGTTTCCTTTTATTTTTTTATTGCCTGAATCGAAAGATTATTACTCCTGGAGCACGCATTTCACGCTTTCAGATTTTTAAATGACGATATATATTTTTCTCGATTGAATGAAAAGAGTAAACTTTCAAGCGCGCGAAAACGCGACACCTAAGTATGAATGCTGGGAAAAACCCCGTGTGACGTCAGTCTGGTTTCCGCTGCCGTCGTGTGAGGTGACCTTGGGGCGACGATATGTGCGCCGCTGTGATGCAGGCTGCTAGCAGGTAGCGCTTGGCTTAAATAAGGATTATTAATACCTTATCAAACGAAGAAAAATTTCCGACCATAGGCAGTTTTAATAGCTGATTATTAAGAGATGTTTCCCTGAGCTCTATACGAGTAGTGAGGAGTTTTACATCGTCTGAGATTACCAATGCATTCATGAGGCACATAGCTCAGGGAAACTTGTCTTAATAATCACCTATTATAACTGCCTAAGGTCGGAAAGTTTCCTTCGCTTGATAAGGTATTAATAATCCTTATTTAAGCCAATCGCTATCTGCTACCAGGGTACTCTGCTACCTGCTAGCAGCCTGCATCGTATCAGCGCTCAAAGCCTCGCCCCAAGGTCATTTTACACGCCGACAGCGGGAACCAGACTGACGTCACAGGGGGTTTTCCAAGCATTCATACTTAGCCGTGCGTTTTCGCGCGCTTGAAATTTTTCACTATTTATGTAATCGCGAAAAATAGATATCGTCATTTAAAATTCTAATAGCGTGAAATACGTACTCCAGGAGTAATAATCTTTCGATATAGGCAATGAAAAAATAATTGGAAACCACCCTATTGAGCGCGTCGGATGAGATGTGATGATTACCCCATTGCGGGTGTTCACATAAGGAATAAACTGCATTTCCCAATCAATGCCCTATTCCCCAGAAGACCCTTTTCCAGAGCTGTTGGATCTTGAAATGAATCGTTCAATTAGTCATTCTTTGCTCGAAGCAGCAGCATTGATGCGATGGAAATGAATCGTTCCCAAGGCAGAGAACCGTTCAATCGTGCGTCATAGGTACCCTTTGAACTTACATAATTTAGCTACGTCTGTTACGTCAATCGAATTCGAGCCCTAATAGCCCTCTTTGTTAGGAAATGGAAGAAATATTGTTGGAATTATTCGCTCCTATAATGGACAAAATTAGATAAATATTTCGGAAACGTTCGTCAAATTGTGATAGAATGAAATTGCGATACCGCCAAGAAAGAAACTAGTGCCTGCCAGTTGTCTGTCATTCATTGAATGGAACAGTGTTTAAGAAAATTTTAATGATGGAACAATCGGCTCTCTCACCATTTTTATTTTCTCGATTGTGATAGAGATTGTAAAAGAGAGACGACTGTTTTTCTTATTTCTAGATTTGTCGTCTTATTCTCGAGCTCCTACTCCAAGCGATGTATCTGACACCCGACGGGCAAACGTTGAAAATACCGAAAGGCTATGTAATTTCGAGACAAAGTGGTTGCATCAACTTAAAGTTGGAGATTTGAAGATTAAAAATAGGTGCAATACTTCCTTTAATAGTTAATTTAAACTCACCGCCTCCGTAATTTGAGTCTATCTGCATAGAGGCTTCCAGTGGTACGGTAAACTATCCGCTGGCTTCGCCAATCGTTGGCCGAAAAGGATAGCTTTGTAATGGATGCCAGTTGGTCTCCCCCTCAGCCGAAAAAGTCGTTGTTAAAGTCTTACCTCGTATAGAGACGGGAAAAAGTGATTATCTGATGGCACACGGAAGCTTGCATCTACCTCAGCAATACGCTCTCATAAATTTATTTTGATGTTAAAAAGTTTTTATCGACTGAAATTATGGCTAAATAGCCTTCGCGTGTACTTTCGGGGACCCTCTGGAGCAGGGGTGCCGACTTACAAAAAATATTGGAGGGGCCCTAACCGGGGACCTTGCCCTGGTAAATTTTATAAGTAGTGGATTTTAAGTTTTTTTTAAGCATTTTAGAAGTCATATGATCAACATCAGAACCCATTTCATCAGCCTGTCTTCAGCATATATCCGTAGATAAATACTGCTCTGGAGACGAAATATCACTTACACTATATGTCATAAATATCTTGATCGGAAGCGAATGATTTTTTTTGCTTTTAATTAAAGGCTTGTGTTCATCATCCATGTATTTCAACAGGTGAAACGCTTCGCTAATAGAGACCACCGCTAAATTATTGAGGAATAGGCCTCAGTCGTCACCACTTAGTACGCGTGGACATTTGCGCACCTTTCCGCCATTCAAGGTGCTGCTCAAAATCGGTCATTGGGAATCCGCGGTGAAAAAGAAACTCTTGGCATCGCGTAACTCATCGGCTGATCACAATATATAATCCCCGCTTTCTCCATAGTTGTCCCAGCCCTCAATGAGTAATAGGGTGGTTTCCTATTATTTTTTTATTGCCTAAATCGAAAGATTATTACTCCTGGAGTACGCATTTCACGCTTTTAGATTTTTAAATTACGATATCTATTTTTCACGATTAAATGAAAAGTGAAAATTATCAAGCGCGCGAAAACGCGACGGCTCAGTATGAACGTTGGAAAAAGCCCGTGTGACGTCTGGCTTCTGCTGTGTGAGGCCACCTGGGTGCGAGGCTATGAACGCCGCTAAGATGAGGGCTGCTTGCTGCCGAGCTTGGCGGTAGCGTAGATTATCCTGCTAGCAGGTAGCACTTGGCTTAAATAAAGATTATTAACACCCTATCAAACGAAGGAAACTTTCCAAACTTAGGTATTTTTAATGTGTAATTATTAAGGCATGTTTCTCTGAGCTCTGTGCTTCATGCATGCATTGGTAATCTCAGACAAAGTAAAACTCCTATCTACTCGTATAGAAACTAGGTCCTTGTGACGTCACGTGGAGTGTCATTGCAGTGGCGGCAATCTGGCCTTTTTCAAATGCGGTTAAAATTGACCATTGCCAATCGTCTAAACTGGGATTTCTAAATCCAAATAATTTGTATATTATGAATACTCCAATGGTGGGTAACAAATCGGAATCGATGCCTTTCGTTTTCTTTCTGCCCCATTCTCCCTGGACGTGTGGCTTCAAAGCGCGGCGTCGACGCCTATCAGATCCCGTCTTGGACAATTCAACGACGTTGATAGGATTTGTTTCGTTTGGATAAAAGGCACTGCTGGGAATGGAAGATGAAAGTTCAGCATGGGGCGGGGGGCATTCGGAGTTATTAGCAAAATGCTCCTTTTGAATACTTCCTTAATCAGTGTGTGAAACTGCCTTAATCGGTTTAATACCTTTTATAGTAGCTATGCCAACCAATCAATAACCCATTAGCCCCTCCAAGACAATAGAGAACTCTAGGCTTCCTCATTCCACCATGACACCCTTTTTTATTTGTTCCCAAGTACAGTTTTCAGCCCAAAGGCCTTCCGGACAAACACAAACGACGCGCTTTGCGTCCCAGAAGTGTTTGATTCAGTGCGGAAGATTTGAGCGTGCGAGAGAAGTCGACGAATCGTTTTGAAAGTCTCTTCCGAGGAATTCTCCGTTCACGCGAGACGTCATTTCCGGCCAAAACGTCCGGCCGACCCGAGCGGCAAAAGCCTCGCTCTCCCCTCATTCAGAGCCAGCGGAAAGAAATGAAAAACACACTCCGCACCACTCAAGAGATAAATCTACCCCACCTTCCTCTCCCTTTCGCGATCCCTTTATGTGTGCATGTGAAAAGGGTATCCCTTCCCAACCCCCCCTGTGTCTCAATACACCCTTCCGCCACTCCTGTGCGCGTTAATACCCTTAAGGCTGGAGGGGTTCGTTGTTTTTTTTCTTTTTTTTCAGTTGCGAGGGGCAATGGCTTTCAAAGGCGCATGCGCAACTCCCTCGCGCCTCTACGTTTCCCTCGCCCCAACCCCAAACGAGGAAAAATAAAAGAATAACGCGCCCCGGCACCCCTATTTTAAGTTTGTGCTCATGTGCTTGCATATCCACTTCTTCTGCATTCCAGTTTCTTTTTTGTTTCCCAAAAGATCTTTCTCCTCCTTTGGGCCCCCTTTTTTCATCGCTCCTGAATGAGATGTGTGTCGTCTTAAGAACCACCTCCAACCTCTCTCTCTTCTCGCGGTCAAACCCTCGCGCCGACCGGGTGACACGTCTTCCTCCAAGAAAGCGCTCGCGATGCTCCTATCCCGGCATTCCGTGCGACAAAAGGAGGAGAGCAAACCAAGGCGAAGAGAGATATGACCCGTTTACACTACGATCGTATCAACGTTGATCCGTACGTGCGTAACCTCAAAACGTCGTGTAAACGCGCAGAGTTACCATCGTAGGCCTTAGTACCTAACACTGCTGAACTTACGATGGTTAGCGCTAGTGCGCCGAGAAAAAAGAGTTAGGAAATGAGGATCGATGCATATACGATTCTTTCGCGCCGTTGCAATCTTGATACAATAATTGATATTCCATAAATAACTCTAATATATCTAAGATATATGATAATGATTGGAGACATTATTGAGCAGGTAATGAAACGACGTAAGGGGAAAGTTTTTTTCTGATGTTCTATTCAGCAAATGATATCGGATATTCTATACTATACCAATTTTATGTATTTCTTTATTTACAAGTTCACCTATAACCATGCATCCTTACATTATACTTCACAGATGATGGAAAATAACGAACATACACAAAATGTAAACCAATTAAAATCGTTGTATACAGGATTTCACGATAAAATTCGCCACAAATAACTATAAAATTTAGATTAAGATAGGGAGAAATCAGTACATGTGCCGAATTAAGCCGAAATCTAAGTCTTTTCTAGTTAAATATTAATAGAAATGTGTACTGTCTTTAATGTGTTATTATTCTTAATTTTTTTGACATATTCTCTCGAAGAATCTAGATTCCTAAAGGCTTCACGGACTGTTATGACTAGTTTTAGTTATACCTCATCATTCTGGATTTCTGGGAGTTGACGACATGATTAGTTCTATGGTAATAGGGTAGTTTCCTTCATCAAAGAAAACTAAAGGCATTGATTGCGATTCGTTACCCACCATTAGTGTTTTCATAATATACAAATAATTTGGTTTTAGAAATCCCAGTTTAGACGAACGGCAATGGTCAATTTTAACTGCATTTGAAAAAGGCCAGATTGGCGCCCATGCGATGCCACTCCACGTGACGTCACAGGGACCTAGATGCAATTCGAGTAGATAGAAGTTTTACATCGCGCATGAGGCATATAGCTCAGGGAAACATTTTTTAATAATCATCTATTAAAATTGCCTATGGTCGGAAAGTTTCCTTCGTTTGATAAGGTATTAATAATCCTAATTTAAGCCAAGCGCTACCAGCCAGCAGGGTACTCAGCTACCCGCTAGCAGCCTGTGTCCAATCAGCGCTAAGCCTCGTCTCAAGGTCACCTCACAGGGCGGCAGCGGGAACCAGAAATGCGTCACACGGAGAGATTTCCCGGCATTTATACTTACGCGTCGCGTTTTCGCGCGCTTGAAAATTCTCACTTTTCATTCAATCGCGAAAAATAGGTATCGTCATTTAAAAATCTAAAAGCGTGAAATACGTACTCCAGGAGTGATAATCTTTCGATTTAGGCAATAAAAAAATAGGAAACCACCCAATTAAAAACAAGAAGATGAGTATTTGTATAATTATGACGGGATCCATTAAAATTTACTAATAAAGGAGATTGGAACAATCTAAATAGGAATTGATAATTTTGAAGAGGAATAGGGCATTGCTGGAGGATTGTGTGTGGTGCAAGTGTTTTCAAATTGACAGGAGATTGAAGATATGAAGTGTTGTAATCAGACAGGGACATTCCTAAATCGTAATTATTTAACTTGAGAAATTTATTTTGGACATCAGGCCAGATTGAGTCGATATTATAATAAGGTGACCAGTAAACAATATATTCTAATTTGTCACGTAGCAAAGCGATATATCTACGGTCCTTATTGCATGAATATTGTTAAATTTTGGACAGATTCTCATAATGAATCCTACATTATTTAAATTTTTACCAGCATTATGTGCTGGAAGGAAAGGGAGGCTCCCAGATCACTTCTTTCGTACTCCATGGAAACCTACCTTAATCGGTAGAATACTATAATAATAATAATTATGGTCTATCTTTAGTTTTAGCACATGAAAACATTTCTTTTGCTCCTTAATTTCCAGCATTTCAATTTTCTCACGCAGTCACGTCGTCAGTTGTTATTTGACACAATTCCACAACGAGGGCAGCACTGAGCTACGATGGTAACTTTTAGACGTGTAAACGTGCCGTAGTTCCGATCAACGTCGATACGATCGTAGTGTAAACGGGGCAATAGAGAGTGGTCGCTTTGCATGTCGTTTCGCATCTGTTCCGTGCTCACGTTCATTGTGAAATTGAACGGCCCTTTCAAAGTGAGCGATGCCACCAAGAGAGAGAGTGAGTCAGTGGTCGCTTCCGAAATCATTTTTCTTCCACTTAGCATTAAAAGTGCACGCACCCGCTTGCGAGTTTCACCTGATACCTACCCAAGGTGCGTATAATAGGATAATAATATGATATGAACATTACCCAACAACCATTATTCCTCGACACAGAGATTTCAACATTTACCAAAATATCTGCATTTATAATAACATTTAATAACTACGGGCATAAAAAAACTATTACATTGCTTAATCATGACCATTGCATTTTTTATTACTATTGAAAATAATAAGGTATAAAACCTGGCAACTTACCAAACAGCAGAATAGGTAGATGAATTTCACATTCAATAGGCATTTCCAATCATATCCTTTACATTAATGTTTTTCACCATGAATATATAAACACTGAAAAAATCCACATAAAGCCTTAGCGGAATGTTAAGTAGATATCTTTCAATCACTAACAAAACATACTAATTCTCTAGGTAGGCTGAAACAATTGACATTTGTGGAAATAAAATTAAAAAGGATCCTCAGGAGGGTAGTGAATTTATCTTTAACAAAACAATGCTTACCTGTCTAAAGAAATATTCTCAATTATTATGAAGTTACTTGAATCTCATATTCCAGTTCCCCAAATATTTCAAGTCGAAGTACATGGTAGCCTCAAATTGCTGAGCCACGACGCCGCGATGATAGGAACTCTGAGGAACCGAAAGGCATTGTGGAACTTCGTGACGCCACGCACTTCCTCCCCCACTTTAAGCTTAGACCACCTCCTATTATACGCACCTTGCCTGATACCCACAAAACTTATTAGAAGGCAAGAAATTCTTGATAAATTTCTTACACGGAGGAGAAGTTTTCATATTAGTATAACGAAACGATATGCTAGGCGCATATTCTCTTGCCCTCGCCAATTTTTGTGAATATATTCGATACCTTGAGAGGCCAAAAGAAACTTCTGAAACCAACCGTTCGCAAATGCTGCATGTGAAGTGAATTCCATTTGTTGGGGAGCTTGTCTGTGGTGCAATCTGGAGAAAGTTTGGCTGCTGATCGATGCGTCCGGGGTTCGATTCCCGGGGATGCCCTCTGAAACCTCAGACAAAATTGTGAGAATTCGGTTAAAGAATTATTGATTCTGTCGAAATTGGCTCTCAAATTGAGTGCGTGCTTTTGAAGATGGCCTCTTTTTTAGGAAGTTATGAGTTAAATGTTTATCCGGTACCAAATAGTGCTACAGTACCATGTTCATTCGGGCATCGAGCTACAGCGAAAAGGGGTTTTCCTTTGGGTTTTCGGCTGGATTTCTACTTGGCAATATTGCCTTTTCAAACGTGCAATTACTGGATCACAAAGTTATTTAAATCAAAGTTTCGCCTTTGGGAAGTGCTCGTAGACTAATGTAATAAGCACCGACTAGTGAAAAGTAGGACAATTTAATTTTTTAATTAAAAGTAATAAAAATTATCATTAAAATTGAAAATTTCACTACAGTCGATTCAAAAAATGTTACTTTTTATTGCGCAACGATTTAAATATTGGAATTTAAAATCATAAAGTCACAGTGGCAAATATCTTAAGTAATTATTTTCAATAAATCGTAAAAACATTTTTGACATCATTTTATATTAAATTGATAGGCGTCTCCTGGTTTAAAAAAATACTTAGAAATAAAAAAATGTCAGCATGTTCAAACTGATTATTCTAAAATTTGTTATAAAATCTTTTTTTCCAAATTTGAAGGTGAAAAAAAATCATTTTTGGCCAGCTTTTTTCTATTTCAGCCCACTGAGCGACGTCACCTTGATGTCATACAAACAGCCATATGTTGCTGTTCAGTCAATGAAATCTCGTCCGTACAATGAAATGGTGGTATTACGGGAGGCGAAAATTTCCTAAGATGGTCAGAGCCGTCGGGTAGTCCATGAAGAAAGGTTTCAGACAAGAGATAAGTTCGTGACGACGCGCATCTTACGAGCACCGCAAAGCTGGTGACTGGTGCCAGTGGCGCAGCAAGGGGGGGGGGGGGAGGTTTGGGGGTTAACCCGCCCCCCCCCCCCAAAGCTCAGAGAAATTTTTAAGTTTAATCCATTTTACTCAATTGGATTGATATCACTATTAAAATACCCTGAGAGAGGATGCCGATAGACGCGACGCCAAGGCGATAAACGCGGCACTAAATTCGTCGTAATTCTTTTCCCCATTGTTACGTTCCTTGTTTAAGCCCCCCCACCTTGACCATCCCCTACTTTCACCCGTGTGGTATTCGGAGGAGATTGCCGACAGCTGAGGTCAGTGGCGCAGCGTTGGGGGGTTTTACGGGATAAACCCCCCCCCCCAAAGCTCAGAGAAATTTTAATCCATTTTTCTTAATTGGATTGATATTACTAATATAACGGTGTAAGGATTAATAAAATATCCCTCAGAAAGCCGTAAAACTCACTATTTTGAACCATTTATCTTAAAATTCCGCAATTTATTAATCTCGCACCTACTGCTCACCTTGGTGGGTATTCCATACCCCCACACACCCCGGTATTGGTTGTACCTAAGCCCCCCCAGTAGGGTGTTGCTTATTTTTTATTTTTTCTCGGATTTTTGATTTCTACCTCTTAAAATATGCTATGGGGTGCAGAATGGATATCCTAAAAATTTCAGCTCAATTGTTTAACATTTAGAGGTCGCTCAAAGAGCATAAATGCAATAACATTAAATTTTCACAATTTTTTTAAGTAACATCATTTTCAAGGGTACCGCACGATTTTATGACCCTTTAGGGCCAAAATTCGCTCCATTGTTACGTCCGCTCAACAGTTTTCCAGGAATACAATACTTTACCGCGAGCTACAGCCGCGCGTCACACCCCTGACGGCGAGCTGGTCACTCGCGGCTCGCATTCACGGTCAACTGATCACGGCATTACGCCCCCCTCGCGCCTTCTCTAAAGAGAGTCGGTGGAAGAAAGGAGGAGCTACCTAAAAACCTGTATGGTTTTGCATTGTTATAAATTCTGGAGACATTTTCGTTGAGTTGAATTCGCAGAATAGATGGAACCATTAAGAATGATGTTTAGAGACAACTGTGTATGTTTTCTTACCCAAGTTTGCGTGTATCACATTTTCTTTAACCTCATCGCAGTCGGATTTTGAATGGCGTAGAGTAAATTTTCGAAGTAGAAACGCTATTGATAAATACAATGCTGTTTATCGCGCGCAAGTCTAGTGAAGTATTCCTCACCGGCGTCCCTATAACAGCTATCGCTGCTTGTTTCGTGAAAAATAAGCTGACTTTGATTCGCGAAGTGCTGCAGTATCACCACCACTTAACCCTGAAACAAGGATTGTATGCAAATACGAGACAAACGATGATGTCCGTGGTCCCATTCCGGAGTATTATGTCGAGAATTCAAATAATTCAAGAAATACGGGAAATATATTAAATAGAGGTACAGTGTGCAGTGAGCTGTTATAATTCAAGATTTATTTTTGACGGCGATCTACGAAACAGCTAAAGAATGACATGGAATTGAATGAAAAATTGGATCAGTTCTTTGATATTGCCGCGGTAAATGCTCTGGAAGTTATTCAAAACGATATGGATAAAGTGCTCTTGAAAATACAGAGGCGACCGGGACACCTACTTCAAAAGATCCTAAGCTTATAGAGAGAGAGTTTTCAAAATATTTTTCTTTCTGAAAAACTTCCATACATTTATTAGTTTTGAGTTTCTGCTTGCACCAACAAAACTAATCACCCAAATCATAGACATATATATTATGCGCATAATATGAAATGCATTGTAAACCGGCTGGTTGGGGTGAACTTGGATTACCGGGACAACTATAAAGCGCCTTTGGCTTGCCAAATAATGAGATCCTTAACGAAGCACTTAATAGAGAGAGAGGTGGCAGAGAAGTCGGCGCAACGAGTAGAGAGGAAGAGAAGATATGACGAGTATCGCAGCAAGTCTGAATTAAAGAATACACAGAAAACCAAGTAGGCCTTGTAAAACTAAATCGCTATCGATTCCCTTTTCATGTTATTACATTGTTGCTAATGATACGTCATTCTTTTAAGAAATGATGATATTTTAATCTTAAGTAGTGAGGATGTTTCTGAAACGAATTCTATTGATGTTAAGCCAACGGAGTGGTCAAGTAAAAGATAGATTGGTAGGAAAATCCTCATTACACCCCAAAATGCACTGATCTTTGATGTCTTGTGCATTAGCGCGAGATGAGCAGCAATGGTTCTTGCTGCTACCTAATGTTGTAGTAACAGGGGTTACTGTCTACTAAAGGAAATATTTACCAATTCGTTGAATCACGTAATTAAACATTATTTTGTATATTACGTCATTAGGTGGTTCTATAAATCTCTGGCTGATTGATGAAATAAAAACAACATGAAAGATTCCATAACTCACCGGAATTGCTAGTGGCCGGGCCGGGCCACTGCTGAGATTGTTCACGACTGCGTTGAATAATGGAGATTAGCGAACATAAAAAAGCATTTTCAATTGATTCAACAAGCGTAAATAGAGGTAACCAAATGTTTTCATATCTAAGGTTCTCAGTCTTATCATTTTTCTGGGGGATTTTAAACCTAAGAATTTCCTTTTTTTTCATATATTAGGTTCGAAGAACAGTGATGTAGTTAATTTAAAGGATGAACTACAGCAAACAATCGGTATGAAAAATGCCAACATAGTATACGACTCCTCCTTTCTTCCGCCGACTTTCGCTAGGGAAGGCGCGAGGGGCGTAAGGCGGTCGCTGTCCGTGAATGCGGCTCGCGAGCGACCAGCTCGCCGTCAGGGGTGTGACGCGCGGCTGTAGCTCGCGGTAAAGTATTGTATTCCTGGAAAACTGTTGAGCGGACGTAACAATGGAGCGAATTTTGTCCCTAAAGATCCATAAAATCGTGCGGTACCCTTGAAAATGATGTTACTTAAAAAAATTGTGAAAATTTAATGTTATTGCATTTATGCTCTTTGAGCGACCTCTAAATGTTAAACAATTGAGCTGAAATTTTTAGGATATCCATTCTGCACCCCATAGCATATTTTAAGAGGTAGAAATCAAAAATCCGAGAAAAAATAAAAAATAAGCAACACCCTACCCCCCAGCCTTAATTCCTAGCTACTCCCCTGAGTGGTGGCACAAATGCGAATCGAGACACTTCCACAGGAATCAGCTTCCTCGTTGGTCTCGTGAATGAACACGTCAATCAATTGCAGCCATGGACCATGTGTAGCACCCACGATTTTATTTATGCAGCTAAATTGCCACGAGTAGAGGAAAAGGGGAGATCTCACCTGAGGAAACAGAGTCAAAAGCGAATTCATCAGCTCATTCAATTTTCCCTCAACACCGTACGTGGTACCAAAATTTGTTGCATCTCGGACGTTTGAAACTTTACTTTGTGAATTTATGGCCAAAAATATTTTTTGAGAAGTGTTAAATTACTTGCCATAACAAATAAAGAATCGCATCATCAAAATTCGACCGTGAGTGTGTTTCCCCTCGAGTCACCGATTGCGACCAAATTTGGAAATTCACTTGATTAGAGAACGAATACTTCACAAATTTATTTTGCAACGCATGCAACTGTTTACATCGCAAATATTGCCATTACGTGTCTTCGGGCCAGACGCCGCATCTCCGGAAATGAGGAAGATAGAAAAACAGTCAATGACTCATAATTAAGTTCTTTAATTGGGAAAGAGTTCTATGAATTATGTTATGACTTTAAATAATTTTATATTATTTCCAACAAATCTATACTATCTAATCTATTCTTGACGATGTAGCTACCCATTCCTCAACTTATGCAGCTATTCCATGCATTCTCCTCATCATACGATGAGATACAAGTTTCCATGCATGACGCCCATTTGCCGCCCTCGCCATCTCCAATTCGTTAACATCTTCCTCACTCCGCACGATCCCGCATTCACTTTGCTTTTCTATTTGATCTTTTATCTCATCCATCGTCGCTTGTTAGGAAGAGAATTGCATTAGCAAAGGAGGCGTTCATGAACAGGAAGGAGCTTCTGAGAGGATCGTTATGTAAGAGTTTAAAGAAAAGGTTGGTGAAGAGTTTGATCTGGAGTGTAGCGCTACGGTGTGGAAACGTGGACATCGAGGAAATACGACGAGGGAAGATTGGAGGCATTCGAGATGTGGGTATGAAGAAGAATGGAGAAGGTGATGTGGGCGGAGAGGAGGAGGAACGACGAAGTGCTGGACATGGTTGGCGAGGAGAGGCAGCTTTTAGATGAGGTATGGAGGAGACAATATATGGATGGAGTTAGTGCTTAGCGGGGAGGGGATGTTGAAAATGGTGTTAGAGGGTAGAATGTTAGGGAAACGAGGGAAGGGATGGAACAGAATAGGATTTTTAGATAAATTGAAAGGGAGTAGGCCTTACAATGAATTGAAGAAGGCAGCGCTGGAAGGAAAGGGAGGCTCCCAGATCACTTCTTTAATACACCATGGAAACCTACCTTAGTCGGTAGAATACTATAATAATAATGATGTTTTAGGTCTTTTTTTGTTGCTGTAGCATGTGGTGTTTCCTAGGGATGTGCTCGTGGTTTCGTTGCTCGACACTCGGGAGTTCCAGCTCGAGTAAATCGCGCCTCCGTGGGTCGTTGCAAATGACGTCATTCGTGCATATCAAGTTACGTCGTGTCTTTTCTCGACTTGGTCGGTTGCCCCGCGCGCGACATCGGATGAGCTGAACTGCCCCCCCATCGACCAATGATCTCCTTTCCAATTCATTTCTCTCCCTAGCACCCCCTTCCCCCCACTTCCCCACCCCCTGCTGCTTTTTTAATTTCGATAATTACGCCTTCGGCCTCATCCGAAGGGTATTCCATCCCCTCTTTTCATATTTCTTTCCCTCATTTCATATTTTTTCCAGTCCTTCCATATCTCTACCTTTTTCCATCCCCACCCCACTCCGCCGACAAAACCTTTCATGACGCCCTTTTCTCCCCCTACGCGGCGCCACATTCCCACCGAATCATGAGCAGAGAGAGAAGGGTGTGCGTGCCTTGATATGCATTTATATGTATTAAGTCGCGTGTGTACGTTTATCGATTCTCACCCCCCCCCCCCACCCCCGCGTTACATTATATTATGCCCTGCTGCAATACCACTCACCCCTCCACTAATGTGCCCATCTTCATTTTCGATCCGATGTCAGTCCTCCCCCAATTGGTGATGATGTTGTATGGATATTCATTGTGTCCAATAACGCCATCACTCCAACGTTGTCACATTTTCAAGCTGCTTGTTCGAATGGAAGACTTTTGAGCGCAAACCCATAATTGGAAGGACTTCTCATTAGTCTGGGGTATATTTATCCCTTCCTTGGTATCAACGTGAAAAATCATAACTACAGCTTTCTTTATCTCTTTCAGCATTCTTCCCTAAAAATATACGACGATATGGAATTCATTGGTCGATGAATTATCCGTTCGTAAGGAGATGTGATGCTATCACACTTTCCTCATCATCAGCCGATTGGTTCCATCGACGAGGCTGCGTTAGCGATCGCAAGTGAAAATGAATACGGTTGTCTGCCAGGAAATATACTGTTTTCATGCAATGCAGTGTAGGCTGAACCCCAAGAATCTAAATGGATATTGGTTTCCATCTGCTCGGAGGGAGAGGCGAGTGATGAAAATATTATAATGGTATTTCTCCATTTGAGCCAAGGCCTTCAGAGTCGGGATGATTCAAAACCTGAATCTAATCCTAATGTATCATATACGTTGTCATTGGGGATTTAGGAGTTATCATGTATTATTATATTATAGATTTAATCCTATTTTACATTAGTAAAATTCATGTAAGTATAACCATCTGAGTGCGCTAGAGAAAAAAAATGAATTTCCCACTGGCATTAACATTTTCTCCTCTGGGATTACCAACGATGCCTTTCAATGTTTTTGCGATCCAGTTTTTGGAAGTTCTTTGGATAAAACCAAAACCGAAATTCAATTTCTCCTCCACATTCTATTCTTCCTGTAGTACTGTTGGCAGCAGCAGCCTTCCTGAGCCTCATCAGTCGCTCCTATGTCGCATTTTATCCATTTTATTGCGCGTGTCACAGCCTTGACCTCTCCCGACGAATTTCCCAGGTAGCCCATCCCACACGTACTAAAAAGGCCACGAGGACTAGCACTTACTTTGGCACGCATAGCTGGCTAATAGGAATAGGATGGTTTCCTATTATTTCTTTACTGCCTAAATCGAAAGATTATTATTACTCCTGGAGTACGCATTTCACGCTTATAGATTTTTAAAAGACGATATCAATTTTTCGCGATTTAATGAGAAGTGAAAAATTTCAAGCGCGCGAAAAAGCGACGGCTAAATATGAATGCTGGTAAAAACCCCGTGTGACGTCATTCTGGTTCCCACTGTCGCCTCGTGCGGTGACCTTGGGGCGAGGATATTGTACGCCGCTGAGATGCGAGCTGCTATCAGGTAGCAGAGTACTCTGCTAGCAGGTAGCGCTTGGCTTAAATTAGGATTATTAATACCTTATCAAACGAAGGAAACTTTCCGACCATAGGCAATTTTAATAGATGATTATTAAGAAATGTTTCCCTGAGCTATATGCCTCATGCATGCATTGGTAATCTCAGGCGATGTAAAACTTCTATCTACTCGTATAGCATCTAGGTCCCTGTGACGTCACGTGGAGTGGCATCGCATGGGCGCCAATCTGGCCTTTTTCAAATGCAGTTAAAATTGACCATTGCCGTTCGTCTAAACTGGGATTTCTAAAACCAAATTATTTGTATATTATGAAAACACTAATGGTGGGTAACGAATCGCAATCAATGCCTTTCGTTTTCTCTGATGAAGGAAACTACCCTATTGCGGCGCTGAGTTCATCTCACGGGAGCGAAGTAACAACTGGGAATGCGTTCTGTTAATATTCGGGGTGGGAGTGAGAGCCGACTGTGTCGGTATTATCTCTTAAAATAATCACTTCGTCTTTCATTCCACTTGATTGCCGCTAAGAAATCGCACCCAGCTAACCTTAATTCTACATTAAATTGCTGAACGAATGAGACGAAATTAGGCAGAAATATCCCAGCAACCCAAGTTCCCTCGATGATTTAGAACACATGACATTCTGTTCTTCATAATAAAACACAATTGTAAACTTCACACTAACTTTAATAGAAATCGGCCAATGTCTTATCATACTCAGACACTAGGTGGGCATTAGAGTCAAGCTATCCCGTCTCCCTTCTATTTAAATAAACTCTATCTCTTTATCGCCAACTGAACCTTTCGTGGAAAGGGAATGAATAAGCGGATAAGTAGGGGTTGTCTGGGGCCCTCGGCTGGGGTTCACGATAGGGTCCTCCTTACGGAGTGATTTGGAGGTCCTCCCCCGGAAAGTTTTTAGAAAATTAAATGCCCAGAATGGATTGTGACGGTATCCTGGCTCTTTAAAAGTAGAGAAAAGGCAATGAAAAATATCCATTTCGTAAGGACAGATACTATGAAGAGTTAGAATTTCACAGATTATATAATTTAATGGTGTATTATTGTTCTGTTTTCTGTATAGTGAATTCGTTCCTTTAAACTGCGTGAAATTATTATTATTATTAAATTGTTACAAGTAGGCCATTGGCCTGGTGGTAACATGTACATATTATGCAAAAATAATATAAAAAAATATAAAAAGCCCTTGGTCCCTACTTCTTCAACCGCTTCTTAAAACTGTGCAAATTTTTCGGGAAGGGCTCAAATAGTTTTGCTGGTAGGTCGTTCCAGTCCCTTATGGCCCTATTCAAGAAGGAGAACTGCTTCGCATTTGTCCTTTGTGATCGTCACTTTATCTTGAACTGGTGATAATTTTTCCAACAAATCTAAAAAAAAAGCCTCTAAAATAACCTGGTTGTCTGTTAATAGAGAAACCAATGAAATCGTAGAATTTTGTTTTTACAAAAAACTTTTTAAAAATTTAACTGGTAAGTCGAGGAAAATGTTATTCATAGGGTGAATAGAGTAGGTGTCCAATTATAGAAATAGGATCATCATTAAGGGAGAATATGAACTTAGAAGAGAGTTCAAAAATGTCCATTGCAAAAGGCTCATTGAAATTTCAACTTCACTAGCGACTGGATGCTGGATGCTCTCTCAGGCTCCGTGGTCGCGGATTACGTCACGTTGCCTCCATTTCAGCTTGTAGCACTCGCAATTATTTTAATTTTATGTCCATTTTTTCTTACTTTGCTTGCCAATGCGTGTTTCAGTGATACAAAATCATGATTTATTGCCTTCAAGCTAAGCGGCATTCGCTAAAACTACTGTTTAATATGTTCAGCTGTGCATCGTAAAGCCTGATATGCACAATTTATTTTTCGTCGTGAAAGTGATCACTATCGCGATCACTTTTCCCGTCGCGAAAAGCGGTCGCTCTAGAGATCATTTTTCTGAATCACACGGTCACTCCCGCCGTCGCTTTTCGCATCATTTCCGATATCACAGCTCGTTGTCATAGGACCCGCATCACGAAAATATATAGCGTGTTTGTTTATCTATGTCGTTCCCACAATTGTCAAACGCTGCGCTGCAATCATACCATACGGTCATGCGTTCTGATTGGCTGATATGGGGTTTTAGGGACGGTTTTAGTGACGGATAAAGCGATCGGACGAGTGATGAAAAAAGTGATGGGAATCCTCATCGCGATCGCGATCGCGGAAAACAATTGCCGGCGACGATCATTTGCGAGTGATCACTCTAGTGATCGCGATAGTGATCACTTTCGTGAAGAAAAAAAAGATCGTGTGATTCAGGCTTAAACGAATGGCGATCGAATCACGACAAGGTTGATGCCCAATGTTAGTACACACAGGCAAGTAATTCGAACGTATTTTCTGATCGACTGTACTTCTGCAATTATATTTGCAGAAGCAGAGTGCGTGTCGAGCTGGGCGTCCCTGTCATCATTGTCGCGTCTCACTCACAGCTTGGCCGTTAGTCACGATCATGGTTGTCCTCATTGAAATGCTCAGATATCACAACGCATTTAAAATCAACCGTTGAGGAAGATGTTTTCTGCATAACGTGTTATAATGTCACGACTCATTTACGCGTAATTGAAGAAATGAAACTGATTATTTTAGTCGTCATGTGCTAACCGAATGCTTATTCTTGATACGATTCAACGGTTAATGAGGAATTAGACGCAAGTATATTCCGTCGAAACATTAGCGATGCGGTGAAATGCATTGTTACTTGTACGGGACATTCGCATTTTTGATTTAAAAAGGAAGGCAGTCGGTGAAGTTCGCTGCTGACGAAATTTGAGGATTCATCAACTTGCTTAAATTTATTCATTGAACACAAAAATTGCGCACAGCGACGACGGAGAATTTTAATGATTTCAATGTCATCTTTATTCAACATTCCTTTCGCGATTGTTCTTTTTTACTAAGATAAAATAAGAGTGTAAAGGTTTGCCAAATTGTTTGTTTCTCTCTTTGTATCTCTCCTTGGCCTCCTCTACCGCTTCTCAGAAATTGCAGACCCCATAGCATTATGCGCATATTTTTCTAATATTGTCATTCCCGTTATAATGTATTGCTCCCCCATTTGGACAATCTCAGCCCCATCCAATGTTTTGGCTTTTAAAAGTGTGACAAATTTCTTCACTAATATAGTTAAGTGCAGAGCCCCTCATCTTCGTAATATGTCCGCTGATACTGTTTTGCACACTCTCTCTCTCTCTATATATATATATCTAATATTCCAAATTTAATCCGATTTGAAACTAATACATAGCATTCTAAACTCTGCCATAGACGGTCCCGATTTCGTCTCCAATCTAACTTTTAAAGTTCCATGCAGACCCACTCGAACGCATTCGCTCCTCCATATATTCGCCCATTCCCAGATTGTCACTAACCAAACGTTCCATCCTCTCCCGCCTCTCTTCCCTCATAAATTCCCTTCCAGATCACATTGACCCGTACCCTTTTCCAAACCACTCCTTTACAAACCGCGCTCTTTCCTACCCCAATAGAAACTCTTAAGGTCAATAAGTTTACTTTCATTGCATTGTTACTTATTTAAATTTATTATGTTTGATTGTGTTTGTGCTTTTTAGGTTTGTTATACTGTGCCACTATAAAATGGCAAACTATGATGTAAGTGGACAATTTGATAAATAAATAAATAAAAGTATTAGAGGAAGTGAGTAGACGGCTGAGAAATGCTATAAATTAAATTTTAACAAGTGTGATAGAACTTGGAGAAACATCTGAGGATCGGGAAGGGTTGTATGAAAGAGCTGTTGGATGTGATAAAGGAGTGGATGGACAAAAGGGTGGCATGGCGGGAGGTCAGCGTAGCTACAGCCTCATCTCGGATGAAATATTGAGGCGGACGACACATTAATTAATATTTCCTCTCCTCGTTCGGAATCGATGCCTCTCTCCCTCTCTCTACTTATTTGCAATCTCTGAACGCCACTCCGTTTTTTCATTGCAATCTCCTCCTCTTAATAATAACAACGTGCATTATTGTTATATTTTTTCGAGCGTGTCCCCTCTCGCAGATGTCATTTTCGTTTCGTCTGCATGCCTTCCAATCTCCTTTTTCCATCGGCTGAGAGCATTTTCCAACCGTGGAATTATGCGCTTTTTTCAAATAATAAATGGAAAAAAGGGGGAACGTTCTTTCTGGCTGATTCCATCCCTATTGCACTCGTTTATTGGTGCTTTCCCCGCATTCGATTTTTCAGTGGCGATCGCGCGATTTCCATGGAAAAATATGTTTTGATTATTTTCTCTGATATTATTGGTCGAGTTGCGAAATTGAATGCTCCCGTGGAATAGCATTTTGGTAAAAATACATACATATTTCAGAGTAGTTTCTGGTGCTCTTGTATAATGACGGTTATCGGACGATATTTTTGCGCGCGTGCAGCGTTATAAAAAGTATATTATTATTTATATTTGAGACTTTTACTTGTTAAGTTGGTTGTAAATTTCTAAACGAAAGGTTAAAAATGGCCCTATCATGGAAACTGGAAACATGGGAATTTTTTTCGTTATTAGTAATACGTAGGTAATTGGTATTGCTCATTTTAAGTCTTCGTACTAAATTTATGGATGCTCGAATATTTGTATATTTTCTGAGCTCAAATGATGTTTTGAGGTGGAGGGGGCGTAATGCTCGATGGTAACTGCTGTCACACGATGACTCACAGCAAATCAGAAGGTATAAACAAACTTGGCTATGACTTACAACCTAAAATAACAGTGATACCAGCTCCGTTTATCTGATATCAAGGTGTAGTGGCTTAGTTTCACTCATTTTCAGATGATAATTTTCCCTGCAACATTAAATAGCGATACCGTCTGCTTAAATAGTCTATACTATCCATAAATATTATAATGAACGACCTATGGACTGAGTAAGGAGCTGTAGCATATCACCAAGACGCCAACGAAAGTATTTACCTCCAAACAAGGACTTTTTCCCGCCCCTGGCTAATAGGGTGGTTTCCTATTATTTTTTATTGCCTAAATCGAAAGATTATTACTCCTGGAGTACGTATTTCACGCTTTTATATTTCTAAATGACGACACCTACGATATCTATTTTTCGCGATTAAATGAAAATTTTCAAGCGCGAAAAAACGCGACGGCTAAGCATGAACGCTGGGAAAACTCCGTGTGACGTCGTTCTGGTTTCCACTGCCGCAATTGAGGTGACCTTGGGGCGAGGCTTAGAGCGCTGATACGACGCAGGATGCTAGCAAGTGGCAGAGTACCCTGCTAGCTGGTAGCGCTTGGCTTAAATAATGATTATTAATGCCTTATCAAATGAAGAAAACTTTCCTACCTTAGGCAGTTTTAGTAGGTGATTATTAAGACATGTTTCCCTGTGCCTCATGCATGCATTGGTAATATCAGACAATGTATAACTCCTATCTACTCGTATAGAAACTAGGTCCCTGTGACGTCACGTGGAGTGGCATCGCATGGGCGCCAATCTGGCCTTTTTCAAATGAGGTTAAAATTGACCATTGCCTTTCGTCTAAACAGGTATTTCTAAAACCAAATAATTTGTATATTATGAATACACTAATGGTGGGTAACGAATCGCAATCAATGCATTTCGTTTCCTTTGATGAAGGAAACTACCCTATTGTAAGTGGAGCGGCTTCTCACAACAATGTGATACACTGAATTGGTCCCTATATCTACTTCTCCAATGAAAAGCATAGCGCCAGTTGGAATGAACGTGGCGAAAAGACGCTCTCGCACCGACTCTACTGCTTGATTCGCACCAGAGGCCAGCCGCGTTCACGTGCACGCACTAAACTGTCTCTGCGGCACGCAAGCACGCGTGTGATAGGCGCGTGGCGGCCACGCGGATTGCTTTTCCGCGTGCGGGCGGTCAGCGCGCTCGTCAAACGCTCAAATAGAAGAAGAAGAATGAAGAAATGGAAATGAAGGGGCTGTTGAGACGATGGCGGGTGCATTGTTGCTATTGGAGATGAGATGAGGAGGGGTGGGGGTATGCTGTGCAGTGATGGAGTGATATTAATGCGAACGAGGATGCAATCAAGTTCAATTGGCCTAAAGCCCAATTATGAGGAACGCATGGTCAAATTCACTCATGGAAAAACTAGAGCTAAGTGAGTTCGATTCATTAATGGTTGTGAAATGTTTTTACACCAAGTGTCGCGTTATTTTTCATGCGATATTTTGCCTCTGAGTTCTTGACTCAAACTGTGAAACACTGAAAAGCACCCCGGGATAGAAAACAAGATGGATTTCATTTACGGAATAGGGAAGTGGGCTTCAGGAAATAGACAATACCCAATGCAACCAAGGAGGAAACCCCACTCAATTTAAATGCACAGTCTATGCAGCAGTTAGCTGTTAGTTCTCAAACGAGCGATAGATGGCGTTCAGGACGCCATGTAAAAACACCCCTGAGATGTGAGGCTCTTTTTTGTCAGATATTTAATAAAATACCAGTTCTTTGAAGATAAAATGGATTCAACGCTAAATTGAAAAATGCCTTAGTTTCTGACAAGGATTAGGCAAGAGTAAATTCATTTATTGTCTTCTAAGCAAACCAAACATTAAAAGACAGCCAGTTTGTGCTTTTATGTGCTCTTTGTAACGAATGTCTCTTCGGTCAGACTATTCCATTATCTATTCCTTCCTTGCTTCGTTCACCGCTAATTACTCGGCTACCCAAATAGCAACTCCTTCGGCCTCCAAATAGCAACAACCTCGGCAACTCATTCACTTCCCTTTTTCGCTTTTCGGTTTCCTGGTTCAGCGTTAGTTCTAGCCTATTCTATTCTCTCCTACTGCAGGCTAATACGACACAATATATAATACACACAATTATATGGTACTTTGGTATTCTACTGCGTGTTATTCGCTTATAGCATCCACCCGATGTTTGGTATGGACAAATCAGAGTAGGGTTGATCCCGAACTAAGCCACGGGCGAGAGATGAAAACACACATTCCCTTAAGTACGCTTAACGCGGAGGCTATTCCATTTCCCTCGATCACGTCGTCCTTCGATTCCTCCGGTCATTCCCATAAGTAATGCCTCCTCTAACGGGGTGCTCTCATAAAATTAAAAAGGTAATTTTTTTACACATAACTCTAGATAAGTAAGTTAAATTTATTGACGTTTGCGAAATATGACTTCATAATTCTCAATACTTTAGTTGCTACAGAGCTTCAAAGTTCGCAAAAATTAGTAAATTCTTTCGCGCTACGAGAACACCCTGTGACGTCAGAATGCGAGTAAGCAGACTCGCTCCATGGCAATAACAAAACAGTAACGACGATAGCAAACATCTAAGATGATACTGATTCATAATTTAAAGGTTGTGTAGAAACAGTTGTGAATATTTTAATAGTTTTACGGTGCGTGTATTGCGCAATGGTGTACTCCGACTTCGAAAAGACGCATTCTGGGAACATTCTGAAGGTAGAATAATTTAGTAATTTTCTAATACTGTGGAAATCACCGTATATAAGGATTATGAAAAAGTGATAAGCGCTATTTGTCAAGACTATGCTGCATCTTCCAGTATGCGTACATTCTTTAAACCTGTCAATTATTCAGGATAAATATTTCACATGACTGATGCTGAAATTGACATATAAAAAAATGAATTGTACAGAGAGATACATAGGTTTTCTAAAACTGGGACAAATAGTCTACTCTCTACTGACATCATGTAAACGTATTGTTTACTGGACTCTGACGTCTCGATCAGCCAACATGGCGATGGGTCGTTTGGAGCACAAGATTCAAGGACAATTTTCAAATTGGAATTTTACGAATAAAAGGCAAGTTAGAGAAGAACTGCTTTCATTGTAATTATCAGCACGAAGGATATTTTTTATCGCATAATCATCCATTTTCAGTGGAATTCCCCATTCCTCCATACTCCACTGCGGAAGACGTCAAACGATCGCTATGTAAGCATACTTAAGGGATAGAAGTGAGAACAGTAAATAATCTGCCGCGTGGGATAATTTTTTAAATATAATATAATATAACTTTATTCCATTTACATTCAAATATATTACACTAGAAAACACTTAAATAATTGTGGAATATATAGGTACCCCTTATTGAATAGTTATGGGGCTACCATCTTACACTTTTTGTACAGGTCTAGTGCAAACATACATGAAAAGTAAATTTATTTCTTTGCATTCAGTGATTTTTTATCTTACCGATTGCATTCACTTGTGATATTTCAAAAATGCACTCAAGGATAACAAACTTTCTTACATAAACGCATAATTATATACATACAATATACAATATACCTTTCATTGAAAACGTTTTTATGTCCATTTTCTAAACAGAAACTCTACTTCCTCATACCTCATAAGCCATTTTTTGACAGCGGATGTAAATCCCAATCTTTTTTTTGAGTTTGCCACATTTCTTGGCAACATTCTAAATAATTTAGGCTGTAAGTATTTGTACGACTGTCGATTAGTTATTCAATGCTATCCAAAGTTTATTTTACTCCGCGACTTCTTGACCCACGATCCTCAATCGAAATTTTCGAGATGAAGAGCTTGGCTTGCCGTGTGTGGAGCCATTCTATCGCTACAACACCTGCTGTAGTGGCGACTACATGAAGTATACCTCGCAACTTGAACCATGAGCTGGAGGCTGTATCGTTAAATAAAACGTTGTATTTTCTATCCAATGATTCAACGCTTGTTTTTATGACGATATCTATCTGATGATAAAACGCTTTGAAAAACTATAGCCATTTGCAAAACTTCTTACACATTCCCCTCACATCTTTATTTATTTATTATTCGCTCATTTTTTAGCTCAGGCCACAGCAGCGTCGGGTTCACGAAATGAATGCCTCAAATCAAGCGTAGATGGGGCTCATCTCCCTTTTTTATATTTTTTCCTATCCTTGGAATACATCCAACCCTTGTCATGATTAATGCCGATGGATTTGTAAATGCAGTCTTCATTCTGAAAATTGTTTCCGAAATCAATTGAAGCGGACATTTATATAACTAATCGAAAAAAGTGGAATACCCTCAAACCAATATTTTCAGAATAATGTGATGGCTCGCGCTCTTTTTATCATGCCCCCCCCCCTCTCCGCTTCTCCCTCAGCCCCGATATAATTTGGAAAAACGGAATTCTTTTTCCATCGAATATCCAATCGGTAAAACTCCCCACGTTGAAATAGGGATAATAAATATTTACAAAAATTCCTCTTCTCTGCCGTCTCCATGGAAACGTCCGCTCATTTTCATTAAACCAAAAGGCATCATCATCTCCTATGCCCCACTGATGCACTTCATGTATTTCTCGCCACTATTTTCGCATGCCAGTCGATGCTTTGTTGTGTTTTTTTATTCGAAAAATCCTCTCTCTGAAGAATCTCTGGGTCTGCATGCAAGGGGGAAACAGTAAAGCAATCTATTGGTTACGGGATTTGCATTAAAATAACCAGCGTAAATGTATACGGATCCCGTCATAAATACCTGATGTATTTACCATTTTTAAAAGAGGAAAATTATTCGAAGGAACGATCGTAGAGTTTATATCCTGGCTGCAACTTATCCGAGTAATATGTATCTGGGCTGTTCATTTTATGCGCCTACCGCCAGTTATCTGCCAACCCCTGCGACTACGGAGGGAACATTTCGTCCGAAGACAAACATTATTTAATTCTAAAAGCAATCATGTGGAAAATTAGTCGTCAGCATCCAAAATATACGAATGTGAAAATATCTTACTTAGCAATAAAAATACTGCACATATTATTGATAGTTGACTCTGTTATCGGACTTCTATTTTCTGTTGAAGTTATGATATAATGATGTCGTCCATATGCTTCAAAAGACATACTATCGTTTCCAGCGTTGCTAATTCTTGAAGCTATGAACTTGAACACTACAGTCATCAGTGTTTTCTGTTTTTATTTTCTCAATGAATGATCGTCGGATCCAAACATATGTCAAGCAGCACGGCTCACATTCCAAGTTCAAACAAATATTTGCAACGGTTTAGATGCTATTGGAGATCGATCATCATAATTGGTCAATTCGTAAGATAGATTAAACACGGCCTTGTACTTAATGCTACCATAAGCTATTCTTTTAATTCTACTTACCTATTTTCTTCTTATCTTGAAATGCCCACATAAAATTTTCGTGGGAGAGTTTACGAGTAGTATTAATTTTAAAATTTACAGAAAAAGTATGTGTATTTTAGGGTGCTGAGTCCGGATACGAGTTTTAAAAAACCTTGATGGACTTTTCTAATAATTGGAAAAATGGCCAAAAATTATTAGTTTTTTACTTTTTTTATGTTTCGGAATTTATCGACATTAAGGAATAAGTGTACCTTTTAAAATTAAAGTGCACAACATTTCTCATTAATTTTATCTCTAATATTTTTTCTCCGAATACCCGTTTTGGCTCAAGCGCTATTTGGAAATTGCCGTATTTTGCTCATCTCCGCAAGAAAAGTTTCTCCGTCATCAATGAAACTATCCGACCGTGACTGTATTTTTTGTGCAAATTCATTATTTCTCTTGGTAGAGGTCTTGGCTGCAAACACAAGGGCCCCGAGTCCATAGCTCCGAAGACGTATTCGAACAAATCCCAACGCAATATACTCGAAGTGCAAGGTGGCCTGAAATGGCCCTTCCATCCTTATTATGCGAATATCACACGACTGTGTCTCAGTGAGCTCTACCCTCACCTATCTGAAACAGCATTCAGGCTGAATCAAAGAATGAGTAAGCGGCCATTGCATACAAGAGGACGAGATCTTCATGTACGGGAAAGATAATTGTAAAATACCTACTATTTTCATAATTTTAGCCATTTCACAGTTTCAGTTATGCAACATTCAGTTATATCTCCGACCAACGTTAACACATATGGCGAAAGATTTGCTCGATTGAAATGGGTAAATAATAAATGAATATCGTTGGGACACGCCGTCTGTCGACATTCCTCATTTATGGGGTTCAACAACAGTTATTTTAACGTTTACTTCGAGGACTATAGTCATGGCGAATGTCTAGAGAATTACCGTCTCTTGATTCATGTAATCGCCATATAGGTCGCAATTCAATTGGTTCAAAAAAATATCCTCAGCGGGAGGATGAGTATTTGCAATCGCAAGGAATGGCAGAAGATAGTTATGACTTCCATTGACTACATCAGCAAGAATATCTACATCTACATAATACCCTGCGAGCCACCTCTAGGGTGTTTGGCAGGGGGTGACCAATCACCAACATGCAGCATGCAAGAGGACCGCCACATGCACACCACACGGTCATAGAAATATTACGCACACTAGAAAAAATATGCATGCTTATTCATAAAAAAATTGCTAATGGTTAGTAATTCCTAGAGCAAATACATGCAAGGTTAGAACTATGAAAAAACATGCAATGAGTGATCCTAGCGAGCGATGCCATTAATCCCATCAATTGAGACAAGGTTGCTATCCTTAATAGTACGAGGGAAAAATGACATTTTAAATCTCTCTGTTTTGCAGTCTATTTCTTTTATTTTAATCTAATGATCACGTCTACTATAGTACGATGGTAAACGAAGGATATGATTCACGTCGTCTGAGAAAATATCCTCTTCGAATTTCCTGATTAAGTTATGCCTATACTTCGATCTACGCTCCTGTAAAGATTCCCATCCCAACTCGGAAACAATTTTAGGTAAAATCAGGACTTAAATATGAATTTAACTCCTAATTGTGATCTAAAATGTCGCCGAGAAACTCGGATCGTCCTGTCGCGAGGGATGATTTTCATTAACCTTTTTAAATTCGCGGTGGGTTACATCATGACTGTGGTGCTGCGAGGTGATTGAGGGGCAAGTTATAATAATAATGTTTATTGTTCCACACAAATATAAATTTTAAGAAATGCATGGCCTCAGGAACATAGGTACCCCTTTGGAGTTTAGCTCAGCTTTGGGGTTACCGACTCGTTCTTCAGTTAGAGTGCTTTTGTACAAATTACACAAAAAATGTTACCTTGCTGAATCATTCGTATTGAGAAATAATAAGCTCCCTAGCATATGAAACATATAATATGTAAACATAATATATAGATAAACATATAGAATATGAAACCACTAACTAATATAAACCAATCATAGCATCTCATTCCATTCATCACAATACCTCATTCACCCAAGCAAAGGTGAAACATCATCATGAGCAAACAACCACATCTTTACCCTTTTGCAATATCTGTATCCATTCTTTTCGTCAGTTATGCATTTTGGTAACTCAAAGTAAATTTGCGGTCCCAAGAGTAGGTAACTTTGTTTAAATAATTCTGTTCTTGGTCTGGGTATGTGAAAAGTATTACAGTGTCGGAGATTATGTGATATTGGTAAGTTATTTTCACCACCTCTAATATAAAATACTCTAAGGACCTTATAAACAAATAAATACCTCAAAGGTAAGATGTTTATTTTTTTGAATAGGGGAAGGGAATGAGTTAAGTTTGATGCCCTCAGCATTACCCTTATCACCTTTTTCTGAGATACCAGGAGTGGTTGCAAATTAGTCAAGTATGCTCCACCCCAACATACAATTCCGTATTGTAATCTTGAATTTGCTAATGCATAGTACACCATTCTGAGAACAGACACTGGGCAATCATATCTGAATAAAAAAACCTTCGCATCGTATTCCGATCAGTAGCTGCTACTCATCCCACTCTCCTTTTTATGCAAACTCTCTCGAGTAAAATATTCCGAAGGTTTCCCGATTTAGGCTAATTAATACTTAAGATTAGCTTACAAGAGAGCCGAGTTCGTAAGCTGCGCAAATCAACCTCAGGGGTAACTCATGGCCATCCGTGGATGCAATACTGTCTTTTTGTTTTCCTGAGTTTAATTCCACATTTGTTTCCCGTGTCAAACAATGTATTACTCCTTCCAGCTTCTCCAGATTATCTGAACTGTAGATGGCAGGAAGGAGGTCCGGCGAAATATTGCTTGAAGAGAGAAAGAAAAGACGGAGATATGGTGTTCCGAAATAACAAAAAGTCAATCTAATGAAAAATGTCCATGGCTTGCGATAATGATGGGAGAGCTTATTTTTTTGACAGTGAAATGTTTGTCGTTGCTGCGAAGGAGACACAGTGAGCCTAAAAAATTCCATTTCATCCAATTCTGCACACTCCCCTCTCTCCGATCATGAATAATGAAAAGACTTCTTTCGATAAATCGATGCGTTTGGTGGCGGTGCGAGATTCTTGGGATGGAGCGCGATTGAAGGTGAGGATGAAAGGAGCGGGTCAAATTGATTCAAAACGAGTGCATGGAGGTTTAGGAGAGGCGATGGAACGAGCGCATTTCCAAGGAGAGTCTTCCATTGGACGGATGGAATATGAGACAATGCGATTGGCGGTGCGCGCTGGCTGGGAAGATATCCAGTGCGCTTGGTGAACATGAAATAATGTTTGCATGGATAAGATCGAGGCGATTTCATTTTTCGCTTAGGCGTAAGAATTAATAAATAATTATTAATATAATAAATAAATAAATAAATAAATATATATATAATATATATATATATATAAACTGTGACGAAACAGGCCCGTTTCCCTGCCAGCCCGTCGACCCGTCTCAGCCCTCACGCTCCCGAGTGTTACCCCCCTCCTTCTTTCCTTCCCCGACAGCTCGCCACTCCGAAATCTGGTTTCGGTAGAATGTGATTTTGGGAAAAATATTGCAGAAGAATACGATCTTAGATCGTTTATTAGGGCGCCACCCAAAACCGCGGCCCACGAACTAGCTTTGCCGGTAGAAGCAAGGACGTTCCAAACTCCCAGGATTAAATAATTGTTAATACGGGTGGACAATATGGCAATGCGGACACTGGTTGTTTGACTCACGCACGGACAAGGGTTTGAGGATCCGACGAATGAACACTGACCTTTTACATTATGCACAAAAATCACCATTTATTATTGAGACTTTGGCGAAAACAACGAAAAAACATCAACGCACTGATGAAAAATCACCCTTGAACAATACTAAGCCTAATCTACAAACTAATGATGGATGAATGAACACAAGCAAAAAGATGAAATACCCTTGATGACACAAAGAAATAAGAATTGAAAAGCCATTACATGTTCCTCGTCTGCCTCCTGGAAAGACGGGAAATTATGATACATTAAATTGCCCTTATTTACGGGCGTAAGACGTGCAATCAATAGTCCTTTTCTGTTCAATTAACTATTTAAAAACTCGGTGCAGTTATTGACTTTTTGCAGTCTCGCATGAACTCTTGCGAAAGTGACTTGATTGGTCTTTACATGAATCACCGGTATTTGGATGAAGTAGACGGACTTTAGAGTGGTAATCTTTACCCTCTTGGTACTGCTTGAAGCACTTGGGAATGTGATAATACGGGAATAATTACGGGAGATTGATACTTATGGGCATGGCAGTCTGTGGTTCCCGACGACTCCGTCGCCAGCGATTCGGGGAGCTTTTTGGCTGCTCCGGATGAAAACGGCCCACAAGCGCAGCGACGGCCTCACTTTCGGCACAGATGTCGCCTTCTCAAACGCCTGGGCCAGCACCTTTATCCGTGCTCCGGAATCAGAAACTGCTCCTCTTCCCCCGGTCGCTCTCCGTCACACACCTCTGCAATCACAGCCGTTGCCTTTCTTGGGTCTCCTTCCCTCTCACAGCTGAGCATTGACTGCCAGCTCCCAATTATGTGCTCTCTCTCTGCTGGTACCTCGAGACAGGCTTGTCTCCCTCTCCACCAACAGACCAGTACCGTGTCCGTTCACCAACTGCCTTCATCCCCACTTCTCCTCCTACCACGTAACCTCGCTATTCCCGATTTTTCCGTTACGGAAAGCTGACACACGTCACTCACTTTGAATTTTAGCCAATCACGTCACTGCACAAGTGGCGTGATCGCCTTACATCCTATGGGTACAATTGAATGGGAACTAAAACCATGGTATTTTACCGTCTTATACTACATGAAGGTCAGAGTCACTTCGCCCGATCCACGTAATCTTCCACGGGGAAGATCGTAGCCGCGTGAGGCGCGCTGACATGGGATGAAAAGAAAAAATATCGTGACCACCCGTCACAATATATATATATAATCTTGATGAAAGCGCACTAGGCGATAATATAAATATGTGGCCGATCGAGGCGAACGAACAAAAATTGTACTACTAAAAACATAGACACACGTAAAAAAGGGACACTCACAAATAAACGTTCAGACGTTTCAGCGGATTGATCCGCTATCCTCAATGCTGAAGGTGAACTGCTGCAGGCAGGGTAAGTTCCTCCAGTCGCCCTCCTTGGTGAGGTAGTGGGGGTGGAAGAAGGGGAAAGGGAGAGTGGGGGAAAAGGGAGGGTAGGGTTTGTTTTGGCTTTTAGTGGGCGATGTTTAGCCCGGGCGTTTCAAACGCCTTTTCAACCCAGATGTGGGCCATCTCCCTCGTCCTCACCTCGATGATAGTTGCCCTCTCTGGCAAAACTTCAATGAAGGTTAGGGAAAAACATTGGTCGAAGGTACTGTTGTGTGAGGAAGTGTGAATGGGGATGGGTTCATGAAAGGGGGGAGTTTTGCAGGAGTGCCTGTGGTTATTCATACGGATGGATATGGGTGTGGTACATTCTCCTATGTAGTACGCGGGGCAAAAATTACAAAATAGCCTGTATACAACGTTGAAGGAAGTGCAGGACGGTGTGGAGGAGGATCTATTGATGACAGGTGAAGTGGTGGGGCGTAGCTGGGGGCAGCATTTGCAACGGGGGCGGTTGCATGGAGTAAGGGAGGAAGGTGGGGGCAGAGCGTGCCGTAGGAGGGGGCGGGTGGATTTTAAAATATTACCTAAGTTAGGTGCTCTTCTGTAGGCAATGGAGGGGCAGGATGGAAGAAGAGCAGCCGTGATTTTGTTTTTGTGATTTTTTTAAATATTTATGTATAAAATCAAATGTTATGTGATAAGAATTTATTATTATTATAATTACATAATTATTAATAGATTATAATACATATATAAATAACAATAAGTTAATTATGTATAATCAAATATAGAAATTGAAATAAAATTTAAAGAAAGGTTTAATAAATAATTATTAATATAATAAATATTTATATGAACAATTAATTATTATATAATAAGAATTTAATATTCTTATAATTATATAATTATTAATAGGTTATTAATATATAATCAAACATATAAATTGAAATAAAATTTAAAGAAAGGATTAATAAATAATTATTAATATAATAAATATTTATATGCAATTAATTAAATGATGTATACTTTGGTTTTTTTTAATTAAAGCTTATTTTTTCTAAGAAAGTAGATATTTGTATGTATGGTAACTCTAAAAAATTGAATGACCCCTACTTTTTAGGTTTTCATGCACTTTTCATGATGGGAAGGTGAATTTCGAAAATTACTAGTTTTTCTTTTCGTTTATATGAGGGAATGTATGGTTCTATATCGTTTTTTCGTCTTTATTTTAGCAAGCGAATTTAGGACAATATAGTCCTCTCTTACAATCAACTTTTTTGAAAATCACATATATCCATACCCTGGATGATGGAGCTTTTATGGGCTCTAGGGCGAGAGGTTTTTCATTTGCTTCCCTCGGTCACTTTCCTACTATCGTTTTTTGCAGAGCAGAGGGCAAGGGGGACGTGGATTGAGTTAGAGGCTGCATCGGAAGTACATTATTTTTACTTTCATTAGGTTAGGACATGATCAGTAATCACGCGGATAATTAATCAGTGACTGATCATTCATCAGTCGCTGGTTGGCGAGAGGGTCGCAGGAACTAATTGATGCGTTAGGCATAGGGTGCAATGGATAAGTATGCCATAAATTATTATTACAGTATTCTACCGATTAAGGTAGGTTTCAATGGAGTATTCAAGAAGTGATCTGGGAGCCTCCCTTTCCTTCCAGCGCTATCTTCTTCAATTCACTGTAAGGCCTACTCCCTTTCATTCTATCCTAAAATCCTATTCTTTTCCTTCCCCTCCCTCTTTTCCCTAGCATTCTACCCTCTAACACCATTTTCAACATCCCCTCCACGCTAAGCACTAACTCCATCCATACATTCTGTCTCCTCCGTATCTCATCTAAAAGCTGCCTCTCCTCACCCACCATGTCCAGCACTTCGTCGTTCCTTTTCCTCTCCGTCCATTTCTCCCTCTCCATTCTTCTCCATACCCACATCTCGAATGCCTCCAATCTTTTCTCGTCGTCTTTCCTCAATTTCCACGCTTCCGCACCGTAGAGCGCTACACTCCAGATGCCATAAATATTATTCACTAAAAAATCGGAATATTGAGATTAAAAGGAAGGAATGGGACTTATGGGAATGGGTTTGCCGCACAATGGAGGAGATTTTTGACGACGAACGTCGCAGCAGTGAAGAAAATGGAGACGCATGGTAATTGGCAAAATCTGACGTGAGGATCGTTATGTTAGAGCGCATAAAGAAAAGGCCGGAGAAGAGTCCTGTCTGGATCGTAGCTCTCTCGGTGCGGAAACGTGGGCGTTGAGGAAAGAGGACGAGAGACGACTGGAGGTATTCGAGGCGTGGAGGAGAATGGAAGAGGGGAAGTGGATGGAGAGAAGGGGTAACGACGGAGTGCTGGACATGGTGGGTGAGTAGAGGCAGCTCCTTGGTGAGACACGAAGGAGAGAGAAGGTATGTTATGCCTCATGCGAACTTATTTTTACCGGTGGAATACCTTTTAACAGTGAATAGGGTTCGTAGTAGGGTGTATGTAGGTCGTATTGCTACTGACGAGAGTGAGTACCGGCTTTTTACATCTACATCTACATAATACCCTGCGAGCCACCTCTAGGGTGTTTGGCAGGGGGTGATCAATCACCAGCATGCAGCATGCAATTGGACTCCCACATGCACACCACACCGTCCAAAAAGCGTCACGTATACTAACAAATTATACTGCCCTATGCTGTTAGAAATAATAATAAAATTAAGAAATATGCATTGAGTTGTATATAAGTTAGTAGGCTAAACTACAAGTCATGCAATCCATTTATGAGTTTTATCGCTGCCGTTATAATCTCTTATTGATCGTGGAAAAAAGACATTCTGAACCTGTCTGTTCTACAATCTATCTCTCTTATTTTATGTATATGATCTGATCTTCCGTAGTATGTTGGCGTCCGTAAGATATGGTTTACTTCGTTAGAAAAGACACTGCTCTTGAATTTATCTAAAAGGTTTTGTCTGCTTTTCAATCTACGGTCCGACAGAGATTCCATCCGAGTTTATCTAAGAGGTCAGTTACACTAACAGGACTATCGAAACGACCTTTCACATACATGGCAGTTCTTCTTTGCACACGTTCTAACTCTGTTAATAAGCCTTTTTCATGAATCCGCGTTTAAAAGTTGGGCACAGTCGAAAAAGTGTGCTCGCCGTACAAGGTGGTCTGAGAATCGAAGGAAATGTTATATTTATGAAATATCTCAAATGAGGCCTCCAATTGTACTGTCTCCACGATGACGACGAAACTTGGGCAATTCCGTATTGAAAATGGGGAAAGAAACACTCCAATGGCCGTAACAAGGGACCTCGTCACAGGTATAAACAAAACACTGTGTGGTATGCTGGAACGGGAAAATTCGCAGCAGTGACCAACCCCAGCCTCTCAACCGGAAACCCTTCACTAACACACGATCAACAGTGTAGAAACCTTCGCGAGGGTTTTGTGGGACCTCGCTAAGGCTGCTCACGTTGAAACCAATCACTCGCTTAACTATGAAGGAACCTTCGTCCTCAACCTTGTTGAAGTGAAGCTTTAACCTCAGTTGCGTTGAGAAGGGAATCTTGGATTCCGAAACCGGTACGCTTTTCCCCTCCAGGTGGCAGTTCCATCGCTCAGTTTTGAGCATATTCTCCCGGAGTATATACGGAGTAAGTGTTGCTTGTGTGATTGTGTGTGTTTGTGTGTTTCTTAACTTGAGCAACCTTAGCGAGGCCCCCCAAAACCCTCGCGAAGGTTCCTTCATAGTTAAGCGAGTGATTGGTTTCAACGTGAGCAGCCTTAGCGAGGTAATCGTAGAAGGTAGAGGGTAATCTATGCGTATTCGTGGGATGTGCGTGGATAATAGGGTGGTTTCGAATTATTTTTTTAGTGTTTAAATAGAAATGTTATTAGTTCTGGAGTGCGCATTTCACGCTCTTAGATTTTCGAATGACGATATCTATTTTCCGCGATTAAACGAAAAGTGAAAATTTTCCAGCGCGTGAAAACGCGACGGCTGACAATAAGTAGGAACGATGGGAAAAGTCCCTGTAACGTCTTTCTGTTTCCCGCTTCCGCCTTGTGAAGTGACCTTAGGGCGAGGCTTGAGCGCTGACACGACGCAGGCTGCTATCAGGTAGCTGAGTACCCTGCTAGCAGGTAGCGCTTGGCTTAAATGAGGATTATTAATACCCTATCAAACGAAGGAAACTTTCCGAACTTAGGTATTTTTAAATTGTGATATTAAGAGATCTTTCCCTGAGCTCTGTGCCTAAGGCATGCATTGGTAATCTCAGACTATATAAAACTCCTCTCTACTCGTATAGAAACTAGGTCCCTGTGACGTCACGTGGAGTGGAATCGCATGGGCGCCTTTTTCAAATGAGGTTGAAATTGACCGTTGCCATTCGTCTAAACTGGGATTTCTAAAACCAAATAATTTTTATATTATGAATACATTAATGATGGGTAAGGAAACGCAATCAATGCATTTCGTTTTCTTTGATGAAGGAAACTACCCTATACACCCAACCACTGTAAGGAGCCAAGGTTATTTGAACTTCCCTACACATTAGACAGAGCCATTTCGGGCGGAAATGTAGTTCCTCATCTGAGCGCATCCGATAATGAAGTTGTGAAGTACCCAGCACAGACAGAGACAGCACATTCACGAGGCAGCACTGCGAATAATTCGGAAAATACATAAAAATAATAACAAGCTGTGATTACGTGCACGCATTTTTTCCACGAATATAAACTCATACTCTCTTATATACTCCCACAAGCTATACAGCATGTTCTCCTCCCGCAACACAATGCGTACCAAAAAAAATAGCCAGTGGAAATGAGCAGGCTGATACACATTGAGAAGGAAACAGGAGAAAATTAGTAAGGATGACGTGTTCATGAATTTTGGAAGACGAAGAAGTAATTTCCATAGCAACGCCCCTCCACCTTTTCGACCGTGCTCCGTTTTGCTTAGAAGAAGATAAAGTAAATAGTGAATAGAAGTGAACAGAAGTTTCGTGCGAGTGGGAATCTGTGAGAGATCCAATCAGCGATCGGATTGGGCTCGAATGCTCGCGTAGGCGAGCACGGATTGAAAGAAGAAAAAAAGACACGCGAAATGCGAGAGTTTTTGTATGCGAGGGGAAGTTGAATACGGCAAAAAAGGGAGAATTGGAGATAATCGCGTACTACTGAAACCCTTTTCACCCCGGCGTTTGTTTTTTTCCTTTCCTTGTTATAATCTTTTTTTTTTCAACTAGATACCTACGCAAAGGGAATCCCGTTTAAAAAAGGGCAGTGCCGCAAAACTCCGTAATTAAAAATGGTGGTGGGTATGTTTTGTTTTTTTTTATTATTATTTTTATTTTTTTGTCGGAGAGGGCGAGCGGACAAAGTACGCTCAGTGAGCAGAGGGTAGGGGGGACTTCCTCTCGAACCCCCCCCCCCCCAAATTCCCTTTTATGATGTTTCCGTAGCAATTCGCGAGAGATTGGCTGATTGATTGATTGATTGGCTTGATTTGTGTTTGGGGGGCGGGGGAATAGTTTCTGGGGGAAAAGCGGCGCATAAAGGCATCGGGAGGAGGCATGCCGGGAGAACAAAAGACGTGAGGGATCCGCCAGTTTGAAGGGAAATGGAGAGGGGGGCATGGAAAAAAAGTGGAAAAAAACAAATGAATGATGAAAAAAGCAGGATACCGCTTATGTGTGGGGGTGGAGAGGGAGTAGCGTTTCAGCAACGTTGAAATTAGACCTCGTATTTCAGTTTATCTACTTTTCATTAGCGGAGGCCCCCTTCGTTCTGCCTATTAAGCTAAATGCGCTTGTGTGCGCTCGCTTGTTTTATTTTTGCGTCCCGCGCGTTCTTCTTTTTTTATATCATTTGAGCAGTGAATCGAATGGAACAACAAATAATGAAAGAGGAAAATCAAAATGGCGTTATCCGCGTTACGTGAATGAGGAAATGAGCACTGCCATCTATTCATCTTGATTCATTTTTTTTCTCGTCTCTTTCTTTTTTAAATTCCCTTCTAATTCTCATCCCACCAAAATTCAACCCCCTTCCCCCTGCAAACGGATTCCTCTAGAAGCTGTAATTCACTAGGTTTTCATTTTTATTGTTATTACTTTTTTCCCTGCCGAAGTAAAGGGCAGCGTGTAGACTCGGTCCAATTATATGCAAGCTCCCTCTATCAGGTGCGTGTGTGATTGCGTACTACTGAAACCCCTTCGGCTACATGCATACTCCGACCAACCGATGCTACCCCAACGACGCAGGATGAGTCGGAAACGAAAAATTCATAGCGAATTATGGCGATGAGGGAAACAGTAAAAAAAAACATGCTGGGGAGCGTAGTAAAGAGGGGGTAAGGGTAGATTAATCATTTCGCAGCATTCGATGACGATTGAATGGCGCTGTTTCTTTGTTTCCCGGACAACCCGCGGGACGTGGTTGAATGGGCCGTGGATAAAATGACGCCCGGATATTTATTTACTCATGTGTATATATATCCCTCCTTTCATTTATTTTTTAAATCGCGCTCAGAGTGCGGTCGGCTAGATTAGTTCTACGGCTTTAGAGAAACGGATCATCAAAGGTTTTCCCTCATTTTTCCTGTGGGGGCGACTTTTCCGGCCGGGCAGGCGATTAAATTAAAAGAATTGAAAAACGAAGCACCGCCATTTCCAATTACCGCTCCAGATTTAATCAACTCGTTCCCGTGGCGCACGCTCGTTCGCCATGTTTTGACGTCATTTACGGAAACAGCGAGGATTTTTCACTCGGCGTATTCCAGCAAATGGCTAATGAAGCCCGAAAAGAGGAAAAGCAATCGTCTTAACTAAAGATAAATAAATAAACCTAACTATTTAACAAGCTGGCCTACATTGTAATGGAATCTTTTCCTCCAAACATCCAATTATCAAAGGTAAAAGAGGAATGCCTTTCAGTAACCATATGAACATTTCAGCTCGCTTAAGCTACAGAACTAATCAAAGTTCTCAAGATCAATCGTAAACTTCATGCTATTGGAATCAATTATTAAATGCTTGCCCGGAATCCTTAGAAATGAACATATAGATGAGACTTGACAGGGATACAAATAAACGTAATGAAAGGCGGAAAGAAATTCACGTGAGATAAATAAAGTAGTTGGAAATTGAAAGGATGCAGGGAAATTCCATCCTAATGGACTATTAGTGAAGGTGGGTGGCAGTAAGCAGGCAGTAAAACAATTAAAAAAAAATGCAATTTATTGTTACAAAAAAACTTCAGGCAAACCACAAACCCTGCCAAAGAGTCGACCACGGCACACGGAAGAAAGGAGAAGGGGTGAAGGGAAAAATCTGGGAAGTGGGAAAGAAGGGGCTCCCAAGCTTACGTGGTTTGGCGGTGCCTGGCGACGAGGCGGCCCCTGAGCGGCGTTGTGTTGAGAGGGCACAACATGCCACAACGGGCGAATCCCAAGCAAAAAGCCTGGATCTCCTTGCTCTCCCAAATATATAGGGAGCCCGCAATTAGATTCCTTCCTTCACACGACGGACTGGGAGTCGACCGGCTAGGGCTAGTCCGAAGACTCGGCCTACGCCCCGCAGTGAGGTCGTACTTCCACTACTGCTTACAATGGGTTGTCCTTGGAGCCTCAGTAGACGGCTCACTAATTAATATACATTCGCTGCATTTAATGCAGAAATGTATGCATTGTATGATAATGGGCGAACAATTTTTCATTTTCTATGCAACATATATTTACTCTTGTATATTATATTGTAATATTTTTTATTCTTTTTATGTGAACCCCGGAACATAGACGTCAAAATATGTTAATAGGGAAGTTATACTGACGGGTGAATGACTCAGAGCACAAATATATTTATACGTTTATTGGTCTTTGATGCTCGAGGAGCGGTGGTGATGCATCTTTGCCGGACTCTTTTGTTACGCTTTGTCTCCATATTTATTTCTTTTTGCGCGCGTACCAAGGCCACCTGTACCTGATAGCTGTTTCTTATGTCATTTTAGCCTATTGCAAGTTCCTTCATCGTATTGAACGCCTTTTCCTATTGGCAAATGGCTGGTGTCCTAACACCCCCTGCCACATGCCTTTTAGGCGGCTTGCGGGGAAGTTTCTAGATTCCTTTATCATTCGCTCAACCTCCCTGACCTTATTGGTCACTAGCCATGCTTCGGTGCTTGCTGTAAGTTGACATATCGCAACCTAGATGGCATGGTTTGCGACGCATAAAGATTCCTCAGAGCATATCCGCCCCCGGACTTCCTCCCACCCTCTCCCCGCCCCCCACCCGAACTGAAGCATATGCATTTTCGCATGAGAAAGTAAAAGAAAGGTGCTATTTCGCTCTCGTCCGACCGCACCTTGAATATGCAGCGAGCCTATGGTATCCAGTGCAGAAAGACTTAATCTGCAAACTGAATAAAATACAAAGGAGGGCTGCGCGTTTCGTCAAAAACTGCTTCGGGCGTACAGACAGTGTTACCCAGATGTTAAGCGAATTAGGCTGGGAGCCGCTGGAGACTCGGAGGCTGCGCTCTAGGCTTAGATTGCTTGAACAATTGAGAATGGATATCTTTAAGAGCGACACTGAGAGATTAATATTAGAGCCCCACTACCTATATATCCAGGTCCAATGGAAGCGATAAATTAAGAGAGATGTTTTGCCGAACGGATAGATATGGGTATTCGTTTTTCCCCCGAACCATACAGGACTTTAATAAACGCTAGTCCCAATTTCGTTAGAGCACTTCATTTTTTTAGCTGTAAACGGCTGGTGTCTTAACACCCCCCGCCACACGCCTTTTAGGCGGCTTGCGGGGTATTGTGTAGATGTAGATATGAGTGCTATGCTGATGTTCGGCACTTGGAAAGTCACCCATCGGAACCCGGGTCCGTGTCAGTTTCATTAAAAGTGTGGATAAATACGAGAGAAGTGGTAGTGTATGCCCTACTGAAAGTGATACTGAGGAAAACCTGTTTTCATTCTTGAAAGTACCTACAGCTTGCCTCTTCGCAGTCGTGCTTGTGACATATCGTAAGTATTCACTCAGTGCTACGACTCGAAGGTCGGTCGCAGGATAGTGTGATGTGATTGGAGATCTGCAGAGGTGTTGCCTAGACGAAACAACTCCAAACAAAATTTTGTGTGACAAAGGCTATTTAAATCACAGATGATGTGCATTGGTGTAATAAATGATGGTATTCAGAATGTGGACGATTCAAAGTTAATATTTCTCAACTATCATCATTCAGGGCTTAACTACTGTCCAAGCCTTAATCGATACTTTTGATGACCAGGCAATGCACTAGAAATGTGAGGGAGTGGAGCGAGAAGCAGGGTTAAAAGTCGTTGAAAAGAAAATAGGAAGAAGGAGTCGAGGGAGTCTGAGGCGAGGAATGGAGGACGTAATGCACACCGCGCCCCAAGTTCCAAGATCAGCGGAAGCAGATGAGGAGGAGTGGGGCCTCTGCTGGGACTTACTCCACACCACTCGGAGCGCCGAGGAAACTGAAGAAACATGCCGCTCGAACGAATCGAATCACTCGTCCACACATTCATAAATAGTTGAGGGCAGAAGGGGGGGATCACGGGTAGATTTACTCATCAAAGGATGGTCTAGACCATCCTTTATTAGCTATTATTTAGCTATTGCTAAAGTATCGTATCGCGCTCGTTTTCGAACGAGATATTAGCGACAATACGAGCGTCTCTCGAATGGAAGGATCAGGTGCCGGAAATAAAAGGAGTCACTCTGACTAAAAAACAGTGACTTTATTCCCTTTAAGAATGAGCATACTAATATGCAGCAGAAGAAAAGAAGTCAAGACTAACATTAAAATAGGGAAGCAAAAACTGATGGAGGTGGATAAGAATTCAGTTATTTGGGAAGCAAGATAACTAGTGACGGGAGAAGCAAGAAAGAAATCATCAGCAGAATAGCCCAGGCGAAGAGAGCATTCCACCAAAAGAGAGACCTGCTTACAGCGGGAAACTTAAATATGGAAGTAAGGAAACAATTCATAAGAACCTACATCTGGAGTATGCTCCTATACGGAAGTGAGGCATGGACAATGACCGAAGCGGAGATAGCAAGGATAGAGGCCTTCGAAATGTGGTGCTACAGAAGAATGATGAAGATCAAATGGATCGACCGAGTTAGTAACGAGGAAGTCCTAAGAAGAGTAGGAGAGAGAAAAAGCCTCATGAAAACCTTAACAAGAAGATGGAACAACCTTATTAGCCACGTCTTGAGACATGATGGTCTGATGAAGACAATCGTCGAGGGACAAGTGGGAGGCAAGAACGGAAAAGGAAGACCTCGAACAAAATATATAGAACAAGTAAAAAAGGATGTGAAATATCAGCTGTAATACGTAGGTGTGAAAAGATTAGCTGATATGAGAACTGAGTGGGGAGCTGCGTCAAACCAATCCTAGGATTGCTGACCAGTGATGATGATGAAGAATGAACAAATATGTCCTCCAGCCGCTTAAATGTGACCAGCTCAGCGAGTCGCCACGCCACAAGTCAGCCGCGAGCCAAGCTAGGCATACCCTTTTAATCTTCCCCAAGAGAAGGCCCAAAAAGACCCTCTTGTCTACCCCTGGACCGACATCCGCCGATCACGTGCGGGTCATCTCGTAGACTTGCACTTTGGACTAGTATGCCTACGTGCACGCTCACAAGCAGCAGTGGCAATAATAACAGGCTGATGGATGCTACAATAGTAATATCTAATGCACCAAAGTCACTTAAAAGTCTCTATTTCAAAATTATCCATTTTAGTTCTAAATGGTAGAGTAGTGGAGTTGAGACGGTGAACATCTTTCCACTCTCATTTGATTTATTAATTCAATCCATTTTTTGTATTTTCATCCATTTTACGGTGACAAAAATGTAATAAAATCTTTAAAAATAACAGGTATTATTTTACTATTGAAACATTCAACTATTACAGCAAAGTTGACTTTCACCGACATTAAGAATTTGTAAAAGCTTAATGCTATTTCTAGCATCTCCATTTTTCATTAGCAGTAAATGAAACACACGAGTAATGAATAACTCTGAAATTATTCTTTTATTATATCGATTTTCACTGTACAATTACTGTTTCGAAAGCACACGTTCATCTGGTGATTCATTTCATACAACTTAATGACATATTATTTGTTTGAACCTCAATCGAAGAGGATAGCTATTTTATGTTGTTGCGTAAGTTTTAGTCAATTTATTACCGTTCAAAAGTTCTTCTCGTGGATTTTATTGTGCATGGGCGACATGGTATGAATGAAGGTCAATTCGGAAATCCCGCGTCAAATTATGAACAGCAGTCAATGGCTCGGATTGAAAGTGCTGCGAACACTAACTCCGAAGACCTCCGCTCTATGCCCAGTACTAGTGTTGGCTTAATAATAATAATAATAATGTATTACTCCTACATTTTGTTATTACATCTTTATACAAAAAAACAAGTGAAGGAGCTTTAGGTGGTCTCCAAGGTCATAGGACCAGAATTGAGCCACCATCAAATAACAAAATGTATGACAATAACTTAAAATGCAGTAACGATACATGATCGTTTTCGATAAATAACATCAAAATACATTTTCAACTACTTCTTGAGAGAAGAGCCAGTCTTTAGCAAGTCTTAGCATTACATTTGAGGTTTTCTTTTTATAATTCTAGCGGGCAGTAAATTAAATATCTTTGGCCCCGTTTAAAGAAAACATCGTTTATATACAGTTAACTTGGGTCTGTTTGGTACTATAAATAACTCAGTCCTTAAATTATATTTATATTTGTCACATCCACTCGGCATATTTCCACTTCTGGCTAAAAAAAAACAATTTAAGCACTTTGAATAAATACAAATGCCTTAGTGGCAACAAATGTAGGGCCACAAACAACGGAAATGAGTGCTCATAGTAATTTTAAGACAATATTACCCTAATTATTTTTTTTGCAAAACAAGTTCACAGTTAAATGTGCTCATGTATGCACTGCCCCAGCAGATTATACCATAAGAAAAAAATTTGACTGAACAAGAGCTTCTCCCCCGGGAGGGCCTGGTTCAACTCCCGGCGGAGGGGAGATTTTTCAGAGGTTACCAAATTGAGTTACGCTACGCTACGCTGAAATTTCGCGGGCTTTGTTGTAGCTCAAGTTCCCAGCTGTTATAGCTGTCTACTGAGAAGTTCTGTACTTTTGATGGTTGCGGTTGTTTAATTTTATCGGTTTTGTCATGGCATAGATTAAGTGGGGGTGGGAATGTGGGAAGGAATAAGGGCAGTCATGGGGACTTTGTGCTTAGCGGATGGTGATGGGGTATAGTCCCAAATGGATGTCAGGAGTTGATTGTTCGTAGCAGGAAAGGATTTCTCCAACCGGGGAAGGTATGACTTCAGTAGGCAAAGGAGAGGGGTTATCCTCAGATCCTTTCTGATTTAAAATATACCGGGACTAGCCGCGGTGATAACTTTTACGAGAGTTACCCGCAATGCATAATCGTGCGAAAGATCCACAGAGAAAAAAATCATCCGCCTTGACCGGGATTCGAACCCGGATCCCCCGATTTCCGGTCGAGTGCTCTACCGGACAAGGTGATACTTTAAACTAGTTAAGAGCGAACACCTCTTTGTGTTCTATGTCCGGGCCTGCTCTCCGGCTGTGGCACTGTGCGCACGATTGGACTGCTTGTGGCATCATATGCTCTGCAGTCCAGCAACATCTTGTCCGGTAGTGTCCACAAATATCCACAGGAAAGAATGACGCCTCGGCAGCTTAACTGGCCAAAGCACTCGACCGGAAATCGGGGGATCCGGGTTCGAATCCCGGACAAGGCGGATGATTTTTGTGTAGATCTTTCGCACATCCTTTCTGATGTTCTTATTGTACATAAACCAGGGTGCTCCGAGAATTCTTCTAACGATGGTATTTTGATTGAAGGCGTTTAGGGTGCGTCGCAGCTGCGTGGAGTCAGGGGGGAGAAGCATATCATAGAAGAGGCTTGATACAGCTATTATAGATAAGTAGTTTGGTTTTAATATGCAGTGGGGAAGTAGGTTTAAGTAGTAGTCGTGGTGCTGCATGAGTGCCTTTTGCCTTTTTTTATTGAGGAGTTGATGCATTCATGCCAGGTTATCCGCTTATCCATGTGCCCGCCGAGGAATTTTGCTGATTGTTGCTTCGGGATTCTCTGGTTACCGAAGTGCAGACGCGGACCTTCTCCAGCCTTCGGTCGTTGGGAGAAGACGACGTGCGTACATTTGGATGCGTTGACGCTGAGCTTCCAGTCGGCCGCCCATTCTTCATATTCATCGAGATGGTCCTGAGCGAGGTCTGCCACTCGTTCCGTGTGGAATCCCTGGGCCAGGATGGCGGTGTCGTCGGCGTAAAGGAAGAGCTGGGTATCCGGAGAGGAAGGGGAGTCGTTAATGTATAGGTTTGAAGATTATCGGGAACAGAATGGCGCCCTGAGGAACGCCGGAGGAAATGGGGTAATGGAATGAGGTTGCAGAATTTAAGTTTACGAAGGAGTTGAGTGAAGGATACTTCAAATGCAAAATTCCGTCCGTCTGATGAGACGTTGAGGCGTGGTTACTTTGGAGCCTTTCGTTAAGAGCAAGCTCATTTCGGCGCCGAGTTTTTCTCCATCCTTCCTTCCATACCCTTCCCTATGGCGCAAGTGACTTAAGCCGTCGGCCGCCCCTACAAATACCATAACATAATACGTGAGTGAGAGAGTGAAATCTGATGGACCACAGAATACATAATTTTAATTTTTTGCGGAAGAATTGTGGATTTTTTCTCTTCGATTTCGCATTTTTCTGTGCCGATTATTCACGGAGAGCGTTTCACTCTAACATTCACCCCAACTCGCATCCCTCGCCCAACACACCCCCTAGGCGCCTCGGAACCGAAAGAAAAAAGTCGCTCCCGAAATGAGGAATTAACCGCTCCGCCGGAAGGAGCTGGATCTGGATCCGCATGTGAGTTTCCACCGCAGAAGATCGCAATGGGGTAACAGGGTCCGAAGCCACGCAGGAGCACCTTTCACCGAACACTCACCCCTTGAAAGAGGGGATCTCTGACGTGAGCCCACCCTGCAAGGCCCCTGCTTGCCTCCCTCCCCTCTCTTGCTTTTCACTTAAGCTGTTAATCACCGAAAAGTGCCTACCCCTTCTCCGCCCATGTGAAAGGGCTGATTAATGCCGTGAGCGGCGGCCGCTGCTGGTCCGTCGGCCAATTGGGGAGGGGCCGTTCGTGTGCGCGCTTCTCCTCTGATGCGCGCTCCCGCCGCTCATTTTTTTTAAACTCTCCTCTGTTCTCTGCTTGGAGAATCGGCTCGAGGGGTGGGGTTGGGGAGGGGGGCGAAAAGGGTCGAAGGAGAGATATTGGGATGAGGGTGGTTTAAGGGCATCTGTATCCGAATTTGTGGAATTTTCGAGGGTGTGGTTCCGAAGGGTGAAAGCAGTCAGCAGGTGTTTTTCTTGCTTTCATTCGTATGATTTGAGCTTTCATCGCCGAAACGTTTTATGCCATTCTTCACATCTCACCTCATAGCATGATCACCGTGGGAGAAATCTTTACTCTAATACAGAAAAACAGTTCCTGTTGAACAGTATTCGAACCCATGATCGGAAAGCTGCGAAGATTGCTGCCTAGATGATGTAACTGGTAGCACCTACGTCCCATACGGAATCTGGGAATCGAATTGTGTTTTCAAAGTTACTTTAATACCTTGATGTTTATATCATCGCAATCTTTCGCATACATCCAATTGTTTTCACCAAAAATCAATAGTCATCACATTGAAATCTTCTTTTGGCTCCTGGCATTTTCCATGCATATATTCTTCGCATGTGATTCTTGAATAGCGTGTTGGCAACCACTAATTTGTGTTCTGGGCAGAATTCCAGGAGCCTTTCTCCTCTTTCACTTCGATTTCCTAATCCATATTTTCGGGTTATTCTTTCGTCCTGACCTACGCGGACGACAGCGTTCCAATCACCAAAAATTATAAGATTTTCATCACCCCTTTCCTGTTTGATTTCTTCCCTGATTTCATCGTAAAACTTTCCGCCTACCTTGTATTTTCAATTCTATCTCCAATACTTCTTCCTCTCTTGGCATCTTTGCCTCCCGCACCAATTTTAATAACCGAGTGAAAAGTCTATCTCTTTGACACCGACCTTTGTATGTATTGTACATGTTGAAAATGGTTGTTATTTATGACATTATTTTTATACATGTTTATTTATTATATTTACATAATTTATTTTGTTTATAACCCAATGTAAAGGCCTTAGTGCTGTTTTTGGTGTGATATAAATAAACAAATAAAAAATAGACGCCTTCAACTTCTTCATCGTCGTAGTCTGTCGTAAGAATGTAAACCTGTACCACTATGGTATCCACCGGCTTTGTCTCTAATTTTACCACAACTATCATTTCATCCCACTGTAGGAAGCTTTTCACACGCATTCCGGTGCTCTTTCTAAGCATTGTCCCAACCCTTGCATCACCGTTTAGAGATCCTGTGTGTATAATCCTATGGCTTCCACTCCAGAAGTCTCCCTCCTCAGGCCACTTCATTTTGCTGATTCTTAACACGTTGTAACGATAATCACCTTCCACGTCTTATTTTGTGTTACCCTGGGGTACAGAATTAAACTTAATTAAGAAATAACATGCACCAAAATCACTTTTTACTTATTATATTCAAAATGTCCTTAAATGCCTGACTTAACACATTGTATCATTATGCTGTTCTTCACTTTCTCTTTACTTTCTTTTACTTCACTATACTTTTTGCACTTCAAATATTTTACCTATTTATTGGTATGGTATTTGGGGGAGGCGACGGACAGCTGAGGTCATTTGCGCCATGACGGTAGGGTAGGTAAGGACCGGCGTCGGCATTAGCCTGCTCTTAACGAAAGGCGCCAAGGGGACCACGGCTTAACGTCCCATCCGACGGACGGAGTGTTAAGTTTGAAATGTCCTCCACACAACGCTCAAGCAGGGATCGGGCAGTCATTTTTTTCCATTTTTTTTAATCGTCAAGAGTTTTCAAGAACTAATATAACTGCAGTTTCATCCAGAGCCGTCAATAGTTTCGTGATGGATTTTAATTAAGCCATTCACCTCGCAAACCTCCCTTGTCTGATGTCTTGAAATTGATGTCTTAGCACACCGTATTGTTGTGCAGCTCCTTTATTTATCTTTTATTGAAAATGTTTTCATCTCTGAATTCAGTTTGTTAACTTCTTCCTTCAATTTGAAATAGTTTTGTAGCAACTTTTGTTTAGCAGCAGCAGCAGCGGAGTTTTCTTTAATAGCAGCAGTACTAGCTCCCAGCCAATCAGCTGTCTTCTAGTTGATTCAGGAACGGGATGGTTTCTTATATTATACTTGGCTTCTTTTCTTAAGGTTTCAGTCTAAGCATTGCATTGGGTTAGGTGGGGAAAGGAATATGGGAAGGTTTTAGGGCAAATTTGGGAGTTTTATGTCTGGGTTTATTTGGAATAATGTAATCCCAAAGATTCATTAACAGTTCGTTATTGGTTTTGCCAAAAGAATGTTGAAATTTTTCTATTGCGGTTTTAAGAAATGACAAAATTGGTGTTATTTTGAGATCGTTTCGGATTTGGCGGTTGCTAACTAACCATGGTGCTCCAATTATTTTCCTAATAATTTTATTTTCACAAGTCTGTATGCGCTTCAGATGGGTTGCTGCGGCGTGTAGCCAAACTGGAGAGGCGTACGTTAATAGCGGTTTGATCGAAGAGTTGTAGAGTAAAAGCTTAGTTTTTAAAGCCAGAGGAGAATTCGACTTCATCAGTGGAAATAAAGCGGCATAGATTCCCTGCGATTTCTTAATTGATGACAGGATGTGACAAGACCAGGTGAGGCGTTTATCTAGCGTAACTCCGAGGTATTTTACAGTAGAGCATTTCGGAATACGCGTATTTCCGTAGTAAACATTATGGCCTTCGCCGGCTTTCGGTCGTCTGGAGAAAACTATATGATTGCATTTATCTGCGTTGACGCTGAGTTTCCATTCGGCCGCCCAATCTTCATATTCGTCCAGGTGGTCTTGGAGAATGTCGGTTGTTTTATGCGGATCGGATCCCTGGGCCATTAAGGTTGTATCATCGGCATACTGATAAAGGCGGGTTTGAGGAAGGGAAGGAGTATCATTCACGTAGAGGTTAAACAAGATTGGGGAAAGGATTGCGCCTTGCGGCACGCCAGAGGAAATGGGATGGAAATAGGATGCAGAGGAATAGATTTGGACAAAAAAGGATCGATCGGAAGTAAAGGATTGGATGATTTTGATTAGGTAAGGAGGAATATTGATATCAGTTAATTTTTGTATCAGGCCCAGAGTCCATACGCGGTCGAATGCAGCTTCGAGATCCAACAGCACGCAGTGAGAGATCAATCTTGAGTTGAAGCCGGCGGTTATATCTTCTACCACTCTCAGCACTTGATGAGTAGTTGAAGTGTTGCTGCGGAAGCCGGTTTGCTCTGGTCGGATGATGTTGTTTTCTTGCGTGAAGTTGCGTAAGCGAGAATGAATAATCGATTCGAACAGTTTTGATAGAGTATTTAGCAAACTGATCGGACGGTATGAAGATGGATTTGAAGCCGGTTTATTCGGTTTGGGAATCATTATAATTTTTGCTAATTTCCATGCTGTAGGGAAGTACGAAATTTTTAATAAATCGTTGAAGAGACGAGCCAAAATTCGAAATATCGGGTTTGGGAGGTTTCTTAATAGCCGGTTATTAATGCCGTCAGGGCCAGACGCCGATTTTCTTTTCAGCAGCTTGATTGAAGCGAAGATTTCAGCCGGGGTTGTAAATTCAGGTTCGGAGATTGGGCAGTTAAGTAAACTAAGCCAGTTGGTACAGCATTCATCTTCACGCGGAGAAGAGAGATCATTGCAGAAACGTTTTTCTAGGAGTCCTGCGAAGATTTGTGCTTTTTCATCATTGGTGACAGCTAATCCGGATGGAGTATTGAGCGCAGGAGTTTGTCGGCGAGGTTTTTTGAGAGCTTTTGCAATGGGCCATATGGTTCCGTCTTCGCCGCGAAGGGATTCAATTTTTTTGTTCCAGTTTTTACTTCGAAGTTCTTTGATCGAGCGTTGAACTTTGTTTCGAAGCGCATTGTAGCGTAGGCGGTCTTCTTGGAATCTGCTTCGCTGCCAAATCTTTCGGGCTGAGTTTCGCTGCTGGATCATGGCGATGATGTCGGCCGGAAGAGCTTCAGGACGATTTTTGGGCGGAATTTCATATGTTGCGTCGTTTGCGGCATCCTGGATGATGGTAGTGAGGTTTTCGACGAAGAAGTTGGCTTCTTGACGAGATGAAATCGGAAGAGTGTTGAGCAGATGACAGTTGTCTCCAACAAGGCGACTGAATTTGTTGTAATTGATGCCTCTTTTCGTTGTGGAGGAGTTGCGCGCCGGAAGACAGTTGATAGTAAAGGTGACTGGAAGATGGTCCGATAATTGGTAATCTATTGCAGCAGAATGGCCGATTGAAGGAATATTTAGTGAGAGAGCGATGTCAAGGATGTCTGAAGAACCGTGGTAGGAGGAGTGGGAAGGAGAATCAGGAGCGATAATTTCCAAATTCCGCCGACGCAGCAAGCCGAGAAGCATTTTTCCGGCTTTGTTGTTAGTATTGCAGCCCCAGTTGATATGTTTCGCGTTTAAATCGCCGGCGATGATCGTCCGCGCTTTCAGGATGGAATTTAAATGCTCGAAATCAGTAATTTTCGGCGGTTTCGGCGGACGGTAAGCTGACCACAAATGGATGTCGCCGAGCGTGGTTCGTATTTTGGCGCCGACAGCTTCGACGGAGGATTTGCTAGGATTAGGCAGTTGCGAAGAAGGAATTGACGACTTGACTAGTAGCAGAACACCGCCGCCTTTAGCGTTGTGACGGTCGAGCCGGTATTGAGAGAAGCCAGGAAAATAAATCGATTTCTTTTCGTTGAGCCAGGTTTCTTGAATGAAGGCCGCGTCGCAGCAATGCAATTTAATTAATTCGCGAAGCTCTTCTTGCTTTCCGTGTATTCCGCAGATATTCCAGTGGAGAATCTTGAGCTGATTTGCTGGACGATTAGCCATCGCTCATCAGGGAGAGTGCTATTTGGATAAATTCAGTTATGATAATTTCGGATTTTGGAGTTTCGGAAGGAGTAAGGAGCTTTTTGATGAGACCGGATAACCAGGAAGAAATTTTTGTCTTGAGGTTTGGCGTGAGGCAGGACGAAATAAAGGATGCAATATTAAAGTCGGCTGCCTGTGATGGCGGAGAGCTGGAAGGTGCGGCGGCGGGAGCGGCAGGCACAGTCTGCTGCGGTAACGGTGGGAAGGAATCGGCGGTGAACGCTGATTGGCTGGTTTGTAGCGGTCGGCGGTTGCTTCGTAATTTTTCCGCAAAACTTAGATAATTCGGGCATTGCTTGAAGTTAGCCGGATGGTCACCGGAACAATTTGCGCATTTCGCAGGAGCAGGTTTGAAGAGTTGGCATGCTGTATGGGAATGATTGTCCCCGCAGCGGACACAGCGCGTTTGCATACCGCAAGATTTGTAAGTATGCCCGTGTCTCTGGCATCTGGTGCATTGGGGCGGTCCGGGAGAAGGACGGAAGGTTTCGATTTTGACGCCTAAGCCGCATAAATGCGTCACTTTCATGAATTTATCTTGGTCTGCGGAGGACTGGAGTTTTAGTTGAAAGAGCGGCAGTAATCTGATGGGAAGTGGAGGCAGAGTTTCATCAGGTTTTTCTCGCAGAAGGCGCTCGCGGCGGTCTTTTTCCGATTTTAATGGCCTGGTGGTCCTTAGTTGTATTACGTCTTCAGCTTCTAGTCCTTGCTCTAAGAGAGATTCTTTGATTTCGTCGGTTGAAGTTGCAGAAAGGAGGCCGCGAACAACTAAATAGGTTTTCTTGTCTTCTGCTAATTGGTAGGAATAAAATTCCCAGGATTTTTCATTAAAAAGTTTGACTAATGCACGGAAATCCTCCGCCGAATGGCACTGAATGCGGATTTGGGATCCCGTGGTATTACAGACGGGTGGTTTGCTGGTTGCAGTGATGATCGCACGGTTTTTTAGGGACCATTGTGATTGGTCCTTGAGGAAAATAGGCGGAATACGGTATTTTCTAGTATTTTGAGGCGCCTGACGGACGTTAGGTTGACTACCGATGCTGGGGGCCTGAAAAGAACCGCTTTCTGAAGATTGGTTACGGTTTTGGCGAGAAATATCTGCAGGAGCTGGCGGCAGAGCGGAAGATTCCGGAAGATGGACCTGAAGAGGGCAATTTTGAGACTCAGGCTCTAGAGGAGCAAACCTATTGCTGGTCGACAATGGAGGTGGCGATAGCGGAGGAGAGTTTAACACACGTCTACGCTTTCTCGTCTCTGTAAAACCGTCCTGTGTAGCAGTAGCATCTATTGGTTGCAGTAGAGGGAGCCCAAGAATGGCTCTTACATTTGGATCTTGTAATTTCTCTAATGGCAAGGTTACTTGAACTGTGGAGTTTGAATTTTTGAGAACTGAATCTTTAGCGGGAATTACATTAGGATCTGGCAAAGGAATGGAAGGAGTGGATGCAATGCTTGGACTCACCGAGTCCAACTTTTGTTTATTAAATTGTTGATTGGAACATAGAGACGCCAGAAGTTACGTTAAAAGCCGAAAATGGGGAACTTGCATGAATTTTTTTTATTTCACAGGCGGACAGAAAATTATTTTCTGAATACAACAAAGAAAACCGCATGTAAATCTGAGTTTTCCTTCGCGAGATATTTAATGATAAATATAACGAATTTTAAAGCGCGGGAAAAACTCCCTCACCCCCCAAGCCACTGCCGACGAAGCCTCGATGACGTCAAAGGTGCCTAAACATCACACGAAGCTATTGTTGTGATTGTTTGTAATAGTCGCCTGCCGTTGTGAGAGCTTCGTTTGTGAGACGTGTTGATTGTTACATATATAAAGTGGGAAAGTAATTGATTGATTGGGTGATTGACACAAATTAGTAGCCCAAACTGTGATATGTGTGGGTATATGGAATATTGGACGTAAAAGTAAAAAAAAATTCATCGGGAGGAAAAATCTGAAAAGTTGAAAAAGTCGATTAGTTTTCGAGATATATCGACTTGAATTAACATGGGAGCCTTATGGGACTACAACTTTTTCGCATTTATTTTGTACTTTTAAACGTCCGAGGAACATGATATTCAATGGACATGGACTAGATTTTTTGGTCGATTTTTTTGGGTGGTTGCCATAGCGACGAATTGATATTTAGTATTTTTTATTACTGTTTGAATGCTCTCAATGCTTTTCTTATGGGAAAACTTTAGGAATTTTTTTGACCAACTTGCAATAATCGCACGACAAATTCCTTTGCCAAAAAGTTAGATAATTCTTTGATTAATTTTTTGGCTATCTTTAAATTTTCGTACGTCGAAACAATTCCGAGGAATAAACGATTTCGATTTAACATTGTCGTGATGGGCGAATTTTCAAACTCGGATTTCAGCCTTGAGACATGTGCCATATGAAAATTTGGAATCTCCAAGAAAAACCGTTAGAGGGTTCTCCGAACCCTCACGTTTGAGCTCACTTTCTCCGTATCCCTCTTGGTTAATTCATAATTAAATTCCGAAAAATGTCCTGCACGCGAAAAATCATTGTCGCCATTTTTTTGTGAAGCATGCAATCTTGAATATCTTAGCAACCGTTTAAGCTAGAGAAATGAAATTTTGAGGGTAAAACTTTTATCACAATGGTCAACTTTTGCAATGATGACCATTTCGCTCGATCGATTCATGTGCGAGTTATATCGATACCAATCTCCTTGGTTACGCTTAAATCGCTAATAACTTTTTTCTAAATCAAGGCATGAATGTGAAAGTCATATATAATACTACTGTTAATGTCTTTTCTTCGACAAAAGTTAAATCAAGCGAATCGAGCGATTACAGTCGAAGTTATGATCGATAATAGGTTGCATTCGATTGAGCCATTTTTCAGACCTATTTACATAGTTACGGGGATAAAAATTATAAAAATATGTAAGGGAAGAAATGAGTTATGCGTACACATAAATTATTTAGATGAGTATTGTTTCCTAACGAAGATATATCAATATGAATTTATATCTTTTTGTATTAGGTCCCCGTAAGAAATACACGCATCGCCCTATATACGTCACCAATATAAGAACATAGGCGAAATTTTGAAAGCGGGGATAGTAGAGAAGAAAGGGATAAGGGTACGGCCATAGAATGGAGGGGTTATCAATAGGATGCGAATTTATCAATACAGGTGGCAGTATAGTCGAATGTACGATTCGATTTTTATAGCAAATACGGAAATTGGCATAAAATAATAAGTGTATACGTTGGACCAATGAAATTTAGTGAATTGGTACATCATGGTATTCCTCACAATGCGCAATGGAAACATGTTTTGTATATAGTCTCACGCTCGATATATATCGAATCTACTTTTTCTTAAAATATATCGAATTGCTATAGCATATAGGATTTTACATCTAAGGACATAGTAGAACAGGAAATATATAGTAGATACCCATAGACCAGAAATTAAACCAAAAATATTGCGAATTTTAAAGTACAGATGTCAGTATGATCGAAAAATCGATTCGATTATTATAGCAAATACGTTAATTGGCATAACTTCAATTGTGTTTCCGTTGGACCAATGAAATTTGGTGAATGGGTACATCTTTGTATTCCTCACAATGCCCAATAAAAATATGTTTTGCATGTTGTCTCACATTCGATATATATCGAATATAATTTTTATTAAAATATATCGAATTGCTATAACACATAGGATTTTACATCCAAGGACATAGTTGACCAGGAATTATATAGTAGATACCCATAGACTGTAAGTTAAACCAAAAGCAATGCGGATTTTAAAGTACAGATGTCAGTATGATCGAAGAATCGATTCGATTATTCTAGCAAATACGTTAATTGGCATAACTTCAATAGTGATTTCGTTTGACCAATGAAATTTGGTGAATGGGTACATCTTTTTATTCCTCACAATGCCCAATGAAAATATGTTTTGCATGTAGTCTCACATTCGATATATATCGAATCTGCTTTTTCACAATTTATATAGAATAGCTATAACATATAGGATTTTACACCCACGGGCATTGTTGACCAGGAATTATATAGTAGATGACCATAGACTGGATATTAAAAAAATGTCATTGCGGATTTTACATTACAGATGTCAGTATAATCGAAAGATCGAATCGATTATTGTAGCAAATACGCAAATTGGCATAACTGGATTAGTATATACGTTGGACCAATGAAAATTGGTGAATGGGTACATCTTGGTATTCCTTACATTGCCCAATGGCAATATGTTTTGCATGTAGTCTCACATTCGATACATATCGAATCTGCTTTTTCACAAATTATATCGAATAGCTATAACATTTAGGATTTTACACCCACGGGCATTGTTGACCAGCAGTTATATAGAAGATGACCATAGCGTGCAAATAAAATCAATATCGTTGCGGATTTTACAGCACAGATGTCAGTATAATCGAAAGATCAATTCGATAGTTATAGCAAATGCTGAAAATAGCATATTTTGATTAGTATATACGATGCACCAATGAAATTTTGTTAATGGGTACATCTTGGGATTCTTCACAATGCCCAATTGAAATATTGTTTGTGTTTAGTCTCACGTTCGATATACATATCGAATCTACTTTTTCTTAAAATATATCGAATTGCTATAACATATAGGATTTTACATCCAAGGACATAGTTGACCAGGAAATATAGAGAAGATTTCTATTAACTGTAATTAAAATCCACGGCATTGCGGATATTACAGTGCAGATTGCAGTTTTATCGAAAGATCGATTCGATAATTGTAGCAACTACGCGAAATGGCATAACATGATTAGTATTTACGTTTGACCAATGACACTTGGTGATTGGGTACATCTTGGTCTTCCTCACAATGCCCAATGGAAATATGCTTTGCGTGTTGTCTCAAGATCTGTATATATTGAATATGCTTTTTCTTTAAATATATCGAATCGTTATTACATACAGGATTTTCTATCCACGTACATAGTTGACCAGGAATTTTAGGGTTGATGATCGAAGACTGGAACAGGATTGCGAATTTTCAATACACGTGTCAGTATACTTGATAATTCGATACGATAATGATAGCAAATATGCCAAAGCTATTTTTTTCAAATTGGAATATCTTGAGAATAACTATTTTTTAGTACCAAAGAAATTTGGGGAATCGTTACAATTTAGTATTTTACACACTGCATTATGGACATTATTTTGCGAGTGGTATATCTTTATATATTTATCTAAGGAATCTGCGTTTCATTTTCAAGTTTCGCTTATCACAACGCTTTTGGACTTTAAGAGTTGAAAAATAACCACAAAATCATCACTGTCTTGAAATTTTAAAAACCTTATTCCAATTATGTCTCAGTGCTAAACTTAGCCTATTCAAATAATGAACTTTTCGTCAAATGAAATCATATTGAAAATAACAAATAATTTTAAAAGTAAACAATTAAGTTCCTTACCCTTTCAAAAACCGGCAGGGAAATTTTTGAATATTTAAAACACTTATGGACACAATGCTCGACAACACGTGACACAACAATGTTCCCACCCTCCTAATTACCCGCTTGAAGAATTCAAGCACCCAATCGACTCGTTACATATTTAAAGCTGGAAAGTAATTCATTGATTGGGTGATTGACACAAATTAGTAGCCCAAACTGTGATAGGTGTGGGTATTTGGAATATTGGACGTGAAAGTAAAAAAATATTCATCGGGAGGAAAAATCTGAAAAGTTGAAAAAGTCGATTAGTTTTCGAGATATATCGACTTGAATTAACATGGGAGCCTTATGGGACTACGACTTTTTCGCTTTAATTTTGTACTTTTAAACGTCCGACGAACATGATATTCAATGGACATGGACTAGATTTTTTGGTCGATTTTTTGATGTGGTTGCCATAGCGACGAATTGATATTTAGTATTTTTTATTACTGTTTGAACGCACTCAATGCTTTTCTTATGGGAAAACTTTAGGAATTTTTTTGACCAACTTGCAATAATCGTACGACAAATTCCTTTGCCAAAAAGTTAGAGAATTTTTTGGTTAATTTTTTGGCTATCTTGGAATCTTCGTACGTCGAAACCATTCCGAGGAATAAACGATTTCGATTTTCCATTGTAGAGGTGGTCGAATTTTCAATCTTGGATTTCGGCGTTGAGACATGTGCCATATGAAAATTTGGAATCTCCAAGAAAAACCGTTAGAGGGTTCTCCGAACCCTCACGTTTGAGCTCACTTTCGCCGTATCCCTCTTGGTTAATAAATAATTAAATACCGAAAAATGTCCTGCAAGCGAAAAATCATTGTCGCCATTTTTTTGTGGAGCATACAATCTTGAATATCTTAGCAACCGTTTAAGCTAGAGAAATGAAATTTTCAGAGTAATACTTTTATCACAATGGTCAACTTTTGCAATGATGACCATTTCGCTCGATCGATTCATGTGCGAGTTATATCGATACCAATCTCCTTGGTTACGCTTAAATCGCTAATAACTTTTTTCTAAATCAAGGCATGAATGTGAAAGTCATATATAATACTACTGTTAATGTCTTTTCTTCGACAAAAGTTAAATCAAGCGAATCGAGCGATTACAGTCGAAGTTATGATCGATAAAAGGTTGCATTCGATTGAGCCATTTTTCAGACCTATTTACATAGTTACGGGGATAAAAATTATAAAAATATGTAAGGGAAGAAATGAATTATGCGTACACATAAATTATTTAGATGAGTAATGTTTCCTAACGAAGATATATCAATATGAATTTATATCTTTTTGTATTAGGTCTCCGTAAGAAATACACGCATCGCCCTATATACGTCACCAATATAAGAACATAGGCGAAATTTTGAAAGCGGGGATAGTAGAGAAGAGAGGGATAAGGGTATGGCCATCGAATGGAGGGGTTATAAATAGGATGCGAATTTTTCAATACAGGTGGCAGTATAGTCGAATGTACGATTCGATTTTTATAGCAAATACGCAAATTGGCATAAAATGATAAGTGTATACGTTGGACCAATGAAATTTCGTGAATTGGTACATCATGGTATTCCTCACAATGCGCAATGGAAACATGTTTTGTATATAGTCTCACGCTCGATATATATCGAATCTACTTTTTCTTAAAATATATCGAATTGCTATAGCATATAGGATTTTACATGTAAAGACATAGTAGAACATGAAATATATAGTAAATACCCATAGACCAGAAATTAAACCAAAAATATTGCGAATTTTAAAGTACAGATGTCAGTATGATCGAAAAATCGATTCGATTATTATAGCAAATACGTTAATTGGCATAACTTCAATTGTATTTCCGTTGGACCAATGAAATTTGGTGAATGGGTACATCTTTGTATTCCTCACAATGCCCAATGGAAATTTTTTTTGTATGTAGTCCCACGCTCTATATATATCGAATATAATTTTTATTAAAATATATCGAATTGCTATAACACATAGGATTTTACATCCAAGGACATAGTTGACCAGGAATTATATAGTAGATACCCATAGACTGTAAGTTAAACCAAAAGCAATGCGGATTTTAAAGTACAGATGTCAGTATGATCGAAGAATCGATTCGATTATTTTAGCAAATACGTTAATTGGCATAACTTCAATAGTGTTTCCGTTTGACCAATGAAATTTGGTGAATGGGTACATCTTTGTATTCCTCACAATGTCCAATGGAAATTTGTTTTGTATGTAGTCTCACGCTCGATATATCTCGAATATAATTTTTATTAAAATATATCGAATTGCTATAACACATAGGATTTTACATCCAAGGACATAGTTGACCAGGAATTATATACTGGATGACCATAGACTGGAAAAAAAAATGTCATTGCGGATTTTACATTACAGATGTCAGTATAATCGAAGGATCGAATCGATTATTGTAGCAAATACGCAAATTGGCATAACTGGATTAGTATATACGTTGGACCAATGAAAATTGGTGAATGGGTACATCTTGGTATTCCTCACATTGCCCAATGGAAATATGTTTTGCATGTAGTCTCACATTCGATATATATCGAATCTGCTTTTTCACAATATATATCGAATAGCTATAACATATAGGATTTTACACCCACGGGCATTTTTGACCAGGAATTATATAGTAGATGACCATAGACTGGATATAAAAAAAATGTCATTGCGGATTTTACAATACAGATGTCAGTATAATCGAAAGATCGAATCGATTATTGTAGCAAATACGCAAATTGGCATAACTGGATTAGTATATACGTTGGACCAATGAAAATTGGTGAATTGGTACATCTTGGCATTCCTCACATTGCCCAATGGAAATATTTTTTGCATGCAGTCTCACATTCGATACATATCGAATCTGCTTTTTCACAAATTATATCGAATAGCTATAACATTTAGGATTTTACACCCACGGGCATTGTTGACCAGCAGTTATATAGAAGATGACCATAGCGTGGAAATAAAATCAATATCGTTGCGGATTTTACTGTACAGATGTCAGTATAATCGAAAGATCGATTCGATAGTTATAGCAAATGCTGAAATTAGCATATTTTGATTAGTATATACGTTGCGCCAATGAAATTTTGTTAATGGGTACATCTTGGGATTCTTCACAATGCCCAATTGAAATATTGTTTGTGTTTAGTCTCACGTTCGATATATATCGAATCTACTTTTTCTTAAAATATATCGAATTGCTATAACATATTGGATTTTACATCCAAGGACATAGTTGACCAGGAAATATAGAGAAGATTTCTATTAACTGGAATTAAAATCCACGGCCTTGCGGATATTACAGTGCAGATTGCAGTTTTATCGAAAGATCCATTCGATAATTGTAGCAAATACGCGAAACGGCATAACATGATTAGTATTTACGTTGGACCAATGACACTTGGTGATTGGGTACATCTTGGTCTTCCTCACAATGCCCAATGGAAATATGCTTTGCGTGTTGTCTCACGATCTATATATATTGAATATGCTTTTTCTTAAAATATATCGAATCGTTATTACATACAGGATTTTCTATCCACGTACATCGTTGACCAGGAATTTTAGGGTTGATGATCGACGACTGGAACAGGATTGCGAATTTTCAATACACGTGTCAGAATACTTGATAATTCGATACGATAATGATAGCAAACATGCCAAAGCTATTTTTTCAAATTGGAATATCTTGAGAATAACTATTTTTTAGTACCAAAGAAATTTGGGGAATCGTTACAATTTAGTATTTTACACACTACATTATGGACATATGTTTTGCGAGTGGTATGTATATCTTTATATATTTATCTAAGGAATCTGCGTTTCATTTTCAAGTTTCGCTTATCACAACGCTTTTGGGCTTTAAGAGTTGAAAAATATCCACAAAATCAGCACTGTCTTGAAATTTTAAAAACCTTATTCCAATTATGTCTCAGTGCTAAACTTAGCCTATTCAAATAATGAACTATCCGTCAAATGAAATCATAATGAAAATAACAAATAATTATAAAAGTAAACAATTAAGTTCCTTACCCTTTCAAAAACCGGCAGGGAAATTTTTGAATATTTGAAACACTTATGGACACAATGCTCGACAACACGTGACACAACAATGTTCCCACCTCCCTAATTACCCGCTTGAAGAATTCAAGCACCCAATCGACTCGTTTTCTATTTAAAGATAAATATCCAACAATAGAGGCTCGAAAGCCTCATATTTTGTATTATTTATAATATTAATATCTGAATAAGGACATAAAATATAAAACTGAAGAAGTGAAACCAAATATTTTATAATATCTAATTGTAAGTAACATCGTTGTAGCAGTCTGACCACGGCCGTTGGAAGGGGGATACGTTAATTGTAAGTTGATGTTATCGACGGTATATCATTCACTTAAGTATGTAATTAGAACGATTTTGATGTTTACTAATGTCCGCTTAGCTTTTATATACAATAAATTCATCCATTTATTCGTAGGTACCGGAGACTTCTTCGTTTAGGACTGTATGTGCTTGTATTATGGGGTGAATTCCAGTCAATGCAACTTTTGCTCGCTGATTGGAGACATCTAGGAACATTTTTGTGCCAAAATAGTGTTATTTTCAACGTCACATCTCCCGTTAAGCTACTGCTAATATTCACAGTGCCAGTGGTTGTAATGCACAAAGTTTGACAAGGTTGAACAATATCGGCCAAGAGTTATCAGTGTTCCATCGTGATTGAATTGTAAAAAGTGCTATTACGCTATCGATATATTCTAACAGTAGTGTAAAAATTGTCAGTGGCGTGCTAATCTCCGTTGTTAACCGTAGATATGACATTTCACGCTATTGAAATAAAAACTGTGGGTGAAGTTTGTTATTCCATTATTTCAACGAATAGTAGTGAGAAAAGTCACCGGTGTCACTTGTGTGGGCTAATTTAAGGGTTTAAATCAGTGAATAAATAGTTGTTTTCATCATAACGAGTTCAGTTATTGTAAGTTGTACGTGATGAATATAAGAATGTGACAGTGACATCCAGTTTTTGATAAGAGTATTTGCCTATTTCCCACTATATTATTATGGTATATGCTAGTATATTGTTTATGGATTTACCTATATTATTGAAATAGGTTATAGCTTGTGTGTGTGTGGGCAGCGGAACCGATTCGCGATCTCACATGTGGATTGTGTGCAGACTGTTTTGCTGTGAATTCGTACCGTAGGACGGATAGGACTACCTTCTCCGTTAATTCGGTGTTGCCAAATTCAACAGCACAGCTTACTCTAATGTCAACAGCACAGCTTACGATCGTTATCCTCCAGTATTAAAAGTTTCTTTTACAACTCGATTTGCCGCCGACGTACCTATAGCAATAATTTGTCTTAACAAATTCCATGAGGGTCGTGGCATCAATTTTTGGTGTCCTAAAAAAAGGCTGGTGTCCTAACACCCCATGCCATACGCCGTTTAGGCGGCTTGCGGGGTATTATGTAGATGTAGATGAATTTCAGGTGTACTATTCGAACGAGTGGCAACGTTATCATCCATTTTTCTGATCACTAAAACATACGAAGTGAAACGCTTGTACTTCATCATCCCGATGCCGCATTATTAATATCCCAAGTAATAATCTAGGCACAATAGCAATAGGAAAACTTGCCCAAGAATAACAGAACAAAATAAAGTGACGATGAGCGGCTAAATACTCCCTCAAAACAAATTTTACACCATGCGCTCAGCGTATTTCCCTACTCCCTACGGTTGTTTAGGCACCTATGACGTCACGCCTGGCCTCGGCAACGCTCGGGTGTCTTCGCGCAGTGGTCGGCTCAGAGAAATTTTTCTCGATTTTAAATGCAATTTTTTTATTTCTTTTGATGTTGAATGGAGAAACTGAAGGTATTTTTGCGAGCTAATGTATCCATTTGACTTATTCAAAATAGTTTTTAGAGCAATCTACGACACATGCAAGTTCCTCATTCCCTGCAGCAATGTACAATTTTCAGAGCAAGCCATAAAAGGTAAATAGCATGCTTCTGTTGAAGATAAAGTACATAAAAAATATACAGGTAATTTACGATTTACAAACAGATACTTTATTGCACCTCTTGTGATTACAGCTCCTCCTCAGGATTTAAGTGGCCATATTTTGAACTATATATTTAATTTTTTCATTCTGAATATTACTCGAGGCACTCTTTAAATCGTGGTAAAAGTGTAAAAAAATTGGATTGTCATCCTGTTCTTAGCTATTCTGAAACTTTTAGCGCTCTAGGTAATCAGGAAGTGGTCGATATTTGAGTTGCAAGATTTTTTCCCGGAAGGACAAACAAGAAAGCGAGTATAATAAAGAAAGAGACACAAAAATTTTGAATTCCATGATTTTGAAATCACACCACGCAACTTTTTGGCGTCGTACCCAGATTGTTAACCAATTATGTTCTGTATCTTGAGCGCAATAGCTAATGGAAACTTTTAATGGCAATGTTCGTGTTTAACGAGACAAAATACGATGAAACGAATGATTTTTTTTGCATTTTGGTGTTGGGTAGTGTTATATTTATAAACATATTCACCCCAGAGTTACTTACAGGCGTGTAAATTTGACACATTCAAGGAAAAGGGTCTGGTTCATCCTCCAGGCAAAGCAATCTGAATTCAGTGTGACGTGGAAATCTTCATTCTGGTGACTACATGAGATCTCGCAGTGAATTGTTGAAACTCACATCCATAACCAATTCCGATCGTTTTGCAAATCACAATCATCATAATATTAAGAATTTGGTATGAAAGAGAGAGATATGGAATAAGATATTCCTACTTTCAGCAAAGTTCGCATATTCCGGATAGAATAGCCAATTGGGATGTTTGGCGGAGTAGAATGTCCAAATTAGAACCATAAGTTGTTGAGGACCAAATACTGACGCGTTAGATAACATGTGAGAAAGAAGAAGATGAACTCGTGAATTTTATTCTTGTCTTTTAAAAGTATTACTCATTGCTTGGATTACAAAATTATGCGGTATATTTCTTCGCCCATGTTCAATCCCTCCAAAACTAAATTGTTTTAAACTTTTGTGAATTACAATAATGAAAACGTGCTTCCATCAGCTAGCCTCCATTGTTTTCATCATTCTGCTGCCCTCCTGTGTAATTTAACACTTTTCCAGATCGCTTCTGTTGCTTAGCCAACGGCAAGTGTGGTGACCCACACTCACGTCAAATGAATGGAAAACATCCGGGCGGAGACATTGGTGGCGAATCATCATATCGCTCATTCAAATCTCATTCGCAGATGAAGATTGGAAAATTACTAAAGTCAAATTCTGACTAAAAGAAATTACCAGAATAATTTAAAAGGCTTGAAGAAACTGCTTTTCTCCTGATTTTTCCCTCATCTTCATCAGGGGTCATCAATCGTGTACATAATTGGTTTGACATGGCTCTCCACTCCGCTCTCCTATCTGATAGCATTTCCATGCTGACGAATTTCTCCTCATTTAAATCCTTAATAATACGTCCAAGCCTCGCTCCCCTGCAGAAGTATGCTCTTGTGTGGCACCTGATGATTTTTATCCTTACTTCCATACTTATATTCTTAACTCCACTGCTTCCTAGTATGCCCGCTGATATTGTAGCTCCTTCAGTTTACCTACTTTAGCCCGGTCAAGATAGACATTGACCCTGCATAAACTCCCAAGAAGCTGAAAATTTGCATGAACCTCAAGGATACCACTCTAATGAAATCCTGAAAAGTCCCCATCGATCCCGCGTGTGCAAAATATTTTATTCAAGGTCAAAGGTCACAAAAATGGGTTTTTGCATTTTTAGGCCAAACGGTTAGTATTATGATAAAAATTGCTCAGACCAAAATTGTAGATCAGAAGGTTATCTTCAAAATTGTTCGTTCACTTATATCTAAGATTTACCGTTTCTTAGAAAAAGCCTTTCGAAAGTCTAATTCGAGCGTCCAATAATGTTCGGAGAGCGCAACAATATAGTCATGCATATTACGGAGAAAACAGCTCCAGCTGACTGGATCCAGGTTCATGCAAATTTTCAGCATGTTGGGAATTTATGCAAGGGTGCCCCTCTTTTTTGGGCCAATTTGACCGGGCTACTTGTCATATGTTATTCACTGGCTTCATTAATTTATCGCATGCAGGATAACGTTTTATCATTGCAAGATCGCATGGATCAATGTCCGCATCCGCTCTTTCAATCCTTCAATTATTTTCGCTCTGCTTCACTAAGATCAGTAGCTTGCCAGAATTATGAAATAGGGGGTTATCGGAGATTTCGGGACACTACCGGGGTGTATGGAAAACACCCCAGGGCAAAGGGGGGCTCAACGAAACGGGGGTGCACCCCGAAAAAAACCCCTAGGATATATATTTTACTTGAAACCTTCTCACTAGGAGACGTCCTGGAATTTCCATGTGCACCATATTCCCATATGATTCTTAAACAGTGTTGGCAACCACTAACTTGTGCTCTGTGTGGAATTCCAGGAGCCTTTTTCCTCTTTCAATTTCTTATCCATATTTTCCATTTTTCCTTTTATCATAGCTTTGGGGGTCGATAGTGTACCCATATCATAAAATAATAATAAGACTATTTTCACCTCATACCTGCTTCATGTTCCTCATCCTCATTTCTTAGGCCTCATTGCATCTTCCACGTGTAACTCCTTCGAATGGGATTTTTGAATGGTGCGTTGGTAGCCACAAGCCTGTGTTCGGCGCAGAATGCATATAACATTTCGCTTGCCTAATCCATATTTCCCCGTTATTCTTCCGTCTTCAACTTCCCATCAAAGCATTCCAATGACAAAGGATAATATGATTTTCCTCTCCTTTTGCCTTTTGGATATCTTCCGTGATATTTCTTGGATTTTACTTATCATTTAGATGGTCTTATCATCAGCATCAAGGATGAGCTCATGCCAATTCAGAATGGCGTCGCTTTTGTCGCCAATCGCCTATTGAACGAGTAAACTCGTTTTTATCGCCGCTAACCTCTCTATATCTAGAGAGAGACCGTTCATTCAAAGCTCAGTGGATGTACTTTGTGGCTTTAAGGTTAAGCCGCGATAGGTTTTACCTATAATTTTAATTTTTCTATCCATTAACATTGTATAAAATAAATAAAGTCAATCGTATGGCTCTTAAAATGAAACGCTTGAAATATTAACGAAGTTTGCTTATATTTTTCTGATTTTACTATGTTTACTTACTTAGTGGTACTAGAGAAATTAGTGAGTATAATGAGTTATCAGAGCATTGAGACGACGGTGAACTTCAAAAGAAAGAGGGATGATTACATCGTGAAGTTCATTCACTTATGATCCCGAAAGCATCGCTATCTTCCCACGCCGCAAACAAGCGCGATTTAATACGCACGTCACCACATACTTTTTTATTTTTAAACCTTTCTTGATTTTATGAGACCGTGCCCTCGCGAATAATCACATTGCAGTCATAACACCAAGCAGCACTGTGCCCATTTCCATGCGTAAATCAACCTTTTCCCGCGACGCGTCGCTTCTGTCGCTACGAAGCGCCCCGCACTGAAAATTAATTAATGAAGAAACTCGGGTTGAGGAAGAGGAGGAGGAGGAATGGGTGGGAAAATGTGGGAGGTGGAGGTGAAAAGAGGGGGAGGGGTGCAGGAGAACCGTCGTCATGGTGAACATTAATAACCATGGAGACGACCCATCCTCCCCCGCCCCTGACTCCTTGTGTGACATCCCGAGCAAACCAATCCGAATGTTCCCCCACTCAAAGCGCCACGGTGGTATCTCCACATTAATTAAAGCATTGTGCGCCGACGTAAGGGAAGGGAGCGAGCGAAAGGCGGTTGGCGGGAAGCAGATGGAGAAATGGCGGGAAGAAGCGGTTGAGGCGGGAGACGGATGGAGAAATGGCGGGAAGAAGCAAAGAGGAAGGGATCGGGGTCCACTTATGGGGAAGGGGAGAAATACGCATTTCATTTTGTACACATTGTGGATTTTCTTCTCATAATGTGGATGAAATACACTTAAAAAATGAATATGGGAAGCGAAACTGAATGAGCCGTTACAAGATTCCCTAATTCTGGCTTCCTGGCTTTTCCCAGACAAAACATTCTTTTCCTCGAATGGATCAGACTTCTGAGTTTTCACTCTAGGTTTCTTTGGGGCAATCAATCCATCGCTGTTCTTTTGGGGTTCTTCAGATAGGATCGCATCGTAGTCAATTAATACACGAAACGGAGGCGAGAAAAATCTATACATATTTGGCGACAAAAAATTAACAATGCTTTTCGATTGAATTGCACTGGAACCAAAATCGTATAAGATGCAATGAAAAGCACAATATTTCTACATCGAGCCTGAATCCAGGCGACAGGGCGGAGGTATATTTCAATTGCCACTTTAAAACGTAACTTTTCCTAGACAACGTGAACGATTTTCCCCGATTTTTACTGAATAATGACCCTGGTTCATTCCAAACTCCCTGGCTTTCCTCTCATTTCCTTGAAATTTCTGTCCTGTGATTACCTTAAGTTTACTAAATCCTTTAAATATTAGAAGCCTTATTTTCAAAAACCTTTAGAGATATGACGGTATTAATATCGCATTCTGCCGAGAAAATCGTATCTCACCCAAGGTAAACGTTGAAAAAAAACTACAATGTGTTATGTTTGTTTTTTAAATTATGAAGTTTTTCAATAAATGAGACTCTATTGGTTCGATCGGCGCGCCACCTACCCCGGCTCCTCAAGGTTCACTGGTTTAACTCTGAGTCAGTTGTCTCCTTACCCTGCCACCGACCAGTCGATGTGTTCCTCTTACATAACGCATTTCTCTCTCTCTCATTTTATTAACCGATTCCCCAATACGTTACACGATGTAGAACAATTACTTACTTTACATACACAATCACTCATTTTAAATGCAAATAATAACTTTCTTCAAAATGAAATAATGCATACTTTATGACGGATTTGCATGAATGGTGGGCTAATATCTAGGCAAGCATTACGTTTTTCCTATTCCTAACTGGGTCTCCAATCTCCTGTGAATCCTATCAGAGCCAATTTATAAACCACAACTAGACACCGCTTACTCCATCTTTTTAAGCTAATCAACTCTACTTATGATTTATTACTTCATGTAGGGATACGTATCACCTATTAATCTTTGTCCTGGTAAAGTCTAAAATAATGTTGTAGCATAAAAATAACCTTTTTCTAAAAACCACGTTTTATTAAATAGAAGAAAACTGCTTCCGGCCCCTTTCATTATTGAAAATTTTAAATATGATTGATGATAAAGTACAATAAGTTTTAGAAGAACATTTCATATATCAAAAACGGAGACGTAGTGCGCGTGAAAAATTACATTTGCTCTTGCTAGGATACAAATTTGATACATATTGACCAGCAATTATTAATATAATAATCTCACATTTGCACCACGTTTTTCCGTTTTTATGCATCTTAAATGTTATTCTAAAAGTTATTGTACTTTCTCATCAATCATATTCGAAATTTTCAATAATGAAAGGGGTCGGACGTAGTTATTTTCTTCTTTTAAATAAAACGTATTATTTATATTTTCGTTCCAATACACCCCGAAATGAATTTTAAATATGGACTCAATCGGATATTGTTTAGACGTCGCGCATCGAGTTCAAATTATGAATAATGTGGATTTTTCCGATGGAAAACACGCGTTTGCCTAGAAATATAATCTGCGGTTTCAGGCGAGATGGATTGAAAACGGAACATAATGAAGAAGCAGGAGCATTTTTCAATATTTTTTTATTTATTGGTACCATGTACCAATAAATTTAAAATTGTGGAAATTGCTCCTGCTTCTTCATTGCGTTTGCCTACCTTACAGGAGTATGGTGCCGTATGATGGAGTATCCATAGCGGTGAATCCTCGTGAATCTTGCAGTACAGCACAGTCCTCACTAATCCACTGGCATAGTAATTATATGCCTCTAGAGATTTATAAGCCTTCAGCTGCTCTTTCGTGAAACGTGACTTCGTTTCAATTAGGAAAGAGTACACGTCGCCGAACTCAATTGGGGGCCAAAGGCTTACTTTCTCCTCCCACACAATATTTTTTGCGTAAGGATCAGGAGCAGTAATATCTTTTCCATTGACATGGACAGTAAGTTTTTTTATGTAGTGATCCTTCCACTTACTCTCCGACGTCAGAAAGTACTCACTCATGTTTATCTCTTATACTTTCAACCAGTCTCGTTCTATGATCTCCGCTTTTTGCCTACCAGTGCGCAAGGAATCATGGGTAACTCGAAAGGTAAACAAAAATATGAAAAGCCCGTATTGGTTGGAATGATTCGACTGTTTCAGCCCCAATATTATGACCCCAATTATGTCTTGTTTCGACGAGGGAGTGCATCAGAGGAAGGTTTAATAGTGAAAACGATTTCCTCTAATCCTTATCTCATCAATTGCGTCTTCATTTGATCTGATCAATTCAGGCGGCTGTTACACTGGCACTCATATCATCTTCGAACCTTGGATGCATTATCACTAATTTTCCCCCCATCAGATGCACATGGTCTATTTAAAAATTCCTCCTCGGTAGTCATAGCAATTCGTCGTACTATTTAAAGCGATCAGCGGCAACTGGTAAAAAATATTGCCGTGTTTTTTCATTGTTGTTTGCGGTTTCAGGACTAAGATGTAAACTGCCAGCATGCCGCAAAAGAACGGTTAGAAAAGTTCCTTCGCTGTGTTCTACTATAACTTCATTTCTCCATGAAAGGTTTCATCATGATTAAAGATGCGTGAAAATCGAAAATGCGATAAGGATGCGATGTGAGCAAATAAATGCGAAATAGATGCGATGACTGGAATTTTATAATATTTTTACGCAAATTTACCTTTTCGACGGTAAAATTCGTATATTTTGTGCCGAGCGCAGTTTAAATGGTCCGCCGACACACCGCATTTGAGCAACTGGCGAGCTGCTAGTCGGCTGGAACTCTACGTGGCCGCGAACTACAAGTGGGCGCGGGCAAGCTGCACCTGCGCCACTATATGACTTATTCCTTAATTTATTATTGTTCTACAACATAAATATTTAAAATATTCTGTATTTTGTCATATGACTGTGTTTCACTACATTATATCGTCATTTACCTCATTATGAACATAAAAAATAGAAGCTACAAAATGCGATAAACTCTTATTTAAAGTGTGATATAATAAAAATGAAAGTGCGATTTTCACTTATCTCTAATCATGATCTATCATCACGAGAACGTAGGTAGATATCGTGGTTGTTGTGTTGAGTCGTTGCTCATGAAGGACTGTGACTACCTGAAGTGCTGCGGACTTGACAAGGAGAGGCATTTCAAAAGGAAACGTGCTCAGAGTCAGGCTCAACAGCTGCTTTCCTGATAAATCTATTGCTTAATGAAACATTATCCATCCTAGTGTAATTACTGCCCAGGAATTTTCTTCCTCTTCAACATGCCTTCACGTGAAAATTTGGACTTTTGTACGTCATTCTTCAGTGGGTTGTGTTGAATCTCAAAAACAAGAGCTGGTAAAAATATTCATTTCCATATTTTTTCCAGACGAAAAATAAATAAAATTGAATACTTTGAAGTAGGAAACTGACATAAATATTTATTTTGTGGGGTATTGTTTAAGGCAGGAGTATGATTGATATAAAAGCCACTCGTGAACCTTGGATGAATTAATTATCGTTTATAGGTATTTCTTTATAACAAGGCGCCACGGAAAGTGATGCCTCCCTCCCTTATACCCCCCCAAAATAAAGGAAGGCTGCGCGTTTCGTCAAAAACTGCTACGGGCGTACAGACAGTGTTAGCCAGATGTTAAGCGAATTAGGCTGGGTGCCGCTTGAGACTCGGAGGCTGCGCGCTAGGATTAGAATGCTTGAACAATTGAGAATGGATATATTTAAGAGCGACACAGAGAACATAATATTAGAGCCAGGTCCGATAGAGCGATAAATTAACAGAGATGTTTTGCCGAACGGATAGATATGCGAATTCGTTTTTCCCCCGAACCATAAAGTGTCCTAACACCCCCCGCCACACGCCTTTTAAGCGGCTTGAGGGGTATTGGGTAGATGTTGAAAACAGTGGCCTTAATCCGCACGTGGCGGAGGCACAAGGGGATAGTTGAGTATTTGCGGGTAGATGAACGAATTGAGTCTCTTAAAGAATGAGAATCATCCGCTGTTGACGATAGCCAAAATTACTCCTGGAGGAAGACAGTAGGGTAGACCGCATTTGAAAAATGCCAGATTGGCGCCCATGCGATACCACTCCACGTGACGTCGCAGGAACCTAGTTTCTATACGAGTAGATAGGAGTTTTACATCGTCTGAGATTACCAATGCATGCATGAGGCAGAGAACTCAGGGAAACATGTCTTAATAATCGCCTATTAAAACTGGCTAAGGTCGGAAAGTATCCTCCGTTTGACAAGATATTGATAATCCTTATGTTAGCCAAGCGATACCTACTCTGCTACCTGCTAGCATCCTGCATCGTATCAGCACTCAAAGCCTCGCCTCAAGGTCACCTCACACGCCGAATGCGGGAACCAGAACGACGTCATACGGGCTTTTCCCAGCATTCATACTTAGCCGTCGCGTTTTCGCGCGCTTGAAAATTTTCGCTTTTCATTTAATCGCGAAAAATACATCGTCATTTAAAAATCTAAAAGCGTGAAATACGTACTCCATGAGTAATAATCTTTCGATTTACGCAAAACAAAAATGATAGGAAACCACCCTATTCCCACAGCTGCATGGCAAGGCGTATTCCGCGGGAATTGTGGAAATGGGATATTTCACTGGTATGATACAATATCTCAACCCTTATTCAAAGAATTCCATCAATGGAAGAAAAATATAAGTCACGACTGAAAAAAACGAAACTCCTGCATTCAGTTTTTCTCTCATAATTTTTCACTAAAAAACGCCAAAGTTATCACTGCCAACTTCTCATGTGTTCACGGCGTCATTAGACTTCCGGTTGAAAAACCCGTTTCTGGTTACCAGTAATTTCTTTATTTAATTATTAAAAAACAACCGATTTTGCATTTACATTGAAAGTAAAACTTATCATCTGTCGCCTTAACAAATATATACAATTAAAAAAACCATAAAAAAGATTCAAGAGAAAAAAATTTTCTTAAATCTTCATCTTAAATGTTTCGAAGGATGTTGATAGATATAGGGAGGGAAGGTCGAGGAAATGATGTTGATCTAGGTGGAAAGTCTGTATAAGAAAATAGGGTGGTTTCCTATTTTTTTTATTGCCTAACTCGAAAGATTATCACTCCTGGAGTGCGAATTTTACGCTTTTAGATTTGTGAATGACGATATCTATTTTTCGCGATTAAATGAAAAGTGAAAATTTTCAAACGCGCGAAAACGCGACAGCTAAGTATATATGCCGGGAAAACTCCGTGTTACGCCGTTCTGGTTCCCGCTGCCGCCCTCTGAGGTGACCTTGGGGCGAGTCTTGAGCGCTGATACGACGCAGGATGCTAGCAGGTAGCAGAGTACCCTGCTAGCTGGTAGCGCTTGGCTTAAATATGGATTATTTCTACCTTACCAAACGAAGGAAACTTTTCGAGCTTAGTCAATTATAATAAGTGATTATTAAGTGATGTTTCCCTGAAGTCTGTGACTCATGCATGTATTGGTAATCTCAGACGATGTAAAACTCCTATCCTCTCGTGTAGAAACTAGGTCTCTGTGACGTCTCTTGGAGTGGAATAGCATGGGCGCCAATCTGGCCTTTTTTAAACGAGGTTATAATTGACCATTGCCATTCGTCTAAACTGGGATTTTTACAACCAAATAATATGCATATTATGAAAACCCTAACGGTGGGTAGCGTATAGCAATCAATGCATTTCGTTTCCTTTGATGAAGTAAACTACTCTATTGAGCCTAAGGGAGAAGAAGGAGTGGTTATTCAGAGGCCCTGGCGGCGGCATCCTCCCGGTCAATTCAAATATAACTTAATTTACTCCCTTTTTAATCGATTTAAACTAAAAATATCAATTTTCAATTTGAAGGAACGGTAATTTCAGTTTCTCTGATGCCTAATATATCATATTCATATTTGCATTCTTGTATACCTTAAAAGATAACAGATTTTCTTCTTGTACAGATTTTTTCGAAAACAACCTGAGACATAGATAGCAGTAGATAGCCGTAAGTTAGTATTTTCAATTCAAAGAACACTCACTCACAAGCAGTGGCGGATACAGATGGGGGCGCGCGCCCCCCCTTTGCGGGGCCACCCGTATTGCCAAACATAGCATAACCACAGTTGTAATTTTTTTATATCATAAGATGGCATTGTCTTGGATGTATGTAATCAGCGATTTGATCGTTGGATTATTCTTCCTCATAGAATAATCCTCTAAAATGGCTGGCACAGAAATTGTTTTCCATGTTTCGCTGATGGTAGGACCAGCCCGCCTTTGTGACGGTGCGGGATTCCTCGTCCCATCCCTTCCTTCCCTATCCCGCCCAAGGAGGCGTCGTCGGGCTCCTATCGCGGCGGCGGCTCCTTCCTTTTCCCTGCCTTGTCCTCCCCCTTCTGCGGTACAGAGGTGATAAGCTTTGGCTTCAGACTTTGACTCAGGAAAGTAACCCCGCGATCCCGCCGTAGGGCTTCGTATCCACTGTCTTGAATATTTGTATAATCACTTTAATTAAATATTTCTTAGGCTCTACATATTACTTGATTATTTTTTATTACGATAAAAGTAAAGGTAACTCAAGATATCTTTTGCGCCCCCCCCCCCTCCCCCGCTTGCGTTATCTCTGTATTGGTTACTGCTCACAAGATATTAGGTTGCATGAGGCTGTCGCAAATCAACTGATAAGACAGCTAATCCCTCACAATAATTCAACCAGGAACACAGCACCCGAAGTAAAACCCGGAAGGAACGACCCTGCACATTGTTCAAATGGTAAGTGCACTTCGCTGGGGTTTTCCTTGGCATGATTCCCGCTTATATCGCATTCACGTGGATTCCTTTCAACCTGTGTCGATTATCATCCTCTAAAGATATATGACGTTCTTTCACTTCGCTCCCATCGGAGACATTTGCTCCATTGTTCGCCTGAAAACGCCACTCTCGCTGCAGCAAATGGAAATGAATGTAGGCACACATGTGTGGTACTTGTTCCTGCTACTCCACAAGGCTCGTGCAAACATTAATTTTTTGAAATTTTCATCGCCGAAATCACGACATTTCCGCTGCGCTCACGTTCGCGACAGTGATCAGTGAACTCGAAGAGCCACGTGACGAGTGGTGAACCTCGATGTTAGATCTTTATTCTCCACATGTTATTCCTTAGCCACGGGTCGGTGGACAGGGGTTGAGGCTGCTAGTTTCATTGTTGTGCTTTGGGGGTTGTGCAAATTTGTTTCCGCAGTGAGAAGCAGCGATCTCGACAATAGCTGCGGTGAAGCAATTTGGTGGGCGGGAGGACGACCTGCACGTAAAAATCTTGCATTTATCGCTCTCATTCATTTCCCTATTCCCTGGCGTCATCTTCCATGCACATGTAAACATTTTCCTCCACTTTACGGTGCACATTCTATCCGCTTGAAGTGTTCCGAGTAAAAACGCGGTTGAGCCCACCGTTGCTGCTTATACTGCACGGAGGTTAGTTTAAGCCTGAGATTTTTTTAACGGAAGACGAACGGAACGAAAAACAAAATCGCAGCGAGACAAAGGACGTATCCATCACAAGCCTCTTACGCTATTACTTTAGGTAGCTGCTATTGTTTTCGCACGGACGATTCCGGTTGGTTCTGTCCTCCTTACGATACATTGTCTTTGCCTGCGCACCCGTGCCTTTTGTCTTCGGCAGCAGAGAGAGAGGGAGAAAAATATCTGACGCGCGCACATATAAAACAGTTCCTTCGATGATTCAGCGGGAAGTTTACCCCGATCCTCAGTTTCACGTTTAGAATAAGGAGAATAGGGAACGTATACAATTTAGTCGAGCTCACGGCGGTGGGGTTACGTTCAGATTTGCGGATCACTGTGAATTATTACTAACTGTAAGTTCGCCTGTGGCGTAATGTTGGGAAGTAAAGGGGATAAGTAGGAATGGGTATTTTACGATCAGGAATCACAAATTGGCATTCCACGGAAATAACGAAATTAACAAATACGAATACTGCGATAACGAAAGAACAACTTACCACGTGAAAGAAGAGGAAAAGAGTGGGAAAAAAGAATCATTAAGATCAAGCAGTGGTGAGGAAGTGGCACTCTTGGGATGATAAGCATTTATTTGTTATTTTGAAAAGTTATTAGGAAAGACACCGATCTCAGCGGCTCAACTCGCCGTGACTTTATATCAAACAGACGTTCCAGTGAAATATTCCTCCAATCACAGATCAGACTGTGTTTCAAGTGTACGTTCGAATCGATTTCTCGATTGTTTATGCCTGTCGAATGACTACAATGGAGGACCTCAAATCTGGAAAGCTTGGGACCAAAGAGTTTCTGGATTTCTGGTTTTTCTGAATTTCTGATCTTCAGTACGCGGAAAAAATTGGTACACTTTTTCTTGAGAATTTTAATGCGATAAAAACATAAAACATGGTCTATCGAACAACCCCTAGAAGTTCATTCGTCACCTTAGATGGAATCAAGTACACTACATTGAAGGAGGCTAAAAACTTGCCAAATAAGTCGTCAAATCACGACCGTAGCTACCACAGCATAAACTAGACGTGTTTAATACTGGATGAGAAGGAGCAATAAATACGTATTTTTCTTCATGCTCGATAGCTTTCGTTGAAAGCATTCGCCAGCAGACGTTGCGATATCTATCAATAGCTTCCTTAGTCGGACAGTAAATCAATGCAAATGCTTCTATATTTTGTTAATTATGTTAATTAATTAACCTAAAAATGCGTTCAAGCTCTTGTGCTCGATATTTGAGATCCGTACGTGTCCCTGCCTAGGTTGTGAGCGTATGTTCATGGCATGTGCTAACTTCCTGCTTGTCCCAGAACAAGGCTCAGAGAGTGGTGCCACGAGATGGCAAGTCAAAGCACCACGCAGAGGAATTTTCAAACGTTCTGGATTTCTGGTTTTCCGGTTTTCTGGATTCTGGATTTGAGGTCCTCAACTGTATTTTGTTGATGCCGGTCGATTTTCTAAGTGATGCTTATCTCAGCAAATTTATATTTCGATTCGGGTGAAGCCGCTGCGAATCATTGGACAGTGGACTCTTGTTTCCAGTTTTCAACTCCATAGTTACGCGTAGATAAGTTAAGCTGTCGTGGTCGAAGCCTAAACTTTCGCCAATCAAGCATTCTTCCATCTATCACGGTTATTTGACGTCCCCTCCTTGCTCAGCACTTGCTCAATCCAAAGCCTCTGTCTTTTCCCTATCATATCTCAAATCCTCCTCTTTTGCTCCACCACTTCGTCATTCCTCCTCCTATCCGTCAAATTCACCCTCTCCCTTCTCCTCCATACCTGGATCTCGAAACACTATACTCTGTTCATTTTATCTTTGCGGGTGAGCTGGTGTGGCCAAAGCAAGTGGAGATGAGGGGAGGGAAAGTTTCTCGACATGTGACTTTGTCTTTGCCAATCAGCAAACAGTAGGCGTGGCCTCAGTCAGTCGCTCTCAGACCTCCGCCGAGTGAACATCGTGAATCTGCTCGTGGAGCAGTGTTGCCAAACCTCACGCGTTCTCTTGTTATGTGACTAAATATGCCTTCCACCAACGGTGCCTCATTCTGCGCAGTAGCTGACAATGTCATGGGCTTCTGTGAAAGGATTATCCACCAATGCCTTCCAAATGAGTAGGTATGAGCCGGGGCCAAAATATTTGTGGCCACCCATGACTCACACGTTTTCAGTTACAAAGTAGGGCGGCTATGTACATTTGGCAACGTTATGTTCGCTCATTCTCTTCTCTCTCCTTCCCCTCTCAGCGAAGCCATCCGAGAGTGTCCGGGCTCTCACGAAAGCTCACCCGCAGACATAAAGTGAACAGACTATAATGCATACATATTCTCTTTTCTTCCTCCGTCCTCAACGTCTTCGAAACCGCACCAGAAGGCGCAACACTCAAAATTGGACTCCTCTTCATTGGTTTCTTCTTCAAATTCTTACGTAACGCATCTCTTATTAGCTCTTTCCTATCCATGAGCGCCTCGTTATCCTTCGCCATTCTCTTCCTCGTGTATTTACTTTCGTGTCTGTTTTCCTCAAATATGCTGCCCAATTAGTTGAATTGATTTCAATGCTCAATTTTGTGGCTGCCTACTTACATTTTATATTGAGCCTCACATTCATAGCTCGCGCTGCTTTACAAAACCGCATAACCTTGGTCTTTTATAGTTAATCTTCATTCCAGATTCATCACACTGTCGTTATAACGCAACCATTTCGCTGACTGGATAATCAACGCCTGACAATTCCCGAATCTCACTGATTTAAACATCAATCCTCCAACTTTATCTCCTGCCTCTGCCTCCTTCCATGCCACCCGCATCACTTCTTCTGTATAGACGTTAAAAAGCGGAAGCAGTAGTGGACTGTCCTGTCTCACACCTCGACCTATGCTTCCCTACCACTCTAACTCTACGTTCGCAGCCCTCACTTGCACCGTCTGAGACATTTACATATCACCAATAACAATAAAAATAAATGCTAACTCAATTGTAATCGGACTGAGCCCTGATATACGTTTTTTGGAGTATAAAGCGAGTCAAAGGATTCATTATCTGGCCCAATCCCACATCGAGCACGGTTGCTGAGGAAGGAGAGATTCCACTCATCTGAGTTCCTGGAGAAGTTGCATTTAGCCAATTAATGGAGCGAAAACTCCTGACTGACCATTCCAAAAGATTTGGAGAAGTCGAATTATTACTATTACTGTGACTTTACGATTTTGTACTCCTGTTTTTTTTACATTTTCTGTGATGTTAAGTAGTGGTGCCGTATCCCGTTGGGAGATGGATTTCCATGCATTTAATATGTTTTTTTCGACCATAAATGTTTTCATTTGCTCATGCACCACTCGCTTAGTAATCTTTGCACAGGCACAGAATATTCCTATCGGTCAAAGGACTGAAAGCATTTCGCGACAGGGCGAACTAGCGAATGCTTCCATATGAATGAATGAAGAATTAATTTATTTCTCCAACCTTGAATGTTCACTTTTTTTAACAACACAAAATAAATGGAGCTTTAGGTAGCTTCAATGGTTAAAATAAAAAACCAGCATGGAAGCTACCATCTTAAAAATTAAATTCCAGGCAGGCCAGAAAACAAAAGAAAGTATGTATAATTTTTTGTAACATTATCCTTATGAAACATTTATATGACAATAACTTACAATAAACAAGAACAAAGTATAATATATGTACAGAACAAAATAAATTTCTTTTTCCTCCTTTTACAAAAATATAAAAGAATATATAAAATAATATATAATAATATGTACATTATTCACAAACACATCAAAAAAGAACATTTATATTATCGTGGGATAACAACCAATCTTTGGCCGTTTTACAATTTTTATATATTCTCTTTAACTCTTTGATCGAACAAGGTAATTTATTTAAAACCTTCGGCCCCAAATAAAGAAACGATCTTTTAAATACAGACAGATGAGGCTTAGGAACTAGAAAATGAACATTCCTACGTAGGCTATAACCATGCTCGGTTCCAGAAATTTCTGGAAAACTACCACTTCACAAAAAAATAATTTTAAAGTTTTATAAAAATAATGTACCTTAATGGCAATAACTTAAGACTAACAAATAGGGGGTAAAAGGGGGTATCGCAGGAGGTTGGTCCGTATGAGGTGGTGCATCAAAAATATCAGAAGTCCAGGGAGAATTAAGGAGAGAATCTATTTTATTGCGGTGATATACGGTGATATGACTACCACACTTTAGGATACTACTTTCATTGTTAAGATTTTAGCCTCCTGTAGAACTGATTCACAATAATTGTTGGGTAATTTCGTTTTCCTTACCCGATGAGTTCGTCCTTTTGAATGAACTCGGTCGCTCTACTTGCCGTTCCTTGATATCGACGTGAAAATGTGATCCGATCACCAATAGTGTATGTACTATCGGACTTCCATTTGACATATTCTACAAAGTAACAGAAAATACCGTACTACACTTATGGAGTGCAATTTCAGATACCGAATCATTGTGTTCGGACGTTCAACTGTGATTAAGTAATCATCACAAAAAATAACACTAATGAGAAGGGTGTTATTGTTTACGAATTTTAATCAATCGTTTTTACTCGTTATGACGCAATCGATGTTAATCCCTGTTCTAGACGTAGATTATTCATGTAATTACAAAAAAGAGACACAAAAGTCATTTAAGTATCAAATATATGCCAACATCATCAACTATGCTTTTTAATTAATACGAAAATGGAATGAAATAATCCATTCAAGTTTCTTAAATATAGACTTTACAGCCCATTTTTATCGCTTTTGATAGTATTTAACGTCTGTTGCATTCCAATAGCGATTGTCCTACTAGTAATCAAAAGCTGTAATTAATTTTCAAGCACGTAGGTGAAGCAGTCTCACTGCTGGGATAACAAATTCATTTTTTTAAATAAAGTTAAATTACTTGCATGAAACTGCCGAATATTTTTATCAAATCAATTGTAAAAATTTTACTTTTTTCCATCGATGATGCCATAAAATATTTCCATCGTGGGCTCTCCCATCAGAACGAAAAAGTTTAATTAATTCCCAATCCGCGGAAGACACGCAAATAATAAAAAAAACTGGATTTGATGTGTCCTTGTAGTCTGAGAAACCAAATTAATATTCGCGGTCAGAGAACTGAAATGAAATCATTGTTCACCCATCAAACTGTACACAAGAAATAAAAGAATAGATTTTTTTTTGAAATCCTATTCGTGGTTGCCAATCAATCATTCGCGGTCGTTATGACGTGGCGCGGGTGAGGGGAGGAAACAAATGAAGGATGTAACCCGCGCGAACAAACGCGGGAGCACGCGCGCACACACACAAAAGCCGTTTGCTCGTCAAATGCAATCAGGCGGCGGCGTGGGGGAGTTTGAATTCGCTGGGGCCGAATTAGCGGCGCTCAACAACCACCTGATCCACTCATTCCACGGCTCCCTCTTCGCTATGGAATTAGAGGTGGAGGAGGGGGGGGGGGGAAGGTTCCTCATTGGTGGGTCCCGTGGAGGAAAAAGGGGCTCTGATATAGGCACTGCGTAGCAATCACTTCGCACAAAGCGAGCGGTAACAAGGGAAGCGAGATTTTAAGGGGCTAAGAGACTGTTGATTCTGGCAATCTGAACGGTCGACATTAACGACAATAGGGTGGTTTCCTATTATTTTTTATTGCCTAAATCGAAAGATTATTACTCCTGGAGTACGAATTTTACGCTCTCAGATTTTTAAATGACGTTATCTATTTTTCGCGATTAAATGAAAAGTGAAAATTTTCAAGCGCGCGAAAACGCGACGGCTAAGTATGAATGCCGGGAAATCTCCGTGTGACGTCGTTCTGGTTTCCGCTGCAGCAAGTGAGGTGACCTTGGGACGAGGCTTTGAGCGCTGATACGACGCAGGATTCTAGCAGGTAGCAGAGTACCCTGCTATCTGTTAGCGCTTGGCTTAAATAAGGATTATTAATACCTTATCAAACGAAGGAAACTTTCCAACCTTAGCCATTTTTAATAAGTGATTATTAAGACATGTCTCCCTGAACTCTGTGCCTAATGCATGCATTGGTAATCTCAGACGATGTAAAACTCCTATCCTCTCGTGTAGAAACTAGGTCCCTGTGACGTCACGTGGAGTGGCATCGCATGGGCGCCAATCTGGCCTTTTTCAAATGAGGACAAAATTGACCATTGTCATTCGTCTAAATCGGGTTTTTTTAAACCAAATAATCTGTATATTATGAATACACTAATGGTGGGTAACGAATCGCAATCAATGCCTTTCGTTTTCTTTGATGAAGGAAACTACCCTATTGGAAAAGGTTAATGACGCTTGGTAAAGATTTTACATGCGCCATTTACTCTTGAATTGTTTCTGCTTGGTTGTGTTTTATTAGAAACCTTTTCAGCGGAATGTAGACGGAAAATTATGACGCGTATTAGCCATTATTTATCTAGTTTGGAATACGTGATGAATTTAAACCTATGGCCACTCAATGTAGCAATATGAAAGACTGGCTCCATTGGCCGTTTAACTCACAGAACTTGTCCTCCACACATTTACTTTCATTGCTGACTTAGATAGAGTTTGGGAAATAAAGAGGTCCCTATTTTTCCGTTTTTTATTTCGACTACAATAGTCTTGCTTCTCCAGCTACTCGCGGTTAAAAATCAATATCCCCAATCAACCCTTTCGCTGATAAGTGGATGACGTCCTGACCTTATTCCGCGCGCCACACCGTTCCTAGGATACTCTTAGGACTTGCGCGTGGTTGTCATTCAAGCGATTCCTTCCCTAAATGGAATATCCTTCATCCCTGATGAAATAAAATTTATACGAGCGTGCTGCGCCGGCTCCCAGCGGGCTTCCCCCGCTATTTTCAATGTAGGTCCACATAGGGATAGGGGCGTTTCTAATTTTAGAATGTAGAAAAAAAGGCAGGGTCTTATGTACAAATTTAATTGAAATGTTAATGTACAAATTGAGGTCAGAGGACCTCTTTAAACACAACATTGGAAGTAATTACACTATCCTCTGTTAAACGCACATGATGACTCATACCTACGTAAGATATTGTTGCAAATGAACAAATGTATCAGTTTGTGCGCCGTTAACGTCAGGAATATTTACCGGTTTTTGTTTTTTTTTGTTTTTTTTTATTATTTAAAAACCAATTTTAGGAAAAAATAGCAAATTTTGGAAGTAAGGTATGCCGTAGCATGTTTTCTGATAAATTCTGTGCATTTTGGTACCTCATTTGTAGAGTTTGGTTGCGTATAAGTTGAGAAAAAGGTATCTATACAGTAGAAATAATATAGAAGATTGAATGACGTCTCCAACTCAATTGGGCATTAGCAACATTGGACATTTCTTCATTTTCAACTTACAACACAATGGCTGCTGATTGGGGAAGATTTATTTTCAATGATACATATCTTTCTCTCACGTAAACCGAATACTTGCAATGATTCGCACTCTCGGGTTTGTGAGAACATTGTTTTTCTCCGGTTGCTTCCCGTAACAGAATTTCCCATCACTACTTCGAAGGAAACTAATAAGATTTTTTTATTCTTTCGTAAGTTGAATTTGTTTATAACCAAGGGGAAATTTAAGCTCTCCGCCCTCTAAATACAACAACATGAAAGGCCGACTGAAATGGCTCTAAAAATGCTTTCTCATAACTTTCGTCCTGACTACACAGTGCGGTGTTATGCAGGGAGTAAGAGTGTTTCATTTGAGAGGCTGTCCTCCCCGATCACTCATTAACTGTGCAGTTGGAACGATATTATGAGAGAGAATATTTCCGACAGTTACAGTTGTCTTTCATATTGTTGTAACTCGTTTGTTTTAACACTTTGATTTAAGACGCTAATTTCTATGCCCTACTGAAAAATCCAGCCATTTTTACTAAATGCACAATTTTTTTAAAAATTAGCATCAAAAATGTATTTATATCGATGTGTATTTCAATAAAAATGGACTTTGCTCTTCTTTATGAATGAGTTGAATAACATTTACTGCTAACTTTTAAATATATATTTTGATAATGAAAATCTACTTATTTTGAAAAATAAAAAAGTTGCCACTAATGATGTACCGCCGTAAAATGCATAATATTTTTATTACGCTCAATTTGAACTATTTACACCATGGAAATCATAACAAAATAATTGTTCCAAGCAAATCATCCAAAATCCTGGATGACAAAAAGGGTCACTGCACCCTCAACGAACGGTTCTTTCCTCCAAAGAATTTTCACACAAAGTAGGCTAAGAAAAGGGTGCCGGTAGCCACAGAGGACTTTTCGTCCTCAAGACATTAAAAGAACTCTTTCTCCATCGAGCAGTTGATTTTTGAAATAACGAAACCGCTAAGCAGTTAACTGGAAAAGTGGAAAGAATATGGGCGAAATATTACAGCTTCGAGAAAGCAAAGTCAATAAAATAGAAAGACGTAACATTACATACGTCCATGGCAATCTTCAAAAAGATTAACAGGACGTAATATAACGTCCATGGCATGCAAAGTGTTAAGAAATGATCAATATGCGCCGCTGGTTACAAGCATAACTTAAACTGAGCCCAGTAATTTACTTTGATACTTCACCATTGTTCTCCTCACTTCGCTATGCCATGACTCGGATTGCAGCTGATGTTGGGGGAGGAAGTTTTTTAATCGGTAGCATTGAGAGTTGTAAGAGTGAGTGCTGTTGGTTGAAAAAAGGATGGACTCTTCACATGGACAGAATCCATTGAAATTATTCTGCACAAAGCATGTGGTTGCGGTGATGACATTGTTAGGAGGTGAACAGCTTTCGGATAAATTGTGACGTTTATTAAAAGTACTCGCTTTGCTCGCTGGGGGGGCTCTGCCCCCCCTAGGCCCTCCCGGAAAAGGCCTGCGGCCTGTTATGCTCACTGTGGGAGGTCTTACACTTTTTGTTTGCTACTTGTTACTTAAGGATCGTTTACTTTTAAGCTGGCTAGCTTAGGTATAGGCAATATTTCCACTTTAACGTAAAACGAGCGCATGGTACGTAGGCTACGTTATGAATGTAAGTATTTATAAAGAGAAACGTTTTTCTGAGGGGCTAAAAAAGTAAATAAATTTCTACGAGTTTCTCTAACTTATTCAATTCAAATACAAAAAACGTTGAGACCACGTTCCACTGCATACGTAATATCATAACATAACACCACCTAATGCATACGTAATATCATAACATAACGACTTTACGTATCACAATGAAAAACACGTTTATTAATTATTTTCCACAAAACTCAACCAAATTCTTGATACACGAATAAGATGTAACAGCTGTTCCCCTTCGTAAGCGAATTACGTAGGGACAGAATATCAATATCTAGAACAAATGCGCCTAAGCATGAATTGGGGCTAGTATGATGAATTTTATCGAAATATTATTTATCGTGATCGCGAATGATTTCACTTCAGAAATACCTCTATTTAAAGTTTTAATGAATCGGGATATTTAAGTAAATGAAAGGTCGTAGCACTTTTCCACAAGAATTTTTAATGCGTACAACGCGTTTCGGCTCACTGAGCCATCATCTGGTAACACAAATATCTCAGCTTTAATATCCAACGCAATGCGCAATAAATCTGGTGAGTAACGGATCACAGCCTTTGGTGTACAAGACATTGTGAATGTCAAGATTTCGATAAATTTCACAGTTGAATAACTTAGTCACTCAAGGAAACGTGATTTTCGCAAGACAAATAATTGGATAAGAAATACCTTTATTTGCACTTATCTTCCATATTGTATTATTCACTGCCTATTCACTCCTGCAGCTCACGGATAACATTGTACATTAAAAAGGAAATTAACGGAAAAAAGAACGTGAACAAAAATAAAAAGTTATCACCATCACAAAACACGATAATAAAATCATTTTTACCAACCTATATTATGTAAGACTTGTTTAAAAGTCTTTCTACTACAATCGTGTATCGCCAACAAGATACGAACTATCGTCAACAGCACGAATCATATTTCAAATATGGCATTTAGAGCACTTGTTAACTTTGAAATTAATAACCACCACACTCTCGATGTAATATACCAAAAACAACAACTAATTTCTTACCTTACATTTCTCCGCTTTTCATTTGAATGCGCTTTGATTTAAACAGGTGTTTGTTCTTGCGGAAAGAAGACGCAAAGAAATAGACACTTCAATTATTACTTTCTTAATTTCCTACCTTATATTTATCAGTTTTTCGTTTCATTTCCTTTATCTTCTTTCCCAGTTTAGCTCCTCTTGTTTTCATAAACAAATATGTTGCTATGATTGTTAGCTTGTATGACTGCCGCGCCGCCATTGGAATTTGGTGGCCATTTTTTGAACTAATCCCCATAAACTCAATTTTATATGAATAGACTGATATATAATTGTAAATTTAGTGTTTTCATAATTTTTCCTGGGGTTTCAGACAATTTAAGAGGGGGTCTTCATTAGACTTTTTGCCGTATCTCGTCTCGTTCACCCCAAACATTTGTATACGTGAATGAATGAATTAATGAATGAATGAATGAATGAGTGGTCGTTAAGGGGCTTCATGTTATATAGATAAGAAATAATTTCCACCGTCATTTTCCTATCAATTGTATTTTACTTTGCAGTTCTTCATTTGATTTCCCAAATTTTCCGCCATGTGTTATTTTATCACTTTTTTCGAATTTCACTTTTGGTGGTAATGGTTTTACGCCCGTACGCTTGACTGTGTACGCAAATATTGTTTCATCTACATCTACATAATACCCTGCGAGCCACCTCTAGGGTGTTTGGCAGGGGGTGATCAATCACCAGCATGCAATTGGACTCTCACATTCACACCATACGGTCCTAAAAGCGTCACGTATACTAACAAATTATACTACTCTATGCTGTTAGAAATAATAATAAAATTAAGAAACATGCATTAAGTTTTACATAGGTTAGTAGGCTACACTACAAGTTATGTAATCTATTGATGAATTCTATCGCTGCCGTTATAATCTCTTATTGATCGTGGAAAAAATGACACTTTGAATCTGTCTGTTCTACAATCTATCTCTCTTATTTTATTTATATGATCTAATCTTCCGTAGTATGCTGGCGTCCGTAAGATATGGTTAACTCCGTTAGAAAATACACTGCTCTTGAATTTATCTAAAAGGTTTAGTCTACTTTTCAATCTACGGTCTGACAGAGATTCCCATCCGAGTTTATCGAAGAGTATCGTAACGACCTTTCACTTCCTGGCAGCTAAATACGGTACTTCGTAAAGTTTTTAAAAATCTATATATACTCAAGGATTTTGTGAGAGTGCTCATGAGTTGCCAGTCGATTGAAATTGATCCGCGCGCGATGATGTACTGCTCCACTCTCTAAATATCTCGTGCATTGATCGCCTCGAGTGCGATGCGGTCCTTGCTCTAATTTCGGGATCTCTCTCAAATACACTCGCAAAATGGACTGAATAAAGCTATAACATTAACGGAGGTGCTGGGTGATTAATTAAGAGGGCTTGAATGTCTGTTTCCGCGGATGTTTTGAGGAGAAGTGGGAAATGGGGTTGGGTGGGGGGGTGGGGGTTTGTTTTTTTTGCTGGGGGGCGGGGAAGTGGAGGGGGGAAACCCTGCAAAGGGGTTGTGCATCCGCTGAGGACGTTTGATGCGGTCATCCTGTTCAATTCCACCATCTGGTGCGCAGAAAGGACTGGGGTGGGGGGCGGGTTTACGGCAGCTAGCTGCCTGAATGAGTGAATGAATGGATGAGATTTCCCCCATCTCAGCGTCCCAACCCTTCTTTCCGCAGCATCCATCCTCACAGGGTTTATCTCCCGCCTCCCCTCCTCCCCAAATGGGGATCCCTTTTTTAATTTCGTTGTTCCTCGGCGCCAATTAATCTACGAGGCTCGCTAATCACTGTGCCCTTTGCCTTTCGGCTGCTAACCTCAGGGGCTCTCGTGCTGTGGCATCGGCCCTTCCCTCTCCCTCGCTTCGCTGCGAGGTCGCTCGAAAGCAGATTTGCGAATGCGGTGTGCTGAGCAAGGGTGCCGGCAGAAACGGCCTTTCGAGTGTGTTTAATGTTTTGCGTCCTTAATAAGCAACCCCATAATCTCTCAAAGTTTATGGAGTCGCCATTGTATCAGCATTTTTGATCTCCCGCATTTTAATCTTTCAAGAAAATAAATTCGGAAATACATCTAATTTAACCGTTAATCTAATTTAACAGTCCAATGTCCCCCTTTGGGAACAGACTTATAAAAATTCATGAAAATTATATTCCTATCTATGAATACTTTTATAGCTTTTGTTGTGTAAATAAAGTATGAAAGTATTTTTTAAAAGTGAATCGCCTAACTTGTGTGTACATTGATCGTTAATTATACCTTTTCAAAATTGGTTATTTTCATCACATTTCCAGTGAGCATGCGGTTTATTAAAAATTTTCCCCTAAACTCGCTCATTTTGGAACATTCTATAAAACGTATTCAAAAGTTTTGTTCAGGTTTTCTTTCATAATGTATCATATTTATTTGTAAATTAAATGTACAAAAAAATTAAAACAATTAGTAAGTTAGTTCGGTCTTAAAAGGGTTAGATACTTATCCTTGATATGTATAACGGATTGGTAAGATTTTTAGCGATACATCTAGAAAAAAGTATAACGAATAATAAACTTTTAATGTATTCTTCAAAAATATATTTCTTTTTTTAAATGCTCACGTTGTTCAACAGTTTTGCAGGACTATTTTTTCAAAGCACACATTGATTAAAAAATCCATTCTTCGTTAGGAGAATGCAATTATTGTGAATTCTGCTGGTTTTTCCGGGTATTCTTCCGCGTTTATTCATTTTTTAGGACGATATTTCGCCAACGTTCCAGTTGGCTTCCTCAGGTCCACTGAAGTGTTGATGCAGAAATTTGTTCATTCTTATATACACCCCGTTTGCCCACCCAAGAAAAGGGTCTTCAAAGATCCTGACCAATCAGGGCACACCTCGAGAAAAAAGGCGGCAAACGGGGTGTATATAAGATGAACAAATGTCTGCATCAACACTTCAGTGGACCTAAGGAAGCCAACTGGAACGTTGGCGAAATATCGTCCTAAAAAATGGATAAACGCGGAAGAATACCCGGAAAAACCAGCAGAATTCATCATAATCTCCGCGGAAGCCTACTCGGAAACTTTAGGAATGCAATTATTAATCGTAGAGGGTTTACTTAATTTTGCGTGAGCATTTGTCCTGGTATATTTATTGTTTTAAGCGAATATATGCACATAATATTGGGTTTATCTCCCCATCAGAAAAGAAGGAGAGTTCCCTAATTGCTGAAGCTCGTTGTTCCTCTGCGCAAATTAATCTACGGCGATCGCCAATCAGTGCGTCCTTTCGGCGTGCAACCCCAAGAGCTCACGTTTGGTGGTTCAGAGCGAGGGTTGCCATTCACAGCTTCCCATTCCTCGTCCCTTGAGACTCAGAGAGGACTAGCCAGAAAGCAAATACAGCGCCAAGGAATGCAGGAAAGGAATAGGTCACAGAAGCCAGATGCCTTTCGAAAAGGTTTAATAAACGCCATTCATTTTTTTATTAAATGATTCCTTCCAGGGGTCGTCAGCATTCACGAAAAACTTGTGAAATCAACAATTTTGTACCTATTTGTTTTGAAATTTACATTATTTTAAGCAAATATATGGGTAACAATGGAATATTAAATGATTCCTACCAGGGGTCGTCAGCATTTACGAACAATTTTTGTAATTCAACAATTTTGTGCCTATTTGTTTTGAAATTTACAATATTTTAAGAAAATATATGGCTAACAATGGAATATGTAACTGAGTGTATATTGCTGAGGAAAATAGAACCTTAAAGAAAGACTCTCTCTTTTCTAATATGCGTCTGCGGCAATTAATCCACGACTCTCGTAGGTAATGACTGCGCCCTTTAGCCTTCGACTGCTAACCTAAGGGGTGAGGGGTGAGTTGGAGGGACGTTTCCAGGGCCTTTGCTCTTCTCCTGTTGAGGCTCACAGAACGGACTCTACAGGCCAGAGAGCAGATTCTCTATCGCATTGCTGGGCGAGTATTAACACTCGGGACGTTCTCCCTTCTCTGAACTCATCTGCGCCCCCCCCCCCCCACCTCTTTGGGGCCCACGCGAGCCCTCAACGCAATCCAGAGGAACTGCCCCAAGTCCACACAAAAGACGAAAGGCATTGCCCGCCTAATTCATCACTCATTTGCTTTTATGTGCGTGCGATTTGCCGAACGCATCCTCGGCGTGTTTCATGTCAATTTAAATAAATGATAGTACCAGGTGAACTACAACGATGCCAAAGGATCTAAATTCATTTGATTCACTGGACTTGTCAAATCTTTTGATAAATAACATAAAAACTTACATAATGCTTGGAGCATTTAAAAACTGTGTAACGACGTTTTTATTTATAAGTCTGTTTTTGCCTCGAGTATATTCATGAATACACTGTCTTGATATTCATGTTATAAATCTCTTTATAATCATATTCTTCGTTTATAGAATATTTAAATCCAATAGTTTTCTCATTCTTTCGTGAATCTTACACCAAAAGATACGTATAGCACGAAAAACCTGAAAGTAATGGTGCGATGAACCTATTTTCTTGTTTTTTTTTACCATAATAAGGACTCAATGCACTTTATGTCATGTGAAAAAGCCCCATCACATTTAAAATCCAAGATGAATTGCAATTAAGATTAAGATATGATGCTTTCGCGGAGGAATGCTGTGAAATTATAGAAGCACAAGAACATTCTTATTGTTCGCCCCTCATGCCCAAGTTATTATCAGCACTAAAACATTCAATATATAATCTTCTATCTTTTAAACTCAACATAAATGCATCAAATACCGTGCATGAATAAGTAAAAAATGTTTGCGAGATAAATCATCGTATGTTTCCGGGAATTTATAAGAATAATGGCGTAGTAAGTTTACCATTGAACAACAGATTGGAGTTGAATTGTCGTGTGGAGCCTTAAGTCACTCCAAAAGTAAAATCTATCCATTGATAGACGGAAAATATGAAAGCGTTTTTTTTTTTAAGTTCTATTAATATGAACTTGGAGTTGGTTCGTTGGCAGCAGTTATAATGTAACTGCCGTTCTCCTTAAAGGAATGATAAATGAATCCCCTTATCCTTGTAATTGCATATTCTATACTCTCTCCTTAAGTTTTGCCCCAAAAGTTATGAGTGGAGTCCCATAAAGAATGGCAACGGATGATAATAAGGCCTTCAATGAAGCCACGACAACCGTTGGTGAAGCCACGCGCGGTGATAAGTATGGTATGTACATATTGCTAACCTGTCTCGTCATCGGCTGAGATATGCACAATAATTGCTAGGGGAAAAATGCTAAGAAATATAGATTAATTACAACGAAAGTTACTGCGCAACCGGGAATTAAGGGGTCGCGAAGTGGTCTACCGAGTGGTGGCCTGGAAAGCCAAAAGTTCCTTGGTTCGATGCCCGGTACGGGGAATTTTTTCCCATGGCAATCACTGAGGATCCAAGGTGTTGGTGGGGAAAATGTCGCAAATATAAAAGACAAATGAAACGCGTGTATTGCGACCTCACCACACATATCAGTTCAGGACAAGTGCGCATCAACTTACGGCATGATCGCATTCCACCCGGTTGAAGAAGTTTTCGCAGCTCGAAAATCAGTTGCCATGGGCGCTTTCCTTACTCGGTTGAAAACACGTGAAATTATAGCACGAAGCCTCGTTCGTATTTTCTCTCGAAGGGTGCATGTAGAATACTTGATACATGCACTCGAATTATCACTGACATGATTACACGCTTGGAAATACGGAAAATTCTAATAGTCTCTCTTTGTATGTTGTCGCGTTCGGATGGGCGAAGATAGGGCGATGCAGAGCAAGGCGATCGTTTTGTGGATTCGCGAGTACGTTCCCTGCAAGTGTGGGGAGGCATGGCTATAGGCGTCGAATTGTTCTCATCTGGAAGGGCTCGAAATGACAGGCATGGAACCCTGACAAGAAGGGTACGACAAGGGGAGGCATGTTGTGCAAGAAGCACAAATTAATTACTCCGTAATATACCGCTAGAGGTCGCGTCGCGCTCTTCATATTTTTTTAATTTCTCTCCCTTCATCATCTTCATCATAATAATCTTCTCCCGTTTTGTATCGGCCTAGATATTTATCCGTTTTTTACGACACCCAACGAGAAGGAGAATAAAAAAATAAATAATAATAAGCGGATATATCCAGTGACAGAAATCCCCTGCGGGGGATTTTTTTATACGTATATCCGCGTATCGACTGAAGTGTTGGCTTCCTCTTTCGCTTTTCGCGTTTCCTTTTTTTTCTCCATCATCCTCATCATCATCATTTCACTCCTTTCCGTTTACGTTTTTGTTCTTCCCGTCACCCCAAGCCCTCCTTCCACATTTTAGTCCCTTATTTTCTTTTAATATTTCGCGCTCATCTCTTTCCGTTCTTCGATTGTTTTTAATTATTTCCCCCTCGTCACGGCGAAAACATCGATTTCCACTGTGACTGTGTGTGTCATATTCTTTTATTATCAGCGCCGCGCCTCACTCCGCTCTCTTGTTTCGGCTTTTTCGCTCGTGTTTTTCTTTTTTTCCATTCTCCCTCGTCGGTCGTTTCTGGCGGGAAGTATGGCTTCCGATTCGTAATTTCGGCTCGTGTCCTCTCTTAATCGAGTGACGCCGTGGGGCACGCCCTTTTGTTCCATCCGCACCCTCACCACTCGCGTGAATCCGCGCTTCCGACGCCCTCCATCCCTCCATTGTCGACCGATTTTCCAACGCGATCATTTTCTTTCTCAATCAAGTCCGGCCGTGACTTCACATGCACATATTTCCTGGACGCTGACCGAATGTAAAATCGGCTGAGCACCAATCCCTCGCGCTCACCCGTCGCCATTGTTACGTATCGAGACATTTTTCTTCTGATAAAAGTTACAGGATACATACGATAGAAAATTATCTCAATTTTTTTTTAAAGAAGCAGAAAATAAATTGCATTGGTGTAATTTGAAAGTAAATCCATATTTTTCCACTGAATTATAATTACAGGCTTCACGATTTTTTCATTTTTAATGTCAATTATTTCGCTTATTTCAAGAGTAAGGGAGTCAATATGGAAGGAGGAATAAATTAGTGGGGTTTACGATGAAAACTTTATTTATCATGTTATTCCCACGTAATTTGATACTTGTCATGTTTTCTGTTTTATTTTATTGATCACATCTGTACAAGGGTTTGTGGGAGAGCGGTTCACCCCTATTTCATCTACATCATTATCTGCATACTACCCTAGAAATGTAGTGGGATTCTTACATGATATTTTCCGCGTCGCTCACAAGGATATCTACTCTCAATTGCTGAAGCAATCTAAGCGTACCGCGCAGCCCCCGAGTCTCCATGTCCCTGTGTTTCGCATGATCTACCTTTTCAGAAACCGTATGATGAAACCATAATATGATCTCTAAGATAGGTGCGATCTGTGGAGCTAACTAACTCCTTAAGGACACGCGCGGGTATTGCCTCAGGACCTGGAGATTTACTATTCTTAATCGATTGTAGTTGTTTAGTTATCCCATCACGTTGTATAGATATTTCTTCCAGAGATTCCACAGTATATGGGACGTCTAAATTAAATTTAGTATCGTCTGCAGTGTATACACTTCCGAAGTGGGAATTTAACGTGTTAGCTTTTTCAATATTTTCGGTGACAAGTTTACCATATATATCAAATAATGAATCTACGGTTGAAGATTTTACAAAAATAAAAACTGGAGATGTGGTTAAAAAAATAAAAATTGTGTTTCAATTTTTTCTGGTGTTATTTTCCATTGTTGAGTTCTGAAACTGGGAAAACACAATTTTGGGTGCACTTTAAGTGAATATTTTTTATTTCTCAAAATATCAGGTGGTAATTTTCACCATCTTAACCTGCTAGACCCTTTATGCTCGATTTCAGTGATCTCGTTTTTAACGCAACGTTATTTAACTACGACAAAGTTAATGTCATAACTTGTAGATTGAGTTTCGGTTGGTTCTTTTCCACGCTCATGTGTATTAGGTGGCCGAATTTCATCGGAAAAGCTCATTACATTTTATGTAATTTATTTCTCCGGAGTGGGCGTATTGGAAATTTCGTTATTTACCGGCATTGCCATTCGAATAATTTCATCAGTGTAGGTACGCCAACATCTATTTCGCTCTCGTCCGGCCACACATTGAATGCGCATGCGATGCGGCGCAGAAACACTCAATCCGTGAACTCATTAAAATACAAAGGAAATAAATTTGTCAAAAACTGTCAAAAGCTATCAGAGAGGATCATATAACTTTTGCACGAATTAGGCTGGGAGACGATAGAAATTGGGACGTTACATGATAGGCTTGGATTGCTTGAGCAATTGAGAATGGTTATTTTCCATAGCGACGCGCAGAAAGTCCTATGAGAGCCTCACTCTACTTCTAAGACCAATAGAAACGATAAACGAAGAGAGATATTTTTCCGAACGGACAGGAAAGGGAATTCTTTTTTCTCTGGAGAAAAAAGAGACTTATATGAATTCAAATATTTCACAACGAGTCTAACTCTTTCATTATTCTGGTACAAATATACAGATGGTGTACAAACACTCCCTGCCACAGGCCTAAGAAGGTGGGGTAGTAGGTATGTAGATTTGATTGTAACTCGCCTGAGCCTTGCTAGAAACATTCATACCATCACACAGAAAAACTTTATTAATAACTTTATTCGAGCTCAAGGCACAGAGCTCAGAAAATCGAAATAGGATGGCTGTGCGAAAAAACACGAAATAAACATGCAACAAGGAAGCGGTGCGAGGATCATAAAAGAGAAAACTGTCACTGCAGCTAGTCGCTACTCGCAAGCGATAATGAAATTTCTCTCCCTACGACACTTCTGCGCACTGCGTTAACGAATTACTTTGTTCCTCGTCGCTTTTTTAGGCGCAGGACGCATTCCTGTGTCAAGGATTATACCCGTAAGGGCTCTGCAAAGAATTCTGACTTGGTGAAGAGTGCAAAGGGCTGAGTTCCGCATTTTCACGCAAAAGACACGAACGGGGTAAAGGAACTGTGGACGAGCCATTGCCAAGACAATCCCGTGAATGCTTCAAACGTTACGTCAAAGGGAGTGGAAAATAGTCTGTGATATAATTGTAAACGCAGAAAGTGGATAAAATAAGTTAAGAGGGAATACTTGAGTTACTCATAAGTCTAATATATCACTCGCTCAAAATTCACATAAATACAACTAATTATGCATTAGCTTTGGCAGGCAACGTTGTCGCTTCCGTTCTTCCAGTTTTTTTCATCCTACAACTCTCATAAAACCGAACGCAATCACCTTGAAATCTTCAGGTCATCTATAAAGGAAAGTACTGCCAATAACTGTCTCTATCTCAAATTTGAAAATTTTTGCTCATGATGAATTTTTTTAACACTTATATATAAAATATTGAAAAAGGTATGATCTATATTCCCAAAAAAATTTAACGGCACAATGTTGAGTTCCAAGCGAGTAACACACCATGAAAAAAAGAGAAAACGAGGCAGGCGTCATCTTAACGATACATTTATCACATCAGAGCCAACATCCTCATCGAGGAATCATTATCTTCTCTAAAATCTGAAACACAATCACACACATTACATGGCAAAAGTTACATCTCATTGTCAGTCAGCCAATGGCTCCCAAGGTATTTGATTCGTTATGTTTCACATAGAGTACCACACGATGGAATCTTTGTTTCCCTTATCAAACGATCGCCTTTCTGGGGTTCTTTACCTTCTCCCCTCTTTTCTACCACATTAAATTGGGAAATTTATGATAAAATATTATGTGCTTGGAGTGAGATTTTTAAAATTCTGAAGTCAAAAGTGTCATAAATACCGCGCATTATCCTCTATGAATACACAGTACCTCAACAGCATGTTTCAAGCGCCCTCTTGTTCAAAAGGAAACCGTAATATCATATTTGCGTTAATTAAAGTAAAATATAAGCATTTATTTTGCCAAAATACATTAGCTCTGTGTTTTTCTTAAATGATATTATAAGTGTGGAAATTATTGCTTGCAAAGCTTGAAAGAAATACATTAACCATAACAATATTATTTATCAAAGTTACAGTTTTATAAATATCACGACGAAACCTGTTTGCATTTTTTTCATTAAATATCTTTTATATGGCAGGTTGACTTCTAAATCGACCCTTACCAGCTCATAAAACACACTCCATCGTTTGATTTTTGAAATATATACGAACAAACTCAGCGGCAATTGAGGGCTGGAGACGTGTGTTCTCAGCTTGCTTGCATTCTTTTGATTCGTGATATCGTATATCTAGATTATACCCCGAAATAAATCAACCCGCAAAACAATTTAGTCCTTTTTTTTATTCCACTGGGAACGGATACTTGGTCGTCTCTGGCATTAGCAAAGTATTATATCGATTCATGAAGGATTCAATAGAATTTAACAAACATTCCGGCAGTCCAACCTCCATTTACGGATTTCCCTCTTCAATTCACAATAACGACTACTCTCCTTCCATTCTATCAAAAAATTCCATTCTCTCCCTTCCTCACCGTTGTTTACCTAACATTCTACCCTCCAACACTGTTTTCGACATCTTCTCCCCGATAAGTACTATCCCTCCATCCATACCTTCTGTCTCCTCCGTATCTCATCTAAAAGCTGCCTCTCCTCACCCACCATGCCCAGCACTTCTTCGTTCCTCCTCTTCTCCGTCCACTTCACCTTCTTCATGCCCAAATCTCGAATGCCTCCAGTTTTCTTTAGTCCTCCTTCCTCAGTGTCCACGTTTCCGCACCGTAGAGAGCTACGCTGCAGATCAAACTCTTCACTAACCTTTTCTTTAAACTTTAGCATAAGCTTCTTCCTGTTCCTGAACGCCTCCTTTGCTAATACAATTCTCTTCCTAATGTCCTTACTACTGGATCCGTTTTCCTCTATCATGCTTCCTAAATATTTGAATTGCTCTACCTGCTCAAGTTTTTCCCCCCCTACTTTTATCTTGAGTCTCATATTCCTCGCTCGCGATACTTTACAAAACCGCATTACCTTAGTTTTCTTGTGACTAATCCTCACCCCATACTCCTCGATCCGCTCGTATAACGCATCCACTAGATCCTGCAGTCCCCTCGCTGACTAGCTAATCAGCGCCTGATCATCAGCGAACCTTACCGGTTTCAACATCAGTCCTCCCACTTTCACCCTAGCTTCCAACTCGTTCCACGCTTCTCTTACCATCTCCTCAGCATATACGTAAAAAAGCAGCGGCGATAGAGGACAGCCTTGCCTCGCTCCACGGCCAATGCTTGCCCACCCAGATTCTCCGTCCGCTACCCTCACTTGCGCAGTCTGTGCCATGAATAGATTATAAATGAGTCACCTCTCCCTCCAATCTATACCTATTTACTTAAGGATTTCCATTGACTTTACCCAGTTCACCCTATCAAATGCTTTCTCCCCCATACCGTTCCACATTCCCAATCCAAATTCTCCTGTTTCGTTCCCCTACCAGGTTTTTTATTACCCGGAGTTTCTCTAATTATTTCCTCGAGCTGTTCATACACCTCATCTACTTCTCCTTCTCTATGATTGCTAGTGGGCACGTAAACTTGAGCCACTGCAAGGTTTATCGGCCGTGCCTCAATTTCTATAGAATGGTATACCTTCAGAATCCTAGCGTTCACCTGATATATACCTACCACTTTCTGTCCTATCTTTCCGTTTAATACTAAACCTACACCTCGCTGACTTTCTTCCCCGAGCCAACATACAACCCTACACCCATCACTCCAATAGTTCCCACCATCCTTCCATCTCACTTCGCATAATCCTAAGATATCTATCACCCTTTTCTTAATCTTTCTTTCGATATTTTCCAGTTCGCCTGCCCTCATTGTTGTCCTGATATTCCACATCCCTACATTCATTAATACCTTCATCTTATCCTTCTGCAAGTCTTCTTTTGATGCTGCTGTTGATCATAAGTTTCTCCAAGGATTTCACATGTTGACGATCTGGAGGATCTTGCCGACCTCGCTGCCGTGAAAAGCACCCTCTGCCCTCTGCGGGCGGGTCCAATTCGATGCGTTTCCGAAGCTCATTTCGTTGCACTCCACGTTTTCCGGAAAGATATACAGGGTGCGCTCCGAAAGTAATGAAATTATGATTTTAATTTATTCAACATATATACACAATTATATAATAGGATAGTTTCCTTCATCAAAGAAAACGTAAGGCATTGATTGCGATTCGTTACCCACCATTAGTGTATTCATAATATACTAATTATTTGGTTTTAGAAATACCGGTTTAGACGAATGGCAATGGTCAACTTTATCCTCATTTGAAAAAGTCCAGATTGGCGCGCATGGGATGCCACTCCAAGTGACGTCACAGGGACCTAGTTTCTATACGAGTAGATAGGAGTTTTACATCGTCTGAGATTACCAATGCATGCATGAGGCACAGAGCTCAGGGAAACGTGTCTTAATAAACACCTATTAAAATTGTCTAAGGTCGGAAAGTTTCCTTCGTGTGCTAAGGTATTAATAACCCTTATTTAAGCCAAGCGCTACCAGGAAGCAGGGTACTCTGCTACCTGCTAGAATCCTGCGTCGTATCAGCACTCAAAGCCTCGCCCCAAGGTCACCTCACTTGCGGCAGCGAGAACCAGAAGAACGTCACACGGAGTTTTCCCAGCAATCATACTTAGCCGTCGCGTTTTCGTGCGCTTGAAATTTTTCACTTTTCATTTAATCGCGAAAAATAGATATCGTCATTTAAAAATTTAAAAGCGTGAAATACGTACTCAAGGAGTAATAGCCTTTCGATTTACGCAATAAAAAAATAATAGGAAACCACCTAATTTCATTAAATTCTTCAAAGCACTGCCTTGTGCTTCTACATACTTTTCCATCGACTCAGCCATGACCGTTACGCGCCCAGGAAGGCTTCTTCGAGGACCTCTCGCAAGGTCTTCGTCACGACTGACTGTGGCTCTTTTATGGGCAAAAAATGGGTTCATTTCAGGGCCGTCTGCATCCGAGGTAACCGGGAGATGTCTGCTGGGACGACTTCAAAGATATGGGAGGGCTGGGCCAGCGTTTGATCGCCGTGTTTTGCCAGGAACTCGTGCACTCGTAGCGCTTTGCGGCAAGGCAGTTTGTCAAGAGGGATTAGCCAGGTTGGAGCGGAGATGTCTTTTCTCGTCCAAATGACCATTTTTGTGCGTCTTTCCAGCAATTGCATGTAATGGACAGCGTTAACTGTCTGTCCTTGATAAACAAATTCCTTACATACCACTCTTTTGCTGTCTCAAAAGACAATAAGCACTAATTTCACTTTTGAGTTGCTAATACTTGCCTTTTTGGCATTTACTTCTTTCCGATCCTCCTTACAGGCCTTAAACCACCTCAAAACTTGTGAGTAGAACAACACAGAGTCCTCAACCTTAGCCTCACGAATCATTTTGCTTGTCTCCTCAAGAGATATTTTTCAGCTTAGGACACACGTATATTACAAAAGAGGATCTTCAATTCTACCTCTAAATGTGTTGTCAAACAACGCGCATTGAAATGGGTTTACAAAAGTCGCCTCTCGCGTCGCTGACGGACAAATTGATCCGAATTTCACGGGGAAATAAGTGAGGGAATAGTAATAAATAATAAGAGTGATAATTAAGGGAAGTGCAATTCGGGGTTTCAGCCAAAATTTAGATTCATGACGATGGTATTTATCAAATTCTTAACTTTCCAATGCTATTCCATGCAATTACAAACATAATACTGCAAAATAATGGAAAAAATTGGATCGCATTGCACTCATTACCGCGCCGCGGATATTTTTGAAAACCGATTAAAATACGACCGAAGTGGCTACAGAAATCAACCTTCTGTGGAATGGAATCGGGCCTCCTCAATGCAATCCCCTTGTTAGGACAAAACTTAAACTTCGCTCGATTGTCGATTCCATTTTCTTTCTGATAAGGTCACCGCGCAGTGGTTTGCAATAACAGACGTCCTGTCCCTTCTACAGATTGCAGAGCACTGAAACTGGTTTCGTGGCAAAGCTTAGCGCTTACCCTACCTACCTTGTGTGATTTGATCCAACTCCGACCAATGAGAGTGGCGCAGTAAATTCAATTGCATTACTTTCGGCACGCACCCTTCAGTTGGAAGGGTTTCCCACTTCCATTCCAACAGTTTTACACGTGACACCATCACGTGGACTACTTCGTTTGGCTCCTACATTTCGACCTATCTGGTATGGGTGGCTCTACCGGGAGTAATACAAAGTTAATCCCGCCAGTGCAGCTGTGGGGGTCATTGGAACACGCAATCCTTTTCACTGCGATCAGGATGCAGGGAGAGGAGGTCATCTTTTATATTCAATCATTCGGACAATAGCTCTGCACTCAGATTATTCTCCCAGCAACTTATCTTTTAACCCTTAAAGTAATTCGTCTTCATTACTTCACCTGGTCACTATATTTCCTCGGAGGAGTTCCTCTCCCGTCCTTCCTTCCACCTCTCTCTCCATCAACGATTACTTTTAATCGGAACTCTGTGTCTCAAATATGAAGTTGACCCTTGTTTACCCCATGTTTTCAAAATATTCCTACTCTTCTTAGTACTTCTCCATTAATCACGCGATCTATCCATCTTAGATCGCTGCAAGCCAGGGATGCCGACTTACAAAATATATTGGGGAGGGGGGGGGGGGGCAAACAGGGTATCTTGCCCCGGGAAATTTTATAAGTAGTGAGTTTAAAGTTTTTTGAGCATTCTAGAAGAGTAATATGATCAACATTAGAACCCTGATAACTCGAATCTCGATATCTGGACATTCCGAGGAAAATTAACAAGCCCGGCACATTTTTTCCTTACACCAATAACGAATTATTGAGGGGGCTTGGGCCCCCTGTGGCCCCATGAAGTCGGCGCCACTGCTGCAAGCCCGAGGCACTTTTCCCTTGATTGAATCGTTGGATGCCATCACAGCGCTTTCTCCAGAAGCCTCTGGTCGCACCCACGGAGGTCAGGCGTCTATCGGAAGCGAGGCAATGGGAGCGGAGGCAACCGGAGGTTTTCCCAGGATACAGAGGTTTTCGGAGCGGTGAGTCAAAATTGAAAGTGCCCGCGCCTGAGTCCCAAGATCTCGGTACTCCGTTGACGCGCCGTGTTTTCAGCGAACTGTAAATTCCTTTCATGTGTATTTATTCAGAAAAAATGAATGAAAATTTCGAAAATTCGTGGGCCATCTCTGGCAATTGAATCTAAAGCCAAAAACATGAGCATATGTCCTGCTTATTTTATTTACGAAATGTCGAAGTCATTTTGCTGTTTCGACTCCACGATTATGTTGAGGAGAAAAACACTTGTAAAAAACCATTTTATTTGTCTTTCATCCTATGTTGAACCTATATTTTGAGGCTTGTCAAATTTGGCGCACATCCCGTTTACTTTTAGATCGCACGCTTTGGTCCTCTCGTCCGCCCTCATACCCGAGTCAAAGACTGCGGTTCGAATTTCGGAGATGGCAAATAACATCTCCTCCGTGGACATAATCGTCGAGAGCAATGATTGCCTTTTATTCGATCCACGGCTATACTCGGAACAATACACGGCAAAACCGTTTTACTTCGCTTTTCATCCGGTTGTGTACGGACAGTTTGAGGCTGGTGGAAATTCGTGTCCTTGCTGACTTGTGGCTCCACCGCTGGCTCGTCTTTGTCGCTCTTCCACCCCTAACCATTGTCTCCGCCCCCTCCCCCCGCCCCCCATCGATCTCCCCCTCCCACCCGCTCCCCTCTGGGTTGCGGCGCCACCCCCAACCCCCTGCGCATTGATCTCCTAAACCACGCCCACTCCGACCCTGCCACAACGCACCCCTTCCACTTCACCCCCCCCCCCTCTCCTCGCCCCCACCCCCTTTCCGCCCTCCCGGGGGCACCGACCAATGAATGAAGGAGATGATGTGAGCGGTTTACAGGGGCTGCGGGAAGGGGAGATCAGTTCATATCCAAGCCGCTGAGCCTTATCCAGTTTTTTTCATCCATCTCCCCCCACACCCCTCTCCCCCTCCCGTCCTTAAACGCCATGTGCTTCTCCCTCTGTATCCTTTTCTCATCTCGATCCGTCCCAGCCGCGTGCTAATCACCATGCGAGCGAGATTGCTGGAATGAGTCCGAGAAAAGGGGTACCTCAAGGCTCCGTGTGAGGACCTTTGCGTTTCCAGTGTCGTAGAATGGCAAGTGCTGATAAAGTGGCGTGTTTCATAGGGCTCTCTCGCTTTATCAATGCCGTTAAAGGACTTCCTTGAGAACGCGAATGAATGAATGGAGCATCAGCACATTAGCGGCAAAAAGTTTCGCACGAGTCAATTCAATTACGTTGGATGGAAACGTAGGTATTATTTTCGCCGAATGGTCGCTGCGACCCTTTCAGGAATGCAAATACAAATCGATTAGGAAATCGAGTCATCCTGGTGCTGGATCGGAGTGCCTTTTTTCGCGGAAATATATTCAAAATATATTTTAATATCGGATAAATTTGATTCACATGTTGAATGTTTTGCTAATAATGAAGATTTTATTTGGATACCATGTCAGGTTTTTATTTAATAATTATCAGATTCGATAGTGAAAATTTCAGTCCATGATACCTTAGAATGAACAAGACAAGCATCTATAGTTTACATACTTGGAATATTTTTTGGTAATCGATGAATTGGATCTGTCCTTTATTGAAACGATGGTAACTTACTAAATAAAAAAGTTATTAAAGTAGCGAATCAGATCTATTTTACCATCGACATAGGACGACTTCCAGTCTCTATTTGTTTTGCATAAAAGGCTCCTTACTGCCTTCACAAATGTTTTATAGGTAACTCTTTCCTTTCCTATTGTTGCTTTCCGAAGGGGCTGCGAGGAATATAATTTTATCATATCATAGTACTCAGTTTTTCTACACACATTTCAAAGTAGGTAAACGACTTTGCGAAAGTTGGCTACAGCCTGATTCAATCGCTGAAACTGGATTCATCATAAAGACTCCCGAAGACCAAATTCTTAACGAGAGAAAGCAATGGATGGTCAGATACATTTTTCTGATAGCATACCTGGCCGGCTATTATATAACACTGTTGTAGAGTCTGTTCCAGTAATTTCACTATCAAGTTTCCCCCTAGGTTTACACAATTCTGGTCTGTAATGGTGACTATACATTGAAAAAGGTCATTCTAATTTTATTCAGGCAAGATTGAAGCACTACACGAACGTATGACTGTTGGCCATCAGTTTGATAATGAAAAGGGTAATGTTGCAGGAACTGATGTAGAATAAGGGTGTGCAGTGCATGCATAAAAGGGGATGTCTCAGGAAGCGCCTTAGTGCGGCGAAGAAGCGAAGGAATCAACTCTTAGTTCATGCGCTCGGAATGTGTGGGAATGAGGGGAAGAGGGTATTTCGGCCGTCCATTGTTTTTTTAAGAGAGAGAGAGAGGACGTGGCTTTATTCTTCGCCCTCTTTCGACCGACTCCCTTCCCAGCATCCGCCTTTCTTTCTTCTCGGGCATTCCAGCGTGGAAGCCAATCGGATTATGTGGTTAGGAAGCGCGGGAGAGCGACAAAGGTCTGCGAGAGTCATTCTCGGGGAGCAGGGGCTCCGCTGCGCCATTCATGAACGAATATTTCTGAATGAACGATTCAGGGACCGAATGAATCGCTTCATGATTTGAATCGTTCACAATAGATAAATAGGTAAACACATTTGATCAAGATCTAATTTATATTTCTCGTAAATTGGTTGGACAACCCCTCAGTTTGAAACCCTATATAACGCAAACCGTATCTCCTCCCATTGTTGACGTAATAATCCAAAAACTAATCAGTGAAATGGCACGATTTCGCCAAAATTTAAATTGCTCCAATGTATCCGAAAATAAGTGTCTAACGTATCGTGGTCTAGTTTTGAAAAATGATATTTTTGAAAAATCGATTTTTTCACCCCCCGAAATGCCTCCAAAAAGTAGACGAATACAGGAAAATTTAGTGCTTTGACAGTTTTTCCAACGGTTTCGTACGATTATGGAGGTTGTCGTTTCCAAGACTTTATGTCGTATGTCGTCTCGTTCACCAAAACAATTTTTGTTCCTACTTATGAGTGATACAGTCATTGGTCGGTAGTGGACTTTTTAATTGAAAGACATTTTATATCTTTAGATTTTTTGTAATGAAATGCTTAAAGATATTATTAATTTTTATTTTACAATGTTATTACTTGGTAGTATGGTTTTAGCTCAATAGCTTTTATTTTAATTCATGTGAGAAATGGTTAAAGAAATAAATTAATTATTGATTTCTTGGGGAAGGTACTTATTGCCCGACTATCAGTGCCGGGTGAACCGATTTTGACAAATTTGTTTTTATAAACGTTATTATTCGTATTCCGCTGGACATGGGACGTCGTCGTTCCGAGGCGCAAAGAAGGACGCTGCGCTGTCCATTCGGGGATCGGATGACTCGTGGGGGGCGGAAAATGTTCTTCGTTATACACGGTGCGCTACAGGGGCGCAGCTAGAAATTAAGGCTTGAGGGGGGGGGGGTTAAGGTGCAACTAATTCGCGATTCCAGCCCGGAAGACGCCAACTATCGGCGAAAAATGTAAACAGGGCGATGGTGATGGAGTGGACTGTTTGCGTGTAATTCATATGCCGAATATAGGCTGCGTAGTGCCTTATAGTAATCACAGACGCCTGCTGGCTTCTTGACTGACAATCATCCCTCTTTAATAGATCTTTCGCTTATCTCGCATTTCTGTGATACCTCCAAAACTGTATATTTTATGTAACTGAATTTTCTTTTCTCACAGCTCAGCCTCTCACGTATTCGAACTTCGCCTGCAGTCATGGCCATTATTTCGCCTCGGTTATTAACTGTAATAACATCTTAATAACTCTCGAGCATTTATAGTTTATTTATTTATTTTATTTAAGAGCATTTATAATTTATTTCATTTCTTCTTCTTTCTTTTTCTGTCGTCGCACACTTTCATTTCTATCTTATATTTCATTAAAGAGGAAAATGAGCGGCAAAGTGACTGTCTTTCGGTTTCATGGACGCGTTTTTTGGTAAAAATTCTTCCTCAAGAAATATTATTTAGGGAGAATGTGTCCTCAAAGCTCGGCGTAGGTATAGTTCGAAGAGAGAGGATCGCGATCCAAAACACATTCATTGCATTTTGATATCCTAATTGGAGACATGGTGCAGTGGGCTAAGTTGAAACAGTTCATTAGATTAATACATTTTCTTAATTGATAACGTTCTTCGCTTGAGAACTCAGTGTTAACCCAGTGTCGAACTCACCTGGGTGTGTGGCGGCATAGTATACCCACCAGGATAAGCGGTAGGTGCGAGATTAATAAATTGCGGAACTTTGAGATAAATGGTTCAAAATGGTGAGTTTTACGGCTTTATGAGGGATATTTTATTAATCCCTACACAATTCTTTTAGTAATATCAATCCAATTAAGTAAAATGGATTAAACTTCAAATTTCCCTTGGCTCTGGGGATTATCCCCCTCGCTGCGCCACTGGTGCGCTTGTTTATTTTGCGAAATCCCAGAATTAAATTGAAAAAAAAATGTTCTTAACCGAACAAGGATCACAAATATTCAATTCAGATTTATCACAAATTTGATAGCATATGGTAGAAACTAATCTACAAATGAATAACGTATGAACAAATCATCTTCATAGAAAATCGTACTGTTAAAATATACTTCAAAGGATCCCAAGAATAACGGAGTTTCCTTACCGATTAAATGCATCAAAGAGCATTTTTTAATAATTTTTCACTTAACACTAGACGAGAAGTGAGCCTAGTAAAATTTCAAAGAAAACAAATATGTAAAAAAATTATTTCAATGTGGTTTCCATTGCTGCGGCATTAATAAGTCTCGAGTTCTCGTAGAATGTCTTTCCATGTGACATGAAATTATTATTTTAAGTGCACAGGAATTGATGGATGGTATCTCATGGACCAGCAATTATATTTCCAACCACATCATGATCATACGAAACGAAATGGGTCAAAAGGAAGGATCGTATGCGAGGAAGGTCCAACTGATACGCTGGGATCTACGATACTCAAGGACAAATCAAGAGGGTGTTTTCCTATTACTTTTTATTGCATACATCGAAGTATTATTACTCCCGGAGTACACATTTCAGGGTTTTAGAGTTTTTAATGACGCGCATTCAAGCGCTCGAAAACGCGACGGCTAATCATGAATGCTGGGAAAAGCCCGTGTGGCGTCTGGCTGCTGCTGTGTGAGGCTACCTGGGTGCGAGGCTATGAACGCCGCTACGATGCAGGCTGCTTGCTGCCGAGCATGGTGGTAGCGTAGAGTACCCTACTAGCAGGTAACGCCTGGCTTAAATAAGGATTATTAATGCCCTATCAAGCGAAGGTAACTTTCCGACCTCAGGCAATTTTAATGGGTGATTATTAAGAGATGTTTCCCTGAGCTCTGTGCCTCATGCATGTGTGCCTATTGCACGCGTGTTATTTTTCATTACCCCGAGATGTCTTCTCCCGTAAATACACGGTCTGAATTAACAAAACACGGGTAAATAGCGCATTACAAGCACTTAAACAAATGACAACGACTGTAAAAAATTTCACGCCAATTTCCCTGTTTGTTCAAAATCGAACACATCCAACGCAAATTCTCGCGCTGACTTCTCCGCTTTCCGCCCTAATCTTGTTTATCTTTTTCTATTGGGTCCTAGATTCTCACGCTAGGCGCTCCTCACTGATAGATTGCTAGGTTTGTCTATGAACCGGCGTTTAATCCCGAGGCCATCTCTATCCAAATTGACAATAGTAATCCTCCTCCTCATCATGAATCCTGTGTATCCGTTGTACCCACTATCATGGGCGTACCCAGCGAGGGGCAGGGGGGGGGGGCAGCTGCCCCCCCTAGAAGCAAAAATCGCAAAAGTCTTTAATCAAAATCAGTACTGAATTGAAACGAAAATATTCAAAATAATTTCTTTAAACCCATGGAAAATGATGTGTATTAGTATAAGATAAGTACAATAAAACTATTTTTTAAGGAAATAACCTCATAAACTAATAAAGCGCTGTTATAATTTTCTTAAAATGTTGGTTTCATTCACCTTTTCCATGCTAAAATGTCACAACTTGGCTTGCCCCCCCTTGATCATGGCTTGCCCCCCCTCCCCCCCTAGATCATGGCTTGCCCCCCTAGTTATGATCCTGTGTCTCCGTTTTACCCGCTATGCACCTCTTTCAGATGTTTTCCTCGTTCACTCTTCCCTTAACGCACGAGCATCGAGCGATTACTTTCTTCTGCCAACTGTCTTCATCTTTCCTGAAAATGTGTCCAGACCATCCCATTCTTCTTCTGAGTTGATTGACGCTTTATATGCTTTGCCTTTTCTGCAGATTTTTTGTTTCAAACTATTTTTTTCTCGTTCATGATACTTATCAGCAGTGGCGGATCTATTGCCCCCCCCCCCAACAGATCCGCCCCCTCCTTATACACCCAATTTACACTAGATAGAATGGTAATTTTTTCGGATCCGCAATACTTCTGGGAGTTTACCCCATACTTAGCACCCCCCTTTTCCCTATCCTGGATCCACTACTGCTTATCAGGCTACGCATTTTCCCGAGAAAACCTAAATATATTATCGGTAATAAATTTTCTCGTCCTTTTTTTGGTCAAATTCCACGTTTAGGAGCCTTAAAAAAAGTGCTGGGAAAATATTGTGATATAAGAACTTATCTTGGGTTTATACGATTAGGATTTAAACAACTCTTTATACAGATATTCATTTTAAAATATGTTTTGAAGTATTGAAGAAGGTTTGGATTCTTGAAATATTTGTTTTAATGCTTCATTTTACGGAAGAAATCATTTCTCAGGTAAAATACCCGCATTAAAGTAAGGAGCATGATAAATCAATGGGTTTAGAGGCCGTTTAGCTACCCGCAGTTCTTTCGGATTCGTTGATTTCGTTCAATCATTGAATGCATTCGAATTTTTTGGATTTGGTTCACAAGAGTCGTGATTTTCAATGCCTTTTTCTTCACAAACAACGAATCGAGCAACCGAATCATTTCCATGAGCCAAATGCCATGAACCGGATCACCGTGTAAATGACCCGAAATCCCCACCCCTGCTCCTCTCAGGGTCTAGGGTGAGAGGGGTGGGGGGAAACCCTGAAAAGGGGCGTGGTCCAGAGCCCAACAACCCCTCCCACTAGCCCCCCCACCCCTTGACTTTCTCCGCCCCTCTCGACCTTATAAATACGAGCCGTGGCTGCGCCGGCCCTCCCTAGTCTCGTGGTGTACTTCTTGGACGTGCGATTCGGGCGAACGGGGGTTTCTCGGACGACGACACGGCACTAGAGGCACAGTCAGCGATGGCCGGCCCATTCCTCTCGCCGCTGCCCGGGGACCTGCTCTCGGAGTACATGTTCGGCAGGAGGCGACAAGTGAGTATCACACGGGCGTGGTTAGACTTCTCCATCGGTCACTCGCCTTTTTTTTTTAAGTAAGAGTTTTCCCATTTAAAGTAAGAGTTTATTACTACAGTAATCTACCGATTAAGGTAGGTTTCCATAGAGTACTAAAGAAGTGATCTAGGTGCCTCCCTTTCCTTTCAGCGCTACCTTCTTCAATTCACTGCAAGGCCTACTCCCTTTCAATCTATCCAAAAATCCTATTCTTTTCCCTTTCCCCTCTATCTAACACCATTTTCAACATCCCCTCCCCGCCAAGTACTTGCTCCATCCATACATTCTGTCTCCTCTGTACCTCATTTAAAAGCTGCCTCTCCTCGCCAACCATATCCAGCACTTCGTCGGTTCTTTTCCTCTCCGTCCATTTCACCTTCTCCATTCTTCTCCATACCCACATCTCGTATGCCTCCAATCTTCCCTCGTCTTCTTTCCTCAATATCCACGTTTCCGCGCAGTAGAGCGCTACACTCCAGATCAAACTCTTCACTAACCTTTTCTTTAAACTCTTACATAACGATCCTCTCAGAAGCTCCTTCCTGTTCATGAACGCCTCCTTTGCTAATGCAATTCTGTTCCTAATGTCCTTACGTATCCGTTTTCCTCCAACGTACTACCTAAATAGTTGAACTGCTCAACCTGCTCAAGTTTTTCACCACCCACTTTTATCTTAAGTCTAACATTCCTCGCTCGTGAGTTAAGTCCCACTTGCAATTCCACAGAATCAAGCGATATTCCATCTGAAAAATTGAGTTTGTAAATGCGCACACGATTGTTTTTATGCGACCTTAATTTATTTTTATATTTCATATATTTTTTCTGTGTTAGAGGGAAGGATATTCGGAAAGTGGGAGGAAGAAGACGAGGAAGGCTTTGCTGATTAAACGAACGGGTATGGGCCTTCTCGCTTAAATGAATTGTTCAATTTGGGAGTGAGGAACAGGTGGGTTGATTCGCAAAATGCTCCATGCATACGCAACCTTAACCGTTTGAATTATTTCCGTAAAAACTTTAGTGAAACTCTTTTTACCCCACCTTTTTAATGAAGGGAGTGTTTCTAGACCGGTACGGTTTCGAATTCGAAGTATTTATGTGAACAAATATCATTATTTTCCATCAAATCATTTAAGCGTAGGTTGGATTGTTTGCGGAGAAAAAGTAATTTATTTGCACGTATAAATTGTTCAGATGACAAGATGCATTTCTTTGTATTTCAAACATCGGGTCACTGTGATGACCACTACGAAACCACGGTCACTTTGCAGTGTCGGTTTGGAAATAAGCTAATATATTTCATTTCGTTCCCGTAAATGTTCCTTGCATTTGAAAAGTAGTCATGAAATGGATCTCGTATTTTGAGTTTAACTTTTGGTGGAAAATTGCGAATCAAAATTATACCAATGTTTCTCGCTTACTTTAGTGGAGGTTACTAATCGTAATCATTGTAAAACTGGTGAATATTTAGATAATTACCTCACAAATGACGATGCTTAGTGTTGTCATTCGTTGCAGGGTTCGATTCACTTTTACACCGGTGAGTTGAAAAACGTAATTTAAATGTTTCCCCAATGAATAATATCCGTCGTATAGATCTGACACCACGGATTGTGTTTTAATAATAAGTTAATGATAGCTTCTTTTGTTGTGAGGAAAATTAATGATAACACTAGTGCTTTAAATTTATTTTTACAATCCACCAACTATGTCAGGTATCCATTGTGGAAGTTCATTGTAGTGATGAGGAAAAACTTACGAGTTCACGATAATTTTTAATCTTCGACCGATGTCATCCTTTATCGCGTTACTATCCAGATTTATAGGGGAAAAGATTTTTTTATTTCAAATTGGGATTTATTCGTTCTAGTTTTGAGTTCATGTACTTAAGAGCATTATACTGTTAGTGTCGGGGATGTCAAAAAGTATTTTGCTGCAGAATGTGATTTCTTATTCACTCATTAGTGCGGAGATCAAGTGCCAGATAAATAAAGGAGGAAGTGATGACAAAATCAATCATGTCGCGGTCGTACACTTTGGAGAAATCTGTCCATTGAAAAGTATTCCATCACAATTATTGTAGAGATAATGAAACGAAGCTGCCCTAACTTATCGCAATGTACCGATTCTGAAAAGAGAAACTTAAGTTTTCCTTCCATTCAAATATCCTCCACTGATATTTTCTACTTTTATGCTATTTCCTGCTTTTATGTGGCGAAATAAGTTGAAATACGTACAGATTGCATTCATTTAAGTCAAAAGAGCTTTGGCTGCCAAATTAAGTATTTTAATTTCCTAATAATACGCTCATGAGGAATTTCCGAAGAGGATTACCGTTTGTGCGTAGTTTTACAGGAAACGGCGAAATGTTTTATATCAAACCCTATAATGGGATGCTATCTTACTCATTTTATTCACAATTGGATGATTTTGACTCCGCCTAAGTGAACTTTGGTCATATTTTGCAGAAATGCTCAACAGATTGAAATTCAAACATGATCGGTTGTGCCACACATATCTACGTTAAGCAAACGTTTGGTTTTTCATGAAGTGCATCGTCATTACCTTGGGCTGCTATGAAAAATATTCAATGAGTATAATGCGTGCATATAATTTTCAAATGAGATGGAATGTGTTAAGGAACGCGTAGTAATATTTATCAATCATGTCACCATGTTAGCTAATTTGGAATATCCTGGTAATGTATGTTACCGATTCCCCTTGCTTTCATTGGGTCATAAGTTGTATTTATATCCTTTGGAAACCTCTTTAATTATTGCTACCTTTGTGAAATCCTTAGAGAGCGCATTATCTCGTCCTTATTTGCTATATCTGGTCTTTCCGCTGTCCGCTATATTTGTCTTGCCAATTCTTCCCGCATCCAGTCCTATAATTATTCCTTGAATTTATTCATCCTTTTGTTATCATTGTCCACATAACCATATTGTTATTGGTGAAACAGTCCAATGCAGTCCTCCTTTTCAACCTAAAGAACTCCAATTTCTCTACTTTCCTATGGTTATTTGTCTCTCGCCCTTCGATTCTCACATAGAAGTTTTAACTTGTTTTCCTTTCAGTTTCCCCCAATTTCTGTTTTCCTAAGCTGTCTCTCTTAATATGGACTCAGTAAACTGTGCTCCAAAACTAATTTCACCATCTCCTCATTCTTCCCTTTATCTATCCATATTTGTCTCAGTTCTATACGAAAATAGGTTTCCAATGTATCTCTTCTGTCATAATGAGCTTTCCATTGGTCCATGTGCTCCCTTAACCGGTGACGTGCGGTCTGAGAGACCGCTGCGTTTCTAAAATTATGAACATTTTCAAAATTGCTATTTCAAAATATCAATAATCCCCGTGAGTGGCCTCATTTTGTATAATAAGGACATAGCACTCTTAAAATTTAACGTTCTTATTATTTATTTCTGAAAATTTGAAAATGAATTTTAGTAGCGGTCTGTGAGACCTCACGTCACCAAATTGGAAAAACCAATAAACGTAATGCTGGTGGATATAATTCAAAAAGTTGTTATAAACAATTCCTAGTGATTTTTCAAGAATAATAATAATAATAATTAATAATTTGTAAGGAAGCATTTTTAGTTGCGTGGATAATTAAGTGCTTAATTAAAAAGTACCTTATTAAAAATAATAACTCAAGTGTTTTTGATACCATTTTTTTATCCTGTTTCGAGTGCAATTTTTACTGAAAAATTTGGTTCGTATTTGGAATGCATAATATTAAATGTAAGTTTTATAATAGTTGAGAAGTCAATAAAACGTTAAACTAAGCAATAAAAATGACTTTGCAACGTTTTACGAATTTTTGTTTTATTGCGGTCTCCCAGACCGCACGTCACTGGTAGTGTAACGAGAATTGCACGTCACTGGTTGAGGGTTAATGCGTTAAGTATTACTGACCGCACACCTTTTTTTTCCACACGCTGGTATCTTTTCTCCGATCATCTTCACTCCGGTAGTTGCCTCCATTTTACTACGAATGTAATTTTATATGTTTTCTTTGTATTAAATTAATTGTATTTGGTATTATTTCAAAGCTTCAGTTGTGCCAGAGTATTCAATAGGTCTTTCTCGCCGTCGTCAAAGAGTTCTATATCATTTTTCAAGCGTAGCATGAGGAATACTGCCTCGCTTAGCTATTAAAAACCTTAGTGAGGCATTCCATCATTCTTGCTCTTCAACTTCTTCAAGGGGCATTCTTCTTGCTATCGATTTCGTATTGCAATCGTGCCCTCAATGCATGATTACATTCCTTCCAATCACAAAATGACTCAATTAATACTTTTTTAATATTTATACAAGTCTTGATCGTTTTAAAATCATTATACCATAATATTGTCACCTGTGTGTATTGAAAACATTCGGACATTGAGAGTAACAAAATAATTCACGGTGGCAGGCCATAGTTTCCTTCACATTTTGAGTTCTTCAGAGGCATATGGGGCTCATCAGAAGATTCTCTGCCTTTCACTTTTCTCAGTTTTGCAATTATAATTTACGTTTAGCAAGTGACAATACACATACACAAGTTATTACATCATTATTTTTGAAGGCTGCATTATTCCGGAGTTCACCGCGTCGTCGTTGTCATGGAGACAAGAGTTTCTCCTGCATTCCAGAAGGCGTCTTCAGCAGGCGTCATTGCTTCGACCGGAAGGCAAATGCTAAAATGCAGGAGACAAGGGCGTACCCAGGATCGTAACTAGGGGGAGAAAGCCATGGTTTAGGAGGAGGCAAGCCATGGTCTAGGGGGGGGGGGGGGACAAGCCATGGGATTTATGAGATTATTTCCTTGAAAAAATAGTTTTATTTTAGTTACATATTTTATACTAATATATATCATTTTCGTGGGTTCAAAGAAAATTTGTTGAATACTTTCGTTTCAATTCAGTACTGATTTTGCTTAAAGACTATTGCGACTTTTTGCTTCTAGGGGGGGGTTGCTGCTCCTCCTGCCCCTCACTGGGTACGCCCTTGGCAGGAGAAACTATTGTCTCCATCACAACGACGACATGGTGAAACCCGGAATAATGCAGCCTTCATTACCATCGCACCGCGGAAGCCTTCGAACCAACATCATTATTTTTGTTTTTCTGTCGTTAAAACATAATTTAATAAATTAAGTACAATTCCGTGGATAATTGAATGGATACCGACATAACTGAAGGTTATCATTGGTGGTAACCAGTGGTTCTCTTCTAAACAAAAGGAAAACAAATGGAGTGAATAAAGGCCTGGGGAATCTGCTCTTAGTCTTGCTCCGGGATGAATTCACGGCTTTTGCTCTTTTTTGAAGCGTAGAAATGTTTTCGTACTCGGAGGAGTCTAAATTTTGCATTAAATCCCGGGATAAGCAATCAGAGATCCCCAAATGCAGTGCAAGGTGGCCCGGGGAGAGGAATTGCCAACTCTATCCTGAAGCTGTGTTATGCATACACCTTTGGCTTAGTCTGGGGTGAGCTCTTCCTTATTCAATTCAAACCAAAATGAGGGTTGAATCACTGAGAATGATTGAGATAACTTTTTCTCTAAAATTTGAACGAATGGCTTTGTTTCAACTTCAAATTTCAATGTCTTAAGGCGATTGGGTCTTCACTACTCGATTCTCTAATATATCTCGCATTTTCGATTTCGAATAGTTTTTACTACATATACGAATTCCATCAAAGTTATGCGCAAAATTAGGGAACTGGAAATGTGGATCGTTTTCTTTTTAAATGAACTATATTTCGCAGCTTTCTTTGAGCCGACCGTGGCGCCAGTATCATCCATCTAAATGGATTTGACCTCAGCCGCAGCATTTAATTGCTAGTGACACAAATAAGCAGACCGAAGGCGAGACATAATCTTATTCTCATATCCTATGGTAAATAAAAATTTTTGTATGGTCAAATGACACTCGAGACTAGATCATAAAGACACGATCTGCGGCCTGCAATGCTACTTACCTCCAACTTCACTATCATTGTTGTCACAAATGTATTCAACCGGTGATGGCAGGTTTGAATGGAGAATAAAGCAGACCACCCTCCCCTCACGGACTTCCCTCCTCAATTCACAATTATACCCATTCATTCTATCTGTAAATACCACTCTCTCCTTCCACCACCTCCTCCACACTCGCCCTATCTAATGTTGGCCAATGCGATACTTACGATATAATTCCATTAAACATCTAAATCTACATAATACCCTGCGAGCCACCTCTAGGGTGTTTGGCAGGGGGTGATCAATCACCAGCATGCAACATGCAATTGGACTCCCACATGCACACCACACAGTACAAAAAACGCCACGCATACTAGCAAATTATAATACCCTATGCTGTTAGAAATAATAATAAAATTAAGAAACATGCGGTAAGTTTAACATAGATGAGTAGGCTACACTACAAGTCATGCAATCTATTTATGAGTTCTATCGCTGCCGTTATAATTTCTTATTGATCATGGAAAAAAAGGCATTCTGAACCTGTATGTTCTACTATCTCTCTTATTTTATTTATATGATCTGATCTACTGTAGTATGCTGGCGTCCGTAAGATATGGTCAACTTCATCAGAAAAGACACTGCTCTTGAATTTATCTAAAAGGTTTAGTCTATTTTTCAATCTACGGTCCGACAGAGATTCCCATCCGAGTTTATCTAAGAGGTCAGTTCCACTAACAAGACTATCGTAACGACCTTTCGCATACCTGGCAGCTCTTCTTTGCACGCGTTCTAACTCTGTTATTAAGCCTTTTTCATGAGGGTCCCAAACACTGGCAGCGTATTCCAAATGTGAAAAAATATGCGTGCGTGAAGCATTGAACGTGGGCCCCCCGCGTGGTAGCAACGTACTCTAACAACTAGTCCAAATCGGTTAACATTAACATCTGATAACTCCAATTTTTCGTAAATGTCAGTCCAATAAAACTCTAATTTCGTTCTCACCAATTGAAGATACTTTTAATGTGGTAATAATAATGACAAAGCGGACATTTTACACGAGTATTTGCATATTTAATGGGAGCTTTGAGATTACCGGCTTATTCTCATGTGTATTGGTATAGAAAATTAGTGAATGTTTATTTTTTTTGGTTGGGTTGAGTGGAGGGGGAAAAATTTTCGTGCGGAGCGTCGATTAGGAAAGAATTTCATTGAGAGAGAGACTTGACTTTTCGTTTCATTTAACCTGGCCCGGGTGAGGCCACAATCCGACCCCCTCTTCCCCCGAGCCAGGGCTCTCTTACAGAATGCTCAGTTCATTCGGCGCGCAGGCCGATAAAAATTCTCATGCTCTTGTGCCGATTTACCCAAGTACAAGAGAGAGTACATTTCCTTCCATGTCACTGATAAATAACATTATTTAATAATCACTCCCACATTGGATAAATAACAGGAAGGCTAGACACGGAACACTATTTTACTAGATTCTCGAAAACTGCAGCCACGAAAATTTCATGACGAGATCATGAAGATGTATGAGAAGACCTGCTCCTTATCATCCCATCTATAAATCCTGTTCTCATCCTTCCTCTCCCTCATTTACCCAACATTCTACCCTCTATAACACACTTTTCAACATCCCCTCCCCGCTAAGTACTCCCTCCATCCATACCTTCTGTCTCCTCCGTATCTCATTCAGTGGCGTCATGGAAAAATTAGTAGTGCCGGAACGCACTTTCTATAACTTTTTTTTAGAGGTGAAATATTACTCGGTGTGTTTTTTTATTAAATGATATAGTTTACATTATATATCAAATGTTTTTGTTTTGGTTACGAATGCATAAATTAAATTTTTTGCGGCAACAAAATTGATAAATATGTTATTTGACTATTATGTCTTTTGTTAACCAGTGCCGGAACGGCGTAACGGAGCGTTTCGGCACCATGACACCACTGATCTCATCTAAAAACTGTCTCTCCTCAACCACCATGACCAGCACTTCTTCGTTCCTCCTCTCCGTCCACTTCACCTTCTCCATTCTCGTCCACACCCACATTTCGAACACTTCAAGGTTTTTTTTATCCTACTATCTGATCGTCCACGTTTCCGCTCCGTAATGCACAATAATCCACGTGAGGCAGTCGAATAGGGTGGTTTCCTTTTATTTTTTTATTGCCTGAATCGAAAGATTATTACTCCTGGAGTACGTATTTCATGCTTTTAGATTTTTAAATGACGATATCTATTTTTCGCGATTAAATGAAAAGTGAAAATCTTCAAGCGCGCGTAAAACGCGACGGCGAAGTATGAATGCTGGGAAAAGTCCGTGTGAGGTCGTTCTGGTTCCCGCTGCCGCAAGTGAGGTGACCCAGGGAAGAGGCTTTGAGCGCTGATACGATGCAGGCTGCTAGCGGGTAGCAGAGTACCCTGCTAGCAGGTAGCGCTTGGCTTAAAGAAGTATTATTAATACCCTATCAAACGAAGGAAACTTTCCGAACTTAGGTATTTTAATGGGTGATTAATTTTTAATGACATGTTTCCCTGAGCTCTGTGCCTCATGCATGCATTGGTAACCTCATACGATGTAAAACTCCCATCCTCTCGTGTAGAAACTAGGTCCCTGTGACGTCACGTGGAGTGGCATCGCATGGACGCCAATCTGGCCTTTTTCAAATGAGGTAAAAATTAACCATTAACATTCGTCTAAACTAGGAATTATAAAACCAAATAATTTGTATATTATGAATACACTAATGGAGGGTAACGAATCGCAATCAATGCCTTTCGTTTTCTTTGATGAAGGAAACTACCCTATACTGGCCTTTCCTTTGCTCACTCACTCTGACATCCTCTCGCCATCACATCGCGTACTTCTTCACCGAGATACGGAAGTAACCTTTTGAATGAATTTCTTTCTCTTCAGAGGAGGAACCGAACCACTTTCACGCCACAGCAACTCCAGGAGCTGGAGTCTTTGTTCCAGAAGACGCACTATCCAGACGTCTTTCTCAGAGAAGAGGTGGCCCTACGGATCAACCTCTCAGAAGCGAGAGTCCAGGTGGGGAGAGAGAGAAAACACACATATATATATATATATATATGTTTCTATCGCTATACCACACATTTATACATAATATTATGTGCATGAATTCCACTTTTTAGATAACTAATATGAAATAAATCTGAATAGGTTTCCTCAAATCTTCGAATCCTAAAATTTCACAATTACCTTACCCCCTGCGTGAACCTTCCCTTTAGTAATTGCTTCTCGGATTTTCCACCGAGTAAGGCTGTATAGTTTTCTAAGTTTCGACCCATCCTACTTTATGAGCTACATCCCATTCCCATATCGTTGTAAGGGCTGAAACAGTTTACCAGCGTCAAATCCTATACCAGTTGTATCGATATTTGTTTGTATCGGCAATCAAAATGGTTCTGTAGGAGAAAAAATTAAATTCAAATTCGAAGTAGAGCTTCAGAGAATATATGGAGACCTTACTGACAAAACAGATCGGTCGCGGAGACAATTCAAATCCCAACCGTTTTCAATCCAATCCGATTTTGAGTCGATTGGTCAACAATGGGTGGCGAGTCGCTTACGAAAGCGCCAACAATTGAGGTAACTTGATTTCGAGTTGTCTCTATCACATAGGACAACGATCACTTATGAAAATTTACGAAATGCATCCAACGAAGGAGATGTCTAGCGCTCATCGCCACGTCAATAATTTCATTGCTATGGGTAAAATATATCGGAGATTCGATGCTCATGTTTCTAATAGCAGTTGCGCAGCGAGGGGGGTAAAACACCCCCCAGAGCTCAGAGAAAATTTTAAGTTTAATACATTTTTCTTAATTGAATTGCTATTACTAATAGAATAGTTTAAGGATTAATAAAATATCCCTCAGAAAGCCATAAAACTCGCCATTTTGAACCATATATCTTAAAATTCCGCAATTTATTAATCTCTCACCTACCGCTTATCCTGGTGGGTATTCCATACCCCCACACACCCCGGTATTAGTTGCACCTAACACCCCCCCCCCCAGCCTTAATTCCTAGCTGCCCCCCTGTCTAAGAGGGCGATGATATCTCCTCCAATTCAAGTGTAGTTCATGAATTGTTATGAGAGATCGTTGGCCCTCGTCGTAAAGAGATCTCGCAATCAATTTAACTTGATGACGTAGGCGCTTTCGAAAACGCCCTGGGATACCTGACGTGGACCAAAACTCGGCAATATGAGTCTCTTCTGTGGGTCCTGATGACCAGAGAGCGAGGGAGTCACTTGTCAAAACGTCGGCCTTCTACAGTCTCATCCTGAGCAGAGACCGACACTATTTTCATAGTAGGTACTTTCTGTAATGATTGCCGTTCAATTGTTTTCGGGATTAGAGTCATGCATGAATGCAGCAAATCCAACAATCGAGAAGTGAAAAGTTATCAATTTTCAATGGACACTAGTGCGGGAATCATTTTCATTTTCATTGAATTTCATTAAAAATTATTTTGTTTCATAATTTGTTATTAGTTTGTCTGATTGTGGTGGAGAGTATTATGATTGTTCTTTCAGTGATATAATTCTAAATGAAAAAAGTTTAGCACTTACTTCGCAATCTTTAAAACATATAAAAATGCTGTTTGTTTTTATTTATAACGGATGATTTTGGGAACAGTGAACACTGCTTTTATGCTATGTATAAATCTATTGTCATAACTCAATGTCTATGCCCTTCAATTCGGCCTTACTTGAATTCTATGATCCGTAGTTTTACTGCATACACTTACTACATAATTAGAAGGTTGTTAGTGTTTATTATAGATATATTTTTTATCTGCGGTCCTTCTCATTTTCTGTATACGATTGCTTTATGGTGTTTGTCCATTCCACTGGACTTATCGTGAAGCGAATTCCATCATAGCTATGTTGAATAGGAATTATTCCCGAAAGGAGAATACCGTTTAAAGAACATCAGCGCGTTTAAATGGTGCTATAAGAAGTAATTTGTTTCGCTGAAAAATGAGGCGTAGGAATACGCGATTGATGGCATATTTCGAGTGGAAACAAAGTCGGCGAAATTTAGAGTTTTAAAGAGCGCACAGAAATTCAGGACATACCTATCCATCGTTAGCCGAACCCATCGTATAGCGGGCTATACTTATGAAAAAATGTATATGCTGTACTTAGGACGAGAACTCGTACTTGAAAATGACCTCTTTGGATCGAAACATGTCGTATCAAGAAAATAAATCAGTGGAAGCCAATGAAATAGTCTTTTCACTTGTGAAGACCAAGAAGTTGGAGAAGAAGAAGTCGGCTATAAATGTAGGGACGTGAGGACAATGGTGAGGGCTGGGAAGCTAGAAAATATCAAAAGGGAAATGGATAAAGGGAGGATTGATATCTTGGGATTATGCGAAGTGAGGTGGAAGGATGGGAGGGGACTATTGGAGTTATGTTTTTTGAGTCAAATGCAGTGGTGGGGAGGAAAGCCCGCGAAGGGTAGCTTTAGTATTATATATAACGGAAAGATGGGTAAGCGAGTGATAGGTAAGTGATAGGATTCTGGTGGTAGAAATTGAAGCGCGACCCACCAACCTCGTGGTAGTTCAAGTCTACATGCCCACTACCAATCACAGGAAAGAAAAAGCAGATGAGGTGTATGAACAGCTCGAGGAAGTAATTAGAGAAACCCCGAGTAAGAAAAATGTAGCAGTGATGGGGGACTGGAACGCCTCAGTCGAGGAAGGGAGGGATGGAAACGAAATAGGAGAATTTGGACTAGGAATGCGGAGCGACAGGGGAGAGAAAGCAGCAGAATTTTGCAAGAGAAGTATATTATTCATCACAAACACGTGGTTCAATCACCATAAAAGGCGAAGGTACCCAGGGAAAAGTCCAGGGGATGTGGGGAGATATCAGTTACAGTGCCGCAGCGAGGGGGGGTTTTAGAGGATAAACCCCCCCAGAGCTCAATAATATATTACTAATATTTCCCTCGGAAATTTCCTTCAGAAAAAAATTAATAAAATATCCCTCATAAAGCCGTAAAAGTCACCATTTTGAACCATTTATCTTAAAATTCCGCAATTTATTAATCTCGCACCTACCGATTATCCTGGTGGGTACACCATACCCCACACACCCCGGTATTAGTTGCACCTGGACCCCCCCAGCCTAAATTTCTAGCTGCGCCCCTGATCAGGTAGACTACATTATGGTAAGACAGAGGTTTAGGAATAGTGTGAAAAACTCGCGCCGCTTCTCTGCAGTGAATGCGGATTCAGACCACAACCTAGTGCTCATGAAATGCAAAGAAAGATTCAAAAGACTTATGAAAGTTAGGAAGGCGAGGAAATGCAATGTAGAAGCGCTGAAGGGGAGTACGAGGAGAGAATATCAGGAACTAGACATTGGTATCAGGAACAGGACATTGGTATACGGGAGGAAAAAAATACACAGACTGTAGAGGAAGGGTGGGATGATATTTAAACGGTAATAGCCTAAGTGGCTGAGAAGTAAATTGGCTACATTGACTACTGAAGGATAAAGAAGCCGTGGTTAACGGAGAACATGATAAGAGAAATGTAGGAGCGGAGGAAGTGGAAGAATGTGGACACAGAACAGGGCAAAAGAATGAAGAAACAAGTAAATAATCGATTTCGAGGTGAAACTAAGATATCAAGAATGGCTTGATGGAAAAGACAGAGTGAGGAAATGGAAAAGTGTCAGAAGGAAGGCGAGATAGGTGCGTTAAATGCCAAAGTGAAGTCGCTATCGGGCGGCTAAAGAAGACAAGCCATGTCTAAAATTAAGGCTAAAGATGGAAGGATGCTAACCGAGTGAGAAGAGGTATAGAGTCGATGAAAGGAATACGTGGAGGATCTCTATGAAGGAAGGAACAGGCCGGAGAGATTGACTTTAGAGGATGAAAGTGCAGTGGAGGAGGATAATCTTGGACCGGGGATATTAGATACGGAAATAGAGGGAACACTTCGTGATATGAATGCTAAGAAGGCAGTGGGCGTGGACAATATCCCAAGTAAGCTCCTGAAGAATCTAGGGAGGGGTAGTAAGGAAATGTTTTTCGAGCTTGTCCGCCGGATCTATGAGGAGGGGTGTTGGCCGGAGTATTTCGTGAAGACGGTTTTAATTCCGCTACCGAAAAAGAAGAAAGCTGTGGAATGCGGAGAATATAGTACCATTAGCCTAATATCGCACGCGGCGAAAGTGGTACTGAGGATATTGAACAGGCGAATAGAGGCGAGGGGGAAAACGAGTATTTGGGCGAAGATCAATTTGGTTTCAAAAGAGGGAAGTCAACTAGGAACGCAATAGTTGCAATAGTAGTAATGATATCCCTCGTGGAGAGGAACCTAGAATATGACCAGGACGTGTATGTCTGTTTCGTGGATTTTGAAAAAGCATTTGTTAGAGCGAAGTGGGTAAGGTTAATGGACATTCTCAAGAAATTAGGTGTATATTGGGGGAATGGGCGACTGATTCGTAATTTGTGTATGGCCAAGACTGCGCAAGTGAGGGTAGCAGACGGAGAATCTGGGTGGGCAAGCATTGGCTGAGGAGTGAGGCTAGGCTGTCCTCCATCACCGCTTTTTAACGTGCACGCGGAGGAGACGGTAAGGAGAGCGTGGGATGAGTTAGAAGCTGGAATAAAAGTGGGAGGAATGATGGTCAAATCAGTGGGGTTCTCGGGTGATCAGGCGTTGATTCGCCAGTCGGCGATGGGGTTTCGAGTTTAGTGGATGCGTTAGTCAATCGTTACCATGTGTTTGGCATGAGGATTAATCACAAGAAGACCTAGTTTATGTTGTTTTGTAAAGCATCGTGAACGAGAAATGTGAGGCTCAAGATAAAAGTAGGTGGGGAAAAACTTGAGGAGGTGGAGCAATACACCTATTTAGGCAACAAATTAGAGGAATACGAATACAGTAGTAAGGACATCAGGAAGAGAATTGCGCTGGCAAAAGAGTTAATGAACAGGAATGTTAATGAGCTAATAAAGGTATTAATGAGCAGGAAGGATCTTCTTCTGCTTCTGAGAGGATCGTTATGCCAAAGTTTAAAAGAAAAGATTAGTGCAGAGTTTTATTTGGAGTGTAGCTCTCTGCGGTGCGGAAACGTGGACACTGAGGAAGGAGGATGAGAGATGATTGGAGACATTCGAGATGTGGGTGTGGAGAAGAATGGAGAAGGTGAAGTAGACGGAGGGGAGGAGAAACGACGAAGTGCTGGACATGGTGGGTGGGGAGAGGCAGCTTTTAGATGAGATACGGAGGAGACAGGAGGTTTGGATGGAGCGAGTACTTAGCGGGGAGGGGATGTTTAAAATGGTATTGGAGGGTAGAATGTTAGCGAAACAAGGGAGGGGAAGGAAAATAATAGGATTTTTGGATAGATTGAAAGGGCAATGAATTGAAGAATGTAGTGCTGGTAGGAAAGGAAGGCTCCCAGATTATATTCTTAGTACTCCATGGAAACCTAGCTTAATCGGTAGAATACTATAATAATAATTGTGATTACTTTGCTTAATTGTACATAACTACACCTTAAAGCCATAACTCTTCCTTTGATTTTTCCATGTTTAATATTTATATATGTTACAGAATTCCATGGCTGTAACATATTTTAATATTTTTTACATTCCACCAAAAGTACTAAGTACTAAACCGATTATTTCTCTCTGTCTTCGACGTGTTATTGTTGCCTGTTAATTGCATCGTTATAGTGGATAGATTCCTCACTCAGGCTGTAACGAGGAGGAAAAAATCGATATCTTACATAGGAGTGCTGAAAGAGGGATTCACAAATGACGTTTATACTCAAACTATTTATAAAGAACGGTTAGCTGTGCATAAAAGTCTGAGTTTCTGATAAGAGAAGTATTTAAAAACCTTTCTGGCGCTAAGTACGACATCAAACGCTCAGTTGATAAATATAGGTACAATTATCGCCATGGCAATCTATCATGTGCACTGTTATGCACTTAGCAGCGATAAATTAGTCAAAGTACGTATTCCATTCGATTACTTTTATCAACATTTCTGAAATAACTAATTTTTGTAAGTATGGCCTCTCCGACTGAAGATGGAAATGAATATTTATGCTTAAATTTAAAAATATGGGGAAAACACAAATAAATATAGATAATAAGTGATTTAAAAAGGAATAGCCAATATATTCGTAACGGATCGGTAATTTTTGCCGAGAATTTATTGTTAACAATCCACTATACAACGTTATGCTTGTTTAAAATTAAACTACCTTTACGACAGGAAAAATAAACATGAATTTTGTTGGAATAGAATAATAAAAACTTGGGTAGAGAAAAAATTGTAAGGAATGATGGCCGAACGATTAGCCTTAGAATGGTGGACGTATTGTTTCGTATTTGCCGGGTTGGCACGCGTTGAAATCTCTCGTAAACTCTTAGAGACCGAGGGAGAGCAATTTTGCATTCATTTGTTGTTCGCGACAATAGTTTTCTGATTTAGTCGGTTGTTTTCATTTATTGATTTTTTCATCAACGGTATTTTTGCTACATTAAACTAAGCTATGAGAAAAATTTTATGGAACGATCCCGTGAGATTTTTCATAAACTGTTTTCCTTGTGTGAGAAAAAATTGAAATAAAAGCGGCGAACCTGACCTGGAGGTGACAGGATATCTTTGAAACCTTCTCTATGTTAGACTCAATTTCCAATCAATACTATGGAACCATGTTTCGTTATGAAGAGCCTTTTCGAGCATCTTTCGTGAGAGATCACCGACAGTATGAATGCTACATAATTTTCTTTTGTCTTAGTTGTTGCAGGGAGGGCGACAGCGTGATTCATAACATACGTTATTCTCGTTTTTTTTTTTTAGAAATGTTTTGCCATTGCATAGCACATCCACTAATATTGAAAAGAAAACTTAGGACAGGGCATATAGATTCAATGTATTCCTTATATGTTTAAGTTAAGTGTTTTCCAGCTACTTAAGCCGATAGAACCGCCATTTTTGCGTAATTAACATGATTTAACTTACGATACGGTATTCATTTTCTAATGGCTTTAATTTTGATTCGGTTAAATGCCTAAAAGTTATATTTTACCATAGATCTTATGGTAGAACTATCATTTTATCTTTTTTGAGAAAAAGAATTATGTATTCTGATGCATTTTTTCCTATGCATATACCAATAATGCCAAATTGGTTTGTCGAAAATGCTGATTTGTCATTTACAATTCCCAAAATTACAAGCACGTAAAGCCTGCCTTTTTTGGCTATTAGAGGATGCTGTGCATTCAAAATAGCATATCTTGAAATATTCGTATCGTTGGCTTGTAGTAGTCTCTTCGGCAAACGTCCATTTGGTTCTCTCTCACTTACGATATCAATGTCCGCAATGCAATGTCTGTGCACTGTGCAGTGCAATGGTGCTTCGGCGGTGGTAGCGCTCTTTTGAGTGGTTTGCGGGGGACGCTCTATATCTCAGGCACGCTCAGAGATGGGTGAAAAAAGTTTCGATCCTGAAGAGTTGATAGGGCGTTGCACGTTTTTTGTATCGGTTATAGTTTTTCGGTTGCAAAAAATGGAAGTTTTTGGTCGTGTGTACTTTGAGCCCTTGTGTTCCCGTCAATTAAAAGTCATCACATTAGAGCACATGAATGTGAACTTCGTTTGTTTTTTTTATGACCAGGAAAACAACTGCCAGGGGATCGGGTTGGTGTGGTGGCTAGAGTGTTGGCTTCCCACCCGGTGGGCTCGGGTTCAAATCCCGGGAGCGGCAGAGAATTTTCAGAGACTTCCCGATCCCTGCTTGAACGTTGTATGGAGGACATTTCAAGCGCAACACTCCGTCCGTCGGATGGGACGTTAAGTCGTGGTCCCCTTGGCGCCTCGTTAAGAGCAAAATAATGCCGACGCCGGGTTTCTCTCCACCCTTCCTTACCTACCCTTCCCTCATGGCGCAAATGGCCTAAGCTGTCGGTCGCCTCCTCCAAATACCATACCATACCAAAACAATTGCTTCAAAATCTGAAGAATGAGTATCGGCATACTCTGCATCCAACGAACGTGTTTTGGGTGGGTGCGTCTTTTTTTACGTTCCCTTCGCTTTCTGTTCACAGGTGTGGTTCCAGAACAGGAGAGCCAAGTGGAGGAAGCAGGCGCGGCTGCAGCTTCTTCAAGACGCCTGGAGGATGCGCTGCCTGGGCCTGGGCGCTCCACCCTTGCTACTAGGTGAGAACACATTGCACACACACTCTTTTCGCATCCGGAAACGAAAGAAAATGAACACATTTCGGTGCCGCAAGAGTGCTTAACTCTGCGGAAATACCGAGCCGATATCAAATGATCGTTGTGTCGTGGTAGAATGCTGGAGAAGTATGCATAAAGCTCGACTGAGTTCTATTTGGGGCAAGACTTTTCTAAAGCCCGTATGACACTTTCCAATTTATTGGCCAATAAATTGGCGCGCAATTTTGTTTTTAATATTGGGCGTTACGTACCGTATGACAAGTATCAATATTTTCACCAATATTGGCCGAAGTAGTGTTCTAATTTCCCGCTTGAGAACGCCATTGTATTTCGATGATTTCACGTTGTATAAGCATTCGTGTGATTTGTACGCTTCAATCAGTAGTGAAACAACTTATTTTGTCCACAATTTAGAAACTTAAAGCGAATTTTCGGAACAAAACAAATGTTTTACAGCCAAATCGGATGATGTTCTTGTTTTGGCCACAAGGACTCAACAACACTGACTTCTGACGGAGATTGGCCGCAAGAAAATAGAACCTTTTCTAAATTCCAAATTGGGCAAGAAATTGTGTCCAGTATTGTGAAAAGGATATTGGACTAGAAATTTGTGTGTCAGTTGGACCACAACCCAATATCCAATAGATTGGCCAATAAATTGGGAAGTGTCATACGGGCTTTAAGGGATAAAAAGAAATATATATGTATGAAAGATATAATTAAAATAACAATAAAGGAAGATATAAATAAAAATAAAGACTATGGCCGGAATTTGCGTGTTGCTTCAGTATGCGTACGTTTTTCGTGGCAATTTGAAGACTTTTTTTAAAAGGATATTATAATAATTTGTATTTTAAAAATAATTTTGGTCGTGACTCCGGATGGTCGTGATGGCCTTACCTGTGAGTACTCCCATTCCACATTTAGCATTCGTCTTCGGAGACGTGATGTGAATTGAATGGGTGTGTGAACTGTGTACTTAGAGAGAGAGAGTCGTGGGAGTTGTTTGTTAATTTTGATTGGCGGTCAGGCGTCGCCCCTCACTCCCAACTGCCATTCGACGCCTCCTTCTACCCGTTCGCCGCAGGTCGGCCGCCTCCGCACCCTGGGATGTCGCCCCCGCTGCCCCCGGGGGCAGGGCCGCCCTCGCCACCGCCGCCCCACGACCAGCGACACTCACCCACGGGAGGGGAGTCCCCGCCCCCGCACCACCCCCACCACCTCAAGATGCCCCCGCCGCCCCAAGCCGGAGGCGACGAGCGAGGGGAGGCCGCCACCGCCGCTGCCGCAGCCGCCGCCGCCGCGGCCGCCCTCTGCCGCGAAAGCTACAACCGGATGGTGCAGAGGTGAGTGAAGGGAATGTGCTTGGAGCCCTTGACTGGTCTTGAACCAAACCACTGTGGCGTTACGTGTTTAAATCTTCGAGATTGTGAACGTAAGCCCCAGACACATGGAACTCCGATCGTCTGTCACTAGCTGGTTGAGGGAAAGACTCCACAAACAAGAATAATCAGTACTCAAAGAAACAATTGTCACAAAATTACGAGCCATTTTCAATCAATATCTATTAGAAGTAGAAATATTGAAAATCAGAATTATTACAGAAAACAACGATGATAACTAATGATCTCATAGGAAACATTACCGAAAACTAAGTACAAGCTGTATGATTTTGCAGAAATCACCCATCTCAGCTGAACAACCTATCCACCGCCAGCGCCGAAGCCAAAGAGAGATAGCGACCTCCGAATCGTGTCAGGGTGGAGGGGAGGGAATTTGAAAAGGAGTGGAGGGGTAATAGGGCGATTTTCAAGTTAGCTGCATCGGTTTAAATCTGCCGGTAGGCGCCCCTGTTGACTGGCACCACTCCAAAACGTCCGTCATCCAAGCCGGGGTTGGAGGAGAACCGCGTACCGCCGGGTTTTCTCTCCTCTATCTCCTGGGTTGGAGACATAACCAAGTGGGTGATAGCTGGTAGAGGCAAGTCATTGGAATTCATGGAGGGGAAAGACATAGTGGGATGAGGTGCTGGAGGGAGAGAGAATTGTGATAGGACAAGTGAAGTACTTCTCACTCCAAACTGTATTCTTATACCTCAGCACCCACATCCCCTTGATTGCCAAGGAGTAGGTATTCCTCCGCCGTACTACCTATATAAGTCTTGATCTCCAGGTGGGCTGGCGTCGGAGGGCTGCGTCGTAGGACAGCGTTCGTAGGACAGAGTTCGGAGACAAGAGTTCTGAGACTCAGAGTCTCCGAGGCTTTGAGTCGAAGGGCCTTTTCACGAAAAACCTTAGCACGAAAAGTCCTTAGAAGGAGAAATTCTGCGGATAAGTTCGGAGGACGTTTGGAGGAATTCGGAGCCACACCACAAACAGAAACAAAAATCCTCCTCCAAGTGCGAGGGAAGGAAATGCTACTCTGAATGTGTGACATTCACATGCCTGAGGCCGAGTCTGGGGAGAGCTCTACCCCCAACCGTCCGTACCAACCTTCAGGTTGAATCGCTGAGTGGATGAATGGGGCCATGAAAATCATGGAATTCATCTTGTGTTGAATGGTTTTCTAACAGATACATTCAAAAACCTGGCATAAACTTGGCGTGAATTCCACTTTAAAGGCCGTTTTTACACGGTGAATTTTCATTTGAATAATCTTGCGAGTGACCATCATTCACCATGTAAAACGGAAATTACCGTCATTTGAATGAAATTTAGAGCATGTTCTAAATCATTCACCTTGTAAAGGAGGCGTTTCAAGCGATCACGCGAATGATTTCATTCGCAAGATCATTCTTATGAAAATTCACCGTGTAAAACGGCCTTCAGAGCGCATGACACTGCTACATATTTATGTTACGAGTTACAGAAATGAGCAACCATGATTTTAAAAAATTGGGGGGGAGGTTCATTTTTTGGTGTGGCTGGCAGAATTCACTTAAGACTGCTCATCTCAAAAATTAATGGGGATTGTATTCGAACCCTTTGACCCTTCCCCAAGCAAGCTACGTCCAATGAGCCAGGTATTAAAAAAAATAATTTTCCTCTTAGAATGGGGGCACCTCATAAGCATTTGGGGGTAACTCCATAAAGTTATTCAAGTGGTTGATTCACAGTAGCTTTCTTTAATAAATTTTGAAGGATGTTCAACAGAGAAATTATGGTCGGTGTTAAAAGACCATCGTATAGAAGAACTGAGAAGCCAAAGTTCATGTCATTGCAGAGCTGTGTCAAACCAATCTTCAAATTGCTGTCTCATGGTGATGAACATGTTTTTAAAAGAATTTGTTATACATTCATAACATTAGAACTCTAAGTATTCAATAGATTGTCTTCAAATGCCATTTTATTCTGTATTTTAAAACTTCAATAAGTATTTCTGAATTCCCACTCCTCTCATCTGAAAATCTCCTCTCAGGTGACCAAGATTGGTGTACATCTCACTATCAGATATCTTGAGCTACCTTTATTTTTATCGTAATAAAAAATAATCAAGTCACATGCAAAGTCTAAGAACGTTTTAACTAAAGTGATTATACACATATTTAAGACAATGTCATCTTATGATATAAAAAATTACAATTGTGTTTCTGCAATGTTTGGCAATAGAGACGGCCCTGCAAGGGGGCGCGCACCCCCTGTGCCCCCATCTGCATCCACCACTGCTCACAATTAAAATTCCATTTCTTCTGCGATGACACTTCATTGCCCGAGTTTAAAGATTTATTATGATACACATATAGATTATTCTTATGCTCTCAGTCATAATAACTGGGCTGTTTACCTTGCTAATAATTATGAGCCAAAATGCTTGGATGTTATTACATTACTGGGCAGAATGATTGTATTTATGAGCACAAAGGCAAATGTAATCCATATGGTGTTCAAGGATCAAAACTATGTGGGGGGCAGGCCATGGTTGCTCAAGTTGTAGGTAAGATTTAAGCATAGAAAAGGTGAATGAAATCAACATTTTAAGGAAACTGTGACAGCTCTTTTTTAGTTTTCAAATTATTTGCTTGAAAAAGTATTATTTTCCTTAAAGACAATTTCGATTTTTGCTTCTAGGGGGGGGGGGGGCAGATGCCCCTCCCTGGGTATGCCCATTATGGTGTTGAATAGGTTACTCTTTGAAAATAATGAGTTGGTTACACCATTTTTCAGTCCTGATTCCAGTTTGATCCCTGACATTAGTTCTTGGTCTTGGTTGTTGGTTTTGGTCTATGACCAAGTACATATGTTCATTTCATTGGGTTATTTTCAAAAGTCATCAATGACTTTCAGTATGGTAGGTACCTATCAGGAAAACTACCATAAATGTGAAGGAATAATGCTCGGTTTTCTCAGCAGGTGTGGTTTTATTGAATTGGTCCTTATTATAATTAATTATAGGTGTATTATAAATAATACTATATTTTATAAATATTGGGACCAATCACCTAAAACCACGCCTGGTGCAAAACCCAAGAATTAAATTCCTTCAAGCTATAAGCCGGGAAAAACATGAATTCCATACCGTAAATATGTATGTAACAGAGTATGAAGTATGTAACATAAAATTTGCTCAAGAAAAGTTTTCAAACTGGCTTTTGTAAAAATGTTTGGTTCTGAATCTTCTGAGCTTTCAATCCCATTCCAATTCCTGGTTCAAGAAATGGTGCAATTGAGTGTATAATGATGGAAGTAACTCATTCGTTCTCTATGGTTTCAATACATAATGGTATGATGCTCTTTATTGCTAGCTTGAACCCTGCCGGCCTCCAGCTCTGCGAGAAGCTCAACCCCCGCCTCCAGACGTCGGCTGCCGCCTCTGCCCCCACCAACCTCTCGGCCAACGCACCCTCGCCCCCCTCGCCACCCCCAGCGCACTCCCCACCCCCTACGGCCCACCACCCGGCACGGGGGCCTGTGCCGTCCCCACAGGCATCGAGGCCCCCCTCCACCCCACCAGGGGCCACCTCCTGCCCCTGCATGGGGGCCATCGTGAGGAGGCCCAGTCTTCAAGATGACCACGAGGGCCCCACCGACCTGAGGCACGGCGTTGGAGGGGGAGGGGGGACCATGCGGCCTCACCACGAAGACCCCATGGACGACGAGGAGGAGGAAGAGGACGAGGACGAAGACAGAGCGTCCGAAATGCGGAGGTCACCACCCAGCAGTTAAGAGCACTGTGGCCCAGTAAATATCATCAAAGAACTGTCAGAGGAAGATATTTGCATTGGTCATCAAAATGCCAAATGCAGAGGGCGCTGCAAAGAGTGCAGCCGATAGGGTTTCAAGAGTATCACCCTGTTAACAGATCTGCATAGGTCATCCGAGAGTGAGAGCGGTCACTGCCTGGTGGCTAAGGAATTGCCCACGAGAGGGATAACCTCAGAATATCCTCATGAGAAGGGTCATGCAAGAGGCATAAGCCTGCAATTGATGGGGATCCTAGGAAAATCGCTATGGGAGAAAGGATTGTTGGAGGATATCTTCTCTTTGGTCGCGCGCATAGGCCATGTTAAAGTGAAATTCAGAGGCTGCCAGTGCCAAAAAGATTAATGATTGCTCTTAAAGATTTATGGCTCTAAATACTCCATAGATATGCTCAAGAATTATGAAGGTTAATCGGTCACCTAACAGTATTTGAAAGGAAGGATCTCTAATTAAAAGCAGTATTGTGGGGTGACCTGTGCGGATCTTACATCGGATAATGTGGATCTTGAATACAGGCAGGAGGTCTAATCCAGTGTTCATCACCCTCAAGCTGAGAGTGTCTCTGGAGAAATGCTGAGAGGAGGGATTTTTGGTCATTGAAAAGTGAAAGCCGTAGGTCGCCACCCAAAGAGAAGAGAATGGTCAGAGGATATCGAAGGATATTCTCTGCAGATCAGTATAGTAAATCCACAGGTCAAATGGAGTGATCACCGCCCACCGCTCACCACTGCTAATCAACGTCAGTGAGGTATTCCAAATGAATGGACTGTCGGTGGAATATCCTCTGCAGATCTGTATACTAGAAGGCAATAAGGACATCCAGTTGTGGGTACTCTGTGGCCCAACCACTCGCCTCCTCCTCCTATGAAGAAAATATAAATTTGCAATTGAATCTCAACTCTCTACAGAGTGCATAGTTTTTTCTGCGAGTATGTGTAATGAGTTGGTTTTTATTTCTATTTTGATAAACTTTACAAGAGAGGCTATATTCGCTGGTAAAGGTTCAAAATAGTGACATCTATTGGGATTCAAGAGACATCTATTGTCGTTATTAAACTGTTGGTAAAAAGAGGCATTAAATTATCAATTGTTGAGTGTCAAATTTTTTAGGTGGAGCACTTGAAATCCTATCATTATTCCACCATAACTCATGATTTCCTCATAAAGATGGAATTCGGTTGTCAGGTCAGATTGTGGCAAAAACATATCGCCATATCCTTTGTCTCCCTGAGTGTTTGCTATGAGAATTATTTAGCAATGAATGGAATTGTATAAATGATGGTGTCATTGAAGAAAAGACATATTTGGAGACCAAAATGATGAGTTCTTGTTTTCACAAACTGTAATTACCTACTACAGACAATGCCTTTTGGAATATGTGGGACTATGCAGCTCCAGTGTCATTGTTTATCACCTACCATCAGTAGCTATGGATCATCCCCAATAATTTCTACCATGGGGTGTACCTATTCTTCAGTGGATGGATGATTGTCCTGAATTTGAAATTTGCGTCTGCTTCCTGGTTTGAAAACAACTCATTTGGCTCTCGCATCTTTTAGTGCCAAAGTTAGCATCTAAGAATAGTAGGATTGGTCGGTGACAATAAATGAACTCATAATTGTTCGAGTGGATCCTGAATTAAGGGTAAAATTTCTGATTTCCGTTTACGATAACTGCTATATTGATGCTGTGTAGAAACTTCAGCCAATTTTATTTCGTCAGTGCTCATGATCATGATGATTTGGAGAGATTCAAGTTTGTGTAACATTTTTCTGTTTCAAATCAGATTTTAGTTCGAAGCATGGAAATTATTTTGTATGTTTTTCTGCTGCTTGGTTATGGACAGAATTCAAGGACAAAGCAAAAAGTTATCACATAGATATTCACTGAACAAAATTTTAATTTCTGCTGAAAATTTAAGATCATGGCATCTACACCATCTAAGACAGGTCATTAGACGCTATTGCTCCCTAAAATGGATCAATTGTAGCCATTATTGCTAATTATTCCTGTGGTTACAGCAATTATATGTGATTAGAAATGTTTTATATTATAATGATGGTTGAATATGATTGTTATTAAGAGGTATATCTAGTCATACTTATGTGCATATGTGATGCTCTTTAATTTAGAACAGTAGTTGGTGTTCGAAAAGACAGTGAATATTACTGCAAATAACTTGCGTCTTCGCCATATTCATTTGTTTACTGTTCTGACCACTACAAGGGGGAAAGCGTTATTTATGAGGGAATAGTTAGTGGTTATCTCACACTTATCCATTTCTGTAGAAATATTTGAACTGAGTTGTTCTTAGTAAACTGTTGTGTTGATGTAAATAGCTGTAATATACATCAGTCGATTACGGGAACTTGGGATGAAATAGAAAATAAATATTTATAAAGATAGTTTCGATTTATTTACCAGTAAATTTAGTCCTAAAAGTGTAGAAATCCTCATTCGTCGAATGTCCAAACAATGGCATTTCAAGAAGACCCTTTCTAATCTTTCTAATGAATCGGGATATGATAAGTGACTACATATTTACTTGGGTACAGACATACAGGTAAATCTGCAGATTCCAGAAAGGGTTAAGAACAAATAGGTTTTCTGCATTTTGTTTTTTAGGTATAGATATTCCTTTTTTCAATAAACAATGCATGCTAATTTCATGTCATTGTAAAAATAGAAACCAATGGTCTAACTAACCTCCTCCTAAACCATATGAATCCAATGTGTTGCCGCAGCAAATAGCAATTAAAGTAGATCAGGGTGCCGACTATATAGTTTGACAGTAGTGGTAGAAGGAGGTAATTTCTATGGTATGTAGCGGTACACCTATGCCACACCAATAGGGGCAGATTAAGGCCTTTGTTTTTGGGGTGGTTCATTACTCATTGTGGCACCTTTGTGGTATGTGATGTCTTGCGCTGATATTGCATCCGAGGTCAGATATGTGTCAACAAGTGGCTTTTAAATATTCATCAATTATTTTTTTTAATTCTCTGTTAAGCTGGTGACTTTAAAAAGTTCATTGAAGAGCCACATTACCGATTACCATCTTTGCAATTCATCCAATTATAATTACGGAGGGTGGGGTCTGTTTTATCTACTCCCCTTTATCTACCACTGGTCCTAGACAATGGTGCATTGAGAAGTGTAAAAGAACCTTAAATATTGAGCATGCATCCTATTATTTAGTGAATTTCAAGAAAATCATCACTTTATTTTGAGATAGAGTAAACTAGGAGTTGTCGGTGCTTTGATTGAAATATATGCCAATTAAATTTTTCAAGAGTTAATAAGTGGACTTTTCTCTCCTGTGGCATCTCATTATTATGCCCATCTGCTCCAGTAATTCAAGTGACTACTTCCAGCTTGAAATTCTGCTACAGTGTATGGGAATTAAAAGACATTATCTAAATTGGGAAATACTCTATGGTATGCTTGAAAAGTGCTACTCTTTAAATTTGATGCCTCTTAACTAGAGGGACAATTAAAATTACATACGAGGGTCATTCACTAAGTCTTCTGAAAAAGGCAGAAAAATAAATTATTTCTGGTCATTTAAAATATTTTTTCAGCGTATTCTTCTTTCACTACTAAAAATTTTTCTAATAATTTTTCCAAACACTTGAAGCCGTCCAAAGTGTAGTATTTTGTAATCTCTTCAAATTAGGAATTTGTTCTGGTGATGACCACTTATAAACCATTGCCCACCAAACCATTTGGAAAATAAAAAAATGTCATTTGGATCCATACCTGATGAATACGGTGAATTTTGTAATAGTTGGAACTTTGATTTCATAATTTTGGCCATAGCATCCTCACCCGTGTATTGTCTTGTTAAAAGAGGAAGTTTTTCCTGCTTCAAAGACGCATTTTCTTGGTTCCTTCCAACAACCGGTCCAATAACGATGCGTTATACTCTCCTGTTATCGTTTTTCTCTTTCCTTAGTAATCAAGGGTGGATCCAAGATTTTTTCTGGAGGGGGGGCACCAGGTTCTGACAGGCAAACGGTCCTCTCATATTTGGGATAAAAAACTACATGCAACAATTGCTCTATACGAAATATACTCTTAATTTTAATATATTATATATTAATATGTAAATATTATTAACTTAAAATATAAAAGTTATTGATACTTGTTTTAAAAATTCCATCTATTTATTAAGCGTCTGGGTGGGGGGGGGGGCACGTAAGTGCCCCCCAGTCGATGTTTCGGGTTCTGTCTCGTTACCCATTCTCAGCTGATTTCCCGGCTGAAACTAGAAATTCGGCTTCTTTAAATTTTCTTACTCGCGCGCAGATCCAAGAGAAGTTTAATCATGTCGGAACGATACAGCTGAAAGTCTGTTGCTAGCTGAAGCTGAATAGTCACGAGTGCAGCTTACAGGGAAAAATAATATTTTTTGTACCAAGAGAGCAATCTCTCAGTAATTCTAAAGACTTTTTGAACAAACCTCGTATATTAACTCACTTGTTTTCTCACTCATACACCAAATTCGAGAGGTTGAAGAATATTTAGTATCGTGTATTTTTTTTAAGTATCTTTAAATAAGCCGGGAATAAGCAACATGCGAATTTCCTCTTTCTTTTTAATAATTGCGAATGCGGCGCCATTTGTAAATAAGGTGCAGCGTGCAGGTCCCTAGTTAGTGGTGGAGTTTCCGGCTTTAGTCATTAACTTTCGTTGCGCGAGAGGAAATTACGAATAAGAAAAGAATTCGGTAAGTTCAAACTCTCTATTTTTATTTACGTTTGTCCTATAAACCTATCATGTATCGTTTAAAACTGAAAATAATTGTCAATGAATGTGTGTATGATTGTCCTCTAAAGAAAAGGTCCGGCCTGTTTACACGGTACATTAACACGTACGGGTTAATATCTAAATGTATGAACGCGAGAATGACCGCCAAAATGCAGCGTGTAACCACCTAACTTGTGCGAATACATGCACAGAAAATAGAACCTGTTCTAATTTGGTTCATGCATTCGTACATGTTCCGTTCCGGTCCATAAAAATCATTCACGCAATCGTACATTAACTCGTACGTGTTAATGTGTCGTGTAAACAGGCCTTGACGCATTTTTAAAGTGTTTTTAGTCCTTGGTATGGTAATTCATGACATCGAACGAGTTTTTAATCGCTTGTTTAGGCTCACATCTTTGTCAGAACCTCGTTATGAGTGATGTGCGGCAAATCACCGGTTACCCACCAGTTGCTTTAATTATGGTTAACGATGCTAAGCGACCTCATGAGGCTGCAGCCTCTTGCATGTAAGTTGGATGGGATGACCATTCTTACGCATTTAACTTTGTGCTATTTACCCTTGTCTAAGGGTGCCCAGTGGGTTGAACACTCAGTTGGTGCTATGCATCTAGAATTATTCTATTTTCCATATCCATTGCTTGCCAACTGTCTTCATAGATTGAATAGGTCATTTAATGTAACTTGAGCATGACAGAAGGCGGTAGGAATGTGTTTTAAATGTGTACAAATTTTTGTTAATTTTCTAAGTTTCCTACTTTTGGAAAGTTTCTTCGCCAAATACCTTATTCAATTGTCATCGATTTTTGTCTTCATCACTGAGAATATCAGTTCAAATATGAGCATTGGTTAACATTTCCTGGTAAGTTGTCCAGTTTTCTTTAAAATTCTTCTAATTTAATCATTCTTGTGTATGATGAACATTAAGATGTGGTATTTTTAGCATGTAATTGTGAGTAATTTATTTTCAAGTAGCATATTATTAAAATTATTCAAGGAAAATATTTGCAGAATAGCTAGGAGCGTTCCTTTATTGAATCACCTGAAGAAGAACCATACTAATTTATTGCTGGTCAGTCCATGTTTACTTCTTTGAGTGATGTCTATGGTGAATGCCCTAGCACTCGACTGGCTTCAGCCAAGGTAACTCCAAATGCACGCACCTGCTGCACTGTGGCTTTGTACGCCTGGCACGTTGTTCTTTAAAGCTAGCAGTTAACTCAGTAGGGGAAGATAATGCCTTGATGGTAGTTCAAGTGCTAGAACACCTGGCACAAATTTGGGTCTGAGTCTTGGTCAAGGCAAATGACTCTCACTTTGTCGAATTTGCATACTAAGGAAAGATAAAATGTTGAAATTTTTAGATAAAATTAGTGCAAAATAGGGCATTGTGATTACGTAAATTTCATAGCTGTGGGGGCTGGGTTTCAGAAACAAGTTATTCTGAGAGTACTGGATAGATCCATGCACTGGGTGTCCTGGATGGGTTGTATGAATGCTGACTACACTCATGACCCAGGGTGTGATTAGAATCATCTTGTGATATGAACCAAAGTCCTGTGGTTGGATGCGGGCACACTGCCAGAGGAGGGGTCTTCAACGACCCCCCCTAAAATCCGCCACCCCTGAATGTTTTCATACCTGCGATGAATCTACTGATTAGTTCACCAGCCTCAGCAGGGGTGCAGCTAGGAATTAAGGCTGGGGGGTTTAGGTGCAACTAATACCAGGGTGTGTGGGGGTATAGAATGCCCACCAGGATAAGCGGTTGGTGCGGGATTAATAAATTGCGGAATAGGGTGGTTTCCTATTATTTTTTTATTACCTAAATCAAAATATTATTACTCCTGGAGTATGTATTTCACGCTTTTAGATTTTTAATGACAATATCTATTTTTTGGGATTAAATGAAAAGTGAAAATTTTCAATCGCAAAAAAAATGCGACGGCTAAGTATGAATGCTGGGAAATCTCCATGTGATGTCGTTCTGATTCCTGCTGCCACAAGTGAGGTGACCTTGGAGCAAGGCTTTGAGCGCTGATACGACGCAGGCTGCTAGCAGGTAGCTGAGTACCCTGCTAGCAGGTAGCGCTTGGCTTAAATAAGGATTATTAATACCCTATCAAACGAAGAAAACTCTCCGAACTTAGGCTGTTTTAATAGTTGATTATTAAGTCATGTTTCCCTGAGCTCCTGTGCCTCATGCATGCATTGGTAATCTCAGACGATGTAAAACTCCTACCTACTCGTATCGAAACTAGGTCCCTGTGACGTCACGTGGAGTGGCATCGTATGGGCGCCAATCTGGCCTTTTTCAAATGAGGTTAAAATTGACCATTGCCATTCGTCTAAACTGGGATTTCTAAAACCAAATAATTTGTATATTATGAATGGTGGGTAACGAATCGCAATCAATGTCTTTCGTTTTCTTTGATTAAGGAAACTACCCTATTTTAAGATAAATTGTTCAAAATGGTGAGTTTTATGGATTTCTGTGGGATATTTCACTAACCCTTACACTATAGTGATATTAATCCAATTAAGTAAAATGGATTAAACTTAAAAATTTCTCTGAGCTCTGGGGGGGGGTTTATCCCCCAAAACACCCCCCCCCCACTACTGCGCCACTGAGCCCCGGAGCATCTATCCTCTCATACTCCATTTTTCGATATGCATATTTACATTTCATAATTTCTGCCTATAACGAATTAATAAATTTAACTTTCAGCATTGATATGCTAGGGAAATATATTTCTGATTTTATGAAATGAATGGTTTTCGGATTAGTGCAAATCTCCATCAAAATGCAATATAGGCATCCCGAATACCACCCAAGCTCCCTTGAAGAAAATTTTTGCTGCATTCCTGATTAGTAGGTTAACCTAGAGATATCCTTGTCATAACTGCCAATTGTTTTCCTTCAGTTTGGTACCAAAACGAGTGACAGGAAGCATAATGTTGTTGTAATACATCTAGAATTCAGTCTTATTAATCTTTATGGGGAAGGGTATAGTGCCTAGTCATATTATTTTTAACCTTTTCTGCACTGTTGGCCTCATGCATGCATTAGCTCTGCTGACTGGGACAACATTGGAGCTAGTAAAGATGTGGTAAATATTACTGTATTATTATGAAACTTCGTAATTATATAAGGTAGAATCTGTCGGTGGAATGAGCATAATAAAACTGCAGTCAATTCAGTAAACGAGCAGGTGAAGAGGGCAGCCGCATAGTGGAATGCATATGCTGTGAGCACCACATCCTAGGGGCTGCATGCACTCAAGGGTATGAGCATTGTGGCTGGGTCAGCAAAGTTCTAGGTCATCAATAGACGGGTTCGTCAAAATTCAGCATTGGAGGGGTTCTGTCCATGCCCGCAACCTTCTTTTCTATTCACGCTTGTTATCTTCCCTCCTAGCATTCCCAAATTGGACTGTCTGTGTCCTCGTCATCTTATATCCCTGCAACCCAAAAACTCCCAACTCCATAGTGTCATTGTTGGCACGAATCGGTCATCATACTGTGTGTCATTGAGTCGCCTTTCTCCATCCCATTTCTTGATGAACCATAAGTCTCTGTTGCATGGACAGGGCAGAATGAAGACTTAATAATTGGATGATCTTCATTCATGTACCTTCTTACTACACTCTGCCATAAGTGGCCAGATATATGGTTTACAGATGTGGTGGTGGCAGTCATTCAAGAAAGCCATGCTGGAATTGCAAATTCTTTGTTCTGAATTCTTTTTCTATTTTCCTGTTACCTTTAATATTGTACTTCGATTCATATTTTAGAGCTTATAGATGTTTTTGTAATTTGGTTAATTTGTTTTTTTATGCATTTATGATTGCATTCATTTGTTAGGTTGCTTCTCCATTTAAGTTATCTATTAAAGTTGGGTGATCCTGCTGCCAGTCAACTCTTCCACGAAATGATTATTTGAATTATCACCTGGCTTCTGACAGCACTGTGTGTCAATTCAAATATGTACTAAACTGCCTATAACTTACGATCTTATTTTCTGTTATTGATCTGTTGTCTTTGTGATTTTATAGATTTTCTTTCTAGATGATATTTGGATCTTTTGTTGATCCCTCTTCTCATGGCCCCACCTTATAGCATCACTTCAGTTTACATTAGAATCATGGGCGTACCCAGAGGGGGCGAGGGGGCAACTGCCCCCCCCCCCCCTCGAGACGCAAAAATAAATTTAGTTCAAAACAAAAGTTATGAACAAATTTTCTTTTTGAAGAAAAATGATACAGTAGATTCTGGTTAATTGGGACTAATGCACTCTGCCCCAATTAGGCAAACAGTCCTGCATATGGACAAACGTTTAAATGATGGAAAGAAGACTAAAGAATGTTTATAGCGCAACATTATTAAACTATTAATTTGATTAATAAATCAGCGAGTTTAGTGAATTTATTATCATTTTTAAGAATTATAACAATTTAGTTAAAAATACTTTCACAGCCTCGGGCCACGCTGAATGAATGTCTTTTACTAAGTCCTATTAAAGAAACGTCCTATCCTCTTGTGGATAGTTAACAAAATGAGCTTTCAAAATAGGGCAAGAATAGGAATATTAGTGAAAAATAAGAGTAAATCAAAGGAGGAAAAGATTAAAAAAATTGTATTCTGAAAAAAAAAAAATTAATTTTGTCGCGAGTATAGAGTCTATGTTGCTGACTCATGGCCCAATAAAGCGGCATGCTGTCCTAATTAAGTGGAGAATATTCTGGGATATTCCTCTATTGGGTTCTGTTCTTCAAGATCTGCCTTATTTAAGCGGCTCCCCCAAGTAACCTGTGGACCCATTAAACGGAATCTACTGTATTAGTACAAGAAATGGAACTAAACTAAAAACCATGATTTTTTCAAGCATATAATTATAAAAACTAATAAATTGCTGTCATAATTTCCTTAAAATTTTGGTTTCATTAACCTTTTCTGTGCAAGTTTTGTCCCCCCCCCCCCCCCCTAGTTTTCCAGTTTTGATTCTGGGTACACCCATGATTAGAACCATGATGCTTGGAAGTGGGATGATACCCTGCATGAAGTCTGTTCTAGCAAATTGGCATTGAAATAGATCAGCAATACCTATCTGTTGCCCTCTGCCTGCTACGTTATTGGTTAATTTAGGGATGTCAGTTCCTCCTATAGTATTGGCCTGAAAATCACTTGGAAGAGTAAATTTGGCTATGCTTAGACAGTCATGGTGCCAACTCATGTCATTTCAATCTTTTTTCCATTCCTTATTTTATTCCAATTATGTGCCAGTTGCTGTTTCTCCTTAGCTCATAAAGTATAAAGTTTGGAAAACATAGCGCCAGCAAGCTTATTGATAAACTCTTAATAAGTGAATCTGCCACTGTTTGGCAAAGCCCATGGTCCAATATGTTGAATGTTGAAGCTTATTGTTCTGAAAGGTTGATATTATTGAAGGGTTACCCAAATCATTTGGTAGAGGAATATTATTAGACAAGGTTTTGAAGTGTACTTTTAAAGAATTACTGAAGGAAGCTTTGAAAAAAATCAAGTGCATTCATTTACCATTGTAGGATGCATAGGGTCAAAATTCTGGTGCCATCAACTAATTCCAGTCTTATGAAATCTTATCATTAGAATGAAGAGACTTCAAATCAGAGGAAAACATTTTATTCAGTTAAAGTTAATGCTTTCATCATTTATTGCTTTGCGTAGAAGGAACACTTTGTCACACAAATGGGCATTAGGCTTTACACTTGAAAGCACATTATAGGCAGGTACTCTCAGATTTTGAGGTTTAAATTTGAACATCATATTATTATTGCTACAAGAAGTTTCAAAGCATGGTGCAGTCATCTCTGTGTACATTTCCAGGCCAGTCACAACCCTTCGAAACTGGATTCCAAATGGTCCCATTCTCACACGTGAATAAGACGGGTTTGTCGTGGTTGCATCTGTAGAACTGCAATAAAGGAATTTAACTTTCATTAATTCCACACTCATACCACCATCTCAGTTTCATTTCCATTTTGGAAGATGTAATACATTTTTACCAGCTTATTTTTATTCATAAGTGGTCATCAATCCTTTCACAAACAGGAGTGTACTTTTGCTGTCATGTATGTTTAGTGTTCACTGTTTGTGACATGACCCTAATTACTGTTGTTAGTATGTATTGGTGATGTATACTTTGATACTGCACAACTTTGCCATCCAAAACTTCTAATCCACTATTGTTTGAATAAAATAAGAATTTTAAATTTCATGAGAACAAAGCAAATTTACTTTGTTAATTAAGACAAATTTAAATATAGGCCAACATGTAGTTATTAAAATCATTTCTTATTAATTACAGCACCAATGCTTCCATAACACTGGGAGGATTTCAGGGATCATATTTGAGCAAAAACTTTGAATTAAAATGTTATTGACCTTGGATGCATTAAGAGAGTGGTCAACAGCACCACAATAGTAAAGGTGTGAGAGCAATTGCTACTCTTTGATCCAGGGGTTGTTATTAAGCATGAAGCGGGATTCAAACCTAAATTGAAAAATGTAAATGTGTTTATCCTATCAGTCAAAAAATGGAGTAATGGAGTTGCACCATGTGTGCTCATTTTTGCTATTGCTGTATTGTGTTCTAAGGCCACACAATTCATGAAGATCGAAATTCGTTCACTGTAATGTCTTATGCTCTTGGCAGTAATATTTTATATCTACCATGTAGGAAAAGCTCAGGAAAAATGGAAAATTTCCGTGTGACAACTCTGATACTGTCAGTCGAATTCGGATGATAGAAAATCAAATCTGCTTAATCTTCTCCGTGGAGTGAAAGGTAAACAAATACTCTTACTATTATGTAACCCTGTCATGTGAACAAATTTGTGACAAAACCTGTTGTTTCGTGATCATCAGTAAGCTGTAGAGAGAACTTTGGTGTATAACAAATGGTTTCATCATGTATGAGTTTTGGTGTGCCTACTGTGTAATATGTAGTTGAGTTAAGTTTTGCTGTGATAGCAGGACCTAAAGGCCTAGTTACACGATACATCAACACATATGGGTTAATGTCTAAATGTATGAACGCGTTAACGAACACAAAAATGCACCGTGTAACCACCCAACTTGTGCGAATGCATGAATGGAAAATAGAGCCTGTTCTAATGTGGTTCATGCATTCGTACATGTTCCATTCCGGTCCACCAAAATCATTCACTCAAATGTACATTAACTTGTTTGTGTTAATGTACCGTGTAACCAGGCCTTAAGAATAGCTTTCAACAAGAAAAGAAGCTAAATTTTCCATCAAAGCATTTGTGGTGACTCTCCTTTTGCTGGGATCCTTTTTTGGCGCATAAAATCCTCATTAGGTGTATGTAAATTCTTCCCTGTATAGAAAGTAAAAGAAGTTTCCTCCAAATTTGCTGTGAGGAGAGATGAATTTTTAAGGGAACCACCCTAGCATGGAAAGGGTATAATGATGATTTTTTTTTGCAAAGCTTTAAGTGATTATTTATCTGTTAGTTACCTTGTTACACTGTGGGTGAGGATAGTATTCCTTCGTGCCACTTGTGCAGTCTGGATCTTCAGCTGCAGGTCCGTCTGGTTTTTCCGGCACTTCTGGCTTTTCCGGTACTTCTGGCTTTTGAGGGACATCTGGCTTTGCAGGAGTGTCTGGTTTAGGTTTCTCCGCTGACATTGTGGTGGTTGTTGTCTTGACGGTTGTCGGAGCTGAAGTGGTGGTTGTGGGCCTCTGTGTGGTCGGCGGAGGGGGCCTTGTTGGCTTGGGTGGCGGTGCTGGACCGCTCGGAGTTGTGCTAGGAGGCCGGTCCCACTCAGGCTACACACATTATGAAGAGGAAAAATATTTGAATTAATCAAATTATCCATTTTTTCAATCAAACGATTTTGATGCAAGCGAAACTTCTTCTCAAGGTACATAGGTATTTGCGACAAAAAAAGCACTGCTCTTAACCCTTTCCCACATAAATTGAGTGCCCTCACCTCCACATTACGAGTGGGTCACCACTTCTCTAATACTCCTCCACCCTGAGCATTGTCCTTGAAAACTCGTTTGCACTCTTGTATGCCATTCCTTTTCTTGATGTTCAAAGATTCTCCTTGGAGCATGTGTACCAGAACCACTGACTCATGTAGGGTAGGAAGCACTTTTTGTGCTTCCTTATTTTAAACTCGGAGAATGGAATTAATGGTGAAGATTTTCTTTGTCATAACCTATCTTTTCCTTGTACATATCTACAAAATTCTTTTACTGAATTGGAGTACCAAGTCTGTGTCTGAATTCACCCTATTCATTCATTTTTATAAGCCGCTCCGAGCGGAGAGGCGAAACCTTTGGCACAACTTGCAAGTGGATGTATGAGACACTTTTTTGTTCCAATGCCCTGGTATGCCCTACTTTCTCAGAGACGTATGAAAATGATCATCATTTTAGATACATAATCTACATCTACACAATACCCCGCAAGCCGCCTAAAAGGCGTGTGGCAGGGGGTGTTAGGGCACCAGCCATTTACAGCCATTTAAAAAAAAATGGAGTGCTCTAACGAAGTTGGGACTAGCGTTTATCAAAGTCCTTTATGGTTTGGGGAAAAACGAATTCCCATATCTATCTGTTTGGTAAAACATCTCTATTAATTTAAGGCTTCTATCGGACCTGGAAATATAGTGTGGCTCCAATATTATGTTCTCCGTGTCGCTCTTAAATATATTCATTCTCAATTGTTCAAGCAATCTAAGCCTAGGGCGCAGCCTCCGAATCTCAAGCGGCACCCAGCCTAATTCGCTTAACATCTGGTAACACTGTCTGTATGCCCGTAGCAGTTTTTGATGAAATGCACAGCCTTCCTTTGTATTTAATTCAGTTTGTGGATTAAGTCTTTCTGCACCGGATCCCGTACACTCGATGCATATTCAAGGTGCGGTCGGACGAGAGCGAAATAGCACCTTTCTTTCACTTTCTCATCTGAAAATCTTCCCACAATACGCTTGACGAATCCTAATTTCTTCAGGGCTATGCTGCAAATATTTTTTATATGTGTTCCCCACATGAGGTTCGAGGTTATCGTAACTCCCAGGTACTTCACTTCGTCTGTTGCCTTTATGTTAATACCATCCTCTAAAGTATGCATTGCTGATATTTCATTTTGGGTACTTCTGGAGATTCCCAGGTTGCCCTTCAACCATAATATATATTTACATCTATCATATGCATCCAAAGGGTTGACTCTTGTGGTTCACCTCAAATAGTTCGAAATTTTCCCAAATTTGGGTCACACATGTGCCCTGCTTACTGAGCTGTTAGGGCAAACATTTGAGTCAGTAATAATATGGAAAATATTACTGAAGTTTTACAAAGCGTTTAAAAATATATACTAATGGATCTGCTGACCTGTAACATGAGGCATGCTGTGTGTAATAACACTATAACAATTTAATTGGCAGTTGAAACAGCACATAAAGAATTAAGATTTTAATTGGCAATCATATTATGTATGTACATAGTTGACTTACCCTTGGTGTGGTGGTGACTGTTGGGATGGGGACCTTGTAATCTTTCATATTTTGGTGGAGAACTTTGATCAGTGGGTTGACTTCGCCACAAATGCCGTGGAAGTCATCCATGTCGATTGCCCACGTCATTGCCCCTGCGTACCCCTTTTGCTTGATCCAATCCATCTTTATCTGCAAACTCTTCTTGTCTTCGTATCCAACCCACTGTGTACCTGAGGACAAATGTTCCAGCACCACGTTCAGAGCCCTGAATTTCCTTATGCTTTTCTGCCATAGCTCGTTTGTATATCATCTCATATGTGCGTCTGTTTTGTTTTGCTTGCTCAGAAAGTTTTCAGTTTGTTTTTGTATTTCAGTTTGATGTGTAAAATCATAAAGAGAACAGTGCAGCACCAGATAAGTTGGTAACACATTGTCAATGGGTTGTTCTAACTTATTAGATATTTTCATTTTCAACTAAACTAAATTGAATACTCTTTATTAATTTTCATAGTGAAGAAAAATATGATGTAGCTTAAAGTTTCTAGGTAAGTAAAGCTATGAACTTATTTTTAAAATTAAACCTGAATTAAGGCAGAATTTAAATGAGAATGCTGATTTAGAGTAAAAAAGAATTTATCTATTGCTCAAAGAATTACTTCTACAGGTGAGGCTATTTTTCTTGATATGGTTAAATTTACCTTGCAAAGAATCAAGCCTCAAATATTGCTTTTCAAAATCTTACCCTGTAAATGAAATATTTTTAATTGTCTGATATTTGAAAATTTTGAGTCCCTTGGGCATTAAATGAAGTTGTCTGATTTGAGTGAATCTTGATCAGTTTTGAAGCATTTGCCTATTACTTGCAAATGTTCGATTCCCAATCACGTGTCATATTTGCCATATGGCAATGTTTGGTCTTTATGTCATTGGGTACTTACCTGAATAAGCATACGGGCAGAATCCAATGTCATCCCACTTCTTGGTCCAGGTGCTGTCTTTTTTGTCCACGCTCTCACATATCTATATTGTCAAGATAGAAAATCAATATTAAGGGGTAGTATGGTCTTACTGTTATCAATCAAAATTACATTCACATCCATCAGCAATCATATTTAACTCTTCCAATAATTTTTTATGATATTTTAGACTTACCTCGTAGTAAGCCAGGAAGCCCTTAGCTCCTGTGTATTCTCCTTTGTCCCCACCGCCTGCTTCCTTGTTGATGTATGTCCCAAGGCCATAGTCAGTATTACTCTTTGAAAGAGTAAAGGATCGACCGTAGAAAGGCACACCAACAACGAGTTTGTCTGGAGGACATCCCATTTGAACCCAAAGCTCCAAACCGTCATTCTGGAATATGATCACAAAAAAAATAATTTTTTTAACTGAGAAATGTGCACTTCAACCAAGAGGTTTCCTGAGTATGGAGTTGCCCAGAATGAACCACAATAGTATTACCTTCAAGGTGGTGTTGCAGTTCCATGGAGAAAAAAATAATTCATTTGCCTAATCGAAAATCAGCAATGGTCATTTTTGATAATTTTTTTACTGTCTATATTTTTAAATATTGTCCCCTTGTTTATAATTTTTGATAAAGTTTGAAAAATTAAAAAATCCATTTCTTGATCTGTCACCTATTTCTTCAGCTAGTCTGGATGAAAAATCAACAGCCTTAACCATGTCTCAGATTAGTAAATGAACCCGGAGACCAAATTAAAAATTACTTATAAATTGGTTGTGGATGAATGATGTGTCTCTTTTGATAATCCATTTGAGTTTTCCCTCCATTACCATAATGATAGTGTGTATGAATGTGAGTGAAATTAGGAAATTTCACCATCCTGGAAAAACGGTGCTTGTCACCAACATAAGTTCCTAATGAGTTTTCAAACATTGCTTAATTGAGTGCCACAACAATAGGAACACAATTTATTTGTTTGGTACATCTACATCTCAAGTAAGGCAATCAAAATTTCTTTTCAACTGATAAAGTAATGATTGGGACATAACTATGGTGCCTAACAAATATCAAAGTAGAAGTACTTAAACCTTCAAATATTCAGTAATTAAATGTGAAATATTTCCTTATTTTGAGAATGGCTCCCACCATCTGTGAATGAGATTGTGGGTGTACGACAGTAGCCAGAAATGAAGACATTCTTAAACTCTACCATCTTGTGCATCAGATTCTAGTTCATTAGGATGGTTTTCCACGTGAAAACAATCGGCTGTTCGATATTTTCATTGCTCACAAGCTGTACACATAATGTGAAGCCACTGTTTATTACTATCAGGGAGGCATTATGTCTCTACTCACCACATTGAGTTTCTGGTATGCCCATTGGTCATGCGGTCTCTTGTAAAGTGGACTGTGGACATCTGCAAAACCTGCCCAGTTTCCTCGCAGATCGTAAGACATCACATGGATAGCATCAACCAACCTGCAAGGAAAATTTTCACATAGTACCGTTGGGACCACATACTATTATCATTTTTGACTTCAATGAAATCAAACGGGCATTGATTTAATGCGCTTGCTGCATCTTTTGTTTTGAGTTAAACTTTGATTGCTGGTCATTTTCAGGGAAGTTATCACCATGAGTGACTTTTTTATAAATGCATCACAAAGGGTGGAGAAAACCCCACATCTACCATCATCAGTCTTGGATTTTTGGGGATGCACTGGTCTGTGTTCTAGAGTAAAAGCTTTAAGAGATGATTTTGGTGGGATCATACTCTCTAATTCATTCAGACATGAAGATAGTGATTTAATGGCTGATAAAGCAAACAGACATGTGGCAGGCAAATCACCCTAAATTTAGCAATCAATTTTTATGTCTATTTATCATAATTTTTTCACATTTTCTTATAAATTGATGCCTATTATTCTTTCAATGCAAATAGTTCATAATAATTTGAATGATCAATGAATTAAAAAATATTGCACGTAATTTCCATGGAAAACAGTAGAACAAGTGAAAAATAAATAGTAAAAAATATGAAGGCAATTGGGGTTGCATAGTTTCAAGGAGCTGCCACTTGCCATTAAATTGTTTTGAAGTATACCTGGTCTTGAATAGTAACTTAGAAATTAATACATTTTTTGTGCATCATGTATTATATTGATCATGATAAAAAAATTTGGCTAAGCCAGGAATCAGTCATGGGTATCCAAACTGCTGGTCAGGTGTGATATCACTTACTCCACTAATGTAAGTCCATTTGGTTGCATACCAAACCAGCGGTCAGGAAATCCCAGCTAAGCTAAAGGATACTTTGCATCATGAATTTCTCCCTTGGTGTTAATTTTCTTTGCACCCATACACTCGACTGAGGAGAAAGTTTCTTGTTTCATGCATTACCTACTTAATTAGTAAATTTTTTTTCAGAGGACCATACAACTTTTAATGAGAAAGTGCTGTAGCTAAAGTTTTTTTCTTACAGTAAGGGAATCACATATTTTAAATCGATATATATATATATATATAAATGAGAATATCTTACTCGCATAGGTCGGGAACATGATAACCCTCCTGTAATCTGAACTTTGCCAGTGGTACAGCCATTGTGATCTCCCATCCTTTTCCAGCTGCTAGGAAAGCTGTTCTGAGTTCTTCCACAAAGTAGAAGAAATTATTCTTGTCTGCTAACTTCCCACCTCTATCTGTTGCTCCGGGATACTCCCAGTCAAGGTCAAAGCCATCAAATTCATATTTGTGCATGAACTCTGAAAGGTAAATGTTGTAATTTTATGAGTGGATTGATTAGTTTTTTTATGCTGTTTATAAAAAGGTGCAAAGGAGTCAATGGCCCATTGTTTGCAAAAATGATTTGTGCGTGTGTGCTCGCTTTCATCATTCCGCATTATAAAATGACACCAGGATTTAATGAAAAAGAGAGATGGCAATATTTCCGCAAAGTTGTGGAAAATTTGCCATCTCTCTCCTGCATTAAATTCAGCATCATGCTAACGTTGCCTTTCTTAGACCTTTCTTGAACTTGCTTTTGTTTCCTATAGCTCCATAAATGGTATGGTCATTTATATGTAGGTGATAGTTTGGCAAATGTTTCCATGGATTCAACCATTTTATTCCTCTCTGTTCTTGCCCATTCTCGATTTTGAGAGTCCAAAGTGTAAAAAATGTTTTGGTTGATACTGCTGTTCCATTGCTAAGGAATCAAATTCTCAATCGTTAGGTGTTTGGTGTTATCGTAGCTTTGGCAAAGCCAATAATTTTATTCCTTCTGAATGCATGAGAAAAAATAATATATTATCCTTCTATTCAATAGCATTAAAATAACAAATACTACTCCATAAATTGTGAAAGTAAATTGAAGTGGCCAGTTAGGCAATGAACAAGTAATTTTCTGGCAATCATTTCCATTGCCGCTTCAATGGCAAAATAATTACAAATATGCATTATATGTAGGTTTGATACTATACGTTGACATCCAGAATGTAACAGTCTAGGATATTATATGGTGTGAAGTGTTTTTGTGATATCATTTTATGCCATTGTGATGAACTGCATAAGTCATGCTGCATTGGATTTATCACTCCATCCCAAGGTTTTATGCTGGTGAGTGGTAATTATCAGTTTTCACTTGGTACTACATGTTTGAGTTTTCAGCAATTGAAGCAAACAACTGTAGCTGAATGATTCTTTGAAATGGATATGATGAAAGTTGTGTTTTTTGGACCCTTGTTGGAGTGTTGAATGATAAAACTACCTATTCCATTTTTCTCTCAATTGAATGCCTTGTGTGGATGATTTTACTTTAGTACCCTTTATTAATGTAGATTTGAAAGAAAATTCCACAATTTTATCTAAAAAAATATACAAATTATACTGACGGCCATTCCAATTATGTTAAATATTGTAAATGATGTTAAAGGTTAATATGTTAAAGAACATCTCCAATTAATGTCTTGATATTGGTGTAGGTGTGCGACTGTTTTGAGAATCCCCTCCACTCACCGACCACGCTGCGAATGAAGGAATCTCTCCTTGCCTTCACCTCCACCATTGCCGAGTACTTCCGTCCCCCCTCCCCCCAGCCTCCCACGGCAACTTCCGTCTTCAGACCTGGATACTTTTTCCTGAGATTTGTGAAGTTTCTGAAGCCATTTTGCTCAACATCAACCTGCAAAAGAGTTTGAGAGTACATATATACCACATGCAATCATATCCCTCTTCAAAGCATTGGGCCAACTGAATTATAAATCTCCTTTCAACGGAGGGAACCATCCTGCTTCCAATATTTAAAAAGGTCACTTTTGTAAACATCTGTTGTTTGGAGATGGACGGGAAAAGTGGGAGAGATATTTGAGGTGTTATCTTTGACTTGCTTGAAGTCACATAACTGCCTATGAGAATGGCTACTCTGTTTCATGCTCTTAAATCTACATGCAAAATGATGTCAGCATGTTCTTATGTTTGTCTCCTAAATATCAGTGTGACTGTCTAAAATAATGATTAGTCTCTGATGGAGTAAAGGCCATAATCAATTTAGTATTTTTTCTCTTTCATCATTGCCTCTTCTAATAAACCAAAAGCTGTTTTTTAAAGCCATATAACATAAGCTGTGTATGTCAGTTGTTGTTAAAAAACGGTAAAATTTACAGGGATATACATATATGTATTTACTTCCAGTATATAATTGGTATGTATTTTCAATCAAAGAAGATATCTTTCTTGATAAGATACGGGAAGAGTGAATTTCCTCGCGATCTCAGATTGATACAAATTTAGCCTCGAGAAGGTATTGGTCATTACTAGTGAATAAAATGTGCTGCAATTTTGGAATTGACATTTTAGAAAATAACTTTCCTGGAAATGCAATTTGTATCTGTCAGTGTTTAATTTTTCACTAGAAGTTAATAAAAGTGAAAGTGAGTGGAAAAGGTTTCTGTATCTTTTCAGTTGGCCTACCTCTTGGTCCAAAATAAGAATCTCCCACGTGACGTTGGACACGCCAATGAAGGAGTAGATAACATGGGTACACATCTCTGAGGGCATGTCGTCAATGCCATATTTTCCTATTCCAGGGCGGTAAATGGCCCAGTTACTGAAGTAACATACGATGCGAGCAGATCTGTCATCATTCGTTCTGCTATCTATTGCTGCTTCACCTGAAAACAACCAAGGAGAAGAGGTTTTAATTAATTCTGTATTATTGGCTCCAACAGATCTGAATTATTCTGGCTAATCCTATCATAAATATTTATTAAGATGTGAATTGAAATAGTGCTTGTGGATCATTTTTGTGTTCGATTGCTTTTTTTGTAAGTTATTAGATGTTCATAGGTATTAGATTTAGATTCATCATGCATTATTATGCTGCTGTTGAAATTTTTTATTTCAAATACAGCTCATGAAATGCAGCTTGGTGGCATTTGTACTCCTTACAGCTCTTGCACACTTGGTTTGCACAAATATCTAATTTATTCAGTTGGTTATTCAACTTATCAATTTTTAAATGATTTTGCTTTTGATCTGTAAAAATGACATACCCAGCTGCAGCGATATCACAAATAGGACAGCAACTGTCCATATCAGTCTGCTTCTCTCCATTTTGGCAGTGCCCAGCAACCTAGGAGGAATAGAGTGGTAATTGCTTTTAGATATTTAATTCACACCTTTAAAATTTATTGTTTTTCAAAATATTGATTGTTAAACCGCTTGAATGATTCCTTCTTCATTTAGTAGTATTGTGACTATGTACTTCAAATATTATTTTTAAATCTGAGGTGAATTTTAATGACAAAATTAAACCCTTTATGAATGTAAAAAGTTTTCTTTACCTCAGCAATTTCCAAATACATATATAGAGGTAAAATCTTTTCCACATATTATTTTACTATCTTTTAATACATGCACTGGAATAGGCATTTTAATCGAAGCATAGAGGGAAACAGGGCAGTGTTGAGTTTTAATGCATTTAGTTTTAGGGTATTGATGAACTGGGGATCGAATTGCGCAATTTGAATTTATCACTCAAGTGCGTGTGAAATCGACGTTAATTACACTGAAAAGAAATTCATTAAGATTGGGAATTAAACTGAAGATCTCTGACTTCTGAGGGCACTGTACATCTGTAATCACTGGATTCGGTTAGTATTTTTTTCTCAGTGATTTTTTATGGTGGTAATTACAGTGAAGCCTTGGTGGAATATCCGTCATAGGGAGAAGGTCCTTTGTATTCCCCCAGCAGGTCCTCCGTTTGATTGAAGTTACAAATGAATTTGTTTTTCTTATGATTATTTATGTGAAAGATAGAACTTGGTATTATTGGTTCCGCAGCGTGTAGCCGATTCCGCGCTTGCGCGTAGTTTTGCGCTGTGCTGTTGTGCACCGAAATTATGGCAGTGTGATTGTTGCGAGGATGCGGCGGACCCCCCCATAAATTCTGGAAAAATTATAAAGATGGTAATCATTGAGGTGGCTCCGCAATTAAAGTTATTTCAACAGCTTAGCGATTAAAAAAAATAAATAATGAATAGGTATCCAAAAGCCACAAATAGTCGTCAAACGCATTATCGCCGAGACGTATGGCATACCAACAATGCGCCGCAGAAAGTAATGATCCTCATCCCCACAAACAACGACCCCTGAGCCTCTAATCTTGCGGATTCCGTGGTACCTCAATTCGTTGTTGCGGCTGGCGTGAGGTTTGGAGACCCCGGCTCGAATTCCGCTCAAGACAAATGATTCATTTCTCCCGTGGAATTTTCGCCCTGCAGTACACTCGCGAGCGACTCCATTGAGGTGCACTGCTAGCTTTTAATGCATCAGATGGCTCTCAACGCGGCTGCGCGGAAGTCGGAAAACATTTCTAAACTCAAACTACAGTATTCTAATGGAAAATGCAGCCAACGAAATGACCATACATAGATTATATTGAACTTCTCCTCCTTCGTGAGCATTAAATTCAATGGAAATAAAATTTCCATCGAAAGAAGAGAGTATGAAAACATACACTGTCGTCGTAGTCAGCCAATCAGACCTATCACGTGATCTCGGATTTTGCTATTTCAATCTTCGTCCCATGCGCCGAAGCCGAAAATCGATCTTGTTCATTGTTACTCTAATTAGTCTCTCTCCTGTTTATATCTATTCATTATCATTCATAATTAATAATAATGATATCCGTCAATGTGCGGCTCTTTCATTTAAAAGTCTTTGTTCCATTTAACGGTGTCATTCCCATTTTTCTATGAAGACGCTTGAGCACTTTCGACCTCGCTGCGTAGTAAACCTCTCCAGTGGTGCAGCGAGGGGGGGTTTGGGGGATAAATCCCCCCCCCAGAAATTAGAGAAATTTTTTAATTAAATTTATTTTACTTAATTGGATTAACATTGCTTATAGAATAGTGTGAGGATTAACAAAGTATCCCTCAGAAGGTCGTAAAACTCGCCATTTTGAACTATTTCTCTTAAATTATTTTCTGGCGGAGGGACCTCGCACCTCCCGCTTACCCTGGTGGGTATACCACACTCCCAGATCCCCCAGTATTAGTTGCGCCTGAAACCCCTCCTAGCCTCAATTCCTAGCTGGGCCCGTGAACTTCTTCTCTTAAGGCCGTTTTACACGGTATACGGAATTGCGCAATCTGACGTACGTGCGAAGGCGCAATCAAAATTGCGTCGTGTAAAGCGGCGAATTGCTAGAACATATGCGAGAATGCGTGGATGCGAGACGGCAAAATAGCCCCTGTTCTAATTTAGTTCATGAATTCGCGCAATTCCACGCCATTTTAGAAATTAATGCAGCCCTAACCTGCGTAATTCCGTGCCCCGTGTAAAACGGCATTTAGGCTTTATGCCCCTTCAACAGAAATTTCCATTATATTTCGCGACCAGTTGGAATGGACGGTTGGAACGTCTTTTGAGGCGCCTGTCCCTTGCTCGAAATTTGTGTGCACATTCATTCTGTCGGTCATTGAGCGGAATCCTTTAAAATCAGGGGCCACCGATCTACGACCCAGGTGCATCCCGGGAGGTCAACTCCAGCGTGCGGACCCCATTCTTTTATTTTATGCTTTCGCCACGATGACCTTTTATGGAAGTCGCAATATTTTTACTCCTGTGAAATGTGTGATGTCGCCTAAAAATGGCGTGCACTTTTTCGTACCGAACTTACTGCCGCGGGTTATGAACGTCGACGCAGTTAGGCAGGGCATAAAGGGCCCGAGGAAAATAATTATCATTTAAATATATTTATTTTTAATGAAGATTTTCACAGCTTCTTTTATCAATGTTGGAGTTGCTTTTTGGGAATGCTACGTAGGTAACATTATTCAAATCTCTTAAAAACGCTCCCAGTAGGAGGAGCGAAACGTCGAGCAGATAAAGTTACCCACGCAGCATTCCCCGAAAGCAACCACCAACATTGAAATAAACTTGCATCCCGGTAAGATCAGCCGCTGCTAGAGTGGATGGTGCATTTTTCGTCCCTCTCAAAATTGCGGCGCGGCTTATATAGGCTTTTAAGCGCTACCAGCTACCACCTTTTCAGCAGCGATGAATGTGAGCAAGTGCTCACGCAGGGAAATATGACGATACAATTGTAAAGGGACCAGTACTGTGGCGCCGACTCTATGGGGCCTGAGGGGGCCCGAGCTCCCTCAAATATTCGTTGTGGGTGAGAGGAAAAAATATGTCAGGCTTGTCGATTTTCCCAGGAGTGTCCACATATCGAGATTCGAGTAATCAGGGCTCTAATGTTGATCAAATTACTTCTAAAATGCTTAAAAAACTTAAAACTCACCATTCATAAAACTTCCCGGGGCAAGATCCCCAGTTTGGGCCCCCCAATATTTTTTGTAAGTCGGCGTCCCTGGACCAGTAGAACCTTTCCAGTGTTAGTGAAGGAGGGAGGGGTGGTGCATTTTTACCGAATGGCATAATATTAAATAAATAGTGAGAAACATCCATGTGTGTGGATAATTTTTCGCTTATCGCGTGATCGGCTCCTAACTGCTGATTCATAGTTAACTCGACCCTCGGCATGAGAGATTGCTGGTTTGGAAAAAATCGTTTCGTAGAAGGGTGTATTCCCTCCCGTTCAAGTCTCTGCTCCCCCGAAAGAAACTGAACTTGAATATACGAATGTTGCGACATCCAGTTGTGTTCACGGACGGCTGAAATGTCTTCAGAGGCGCCATCTGTGGATGGAGTCGCACTGAACCAGTCGGTGGTACGTCTCCGTGGCGGCCTTGATCTTGGGGCCCGGGTTATAATAAAAAACCTCGTATTTATATTCGTCCCGGCACGGGAGGAAAAAGGAAGAGAGGTTTAATGAAAAAAAAGTTACCTCGTTCTGATCGCTGGGAGATTTAAGGAAAACTGGAGTGGGCGGGTCGAGTTTGACATTTGTTTTTTGTACTTTTTTTCCCTCCGGTTTTTTCGGCCGCCGGGGTAACTGACCTAAGCGGAAGGGCGTCGTTGGGGACGATTCGCGCTCTGAATAACGAACCTAGCGACAACCGTCCCTCCCTTCCACCATCCACTGTGGTCCACACGCACGCATCAGCATAGACGATCTTTGGAAATAATAAAGGAGGTATCTCTATTGACTACCGCGTAGATCCTTTGTTTTTACCTTTATTAGATAAATATTTGTCACAAAAGTTTTTTTTTTCAAAATGAAGACATTTTTTTTCTAGCATTTGATGTGTTTTATTATTGCTGAAGAGTCCTAAACGTGACTCCACGAACAGGTAATTTCCTCTTCGCATGTACCCTTATTCACATGGCATTTGATACTCTTTATCGTGCAAAATTCGATGAAGCAATAAAATTATGACTGAAAAAGGAAGATTTAAGACACGGACTAAATGACCAGAAAATGAAAAAAGAAACTGTTTTTCTAATGACATCGAAACCTCAGAAGCTGAGAGATACACACTTGACGTAAGGAAGGAAGCAAGTAAGTACGCGCCCATTGGTCACTATAGACCAGGGGAATTAGACTCATTGGTCGGTGATTTATAAACGAGTTAATAGACGGGAAGAACTCGATTGCGTCTGATCTCGAACGTTTTGACAATTTTCGACTACGTGCGGTAAATTTAAATGCTTAAAAATTGCATGATTTTACTTGACGAAAAAAGGGGAGAAATTTACCAAAGTGGACAGGAAAACAGCAGCAAACAAAAAAAACAGCCGGTAAATATTAAAATAATAGCGTCAAATGCCGGAGAGTTAGTCAGCGTTGAGAGGATGGCGTGAAGGAAATGTGGTGACAGCATGTGAAGTACGAAATGGTGCTTCTTATCTCTTCGAAAGAATTGAGAGAATTAAGAAGCATTTTCAATGTGCTTATTTCATCTTTGTTCCAATAGCCATGTTAAAAAAAAATCTTATCGAGTAAGCGCCTCTTCGTAAATACGTGGATCGGTTGAAAGCGGCAGAAGATGTAAATATTGCAAATCTGAATCAATTTGTTTAAACTCAGGGAATCGGATGTTTCTCAAGCTTTGCTGAAATTTATTTTGCCTCATCTTCACATCTTTAAGCTCCATGAACTCAAAAACGGTAATTTTAGGACTAAAATGATATCGCAGTTCTGCGATCATATTTGGAAACGCAACTTAGGTAGTTGCTTAGGAAGTGATATTGAGGTGCATGAAATGTTCGATAAGTATTCAAGCAATGAAATGCCAAATCACTGCGGAAGCAATTGGTATTTGACGCTCTCACGTGAACAGGTTCCAATGTATAACATGTATAAATCTCACCAAAGGAAGGTAATCTCTGCGAACGAAATGCCAAATTGCATTTGACCGGGAACTGAACCCCGATCTCCCGGCACTGTGAGTCATATAACCGTCTTTAATGTGAATTTCCGAGAGGGTTTAATAGATTAGTTGTTGTAGTCTCCAATTAACGTTGTTTTCCTAGAAACGGGCTCTCGCTTTGTAAGTAAGCGGCATTCGCCGGAACTCCCGATATTTTCGAAGGATATAACCACGCGGTGGCGCAGCTAAGAATAAAGGCTATGGGGGGTTTCAGGCACAACTAATACTGGGATGCCTGGGGGTGCGGTATACTCGCCAGGGTTAGCGGGAGGTGCGGGGGCCCTCCACCATAAAAAATGAAGGTAAACGGTGAGTTTTACGGTATTATCATTACACTATTCTATTAGTAATATTAATCCAATGAAGTAAAATTGATTAAACTTAAAAATTTCATTGAGCTCTGGGGGGGGGGGGGTTTATTCCCCAAACTCCCCCCCTCGCTGCGCCACTGTAACCAAGCACTTGTGCGATGAATTTTTTTTTAACTCAAGGTAGTTTAATGGGCGGTTCATGTTAAACATATACGTCGAGAAAATTAATTTAGTCCGGATTGGATCACTTATTATAGTGCATTACCGTATTTTACCGTATTAGTATATTACTCTATCATGCTCTCTTGAATTACCAAAGCGGAGGTATTCTTATGAGTGCGTTCCTCACGGCTTTCCCTGTCTTCTTGGCTTGCCTCAAGGGGTGCCGTTTGGGAGGTCAAAAGTGGGAGGTGTCAGAAACCACGCCCCTCCAGCCAAGGTCACGGCCTTTCCTCGTGCTTGCCTCCGTTCGCTTCTCCCAATATAACCGCACAAGGAATGGATTCGCTGCGAAAAAATTGACTCACCGGGATTCAAACCTCATCTCTTGTGCGCGTGATAACTTCATATTTGTAATCTTAAATACTTCGGTGCTACTATCGAAGTTAATTATTTTTCATGGAAATTGCATTGTGTGCTCTTATAATTATGCTAAATTTTACTGACGGCCACACAAGAGGATTTCATTTCCCAATTTCTTGGACACTGCGTGCGAAAATTCGCATTTTTATACATATCTTTACTATGTAAAGGCGCAGGAAAAAGGCGGCGCTAGTCAAAGATTACGAAAAATATTGAACGCTCGTTGTACAAAAAAACTCGCAAAATTAAACTTAAGTCTCGTCACCGATTTACTTTTTTTAACTATTAGCAAACTAATGCAGTAATCTCAGCATAATTATGTTATTTGCGTGAAAGTAGATGCTTAAATCCGGCTCAAATACCTGAAAATACCGAAGAAATATTTAGTGTTTTCCCGGTAAATTGACTGCGTGATGAGTACTCGGGATCTCCACCCGGCCAGGAACTGCATTAGGTGCTTCCGACGTTTCGATGTCGTCTTCAGGGCATTATGTGAATGAACTCAATCGGAGGATGGCCGAATCGTACATGAAAAACTTCGGCAGTAATTCAGTCCCTGACCTGAAATGTTATGTACCTTTAATGTACCTTCGGATGAAATGCAATCTCCACTCTTTAAATCAATTTGAAGTGCATCTATTTCAACATTCAAGAAATAAATATTGTCCCTGTGCGTATAAAATTGCAAGTACGACGGTAGATCGGTGTTGGTCGTCCTACGCACTACAGTGGCGGGATATTTGGTGGAACTCCTCTTTATGCTACACTTTATATTACGTAGGCATTCTCTCCTTGCTTCCCCCCTGCACTTGCAAAAACCCCCTCCCCCTCACTCTCCCTCCGCCTGCTATTAAAAATAATAAAAGGAAAATCGAGGGAGCTTCTCACTTTACGACGCGCTGACTTTTGAACCGGTTTTTAAGGGACATGGGACCGGCCTTAAGATTGCCAAACGGGACTTTTTGTTCCTTCACACTTCGCTCCACTCTCTGACCATCCTTCCGTTTCTGCGACGTCGTCTCCACTCAAACCAGTTGCGCTTATTAAAATCGTTTCGTTGATTTGAGGAAAATTTTCAATTTCCAATTTTTTTTTCGGCAATGGTTTCGTCCCCTATATCATTTCTTGAGACTGGTGTCACGATTTTTTCGAAAGTTGCTGAAAGTCTCTCCTTTTCTTTTTTTTTCCACTCTCATGAGCTATGGCCAATCTTTTAGGGAATAAATAAATATAAATAAATTTATCAATCCTTCGTTTTTCCAAGCAGCATTATTAGGGATTATAAAAGTTACGATACAAATACTTTTACATTAAATCGAAACGAAATGCTAAAGGTTTCCGCGTTTCTAATCCCGGTTGAAGCACTGAATCAACTTGTCCCTCTTACCTGAATGTGTGAAAAATCAGGCCCTCATTGCTTTGTTTAGGCCGAGCTCTGGCCTCACCTATTCTAATTTTTTTAAATTAATCTATTCGTACACCTTAACTTAACCCTTCTCAATGTCCTCGTCGGTTATTGGGGAAAAATATGGGTAGATATATGATGTTTCTTTTCTTTCAGTCTGATTCCAAATAAGTAATTAATTAGAAAGGTAGCGAAGTGAACGTGTGGCGGTGGTAATGAGTGAGAATTCACAATTCACTCTCCGTTTTGCGTCACTCAATCAGTGATTCAACCTTTGGGTTGAAGTGGTTAGATGCGGGCAAATCTCACCCCAAACTAAGCTATGGGAGTGACATAAACAGAGTAAAACATCGGAAGTAGCATTAGCACTAGAATGCCAAGCTGTTGAAAGAAAATTAATTCCCCCTCTTTGGAGTCAAGCTGAGTCAATTTGACCCAAAAAAGAATATTTATGTTGGTTATTTTGAGAGGAAGAAAAATTTTAGACTCATATTTCATGACTTTCAATTATTTAGTTTGGTTTACCACTGTGCAAAAGTTAGGCCTGATATTATTATTGTTTCTATTTTTTTCTCATCACTTATACCTGCCATGCCCGAATGGCTCATTTTGACCCAGACTATCAAATCCATTTGAAGCCTTCCTACTTTTTCTTTGTGTTCAATGTAACGATGTGATTTATTCTGATTTATTGTCAAAATGTTGTTGTAATTTTTTTGAACCTGTTACCATTGAAATTCATTGTACCTCCCAAACCTATCGGATGAAAAATGCTAGGAATTCAAAAATTTGTGGAGGCTAGTTTCCCATAACACCATATAAATTGTAGAAGAACTATAATTTTAATATTTTTCGTCTAATTAAATTTTCCAGTACCCTCCCAAGTGCTTTATAAACAATATTGATAAATAAACTGGGAAGGAATGAAATATTTTGAGTTAAATATGCAATCATGGTCATATTGGGTCAAAATGACCCACTCGGGCATAATATAGGGTGTAAGGATTGGACGGGCATGCTAGTGTTAAAAACAATGAACTGAAATTCAGGGACAATAGATGCTTTTGAGTTTGTTGTTGGAAGGTTGTGAGAGAGATGAGTGTGGGAAACATCCAGAAATCACCTTTATTTCTGTATCAGTTTGGTGTTGAGGGACTTTCAGCATGTATGAATCTTTCAGTGAAGGACTGTGCATGTTGTGAACAAAAGTCATGAAGATTGAAAAGAACTGTTTGCACTGATGTGAAGGCGTCGTAGCATGTAGGTCTGTCCAGGTCGGCGATCGCCGAGGGCCCTGAGATTAGGGGGACCCCAAACCCCCCTCGCGTCTATCGTGGAGCTTATATGAAAGGCGTCATTTAAAAAATGCTCATATTGGTGGAACCAAAGTTTTTTTGCGGTGATAAAATTCTGCTTTTTATTACTTGATTTATATACAACATATTCAGTGTGATTAGATTATGTAAAAAATAATAAAGTAGACCTGTCAGAAGATAAAAGACAACCTGATGCTTTTTTGATTGGGTACTTCGAAAAGGTTATTTTAAGGATATTTTTAGATTTCAGAGACGTTTCATGGAAAAAAATCAGTAAATATAGATAGTCAGTAAATATATACCAATAAAATAAAATAAATCAGTAAATAGAACCATAACGCATTGCGTATGTTAAGCTGTGGAATTTTCACTTTTCATCGTATACTTTTTACGAAATTGCTATTTTATTATTTATATTTATCTAATTTTCAATAGCTAGAATAGCGTCAAAATCTATATCTGAAGTTTTCAGGGGGAGGACCCCCGCATCTCCCGGTAAGGAGGGCCTCATCATGACCCCAGCCGAGGGCCCCTAAAACATACCCCACACCGCCCCTGCTGGTAGCACGGATAATCTTTTTTTTAAGACTATCTTGCCCTATAATTACATCTAGGGTTTATTTTCATTTTTCTTCTCCAGTCGAGTGGCACAATATGTTCCGAATTGAGTAGTACGCTAAGGTAATCGCTGGTAACGTTAAAGATTGTTTTGCTTTCGTAAAACCAACGCAGTCCTTTGGATCGAATTAATAAAAGGCGTGAGTTGAAGTAACTCGGAAATTAAGGTCGTTGAAAGTTTGATAGGCCGGTATATGCGTCGGGTATTTGATTAGTTCTCAATTTGAGGCACCGGTAGACATCCCGGCGGGAATTGATCGGGAGTCAAGTCACGTGCATTGTTTCTGGGAACAATTCATAACCCAAGATTATCATTCCTTCGGGCGAAAGCGGTATTGTCTTCGCGATCCAAAACGAATGGGTGTAGAACCGTTATGTTTCTTAGAAGAGGTAATTTTTTTGGGTAGTGCATCTCTCGGAATTATCGAAATGCGATTAATATTACTTTTTAGAGAGTATTTTTCGCAGAAATAAAAAAATGGGAAGAGTGTATTGGAATACTTGGCATTCAAACATTAATTTGTGATGTACATTTCAGATGGTTTTGATTTCAGACCTTTCTATACATTTATAGCAAGTAAGTAGCCTTGAGTTCACTTTCAATTTCATTACCTACCCCTAATTTTCCATCCAGATATTAACTAAGGTATTGATTTCGTATTCATGGTGCTAAATCAGTATTTAATTCTTGTTTTTTTACTATCCATAAGATGAATCGCCTACTTAGCCGCTTAGGCACTCTGCACTTCGGTAGTTCCATGCGTTCGGAAGAATTACCGAACAAAAATAAAAATCCCCCGTAGGTATATGGCTATATTTTACGTTCGTGAGGCTGCTTCTCGTACATCAAAACAGATCTGTCGACCACGATGAACCAGCATCAACTATTAGAGGAAAACTACTCTTCGTAGATGATATATTAGTGAGAATGAGAACGACGTCGTAATTTTCCACAGAACGATCATTAAGCCCATCCTGTTTCGAATTATACTGTGTCATTCAATGTCAAGGGTACAAGGGTACTGGATTTCTCCCCTTGATAATGGCACCGTACGTATCGAGAACGGTTGAGTTCAGTGAATGCTGCGTGAAAAATTACTTAGTCGTTATCACTCCCCCCTAATATAATGACATTTTGCAAAGTTGAGGCAAGGGATGATTGAATCATATTATTTTGTTCGCGCTGTAGAGTATCACTGATCATATAATTTGTTCCTTGCACGTGTCGTAGAATGAGAAAAAGCCCTATTAATTTTGACAAACTCCACATAATTTCGCATGAGCATGCTGGCATTCCCCTACGCCTTAATTTTACACTCTAATAGTGTCTTGGAATTGATGAAGTTGTTTCTTGGTAGAGCCCTTCCTGAATGCATGCGACGTCTTGTACTCATTGCCGTTCCAAGCTAGTTCGTGTGAAAAAGACACAATGGAAGTACCCTGTAGCTAGTCTCGTATCGGCACTAATAGTAATATTATTACTAACAGCTTTAGTTGCGATGTGTATTCCCACTTCGTTGTTATTTTATTGGTGAATATCGTAAGAGCCGGGAATTTCGTAATGATTTGTATCGTATCTAATAAGTATCGCAGTTAATCGATAACACTAAGAATCTCTATTGAAATATATGAGGTTGAAATTCTGAGTGTTACATTCCACCTTGATTACCAGCAAAAGATTGATAATGTAAAATATTACTCTTGATTACCTGGAAATATATGGAAACTGGTATTCGAGGTTTTGTCGTGACCGATGTTTTCCCTATTTTCTTGTATTCTACTCTTCGCGTTATTACGCAGCGGGAACAAATACACAGGCCAACAAAAAAATATTGTTTGAAAACTTTTTTATTTTGATAGCTGATCTTTAGAGATTTTGATGTGCCGAACCCAAACCTGGCCTTAGTTTTTTTGTATCACCCATAGTTTCCAAGCAATATGTATTTAATATTTAGTCTTAAATCCCTATACGGTATACAGGGAAATCAATGAAACACTGTGTTACATCATAAAATTGTTTGTATTTACTGTTCACTACATCTTGATAAAATCGTTTGTATTTATTACAGCGTGTTAATACAGGGTTCACTTGTCAACTGGAATTGGTCTGCATTTTCTTTCCCTTTTTTCCTTGAAACTTCTTGTGTAGCTTTTTCTGCGATGAATCGCTTGCTGAACTTCTCGGTGAAGTACCAACAGTAATCCCCCATTATCTTCGTTCATTAGACCTACTTTTTCAATTTCATTATAACTATAAAAAGCTGTTAAATTCTAAAAATATTGCTTGATTTCGTAAATTTAACTGTAAAATGTGAATAAATGGTGGGTGATACAATTTTAAAACCATTATATTTGGATTCAGCAACTTTAAAAACATAAGAATAAGGTATTTTCAGTAAAAAAGTTTTTTCATTGTTGGCCTGTGTTATTTTTCTGGAATTCGTAATGTAAGCCAGTCGGTAACTCCGTTGCGTGTTATCAATCAACCCTTGAGTAAATTAGAAAAATTTTGTTTGTAAGTGGCGCTCCCCCATTCCTCCGATTCCACTTCGAGGGTACTTCCATTATGGAAGTCGACTCTTTACAAGCGAAGTAGGCGAACTGATACGGTTTTCTGCGGAAACTCGCGCGTACGTGTTCATTGACACAGTGCTTGGCAGAAAAAAAAATGCTCAGGGAAGATAGCGGTCCGTGGAGAAGTTGTTGAACAGCCTCTTTTTTTCTCTCTTCTGCTGTTTGACTTTTCCAGTGCCTTTTACGCGGAGACAGCTATATTTCCCCCTGGCCCAATAGTGATATAAATAGACGTCTGAACTTGGTGTTAGGCTAAGAAAAGAGTTCCCGGAAGAGTATGACGATGTGAAGAAGCATCGCGAGTGTTTGTTTGAGTCAATCTGCAAATGTTTCAGCGGCTTTTTATAAATTTATTTTTTTATACTCGTCGGTAACGATGATTTTGGATTAAAATATTTCTGCGTAAAGCATCCCCGATTTAAAGCCATTTAAATTTATTGTATTTGTATTATTATTATTATTTATTGATTGCATTTGTTCATAGCCATCACCAATTGTCTCGTTCATCAATTTTTCTAGTCGTTAATCGTGATAGAGTTTGAAAAATTAAGAGACCCTAATTTTTTTTCACTTCTTATCGAGCTAGTCGCGTTCGACGGCCTTAACCCTTGCGCTGTTTGGCTGATGACGTCACGAGCTCTTGTTGAGCGGGTCAACTCAGCTCGGCTGCTCTTCGGCCCTTTCAATGAGCCACGCGTGTTTCCTTGTTGGCTTCACTCTTCTCTGAACGATTCCTCACTGCGATGAGCGGTTCTTCCCAAATGTGTCAATTAACCAGAATTCTAATGACGTCACACACTAATGGGAAGCGGGCTTTTTCGTGTTTTCTAATGTTTAACATGCGAGAGGATGAGTGGAGTCGTTTATTGTTTCGCTGTCCGCTTTCCCCTTCATCCGCACATTTCTCTTGATGGATCGCGATTTCGGGTTTTCGGTGAAAACCCCCATCTTTCTTCAATTCCATCATTAATGGAATCTTCTCCGCTAAAACCACTCATGTTCATAGTTATTGATCCAATAATTTAGCCAGTTGAATGGTAAGAAATACAATAGGCACCTTAGAAGGTGTAGTATAAAAGCATTCAAACAGGGCACTGTAACCCCGCATTTTTATGAGCGCCGCTAATTATGACAACTGAAACGTGGCGTTATATGTGATAATGTTCCTCGTTAAACGATCTGTTAGTTTATAAATGTTGCGACAAGGTACGATCAATCGATATAAACCTCCGTCATCTGTTCCCTTGATTTTATACAAGTTGCCCTTTGTTGATGACTGTTAACAGATTCTTCGTCGTTAAGATTTTGCTCTGTCATCGCGGGTGTGATTTATTTGTAACATTCGCGTTATTTGCCCTTTTCCGCGGATACGCTTGGTGATTAGGATTTTGCCGACGAAAATCTCATCTTTAAATCAATAGGGTGGTTTCCTATTATTTTTTTATTGCCTAAATCGAAATATTATTACTCCTGGAGTACGTATTTCACGCTTTTAGATCTTTAAATGACGATATCTATTTATCGCAATTAAATGGAAAGTGAAAATTTTCAATTTTAATGACTTTTGTTGCCCTAGAAGCAAAGTCCAATCAGGGATATAAATGTAATCTGTGGAGACTTCCATCCATCCATCGTCGCATGTGCTCGCGTGTTATTTCTTTCTTATTTTTTTGGCGAAGGTGGTCCCTGCCTCCTTTTCCTCGTGTCCTTCAATTAACTCGCGCGCCCTCACCTTCTCCTCCTCCTCGGGGTCGTCCACCTTCCCACGCTCTGCATCTTCCCCCACTTCTCTCTTCTCCTCTTCGATTCCCGACTGGGTCATCGACCTCTCCCCACGACCACTCTCCATCCTTTCATTCTGTTTCCCTCCACTCCTCCTACATCTACGCTTTTTATTTTTATTCTCTACCGTCTCTCGAATCGGAATATTGCGTCCGAAATTCGCGTCGACCGTCGTCATCTTGGAATGTATCGCTGCAGCCATTGTTGCGTACGGGACCGTCAGAATTCCATTGGCTCCTGGCGTAATTGTTGTCCCCGACGTCAGTGCCGATACGATAAAATAACGAGTTCCAAAAATCATCAAGTTCTAAATCTAATGTGGAATGTCGACAATGCATACGAGCACAGACTATATTCTGGGAGGTTCACCATCTTATTTTCAGCAGACTCAATGATGTTGACTAGTTTTCGGTGTCTAAGACGCCCACCTCTATTCGTTACTTGTAGGTTGCGTTGGGCGATTCTGTGAGACAGTTTGAATTCAGTCATATTTAATTGCAGTTTGAAAACTATCGCTTTCGCTAACGAATTACCTTAGTATTTGAAATGTCTAACTAAGCCGCAAGTCATCTAAAGTTTTCACCATCTGTTTTTTTGGTGATTTTTCAGTCAAATAATCCCGCAACAGAGCCATTATCAGGGAATCGGTTCATTTTGAACATGGATTAGATTAAAGTCTCATTTTCAGACTTATCTCATGTCATAATATGAAAAGCGTATGCTCAGTTTTCCTTAAAATATAACTTTTATTTGGGTTTAATTTCTAGTCCACTCAGTCATTTCCATTTTAGCTAGAGTACAAATCACGTGAAAAGTTGTGTCGAAGCGGTAGTCAGGGCGCCGAGGATTAGCAACCCCCCCTACCCCCCCCCTCGGCAGCAAAATAAAATTTCAAAATATCTTATTCCGTTTAGTATTGAGACTCGAAAACCCATATTTTTGGAGATTATGTTGCTAGAGTTATATTTTTAGTTCCATTACCTCTGTAATTTTATTTTAGGTATTGAACGTTTTTAAAATTCAATGAACTAATCGTTGTCCTGAACTTGCTCTTGAATCGCCGATATGTATTTGTGCCCAAGGAGATGTGAAATAAATGCTGTGAACGTAATCTGAGTCTAGTAAATGAAGAATGCTTTGGCATGGGAATTATGAATTCATTTTAATGCGTTGACTTCCCTGATTACCATTCCATCATCGGTTATCAATATTTGAGAAAATTATAGTTATCAGTATTCGCGTTTTATCTGATGGCAACCTTTCTTTGCGAATTTAATCTCGTGGATTACATAAGCTAAAACTTGTTCTCACTTGCCGGAGAAGAGCCGGCTGCTCATGTATCCGGTGAATACAGCTATGACACGTCTTCGACGGGGTTGATTTGGAGCGGTGAACTTTTTGATTCAGTCCGAACCGACTCCACTCTCCTGCTGAATCAACGTCCACTTTTTCCGCGGATATAGCCATGCCTGTCAATTTTATCTCTTACTTTTATCTTCCTTCCGCATAAGTGGAGGTCTGTTCATTCAGGTGAAAATTTTCGCGATTGAGCCGTTGCAAAACTTGAATTGATAATATCCTAAATAAGATGTAGCAGCAAGTCAAGGGTAATGTTCAGCGTTCGACGATATTTGCTTGTTAATAATGCTTATTCCACTCAAGCCCACCGTCATGCATAGCGCACTTATGCATTTTTCGTGAACTACATGCTCTAAGTGTTTATCATTCGTCATAAGTCATTACCGTATATTTTATAATATTATCTGCGCTTTGGAATTCAACTTCATGGGCTTGGAGGAGTATCATTTTCTCGTGTTATTATTTAAGGTATTCCAATTTCTTGGGTAGGTTTGCATTGAGGGTTTAGCTAGTCACCCATACACACCCCTCCCCAACCTCCAACATTGAAATTAAATGCTCAATAAAGCCTTTTCACTGTCATTCTTTCTAAAAATCCTATCATTCCTCTTCCCCCCTTACTAATCATTATTCACTCGCAAACTGTTTGAACATCCACGCACTACTTGGATTGGGCGGATGAACTCTGAAATTGTCATAAGGGTTAATATTCATGCCATCATTTTGAAATTTTCAATGTGTGTGGAGTATTCCGTATTGGACATTACCCTGCATCTAATATTTGAAACATTTTCCTCGCTATTTTTTCTATTTTTTCATTGCATGATCACGCACATTTTAATTAGGATTTATTTTTTTCCCTAAGAAATTTCAATACGATTGAATGAGTTTTAAACTAGTTATGAGTACCTAAAGAAGACAAAAGACGACCGTTTGTGAGGAAGTGCTGCGGCCACTTTATGATTTTCTCCCCGAACAGAGAATGGGCGTGCGTGGTGCCTCAATCCCTGAATGAATAACCTTTTTCGTTCATACCTTAATTATTTTTGTGGAAATGATATCGTTATATTTTTATCATTAATAACTTTAATTTTACGCAATTTTTGACGTTCATTTGTTTCAATGGGTACCTACATGCGATACGGCTATGGCCGTTTGCCAATTCACAATTATTCACTCTTCGTGCACTTTTCGATCGTCATTTTACGGATGTGACGACAGCAAGGGTGGATCCAATCGGCGAGGGCGCAAGGGAACGAAGGGTAAGTGAACAAGGGAACGCGGATGCTCCCTCGTTAACGTGCCCTCGTAGGAAGTGGACGTGAAAATGGCGGCAATGGAAAACTCAGAAATCTTGAACTGGAGTTGTAAGTAATTTTGTGTATATTATGTGCAGAGAGAGAGAGCGTCCAATCGGTGCCAGAAAAGTCAAAATGCTAAGCAGTCTAAATTAAAAACGTAAACAAACCGAGAAGCAGGGTCAAATTGATTCTTAAATCAACCACCAGATGTCCTAACACTATCTTACGCTTCACATTTCATTACTGTCAATAGTTCGCATTATTTCCGTTCTAATTTTATGGCGCCAGTAGAGCATTAGTAAGGGAGCAGGGTGCAAGGGAGAAAGGGAATGAGTGCATACTACGTGGATTGGAAAACGGCCTATGACTAGGAGCACGCTTGCACTGGCATGGCCTGGTGTACATAGTCATTTTCATGGTGCCGTTCACTATTTATTGTTCGGCGGAAGCGCGTTGAGTCGTGTGTCACGGCCGTGCGTGTGAGGACGCGTTCGTTCGGAATTCGCGCCACGCCGCGTGCGCGTGTGCCTCCTGCATGCGAATGCGTGTCCCTTGACGCGACGGCGATTCGTGCGTCTGAAGCAGACTGGAGCCAAGGCTGTTTGCTGTCACTGCCACAGACTGGAGTACGTGGGGGCATGAAGGAAGTGTCCCTGCCCCTCACCTCAACTTCAGGACTCTAGCACGGAGTCCAAACATTAAAGAAAAGAGTCTATCCTCAACAGGGGCGCAGCCAGGAATTAAGGAGGGGAAAGGGGTTTAGGTGCAACTAATACCGGGGTGTGTGGGGGTATGGAATAACCACCAGGATAAGCGGTGGGTGCGAGATTAATAATTGGCAGAATTTTAAGATAAACTGTTCAAAATGGTGAGCTTTACGCCTTTCTGAGGGATATTTTATTCATCCTTACACTATTCTATTAGTAATATCAATCAAATTAAGTAAACTGGGTAAGTATCACGAATTTTTCCAATTCAATCGGTCGCGCAGGCTAAGAAATTAACATGCTCATACCTAAATATACTCTGACATTTAATAAAAGAAGATAAATGCCAATATAGTGAAAATTGTAAAATATGTCATTATTATCGTACTTTACGGGTTTATTTTCGAAAATTGGCTTCCTCTACCCAAATGTATCATAGAATATATGAAAGAGACAAATTTTCTATTGTTTTTTGGCAGCCCTTGTCCATGAGTGATAAGGTTAGATCAAAACTTAAATAACTTTGTCATTTTGATTCTAAAGTAATTAATAGCGATAGGATCCGTCCACCCATAATATTGAACTTTCTCCTTGAATATCTCCCTGAACGATTGAGGACAGAGCTAATCATTTATTACTAGCGAGCGATAGGATTCCTAGCGATCGTTGACACTTCTGCATCGCTGGACAGCTGCCTTGAGGAGGCGCCGCGGCCGTCAGATGGGACATTGCGATGCGTCAAATGCGGCACGTAACACCCTCACGGTCAAACGGAACGCGGCATTTTATATTTTGCTTCCGCGATGACGGACACAATGACACAATACTGAATCCTAACGTTTTGAATCCAAATTTTTAATCGAACCCGAATCTAAAAAAAATAATCCGGTATCTTTTATCTGTGCAAAATACAAATGCGTACGAAAGGAAGTGAGAAATTTCAATTTATTTGTATTTCGTAGATCTTAAACCGCAATGCATTCTACCTTGTTTATTTTCAATTAAAATTAAATCCATCCAGTGAGTAACCATGTCTCATGAGTTGAAGAATACCCAAGCGCTATCGATTAGTGAATGAAGGATTATAATAACCCGATTGAGAGAACTAAGGGATGGAAACGGGGCGACCTAATAGGTCGCATCATGAGGCAGTGAATCATCGAAGACGGAGTCGATGGACAGACACGAAAAGGAGCAGAGACACCCAAGCGTAATGTGCGTGTAGATGCGTGCGTGGGGATCACGTGACTTGGGGTGTGCCTGGATGATCTCCTGATAGAGGGGTGAAGCCTGCCGACGATCCATGCGAAAACCCTCCCGAGTGACCCACGGAAAGGAACCTTGCGAATGTGTGAAATTCACGCGCCTGTGGGTTAGTCTGGGGTAAGCTCTACCGCCACCTATCCAAATCACTTTTTGGGTTAAATCGTTGAGTGGCCGATTAAGGATATTTCGGGGAAATGAATTTTTCAATATGAAAAACCATTGGGATTAATAATAATAATAATAATAGCAATTTCGTCTTTCTTTTTCAAGCGAATTTAGGAAAGCATTGTCCTCTTTTACAATTAACTTGATTGACAATCACAAATATCCATGCCCTGGATGGTGGTCAATCCACCCAGGCGGGATTCGGACCCGCGACCTCTAGGTTAGCAGTCGGGGACTTTACCCCGGCGCCACCGAGGCCGGCACTGAGTGTAGAGCTGGGTTTGAGCAATCCTGGGGTGATGGACGAATGATGGAATCGAGTTATCGAAACAGAATAAGCGAAAGTAAGACTATGAAGTGATCGATTGATTGCATCTGCCTGCGTTACGGCTCTCTGTGTTCCCCGAGGGAGCGAAATCCTCCCCTCCCGCGGGATCCTCGCCGTGGCTTCCATCCACTGGGATCCATCCGTCCGAAGGAAACATTCTCGTTCTTTCCAAGAAACGCCACTTCCTGGTGTACCGCGATGGCATGGCACTCTCGCGGCTATTAAGCTGCCGACCTGGAGCTGAGATGCAAAAACTCAGAAGTCGTTACTCTGCACTCTTTCAGAAAAACATTGTGTGCTCCCCCCTGAGTGGTCGTAGCGGTAAAATTTATGAAGCGTCACTATTTGTACCTCTGAAAGCTAATCGCTCCGCGTTCATGTTCTCCTCTATTGGGAAAATAGCTGAGGAGGAAGATCCATTTGAAAATTTAACGCCTATAGGCCTGGTTAAACGACACATCAACACGTACGGGTTAATGTCTAAATGTATGAACGCGAGAATGAACGCCAAAATGCACCGTGTAACCACCCAACTTGTGCGAATGCATGCACAGAAAATAGAACCTGTTCTAATTTGGTTCATGCATTCGTACATGTTCCGTTCCGATCCACAAAAATCATTCACGCAAACGTAACATTAACTTGTACATGTTAATGTACCGTGTAACCAGGCCTTAAGTGACTGCCCGGGTCAAAAAGATTTTTGGAGCGATGCAATAAATCTTGTGTGTGCTCTATAAGTTACTTTTTTTGGTTGAAATTAATATTATTCCCCTATGATTGGCAAAATAGCTTGAATTTATGTAATTATTAACGGTAAAAATCCGCGCTTCGCTTGATACAGTACCTTAGTTGGTTGGTTGAGGGAAGGCGACCGACTGCTTAGGGTAATTTCGTCGTAGGGAAGGGTGTGGAGGAAAACCCGGTGCCGGCATTAGCCTGCTCTTAACGAAACGCGCCCCGGGGACCATGGATTAACATCCCATCTGACGGACGTAGCGATGAGCTTCAAGTCAGTCAAGCCAAAAGGAGTTTTCTTAAGTAGTGTTGATCCGAGCTCCCAGCCAATCAGCTGTCTTCTAGGGGTTTCTGCAATTGGGTGGTTTCTTATACTATGGTTGACTTGATGTTTCCGTCCGAGCATTGCGGGGGTTAGGTGGTAAAGGGAAATGGGGAGGGGTTAGGGCATATTTGGGAGTTTTATGTTTAGGTTTGGTTGGAATTACATAATCCCATAGATTCTTAAGTAGTTCATTGTTAGTTTTGCTAAAAGAATATTGAATTTTTCGACTGCAGCTTTTAGAAAAGTAAAAATGGGAGTGAATTTTAAATCATTTACGTCTAAATATCTTGCGGGTGAGCATTTTGGTGTTCGTTTGTTGCCGTAGAATAAGTCATGGCCTTCGCCGGCTTTCGGCCGTCTTGTGAAGACTATGTGGTTGTATGAGCTTGAAGTACACGCCTGAAAAGCATTCGTATACTTCGAACCTCGAAAGAAGCATTCGATGTGGAATCGGACGATCTTTGACAAATCTCCGTCAACGCCGGCATTTGAAGCCATCGTTGGGAAAAGCACCACTGATAGCCACACCACACCCACCCGATCCCTTTGATGCGGTATTCATCAGTTCAGAGACCGGGTAGCATAATTGATCGAATTAGTTGCAGCCAGCAAGGATACCTACAGTACAAAATATGCTCATAAAAGGATAAATATTGAAAATGTGCAATAGTGAGTTACAATGCTGAAGAAGTTGCGTGCACCTGAATTTTTTATATTCAAAGGATTTCGAGGGACCGGTCTTGCGACTTGCTCCACTCTCCGGCAATAATTGTAAGTGGATACTCTATCGTTTTTCTTTTTTTTAATCGCTACCCCGTTCTGATATTTGGCCTTCTATACTGTTTCCCCCCGCGAAGACGAGATTTGTTTTATTTGGCAGGCGATGCATGAGGGAGCTGTTTAATGATGCATTCCTGCTCATACCATCATCAGTCAAACCTTTTCTTTCATCAAGCCTTTGTGTTTTAAAAGCTTTTTCTATGATTAGATCTATCTCTGTTTATTCACTGAGCACACTGTATTTAATATCTGTATTGATATATCTATGGAGCCCCTTAACTACGTTTACCCTTGTGATGCAGCTTATGGAAAGAAAAACAATATTTTAATGGTATGGACAGAGAACCCGCTAGTCACTTATTTTTTATTGTCACCTGATTGCATCAATCAATTAATCAATCGGTTGAATGGGAATTTTTGTTAGCGGAGCAGTGGCAGTGATTTAGATAATAAACCCCCGAAGAAGAGCCTCGATCTAGTAGATAAGGCATTTGTTTACCCTTCCCATTTAATCTTTTTGGTGTTGAAAGGTTGAAAAAACGGTTCTATTTACTAAGTGGCACTCACGCTTTCAGAGTGGACAAAATTAAGAGGGAGTGTAACTACCGCTCAACCGGTCATTTTTTTCATTTGCTAATGATGTATTTGAACAGGAAGGAGCTTCCGAGAGGATCGTTATGTAAGAGTTTAAAGAAAAGGTTATTGAACAGCTTGATCTGGAGTGTAGCGCTCTACGGTGCGGAAACGTGGACACAGAGGAAAGAAGACGAGATAAGACTGGAGGCATTCGATATGTGGGTATGGAGGAGAATGGAGAGGGTGAAATGGACGGAGAGGAAAAGGAACGACGAAGTGCTGGATATGGTTGGCGAGGAGAGGCAGCTTTTAGATGAGATACGGAGGAGGCAGTGCTTAGAGGGGAGGGGATGTTGAAAGTGATGTTAGAGGGTAGAATTTTAGGGAAACGAGGGAGGGGAAGGAAAAGAATAGGATTTTTATATAGATTGAAATGGAGTAGGTCTTACAGTGAATTGAAGAAGGCAGTGCTAGAAGGAAAGGGAGGCTTTCAGATCACTTCTTGAACACTCCATGGAGACCTACCTTAATCGGTCGAATACTATAATAAATGATGTATTACTAGTGTATAACATAGCTTATCAATGCTATAATTGAAATCCAATCGCTTTAGCTGCACGGATTTGTTGATAAAGTCGGCTCAAAGATAAAATGAATGCGTTAACTTTATACGTAATGGTTAAAGTATCAACGTTCTGTGTAGGTGCCCTAATTTTGTTTTTGTTTTTATCGTGTATAGGGGTCTTTTATGGTGACAAATTTTAAAAATAACACTTAAGTAGGAAAAGTATTCTTTTATTAGCTCGATCGCAGACCTGTCTCCTTAAAACCACGTATAACTCCCAATAAGCTGGTCTAACTTCCTCTCGTATTACTTGTTTAAAACTAAGGTATATTGAAATGTTCAGGCTATATTGGACAGAGTTTTGTCAAAGTCTGCCTGCATCTCAAGTATGAAATTTTTCAGCTGAGAAAAATGTTTCTTGAAATTATTATTTCATCTGATAAAATTCTGAGTTAAAATTGTCAACTGAGAGACACTGTCAGGTGTTTTCGAATGACTATCCCATGAATCCTGGGAAATTTGAGTACAATAGCTAAACACTTTGAGTGCCGCCCGATAATTTCAATGCCCTACTGAAAAATCCAGTCATTTTTACTAAATTCGCAATTTTTTTTTTCTACATTAGCTTCCAAAATATATTTATATCGGTGTGTATTTCAATAAAAATGGACTTCGCTCTTCTTTATGAATGAGTTGAATAACATTTACTGCTAACTTTTAAATATATATTTTGATAATGAAAATCTACTGATTTTGAAAAATAAAAAAAATTGCAACAAATGAGGTACCGCCATAAAATTAATAATCTTTTTTATTACGCTCAATTTGAACTATTTAAACCATGGAAATCATACAAAATCATTGCATTGTCCAAGCAAGAGATGACAAAAAGGGTCACTGCTTCCTCAACGAACGGTTTTTTTCTCCAAAGAATTTTCACACAAAGTAGGCTGAGAAAAGGGTGCCGGTAGCTATATAGGACTTTTCGCCCTCAAGGCATTCTCTCCATCGAGCAGTTGGTTTTTGAAATAGCAGAACCGCTAAGCAGTAAACGGGAAAAGTGGAAAGAATATGGGCGAAATATTACAGCTTCGAGCAAAAAGTCAATAAAATAGAAAGACATAACATTACATACGTCCATGGCAATCTTCAAAAAGATTAACAGGACGTAATATTTCGCCCATGGCACGCAAAGTGTTAAACGAATCGCTTTTATTGCTAACCTACCTAATTTCAAGCATTTTCTTCGTTAACTTGCCTCCACAATTTTAAAAAAGGAATTAGGAGGATGAGACTCACTGTGGAACGTCTCAAAACAACTGCTGCTTTTACGTGAGAACAGTGAACGTCGGAAAAGATCGTGAGCCGAAACAATTTCTGTTTTAAGGGTTGAAAGATGATCCGAAATAAATTCCCTCAATTTTCAAAGGTCTTTCTCACTATTCTAGGGAACGCCGTGCACTGCCGTTGAATATTTTCATTAATCATTACTCAGTCATATTTTTATGATACCTCTTTATGAGAATGATTGCATTGGTTTTACGGCCAGTAGAATTTCCAAATGAATTATTTGGTCACTTAAATATATTGAAATATCTTCCAAAGCACAATGTAACAACACAAGATCAGGTCTGGAGCTCAATTTACGTCAAGCAAGTCGTACTTCTGGGAGGTAGAGAGGGTGAAAGATTGTTGGACTCACAATATTAATTTAGGAGAGCCCATAATCTCTATTCGAATAGTAAAAAATATGAATATCCAAATGATACTCTCTGTGAGAAAATCTAGTACTTAGGAGAATTCATGTGTGTCTTTTTCCTTGTTCTCAGGATTCTGCTTCATACCGTCCACTGTGTAGGCTTTAGTGCCGCAGAGGTAAGTTTTATTTTTCCATTGAGCGTGGTAATAATTTTGTAGTGGAAATGCCGATTGGGCTTCCTCTTACAATTATTGAAAATGAGCTTATATTTTATGCTATTTGTGTTATTATGAAAATGGTTTTTCAGGTTAGGCTAGAGCTCGCCCCAATCTGAGTTTTACGAGCGTGAATATCTAACGTTCTGGGAGTCCGCACCGCGAGTTGGCCTTCACACGGAGATTTTACTCTGGAAGTTGGAATTTTTATAACGAAGGAAATATTAATCAATTGGAAGATGAGAAACCTATGGGTTTTGATTAAATTTAAAATTATTTACTGTAAAGTCGTCACTTACACGGGCTATCGACCTTGAGTTGTTGGCGAGAAATATTCAAGGGACTCGTTCAATAGCTAGCTTATACGCAACCACGGTCCCCTGGCAAGAGCAAATAAAGGAATTGGTAGCTACTGTATTTTTAAGCTTCTTAACGCCATAATTGCACTGAATAAAATAGAAAACGCATATGTTTTTTTTATTTTTTAGAAGCTTTGCCATTTAAATTGAAATTGATGGGCGAAAATTATGTTTGATTGCGTTTAAAATAAATGGTTGATTTGGGGAGTTAGTGGGGTAAATAACATTGCTAGAAGGTGGTGTGGTTGGAAATAATATATACGTCCAAGGACTTAGAAATGTCCAGAAAATGTCCGTAATCATTCAAAAATAACTATTCCTTTATGCATGGACGGCCTGCCGCATTTTGACCAAGGTATTGCGCCACTCCTAGTCGAGTCCTCAATAGGGTAGTTTCCTTCATCAAAGAAAACGAAAGGCATTGATTGCGATTCGTTACCCACCATTAGTGTATTAAAAATATACAAATTATTTGGTTTTAGAAATCCCAGTTTAGACAAATGGCAATGATCAATTTTATCCTCATTTGAAAAAGGCCTGATTGGCGCCCATGCGATGCCACTCCACGTGACGTCACAGGGACCTAGTTTCTATACGTGTAGATAGGAGTTTTACACCGTCTGAGATTACCAATGCATGCATTAGGCACAGAGCTCAGGGAAACGTCTCTAATAATCACCTATTAAAAATGGCTAAGGTCGGAAACCTTCCTTCGTTTGATAGGGTATTAATAATCCTTATTTATGCCAAGCGATACCTGCTAGCAGCCTGCATCGTAGTGGCTGTCATAGCCTCGCCCCAAGGTCACCTCACTTGCGGCAGCGGGAACCAGAACGACGTCACAAGGGGTTTTCCCAGCATTCATACTTAACCGTCGCGTTTTCGCGCGCTTGAAAATTTTCACTTTTCATTTCATCGCGAGAAATAGATATCGTCATATAAAAATCTAAAAAACGTGAAATACGTACTCCAGGAGTAATAATCTTTCGATTTAGGCAATAAAAAATAATAGGAAACCACCCTGATCTGATTTCACTGTTAATTGAGATGTTGTAGTTTGGCGATGGAGAGAGAGAGAATAGGGTGAGTGGGTACTTACCCCTGTGGATGCTGTGGATGGTCGCTCGGTGAGTTGGTTGGTGGCGCGACGGGACGAAGGAGAAGAGGAGCCGATTGAGTGGCGATCCGGAGTGTCACTAGCCCTCTTCCATCGCCACCACTCCCTTTATGTACCACCAGGGCGAGCAGCGGGGAGGGGGGAGGGTGGTGGAAGGAGGGGGGAAGATAAGGGGGGGGGGGATGTCGGAGAGGGGAAGGAAGAGACGCAGGAATGCGTGCGCTAAATTAGTATACACGAGTATTCGAGTATAGGCACTTAGTACTGGTCCCAGGATCTGTTGTTAGGGGGGATCGGGTTGGTGTGGCGGCTGGATTGTTGGATTCGCACGCCTTGGACCCCGTTTCAAATCCCGTTGGTGGCGGAGATTTATCAGACGCAGTGGTGCAGCGAGGGGGGTGTTTTGGGGGATAAAACCCCCCCCAGAGCTCAGAAATTTTTAAAAAGTTTAATCCATTTTACTTAATTGGATTGATAATGCTAATAGAATAGTGTAAGGATTAATAAAATATCGCTCATAAAGCCGTAATACTAACCATTTTGAACCATTTATCTTAAAATTCCGCAATTTATCAATCTCGCAACCACCGCTTATCCTGGTGAGTGTTCCATACTCCCACATATCCCGGTATTAGGTGAACCTAAACCCCCCCCCCCAGCCTTAATTCCTAGCTGCGCCCCTGCCCAGACGTAGCCCGATCCTTCGTCGATTGCTTTTGGGAGGGCGCTGCGGGTACAGCGCTCCGTTAGTCGTGTGGGCAGTTTGTGTTTGAACGAGCTCATGTCGACGCCGGGTATATCTCCACCCTTCCATCTGTACTCATCGCGCAAGGCACATGAGCTGCTGGTCTCCTCCTGCAAATAGCATGTAGTACCATTCCTGTTCTTCGATGCAGTCGTTCTCAGGTGCCACGCAGGTGTCTCCGATGCCCATTGAATTTGTCTCGTCATTCGTGAGAGTACCTATAGCACACTCGAGTAGCGTGGTGCTCTTACTTAGTGGGTTGAATTATTTTCCACTCTCTGAAGGATGCCGGTTCAATTCCTGGGGAAGCCTTGAGACACCCTCAGTGTGAGCCCACGTAAGGGAAGACTTGACTTTTGTTTTATTTTACGTGGCTCGGGTGAGGCCACAATTCGGCCCCCTCTTCCTCCGAGCCAGGGCTCTTTTACATAGGTATTTAAGTTCGTTCTTACAGTACAAAATATGATATCAGTATGTATTATTTTCTTCTTTTAGTACATTTGATTCAGCTTCGTGGACATTCAATGGTCATTGGATGTTGGGCTGGTCAAGCCTTTTCTTTGCTTCATTTAAGTTCATCTCAGGAAATCCAGCGTATACGATATGAATTTAAAAAAATAATTAATTGAAGCAATATAAAAAACAAATAACTTGAATATACATTAAAGTATAGGCTGTATTCTCACCATTCAGTGAAGGACATGAACAGAAAAAAGATGCTTAAAAGTTGGAATAAAAACGTTAAAACATTATAACATTCTGGTCATCAGAATAAAAATTGAAAAGAAATCAAAAAAGGACATTTAAAAATAAATTGATTCTAACAATATAAAGTTTTGTTGAAGTTGATTTTTTTATAAAGAAGAGGAATGTTAGGCAAGCGTAAGAGATAGATTAGAACGAGTGGGTAGTGGGCCTCTCTGGGCAGGGGCGCAGCTAGGGATTAAGGCTGTGTAGGTTACGGTGTAGCTAATACCGGGGTGTGTGGGGGTATGGAATACCCACCAGGATAAGCGGTGGGTGCGAGATTAATAAATTGCGGAATTTTAGATAAATGGTTCAAAATGGTGAGTTTTACGGCTTTCTGAGGGATATTTTATTAATCCTTACACTATTCTGTTAGTAATATCAATCCATTCAAGAAAAATGGATTAAACTTAAAAATTTCTCTGAGCTCTGGGGGGGGAGTTTATCCCCCAAACCCCATACCTCGCTGCGTCCCTGTCTCTGGGAATTTAATAAGAGAATCCTAGTGTGGGGAAGACAGGCCGGGGTAATACTCCATACATATCTCATTTGATCGGTAAATACTACAATGAAATTGTGAAAATCGTCAAGTTTGAGTTGAACCATCGGTTGAAAGGAACTGACCACCCTACCCTGAAGATGTATGTGGAATTTACAAGCTCGTGTCTCTGTTTGGAGTGTCATCTACCCTCATCTATCCAAACCAACCTTCCGATGGATGGATGGGCACGACGTCGTGCTTCGTGCTACGGTAGACGTGATCACGAGAAAAATATCTAGGAAACAGACTGCAAAATTGAGAGATTTAAAATGTAATTTTTTCCTGGGATTATTAAGTAAAGCAACGGTGTCTCGATTGATAAAATAAATGGCGTCTCTCGCTAGGGCGACTCATTGCATGTTTTTATTTTTCCGTTGTTCTAACCTTGCATGGATTAGCTTTTGAAATTACTAACCGTTGGCAAGTTTAGCCTTTGCAAAAATGCGGGCGTATTTTTTTGTTATTATGCGTAATTTTTTTTGAATGTATGATGTGCGTATGGGTATTCTCTTCCTTGCTGAAAGCTTGCGTTTTGTCACCCCCTGCCAAACATTCTAGAGGTGGCCCGCTGGTTATTTTGTTGATAACTTGATAATAAGTCGGTTGAGTTACTTCATATTTTTTCTCGGTGGAGACTAGCGAGTTTTTTTTCCTTTTTGTTATTAATGCATGCAAAAAATTCATTCTGAAAATTTACAAAACTTCGATTCAATTCATTTCGTTCATTTGCGTGCACTGTTTATTTTGAGCAATGAGCGGCTCACCTCTAACGAGGAAGGGGGCCGAGGACTGAACGTGAGAAGGCCCCAGTTTCCCCCGGAAGCTCCGCCGTTGTCCAGGGTCGGATATCGCGATGACGCCCTCGCATTTATATGGCACACGTCCAGGGTTCTTCTACTCGGAATGAATGAATGAATGGGAGGTGAGTTGTGTGGGGAATCCTCCGATGTGATCCTTTCGAGGGGACATTCGCGCTGCAATCCCGCGAATTTTGGTCTACCCTTCCTTATTTCCGCGAATTACGTTCTTTTCCCGTTCAAGTTTCCTCTTGGATATCAATGCGCGCTAAAATGGCTTTTTATGACATGACGGTTTATTTTGTAAAATGCGAGTATTATATTGCCCGCTAGAATAGAGTGGTTTCCTATTATTTTTTTATTGCCTAAATCGAAAGATTATTACTCATGGAGTTAGTATTTCACGCATTTAGATTTTTAAATAACGATATCTATTTTTCGCGATTGAATGAAAAGTGAACATTTTCAAGCGCGCGAAAACGCGACGGCTAAGTAGGAATGCCGGGAAATCTCTGTGGGACGTCGTTCTGGTTCCCGCTGCCGCAAGTGAGGTGACCTTGGGGCGAGGCTTTGAGCGCTGATACGACTCAGCATACCTAGCAGGTAGCTGAGTGCCCTGCTAGCTGGTAGCGCTTGGCTTAAATAAGGATTATTAATACTTTATCAAAGAAGAAAACTTTCCGACCTTAGCCAGTTTTAATAGGTGATTATTAAGACATGTTTCCCTGAGCTCTGTGCCTCATGCATGCATTGGTAATCTCAGTCGATGTAAAACTCCTATCTACTCGTATAGAAACTAGGTCCCTGTGACGTCACGTGGAGTGGCATCGCATGGGCGCCAATCTGGCCTTTTTCAAATGAGGATAAAATTAACCGTTGCCATTCGTCTAAACCGGTATTTCTAAAACCAAATGATTTGTATATTATGAATACACTAATGGTGGGTAACGAATTGCAACCAATGCCTATCGTTTTCTTTGATGAAGGAAACTACCCTATTGACAGATAGCTAGGTTTTGGAGAAGTCTTCTATCATTTGGGTATATATGCACCCTTGTTCTCTTTATACCATTGATGCAGCTGGTTCTGACGTCAGTCCAGGCCACTAACGTTCCGTTGTTTACTTTAGCAACTGACGATACCACACCCCGACATGATTTCCAGGCAGTTATTTCCAGTTTTGTATGGTCAGCGTGTCTCTTGAGGCGAAAGTCACGCTTATGGTCCAAGAAAAGCTCCTCATTTGATGTTGTCAATATTTTACCATAGCGACACGTCTATTTGTTATACGATCTAAGCACCGAACAGTAAAAAATATAATGCTGACGAATGAAAATGCGCTCCTGGCCATCTTGAGAAGGAATTCCAGAGTTGAGCTCCATTTATATGTATAAGAATTTGCCCAAATTTTAATTTTTGTCTCCCTAGCTTTTAGAATGAGATTTTTCTCCTTAAAATGCAATCGCACAATTGGTTTTTGTGCATTTTCCCGTTTAAAGTAATGCAATGAAGTTGGTCATGTGTGAAGTGCCATGACGCCTGGCTTCAACTGCTACCATGGTGCATAGTGAGTGACCAGCATTCAATAGGGTAGTTTCCGTCATCAAAGAAAACGAAATGCATTGATTGCGATTCCTTACCTACCATTAGGGTTTTCATAATATACAAATTATTTGGTTTTAGAAATCCCAGTTTAGACGAATGGCAATGGTCAGTTTAAACTGCGTTTGAAAAAGGCCAGATTGGCGCCCATGCGATTCCACTCCACGTGACGACACAGGGACCTAGTTTCTATACGAGTAGATAGGAGTTTTACATCGTCTGAGATTGCATGAGGCACAGAGCTCTGGGAAACATCAATTATTAAAATTGTCTAAGGTCGGAAAGTTTCCTTCGTTTGATAAGGTATTAATAACCTTATTTAAGCCAAGCGCTACCAGCTAGCAGGGTACTCTGCTACCTGCTAGCATCCTGCGTCGTATCAGCGCTCAAAGCCTCGCCCCAAGGTCACCTCACTTGCGGAAGCGGGAACAAGAATGACGTCACACGGGGTTTTCCCAGCATTCATTCATACTTAGCCGTCACGTTTTCGCGCGCTTGAACATTTTCACTTTTCATTTAATCGCGAAAAATAGATATCGTCATTTAAAAATCTAAAGGCGTAAAATACGTATTTCAGGAGTAATAATCTTTCTTGAATGCCGTGAAAACTCCGTGGGACGTCGTTCTGGTTCCCGCTGCCGCGTGAGATGACCTTGGGGCGAGGACATGTGCGCCACTAGGCGCAGGCTGCTAGCAGGTAGCAGAGTACCCTACTAGCAGGTAGCGCGTGGCTTAATTATGGATTATTAATACGTTATCAAACGAAGGATACTTTCCGACCATGGCCAGTTTTAATAGTTGATTATTAAGACATGTTTCCCTGAGCTCTGTGCCTCAAGCATGCATTGGCTATCTCAGACGATGTAAAACTCCTATTTACTCGCATAGCATCTAAGTCCCTGTGACGTCACGTGGAGTGGCATCGTATGGGCGCCAATCAGGCCTTTTTCAAATGAGGATAAAATTGACTATTAGCACTCGTCTTAACTGGTATTTCTAAAACCAAATAATTTGTATATTATGAAAACCCTAATGGTGGGTAAGGAATCGCAATCAATGTCATACGTTTTCTTTCATGAAGGAAACTTCCCTATTATGAATTTCCTCTCAAAATTGTGGGAAAAATGCTCACAATAATCTTCAGAATCCATGAGAGTACAAGAGAGTGGTCGATCGGTTGATTACCCACCTCAAATAAAATTAACGAATCATAATAACAACCCGATTCACATGTAATGATTGTTGCAATCCGTACCAATGGCACAGCTGCACTCGGTTTCCTATTGGTGGCAATGAATCAGTGATTGGCTCCACGAATCAGTTGGCTTGGCTTAATTACAGCGTTAGACGAAGTCTGAGGCGGCAAAATGCCCGTCCACTTTCGGGAAATATTTTTTTTCTATCTAATTCTTCCCGAAGATCGTGAGTCAACCAAAAAACACGAATATTTTTCTGAGGAATCAATTTTCATTTCCCGAAAAATATTTGAGTAATCTGGTAAACCGAATTCGTAATTATGACGTTTGTATGTCATTTTGACTTATTGTCTTCCCCGAACAGATCTATCTGACCAAATAACTTTCACCCCAGAAATATTGTGCCACGCTAAATTGTAAAAGATGCCGAGCTAGTTCATTCTCAGGACTTGATTTAAGTGGCTGCGCCTTCGTAGGAGTAACGTTTTTCCCGAACACACATCAGTCATAATCGGGCTAAAAAACCCCTGAGCGCTCGCTTAATCATTGTGTCGTTAGAAGACCTCAATCAAGAACACACTTTAATGCAGTGATGATCTGGTTAAAGTGATTGGAATGTTAAATACATGGATTCATTTGTATGTGTGATGGTCACATTAGTAATGTTTCGCATTCACACGATTTTGCGTTCTTCTTTTGTTTTGTTGTTATGTTTACTCGATTATTCGATGTTTGCGTTGTTATTGTATTTTTGAGTCTGTGAAATAGTGATGAGGAAAAACTTTCCGTAATCGATTAATCGTATCATATGATAAAATTCAAGCATAATCGATTCAGGGAAAAAATCGGGCCGAAATAATCGATTACGCAGAGAATCGGTGAATAATCGAATACTTAGCCATCGCACGATTCTTGAGACGATTATGCACCGATTATCATCATACGATTATATGGGGCGATTCTTTGGGCAAAATAATCGTGTGCTGAAGGTTAGGCGCTCCCGATTCTTTTGTCCATTATCATCAACAATGACGCTGCGATTCTGTGGGTGAGGAGAACCCACCCACCCTGTGGTCTACCGGCGGACCACTCCCTGGGACAACCGTCTCCCGAGGACCCGAATGATCTCCAGCACACTCAAAATGTACTTTTCACAGGAAATATTTGGTGTGGTTTTGGTTTTTCATTTTTCTGAGTATTTTGGGCTGCTTAATTCCAATCTTAGGCTAGTTAACGAAATTTCGTGTCGCAAAATTGAAAAAAGGCCAAAAATGGTGCTTATTAGCTTTTTTTTAAACTCTGCATTTATCAAGTTTTAAGGAATTAATTGTTCAACTCATTATTAAGGTGTATAACATTACCTACAAATTGTATTCCAACGATTATTAGTTTCTCCGACGAACCGTTTAGACTCCTGCGCCTATAAAAAATTGGCGTTTTTTCGTTAGTCTCCGTAAAAATATAATTTCTCGGTAATTAATGAAACAATCTAATGGTGTTTTTTATTTTGTTTAAATATAATTGATTCCAATCTGTTCTTGATGTGATGTAACCAAATGTAACTCTCGTTTTATTCCAGTATGTCAAATATTTTGCAATTTAGATTTGAACGTGAACATTAAATAAAAAAGAAATTGCGCGAAGAAGTATAATTTTAAGGGTAATGCGTGTGAACTTGTTCGTTGATTTGGCATAATATCTTGCTATTATCGCGTCGCTGGTGACGGAATTTACCGCCCAACAAACGGCAAATTCGAAGTGAAAACACCTTCACCACTTGCCTAGAGTTATGAGTTTCCAACCCCTTGCGCGCGTTCGAAAAATTTACTTATCGCTCGGAGTTGCTGACACTTTTTTATGTTCTCGGATATGTCTTGACGAATCGTATGCAATATTTCTTGATGTGAGCCATCAGCCGTTGTTGGGTTGCATACTATGAAGTTTGATCCTGTGCTTGAAAAAAATCAATGACTCGATCAAATCATAATAGGGTAGTTTCCTTCATCAAATAAAACGAAAGGCATTGGTTGCGATTCGTTACCCACCATTAGTGTATTCGTAATATACAAATTATTTGGTTTTAGGAATCCCAGTTTAGACGAATGGCAATGGTCAATTTTATCCTCATTTGAAAAAGGCCAGATTGCCGCCCATGCGATTCCACTCCACCTGACGTCACAGGGACCTAGTTTCTACACGAGTAGATAGGAGTTTTACATCGTCTGAGATTGCCAATGCATGCTTGAGGCACTGAGCTCAGGGAAACATATCTTAATAATCAACTATTAAAACTGGCCATGGTCGGAAAGTTTTCTTCGCTTGATAAGGTATTAATAATCCATAATTAAGCCAAGCGCTACCTGCTAGCAGCCATCATCGCAGCGGCGCACAATATCCTCGCCCCAAGGTCACCTCACACGGCGACAGCGGGAACCATAATGACGTCACTCGGGGTTTTCCCAGCATTCATACTTAGCCGTCGCGTTTTCGCGCGGTTGAAATTTTTCACTTTTCATATAATCGCGAAGAATAGATATCGCGATTAAAAATCTAAAAGCGTAAAATGCGCACTCCAGGAGTAATTATCTTTCGATTTAGGCAATAAAAAAACAATGGGAAACCACCCTATTGACTCGATCCAGATCACCGTAACCTAAACTGGTCAAGAATATTACAAGTTGTGCTACTCGTGAAATTCCCCGCAGAAGATGACGACGAGGTCGGTAGATGCTTAGGATATGTGATCAGAAATCGAGGGATTGGCATTCAAATACAGTTAAAGGTATTTTCCCCCAAAACAAGATGATTTACTCATGACATGTTTCATCTCTGGTGACTGGAGAGGGAGAATTTGGCATTTATTAAAACGAGGAGGATGCGGAAATGGTTGAGGTTAAAAGAATCGTAGATTAGTGCCATTGCCGGCTTTTATAGTGCGTCTGGCGTTAAGATGGAGAAATAATATACCCTCAGTTGGCGAAGCCACTGAGTTTAATCCTTGAATCTCCATGCATGCTGCAAATATTGAAATATGAAATCGCTACCTCGCACAGGTGGAGATATTCTGGTTCAGTGACGTAGCCAGGAATTTTGTTGGGGGGGGGAGGTCCAATACCAGAGGGAAAATTTTTGAAAAATAGAGTACTAAGTTGAAGGTTTTAAACTAATTTTAACACTTTTCATAATCGAAAAAGCTTCTTTTTTCAAAGAAATCTTTTGTAAAGTCATGTTTTTTCAATATTTGGTTTTCTTTTGTGATGCAAAGTGAGTGTGCTTTTATATTTCGGGGGTGGGGGTCTGGACCTCCAGCACCCCTCCCCCCTCGCTACGCCACTGTTCTGGTTTCCAATTATAATTCTCCTGGTAGAGTATGATTGCTAATATTTATGGCTCTAAGAGAAAATTTAGTCAGCTAGCACCAAGACATTCTTTGTTGGCATTGATTGGGCCAAAATCAGTGCGTACAAACAAATGCACTATTTTAAGAGTAAGCATCTCTTCAGTTTCACCAGGTGTATTCTACCCTTTGGACATGACATTTAACTTTCCTAAAACTTGAGAAGATGCTTCGCTCCAATTGAAACGGTCATATTTATTTTTTTCTTGCCATACTACCTTCAAATAGTGACATTATCGTCTTTAAATTATTAGGGTTTATATTGTACACCTTTGTCAGGATTATCTTTTAATATTTTCATGTGAAATGTGTACATACGAAAAATGCTGAAATAAAATTTTCAAATTGAAGATATGCATAGGCGGATCTAGGGGGGGGGGGGGCACGTGCCCCCCCCAGACCCTTAAAAAATATGCAAGATTTTTTTATTCGGTCCCATTATCATTGTGCTCGTTTTGTACAACAAGGTATCTTTGTGGCCCCCCAGAAAGAAATCCTGGATCTGCCCCTGAAGGTATGGGAAATAGTTTTCTTTGCATGCCCTGACAGTTCAAGATGGAAGCATAAATTATACTTTGGGAAGAAAGAGTGATTGAGTGGAAGTAAGATGTGTGATGATTTAAATTGATACAATGGTGAGGATACGGAGCTCATCTCGTTAGTGTTCTCTGCTTATTGACCATTGCAGTTGAAAATAAGACATCACATGTGAGACAGGTTTCCAAGTTGGTTGGCTCAAGGTTTGTTCCGCTCATGATTCAATATGAAGTTTGCTTTTGCAGTTGAGTGTAGTCACATACACTGAACCAAACCACAGACTCTTTTAGGATTGTGGGCTAGTTCCTTTTCATATCATTTTCACGATTTTGCTTGGTTGGGTCTTAAGAGTAGGTAAGGGTAATGCTCACCCCAGAATAAGCCACAGGAATGTGAATTTCAAACTTCCTGGTGGGGGGTAGATCCTTTCCCCCTTCCTCATCATACCGTGAGGGTTTTTTTTTGTTGTCTAATGGCTTCGCTCAGGTTTTTAATGTGACACACTTCAGTCAGGATCCAAATATATATAACCTATAAAGCCACTGTTCCCCTATCAATATGATAAGTCTATTTTCAGGATGCTGAGCAATTATTTGGATTCAAATCCCACTAATTTTTCACTGCTAAGAGCACCTAGAATTTTCCCATGGAAGATGCCGTATTTTTTTCAAATGCTCTTGTATTCCTGAGTAAAAATGATCTGAAAGTTTTGTTGATCAAGTGGTGTTTGCTGTGATAGATCTGAGCACTTGGCTGCTTTTATGTAGTGCATACGAATATCCAAATTGCACCTTTCTCATTCAAGTGATTGTTCACAGATATGTGTAGTTGGGTCTTCAGACCTCAGTCTAGCTATCTCCACTGAACTGACATTCATTTCCATGCTTCCATTCTATTGGTGGTAATAATAATAGTAAGAACAATATTTTTTATTTGTCCAGAGATCTGTAGGCTGTGCACAAAATACAAATATGTATAGGACACGTCAATTTAGATTCATAATCAATAAAAATTAAATTGGAATATATAAATTATATGTAACTAATGCAGAAGATCATTTAACCGAATAAAATAGATTTTTTTTCAGAAACTTCAGAAGTTTCTTCTTAAAGACCGAGGTCCTACTCTCATTTTTCACCTCTGGAGGCAACCCATTAAAAATCTCCATGCCCATAGGTTTAGGACCTAGGGCTGTATTTTGAGTCCTGATAAAGTTTTGATGCAGGTCCTTGCAAGTTCTAGTGTTGTGGCCATGGTATAGGTCATTTGATGTGTACTGAAGAATGTTATTTTTTACATGCATACTAATGACATAGATATATATGCATGAAAGTGCAGGATACACAGTTTTTTAAAAAGTGGAAGACAAGGTGCATCATAGGGGGCATTGCACATCGGCCTTATAATGCGCTTCTCAATTTTGAAGATTTCCGTAGCATGGGGAGAGGAACCCCTAAACAGGATACTGAAAATAATGTGAGAATAAAATTCACTGTAGTAAATAGACAATAAGACATCATTATTTATGGTGTTCCTGATGCTTCTTATGAGAAAGCATGTTGAACTAAGCTTGTTGCGCAATTTACTGATGTGCTCGAGTAGTAGTGCTTTGGTAGTTCTTCAAACATGTTTCTTGACTTCCAGAGCAAATTGGGATTGAGAGATTTACTGTCTTAGATTCATAATAGTATGCTGTGTGTGTGGGTTAAATTAGAGGAATTCAATTAAGAAATTTTGAGAATGGCCGTACTTTATAGCTGGAAGGTTTGGATTATAAGAAGAGTCCATATGTGTATTGGAGTGATTAGAGGTGACGAGAAGCCGCTCATTGATCCAAAAGTCACTCCATATTCAGCTAGGGTGTTTCCATTTGAATTCGTGGAGCTGTTGATGTCATTAGTGATACAAATCAGTGCATTGACTGTAACATGCGATACATATCTTTTTCGATTTTGACTAGATTGTACCATATGGACCCTTGACTTTTGTAGTACTGTGGAACTTAGCAACCACTTAAAATAACTAACCGTAGGTCTCGGGTTCAAATCCCACCTGGGTAGGTGGTTCCTATCCAGGGCATAGATTTTTGTGCTGTGCTTTGTTAATCCTCCATTGTAAAGGTGTCTATGTCCTTTTTACGGGGAAGATAAAAAAAACTTTATCGATCCTCCTAAACTTGTTTAACAAAAATCTCCCCTACAAACTCAGAAGATACCGCAATATGTTGGTATTTTCTGTGTAGTATTAATATTTAGCATTGCTCATCTGCAGAGTAATTTTGTGAGTGAGTTGTAATGCTGATGTTTGTATTGAGACTTTGTTTCATTAATGGCCAACTGATTGCTTACTTAAAGTAGTAATGTGCTCATGAAAAAAAGTAGTGGTAGTGTCATTGGTGCATTAATGGTTTTACCACGTAGGTTCCCATAGTAGACAGGGGTGCATCCCCTTATAAATTCGGCCTCTCATAAAATTAACAGTTGCCTAATGAATATAAAATACAGTATAAATAAAAAAAAACAAGTTATGGGTTTTCCCCATTTCTTATTTTGGGTGTTTATGATTAAAGTTTGTATGCATTCTTAATTTTTTGGGCTTTCAGTGCTGATGATGCACCTCTTGGAGATGTGGTCTGTGTGCCACGGCTCTCACTCCTGACGCATCCATGAGTAGGACGTTCTCTTTTACCCCCAAATCCTCAAGTATACTGGATGTGTGTGTATGTCTCATATTTTGTCCCTCTGTCTGCCAGACATTGATGTGATTATTAATACATCATGTTTATTGAATATATCAGTTTTGGTTATTAATGCATGCAATATGTAATTGCTGAACTCTCCTTCAGACAAGGATGGATAAAATAATAGAGAACCAGAGTTTCTTGCATAGGATTGATGAGGAAAAATCTTGAAATGATCATCTTAAAATAATTTGCTTTTGTGCAATGATATTTTTGTGTGCATAATTTTCAATTTTAAGTCTCAATTCAAATTGTAAAATTTTGTGATGAATCACTACTTGTCGATATCAATATTCATCACAATTCTCCCCAAGAATCAATAATCAATATTAGTATGTATTGATTCTTGGGAAAAAAATAATTTACTATGTTGCCAAGCAATGTGGAAAAGAAGGTGACAAGATGGACTTGTGTATATGTCATGAGGAAGTGGAGTTTTTACTAAGAAAGATTACACAAAACACTCTGAATTTAAGGTATTTTGTGTGTGTACCTCAAATGAGTTATCATGTGAGTTAGTTTGCTATGCATGCATAATGAATGGATTCTTACAACTGAATGCACAAACGATATAAAATTAAAAAATATCACTGAATTGAATTCAAGAAAATTTGTATCATATGTTGATAGCAACAGTTCTGTTGGAGCAATCAATGATGGTATCCCCAAAACAGGTTCCTTTTCGGTACATATATATTGCACTGTTTTTCTAAATATTATACTGTAATTGTAGGTGAGTGGAATAAAGTTATGTTATTATTATTGCTATCAAATTTTTCTTTCAATTATAGGATTTCAGGTTCAAGCAACTAGAGGACCCTCCATCTAATAAGTTGCCCAATCCACTCAATAGTCTCAAGAAATACGCATGTTTTACATTCTTGATGCATGGGGAAATAAGTGGGGACTATATATCATAAGTGTATGGAGGGTCAGATTTTGGGTGGGGAGGCAGTACATATGTATATTCTAGTATGTAATCCATATAACAAGGGAACTGGAATATGAAACGGTACACATGTGGCTGATTGAATGTGGCGGCTGGTGGAGGGACTGTCGCCAGGTACCCTAGCAGTCTGACCATTCTTTGTTATGCGTGTCTTGCCTGTCTCTGTCCTACAAGAGCACCATTGTTGAGGTATGAATGGCCACCTATCCAACCTTTGTGTGGATCCCATCATTGCCTAACTTTGGTGATCTCAGAGGAGCCTGTGCATCAAAGTGGCTGCGCCCTCGCCCCTGAGTATGATAAACTCCATTTTTATTTATTTATGTATTTATTGAATGCCAAAAACAACACCGAGGGACTTTAAATAGTCTTGATAGCAATAGTAAATAGCTTCTTAAGTAATAGAGATCAAACATGGAAACAAAAATAAATTTAAAAATGTGGAGAAATAGGATGGAAGGGCTCTATACCAGAAACTTGAGACTATTGTGTGAGCCCGATGTATGGAGAGGAAGGGGAATTGGTAGAGCGAGAGGGGGTGTTGGAAGGGGAAGGTGAACAGCAAAATGAATAATGATTGCTGGGATATTGATGAATGGAATATTGGCTGGTGTGAAGTTTCTCTGCTGTGTGTTGTGTGGGCTGGAATGCGCAGTGGAAAGAAGGAAAGAGAGTGGATGAGAGCAACGGAAAGACTAATTGATAATTGAGTGAAAAATGAGAATTGGTACATTGGCACGTAGCAGGTGGGAGAGGATACATTTGATCACCCATGATACATTTTCCATCTTAAGTCGGGGCAATTTCTATGCCAGATTGGCACACTGAGGGACCTGTTGCTAGTATACAACGGAGTCCCTTGTTTACGTTGATACTTCATCCTTGGAGACTATCTTCAGTATCCTGAATTGCATTGCTGATGATTGGGTGCTAGTTTCTTTTTTTTGTACCTTACGTTGTGCCCTTCTTGACTCATCACCAAAATGGATTTGTTGCTTTAGGGGAATATATGGAGGCAAAAATAACTTTTATGATGAGAATAACTACCGTATATGTCTGAATATAGTCCCCTCCTTTTTTCCAAAAATGCCCATGGTAAAAGTAAAGGTGGGGACTATATTCAAACGCATTTTTTAACCTTTCCCGAAACTGAAGCCTCAAAATTAGGGGGGGGGGGGACTATATTCAGAGGGGGATTATATTCGGAGAAATACGGTATGCTGTAATTATAAGTGATGGAGATTTTATTTACATAGTGGCCTTGATACCATCGAAGTAATTGGTGACAAAACAGATGTTAGTCACTGTCAAGTTGCTCTTAATTTTTTAGTAGCTCAAATTCATCCTCTCCTTCTTGACCTTTATTGACCCAAACAATCATATAAGGAAATCCTTATTCTGAAATCTCTTCTTGTATTTAGGAATAGTTCATTACTTTGCTCTGTACTCAGCTATTTCCTAATGATATCAGCCAAGATGTATGTTGGTTTTATTAGTAATCTGTGTTGGCCGATTATTAGCTCTGGAATGAAAAGCATCAGATATGCTTTGTTGGACATACTTACAATAGGGATCTGATATTGGGTTCACCGGTTAAATTCTTCCCAGGATTTACACCATGTCAGTATATCTGTGGTGGCCAACATTTTTTTGGAGTTGATATCTAATATCATGAGGGCTGATGTTTGTTTTCCGTACACATTGAGCTCTCACACAATTACCATGCCAAAGGAGGAAATCATATGCCTTATCAGTGAGTCAGAAACTCATTCCAACTGTTCACAAAAGAAAATGAAGTAAATGGCACATGTGTATCGTTGGCAGTGTCACATGTTTTTGGTCTGAAATAAGAAACTTAAAAACTAAGAAATTTTGATCTAGTGGCACACAACAACAATTTATTAGTGTAATGCATTGAATATATTTGGAAAATTGTATTCCATTTATAATAGGAAGCATAATAATTTTTATTCTGTATTTTAATAATCTTTATTATGTTTCCTGTCACCAAGTTCCACCAAATATCGCCGTCTAGCCGTAAGTTGTTCCAATTATAATTATTTTTGATATTTTAATTTTACTTTTTTAACCAACATGGTTGCATTTTGTATCTTATTTTTTTCTTTTTTTTCTCTTTTAAAAGAATGTAGCAGTGCATAATAATGTGCCACTGTGAATTTCAAAACAAATACAAATATATCGAATTTACTTTCACTCCACAATAAAAAGGAAGCATTCAATGCTCTCTTTATTGCAACGTTTCCAGTCTTACTTATTGTTAAACCTTGGTCCCTAATTGTCTTGCTGGGGTGGAGGTGGATCTGAATGGACTCCTTGGCATGGTCCCATTATTCCCTGAGCCTTCAATGAATGTAAATGCAATTGGCAATCAATGAATATCAAAACCATGTTAACTCCAATATGTTGGTTTATTTTCATCAAGTAGTCATTTTGGAGCATTAAGGAGAAGTCAGATGTATCTCAGAGACATTATTGACTTAACGCCGTCACCCCCCATATGTTAGGTTGCTGCATGGATCTGAGCATCCGACTTCCATCTTGTATGTTATCTCTCTGTCTCCTCCCTTTCTTCATTTAAAATTGTCCTAATTCACCTTCCTTGTTGAGCTCTCATTACTTTGAGATTTCAGATTTTCCCAATGAATCGAATGCAAAAATGTTTCCCACAGTGTATGTATATGTTGTAATAATGCCGAAATTTCAAAGAGCTACTTTTTCTTTACTTGAGGTCTTGCTCTTACTGCTCTTTCAGGGATCATGCTCAATCCAGTGAATCTGAACAGCGCAGTGAGAACATGTCCTAAAGATGAAAAGTAAGTGGTTTTTCAAAATGTCCATGTTATTACAGAGCATCACCGGATGTAACATTTTTTCACAAGTTTGTCCTTCTCTCCATTCGTAATACCTTCTCCATTCTATTGCATGTCATCCATATTGTTCTACTTGCTCTTTGTTCATTAAATCATAGATAGGTATGTACCGTTGTATTTTTGCTAATCATTGATATTTTTATTTAGTCCATCCACTATCTAGGGTTTACTGATAATTTTTGATTCCAACTTTTTATGTTTCAAATTTAGTTATAAAACCTTATTTCACAAGGTTTGCTTGACATTTTCTTCAAAGTTTTTAACAACATTTTAAATTTATGAGAAGTGCAAAGAAAACTTCTTTTGTCCATGTGATCCTCAAATCATGTGTTGATACTTTTCTGGTGTTAATACTTTTCTGGTCGGTGTGTGCTGGTCAGCCTGAAACTAAGTCCTCTCAATTCCTCTTTGCACATTCTCGTTGAAGACATATGCTTCTAATTTCAGCTAACGGGAATCATCTGTGAATTAAAAATCACAACAAAATGTGAGAGCATTTTTCAGTTTGGTTTAAAAATATGTCTCCATTAAGAATGAGTCACCTTTTGAAAACTTTCTTGCTCAAATCAGTCCAAGGTCTAGCGTTAGCTTGGCTTAATTGTAAAGAGAGAGGTGAGCTCCATATGTACAAACTACATATCGATGGCTAAGTTCTAACAACTCTTATCTCAAATTCGGCCGGTTTGAGACAGGTATCTTAAACAAAGTGTAATAACATTAAAAAAAATAAAATACCAGCAAAAAACAACTCTTCCTTTGCAAATGAATGCTTCTTTTTCAGTTTTATGAACTTTTGGTTTTTAACTTCAGTGTATCCAGTAAAAAAATTGATAGTTGTTTTGCTCTCCTGAAAAGTTGCTATTTTTGAGATACGTGTTGTTAGAACTTAGCCATCGATTTGGAGAAAAACTAAATAGTTGCTGGGGCTTGAGGTAACAGATCCGAAAAATTCCAAGCAACCATATGACATTACCAATTTCTTGTAGACATTGTCAGCTACTGTGATATTCATAGTATATACATGAGAATGTATTTCTTTTATTTAATTGCTAACATTGGTTAGCCATAAAAAGATAATACCACAGTTCTAGAGAAAGCTGTTAATTACTTCATTAACTTGAGTTAGCGACAGCTTAGAAATTCTTTTGGGTTTGAACATAGGGATTATTTTAATGTTTTTTCAGGCTTGTATTTTTGATCACAGTTTAAAAATGACTTCTTATATGATCATCAATTCTTAAGCAAAATTTCCCCCAAGTCTTTCCAACATGGTAACCATTATAAAATAGGGATTTTAAGTATGGATATCACTTATGTTAGCAACTAAAGCAAAAAATATTTAAGATTGAACATAATTTTTCAGGCGAGAGAGAAAAAATCCACTCTCTGTGTAACTTTTTTTTGGCAAGCTTCCCATATATACTAAGTTAGACACACCTGTACATACTATTCTGAAGGTTTTACAAGAATTTACTTTTTTAATTGAGCTTGCATTAATATTCATTGCTACTGATGGCATAAAGAGAATCTCCAATGACTTTACCCTTGATTTTGAAAAATCTTCCCCGTACATATTAAGGAGTGGAACGTAGAGAATTGGTTCTTTCAGCAATTCTTTAATTGTAAATTGCGATAGATTTTAGAAAATTAAGGAGACCCGTAGTTTTTCGTCTGTCGTCTACTTCTCGCGCAATTCGTTTCGATAAATCAACGACCCTTTCGGAGATAAGTTGATGACGTCACCCACTCATGCAGAGCACGTCGCAGCGGCTCTTTGGCCTCCTTGTGCTTGGCCTCGCTTGGTTCGTAGCTCTTTTTCGCTCGTGAGCGATTCGTTCACTCATTGAGCAGTTCTCTTTAGATAAGCAATAATTAGGTAAACAAAAACTCTAATGACGTTTCCAAGTAGGCTTCCGCGGAGATTATGATGAATTCTGCTGGTTTTTCCGGGTATTCTTCCGCGTTTATCCATTTGTAGGACGATATTTCGCCAACGTTCCAGTTGGCTTCCTCAGGTCCACTGAAGTGTTGATGCAGAAATTTGTTCATCTTATATACACCCCGTTTGCCTCGGGGTGTACACCCCTCGCCAGCGCGTGGAAAAGGGTCTTCAAAGATCCTGACCAATCAGGGCACACCTCGAGAAAAAAGGCGGCAAACGGGGTGTATATAAGATGAACAAATTTCTGCATCAACACTTCAGTGGACCTGAGGAAGCCAACTGGAACGTTGGCGAAATATCGTCCTACAAATGGATAAACGCGGAAGAATACCCGGAAAAACCAGCAGAATTCACTCTAATGACGTCACCAACTCATGAAAACTGGTCGACAAGTTTAGCGTTTTCCTATTTTGAATGTTGGAGATAAAGGCTGAGATGGGAAGGTTTTGTTTTCGTCTTTAATTAAATCTTTCCCTTCAAATGCTATAGCGGGATAAGATGGTAAAATATACCCTAGGCTGGATTCTTATTTGGGATTAAGCATTCGAAAGTAAATATTTAGGAACCCTTTTACCGAAATTTTTAGATGTCCAGGTGGTCCCACGATCCTCATATGGTAAAAAACGTGTTTTTTCGAAAAAAAAAATTCCTGAGTGTTCCTTGGATTAAAGAAATCTGAAAAAAATCATGAACATGTATTTTTATGTCCAAAAACCCTCTATTTTTTTCAGAATTTTAGGATCAAAATTGAGCTTAGGAAAAATATTTGAATTTTTTAAGTGAATTTTTATGTTATGTAAGTAATCTTTGGCAAACTTCTACATAATTATTTTTCGAGTAACTTAAACCGTTCTTTTGAATGGCCGTTTTAGATTTGCCATTTTCACTCCGAAATATCCTCGAAATTCGAAAAATAAAACAATTATTGGCGTTTTCCCCATTGTTTTTATCAGATAAACTCAACTGCATGTCAATTAATAAAGATTTTAAAAATATATTGTCGTTTTTTTTTTAAATAGTGGGATCAGGTTTGCCGTTTTCAGTCCAGAATATGATCAAAATGTGAAAAACCCTCTTTTTTTATATTTTTCCCTTTTTTTAGCGCATAACCTCAACTGCTTGTGGATGAAGAACGATTTTTCATCTTTTTTCCGTTTTTTTAATAGGAGGGTCAGGTTGGCAATTTTAAGACCCAAAAATACTCTAAAGGGCATAGCCGAATAAGAGGGTGAAAAGTCCCCCCCTCCGGGATTTTTCCCGTACTTGGGGTATGCGATTTGGGATCAAATAGGACAAACCTCCCCATATTTCCAGCCCGCTAGATGCCCACCAGGGCCGGCTAGATTGTAAATACGATTTTCACTCTTTTCTAAATATCTCGGTCAAGAAGGCATATTTTTTAATGCAATTTGCGGCATTTGAAACCTTATTTAATGGAGCAAAGTTCCAATTGTTTTCAAGAACTTTGAGCGGGACAAGGAGATATGGCGTCGATTTGAAAATTTCTAACGCATGTTTTCATAAAATATGTTTGAGAGGGCCAAAAAGAAAAAACCTTTTCTGGAGGTGTTTTTTTAATATTTTTCGGCTGCCGTATTGAAAAAATAACTTTTAGGTGGTGGAACATCGCGAAAAAATGCGATTAAAAATATGCGATTTTGGCCATTTAGCTCTATGCTATGGCCTTTACATAACACCCGTTTTTATTTATTATAGTATTCTACCGATTAAGGTGCCCACCATTGGGACAGAATCGTATGGATACTGGTGCCAAAAATGGCAAATCCCAAATAAGAGTGTACAATTAGAAAAAATAAATCTTTTTTTTGCTCTCCTGTAAAATTGCTATTTTTGAGATAGGTGTTGTTAGAACTTAACCATCGATAGAGGCAAGGGCGTACCCAGGATCAAAACTATGGGGGGGGGGGGGGGGCAGTTCGCGGTCGTTCAAGTTGTAACACACAAAAGTTATGATACCAAAATTTCAAGGAAATTATAACCGCGCCTTATTCGTTTTTTTAAGTATTTCCTCGAATAAATGTTTTTATTTCAATTACTTGTTTAAAACTACTATCACTTTTCTAGGATTTAAAGAATATTTGTTCAAAAATTTCGTTTTGATCTAAATTTACTATTCCTTGTAGGGGGAGCTGCCCCTTCTGCCCCCCGCTGGCTACGCCCATGTATATACTGTGAGAACACGATAATTGGAGAATTTGCACATGAGCGAAACTGAAAATCAGGCTGATTGCCATTACCTAGTTTGACTTGATTTTAAGGTTAACTAATTGAGCATAGGATAAATAAGATGTGAAATAAATGGTAAGGATTGATTTTAAGGAGTTGGCTTAAGATTGTAGTGTCATATTTCAGTAATAATAGCAATAATACACCTCCCCAACATTATTCCTCGTTATTATTCTCTCGTGGTTATATGTATTGCGTGGAGATGGTTTATTTACATCGACAACATTTCCAACGTGAAAAATCAGAGTCAGTAGTGCCTTCCCTGCAGTAGTGTTGAAGTGTCTCCGGTTTTCAATGATCTACCAGCGAAGTAATACCTTCGAATTCCATGTTTAAAATTCGGCCAAATTGCGCAAAAAGTCATCAGATAGATCATATTTTCATAAAAATTCTTGCGTTGTTTCCCTATGAACGTACATTTTCAAAATTGCCGTCTCGTATTTGCATATCGCTTTCGCATAGCTATTTCATTGCTACCTGCAGCGAGAAATGGGGAAAAAAAGTGTTTAGGCTTTTGAAGTTTGGAAGGAAATTTCTTAGCTTTTCTACAAAAACACACACTTTATTGCCGACTAGTTTCGGTACACTGTACCATTTTCAAGACTATTGAAAATGGTACAGTGTAACCGAAACTAGTCGGCAATAAAGTGTGTGTTTTTGTAGAAAAGCTAAGAAATTTCCTTCCAAACATTAAATATGGAATTCTACAAAGTAAAGGCCTCAACAATTCAGTGCATTTAGGCTTTTGCTTTTTGCGTAAAATCTGTGGAAGTTAGGAAATGTTTCCCTACGAAGAATATAAAATTTCAAGATGTACGTAGTGCATGATAAAAACACAAATGGTTATTTCTACACTATTTAATTTAACACTCAACGATAGAAAAACAAAATGACACAAAGTGTCGAAACCATAGTCGTTCGTTGAGTGCTAAATTAAATAGTGTGGAAATTACCATTTGTGTCTTTATCATGGATATAGCAATATTCCACTAAATGAAGCCTGAAGACATTATATATATGTACGTAGTGACATGTGAAGAGATACGAGATTTGTTAATTAATTTACAAAGCTTTTCTGGTATCTTTTATACGACAATCTGGGTTAATTCTCGGCGATATAACGAACGATTTCTCTCGGATTTTGATGTAAACATTTACTTAAATGTAGATCTGAAATTTTTTCGAGCGAAACACCGCAAGATGTTTTACAAAAAAATACTCGATCCGAAGACAGTGAATTTTTCACGTTTTCATTGAAAAAAAAATGCTGGAATCAAATAACCTATTAGGTATTCGTATCAATCTCTTCATTGAAGTAGAAAAACTTTTACGCTTTTTGTAAAGCTTAGTCACCATTAATTTGAGTCAACATTGAGAATTAACTTGAATCGATTTCATGCCATTTTATTATATTCTCTTACTTGGATACTAAACCCCCAAGTTTTTTTTGGTAGGGTTAGCCCAGACTTCGGCGAAGCGCTGACTCACATTATGCAGCTGTGCTGTGTGGGGGATGAGGCACTCTGTATCCCTTGAGACCTTCGTTGATTGTGGTGAGCAGGAGATTTTTTTCTCCGCAAAGTCCGCGGAAGTCATCCATGCCAATGGTCCAGATCGACGCTCCGGCGTATCCTTTCTCACGAATGTGTTTCATCTTCTCCTCAATATCAACCTTATCATCGAACCCGACCCATTGATTTCCTGAAATGTATGAAAGTAAAGTAAAACATCGAAATAATTAGGTAACTCAAGAGATGGGTATATTTGGAGAGGTTACTAAAATTAATGTGAAGATTAAATAGATCAATTAGGATTTTCAAGGAAAATAGTAATAAGGGAACATTATTCACTATCGATTACAGATTAATAAAAAAAGGAAAAAAAAATGTTGGGTACGAGCGGGATGCGCCCGCTCCCAGCGGGCTTCCCCCGCTCTTTTCAATGCAGGTCCACAGAGGGATAGGCGCGTTTCTAATTTTACAATGTAGAAAAAAAAGGCCGGGTCTTATGTACAAATTTAAATGGAATGTTCATGTACAAATTGAGGTCAGAGGACCTCTTTAAACACAACATTGGAAGTAATTACACTATCCTCTGTTAATACTTGTTTAGCGTTTTCTTTAATGTTTACAAAAATATTTTGAAAGGATCTTACCCTACAGAATGCTACATAAAGTTGGCCATGAGAGAATACAGGGTCAGGCAGGAATAAGCCAGCTCTTTGCAAAGTCTGACCCTGAGCCTTGTTAATAGTCATTGCATAGGAAACCTTAATGCTACATAAAGTTGGCCATGAGAGAATACAGGGTCAGGCAGGAATAAGCCAGCTCTTTGCAAAGTCTGACCCTGAGCCTTGTTAATAGTCATTGCATAGGAAACCTTAATGCTACATAAAGTTGGCCATGAGAGAATACAGGGTCAGGCAGGAATAAGCCAGCTCTTTGCAAAGTCTGACCCTGAGCCTTGTTAATAGTCATTGCATAGGAAACCTTAATGCTACATAAAGTTGGCCATGAGAGAATACAGGGTCAGGCAGGAATAAGCCAGCTCTTTGCAAAGTCTGACCCTGAGCCTTGTTAATAGTCATTGCATAGGAAACCTTAATGGGAAATTGCCTGCGAGTCAAATTAGAAGGCATGGTGGGATCCGACGGCGTTAACTGTATTCTTGTGATGATGACAATCTTGCCGGAATCGATTATTTTTTTTTAATCGATAACTTTATTTTTAATTTTAAAAAACCAATTTTAGGAAACAATAGCAATATTTAGGAAGTAAGATATCCCGTCGCATGTTCTCTGATAAATTCTGTGCATATTGGTACCTCATTTGTAGAGTTTGGTTGCGTATAAGTTGAGAAAAAGGTATCTATACAGTAGAAATAATATAGAATATGAGCGGTCCCTCATTCTGAGGGTGTCTACCGGTAGAGCAGGTGTTGTGATTCTCCGCCGCAGTAGCGGTCAAAAGGGGCCAACGAGGGCAAATGGGGCCCAAAACATAAAAAGCTGTGTTTTCCGGCGAGCACTTGGCAGTTTTGTTTTTGGTGTTAGTCTCGTCGAGTGTTCGACGCTTTAAGAGCTGCTCCTGAGTGACGGACCCACGGCAACTACCTCAAGACAACCGCCACCTCCGCTGCAAAGGTAACCAAACTCCCAACCTTCCCTTATATCTTGAGTCTGGTCGCTCACCGTTGTTTTTTCTTGTGAGTAATTTATATTTGTTTTTCAATCGGGGGTAGGAGATGGTGAGATTGATTGACAAAATTGATAGACCTTCCGCCCTTGGAAGAAATGGTTAGCTCTGAATTCGGGGATCGAAATTCGGCGGTTGGCGCAACGATTATTCCCCACCGAACGTTTGTCTAGGAATAGGCAGCCTCGACAACATCGTGTAACGGCCGGCAAAGAGGAGACCACACGGCAGAGCCACATTCTACACACCAGTGGCGCAGCGAGGGGGAGTTTTGGAGGATAAACCCCCTCAAGAGCTCAGACATTTTTTTAAGTTTAATCCATTTTACTTAATTGGATTGATATTACTAATAGAATAGTATAAGAAATAGTATAAGGATTAATAAAATATCCATCAGAAAGCCATAAAACTGACTATTTTGAACCATTTATCTTAAAATTCCGCAATTTATTAATATCGCACATAAAGCTTATCCTGGTGGGTATTCCATAGCCCCACACACCCCGGTATTAGATGCACCTTAACCACCCCCCCCCCAGCCTTAATTCCTAGCTGCGCCCCTGATGCACGAAGTAGTACGGGAAACGATTGGTCCATATGGATTTAAGAAGCCCCGAGGCTATCGCGGAAGGTTTCGCAACCGGCCATCAGAAATTAAATATAACCTATCACCGAAAAAAAAAACATTTCTATCGATGGGTTAGTTTCCACTGCTCTTTTAGATTCAAGTGCGTTAGGGTCGTTCATTTCGGAAGATTACTCCAGGTACTTTCAGGCCGATGGGTTTTTTTTCACAAACTAATTGGATTAATCCCCACGGGAATCGTGTAGGGAGTATGGCTTATTTCCGTGACTCGTTGATCGGCGGTCGCTTAGGATATCGTGAAGCGAGGGAAACATTATCTCGAGACCTTGATGCATGTGTCTTTATGACCAATATCACTTTAGTGTATGTTTAGTTTATATTCTGTTTTTAAGTTCATTTGTTGTTTGTTTTGTTTATTTGTGAGCATGTTTGTTTTTATTTTGATTTCTTTTATTTCTTTGTTTGAGACGATGCTATGGTGATAACAGATAAATAATGAATTGTTAAGGAGAGAGCCATCTTGAAATGGATGTAAAAATAGGATTGAGAATAAAACAGAGCGTCAAGTGATATTTACATTGAATTTAATCGCTGTGATACGTTAACCGGATGTACAGTCACTTTCAAAAGTAGGTCCCCACGGCCAGCGCGAGCAACTACGTTTTTCTCGGAGGTCGAACTTCGGGTATTGGCTATGCCTTCTGTGTCTTGAACGGGCCAGTTTGACTTACTCTCACCGTCCGCGCAAGTCTTCCCGAGGCATTCTTCACTATTCCTAAATTCTTCGCGTCTTCCCCGACTCCCAGTGCCACAACACAAGGCGAAGCATATGTTCTCAGTCATGGGATTCCCACCCTGATAGTATTCTGAGATGGATATTCCGAGTAGTCTGGCTTGCACTAAAAAATAACGAGACGTATCTGCGTCGCAACGCACATATGAGGAAGAAACGAAAATTGGAATTTACGTCTGAAAGAGAATTCAAAAAGTTTCCTACAAAATAACCTTCTAGATTATACCTTTAACACATTATTACCAACACCATCAATATATATTGCTCTATGTTTAAGTATTTCAAACACACTGTTTGGCGCATTCATTATTCCTAACCATTTTCTTAGGATACATATGTTTACCATGGTTTATACTACAGTTTTCTACGTGTCTCATCACGCGAGAAATCAAAAATATTAATGTGCGCTAAATTGTAATGTTTAATTCTGTATCATATTTATTCCAGTCGTTACTAACATATCCCATATGAACAAATATTTAAATAATGCTTTATATATTCGAGGTATCAGGAAGTAATTAACCGACATCTTTAATTTCATCGAAAGTTCGAATGTCTTAATAGTTACCATAAATATATTTTCTATAATGAAAATACCAACGGAAGCATTAATTACATGACTTGTGTGCCTATTTATTACCATTTTAAGGCACATTAATACTATATGTTTTATCTTTGCCCCTTCATTGAGAGGTTAACCTAAGTCTTCCCCCCTTTTTCGTTTCTTTTTTTTCTGCTAAAACCAGTCGTAATTGGCGCCTGCTGATATCATGCAGGGCAATATCCTTCACATTATTATGTATAAGTGGTTTTACATCATAAATAGAACTTACACTCATGTAATGAATACCTTGAGTCAGTCTTACGTACGAACAAATACTGATCATATTCCTACTGACACTAAACTACGCATGCATAATATTCATTCGATAAAAATATACCGTGTTGGGTACCTAATGACTATTTCTGCATTATTAATACAAATAAAACTTATGAGCTGCCAAATATACTGCTTGGGATGTAGCGTTTGACGGTGTGGAAACTTAGGCGACGACAAAAGAGGGACAAGAAAAGAATGAAGGCATCCGAGATGTGAGTATAAAAAAGAAAGGAAAAGGTGAGAAGGATGGAGAGGAAAAAAAGAAGAAGTGTTATCCATGGTCGAGAGATTTTTGGTAAGGGGGGAGGGGAAGGATGAAAGTAAGGATATGGTTAGAATGAAAGGGCCTAATGCGAATGGGCGTCACTTTTAATTAAAGGGGTAAGTTCAAGTTGGGAGGGGCGCAGGCAGGGTGATTCGTAAAATGTTCAATTCAAAAGGGCAGGTAAATGATGTTTTTCTATGACCACTATAACTGGTTGACTCACCATCATAACTCCACGCACATATTGCTTGTACTGTTTTTCTTAAAAAATTGAACAATATTAATGTAAGAGTATTTCCCATAAACAAAAGGACAACACTTCCTACGACGCATTATGGTCTAACAGCCTGCCATTTCACTTGATGCCAATAAACATCTCGCTGCTTCTTTTAGTGAAAATTTATATTTATCTTAAAAGCAATTCAATAAAATTTAAAGACAATCCAATTGCTTATTCGAAAAAATAATGCAAAATTATCTTCTCCCATAAAAAATTGCCGTACCGGTAGTTTTGACCGGTAAAAATTTAAAAACTTCTTCTGATTTTCTATTCACAGTATGGGAATAAGTTGCGTTATTTAAAATGTAGGCACTACTTGTAGTCCGAATAACCTACTACTTGGGTGCTATTTAACTTGTAAACATTGAAAAAATATCTGAAAATCTTTAAGCGCCGGCATGAATGAACGCGATGACGGATGGTAACCGTGACGCAAATGACAATATTTACATAGGCGTATATATTTACGTATTTTTCACCAGGCGATGTGAAGAAAAAATATTGGAGTAACATGCTCGAAATGCTCCGAAAATTTATTTGCACAATATGTTTTGTATAAGTTTACCAAACTACATAGATGTCTCCTCTCTTCCTCGTGCGATGGGTTACTTGCCGGAAAAACCCATATATTCTTCTCCGCTTTCTTCGGTGGTGGAATTGTTTGGCTGTGTGGGGGGGGGGGGAGGTTCACGCGGCCTTCCTACCTCTGAAATCGTGCGTGGGGCTCTTGACGACGGTTAAAGTAGTCAAGTTGCACCATTTGTACAACCTGATCAAGTCGAATCGATCCCCAGTGGACAAGGAACGTGTAAGCAATACGCGAAGGTCGACTTCGGAGAATAACGGAGACGGCTGCGCCAGGTATGGGGACCGACTTTTGAAAGTGACTGTACATAGGGACATTCTAATGCGATTAAGGTCTTGCATTGGCTGTCAATGCGCGAAACCAGCACAAAACACTACGATCGGGCTCCATTCGTTTTAGGTTGCTACCGAGCCGAGGCGGAAAAGTATTTGATGGATTATATGGATCCATTTACGCGTACGCGATCAAAAGAATACTCCGATCCTTGCGGTCATTGACGCTTTTACGAAATTCTTTTTTATTGTTCCCAAGCGCAACATGAGGGCTGCCAATGTGTGTGGTGAAAATACTCAACACTCGTGTTTACGCAACAGCAGGTTTTCTCGAAACAATGCCCCGACTTTCACATCGAGGGAGGTAAAAGATCGATACATCCACAGCGTAAACGCTCAACAATCGCCCACCGAATCAAATCCGCTCATCTAGTACTATTAGGGCTATCTAGATGAGCGCATTTGATTCGGTGGGCGATTGTTGATCGTGTATGCAGTGGAGGTATTGAGATGTTCGTTTCGGTTGGGGCAAAAAACGCGTCACCACGAGTCCATATTATCCACAACCATTTCATGGCGAGCGGTTAAATAGCAACTTAAGAACATCACTCCCTATTGTTCACCATGGTGCAGTGGGCCGTTGGGAAGAGAACCTGGATGCCATATCCATTGCATTCAATTCATTGTCTTGCATGAGAGAGCGGAGTGCACTCCGGTGCAGGGGCGCAGCTAGGAATTAAGGGGTGTTTAGGTGCAACTAATACTGGTGTGTGTGCGTGGGGGTATAGTATACCCACCAGGATAATCGGTAAAAGCGAGATTAATAAATTGCGTAATTTTAAAGATAAATGGCTCAAAATTACGGGAGTTTTACGGCTTTATGAGGGATATTTCATTCATCCTTACACTATTCTATTCGTAATATCAATCAATCCAATTAAGTAAAATGGATTAAACTTAAAAATTTTCTGAGCCCTGGCGGGGGGGGGGGGCTTATCCCCCAAAACTCTCCCTCGCTGCGCCACTGCTCTGTTGGGTCTCTTTTTGTGGAGAGAATAGAATAACCTCTAGGCCATGCGCTGAAAAATCTATGAAAGGACATGATTAAGCATGAATGGGCAGAGTTTTAACTCACCGATCCAGTTTTCGACTTGTCAGTTTCTGAGCAATGACCATGGACTTTCATAGGCCTTAATTGTGAGTTTATTTTTTTGTACTGCGGCGAAACATCTATTTTAGATCAATGGCCACAGGTAAATGAATGATGAGAGAAATTGCTCAGTGAACCTCCCCCGACAAACATTTACATGTACAGGGTCTGTTCAGTAAGTATCGGGAATGGTTCCACAAACAAAAATTTATTGAAGTTATCATAATATTTAATTAATAGCCTTCATAATACATCCCTCCAGTATCGATACACTTATTGTTAGTTCGACGCGTCTGCCACTCGTCAAAATCCCCCTGGAAGTCGGCTTTCGGAGTACTGCTCAGAGCCTTTGTCGTCGCCGCTTGAACCGCCTCGATGGAGTCGAACCGATATCCTTTCAGCTCCCTTTTTATTCGTGGAAGCAAGAAAAATTCAGGTGGACCCAGGTCGGGGCTGTAGGGGGGAGGGGGGATGAGGCAACGTTACCACGCCGAATTTTGCTAGCTGATCGCACGTGCTTTACGCGATGTCGCACCAGCTTCGTGCACTTTCCTCATCGCAAGATCCTCTGTCACAATGGTGCGGACGGTTCCGAATGAAAGGCCGGTCTCCTCACTGATAAGGGCGATGGTTAAACGCCTGTCAGAGTCAAAAACGTTTTTCACTTTGTCCATCGGTTCGAGCGGTCGTCTGGCGTCCGACGAGGTGCTCGTCTTCGTCAAGCTCCCGGCAGTGGCGTAGCCATGAGGGGTGGGGGGGGGTCCGGACCCCCGCCCCCCGAAATATAAAAACACAATTATTTTTCTCCATAATAGGTAACAAAATATTGAAAAATCATGAATTTACAAAATATTTTTGCCCCCTCTCCCCCTTCCCCTATCCTGAATCCACCACTGCCATCCCCCCCCCCCGAACGAAATTCCTGGCTACGCCGCTGGCTCTCGGCCTTCCTTAACCCTTAACCGGTGACGTGCGCTCTGAGAGACCGTTGCGTATCTAAAATTATGAATATTTTCAAAATATCTATAATCCACGTGAGCGTCATAATTTTGTATAATAAGGACATAGCACTCTTAAAATTTAACGTTCTTATTATTTATTTCCGAAAATTTGAAAATGAATTTGAGTAACGGTCTGTGAGATTTCACGGCATTTAATTGAAAAAATCGATACACGTGATGGTGGTGGAAATAATTCAAACAGCTGTTAAAAACAATTCCTAGTGATTTTTCAATAATAATAATAACAATAATTAATAATTTGTAAGGAAGCATTTTTACTTTCATGACGTGTATAATTTAGTATTTAATTACGAAAAGTACGATAATAATAACAACTCAAGTGTTTTTTATCAGTTTTTTGATCCTCTTTCAAATAACAATTTTTACTGAAAAAGTTGGTTCGTATTGGGAATGCATAATATTAAATATAAGTTTTATAATAGTTGAGAAGTCAATGAAACATTAAACTAAGCAATAAAAATGACTTTGCAACGTTTTACGAATTTTTGTTTTTTTGCGGTCTCCCAGATCGCACGTCACTGGTAGTGTAGCAAGAATTGCACTTCACTGGTTAAGGGTTAAACATTTTGTGCCTCTCAAAAATTCTTGTGCGGCTTAAGGCATCATCCCCATAATCATGTTTTATGAGTTTAAGGGTCTCAGACGCGGATTTCCTGAGTTTAACGAAAAACTAGTGTTGCTCGACTGTGCGCTCCATGCTGGAATTACGACACCACAAACAATCACACGTCACAGCAATCAACCTGGTGTCTCAACACATGCCCGGAGGCGACTGAACTAAAGTGCGCCTGAGTGGTGGGAGACCCCTCTATCAAGCCGGCAAGACAGACCCCCATCCACCGCATTGTTGAGGCTACAGCGAACCCGTCCCGATGCTTATTGAACGGACCCTGTAAGAGGCACCATGGATCTGAGCCGTATTTTTTTTTGGTGTAAATATAAGAGAGAGAGGGAGGGAGGGAGACAGAACTCACCTTGGTAGGCGTATGAGCATTTTGCTCCTTGGATCTCTTTCTTTGGCCACGGTGATGTTTTGTTTTGCACCCTTGCGCAGATCTGTGGAAAGATATTGTAGCAACATCATTTGAGGCTTTAAAAACTCTATTAAAGGGCATGTTGTTGGACATGCAATTAATGATAACCTATGGCAGTGGTGGATTCAGGATAGAGGGAAGGGGGAGAGGGGGCAAAGTAATATCCGTGCAGTTGTGGGGGTCCGAACAAAATTACCATTCTATGTAGTGTAAATTGGATACCCAAGGGGGCCTATTAGCTCTCACCATCTCCTCTCTGGATCTGCCACTGGATTGTAACATTAATAAAGTGGCAACCTCCAAAGATTTCGATTTCATCTAGTGTTGGTTTCGACCGCATTGGGTTTATAGCCCTACCCAAAAATCCGCCACTGATCGCCGTATTAAGAAGCGTATCATAGGTGATATTTACAATTATATATTTTATAGCCTAATAAAAACCTTACTTTACTGTCGAAAAAAATCTGTGATCTTCATTTGAACGGTCCTTTCAGAAATATAAATTCTCTCCGTTGTGCAACTAATGCCTTGGAGCGAGTGTTGAAGCAGTGCAGCAGTGAAGCACTTTTGCAACCTAAGAACTGCAAAATTTTTGACGCTATACCCGAGCGTCGCAATATTTGTCGACGATATAAACGGGTTTTCGTACAACATAAAATGTTCAATTTTGGCTGGTCTGCATAAAATGTGACGTTGAACCCGAGTTGACGTCACAGCCGATGCCGTTATAACCAAGTTCCACTGTATATAAGGGATATAAGGTGAAACTCTTTAAGACTTTTTCACACTTGATAATGTTGTTTGTAACGACCAAACGCGTTGTGTAAGAACAAAACTAAGTGGAAACATTGCAATGTCTCATTTTAACAACATGTCAATATTGTTGGAGGCATGGTCATAGCGTGCAACACGCCTCAAAACCCCGAGCAAATTATTACTATCGCATGGCTGTGGTGGATACTTATGGAAAGATATTTTCACAGTTTATTTTTCAAATAACGAAAGGTACCGTTTAATTACACCATTAGATGAAAACTAAAATATGGCTTTACCATTATTAAATCTGTAATTTAAAGTTTAGAGTAGGTTTAGGTGAAGCAGTTTCGCTTTTGTATTTTTTTATGATTGCATGTTTACACCTAATTGTTACGGGCCATTTATGTTGTTGAGATTGAGGAGAAACGGATGCATTTGGATTTGAAAGTACAATTATCGGAAGAAAACGAAGCCTGTTAACCAAAATAAGTAAAATGTTTAAGTACAGCAGTCTTTTTATCGCTCATTGACATAAATTTTTACTTAGTTTTTCGAGGGTGATATTTTAAACAGTAAAATTTCTGAGTGGCAATTTCCATGCTATTCTTGTGAGATAGAGAAAATTGACATTAATGGGGTGATAAACACCACAAATATTGTTAACTAAAAAAACCATACTTATTCCGCCTTAATTCTTGTCAAGAAATACACTTTGAAAATTTCGTGGCTGTACCTCCATATGGATGGGATGTGCGTAAATGGGACATTTAATTAGTCTATCTGATAGATAATAATATGGCCAGGTGTAAGAGATTCTAGGATAAGCAGCTGAATGATTTCTTTTCTTCGGTGGCTACCTATTTAAACGCCTATCTTCCAATAAATTCGTGCAAAATCAAAGCGCATCACTCTTGTCTCAACCGTTCCATTTTGCCTTTGTGGTGACGTTATACTTGTGCTATAATACTCATGCGACTACATTGGCATTTTCGTGGCGTCATAACGTAGACTGAAGTCTGTATTAGCCAGTATCTCAAGTACAATAATTATATGCAAATGTTGAGTACTATATTCCAAATACAAGGATGCTAGCGTGAGTTTGGAACGAGCAATTCGTTACAAAGATGACACAATAGGGTGGTTTCCTATTATTTTTTATTGCCTAAATCGAAAGATTATTACTCCTGGAGTACGCATTCACGCTCTTAGATTTTCGAATGACGATATCTATTTTTCGCGATTAAATGAAAAGTGAAAAATTTCAAGCGCGCGAAAACGCGAGGGCTAAATATGAATGCTGGGAAAACTCCGTGTGACGTATTTCTGGTTCCAGCTGTCGTACTGTGAGGTGACCTTGGGGCGAGGCTTTGAGCGCTGATACGATGCAGGCTGCCAGCAGGTAGCTGAGTACTCTGCTAGCAGGTAGCGCTTGGCTTAAAATATGATTATTATTCCCCTATCAAACGAAGGAAACAATCCGAACTTAGGTATTTTTAATGTGTGATTATTAAGAGATGTTTCCCTGAGCTCTGTGCTTCATGCATGCATTTGTTATCTCAGACGATGTAAAACGCCTATCTACTCGTATAGAAACTAGGTCCTGTGACGTCACGTGGAGTGGCATCGCATGGGCGCCAATCTGACCTTTTTCAAATGGGGTTAAAATTGACCGTTGCCATTCGTCTAAACTGGGATTTCTAAAACCAAATAATTTGTATATTATAATTACACTAATGGTAGGTAAGGAATCGCAATCAATGCATTTCGTTTTCTTTGATGAAGGAAACTACCCTATGAGACTGGTTGAGAGCAGTGGCGTAGCCAGGAATTTCTTTCAGGGGGAGGGGCTAAAAAACCAGGGGGGGTCCGGGGAACATTTTTGAAAAACAGGGTGCTAAGAAGAGGGTTTTCTTTTACTAATTTTAACACTTCTCACAATCGAAAAAAATTCATTTTTCAAAGATATCTTTTGTAAATTCATGATATTTCAATGTTTTGTTTTCTTTTATGATGAAGAAAATTAATTGTGTTTTTTTTATATTTCCGGGGTTCGAACCCCCCGAATACAACCTCTCCCCTCCGCTTAGCGCCACTGGTCGAGAGGGTGAGAGGGAGACTGGTGATGCGCCTTCTTAAAGTGGCACTTGATTGGAGTAAGTGGTGGATGAATGGGCAGCAGGTGTTTACTAGGGTTCCTCTTTTTGCCACTTTTTTTAAGGAGCGAATCGTAATACCCGGCAAAAGTTGAGTACCCGGGTGGGTATTACAGATATAATTTTTTTTCAAAATCGGTTAATATCTTCTGTTCGCCATTTTGTGTTGAAATTTCGAAATTTTTAACAAAAAACGTTAAAAATGTAAATAATTTAAATTTTGTTTTAGCGAGCACAAATATTTTTCCAATGGTGTATAACATTGGTCTTTCCTTGATATTGCAGACGAAACACGACAGCTCTATTCCTTCTAATTATCGAGCAAATTACCTTTTATCGAGTCCTCGAAAGTAGTTTTATGGGTAGGCCACCCGCGACACACAGTCTCCTTTTACGCTATGCATGCGGTTAATCACGCGAAATAGAGATGTTTTTCAGTCAAAAACGTGTAAACCATGTCTGATGTTATCAAGGGTAGTCAATATAATGAGTTTATGCGCTTTTATGCCATCGCCGACTATATTGACCATATTTTTTCATGTAAGAAGATATCACTGAAGATGGAAATTATCATTCGGGATTCACTTTGACGGTTTTATGTCCCTCAAGGGTCAAATTCACCTCCCCTGCGGTCAGAAAAGGGATTTATTTTATTTTGATCTAGCAAATGTAGTGCTCCTCGCTCACCTATCCAGAGAAGTTAGCCACTGTTTACCTCATAGTAAGCGAGCACTCCTCCTTCTCGCGTGTATTCTCCTGGCTCCCCGGCGCCCACTGCCGTGTTGACGGCCGTGCATGGCTCTGGGTTTGTCGTGTCCGCTAGAACGCTAAAGGTGCGACCGTAAAATCCAATTCCCATCGAGAGTTTGGATGCAGGGCAGCCATTGCTTAGCCATAGTTCCATTCCTGCTTTCTGAAACGTCAAGAAAATTATCAAGCAACAATGAGTGAGGGCGCTGTGCTCGATATATTACGTAATGGTAGGTATTTCGGAGAAATGAGTATTTTGAAGAGAAGGAACGAGAGAGGATCGCAGGCATTAAGGCCGTTTTACACGGGGCACGGAATTGCGCTGGTTAGAACTACATTAATTTCTAAAATGGCGTGGAACTGTGCGAATGCATGAACGGAATTAGAGGAGGGGTTATTTTGCCATCTCACGTCCACGCATTCTCGCATGTGTTCTGGCAATTCACCGCTTTACACGACGGAATTTTGACTGCGCCTTCGTACATGCGTAGGATTGCGCAAGTACGTGCCCCGTGTAAAACGGCCTTTATAATTAATTCAACCATATCCGGATCATGAAATATTTGGCATATCGTGGAAAAAATGGTACTCATTATATCGCTTTCAGTTATTGTACATAAACTTTTTTCTCTCTAAGATAATCAAAATTTCAATTCTTACATTTTGGGCTTCATAGACATATATGAATGGAAAGAATTTAATTATGTAGTGTATCGACTAAAGGAAGAAATAAATAGTCACTAACGAATTGTTCTCGTGACAATGCTATTCAGATTAAAAAATTCTACATGTAATCGCTACCAAGATTTTTACGATTATTTTACGAGTGGTAATCGTTTTAAAAAGTTAAATTATCGCATCAAGATTTCATAAATAAAAGGATAAAGTATTTGCCGGATTTATAACCAAAGTTAAGATATTTTTAATACTTAAAATTAAATAAAAAGGTTTAACATCAAATCAGGGGCCTTATTCTGTAACTCCAAACCGATGTGGTGCGATTCTGTACGAACCCGATCGGTGCGGCACCGACGCGACGTGAGGACGGGAGATCGTCGGTAGCCGTACCGACACCAAAAAGGTGTCGGTACGGCCACCGACTAGTGGGTTTCATGAACCCACCCCGGTGCGCATTTTACGTTTTATTTTGTTTTTACCTCATCACCGAGTAAATAATGAGGTTTGCTGCAATGTTGTCTTTTTCTGCCCCTTCGAATACGCCTCTCTAATTCACTGTGTCATCATCTATATTGATTACCATTACAGAAATATAAGATATTGGTTAATAAACATGAGGTTTGAGGTTAAACATATAATGACTTTCTCTCATTTATGTTACCACTTTCACTCGCTTGTAATAGGATTTATTTCTCTCTATCATCATTTATTTGCTCCTTTGACATAAAAAATATATTTTTGATTAAATATGAGTTTTGCCGCAATTTTATCACTTTATCTCACTCTGAATAGGCGACTATTATTTCACTCAATCATCAATTGGCGTTTCTCTCGGCATAGAAATAAGATTTTTTTACTTCAGTATGAAATTTGCCACTACGGTATCAGTTTTTTTCATTTGTAACAAGCAACTATATTTCATTTTATCGTCAGCCATTGATTCCCTTGACGATAAAAGAAGATATTTTTTAATATTAAGTATGAGGTTTGCCGCAATATTATCATTTTCTCTCAGTTGGAATGCGCAACTTAAACATAAATATTTCACCCAATCACAATTTCTTTACTTCCCCGTCATTATACTTCTTATAATTACACCCAGCTCCATATTTTTATAACAATTTCCTAACTTGTTCCTCTAATATTACATTTACAATTGCTTTTGAATCCTACGTTCACGTTCCGTGGTATGTGATTTTCGTCTGCTACGGTGCCAATGGCATAACCTTCCGTTGATAACATTTAGACGGAACTTACTTAATGACAACTATATTACCAAATCATGAATAAATAGCAATATACGGAACCAATGTATAATAAAAGAAACTACGATCTCAAGGATAGTTTCAATAATTCATTCCAGCAACATTAATCTCCATCGCATACAAACTATATTGTGATGTTGTAATATTACTTCCTACGATTCTGTAGGACGGCATTGCTACCACACATTATATAAGCATGGTTAACAACTTATCCAATATCGATTATCTTAATCTAACAATAAGTCGTAATTTCCGCAAATAAAAAGAATTAAAACGACGACAACAAACTGTGTCAATGAGTCTTCACTTGTTTTTACCCTTCTTTCATTGGTGGTAACTCGTTAGGTGACTTCTAACTTCGGATATGTTCGGATTTTCCCTGTTTGGGAAGGAAGGGGAACCGTACCGACTGGTTTGAAACCGACGACCTTACATAATCGCTGATAGTGCCGTCTTCGGTAAGGAAACCGTTGTCGGTACGGAATGATGTCCAGTCGGTGGGCTTGAAAGGGAAACCGACCGGTGCGGTACCGACGAAATACAGAATACGGCCCCAGTTTGGACGTTTCCAATCATGCGTACGTAATATTTCGAGTGAAGAGCTAGCGGAAGGTGATTCTTGCTATAAAGATGGCGTAATTCGATAGCTCATTCAGTGCGTTGAAATTTAAATTTATCTAACGTTTGCTAAAACTCAGTTTCGATTTTTTATGTATTTCAACAAATTTTAGTTTAATTTCATTTTTGACTAATGACGAGGTAAATCATACTGGATAACTTTTATCCTCCTGATTCACTTTGCGAGTAGGTATATTGCTCGCGCTATCAACATGTAAGACATGAATCCAGGCGTGGCTATGCCAGACATACAATAAATAGTTATCATAATATTTCACAATATTGATGTATTTCCTTCGCCATGTGTTTCATAGTCTGACGATTGCATTGAGATCAAAAACGTATCATTTAGAGTAAATCTATTTTTTGGATCTTAAGAAATTTTGATTCTTATTTCCGATAGAAATTACTGTAGTTAGCGACTAGCCTTCAGCGGTCAAATCTTGACTGATTCCCGTAGAATTGCTCCTCCTGAACATCACTGTTTTTTGAAAATGTGACTTCAGAAATTTTGTAAGCTACGAAATTTTGGGTTGCGGTATAAACAACTAAATTTTTATCATTTATATCATAAGTTATTGTAGATTCTTTTTCATAGGCTTGCCTACTTGCTTGCTTACTTAATATGGAACCTGTCAACCAAAATGAGAACAAGTTTTCAGTTTATGGATTGATAATTTCTAAATACCAATTTACTCGAAATGAATATAATTTTGTTTTCAGCGCTTTCGTCATGGTAACATACTCACAGCGTGTGGTAATCATACTAGACAGATGCGCTTGACCTTAGGTAAAGAAAGAAATTTCGACGCGAATGACAGCTTGATGAGAATTTCAAATGAACAAACCTCTTTCAGCGATTTGCACTTACCACATTCAAATCTTGAAATGCCGCCGAGTCGCAGGAGGTGTTGAAGAGCGGCGTGTGGCAGTAAGTTTTCCCATCCCATGACCCTCTTAAATCGTACGTCATCGCGTGCACTGCATCGACGTGTCTGTAGGGACATGAGAAATCAATGTTATGCGAGGGACATGCATTATGCCCAGTGGCGCCGACTCCTGAGGGGGCCCGAGCCCCCCCAAAAATTCGTTACACATGTGAGGAATAATGTGTCAGGCTTTTCAATTTTCCCCGGAGTGTCCAGATATCGAGATTCGAGTGATCAGGGTTCTAATGTTGACCATATGACTCTTCCAAAATGCTTAAAAAACTTAAAATTCACTACTTATAAAATTTACCGGGACAAGGTCCCCGGTTTGAGCCCCCCCAATATTTTTGTAAGTCGGCACCCCTGATTATGCCCCGTTTACACTACGAACGTACCGACGTTGATCGCGACTACTGCACGTTTACACGTCTATAAGTTACCATCGTAACTCAGTGCTGCCCTCGTTGGGGAACTGTGTCAGATAACAACTGACTATGTGACTGCGTGAGAAAATTGAAATCTTGGAAATTAAGAAGCAAAAGAATATTTATGTTTTCATGTGCTATAACTAAAGGTAGACCGAACCGTTGGTAAAACTTTAAAGAGTGTAGGATTCATTATGGGAATCTGTCCAAATTTTAACAATATTCATGCGGTAAAGACAGTAGATATGTCGCTTTGCTACGTTCCAATTTGTAATATAATGTTAACTGGTCATCTTATTGCAATATCGACTCAATTCGGCTTAAACGTGTCCAAAATAAATTTCTCAAATTAAATAATTACGATATAGGAATCTCACTGTCTTATTACAACACTTCATATCTTCAATCCCCAGTTAATTTAAAAACTCTTGCACGATATACGATCCTTCAACACTGCCTTATTCCTCTACAAAATTATCATTTCCTATTTAGATTATTCCTATCTCCTTTATTAGTAAATTTTAATGGATCCCGTCATAACTATACACATCCTCACCTGCTTGTTTTTAATTACCATGGAGCAAATTATGTCTTCAACTCCCAGCTATCCAGAATGATGAGGCAGATGAGGTTTAACTAAAACTAGTCATAACAGTCCGTGAAGCCTATAAGAATCTAGATTCTTCGAGAGAATATGTCAAAAAATTTAAGAATATTCATGAATTAAAGACAGTACAAATTGCTCTTATTATTTAACTAGAAAAGGCTAAGATTTCGGCTTAATTCGGCACATGTACTGGTTTCTCCCTATCTTAATCTAAATTTTATGGTTATTTGTGGCGAATTTTATCGTGAAATCCTGTATACAATAATTTTAATTGGTTAGCATTTTGTGTATGTTTGTTATTTTTCATCATCTGTGAAGTATAATGTAAGGATACATGGTTATAGGTTAACTTGTAAATAAAGAAATACATAAAATTCGTACAGTATAGAATATCCGATATCATTTGCTAAATAGAACAGCAGAAAAAACTTTCCCCTAACGTCCTTCCATTACCTGCTCAATAATGTCTTCAATCGTTGCCATATATCTTAGATATATTAGAGTTATTTATGAAATATCAATTATTGCATCAAGATTTCAACGGCACGAAAGAATCGTATGTGCATCGATCTTCATTTCCCAACTCTTATTTCTTGGCGCACTAGCGCTAACCATCGTAAGTTTGGCAGTGTCAGGTACTAAGGCCTACGATGGTAACTCTGCGCGTTTACACGACGTTTTGAGGTTACGCGCGTACGGATCAACGTCGCGACGATCGTTGTGTAAACGGGGCATTAGAGTCCCCCAGCCCCCGAAATAGGTGAAGGAAATAAAAATAAAATACCGTGGTGTCAATCAGTTTAATAGCTCAAGCGTCACAGGGAATGGCTGCTGCATGCAGTTGTATTCGTCGAGTGCACCCACCACTATTATCGATCCTCCACCTTGAGTTATTGCTAATCAATATTTGTCCGAGTACGCGCGGGAGAAATAGAGAGAGAAAATCATGTTAAGAACTAAATTTGACCTTAAATGTTTTGATGAAAGGCTCGATCGCTTCTCGTCACCGATATTATGTTTTGCATTGGCGCCAAGCCGAGGCCTTGTCGCACACTCACATTACATTACTTACGATTAATTAACCCATACGAGTTAATATATTGGGGAGAGTTGCTTAAATCGCACCACTTCCCAAATCGCTCCACCGTCCTAAAATACCATTGTATTAGAAATATTTATGCAATCTAATGGTTGCATTTGGAACTTCGTGCATCACCAAGCACGCCACACTTCAATTGTGGCCACCAGTGTAGTGACAAGTCAGGTGCGCAGGTATTAAGAAAAGAAGGGTCTTTTTTAGCTTTTTCTTCGTTTTTTTTGCAAGAATATGGAAAACAAATAAGTTTTATTTACATACAATTTAGCTGCATATCATATTTTTCAAGTCTATTTTGGTTCATTTGGTGCTGTTAACAGCGTGGTATGATCACGTGTTTAGGCAGTGGAAATGATTTCATATAAAATGGCGGTCACTCCCAAATCGCACCAAGTCTATCTATACCTCAGCGATATAAGAAGTCTCAAAAAAGTTGCCGTGAAAAGACTATTCCAAAGCATAATCACTTCTACAAAAGAATTGTAAATTTTGTTTCAATTATTGCATATTTTTTATCAAGCTAAAAAACTACCTCTGTTATTAATGTCAAGGATATGACTTATTTAACTTTATTCGCTCCTTATGTTAATGGTATTTTAATGAACATGTTTGCTTTGTTAAGGGATCTAAAAAATAACCTTAAATAACTTGTCTCCCCGCCTCTCATTGTCGTTGAAACATCGTTTCCTAATTTTGGCCTCCAGTTGTGCGATTTGGGAAACCGGTTGCGTAAATCGAACCGTTTGCAGAGGTTTGAAATTTAATTTTAATACATGTGTTCAACCTGGAATTGATTGTCCCCAATAATTGTGAGAGAAGTTGACATTCTTCCTCATATTATACTTTATTAAAAACTTATATTGCGTCACTTATTCTTGAGTTAATTCGTTTTTTTCCAAAATTGGTACGATTCAGGCAACCTCCATAATTATATATACATGCATGAAGGATTTTAGTGGACCAGAGTACGAAATGTGACATTGCATGAACAAAACTAGAACTGGTTCTATTTTCTGTACAAGTCGTGTTACACACGCCAATTTTGCGTTCGTTCATGTAGACATTAACTCGTATGGGGCAATACACAGTATAAGCAGGCCTTTTAGAGTTTCCTAGTGGTGGTCCCTTCAGGGGTCAATTCAAACCCGAAATGAGACCCATGTACGCCTCTAGCTTCCATATCTTGTGGGAGAGTTGATATTCTACATTTGGGACGTGTTGTCATAGAGCCCCTAATCATATTCACTCTCTCTCTCGTTGAGAATAGTAGGTCATCTCACTGAAACGTCTGGGAAATATTTTGTGAGCTTTTAATGTAATCAGGTGAAAACATCTTTTATAATAATAGCTATTTCGTCAAAATATGTACGAATAGCGTCCACATCGATCATCGGAAAGAGGTAATCTTCTCATATCTCTCACTCACTCCGTCCGGGATTAACTGCAAAATGCATTGAATCTTTCTAAAGTGACTCATCGTAATGTACCGTGGTATTTGTAGTTTGGATAGCGACAACTTTAATATATTCTCTCATTTTATCACTGATACGAATGCATCGTCTGATATCCATCCGATTTCGTCCACAGTACTCGAAGGCGAGTGTTTGTTGAGCGTGGGTGAAAGATTTTAAGTCAATGCCTCCGAGTTCAAAAGGGCTATTTGTGTTTAGAGTTTGTTGATAGATTTTCAGAGGAAATGGACGTAATTTGTACTTTTTCGCTAGTAAGGTTCTCGTGCAATATATGAGTGACTAGTGACTGCAGTTTTCTGACACATTGTAATTGCCACTTCGTTGAGTGGTGGTATGTAGGTCACCCTATTTAGAATATTGGAGAAAATGTTTTCGCGAAAAGGATTTCTCTTTTTATCAATTTGGAGGTCATCTCCATTCATTCAAATCTTCGGAAAGTTAGTAGTAACTCTAATTATTCTTTAAAGGTAAAACCTTTGATCAAACTGATTTTATATATATTGCATTTGAAAAATGATTACAGGCTCCTTCCCTTTTTTAGTCCATCCATGTTAGAGTTGTATGTTGTATGTCTAGGTAAAAGCTACGGATAACTCAAATAACATTTGTTTGTTATAATACTTAGCCTGTGGTTTAGGCCGTATGTAGCTTTACCCTCACCAATGCAGACCAACTTTAGGATTAAAATTCATTTTAGAATATTCTTCATTGTCTTTTCCATTATATTTGATTAATTATTTATCCATTGAGTTTCAGTGCCATGCGGCTTAGACCTGGATATGACCTTGTTGTTTACATTCGTTTAACTCTACAGTTACTGTCGTTGTAGGTACTATAGAATTTCAGCATTAAATATTAAATAGTAAATAATATACTGGAAGAAAATAAAATACACTTAAAAACAAATGAATGAGTGCTTTCCATTCATCGACACATGTCGACACAAGTCGACTTGTGTCGCGGTGTTCATGTTCCATTCGGTGTGTGTCGCCGACTGTTGTGACACAAGTCAACAAACGATTACGCGCAGGAATTGGAGAGTTATAAACAGTTTCCGTGAGTCGACACTTGTCGACGCGTGAGTCACATGAATGGAAACAAGTGCGTAACCTGGATGAAAACTAGAGGGTAAGCCGTGGTCATTCAAGTTGTAACCAGGAAAGGTTAGTGAAACCGAATTTTCAAGAAAAGTATGACAGCGCTTTATTAGTTTTTAAAATAATTTGCTCAAAAATAAAATATTTCTATGTGAATTATATGTTTTATAATAATATCATTTTTCTTGATTTAAAAGGAAATTTGTGCATAACTTTCATTTTTAACTAAATTTACGTTTGCGTCTAGGGGGGCAACTGTCCCCTATCCTCCCCCCGCTGGGTGCGCCCATGAATGGAAAGTACCCACTGTATTGGTTATAAGTGCTAGCCGCACTATGACTACAATAACCGGCACGCAAAAAAATATTCAGATGGCGGGAAAAATATTCTGATGTTAAAATTTGGTGAATTCCTAGAGTATGTAATTATATTTCTGACAAACGAACACAGAATTGACTCCGCTGTCAAGCTAAATAAAACATTAAAACATTAAATTACAAATTTACATAGCTATTCTTGTGATATTTATGATTTAAAATGGGATTGGATAATATTGAACGCTAAGTAAAGGTCTTATAAAAGGTATTTCTTTGTACTAAAAAAACGAGCTTCCATGAAAAACTTGACTAAAGCGGTCGCGAGTCAAACTCCTTCAAAGCAGAAAATTAAATTTATAGTTTAGATAAACTTTTATCTACATAGTATTCATCACGGTTCAAGTTTTTCTTAAATGCTAAAAATACTGTAGATGACTAGTAGGTACATGTGCACTAGGGCGGATCGCAAAAATCGATTTTTTTCAAATCCATCTGGCCCAATGAAAAAAAGTTGTGGGACCGATCAAAAATAAGGCCTGAAAAATTTGAGACCTGTACGTGAACCCCTGACCCTCGCTCAAATGCAATTTAGGGGGGGGAGGGTCAAAATTCGAAAAACATAACATTTTATGGTCACTACATATAGATTTTGCCGAGTTACTCTCCTTTTAGGTCAAATATTTCGTGCATTTTGACGTATCTGCCACCGTTTAGCCACAAAATGCCTACTTTGAGTCCGCGTCCGCGAAGAAAATATTCCAACGCCCACGCAGCGTCGCGGATACCAGAGCCGTAGGCCGATCCCTTCCCCTCCACGCACGCTTCTTCCCCTCCCATGCCTCTAATACAGCAAAATTCATCCTGCGCATGCTGCTAGGAGGTCGTTTATCTTTGATAATATAAATCAGAATATGGTAGAAGGTAAAAAACGATGCGTAGTTAGACGACTTGTCCCTTATTTGGCGCCTCGTCGGCGTTAAACAAATCGATGTTACCAACTTTCAGAGTAGTGATGAAATATTTTTAGATCTGCGCACGCAGGAGGAGACTACGGTCTATGAAGACGCCTCTCGAGTGGCTATGAAGGTGTGCGAACTATGGTGACGCGCTTCTCTTCCATTATGAATGTGACTAAATGGATTTAGCGGTACCACAGGAAGTACTAAAACTTACGGAAAATCGTAATAGGCCAAAAGAAGGGTTTTACGCATTGAAGTATAAGACTCAAACAATTTTAAAGGAACATTTTAAATTATGCGATATTTTTGCGTGCATTTTTTTAAGTGCATGGAGGAGCATAAGGTTCCCCCAATGAAGAAATATTTTGAGAAATAATCTGACGAAAAGAAAGATGATGGCTGCTGGATTGAATCCTAAAGAAACTCGACAACTGAGGAAAAAAGGGAATCGTAGGAGAGCGTTGAGTCATCATCGTCAAAACTCTTACGGGAAAATAGTATCAAAAATTTTCTTCATCAATTCATCCGAAGAAAATTAATCTGGCGAGAAATTAGCCGATTTGTATCTCTACTTACCGCATGAAATAAACATTAAGGAATATAAACTCAAATTGGAACTTCTTCGGGGAAAATGCGTCTACCAACTGTGATAGAGGTATATGCAAGAACCAAGAAACAGCAATGACCTTTCCCGCGACTTTAGCTGACGCAAAAGTCATAACTTCGTAAGATATATCAAAGCTAGTGTACCAGAATAACTTACGTAGACAGAAATAGATTCTAATTACTGTGAATAAGAAAAGAAAGGTGTCATCAAACGGCCTTATTTTATTGGAATGAAAGACTATACTCTTGTCTGATGAAAAAAGGGAAGAGGACTTATCAATACAAGTTTAGAGGGGAATGTGTGGTGTTAGTTGAAGAAACAGGGTCCCACTTTTGGAGGTTTGCCTCCCCCGTCGGAGGATTAGCAAAAGTTATAAAATCTGCGATTACCGATTCCTTTCCGAGTGAAAATTAGATACACAGAATTAAAAAGGATTTGATTATGATGGTACCAAGCGAATACCGCCCAAAAAGGAGGCATCATACCTTTGCTATAAGCATAATTCCAACACCCCTTGCAGTGTGGGTAGACTCTTCTCGGGATTCCCACCGGGTTAATTTTTCCATAATGGCCAACATTTCAAGCTCCGACTGGGGGCTCATCCTAAGAGATAAATTTTGTTGAACCCGAAAAGAGTTTACCCACATCATTCGCCGGGAAAGCATCAAGTCGTATTTCATCCCTTACAGTGGTCTATTTGCTAATTGCACTATGCTGACTTGGATTTGCGACATAAACGTTGGGAGGGTAATCTAGGGACCCAATTTGCGTTTCTTCAAGGATGCGTTTGGCGACCAATCCGAGATTTTTTTAATTGCTGGATTTTAATATCGTCGTAAAGGACTACCCGCTGATGATATTTTAGAGAGAGACTCCGGTTCCTTCGGCTATATCTGAGCTTAGCGCTGTGGAATTAAAAACTCTATTGATAAAAGTTCAAATTTGAATTTCAATATTCCTTTTATTATACATACGGACGAGAGATTCGCGAAATAATATACCAAAACTTTGTTGACAGCAGCAATAGACGAAGAATGACACTTACATAAGAAATACAGACTGGAAAGCAGGTAATTGAGTAATTCTTTCGTGATTGTTCCTCACTGGACGATGCTGATACATCAAATATTAGTAAGACTAACGAAGAAAGATGCACTTGGTGTGAACTTTGGTGCATCTGGGGCGTTCGAGAGGGGGGCGGGGAGGGTACGCCGGCGGCCTTCACCCTTATTCATCCATTTAGTCACAGCTGTCGGACAATACGGGAATAGAAGTGCATAACCTAAGTCCCCAAACCTTCATAGCCACTCGAGAGGCGTCTTCATAGACCGTAGTCTCCTTTCCTGCGTGCGCAGATCTAAAAATATTTCATCACTTCTCTGAAAGTTGGTAACATCGATTTCTTCAACGCCGACGAGGCGCCAAATACGGGACAAGTCATCTCACTACGCATCGTTTTTTACCTTCTACTATCTTCTGATTTATATTATCAAAGATAAACGACCTCCTAGCAACATGCGCGGGATGAATTTTGCTGTATTAGAGGCGTGGGAGGGGAAGAAGCGTGCGTGGAGGGGAAGGGATCGGCCTACGGCTCTGGTATCCGCGACGCTGCGTGGGCGTTGGAATATTTTCTTCGCGGACGCGGACTCAAAGTAGGCATTTTTTGGCTAAACGGTGGCAGATATGTCAAAATGCACGAAATATTTGCCCTAAAAGGGCAGTAACTCGGCAAAATCTATATGAAGTGACCATAAAATATTATGTTTTTCGAATTTTGACCCTCCCCCCCTAAATTGCATTTGAGCGAGGGTCAGGGGTTCACGTACAGGTCTCAAATTTTTCAGGCCTTATTTTTGATCGGTCCCACAACTTTTTTTCATTGGGCCAGATGGATTTGAAAAAAATCGATTTTTGCGATCCGCCCTAATGTGCACCTAAGTTACCTCCACGCATTGAATCCTGAAGGTGTAAGTTACATTGGCATTGAACCCCCTTGAGAGAGATGTGAGACAGATAATAGATATCCCATTCCCATCACATGGTATTGGTGGCTGAGAATGCTCCGCACATTGAATTGCGCTTACTTGCACAGCTCCTTCACGTGGTATCCGTCTTGCACTCGTGTCTTCGTCACCGCCACTGCAATCGCGATCTCCCACCCCTTGCCCACGGCGTCGAAGGCCTCCCTCAACTCCACCACCAGGGACAAAAAGTTGTCCTTGTCTGCCGGCGCCCCGTCTCTGTCAGCGGCACCTGGATACTCCCAATCTAGCAGTACACCTCCAAAGCCGTATTTATTGCAGAAATCTGGAGAATATCACATTCAATTCACTGTGGCTTTACCCTGGTGGACGCTCCAAAAGTAATTACACTGATTGACACTCCATTTTACTAACAACTCCTTTCAACATTCTATTTATTAGGTAAATGTGCAATACACAGGGTGTCCCATTTATCTCGACCACCCGAAATAACTTTTTGTCCAGATGCAAATTCAAAAATGTGTCAAACAAATGTCCATTAGCCGTCACGGGGACATTAATAAGCATGATTACCTTCCTTGTAGCTTTGTTATTTACAAAGATATGAACAGCGGTATGTCTTTTTAAAATGGCACCCTATATTTTTCATTCGGCAATTCATTTCCTCTCCTAAAGACTTATTCGAAAATGTAGCACAGTGGACCATTAACATAAACACAACGTTATGAAAACATAAGAAACTCGTCCACTTACTGTGGATGAGTTTCTTATGACTAGTGTGCATGTTACTATGTTTTCATTTGTTCACCGTCAACGTCAGCAAGTGGAGTAGTTCCAATACCCGCGAACCTGCACTAAGCTCTAGTGAGTCAGTCATTTTTCATAACACTGTGTTTATGTCAATGGTCCACTGTGCTACATTTTTGAAGAAGTCTTTAGGAGAGGAAATGAATTACCGAATGAAAAATATAGGGTGCCATTTTAAAAAGTCATGGTCCGCTGTTCATATCTTTGTAAATAACAAAGCTGCAAGGAAGGGAATCATGCTGATTTATGTCCCCCTGACGGATAATGGACATTTGCTTGACACATTTTTGAATTAGCATCTGGACAAAAAGTTATTTCGGGTGGTCAAGATAAATGGGACACCCCGTAGATTAGACTGATGCATATTTTTATTTTAGGTAATAACTCTGGGGAATCGTTTCTGAATAGTCTGTAAATTACCGTAACCATTTTCAATAGTGTAGTTCTGTTATTCACGGATGTGATATCTTAATTTTGAGGTAATAGCTGTGGAATGCTATGCTTCCATATTGGATGGCGTAAAAGTAATCTCAATGTAGAGGAGATGTTAAAGAATATTTTATCAAATATTATAAAATAATGGCGGGAAAAATATTCTGATGTTAAATTTTGGTGAATTCCTAGAGTATGTTATTATATTTCTTACAAACGAACACAGAATTTACTCATCTGTCGAGCTAAATAAAATTAACATCAAAACATTAAATAACAAATTTACATAACTTTTCTTGTGATATTTATGATTTAAAAAGGGTTGGATAATATTGAACGCCAAGTAAAGGTCTTATAAAAGGTATTTCTTTGTACTAAAAAAACGAGCTTCCATGAAAAATTTGACTCAAGCAGTCGCGAGTCTAACTCCTTCAAAGCACAAAATTAAATTTATAGGTTAGATGAACGTTTATCTACATAGTATTCATGACCTAGAGAAAAGTTGCAACTGAGAAGTTTAGGATATCAATTTTCTTGTTGCGGTAGGAAAATTTAATTAATCAAACAAGATGAGCATGAAGACTAAAAGAATATTCACTCGTGACTACTTGAGTCAAGTTGTTACACGGTGAGCTGTGTTGGCGGAGAGTTTAGTATAATTATAAAATATACTGCAGATTTAAGTCGCAAATTAAATAACACGCATCGACCAACATCTCCAAAAGAGAGGTTTGCCAAATCTAAAGCCGACCCCAGCGCCCCTTAAAGCCAACTAACATATCTCGTCTGCAAGAAGTGAAGAAATTGGTGAATATCTTAAAAAAAAGAGATGAGTTGATGTGTATTTTTACATTATTTTATTTCTGGTGAAATTGCGCATCGCATACCCGTTTGTATCAAAATTGGCATGATACCATGAATATTTGATAATTTTTCCCTTTTGATTGCAACTCTCGCCATTATATGATTTTAAACGCAATTTATACAAAAAGTAAAATGGGTTGGTTTAATTGTGATTACTTCAATAGTTTAATAAACGTAAGTTCTTGAAATAAACGTAAGTTCTTGAAATAAACGTAAGTGCTGGAAATGTAAAAAAAATTATCTGCCTTTCACTTTTCGATTCAACCACTTCAACTGAAGATATAATCACAGTGACTTGCTTGTTCTTATCAATTGAGAACTTTCAAGAACTTTCTTATACGCGTCATGCAGTAGAAAGGATGCACGTCGAAGAAAGTAATGAATAACAATGGTATTTCATTTGACCATATCAGAGAAGTAATCAGCTAAGAAACGCAGGAAAAAGACTCAATTTTTTGGATTTTCATCGAATATGGTGGTTTCCTATTATTTTTTTATTGCCTAAATCGAAAGATTACTACTCCTGGAGTACGTATTTCACGCTTTTAGATTTTTAAATAACCATATCTATTTTTCGCGATTGAATGAAAAGTGAAAATTTTCAAGCGCGCTAAAACGCGACTGCTAAGTATGAATGCTGGGAAAAAGCCCGTGTGACGTCGTTCTGGTCCCAGCTGCAGTTAAAATGCAGTTAAAATTGACCATTGCCATTCGTCTAAACTGGTATATCTAAAACCAAATAATTTGCATATAATGAATACACTGATGGTGGGTAAGGAATCGCAATCAATGCATTTCGTGTTCTTTGATGAAGGAAAATACCCTATTGTGTGTGAAATGTGTGGTGTGCTGTTTTTTGTGGATTTATCAGTGGGAATAATTATAATTTTTACTCAATCAGCGTGTGTGTTTTGTACCTATTAAGCTCTGGATGAAGGCCGTTCTTCTCTCTTTGACTGCGACCATCTCCGAGTACTTCTTGCCCCCCTCGTTCCACCCTCCAATGGCCACAGAAGTTTTCAGACCAGGATTCTTCCTTGTCAGATTGTTGAATCCCCTTAATCCGTCCTGGATGACGTCAAACTGTTGGCATGAAAGTATTGAAGAAAATTCGTCTTATAATTAAGAAAAAAAAAGTTTTAACTCTGCTGGAATAGGGTGGTTTCCTTTTATTTTTTTATTGCCTAAATCGAAAGATTATTACTCCTGGAGTACGTATTTCACGCTTTTAGATTTTTAAATGACGATATATATTTTTAGCGATTAAATGAAAAGTGATAATTTTTAAGCGCGCGAAAACGCGACGGCTAAGTATGAATGCTGGGAAAACTCCGTATGACGTCGTTCTGGTTCCCACTGCCGCAAGTGAGGTGACCTTGGGGCGAGGTTTTGAGCGCTGATACGACGCAGGATGCTAGCAGGTAGCAGAGTACCCTGCAAGCTGGTAGCGCTTTGCTTAAATAGGGATTATTATTCCCCTATCAAACGAAGGAAACTTTCCGAACTTAGGTAATTTTAATGGGTGATTATTAAAAAATGTTTCCCTGAGCTCTGTGCCTCATGCATGCATTGGTAATCTCAGACGATGTAAAACTTCTATCTACTCGTATAGAAACTAGGTTCCTGTGACGTCACGTGGCGTGGCATCGCATGGGCGCCAATCTGGCCTTTTTCAAAGGTTAAAATTGACCATTGCCATTCGTCTAAACTGGGATTTCTAAAACCAAATAATTTTTATATTATGAATACCTACAGTAATGGTGGGTAACGAATCGCAATCAATGCCTTTCGGTTTCTTTGATGAAGGAAACTACCCTATTGGAACTCATAGTCAATTGTTAAGAGGAAGTACAAGCGTTGAATTTGTGGCGACGTATAAGAAATAAAGAGTGAGGAGGCTTAAATCAGAAGAATATATTACTCAAAATTGTGTACCCAGATGGTTCTTGATCAGATACCTTATCACCAGAGGGGTAGGAGGAAAATGGGTACCACTATAAAGGAAAGCCCCTGGGCGTGTTCAAGAAATTTATTTTAAAGTCGATTATAACAGTGTACAAAATAAAGAAAAGGGATTTAAACATCGCTCATTTGTGGAGCCAAGAGTGGGGAGTGGGGACTATATCTGAGAAAATGCACGGCGGCACATTTCTTGCGGGGGTCGTCGAATATCCCCATGTATATGATTATATATAAATATTAAGGCGATTAATGGAGTGAATTATCTATGAGTTACGGTAACTTCAAACCTACGATAGGAACGCACATAAGGAATATTTGTGGCAGAGCCCTGAAAAAGTTTGGATTCGTATAGCATAATTTTGGAAGATTTTCGGATGGGATAGTATAAGAAAGATTTTTCGAAAAGAATTTTGCACTCGTCCGACAACACCTTGAATATGCAGCGAGCGTATGGGATCTGGTGCAAGAATGTTTGAACCGAATAAAATACAAAGGATAGCTCCGCGATTCGTCATAAACAACCACGGATATACAAAAGGGTTACACAGATGTTAAGCGAATTAGGCTGGGAGCCGCTGGAGACTCGGAGACTAGGCTTATATTGCTTGTGCAATTGAGAAAAGATATATTTAAGAGCGACACGGAGAAGATAATATTAGGGCCCCGTTATATTTCCAGGTCCGACGGAAGCGATAAATTAAGAGAGATAGATATGTTGCCGAACGGATAGGTAAGGGAATTCGTTTTTCCTCCGAACCATAAAGGGCTTTAATAAACGAAAATGAAAAGGAGACTTCGTTGATTTCCACTAATTTATTTTGTCCGTACGACATGTCTCGAACCATAGAGGTCAATATCAAGTACGTAATCAAGTACAGTACTTGATAATGACCTCTATTGTTCGAAACATGTCGTACGGACAAAATAAATTAGTGGAAATCAACGAAGTCTCCTTTTCATTTTCGAGTATTAACTTCCACATAGTTGAGCGTTATACAATTGAACGGCTTTAATAAATGCCAGTCGTAATTTAGTTTGAGAATTTATTTGTATATTAAACGGCTAGTGTCCTTACACCCCATACCACACGCCTTTTTAGTCAGCTTACGGGGTAGTATATACATGTGGAAATGTTTAGGTGTTAATTTTCATCAATTTTCTTTGCATTAGAATCGAGTAAATAGCGAAACTTTACTCGGGAAAATGCTTTACTTTTAAAAATGTTTTAAACACACACCTAATTACCGAGAAGAAAGATAAATCATTCAACATATTTCGTGGCCTATATTGTTCTAAATGGACCAGGGAAAGAATGGAAATCTGTGGGATATTTGTTATTCAATTCCTGATATTCTCTTTTCGTGGCTCTCGTTAGCGTCTACGACTACGACGTTCGCTTTGTTCATCGAGGTAATTGAAATAATTGAAATTTCAAATAAAGAAGAATTGGGACTGTTTGATCGAAGAAGAATTCATATTTATATGTTTCATTTATTTTCTCGTTTAGTTTGTTGCCTTCCTATTTCATGTCATCTCAGTGAACATCTTTGCGTGCTTCTTTATTCTGTTTTGGACATGTTAGACAAGTATTTTTTAGTATTTTGTTATTTTCTTTTTTATTAAATTATAGAATTAGATTTAGAAATGTATCTGAGGAAATAACTGCGGACTCTCTTATGGTGTACCTCCACGCAGTGGCGCAGCCAGGGGGGGTTTTGGGGGATAAACCCCCCCCCCCCCCGGAGCTCATAGAAATTTTTAAGTTAAATATATTTTACTTAATTGGATTAATATTGCTTATAGAATAGTGTAATGATTAATAAAATATCCCTCAGAAGACCGTAAAAATCACCATTTTGAAGCGTTTATCTTAATTTTTCCGGCGGAGGGCCTCCGCACCTCCCGCTTACCCTGGAGGGTATGCAATACCTCCAAGCCCCCCAGTATTAGTTGTGCCTGAAACCCCCCCCCCCCCCCTTAGCCTTAATTCCTAGCTGTGCCCCTGCCTCCGCGGAGTCAAGCGCGATTGCGGCACAAATTGAGATAACTCCATTGTTCAAAGATCGTTTGCCTTCTCCCGGCCTCGAACCCGGATATTGCAAATGTTCGTTAGGTATTCTGCCACTTTAACTGTTTAGGAATCTTCTTCCCAAATGGCTTTTTTTGTCTGTAGAGGTTAAGGGGGATTTTATTCGGCCGGACGTAGAATTGCTTGTGCGCTGAGCACACCACTGTCTCCAGTCTAATGTCCCCCGTATTCCTCGATTCATCCTCTATGGAATTTTCTCACTCTGAAAAACTTAGCATGATGGAATTACATACCTCTGTAATTTTCTCTGTACTATCACTAGAAACTCGCACAGTGAGTTTCAAGTAAACATGTTACAGTGTGGAGAAACGCATGTTGCTAGTTTCAAATGAAATATCTTAGGAAATAACAGTTTGATTTTGTTATCATGACTGATCATAATTATCACTGAGTTACACCTGAATCGATCAATTTTAAACAAAGTCTGTATTTAAGTTATATCGTTAATGGTATTATGAAGATCTGCCCAAAGTTTTATCACTGATATTATGGAAATCATGACGGGTAGCCTTACCCATTCATCCAAGATTAGTACACCCCAGGTCGTGGCGTTGAGTCCGATGAACGCATAGTGCATGTGCGTGCAAAAAAGGACTGGAATGTCATCGAGTCTGTAGATTCCGACTCCAGGACGATAGATTGCCCAGTTTTCGAAGTAACAATCTATTCTCGGGGGTGTGGTTAGATGACCAGCGCTGTGTAGTGAAGATTCTAGAAATTAAAGTATCAAGTGTACATAATTATAAAATATTTGCTTCGACCGAAAAGCCATGGGCGTTGGCTTTGACCGTGGCATATACGTATATCCCCAATGCCACGGCTCAAGCCAAGGATTACCACTTGCAGCTATTCATTTGAAGAATCGATATGGTTATTATTTTTACACATTGTTTGTGCAATGTATCAAAATTTTTAAATTTAATTATTTAACAAATATATGAGTTGCATTTTATTATTTTACTCACCTAGCCAAGCAAGCGCTAGCAATGGGCAGACAACCAGAAAAACGCCAACTCTTTTCATCGTAGAGATTTTTAAGCACCTAGAAAACCGAAAAATGACAATATGAAAGGAATTTGAAATCAGGAGAAAATTTGTCGAGTCATTAAACATAAGTTCAGAACTTCTCCTTTGATTAACTTCGACAAGTAAAATGTTTTGATCTTTTGGGAATACTTTTTCATTTTGTTGACATAAGTGAAACTGGAGCAGTCTAGAGCTTAAGAAAGGAGAGTTGTATTGGCCGCTAACGCCGATGACGCAAACATTTTCATCGCAAATGCAGAGGACTTTGACTTGGTCACGCTAACATTTCAAAAGTACGCAGAAATATCGGGTACGGAATTGGATAGTGTAAATAGGAAAGGTCTAGGTGAGAAGGTGCTTGGAAATATAAAATCAAAGTATCTGTGGCCTTACTCTGGAACTCCCTAGGGATAAAATTCCTAATACTGTTGATTTCCAACTATCCTCAAGAAGAAGACAGACTCAGTAGTGACGAGTTCAATTAAAAACATTAGAAAGTTCCCAACAGACACGTGCAACGATGAGATGTGAAAGATTGTATTCCCAAAGATAGGGGCGAAGCATATTGATGCATAATTTTCGTATAGGATTAGCTTTATAGTCATTTTATTGTGAGACGAGGAAGTTTAATGGTAGATGCTGCTCAATGCATTGGAATTTCAATCATGAGATGTTTGTGTAGTGGTGATGGTTAGAATCGCATTGAACCTTAGCGAAATGTAACAGCGTCGAGAGAGTACTCGGTATGTAAATCGTATAGTTTGCCCTCTCGCCAGAATATCATGGCTATCACTGTTTAGAAAATGTGTTCTGCGAGGCATGTGAAAGCAACAGAGAAATGAAGAACTCAAAATTTGCTGCTACAGAAGAAACGTGAAAATCGAACGGATAGACCGAGTGAGTAATGAGGAAGAGCGAAGAGAAGTGGGAGAAAAGAGAAGCCTAATGCGAACCGTAATAATAATTATTATAATTATTATAATTATTATAGTATTCTACCGATTAAGGTAGGTTTCAATGGAGTACTAAAGCAGTGATCTGGGAGCCTCCCTTTCCTTCCAGCGCTGCCTTCTTCAATTCACTGTAAGGCCTACTCCCTTTCAATCTATCTAAACATCCTATTCTTTTCCTTCCCCCCCCTCGTTTCCCTAACATTCTACCCTCTAACACCGTTTTCAACATCCCCTCCCCACTAAGTAATCCAGCTGCCTCTCCTCACCCACCATGTCCAGCACTTCGTCGTTCCTTTTCCTCTTCGTCCATTTCACCCTCTCCATTCTTCTTAATTTTATCTTGAGTCTCACATTCCTCGCTCGCGATGCTTTACAAAACCGCATTACCTTAGTCTTCTTGTGATTAATCGTCATCCCATACTCCTCGCACCGCTCGTCTAACGCATCCACTAGAGCTTGCAGTCCCCTCGCTGACTTGCTAATAAGTGTTGAAACTTCCACTAATTCTTTAATTATTTTTACTAAAAAACTTCACACATCGCACAGGACAATATATATTTTTACTTCAACTAAACACAGTAACCAATAAACAGATTAGATCTCTTAGATACAATATTTAACACTCTCTCTCATTTTTTTTTCTTTGGAAACAACAGAAAACAAATTACATCATTCAACACCATAAAACTTTTCTTGAAAATTACATCAGTAAATTAATTCATATAATTATAACCATAATACAACAAAAATTGATCACACATTTAGGTTTAAGCAAAAATTAAAATTCCTTCAATTACTTGACAGTAATACGTTTTTATGTGCATGAAACTTGATACTATTGAGGGGCTTTGTAAATATATGGGCTAACTGATATTCTGTTGGACAGTAATTTAAAGTCACTACTTTTTCTGACACCTTTTCAGAAATGAAATGATATCTTACATCAATGTGCTTGCTTCGTCTATTAAGCTGCCCAGTCTCAATTAGTCGAATAGTGCTTTGATTATCCAGATGTAAACTTACACTCAATTCTCTACCAACCAATTCTTCAATAAAAGTTTTTGCATAAATGACTTCCTTCACACATTCTGCTGCTGCAATATATTCTGCCTCTGTAGTGGAGAGAGCCACAATTGCTTGTTTACGTGACCACCAGGCTACTAGACCTCCACAGAACATCAGGACGTATCCACTTGTGCTCTTCGTAGTCTTTAAGTCACCTGCATAGTCAGAGTCAGTATAAGCAGTCAGAGTCAAGTTTGATCTTCTTTTGTACCGAGTACCCAGGTTCTCTGTATTCTTTAAATACTTCAATGTTCTTTTTACATTTTCAATGTCTGTTTTTGTTGGATTTTCCAGACTTCTGCTTTCATAGTTGACTGCAAAAGCCATGTCAGGTCTTGTTTTATTCGTCAAATATAAAAGACTACCAACCACTTCTCTGTAAGGAAGCTTGAGAACACCTTTATCCCTTTCTTCCTGCTCGTCAACTCTTTTCCCAATTTGAAGTGGTGTATCAGCTCCCTTGGTATTTTTCATCTCGAATTTATCTAATATATAATCTGTTAATCTAATAATAAACCCCTTCTGAGATAGGAAAATAGAGTCCTTAGTTTTTGTTACCTCTATGCCGATTAAAACCTTTGGATTATTTCTTGTATTTGTTTCAAACTCCTTTCCTAAACTATCTAATATATTGTCTAAATCAGATTAATTTTCTCCTATCATGATCCCATCATCTACATACACAGCTAAATACAGAGTTCTGTTCTCATTTCTGGATACACACTGCTCTGATTTCAACTGAAAAAGCCCTCTGTTCAGTAAAAACTTCTTCAACCTTTGATTCCATTTCACGGGTGCTTGTTTTAATCCATATAAGGATTTTTCTAAACGACAAATTTTATTTTTGACACTAAAACCCTCTGGCACATTCATGTAAATTTTTTCTTCTAGTTCTCCATAAAGGAAAGCTGTTTTAATACCAAATGCCTTCATTTTGTAATTATTTTTAGCTGCAATGGCAAACAGTATCCTCAGTGATGTTGTATTCACCACTGGGCTGAAGGTTTCTTCATAGTCAATTCCTCTCTCTTGTTCACAGCCTCTAACTACTAATCTAGCCTTGTATCTCCCGTCTTCTTTGATTTTGAATACCCAATTACTGGTTAAAATTTTCTTCCCTTTGGCATCTTGAGGACTGACATTATTCCATGTTTCATTTTTCATCAACGATGATTTTTCATCTTCAATTGCTTCTATCCATTTATCTTTTTCCTGTCCAGTTACAGCTTCATTATACGAAATTAAAGCCGTTTTACATTGATATTCCTTCAAGTTATCTGTTGCTTTAAGTTTATTTCTGTCTCTAAGATTGTAGTGTAATCCTTCATCTTCTTCTTCTCTTCCAGCTGTTACACCTTCTGTTTTTTGTACTATATCTTCTTCATCTTGATTTTCCACCTTTGCTCTTTTTATGGTCTTTTTAATTTCTTTCTCTTCCTTGCAGTTATTTTTAATTCCAGGAATGAAGACTACATCTCTAACTACCTCAACTGTTCTTTTATCCATAAAAAATACTCTTACTCCTTTTGAACAATCTTCATATCCCACAAACATCCCTTTTTTGCCTTTGGCATCCCACTTTTGTCTCTTCTGAAATGGCACATGACCATAGACTTCTGATCCAAAAACTCTGAGCTTTTCAAAATCTCCAAAATGTTTACCGAACCATAACTCATAAGGAGTTTTGCCTTTAATTGAGCTTGTTCCAGTTCTATTGATCACATACACTGCAGTATTAACTGCTTCTGCCCAAAATTCTTTGCTCAGTTTCTTATTCAACTACATTGTTCTAGGTGATTCCACCCAAGTTCTCATCTCTCGTTCAGCTTTCCCATTTTGCTCAGGATTATAGGGCACAGATTTTTGATGACAAATGCCCTCACCTTCAAATATTTTTCTCACTTCCTTATTTACAAACTCAGATCCATTGTCACTTCTAAAAATTTTAATCCCTTTTCCAGTCTGATTTTTTACGTATCTTATAAAAACTTTCAGCTTTTCTTTCACTTCGCTTTTGTTTCTGAAAAAATATACTACTTTGAAGTGTGATAGGTCATCTTTCAATAATAGAAAATACTTGCTTCCTCCAATCGACTCTGTCTCCATCGGTCCACATAAATCTGCATGAATAAATTCACATATGCTTTTAGAGGTACTGCTGCTTGGAGTGAATTTTCTTTTTGCATATTTCCCTTCTACACAGGAACTGCAAAACTTGAGATTGTTTTCTATAAATGGAATTTTATTTTCTTCTAAAACTTTTTCCACTAAGGTGAAATTTTGATGACAAAATCTCTCATGCCACTCCTGCAAAGTTTCGGATTTCTTTGCCAAATATAACTCACCAGTTGATTGCCTGGTTGTTCGAAAATCCATTACGTACAATTTACCGGATCGAATTGCTTGTGCACAGATTTTATTGTTCATGTTCTTCAATACGCATTTCTTATCATCAGATTCCAGTTTGTATCCCGTATCAAGGGCTATTCCCATAGAGAAAAGGTTAGTTTTAAGTTCAGGCACATGCAAGACATTTTCAAGGATTGTTTCCATCCATTCTTCACCGTTGTTCGCCAGAAGTTTCACCGTCCCTATACCAACCGCGTCCAGCGTTGATCCGTCTCCAATTTTTATTTTCCTGGGTTCGCTAATCTCTTGGTATTCCTTAAATATTCCAATTTCATTGCACATACGTTCGCTGGCTCCGCTGTCGAAGTATCAAATTTCTTCATTTACTCGTTCATTGAAAAATGCAGTAGAATTGATGAATGCACTTTTGCTTGTTTTATCTTTCCTTTCTTCATCCTTCATAAAACGGCATTGCTTCATAAAATATCCCGGTCTTTTACAGTGATGACACAGTTTTTGATATTTCGATCTTTCTCGGAAATAACAATTCTTTTCTTCGTGATTGTTTTTCTTACATATACTGCAAAACAATGGTTTGCTATTAAATTTATTTTGGTTCCTCGAGTATTTCGTTTCCGCTCTTAATGCTGAGTTCTGTATGACTTCGTCGTTAGAGCTTTTAAATTTTTGTTCCTCTGCCGCAAAATCTCGCTATGAAGTTTTCAATTGTTCTTTCGTCTTTCACGGTAGACTCCCACGCGGTGCTAAAGTTTTGATAATCAGCTGGCAGCACAATAAGTATCTTCGTTATTAACATGGTTTCATCAATATTTTGCTGTAGCATTTTAAGTTTATGAACTATTGATTGGATGTTGGAAATATTCGTCATTATGTCGGCACTCTTCTCGAAACGGAAATTGTAGACCTGTTGCAGTAAATTACACTTCTGTTGCTCTGTATCACGTTCGTATATATTCGTCAGGGTTTTAAACATATCATGGGCAGTAACGCAAGACATAATATGCACCATTATCTTTTTATCAATAGTCGTTATTATATACTTCTATGACTTGGCGTTCAACATTTTCCAGTGACGTATGTCTTTTTCATCTTTCACATCAGCCAGACGTTGAATTCCGTCGACCACGTCAAGTAGGCCACTTGCTCGGAAGTATATTCGTATTTGGAACTTCCACAATTCGAAAGTTTCAGCTCCTTTTAGTATTTCAATGTTTGATAGATCGTCTGTCATTGTTGCCGAGTGCCTTATTTTTAAAAATCTTCTTTTAGTTTTTTTTAACGCCAATATTGTCTTTTTCTTTCTTCTATTTTTTACGTTTTCATCAGAATCTAAGCGTTCGGTGGATATAGGTGTCTGGGTCCATGACCTGTTGAAACTTCCACTAATTCTTTAATTATTTTTACTAAAAAACTTCACATATCGCACAGGACAATATATATTTTTACTTCAACTAAACACAGTAACTAATAAACAGAATAGATCTCTTAGATACAATATTTAACAATAAGCGCCCGATCATCCACGAACCTTACCGATTTAAACACCATTCCTCCCACTTTCACTCCAGCTTCCAACTCGTCCCACGCTTCCCTTACCATCTCCTCAGCGTATACGTTAAAAAGCAGCGGCGATAGAAGAGATCCTTGCGTCACACCTCGGCCAATGCTTGCCCACCCAGATTCTCCGTCCGCTACCCTCACTTGCGCAGTCTGGGCCATAAGTATACAGATTACGAATCAGTCACCTATCCCTCCAATCTACACCTATTCTCTTGAGAATATCCATTAACTTTACCCAGTTTACCCTATCAAATGCTTTCTCAAAATCCACGAAACAGGGATATACGTCCTGGTCATATTCTAGGTTCCTCTCCACGAGGGACCTCATTATTGCTATTGCATCACGAGTTGACTTCCCTTTTCTAAAACCAAACTGATCTTCGCACAAATACTCGTTTGCCCTCGCCTCCATTCGTCTGTTCAATATCCCCAGCACCACTTTCGCCGCATGCGATATTAGGGTGATAGTCCTGTAATCTCCACATTCCACAGCTTTCTTCTTTTTCGGAAGCGGAATTAAAACCGTCTTCACGAAATCCTCCGGCCAACATCCCTCCACATAGTTTCTGCGCACTAGTTCGAAAAACCTTTTCTTACTATCCTTCCCTAGATTCTTCAGAAGCTCACACGGAATATTGTCCATGCCTACAGCTTTCCTTGCCTTCATATCACGAAGTGCTCTCTCTTTTTTCGAATCTAATATCCCTGGCCCAAGATTATCCTCCTCCATTGCACTTTCCTCCTCTAGAGTCAATCTCTCCGGCCTGCTTCTTCCGTCATACAGATCCTCCACGTATTCCTTCCATCTACTCTGTACCTCTTCACGCTCGGTTAGCATCCTCCCATCTTTAGCCTTAATTTTAGACATGGCTTGTCCCCTTTTCCGCCCGATAGCGACTTAGCTTTGGCGTACAACGCGCCTACTTCTCCATCCTTTTGGAACTTTTCCATTTCCTCACACTGTCTTTTCTACCAAGCCTCCTTTGCCCTCTTAGTTTCACGTCGTAATGGATTATTTAGTTCCCTATTCATTCTTTTGCTCTGTTTTGTGTTCACGATCTTCCACTTTTTTCTCTCCTCCATTTCTTTTACCATTGTCACCGTGACCCAAGGTTTGTTTATCCTTCTTCTGTCACCGTAGCCAATTGACTTCTCCACCGCTTTGACTATTCCCGTTTTAATATTATTCCACCCTTCCTCTACAGTCTATGTACTTCCTATATCCCGGATACTTTTATCCACTAGTTCCTGAAACGTAATAATAAGAAGAAACAACTTAATCGGGCATATGTCGAGGAATGATGGTCTCATGAAGAGAGGTGACGATGGACAAGTGGATGGCAAGAAAAGAATATGAATAAATGGAATAGCAGGTAAGGAGGTGAGTGAAAGAGAAGAAATAAGTACCTACATGCTTGATATTAAGTGTAAAAAAATTTGTTGGCCAGCGAATTGAGTGGAGAGTTGCGTCGAACCAATCTCAGGATTGTTGATACCCTTTCAAAAAAGCATCAGCTTATTTTATCTTTTGACTACTTTATTTAATTTTATATGATTTTTTTACACTAACATGAGCATGCTGTAAATAAAGTAGCAAATGAAAACGTAGGACTTTATAATTGCAAAAAATACTGGTCCAAGTAATCTGAGTCCTTTTTTATAATACCTTCCATATTCCTCTTTCATTTCAATTTTCGAAACCATATTTTCCGGTTATCCTCCCATCCTGACCTTCGCCGACGACAACGTTCCAATCGCCTAAAAAAAATAAGATGTTCTTTACTTCTTACCTGATTGTTTTCTTTCGTGATATATTCGTAGACTTTTTCATCATTGTGCTCTGTATTACTGTACCACTACTGTATACAGGCTGTCCCATTTATCTTGACCACCCGAAATAACTTTTTGTCCAGATGTAAATTCAAAAATGTGTCAAGCAAATGTCCATTAGCCGTCAGGGGGACATTAATCAGCATGACTGCCTTCCTGGTAGCTTTGTTATTTACAAAGATATGAATAGCGGTATGTCTTTTTTAAAGGGCACCCTATATTTTTTATTCTGTAATTCATTTCCTCACCTAAAGACTTATTCAAAAATGTAGCACAGTGGACCATTAACATAAACACAATGTTATGAAAACATATGACTGGTGTGAATTTTACTGTTTTCATTTGTTCACCTTCAACATCAGCAAGTGGAGTAGTTCCATTACCCGCGTACCTGCACTAAGCGCTAGTGAGTCAGTCATTTTTCATAACACTGAGTTTATGTTAATGGTCCACTGTTCTACATTTTTGAATAAGTCTTTAGGTGAGGAAATGAATTACAGAATAAAAAATATAGGGTGCCATTTAAAAAAGACGCACCGCTTTTCATATCTTTGTAAATAAAAAAGCTACAAGGAAGGCAATCATGCTGATTAATGTCCCCCTGACGGCTAATGAACATTTGCTTGACACATTTTCGAATTTGCATCTGGACAAAAAGTTATTTTGGGTTGTCAAGATAAATGGTACACCCTGTATACCGGTTTAGTCTCTACCTTTACCATAACTATCTTCTCATTGTAGTCTGGATAGCTTTTCACACGCATTCCGGCGCTCTTACTGAGCATCATCTAAACTTCCGCATTGCCGTTTAGAGATCCTGTGAATATAATTCTCTAGCTTCTCCCTCTTTTGGGCTCTGTATTTCGATTATTCCTAGCTCGCTGGTCCAAAGCGCTCCTCCATTGTTTCCATGCTCCTATCCTCAGTATCCTTTTTTCTCGTAAACAAATGAAATAAAAGAGCAGTGATTTAATTTTCGCGGATTCGGATTTAATTCTCTCAGAAGCTGCGTTCGGTGAAGTTTTTTTTGTTGAAATGTGAATGGTAGACGCGAACATTTGATTTTATGTACAGCTAAAATAAGTGACTTGGAAATGACTTCCCAGTGTGTGTGTTATCCCACACACACAATAACAGAGCATTATTATGATCATACTTCATGTCTTTAGAGACGAGACGTAAATTGCCGATTTCCGCGCGTTATTCCCTGAGAAATATCAGAGCTCATAGAGGGAGATTGGCCAAAAAGAGTTTAATTAGAACCGCTAAATAATACGCTTGAAAATTCGCATGCATAAAAATTATATACTTTTCTCTGTTTCCTGTATACCTTTATTCTTGTATTTTTATGTACCACTTCATGTGCGGTTAAGATTAGAAATTAAAGATTGGCTCACCATGCTATCCACCTTACAAGTACTCTTTCGGTTATGCTTGAAGTTTGCCAAGGTTCAACGTAATATTAACGTGTGCCACTTCATAGAATTGCCACTGGTAGGTAGGGATTGTGAAGTAAGGTAAATCTACGATTCCCAAGTGACGTTGGAGTCCCAACGATTCTTCGGAGAGTAATCCGATGGGAAAAATAAAAATGAAGTGCTCTAACGAAGTTGGGACTAGCATTCATTAGAGTCCTTCATGGTTCGGGGGAAAAACGAATTCCCATATCTATCCGTTCGGCAAAACATCTCTCTTAATTTATCGTTTCTATCGGACCTGGAAATATAGTGTGGCTCTAATATTATGTTCTGTGTGTCGCTCTTAAAGATATCCATTCTCAATTGTTCAAGCAATCTCAGCCTAGCGCGCAGCCTCTGAGTCTCCAGCCTAATTCCCTTAACATCATATAATAACGCAATATTCTGAAAACTTCAGTGTGAGTGATGAAGGAATGACAGACGTGTGGAGACGTAATGCGATGGAGGAGTCATCTGCAGGGAAAGACATATTGCATGTGGGAGTCCAATTGCATGCTGGTGATCGATCACCCCCTGCCAAACACCCTAGAGGTGGCTCGCAGGGTATTATGTAGATGTAGATGACACCACTCACCCCTCTCGAGCAAGTCCTCCCCGGGATTCAGTTCGCAAGATCTCCGTCGCCTTGGTGACTGCGTGGTGGATTGAGGGCAGCCGAAGTCAGCGATCCTATTTATCAAGTGCTGTTGGGGGGGCGAGTGGGGGAAGGGAGGGGAGGGGCGGGGGGGGGGGGGATTAGACGCGCTGGAAGATCCGTGGTAACGTGAGAGAGTAAATAATGAGACATTTCTTAACGATGACATTTTTTATACGTTATTGTTTGAAACGTATGAAAATCCGGGAAAAACTCAGCAAACGAAAGAAAGGAATTAAAAAAAAACATTTTTTTAAATCCCAAAGCCACCCGCATTTAATCCTTCATAGAACGACGAATTCCTTCTTCCATCAGAAAAAAATTGAGTTGAGCCCAATAGAGCTTAAGTAACACTCATCTAAGGGTTCTCTAACACAGTTATAGGTATATTGCTGTTTTTCGGCGATATTATAAGATGAATGGTAATAGGAATATTTAATATTAGCAACAATATCACGGAGATTATCATCTTAGAGCCCCATTATATTTCCAGGTCCAACAGAAGCGATAAATTAAGAGAGATATTTAGGCGAACGTAGAGGTGGGGGAATTCGTTTTTCCCCCGATGAAAACAAAGGACTAAAATACATGCTAGCCGTAATTTCCTTAAAGCATTTACTTTTTATCTGTAAACGGCTGGTGTCCTAACACCTCTAGCCACACGCCTTTTTAGACTGCTTGCGGGATAGTAGGTATGTAGATGAAATGTTGTCGTTAATCAATATGGCTCTCTTAGGATCATCACTGTCACTCTCTTATCATTATTTCATTATTAAATAATAATCGGTATTCATGTTCTGTGGGCCCAAAATTCACTATTGCGGGGTCCACTATTGCTGGATTCGAACTCGCGACCTTTGGGCTGGCAGGCGTGGACGTTACACCACTGCCACGGAGACCACATTTTAATGGGTTTCTGTGAATACAAATCCCCGTAGGAACTTCAAAATAAGGAGTTAATTAATTCAGGGCATTATGACAAGGGGTATCGGGAGCGTTGTCGTAATATTACAAAGGTTATGTATCCATTTCATTATTTTGAGTGAAATTTAATAGTTGTTGGAAGCAACACCTAACCAACGACCAAGCCTAAAGGATAGGGATGAATTCTGAAAGGCCGTCCCGGGTGAAGTCTGTGAACACTCTCCCAAGCCAGAATCCTAGAAGAGCGAGGAAAAGGGTCATGTGCTGCCCCCCCTCGTTCACTGAATGTGACAGTACATCACATGGCTGCGGCTTAGTCCGGGTCACGGACTTCGATAAGAAGCACTGGAAACTCCTGCAATTTCACCAATATGTATCACATTACTCTGCTCCAAGGGCGCAGCTAGAAATTAAGGCTAGGGGGGGTTTCAGGCGCAACTAATACTGGGGTGCCTGGGGTTGTGGTATACCCTCCAGGGTAATTGGGAGGTGCGGGGGCCCTCCCCCAGAAAAAAATAAGATAAATGGTTAAAAATGTTGAGTTTAACGGCCCTCTGAGGGATATTTTGTCAATGCTCAAACTATTCTATAAGCAATATTAATCCAATTAAGTAAAATAGATTTAACTTAAAAATTTAACTGAGCTCTGGGGGGGATTATCCCCCAAAACCCCCCCCTCGCTGCGCCACTGCTCTGCTCAACCAATCGAAGAGAGACACAGCGAAGAACGATGGTGAAGTAAGCATGAAAAATTGTTCATTTGTTTCTTTGTGAATCCTTGCGATCCTCTCTTGCCTACATGGGGATAGTCAGAAATTCACCATCCGCTTACATGGTGCATGAGGAAGATGAATGCGATGAAGGACAAAGACGGAAAGAATTGTTAAATATTTATTTTTGTTAATCCATTTTCGGCCCAGACTCGTGTACAGTGCTTTTTTATTGAAAAATAAGACGGATGGTGACGTTTGTGGCGCTTAAATTTTACTGTGCGCGCTGTAAGTTACGAAAATGGCTCAATCCCTTAAGATAGCGGCCATTTTGGCAAGTACCTGACGTACCGCTTGTCATCGGGTGTTAGGAGTCCCATTATATTGTTTTTGGATCACTACATAAACTCGAAAGTACATCTCAAGAGCTATTAGGGCCGTTAATTCACATTTTACCGCGAAAATCTGCCTGAATCGAAATAACAATTTTGATCATATATCGGTTCAGGGAAACAAAGAGGTAGAGAGGTCTTCTAACCATTATAGAGAGACATTAAAAGTGCCGTAGATAGTAAATCCTTACCTGGAACATCGGGTCGTATTACTCCACGGGCTGATAAATGCAAGGGAGGAGGGATTTTCCTATTTGCAGTCTGAAGGAATGGAGAGTTCGCCGTTCCAAAAGAGTGACGGAAAAACTAATGCATTCAATGAGATTGATGGAAGAATTACGTCATTTAATGCACGTTGTTATTTGCAAACGAACCTTTTGATACTCAGCATAAAATTATGCTCGAAACTATGTCACTCATAGATTCCTAATCTATTAAATTCTAGCGAAGGAAGTCAGGAATGCACAGGCTTCGAGACGCACGGAGTTGGTTCATTTTCAATTTTCCTATTGAAAATTAAGAGAAACGGACAATTAGCTGGCAAAAAATATTTCTAATGAGGAGAACATCTCAACTCTTATTGAATGTACGACGATCTTATCAGCCTACATAAACCTTATGAAAAAAATCATACCTGATAGAGAAACAATAGGGAATTTTCGATTGTGAAAACTCTATCACAATTGGCATTGAACGGCTTTGGTGATCGAGCCCACAGTGTACATTAAATTATTCCTTTACGACCGTGATGATGGAATATCAGTCGAGGAAAGCTGTAGGTATATAAAAAGGACATGAGGACTATATATATTATACTATCCAATATATTTTCTGACATTATCGTTGAAAAATAAAGACAAGTCAATTATTCGGATATCAGAGAAGCGAGCATACCCTGCCGTTCTTTGCGTATTTAAATGAAGAAAAATTCATTGCAAATAATTACCCAATACCATTTAGCCACCCTTTGCTCCTGAATTTTAATCTGAGAAATAAATTTTATTTATAATTATTCTATTATTATTATCATGTTTAATATTAGTATTCGAGTTTGATTGCAATATTATTCCTGAAGTACTGTTAAAATGATTAGTGCATTATTTTGTATGGGAAAAATTTAGTCAGGGAATTTTGGTGAATATAAGGAAAAAAATTCATTTATTTTCAGAATTTCAATGTGTGGACAACCTGTGTAATATGTTTCACCACATCAATGGAAGTTAATTGTATTCATGATTAGATATTTGTACTTATCCACAATAGGCAAATTTTAGTACAGTATTTTTCACTGTTAAACGGCATTATCGGGTGCTAGTAAAATTGGACATGCAATATTTCCACTGAGTTATTGCAATGCCCACTTTTACTGATATTAAGAACTTCCACCACATACTGCCTCACGTCATACAAGATTATCAGGTACATTTACTTTACATAATGTTTGTTTCCTTGGCATTATTATGTTAACCTAACTGCGCGTGATTTATTTCAGTAGGTAAGTGGATATAGCGTGTAATAAAAATTTCACAGAAGATTAAAAATATATCGGGTAATATCTAGATATTGATCTACCTAGTTACGTAAAAATATTACTAATTTTATGCGAGGTTCAAGGCTAGCATCTGATCAGCTATCTGATCTGGTTCAAGGTTAGCGGGGAGGGAATGTTGAAAATCGTGTTAGAGGGTAGAATGTTAGGGAAACGAGGGAGGTGAAGGAAAAGAATAGGATTTTTAGATAGATTGAAAGAGAGTAGGCCTTACAGTGAATTAAAGAAGGTAGTGCTGGAAGGAAAGGGAGGCTCCCAGATCACTTCTTTAATACTACATGGAAACCTACCTTAATCGGTAGAATAGGGTAGTTTCCTTTATCAAAGAAAACGAAAGGCATTGATTGCGATTCCTTACCCACAATTAGTGTATTCATAATATATAAATTATTTGGTTTTAGAGATTCCAGTTTAAACGAATGTTAATGGTCAATTTTAATCGCATTTGATTGGCGCCCATGCGATGCCACTCCACGTGACGTCACAGGTACCTAGTTCCTATACGAGTAGATAGGAGTTTTACATTGTCTGAGATTACCAATGCATGCATGAGGCACGGAGCTCAGGGAAACATGTCTTAATAATCAACCATTAAAATTGCCTAAGTTCGGAAAGTTTCCTTCTTTTGATAGGGTAATAATAGTCCTTATTTAAGCCAAGCGCTACCAGCTAGCAGGGTACTCTGCTACCTGCTAGCAGCCTGCGTCGTATCAACGCTCAAAGCCTCGCGTCAAGGTCACCTCACACGGCGATAGCTGGAACCAGAAATACGTCACACGGACTTTTCCCATCATTCCTACATAGCCGTCGCGTTTTCGCGCGCTTGAAATTTTTCACTTTTCGTTTAATCGCGAAAAATAGATATCGTCATTTAAAAATCTATGAGCGTAAAAGGCGTACTCCAGGAGTAATAATCTTCCGATTTAGGCAATAAAAAATAATCGGAAACCACCGTATTCTATAAAAAAATGTGAATGCAAGGAGGGGGAGGCTGTTGGGTTGGGGGTTATATTCATCATGCCTCTTAGCTGTGAAACATGCTGCGCAACAATTAGCAATTAGAGTGAAAAAGTACGAATGCGTCACAAGTGGTGGATATTTAGAGACATACGCTACTTTTTTTAAATCGATCATCTGACCGACGTTTCGCTATTTTGCATTTTCATTAATAAACGGTTAAAGCGAAAACTCTTTTAAACCCTTACGATGGTTGAGCTTTAAATGGTACCTAAATTTGTTTTCTGAAAAACAGTGACAAAAATAACGAATTACGTATAATCTAATAGCCATTTATGGTGTATGAACAATTCAGTCTTTTATTCTTTGCACATGAATACTAAGTATATGTATGTACAATGGCGTGAGTATAGAAAGAGGCACAGTTGTCCACAGGAAATGCTTATGGCATTTTGCAGTCGTCTCTGTGTACGTCGGCAGGCCAGTCACAGATGTGCGAGTCAGGGTTGTAGATGAGGCCGTTTTCGCAGGAGAACAACACGGGTTTGCCGTTCACGCAGCGGTAGAACTGTGGACGAAGCGAAAGAATTAGGTGCATATCAAGAGAAAGGACATGTGTCGATTTGCTCATAGGAATCGTAGAGAATATTATGCAGATAGCACTTACTATATGGGTAATTTATTCCACATCAAATTGATTTTCAAAATTTTTCTGATTTAATTGAAAATTTGTGTAAAAATATGAATGTATATGAATAAATTATTTTTCAGATTTCAAGAATGAAAAATTCCGGTATATCCGCATTGCAGGATACATTATTTGGTAAAAATTGTATGACTCTAGTGCATACGTTTACGACAGTATGATATAAGCATACGTTACCACGAACTAATATAATGATGGATATTTAGAGACAAACGCACTTTTTTAATCCACCCATTCTCTCACCGAAAAAGCGAAAAATGTCCTAAATCTTCACGAAGTAAAGTGAAATTTAAGTTATGGAAATCCGATTTTCGTTTATGAAAAATAGTTACCAAAAGTAACGAGTAGCGTATAAATTATCCCCGTAACTCTTGCTCTAATTAAATACAGTAATAATTAAAACGTTATTTAAAACTCATTCATTTATTTATCGAACTTCATGCTGCTTAATCTTCTTTTATTGGAATAAAGCTTCACAATCACTTCAAGTAAATTTTACCTCAAGTACCTCTTCACTTTATCTCAGTTTTTCGTGAAAACAGATTGTTAATGCATCAATCCTCTATGCACATGGAGAATGCTATCCTGAGCCCGTAATGAGAAGGCAGTGCAATGGAAATAGAAATGCTGTGCTATCTATCAGATAACTATCGAAAAATCGGTGATCGATCTGATATAAATTTAACTCAAATAGCGTAAGGGGTAAAACCTCTCACGAGCAGCGTCATTCCAAAATAATGTTTCCATAGAAGGAAGATGTCCCCAATAACTGACTCCAAATCATAAATTTTTCATCCGTATTTTTTCCGCGGTAGTTCGTATGAACAAGTTATTATTACTTTTGAGACGCATTGTTCTCCAAATCTGCTAAAAATATAAGAAAGGAGATAGTTTAGCAAAAGCTGGCCCCATGTGATCCAGTGACGTTACTCTAAAAAAAAGCAAGAATTAAGATTTTTTCATTGTCCATGCACGATAATTCGCTCACGCCGATGTAAAAATCTCTCTGGATCGTATTTTATCTGAAGCGCGGCTTGGTGAGTCCCGGATTTCAGTGGATGACGTGATATATATCGCCCAATCGTAATTTTTTAAATACATACTCGAGCTGGAAGACCGATGCTTCGCTACCTTCGCTATTGGAATACATATCGTTAATGAAAGGTCCAATTACTAGGTAGTTTCTAGACGGATTTCTAAAAAATAATATTAAAAAATGAAATTCTTAACTAAAGATTTGCTTCATAGCAACGGACATTAAAAAGCAAATTGACGCTTACTGGATGCCATATGTCATTCTTCTAAAGAACTAAGAGCAAACTGCTGCAAACAATGCAACTTATTTGAGTTATTTCTCAGCTATCTCGGTGTCCTTTCCGCAGCTCACTTCGCCATTCCACAATTACATTTCATCCCGAGAATTCCTCTTTTATGATCCAAAGCTTGAGTTTAAAAAGCATGGAAGAAAAGCGGGTGAAACAAATGACTACGGCATTGCGCGTTTCTAGTGTTACCAGCTGCTTCAAATGTCTCACTAATTTTTACGCGAATCCCGCGCTAATGTTTTCCAAGTACGCCTCCGTTGACTACTGCGTTCTGGAATTGTTCATCACCACCATAATAAGTTGCGAGTGATGTCGATAGCCTCACCTTGTCGCAGTCGGGTGCGGGGAAGAAGTCCGCTCCGCTGCTGCAGTCGGCGGGTGGTGGCGTGTGGTCGCCTCCGCCCCCGCCCCCCGTGGAGCCCCCTTGTTGGGGAGTGGTGGTGGTCTTCACGGGGAATCCGCTGGGTGGGGTGGCGGGCTCCGTTGGGATGGGGGGGCCGTCGGGGGTGGTGCTCGGCGGGCGATCCCAATCCGGCTGCGAAAGAGACCAGGCGACTAGTTAGAACAGTGTCATCAGAAGAAAATGAGGTAAGTACATATCGACTTCAGATAGAACCCATCCATTGCCAAAGGACTGCTTTGGAACGCGATCTATGTTAAAAAAGGCTCAGCTGAGGAAAAATCTAAGCTCTAATCGAATATTATTTAAAAAATTAATTCACAGCTATTCATTTGATAATATTTACGTTCGTAAAGAATGATAGTTCTTTGGGGTAACACACTTTGAAGCGATCATTCTGTAAAAGCCGCTATTCACGGCGAATAATTCCATTCGAATGATCATTCACCGTGTATGACAGAACAATTCGCGAATGACCATTCATGCGCATGATCAATCAGTGAAAATTAGAACATGTTCTATTTTGCTCGCATGATCCTGTGAATGATCACGTGATCATTCAGCATGATCATTCGCATGATCATTCACCATGTATAGCGGCCTTAAGGTTTGTTCATTTTCCTGAGTATCATTTGGGCTAATCCAGTTGAGACCTAACGAACGAATCCTTATGTTAGAGTGTTAACGAAAGGCTTTTTAAGAGTCGAAGTGTAGCGCGTATCAGCACGGAAGCGTGGCCGCAGAGCAGAGAGAACGACGAATGGAGACTGCATTTGGGATGTGCGTGTGGAGGATAATCGAGAAGGTGAAGTGGGCGAAGAGGAAGAGAGACAACGAAGTGCTGGATATGGTGGGCGAGGAGAGGGAAATGCACCAACGGATGAAGTTCGCCATGAAAAAATATTTGACTTACCTGGGATTCGAACCCGGATCTCCCGACTGCGTACAAAGCCTTATCTAGAGATTTGATCGTTGGATTTTTCTTCCTCATAGGATAATCCTCTAAAAATGCTGGCACAGTGCTGACTTTGCCTGGTTTCGCTACTTAGTTGGGCCTTCTTCGCTTCTATAGCGTTGAGGTGTTTACCCCGTCCCTTCCCTTCCAAATCCATCCCTATCCCAGAGGCGTCGACGGATTCCTATCGCGGCGGCGCCTCTTTCCTCTTTCTTCTTTCCTCTCCTCCCCCTCCCCGGCGTATAAGTCTCTGACTTGGTTCCCGGCCCCGGTGTGTTGTATCCTCGAAGGGCTCCCATTGAGCCCTTAATCCTTTTGCGTACAAAGTCACTTGTTCCTGAAGTGCTTTGAAATTCGCCGTCGCAGGCCAGCGACAAAAATAGGGGGTTTTTCACCCCGACAGTGCTTTATTAAGCACGACCCTCGCCACATGTGCCACAGTGTGGACTTGTCGCGTCAACATCTTATTCGGTAAAACCCATCCCGAAGTTCGCTCGTAGAAAATGGCTTGGTGGTGTAACTAGCTAGCACACCTGACCTGCAATCGGGAGATCCGGGTTCGAATCCCGGCTAAGTCAAATATTTTTTCATGGCGAACTTCATTCACGTTGGTGTATTTAACTTTGCACCCGTGCTCGTAACTGCGTACAAAGTCACTTGTTCCTGCAGTGTTTTGAAGAGAGGGAACTTGATGAGATAAGACTGTCACCTGACGGCCATGTTGGAATATGACAGAATTATTTTATTCCGAAATAATTATAAAATTGTGATTATAATAATATTATCTCTATTGATTGAACAAATTAGGACTATGAAAATTGTATTAGAATTTGTTTTAGAACTGTTATTTGGAAAAAATACCAATCATATCAGCGATTTCACGAAGTTGGGTTTGAATGGAGTGAATATTGAGTGGGAAGAAGATGTTAAAAGCCGAGTTAGAGGGCTATATTAGGTTAGGGGCGAAGAATAGGGTAGTTTCCTTCATCAAAGAAAACGAAAGGCATTGATTGCGATTCGTTACCCACCATTAGTGTATTCATAATGTACAAATTATTTGGTTTTATAAATGCCAGATTAGACGAATGGCAATCGTCAATTTTTTCCTCATTTGAAAAAGGCCAGATTGGCGCCCATGCGATGCCACTCCACGTGACGTCACAGGGACCTAGTTTCTATACAAGTAGATAGGAGTTTTACATCGTCTGAGATTACCAATGCATGCATGAGGTTCAGAGCTCAGGGAAACATGTCTTAATAATCACCCATTAAAATTACCTAAGTTCGGAAAGTTTTCTTCGTTTGATAAGGTATTAATAATCCTTATTTAAGCCAAGCGCTACCTACTAGCAGGGTACTCTGCTACCTGCTAGCATTCTGCGTCCTATCAGCGCTCAAAGCCTCGCCCCAAGTTCATCTCACATGCGGCAGCGGTAACCAGAACGACGTCACACGGAGTTTTCCCAGCATTCATACCTAGCCGTCGCGTTTTCGCGCGCTTGAAAATTTTCCCTTTTTATTTAATCGCGAAAAATAGATAGCGTCATTTAAAAATCTAAAAACGTGAAATACGAACTCCAGGAGTTATTATACTTCGGTTTAGGCAATATAAAGTTTATAGGAAACCACCCTATTGGATAGGATTTGTAGCTACATATGAAAGGGAGTGGGTTTTATTGTGAAACAAGGAGAGAAATATGAATTGGGAGGGGAAGATGCAGTAAGTGGACCTTTCCTGGTGGATGTATGCTCTCTTGTGAGAAGGCCTTACCCTGGCAGTGGTTGTTCCGAGTGGGATGGGGACCTTGTATCCCTTCATGCCTTCCGCCATCACTTTCATCAGTGGATTCACTTCCCCGCACACTCCGTGGAAGTCGTCCATGTCGATGGCCCACGTCATCGCGCCCAAGTACCCCTTCTCCTTGAGCCAGTCCATCTTCTTCTGAACACTCGTCTTGTTCTCGTAGCCAACCCATTGCGTGCCTGAGAAAGACAAAGCACGCATGTCATCACGTGTCACCTTGTTTCAGGAAGTCCTTTTACATTTCTCTAGTATTCCTACCAGTGTGCACACATGTGTCATTAGTAGTATAGTGTAACTCTCGAAGCCTGTGTTCTACTTTCGGTCTTATATGAACAGTCGCCTTTGTAATGTGCTGAATTAGAATTTTTAGCTAATATTTAGAAAGAAAAAATACATTTGAATTTGTAATAGTTGTAAAAAAATGCGTTACTTGCTATGCCTCATTCAAGTTTCGGGTTGCATTCGTGAATTCACCTGATTTATTTAAACTTTATTAAAAAATTGAACTAGATTAGTTTTTTTAACGCAAATTTGTCCGTGGAAGAATTGTAGTCGGGTAGCGAGATATGTGTAATCCATTATGTGCTCATTCACTGCTCTTTTTCTATCGCGGTAAATTAAAAAGAAATGTATTTTTCTTCACAAAGATTGTCTAAGATATCCATTAGGAATAGCATAATATATCCAACCGACAGCTAAGCACCAAATTTTCTTAATGAGATGATACTCTTCAACCTGCCGCAATTCGATTTTGTCATGTAGATTAGTAAAAAAACATGTCATGAATTCGAAGCGATAAAAAGTCAGTTTTCAATTTAACTCGTCCATTCCAGTTTTGAACACCGCGTTCATTGGAAAGTTTGATTGCAATTAAGCATAATCATATAATTGAAAAATTACAGATAAACAAAATGGAGATTTTTCGATCAAATCAGGCTGCAAAAATTCCTTTTTGAATCCAACTTGATTCTTAACAGAGGACAAATTCGCGTAAATAGCGTCGCACACTGTAATGGCTTCGTCAATCACAAAAAAAAAACAATGGAATCAACCGAAATACTGTCAGCCGTTCGAATTCATTCATTCGCACATTTTCGGCGAGTAGTAAGAGTTGATGAAGAATATGAAAAGCGATGCGGCGCGTGAAAGAGAGTGCTTACCTTCGTATGCGAAGGGGCAGAATCCGATGCCATCCCACCTCCTTGTCCACTTGGAATCAGGAGGGTCTACCCTCATGCAGATCTACGAGAGAATAAACAGAAACGAATACTTTAATCAAAATTAAAACATCATTTTCACTTAACTGCGGAAGATTAATTTACTACATAATGTTGATGCATAATTTTACTTCATGTATCTAACATAATTTTCCATACGTCATTCATGTCCAATGATTATTTTAAGGCAATGATAGAGACAAGATAAATTTTATGACATAGATTGTTAGTTAGGCCTCCCCCCGATATGAAAAAAGATTTTTAACGTTTTAGATGCTTACTTCCCGCCGCGCCGGTCTTTACTATCGCAGTCATTTCCATAAATTTCCTAGTACTATCGTACTTCCTTAATTTTTTTTAACTTCATTTTAATTTTACACATGAAATATCTTGGTTGAGTTTATATTGAATTCTTCTCGGGTATTATACCGGGTGAGAGGTTCCATGTTGGCCGACGTTTCGCTAGAATTCTTCTCTATCATCCTCAGCGCTGAGGTAAGATGGAAAAAATGTCTTATCTCAGCCCTATGCATGCTAGGAAAGAACTCTAGCGACACGTTGTCCAACATGGATCATGTCACCCGCTGTAATCCCCGAGAAGCCTTTATCCAAGCCATCATTTGGACGGAATCCAGGGACGGATTAATATTAAAGCATGTGTTTGATTATTATGAGCCGTAGAATTCCATTTATCGAACTGCATATTCAGAATGACTTTTCAGAGGCCTAATCCTCACGTATCCGAGAGAGAAACTGAGTATGAATTGCAATAACGTATTTCTGTTTCCATGACGGTGGTTCTTTTTTATTGGGGTGCGTGGCGTGGTTTTACCTCGTAGTAGGCGAGTGTTCCTTTGGCTCCAGTGTATTCTCCAGCATCGCCCCCTCCAGCTTCCTTGTTGATGTACGTCCCTTCCTCGTAGTTGTTGTTGCCCACCGAGAGAGTGAAGGTTCGCCCGTAGAATGGAACTCCAACCACCAGACGATCTTCCGGACAGCCCATCGTCACCCAAAGCTCCAACCCGTCGTTCTGACCATCAACGAAAGCGTGTATTAGGTGCATTATTTTCCTTCTGTTTGTATCAAATTAATCGACCATTTCCATTGAATATATTTCTTTGCGTTTTTGCATGACAGGATGTTAATTGTCTGTTAAACATTGTGAGAGTTGAGATTACTTTTTTGAGACTACTTGTTATTTTACAAATAACACGATCTTAGCTTTCACTCAGTAGGTTTTCGCAGGTTTTTCACGCCCTCTTCTTGTGTGGGCGTTTTCCTGCAGTGGGTTTTTTCGCTTAAGGATATTACACCCTCATCCTCATGTTTTTTCCCACAAACAGAAATCTTTTTTACGCAAAAATTTCATACATACTTGTTTATATTTTTTGGCATTTCACTAATAGTGTATATTTTATATATTTTGTATTGTAAACGTTCATCTACCATTTTTTAATATGTATGATCTTATCTACCATTTTTAATGTTTGCATTGACGCTATCGAGGGGTTAGGTGGAAGAGGGGACTTCTTAGTCTCAACCTCGCCCGAATAAAGGCATATTATATTACCATGGTGCGTTAAGATATTTGGAAATCATTCAATGATTTTTTTGTTCTACTGAAAGTTTATTTTACCTTAGTCAAGGTAAAACTTTAAGGATTTTGGGCGGCAATGTTTATGTGGCAATGTTTCTAGGAAAGTTTTTACTTTACCGACAAGTTTTTAGATATCGTAGAATAATGAAGAGATGAATTAAAAATAAATTGTTAACGTAATTTGAGGTTTTTCAGCTGTAGTTTGTTGAAGTGCTGAATTTAAAAAAAACTTCGTTTCGTACATTCCATGCTGTTTATAAATTTTCCCGACGACCATTGTCCCAACATAATGAACATGTAGGGGAGACCGGGGCACGTTGGCCATAGGGGCAGGATGGCCCATTCGAGTTAATTCATACAATATACACTGAATCGTGCTAGGAATCTATCAGAAGGTTGGTAGCACACTTCCCCTTTCTCCACAACACCATTATGACTGGCGGAGCAGTTTTTGACAAGTTATAGCGATTAATTGTATTTGCGCGTGTTTCAGTAAAATTCTACTCCCAGGTTAAATGTGTGTTATTTAAGTTTTGATCAATTTGGGCCTAATAGTTGAGTACTATAATTAAAGCTCATAGTTTAAGGATAACTTCTGTGTGGCATACAATCTAAATTGCTTCAGTGAGTTTTGTAACGAATAGAATTTATTGTAAACATGGCGATGGGGCAGGTTGGCCCAGCGACGACGGGGCACGTTGGCCACCCCGGCCAACATGCCCCGTTCTATGCATTTCTTCGTCAAAAATGGCCTAATTTTGAATAGACGGTCACTTGCATCATCAATTGAGCTGTCATTCAGGTGTAAATGACTTAATATTGTTACAAATCGGTTACAATGCATGCTTGCCAATAAGAGTGTGGGGAAGTACCTTTTGTTAAGTTTTGTTACCTTTTTGGACCAACACATACGTTTATTAGGGTATTTATCGTAGCATTAAATTAGCATTACATGCCATATTACCTGACTTTATCATGTCATACGTTCCTCCTTCTCCAAAGCTAGATTTATATTTTTCTGGTTAGCATATATGTCACTGTTTATGCAAATGTGCTCAAGCAGTTTATCCGAGAAAAATGAAAAAAAGTCGAGTGGACTTACGCATTCGATTACCTCTTCAGTGGGAAGAATTGGATTACAATTTAAATTGAGCTCGAAAGCTGGATTACCCTTTCCTCACTTACATGGATTTTTTTCTGTTACGTTTGAGGGTTAGCTTGCATCAATAGTCAACTCCAGAGGTTCCGCTGGGTCTGCGATTAGTAGTCTTTGGGAGCGTTGGGTTGCGTCTGAACTGATTAGACACAAAGACCCAATTAAATTCAAAGAGGCTACTAAAATATAAGTGCAGTGGTGAAGACAGGCATCTATTTGAACGTAACATAGTATCACAATGTAGCGCATGTTAACTGGAGCTAAAAAATAAAATACGCGCGTCCGATATAGGAAGATGAAGATTCACTGTGTCTAAAGTGTGCCTTTTTCGACGGTCAGCTTGGAGCACAATGTATTTAGTGCACGAATTGCAAGCGTTGTGCTCATTAGACATGTGTGAACAATGAAATCCGCGTACTATTTCACAAGAGCAATAATTGTGCTGATCCTTTGTATCTGGACAGTCACAAAAGTCAACTGGTTTGCATTAGCACGCCAGAAATCCTAATAATTTAAAGCTTTCCCGTTGTTTTAGTAAAATGGTTACATAAACTGAAATATATGTCTTGATTACTATTAGTTTTATTTTGATTTCCTAAAATCATACTAGTCCAGCTTATCAAAAAATACATGGGCCAACGTGCCCCAGCCGCTGGGCCAACTTGCCCCGATGTAGGGGCAGATTGGCCCACCTGTCATAAGCCCAGTATTTATTTATTTTTTTAAATTTATAACTCTTATATTCAAGTTTATTTATTGCCATCCAGATTTAGGAAGACTGTTCTAAAATTTAGCAATAATATCATAAAGTTAACTATGCATAAATAAAAAATATTTAAAAATGTAAAAAAATCGGGCCAACGTGCCCCGGTCTCCCTAATGATAACCATTGGATCCAGGGAAGTGAGATTGTGAGATAATAATTGTTGTATGATACTCCATGCTGGAAAATGTATAGCACCTAGCGTGGTCGAGTATTTTTCGACATATATCACGCCAAAGCGATGATTTGAAAGGATTTTTTTTACGTGGAAGGCACTAAACGAAATTTCTTTACATAAAATGTCCTGCAATGGAAAGTTCACTCACCACATTGAGCTTCTCGTATGCCCACTGATCGAAAGGTCGTTTGTAAAGTGGGCTGTGCACATCAGCGAAACCTGCCCAGTTGCCTCGGAGGTCGTAGGCCATCACGTGAATAGCATCGACCATCCTGTAAAAGAAAAATATCTTCAATTCATTACCAACACTACCACAAGCGGCTGGTCTCCATTGTTTCGTGGAGTTTCAGATCCAAACAGAGATACTTTCCTCTTCGTTTTACTATCACATCAAAAAGGAGTAGAACAGGAGTAAAAACCGACGATGAAACTTAAGTGCTACTAAGTCTCAAGTCAAATGTTAAAAAAAAATCTTCTTTTTTGTATTCTCTTACAGGTGCATGGCTAGTGTTCCACACTGCACCTGCCGCCATGCACGAAAGTGGTAGCATGTCGAAAAATGCCCATTGAGTAGAATGATATTAGGACACACGAGAAGGAATTTTTAAGCCCAAAACAGGCACATATGTCTCAGTTCATACGCACTTCCATTGCCGATGTTCATAGACAAATAATTTTCCACATTCGGAATCGATCATATTATGGTTAGGATATGATCTCTTGTGAAGTAATTACCAGATAGCATTTTGTGGTAGAACAAATGGAAATTTAAGGCTTCAAATTATGTCCATTAATTAATTCTATTTAAGAATCCCTTGCATGGAATAAGTTGAAGATAAGTGCAAGCATAATTGAAATATTTGCAGGAATTAATCTGGGGGTTAAGTAGACCCGGGGCATATTTTCCATGGACGACATTCCGATTCTGGAATAGCGAATTGCCAACGTCTACCAAGGAAAAGGTACGTTCGGAAAAACCTTTCTCGGTGGAGAACCCGAGAAGGAAGAATTTCTGCAACAGGGGAAATTGAGCTCTTGAGAAAGTGCTCCAGAACGTCGTTATGCAAGAGCAGGGATCTCCAAAATACGGCCCGCGGAGGGCTTTCATCCGGCCCGCGCACTCGTTTCAAGTAGCGCGCGATTCTCGCTCGTTTAACTCTGTGAGACGCCGCTAGGAGCATTACAGCGCTGAACTGCACGCCAAAGTCGCCTTCAAATTTTCGTAAATAAGAAATACACCACCGGATACTTCAGTAGACGTTGGTATTGAATACTTCAGTCATCGGCAAATTTGCTATCCGGCCCGCGGGGCGATTCGGAACTTGGAATATGGCCCTCGTGGCCTAGTTACTTGGAGACCCTTGGATTAAACCAAAATTTACATTCATGCTTATATGATCTATTTAATGCATTAATTTTCAATGCTATTCCTCGGAATTCCAAACATTATACTGCAAAATATTGGAAAAGAGTGAATCTCATCACCGCGCCGCGGACATTTTTGAAAACCGATTATAATACGACGGAAGTGGCAACAGAAATCAGTCTACTTTGGGATGGAGTTGGGCCTCCTCAATGCAGTCCCCTTGGGTCCAGCAATAAGGACTGACAAAAGACTTCAGACAGATCTCTACTCCCGAAAAACATGAAAGCACGCATCGGTAATGAAATACATACTTAACATGGTTTACCCAGTGAGTGGCGACAGTGAATTTTTGTAGTCCCTCGATGCTGGCTGAGTATCAAGGGTTATCATATTAGTCGAATAAGATGCGGCAATATTTCCAGTGAATTAATTCAAACACAACTCGTTTCGAAGTTAAAAAAACATTTTCTTGTGCAGCTAAGTTCTTCTTTAAAAATGTCCTATTTGATAAAGGATTTTTTACAGCTTGGCTGTCGGAAAATTGGGAATTATGAAGATTGTGGGAGAAAGCGTCGTTTATCAGGGTCTCGGGAGAGAGAGGGGTGGAGCCTGAAACCACACCGTCGTGACCTAGTAAATTAGAGACCCCAGTGCTAGAGTCATATTCTGATTTACTTCGTTGCGGACGCAAGGCCATTGCGACAACTTACGCGCAGAGGTCGGGCACGTGGTACCCATCCTGGAGACGGAACTTGGCGAGCGGAACGGCCATTGTGATGTCCCAGCCTTTTCCTTCGGCGTCGAACGCGCGCCTCAGCTCTTGCACGAAGTAGAACAAGTTGTTCTTGTCCGACATCTTGCCGCCTCTGTCAGTAGCCCCGGGGTATTCCCAATCAATGTCCAATCCATCAAAGCCGTACTTGTTCATGAAGGCTGAGAAAATAATTACACTAATGTCAAATAACTTCTCTACAACAGGGGCGCAGCTAGGAATTAAGGCTGGGGGGGTTTTAGGCACAACTAATACTGGGGTGTGGTATACCCGCCAGGGGAAGCGGGGAAACATTATTTCAGAAACATTTCATTTTCCTTCAGAAACATTTCAAGATATATAGTTCAAAATGGTGAGTTTTACGGCTTTCGGAGGGATATTTTACTAAAATTTACACTATTCTATAAGAAATATTAATCCAATTAAGTAAACTGGATTAAAATTTGAAAATTTTCTGAGCTCTGAGGGGGGGGGGGTTTGTCCCCCCCCTCGCCGCGCCACTGCTCAACAAAGTCTATGCAAGATTTTATTTTTATATTCATAACGATTCCCCACTAATTACTTAGCTCAGTTCATCTTGGTAAATTATTTTAAAACGTTAGCATCAGTGCGTGTGTGCTGTCACCTCAAACCGATTTGTTTTCCTAAAGTTCTATTCTTCATTGGTTTTAAACGGCGATTGAATTTTATCATACCGCATTTCTTCATTCAGCCAAGATTTTGAATGAAATCAATCGACATTCTCTTCGCGTTAAAGGGTATTTTAAACATTGAAGCTAGTGTTTCTAATTGGTAAATTTCGTGAACAAGTGCGCTGCTATTGAATTATTCCTGTTTGGAATATTATTAAATTTATGACTTTTTGATTGTGTGTCATTACTGTTAAACTTTATGCTGTTGATGATGACAGCTTTACTTTTACACTTTTTAATGTGGAAAGTACCGTTTTTTATTGAAATTTTGAATTTGACCAGGATTGGATTAAAATTTCGATAAATCAGACATATTATGATATGCTAATGGCTGGTGATAATAATAATTCGACTAGGTATGTAATATGTAAAATATCGTAATTACGTGAAATTTTGAATATTTTGAGGATTAAATCAGAATTTTGGCGATATTAGGGTTGCAATAATATCCTAATGCGGCTTTAAATAATTGTAATCATAGAAACTGATAATTAGCCTGTCTTTGGAGCTTTTCTGAAATCATTAGTTGCTCCTCAGGAGTTCGAGGCAATTGAATGGAAATGAGAATTTGTACCTGGAATTAGTCTTTATTATTTTTAATCATGTTTTATTCATTTTAAGTCTTCAGAATAAATCTTACCAATGACGCTCCTGATGAAGGAGTCACGACGAGCCTTGACTGTGACCAGCTCGGAGTATTTGCGACCGCCCTCGCCCCATCCTCCCATGGCAACGGCTGTCCTCAGCCCTGGATGCGACTTCTTGAGGTCAGTGAAGTTGTAGAAACCTCTATTTGTGATGTCATTCTGGAGAAAGAACAAAATCATATTGCGGGTGACTGAGCTGATACATACGTGAATAGTATACATATGTATTCATCGATTTTAATTGAAAACGACTGCGTTATCTCCATATCGGCGCGGCATTCGGAAGGAAATCGACGCTAACATCATTTAATCAAGCGATACCTATGCTGCGTTTGGTGATGGAAGGTCGCTATATGGCCCATGACTACCCCATTACACAGTCTCCATGGGAACGCTAATCAACAAGCCACTTGTCCCCAGAACCCAAGAGTCCCTTATCAAATATTATTGGGTGGGAGACGTGGCTACGCTGATTTGGAATGACTATTTTACATTCAAACACAAATTATGTGTGAAAGCTGCAACGAAGGAAAGAACGTTGCCTTTAACAACCCAGTGAAGCTGACATGCAGTGTAACAAGATGGCGAAATGTTTAAATTTGGCGTGTGATAGCGAAGTTGAAGAAATAATAAAAAATGTAAGGAAACTATGCTCCTATCCACCAATTTATTCTCGCGGTACAACTAGTTTCGACGCAGCGGCGTCATCATCAGGTAAAAGGGTTACAAGCATGCTTGAATGAACTTCCACAGTAAGTTGAGCCGGAGGCTATAGATATTATTGAATAAATTCTACTCGGGTGGATTATTAAGCAGAGACGGAGAAATGTTTTTACATATACCGAGAATGAAATTCAGAAAGAAAAAATCATTTGGCTCAGTCGGTCGGGATTCGAACCCGGATGTACCGATTGCCGATTAGGTATGCTACCAGTTACATCACTAACCCATCTTCCTTCAATGTGAGTTTCATGATGGGTTTAACCGAACCAAGAGTAGAATAGGGAAGGCTATCGGATAGAAGAACGAAATGCAGAGCCAATGCGTCGAAACAATCTTCGGATTGATGATTTTTTTATGATTTGATGCCGTTGATAATGTGGCGGCTTCAAGTGACGCACCGAAGCTACTTCTACTGCGGCTTATGATTGAAATACGTCGTTCAGAAGACTCACTTCTTCGTCCAGGACGAGAACCTCCCATGTGACGTTGGAGACTCCGATGAAGGCGTAGATGACGTGGGTGCAGAGGTCAGCCGGAATGTCTGAGATCTTGTAGCTGCCAATTCCAGGGCGGTAGATGGCCCAGTTGCTGAAGTAGCATGACACTCTGGGCGACCTGTCCTTGTTGAAGGGCGCTACTGGGTTGTACTCGCTTGGCTTGGCATAGCCTAGAAAAAATGACGAGCAGTTTGTGTGAACCCGTTTGGCGAATCTGTTATTAACAAAATTCACTAACTCTTGATTAACTTTGTGGTATTCCATTATAAGTTTTCCTGGATATCAGATGATTACTTATACCACTTATTTTTTATATCAGAGCGCGACCCGGGTTTCAATGAATTATCACCATCTTCAGGCGCAAATTATGATTTATTTATCTCATTATCGTTACCTAGTTACTTGATGAATTTTATTTTTCTGGCGTCCGTTTTAAAATCCATCAAGTAACTAGGTAACAATAATCGGATAAACAAATCATAATTAGCGCCTGAAGATGATGATAATTCATTGAAACCCGGGTCGCGCTCTGAAAAAAATAAGTGGTATAAGTAATTGTGTGATATCCAGGAAAACTTTGAATCTGTTATTTCCTTACCAGACATAATACATTACTCAATGCCATTTATTGGTCTTATCAAACATGATTTCCCTCCATCCCTTTGACATGGATATCTCGCTGGTAACGAAATCGATGTACAGCTAAGAAAACCATTGGCATCTTTAATAATCTCACTATGTATTTTTATATTAATCGGCGATACTACATTACATGGGGAAGGTTGGTAAACTAGTGGGTAGGGTGCTTGGCTACTTGTCCCGGGTTCTTATCCCTTCGGACGCTTTCAAACAAAATCCTCCAAGTCCAGGGTGGCCCCGGGAAAGGAACTTTCTCCCTTACAATGAATGTGTGGAAATCACACGCCTGAGGCCTAGTCTGCGGTGAGCTCTACCCTGACAAATTCAAAGCAACCTTCGGGCTAAAACATTGATTGAGTGATACTACATACATAGAATGAACGTTGGCTGGAGACCTTCTGTTGGCTCAATACCAGCTGCAGCGATGATAAATAGTTTTACTCTGAAAAAGCCTTACATTGAGTTACTGTGGACTTGGCTTGCGAAAAATATAATAAATGTCCTTCAAAGAATAAGCTGTCCAGTTTGTGCAATACTTACGTTTATCATGCACGCTTTGCGATAAAAAAAGTAACATTGGCAAACATGTACACGCTGAGGATTTGTTCCAACATCCCTATAATCCTGTGAGAGCCAGGTGTTCTTTGGCCTTGCGTTCTTTTCCTCTGCTAAAGAAGGTTTGTACACCCGTACTGTGTTTACCGAGGGCCAACTGATAATTTATCGCTCAGTTGTGTTGAGAAGAGATTTCTTTTTGTTGCGAAAGTTTCATCTAAGCTATGTATTTACTATCTTAAATATTTATGCATGGTTCCCATATTAAAGGCCTTTTAAATACCTATTTGTGCATAGTTGCGGGTCATAATTTTTAGTTTTTATGATCACTTCTATCGTAAACCTACTGATATTCGTCTTTTACTTCATTGTTTTTTCAACAGCTATTGATAAGATGACGCATTTACTCTAAATATCATGTTATTTCTTATTAGACTTCACACCGAAACATGTCTAACTTCCACCAATTGAAGCCTGATTCTGTTGAACTCATAAACTTACGTGTGCCGTAATTTGAGTTGACTTAATTTGAGTTCATAATTTGAGGTACTCCATTGCATTTACATAAGATGGAATATATTCTTACAGAAACATTCATAATTTAGCTGTCTGTAGCAGTATTCGAAGCGTCTGTTAGTTTTTCATCAAATCTGACAAGGGTTCCTCAAAAAACTAAAATACTAACTATATACGCTATATCAGACTAACTATAAGTACTGACTATCTACACTCCATTCTTGTAAAACAAGGAAAGATGTCGTTTAAGTCGAGGATCTTGTAAGGTAACTGCGATTCTGATAGGTTTTCATTATTTTTTTATTTCTATCAACTACTAAAAATTTCATGTAAGTACCACGTATACCAGCGAGTGATTTTTTTCTGTGTTAATCTAATCTTCACCGTCGCAGATAAAATTAATTTAACTCTATTTGGTAGGTAAAACTCAACAACAGATTAAATAATATGTGAATAATGATAGTTATCAATTTTCTATTACATCATGGCTGTTATTTTTACATTTTACTGGTTGGCTATGTATGAAATTCCGACCGAGTAAATGAAGTCTTGTTCCTAATAATCCGGATTTTTAGACGTTCTACTTATATAATGCCACGACTGAACGTCGCTTCTTTATCGAGTGATATCGTGTCAACTCCTCTATCGATCGTATCATTGATCTTGTTCTCCTGACAGCATCTGGTTTTGTCATCCATATCTGTCCATTGTCATTGGATTTGTCAATCAATCTTAGTTGAGATTTCACTTTTCCAAATGGGTTATCAATGATGCTTCTCTCTTAGCCTAAGTTTATCTCTTTAAATACGGTATGTCCTGGGTCATATGATTTACTGCGATTAATGTTGGAGCTTAACACAGAGCACGTAATCAAATCTTTGTTTTTTATCGGATTTGGAAGTTATAAAAGGAGTGAATGATGTTTGTGGTGATAAAACTTGATGAGAGATCCGTGGCTTATTTCTTTGATCAGTGAAGTTATTTGAGACGTGAAGTTCAGTTGAATTTTATTCCTGTCCATCTTATCTGAAGAATCTTGAAGCAAATTTTCAGGCAATGTAGCTGTTATTCCTACCACATAAAATTCGAATATGTAACAGTTTATGCAATGCGTCAAGCAAATAGAAATTTGAGGCCACATTTTTCACCTTCCTAGGCCAAAATATTGATTATAAACCTAGCATGAAAGAAATGTTAAATATTCATTTAGGTGGGCACTAATATACCGGATGTAGAGCCACGCGTATTACTCAATAAGAAGTAAACACATGAGATTATATCAAAATTGGTGAGAATAAAAGGGAATCTGAAGACAGTTATTGTGATATTTGTATGATTCCTTCAATGAACCCGAGCATCTAATTGAAAAATTAGAACTGGAATAGGAAGTGATGATACTCCGTATCTACGCATCATCTATATGGAGTCATTTTGGGAGGGTACAGATGAAATCATGTTTTATTCACTATGAGTACATACATTTGATTCTGTTGAAGTCTTTCATGATTTATCCCTGTTACCTAAAATATTGAGGCGATGGGGTGTAAGTATCATCAGTGGTGATGTATGATGAAATGTGTCTGCAACGGTTAATTAACTCCTGTGTTAGATTTATATTTGATTTACGTAGAGATGAACATTTGTCCAAATTCTACACTGATCTGAATTAGTTACCTCTTCACGGCCGTAGGAATTATATCCTGGGATCTTTTCTGTTCTCCTTATTCCAAAAATAGACTCATGCATACCTGTACGAATTATTCATCCCCCGCAAAAAAGTTAATGGAATTTCCACCCGCCGTGTTTCTGACATTCAAATTCCTCAAGCCCGTACCGATATATATTTCAAATCTTTTCATCTAACTGCGTCTAGATTCTGGAACTCTCTACCGCCAAATATAAAGACGTCACAATCACTTCAGTCGTTCAAAGGAAGGCTGTACTCCTATTTGAAGTCTGGGGCTTAATTCAGACTCCTCAACTCATTGAAGTTATCATCTTGGTGTTGTGATGTTATCAAAACTCTCTACATAAATGTGTATATTTATGTGTGTGTTCATTACTGTCTGTGTTAAAACTTATATTTTTGTGTTATTAGTATTGAATATTTAAAATTTTTTGTCTAAATATCTACTACTTGTTAGCCTTTCAAAAATCTCCATATTTTTGTCAAAATGCCTTTTATTAAGAGTGGAACATTTCCTGTATTTTGTATTTTTTGCTCTCGTAGGTTTTACCTAAAGCATAATAAAAATATTCATTCATTCATTACGGATAAATTTATATTGAAAAGCGAAACAAGTGTCAGCAAAACTGCCTGCTTCCAGCAAGTCGAAATTTGATTTTCAATAATTTTTAAAATACGTGCTAATGTGGAAAATCCATGACTTCGTGGACTCTTTAACGTTATATCAAGAGTGGAGCTGTTCAAACCTTAATGACTAATTCAGTGACGGATCCAGAGAGAAGTTAAGGGGGGTTACAACCAATCCAATTTACACTAGATAAATGGCAATTTTGTTCAGACGCCCGCCACTGCCGGGAGGTTAACCCCCCCACGTCTATGAATGTGTAGGTACTCACCGGTGGTAAAAGTGAGCGCGAATATTGCGCAGAACGCCAGCAAAAGCCCAGCGTTTCTCATCCTGGCAAGGTTTCGCAACCTGAAAAGAAAATCGGTACCCTTGTAAGTAGGGAGTAAAATGAATTGCGCATGCTAGATGCTTCAGAGCTTTCGTGTGGAATGGCATTATTCGCTTAACCGCATTTGCTTCGATTTAGGAAAGGGAAAATTTCATTTTTCTTCCATTCTCCATCGAAATAAGAGAAATTTTTGATTCCTAATACCCAGCCTAAATTGAGTTACTTATGTTTTACACACAGAGTGACTACGCTTAATACTGCAGTGTATTCACTCTTAATACTTTAGTGTAGTCACATATACTCATATTAAGCCGCCGATTTATTTATTTGCTAAATATTTTGTATAGTGGCTGTGATATCCCTGATGTGTCACAATTCATGATTGTTCGGCCATGAGTTACGACATTAATACGTGGGTTAATTATGGCTATAGTATTTAGTTATGAACACGCCACATGTTTTATGAAAAATAAGTCAAGAAAATTTTATCTTGTTTAATAGTAATTGCGCTACATACATATAGGTTATTTTTAACGTATGGGTATTTTTTTCATAGTAGGTAAAAAAAATTAAAAAATTGCTTTCTTGAACGGTGTTCCAGCTGAAATGGCAATGACTGGGTCCAGAAAAAGTCTGAATGGCATGAATTGTTTCTTCTGGTATTCTAAGAACTCACTCCTAGGCCTGTCTTTGTTTTTTTAATGCTGCGTACTTAGGTATCTAATGTCAAAGTTCGTACTCTAATCCAAAATTTTAACGTGAAAATATTCACAATGAGCCAGCAGACAGTATTTCAAAGGGGATATTTGCTTTTCATTGGGGACACAATATTCAAATTACTAAAAAAAATCTTACTTGGTGGGGGAAATAAAGACATATAGTATGAAAAGAGGCTGAATGCAACCATGCGTGTATGTACGCATGTATAGCAAATTGTAGAGATGAATTCTTGGTCGAAAGTTTATTTTTTTCTGAAGGTGGTGGACACACACAGAATTATTGCACTATTCTGAATTGTCCGTGAAAAGATGACCCTTGTATGAGCTGCGGTTTACTTCCTTTCCTGTTGACTGATCTTTAATGACAGATTTTAATCCTAGAAGTCGAGTTATTCAGGTGTGTCGAGTCATTACTTCCCAGCCAATATTCTAAACATTTCAGATTATTTTTGGCATTTTTTGACGAATTTTAGCGAACCAGCTGATAATATCGCACTGTCAAAAAACATTCAGTTGCTTTTAGTGAACAACAAAGAAATAACATATGAGTTTACCTACTTCAGGAGCTTCTTGGTACGAGGAAAAACTAGGAATAATTTCCAATCAATGTTCATTTTACTTCGAAATTACAAATACAGGCAAATATTTGTGGCCTGAAGATATTACCTGAATAAGTTGAAATTTTCTGCGCAGTGAGGATCACTAACCATAAACTTATTAAATATAACTAAACGCCCTTTCACGATACTTTCTATTGGTCCGAGATACACAATTTTCTTATATTATCTTTTCAACGTGTTGGTCGCTTCCAAAAAATTCAAACCACATGCCGTGCATTTGGCTGGAGGTGCACGCTGTTGACGCCGAAAGGCAGATCAAACCGCGGCACAGGCGCCGAGTCTACTCAAGATAAAATTATTATTATTATGACAGTATTCTACCGATTAAGGTAGGTTTCCATGGAGTTCTAAAGAAGTGATCTGGGAGCCTCCCTTTCCTCACAGCACTGTCTTCTTCAATTCACTGTAAGGCCTACTCCCTTTCAATCTATCTAAAAATCCTATTCTTTTCCTTCCCCTCCCTCTTTTCCCTAACATTCTACCCTCTATCACCCTCTTCAACATCCCCTCCCCGCTAAGTATTCACTCCATCGAAACATTCTGTCTCCTCCGTACCTCATCTAAAAGCTGCCTCTCCTTGCCAACCGTATCCAGCACTTCGTCTTTCTTTTTCCTCTCCGTCCATTTCACCCTTTCCATTCTTCTCCATACCCACACCTCGAATGCCTCCAATCTTCTCTCCTCTTCTTTCTTCAATGTCCACATTTCCGAACCGTATAGCGCTACACTCCAAATCAAACTCTTCACTAACCTTTTCTTTAAACTCTTACATAACGATCCTCTCAGAAGCTCCTTTCTGTTCATGAACGCCTCCTTTGTTAATGCAATTCTCTTCCTGATGTCCTTACTACTGTATCTGTTTTCCTCTAACGTACTGCCTAAGTAGTTGAACTACTCAACCTGCTCAAGTTTTTTACCACCAACTCAAGATAAAATAAAGTTCAATATTTCCCACTTAATATTTCACCTTGGTTTCGAATTTCTCACAGGAGGGCTACATACGAGCATTTGAAAAGATGACTATTCCTCACTCTACTCAATGCAGAGCAAAATAAAACTTACGGTGCTCATTGAAGCGAAGTATAAAAATTAATGCATATATTGTAAAAGTTTAATCCTAGTTTCTTTAATTGTTTGTTACCACTACTACATTTGGCTGCCAAGTTTTCCTTTTCATGCACAATTTGCTCTTTTTTACTGAGTCTAGCGCTACATCTTTATACTTCTTTCTTTGCTCAAAGGGTGATTTCCGGAGCATAGAAAGGTTTATATTCTATTTTTGATCCTTGGAACTCAATATAAAATTGTTCTTTACTGATTCGCGCTGAACATTGGCGTGAACGCCGCAAGACATCGAATGTTTACCGTGAGCGCACTAATCTAATTCTATTCTCTACCGGGACTTTGGATCCTTTTTTACGTGACGTTGTTCGGGAATGAGGTGGGAAAAACAGTACCTACATAATGTCCTGCGAGCCACCTCTAGGGTGTTTGGCAGGGGGTGATCAATCACCAGCATGCAGCATTCAATTGGACTCCCACATGCACACCACACGGTCCAAAAATCGTCACGTATACTAACAAATTATGCTACCATATGCTGTTAGAAATAAAAATAAAATTAAGAAACACGTATTAAGTTTTACATAGGTTAGTAGGCTACACTACAAGTCACGCAATAAACGCGCATGCACGCATTTATGAGTTCTATCGCTGCAGTTATAATCTCTTATTGATCGTGGAAAAAAAGACATTCTGAATCTGTCTGCTCTACAATCCATCTCTCTTATTTTATTTATACGTTCTGATCTTCCGTAGTATGTTTGCGTCCGTAAGATATCGTTAACTTCGTGAGAAAAGACACCGCTCTTGAAGTTATCTAAAAGGTTTAGTCTATTTTTCAATCTACGGTCCGACAGAGATTCCCATCCGAGTTTATCCAAGAGGTCAGTTACACTAACAAGACTATCGTAACGACCTTTCACATAATTGGCAGCTCTTCTTTGCACGCGTTCTAACTCTGTTATTAAGCCTTTTTCATGACGGTCCCAAACACTGGCAGCGTATTCTAAATGTGGTCTAACGAGGGAGAAGTAGCTAATTTCTCTCACTTTGTCGTCGCACTTTCCTAATATTCTTTTAACAAAACCCATTTTACGATTAGCTTGACCGGTTATATCTCGAATATGTATATTCCACGATAGATCATTATTGAGTCTAACTCGTAGATATTTCACGGATTCAACAATCTCTAATTGGGTACCCCGAATTATATAGCAACGTTGTAGGGAGTTATTCTTCTTCCAGAAATTCATTACGACGCATTTTTTCCAATTTGATTCTAACTGCATCGCACCACGTTTGGATAGCAGCAAGGTCATTCGTTAGTTCATCTATATCTTTGCTGGAACGGATTTCTCTGTAGTCTACAGCGTCGTCTGCAAATAATCGTAACTTACTGTGCACTACTTTGCCAATGTCGTTTATATAAAGAAGGAATTGGAGTGGGCCCCTGACACTACCCTGAGGGACGCCAGAAATATATAAGTATAAGTAAGTAAGTAGCTTGATTGAGATAGTACTCACCCTCTCCTAGGATGCTGTAGCTAGGGGAACTTGTGAGATCGGTGATCCGCTGAGGATGCTGTCCCAACCACAACCGCTGAGGCGGCGGCCCGGACCTCCCTCTATAAGTAGCACTGTGGGATAAGGGGGGTGGGGGAAATGAGGGTCCGTAAGTGCGAAGTGATGATTCAATCTGGTGATTTGAGGGCGACAATGGGATGCGATTAGATAAATCCAGAGATAGCGAAATCCGTGGGTGCACTTGCCTTGACTGACAACTGTGGAAAGATGAGGGGCGCGTCTGATGCTCCGATAATAAGTTGTTCTCACAATCTTCGCACAAATTTCACAGTTGAACTCTTTTCGTGTTTCCTGCTGCATTGAATGGGAATCGCTGGGATCGAGGAAAAAATTATCAGTACCAAGAGGAGGTTTCAATTTGCGATGGTGTTTGAATTGGTCAGGATTGATTTTGGTGCAGTATGACTCTGGTTGCTCTTTGCTTCAACTGAATAGGGTGGTTTCCTATTATTTTTTATTGCCTAAATCGAAAAATATTATTCCTGGAGTACGTATTTCACGCTTTTAGATTTTTAAATGACGATATCTATTTTTCGCGATTAAAAGAAAAGTGAAAATTTTCAAGCGCGCGAAAACGCGACGGCTAAGTATGAATGATAGGAAAACTCCGTGTGACGTCGTTCTGGTTCTCGCTGCCGCAAGTGAGGTGACCTTGGGGCGAGGCTTTGAGCGCTGATACGACGCAGGATGCTAGCAGGTAGCAGAGTACCCTGCTAGCAGGTAGCGCTTGGCTTATATAAGGATTGTTAATACCTTATCAATAGAGATGGGTCAAAAAGAACCGAACTGCCAAAACGAACTGTTCACTGAAATGAACCGGTTCGAAAATGAACCGTTCTCTAAAACACCCTGTTCACTGTTCATGTCGGCACTGTACAATCGCGGCGTACTCGGTACAGTAGGTATGATCATCAAGAGGCATTTTGTACTGCAGCTTACTCGAGCAAGTGCGTTGTGGGTACAACAGATGGCGGTTACGAGGGAGGCCATCCAAGGCCGCCGAAGTGCGTCGTAGACGACCGAGCCCCTCCTCTTCTTTCTCTACTATTCCCCTTCGTCGACGGAAACGAACATGATAGCCACTGAACAGTTCGTTCTAACTAATATTTGAACTGATATTTAAAATATTAGTTCTTTCGAACCGTTCGTTCTAACTAATATTTGAACTGATATTTAAAATATTAGTTCTGTCGAACCGTTCGTTCTAACTAATATTTGAACTGATATTTAAAATATCAGTTCTTTCGAACTGTTCGAAATATTAGATCAAATATTAGTTTCCTCGGGGCGTTCAGTTGGGATATCGTGTTCATTTTGATTTCGTATTTTGAACATTTGTGGATTTGTGGATGCATCTCCAAAAATACCGTTTAAAACGCGATTCATGAACTTAGGAAACGATTGAACTCATGATTGTGGAACATTTTTTTCGGTCCCTTTACCAAATTGATATTTGGACTTAAGTTTTTGGCGCCTACGATGAAATTTTTTAATGTGGATGCATCTCCAAAAATATTGTTTAAAACGCGATTCATGAACTTGGGAAACGATTGAACTCATGATTGTGGAACATTTTTTTCGGTCCCTTTACCAAGTTGATATTTGGACACGTTTTTGGCGCCTACGATGAAATTTTAATTTTTTAAGTGCGCTGTATTGTGCAATGTGGATGCATCTCCAAAAATGTTGTTTAAAACGCGATTCTTGCTCGAAATTACCATAACACTCTCCACAAACCTTACGATACCACACTAAGCTTTCATGTACTCTAAACGCATGATAAACAATATTTTCTACCGAATGACCCTACCTGTTCACTATGAACCGATATTTTGAACTGTTCTTTTTACTGAACAGGATCAAAGTGAACGGTTCATAAAAATGAACAGCTTAACCCACCTCTACTTATCAAACGAAGGAGACTTTCCAACCATAGGCAGTTTTAATAGGTGATTATTAAGACATGTTTCCCTGAGCTCTGTGCCCCATGCATGCATTGGTAATCTCAGACTATGTAAAACTCATGTCTTCTCGTATAGAAACTAGGTCCCTGTGTCGTCATGTGGAGTGGCATCTTATGGGCATCAATCTGGCCTTTTTCAAATGAGGTTAAAATTGCCCATTGCCATTTGTCTAAACTGGGATTTGTAAAACCAAATAATTTGTAAATTATGAATAGACAATTGGTGGGTAAAGAATCGCAATCAATGCCTTTCGTTTTCTTTGATGAAGGAAACTACCCTATTGTTGGTCATATGACCGAATAATATAGGAAAATACATCCCTCATCTGAGAAAAATAAAGAACAAAGCAAGCAATATGAATCAGTGGATTGAGTTCTCAAAGCGTTAGTTTATTGAGTTATGAGCTAGGGAATGGCCACAGATAGGAGCTACCTGGCCACAATTACATTTCTTATGTACTCAACGCATACACACACACAACAAAATTCATTGGAAAGGAACACACAAGAGAAAAAAGGACGAGACAGACCGAATTTTCGTTCTTGGAAGTGATACTCTTGGATGAAATATTGCATGGTCCTATATCCGAAAAAAACAACAATGCAAAGGCGTCCCCGAGAATATTGCCCGGGAAAGCCATTTGATATTTCCGTAAGGGAAAAGCTTGTGGAAGACGAGGGCGAGGTGCACCAAACATAAAAGCAGAAGGATAGATAGATTATAAATAAGTGCCCCGTGAATTTAAGCTGAGGCGACGATTGAGACAACAGAAGATATTGAGGTAGATTGTTTGAACTAAGTGGCCACATAATTACATCAGTGATTACTATGCACACCACTTCGAACCATGATCCTTCTTAGCTTCAAGCGAGCCACGCGTTTCTGTGTGTAATGATATGTTTTATCGTTTTGTATTGGCCACGACCGATAACTTGCAGTAAAATTAAAAGTCGTTATTTATAAGTAAAGTATCCACTTACCTATAATTGCGAGAAACTTGATTTCTCTCTCACTCATAGATGATAATAAATACTTAATCTAACCATGAATTTTTTCCTAGAAATCAGATCCGATTCCTACGATTACGATCCATCTACTTTAGATATCCTTACGTCGTCTTTCTAGCTCGATTAATTAAAAATGAAAACAATAGATAAAAAAAGTAACAGAAAAATAACTTTTTTGATCTAAATAAAAACAAACATGTGTAGGGGTCTCGGGAAAAATTAATAGTAAGTGAATTTTTCATGTAAAGACAAGAGTAGTAGTGCGGGATAGTAACTTGGGGGGGGTTAATTTGAACAAATTTATGATGCCAATAGATGTTGTGCCTAAAACACATAAGTAAAATAATAATAAAGTATATAATAACATTTTTATAGAAACCAGGTTTTGTTAACAAGAAAAAATAACTGCCTAAGGCCCCTTAAATTATTGAAAATTTCAAATATGATTGATGAAAAATGAAGATATGTTTTAAAAGAACATTTCAGATGTCAAAAACGAAAAACGTGGTGCGCATAAGAGATTATAAAATTAATAGTTGAGGGTCAATATCTATCAGATTTGTCTCCTAGCGAAAGCGAATGTAATCTCACTAGCTCACCACGTTATTCGATTTTGATATATGATATGTTCTCCTAAAACTTACTTTTTCATCAATCATATTTGATATTTCCAACAATTTAAGGGGCCTTAGGCAGTTATTTTCTTCTTTTTAATAAAACGTGGTTTTTAGAAAAATGTTATTTTTATTCTTAATATTATTTTACACTTCTTAATTTTCTTAGAGAGTTTTAGAGTTTCTCTTTAGAGTTTTCTTTTTAGTTTCCCAATGCCTACTTGATTGGCAAGAAAGGATGATCTTAAATGATACAAGTAATTTAAAGTAAGTAAGATAATTATTATTGGCATAATTGCCCTATTTACTTCCGTTGACTTAATTATTTGAATCTATTATAAAAACATTTGTTTGCTCAAATTGGCTTTATGACTGAATTGATTTCCATTTACTTTTATTTATCATTAATCTGACTGTAAAATTAAAAGTATTGTTTGTAATTTCTATTATTCTACAACGAATAGAGTTTTTTAATGGATTATCCATAAAAAAAATCATCATGCACGGTATTTATTACATTGAAATTGATTAAAACATGTTGGCTAGTGCTTCTCTGATAAAATATTCTTGAAATGAAAATACGCAACCCTGGTAACTTTTCACTGGAAAACAGGGTGTTACCAGGGTTGTGTATTTTCATTTCAACATTGATTTTCACAAAGTAAAAGCCGAATCGATTGATTTCATCAAAATATATTTATTAAACTGCTCATCTTCCCAGCCTTCCTTGTTCTGATGTCCTGAAATTGATGTCTTAACACACTGTATTATTATTAGTGTTCCTCACTCTCTCTTTACTTTCTTTCATTTCACTGTGTTTTTTGCACTTCAACTATTTTACCTATTTATTCCTCAACTCATTTCATTGCCATTATTTTAAATCGGCAAGAGATCTTGACAAGAGCCAACGCAACAGTTTTATCAATAGCCGTCAAGAGTTTCGTAGTATATATTAATTAAACTATTCATATTGCAAACCTATCTTGTCAAATGTCTTGAAATTGATGTCTTCACACACTATATTGTTTTGAGGTTCCTCACTTTCTCTTTTATTCAAAACCTTTTCATCTCTAAATTCAGTTTGTTAACTTCTTCCTTCAATATGAGATAGTTTTGTAGAAAACGTTTGTTATTCAATAGCGTAGTTTCCTTCATCAAAGAAAACGAAAGGCATTGATTGCGATTCGTTGCCCACCATTAGTGTATTTATAATATACAAATTATTTCGTTTCAGAAATACCGGTTTAGACGAATGGCAATGGTCAATTTTATCCTCATTTTAAAAAGGCCAGATTGGCGCCCATGCGATTCCACTCCACGTGACGACACAGGGACCTAATTTCTATAAGAGTAGATAGGAGTTTTACATTGTCTGAGATTACCAATGCATGCATCAGGAACAGAGCTCAGCGAAACATCTCTTAATAATCGCATATTAAAAGTGGCTATGGTCGGAAAGTTTCCTTCGTTTGATAAGGTATTAATAATCCTTATTTAAGCCAAGCGCTACCAGCTAGCAGGGTACTCTGCTACCTGCTAGCATCGTGCGTCGTATCAGCGCTCAAAGCCTCGCCCCAAGGTCACCTCACTTGCGGCAGCGGGAACCAGAACGACGTCACGCGGAGTTTCCCCAGCATTCATACTTATCCGTCGCGTTTTCGCGCGCTTGAAAATGTTCACTTTTCATTTAATCGCGAAAAATAGATATCGTCATTTAAATATCTAAAAGCGTGAAATACGTACTCCAGGAGTAATAATCCTTCGGTTTAAGCAATAAAAAAATAATAGGAAACCACCATGTTGATGTCTTCGCACACTATATTATTATGAAGTTCCTCACTTTCTCTTTTATTCAAAATCTTTTCATCTCTAAATTCAGTTTGTTTACTTCTTCCTTCAATCTGAAATAGTTTAGTAGAAAACTTTTGTTATTCAATTGTTGACTGGAACGTAGAGACAACAAAAGTTAATTACGAATTCCCCATTTCAATGTACAATTTTCAGAGCAAGTCATAAGACGAAAGGGAAATAAATCTAAGGCTTCTGTTGAAGATAAAAAAGACAAAAACATACTGGTACTTTATGCTTGAAAAAAAGCCTCTTTATTGCACCTACTGCGATTGCAGTGCGTCCATTAGATTTAAGCGGCCATTTGTAGAACTTCATATCTAATTTTTATATCTGAATGTTACTCGAGGTACTCTTCCAATCGTGGTAAAAGTGTGATTTGAAGTAAGAAAAAAAGTGATTTGACTTGCAAGATTTCGCCCGGAAGGACGGACAGGAAAGCGAGTATAATAAAACGTGGTAAAAAATAGGATGTAATTAAAATTTACATAAAAAACAAATTTGCTGCAATAATCATAGCGAAAATTTTTATCTATGGAAATTTTTAACTCGATCTTATTTGGTTTAAGATGTGCTCTTACTACCTTTACATGTTTTTTACGAGTGATATTACTTTTCACTTGTTTAGAAACCTTTTGACGAAAATCGACTTTTATACATTTTATCGGAATTCGAACTGTTCTCTTTTCTGCAACAAATCAACTCAATTCATTCGAAAACCTATCAATTCTAGAGCTTTAAAATCTTTGTTCGTTGAAATATGGACATTTAAGAAGTATGAAGGAACGGAAGAAATGGTGAAATCGATGCACCAAGCGTATTTTAAAAATAATTTTATGAGAAAAAATAAATCCGGAATGAATAATTTTATCATGCATTGAAATGACGCCTCATGCTTTGTGTCATTTAAATGCATGTTTAGCGGAAATTCTACATGCATTCCATGTTGAATTTCCGCACTATTTCACCCATTGCGCTAGAAATTTTTCAAATATTTATAAATCTATGTAAATGTACCTTTGAGTGAGGAGTCAGTCACCACTGTGCAGTGTCAAATTTTCGAATGATATGACGTCATAAATCTATTATGTACCTTATGCCACCCATAACCTCTTGCACTATCATGCTTCACCAGCGCTCCTAGAATTATATTTCACTGACAACTCTAATATTTCTTCTAAACTGGCAAATGATGCACATACATTTTTTAAATTAATTAGATGGTAGTGAAAATAATTTTATTTCACTTACACGTCACTTAATCTCAAAATTTGATCATTTACTAAAGCCGAAACTTTTTTGTGAACATTTAATGGTTCTAGTATGTAGAATACGGCCCAGACTGCGCAAGTGAGGATAGCGGACGGAGAATTTGGAGGAGAGGAGCCTAGAATGTAACCAGGACGTGTATTCCCACTTTGTGGATTTGGAACAAGCAATTGAGTGAATTGGGTCAAGTTAATGGATATTCTCAAGAGAATAAGTGTAGATTGGAGAGATAGGCAACTCATTCGAAATCTGCATATGATCCAGAATGCACAAGTGAGGGTAGCAGACGTGAATCTGAATCATAATCTTGGTGGCTACGAATTGGCTGAGGAGTGAGGTGAGGATGTCCTTTTTCGTCGTTGATTTTCAATGCAAACGCTGGCGAAATGCGGTTATTACAGGACTATCAGCCTAATATCGCACGCGGCGAAAGTGGTACTAAGGATATTGAACAGACGAATGGAGGCGAGGGCAAACGAGTATTTGGGCGAAGATCAGTTTGGTTTCAGAAAAGGGAAGTCAACTCGTGATGCAATAGCAGTTATTAGGTCCCTCGTTGCGAGGAACCTAGAATATGACCAGGACGTATATGCCTGCTTTGTGGATTTTGAAAAAGCCTTTGATAGAGTGAACTGGGTAAAGTTATTGGATATTCTCAATAAAATAGGAGTAGATTGGAGGGATAGGCGACTAATTCGTAATCTGTATATATCCCAGACTGCGCAAGTGAGGGTAGCGGACGGAGAATCTGGGTGGGCAAGAATGGGACGAGGAGTGAGGCAAGGCTGTCCTCTTTCGCCGCTGCTCTTTAACGTGTACGCTGAAGAGATGGGAATTAGAATGGATGGATGGATTAGTTAGAAGCTGGAGTAAAAGTTGGAGAAACGATGTTCAAATCAATGATAATCAGGCGTTGATTATCCAGTCACCGAGGGGACTTTAGGCTCTTGTGGATGCGTTAGACAAGAGATGTGAGGAGTATGGGAGGAGGATTAATCAAAAGAAGACCAAGGTCATGCGGCTTGGTAAAACATCGCGAGCGAGGACTCTGAATCTTCGTTTTCGAATCTTCCCTCTGGTTTCATATGTCAATTCATGACATGATTTTTTTAATCTAATGATAGGGATTTTATTTATAAAACGGGATTAAATTTGTGAATAGAATGATGTCATCGGCAGAGAGGCTCTTTCAATGTCCCGGACGCCCACAGTTTTATTCTTGACGATAACTCTCTGAAAGCCTCCGTATTTTCCGATTTTTAATCTATTTCGCACCACATGTCAAGTGGGACGGTTCAAATTGCTTCGTATCCTCAGATTAAGACACGAATTCGGAGTACGATTGCATTATGAGTAAAAAAGGCGTACTTTCAGGTGCGATATAAATCTCGACTGATATCATATCATTTCGTATCGTGTCAGAAGCCGGGAAGATGATTATCCAGGATTAAGGTATCGGCCTTAAGATAATATTATCAACTGATCTCATAAGACTCTAAACGCATTTATTACATTATACTTCGAATAAAACAATCTCTCGTAATAAACGAATCAAATATTTTCTTGGATATGAAGTAATGAGCTCTACGGCTTTGACAGGCAAATGTTAATTAAATACTCCAAAAGCCGTAACAAGTTACACTTATCCGTTTTACACTGACCCGGAGTTCTCACTTCCTTTTTATGCATCTACATCTACACAATACCCTGCGAGCCACCTCTGGGGTGTTTGGTAGGGTTTGGCATGCTGGTGATTGATCACCCCCTGCTAAACACCCTAGAGGTGGCTTGCAGGGTATTATGTAGATGTAGATTATAACTGCAGGGTTAGAAATAAAAATATATAAGATGACTTGTAGTGTAGCACACTAAATTATGGAAAACTTATTGCATGTCTCTGAATTTTGTTATTGTTTCTAACAGCATATGGTAGTGTAATTTTTTAGCATGCGTGACGTTTTTTGTACTGTGTGGTGTGCATGCGGGAGTCCAATTACATGCTGCATGGTGGTAATTCATCACCCCCTGCTAAACACCCTAGAGGTGGCTCGCAGGGTATTATGTAGAAGTAGAAGTAGAAGGGAGGTAAAGGGAAATAACACTACAGTTTATTCACTTATAGATGAACGAGGCGATAGATTGACGAACAATCGAGATAAAGCTTATCTTTGAAATAATTTTTTTCATAGTGCCTTCACTAAATTCACGACAAATATATCAACACCTTTACCTCGACTCTACCAAGAACAAATGCCGTTTATCTGTATTTGAAGCAGTGGCTTAGAAAAACAACTCAACTCCATTAATCCAATGAAATCGCTAGGCACTGATTTTATTCCAGCTTAAGTGTATATTGAATTATCTTCAGAAAACGCCGATTACTAGTAATGGCTGAACATCGAGAATATAACTGCTAAACACAACCTGCGTAGCGTAACACCTTACTTGAAGATAGTGTTCGAAAAATCCCTGGTAGAACTCAAAGTCCCTAAAGATTAGAAAACAGCAAACGTCACGCCTATATTTAAAGGTGGGAATAGGTAGAAGCCTAGTAATTATTTTCCGATTTCACTTACTTCCATTTCTTGCAAAATATTGGAACATATTAATTTTTTTGTAAAAGGACATTTGTCCGTATAATAAATATTATTATTATTATTATAATGGGCCATCTAGATAGCCGATATGTGTTAGCAAAAGAACAGCATGGATTTAGAAAAGGGAGGTCCACTGAAACTGAACTTACTCTCTTTGTTCACGATATCTTAGCCGCGGGTGACAGACATATTCCAGTCGACGCCACATTTTTAGACTTCAGAAAGACCTTCGATAAGGTTCCGCATTTAAAGCTGATTCAAAAGTTGGAAGTATACGGTAGTTGGATCAAAGATTTCCTAAACGATCGCGAACAGAGGGTTGTTTTGGATGGAGTTAGTTTGGATATAATTCAAGTTACCTCAGGTGTACCCCAAGGAAGTGTTATAGGTCCTCTTTTGTTCCTTCTTTACATTAATGACATTACCACCGTGGTCACGAGCAAAATCCGCCTCTTCGCAGTTGATGTGGTTGTATACAGAACAGTTTACGACTATAGCGCTAGATTAACATTAGAAAAGGACCTCGTTTCCGTAAATGAATGATACAGTACTTGGGAGCTATAATTAAATCTTGATAAGTGTGTGGTGATGAATTACTTGGAAAAGGATATATCTTCCAGAAGGAGCTACACCGCTAATTAACGGGATTCCATTATCAAATGCCGAATTCGTAAAATACTTAGAGATCACCATTACCAGGGATCTTTCTTTAGGTGAACACATACGCGAAGCACATATGCGCGAAAGCTAACAGTAAACTGGGATTTGTAAAAAGAATTCTCCGTAAATGCCCAAAAAAGATGAAAGAGATAAGCTACCTGACTCTAGTGAGGCCTCACTTGGAATATGCTGCTAGCGTATGGGACCCGTATGAAGTGGGATTGATAGCTGAAATCAATCGATTACTACGCAGGGCGGCCAGATTTGCGATGAGTTGTTACTACAGAAAGTGCAGTGTTTCCAGTATTTTACGCGAGTTAGGAGGGGAATCTTTTCTTAAATCTTTACAAGGAGCGTAGATTGAAATATAGGCTAAATTTACTTATTCAAATCAAAGAAGGTACTTTCTCAGACGACGTGAATCATATTCTTCGTTTACCGTCGTTCTGTGTTAGACGTGATCATGAGAAGAAAATACAAAAAATAGACTTCAAAACAGAGATATTTAAAATGTCATTCTTCCCTCGTACTATTAAGGATAGCAACGTTGTCTCAATTGATAGGATTAATGTCGTCGCTCGATAGGATCACTTATTGCATGTTTTTTCATAGTTCTAACCTTGCATGTATTTGCTCCAGGAATTACTAACCATTAGCAATTTTTTTATGAATAAGCATGTATATTTTTCCAGTGTGCGTAATATTTCTATGACCGTGCGGTGTGCATGTGGCGGTCCTCTTGCATGCTACATGTTGGTGATTTCTCACCCCCTGCCAAACACCCTAGAGGTGGCTCACAGGGTATTCTGCAGATGTAGTCGTCCTCTGGATTCAATTTCAATCTAAGTCAGACCTCGAATAAAGATGCATAGTGGAGCTTCCTCAAACGCGGGAGTTACGCTCCGAGGCGCAAAAGCATTTCGCAAATCCTGGAAGCGTTGCGCGCTATGCGTTACTTGTGGGAGGCATGCTCTCGCCATCTTAACAAGTGATTTGCTGCCAATACCTCGGAAATACCTACATCTAACTATGAGTGTTTTGGTCCACAATCGCTAATTATAGCCTCCATCGTTTGAGAAAGTAAGAGCAGACTGCAAACGCTTATGAAACTGGGACTCGGTGGAATGGATTTTTGCGAGGCACGAAAGGGCAGGCCTTTTTTCTTTTTTAACTTATTACCACTAAATATATTGGGTGCAAATTTATAGCTGTCCCTGGGACGGAAATGCTGTAAATATTTATTTATTTATTATTTCTATGAACTTCCTTTACAGAGCACTGCTTACGTGAAATAGGAGGAAGAGAATGCGAATAATGAGTAAGATAATGAGATGATTCGTAATTATAATTTTTGCCTAAACTTTCTGCAAGCACTGGTAGATGCGTCAGCGGTGAGGAAAAATTAATGAGGCATGACCACTAGGAGACCTAATTTATGTATATTTTAACCGTCGCGAGCCAGGAATTGGGGGCCTAATATGAAGGTAGATAAGCATAAACTTTGGGAGGTGGAAATCTTTAACCATATTGGCCGCCCATGGGAAGAATAGAGAGAGAATTGCGTCAACAAATGAGTTGCTCGTGAAATGTAAATAGCTGATGAGAGCTTAGTCATGATAATGTTTGCAGAAAAGTCTGGGGAAGAGGCTCATCTGGAGTAAAGAGAGCGGGGGAAGTGAAGTGGACGGAGAGGGAGAGAGGTCTTAGGAGGGTGGTAGTGCCAGGAACAGAACTAGTGGGAAGAATGTAAGGTAAGGGGAGGAATGGAATATGATAGGGTTAATTTAGATGGGACTAAATGCAATAGGCCTTATTGAGCATTCAAGAGGGAAGTCCATTGAGAGAGGGGAGGCCGGAAGAGGCAGTTCGCTAAATGATCAAAACCCACGTGAACTGAATTATGAGTTGAACCAAGAGTCATAAGAGGAACATCGGTATCAAAGTGGCATCTCATTATAGTAATATGAAATATGTACCTTCTGTGTACTTTTCCACATGACCATAGTCTTCTGCTTTGATGTAATGGTGTTTATCACCGCTAATACGAGATTAGGCAATAGGTCTTGATGAAGTAGTGAATAAATTAATGCAAGGAGACACCAATAGAAGAAATACGTAGGTGTGAAAAGATTAGCTGATAGGAGAATGGAGTGGAGAGCTAGGTTAAACCAATCTTAGGATTTATCACTATTGATGAAGAAGAAACCAATCGAATGCGACACATACATTGTGTATGGTGGCATTTAATGCTTTTTAAAGTTACCGTTTCGTTTTTTCGCGCAATCTTTATTATATGTTTCCAGCAAATTAATCTCATTTATGTGCAGGGATGCCGACTTACAAAAAATATTGAGGGGGCCCAAGCCGGGGATCTTGCCCCGGGGAATTTTATAAACAGCGAGTTATAAGTTATATAAGCATTTTAGAAGAGTCTTATGATCTACATTAGAACCCTGATAACTCGAATCTCGATATCTGGACACTACGGGGAAAATTGACAAGCCTGGCACATTTTTTCCTCACACCCATAACGAGTATTTGAGGGGGCTTGGGCCCCATGGAGTCGGCGCCACTGTTTATGTGTGGTCCATTTATTTGTTAAAAATTTCAATAATCGATTCACGATTGAATTATCATGCGCGTTATTATCCGGTTATAACTTCATACGTCATGAACATAGTACGTATCTATGTTATCTAGACACTGCATTATGAATTGATAATTATTTAATTTTATATTACCTTTATGCAAAATCAAATTTTCGTCGCCTGTCACAGACCCTTAGGAATTCCAGTCATGGAATTCCGATTGTGATTCCAGGCGTACGTAGTGGTGGGTATTGCCAGCAGCCCCTGATGACCACGGCCTCTGTGTCTTTCCTTGAAATCGGCTGTGACGTCGACTACATGACGAGCCCTCGTCAATATCCAGTCAAGGTCAACGCATAGCTGAATGCGCTGGCTAAGGTGCCGTGACCCCGTAAGTTCGCTCGAAGGTCGCGAAGAGAGCGTGGCGCTATTGTGAAGCCATTGAGAATTACGGGCGTGATTTGAAAGCGGATAGAAAACTCCTCGAAAAGGACTTCCTGATCTTCTCGTCGTGTAATCAGCGAAGGGAATGCTTCATTCCGTGCATTGACTGTTTTCAATTGCTAATCTCAGCCACGAAGGATGCTTGCCGTTTCAAAGGACCTTAAATACACACCCTATTTGTGGGACAGAAGGCTTACTCGTATTGTGTTGGAAGAAGGCTCATTTACTTTCTTTGTTTCATGGTTGACGACATATTTAGTAAACATTTCAATTATTTTTCTTAAGGTCTGAGAGCTAAGGTGTAGAACTGGCTGTAAATATTTCGATAGCAAAAAATTTAAGTTTAGCCCGCGTTGAATGTTGTTTTCGGCAACTACTGCGTTTCGATGGCAGTACCACCTCCCTCTCCTGGTCGAATTTTTCCTTTTGATGGCTTATGCGGCCTGCTGTTGATGTTAGCAAGACTGTTGACTTGACTTGACTATTGTTTTATTTTACCTTGCTCGGGTGAGGCCACAATCCGACCCCCTCTTCCCCCGAGCCAGGGCTCTTTTACATAGGCATTTAAGTTCTTTCTTACAGTACAAAATATGATATCAGTATGTATTATTTTCTTCTTTTAGTACATTTGGTTCAGCTTCGTGGACATTCATGGTCATTGGATGTCGGGCTGGTCAAGTATTTTCTTTGCTTCATTCGAGTTCATCTCAGGAAATCCAGCATATACGATATGAATATAAAAAAAAATTGATTGAAGCAATATTTAAAAAAATACCTTGAATATACATAAAAGCATAGGCTGCATTCTCACCAATCAGTGAAGGACATGAACAGAAATCAGATGCTTAAATGTTGGAATAAAATAAAAAACAGTTGTCAACACAAAAAAATTCAACGCGGAAGTATATATTAAAAACGAAGCAGTTTTCTTTTGGGGTACACAAAAGACTTCGTTTCAACATTTAGATTACAAACTAATTGTCGAAGGAATATACTATGACACCTGTGGCCTGAGTGAAATCTTTAACGATTGTTACTGATAATAAGATTGGCGACTTGAGTAGTCTCCGAATGTGTGGATGGGCGAATTAGTGACGAAACGTCTTAATATATCTAAGAGATTACGTAAATTCTTCAAGTATGCTGACAACTACTTTTGGTAAGGATAAATATAGCTTTCCGATTGCAATAAACGTGTAAGGTCCTCATTCCTACTGGACGATTTGAACAGTTTTCTTGTCATCTGATGAAGATTCACAAATGAGCCACATTTGCACCCGTATGTCCTGATTTAATGAAGACGATGCAATTACTACATTATTGGGAGTTCTAAACCTCTCTCATGATGCATGTAACACCCGACAAAGAGAGTATAATTCGTATAGTTCATCGCGCTAATTTTTATTTAAACATCCTCCTAGAAGAAATATCCCTGAAACAAATGATGCAGCCATATATGGTTGGTAGCATTTCCTGTGATTTTTGATAGCCATTTCGGCTTGCCGTTTCGGTGTATTGAATGCCACCCATTAGTCTAAAAATGTGGAGATGGTTTTCATTCATCGATCATTTTAAATTCGCTGAATCAGCTTCTGACAAATCCCAGTGGTTAAATCATGGTTCCATATGCACGGTGTTTCAAAATGTACAGAGGAGTTTTAACTAGGCTTGGACGGATACAGGATTTTTTTCGGATTCGGATCGGATCCTTGATTTTCGGAGCCGGATCTTTCGGATCGGATATTTTCAGATCCAAATGCATTTTCCTGCAATTTTCTACTATTAAACGAAGTAATTATTCAAGTTTATTCTGGGTACGTGCAATAGAATGAATGCTTTTTAGATTTTCATACACATTTTAATATTTTTATAAATTAAAAACCATTTTTATAGGCTTTCAAGTTGTTTTTTTTGAACATCTTTACATGCTCAGGATCTGAAGTGTTACGCTTGATTTGGAAATGAAAATAGGAAAAATCTTCGGACAAACCACTGATCAGTGGCGTAGTACAAGAATCGCATGCGACGGCACATTCGAACAGAGAATCGGGACCCTTTCCACCCTTATGGGGCGTTGCATTCACTAAAGCTATCATTTAAAATTTCGGATCCAGATCCAATGTCTTCCGGGGCTTTGGATCCGATGTATCCGATCCGACGATGCCTAGTTTTTACTCTTTCTTATATTTATTGCACTAAAATTTCACCTATAACTCATGCGTAAAATAAATGAGCGACTCAAATAGTTTCACAGAATAGCCTGCAAGTGTCGAATGCGTTCACCATTCGTCACACGGAACGAGTCAACACGATATGCGAGTTCTTCCCAAACGTTTATTAATATTTCCCGAGTAATCATTGCAGCAACCGCTTCAATCCTTCTTCATTCGGAAAGGTCTGCTGGTATTGGACGCACGGATGTAATAGTGTGGTTTCCTATCATTTTTTATAGCCTAAATCGAAAGATTATTACTCCTGGAGTACGCATTTCACGCTCTTAGATTTTCGAATAACGATATCCATTTTTCGCGATTAAACGAAAAGCGAAAATTTTCAAGCGCGCGAAAACGCGACGGCTAAGAAGGAATGATGGGAAAAGTCCGTGTGACGTATTCCTGATTCAGCTGTCGGCGTGTGAGGTGACCTTGGGGCGAGGCTTGAGCGCTGATACGACGCAGGCTCCTAGCAGGTAGCAGAGTACCCTGCTAGCAGGTAGTGCTTGGCTTAAATAAGGATTATTAATACCCTATCAAACGAAGGAAACTTTCCGAACTTAGGTAATTTTAATGCGTGATTATTAAAAGATGTTTCCCTGAAGTCTGTGCCTCATGCATGTATTGGTAATCTCAGACGGTGTTAAACTCATATATACTCGTATATAACCCCTGTGACGTCACGTGGAGTGGCAAATCAAATGCAGTTAAAATTGACCATTGCCATTCGTCTAAACTGGGATTTCTTAAACCAAATAATTTGTATATTATGAATACACTAATGGTGGATAACGAATCGCAATCAATACCTTTCGTTTTCTTTGATGAAGGAAACTACCCTATTACTACCTGAAGAATCTCCGCCGAACGCGTAACGCTTGAGCACAGTAACGCAAGATTCCGTCTTCGCAAGCTGTCAAACACAAAAAGGTTTTTCTCCAATATTCGCCATCTTTGCTACTAGCGCCTCCTAACGGGTGGTAGCGGAAACATTGGATGCACATGCAAATTACCGGCATTGTTGCCTGCGAATAAAACTGTTTGAGTTGCGCTGTCATTTGATGCATGACTGATTTGGTGTAAAGCCTGAATCACACGATCATTTTTTTTCGTCGCGAAAGTGGTCACTATCGCGATTACTGCGCAAAATGATCGTCGGCGGCAATTGTTTTTCGCGATTGCGATCGCGATGAGGATTCCCATCGCTATTTTTCATCACTCGTCCGGTCGCTTTTTCCGTCGCTAAAACCGTCACTAAAACCCCATATCAGCCAATCGGAACACATTCTCCTATGGAGCGATTGCAGCGCAACGTTTGACAAATGTGGGAACGACATAAATAAACAAACACGCTATATAATTTCGTGATGTGGGTCCTATGACAACGAGCTGTGATATTGGAAATGATGCGAAAAGCGACGGCGGGAATGACCGTGTGATTCAGAAAAATGATCACAAGAGCGATTACTTTTCGCGACGGGAAAAGTGATCTCGATAGTGATTACTTTCGCAACGAAAAAAAATGATCGTGTGATTCAGGCTTAAGTTAAGACAAAATAATAATATTAACACAAAAAGGTTTTTCTCCAATAGTCGCCATCTTTGCTACTAGCGCCTCCTAACGGGTGGTGACGGAAACATTGGATGCACATGCAAATTACCGGCATTGTTGCCTGCAAACAAAACTGTTTGAGTTGCGCTTTCATTTGATGCATGACTGATTTGCTGTAAGTTAAGTTTAATAAATATTATAAAGCTTTGATAGCCTGCTATTCATTTTGAATCTCCCGGTATTTTACTGTAATGTATTCCTATGAATTGTCATAACCCTCATCTTCTGATTTCCTCTAATGAGCGTAAAAGTGTGCAAGTAAAAAGATAAAAATATTCAAAGAAAACGCTAAAGAGAATGAAGTGCTTTGAAATAAAATGCTTTATGCTACCTTTGTGTTATCAAATAATTATTAGACAACCATTTATTGAGATCGGGGGTCCAAATATCTTGATTTGAAGGCGTAATGAAAAAAATCCTCCAACAAAATCCATTTAATAGAGCGAATGAAACAAATTCTATCAACAGCTTGACTCTATTATCCCTAAGCTGCATAATCATTTTCTACACCTCTTCATTTTAAATGCCTATCCGCTAATTTTTCATGAAACAATTTAGGCTACTCATTTTTTATTTTCGTCGTTAAATATTTGAACATCGGAGCCATTCCTTTGATATATCGTTTCAACCTCGATGCACCAGACATTCTCAATGACGGGTGGAGGCTAATGTCGATTAATATGTGAATGAAATGTCTTTTTAAATGTAAATCGTTTTTTTAAGTTACGAGAACCTAGAGCAACGCGTCTCGATCTTCAGATGTACGGGCATGGCAGTATCGTAACCATTATATTTTTGAGTTTTCTTAGTAGATTACTATCAATTTAGCTGCTTTATTTGTTGCCATGCGGCATTATCTTTTAATCTGTCTTCTCATCAGAAACTGATATGATAATCCATTGGTATTTGTTAGCATTGGCTTTATTATTGATGAGGATGAGCGCCATATTGCTTGTGGTGGTTCCCCTAGAAACTGCGAACAAAGGTAAACAAAACACTTCACAGCAAGTTCATGGGATCAGGTGTGACCACGAGGAGATAATTCGTATCAATAAAATGCCCGATTGATTGCTGAGATCGGTGCATTGCAACGCTGCTTCTTTTCAGTGCAATGGAAATAACGCGAGTGCATCGCATAAAAATCCTCGTGATTAATTTTCCTTTTGTGAAAATACGGCCCTATATTGATATGAGTGATATAAAACACATGCATATTTTTATCTCAGGTTCAATACCCTGAATAATTTCCTGGATAAATACCAAAGGACACAAATGCCCTGCAAATAGGATAGTTTCCTTCATCAAAGAAAACGAAATGCATTGAATCCGATTCCTTGCCCACTATTAGTGTATACATAATATGCAAATTATTTGGTTTTAGAAATCCCAGTTTAGACGAATGTTAATGGTCAATTTTAACCTCATTTGAAAAAGGCCAGATTGGCGCCCATGCGATTCCACTCCACGTGACGTCACAGAGACCTAGTTTCTATACGAGTAGATAGGATTTTTACATCGTCTGAGATTACCAATGCACGCCTGAGGCACAGAGCTCAGGGAAACATGTCTTAATAATCACCTATTAAAACTGGCTATGGTCGGAAAGTTTCCTTCGTTTGATATGGTATTAATAATCCTTATTTAAGCCAAACGCTACCAGCTAGCAGGGTACTCTGCTACCTGCTGGTAGCCTGCGTCGTATCAGCGCTCAAAGCCTCGCCCCAAGGTCACTTCACTTGTGGCAGCTGGAACCAGAACGTCGTCACACGTAGTTCTCCCAGCATTCATACTAAGCCGTCGCGTTTTCGCGCGCTTGAAATTTTTCTTTTTTCGTTTAGTTGCGAAAAATACATATCGTCATTCGAAAATCTAAGAGTGTGAAATACGTCCTCCAGGAGTAATAATCTTTCGATATAGGCAATAAGAAAATAATAGTAAACCACCGTGTCGTGCTCAATAATGTTGGGGTAGTCGCTAATTGTTGCCAAAAATTTAGCAAAATGTGGGTTTCATGGGCATATTCTGTATAGCGGGGTGGACGTCAGCTAAGATAGCTTGCCGGTATTTTTTCCTAATGTCAGAGTATAACGATTTATGGCATTGCTTGTAATTCCATTAGACGAGGGAATTTCACGTTCTTATTGCAATTACGGCTATATCGTGGTATTATTACATATATACATAAAAATTCTGTCAGTTCGATCGTCACACTGCCTTTTTGAGTTAAAACCATAATAATCAACCAACGCTACAGTGAAAATATCGCATTTGAGAAAATACTGAAATGAAAAATTTCAATTTTGAGTTCCTTTGAAAGGTTTTCAAGGGCCTTTTTTTATTTACTCCGAACGTTTCTGAATGAAATTCCACATTTTATAGAACTGATACATACGTCACGAGAAAAAAGTCAATTGAGAGTGATACGTCGTCTTAAAATCCCATTAGTGTTAAGCTGCAGCTATAGATGGTGCTGGCTGACTTGCGCCAAGGTGTTGGCAACATAATTTTTCACCCTGCTAAGAAATTTTCTATTTGAATCTTCCCAGTGCGATATGGAATACGTAATTATGACCATATGATTAATTGGCGGTATTTTTAGGTCAGAGGCGTAGTTAACGTTTACCCAGGAAAGGAGAGAATAAGTAATTGATGAGTGAAGTGGAGTCATTAAAAGTTTAAAGTCTCAAATATATTAATTATTCAAAAATTTTAATTTTGTATTGAGTAAAAATCTGTGTAGCAGGAGAGAATGGATGTCTTTCTGTGTTCATTTATGACGTACAAAGTGTGCAAAAGTGGGCTTGGCAATAATGGAATGGAATAAATATGGGAAATAAATGCACATCAGGGAATGTAGTTCAGGCTTTACTAATTTGGTTTGAAATTACCTACAAATAAAGTAAGTTTGTGCTTAGCCTATGACACAAAAATGTTTCATTATGATACAGCTCATGTGAAGTTGTGAAAGTTTCCTGCTAATGATGAGCAATGTTATAAAAGAGGAATTGCTGTGGTGAATAGAGTTACACATTATCATTACGTAGGACAGGGGTTTGAGATATGTTCGGGTTCGAATCTGTTGTAATCATACTTTTTTCATTTCGTAAAATAGCCATTCTTAACATTAGGAAAATAGATGCAGTTTACTAAAGAAACTGTTAATATTGGATTTTTAGGAGTAATTTTTTTAATTAATGACTCTATCCACGATGACAATTCACTGAGAGGAAATAAGCAGGGGAAGTTGCTGTGATTGTACCTCCATGTCCTTGCGGCTAATTACTGCCAATTCTTCGTTGAGTGAAATTCCTTTTTATTATATTAAAAATACCTATTTAATAACTTGATAGATTCATAGTTGAAATTATTTTGAAATCTGTAGGGCATTTGAGAAATAATTGTAATCTTCGAACTTCTAGTACTTGGTTACGAAAAAAATGCGTGAAAAATGAATTATGACTCTTCTACTCTAGTCATCTACGAAAAATCGTAGGATTTTCCTTCCTCATAGGAAAATCTTTCTTTTTCGTAGAAACATTACATTATGGTTTCGCTAGTAGTAGGACCCGCCCGCCTCTGTGGCGGTGCGGGATTCCCCTTCCAACCCTATCCTGTCCCAGGAGGCCTCGTCGGGCTCCTATCGCGGCGGCGCCTCCTTCCTTTTCCCTGCCTTGTCCTCCCCCTTCTGCGGTGCAGAGGTGATAAGCTTCGGCTTTAGACCTCGGCCCAGGAGAGTAACCTCGCGAGCCCGCCGTAGGATTTCGTGTCCACTGTTCTACTCGAGTAAATTGATTTAGTGATTATGTATTCGCCTAAATTAGTATTTATCAACCTGGCATCGTTAATCCACGCTTGCTCGAGGTTGCAGATCAACATAACTATGGCATTTTTCGTAGCCAACAACTTATGAGGTGGGAGACCGGAAGGATAATTAATGAATTGAAGAATTCCACAGGGTATAACTGTGCGGTATCCGTCTCTTGGCATTCTACAGAACCTGAACTGAGTCATAATTTTTCTCTCCACCCAAAAGATTAGTTGCAATGTAATCGTTGAGGGTATTACAATCGTCATTATTGAGGCAGAGGATGGCTGTAGAGTAAAACTGGGATACAAGGTGTTCGTTGAAGCCGTCTTCATCGAAAAAATTGGCGATGATGTTATCGTAATGGAAATAGCAATGTACTACGTTGCAGTTAGTCCCCTTATGAAGTATATTTCTAGGAATTGTTTCTTAGAAAAATATTAGACTATGCTCTCATACTCTACACATTAATTTCTACTATTATCAATTTCATCATGAGCTCACTCTTTTACGTAACAATTTTATACCATTCACCCATTCACTATGTGCATTTCGTACTATTGTCATTCGATGTTGTCACTTCCCGTCCATACTAACTCTTCAATACTTTCTAAAGGATATCATAATTTATTAGTGATACGCGTTATCTTTTAAGTTTCTTACACACGATGTCTCTTTCAGAGAACTTTTAACATTCTTCATACTTCTTAGATTTTATGTTTGATATTTTTGTCTCCTTATATTAATTTTTATGACTGAGTTAGTTACGGGCTTTTAAACCTATTTTTGAAGTTGAGGAAGAATAAAAAAAATGCGAATAGTCGATATATCTATCTCGAGTGAGTGATCGACATGGAAAAATCGAAACTTTTAAGTCAAATTAATGAGTAAATAGCGAAATTTGAGCTTGTATTTTTCGTCAGAAGACGATGATTCATCGCTCAAAGTGATACCTCATTTATCACTATAGGTGCAGTATTAATGGATCATATAACGAATGACAGAAAAAGACCTTTCTGTAATGATACATAAATATGTACGATGAGATTTTGTCCGCGACTGTGGAATGCATTTCGGCCTCATGAATGTTAAAAATTAGCTACGGTCAATGCCAGATACGCCTGCAAAAAGTTGTATACACCGCGAGTGACGGTACGAAATATTAATTTACCAAAAACCAGCGGCGGCTAGCCCATAAGGACTCTTGGACGCCGCCCCTCCCAATGTTTTGAAAAAGGAAAAAAAAAATTAAATACCCATTCAATTATAATAATACATCTAATTAACAAAAGTGTTTTTTCAATCGCAAACATTGAAAATGTAGGAAAAATAGCGCGAGAAGTTCGCATTTATACTCGCGGAGCGCTGGCCAGAACTTTCCAATCCATCACTATGCAGTTATATGAAGAGTGGTAGTGGTGGGGGCTGCTGGTGCTATGACGCATCTAAGCTTGTGCCTTATGGAAGTCTTGGGACGCCGTCCGAGCATGCGCAGAACGACGTATCTCGTGAGTTGACCATGGTCCTTATATACGGACCATGGAGTTGATATCGCCGCGCCGCCCGGCGGCCGTATAATGTTGGTGTTGCAGTGTTGCAGAATAACTTTTTTTTGTGACCAGTTGACTTATTATGTGTAAATTGTTTTAATGTAAATAGGCCTAGTTGTTGAGTTAATCGAGTTAATGATTGTTAGTGTTTTAGTGTTAGTGATTTTTTTGAGTATTAGTGGTCTATAGATTGCGTGAAAAACTCACTAAGATACACAAAATATTCAAAAATTTTGACCGCCGGTGGAGTGTGCCCCTCCCAGCATTTGACTCACGAGCCGCCACTGCCAAAAAATTGTAGCTTTACTTATTTAGTAGCTAATATACCCCAAAACATTCGTTGGAGAAAAATCAATTGTGACCCTGATTGAAAAGTTTGCTGACTTGAGTGTCACCCTATCCGGTCAATTCGATTAGGAATAAATGTGTTAACGTTTATATAATAATTTTAGTCGTTAAAATAATAAAGAATTGCATCTGCACAGAACTCATCTGCAAATATTCTCTTGATTTTGAGAATGAATCTTTTAAAAATTGTAATAACGTAAAAAAAACCTAGGTTGGGCAGAATCACAGAACACAGCTCGCCGAGGAGCCCGTTCAAAATCTGCGACGCAGAGTGGGCTGTTTTCAACTCGCTGGTCTTTAATTAATCTCGTAGAGATTTTTCACATTTTGGATATTTTTATCCTAATATTGAAATATTTCAAGTTTACACTTATAAACCATCCACATTTTATGCGTTGCACACCTGGGAAAGAATTACTACGAGGAATTACATGCATAGGCGGATCTAGGGGGGGCCACGGGGGCACGTGCCCCCCCCAGACCCTTAAAAATATGCAAGTTTTTCAATGCGGTCCCACTATCATTGCGTTCGTTTTGTATTACGAGGTATCTTTGTGCCCCTCCCCCCAGAACAAAATCCTGGATAGGCCTTGCTTGTGCCCCACCCAGAAAGAAATCCTGGATCCGCCACTGATTACATGTGTTTTTAATACGTTGAATCAACTAATGTAAAAACTTAATTCTTAATCGTCAAAAGTGAGAATAGAATGCCATGCAGTAGGTAGACGCAGAACAGGGGTACTTGGTATCTTCATTATTTCCTCAACTTGGGAAGAGGGACAATTGTATGGTCCAATACAACTTCTGCGGCTGGGCAATGGATAGTTGAAGCGAACCTTCAGACCACGCGAGACATTTGCAAATCCATCTACTTTTAGGGGATTAAAAAAAATGCCCTATTCCCATTCCAGACCTACCACCCAACGCCAGTTTACGTCATCATGAATCACTTCCCTCATTTCCATTGTATCCACGAAAATCCTCCGCCCTTCTTCACGTCGCAATTCCAGAAACCTCCCTCCCCGAAACTCTACCCCCACCTCACCACTAGACCATTGAAAGGCATAAATAAGCTGTCATCCAAGAATCACACGAACCTAAAAATATGCTGAAGCTTGGGTCGGTCGTGAGTGTCGAAATGAGCTAAAGTGATTCTATCATGTCAAAGATGGAGGTATTGCTAACTCAGTCATAACCGGGAGAGGTCGTGTCTTTGCCCATCGGCGTGACGCAGTTCAGCGGTCAAGGTGGATAAAGTTTTTGAATCATCCCCAAAGAACCGAAGTTAGCTCAGTTTCTGGGGGACCAGGTCAGGACAGTGTTTAATATTGATTCTTGGGAGTGGTGTACGCAAGTGAAGTGTAATTGCCTAATTGCAATATTCTTTAACACGAGGATAGTGATTAGTGCAGGTAATGCGCGCCAATTGCTCGACAAGCAGTTGGTAATAATTACACTTTTGAAATCGCTGGATCAGTTCATGCTGTTGAAAGTGCGTTCGATGGTGTATAAGTGTAGAAGCATAATCGGAGAATAGTGTGATAATGTGTTTAGTGGTATCGTGAAAGTCTTTGAAGAGGAACAATCAACTCAGTGGTCCACGAATCTTAAAATACAGCTTCGTTCCCGACGAGTGAGGAAATATTGCCCCGCGTCAAAGGTAAGTCGTAATAATCATCGAATTTGAAAACTAATTTTTAATTGTATATGAGCAGTTTTTAATGAGAAAACCATTACCTTGACTTTATGAATAACATGGAGCACATCAAGATTTCTTTGCGCGATGCGGCTGTGGTAAATTGAGTGCATCCTATTTCATATTTTTCCGAAGAATACTTGATTGCTTGAGAACGTAAGAAAAGATATCCTTCAGTACGAAAGGTAGAACGCCACATTAGAACTCTACTACATTTCCAGGTCCGAAAGAAACGATACATTAGAAAAGATATTCTGCCGAGCTTATAGTTATGAGAATTCATTTCACCCCCTAACATTGAGGAACTTTAAAATATGGGTATTTACCTATGTACTTTCCGAACACGCGTCTTTTTGCGATTTTTTTTCGTCCAATACAATCATAATAGTTCCTGATTACGAAAATGATAGTTTTTTGTGGCGGAAAAGCCGGCAAATTACCTAAAAAGCCAAAAAAATCGGGAGAATAAAATTCTTTGAAATGTGATCATTTTGGTACTCAAAATGTTTTTAATATTATACCAAAAACACATATATGCAAATATTTTTGAAATCTAATGGAAAACAACCTCATTATAACGTATTACAAGCCGGAACTACTTTCTGGTTACGCACCGCGCGCAGCGATTCCTCGCTTACACCGCGAAATACGAATATGCCAAGGAGGGTTTGGGTTGATTCAGGGCAAGTTTTTTACACATAAATTACTGTATTTCGGGCTCATGTGTGCATTCTTGATATTTCGACCCGCCCGCATAATTTCACTAATGCCGTCACAAGCCCGTCTGTCGGAGTCAGTCGACACATAAATAAGAAGCGGACCAAACGCCGTTGTTGAAGTAGATGAAGCCAAATTCGGCAAAAGAAAATACAATCGTGGCCGCATAGTCGACGGACAGTGGGTTTTCGGTGGCATCGTCCGTGACACTCGCCACTCCTTCTTGGTGCCATCTACCTCATCACCGATGTCTTCACGTGAAAACGCAGAGAAAGTTTGTCAGTTCGTTCTATTTTCGAAGAACATCGCCTTATATCTCATTAGAATTTGTTTATTTCAATTAAGACTTAAATTTGACTGTCTGTACTGCGTCGTCCGGCCGCACTTGAGTGATCCACGTAATTCGCTCCGTTGTGTCGTCGCCGACGACGGCCCTCCCTCCGCCTTCTCAAAGGCGAAGGTTCGCCAGGGCAGTTGAGGGAAAGCAGAATTTCGAGCCATCCAGAAACCTAGTCGATCATAGCTCCCGATCGTCAATGTTTTGGACGTCTGCGGTCAATCAGCTCCCCGATACATTGAAAAACTTTTGTTATGTACATTTTCAATGCAAGTGCTCACGTAGGTATATTTTTTCACGAAATGAGCATTTATCAATATGTAAGTGTCAAGCATTCATATATTCCCTGGGAAGGTCTGTTTCGAAGTAATGTAATTTTTTTCGATGGCCGTTCGCAGCCAGTTATTTTTTTCTGCTTATACTTGTATTTTCAGTGCAATATTTCCAGACATATAGACATCTATATGTGACATATGCTAATGTGATCAGTTTTATTTTATTTCTAGTTCAAACAAAGTTTATAGCTACGAAAATGAGCTACTCATTTACTCTCAAACTCAGCGAAAAGATTTTTATAAAGGTACAATTAATAAGAGATACTTATTTTTACCATTCTGGCTGTTCGTACGTAATCAATTTATTATTTTATGATCCGTACACGAGAAAGAGATGGATTCACAACAATGAAAAATTGGCAATATTTGAACTTTAGCTGATAAATGCACAAAAAGTCTTACCTATCCAGCTACAAAAGTACCCTGACACATTTCGTCACATTCAGCCCAATGCTTCTCTTTCACACTTAGCCATGGATATCTCCTGAAGAGATTGAATCTCGATTGATGGTGAATCGGTCAAAAAAAAGAAACTAAGAAAATAAGTAAAAATGTATGCAGAAAGCCATGTCGTGTCATCGTCAAAAGTCAACAGTCAAGAGATTTGTTGGACGAAGCTCTCCATTCTGACCTCCTATATGATATTTAGCCTTTTAATAGCGATTAATTTCTTCTCCTTTACATCCATTATAACCTGTCCTATGTAACTCATTCGGGGCCGTCCCTTGCCCTTCTTTCCTTCCACCTGTCCTTCTATCTTCTAAGGTTGTTTTCATCAGGCCATCATGTCTCATAATGCGGCAAAAGAAGTTGTCCCGTCTTCTACTTAATGTTTTTAGGAGGTTTTTCTTTTCTCCCACTCTCCTTTGCACTTCCTCGTTACTTACACGGTCGATCCCTTTTATCTTGATCATTCTTCGGTAACACCACATTTCGAATGCTTCCACTCTTGACTTCTCTGCTGCTGTCATCGTCCAAGCCTCATTCTCAAAGCCAATCTTTACTAGAGACGTTGTCATGTCAGTAATAACAAATTCTATACTGTAAACGATTTGGACCGTGGTCACTCCAGAGCTACCAAGAGGCGACTGAGTAATCACAAGAATAGCGATGGATACGGGCCTTCTTGTAATGAACATACTACCACCGGGGATGAAAAACAAATTAAACATCAAATATCAGAGTGAATCCAAAAAACGTTTTGATTTACGAGGAAAGTCATCAAAGACGCAACAGGTTGCGATAAAGATTTTTACGGAAAATAATCAGTACCTGAGTAGAGCTGGTATTATATAGACTAATATTTGTTAGCTGTGCATGAAATTTTTGAGATTAAGTGGGAAGAAGTTATTTTATACTTACTTTGAAGATATCCTCATGTAACTAGGGCCTTTTCAGCAGCTTTGTAGACGAAAAAATAGGTTTCACTGATGATTTCAGGCTTAACTTCTTGAAATGGAAAATTAAAGATTCAACTTTGTTAGGTATACTAAATTAATAATAGGTACCTATTATGAACAGTCTGCCCCAGGGTTTGCCGGAAATGACTTTTGTTTTAGATCATGGGCGTACCCAGCGAGGGGCAGGGGTGGCAGCTGCCCCCCTAGAAGCTAAAATCAGAAAAGTCTTTAAGCAAAATCAGTACTGAATTGAAACGAGAGTATTCAACAAATTTTCTTTAAACCCACGATAAATGATATATATGTATTAGTATAAGATATGTAACTAAAATAAAACTATTTTTTTAAAGAAATTATTTCATAAATCCCATGGCTTGCCCCCCACCCCCTAGTTATGATCCTGGGCACGCCCTTGTTTTAGATCAAATTTGTCTCATGTGAGAGAAAATCACTAGTATAGGCAATCCGCATGGCGCCCTTTCCCAAGCAAATAAGGTGGTTTCCTATTATTTTTTATTGCCTAAATCGAAAGATTATTACTCCTGGAGTACGTATTTCAAGCTTTTAGATTTTTAAATGACGATATCTATTTTTCGCTATGAAATGAAAAGTGAAAATTTTCAAGCGCACGAATACGCGACGGCTAAGTATGAATAATGGGAAAACCCCGTGCGACGCCGCACAGTGGTCCCAAATCGAAAAAAGCTGGCCAAAATTAATTACGCCGTTGTTATTATGTATATATTTGACCTAAAGGTCTATACCTAATGTTTTTGACCCGCTTATTCTGAATTTATAACTATTTTTTATGTATTTGCAATAATTTAATTGCTATTTCACATTTTGTTTAAACGATTAATTTTTTTAACATTAGAATTTGAGATTATACTGGTGATAGTAAATTAAAATTATGCATATCATAAAACTGAATTAGTTATTTAAAACATACATAAATGCATATAAAATGACTGCATTGTTTATTTTTTGGACAAATTTTGAACAACTTATTTTGAATGAACCAAGAGAACATTTTCTACTTTCTCATATTTTTGATCGTATTTGATACGAAAAATAAGTTAATATTAATTGGAAATTTATATTATAAGTATATTAATAATATTATTGTACTGCATTAATTTTTTAAAAATTATAACATCTAATTCTAATTAAGTAGACAATTTTATAGTTCCTTGTAACGTGCCAATGTATTTGGAAGCAATTTTAAACGGGGTTCCGTATTTCACAAGTTTCAACGGAGGCATTATTACAATCATTGAAATGTTATAAACAATATTTCATAACTCCTATAACTCAAGTTAAACGCCAAATTTATTGATACGCTTGCAATAAGCTCTTTACGAAGTGAGGCATCAATTTAACGAGCACATGATTTGGTACGAAAAATTAAATGAGATTTTCCATTAATTTGGGCTTTTTTAATTATCAAAAAAATAAGTTAACATTTCTCCTTATCTTTCTCAGTCATTGTTACGAAAAAAATTTAAATACATTCATGATCACTATCCGACAAATCCTCATCACAGTCGTCATCTACTCAATTCTTCCAGGATTAATAAACTCTTTACCTCGACTGGTAATTGAAGTAATTTCCTTCTTTGAGCCTTAGAAATACTTGATATCATTGCATCTGAAGTTAGGAGTAATCTTTTAAACAGGTCTTCATTCGTTGCTATCCAGGAAAATTTCCTTGCATGGTGCTCCCTGAATCTTCTTATGTCCTTATTCCTCGCCTCCATTGCCTCCTCGGACAAGTGGACAATAGGAAGGGCAGCTTCTTTAGATGTCCGTCGGAGGAGCAAGTACTGATGTTTCGTGAATTTACCAGAAACGATCATGAAAAGAGTTTCTTCGTGGGAGATTTTACTTTGCCTCACATCCTTGGCTCTCCATTTTGATAACACTCGCCGCGCTCTTGAGAGAGTGATTGTTGTCACCTCATTTATTATTTTCGCCACGAACTCATCACCTTTGCTTCGATAACTCATGAGTGCTCTACTGGCGATGTGCTAGCTCTAAGATCCTCCGTTTTCCATCTCTAGGCCCTTTCACTGGACTTCTCAAATTGTTTAAATAAAGGTGGAGGAAATTTCAACTTCTCATTTAGGCAGTCAGCGAACTTTCTTCTAAAAAACCTGTCATTTCTTTTTCTTTCCTTCCACCGGCGAAGATAATTTGAGAGAAAAAACACTTCTCCGCAATTTTTTTAGGATAACTTTTGAATTAACGTCCTCATCTAACTCTAACTTGTTGCTCCAGCAATCCAATAAGGTGAAAATTTTGAATTTGAAAGGTGAAAAGGCTTACTCCGTTCATCCCCGGTGGCCAAAGTGCAATTCATAACAAGTGTACAGAGAGCGGTGGTTGTGTTTTCCCGATGGGCGCAATCAATAGCCTAGGCCTTTTCGGCCGTCGTTTGCCCTGCATGTGGTTGAGGAGGCCGCTAAGGAGGCGACAGAGGGACAATGTGCCGCGTGAGGGCGAAAACTAACCCGTCTAACGGAAGGAAAGGGTGGAGTAGCATTTGAGGGATTCTTTTTTGTTTTGAATGCATTCATGTTTTTGAGGATTACTATAAGCACAGCGGCGAACTTTCGTTCCATAAATATATCCTTCCGCTCGAGTCCTTAAGTAATTTTTATGAGAGCATGGGCACGCGTAAATAAAAGGTAAGGTCAAGTGGAAACTATTAATGATAAAACGTTCTACGTATGACAAGAGATGTTTATTCATAGGGTAAATATTTTTTGTAGAAATAAAATATCCAACAATGTTGAATAACACCCATAAATACTGGATTTCCTCGAGCCCTACCACGCGCCAGCCAGGCCGCCGCCCGCGTCAGCGCATTGCATCATTATAGTTCAATCAATGCTGAGGTCGGAGCAGCAACTAGTAGCAAAAATTTTCTTCACTACTGCGTTGCATATACTTTTCCCTTTGTATTGGTGCAAAAGACACCGTGCATTCACGTGCCTCTCTAAACGATATTGTACATTTTATTTGAAAATTCGGGTAAAAAACACTAAAAGTTACAAAATATATATAAAATAGTAAACATAGTAAAATCCGAATTAAATTTATGTCCCTGTATGTAATAATGTTTATATTTGTAGTTAAAAATGTTTTTGGCCAAATGTATCGCGTAAAGGTTGTCCTGCATGACGCTGAACTTCCTCAAAATCGACCGATTTCACGCAACTGTGATTTTTACGGTGAATGCTCCATGTTTGACGGATCACTGCAGCCGCTCTGATGAACAAATTTTCGAAAAAACGACTTTTGGCCAGCTTTTTTCGATTTGGGACCACTGTGCGCCGCTCTGGTTCCCGTTGCCGCAAGTGAGGTGACCTTGGGGCGAGGCTTTGAGCGCTGATACGACGCAGGATGCTAGCAGGTAGCGCTTGGCTTAAATAAGGATTATTAATACCTTATCAAAAGAAAGAAAACTTTCCGACCATAGGCAGTTTTAATAGGTGATTATTAAGACATGTTTGCCTCATGCATGCATTAGTAATCTCAGACGATGTAAAACTCCTATCTACTCGTATAGAAACTAGGTCCCTGCGACGTCACGTGGAGTGGCATCGCATGGCCGCCAATCTGGCCTTTTTCAAGTGAGGATAAAATTGACCATTGCCATTCGCCTAAACCGGTATTTCTAAAACCAAATAATTTGTATATTATGAATACACTAATGGTAGTTAACGAATCGCAATCAATGCCTTTCATTTTATTTGATGAAGGAAACCACACTATTGTCTGCCTCCAAGCCTGCCCTGCACAACTGCTATCCCTGAAGAAAATGCAATGCAAGGTCTTACCTCAATACAAGAGTATTAAGAGCTCGCATAAATTCCGCACCATCATCTTTTCAGTGACGTTTTACTTGTTCAAAATATAGATTGCGGGAAATGTGTTTTTTTTTTAACTCTTCGCTCCCAAATTTCTTTACTTGACATAATGATCACCGTAAAATCCACCACAGTATTTACGGTCCCAAAATACCCTTGGTGTTTTCTGAAATTCGACCTTACAGTTTACCAACTTAACAAGTAATTAGTAAAGTTTTATCAATGCGGCGCGATAGTTGAGCAGTATTTCCCATCCAAGTTTTTTCAGTCGATTTGTCACGCTGCCTTGTTTTAATTACTGTCTCTACCTTTAACGTATATTATGTAACGTGCATCAATACTTTTACTTGGTGATTATCCTTACTGTATGAAAACCACAAATACTAGTCTACATCTACATAATACCCTGCGAGCCACCTCTAGGGTGTTTGGCAGGGGGTGATCAATCACCAGCATGCAGCATGCAATTGGACTCCCTCATGCACACCACACGGTCCAAAAAGCGTCACGTATGCTAACAAATTATACTACCATATGCTGTTAGAAATTATAATAAAATGAAGAAACATGCATTAAGTTTTACATAGGTTAGTAGGCTACACTACAAGTCATTCAATATATTTATGAGTTCTATCGCTGCCGTTATAACCTCTTATTGATCGTGGAAAAAAAGACATTCTGAATCTGTCTGTTCTACAATCTGTCTCCCTTCTTTTATTTATATGATCTGATCTTCCGTAGTGTACTCCAGACGAGGTCTCAGGAGTCCTGAGAAAAGGGGTACTTCTCACTTTCTCATCACACTGCCCAAGAATTCTTTTAACGAATCCTAATCTTGAATTGACTATATCTCGTCAAAAGCATATGGGTACCATGTGATTAGGAATATCTTGGTACCCTTGCCAGTGATGCATCAACTCTTTCACGTCGTCGTAGTATTCACGTCGGGTCGCTACGATGTTAATGGCCTCCTCATTTCTTTTCGATTGGCATTCGTCCTTTTTATGGAAATGGTTCAGTCACTCGATGGGAACGTAAACACTCGCGCTGATCGCTGCGGGCGGACGGACGGAGCTAATCTCTTTTTCAACCAGTTGATCCACCCCATCCCCCACTCCCGATAAAAACAAGTTATTTAACAGATGAACGCCCTCTCTGGAATCCAGCCATTAAAGCGGTATAGGTGGAAGGCCGAGCGAAATCTCAACCCATCCCACCGTTTGTGGCTCTTTTTATGCTGATGAGGGGAAGTGAACCGTGGCGAACTACCACCAACGCACACACTCCCCTCTGGCTTTGCTTTTCTCGCCTTGCCTTCCTCGATAATTATAGAGGATCTTCTCCGCCTTAAGATGACGTATCACTCTTCCGGCTGCGTTTAGTCTTTGGTTCCCATCTCATTACATCTCATATTGAAATGAATTGAACTGAAATTCCAATATATCCAGTATTCAGAATTTTTTCAAGGTGAAGCATGACGTTATTTTATACCTCATTAGGCTTTTAAACTGACACTATTGTACTGAAAATTTCATGGTTTAAATAATGGACCTTCATCAATATTTGCCTGCACCACAAGTGCAAAATGTTTTCCTTTTTCAAGTACCGCCCGGAGAAATTTTAATATTTTTGGTGCAGGTATATGTTTGGCCCACGCTATTCATTCCGATAATTTCAAGGTGATAACCTAAGTATTGAGTTATTAGTACAAATTAACAAATTTGACTGGTGGAGCCACTGTGATACTTACCGTTACCCATTTTAAATCGTAAATACGAAGAGAAAAGATGTTTTTTGCTTCACCGGGCAATCATGGTGATGCATGTTTTCCCTGCTGTCAAGATAATCCGGTGGAACTTCAAGCAGTGTCTGAGGCGGTGAAACCACCACCAGGTCACAAGTACATCCTCCCTTTTATCTGAGAAAGGCTCAAACGGGACTCGAATCCACAACCCCAGGATGGCAGGGTATGTTTCTTGCCCGGTGCTATCGTAATAGGGAACGTGATTGCAAATATTATTTTGAGACTCTTCTGGCGTCTTGGTCAGAGAATAATTCAGAGTAATTGCGATATTTCTGGGACTATATTCGCCTTCCTTCCAGAAATAAACCAAGAGTCAATACTTTTCTTGATACCGAACGATTATCGGTGGCAACTGTAAAAACATTTGGCGTTGATGGAGCAAAAACATATACTGAAAACTAACCAGCAGAGGCACACCATCTACAACACTCACAATTAAAATAAAGTAATGGAAACAGCCCACTTTTTATTGTCTTACTCCCAGCTTTATAGAGATAAAAATCATTGAACATTTGTGACCATACAGTCTTCTGAAATTAACAAAATAACAGTACATGCCAGCACAAAATATTCATATTTAAAGTTTAAAAACCATATAAGTATTGAAATGTTTACAAATAATGAAAATATATAGGAAGCAACTAAAAATAATAAATAAAATTGAATGCACCATAAAATTTATCAAGCAAAATTAAATTACTTTTAACGAGCTTGCCTTGCGGTGAGATTTCATTCATTTTACCTGTCGGGGATGATTACGTTTGCAACATGAATCTCATAATTCTCTATTCTCGCCAGGGCGATTAAAGGCGTGTACTTATATTTTTCTTTCGCATCGTTTGACTGATTGGTAATGTTTACTCGCAGCAGGCTTGATTTCATCTCGCTCCTTTATTACTTTCCATCGTGTCGCGGCTGTTTTTCTTGCATTGAGATGCATCTCCCTGAGAGAAAAAATGTGTAGTGATTGATAATTGCTTCAAGAAAGCTTGCCTTGGCCGCACATATGCATTTTCTACATACATTTCGTATGTGATATGCTATTGTCAATTAAGAAGATAGAGTCCAGCGTGTAATCTCACCCGCTAACGAGCCCTTTCAGAACTCCCAGGATTTTGTGCACAATTACGCTTATCTCAGCCCATCCTTTCTACCTAGAAATTGGACATTTTTATGCAGAGTCTAATTTTTTTTATTATATTATTCAAACACGGCCAAAATGGTCTTTACATTGAATACAAAACATAAAATCTGCCGCTTTAACAAATATATATTAAAAAGAAAAAAAAGGGATTCAGTAGATGGATTTTCGCAGCATCCTCTTGAATGATCTGATATGGGCATTGAAATATCCAGGGAAGGGTGAGTAGTCGAAACGGCATTGAAGGAGGTGGGGAGTCTGTAAAAAAGTGATCTCTGAGAGAGAGAGAAAGACGAAATTTAGGTTGGTGTAGTAGGTGGTTATTACGGATGGAGCGGGTGGGAATGTGGAGTGAAAAGAAAGGCAGCATATCTGAGTATCGGAACTTGACATTTTAGGCATTGTAAATGCAGGAAATATCATGGAAATTCGTACGGGAGGATAGTGGGACCAATGATAGGGCAGACATTACTTCAGAGTGAGAAGAATTACGGAGGTGAGGAACACGGTGTCGGACTATTGAAATAAAGAAATGAACTGGGCGTCCAAGAATTTTAACGTTGGAGGGACTGGCAGTGGAGTAAATGACGGAGCAGTACTCGAGGATTGGGAGAACGCAACCGGTGAAAATAGCTCTCATGGCAATTGGATCGGTAATAGAAATGAATCGATAAAGAACTCACACGACTGACTAGACAATACCGTTGAATTAAAATCGTGGTTTACCGTAAAAAGCTTCCAAGTCATCCAATGGCATGGCTTCCCAATCACAGAGGTTGTTATCTCCGTCTTTCATTTAGCCATAATATCTATGTGGGAGCGAATGCATATTACGTGTCGCTCCTTGAGTGTGTTTCCCTAATGAGTTCACTACGGATCCGTGGGTTTTCATATTCTAATGCTTTTCTTTCCGCTTTGATCTTCCCAACAAAAATCCTTGCTGCAAATGTTGGCTTTACTGAAGGAACCTTGCACCTTGGATGTGTGATATTCACGATTTTTGACGTATTCAGTGAAGTGATTTACACTAACCCATTAAAACCACCTATCGGGTGACGTCAGCTATTCCAGAACTAAATATTTTAGTACGTCTCGCTGAACCCGTCAGTGTGGAAGGAAGGGAGCGCGCCAACTCATTTCTTTTGTTTCTTCTTCTTTTTCTCGCAGCGCCTTCAATGTCACGCGCGGTGTCGCTGACCTCGGCTTCGTCGCGCGTGGCTCTTGGCATCAACTCGATCTTCGCCACAGTCGGAGGGACAATGTCAAATCCACCGTGAACTCTCCGAGTTTGAATTCACGGTCAGAAGAGAACCCGGTAGATGCCAACCCTTCACGTGGTCTGAAACATAGAGCAAAGAGAGAAGGCTCTACGGTATAAACCTCTGTCTTCATAATTATAGTGTGAAATGACGATTGCCTAAAGAAAATAACACAATTTACAAACAGTGATGCAAATCGAAAATAACAAAAACACTTGGTATTATTCCAATCGGAAAGTCGTTTTAATCATTTCAGGAAAATCAACTAGAATAACAGTCTGTTAGAAGATTAATGGAATAGTAGGAGTTACATATCGATGGCTAAGTTCTCACAACACGTATTTAAAAAATAGCAACTTTTCAGGAGAGCAAAAAGAAAACAGATTTTTTTTAATTGTAAGTAATTTTAATTGAAATTAAAAACCAAAAATACATAAAACTGAAAAAGAAGCGTACTTTTGCAAACAAATAGTTGTTTTTTACTTGAATTACATTTTTTTATTAACGGTATTACCAGTATTATCTCAGACCGGACAAATTTTGAGATGCGTGTTGTTAGAACTAGCCATCGATATGCTGAATTAGTACCAACTATTTTTGCACCGACATACTGCCTCATTTCAACGAACTATTAACTAGTTATTGTGAAAATATTTGCTCATTCACAAGCGGCAAAATTCCAATGAAAGAATTATGCCAACCTATGAGCATACTTCTCCCTATTCCTCGAAGAGCTGCCGAACAAGTGAATTGTAACTAAAAGGAAGCATTTACAGGGTTTGTCCCATTTATCTTGACCACCCGAAATAACTTTTTGCCCAGATGCAAATTCAGAAATGTATCAAGCAAATGTTCATTAGCCGTCAGGGGGACATTAATCAGCATGACTGCCTTCATTTTAGCTTTGTTATTTACAAAGATATGAACAGCGGTATGTCTTTTTTAAATGGCACCCTATATTTTTTATGAATGACTGGTGTGCTATTTACTATGTTGTCATTTGTTCACTGTCAAAGTTAGCAAGTGGAGAAGTTCCAATACCCGCGTACCTGAACCATGCGCTATTGAATCAGTCATTTTTCATAACTCTGTGCTTTGTTAATGGTCCACTACGCTACATTTTTGAATAAGTCAAAAGGAGAGGAAATGGATTGCCGAATAAAAAATATAGGGTGCCATTTTAAAAAGACATACCACTGTTCATATCTTTGTAACCTACGAAGAGAAAAGGAAGGCAGTCATGCTGATTAATGTCCCCGTGACGGCTAATGAACATTTGCTTGACACATCTTTGAATTTTCATTAGGACAAAAAGTTATTTCGGATGGTCAAGATAAATGGGACACCCTGTATAGGTGATTGGTAATGGGGAGTGCCAGTGGAGTAACTAGGCATATGCTTTAGGGGGGATGGGAGGGGATGGGGAAAGGAGGGACATACCCTTTTAGGAAAATTTTGGAAAAATGACATGCGTGCAAATACATTTTACATAAGTTCAACAGATTGAGGCTTCAATTGGTGGAAGTTAGACATATTTAAATAAATAAAAGATCGTAGCACTTTTCCACAAGAATTTTTAATGCGTACAACGCGTTTCGGCTCCGTGATTCATCTTCTGGTACAAGACACTTGAAAACATTTGAAAATCCCTTTTATACCCTTGAGAAAGGAGGGGAGGATTTGACATCTTTGAGGAAGGGGATGGGAACGGGCGTATAGACTAGAGACATCGGGAAAAGATACAACTACGGGATGTGGAGAACCCACGTTGGAAGGAGGATGTATATGACTAGAGTCCTCCTTCCAACTTCCAACTACCCCCTCCTTTCTCAAGGGTATAAAAGAGATTTTCGAATGTTTTGAAGTGTCTTGTACCAGATGATGGCTCAGTGAGCCGAAACGCGTTGTACGCATTAAAAATTCTTGTGGAAAAGTGCTTCGATCTTTTATTTATTATTTTTTTTAATAAACACATTACAATACATCAAAAATACATATCTCAAATATTAAAATATATGTAATACATTAAAAACATTCCCTTTACAAATTCTTAACACGCTTTTCACTATATAACCAACACATATTCTGACTTATTGGGCAAGAAAAGATAAAAGAGAAAAACCCTGATATTATAATATTTTAGAACAAAAAAATATTTTTACAATTAGTTGACCTTCTGAGCCAAAACAGGCTCATCAGCAGGTTCTCCATAATTCATTTACAAGAAGTTAAAAACATCTAAAACAATGAAAGAATACGATAAAAAACTTATGTCTTAAAATTAAAAATTAAAGTCCTCAAGTAGATAATTTAAAAGTTTACTTTTGACATCCGAATATGTGGTTAAACCATGCATTTCTTTAGGTAATTTGTTAAACAATTTAGGAACACTAACCACCATTTTATTTTCACCGTATTGATTGAAGCATTTGGGGATTTTATATTGGTATAGATTCCTCTTTTCCATTTTATGAAAATTGTCTTTCAGTGTTTTGTATTTATTGGAAAAATAATTATCTATTACTAAAATATAGGTTAGAAGTTTTTCTAAACTAAACTTTTTAGAGGTTTATCTAAACATTTTACATAATTTTAGCGCTTAAAATTTAGATTTCATTAAAAGATTACGTTAAAATTTACTAAAAGTCAAAACTAGACAATAGTTTAAAATGTTATTTTTATTTCGCTGAGACTTTGGGGGGGGGGGAGGGGATCTATCCTCCTCATCCCCCCATAGTTATTCCACTGGGGAATGCAGTGAGCTAGGGGAGGGATTTAAATCCTCTCTGAATTGCAATCGAATGAAGAAGTATATTGCGCAATCCTCTTCATGGATATCTCCCGCATTACACCCTATCATGATGTGCCTCTTCCGAATCATTTTCTGTTAGCGGCCATGCTCTAGAAATTGTGAACATTATCGTGGGAAATTGCATCGAAATTACGAATTATATATTCAGAGCCATTAAAGAAAGTGCGCAAATTAGTGTAAGGGCTGTATCCACTTAAAATGAAACCGAAAAGAGGCATTTCAATAAATATGAGACAAATCTTAAAGTGTCTCTCCGAGGGCATTCCTTCATTGATTAGGTTGCACAGCTGTTGTCATCTCTAGGAATGGTTGATATTTTCAATCGTTCCACTCCACAGTCTGTTTCATTCATTTTCCCTTTAGCAATGATTTGCCGAAGTGCATACAATGATACTCTCGTGGTGACATTTAAATAGGGATAATCGACTTCTAAGAATACGACGAAGATTGGAATGAAAAAAAACGAGATCATGTGATGAGTCTTACAGGCTGACAATAAGTATATATAACGATTTGTTCATATCTTTATTTCAATTAGAAAATTTATTTTCATTAAATTCGACTCCTGCGAAGAAAATCAGGACTACTCCATAAAATCTGTTTATTAGTGGTATACGATTTGCTAACGCTTCCCCCTCTTTCCATGATAATATGAAGCTGGGGTTTCAATGATGGCCTCGTCTTTTTGTCCCCGAATGGCCTCCTTGAGCGATCTTATAAGCATGAACGTACTCTCAGGTGAAACTAATAAAGTGTACCTACTAGATGACACATGGAAATGACCAGCTTTGAATTGATTCTGCGTGATTCCGGTCCTCCTTCCTCGTGAGGACCTCGACTTGGTGCACTTCACTACCCTCGTGTCCAACGAATGCCCTCACCCGGGCAACGGGATTTCAACTTAATTTTTGCGCTTGATGGAGTCCGTCTGAGCACGAGAGGCCACGAGCAGTGGTTCCTGTCCCATGCTCTCTCCCGTTGCATTTGTGGATCTGCTTTGAAGACGTGTAGTAGTGATTGCATTCCGGGGGGTTGTCACCAGTTTCTTATGCCTATCGGTTTCCCTTTTATCACCAACATTACCAACCACTTCAGTGCGAACAATTTGCTCTAAGCTGAAATAACTTAGCATCAGTTCGTGTAACTGCGTACTCACTGACTTGATGCGTGAAATATTTTGAATAACTTCATTTATGGAAAATTAAATTCATTCTGTGGTTAAGAAGGATTTTTCTCTCCGAAAAAGGCTTAGTAAGCACTTAATATTGATATCATAATAGAACTGCGTCTCTTGAGTTCCAATGTGGACTTCATACCCGAGCATCTTGTTCGGAAAATCTAGTCAGAAGTTCGCTTTAATAAAGATTGCTTGGTGGTGCCACTGGTTGCATGCCTGACCGGGAATTAGGAGATACGTGTTCGAATCCCTCTTCATCTTCGAATCTTTAAAGGAGCGTAGATCGAAGTACAGGCTTAACTTACTTAGGAAATTCGAAGAAGATATTTTCTCAAACGACGTGAATCATATCCTTCGTTTACCATCGTACTATAGTGGACGTGATTATGAGAATAAAATAAAAGAAATAGACTGCAAAACAGAGAGATTTAAAATGTCATTCTTCCCTCGTACCATTAAGGATAGCAACGTTGTCTCAATTGATAGGATTAATGGCGTCGCTCGCTAGGATCACTCATTGCATGTTTTTCCATAGTTATAACTTTGCATGTATTTGCTCTAAGAATTACTAACCATTAGTAATTTTTTTTATGAATAAGCGTATATATTTTGCTAGTGTGCGTAATATTTCTATGACCACGCGGTGTGCATAAGGTGGTCCTCTTGGATGCTGCATGTCGGTGATTTGTTACCCCCTGCCAAATACCCCAGAGGTGGCTCGCAGGGTATTGTGTAGATGTAGATCCCGCCTAATGGAAATGATTTTTTCATTTGCAAATAGTAAAAACATGGGTCCATCTGTCGACCTTATTGAAACCTCTACGGCATGGGTGAATTATAGAGAGTGAGCTCTGCCAAAGTGAAAATACTTAGAGATGACCAGAGGAGTTCACCGCACCAATACGCGTCATCGATAAAAAAAATGGGAATGACACAGAGAGCTTAAGTCATAAATGAACAAAAATGATGCGTTAAACATGTTAGCTCTAAATAAGAGAAATAAATTCTATTTCTTCGACGATATCACAAAGCTTTTAGGGAAAATTGCTGTCAAAAGATCTGCATCTACATTGTATATCCTGCAAGCTAATCTAGGGTGTTTGACAGAGGGCAATCAATCACCAAGATGCAGCGTGCAAGAGGACCGCCGCGCATTCCTCACGGTCATAATATATATTACACATAATTAACACAAATGAATACGTGCACATTCGTGAACAGGCTAAACTTGCCATCGAATATCTTCTATACTAAATCTATGAGAGAATCCATTAGAAGAAGGAAAGAATAAAAACATGCAATGAGTCGACGCTTAGAGTGGCGCCATTGATTCTATTAATCGAGACACCCTTGCTATCCTTATTAATAGTACGAGGAAAAAATGACATTTTAAATATTTCTCTTTTACAGTCAACTTCCTTTATTATCTTCTCGTGGTCACGTCTAGCATAGTACCTACGACCGTGGACGAGGGATAAGTTTCACGTCGTCTGAGAGAATAAATTATAATTTATTAATATATGTTTAACATATGATCGAATCTACTCTTTCTAGTGTTCTTTTATCACTAGAGAAGACACCGTGAGAAGTTCGTTGCCATGCCATCTATAAGAGGAATGTGCAATCTGTTGAAGTGTCCCCAGTGTTCTTCTGAAGAGTCTTTGATTTTTAAGGAGATATCGCAGCTTTAGATGTTTCCATGGAATCCGTTATCTAACTCTCCGATTGATAAACGTATTCCCTTGGCAACGGGGAATATGACAACCGTATGCAGAGCGCCCATGAAATCCGACTCGTGTGATAACAGTTCCGTCAGCGACGATAAATATAAAGTCGACTCAGCTCCTTAGGTGGGAATCCTCCATATCTTTTACCTGAAGTCATTATTTGTTTGAATTTTTTACAATATGACCAAATTTATCCAAATTAAATGGCTAATTTGGATCTTTTTAACTGTATTTCTAATAAATATCTATTTTTTAGATTACTATAAGTTGTAAAATAATGTCCCTCAAGTCTGAAGACCAAGTTTGAAGACAATTGTAGATACCGTTTAATGGGTTCACCGGTTACTTGGGGCAGCCGCTTAATTGGGGCAGATCTTGAAGTACAGAACCCAATATAGGAATATCCCAGAGTATTCTCCGCTTAATTGGGACAGCATGCCGCTTTATTGGGCCATGAGTCGGCGACATAGACTCTATACTCGCGACTAAATTAAATTGTTTTGTTTTCAGAATACTATTTTTTTTGTATTTTCCTCCTTTGATATACTCTTATTTTTCACAAATGCTCCTATTCTGGCCCTATTTTGAAAGCTCTTGTCGTTATACTATCCGCTAGAGGATAGGACTTTTCTTTAATAGGACATAGTAAAAGATTCATTCAGCTTCGCCCGAGGCTGCGAAAAATATTTTTCACTAAATTGTTAAAATTCTTAAAAATAATAATAAATTGACTTAACTCGCTGATTTAACAATCAAATTATTAGTTTAATAAACTTATGTTGCATTTCAAACATTCTTTAGTCTTCTTTCCATCATTTCAGCGTTTGTTTATGCCCATATACAGGATAGTTCGCCTAATTGGGGCAAAGTGCACAAGTCCCTATATGTCCCAATTAACCGGAATCTTCTGTATCTGAAAGAGTGCTGAATCGATGTAAATACAGAATACATTAAATTAAACTTTTAGCATTTATTTAAGGCATGTAAAATATTTTTAAACTCATTTCATTGTTTCAATTATTAGTATTTTTGTTTTTCGATGCAAATGTAAATACTCGTAATTTTCCGATCCGATCAGCCGACGTAATCGTCGTTTGGACGTTCTTTCACTGCAGATCACCTTATTATTTCTTTAATGACGGCATTACGAAAGCTTTTATGGAGAAGATATTTTTGAACTTTATTTCAGTTTTAGACAGATTGTCACCTAACACTTCAAATTTGACCTTTTGGACTTTGGACTTGAAAAAGTTCTATGCAACCGCTGACTTTTTTCAGAAATACTTTTTTTTCAGGATAACTAATGGAACATAGCTCATTCTTTATATACACGAAGGCATACGTTTACAGAAATATGCCGTAATTGTGTTTAAATTTAGAGTATGAAAAATGCTAATGTAATTGACAAAATAAGAAAACGCTGTTTTAAAAATAAGTAAAACATCATTAAAATGGATAAAAATAAATGGACCTACCTCTGAATTCACTGAAAAATTAAGTGCGCCGATGCCGAAGTGATGTTTGCCTTTTACATGATTTCGGTCTTCAATAGTAGTATCACTTTGTGGTGGGTCAGATACTTTGGGAACCAAAAAGGAGAAATTAATTCTTTTGTCATTAATTTCTACGTTCCTATTGGGAATATCAGCTGGAAGTTCGGGCGGTTACTGTTTCTTTTCTAGGCGTTATTTTATCTAGGTGATGTGTCACCCTTACGTCAGTAGCGGCGACATCAAGTTTAACTCAATGGTCATTTTGTTGGAATCACTTACCTCATCTGTTGTAGTGTAATCAAAGTTAAACTCCCATAATATTAATTGAATGATGTCAATTTTTTATCGGCCAAAGGATCGAGACAATTGTTTTTCCGATACAAAATTTATATCTTTTAGACCAGAGGTCTCCAATTTACTAGGCCACGAGGGCCACATTCCAAGTTCCGAATCGCCCCGCGGGCCGGATAGCAAATTTGCCCATGACTGAAGTATTCGATACCAACGTCTACTGAAGTATCCGGTGGCGTATTTCTTATTTACGAACAGTTGAAGGTGACTTTGACGTGCAGCACAGCGCTTCAATGCTCCTAGCGGCGTCTCACAGAATTAAACGAGCGAGAATCGCGCGCTACTTGAAACGAGTGCGAGGGCCGGATGAAAGCCCTCCGCGGGCCGTACTTTGGAGACCCCTGTTTTAGACTATAAAATGACGTATGATGCTTTAGGAGTAGCCTTAAAATTTGAAGGATATTGAAAATTACATAGGTGGAGCTTTCATACCGTCAGCATTAAAACAATTGTGGCCACACTAAGCGTTAAAATTGAAAGTCAATTTTCTCTAGCTAAGGGTAAAAATGGAGCAAGTGTTCATTTTTCGTTGTTCTTTCCCATATTCGCGTCCTAGTCCTCGCCCACAGTCATAAATAAATTCTATAATTGGAAGATTTCCTTAATTCATAAATTTCTCAGGGACAGATTTTTTTCATCTACTGTAGTGGTGATGGCGATAGGTTACGTGAGCAAAATAAAACCAAAAATTATATTTCTGTTTCTTATATTTAATAAATATAACAATTTTAGACTCATCATTCTCTCATTTTCCTCGGGAAAGGACAAATTATTAATTTACATGTAAATGAAGGAGATGCAATCTCATACTTACAATGAAATCTCTCTCCGTTTATCATCTTTTAGAGACGTGCACACACAAATCAGACATATTCGTACATTCATGTATTGATCCTCATAAATAGTGAAGAGTTGAATGTATTCACGATGAGAATGAACACTAGTTAAAGTCTCTTTTAAATTTAAACACTACTTTTTGTCCTTTTTTCAAAAAGGCATTCATTATTTTTCAGGTAAGTAAGATGGGCGATTGATGGGTGCGCATTTTGGTCTCCTTTAAATAATATCGTTTGTGAGTTCCAGTAGATTTTTGGTTTAAAATCATCCACATAGTGATAATCAATTATCTTTTTTCAATATCCACAATGTGTTATTAATTTCAGCAACTCTTATACCGTGTAGTACACCTCTCAAGTTATCGAAGGCGCTTTTCCGTTTTTTTTATTAAATGCACATCACTCTCAGCAACGTCTAGAAATGAAGATAGCGGATGTCATGGAGGAAATATTTTTCACCCACTTTTCTATCACTTTTCGCTGTGCAACTGTTTCATAACTTTTCGTCACAATTGCACTTTTTCACTTTTGCAATTAGTTGTGTCGTTATACCATTGTCAAGATGTCAAACTGCCGATGCTGCACGTAATGATGGAGGTGCTGCGCCCCGGCCGCCATATTGCTTCACGAGTGCCATGAAAGTTTCTTGATGAAAGCATTTTCACCATCAACAATGCAACCCACCAACAGCAATGTCAACACATCTACAATATTGACCAACTCACGAGTGCAGCGTCCTACTCACGAGGTAATCCATTCATCACTTCAAATAGTTTTCGTGATGTTTCTCTAATGTCTCTTAAGTGGGGGTAAATAAATATCGAGGTATTTGGCGCTGGGATATTGTCCTGTTCCCAAGAGCATATTCCGATGGTATGGGAGTTACATTCTATTTTCACCCTGTTTAATAGCCTGGGGAAAGGCGTCTCAGAAACCATGGAGAGGAGCAGTGGTATCCGATGTTGCTGAACATTCCACTCTTGTGCCAACTTTTGCTGAGGAGCGAAGTGCTCTTAAAACTTCTTGCGAGCTCAGCGATAGAGGGACTGTTTTGGTTCCCCATTCCAGTGAACGTCCGTCCAGAGCCTCGTGCTGCATGTAAGACCATTTATGAACTTGATTTAGCTTTTCATCTCCTCCCTCAGACTCTGTTTGATTGCACTATACTCTGTTCATTTTATCTCTGCGGGTGAGCTGGTGTGGCCAAAGCAAGTGGTGATGAGGGGAGGGAAAGTTTCTCGACATGTGACTTTGCCTTTGCCAATCAGCAAACAGTAGGCGTGGCCTCAATGAGTCGCTCTCAGATCTCTGCCGAGTGAACATCGTGAATCTGCTCGTGGAGCGGTGTTGCCGAACCTCCTTATATGTGACTAAGTATGCCTTCCACCAAATGGTGCCTCATTCAGCGGGGTAGCTGACAATGTCATACGATTCTGTGAAAGGATTATCCCCAAATCCTTCCAAATGAGTAGGTATATTATCTCGGCGCCGCCGAGGCCAAAATACCTGTGGCCACCCATGCCGCACACCATTTCAGTGACAAAGTAGGGCGGCTATGTACATTTGGCAACGTTATGTTCGCTCCTCCTCTCTCTCTGTGTACTACCCCTCCCCTATCAGCGAAGTCATCCGAAGTCTCACGAAAGCTCACCCGCACATATAAAGTGAATAGACTATAACGAGCACTCCAGCCTCTGTGACCGTGAGGTCAGCTGTAGGGGAGAGGATGATCCCAGGTGAGCATCTTTAGCGGCGTCGCGACATGATGATGTGTCCACAGGGTGCGTCTCACTGCGCGTCGTCCTTGTTCGCCTTGGCGACGCGGTGGAGGGAAGCGAGCGGGTGAAAGACGTTCATGAAGAAGTGGTACGCGGGCGAGGATTTGTCGTCGGAAGCGAGCACAGCCAATCCGATGACGAGGCCCACGATGATGAAGCACAGCAGCAAACACGACAGCATCAGGATCTTCTCGAGGCGGGTCCGACGCGAACACATCCAATACTGCTCGCGCTGAACCCTGGGAAGTGGAGAACGCCCTTAGTGCACTTTATTCCTCACTAACTTATATTTAAAGAAATTTAATTTTTTTCTTCTTATCTTGACCTCGTTTAATTCATGATAAAAATAGTTCTCGGAGTCTAGGTCAACGTATGTGATGCAAAACAGTTTCAGCCAACGTTTCTGTTTATTTTAAAGTATCATCAGGGCTATGAAAGAAAAAATGAGAAAAAATAGGATTTCACAACACAAGTCATCTGTAAAAGGTGGTATAACACTGTGTGCTCTTGCTAGCCAAAAATTTTCAAAAATCCATCAATTGGCTGAAATGGCCAATTTTTTTTTAAATTGCCGTTTAGCATCAATCTTCAACGCCTATTATTTTTATTTATATATTACTCTGTTCTACTTTTTCATAGTTTGTTAGCTCCTATTAAGCCACAAGGTTTATCAGGTAGTGTTATTATTCATATATATCGCTCAAAGAATTATCCCATTAAAGTGAAGATCTGTGTCTGAAAACCAACTACTTCTTGGCATGATTTCCTTACACTAATCAGTTACTGGAAACGAAAAACTAAATCAGGTCTTCTAATGCTCTCGATTTTTAAATGGAATGAATTATGCCTTCCTTTACTCTTATCGAATACTTTCGCCGTAACTTTGATTTTTCTAGTAGTCAATTTATCCTATTTTATTTATAATTTTCGCGAAAACCATTCTTTCCATGTGGTTTTTGTAATAATGAATGAATGCTTTTTCAACCATGAATATTTTTGCCTGAAGAACGCTTGAAAACATTTTTGTTGGTGTGACGGAGAGTATTTAACGACCCGCCAAAAAAATTAGGAGTATCCCCTTACTGAAATAAATTACTGCTCCATTTGTAGCATGTATCGTTTTTCACGGTGAGGGGGTCAGACCGATGTATTTTTAGTTAAGTCAATTAATTATAAGCGCCCCCGTGATAGTTTACATGTAAAATAAATGGGAGTACGAAAAATGGATACAAGACAGAATTAATAGATGGTTAGCAAGTACCTACATTGAACCATAGACAGTGGCGTAGCCAGGGAGGGGTCCGGGGGGTCCGGATCCCCCCCCCCCCCCCGAAATATAAAAACACAATAATTTTCCTTCATATAAGAAAACAAAATCTTGAAAAATCATGAATTAAAAAAATATTTCTTGAACAAATGAAATTTTTTCGATTATGAAGAGTGCTAAAATTAGTTAAAAACCCATTACTTAGCACCCTGTTTTTCAAAAACTTCCCCCCCTTGGTTTTGTACCCCCACCCGAACGAAATTCCCGGCTACGCCACTGACCATAGAGTACTCTATGATAGTATATTCTGAGCGACCGGTGGTTGACAACTGAAAATTTTACCTCAATTCTAGGGAGCACTTAGACCTTGTCCTCCATAGGGAACAAGTTTAAGTAAAAAAAGTACTAACGTGCATGATGTATCGCTGTGTGTGACTGAGTTGACGCTGCCGACACTACACGGTATTGATATGGAGCTCAGGTTCGAAGTCCGTTGGACTTTCCGCGGGAGCCCTCTCGCAGATGGTGGCGCCAGCTGGTGGCGAGGCATACGAACTTTCTCCTCGCGTGACTGCATCATTGTAGAAGTCCTCCTTCTTTCCCGGCGAGATTCAAACAGAGACAACAGTCAGTCTGTAGAAAAAAAGAGGAATACATATTATCTTCATTCAGTCGATCACCAATTTTGGAATCCAAGTTTGACTTGGATGACCTTCGAAATCTTAAAAAATATTACCATCTCAAACCTCTGAATCTACTTCCTTATAATTTTTCGCTCTTCATTTGATCATGCATTAATTAAGGATTAATAGATTGTGATACAAATATAATTTTATTTGAAAGTTTTACCGTTTATCTTAAAACATTTGTCATATTTTAATACTAATTTTATTTATTATAATGATAATCGCTCCAAAACACCCTCAAATTCAATGAATGGTTATAATCAGTATTATGATTTATATGTAATCAAGAAACAAATCAGTATGACGAGATAAAACGTTTTTACTTAAATATTTCACCTTAAGTAGAATTTACGATGAATTGTGGCTTCATTATAATTTTCAAAATTCTTTCCTTCGTAGGTACTAAGACTGCGATTTAAAATCATACGTAATATTTACAGAGTTAATTCATCTTATGGCTTCATTTTGGAGCCCCATGTAATAAGTGTATATATGGTGCTTTGGTGGTGATGACAGAGTATAACGTGCTCAAAGCCATTAAAACCCAATTAAAATGTGAGAAATGACACGCAAGTTCTTCTCAAACTATTATGGTAATACATATTACTGTATGATTTATCATTATAGCAAATCCTGAATGTGTTATTGATGTGATGTTTTCGAGATTGCTTTTTGATTGCGGCGAAATGAATTACGATGACTCATGTAATGCCATCAGATGGTGCACATTATACATCCCATTAATTTGATCCTTATTAATTACCTTCTAATGATTATATACAGGCTTATGGAAGAATGTTGAAGGCCAGAGTACTTTTGTACTATCGCGACATAACTAGTGTAATGAGCCCTTTCAAGTCGGCCCTCTATGAATATGTGCGGAGAGAAAAGATCGTCGCTGTTTACATTTATTTCTATAATTTTTCAAAAACAGCCAATATGGCTTTTTAATTGAGTTTTGAACTTTTAATCTGTAGATATAATAAACATAAAAAATAAAAAATATATAAAAAGAAGATTCAAGAGAGAAAGGTTTTTCAAATCTGCCTCTTGAATATTCCGAAGGGTGTTGAAAGAAAGGTTAGGCGGACGAAATGCTGTGGAACGAGGTGGGAAGTCTGTGTGGGGAAAGTAATCTCTGGGAGGGAGCAAGACGGAATTTAGGATGGTGTACTGGGTGATTACCACGGAAGTCGCGGGTTGGATTTTGAAGTGAAAAGAATGGGTGTATTTCTGAGGATCGGAACTTGCCATTTAATGCATTGTAAATGAAGGAAAGATCGTGAATATTCCTACGAGTGGATAGTGGGACCAATTATAGGGCAGACATTACTTCAGAGCGAGAAGAATTACGGAGATGAGGAACACGGTGTCGGACTGCTGAAGTAAAGAAATTAACTGGGCGTTCAAAAATTTTAAGGTTGGAGGGAGAGGCAGTGGAGTAAATACTCAAGGATTGGGAGAACGCAACTGGTGAAAATAGGTCTCATGGCAATAGGGCTGGTAAAATTAGTGATTCTATATAGAACTCCCACGACTGGCATGCCCTTTGATTTTATTATATTGAGGCGCGGAACAAAAGAGAGTTTAGGGTCGAAAGTAACACCCAGGTCATTAATGGCGGAATCAATCGGAACACTATCTTTATAAATATTGTATTTATTAAAATTGACGGTGCGTTTTAAGGTAAAGAGTGTGTATTTTGATTTGCACGTATTAATTTTAAGCTGCCTTTGCAGGCACGAGGCCTCGAGGGAGTGATGTGTGGACTGTAGTGTGTGTCTCAGCGTCATAGGTATTCTCAATTCTTTTGCATATGTTGCAGTCGTCTGCATAGAGGAGAATTCCACATGGGTTGGAGAGCGCACAGCTGGAGATATCATAAATGAAGAGGCTAAAGAGAAGAGGTCCGAGAACACTGCATTGGGGTACGCCTGAGAGGGTGCTTTGAGAAGACGCTCCTTCAAGAACAACGCGCAGGAGCCAACTGCAGCCAATGGGCAAAGATACAATTTAAATTCGATGGCATTGGGTTAATTTAAACTGATATCAGGGTCTGATGCTTGGTGGGACACAGAGAGACCCTTGATTTCAAAATGGGAACCCCTGGAAAACCGTCCCCCGTAACCACTGCAAAGGGAGATCCGTTGAACCCTGACGGATACTCTAGCACAAGGGGTAAACGTTAATACTGTCGAAAAAAATTACGCGGAAATTTACCCAAAAAAGTTTTTTTCTGAAAAATTAAAGATAAATATTGCTGCTTGAGCAGGTGGCTGGGGAAAATTGTACACCTGCATCTCTGCCCAACTCGAGAGTGCGTCAGCTCTACTGATAAGAGTTGTGGGAAGCACGAGATAAGCAATGCAAACAGCAAAACGTCACTGAGCTGCTCCTAGGTTCAGGCCGATCGAAGTCCCACAACGGGTGTAACACATTGACAGTATGAAGTTTTCCCTAAAAGTCGAAGTGAAGGTGTTTAAGTAGCTATTTTACACACTAAATTTACTTTTACTAACCATGCTCTATGTACATGTTTTGGACGAAATATTTGTGAAGACCTATTACAGAATACTGCGTTTAGCAAGTCGCTTCTTGTTTCGAATGAGACAACTAAATGAGTAAAAAGTTATGCTTGTTGAAATGCTGTCCTGGAACTTTTCTGATAGTTTTGGAAATCATTGAAAATGATTATTAATTCTGTGTTATATTGGTAATTGAAAACATTTCAATGCATAGAAACTGATTTTTTTACTTGAATTTTTTTGCTCAAAATTTGAGAAATCAGTGCGCGTGTCGCCTTTCTTATTATTAAGAGAAAGGCATTTGCGAAGTGCAAATTTTTAAGTACTCGTGTTGATGACTTAGAAAATCGATTTTAGAGAAAAAATACCATTCACATAGTCTCTCGCGAGAAAAAGTAGTTAAGGGGGCACTTGAGAAGTTTGTGCCGATCGTCCGAATGAAGTGAGGCATCGCTTTTGGTTGGCGATTGGACGGACCAGTGACCAACGGCTTTCGTCGCCGCTTTTCGTGAAAAGGAGGAAAAACCTTCGCGTTTTTGACTGTTTTCATTGGAGAATAAATCAAAGGATCTGTTTACGGGAATGTGCGCCTATTTTTAAAGTCATAAGGGTCGGGATAATATATTTTTAAAGCAAATCTTCAGTTTTTTTTCACGTTGACCGTAAATTTCATATACTGCAAGCACGCGCATGTTTAAAACGAGACTTTGGCAAATATTTCGTATTATTTAGGATACTTACTGATAGCAATCACGATTCAAAGCGTTTTAGAGTGCGGTTCCTTGGATGGAGAAGAATTCAAGGGAATGTCATGATTGATCCATATCTGACGATGAAGTTCGCTCATCTGCGTCACTTTTAATGCTTGATGAAATTTTCTTCCACATTTTTTCTGGCGTACTCGTAAAATTACTATTCTCATGTTGGAAGTACTCATGCTGGAACGGAGTGGATGTCAAATCCTGAAGGCAGTGTTGCTATTTTCGTCAGGAGGGAGGCGATATAATCAGTATTCATGGCGTCGAGCGTCATTGGCTTTTGAAGCAAGGCAGCTTTGGGCGCTTACTTCCGGATTGGTGATTCAAGGTGTGCTTAGATTAGATATTCGAGAATCCAGACAAGCAATAAGCCAACTATCGGCCGCATTCGGAAGTAGAGCTCCGAGGATACCAAGCAGTTACCTAAGGAAATCACGTTGACAAATCGTAAGGGTTGCTGGGTATTTTCTGATTTTTTAAATTATATTTGCGGTAATAGGCTACCTTAACGTCGTAAATAGTATGCTACATGCATTCATAATAATGTATAATGCCTTTCAATTGCCATTCATTGCAAAAATTCATCATTTACTGTGACATTGGTTTGAAGGCTTATAGCGTTTAAGGTAGCCAACATATTTGACTCTTATTTTCTACCCTAATGAGAATAGTGTATTTTTTATCAGGTTCACGCAGTTATGGTCATTAAAATAGTCTTTCAGGAATCACCGCGAGCTATTATAGGCTATTTCAGCTATATTTATCAATTCCTGAATATTAAATGCAATTTGTGGTTGCTCCTAAATATAGAAACACCTCCTCAAAACTTCGAAAAATCTTCCTTGATATTTTCTACTTTAACAATCGCAGTGGCTACGCGATTCATCCTATTACACCTATGTTATCATCACAACAATATCCTCAATGTGTCGGCCATATCGGCAAATTACGTCGGCGACTTCAGCGCCGCCATCGGTGATTTGAGTGTCGAATACGCCATGATGAATGCATGACGCCGGGTTCTCTTGCTGCGTCTGTAATTTTCTATTGGCAACAGTCTCAAAAGTTATCTTGCTCTCGTCGACAGGTCTGACTTGGATCACAGTCGATTCATTTGCTACCACCATTGCTTCTTCAGAATCAATCTTTTCCCCTGCCTCGCAATGAACGTGTTCTATAGCGGCCGAGAAACGGTGTTCTGTTTGTTTTGTGGCTCGTACATGCTCCTTAATCTGTTATGCCATTCCTCGGCATATTCCTCCATCGTATTTTATTTTATTTTTATTTTTTATTTTATTCTCAAACCACCGGATACAGCTCTTATAGGCCATTTTACACCGGGGTGTTCAACAAATGTAACAAGTAAACGTACACAAACGACCATGCCCTGGACCAGGGAAACCTACCCAGGCGGGACTCGAACCCGCGACCTCTTGTTTGGCAGGCGAGAACGTTACCCCGCCGCCACCGAGGCCGGCAAATGATTTGTATCGTATGATTTTTCGCAGGATCTTGGCGTTTCATCCTTGCCTTCGTAGAGCTTCTTTTGGCCAGGTACAATGATTTGGATCTTCGTGACGCAATCAAGCCTTGTAATCACGCCATGCTTCCTCAGGATCTGTATTAGAATCTTCCTTTCCGATACTCCTGCGATGTATAGCATTGTCTGTCGTAATGTGGGCTTGGTCGATTCCCCATCCTCCGACGCTAAACATGAATGAATCTAATGATTCGGGGTCCGAAAGTGATAATGAAGTAATAGGGTGGTTTCCTATTATTTTTTTATTGCCTAAATCGAAAGATTTTTACTCCTGGAGTATGTATTTCACACTTATAGATTTTTAAATGACGATATATATTTTTCTCGATTAAATAAAAAGTGAAAATTTCCAAGCGCGCGAAAACGCGACGGCTAGGTAGGAATGATGGGAATACTCCGTGTGCCGTCATTCTGGTTCCCCCTCCTGCAAGTGAGGTGACCTAGGGGCGAGGCTTTGAGCGCTGATACGACGCAGGATGCTAGCAGGTAGCAGAGTACCCTGCTGGCAGATAGCGCTTGGCTTAAATAAGGATTATTAATACCTTATCAAATGAAGGAAACTTTCCGACCTTAGCCAGTTTTAATAGGTGATTATAAAGAGATGTTTCCCTGAGCTCTGTGCCTCATGCATGCATTGGTAATCTCAGACGATGTAAAGCTCCTATCCATTCGTATAGAAAGTAGGTCCCTGTGACGTCACGTGGAGTGGCATCACATGGGCGCCAAACTGGCCTTTTTCAAATGCTGTTAAAATTGACCATTGCCATTCGTCTAAACTGGGATTTCTAAAACCAAATAATTTGTATATTATGAATGCACTAATGGTGGGTAAGGAATAGCAATCAATGCCTTTCGTTTTCTTTGATGAAGGAAACTACCCTATAGTAAAGTATTTGAGGCGTGGTGGAGTAGAGAGGTTACCACCGAGGCCTTTTTGGCATGGCGGTGGTGTGATGCTGCGTTTAGGTATCGGTCGGCATGCAAAGCCTTCCTACATACGGCAAGTCCAAGACTGCCATTGTTTTTCCTCTTGACCATGACGCGCAGGAAGGACAAATTGCCGTCTCGCTCCTTTCCCCGAGTGTCTGGGTCCTTGCGATCCTTCCGTGTTTCCTCTTTAGATGCATCAGAAATGTGTCCAATTCTTCTGCACCGTGAGGCCAGATAATGAGCGTATCATCGTTATGTCGCAGCCATAGTTTGGTTAGCTTGCAGCAAGGTGGTAAAGGAAAGGTGGTCTCAGTTCCCTCGACGAAGTCCTGTGACGTCATGGCAGACACCAGCTTTATTCGACGGATGCACCGCATGGGAATTCAGTTTCTTCAGCAACGAATATTGCGCTCCATAGCTAATATTGCCCATTTACTAATCTTTTTGCGTTATAAACGCATCATAAAGAATGCGTTGTACGGTGGCTACATGTGGTAATAGCTCTAACAAAGCTAAGAAGAGCGGACATCAAATATCCTTCCATTGGTATGTAATTCGGTGCGTTGTTGTGATTATATTATTATTTGAGGCATTATTCCTATTATTAATCTGTTTATCTTGAGTAGTTTTCCGAAGGATCCTAGAATAAGGAAGTAGTGGATCACTTTCCATCACCTTGAACTTGCGGTAGGTTTTGACGGCCTCTATCTTAAACTTTTCCATGAAGAGGTAGGCCATCGAAAGGGAAAGGGACGAACCCATCACTGCTCCGTCCAGCTCATTCACGAAATGAGCTGAAATTGTCACGTACGAAGGAGTGAATTCATCGTAATCCTGTGGAGTTTAGGCTAGATATTTTGCGGGGCCATAAGTTAAAGCGTCGATTTGGCTTACTATGGGCCTCGGTGACCCTCCTGGTGCAAATTCGGTAAGCCGTATGACCTCGAAGGTTTCTGCGCGGACATTATTGACAGTCTCTGTTCTTCAGCCACATTGGAGGACCTCTTGCCTCTCTCTGCAGTTCCGCTTTGGTCGTAGGGTTCCTTTACCAGTTTCTTGTATAATGTCTCTGACGCTACGCTAGTTTCGGTAACTGCTAATAGCTATTCACTCGATGTTCAGCCGTTGCTGGTAATCGACATTTTGGCGTTTTTTGTTGTGTGTGGCGTTATTGAGGTATGTGGCTATATATATTTTGTTTTAATTTGATTGGCTTTGTATAATTAGGTTGGTTATTTATTTCTGTTTCGTCAAAAGGAGGAAATTATAAGCAAAAAGAGGCTGTTTCTTTCTTGAAATTATACGGTGCACTCATTATTCATCATGTTTGCAACATAATTTAACTCAAACGTGTCTTGATCTTAGAACATAAAATTTAGATGCAGCTGTGCTGTTACATATTTTGTGAGTTCAGAGTAAAACATTTTTAAAATGATTATTCGTCTTCATTTTCTCCACACTGTTAAAGACAACCCAGGATGGGATCGCGCGGATAATTTTCAATGATGAGGAGGCAGGACCAATGAGTTTTTCATGTGAAATCGTAGTGTTGTCTTCATTGCCTACAAGGTAATATAATTATATTGAACGGTGCGGTTTAATCTGCTCTTTAGGCTATTAAGTATTATTATATGTAATGTACTTTAGCATGTCAATTCTATACGATTAGGGTTTTTTATTTTGCTATATTTTATACCCACTAGTGCTTTTATTTCGTTTATTTTACGATTTTTTGCTTAATTATGCTTAATAATCCACCACTGATCTGTTGGCATAATGGGAAAAGCGAAAGGCTACTTATACCGTGCCAAAACAAACAGCTAATATGATGATAAAGGGTTCAATGCACCTATTGGCACGGAGAAGTGAAAAAACACTTGCGCTGAGCCTGTCAGATCCATTGCACCCGACTGAAGGTTAAAGCTTGACTGGTCATAAACAATAATTACAATTAATCTAAGTGTGATGGGCATTGTTCATTTTAGTGTTTATTCTTAATACACAATATTAGAAACTGATCAACAATCGTTGCTCTCAACAATCAAATCAAATACCCTCCTGGAATACATAGATGCAAATGGCAGAAAGCAGATATCCGTGTTTTTGACCCTGTTCCACCAATTTTAAAAATCTGAAAAAATTAAGATTATACTTTCAAATAGGAGTAACGACATAATGTTTTCGGCGTGTCTATTTTTTCCTAAAATTTTTAATTTCATTTTGAACATTTCAAACTTATGTAAAAGTTGAGTTTTCGGATCAAAAAGTTTGAAAAAAATCAGGATGATAGACCATAATAGTATACACAATTTAAAATCAAGAAAACGATTTTACAGAAATAAAAACGGGAGATATGGTTAAAACACTAAAAATCGTGTTTCAATTTTTTCTGGGGTTATTTTCCATGGTTGAGGTCTGAAACTTTGGGAAAACACATAATGCTGGCTGCACTTTAAGATTATGTTTTTTCTTTCTCAAAATATCGGGGGGCGCCTTTCACCATCTTAACCTGCTAGACCCTTTCTGGTGCAACAGATTTTAAGCAAGAGACAGAGTGGAGTTGAATGAAAATTGCTCAAATAATTTTAATTAAATCTATTGAGAAAGAGCTTGCCACAATTTTTCATTTGACATAACTGGTCAACAGTGAATCAGAGGGCATATTTACTTTAAGAGGCTTCTCTTGCGTTCTAAAATGTTATCCTCCATAACATGTTGAAAATATTGCAAAATGAGAAAACTGTAAATCCGGCTCCAATTCGAAAATTCACTCACCACTAGATTTTAAATCGGTCTTGCTGGTAACCCTGATGAGTAGGTATCCTTGCGCCCTCACGAGATTCCAGAAACAGCTCGTAAACTCCTTTATGCTCCTGTATCCTTCCCAATGAGGCAAAATGATGATATGGCGTGGGGGAGAATCTTGTATTCTCGCTGTGCTTGCATCACCATACGTCCGTTTTCGCGGGAAGTCTGAGAACAGCCACCAACAATCACTCTGTCTTGCCCCACTCGACGCCCTAATCGAGGGGCATTTGACTGCGGGTCAAGATGGCCTCCGCTGCGAAGCTGTTGATGATAGCGGAGTGTGTCTCATCGGCCGCTTCCCGCTCTTCAATTGGATGCGATCGGCGTCTTTCGCCGCGTATAAATCGCTCCGCTCCTCCTCCGACGGGGAAGCACGGTCAGGTGTGTGGCATTATCAATATTTTGACGCACCTGCCAACAATTCGCAATAGGGGAAGCTGCCGGAGATAGACTCAAGAGGACGGTCAGCTGCGAGTGGTGAGGGGAAATGAAGGACGGCGACCAATCACGATTCCCGATTGATTCGCTCGGATCTCGCAACGAGATAACGTGGCGCCGATAAAACGCGTGCCACGCGCTATACTCTTTCACAGAATTCCTGCTTCCGCGAAATCCCACGTTCGCCGGATTGCTCCTTGCGTATTACGTGGCATTGTTATCTATTCCAAGAGAAAAGTGTGTTTACAAGTGGCAAACGTAAGACATGGCATAACACTTTTTTCTTCCGTGCTTGGAAGGCTTTTCATTTAGAATCTTTGCACAATATAGCTGTTTCCTGTTATTTTTTCTTGCCTGAATCGAAAGATTATTACTCCTGGAGTACATAATTCACGCTTTTAGATTTTTAAATGGCGATACCTAATTTTCGCGTTTAAATGAAAAGTGAAAATTTTCAAGAGCGCGAAAACGCGACGGCTAATTGTAAGTATGATTGCTGGGAAAAGATCAAGTGACCTCTGGCTGCTGCTGTGTGAGGCCACCTGGGTGCGAGGCTATGAACGCCGCTACGATGCAGGCTGCTTGCTGCCGAGCATGGCGGTAGCGTAGAGTACCCTGCTAGCTGGTAGCGCTTGGCTTGAATAAGGATTATTAATACCCTGTCAAACGAAGGAAACTTTCCGACCGTAGGCAGTTTTAATAGGTGATTATTAAAAAATGTTTCCTTGAACTCTGAGCCACATGCATACATTGGTAATCTCATACGGTGTAAAACTCCTATCTACTGGTATAGAAACTAGGTCCCTGTGACGTCACGTGGAATGGCATCGCATTAGCGCCAATCTTGCCTTTTTCAAATGCGGTTAAAATTGACCATTAAAATTCGTCTATACTGGGATTTCTAAAACCAAATAATTTGTATACTATTTGAATACACTAATGTTGGGTAACGAATCGCAATCAATGCCTTTCGTTTTCTTTGATGAAGGAAACTACCCTATTTTCCTTTTCATGATAACTATTAGGGCAATTCTTTTCCTTCCCCGATCCACACTTGAGCAACTTTCATCCCGCCATCACGGATTTCAACATTCTCTACTCGATCGACCGAGGCCAGAAAAAGATAAATATTTCACATTAAATGCAAAAACAGACATTTGATTTTAAACACCTGATTATGTTGTAAAATTGTATAAATACAGCATGTCATGGCCAATACTAAAAATGTTCTTGGGAGTGATTTACTTGAAAGGGGAATTCCTTTTCGGGGGGAGAGGGTTCAGAGGTTAAGGGGTTCCTTAAGATTTCGGGGAGGGTTAGAAACGCTTACCTCACCCCTTCGCATCCCCTCAAAGCTAATTACTCCCACGATGCAAACCATCTCTGTCATCCTAATATTTCATCTCTTTGCCCACCCAATGAATTTATATTGTACTGGAACACATTCCCAAATAGTGCTCATAGAGCCATTTTATCACGAAAGCAAAAATGTCAGCGCGACACATATTATACGCTACTCTTAAATCGAATGCGAGCAAAAATTTGATCGACCTTCAAAACCTCACGAAATATCCTCTCAGCAATATTGATGATCTCATTTATTCCAATGGGAAACAATAGGGTAGTTTCCTTCATCAAAGAAAACGAAAGGCATTGATTGCGAATCCTTACCCACCTTTAGTGTATTCATAATATACAAATTATTTGGTTTTAGGAACACCGGTTTAGACGAATGGCAATGGTCAATTTTATCCTCATTTGAAAAAGGCCAGATTGGCGCCCTTGCGATGCCACTCCAATTGACGTCACAGGGACCTAGTTTCTACACGAGAGGATAGGAGTTTTACATTGTCTTAGATTACCAATGCATGCATGAGGCACAGAGGTCAGGGAAACATGTCTTAATAATCACCTATATAACTGCCTAAGGTAGGAAAGTTTTCTTCGTTTGATAAGGTATTAATGATCAATCCTTATTTGAGCCAAGCGCTACCAGCTATAAGAGTACTCAGCTACCTGCTAGCATCCTGCGTCGTATCAGCGCTCAAAGCCTCGCCCCAAGGTCAACTCACTTGCGGCAGCGGGAACCAGATCGACGTCACACAGGGTTTTCCCAGTATTCATACTTGGGCGTCGCGTTTTCGCGCGCTTGAAATTTTTCACTTTTCATTTAATCGCGAAAAATAGATATTGTAATTTAAAAATCCAAAAGCGTGAAATGCGTACTCCAGGAGAAATAATCTTTCGATTTAGGCAATGAAAAAATAATTGGAAGCCACCCTATTACCGTTGATCGAACTACCTTACCTTATGTTACCTTGAATAGCCTAGTTGTGTGCTACGTAGTGGGTCGCAGTGTCAAAGGTCAGCGGTTCCATTCTCTGTCCAGGGGAATCTTTTCCCATTGCAATTATTAGTGTGAATTTCACCACAGGCATTAAATAAATTACAATATTGACGATACATGCTAGCTGACCTCTATTCCAAGTACTTTCGCGTTTATATTGTTGCATACTAGGAGTTCATTATGTACTGTAAGATAAGAATTAGCCAATGAATTACATTACTTATAATGACTATCACCATTTTCTGCATGTATGTCACTGCTTTCCAGAGGTACCTGTACTTTTGTTAAATGATGGCTCTTCCATATTGAGGTCCGTTGGTCGCGTGTCGTCTACCAGACGCTGGGCCATTTTCTTTTCTTTTGCCCACATCGCATTTTCATAGTTAGAATACTCATATTCCTGGTATCTTAATTGATTTATGATTCTGAAATAGTCGCCAATATGAATTTATGTTTTGTCACATTTATGGAATAAATTTTGATGTTTTGTTGTTTTTGGAGTCTGGAAGACGCCACGCGACCACCATAGCCACAAAACTACGTTACATGCTCATAGCCTCGTGATATTCATCGCAAAGTTCTTAAATACATTTATAATTTAAAATGACAACTATTAAAAGCACTAAATTTTGTGTATCGATGGCTAAGTTCTAACAACACGTATCTCAAAATAACAACTTTTTAGGAGAACAAAAAACGATTAATATTTTTAATTTTGCTCTGAGTTCATAAGACTAATAAAGAAGCATTCATTTGCAAACAAAGAGTTGTTATTTGCTTGTATTTTATTTTTTTAGTGTTATTACACTTTGTTTAAGATACCTATCTCATACCGGTCGAATTTGAGATATGTGTTATTGGAACTTAACCATCTATAATCTTGTTATTGCTTCGAAGTTTTTATTGTAATCAATTTAACACCTGAATGAAGCTATTATTTTGATGAATTAGTATGGCTCTCGCATAATTTGAGCTCACTTTGGCGCATAGTACGAGGACTTTGGGTTTTCCCCTCTGCTATATACATTTATGGTGGCTAATTACATTGATGTAGATGCATAACATTAACCGTAAACATACGCACTACAATTTTGCGGTTGCAGCGAGTACTAATTTGCAAATCTGATTGGAGATATTTTGATCCAAGCTCAACTGAACACGCTATCAATATAAAATGACTCCAAAAGCAATAATCCCCGCTTAGTAAAAATTATTTGTAAGATTATTAGCAAAATCTATACTGAGAAACTGTGAAGAATGTCCAAATTAAAGATGCTGATTTAATTTCGATGGAAAAAAGCTGAAAGAAACGTCAAAATAAGTAGCATTCAGTATTTCATTAATATTAATATCTCCATAATTATGCATATATTTGTAGTACATTCATGAAATTAAGTATTCAACGAATGATTTATTTCTACTTGTTAGTTAAAGTTATTTCTACTTGTATGCATTTTGTTTGATCATTCCAAAATGGTGTCTGTGAGACGCCACACGACAAATAGCGTCCCAATGTATGACGCGACTGAAGGATGGTTAAGTTGTTATGAAGCGGCAATCGTTTGTTCAATTTTGCGAATCATACCTTTTTATTTAATTCAGAAGACTATAATTTTACAGCTTAATTGTTTCTTTATTTTGGCAGAAGTCCCCACTTATCGTTTACGTCCCGGAGTGTCATGGAAGATTCGACCGACGCACAGTGGTCCCAAATCGTTAAAAGCTAGCCAAAATTAATTACGCCGTTATTATTATGTATATATTTGACCTAAAGGTCTATTTCCATTGTTTTTGATCCGCTAATTCTGGATTTATAACTATTTTTTTACATATTGTCAATACTTCTGTTGTTATTTCACATTTTGTTTGAACAATTATTTAAAAAAATAGAATTTGAGATTATCCACGCGATAGTACACACAAATTATATATCTTATGAAACTGAATGAGTTATTTAAAACATATCAATGCATACAAAATGAACTGCATTGTTTATTTTTGGACAATCTTTGAACAACTGATTTTGAATGAACCGAGAGAACATTTTCTAGTTTCTCATTATGTTTGATCGAATTTGATGCAAACAATAAGGTAATATTATTTGTAAATTTATATTATAAGTCTATTATAAATATTATTGTACTGAATTAATTGTTTACAAAAATTATAACATCTAATTCTAATTAAGTAGACAATTTTATAGCCCCTTGAAACGTGCCAATGTATTTGGAAGCAATTTTAAACGGGATTCCTTATTTCACAAGTTTCAATAGAGGCCTTATTACAAGCATTGAAATGTCATAAACAATATTTCATAACTCATACAACTCATGTGATAAGCCAAAATTATTGATATGCTTGCAATGAGCTATTTAAGCGGTGGGGCATCAATTAAACGGGCCCATGATTTGGAGCGAAGAATTAAATTAGATTTTCCATTCATTTGGGGTTTTTAATGGTCAAAAAAACTAACATTTTTCCTTATCTTTTTCAGTCATAGTTACGAAAAAAAATTTAAATGCATTCATAAATTCATTCCGACAAACCCTCATCACTGTCGTCCTCACTCTGCTCACTTAATTCTTCCAGGATTAATGAACTCTTTACCTCGGCTGGTAATTGAAGTAATTTCCTTCTTTGAACCTTAGAAATACTTGATATCATTGGGTCTGAATTTAGGAGTAATCTTTAAAACAGGTCTTCATTCGTTGAAATCTTGGAAAATTTCCTTCCATGAAAAAATGAAAATTTCTCATATCCTTAGGTCTTAGCCGAAGGCACACACAGCGACAGCTAAATCAAATACCCTTATTGCACCATAAATAATGACAGAATTTTTTGGCAGTGGTTATCGAATAGCACTACACTAAAACACTATGGGCGCTCTTCTTCAATCCTGCAAGCCTTCTTTACAAAACTTCGAGGATACTCGATATTTTCCACGCTTTAGAAAACTCACTTTTACGTCTTTCGTTTAGCAAAATCTGAGCAAAACTGAGTTTTGGCGAGAAAATTTCGGGCAAGAGATGAATGCTTTTATCTTCATTTTCTAAGATAATTCACATTTGAAGGGTGAAAAGGCTTACTCCGTTCATCCCCTGTGGCCGAAGTGCAATTCATTACAAGTGTACAGAGAGCGGTGGTTGGGTTTTCCCGGGATAATAAACATAAAATAGTAAGCATTATAAAATCCAAATAAACTTTTTGCTCCACTATGTAATAATGTTTATATTTTCAGGCAAAAAGTTTTTTGGCTGAATATATGGCGTAAAGTTTGTCCTCCATGACGCTGAACTTCTTCAAAATCGACCGATTTCACGCAACTGTCATTTTTACGGTGAATGCTCCATGTTTGACGGATCTCTGCAGCCGCTCTAATGAACAAAAATACCAACCTAGTAGTGTACTTTGTAGACCATATCCTGTAGAATCCAAACATAAGGTTCAAAAATTCTTTGAAAAAATTCGAAAACACGACTTTTGGCCAGCTTTTCTCGATTTGGGACCACTGTGCGACGCGTTTCGTTTCAATGTTAAACAAACAAAATCAGAAACAGGTGTGGGCGATTTTCTTTACCGTGGTATTGCATCACCTCAAGGGATCAAAAAGCTATGCGTAGGGAGTGACGTCATCTCCGAACTTCGAATTTCGTACCAAAGTTCGCTTCTTTGATAAATCTGTTTGCTTAGAAACACGCACCTTTGTTGTGATATGGAGGTGACTTACGAATCTGTGACAATAGATTCGTTTCTTTTTTTATCCGGAGGAGGAATAAATTCCGTTGCCAACATCCTTTTATGAATTCCTAATGGATGCAAATGTCATCGCGATTGACCGGTAACGCCTGAATTTAAAAGTTTCTGCGATTTTTGTGGTAATAGTGTAACTAAATTTCAATGAAATTCTGAGTCATTAGGTGCCAAATATATTCTTTCATCACTAATAGTTACGCCTAGCGATACCATGTGGTACCACCAAAATATTTTGCATCATAAATATTAGGCTCACATCAAATAACCATACTTTATATGGTATAAAAATGCTATAACAATCATAATTACATAACAAAACTTTTGTATTAACAGTACATAAGGCGTAAGTAAAGAAAATTGAAATGCTTGCTCTAAAAATTCCATTTTTTTTGATAATTCTCAATTTTAAAAACGGCTCTAAATGCGTTAAAATACAGCTTTAAAATAGCTAACTTCTCGGGAAAATGTTATTGAAAATATTCTTATTAATTTGAAACTATAAATATAAGGTATAAGGGAAGATAAATGACAAAAAAATTATGTTCAGCGCTGCACTACCAGCTGGTACAATTTGGTACGGCTAAGCGTTAACGGGATAAGATGGGGATAGTTTCCCCGTGCATACGTCCATGGCGTTGGTTTAGGGAAAGGAACTGACCCGCTGCCCTGAATGACCCTTAACCTTTAACCATTGACGTGAAATATTTGATACACTACCAGTGACCTGCGGTCTGGGAGACTTGCAATTAAACAAAAATTCCTAAAACGTTGCAAAGTCATTTTTATTGCTTAGTTTACTGTTTCTTTGACTTCTCAACTATTATAAAACACGTCGCCGGTTTATTGCCCTTACAATGAATTAAATTTTAAAATGATTACACCTAATGCAAACCTCAGGGCTCGTGACCCTCTGTAAGTTATTGGAATGAATGAAAATATTTCCTTACTCCTAAAACCGCTGAACAAGTTAAGTGTATTGAATCGGAGTGGCATTGCCATGTTGCATTTTTGGCTATGAAATGCGATTTTGAGATATGATTTGCAAAATAAAATTGTACAAAACACTTTTTACGAAACTGGTGAAAAAAAGTCTTTCGATAAATTAAATTTAAAAGAATGATCTCAATCGCAAGCCTCAACACTAGTGACCCTCCGCAAGTTAACATCGAAATGAATGTATTTATATATTCTCACAGCTAAAACTACTGAACTAGTTAAATTATTGGAATCAGAGGAGAACCCTGATATAGCTGGGTTTGTTGTCACTCGCGCGGCTTACAATAAAGGGATCAGTGCTCGCCATGGTCTTCCAACGATATGATTAATTGGTAAATCCTGGATGATCCCTATGTGTGCAGTTAATATGGTCCGTGACTGCGCCATCCGAAATAAATATATTTTATACGTTATGCTGAAAAAAAGGTGTCGCAAATACAGGCGGTATACATCGAGTTAAAAATGCAAAATTACAGCACGCATGATGTGAGTCATTCGATTCCTATATTTATTTACAAATTAACACATTTCAGTTATTTAAGCCGACTGTAGCGCCATTTTCATGCACCGAATGCTATTTGATCTCATTTCATCATTCAATAAATATGTACAAAGTTAAGCCCTGATGATGGTTTATAATAAACAGAAACGTTGGCTATAACTTTTTTTTTGCATAACATACGTTGACCTACGCTCCAAGAAATATTTTAGCATGAATTAAACGAGGTCAAGATAAGGAAAAAAATAATTATCATTCATTTGTTAATTCCTCAAAAGGCTGTGCGGTTGTGTGCTCAAATTTCATCTATATCAAAATTCTTAATTTATAGCAATTATATGTACATCAGTTATTTGCCAAAATAACAAACATTCGAGGAATGTTGGATATTTTTCTTATGCCTTCAAAAGTACGAGCCGTAAGAGCCTTTGCTGGAATGCGGATTTTCAAAAGCAGTTTCTCTGAAATACTATTAGTGTTCCTATCATCTCAAATTCCGCTCGTATTTCAATTTTGCTCGCTTCACGGCTCCCAACTCAAATATCTCGTATGCAAAGGAATCTCGTATCTCGTGTTATATCCTATCCATAACTTTTCAATACTATTCCTCGCTATTACAACTCCGTCTGTGTGATCTTATCAAAGTATCCCCATGCTTGCGTTTACAAATAGATAAGATATTTTCAATATCGAGGCCAAACCGTAATATATAATGTAAAATATAATCACCAAGCGCGTCTTTATTTTGCATTAATTATCAACTGTGATTCAATGTTATTTCATTTCCAGCTGTGACAATGGTTTGCTATTCTCGTAGATATTTGAATATATTAACATAAACAGGTTGTGCAATGCGGAATATTTACGATAATCTACATCTACATAATACCCTGCGAGCCACCTCTAGGGTTTTTGGCAGGGGTGATCAATCACCAACATGGAGCAAGCAAGAGCACTTTCACATGCACACCGCACGGTCATAGAAATATTACGCACACTAGAAAAATATGCATGCTTACTGATAAAAAAATTGCTAATGATTAGTAATTCCTAGAGCAAATACTTTTATTTTAAGTCTATTTCTTTTAAGTCTATTTAAGTCTATTTCTTTCATTTTATTCTCTTGATCGCGTCTACTTTAGTACGATGGTAAACGAAGGATATGATTCACGTCCTCTGAGAAAATATCATCTTTGAATTTGCTAAGTAAGTTATCTGCTTAAGGCAGGAGGGACAGAGTTGAAAACTATGGAAGAGGATGGGACACCCGTAAACATCTACATCTACATAATACCCTGCGAGCCACCTCTAGGGTGTTTGGCAGGAGGTGATCAATCACCAGCATGCAGCATGCAATTGGACTCCCACATGCACACCACATGGTCCAAAAAACGTCACTAATACTAACAAATTATACTGCCATATGCTGTTACAAATAAAAATAAAATTAAGAAACATGCATTAAGTTTTACATAGGTTAGTAGGCTACACTACAAGTCATGCAATCCATTTATGAGTTCTATCGCTGCCGTTATAATCTCTTATTGATCGTGGAAAAAAAGACATTCTGAATCTGTCTGTTCTACAATATATCTCTCTTATTTAATTTATATGATCTGATCTTCCGCAGTATGTTGGCGTCCGTCAGATATGGTTAACTTTGTTAGAAAAGACACTGCTCTTGAATGTATGTAAAAGTTTTAGTCTATGTCTACAATTATCTTAGTTGCAGCAATGACTCGTATAAATATTTCAGATGGGCACTACCTACTGTACGTTCTTCAGGAAAACCTTGTGGGAAAATTTTTGGAATGTATATAGACTGAGTTGATCGCCATTTTAGTAAAAAGTCTACCAATTAAAGAGTTCAATTCAATATTTACGATATTCATCAACTTATACTAATGTGCCTCAATGAGTGTTGGGAGATATTTGTGACACCTCGCCAGGTGATGAGGCAAAGTGAAAATGTTTATTAGCAGGTCCTTATCTTTAATGGGAAATATCACAGGTAAGAGCAGAGCTCATCCCTAATTAAGGAACACGACCATGCATGTTTATATCTGGCATTCAGTATAAGATGGCCATTTCCTTTCTTCTGTTCATATTGCATGGCTATGAGGACTTTTGTTTGGGGGTGCTCGTAGACTGGCACCCGAGATTCGAACCCACACCACTTCGCAGCACATTGGATCAACAAGGCCACAAGGATCCCTGCAAGCCTAGATAGGACCCTATGTAGGACTAATAGCTGAAATCAATCGAGTACAGCGCAGGGCGGCCAGATTTGTGATGAGTTGTTACGACAAAAAGTGCAGCGTTTCCAGTATGTTACACGAGTTAGGATGGGAATCTTTACAGAAGCGTAGATCGAAGTATAGGCTTAACTTACTTGGGAAATTCGAAGAAGATATTTTCTCAGACGACGTGAATCATATCCTTCGTTTACCATCGTACTATAGTAGACGCGATTACGAGAATAAAATGAGAGAAATAGACTGCAAAACAGAGAGATTTTTAAATGTCATTCTTCCCTCGAACTATTAAGGATAGCAACGTTGTCTCAATTGATAGGATCAATGGTGTCGCTCGCTAGGATCACTCATTGCATGTTCTTTCATAGTTCTAACCTTGCATGTATTTGCTCTAGGAATTACTAACCATTAGCAGTTTTTTAATGAATAAGCATGTGTATTGTGCTAGTGTGCGTCATATTTCTTTGACCGTGCGGTGTGCATGTGGCGGTCCTCTTGCATGCTGCATGTTGGTGATTTGTCACCCCCTGCCAAACCCCCTAGAGGTGGCTTGCAGGGTATTATGTAGACGCAGATGTAAATGAAGCCCACTCGACATGAATTGAAGGGCGGTTATCTTCAAGACCCCTCCCGATCGTCATCAGATCCTATCCTGCTTTCTTTGTCTTGTCGTAATTTAAAAATTATGCTATCATATGGAAGCTTTCTGGTTAAGTATATGGAATAAATTCTTGTCAAAATTTACCAGTACCTACCTGCGTTGACCTTCATTCAACGTTAAAAAAAACCTTTCCATTACAAATTTCATTTATTTTCACCACAGTATCAAAAATAAAGTTATGATAGTTAGATAAATCATGATTTTTAAAAACTTAAACACTATTTAATTTTTGAAATCGTCGGACACATTAAACTGAGTTATCTTGGAGAGGTAATATGCTAGGCAGTGTGGTAACTAGTAATATACCTTGGGGGGTCGGGTAGGTCTGGGGGGCAACACGGGGAAATTTTTGAAAAATGATATTCCTGTAAATGCTTTTTATATCATTAATAAAGGATCTTAATAAAGGATCTTTAACTTTAAGTAGATGGAGTTATTATGTGTCAAAACTAGACAATAGTTTTGAATATATTTTTTTAAATTTCACTGAGGATTTGGGGGTGATCTATCCCCTCAACTCCCCCCCATGGTTACGCCACTGATGCGAGGAGAGAGTGGAGAAAAATAGAGGGAAAAGGATTGCATTGGCATTATCAGCGTTCCTAAAGGCCGTTTTACACGGTACACGGAATTGCGCAGGTTAGAGCTGCATTAATTTCTAAAATGGCGTGGAATTGCGCGAATGCATGAACGAAATTAGAACAGGCGCTATTTTGCCGTCTCGCATCCACGCATTCTCGCATGTGTTCTAGCAATTTACCGCTTTACACGACGCAATTTTTGTTGCGCCTTCGTACGTACGTCGGATTGCGCAATTCCGTGTACCGTGTAAAACGGCCTTAATAAGATGCTGTCAACAAGAAGTTTCGCAGGTTGTGAGTCCCGAGTCTTGCACTTACCCTCTTTACATCCACCGTTACTTCAGCTCATATGCCTCGGAGCATAGTTCTATGCGGTGTGTTCCAAAAGTATTGCAAATGATAAAATGATCTACTAAACAGATTTCCATAAGCACTTCACATTCTTCCAAGTACTGCCCCCTGGGCCGCTGCATATTTTTTTCCGGCGACTCTGCCATGACCAGCACGTGCCCAGGAAGGCTTCCTCGGAGACCTCTCGCAAGGTGAAGAAAATTTTATGCTTTCCCGGCGAATATATTCGAAAAAGGCTATTCGGGATTCCAGCCGGTTGTTCTCCCTTCATTCTGCCGACGTTTCGGAACAAGAGTCGGGTTCCATCATCAGGGCTAATGGTGAGTGGATAAAGTTTACCATCTTATATACTCTTCAATTGGTTGTAAGGTCTTATGTGATTTGCCGGGAGTCAGCCATTCATATTTTCCTCAGTGCCGGTTTCCATACATTACTTAGTGATAACCCAGCGTCACGGTTAAGGAAGTTACCTGTCAGCCGGATCTAGATGGATTCCTTTACCAGTCTTTCCCAGAATTTAGTCTCACGGCATAGAATTTTCTCGTGGTACCACTTCACCCTATGGTCTGATTTGATGGCGTGTTCTACAATCGCGGATTTTTCCGGTTGGCAAAGCCCAAGGTGTCTCTTATGTTCTTTGATCCTGGTATAAATGGTTCTCCCCGTTTCCCCAACGTACACTTGCCCACACTCGCAAGGAATTTGGTAGACCCCTGGAGTTTCAAAACCACAAGGATCCTTGGTTTTAACAAGTAGTTCTCTTAGTTTGGGGCATGGTTGGAAAACGGTGTCAATACTGTGTTTTTGGAGGATCCTTGAAATTTATCCACTCACCATTAGCCCTGATGATGGAACCCGACTCGTGTTCCGAAACGTCGGCAGAATGGCTGGAAGCCCGAATAGCCTCTCGCAAGGTCTTCGTCGCGTGCGAAAGATCCACAGAGAAAAAATCATCCGCCTTGACCGGGATTCGAACCCGGAATTTTCACTTTTAATTTAATCGCGAAAAATATATATCGTCATTTACAAATCTAAAAGCGTGAAATACGTACTCCAGGAGTAATAATCTTTCGATTTAGGCAATAAAAAAATAATAGGAAACCACCCTATTGGGTGTTTTGTGCGTGTGGGATATTTAAATGGATATAATCCTTATAGGCTTCATGGATGCGATACTTGGGAGCCGAGGCATGGAAAAGGAGCAATGGAAGAGAGTAGTCGCTTCCTATTGATAAGAAGTGCATGGGAATTCGGAATATTTAAATGAATAATGAGTTCAGCTTCTCTTCTTAAAAAAAAACATTGAATTTTATAATACCAAGATGCGGCTAACTCCTAAAATGTTAGCATGAAGTGACCATTGTGTTCAAGACGTGGCCAATATTCTTGGTGGCTTTCATTTTATGTTCGTTTTCTATGATAAGAATAAATTTTTAGTGATATATGACTTTTAGCATATTGAAAAATAAATGAAGAGTGAACATGCAGCGTAATTTTAATTCATCAAACTTTATTCGTTGTATAGTTTTTGCTAAAGATAGAAATTAGATGCCCAATTTATTTGTAAAACTCTGATGCATTTATTGAAAATTCGGTTCATTACTACAATACTAAGGCGTGTATTAACTTTTTTAAAGCTTTATCACTATTGCTAGCGGTTTGTCTTCTAGTTGGAAGAATTTGTCTCGTTCAAATAAAACGAGTTCTTACAGACATATGGTAACTCACTTCATCACAAAAACATAACAATAAAAGAAATCCAAAAATAAACATAACAAAAACATACATAGTGTTTATAAATCAGTATCAACAAATATTGATGACGGAAAATGTTACATTTAACTCTTACAACTAATTCATGGTAACTAGTGAAGACTAATTAAATACTATCTTCTCATTCATGTGGCTGCAGTCCAAGTGATGAATCTTTCATTTCATCGATGGACCTTTTTTACGAGCACATAAAATGAAACAGAACAGGTCGGGAGGGATATCTGTTAACCGTGATTTATGGAGCTGCAGAAACAAAATATTGATCGTAACGAAATATTGATCAGTTGGGTGTCCACAAATTCATGAAGATGGAAAGATCACTGACCGTTTCATCTTCATGGGCTTTAAAAATAACTCACCCTTCTGTGATTGCTATCCTTTTGTTGTTTTTTTTCTTTCGTAGGAATCCAGTGATGAATTACGCAAAAATAATTCCCTTGTTTGCGCAATTGAATCAGGAATAAATTCATTGATCTTGCACGCGGAATAGGAAAGTATAAGTTGATGCGTAGTTTTCCGCGGCGTTGTCTAGATGATGTCTCCATGCTTCTGGGTTTCACCGCGTGGATTTTCTCTGCGACGACAGTTTTTCCGGTATTCCAACCGGCGTCTTCAGGTGGATGAAATGTCATGATTTGTTTGACCATCGAAATGGTTTTTAGTCTAACTTTTCTCTCACTTTTTGTTAATTGAAGTCGAAAAATTTGGAATTGACACGCTTGTTTTTTATTCTTCAATATGTTATTTGATTCGATGTTTGTGACCTGAAGACGCCGGTTGGAATACCGGAGAAACTGTCGTCGCAAAGAAAATCCACGCTGTGAAACCCAGAAACATGGAGACATCATCTAGGAAATGATAGTTGTATTTCTGAAGTCATGTAGTGTTAACATTTCTTTAATATCAGTCCTAGTAATTGAGATGTGATCGATGAAATCTTATGCTGTAGGAGGTCTTATTCGTTCCAATTAAGTACGATAAATAGGAGCGTGAGCTGAGGGAAGATTTTTTGTTGCACGGAGAAAAATATTTGTAATAGATAAATAAAAATGTTCCTAATAATTAAAATACTTCATAGATTATGATCAAGGTTTGGAAAGGCACGAGTGAGCCTTGACGAATTGAGTCTAGTTCACCAAGGCGAATGCTGAATTCCAACCGAGAATCTATCATCTCCTTTTCCGTAGTTATTACAATTTCTTCTCATCAACTGTACGTCACACTTGACAGAAGTAATACTATTGCTTTATGAGACGATTTATCACCAGTAAGACTAGGGAGTACCGCTCTCAGCGAGAAAGAAAATTTCATGAATTGTTTGACCATTAAAATGGTTTTTAGTCTAACTTTTCTCTCACTTTTTGTTAATTGAAGTCGACGAATTTGGAATGACACGTTTGTTTTTTATTCTTCAACATGTTATTTGATTCGATGTTTATTTAGATATGGAAGACCGTTTGCGATAATATCCAGATTTGTTTCTTTGATTCTTGATTGTTGATCTAGATTTTCATTTACATGACTCATTCGGCGAAATTTAAATTGCATTATTTGAAAAATTTGGATTATTTACTTCCTTTTTCTGTGGATAAACCACGAAAAACCACGAAATGCTTTCTGTGGTTTGGAGCAAGAGCCATGAAGCGGTTGAATATCTGGTGAATGAGACTCGTATTGAAGCTCGTGTTTAAGGCACTTGTGTAAAGATCAATTGGCTCCATCTGTCATGCACTTCCATCGCTGGGTAGCGAGTGTTTACGATTTCGCTTGCAGGAGTAAGTCGAGGCGACTCAAGAGGTTTTGTTCGGCCATGGAAAAGTCTCTTTAATTCTTGATTAGAATTAAAGTCTTCATTAACGTTATCGTTCCTCGTCGCAGAATCAGATGCAATCTGCGAGAAATACTTTTTCGTCTTCTTCACCTCTTTGAAAACCTTAGTGATGTATCGTTTGTGTGAGTGTAAAAAGAAAGAATGGGTCCACGTAACAGAGAGTATGTCCGACACAGCGTGGCAATGGAACTGATTCCGAGCCGACTGATCGACTCTTCGTATTGAAGAGATCATAGCATCGCCACTGCGGTGGTGGGAATTCACTTTCACTGAATGCAAACGATGGTTCCTGAAGTCAGCGATGATATCAGCTCGCCGATGCTGTCGCAGCGGCGCTGTCTTTTTTTTGTTAAGACTTTAGCCTCGTTCACATTACGATTGTCCGAGCGATCGTCCAAACGATAGTTGGCCGAACTAGGCGTGTGAATGCATGTCCTGACAATAGTTGACGTAGTTCCGAACGTTGCCACTTTACGATGGTTAGGCGCTGGGAGACCGGAAACGGAAGCGACAAGAGAAAGACGAAAAGCTCGCGAAGCTCTTTTTTTTTCATGTATTTGTCCTAGGAAGGAAGAATATGGGAGGAAGAAAATTTATTCGGTAAAATCACGTTGAACACAGTAATATATTGTCCCTGCATACCTCAACACCTTTGCTAACCGTCAATTTCCCGTTCACTTTAGATGTCAGCACTAGAGAGCAGCACAGGTTTTAACAATCGTCATGTGAATGCACGATAGTTCCGACAATCGCTGGAACAATCGTAATGTGAATGAGGCATTTGTTTCAGTCCAATTGTTCGTCTCCAGAACAATGCCTTAGCCTCGCGATATCCGCAAGCAATGACTTAGAATAACGAAGGAAAGGGTCGCGCCGCGCCGCGAGGTCACCATAGGATGCACTTGTTGGGTGGGTTCATGGGACTTCCGGCCGGACAACCCCACGCCTCCGAGAACTCCTTCATGTTGGAGAGCGTGCCGATGACTCGAAAGCGGTTCGGAGCGTGGACGCCGTTGACGACGCGAGACCTCAGCGCACCGTTGGTCGCGTGCCCGCACCACATCTGCAATGGAAAGGGAGCCAACGGTCAGGGAAACGACGAAATCACATGCCACGGCACGCTTCTGATTGTTCAATATCATTGAATGGCTAAAGGAAGGGAATTCAGGCCTTTGTACATTTATTTAAGTAAATTTCACATACAGCCGTGACGCCAATTTACAGTGAAATTTTTAAAAATGACATGAATTAGCCACAGTACAATAACAACATAAAAACAAACAAAGAATTAACCAGTAGGGAAGTATAACATTCAATTAGCAGACATATGGGTCAGAGCTTGTGCGGTGAATTTTTTGCGTGACAGGTAAAAAGGATCAATGGAAGGAGGGAGCAAATTTAGAAGGGAGGAGAGGCAATGTAAAGGAGAGCGCTTGGTCAGGGAAATTCTGGGAGTGGGAAGGTGGAGTAGGGAGAGCGAGCGGGTGGAACGAGTCGGTATTCTCAAATTCAACTGAGAGAGAAGTTCAGGGCAGTCAAAAGTCGAGTTCAAGATAGTGTGTGGAAAGTTGAAGTCCGTTTTAAGTCTGAGATTCTGCAGATTAGACAAGGAAAGAGAAGACAATACAGCATCAGAGAACATATTGCGTAAGTGAGGGACTCTATGCCTAACTATTTTGGCAAAGAAGTGGGGGATGCAATCGAGGGATTTTAGGTGAGTCGGGGCTGACATGGACCAAATTGGAGAGCAATACAAAACTATGGGAAGGACAATCGTTGAGTCGTCTTTTTGACATCACTCACTCAGTCAAAAAGAGCCTTCATTGGCCGTAAATCTCCAATGGCCCCAGTGTCTGCCTTAAATATCTAACGCTCCTTTGATGAGAAAAGAGCGTACTTAACTGTGCCAAACACCCATGCGATTACATTGTTCTGAAAAAGAATAGTTTTAAAAATCTCGGCAACAATTTAGGTTGTATCTGGCTAATTTTGGGTCGCTGAATCCGATAATGACCTCCGTTTTTTTCTATCAGCCTCTATTTTGATGAGCAATAAAAAAACTGACGTTTTAAGGCTATCTAAATAAAAATTTTCTATTAGCTACCATATAATATTTAAAGAAAAGGGAAGAAAAATGGTTATTTCAAAGGTTTTTTTCGATTTTTACCCCCTTAATATTTTCAACCCCAGTGAAGTTTGTCTCTCTTGACCCTGATAGTCTCAGAACGTCAGTTTTTTAATCAGAAGCAGATAACATTAGTAAAAGTCCCTTTAAAAGCGATACGTTTAGATAAGGGGTTGGTTTCCCCAATTTAGGGGTTTCTCGAATAAATGGAGATTGATAGAAAAAAAGGATGACATTTTCGGATTCAGTGACCCAAAATTAGCCAACGCACCCTAAATTGTTGCCGAGCATTTTTTGAACTGTTTTTTTTTTTTGCAGAACAGTGTTATTTACAGAATCGAATACGATTTTAGTTAAATTGAATACTATTTTGGTGCTAACATTTATATTTGCTCATATTGAAGAACGAACCACGTACAAATGTTTCTTAAGTTCCTGGCTTGAAATACGAGAAATATGAGAAAATAGTTATTTGCTTGCATGCTATATTTTTTAAGAAACGGCATTTGAAAATCAACACTTTTGTATAGGCCTTTACGGCAATAATCAACGTAACTATGAGAAATATGTTCATTAATGGTTGTTACTTCTAGATGTTTCTCGATGAAGTCTTTACCACAAATTTAACCCATGGTGGTCATTCACAGTATAAAAGACAAACATAATTCATATTAAAATAAAGAGTACATTTCGAGCAGCAATTGTCGTTTTTCATTTTTAATTAAAAATATGAGAAGAGTGCCCCCCCGGAAAAATCCGCCATCCGCACTTGAATATGAAATATGGAATATTGAAGGAAACTTATACATAATATTTCACTGACTTGTTTTTAGCTAACAAAATGCTTTTGAAATGCTGTAATATAAATATATAATAACATTTTATTAGAGTTGGAATAGCTACAAAAACTGTTGTCGAAGCAGGAAATACAAATGGAACGAAACCCTAAGGCGGGAGGATACACTCATGGGGCAGGGACTTTAAGCGCGAGCTTTTCACCTCTGCACCCAGAAGAGGGAGGACAGGAAGGAGAAAGGAAGGAGGCGCCGCACAGTGGTCCCAAATCGAAAAAAGCTGGCCAAAATTAATAACGTCGTAATTTTAGCTAAAACAGCAACAAAAGTGGATGTCTCTTACTGATTTTGATCGTCTGAATCTGATTTTGGCATTATTTTTACGATGTCTCTTCATTTTATCATTATTTGAGCTGTTATTATTTAAACAATTTTTAGAAAATCTCGATATAGATGTCATTGCGATTGGCGATAACTTGGTGTTCATGGAGAGTTTAAAATAGTATAATTTTAAGGTAAAAGATGTATAAATTGTTGTCAAAACCCATTATAGAATTTACGACATGAAATTGGTGAGATTCGAACCCGCGACCATCAGCATAGTTGGTGAGATACCAAAATCGGAAAAAAATACACTCACTCATTTTTGGCTCCCATATATTTGATAAGTCACATAAGTTGAAATAAAATGACTGATATTAAAAACATTGAGGAAAATAATGTCCGAATTGCAATAAAATCGCTTTCATGTATCACAAAGAAAAATTTTTAAAATAATCGTCGTCCGATGTCACCCCATCGGACTCATTGTCGCTCTGCGAATCACTTAAAATTAGCTAATTTTCACCTCACCTGATTGACTGACCTCGTTTTTTTGTGACTCCTGATATAATTAAAATGTATGATTCAGATATTTAAAGGAGTCTTCGAAAGATATCTTCATAATTTAACATTATTGGGTATTTTCTTGTACAATGCTCTCGGAATTTCCTCATGTCTATGTTCCTGGCCTCCAATGCTTCCTCCATTTAAACTTCAATTGTAAGAAAGGATTCTTTGGAAATTGCCGTTCCATGTATCAGCACTTTATGTACCATGAGCAGGATATAATACCAACCATAATCGATGCACAGCTCAGCTATTTCAATGCAATACTGGCTGAAGGCTTCATTATTTATCTCATAGCCGCAGGACAGAGATTTTAATATCACTGAAAGTCTATGAATAAGTCTTTCATCGATACCTGTCAGGAAAATTACAAATCACATTAATAATTACATTTCATACACATAAAGCATTTATTCGTAGATTTTTCAAAATTATGGAAACGGGTCCAATATTTCTTACTTATTGATTACAATTTAATATTTACACTTAATTTCATCTTGTCTGAAATGAAATCCTGAATAAAAACTTCACTTTTAAAAATATGATGATTGAGATTAATGAGTGATTATTTTTATACACTGCATATATTCACCGACTGTGCATACACGGTAATCATTTGCACTCACTAGATGCGAGAGGGAGATATTGATATGCTTCTGGAGGGAATTTCATTTTCTTCTGCAACCAGCTTTTGAACATCTCTTTGAAATGCTCATCTGTCCTCGAGCTTTGATTCCACTTTCTCAGGTATTTCGAGAAAACACTCTTCGCACAAATCGCGTCAGAATATTTTTTGCATGCTTGATTTCATTCAGTCGAAATCTTGTTTTCAAATATTCCACGACATATTCCTTCTTCTTCGCTTATTAATATTCTTTTCTCTCTGTATTTTTATTGTACACCGCAAGGTACGAAAGCATTTGCGGCACCCATAATTCAAATTTAACAGGAGTATTTACGGCTGAAACGATGAATGTGATTTCTAAAAGTTGTCTATTTTTAACCAATAATAAACCGGAAATTATGAGTTGACATTGAATAAAAGATATACAAGCTTATATAGACTTGCCTCTGAGTTTCCGGCGTATCCTGAAATTTGAATGCCAAAAATTGGCAAACCAAGTGCTTTAAATATCTGGACAGGAGAAGTTTCTCGAGTTAGCCGTGTTAACACAGTTCGGAGCACAGCACTTTTTCACTAAGAAAATCATCAAGTAAAACTGAGTGGGAAATATTCACCACATCCATGCAATGGCTATGGTGAGGGAGGCCGTCATCCTCATTCCATTATTATTTAAAAAAATGCACTTGCAAGATTCACGCTCCATTGGTGGGTTTAGACGAATTTTTCCCTCCAAATTCAATCCTATCTACGTCTATGGGCTGTTGAAATATTCCTGTGAATAATTTTTGGCATAAGGGAGCATTTATATCTCTTAGCGCCAAGACCTTATTTCGGATTAACATGCTGACAACGCTGTACAGCATGTAAGGGATCTCTTCTCTATAAAAATATGAGGAAATTTTTGCAGAGAAAAGCATCTTGCGGTTACTTTAAGGTTCTCGAATAAGGACTTGAGTAGTCGCTTTTGATCATTCATAATGTTTCTCATTAAGAGCATGAAAACCGGCCCTCATTGCTTTCATGAGTATTTGAAGGTGAGTGCACAAACGAGAAGCGTGCATACGATAGGCGTGAAGCACTTGATTTATGTAATCGTAGAGGATGTAGAATTATGCTAAGTACACACCATGCAAGTTTGACCACCGATACATGAATATTTGAGCGATAATGCCACTGTCTCCCTCCGGCCGCCGGCCAGCCGCCCTCAGCGGAGCGGTGCACCGCTCAACTTAAAACCCTCTAGATTTCGGATAAGCAAGTATAGGCAAGATTTTTTTTCTCCATATTGTTTTACATACTCTTCCTAAGGATTCGACATAGGAATCTTCGAGGGGCACGGAGGGGCACAAAACTATATCGACACATTTGACTAAAAATAGGCCCAAAAATAGGTAACATTATAAATAATTAAATATTGTTATAATAAATTCTGAAAGGAACAAAAAATACTATAATATTGTGAAAAAATATGCAAAATTACCGTATTAAAATTGACAGATGAATCCTATGAAATTAAAATAGTCATTTATTAAGTTGAATTACCCTAAAATCGAGTATTTCTACGCCTCGGGCGTTTTAGGCTGAACATGCCCATGTTTGACGGGTTACACAGGTCAACATAATAATCACATAGGCCTATCAGGTACGAAATATAATAGGCTATAGCCTGTAGAATCCGAATACATAATTCAAAACTTCCTCGTAAAAAGTCGAAAAAATGACTTTTGGCCAGCTTTTTTCGATTTGGGACCACTGTGCGCCGCCGCGATGGGAGCCCGACGACGCGTCCTGGGACGGGAAAGGTAAGGAAGAGAGGGGACGAGGAATCCCGCACCATCACAAAGGCGACCATCCTACCATTAGCGAAACCAGGCATCAGCCATTGCTATTATAACAACTTTGGAGGATTATCCTATGAGGAAGAACAATCCAACGATCAAATCGTTACATAGCGGGAAATACAGAATATTTTTCTTTGAGAGCATTCATAATTTTCATGCCAACAAGAAATAAATTTAAGAGGTCACACCATTCGAAGTCATTTTACGCCTGGGTTCTTCAAATATAAATAGATAGCCGTACGATATGTTTAAACTACGGAATAATGAAACCAACGCACAGTGAGTTGATAGTAACTACCATGTTTGTCGCCAACTGATTAAAGGCAATCACTCATATTTCCCTGATGTGGGATTATACCACCGCGACTGCAACCGGTGAGGGCTCAGGGGAGCCCTTCGAGGATACAACGCACCGTGGCCGGGAACCAAGCCAGTGGCTTATACGCCCGATCACCCGGGGAGGGGGAGGAGAGGAAGGGAAAAGGAAAGAGGCGCCGCCGCGATAGAAGTCCGACGACGCCTCTGGGAGAGGAAAGGTGCGGAAGGGGCGGGACAGGGAAAACACCCCAACGCTATAAAAGCGAAGAGGGCCCTACTAATTAGCGTAACCAGGCAAAGCCATTAATGTGCCAGCGATTTTAGAGGATTTTCCTATGAGGGAGAAAAATCCATCGATCAAATCGCTAGATCACAGTGACTGCAGTGGAAACGAGGCTACAGGGTGGGCTCGCAAGGATAAACTCCTGGGGCAGGGACTGTAAGCGCGAGCTTTTCACCTCTGCACCCAGAAGGGGGAAGGACGGGAAGGAGAAAGGAAGGAGGCGCCGCCGCGATAGGAGCCCGACGACGCCTCTTGGAAGTGGATAGGGAAGGAAGGGAAGGGACGAGGAATCCCACACCGTCACAAAGGCGGGCGGGTCCCACTATTAGCGAAACCAAGCATAAGCAATTAATAAGCCAGCGATTTTAGTGCATTTACCTATGAGGAAGAAAAATCCATCGATCAAATCGCTAGATCACTGCGACTGCAGTCGTTCATTTCTTTTGCGCTGGCAAATGCATTCATACTCACGTGTGCGAATCCGAGGAAGAAGAGCTGGTCGTGTGAGTATTCCGCCAGCCCCGGGAGCAGGGGCTCTTGGGGGTTGCGCTCACGGAACTTCCTGTATGCCCTCAGCGCCTCTCGAAGACCACCGTTGTCGGCAATATTCTCACCTTGTGTGTTCACGCCATTCACCTAGCAGCCAATGGGGAATGGATGGTAAATGATTTTTTCATTAACACTTGAGTTGCATGCGGAGATAGCGAAAATATATTTATCGTTAGTCATCTCTTAAGGGGGCCTCTAATTATCATTCCCTTGAGCGAAGTATATTTGTGAGTAAAAAGTTTTATTTTTTTGATACTTGGACATTTATTTGTCATATGGTATTGCACTCACATAAACGCTGAAATCAAAACAATGGCATTCCAGTCGCCTAACACGGCATCAATCGGGCGTATCAACAAGCATGCAATCTATCGCGCATTTTAAATTGGGCCAGTGCTCAAAAATCTGATGCGGGAATATAATTTTCGAAATGCTTAAATGTTCGTATAAAGCCCCGTGTTTCACAATCTAATCAACGTTGAATCAGAATAATATGATCTTACTGCGAATTTCAAAGTTTCGCGATTTCCCGTGCATTTTAAATGGAGCGAAATTCTGGAAGTTCTTCTCAAAAATGGCCATTGGTGGGACTGTATCAGCATTCGATTGCCTTACAGTTCAGCGTGCATTAACCGCGTTCGATAGTTTTTATTTGCCGATTACAATTTTGCCTTGATTGGTCTTGCCTGGGTTGGCGTTTTTTTTTCTAAAATTTACCAGGACTGCCGCGTCCCATTATGGCATGATCATAAACGCGTCGAATACTTCACTGAAATATAAGTGAATGAACGAACTTCGGCCGTTGAACATTTGGAAGAAAATTAATTCCCCAGGACTGTACTCTTTGGTGGGCAGATGGGGTTGAGAAGTTATAATGCTAACTAGGGGAGTAATGAACGAAAACAAGATAAAACACTAACAGATTATACAAACGCGAAACTCACTCACGCATATCGCGGATTTGTTCCAAGATACAAATGTCCGCGTAGGACTGTGAGTGAGTGCGTGTGTCCTACGCGGACATTTGTTCCTTGGAGCAAATCCGCGAGGTGCGTGAGTGAGGGCGTGTTTTCTTAATTTTATAATTTTGTCTATTTCTTGTGTGTGAGTGGGTCACTGTCGTAAGCGAGAGCTTCACAAACCTATGTGAGTGAGGGCGTGTGTCCTACGCGGACATTTGTTCCTTTGAGCAAATCCGCGAGGTGCGTGAGTGAGCTGCGCGTTTGTTTAATCTCTTAGTGTTTTATCTTGTTTTCGTTTATTACTCCCCTTGCTAGCATTGTAACTTCTCACCCCCCACTCTGCCCACCAAAGAGTACGGCCCTGGGTAATTAATTTCCTTTCAAAAATACTTCACCGAAAGAGGAATTGCATATTCCACCCATTGTGTTTGACATCCCCTTGATCGCTGAAATTCGACTCACCGAGAAATTGCCGCCGAGTTGTTTGACGGGGAAAGCATTGTACTGGTCAACGATGCACTGCACCCTCTTCTGGTATTCCACCAAAGTCTCACGACTCCACCACATCCGCAAATTGCCATCCTTGTCGTATCTGCGTCCTGTAAAAACGAGAGAAAAACCAATGGAGACGTTCATTTTACGATATATTTCGCAGACGTCGACAATTTTTAAATTATATTTCCTCTGCGTCCCACTCACCACCTTTCGAAATTGCAAGAAGAATTTTGTTCACAGAAACAGCAAGTAGTTGTTGCTGTTGAACTGATTTTATTTTAACGTATAACATATTATAAAAGGCAAACTATGAAAAGGAATACAAGAAGATACTGTGAAAATTAAATATGTTGATGATTATCGTATAAAATAATACTTTAACTTTAAAATTGCCGACAGAACATGGCATGAGGTGCTACTATTTCAACTTATTTCAAGGGAAAGTAGTAATAGAAAATTGTATGTCTTTAAACGTTCGTTTATTTGATAAATGTGGTGATGTGTCACTGCGTTATTGCTCCATGCAGAAGTATTGTGAGTGGCAGATTATTACTGATTTTTCTAGTGTATCTACTTGTATTTAGTGGCATCACAAGGTGCATCGATGTTTAATTTGATACCGACTATCAGTCAGATACTCACCTATCCTCCTTACATCTGCTAGAGTTGAAAGCTATAATGCTTTAGATGCGTGCTATGAGATACAAATTATACGAGAGATGGCTGAATATCACAGTTGAAACCCTAAGGAAAGTTGTAATTTTAGGCCCTATAATTCCATGCATTATAATTTTCTATTTTTAGGTTGGTACTCCATTTGAAATTGATGTCAATGATATCTCGATTCCCGTGACTGCTGTCATCATCACCTTCATCATCATCAGAGCTGAAGTCAACATTAGAATTTTGTTATTTTTTCTCTGCTCAGGTTTCGGTGTTTTTATTTCGGCCGACGACCTATTCGGAGACACCTTATCCCGACATGTGAGCATAGGGAATTATTCTTCAAACTCATGTAACCCAACCACGATTTATGGAGCAACGGGTGTTTGGAGTTGCCGCTTATGTGGGAGTTAACTCCTGGAACCCGGACCAATAGGATAGTTTCCTTCATCAATGACAACGAAAGGCATTGATTGCGATTCGTTACCCACCATTAGTGTATTCATGATAAATAAATTATTTGGTTTTACAAATCCCAATTCAGACGAATAGCAATGGTCAATTTTATCCTCATTTGAAAAAGGCCAGATTGGCGCCCATGCGATGCCCCTCCGCGTGACGTCACAGAGACCTAGTTTCTATAGGAGTAGATAGGAGTTTTACATCGTCTGAGATTACCAATGCTTGCATGAGGCACAGAGCTCAGGCACGTTTAGGTATTAATGATCAATCCTTATTTAAGCCAAGCGCTACCAGCTAGCAGGGTACTCTGCTACCTGCTAGCATGCTGCGTCGTATCAGCGCTCAAAGCCTCGCCCCAAGGTTACCTCACTTGCGGCAGGGGGAACCATAACGACGTCACACGTAGTTTTCCCAGCATTCATACTTAGCCGTCACGTTTTTGCGCGATTGAAAATTTTCAATATTCATTTAATCGCGAAAAATAGATATCGTCATTTAAAAATCTAAAGGCGTGAAATACGTACTCCAGGAGTAATAATCTTTCGATTAAGGCAATAAAAATAATAGGAAACCACCCTATTGAAGGCATCTACATCTACATGATACCTCGCAAGCCGCCTAAAAGGCGCGTGGCAGGGGGTGTTAGGACACCAGCCGTTTACAGCTAAAAAAAAATGAAGCGCTCTAACGAAGTTGGGACTAGCGTTTATTAAAGTCCTTTATGGTTCGGGGGGAAAACGAATCTATCCCATATCTATCCGTTCGGCAAAACATCTCTGGTAATTTATCGCTTCTATCGGACCTGGAAATATAGTGTGGCTCTAATATTATGTTCTCTGTGTCGCTCTTAAAGATATCCATTCTCAATTGTTCAAGCAATCTAAGCCTAGCGCGCAGCCTCCGAGTCTCCAGCGGCTCCCAGCCTAATTCGCTTTACATCTCGGTAACACTGTGTGTTGCCTTACTGGAGAACCTACAGCATGTTTGTATCTATGCAGATTGGATAGTAAAGAGATATAAGAGGCATGCGTTGAGTTTCCTCCGATTGGGATTGGGACAGATAGCTATTTAAACCTCACGTCTCCGCCTAATACACATATGGACATTTGCCATCTTATAAATTCTAGAATCCGATTTCATATGCTTTGTTTCTCACCAGTGAATAAATTCTCATTGCACCCTTAGCGTCGCCAGACAACCAAAATTTTCCAGTCATTCAATTTCATGTCTTTTTTTATAATATAATATAATATAATTTTGTTCGCTCATATTCATTTACATTACATCGAGAAAAAACAACCCTGTAAAAGTTGTGGAATATACAGGTACCTCTTTGTGGAAAGTTTTGGGGCTACCATCATACACTATTTAGAACATGACTGGTGCTAACATACATAAAAAATACATTTATTTCGTTTAAATGATTGATATGTTTTCTTGACAATTGCATTCGATTGTGAATTTACAGTAATTTACACTTGGATAACTTTTCTTAACACACTCACTTTCATAACACACTTTCTCTCATAACGCACATGAATTACATACAATTTGCCTTTATTTGAAAACGTTTATAACACCTTTCTTAGCAGAAACTCTACTTCCTCATACTGCATAAGCCATTTTAGGATAGGAATACTGTTGCGGTCAGCTTTTTCAGAAACGTGCACTTCAAACTTCAGGTATGTGCAATGAAATGTGTCCATAAATGGAACTTCCATGATCAATTGTTTTTTCCCGTTTGGGGAATAATACTTAACCATGAATAAGCAACACCACCCTCTCCTTATTGTACCACTTGGATATCTTTTGAAGATTATCCGTCGTGGTATTAATTTTTTCTTACTGTTGGATTATCGGTGAGTTTAGTCAGAGTTACATTAGTTGACGCATTTAATGGGAAAAGATAATCTGTGCCCAGGCCACAGCACTTCTCTAAAATCTTGCCAACGCCTTTGATATGAAAGATTTCGCGTTCGGTGTGCCAACAGGAAGTTTGTTTGAAAGGAGTATCAGAGAGGCGCTGATATACGGACTGTACGTGCTGTTAATCCATTTTCCGGGTCTCGACTCTTCCTATATCTCACATAAGTTACGCGTTAACTCTAAGAGAAATATTCCCGCCCAAGGGTCAGTGCCCATCGTTGAAATTGAAGAAATTTTAGAGGAATTATTTAATGAGTTTGAACTTCTATGACCGGGTACTTCATCATGGTTTACCAAGAGGGATGCCAACTAACAAAAAATATTGGGGGGCCAATACCGGGGATCTTGCCCCGGGAAATTTTATAAGTTGTGAGTTTTAAGTTTTTTAAGCGTTTTAGAAGAGTCTATATGATTAACATTAGGACCCTGATAACTCGAATCTCGATATCTGGACACTCCGGAGAAAATCGACAAGCCATACACATTTTTTCCTCACACCCGTAACGAATTTTTGAGGGGGCTCGGGCCCCCTCAGGCCCCATGGAGTCGGCGCCGCTGTTTACCAAGAATTAATCTGCGCTAAGGAAAAAAATGTCTGTTGAAGATTTTTCACCTTCTCTTTTTTACATCTGCATTAATCGAATAAATGTGACCGATTTTATGGAGCGAAATAAGCCTTATTTTCCTGTTCCTTTGACCTGCTGCTAATTTTCCCGTTCAAATTCATTAAAAGGTGTAATATCATGAACACATGAACAGAAAGTGGCTGGGACTGTTTTTGAAGTTTCGTTTATCTGCCGACCAGTTGCCATGGTCGCCATGCAGCTCCCTCGCCTGCAATCCACCATCGAATTTATTCTCAACTCGAGTTTCGATGACGACATTGTGCATTGAGTAAGTGGTGAAATGAAGGACGTATTTTTCAATCATTAAATGGAATTCATGAACTAACTAATGATATCAACGTATGAGATCCCAGAAAATTACATAGAGTGCCGAAACCATAGTCGGTAGTGGAGTTACGTATTAAAGTGTAAAAATTACCATTTTTTGTTGATATTTTATCATGGATAGTGATATCACAATTCAGGTTAAAAGATTTTTAAGACCAACCAGGGCGGCCCACCTGAGTTACATCATTGTAAAACGTTTAGAGAAGTTGGACTTTGAGTGAGATTTAAAAAAAAAGTGGAAGCAATATTCGCAAGATCACCCAGAAACAGAGGAATGAGCGTTTGGCTACCGATTGAATGGTCCGAGTTCAAATCCCGGCTTCAAAGCCTCCCTTCATACCCGATGCAAGGATCATCGAATTACGAAACTGTGAATGAAGGAGATATACTGATCCGAGTGACTACAACCAATCTATATGACTACGAGGGGAGCCTTTTAAGTGTCGGGAATGAAGGAAAATATGAGAGGTACGATAACGCAATTTTTAAAATTGTTTTTCAAACTACTCTCCACGATAGTCAATGCACTTTAGCATTCGATGGAACCAGTCGTTATAACATTTATTCCATTCCGAATTAGGGGTTGTCGAAATGGCTGTTTTGTAGGCATCAACCGCTTCTTAACCCATTAACGGCCAAGGCTAATATTCGGTAGAAATATTTGAATTTATCATCATATTTAGTCTTAATAGATACTAGAAAAGACATTTTGAAAAATTTGAGGCTCTAAAAAATTTATTTATACCAAAAAAATAATGGTGCGTTTTCGCACCTTTGGCGGAATGTGGGTACTTCGGTTAACATACCGTGAAAAACTAAAATCTTTTTCTTTTCCACCTTTTTAATTTATAAACACATATAAACGCATAATTTAGTATTTAAAATCATTAAGTAACCGTTCATACTCTAAAAAATCCCTTTTATCAATGAAAATTATTTGAATATAAGGGCACATTACATTTTACCCAAAAATATACATTGTGCCTATTACATTACCTTTCCTTGTTATCTTTTTCTCGATAATATGACCTGCATTAACTTCTTTAGTGTCTACTACTAAGGAATTACGAGAAGGTTTGTCTTTTTTCGGATTTGATGGTCCTTCTGCATGTATTTCTTAGTGATTGCCATAACTGAATCGGTCCCCTTTGATTGACGTTAGCGCGTCATATGACCTTTGAGAAATCAATTGGAGACATTTTGAGCCAACTGGCCCCCTTATAGAATTTCAATGAATTAGTTAACACACTTTCCAATAAATGGGTAAACAATGTCACCACCACCTTTTCCCTCTGATTTTGATTCTATAATTCGCGTTTGCATTATCGTGATGTATAATCCACCTATGGGATTATTGGAATGGCAGAAGCTGGGGAATAGTTATGCCTTTTCTTTCAAATGGTAAATTGGCTATTTGTTATCCGGATCCGGATATGTTATTTGACATCCGGAAGCGCTTTCCTCGTAGCATATTCTTGATTCTGGGGAATATGAAAAAATCGTTGGGGCTCAAGTCCGGGCTGTATGGAGGATGATCAAGAATTTCTACGTTTTGCTGTACCAAAAACGACTTTGTGACTCGAGCGGTTCGTGAGCTTCCATTGTCATGATGGAGCGTAGTAATGCGTCTATTTGCGTTATCTTTCCGAAGCTCGGCGATCACTTCCGGCAAGCAAATTGAGCATAAACTGTACTTAGATTTTCAAGAGCAATCGTCGCTACACACCCTGATTCGCATGGGCATTAACCAACTCAAAAAGTTGTTTATAAACACCATTTACCGTTGCTAGGTGATAAGGAACGTTCTATTCCCGAAACTTAAAAGGCTACCCTCGTATTCTGAGTGCGTGGCGACATACGCCTGTGGCTGGAGTCCATTATACCCTCATCTTTCCACATCATCTTTGGGATTAAATCTCAGAGTGAAATTGTGTGCAATACACGGCGTCATTCATTAACGGGAGGTTTGGTGACCAGCGACGCGATGAGTGAAGATCCTAAAATGATGAAAGGAGACGCAAATTGGAATGTATGAAAATAAGCACGAAGAAAACCAAGATATTAGTATGCAGCAGAAAAGAAGAAGTCAACTCTAGCATTAAAGTAGGGAAGCGAAAACTGATTGAGGTGGACGAACTCGGTTATTTGGGAAGCAAGATAACTAGTGACGGGAGAAGTTAGAAAAGTATCAGCAGAATAGCCCAGGCAAAGAGAGCATTCCACCAAAAGAGAGACCTGCTTACAGCGGGAAACTTAAATATGGAAGTAATGAAACAATTTATAAGAACCTACATTTGGAGTATGCTCCTATACGGAAGTGAGGCATGGACATAATGAACGAAGCGGAGAAAGCAAGGATAGAGGCCTTCGAAATGTGGTGCTACAGAAGAATGATGAAGATCAAATGAATCGACCGAGTCAGTAACGAAGAAGTCCTAAGAAGAGTAGGAGAGAAGCCTCATGAAAACCTGAACAAGAAGACGGTTCAACCTTATAAGCCACATCTTGAGACATGATGGCCTGATGAAGACAATCGTTGAAGGACAAGTGGAAGGCAAGAACGGAAAAGGAAGACCTCGAACAAAATATATGGAACAAGTGAAGAAGGATGTGAACGAGAAGAAATACGTAGGTGTGAAAAGATTAGCTGATAGGAGAACTGAGTGGAGAGCTGCGTCTAACCAATCCTAGGATTGTTGACCAGTGATGATGATGGCAATCCCTTTCCTCAGTCTCTTTCCTTGACTGAGTGAGTCATTGTTTACATCCAACTTCATTTTTTTAAGCCCTAAATCCAAATCACTCCCAGCTCTTATCTTAGTTATGCAACCGAGTTTTGTGTAGAAATTCCTTCTTAATGATAATTCTCATTCCTCTAAACCATCGTATGGACACCTACTTATCAAAGTAAAGCTTTGGAAAAATCAACCAGATTACGCAATGAATGTGGAAGAAACTATTTTTGGCATTAACATTTTTAGGCCTCTTTTTAAAAATGGGTAATTATTACCGTCGAAAAATCATTCGTCTCAAATCAGGCTCGAGTGAATGGCTTTTTAGTTTATAATGGCATTAGGATTCTTCAAGCGTATTGTGGGAAGATTTTCGGATGAGAAAGTAAAAGAAAGGTGCTATTTCGCTTTCGCCCGACCACACCTTGAATATGCAGCGAGTGTATGGGATCCGGTGCAGAAAGACTTAATCCGTGAACTGAATAAAATACAAAGGAAGGCTGCGCGTTTCGTCAAAACTGCTACGGGCGAACAGACAGCGTTACCCAGATGTTAAGCGAACTAGGCTGGGAGCCACTGGAGACTCGGAGGCTGCGCGCTAGGCTTAGATTGCTTGAACAATTGAGAATGGATATCTTTAAGAGCGACACAGAAAACATAATATTAGAGCCACACAATATTTCGAGGTCCGATAGACGCGATAAATTAAGAGAGATGTTTTCCCGAACGGATTGATATGGGAATTCGTTTTCCCTCGTACCATAATGGACTTTAATAAACGCTAGTCCCAACCTCGTTAGATCACCTCATTTTTTTTAGCTGTAAACGGCTGGTGTCCTAACACCCCCTGCCACACGCCTTTTAGGCAGCTTGCAGATTGTTATGTAGATGTAGATGTAAGCTGTTCGTGGTTTCATTCTATATTTGGTGATATGAAAATTGTGTTCTGATATTTTCGTCTGTGAATGAGGTAATCGAATGAATGAGAAAATCCCTCGATGCTTCTATTATTTTTTTCTACTTAACCGGGCTCATTGCATGTCATTCGTACCTTGGTCATCGAAACCATGAGTCAGCTCATGCCCCATTATGGCTCCGATCGCTCCATAGTTTAAAGACCTGTAGGAAGAAAAAAAACAGAACTCTTTAAGGATACAACGTTTTCAACGTTTTTCCAAGTTACTAAATAGAACTGTCAATTATGGCCATGCTATAATTTATAAAACTTTATTTAATTTCACGGTATTTGCTAATTTATACGTAACTAGTCTCCATGAGGAAGTGCAAATACTTTCATGATCAATGAGGATGATTTTCCTGCTGCAAGGCATTATCTATCCGTTATCTTTAAAGGAAATCAATTAGAATAGGTTTGACCGGGAGAGCAAAGTTACACAAATCAACCTCAATGATATTTACATTTTAATTTTTAGTTTTGTATTTTTTTCGCGTTAGTCACGGTTTGGACAGTTTATCATGGGCAAGGGCATTGAAGATTTTTTTCTGAATATTTATAGTTTTCTTTTGCTTAAGTTTGATTGATATAAGGCGGAAGCATCATGTATCTGCCATGCAATAATTTTGATGATATCCATTTCCATGGTTATTCTAAAAGCTTTCGATCAATTTCATTGTATTGGGTATTGCTATTATGATATCAGCAAATATTTTTGAACAGTTAGTATTGCATAAGTTAAAGCCGTATGAATATGAATATTGGAATGAAACGACTAGGTTAGCCACTTATTTGAAATGTAATAATAGGTATAAGGTTATGAGAAACTCATTAAGTCGCTTGGAATGTATACCACCAGATATATTTTAGTAGCTGAGTACCAAATTCATACTTACTCAAGGCCTAGTCCGTAGAATGGCGGCTGCAATATACCAGCGGGAAAAGCTAGATTAGAGAAAAGAATGGGAAATAATAAAAATTTGACGAGTAATTAAGAATTCATGTTAGTCACTTTAATGCCAAATAAAATGCTTAAGTATCATTGCTTTATATACCTACTTAAGTAAATTTGGAAGAGTTAAATCAATACGGTGTCTTTCTTCTCGAACATTTGATCTATTGAAATATGTCATGCAAGTCGTTAGATTGGGTGATGAGAAGAGCCATTCTTTTTACCAACGTTTTTGTTTATAATGAATTCAATTTTCAGTGCTGCATTGGTAGAATTATATGAGGGTACGACACCTAGATCTTATAGATTAGTTTTAAAAAATCGATAAAAATGTGAGAGGGGTAATTGGGTTTAAAAATGTGAGAGGAGTAACCTTAGATTACCATAATATTGATATTTCATAATTTAATACGTTTGGATTCAAACGAATATAAAATGACAATAGTGTTGCACCCGCACAAAAAATTCTAAGGTAAGTATACAGAGTCTGTTTGGCGTTAAAAGTTGAAATTGAGGAAATTTTAGAGCCAAGAAATATTTGGCGACAATTTTAAAAAATGAGTAATTTTACCGGGGACGATTTCTCAGGCCAACGGTGAAAAAACTTTTTTTAATAAATAAAAGCGAACAAACTATGTATAAATCCACCAATTTATTTTTGTGGTACTACTAGTTTCGACGCAGCGGCGTCATCATCAGGTACAAAGGCTACAAAGAAACAAACATCCTTATATATCATGTGGTATCGGGAGGAAGAAGGTAGGTGGAAGGGGTGGCTGGGAAATCTGAGGTGTGTGATTGGGCGTTGTGGGAGGGTGGTGAGAGTTCCCACAACGCCCAATCACACACCTCAGATTTCCCAGCCACCCCTTCCACCTACCTTCTTCCTCCCGATACCACATGATATATAAGGATGTTTGTTTCTTTGTAGCCTTTGTACCTGATGATGACGCCGCTGCGTCGAAACTAGTAGTACCACAAAAATAAATTGGTGGATTTATACATAGTTTGTTCGCTTTTATTTATTAGAATGAACCTCCACAAAGTTGAGCCTGTTACGATAGAGATTAAACTTTTTTTTACTGAAAATACCTTATTGTTATGTTTTTTACGTTGCTGAATCCAAATGTGATGCTTAAAAAGTTGTACCACCCACCATATATTCACATTTTACAGTTAAATTTATGAAATTAAGCAATATTTTTAGAATTTAGCAGGTTTTTTATAGCTATAATAAAATTGAAAAAGTAGGTCTAATGAACGAAGATAATGGGGGATTACTGTTGGTACTTCACCGAGAAGTTCAGCAAGCGATTCATCGCAGAAAAGGCTACACAAGAAGCTTCAAGGAAAAAAGGGAAAGAAAATGTAGACCAATTCCAGTTGACAAGTGAACCCTGTATTATCACGCTACATTACTATTGTAAGTAATATAACAGTAAATATGTACAAACAATTTTGTGATGTAACACAGTGTTTCATTGATTTCCCTATATACCGTATAGGATTATTAGACTAAATACTAAAATACATATTTCTTGGAAACTATGGGTGATACAAAAAAACTAAGGCCAGGTTTGAATTACAAAAAAATTACAAAATTACACAAAAGTCAGTTTAAATTAAAGCAACTTGCGCAAGTGAATGGGTTACTTAAATTATGAAATCAATCGATTCGGCTTTAACTTTGTGTAAATCCATGTTGAAATGAAAATACACAACCCTTGTAACTTTTAAAATAATTTTCCAGTGAAAAGTTACCATGGTTGTGTATTTTCATTTCTACTCAAATTATTGTGATTCAAGTGACCCAACTTTGTCGATTCTAAGAAACTGTTGACTGAGGTTTAATTCACATCTCCACAAGACAGCTGGAGTATTAACCCTTTTACTGTCACCGGGACGATATATCGGCCCTCGTTGGTTGAGCGAAAACGGCCAGGGGCCGATTAATCGGGCCAAATTATTTCGTGATCGTGGCCTTTTCAACGGCCATAATTTATGTAAACCCCCATAATCTACCTATGGCTATAAGATGTCAATATATATTAAGAATTGGGGAAAAAATCTAGACATATTAAATAAAATTAAGTAGCTGAAAATTTCTTAAATCTCAGATGTTGCTAATTCCGGAAAATAGCCTTGTATGTCTTCGTACCTAATAATAATAATTGCCTTTATTTGCATATACAAACTTGGTCTCTCTAAGCCATATGGCTTGTCAGAAGTTTCCAGTTATTCAATACAACATGTGGCACATTGCGAGCATAGCATTTATATTACAAGTTTCAACTTCAACTTTAGGGGCTTTTAAACAAAACTATGATAATTTAATATATTTTGTACATTTCAGATTAAAATAAAGAAATTACAAGTTTAAAATATCACTTATTACCCAATCTTTCACTTTTCTTTTAATGTCGGCCAAAGATTTGAGATTACATAAGGCCTTTGGCATACAATTAAAGGTATGAGGTACAATATACTTGGGCAACTGTTGCATTTGTCCACAGAATGTGTTTTATTACATCCCACCTGAAATGGGCTGGCAGCAAAAGGGTTAATGTAATAATTCGAAATCTGTCCTCAGAAATTTCCCCTCAAGCCAATTACCAGATGCCCCACTTAAAATTAGTTTTTCTGACACTTACTGACGGAGTTGAGGATAGGAGAGTAGAATGCGTTGACCGTGGTGGCGGCCGTGATCCAGCGGTCCTTGTCCGATGTCCTCCGAATGTCCTCCAACGCCCTCTTGAGCGAAGCCTCCGAAAGACGGATGTACGTCTCGAAGAGCTCACCCTCGATCACCTCCGCCTGTTCATAACAAAGAATAATAATAATATAGTATAACCTTATTCCATTTACATTCAAATTTATTACATTAGAAAACACTTAAATAATTATGGAATATATAGGTACCCCTTATTGAATAGTTATGGGGCTACCATCTTACACTTTTTGCACAGGTCTGGTGCTAACATACATGAGAAGTAAATTTATTTCTTTGCGTTCAGTTATTTGTTATCTTACCGATTGCATTCATTATTATAATATGATATTTCAAATATTTACACAAGGATAACTATCTTTCTCATATAAACGCAGAATTACATACATAAAATATACAATATACCTTTTATTGAAAACTTTTTAGAATAGAATAGAATAGAATAGATATTTATTATGCTCTGGGAAAAAACCCTTGGAGCAAAAAACACAATTTACAAAAATAATGGCTCATCAAAGCAAAAAGTTCATGAAAAATGTCAAGTAAAGTTGTTTGATACGCACCTATAAAAAAGAAATAACACGTAACAAGGATTGAAATTTGACATCATAGGCAGACGGAATATAATACATAATACATAATAATGATACATAATAGGCTGTATTTTCGTGGGAGTTTATTTTAGCTCTCCACTGAGTAAATCCATGTACAATTTAATTTTAAAAGCATGGATGGAGCCCCTCTGTCTAAGATCCTCAGGGAGAGAATTCCAGAATTTTGATCCCGTTATCAGAAATGATTTCTGGTAGATATTAGTACGTGGAGTAGGATAACATAAATAGTCATTTTTGCGAGATGACATATGGGTGGTTACTGATCTGTTCATAAAGATTTCCCGGAGATAATTAGGGATTCTCTCTCTGAAAATCTTAAAAAGAAGAGCACCGAGTAGATATTTCCTTCGATTACAAAGATTTAGCCAACCAAGGCTGATTCTGTACTGTGATACATGAACATCCTTTCTTAAATTGAATACATATCTTACACATGAATTAAGTAGCCTTTGTAACTTTTTATCCAGCTCTTTAGGCATGTCATTATAAACAAGACTACAATAGTCAAAGGAAGGGAATACCAGGGTAGAAATTAACATTTTTCGGGTGGATATAGGAAGTAAGTGCTTGTGCAGTTTTAGTTGATACAGTGCGATATTGACTTTATTACAGATTTCGTTCACATGTTGGTTCCAAGACAAATTTTTTGTGAGGGTTAGTCCAAGAGTGCGAACAGAGTCGCTGAACGGTATTTGATGGTCACCAACTACAACTGGAGGAAGGTGATTATAATCTATTTTGTTTAGGATCCTTGAGCTACCGATGATTATTGCTTTCGTCTTCAAACAGTTCAGTATGAGGTGGTTTTTACCCACCCATTTTGTGATTTCTCTCACGTCATGATTCACTAGATTAATACTATCAGCTATGTTTTTAATCGAAGTATGGATGTATATTTGAAGGTCATCTGCATATATCATAAATTTACAATTTTTAATCGCAATTGAAATGTCATTGACAAATATAGAAAATAGCAGAGGTCCCAGGACAGATCCTTGAGGAACTCCGAAAGATACTGGAGCCCATGCGGATAAGTTATTTTCAGGTCCTAAGACTGCTTGAAATCTATTGCCTAGGTAGGAGCAGAACCAGTTTAAAGCTGAACAAGAGAAACCAAGCTTCACCATCTTATGGATTAGTAGATTATGATCAACTCGATCGAATGCTTTACTGAAATCAAAAAGAACTAGTATTGTAACCATACGCTTATCAATATGAAGTCGAATGTCATCGGTTATCTTTAGTAGTGCCGTCTGCGTACTGTATCCATGCCGAAAACCTGATTGCATAGCGTCAAGTTTGTTATTGTTATTTAGGTACTCTGTAACTTGCTTGAAAACAATTCTCTCCAACATTTTCGACAGGGCGCACAGAATAGAGATTGGCCGGAAGTCAGAAGGTAATTTTGCATTTTTTGTCTTCTTTATCGGACGAATAAGTGCTTTTTTCCACTCCGATGGAAATACTGAATTATCGAGAGAATGGTTGAAAATTTCAAGGATGTAAGGTAATAGGGCATATTTGGCAAGTTGAATAATCTTTACTGGAATGTCGTCAACTCCAGTGGCATTTGACTTGGAGAACTCCAATACTTCGATCAGAGTCTCAGGAGTTACGTGCTTAAAGTAAAAGTTGTTATCACTGAATGGTATAACTCGCTCAAGTCTGGAGTTAGCTGGGGCATCATTATGACTAATCGTAGTTGACAAAAAGTAGGAGTTTAGCTGATCGAGAGTTATATTTGGGGGTAGAGAAGAGTCCCGTCTTCGAACCAGCCCAAGATTTCGAAGCTCACGCCAAATCAATTTCGGGTCTCTCTGCGAGGAAAGCTTCGAGGAATAAAACTGGCGTTTACTGTCATTGATGGCTGATTTAACGCGATTTCTAAGTTCCTTGTATTTTTGTCGCAGAGTGGAACAACCAATGCGTCGAAAGGCACATCGCGCTTGGTTGCGTTCTTTAATCATGAGTTTTATCGTCTCATTCAGCCAAGGAGGTGTTCGGCGTTTAGGCCGACATACCCGTAAGGGAAAAAAAGTGTCAGAGCAACTAGCTATGTTTGACGTGAAACAACCAAGTTTTCCATCGATAGAACTAGAGTTAAAAACACCATTCCAATCCATCGCTAGAAGCGCATCATGAAGGCACCGGGAATCAATGTTTTGAAAGTCACGGAATCTGAAAGAGGTGGGTGTGACAGACATAGATAAACTGAAGTTGTAGGTAATTTCAATCAAGTCATGAGACGACAGGAAGGGGACAGAAGTCTGAGAGTATTTTGAAACTTTTTCCAGATCGTCGACGATACAGAGATCTAACAGGGTAAGACTTTTTCCTGTGTGATGCGTTGCAGCATATGGTACAAGATGGAGATTGTTGCAATGCACAAAGTTATGCATGTATTTACCATCATAATTATTTCGTATGAGGTCAGCATTGAAATCACCAAATATAACAATATTTTTAAAGGTAGGGGCATAGTGCAAAAATGCATTTTCAAAGTCTATGGGGAGTGCCGTTTTAGGAGGCCGATACACGACACATAGCAGTAATTTCGAGGAAATTTCACTATGTATTTCTGATATAATAAATTCAGAAGTATGGGAGTAGGTGCCGGGGGAAGTGGCAAGAACATTTACATTCAAATTCTTTCGTACATATACGCCAACACCCCCACCACCTTTACCAATTCTATCATGTCTAAATATATTATAACCATTCATTGTAACCATCTCATCTGGTATGCGTTCTTTTAGCCAAGTTTCGGACATGCAAATTATGTCGTAGGTTGATTCCTGAAAGAAGAGGCAGAATTCATCAAAATGGCCAAATAGGGATTGACAATTAACGTGGCACAGAGTTAAATCTCTTGAGATCTTCTTGTGAGCAAGCAATGACTGAGTGTTAAAAAAAGATTGGCAATTAACACAACATATCTTAATGCAATTAGATTGAAAAACTCTTTGAACCAGATGGCAGCCCTTGGGTTGACAAGTTGGTTGCTAATCCACCAATGAAGAAAGTTTATCAGTATCCTCCGTCGAAGAAATGGTGAGGCGCTCGGAACCGTCTTCTTTGCGAACGTAAATCCTTCCATTGCGCACCCAAACATACTTGATTTTGCCATTTTTCTTCAAGTCGCGAACCACTGAGTACAGTTTACGATTGAAAGGCGTAAGGGATTCATTTACGTACACTGGGGCCGCAGGAGAGAGGCTGAAGCCTATATCTTTGGTAGTGAAATTTCTCTTCCCACTACGGGCGGCGACAACCTTAGAGGCGAGTGAATGCCGAAGAAAACGGACTATCACTGGGTTAGGTGAATCAGACCCTTTGCCATGCAATTTAAGGCGATAGCAATAATCAAGGTCAGACACACTGATGTCCACACCAAGCGCTTGCCCTACGTTACAGACGATAGAGTCAAGGGTTTCACCATCGACGAAGGGAACACCACGAAATTCAACAACATTTCGTAGCCACTCTTGCTCAGCCCTATTGAACTGAACTTGAAGACTCGAAACACGATTTGAAATTTGGATGTTGTCTTCAGATAGGTTGTCAAGGCGTTGGTTAAGGCTAGTGAGAGAAGCCGAAATACCTTTGAGGGCATCCGCATGATCAGTAATGCACTTTTGGATGTCGGAGAGAGACGATTTTATGTCCGAGTAACCCTCTTGAAGTTGCTTTACTCTATCAAGTAGCTCCTTAACCAGGTCAGCAAGAGGCTCTTCGGAAGATTTCCCTATGCCAGGTTTTAAGGGCGTGGAGTCAGAGCGAGAAGCACGTTGCCGAGATGTACAGGAATCACACACCCAGGTTTTCTGCAGGTCATCCAGAACTTGCAGGTCCCCATCGGACATAGCAACACAAGACGGATGGAAAAATGACTTGCACTCGCCACAGTTTAGGCCCTTTTGACCACGTCGAGAGCCTTGATTACACACACTACAGGTAGGCATAGCGAAAGCAAAGCAGGAGCTCTGAGGAGACAACCTTTCAGCTCGAGAGCAGAACTGGGAATGCCACCTTTCTTAGCAGAAAATCTACTTCCTCATACTTCATAAGTCGTTTTTTACAGTGGATGCAAATCCCCATTTTTTTCTGAGTTTGCCACATTACTTGGCAACATACTAAATAATTTAGGCCCTAAGTATTTGTATGACTGTCGATAAATTTCAGTCGTCGGCCTAGGTATATCAAAGTTTCTCCAAGATCTGATGTCATAAGTTTGTGGTCTGGCCTTTTCACCACTACGGTCATAGAAAACTCTAAGGACTTTATAAATGAATATATGCCTTAGTGGGAGGATATCTAATTTTTTGAAAAGAGGAAATGAGTGGCTTTTCCTATACGATCGCGTTATAATACTGATAACCCTTTTTTGCGCCACCATCAATGATTTAACGTATGTAGAATGCACGCAGTATAAGATTCGCAATTTTTCTATCTAAATTCACCGTACAATATTTGAAGATTCTGTACTGAAGAGCTCTTTGGAGTTTTCTCCGGATCATCCGAATTGCACATCTTTTGTTTCTTAGCTAGATAAAACCGCATCATCGTTTCCGGAAATTTTCTTAAACTACTTTCAGTACACGAAATTCAAATTAAAAATTTATTTTCGACTTCTCTTCATTTAAAAGAGTGATAATAATCTTTCTGATAATATCATCCATGGATTAATGTAATGTAAAAAAGTCTATTTTGCAAACATACCTTTATTCTAATCAAATCTGCTGTCAAGGGAGGCAAAACTGAAGATAGACAAAACGCTGATGGGGCTAGTAGAAAGTTACGTAGCTGAGGCGTGGAATTGAAAAGGAATCCTTATGAAATTAGAATAGAGATGATAATGAGAATAAATGGCTCGATTAGACTAGGAGAGGGTTGATGGATGAGAATGAACTAGAGTGATTGGTATTCGAGAAGTGATGGACATATATTCTTCAGAGTTCTACGGCTTGCGTGGATAGGTCATGGATAATGAATAGAAATTGAAAGAAAGGCAGAATCAAGTATAAAGAATAAGATGGAAATGGTGAGGAAGAAAGAAAACGCAGAAGGAGACGAATTGAAGAAGGTGATGAGGATCACGAGGAAGTAATGAAGTGGATGAAGAAATTAGTGAAGGAGGCACACTGTCTGAAGAAGGCAAGGCCCGTGGCCACGGGCCATTTGTATCCAACATGACTCCCTGCATCTGCTACGGAAACTTTCTTTAGGCCTTAATTAAAATCTGTTGCAAAATACATTTTTTTAATGATATGCATACATTTGCGTAAGCAGTCGAGACTCCGTCAATATGTTGCTCCGCCGAACAATGAAGGACATTGTTCCTTCTTTACATTAATGATATAACCACCGTGGTCACGAGCAAAATCCGCCTCTTCGCAGATGATGTAATTGTATACAGAGAAGTTTAAGACCATAGCGATAGATTAGCATAAGAAAAGGACCTCGTTGCTGTAAATGAGTGATGCAGTAAAACCGTAAACTTGGATTTGTAAAAATAAATCTCGGTAAATGCCCAAAAAAGGCGAAAGAAATAAGCTACCTGACTCTAGTGAGGCCTCACTTGGAATATGCTGCTAGCGTGTGGGACCCTTACGAGGTAGGACTAATAGCTGAAATCAATCAAGTACAGCGCAGGGCGGCCAGATTTGTGATGACTTGTTACGACAAAAAGTGCAGCGTTTCCAGTATGTTACACGAGTTAGGATGGGAATCTTTACAGGAGCGTAGATCGAAGTATAGGCTTTAACTTACTTGGTAAATTCGAAGAAGATATTTTCTCAGACGACGTGAATCATATCCTTCGTTTACCATCGTACTATAGTGGACGCGATCATGAGATTAAAATACAAGAAATGGACTGCAAAACAGAAAGATTAAAAATGTAATTCTTCCCTCGTACTATTAAGGATAGCAACGTTATCTCAATTTATAGGATTAATGGCGTCGCTCGCTAGGATCACTCATTGCATGTTTTTTCATAGTTCTAACCTTGCATGTATTTTCTCTATGAATTAATAACCATTAGCAATATTTTTAAGAATAAGCATGTATATTTTTCTAGTGTGCGCAATATTTCTATGACCGTGCGGTGTGCATGTGGCGGTCCTCTTGCATGTTGGTGATTGGTCACTCCCTGCCAAACACCCTAGAGCTCGCGGGGTATTATGAAGATGCAGATGTAGATGTAATGATTGCTAGGCTGAACTTCGCAGGCTCATTTCCATTTTTTTATTAACGGCTGCATTCCCATGATCCCATTCCTTTTTTTAGGTGGCTGGCGGTGCAGAATGTAAGTGCTAAGTGATTCTTTTTAAATGCAAATCCTATTAGGAAACTGTAATACTTAAATTTTTAACGCAGACTGAGTGAGCTGCTATGAATTTATACCATGTGGTGTAATGGCTACAGATATATGGAGATATTGTGATTTGGCGATTGGTACATAAAATTAAGCACACAATTCAATGCCAATGTTAAATCTGTAAATCGGTGCAACCGCTACGCAAACACCGCTGTATAATTATTTTCATACAAAATATTATTTTGTCGTACCTGCCTACAGATTTACTGTGTTCTTACTTAAATAATTTCCAAATTTAATACCAAACGAAATTTGGCTCTGTTTAAAAATTTCGTGATATTAGTCCGTACCATGAATGCGTGAAATTCACACCTTTGACTTTCTCTGGGGCCAGCTCTATCCTCACCAGCGTTAAGTTTGGACTATAGTTCGGTATAGTTCGAACGGTATCGATTTTCAAAATGATCACATTTAAATTCTGACTCATGTTTTACCGGTCATCTTCTATCTATTTTCTAAACATGCAACTATAACAACTATGACCCATTCTGTCACCTTCATAAAATCACTCTATCATATTGAAATTTTCAGGATATAAGTCCGTTGTTTAAAAATTATTTTAGCTAAAATCTGAAAATTAAACTTTGGTATTTTATAGAGGGTAAATTTCTTTTATATTGTAGGTATTAAAGGTTAACATAAACGCTTCTTTGAAGTAATAGGGTGGTTTCCTATTATTTTTTCATTGCCTAAATCGAAAGATTATTACTCCTGGAGTACGTATTTCACGCTTTTAGATTTTTAAATTACGATATCTATTTTTCGCGATTAAATGAATAGTGAAAATTTTCAATCTCGCAAAAACGTGACGGCTAAGTATGAATGCTGGGAAAACTCCGTGTGACGTCGTTATGGTTCCCCCTGCCGCAAGTGAGGTGACCTTGGGGCGAGGCTTTGAGCCCTGATACGACGCAGCATGCTAGCAGGTAGCTGAGTACCCTGCTAGCTTGTTGCGCTTGGCTTAAATAAGGATTATTAATACCTTATCGGACGGAGAAAACTTTCCGACCTTAGGTAGTTTTAGTAGGTGATTATTAAGACATGTTTCCCTGAACTCTGTGCCTTATGCATGCATTGGTAATCTCAGACGATGTAAAACTCCTATCTACTCGTATAGAAACTATGTCCCTGTGACGTCACGTGGAGTGGCATCGCATTGGCGCCAATCTGGCCTTTTTCAAATGCACTTAAAATTGATCATTGCCATTCGTCTAAACCGGTATTTCTAAAACCAAATAATTTGTATATTATGAATACACTAAAGGTGGGTAACGAATCGCAATCAATGCGTTTTGTTTTCTTTGATGAAGGGAACTACCCTATTATCAAATTTAGTAGTTGACTTGCTTAGGTATAGCATTCGGAGGAGGTGACCGACAGCTGTGGTCATTTACGCAATTTGGGAATGGTTGCGAAGGAAGGGTGGAGAGAAACCCGGCGTTTAGGGGATAACGACCTATGCTTGAAGTGCGCTCCAAAAAGCACTCAGGAGCAGAGATGAGTCTGAAAAGTCTCCGCTACCATCGCCGGGGTTCGCCCTCGGGCCCATAGGATGCGAGGCTGACACTCTATCCACCACATCAACTGCCATTCTGCCTGATTCATTAGTGATCGATAGATTATTAGCCCTTTCCAGCCGGCGACTACAATAGGAAAACATTTTCGTGCAACGAGTAGCATAAGAATATTTTAAACCTCTCTGTACGGAGCTCTCTTTTGGGGGTGAGTTGCCTGGGTATTTTCGTCTCTCAGATTAGGGGCCCAGCTCAACGGGCGCACGTCCCTTACCCCGACCACTGGTGAAGACCCCCTGACCCTAGCATTGCGCGAATCCACGGTCAATTTAATGTGTTACCAGTGTTTTTTTCAACCATAAATTATATATGATTTTCAATATTTACTCTTCTAAAAGAATTACTAATGTTTTTTTTAAGTATTGTGGAATTTTAAACGGGTTTCTAGCGTTAATAGCAACAAAGTTAGTAATTATAGGGTAATAAGACTTACAAGTACGGAAGTCCGTTACTTTTAACGCTAAAATTCCGTTTAAAAATTGCTTGGGCACAGAACAAAACGAAGAATTCATTTGAAAGTATAAAAACATTGTAGTATACAATGAAATATATCACTGAAAAAACTAATGACATTATAACCACTTTGCAACGGATTCCTGTGGTGAGGATGGTCATAAATGAGTGGGACGGTCGGGCTTTATTGCCGAGGAGTGCCCCTAAGGACTCGCTAGGCCGGGCCTGAATGCATTCGACAATCGCTACCTCAACGGTCATTTCGCTTGAATCGCGTCGGCCAGAGCCGACGTCCGGTCGTCTGCATTGAGAAATCCGCGATAGCTACACCCGACGTCAGGTGTTATGCGTATGAAAATGCCCGTCGGCTCCACCCGACGTCCGGCGCAAAAGGGTTTGTGGTCTTCTTCACTCACCCCTCCGTAGTAAGCTTCGAGTTCTCCTGGGCTGAGCAGCCACCCGGGAAATCCGATGAAAGGCCTCATCGCCTCCAGCTTCTCAAGGGTCCTCGCCTTCGTGCCCGCGTCCATCCACTGCAGTTCCTTCACGATCTCCTCGAACGCGTGGCGAACGTCGTTCACCATCTCCAGCGCCTAATTCAGAAGGAAGGAATCGTTTAGAGCGCGCGAATCATTGTCAATGCATACTTCCAGCAAGACCAGGTTCTTAAAGACTACACACGTCAGCGTACTTGCATACATTACAAAATAAAATAAACTTTTTCGCACATATCACAGTCCATATCACACAATAATGTAAATTTTTAATATATTTCCATCTGATTTAACGAATATTAATCATCTAAATATCTTCCAAGTAAATAAATACCTTAAACAACACCTCTATTACTCAATTTGTCAATGCTTATTGTAAGAGAAACGTTTTCCTCAACTATTGTACTTAACAAAAAAACTGTTTCAGCTTTTGTAATTGAAGCATCTTTATTTGCTATTTAGGTGATTATTTGCTGTTTTATATTTCCCTTTATGTCCAAGTACGTTTTTGTACCACTGTAATTGTGTAACGAAATGTGTTTCATACTTTACATATTAATTTCAATATTGGTACCTTTACTTGACTATTTATTTATTATTGTTATTGCTGTTACTAGGTGCATCAACACGTATGAATTAATTCCTGAAAGCGATCGCGATAATACGTGGATGAACGCAAAAATCAACACTGAAGTGCACCCAGCGACCAAAAATCGTGTGACCGCCCTAATTCTACAGATGCATGAGCATAAAATAGAATTCGAAATTGGTTCATGCATTCCTAAATTTTCTGTTCTGGTCCACCAAAATCGTTCTTGCGTTTAGATATTAACTCTTACGGCTTAATTAATGCATCATGTAACCATTTCGTAGAGGAAAAGCCCCGCATTTTATTCGAAAGGAGGGGACAGAGATGGGAGGTCGTCGATTTTGCTGGTCTGCCAAACGACAAAGACAGGGTCTTCCATAAGATTGAAATGCTTCGCATGATATGACGGTTTGAATGGCCCAATCCCCATTTATGTCAAATGATGGGCTTCCAAAGGGCTGAAGCCTTCCGAAAGGGCCCACTTTACGTGAAAGGGGTCAATTATAAGGGCCCTTCTCTTTCCCCCTTCTTTTGACGCCGCTGACTTGGGGGTACCTAGAAACATACTTAGAAAGTTCGCTGCGAAAATTTGCAAAATTTGCACTCACGTGAGCACTTTTGGTGTCGATTATAAGCAAAAAATTTCAAAGCTGCCAGTTGATCACACATCATAAGTAGTTCAGGGGTGCCGACTTACAAAAAATATTGGGTGGGCCCAAACCGGGGATCTTGCCCCAGGAAATTTTATAAGTAAGGTGTTTTTAGTTTTTTAAGCACTTTAGAAGAGTCATATGATCAGCATTAGAGCCCTGATAACTCGAATCCTGATATCTGGACACTCCGGGGAAAATGACAATCCTGACACATTTTTCCCTCACACCCATAACGAATTTTCGAGGGGGCTCGGGCCCCCTCAGGCCCTATGGAGTCGGCGCCACTGAATTAGTTTCATACATTTTGCTAATTTTTTATGTGTTCGGCGATCATTTTTTGGAGATACATGGCACCTGTTTCACTTACGAGCTCATTTGTGCACAAAATTGCATTGGACACGGCTTTGGTGTGGGCGTCAGCTTATCTGAAGGCCGTTTTACTCGGGAAACGGAATTGCGCACGTTAGAACTGCATTAATTTCTAAAATGGCGTGAAATTGCGCGAATGCATGAACGGAATTAGAGGAGGGGTTATTTTGCCATCTCATGTCCACGCATTCTCGCATGTGTTCCAGCAATTCACCGCTTTACACGACGCAATTTTGACTGAGCCTTCGTACACGTCAGATTGTACATTAAGTACCCCGTGTAAAATGGCCTTTAATCATGCCAATGGTGAAAGAAAAATACTGGTTATTACCTTGTGAGAGCACAAGCTTGATATTGACGTGTAACCAATGAAACATGGGTCGGTGTGTTTTTGATTAATGAATGAATGGTCAGTCCTATGCGAGTGTTTTTCTTTTACCATTGCGATATAAAAGTTCCGCAAATTTATACCCGGATCAATTCTTAATATCCATTTGTACTCATGCATCATTATGACTCTAGTGAGGCCTCACTTGGAATATGCTGCTAGTGGGACCCTTACGAGGTAGGATTAATAGCTGAAATCAATCGAGTACAGCGCAGGGCGGCCAGATTTGTGATGAGTTGTTACGACAAAAAGTGCAGCGTTTCCAGTATGATACACGGGTTAGAATGGAAATCTTTACAGGAGCGTAGATCGAAGTATAGGCTTTAACTTACTTAGGAAATTCGAAGAAAATATTTTCTCAGACGACGTGAATCATATCCTTCGTTTACCATCGCACTATAATAGACGTGATCATGAGAATAAAATACAAGAAATGGACTGCAAAACAGAAAGATTAAAAATGTAATTCTTCCCTCGTACTATTAAGGATAGCAACGTTATCTCAATTGATAGGATTAATGGCGTTGCTCGTTAGGATCACTCATTGCATGTTTTTTCATAGTTGTAACCATGCATGTATTTGCTCTAGGAATTACTAACCATAAGCAATTTGTTTAAGAATAAGCATGTATATTTTGCTAGTGTGCGTAATATTTTTATGACCGTGCGGTGTGCATGTGGCGGTCCTCTTGCATGTTGCCTGTTGGTGATTGGTCACCCCCTGCCAAACACCGTAGAGGTGGCTCGAAGGGTATTATGTAAATGTAGATATGTTAATGGACGCACAGGAACCTTTACTGGCTCATTAAAAGTGTGTGAACGGTTTTTTCCACCGAGTATGTGGAGAAGGTAATTAATGAGATGCTCTTTAATTAGGGAATTTAACTAACAAAAAACGCCTTTAAGAAACAATTTTTAAAGAACCAATTGCGTAACAGAATAATGGTCCATTAATTAATCAGGTTACCCTAGTATCGTTCAAATCTGTTGTTTTTGCCGAGAAGTCTTCTTATTCAGAAAATCAGGAGCCTAAGCTGTTTTTTTTATTCTTAGGTTAAAATGAAAACTCTCACATCTCACCTTTTCCCTTTTCTTCTCCTGAAAGTACTCTTGGACGTACAAGTAGCTCACTGCCATCCCAAAGTTGGAATTCACGTTCCCCGTGCATCCCTTCCACCTGTTTGAGTAACAAACAAAGACTCAGATTAAGCGGATCTTGCTCTCAACTTCACTTTAATTGATAAATGTTGTATGCTATAATCTTTCTCTAGATTGAAGGAAATTGACTTGACCCTCAATCAATTTTTCAAGTGATGTTCTGGTATTACATAGGCATAAACCGTTATGCCCGTGACACTCATTTATGATCATAACTTATCTAAACGGTCGTCACCGGCAATATAATTTTGAATTTATTATTTGACTTCACTTGAAATTTCAAAATTAGAACGTACCTACTTTGATTATTTTCATAATTTGAAAAACTGAGTGTTTACTTTACATTTTACAAAACCAGTCTTACTAATAGATTTAATTATACAATTTCGCAACAAAAGACAAGTTCATCGGCTACTGGGATGTCATCTCCCCTGTGTTTTTTATATTACAAATGAGTTTTGGATAAATGGCACAACGTCCTCATGATTGACACGGTAGATTATTGAATATTCAACGTTTATCGTATTTTTGTATTTTTGTTGCGTCAGTTAAAAATTGATAGCCTCGGCTAAAGTTGTTATAATTAATACATTCCTCTGCACTTTAATAAGTTTCCAATTGCGTACCTGGGTGATCTCTGGCTGAGGCCGAGTACTCTTTGGCTGAAGCGAAAGCCCAGATCTCGGAAGTCTTGGACAGTCAGTGGCGCCAGAGTGGAGAATATGCTCCACCACAAGTAGCGAACTGAAAACAGACATTAAATGATAACAGAACACAACACTAAAACCACACTTGCACCGAAGTATAGAATTTCCACACTTGCATACTAACTGAGGATGGCCATTTATGCCATTGCTGAGCTTTAACACTTTGCGTGCCATGGGCGTAATATTGCGTCCTGCTAATCCTTCTGAGGATTGCCATGGACGTAATATTACGTCTATCTATTTTATTGACTTTGTTTGCGTGAAGCTATAATATTTCGTCCATGGTACTTCCCCAGTTTACGGCTTAGTGGCTCTGTTATTTCAAAAAATAACTGCTCGATGGAAAAAGAGTTCAGTCAATGTCTTGAGGACGAGAAGTCCTCTGTAGTTACCCTTATCTTAGCCAACTATGGGATAAAATTTTTTTGCGGAAAGATCCATTCGTTGAGGGTGCAGTGACCCTTTTTGTCATCGAGGATTTTGAGTGATTTGCTCGGAAAAATGCTATTGTGTGATTTCCATGGTTTAAGTGGTTCAAATTGAGCGTAATAAAAAATATTATGCATTTTATGGCGGTATATCATTTGTTTCAACTTTTTTATTTTTCAAAAAGAGTAAGTTTTCATTATTAAAATATATATTTAAAAATTAGCAATTAATGTTATTCAACTCATTCATAAAGGTGAGCAAAGTCCATTTTTATTGAAATACACATCGATATAAACATATTTTGATGCAAATGTACAAATTTGCTAATATAGTAAAAATGGCTGGATTTCACAGGAGGGCTTTAAAATTAGCGGCCAGCATTCAAAAATTAATTGTTCATTATACTGATTAAAATAGGCTAATTTAGCATTTAAATTAAACTGGTGTATTGAACCATTTATTTCAATATGGACAGTGGTTTTAAAAGCCCCTTTATGTTTTTTTTACTCGTTACTAACATTTGACTCTATCGAAATTTCGTACAACGTCATAATGTTTTTTTTGTAGCAGTTCGTTGACATGATAAGGAATGAAATGATAATGTGCTGATATGATTGCGATGTTATCTTCAATTTTTCCACTCACTGATTGTGCTCCTTTTGGTCCTCGAGAGCAGATTCGCCAACTTTTGCAGGTACGTTGCGTCGAGAACCACGAGGAAGTCCTTGTTGAAGTCCAGCTTCACGTCAGTGTTCTCCATGACTTTGGTCAAATACTTGACCCAATCGATCTATCAAACAGAGAGAGCATTGTGCCACTGATTGAAATTAAGGATATAATATTAGTAATTAAGTACTAAGACAAGGGCGTACCCAGGATAAAAACGAGGGGGTGGGCAATTTAAGCATGTAAAAGGTGAATGAAACCAACATTTTAAGGAAACTGTAACAGCTCCTTATTAGTTTAAAAAATTATTTTCTCGAAAAAATATTATTTTCCTTAAAGACATTCGCAATTTTTGATTCTGAGGGGGGGCAGCTGCCCCCTCCTGCCCCTCGCTGGATACGCACATGCGCTACGATAAGCCACGCACCCCCTTTCTACGCTCTTCAACTACTTATCATGCATGCAAAATGAAAATACATAGATTCATATATCAAAATTGAGAAAATTACAGCAATAAAATTTATATTCTGGGCACTTTTTCTCATTTTTGGTCTTATATTTTTTTCATTGAATTTTTAAATGTATCATTTACAAACTTCTTAATTCAGTGCTGATTGCAAAATAGCCGTAAATGACACAGGCCAACAATGAAAAATCTTTTTTACTGAAAATACCATATTCTTATGTTTTTTAAGTTGCTAAATCCAAATGTGATGGTTTTAAAGTTGTATCACCCACCATTTATTCACATTTGACAGTTAAATTTATGAAATCAAGCAATATTTTTATAGTTATAATAAATTGAAAAAGTAGATCTAATGAACGAAGATAATGGGGGATCACCCATACTAAACCCGCTGTTGGTACTTCACCGAGAAGTTCAGCAAGCGATTCATTGCAGAAAAAGCTACACAAGAAGCTTCAAGGAAAAAAGGGAAAGAAAATGTAGACCAATTCCAGCTGACAAATGAACCCTGTATCATCACGCTGCACAAAATACAAACAATTTTATCACGATGTAGTGAACAGTAAATACAAACAATTTTATGATGTAACACAATGTTTCATTGATTTCCCTACATACCGTATAGGGGTAATAGACTAAATGTTAAAATACATATTGCTTGGAAACTATGGGTGATACAAAAAAACTAAGGCCAGATTTGGATTTGGCACATCAAAATCTAGAAAGATCAGCTATTAAAATAAAAAAGTTTTCAAACAAAAATTTTTGTTGGCCTGTGTAACCACAGATTGGAATGACGACTATTCCAAGATTGTTTGAATTACGGTGGAAAAATAAGTTTTTGGCGGAGACGCCAATTTTCACAGGGAGCTTGAGGCCGAACGGTTGATCGGAGAAAAATAAACGAAGAAATGAGATTTGAAAGAAACAAAGTACTTTGATTTTCAATGCTGGTGATGTGTGCTAACTGCCACTGCATCAATAGTAGTAAACCACAAAGATAAAAAGAGTATTTTTACCAGTTTTGGAATATTTTGCAATGTTACGTCTCTAGATATTATTGGTAAAACTTATGTTCAGATAAGAATTTCAAAAACGTATAGGGGATGAAGAGATGACATCGACGACAAAACTGACGAGCAATTCTACATATTGACTGCTCTGCAATTCTCGTAATTTTTTCAATAAAATGACATTTTGTCCCGTCAGGATCTCGGGATTTTAAAAACGTGTCGAATATGATTGAAATTGACTTAAATTTCTCGAATTTGGAGCTATTATTGTAGCCACCATTTTAAGTTATCTTGAATTCCAGTTTTAACCATTATTGATTACTGGATACTGGTCTATAATGACTTACCTAGTGTATTTGAAATGTGTCTGCAACGGTTAATTAACTCCTGTGTTAGATTTATATTTGATTTACGTAGAGATGGACATTTGTCCAAATTCTACTCTAATCTGAATTGGTTACCTCTTCACAGCCGAAGGACTTATATCCTGGGATCTTTTCTGTTCTCCTTATTCCAAAAACAGACTCCTGCATACCTGTACGAATTATTCATCCCCCGAAAAAAAGTTAATGGAATATCCAGCCGCCGTGTTTCTGACATTCAAATTCCTCAAGCCCGCACCAATATATATTTCAAATCTTTTCATCCAACTGCGTCTAGATTCTGGAACTCTCTACCGCCAAATATAAAGACGTCACAATCACTTAAGTCGTTTAAAAGAAGGCTGTACTCCTATTTGAAGTCTGGGGCTTAATTCAGTCTCCTCAATTCATTAGAGTTATCATCTTAAAGTTGTGATGTTATCAAAACTCTCTACATAAATGTATATATGTATGTGTGTGTTCATTACTGCCTGTGTTAAAACTTATATTTTTGTGTAATTAGTATTGAATAATTTCATTTTTTGTCTTAATATCTACTACTTCTTAGCCTAGCAATAATCTCCATAATGCCATATTTTTGTCAAAATGCCTTTTATTAAGAGTAGAACGTTTCCTGCATTTTCTATTTTTTGCTCTCATAGGTTTTACCTAGAGCATAATAAAAATATTCATTCATTCATTCATTTTTGCTCACCCTCATCCCTTCTCCCGTGGCAGACTCTTCGACTTGAGCATCAGTCAAATTCTGCAGCTCATTCGCCCTGAGCTCATGGAATAAAGAGTTGACATCTCTCCGTTGCTCTGAAGTTGTTATTATCTGTCGGATAGAAAAAAAACAATGTTTATAGTCAAGACTGTTGCATCATTCCTTTGAAGTTTTTGTGGTGTACATAAAACAGTTTTAAAAAAATGACATTATGTAGCAATGCATGCCAAAGAAGTTCACGGTGATTAGACATGGCAATCAAGTGGAAAGAATAATTAAAAGGATAGGAGGAGAGTATCACTCGAACGATATTTCCAGTTTGGGAGAAAATTCAATGTTTTGAAGGAATGAGGGAGACCCTTAGGTAAAGATAAAATGGTTTTAATCGACCACTTCATTTGCAATTTTTTCTTAAACACATGGTGGAATGCCTTTACATTAAAGTTTCCAACTAAGTCCATCGTAGTCATATTGTGTGAAAAATTAATTACACGAGCAGACGCTTATGTAATAAATTCTTCGAAAAAATATACTTGTAATCCTAGTAGATGATGACTTCTTTGATTCTAATTCGAACTGTAAAACTTCTTGTTTGAGCTTCATGGAAGTAATGGAGAAAGTATAAGAATACGAATACTGAGGAAGGACAGGCTTGCTACAAGAGAATAAAGAACGAGATTTGCCGCAAAGCGAGGAAAGCCAGAGAAGCGTGGATGAGGAATATATGTGAGGACGTACAAAATAACCTCGTACAAGGGAAAGTGGAAGCGGCCTATAGAATAGTGAGGAACCATTTCAAGGAACGAAACACAAAATGTAATAGCATAAGGGACAGGAATGGAAACATTCTAATTGAAAACGAAGACAAAGCAGAGAGATGGAAGGAATACCTGGAGGAATTGTACAACGGGAGCAAACTTAGCTCAAAAGTTCTCGAAGAGGAAAGTGAAGTTGAAAAGGATGACATTGGAGAAAGTATCTTAAGATCGGAATTTGACGCTGCAGTAAGAGACCTGCGAAAGAATAAGGCCCCAGGAATAGATGACATTCCATCAGAGTTAATAAAAAATGCAGGAGAAAAGGTCTTAACTCAACTGTATAAAACTATCTGCGATATGTACTCAACAGGAGATTTACCTAGTGACTTCGAGAAGAACATCATCATTCCCATACCCAAAAAGAAGAGAGCTGAGAAGTGCGAAGAATTTAGGACCATAAGCCTGACGACACATGCGTCGAAGATTCTGACAAGAATCATTTACAGGAGAATTGAACGAAGAGCAGAAGAATTCCTGCATGAGGACCAATTCGGATTTAGGAAAAGCAGGGGCACAAGGGAAGCAATTTTGGCTCTTAGGGTGATCATAGAGAAGAGAATGGAGAAAAACAAACCAACCTTCATAGCATTTGTCGATTTAGAGAAGGCCTTTGATAACGTGGAATGGAATTCAATGCTTAGAATTTTGAAAGAAATCGGCGTACTCTACAGTGATCGTAGAATTGTTCATAGTTTGTATAAAAACCAAGTAGCTGTGATCAAATGTGGGCCAAACGGTGCAGAAGCAAGAATAAGAAAAGAGGTGAGACAAGGTTGTGCGCTTTCCCCCTTAATTTTTAATGTTTACAAATAGAAAGCCATCAACGAAATCAAGCAGAAAGCTTCGGGTGTCAATATCCACGGAGAAAAAATTAGTATGCTGCGATTTGCTGATGACATAGCAGTCATAACCGAGACATAGAAGGATTTGAAGAAGACGTTGACAAACATGGAAAGGACAATGGCCAGATATCAGCTGAAAATCAACAAAAAGAAGACTAAGATATTGGTTTGCAGCAAAAGAGAGGAGGCTAAAACAAACATCAACCTAGGAAAGCATAAGCTAGAAGAGGTGAACGAGTTCTCTTACCTGGGAAGCCGAATTTCCAGCGATGGACGGAGCAAGAAAGAAATACACAGTAGAATAGCGCAGGCGAAGAGGGCTTTCTACAAAAAGAAGAATCTTCTTACAGCTGAAAATACCAGCATAGAAGTAAGGAAACAATTCATCAGATGCTACATGTGGAGTATGTTTCTCTATGGAAGCGAGGCTTGGACGTTGACAGCAGCAGAGAAGTCAAGAGTGGAAGCATTCGAAATGTGGTGCTCCGAAGAATGATGAAGATAAAATGGATTGACCGTGTGAGTAACCAGGAAGTGCTGAGGAGAGTGGGGGAAAAGAGAAGCTTCCTAAAAACATTAAGCAGAAGAAGGGACAACTTAGTTGGCCACATTTTGAGGCACGATGGCCTGATGAAGACAATCGTTGAAGGACATGTGGAAGGGAAAAAGGGCAAGGGACGGCCCCGAATGAGTTATATCGGACAGGTTATAAAGGATGTAAAAGAGAATAAATATGTAGCTATGAAGAGATTAGCGGATAGGAGAGAGAAATGGAGAGCTGCGTCAAACCAATCTTAGGATTGTTGACTAATGATGATGATGATGGAAGTAATGTCAGGTTGGCGTGTTACATCTTGCCATGTATCTACCACTCCTAGTCAGTCACATTTTTATTTATTTTTATTTTAATAAAGAGGTAGGTACACATATAGCAAGGCTGCCAATTTAAAGTGCACATATAACAACAAATATTAAATAATAAAATAATAATTATTTTATCACAAATTTAAATAGAATAAAAAAGAAAACAACAAACATTTATCCGGCTATCTAGTCAATTATGCGATATAGATGTTAATGCCCGAATAGTAAAATTTTTAAGTGTCAGACCAAACGGATCAATATCACCGGGGAGAGAATTTATTAGAAAGGAAAGTCTATGGAAAGGTGAGAGCTTAATTCCAGATAGCCTGGGTGTAGGAATGTGGAGTAAAGAGGTAGATCGGGTGTGGCGGGAAGGCACTCTAATTTTGAGGAAGGAAACAATGTCAGGCCTGTCGAAGTGGGAGTTAAGGGTATTATAAATGAATTTGATGTCTGATTGAAGTCGGAGTAGGGAGAGACTAGGGACGGATAAAGAGGATGAAACAGCACTAGTGGGTGACTCGCGGAGATTTGAGTTTCTAACTTTTACAATTTTTGCAAAAAAGTTGTAACACTATTAAGGGTGGCAAGATTAGTGGGTGCAGACATTGACCAAATTGGGGAGCAATAGTTGATCACCGAATATTTGGAATTAAATGATAATTTACCAATGATACAGAGTTATGAAAACCAAATTTCACATTATTTTCGTGATTTTTGATAGGTTTAGACCGAGATATTTCAGTTTCATGGCATTTTCCCTGTTGGCTTATCTTCACTGCACTCAGATCCCGCGTGTGCTCAAGATTTTCCGGCTGCACGGAAGGCCATCTTCCTTACGTACAGTGGCGGCGACTCCATGATGCCTGAGGGGGGCCGAGCACCCTCAAAAATTCGTTACGGGTGTGAGGAAAAAATATGTGTCAGGCTTGTCGATTTTCTCCGGAGTGTCCAGATATCGAGATTCGAGTTATCAGGGTTCTAATGTAGATCATATGACTCTTCTAAAATGCTGAAAAAAAAACTTAAAACTCACTACTTATAAAATTTCCCGGTGCAAGATCCCCGGTTTGGGCCCCCCCCAATATTTTTTGTTAGTCGGCATCCCTGCTTACGTACTATGTCCCTTGTGGAATTGGTTTCCTTCCGTGGACCCAGATGGGTCACTCTTACCTTGGCTAGGCTGGTGCTGAAGGCGAGTATCTCGTCTGCGAATGTGGATGCGGCTTTCTTGACCTCGGGGGAGTTGAAGGCGGCTTGGGCGGTGGTGGCTGATGAGATTCGGGCCATCTGCACCCGCACCATGTCCTCCAAGTAGATGCGGTACTCCCGCACCTCCGTCGAGAACCGCACCGGGTCCAGCAGGTAACGCTCGTTGAAGCCAGGGGAGACTTGGTCCAGCTGTCAACGGAATACGCACGTATTTTATGTTTGGTGTGTGAAAGGTCGTTACGATAGTCTTGTTAGTGTAACTGACCTCATATATAAACTCGGATGGAAATCTCTGACGGACCGTAGATTAAAAATAGACTAAACCTTTTAGATAAATTCAAGAGCAGTGTCTTTTCTAACGAAGTTAACCATAATATACGGACGCCAACATACTACGGAAGATCAGATCATATAAATAAAATAAGAGAGATAGATTATAGAACAGACATATTCAGAATATTTTTTTTCCACAATCAATAAGAGATTATAACGGCAGCGATAGAACTCATAAAGAGATTGTATGACTTGTAGTGTAGCCTACTAACCTATGTAAAACTTAATGCATGTTTCTTAATTTTATTATTATTTCTAACAGCATGTGGGAGTATAATTTGTTAGTATACGTGGCGCTTTGTAGACTGTGTGGTGTGCATGTGGTAATCAAATTGCATGCTGGTGATTGATCACCCCTTGCCAAACACCTTAGAGGTGGCTCGCAGGGTATTATGTAGATGTAGATGTATTTACCCAATTCATCGAAATAATCTCACACGCGGCGTTTTCCTCTTTCCATTTTAATTATTTCGTGTTCTTTTTGGATTCGCACTTTAATTATTTCAAATGATCATTTCTTAACATTGTTTGGCCTTCATTCATGATTCTCGGGTTGTTCTTCGTCTGACCATAACCTTGCGGGCTTATTTAATTCAAATCATCATATTGGTTGCTGGATTATATTCCCAACCACCAGCTTGTGATAGTCAGAATATAGAGGGTATTAAATAAGTTAAGTTTTTCAATTATATTGTTAGAAACTCGAATGCGAGCGTGAAAAATACGAAATGAAATGATATCGTGTAAGCTGTTAGAAATTTGAACATATTTATGATTTTATTGGTGAATAATTACTATCAATAATTAAAGTGACTGACCTCACGGTCAACTGGGAGGAGATAAAAACTCAATCCACGTCACGGTCATTGGAGTCGTTTTCTATTTCCAATTAATATTAAATTTTCAAAATGGATTAAATGCCAATTAATTCCCTCCAAAAGTTTTTGGATAATTTTAAGTTTTTGATTTTTAGATAGATTGAAAGGGATTAGGCCTTAAAATGAATTAAAGAAGGCAGTGCTGGAAGGAAAGGGAGGATTCCAGATGAACACTCCATGGAAACTTACCTTAATCGGTAGAATACTATAATAATAATAAAATTCTCATTCACGTAGACGACTTTTGAAGTTCCTCCGAATATTTCTATGAAGAGTATGTTGTAATGAAGTCATTAATTATTTATGAATTTCACGTTTTATGCACGAATGATGCAGAAATTAACGTGTCGAGAATTTATAGCGAAAAGAGTATAGCGTTTTTTGTGTTTATTCTCAGTGAGGCGAAAATAATGATTGTTTAGTGGGGGGGTACATACATGCAATGGATGTTTGATGCATGGAATGGAATTAATAGGTAGTATAATTTGTTAGTACAGGGTGTTCCATTTATCTTGACCACCCAAAATAACTTTTTGTCCAGATGCAAATTCCAAAATGTGTCAAGCAAATATTCATTAGCCGTCAGGGGGTCATTACTCAGCATGATTGCCTTCCTTGTAGCTTTGTTATTTACAAAGATATGAACAGCAGTATGTCTTTTTTTAAATGGCACCCTATATTTATTGGTGCCATGTGTGGAGTGCATGTGGGAGTCCAATTTCGTACTGCATGCTGGTGATTGATCACCCCCTGCCAAACACCCTAGAGGTGGCTCGCAGGGTATTATGTAGATCTAGGTGTAGATGAATGGGGCCTTATGAACTTACCACCATGACATTCCTCGATGTGTTTCTCAAGTCTTCGGAGACGTAGAATCCGACGAAGAGGCTCAACCCGAGGACTCTCTGCGATTTGGCGACGGTGGTCAAGGGGTCAAAGTCCGCGGCCACTGCGTGTCCAGCGTCCCCTGGCGGTCCAGCCGGAAGACCCAGACGACGGAGAACTTTGAGCATCGGCTCCACGCCCAGAGCCTCCATACGCGCTGCAGAAGGGAAATGAAAAGACATTGGTCGGAGTTAGTGCGATAAGTAAAAGTATATTACCTCATCTTGCTACTTTCCTACGAGTCTTTCATAGGCCTCTCCACTTCTTCTAGTCTTAATAATGCCATTTGTCGACTATGTTTATGGCTTCTGAAGTATTTAAATGTAAAGAGTAAAAATGATAAAATAAGCTACTTGCAGGAAAAAAAGCAAAAAAATAATAGCAATTAATGATCAGAAAGATAAAATAATACGGATAAAAAACTACGAGTCTCGTGTATAACTTGCTGTAAACGAAAATTAAAAGGAGACTTCGTTGATTTCCACTGATTTATTTCGTCCTTACGACATGTTTCGAACCATAAGAACTTGATAATGTCCTCTACGGTTCGAAACATGTCGTACGGACGAAATAAATCTGTGGAAATCAACGAAGTCTCCTTTTCATTTTCGAGTATTAACTTCCACATAGTTGAGCCTAACACAATTGAACTAACTTTCTGCATACGATTTTCAAAAAATTGCTTCAATTTATGGTTTCAGTGTTTAATTTTTAAGCCTCTGATAACAAAAAACACTCTACGCTCAGCACAGACAAATGCGCATAAAAACTATTGTATTGTCAGCTGGCTGGTTGGAATGAACATGGTTTGGCGTGGCAGCTTCTGAATGCACCCAGTGCGGCGTGACTAGTGATGTGAAGAAGTCCGAGAAATAAGGTGTGTGTCACGGAAACCATTCATGCAAATATAAAGGAGTGGGATAGTTTAAAATCATAGAAAACACGAATATGTATGTCAATTCTTGCCATTCATTTATCACCTTGCGATTTATTTCGAGGAATTTATTCTTTTGATAAATTTTAGGGAGTGACGAAAAAATTATTAGAAAATCTCATGACGTGACTATTTCGCTGCCGTTCGTCGAAGGTTCTGCCAGATTTGAACCCATGACCATATCTAAGGTTGGGTGGATCGAAAACTAGTTTTTTCCCCTATGAATGGTGTCTAACATTTGAGGTTGTCTGTCTTTGCAACCCATGAAACAATTCAACTCCATCTTTAGGTGGCAGTTGAAATTTTTCCAAGAACTAAGTCAAATTTACTAATGTTACTCATTGTTACCAGAATTTCCAGGACAGATTTCATCTTTGAGGGGAAGGAAAAGAATAGGATTTTTGGATAGATTGAAAGGGAGTAGGCCTTACAGTGAAATGAAGAAGGCAGCGCTGGAAGGAAAGGGAGGCTCCCAGATCACTTCTTGAATACTCCATGGAAACTACCTTAATCGGTAGAATACTATGATAATAATGGTATTAATAATGATAATAATTAGAATTTTTGGGAATCGCATTTTAAAGTTAAAATGTTTACATTGGCTGTTATCGAAATGCTTGTCTGAGCTTGGGAAAAAATATGAAAACTGCTCGAATATATCTGTAGTTTAGAACTGATATTACGCGTATTCAAGCTTAACAACAATCTGATACGGCGCCGGATCCAGAATAAGGTCAAAGGGGGGGGGCAAGTCCCAGCAGTTGTGGGGGTCCGAAAACAATTACTATTGTGTCTATTCTAAATTGGATAACCAAGGGGGTGGGCTATAGGCCCCACGAGACCATCTCTGGATCCACCACTGAACTGATATATGCTAAATTGAGGCCTGTTAATGGAGACTACTAATGGAGTCGCTGGCAAATGAATTCTGTAGTTGAATTCAGATTACGTTAGTTTCATGAATACACTCATATTTTAATATTTAATCTATTTATATATATTTTTTATATCATTTAATATATTTCATAAATGGCTCTACGGTCGATTCCTATAGTTGAAAAATGTATTAATTTAAAAACATGAGGATCGATTAATAACGTCTTTTGCTCCCTGTTATAATGATAACTTCCTTAGACGTCTCTGATGGCAAAAAAGTTTTATATTGTACGCGAAAAGTTCTATTTCATCACTAAAAGGTGAAGCTACTTTCAAAAGCGATGGTTGCACATTGCTGGAAGCTTATCAATACGTGGCGTGTGGAATATTGTAGATTGAAAAACAAACTCGTCCATGAATACTTTCTCTCAACAATTTATCGACCCCTTGTATATCTATTTCAAAGTTATATCTATGTATTTACCACACCTTGAAGATATCTCTTTCTGCGTACCAGTCTGCTGCGTGAACTTTCGATAGTCGGATGGATGTTCACGGATAATCGGTTTACAAATTGGTAGCATCCATCCTCCACTTTCTTCTTCCACCAATCACTGTCACTCGACTCAAAATTGCTCATTGGCGGTTGCTCATTTTCTACTTTTCGAATTCTTTCTTCCGTTTGATCGGTTTCCATGGCGGAAGTAACGCCACCTCGTCTGCGAAACGGAATGAATGAAAAAAAAATGAAGAGCGGATGCGCCGAGAGTGACGAGATATACGGTGATGTTGGTGCGGTTTGAACAGATCCCCCCTTTTTGGATTGGGAGAGGGGGGAAATATAGCGATCTGCTCGGTTGACCGCGACAAGACAGCTCGCATCCGAAAGGGAAAGTCGAAAGAAATTCTTCCTTATTAACCGTAAGTGTGGAGCAAAGAGTTGCGGGATGCGTGACGCGGGATGTATTATCCCCAGGAACGATGTGAGATAGCAATCGGTGGTCCCATTTCATCCGAAAAAGGGTTCAGTTCTTCTGTTGCCACTTCGATCGCTGTTTTATCGGTACTCGCATTGCGGCAGTGAGGGCATAACCATCCATTTATTACACAGGCCGACAATGAACAAAATGTTTTACTGAAAATACCTTATTCTTATGTTTTTAAAGTTGCTGAATCCAAATATGATGGCTTTAAAGTTGTATCACCCACCATTTATTCACATTTTACAGTTAAATTTATGAAATCAAGCAATATTTTTAGAAATTAGCAGCTTTTTTATAGTTAAAATAAAATTGAAAAAGTATGTCTAATGAACGAAGATAATGGGGGATTACTGTTGGTACTTCACCGAGAAGTTCAGCAAGCGATTCATCGCAGAAAAAGCTACACAAGAAGCTTCAAGGAAAAAAGGGAAAGAAAATGTAGACCAATTCCAGTTGACAAGCGAACCCTGTATTATCACGCTACATTACTATTGTAAGTAATTTAACAGTAGATACAAACAATTTAATGATGTAACACAGTGTTTCATTGATTTCCCTATGTACCGTGTAGGGATATTAGCCTAAATATTAAATACATATTGCTTGGAAACTATGGGTGATAGAAAAACCCTAAGGCCAGGTTTGGATTCGACAAATAAAAATATATAATGATCAGCTATTAGAATAAAAAAGTTTTCAAAGAAAATTTTTTTGTTGGCCTGTGTTATCTATCTACATGTACATATACCCCGCATGCTGCCGCCCAAAGAGGCGTGTGGTATGGGGTGTGAGGACACCAGCCGTTTGCACGTAAAAAGGAAATGCCATAACCAAATTACGACTAGCATTATTAAAGTCCTTTATTGATCGGGGGAAAAACGAATTCCCATATCTATCCGTTCGGCAAAACATCTCTCTTAATTTATCGCTTCTATCGGACCTGGAAATATAGTGTGGCTCTAATATTACGTTCTCTGTGTCGCTCTTAAAGATATCCATTCTCAATTGTTCAAGCAATCTAAGCCTAACGCGCAGCCTCCGAGTCTCCAGCGGCTCCCAGCATAATGCGCTTAACATCTTTGTAACGCTTTCTATAAGCCTGTGGTAGTTTCTGACGAATCGCGCAGACTTCCTTCGTATTGTATTCAGTTCACGGATTAAGTCTTTCTGCACCGGATCCGATCAATATTTGCAATAAAGTGCTTGCATTAGCGAAGAATATCATTCAAAAGTTAAAAAGGGCATGACTGAATTATATGATTATGTGACTCGTTCCCCGAGAGGCATTTCTGAGCTTCTTGGCCCAAAGGTAAATCTTGGTGAACTATTTTGCTATGCAATATTTAGCCAATAGTCACTGCAACTTTTATGTTTTGTGTGGAAACGTGTTTCTCAAACTTTTTAAAACACAAGACTTATTTGTGAACAAAATGAGGCAATTGAAGATATTTAACGGCAAAACACCACAAAAGGTTTTTTTTGCTTTATTTTGATCATTTTAATTAGCTTCGAAGTTTTTTTAAAACTTGAACAAGTGACAGCCGAGGCACGACATTAAATATATAGTGAACGTATTCGCTTAACTCTCAAAACATCTGGTAATTCAGTAATTTTATAGTAGCAAAACATAGTTGAAAAAAATTATAAGAGAAATTAAATCCCATCGAAATGAAATTTGGAGCTGTAGTGGAATGCACTGTCTTGGCCACTCGCGATTGCTGGGTATACTGTTGCACCAAAAACTAACTGCTAAAACTCTTCTGTGAAATACATGAGCATCCTCAAGTTTTTGTTTCTTAGTTACCAAAAATGTGTCTACCCAATTTGGAAGACTAGCATAACTATTTGGGGCACGAATGGAATGAGGTTATCAGCTATGGCAAAGTAGACTTTGAAGAAGAGTTAATATCTGATTCGAGTAAAAGGAAATGGCTTATTAATAGTCTGAACCCGTATTGTGAAAAATTTGGAAAATAGGGTAGTTTCCATCATCAAAGAAAACGAAAGGCATTGATTGCGATTTGTTACCCACCATTATTGTATTCATAATATACAAATTATTTGGTTTTAGAAATCCCAGTTCAGACGAATGGCAATGGTCAATCTTAACATCATTTGAAAAAGGCCAGATTGGCGCCCATGCGATGCCACTCCACATGACGTCACAGGAACCTAGTTTCTATACGGGTAGATAGGAGTTTTACATTGTCTGAGATTACCAATGCATGCATGAGTCACAGAGCTCAGGGAAACGTCTCTTAATAATCACCAATTAAAACTGCCTAAGGTCGGAAAGTTTCCTTCGTTTTATAGGGTATTAATAATCCTTATTTAAGCCAAGCGCTACCTGCTAGCATGGTACTCAGCTACCTGCTAGCAGCCTGCGTCGTATCAGCGCTCAAGCCTCGCCCCAAGGTCACCTCACAAGGCAACAGCTGGAACCCGAATGACGTCACACGGACTTTTCCCGGCATTTCCACTTAGCCGTCGCGTTTTCGCGTGCTTGAAATTTTTCACTTTTCATTTAATGGCGAAAAATAGATATCATCATTCAAAAATCTAAGGGCGTGAAATGTGTACCTCAGGAGTAGTAATCTTTCGATTTAGGCAATAAAAAATTATAGAAAACCACCCTCTTGGATTCATAGGTAGAATGATGAAAGGGGAACAGGTCATATCGCGAAATAAAGGGTGAAATTAAATTATTACGGAGGCTTCCACGGTGAGTTGATTGGTGATGGTTTTCCGGTTTTACACCGCGTTGATTCATGTTTTTGCAGATTCATGTCCGCAAAAACATGAATGAACGCGGTGTAAACCTGGAAAACCATCACCAAGGGTGGAATTAATTGGGGACAGGCTTGGAAGTAAACCAGCCTTTGCTCTGGCATAGTACATCTTATGACGAATTCATCGTGCTTGTAATGTTAATATTTTTATATCTGAGAATCATGCGAAGTTCATAATTAAGCCATTTAATTTGTAATCGATTATAATGGATTAGTTAAGTCAACATCTACAAGAATAGCTTTGCAAATCTTTCGAATTATATAGGAAATAAAAGAAATCGAGTGAAAATATAATATCGACAGCTCCACTACATAAACGCTCAACAATAGCCCGCCGAATGAAATCCGCTCATCTAGAACTACTAAGGCCACTTCCAGATGAGCAGATTTGATTCGGTGGGCGATTGTTGAGCGTTTTTGCAGTGGAGCTATCGATATTAAAGAATTGAAGCAGTTTTTCGCTAAATTAATGCTGCTACCTGCCTGAGAAAGACATATTCCTAATAGTGGGCACTTAAAATATCCGTATTTTAGTTCTTCTTATGAAACCACCATATATTGTGTTTTAATAGGTTTACAAAGATTATTTACCAAATTATCTTCGATTTAGTGAGGAATTGAGCCATGCAAAATGTTTATCCCATACTCACAGCAATTTTGATGCGACATAATTGGATGACAAAATAGAGGAAGGCAATGTGGATATTAAATTGAAATTGGCCATCAGGAAACAAGGTGTAGTTTCCGGTTCATTGCTCGTATGATATGGTCAGTTTTAGGGTCTTAAAATTAAAAATTATGTCGAGCACCTTTGAATGTTTCTGTGCCTTGACTATATCATTATCTTAAAATATTTTCCACTCATCCCTTGAAAATAGAATTATTCGTAACGCTCCTTTGTGGCTTTGTGAAGTTAATTACACAGGCCAAAAAAAAAATTGTTTGAAAACTTTTTTTATTTTAATAGCTGGTCTTTATAGATTTTTATGTGCCGAATCCAAACCTGGCCTTAGTTTTTTTTGTATCAACCATAGTTTCCAAGTAATATGTATTTTAATATTTAGTCTAATATCCCTGTACGGTACATAGCAAAATCAATGATACACTGTGTCACATCATAATATTATTTGTATTTACTGTTCACTTCATCGTGATAAAATTGTTTGCATTTACTACAGCGTGATAATACAGGGTTCACTTGTCAACTGGAATTGGTCTACATTTCTTTCCCTTTTTTCCTTGAAGCTTCTTGTGTAGTTTTTCTGCGATGAATCGCTTGCTGAACTTCTCGGTGAAGTACCAACAGTAATCCCCCAATATCTGCGTTCATTAGATCTACTTCTTCAATTTTATTATAACTATAAAAAGCTGTTAAATTCTAAAAATATTGCTTGATTTCATGAATTGAACTGTAAAATGTGAATAAATGGTGTGTGATACAACTTTAAAACCATCATATTTGGATTCAGCATATTAAAAAGCATAAGAAAAAGGTATTTTCATTAAAAAAGTTTTTTCATTGTTGGCCTGTGCTAACTATTGAGCATACATCCCGTCTTACTCTAAGCGTGTCCCATCGAAAACTCTCGATAGATTGTGCTTTAAAGTCACACCTGCTGTTAGATAAATTTTTATCAACCCTTCGAACTTTTTTCCAGCCAGAACATGCTGACTAAGTCTCACGCTTCGACCGCAGAAGTGAGTGATGGGTGGCTATTAGTGTTCCATAAAGTCGTCTTTGTTTGTGCTGGGAAGATATTTATCCGGAATCAGAGTTATCTAGCCAGCGTTGTGTCTACAGTGCTATGTCACCATTCATGTACTCCCATCTGGGAATCACAATTTCACTGGCTTGGAGAACGATTACATTCCAAGAAGTTATGGCTCGAAGTATTTACTGTCTTCGTAATTGGAGTGAAAAACGTCATCCATTGCATTTCAATTGAAGCTGACATAAAACGATATCTGAAATGTTGAAATTTATTCCTATTTCATGTATGTTTCAGTTCATAACGTGTCGTTGGAAGTGTTTTTTGAGGAGGCATATTGGCGAAAGAACAAAAGAGGGGTGGTACTCCACACTCGCCAGGCCTCACCTTGAATACGCGGCATGCTGGATACGTTGCTGAGAGATTTTATCCGCGAACTCCATAAAAAAAACGAAGGAAAAATTCCTCAAAAACTACAACGAGCGAACTGACTGTGTAACACAGCTTTAAGACGAATTAATTGTTGGGAACCGCGATAGACTCGAAGGCTGCGTGATAGGTTGGATTGCTTGAGCATTTAAGATCGGATTTCTTTCAGATTGAAACGGAGAACATCATCTTACAATCTCAATACATTTCAGCATCCAAAAGAAACGATAAATTAAGGGAGAGTAGTAGCCTCGGTAAAATTGATATGGGAATGAAGGAACCTGGATAGCGTAGTGGTGTGCGCATTGGTCCGGAAAGCCAAAGGTCCGTGGTTCGATTTCTGGACCAGGGAAATTTTTTCTCATGGCAATTTATGAATAAAGGAGACAGTTTGCCAAACTGATTGTTGTCGCAATTCTTTTTCCCCCGAAACAATAAAGGACTTAAATGAATACTAAGTCCACAATCGAATTACCCTACTGGAGTATACCAAGGAGGTTGAAAATATCTGGAGGGGGGGCACCACGGGTTTCGAGCGTGGAGCGAAGTGTGGCCGGAATGGGGGTGCTTGGGTAGGATGACAAGCCACGCCCACTTTGAAAACCAAAACGTTGACAATCCAATAAGGGTCAATGCTTACTATTTGCAGAAATTTTTGGTCATAACTCGTTAATACATTAAAATAACCTGTGGAACCCACACTGTAAACCTTTTTTCTGACTTCATTGGTAGGATTCGCGAAGTTATGACTCATATATCTTTTCCCAGGGAAAATTACTGTCAATCACCACGGTTACGTTCTACAACCAGCTCATCTGTTAATAAAATTTCACGAGAGTAAACTAGTCATTTGTCTGCACTTATACTGGTATTGAGTTTTATTATGGTCAACGGAAATTAACAAATACAGTAATAAAGTATATTTTCAAGGATATTCCCAACCAGTGAAATGGCTAACAGGCACAGAGTTTATTCATTAGTAGAAGTATCGCGAATGATGGGAAAAAATCCGATGAGAATCACCGGCGAAATACTAATGATTATTGTGGTAGTATTTTTCACAGTTTCACAGTGTAGTTCATTTTCAGAGCAAAACTTAGCCACCTCAAAATATCAGTCCGTCACGAAGTCCAAAAACAAAGAGACGAAGCCAAAAACACCCCATGCACATTTCAGGCGGTCGACTGGCATAACACGTGCCTAATAATCGCATCTATATTATATGCTATTCAAAAGCGTCCAGCAAATGAATAGTCGGTCACCTGGAGATGTTTTTGATTAGCCAAACCATTTCTTCTGTTGCGATGCTTTCAATTAGCAGCCTCTTGATCTCAATGCTATGGATTCGGACTCAATGTTTTCTGGAGGATCAATTTTTGTTGGGTCGACCTCTAGATGCAGAGGTTAGCTGCGAGATAAGTGAATTCATTTGTCGAATAAGCAGTCGTGGACAAAGAGCGACGGGGATTGGTCTATCATAGGGTAAGGTAGAACATGTAAATGATACCAAAACCTGTGAAGATGCCGTGCCGTGACTTGGCGACAGGGGGCCGCCAACAATTATGCCTCTCATCACCTGGGGGAGAGGGCAGCAGCTCCTCTTCATATATGCGAAGATGAAGACCATATTGGTCGGAACAGCGACACGAATTTCACTACGGGCGTTCGTAAAGGCCATTTTACACGGTACATGGAATTGCGCAATCTGACGTACGTGCGAAGGCGCAACCAAAATATCGTCGTGTAAAGCGGTGAATTGCTAGAACAAATGCGAGAATGCGTGGATGCGAGACGGCAAATAGTCCCTGTTCTAATTTTGTTCATGCATTCGCGCAATTCCACGCCAATTTAGAAATAAATGCTGCGCAATTCCGTGCCCCGTGTAAAACGGCATTAACATATACTTTGACGGCTGTAACACTGCGATGTGGTAGGCAAGGGGAAACCATCACATTATCATCCCGAGGGGTCGCAGCTACTCCTAGCCTTTCATTTTACATCATGAGATGATGGAATTCTCTCGTGTAAACTATTCCGGAGGTAAACTAGTCCCACATTCGGATCTCCGGGATGGGACTACTCGAGATTGCACATCATTCAAAGGTGATAGAATCTTAAGGATAGAAACATGGAACGATAGATCACTTCGTACCTGCGGTAGGCTAGAGGACTTGAAGGTGGAGTTGTAAAGAATGAACCTCGACGTATTAGGCATCAGCGAAATGAAGTGGCCCCAAGAAGGAGACTTTTGGAGTAGTAGCTACAGAATGATGCACAAAGGATCGCCAAATGGTAATACTGGAGTAGAAATAATGCTTAGAAAGAGCGCCGGAATGCGTATGAAAAGCTACATGCAGTTTAAGAATAGTAATTGTGAAGATAGAAACTAAACCCGTAGATACTGTAGTGGTGCAGGTATACAAGTCCACATCAGAGTATGGAGATGAAGAAGTAGAAGACATCTATCAAGATATAGCGGAAGTTATCAAGCAGGTAAGAGAGGGAGAAAATCTTATTATTTTTGGTGACTGGAACGCCATCGTCGGCGAAGTTCTAGATCCCATACGAAATACTTCATACGTAGCATCACAATTAAAGAAATTTGTATTTTTTCGTTAAAAAAAATAGCGGAAAAATTTGCACTAGGCCATGACCGATTGATTTATTTACGAAAAGGCCGAGATTAAAATTGATAAAACTAATGGGGAGCTTTGGACTGTCTTCAGAGCCGGGGGTAAGGGCGTTATGAGTTTGCGCAGATATTTAGAGTCATTTCTCATTCATATTTAAGTACCCTCATTCCTCATCATTTTCATTTATTTTATAATACATTCAGAGAGAATCCCTGCGACCTCCACTGTTATTTTTGAGAGAATGGGAAGGAAATAATGTTCGCTTGCACTAGAAAAATGTCTAGAACCAGTCCTGGCTGTCTTTATCTTTTCAGCTTATGTGAGTGTTCGTCTCTCTGGTTTCCATGTCTAGAACTAGCTGCAGTTATTCTTCCTATATACATTCTTATGCATTTTTCATATAAACTGCTTTGGTTTCAACTCTCCATTAGTTATTTGTCATTTTATCCGTGTTTCTTCATTTATAGCCAAACAATTTTTTCATGGTTAGTGGAGATTAAGTAAAATGATTTAGCTCCAATCAATAATTCCTACCGTATTATCAAAAGTGCATCAAATATCCATCTCGATGTGATAGATGATGATGTAAAATCGTAAAAATATGCGTGATAACATTTAATTATTTTAAATACAGAATTTGTTTAGACAATAAAAAAGAATGCATAATCGCATGTCAGACAGTATTTTATGCGCTTGATTCATTCTATAATATTAATTATTCATCTACCGAACAATGCGATAAGATTCTTAGATTATAATATAGGTTGAAGTGACACCTTTACGCACAGGTATCGTGCAGTTCGGGCGTAGCACTTGTTTTTAGTATACTGATTCGCGTTACCATTTCTCAAACTGTAATTTAGTGGATCCATCATGTTTGAAAAAGTAAAAAAAATTAGCTTGTGAGGATAAATTTTTGAATGATGATAATGGAAGTAATTTGGAGGCAAAGGGGAAGAAGGCGTTTAGATCCACCTGTTCCCTAGCACCGCGTGATTGACAAGATAATAGTAAGAAAAAGGAATTCTCCGATTTCCGATTCTCTCTCAACGATTCTGCGTCTGGCGAGGCGAAATTCCAGCTAATCTGGGGAGACTCTTTAGATAAGGACAACCACCTGTAGGCTTTCGAGTCGATTGTTGAAAGGTTATCATGAAACAAAGTAGTCTCTTCTTATCTCTAACCTCACGGCGCGCCTCTTGAGAACGCAATCCGTTTCTAACGAAATCCACGTGAGAGGGAAGGGTTATTTCAAGGTCTAAATCAGAATCCGTGGGGGTGTTCTTTGTTGTATGCCGAGGAGGTCTTGATCGGTTCACAGAGTGTTAACATGCGTCTCGGAATCTGGGCATTAAAATACTTGAGGTTGTTTGAAACCTTAGTACTATGAATTGCTGTTCTAATGATCTACTGCGATCAACTATGCACGTCGATAAGAAAAAACAATGTAAGAGAGATATCGCTGTGAAGCGGTAAAGTTGGAATTGGTGAATACATTTTTAAAAAATTAAAAAATAGATGAGGAACAATTGAAATACAAACTTGAGTATTAATATGGGAAGCGGAAAAAAATAAGTAATTATTTAACTTATAAATAGATAAATATTAAAATTGTGGTACTTTTACTGTTATGTGAACATGTATGGTCAGAGGAATAAAATTTCCAATCGAAGTAAACTACATGGAAACATCTGCTATCGTTTCATTGTCGTAAGGCAATCAGACTTTATCCGAAGTTTTGTTCATTACTATTTGATCGCATTTGAAGGACGAAAAACGACCTGCGCTTGAACTAGCTACACCGAATATCTTCCTCTGAAGAAACAAAATAACGCGGTCCCAAAATGAGATTTACGGCCTCAACACAGGAGGATTTCGCAGGGAATAGGCTTGGCGATTTGGAACCCGAAGCGAATCATAATCTGAAGAGCCGAGGAGTGCTGAGCAGATAAATACCAATATATAAAACAACGTTACGTATGGTACTACTCCTTGTTTTCAGGGAAGCGGTAATCGGTGGGGTTTGCCACTTCCATTCCAAAAATGTTTTTTTTTTATGCGAAACCGGTGCGCGGACTTCTTTTCCCCTGGCTTTTACCTTTCAACCTATCTTAGCCTTACCGGGAGTAATAGTGTAGTTTCCTTCATCAGAGAAAACGAAAGGCATTGATTGCGATTCTTTACCCACCATTAGTGTATTCATAATATACAAATTATTTGGTTTTAGAAATTCCAGTTTAAACGAATGGCAATGGTCACTTTTAACCTCATTCGAAAAAGGCCAGATTGGCGCCCATGCGATGCCACTCCACGTGACGTCACAGGGACCTAGTTTCTACACGAGAAGATAGGAGTTTTACATCGTCTGAGATTACCAATGCATGCATGAGTCACAGAGCTCAGGGAAACATCTCTTAATAATCACTTATTAAAATTGTCTGAGGTCGGAAAGTTTCCTTTGTTTGATAAGGTAGTAATAATCCATATTTAAGCCAAGCGCTACCTGCTTGCAGGGTACTCTGTTACCTGCTAGCATCCTGCGTCGTACCAGCGCTCAAAGCCTCGCCCCAAGGTCACCTCACTTGCATGGTATGGTATTTGGAGGAGGCGACCGACAGCTGAGGTCATTTGCGCCATGAGGGAAGGGTGTGGAAGGAAGGGTGGAGAGAAACCCGGCGTCGGCGTTAGCTTGCTCTTAACAAAAGGCGCCAAGGGGACCACGGCTTAACGTCCCATCCGACGGACGGAGTGTTGCGCTTGAAATGTCCTCCACGCAATATTCAAGCAGGGATCGGGCAGTATCTGAAAATTCTCTGCCACTGCCGGGATTTGAACCCGAGCCCGCCGGGTGGGAAGCCAACACTCTAGCCACCACACCAACCCGATCCCCCCTCACTTGCAGCAGTGGGAACCAGAAATACGTCACACGGACTTTTCCTATCATTCCTCCTTAGCCGTCGCGTTATCGTGCTCTTGAAAATGTTCACTTTTCGTTTAATCGCGAAAAATAGATATCGTCATTCGAAAATCTAAAAGCGTGAAATGCGTACTACAGGAGTAATAATGTATCGATTTAGGCAATAAAAAAATAATAGGAAACCACCCTATGGAGAATAAATCCCGCCAGTGCATCTCCAGGGGTCACAGGAACGCGCAAGCCTTTTCACCGCGACAGCAAACGAGTATTTGGGAAACGAGCAGTTTGGCGTCTGGAAAGGAAAGTCAACTCGAGATGTTAACGGCGTTAATGAAGTCCCTGGAGGTGAGAAACCTAAAGTATAACCAGGACGTGTATGCCAGGTGTGTGGATTTTGAAAAATCATTTGATAGAGTTGACTGGCTTCAGTTAATGGAGTTTCTTAGGAAAATAGGAGGGATAGGCGACTCATTCGTATTCTCTAAATAGCTCAGACTGCGTTAGAAAAGGAATCAGACGGAGCACCTGGGTGGGCAAGCATTGTCTGAGGAGTGTGGCAAGGCTGCCCTCTTTCGCTACTGCTTTTTAACGTGTCCGCTGAGGAGATGGTAAGAGAAGCGGGGGATGAGTTGGAAATGACAAATCTGTGTAGAAACGTGTAGAATTACTGTGCAGAAAAATAAGGCATTTAAAGTTGAATTCCAATGTATAAATAGCGATAAGAGGTTGAGGACGTATAATTACACTAAATATTTTCTCATTCAATTTTACCTTTCTTCTGTGAGAAACGCTTTGCAGAGGTATGAATCAATTTAAAAGAAACGGTGTTAAACTAATTCATCAACTTCACACATGCATCCCAATATACTTATTACCCACTCAATATACTACATTTTAAATATTTTATGCTTGGCAAATCAATTTCATTTCCTTAGAGAAGGCCCAAGCATGACTTGCTTCTGTTGTAGTCGATGAAAAAGTTGAACAGTTTTGCAGCCAATTGCTCCTGAAGATAATTTACCATTTCCTCTGCTAAATTTAATACCGTCAATTCAAAATAGGATAAAGTATCTCTGTGTCGCTAAAAAAATCGTGATATTTATTTTTTCCCCTCGTTGAAGATTTTTTTATAAGTTGTTTCGATGATTCGTGATTAGAACTGTTTAGGAAGAAGGTTGAAATTATTATCACCATGCAATCACGAGAAATTTTCGTAGTTATAATTTTTTTTCATTCCTTAGAGCTTGTTTTAAACTTCTTTGGCAAGGAATTGCAGAATGCGTAATAAGGTTTCATGTTGTTGACTCGTAATTTATGTACCTACAACCGAATTCAAATCGAAGTCATTATTTTCATGAACAAATCCAATAGATTGTGATCCTCATTAGTCACGGATTGACTTTATTGAATGGAACCTATTGAGCTGTCTGCCGATCGGTGCGTCGTGTAGCTTATTTTCATGATAAAAACGTGGCATAAAAATATGTCAGTAATTCCATTTGCCGTGAAATACGCAATGGTTTATTACCCAGAATAATTGATTCCAAAATCGATTTTTTCATCGTGATGTTACTATGCTCATCAGCTGACGCTGAACAGAGTTGAACTTTGGAAGAGACTAATTTATTATCGATCAGTTCATTAACATCGATCAAAGAATACGAGAGATAAGGAGTTTTTTGTTGGGGAATAATCTCATGATATTAAGATTAGGAGTATCAAATCGGTGAAAAAACTGATTTCTGTTGTCGCAAGAGCCATGGACTCTCGGATTTAGATCCAAATATCGAAAAAAATACCGATACTTACAATTTTACCCTAATTTTTTCTCTGAATTATGATTTTTTTAAGGCCAAATTTTAATGCAATACACACTTTTTATTTTTTGAACCTTGTTTCATCGAATAAAATTACGCGTATGTATTGACGGTACTTGAGCAACTTGCCCTGACTTTGATTGCCCATTATTCGATATCACACTATTCTGTCGTATCAGAGATGAGTGCTTGCTCTATAAAGCCAGTGATTCTTATACATCAATGTTCCTAATTTGTAAAAGTATGTAAAGCTTGGTTGGTCATTTCGTTTGTGTAGGCTGATATGTATTTCCTTTGGTTTACATCAATTTCACCGCGCCTTGTCGATTTATAAGAAGTATTTCTTCTTTGGACCGTCAGAAATGGAATTTAGGAAATTAATAGTAGCGAGCGTAACTTGTGGAAATCCATAATGGCAGGAATAGAAGGATCAATAGCTTTGATATTTCCACACAGTAATTTATTAAGACCGACTATGGTTTCGTTAACAGAGTAACATTATAAAGGTGACCTGGATAATGTTCCTCTGTAACGAAACCATGGTCTGTCTCCAGGCCCGGACTGGCCCGCCGGCCCATCGGCCCGTGGGCCGGTGCACCCTTAGAAAAAAGCGTTCCTGTGCCCGCACGTTAAAAGATCCTAACTGCTATGATGTTCTTGATTATTTTCAAATCAACAACGCCTTTGTCGGACTATCTTCAAACAAAAAATTTAGATTATGCACAGGCTTGGAATTTGATTTCATCAGCTCAAGACAGTCTTAAGCGAATAAGAGAAGAGTTTTCAGGCATTGTTCATGCTGAAAAAAACTTTGTCAAGTTCATGTCAAAAAGTCTGATTAATAAAATCGAAGAAAATCCAATTTTGGATCAATATTCCAACAACATCAGCATAGAGAGTGAATTGCCAGCCAGAAGACAGAAAAAACGGGAAAAAATGCCAGATGAAACAAGTGATGAGGTCGTAGAAACTCCATTCAGCAGTGAAGAGAGTTTTAAAGTTAATGTGTTTTATGTGGTTGTTGACCAAATTAACGCCAGTATGGAATCAAGGTTTTCTGATCAAAATCGAGTTTATCAAGATCTTTCATGCTTTGATCCTGTAAGATTCTCTGAGTTAAGAACAAATGGAATACCAGAACATGCATTGGAAAATATATACTCTGTGATCCCCAACATTGACAAAGGCAAGCTCCAGGAAGAACTTGAATCATTTATTGAGCAATGGCCAAGCTTTAATATGAATTTACAAGATCACTTTCAGAAGGACTCCAGTGACATTGACGTGAGTTTAAGTTCTAAATCATAAGATGAAGAAACAATTTGGTGTAAAAGCAACAACAAATGCCACTCCTGTGTTGAATGTACATACAAGATACTTTTCCAGTACAACATGTACTCATTAATGTATCCGCAACTCCATAAGGCTTACAAGTTCCTTTTAACAATACCGATGGCCCAAGTGAGCTGCGAACATGCATTTTCAAAGCTGAAGCTCATAAAATCGAGAATTCGTTCATCCATGAGCAATGAGAATTTGGAAGCTCTCCTCTTGATGCAGTCGGAACGAGAATTAGTCTCAAAGATTAGCAATGAAAAAATTATAGATGAACTCTGTTTCCAAAGCAAGGAAATGAAGCGCCTACTTTCCTTCTGATAATTGAAGTGGGCTCCAAAAAAGTGGCCTTCACAATAGTTAGTGATAACTTCAGCTTTCAGAGGCTGTTTTGTATTTCTACAAAGGTATGTTTTATTTTGTATTAATTTTATTTCATAAAACAGTTTAATACGTCTCTTGTTTCATGTATGATTTGGTTTGCATAAATGTATGCATAAATAAAACGCTTTTATTACCTTAATCTTACTTACAAGTTTTATCTTTTCCATTATTCAAACATCGTAAATAGTGGCAGTAGTGTGATTTGTAACATTAATAATAAATATCTTTGAAAATATTAAAATATAAAATATTTAGAATATATCCATCTAAAGTAGAAGCCAATTACACATGATCATTTAGAGTATTCACTTGTTAAATAGTGTACCTTCTATCACATACACGTTGTAATAGTTAAATAGCTTTTTTGAAACAATTGTTGTAAAAAAATGCCATATTTTTTTCAAATTTTACCTTGTGAATTACAAAACAATATCCCATAGCCCTACCCTCGGATTGCGCCCTTTCTTAAGTTGAAGGCAGCGCCCTTTTAGAGGTCCCAGTCCGGCCCTGTCTGTCTCAATAAATTACCATGTAAAAATAGCAAATTTGTTGATCATTTTATTCCTGCAGAATTTAGGAATTATAAATTACTTTTTCTGGCACCCTGTTTTCAGTTAAATATTGTCAGTATGGCAAGTCTTGCTCTCATTCTTTTGTGGGAAACTTTGGAGATATTGGTTCTCTCACCCGAATTAAAACCCGAAAAATATTCGTTCACTCTATGCCGTAATTTTTAGCACTTTTCTCCACCACTGATGGGGATGATTCAGATTAGAATTTTCTACGTATATTTTTACTATGCAATTACTTTTGTACTGCTTTAAATGTTTTTGAGCTTATACCTGGTGATTCATGAATAATAGTGCGAAAAGTTGATGGTGAAAGTTTGCGATCAATTCTCAAGACCAATTCTCAATTCCATCAACCCCATCTTTTGGGCTTTATTGCCTTACTGAGTGCCATTTTATATCGGGCAGACTTTGATGTACGTTATCCATGTAGTTAGTCATCCGATGAGGAGCCAAGCAGACGGAGTGGCAGTTGTTCGTAGGCAACTCACCCGTGTCGAGGCACGTCCTGTAGAGGGCTTTCGCTTGCGCCACTGGCAGCGGCTCCTTAGCCGTTGAGTTCCGCTCGAGCAGTCCTTCCGTCCGATTGTTGTTGGCGTTGCGATGGTGACGGCGGGTCCAGGGGAGAGGGGGAGAAAAAAAGAGAGATGATATTTGTCAGAACCTCATTGGGAAAGAAAGCGAAATTTGGAAATGCTTTGGAGAGACTGAGAGACAACAGAGCCTCCTTTTGAAGGAACGACGGAGCAGACGTACAAAAGCGAAAGCGGATTATTATCCAAGCATAAAAAGTGTCCGTTGCTCTTTAACCTGAGGGCCTTAAAGACAGTTTATAGAAAATATTATCAATATTATATGGTTAGGTTAGGGTGGTATTGCAGTACCCACACGTGATTCGATGCACGCAATCAAAGTCCTCGCCTGTCAAAACCGTGGGTCACGTGTTCGAATCCCGCCTGGGTTGGTAGCCCCTATGCAGGGCATGAGTGCTTGTGGTAGTCCATCGTCGTTGAATGCTAAAAATCTCCTTTTAGATATAAAGGCCTTGAATGTGCTGTTTACGGGGAAGTGAATATTGAAAAAAAATTAATTTCGTGGCATTCGTCAATTGTGGCTACTGTGTTTACCTGCCTCTTAAAATCAATTTTACCGCTTGCAATGTATCCAATATTTTCCAACGTCCTAAATTGGAAAATAATTTCAATCAAAGCATCAAATTTTTTTCCAAGAATTTATAAGATTTGGGACCCTCATTATAAAGGCTTAATAACAGAGTTCAATTAGAACGCGTGCAAAGAAGAGCTGCCAGGTACGTGAAAAGTCGTTACGATAGTCTTGTAAGAGTAGCTGACCTCTTACCATTAGATAAACTTGGATAGGAATCTCTGTCAGATCGTAGATTGAAAATTAGACTAAACCTTTTAGATAAATTCAAGAGCAGTGTTTTTTCTAACGAAGTTAACCATATCTTACGAAAGCCAACATACTACGGAAGATCAGATCATATAAATAAAATAAGAGAGATAGATTTTAGAACAGACAGATTCAGAATGTCTTTTTTTCCACGATCAATGGAAGATTATAACGGCAGCAATAGAACTCATAAATATATTGCATGACTTGTAGTGTAGCCTGCTAACCTATGTAAAACTTAATGCATGTTTCTTAATTTTATTATTATTTTTAACAGAATATGGTAGTATAATTTGTTAGTATACGTGACGTTTTTGGACTGTGTGGTTTGCATGAGGGAGTCCAATTGCATGCTGAATGCTAATGATTGATCACCCCCTGCCAAACACCCTAGAGGTGGCTCGCAGGGTATTATATAGATGTAGATGATGTCGGATGTGGTAATCACTTGATTTCCTGCTTTTCCTTAGGCTTAACTCTAAGACAGTTAAGAAAAACGGCTAAACATGAATTTGTAGATTTAATTTATAATAATGTATTTAAAGGTCGAAATTACAATAGTCATTCGTTTGGGCTGTCAGCCATAATTTATGATAGGGTCGGTATATCTCCGCGGTGAGCTTTTCAGCTGTATCAACTGTGCGAGTCCTGGTTACGTCGGCAACGACAACCCTGCCATAGAACTGTTGTCGGGTTCGCGGTGATCATCCGAAGATGGATGGGGTGAATTCACTTCCGGAAGCTGGGGCAATTTGAGTTCGCGGTACCGATGGTAGCCGAGCATCTTGGTGGATTATCTCAGGAAGTCTCTCTCTCCCTTGGACCCGAATCATCGCTCACTTGCTCTTAATCCGAACCCTTCGGGTACAACAACAATAGCGTAGACTCTTCAGCAGGAGGGGTAAGGGTGCCTTCACAGTTCGGCGTTGCGTTGACGCCGCGGCTAGCGAACCAATCAGAGTCCGTCTTTGAGAATTGATGACGTCACGTTTCCAGCTCGCTGCGTCGTCGCAGAAAAACTGAACCTGTCGGATTTTCTCTGCGTGAAGGCGGCTGTACGCCGACGATTTCGAATTGGTGTTTGTTTATGGGAAGCTTGGGTATACCTACAAATATGCAAGATTAGCACTAATGGGAGTGAAAAATGCTGTTTATTTCATTATTTACTATTATTTTGAAGTGTTAAGCATAGATATTTCGTATCTTTCCCAAACATAGGATAAATGTTAACCCTAAATTAGATTCCAATCACCGAGGAGCGTAGATTAACATAACACAAACCCGTCAATGGTATCACAAGCTAAATACAGCGTGAGAGCTCCTTGTTGGTGACTACGGTCGTTTAAATTCCAATTGATATCTAATAATTGTGCCCTCATGATCTACTCAGTGAGAGCTATTTAGATAACATTACTAGTACAACCTGTTTTAACAAAACTTATCATTAATAAATATTCCTGATAACATTCCACGTTACTCATGGTGACTGAGTGTATTTAATTAGCTATTTTTCGAATATTCCGAGTTAGGAAATAAAATTTAAAGATCATAATAATGCATAGGCAAGAGACATCATTACATGCATGATTATCGACATTGTGGTCGCCATATTAACTTCAAATGCTATTTATCGTTAAGAAGAATATTTTAAGAAATGAAATTGCGTAAAAATGCACAAAACAACGTATGTATTGTGCGTTTGGATCCCAGGCCGATTTTTAGGAGCCAACGCTTTTTGCCTTTCATTTGTTTTCGCAACGCAGAGCTGTGAAGGGCTCCAACTTGCTGCGATGAATTGGCAAGTACGCAACGCCGAGCTATGAACGCACCCTAACGCCCTCTGCTGACCTCGTGCACTACAATATGAAGGTTTACAAACTTTAGACTTAGCAACTTTTTATCTCACCGCTAACAAATCAAACATCTGGCGATTTGAACGAGAATCTTTAGATCGACTCTCTACGATGAAAAATAAGGTATTTATGGATTGCATAGGGAATGTTAGCCTATTAGACGTGGCAACCGTGCTGAGTAGGTCGGGTAGAGATATGGGGAATTTGATTGCGGGAGTTCAAACGGTGGGACCAAGTGTGTCTGGGACGCTGAATCCCCATGAAGGTATATGACAGCTGATGCGACCCCCACAATTGGCAAAAGGAGAATTAATTTTCTGATCTCACCCGGCACCGTAATTTAACATATTACCCTAATTTTAAAATGAAAATAACGTTGCAGGCGAAAGACAGAGACAATGATGACATTGATGGAAACGCATAGGGACATACGAACATTACTGGGATTAGAGGACGGAATCCGATAAAATATTACCGTAAAGCGCTATACAGCTACGTGGACACGTAATAGGGACGGACGTAAGTATATTATTGTAATCGAAGAAGAATCTTTAAACAAGGAAGGGGAGTGCAGAATCTGATTAGCATTACGGGCCTAGAGGTAGTTAATGGATAGTTTTTAAAATTCCTTCTAACCATTCGAATTACGAGAATAAAAACATAGCTAGGCGGGGGAGATCATTAAAACTTGGTGCAAAAATTTCCATATGATATCGTCTTCAGTCATTACCACGTAGAATACGAGCGTAAGTGGCTGCTAGGTAACGCATGTTTTAAAATTACTCTCGGGTGAAACGCGTTTGAGTCAATGCGCTCTCCTGCTTCCTGAATTCCCAAAACTGGCAATTTAGAGGCAAATTTGTTCATTAAATGATGAAATGTAACAAAAGTTATAAGTCCACATAAATATAACACTGTTGGACATACCTCATCATCTGGTACATTGCATCGAAGGCGGAGAATGAATGCACCAGATGATGACGGTCCACGTCGAATCCTAAGTCGTACAGGGTTCAATTTTTGTGGAATTACGACCTTTTTTACATTTCATTATGATGAGTCGATTCCATGACGTCACGCCCGATACACCGGATTCTTCATTCGAAATAATTACGTGACCAAATCACATCAGTCCTTGTTCCGTTTGAAGTTCCCTCGAGCATCATACGCAATGATTGATGTCTAGGTCGCGTATCCAAAAACGGCGAAGACGACCTTGCTTGCCTTTGTTTTTTTTTCTCTATATATTTTGCGAGACGTTGAACAGCGTTATCGTCAAAGGCATCACTTTATCTCACTACGAAATGTATTTTTATCGCGTTTGGCTTCCTCACCACTGTCCCCCGACCCAGTTTCCGCACATCTGTTTCTTGCTTGCCGTCACGTCAACGGCGAATCTGCGTCTTAACTCTTCTCCTGTGTGACGACAAGAAAACATCTCGAGGAAATACCCAAGATTTGAGCTTATAATGATATTTATGTTTATTTGCAGCCCTAATAGCGTTATGCGGGTGGTAGATAACATCTGTACGCTAGAAGTTTTGGGCTGACAGGAAGGAAATAAATCCAGGGGAAAAAATAAGGAAACCCAAACGGAAATCCTGTGAAACGGACGACTTTCCTGGAGGGGAGTGAATAGATTTATCTAAGGAAAAGTACCACGACCACGCATTACAAATAAGAATCATAATTTATTTTTTTAGGAGCCGATAAATATTTGCGCGAAATAAGAGGACCTACTCTAAATATTTTTTCGCGCCTCTCTAAAAAAATATACGGCGTACCCCCAAGTTTTCATATTGATCGGCAGTTGACGTTCATTTTTTTCACAGAATTCGAAAGTTTTACTCTTTTCTTGCTCTTACAATGCGGCTCAAGCTTTTCTGTTGCTTATGCACAAAATTTAAGTTTGTTGCATGGGCGTAACCAGTGAGGGGCAGCTGCTTCAAGGGGAGGGAGGGCAAAGTAAATTCAGTTCATGAAGAAAGTATTTTTTCTGCATCCAAGAAAAGTGATATGAAAAAGTGAAAACATGTAATTGAAATATTTTTTCGAGCAAGTAACTTTAAAAACTAATAAAGCACTGGTAATTTTCTTGTAATTTTGGTTTCCTTAACCTTTCCTGTGTTACATCTTGAACGACCACGGCTTGCCCCCTCTAGTTTTGATCCTTGTTTTTTGTGCATAGAAGACTAAGCGTTGACTACAGCAGGGGCGCAGCTAGGAATTAAGGCTGGTGGGGGGGGGTTTATGTGCAACTAATACCGGGTTGTGTGGGGGTATGGAATACCCACCAGGATAAGCGGTAGGTGCGAGATTAATAAATTGCCGAATTTTAAGATAAAAGGTTCAAAATGATGAGTTTTACGGGTTTCTGAGGGATATTTTATTAATCCTTACACTATTCTATTAGTAATATCAATCCAATCAAGTAAAATGGATTAAAATAAAAAATTTCTCTGAGCTCTGGGGGGGATTTCAACCCCCAAAACCCCCTCTCGCTGCGCCACTGGACTACAGTACTGTGGATAATGAAATGTGCTTTTGAGTTGTTCCCCTTGTCATGCAGAACGAAGAAGTAATCTTCTTATTTCTATTCTCCATCTATGTGTAAGGTATTATAATTATTCCTTCAAAGATATCATTCTTATCTATCAGATGCCTAGTTCATCATTTAGTCCTGTCATTGCTCTGCATGTGATGTGATCTTTTATCTCTCTTATTGGAAGGATATACACATCCATATAGTCATTGTGTGTCGTGACACTACCTTCACGGTTACGTTACATCTTCTAACTTTAAATTGCTATTTTAAGTACCTAAACTAATTTTCTGAGTGAGAGATTGCATCCTGCCTACTTGAGTGCCATCTAAACCTTACGTTAGTAGTCTTGTGCCTTACGAGAGCCCGTGAGATTAAGGCTGGTACCAAGGTGACCTTAGTTTACCTCTCACGGCTTGGAGATAGCGGCCATGTCTCCTCCTCCCCCGACTCATCGGCACAGCCTATCTTTCCGATAAAACCTCTGTGCACGAGCAGCGAAGTTACTATTTTTAGCCGCTATCTTCAGGTTGAGATAGGTTTTAATGGAAATTGGGGTGTCTACATTACGTTTCAAGCTCAGCATCTGAAGTTTACATGGTTCGCGCGAAACGGATTTGGCAATGATTTCCTTTCTTTAACCCTTTATAACCCAATGTTGCTTCTAAGCAACATCAAAAATGTTTAAACTTTCAGCTCTATTTAAGAGATATTTAAGCTAAATATTATTTTGTAGTGTAAATTTCAATGACGAAATATTTAACTGCCAGGATAATTATCAATGAGTGTTAAATTTTCAAGTTTTCAAAGTGAAAAATCTTGAAATTTGATTTTTCCCAGAAACGGCTCTGAGTTAGAAAGGGTCAATAATGCATCAGAAGTGCAGACAGTAGATTTTATTTATCAGGATCATGCGATGTATTTCCATCTCTCAGCTGATATTCATCATATCATATGCTGTCCTCTTTTGCCCCTTACAGCTCTCGGCTCTTACCGTTTGTATTTCATCGTAATTTGACTACGTTTGCGCTTACTGACCCCCATATGTCTTGCTTTCCACTGTTATTGCTTATATTCTAATTTAGTAATGTATTTCAATGGTACTACTTAAGAATAAATTTTACTGGATTGTAAGTTGAATTTCAATGAAGACTATAGAGGCAGAAAATGTCATTCTGTGTCATACTGTCATTCTGTGGAATTGGAAGAATTAATTGGAATTCTACTGGACCTTTATTGAAATTTTTCTCTTCTATAGGAGATCTACTGAAGAAATAACGCGGAGAATATAAGTCATGCTGAAACTTTGCGTAGTTTGAAGTGATTCCTTTAATTTTTTCCATTCACTCATTGGAGGCCAAAGGAATATCCCAGGAACTATAAAAGAAAAATGTTGATAGAGTAAATACTTGTCTGTTGCAAGGGGACTCATGTGGGAGAATATTTTTAACATTGGTGTATTAGTAATACTATTTTTGAGGTATAAATATCTCTGATGGCCCAATAAATTTTCTTTTTTTTTCCTAAGGTCGCCATTTGGATTTCTTAGGCTACCTACAAGAAGACTGCAAGATGAAAAGACTCCTTAGGAAAACTGGCTACATCTCAATTAAAAGGCTCTTGAAGGCGTATTCTGACTTAATCTGTTGCTTACTTTCCCCATTTGAAGTATGTTTTAGGGCTTTTAAGTAGGTAACCTTTTAATGGGTCTCTTGTAACCTGTGTGACCAATGAATTATCCTCGTGTGAACGATTATTGGTCAACGTTTCGTAGGTATCACGAGCTCCACCGACGTCTTTCATTCGATTTTTCAGTATGGGTCCGCTGACTTAATCTTTACGTCACAGCCTGCAGCGTTTTTGATTTTTGCACAACGTCCTGTAGCTGGCCATCCATCCAATTCAAAGTTCGAAGTTGACGATAGTCCAATTGGTTGAGCTTTCCATTTTTTCCACGTTTTCATTCCGTCATCACTCCCGATTCAATTAGTCAACTGTTTTTCCTCTTTGGACGTAATCGGGCTCCCTCGACCATGGGCGTTCTCGTAGTGATCATGCAACCATTAGAAAAACACTCAGAACCAGTTCACGCTATTGGGTACCCAGCTCCCATAACATTGGTGTCCGCGCAACTAGAAAAATACGAGGATCTATGAACAACGCGGTCACCTCAGTAGTAATTTTTTGAGGTCAACGATAAAAGTGATAGTTATAATATAATGAATTGATACCACGCGATGGTGTGTTTTCTTTAATTTTATTTAAACACAAATTTTCATCTTTTATCATAGCAGTGTATTGCCTACGAAATATGAAGAAATTGAACATTTTTGTGAATGAAAGTTTCACCTGGGAGCAGTGAGGGATATTCTTTTCATCAGTCTTTTGAAAATAATTTATAATATAATTTTCACGCTCTTCAGCCGTTAGAGCCCATTCTTTCAATTGTTTAAACATTAATTGTGCTGATCCTTTTCATTACCTCTCAGGTTGCGAAGAAGTTGATCCCTGAGCACCCTGAACTGATCCCACGAGGAGAGCGTGTCTGGGATGGGGTTACTCTCGATCCAAGAGCCGCACGCGAACTCGAAGAAGTCATCGCACGGCTTCTTCTTCGTGTCGATCGAGTCCAGAACTCTTGCAGCTGAAACGAAACAGGTGGTAAGTACATGCACACGTTAATGTTATATCTTATTGCTATCCAATCTGCATAGATACAACAGGCTGTAGGTTATCCAGTAAGGCAACACATGTAATCAATCATGTGTGTGGTCCATAATAATGCGACCACACAAGTAAATAGCTTCTGCGATAATATGCAACAATGGGCGAAGAAAGGGCCCCAAAAGGCAAACACCCCTTCGAGAAGCTAGATGAAGCATTTGAATAAGCATGGTGATTCACACTAAAGAGTTCAATTTATAATTTCAAGTTACAGAGTTTACAGTGCTGATGGTTTCTGACTAAGGATTTGCTGGGATTCGTCAAGCTTTTTGTTGAATGAAAAAGTAGAAGGGAGTCACAACCTGAATATTTATTTTTTTTATTTATTAAATTATTCAAACACAGCCAAAATGGCCTTTACATTGAATACAAAACATAAAATCTGCAGCTTTAAAAAATATAAACAGTAGAAAAACTATAAAAAGTATATAAAAAAGAAAAAAAAGGGAATCAGAAGATGGCTTTTCGCAGCTGCCTCTTGAATGATCTGATATGGGCATTGAAATATCCTGGGAAAGGTGAGTACTCGAAATGGCATTGAAGGAGGTAGGGAGTCTGTAAAAAAGTGATTTCTGAGAGAGAGAAAGACGGAATTTAGGCTGGTGTAGAAGGTGGTTATTACGGAAGGATCGGGTTGCAATGTGGAGTGAAAAGAAAGGCAGCATATCTGAGGATCGGAACTTGCCATTTAAGGCATTGTAAATGAAGGAAATATCATGGACATTCGTACGGGAGGATAGTGGGACCAATGATAAGGCAGACATTACTTCAGAGCGAGAAGAATTACGGATGTGAGGAACACGGTGACGGACTACTGAAATAAAGAAATTAACTGGGAGCTCAAGAATTTTAACGTTGGAGGGGCTGGCAGTGGAGTAAATGACGGAGCAGTACTCGAAGATTGGGAGAACGCAACCGGTGAAAATAGCTCTCATGGCGATTGGATCGGTAACAGAAGTGAGTCGATAAAGAACTCCCACGACTGACATGGCCTTGGATTTCATTTTGTTGAGGTGCGTAAGAAAAGTTTTGGGTCGAAAGTAACACCCAGGTCATTGATGGAGGAATCTATCGGAACAATTTCATTAGAAATAGTGTATTTATGAGGAGTATTATGTAGCGAGCATACGGGATCCGGTGCGGAAAAACTTAATCTGCGAACTTAATGAAATGCATTGGAAAGCAAATGTCCGCAATTCGTCGAAACCTGCTACGGGCGTACAAAAGCGTTACACAGATGTTAAAAGAAATAGGCTGGGGGTCGATAGAGAGACTCTTTGGTTACGTGAGAGGCGTAGATTGCGTGGGCAACAATGAACAAATATCTTTCAGGGTGACACAGAGGACATCTCGTTAGGACCTCACCACATTTTCTGGTCCGACAGAAATGATAAATCAAGAGAGATGTTTTGCCGAACGGATTGGTTTAAGAATACGTTTTATCCTGAATAATTTAGGACTGTAGCAAGTGCATGGTGGAACTCGGTTCGCGAATCTCCTTTTATTTTATTTGTGGATGGCTGGTGTCCTTACACTGCACGCGTATTGTGGCGGCTTTCGAGGTAGCATGCAGATTTTAAATTTTCGCAAGAGCGGTAGTTTTGTCTGTCATCCGAGATCAGAATGTTCATTTCTTTGAAGTACTATTTATAGGGAAGCAAAAACTGTTAGAGGTGGATGAATTCGGTTATTTGGAAAGCAAGATAACCAGTGACGGGAGAAGTAAGAAAGAAATCATCAGCAGAATAGCCCAGGCGAAGAGAGCATTCCACCAAAAGAACCTGCATTTGGAGTATGATCCTATACGGAAGTGAGGCATGGACAATGACCGCAGCGGAGAAAGCAAGGATAGAGGCATTCGAAATGTGGTGCTATAGAAGAATGATGAAGATCAAATGGATCGACCGAGTTATTAATAAAGAAGTCCTAAGAAGAGTAGGAGAGAGGAGATGCCTTAATTGAAAACCTTGATAAAAAGACGAAAAAACCTTATAGGCGACATTTTGAGACATGATGGCCTGATGAAGACAATCGTCGAGGGACAAGTGGAAGGCAAGAACGGAAAAGGAAGACCTCGAACAAAATATATGGAACAAGTAAAGAAGGATGTGAAAGAGAAGAAATACGTAGGTATGAAAAGATTAGCTGATAGGAAAATTGAGTGGAGAGCTGCGTCAAACCAATCCTAGGATTGTTGACCAGTGATGATGACTACTTAGTAAACACCGATGTTTTTTTAGTATCGCCCCCGCATCTGCTGTCGAATCTGGATATAGTATCGACAAATGGGTATCGAAAAATGGATATGGTATCTGGATATCGCAACGTGCGTTACTCACCTGATCGCACGCACTCAGGCGTGACGCAGTTTCCGGCCGCCATTCTCCTCTCTGCGATCGACATTCGGAGGGAAACGCCTCTGTCTGCAATAATAAATGATAAATCGCCTCGTGAATTTTATGCAATGAATAAGTTCAACAGATTCAGACTTCGATTGGTGGAAGTTTGACATATTTAAACCGGTAGAGAATCAATAAACGACTTTTACCTTGGTTATACAAATTTGGATTGTTAGAGACTGATTTTATATTATTCTTGTCAATTTTCGCCCACTCCATATTAACAGCCAATTGTGGTCGATTTGTCAAGCGTGCTTGATGCAGGAATATTCATGCGTGACAGGACGCGATAGCGTTGCAGTGGAGATCCTTGAAGAATCCATGGGTGAGAAATGGTTATGTAAACTATTCGAAAAAGGAAATTTTACGACGTAATCGTGTTCAACTTTATTCAAAACAAGATTATTGCTATTTGTTATCATTGAAATTTGAAAATGTTGGCCAGTGCGCATGGAGTATTAAGTTAAAATGATTGTTATAGGTGAGAAGGCACAAGTGTTTCTGTTTTCTAAAAAGGGTTTGGTACAGAAATTTGGTAAAGAAAACAAACGATATCAATTAGATATTTAGCAAAGCATTTGATTTTCCACACGATGTCAGCGTAGAACAGAGACTCACTCGTATCACGTGGCAACCAAGTTTTTGTATATTTCTTCTTTAAATTTTTTTGCCTAACTCGGCTTAGAAAAAAATCACTTGTATCCCTTGGCTTGTCACCCCCTCGACTATGTGAATACTAAGGAGTCGTATTCTGTGAACTTACCTCACGGGATGCGTGAATTTGTCCCATCGTCATTTTTCCTCCTCAACTCAAACTAACATGATGATTACTTTTTTTGTTTAGTTTAATTGCAAAAATAATATTAGGAATTAATCACGCTTTCAGATGATTACACATGTTAGTTTATATTCTTAAGTTGTGTCCTACTTGCCAACTCCGATGAATCAACAAAATATTACTTTCTTAAAAGATACTTTCCGGCGTAAGTCGGTGGACATCTTTGATACTTAACATAATAAAAAGTACTATTATAATTCATTTTCGGGTGTACGTCTGCGTGCTTAATATTTAACTCAACGTTTCGTTCCACTTACTGGGAACGTCGTAGTTTCTCCTGACGACGTTCTCAGTAAGTGGAACGAAACGTTGAGTTAAATATTAAGCACGCAGACATACATCCGAAAATGAATTATAATAGTGCATCTAATCACTGCGAAAACCTTAAAACTAAAAATAATAAAAAGTACTTTTTTATTTACTTTCCAAACTTATTTGTTCCAACAGACTCAGGTTTTGGCACTTAATGCCATTTTCAAGATCTTGCTAACGCTTTGCCAATTGAAATATCTTGCAATGACATTGAAAAGGGCATTATATGTCTAAACCTGGGTCCAGTGGAATAAATAAGTGCGGATATACACAAATACTTTTCATAATGATAAATGGCTTTCTTGGCTGAAAATTGGCAATCTTCACCTGAAACTAAGGCTATAGTGAATATGGTGCTGTAAAATTTGAAGATGGACTCGACATGAAATACCAGGGTTAAGATAGTGTGGGTGATAATGCGTGCGTGCTCGCGGATTTCGACCAATGTAAACCAATGTGTGAAGGTGACCCATGTGAGTGCCTCCTTGAAATGCCTGTACTTACTGAGAAACATGAGGAATCCGATGACGCCGACGAGTGCGAGGAGGACGAGGGTGAGGAGCACGGCCAGGAAGATGAGCCTCACCTCCAGCGGAGACTTCACGGGCTGCCTGCAACCACCACATCAACGAGAGGAAATCATAGTTAGCACATCATAGTTAATCGTGCGAAAGATCCACAGAGAAAAAATCATTCGCCTTGACGGGGATTCGAACCCGGATCCCCGTCAAGGCGAATGATTTTTTCTCTGTGGATCTTTCGCACGATTGTGCATTGAGGGTGACTCCCGTATAAGTTATCACCGCGGCTAGTCCCGTTATACTTTAAACATCATAGTTAAGCTGCATGTATTTATTTGCCATTGCGTGCGACGACTGCAAAGGCCGTTTTGCACCTCACACTCTTAAATTTTTTAAATAAAGTTTAGTCCTTGACGAATTAAACAAGATAAAATATAACATTAGAGTTTTCTAAAAAATCCGTTAACCATTAACAAAAATATATTTGTGAACAAGTACCCTATGGGTTTTCTTATTTTTTAATGAAGTTTACACCAAAGGGGAACATGCACAATATTTTAATGCACTTGGCTAAAAAGCTCCCTGCATCAAATATACTCACTGAAATTTCGCGGATGAATAATGCTTTTTAGCTGAGTTATGAGTCTTTAAAAATAGACCTTCATCGGCTGCTTGAAAACACGACGTCATCGGAGCGTGACGTCACGGCGCGGTATCCACTGGTGACAGACTGAGGAAGTGGATAGAAAATTGGTCTACGAGGGCTCAAATGCAAATTAGGCGGAAAATAATTGCTGTTTTAACGACAAAATGCAGACTGTGAATATTTTGGGTTTCCAAGGCGTTGTTGAAACAAATAAAGGGGATTGTTTGGGGAGATTTGGAAAGATTGAATGAAAATAAGTTGGTTGCAGATTGTGATCTACGTTGGGCACCCACATCATTTGGTTAGTGGAATAAGTGTATTGCAGCATGGATATCCAATAGAAAAACATGTGAAAACTATATGTATCGTATTTAGTGCCCCGCCACTCAAGTACTTCTATTTTCTCGCCGCAAAAGGTTTTTGCTTGTGCCCCAAAGGACAAAAATATGAGAAGAAAGTGGTTGATGACCTATGGAATGGAGTTAAATACTTTATTTAAATTGTAAACGGGATATTTCTCAACGCAAGTACACTCTTGAATCAGGGTTAGCGCAGGGTTTTATTAAATCTCGGATGGCTACCAAATTTAAGATGTATCACTCATTTCACCTTGTAAACAACCCTATAAATGTGCCTAATGGTCCACCGATTGTAGGATTATATTTATAAAGGAAGGTGGCTATTCATGAGAATAGATACTGATTACGATAGAACCACGGGTAAAATGAGTATACGAGAAACATGTGGCTTTTGGTAAGGTAAATTAAGTATTTGCTGCTGTGATGCCCATAAAGTTCGTTGCACGTCAACGCAAAATCTAAAATTTCGTCTAGTTTCTGCAGTGGGTCTCTGTTCAAAAACAGGAACTTGAGTACAGAGTAAATGTGTTTGAAACTTTTATTTCTGTGTCTATCAAATACTTTTTTTTTACCTTTTCACGATCATTAGAATCTCAACTCCGGCCGATAAGGGAAGACTATCTAAGTTCCGCATGGTTGGTAACTAAGTAAATACATAAGATATATTTTCAGCTATCAATGGATATATTACATCTTAAAGGATAATGAATAAATATTTTAAAACGTTTGTAAATTAATTTTCATTAATCCCATAATTATTTACCTGCCTTCTTTTACTCCCGCATCGTGCTAGTGACGAAGCAATCACTGTTTTTCAGAAAATTAGCCGCCATAAGGAAGTCGACCAAAAGTAAAATGAGGTATTGTGCTTTCTTAAATCCCTCTTAAGTCAATTTGTCCTTTTAGTAACTACTACAAAGCTCGACGAAGATTTTTACTTCCATATCTTGCATTGAAGGCTCTACCACTCTTCTCTCTTAGCGAAGTGGTGTACCGTGCGATGACGTCAGAAGGCGTTTCAGGTCACGTGACTTCAAGCGATATTTGAGCATTTTTAATTAGCATTTATTGAAGTTTGTGGAGTACTAGGAGAGTTTTTGCTTATATATTTGGACTTGTGAGAAAATTTTCTATTCAATGAGACTATCTAGCATCATGAACAAATTTCATGCATGTTCCCCATTATGGTTATTAATAAAACTTACCGCTCGATCTGGTGTAGATATTGTTACCACGTCTATCTTTAGCTACTTTCTTCTCGGCTTGTTTCAAGGGCGTACCCAGGATCAAAACGGGGGGGGGGGGGGGGTTGAAAGCCATGGTTGTTCAAGTTATAGGTAAGATACAAGCATGGAAAAGGTGAATGACACCAACATTTTAAGGAAACTGTAACAGCTCTTTATTAGTTTTTAAAATTATTTGCTTGAAAAATATGATTTTCCTTAAAGACATTTGCGATTTTAGCTACTACTGGGGGGGGGGGGGGCAGCTGCCCCCTCCTGCCCTTTGTTGGGTACGCCCATGGTTTGTTTGTATATATGTCCTTCCGGGCAGCATTATGCAACTCAAATGTAATTCACTTCCCGATCAGCTATCTACTTAACATTTCCGGCTCAGTTCAGAACCAGATGAAAAGGTACTCTCATGCTATTTTTAGTTCTTCGTAGGAAGTATGAGCTGCCATTTTTTATGATTAACATCTGTAATAATTTCTCAGCAGCTGCTTAAATTTTAACAATTTGCGATCATTCAACAGTGTTTCCGGCCATTCATCGTTGAGTGGATGTAAGCAATCGAATTTAGTGATAATAATATAATAATAGATTAAACAATTTATGTATTATTCACGTTTTTATCCGAGCTAAAATGAAGATATGTAATCACCATGTCTTGGTCCAATGTCCAACGGTTTAATCTTACAGATAAAAGGCTGCATGTTCAAAACCGAAAACGCGGTGCTCATAAATTTAAAATCAGAAATGAAATTCTTTTTCTGCAAACATTCTTTACGATACTGCAGGAAAAATCTCAAACATGTGATGAAAAATTTATAACATTTCATTTTCAAATATCGAAGCCGCACAACGCTTATGTGAGCGTTGGAATAGGTACGTAGGCTGCTTTTTGAAACACGTAAATAGTCTTCCATCTGTAAACTTTAAACGTTGGAAATTGTGCCTAAATGGGGTGGTCTATTTTCTCCGTTTAGGTTCAAATAAAGATATGGTATTTTAAATTAATTTTTACTTACTTTAGCAATTCCTCTGCCTTTTTCCTGACGTATAGCTTGTATGAAACAAGAGCTATCGTCTTGAAATTTTCATAATGGCCCCATGCCAACGTTAACCGCCTGCATTCAAATTTCAATGAAAAACGGCAAAATCTAACATTTTTATTCTTCAAAATCTCGCATTAATTCAATTAAACCGGTTAAATCTCTGTTTTTAAGATAAAGTTTTAAAATTCAAGGTAACAGAAAATATTGACCTCACTTCTCTATAAATGTTGAAATTGTCACAATGATAGCTTTGGGGGTTTTATATGTCGCGTCGCAGTATCTACACTATTTGCACTATTTCATTACTAAAAATGAGGATCTTAAAAGCCATTTGGCCATTTGGGGTGATTTTTAAAATGGGGAACTGGTGGTGATAGCGTTGCATCCGTGCCAACGGCTAATGGGGTAGTTTCCTTCATCAAAGAAAAAGGAAGGCATTGATTGCGATTCGTTACCCACCATTAGTGTATTCATAATATACAAATTATTTGGTTTTAGAAATCCCAGTACCTCATTCGAAAAAGGCCAGATTGGCGCCCATGCGATGCCACTCCACGTGACGTCACAGGGACCTAGTTTCTATACGAATAGATAGGAGTTTTACATCGTCTGAGATTACCAATGCATGCATGAAGCACAGAGCAGAACATCTCTTGATAATCACCTATTAATACTACCTAAGATCGGAAAGTTTTCTTCGTTTGATAGGGTATTAATAATCCTTATTTAAGGCAAGCGCTACCGGCTAGCAGGGTACTCCGTTACCTGCTAGTAGCCTGCGTCATATCAGCGCTCAAAGACTCGCCCCAAAGTCACCTCACTTTCCGGCAGCGTGAACCAGAATGACGTCACACAGACTTTTCCCGGCATTCATACTTAAGCGTCGCGTTTTCGCGCGCTTGAAAATTTTCACTTTTCATTTAATCGCGAAAAATAGGTATCGTCATTCAAAAATCTAAAAGCGAGAAATACGTACTCCAGGAGTAATAATCTTTCGATTCAGGCAATAAAAAATAGTAGGAAACCACCCTATTGAAAAGCAATTTGTCGCGAGCAGTGCCTGGACTTTACGTCAAATAGGGGTCGAGCGCGGGTGGTTGATCCGTTCTCTCAAATCTTTCTACTCTTGGGAAGCAATGAGGATGGCCAACAGTTGTGAAATAAAATAATGTAAATTTACCGAATTCCTACAGGGTAGAAAGTCAGATCTGAATATTTGGAAGCTGAAATATTATTGGGAAATTTTACAGTTTAGTCCTTTCCCTTGGGCTACAACCTTCGTCGCGGTGGAAAGGCTTGCGCGCTCCTATGACCCGTAGAGCTCCACTGGCGGGATTAATTCTAAATTATTCCCGGTAGGGCCACCCATGCCAGATAGGTCAAAGGGTAGGAGCTAGACCAAAGGTAGCCCACGTGATGGTGTCACGTGGACTACCTTTCGATTACCCATGAAAAGTTAAATTATCGGACAGAATCATATCGTGATTTTTACATATATTTTTCATTAAAGTGTGAGATAATGATTGTAAAAGAAATCAACTGCAATTGAGTTGTAAAATGAGTGTTACGCTAGTAGAATTATTATGCTTGGCAGGGGGAAAGCTAATTCATCCAGCCGCTATGGCCGCATGGCAACGGGTAAACTATAGTACCCAACAATCTAAATCATGGAAAGTAAACGTAATTACGCACCTACCGCATCTATTTATGAAGCTATTCAGATATTATCATTATGTGATTAAAAAAATTTGTATACTATGCGTATTTTGTCCACTCTTAGGTTTAAGTGGTTAAGTTTTTTACACAAGTCAAGTTTTAAATATTTAACTGTTTCGTATCTCTTTGCTTGCTTGAATCCTTAAATTTTTAGGCGCGCCATTTACCCTTCCTTGATTGTTAGTGCACAGCGTTCAAATAGAGTGGTTTCCTAAATCCTAAAATCCTAAATCTGCCTCAATCTAAAGATTATTACTGCTGGAGTATATATTTCACACTTTTAGATTTTTAAATGACGATATCTATTTTTCGCGAGTAAACGAAAAGTGAAAATTTTCAAGCGCGCGAAAACGTGACGGCTAAGTATGAATGCTGGGAAAAGCCTGTGTGACGTCTAGCTGCTGCTGTGTGAAGCCACCTGGGTGCGAGGCTATGAACGCCGCTACGATGCTGGCTGCTTGCTGCCGAGCATGGCGGAAGCGTAGAGCAGGTAGCGCTTGGCTTAATTATGTATTATTAATACCTTATCAAACGAAGGAAAATTTCCGACCATAGTCAGTTTTAATAGGTGATTATTAAGGCATGTTTCCCTGAGATCTGTAACTCATGCATGCATAGGTAATCTTAGACGATGTAAAACTCCTATCTCCTCGTATAGAAACTAGGTCCCTGCGACGTCACGTGGAGTGGCATTGCATGGGCGCCAATCTGGCCTTTTTCAAATGCGGTTAAAATTGACCATTGCCATTCGTCTAAACTGGGATTTCTAAAACCAAATAATTTGTATATTATGAATACACTAATGGTGGGTAACGAATCGCAATCAATGCCTTTCGTTTTCTTTGATTAAGGAAACTACTCTATTCCCAACGCATTTCGCTTGGAGGTGGATTGGCGGGAAACTCCTAATGCATAAGCAAGCTCTTCTCGATTGTGGCATTGATCTTCATCGAGCAACATCTCCACTTCAGGATCTTGAAAGATTTTTGGTCTTCCTTCACTCGGACGGTCGTCAACATTGAAATGATCGCCTTTGAAGCGACGAAACCGATCATGGCACGTTTTATCATATAGAGCAACATCTCCGTAAACTTTTTGGGAGCTCTTGATGCTCTTCAACCGCCGTTTTCTTCGGATGAAATAAGAAAATCAACTCTTTCCGCAAATGACGGTTACCTGACACAAACTCGGACATGTTCATGTCACAGCAGGGATATGACGCTAAAACAAACTCACCATTTTCGTCGAGCGGTTTGTTTACCAAATGTCTAAGCTTGATATATGACGTGTCCGATATGTCTATACCTCTGCCATGATGGGAAAAAGTTGTAGCTAGCGATGGACAATACTTTGAATAATTCATTTATTACCATTTTTCACGACAAAGTTGTATTTTAATTAAAATAAACTGCGAGAGCTTAGTCGCGCACCTAACATTAACGAGAGTCCAATAAAAAATTGTATTAATCTACTGCCGCATCGATCGAAGGCACAAAAACGCATAGTCATAGGTTCGAGGCTAAAATGTGTGGTAGACTGTCAATACTGGCGTACGACGCTAATGTGTACCCGATCCCATTGTAACAACAAAACTTTAAAGAGTAAGAAATGAAAACTATGCCATTCCTTCCCTGAATGATTAATTTCAAAACTTTTGTAAATTTAAAGATACTGACCGACGTTGAAAATGGTTCTTTTTAGGAAACTAAGTTTTATCGATAAATGCGTGGTGTAAGTGCCGAAATTAATGACGTATTGCCATGTACACTCTCTAGGTTATCGTATATTGTGTAAATGCATCATGCTGGTTGCGCGCTCGATTGAAAATAAAATATTTCGGGGAAGAAAAGATTCGACGGCTCCTCGTGAAATTGATTGTTTCCGTATCAAATGCTTCTTCAAATATACCTTTATCTTTGCTTTTGCCAGTTTTGGTCATTTTTTTGGACACTCTTTCGATCGCGTCTCCTTGAAATCACACTGGAAATTCTCGCATCAAAGAGCCACCCAGCTCCGCGTCGAGTCTAATCGAGTAAGTCCATACGTTCACAAAGCGCGTGTCTGCCTGTTCGGGTGCTCGTATACATACTACGGGTTGAAAATACGCCGGTACCTAACGAAGCCACGTGGGGCAGAGACGCAGAAGTCTCGTAGCAGGTTCACGACTCGTCAAATCACGAGTTGGTGGGAGGGGAAGGCGAAGCCGCCGGAGGGGAAAGAGGCGTGGAGGGGGAGCGAGAGAAACGCAAACAGGGAATACCGTCGAGGGAGACGGGCGCCCCGCTGCCTCCATTTTTAGCCAACAGATGGCGGTGCATGTTTTGCACGTATGTGGGACAGCAAAAATAGGTATTAAAAGGCGTATTTAGAATAAAAGTGAGTTATTTTTATTATTTACTACTTTTGTACACTGTTTTTACTTTTTTAAATTATAATAAAGTACATTACTCTTCTTTATAGAATTTAATTTGATATATAAAATTACCTATCAATGTTATGACTGTTGTCAATTTTGGTACGGTTTCTTCATTTCCCATGTGTAATTGTCTTCAGTGGGGTCAATCCTGACCACATTGACTTGTGATGAATGTGCCATATGATCACTTTGGTGATTACTGCACGCCACCCTTGTGACATCGCAACGCACTTGGGTGGACTATCTGAAAGTCACCACTGAGGACATTCAACATGACATGAAGTATAATTAAAACTTACGCTGATCTATATCTTAATACTCGTATAATATGTAATAATTGTAATTAGCAGAGACGGGTATGTACTAATGCATCCTATGGAATTTGATTCTTAGCAATGAAATGAATTTTGTCGTTCATAATAAACCGAGTGAATGTTGAATCCATCGGAATCAGTCAAATAAAGTACTCTCTTACTTCATAATATTTTTGAAATATTTTCATGGGTATTCATAGTATTATTTTTCATTTTAACGAAATCTTTAATGAAGCGTTTTCAGATTTTCAAACCTCTTCAATTTGTCCGAATATTATGCTATGTAAAATTAGTAGTCCACAATTAATTTATCGTGAAATTTAAGTACCCTAAACGTAAATAACTCTTAAACGAAGTTCAATCCATCAGATAACTTGCATGTTTTTTATCTGTTCCATTGCATGCAACAATTTAACAAAAAAAATGATACTTATTAAAGCATTTAATTGTGAGAATGGAGAATTCATCTTTATTCCATCTTGAAAATTCCTGTGCGTCAAATATCGTTTCACTAATATTATCAGGATACTGATGTGTTACTGATTATCCCATGAAAAAGATTTCGTCATTGAAGAACTTTCAGCGAAATCAGTGTATATTTTATTCCATCACACTAAAATACATACCGAGTCAAATTAATAGTGATTAAGGTGAAGAGTTTATTTTTTATTACCAGCCTGTATTACCGTTAGTTAGAATCTAATGATAATCACCGCATTTCTTGGGAAGCATCAACGCAGAGAAGCCGAATTTAAATCGTTCTTATTGAAGGATTTGGGTTTGGTGGATTTGAATCTTCCACATAAGTCGTTTATTTTGAACGATTTGGATTCGGCGGAATTGTGTCTTCCATCAAATCGTTCATTTTGAACGATTCGAGTGGAAAACGTGGATTCAGTTCATTCGGTGCATGCCATCGAATCGTTCATTTTGAACTATTCATTCATGAACGACACGGCCGTATTATTGTGTGCATTCTGAGAACTATTCATTCATGGTGAGGAGTGGAGATTTCGCATGTGTTTACTACAGCTATTTCAATTCATGAATCTAATAGGCGAGTGACCTGTAATTATTTTGAGCTGAGGTGAATCTAAGACACCCTAGTTTCAATCGCAACTTCATGTGTACATTTTGCGAGATACGTGTGTGATTTCATGACTAAGGGCTATGGTTCTTCCTAAGGTATTTCTTTGTAGTCTCGTCTCGTTTACATTTAATACATTCTTCAAGAGAAGTTTGTTTCAAATTGGAAATTAATATTAATTTGTATTATTACTGAATGATTTATCAACATGAATGAGGGATTTCCAGGAATCAAACTGTATTAACCCGTTAAACGCCTAGCGGTACCAAATGATAACGGCTGGTAGTGCAGTGCTAAACGTAACTTTTTTATCATTTATCGTAATTTATTAGGTTTTTGAGAGTTTTAAATTGATAAGAATATTTTTAATAACATTTTTCCGAAAAGCTTGCTATTTTAAAGACTTAATTAACGCATTTAGAGACGTTTAAAATTTGTGAATTATAAACCAACCCCAAAACAAAGGAATTTTTAGACCAAGCATTTCGATTTTCTTTACGTACGCCTTATCTACTGTTAATACAAAGGATTTAGTATGAAATTATGATTGTTATGACATGTATATCTCATATAATGTATGGTTATTTGATGTGAGCCTAATATTTGGGATGTAATGATGAAAAAAATTTTTGGTGCTACCACATGGCACCGCTAGGCGTAACTATTAGGGATAAAAGAATAATAAATTTTGCACCTAATGACTCGGAATTTTATTGACATTTAGATACATGATTACCACAAAGATCGCAGAAACATTTCAATTTAGGCGTTACCAGGTCAATATAGAGCACTACTCATGCCTGCCGAAATACGCATTAATCATTACGGCCTCGAAGTAAATATCCATTGGTATCAGTTTTTTCGGGTCTATAGGGCATTCAAGGGCATAAATTCTCTGCATCTGGTTGAATTTTGGTTTAATAACGGCTCTAAGTGAGCTGAATCGTCTCCATTGGCGTATGGCTACGTATCCCTCATGCTTTGCGAATCATTTGGGGTTCCGTCAGTGTGGTATATTTGGAACACAAGTACCGTGACAATCAAATTAGCTTTCCAATGCTCATGTCAAGATTTCTAATTATGCCAATCGTTAGAGTTCGGGTAAAAAACGTTACAAAACATTCGCACCAAAAAAGGGTAGCGTAATTTCTCGCGGAACCATTAAAAAAAATTAAAGCGACTCAAGTTTGAAATCTTATGACACATTGACAAATTATGCCGTGAGAAAAAAATCATTCGAGTGCTTATTTTATTCCGCGTTAGATTGATTCAGGAAAGTTTTTATGAAATCACATTTTTATATTTATTCTCGTACGTTAAGATGGAAAAGAACTCCAGTTTTTGATTTCGCAGCGGATGGTGTAACCTTGGTGACATGCAGCTTTATTGTCGTCGTATTAAAGAACATTGTTTTCAATAACAATAACAAATCAATTTACAAACTTTCTAATTCTAAATTTCAGTAGTTTGATAGTTGTGATTAAAAAATAAAAACAAAAGTATCTCTGAAACCTGTGTTGCCGTCCCCGCGGGAAAAAAATCAGTTGGAAACATTAGATCGATTTTAGCGTTACTAACTCCAAATAGGGTGGTTTCCTATTATTTTTTTATTGCCTATATCGGAAGATTATTACTCCTGGAGTACGTATTTCACGCTTTTAGATTTTTAAATGACGATATCTATTTTTCGCGATTAAATGAAAAGTGAAAATTTTCAAGCGCGCGAAAACGCGACGGGTAAGGAAATCTCTCCGTGTGACGTATTTCTGGTTCCCCCTCCCGTCTTGTGAGGTGACCTTGATCGAGGCTCTGAGCGCTGATAGGACGCAGGATGGTAGCGGGTAGCTGAGTACCTTGCTGGCTGGTAGCGCTTGGCTTAAAAAAGGTTTATTAATACCTTATCAAACGAAGAAAACTTTCCGACCTTAGCCAGTTTTAATAGGTGATTATTAAGACATGTTTCCCTGAGCTCTGCGCCTCATGCATGCATTGGTAATCTCAGACGATGTAGAACTCCTATCTTCTCCTATAGAAAATAGGTCCCTGTGACGTCACGTGGAGTGGCATCGCATGGGCGCCAATCTGGCCCTTTTCAAATGAGGATAAAAATGGACCATTGCCATTCGTCTAAACCGGTATTTCTAAAACGAAATAATTTGTATATTATGAATACAGTAATGGTGGGTAACAAATCGCCATCAATGCCTTTCGGTTTCTTTGATGAAGGAAACTACCCTATTGTTAACTCAGAAGACATGGGATTATTTAAATCCCATTTAACAATCCTGGATTATTTAAATTTATTAACCTTCGACACGCGGAGGCAGTTTTTCGCATAAGTAAAAAGTTCCTCTAGGCCCGAGGCTAGTCGGCCTTTTTATTCATGCGAACCGCTGCCTGGGAATGTCGCAGCCGTACAGATTTTAAAAATACAGTATAGTTCGTCATATGTCTCATTATGTTTATATTTTAACGTCATCTTTGGCGAATATTTTAACATGTTCTCTTTAAAATGGCTCCACTCTTATCGATAAATTTTTTTCCGTGGCGATAGACTCACCGCTTTCAGTACTTTGTTTTTAAAATTTATTTTAGCCAATAAAGTAAATAAATATTATCATTACATTAAAAATCACTACATCCTCACCTTGATATAATGTTATACTGTAACGGAACCATGGTCGGTCTCAATAAATTACCATGTGGAAATATCAAAGTTACAATTCCTTCTATTCTAACTTTTATGATAACTCACCACCATTTATAATAATTTATATGTCCTCATGCAATTGTGAGATACTGAAGGATTTGGGACGTAAGAATCTGGCGCTTTCACGATGAGGGCCCATGCCACCAGCGAAACCAAATGCATTGTGCTTAAAATTAAGAGATGACCACCATTATAAAAAAAACTGCCAAGAGATATTTTAGTGGACATATTTGCATAAACATAAAAACTACACCTAGGAATGTACCATTAAATAAATAAAAACGAACAAACTTTGTATTAATCCACCAATTTATTTTCGTGGTACGATTAGTTTCGACGCAGCGGCGTCATCCTCGGGTACCAAATGTACAATTGTTAAATTTTCTTGTATAGTTATATAATTATCTTTGATGAAAATTAGATTGGGCTTGCATTCTATTGGTATTGTAATGTAATGTTTTTTGTGTCTCACCTGGAGAAGACGGAGCCTTCGGGATGATCTACAGATCGCATGCTGCCGCTCCTTTGTCGATGACGTCGGTGCTCCTCGATCTCATCCACCGGCATGACGTCACTACCCTCGCCATTCTGCCGGAAACAAAATAAAGTCCAATCATTCAAAAATCGCGATTATCAAATAAAGCGCGATTTACACACTTGGTGATAAAATGATTCCGTTGGTGAATTTTCAATAAATATTTACATCTACATAATACCCTGCGAGCCACCTCTAGGGTGTTTGGCAGGGGGTGATCAATTACCAGCATGCAGCATGCAATTGGACTCCCACATGCACACCACGCCGTCCAAAAAACGTTGCGTTTACTAACAAATTATACTGTCATATGCTGTTATAAATAAAAATAAAATTAAGAAACATGCATTAAGTTTTACATAGGTTAGTAGGCTACACTACAAGTCATGCAATCTATTTATGAGTTAAAACGCTGCCGTTATAATATCTTATTGATCGTGGAAAAAAAGACATTCTGAACCTTTCTGTACTACAATCTATCTCTCTTATTTTATTTATATGATCTGATCCTACGTAGTACTCATTGTCGTTATTGGTGAAAACCTATGAGTTAATATTTTCATTTGTGAAGTTCCCTCATTTTCCATATTCTGTCCCAAAGTTTCGAGGCGTTTGGATGGGAGATTCTTCCATCGTCATTAGAGATTTATGTGACATTCCGTTCACAACCGCCACCTCATTGAATACATTTGTCCGTGCGGCATACATTTACTTTATTTTAACTACATTTACTTCACTTGGAATAATCTACGTAAAGCGACAGTCATCAACGGAATGGCACTTCAACGATTATTGGCGACGGCCGAGTCGCTCGTTGAAATGTTGGAAGAAGACGGACCTGGAAAATCTAATGTGATGAGGAACCCGAGAGACCTCCATACATGCTGTTAGACGCGGAAGAATCATGCACTGCATGCGATTATTAAGATCACAACGCTCCACAAGGCGATTCTTCAGCTATTACAGCTGAACGGTAAATATATTGTTTTCTAAAAAACACGTTTTATGAAAAAGTAGAATATAACGACCCACAGTCCTTTAAATGTTAGAATGTATAGCGGGGCCTTCTTTACACGCATGTTATCCAACCAATGACTGGAAAAATTTTCACTTACAAAACATATAAGTATTGCATATAAGTATAAAAGTATTACTCACATTTTCTCTAGGCACGATAATGCGCTTTTATTCCTTTTACAATATAGTTTGAAATTCAATGCATAGAGAAGTTGTACTGCTGAATTGACTGTGAATAAAGATCAAACTTTGTGGTAGACATATATATTATTATTATTATTATTATTATATTGTTACAAGTAGCCCATTGGCGGTGGTAACATGTACTACATATGATTAAAAAACAATAGAAAATATTATAAGAAACCCTTGGTCCCTACTTCTTCAACAGCTTTTTAAAAATATGTAAATTTTTCGGGAAGGGCTCAAATAGTTTTTCTGGTAGGTCGTTCCAGTCCTTTATGGTCCTATTCAAGAGGGAGAACTGCTTTGTATTTGTCCTTTGTGATCAGCACTTTATCTTCAACTGGTGATCATTTTTTCCATCAAAGCTGGGTTTTAATATGTCCTTCTCAAATTCTTCCCATGCGTTTTCCCCACACATTATTCTAAACATGCCACATAGCGTGCTTCTTTTCCTCCTCTCTTTTAAACTCTCCCACCTTAGAACTCTTGAGCATTTCTGAAACACTTTCCGTTTTCTTGTGCTTTCCCAGCACATACCTAGCAGCTTTTCTCCGCACCTTCTCTAATTTCTTCTTTTATGGATAGACGGCATCTGCTCTAGGTAGAGTCTAGGTAGATCTGTTAATATATTTTGGTCGTGAAATTAGAGAAGACACTATGGAAAAAGTTATTTAAGAGATTAGCTTTATCTCGATTGTTCACACTCTATCGCCACGTTCATTTATGAGTGAAGAGACTGTAGCGCTATTTCCTTGTACCTCCCTCACATATGACCAGAAAGCCTTAGAGTTATCATCTAAATATTCACCCAATAATTTTTTTTTGAATGAAGTTTTTCTTCGTCTCTTTTTTCAATTTTTTTATAATTTTCACGCATTCCTTGCATTTTCTCACTGGTAAGTCCCGCATGTGTCTTTTTTATTTTAGCGTGAATTGGTCACTGTATTGGACTTCAGCATTGTACCAGATTGACTGTGGCGTCTTTGAAAACAGTGAATGATTTTGACAAGTACTGCTTCAACCCTTCAAAATTCGCCTTATGGTATAAATAGACCCTTCTTCTCGACACAGGTTTTCTATCGGAGACTATACGAAACTTTCCAGTTTTCTGTTACTGTCTTTTCCGTTACTTCCAGTTTCTTCTGTTGCTGAAGTTAACATATTTGCATTTATTTCCCGTTTATCCGTTTCACATTTATCCCGTTTCCCATTTATCCCGTATCTCGATACCCATGTTCCGACGCAATGGCACTTTTCGTTTTGAATATGATTTTAAATTGATAACTATGCCCAAAATAAATAAATCAAATGTTTGAGAGTGGTAACTTTTAGCGGTCGAGGTGTATAACGGTATACATACAGAGAAGGAGCGAGCGTGCGCTTGGTATGAAGGCCAAGGTCACACTGCTCTCTCCCCCTCTCTATTTCCGTTTCGCAGGCGCAGCGCAGGGAATGAGTCAAGGTCGTACGCGCCGCCCACGCCGGGAGAGAGAAAGGGACAGCAGCGGGTGTCAACGAACGGCCTTCGTACGCATTCGCACTTGAATGTGGCGGAAAAAGAGAAGCCAACGAGCCTGTGGGAGGGTGGGGGGAAAGGCTTCCCAAATCCCCTCATGCGAGCTGGACGAGTTGGGGCGCCTTTAACGTCATGAACAACGGTGTGAACTGTGAAATGCCGAATTTACACCCTGCGACCCTTCTGTAGGGTCAGATGAATTGTTGACAACTTCATTTTATGGAAATTCATCGTTAGTAAAAGCATACGAACGGCTGTAGTGATTTTCCACTCAATTGTTTTTACACTTTTTACAAGAAATACGTAAAAATGAACATTCATTCCTCAGGCAATCGAATAGGGTAGTTTCCTTCATCAAAGAAAACGAAAGGCATTGATTGCGATTTGTTACCCACCATTAGTGTATTCATAGCATACAAATTATTTGGTTTTAGAAATCCCAGTTTAGACGAATGACAAGGGTCAATTTTAACCGCATTAGAAAAAGGCCAGATTGGCGCCCATGCGATGCCACTTCACGTGACGTCACAGGGACCTAGTTTCTATACGAGTAGATAGGAGTTTTACATCGTCTGAGGTTACCAATGCATGCATGAGGCACAGAGCCCAAGGAAACATGTCTTAATTATCACATATTAAAACTGCCTAAGGTCGGAAAGTTTCCTTCGTTTGATAGGGTATTAATAATCCTTTTTTAAACCAAGCGCTACCAGCTATCATGGTACTCTACTACCTGCTAGTATCCTGCGTCGTAACAGCGCTCACAATCAGAGCCCTGCTCCACTCGCGGTCACCTCACTCGCGGAAGCGGGAACCAGAACGACGTCACACGGAGTTTTCCCGGCATTTTCACTTTTCATTTAATCGCGAAATCTAAAAGCGTGAAATACGTACTCCAGAGGAAACCACCCTATTATAGTGTGGAAAATTACTGCAGCTGTTTGTATCTTATTGCCCATCCCTAGGGTGTCTGGCAGTGGGTGACCGATCGGCAGCATGCAACAGAATCCCCACATGTACGCCACCCGTTTATATAAAACCCACACACAATAGCAAAATCAATGCGTACAACTTCATGGAAGTAGTAAGGCTCCAACTCCCAGCGTATAGAAAGCCAAGAATTGCCAAAGGTTAGGAAATATTATCTCGTTTACGCATGCAAGATTACAAAAAAATTCAAATTCATACCAAGGGAGAAATTCAATTAAACTGTGCTCAAAAATCCAAAGATGAAAACAAAGGAAAATGCTGAGGAAATTCACAAGGAATTAAAAGTATGTCGATGGAAAATGAAGATCGTGCAATGGGTCGTCATAATGAGTGACGCCATTAATTGAATTATACATGTACATAATACCTCGCGAGTCACCTCCACGGTGTTTGGGAGGGGGTGATCAATCACCAGCAATCAATTGGATTACCATAAGCACACCACACGGTCCAAAAAACGTCACGCATACTAAAAAATTATACTACCACACGCTGTTAGAAATAATAATAAAATTCAGAAACGTGCATTAAGCTATACTTAGTTAAGATAGTAGGCTGCACTACGAGTCATCTAATGTATTTATGAGTTCTAATGCTACCGTTATAGTCTCTTATTGATCATGGAAAAAAAATACATTCTGAATCTGTCTGTTCTACATTCTATCTCTCTTATTTTATTTATATGATCTGATCTTCCGTAGTATGTTTTCGTTCGTAAGATATGGCTAACTTCGTTACAAAAGACACTGCTCTTGAACATACAGGAGAAGCTGCTCTTTTTTATGGTGACAGCTCATAACAGATCTGGCCGACCTGCGCTGGGCTCTCATTTCAGTCCTAATTCACAAGGGTCCTACGCGCTAGCAGCATAGGTACTCCAAGTGTATAACCTGTACTAGAATATTAGGAAAGTGCGAGAAATTATCTACTTCTCCCTCGTTAGACCCCATTTTGAATACGCTGCCAGTGTTTGCGACCCTCATGAAATAGGTTTAAAAACAGAGTTAGAACGCGTGCAAAGAAGAGCTGCCAGGTATATGAAAAATCGTTACGATAGCCTTGTATAGTGTAAGTGACCTGTGCGATAAACTCGGATGGGAATCTATCAGACCGTAGATTGAAAAATTGACTAAACCTTTCAGATAATTTCAAGAGCAGTCTCCTCTCTGACGTAGTTAACAATATCTCACGAACGCCAACATACTGCGGAAGATCAGATCATACAAATAAAATAAGAGAGACTGTAGAACAGTCTGATTCAGAATGTCTTTTTTTCCGTGATCAATGAGAGATTATAACGGCAGCTAGAGCTCACAAATAGATCAGATGACTTTGTAGTGTAGCCTACCAACTTATGTATACTTTAATGCATGTTTCCGAAATTTATTACTATTTCTAACAGCATGTGGTAGTATAATTTTTAAGTATGCATAACGTTTTTTGGACTATGTGGTGTGCATGTGGGAATCCAATTACATGCTGGTGATTGGTCACCCCCTGCCAAACACCCTAGAGGTGGCTCGCAGGGTATTATGTAGATGTAGAGTCATGTAGCTTCTCTTTTTCACTTCTTCACCAAAAATTCTTTTTACAAATCCATCTTACGATTGGCTTTCCCTCTTACTTCTCAATTGTGTTTACCGCGCGAAAGATCCCTAGCAATGCTGACTCCCAAGTATTTTACGAATTCGGCAGTCGATAGTTAGTCTCGTAAGCGGTGAAAGGAATTATTGAAGAGAGATAATTTTTGCTGAAATTCATTATCATACACTTGAAATTTTTTTAATGACAATGCCGATTTAATGCACAATTTATTTATGGTAACAGTCGTCTTTTTTTAATGGAAATGCTCGGAATCGCCGTCAAAATTCTCTGCAAATAACAAATCAAATGGGAAGTGAAAAATTTTGCTCGTTACCGCGGAAGTTACGTCAATCATGTGAATACCTAACAAAAGAGGACCTATAAAACTTCATTGGGATACACTTGCGATAACTTTTGTGGCATCCGAGCTAAATCCATCCAAAAATACCCTCGCAATTGTTCAAAAAATCCTTGATAAAGCCGACTACCTGCTTATCTATTACAGTTGGATTGAATAGATGATTTTGATGAACGTTCATTTTCATCTGGTTCACATAAAAAAAACAGTTCATAACGAACAGTCGGGCTTATGGCAATTCGAAAGTACAGTTCCTATCGCTCTAAAAGGCATATGCGAATCAAATCCTTGGTTCTTACCTGTACCACGATAGTCGATAAGATTCTACAAAAAAATTAATTTTGCGAATAAGATGATTACGTATTCATTACTTCCAGACACATTTTATAATTGATGCTATTCTTCTTAAATTATTATTAAAAATATTTTTCCTGTCTGAATCTGATGGAAATGCTTATGGCCCTTAACTTATAACATAATAAAAAATAAAACTTGAAAATGAGTCAATTTTGGTTTTGAGGTTCATTTATGTGCAATTGGAGTGTGTTAAATTGAAATTTTACGATAACATTTCATGAGAATGTCGTAAAAAATGGATGTGGTGGCAAAGTTATTTCTTAATAACTCGGAAAATGATTATCAGAATGCATCCGTCGACTTTCTCATGTCTGGTTGGAAGTTCTTCCCCGCCGTTGTCATATTGCAATTCAATAATGCAGAAACAGATTTGAAAAGTAATTTGGGAAAACTGGAGTCCATCTGTTCCATACGAACACAAACGTCCAGATGACAGCGACCGCCCTGATAAAACGAACGCCCAAGGGAACCGTTCGTCAATTGAACTGTTCATTTTCATCTGGGCGTTGGCCGTTGGTGCTGACTCGAGGCTAGACACCAGCAACGGGAGAGAAGAGGGATGTCTGTGAAGCAGCTTCGGAGGTCTTTGATGGTCTTTCTCGCAACCGCCATCTGTTGTAACCACTGTACTAACTGGAGTGAGCTTGTGAATGAGCTACTGTTCAGAATTGTTTGGTGAGAGTTACTATTGGCCCGAATACGCCGCACGAGTGCATAGCAGACAATGAAGGGTTTTAGAAATTGGATGGAGCAGTTATCTCAAGGACTACGTGCTGCAGTACCATCTACTCTCACTAGCTTTCAAGTTCTGTTATTGCTTCCTATAACCAAATAACTATAATTCCCTCGCCATTCGAGTGTAACTTCGAATGTTACAATTTGTGATCGACATTGTGGACGTGAATTAAAATTCTTAGTGATGAATACGCACATAGAATCAATATTTGGTATTCTTAAAAACTCTTTCATATGCTTTTATACTATGAATTGGGCGCATTTTAAATGACATCATAAATTGTTTTGGAAGTTACTAATGTTGACCCTAGGAGTATCACCACGTTTAATCATAGTGTAGCCGTGCTCCTCTCATTTAAGACCTTGGTTATCTAAACTGAATCGCTAGTAGTAGCAATAAGGAAAATAACCATTACTTTTTAACATAATTTGCATTGTTTACAGCGAAGAGGAAAAGTGCTCGGAAATATAACGGCGATGCAAAAATGTAATTGTAGAAGGAACCAACGAAAGGATAATGGTGGTTTGCGGCACTTTTATCTCGGCACTCATTCCACCATTGGACGATTGAAAAGCCAATTTTAGGGGTTGGAAGATTTCAAGATTTCATCAGCATCAAAAGTAAACTGTCAGCTTTCTCACCGAAGATTGGATGGACTCTCCTCAATTTTCCAGTCATCTAACCGTCTCATATTTACGATTATCTTCCCTTTTGTATCCGTATTCTTTCGAACGCAGAGCTGCTTCTGGGAGAAATCAAATTCCAATAATTTTCATTTTGAAAACTTGAAACTTTTGCACTCAATCCTAACTATCGTGGCGGCTAAATATTCCGTTAGTTACTCCACCAATATAACTATTTACACCACAAAATGCGTAGTTAATATATATCCTAAATGAAGCCGAAAATTTAAACATTTTTGACGTTCCTTAGAGGCAACACTGGATGACAATGGGTGGATAATTTGACCCGTGTAGGTCATTCGGGGCTGTCCATTGCCATTTTCCACTTGTCCATGGGCGATTGTCTTTATCATACCTAATGAAGCTGTCCCTTCTTCTTCTCAGGATTTTAGAAGAATTTTAAGTGCATACTTTTCCGTGGTAATAAAGAGGCAGATTGCGCAGTTGTAACGACCAGTCACTCCTCTAGAAATGTCTGCTTCAAATCAATGATTGCATTCGGCCGTTGCCCGTGCTTTTCTCGTCATACTTGCCCCATCCGTCAAGGAAGCGATTGTTCAAGCGGTTTCATGCTGATGCATACATCTCTCTCCCTCCCCACCCACCCACCCCGACTGGCCACAATTCGTCTTGTCCTCCGCTCCAGCGCACACGCTCCTCCGCAGTCATTTGTCGACTTCGTCGCTCGTTTTCACACTTTTACCGAACTCGCTTGACTTAATCCCCTCTTCATAATAATCCCTTTATTATTATTATATTATTCTACCGATTAAGGTTAGGTTTCCATGGAGTGTTCAAAAAGTGAACCGGGAGCCTCCATTTCCTCCCAGCACTGCCTTCTTCAATTCCATGTGAGGCCCAATCCCTTTCAATCTATCTAACAATCCTATTATTTTCCTTCCCCTCCCACGTTTCCCTAACTTTCTACCCTCTAACACCATTTTCAACATCCCCTCCCCGCTAAGTAATCCTCCCATCCATACCTTCTGTATCCTTCGTATCTCATCTAAAAGCTGCCTCCCCTCACCCACCATGTCCAGCCCTTCGTCGTTCCTTTTCCTCTCCGTCCATTTCACCCTCTCCATTCTTCTCCATACCCACATCTCGAATGCCTCCAATCTTCTCTACTCTTCTTTCCTCAGTGTCCACGTTTCCGCACCGTAGAGAGCTACACTCCAGGTCAAACTCTTCCAATCCCTTAATAATAAAATCCCTGGCTATTGCTTTATCCATTCGCTTCGACTTATTTTCCACCATCAGCTACGCAGGGATGCTGACTTACAAAAAATGTTAGGGGGGCCCAAGCCGGGGATCTTGCCCCGGGAAATTGTATAAGTAGTGAGTTTTAAGTTTTTTGAGCATTCTAGAAGAGTGATATGATCAACATTAGAGCCCTGATAACTCGAATCTCGATATCTGGATACTCCTGGGAAAATCGACAAGCCTGACATTTTTTTTCCTCACACCCATAACGAATTTTTGAGGGGGCTCGGGACCCCTCAGGCCCCACGCGGCGCCACTGAAGCTATACCTCATTGGTTCTTTCATTCCATTAAAATGGCAAGTTTACCGTGAAATTGTTGCTCGACGTCAAGAAACGGTTGTGGCAAATAGTTTGTTCCGAATATTCGTAGGTATGCCTTATGATGATACTGCTTCCCTAGGTTCATCCTTAGAGGTAGCAAAATTCAAAGAATAATGATCAATATGTGAACACGTCGATATATTTTGACCTATTTATATAACTATTAATTTTAATTAACAGTCGTTTCACATTAATAAGCCGGCCAGAGTGCCATTAACATATAACTCTCACATTTTAGCTTCAAATTGTGTATAGCTGTTTAATTCAGCTTATTAAAACCACTTGTCTGTTTCCACACACTTTTATTTACATCGACCATGGTTTCGGCAACTTGTGCCATTATCAAGGTTGCCACAAGTTGCCGAAACCATGGTCGGTGTAAATAAGTGTGTGGAAATAGACTAGTGGTTTTAATAAGCTGAATATAAAATATTTCCACCGTATCACGCCGGATAATATATCTTTTAGCTGTTTAAATGTCAAAAATTATTCCAGGGAAGTAAGCATATTTCTTTCTTGTATTAACTCTGAAATTATATCGTGCTGTCATTATAAGTTCCCGACGCTCATTTTCATAATAACATCTATTTTTTTTAGCATCATCATTCCTTCAAATATTGCCTCAACAAACTACAAAATAATGGAAAAAGAAGAAAGCCAATAAATTTTCTTTGAGAAGACATTTAGTTCATTTTCCACCGCTCCCGCTGCTGCTGTATATCTCGTGGGTATCCAAGTGACCCTCCAGCCGGAGTAGGCGGGCAGTTTAGCTACGGTGGGAGTGTGGGATGGGTAGGTATTGAAAGGAGAAATTATGCCAAAGGGAAGTGCATTTAAATTTTTATGCAGGGAGTAAGAAAATCTCTCTACTTTTCATTGAAAACAGTTTGATAAGGGGGGGTCAATTTTAGGCCTCTCATTTCATCCCATAACGAGGATATATATGCGGCGAGGGATGGGAGACTTGCTTACCTAAGGGTCGGTTGAGATGAAAGCGGTAATAGTGAATGAAGCAGAGGAGTGGTTTGGGTATATAGTGTAGAGGGATAAACCGTGGGCCAGACTGGATAACATTAAGAAAACGAAGGAGAGGAGGGAATAGAAGGCCGTGAACACATACAAGGGAAAAAGAATCATCATCCCCAGTGGTCAACAATCCTAGGATTGGTTTGACGCAGCTCTCCACTCAGTTCTCCCATCAGCTAATCTTTTCACACCTATGTATTTCTTCTCTTTCACATCCTTCTTTACTTGTTCCATATATTTTGTTCGAGGTCTTCCTTTTCCGTTATTGCCTTCCACTTGTCCTTCGACGATTGTCTTCATCAGGCCATCGTGTCTCAAGATGTGGCCTATAAGGTTGTTCCTTCTTCTTGTTAAGGTTTTCATGAGGCTTCTCCTCTCTGCTGCTGCGGTCATTGTCCATGCCTCACTTCCGTATAGGAGCATATTCCAAATGTAGGTTCTTATAAATTGTTTCTTTACTTCCTTATTTAAGTTTCCCGCTGTAAGGAGGTCTCTCTTTTGGTGGAATGCTCTCTTCGCCTGAGCTATTCTGCTGATAATTTCTATCTTACTTCTCCCGTCACTGGTTATCTTGCTTCCCATATAACCAAATTCATCCACCTCTATTAGTTTTTGCTTACCTATTTTAATGTTGGTCTTGACTTCTTCTCTTGTACTGCATACTTAGATCTTGGTTTCCTTCGTGCTTATTTTCAGTTAATATTCACCCATTACCCTACCCATATTAACCAGAATATTTTTCAAATCTCTTTTTGTTTCTGCTATAACGGCTATGCCATCGGCAAATCTGAGCATGCTTATTTTTTCTCCATGGATATTCACTCCCAAAAAGGAAGGAAAAAGGATTTACAGGGAAATAAATGATACATTACAATTGGAAACCAAGAGGGCGAGGAAGGCGTGGTGGAAAAGGCAGTGTGAAGAAACCGAAATTTTTTAGAAGGAAGGCGAGACTCGCCGCGCCGAGTGTCTCGTCCCGACAATGCCGAGAAATGAAATTCTCGTCTCGACCGCCGAGACTCTCGGGTGGTCGAGAGTCTCACACAGCCCTAGACATGAGCCCCGAATCTTACGATTATTAGGCCAACGGTCTCGCCACTAGACTTACACAGGGCTCACCAAATATAGATGGATAAATCATATAAATTTGACGTATCATGCATGTATATCTACATATTACACCGAATGCCACTAAAAAAGCATGTGGCGGAGGGTGTTAGGACACCAGCCGTTTACATATAAAAAGGAAATTCGAATATAAAGTTCCGCATTTATTAAAGTCCTTTATTGTTCGGGGAAAAATGAATTCACATATCTATCCGTTCGGCAAAATAGCTCTCTTAATTTATCGCTTCTATCGGACCTGGAAATATGGTGTGGCTCCAATAATATGTTCTCTGTGTCGCTCTTAAATATATCCATTCTCAATTGTTCAAGCAATCTAAGCCTAGCGCGCAGCCTCCGAGTCTCCAATGGCTCCCAGCCTAATTCGCTTAACATCTGGGTAACGCTGTCTGTACGCCCGTAGCAGTTTTTGACGAAACGCGCAGCCTTCCTTTGTATTTTATTCAGTTCGCGGATTAAGTCTTTCTGCACCGGATCCCATACGCTCGCTGAATATTCAAGGTGCGGTCGGACGAGAGCGAAATAGAATGTGCGTAAGGAAATGGCTGCAAGGGTAGAATTTGAAAGATAGAGTAGGCCATGACAAATATGAGAAAAAATAGAAATCATGTTAAAATAGTAAAACTGAGATGACAACTGCGTCGAACTAATCTTTAGCTTTCGGATGATGACTAACCCTCTGCTTTGAACAGATCAGAAACAGAGGCAAGACTGAATTGCCAAGCACATTGGCGGTTCCAACAAAGAACCAACCGTTCGGGTCCATTAAGTTGATGGCAAAACTGAATCGAGATTTGCAAAAGCACCAATGGCGTGTCCAAATCGATCACAACCACTGAACCAATTGATAGAATTAAAGCATGGGAGAAAAGGCTTGAGTCATCAAGAGTTCGGCCAAAATTCAATGAGGACGGATGAAGCAACAAATGAATTTCAATCGACTCAATAAAATTGTGAAATAAACGAAATCTCAATTGATTCAAGTGCATCCATACATTTCAATTGGAGAGGAAGACTGCTTGGGTTGACATAGCATCCAACAAGGCAACATTACCATGACGTAATTTTAGAGTCATGACTAACTTACGTTACTTAAGTAATAGGTTTCATAAAATTATTGAGTTAAGTTGCCCACTTGCTTAAACATTTTTTATGGACAAAATTTGTACTTCTTATCTGTACTCTACTAACTAATCGATCGATAAATGAACACTTTTTTTTGCTGACATATTTGAGATTGAAACTTTGACGTGAAATTAGCACAAGCCGATGGAAAATTCTAATTCATAACAGCGCAATTAATATTCTCTGGCAGCTTTGACACTATTTTTTTCAATTTCACTGTTTATTCATGCCTGCAGACTATATCCCACCAAAGTACCTCACAGCAACATCACGGATGAGTGTGATTAATAAGTTTGAAGATGTGGGCGACATCTATTCCGCTCATAGGTATAATAATCGGTGGTAAATATTTCATAAGCAGTCTATTGTATAGACATTCTCCTCCGCAAGCCGCCCAAAAACGCGTGTGGCGGGGGTTGTTATAACACAAGCCCTTTACATATAAAAAGGAAATGCTCTAATGAAAATACGCGTAGCATTTATTGAAGTCCATTTATGTTCGGAGGGAACACGAATTGCCATTATCAATACGTTCTGAAATAATTCTGTCAAAATTTATAGTTTCTGCCGGACCTGGAAATGTAGTGGAGTTTTAATATGACGTTCTCCGTGTCGCTCCTTTCTATAAATATAAGATATCTATTCACAATTGTTCAAGCAATCTAAGCTTCGCGCGTAGCCTCTGAGTTTCATATGGCTTCCTACCTAATTCTTTTAGAGTCTTAGTAAGACTTTCTATTCACCCGTAGCTTTTACTTGTATTTCATGAAGTTCACGGAATAAGCGTTTTTGCACCGGATACTACGTGCTCGCTGAATGTTCAAGGTTTGGCCGGACTTGTGTGAAATAACACTTCTTTTTTACTTTCTCGTCCGAAAATCTTCCCACAATACGCTTCTACATCTACATAATACCCCGCAAGCCGCCTAAAAGGCGTGTGGCAGGGGGTGTTAGGACACCAGCCGTTTACAGATAAAGAAAAAAAATGAAGTGCTCGAACGAAGTTGGTACTAGAGTTTATTAAAGTCCTTTATGGTTCGGGGGAAAAACGAATTCCCATATCTATCCGTTCGGCAAAACATCTCTCTTAATTTATCGCTTCTATCGGACCTGGAAATATAGTGTGGCTCTAATATTATGTTCTCTTTATCGCTCTTAAAGATATCCATTCTCAATTGTTCAAGCAATCTAAGCCTAGTGCGCAGCCTCCGAGTCTCTAGCGGCTCCCAGCCTAATTCGCTTAATATCTGCGTAACGCTTCCTTTAAGTTTTTGACGAACACGGCTTTACTGGCTAGAAACAAACGTTTCCTTTGGTTAGTTTTCCAAGTGTAAGCACAGGGCCTGTACCTGTAGCTAGAATATCTCATTCATTATCATATTACTGTGATTTACATTTAGAGTATGGATCTAGTATGTGGGAGTGAGGAATGGAAAATGACAGCAGCAGTGAAATAAAGGATGGAGGCTTTCGTAACGTGGCGCTACAGAATGGGGATCAAATGGATCGACCGAGTTAGTAATCAGGAAGTCCTATGAACATATCTTAAGACATGATGGTCTGATGAGGACAATCGTCGAGGCACAAGTGGATGGCAAGAAAGAACTAGGAGCTGTGTACCTACTGTTACTTGCGTACCAACAGATGTTCTTTCCTTGGCGTATTCATAGTTTATCCAACTCCGTGGTTACACCAATCTTACTTCGTCTTTTGTGAACAAGGCTCAACTCCTCAAATAGCTGACAATATTACTTCACTCTTCCCTTATTTACCAGTGATGGATTATTCACTCAAGATGTTCCTCTGGATAGCACGCGGTTCTTTCCTAAAATCAAGATTTTCCCTTCCTTGTATTGCTTATTTCATTTTCTCCTATTGGAGGCGTCGCTGCTTCCCCTTCTAATCCGATTGATTGATTGACTGACACGCAAATGCCGTGGGGGGAGGGGAGAGGGTGCGATCACGACCAGTCTTGCTTGCCTCCCTCGCGTGCGAGGACTCCTCCGCCAGCTCTTATGCAAATTCTCCCAATCGAGTGCTTTGCAAAGAGCACCTTCTCATCGCGATGGCAGTCTTCACTTGTACTACGGGAGCAATAAAGATTCAGATATCAATCAATGCCGACTGCACAGCCTGTCGTGTGGTGGGTTCGTTCTTTAAGATCACTCCGCACCGACCTCCCTCTTTTGCGACGTATTAGGTTTTTAGAACAAAAGCTAACAATTAATGAGGAGAGGGTAATACGTAAGACGAAATTTACAATGCATATTAAGACCAGTATAGGGGGGAAGAAAGCTTCTCGGGTTTCCAACCGGGTCAGGGTCTGCATGGTGTAGGCCGACGTTTCGTTGGGAAAGTCTCCCAACGAAACGTCGGCCTACACCATGCAGACCCTGACCCGGTTGGAAACCCGAGAAGCTTTCATCCACGCTATTCACCGGGATTATACTGGTTATGAAGAATCTGAGCAAAAGCTCAGATTCTTCAAGACCAGTATATTTAGCAAGTAGCACAAAAATTAACAATTGGGTAGCTTCCTTCATCAAAGAAAACGAAAGGCATTGATTGCGATTCGTTACCCACCATTAGTATATTCATAATATACAAATTATTTGGTTTTAGAAATACCAGTTTAGATGAATGGCAATGGTCAATTTTATCCTCATTTGAAAAAGGCCAGATTGGCGCCAATGTGATGCCACTCCAAGTGACATCACAGGGACCTAGTTTCTATACGAGTAGATAGGAGTTTTACATCGTTTGAGATTACCAATGCATGCATGAGGCACATGCTACAGGGAAACATCTCTTAATAATCACCTACTAAAACTGCCTAAGGTCGGAAAGTTTCCTTCTTTTGATAGGGTAATAATGATCCTTATTTAAGCCAAGCGCTACCTGTTAGCAGGGTACCCTGCTACCTGCTAGTAGCCAGCATCGCAGTGGCGCACAATATCCTCGCCCCAAGGTCACATCAAACGGCGTCAGCGGGAACCAAAATGACGTCAAACGGGCTTTTCCCAGCATTTCCACTTAGCCGTCGCGTTTTCGCGCGCTTGAAATTTTTCACTTTTCACTTAATCGTGAAAAATAGATATCGTCATTTAAAAATCTGAAAGGGTGAAATGAGTACTCTAGGAGTAATAATCTTTCGATTTAGGCAATAAAAAAATAATAGGAAACCACCGTATTTTCCATCTTGAAACTTTCATTGTATATAAATGGAGTTTGACCCTAATCAGGATGGACATGGGTCTCAAATTTGAAGATAGGTGCTCTGTATGTTCTCGTGTGCAATACTTTCATGTTTCAGATACTGGAAAAAAATTAATAAGGTCTAATTTCTATACCATAGGCTCTAAGTTGATAGCCTAAATTTAAGCTAAAACGTCGCACAGTGGGCTAGAATCGAAAAAAACTGGCCAAAACCTAAAAAACGATTTTTTTGAGCTAGGAAGTTTAAACTTCGCATACATATTCTCAAATAAATTTTGCATAACATTCCAGATTATTTCTTTCCTGTGTTTTCACGTTAACGACATATGTGAGGTCAAATTTGAACAAATTTATCGAAAAACAAACACCCTCGATTTTTTTCTGAATATTGCCAACTTTATCCTCGTGCAGTGGTTTCATGAATAGTTTTATCGACAAAACTGTTATACCATCATAATTAACACTTCTTTTTCTTCCATTTGAAGGGTTTTTAAAGATTTTGTTTCATCAATAACCGTAGATATATAACAAAATGGCGGAGCCTGTTTTCGAATGTGTATGCGAAGTTTAAACTTCTTAGGTCAAAAAATCGTTTTTGAGGTTTTGGGCAGCTTTTTTCGATTCTAGCCCACTGTGCTACGTTGCAAAAAAAACAACGAAAAAAGCGTCGGTTGCACCGATGCATCCTTTGAAGGAAATACCAAACAAATACTTTGCGTAAATGCTGCTGGAAAGTAATTTCCTCGCTCCTATTGCAGTAATAATTCTTAGTTTGCACGTCAGCAAGCAGTGGCGCGGCTCATGGGTTTGTGATTCAGCAGTGAATTATTATTTGCATAAGGATAGATTTGGCGAAAAACATCTCTTCTTTTGAAAAATAATTGAAGGGAGGTTGAGATTTGAGCTCTAAAATTAAAATTCGGTACCCAATGGGGTAGTTCCCTTCATCAAAGAAAACGAAATGCATTGATTGCGATTCCTTACCTACCTAGTGTATTCACAATATATAAATTATTTGGTTTTAGAATTCCCAGTTTAGACGAATGGCAATGGTAAATTTTGATTGCATTTGGAAAAGGCCAAATTGGCGCCCATGCGATGCCACTCCACGTGACGTCACAGGGACCTTGTTTATATACGAGTAGATAGGAGTATTACATTGTCTGAGATTACCAATGCCTGCATGAGGTACAGAGCTCAGGGAAACATCTCTTAATAATCACACAATAAAATTATCTAAGTTCGTAAAGTTTCCTTCGTTTAATAGGGGAATAATAACCCTTATTATCTAGCCAAGAGTTACTTGCTGGCAGGGTACTGTGATACCTGCTAGCAACCTGCGTCGTATCAGCGCTCAAGCCTCGCCCCAAGGTCACCTCACACGCCGGCAGCTGGAACAAGAAATAGGTCAGGCGGTCTTTTCCCATCATTCCTACGTAGCCGTCGCGTTTTCGCGCGCTTGAAATTTTTCACTTTTCGTTTAATCGCGAAAAATAGATATCGTCATTCAAAAATCTAAGAGCGTGAAATACGTACTCCAGGAGTAATAATCTTTCCATTTAGGCAATAAAAAAATAATAGGAAACCACCCTATTAGAGACTGTTGAATCCGTGAAATGTCTAGGAGTTAGACTCAATAATGATCTATCGTGGAATAAACATATTCGAGAAATAACCGGTCAAGCTAATCGTAAAATGGGTTTTGTTTAAAGAATATTAGGAAAGTGCGACGACAAAGTGATAGAAATTAGCTACTTTTCCCTCGTTAGACCACGTTTAGAATACGTTGCCAGTGTTTGGGACCCTCATGAAAAAGGCTTAATAACAGAGTTAGAACGCGTGCAAAGAAGAGCTTTCAGGTATGTGAAAGGACGTCACGATAATCTTGTTAGTGTAACTGACCTCTTAGATAAACTCGGATGGGAATCTCTGTCGGACCGTAGATTAAACTAAAAGTAGACTAAACCTTTTAGATAAATTCAAGAGCAGTGTCTTTTCTAACGAAGTTAACCATATCTTACGGACGCCAACATACTACGGAAGATCAGATCATATAAATAAAATAAGAGAGATAGATTGTAGAACAGACAGGTTCAGAATGTCTTTTTTTCCACGAACAATAAGAGATTATAACGGCAGTGATAGATCTCATAAATAGATATCTTGACTTGTAGGTTAGCCTGCTAATCTATGTCAAACTTAATGCATGTTATTTTTATTTCTAACAGCAAATGGTAGTATAATTTGTTAGTGTGCGTGACGTTTTTTGGACCGTGTGGTGTGCATGTGGGAGTCCAATTGCATGCTGCATGCTGGTGATTGATCACCTCTGCCAAACACCCTAGAGATGGCTCGCAGGGTATTATGTAGATGTAGATAGCTGAGAGCGAGATTTGTGTATGAATTATTTATGAATGGATAAGTGTTTGTGTCGTCTTCCAGGCTACTGCGATGGGAGAAGGGATGCGTGGGACCATTGTGTGTGTCAGTGGGTCGGTGAAACACTGGCAGGTCTCATTGGCAGGAAAAGTCCACGTGGAGAGCCGTTCGTCCATGTCACGGCTGGGAAAAAGCATCTAGGACATTAAGGCTTCGTTCATTCCATTGAAGCGTAGAAGCTGGTTGAAAGAAAAAATTGGCAAGGAATAATCTGTGAGATTTGAGTGCTCATGAATAAAAAAAGAGCGGAATCGATTCGAAATGTCGAAATTAGTCGAATTCGAGGGAGCTACACTGCCAACAGGATTCCACTATCAAAGGCCGAATTCGTTTAATACTTGGGGGTGACCATTACCCGGGTTCTTTCGTGGGGTGAACACGGTGAACACATACGTGAAGTATGCGGGAAAGCTAACCGTAAACTTGGATTTGTAAAAATAAATCTCGGTAAATGCCCAAAAAAGGTGAAAGAAATAAGCTACCTGATTCTAGTGAGGCCTCACTTGGAGTATGCTGCTAGCGTGCGGGACCCTTACGAGGTAGAACTAATAGTTGAAATCAATCGAGTACAGCGCAGGGCGGTCAGATTTGTGATGAGTTGTAACGACAAAAAGTGCAGCGTTTCCAGTATGTTACACGAGTTAGGATGGGAATCTTTACAGGAGCGTAGATCGAAGTAATGGCTGATGTGCAATGAGTGATCCTAGCGAGCGACGCCATTAATCCCATCAATTGAGATAACGTTGCTATTCTTAATAGTACAAGGGAAGAATGACATTTTAAATCTATCTGTTTTTTGCAGTCTATTTCTTTCATTTTATTCTCATGATCGCGTCTACTATAGTACGATGGTAAACGAAGGATATGATTCACGTTGTCTGAGAAAATATCTTCTTCGAATTACCTAAGCAAGTTAAGCCCATACTTCGATCTAAGCTCCTGTAAAGATTCCCATCCTAACTCGTGTAACTAATATAATATAACTAAAATAATAAACGGGCGTGTTCTTTTTGCGCGCGTGCGCCTAATTAATGTTTTATTTTCTTTTCTTCCGTGATTTGAGAACTCAAGCTAAGAATTGATGGAAGAAAATATCTGTGAATGAAAAATTGCTTGAGTTGATCGAAAGAACGCGACAATTAAGCTCCGTATAAAGCATCAATGTAGCTGAGAAGCAACTGGGCTGGACTCAGTGTAGATTAAGTGTGCGCGCAGCTAGTCGCTCTGTGAACAGTTACAGCCCGTATAAACGTACGAGTTGATATTTCAGTAGGCGCCCTGTGAATCTAGTGTTTGTCATTCTTTCTGCGTCTCTTGCCTTTGCACTTATTTATTTATTTATCAAATTGTCCACTCACATCATAGTTTGCCATTTTATAGTGTCACAGAATAACAAACTTAAAAAGTACAAACACAATGAAACATAATAAATTTAAATAAATAACAATACATTGAATGTAAACTCATTGACCTTAAGAGTTTCTATTAAGGTAGGAAAGAGCGCGGTTTGTAAAGGCGTGGTTTGGAAAGGAGAACGGGTCAATGTGATCTGGAAGGGAATTTATGAGGGAAGAGAGGCGGGAGAAGATGGAACGTTTGGTTAGTGACAATCTGGGAATGGGCGAATATATGGAGGAGCGAATGCGTTCGAGTGGGTCTGCATGGAACTTTAAACGTTAGATTGGAGACGAGATCGGGACAGTCTATGGCAGAGTTTAGAATTCTATGTATTAGTTTTAAATCGGATTTGAGGATTAAATTTGGAATATTAGATATAGAGAGAGTGCAAAACAATATCAGCGGACATAATACGAAGATGAGGGGCTCTGCACTTAACTATATTAGTGAAAAAATTTGTCACACTTTTAAGAGCCAAAATATTGGATGGGGCTGAGATGGTCCAATTGGGGGAGCAATAAATACTAATGCAACTTGCGCTGCACTCGGTACCTCATGATACCTCACGACCTCATTTTCAATCCAACTTGCGAGGCTTTCTCACGAGATTACATGGCACTCTCTTCACTCATTCCTCCGATAGGGATCCGCGCTGTCGATTGCCATGTCTTTCGGCGTCGTCCATCATTTTCAAATGGCCATGCCTCACTTCATTTGTCGAATATATGCGTTTCTGGTTATCGTTTATAGCACCTCTCCGTGAGACCTGTTTACGCTTTGAGAGGTAGCGCAAGTGTGCATTTTTTTAAGTTTCTAACGTAGAAAAAGTTAAGAATGGAATCCTACTTCGTAGAAACTCGATTTCTATCACTATACATGGTGTCCCATTTATCTTGACCACCCGAAGTAACTTTTTGCCCAGATGCAAAGTCAAAATGTGTCCAGCAAATGTTCGCCTTCTTTGTAGCTTTGTTATTTACAAAGATATGAACAGCGGTATGTCTTTTTTAAATGGAGGAAATGAATTGTCGAATAAAAAATAAATGGTGCCATTTAAAAAAGAAATACCGCTGTTCATATCTTTGGAAATAACAAAGCTACAAGGAAGGAAATCATGCTAATCAATGTCCCCCTGACGGCTTATGGACATTTGCATGACACATTTTTGAATTTGCATCTGGACAAAAAGTTATTTCGGGTGGTCAAGATAAATGGGATATCCTGTATACGCATTACGTCTCACTATGGACGCATTTCTACGACGTAGGATTCATTACTACCATGATCCTAACACCGTAGAAATATTGAATCAATGATCTTAGTACAATGAAAGGGAAAACGACACGATTCGCCATAAACTGCTACCAGCTAACAGAGAGCCTGGCAATGCTTTTCAACGAATTTGACTTTGAGCCGCTGAACACTTTTGGCCGGTTTTACAGAAATAAATTCATGATATATATTTCAATTACCACAAAGAGAACCATTCGCTTCCCAGCTTTGGCGCATTTGTAGAAAAAAATCATCGCCTTCCTGACGCCATCATATTTTTCTGCATAACTAAGAGCCTACTAACTACTAGTAGGAGCTAACTGCTGAACAAACTGTATTGCAATTGAGCGGAGTGGTTGTTTAGCTGTCTCGGTGTCTTTCCTGGAAATTTCTTCTCCATTCCATATTATTATATGCATGTTATTTTTCATCCCAAGTCATCATCTTCCATGATACACTGTTCGAATTATCAGAGGACGGCAAAAAAGTGGACGAAGGAATAAAACAAATAACTGCGACACCTCGCGTTCCGAATTTTCATGATTGTTTCACCTGGTCCCGAGACATTATTTTTATGAACGCTACCTAAGGCACATTGGAATGCTCCCTTCGGAAAATATGATGCTAATAGGGTGCTTTCCTATTATTTTTTATTGCCTAAATCGAAATATTATTACTCCTGCAGTACGTATTTCACGCTTTTAGATTTTTAAAAGACGATATCTATTTTTCGCTATTAAATGAAAAGTGAAAATTTTCAAGCGCGCGAAAACGCGATGGCTAAGTATGAATGCTGGGAAAACCCCGCGTGACGTCGTTCTGGTTCCCGCTACCGCAAGTGAGGGCGAGGCTTTGAGCGCTGATACGACGCAGGCTACTAGCAGGTAGCAGAGTACCCTGCTAGCTGGTAGCGTTTGCCTTAAATAAGGATTATTTATACCTTATCAAACGGAGAAAACTTTCCGACCTTAGGCATTTTGAATAGGTGATTATTAAGAGATGTTTCCCTGAGCTATGTGCCTCATACATGCATTGGTAATCTCAGACGATGTAAAACTCCTATCTACTCGTATAGAAACTAGGTCACTGTGACGTCACGTGGAGTGGCATCGCATGGCCGCCAATCTGGAATTTTTCAAATGAGGATAAAAATTGACCATTGCCATTCGTCTAAACTGGGAATTCTAAAACCAAATAATTTATATATTGTGAATACACTGGGTGGGTAAGGAATCGCAATCAATGCCTTTCTTTTTCTTTGATAAAGTGAACTACCCTATTTACTTTTGCAAACCGGTATCAAAATGCTCCGTGCTAGGCTCAGATTGCTCGAAATATTAAGAACAGATATCTGTCATCTTTTCTTGGCCTTTGCTCAAGCATGGATTTAGCATTGGCAAAACATATTCACTGGAAAGGTAACTATGGTAATTCAAATTAACTGCAGCTCGAAACGCATATTTACTGGGTTACCCTGTAAGATATACCACTGCCAACTCAGCCTTCAATAGTTCTTTATTAATGCCCGCACTTTTAATGGTTATTTTTATTTTAGTGAACTTGAGTTCATAGAAACAATATTCCCATCAATTAACTTCAAAATTAATTTTACAAATATATTATTAACTATGTGACGAATATTACTGCATTGAAAGCTAAGAATCTATAAAAAAGATAACTTCATGCAATCTTAAATCTTTTCTTTCTCAAATCTTTTCTCACTCATACTCTCGCTAAAATGAGATTTATTTTCATTTCGCAACTGATGCAATCCCTGACAATTTGAGATTGGCTCACATCCTAAATATTTCCCCTCTGATGCTCGCTTGTCTATTTATCATATTCCTCTTGTGATCCCTTCTCCTTAAAAGTAATCTTCCCGTCAGCGATTTCCACTCTAATGGCGCCATGCGAGGCTCTCCTTCGCCGCTCCCTTCTTCGCAATCGCACGCAACGTCTTCCGGTGGTCTATGTTTATGCCTCGTTCAGATTACGATTGTTCCAGAGATTGTCGGAAGTATCGTGCATTCACACAACGATGGTTTAAACCTGCGCTGCCCTCTAGTGCTGACATAAAAAGTGCATGGGAAATTGACGGTTAGCAAAGCTGTTGAGGTATGCATGGACAAGATATTACTGTGTTCAACGTGTATTTAACGAATAATTTCTCTTCCGCCCATATTCTTCCTTCCTAGGACAAATTCATGAAAAAAATAGAGAGATGAGAGATTCACGAACGTTTCGTCTTTCTCTTCTCGCTTCCTTTTCCGGTCTACCAGCGCCTAACCATCGTAAAGTGGCAACGTTCGGAACTACGGCAACCATTGTCAGAACATGCATTCACACGACTAGTTCTACCAACTATCGTTTGGACGATCGCTTGGACAATGGTAATGTGAACGAGGCATTAGTGATAGATAGACTGCCATTTCGTCTCCTCCCCCGTTGGCTACCTGGCTCTAGTGAGGACTCTCTTGGAATATACTGCTAGCGTGTGGGACCCTTACGAGGACTAATCATGGAGCAGGGCGGCCAGATTTGTGATGAGTTGTTACGACAAAAAGTGCAGCGTTTCAAGTATGTTACACGAGTTAGAATGGGAATCTTTACAGGAGCGTAGATCGAAGTATAGTTTAACTTATATAGCTTAACTTACTTAGGAAATTCGAAGAAGATATTTTCTCAGATGGCGTGAATCATATCCTTCGTTTACCATCGTACTTTAGTAGACGCGAGCATGAGAATGAGATAAAAGAAATAGAATGCAAAACAGAGAGATTTAAAATGTCATTCTTCCCTCGTACTATTAAGGATAGCAACGTTGTCTCAATTGATAGGATTAATGGCGTTGCTCGCTAGGATCACTCATTGCATGTTTTTTCATAGTTCTAACCTTGCATGTATTTGCTCTAGGAATTACTAACCATAAGCAATATGAATAAGCATGTATATTTTTCTAGTGTGCGTAATATTTCTATCACCGTGCGGTGTGCATGTGGCGGTCCTCTTGCATGCTGCATGTTGGTGATTTGTCACCACCTGCCAAACACCCTAGAGGTGGCTCGCAGGGTATTAAGTAGACGTAGATAATTCGGCCAACTATCGTTAGAACGATCGCTTGGACAATCGTAATGTGAACGAGGCATTAGTGATAGATAGACTGCCATTTCGTCTCCTCCCCCGTTTGCCTTTCTCCGCGTGCGCACGAGCTAAAATGTGCCTGGCTGCCTCCACGGCGCACAGGAAGTGTGTGCCCACCGCGAGAAGAAAGAGAACAATGGTTAGCGGGATGTCCTTGGCGACCTTGGCTCATCTCTCAATGAAAACTTTCGCCTCGCTTGCGTGTTTTTTTATATTTTTATTCCGGCGTTCGCAATTCGTAGACTGAACCTACTGTTAGAGTCGGCAGATTCTATTCGATCACTTATTAAGACGCTTCAATTATTTTTTTCTCTTGAGACCCCATTTGGAGATTGCACGGGACCTGTTAAATGAAGGAATGCTTTCGGACATAGATGGAATACATAGGCAAGCAGCAATATTTATTAATAATTGCCACGATAAACACAGGATTGTAATTGAATTGATTAGGAATTTAAAATGAGGAAGTCTTACCGGCCTGAGGGAAAAATTTAGAATAAATCTTTCGCGAAAATTTCAAGTTGAATACTTGAATACTTTTTGGCCAATGTTCAAGATATTAGGAGAGAGGTTAATTATCATGTCAGATCCGATAACATGGATAAGATTAGGGAATGATTTTGTTTTTCATTCAACGAAGTGCACTTCTTCAGTGCTGCATGTTGGTATACTCTCACCACCTGCCAGAATATTTTTACAGATAGATAAAAGAGAGATAGAAGAGAGATAGATTGTAGAACAGACAGGTATAGAATGTCATTTTTCCACGATCAATAAGAGATTTTAACGCCAGCGATGGAACTCATAGATAGATTGCATGACTTGCAGTGTAGCCAACTAACTTATGTAAAACGTGTTACATGTTTCTTAATTTTATTATTATTTCTAAGAGCATATAGTAGTGTAATTTTTTAGTATATTTGACGTTTTTTGGACGGTGTGGTGTGCATGTGGGAGTCCAATGCATGCTGCATGCTGATGATTGATCACCCCCTGCCAAACACCCTAGAGATGGCTCGCAGGGCATTATGTAGATGTAGATGTAACACGACTTTTTTTACAATAGAACATTACCCGCTTAAAATTACTTTTTAAACGTGTCCTAACTACTTCTATCGAAATAGCTGCCGAATCCGGAATCAGAAAAGGGATTATCATTGTTAAGATTCGTGGGCACTTTTCAACCTCGCTATCCCATCCCGCCGCGGATAGCTACAGCGTTGCTAAGTCGGATGAGAACTTTTATCACAGACTGGACAAAATTTTAAAATAATATTATAAATTTAAAAATTTTAAAACAACGTTTTTCTCGCCTCTGGCTGATGGCTTCAAAGACACACCTCACAAAAATCCAGAATACTGAAAACGTCCTCCTAAGGAAAATAGTTGGCGCTCCATGCTTTATCAGAAATAAGGACTTACGCAAGAACCTTAACATAACACCTGTTATCCACGATTTAAAAGAAAATCTAACATAATTCAAGAAATCCCTCAGCCGTACAGAAAATGAAAAAATAGCCGACCTCTGCTGAGGTTGGCTATTCAACTTTTAAACACCGAACTCCTAACTCTGCATTCCTCCCAAATCATATCCTCTCCCCCTAAATAATTACACCAACCGAAACGCTAAAATAACATAATGAAAAAACACACAGAAACTAATATTTCAGAAACACACTGAAGACAGCCAGAAGGCTGGAACTAGTGAACAAAATAAAACCAGAAATTCCGGCGAGGCGATGCGAACTAAAAAGAAGAAAATAAATTTCTCTGTCCATATGTGAGTCTCGATATGAATTGTTACTCAAATGGTGACATACATTATGACAATCATTACGACCAAAACGAATAACGTTGGGCGCATGTAAGGCTACACATGTTGCGTTTAAGGATATATGTTGCACGACATTCAGCATGTCACACAACAAATTCGCTGAAATCAGAGTCCTCTGGATTGTTGATAATATACTACAAAGACCCTATGAGGGAGTAGTGTAGAGAACTGCCATCCAGAGGACTCTGGCTGAAATGTGATTGCAGCGCCACCGGTGGCAAAATGTGGAATTAATTTTCCATACAAAGTTAATTTTGTAAATATTTTTTTTAATCTAGGCAGAATCATGACATAAAGCCTATAAATATGCATTCTCATCAAGGCCTGAGCTAGATATAAAGTTTCAATGCTGTAGCTAGTCGTTAAGTGTATTAAAGTTCAGTTACAAAATTCCATCGTAACAAACAGACAGACAAACAGGCAGACGGACACGAAAGTACCGCTACCGGCATACAGGCAGCGTTACTCGGAGGCTGCACGCTAGGATTAGATTTCTCGAACATTTGAGAATGAATATCTTTAAGAGTGACATGGAGTATATAATAATAGAACCGCATTATATTTCCAGGTCCGACAGAAGCGATAAATTAATAGAGATGTTTTGCCGAACGGATAGATATGGGAATTCGTTTTTCCCCCGAACCATAAAGGACTTTAATAAATGCTAGTCGTTATTTCCTTAGAGCACTTCCTTTTTATGTTAGAACGGCTGGTGTCCTAACATCTCCTGCCACACGCCTTTTAGGCGGCTTGCGGGGTATTATGTAGGTGTAGAAATTAAATTAAGAAAAACATTGTAAAATATCGTAGAATGACTATCAAAAACGCCCGTGTATGTTTTAGTGTGATCAATATGACCATAATGGGAAAAAATGTTGATTGCATAAAAATTGTACTGCACGTAGCCCAGGTGGGTGGGTCTCTCTCCCAGTGGTTTGTTTGGATTCATCCCTTGAGAGCTGGGGTCCTCAGGGAAGAGACGGATTAGCACTGGAGTCGAGACTGAACATTCACTTATCGCTTTACTCGCTAGAATGACACATTTTAAGTTTCATTTTCTACATCCGTTTGTCTTTTTTGATTTTATGCATTTTCACTGCAACTTTCAGGTTGCCATTTTTAGAATAGGGTTGTTTCCTATTATTTTTCTATTGCCTAAATCGAAAGATTATTACTCCTGAAGTACGAATTCTCGCTTTTAGATTTTTAAATGACGATATCTATTTTTCGCGGTAAAATGAGAAGTGATAATTTTCAAGTGCGCGAAAACGCGACAGCTAAGTATGAATTCTGAGAAAAACCCGTGTGACGTCATTACGGTTCCCGCTGCCGTAAGTGAGTTGACCTTGAGGCGAGGCTGAGCGCTGATACGATGCAGGCTGCTAGCAGGTAGCAGAGTACCCTGCTAACAGATAGCGCTTGCCTTAAATAAGGATTATTACTACCTTATCAAACGAAGGAAACTTTCCGACCTTAGGCAATTTTAATGAGTGATTATTAAGACATGTTTCCCTGAGCTCTGTGCCTCATGCATGCATTGGTAATCTCAACTACTCCACAAATGTAAAACTCCTATCCACTCGTATAGAAACTAGGTCCCTGTGACGTCACGTGGAGTGGAATCACACGGACGCCAATCTGGCCTTTTTCAAATGCGGTTAAAATTGACCATTTCCATTCGTCTAAACCGGTATTTCTAAAACCAAATAATTTGTATATTATGAATACACTAATGGCGGGTAACGTATTGCAATCAAGGCCTTTCGTTTTCTTTGATGAAGGAAACTACCCTATTGATTCAAATTATTTTATTTGCATAAAATCCTTTGTTTATTCCGACGTTAGGTAATGGAATAGATTTATTTTCATTGCTAAAGATAAACATCTTTTCTTTCTATAGGTATTATCTTTTCTTTCTGTAAGGATCCATACTTGGTGGGAGCTTGCATCATCTGCACATATGTGTACCTGCAATTTTTTATCATTATTATTCTTTGTTTGGTAATCATGGAGTGTCCATTCGGGGTATAGTATCCTGTTGACTTCTCATCCCCTACGAAAAACCGTAGAGCTGACTTGACAGGTAATGTTTACATTTATCCATACATTCTTGGCAAAAAAAACAAGATACTCGACATTGAGGAGATCTCTCTTCCAAAGTAAGCAACCAATTTCAATGCAGTAGTAAATGAATATAATATAAATGAATATTATATAAATACATTTCAATGCAGTCGTCGTCCTCGGTAGTGGCAGGCTAGAGTCCTCGCTTGCCAAACATAATGTCGCGGGTTCGATTCCCGCCTGGGTAGGCTGCCTCTATCCAGGGCGTCGTTTTTTGTACACGTTTAATTGTTAAATTTGTTGAAATGTAAAAAGGCCGTGCTGCTTTTTTATGGTGCGGGGAATGCATAAATAAAATATTTTATGACGAGATCGCCCCGAAAACAAGAAAAAAATACCGTCGTTATGAATCTCTGGAAGAAGAATAACTCCCTACAACGTAGCTATATAATTCGGGGTACCCAATTAGAGGCTGTTTAATCCGTGAAATATCTAGGGGTTAGACTCAATAATGATCTATCGTGGCTTAATAACCGAGTTAGAACGAAATATATTCGAGAAATATATATTACTCCAGGAGTAATAATCTTTCCATTTAGGCAATAAAAAAATAATAGGAAACCACCCCATTAGAGACTGTTGAATCCGTGAAATGTCTAGGAGTTAGACTCAATAATGATCTATCGTGGAATAAACATATTCGAGAAATAACCGGTCGAGCTAATCGTAAAATGGCTTTTGTTTAAAGAATATTAGGAAAGTGCGACGACAAAGTGAGAGAAATTAGCTACTTTTCCCTCGTTAGACCACATTTAGAATACGCTGCCAGTGTTTGGGACGGTCATGAAAATGGCTTAATAACCGAGTTAGAACGAAATATGATTTTCTGCTTTCCCGGCGAATAATGTGGGTAAACTTACATTAATGTGGGTAAATGTTACATTAACCCGGTGGGAATCCCGAGAAAAGTTTACATTAACCCGGTGGGAATACCGAGAAAAGCTTACCCAGAGTTAGAACGCGTGCAAAGAAGAGCTGTCATGTATGTGAAAGGTCGTTACGATAGTCTTGTTAGTGTAACTGACCTCTAAGATAATATCGGATGGGAATCTATGTCGACCCGTAGATTGAAAAGTAGACTAAACCTTTGAGATAAATTCAAGAGCAGTGTATTTTCTAACGAAGTTAACCATATGTTACGGACGCCAACACATTACGGAAGATCACATCATATAAATAAAATTAGAGAGATAGATTTTATAACTAACAGATTCAGAATGTCTTTTTTTCACGATTAATTATAACAGCAGCGATAGAACTCATAAATAGATTGCATGACTTGTAGTCTACTAACCTATCTAAAAGTCATGCATGTTTCTTAAATTTATTTTTATTTCTAACAGCATATGGCAATATAATTTGTTAGTATACGTGACGTTTTTTGGAGCGTGTGGTGTGCATGTGGGAGTCCAATTGCATGCTTCATGCTGGTGATTGATCACCCCCTGCCAAACACCCTAGAAGTGGCTCGCAGGGTAATATGTAGATGTAGTAAAGATAGTAAGGATAACAGAAAATTTTCACTTCTGCTATCGATTCCATACTTTGAATTACCCTCGAGCTCATGGTATTAACCGTATCCAATTGTTTCTAAAAATGAGAACCCCTGTTTAGCGCGTGAATTCAAGTTTCGAACTTTGAGTGCTTGGTACTGCCTAGGTTTCGTTCAAAAACTTTCGATTTTGATCCAAATACGGCAGAATCTTCCCTATTCGCTACAAATAGTGTTTGTTCATCTAATTGAATAAGTTCTTTTGAGCAACTCAAATCTCTGCTTGCTTGGAAGGCAATGACCCAATTGAAAAGTTATTATGATAGTTTTGTGCTCGCTGCGTTGAAGCTGGTTTCTTAGTTGAGACGATAGAAGTCCTCCAATACGGGTGACTTCTATGATTGAAACCGATAAATTTTCTTGCTCTTTTCCCAGACGGTATATTCTCGAATTCAGAGACGAGTGCTCGGCAAGAATAAAATTATTTTAGTGTGTGGAGTGGTCGTATGAGAGAGCGGTGCTATTCATCCAGACACCTGTCAGACACTCTACCCGTAATTTTCTTAATAAATCTAGCAGTGAAGGCCACACAACATTGCTGATTTTTGTGGGGCTATATGAGAAGATTGGAGGCATTCGAGATGTGGGTATGGAGAATAATGGAGAGGGTGAAATGGACGGAAAGGAAAAGGAATGACAAAGTGCTGCACATGGTGGGTGAGAAGAGGCAGCTTTTAGATGAGGTACGGAGGAGACAGAAGGTATGGATGGAGTGAGTGCTTAGCGGGGAGGGGATGTTGAAAATGGTGGTAGAGGGTAGAATATTAGGGAAACGAGGGAGGGGAAGGAAAAGAATAGGATTCTTAGATAGATTGAAAGGGATTAGGCCTTACAGTGAATTGAAGAAGGCAGCGCTGGAAGGAAAGGGAGGCTTCCAGATCACTTCTTTAGTACTCAATGGACACCTACCTCAATATGTAGAATACTATAATAATAATGTATTTTCAACACCCTCCCCTGTTTGCTGCTCACCTACACATGGGCGTACCCACCGAGGGGCATAAGCGGAAGCTGCCTCACTGGAACAAAAATCGCAAAAGTCTTTAAAGAAAATCAGTACCGAATAGAAAGGAAAGTATTCAACAACTTTAATTAAACCCACGAAAAACGATGTATATTTGTATGAGACATGTTTTAGGAAATAATCTCATAAATCCCATGTCTCCCCCCCCCCCCCCTAGTTATGATACTGGGTACGCCCTTGCACCTACAGTTAAGTGCATGACCACTGGAGTCGAATATAAATAAAATGTAAAAATTATCGAACGTTCGTCAACGAAAACGTATTCGTGGTCACAGAGACGCACATTCGATGCTGAAAAAAATGTTAATACACACCGCCACGCGGAAATAATTTTTTGTAAGAATATCGTGTGAAGAGTGGAGGTAAAAATTCTGCTAAAAGCAAACGACGCGTTTCCAATCAAAAGAAAGACACATTGAGATACGGGGCACAATAGGTTAGCTTCCTTAATCAAAGAAAACGAAAGGCGTTAATTTGCGATTCGTTACTCAGCATTAGTGTATTCATAATAGGTATAAAAATTATTTGGTTTTAGAAACCCCAGTTCAGACGAATGGCAATGGTCAATTTTAACCGCATTTGAAAAAGGCCAGATTGGCGCCCATGCGATGCCACTCCACGTGACGTCACAGGGACCTAGTTTCCAAACGAGTAGATAGGAGTTTTACATCGTCTGAGATTACCAATGCATGCATGAGGCACAGAGATCCGAGAAACATCTGTTAATAATCACTCATTAGAACTGCCTATGTTCGGAAAGTTTCCTTCTTTTGATAAGGTATTAATAATTGTTATTTAAGCCAAGCGCTACCTGCTAGCAGGGTACTCTGCTACCTGCTAGCATCCTGCGTCGTATCAGCGCACATATCGTCGCTCCAAGGTCACCTCACTTGCGGCAGCGGGAACAAGAACGACGTCACACGGAGTTTTCCCAGCATTCATACTTACCCGTCGCATTTTCGCGCGCTTGAAAATTTTCACTTTTCATTCAATCCCTAAAAATAGATATCGTCATTTAAAAATCTAAGAGCTTGAAGTGCGTACTCCAGTAGTCAAAATCTTTGGATTTAGGCAGTAAAAAAAAATAGGAAACCACCCTATTGCAGGGTGTAGCAGAGGACGCGGAGACAAATGGCGGACTAAGAAACATAAGGGGACCGATGCCTTGAATTAAAGGTATCCCCATTCAGCGTGTTTCAATTCGCAAGAGAATATTTAATATAGCTACCTTAAATAAATAAATCCAAGTTTCTATAAAAAATCTGCTGCTCTGTTAATATTTAGGTGACTTATGTGCGTAGGTGTATTTTTTTTAAATTTTCGCTTGAATTTCCGCCTAAAGACAAAAAAAAGACGTGCTAAATATTCACTTCATCTGCATTACTCCGCGACACCCAAATATGAATCGCACGTAGGGGAGGTACGGAGCAGACAGAGGGTCTGATGGGAGCGGAGGTTAACGATGTAAGGAAGGGAAGGAAAAAAATTAGATATATTAATACAATATGCCTTCTTAGTGAGGGGTTCCCAATATTTGGAGGGGAGGTGGCCTAGGTGATTAGAAAAATACTCCAGATAACCTATCTTAACCGCTGAAATACAAATAATAAAAATACAACTGATGTTTTGAATAAGAGGAGCATGAGATCCCGCTGCATTGGGCTGCAAGGGAAGCCTTCGGCGAAGCCCCAAACAAAAAAGCCTCTAAAATTGCCCAGAGAAATAACGAATGTATTGAAATTAAACGCCGGTACGAGGTGAGCTCTACCCCAACCAATCCAATCGTCCCCTCCATTTAATCACAGAGCGAAAGATTATTCAATTAGGATTTAATTTTAGGGGGCGTTATCCCATGAAATAAAGTGCGTGATGTAAATGACTTCGAGACTCCAATAGGGTGGTTTTCTATTATTTTTTTATTACCTAAATCGAAAGATTATTACTCTTGGAGTACGTATCTCATGCTTTTATATTTTTAAATGACGATACCTATTTTTCGCGATTAAATGAAAAGTGAAAATATTCGAGCGCGCGAAAACGCTATGGCTAAGTATGAATGCTGGGAAAACGCCGTGTGACGTCACTCTGGTTTCCACTGCCGCCGTGTGAGGTGACCTTGGGGCGAGGCTTTGAGCGCTGATACGATGCTGGCTGCTAGCAGGTAGCAGAGTGCCCCGCTAGCTGGTAGCGCTTGGCTTAAATAAGGATTATTAATATCTTATCAAACGAAGTAAACTTTCCGACCATAGGCAGTTTTAATAGGTGATAATTCAGAGATGTTTCCCTGAGCTCTGTGCCTCATGCATGCATTGGTAACCTCAGACGATGTAAAACTCCTTTCTACTCGAATGGAAACTAGGTCCCTGTGACGTCACGTGGGGTGGCATCGCATGGCCGCTAATCTTGCCTTTTTCAAATGCGGTTAAAATTGACCATTGCTATTCGTTTGAACTGGGATTTCTAAAACCAAATAATTTGTATATTATGAATACACTAATGGTGGGTAACGAATCGCAATCAATGCATTTCGTTTTCTTTGACGAAGGGAACTACTCTATGATACTCATTTATTTTGGGAAAACGTGGTCTGTTGCGAGCGAAAGGGAAGAATTGAAGGCTCGGTGGAAAGAGTGAATCTGGAAGTGTACATACATTGGAGTTTAGAGACTGCATGCATCCTCTGCATCGTACTGAAAAGTTTCCATTTTAAAATCCTCATTCAACACAAGTCGAGTGCCTTGTCCCCGAGTCTCCCAGCGTATTCCGCGTAAAATTGGAAGCAATGAGATGGGAGAATTCATGGGATGAGCCGTGATTGATAAAGTGGCGCATTGGCGGATTGTCAGAAAGGAAGGGATCTTGGAAGCACCTCAACTTCAAACGGAAAACTTTCTGAATTATGACAGGTGTATCCCTATCCTACTATCCCCTCTAACGCCAAATTGATAGGGTAATATTAATAATTTCTCCCATTCTCAATTATTCATCAAATTATTTCTGGTAAATTCTTAGAGGGAACTATAGAAATCATAATGCTACGCTATTTTTAATATATTACCACCTATTTAACACCTATTCCTGTTTTTTTTTTTGAGTTCCTCAAATACGATTCTCAAATGGATCCACCGAATTCGAATATTTCATCATTCACCGTCCATAGAAGCCTCGCGAACAAGTATCCACGACGTAAGGTATGAACAGTAACGTAAGAATGGAGAGCGGACTATCAGTCTATAATTGAATGGTAGCATGAAAAGTTGTGGCGCGGTGACTTTTTGCCAATTCTTATTTTCAGATCTGCTAGCAGGTAGAAAACTTGCTATCAATTACTTTCTTCATTTTCAAGAAAAATATTTCTTTCGCGATGAACTAAACAATATGTGCTGAAATTACTGTTCATTGTCTTGTTTTCATTGGTAGTTTTTCGTCATTACTAGTACAGTAAAAGAAACGATTGATACTGTATTTTTTCTCGTGAAAAACTGAATTGATTGCTCAGATGACATTAATAAGATATTATGATCATACTGAGGAATACTATCAGTATGAGTACTATAATCGGATTTTAATTAGCATTATAAAAGTGCTACATTGCCTCATATTTTTGATTCGTTGGGACCTTCATGAAAAGCATTTTTTATTGAATGTGAAATGTGTTGTTGCGCTAGATGAGCGTTGATCACTTTCTGCCTGATCCGATTCAGAAAATTATGCGATCCCCGTTTAATCATTTTACAGATTTTTTTGCCCCCCAATTGCTACAATTCGTCTCGTCCTCCGCTCCAGCGCACACGCTCCTCCGCAGTCATTTGTCGACTTCGTCGCTCGTTTTCACGCTTTTACCGAACTCGCTTGACTTAATCCCCTCTTCAAAATAATCCCTTTATTATTATTATAGTATTCTACCGATTAAGGTAGGTTTCCATGGAGTATTCAAGAAGTGATCTGGAAGCCTCCCTTTCCTTCCAGCACTGCCTTCTTCAATTCAATTTAAGGCCTAATCCCTTTCAATCTATCTAAAAAATCCTATTCTTCTCCTTCCTCTCCCTCGTTTACCTAACATTCTACCCCCTAACACCATTTTCAACATCCCCTCCCCGCTAAGCACTAACTCCATCCATACCTTCTGTCTCCTCCGTACCTCATCTAAAAGTTGCCTCTCCTCACCCACCATGTGCAGCACTTCATCGTTCCTTTTCCTCTCCATCCATTTCACCCTCTCCATTCTTCTCCACACCCACATCTCGAATGCCTCCAATCTTCTCTCGTCTTCTTTCCTCAGTGTCCACGTTTCCGCACCGTAGAGAGCTGCACTCCAATTCAAACTCTTCACTAACCTTTTCTTTAAACTCTTACATAACGATCCTCTCAGAAGCTTCTTCCTGTTCATGAACGCCTCCTTTGCTAGTGCAATTCGCTTCCTGATGTCCTTGCTACTGTGTCCGTTTTCCTCTAATGTGCTGCCCAAATAGTTAAACTGCTCTGCCTGTTCAAGTTTTTCCTCACCCAATTTTATCTTGAGTCTAACATTCCTCGCTCGCGATAATTTACAAAACCGCATTAGATATGACAGGAAAAATTTGCAAATCGTCATCAGATTGCTCGCAGATAGACATTTATGTGGGCTTAAAAATTAATCTCATTACTGATTTCCATGATGCACTCAGAGATATTGAACATAGGGTTATGGTACTTAAATCATCTTTTCAGCAGAACGTCGATCTCTTGGAATTGTACGAGCTCGATGCTAGTAGTTTCATTGTCTCTAAGTGCCTGGCACAGTTTGTTTTGATAACGAACCCGTGTTGATTTGACTTACAGAGAGATGTCATCGATTTTTTATTTACAGCTTCCCCATCAAGTGTTATCAAAAACGTAGATGTTGGCGGTGTTCGATCTTTCTCAAAATCTTGGAAATCCATGACAAATTTTTTGGAACCGTATGTTATTATTTTGCTATGCCACGATAAAAAAATCCATTGCTATCAGCAGTATAACAGAAAATAGTCGATATTATTCTGCCTTCTCTGATTTTTAAATTCTCCGACAGAAGTGACAGCTAAGTACAATTAATTCATCGAACTCTCAACAATGTTGTAATTGCTTTTTAGTGTTTTTACGCGAGTTAAGGCATTTGAATTACATTGATAAGTAATACGCCGTGCAATTTTTGGTTGCCCATTGACCCTTCACCATTTTTTAGTGAAAGAAAGGTGATATACGTGCAACTGTTGAAAGTTTAAAAAAATAATATTCTTCTTTTCGGCCTCTTGATATGAGAATCCATTTTAATTTCCAGTCAGTTTATGCAATAAAAATATCATAATTTTACAAAGTTAGGGAATTGAATGCTGTTTCTACGAAATTTCCTGTGTATTTGCCAAAACAGGTCCCTTTCACATATATCAGCTTTATTTTATTTTTATTCTTAGTTGTATGACTTAAACAGATATTATGTCAACATGTATTTTTAATGGTGAAGGACTCGTCCAACAAAAATTCGACGGTAATTATCTGTTTGTAAATTGTGTTCATATTGATGCGTTCAATCATCTCTGGAATTTAGTGGTGATTGCTGTGTCCTCTCATTTTTTCTTTGGTAACTTTGATAATAGATTTCATTGAATTCTGAAAGGTTTGATAAGGCTCGTAATTTCTTGATCCAAACCGACCGAACCGAACTCGCCATTTTAAAAAGATTCATAAAAATAATATTTTTTGCATGTTGAAATTGAATAATTTTAAGGGGGTAAAGATAAGCCTAGCTCTTTGAAATCCATCCATCAGTGATTATTGTTCGAGAAGCACAGTAATGAAGTCGTATCATTAGAGTATCAGCACTTACCCTGTGCCTCATGTTCTTCCTCAGATGGGATGCACTTCCTTCTCTCTCTGTTGCACCAGACAAGACAGGACAAGACGCTCTGCTAGGCTGCAGTGGTGCACGAAAAGATGCAGCCGGAACAATAAGATGAAGAAGGATGGCTTCCTTTGGATGCTGGACGTGAACTTTCCTGCTCTATACACCGGTTAGTGTCACTCGCTGATTTCACCCCTCCTTCCTTTTCCCGCGCGCTTTGAAGACTACCCTCACTCAAATCAATTCATCAACTGGGGTCAATCCAACTCCATATGCTCTCTCTCAAGTATCACCTCAGGATATTTTTATTAGCATGTATATCCCTTGCAGAATACCCGTATACAACAAAGTTCAAACAGCGTTGCGACGAATTGTATAATTTTATTAGACCTAGACACAATTGATGTTCCGGGAAGTATCTCAGGACAGCAGACGTCCAACAATTACGGAACTTATGTCTATCAGTGACTTAAGCGCAACTAATTTCAAATCTGCCTAGGTGTTTATATTTTTTCTTTGGAAGTCACTTGTCGACACAGTTGTATTCTTTTATCTTTTATTCTTCAGGTACGCATATTGAATTCAGATGTTTCTGGCCCCCAGCCGATGTTATTGATCACTTATCTGCAATATCCTCTGCTTTTTTCTGAATATAGTCACCTTCCCTGGGAAATTTCCTGAATATTAAGCTTTAACTTCTATGATAGTTGTTTTAATGGAGGAAAACCCTTTTTAAAGTACTTAGGTTGGGCTAGTAAATTATAACCCTTTTTCCTGGTATATTTGCCTTGTGTTCTCGTTTTTATGTGCTATCTTTCACCATGTGATTTGGGAAGTTTGATCACCTTACCCTTACAGAAGGTGTAGTTGAAATAGATTCAACTGGCAAGTGTTATTGTGTCAGTCGAGATACTGCCGAAAATGATATCTCCGGCGAAAAGCTTCTGGAAGATGGAGCAAGGAATTTTCTTTTCTCCCACGTACTTTATATTCAGTCACTGTAACGTCCAAAAAATCTCGAGTCTTGGCCCAAACCCTCTGCTTTTTTTTAGGTGAGTCTGAAAATGCTTATCCCTGGAATGTTTTCTTCGATCCCCAACTAACGTCCGTACGCAAGTTAATATTCGATCTGGAGTTTATTCTTGATGTCACTGTCTCGCAAATTTATTTCCCAATTGAGCACACTTCTGTCTTCAGAAATGAACGAGTCTTTGGTCACGAGCTGTGGCGGTACTTTGAAGCTGAGATGTGTTCTCCCAACGGGCTTGAATGAAAATATACTTTGAGTCACTGGTGCGGGTTGCTTCGCGAATGTCTTTTCCGGTAAGGCACACGACCACGTGCAAGAGGTTCTTCGGTCACAAGCGTGCAGCTGTGCAGCCGGTGAATCTCCTTACGTTGAAACTGAAATGTTCTCCAATCAGCCTGGACTGGGGGAAATCGCGGATCGGTAGCTTTTACTGGCAAGCGTTTTCTCGCGAATATCTTCTCCAGCGCCAGCTCCGACGTCTCTATCCTTTCGCCCGAGGGACGACCCCCTTATTGTGTTGCGCTGTGCCGACCTCTTCAAACAGTTGACGGTTGAGATGCGCTGCGGGTCCTCTCACTCCGTGGTCTTCCTTTGGTCTCTTTATTGGGCGCTGTGCCTAGGATGTTCACGGGGCAAGAGACCGGTGGCAGACTGAAGTGTCCCGCGGCTCAAGGTGGGAAGCAGGGGATGAACTCTCTTGCCTTTGCTCGCCCCCCACCCCTCTTTTGTTTCCTCATTTTTTCCATGCGATCCCCACTGTGCCACTGTGTCCCCCCCTCCCTCCCACCCGCCAAGGAGAAGTCTATCCGCCGGCTCACTCTCTCTGCCGCGGTGGATGGTGTGGAGGGGGGAATTAAGACGTCCCCCTGGTGGGAGGGGGTTGAGAAATCCTCACCCCCAACTCCCCAATCCCTGTGCCGGGACGATTCCCGCAAACTACGAAGTATTTACTAGCAACATCCACTGCTTCTCTTCATTGACTTTACTATCTTGCCGTGTTTACTAGATGTCTCGAATATATCTCAAACGTCGGCCGAACACAACTTACAGTTATATTTATGCTTAAGCGGAAGCATCACTCCCTCTCCGACGCTTGTCTTTTGTCTTTTTCCTGACTTTTCCCTCGATTCAGATACACTCACCTCTTCTACTTGAAATTGCCGTGGCATGCTGAGGAAGACCTAGTAATTATTGACCTGTATCTCATATGTGAAAATTTTTCCTGAGATACATTTCTGAGGTTACATATCGATATATAGGTAATATATAAGGTGCTACGGGGTAACGGGGGCATAGTTTTTCAATGTGATATTGCAATATCATTTTCAAATATTTTTTTGTACAGATAACCCCATTGAATGGCTGAGAAAAACACGTAATGACTTATCAATAATCGGACTGGCACATCATGTGACTTGAATATAATTTCTACCAGTTAACAATATTTTATATTAATATTATTTTCACGTCTCAGTTGGCCCCAGTTACCCCACGCCTTAGGGGTAACTTGATAACCCCATGGCAAATCCCATTTTAGCGCTTCCATAACTATTTTTTTTACTGGATCTATCAAAGTACTTTAAATGATAATAAAAATATTGGTTAACGCAGCTTTTTTGATTATAATGAATGTTATGGCCGTAGTATTAGGACGGTAACGGAGACCTCACGGATTTTCCTTTTAAAACACATAATAAAGGAAGCATCTTACAGTTAGCAGAAACACAAAGCAATGTTTCCATGTTTTTTCTACCAGAGGTGATTGTTTTGCGTTAAATATTCTGATTAATAGCGTCCTCAGGTTTTAAAGGAATCATGACAGAAGGAAGTCTCGTCACAGTTGAATATTTGGCCTGGCATCCCTTTCAAACCTAGTATCTGAACAAGATCCGTTAATTTTAAGAAAAAGTCATGAATTACTCCAGGATTAGTTTGTTTTCAACGAGAGCATTGAATGCTTTGGGGCAACTTAAATGGTTAGGCTATTTATTTTTCGAAACGAAAATAACTAGTCTGGGCCAGGCCGCTGATTTTTAAATCTGGTGTCGAGTTTGTTTAGAACAATGTAACAACGTACAATATCTAATACCTTTTCGCCAGTAAGGCCAAAGCCATTTTTTTCCCATAACTTTTATTGCATTGGCAAATTCCTCTTCCTCAGCAGCAGGGAAATAAGATGTCACACACACACCTCCATTACTTGGGCGTTGAGATATGAGTCCTTTCCCCCGAGTTTCAGAAACATGATGTTGTACCGTACTCCTAGCAATGAGATAAAATAATGCTGCTCCACAAGCAGTTTTGTTCCCGTTTTTTTGCATAATTTACAGCATTTTCAAGATCTTCAATTGAGTAGGTTAGTCCAGCACCCTTCTGAGTTTTCCTTATATTTTCGCACCATCATCTGCATTTTGAGCAAGAAGGTTATGTTAAACGAATTTTAAAGCTATTTCAGAGCTGGATGAAGTTACATAAAAAATATTTCCGTGCAATTTTTATTCACTTTAACTGTTGGGGTAACTGGGTCCGTCATGACCCAATTACCCCAACACCATGCCCCAGTTACCTTATTTATGAAAAACGTTTGGGGTAACTGGAACACCCCAATTACTGATACTACAGGAAGTTTAAGAGTTACAACACAATCAGCCTTCATGTTTATCCTAAAGTAGTTAATAGTTTGAAATGAATCACCGCAGAAAAATGAAAACCAGCTAATCTCACTGAGACCGGTCGTTGCTTTGAATAATCTCCACACTAAAATTCCACAGCAGCCCAAACTCAATGAATGGCTCCAAATGAGGTAAGGCGCGTTGTTCAAGGGACAAAAGAAGGACAAGTACGTGTGCAAACCTGGTAAACTTAAAATTCCCTTAAATATACATTTTATCGACCCATGTTCCAGTTACCTCACGGTCCCAGTTACCCCGGAGCAACTTTTTTGATATTCAAGAAATTTTTATTTACTCTTCGTGTTATGAAAATTTCACAATGACGGCGTATTTTTTCAATGATTATGTGAAACTAGCTGTTAGCTACAACTAATACAGCAATGCCTGCCAAAAGTTTTAGATACTTAAAACAAACAATGGATTCTATGACCTTCAAAATTTGCTTGGAGATGAGTCCCAAAATTTCCGGACCTGGCGAATTGAATGGAGAATTGTATTCAATCCGTCGTTCAAGGTTTTGTTGGTTAAACTTTTAGCTCCACACGAAATGTCAGTATCGTCCCTTAATTTTTTCAGTCATCTTCAAATTCCATAACTCTTTGTTTATTATATCGATTAGGTATTATTTTGTCTCCTATTTTTCGTCTTCCATATAAATCCCCTTCTCACTGCATTAATATTAATTAAGGAGTTTCGCACCGGTTAACTTGGAGCATTTTTTTTTACGAATTACTTTGGCGACCGCAATAGAAAGATCAAAGAAAACGAAGTGCATTGATTGCGATTCCATAACCACCATTAGTGTATTCATAATATAAAAATAATTTTGTTTTAGAAATCCCTGTTCAAACGAATGTTAATGGTCAATTTTATCCTCATTTGAAAAAGGCCAGATTGGCGCCCATGCGATGCCACTCCACGTGACGTCACAAGGACCTAGTTTCTATACGAGTAGATAGGAGTTTTAACTCGTCCGAGATTATCAATGCATGCATGAGGCACAGAGCTCAGGGAATCATGTCTTAATTATCACATATTAAAACTGGCTAAGGTCGGAAAGTTTCCTTCGTTTGATAGAGTATTAATAATCCTTATTTAAGCCAAGCGCTACCTACTAGCTGGGTACTCTGCTACCTGCTAGCAGCCTGCGTCGTATCAGCGCTCAAAGCCTCCCCCTAAGGTCACCTCACACGCCGACAGCGGGAACCAGAATGACGTCACGCGGCGTTTTCCCAGTATACATACTTAGCCGTCGCGTTTTCGCGCGCTTAAAATTTTTCACTTTTCATTTAATCGCGAAAAATAGATATCGTCATTTAAAAATCTGAGAGCGTGAAATGCATACTCCAGGAGTAATAATCTTTCGATTTAGGCAATAAAAAAATAATAATAGGGAACCACCCTAATCCCATTTTCCATTCACAGCGAGGCCCACTTGCTTTCATTCCACCTATAAACCCCCTTCTCCTCCTTCCCCTCCCCTCCCTCTCCCACCCTTCTCATTCTTCCCTCACGCCACGGATTTCAACATCCCCTCCCCGCTCTGCACTCCAAACTCTCCACATCTACTCTAGAAGTTTCCTGTCTTCGCCCACCATGTCTGGCACTTCGTCGTTCATTTCAATGGCGTCGTCAAAAGTATGAAACATGTGATTAACACTAGGAGGACGGGAGTTTCGCGCTACCTAGAAGGACGGCTAGGGGTCATTTGACCCCTAAAATGTATTTTGGAATAGAACGCCTAATTTTCAACCAATATTCAGTTTAATCGTATTAATTGTTGAATCAGTTCATTAAAAACACTATTTAACAGTATTAAATATTATTTCCATCGTCAAAAGTTAATAACAATTATTTTAAAGAATCATGAATTAAACCGTATGTAGTAGTCGATTGCAAATCAAATAATGAAAATACATACACTCAATACAAAAGTTGTGTTACATGTTTAAACAATAGGCGTACTGGGTTTACAAAATTTGCATTAGAATTTTTAAAACTTATTACTTTGTTGTAAATCTCAGACAGACAGTATTTTTTCAGCGCTGTTTCCACAAAATATTTTTTTTCGCTGAATGCGTTCATTGGACGATTTATTCATCTACATCTAAATCTATACACTAACCCGCAAGCCGCTTAAAAGCGTGTGGCAGGGGGTGTTAGCACACCAGCCATTTGCACATGAAAAGGAATTTGGAAAATGGAAAGGAAATTGGTGCAATAATTCAATTTGATGGTATTTGGCACCTTTTTCTTTTTTGTGCCCGTGGAGATATGGCCGTTGGATTTGGAGACGTGTAAATAAATTGATACATGCTATCCATCATATCTACTCCCACTTTGTTTTTATTATGAAATAGGATGGTCTCTGGTATTCTTTTATTCGTTTCGGAAATAGTGTCGTCTGAGATCATGCTGCTGAGTGAAAGTACATTATTGTTCTAGTTTGCCTACTTCTACGTAAGAGTATGGCCTAAGGTATTTTTGAACACTCGCGTTGAATGGATTACATGGCTATTTTAGGGGTCATGGATATTTGTGCGTCACGCCTGTTTTTTCACATCGTCCATGCAAGAGAAGTTTTCCATTTTTTTATGACTTCCTGCCAGCAGGATGGATGGAAAATAATTGTTACAAGTTACATTTATTCCTGAATTCTTGTATGTTACGGTCACTTTAGTAACTATTTATTTCCCCAACGCTTGATTTGATGGCCAATCATCATCTTTGCCACAATATGGAAATTCATTTAGGCTGTATTTTCATTTCACATCTGTCAAAACCAAGTACTCAATTCCAAATTTGTCTTGTTTATTTGGAATTTACCTCATAAAAGGACAGCTGCATTTTGTTGGATAGAGCTGTGCATTTGCTATCACGCCAAAGTCGCCATCGGATTCACTATCTTGGACTTCGTCGCTTCCATCACATGCAGATGTTGATGGATTGGTCAGAATGTCCTTGAACTGACGTTTACGATTCACTTCAAGACTGATCTTCAATATTCCCTACAGCTATTTGATTCGCGACGAATCTCTTCTTTTGATATATTTCTCGACTTCTTACTTTCTTCCTCAACTCGCTACTGATATGCATGCAAAAAATCTACAAACGAAAGCGCATTATGGTAGAATCTTCTCTAGTTGCATTGGAGGTATAGAGAGCTGGAGAGCATTAGAAATTCATACAAAAGGAAAAATTTTTCAGAAGTAACGCTAATTGCCGTTCGAAAGGCAGGGACTCAACCGCCAACCGTATCCTGATTCGTATCTTCCAGGAACTTGCAGTAATGCTTCTTTTCCGACCTACGTGCGGATTCCGAGGGTAAAATTTACAGTAGAATTTTACAGTCCACCCAATTCCTCCGCTCTCTCAAAAAGAGACACGATTTTTCCCAAGGACGCAGCGTGCAGTCAACCCGCCCCAAACCCCGACGGGGTCAGGCGGAACTAATGCTGGACACACGGCAAAGGGGCTAGGTCAAGCGACAGTGCCGTCAGGCCAGAGAAATGAAAGTTATTCGTAAACCTGATGAGTCGATATTGAAAATAATGTCTCTAAGAGCTCTGAATCTTGGACGACGGAAAACAATTCTTGGGATACGTGACGATTTTCCGGTGTGGGTAATACAATAATCATTGAAAAATAAATAAAACAAAATTAAAATATCATAATTACATGAATTTACGCAAATCATGGATTGAAAAGGTTTTATTTCCTTTTGCTGCCCAAAAAATATCGAAAGATTGTGCACGACAAGTCGCTATGCCTAGGTTTTCGAATACAGATAGGAGCCCTTGGGACGAAACTGGCATTGAAGCGGGTACTTCCATATTCAAAATGAAGCAAATCATCTACCACACTAGCCTCTTGCTGATTATATGATATACATGGCACTAAAGTGCCCACGGGCAAGAAAATAGCGCGAAAACCAGTTGTGGGTCAAATGACCCCTAGCCGTCCTTCTAGGTATAACATGTCATAAAAATTTAAAACAAAACATTATTGTTAAATATTCACTAATTTATCAAAATATAGACCAAAATGAACAAAGTCAAAAAGTTTCAAAATTTAAAAAAATATTTTAATAAGAGAAAAATAAATTTGAATTCTGAAAATGGGTCAAATGACCCCTGCCGTCCTTCTAGTGTAGTAGCGGGCGTAACTTGGAGGAAATTCATAATCTACATCTAAATCTTTATAATACCCTGCGAGCCACCTCTAGGGTGTTTGGCAGGCGGTGACAAATCACCAACATACAGCATGCAAGAGGACCGCCACATGCACACCGCACGGTCATAGAAATATTACGCACACTAGTAAAAAATATACATGCTTATTCATAAAAAATTGCTAACGGTTAGTAATTCCTACAGGAAATACATTCAAGGGTAGAACTATGGAAAAACATATGATGAGTGATCCTAGCGAGCGACGCCATTAATCCTATCAATTGAGACAACGTTGCTATCCTTAAAGTAACGCAGTGATAGAAATAGTAAGTAATCGCAGGAATAGAAATGAGTGAGAGGAAATAGCAAAGTTGTTGATCCTTGTGATTCATGCAACGTGTGGTTTGGTATTCCGTGTATCGATGAATAATGGAAGAATTTTGACGGAATGCACATCGTGGGTGGTTGTTCACTCTCAACCATGACGATACAACTCCCACCATTCCGCTCTTCCTACTCCTTTCAAATATGGGCCTTGGCATTGGTGGCCTGGCGACTTTGGAACAATTTTAGGACGCAAGGTCCGGTGGCACTGGAAAATAGAATTCGACCGTTTGGTGGCAATGACTTCTGAGTTTTGAATGGCGGCGTCGTCAGCATTCAGTACTGTTTTGGTTCGGCGCGAACTAAGCAGGTGCGGTGTGGAGGTCGCTCAGACCAATTATGGGAGAGCGCCGGAAGAGGAAAGCTGTTCGTATGTGACTGCTGTTTCGAAAATTAATCCTTACGGAGGGCCTTTTGGGGAGTGTTTACGCATGGATTATCCATTTTAATGAGAAGCTTTACTCAGGGTAACTGTCGGAGTTATATGGTTGTCAAATCCTCTGAATTAGTTCCAAGGTGTGTTAGTTTCGGTTATTTTTATAACCAGAAGTATACTATCGATTAAGTTAGAATAGGGTAGCTTCCTGCATCAAAGTAAACGAAAGGCATTCATTGTGATTCGTTACCCATCATTAGTGTATTCATAATATACAAATTATTTGGTTTTAGAAATCCCAGTTTAGACGAATGGCAATGGTCAATTTTATCCTCATTTGAAAAAGGCCAGATTGGCGCCCATGCGATGCCACTCAACGTGACGTCACAGGGACCTAGTTTCTACACGAGAGGATAGGAGTTTTACATCGTCTGAGATTACCAATGCATGCATGAGGCACAGAGATCAGGGAAACATCTCTTAATAATCACCCATTAAAAATACCTAAGTTTTCCTGCGTTTGATAGGGTAATAATAATCCTTCGTCATCAACGGCTTCCGGGTGCAGCTGCGTGTTGCGCTTTGTCGTGCCTTTGCACGACAAAGGCACGACAAAGCGCAACACGCAGCTGCACCCGGAAGCCGTTGATGACGATGCCTCTCGCTGCGAAAACCTACGTTCAATAATAATCCTTATTTAAGCCAAGCGCTACCTGCTAGCAGGGTACTCTACTATCTGCTAGCAGCCAGCATCGCAGCGGCGCACAATATCCTCGCCCCAAGGACAACTCACAAGGCGGCAGCGGGACCAGAATGACGTTACACGGGCATTCTGGTTCTACCAGCATTCATACTTAGCCGTCACGTTTTCGCTTGATTGAAAATTTTCACTTTTCAATTAATCGCGAAAAATATATATCGTCATTTAAAAATCTAAAAGCGTAAAATGCGTACTCCAGGGGTAATAATCTTTTGATTTAGGCAATAAAAAAATAATAGGAAACCACTCTACTGAACTTCATATTCATTTATTTACGGTAAGGCCGATTCCCTATTATTCTATGTATACCTCTTGCTGGCTTCTCTGATATTCTACCGTCTCATCATAATTACGGATCAATTATCCTAATATTGGTTTGACGCAGCTCTCCACTCAATTCTTCAGTAAGTTCATCCACTCACCTTTTCTCATTTCTTCCCTTCCACAGCCGTCTTTATCTGGTCCATATATTTCATTCGAGGCATTCCTTTTTCACTCTTGACATCCATTTTTCCTCCACTGCACATTCTTTCCTCAAACGCGGTGCATATTTCTTAGGTTTATTTATTTTTTAGCATTCCCACCCCACTCTGTGCTCGCTGCGTCCAACCCCTCTGACTCCTCCGAAACTAATCTTTTAGCTTCCTCTCCTCACCCACCATGTCCGGCACTTCCTCACCGTCAACTCTACCTTCCTCTCCATCCCCTTCTCTTCCGAAAGTATTTTTATTTATTGCCAAACTACCGAAAACAGCGCATTTTGGCCTTTTACATCGGGGTTTTCAATACATTTTACAATGGGACGTGCGCGAACCCTGGGTTGGGGCGGGACTACAACCCAGGCGGGACTCGAATGCGCGCCCTCTCGTGTGGCAGGCGTGGACTTTCCCCGCCGCCGGCAGAACTAAGGATTTTGCACTAATGATGATGGTGATGAGGAGTCAGTCTTACGTCAGTGGTCCGGGAGTTTACGCGTCCATCACGTGATACCACCACTACCCTTTTCATCTCGTTTTAACCCAAGGTCAGAAAAAGTATTATCAAGTATACTACAATTTCCTATCACCTTGGAAGATTTCATGAATCTAACTTCATAAATAAGGGAATAAAACATGGTTCCTTGTACCTATGCACCCGGAGCGCTGTAGTACGAAATTGTTTTGTCGCGTGGGTTGACAATTTTTCCAGAGTCGAACCGAGGTCCTTAGGGTCAAAAACTGCCCGTGTTCGCAAGTATATTATAATTTTCTATGACCGTGGGAAATTTCATATACCTGACTTCTTTAATCAGGAAGTTAGACATGGTTCTTTGTACCTATACACCCGAAGCGCTGTAGTACGAAATTATTTTGTCGCGTGGGTTGACAATTTTTCCAGAGTCAAACCGAGGTCCTCAGGGTCAAAAAACTTCCCGTATTTGCAAGTATATTATAATTTTCTATGACTATGGAAAATTTCATGTACCTGACTTCCTAAATAAGGAAGTAAGACAGGGTTCCTTAGAACCCATGCATCCGGAGCGCAGCAGTGCGAAAATTATTTTTCCCGTGAGTTGACAATTTTTCTAGAGTCAAACCATGGACCCTAGACTCAAAATGCACACTATCATAAATTTTCATTTTATTAACTATAAATAACAAAAATTTAAGTTCCCTGCATCGATTACGTTGTGAGAAAACCGTGTTTCCTTTTACCTATGTCTCCCGTTTAAATGCACGTAAAATTTGAATTCCCGCCGCGCTCGAGACTCAAGATGGTGGATTACATTGGTCAAGTGCGTGATACGACCTGTCTTTTACTGACCTTGTTTTAACCCTTCGACCGGTGCACCCCTATCGGCGATAATTGAAAATTACCTCCTCCAGTACAGTTCCAGGGGTCATTGGAAAGCGCATTTGGGGAATCGAGTAACGAAAATGTTTGGTGCTGTAAACGCAATAGATAAGAAAAGTGGCCGATTAGATATGATGATAATTGTGCCAAGGCACGGCTCTGATTAAGTTCTTATTGGGCCTGACCAAGAAGGTCATAAATGAGAAATTTTTGTGAAACTTGCGTTATTTTTTCAGGCAACACTTTTCGCTGTGATTAGGACGTATCTTGAAGGAATGGTATTTTCTCGCAAAATGAAAAACATACATGACAGATTTATTCACACAGGAATTCTTCCCTTGGTGATCATCGAATTACTTCCCAGGATGGAGAGAATTGAGATGTTTCCATATCTCATCTAGAAGCTGTCTCTCCTCACCCACCATTACGAGCACTTCGTCGTTCTACCTCCTCTCCGTCCACTTCACCTTCTCCATTCTTCGCCACACCCACATCTCAAACACATCCATTCTTGACCGTTTTTCCCCACCGCTACACTCCAAAAACCTTTTTCTTTGCTCATCATGAGGAGGAATAGCCCTAATGTTGAAGGTTTTTAATGTGAATCAGTATAAATGTGCAGCAATTAGGGGTTTCTGCTTCATTTCCGATGTCTGCTAATCAGACACTTCACGCCTGAGATCAGCGGTAAAATAATTTCGCCTGACGAACTCTTCCTGCTGGCGCTAAGTATATTAGGGTGAGGAACTGGAAGTACCTACATGAAAATATTTAGCGTTTATACTATCCTCTTCTTGCTGCTGAAGTAGTTCTACCTATTCATCCTCCATTACTATTGAATTTTCTTCATCTTTCATTTGATGTTAATTTTAGATATAATAATAAAATTTTTGTACGGATCGTACACTCTTTCGCAATATAACTTAACAAGGTTCAATACGATAAGATGTAATATAACTTGTGCGTGCATTGATAGTATAATTCAAAATGTAAATAATAAAATGCATAAAATTGTACAGGTTCGACTGAAATGCTTGGTAAGAACACAGGGAAAACTTTCAACGTACATTCAGTATCTGCTGTATTCCTGTCTTACAATCGCAGACAATATCAGTCTTGACATTCATTTTCCATTTTTAAGATTGAATGAATGGGAAAACATATAGAGCTTTTTGGAATGCTTATTGTGAAGTTGCATGGCTCTTATTATGGAATTATTTGTAGATTTATTTCTTTTGTAGTATTTTCGATGAAAATATACTCAATTCCAGAAGACGGAATTGTTGATTCGGTCCTCTGGAAATCGTTCCAGAAAGAGTGGGTATCTTATGTTGTTGCTTAGAAGATTGTACTAGAAGAAAAGATCATTGGCTCTGCTCCAGCAAGAAATTGTATTAATGTCTATTGTGTCCTCCAGTGTTCTCCTACTGATCATTGGTATTTAATATTATTTGGAATTTACTCCCAACGTCGCGCTTCGATGGGAAATTATGTCAAGGAAAAGAGTTGTATTCCAAGAGATTCTAATGTAAAATATCTTTTTGTGTCCTTGTTTAACCGTTTTAGTCCCACCTTTCTTTAATTTCAAGTTATTTCGCTGAAATTCATTATACTTACGTGACTTCTTACACTTCGTAACACCGATAGTATTCAAGGATCTCATTTTATAAGTTCACAAACTTTTTTACCCGATTTTTTAAATAATGGACATTAATGTACCGCTGGAACTTTAGAATACTTTTTTCTCTCTCATCTAATATTCCCAAAATAAGATAAACCAGTGATTTTTCTTTCTTTAAACTCTTTATTCATGAGGTTTTATTAATGCCTTCAACTTACCTTTATCCTCTTCTCCGCTCTCCTCGGAATGTATTGCACAGAGGCCTCTGTGTCCCGCACTGACATCTCCTCCCTTCAGGGAAAGTGCTTGGCGAGCGGTAATTTGGGGGAAGGGGATGGGGGGGGGACCACTGAGGCGTCGCGGGGCCAACCAACCAAAGCGCGGGACACGGGCCGACCTAATCAGCTGTGTCTGCTGCGCGCAGCGGCGCTCTCTTGTTTTTTTCTCCTCTCTCTCGTTCGCCACACCACTCGACTTCCCTTTCCCTCTCGAATGAGGAGTTCGTCCGTGGCGGAAGTTTCGCTAATCTCTTTATTTTTTCACCGTTTTCATTTTCTCCTTCGGGAGCCCGTGACTTATGAAATATTCTCCGCTTAAGCGGTGCTCATGGAACGGGCGGATGCGTCGTTTTCACTCATCCCGGTGGTGGAACGTCATAAGAGTGTAACGTCTCGATGGCTGTGTCGGTGCCTTGATTATCTCGTCTGTTGGGGCATCGCATCGAGGGAAGGTCAGGCACAGTAGTCAGGGTATCAGGAAGTGCATCGTGTCCAATCAAAGGAGGCGTTTATGAATTATCTGCGGTTGTACCATCCTAAGTTGACACCGGGCCGTATAAATTCTTATGAAAATTAAAAAAAGGGATCATCATCACCGGTCGAACATCCTAGGATTGGTTTGACGCAGCTTTCCACTCACTTCTCTTATCAGCTAATCTTTTCACTCCTACGTATTTCTTCTCTTTCACATCCTTCTTTACTTGTTCCATATATTTTGTTCGAGGTCTTCCTTTTCCATTCTTGCCTTCCAATTGTCCCTCGACGATTGTCTTCATCAGGCCATCATGTCTCAAGATGTGGCCTATAAGGTTGTTCCGTCTTCTTGTTAGGGTTTTCATGAGGCTTCTCCTCTCTCCTACTCTTCTTAGGACTTCTTCCTTACTCACTCGGTCCATCCATTTGATCTTCATCATTCTTCTGTAGCACCACATTTCGAAGGCCTCTATCCTTGCTTTCTCCGCTGCGGTCATTGTCCATGCCTCACTTCCGTATAGGAGCATACCCCAAATGTAGGTTCTTATAAATTGTTTCTTTACTTCCATATTTAAGTTTCCCGTTGTAAGCAGGTCTCTCTTTTGGTGGAATGCTCTCTTCGCCTGGGCTTTTCAGCTGATGATTTCTTTCTTACTTCTCCCGGCACTAGTTATCTTGCTTCCGAAATAACAGAATTCATCCACCTCTATTAGTTTTTGCTTCCCTAGTTTAATGTGAGTCTTCACTGCCTTTACCTGGACCAATAGGAGAGTTAGACGAGGAAGAAGAGTTCACCATGGAAGAGCAAATCGCAGCACTGGCCACCCAAGTAACACAGCTCACGCAGACTCTCAACGCCTTCCAGAACCAACTGCCAGCACAAGCTGCTCCCGTTGCACCTGCCTTTGCAGCACTCCGCCCCGCATCTCAGCAACCTGGACTGGAATTACCCCGTAGACGAGGTACTACAATTACTTACCTTGCTTAAAAATAATAAGTCTTCTCTCAAACTCAAACCACGTGACATACGCGAGATAGATTTTGTGCTAGAAGTGGCTGCAGAATTCGAGACTCTAACGCCCCATTTACAAAGGGCGGTGTACAACAGAGGCCGACTCCTGCTCACCGTAGCCACTCTGGGGTGGCCCGAGGCTCTACGCCTCACACCATCAGTTCCCGCCGAGATCTTGCGACTACCTGCCGGATACCAGACACCACCACCTCAACAGCCGCCGCCGCGGCCGCAGTACCAGATGCAGCCCTTTCGGAGGAACCCCGGTCGAGGAAGAGGCCGCGGTCGGGGACAAGGCAACAACTCCTCCTAACTGCCCCCAGCTGCAGATCCCCGAGCGAACTCTGTCAACATCAGTTCCTTCGATATTTGCGATCTTCGTGGTGTGGACTGGATCAGAAGTGGAGCTCCCTTTGTAATAAGGAAAGGGGCCTCTAGTCGTGCTGGCCTGAAGAGTGGTCGCTGGTAGAGTGGATGATGGGTGAATAACAATACACTCCTCCTCAGCTCCAACAGGTACAATATAGTGAAGGTGCATGAAATCGATTGGGGATGGGGTATATGGCCCACTGACAAGTTCGTAGCCCAGGTCATAGGTCAGTGATACTAAGAACAATCGCAGGCTATATGTACAAAGGGGCGTTAAGCTGTGCATAGCACAAAATGTCTGATACGCACTCCAATGGCCGGACAACATGGTTTCTATCATGGAACCCCTCTGAAGATGCACTGCTTCCAGTCGACGACTGATGTACTTGATAAGGCGGGAATCCATTATACGGATCCTGGTGGCTATAGGTTGGCAACCTTCCTGTGTCTTTAGCCGGAATGTTACGCGTACCAGTGAGCTCACCTTGTTGAACTGACTGACTGATTTACCAATTTGCCCAGGAACTGAGTGAGCATGCATTGAATGGGCCAGGTTCATATTGATGGGTCTGATGGACATTATTTCACTTGCTGTGCGTCGTTGAACATTTACATCTAACGATGAGAAAAGCTGCTGCAATCGCCTGTTCTTGACATTGTCCTGGTCCATTAAATACTGTTCCACATCTCGTTTTATGGTTTCCTCAGCACTTGGAGGTCTGACCACGTGACGGCTCAATGGATTCAGTACTAGTGTTAACATGGTGTCCTCATCAACTGGCTGCACCTGAAACTGAGTTGCAGCTCCTATCAGATGTCTATACTGAGGGTAACGTTGCCAGGCCTGGTTCAACAGGGAAAAGGTTGTTGTCAACGAATCTAGATGACCAGAGTAAAGAAAGCTGGGAAACTGTACGAAGGGGAGGCATCCAAAATCAGTTTGAAGGAATGGGAGAATGGTGAGCTGATCCAAGTTAACCAGAATATTTTTCAAATCCTTCTCCGTTTCTGCTATAACGGCTATGTCATCGGCAAATCTTAGCATGTAATTTTTTCTCCATGGATATTCACTCCCAATGCCTTTTCTTTGATTTCATTAATGGCTTTCTCAATGTAATTGTTGAAAATTACGGGTGACAATAGACAGCTTTGTCTCACTCCTTTCCTAATTCTTGCTTCTTCGCAGCTGGGCCCTAATTTTATGACCGCTACTTGGTTTTTGTATAAACTGTGGTTGATTCTTCTGTCATTGTAAAGAACCCCAATTTCTTTTAGGATTCCAAGCATTGTGCTCCAATTTACGTTTTCAAAAGCCTTCTCTAAGTCCACGAACGCAACGAACATTGGCTTGTTCTTTACCATCCTCTCTCTATGAGCAGTCTAAGGGCCAATATTGCTTCCCTTGTGCCTTTGTTTTTTCTGAATCCAAATTGGTCCTGATCCAAATATTCTTCTGCTCTTCGTTCTATTCTTCTATAGACGATCCTTGTCATTATCTTCGACGCATGTGTGGTTAGGCTTATGATCCTAAAATCTTCGCAGTTCTCCGCTCCATTCTTTTTAGGAATAGGGATTATAATGTTCCTCTCGATGTCCTTTGGTATCCCATCTGTCGAGTACATTTCACTAATTGTTTTTGTACAGGTGGTTCAACGTCTTCTCTCCTGCATTTTTAATTAGCTCTGTTGGAATGTCATCAATTCCAGACGCTTTATTTATCCTAATTAAGGTCTCTTAGAGCCGCATCAAATTCTGATCTTAAAATTGGGGCTCCCATGTCATCGGCATCCACTTCCCTCTCGCTTTTGATAGCATTCGTTCTGAGGCGACTTCCTTTGTACAAATCTTCCAAATATTCCTTCCATCTCTTCCCTTTTTCTTCGTTTTCAATCATTAGATCTCCGTGTTTGTCCCTAAGGGTATTACACCTTACGCTCCTTTCCTTAAAGTGGTATCTCGCTGTCCTATAGTCGGCATCTACTTTGCCATGTTTAAGATTGTTTTGTACTTCTTCACAAATATTTTTCATCCATGTTTCTCTAGCCTTCCGCGCTTTACGACATATTTCGTTCCTTATTCTCTTGTAACAATTCTGTCCTTCATCTGTTTTCGCAGCCTTATATTTTCTTATTTCTTCAATGAGATCTAATACTTCCTGCATGATCCATGGTTTTTTCATAACGACTCTTCTTTTGCCAAGACCTTCCTCAGCTGCTGCCTGCATACCACTTCTAATGGTTTTCCAACTCTCCTCCATTGGTTTATTGGCCGAATCCTCCCCTATTTTCTTTTCTACAGCTTCTTTAAAAGCCAGTTGATGCTGAACCTCCTTCAATTTTTCAACCTGCCATGTATTTTTTCACGGCTGCTTTCAATTTTTTAAATTTTAGGTGGCATTTCATCATAACTAACAAGGGGAGACCACGAAAGTTGCTCCGCCTCTTTCAATGCCGTATTTTTTATGGCCTTCGGAATGGTAAACACATCCCTGAACTAGTAGTGGTTCTGTTGAATGGGCCTTACTTTGGCTGTAATTAATTAATTTTCATGCGGTACTTTTCACAAGCCGCGTATAGTTTCATGATATCACATCCTATTGCAGGAGGGTTAGGTGGGGAAGTGGTTAGCGATTATGGCTATCATCCGGGGGAACAGGGTTCAAGGCTCCATTCTGGCTTTATATTTTCTTGTCTACATTGTGATCATACGGCGTCAACTTTTTCATTAATTTTAATTGCGACAAGCATATACATGAGACTATTTTTTTATCACCATAATGGCGTTAGGTATTTAAGCAGTGTCATTTCAAACACGGAGATACGACGACTGCACTAGCAAGGGTTGGTGTGCGCCAAAATGTTAATTTTTTCATTGCTTATACTGATCAACTTCCACATTAAAAATGGAAACCACTCTTGCTAGAGCTCATACAATTAAAGGCTCGCGGCGACCAACAACATGCGTACAGACATAATTAATAAGAACAAAAACGATTATAAAATGCCGTATTTCTCGAACACTTGTAATTCACTTTACTCCAAAGGGAGTTTACTTACACAGTACCTATGTGCTAAAAGAACCATTCCGAAATATAATTTTCATTAATAAATAGGATGAAATAAAAGTTTATGACCCTGGACCGAACGTGGTGGCGTATAAAATACGTCAATCTTCGAAAGCTAAGGATTTCAACATCGTACGTACATTCTGGGCTAGAATGGTTTCGTGTATTCCTACAATGTACTTTGACTGTCTATATTGCGAGTTTTCAAAGTTCGAGGTATTGTAGCTATTTTTTTTAGATCAGCAAGAGGAACCCGTCACACGTGGCGTATAAATTACGCCGGGCGACCGGCCGTATACCACCTCTGTACCTTTATATCTGTATCACCTATAAATGTACAAGATTTAACTAATTTCTGCAAATAAAGATTAATTTTAACAAAAATCGAGTATTATCATATATGCACATAACATGGGCAAAGTACGCCATTCGCCCGGTTGTGAAGAAATAACAGTCGCGCCCGCTAGAGGGTTAAAAGCAACAATTACACCAAATGTGTCTTGTGCTCGCCGCTTCCCAAAATCTTCCGTAGCCCTTCCAATATAATAACAAGATATGCACCAACAAATGTCATTTCTTCCAAAAAAAAGCCACTGTTTTAGCCCCCCGTTAATCTCTCGTTATGTTTTTGAGTAGAAAGTGGAGCCTTCACTTCTCCGCGTTGAAAATGACACTGCTTAAATACCTAAACGTCATTATGGTGATAAAAAATAGTATCATGTCTATGCTTGTCGCAATTAAAATTAATAAAAAAGTAACCCTGGTCCCCCAGGTGGTAGCCGTAAGCGCTAACCATTACCCCACCTGACCCTCCAGACGAAGAGAGCGATATCATGAAAATATATCCGGCTTGTGAAAAGTACCGCATTACAATTAATTAATTACAGCCAAACTAAGGCCCATTCAACGGAACCACTACTAGTTTAGGGATGTGTTCACCATTCCGAAGGCCATAAAAAATACGGCATTGAAAAAGGCGGAGCAACTTTCGTGGTCTCCCCTTGTAAGTTATGGTCACTATCGATATCTGCTCCTGGATAACTTTTGCAATCTTCACCTGGTTCCTGAATCTTTGTTTCACTAGAATGCAGTCGATTTGGAATCTTGTAAGGTCCCCTGGCATCTTCCACGTGTATCTTCTCCGAAGGGGGTTTTTTAATAAAGTGTTGGTAACCACTAGCCTGTGCTAAGTGCAGAATTCAAGTAGCCTTTCTCGTCTTTCATTTCGGTTACCTAACCCATATTTCCCAGTTATTATTCCGTCTTGACCTTCGCCGACGACGGCGTTCCAGTCACCTAAAATAATAAGATTTTCTTCCCCTCTTACCTGCTTGATAACTTCCGCTTTATCTTGGTAGACATCTTCTACTTCTTCGTCTTCATAATCATGGCATAGGCATGAAAACCTGCACCACTACAGTAGTTACGGGTTTAGTATCTATCTTTACCATTACTATCCTTTCATTAAACTGCAGGTAGCTTTTAACACGCATCCCGGCGCTCTTTCTAAGCATTATGCCTACTCCAGCATTACCATTTAGCGATACTATGTGTATCATTCTGTAGCTTTTACTCCAAAAGTCTCCTTCTTGGTGCCACTTCATTTCGCTGATGCCTAATACGTCGACATTCATTCGTCGCATCTCCACCTTCAAGTTCTCTAGCCTACCGCAGGTACGAAGTGATCTAACATTCCATGTTCCTACCCTTAATCTTATCCTTAGCCTATCATTTTTGACGGACGTATCCTCTCGAGTAGTCCCCGCCCGGAGATCCGAATGGGGGACTAGTTTACCTCCGGAATATTTAACCCGAGAGAATTCCATCATGTCATTATATAAATTGAGTGGAGTAGCTGCGACTCCTCGGGATGATTAAGTGGTGGTTTCCCCTTGCCTTCCACGTCGCAGTACTACAGCCGTTGAAGTAAATGTTACCACGCCCGTAGTGGTATGTGTGTCGCTGTACCGACCAGTATGGTCTCCACCTTCGCACATGTGAAGAAGACCTGCTGCCCTCTCCCCCCGGGTGATGAGAGGCATAATTGTTGGCGGCCCCCAGTTGCCAAGTCACGGTATCTTCACAGGTTTTGGTATCTTTTAAATGGTCTACCTTACCCAAGGGTAGCCCAATACCCCCTCAGAACACCGCCGCTTTTTGTCCACGACTGCTTATTCGACGAGAGAACTCGCTTATCTCGCAGCTAACCTCTATATCTAAAGGTCGACCCACCGTCCGCAACCCGGTGGACGCACTCGGTGGCTTTAAGCTCAGCCGCGAGACTCTTTTGATATCATAAGCTATTGCTCGACCATCTTAAGTTGGCAATTGGTCTTTTGGAAGTGGTCTTCTTTTTTGAACTTGGTCGCGTTTAAGTCCGATAATGCCCCACATACTTCCTGAGAAAAAGTTCCCTGAGGTTTATTTACTTAGTACTGTGAGGGAATGTAGAAAGAAATTTAGGTGACTCCATAAAACCAATCGCTAAATATAACGGAATGAAGTCGAGAAATCACTGCTCAGAGGGCCTAGTAATCTCATGAAAGTCTATTTGTGTTGCTCATGAGAATAAGCATCGGTAATGCAGTAGAGCATACGAAATGGTAAGTAAACGGCGTCAAACTTTCTCGTGATTATCTTTTTCAATCTACGTGTAGGTCTATAAGCACAATGGCATATCTTCTCATCACTAATCCTTCAGGGTAGATTGGACATCGAAGTTCTCTAAGTAGATGTTCCATGTGAATGTATTCCAATTATCCTTCCATGTTATTGGTACAAAAAGCATCATATCTGTGAATCATAAGGAATAGTATTCCGTGAGAGATCCCGATCAGAAAAGTACAATGTTATTTCTGGGAAATGTGTGACTGCCCTTGGATTTGATAAAAGTAGCTTCTATTTTTTTTTGGTATAGTTCTCCGTAACCAATTCACAATAAGTTATTTATCGCCTCTGTCGGAGACATAATACGACATGAACCGGTGCACTTCACCTCTATTAATCTATTAACTCCTATGCCAAATGTGTTCTAAATTTTGATCCTTTTTTTTCATCCCTCATCCATCTTGCTCCATCACTATCGTAATTTTCCCCCTATTCCTCGCACCACCCGATGAAATTTACTATTCTTTGTTATTTATTTGTAAACACTGTTGAATATTTTTTGTTCATTATTGGTTACGTTGCTTAATATTATGAATTTGTTCCTCCTATTATTGTAGTCCTCTGTAATTGTCCTCGTGCTGTTTTTGGATTAAATAAATAAATAAATAAAGAATATCCCGTCTCCATTCTCGTACATTCCATCGGCGATGTGGCGATGAAAATACGATCCACGCCTTAATTCTCTCCTCATTGGATAAACTCTTTCCACGCTCTTACTTGCGTACTCTTCCACAGCATTTGCTTCGACTAACTTCCCGCATTCTGTCGCATTACTCCCTGAAAATTTTGTGTAAACTTTTGACCGAAAGCGGAAAGTTTAATAAGGTGGTTTCTATTTATTTTTTTATTGCCTAAATCGAAAGATTATTACTCTTGGAGTACGTATTTCACGCTTTTAGATTTTTAAATGACGATATCTATTTTCCGCGATTAAATGAAAAGTGAAAATTTTCAAGCGCGCGAAAACGCGACGGCTAATTATGAATGCTAGGAAAACCCCATGTGACGTCGTTCTGGGTCCCGCTGTCTCAAAGTGAGGTGACCTTGGGGCGAGGCTCTGAGCGGTGATACGACGCAGGATGCTGTAGCAGAGTACCCTGCTAGCTGGTAGCGCTTGGCTTAAATAAGGAGTATTAATACCTTATCAAATGACGGAAACCTTTCGACCTTAGCCAGTTTTAAGGTGATTATTAAGAGATGTTTCCCCGAGCTCTGTGCCTCATGCATGCATTGGTAATCTCAGATGATGTAAAACTCCTATCTACTCTTATAGAAACAAGGTCCCTGTGACGTCACGTTGAGTGGCATCGCATGGGCGTCAATCTGGCCTTTTTCAAATGAGGTTAAAATTGACCATTGCCATTCGTCTAAACTGAGATGTCTAAAACCAAATAGTTTGTATGTTATGAATACACTAATGGTGGGTAACGCATCGCAATCGCAATGCCTTTCGTTTTCTTTGATGAAGGAAACTACCCTATTCGTGGACGGACGCGCCTACATTTAATTCTTTTTCTGATTGTTTACCGCCTGTATCTAATCCAATCCCTTCTAACTATGACCGCTCCCTCACTTCTTGCACCAATCACTGCCTCTCTCGTATCGAGCCTCTCCTCACTTCATAACCCTCTACCAGATAATGTCGATCCTGCTCTGCTCTCTTCTGGCTCTTTCATCAACTTTCCCGATCCCCATATAACATATCTGTAAAAAAAAACTAAGCTCCCACTTCTTCCCCTTTTAAATTTTCTTTCAACTTGTCAAAGTTGATTTTTTAATAATTCCATTTCATAGTCTCCCATGTTTGTGGTTGTTTAAATTTTAAAGTTATTACTTACATCCATTGTAATCAAGTTACCGTTTCACTTTAATATATCTTTCACTTTAATATTTTAATTTCACTTTAATATCAGAAGTGTTGTTTTTATACGAACAATTTAAAGTAAGAAATAAAAATTATACCCCATATACGAGGGTGGTTTGAAAAGTTCTCGGAATGGAATAGAAAAAATCTTCTTATATCACTGAAACTTATTTTATTTATCAATATAGTCTCCAAGTAGATTACTACATTTGGTCCAATGATATTCCATTATTTTGATCCAATCTAGAAATTGAGATTTCTCTAGGCCTGCAAAATAGTTGTCAACTCCGGCTATCAGTTCTTCTTTTGAAGTAAATCATTTATCCACCAAGTCCACCATCAAAAAATTTCAGTTTTGGGAAGAGATGGAAGTCTGACGGAGGCACATCAGGTGAATAAAGCGGAAGTGGCAACAATTAATACCATAGTTCGTGTTATTTTGCCATGGCGACAGCACATATGTGCAGGCACGCATTGTATTGATGAAGGATGACTTTCTTCCTTGCTAAACCTGGCCTTTTTCCGCGTATATTATGTTGCAATTAGTCCAAGAGGTTAGCATAGTACCCTCTAGTAATTGTTTGCCTAAAGAAGAGACAATCTATACACAGAATCCCCTTCACATCCCAGAACACTGATGCCATAACCTTTCCAGTCGAAAGAATTGTCTTTGCTTTCTTTGGTGGTGAATAATCATCATGTTTCTACAGCTTTGGCTGTGTTTTTGTCTCTGGGGAATAGTAATGGACCCAAGTTTCATCTTTGGTCACAAACCGGTGCAAAAAAACTCGTTGGTTTTCCCTAAAACGGGTCAAATATTGTTCCGATGTGTCCATTCTAATGCGTATTTGATCCAGCGTCAAGAGTCGCGAGAGTACTCATCTTGCAGATAATTTTTTCATTTCTAATTTTCCGTTAAAATATAATATACTATTTTATATGACATCTGGCAAGCAAGAGCAATTTCAACCACTTTCAATCGGCGATCCTCCATTACCATTTTGTGCACTTTTGCAATGATTTCTGGAGTAGTGACACTTCTTTGCCGACCTTTGTGCGGACATCATCTAATTTCCCCCGACCAAATTTAAATCCTTTTGTCCTCTTGGCAACAGTTGACTATGAAGGAGCAGAGTTCCCTAGTGTATTCTGGGAATCGGCATGAATTTCCGTTGCTTTCATACCTATCTTTACGAAGCACTTATTCACTGCACGAATCTCGATTTTTTCCACCTTTGCAAATCACTATGCGGGAACAACAAAAAAGTCACGTCACCGACACAGTTCTTTTCCACGAGCATTGAAGTGGCATGTGTTTACAGCGAACAGTTCTATGAGTATCTAGTGAAAAGTTCGTTGCACTAGCGCTGATTATTCGTGGTGATTCCGAGAACTTTTCAAACCACCCTTGTACACTCCCCTTGACCGGGAGAATACAATTGTACTGGCCATAAGATCTGCCTTCGTACTCCTCCACCATCTGTGTGTGTGAAAGATAATAATAATAATTAATTATGTATTTTATCAAGTTCAAGGATTAAGTCTCTGCGCGCCGAATCCCATGTCCTCGCTGTACTTTCGAAGTGTGGCCCAATGAGCTTGAAATAGTACCTACCTTTTACCTTTTCATCTGGAAATCTTTCCACAACACTCCTGACGAATCAGGGCTCTGCCACAAATATTTCTTATGTGTGTCCCTCACAATAGGTCAGAATTTATCGTAACTCCTATAGATATTTCACTACACCTTTCGCCTTATTATTAACACCATCCACAACATATAAATTAGAATATTTGGGCTAACTCCGCAAGACATGTTCCGCCGCTCATTTTCTCAGATTATGTTCTTTTCCCCCTCTTGGCTCCACAAATGAACGTCGTTTAAATGCTATGATACGATATAAGCTTAAACTATAAGGGAATATAAAGTTGGCCAGTTCCTACCTTTTCCTGTTGCACAAATATTAAACATTTACATGCTACTAAATGCTGAATTATAAATTCATATTTTTACGTACCAGGCATTTGAGCGGAGTAGCTCATCTCCGGAGAAATTAGTTCCGGGGCATCGTCTCCCATTTACATTCTGCTTCGCTCATAAAGGGTCTAAGAAGGTTAAGATGGTGAAAAGTGCCCCCCGATATTTTGAGAAATAAAAAATGTACACTTGAAGTGCATCCAAATGTATGTGTTTTCCCAAAGTTTCAGACCTCAACAATGGAAAATAACCCCAGAAAAAATTGAAACAATATTTTTAGTTTTTTTAACCATATCGCTCCTGATCTAATTCCAGGCTCGGATTGCAATTTCAACAAATGTTTTCAATGCTAACCTAAGGAATGATTTGCCCCGTGTACAACGGCCTTTATGTATATTCGAAAAGACGATTCAATTATCACCGCTTCTGCCATTTTCACGCATTAAATAGGAAATTAAAACTTAACAGTATGGTTATAAAGAATAATTCCGATTAATCTAAGTGGGATAGGCATTGTTTATGTTAATGTTTATTCTTAATCAATAATATTAGAAACTGATCAACAATCGCTGCTCTCAACAATCAAATCAAATATCCACCTGGAATACATAGATGCAAATGGCAGAAAGCAGTTATTCGTGTTTTTGACCATGTTCCACTAATTATAAAAATCTGAAAAAAATAAGATTATACTTTCAGATAGGGGTAACAACAGGTATTTTTTCGGCGTGTCTATTGTTTCCTAAAATTTTTAATTTAATTTTGAAAATTTCAAACTTATGTAAAAGTTTCGTTTTAGGCTCAAAATTTTTGAAAAAAATCGGAATGGTAGACCGTATAAATATAACCAATTTAAAATCATTGAAACGATTTTATAAGAATAAAAACTGGAGATATGGTTTAAAAAAAACTAAAAATTGCGTTTCAATTTTTTCTGGGGTTATTTTACACTGTTGAGGTCTGAAACTTTGGGATAACACATAATTTTGGATGCACTTTAAGGGTATATTTTTTATTTCTCAAAATATCGGGGGGCACTTTTCACCATCTAAAGCTGCTAGACCCTTTTCTATTAACGTAATGCAAACGTCACTGCACTTCAGCAGGAACATTTAAATGTCCGTCGCACCACAGCCTCATAAGAATGCGCGTCACTCTTGTTATATCGGTCTCTTCATTGACTTATGTCTTCATTTAAGCAACTGTAATCGTCTTGAAATTTTCAAAGTAAATGGAATGGACCTAGATCAATATTTGTCTGTACCTCATTTATATGATTGTTTTCTTGTGAGAAAATAATGATGAAATATTTTGAAATTTGAGAAAAACACAAATTGTGACCAGGGTCTTATATATTTACTCTGGTAATTTCAAAACAATAAATAATAAATGGAACGTAAAACGCCTTGAAATAAGACTGGTGGAGCTCGAGTGGCGCGTCGTCTTAAGGCATGCAACCGATATAATTGTTTATCTTTTCTACATCTACGTCTACATAATGCTCTGCGAGCCTCCTTTAGGGTAGACACTCAAAAGTTATGGCACTTTTTCACACAATTTATTTAAGACGACCGGTTTCGTCGCAGAGGCGACATCCTCAGGTACAGAAATCGTTATTTTTACAGTTATTTTGTTGTTGTTTATCTGGTTGCTAATACGCGTTGGTAGGGGAGGGTTGCGTTGGAGTTTGAGCGTTACTCAACTTCAGGGGAATTTCCAAGAGGGGGGACACCAACCCTTCCTTACCAACGCGTAGTAGCAACCAAATAAACAACAAAATAACTATAAAAATAACGATTTCTGTACCTGAGGATGTCGCCTCTGCGACGAAACTGGTCGTCTTAAATAAATTGTGCGAAAAAGTACTATAACTTTTTTATTGCTTACAATGGATTTTCACAAAGTTAAGCCTGAAACAACCGAGTTTATCTCCTTTACGGTGTTCGGCAGGGGAAGAGCAATACACCATTCAATAGGATCACCACATGGTCTTAAAAATATTGCGCATAGTAACGAAAAATTTGTCCGCATTCATTCCACATGCAAAGGTAAAACTTGCCAATGGTTAACAATTCACATAATAAATCCATGCTAGGTCACAACAATGGAAAAATAAAAACTAGCAATATGTCGTCCTAGCGAGTGACGCCATTAGCTTTTTTGATTGAGACATTGTTCCTACCCTTGATTGCACGAGGAGAGAATGTCATTTTAAATATCAGTTTTGCAGTCTATTTTCTTTGTTTTCTTCTCGAGATCACGTCTACCATAGTACACCCTAAACGAAGGATATGACTTACATCGTCTGAGAAAAAAAATCTTTTCCGAATTGACAAAGTAAATGTAGCCTATACTTTGATCTCATTTTTGGCATTTTTAGGAAGCAACCCGATACGAACAAAATTGTTATTGAGGATCAAGTCCTGGAGCAAATGTCGCACTTCCAGTACTTAGGATGCGATATAACATATGATGAGGAAAAAGATATTATAAATAAGGTGAACACTTTCCAGAGAATATGTGGCACAATTAGAAGAACTCTAAAAAACAAAACAAGTAAAGAAACACAAATAAAATTTTACATAGTAATGGCAGTCCCTACTGTACTCTACGGATCAGAATGTTGAGTACCAAAAAAGAATGAATTAAGGCAGATAGAATCATCGGAAATGAAATTTTTAAGATCAGCAAAAGGCTGCACAAGATTGGATAAAATAAGAAACACTCAAATAAGAGATGGACTGGGTGTCCAGGCAGTCACTGACAAACTACAAGACTACAAACATAAATGGAAGGAACATTTACTTCGAATGCCAAATGAAAGAATTCCAAAACAAGCAATGGAATATCAACCATTTGGCAAGAGAAGCATAGGACTACCAAGGAAAAGATGGTATTGTGAAGCCAGAACAGGCTTAGTAGCCTAATCCTGGAAGGAAGAAGAAGACTTTGATCTAATCTCCAGTAAATATTCCCATCCACAGCCGCCCAACAAATTCCTCTTCTTCCGTATGTTTATGCTCGATATATCGCCACACTCAATATCGAAATATTCGTTCCACTTTTGCAGTCACTTCTAAATGTCATCGTTGTAAGCATGAAATTATAACAAAATTTCCACGTCCTAATTGCACTTTTCTTAACGCCGCGATGCATTTTGCACCCTATTGGTCCTTTATTTACCTTCTGCCAGAGTCCATGAACTTGAAAACTAGAATTACTGACGACTAAGCCATTTACGGCATTTAGAAATGAGGTCGGGCGCGGGCATAGTGACTTTCCCTCAAGACCTTGTAATTCTCTTTTTCAATGGTATCAACAGTCCCACGAGCGGATACTAGGGGGAAAAAAACAAGTTTGGTTTTCTCGGAAGCGCGCGAACTCAGCGTCGAGTTATTCGCAAAGTCGGACGATTGCTGTGAGAGGAGGAGCCGGCCAACACGGGAGAAAAAAAAGCATGGCGCATTGTTTTCGAGGCACTTGAGCTGCGTGAGTGAGAAAAAAATGAAGTCAGAACCGCGCCATACACTTTCCTCGCGTCTGAGTTTCAGCTGGTGTTTGAGGGTATAAAAAGCATTAAAAATCTGGAAAATGTGCTCATCTTCACTTTCCTGCAAATATTTTCTGCTGTTTTTAGTTTTTGCTGCCGAAAGATGGAGCGATTGAGTTTAGGTGATGACGGGCTGTGGAAGTCATGGCTTTCTATTCTCCCCCCGACTCTTAGGAAGCGACCACTTTCTGCTCCTCCCCATTTTCCATTTTCCCGATGATCGCCTTTTCTATTTCCGCGCCGGATACATTCGGCGACGCCGGTCCGACTGACACGATGATGTCTCGCTAAACTGTCCAACGGGAACCATCCCGGCAGAAGCTACGCTACGCTAAATATGGTAACTGCTATCAGTTATGTTTTCGATGTTCAGCCGTAACTGGTAATCGACGTTTTGGCGTTTTTATTGTGTGTGTGGCGTTTTTGTTTTATGTGGCTATATTTTTGTTTTACTGTTTTTGGCGTGTAATTGCGGTTTTGGATCTTGAGTATTTAAAGTGTGGGCTGTCTGTGCAGCTCCATTATTATTATTATTATATTGTACAAGTTACAAGTTGGCAATTTGCCAGGTGGTAACAGTTTATACAAAATTAAAAAACAAAAATATTGTAAATGAAAACTACATCACCAAAATGAAACTAGATGGTGAATATTTAAAATGCAATGATGTTAATTTTCCAATATAAATCCTTTACACCTCTTCTTGAATATCCTTACGTTGTTAGGGTAGGGCTTAAACAGTTCTGCAGGGAGTCTATTCCATTCCGTAATCGTCCTGTTGAGGTACGAGAATTTCTTTACGTTAGTCCTTTGTGGCCGGCATTTCAACTTGTATTGGTGATCATTCCTACCAATATAGCTGGGAGTGGCGTCAGTAGAGTGTTTTGGGTTTTGTTGAGTGAATGTTGGAATGATTTTGCAATATCGTTGAGGCATTGTGTCATTGTTTTTATTTTTACTTTTTCGTGAATGTACGTGTTGCGGACGAACCAGTTCCAGCACAAGGGTTGATTTGATTTGATTTGATTTATTTCTTTTACCTTGCCCAGATGAGGCCACAATCCGGCCCCCTCTTCTTCTGGACCAGGGCTAAATATAGACGATTGAGTCAAAACTAGATTGAGTTAACTAGATAGTGGGAATTATATAAAAATCGGAGATGGAATAAAGAGTAAGGTAAAAAATTAAAATGTTTACGTCAAATGAAAAAGAGGCTGAGCCTCAAAACAAAACTACGCCTATACAACAGTTGCATCAAGCCTCTCCTGTCTTACGCATCCCCGGCCAGGCTCCACGCTGCAGCGACGCACCTAAAACAAATCAATCTGCCGAAAATATCATCATAAGGAGAAAAGGGTGGTTTCCTATTATTTTTTCATACCGTAAGTCGAAAGATTATTACTCCTGAAGTACGTATTTAACGCATTCAGATTTTTAAAAGACGATATTTATTTTTCGCGATTAAATGAAAAGTAAAAATTTCAAGCGCGCGAAAACGCGACGGCTAAGTATGAATGCCGGGAAAACTCCGTGTGACGTCGTTCTGGTCCCCGCTGCCGCAAAGTGAGATGACCTTGGGGCGAGCCTTGAGCGCTGATACGACGCAGGTTGCTAGCAGGTAGCAGAGTACCATGCTAGCTGGTAGCGCTTGACTTAAATAATGATAATTAATACCTTATCAAACGAAGGAAACTTTCCGACCTTAGCCAGTTTTAATAGGTGGTTATTAAGAGATATTTCCCTGAGCTCTGTGCCTCATGCATGCATTGGTAATCTCAGACGATGTAAAACTCCTATCTGATCGTATAGAAACTAGGTCCCTGTGACGTTACGTGGAGTGGCATAGCATGGGCGCCAATCTGGTCTTTTTCGAATGAGGTTAAAATTGACCATTGCCATTCGTCTAAACTGGGATTTATAAAACCAAATAATTTGTAAATTATGAATACACTAATGGTGGGTAACGAATCGCAATCAATGCCTTTCGTTTTCTTTGATGAAGGAAACTACCCTATTGCTGGGACATCTTGGTTTGTTTCCAACAAAAATATCAGGAAAGACCTGAAGATAACTCCCCTTCTCACCAATCTCAAATCATACCTTCCCCGGTTTGAAAAATCTTTCGCAGCGACGCAGAACGAAATTTTTAAAAACCTTTGGGACTATACCCCTTCCGAAAACGCAAAACACAAAGTCCCCATAACTGCCCTTATCCCTTCCCAATTTCCCTCCCCCACTTAAGCAACCCGTAGATATGCCATGATCACAAAGAGAAATTAAACGCCCGAAACTACTAATTGCCAAGAAACTCTCAGTAGACAGCCATAACAGCTGGGAACTTGAGACTAAATAAAAGCCGCGAAAAATCAGCGTAGCGTAGCAATGAAAAAGAGGTGAAAATCATTAAAAGTAACTGATGAAAATGCTTGAGATTTTTGATGAATAAAATGATAGTCAACAGAAGCAATATAAATTAATTGGATTTCTGCACCGGAAACTTCTGGCTCAGACACTGCCTAAGATAAATGTATTTGGCATTACCTTTTAAAGTTCGTTCTTTTTTGTTCAAATAATAAGTCTCGAGTCTAAGCGATCTATACAATGCCAGAGGATCATTGTTAGAAGACTGTAGATAGGACATGATATCGGTGCCGTCATTAATTTCCTTTAAGGCTTTATTCAATATCATATCGGATACCCAGTTTACAGAGTCGTCGTTGTCAATGTCATAGCTACTGACATCACTAGTACCTGTTCTACACGCTCGGATCAGCTCATCCGGCTTAGCTCAGCCAAATCGCTCAGCGCAAACCCATTCTATACGAGAGGTTTAAGTCGACCCCTCGCCATCTGATGGCAATAACTGAAAGCCTTAGAACACTTGAGAATCGGCAAGCACTGAAGCATTTTATGGAAAAGTGCTATCAAAGCAGATAATTACCGGATTTATTTTGGCAGATCAGTGAATTCCCGAGTTGATATCTGAGGTACTTCTACGGAAGGAAATGAATTTATAATAATTAAGATGATTTTTCGTCAGCTAGGATGATAATACATTGCTCCCTCAGGTTTTGTTATTGGTTAAGTAGAGAATGTTGAAGTTTTTACATCGAAAAAAATCCTAAATATATATTTGGCATATTATGACTCCGTTAATTAAATATTACGTCAGTTTTAGATCATCAATGGAATGGTTATGAAGGTGACCGGGAGAAGATGGCAAAAACGCTGACGATAAGGCGACGACGATAAAGGCTTTCAAATTTCTTGTGCACTGGGAACGTATTATAGTACTCCATTAAGAACGTTTGTCTCATCCACAATCCCATTTCGAGCACGCATCACTAACTTTGTCATTTATGAGCTGAGTGAGAAGAACCACACTCTGAAGAAAACCGAACGCAACCAAATACACGCGCCATGTGAGAGAGAGGTGATGACAACAGCGCTGGGGGTGCCAGTCGAGATGATCTGACCCCCTCGGCTGCGCCGTGGCAACGTCTCTACACGGCAAGATCAGCCGCCAGGACGGCTGATCCTAGGCGCTGAGCTGAGCGTGTAGAACATGCATAGAGGAGTGGTCAGCCACGGCATTCCCGACAAAGTGAGAGCCAAAGACGACACTCGAGGCTTGGTCATCCTCGGGCCCCACCGCCTACCTCTTCACGTCGCACTAGCGGGAGGAGAACGATTACCCCGTTTCGGTGATCTATGGGCAGTCTCCCCGGCAGTCATCGAGGCTCCCTCCGTATCAGGCACAACTACAATTTACTCATATTGCTACTTGGCTCATCACATTTACTATTTCGCATTTTATTTCATTATTTATAGCAAATTTCAACATTTACCTTGATGGATGATACAAAGAAAGGGAAGTTTAACTATTTATTTTCATTTGTCACCGTAGTTGAACGACGAAGTGCTGTATATGGTGGGTGAGGAGAGGCAGCTTTTAGACGAGATACGGAGGAGACAGAAGGTATGGATGGAGTTAGTGCTTAGCGGGGAGGGGATGTTGAAAATGGTGTTAGAGGGTAGAATGTTAGGGAAACGAGGGAGGGGAAGGAAAAGAATAGGATTTTTAGATAGATTGAAAGGGAGTAGGCCTTACAGTGAATTAAAGAAGGCAGCGCTGGAAGGAAAGGGAGGCTCCCAGATCACTTCTTGAATACTCCATTGAAACCTACCTTAATCGGTTGAATACTATAATAGTCTGGAAACTATCATTTCCATTACCACGTCCGTGCACGTGCTCATCTCCTGCTTCACTTGTCATTGTATGGTACGCCTGGAATTCACGCACCAATCGCCGACCCTTTTTAACTTGTAATTGTGGAAACGTGGACGGTGAACACTCGCGAGGTTGATACTTCGGCTCAATGATTTTTCCTTCGGCCCTTTCGGTTACCATGACATCCGTTGTTGAGAGAGCGTGGATCATTCAGGGGTCGCTGACTTTCTCGGAATTTTTCCGCCTTCCCGAGAAATTGGTTCGTTCTGCGCAAATCAAGTTGGAAGAAAAATCCCAAGTTTATCCGGATGATTGTGATTGTTTTCGGGTTTGCAAACGGGTCACGCTCCTCATCATTGTCTGCGTTTTGATAGCCGAGTCATCCATCATTCTCAGGACAAGACTTTATGTATTTTAATTCGGGCAGGATATTGTGTGATGAAATTCACAAAAAGTATGGCATAGGAAGTATATTTTAAAGGCCATCATTTGATGAAGCTAGATGTGCATATTTCTATGGATATTTTATGGAATATTTCGTTTCTCGTCTCAAAATAGGAAATGGAAACTATTTAAAATACAGATTTAATTAATCGAATTTTCTGTCCATATTTTGATTCTTTTACTTCGCTAATAGCCATCTATGACGGAAAAATATTTGTAATTAAATGGGCGACAAGTACTTGTATTGAACTACACAGTCATTAACCTGCAATTCCCATACAATTCTCATTCGTTCTACTTCTCCGGTGACCACAGAAATTACCTTGTCCAGTGACCTTAACCAGAAAGGATTTATCTTGCAGCGAAACGTCAAACTCAACAGAGGCATTTCTTCATGCTACTGGCCGAATTATCTGTACTCTGACTCCAAGGCAATGACTCATGGACGAGAAAAATGGAAAGTACGACCAAAATTGAATTTTCGGAAGAAGAAACCTTTAATAGATGATTATAACGCGCCGCATTAAGTAGAAATAGCCCTTTCCGCACTTTTCCTAAACATGACGCCTGGTCAGCTAAGCCGTGGCAAACCTCTTTTTCGATACGACTTCGGGTGTTTTTGAAAGCTTCCATAATCTAATTAACCTGATTTAAACTTCACTGAATGACGGAGGACAACATTCCCATAACGACGAACCAACTCCAACGGAGACGACATCATCTAGAGGTCATCGTGGAGTAAAAAAATTAGCATCGAATTTCCAATAGTACTACCATGAGGACTGCATGGAGGAGGCCCTCGCATTTAAAACCTTGTATTTGCAATGGTGTGTGGGTTTAGAAATTTATCAGCCACAGGTGAACAACTTGGGTGTTGAGAGAATTATCTTGATAAGCGTCTATAAAATTCATAAGAGCTAAATGTTATTCCTCAAAGTTACAGTCATTTTACAGCAAAATATTGGGAGAAAAAACGAATCGCGTTGCACACGTAACCGAGTCTCGGACATTTTTGAAACCGATCAAAATGCGACCGAAGTGGCAACACAAATCACCCTTCTTTGGGATGGATCCTCTATTAAAGTCGTCTTGCTTTGGAGCTACAGTTTCACATGCGGAAAGATGGACGTGTCGAGTGATGGAAATAAAGAATGGATGGCCCATCCCTCGCGCCATCCTGTGAAATGAAAGCGAGAAACGGTCATATTTTCTGCCATAGCTCGAGTGGTAGCTGGAGCTCTAAAGGGATGGAAAAAAAATATCGTGTGATTCAGGATTTACGACATTATTTTCAATGTACGTGCTTGGAATTATTTATTAGGTATTTTTGCCATTATGTGTAATATTTTATGATGGTGTAGTGTGCATGTGGGGATTGTCTTGAGGCCGTTTTACACGGGGCACGGAACTGCGCAGGTTAGAGCTGCATTCATTTCTAAAATGGCGTGGAATTGCGCGAATGCATGAACGAAATTAGAAGTGGGGCTATTTTGTCGTCTCGCATCCACGCATTCTCGCATGTGTTATAGCAATTCACCGCTTTACGCGACGAAATTTTGATTGCGCCTTCGCACGTACGTCAGATTGCGCATTTCCGTGTACCGTGTAAATTGGCCTCTAAATGCGAGTGATTAGTCGCCCCCTGCGAAACACGCTAGAGGTGGCTTGCAGGCTTTTATGTAAATTAGTGAAATGGATGATTTTGGTATCCAAGGAGTCATGTAACCATTTGTGCTGGCTATATTCTTTTGCGTTTCTTTATTTTGAGTTTTAATATAGGAAAATCGGATAGATAGGGAAAGAACCTTCGCTTGATAATTCCTGTAATTGTCGCTTAAAAACATTGCGTGTAACTATAGTGGGCTGAGTAATTATGTAATTATATTAATGTAGGTAACGCGGTATATTGTTCACGTACGTGATTTGGCAGTACCAATTAAAGTAAACCTCGTGATTAACTTCTGAAACGTTTCAGCCCCACAATATCTCGGTGCGCTTGGAGTGGTGAAATGGGGTGGTTTCCTATTATTTTTTTACTGCCTAAATCGAAAGATTATTACTACTGGAGTACGCACTTCACGCTCTTAGAGTTTTAAATTGCGATATCTATTTTTCGCGGTTAAATGAAAAGTGAACATTTTCAAGCGCGCGAAAACGCGACGGCTAAGTATGAATGCTGGGAAAACCCCGTGTGACGTCGATCTGGTTCCCGCTGCCGCAAGTGAGGTGACCTCGGGGCGAGGGTTAGAGCGCTGATACGACGTAGGATGCTATCAGGTAGCAGAGTACCCTGCTAGCAGATAGCACTTGCCTTAAATAAGGATTATTAATACCTTATCAAACTAAGGAAACTTTCCGAACTTAGCCAGTTTTAATAGGTGATTATTAAGACATGTTTCCCTGAGCTCTGTGCCTCATGCATGCATTGGTAATCTCAGACGATGTAAAACTCCTATCTACTCGTATAGAAACTAGGTGCCTGTGACGTCACGTGGAGTGGTATTGCATGGGCGCCAATCTGGCCTTCTTCAAATGAGGATAAAATTGACCATTGCCATTCGTCTAAACCGGTATTTCTAAAACAAAATAATTTGTATATTATGAATACACTAATGGTGGGTAATGAATCGCAATCAATGCCTTTCGTTTTCTTTGATGAAGGAAACTATCTTATTGTGGTGATCATGGCTAGCGAAGTTATTTGAGTGAACAGTGAGAATAGGATGCAATTATGATATGGAACAGGTGAACGTCATATCTTCATGAGTTACTCAACTTGGGAAGAGGGAAAATGGAATGGTCTAACATGACTGCAGCGGATGGAGTAAAATCACGGTCGGGACAGAAAAATGGATAGTTGGAGCGAGCCTTCAGACCGCGTGAGATTTTTTTAAATCCATCTACTTTTAGGGGATGAAAAATACCCTGTTCCCATTATATCGTGCACATTACCCATTACCTACCACCCATTGCCAGTTTACGTCATCATGAATCACTTCCCTCATTTCCATTGTATCTACGAAAACCCTAAACCTCTACCCCCACCTCCCACTAGAACTTTGAAAGGCATAAATATGGCTCAATTGCTGCGTGACCAGGGGAGGAGAGTGTCGAATTTTTGTGCTTGGGAGTGGTGTGCAAGTGAAGTTTTATAACCTACTTTCAATATTCTTTAACGCGAGGATAGTGATTTGTGCATGTAATGCACGTAAATTATTCGCTGAGCATCGTGAATAAGTACTTTGCTATAACAGCAGTTGGAAATAATTTCAAATTAAAATCGTGGGATGAATTCATGGCAAAGTTTTGAAAGTGCGTTCGATGGAGTATAAGTGTAGAAGTATACATGGATAATGGTGTGATGATGTGTTTAGTTGTATCGTGAGAGTCTTTGAAGAGGAAAAACCATCTCAAAGGTCCACGAATCTTAGAATACAGCTTCGTTCCCGTCGAGAGAGGAAAAATGGCCCCACGTGAAAGGTAAGTTATAATAATCAACGCATTTCAAAACTAATTTTTACCTGGATATGAGAAGTTTTTACGTTGACTTTAGGAATAACGTTGAGTACATCCAAATTTCTTTACGCGATGTGGCTTTGGTAAAATTGAATACATCCGTCGTAACATTTTTTCTGGGCGATATGTGATTGCTTGAGAACTTAAGAAAATATATCCTTCGGTAGAACACGAAGGAAGCCATATTTGGATCCTCCTGGATTTCTAGGTCCGAAAGAAGCGATAAATTAAATCGTCATCGAATAAATAGTTTGCTTAATCCATACCTAATTTAAAGATAGTTTGCGTTTGAGATAACTAGATATCCTCGAACAGGTTATTTTTTGCCTGATTTGATGAAAGAGAGTTCAAATAACTAATTTCAACGTCCAATATTTTCGGAGTTAATGGTTTTTCGAGAGGCAACTAGAAAACACTATTAGCGTTCGAATTCGCACAAAAAATATTTGCCATTATAATTCACTTTTTAAAACATTTTTAAACACATTTGAGAAAAGATTGCATGGATGACAAGTGAACTAGTCTGGATTTGGTGCATGGTGTGAAAAGGTGACGTAAACAATAAAAACACGAGCTTTAAAAATTGCCATGCGTATTTATGAATATTAAGCATAAGCTGTTTCTTGATTGATATGATAAAAAGGTTAACATTTTTCGCCTGATATGATAAAAAGGTGTTCAAATATCAAATTTCAGCGTTGCATATTTCTGGAGTTGATGATTTTTTTGCAAGAGGCAACTAGGAAACAGTATTAGCGTTCGAATTCGGACAAATAAATATTTGTCATTCTAATTTACTTTTTCAAACGACTTAAAACACAATTAAGAAAAGATTGTATGGATAACAAGGGAACTAGTATGGATATGGTGCATATACTGTGAAAAGGTGACGTAAACAATAAAAAACACGAGCTTTATAAATTACCATGTATTTATGAATATTTAGCATAAGCTGTTTTTTGGAAAATGCTTTGTTAGCTACGATTTTCCGAGACTGCAAGCGTTTTGTTTCGACTAACGTTAGTGTACCTTCCATTCCGACGTACCCCCTCTAACCTCTAACCCCAGTGTGCCTATTGGAGCACTACCCTCACAAGGATAGTGCAGAACAACGACCCAACTCTGCCCCTGCTTGCAGAATTCTACTTGCTGGTAAACTTTCTGGTAGCTTTCTGTTATTCAAACGTGTGTGCTTCTGAGTCCGAAATGGTGTGGATCAGCAATTTATTTTAAAGGTTGTTCCTCCGCTTATTCATTAATTCCGTCAACCCAAAAAAACATACAGGCCATCCAACGTAGTTAGCTTCACATGAACGTAATAATTTTTGAAAGGACATTTAGCTTCAAATAATCGATTTTTCAAATTCATTATGTTTTTTGATCGCGAATTGGACCCATCTCGAAACGATAACTATCACCCATGGAAAATTAATTTTTAATTTTCGAATTATTATAACGGATTCCATGAATTAGCGCTGTAATTTTGGTCTTTTGAAAATTCTCTATTTTAGATATGGCCCATTTACCATTGTCAAAAACGAATAACAAGCCTTGTTGAAATCGCGCGACCCCAATTAAAACTGGGTCTCACTGTTATGAATGCTATCATGTTATTACACATTCCAATCGTGAATTAGTTTTTCTCGGCGCTTTCGTAATGGCCCGGTTCGTTAGTGCCATCGGTATAAGTAAAATACTGTATTAACATTTTTAGCAATCCGAGTGTTTTCGTTTTAGAGTGACCCATTTACAGTTTAGTACGCACTTTCTGCTAATCATTCCTAAAATGCAACGTAAAACGAAACAGAAGGACATTTAAAAAGTTGTAGAAATATAATACAATAATTGCGTTATTTAGACCGAAAAGGTTAATCTGTTGAAACTGTTAATCGCTTTCACCTTTTTTGTGGACTGCGAGAGTAATATAGAGTTCTGCGTAATATTTCTCTCGGGATTTCGGCGACTGTCCGCGATGTATCCGCGGAGTCGGCCACTTTCCCACACTCTGACGCACTGTTTTGCTAAATTTGAATTTCATAATGCCTGCCTCCGAAACATTTTAAATATGCGTATGTATCAATATATTTGTCCGAAGATTTTCGCAGCTTCTGTCATCTATCTTGTGAGTTCCTTTCGGGGAACGCTGCGATGGAAATGTTTTTTCGCTCATCGTTTCACTGCTGCTGGGGGCGATTTCAAGGAAATGTGAGGGAAAGCGTTCTCTTCCCGATCTTATTTAGGATAGCGTGAGCCTTCATTGTTGGCCCGATTTAAATTTTCCACGGGAGGCGATGGCCGTTCGGAATTAGATTGGGACAGGATCACTTTCCATATGCGGCTGAGGTTATATATCCATCCTCCCTATTGAAATAATTTGGCCTTCACGCTATTTCGACGCCTTCGCGTATACTTAAGGCGTGGATGGTAATCTTCCGTCTTCACCAATACTCGAGTATGGTTATACATTATTTTTTGCACAGGGCTGGAGGCGTAATGTCAAGTAATCGCTGATGCGTCCTATTAATGAAGTTGCATCGCTCTTTCGTACTCTTTAACCCTTTCAGTGCCAAAGGTACATATATTTACCACTCGGTTTTTTTCCCGTGAACCCAATCCCTTCTTTTGTACATCAAATTGTATTTCAGGGATACATTCCTGATACATATTACTAGCTGCCTGGTTACAATTCTCCTCAAAAGAGTGCGCTAGGGGAAAGGACTTACCGAAAATTACCGAAGCTACTTTAAAAATTTTGACCCCCAAGCACTTCATTTCCAAAATATATTGGTGGATTTAGTATTGGAAAATATGTTTTACTTTTGACGTATAATTAATTATGCATTAATATTTATTAATAGTAATGAATTCAACCAAAGAAGTCCTCCTGAAGAAACGTACTCCACAATGAATCAAATGGACAGAATTGCACCGCTGGGACACTGCACTCGTCAACCAATATAGTATATTGTGCGTTGTCGTGTTCTCCAGGCGATAAGGAAGTTTCAGGTTCCTTGTTTGATATTTAGGATGAAACTGGTAAATTCGTAACCGCCTATGTTTTTCTTTGTTATTACTTCGCTGAGTAAAAGTGCCCATTTGTTTAATCCTCTGATAATTCCGTAAGAACGTTATTTTATTTGATACCTTCGTTAGAAGAAAAAGAAAATGAGTGCATATTTTTATAATTTTTGGAATTAGATCGCTTGCTCTGTTAGCTTCTGCCGCAGCATCAGGAAACTTCGTACAATCCGATAGATTGAAGAGGAGGATGGCCTTCCTTCGGTGAAGGTAGGACATTTTGAATTTTCTTCACCGTGCAGAAGCGAGTCTTGATGTTGCCTTTTTGAAGGATTCTAGCGATTTTATCCGTGATTCCAGAGATGCATGGGAGTTTGTCGTTTGCTGATGACTTTTTCTCATGGTGGTCGTCATCTTGAAGCGGCTGTCTTTCTTTCATCGATCTTTTTATGAATGAGCCACTGTAGCCAATAACTTTCACAGCCCACATACGGAGTCGCATTTCACTTTGGATATGCTCCGAATCACCGACGATTTTGGCTCGGTGGGTTAGCGTTTTATGACGCTGCCCTTGTGTTGTGGATGGTGATGTGATGTTGAATTCAAATGCCTGTCGGTGCGGAGTGGCTTAGGCTTCCATTGATATTTATTTGAACCAGGGCATCTAGGAAAGGGAGACAACCTCCTTCTTCAAGTTCTTATGTGAATTAGACGTCTGGATGGATTTTATTTAAATGTTCGTGGAAAGCCTCAAGTTTTCTATGTGGCCAGATCACAAAAGTGTCATCTACATGTTTTAACCAATATGACGGTTTATCTTGACTCGTGACAAGTGCCTTCTTCTCAAAAGACTCCATATATAAATTGGCTATAATATTACGGGAGAAGGCGGGGAACCCATTGCTGCGCTACGTTTTTCAATGTACCTATTATGTATAACACCGTTGTAAAGGAAATAGTTCTGCATGAAGCAAGTGAATTTTTACGCAGTCACGTGCACGGGAGCGGAGATATTTTCTCATGGCGAACTTCGTCCGTTGGTGTATCAAGGAAATAGGTGTTTTGAAGGCAGAAATCAATCAATTTCGGGTAGTCCTTCGGAAATCCATCATCTGTTAGAGTTTTTAAGATTTCCACCGAATCAGGGACAGGAACTTTAGTAAACGGCGACGTCAATTCAGTGCTAACTAATATATATTTTCAGTCATTCGAAGGTCTTTCAGGAACTCTATAAAGTGCGCCGAGTTTTTGATTAAGGAGTCCGTACTGCCGGCGAAATCTTGAATGCCTCTTGATAGATATCCTGCCACTTTGGAGGTCGGCGAACCAATCGTGTTCACAATAGGTCTCAGAAGGGTTCCTTCCTTTTGGATTTTTGGTAGACCTTATAAGCGTGGAGTTCTTGGTGCGGAGGGCATTAATTTCCAATGATTTTCCTCGGGAGTAGAAGCCCTTTTCATTAATTCTCTTACTTTGCACTCGATGCTGGCCGTTGGGTCTCTATTCATCCTATCAGCTGCAAATTTCTTGCGGAGTTCGTCCAAATATACCCATGTTTATGCTGTAGATGGTATTATTATAAAGGCAACAGAAGAAGTGAAGTACAGTCACTTTCACAAGTCGGTCCACATACCCAACGCAGCCGTCTCCATTATTCATCTACATCTACACAGTACCCCGCAAGCCACCTAAAAGGCGTGTGGCAGGGGGTATCAGGACACCAGCCGTTTACAGCAAAAAAAAATGAAGTGCTCTAACGAAGTTGGGACTAGCGTTTATTATAGTCCTTTATGGTTCGGGGGAAAAACGAATTCCCATATCTATTCCCATTCCCTGAGGTCGATCTTCGCGTACTGCTTACGCCTTCCTTGACCACTGGGGGAGATCGATTTGACTTGATCGGGTTGTGCAAATGGTGCAACTGGACTACTTTCACCCTCGCCAACAGCTCCAAGCATGATTTCAGAGGTAGAAAGGCCCCGTGATCCCTTCTCCCCCCCCCCCCCCCCCCCCCCAGAGCCAAACAATTCCACCGTCGAAGAAAGCGGAGAAGATTCTAATGATTTTTCCTGCGAGTAACCCATCGCGACGAACTTAACATCGTAACGACTGAAATAAATATCATTCTGAATTCAACAATAATTTAGCTCACATTAGTAATTTTGATTTCTCGTTTGATTAGGTAGGTAGAAAACTGTAGGATAAAAGTATCCCAAGAAAATGCATACGAATAATAAATGCGCCTATCAGAGTGTTTAAATATTTAAAAATTGAGCAATATGCATTGGTGGTGTTTGGCAATAATGAGTAAAAGGTATAATCCAGAAGGTTACTTTGTGGGCTTCTTTTAGGTTAATCCTTCAGGCGTAAATTCCGATTTTCGCTTCTTCCTTGTATGTTCATTTCGACGAGGATACGTCTCGGTGTTTAATAGTAATACAAGCCAGGCTACTCAAGACTATCTCTTTCAGAATACTATCAGGGTGAGAATCGCGTGACCGAGAGCTTATGTTTCGCCTTGTGTTCTGGCATAGGGAGTAGGGGAAGTTGCGAAGAATTTAGGAATAACGAAGAATGCCACGGTGAACCTTTCGCGGACGGTGACAGAAAGTCAAACTGGCCCTTTTAAGGCACTGAAAGCAAGGGCAATACCGGAATTTCGAGCTCTTTCTTTTTAAAGTGACTGTACTTGGCAGTTGCGATAACTTCGAACCTCTCGTGGGGAGCAAATGCAAGGAATATTTGCGGCATAGCCCTGAAGAAATTAGGATTCGTCAAGCGTTTGTGCGCGCTAGGCTTAGATTGTTTGAACAATTGAGAATGGATATCTTTAAGAGCGACACAGTGAACATAATATTGGAGCCACACTATACTTCCAGGTCCGATAGAAGCGATAAATTACGAGAGATATTTTGTCGAACGGATAGATTTGGGAATTCGTTTTTTCCCCGAACAATAAAGGACTTCAATAAACGCTAGTCCCAACCTGGTTAGAGCACTTCATTTTTTTTTCAGTTGTAAACGGCTGATGTCCTAACACCCCCTACCACACGCCTTTTAGGCGGCTTGCGGGGTATTATGTTGATGTAGAAGCGTATTGTGGGAAGATTTTCGGACGAGAAAGTAAAAAAGAAGTGTTATTTCATACAAGTCCGGCCAAACTTTGAACATTCAGCGAGCACGTAGTATCCGGTGCAAAAACGCTTATTCCGTGAACTTAATGAAATACAAATAAAAGCTACGGGCGAATAGAAAGTCTTACTTAGATTTTAAACGAATTAGGTAGGAAGCCATATGAAACTCAGAGGCTACGCGCGAAGCTTAGATTGCTTGAACAATTGTGAATAGATATCTTATATTTAAAGGAAGGAGCGACATAGAGAACGTCATATTAAAATTCCACCACGTTTCCAGGTCCGGCAGAAACTATAAGTTATGACAGAATTATTTCAGAACGTATTGATACTGGGAATTCGTGTTCCCCCCGAACATAAATGGACTTCAATAAATGCTACGCGTATTTTCATTAGAGCATTTCCTTTTTATATGTAAAGGGCTTGTGTTATAACAACCCCCGCCACACGCGTTTTTGGGCGGCTTGCGGAGGAGAATGTCTATACAATAGACTGCTTATGAAATATTTACCACCGCTTATTATGCCTATGAGCGGAATAGATGTCGCCCACATCTTCAAACTTATTAATCACACTCATCCGTGATGTTGCTGTGAGGTTCTTTGGTGGGATATAATCTGCAGGCATGAATAAACAGTGAAATTGAAAAAAATAGTGTCAAAGCTGCCAGAGAATATCGATTGCGCTGTTATGAATTAGAATTTTTCCATCGGCTTGCGCTAATTTCACGTCAAAGTTTCAATCTCAAATATGTCAGCAAAAAAAGTGTTCATTTATCGATCGATTAGTTAGTAAATTAGAGTACAGATAAGAAGTACAAATTTTGTCCATTAAAAATGTTTAAGCAAGTGGACAACTTAACTCAATAATTTTATGAAACCTATTACTTAAGTAACGTAAGTTGGTTATGACTCTAAAATTACGTCATGGTAATGTTGTCTTGTTGGATGCTATGTCAACACAAACAGTCTTCCTCTCCAATTGAAATATTTGGATGCACTTGAATCAATTCAGATTTCGTTTGTTTCACAATTTTATTGAGTCGATTGAAATTCATTTGTTGCTTCATCCGTCCTCATTGAAATTTGGCCGAACTCTTGATGACTCAAGCCTTTTCTCCCATGCTTTAATTCTATCAATTGGTTCAGTGGTTGTGATCGATTTGGACACGCCATTGGTGCTTTTGCAAATCTCGATTCAGTTTTGCCATCAACTTAATGGACCCGAACGGTTGGTTCTTTGTTGGAACCGCCAATGTGACTGGAAATTCAGTCTTGCCTCTGTTTCTGATCTGTTCAAAGCAGAGGGTTAGTCATCATCCGAAAGCTACAGATTCGTTCGACGCAGTTGTCATCTCAGTTTTACTATTTTAACATGATTTCTATTTTTTCTCATATTTGTCATGGCCTACTCTATCTATCTAATTCTACCCTTGCCGCCATTTCCTTACTCACATGCTATTTCGCTCTCGTCCGACCGCACCTTGAATGTGCAGCGAGCGTATGGGATCCGGTGCAGAAAGACTTAATCCGCGAACTGAATAAAATACAAAGGAAGGCTGCGCGTTTCGTCAAAAACTGCTGCGGGCGTACAGACAGTGTTACCCAGTTGTTAAGCGAATTAGGCTGGGAGCCGCTGGAGACCCGGAGGCTGCGCGATAGGCTTAGATTGCTTGAACAATTGAGAATGGATATCTTTAAGAGCGACACAGAGAAGATAATATTAGAGCCACACTATATTTCCAGGTCCGATAGAAGCTATAAATTAAGAGAGATGTTTTGCCGAACGGATAGATATGGGAATTCGTTTTTTCCCCGAACCATAAAGGACTTTAATAAACGCTAGTCCCAACTTCGTTGGAGCACTTCATTTTTTTTCTTTAGCTGTAAACGGCTGGTGTCCTAACAACCCCTGCCACACGCCTTTTAGGCGGCTTGTGGGGTATTATGTAGGTGTAGTAGTCCTCCCTGTTCTACTTCTATGTATTTTCATCAGATGGCCGTGTTTCCTGATGCGACCTATTAAGCCGTCGCGTCTTCTTCTCGATGAGAAAAAATTCTCGCCACTGCATCTCGATGCTCGGTGAAAGTCGATTAATGTAACGTATTGATTAGAACATCCGAATCTCGGCGTCGGTTGAACGAAGAAAGGGTGAGCAGCTGTTAGATCATATTCGGAAGGTGTTTGCTCAATTGGAACCCTTTCTTCTCGCCTCCAAAGAACAAAAAAGAGGTTTTAAAAAAATTGGCCGATTCTGCAACCGATTGGTGATGAAATCGTCTACTTTTTTGCGGCTTGGAAGTGTTTTCTCTGTCCTCCCATTCTTGTTTTTCCAGTTGACGACTAAAAAAAAGGAGTTCATGGGGTAAAATAGTGAGCAGGAAAGAAAATCATGTTAATGGAGGCTGTACTGTGAAACCAAGTCAATTCGTGAAAGCTGCATAATAAAAGTTTCCCCTTATTGTGATTCGTCGACAGACGGTTCGCAAAAAAGGCTTTTCGCTCTTAATTTTCATTCGAATGCATAGCAAAATCCACATCTTTATATAATTCTTAATTCGTTATTTGTTTCATTACTATTTAAAAAAGTGGATAAATTCTAAAATGTATACTATGTCGTTTGGATTTAAAAATTGTACTATGCTTGTATTACCGTTCTGATTATCTTTTTTTTTTAGAATAAAACTTAAAGGTGTTGACCAGACTACTTTTTTGTTGGGAAATTAATGGTATGTTTGAAATCAAATCACGCTACTTACATCACAATTGGCACTGCGGTCTGCTCAAATGTCTGGAAAAAGTGTCACCTTGAAAATATTAGGATTGAATTATCTACATTACTAATGCCCATCTGGTGCATCCTGACGTCAATGGAATTCATCTCTGATGGAAAAACCTTCATGCAATAAAATGCGTCAAAAGTAATTGTATTAAAAAGCACCTTCGCGAACCTGCCTCTTTTAAACAATTCGCTACATTCCATTATCTCTGGTCTTTTTAAAAAGACAAAATATTGGAAGAAAACTTTGACTTTGTGATTTAGTGCAAGTTGGTATATGGGACCCTTATAATTGCTTTATGGTGTGTTTTGCTAAAGAGGTTGATCATAGAGACCACGTATTCGTAGTTCTCATAAAAAATGCCGCTCTTCCAATTGTGATTCATCCAGTGGCTTACAGTGGCGCAGCGAGGGTGGGTTTTGGGGGTTAAACCCCCCCCCCCCCCCCCAGAGCTCAGAGAAATTTTTAAGTTTAATCCGTTTTACTTAATTGGATTAGTATTACTTATAGAAGAGTGTTAGGATTAATGAAATATCCCTCCGAAAGCCGTAAAACTCACCATTTTGAAACATTAATCTAAAAAAATTTCTGGAGTAGGGCCCCCGCACCTCTCGCTTACCCTGAAGGATATACAATACCCCACACTACTGAGTATTAGTTGCGCCTAAAACCCCCCCTTGCCTTAATTCTTAGCTGCGCCCCTTGTGGTTTAGACCATAAGCAGACTTTCGTTGCTAAATTTCCTGGGAGTGGAATTCCATAATCCGTATTTTTGATACCCCTCATGACGAGACTTGTCTAGGAATGAAGCATTTCTTATCAATGCTGAAATATTAAAATTGCTTTAACAAAAACTGTTTTATTGTTCAGTTGTGGAATCAGGTCAAAAATCATTCTAATGCACATCATTGGACTTTTGAGTGAGGAGTATTGAGTGAATACATTTGACGGCAAAAAAGAAGCTATTGCTCATGATTGTAATACCTATTTTAACTACCAAGTGATTGATGACATTTTTACGAAAAGACTTCACTCTAAGGATCTTGTCAATATTGCTTTTACTTTGAGCCGCGAATTTGAGGAAAGTACTGTTTAAATTTCGGCATTCCGTCATTTTCTCTCCTTTCTTCCAGTCGTTGGCAGTGAGGCAACTTCAAAAAATGTTCTGGTTCAATCAATCTCTGAGATTTGCGTCGAATTTCCGCCATTTTTTTCAGCGTCGGAGAAATAGTAGAAAAACGAAGAGCGGGCAAGAAATAAGTTATCGCACGTCTCGAACACACAGCCCTCTTTTGTTTAATATTAGTGGTTGCATTCGCTTGATTGGCTCCGTGCCATGCCCAGGAACACTTCCTGATCTGTTTTTATTTCGCGACTCGCAATCCGTCAGCAAAGAATCAGCGAATGCCTCACGCTTCGGCAAAATCCGCGTAAAATGAGAAATGCCATCGGATGACGAAATGCAGATTTGCACACGACCATCGCTTCCTCATTTTTATTTATTTTTTGCTGATTTTAGGGTGCTGCATTAGCGCGGGATTCATTCACTTCCTCAAAGGGCTTTCATAATGCTTTTGGCACTGATACACACGAGGTTTCACAAAATAGGGTAGTTTCTTTCATCAAAGAAAACGAAATGCATTGATTGCGATTCCTTACCCACCAAGTTTCTATAAGAGTAGATAGAAGTTTTACATTGTCTGAGATTACTAATGCATGCATGAGGCATAGAGCTCAGGGAAACATCTCTTAATAATCACACATTAAAATATCTAAGTTTGGAAAGTTTCTTCGTTTGATAAGGTATTAATAATCCTTATTTAAGCCAAGCGCTACCTGCTAGCAGGGTACTCTGCTAGCTACTAGCAGCCTGCATCGTGTCAGCGGTCAAGCCTTTTCAAGAAGTCACTCTCCGAAGGGAAGTTACCGCTAGACTGGAAAATTGCTAGCGTTACACCCATATTCGAAAAGGGAAACAGACATGACCCATGCAACTACCATCCGATTTCATTAACATCGATTATAGGCAAGATACTTGAGCATATCATCGTTAGCAATATCATGACTTTCTTGGACAGACATAACTTCCTCCATGACTGTCAGCACGGATTCCGAAAAGGTAGATCATGCGAAACACAGCTCGCGCTCTTTCTTCACGACGTTATAAAATCTGGTGAATCGAAAAGACAAGTTGACGTACTATTTCTAGATTTTAAGAAAGCTTTCGGCATTGTATCCCACAACAAACCTTTATACAAATTACAGTCATGCGGATTAAACGAGACAGTTGTAAACTGGATACGCGACTTTCTCAGAGATCGTAAACAAAAAGTAGTTCTTGACGGAATTAGCTCTAATGTTGTAAAAGTTACATCAGGTGTTCCACAAGGAAGCGTAAACGGCCCCCTGTTGTTTATTATATGCATTAATGATCTTTGCTCCCGCATTAGCAGTAAAATACGTTTATTTGCTGACGACGCTGTCATCTATCGCGAAATTAGTGATCACTCTGACAATGAAATTCTATCATCGGACTAACAACGTTCATTTGTGGAGCCAAGAGTGGGGACTCGAACTTAACCTGAGCAAATGCATGGCGGTACATTTCCTGCGGAATTCGTCCAACTCTAACCATGTTTATGCATTGGATGGTATTAACATAAAGGCAACAGACGAAGTGAAGTACCTGGGAGATACGATAACCTCGAACCTCACGTGGGGAACACATATAAAGAATATTTGCGGCATAGCCCTGAAGAAATTAGGATTCGTCAAGCGTTTTGTGGGAAGATTTTCGGATGAGAAAGTAAAAGAAAGGTGCTATTTCGCTCTCGTACGACCGCACCTTGAATATGCAACGAGCGTATGGGAAACGGTGCAGAAAGACTTAATCCGCGAACTGAATAAAATACAAAGGAAGGCTGCGCGTTTCGTCAAAAACTGCTACGGGCGTACAGACAATGTTACCCAGATGTTAAGCGAATTAGGATGGGAGCCGCTGGAGACTCGGAGGCTGCGCGCTAGGCTTAGATTGCTTGAACAATTGAGAATGGATATCTTTAAGAGCGACACAGAGAACATATATGTTCTCTGTGTCGCCACACTATATTTCCAGGTCCGATAGAAGCGATAAATTAAGAGAGATGTTTTGCCGAACGGATAGATATGGGAATTCGTTTTTCCCCCGAACCATAAAGGACTTTAATAAACGCTAGTCCCAACTTCGTTGGAGAACTTCTTTTTTTTTTCTTTAGCTGTAAACGGCTAGTGTCCTAACGCCCCCTGCCACACGCCTTTTAGGTGGCTTGCGGGGTATTATATAGATGTAGATGAAGCCTCGCCCCGAGGTCACTTCACACGACGACAGCTGGAACCAGAAATACGTCACACGGACTTTTCCCATCATTCCTACTTAGCCGTCGTGTTTTCACGCGCTTTAAATTTTTCACTTTTCGTTTAATCGCGAAAAATAGATATCGTCATTCGAAAATCTAAGAGCATGAAATGCGTACTCCAGGAGTAATAATCATTCGATAGGGAAGTGCACTAATTTTTTTTTATTGCCGAATTTGAAAGTTTAGCCTAAAAAAGAAACATTAGTATAGTCACTTTTATTCCCTGCATCTGGAGTGTGCACTTAAAAACGTTTTGAATGTCGGAAAATTTCATGTTGCGCTGAAACACAGTGCCTCCATCTTGATTGAGATGTGACGTCACAAGGCAGTAGTCACCAGTGGAGTATCGCTGTATTCCGTCGCCTTCTTTAGCGCGGCGAGAGTTTCCGGGAATCGGTGGAGTTAGCTTCCTAAAAATATCGGCTAGTACGGTAAACATGAATTCAAAAAAGAATTATAAATGATTTTTTGTTCCAAATTGCATCTAATAATCATAGGCAATAGAAAATAATAGGAAACCACCCTATTGTCTACTAAGTAAAGGGTTGGACTACTATACGGAAGGACCCACTCTCGAAAAACATGTGTACAAAAAAACCCTCCATGAGCAGCAAACAATGCTGAGGTTCACATTAATTGGCATGGGAAAAAATGGCCCTTTTTGTCGGAGTCTTACTTCGAAAAGGGGAATCTGGTGGGCTAGTTGGCAGATAGCTTGGCTGTTGATAGAGGGATGCCCGGTTGAAGCCTTGGCGAGTCCTTTGGAGTACCCATTAAACTATCCCTAAGTGTGAGATGGCCCAGGGAAAGGAATAGGGTGGTTTCCTGTTATTTTTTATTGCCTACATCGAAAGATTACACAGGCCAACCAAAAAATATTGTTTGAAAACTTTTTTATTTTAATAGCTGATCTTTATAGATTTGTATGTGCCGAATCCAAACCTGGCCTTAGTTTTTTTGTGTCACCCGTAGTTTCCAAGCAATATATATTTTAATATCGAGCCTAATACCCCTATACGGCATATAGGGAAATCAATGAAACACTGTGTTACATCGTAAAATTGTTTGTATTTACTGTTCACTACATCGCGATAAAATTGTTTGTATTTAATACAGCGTGTTAATACAGGGTTCACTTGTCAACTGGAATTGGTCTACATTTTCTTTCCCCTTTTTTCCTTGAAGCTTCGTGTGTAGCTTTTTCTGCGATGAATCGCTTGCTGAACTTCTCGGTGAAGTACCAACAGTAATCCCCCATTATCTTCGTTCATTAGACCAACTTTTTCAATTTTATGATAACTATAAAAAAGCTGATGAGATTCTTTCCCGGCGTATTAATTGAGTGAAGTCCTCTCGGGATTTCCACCGGTTGATTTGATTTATAGGCACCAACGTTTCAATGAACGCCTCGTTCATCGTCCTCAGGGTGAATAATACATTTTTACTGATTAAAGAATGTTTATAAGTAACTATAAACAAATTGCAACAATTAAGTTACCCCTGATCGGTCGGAAAAATCTGAATTTTTATGAAACGGTGGGGTTCTATGATTTTTAATTTTCTTTAAAATGGGATTCCACGCATTGCTAATTTTGTATCCAGTATCCCTATTGAAATTATTTTTATTAAGCCTAATTTCAATGGCCTCCTTCTGGGACAGGCTCGCTAAGGAGTAAAATGTATAAGCCACGTAGCTATATCCATTTACGAGGCGATGAAACGTAAACGAGACAAGACGTACATGACCGCGGCGAGGGATTCCTCCGAAATATTCGTCTTCGTTTTCAGATGGTAATTTCATGCCAACTAATGTCTCCCTCCATCCATCCATCCATCCATCTATCTCCCAAGCAAGGCTGACAAAACGGAGTCATAGGACTTGTATTACCACTTTTAAAAGGGTATAATAATGGGGAGTGGATAGGCCACCTTCAAACCGATGCTCCGGCGCCCGCCGTCTTAATTAAGCGAGAAAACATTTCTTTTGGGCCCAGGTTAATGTTTTTCGTATTTGTCTAAATATACACCGCCAAAATGACTAAAATTACTTGATTTGCGGTTGAATATGTAAAGGGGTCATTCACTCAGACCCAAATCCGCAATCCATCAAAATAATTCCGCAGACGAATGGAAAGCATTAGTCAAAGCGTAATTCCTCGTTCTCTCGCAAGCAAGCCAAAAAAAATGAAAACCGCGATGTTTGTCAGTGCCCGCCTTTCATAAGTTGGCTATTTCATTAGAGTTCTGGATCGCTAACTCTTCCAGGATTAACTTGCCGTCGTATTAATTTCTTTCAGAAGATCGTGGAAAACAACGAACCATGTGAGTCCCTTGCATAAGGCCGAGGAGTGGCGGAGAAGCGGTGACCCGCTCGCCATGAGCTCGTGACGTCATCAACTATTTTGGATTTTTCGCAGTGAATAGCTGGAGAAGCAGGCAACGCATGGAGATGAGCTACAAACAGGGTTCATTTTTCAAACTGTATCGCAATCGAAAATCATAGAAGGAATCGGTGAAGGAGCCCGTTTCGATGACATCATCATCATCATCATATCTGATCTGTCATTGGCTCTCTTCACCCTAAATGCACTTCAGGTAAACTCGCTCTCCCTCAATGGCATGTGGGACGTTTGGGTTAGGCACGCCAGAATCAAATAGCGGACACCTTCATGAAATAGTAAAGATAATAGCAGAAGTCTTTCAATTTATGAATAATTGATCTGATCTTGCACTCAGCAAACTACCTCATGAAGTGATATACTTGATGATAAGCATATTCAATTCATCATCACTTTCTCTCGAGGATTCAACGTGTAGTCAACACTATCAAGGCAAGGAGGCACCGGGCGCTCCACGTACATGGCTCCCAGAGTCAATTACGATAAACCTGTATGCGGAAAGATTTGCTTCATTTCATATCCTTAGTCACTTGCCATAAACGAGATGTTATTTTCGAATTTTCCACGTATAAATATTATCAAGGGAAGTGTTAACTTCGTCACTATTTCATATGTAATTACTACAAAACGCGATGAACACATCTCGAGCAAAATTTCAATGACAACCTAAGTCAGCCGCGGTAAGACATAAATAAATATAAATAAATTGTTTTATTACTCCAAAAAAAATAAAAAGTACAGAATAGAATTGATTACATAAAAAGGAGTAACTTTAGGTAGCCATTAAGGACAACCTATTTTATGGCTACCATTATTTACAAAGGGTATTGCTGACATAGAAACATTTTAGGCACAGCATTTGAATTTAAGTAAGTACGTACCTACATGTATTACATGGTATTATATCATAGAAAAATACCCTCCATACTTTGCATTCTAAACAACCAAGACTGTATATTTTTCATAATTGCGTTATTATTTTTTTATTTCAGACATGAATCAGGTAATAAGTTATACACTTTTGGGCCTATACACAAGAAACAACATTTATATAGCGTAAGGATAGATCTTGGAAAAGTAATACGCGATCTTCGTAGGGTGAAGGAAGGACGATTGTATAATAATAACCCCGTATTTCCACTTCTCACATATTCGTCGACATCAAGTTAAAAAAAACGCTTTTTCTCATTAGGTAAATATTTTCCGCCATAAACGCGTTAATAATGAGGACCGATGTCCAACATGAATGTCATAGAATGGTCATTATAAGAATGTATACCCAATATCGGGATTGCAAAGGAGTTCCTGCAGTAAAAGAGGCAATAGGGAAGTGCACTAGTGTTTCAAATGCACCAAACACATTTTTTAAATTAGAGTTCAGAATAACATAATGTCGTAAAACCACAGTTTAAATCCTAATAGTGAATACTTGATTCGAGATGACCGTCTGAAATATGGAAAAATTCAAAGGCCGCGAAAACGGGTGTCCATGTTGAATGTTGGCCGTGACGTCACAAGGCAGTAGCAGAAGGCAGCTTCTACACCGTTTAGTTCTACCACTATTATTGCATAGAAAAATTACAGAATTTGAGGGTATCCGTTTTTTGCTGTCATAAAATATCTTCAGATTATATATGTGGCTGCTTCTCTTTTGAGTAAACGACTTCATCATTGCGTAATATATTAATATTCATTTACGTGTCAACTTCAAGTTTGGAAAGAGTAGTATGAATAGCACATTGAATCTTTGATAAATGCATGATGGCATTTATTTTTCGCTGGGTATATTTTGGCACAATGCCGTTTATCATGCCAAAACCTTTTTTGTAAGAACCGAGTCAAACTAATAAACATATTTCAGACGTTTGCTGCAAGACTTATTCGTTGCGTATGTATTCACGCCGGCCGGAACGTTCGCCCTTCGCTACTAGAATCATGGGATGTTAGCCTTATTTCCGAGCTGGCTGGTTGTTGCAATGGTTCGCTGTCCAGGATAAGATAATCTTGGTTGGGAGAAGGAAAATTCCAACGATTTATAAATGGTATACCAAACTTTGATGTATTTATGGTTACTGAATTTTTGAATAAGGAGGACAGGTTCAACGCTCCATAGAAATGCGAGACGTTAAGGCTAATAAGAGGAGACCGCGTACCTTGCTGCATCTTTTTCAATTAGGGCGTTAGTTAGGCTGTAATTAATTAATTTTCATGCGTTACTTTTTACAAGTTATATATATAAATCCAAAATATCCATAAATTTCCAATGGGTCGGTTGGGGTAGTGATAGCGTGCACGAGTCAAAGGAAAGATGTTACCCGAAGGACCGTGGTTCAAGTTTACTTCATGGCATTATTTTTTGTTGCCTTCATTGTGATCATACGGCGTCTAGTTTATCATTAATTATAATTGCAGCAATCATTGACATGAGACAATATTTTTATCGTCATTATGGCGTTTAGGTATTTTAGCAGTGTCATTACAAACGCCGAGATACGATGACTACAAGGGTTGGTGTGCGCTAAAATGTTAATTTTTTCTTTACTTATACTAACCAACTTCCACATTAAAAATGAAAACCACTCTTGCAAGAGCACATACCATTAAAGGCTCGCGGCAAGCAACAATATGCGTACAGGCATAATTAATAAGAACACAAAGCGAATATAAAATGCCATATATCTCGAACACTTAATGTAATTCACATTACTCCAAAGGGAGTTTACTTACTCAGTACATACCTCAGTACCTTGTACTCAGTACCTACCAGTTTACCTCAGTAGCAGTGCTAAAAGAACCATTCTGAAATATAATTTCAACTAACAAATAGGATGAAATAAAAGTTGATAACCCTGGACCGGGCGCGCTGGCGTATAAAATACGTCAATCTTTGAAAACCAAGGATTTCGACATTGTACGTACATTCTGGGCTATAATGGTCTCGTGTATTCTTACAATGTACTTTGACTGCCTCTATTGCGAGTTTTCAAAGTTCGAGGTATTGTAGCTAATTTTTTAGATCAGCAAGATGAACCTGTCACCAGTGGAGTACAAATTACGCCGCGCGAACTGCCGTGTACCTTTATATCTGTATCACCTATAAATGTACTAATTTCAACAAATAAAGATTAACTTTAACAAAAATCGTTTGTTATCATATATGCACATATCATGGGCAAAGTACGCATTTTGCCCGGTCGTGTAAAAAAACAGTCGCGCCATAATTCTTTAACCAAACTACTTTCAGTTTATAAATTACGTAGGTCTACGCGGAAGATGCTATATTTTGACTCAACACACTTTCTGATGTGACTGAGGTACCTATTAAGTAAATTTTATAATATAAATATCAATTTGATCTTACAATACCTTCAAATAATCTTCAAAACAGAATATCATCGATAGGTAAGAGTCAGGAGCAGCCTTGAACCATTTATTCCGTATAGCTTGTGCTTAAGGCACGGGAATGAATATCTTCTCCAGGCTTTTGTTTCGACGTCGAGATGAAATTTGGAACAAAAAATCATTTATAATTCTATTTTGAATTCATGTTTTCGGTACTAGACGACATTTTTAGGAAGCAAACTCCACCGATTCCCGGAAACTCTCGCCGCGCTAAAGAAGGCGACGGAATACAGCGATACTCCACTGGTGACTACTGCCTTGTGACGTCACATCTCAATCAAGATGGAGGCACTGTGTTTCAGCGCAACATGAAATTTTCCGACTTTCAAAACGTTTTAAAGTGCATACCCCAGATGCAGAAAATAAAAGTGACTATACTAATGTTTCTTTTTTAGGCTAAACTTTCAAATTCAGCAATAAAAAAAAATTAGTGCACTTCCCTACTCTTCCCATACCCTTCAGCAAGGGTAGACAGAGCATATTTAAGAACATTGGTGGGTAGGCATTATCCTTCCTGGAGTGTAAAGGAAGGGTAGAGGAAGGGTAGGACTAATATAAAAGCTAAAATGAAGTACCGCCTTAGCAACCTCGGCTATTGAGGTACTTGTGAGGTGGTGCTTATCAACGGAACTTATAGTACAAAATCTTTAGATGAGAATATCTTTCGCACCCCGGCCTATGTGGAAGAAAGCTTTGACTTTTTCTTTACCATACCTATTTCATTTCAGAAAATAACATCGGCATTCAAATATCAAACATCACTCTCATGATGTCTCATTGTCAGCCACACAGATAGGTTACATGTTAAATATATGTGAATGGAAGCTCTTCCCCTATTCAAGCAAGTGGCGATTTTACCGAATTTAGCGTAGGACTCCCTATGGCGCGAACAGACATTGTTATAATTAAATCGAGGAACAAAGTGGGTCAAGGTAGGGGAACAATCTCCACTTTTGACCATCCCATTCTTTTGAGAGGTGGCACAACTAATCTTTATGTAGTAAAAGTACACTGCCTCTCCGCACCTAGTCGTAGGCCAATATATACATATTCACACACATTCGGCATTTCCTCATGAAATCAAAATTCCTAAACTCTTGTTAAGTGCTCATACATATGTTATGGTGTAGAATTGTTGGCTCGTTTTACTCGTTCCTGAAAAAAAATTTTCTCTCATCACCTTTATTCACTCTTTTGGCCGCCATTTTCCTTTGACACCTTCGATTAATGCATTTCACATGTTTCATTGAAATCTAAAATTATTTTGAGGAGGTACGCAGAAAAACATAGTGCACACGTGTATAACGCTGCCACGAACATTTGAAAATATGCTTATCCAACCGTACTCAATAGACTATTATCAAGGTATTTATCCATTATGGTTGGTTTACATAAAGTATTTTGAGTATCTTCCCATTTCCGTCAGAAAACAGGACTTCCCTTCTCAGTCCTCAAGAGATCTATTCCCATTTCATCAATAAATCTTATTTTCTTCCTTCCTTCTCCAAATCCTCTGTCTCCTCTGTATCTTATCCAGGAGCTGCGTCTCCTCACCCACCATGTCCAGCACTTTGTCGTTCCTCTTCCTCTCCATCCACTTCACCTTCCCCATTCTCCTCCACTCACACATTCTCCTCGAAGTCTTCTCTTGTCCTCCTCCTCAGCATACAAGTGTCATCACTGAAATGCAGTACCCTCTTCCTCATCCCTACTGATCATCTTATCTTCTCCTTTCTATACATCAACACCACCTTTGCAGATTTCTTTGCCCTCCGATGAAATAGTTGACAGTTTCTTCCAGCTCTAGTTTTTGCATTTACTCTTTTATGTTAAGCCTCAGAATCCTTGTTCATGATGCTTAAAAAAAACATAACTTTAGATGAAGATATAGTTGCTTTTCAGGCCATATGTATTGCTATCTTCACATTCACCAGTGCGTGTAACCCTAATCAGCGCATGATACACCACAAACCTCACTGAGCAATTTGCACTCCAACTCTAGTCTCAAAATCAATCTATGGTCACCATATCCGATGCATATTCGTTCAACAATGTTGGTGACTGTAGGTACCTTGCCTCACACTTAGGAGGGGTGGTCTGGGGTGATTGGGGGCCCTCGGCTGGAGTTCATGATGCCTCGGAAGGAAAATTTTAGAAAATTAAATGCATGGAAATGGATTTTGAATTTAAAAAAATAGTAATCTCGCAAGAAAAGCTACTATGAAACGTGGGAATTTCACAGCATACAAATTTTATTAATGTATTGTGATGCTTTTATTTATTTAGTGAATTTGCTCCTTTGAAAAAAAAACTCTTAAATAACCTTTTCTAATAAGCCTTTCAAGAAACCATCATGTTGTTTTCTGTTTTCTGACAATTCTTTTTTTATCTTTCATTTTACCTTTATTACTCTGAGAATGATTTAACAAAGCAACTGATGGAAACGTAGAATTATATAATTGCATAAAAAATGGTTCAAGTAATCCTTTATTACGACTTCCAGATACGATTCACGATAGACACGAGCGTTGTGGAGCCCTCAGTGATCACAAACCAACCGCCCCTGCTTAATTTTTATCCCTCTCTCTCAAATGTGTAAGGTATGATATTCGAATGAAGCGACCAACGGTTTAGAGGTCATTTGCAGCATGAGGGAAGGGTGAGAGAAAGAATGGGGAGAGAAACCCCATTTATCGGCATTAGACTGACCCTAATGAAAGATGCCAAGGGGACCACGACTTAACGTACCATCCAATAGATTGGTTGCACTGTAATTACCTTCAAAACAGCACTCAAACAGGTATTGGGTGACCTCTGAAAAGTTCCTTCCGCTGCATGCTGGGGTTTGAATGTGGGCTAACAGGTTGTGAAGCCAACACTAGCCACCCAACCAACCTGCTCCCCCACTGGTCAGTGGCGGCTAGCCCATAAGGACTCTCGGACGCCGCCCCTCCCAAAAATTTGAAAAGGGAAAAAATATATATACTCATGCAATTATAATTATACATCTTATTAACAGAAGTGTTTTTTTTCAATCGCATACATCAAAAATACAGGAAAAACTCTAAAAAATAGCGCGATAAGTTCGTATTTGTAGCCGTGGGGCGCTGGGCAGAATGTTCCAATCCAACACCATGCAGAGTGGTAGTGGTGGGGGCTGCTGGTGCTATGACGCGTCTAAGCTTGTGCCTTATGGAAGTCTTGGAAAGCCACCCGAGCATGGGAGGAGCGACATATCTAGTGAGTTGACATCGCCGCGCCGATGCGGCCATACAATCTTGGTGTTGCAGTGTTGCAGAATACCTTGTTTTGGTTACCATTTGACATATTATTTGTAAATTGTTTTAATGTAAATAGGCCTAGTTGTAGTTGAGTTAATAGAGTTAGTGATTGTTTTGTGTATTAGTGAGTCATAATGGTCTCTAGATTGCCTTAAACTCACTAAAATACACAAAATATTAAAAATTTCGACCCCTCCTCCCTCCCCCCCCAGTGGAGTGTGCCCCTCCCAGCATTTGACTCACGAGCCGCCACTGCCACTGCTCTCTCTGTTATCACGCAGAATTGTTGGTGTCCCTCCGAGTGTCTCATACTCTAAGCTGTAGTTGCTGGGAAGAAGAGCCTCTAATGCTTCATATTCATTTTATGGCAATAACAAACATTGTGCTGTTATTAATAAAATTTGGCCATGCACTCAATTGTGTATCATTTTTGGAGTAACAAATACGTGGCTGTTTTCCACTGTGATGCACCTCCATGTTTTTCCATCAGCTGCAGTCTGAGTAGTTACCATGCAATGAATTTGAGGCACACCATATAACTTATCTTGATGGAACATGTTCCATAGTATTAGTATGTAAAATGCACTACATAATTTCTAATGCATCAGTGCAATTAGCCATGCTTAAGTTCCAAAAAAGGACCTCAACTCAACAAAAGAATATGATTTGAAGCAAAAATGTCAAAGTTCCTTCAATGTGCAGCCATATAAATAAAATAACTTATTCATTTGGACAGATAATAACTATGTAGCAGGGATGCTGACTTACAAAAAATATTGGGGGGGCCAAAAACCGGGGATCTTGCCCCGGGAAATTTTATAAGTAGTGTGTTTTAAGTTTTTTAAGCATTTTAGAAGAGTCATGTGATCAACATTTGAGCCCTGATAACTCGAATCTCGATATCTGGACACTCCGGGGAAAATCGACAAGACTGACACATTTTTTCTTCACCCCATAATGAATTTTAGAGGGGGCTCGGGCCCCCTCTGGCCCCATGGAGTCGGCGCCACTTCTATGTAGCAAGGTTATATGTATAAGATATTGACAAATATGGTGAGGGAAATGGCCAGATATCAACTGAAAATCAACATAAAGGAGACTAAGGTATTAATATGTACCAAAAGAGAGGAGTCTTGGATAAACATAAAGATAAAGAAAGATAAAGCTTGAAGAGGTGAAGGAATTTGGTTACCTAGGAAGCCAAATTACCAATGACGGACGAAGCAAAAAAGAAACAGCTAGTGCATAGAATAGTGCAGGTGAAGAGGGTTTAGAGGATGTAAAAGAGAAGAAATACATTGCTATGAAAAGGATAGCGAAGGGAAGAGTGGAATGAAGCCTCAAACCAATCTCATGATTGCGGACTAATGATGATGAGGTCATGTACATCCCATCAAATCATAATTTTCCAATAAATTCAATGGAAAGGTTGCAATATCCTATCTTACTAATTGGCATGAGCATGTTAAAGAAAGACAATCTCAAAATTCATTTTCTCAAGAATGGTGATGGACATAGGTGACAGTGGCGCAGCGAGGGGGGCAGATCTAGGGGGGGGGGGGGGACGGGGGAACGTGCACCCCCCAGACCCTTAAAAATATGCGAGATTTTTTATACGGTCCCATTACCATTGCGTCAATTTTGTATTACGAGATATTCTTGTTCCCCCCGCCCCCAGAACAAAATCCTGGATACGGCCTTGCTTGTGCCCCCCCAGAAGGAAATCCTGGATCTGCCACTGGAGAGGGGGTTTTGGGGGATAAACCCCCACCCCCCCCCCCCAGAGCTCAGACAATTTTCTAAGTTTAATATATTTTATTTATTTGGATTAATATTACTTATAGAATAGTGTAAGGATTAATAAAATATTCCTCAGGGGCCATACATAAATCTCACCATTTTTAACCATGTATCTTAATTTTTTCTGGCGGAGGGACCTCGCACCTCCCGATTACCGTGGCAGGTGTGCCATATACCTAGATTCCCCAGTATTAGTTGCGCCTGAAATCCCCCATAGCCTTAATTCCTAGCTGGGCTCCTGATAGGCGACAATTGTAGTCTGCTCATCTTTCAATGACTATCAAGATGGGGGGGAAAGAGATCCCATTGGCTATCATATGGTGCACATTGTTGGTGGTGCACATAATTTGTGTGTGGTCATTTGAGTTTGATACCTATCAGAATAGAGAGGAACTGAGATGAGAGCCTTGCCACTGTAACCCCTCATGTCCACCTTTACTTTATTCTGGGTCTGCTTTACCTCCTCCAGAAGTCATCTCCTCACTCATCCCTCTTGCCTTCCCTCATTCCCCTTCTTCCATTGTTAAGCTCCAGCCCCACTCAGGACTATACTCCAATATACACTTTACTAGCCTTTTCTTTACTATTTCACCAAACAAATCTCACATCAGCTTTCATAATTGGTAATACTGTGTCTGCACCTGCTAATATAATCTGAGGTATCAGGCTAGATGGAGTGGAAACGGAGCATAATGAAGAAGCAGGAGCAATTTCCACAATTTTAAATTTATTGGTATTACCGGTTTCCCCTTACCGGTACCTGATGATGCTGTGAGGCGACAATGGTGGTACCAATAAATTTAAAATTGTGGAAATTGCTCCTGCTTCTTCATTATTGTTCATTCTGCACCTGCTTTTAAGCTTCGAACATATTTTTAGCATTGGGAAATGAGCCAATTATTTAAATGAATCACTACAAGTAATTAAAAACCTGATATTATGATAGCTTCCTGAAAGCAGCCGTAGCAGTCATTGCACGTCCCACTCTAAGTGGACTGGCTCTCAATCCGTTAACGTTTTCAATGATTTTGGCATCCTCGTGATCACTCTTCATTTTAAATAGATCACCCTGTGCATGCAGAGGATTCACATGCACTGGCAGATCTTTTGCCAACTGGCAAGTCAATGGCACAGGCTTCACAACTTATGTTGGCTTCACAACCCATTAGCCCACATTCAAACCCCAGCATGCAGTGGCTGGTACTTTGCAGAGGTCGCCCTATACCTGCTTGAGTGCTGTTTTGAGGGTACTTTCAGTGCAACCAATCTATCGCATGGGACGTTAATTCATCTGCAAAACTAGCTGTATTTATATGTATCCATCCTGCCTCAATGTCTTATACTCTGGACTACAGGACCAAATCCTAATTATTCACCAGCTACTACCTGTATGCAGGGGCGCAGCTAAGAATAGGGTTGTTTCCTTCATCAAAGAAAACATCAGGCATTGATTGTGATTCGTTATCCACCATTAGTGTATTCATAATATACTAATAATATGGTTTTAGAAATCCCAGTTTAGGTGAATGGAAATGGTCAATTTTAACCGCATTTGAAAAAGGCCAGATTGGCGCCCATGCAATGCCACTCCACGTGACGTCACAGGAACCTAGTTTCCATACGAGTAGATAGGAGTTTTACATCGTCTGAGATTACCAATGCATGTGTGAGGCACAGAGCTCAGGGAATCAGCTCTTGATAATCACCTATTAAAATTGCCTATGGTCGGAAAGTTTCCTGCGCTGAATCGGGTATTAATAATCCTTACTTAAGTACTCTACGCTACCTGCAAGCAGCCTTCATTGTATTGGCGTTCATAGCCCAAGTAGCCTCACACATCGGCAGACGGAACCACAAAGACATCACACAGAGTTTTCTCAGCATTCATATTTACCCATCGCGTTTTTGGGCACTTGAAAATTTTCACTTTACATTTAATCGCAAAAAATAGACTAGTTTTACCGCTTTATGAGAGATATTTGATTAATCCTAACACTATTCTTTAAGTAATACTAATCCATTAAGTAAAATGGATTAAACCTAATAATTTCTCTGAGCTCAGGGGGGGGTTATATCCCCCAAAAGCCTCCCCCTTGCTGCACCACTGCTTGTATGGTTAGAGCTAATAGGTATATTAAAATTTCAAATGATTCATTTGGACGCCATAGTGAGAGGGTTGGTCAGGAGATGATAGCCCCTTAAAAAGTAGGGGGATATGATATCCTATGAGGATCCACTTCTAGGAAATCAATCTAAAATATTTTCTGGCGGAGTTCCTGATTTGTCTGTCTCTCTAAACTTGGTCTATCCTCTTTGCCTATGGTGTACATGATCGCTGCAATTAAGGAATTTTATCACTACATTTATCTTTAGCCTTTATAGCCATATCTCTTTTGAAGTCTTGTGTATTCTCAAACAATGCAGTGTATTGGAAATAATGGTATGGAAAACTATTTTTGTGCAATCTCATAGTGCAGCTCCATAGGTCATTTGGACAAATCATTCTCGTAATAACCATCTCTTTATTCTTTATGAGCTCCATGTGGGAATTTTACTCTCCATTGTGTTTTTGCTATAGTACTTGGGAGTGCTATAATATTTTGATGCCTGAAATTTCTGGTCCAAGATCACAGACTTTTTTCTCAAACTTCAATTTCTTTCATGTTCTCACTGTCTTACAGATCCTCCACATATCCTTCTTACTTCAATGAAACTCTACCAATCCTACCGTACTTCTTTCACTTTAATTCAATTTGGGAAAAAAATGATGTGTACAAGAAAATTAGGTCTGCTTGTATGAGTAATAAAAATGATTTTTTAGCCATTTTTCTGCTTAGCTGAACTATAGCCTTCATATCACTATCATGCAGGTCTTCTGCATTCAATGTATATCTAAATGTTAAGGAATTAGGTAAGTTTGTATTATTTTACCAGAGCACTTTTATCAACTACTCCTCAACCCTTTTAGAGCTGTAATTTTAATGCTTACATATAATTTATACAATACGCTCTCCTTCCTAACTCCTCCAAAACTGGCTGATGGTGTTTACACCTCTCTCTTTCTCTCATTATAAACCCTTTGAAAATAAGATCAGACTGCTTATACTAAAGGCACTCCAATCTTCCAGTAGATGTGGTTTACTTACGTTTTCTTTGGATTTCTTTTTGCACTTCATCTGTCAGGGATGACGTTGTATCCTTGAATATCTGTCACCACAAATGATAAGGGCAGAAAGAACTGAAAAGGAAAATGCAAAGCAGCACCCCACATATACACACTTAATTCAAATATGGCTTGATGCCATGTTGCTCCATAGCTATTTTCTATGAGTTTGTGATGGATAATAGGGTGGTTTCCTATTATTTTTTTATTGCCTAAATCGAAAGATTATTACTCCTGGAGTACATATGTCACCCTTTTGGATTTTTAAATGACGATGTCTATTTTTCACGATTAAATGAAAAGTGAAAATTGTCAAGCGTGCGAAAACGCGAAGGCTAAGTATGAATGCTGGGAAAATTCCATGTGACGTTGTTCTGGTTCCCACTGCTGCAAGTGAGGTGACCTTGGGGCGAGGCTTTGAGCGCTGATACGATGCAGGATGCTAGCAGGTAGCAGAGTACCCAGTTAGCTGGTAGTGCTTGGGTTAAATAAGGGTTATTTATACCTTATCAAACGAAGAAATCTTTCCAACCTTTTGCCATGCATTGGTAATCTCAGGCGATGTAAAACTCCTATCTACTTGTATAGAAACTAGGTCCGTGTAACGTCAAGAGGAGTGGCATCGCATGGGCGCCAATATGGCCTTTTTCAAATGAGGATAAAATTGACCATTGCCATTCTTCTAAACTGGGATTTCTAAAACCAAATAATATGTATATTATGAATACACTAATGGTGGGTAACAAATCGAATCAATGCATTTCGTTTTCTTTGATGAAGGAAACTACCCTATTATCTAGTAAGCCTAAAAGCTGCAAATTTTTGAAGTCTCAGATTTGAAAATAAGTGATGTCTTGAGAGAATAAATGGTTTCTGCCAATGGTTGGCAAATGAGCACAGTTCATAGATTAAATGTTTCTATGCCGAATCCCTCGTGATTGCTGCACATTCAGGATACGGCCTAATGAGTGCAAATAGCACCTCTATATTTTACTTTTGCATCTGACCCCCTATTAATCCATAGCTTATTAATGGACTCTGCCACAAATATATTTCTCATGTGAGCTCCACATGAAGCTATTCTAACTCCAAGATATTTGACTTTACCTCTCACCTTTGTGTTGACACCATTCATATTTAAGAGTACATGCATTGGGATTATAATGTGACCCTCTGCATGAAATGTATGTACTGCCATGCAGTAGCATACGTACAGAGTGTCCCATTTATCTTGACCACCCGAAATAACTTTTTGTCCAGATGCAAATTCAAAAATGTGTCAAGCAAATGTTAATTAGCCAGCAGGGGGACATTAATCAGCATGGTTGCCTTCCTTCTAGCTTTGTTATTTACAAAGATATGAACAGCGGTTTGTCTTTTTTAAATGGCACCCTATATTTTTTATTCGGCAATTCATTTCCTCTCCTTTAACTCCTCCTGTTTATATCTTTGTAAATAACAAAGCTAGAAGGAAGGCAACCATGCTGATTAATGTCCCCCTGATGGCTTATTAACATTTGCTTGACAAATTTTTGAATTTGCATCTAGAAAAAAAGTTATTTCGGGTGGTCAAGATGAATGGGACGCCCTGTATACTATTAAGTTTTTGTCCCCATGACTATTTGATCCATGCATGAACATTGTCTATATCCAAATGATGGAATTTCTGGGTTAGCAAATGCAATTTTAGTGTTCATAATTATTAGTAATCAAAGATCCCACCTTTGGTTTGACATCATTGCTCTAACATTTCATTTGAAATATCGCGTATAACGGGTGCTTTGCAGTTTTTCAGATTCTTGACTGCTTCTGTTGTTTCCTGTATTGGATCATTTTGAGATATTGTTGCTTCAACAAGTTGATACTCATAGTATGCCTCATTATGGTACAGGCCTTTAAAGTCTTTGTCTAAATAATTTTATTTAACATTTTCTTTATTCAACATTTAGAATTCCCAGTTTAGACGAATGGCAACGGTCAATTTTAAACTCATTTGAAAAAGGCCAAATTGGCGCCCATGCGATGCCACTCCACGTGACGTCACAGGGACCTAGTTTCTATGCGAATAGATATGAGTTTTACATCGTCTGAGATTACCAATGCATGCATGAGGCACAGAGCTCAGGGAGACATCTCTTAATAATAACCCATTAAAATTACCTAAGTTCGGAAAGTTTACTTCGTTTGATAGGGTAATAATAATCCTTATTTAAGCCAAGCACTACCTGCTAGCAGGGTACTCTTCTACCTGCTAGCATCCTGTGTCGTATCAGCGCTCAAAGCCTCGCCCCAAGGTCACCTCACAGAGCGAAAGCTGGAACCAGAAATACGTCACATGGAATTTTCCCAGCATTTATACTTTGCCGTTGCGTTTTCGCATGCTTGAAAATTTTCACTCTTCGTTTAGTCGTGAAAAACAGATATCGTCATTCGAAAATCTAAGAGCGTGAGATGCATACTCCAGGAGTAATAATCTTTCTATTTAGGCAATAAAAAAATAATAGGACACCACCCTGTTCACTCTCTCCTCTCTCCTCATGAATTTGTCTTTAAATTTAGCGGTGAGTCATGAAGAAGAGGATTCAAATCCATGCCTTCCATGTGGGTTCCAATAATGTTTCCAAAGGTGTGCATGGAATCCCTGATGCAGAAGTGGGTTCTGGTCCTTTGATGCATTTTGTGTCTTTGGGATTGAATAGTCTTCTAAGGGTCATGAGAATCTCCATCTTGGTGCAGCCAGTCCCTGTAAAGGTTTTCAACAAATCTTCAATCTCTTTAGGGGAGGCTTTCCTTGTTGTTCCTATGGAGCAGGGTGATTAGAACTGCTCTCCCAAGAGAAGGATGGTGATGTCTAAATCCACTCAGGAAAGATCAGACACCGTGTCCATTCTCTCTCTGCTAAATTAGGAGACCGAAAAATGTGTCCTGAGGCAAGTTTTGATCTCCAGAATCTCTCTTTGTGAACAGAAGGTTGAACTGCTGAATATTGGTCAAGAATTTTTTCTATATATGTAGGTCTCTTTCATGTGGAAGGATATTTAAAGCATTGCCTGTTGTGGAAGGACTTAGGTTTGAAGGGAATGGACGAGAGTGCATCCAGATGAATTTGTGAGGAAAGGGCAAGGGCCCCCCAACTTCCACTTGGTTAATCATTCGCATGAGCCGTCATGAAATAACGTTAAATCGGACAAAAAAATCTTGTGCAGGAAAAATTTTTACGACCATAAATGCAGAAAAACGCAAAATGCGGAAACACTAAATACGGATAATTTTTACATTGCCCTAATAGGGAATGAATCGGGACCCTAAAAAATAAACGCTAAATGCGGAAAAACGTTAAATGCGAAGATGTTAAATCTGGATCCGACTGTATATGTTCACTGTAATGTTCATTTTGGAATACCTGACTGAACTCTGAAAAAACTCCTTGAGACTGAATGTTCAATTTTTTAACTTTTTTTTATCTAGATCATTTTTGAATGAAAATATTATAACATGCATCAATGAAGATTCAGAGGATGACGAATAAAATTGTTTAGTGAAAATTCACCAAAAATCAATGTTTAACTAGATATTGTTTATTATTCCCAAGTTTTTTTTGTTATTTGTATGCAATTCAGTAAAATGGTTGAAAAATTGAACATTTTGTACTCTTCATTTTAGCTCGTGCCTAACATTAAACTATGATAAAATCCCAAGGGTTTAGCGTAGTTGGGGTAGTCTCAAGGAGTTTTTTCATTTTGGAATATCTGACTAGTAGATCCTCGAGGACGCAGGATAAATCTGGTTCACTTACAAATTAAATCTATTCTCAGCTGTGAAGGATTGGGGTAGGGGTTTGGGTGTGTGGAATTTTTTTGATTTGAAATATCTTACTCGGAGGTTTTTGGAGTCCTGAAGCCATTTTTGGCACCAGCATCCACAAAGCTCTGTCCCTTGAGGTTGGAATTACAATCGGTATAAGTTTGAGCGTTAGTGAGAGGACTAAATATGTGCATGATGGTATGAAACGGGTGTTATGGGGGCAAAGGTCACGGGAAAAACAGCAAAAAATGGCCAAAATGGCATATTTAATTTTTTTTCGGTGTGTTCCACCCCCTAAATGTTCTTTTTTCATTGCATTAGCCGAAAGGTATTTAAATACTCCTTCGAAACACATTTTTTAACTGTGGCCCTCTCAAAAATATTTTATGAAAACTAGCGTTTGAAATTTTCAAATCGACGCCATTTCTCCTCATGCCCCTGAAAAGTATGCTTTAAATGAAAAGTATGAAAAATATGCTTTCTATCTCGAGATATTTATAAAAGAGTGGAAATCGAAATTTCGAGCTAGCCGGCCCTGGTGGGCCTCTAGCGGGCTGGAAGTGTGGGGAGGTTAGTCCTATTTGATCCCAAATCCTATGCCCCAAGTCTGGGAAAAATCCGTGAGGGGGGACTTTTCAATCTCTTACTCGGCTATGCCCTTTGGAACTGATGGGGATAGTGGAAATCCTAAGGCCACTCCAATCAGGGGCGCAGCTAGGAATTAAGGCTGGGTGGGGTGGTGGTTTAGGCGCAACTAATACCGGTGTGTGTGGGGGTATTGAATACCCACCAGGATAAGTGGTAGGTGCGAGATTAATAAATTGAGGAATTTTAAGATAAATGGTTCAAAATGGTGAGTTTTACGGCTTTCTGAGGGATATTTTATTAATCCTTACACTATTCTATTAGTAATGTCAATCCAATTAGGTAACATGGATTAATTTTAAAATTTCTCTGTGATCTGGGGGGATTTATCCCCCAAAACTCCCCCTTTATTGGTGGTGGTACTACTGGTGGTGGTAAATAAGGTACCCTTACTGTCAGCAACAGAAACTTGTAGAGTTAATTTTGGTTCATTTCATTCATTATAGATCAGGAAAACAAAATGCAAGAAAAAACAATTGCATCATAATTTTCCTCACTTGGCTTCACATTATTCTAGACTGCATTTTCATTTCAGAAATAAATTTTATTATTTTTTTTATCTCGGTTTTAATGAAATTGATTGCTTGAGGCGTAACTTTGTGAAAGCGATTCATTATTAAAATTAAAAAGAAGAACTTTGTGCTTTCACATTAATATTTATTCATGACCATGGTTTCAACGTCAGACGTCATCATCAGGTGAACTCTACAGAGGTCCATCACATCCTTTTATACCAGGCTAGGAGGGGCAGGGAGGAAGGTAACCAGGTTGAACAGATTGGTCAACAGAGAAGAGGGAGGGGGGAAAAACTTGGTCATATGGTATGAAAGAAGTTAAGGGGAGGAGGCTCTCTTAGGGAGGGCATGGCAGGTGGAGGGGGGATGGTTCAGGTGAGAGTGAGGCCGAAGAGTTCGTCATGTCATTAGCCCAGGAATTTAGGAGTGGGAGGCTTGAAAGAGGGGAGTGGGAGTCATACCAAAAAAAATGTTTATGAAATTTAATTTAATGAAAAACAATCAACCAAAGTTGGATTCGTGTTTCACGTCTACATGTTTGCTTCACATTCTGTATTATTCTAACTAGGACGTTGCACAGAAAAAGAGCTGTCATTGGTTTCTTACAGTATGAGCACTGGGACATTGCAGAATTTCTGTCTTGTCAGTGTTTCAGCCATCACCACCTCACCATGACTTGGCTTTAATTTGGCCAACTTTAGTAATAAGTTAATATTTTTAGAGCAGTGTGCCATTGCAGTTTTCATTAATTTATGACAAAATAACAGCTAATTACTGGCATCTAAGCAGTACCTAATGTTTTATATGAAATGGATATCACTTTATTTAGTGTTATCAAAAATATTTCACTATGCTGCTTGAGTGGGTATACAGCTACAAATAAATCCTCCTAAGCTAACAGTAAAAAACCCTTGCTAAGCTTTGTCTCGGTAATAGGGTAGTTTCCTTCATCAAAGAAAACGAAATGTTATGATTGCGATTCCTTACCCACCATTAGTGTATTCATAATACACAAATTATTTGGTTTTACAAATCCCAGTTTAGACGAATGGCAATGGTCAATTTTAACCTCATTTGAATAAGACCAGATTGGAGACCATGCGATTCGACTCCATGTGACGTCACAGGGATCTAGTTTCTATACGAGTAGATAGGAGTTTTATATCGCCTGAGATTACCAATGCATGCATGAGTCACAGATCTCAGGGAAACATCTCTTAATAATCACACATTAAAATTACCTAAGTTCGGAAAGTTTCTTTCGTTTGATAAGGTAGTGATAATCCTTATTTAAGACAAGCGCTACCTGCTAGCAGCCTGCGTCGTATCAGCGCTCAAGCCTCACCCTAAGGTCACCTCACACACCGGCAGTGGGAACCAGAACAATGTCACACGGACTTTTCCCATTATTCCTACTTAGCCGTTGAGTTTTCGCGCACTTGAAAATTTTCACTTTTCATTTAATCACAAAAAATAGATGTCGTCATTTAAAAATATAGAAGTGTGAAATACATACTCCAGGATTAATAATCATTCAATTTAGGCAATAAAAAATAATAGGAAACCACCCTATTATCTACTTGTATGAAGAGATACCTTCCAAAAATATCAATTTCAACTCATGTAAGTTTGAATTTTGAACTAATGAAATCTAGATCTGGCACCAAGAGCCTATACGAGGGGATGATGAAATGATGAAAATTCCTGATAAATAAATGGGTCCCTCCCCGAAATGATGAAAATATTTTTTTTAAATCAATTTAATGGCTGTCGTGTTGTTCACACTGCCTCCTGCCTTCCTTTCTTAGAGCATTCCTTGTGCATCCGACTTCTTCCATTATCACGATATCGTTTCTCTAGTATTATTTGAATTTAAAAATTTATTTTCAATATAAAATATTTATTAGGGGGTGCAGCCCTTATCTAATATTACTCAATCTAACATTTCGCCTATCTTCTCCCCTTCTCGTCAAAACTATATAATGATCTAGTAATCTCTTATGTGAGCCACGCTCTATAGGGTTAATTTAAAAAATATTTATATTAGTTGAAACAAAGTTTTTTTCAATAATAAAATTCTGCATTTTCTTTAGGTGAACATATTCAATGTGATTGAATTATGTAAAAAATAATAAAGTACGGTATTCAGAAGATAAAAGACAACCTGATGCTTTTTCGAAAAGGTTATTTTATAAGTTTTTTTAGAATTCAGTTCAGTTTCAAGGATCTAATTCACTAAATAGGTAATTGAACCATTGTGCATTATTTAATTTTATGAACTGTGAAATTCTCACTTTTCATAGTGTTTTTTCTTACGATATTTCTATTTTTTCCTAGCTTTAATCTAGTTTTTAAGGGCCGGAATAGCGTCAATCTCCATTTCCGGGCATGAAATTCCCTAAAATTTTACGGGGGAGGACCTCCCCACCCCCAGTAAGGGTATACCCATCATGAGCTCCTTGCAAGGGCCCCTCCCTAATCAACCCAAACCGCCCCTGAGATCACTTATCATTGTTCTCTCGCTTTCGTTTCACAGCTTTTATTCACACACTTTTTGTGCTCCATCACAGGTTTTAAGGCCTGTTTACACGATACATTAACACGTACTAGTTAATGTAAGTTCGGGAGAATGATTTTTGTGGACCGGAACGGAACATGAACGAATGCATGAACCAAATTAGAACAGGTTCTATTTTCTGTGCATGCATTCGCAGTGGCGCAGCGAGGGGGGGGGGGGGGTTTTGGGGGTTAAAACCTCCCCCAGAGCACAGAGAAATTTTTAAGTTTAATCCATTTTACTTATTTGGATCAGTATTATTTATAGAACAGTGAAAAGATTCATCAAATATCCCTCAGAAAGTCGTAAAACTCGCCATTTTGAACCATTATTCTTAAAAATTTTCTAAAGGAGGGACCCCGCAACTCCTGCTTACCCTGGTGGGTATGCAATACCCCCACACCCCTAAGTATTATTTGTGCCTAAAACCCCCCCTTAATGCCTTAATTCTTAGCTGCGCCCCTGTGCATTCGCACAAGTTGGGTGGTTACACGGTGCATTTTGGCGTTCATTCTCGCGTTCATACATTTAGACATTAACCTGTACGTGTTAATGTACCGTGTGAACAGGCCTTAATAATAGGTTTACTGTCGATTGTGATTGAGTTTGAAAAATAGAGAGACTCATTTATTTTCCATTCTCAACCCGTATCACCTGGTACGTCTCGAGATGTTTACGTCAGAAAAATGACGGCCTAAACCGTGAGCAAATGAGTTGATGACCTCAAAAACTCATTACCAACGGGTAACTGCTTCTCCGCGGCTTCGAGCATCAACCTCATGTCCTTCTATCCTTACGTACGCCAAGGTGAAGTTCGCCGTGAAAAATATTTGGTTAACCGGGGATTCGAACCTGGTGGCGGATAAATATGGGGGCGCCCCCCCTCCCTTGCGGGGCTGCCCTCTTTGCCGAACATTGCAGTACCATAATTGTAACTTTTTTTAGCATAAGATGGCACCGTCTGTTATATGTGTATAATCAGTTTATGTAACTTTCTAAAATTATTTTTTACCACGGTAAAAGTAAAGGTAGCTCAAGGTATCTTTTGCGCCTCATCCCCCTCCCCACCTACCACAAAATATCTTCTAGATATCTATAAAATATCTTCAATATCTTGGATATCTTAAAAATCTTCTAGATGCCTAGAAAATATCTTCAATGTCTTGGATGTTTTAAATATCTACAAGATGTCTAGAAAATGTCTTCAATTTAGTGGATATTATAAATATCTACTAGATGGCTAGCATACGTCTTTTTGAGCGGGGACTCTTTTTGTACATGTCCAGTGAAATCAAAATTGATAGGTAACTGTCTCAGCTTATAAGTTACCATCAATAAACAAATCCAATTCAATGGAATGAAAGGTATGCCAAAATTCTAGTCTCTGCTTCTTATAATTAATTTACAAGTAATTTTTTACTATCGTAACAAATATTGCCATAACCTTTTACGTATCACAGCTATAAATGAACTCATTCACATAAATATCATTCATTCATAGCCCTGATGAAGGTGTTTAAATACGTTGGCAAAAACTTGCATTAAACATTCTTCAAGATCTATACTGCAAGACACTGAATCAACATTCATTGATAATGTGGCAGACCCCTTTGAGAAATCTGAAAGGAAATTATATGCTCCTTTGGTAACTTCAATTTTGGACCAGGAGGAGGAAGCCCCCATTAGAAAGAAGTGAATGCCAGAGAGGTTCCAATATTCAGGAAGAATCCCCAGAAGGCACCCTACCATCACCTCCTGCTCCACCAGTAGGCTGTCAGTTGAAAATAAACTATTGTTACACTGAAAAATATTATATTTTACTCATTTTTCCTGAATTTTCCAATGGATTGAATTTGAATATGAATGTCTAGAAAATATCTTCTGAAAGATATCTTGTAGATATCAGAAAAGCGGACATTCAGATATCTACAAAATATCTAGAAGATGTCTAGAAGATATTACAAGATATTTTCTAGACATTAGCTGAAGGTGTTATAGATATTTTCTAGACATCTAGAAGATATTTTGTGTATTATGGGTCATTTTTATCTACATTCGCTACTGTTCGAACCCGGGTCTCCGGATTGACGGTCAAGCGTGCTGAGTGCGCCTCACCGACGATCCTGAGATCTGAGACCTGACCGGTAATCGATAGATCCGGGCTCGAATCCCGGCCAGGCCAAATAACTTTTCATGGTTAACCTCACCTTGGTGTCATGGCTGATTGCAAAGTCACTTGTGTCATGATCAGTGCTTCGTTCTTTCCTATCAACACACGATTACATCCAGAGATAAAAAGTTCTCCCTGAACGAGTCAATGAGGAACTTGCATGGGTCGTAGATTGCTCTAAAAACTATTTTGAATAAATCAAATGGATACATTAGCTCGTAAAAATACCTTCAGTTTCTCCATTCAACATCAAAAGAAATAAAAAAATTGCATTTAAAATCGAGAAAAATTTCTCTGAGCCGACCACTGCACGAAGACACCCGAGCGTTGACGAGGCTAGGCGTGACGTCATAGGTGCCTAAACAACCGTAGGGAGTAGGGAAATACGCTGAGCGCATGGTGTAAAATTTGTTTTGAGGGAGTACTTAGCCGCTCATCGTCACTTTATTTTGTTCTGTTATTCTTGGGAAAGTTTTCCTATTGCTATTGTGCCTAGATTATTACTTGGGATATTAATTATGCGGCATCGGGATGATGAAGTACAAGCGTTTCACTTCGTATGTTATAGTGATCAGAAAAATGGATGATAACGTTGCCACTCGTTCGAATAGTACACCTGAAATTCATCTAAATCTACATAATACCCCGCAAGCCGCCTAAAAGGCGTGTGGCATGGGGTGTTAGGACACCAGTCTTTTTTTAGGACAAATTATTGCTATACGTCGGCGGCAAATCGAGTTGTAAAAGAAACTTGTAATACTGGAGGATAACGATCGTAAGCTGTGCTGTTGACATTAGAGTAAGCTGTGTTGTTGAATTTGGCAACGCCGAATTAATGGAGAAGGTAGTCCTGTCCGTCCTACGGTACGAATTCACAGCAAAACAGTCTGCACGCAATCCACATGTGAGATCGCGAATCGGTTCCGCTGCCAACACACACACAAGCTATAACCTATTTCAATAATATAGGTAAATCCATAAACAATATACTAGCATATACCATAAAAATATAGTGGGAAATGGTCAAATACTCTTATCAAAAACTGGATGTCACTGTCACATTCTTATATTCATCACGTACCACTTACAATAACAGAACTCGTTATGATAAAAACAACTATTTATTCACTGATTTAAACCCTTAAATTAGCCCACACAAGTGACTCAGGTGACTTTACTCACTACTATTAATTGAAATAATGGAATAACAAACTTCACTCACAGTTTTTATTTCAATAGCGTGATCGTGAAATGTCATATCCCCAGCAGCAGAGAAGGTTGTCTCAACGTTGTAGCAACGTTACAAATGTTGCACTGTAATGTTAACGTTGACGCAACGTTTGGACAACGTTTAATGGCAACGTTACTTTGCAACATTGTGGGCAATATTTTCATTTGCCTAATAGATTTCCAATTCCATAATCTAAGGTTTAATAACTTCTTAAGTCCATGAATCGCGTTTTAAACAGCTTTTTTGGGGATGCATTGACTTTCGTCATTCAATTCTATTTAGAATATTTTCAACGAAGGTGCCAAAAAACTAAGTCCGAAAATCATCTGGGCAAAGAACGCAAAAAACACAAATGAAGTTTAACTTTGGACTTCGATTCTTAAATGTTTCTGTCTAATTTGGGTGGGTCCGGGCCTACCCTGTCCCTAGGACGATCGCGGACACAGTTAGCATGCAAACTTGCGACAAACGCTTGTACTTGTCCTTGGGTTGTCATCAGCTTGTGACGACCAACCTTGTCGCGGCAAGTTTGCAGCAAACTTGCTGTGACAAACTAATTCTGGCTTCAATGCTATATGCAAGCTTGAATAAAACTTACGAGCTATGTGAACTCATACTAGCCATGATTTTCTCTATGCATAGACTTAAACATCACACCTGCAGAGGACATGCTATATCGCATTAATAGCAGATTTGTCATATCATACCTGCTGCAAAAATTTATTTACGGGAGAACCCATTAACCATATTCCTACATGTAACTTCACAGATGATAGACAATAGAAAATAATTAACACTCATAAACAATAAACCCATTTAAAATTTAAAAAAAACTAAAAGGATTTCACATCAATGAATACGATGTAGATGTACAAAGAAAATTATAAACACTCCTCATCGGTGTTAGATATTTCTATGGCCACAGCGAAATATCTCAACAAGGAGAGTAAATTTTAGTGGCAAGCGGTATGATAGCTATGATTTCATTCTCACGTATTTCATATCCTCTGATATGATTTTCAAACTACCGCCCATATTTTACAACTGTCGATCTATCGAAGTGCCATCGATACAAGATGGCCGCCGGCGTGATAATGTATTGGCTTTGTTTACTTTCTTGCGTGCATCAATTTTCATTCTTGGTTTTACTCTCAACCCAATTGAGTAGCAATCATTTGCATTGAGCTGCGAATCAATGGCCATCGGAATTTGTGGTGTTTTGTTTGACTTTTGGGGAATCCTTCCAGATCCTTCGAACGGGTATCATCCGAACGGGTTTGTAATTTTTTTTAGTGTTGATTCATATTAGGCAGAGTTTATACTTTCATATTTTTGTGAACTATTTTTACCAAGTGGATTTTTTAAATGTGTGTTGCCTGCGCATATATCTTGTAGACTAGGGTTTAAACTTTAATAACTATCATAATCAGATATTATAATTACACTACAATCCAAAGCTTACTTTTTATCAAATTTAATGTTTACTGTGAAATCGCGATTCTATAAGGCCGGAATCTCTACAATGGAGAAACTGTAGCCTATTGTAGAAATTTCAGGCTGTAGGCTGCGCGCTTTCACAGAAATATATAATGCGAAACAATGAGGCATCGTTTTTAGCACAACGACAATATCTGATTTGCTGGAAATTTTAATCAGAGGACAGTTTTCGTCTCATGGCGCCGTGAATCGTAATTGTTGAGAATAGTTAAGTTTATAAACTCAGTACGCTACTTCAACGCAGTCATTGAATGTGAAGAATGTCAATAAGAATGCACAGTAAAATTTTGGAATTTAGTAAAGGGTCAATTCACCCAGGAAATTTTCGAAATTACACCCACCGACTCGGATTTTTACGAAATTTTTGTCGCCTGCTACTACCACCTATTTAATGGCCTTTGTAAAATGTTTCCTTTCTCACTGTCATAGTTTGCAAGATATGAGGGTTCGAAGTTTGAAATGTTTGCCCAGAGGTGGCTCATCGTTTGAGATATTTGCTTATAGTTTGTTTATTTTATTGAAAAAAAAAAAATGGTATCAAAGTACATGACTATTACTGTGCATTGTGGGGTAAATGATAACACTAATTTAAATAAAATTATTTAAATAATACACCTCACTCATAAAAGTGAAATGAGTCCGGCTGAACTGGTGTTGTGCAAAGTCAGCTTCTTTCATCGAAGAGACATTCTTCCAGAACCCATAGGAGCAAAGAGGATCAGTTCAGATGAAAACTTCAGCGTCACATTGTTTTAGCAATGACAAACCAAGTGTAGTTGATTGAAGTGTATTACTTAGATAATTTTATTTAGGTTAGTCTTTTCATTTCTCTTATAATGCACAGTAAGAGTCTAATGTAAGTCGATACCATTTTTTCCATAAACTAAACTCTTGAAAAATAGGTGAATTCCAGGAAAGGAGCATAATTTCACAGAACATTTCCAAGCCATTTGGGCTCTTTTCATCTCACCTGCCACAAGACAAGTATTGTTCTTATAAAATTATATGAACAAGTTCACTATTGTGGCTCTGGTTTGGTCTTAGATTTACTGACCATTATTTCAAATGAATCATCATAAAGCTATGGATACACTTATACTTATTATCTTATATTACACGTCCCAAATCCCCCTCACTGAGGCAGAAAAAGTAAAACCTGAAATACTCAGTGGCAGTCAAAACACCACCATTTTTATTTCATAGTATTAACACTTTGTGTGCCATGGACGTAATATTACGTCCTGCTAATCCTTCTGAGGATTGCCATGGACGTAATATTACGTCTTTCCATTTAATTGGCTTTGTATGCGTGAAGCCGTAATATTTCGTCCGTGGTACTTTTCCAGTTTACTGCTTAGGGGTTCTGTTTTTCAAAAATCAACTGCTCGATGGAAAAAGAGTTCAATTTATGTGTTGAGGACGAAAAGTCCTCTGCAGCTGCCGGCAACCTCATCTTAGGCCCCTTAGTGTGAAAATTCTTTGGGCCAATGGACCGTTCGTTGAGGGTGCATTGACCCTTTTTGTCATCCAGGTTTTTATAATGCATTGCTTGGAACAATGCTTTTTTATGATTTCCATGCTTTAAATAGTTCAAATTGAGCGTATTAAAAAAATTATTATGCATGCTATGGTGGTACATCATATGTTACAACTTTTTTATTTTTCAAAAACAGTAGGTTTCATTGTTAAATTATATATTTAAGAATTAGCAATAAATGTTATTCAACTCATTCATAAAGAAGAGAAAAGTCCCTTTTTATTGAAATGAACATCGATATAAATATATTTTTGATGCTAATGTTTTAAAAAATGTACGAATATAGTAAAAATGGCTGGATTTTTCAGTAGGGCTTTAAATTTAGCAGCCGGCACTCAAAGTGTTAAAGGGAGTGCATATTTACCTCTCATAAAAGAATTGGATGAGTTAACTAGTCTGCCTTTTCGTGATTATTCTTAAAATACGAAGAAAAGTTTTTGAGCTAAAGAAATCGGTTAATTAACAATTTTGGACATTATTTTGGCTAACATTGCAATACAGGGGGGATGAAAGGGATTACTAAGGAAGCTACGTATTTGGATACACAATGGGTCAAAATTTCATTCAAATGTTTATTTTTGGTTTCTGAGCTATGAATTTTTACCTTGTGCCCTGCACACTGGAATTTAAATCCCACTACCACCACGTCTGAGCAAACATCTCAAGCTTCGACCCCTCATATCTTGCAAACCATGAGAGTGAGGGAGGAAATATTTTTTGCATGGGTAATGAAATAGGTGGTAGTATCTAGTGACAAAAATTTCATAAAAATCTGAGTCGGTGCCATGGCCTAGGTGAACTGACATGGAATGACCCTAAACTTTGAAAAACTAAAGAAAAATCTTTGGGCCACATTGCATTAGTTTCATTTGTTTCAAACTCTTTGCTTTGACATTACTCTAATGCTAAAAACTGGTTATTGTATTATAAACTTGGTCAATAGAAAAGAATGATCTGAATGGTGATATGCATAATGTGAAAATGAATTAAACAGAGTTAATTTAGTTTCTATACAAGAGTTTGGCTTGGAAAACACACTCAAAAAAACCACTTTGTGAAAATGGATGACAATAAAATGCATTTAAAATCTGGCTAATACAAATTTTAACAGTCTACTCATCTTGGTGGTGATGAAGCAACCAAAAAGGTTCAGCGGTTGATACCCTTTTGAGGGATTTGGAAGGATTCTACAAAAGGCAAACAGAAGGGAAGAAAAGTCTTTCTTCCCTCATTTATACCATGCAATAGCTAGTAAGTGCCTATTTTAATTAAAGCTGTTTCCTAGCTCATGATAAGTAATGTTGCTGTAATTCAAGTTCATTTGTAACAAGAGAATGTTATTAAATTTTGTATTCACCTCATAAGTTTTTTCATTCCTACTCTCTACGTTAAAGAGGCACCACTTTTTATGTGAGTAGATGCCATATGATTTCACATTTATTGGCTTAACATATACTAGCATTTTCCAATTCTACTTCACTCAAGATTAATGTTTAGTCCTTTCTTACTACAGGGGAAAACAAATATCATTTGTAAACCTCTGGAATTGGATAAAAATATCCATTATTCCTCGAGTACACAATTGGGATAGTCCAAGTGTGATCTCTGTATAGCTGATGGCCACATGCAATTGTTTTTATGGTAGTGTTCCTATTCTAACTTGACTTGAACTTTGATGAAGTCATACACCTACACATTGAGCTATTACTTTTTACTGATTAATATCACTATTTTGACTCTTTCAAAAGCAATTTTTAATGAGGAAAGCTATTTCAGGTTTTCATTTGTATGACAAACTTGTTTTTAAATACTTATAGCCTAAGGTCATTTCTGTACTCTGAAACTATTTGAAAAGTTTTTGTGAATTAGAAAAGATGGTGTGAATGTAGGGCGTTTTTAGCTATACCATCTTTCATGTACATACAATAAGTGGTCATATTTCTTGCTTTAAATATTGGAATGTACTAATGAATTTCTTAGCATTTGTAATACTTTTCTATGTAAAGTATATGAATGTGAATTAGGAATTCAACTGATGTTTATGATTTGCTTATACTCTTCCATTATGCGATACAACCTATTTTTAGAGAAATTACTCCAAATATTACCATTGTTTTTTCTGCTGATTTTGGACCATGTCTGGGTCAATTCTCATTCAGCATTCCAAAATTGGAAACATTGGTTTTATCATGGCCATAGCCCTCAACATGTAAGCAACTTGTTGGACAAATTAACTACCCCAGCAGCAGAAAGGTTGTCTCAACGTTGTAGCAACGTTACAATGAGGAAACATACAAGTTGTCACAACGTTTCTTAAAATTGTCACAACGTTGCACAACATTGTTTCAACGTTGTCTCAACGTTGAAGTTCCCAGGAAACAACGTTGTGACAACGGTAAGACAATATTGTCAGAACGTTGTGACAACGGTAAGACAATATTGTCAGAACGTTGTGACAACGGTAAGACAATATTGTCAGAACGTTGTGACAACGGTAAGACAATATTGTCAGAACGTTGTGACAACGTTGAGACAATGTTGTCACAACGTTGTTTCCTGGGAACTTCAACGTTGAGACAACGTTGAAACAACGTTGTGCAACGTTGTGACAATTTTAAGAAACGTTGTGACAACTTGTATGTTTCCTCATTGTAACGTTGCTACAACGTTGAGACAACCTTCTCTGCTGCTGGGGATCTACGGTGAACAACGGAGATTAGCACGCCACTGGCAATTTTTACACTACTGTTAGACATTTATCGATAGCGTAATAGCACTTTTTACAATTCAATAACGATGGAACACTGATAACTCTTGGCCGATATTTTTCAACCTTGTCAAACTTTGTGCATTACAACCACTGGCACTGTGATTATTAGCAGTAGCTTAACGGGCACGTTGAAAATAACACTATTTTGGCACAAAAATGTTCCTAGATGTCTCCAATCAGCGAGCAAAAGTTGCATTGACTGGAATTCACCCCATGATACAAGCACAGACAGTCCTAAACGACGAATTTTCCGGTACCTACGAATAAACGGATGAAGTTATTGTATATATAAAAGCTAAGCGGACATTAGTAAACATCAAAATCGTTCTAATTACATACTTAAATGAATGATATGCCATCGATAACATCAACTTACAATTAACGTATCCCCCTTTCAATGGCCGTGGCTCAGACTCCTTCAACGATGTTATTTAGGTATTATACAATTTTTGGTTTAACTGCTCCAGTTTTATATTTTATGCCCTTACTCAGATATTAATATTATAAATAATGCAAAATATGAGGGCTTCCAAGCCTCTATCGTCGGATATTTATCTTTAAATATAAAATAATCAACACGTCTAACAAACGAAGCTCTCACAACTGCTGGCAACTATTACAAACAATCACAACAATAGCTTCGCGTGATGTTTAGGCACCTTTGACGTCATCGAGGCTTCGTCGGCAGTGGCTTGGGGGGTGAGGGAGTTTTTCCCGCGCTTTAAAATTCGTTATATTTATCGTTAAATATCTCGCGAAGGAAAACTCAGATATACATGCGGTTTTCTTTGTTGTACCACGGCCGTCTTTAAACAGGCCGGAGTGACCGATGTGGCAACGTCGCTTGCCCGTCATCTAGGAGGCCTGCGGGATTGCTCTCACCTGCGACCAAGTCTATTGTTTCGGCGTAGAATATCGGCAAAAGAAATCGTTTTGCGGCAAGGAAATCCACTAAAAAACTGCTGTTTTACTTACCTCGGCATAATCGTGCATCCATTGCTGATTGTGAAGCAGGAGCAGACAGGAATGATACAAATTAGTTATGTATAAAACAGATGATTTTATTGAAATATATAGTCACCGAATTGAAAGCAGTCACATAATTGTAGAGTGTTTTCTCTTATTGGAAGTGTGTCTAGCGACATCCAATCTGTTATTCTTCACTTTAGTATAATTATTTAGAAATACATTTGTCAGAGTTTTAATAAATCTTGCAAAATAATAACTGTTCGGTACATTGCACTGAAAACAGCTGTCTTCATAAATTCCTCTTAAATTATCGTCAAGGAGGATAATTTTAATAAATGTAGCCTCATACTTGGGTTCTGCTAGAGTCATCATAATGACCAATGCATGAGGACCAACACTTATTACAGACATACAAGGAGAAATAAGTCCATTTTACACGGTACACGGAATTGCGCAATCTGACGTACGTGCGAAGGCGCAATCAAAATTTCGTCGTGTAAAGCGGTGAATTGCTAGAACAGATGCGAGACGGCAAAATTGTAGCCCAATATCAGGAAATCCTGGGTAAAAAACTAGAAGAAGGAGCAGAAAACCTGAGTGTAAATGACTCGATAGAGAGAAAAAGGCTTAATATAAAGAAGGCTATGGAAGAGGCTGCAAAGGAGACCATAGGAGAAAGAAAGAGAACAAGGAATGAAGAATCGTTTGATTATGAGTGCAGAAAAGCTATAGAAAGGAAGAATATGGATCGAAGAAACACCATCCAGAAAGAGACAAGACAAAATGTCGAAAGATATAAAGAAAGCAGAAGACAAGCAAATAAAATACTACGAAAAAAGAAAAAACAGTACTTAAAAGGGTATGTGGAAAAGATTGAGGAACTGAACGCACAAAATGAAAGTAGAAAGTTATACCAGGCAATCAAACGGCTGACAAATAAATTTCAACCAAGAACAAACGCATGTAAGGATAAGAATGGGAGGTTGGTTGGAACAGAGGAAGAAGTAATGGGAAGATGGGCCGAGTAGTTTCAGGAATTGCTGAATGTCAATGAGATAGATGAGGAGGATGGAGAAATGTTGGACATGAGGGTGGACACCAGTATTAGTAGGCCATCAATTGAGGAGGTGGAGGAGTCGTTGAAACGGCAGCGGAATGGGAGAGCTCCAGGGGAAGATCAAATTGCACAGGAGTTAATCAAGTATGGAGGAAAAAAATAACAAAGAACCTACATAGACTGATATGTGAAACATGGGGAAAGTAGAGATGCCTGAGAAATGGAAGATTGGTTTAATTTGCCCTATATTCAAGAAGGGAGATAAATTGCAATGCAGCAACTATAGGGGAATCACATTACTAAATGTCACTTATAAGATACTTCCTTATATACTGCAGAGGAGACTTAACACGTATGCTGAAGTAATCCTTGGTGAATACCAATGTGGCTTCAGGCCGGGAAGAGGAACAACAGACCAAATCTTTGTAATGAGACATGAATGCATGGAGAAATTTTGTAAGTACAACATTGACCTACATATATTTTTCATTGATTTCCAGCAAGCTTTTGATAGTGTCAATAGAAGTAAAATGTTGAAGGCATTGGAGGGATTTGGAATACCAAAAAAACTAAGTTGGTAAATATGACTATGGAAGGATCTCAAGCTAAGGCCTATATCGGGGGCAAGACTAGTGAAGCCTTTAAGATAACAACTGGAGTAAGAAAAGGAGATTCTCTATCAGCAGTACTATTAAATCTGTGTCTACATGAAGCCATGAAAGAACTGGGGTTACAGGGGACAATTGTGCATAAATCTACTCAGGCATGTGCCCATGCCGACGACATAGTTCTAATGGCACGGAATATGGAATCTCTGAAAGAAATATTCAAAATCTTAGAACAGAAGAGTAAGAATACAGGGCTCAGAATCAATGAGAGAAAAACGAAATACATGAAAATATCGACCACGGAAGACAGAAGATGGACTCAAAACGTTACATTTGGGCAGTACAACTTTGAAAATGTAAAATATTTCAGCTACCTCGGTACTAATTTAAACTGTAAGAACTCAATGACAGAAGAGATCAACAAGAGGATAATGGCTGTAAATAGGGCTTACTTAGCTAATTTTAAGCTCCTGAAGTCAACTCTTCTATATAAGGAGATGAAATTCAAGATCTATAAGACACTTTTCAGACCGGTCGTGACATATGGAGCAGAAACGTGGAGCATCTCCGCTGGAAACGAGCAAGCTCTGCGGATATTTGAACGGAAGATTTTGCGAAAGATATATGGTCCCGTGACAGATGGGGTAACTTGGAGGATAAGAACAAACAAGGAAATAGAAAATATTATCCGACGCGAAGACATAGTGAGATTTGTGAAGACCCAACGGCTAGCTTGGCTAGGTCATGTAATAAGAATGAGTGAAGAAAGGATGCCTAAGAAGATTCCACATGGAAATATGGATGGAAAGAGAAAAAGAGGAAGACCGAGGAAAAGATGGATGCAGGATGTGGAAGAAGACATAAAGGCTATGAGGATTGTCAGATGGTGGGAGCAAGTGCAGAACTGGAGAAACATAATGAAATACACTTTTGTATGTTCCACAAGAGTTTTTAATCCCGACCTAGGTTTCGGCAGTACACACTGTCATTATCAAGGTGAATATACAAACATTTTGCGAGCTTATATAGCTTAGGGAGAGGGGGCTAAGGCAGGGAGGAGGTGGTGATGGTGGGAGGGGAAAGCTAACGAGGAATAGTTTCCTCAAGGTCAGTGGGTTTACTTGCCGAGTCCAGCAGAACTGATAATAAAGGGGAGGAGTTGGAGGGGTACAAAAGGTCGTTAACCACCCTTACATTTTTGTTTCGACATGCTCTTAAAATTTCCAACTGCTCAAGAAAATCCATCTTTCTACCTTTACACACATTGTGGAGAACCTTGACATTGAAATCACTGCTATGGTTGCAGTCTAACAGATGTTTGGCAAAATTAGAGGTTGAATCGCCTCTTACCCAACACTTCATATGTTCATTTGTTCTAGTTTTTATGGCACGTCCGGTCTGACCAATATACACAGAATTACAATTAGGCATATTGCAATACAATTTATACACACCGCTTTGGTCCTTGTCAATAAATTTTGGTTTTGAATTGAATAAAAAATTGCCAACAGTTGTCATATTATAAAATGTTAATCTTAATTTATCTTTCGGGAACATACTAGTCACTCGATAAGATAGGGGGCCAAGGAATGGTATTTTCCCCCAAGAAGTTTCAGGTCTATCACTGTTATGAGATGTTGAGGGTAACGTTGTGACGGTCTTCATTGCGTGCTTTTTAAGTTTCTTATTAAGGATTTTGTCAATGGTAACAGATTTATACCCGTTTTGAACAGCAATTAACTTAATAGTGGATAGTTCTTTTTTTAAATTTTCATTTGACATGGGAATGGCGACCAAGCGGTGTATTAAGGAGTGAAATGCCGACATTTTATGCGTGTGGTGATGGCACGAATCGTTGGGTATGACAACATCACTGTAAGTAGGCTTCCTAAAAATTGAAAAATCATGTGTACCGGAGTTAATATCTATGGTCAAGTCTAAAAAATTCAGCGTATTGCCCCCAATTTCCATAGAGAAATGAATGGAATCGTGAAGGCTATTCTAGAGGTCTAAAAATCTGTCTAGTTGTCGGAAACTACCAGTCCACAAGCATAAAATGTCGTCAACATAACGATACCAGTAACTAACATTTTTTATTAACACGTCATTGGAATCCGCGTTGCTGCCAAATATCATCCCTCCGGCCTGTTTAGAGACGGCCGTGGTTGTACTCAGAAAATAATTTTCTGCTCGCCTGTGAAATAAAAAAAATTCATGCAAGTTCCCCATTGAATCTGAAGTCTAATGTAGCATCACCACCTCAATCAAATTGGACGTTCAAATTTCTCGTTTTCTTCGGTTTTAAAAATATGACTGAATCGTTGAATGAGGAAAATTTTTTCGCCGTTACCTGTCTCTCTTTTCCATCAAACGTATTCTTTCAACGAATTGAGGTATTGGGTCTGAATTCACTGCCACATCGCATTAATTGACTTTGTGATTTCCGTTCTACTCAATGTTTCCACAACATCAAAACAGCGGAGCACGCTCCTTTCATGATCAGATGCCCTTAGAAAATCCATTCCACATTCTTTAGCGAAAAGCCAGTTGAAGAATCGCGTGCTTATTGGTCAGCCTCACATCTCAGGCGATTTTGTAAGTATTTGTGTCTTTACGGAAAGCTCCATTAGTTCCCATGCATCTTATTGCATAGAAGGTATATGCAACTTAGCGAGTAAGGTTGGGTTTTTTCGCTTGATCATTCTGAATGAATGTCAATCGAGTACTGCAAACCGCTTTCCATTAGCATACGCGTGCTGCCACATTGTCAGTTCTTGTATGGCGTTTTTCATTATTCTTTTGGAGGGAAAACCTAATTCCGAAACGCGTCATCACAATCCGCATGATGGCGCTGCCCCAACGAAACAGAAGAGGCATTGTAGTCGAAGTTTGCTGTCACCGTTGCCACGAATTTTCTCTCTTGTTTGACTTTCATTTGTTCAGGTGAATGCCTTTTTCACACCGACATGAAACACCGCGTCCAAGAACGACGTAGCTTCGTTTGAGGACCGTTCAGAATCATTTACCGGATTTTCTTTCCGCATTTAATTTCGGTAGCGTTACAAATGGGAACATGACGAGTACCCGCGAAAGTTTTAACGAAGAATCACGACGCCTCCATGGGGAGGAATTCCGACAGCGATCGAAGAAATTCGACCAACTCCGAACCGAGAAGTCATCGCTTATGAATTCAAATGCCCACCTCTTCAGAATCCCTTGAGAAAGCGACCAGGATCGTTCGGGTAACGTTAGATCCACCCAAAAATAGGGTGGTTTCCTATTATTTTTTATCGTCTAAATGGAAAGATTATTACTCCTGGAGTACGTATTTCACGCTTTTATATTTTTAATGAAGATATCTATTTTTCACGATTAATTGAAAAGTGAAAATTTTCAAGCGCGCGAAAACGCGACGGCTAAGTATGAATGATGGGAAAACTCGTGTGACGTCGCAGAGCTCAGGGAGTATGAGTCACAGAGCTCAGGGAAACATCTCTTAATAATCACTTATTAAAATTATCTAAGGTCGGAAAGTTTCCTTCGTTTGATAAGGTATTAGAAATCCATATTTAAGCCAAGCGCTACCTACTATCGGGGTATTCTGCTACCTTCTAGCAGCCTGCGTCGTATCAGCGCTCAAGCCTCGCCTCAAGGTTACCTCACTGAGCGGCAGCGGGAACCAGAAATGCGTCACACGGACTTTTCCCAGCAATCATACTTAGCCGTCGCATTTTCGAGCGCTTGAAAATTTTCACTTTTCATTTAATCGCGAAAAATTGATATCGTCATTTGAAAATCTAAGAGCGTGAAATACGTACTCCAGGAGTAATAAACTTTCGATTTAAGCAACAAAAAAATGATATGAAACCACCCTATTATTGATTTGGACCCTGAATGCAGAGCATAGATAAGATCATAGAGCATAGATCGCTCTTATTTGTAACGCGTGCTCGAGAAAACAGAGCTTCCTAATAGATCGATCGAATAGTAAGATGGCTGAGGTCATTATAAAGTGAAAAACTTGACCTTCCTAAATGTTGTCTATTACATCTTGAATGAAAAATGTGGAGATACACCACTGAGAGATTTGTAATATTTGATGCATTTGTGAATTTATTGATCTTCCATTATCATCTTTGTGAGTTTGATGTAAATCATTAAGATTATGAATATGATATTAAAATTGGCTGTTCTATTAAGCTTCCAAGAAAATGGGAAATATTTTCAAGTCACATTTTTTTTAGTTTTCGTAATCTCGAAGAAGATTCCAGATATACTTATCATTAATTATGATGTTATGATGATTACCGAATGTCGCGGACATACCCTCTCGTATGATTCATACGAATTATTCCAACAACGGTTTTTTAATGTCTATTTATTTTTCTCGTTGCCTTATATACACCTGTGCTATTTATTTATTTGTTTCAAAAGCCCACATACAGCAATTATTGCCAATTTACAGTGTCGCAATAACAAGATAATAAATAATATATAACAAGAAACAAAATACATATAATGTTACAGGAGTCACATCAACCTAAAATATGCCGAGAATCAAGTACATAAAATACAATGAGAATCAAAACCTCAAAATTAAAGAACACAAGTACATAAAGCTAAAGAAAATAGTAGCAGTGGTAAAAAACTTGAAGTGTTGTTATTGATGTTCAGAGAGGTAAGATAGAGCCAGGTTAGTAAAGAGTTTCGGGGATGGGGAAAAGGGATCAATTCTCGGAGGAAGGGAATTAAGAAGTGAGGGAAGGCGAAAAAAAAGTGAGCGTTGAATGAGTGATAATCTGGGATTTGGTGTGTGAAGAGCAGTGAGTGGGTGCGCGTAGGGTACTCGGAAATTAGGGAAAGAAAGGAGTTCAGGACAGTCTGTGATTGAGTTGATGATATTGTAGATAAATTTAAGGTCACTTTTAAGGCGTACAGAAGGAAGATTGTGAATGGAGAGAGAAGTTAGAATGGTGTTAGTGGGCATATTACGCATGTGAGGTACTCTATATTTTACTACACTTGAGAAAAAGTTCGTAAGAGATTTAAAGGCAGAGAGATTGGACGGAGCCGACATCGCCCAAATAGGAGAGCAATGGGCTCTCACAGGAAGGAAAATTGTCGACACTAGCAATGAAGAGCTTGTGGATCTTTAATTTCCGAGTTAGGAGGAGTTAATTAGGAGTTTATCACACTAACGGACATGAGTGCCATATCTTGAAACAAACTCTTGTAATCGATTACTAACTTGAAACATTTGGCGAAGCGAGATTTTTTAGCGGTATTCGAACCCACGAAATCCACTCCATCAGCCCACCGAAGGCAACAAAGAGAAAGGTTGAACAGAGGCTAAAGAGCGGTGGCTTGGTTTTAATTGGAAAGGGTGATTGGGGGGCCACTGGAGTAACCGCCGGACCAAGTTCTTTTCTTAAAAGGCCCAAATATTCCGCTCTGGCTGATGTAAGTGTATCGGGCTCTTGACATCTCAGCTTCCTTTTATTTAGAAGTTCTCGCCAAGTCTTGGTGTGCATTCAATTATTCCGGAGCTCAGCGCTGATGAGAAAAGACATTATGCAGTGAGAAATGAGGAGGAAAGATCAATTTTGGGATGAGTAGGGTAGTCGGGTAAATATAAACGAAATTTTCTAACTCATTTCTAATTATGTTGAATTCCATTTTAGGGTTTTTTGGATGAATAACTATTACTTACGCCACTATTTTTTGCCTTCTTTTTTAAAATAAAACGAAGACTTAAAAAAAGAAGTGGTATATGCAATAGTTATCCATCCAAAAAATACTTCACATAAACCCATCTTAACCGGTTGAATAACTTTAGTCACGCTTTGATAGGCCACTTTGTTGAGTGAACAGCTGACGATTGGCCTCTCAGTTCAGTTCAATTTCAATTCAAAAAAGGTTTATTTCCATATTGCAAGTTTTACATGAATATTTACATGGTTAGGTAGAGTATTATAATACATATACAGGGTGTCCCATTTATCTTGACCACCCGAAATAACTTTTTGTCCAGATGTAAATTCAAAAATGTGTCAAGCAAATGTTCATTAGCCGTCAGGGGGACATTAATCAGCATGATTGCCTTCCTTGTAGCTTTGTTATTTACTAAGATATGAACAGCAGTATGTCTTTTTTAAATGGCACCCTATATTTTTTATTCGGCCATTAATTTCCTCTCCTAAAGACTTATTCAAAAATACACAACACATAAACACAGTGTTATGAAAAATGACTGACTCACTAGCGCTTAGTGCAGGTATGCGGGTATTGGAACTACTCCACTTGCTGACGTTGACGGTGAGCAAATGAAAACATAGTAAAATGCACACCAGTCATTCATAAAAAATATAGGGTGCCATTTAAAAAAGACATACCGCTGTTCATATCTTTGTAAATAACAAATCTACAAGGAGGGCAGTCATGCTGAATAATGTCTCCCGACGGCTAATGGACATTTGCTTGAAAAAATTTTGAATTTGCATCTGGACAAAAAGTTATTTCGGGTGGTCAAGATAAATGGGACACCCTGTATAGAGTATGTCCCCGTTATAGGAATATTTCCTCTTCAGGGCATGTCATAATTTCTTATTATTTATGCATTGTTTGTGAGCATGTAGCAGATATGGCAAAAATAAAAAATCTGGAACACTTTTCCTCCGGGATGGCGATTGGTCCGACATTCGTCCGAGACGTGAGGGAAACCGGCAAAACCCAACGTAGACCGCCGTGTAATATTGGTGATGTTGCTGGTGAAGGTGATGTTCTAGCGGTGCTGTTAGTCGATGTTATCTCGGTGTCCTTGGATTGCTGGTGTGTCCGGCATTGGAGTAATGGCTGTAGTGCTGCAATGTCAGAGTGTGAATTAATATACAATATAGTACAACCTTAAAATTGGCACAAGTTTTTAATATTATTTACAGCCAAATGTTTGTCACTAGGATATTTACACATTTATTTACATATTAACGTAAAAAAAACCCTAGGTTGGGCAGAATCACAGAATACACTAAAAAAGATAAAAAACACTCACAGTAAGTTGCCAAATTCATTGTTGTCACATTCAGACGACCTGCAAACCTTTCAGATTTATTCCGCTCAACGAACCCCTTACATAAGCCACCCACTACTCCCAATAGTACACCCTGCGGTCGTCCTAGATGCAAGACCTGCCCAATTTTCACCCCTCCTTCTATCCCTAGTCATCTCGTCTCCTGTCTACCACCACCCCTTGCGGCCTCCTGTACTTCCAAGAATGTAGTTTACCTCATTCAATGTCAACACTGTCCCTCCTTTTATATAGGCAAATCCTCAACACCCCTTAATCTAAGGATCAACAACCACAGGGCATCATGCACTTCCCCTGACTTTGCGTCCTTCCCGGTGGCGAAACATGCGGCCACTCATCAGCGTCAATTCAATGATTGTTACAATGTATCAGTTTTAGCCTCCCTTCCCCCCACAGACCACCCACTCAAACTTAATTCCATTGAATTAACTTACATACGGCTATTCAAAGCATTTCTTCCTCCCGGTTTAAATATCAACCGATAATCCCTTATTTGCCTCAGCTCACTCTTTTCCTCCCCTCTTTGGACCCTATCTCCCCACTATTTCCCCTTCCCTCAGCTATCCTTTACCTTAAGTCTCCTACCTAACTCTGAGGAAGGTGGTAATACGTCACCGAAAATTCAGTACTTACTGTGAGTGTTTTTTATCTTTTTTTAGTGTGTTCTGTGATTCTGCCCAACCTAGGTTTTTTTACGTTATTTACCTCATCGAGGAACATTTCAAAGTGTTTATTTACATATTTATATACATATTAACTTATTTACTGAGCGGAAGTTGCAATGCGTCATATGAGAGAGTTTCTTCGTCATTTAATCAATATTTACATATTTATATCTACATTCGCCTGTCGTCAAAACATGAATTAAATTTTCGGCGAGTTATTTTTATTTGACGGATGGTCTTGCGTATTTCAAGAAGAAAGATTTAAGGAAGACAAGGTTTCTTTGTGCCTTTCGGATCCTCCCAGTTGGTAAATAGGTCTCGTCACTGTCTCATTTATTCCATCGTTATTTATCCCTGTCCAGCGTCCATCTTGAACTCAACTTGGGCAAAAGCAAGTATATCCGTAGCCTACGTTATATATCTCATGAAAAAATAGGTTTGCAAATCGGTATTTAAATCTCCGTTTTCGCCGATAATATGAGTGAATGTGCCTAAATCTCCTTTGAGTCTTATGTTTGTGATAGCACTAGCTGAAAAGTTCATCGAGAGATGGGAGTAAGTGACGTAAGACGTGAGTCATGGTATAAAATGTTTTTTTCTCCATATTCGTGAGGCGCACATGCTACGCAATTCAAGTTGGTGAAAACTCACCCAGTGCCCGAACACCCGTGAGGTGGCTTGCATGCGCATATTGTGTAGCCGTAGGTGTATTCAAACGTGTCCCCAGCATGCAGCTTACCCACAATAGGAGGCCTTCGATTGTCAGCGGGAAGTCAGAGGTAACTACCCAGTCAACACAACAATTGTGGCCACAATGTGGCCGTACTGTGGTCATAGTGGGTTGCCATTATGGTCCCACAGTGGTTTTGACCCCCGGCCATAGTGTGGCCAAAGTATGGCTCGCCATAATGTGGCTTAAGTGTGGATAATACACTTTCTTTATATCAATTGAATCAATCAACTTCCATTTTAATAACTTACCAACTAACCTGTATCAATAGCAACCGTAATGTTTACAAATGTTTGGTTTGCCAATCTGTGGCATTCCTGAGACGATCCACAGTGTGGCCATAGTTTGGCATGTTTGGCAAGACAAACTATGGCTTGCCGCATGGCAACCACAGTCTGGCCATAATATGGCCAGCTGTGGCTAGCCTTAGCCATAGTTGCCACAGGCAACCCACAATTCGGCCACAGTGTGGCCATAATTGTTGCTGACTGGGTAGGTTGTAGAGATTTAGTCAAGTAAGAATTTTTATTATTACCAAACTACTAATTTAGTAATGCCTGAAGTAGTTTTCCGAGGAATCACTAAAAATTATCTGCGCCTAAGAATATATTCTACACTATAGCGTGTTTTATAATAACGTCTTAATTGAGTGCTCTTTCCTCATTCGTGTCAGAGGATTGATTCGTGAAACTGGTGCTTGGGTTCACCTTCTTCAAGAATAACTTCACTCCTCTTCGCCAAATCTCCCCTCCCTCCAAATTGAACTTCCTCCTTCTATCTCCAGGGAAGTCTATTCCTTTACGTTTTATCTATGAATCCTGTTCTCTTCCTTCCCCTCCCTCGTTTACCCAACATTCTACCCTCTAGCACTGTTTTTAACATCCCTTCCCCGCTCAGTACTCGCTCCATCCATACCTTATTTCTCTTCCGTATCTCATCTAAAAGCTGCCTCCCTTCACCCACCATATCCAGCACTTCGTCGTTCCTCTCCTTCCACTTCCTCCATTCCATGTCTACCTTGTAATCGTAAAATGGGTTTTGTTAAAAGAATATTAGGAAAGTGCGACGACAAAGTGAGAGAAATTAGCTACTTTTCCCTCGTTAGACCACATTTGGAATACGCTGCCAGTGTTTGGGACCCTCATGAAAAAGGCTTAATAACAGAGTTAGAACGCGTGCAAAGAAGAGCTGCCAGGTATGTGAAAGGTCGTTACGATAGTCTTGTTAGTGTAACTGACCTCTTAGATAAACTCGGATGGGAATCTCTGTCGGACCGTAGATTGAAAAATAGACTAAACCTTTTAGATAAATTCAAGAGCAGTGTCTTTTCTGACGAAGTTAACCATATCTTGCGGACGCCAACGTACTACGGAAGAGCAGATCATATAAATAAAATAAGAGAGATAGATTGTAGAACAGACAGATTCCGAATGTCATTTTTTCCACGATCGATAAGAGATTATAACGGCAGCAATAGAACTCGTAAATAAATTGCATGACTTGTAGTGTAGGCTACTAACCTATGTAAAACTTAATGCATGTTTCTGAATTTCTATTCTATATTCTATTTCTAACAGCATATAGTAGTATAGTTTGTTATTATACGGGACGTTTTTTAGACGGTGTGGTGTGCATGTGGGAGTCCAAATGCATGCTGCATGCTGGTGATTGATCACCCCCTGCCAAACACCCTAGAGGTGGCTCGCAGGGTATTAAGTAGATGTAGATGTACCTCTATCCTCTCACCCTCTTCATCTTCTGCGCCAGTTTCCATTTTTTTATTTTAACTTTCTCAAATCCACTTCTGAAGGCATCACATATTACGATTTGGAGTGTTTGCGAGATGTGCGGTAAATGTGACACTTTAATCTTAATATGTACTTAAAATTCACTTATTCATAAGCTGGATCCTCAGGCGTCCGAAATGCTAATAGTGTTCCAAATAGTGACGCAGCTTAGATATTTGAGTGCGCAGATAGTGCTCGACTACACAGACCAATGCATTAAATTCCATTTCGCTCTGCTTTGTATATTCCGTACAGAATCTCACGTTCACGGGTGTCCCACCCTCTTCCATTGTTTTCAACTCTGTCCCTCCTGCCTTAAGCAGATGTGTCTCTGCGTGAAAACTTTGTTTTCGATCAGTCCTTATGCAATCACACTTCATTTCGTAATGTAAATCCTGTTTTTCTACTCTGCACCGCGGTTCCATTCTCCGAGAAATAACTTCTGCTCTTCTAGGGTGGGTGGAAGAATGTGGCATTGAACGATCGCACTATCCAAGCGACTATCTTTACTTTGCGAAACTTAAATCTCCCACGCCAATGCGGAAAGTGCCTTTCCAGTGGACTAAATTATTCCATCGCGCACAAGGACTTCATAAATGAATCCTCGCAGTGGTTATGGTCACGTGTGGATACACGAAAGCAAAGTAGAAGGCACGAAAGGAGAAGTAGAAGGATCTACTCCAGGCAGTGGCAAATACTCGAGGGTGGTGATAAGTGGGGGCTAGGTCAGGGGCGCAGCTAGGAATTGAGGCTAGGGTGGTTTCAGACGCAACTACTACTGGGGTGCCTGGGGGTGTGGTATACCCGTCAGGGTAAGCGGTAGGTGCGGTGGCCGTCCGCTAGAAAAAATTAAGATAAATGGTTCAAAATGTTGAGTTTTACAGCCTTCTGAGGGATATTTTTTTAATCCTCACACTATTCTATAAACAATATTAATCCAATGAAATAAAATAGATTTAACTTAAAAATTTCTCTGAGCTCTGGGGGGGGTTTCATCCCCCAAAACCCCCCCTCGCTACGCCACAACGCTAGGTGGGGCCTTAAGGGGTAACCCCCCAAAAGTAGTGGGGTTCCAGAAGTTTTTGAAAATTTGGATAATTTCGGGACTCGTGTCAACTCTTTAATATTCTCTAAATACTAATTTTCAAAAGAACTGAGTTTTTTATGCACACATTTATGTACATTTTTAGTTATTTGGGTTTTATGAACTCTCCTCTCCTGTATATATATTCGACAACTGAACAAAATTAGCATTTTATCTAGTGTAAACTGGACACCCTAGCTCCCCTCTGGATCCGCCACTGGCTCCAGGCCAAGCTGTGGTTTTCTCTGACGCGACGTGGAAAATGTGAAGATGAAAAATTTCCGCGGGGGATAGCCCATCTCCTCGAATCCGCTGTTTTCGTTCGTGCATCAAATCTCATGCAATAGAATGATTCATTTGAGAGAAAATTGCGGAAAGTCCACTACTTATACTCTCCTAAGCCAGTGAACTAAATTATTCCATCTTGCACAAGGACTTCATAAATGAATCCTTGTACACGAAAGCAAAGTAGAAGGCACGAAAGGAGAAGTAGAAGGATCTACTCCAGGCAGTGGCAAATACTCGAGGGTAGGTCGAGGTTTACACTGTCATTTTTTCACCGAAGCAATTGCTAGTTATTTGGAACTTAGTTATGAACTAACTCTCGCGTAATTTTGTAATTTAAACAGTCCAGACTTCCCGCGCTTACATTGCCGCCACCCGTACGGGACATTTTTTCGGTTTATTCCGAAGCAACACGAAAGAAACGGCTCCTTTGGCTTTTTTGGTTTTATCTATTGCTTCAGTGGTGAAACTTCCTGTGGATGAAGTTATCCTTTGCATTTTCACTTGGGCAGTTACCATTTAAGGAAAGTAAGGGCCTTTTAAAGAGATTAAGGTATATAAGGTCCATGATTAACACATTGCGTAGTGTTGAAATTTGAGCCAGATTTTGTAGCACTGTCGTGAGGGAATAATTCACTCGCGCATCAAATCATTTCAGGACATTTTTCAGCTTTAAAACTTGAGCTACGAAAGCAATTTATTGATTAAATTAACCACATTTTGTGATAGGGCGCATAAAAGTCTACTTTTTCGCGTTTCCCGCAAAAAAATTCAATTATAACCTCGGTGGACTACAAAATCAGTCCCCGGAAAATTTCCCGACAAAGATTTCCCAAAATGTCCGAAAAAGACAAAATTTCGGAAAAAATCCGGCGACAGTGTGAATCGCATATCAACCATCAGTCTCATTTAGGGAAAGCCTTAGGGAACGTTTCTTTTTAGTTCACGTGTCCATGATTTGGTGGACAGTTCATCTTTCATTTTGAGAATATTTAGAAATAAAGGAATAAAAACTTTGTAAGGTTCATTGTTATTTTATTATGGGCACGACCCGGGTTTCGTAACTTGGTTACGTCGTTGGATGACTGATCTTACATGCATCTTATATTAATACACACATATGACTGAGGTTTTCACTGCAAATCTGGCGGCCGGTGAAAGTGCTGATGAGGCACCGACTTTAATGGACACATACTTAGGTGTAACCCCAAGTTTAATGCACTTGTGGTTGAAAAAAGTCTAAGGATGCAATGCGCAATTTAATCAAATGTTTGAAGTACAATTTTGCCTGCTCTGACGTACTGGCTTCCAAAATATAACTGATAACTTCAAACTTTTCTTTGTGAAACCTCCCCATATTAGAAATAAAGAAATGTAAATTTTGTGAGGTTCACTGTTATTTAATTATGGGTACGACTCGGGTTTCGTAACTTGGTTACATTCAGTGGCGCAGCGAGGGGGGGTGGTTTTGGGGGGTAAATCCCCCCCCCCAGAGCTCAGAGAAATTTTGAGATTAATCCATTTTACTTAATTTGATTGATATAACTAATAGAATAGTGTGAGGATTAATAAAATATCCCTCAGAAAGCCGTAAAACAAACCATTTTGAACCATTTATCTTAAAATTCCGGAATTTTCTCGCACTTACCGCTTATCCTGGTGGGTATTCTATACCCCCACACATCCCGGTATTAATTACACCCCCCCCCCCAGCCTTAAGTACTACTTGCGCCCCTGGTTACATCGTCGGGTGACTGATCTTGCATTCATCTTATATTTATACACATACATGACAGTGAGGTTTTCACTGCAAATCGGGCGGCCGGTTAAAGTGTTACCACACGCCTTTTAGGCGGCTTGCGGGGCATTATATAGATGTAGATGAGTGCATAAAACAGAAGTCCCCTGATCCCCTACCCCCTTAGCTATATGTGTGACCCATGAACTGCAATGACATGCATGAAATGCAGCACCCATCTTGCCGATATATTTTTCGCGCCAAAATTTCGAACAAAAATGAAACCATTAACCAAAATGACTTCAATTAGCTTTTCTCATACTTATACTCTTCAGAACTGAGAGCAATGTCACGGATTTTATCAAGTCATTTATGGGGCATTTACATTCACTGAGAGCCTTGAGTAAGGAATAATCATAATGTAGTTGCGATTGAATTTCTGAATTTAAGGCCTTCCGCCAGGAAGCAAAAACTCTCGGAAGCGAGGTTATCACGATTGTCATCCAATTTAGTACCTACTTATTTATTTCAGTGAAAATGTGTCTTGCAGCCTTAAGTCTCTAATAAATACAGCTCTAACCTGCGCAATTCCGTGTACCGTGTAAAACGGCCTTTAAGGGCACGTAACTGCGCAGGTTAGTATTGAATTAATTTCTAAAACGGCGTGGAATTGCGCGAATGCATGAACGTAATTAGAACAGGGACTATTTTGCATTCTCACGTCCACACATTCTCGCATGTGTTCTAGCAATTCATCGCTTTACACGACGCAATTTTGAATCGCCTTCGTACTCTCGTCAGATAGTGCATTAAGTGCCCCGTGTAAAACGGCCTTTAGAATGAATCAAAAGGGCTGGTGTGGTGGTTAGTGTGTTAGCCTCTCACCCAGTGGGCATGGGTCCATAACTCGGCATTCGGTGGCGGAGGTTTTTCGGAGACTGCTCGGTCCCTGCTTGAATGCTGTATGAAGGGCAGTTCAAGTACAAGTTTTCCTGGATATCACATAATTACTTATTGTTAGACCACTTCTATACCCAGGAAAACTTATAATGGAACACCACAAAGTTAATCAAGAGTCAGTGCATTAAGTTCAAGTACTGTACTCCGTCCGTCGGATGGGACGTTAAGCCGTGGTCTCTTGGTGCCTTGCGCTAAGAGAAGTCTGACGCCTTCGTCTGGTCTCTCTCCACTCAACCTTCCACACTCTTCTCTCGTGGAAAAAATGACCTCAGCGGTCGGTCGCCTCTCCCAAATACCCTGCCACCTATACGTATGTGGTGGCGTACGCGGGTTTGATAGCAACTATTCCTACTTCCGGAACACGAGAAAGAACATTTATTCCGTAAATATAAATGCAAAGTCACATTAAAGTCTCTCCAAACACACCATTTTCTGTTGATTCTCTTCTCCCCGTCAATAACTACCGTTGCCAAGGCTCTCGATGATTCCTCCGCAAAATAAGAATGAGGCAGATTTAGGGCCATATTCTTAGCCGACCCTACATATCCGTCCCTACATAACAAAAGGCCCCTACATGCGTTTCTCAGTCGACCCTACATAAGTGGTGGGGGGTGATTCCGTCGTTAAGGTCTCTGAAATGACGTAGATGATGGCGCAGCGCCAATTTTCCATTCTGGTGGCGCAATGGAAACTAACAATGAAACTAAGAAAAGACATCCGGGCGTATTGTTAGGGCAACAGCTCAAGGTAAATAAACAATCGGTGTAGTCCGCCAGGTCGTTTCGGTACCTTAATTACTGCTACAGATACTCTCATATCGAGCCAAAAGTAGAACCTTATGGTCTTTAAATTACTTAAAAAGCGGTCTGTACAAGTGAGTAATAAGTACGGAGCAAATATGATCATTAACGTTGGAACTTACGTTGCATCATCAAGGTTCGGCATTCGCTTTCACCTCCCGTGGTTAAGATTATTATGTGGCAAATAGTGGCATGAAAATACGTTTTCTATCGTTATACGTAAACGAAGTATTGGTTTCCCAATAGTATACCAAGTGCCAAACGTGAAAAATATAGTTAGAAGCAAGGTGCATGTATACCGCTATATTGTTCTTATTAGTTCAATCAATTTTATGATTTATTTAACTTTGTGGCTATAATGTGGTAGTATTATTACCTCTCTGCTGTGTTTCTGCACATTTTAAAATAGTTCGTGTGAGCTCGTCTCGCTTTATATGCATTACAACGTAGATTCATTAGTCGAAGTGATCTGCAGACAATATTTGGCCGCCATGTTTTTGTAGGGTGTAGGGCTGGTTTGGGTACCCTACATCAAGTAGGGCCCGTTTAGTTCCAAAATCGGCCATGGCCATCGGCCATCGGCCAAATGTAGGGCTTGATTTGGCGTATGTAGGGCGAGATCGGTTTATGTAGGGTCTGATGACGTATCCAGGGTCGCTTAGGCCCTACAGGGTCGACTAAGAATACGGGCCTTATGATTGATTCCCTTCTGTACACTGACATGTTGTAAGGGATTGCTGTGATTTGGGGTCTGAGTGATTGGAGACCTACATTGCCTATGCAGCAGTATCAGGGAAATTAAGACAGTGCAATCCACTTACATTGAGTTTAATAGGCTCTGATGAAATTTTATCATGAAGACACCTCGATCGCGGCACCCAATGCAACACCTTAACGTAATAAGAGTGATGCTTGATGCATTGCGCTGTCGATTTGCGCAAATTGAATCCTTCAGAGGCCGTTAGTGGTCTTCCTTCCCATGGGAAGTTTCCTTGCTCCATGGGTTTTCGCTCCGCGTGACGCAAAAAGTATTTCCGCGAGTTGTCCTCGCCCACGTGGTCGCTTGCCATGACACAACAATCGCCGACGGACAAGAGCAAGGCTTCAACACATTCAGTGATGGTGTCTCCGATTCGAGGCAACATTTCCACACTTTTTTCAACTATCTCCCTCAGTATTCGCTGCTAGCAGTGGCGCAGCGAGGGGGCGGGGATTTGGGGGGGGGGGGGGGGGTAAACCCCCCCCCCCAGAGCTCAGAGAAATTTTTAATTTTAATCCATTTTACTTAATTGGATTAATATAACTAATAGAATAGTGTAAGGATTAATAAAATATCTCTCAGAATGCCATAAAACTCACCATTTTGAACCATTTATCTTTACTTTTTTGGCGAAAGGGCCTCCGCACCTCCCGCTTACCCTGGCGGATATGCCACGCCCTCAGAACCCCCAGTATTAGTTGCGCCTGAAACCCCCCCCCCTAGCACTTATTCCTAGCTGCGCCCCTGGCTGCTAGATATGGCGATTATTATACATTGAGGAATTTTAAGTATACCGGGACTAGCCACGGTGATAACTTTTACGGGAGTCACCCGCAATGTATAATTGTGCGAAAAATCCACAGAGAAAAAATCATTCGCCTTGACCGGGATTCGAATCCCGGTCAAGGCGAATGATTTTTTCTCTGTGGATTTTTCGCACAATTATACATTGAGTGTAACAAAATATTTATGGAAGCAGGTATGAATTCTCTTCACATCTTGAGTCTCCCTGTAAGCCATATGTATTACGAAAGAAGGTTCTACGTCTTCACTCTCAAGATATGCATTCAGCAGGAAGATGGGAAAGTTGTAATTTCATTGTGCCAAGATTTACTCATCTCATCTATTTCCTTTCTGGCAAATTTATACTGAACTCATCTATTTACTACTCTTATCATCGCAAAAAGTTTTGCCTTGTCTAGCGAATTACTTCTATACATATTTTAGTATTGAGTGCGTTAAAGCCTAGGTGTCTTAGGATTCGTGATCTTCCCACTGCTATGGCCAATAACTACTTTGACAGGGCGGTTTTCATGCGAATCTCGTGACGTCAAAGAGGACGTTAGTATGTCTGAAGGCAGGAAAATCCGAATTTCTATTGAAGTTGGAAAAAGTAAACGGTTAAGGTGCATTGATATTCATTTATCACCTGGACTCAGAGCTTGAGCCACATCAAACGTAAGGGGTCTTCGATGTTTACCCAATTGAATTTCAAATGTTACACAGTAATGCATAATAATCTCCAAGTTTCACTCCAGGAAATACTACAATATCGTATTTCAAGCAGAAAATCAGAAACAAGCTGAAATGACGATGGGAGGGATCTCTGTGTTGATAAATACAAACACTTACATCGATTTAATAACAAACACGGATAACTTTGATAGTCTTACCAAAAAGCTGAAAAAAGCGAGGTAAGTGCATAGTGAATCAATGCTAGAAAATAGTTAAAAGCAGCAATTATCAAAACAGAATAATAGATGTCAAACAGTAAAATAAAAAGTGTGACTTCTTCTCTTTTATTTGTACTTAATCGCCAATGCTGGATTTTTATCCGCCATTTGCAGCCGAGTTACTCAATTTTTGCACATCCATCACCATTAAAATTTAGTCTTCAACCATTTATAATAGCATACGTCGACCATAACCCAATTTCTAACTTAAGTTTCACACATGACCATGGAGAAAAGTATATAAATCAACAGGGTGGTTTCCTATTATTTTTTTATTGAATAAATCGAAAGATTATTACTCCTGGAGTACGCATTTCACGCTTTCAGATTTTCGAATGACGATATCTATTTTCGCGATTAAGCGAAAAGTGAAAAATTTCAAGCGCGCGAAAACGCGACGGCTAAGTATGAATGCTGGGAAAACTCCGTGTGACGTCGTTCTGGTTCCCACTGCCGCAAGTGAGGTGACCTTGGGGCGAGGTTTTGAGCGCTGATACGACGCAGGCTGCTAGCAGGTAGCAGAGTACCATGCTAGCAGGTAGCGCTTGGCTTTATTAAGGATTATTAATACCTTATCAAACGAAGGAAACTTTCCGATCCTAGACAATTTTAATAAGTGATTATTAAGACATGTTTCCCTGAGCTCTGTGCCTCATGCATGCATTGGTAATCTCAGGCGATGTAAAAATCGTATCTACTCGTATAGAAACTAGGTCTCTGTGACGTCACGTGGAGTGGCATCGCATGGGCGCCAATCTGGCCTTTTCCAAATGCGGTTAAAATTGTTCATTGTCAGTCGTCTAAACCGGAATTTCTAAAACTAAATAATATGTATATTATGAATACACTAATGGTGGGTAAGGAATCGCAATCAATGCATTTCGTTTCGTTGATGAAGGAAACTACTCTATTGCAGCGAATTCTGCGACGAAAGTAAAATTATAAGTGAATGAAAAACGATAGAACGAGCTAAAAGAAACATTCAATATCAATTATCACGCGACGGAGACTCGAACTCTGCCCCATTACTATCACAATAGCGGAGGTCGCCCACTTGGCCACTACAGTGGGTGTCTCTAGCAATACCTCAAATACCAAACAGCAGTGAAAACCCGGGAAATTTCGGACTAAATTCACACGAAAGAATCTTTAAATGTAATAGTAATCGAAAAAAATGATAAAGTTGTAATAATAGGTAGTTTCCTTCATCAAAGAAAACGAAAGGCATTGATTGCGATTCGTTACCCACCGTTAGTGTATTCATAATATACAACTTATTTGGTTTTAGAAATACCGGTTTAGACGAATGACAATGAACAATTTTATCCTCATTTGAAAAAGGCCAGATTGGCGCCCATGCGATGCCACTCCACGTGACGTCACAGGGACCTATTTTCTATACGAGTAGATAGGATTTTTACATCGTCTAAGATTACCAATGCATGCATGAGGCACAGAGCTCAGGGAAACATGTCTTAATAATCACCTATGAAAACTACCTAAGGTCGGAAAGTTTCCTTCTTTTGATAAGGTATTAATGATCCTTATTTAAGCCAAGCGCCACATTATTGCATGGTACTCTGCTACCTGCTAGCAGCCTGCATCGTATCAGCGCTCAAAGCCTCGCCCCAAGGTCACCTCACAATGCGGCAGCGGGAACCAGAACGACGTCACACGGAGTTTTCCCAGCATTCATACTTAGCCGTCGCGTTTTCGCGCGCTTGAAAATTTTCACTTTTCATTTAATCGCAAAAAATAGATATTGTCATTTAATCTTAAAGCCTGAAATACGTATTCCAGGAGTAAAATTCTTTCGATATAGGCAAAAAAAATAATAGAGAACCACCCTTTTCCCTTTCATTGCATAAGTATATGTTTATGCACAAACGAAATATTTGCGGTGGGTAACCAAGGATGTTAACAGGAGTAGGGGGAAACCATATTTTCTTGGGAGGCAGACGTTCCGCCACACACTTTGTCCTGAAACTTTTGAACATGACTTTACTTGCAAATCATCGTAATACTTCCCGTGAACCAATGAAAACGGTCAACTAAATAGCTGTGCCTCTAATCTCGAGGACTGCCATTTTGTGAATCTTTTCCCCTCTCTATACTAATGTAAGACTTCTCTAACTCTTCAATTGATAATTAGTCCTTTTCATCCTATCATGTTTAGTTTCATATACATAAATCCAATTGTATTCCTTCATCCACCTTGCATTTCCACCCATTATTCTCCCCTCCAACACTGTTTTCAACACCCTCTCCCCGCTAAGTATTTACTCCCTCCATCCATACCTTCTGTCTCCTCAGCATCTCATCTACAAACTTTCCCTCTTCGCCCACCATGTCCAGCACTTTGTCGTTCCCTTTTTTTCTTCTTCGCCGCCCACATGATTGTCTCCATTCTCATCCATGCCTTTATCTCTAAGGATTCCAGTGGTTTCTTGACCTGCTTCTCAGTGTCCACGTTTCCGCGCCGTTATCTTCATTTGGTACCCTCTTATGTAAACCCTTGCATAACGATCCGTTCATTAGCACTCTATTATTCGTTATCGTCCCTTTTTGCTCACCCCATCTCATATCCACTCCATTGCTCATACTCTCTCAATCAATGCCTGTCGTATTCGTTTTGAAATATCCATGCGATCCATAGAAGCTAAGCGTAATCCCCGATTTTAACGTGATATAATTTTCTTCCAGTCATCATAACACTTCGGAAATTTTTCCCCGAAACCAATAAGTAAACGATAAAGTAAATAGCTGTGATACTTCTTGCAAAATTTATTATTTTCTGCGGGATTCATAGTGAAAGCTGTATATTCGAGAGGAAAAATGTAGATTTTATAAATTTTATATTTTAATGGAAAACAAGCGTCTTATACTGAGAAGCAGGGAAAATCGTATAAGTTCACTAGTTGCAATCTTCTGTGCCGTTGAGAACTATTTTTGACTGCACCGAAATCTTCCTACAAATCAATTTTAATTTCATGCGAAATGTGGGTTTGCAACCTACATCGATAAAAACGTAAATAAATTCAGGAAGGACTTAATGTGGTTCCGTAACTAGGTCTGACTGTTATGTTATTATCTGTATCATATATATCATTGATCGACAATGTAAATTATTGATTAATTTTAATGGATATTCAAGTGGTTATATTTGTCACCATGGGTGTTCACCTATACTCCTGTCCTTACATTTTTCCTTGATTATTCTCATCTACATGCTGGCACTGTGTATTTTCCACTGCAGGTAAGCAGCCTCATTGAGAAAGGATCTTGCTGGTGATGGAGTAGTCCGTCGGGTAAACATGTTGAACGGAGCGGACACGTGGGCTTTCGGGTGAATGAGAATGGGAAGAGTCGGCTGGCGCTTCGGCTGTGGGTGTGCAAATGGACAAAGAAAGGTGAGTGGACGCCTCGAAAGGCAAGTTCTGAAGTACGAATGGGGTGCTCTCATTAAATTAAAAAGGTATTTTTTTTACAAGTTTAGATACGTACGTTAAAGTTATTAACATATGCAAAATATGACTTCATGTTTTTCAATATTCTTGTTGCTAGAGAGCTTCAAAGTTCGCTAAAATTACTAATTTCTTTCGCGCTACAAAAACGCCCTGTGACGTCAGAATGCGAGTAAGCAGACTTGCTCCATGGCATTAACAAAATAGTAACGACGATAACAAACATCTAAGATGATACTGATTCATAACGTGAAGGATGTGTGAAAAACATATATGAATAATTTATAAGTTTTTACGGTACTTGTATTGCGCAATGGTTGACTCCGACTTCGTAAAGACGCATTCTGGGAACATTCTGATGGTAGATTAATTCATGGTCGCTAATTTCTTCTCTAGTGATGAGGATTTCTCGTCGCGGAGGTGAGAAGCCGCGAAATTGAATTCTAATATAAATTAAATCAACAATCTCGTTCCCTAGTTATCTAAAGCTTGGTTTGTCTCTCATTTAACTATTGTCATTTGCTCATTGATTTTAATGTGTAATTGGTGCGATATTGGAATATGTGAAGCTAACGTTTTGGAGAAATACAACGGATCATATTTTACGCCGATTTACCAAGCATTCATAAGGTCTGGAAGAGAGAAATACGGTGTTTCAGCAGTTTGTTAGGTTCAAGTGTTAATAAATTTGAGCGTTTGCACTGCTGGGGATAAGGTGACAACAGAACATTAAGTGAGAACAATAATCTCACACTGTGGAAATCGCCGTGGATGAGGAGGATGAAAAAGTAATAAACGCTATTTGTCAAGATTGTGCTGAATCTTCCAGTTTGCATACATTCTTTAAACTTGTGAATTATTCTGGACATATATTTCACATGACTGATGATGGAATTAACATATAGAAAAAATAAGTTGTATAGAGAGATACATAGGTTTGTCTTAAACTGGGACCAATAGTGTACTCTCTACTGGCACCACGTAAATGTATTGTTTACTGGACTCTGACGTCACGATCAGCCAATATGGCGATGGGTCGATTTGAGCGCAAGATTAATATACAATTTTCAAATTGGAATTTTACGAATAATGCGCAGGTTAGAGAAGAACTGCTTTCACTGTAACTTTCTGCGCGATGGATATTTTTTTATCGCATAATCATCCATTTTCAGTGGAATTCCCAATTAGTGTAGTGTATGAGGTTAAAAAGTTTTTGAAAATCTAAAGAAAGGACTGAGTAGGTGGTGCTATAAAATGAAAAATTATTAAATATTAAAATTAATAAAAACAAAATTTTTAACGATTAATTATTCCACTTATTCTTTCAAAGGATGATAGTTACGGCGGACGGGCAGCGTTGTGCCTCCAGTTAAAAGCTTTTATCCTTTTAAATGAAATATTACCCGCGGCAATTTTTTAAAATTTTAGACGTGGTTTGCGGCTATATCATGAAAAAAATCTATTGGGAATTTTGATGTGTTATTAACTTTATAAACTTATTTTAAATTCATAAAATTATCCGTGAATTAATCTTCTAACTTCAAATGAGCAATTGCATACTTTTGGATCTTCCACATTTCCGGATGTATGAGGTTTCCAAATAGATCTTAAATGGAAAAAAGATATATTAATATATTCGGCTGGCCTTATCGGAGAAATTAGATTAGTTACGATTGAGGGGATTCTTGGAAACCGTGGCCCTTTCAACGCCGTCATTTTCTTTGAACGCCCAAATAAATACTAAGCCACACAAATCTTTTTTCACATTTCCTTACTGAAAAGTAGATGGCAGATTCATTTTCCCTTCTCACTTCCAAATATTATTGCACATTTCTTTCCCATTGTTTCTTATTTTCTTTTCTTCCGACTCAACCCAACGGTTGGTTGGCATCCGATTTTCTTCTTTCCATATCGAGCCTATCTACATCACTGTATCTTACCTCTGCCAAGATCTCCTCCATGCATTCATTTCTTAGTCCATCTATCACCATCTACATCTACATAATACCCTGCGAGCCACCTCTAGAGTGTTTGGCAGGGGGTGATAAATCACCAACATGCAGCATGCAAGAGGACCGCCACATGCACACCACACGGCCATAGAAATATTGCGCAAACTAGCAAAATATACATGCTTATTCATAAAAAAATTGCTAATGGTTAGTAACTCCTAGAGCAAATACATGCAAGGTTAGAACTATGAACAAACATGGAATGAGTGATCCTAGCGAGCGACGCCATTAATCCTATCAATTGAGACAACGTTGCTATCCTTAATAGTACAAGGGAAGAATGACATTTTAAATCTCTCTGTTTTGCAGTCTATTTCTTTTATTTTATTCTCATGATTGCGTCTACTATAGTGCGATGGTAAACGAAGAATATGATTCACGTCGTCTGAGAAAATATCTTCTTCGAATTTCCTAAGTTAGTTAAGCCTATACTTCGATCTACGCTCCTGTAAAGATTTCCATCCTAACTCGTGTAACATACTGGAAACGCTGCACTTTTTGTCGTAACAACTCATCACAAATCTGGCCGCCCTGCGCTGTACTCGATTGATTTCAGCTATTAGTCCTACCTTGTTAGGGTCCAACACGCTAGCAGCATACTCCCAAGTGAGGCCTCACTAGAGTCAGGTAGCTTATTTCTTTCACCTTTTTTGGGCATTTACCGAGAATTCTTTTTACTAATCCAATCACCAGCACGGCCCTTATACCAATCCTTCCGTTAAGGCTATATCAATCCTTGCGATGGCATTTCTTTTTTCTCATGGTGGCACCTATTTGTATCTTCCTTTTGTTTTTAGGGACCTCGACTCCCAGAAGAATTTCACCCTTTTTTTATTCTACGTTTGCTTTTGGCGAAAGTGACATAACCCTCCTCAAAATGCCACTGCTAACTCATATCCCGGGATTTCCAAAAACATTCGTCACTTGACGCTCAACCACCGCTCATCAGCAGCGGGCCTCTAGCTCTTGCCTTCAATTAGCATTCAGGTGCGCTTTATCACCCGAAAAAGATGACACTTAGGACAAGCGCGCGAAGTGAATATGAGCCAGGCACAGTAATACTCTACTTTCGGACGCATGCGTATGTCACCTTTTGTACTCTGTCATCTGACTGGTTGAGGTGAGATGCGCAGTTTTAATGTTCGCGCCCTTCCCCCCCAGAAAGAAATTCTGGATTGGCCCCTGCTTACATGTCTGTTAGCCAACAGAATGTGGTTGATCTGTCTTGTGTTACGACCGTCAGGAGATGTTCACGTCTGTTTAGGTATACTTTTCCAAGTAAACTTTGTACCAAAAACGAACAAATTTGTTGAACAAGAAAAGCTGAGCAACCTATGGCCTTTGTCGTTCGATTGCACGGTCTCTCATCCTTTTACTCCTCTCCAAATATCCTCTGAGCCCACTTTGTTATTATCATCTCTTAGCATCAAAAGCGTAACTTATCGTATGATATCGGTCACTACTACAAACTGTGCATAAAACGATTCATTGTCTTCATCCTTACTTTCCACAATTGAATAATAAACTCTAATCACGGGCATGTGCCCAATAGAATACGTTCTCTCACTTACAGCTTTAAAAGTTATCACAGCGCCGTTTCACATACCTGTGTTTATATGAATAAGGTCTTCATGTAAACAATAGATTTTAGTACATCCAGCATCAATAGATTTCGAAACTATCTCAATGATCACCGCGAAATATGGCTCATTTGTACATTTTTCAAGTGCGTCGAAAGCTTTTATGCGATTTAATTAATTAGCCCTCACAATCAGAGGCTCTCCCTGCGAGTGATAAAAGCCAAGCATTGAGTTCGTTGCCTTATTTTCAGTTTTTGCCTTTAAAAAGTATTTTCACTAAAAATAGAGGGACGAGGTATTCTCCTATTGGATAGATGAACAAACGAAGCTACTAGGTAATTGTATCATTCCGATTTCTTCTACGCTTCGTATTTGTCTGAAAATTCTGTTTTTAGGCGAAAATGGACAGCTTCACCTGGAATCAAATATAGCATGTTTTCTTGACAACCATGAATGACGTTGATACTTATTAAACTAACTACATTAATGACGTTGATTATGAATATGATTAGTAAGTGAGGGTTTCGAAAAGTGAATCGTTCAGACTTCAAGGAAAGCTATCATAAGGATGAATATTATCGTAGACATTATGTAGACACTTGAAAGAAAGGTAATGTCGGGCCTTCCGACAGCATTTCTCTGCGTCTGTTTTTCAAATGAGTCTGAATGATGTTTTATAATTCAAAATTTTCTTTACGTGAGAACTCATGCTTAAATACTTTCTCTTCACTTTACTTTTTATCTCCTGTTCTTTGGATATCGAACGAACTATTCTGCATTTATGTTTTATGGGGATTTTCCTGCAGTTCCTCTATAAAAATAATTTACACAGCAACCAAATTTTGTTTTCTCTTTGCGCTAATTTTTAATATTCAAACCCTGAATTTTCTGTTTATATTCTGCAGTCACATTTGTTGTAGTTGAGATACATACGTACATATTCTTACGAGATTGAGTTGTTTTGCAATTATCCTGTGCTATTAATCGTCCGAAGGGCTTGTATTATAAGCAGTATCGTATGAGTATTTCGGCATCAAAAGTTAGTCTTTTTCGCTTTTACATGAATAAAAATATTCAGCCATTTTGGGGTTAATTACTAGACCCTATTCCTCAAATATTTTGCCATAAAGGCAGTCCATGTCATGGTAACAGAAAATTATATAGAATGAATTTTCATTATTTTAAATTTAATACATGCATGGATTCCTGTGGCAGACGCTTAACTTCCTTAATAAAGTTTTAAAATTTTGAATTGGAGCATTGACATAATATCCTCTAGACGAATGGATTCGTTTAACATTCATGCACTTTTTAGTAGCTTTCCAGAGCCGTAAATTTAAGCCTATAAGAAATAGAAAAGATATTACGATGAAAAAGGGGAAAATTTCATTATTGCGTTAAACTCGTTAGCTCTAGCAGTTTCAGGTAAAAAATTCTATTTTTCGAGGAAGGCCCCAAAGATCTATTAATCAATAATGGTCGTCTCGCTTTCACAGAGAGACGTGGTAACACAGAGACACCGAATTCTGTGGAAATCCGTCGCATTCGGCGAATCAGATTGAATAAATAAATCCGGGAAATGCAGTGTGAAAGAAGATAGCACCAAAGTAAATTTAGCCCTTCTCCAATAAGGTAAAACATATCCGCTGGAAACGGAAACAGGAAAAAGACCGCATTGATAAAATCGCTTGCTCAAGGGCTTAAACGTCATGGGAAATATTTTGTAGGTACTGTTCTCAGAATACACCGTTCTCTTGTTGTATTTTCTTTAGACTTCCAAACTTTGTTATCTAGTCAGTGACTTGGAAATTAAAAATGCAAGGGAACCATTGTAAAAAGATGCCGATCCCTAATGGCTTAAACTACATGTATATTGAATATTATTGTACGTTTTTTCAGTTGTATTCCATAACTCTAACGAAAGGCTGCTTCCAATGTCATCTCGTCATCTTTCGTTTCATCATCCGAAGTACTTTTCTTTACCGGCTACCTCTCACATGTCACAATCAGCGTCCAAGCTTCTGAACTATAAGCAACGTATGATTGGATGTCTATAATAAAATGACTTCGAAAACCTTGCATACCCTTACCAGTGACAAATACTATATCATTTCAGCCATTTTTTAAATGTCTAGGGGCTAAAGTGCAGTATTTACAACCTGACTGCTGTGCAGGGATGCTGACCTACAAAAAATATTGGGGGGGGGGGGGGGGGGGCGGGGATCTTGCCCCGACAAATTTAATAAGTAGTGAGTTTGAAGTTTTTTTAAGCATTTTAGAAGAGTCATGTGATCAACAATAGAACCCTGATCACTCGAATCTCGATATCTGGACACTCTGGGGAAAATCGTCAAGCCTGAAACATTTTTTCCTCACACCCATAACGAATTTTTGAGGGGGCTCGGGCCCCCTCAAGCCCCATGGAGTCGGCGACAATGCTGCTGTGCCACATCAAATTCTGCTGCCAAAGTATAAATAATAGTAAAGACTAGGCAACTTACTAAAGAATATCTAGAGGATACATTAATATAGTTAATTGAGATGTTTGTATGTTTTTTTTAATATCCAGTACTATATCGGTATTTGAAACGGGACTCACTCGGTGGAGAGCCAGTACTCTATAGCCACCACACCAACTGGATGTGGCGATTAAATATGCTTATAGACGGCGATAGTATTAAAATCATTTAATACGAAAAATAGTTCGTAGTTATTTTACGTACACAAAGTTGAAATTGGTGAGTTATTTTAGGAGTACAAAGGCAAATTATGTGCATGCATAATAATAATCTTATGTAATCTGCAAAGCGCACACAGCTATTTCAAGTAAGACAAGTTCAAATATAAGAAAATTTAACACCCGAACGATATATCCCAGTAATACTAGATAAGTAAGGTAGATTTTAAAAAAATGTTATTTTCTTAGGACCATCATTAAGGTAAGGATGGGTATTGTGATAAATATTGGATCAAATAGAAATATGAATGGGCCTTATTGCTATGGCTCGGCGGGTGATTGCTCGGCGAGCAGATCATAATGATGAGAGGACCAGTATCTTCTATATTATTTCTACTGTATAGATACCTTTTTCTCAACTTATACGCAACCAAACTCTACAAATGAGGTACCAAAATGCACAGAATTTATCAGAGAGCATGCGACGGCATATCTTACTTCCTAAATATTGCTATTGTTTCCTAAAATCGGTTTTTAAATAATTAAAAAAACTGTAAATATTCCTGACGTTAACGGCGCACAAACTGATACATTTGTTCATTTGCAACACTATCTTGCATTCTTTAAATAACTTTTATCAAAATGCGGTTGATTCCACATTCAAGTCTCCTGTTGATAATTAAGTATGAGTCATCATGTGCGTTTAACAGAGGATAGTGTAATTACTTCCAATGTTGTGTTTAAAGAGGTCCTCTGACCTCAATTTGTGCATGAACATTCCAATTAAATTTGCACATAAGACCCTGCCTTTTTTTCTACATTGTAAAATTAGAAACGCGCCTATCCCTCTGTGGACCTGCATTGAAAAGAGCGGGGGAAGCCCGCTGGGAGCGGGCGCATCGCGCTCGTCACTTTATATCTCTCGAAATTTAAATTTACACAAACGTTAAGTCAAGTCCATAAGTAATCAGTATGTCATTAATGCACTGTCATAAAGAAAGGCATGGGAACCTATTCTAACAGCAAAAAAAACTGTGGTTCCCGACGGTAGGTAATAATATGTTGGCTGGGGAATATTTTTCGTAGCCGTCCGTATTTTACTTTACTCCGACCCCGATAACTGTTCGCTGCAAGTTGTGCTCTTTTCCTTTGTCGGTATTTCTATAAGGAGATGCTATTACTTAAATTCAATAGATGAGAAGTCTTCTGAGAGGAAATATAGAAGTTTCTTGGAAGCTCTGGAAATATAAATTGATTTCTTAATCAACGTAACTGTCTAATGCCTTTATGAGGAAGTTGATCAATGAGATAATTTTACCGCTGAGTTTCCACGAATTACGGGTTTGTTTGCGCGTATTTTTTGCTCGATTGTTTGTCACATTATTTTGCCTCTGAGAAGCACCTGCATTCGAGTCTTTTTTTGTGTGAATTTCGCCGTCAATTCGATGAAATAAATGGGTTAGGCAAACTCTGGGATAATCGATTCATTCTGGGTCAAATGTCGATTTCTTTCCTTCCGAGTCACAACCTAGCCCTGGTTTACGGTCTCCTCAAAGAATTTGCACTCTGCTGAATCGAAAGGGAATAATGTAATTTCGAACCGTGTCCGAATACTTTCATTTAAGACCCGCACACCTGGTCGTACATCGTATGCTTCCGTATTAAGGCGGGTGCAATGATATCTCTCACTTTTTCAATGCTTGGAAATATATTGCATGCTTCAAAAATTTTTGTGCTAGTTTAAAAGGCTCGTATAAAACTCAATTCATTGTGCTGTCGCTATCGCAAAAACAGACGTCGGAGCTAAAAAAAATAATCAATAATTGCTTATGTATTACGAGCATAATTTATGGCTGTGCTCAGCATATTAATTGAATTTTTACTCAGCTTAAATAGCTATGTTGCTTTTGAATTGCAGGCTTTGAGAAATAACTCGTCGACTAAAATCTAAGTACTAAGTGTCCGAATTCAAATTTTAGTTGCCCCTAATTACTTCTCCTCTCTCTTAGGCTCCATTTACATAGCTAATATTTTGTAATAGATTTTAGGTATTTATCCAGCGAGGTTACTTTCGGGAAAAATTAGCTGGTAGTGCCAAATCATAATCCTTGATAGCGCGTGTCTAGAAAGGAAATTACCGTCTAATTTCTCTTCATCAAAACTCCGGACTAACTTTAATATCTCACCATTCCTTTCAACATGCACAGCAATAGGGTAGTTTCCTTCATCAACGAAACGAAATGCATTGATTGCGATTCCTTACCCACCATTAGTGTATTCAGAATATACAAATTATTTGACTTAAGAAATCCCAGTTTAGACGAATGGCAATGGTCAATTTTATCCTCATTTGAATAAGGCCAGATTAGTGCCCATGCGATGCCACTCCACGTGACGTCACAGGGACCTAGTTTCTATGCGAGTAGATAGAGGAGTTTTACATCGTCTGAGATTACCAATGCATGCATGAGGCGCAGAGCTCAGGGAAACATGTCTTAATAATCACTTATTAAAATTGTCTAGGGTCGGAAAGTTTCCTTCGTTTGATAAGGTATTAATAATCCTTATTTAAGCCAAACGCTACCTGCTAGCAGGGTACTCAGCTACCTGCTAGCAGCCTGCGTCATATCAGCGCTCAAGTCTCGCCCCAAGGTCACCTCACAAGGCGGCAGGGGGAACCAGAATGACGTCACACGGACTTTTCCCATCATTCCTACTTAGCCGTCGCGTTTTCGCGCGCTTGAAATTTTTCACTTTTCGTAAAATCGCGAAAAATAGATATGGTCATTAAAAAATCTAATAGCGTGAAAAACGTGCTCCAGGAGTAATAATCTTTCGATTTAGTCAATAAAAAAATAATACGAAACCGACTTCATGACTTGCGGTATTGGCATTATTAAATGAATATGTGGATTGCGTATCAATTTAGCATTATCAGAGTCCTCTCCATTTTTTTATAATTACTGTATTTATTTTTTCATTTTTTTAGACACGTTTTTTTGGAATGCTTAATCGTTTTGCTATGGAAAATAATAAATTGGTATAAATGATACCCATTTGCTTTTAATTAATAAACTCAATATAATAATAAATGTGAACTACTGCAGTAGTTGGCATTGATTTTGAGTCAGCACAGTAGGTAATACCGTGTTTTTACTTCGCTCTTCAAAATAATGCCCAAAATTATCATTAACAGCTATAACACTGCCGTTTCTTGCTCAATTTACTTCAGGAGAGTGACTAGGGTTAACTTTTCATACATGATGCTCAGTTGGTTTTTGGCAACGGTCTTCTCTACATTACCTCAATTTAATTTACCTCAAATTTTGAGCAATTTATACGCCAAGGAACAGAGATCGGTCGAACGGCAGTGATGCCTTTTAGGGATGTGTGTTATAAAATGTTTAATATAACATTGCACTTTTTCTTGTAAACCCTTATATATCCTAACGTATGGTGAAATTAATGCAAAGTATTATTTAACATTGCGAGATGCAGTTCCCATTAGAATAGTCTACCACTATTGCATTAAATAATTGAGGGTTTACGACAAAAATGCTCGAGAGTATGTGGAGGATGTTAATGGCTTTTTAAAAATTGATAGGCCGCCTTTTGTTTCTGCATCTATATCTATAATTTATATCGTAGGTTCTACATGCTATTTAGTCCGCCGCGCCGGCTCATTGGGCGTATAGGATGGTTTCATATTATTCTTTTATGGCCTAAATCGAAAGATTATAACTCCTGAAGTACGCATTTCACGATCTTAGATTTTCGAATGACGAAATCTATTTTTCGCGATTAAACGAAAAGTGAAAATTTTCAAGCGCGCGAAAACGCCACGGCTAAGTATGAATGACGGGAAAACTCCGTGTGACGTCGTTCTGGTTCCGCTTCCGCCGTGTGAGGTGTCCTTGGGGCGAGGCTTTGAGCGCTGATAGGACACAGGATGCTAGCAGGTAGCAGAGTACCCTGCTGGCAGGTAGCGCTTGGCTTAAATAAGGATTAGTATTCCCCTATCAAACGAAGGAAACTTTCCGACCTTAGATATTTTAAGAAGTGATTATTAAGACATGTTTCCCTAAGCTCTGTGCCCCATGCATGCATTAGTAATATCAGACAATGTAAAACTCCTATCTACTCGTATAGAAACTAGGTCCCTGTGACGTCTCGTGGAGTGGAATCGCGTGGGCGCCAATCTGGCCCTTTTCAAATGAGGTTAAAATTGACCATTGTAATTCGTTTAAACTGGGAATTCTAAAACCAAAAACTTTGTGTATTATGAATACATTAATGGTGGGTAACGAATCGCAATCGATGCATTTCGTTTCCTTTGATGAAGGAAACTACCCTATTGTTGAAGTTGTAGGGACACAGTATTTGAACTTCCAAGAGAAAACTGAAACAATTTTGAGAGGGGACCGATTGAGTTTGACGTAGCATTCATTTCAAGTCTTCCGTTATTCGAGAAATTAATAGATTCCTATGCCTCCGTTCAGCGAACAATTTATCTCTTTTTAGTCCATCTATCGCCGCGGGAAATGAAGTGTGGTTCTAATTATATGATGGTTTTCTCATAGTCCCAGGGATAGCGATTAAATGGCCAGAAATTTACTTTAGTGGGAGAGGCTTGGTCTCCTAAAAGTTAACCATAGGGTGGTTTCCTATTATATTTTTTATTGCCTAAATCGAAAAATTATTACTCCTGGAGTACGTATTTCACGCTTTTAGATTTTTAAATGACGATATCTATTTTTCGCGATTAAATGAAACGTGAAAATTTTCAAGCGCGCGAAAACGCGACGGCTAAGTATGAATGCTGGGAAAACTCCGTGTGACGTCGTTCTGGTTCCGCTTCCGCCGTGTGAGGTGACCTTGGGGCGAGGCTCTGAGCGCTGATATGGCGCAGGATGTTAGCAGGTAGCTCAGTACCCTGCTAGCTGGTAGCGCTTGGCTTAAATATGGATTATTACTACCTTATCAAACGAAGGAAACTTTCCGACCATAGGCAGTTTTAATAGGTGATTATTAAGAGATGTTTATCTGAGATCTGTGCCTCATGCATGGATTGGTAATCTCAGACGATGTAAAACTCATATCTACTCGTATAGAAACTAGGTCCCTGTGACGTCACGTGGAGTGGCATCGCATGGGCGCCAATCTGGCCTTTTTCAAATGAGGTTAAAATCGACCATTGCCATTCGTCCAAACTGGGATTTCTAAAACCACATAATTTGTATATTATGAAATCACTAATGGTGGGTAACGAATAGCAATCAATGCCTTTCGTTTTCTTTGGTGAAGGAAACTACTCTATGATACTCATTTATTTTGGGAAAACGTGGGTGCGAGTGCGCGCTATAAATATCAAAATGTTTAGCATAAAAATGATCATACGCTAGCTGACTTGGTGCTAAATCGGTCGCACACATTATTTTTGGGATAGCCGTGTGGTGTATTTGTATTCCGACAGTCTTCTGTCTATTAAGTGCTGTGGCACCCCCTGGTGGGAGTTATGGGGAAGTGTATGTGTGGCCACATGGGCCGGATGTATGTTATTGTGTGTTGTAGAATAAATAGTTAAATCCCGAGACATCGGCGTGTTTATTGCAATGTACCTACCAGGGACGCAGCTAGGAATTAAGGCTGAGGGGGGTTAACCCGCTAACGCCTAGCGGTAGGTACCATATGGTACCAGCTGGTAGTGCAATACCAAACGAACTTTTTTTGTTTTTTATTGTAATTTGTTCGGGAATTTGAGAGTTTAAAACTAATAAGCATATTTATAATTACGATTTTTAGTAAAGTTTGCTTTTTTTAAGCAAGTTTTGACATTTTTCAGTAATTTTGATAATTTTTTGTGCAAAATAGAATTTTTTAAAAACGTTTCTGTCATAAAAATGTGAAATTACTAACGCCTATTTAATTTCGATTTTTGGTCCAAGGGCCTAGCGGTGCCACATTGTACCAGGCTGTATCTTCAAGGCTATTGTTGCTAAAAGTAATTTGCATCTAATCAATCAGATTTTGAAATTGAATATTACGTAAAAGTTGGAATGAAATTTTTAATTCAGGTGTTACCGGGTTAAGGTGCAATTAATACCGGGGTGTGTGGGGGTATGGAATACCCACCAGAATAAGCGGTAGGTGTGATATTAATAAATTGCGGAATTTTGAGATAAATGGTATGGTGAGATTTACGGCTTTCTGAGGGATATTTTATTAATCCTTACACTATTCTATTTATAGTAATATCAATCCAATGAAGTAAAATGGATTTAACTTAAATATTTCTCTGAGCTCTGGGGGGGTTATATCCCCCAAAACCCCCCTCGCTGCGCCACTGGTACCTACAGCGGGTGAAAACATAACAAACCGAACAAAATTCGGGGGGGGTGCTCTAGCCCCTATATCCCCAACATTCCTGTCTGAAAGATCACCATTATCAAGTGGTAGTGTGCTGCCCTCTGGCAACAACATCAAACACCAAAACACACCTCCTCCTCTCCTCTTAGGTCTGCCTCCTCTGTTTTTGCTCAATGCTCTTTCGCATTCATCCTTCTTGTTCCTCTTCTCCTTCCACTGTCCCCTCGACTGCTGCATTCATAATATTCTTTCCTATTAAAATACCATCATCACTGATCAACAATCCTAGGAATGGTTTGACGCAGCTCTCCACTCAGTTCTCATATCAGCTAATCTTTTCACACCCACGTATTTCTTCTCTTTCACATCCTTCTTTTCTTGTTCCATATATTTTGTTCGAGTTCTTCGTTTTCCGTTCTTACCATCCACTTGTCCCTCGACGATTGTCTTCATCAGGCCATCGTGTCTCAGGATGTGGCCTATAAGGTTGTTCCGTCTTCTTGTTAAGGTTTTCATGAGGCTTTTCTTCTCTCCTACTCTTCTTAGGACTTCCTCGTTACTAACTCGGTCGATCGATTTGATCTTCATCATTCATCTGTAGCACCACATTTCGAAGGCCTCCATCCTTGCTTTCTCCGCTTCGGTCATTGTCCATGCCTCACTTCCGTATAGGAACATACTCCAAATGTAGGTTTTTAGAAATTGTTTCTTTACTTCCATATTAAGTTTCCCGCTGTGAGCAGGTCTTTCTTTTGATGGAATGCTCTCTTCGCCTGGGCTATTCTGCTGATGATTTCTTTCTTGCTCTCACGTCACTTGTTATCTTGCTTCCCAAATAACTGAATTCATCTGGGAAGCAAGATAACAGATGAATTCAGTTATTTGGGAAGCAAGATAACTAGTGACGGGAGAAGCAAGAAATATGCAAAGATAATTGTATCAGAAAGATATTTGTTCTTAATGCTAATCAGCGTCTTGGATTGTATGACTTTAAATTTAAATGCAAATTTTTTCTAAAGTGTCGGTTCCTTCATCAAGCCTATGAATGAATATTAGTGAATGAATTTTAAACATAAAGCCATGAAAGCATATTTATTTAATAATATAAGAGAAAAATAAATCAGCGGTAAATTAATTGAAAAGAAGGCACACGAATTTTGAAATATACCTTATTTATGCAATGACTTGCCTTTGTGTGCTGATTTAAAATAAACTAATACAGTTCATCGTTACCTAACAATTATTATTAATTAAATGAAAGACCTACACACCAAAACACTAATTAACATTAAAAATAGAGGTCGAGAGAAAGACACAAAAACTCGGTTTGTTCGTGATAGGATAGTTTCCTTCATCAAAGAAAACGCAATGCATTGATTGCGATTCCTTACCCACCATTAGTGTATTCATAATATACAAATTATTTGGTTTTAGAAATACCGGTTTAGACGAATGGCAATGGTCAATTTTATCCTCGTTTGAAAAAGGCCAGATTGGCGCCCATGCGATTCCACTCCACGTAACTTCACAGGGAACTAGTTTCTATACGAGTAGATAGGAGTTTTACATCGTCTGACATGAGATTACCAATGCATGCATGAGGCACAGAGCTCAGGGAAACATCTCTTAATAATCACCTATTAAAACTGCCTAAGGTCGGAAAGTTTTCTTCGTTAGATAAGGTATTAATAATCCTTACTTAAGCCAAGCGCTACCTGCTAGCAGCCTGCGTCGTATCAGTGCTCAAAGCCTTGCCCCTAGGTCACCTCACTAGGCGGCAGCGGGAACCAGAACGACGTTACACGGACTTTTCCCATCATTCCTACTTAGTCGTCGCGTTTTCGCGCGCTTGAAAATTTTCACTTTTCATTTAATCGCGAAAAATAGATATCGTCATTAGAAAATCTAAGAGCGTGAAATACGTACTCCAGGAGTAATAATCTTTCTATGTAGACAATAAAAAAATAATGGGAAACCACCCTTTGGCATAGTCTTTCTTAGTGATTGGTGTTGGGTTACTAGCGACTCCCAAACTAATCCGACCAGGCGCTCTCCGTATTTGAACCCAATGAGACCGATATTTTTCGCATATTTCACCGAGGACTCCAGGCGTCATCGCGACGAGAATAATATCTATTTTACGCTCGCCTTACGTCATAACTATCTCTCCGGCGTTGTCCACTTTGAACGACAGACACTATCTCATAAAAAAACGAACGCCCTTTTGAGCGCATTCATGCCCGAAGGTCCTGTGCGCCATTCAACGCTTCCGAGGCGGGAAAAAAAGGTAGTCTAATGGGGGCCGTGGGTGGAGGTGGGATTTCTTTCATGGCAGCTTCGCCCCCACCCACTATTTTCCATCGCGACCGAGAGAGAGTGTTTTGGAGGGGAGGTAGGTGCATTGGCAGGTGGGGGAGGGGTTGGGGGAGGGAGGCGTTGGAAACGGACGCGTAAGAGTGACGCATTGTGGGAAGACAGAGACACCCAAACCACTCCATAGACGCCTCTTATACCATCCCACACTTGGACGAGTGCTCACTTGCTCACACGGCGGCACGCGACCAACTCACGGTCTCTTCGTCGCCCGAGGCCGCCTCAACAATCGTCTCCTCCGCTCATTGTCCACTCCCCGTAAAACAAAAAACATTCGATAGCGGACGGGGGTTGCAAAAGCTCGTGCCGAAAGTCATAAAATTTTCGCTCCTTTTCTCGTTGAAAATAAAATTAGTTATTATTTATATATACTATTTGGACATTCCCGCAAGTCCTACCTCATTATGTCTTAGGTAATTGGCGAAAAATATCCCGGATACAGTTGTGTAGTTAATATTGTTCCCCTGGTCAAAAATTACTGGTTTTTTAATACTGACGGAGAAAACTCGGGCACTTAATTAAAAAATACAAACTGCAAGTAAAATTGTAACAAAATTTTTTATTTTGATATATAGTGAGATATTAATTTCAGTGTTCAACCTAAATTTTTGCAAAATTACCCGTTTACTACGGCCATGTTTTACCAACTGTGAAAACCCTTGCCCCTGCTCAATCCATAGTGACATCGAATCAACTTTTTCGCAGCAGCGGTTGTTTGGACTATACTACTGGCTCTCTCCTGCTCAAGGGAGGAACACAGTAGTCTGGATTCAACGTAGCTTCAAAGCTTTCTCCGTAAAACACGAAAGTGAGACCCAGCTATTCGGAAAAGGATATCGGAAGAGGAGGTGACGAATATCGGAGGTGGTAATTCATCAACATTCTGCTTGGAGAAACGGAGGTCCAACGTAATTGAAGTCGCCTTCAGGAATCTTGCCGCTGGCGTCCCTCAGCTAACTGGGATCATGGCGGATAATGAAGGTGTAAACAGTGAGTGCTGTCTCTTTTTACTTTTTTACACTCCGATTTTTATGGCAAAGTGTTCCACCCATTTCTCTTACATCCCCGGGAATGTCCTGCTAAGGTGAATTCTTCTTAAAGGATAATCTTTTTTTGTTTCATCAAAATCTCAAAGGGGACGCATTTGATAAGTTCAATCGGTCGTATTTTCGTGACTTATTACTTGATTAAAATTTTAGGTTTTGCTTTAAGTGCGTCAGACAAACCGTTTTGGAATTTGCGTGAAATTTGAAATAATTGAAAGCGAAAGCTTTGTTACTCCACATTAAACTACTTGCAACCGATTCGCAACCTTTCTTATGCCTTTATATAATTATCATAATATATTTGAGCTGTGCCTGAAGAGAGCCTTTGTCATTCCACTTAAGTCGAAACCGGTTGCAAATAAATTTAAAGTGAAATAACAAATTACAATTGCGCTTAAATTTTGTTGAAATGACACATTGCAATATTTCCACTTATAGATTTATTTTACACTACGCGTTTCGTCGTTACAGCGACATTTTCAAGTGTGAAAAAAGTCTTAAAGATTTTCCTTATATATCATGGTGCTTGAGGTGAGGGTGGGAGTAGGATGGAGAATGGGGTTTGGGTGACGAGAAGTGAGCATATTGAAGGCTGTGGGGGGGGGGGGGGGGTGGAGGGTCGTTTTAGGGTCTCGAACTGAGGCAGGGTGAGGGGGAGGAAAGAAAGGTTCTAGGATGGGTGAGGGTACCCCGCACTCATTCACTGTCTTCTTTCGGGTTGTGGTTGTCCGGATGGAGTCCTCGCACAGATGATCCTCTCCTCCTGGGTAGTTGACCTCGTGTCCTTCTTCTATTGTTCTTCTGGGGTGTGAAAGTGGGGGTGTAGTGTGGAAAGGGTTTGTACAAAAATTTTTTTTTAAAAAACCTTTGGATATAGTAACGTATTTTTTTTTTTTTCGGGGTCAACTGTGACGGTTGGGAATCTAGGGTCCAGGCATGTGTCACGAAAAAAAGGGGGGGGGGGGGCGGCTGGGAATGACTTTTGGCATTTCATGGGAGATCTGTATTTTGTATGTGTCTGTGTTTTTGATATTGTATCGCCAGTAACGGCGAGGGGTAATGAAAAAGATTTTCGTTCATCAATGGAATCTTCAACTGTTTTAACTTTTGGATTTCTAAGATTTCCAGGGAGTCTAATTTTTTCCCTTTTATTTCCGTGTGGAGTATTTCTAAGTCAAAGTTGCAATAATGATCTGTTTCCAGGAGATGTTTTGCCACCATCGATCGGTCGTCCCCTTTTCTAAAAGCTCGCTCGTGTTCTTTACCCCTGGTTATGAAACTACGGCCAGTTTGTCCCACATATGCCGCGTTGCATGAACCACATGAAACTTTGTACACGCCACTTCTTTCCATTATTTCGGTTTTCTCTTTTGTATTTGATAGGATTTTACCAATGTTGATCGGTGTATAGAACAAAACTCTGTATTTTTCCTTCGGAATTATTTTTGCTATGCGGTATGATAGGGGGCCGAGAAACGGTATTTTACACCATCTGTGTGTATTTTCTTCGTTGGGTGATGCCTCAGCAAGTGTTGTCACTAGTTCTATTGCTTTTTGTTTTTGTTTTTTGTTCAGGAGGTTGTCAATTACTGTTGTATGGTATCCATTGTGAGTCGCTATCCTCGTGAGGACACGAGGTCAACTACCCAGGAGGAGAGGATCATCTGTGCGAGGACTCCATCCGGACAACCACAACCCGAAAGAAGACAGTGAATGAGTGCGGGGTACCCTCACCCATCCTAGAACCTTTCTTTCCTCCCCCTCACCCTGCCTCAGTTCGAGACCCTAAAACGACCCTCCAACCCCCCCCCCCCCCCCCCCCCCACAGCCTTCAATATGCTCACTTCTCGTCACCCAAACCCCATTCTCCATCCTACTCCCACCCTCACCTCAAGCACCATGATATATAAGGAAAATCTTTAAGACTTTTTTCACACTTGAAAATGTCGCTGTAACGACGAAACGCGTAGTGTAAAATAAATCTATAAGTGGAAATATTGCAATGTGTCATTTCAACAATATTACGAACTTCCACCACATCGTGCCTAACATCATACAAGATATGCGCTTAAATTTATTCTACACGCCAAGCTAGCCTTGTTATTTTTAGGTTACATAGACGGCACCATTTTCTATATTAGCATATTCATCACAACTTTAGAAAAATGCATGTGTGAGAAGATACCGACGTTATAGTCTTTAATTTTAGATCTAATAGAATGTTTTACCACTAGGGTCTGCTGCCAATACCCTGATAATTCCAAGGTGATAGCTTAATTTTTAAGCTAGAAAAAATGCCTGCAAAAAATGCTTCCACTAGTAAATAATATGAATTAGAGTGGTGTTTCTCCTAAAACTCTACATCGGAAATGAAAAATAATTACGCCTAAAAATGATTCGATTAATATATATCTATTGGTTTTATGACTCGTGACATCTTTGTGTTATTTTCATGAAGTGAATTTGACAACCGAATGCATACTAAAATAAGGCGCGGGGGACAGTGAAGGAATAGGGGAGGACGGGTTTATCTCACACTTATCAGCTGCTCATTGTCATCGTGAGATGTTGCTAGTGGTGAAAAACTCTTGTCGCGACAATAAATCCGTTTAGTGGAACATTAACAGTGCTAATTTTAATTCCCGATACGGTGAGGTTCCACTCAGCAAAGCCTCTAAATTTTTGTACTCGTATATAACTAAAAAAGAACGCTCGGTAAACACATTCACTCTCGGATGGGCCATCCCTCTCCTAGTTCCCGATCCAATGACAAAGAAAACGACGGTTTCTTTCACGGTGAACATTAAAACATTGCCTATTTGATTGCTCATTGATCAAATAACGTAGGTAATTGAATGGAATTTAGGAGAATAACATTTTAGGATCAGTATTTCTGTGTTTTTTTCAAGTAGATGAATGTTAGAATGATGAATTATTACGGGCCTTTAAGCCTGATTACTGTTTTTCCAAATGCAAGCGATACAGTTAAATATATATTTGTAATCTTACAGAAACAAAAATTAATGGATAAGTTGGTATAATTCAGCCACCGTAAGTGATTAAATACAACTTGTAGGGTCGGGATATCTCTGTAAATTGTGTTCGCCATTTAAAATAAATTCGTTCACTGCGCATCTCGTACATTGGACACCCTCCTTTTTCTGAACATATTTCACTATTTATCTCTTTAACATTACGATGGAATTCCTTTGCTTGTTTTTAGTGCTAGTATCCACCATTAGTCTAGCCCAACCTTATCCAGTAATTTAATTCATTAATGCTACCGATTCATCCCCAGGATTGCATATTCGTTCTCTTCGTCGGATGGTTAAAATGTTTATTAACCACTTCTATGTTATTTGATTGTGATCTCATCCAACTTGAACTTTTAGTTTTTTCTTGTAATCTGGAGAACAAACTGATTTTTATTCCATTTTTATCACCACATTTCGCTTTTTCAGAAAGAAAATCCATCAAATTAAGTTCCCTTTAAATGAAGCATCTTAAAGGATGAGGTATTTATCAATTAGAATCGAGTTTAAGTTGGTTGGTTTTCTGGCGAAGTACCATTCTAATTAAGTTTCTTGCGGCACCGGTGGAAAAGTTGAAGTTGTTGGGTGGTTCAGTAGGTTCACATCCGTGTTTTAAGAGTAACTCCCATGTTAGACGGAGTTGGGTGGACAAATATGTTGTTTGAGTGTTAGCCTCAATGCAATACTGTGATTACTAAAACGATTCTATTGCAATGTCTTCCTTTGTTCGAAAAATTTCCTCTTGCATTTTGGGAACTTATCAATGAATTAGAAGTATAATAAGGATTAAGTTTTCAAAATAAGATCAGCATGATAGATGTACTTTTACATTTGCGAAATATTTTATTGGTTTCATTTAGGCCTAGAATATTACCCCCAAGGGAATTATTATTGCTTTTCGTCAATCGCGTAATACGAATTCTAGAGTACATAGTTTTTTCTTCACCCAACAACTTCAATTTCGGGGAGCAAGTGGTCTTTACCAAGGCTAACCCCAAATCCCGCAATTCTACTGCAATCGGTTGTTTTGAGAAAGCTGGCTGCTTTCAATACCATTCAAAACAAATGATACGGAATTTAATTTTTTGTGTCGATTTATATATAAAAAAAACTAACTTGTTCACGGCCGACTTGAAAATTCTTCTACCTTTCCTATCAAGTTATAACCATTCACCCTTTGTTTTACGAATGCGTATAATTGTCCGAAATGCAGTTCCGAAATGGAAAGTGTGATTCAAAATTCCATTAGCCAACCTTAAATCAATATTTGGAATTTTTATTAGCTTAGTATAATTATTTATCGGTATACATTAAAATAACTAGATTCTTTGCATTTTTAGCTGATATTTTTTTCTTTCCTGCAAACATTTGCCCTCTCAAAAAAAACTGTGGTGGCATTCTTATATACTTAATCATGTGTCTCAATAATACATTGCATTTTCTTGTTTGCTTGATGTTATTCCTGTGAAGTCCCTTTGGTAACCGCGGCTTCCCGATTACACTGGGACAAAGGGTTCTCATCATCTTCTTCACTGGTCAGCATTCTGAGATTGGTTTGGAGACTCAGCTCTCCACTTAATAGGGTGGTTTCCTGTTATTTTTTCATTGCTAAATCGAAAGATTATTACTCCTGGAGTAATAATCTTTCACGCTTTTAGACTTTTAAATTACGATATATATATTTCGCGATCAAATGAAAAGTGAAAATTTTCAAGCGCGCGAAAACGCGACGGCTAAGTATGAATGCTGGGAAAAACCCGTGTGACGTCGTTCTGGTTCCCACTTCCACAAGTGAGGTAACCTTGGGGCGAGGCTTTGAGCGCTGATACGATGCAGGCTGCTAGCAGGTAGCAGAGTACCATACTATAATGTAGCGCTTGGCTTAAATAAGGATTGTTAATATGTACCTTATCAAAAGAAGGAAACTTTCCGACCTTAGGTAGTTTTAATAGGTGATTATTAAGAGATGTTTCCCTGAGCTATGTGCCTCATGCATACATTGGTAATCTCAGACGATGTAAAACTCCTATTTACTCGTATAGAAACTAGGTCCCTGTGACGTCACGTGGAGTGGCATCGCATGGTCGCCAATCTGGCCTTTTCCAAATGAGGATAAAATTGACCATTGCCATTCGTCTAAACCGGTATTTCTAAAACCAAATAATTTGTATATTATGAATACACTAATGGTGGATAACGAATCGCAATCAATGCATTTCGTTTTCTTTGATGAAGGAAACTACCCTACTGTCCTATTTGCAGATCTTCATCACTTTTCCACATCCCTATTTATCTGCTACACATATTTTATTTGAGGTCTTCCTTTTTCATTTTTGCCCCCCACTTGTCCCTCGACGATTGTCTTCATCAGGCCAACATGCCTCAGAACACAGTTTCGTCTTCTTATGGGAGGTTTTCACAAGACTTCACGTCCCCAATTGGTTCGTGAGTTAATTAGAGGATCGCCTCGTCTCCGGAGCAATGTTTTCTCTTTCTTAAGATATCAGACGTAAGAGTTATTGCCGAACATTCTTCCCTTTCCTATCTCCTGAGGACTTCCGCATCAATTACTCGATCGATCCGTTTGATTATCAACATTCTTCCGAAGCACGACATTTCGAAAGCCTCCACCCTTGATTTCTCTGATCCTACCATTGTATATATCTTTCTTACGTAGAGAAGCGTGCTCCAAATGATATATTGTTGCCGTAGTGCTGTGTCTAAATGTCCCTCGGTAAGTAGACCTTTCTGTAGGTGGAATAGCCTATTCAACTTGCTATTCTGCTAATAATTTCTTTCTTACTTCTCCCATTGCTAGTCATCCTACCCTACTTCCCAAAACACAGAATTCATGCAGCTTTCACAGTTTTTTCCCTATTTTTATTTTAGTCTTGGCTTCTTTAATTCTGCTGCATACAAATATGTGTTATTTTGTTATAATTTTCAGCCTGAGTCGTCCCATTATTCTCCCCATATTTACTACAGTCGTCTTCATGTCCTTTTCTGTCTCTGCTACGACAGAGGAGCCATTTGAAAATCCTAGCATTATATTTTTTTTCTCCACTGATAATCACCTATAAAGGCCTGTTTACACGGTACATTAACACGTTCGGGTTAATGTCTAAATGTATGAAAGCGAGAATGAACGCCAAAATGCACCGTTTAGGTAACCATCCAACTTGTGCGAATGCATGCACAGAAAATAGAACCTGTTCTAATTTGGTTCATGCATTCGTACAAGTTCCGTTCCGGTCCACAAAAATCATTCATACAAACAGACATTAACACGTACGTGTTAATGCATCGTGTAAACAGGCTTTAAGAGTTTTACCAGCATTGCTACTAGGCAGGATAGCATTAATGCATAATTAAATAAACAGAAAGTATCGTTTTCAAATGAAAAGGTGAAATCCGTGATTTTCTTGAATGTAACTACGTTTCTTCGTTGATATCACGAATATTTCCTAAAAATCAAGTTAACTGTCAAATTCTAGTGAAACTTAATCACGTGAGTAAGTGTTGAAAAAGTAAAAAATGAACGTGGTTTGCTACTAACGCATTATCACTCTTCCTTGTAAAAAAACTTTTGATTTCGAATAAAACTTAGTTGATTGTTTAGCGGAATGATAGGCAACGTATGAAAACCTCGTCAAAAGTGTTTTGCAGCGATGTAACCTATAAATATTTTTCTCTCTCACTGTATCGCTGACAGTGAAGACTTGAAGTTGTTTAAACTTTCGCAGTCCATATGCTGTCAATTGATGCGTAAAGCTATTTATTCTGCATCGAAGACATTATTCATTCGTGTGTTGGAAGAATCTTTGCGAGACAAAAAGCCTGCAAAAATAACAGATATCCCGTAGTGAAACAAAAATTTATTATTTTAATTCGATTTTGTGTCAGGTGAAAATTGTATTCATAGTTTCAATTCCACTTCTTCACCTTCACTAGACTAAGGAATTGAATACTTTCTACGGCCTCGCCACCTTCCCTTGAGGCAATAATTTCAACAAATTGGTGAACTCGAGACTTTTTTCTTATCTATTCACCAAGTTGTAGTTAATTGAATGGAAATTACAAGTAAAACCTTCTGTGATCAGTATTTCTGTGATTTTCTAGCAGAAGAATGTTGATTGATGAACTATTACGATCCTCTTAGCCTGATTACAGTTTTCTAAATACAAGATAAACATCCGTAATCTAAGAGAAACATTATAAAATGAGTTGGATAAAATCTAAAGTTAACATGACAGCAGAATATATCTCAAATAGGCGAATCCTTGGGTGCTGTATGCGTATTAGTAGACATTGATTACGCTCGCAAAATCTAGAGTTCATCAAAGGAAAGATGGTTGTCTCTGCAAAATGTCACATGCTATGAAACAATCATTTTTCACCATCAGTGTTTCCTTTATTTCTGGCAGCGAAGACTTGAGAAGCGTGAAGCAATTTTTTCCGCCAATGGAATTATACAGAATCATTCGGCCGTGTCGTGTCCTAATTGGTGTCGTTTAAAAATCGCCATATTGGTATTAAGATGTTGTTTTTTAACCTCATATTCGTTCACCTTGGTACCGGCCATATCTTTTGTCTCGCTGTTTGTAGTGATGACACCGAAAGCGGGCTGCGACAGCGATTTCAGCGGGGCGTCAGGTTGTGGCGAGTTGGTGTCTTCGGGGTGAAGTCAAAATAAACACGGAAATGAAACAAACACAACACAATGATTTCGCATTCGAGTGTTGGCACTTCGAGTCTTTTTTCTAATCTATTCACCTAGTTGTGCTGCATATAACCGTCGCTACTTACTTTTTATGTACCTACTTACATTTAATTTAGTTCTACGAAGTGTTTCGCTTTATTGCTACGGTTTTTGTTTCTTTTGATGGACCCTGCGAAATTATTCACTATGTCGGCCGCAATTCCGTGCTATTTGAAGGCCACTTTTCGTGTCACTTCAGTTCGCTGACGTTTTTCTTCCTTGTATCATTCTAAGTTTTCCTCAAATATTTATCTTTGTGTCTTCCTCGAGTCCTTTATTTCATGAGGAACTATTGCCAGATTACTATCACGTATCATCAAAATCGTAAATAACACCACGAAAAGTAATAATTGTGTAAATATTTCAAATTTTCCTTTCATTGTATTTCCCACGCATTCTTTGTGGTTCGTGACATCGCTTATCCACATGCCATTGTCACTGCCCACACACGAGTGTTTTCACTCGCCGTTTCCTCGTCTCAGTTCTACTGCTCCAGAAGAAGATAAGCGGCCTTTTGGCTCGCGACTACCCAAGGCTCCTTGATTTTCGCCATCTCATATTAATGCTTGCAGTTTTTAAGCATAATAAAGGGGATCCGAAAAGCACCCAAAATCGCGGAAAAAATCATATGCAGCAACATGAGAACTAAAAGAAATAGTGAAAAAAAGAGCAAAAAATGTGAAGCCGCGATCATTATTATGAGGAAAAATCAAGGTTCCCCACACATGAAGAATATGAGAAACGGGAAAGTGAAGAACTATCTCAAGTGTTACACCGGGTCAGAATCCATATTGAACGACGTTTCGCTTGACTACATTTCCAACATCCTCAGGTCTGAGGTAGAACGGCGGATTATATGGAGTGTTCGCCCCCTCCTCCCCCTGTAGTTTCAATAAAAAAGGGAAGTCGGTAATTATTAAGGGGGCTATCAACCGTAAGGTTTTATTTCACCAGTTCAATAAGCAATTGTGAAAGATAATTTGAGAATATTAAGCAGAGTACCCTGCTAGCAGGTAGCGCTTGGGTTAAATATGGATTATTACTACCTTATCAAACGAAGGAAACTTTCCGACCATAGGCAGTTTTAATAGGTGATTATTAAGAGATGTTTCCCTGTGCTCTGTGCCTCATGCATGCATTGGAAATTTCAGACGATGTAAAACTACGGTAAGTAAATAACTTCCTAAACCATGGCCTCAATAGGGTAGTTTCCGAAATAAATAATAAGAGCGTTGAATTTTAAGAGTGCTATGTCCTTATTATACAAAATTAATACGCTCACGAGGATAATAGATATTTTGAAATAGCAATTTTGAAAATATTCATAATTTTAGAAACGCAGCAGTCTCTAAGACCGCACGTCACCGGTTAGGGGTTAAACATGTCCTATTGCTAAAGGAATAAGGGTAAGAGGAGGAAGGATGGAGTTTGGGTGTCGGGTTGTGGGAATATAGAAAGTTGTGAGAGAAAGGGTTGTTTTTCAGGGTCTCCGATGAGGAAAGAGGGTGGTGTGGTTTCAGGCTCCACCCCTCTCTCTCCCGAGACCCTGATAAACGACGCCTTCTCCCACAATCTCCAATATTCCCAATTCCCGACAGTCAAGCTGTAAGAAATCCTTTATCAAATAGGACATTTTTAAAGAGGGACTTAGCTGCGCAAGGAAATGTTTTTTTTTTTAACTTCGAAACGAGTTATGTTCGAATAAATTCACTGGAAATATTGCCGTGTCTCATTCGACTAATATAAGTAAGGCCCTTGATGCTCAGCCAAAATCGAGAGACTACAAAAATTCATCGTCGCTACTCACTGGGTAAACCATGTTAAGTATGTATTTCATTACCGATGCGTGCTTTCATGTTTTTCAGGAGTAAGCATCTGGCTGAAGTATTTAGTCCGTCTTTATTGCCGGACCCACGGGGACTGCATTGAGGATGTCCAACTCCATCCCAAAGAAGACTGATTTCTCTTGCCACTTCCGTCGTATTATAATCGGTTTTCAAAAATGTCCGCGGCGCTGTGATGAGATTCACTCTTTTCCAATATTTTGCAGTATAATGTTTGGAATTTCGAGGAATAGCATTGAAAATTAATGCATTTAATAGATCATATGAGCATGAATTCTGGGAGTTTATCTTTGTTAGAATTTAAAGAAAAGGTTAGTGAAGAGTCTGATCTGGTGTGTAGCGCTTCACGGTGCAGAAACGTGGATACTTAGGAAGGAGGACGAGAGAAGACTGGAGGCATTCGAGATGTGGGTATGGAGAAGAATGGAGAGGGTGAAATGGACGGAGAGGAAAAGGAATAACAAAGTGCTGGACATGGTTGGCGAGGAGAGGCAGCCTTTAGATGAGATACGGAGGAGACAGAAGGTATGGATGGAGTTAGTGCTTAGCGGGAAGGGGATGTTGAAAATGACGTTAGAGGGTAGAATGTTAGGGAAACGAGGGAGAGGAAGGAAAAGAATAGGATTTTAGATAGAATAAAAGGGAGAAGGTGTTATTGTGCACTGAAGAGGGAAGTGCATGATGTAAGGGGAGGCGCCCAGATCACTTCATTAGAAATCCATGGAAACCTACCTTAATCGGCTGAATACCTTAATAATAATCAGCATGAATGTAAATTTTGGTTTAAAGACCTAGTTATTTCGTATTTCCCCGTGGAAACTCGGATCAATTTGTCCGTCAGCGACGCGAGTGGCGACTTCTGTAAACCCATTTAAATGCGCGGTGGCTGACTGCACATTTAGAGGCCTACTTTAGGAACCTCTTTTGTAATATTCGTGCCCGGGCCATTGTCTTCTAGCATGCCATTTCCGTCAAATTTACATAGGAATGGGCGGTTGAAGTGGCGCAGGGGTTTTTCCGACTCTTAAACAAGAGGGAATACATTGAATTGCCTTCGTCAGGTTCCCTGGCAAAAGGACACCTATCCAATCTCAGTCCAGGTCATCGCTCAACTTCAATGTGTGTCAGTGCGGCGAGGTCTTTGTCCAATTAGACGCGTTCCTAGAAGCTTTGGATTTTATTTCACACATCATATCTCCTAGGAGTCGCCTATCACTTCGGAGACTAACCAGATGAAATCGGTTCCTGAGTCACTGTGACGCCGAGTTTGCCGTCAATGTTTTGTAACGTCCCATTGATACGCTTCACTCTGAATGTAAACAAAGCGGTCTGTGTTATCTTTCCGCCCAGATCAAACACGAAGAGCGCGTCTTTTACCCATAGAAGAATATTTACCGAGTACACAGCTGCATCGTGACAATCTCGTGGCTCGATTGAAACCAGTTCACTTTCCGTTTTTTTTTATTCCACCTACCCGTATGAATTCCATGAGTGTTTTGTTTCTGTTTGTGGAACTGGGAATATGATTCTTTATTGAGTCCATAGATACGGATACTAACTATTTGAAGCAGTTTCGCGGAAGAAATCATAGATAAGTTTTTCATCGTGAAATCGAAGCTACAGGATCAAGTGGAATTTTGGGGATGAAGATGGTTATCTGCAGACATTTGCAGCGCAAACAAACACGACCAGCTTCTCGTAAACTCTTTCGGCTCCTGCAGGAATTTCAAAGTTGAACTCCTGTTATCGCATTCAACATTCTTCGAGTTTTTCTCCCTTCTCCTTGTCTTTTAATATGTTTTTACTCCGTCTTAAGTAAAAAAAAGTGCAAATATTTTTTCAGTGATTTGGCCTTTATTCGTTCGAAGGTTTAATTACTAAGGCTTGCTAAATGGGTAAGCATTTTAAGGTCGCAAATAACTTCTTTGTTTTTGACGTGAGAATGGACACAAGAATTGGGGTATCATCAAGTAAATCACTAATTATCACTAGTTATAGAAGTGAAAATATTTACTGCACTGTCTTCTGTTTCAAAAGAAAGCTCATTTGGCATTTACAGTATCAGATAGCTCGTATCATTTTCATACGAACTGTCCGTACCGAAATTTATTATATAAATTAGGATCAACTGTGATTCGGCCGAAAAGTAAATTTTGAACAGGATAGTATCTTAATCAGAAGTTACAACCTAATTCTTAGGAGATTTATGCAAATAAAACTACATGGTCCTCGTGCATTTTTTTGAAAGAAGCAACTCGATAATTCGTTAAATTTATGATAGTTGGAACTTAGTGATAATTTTGTATATAATTAATGGATGGCTTTGTTTTTTTTAAATAATTTGTATTGAGTAATAGCTTTGCTTATTGCTACAAATACGAAAAAAGCTGATAAATTAGTCTCATATCATTCGAATTTCAAGACTCATAGTTAAAAGTATCTTGTAAAGGATGCGGCAAAGTCACATTCTTTAGAACTTCGTCCTTAAATTTGCCATTGCGTGCTATACACCGTCGATTTAAAAGTTTAACGGTTCGTCTTTACCGGCTTTTTCTTTAGCGATTTAAACTTTGATCGCGATAAAAACGTACCGAAATTAACATTAAGTTATTATTTATGCTTTTAAATTTGTTTCCTGAAAGGACGTTTATATTTAGAGCAACCAACGCTTCGGAAAATTAATTAGATATATTCACGGTTTACTCCATCCTTTTTATCAGCCAATCACACAATATTTGTGTCCAAAATTAAAGAGCCGTTTAAGTAAATAATAACGTTTTGCATTTTTGATCATTAAAACGGTTTAATAATTTTGTTCCGCCTCCTTTCTCCGATAAAACCCTAGATACACAATTATTGTTAATTCAAATTAGGCTGGTAAACAATGGTTTTGTAAATAACTTTAACATTGAGAAAATCAGAAAAACTAAATCAGTGTGGATATCTTATAATATTGTCTCTTGTAGTGGGAATTGCCAATCTGGAAAGGACTGATGAGGCTATGAATTACACAGGCCAACAATGAAAAAACGTTTTTACTGAAAATACCTTATTCTTATGTTTTTAAAGTTGCTGAATCCAAATATTATTGTTTTAAAGTTGTATCACCCACCATTTATTTACATTTTACAGTTAAATTTATGAAATCAAGCAATATTTTTAGAATTTAACAGCTTTTTTATAGTTATAATAAAATTGAAAAAGTAGGTCTAATTAACGAAGATAATGGGGATTACTGTTGGTACTTCACCGAGAAGTTCAGTTTGCGATACATCGCAGAAAAAGCTACACAAGAAGCTTCAAGGAAAAAAGGGAGAGAAAATGTAGACCAATTCCAGTTGACAAGTGAACCCTGTATTATCACGCTGAAGTAAATACAAACAATTTTATCACGTAATAGTGACCAGTAAATACAAACAATTTTATGGTGTAACACAGTGTTTCATTGATTTCCCTATATGCCGTATAGGGGTATTAGGCTCGATATTAAAATATATATTGCTTGGAAACTACGGGTGACACAAAAAAACTAAGGCCAGGTTTGCATTCGGCACATCAAAATCTATAAAGATCAGCTACTTATTAAAATAAAAAAAGTTTTCAAACAAAATTTTTTTGCTGGCCTGTGTTAGTGCCTCAAGGGCATGGCTGCCTGTGCCGAGTTCGGCTGTCGGTATTTGTCTGTGTTTTTAATTACTCACATTTAGACTCACATTAGAGACTCACATAGACGTCCGAGGGAACTTCCAAATCCAACCTACATCCATCAGACATCTACCAGACATTTCCCCTGCTTAAATTATTCCATTCGTCGTCTTTTGGCGCACGCCACTTTGCATGGAGAACTACGCATAATGCATTGAACCTGCTGTTTTCCAGGTTTCGTGGTATAAGTGTCGACGCTTGCAGCTTTTTAAGCGAAGGCCCATCGTTTGTTTGTAATTGGTTGTTTTTCCGCTCATTTTCGGGTCGTCAAGGAAGTATTTCGCTCGGATTGAGTGGTACTCGCAAGAGTCGTGAGCAAACAAGATCCATAATCAGCACGGTGACGATGCAAAGTATCGGTGAATGTATGCGAAGGATACAATTCCTCCCGAACTGCTAATGCTTTCGTTTAACGAAAGCTATAAAACACGGGAGTTATGCGAAGCTGTAAAACTAGTTACTTTTCGTGATGTGATGAATATTAGGTGTGAAGAGGAGCCGTGACTTGCTGCATAGCGAGAGCAAGCGGATGGAGTTCACAGACAAAGGTTTTCAATGCTTACGTTTGCCATTGATATGAAGGGGATGATGTAAAATTTCCTTCGAAATGTTTGCAATGATAAGAGCGTGGTGCCGTAGCGTTGCGAAGGGGAAGTTACGTGCACAGGAAGTTTCTTTCATTCTGCCCAGGTGTATACGTTGACCATAAAATAGGTAGAGGTAATAATTCACAATTGTATACATAAGAAACATGAAATTTTCTTCCACAGTCATGGACGGATGCCATGACTGCCATTTTCAATCAGCTTCTTTGAATTCTGCTGTCAAATGTGCCTCATGTGCGATAGAATTTTCTCATCTGTCTGCTGTGGAGTGTTACAGGGCGGCCACTGAGGGCAGAGAAACCGAATAAAGAGGTCGAGAAAAGACTGAAGAGATGTTGGTGTGGATGAAAATGGAGAACGTGATGTGGACGGTGGGGAGAAGGTACAACGAAGTCATTTCATTTATTTGTTTATTCATTAAGTGGTCCAAATACAGCATATTTACCAGTTTACAGTGGCACAATATAACAATCATTTAAATTAGAAGCAAAATTAAATATAACAAATTTAAATAAATAATAATGCAAATAAATTTAATGACATTTGCCTTAAGAATTTCTATCTTTATAGGAAAGAGTTTGGTTTGTAAAAGTGTGGTTAGGAAGTGAGAAGTGGTCATTGTGGTCTAGAAGAGAATTTATGAGGGAAGAGGATAGAAATTTTGGACAAATAAGGTGGTTTTCTATTATTTTTTTATTCCCTAAATCGAAAGATTATTACTCCTGGAGTACGTTTTTCACGCTCTTAGATTTATTAAATGACGATATCTACTTATCGCGAATAAATGAAAAGTAAAATTTTTCAAGCGCGCGAAAACGCGACTGCTAAGTATGAATGCTGGGAAAAACCCGTGTGACGTCGTTCTGGTTCCCGTTGCCGCCGTGTGAGGTTACCTTGGGGCGAGGATATTGTGCGCCGCTGCGATGCTGGCTGCTAGCAGGTAGCAGAGTACCATGCTAGCAGGTAGCGCTTGGCTTAAATAAGGATTATTAATACCCTATCAAACGAAGGAAACTTTCCGACCTTAGGCAGTTTTAATAGGTGATTATTAAGACATGTTTCCCTGAGCTCTGTGCCTCATGCATGCATTGGTAACCTGAGACGATGTAAAACTCCTATCTACTCGTATAGGAACTAGGTCCCTGTGACGTCACGTGGAGTGGCATCGCATGGGCGCCAATTTGGGCGTTTTCAAATGCATTTAAAATTGACCATTGCCGTTCGTCTAAACTGGGATTTCTAAAACCAAATAATTTGTATATTATGAATACACTAATGGTGGGTAATGAATCGCAATCAATGCCTTTCGTTTTCTTTGATGAAGGAAACTAATGAATGAAGGAATGAGCAAATGTGTGGAGGAGCGAATGCGTGCAAGTGTGTCTGCATGGAACTTTAAAGGTGAAATTGGAGAGGAGATCGGGAGAGTCTATCGCATAGTTTAGAATGCTATTAGTTTTAAGTTAAATCGGATTTAAGAATAGGGCGCTCAAAGCCTCGCCCCAAGGTCACCTAACTTGCGGGCGGGAATCAGAACGACATCACACGGGATTTTCCCAGCATTCATACTTAGCCGTCGCGTTTTCGCGCGCTTGAAACTTTTCACTTTTTATTTAATCGCGAAAAATAGATATCGTCATTTAAAAATCTAAAAGCGTGAAATATATACTCCAGGAGTAATAGTCTTTCGATTTAGGCAATAAAAAATAATAGGAAACCACCCTATTAAATTTGGAAATGTATACATAGAAACTGTAGGCAAAACAGTATCAGCTGGTATAATACGAAAATGAGGGACTCTCTACTTAAATATTTCAGTGAAAAAATTTGTCACACTTTTTAGAGCAATAATATTGGATATAGCTGAGGTGGTCCAAGTGGGGGAGCAATACATGATAACTGGTATGACAATAGTTGAAAAATATGCGCGTAATGCAAGCGGGTCTGCATTTTCTAAGAAGCGGTAGAGGAGGATGGACATGGTGGGCGGGGAGAGGACACTCATTGGGAAGATAGCGGAAGAAGGTTTGGATGGAGCGAGTGCTGATTGTGTGGGGAGGTTTAAAGTAGAGTCAGTGGGGAGGATGTTGGATAATAGTCGGAGAGGAAGAGATTAGGATTTATTGGTACAAGAAACGGCAAAGGTCTTGGGAAGTCCAACGTTAGAATGAGGGCCTTTATGGGTGATTCGCAAATTTCTCCATATAAACCGACCTTAACCATGTCATATATAGGGTGAAGAATAATTGTGTCACGGTATTTTCACCTTGGAATGCTAATGCCAGCAGCAACCGAAATCACCTATGATGCTTCGGTCGAAAAAGCGCCATTTCTGAAGCACAGAAAATTTAAGCCAAGCGCTCCGATTTGCCGCGAGTTTGCCCTGTTGCCGGATGCCTAGGATACATCGCAATCTCGGGAAGGCAAAGAATTCAAAGTGATGAGTTGTCTAGAACATCCGGCAACATCGCAAAACTGCGGCCAATCGGAGAGCTTTGATCAAAGTTTTGGTAATTTGAAAATGGTGCTTTTTCGACTCATGCAATGTCATTAATTATGGTTCCTAACGGCATCATCTATACAGAGCTAAAATTTGGAGACAAATTTTTCTCCAGTCGTATACAGGCATTTTATTACCATGATAGCTATTGATACGTGAACCACTCCATTAATTCCTTTCCAACTTAGCTCCTTCGATTCCTAGTGGTCGCTCTTTTCCGTGACCTTTTTTACTTACCCGATAACAATTGTCTTTCTTTCTATTTTGCGATCCTCTATCTTATGACATGTGTTTCTCATTTTTTTTCTTTATTTGATGGGGAAGGTTTAAGAATGAGGATTAGGCGATGAACTGGCGGTGAACAGGAAGAACTTTATATTTTGGATATGTTGATTGGTTGGGGGAAATTGCTGTAATGTGGAATGTCCCGATTAAAAAAAAATTCTCTTTGGCTAATGCCACTCCACAGTTCCCGTTCCTCCTCTATTCTTAGGCCCTTGCTTCATTCCTTGTCCCTCCATCTATCGCAGTGTAAATGATTAAATTTGGATCCCTATCACCTTGAGGGAGCTTACTGTGTATTGCTTGCAAATTCTAAAATTTAATGTTTTCCATTTTTTCATATATTATTGGTTATTCAAATTCTGAGTCGTAATTTATTTACCAGTGACTGACTATGATTTTTTTCGACTGCCGTATTAGCAATACCTCTTTACAGAGTAACTATATCCCCACCAGAAGGTGTGATGTGTGTTCGTAGAAAAGGATGAGTGAACCACTCGCCTAGAAAGTAATATGTACAAGAATTTAGGCCCATTTCACCTCGCAGATATTTTTTTAAATCTTAGTGCTCTCGGATTGGCACAAATTCATCACTAAGCAATATTTTACTACGAGCCATTCCTTCCTTCTTTCGATAATCCTGGCAAATGGATAAATTCTGAAAATCGAGGATCTATAGCGAAGCCCTGGAAATGGACCGCGAAAGTTTTAACAACTTTAATATTTGACTTTACTTCGCGGATATACTTTCTTTATTGTGTTCCATCTGAAAGCTGAACAATTTCCACTCGATGCACTAATAATCCTCTCATATCGTGGAATGGATTACATTGAAGGATTAAACCGCAGGTATTTTGAATCCTCTCTCGTTAAAGGCCGCGAAAGTTTTGATTCCATCCTGACTCGTAAAGGTTAGTGAACCCGCCTGCGGAAACAGACATTGGGAAGATTATAGCTCGGAAATTTTCTCTCATGGGAAACAATGGGATATGCAGTTATTGGGTGCTAGCAAGATGAGCAGACGCTCAGAAGGTGATTTGGTGCTAGACGCATTACGTCTACGTCTCTATTTTATCCTTTTCCGACGCTGCTGTGAGGTATCTTTCACTTTCACCAATCGCTCTCACGAACTAGCCTTATCCCTTTCATCACGTTCAATCGAAAACTTCGTTATGTGTTTGGTGATTCAACCCTCGTGGGGAGCTCCGCTCATGACCACCACTTTTCGTCGCTGGTTTTTCACTCCTTGTTCTCTTGAGATTTTTACACCAAAATACGAGTGAACCATAGAGTAATAATGCCGTAATTTCTGTTGCATCATTTTAAAATCACTCTTTTACTTTCACGTACGCCTAATGTAATGAGCAATGAATTATGAATAATCACTGGTCACGAAAAATTGTATCGCAGAAAAAATTTTCATTTTATTGGGTAGCTTTAATTGCCAGAGATAATACATGAACGGCGCACACGGAATACATTTGCTTAAATTTACGGCCATTTTCTTTTGGAACGCCTATTTTCTTCCATTTTCCTCGTATTATGTAATCGACAAGATTTTTAAGGCAGAATTAATCCCTTTACCGAATGTCAATGTCTTTTATCCTTTAAACAAGCGACATACGATTATTTGAGCGTATAAATGAGAGTAGGTATACCTACAGGATAATATTTTAAACCCCGTAAATAAGTAGGAAGAATGAAATCAGAGAGGGGATCGGGTTGGTGTGGTTGCTAGAGTGTTGGCTTCCCATCCGGTGGACCCGGTTTCAAATCCCGGCAGAGGCAGAGAATTTTTTCAGAGACAACCCGATCCATGTTTTTAAGTTGTGTGGAGGACATTTCAAGCGCAACACTCCGTCCGTCGGATGGGACGTTAACCCGTGGTCCCCTTGGCGCATTTCGTTAAGAGCAGGCTAATGCCGACGCCGGGTTTCTCTCCACCCTTCCTTCCATACCCTTCCCTCATGGCGCAAATGACCTCAGCTGTCGGTCGCCTCCTCCGAATACCATACCATACCCTCTTAGTTTCACGTCAGTTTTGAAACCAGAGTCTTCCTGGTGTTGGGGCGCAAAAAGTGGCAATACTATTTTGCATCAGGCGATGATCAGCACTACGCCATACTCACTTACTAGTGTGAGGAAACCTCTTTTTGTCTCGGGGCTCATCACCATTCCTGGGTATTCCTAAGAAGAGGGAGTCTGGACACGTCGCAATGGCGAGGAACGCGAGAAACGTGCTCTGGAATCGAGGTCGCATCCGATAGAACAACAGCGTTTTCCCCTTTTTGCCTTCCTCATCGCTAGCGATTGCCATCGGACAGTCGAATGGGGAAAGTTATTGGGAGAGAAGTCGCGACATCCAGCGTACCCGACCATTGAACCACAGACGATGGATTTAAGTACCAACTCCGGAGTAGAGAGTCCCTCGTGTTTTTATCCGGCTTTACCGACGTTTCGGCAACCGAGTCATCATGAACACGGGTTTATTGCAATGCTGGTGAATAAGGTGGTTTCCTATTATTTATTTAACGCCTAAATCGAAAGATTATTACTACTGGAGTACGCATTTCACGCTTTTAGATTTTTAAATGGTGATATCTATTTTTCGCGATTCAATGAAAAGCGAAAATTTTCAAGCGCGCGAAAACGCGACGGCTTAGTATGAATGCTGGGAAAACTCCATGTGACGTCGTTCTGGTTACCGCTGCCATCAAGTGAGGTGACCTTGAGGCGAGGCTTGTAGCGCTGATACGACGCAGGATGCTAGCAGGTAGCAGAGTACCCTTCTAGCAGGTAGCGCTTGGCTTAAATAAGGATTATTAATACCTTATCAAACGATGGAAACTTTCCGACCATAGGTAGTTTTAATAGGTTATCATTAAGAGACGTTTCCTTGAGCTCTGTGCCTCATGCATGCATTGGTAATCTCAGACGATGTAAAACTCCTATCTACTCTTCCGGGTTTCCTTCCGCGTCAGATTGTTCGTAGACAATAGTTTCGCTGGCTATCCTGCCAGCGTCTTCAGGTCACCTTCGACCTGAAGACGCTGGCAGGATAGCCAGCGAAACTGTTGTCTACGAACAATCTGACGCGGAAGGAAACCCGGAAGAAATGCAGAGATCAAACCATCGCCGCGGAAACCTACGTTCTAACATCCTATCTACTCGTATATAAACTAGGTCCCTGTGACGTCACGTGGAGTGGCATCGCATGGGCGCCAATCTGGCCTTTTTCAAATGAGGATAAAATTGACTATTGCCATTCGTCTAAACCGGGATTCCTATAACCAAATAATTTGTATATTATGAATACACTAATGGTGGGTAAGGAATCGCAATCAATACATTTCGTTTTCTTTGATGAAGGAAACTACCCTATTCTGAAGCGTTAGCTTATGTGCGTTGTCCGCCACTATAAAATAAATTCATTTACAAAAGTCGCCGCCGCTGATGGGCAAAGCGATCTGAATATATCTAGGAGAAGTGAGAATTAATCGGGTCTTTTAATCGAAATTTGTATTCTTGATAATACGATCTTTCAAATTAACCCTTTATAACCCTGGCCTGCTTCTGGAAGAAATCAAATTTCAAGATTTTTCAATTTGAAAGCTTGAAAATTTTGCAGTGGATCGTAATTATCGTGGCAGGTTAATATTTTTTCATTACAATTTACAGCATTAAATAATGCGGATAGACATTTACGAAATAGATCGGAAAATTTAAACATTTTCGATGTTGCTTGGAAGGAACATTGGGTTATAATGGGTTAATGTCATTCCAATGCTATTTCTCACAATTGCAAACATTGTATACTAATTATCGAGAGTAGATTAGGATCGCTCCGATCACATCGCCGCGCAGCGGAATTTTCTGGATACGGATCAAGACCCACCCAGAACGGCAGCAATAGTCTAGTTTCAATGAGACGAACTGGGCCCTCCTGTACTGTGTGTGTTCTTCTTGGTAATTAGAATTAATACTCAACATGGGCACCGCCTCGCTTTACGAAATGTCCAAAACCATGTCATCTTTCGCGAAAACTTAACACAGAATAAAAATCATTGGCCTTGACCGGGTTTCGAACCCTGTTCCCCCGATTTCCGGTCCGTTGCTTTAGCCAATTAAAGGGAATGAAATCTTTCAATGTTCCTAGCATACTTCTAGGTATTTACGATTTATGATATTAACATATTTTAGATTCATGATGCCCAAATCCACACTCTCCTCATTCGCGTCTGCTCTCCTCGAGTTCTCTGGAAACATGAGAACGAAGCATTTCGAATTTTTTTAGAAGAATATTTTCCCAAAGAATTCTCTTAAAACTACTTGAATCTTACAAATTTATTGTTTGAAATGGCTAAATAATTTTATAAAGCAATTTCACTTAGATAAATATAAGTTCATATTACGCATGAAATAAGAAAAAATACAAAACACTTGGGATAGGAGGATACTTGCACCAATCTACTCTTGGGTGTGCTAGTTGGCGGGTAATAAGTTTTTCCAAGAAAACATTAATGCGCTAATGTGTCCCGAAGTAAGCCCGTAAGGTGCATAGGGCAGACCACCTTAATGGATCCTGACCAGAGAACCAAAATATGAGAGTAATTCCAGCTGCCATACTTGGAAATTTGTGGACTAAACCTGGCTACAGAAAAGATGGTCCGTAGCACGTAATGCGATTAGCAGTCCAAATCTCCACAGCCGGAGAGGAGAGCATTTTCGCACAAATTGTGCAATGCGGGTGACTCCGTAAATTTATCACCGTGACTGGTCCCGGTATACCTTAAACTAGTCAAGAGCGAACGACTCTAAGATCGGGCTTTGCTCCACGGCTGTGAGCCACCGCTACCAATATTAAAATACTATTGGGTTTGTACGGCATTAGCCTTGAAAAGTTCATGACATTCACATTGTCACGTGAAGGGCCGTTTTGAATGGGACTTGCTTGCAATAAAAGTAGCACTTGATGTATCCTTATAAGGGAAGCAATAGGCAGGACATGAGCGAGCCATATTTTTAGAGGCAGATCACGTTTCAAACACAAGCGACGACGTTTCAGCTCGCCGCCGCAATTTTTTGCACGGGAGAAAACACGAGGAGACGTCATCGAATCGTTTTGCCATGTTTACTAATTCATCCACTTCTTGCTTATATTTATTTCCAACTCGAAGTTTTGCAAGCGATTTCATTGGATCATTATTTTCCCTGCATTTCAGCTTGTAAACACCGCTGTCAGACAATATCACGACGCATCATGTCGCTACGTGACTTCGGTAAAAGGACGTTTCCAAAGAAGCATTATTGTTGTAGACTGATTAGATTCCGCTGCTGTTACGACAGCGTGCGCCGTCATACGCCATGTTTGCTGTTCGTTCTTCGCTGTACGTTGTCTTCCCCATAAACTCGAGATGACCTTGTTACTGCCATGCATATTGTTTATTCACACTTAAAATTCGCAAATAATAAGCGGAAATTTAAAGTCCTAGCTCCGTATTTCTCGATAGAAGAAGATACTTGAAATCGAATCGCATGCTCATGAAGCAATTATTATTTTCTTGCACTTTCTTTTAATGTAATACATCGCTGCACTTCCTCCTCATTCAGAAATTACTCTTTTTCCAATCTTATTCAATTCCCGATAGGGCACGATTTAAGTCCATTCTCCGTAGTAGTATATGTAATGTACTGAAAGAAAGAAGCCTTTCAGTGCACCTCTTGCAGTGCCCAGTGATTGCATAATAAGAGTCATTAGTAGCAATATTTACTAATTTTTCTTTCTGGTGATTATTTTCTGCCACTATTATATCTATTATCCAGATATGAAAGTGAATGAAACCATATTGCATCCACACACTTGCCGCGTCGCCGTACTCTCCGCCGCCGCCTGCCAGAACCGGAGTCGACCGAACGCTCGAAAAAACGATTTAAAATTCGGGGATGCAAGTTGGTGCAAAGTTCGACTTTAGATCCACAATGCAGAAGCTTCATAGAACGACGTGGTATCAGTCACTTTGCGGAAGTCCGTGGCAATATTTACGTTTTCTCTACGTTTATGTAAAAGAAATGGGCTGAAAACATGCTCCGCCATCTTGTTATACATATATGGTTATTGATAAAACAAAATCTTTAAGAACTCCTCAATTGGATGAAAAAGAAATGTCAATCAAAATGGTATAAGAATTTTGTCCATAAAACTATTCATGAAACCACTGCACGAGGATAAAGTTGGCAGTTTTCAGAAAAAATCGAGGTTGGTCGTTTTTCGCTAAATTTGTTCAACTTTGACCTCACATATATTGTTAAGGTGAAAGCACAGGAAAGAAATAATCTGGAAAGTTATGCACAATTTATTTTAGAATATGTATGCGAAGTTTCAACTTCCTACCTCAAAAAAATCGTTTTTGAGGTTTTTCGATTCTAGCCCACTGTGCGACGCCACCGTAGTGTGTTAGATTTTTTTCCGCCTTTGGCCGACGATTTATTTAATTTTAGTCTTATGAGTCTGTTTCATATAGCAGGCTGATTTCTTCAAATGTTGTAAAGCTCAATACATGTCCCTCTCTTCATAAAATTCATGTTAATATATATGTTCTCTGCATAATATTGATAACGGTTTCTATGTATCGGCAATGGTTTAAGTGATGTTTATTTTGTATCTAGCATTAAATTTAACTATAAAAATGTATAAACCTTATTCGAACTACTTAGTGAGTAGCAGTAAAATGACACCAATATATTGACAAACATTGTTGTAATGGCAATAAACTCAACACAATCACCCGACGCGACCAGTCACGTAATTTTTGGGGTGCGACCGATTAAGAGTTAGTAAAAGATGAATTGTTTATAAATATCCTCGCTTGGGTTCGTGAAGTGACTGAATGGAAAGAATGGGTCTATGCGGTATTCGTCCCTATATGGGCCTCCACCAATGGGCCTCGTCGTACTCATCCCTATCTTTCCTTAAACCCTTCCCTGACTCTCCAGTCCCTTCCAAGGACTCTGGATACGAAGTCCGTTCACTTGCAGATCCGTTCTCTGAAGGTCTCGCGGATTCGGAAGACTACGGTACCGTTGTATGCTCATTATATTGATTATACTTAATGCCCGCATAATTACTTTCGGTTATGAAAAACGTAATTAAGACATTTAAATTCCTTTATAATTTCGCAATCGCGAAAGAAATAGGCTCCTGACGAGGCTGCTGTAAATTCTTAGCTATTTTCGATCTGAATATGTTCTGCCCTGGGACGCCGACTTACAAAAAATATTGGGGGGGCCCAAACCGGGGATCTTGCCCCACGAAAGTTTATAAGTAGTGAGTTTTAAGTTTTTTAAGCATTTTCGAAGAGTCAAATGATCAACATAAGAACCCTGATAACTCGAATCTCGATATTTGGACACCCCGGGGAAAATTGATAAGCATGACACATTTTTTCTCACACGCATAACGAATTTTTGAGGGGGCTCGGGCCCCCTAAAGCCTCATGGAGTCGGCGCCACTGGCTTTGCCTAGAGCTCTTTAGCCTATTTTCCTTTCACAACGTCAACCTTCGATAGAAAACGATCGTGTGATGCTCCAAGTATGTTTACATGTTTCCTAGCCTCCAGAAAATAATGTCTGCGATTATTTTCGTTTATATTCATCTCACTTTTCTCCCACTTTGTGAGACTGTTTTCCATTCAGCTAATCTTGACTGAACGTGACTGTTTTAAGAATAGGTATTTTTGCCTTTGACATGCAAGGATGGAGTCACGGAATCACTTTGATTTCTATTGATAACATGACTCTTCTTCGATATATTACCAACCTTCCCTGATAATTTGTTTTCGTCAATCGAGCATCATTCCTAGGTAGATCTTCTTGGTCATTTTCTACTGTTCACGTCTTTGCTAATGGCGTTTTTCTTACCTCTTGCTATTCCTCCCATGTATATCGTTTTCACCTTGCAGTGCTAGCATCATTCCAATGACGATCTAAGCATGAGTGTACACACCTTCGTGTTTTTATCAATTCGTTTCTATGGAGACGTATCCTTAATCTCTCCTGCGTTATAAGGCTTCTTCCAATTGATTCTATTTTCATTTGTCAAAACAATTTGCTTGGGAATAATTCACTTTTTAACGGAACTTTTTACGTAAATCCGATGGTGTTTAATAATATTTATCCAATCCGGGATGGATATTAGTCCGAAGTTCGCCCGAGACCTGAGGAAAATCGGCAAAACCACTCGTACATTGCGGTGTAAAAATTATGCTGTTTTTATTGATGATGAAGCGCTCGCGGCGATGTCATTCCCTGTCATCTCACTGTCCTTGTTTAGCGGGTGTATTTGGTCTTGTTTTCAAGTTTGTTTGAAGTGCTTCAACGTCAGAAATAATAATAATAATAATTTTTTATAATAATAATAATAATACAATTGCAGAAAGTGAAATTTTTTTTTACAATAAATATCATTAACAACAATTGTAGCAACAATTACTTCAACAAACCCGAAATAAACAATATTTCCAATATAAAGCTTACAAACAATATCACTTGTAATAAAAAACAATTATAATAATAACAAATGTTTCAACATTTACCAACAATAAGGACATTTAGACATATGTAGGGTTTAGTACAATAGCAACAACTATGGACTCCTAATAATATTGTTGCTATTAATTAAAAAAACAGTAACTTCAGTAACACCTTTAATTAACAGTAGTTGCAGAAATAGCAATATAAATTTTCAAGAACAACGAAACAAATGAGACTTTAACACTGTAAATAAAGAAAATAATTCCATTTTCAACGAATCTATAACTGAGAATGACAATTTAATTGTTATTAACAATAACGACAGCAATAGTGAGTGTTGCATTAGTTTTAAACCTTATGAAAAAAACTAATAATGTTAGCGACAATAAATCATCATGGTCCTGCTAAGCCAATCAAGGCTTGTCAGCAGGTAATAATATACATTATAATACAACAGCTTGTATTATAAGAACAAATCTCATTTGACATAATTAGAACCAACGAGGCTTAGTCACTGATAATATTGCCTGTACATATTACATATATTGATGGAGCAAAAGTTGCAATTCGTCATTTTTAGAAATTTTCACCGCATCTTTTCCGCGTTTCGTATCCCAGGTGTCTGTCAAGTCGCTCCTGACTGGCTATTGCCGAAGGTCCTAACTCCAGATAGGCTGTTAGAGATTGCCTCTTCTCTCAAAACACGTTACCATGGGTGGGCGAGGGAGTAGCCTTTTATCCCTATTAAAGCTGGTTCCTTTCTTTGCAATCACTACGGCCTCGCGTCTTATCCTCATTGTCAGAATATATCTTCGCTATTATAATATGAGTTCTATTGGCCTTAATTAATATTAAGTTGTGATTGGGGCTTCTCCATCTGTGCTCATACATGGCGAAGGGTATCACCTGCCTGTTTTCCGTAGCCATTTGGTGCTCCATTGAATGGAGCATCAAATTTCTTTGAATATCCACAGAAAGGTTTCTGGAAATTCCTCTTCATAAACGAAGTTGAATGAAAATTTCAAGAATTTAATCAATTTTTCTAAATTGGGTAGTTTCCTTCATCAAAGAAAGGCATTGATTGCGATTCGTTACCCACCATTAGTGTATTCATAATATACAAATTATTTGGTTTTAGAAATACCGGTTTAGACGAATAACAATAGTCAATTTTATCCTCATTTGAAAAAGGCCAGATTGGCGCCCATGCGATGCCATTCCATGTGACGTCACAGGGACCTAATTTCTGTACGAGTAGATAGGAGTTTTACATCGTCTGAGATTACCAATGCATGCATGAGGCACGGAGCTCAGGGAAACATGTCTTAATAATCACCTATTAAAACTGGCTAAGGTCGGAAAGTTTTCTTCCTTTGATAAGGTATTAATAAGCGCTACCAGCTAGCAGGGTACTCTGCTACCTGCTAGCAGCCTGCGCCGTATCATCGCTCAAAGCCTCGCCCCAAGGTCACCTCACTTGCGGCAGCGGGAACCAGAATCACGTCACACGGAGATTTCCCATCATTCCTACTCAGCCGTCGCGTATACGCGCGCTTGATATTTTTCACTTTTCATTTAATCGCGAAAAATAGATATCGTCATTTAAAAATCTAAAAGCGTGAAATACGTACTCCAGGAGTAATAATCTTTCGATTTAGCTAATAAAAAAGTTAAAGGATACCACCCTATTAGGTATAATAATAAACCCCCAACCTGCATTTGAAGTGACTAAAATGAGCGACATTAGCTAAACCACTGAAATAATTGTATGATTTCCCGGTAGAATCAATGCCACATTTAAAAAAAATGATAACGTTATTTTTAGATTAAAGTCACCTCCGAACAAGCCAAGAATAAATGGCAAAATTTTGTATCGGTTGACTCATAAGTACTCTGAATTATCGTCTGTTATCATTAACACGGTGTAATTTTATTGATATGGAAGTTTTCCTAAAGTAGGTGCATTGCACTTCACAAACTCAAATCCCTATCTGTATAGGTACTCTAATTTTCGTTCTTTCTAATTTTTTCTCGTTTTGGTACACTGAAATTACACTTACACTCCTGGTGGTGTTACAATGGGGAACTTGCATGGGTCGTCGATTGCTCTAAATACTATTTTGAATAAGTAAAATGGATACATTAGCTGTCAAAAATATATAAAGTTTCTCCATTCGTCATCAAAAGAAAGAAAAAAGTTGACTTTAAAATCGAGAAAAATTTCTCTGAGCCGACCACTGCGCGAAGACACCCGAGCGTTGCCGAGGCCAGGCGTGACGTCATAGGTGCCTTAACAACCGTAGGGAGTTGGGAAATACGCTGAGCGCATGGTGTAAAATTTGTTTTGAGGGAGTATTTAGCCGCTCATCGTCTCATTATTTGAGCAATTCCACGTAAATATCATACTGACTGGTTAAATAAAAAAAGTGGTTGGAGGCTCTCATATGGATCAAAATTTGTGCTATAAAGTCTAGACATTCGTTATTAAGTGCTGACACTAGCATGAGTCGCGTGTGTCTCCGATAAGAGAAATTTGTTATGTGCTCACTACAGTTTTTAGCCACATACTAAGTTTAACGAGTCATCTACGCGCAAAAAACACCTGTTTTGCTAATTGATTTTTATGGCCACTGTACGAATAAATTTTTTTCTATTTGGAGGTTCGTTCATTATTTTGAATGATTTTAAGGGTTTTTGCACAAATTTGTTTTGTTTATTTTGAATTTAAGAAGTAATTTTGTAAATTTTTTTGGCAGTGAATAAATTTATACCAGAAGGGAATCACAAAAGTCAGTCCGTGACATTTCTGGTCAGTCCGTGACGATGCTTTTCAAGAGAAATTACTCCTCTGTAAAATCAGTTATTGTAATGGGCTTTGCAGCATTATGAAATTTGCATTTGGTGTCTGAGATGTATTTTATTGAAACTATGATCACTCTTTGTTTCATAGCAAACCTTAGAGGTTTTACTCTGAGCTGAAAGTTCGTTTCATTTTTGTCAGTCCGTGACAGTGAATTTTAAGTCACGAATGTCCTGTATTTTTCGAGATAAAGTAGTGTATCAACCAAAGTTAAACTTCACACCATTTTGCAGCAATTTGGAAGTTGAAAAAGTTTTGTATGTCAGTCCGTTCGCGTTACGTGTGTTCTTAAAAGTTCAAAAACGTATTGTGACGGTCAGTCCGTGACGCGTGGAATCGCCCATTTAATTCTGTTATTCTTGGGCAAGTTTTCCTATTGTTATTGCGCCACGGTTATTACTTGGGATATTAATAATGCAACATCGGGATGATGAAGTACAAGCGTGTCACTTCGTATGTTTTAGTTATCAGAAAAATGGATGACAACTTTGCCGCTCGTTCGAATAGTACACCCGAAATTCATCTTCATCTACATTATACCCCGAATTCAAGTTCCCCATTAAATCTCGTTATTATATTGCATTCGCTTAGAACGTGTGAAATCCTCTCCGACGTTCACACGACATAGGGTATCAGCGCAAACGCGGCCTCTTTTGTGTTTGTTTTCTCCTCCGTCGCTTGATCTCTGCTCCTTATGATGGCCATTTCCGTTTTTCTTTCCGCCTCTGCGATGACGTATCGCTGGTTGTCGTTCTTCTCCATTATTTTTCTCACATAATTTTTCTCAGTTTCTATGAATTATTGTCACAAATGAAGTGGGTTCGGCTAAACAGTGTCCTGATCACAGCGTGTTTCTGCAATGAAATTATGGTGTGAGAAAGCCTCTAGCTCAGTGTGAGTCTTCTTCCTGTACGCATCTTGTGCTAAGTGTTCAGGCCGTTTTACACGGTACACGGAATTGCGCAATCTGACGTACGTGCGAAGGCGCAATCAAAATTGCGTCGTGTAAAGCGGTGAATTGCTAGAACACATGCGAGAATGCGTGGATGCGAGACGGTAAAATAGCCCCCGTTCTAATTTCGTTCATGCATTCACGCAATTCCACGCCATTTTAGAAATAAATGCAGCTCTAACCTGCGCAATTCCGTGCCCCGTGTAAAACGGCCTTTACACTCTTTCACGAGGACGTCCAACAATTGTAGACTATTTTCTTTAATAATTTCCATTGTAAACCTGATGGAATCGTTTTTATTATTCAAACGTTTTAGGAATTCCTCCTCCTCTCCATGCTGCTTGATGACAAAACTATCGTCCACGTACCTCGGGAAGACTTTTGATGGAATTTTGTGGGAATTCATCGCCTGATCTTCGAACTTTTCCATGTGGAGTTTGGTGATGACCGGAGAGAGGGGTGGATCTGAACCTCTCTTCTCTACATTGGGCTTTCTATTTCTCAGGAAATTGGCGCTTCTTACACAGAACTACAACCTTTCCGGAACGTCTTCTGGTTAGATAGTGAACACTGATTCCACTACAAAGCTTAACTTGACTTGACTTTGGTGTTTATTTTACCAGGCCCCGGTGAGGCCACAATCCGGCCCCCTCTTCCCCAGGGCCTGGGCTCTTTTACATCGTATATTTTTTGGAAGTGAACTTAAATACAGGAATTGGTACTAATACATTCTTCCGTCTTGTTATCCATCGAGATTTGTTAGAATTTCTCCTTCCTGGCATCTTGTTGAACCGGTCAAGTCTTTGAGTGGCCTCCTGTAGATGTCACCGCTCAGGAAGTACATGGATGATACATGGTAGGAAAAAATTATTGATTGAATTTAAGCCATGACAAGTTAACACAAACCAGGTTAAAAAGGCACGATAAAACAATGAATAAAAGAAATATGTGAGGTTTGAAGAAATTAAAAACTGATAACTGAACAAATTTGTATAAAATATCAATAAAAAATCATTAAATGCTGGGATGATAAAATTATTAAATTAGGTACGTTAAAAAGAATACATATAAAGAATAAATAATGATATTCTGAGAACAGTCTATAGGGTGTAAAAATACTACAAAGGTAAATCCGGTAAAGTCACTCTCACCGGCTCACCAAGAGGTCAGCTTCTATGATTCTCGAGTCTTTAATTTCCAGCAGGGGATCTCGTACTGGTGAAGAGTTTCATAAGTTGCCTTGCCAATTTGTTCAATGTTCAGTCTCTCTCAGATGCTATAGTAACGTGTAGAAGACGGCTGCAACGCCGGCGAAACGGTCGTTCGGAGGAAATATGGACCGACGCGAAGTAAATGCCGCTAGATATTCTAAAAAATCATCTTCATTTAAAATATCCCGCGGAAGTCTTTATAATGATGTATCACCTTATCGTTCTTCATGTTTGCCAATGGTTTTTTTGGGTGCTGTATCTGCAATCGAGGGATTATATAAGGGGTCGAAGGAATTTGGACTGTCGCCGAGAGGGAATGGTATTTCGGTCACATTATAAGGCGTTGAGCTATTGGAATATCTTCGCATAATTCCTCGCATCGGATACATCACGACTGCTTCAACCAACCCAATGACTTCCTTTGGTTCTAGACCTGACGCAATCGCCTCATATAGCTAGTATTAGGTCACAGAAGCACGAATTCCACCGTAGTTATCGTGCTGTTTGGCGGCTGCGTGCCATCGGGACAAGTGGAACAAAGATATCACGACAGACCATCAACATGCATACGTAATACGTAATCATACTAACATATGAAAGGATGGAGCATTTTCTTTGTTAACGATAACAGAGGATAATTGAGAGTCCTAGTGAGTCAATCGAAATAAAATTTTGCCATTTATTCTTGGCTTGTTGGAGATGATTTTCATCTCAAAATTACGTTATATTTGTTTAAAATATATGGAATTGATTGTACAGGAAAATTATTGAATTATTTCAGGGGCTTCGCTAATATAGCTCAATATAGTCACTCCCAATTAAGGTTGAGGGTTTATTATAATACCCAAAGCAACCAAATAAACAACAAAATAACTATAAAAATAACGATTTCTGTACCCGAAGATGTCGCCTCTGCGATGAAACCGGTCGTCTTAAATAAATTGTGTGAAAAAGTACTATAACTTTTTTAGTGTTTACAATGGATTTTCACAAAGTTAAGCCTGAAACAATAGAGTTTATACTGTACCGTGGTCATCCAATGTATCCCATTCTCTTCACGACTTAACCCGAAGCTTGGTTTTGATAGGTGAGGGTAGAGCTCAAACCGGACCAAGTTTATTTCATGTTTATTTAAGTTTGAAGTTTACTTAAGGCGAGTTTATTTCACACAGTCAGGGTAAGGGTACCTCTCCCTGGGCCCTGCGAGGATTTTGTTTGGGAGAGTCCGATGGCTTCACCCGGAATTCGATCCTGTGGCCCTTCCGTCTACAGCTCTTCCCGCAAGGCTACTTCGCTCTTCCACTGTGGGTGTAGTTATTGATGAGAGTTATGGCTGAGGATCCGAATTCCAATTTCAGCAATAGGCTTTGGAAACTCTTACTGAAATAATGTGGGTACGATGGCTTTTAAGTGTTTTTTCGGGTCGCCATCACATCCTGCTTGTTCACGGATGACCTGAGAAACGAAACAAGCCTCTTTTTCTGGGTAAATAATCTGTATTCCCCCATAACATAACACATTCGGAGAGCTGTTTGATGTACGAAAATTCCAAAGAGAGAAAATCATTCCCTTTGACCGGTATTCGAACCCGGATCCCCCCGGTTTCCGGTCGAGTGCTTTAGCCAATGAAGCTATCGAGGGGTCATTCCTCTCTGTGTTTTTTTTCCTGAGGAATTTTCAAATGATTCGTGAATTGCGGCTGTCTCCTTAAAGTTATTTATCCCCGTGGCTAGTCCCGGAATACTTAAATGAGCTGTTGGATCTGTAAATGAACTGCTCAGTGAGTCCATTCATCGCTCGAAGCAACAGCGATGCCGTTGAAATGAACCGTTCCGTTGGATGCGAGCCGCTACACGCGCGCCATGTGCGGCTCTTATTGAAATTTCAAACAATGCCAGTATTTGGATAATTCAGAGACGCCATCCAAATATGATTCTAAATTCGGATGTGCAAAATAGCCCCACAAAATGTATTTAATCCATGCGTCATCTGTTTTATGTGGAAAGGGAGTTTTGACGTGCGGATAAAATCATTTGCCTTGAGCTGAACAGGATCTGGGATGAGGTCGGATTCACGCCGAGTGTTATAACGTGCACGTTAGCTACCAAGGAAAGTGCCTTGGCCTATACTCGAAACACGATCCCCTGAATTCGAGACTGGTATTTTAAGAAGTTTCGCCGTGACAGAGGAACAAGTATTTGATTCAAGTATGTTTTTAATTTTTTTTAACAATTCTCCTTAAAATGAAAACTTTTTCAGTATCAATTAATTGTAGCTTAGCTACATACAGAAAGGTGAATTAATTTTGGGAATTTTCTTTTTTATTCTCTCAAATTGAATGAAAGTTTATCGCGTCATTTCAATCCGGATTCTTCTTTGGACTCATTTAATCGATTCAGACTTTATTCTGTGGAAATCACATGCATTTATGATGAACGAATTTAATTTCCTTAAATGTATTTACTAGAACTTGATTTTCTTACCGCAATATTTGCTCATAAGTCCCAGAGTATTGTGATGAGGGTCCTGTTTTCTTATCTTGGAGATTTATATTCGCTGACGCACCTCACTTCAGTTTTTTTTCTTGGCATTCTAATTCTTTACGTATTACCTCTCTGATACTTTTTCCTATGCGACCAACGCATGAAATTAATGTCACGAGTCAAAATATTAATGCTATTTACCAGGTGCGGTTTGGGGTGGTTGGGGACCCTCGGCGGGGACCCATGTTCGAGCACCCGCTTACCGGGGAATCCCCCACTATAAAAAGAAAGAGAACTTTATCGCTTATAACGTTTAATTACGGTTCTATCATCTATTTACTGAATTTTTTTCTCGAAACTGCACTGAAATCTAAAAATAAACCTCTGAAATAACCTATGGGAATAACACTTTCGATAAAGCATCGGATTCTCTTTTATCTTTTGACACCTTTAATTTTTAATGTAAGTAATAATCTTATTACCCTGAGTATGTTGTAAATAGAGAAAGTAATGAGAACGTAGAATTTTAAAAAACGTTGGTTCAAATAATGTGTGTGTGGTGGGAAGATTTTCAAACGAGAATGTAAGAAGGAGGTGCTATTGAGCACTCGTGCGACTACACCTTGAACGTGCAGCGAGCATATGGGACCCATTGAAGAAAGAATAATCCGTGAACTAAATAAAATACAAAGGAAATCTGTTCGATTCGTCAAAAACGGCTACGGGCTTATAGGAAGCGTTACACAGATGTTAAACGATTTGGGTTGCGTGCAAGGCCGTAATTGCTTGGGCAATTGGGAATGGATATTTTTAAGAGCGATGCGGAGAATGTCATATTTGAACCCCATTACATTTCCAGGGCCGGTAGAAATTATAAATTAAGAGAGACATTTTGCCGAACAGACAGGTGTGGGAATTCTTTTTTCCTCCGCACAATAAAGGAATATGAATGCTAGGCGTAATTTCGTTAGAATTTTTCCTTTTTAAATGTAAACCAATGGTGTTTTAACACTCCCTCCCACACGCCCATTGAGGTGGCTTTAGGGAAAGCATACAGATGTAGGTGACCTCCATAAAACTTTTACTTATGAAATGGCCTGCCACATGAGCACGGTGATGTCTTTATTTATCCAAGAATTATCCAAAAACCGCCGTTTTTAAAAATCCCTAATTTCCGAAATCCCCGAACCCCCCATCGGCTGGGGGGGACTCCCCAGACCCCCGTATTACCCCCCTTCGTTGTTCCAAACCTAGATTCGCAACTGGTGGTAGGCGTATCACCACATGTTTCGCATTATGAGATCGTTTCTTTCTTTTATTTGCGCAATATATCGAAAGTATAAACAAAACGCACAAAAAATTACAATATATGTACCTACGAAACGAGCTAAAAACTAAACGTGGTTATGGAGAGAAGAAAGAACCACACGGCAAGTTGACTCGAAGCGCGTCACAATACGGCATTTTTTAAACATTCTAAAAATGAACGTACGAATACTCCTGTACTGCAATCACTGGTTCAACCAAGCATTCAAATTTTTGATATATTATTAACATCTAAAAGATTTTTCCTTTTCTCATTTCTTTTCTTTGCACCGATTATGTGAACACGTTTCATTACTACACCTTAAAGAAATAAAATTGTCTTATTAACCAAACCAGCAATTATTGAACTGTGTAGGATTTTGTGATTTATATGAGGAAAAATATAGAATAGTCTCGCCGTGAGCGTATCTTCCCCGTCCAACACCGCTTCCATCCTTACTTCCCATATGTGGCAAGGATTGCGAGTTTCGCAGTGAATGATAGATAGGCCTTTGCCAAAGGCGAAGACTAGTGAGATGCGTAATGTTACCCATTCTTTGTAATCTGATATTTTTTCTTCGTGACCTAATTGGGGTCTCAACTACCCCGAAACACAGCTGCGGGGATATCGCGTTTCGCTAAGGGAGTCTTTAGGAGGAGTGGAGGAGGGGAAAAAAAGCGTGAGACAGGAGAGAGATGGAAAGGGAACAGAAGCGCATGCCGGTCGCTTCACGACAGACGCGAGCGTTATGTGGTCCCCCAGGGAGGTTGTAAATATCCGTGTGTGTCAATGTTTCTGAGTTTTTAGCATGGTCTTAGTTCCGCTACCTTAGTTAGACAATTTTTGCACTTGGTTTCCGACTGATTTTTTGAGGAGGCTAAGTGTTGTTCTGAAAATGATCTACATTAAGTGAAAAATGTTACCATAATAATTAGTATTTAGCCGGTGATTGTCATCGGATTTTTCCCATCATTCGCGATGCTTCTATTAATGTATAAAGTTTGTTTGTGTTAGCCACTTTACTGGTGGGGATAACGTTGAAAATATACTTGTGTACTTGTAATTGTTGGATTTCCATTGGCTATGATAAATTAAATACCAATCTGAGTGCAGGGAAATGACTAGTTTATACTCGCAAAATTTTATTGTCTGCAAAACTGGTTGCAGAACGTAACCGTGTTGATTGTTAACAATTTTTCCCTGGGAAAAGATGTTTGAGACAGAACTTCGCGAAGCCTACCAATTTAACAAGAGAAAAAGGTTTACAGCGTGGGTTCAATATTTCATTTTAATGCGTTAACGAGTTATGACCAAAAATTTCACCATATAGTAAGCATTAAATCTTATGGGTTGAGAAATTTTGGCATTTTTGGCTGTTTTTGGGATATGGATGGCGATAAGAAGGCGCTAGTATTTTTCAACTGATTTTATACGGCAAACAACGATACTTTGGACATTTGAAATGCTACACCTAAAATATTCTCCAATTGTGACGGGTGGTTCCCGAAATAAGGCCCCTATGAGTGAGCTCGCGCCAAACCCAGGCAGACATTTTTGGTGGCGCGCGGGTTGCATACGCTCAATATTTGTTGACCATTCTCACTCATCGTAAAACCATAAAGTCTCCGGACACTATAGTGTCCGGAGACTCCCCGAACTTTGCTCACATCCCAAGAGATTATTCTTGGTTTGAGGATATGGGGCACAATTTTATGTCAAGACAGTTGTCTAAACGTGGAAATACTCTCTTGGGACAGTCTTTTATCGTGAGATACTACCCTTCGACTTGGATAATATTTCGGACACCTATTACAGAGCAACCAACGCATAAATCTAGTGAGCTCTCCTCGATTGAAGAGAATTTAATTTTTAGCGTACAACTTGGCTTTGGCTCTCCATTTCCGAGATGCTTCTCATGCATCGGACGACACGAGCAAGAGGAGTCGGAGCGCAAATGAGCGAAGGTGAGTCGAGCGTGCACGAACGAAATGAGCTCGGAAATGTTGGCGGCCTCAGCGGCAAAAAGCGCCATCGTTATCATGCAAGGAAACGAGCCAGCATTGACAGAACACATGATCTCATTCCCAACGCTCGCGACAGAGAATAGGCACGTATTTGCAAGCAATCACGTCTTGCCTTACCATCTGGAGGACCGGACGTTAGCTTTGAAAAAGAAGTGCACGCTCTTTTCATGAAAACCTTCAAAATATGCTTTTCTTATTGCGCCCAACTCCCGCAAAAAACAGGGTTCCCGTGCTACATATCTGGCAATTGAATTTCAAAATCTCCATTGCAATTTTTACACAGGCTCTTTACAAGGCATGACTTGTGTAAGGATAGTAAATGTCGAACATTTGTAGGATATTATGCCATTTTGACAAATAATCAATATAGTATTTATTAAACCGCATGAATCATGCCAGAAATAAAATAAGGGATTGTCACCATACGTTCTCGGGTATAAGGGAATGAATCCTGTTATTTCAATCAAACCGGGCAATTTACATGAAAAAAGCTCAAATCGACGGAAAAAGCACGGGCCACAAAATAAAAGGTTTGATATACTCACGTCGCGTGGTCACTAATATTTACATTTAATCACCATGGATGCCATCTTTGACGGCAAAACTGTTTTGAAATAAATTTCACGAAAAGTATTTGATTTGGATCACGCAATCATGTACTTAGTCATGTACACTCAAGAGTAGTTATGTGTCCCAAGAATTTTCGACCTCAATTTCGGGGGTATTCTTCGGGAAGGAGACTGCTGAGGACTGAGAGGATGATTGGAGCAAATTTGGAAATGTTAGTCATCTTAGACAGATTGAAGAATGTGCCTTTGCAAGGAAAGGGTCGTGGAGTCTCAGCCCCACCCCTTTCTATCTCTTCCGAAAGGGAATGTAAAGTTTGTGACGTCATTTGCTGCCGCCGCTCAATTACCCAGGGGCAAGGCCCCTCCCTTTTTAAGAAGTTTTTTTCAAACTAGCTTCGTCGTTTGTCGTCTCGTCTGGGTCGAATCTTGCCACTCGGTTTTTACCCACTCCAATTAGAAATGAAGCTGAAATTTCACATGATAACTCAGAACCAGATGACAATCCAGCATTCTGTCACTTTTATCATGATTGGAACTGTAACTCGATTTTTATTCGAAATTCAAAATTCAATAAAATATTAGTTCAAAAAATGGACATCGAAATCCGATGGCGGCACTACGATCAATAAATGTTGATGAAAATCATAACAACCTATTTGTTTTCATTAAAGTTTAGTGGATAATTGATTGAACTAACATTTCCAGATAAAATTAGCAGAAGTGAAATAGGAAAAGTGGAAAAGGAGAAGCAGAATGAGCAAAAAGACGAGGAAGATAAGGGAGGAACTTTAGAATGTAATTATTGAAAATTTATATTCCTCATGACTTGTTTGGGCATGAGCAATTCCACGCCGAAAATGTTGTCGTTTTAATCACTTTAAACTCAATAATATATTTTTTTCAATTATTACTTACTGACAATACAGAAGCGTACATATATCACACCTCATTCAGAGTGGTTAAAATTGTGAGAAAGAAATATGCGGTAAACTGTGTAATGGTAGAAACACAAAAGAGCTATTAAACTTTTTCTTACATAATTTGAAGGAAAACAAGATAAGAAAGAATTGGTGAACGAAGTCAACTAGTTCGTGGAATTGCTTGCACATGAACTATTATTTTGACTTGAATACCTCTATTTGATAGTAATCTTCCATTTCATCATTGATGGAGTTGAATTATAGGATAATTTTGAAATAAAATAAATCAGAATTGGAATTAGCTTCCAAACCCCGTTACTTACACGAAAAGAATGCAGAGAATGCACGAAAAGAATATTATTTGTTATTTCACAGGAGCTAAGAGTTTTTATCTGTGATTAAGGCTCTCCAGTTAAACATTCGTGATAGATTTTCAGCATTTTCAGCAGGAATAGAATCGGACCATCGTAGGACGGATATGACTATCTTCTCCGCTAATGCAACATTGAAAAATTCAACAGCACGGCTCGTAAGGAGGCATTGCCCGAAGCAGTCCACCGCTTATAACAGCGCATTGTTTCGGGTGATTCAAGCGTGCCTGCTCAACCCATAAGTGAGTCCACCGATGATTTTTAATTGAGTAGGTGATCATTTAATGGTAAACGATTCGTATTTCACTTCAATAATCTCACCAAGAAGAGTCGTTTATGCCATCACAACTCTGCTGAACTCCCTTATTGCAAAGGTAGGGGCTGGTGGTTATACATATTATATAAACATATTATAGTCGATGCATCTACAGACGTGTTGGTATTTAAATAAATAAAAAATCGTGGCACTTTTCCACAATTTTTACTGCGTACAACGCGTTTCGGCTCCCTGAGCCATCATCTGGTACAAGACCTGGGTCTGGGTCTTGTGACAGATGATGGCTCAGTGAGCCGAAACGCGTTGTACGCAGTAAAAAATCTTGTGGAAAAGTGCTACGATCTTTTATTTATTTAAATATGTCTAACTTCCACCAATTGAAGCCTGATTCTGTTGAACTTATACGTGTTGGTATATAATTCTTGACGTGGGTAATTTCCGCAGAACCCTTGAATATCCCCTAATGTGTCAAGTGATAAGTGTTTTGACCTAAACATGAACTAAATGAAAATGGAATAACGGAGTGGTACATGGTTAGAAATGCAACGATTCATGGAAAATCGTGACCGGGAAATTTGAGATATTCTTCGTTATCCTCCTATATTACAAGTTTCTATTAAGTCAGGATTTTTCGCTGACGTATAACAATAATTTGTCATAACAAATTCCATGAGGGTTTTGGCATCAATTGCAGGCATACTATTCGGACGAGCGGCAACGTTATCATCCATTTTTCTGACAACTGAAATATACGAGGTAAAATGCTTGTATTTCATCATTCCGGTGTCGCGTTATTAGTATCCCAAGTAGTAATCGTGGCAAAATCAGGGGCGGTGTGGGCAGGTCGGCTGGTCGGCGATCGCTGGGGGCCCCGAGGTTAGGAGGCCCACCCACAACGCTCGCGAGTATGATGAAGCGTATATGAAAGGTGGAATAAAAAAACTTTGGAGTACTTGAACGAAATTTTTTGCTGTTATAAAATTCTACCCTTTCACTGGTTGCTTTATTTATTACATACTGTGTGTAATAAGATTATTAAAAAAAGTAAAATAAAGGTGTCCGAATATAAAAGAGGACTCGATTCTTTTTTGAAAAGGCTATTTTACAGTTTTTTTTAGATTTCAGCGCAGTTTCAAAGAAAAAATACACTAAGTAAATAATAGATAATAGAACCATAATGCAGCATTAAATTTTATAAACTGTGAAATGCTCACTCTTTATTACATTTTTTCTTAAGACATTGCTATTTTTTACTGCATTCTATCTGGCTTATAAGTCCCAGAATAGCGTCAAAATCCATTTCTGGGCATGCAATTTCGTAAATATTTTCCCGGGGGAGGACCAACGAATCCGCCAGGTAAGGGGGGCCCCGTCATGAGCCCCAGCCGAGGGCCCCCACCACCCAGACCACCCCTGGGCACATTAATAGCAGTAGGACAACTTACCCAAGAACAACAGCACATAAACAAGTGACGATGAGCGGCTAAATCGTTAAAACGTTACAAATATTTTCTCTGTCTTAATGTAAATAGACAACTTGTTACGTAGTAAAGTGTAAAACATGAAAAAGTTTTGAGGTTTATTTGTGTGCATCTAAGTGAAGTGTTCACAATATTATTTCATGATAATGTTGTGAAATGATATGTGCCACCAAATAAAATGGACGTGTTTGACAAAGTTAGTATTCATTGCTCCAAAAATGATTATTATGTGCCTCCGTTGACTTTCTCCGGCCGAGTTGGAAGTTCTTCGCCTCTGTTATCAAATTACAATTCAAAATGAATAAGCAGACTTGATAAGTTATCTGTAGAAAACTAGAACCAAATTTTTCAAGTGAACGCCCACAGGAACACAAACGGCAATATGAATGCAGACGCCCAAATGGAAAGGAATATCCAGATGAAAACGAACGCCTAGATACAAAAACGTAGAGCAATCCGCATTTCCGGGAGAATAAACTCAAATTGGGAATGAAAAGCGACATTTATAATGTAGGCGATAAAATATATCGAAGTCATAACCTTTTCGTGTTATTCCTCGCCGATATCAAGTACTGTGTTGCAAACATTGAGAATATTTTAATGTATCATAAGCCACAATTTAAATATAGGTATGTTATCTCCCCGGAGTATTGGTCAAAAAATAAAATAAATCATTGGTCCAGAACATCTTATGAAAAATTTTCAGTGAATTTCTTCGCCTTCATCAGGGCATTAAGAAATAACAAAACTGTGTTTCATTATTGGTGGTTCTTTTGTGTTAGTATTATAATTATTTTTCTTATTATCAGCGTTAAAAATTTCAATGAAAGTCATATTACCTTTTGCTTTGTCCATCGTTTGCATTATTAGGCCTGATGAAGGTGAGTAAATTCACGGAGACCTTGGCATTATTCCCAAATAAATATTGGTTATTTTCTGATCAAAACTCCAGAGAGAACATGGATAAATATTTAGAATGGTCGCGCTGTGGATATTTTTTAAAATTAACTAAAACACGAGTGAATTTGTGACTTTAATCAAGCTGCCGTGGGGGCGGTTTGGGTCTGAGGCATTTGCGTTCTCAGATGGTCACTTGTTATTGCGTTTCCAAAGCCGAGCACGTCTGCGTTTGAGTTGGCTCCGCAGTCGTCACTTCCTCTGGGTGTATTATCGTGGACGCTATTAACTCGACAATGCCCGATCGGCAATTATGTCTTGCGCAAGTGGTCGATGGTCTCTCTTAAGATGCGATTATCGCCTTGCGGCTCAAGCTAAGACGCGCAGCGACCGTCTTTTGTCGGTTCACTTCTTCGTCTTACACTCGAGTCATCTCCAACTGTCTGCAGAGCGGATGAAGATTGATTTTTTTAATGGAACGCATCGCTTCCGATCGGCTGGTCGTAATTTGTTTTTTTTTTCGCTACGCATTGCTCGTTTAAATATTTCGCTATCCTATTGAGCATCTCTAGACATGCATGTCAACACTAGTGAACGTTTTCCTCTATTAAAGAAATTGGTCGGAACTGCTAATCGGCTGGAATAAAAATTAGGAGTCCTGGTCCGATATTCGCGTCTTCGGCGCGGTGATTATGTGAGAAGTTTGCGAAGCCGGTGTTTCTGGTTGCTTAGCAGTCATCATGAGGGAGGGGAATGTGCCTTGATTGCTCGACCGATATCTCGAACGTGTAACATTCGAGAGATCGAACGACCTTGGTCTTAACCTTCCCGGGTACCCCCTCCCCCCGAGGCCGTGACGTCATCACATCAGCATCTCCAGCGTCCATCCTGCGATTAATTAATCTATGAACTCCCCAAAGCTGTAAGGCTAATTTTTCGTCAAGTGATCCGATATAAATTTAATGATAGGTTTTTCATCAAACGGGTATGTAGTGCATGGGTGGAATCAGATCTGAACATTTCACACCGCGACGAAACTGTTCGTCCGTTGAACTTTAATTCTTTCTTTTTCCACCCCTTTCTTCCCCTTCCTTTCAGTCGTTGTGATGATCAATGTTAGTCACAGCAAGTTGTGGTCGAGTAGAACGAAGAATGACCACTAGAGCGCGGTAGTAATTCCTCCCCTTAACCAATAGGGTAGTTTCCTTCATCAAAGAAAACGTAAGGCATTGATTGCGATTCGTTACCCACCATTAGTGTTTTCATAATATACAAATTATTTGGTTTTAGAAATCCCAGTTTAGACGAACGGCAATGGTCAATTTTAAATGCATTTGAAAAAAGCCAGATTGGCGCCCATGCGATGCCACTCCACGTGACGTCACAGGGATCTAGTTTCTATACGAGAAGATAGGAGTTATACATCGTCTGAGGTAACCAATGCATGCATGAGGCACAAAGCTCAGGGAAACATCTCTTGATAATCACTTAGTAAAACTGCCTAAGGTCGGAAAGTTTCGTTCGTTTGATAAGGTATTAATAATCCTTATTTAAGCCAAGCGCTACCTGCTAGCAGAGTTCTCTGCTACCTGCTAGCAGAGTTCTCTGCTACCTGCTAGCAGAGTTCTCTGCTACCTGCTAGCAGCCTGCATCTCAGCGGCGCACACATCCTCGCCCCAAAGTCACCTCACTTCGCGTCAGCGGGAACCAGAATGATGTCACACGGGGTTTTCACAGCATTCATACTTAGCCGTCGCGTTTTCGCGCGCTTGAAATTTTTCACTTTTCATTTAATCGCTAAAAATAGATATCGCCATTAAAAAATCTAAAAGCGTGAAATACGTTCCCCAGGAGTAATAATATTTCGATTTGGGCAATAAAAAAATAATGGCACACCACCCGATTGTGTCTGCAATTTTATTTATCGTAGTCCGGTCACTACCACGGAAATGTTCCACATCATCACAGATGCGCCCCTTTCAGCACAAATTATTCATTGTAGTATCCCACTGGTTGGGGTAGGTTTCCACGAAACATTTTCAAATCACTCCTCCAGTCATTAACTTCTGTCTTCAGTAAATAGTACGGTCAACTTATTTCCATTCTTTCTATAAATATGCTATTCTCTTTCTTCGCCTCCACGTCTGTGAAGTATCCCTTAAACATAGTTGCCAACATCTCCTCCCCGCTCAAGTCTTTGGCAAGTTTTAATATTACTTTTGAGGATTTATTTTTTTTATTCTAACGGGCAGTAAATGAAATAACTTTGGCCCCATGTAAAGAAAACAGCGTTTATATAATGTTAACCTAGGCAAATTTGCCACTGCAAATGACTCAATGATTAGTTGGCATAAGGGACAAGTCGTCTCACTAAGCTTTCTTTATTACCTTCTACCATCTTCCGATTTATATTATCAAAGATAAACGACCTCCTAGCAGTATACGCGGGATGCATTTTGCTGTATTGGAGGCGTGGGAGGGGTAGAAGCGAGCGGGGAGGGGAGGGGATCGGCCTGCGGCTCTTGTATCCGCGACGCTGCGTGGGCGTTGGAATATTTTCTTCGCGGACGCGAACTCAAATTAGGCATTTTGTGGCTAAACGGTGGCAGATACGTCAAAATGCACGAAATTTTTGTCCTGCAGAGAAGTAACTCAGCAAAATCTATAGGAAATGCCCATAAAATACCATATTTTTCGAATTTCGACCATCCCCCCCCCCCCTAAATTGCATTTGAGCGAGGGTCAGGGGTTCACTTAGAGGTCTCAAATTTTTCAGGCCTTATTTTTGATCGGTCCCACAACTTTTTTTCATTGGGCCAGATGGATTTGAAAAAAATCGATTTTTCCGATTCCGCCTTACCTTGCACGGCGTTCTGCGTTTCTTCGGAATAAGTGCTGAGGCATAACTTGAAGTGAAATAATGGTTCCTTTTATTCTTCCGAAGTGAGCGCGTGCCGTAGAAGCACTGTTATCCACGTTTTACCCCAAAGGTGTCCCCGCAGCGGTGGTTTTTCAATGTCCATGTTCTATTTGCAGTGTCATGCTGGTTGCGAAATGGTCGCACAATACTTTCTGCCCACTCACTCCTACTTCGTAACTGCAGCCGAGCGAAAATTGGTGATTTCGACCTTTCTCCGCTCCGCTAGCGACCGTCAACATTTTACGCATTTCAACACGTAATATTTCTCTCGCCTTGGATTCCATTCAATAATTTCCCTCTCGTGATCTATTTTTTTTGTTTAGTTTCCATTCTATCAGGTTAGGCGGCTCAAGCTTTTTTATTTTCAAATTTATTTAGGCAAATTTTGAATGAAAGATACAGTTTCCGGCGTAAATCTTTGATATTTAAAGAGTGCTTGTCTATTTCCACATTTCTTAATTTCAACCGACAAAGGTTTCGGCACATAATGCCATTTTCAAGGTGTCAAATCCTTGAAAAATGGTATTATGTGCCGAAACTAATATCGGTCGAAATGAAGAATTGTGGAAATAGAAAAAGACTTTCATTATGTTAATGACAAATTTTAGCATTTCATTCCCCTTTTCATCGTCCGCCGTTGACTTCTCTTCGAAAAATTAGGCCGCTACGAGTTCGCTAATCGGTTTTATTTTAATGTCCGTTGTGATGGGAGGAAGCTCTCATTTTGCCTTCTTCTGATCCGTCTCTTTCTCTCTCTCGAGCTACTCGCGGCGGAAAATCAGTCGCCTTGTAACCCTTGCGCAGATGAGTTGATGACGTCACGAACTCAAGCCGAGCGTGTCGTCGCTATTCCACTTCTTGTTGGACGCATGTGCATGAGCCGAGCGCTGCCCGTTGCTGTTTCCACCCTCGTGAGTTTAATACTCCCTTAGATGCAAAGATCTCCCTGAAATTGTAAATGAGGCAAAACTCTGAACTGACGTCACCAGCTCATAAGAAGTGGGCGGAAACTTTCACGTTTTCTCATTTCACACTTTCCAGCGAATGGCTGAATGGGAAAGACAGCGCTTTCGTCCTAACTTATCTATCCCTTGCATCCTTTTCTGATCTCTTTGATAAATAGGGTGTTTTCTATTTTTTTTTTTAATCGAAAGATTATTACTCTTGGAGTACGTATTTCACGCTTTTAGATTTTTAAATCAAAATGTTTTTTTAGCGATTAAATGAAAAGTGAAAAATTTCAAGCGTGCGAAAACGCGACGGCTAATTGTAAGTATGAATGCGGGAAAATCCCGTGTGACGTCTGGCTACTGCTGTGTGAGACTACCTTGGTGCGAGGCTATGAACGCCGCTGCGATGCAGGCTGCTTGCTGCCGAGCATGGCATTAGCGTAGAGTACCCTGCTAGCGGGTAGCGCTTGGCTTACATAAGGATTATTAATACCTTATCAAACGAAGGAAATTTTCCGACCTTAGGCAGTTTTAATAGGTGATTATTAAGAGATGTTTCCCTGAGCTCTGTGCCTCATGCATCTTTGGTAATCTCAGACGATGTAAAACTCCTATCTACTCGTGTAGAAACTAGGTCCCTGTGACGTCACGTGGAGTGGCATCGCATGGGCACCAATCTGGCCTTTTTCAAATGAGGTTAAAACTGACCATTAACATTCGTCTAAATTGGGATTGCTAAAACCAAGTAATTTGTATATTATGAATACACTAATGGTGGGTAACGAATCGCAATCAATGCCTTTCGTTTTCTTTGATGATGGAAACCACGCTAATGCGACTTAGGGTTTTAGTAAAGAGCTAAAACTTTTTTTATTCATCATCAAGTAATATTCATAAAAAGTAGACATTTATATTTTTTACAATGCAATAATAATAAAGGAAGTCATGAGCGTTATTACCATAAGAAATGTTTTTATGAAGATATCTCTTACTATAACCACTAACAATGCATCAAATGTATAAATTATATCGAATAAAAGTCATTAATTCGACCGGTGACATGTTTTTATACAATCAGAATGGATTCAGCATTTTATAAAAACCAGTAAAAATTTCTATTTTTATTTGCATTAAGATCTCAATCGCTCGAAAATATGTAAAAATAGACCATTCCACTGGAATTTTCTCGAAAAAGGCCTATTTAAGGGCGAAAAGTGTACCTATTTCTCAAAATAAAACTGAAGTGGAAAGCTTAGATAACATACAGACAAGATTAAATTTTGATCTTTAATTAGATATTTTTATCATTAAATTACAAATAATTTTAAATGAATCAATTTTAATATTTTCTTTCTAGAATAAATGAAACTTATGATGGATCGAAGGTTTGGTGATTACTGGAAAAATTTATTTCGGCCTTTTGAAAGAGGGTGCTGTACTATAAGAAAAGGTCCCTATAAATACCTTAGCCTAGATGTTTGCTTCATCATAATTGAATGCATGTCCGTGAACTATATTTTCTAAGGGAATGCGAGATGTCTGCTATCGCAAATCAATGGAAAACACGACGGAAGCACATGTGACCTTGTGCCTTTCTTCGTGCGACCTCTTTGCTCCCCTATTCCATTTACGCTTCCCGCAATGACGAAACTCCATCATGCACTCAGGCCCTCATCAGATCGAATGAACTGGTGACGTATATCGCAAATCCGGAAATATATTTCTTTTTTGACAGTATTTTATTATAATTATATAATAATCACCAGCAATATACACGTATTCGTATTTTGAATGTTTAAGCAAGGTGGTTTTCCGTAAAAATGTCAAAATATTCTGATAATAGCATTTGGAAAACGGGAATTTTTACGCGGGCTTCAGAAGCAGAGCTAGACTAAGCAAATGCTAATTACAGTTGGAATATGTTTTTCATTGAGACAAAAAAGTAAAGTAATCTTCGTTCTAGAGTAAGAATCGTAATAAAAATAAATGGCACCCTCACTCGCGTTTCCGTTCTAATGTATGAGCTATTGGCAAATGATTAGTGCAAATCACATGACGTAATTTACGTGAAAATGACACCATAATCGGCTGAAATGGCTGGAAAAAGTTACTTTAAATGATGAAATGTGTTTTTTTGACTGCTTAATTTCAACTTTTTCATTGCATATCATTTTTTAAGTTGAGCTTTTTCTGATCGAAAGACCTCACGAACTTTTGCAATCTCACAATCAAAAACTTCAAACGACTTGCAAAATCGTTACCACTCAACGGATAACTATTACTCATCATACGTATTTTAAAAAACTAAAAACTTAAAAAGACAGGACGACATCAATGTGTTCCGATGAGTTATAAATTTTTTCCGCTTAAGGATGAACGAGAACTATAAAAAACAAAACTACAAAAGACTGTCTTATTGGTCTAATTTTGCTTTCCATCCTTAAGATGGATGTCTTCTATAATAATAAAACTTTCTCGGGAAAATTTACTACATTTGTTCTGAAGAGCGCATCCATGAAACAAAGGTACGATTCATCCGAATAACCTTTTTATGCCTTTTACTTGCTCTTAAGTACATGTAATTCCCGAAAATTTGATGTAAAAATGCCAATTATTTTGCACGAGGGGCATTGAAATATGATGTGACGAACAAAACTATAAAATATTTGAAAATTTACCTGCACAATTCACATGTATTTCATGTCTTGATGAAGCCTTATGTGTACTGGCACTTGTTTCAAAGTTGCGAAATATTGAATTCGCGCTTCGGGCTAGGGAAATTAAGACCCTGTTTACATGTTTAAACCAATAAGATAATTGCATTTATACATTAGTGAAATGTCAAGGGTCATTGGTGGTCGATGGTATTGCTTTTACCTCACGCAAATTGAAACTTCAATTATTTTGGGTTATGTGCCTGAAGGAATAATAGAAGTCAGAGAAATGTCACTTCGTTCGAATTTAACTGAATTATTAAATGAGATCCATTGAGAGCAGAGAATTCAGTCGAATGATAGGAATATTTAGTTGTCATGGATGACTCAGTCAAAAACATATTTTCTAATGGATTAAGATTTTTATATTTGGCTAGTCAAGAAAATAAATTGCTCCTGGTTTGTTTATTCATAATATCCAAATTTCTGTTGCGCATTTCAGCTATTGTTTGATTTTATTAATTACAAAGGTAATCGATTTTTCGAATAATTATTAATTCGTGAGAAATAGCGTTTTCTGCTGAATATTTAAGCAGCATTTTCACAGAATAAAATTTACTGTTTTTATATCAGTCTCTTTCCTTTAGCTCCTTCAGAAATAAAACGGACATTTTTTAAAAGTTACAGAGTCTTCCAAATCTTAACTATTTAACTGCAAAGGACTCTGCGAATCCAGACCGATGGTTTATGCATGAATATTCTGGGGGTGTGTTAAAAATAGAGAGTCATTTATCACTTTCTTTACCAAAGCTTCGCTCGTTAATTTGGAAATTTCAAAGGGCTTAGCACAGCAAATCAAACAGCATTAGTCAAATTAAATCCGTAATTGTACATTGGTATTGACACATTTTTTCTCAGAAAAAGTATGGCGTTTTCGATGGTGCCAATAATGAAGTTAACTTGATTTGGAGTTCACTTTATGACGTAGGACATCGATCTCAAATGACAATTTACGAACTACCTCCTACGGAAGAGACTTCTAGCTATAGAGTTCATATGCTTCTAGCGGTCATTACCGCCGCTTATGACTTCGCTATTGCGGGAACTATTGGAAATTCGATGCTCTTTTTGTTACCTGGGTGATGACCGCAAGATGTCTCCTACTTTCGAGTGAGTTCTAAAAATTGGCATGTAGTATATTTGTCTTACATCATTAAGTAAACTTGATCATTGGCGCTTTATACAACGCCCTATATTTTATTAGAATAAATTTATTCAATTACACGCATGCTTCCCATAGTACAGCAGTGGTCAATTAACTAAGGCGGTGACCACTTGATGACTCCTCCGTTGTTGGATGCATTTCGTAAATTTTCGTGTGTGATCGTTGTCCTTTGTCGTCAAGTAAACACTCTAAATTTAGGTAACTCTATAATTGAAAGTATTAATGGTGAAAATTTTGGTTTGAATTACATACATAAATAACTACTTATTAAGCCGCACTTTTGAAACGCAAGCGCCATTCATATATAAAGTACAGTAAAGTCAAGGAAAACGGCACACTTTTCTTAAAGTCATTTGATTTTATCGCATTCATTTTTTTGCCCAACAACTACCCTTAAGAATGCCTTTTTGTACTAAATTACAACACGTTTTGCGTCTAAATGATTTTCTGGTTGTTATATTACTGTCATTTGCTAAAATAAATATTGATCATAGTGTGTGTCCTGAAATATACCAGATTACCAAAGGTTTTCTTTGATTGCATCCTTTGGCATTACCTGCAGCTCATTATCATGCGTCACTAAGAATGAGAAGCTCTTAAGGCTGTTTTATACGGGGCACGGAATTGCGCAGGTTAAAAGAACTGCATTAATTTCTAAAATGGCGTGGAATTGCGCGGATGCATGAACGAAATTAGAACAGGGGCTATTTCTCGCATGTGTTTTAGCAATTCACCGTTTTACACGACGCAATTTTCACTGAGCCTTCGTACACACGTCAGATTGTGCAAGAACGTGCCCCATGTAAAACGACCTTTATGAGGGATTTTCCAACACTCAAGGATTTGTTGCTGCATTGCTTGTCGTGAAATCACGCCAATTTCTTGAAAATTTATAATTCTACTATTCTAATGGTGCCTAATTGGCTGATGGCCACAGGCAGCTAATTCTAAAATTCCTAAAACTCCCCCGCTAAAATTTCAGGGAATTGCAATTGCAACTCCCGATGTTTACACTGACTCTTATGGCAGTGCTTTTCTTGGCTTAGGAAAAATGTTGATAACTCTTAGTATATATGTATCAATTCGACAAAAATAGTTAATAGATGAAAACATAGAAAATAAACTGATAAAAATTTCATTTTATCCAATGAGCCATGGTAAGAAGAGCGAGCAAGCAAGGTCTTGAGTTATTAAAAAATAAATGCTGTAATTGAAACTATAAGACATATTTTAGCTGCTATGTTTTATTCAATGCGTTTGATAGAGGAAGAATTTGACTGAAAATACTATAAATTAAATTGTGTGCGCCATAAAGTTGCTTCTTAATCTCGATGGATGTCCGCTCTGAAGGCAAAATATTTTTCTAGATACACGCGCGAAAAGTGCACGATATGCCTAGTTGGCTGGTCTAGTGGTGCACCTGTCAATCTAAAAAGAGCTTGATGCACTCCATTTTCTTAGCATCATTGATGTACGGCACGGAGTTTTTCTGTTCACATATTATTAACCAGCCTGTCGTGCCATATTTCTTCACAGTGCAAAGGCGGTCATTAGTGACTATGGAATGAACTTCAGTATCAACACAATCGATACTGGTTTATTTGCCTTTGAGAAGAGTCGCTTTATTCTTCCTGCACCCATGGCTTCGATCATATCATCTATCATTACATTTGAGTTTGAGGCTTTTGCACTCATCTCTCGCCCAGCCTTCACTGGTGATTTGGAGAATTTCTTTTCATGAGCTGCCCACATTCGATTTGCCATTTGTTATTTTCCATTGGAAATACGTACTCTATTAGCCCTCCTATTGAAATTAGATTATTGTTGACATCAAAATGATGTGCCGCTGTACTATGTAAATGTATATCTGGGCTTGTGCGCATGCTAAAATAATAATTAATACATCATTTTAAAGATAATTATATTGTTAATCTTCATTTATTTATTTTTTTTGCTTTACAATTAATTTAAAAATGTAAACATGCCAGTGCAATAATAAGTACGCGCACAGTAAAATTAGCTGTTTTGTCAACTTTATGAAATTTGTAACTCAGCCTAGGGAAAACGGCTAAATGGAAATGAAAAATGGAAAAAATGGAAATAAAACATAGTCGAAATGGACTGCGTGCCTACAATAGGGTAGTTTCCCTCGTCAAAGAAAACGAAAGGCATTGATTGCGATTCGTTACCCACCATTAGTGTATTCATAATACACAAATTATTTTGTTTTTGAAATACCGGTATAGAATTCATCTTCCACAATAAGAAGCAAGAATTAATGCGATGGTGGGTGGCGTAACATGGTGGAATTCCTTCATGATTCACAAAGGATGATACGCCGTATCGAAACCAGTCGCAAATATATATTTTATTTTAAGGAATAGCAAATTCTTTTTTTTCTTACCTTTTGTGCGCAAGAATTAGTGTATATAATTATTTTAGCTCTGGCATATTTTTAGAACTTAAAATTTGCTGTTAATTAGCGAAAATGTTTGAACATTATCTAGTCCTACAGTTTACCCCGAAAAAGAAAATAAAACTGATTACCAGATTAGGTTAAGAACTTAGATAAAATGTTCATTCCAGGTGACTGCATACTAACCAAAAGCTGAGGCTAACACTAAACTCCAACCTCAGAATAATCGAAGGAAACGGAATAAGTCAGCGAACGTAATATTTGCGAATAGATTTTACTAAAATTCTAGCACTTTCCTATTTTCGTAAGGATTAAAATTTCAAAATGGAAATGAAAAATGGAAATAAAACATAGTCGAAATGGACTGCGTGCCTACAATAGGGTAGTTGCCTTCGTCAAAGAAAACGAAAGGCATTGATTGCGATTCGTTACCCACCATTAGTGTATTCATAATACACAAATTATTTGGTTTTTGAAATACCGGTTTAAACGAATGGCAAGGGTCAAATTTTATCCTCATTTGAAAAAGGCCAGATTGGCGCCCATGCGATTCCCTCCAGGTGACGTCACAGGGACCTAGTTTCTACACGAGAGGATAGGAGTTATACATCGTCTGAGGTTACCAATGCATGCATGAGGCACAGAGCTCAGGGAAACATGTCTTAATAACCACCTATTAAAACTGCCTAAGGTCGGAAAGTTTTCTTCGTTTGATAAGGTATTATGTAATAAACGTTTTTTTAAGCCAAGTGCTACCAGCCAGCAAGGTACTCAGCTACCCGCTAGCATCCTTCGTCCTATCAGCGCTCAGAGCCTCGATCAAGGTCACCTCACAAGGCGGGAGGAGGAACCAGAATTGCGTCGCACGGACTTTTTCTCGTCATTCCTACTTACGAGTCGCGTTTTCGCGCGCTTGAAAATTGTCACTTTTCATTTAAACGCGAAAAGTAGATATCGTCATTTTAAAATCTAAAAGCGTGAAATACGTACTCCAGGAGTAATAATCTTTCGATTTAGGCAATTTAAAAAAATAATAGGAAACCACCCTATTGTTTTGTTTGAGCGCTCGTTGAGATTCGCGAGGACGCATTTCGCATTATCTCTCGCAGTTTTTTGATTTAGTGCTAAGAAGCTAATTAAAGTTCAAAATCGTGGAAAAAGTTTTGCCACTAATTCTTAAAATCGCATCTAAAATGAACCCACGAATATATTTATTTGCAAAATCAATAAGTTTGCGTCGTTTGAAGCCAGCCAATAGCTATCCATCACGTGATCTTGGATTCTGCCATTTTAAGTTTTATGGATGGTGCCCTCGAGTTGGTTGGTAGTTGGAAACAGCGATTTCATTTCCACCTTGTGATAGGCGATTGTAACGCACGAATCAAGTTTTGCGGGAAGAAACTAAATTTTGTAAGCCAAAGGTATGCCCGTAAATATGCCCGAAATTGAGGCACGAGCACTAATTTTTAGTTCTTACTTTAGAAGGCTAATATTTTCTTTATCTTCTGTCCTCTTTATTAAAAACTCTGAAGAGAATAATGATTAAATTAATGAAAACAGTATTTATTTCGTGTATCACCGAAACTTGAAAAGAATACACAGCTAGACGACACCTGCTCAAATAGCAAATGTCTGAAATGGAAAATGAAACTGAAAATATTTGAAGTTACAATGAATACACACTAAGTCTCTTCCAAATTCCTAATTTCAAGAGGAGTTTTTTCGAATGAACATACATAGAGAGCGGAAGAAATTCTCATTTTGGACATGAAGTGAACATGAATTCTGTTCTTCCTGTAAAAAAATGGAAGGTACAATTTCCGTCGCCAGCGACGTGGAGCAGATTTTATCGCACATCACTGGCGTCACAATGACCCATCATTATTATTTCTTGTTGTCATGGCGATTTCATGTTGTCCCGGATTGCCCACAGAACATGATATAGTACTTTAATCTATTGCCGCAGCCTGCCTTTTCTTCAAATATGCCCTTGACTAATGAAACATTGCTGTGAAAATGTTGGGATTGATGTCACATTTCGATGTTTCTGAATGGAATAATAGGTTATTTATTAGGAATGAAAACAATTGCTGAGCTTCCTTCCGCGAATAGGTACATTTGTACAAGGTAAAGCTTTTGGTTACCTCTATTTTTTGTGGAGTTATCCTTCAAAGGCGTGCGTGCTATCCAAGCGTGAAGGGGACGAACGCTTTCCTTAATTTTGCGCAATTTTGATTATTTTTATACCCAACAAGTTTTAAAACAAAGTTTCATGATCATATGAAACACCTTCTATCTGAATTATTTTTAATATCTTCGAATTAATAAAATATTAGAGATATTTTTACACTAAAACCGTGATAGAAATAAAATTTGATATTTTATAGGATGGTTATACTTTATGGGGGAGTTTTACTCAGTTTATCGCAGTTCACTTATTTTATTCACTTAATTAGAAATGGCTTTTTCTTCAGTTATCAATTAGGGTGTTGGCTTTTCGTGTGCCCTTAATTGGTGGTGTTATAATTACTACAACTTATAGTTAGGTGATTGTAGCTATTAAGAGACTACTTTTGCGGTTGCGGCGTAAGTTGGTATCTGTTTGTATCATCCTGTCTTTTATCACGGGAAGTACGTTTTATCTGTCGTATCCTAATTTTTGTCGGATTTTTCTCCTTTTGAAGAAACTTTCTGTGCAGACTAGGACATATTATTAGAATACTCAATTACCTTTAATAATTATCTATTAATCTGAATTTATGGCAATCGAAATTTATGATAAGAATTGAAACAAAAAATATTAGAACCTCTTCAACAACGAAATGCGAAAATTTTCAACCATGCATTGTATTTTCGCAAAACTTGCAGTGAGCAGTTTAACTATACCATTCGATGCTTATGCATAATAAATCTACTTAGAGATCCACGGTTGAAAAATCAACCCTTATCATTTTAGAAATCTTACAAAGGGTTGATTCTCGACCTTTAGGATTAGATTAGTGCGTGAAATTTATCGCAGTAACCAGTTCATTTTGTGAAATTATTTTATGACGCAACTATGCAATTCTATCAAAATCCATTCCCCTTTCCTTAAATGACAATCCAGCCGACTTTTAGGTGAACCAAGTATGTAATTTCAACTAATTCTGTTATGTACCCTTTTTAGCCTCTTTTTTTCTAGTACTAAAAAGTTCTCATAGAATATAATTCAGTAAAGTTCACCTAGAAGTCGGCTGGGTTGTCATTTTAGGAATAGGGGAATGGATAGCATTGCATAATTGCATCATATAAGATAATATCACAAACCGAACTAGTTGCTGCGATAAATATCACGCAATAATCTACTCATAAAGGTCGAGAAACTACCTTTTGAAATATTCCTTATATGATTAGGTTGAGCGTTTGATTGTGGATCTTTATCTGGATGCCTTTTATGCAGTCTAACATAATAATTCACCTGCTAACTGTATCTCATGTTGCATCACTTCTTCCGGTATTTCACGTTGGGCTCTTACGTACTCATTGCGAAATTTTGCTGCCGTGTGAAAATTCAATATAATATATATGGAATACTCTACGGAATAAGATTTAAATAATATATCGCTACGGTTTTGATAGCAGAAAAAGTTGTTGAATTAATTGCTTTGCACAAACTATTTTTTTTAATTAAAGCGTATCAGCAAATGTATTTATCTTTGCTGTTATTTAACGCTGTAATTATATTTACGAGGGCGGTATTTTTTCAACCTCGGATAGCTCAGCAAAATCACCAGACAAGCCACAGGCGGGTACTGCGCAGGTAGTGCAATTGCGCGGCCTCCGCACCACACGCTCAAGTCATTTCTGACCGTAAGTTGTTAGTATAAGGTCAGTAGTAATCTCATTATCTACACCGCCTCAATTGATTCTCCCGCCAAGTGTGCACTGAGGAGACAGAGCCATAAAACTAGCAGAGTGGCTTCGGCATTGACATGTCTTATCTTAATTGCGATAAAAGAGAATTTTTTGAATGCACTGTGGCTAGAGCGTGAAACGGCGTAAAAAATTGCGTCCATTCCCATTCAAAACAAAAGAGGAGACATGCTGACTTCTGAAAGTGTTCCGTTCCATGACAACGCCCGTCATGTCAGCGCTGATGCAGCCTAAATGCTACTTGAGGAATTTCAGTGGGACATATTCGATCACCCGCCGTGCAATGCCGACATAGTGCCGCGTAATCTTCATATTGACGCTGAAATAAAGAAGCGGCTAGGAGGGAAGCGTTTCCATGCGCATTCCAAAGATATTTTAAGAATGTTTATTGATTTTTGCTCGGGACAGCAACAATAACTTTACGTAGGGTCAAAGAATTCAAAAATATGTATCGATATTTCCACTCATTAGTCCGCGTAAGATCTAGCAGTAATACATTTTGCTAATCAATTGCATTCATCAAGGATATTTATTTAAGCGCTCGCCTGAGGATCTTACAGTGATCTCCAGTGGAACCTCGGCTACAACAAACTGCTTGATCCAATGCCTAAAATTGATAAGGCAAAAATCTGCTGTATCTTCGAAATCTTCGTCGTCGGTAAAAACTATATATCTTTTCTCACTGGATTCATTCATAATTAATTATTACCCATCTTAATAATTCATTTTTGTTTAATCTTCCGCGTTGCTGCAAAAGTGTTCTCATGCCTTATAGCCTTCATAGTTCCTTATAGCCTTCATAGTTCCTTATAGCCTTTTGGCGGTAATAATGTAGCCGAGTCGGAAAATTTTTCTTGGTGGAAATCGTAAAAAGTTTATATCGAATTTGAATACGAACGGAATATTTCATATCAGAGGCACAAAATAACAAACATGGAAAGAATGTAGCGTGCACTCAACCAAATATAATATCATATTAACTGCACCCGAACACATAAGGACATCATAAGAGGCAATTACTAGCTAAACATCTGGGGATAAAGGGGATTACTAACCATTTTAATCTGAGGCAATTATTCCCATTCGTGAGTTTTTCCTTCTGGTGCCTTTTGATTACTTTTGATAGAATAAGACTGTGATCAGCATCACTGGAAAATGTGAGGAAGCATTTAACTTATACTTCCAATGGGATATTCAATAAGATGCGTAATAGAATGCCTCTTATAGTAGATATTTAAAGGACGGGGCATGGTATTTTAATTCCAACGACAGCTCTGTGATTTAATTGGTACGAAGGACGCCGAATCGTATCCAATTGACTTTCAAGGCAAGTGTGTATAGACCTAAAGTTTTTGGAAATAGCACTATCGCACATTTGTCGGCAAATGTCTTATAGAAATAGACTTTCATTTTACGATGAATAAATTTTCGTATTGTGTAAACCACCGTCGTGGATACGATATAAATTTCAAGAAATGCTGGAGTCGCCAAGGACAAGGTAAATTAAACTACTTATATTTATTATATAATTAGTAATAGAGCGATAAATCTTAGTGCTGTCAAGTCGCCTAACAAAAGAGAAACGCAAATGTGGATTGGCAATGAAATTCAGGGCGCATTGCCTCAATGAAAGAAAATTCTGAGAAATGGCGGGAGAGGGAGTGGAATTACTTCTGCTGGTGACGTACCTGCTTGGTGACTGCCCTCCCTCCGTATCATTTGCCAGGCAAAAAAATGAGATCGATTGTTTGCTGACGCGTGAGCGAAGTGTTGGAAGTGCCTCTCCTCCGATTAACATTCGCACTTCGCTGGCGAAGGACCAGAAGCCTAGAGCTCACGATCAGTGCAGGACATCCAAGGGTGCTGGCGCAATACGGTAGTTTCCTTCATCATAGAAAACGATAGGCATTGATTGCGATTCGTTACCCACCATTAGTGTATTCATAATACACAAATTATTTGGTTTTAGAAATACCAGTAAGCACCGGAAGCAACGGTCAATTTTATCCTCATTTGAAAAAGGCCAGATTGGCGCCCATGCGATTCCACTCCACGTGACGTCTCAGGGACCTAGTTTCTATACGAGTAGATAGGAGTTTTACATCGTCTGAGATTACCAATGCATGCATGAGGCACAGAGCTCAGGGAAACATCTCTTAATAATCACCCATTAAAACTGCCTAAGGTCGGAAAGTTTCCTTCGTTTGATAGGGTATTAATAATCCTTTTTTAAACCAAGCGCTACCAGCCAGCAGGGTACTCTCCTACCATCTTGCGTCGTATCAGCGCTGAAAGCCTCGCCCCAAGGTCACCTCACTTGCGGCAGCGGGAACCAGAACGACGTCACACGGAGTTTTCCCAGCATTCATACTTAGCCGTCGCGTTTTCGTGCGCTTGAAAATATTCACTTTTCATTTAATCGCGAAAAATAGATAACGTCATTTAAAAATTTAAAAGCGCGAAATACGTACTCCAGGAGTAAGAATCTTTCGATTTAGGCAAAAAAAAGGAAAACACCCTATTACAAATAGATCCGCTTCTTGATTACCTCTGTGCCTGGTTTGTGCTGGGCATCTGGGCATTCAAAAGGTCAGGGGGGTAAGTAGACACAGGAGAGCTTGAAATAATTTGCTTCAGATCGTAGATAAGAGGATAATCCTCTTTCGTAAGGAAACTGATAGCCAACCCATGTTTACCAGCTCGGCCAGTTCGTCCAATACATCTACATCTACATAATACCCAGCGAGCCACCTCTAGGGTATTTGGCAGGGGGTAACCAATCACCAACATGCAGCATGCAGGTGGACCGCCACATGCACACCGCACGGTCATAGAAATATTACGCACCCTAGAAAAATATACATGCTTATTCATAAAAAAATGAGTTATAATGGTTAGTAATTCCTAGAGCAAATACTTGCAAGGTTAGAACTATGAAAAAACAAGCAATGAGTGATCCTAGCGAGCGACGCCATTAATCCTATCAATTGAGACAACGTTGCTATCCTTAATAGTACGAGGGAAGAATGACATTTTAAAAATCTCTGTTTTGCAGTCTATTTCTTTTATTTTCATGATCACGTCTACTACAGTACGATGGTAAACTAAGGATGTGATTCACGTCGTCTGAGAAAGTATATTCTTTGAATTTCCTAAGTAAGTTACGATACAATACGTACGATGTGTATTATCCTCATTTTGGCCATGTCATAATTAATAACCATGGAGACATCTTTAATATCAATACCTCGTCCAGCAACATCGGTGGCCACTAATATGTCTTTGGATCCAGATTCAAGACTGGCAAGGGCATATTCACGCTCTTCTTGTCCCTTACAATGCAAGTGGCTCCCCCAGGGAAACGTACATGTTGCACATGAGGGCGCGAATCGTATTCTGCACATAAGCCTCAAATGGGAAATTCCTAGGTCACATGATAGATTTAATAGTGAGAAATAAATCACGTAGAAATGTTCCGCAAAACTATATTGTTTTCCGACCATATTCAAACTTGAAATGTGATAGATTCGATGTGTGTGATACTTATGCAGTAGTTGTTATGATACACATAAGTGGCACTTAAAATAAAAAAATCCCTCCTTTAATTTGAGGCACGGAATACAAGTTAGTGGTTTCCAACACACTGTATAAGAATCACATGCGAAGAAGATGCTAGGAGACTAAAGGGAATTTCAAGTAGATTATATATTTTAATGAAGCAGAGGTGTAGGAACCAGATGAAGGATTTTAAAAGCTATGCAAAGGGAGGTATTGACCGTGGTCATAATCTAGTGATGATGAAATGTCATTTTGAATTCAAGAAATTTCAGGAATCAGAGAAGAACTCATGTCAATCAGAGAAAAAAAAGGAGCCAAAAAACCAACAGGCTTTTCAAGTAGTAGTGAGCAGCAAAATAGGATTAGATTAGACCGAGAAATTATGTTAAAGTGTGATAGTAAAGGTCACGTGATAGATCTGATGCGTTTGATACTTTTGCGGCAGTAGGTACTTACGATACGCTTAAAATAAAAAATGCTGCTCACCTGCGGGGAATGAAATTCAAAATTTTTATAAATATTTCGAAACCAAATTAGCCACGTATGATAATTAGTTAATATTTATCAATTTCCGTTTAAAATATAATGCAGTAATTACTCAATTATTTACCTTTACTTATTGAACATGAACTAGGTTTCGACGATGAATTGCAAAATCAAATTTACGTTGAAAACACTCCCTTTCCTGCTGAAAGTACTAACAATAAGTTTGGAGGAAAAAGGACGAGAAGGTTGATGCTTTGGTGGTCGAAAGCCTTCAGTGAGAGTTGACATGAGGCATAGCCAATTCATCAAATGTTGCTATTCTCCTGTTTTCTCGTATAAGAAATCAATACATAAAAAGTTTCAGATTCGTTCCTAATGGACTCATTTCGTGAGAAGAATGCTACATGCACGTAGATAAAGTGAAATACGGGAAGGAAAAGTGGTTGCGATGAATATTGCAGTTCAGTTCTCCCTTAGACTTCGTGTTGCCGAAAGTGACCAATATTACTTACCATTAAAACAGCCTTGGCCATGAAAAATGGGGTTTAAAGTGCATGCAAGTGAAAATATTTATCTTATTTCATATCGATGACATGTTCCTGGGCAATAAAGCAGTTTATTTCGGGTAAAAATGTGTGATAATGAATTTTTTCTGGGAAATATGATAAGAAACGTCATGAGATGTATAGTATTATATATTATAAAAAATATTTTTTAAAGACATTGCAAAGGAAATGTAAACACCCAATTGAATACAACCATGAACACGACCGCTAGAGGAACGTTGTGCGGCAACAATCGGAGAAATTAATGAGATCAAATATTTTAATGTAATGAGGCGACTGAAATAAGTACCAAGAAAGGCCAAGGAAATTGTAAAATATTACAAAAATCAAACGCAGCAATGTCAAATAATCATAGACGAAGCATATTTTGAAAAAAAAAAACACGTGTTGCGTGCCAGTGTAGTGATGGAGTATTTCGGTCGAAATCGATTTTTTCCAGCAATCGATTTTTAATATAAATGAATAGCTCAACTTTCCGACAAATATCGAAATTTGGACCGAAAGATCGAGTAATCGAAATAATCGACGGATCTTTTTTGAAAAAAACACTGGCTACAGAAAGGTGTTTGTTATACGTTCGAAAAACAATCAAAATGCAAATTGGAGATGTTGAAATTAATCCCAAAATATCTACTTATCATACATGCGTGAAGTATAATGGTAGTAATAATTTAAAAATGCCTGTACATTTAAGTTTTGGGAGCTATGGGATCACCACTTCCAGCCATTCGGCTTCACTAAAATTTGTAAGAAAGGAGATGCAGTGATAGAGGCGGTTTCCTGATGATAGACTTACCGATTTATCGGCCTTGGAGAAAAGTCTTAGTCATGGGGCGGATGATGTTATGCTAGACCTAGTGACGCTGTTGAGATAAAAAGATATGGTTAAAATCGAATTTCAAATATTGAGTTTGGATTGAAACTCGAAGATCATGGCTTGATCTTGATTTCCTCGATCTTCGACTGTTGAAACTCGATTTTCGACTTTCATCGAAATAAATTTTTCCATCAGTCACCGTCAATCAACGGATACGTAACTACCGCAGACAGGCAATTTACTGCGATGTAAGCTCTAATAAACTCCATGAGTCATAGCAGTTGCGTTGGAATGGCGGCAATAGTAAACGTAATTCAACTGAAAAGTCCTTTTTATGGGTATGTAGTGAGGGAAAAAATGCCGAGGTGACGGTATCATCGACACTGGTTTGAACTATGTACATTGAAATTACAAAATTCCTCTCAAATGTACTGTAATGACTAAATATTTTTTTAATTGTTTTACCGGTACAAAATACATGCTTCCAAAAATGAAGGATAGTGGACCCAGAGAAGTGGGAAACTTAGGATTCATGGTCACATGGCGGAATTTTTAGGCAATGGAACAAAGCAGGTATGATTATGGTGTATATGGTAGCCCCAACCTTCCCCTAATATACCCTACAGTTGTCTTAAAATTGAATTAAGACGGTGAGCGCGAGACATTGAAAGTCATACAGTGGAAAAAACAGTTTCCTTACAGAGCGTACGGGATCAGATTTGATCCCACTCCGTTCCGTGCGTGCGTAGACCAAGAACGTCGTGCGAACGCACACCCCATGAACAAAAAGGGCTGCACAGAGAGTATCAATACATAGTTTAGTATAGTATAGTCCTCAACGTTAGAGCTTTCCTTTGGATAGTGTCCAGTGGTGTGCCCACCCGGCAGGATGTCCATCCGCAGAAGGTGTATGACGTGACGTAATAAGCATTACGCCTACATAACACCCTGCGAGCCACCTCTAGGGTGTTTGGCAGTGGGTGATCAATCACCAGTATGCAGCATGCAGTTCGACTCCCATAAGTACTCCACACGGTCCAAAAAACGTCACGCATACTAACAAATTATACTACCACATGCTGTTAGAATTATTATAAAATTCGAAAACATGCATTTAAGTATACATAAGTTAGTTGGCTACACTACAAGTCATCTAATCTATTTATGAATTCTAACGCTGCTGTTATAATCTCTTATTGATCGTGGAAGAAAGACATTCTGAGTCTGTCTGTTCTACAATCTTTTTATTTATATGATCTGATCTTCCGTAGTATGTAGGCGTCCGTAAGAAAAGACACTGCCCTTCAATTTATCTAATAGGCTAAGTCTATCTTTCAATCTACGGTCTGACAGAGATTTCCGACCGAGTTTATCTATGAGGTCAGTCACACTAACAAGACTATCGTAGCGACCTTTCACGTACCTGGCAACTCTTCTTTGCACGCGTTCTAACTCTGTTATTGCCTTTTTCCATAGGGTCCCAAACACTGGCAGCGCATTCTAAATGGGATCTAACGAGGGAGAAGTAGCTGATTTCTCTCACTTTGTCGTCGCACTTTCCTAATATTCTCTTAACAAAACTCACTTCGGGAAAAAAAGACATCCTGAATATGTTTGTTTTTTCTCGGCGAAGGAGAAGAAACGATAATGAGAAAATGACTCAAAGGACACGTTAGACGCAACCGAAAGTAGCACTGCGGGGTTTGATGTGCATCTATGCTCTAATTTTAGTTGCAATCTGTGCAGCCGTATGGAAATGAATGGCGGATATACAAACAGACATCCTCTTTTATATGCATATAGATGGATACGTCTGAACGTACGGAGGATTCAAATTTGCCGCGACGAACGAAGGGCGGGATGGGAAGGGAGGGGAGGGGGGATTTTGCGGAGAAAAAGAGAAGGTAAAAAGAGAAGAAAAGAAAAGCGCGGAGGGATGGTTGGCACAGTTTCGCCTCGGGTGCGCGCCCTCGGGGTCATCGATTCCAGCGCCACTCTCGTCACCCGGGGTAAGTAAACATTCCGCCACGACACTTTATGCGCCCGTCCATAGTGCTTTTTTTATTTCCCCCAATACCACGACTTTTAATGCCTAAAAGGTTTTGGTGTTTATCCCCCATGAAAGCTGTTGTGCTCTCTACACGAATATAATCGTTCGTGTTTGTATTATTGCGCGGGGGAAGTTTGTCTCTCTCACAAATAATAATGAAAGAATTAAACTTTTTATTGCTGCTAGGCCGACGTATGACGCTTAATATTGGTAACTAGCAGAGCTTCAATGCAAGGTTACATCATCATGTGAAATCTTGAATCGTGGGTGCTGCCTTTGAAGCTAAAGGAACCTTACAAAGTACAATTCTTTTATCTGCCTTTATGAGACGGTATCACTCGGCAAAGGTGAAGTTTTAATTGTATGGCAAATAATTTATTATATAAGTACTTCCACGATGGCTTGAAACTCTAGGTAAAAAAGAAACCCTCCACTTATTCAATTGTATAATTAAAAAATATCGTTACATTGCTGTGCCGCTTAGGATGAATTAAGGGCAATAGATTCTTGACGAAATAGTTGAAAGTGATACTTGTTGGGACATACTTCCAACGTTATTTGTTGCTGACTAATTTTTTAAGAACATAATTCAAACCTTAATGTTTTGTGCTTAAGTTAGTTCAAAGTAATATTAAAATTCGGCGTGTAACACCTGCATTTTTAATGTTACCCAGCATTCAGCAAAATTATTCCGTGCTATACCTATATATTAATCATATTCGTGATCACCCATAGTGGCAGTAATTAAATCCTCATTTGGCTGTACTTCTCCATTTTTATCACTTTACTAAGCCAATTCCTTCAATTTCCTTGTCTTTATCTACTCCGAGTACTCATCTATTGGAAAGATTTTTCCCTCTAAGTCTAACTCTTCAACTATGGGTAAAGTTAGAAAATTTATGTATCATGCCGCAATATTTTGGGTCTCATTTTGAATATTTTATGATGAATAACATAACTTTTTCCACCAACGCAAATCCATACGGAAGTCCTAGAGCAACTCTCACCGTTGAATTCGCCTCGTTGGGAATATTGATTGTAATAATGTTTGTCCGCAGTCGAGGTTTCAGCGGCATTGGATCGATTCAACTCTCATTATTTTGCTTTTCTACCTCTATTTTGAATATCCGAGTGAGTGACATGTCAGTGTTCAATCCATATTTTCGTATCGTCCAGTTGAACCATGTCTGTCGTAAATCTTTTAGCCGAAAATATCGGTGGTAAGTTCCAAAGAACCCAGAAATAAAATACCGACTAATGTTTTCAGGAGAATAATATGTTTATAGAAAGATGTAAGGAATTCAAATGCTCAAGCGAATTCAGCTAGCCTTTAAATTTACTTTCATTAAATTAATCTTTGATTCTCAGAGAGTATCTTCACAGCCTCTAATTTGGAATGTATATAGCTCCGCCTTCACAGAGCTCCTTGATTATGTATGGGAAAAGAGGTAATATTAAATTTTAGTCCTACATAAGGCATATATGGTCAGATAATCCTTCTCTATGTTAGAATATCTTGCGGACTTTTATTCACCTTCAGTTATAAGGATAATTTTTTGAAACAGCACTCCTTAAAACATTCGGGTAGCTTAAAAAAATATTGCTACACTATTCGTTCCACTTACAGGAAGATAAGTAACTAAAAAGTAAATTTATTGTATTTCAGCAGAAATTACGTACAGGTTCATAAAATTACTTAGTTCCCGTAGAATTGCTAAAAGTGTAAATCTTAGTCCCTTCAATTTGATAATTTTGTCATTTAAAACACAGTAGAATTTTTTCCGTGATTTATGAGTGGACATTCATGATATGATGTGCCCATCGGGTACATTCATAACAATATTAATCTCTGCTATGAACGTAATATTTGATGGAAATAGGAAAGTTCATTCACAACAAGAGTTATTAAAATTACGATACGGATTATTTTTCGGTCGAGCAGAGCTGTGCAATTTTACGTTTCCTGGAACTTTTCTCAAGACAAACTCATTTGTATCACCAGGCTGCATGTAAATGATCATCAACAAGGAGCTACGAGTTATCGCCAAAGGTTATTTTTCTGATCATTTCTAAATATTATTTGTTTTAAAAGCAAATTTACTTCAAATCTATTCTTCGATCTCTTTTATTTTTTTAAATAATGGTTTTCAAACAAAACTTTTATAAAACTTGTTAATAATTTTAACGTATGCACCCGATGCAATAGATTCCTTTGTTCACTTGATAGGTCATTCATTAGCGAAGTGGTATTTTAGCGACAGCGGAAAGTAGATCTTTTGAGAGAAGTAGTAGTTTTTGTTCCGGAATTCTCTCATTAGCGATGGGCCAAAAATGAGAATGTCGTCCGCGTGTAATTTTTGTGACTACTACACTAGATATCTGGCTCTTTAGTAACATATCTACTACTTCCTTTCCTCGAGCTCTTGCTGCCACCAACATTTCGTAATTATTTCTACATTTAACTATAGTTACATGCTTATTAGTACACAATTAATTTCTTATTAGTTACTGAATGTCATCTTATTAGGGTCATAAAGTAGTATATATTAATCACAATTACTAAAATAATTAAAAACCTTGTGAGTTAATTAATTCATTCACAAATTTAGCATTTGGTAATGGGAAAAAAATATGAAAAGTGTATCAATTTTCTGTTTCATTCGTGAGAAATATGTGTTCAAAAGTGATGCCAGGCGTTGTTAAGTTTGTGGGAAAATATCTTGAACTATTTATTGGTGTGGAATTATCTTTTTTGGAAATATATTGAAAGGTATTCGTAAAAAATCTCACTGTGGTGAAGTAACTCAACAAAGATTGCTTTGTCTTCTTCATCTTCTTCCTCGTTATAATGAGGCTCTCAAAACACGTGTGCCCTACACCAGCTGGCTTGAGAAAAATAATACGAAGAATGAAATTATCAGTAAGGTTATAGTGGAAGGGAAACTGATAAATGAGATCAGGACATGACAGCGAGGTTACAGTGGATGCAGGCACCCTAGAAGAACTTGAAGATCTATAAATTGTCAAGGGTATTAGTTGAGTGATGATGTTTAAGAAAGTAAACTGAGAGATACGAGGTTAAAGATCATATGCAGGTGTTGCTGAACGTGTTGCGAAATGGCAATGAGAATTCTCTCAGGAAATAAGAAATTCCTTGCAAAAATACTTGATTAATGTCTTATAATCTCACATTTAAAACGATTTCAATGAATTGGCAAAATCCAGCTTTCTTATTTAAATCGATTATTTTCCTTTCATTCCTTCCTTCGATACTTTCGACAATAACTGCTGAAGTCAGTAACAGTAATTTGTTGACAGGTATTTAAAAAAAATTATATTTTATCGCTTGTAGCTATGAAAAATTGGTGTTTTTTTCAAAATATATTTAAATGAATTTCTTTATTGTGACATTCCATTTTACAGCAGTTTTTCTCAACCGCACAGCATATCCATCTTTCAAGGTAAACAGTCCTTCATAATCCTAATCAGTTCATCTATACATGGCCTGATGACGATGGACCTATCGTTCAGCGAAACGTCGGCTGTGTCGGAGAACCTAACCCGGTGGAAATCCCTAGTAACTCTCCACGACCTTTCCCACACCTCACTCGTCCAATTACTTCCTGACTCCATGTAGACATGACTTTTCCTCGAGTCTTCCTCTTTTCCTTCTGCTCCTCATCATCATCATCACTAGCCAACAATCCTAAGATTGAAGTAAAATCTTATGCTTTCCCGGCGAATATATTCGAAAAAGGCTGTTCGGGCTTCCAGCCGGGTGGTCTCCCTCCTTTCTGCCGACGTTTCGGAACACGAGTCGGGTTCCATCATCAGGGCTAATGGTGAGTGGATGAAGTTTGCCAGCTTATACACTCTTCAATTGGTTGTAAGGTCTTACGTGATTGGCCGGGAGACAGCCAATCTTATTTTCCTTAGTGCTGATTTCCATACATTACTTAGTTAGTGAATACCCGGCGCGCGTCACGGTTGAGGGTGTTACTTGTCAGCCTGATCTCTATGGATTCCTTTACCAGTCTTTCCCAGAATTTAGTCTCACGGCATAGAATTTTCACGTGGTCCCACTTCACTCTATGGTCGGATTCAATGGCGTGTTCTACAACCGCGGATTTTTCCGGTTGGCAGAGCCTAAGGTGTCTCTTATGTTCTTTGATCCTGGTATTAATGGTTCTCCCCGTTTCCCCAACGTACACTTGCCCACACTCGCAAGGAATTTGGTAGACCCCTGGAGTTTCAAAACCACAAGGATCCTTGGTTTTAACAAGTAGGTCTCTTAGTTTGGAGCATGGCTGGAAAACGGTGTCAATACTGTGTTTTTGGAGGATCCTTGAAATTTATCCACTCACCATTAGCCCTGATGATGGAACCCGACTCGTGTTCCGAAACGGCGGCAGAATGGAGGGACACCACCCGGCTGGAAGCCCGAATAGCCTTTTTCGAATCCTAAAATTGGTTTGACGCAGCTCTCCACTCAATACTCCTATCAGCTCCTATCAGTTAATCTACTGTTAAATATATTTCGTTCGAGGTCTTCCTCTTCCGTTCTTACCATCCGCTTGCCATCCATCCACACTCCTCGGCGATTGTCTTCATCAGACCATCAAGTCTCAAGACATGCCCTATAAGGTCGTTCTGTCTTCTTTATAAGCTTTTCACAAGGTGTCTCTCCTCTCCCATTCTTCTTAAGACTATTCCTCTCTTCTCCCTCATTGCTAACTCGATCGATCCATTTGATCTTCATCATTCTTCTGTAGCTCCACATTTCGAAGGCCTCTATCCTTGCTTTCTCCGCTGCGGTCATTGTCCATGCCTCACTTCCATACAGAAGCATACTCCAAATGTAGGTTCTTATAAATTGTTTCTTTACTTCCTTTTTTTTTAAGTTTCCCGCTGTAAGCAGGTCTCTCTTTTGGTAGAATGCTCTCTTCGCTAGTGCTAATCTGCGCATAATTTCTTTCTTGTTTCTCCCGTCACTAGTGACCCTGCTTCCCAAACAACAGAATTTATCCACCTCCACCAGTTCTTACTTCCCTATATTAGTGTTAGTCTTGACTACTTTTCATTTGCTGCATACTAAAATCTTGGTTTTCTTTGCGTTTATTTTCAGCTGATATTTACCCATTACCCTACCCATATTAACCAGAATATTTTTCAAATCCTTCTCTATTTCTTCTATGACGGCTATGTCATCGGAAAATATTAGTATGCTAATTGTTTCTCCATGGATATTCACTGCCGAGGCCTTTTGTTAAATTTCATTAATTGCTCGCTCGTTTTAAACGTCGAAAATTACGGGTGACAACGCTCACTCACTCTCTTGCGTCTTCACGGCTGGGCCCTGGTTTTATCACCGCTACATGGTTTTTGTATAAACTGTGGACGATTGCTCTGTCATTTTAAAGAAATCCAATTTCTTTTAGCATTCCAAGCATTTTGCTCCAATCCACATTGTCATATGCCTTCTCCACGAACGCAACGAACGTTGGCTTGTTCTTTTCCATTCTCCTTCCTCTGAGCAACCGAAGGACTAAAATTGCTTCCCTCGTGCCTCTGCTTTTTCTGAATCCAAATTGGTCCTCATTCAGATACTCTTCTGATCTTCGTTCTATCCTTCTATAGATGATTCTTGTCTGTATCTTGAACGCATTTGTGGTCAGGCTTATGGCCCTAAAATGTTCGCAGTTCTCCGCTCTTTTTCTCTTAGGAATTGGGATTATAATTATCCTCTCGTAGTCCTTTGGAAACTCACCCGTCGAATGTTAGTAATGTTTTCGTACAGCTGGTTCAACGTATTTTTTCCTGCATTTTAAATTAGGTCTTCGGGAATATCATATAACTTCCTTTTGCTATCCATTTCAACAATTTTTTTGGAATTATTTCATTCGCCTTTCTTTCCTTCGGCTGTTCTAAAGCCGACGTAATCTTCTATCTTCGAAATTCCTAACAACATCTTTCCTTGTATCCATTAATTTTCTTATTCTGTTTCTTCTGGATAGCGAATCTTGGCTGAAAGCTGTGCCAGGGTCGATTTCAGTGGAATGAATTAATTACCGCTACAATTCTGAGGATAACTTTTTGGCGCCGAATTCAAGACCAAATGAATAAGAATCCATCTGCATTTGTTCCTAAAGAGCCAGCCAGCTATCTATTGTAGCCGCAAAAATTTTACGTGGGCGGCAATTGTCATATTTTACCCATCGTTGATTAGAGAATTTCTGAAATAAAAATACTATTTTTCTTTAATAGCCTACTTTTCCTGACATCAACGGAATCGTTGAACGTAGCTGTATTTTTGTTTTTTTTTTACAGAATGACGTCTTTCGAAAAATGTTTAGGTGACACGCTTCGGGAATATTCTTACCACAAATGAAATTTTGTAATCAAATTTAAGAATGGTAAGTAACCGTTATATATTGTCAAAACAAAGTGTACAAATTCGATGGTAGGTCGATGAAATTCCCTTTTAATTCTGAAAACGTTGAAATGAATGGGAGTTTAGAGAAGTAACTGGTTTGAAGTTTAATTTCACAAATTTTTAAAGGTACGGCTAATTTTTCCTCACAGCTCGAAAACTTAGACGAGAAATGTCGTTCTGCTGACTTCATCTTTGCTGATTCCAATGCATCGCTAAACTCGGTCTTGAGTATAATTGGATTTATTTCGCAAGTACACGACTGCTCACGGAATTGAATTCTTACCCAATGAATGTTGACAGAGACACCGACCGGATAGAGCTTTTGGCGGGGATATACCCTAATATGAGCTTTTTTCTAGCTTCTAAAGGTTCAAGTGTAAATGCGTGTCCTTGAACTAAAACACACTCCTTGGATTGTCCTGTCTTGCTAACAATCTGCATCCCATATTTTTTACATTGTAAAGGAAAGAAAAATAAGCAAGGTTACAGAGGAACTCGTCCAACATGATAGGATAAATGCAATAAAAACCGTGTACCTTGACATCCTTCTGAACAATGTTCATCATGGAGTTTCAGTCGAGTGTGTTCGCCATTGTCCTTTAACCAGCGAATGACCGAGACGGGATATGTTAGAACTGGCGCATATGATGACTTGGTGTCTCTGTATGCATACATTAGATAAGTATGCATTCAATTCAGTGAGTAGTTGTGCATTTGCGAAATTCGCCGATGTACGCGAAACGCCGAGGATAGCAATGCATGCGAGTCGTCTGCGATTGAGTGCATAGAACGAAATTTCTGGTCCCAGTTTTTGATCTGAGAGGAAAACATTGGCAGCCTCTTTAAAATTTTATCAATTAAAACCCTAGATCGATGGCAATGCGAAAAACTTCAATTTATCTGAACGCCATGAAAGGTTAATTCGTACTTAAAAAAATTGTTTGGAGGAAAAGGAGCAAATTACGTAGGATTTGTATCAGACAGTCATCGGAGAAAGAGCAAGGGGTGAACTTGGTGTGGGGTGAATAAAATAGCAACATCAAATGTTGTGGGATAAAATAACAACAGGTTCAAGATGAATTCCATGTCAAAAAGGTCCAATATGAAAAGTTAGTCTTCCTTAAATAGGACAGTACTTGACGGGAAAGATTTATTGGCAACAGACTTCCAGCCCTTCTTTAAAAATATATATATAATTTCATAAAAAGGTCAAAAATTGAACAATTTGTATTTTAAAAACGTTTTGTGACATATTTTCTGTTACTACCGGGAAGTCTGACCACTTCCAACTATTTCGTAAATAAAAAAAACACCTCGATGATCCGTCTGTCTGCGGTGAATCAAGTAACAAAATCTCACCAAATGGCAATAAAATCACCGACTTGTTCTATGATTGCTTAGTCTCTTTGACTGATAAATTTTTTGCTGACGAGAATTTGAAGAATGTCATGGAATTGCATTGCTTCCGGAAAATTTATGAAATGTAAGGGCCGTGATAAAATAATCTGGAAAACCAGGTGCTAGAGTCAACTTGCTAGCTTAATTACGTAGAGAACTCTGCATTAGATGAGAAAACGTATGCTCTAGAAATGAAAGAGCGATGCTTCATTGCCCTAAATCACTTCTTTAGTACTCCAAGGAAAACTGTCTTAATCGGTAGAATACTATAAGAATAATTCCATTTAAATTTTCCACACTTGGACTTATAATTCATACGTAGTATGCCGTTGGCGTGGTCTTTCAAAGTGGGTTCGCTCACAAAAATTATTAAGTAATTGGGTTGGAGTTTGAAGAGTAAAAAGATCCTTATTTCTCCGTTTTTCCATCCGCCGCCTTCTTCTGTAGCTGTTCGTGAAGAAATATCGGCGGTCATTGAGATGATGACGTAACCCACTCCTGCTGTGCTGGTCTCCGCTTCACAGCTTCCTGCTCCCAGAATCCAAGCTCATGGTTTGTTGTCGTGTGCGTGTTGCTGTGACCGATTTCTTCCCACGAACGGTTCTCTCTGAATGAGTCAGTGACCTGGAACTCAAATGACGCCACCGACTCACGAATAAAAGGGCACCAGCTTTTACGATTTTTATTTACGGCCGTATGAGGGATCTTCTTTGGCCGTAATTTTGCTTTCACTTCAATGCACCACTATTGTTATTTTCACTTATTGCGAATTTCAGGTATGAGTTGGTGGGCGACCGTAATTTTAGAAAGTCATTCTTATGCCATGATTTCAGTTAATCTGATTCAAGGATAGTCATTTTCCTGCTCTTTATTACATCTTGAAATCCTGTTAATATGAATATTTGGTGCAATGAGTAGCATTAGACATTCGGGAGGACTTGGAAAGTAGCCTGAAAATTATTTTTAGACCCAGGAAATTCAGTTTGATCAATGTTGACTCCCCTTCGTCCCAAACTTTCCTTTCATAACAAAATTGATCATAAAGTGTCTGCTCTGTCTTCAAGAGCACCAAATTCCTTTCTAATAGTCCCTCTGCTTGTTCGTTACATCAGTGGCGCAGTGAGGGGGAGTTTGGGGGCTAAAACCCCCCAGAGCTCAGAATTTTTTAAAAGTTTAATCCATTTTACTTAATTGGATTGATATTACTAAGAGGATAGCGTAAGGATTAATAAAATATTTCTCAGAAAGTCATAAAATTCACCATTTTGAACTATTTATCTTAAAACTCCGAATGTTATTAATCTCGCACCTACGCTTATCCTGGTGGGTATTCCATACCCCCACACACCCCGGTATTAGTTGCACCTGAACCCCCCTCAGCCTGAATTTCTAGCCACGCTCCTGCGTTATATCACTGCAAGGGTGATCTTGCCGTTTGTTCCTTGTTTTCTCAGGAATGAGGGACGACCTGCTAGCTTAATTGCGAAGAAAACTTGGCATCAGATGAGAAAATCGCGGTTGCATGTTTATTGTATATGCATTCGAGGTTTGCCCAAGGTAGCGTTACTTCGCTACCGCGCTACTTTGAATTGATGAAGTCCATCGAAACAGCTTCACTTATGTACTATTGGAGGAGAAGTGAAATGGAAGAAGAGAGAGAACACGAATAGAGAAATCGGTGATGGAGTTAGGAGACGACAGACTCTGTGGCGGGAAGAAATAGTCACGGGTTTGAGTCTGCGGCAAACGAAGGGACACTTGGCTGAAGAACGGGTCATGAATTGGGGTATTAGGAATTGCTTTGTTGCTATGGCGAAAATTTACAATTTATTCTAACATTCATACCAAATTAATTAATTAAAAATGAATTTAAATTTCGATTTTGACGCGAAGCCCACTTTATTTTTACAGGAATGACCAGTGCTAAAGTCAGTAGAATTAAAAATTGGTATTCACCCTAATCTGATAATAACAATAATCATTTATTTATGTATTATCATTTCAGTATCAGCAAATGTAGAAATCAGGAGAACAATATTATAAAGCATAAAAATTGTGTATTTCAACACATAATTGGGCAGCTTAGGCTCATATAATATACTAGGAACAAAACCTCACCGCAGTTAAATTAAATGTTATTGTATTTCTAAAATAATTTACTTAAGAATAAATTTATGAACGATATATTTATTACAATTGAATTTTGATATTTGTCTTTCTTTTTCGAATTTCTTCTGATATTTGCTAAACGACTTAGGCATTATATAATCCCCATTTTGTCAATAAACCTGTTATTTATTTTTGGGTTTGCAAAAATTTCCCTCTTTAATTTAAAGTACTTAAATTGCTCCCGTAGTATTCGTTTTCATGGCATTTACCGAGTTAAATATGGTAAAGTAGGTATCTTGGTTAAAATTAACGCAAATAATTTGGTACATACCATTCAAATATGTTGGGACTTAAGCTCATATACTTTATCTTATCTGTTGAAACTTACTTTACCTTAAACTTTACCATGATTCACAATTTTAAACACTCACTTTTTACCATCGGCCCTCATTATTTGGTTTTGGGATGCCGAACCCCAAGATTCGATGCCGTATTTAATAGGCGTTTCAAGGAATGAAAAAAATACAATAAAGACATACAGAATAAAGTTCCTGCTAGACATCGGCTTAAAATGAATGAAAATTAAAGTTTCATTGCAGCAGCTTTCTCAGAATCACAGCTATCCACAAATGTTTGTACTGTGGCTATCCTATTGAAGTAAACAAATAAAAGTTAACCCTTGGGACATATTCTGATACGTTTTTAATTGTATTGCATTGGTAATTCAGTTGCCTTCACATGAATGACCGAATATCGTGACATCACGATTCACGGGAATATAAGATGAATTTATACGCATTGTCATTGACTTATTAGCATTTATCATTACTCATTTGTCATGAGACCACTGTAAGAAGTCTTCTTCCAACATATTTTCACCACTTCCAACATTGTTATGCCCAATCATTGATTTAGTGTGAACTACATGCTGCTACAATCTTTTGTGACATTTTTCATATCATTTACATATATTGACAACGGTCCTAAAACAGCCTAGAGGATCACCTTCAATACCAATCATACGACTGTACAAATGAAATATTTAAATCTTATGCTTCATTTTAGATGGATAACCTTGAAAAATTTCTTGGCCTTATGCACAATACAACATCTTGGAATTATTGTTTAGAGAATTTGCTGATCTACCTTATCAAAAGGTTAAGTGTAGTCTGTACATAATGCCAACATATGTTATTAAGTACATATTTAAGTAGTGACAATCATACTCAGGCAGTTGCATCTGGGCCTCTGAGGTATTCCTCTTTTAATACAGTGTTGAGTTTCACGTAATGGGGACTTCTCCTCTGAATAGTTTCTTATGTGTGTTCATTGGAGCATTTTATCTAGTATAAGTAAGATTCACTCTGGTTTTTACCTTCATAGTGCTTTGCAAAGCCGTTCTTATGCACCGTCCTCACTATTGCTTCCTTGAGATATTCAGGGACAGTGCTGTTTCCTTTGGTTATGTTAATTAAATAACTTAATACTGGGTATAATCAAACAATTATAAAACTGTGTTTAAGGACAAAATATGCGTATTCTCACCCCTACATACCTATAGAAGTTCTTTCATTGACTAAAGGCGGTTATTAGTTTATACGTATATATAAATATGTATCCACAATTAGATTTTTAACCCCAATTAGTGTCGTTTATGATGATTAAGTTTACATTAACACGTTGCGGACCGGCCACGGAGATTTCCGTGTTTTCACATGTGATAATAAAACTTACTCTGCTTCTTTTAATATTAGTTCTTTACTTATGTTCGCATTTGCATCTGGTGTATTCCAGAATGTGCTTTCATTGATTTAGATTAGTTTTATACCATTCAAATAATAAATTTATTAATATTTTTTCAATGAATGTAATCCACTTTTAGAGATTACTAATGTATAGGAATGCTTACATTTGCTTAAACTATTTATATTGATTGTCTCAGTCGCGAACATTCCCCCTTGATATCCACAATTTAACCAAAGGTCGTATAATTGAAACTCTAACTTAACTAAAATATTGTGCGCTTTACTCAAGCAGTAATCGATTTGAACGCTCGTCGACTTGAAATTGAGTGTTCTCAGATCTCTAATAATTACTCAAAACGAAAATTAAACGGAGATTTCCCCCGTACGAATGGCAGCAGGGCGGAGGAGGCCTTGGAATCTCTCAGCTGTCCAGAGTAAACACATTTGAACTTGATTCTTCGTGTCCTTGGTGCGATCCACTGCTCTCGTTTGATTCGAGAACATATCTCGAGGTGATGCAGCGAATCGCATAATTGATGTTATCTCAATGCAGCGGTAGAGGTCGGAGGATAATAATCCAACGTCAAGGAGTGACTTTCACTTCACACGCACAATTATTTCCCGCTTTTGATTTCGCATCCAAGTGATTTCCGTGAGTACTACAGTTCTGGGAAACTTGCGACCTGGATTTATGCTAATAATCTCCCTCCCCAATGAGACGGCCATCATCAGTCCATATCATACATGCACACGAATGCAGTAAAAACCCGTCCTTCTCACGTCTGCAGTGAGGAAGACATCCAAGAGAACCTGTGTCAATGATTTAATTGTAGAAGCATACATACACGTGGAGAATGATAAGTCAGAAAATTTCCACGTTTATCTAATTAATTAATAACTTTAAGTAAGGCCCTTTAAGAGAGAGAATGAGGACCCAAGAAGGGAGCAACGCACCTGGGCCGGGACCCAGTAATTCAACTGATACGCCCGCGCACCCGGGGAGGGGAGTGGAATGGGAAGGAAAAAGGATAGAGGCGCCGCCGCGATAGGAGGCCAACGACGCCTTCAAGGAATGGATAGGGTTGGAAGGGTGGGATAGAGAAAAACCCTCGCCGCTATGAAAGCGGCCATAATTCGTTGTGCCAACGATTTTGGAAGATTTTTCTATAAAAGAGAAAAATCCAACGATGAAATCGTTGGAGCCCTTTAAGACGATCCCAGTCTCTGACTAATATACATAAACAAAAACATCCAGGCCTCCATGGCAACAATACAAAATATGATGGCACCACATGTGGTTGCCACATACACACATGCATACTATTACTATCCTGAGATTGAAATACATACGGCAGTCCCATCTTCACCCCAAGCCACTACTTTCACCTCCCTGAGGCTCTTCTGCATTCTTCTCTTGATCTGCCTTGGCTACTCGTCCCTTGGGACTTTCCCACCAATTTTTCCTTCCAATATTCTTCCCATATAATTTCTGTGTTCGTATATTAGGCAATTCTACCCTCTTCTTCTTCTTTGATGTACTGTGATCCTTAAGTGTCCGTTCTCCTCCTATTCTTCAATGTAATTCTCACCCTGTCCGTCTGTTTCATGTTCACTATCCACCACCACGTCTCGAAGGCCTCATTTCTTTTATGATCACTTTTTTGGATGCTCCAAGATTCTGAACATTAAACTGCCACTGCCCACACGAACTTTTTCACTCACAATTACTGTCGGAGTCAAATTTATTTGCCGCTGTACTTTGCAAATTTTTATCTGGACTTCAATACATGTCATAATAAGAATAATATGTCATTTTAAAGGATATTTTATTTTCAATTCTAATTTATTTTTTGCTCTATGAAAAATTCAAAAATATGGACACGCCAGTGCAATGAATGACTCCGCGCACCATAAAATTAGCCGTTTTGTCAACTTAATGAACTTTGCCACTCAACCTAGGGAAAACTACTTCGTCTATAGCATTCATCTTCCGCAATAAGTTACAAAAATTAATTTAAATTGCCTTTTGCGTATTTTTATAACGCATATTTTGTAGGAAAATAACGAAAATGTTTGAACACTATGTAGTCCTACTGCTTACCCCGAAAGAAGAAATAAAATTGATAGAAACACTTCTTAATTTATTTACCATTTCTCTATGATACATAATCTGTAAAAATATTGATATTTGTGAATGTCAACAACTTCTATCAATGCCATGTTGCCAAACGGGGCCCGGCCTGCGCTGGTTACCGGGAGGCAAAGTTTCGAGCGCAAGACGTGGCAACGCAGCATTCGTTCGCTCCGGCGTAATTTTTTAATGCCCATATATAATATTTACTTCATAAAAAATATGTGTTTTTGGATATAATTCGGTATTTTTTTTTTAGAGAGATAGACTGTAGAACAGGCAGATTCAGAATGTCTTTTTTTTCCACGATCAATGAGAGATTATAACGGCAGCGTTAGAACTCACAAATAGATTAGATGACTTTTAGTGTAGCCTACTTATTCCTGTATAACTTAGTGAATGTTACTTAATTTCATTATTATTTCTATCAGAATATGGTAGCATAATATGTTGGCGTGCGTGACGTTTTTTGGACTTTGTGGAGTGCATGTGGAAGTCCAATTGCATGCTGGTGATTGATCAACCCCTGCCAAACACCCTAGAGGTGGCTCGCAGGGTACTATGTAGATGTAGGTGTACTATTTTCACGCGGTCGCTCAAAAGTTCTCTTATCCAGGAAATGACATCTTCATCTAGACCTTGAGATTTCAGTTTTATCATTAACTTTCCGTGGGGTACTTCATCAAATTCTTTTTTGGAATCAAGAAAAATCGTGTCCTCTCCGGAGACTAAAATATCGTGGGCGAAAAGCGCTAACTGGGTTTCGCACGATCTGCTTCTCCTGGATGCATTTTGAGTTCTCATCTACAAGTTTTGCCCGTCTAGGTGTTTCATTACTGAGCTACCTACGATGAGTTCAAGGACTTTGCATGAGATTGACGTTAAAGATGCCAGTATGAAATTAGATGGCTATTCCTTGTCTCCGCTTTTCAATATTGTCGCTGCATTAGCAATTTTCCAGTCAATAGGTAATTCGTGTTGCTTGACAGATTTACTAAATCTTAACTGCAAAAAGGGGGCAATTTCTGAGGCTAGTTCTCTATATACGCGAAAAGGGATTTCGTCTGGACCAGGTGATTTATTTGGACTGAGTGATTTCAATAAGTTCCGCGGTCTTTAATTTCAATAGATGGCATCTTTCGTGTGCAGAGGTTGTCAACTGTCTCGGATGAATTTTTAGGAGGCTCGTTGAACACGCTCTTGAAGGAGGAATTTAATAAATTTGGTTATATCGAAACTGCTCTTCAACGGATCTCCATTATCGTTCCTCAGCGAAAAAACGGTTGATATTTTACCTTAAACTTCATCACCATCATAAGACCAAAATGCTTTTGGGTTATCGCGTAACTGCTCTACAGGTGTTTTTCTTTTAAAATTCGTGAATGCACTCTTCAACGCTTCCTTCGTGGCGGCTTTAGACAACTTACATATTTAAATTATTAACTCGCGTTCATTAGCGGATAAATACGAGCTGACTTTTTTCATTTAAGCATGGCACGCTATATGTCGCCTCAAATGATTTTCTCACTTCCGCGTCAGACTATGTCGGTTCGCTGCCTTCTTATTTTGTTTTTCTTGGGATATAGCTATTTATTCCCGAAGTTACGAGTGAAGGAACAGTCTTCCAAGTATTCTCTACATTTATCTTTAATATTGATTCTTGAAACGCGGGGAAAGCATTTTTCAGATGACACTTAAACCCCTCAAAATCAGCCCTTTTTAAAATGAAAACTCCGATAGATAATCTGCACCGAGAAGAGGGTTCTTTTTATTCCATTAGTCGGAATTTTCAAGAGTAAAAGGAGTACTTGTCGAACTAATTCACTGATTTCAAAGACGCCATTCTCAACCTATGGAACGCCTTTCTCAGCGGAGCATGGAACAAGTGTGTTTTTACATTGTGCAAACTCTAAAGCGTTAAAGAACAATTCACGCTAAAACGAAAAAAAATTACCAGGGCGCTGAAGAGATACTTGGCTCCATCACGCGCTATCTTACTCCTCGCTGATTAAAATTAACTCTGACGAGTCTCTTTTAAAATTTGTACGTAAATATAAGTAATGTATTAGGCTTCGATCACCGCGTATTTGAAAACTCCAACTTGAATTTTGGCGATGAACAACAAGTCGAACCCATGCAGAGAATATAATTCGTGTAAGTTTAATGCCTTCCCTCATCAATGTCAACTTAATCAACCTTATCCGCTACCCGCAGTTAAGTTCTCAAAACTTCAGCCATTAAAATATTGCGATAACTGGTGAATACTTAATACTATCAATCCCGTACGACTTATCGTCTTCTTTTATCAAAGATCTCTCCATGAAACTTGTACACAGGTTTCATTGTTTATTTAATAAAGATCAATGTTCATGAACAATTTCCACATTTTCCTGGCGATACCAACCCAAGAGTTCTCGCTATGCTGTCAATGTCACCCTGGATTTTGGTTATACGTTAATGGATGTAAAGGAAATTCCTTTGTGCTCGCCTTGTTTCGGTAAATTATCACACAAGTAGGCATGGACGGATCCAGGATTTTTTTTCGGATCCGGATTCGGATCGGATCCTTGATTTTTGGAGCCGGATCTTTCGGATCGGATATTTTCGGATCTAAATGCATTTTCAAATTCCTGACGCTGAGATTTCCCCGATGATTGTTCAATCTCTTGAGAAGAGTCACACTATGTGCCAGTTGTATTTTGCCTTTTTTATTTTCCATGGCTGAAATTCTCCTACGTAACCTCTGCGAGAGCTTTCAAACAAAACGGTTCATGAGTAGGACAATAATCGCATGCGACGGCGCATTCAAAGAGAAAATCGGAACTCTTTCCACCCTTATGGGGAGCTGCATTCACTGGAGCTATTATTCAAAATTTCGGATCCAGATCCGATGTCTTCCGCGACTTAGGATCCGATGTATCCGATGAAGGGCAATATCCGCGGATATTTGGATCCGAGGTATCCGATCCGACCATCCCTACACACAAGTGTTAAAAATATCGCACAAAAGTTTCGTATTGAGGGACATATTACTCACAATGTGCAAAAGTGTCTAAAAATATTGAACAAAAAATTCTAAATAAAAATATTATCACTTCAGTATCATTAAATAAGAGTAGCGTCTTAGATTAAACGTCTAAATAATTGCTATGAATGTTGTGATAAAGGATTGAAACAGTAATTTCACGGTGATTGAGGTGTTATTCATACCTCATACGTACCTAATTTGATTGCTGAGATATTTAAGAGATGAAATTCAAAAATGCCTTCCACTTTGACGAGGGGAGTATCTAGTCGCCTCAACGGCTGACTAATGATCTATATATTTTCTCTGCTACCACTTTCCAGGCTCAACATGGACCATACCTATGACACAGCCATCCGACAGCCATCCAGACCTGGTAGAAGTCAGCTCCCGAAGCACTTAGTGAGTATACTTCAATTGGTTTGGGTGTGGTTATTTGGGTAATGTAACGATCCTTCGAGATGATACATCGCTTATAGTATTATTTATGGCGTGGATGAAGAGCGGTTATTTAGCAGTGGAAATATGCATTCTCATGTTCCCGCATGCGTTATTTTAAATTTAATGTGTATATGAAGGTCATTCGTAATTGGTCACTCGTAAGGAACTCATTCGTCTCTCAAAAGCTTTTGAGTATTTTCGTCAGAAAAATGTTAAATGTTACTTAATTTATGGAAAAAAGAATCGAGGGACGATGAATATTCTTTGGTTTTGAGGTTTCTATGAACTCGATGGAAGGAAAACCGTAATTTACAGTTTTTCAATTCTAAATTTGGCAAATATATTTTAATACGGAATTTTAAGATTAAATCCGACATAAATTTGTCCCACCTCTAGTTGTTGGATTAACTATAATGTTTTGATAACTTAATTTAACTAGGACGTTCCTCCCAAATTCGACGTGGGATTAATCCATTGGGTCACGGATTTCGACCGAATTCGGCAAATCGACTTCGCTTGATCAGAAAACGAAGCTCCAAAGTCTTCTCGCAATGCATTCTATGGTTAATGATACAAGGGAGGAGTGAGGCTGCGACAGGACGGAGCTCTTCCCCACAAATCTAAGTTAGTCCACAATGGGAATTATGGCAATCGGCAAATGTTATTGAGGGTGCGAGTAAATAAAAATGAAAGCGCGATTTTCACATAGCTCTTGTAATGGTACCCATTTATTGTAATCTGATATTTTTTCTCGGTAACCTAATTGGGGGCTCAACTACCTCGAAACGCAGCTGCGGGGATATCGCGTTTCGCTAAGGAAATGGAGTCTTAGGGGAAGGGTGGAGGAGGGAAAAAATGGCTAAGCGTGGGACAGGCGAGGGAGAGAAGGGACGCGATCAGAGCATGCCGGCCGCTTCACGATATACGCGGGCGTTGTGTGGCCCCCGTAAGCTCGGGGCCCTTGCCAATCGCCGACTAGCCCCACCTGGCCAGACCGCCCCTGTGCGGACTGCACCATTCCTCTAGTTTCCTTGATATTTCAAAAAATACCTCTATGACCTTTGATCCTCCAATATGAACTTCGGAGGTACTGTAATGAATACTACGGATCTATGAACTACACGCGTTAAAACCTATGGTTCGACACGGTGGTTAGCATGACTGATATGGTTGTCATGATACTTCTACGTCCTTTGGCCTCCGTAATGGCCTTGGAGGTCAACTAGTGGATAAGGCGAGTATTTGGGCTATACCACTGACTTGGGCACCCGATAAAACCTATGAATTGACGCAGGGGTGGATCTAGGATTTCTTTCAGGGGGGGGAGAGGGCACCAGCAAGGCCGTATCGAGGATTTTGTTCTGGGGGGCACAAGGATACCTCGTAATACAAAACGAACGCAACGATAGTGGGGCCGTATTAAAAATCCTGCATATTTCTTAAGGGTCAGGGGGGGACGTGCCCCCTCTCCTCTAGATCCGCCTATGAATTGACGTATTTGTTGTTGTGGTATTCTTTCTGTCACCCATATGACCTTGACTGTGACCTAACTGGGTCAACGGCAGAATTTTAATGAATAAGTGTTTTGTTTTTATTTATCAAGTCAGAAAACCTAAGAATTGACATAATTTTCATTGAAATTCTGCTTTTTTCTATCTTGATTTCTTTTTTTTCAATCGAAACCCCGTATGACTAATTTTAGATTTTGGTTTGGACCCACGTTGGGAGGTCAAAAGGTCAAAATTGTAAAATTTTGCTTACTTTCAACAAAACAAACCCTTTCCGATGAGTATGCCAATTATCATGAATACAGGGATAGAGGCAAAAAAATGGAGGTAAAAAACGACACACGATCAAAGGAACAGCCTGTAAAACAATATGGAGAAACGATCTTGCCTGCACTTCCGTATGCGATGTTTAGATAGTTTTTATTAGAGCGTTTCACTGCGTCGCGACGTGGCTTAGCACAACGGGGACGTGTGGTGACAACCCATGTGTGTACAATGTTTTCGACTTGTCTACTTGATGCGCCCGAGAATTGAAAGCGTGCGAATTCCATCGACATTGTAACTCCCTTGCTAACTCTCGATCTCTCGCTGTGATCGAAATCGTTCTTCAGTCATGAGTAGTCATAGGCGAGGTTCGAGTCGGAAGTGTAAGGTGATGGTTCAAGCGCTGATGTCACACTCCGCGAGATATTGCCGGAACAACTTCATCGCTTGCATTGGGAAATGTATCAGGTAATCTATAATTTTTATCTATCAACTACAAGCACAGTGGCGCCGACTCCATGGGGACTGAGGGGGCCCGAGCCCCCTCAAAGATTCGTTTTGGGGGGGGGGGGCGGAATTATAATAATCAAGATTTAATTCAAGAAAATAATTAATTTATATTATGCTTTGTGAAATCACAACAATATATTCGTATATTTTATTTTTTATTTAAAAAAGTTGCCTTTTAAAATAATTCAATAATGCGTTAAAATAAATAATTGTAAGGTAGTAAGCAGATTAACTGAAAACAAGTGGTGTGAATGATGATAGTGTTACGGTGCTGCGACAAACATTGAATTTAACCTCTTCCCGGGGCAAGACCCCCGATATGGGCCCCTCCAATATTTTTTATAAGTCGGTGCCCCAGTCGGCGCATTACATTTCCTAAATTTTCAAAATTGGGTGCTGTGCTTGCTTCCTTTCGAAATATCTGGGAGTTATTGCCATAAATTCTAACTGCAGTAAGTATATATCTACCGATTCGATCGATAGATTTTTCTTCCTCATAGGAAAATCTACTAGAATTGGTAGAAGAATAATGCGTATGCTTGGTTTGGCTAGGTAGGGCCTCCTTCGCTTCTATAGCGCTGGGGGGTTTTATCCCTATTCCCCTCCCTTCCATTCCTATCCTTTTCCCGGAGGCGTCGCGTCGGCGGGCTCCGATCGCGACGGCGCCTCTATCCTTTTTCCTTCCCATCCAGCCCCTCCCCGGGTGTCCGGGCGTATAAGCCTCGGGCTTGGTTCCTGGCCCCGGTGCGTTGTACCCTTAAGAGGGTTCGCCTTGAACCCTCAGAATTCTTGCAGAAGGGATAGATAGATATATATATATAAATGTGTCATAGTCTGAAGATGCTGAAGTTCGCGAAACGTGGTGTGGAAAGGTTTTCGGAGGAAAAACAGAGAGTGGTGCTATTTCGCACCCGTAGATATTGCCGCAAATTCAATGGGCCGAAAGCTTATTTTTGGATCCGGAAAAGAAAGACTTTATTTGTGAATAAAATGCAAAGGAAATTTGCGCTATTCGTGAAAAACTATGAAGGGCATTTAAAAGTCTGAACACGATCCAGGATTGGAGCCGCTACGGACTAGAAGGCTACGCCCTAGGCTTCGTTGATTTTATAATAGGCTGGGATTTTGAACCAATTTCCCAAAAGTGTACCGAAAAATAGGGTAGTTTCCTTCATCAAGGAAAACGAAAGGCATTGATAGCCATTCCTTACCCACCATTAGTGTATTCATAATATACAAATTATTTGGTTTTATAATTCCCAGTTTAGACGAATGGCAATCATCAATTTTTATCCTCATTAGAAAAAGGCCAGATCGGCGCCCATGCAATGCCACTCCAAGTGACGTCACATAGACCTAGTTTCTATACGAGTAGATAGGAGATTTACATCGTCTGAGACCAAGGTTCTTAGACTGTAAGGTTGCCTCATTCGTAACTGCGCATGCGCCAGCAGAAGTCCCGTTACGTCACTGTAGACCCTGTATGCCCGCTGATCCTAGCCATTTCATTGTTTGCACGCTAAAATTGAGAGAGAATATGTTCCTGAGACCTTGCGCCGCCTTGTGTTTAACGCGAATCTGAACACATTTCCTGCCATTTCTCTGGAAATCGTCTTTGTAATCCACTACTCATAAGACGAACTTTTTGTGGGTGAAGAGCGCCTTTAATCGTCGGATATGCCAGTCTCCCGTTGTACTGTGGCAACGAGCTCCAACAGCTTGTCGAAAACGAAGAAAGCTGGACGGAATGTCTTAAGGCCTGTTTACACGATACATTAACACGTACGAGTTAATGTAGGTTTGCGTGAATGATTTTTGTGGACCGGAACGGAACATGTACGAATGCATGAACCAAATTAGAACAGGTTCTATTTTCTGTGCATGCATTCGCACAAGTTGGGTGGTTACACGATGCAATTTGGCGTTCATTCTCGCGTTCATACATTTAGACATTAACCCGTTCGTGTTAATGTACCGTGTAAACAGGCCTTCATATCACAGGCGGATGCTTAAATTGAAAAATCTTTTATTGTATATATTAACTAATCGAATCATTGACCGTGTCTCGCCCCCACACCTGTGAAAAAAGTGGTGAAAGTGAATTAGTCAGACAAACTAAGTGGATATGCTAAAAATTTCGTAATCAAGACCTTAGATGCCCCTATTGCATTGGAAAATCAGGAATTCTTCCCTATTAAGGCAAATTGAACTCAATATTTTGCGCACTCATTCATGCAAGGACTGTTTTGCATATTCATCGTTTACCTCGTATGCATTGAGTAACATCGTGTGCCAATGGTAAGATATCAGGTAAACAAATTTCTAGTACCAAGTCTGTAAATTTGAGTCCTTTCGTATGCCTTTGAGAGCTATTGAGAAATTTTCGAGGCCACGGTTGCGCAAAATTGTTTATTATTTTAGGGACAGAAAAGTTTTAGCGTGTATAAAAATATTTATCAGGAATCAAGTGTTAAATCGTAGTTCACATAAAAGAAACTTACGTTATTTTAATCATAATATTTTATATCGAACTAGTAAATTGGTTAAGAATACCCTTTATAAACTTATAAATCTTGACTTGAGTCAAACCATTTAATATTTTTATGTACTCTTTCGCGTTTATATTTACCTGCAAAATGTAATGAAGTAGACTCTACCCTCTAATTAGGACTAATTCGTCAAATTACCTATGTTCTGTGCTGTGTCTCCAACTTGGACAAAGCAATTATTAAATGTTACGCCAAGCAGAGGGTCCTCACAAGAATAAAATGTTTGAACCAAAAAATGGAACAACGAAGAGCAACTTTGGTAGTGCCACTAAAAAGATTTAAAAAGTTGTTCAGTAAATTCTTTTACATAAATTCTTGAGTCTTATTATTTATACCCTCTTCAAAATGAACCTTTACGGTGGAGCTAAATTTCTACAAAAGACTTATGATCGACCAAATAGCTGATATTTTATTTATTTTATTTTATTTATTTTAATAAAGAGATACACATACAGCAATACTGCCAATTTAAAGTGCACTTATAACAACACATATTAAATAATTAAATAATAATGATTTGATTACAAATTTAAATAGAATAAAAAAGAAAAACAAACATTTATCCGGCTATCTAATCATTTATGTGATAAATATGTTAATGCCCGATGAGTAAAATTTTTAAGTGTCAGACCAAACGGATCAATATCACTGGGCAGAGTATTTATTAAAAGGGAAAGCCTATGGAAAAGAGAGCGCTTAATTACAGATAGCCTGGGTGTAGGAATGTGGAGTAAAGAAGTAGATCGGGTGTGGCGGGAAGGTACTCTAATGTTGAGGAAGGAAACAATGTCAGGACTGTCGAAGTGGGAGTTAAGGGTATTATAAATGAATTTGATGTCTGATTGAAGTCGGAGAAGGGATAAACTAGGGACGGATAAAGAGGATAAAACTGCACTAGTAGGTGACTCGCGGAGATTTGGGTTTCTAAATTTTACAATTTTTGCAAAAAAAGTTGTAACACTGTTAAGGGTGGCAAGATTAGTGGGGGCAGACATTGACCAAATTGGGGAGCAATAGTTGATCACCGGAAGAACTATGGTTGAGAAGTAGGATTGGAGGGCCTTCGTACTGGAGATATCCGTGAACCGGTAGAGTAGTCCTAAGAGATACATTAGTCTAAGTTTTTGTTTCAGCAATTGTCACTGAAAATTATCGGATTTGTTTCCTGCAGTGCTTTTTGGTGCCATGAAACATTTTTCTTTTTGTTTTTTTGACCAAAGGCTACAGGTGGAAACTTTCTGTGGGATTTAAGATAGAGAAGAGTCCTCTGATTCGAAGACTGTTCTCCACTCAAGCGGGCAACTATGGTGCTGTTTTGATAACGGCAATTGTTGGTGGTTCACTTTCCATTTCTAGAAATTATTTTACGGGGGAATTCTTATTTCTCTCAGCATAATATTGAAGTTAGTTCCGTTTCATCTGTATGCTTAACGTATGATTACTTTGTATTCCTAATACGAATGATTTGAAAATGGTAATAACGGTAAATTTACAACTCTTTTCACTCTATATGCTTATTTTTTTCTTCCCATTGAAGTAAAGGATTTCAATTTCCTCTTGCATAATTTTCTTTATCTTATGTATATTTTCAAAGCCCGGCGAGGATTGAAAACGAGCATAATTTCTATTTAAAAAGTGGCGGAACTGTAATTTTTTGAAACAACTAATTCCTTTTTTTGCGTATATTCCTCCCAGCCATATTAATGTAAGTTTAAATTATATTGCGGAAGTAGAAAGGAAAACAGTGTTTTGAGAGCAATAGGAATGAAGTGGGGACACGGAACTAACTCGCACACCTTCCCATTTCATCACTTAATCAGGACATCATAGCGTCTGAATACACGAATTTATCTTTTTTTAAATCTTAACATCATTATTTTCATTAATCGGCATTCAATTTAAAATTCGGCTTATAGCGATCGATAGAGGGTAACTTCAAAAACTAGCTATGGTAAGCAGTTACGCCCGCGGAAAGGCTAGAATTTGAAATGGCGCTGGAAGTTGGGTCTACAGTGACGTCAAGCCAATGGGAGCCCGAGTCGCGAATGAGGCAACCTTTACTCTAAGAACCTTGGTCTGAGACTACCAATGCATGCACGAGGCACAGAGCTCAGGGAATCAGCTCTTGATAATGACCTATTAAAACTACCTAAGGTCGGCTGCTAGCAGGGTACTCTGCTACCTGCTAGCATCCCTCATCGTATCAGCGCTCAAAGCCTCGCCCCAAGGTCACCTCACTTGCGGCAGCGGGAACCAGAACGACGTCACACGGGTTCTTCCCAGCATTCATACTTAGCCGTCGCGTTTTCTCGCGCTTGAAAATTTACACTTTTCATTTAATGACGAAAAATAGATATTGTCATTCAAAAATCTAAGAGCGTGAAATACGTACTCCAGGAGTAATTAACTTTCGATTTAGGCAATAAAAAAATAATAGGAAACCGCCCTATTACATCCGTCAAGCTTACTTTCGATTAGCTTGGGCCGCTCCGGCGATGGGTGGCAAACACCTTGAGCTCATCCAGCCCACGAGTCAGTTGTCAGTTGCGCATTGTGAATCTTCTTTGTCATCTGATGAACACTTTCTTTCACGAAGGCCACATTGTTTATTCCGCAACTAACAAAATTTATATACATTTCTATTGATTTATAATTTCCCACGAATTGGGTCTCCTGAATGAGTCTTCTATTTAGATATTAAGATAGAAATTTATCAAGTAAATTCCATAACGATGGCAAATAACATCTGTCGTTGTTCCATTTTTCTTCAATTCATTCTATGTTTCTAAACATATCGGTTTCAATTTGCCATCGACAGTGCCTCCATTTGATGATGAAACTGATGCTTTCATCTCTAACCCCATATTCAGAAGCTAGCTCAATTGACGACAAGATGCATTCCTGCCTAGCGAATTATAGACAGACGGGAATTAGGGAAGAATCGGTAGATGAATATCGATCTTTTAAATTCACGTTGGTAAACGCAACATGCCAAATCAACTCATTTTCGTTTCGGTCTCAGTTCTGACCAATCTGAAACGAGGCTTAACGGTTAGTATACGTTAAGAGTGACAATCTAGTTTCCACTCATTCCTCAATGTCGTAATATATTTTTTTCAATGTCCCTTTTCAGTTTAAAAAGAGCCACCACTCCAAGTCACAAGTCCAATTTGCAGAGACGCTTGGTTGCCGTGATTATATTATTGGCTATATTAGCTGCTGCACTGCTGATTGCTGTGGGAATTCTTTCCTATAACTGTGAGTAACATAAAAATAATTTCTGCTTCATTCCTACTCAAAAATCCTTCTGTAACAGTGCGATGTTTTTTTCTCGCGAACTCACTCTTCAAGGGTCAAATTACTTGTGTAGCATGTAGAATAATTTAAACGCATGAAATGTGAGCAAATAGTGAGTTTCATATTTATTTCACCTTGGTGAGACGAAGTTTTTTTAAAATTACTTATTCATGTACGATAATTTGAATTTCCATCGCTCTCTAACCCAGAGCTTTTGATATTGGCCAAAAGAATATTTGATGTTTGCAGTTGCTTTAAAAATTTGCTAATTGGCCTTAATTACATTTAAGTCAACATCATTAGTCAACAATCCTAAGATATGTTTTACGCAGCTCCCCATTCCTCTCTCCTATCCGCTAACCTTTCTATAGCGACGTATTTCTTCTATTTCACATCCTTTATAACCCTTTGTCCTATATAACTCATTCTGAGCCGTTCTTTGCCCTTTTTCACTTCCACCTGTCCTTCAACTATTGTCTTCATCAGACCATCATGCCTCAAATGTGGAAACCAAATTGTCCCATCTTCTCCTTGTACTTTTTAAGATACTACTATTTCTCCTTTCTTTCTTAGTTTTCACTCTACGTTTTAGTATATTGTATATTCAAGCTAGCTGATTAAATAATTTTTCTGCATCACCTCTGCTTGCAGCCAACAAAATGAGTGATACAGTCCTGGAGCCACAAGTCTGCACCTCAAACCAATGTGTTGAAACAGGTGAGATAAAGGGTGAACTCGCTATAACACATGTTTGAATGAAAGAGATTTAATTCAGATAATATTTTTAAATGATAGTGTAAAATACGCGTCAATATTCATTTTCACATTTTCCGTCATATTTGAACGCAAAGAAATAAATTATATTTTTATTATATTCGCAGTATTTCTGTGGAATTGATTCATTTTTGAACTTGACTGTTTCTTATTCATCTTCATTTGTTTTTCAGCGGCCAATCTCATGAAGTCCCTGGACTTGGATGCAGACCCCTGCGAGGACTTCTATCAGTTCACGTGCGGCAACTGGGCGGCCAATCATCCGATCCCAGATTTCACGGCGTCCACCGATTGGTTCTTTGAAAGAAAGTTGCACCTCGCACAAAGGATAAGAAGTACGTGCAATCCAATTCCAAATTACATTCATTGAAAGCGCAAGCCGTATTACAGAATTTCACTGGCTTTTCTGCTCATGCATTGACAATGCCAATATTGTTATTAAATATTTATATTCTTAAATGTTTGGAAGATACGGTCCTTGGATGTGGCTTACTCTTAATTTTTTCTCGGGCTCTACTTTTAAACCCCTGAAAATGTGATTTGAGAATGTTCTCCCTACTGTACCAAAAATAAAATCAGGTCTACTGTTCAGAATTTTGAGGTCCATATGGGACACCAAGTGCAATAATTTAAATTTCTAAAATCTACGGACAACAATTAATTTCTATGGGTAAATCTAAAATTTGGGTTCTTAAACAACGAAATTTACTCAGTTTTTAAGTCCAAGCAACTGTTTTCGAGGAAGGAAATATTTTAGCCCAGAAAAGGACCCCTACACCGATATTACGCTGTACTTACTAAATTAACTTCCCATTTTGAAATGCAGCTACCCACCAGGGACACCGCCCTCCCCGACAAATGTTTAAGTACTCTATGCGGCCTTATTACTAGAATTAAGTCTCTGGAAGACAACTAAAAATCAAAATAGAAGCTTAATTCGACTGCCATTAAATTAAATAATTTATCAAGTAATGCAATGAGACAATTTTGACAGAGGAGATTACACAATTGTTAAGCTATGAGAGAATTCAATCTTTTTTTGCAGAAGGACAATATCTAATGATTACCTTGGGCAAAATAAATGCGTATACAGAAAGCATTAAAGTGCCCCAATTTTTTAATTGAGTTAATTACTGATTAAATTGTGTTCACTCTGGTGCTTTAATTCGTTTGGTCCTAGGGTTTGGTTCCACGGCGGTGGAGATTTTTCTGAGAATGCCCGCCCCTAACTTAAGTTCTTTTTGGAGGGCTCTTCAAGTACAGCACTCAGTCCGTCAGATGGGCCGTTAAGCCGTGGTCCCCTAAAGTGACTTTTGATAAAAACAGACTAATATCAACGCCGGGATTTTCTCCACCCTTCCCTGAGGCCTGGTTTACTTAGTGCGAGCTAGTAAACGAGCCGGCCTGGTCAGTTACGGCAGCGCGGCTACTCCTACTGTGTGACCGCATCATACGTTATGTGCGAGTCAATCAGTAACTCACAACCGAGTTTCTACAGAAAGTTTTGTATTTACTCGCCTCTCACCTTCCCCCATATTTTGCCACAAGCAGCAACTCCAATGTGGGGCCGTATTCTGTATTTCGTCGGTGCCGCACCGGTCGGTTTCCCTTTCAAGCCCACCGACTGGACATCAAACCGTACCGACAACGGATTCCGCACCGACGACGACACTTTCAGCGATTCTGTAAGGTCGTCGGTTTCAAACCAGTCGGTACGGTTCCCTCTCCTTCCCAAACAGGGAAAATCCGACTATATCCGAAGTTTCACGTGTCTCCACCAATGAAAGAAGGGTAAAAACAAGAGAAGACTCATTGGCACAGTTTGTTGTCGTCATTCTCAATCTTTTTATTTGCGGAAATTACGACTTATTGCTAGATTAAGATAAACGATATTGGACAAGTTGTTAACAATGCTTATATAATGTGTGGTAGTAATGCTGTACCTACAGAATCGAAGGAAACAATATTACAACATCACAATAAAGTTTGTATGTGATGGAGATTTGTTGCTGGAATGAATTATTGAAACTATCCTTGAGATCGTTGTTTCTTTTTGTAAATATTGGTTCCGTATAATGCTATTTATTCATGATTTGGTAATATAGTTGTCATTAAGTAAGTTCCGTATAAATGTTATCAACGGAAGGTTATGCCATTGGCACCGTAGCAGACGAAAATAGCATACCATGGAACGTGAACGTAGGATTCAAATGTAAATGTCATATTAGAGGAACAAGTTAGGAAATTGTTATAAAAATATGGAGCTGGGTGTAATTAAAAGAAGTGTAATGACGAGGAAGTAAATACATTGTGATTGGGTGAAATACATATGTATAAGTTGCGCATTCCAAGTGAGAGAAAATGATAATATTGCGGTAAACCTCATACTTATTAACAAATATCTTCTTTTATCGTCAAGGGAATCAATGGCTGACGATGAAATGAAATATAGTTGCCCGTTACAAATGAAAGAAACTGATACCGTTGTGGCAAACTTCATACTTAAATAAAAAGATCTTATTTCTATGCCGAGAGAAACGCCAAATTGATGATGGAGTGAAATAACAGTCGCCTATTCAGAGTGATATAAAGTGATAACATTGCGGCAAAACTCATATTTAATCAAAAATATCTTTTTTATGTCAAAGAAGCAAATAAATCATGATAGAGAGAAATAAAGCCTATTACAAGCGAGTGAAAGTGGTAACATAAATGAGAGAAAGTCATTATATGTTAGCAAACCTCATTTTAATTAACCATTATCTTATATTTCTGTCAAGGTAATCAATGTAGATGATGACACAGTGAATTTTAGAGGCGTATTCGAAGGGGCAGAAAAAGATAACATTGCAGAAAACCTCATTATTATTTGGTGATGAGGTAAAAACAAAATAAAACGTACATTGCGCACCGGGGAGTTCATGAAACCCACTAGTCGGTGGCCGTACCGACACCTTTTTGGTGTCGGTACGGCTACCGACGATCTCCCGTCCTCTCGTCGGTGCCGCACCGACCGGGTTCGTACAGAATCGCACGACTTCTTACCGGGAGTCGGTGTGACGTCGCACCCGACGAATCGGTGCCGCACCGATCGGTTTGGAGTTACAGAATACGGCCCGTGACTCGGACGTCAACCCGCACGGTATTGCGAAATGACAATAGCTCGTAAGTGTGGGACCACGTCGGGTGCATTATTTGTGTTTCATAGTTTCAAGCAGTGGTGCAGCGAGGGGTGTGTTGGGGGTTATACCGTGTTTACCGTAAGTTTAATCCATTTCACTTAATTGGATTGATATTACTAATAAAATAGTGTAAGGATTAATAAAATATCCCTCAGAAAGCGTAAAAGTGTAAAACTCACTATTTTGAGCAATTTATCTCAAAATTCCGTAATTTATTAATTTCGCACCTACCGCTTATCCTGGTGGGTATTCCATACCCCCATACACCCCGGTATTAGTTGCACCTATACCCCCCCCCCCAGCTCCAGCTTGGTGCGCCCAGCACCCAGAATTCCTGCCTGCGCCTCTGGTTTCAAGTAGTGTTTGAAAACGAAAAATGGAGGACAGACGGGCTACCATTTAAATATAAAGTTTGTGGAGTTATGCAAGGACCAAACCAACATATGGAATAGCTTGAATCCTAATGATAAGGATAGAGATTAGCGTAAAGCCTCGCTTGAACACATTCGCAATGAACTGGGTTTGAAACGCCACTGAAACCACGTGCAGTAACTGTCTACTTTCACGCCAGCAGCTCGCACCTGTGTGAACGGCGTCGAGCTACTGTCATGCCAGTACCAAGATCCAGTGGCTGTCTAATGTCCGGTCAGCAACCCGTATTGTGTGACACAAGGCGAAAATGGCTTTAGCTGTCGGTCGCCAGCTCCAAATATCATTCCTACCTTGGTTAAGCATGTTGATCAATGCAATTGGAACATACTTGTCGTTTTGTCTGTAAACAAATATTAAATTCCCGTACCGTAAGAATCATGATAAAAATAAAGCTTTGGCTCGTCACCGTATGACTCTTTGAGCCGATGAATGTTGGCGTGCATAAGTCATATCGTGATAATCGCATGAAAGTAGAGCTTAGGACGAATCAAATGCTAACTTTACAGAAAAAATAATAAATAATATACTCCCTTTTTGGACAAACTCTTGTTTTAAAGCCTCGATGGAAGGCTTATGTGAAGTCAAAATGTTTTTTAAAATAACATACATTGAAATTATTCCTATTTAATTGCGGAGTTGCAAACTTGAATATTTCGAATAGCTAATGCAATCGAAGTGAATATGGTAGAGGTTAGTATCTGATTCTATTCATCGCTACAATCAATTCACCAAATGCCGTCGGCTTTTCTGAGTGTACCTATCCTAATATTTGATCGAGCCAAATGGATCATTTCTCTCCTCTTCTTTCGTTACTAAAAACAATTATTTCTTTGCAGAAGTCCTGGAACAAGATCCTCTAGCAGACCAGCCAATCCCTGTGACCCAAGCTCAGATGCTGTTCCAGTCATGTTTAAATACAAGTGAGTGCCTCACATCATAAAATGCTAAGTAACGTTTTGTGTAAATGTTTTTTTCTGCCAGCTATGACGCATGTTGTGGAAGTAACATTAATCCAAATCACGATATACAAAGGACCCTAAATGTTGCGACGGATCAACCTTTTTTATAATTGAAATGATGCTCGGGTTTAAGGATTCAGCGAGCGAGATGAAGTTGCCGGAAATGTTTAATTTTACATTTAACGACTGCTACAACAAATTGAGACGATTTTTTCGGTGTGGTGGCTAGTGTGTTGGCATCTGACCCTGGCGGTTCAAATCCTAGTGGTGGCACAACTGTTTCAGAGACTGCTCGATCCCAGTGGTTGATTGCTTTGAGGAGTTCACCCCAAGTGCAGCACACCGTCCGTCGGATGGGTCGTTACTCCGTGGTCCCCTTGGCGCCTTTCGATAGTGCATCATAGCGATTATATAAAATTAAAACTGGAAAGATTGGCTTCCAAACAAAAATATAAAGCGTGTTGCAGCTACGCAAGAACCAAACCAACAAAATGAAGTGCTTGAATCCTAATTTCTTTCACAGCAATCCCTTTTTTTTCTCTCTGTAACCAAGTCGCCAATTCAAAGCAAAACACTAAAAAATTAAAACATGAACGCAACAAACAACAAATGAACTTCAGAAAATGAAAAAATAACAATGATGGAAACGTATATAATAACATACATACTAATGCAAACTTAGAATTTTATAATTGCAATGAATGCTTCGGTTAAAGTAATACGAGCCTTTGTTATTACACCCTTCATATAAGCTTCACGATAGAGACGAGCGTTTGGGAGGGCCCTTGGCGATCGCCGACCTCTGGCCAGACAGCCCCTGATACTAACAAATCACGTTCTCCTGTTCCACGTCATAATTGCATTCTATTCTCACCTGTATTCGCTAACCATGAGCAGTATAATTCCACCACCCCAAACACACCGAGATACAGTTGATCACAAAAGAAAAATCGCGGGTGGACGTTTTTCGATAAATTTTCTTTTTGACGAGAGATCTGGCATGTTCTGCAAAATGTGTTTGAGAATATTTATGCGTAGCTTCAACTCCCTAACTCTTAAAATGTTTTATATTTTTATGTTATCTTCTTTCGATATTAGCCCACTGTGCGTCGGAGTGTTTTCTTTCGGGCTCCTTCACCTTCACCACGGTCGGTAGTTGCGATGAAATTCTAAGACGGTTCGAGTACGATGTAAGCATACTTATTTCATTTTTTAAAATAGACATTTCCAACATCGACATATCTAAGCAGATGAATATAGAACAAGATAATACTGAATTTTTAACGACTACAATCATTAGAATAATGATTCTATCAATAAAAAATTTAAAAGTTATGGTACTTTTTCTCACAATTTATTTAAGACGACCGGTTTCGTCGCAGAGGCGACATCTTCAGGTACTTTTGGTTGTTTTTTGTATCATCGGTATTTTTGTTGTTATTAGGTTGCTATTGCTATAAAAATAACGATTTCTGTACCCGAAGATGTCGCCTCTGCGACGAAACCGGTTGTCTTAAATAAACTGTGTGAAAAAGTAGCATACCGTTTTAATTGCTTAAAATGGATTTTCACAAAGTTAAGTCTGAAACAACCGAGTTTATTGATTACACCAATGTTAACACATATTTCAAATCAAAATGGATGACTCCCCATCACGGGCGAAGCCAGCAATTGAGGCGTGGGTTTTTTTTTTTAATTAATACTGGGGGTATAAAATACCCGCCAGGGTAAGCGGAAGGTGTGGTGGCTCTCCCCCAGAATTACTTAAAGATATAATGTTCAAATAGTGAGTTTTAAGTCTTTCTGAGGGCCATTTTATTACTCCTTACACTATTCTATAAGTAATATTAATTCAATCAAGTAAAAGGTAATTAACTTAAAAATTTATCAAAGATCTGGGAGGAGGGTTATATCTTTCAAACACCCACCCTCCTCGCTTCACCACTGGCACCCATGTCTTCAAACTTTTTATTCGGGCTCACACGTGATTTTGCTGTGAGACGATTTTTTTTGCGGTGGTATAGGTGCTTAATACTTAAAACTGTAGAATTTTTTCAATTAATTAATATGTATCAGCGTACTCGCTGTCTCTACAACTTCCTGCATACGTTTAAGGATTGATCCCAACTAATTTCTCACACAAATGTGACCGAAATTCAATCCACAAGCCGCGGACATGCGCCTCATTCACCCCTACTGTTGTGGCGCCCATTGGTGGCAATTCCGTTTTCACAATTCCCCACGGGGTTACAGTCAGGTTGATGAGCCAGTAAGTGTTCTTCTTACGTTGCTAGCGGTAAAATCAGAAGGCGAGGCCATGAGATTTCCAAATAGAAATATTTAGGTTTGATTAATCAAAAGTTATTGAAATGTAGAAGAAATGGATGATATCCATTCGACCATAATTTCTTAATTATTAATAGTGGTCGCTTTATTTCGCGTGAAAGAGTTCATATACCACTTTATTTCCACCTGGGCCTTAGGGCTAGTTCTCTATATACGCGAGACGGGATTTAGTCTGGAACCGATGATTTATTTGGACTGAGCGATTTCAATATATTTTCTCTTCCGTGCGCACACATGTCAATAGGCGGCATATTTCGCGTGAAGATATTGTCAACCATTGTCAACTGTTTCGGATGTGTTCTCAGAAGGCTCGGTGAACACGCTCTTTAAGAAGGAATTTAATAAATTGGTTTTATCGGGACTGTTTGTCAACACATCTCCGTTATCGTTTCTCAGCGAACATACGGTAGATCTTCTACCTTGAACTTCCCGAACATAAGACCAAAATGCCTTTGGATTATCCCGTTGCTGGTCTACAAGTGTTTCGTGAATGCATTCCTGAACGCTTCCTTCGTGGCGGCTTGAGACAACTTATATTTTTTAATTATTGACTCGCGTTCAATAGCGGATGAATCCGTGCTGACTTTTTTCCTTTTAGCATGGCACGCTCTCTGTCGCCTCAATGATTTTCTCACTTTCGCGTCATACCATCTCGATTGGCTAACTTCTTTTATGTTTTACTAGGGATGTAGCTATTTATTCCCGAAGTTACGAACGAAAGAAAAGCTTTCCAAACACCCTCTACATTTAATTTCATTATTGATTCCTGAAATGCGGAGAAAGCACATTTCAGATGACTCTTGAACCTATCAAAATCAGCCCTTTTAAAAATGAAAACTTTACCTTCTTTTTTTTAAATTTTCAGTGGTATTTAGAGAAAACTTTGCAGTTACAACTCTACGGTCACTTATTCCTTCGACGGTGTTCACGTTCGTTACCTGATGAGGTATATTTGTCGCTAATAAATCAAGAATACTTTCTCCTCTGTTTATGCACGGATGCTATTTCAATGAATTTAGTATAAAACTTTTGATAACGCTTCGCAAATCACTTTATCACTCCCACCAGGAATGAAGCTATAGTATGCCAATCTATAGAAGGTACGTTGAAATTTCTACCTACAATGAAGTTTCTTTCAGGATACTTGGATGCTATGCAGTTTTTTTGGGTTTCAAAATCCAACATTCATGTTATATCTGAGTTGGGATGCGTGTAATACGAGCAAACTAACATTGTTTTGGATTTTGGGCATGTAATTGTAAACCACACAAATTCAACGCTGGTCTCAGTCTCGGTTACCGCTTGTGTTACGATTGATTTCTTTACAGCTATAAATACCCCGCTTCCAGCTCAATTAATTCTTTCTTTCCGAAAACGGTGAAAGATTATGGGAAGATCTCATTGTCTGAATCATCACCCGTTAGCCAACTTTCAGTTCCAATAATTACGTAACACTTCGTACCATGAATTTAATGCTGAAAATCGGGAATCTCATTTCTTAAATTACGGCAATTAATCACAGCCGCGATTATTTCTTCGGAACCAGTATTTTTGCGATTCGGGACTATTTGTGATTCGCTCTTGTCGATTCAGCTATTTTTAGGCTCTATACCAGTGATGATTGGAACTGCAAATTTAAATGTCTCAACATTAAATTTACTTGGATCTTGACCGCCTTTGAAATTATGATATCACGAAAAATGCTGATTCTGAAACGCTGTTTTTTCTTTCTATTACTCTATTCACTAACGCTAAAACACAATCACTAACTCGATTAACGCAGCTACAACAGGGCCTCTTTACATGCCAATCACTCATTCGATAAAACAATTTACGCAAAATAAGTCAACTGGTTACCCAAACAAGTTATTCTGCAACACTGCAACACTGCTTGATTATACGGCCGCCGGGCGGCGCGGCGATTCGTCGTTCTGCGCATGCTCGGGCGGCGTCCAAAGACTTCCACAAGGCACGAGCTTAGATGCGTCATGACGCGTCATAGCATCAGCAGCCCCCACCACTACCACTCTTCATGTAACTGCATGGATATGGATTGGGACGTTCTGGCCAGCGCTCCACGGCTGCAAATACGAAATTCTCGCGCTATTTTTGCGTGTTGTACCTACATTTTCGATGTATTCGATTGAAAAAATATACTGTGGTTGATTCCTCGAAAGTGTTCAGTTATGGCAATTTCAATGGAAAAAAATGACGGAAATAGGGCCTGTGATCACTCCTGCCATCTCTGAAAATGATAACGTGAGAGAGTCTTAATTTGAGCCGTCATGTTCGCCATCCCTGAACTAGTACGTGGATATTGGTCTCTGGGTCGTTGATAAAAAATTAACGCGTACTGGATCCTATGAAAATTATGAAATTCGTTGGAATGTATAATCTGTGGAGATCAATGGGAGGATAAGGGTAAAAAATTAAAATGCAATGCAATTATATAGCCAACCACGTCATCAAATTTTAATGCATCCCGAGGTAGATTAAAAGAAACAAAATTTGGTTTTGGCATGCCAGAGTGATATTGTGACGATGCCTTTGGTGACATTCATCGTGACATGTAGAACAATTTGGCCATGCAGGGAAAAATAACATTGACGCCCGAATAGAAAAATCTCCAAAACGAAAGCGTTCGATTAATATTATTTAACCTAGTACAGTTCATCGTGAATGATCTACTGCTCTAACACAATTTTTCATGTCATTGTATGAACAGATGCGTGACAACTAACAATTTCAATTTTACAAGGACCAAAGTAATATAATTTGGAACTTGAATACCTATTGTGATATTAGAACAGTGAATCAGCCCTTCGTAGAATGCCCTTATCAAGGAGTTCCTCTTCTTCTCAGGCATTTTCAATTCTTACTCTTGGAGATGGGAAGACATATCTGATTACCTCTCCGCTGTCTTCCTCGCAGCTGAGTTTTAACAGCTACAAATCCTCCCAGATATCCTGTTCTGCGTTGGTACTGGTCTCATTCCACCATGGATGAACGACAATGGTGTGGGAATGATGTCTTCTTTCTCCACCTTCCAATGTATTACCGTAATCCATGCTATTCGTCTGTGAAATAAAGAAAACATATTGTTATGGATAATGTTTAGCTGATCTCTAATGTACTATGAGAAAAAATTTTTAAATGGTGTCGTTCACACAGAAAGTCGCAACTCATTGAAAGAAATTCATAGGAATTTTGCTTCGACCAAAAACATCCTTCCCGCGTACTTTTTCTCCTTTAAGTTCAATGTAGGAAAACATGAAATTTGTCACCCAGTTTCCACGAGTTGGTGACTTCATTGTATTTTCTTGTTCATGTATTCGTTTTCAGGAGAATCACATAATAAGGGGAGTTATCGCTAGTAGTGGCGGATCCAGGATAGGGAGACAGGGAGTGCGGTCCTGCGGGCCACTTCCCAGCACTGGGGGGGGGGTCGTAGAGATGAAGAAAAGTTTGAGGATTTCGAAGCTTCTAACAACACATTAACTTTGTCCAACTACTAATTTTTCAAAGAATTAAATTTTTCAGGCAAACATTTTTGTGCATTTTAGTAATATGCGTTTCAGTGGCTATTCTCTCCCGTATATATTCGACAGTATTACAATATTATATCTAATTAAGTGCTTATTTTTTACTGCATCACTGGATCTGCCACTGATTGCTAGCAAGATTGCAAATCACCCGAGACAAACGCACAAGATCAAGGCGTAGATGAGAAGCGATGTCGAGCTTGGATTGTGGTGTTAACATCATCAACTTTTGTGCGAGAAGGAGATAACCATCAAATTTTCGTCGCGAAGAACTCGAGAAGTGGGTGACGCAATTAAAAACGGAAAAATTTTGATCCCTCCATATTTAAAAAGTTATCAAAATAAATGTAAAAATAATGGTAAACGAGCTCTTTGTGAAAATTTCAAATTTTCGTTATTTTTGTAACTTTTATCGTCTTGAAAAAATATACCGTAAGAATCAGTAAAGATAAACCATATTACCATTTCTTAGGATTCAAATATGATTTGCAATGGCCTTGGACTCATTGGAATTAGAGATAAAGTTAAGACTAATAATTTGTTTTGCGATTAAGTCGTTAAAGGGAGCGTGTGAACTTGTTTGAATTATTTCACCACCAAGGATTTTAGCAGTTCATCTCTTTTTTCAATTTTTGTGCACTTTGCTATGAATTATTCTCATACCTGCATCTTTCTTCATCTACGATATTGATTGAAATATCAACATTACTCCTCCTTCGTGGTTACTCACTTAAATGCTAATTCCAATCGAACGAAACAACATGAAAAAACACTATCGTCATAATCACCCTATCAGATCTACCGCGGAATCTAGGTTTTCGTCTTTTCAAAGCTGGTCTCACGCACAGAAATCGATGATCGCCATTGTTCATACTTCGTATGTTCCTCAGAGAAAGGAAATCCTCTACCCTCGGCAAAAGTATTCTAATTCAATTTGAATTATGTACTTACATTTTCGGACGAATGTCTTTGGTAAATAGCGGATCGCAGATAGATCGGTGCTGCTGGATCAGCTGCAAACCTGTCACCAGGCATCGCACCTTCCCGTTCTTCCCATTCTTCTGTGGGCTCACGTTGGCATAAATACCCAAAGTCATATTCATCTTGGAAGCGAGCATTTATCGCGTCCATTCCATTGGTACAAAATTCCATCTGCTCAGCTGGCTCATAAGGATGCAGGAATGCACTAGGTTGTTTTGAGGGAAAGTGTTTTTCGTTTTTAACATCACCATCGATATGGTGGTATGGGTTCTCGCGGTCCATTCCATTGCGCGGTCCATTCATAGCGTCACCTTCGGTGTCAAGGTGAGGGCTATCGCAGTCCATTGCACTATCTATTTCCTTTGTCTCGTCTTCAGCCAACGTAAATGAATTATTGTGGGCATCAGCACGTTCTACTGGGACATACATTGGTTTTGATAAATCACCTTCACCACGGCCGAAAGTGTCATTGCATCCCATTTGTGTGTTAATGCACAATTTTTTCTTCTTAGGCAGCATTTCGGAATTATCAAAATCATGAACTTGGTTTGGTAAGAAGTGGTGTGCATCAATAACGATATCGTTCCCATGAAAAGGAAGACAATCACCATCAATTTCATTTTTCCTTTTGATTCCTTTTCTCTCCGATGGAAGAACTAGATAATTGCCGAAATAAAAGCGTTCATTTAGGACGTTGACAGGAAATACATCATCTCCTTCTCCATGGAAGCGTTTGGCGTTGAGGTTCCCATTTTTGTAGCCGTTTTCTTCATCCCAGCTGTCTGCCTTCCGTTTAGCTGGCACGAAAGAACGATATGAAGTGCCATGATTTTTTGGTGGGGAAAGCTGAGAACTTACCACCTCAATACGAGTATCAGTGTAATTTGTTTCCTCACGTCTGCCTTTTGCCTTTATCAAATCACCTTTCGCATTGTATTTTGCAGTTTCGCGACCAAATCCCTCGTTTCTGTGCTCCAGGTGGGCAATATATTCATAATCCAGCCTCTCCTCCAGCCTGTTGCCCAGCACACTTCCAGAGAAACTCGTTTCAACTCTCTTTAATAACCGTTCCATGATGTACGTAACGGAAAATATAGATGGCGAGATATCCTCTTTTTCTTATCAACTCCAAATCCACAGAGTGGAATCGATTCTGAGATTCTATTGCAGGAAATAAATGCAATCTGTTATTTGCAGGAGTTATTTTTTAACTCTGCTGGTCGAAGTCGAAACTCCGCCGGCTGTAGCTCACTGCAAACCCCTGCGAGATGATTATTTTCTTCCTCTGCTACTCAAGTGATTGATGTATTATTCACTGTAACTGTTTTATACTGTAACCAGTGCGTTTAAACTTCGTTTATGACACCACAATATGCTATCGCATCCGCTCTCTATCGCTTGGAAAATCCAATTGATATAATGTCACCGTACGGCTACGTTTTACTGGTTGCCAGGGTGAACGAAAGTATTGTTGCGGCGCCAGATATGCCCCCTGTCTTATGGCCCGCTGTTGTATCGGTAGTACGGCCTTTCGCCCTATGCTAAATTCCATTGTTTTGGGTTGAATTCAGTTCAATGTAGGATAGGACGGATGGAAAAAGTATGCTTTTTAAAGATTATCATGTTCCCTGAGTGGTAAAAACCATTCGCATCCTCCATCATTTTACGCCGGATACTGATTTTGAAGCATGTTTCGTAATGTTCAATGTTGTTGTTCAATGTTTTGAAGCGGTTACAGAGTTTTTTAAATTAAGCTCCACTCCTTGCCGGATGATGGGTTAGTAACTATTAACTTCAGTGGCGTAGAGAGGTGGATTCAGGTGGGCCGGACCCCCCCCTCCCCCGAAATATTGAGACATAAAAAAATAAATTAACCATGGAGCAGGGGAAAGTCGCAAGTGATATATTATTATACCCTTATTAAAAAGGATTGCCCTTTTGTTTAATAAATAAAACTAGACAAATTAAATAGTAAAATATATATTAATGAAAAATCATGAGTTTAAATAATATTTCTTTGACAAATTAATTTTTTCCATAATGAAAAGTGTTAAAATTAGTAAAAACCCGTCACTAGGTACCCTGTTCTTGAAAAATTATCCTCCGGACCCCTCTGTTTTTGGATTTCCACCCCCACCCCCCGGATAAAACTCCTGGCTACGCCACTGATTCAATTTATTCAAATACGAACAGGTGTTAGTGTTAGTGGGAAATACTTACCTGAAATGATATTGTTTTCCTTTTCGGTATCTCTCAACTGTCATTTTATGAAATATTCTTTTCTCAAACTGTGTGACACAATGCTTGAGATACCATTGCCCTTTTGATTCAAAAGCCCCGTGATTCTTTTAAAAGTGTCTTGATGTATGAGAGCGAAAACACTTCCATATGGTGGGAAATGTTAGCGGTTATGAAACGATGGAAATAATGCTGGGGCGAACTTCTTTCTCTCCGTACCAAAAGTGTAGAGACTCCAGTTTGAACGCTTATAAAAACCATACACTTTAATATATTCACTTGATTTTGGTGTTACTTTTTACAGCATTACTTTTCTTGTTTTTTCTCAGGTTCATTTTTAATTTTGGTACGAACAGTAGGGGTATGCGCGCAAATAAATTCATGGCTAGCCCTGGAATGTAGGAGCCACAATCATTTGGAGCAAAGTGCGTTTCTATTTCAAAAGGCCACCGTAAAGGCAGTTTTCTAAAAGGTGGAAGTCCTAAGGAATGCAGAACGAAAAAAATAAATGGGAGAAAAGCGCGAATATGTGAATGATGAAGAGTTGTTGGTAAGTTAGATTGTATGTTACATAATCGATCGAGTATAGTACCCGAGCCTTCGCGAAGCAAAAGAGTAGGAATAGCTACATCGCTGCTGCGATAATACTTACACCTCTTCATCATTCACACATTCGCGCTCATGTACCAAGTGGATTAATAGTTAAGTGTATTAGATTAGTGTAATGAGTGCGTGTGAACCTGATGTCGTGTTTTGTGGACTGACTTACGGTCGATTCTTTTCCACGCTCATGCCCTAGGTGGGCGAATATATTGAAAGTGCCTGTTGCATTGTATTAAATGCTTTCGCTTGAGCACGCGTTTTGGAATTTTTTTGTTTTTACAGTTTTTCAATCGTTAAAGAAATTCAGTACTAACTTTTTCTTGAGTCATCAGCATAGATAATGTTGATGTTCAGGAGATCTTTAAAAAGTGAAAAAGGTATTATGATTTAGGACTCGAACACACCCAAAACTTCACCGCAACTACCGCGCACAGTATAGAACTACTCGGGCACGGAGCGATGTGTTAGTAAGAGAATAAACGGTGAGTCCAAATTTGAATCTTAAAATAGGAAAATCCTCGCATCAGAGCCCGAAAGAAAACACTCCGACGGCCAACGTGATCGTGGACGTGAGTTAGCCCAGTGCATTCCATCCGCTAATCTTAATTCTGATTGGGCTCATGCTCCTGGAGTTCGACTCCAGCTTTGGTGGCTAGGTCGCGTCCACCTCCCTCCTAGTCTGCTTTGGGTGGCAAACGAACATACAGGTCGCTTTATGTGCCAACCTCACAAGTTTTCACCGACCTGGACCCATCTGTTAAGTGGGACTCTGGGGTGTTTACATACTTTTGAAAACGATTGTACATTTTGCAGAGTTATAATAACAGATATCTTATGGTTTGATTATATTCTATTGTCATGATGTTTTTCCCTTTTATTATGCACGATATTTTTTGAGGGACCGGCGGAATGGTGAGAAAATGATAAGTCCTCGATGTAAGGTTGGATTCGAGGCACAAGTGCAAGGACGGGAATAGAAAAAGCCTAAAAACTCACTATTTTGAACAATATATGTTAAGAAATTCTACGGGAGGGCCTACACCTTCCGCTTACCCTGGCAAGCATTCCATTACCCCAGTATTAGTTAAAAAAAACCTAGCTTCAATTCCTGGCTCGGCCCGTGATGGGTGTCATCCATTTCGATTAGAAATAAATGTGTTATTATTGATTGAATCATTATTTTAATAATTGTTATCAATAAAAAAATCAGTATTAGCTATTTCTTTATTCATCTGCGTGGAATACGTCGATGATAGAAATACCTATTTAAAAAAATAAATATGTTTACATCGGACTCGAACCGTCCCAGAATTTAATCGAAACTGCCGACCGCGGTGAAGTTCTGGGAAGGAATAGGTGCTTCATAAGCGGTGATTCCAATGTGTAAAGATACTAAAGATGGCCTGGACCTCAGCAACAATTTTATAAGTTAGGTATTAGAAACTTCTCATAAATATTCTCAAACAAATTCTGCGTTGCATGCCGGATTTATTTTTTCCTTTGCTCTCTCATTAACGTGATCAAAATTGAACAAATTCAGCGAAAAACGACCACCCGCGATTTTTCTTTTCTAATCAACTGTATCTCGGTGTGTTTGGGGTGGTGGAATTATGCTGCTCATGGTAAGCGAATACAGGTGAGAGAGCAGTGAGAATAGAATGCAATTATGACATGGAACAGGGGAACGTGATATGTTAGTATCAGGGGCTGTCTGGCCAGAGGTCGGCGATCGCCTAGGGCCCTCCCAAACGCTCGTCTCTATCGTGAAGCTTATATGAAGGGTGTAATAACCAAAGACTCGTATTACTTGAACCAAAGTATTCGTTGCAATTATAAAATCCTAAGTTTTCATTAGTCACTTTATTCACAACATGCTCAAAATAAAAAGGTCACGTAAAATTAAATTAAATAAAAGTGTTATAAGATAAAACAGAATATGATGCTTTTTTGAAAGGTTTATTGAAAAGATTATTTTTCACGTTTTTTTTAACGAATTTAAGTATACCGGGACTAGCCACGGTGATAACTTTTACGGGAGTCACCCGCAATGCACAATTGTGCGAAAAATCCACAGAGAAAAAATCATTCGCCTTGACCGGAGAATTTCCACAGGGAAGAATGACGCCTCGGTAGCTTAACTGGCTAAAGTACTCGGCCGGAAATCGAGGGATCCGGGTTCGAATCCCGGTCAAGGCGAATGATTTTTTCTCTGTGGATTTTTCGCACAAGTTTTTTTTTTTGTTTGCCAGTGCAGTTTAACAGAGAAAATTGTCTAATTAGATACAATCGAACCGTAATACATAATTAAATTTTACATGCGCTGTGAAATTCTCACTCTTGCTCGTATTTTTTCTTCCGTAATTGCTATTTTTATCGAATTTGATCGTAATTTTTCTTCCGAAATTGGTATTTTTATCAACTTTAATCTTGTTTTTAAGAGCCAGAATAGCGTCAAAATCCATTTCCGGCCTTGCGATTTTACTAAATTTTTCCGGGGGAGGACCTTCAACCCGGGAGAGGGCTGGAAATAGGGACCCCCCAGGTGGGCCCCAGTAAAAGGCCCGCAATCACCCCTCGCCGCCCCTGGTTAGTATTGTACTAGTGTAGTACCTCAACATGGGAAGAGGGACAACTGAATGGTAAAATACATCTTCTGCGGCTGGGATATGGATAGTTAGAGGGAACCTGCAGACCACGCGAGGCATTTTCAAATCCATCTACTTTTGGGGGATGAAAAAATGCCCTATCCCCATTCCATACCTACCACCCAACGCCAGTTTACGTCATCATGAATCACTTCCCTCATTTCCATTGTATCTACGAAAATCCGCCACCCTTCTTCACATCGAAATTCCAGAAACCTCCCTCCCCGAAATTCTACCTCCTCCTCAACCACTAGCCCGTTGAAATGCATGAATAGGCTGTCATCCAAGAATCACACGAACCTTGAAAATGTGCTGAAATCTGGGTCGGTCGTGAGTATAGAAATGAGCTAAAGTGATTTTATCATGTCAAAGATGGAGATATTGCTAACTCACGTCATGTCATAGCCGGGAGAGGTCGTGTCTTTGCCCATCGGCGTGACGCAGTTCAGCGGTCAGGGTGGATTAAGTTTTTGAATCATCCCCAAAGAACCGAAGTTAGCTCAGTTGCTGGGCGACCAAGTCAGGAGAGTGTTGAACATTGATTCTTGGGAGAGGTGTGCGTAAGTGAAGTATTGAGTAAGAACGTAATTGAACTATAATGCGGAATAGGGGAACGTGATATCTTCATGAGTTACTCAACTTGGGAAGAGGGAAAATTGAATGTTCCAACATAATAACAGCGGATGGAGTAAAACCACGATCGGGACAGAAAAATGGATAGTTGGAGCGAACCCTCAGACCGCGTGAAATTTTATTAAATCCATCTACTTTTAGGGGATGAAAAAATGCCCTATTCCCATTCCATCGTGCACATCACCCATTACCTTCTACGTCATCATGAATCACTTCCCTTGTTCCCACTGTATGTACGAAAACACAAAACCATTTTATCCTCATTTGAAAAAGGCAAGTTTGGCGCCCATGCGATGCCACTCCACGTGACGTCACAGGGACCTAGTTTCTATACGAGTAGACATGAGTTTTACATCGTCTGAGATTGCCAATACATGCATGAGGCACAGAGCTCAGGGGAACATGTCTTAATAATCACCTATTAAAACTGGCTAAGGTCGGAAAGTTTTCTTCGTTTGATAAGGTATTAATAATCCTTATTTAAGCCAAGCGCTACCAGCTAGCATGGTACTCTGCTACCTGCTAGCATCCTGCGTCGTATCAGCGTTCAAAGCCTCGTCCTAAGGTCACCTTACTTGCTGCAGCGGGAACCAGAACGACGTCACATGGAGTTTTACCCGGCATTCATACTTAGCCGTCGCGTTTTCGCGCGCTTGACAATTTTCACTTTTCATTTAATCGCGAAAAATAGATATCGTCATTTAAAAATATAAAAGCGTGAAATACGTACTCCAGGAGAAATAATCTTTCGATTTAGGCAATAAAAAATAATAGGAAACCACCCTATTGCCCGCATTGCAGAACCACATTTGTAACTTTTTTATATTATAATATAACATTATCTTGAGTACACGTAAAATCAATTTAAATACAACTATTTTAAATTTTCCAGGTAATTTGTTTATTTTTCATCACTATAAAAGTATTGGTAGCTCACAATATCTTTTGCGCCCCCCCCCCCTCCATCCTTGAGTTTTTTCTGTATGCGTCACTGCGTGTTCACAGGTGTCCCGAGTTCTAGGTGAGCCGTGGGTGAATCATACTTCGGAGAATGTGGGGAAGTATGATCTATCGCGCGATGTCATAATGCGACAGATATAATTATTTCCCCGATTTAAGGGGCATATAGATTTTAAAACTCCCGGTTGTGAGAGAGCATTACGAGGGCAAAATTTTGGAAGACGGACGTCTTTAGTCAGATACTGAACTGGCCGCTTTTTGACGCCAAGCAGCTTTGCTTTTATTTTTTCCGCCATTGTACCTGATGATGACCGAGCGGTTCAAACGCGTGGTACCAAAGTAAAACTTGAGGAAAAATGCAGTATCTCGTTATGTATTTGGAGATAATAGGATAACTTTTCTACTCTGCTGCGAGGTAATCACCTTCATCGCAATAATCGTACTAATTTTTAAAACTCACCCGACGCTCTTTCAAAAGAAAGCTGCCGAGTGCTTACCTTGAAATTCATATCTTGTAATTCAAAGAGTATTTTGCAGGGCTACTTCACATCCAACCATGCCATTTTGGAAAAGATATGTGGATGAAGCATAGCCATATATTGAAATTTAGGGGAGAAATATTTAATTGTGAGTCGTAGTCGGTTTAATGATGTAATATGAAAAGGGAGTATGAAAACCATCACAGCCTACATAAATTCTGAAAATTATCCTCCACTCAATGCTCCATCTTATAGGTATAGTTATTTTGCAATGTTGATGCTGCAGATCAGTGGCGCAGCGAGGGGGGGGGGGTTTTGGGGGATAAACCCCCCCCCAGCGCTCAGAGAAATTTTTAAGTTTAATCCATTTTACTTTTTTGGACCAGTATTACTTATAGAATAGAGTTAGGATTTATCAAATATCCCTCAGGAAGCCGTAAAACTCGCAATTTTGAACCATTTTTCTTCTAATTTTTCTGGAGTAGGGCCCCCGCATCTCCTGCTTACCCTGTTGGGTATGCAACACCCCACACCCGCAAGTATTAGTCGCGCCTAAAACCCCCCCTAGCCTTAATTCCTAGCTGCGCCCCTGCTGCAGAGGATGTGGAAGTAGTTAAATATAGATAAATGTATATTGGTTGAGGGAGTTTTTCGGGTTACATGAGCCTTCAAAAGATGCACCATAAACGAAAAAGACGGCCTAAAAACCAGTCCTAAAAATCCTAATACCTAAAAATCCCATTTTCAGTATCAAAAATCCCAAAATTTTGTCAGGGGAGGAGACCCCCCTTTGCCCTGGCGTGTGGCGTGTGTTTTCCATACATCCCGGAGGGGCCCCGAAATCTCTGGTAAGCCGCCCTCCCCCGCGCATTTCAAAGTTCTGGCTAAGCTACTGTTCAGAACACATTGTATCTCTTTATGCACGCAGGGATGCTGACTTACAAAAAATATTGGGGGGCCCAAACTGTGGATGTTGCTCCGGGAAATTTTATAAGTAGTGTGTTTTAAGTTTTTTTAAAGCATTATAGAAGAGTCGTATGATCAACATTAAAATCCTGATAACTCGAATCTCGATATCTGGACACTCCGGGAAAAATCGACAAGCTTGACAAATTTTTTCTTCACACCCATAACGAATTTTTGAGGGGGCTCGGGCCCCCTCAGGCCCCGTAGAGTGCAGGCGCCACTGTATGCACGCAATCATGATAATCAATGAACTACCAAAATATACCGCGAAAACGGTTCTGGTTCACAGATTGCTCACAGAGGTTCGCAACCATGACTATGGGAAAGTGCAACTATATCTTTTATTTCAATAAACAATTAAAGTCTCCTTTGATTTATCGCACATTGTCTCTTAAAGTGGTCTCCCTCCGCTTTTCGCTTGCGATTTACCCGACTGTCGAGACTTTTAGACACACATCTCTAAAAGGCCGTTTTACACGGGGCACGGAATTGCGCAGGCTAGAGCTGCATTAATTTCTAAAATGGCGCGGAATTGCGCGAATGCATGAACGAAATTAGAACAGTCGCTATTTTGCCGTCTCGCATCCACGCATTCTCGCATGTGTTCTAGCAATTCACCGCTTTACACGACGCAATTTTGACTGCGCCTTTAAGGCCGGTTTACACGGTAGACGGAATTGCGCAATCTGACGTACGTGCGAAGACGCAATCAATATTGCGTCGTGTAAAGCGGTGAATTGCTAGAACACATGCGAGAATGCGTGGATACGAGACGGCAAAATAGCCCCTGTTCTAATTTCGTTCATGCATTCGCGCAATTCCGCGCCCTTTTAGAAATTAATGCAGCTCTAACCTGCGCAATTCCGTGCCCCGTGTAAAACGGCCTTAACAAACTCCACTGCATTTTTCCTTGTCTCCGCTCTTTTTCCTCCTAATATTTCTTCGAATTCTTTTTGTGTTTCAGCTGCGATAGACAATGCTGGCATTGAACCGGTGCTACATATTCTGGACCACGCAGGACTCCCCAGAAAACTCCCCATGGATGCCTCGACCGTCTTCAATGCCTCTTACTCGTTCCCCATTATGTCGCCGGAGGGCCTTTTGATCTACCAGAAGCCGAAGAAGTCGAGCCTGAGTGCCGAGTTGCGGTGGTTGGTACCCCTGGTTGGGTGCAAAAGGGTGCTGGGCAAGGATCCTCTCATTGGCTTCGGGGTCCTCCCGCACCCGCTCAACAGGACGGCCAATGTGCTCTCGGTAAGTTGATAGAAACAACACATCTATGGATCTCATATTCTTTTTTTTTACTTATCTTGACCTCGTTTAATTCATGTTAGAATATTTATTGGAGTGTAGGTCAACGTATGTTATGAAAAAAAGGTTTAAGCCAACGTTTCTTTTTTTTTTAAACCATCATCAGGGCTTAACTGTGTACATATTTATTGATATTAATTGATATATTATATGATATATATTAATTGATACATGTGTATTGATATTACATACACTCCAAGAAATATTATAACATGATCTCATATTCTTTCGATTTTGCTTGGCTCGAGTGCTTAGAAGCGATGACGTATTAAAAACAAAGAGGGGGGATGCCAAAAAAATAAAAACAATGGCACAATTCCTTAATGACATGGCAAAATCATTCCAACATTCACTCAACCAAACCCAAAACACTCTACTGACACCGCCATGGATCTACACAGGCAACCCACACTTCAAATACTCGAGATCCAAAACAGCAATTACACGCCCAAAACAATAAAACAAAAAATATAGCCACGTAACACAATACCGCTACACACAACATAAAACGCCAAAACGTCGATTACGAGCAACGGCTGAACATCGAGTGAATAACTGTTAGCAGTTACCGAATCTAGCGTAGCGTAGCGTTAGCTGAGCGAGGAAGAGGAACTTTAGGCTAGATGGCGATATTTGGTGGAACTTAATGACAGGAAACATAGAAAAAGATAAACTGTTTCATGTTCCACAGAAGATTACTTAACCGACCCAGATTTCGACTTTACACAATGTCATTTTCAATGGTGTAAGTGTAGGTGACATATTTGAGGAAGAAAAAGGAAAAGAACAGAATATGTAATCGGTTTTGCAAAACTAACTTCTGGTGAAGGTTGTAAATAAGCTTAAACGTGGCCTCCAATACTTCCTCCGTTAAAACTTTAATTGCAAGAAGGGATTCTTTGGAAATTGCTGTTCCATGTATTAGCACATTATGTGTCATGAGCAGCATATAATACCAACCATAATCGATGTGCAGCTCAGCTATTTCCATCCAATACTGACTGAAGGCTTCATTATTTATCTCATCGCCGTAGGAGAGAGATTTTAATATCATTGAAGGTCTATGGATAAGCCTTTCATCGATACCTGTTGTGAAAATTGCAAATCACATTAATAATTACATTTCATACACATAAAGCATTTGTTGGTAGATTTTTCAAAATTATGGAAACGGTTCCAATATTTCTTACTTATTGATTATAATTTTATATTTACACGTAATTTCATCTTGTCTGAAACGAAATCCTGAATTAAAACTCCACTTTTAAAAATATGATGATTGATATTAATGAATGATTATTTTTACCCACTGATATATTCGCCGACTGTGCGTACACAGTAATCATTTGCACTCACTAGATGCGAGAGGGAGATATTGATATACTTCTGGAGGGAATTTCGTTTCCTTCTGCAGCCAGCTTTTGAACGTCTCTTTGAAATGCACATCTGTCCTCGAGCTTTGTTTCCCCTTTCTCAGGTATTTCGGGAAAACATTCTTAGCATAAAACGCGTCATAATATTTTTGGCATTCTTGATTTCATTCAGTCGAAATTTTGTTTTCAAATATTCCACGACATATTTCTTCTTCTTCGCTTATGAATATTCTTTTCTCTCTGTATTTTTATTGTACACCGCAGGGTACGAAAACATTTGCGGCACCCATAATTCAAATTTAACAGGTGTATTTACGGCTGAAACGATGAATGTGATTTCTAAAAGTGGTCTATTTTTAACCAATAATAAACCGGAAATTAAGAGTTGACATTGAATAAAAGACATACAAGCATATATAGACCTGCCTCTGAGTTTCAGGCATATCCTGAAATTTGAATGCCAAACATTGGCAAACCAAGTGCTTTAAATATCTGGACAGGAGAAGTTTATCAAGTTAGGATTGTTAACACAGTTCGGAGCACAATACTTGTTCACTAAGAAAATCATTACGTAAAACTGAGTGGGAAATAATCACCACATCCATACAATGGTTCTGGTGAAGGAGTCCGTCATCCTCATTCCGTTATTATGTAAGAAAAAAATGGACTTGCAAGATGCACGCACCATTGGTGGGTTTAGACGAATCTTTCCCTCCGAATTCCATCCTATCCACGTCTATGGGCTGTTGAAATGATCCTGTGAACAATTCTTGGCATTACGGAGCATTTATTTCTCTTAGCGCCAAGACCTTATTTCGGAATAACGTGCTGACAACGCTGTACAGCATGTAAGGGATCTCTTCTCTATAAAAATATGAGGAAAGTTTTGCAGAGAAAAGCATCTTGTGGTTACTGTAAGGTTCTCGCATAGTGAATTAAGTAGTTGCTTTTGATCATTCATATTTTTTCTCGTTAAGAGCATGAAAACGGGCCCGCATTTGTTTCATGAATATTTTAAGGTGAGTGCACAAACGAGAAGTGTGCATACGATAGGCGTGAGGCACTTGATGTATGTAATCTTACAGGACATAGAATTATTCTACGTATACACCACGCAAGACCACCGATACAAAAATATTTTAGCGATAATGCCATTCGGTCTTCCGCCGGCCAGCCGCCCTCAGCGGAGCGGTGCACCGCTCAACTTAAAACCCTCTTGGGTGTCGGATAGGCAAGTATAGGCAAGATTTTTTTTCTCCATCTTGTTGTACATACTCTTCCCAAGGATTCAGCATAGGAATCTTTGAGGAACACGGAGGAGCACAAAACTATATCGACACATTTGACTAAAAATAGGCCCAAAAATAGCTAACATTATAAATAATTAAATATTGTTGTAAGAAATTCTGAAACGAACAAAAAATACTATAACACTGTGAAATAATACGCAAAATTACCGTATTAAAATTGACAGATGAATCCCATGAAATTTAAATGGTCATTTATTAAGTTGAATTACCCTAAAATCGACTATTTCTACGCCTCGGTCGTTTTAGGCTGAACATGCCCATGTTTGACGGGTTACACAGGTCAACACAATAATCCCACAGACCTATCAGGTACGAAATATTGTAGGCCATATCCTGTAGAATCCGAATGCATAATTCAAAACTTCCTCTTAAAAAGTCGAAAAAAAAACTTTTGGCCAGCTTTTTTCGATTTGGGACCACTGTGCGCCGCTTGAAAGATTCTCCTGATTCATTTTGTGGGTATTACTCTAAAGAATCTCACATGACCCTTATCGTAATTCTCTCTCCTGCATGTTTCATGAATCGTGAAGGAAAAATGGCGGAAGACGCTCGTGTAAAAGTTTTCGGTCACGGCAAATTTAAAATAATACGAGACAAAAATGAAAATTTGTTCTCACACAAACAACTAAGATTAATCGATGAAATTAATTATGAATTGTTAACATGATCATGTAGTTTCGGAGAGAATATTTTGTTGCAACAGAATTGCCGTCATCTATAAGCACAGGAGACGGAATACAGTTTCTGTCTTCCATGAAAGATATAACGTATCGTCAGAAATGGTTCCTCAGTTATATCATCTACATCTACATAATACCATGCGAGCCACCTCTAGGGTGTTTGGCAGGGGGTGATCAATCACCAGCATGCAGCATGCATTTGGACTCCCTGTCAAACACCTGTCACTATCACCTGTTATACATCGTGACTATGCAACACGTGATTGATTTGAATACAATTTTTCAAATTGTGATCTAGGAAATGTTGCATTTTAAATATTCGCTTAGAATTCCCCCCTCACCTCCTTTCCCTCTTCCCCTTTCTTCCACTCCCCTCTCCCCCCTCCCCTCAACCCAGAAGCGCTTTGCTGAGTCGCTCTGTGCGAGCGGCTCTCAGGAGTGTGCTATGAGCGGTGAGGCAGCTCACCAAAAAGAGTCGTTTAGGCCATCACTAGGCCATGTGATGCAACTCCACGTGACGTCACCGAGACCTAGATTCTATACGAGTAGATAGGAGTTCTACATCGTCTGAGATTACCAATGCATGCATGAGGCACAGAGCTCAGGGAAACATGTCTTAATAATCACCTATTAAAACTGGCTAAGGTCGGAAAGTTTTCTTCGTTTGATAAGGTATTAATAATCCATATTTAAGCCAAGCGCTACCAGCTAGCAGGGTAATCTGCTGCCTGCTAGCAGCCTGCATCTCAGCGGCGCTCATAGCATGCTCATAGCCTCGCACTAATGTGGCCTCACACGGCGTCAGCCGGAACAAGAATGAGGTGTTACGGGCTTTTCCCAGCATTCGTACTCAGCCTTCCCGTTTTCGCGCGCTTGAAAATGTTCACTTTTTATTTAATCGCGAAAAATAGATATCGTCATTTAAAAATCTAAAAGCGTGAAATACGTAGGTAGGTACTCCACGAGAACTTTTTTCAGCCAATTTCTTACATAAACGTAGAGAATAATTAGATTCTTCCGCCAAGTGGCTTATACCACGCCGTTTGATGAAGTTTCTACATTGTGAATCTAAAGTAAAATCTTGCTCCAACTTGCAACACTGTATTTTACATGTTTTTTTCGAACGTGCGGTCGACTCAGCTTCTGGCCTGCGGCGGCGGAAAGTACGGCGACGCGGCAAGCGTGTTGATGCGTCTTTTTGGGTAAACTGTAGGACTAAATACTTTTTAAACATTTTCGTTATTTTACATCAAAATACGCCTTCTAAAAATAATAAAAAGCCATTTTATTAATCTAAATTAATGTTTGCAAATTTTTGTTGAAAAAGAATGTTGTAAACGTAGCAGTTTTCCCTAAGTTGAGTTACAAAGTTCATGAAGTCGACCAAACGGCTAATTTTACGGTGCGCGTAGTCATTTATTGTCCTGGCGTGTCTACATTTTTGAAGTTTTCATAAAACAAAAAATAAATCAGAATTAAGAGTAAAATTTTCTTTAAAATGACGTATTATTGATTATTATGGCATGAACCTAAGCCCAGATGTAAATTTGCAAAGTACAGCGGCACATCGTTTTAATCACGACAGTAGTCCAACAATGTACACACTCGTTTGAATTTTTTAAACCGCAGGTTTTGACACCAATGTGGATTTCATATGCAATAACCCTCATAATAGCGTCTGAAGATGATTTTTGAAAAATCAGGCCCTTAGCATAATGGAAATCACTCGGCATGACAGATGCTGACTATAAACCAGGTATTGTCATTCAAAACTACACTTTTCTCTGCGTTTAATATGCGATTACTATTTGCAGTATAAATGCCGCCGTAGCAGTAAATCGAGCGCGCCCTCCGGAGCGAAAAACCAGTGGCGGCTTGCCCATAAGGACTCTCGGACGCCACCCCTCCAAAAGATTTGAAAAAGGAAAAAAATATATATAGCCATTCAATTATAATTGTACATCTAATTATCAAAAGTGTTTTTTTGATCGCATACATCGAAAATGTAGGAAAAACACGTAAAAAAGCGCGAGAAGTTCGTATTTGTAGCCTTGGGGAGCTGGCCAGAACGTCCCAATCCAACACCATGGACTGGAGAGTGGTAGTGGTGGGGGCTGCTGGTACTATGACGCGTCTAAGATTGTGCCTTATGGAAGTCTTGAGACGCCGCCCGAGCATTCGCAGAACTATGTATCTAGTGAGTTGATATCGCCGCGCTGGCCGGCGGCCGCATAATCTGGCATCTACTCTTGGTGTTGCAGTGTTGCAGAATACCTTGTTTTGGTGACCAAAGTTGACTTATTATGTGTTAATTATTTTAATGTAAATAGGCCTAGTTGTAGTTGAGTTAATCGAGTTAGTGATTGTTTTGTGTAGTAGTGAGTCATAATGGTCTCTAGATTGCCTTAAAAACGCACTAAAATACACAAAATAATAAAAATTTTGACCCCCCCCCCCGTTGGAGTGTGCTCCTCCCAGCATTTGACTCACGAGCCGCCACTGCGAAAAACACCGCGCAATCTTTTCCATGTTCACCAACGTGAGGTATCGATGTGACGGCGCGATGCTTAACAGTAAGAAACACAAACAGGAGCATTTTTAAAATACACCACTAAGGGAGAAACTCCCCTGCCTGCCGCTTGTTTTTGACTTTGGTTTTTAGATGACTGACTCACGCTGAAAACCAATGCCACTCAGTACCCCTTGGACTTGCGACCGGGGAAGAGGATAAGAGGATCCCTAAGATAAGAAGTTTGTGTAAGAGACGCACCCCCATTTTCGGCGCAATTTCTGGGAAAAAAGGTGCGCCTCTTACACGCGCCTATACGGTACTTTTTAGAATCCTTTAAGTCGCAATCTTTATCAGTCTTCAGTGAACGTGTTCCACCCAAACTTAATGTTGATTATATGTTCTTGAATGGTGAACAGGCCGCAAGTATGCATGCTTTATCTTCATTTCCGCCACAGAGCTCTTAACAATGGAATGTAGATAACCCTTCCCAAAATAAAAGCCAAGGAACGTGACTATCTTGTGGAAAAGCTTAAGAAAAGTGGTATTTCCCACGTATTTCGTGCTGTAGATTTTTTGATTCACTGACTGTTTCATGCGTATGAGTTTTCAGGTCCATTTTCATTGCGCCCATAAAGTCCAAGCTCGGATTCGTAACCTTGCTACGAGTGCTCCTGAGCACTCTGCTAGAAGTGACGTCAGCTGTGCTTGCATCAGATTTGGATATTTTCAGCGGGTGTATTCATAGGCGGATCCAGGGGGGGGGGGCACGGGGGCACGTGCCCCCCCCTGACCCTTAAAAATATGCTAGATTTTTAATACGGTCCCTTTATCATTTCGTTCGTTTTGTATGACGAAGTATCCTTGTGCCCCCCCCCCCCTGAACAAAATCCTGGATACGGCCTTGCTTGTGCCCCTCCCAGAAAGAAATCCTGGATCCGCCCCTGGGTGTATTTACTAATTTCATCAAAATAGCCCCCAGTGTACCCTGGCATAGTCTTCAACAAGATGAGAGAGATGTAATCAATGGTTTTGAGGCAGGGTCAGATCCAGGATTTCTTTCTGGGGGTGGGCAGCACAAGCAAGGCCATATCCATGATTTTGTTCTGGGGGAGGCACAAGGATATCTTGTAATAGAAAAAGGACGCAATGATAATGGGACATATTAAAAATCTTGCATATTTTTAAGGGTCTGGGGGGGGGGGGGGGCACGTGCCCCCGTGCCCCCCCCCCCCCTAGGTCCGCCTATGGTTTGAGGCATCACAAATACATTAAATGACAATAATTTTTGTTTTCCCCACTTGTTTGATCGGAAAGCATAGGTTGCTTCGCCCAGCATGAGATCTCCGTTGCCGGAAAACGAGGTGACCAATGGAAGAAGATGGCGGATGGAGTGGCAGGAGCAGCCGTTGTGGTCTAGAGGGCGCTACAACACGAGGCTCCGGGATCATCACTCGTCGTGGAAGTGGAGGAAAAGCAGCGAGGATGAGGAGAAGGGGAAGGAGGATGCGTCCACCAACTATCGCGCCTTGTACATGGAGAGCATGGTGAAGCTGTTGGAGCTCTGGGATGCCTTGAAAAATGTAACGCTTGATCCCACTGTGGTCATTGATTACATTTCCATGTACCGCTCGGGCTCCAGTGGTGGAAAGTCTGGAGCTTTGAAGGATCACGTGCAACAAATTGATGCTTTGCAGGGAGCTGTGTACAAGGTGAGTACATTTATGTAACTACTTTCATGTTCGTAACACTATTTTGTAGCTTTAGTTATATTCGTAGTATATATTTGCCTTGGAATGATTTGCCGTAGCAGGTAAAAGACCGTGCATCACAGGAAATATTTAAGAAAAGGCTTGTCACCCACCTACTTTCTTTTTACCCATGAACACTGATCATGTAATTTAGTAATCATTTATCTGCTCCTTGATGTGATTAATACCTATTGTTGTGTTAGAAGTAGTAATCTAGTTCTTGTTTCATTTGTTAAGCTAAATTTACTTTTTTAAGGTTGTGTTATTTATTTCTTGGTACATATGTTCAATGTTCGTTTTTCTGTTAGAAAAAGAAATTATTCTTTTCCAGTTTTACTATGTTAATTGTACTGCTCACCACTTTAACAATTTCTATGTTCCAAAGGAGTTAAAACTCCTAGAGCAATAAATGAGTTAATTCTTACCATATTATATTTCATTCATTTCGTGAATACGCACAGAGCATATGGGATCTGAAATGGATGGATGAAAATGGAATGATGAAAGGAATGAAAGGATGAAGGATGATTGATGAAAATTTGGAGTTTATTCTGTGAAACACTAACTTCAAATTGATTTTTTATGGAGAGAAAATGTAATTTTATTAAAATCAAATCAGTAGAGGAGCAAATTGGCGTTATATTCAGAGGATTACATATTTGGAGGAGTTTCCTTGATTTTACATGACTTTGAAATTGCATCTACAAATGACCAGCTGGGAGATATTATTTTACATTTATATTTCCCTAAGTGTGTTTTGTTAACATTTTTTGTTACTTTCACTTCTTAGAAACATCAAGTTCTTACAAAGTGAATCCCTACTCATAGTTCCTAGAAATTCTATTTTTTCCATTTTAGGTTAGCATTACCTTTCAGAATTTGTTACTCAAGTTATTTTTCTTCGATTCTTCCTTTCCTGACCATTTTTGCAAGAGTACATCCCATTGTTTCCAGTTTTGGGTGGTTATACATTCCAGAATATTGTTCATCCACATAATTTTACTTGCCTTCACCAGGATTTCTTCAAGAACATCAACTTCCTATTTTCCAGTTATGATATTTTATCATTCCTTTGTAATTCTTCCAATTACCCACCTTTGTGCGTGGAATTCAGTGGAATAACAAAATGTTGTGCATGATTTTGTTTCCGCTCTGCACCTTTGCATTCATAGCAGTTTCAATGTGCTCATCCATCACACCTTCTCCATTATATCTCCTCTTCTGTCTTTAGCCATAACATACCTTTTCAAAAATGTGTGAAATTTTTTATGAGAATTTGACCAAATTTGTCTACTTCCCACATAGCAGAAATACGTCTCGGATAAATCTCTGAGACGTCTCGAATATCACATGTTACATCTCAGAGACATTCTGAGAGCTTCAGGGACATCTCTGAGACTTCTCTGAGATGTCACTATGTCCAAAATCATGGCCTATGAGATGTCTTACGAGACATCTCAGATAAGTCTCTGAGATGTCTTATCAGAGTTTATACTATGGTATGCTTAAAAATGTAGGCAAAAAATAATTAAATGCAAATTATACAGTTATCGCCTACTTATTACGATCATTTTTAGCGACAAATTTTTGATGGATAACCTTTTGAAAATCAGAAACCCATATTAAATGTCGTGATTTTAATAATCAAAGCTGAGGATTTGCACCAAAAAATATATATGGAAGGCATTGATGGCGTTTAAATACTTATTTTTTATTCCTGAACGTCTCACCATTACATCTCTGAGACATACGCAATATTCGAGAAATTCGAGACCATAGTGAGACGTCTCGGAGAGGTTCGTTGCTATCCTTGGATGTGATGAAGGGAGGAAAAATAAACTGATCAATTTCTTTTTTTATTGAATAATTCAGCTTTTCATGGACTCGCTTCAAGAAGACATAAACATTATGTCAGAATTCTCTTCTGGGGAAGATAGGCGACCGCCATTTGATGAAATCCACGTGAATGATTTGCAGAGGCTGACTGACGAGGCTGCGTACAGTGCGAATCCTAATCCTAATTTACGCGTAAGTTGTGAAAATTGGTTTCCGTTTGATTCATCATGCCAGTGTTGGCCATCGATTCTTTTATAAAGATGAATACAAACCATGGATAATGATGGTCCAAAATTGTTAAGGGATCTGCATCATTTTCAGTCAACCATGTTTTTGAACTTTTTCTATTTTTAATTGGAAAATGATTATTTTGAGCTTGGCATTGGAATGTGCAATAATTGCTGCAGAAAAAATTTTTCTCCAGTGAAAATTTTGCATGCCTATTAATTTTCTTAAGAATTAAATAACAAAAACATATCAATGCAAATTTTGTCTGATTTATCAATTGAGCATATGTATACCCTATCATTTTTATTGTACTTGCATTCATTAGCATGTACTTCTGTATCATTTAATATTTTGTTCTTAATTTTTTTATGAACTTTCCAGATAGAATGGCGGATATACTTTAACTTGATGTTTGAAAACAGCAATGTCACTTTGAACTTTGACACTGACCTAATTGTTGTTCAAAACATAAATTACCTGAAGAATGTTGCCAAACTGTTAGCCAACACCTCTCCCATGGTTTTAGGTGAGTTTCATCAAATTTGTTTTTGTAGTTTTTGATACATAGGTAATTGGCTCTGGTTAGATGTTCTAGGCTAGTTAAAATCTACATCATGTAACAAGCTAAAAAATTCGAGTCTCCAAATAAATAGGTGCTCAAATGCTGTACATACTTACCCATAAAATTTGCTAAAACTGATAGATGGAATAATTAATGGGCAAAGAGCTAGAAAACAAATATTTTATGGCAATATTTAAGAGAAAAGGAAAATTTTATGACTGAATTCAGTTTGTTTTGAACTTAAGTTTAGCTTTCGATTGCCAAATTATCAAATTGTTTAAATTAAAGAAGAGAAATACCAACTGGACTGCTTTTTTTTTAATTTCCACGAGCTCTTAGAATTCTTTGATCGCATAGTGGCAGAGAGAGATTTTTCCTAAACCTAGAAGCAATTTTCCATGTCTTCTAAGCCGTGGTGATAACCCTTAACAGGTGACGTGCAGTCGGAGAGACAGTTTCTAAAATTATGAATATTTTCAAAATTACTACTTAAAAATATCCATACTCCTCGGGAGCGTCTAAATGTTGCATATTAAGGACATAGCACTCTTAAAATTCAACGTTCTAATTATTTATGTCTGAAAATTCGTGACTGAATTTGAGTAGCGGTCTTTGAGACCTCACGTCACTAAATTGGAAAAACCAATAAACGTAATGCTGGTGGAAATAATTCAAAAAGTCGTTAAAAAAATTGCTAGTGATTTTTCAATAATAACAATAATTAATAATTTGTAAGGAAGCATTTTTAGTTGCTTAAGGTGGACAATTAAGAACTTAATTTTAAAAAGTACCATAATAAAAATAACAACTCAAGTGTTTTTGACATCAGTTTCTTGATCCTGTTTCTAATAACAATTTTTACTGAAGAAGTTGGTTAGAATTGGGAATGCATAATATTAAACATAAGTTTTTCAATATTTTAGCAGTCAAAGAAACATTTAACTACGCATTAAAAATGACTTTGCAACGTTTTACGAATTTTTTGATTTATTGCGGTCTCCCAGACATCACTGGTAGTGTAACGAGAATTGCACGTCACTGGTTAAGGGTTAGCAAACCTTTTTCCTTTTCTTTGGTGTGGACGTGAGTGCCTGGTTCCCTTCCTCACTCCTCCTTTTAAAGGGTCATTTCACCCCTTTACATAATTAATACATTCTGGGCACTCAAATCCCACTTGACTCCAAGCTGAGCTCGGCTCACTTCTGAACTCTTTCCTCCATTAATAATAAAAATGTAAATCAAAATTATCTGTGGAATGGCATATTCATTTCCTTTCATCTTCAAAATAATGCATTGATTTACAGAGGGCCTTTTGTGGTGGGAAGTTATGTACATCGCAGCACCTCATGGAAACAGCTTAATGAGGCATTTATACAATTCATACGTGGAAAAAATTACTGGAGGTGAAATCCCTCGATCAAGGTACAGTCATTTTTTTTATTTCACACATCCTACTAATCCAAAATATTCCCTCTTTTTATAATTAAATATTAATGTTCACAAAAATTTTCAGTCAACTTTTATGCACACAATATGCCATCCTAAACTTGGCCGAAAATTTTATTCATGATGAACTTACATACTGTTGCAAAAGTTAAATATAAGTTTTGAAAGAGTTTTCATAAATATGTCAGCATTAATGATTTACATTTATGCAAGGATATTTTGATAGTTTAAGTGATGATAAATTTTTGTGACGCTCTCTCTGTGAATTAGAATTACCACGTCGTATTCCTTATCAAACTCTTTCAGGGTCATGGACTGTTCACGGGTAACCAATGATATGATGGGTATGGCGGTATCATGGCTTTTGGCCTCTGAGGAACTGGCCATGAACGATACATCTCTATACGATGATGATGAAGAATTCACCAATGTAATCGAGGAGAAGACGTTTAGAGTCAAAGGCATGTTGGCCGATATCAAGAGTGCTTTTGCAGATTTGGTTTTGCAATTGGATTGGATGGATGAGGAAACCAAGGAGGCAACACTGAACAAGGCTGATACAATGCGCAATTACATCAGTTATCCCTCCTGGCTGATGGAGCCCAACGAATTGGAAATCTACTATGAAGGGGTTTGTGCTTAACTTTCCAAATGTTGTGCATTATGACAATGATTTCACTAACTTAGTTCTGCTCCAAATAATGTATCTTTCATTTTTGTGGAAACTTAAATTGATACATAAGTAACTGGGCAGCACTAGTAATGACATGCTACACTTAGAATATACTTCCATTCCATGTTAGCTCTCTCTTTATGGATTTCTTGAGAGATATTGCATCCAATGGCACCACTGTATCTGTCTTTGCATTAGGTGGGTTGTCTGTAATATTATGTTCCCAAAAAGCTACAGTCACAGTGGAGAGGAGGTCAATGGCTCAGTTATATAGAAGATGATACACGCTATGCAATAATGCCAAATAATAATAATCCCAACAAAAAATGAGCTCCAAAATAGCTTTATGGCACAATTTTAAGCTTTCCTAAAATGTATTGTCCATTCCCAGACCAAAGGCATATCCAGTAGGGGGCAGGAGGAAGCAAAAAGATATGCAATCGAAAAAAAGACAGTTTTGAACAAGTTTTCTTTTGAAGAAAAAGAAAAGTATTTTCTTTAGTAGGGAACTAAAATAAAAATCATTACTTTTTAAATCAAATAATTAAAGAAAATTAATAAATGTCTGTGATAATTTCATTCTTTTGTTGGTTTCATTAGCCTTTTATGTGCTAAAATGTTACAACTTGAATGACTATTGCTTGCCCCCCCTACTAGTATTGATCATTGCCCCACACACCTTGATTGCCAAAAATGTTGCAATATGGATGATTCGGGCAAGGTTTTCATCGCAGAAATAAGATATTTGCAGATACTTGCACACGTGTCTTTAATTGTACCATCGCATCACAGAAGATATACAGAGTACAGTTAGTGTGCACGAATACATAGCAGAGTGCGCCATATGCATAAGACAAAAAAACAAAATACACTTGAAATTAACCAGCAGAAAACAACTGAAATATAGATTAACTATACATAGAATTTAACACCACCCCTTACGCTATATTTCCATAAGCCCCTGTTTCTGAACTAATTTTTCATGTTTCGGTTTGGTCAATGGCTTTGTTCAGATGTCCGCTGTCATATCCTGGGTATTTAAGTAAATCAGTCTAACAACATTTGATTTGACAGCTTCCCTCACAAAGTGATGACAAATGTCAATGTGTTTCGTTCTACAATGAAACATCTGATTCATACACAATTTTTTGCCCGACTGGTTGTCATTGAACAGCACAACTGTTTCCTCTTCCCCCAAAATACAGGCTGTGAAGGAACATACACTCTTTTGCTGCTTCGGAGAGGGCCATGTATTCGGCCTCTGTGCTTGACAGGGGAACAGTCCTTTGTTTTTGGCTCTCCCATGAAACAGCAGCACCTGCCAATTTAAAGGCGAACCCTGTGCAGGATTTTCGATCACCCTTATCACCAGCCCAGTCCGCATCCACAAAACCAACAACACTTTCGCCTGTTTTCTTGAACACTAAGGCATGATTCAATGTACCCTTTAAATATCGTAGCACACGCTTGGCACTTTTCCACTGCTCCAACCCAAAACAAGTATTGTATCTACTTAGGATTCCAACAGCATGCAAAATATCTGGCCTAGTACACACAGCTAAATACATCAAACACCCAATCAATTGTTGATATGGCAATTTGCTCATTTCATCAGACTGTTGCTCAGAACCTTTGAACAACTCATGACTTACTTCCATATGTGTACAGACAGATTTACACTCAGACATATTGAATTTTCTCAAGACATCTTCTATGTATCTCTTCTGGTCCAGCATAATTTTACCATCTTGCCTCTGTACTCTCATGCCCAACACTCTCTTTGCCTCGCCTAGATCTTTCATCTCAAATTTGGACATGGGTTTCAATTTTCTCTCTTTTTAGTTATTGCTGAAAATAAAAATGTCATCAACATACAAGAATAGATTTGCCCTTTTTACAATAAACACAAGGTTCACTTTCCAATCTGTCAAATTCCATTTCAGACAAGACAAGATTTATCCTTACCGTACCATGCTCTTGATGATTGTTTTAAACCATGACTAGCTCGTTTCAGCAAGCACACTTTGTTTTCCTTCCCTTTAACAACAAAGCCCTCAGGCTGGTCCATGTACACTTTCTCCACAAGATCACCGTTAAGGAAGGCTTTGGACACACCCGAGTGATTAATGTCCAAGTTCATTTCCACTGGAAGGGCAATTAAGAATCTTAATGTGGAATATCTCACTACCGGGGAAAAAGTTTCCTCGTTGTCAATGCCACCTCTCTCTCTGGGAAGCCCTTAGCAACAAGACATGCTTTATACCAATCAACAAGCCCATCGGCATCCCTTTTTACCTTTAACACCCATTTACATGCGACTGCCCTCTTGCCTTTTGGCAAATCCTCAAGCACCATTTTGCTGAAGAGACTCGTATTCAGAGTCCATAGCTGCCTTCCACTGAACAGAATCTGCTCCATTTAGTGCCTCATCAACCGTCAATTCCTTACCTTCCTCCACAATAGCCTGATACAGGATGTAATCAGGATATTCTTTAGGATGAGGTTCCCTCCCAGGATACCTTGGTTCATCATCAGCAGGATCAGGGGACAAGGATGCCTCAGGGTCCAGCAGTTCCTCCTCCTCTTCCACCAAATACGACTCTATCCTCGGCTCCTCAGGTTGAACTGAACAGGTTGGCTGCATAGGCTGCTCACATTCTAGCTCCACATGCTGCTCCTCACTGGTCGGCACAGGTACCTCCCTTGGGTGTGATTCCAATAGCTGCCAGTCAGCATTCACTTTAATGGGCCACTCAGCTGATGGCTCAGATGATGGACCAATCATGCTACTCGGTAGGGTCTCATGGGAGGGTGACTCGTCAAGTAGATCAGCCTCAGGAATTTTCATTGTGGTGCACAGGAACTCATCCTCAAGGAAAACCACATCCCTTGATCTCACCACATTCCTAGGATTCAACGGATCAATCAACCGGAATCCCTTGGTGTCCTCACAGTATCCTACAAATATGAGCCTTTGACTTTTAGGGTCCAACTGAAAATTATTGGAAACCTTATTTCACAAACAACACTTGTAGATGTATTATCTTTAAGAGAAAGCATATCCATGTAAACCAGGTGTATTCTACATTCTAGGCTCATTCACCAATTTTATTTTTTCTAGATTATTATGGAGGGAAAAATATAGAAACTCGAAATTTTCTATTTTCTGAGCAGTTCTCGAATTAATCAGAACGAAACATCGGCTGCCTTTGAAATTTTTTTTTTAACATCCTTTGATGACGTCACAAACTCGTGCCTAGGGTTCAGTGCCTCTCAGTCACTCCTTGGTCTTGTGCATGTGTAGTTGGTTGTTGTGAACTTTTTAAATGAACCTGAATGAAAGGTTCTCCCTGGTCGACAATGACATCTCCAACTCGTAAAAAATAGGGGTAAACTTGTCATGTTTCCTTCTTTTATTCCACCCTATACACAAGCAAGTGATGAAAAGGGCCAGTACAAGCAAATGAATGAATTAACAATAAAATTAATGAAAATAGTAATACAAATACATTATCATTCCTTCCATCAACCAAATTCTTTTAATGGGTTGAGATTTTGGGTGTTAGTGAACAGATCCCATGGTGCTAGTTGTATTTTATTATCACTGCATTGTATATTCTATGCAACTAATGTTACAGTCACAGTTTGTTTACCTCAATATTAATTCTCTCACTCGCAGGTGTCCATAAATATCACAAGCTATCTTCAAAATTTGGCGAATGTTCTCCAAGTTGGCGAATTATGGTCTCTCAGAGGTCTAAGGACTGAAAATAATTTTGAGGCGTAAGTATTTACTCCTGCCTACAGAATCTTTGTGAAAGACCCCTACTTCTATAGTAATCTTAATGAGAGATGAACATCCCGTATTTTTTCACCATAACATTCTACATATTTTCTATGCATGTCTTTTGGCATTGGACTAGAAGTGAATGTGTAGTGCCAGGTAGTACACATTCCAAATGTTGCTTTTAATTATTTTATCATCATGTGTGCCGAGGGATCTATTCTGTGAAATCACAATTGGCATTTTAATTTTTCAGCTGGGCCACCGATCCGACTGATGTAAATGCTTTCCACACTTTCCAAGAAAATGCAGTCAGTAAGTGAAAGAAATGAATTTTTTTTCTATTCCTTGTTATTCTAACACAGTTGGCATCTGTGCTTAACTTTTGCCGCTACTACTTCCCTTACCAACATGGAAACATGATTTTAATTTTTTTTCAACCTTCAATTGGAGCGCTATCATATTCACAGGGACACCCAATGCATAGGACTTTGATATGCAAATCCACCACAAGATATTTTAAATCATGAATATTGCTGTGGTGAGTCTGCAAGGAGATGTGCACTCATCCATTCTACGTTTAAATGAGTTCATAAAAGTCGCCTCTGACATGATGTTGATGGTCGAGAAAATCCAAATTTCATGGGGAAATAATATATAATTTTGGCATTAAACGAAATTGATATTCCTGATTATGTATTCTATTGCACTCATAACCATTCTCTGCCCTTCATTGTGAGGGCAAATATTTTATTATAACACTTTTAGCAGATGAATGGTTCTGTGTAGGGGCAAATCCAGGATTTTTTTCTCGGGAGGGAAGGGTATGGGAGGCAAACGGTCTTCTCATTTATGATACTAAACAAAATACATTAATTACTGTTCAAAGTATTCACTTTATCTTGATATAAAATTTATTAAAATGAATCAAATGATTGAAGCTCCGTAGTGCACAAAACGAAATGGACACAGTCAGTGGCGCAGCGAGGGGGGGGGTTTTTGGGGGATAAACCACCCCCCCCATAGCTCAGAGAAATATTTAAATTTAATTCATTTTACTTAATAGGATTGATATTACTAATTGAATAGTGTAAGGATTAATAATACATCACTCCGAAAGCCGTATAACTCACCATTTCGAATCCTTTATTTTAAAATTCCTCAATTTATTAATCTCGTACCTACTGCTTATCCTGGTGGATATTCCATACCCCCACACACCCCAGTATTAGTTGCACCTAAACCTTCCCCAGCCTTAATTCCTGGCTGCGCCCCTGGACACAATGATTACCATAAAAAGATGTTATCTGTTATTTTAGGGTCCCTCTAAATTCACCTGTGGTTCATCACCTCCATCGCTTGACCACAGAAATTTTTAAAATTTCAATCAAGAAAGCAAGTGAAGCGAGGAAAGATGCAATGAGATGGCCCTATCTGTGTAATCCCATTGACTTCAATACTCAAAGTGACTCTGCCAAAAAGCTGCAGACCTTAAAGGGTGGACATTTTGTTCTAAAAATTCCTTCACTTTAGTCTTTCTTGTTCATAACATCAGAGATTGAAATAAATGGTGTTATAATAGCCCGTTTGTTTCTTTGGTTGAAATTTCAGTGCTTATTTATGCTTATTTGGATCTCTTCTGTCTTTTCAAGCGATACCTGCGGGCATCCTTCAGTTTCCATTTTTTGGTCTTGGTCTGGAGTAAGTCATTCACGTTTTTATTTGGCATAATTTTACCCATCGTTCTGACACGTGCAGAGTTTTACGTGTACTTATGATTTGATGCATTGAAAAACCATTATTTTTCAGTGTCATGGATTACGGTGCCATCGGATCTGTGCTTGGCCATGAACTTACCCACGGATTCGACAATTCCGGAAGGCATTTTGATGAGAGTGGTAACTGGAGGCAGTGGTGGACCAACATCACCATTGCAGAGTATAAAAATCGAACTGCTTGTTTCGCTAGTCAGTACTCCTCATATTCGTTACCAGGAATAAATACTAAGGTGAGATTTGATTGATGATTTGTTATTTTTCAATAGATGCATTGAATATCATATCTGACATATCATTCATGGAAGTAACATCTTTCACATTTATCTTGAGATATCAAATGTAACAAAGCATGCAAGCATACATATTAATTTAAATGCTCAATAGTGGTTTTACTAAAATGAATACGTACTTTATGCTGTTACTAGGAGGAACACTGGAATAGTGAAATTATCAAATAACTTTGTCTGTTCAACAGTTAGACCTGGTTTATTAAAAAATTAATGAAAAATTAAATTAAAAACTTAACTAAAATTGTCTCAACGGCTCTGAGTTGCTTTTGCCAAAATTTAAATGTACTGGATGCTGGCATTCATTCTTTTGAAGAGCTAACAAGAAATTGGCACACAATACGTATTGGCACCGAGTTGAGTTCTGCAGTCAACCCATCTTGATGTCTTTTCCGAATTTTACTTCTCCATTCTATAATTATGTATATCCACGATGTAATTTTTCTTACAGTATATCCTAGATTATTCTCTTCATCATTCACCATTTGAGGTGACAAAACTCAGAAGAATTAGGGAGAGTGTACTTGGCTCTGCCTGGGTAGCAATAAAAAATTTGGGAAACTGAAGTAGGTAGTCGAGCATTGGTCAAACGTTGGAAGACGTTTTTCGTGCAGTCAGTGTACAACCCATTTAAAAACATTCCCACAGTCTAAGGGTTAACACTTTTCATGCCATGGACGTAATAATACGTCCTGTTAATCTTTCTGAAGATTTCCATGGACGTATGTAATGTTACGTCTTTCATTGACTTTGTCTGCGTGAAGGCGTAATATTTTGCCCGTGGTACTTTTCCCGTTTACTGCTTAGTGGTTTTGTTATTTCAAAAATCAACTGCTTGATGGAAAAAGAGTTCTTTCAATGTCTTGAGGACGAAAAGTCCTCTGTAGCTACCGGCACCCTTATCTCAGCCTACTTTGTGTGAAAATTCTTTGGAGGAATGAACCGTTCGTTGAGGGTGCAGTGACCCTTTTTGTCATCCAGGATTTTGAATGCTATGCTCGGAACAATGCTTTTTTTTATGATTTCCATGGTTTTAAATAGTTCAAATTGAGCGCAATAAAAAAATACTATGCATTTTATGGCGGTATATCATTCGTTGCAACTTTTTTTATTTAAAAAAACAGTAGGTTTTCATTGTGAAAATACATATTTAAAATTTAGCAATAAATGTTATTCAACTCATTACTAAAGAAGAGCAAAGTCCATGTTTATTGAAATACGCATCGATATGAATATATTTTTGATGCTAATGTTTAAAAAAAAATTGAGAATTTAGTAAAATGGCTGGATTTTTCAGTAGAGCTATAAAATTAGCGGCCGGACTCTCAAAGTGTTAAAGGTACCCAGACTACATACAGGGTGCAAGGCCTCTCATGCAGGTGTTCTTTCATTATACAGTTCCCATACTTGCCAAGTCGAGGGAATGGAAGATGCTTCTTGCATTATCAATGAACGTTAAATTTCATGAAAGAAAGGAAACCCTATCACAGCATGCAGTCAGCCATGCGTTCTATGACTAAGTAGACGTGAATGTCACGCTTTGTCACTGGTTTCTATGGACGCTACCATTGGTCTAATCTCATGCTCCCAATGGTTAATTTATTGCTGAATTTTTCCATGTTCTGCATTCATCATTTTTGTACCATCTACAATGGCTTTATTAGTTATGGCATGACAAGAATATATAGTGTGCATTGAGCACCTTTTTCAAATTCTATGTATACTTAGCTTACTGGGATTGCTGTCATTAGTTTTTTTTTGTTTTAATTTTGTTGTTTCAATAATTAGAACTCAATTGTATTGTGTAGACGGATTTTAATATTATTGTTTAATGAGTTGACTTGTATTGTCAGGTTGATGGCAAGCAAACCCTTGGAGAGAATATTGCTGATAATGGAGGGATACGTGAGGCTGTAGCAGCGTTTAAGAAGCACAAGCAGAGGACATCGGATTTGGTAGACATACGGTTACCAGGGTTGGAGCAATTTTCAGAAGATCATTTACTGTTCATCGCATTCGGCAGTGTAAGTACATGTGACATTTTATAACTGTGTAAAAATGATTTGGTTACACATTACAGTATATTCCGGTTAATTGGGACATATCGGGACTTTTGCACTCTGCCCCAATAAAGCGGCTGCCCCAATCAGGCGAACTATCCTATATATGGGCATAAACAAACGTTGAAATGATAGAAAGAAGACTAAAGAATGTTTATAATGCAACATAAGTTTATTAAACTTTTAATTTGAATAATAAATCAGCGAGTTTAAATAACTTATTATCATTTTTGACGCTGAATGAATATCTTTTACTAAGTCCTATCCTCTTGCGGATAGTATAACAACAAGGGCTTTCAAAATAGGAATAGGAACATTTGTGAAAAATAAGAGTAAATCAAAGGAGGAAAAAAAATAGTAATCTGAAAGCAAAAATTTTAATTTCGTCGCGAGTATAGAGTCTATGTCACCGACTCATGGCTCAATAAAGCAGCAAGCTGTCCCAATTAAGCAGAGAATACTCTGGGATAATATGGGGACCTCTATGGGGTTCTGTTCTTCAAGATCTGCCCCAATTAAGCGGCTGCCCCAAGTAACCGCTGGACCCATTAAACGGAATCTACTCTACATAGTGGAAATGAACTATGAATTGAGTTTTTAGGTAAAAAAATACTTATCATTAGGGATGTGCAAGTAATCACAAAATTCGACTTGACTTGAGTATTTGGTAGTTGACTCGAGTGATTCGAGTAGTATGTATTACGAATGTCGTGTCAAGTAGTTTCGGCTACAGAGCTGTTGACGCCAATAAGTTCAGAAATCTGCCGAAATGAGGCATTATCATGAAAATCATGTGGGAATATCGTTTTTAAAGTCAGTAAATCATTTCATTGCCATGTCCTGGGAGTTTTAGCCTGCTTGATTGATAGCAGTTACCCTAGTAGCACCAAAACGATTATATCTAGATTTAATACGTATCATAGTATACACTGTATACATAAAATATCTGTATAAAATACATGCAAATGTCCTAAATATTATATGTATTATATCTGCTGCCATAATATGGATTTTATGTAGATTAAATACGTATAACTCGTCGTAAATCTGCGTATTATACATATCTTATACGTGTCTGATGATCCCTTGTTACGCCGTAAGGATATTACTTGTATATTTTAAAGAATCTGGTATTCATCAAGGACCATGGATCATCAGACATGTATAAAATATGTATTATATACAGATTTGCAAATCCGTATCCCGATGTATTTCGAAATCTTAAAAATATACAGATTTTGGTGCCACTAGGGTAGCAGTCGACGTTGGTGCCGTATACCTATTTTTCAGCCATGGCGTCCATCCGTCTTGCGACCTGGTGGCGAGTTAGGAGTAATTGGAGTGGAACGTTGCATTGGTCATACTTTCTTAAGGCCATTTTATATCACACTCTTTATGCATCAATACGCAGGATAGCACTGAGCCACCATGTTGATATTGCGAGAGTGGGAGCTCGGAATCAGGGCAGGGGCGATTTTGCACTCTCGATTCTCGAACGTGTACTACAATCCTACCGCTTTACATGATGCAATTTTGATTGCGATATTGATATAATTTTCATTCACATCCTAATTCTGTCACAATTACCATCAATGTTTCATTCAATGTTCCTCGTTATCTTTTCCTTTTTACATCAAGTTAAGCATTCAGAATAGGAAATTCAAAAGGGTTTGGAAAAATGAGATGTGGACGAGAAAGCATTGTTGTATTGCACTGAGCATATTGTCTCGAGATCAAAAAGTACTACTTGCACATCCCTACAAATCATTTTGCTCTTTCTTAACCGTAACTTTAACATCAGCTGTACTTTTTAAGCATTCCAGTTGCTGAGGGTGTTTTTTGCATCAATTTTACATTCATAAATTTCCTCATATTCATTTTATATCTAAATAAAATACTCTAGAATAGAATTATGTACAAACATTTCAATAAAGAATTGGCATGTAGGATGGATATAAGTTTTCATCTTGCACATCACCGATTGATGAATATTTCCGTCATATTAACAGAAGGGAAATTTTTTCCTTTGCTTGATGATTACACTCAAATGGTGCATTCATATTGTTGTTGTTGTTGTTGTTAAATGTTGCATTGTTGCATCATGTGAATAATGCATACATTTGATGTGATTAACATGATTCTTAAATGATGATCACTAGAGGTCCATGAAATTCGCGAGATGCGATATCACGAAATAATGCAAAATCGTGAATAAAAACGAAATTTTGCGTTTTTGCGATTTTAGGTGAATTAGTGAAAAAATCTTATCTAATGAGTCACAATCTATTAAAGCCTAAGCATTCATTGTTTAACGCTGCCGACGTTCATTTGCTCTATCTCATTACGATTCCAAGGTCAATTGGCTTGTAAAGTCTCGCCCATAACGCATCAGCGTAATATCGCGCACTGTAGTGATTCTCCGCCGAAATTTACTGTTAAATTTATCACAGCCTCTCTCTTTGATTCCCATGTATCAATCCTGAAATATTTAGAATGAGGCGCTTTCTCACCTGAAGAATTAAGTATATATCATGAATTAATATTGTGCTGAAAGAAATTTAATGCGGCCGCGGAAGAGCGGAAATACAAGCTCACGCTCCCTGCATGCATCATGCTGAGCAGTAATTCTGGTGACTCACCACGACACATTAGACAGCGTTGTTGGATAACTTGTTGCAGGAAAACCTTGAGTGTGGGTCTAATGTAACAATTCTGTTGACTTAAACATGGCTGCTGGCTGGCACCTCTCAACACCGTGCGCGGCGTCGTGACGTGAATGGTGGGCAGCGCAAAGCTGTTTCGTCAGAAAGCGGCCTCAATGTAGCACTGCCTGTATTTCATGCCGTAAATGGTGCACCTCCGGGCCAGATTGAAACGGGCACCGTGGTGACCACGGCAGCCGTCGTCGGTGCCGTGCCATCAACTGCGCGATTCGATTCATTTAAAGATATCTACAGACACGTATGATTATTTGAAAGCACGAAGCACTAGCAGTTGGGGGAAGGGAAGGAAGGGGAGCACAAAGGATAGGAGGAGAGGGATCAGCGGACGGACCTTCGGATATTCGGTTCTGCACTGAGCCACAGTGCAAAAAAAATCATTTCGACATTGGCCAAATCTGATATCTAATTCTTCAAGTGAGAAATGTCTCATTCTAGATGTTACAGGATCGATAAATGGTAAATAATTTTTCAAGTTTCTTTGAATCCGATTATGTTTTGTTATGTGTGCTTCTTTCGCTACCTTTCCTGACCGATTGGCAACAGCTGTAATCAAAACTAAGCGATTTGTTGTGTGCTGTCCTACCTTCCCTCAACTCCTGGGTGAGGAGTATGGAAAGGGAGTCCACGACATGAAACATTTTGGCCACTTTGTAAGTTATACAGTTCTATGGTTATACCGTAGCTACCCAGCACTCAGTTTGAAAACACCATCGTGAATGGTTGTGTTTTGCGGCTGGACTGTTTTTTTATTATGGTTCCAGCTTTAAATATCGAACGAAGGAAAGTAATTTTAAAATGCCAAATGCTAGTGACACTGTTCATACCTGGGCAAGTGAATTCAGCTCAGAAGGATTTAATGTGAAAGACAGAGTATTACTGAGCAAAGTTTGCGATAAAAGATTAGAATTTGTAAGATGTGACGAATGTTATGTAAAATGAATAATAAAAGAATAAGTATTCATGAAACGTGTATCACAAAATATTAAAATGCTTATAAACGTGGGAAATTGTGGCATTATAATAACACCGCCAAGATTTTCTATAACAGCAAAATCATGTGATTTTAAAACAAATTTTAGCAAAAAATAAAACCACTTTCACGGACCTCTAATGATCACACTTGAACCCCTCAGCAAAAGAGGGAATGTGAAGCCTCTGGAAGATGATAATTTGATATTCTACTGGTGATATTTACAGCTATGGTGTGAGCATGGCACAGACGCAACAGTTAGGTGGACTATTGAAAGAGACGAGCATAGTCCCAGCAGAGCTCGCGTTTGGGGAGCTGTTTCTAATTCGGAAGAATTTGCCAGGGCTTTCAACTGCACCAAAGGGAGTCCAATGAACCCTGAAGTGAAGTGTCGAATATGGTGACGAGTGCATTTGTATCCCGTGTTGCCACAGTCAAGACTGAAACAGAACTCTAAATCAGTATTCCTCAGTCCTCTGCCCCTTGATCCTCGTTGTTGATGTAATTTATTTCTTAAATTGTGATAATGAGGAGCCAGAAGAGAGATCCAAACCAAAGATCTTTTTAACCATGGGAAATCTTTGGGGAGACATGTGTTGTTGAATTTCTGGCCGCTAAATATGTGGCTGTTACAAAGCTGTGATCTGTTTGTGTACTTAAACTGTTGCTGAAGCATGAAAAAGGAAAAACTGATATGTAGATCATTGCATTATTTTGTTGACTCAATTTGCCATTAGAGGGAGAATTGTGCAGGAAATGTTTAGTAAAGAACCAAAAATCGTGAGTAACGTAACGCGTGTGCATCTTAAATTATGTTAATGTGCCCATTGTTTATAATTGAATGTTGTATATAAAGAAAATTGTTCGAATTTTATTGATCTTATTCCAATTCTATTATCTGTTAGCTATCATACATACCTCTAGTCGTAAACTGTAATAATACCGCTACTAGATAATAGTAAAGAAAAACTTCTCCGTGCTGAGTGAACAGAAGCCAAATATCAGCATAAAAATTAGGAAGGTATAAGATCAAAGTATGCATTGAAGTTGGTAAAACAGAAACAGTGAAATAGACATTTTCTTTTATTTTTCTTACAACATGAAATGTTTGGAGATCCTTATGCATTTCCAGAATGGAAGGAGAACTCTGTTGCAAAGGACGTGAAATGTCTGCTAAAATATCCAAAACAAAAAATACACTAAATATTGCAGTGAAAAAATGAAATTGCTAGCAAGAAAAAAATTCGTTATTTCATTCATACTAGGTAGTATTTCATTGGTTTCAATGAAAGATGTTGACAGATATTTCAGAATTAACCTTGCACATCGTACAATATTAAAAACAAAAAAATGCCCATAAAAATGAAGTAAGCAAATAAAATATTTAACGTAAAAAGAACTGCGTTGGACTTCATCACAGATTGAATTCCATTTGTCTTCAATCCATGAGTTATAAAATTAAGATAATAAATTTTTTCTTGCACCTCAAGATTAAAAAAAAAATTCACTGCACCTTAAATTCTTATTTCTACAACGAATTGAACTCGTTATATTTCATTACTAAGCTGAAATTATTTAGTCTCCTCTTTTACGATACATTTTGCACATCAAGAAATATAAAAATGCAAAAACAGGCACATTCAATCCTAGTAAGAACACAAAATTACATCCTTAAGTAGAATTCTTCACACTTCATTTACAGACAAAATTTTGCTCTTCTACACAAACAATATTATATAATGCCTAACATTACATGCTACATACATACCAAGTAATTTTAATACTTGAAAATATGCACACATTAATATATTGAGCGCAAAAAATGTCAAATCTGAGGAGAACCTGATGCACTTCATTCAAAGAAAAATTCCAATTATATACACACCATTATCAGAATAATTTTTAAGATTTTGAACAGCACGTCAAGAACATGAAAACTGCTGTAATTACCTTAAAATATAAGGTTGAAGTCCAACCCTAAAAAGAAAAAGGTACACTTCATGAAGAATCTTCGCTTCATTATTCTCCTCTAAGAATTATAGCAGAATTTAAAGGCGACATTTTACGCATTAACATTTATAAAAACACGAAAAAATTCACGCAGTTGTGCTACCATGAAAAGAACATGATTTGTCACAAATAAATAAAAAAATCATTAGTCTCCCCTAAATGCCCCTAAATAATTACTGAACATTTAAAATGTACAATAAGGATTTTTAAACTCAAAAGATAAATACTGAAAATCTTTAACAGAACAAGATAATAAAAAAGTCAAAAGATTTTGTCGTACAATAGTTACAGACAAAAATTCATTAGTATCGGCTTATTATATCAACAAATATTGAGCAAATCAATATGCATATCGACAATTTTAAAACTTCAGATTTATGCACTTAAAATCTCTGTTAGGAATATAAATTTATAACAAAAATGAGATTCGTCAACTTTTATTAAAAGCAAAACTTCATTCTTAACATATTTATCAAATAATAAATATATCAACAAATAATTATGAGTGTTTTAATATCTTTTATATCACATACAGTATTTTTAAAACCTGTAAAATATTTGCTTAAAATCCTTACGAGAACACGAACTTCAGAATGCAATTAGGATTCATCGCACTTAATTAAAAGACAAATTTTCATCAATGTTAATTAACATTAGTCATTTGTCATGAGACCACTGTAAGAAGTCTTCTTCCAACATATTTTCACCACTTCCAACATTGTTATGTCCAATCATTGATTTAGTGTGAACTACATGCTGCTACAATCTTTTGTGACATTTTTCATATCATTTACATATATTGACAACGGTCCTAAAACAGCCTAGAGGATCACCTTCAATACCAATCATACGACTGTACAAATGAAATATTTAAATCTTATGCTTCATTTTAGATGGATAACCTTGAAAAATTTCTTGGCCTTATGCACAATACAACATCTTGGAATTATTGTATAGAGAATTTGCTGATCTACCTTATCAAAAGGTTAAATGTAGTCTGTACATAATGCCAACATATGTTATTACATATTTTAGTAGTGACAATCATACTCAGGCAGTTGCATCTGGGCCTCTGAGGTATTCCTCTTTTAAAATAGTATTGAGTTCCACGTGATGGGGACTTCTCCTCTGAATAGTTTCTTATGTGTGTTCATTGGAGCATTTTATCTAGAATAAGTAAGATTCACTTATGTCTTTAGCTTCATAGTTCTTTGCAAAGCCATTCTTATGCACCGTCCTCACTACTGCTTCCTTGAGATATTCAGGGACAGCGCTGTTTCCTTTGGTTATGTTAATTAAATTACTTAATACTGGGTATAATCAAACAATTATAAAACTGTAGTTAAGGACAAAATATGCGTATTCTCACCCCTATAGAAGTTCTTTCATTGACTGAAGGCGGTTATTGGTTTATACGTATAAATTAGTATGTATCCACAATTAGATTTTTAACCCCAATTATTGTCGTTTATGATGATTAAGTTTACTTTAACACGTTACGGACCGGCCACGGAGATTTCCGTATTTTCACATGTGATAATAAAACTTACTCTGCTTCTTTTAATAGATATTAGTTCTTTACTTATGTTAGGTGGAAGTTAGGTGGAAGAGGGGACTTTCCAGTCTCAACCTCGCCCGAATAAAGGCATTTTATTATTATTATTATGTTCGCATTTGCATGTGGTGTATTCCAGAATGTGCTTTCATTGTTTTAGGTTAGTTTTATAGCATTCAAATTATAAATTTATTAAAATTTTTCAATGAACGTAATCCACTTTTAGAGATTACTAATGTATAGGAATGCTTACATTTGCTTAAACTATTTATATTGATTGTCTCAGTCGCGAACCTTCCCCCTTGATATCCACAATTTAACCAAAGGTCGTATAATTGAAACTCTAACTTAACTAAAATATTACGCTTTACTCAAGCAGTAATCGATTTGAACGCTCGTCGAGTTGAAATTGAGTGTTCTTAGATCTCTAATAATTACGCAAAACGAAAATTAAACGGAGATTTCCCCCGTACGAATGACAGCAGGGCTGAGGAGGCCTTGGAATCTCTCAGCTGTCCAGAGTAAACACATTTGAACTTGAATCTTCGTGTCCTTGGTGCGATCCACTGCTCTCGTTTGATTCGAGAACATATCTCGAGGTGACGCAGCGAATCGCATAATTGATGTTATCTCAATGCAGGGGTAGAGGTCGGAGGATAATAATCCAACGTCAAGGAGTGACTTTCACTTCACACGAACAATTATTTCCCGCTTTTAATTTCGCATCCAAGTGATTTCCGTGAGTACTACAGTTCTGGGAAACTTGCGACCTGGATTTATGCTAATAATCTCCCTCCCCAATGAGACGACCATCGTCAGTCTATATCATATATGCACACGAATGCAGTAAAAACCCGTCCTTCTCACGTCTGCAGTGTGGAAGACATCCAAGAGAACCTGTGTCTATGATTTAATTGTAGAAGCATACATACACGTGGAGAATGATAAGTCAGAAGGTCTCCACGTTTATCTAATTAATTAATAACTTTAAGTAAGGCCCTTTAAGAGAGAGAATGAGGGCCCAAGAAGGGATCAACGCACCTGGGCCGGGATCCAGTAATTCAACTGATACGCCCGCGCACCCGGGGAGGGGAGTGAGATGGGAAGGAAAAAGGATAGAGGCGCCGCCGCGATAGGAGGCCAACGACGCCTTCAAGGAATGGATAGGGTTGGAAGGGTGGGACAGAGAAAAACCTTCGCCACTATGAAAGCGGCCATAATTCGTTGTGCCAACGATTTTGGAAGATTTTTCTATAAAAGAGAAAAATCCAACGATCAAATCGTTGGAGCCCTTTCAGACGATCCCAGTCTCTGACTAAGACACATAAACATAAACATCGAGGCCTCCATGGCAACAATACAAAATATGATGGCACCACATGTGGTTGCCACATACACACATGCATACTATTGCTATCCTAATATTGAACTACATACTGCAGTACTCCATTTCTTTCCACCCCAAGCCACTACTTTCACCACCCTGAGTCTCTTCTGCATTCTTCTCTTGATCTGCCTTGGCTACTCGTCCCTTGGGACTTTCCCACCAATTTTTCCTTCCATTATATTTCCCATATAATTTCTGTGTTTGTATTTTAGGCCATTCCACCCTCTTCTTCTTCTTCTTTGATGTACAGTGATCCTTAGTGTCCGTTCTCCTCCTATTCTTCAATGTAATTCTCACCCTGTCCGTCTGTTTCATCTTCACTATCCATCACCACGTCTCGAAGGCCTCATTTCTTTTATGATCACTTTTTCTGACGCTCTGAGATTCTGAACATTTAAGTGCCACTGCCCACACGAACTTTTTCACTTACAATTACTGTCTGCGTCAAAATGATGTGCCGCTGTACTTTGCAAATTTTCATCTGGACTTCAGTGCATGCCATAATAATGAATACATCGTCATTTTAAAGGAAATTTTATTTTAAATTCTAATTTATTTTTCTCTTTATGAAAAATTCAAAAATGTGGACACGCCAGTGCAATAAATGACTCCGCGCACCGAAAAATTAGCCGTTTTGTCAACCTCATAAACTTTGCCACCCAACCTAGGGAGAACTACCTCGTCTGCAACATTCATCTTCCACAATTAGTTACAAAAATTAATTTAAATTAATGAAATGGCTTTTGCGTATTTTTATAACGCATATTTTGTTGTAAAATAACGAAAATGTTTGAACACTATGTAGTCCTACAGCTTACCCCGAAAAAAGAAATAAAATCGATAGAAACACTTCTTAATTTATTTGCCATTTCTCTATGATACATAATCTATAAAATATTGATATTTATGAATGTCAACAACTTCTATCAATGCCATGTTGCCAAACGGGGCCCGGCCTGCGCTGGTTACCGGGAGGCAAAGTTTCGAGCGCAAGACGTGGCAACGCAGCATTCGTTCGCTCGGGCGTATTCATTTAATGCCCATATATAATATTTACTTCATAAAAAATATGTTTTTTCGGATACAATTCGGTCTTTTTTTTAGAGAGATAACTCTGTAGATCAGACAGATTCAAAATATCATTATTTCCACGATTATAACGGCAGCGTTAGAACTCACAAATAGATTAATTTTTGAAATACTTTCTCGAAAATATTAATAATAACAATCTGGAATAAGTCTCTTTGTAGTTACCTCCTAATTTTGTTTTCCTAATGCTTTGAAATCGGTTTTTCTGTCACAGTACCGCATTTCCCCTTTAACGCAATTACCAACAAAGTACATGTGATGTTTATGGCACAAACTATGAGGCCATAAAAAAAACAATGGTATATAGTGGGGTGGGAGTCAGCACCCGTGGAACAAGAGTCCTATGCGGACACTTGCCCAGGACTCTTACCCCCAAAGGCACATTCTACACCAATTACGCCATAATACAACCACAAGATGAGCTGCGAACCAGCTGACTGCTGACTGAATTTTCGAGGTAAAGAATGCTTATAAAGAAACGCTAGATAAATTGAATGGTTAAATAAACGCCCAAAGCATAGATGATAACTAAGCGGTCCTAAAATTTGGATAAATGTAGCATAAAATTGAAAAATAAGAAAAACTCGCGTTCTGTCTTTCTTTGTCTTCCACTGAACGCACCACTGTGTTACACTTGGTCATATTAATGAAACTGACTGAATACAAGTGGCATCATCCCGGCATTTAGAGAAATATTTCGGAAAGGGAATCTTGCCCCCCATGCGGACTTTTGCCCTATTTCTGGGCCGATGTTCACGAGATTAATTTACAAAGTTAAGACGATTAACACCCTATGTGCTTAGAAGTAGCAATCAATTTTCCTCGTTGCTTTCAAAAATATCACATAATTAAAACTCAAAATTATTGCTTGGAAATAACCATCCCCCATTCATAAAATACGTATTTATGGGCCGTATTTCACCGGAAAACATTTGAAAAGTTAAGACGATTAACATTCAATATGCTTGGAAGAATCAATCCATTCGATTTGCAGATGACATTACTAATCATCGCGGGCTACGAGAAAGACCTGCAGGATTGCATGAACAAAACTAAAAAGGATTTTCATGAATAAAATATGGAAATAAGTAGGCAGAAACCCAAGATACTCGTATGCGGAAACGTGATGAGAGAAAATTGTGGCCGATATTTGTGTCAAAGGAGAGATTAGAGCAGATAGAGTCGTTCAAATACCTCGAAGGCGGCATTACCTGGGACGCACAGTGGGTTGAAATCGAAAAAAGCTGGCCAAAAATCATACCTTCCATATTTTTAGAATTAGCTCGATGAAATTTTTCCTACTAACCTTATTTAGACTACATGACATGAATATAATAACATTTTGCCGAAAAATTAATCCGGGGAGTTTTTAAAACAAATTCGCGGACACGGAAAAACACAAAAATCGACTATTTCGACCGCTTCAATAGAGAGGGAACATTTAATTGAAATTAATAGTATACTTAATAGTATATGCTTTAATAGTTTATGCTTAGTAATAGTATATGCTTTGAACAATTGGAGTGATTACATTGGAGCAATTGGAGCAATTAAATGAGGACAACAAATTAATGCCGACAACAAATTAATGCAAACAGCAAATTAATGCTTACAACAAATTAATGCCGACAACAAATTAAATGACGACAACAAATTAATGTCATCAACAAGTTAATGCCGACAACAAATAAAATGCCGACAACAAATTAAATGCCGACAAATAATTAAACGCCGACAACAAATTAAATGACGACAACAAATTAATGCCGACAACAAATTAATGCCGACAGCAAATTAATGCCTACAACAAATTAATGCCGACAACAAATTAAATGAAGACAAATAAATAAATGCCGACAAATAATTAAATGCCAACAACAAATTAAATAACGACAACAAATTAATGCCGACAAAAAATTAATGCCGACAATAAATTAAGTGCGACATCAAATTAATGTCTACAACAAATTAATGCCGACAACAAATTAAATGCTAACAATTTAATGCCGACAAGAAATTAATGTCAACAACAAATGAATGCCGACAACAAATTAACGCCGACAGGAAATTAAATGGCGACAACAAATTAATGCCTACAACAAATTAACGCCGACAACAAATTAATGCCGACACCAAATTAAATGACGACAACAAATTAATGCCAACATCAAGTTAAATGACGACATCAAATTTAATACCGAAAACAAATTAATGCCGACAACAAATTAAATGCCGATAACAAATTAATGCCGTCAACAAATTAAATGCCGACAACAAATTAAATGACGACAACAAATTAATGCCGACAGCAAATTAAAGGACGATAACAAATTAAATGCCGACAAAAAATTAATGCCGACAACAAATTAAATCCGACAGCAAATTAATGACTACAACAAATTAATGCCGACAACAAATTAAATAACGACAAATAATTAAAAACCGACAACAAATTAAATGACGACAACATATTAATGTCAACAACAAATTAATGCCGACAACAAATGAAATGCCGACATTAAATTAAATGCCGACAACAAATTAAATGACGATACAGATTAATGCCGACAACAAATTAATGCCGACAACAAATTAATGCCGACAACAAATTAATGCCGACAACAAATTCATACCGACAGCAAATTAATGCCTACAACAAATTAAATGCCCACAAATAGTTAAATGCCGACAACAAATAAAATGACGACAACAAATTAATATCAACAACAAATTAATGCCTGCAAAAAATTAAATGCCGACATTAAATTAAATGCCGACAACAAATTAAATGCCGAATAATAAAATGCCGACAAGAAAATAATGTCAACAACAAATTAATGCCGACAACAAATTAAATGCCGACAACAAATTAATGCCGACAACAAATTAATGCCGACAGCAAATTAAATGCCGACAACAAATTAATGCCTACAACAAATTAATGCCGACAACATATTAAATGCGGAACCAAATTAATGCCGAAACCAAATTAATGCCGACAACAAATTAAATGACGACAACAAATTAATGTCGACAGCAAATTAAATGACGTCAACAAATTTGATGCCGACAACAAATTAATGCCGCAACAAATTAAATGCCGGACACAAATTAATGCCGACAACAAATTAATTGACGACAACAAATACATGCCGACAACAAATTAATGCCGACAACAAATTAAATGACGACATCAAATTAATGTCGACAGCAAATTAAATGACGACAACAAATTAATGTCGACAGCAAATTAAATGACGACAACAAATTTAATGCCGACAACAAATTAATGCCGACAACAAATTAAATGCCGACAACAAATTAATGCCGACAAAAAAATTTAATGCCGACAACAAATTAAATGCGATTCAAATTAAATGACGACATCAAATTAATGTCGACAGCAAATTAAATGACGACAACAAATTAATGTCGACAGCAAATTAAATGACGACAACAAATTTAATGCCGACAACAAATTAATGCCGACAACAAATTAAATGCCGACAACAAATTAATGCCGACAAAAAAATTTAATGCCGACAACAAATTAAATGCGATTCAAATTAATGCCGACATTAAATTTATGCCGACAACAAATAAATGCCGACAAAAAAATTAAATGCCGACAACAAATTAAATGCCGGACACAATTTAATGCCGACAAAAAATTAAATGCCGACAACAAATTAATGGCGACAAAAAAAATTTAATACCGACAACAAATTAAATACCGGACACAAATTAATGCCGACAACAAATTAAATGCCGACATCAAATAAATGCCGACAAGGAATTAAATGCCGACAACAAATAAATGCCGACAGCAAATTAAATGCCGACAACAAATTAATGCCGACAACAAATTAATGCCGTCAACAAATTAAATGCCGACATCAAATTAATGCCGACAAAGAATTAAATACCGACAACAAATTAAATGACGACAACAAATAAATGTCAACAACAAATTTATGCCAACAACAAATTAAATGATGAAATTAAATTAGATTCCGACAACAAATTAAATGAGGACAACAAATTAATGCCGACAACAAATTAATGCCAACAGCAAATTAATGCTTACAACAAATTAATGTCGTTAACAAATTAAATGACGACAACAAATTAATGTCATCAACAAATTAATGCCGACAACAAATAAAATGCCGAAAACAAATTAAATGCCGACAAATAATTAAATGCCGACAACAAATTAAATGACGACAACAAATTAATGCCGACAACTAATTAATGCCGAAAACAAATTAAATGCCGACAACAAATTAATGCCTACAACAAATTAATGCCTACAAGAAATTAATGCCGACTACAAATTAAATGCCGACAGGAAATTAATATCTACAACAAATTAATGCCGACAACAAATAAAATGCCGACAAATAATTAAACGCCGACAACAAATTAAATGACGACAACAAATTAATGCCGACAACAAATTAATGCCGACAGCAAATTAATGCCGACAGCAAATTAAATGCCGACAACAAATTAATGCCTACAACAAATTAATGCCGACAACAAATTAATGCCGACAATAAATTAATTGCGACAGCAAATTAATGTCTACAACAAATTCATGCCGATCGCAAATTAATGCCTACAACAAAATAATGCCGACACAAAATTAAATGCTAACAATTTAATGCCGACAAGAAATTAATATCAACAACAAATTAATGCCGACAAGAAATTAAATGCCGACAACAAATTAATGCTGACAACAAATTAATGCCGACAACAAATTAATGCCTACAACAATTTAATGCCGACAACAAATTAAATGCCGACAACAATTTAATGCCGACGCCAAATTAAATGACGACAACAAATTAATACCGACATCAAGTTAAATGACGACATCAAATTTAATGCCGAAAACAAATTGATGCCGACAACAAATTAAATAGCGATAACAAATTAATGCCGTCAACAATTTAAATGCCGACAACAAATTAAATGACGACAACAAATTAATGCCGACAGCAAATTAAATGACGACAACAAATTTAATGCCGACAAAAAATTAATGCCGACAACAAATTAAATCCGTCAGCAAATAAATGACTACAACAAATTAATGACGACAACAAATTAAATAACGACAAATAATTAAATGCCGGCAACAAATTAAATCCGACAGCAAATTAATGACTACAACAAATTAATGCCGACAATAAATTAATGCCGACAGTAAATTAATGCCTACAAATATTTAATGCCGACAACAAATTAATGCCGACAACAAATTAAATCCGACAGCAAATTAATGACTACAACAAATTAATGCCGACAACAAATTAAATAACGACAAATAATTAAATGCCGACAACAAATTAAATCCGACAGCAAATTAATGACTACATCAAATTAATGCCGACAATAAATTAATGCCGACAGTAAATTAATGCCTACAACAAATTAATGCCGACAACAAATTAAATGCCGACTACAAATTAATGCCGACAGCAAATTAATCCCTACTATAAATTAATGACGAAAGCAAATTAAATGCCAACAAAGAATTAAATACCGACAACAAATTAAATGACGACAACAAATAAATGTCAACAACAAATTTATGCCAACAACAAATTAAATGGCGACAAAAAATTAATGCCGACTACAAATTAAATGAGGACAACAAATTAATGCCGGCAACAAATTAATGCCAACAGCAAATTAAATTACGACAACAAATTAATGTCAACAACAAATTAATGCCGACAACAAATTAAATTCCGACATTAAATTAAATGCCGACATCAAATTAAATGCCGACAAATAATTAAATGCGGACAACAAATTAATGCCGACAACAAATTAAATAACGACAACAAATAATGCCGACAACAAATTAATGCCGACAACAAATTAAATCCGACAGCAAATTATTGACTACAACAAATTCATGCCGACAACAAATTAAATAACGACAAATAATTAAATTTCGACAACAAATTAAATGACGACAACAAATTAATGTCAACAACAATTTAATGCCGATAACAAATTAAATGCCGACATTAAATTAAATGCCGACAACAAATTAAATAACGACAACTAATTAAATGCCGACAAATAAAAAAATGCCGCCAACAAATTAAATGACGACAACAAATTAATGCCGACAACAAATTAATGCCGACAGTAAATTAATGCCTACAACAAATTTAATGCCGAAAAATAGTTAAAAGCCGACAACAAATAAAATGACGACAATAAATTAATGTCAACAACAAATTAATGCCGACAAAAAATTAAATGCCGACATTAAATTAAATGTCGACAACAAATTAAATAACGACAACAAATTAAATGCCGACAAATAATAAAATGCCGACAACAAATTAAATGACGACAACAAATTAATGCCGACAACAAATTAATGCCGACAGAAATTTAATGCCTACAACAAATTAATGCCGACAACAAATTAAATGCCGACAACAAATTAAATTTCCACAACAAATTAAATGGCTACAACAAATTAATGCCGACATAAAATTAAAAGCCGGCAACAAATTAAATGCCGACAAATAATTAAATGCCGACAACAAATTAAATGACGACAACAAATTAATGCCGACAACAAATTAATGCCGACAATAAATTAGTGCCGACAGTAAATTATTGCCTACAACAAATTAATGCCGACAACAAATTAAATGCCGACAACAAATTAATGCCGACAGCAAATTAATCCCTACAATAAATTAATGACGATAGCAAATTAAATGCCGACCAAGAATTTAATACCGACAACAAATTAAATGAAGACGACAAATAAATGTCAACAACAAATTTAATGGCGACATTAAATTAAATGCCGACAACAAATTAAATGAGGACAACAAATTAATTCAGACAACAAATTAATTCAGACAACAAATTAATGTCAACAGCAAATAAAATGACGACAACAAATTAATGTCAACAACAAATTAATGTCGACAACAAATTAAATTCCGACATTTAATTAAATGCCGACAACAAATTAAATGCCGACTTATATTTAAATGCCGACAACAAATTAATGCTGACAAAAAATTAAATAACGACAACAAATTAAATAACGAGAACAAATTAATGCCAACAACAAATTAAAACCGACAGCAAATTAAATGACGATAACAAATTTAATGCCGACAAAAAATTAATGCCGACAACAAATTAATGCCGACAACAAATTAAATCCGACAGCAAATTAATGACTACAACAAATTAATGCCGACAACAAATTAAATAACGACAAATAATTAAATGCCGACAACAAATTAAATGACGACAACAAATTAATGTCAACAACAAATTAATGCCGACAACAAATGAAATGCCGACATTAAATTAAATGCCGACAACAAATTAAATGACGATACAAATTAATGCCGACAACAAATAAATGCCGACAACAAATTCATACCGACAGCAAATTAGTGCCTACAACAAATTAAATGCCGTCAAATAGTTAAATGCCGACAACAAATAAAATGACGACAACAAATTAATATCAACAACAAATTAATGCCTACAAAAAATTAAATGCCGACATTAAATTAAATGCCGACAACGAATTAAATGCCGAAAAATTAAATGCCGACAAGAAATTAATGTCAACAACAAATTAATGCCAACAATAAATTAAATGCCGACAGCAAATTAATGCCTACAACAAATTAAATGCCGTCAACAAATTAATGCCTACAACAAATTAATGCCGACAATAAATTAAATGCGGAACAAAATTAATGCCGTAACCAAATTAATGCCGACAACAAATTAAATGACGACAAACAAATTAATGTCGACAGCAAATTAAATGACGTCAACAAATTTGATGCCGACAACAAATTAATGCCGCAACAAATGAAAAACCGAAAAAAAATACCTGCCGACAACAAATTAAATGACGACAACAAATTAATGCCGACAACAAATTAAATGAAGACAAATAAATAATTGCCGACAAATAATTAAATGCCAACAACAAATTAAATAACGACAACAAATTAATGCCGACAAAAAATTAATGCCGACAAAAAATTAAGTGCGACATCATATTAATGTCTACAACAAATAAATGCCGACAACAAATTAAATGCTAACAATTTAATGCCGACAAGAAATTAATGTCAACAACAAATTAATACCGACAACAAATTAAATGCCGACAACAAATTAATGCTGACAACAAATTAATGCCGACAACAAATTAACGCCGACAGGAAATTAAATGCCGACAACAAATTAATGCCTACAACAAATTAACGCCGACAACAAATTAATGCCGACACCAAATTAAATGACGACAACAAATTAATGCCGACATCAAGTTAAATGACGACATCAAATTTAATACCGAAAACAAATTATTGCCGACAACAAATTAAATGCCGATAACAAATTAATGCCGTCAACAAATTAAATGCCGAAAACAAATTAAATGACGACAACAAATTAATGCCGACAGCAAATTTAATGACGATAACAAATTTAATGCCGACAAAAAATTAATGCCGACAACAAATTAAATCCGACAGCAAATTAATGACTACAACAAATTAATGCCGACAACAAATTTAATAACGACAAATAATTAAATACCGACAACAAATTAAATGACGACAACAAATTAATGTCAACAACAAATTAATGCCGACAACAAATGAAAGGCCGACATTAAATTAAATGCCGACAACAAATTAAATGACGATACAAATTAATGCCGACAACAAATTAATGCCGACAACAAATTAATGCCAACAACAAATTCATACCGACAGCAAATTAATGCCTACAACAAATTAAATGCCGACAAATAGTTAAATGCCGACAACAAATAAAATGACGACAACAAATTAATATCAACAACAAATTAATGCCTGCAAAAAATTAAATGCCGACATTAAATCAAATGCCGACAACAAATTAAATGCCGAATAATAAAATGCCGACAAGAAAATAATGTCAACAACAAATTAATGCCGACAACAAATTAAATGCCGACAACAAATTAATGCCGACAACAAATTAATGCCGACAGCAAATTAAATGCCGACAACAAATTAATGCCTACAACCAATTAATGCCGACAACATATTAAATGCGGAACCAAATTAATGCCGAAACCAAATTAATGCCGACAACAAATTAAATGACGACAACAAATTAATGTCGAATGCAAATTAAATGACGTCAACAACTTTGATGCCGACAACAAATTAATGACGCAACAAATTAAAAGCCGGACACAAATTAATGCCGACAACAAATTAATTGACGACAACAAATACATGCCGACAACAAATTAATGCCGACAACAAATTAAATGACGACATCAAATTAATGTCGACAGCAAATTAAATGACGACAACAAATTAATGTCGACAGCAAATTAAATGACGACAACAAATTTAATGCCGACAACAAATTAATGCCGACAACAAATTAAATGCCGACAACAAATTAATGCCGACAAAAAAATTTAATGCCGACAATAAATTAAATGCGATTCAAATTAATGCCGACATTAAATTTATGCCGACAACAAATAAATGCCGACAAAAAAATTAAATGCCGACAACAAATTAAATGCCGGACACAATTTAATGCCGACAAAAAATTAAATGCCGACAACAAATTAATGGCGACAAAAAAATTTAATACCGACAACAAATTAAATACCGGACACAAATTAATGCCGACAACAAATTAAATGCCGACATCAAATAAATGCCGACAAGGAATTAAATGCCGACAACAAATTAATGCTGTTAACAAATAAATGCCATCAACAAATTAATGCCGACAACAAATTAAATGCCGACAACAAATAAATGCCGACAGCAAATTAAATGCCGACAACAAATTAATGCCGACAACAAATTAATGCCGTCAACAAATTAAATGCCGACATCAAATTAATGCCGGCAAAGAATTAAATACCGACAACAAATTAAATGACGAAAACAAATAAATGTCAACAACAAATTTATGCCAACAACAAATTAAATGATGAAATTAAATTAAATTCCGACAACAAATTAAATGAGGACAACAAATTAATGCCGACAACAAATTAATGCCAACAGGAAATTAATGCCTACAACAAATTAATGCCGGCAACAAATTAATGTCATCAACAATTTAATGCCGACAACAAATTAATGCCGACAGGAAATTAATGCCTACAACAAATTAATGCCGGCAACAAATTAAATGAAGACAACAAATTAATGTCATCAACAATTTAATGCCGACAACAAATTAATGCCGACAGGAAATTAATGCCTACAACAAATTAATGCCGGCAACAAATTAAATGAAGACAAATAAAAAATGCCGACAAATAATTAAATGCCAACAACAATTTAAATAACGACAACAAATTAATGCCTACAACAAATTAATGCCGACAATAAATTAATTGCGACAGCAAATTAATGTCTACAACAAATTAATGCCGACAGCAAATTAATGCCTACAACAAATTAATGCTGACAACAAATTAATGCCGACAACAAATTAATGCCTATACAAATTAATGCCGACAACAAATTAAATGCCGACAACAAATTAATGCCGACGCCAAATTAAATGACGACAACAAATTAATGCCGACATCAAGTTATATGACGACATCAAATTTAATGCCGAAAACAAATTGATGCCGACAACAAATTAAATAGCGATAACAAATTAATGCCGTCAACAATTTAAATGCCGACAACAAATTAAATGACGACAACAAATTAATGCCGACAGCAAATTAAATGACGACAACAAATTTAATGCCGACAAAAAATTAATGCCGACAAAAAATTAAATCCGTCAGCAAATAAATGACTACAACAAATTAATGACGACAACAAATTAAATAACGACAAATAATTAAATGCCGACAACAAATTAAATCCGACAGCAAATTAATGACTACAACAAATTAATGCCGACAATAAATTAATGCCGACAGTAAATTAATGCCTACAAATATTTAACGCCGACAACAAATTAATGCCGACAACAAATTAAATCCGACAGCAAATTAATGACTACAACAAATTAATGCCGACAACAAATTAAATAACGACAAATAATTAAATGCCGACAACAAATTAAATCCGACAGCAAATTAATGACTACATCAAATTAATGCCGACAATAAATTAATGCCGACAGTAAATTAATGCCTACAACAAATTAATGCCGACAACAAATTAAATGCCGACAACAAATTAATGCCGACAGCAAATTAATCCCTACTATAAATTAATGACGAAAGCAAATTAAATGCCAACAAAGAATTAAATACCGACAACAAATTAAATGACGACAAAAAATAAATGTCAACAACAAATTTATGCCAACAACAAATTAAATGGCGACAACAAATTAATGCCGACTACAAATTAAATGAGGACAACAAATTAATGCCGGCAACAAATTAATGCCAACAGCAAATTAAATTACGACAACAAATTAATGTCAAAAACAAATTAATGCCGACAACAAATTAAATTCCGACATTAAATTAAATGCCGACATCAAATTAAATGCCGACAAATAATTAAATGCCGACACCAATTAATGCCGACAACAAATTAAATAACGACAACAAATAATGCCGACAACAAATTAATGCCGACAACAAATTAAATCCGACAGCAAATTATTGACTACAACAAATTCATGCCGACAACAAATTAAATAACGACAAATAATTAAATGCCGACAACAAACTAAATGACGACAACAAATTAATGTCAACAACAATTCAATGCCGATAACAAATTAAATGCCGACATTAAATTAAATGCCGACAACAAATTAAATAACGACAACAAATTAAATGCCGACAAATAAAAAAATGCCGCCAACAAATTAAATGACGACAACAAATTAATTCCGACAACAAATTAATGCCGACAGTAAATTAATGCCTACAACAAATTAAATGCCGAAAAATAGTTAAAAGCCGACAACAAATAAAATGACGACAATAAATTAATGTCAACAACAAATTAATGCCGACATTAAATTAAATGTCGACAACAAATTAAATAACGACAACAAATTAAATGCCGACAAATAAAAAAATGCCGACAACAAATTAAATGACGACAACAAATTAATGCCGACAACAAATTAATGCCGACAACATATTAAATGCCGCTAACAAATTAAATGCCCACAACAAATTAAATGGCTACAACAAATTAATGCCGACATAAAATTAAAAGCCGGCAACAAATTAAATGCCAACAAATAATTAAATGCCGACAGGATATTAATGCCTACAATAAATTAATGCTGACAGAAAATTAAATGCCGACAAATAATGAAATACCGACAACAAAAATAAATGACGACAACAAATTAATGTCAACAACAAATTAATGCCAACAACAAATTAAATGCCGACATTAAATTAAATGTCGACAACAAATTAAATGACGACAACAAATTAATGCCGACAACAAATTAATGTCGAAAGCAAATTATTGCCTACAACAAATTAATATCGACAACAAATAAAATGCCGAAAAATAATTAAATGCCGACAACAAATTAAATGACGACAACAAATTAATGCCGACAACAAATTAATGCCGACAATAAATTAGTGCCGACAGTAAATTATTGCCTACAACAAATTAATGCCGACAACAAATTAAATGCCGACAACAAATTAATGCCGACAGCAAATTAATCCCTACAATAAATAAATGACGATAGCAAATTAAATGCCGACAAAGAATTTAATACCGACAACAAATTAAATGAAGACGACAAATAAATGTCAACAACAAATTTATGCCAACAACAAATTAAATGGCGACATTAAATTAAATGCCGACAACAAATTAAATGAGGACAACAAATTAATTCAGACAACAAATTAATTCAGACAATAAATTAATGTCGACAACAAATTAAATTCCGACATTTAATTAAATGCAGACAACAAATTAATGCTGACAACAAATTAATGCCAACAACAAATTAATGCCTACAATAAATTAATGCCGACAACAAATTAAATGCCGACAACAAATTAATGCCGTCGCCAAATTAAATGACGACAACAAATTAATGCCGACATCAAGTTAAATGACGACATCAAATTTAATGCCGAAAACAAATTGATGCCGACAACAAATTAAATAGCGATAACAAATTAATGCCGTCAACAATTTAAATGCCGACAACAAATTAAATGACGACAACAAATTAATGCCGACAGCAAATTAAATGACGACAACAAATTTAATGCCGAAAAAAAATTAATGCACACAAAAAATTAAATCCGTCAGCAAATAAATGACTACAACAAATTAATGACGACAACAAATTAAATAACGACAAATAATTAAATGCCGACAACAAATGAAATCCGACAGCAAATTAATGACTACAACAAATTAATGCCGACAATAAATTAATGCCGACAGTAAATTAATGCCTACAAATATTTAACGCCGACAACAAATTAATGCCGACAACAAATTAAATCCGACAGCAAATTAATGACTACAACAAATTAATGCCGACAACAAATTAAATAACGACAAATAATTAAATGCCGACAACAAATTAAATCCGACAGCAAATTAATGACTACATCAAATTAATGCCGACAATAAATTAATGCCGACAGTAAATTAATGCCTACAACAAATTAATGCCGACAACAAATTAAATGCCGACAACAAATTAATGCCGACAGCAAATTAATCCCTACTATAAATTAATGACGAAAGCAAATTAAATGCCAACAAAGAATTATATACCGACAACAAATTAAATGACGACAACAAATAAAGGTCAACAACAAATTTATGCCAACAACAAATTAAATGGCGACAACAAATTAATGCCGACTACAAATTAAATGAGGACAACAAATTAATGCCGGCAACAAATTAATGCCAACAGCAAATTAAATTACGACAACAAATTAATGTCAAAAACAAATTAATGCCGACAACAAATTAAATTCCGACATTAAATTAAATGCCGACATCAAATTAAATGCCGACAAATAATTAAATGCCGACAACAAATTAATGCCGACAACAAATTAAATAACGACAACAAATAATGCCGACAACAAATTACTGCCGACAACAAATTAAATCCGACAGCAAATTATTGACAACAACAAATTCATGCCGACAACAAATTAAATAACGACAAATAATTAAATGCCGACAACAAATTAAATGACGACAACAAATTAATGTCAACAACAATTTAATGCCGATAACAAATTAAATGCCGACATTAAATTAAATGCCGACAACAAATTAAATAACGACAACAAATTAAATGCCGACAAATAAAAAAATGCCGCCAATGAATTAAATGACGACAACAATGTAATTCCGACAACAAATTAATGCCGACAGTAAATTAATGCCTACAACAAATTAAATGCCGAAAAATAGTTAAAAGCCGACAACAAATAAAATGACGACAATAAATTAATGTCAACAACAAATTAATGCCGACATTAAATTAAATGTCGACAACAAATTAAATAACGACAACAAATTAAATGCCGACAAATAAAAAAATGCCGACAACAAATTAAATGACGACAACAAATAAATGCCGACAACAAATTAATGCCGACAACATATTAAATGCCGCTAACAAATTAAATGCCCACAACAAATTAAATGGCTACAACAAATTAATGCCGACATAAAATTAAAAGCCGGCAACAAATTAAATGCCAACAAATAATTAAATGCCGACAGGATATTAATGCCTACAATAAATTAATGCTGACAGAAAATTAAATGCCGACAAATAATGAAATACCGACAACAAATTAAATGACGACAACAAATTAATGTCAACAACAAATTAATGCCAACAACAAATTAAATGCCGACATTAAATTAAATGTCGACAACAAATTAAATGACGACAACAAATTAATGCCGACAACAAATTAATGTCGAAAGCAAATTATTGCCTACAACAAATTAATATCGACAATAATTAAAATGCCGAAAAATAATTAAATGCCGACAACAAATTAAATGACGACAACAAATCAATGCCGACAACAAATTAATGCCGACAATAAATTAGTGCCGACAGTAAATTATTGCCTACAACAAATTAATGCCGACAACAAATTAAATGCCGACAACAAATTAATGCCGACAGCAAATTAATCCCTACAATAAATAAATGACGATAGCAAATTAAATGAAGACGACAAATAATAGTCAACAACAAATTTATGCCAACAACAAATTAAATGGCGACATTAAATTAAATGCCGACAACTAATTAAATGAGGACAACAAATTAATTCAGACAACAAATTAATGTCGACAACAAATTAAATTCCGACATTTAATTAAATGCAGACAAATAATTAAATAAGGACAACAAATTAATGCTGACAAAAAATTAAATAAGGACAACAAATTAAATATCGAGAACAAATTAATGCCAACAACAAATTAAAACCGACAGCAAATTAAATGACGAAAACAAATTTAATGCCGACAAAAAATTAATGCCGACAACAAATTAATGCCGACAACAAATTAAATCCGACAGCAAATTAATGACTACAACAAATTAATGCCGACAACAAATTAAATAACGACAAATAATTAAATGCCGACAACAAATTAAATGACGACAACAAATTAATGTCAACAACAAATTCATACCGTCAGCAAATTAATGCCTACAACAAATTAAATGCCGTCAAATAGTTAAATGCCGAACACAAATAAAATGACGACAACAAATTAATATCAATACAAATTAATGCCTACAAAAAATTAAATGCCGACATTAAATTAAATGCCGACAACAAATTAAATGCCGAAAAATTAAATGCCGACAAGAAATTAATGTCAAAAACAAATTAATGCCGACAATAAATTAAATGCCGAAAGCGAATTAATGCCGACAACAAATTAATGCCGACAGCAAATTAAATGCCGACAACAAATTAATGCCTACAACAAATTAATGCCGACAACTTATTAAATGCGGAACAAAATTAATGCCGAAACCAAATTAATGCTGACAACAAATTAATGCCATCAACAAATTAATGCCGACAACAAATTAAATGCCGAACAATTTAATGCCGACAAGAAATTAATGTCAACTACAAATTAATGCCGACAACAAATTAAATGCCGACAACAAATTAATGCCGACAACAAATTAATGCCGACAACAAATTAATGCCGACAGCAAATTAAATGCCGACAATAAATTAATTCCGAACACAATTTAATTCCGACAACAAATTAATGCCGACACCAAATTAAATGACGCAACAAATTAAACGACGACAACAAATTAATACCGACATCAAATAAAATGACGTCAACAAATTGAATGCCGACAACAAATTAATGCCGACAACAAATTAAATGCCGATAAAAAATTAATGCCGTCAACAAATTAAATGACGACAACAAATTAATGCCGACAGAATATTAAATGACGACAACAAATTTAATGCCGACAAAAAATTAATGCCGACAACAAATTAATGCCGCAAACAAATTAAACCCGACAGCAAATTAATGTCTACAACAAATTAATTCCAACAACAAATTAAATGCCGACAAATAATTAAATGCCGAAAACAAATTAAATGACGACAACAAATTAATGCCGAACACAAATTAATGCCGACAACATATTAATGCCGACACCAAATTAAATGACGACAGCAAATTAAATGACAACAACAAATTAATACCGACATCAAATAAAATGACGTCAACAAATTGAATGCCGACAACAAATTAATGCCGTCAATAAATTAAATGCCGATAAAAAATTAATGCCGTCAACAAATTAAATGACGACAACGAATTTAATGCCGACAAAAAATTAATGCCGACAACAAATTAATACCGCAAACAAATTTAATCCGACAGCAATTTAATGTCTACAACAAATTAATACCGACAACAAATTAAATGCCGACAAATAATTAAATGCCGACAACAAATTTAATGACGACAACAAATTAATGTCAACAACAAATTAGAGCCGACAACAAATTAATGCCGACATTAAATTAAATGCCGACAACAAATCAAATGACGTTAACAAATTAATGCCGTCACCAAAAATTAATGCCGACAGGAAATTAAATGCCGGCAACCAATTAATGCCTACAACAAATTAATGCCGACAACGATTTAATACCGACAGCAAATGAATGCCTACAACAAATTAATGCCGACAACAAATTAAATGCCGACAAATAGTTAAATGCCGACAACAAATAAAATGACGACAACAAATTAATACCGCAAACAAATTTATCCGACAGCAATTTAATGTCTACAACAAATTAATACCGACAACAAATTAAATGCCGAAAAATAATTAAATGCCGACAACAAATTTAATGACGACAACAAATTAATGTCAACAACAAATTAGAGCCGACAACAAATTAATGCCGACATTAAATTAAATGCCGACAACAAATCAAATGACGATAACAAATTAATGCCGACACCAAAAATTAATGCCGACAGGAAATTAAATGCCGGCAACCAATTAATGCCTACAACAAATTAATGCCGACAACAAATTAATACCGACAGCAAATGAATGCCTACAACAATTTAATGCCGACAACAAATTAAATGCCGACAAATAGTTAAATGCCGAACACAAATAAAATGACGACAACAAATTGTTGTCAACAACAAATTAATGCCGACAAAAAATTATATGCCGACATTAAATTAAATGTCGACAACAAATTAAATAACGACAACAAATTAAATGCCGACAAATTTAAATGCCCACAACAAATTAAATGCCTACAACAAATTAATGCCGCAACAAATTTAACGCCGACAACAAATTAATGCCGTAAACAAATTAAATGCCGACAACAATTTAATGCCGACAACTAATTAATGCCGACATCAAATTAAATGCCGACAGGATATTAATGGCTACAATAAATTAATGCTGACAGAAAATTAAATGCCGACAAATAATAAAATACCGACAATAAATTAAATGACGAAAACAAATAAATGCGGACAACAAATTAGTGCCGACAAATAATTAAATGCCGACAAAAAATTAATGCCTACAACAAATTAATGCGGACAACAAATTAAATGCCGACATTAAATTAAATGACGACAACAAATTAATGCCGACAACATATTTAATGCCGACAACAAATTAATGCCTACCACAAATAAATGCCGACAACAAATTAATGCCGCAAATTAATTAAATCCGACAGCAAATTAATGTCTACAACAAAGTAAATGCCGACAAATAATTAAATGCCGACAACAAATTAAATGACGACAACAAATTAATGTCAACAACAAATTAATGCCGACAACAAATTAAATGGCTACAATAAATTAAAGCCGTCAACAAATTAAATGACGACAACAAATTAATGGCAACAACAAATAATGCCGACAACAAATTAAATGCCGACATTATTTTAAATGCAGACAACAAATTAAATAACGACAACAAATTAATGCCGACAAAAAATTAATGCCGAAAGCAAATTAAATGCCGATAACAAATTAATGCCGACACCAAATTAATGCCTACAACAAATTAATGCAGACAACATATTAAATACCGACAACAAATTAATGCCTACAACAAATTAATGCCGACAGCAAATTAAATGCCGATAACAAATTAATGCCGACACCAAATTAATGCCTACAACAAATTAATGCAGACAACATATTAAATACCGACAACAAATTAATTCCGAGAGCAAATTAATACCTACAACAAATTAATACCGACAACAAATTAAATGCCGACAATAAATAAATGTCGACAGCAAATTAATGCTTACAACAAATTAATGCCGACAACAAATTAAATGCCGGACAATTTAATGCCGACAAGAAATTAAATAACGACAACAAATTAATGCCGACAACAAATAAATGCCGACAACAAATTAATGCCGACAGCAAATTATTGCCTACAACAAATTAATGCCCGCAACAAACTAATGCCGGCAACAAATTAAATGCCGACCACAAATTAATGCCTACATTAAATTGATGCCTACAAGAAATTAATGCCGACAACAAATTAAATGCCGAACAATTTAATGCCGACAAGAAATTAATGTCAACTACAAAAGTAATGCCGACAATAAATTAAATGCCGACAACAAATTAATGCCGACAACAAATTAATGCCGACAACAAATTAATGCCGACAGCAAATTAAATGCCGACAATAAATTAATTCCGAACACAAATTAATTCCGACAACAAATTAATGCCGACACCAAATTAAATGACGACAACAAATTAAACGACGATCACAAATTAATACCGACATCAAATTAAATGACGTCAACAAATTGAATGCCGACAACAAATTAATGCCGACAACAAATTAAATGCCGATAAAAAATTAATGCCGTCAACAAATTAAATGACGACAACAAATTAATGCCGACAGAATATTAATTGACGACAACAAATTTAATGCCGACAAAAAATTAATGCCGGCAACAAATTAATGCCGCAAACAAATTAAACCCGACATCAAATTAATGTCTACAACAAATTAATTCCAACAACATATTAAATGCCGACAAATAATTAAATTCCGAAAACAAATTAAATGACGACAGCAAATTAAATGACGACAACAAATTAATACCGACATCAAATAAAATGACGTCAACAAATTGAATGCCGACAACAAATTAATGCCGTCAATAAATTAAATGACGACAACAAAAATAATGCCGACAGAATATTAAATGACGACAACAAATTTAATGCCGACAAAAAATTAATGCCGACAACAAATTAATGCCGCACACAAATTTAACCCGACAGCAATTTAATGTCTACAACAAATTAATACCGACAACAAATTAAATGCCGACAAATAATTAAATGCCGACAACAAACTTAATGACGACAACAAATTAATGTCAACAACAAATTAAAGCCGACAACAAATTATTGCCGACATTAAATTAAATGCCGACAACAAATCAAATGACGTTAACAAATTAATGCCGACACCAAAAATTAATGCCGACAGGAAATTAAATGCCGGCAACAAATTAATGCCTACAACAAATTTATGCCGACAACAAATTAATACCGACAGCAAATGAATGCCTACAACAAATTAATGCCGACAACAAATTAAATGCCGACAAATAGTTTAATGCCGACAACAAATAAAATGACGACAAAAAATTATTGTCAACAACAAATTAATGCCGACAAAAAATTATATGCCGACATTAAATTAAATGTCGACAACAAATTAAATAACGACAACAAACTAAATGCCGACAAATTTAAATGCCCACAACAAATTAAATGCCTACAACAAATTAATGCCGACAACAAATTAAACGCCGACAACAAATTAATGCCGTAAACAAATTAAATGCCGACAACAATTTAATGCCGACAACTAATTAATGCCGACATCAAATTAAATGCCGACAGGATATTAATGCCTACAATAAATTAATGCTGACAGAAAATTAAATGCCGACAAATAATAAAATACCAACATCAAATTAAATGACGACAACAAATAAATGTCAACAACAAATTAATGCCAACAATAAATGAAATGCCGACAAATATTTAAATGCCGACAAAAAATTATTGCCTACAACAAATTAATGCGGACAACAAATTAAATGCCGACATTAAATTAAATGACGACAACAAATTAATTCCGACAACATATTTAATTCCGACAACAAATTAATGCCGACAACAAATTAATGCCGACAGCAAATTAATGCCTACAACAAATAAATGCCGACAACAAATTAAATGCCGACAACAAATTAATGCCGACAACAAATTAATGCCTACAACAAATTAATGCCGACAACAAATAAATGCCTGCAGCAAATTGATGCCTACAAGAAATTAATGCCGACAACAAATTAAATGCCGAACAATTAAATGCCGACAAGAAATTAATGTCAACTACAAATTAATGCCGACAACAAATTAAAGGCCGACAACAAATTAATGCCGACAACAAATTAATGCCGACACCAAATTAAATGACGACAACAAATTAAACGACGACAACAAATTAATACCGATATCAAATAAAATGACTTCAACAACTTGAATGCCGACAACAAATTAATGCCGACAACAAATGAAATGCCGATAAAAAATTAATGCCGTCAACTAATTAAATGACGACAACAAATTAATGCAGACAACATATTAAATACCGACAACAAATTAATTCCGAGAGCAAATTAATACCTACAACAAATTAATACCGACAACAAATTAAATGCCGACAATAAATAAATGCCGACAGCAAATTAATGCCTACAACAAATTAATGCCGACAACAAATTAAATGCCGAACAATTTAATGCCGACAAGAAATTAATGTCAACAACAAATTTATGCCGACAACAAATTAAATAACGACAACAAATTAATGCCGACAACAAATTAATGCCTACAATAAATTAATGCCAACAGCAAATTAAATGCCGACACCAAATTATTGCCTACAACAAATTAATGCCTACAATAAATTAATGCCGGCAACAAATTAAATGCCGACAACAAATTAATGCCTACATTAAATTGATGCCTACAAGAAATTAATGCCGACAACAAATTAAATGCTGAACAATTTAATGCCGACAAGAAATTAATGTCAACTACAAATTAATGCCGACAACAAATTAAATGCCGACAACAAATTAATGCCGACAACAAATTAATGCCGACAACAAATTAATGCCGACAGCAAATTAAATGCCGACAATAAATTAATTCCGAACACAAATTAATTCCGACAACAAATTAATGCCGACACCAAATTAAATGACGACGACAAATTAAACGACGACAACAAATTAATACCGACATCAAATAAAATGACGTCAACAAATTGAATGCCGACAACAAATTAATGCCGACAACAAATTAAATGCCGATAAAAAATTAATGCCGTCAACAAATTAAATGACGACAACAAATTAAATGCCGACAAATTTAAATGCCCACAACAAATAAATGCCTAAAACAAATTAATGCCGACAACAAATTTAACGCCGACAACAAATTAATGCCGTAAACAAATTAAATGCCGACAACAATTTAATGCCGACAACTAATAAATGCCGACATCAAATTAAATGCCGACAGGATATTAATGCCTACAATAAATTAATGCTGACAGAAAATTAAATGCCGACACATAATAAAATACCAACAACAAATTAAATGACGACAACAAATAAATGTCAACAAAAAATTAATGCCAACAACAAATTAAATGCCGACATTAAATTAAATGACGTCAACAAATTAATGCCGAACCATATTTAATGCCGACAACAAATTAATGCAGACAACAAATTAATGCCGACAGCAAATTAATGCCTACCACAAATAAATGCCGACAACAAATTAATGCCGACAACAAATTAATGCCGACAACAAATTAATGCCGACAGCCAATTAAATGCCGACAACAAATTATTGCCTACAACAAATTAATGCCCGCAACAAACTAATGCCGACAACAAATTAAAGGCCGACAACAAATTAATGCCGACAACAAATTAATGCCGACACCAAATTAAATGACGACAACAAATTAAACGACGACAACAAATTAATACCGATATCAAATAAAATGACTTCAACAACTTGAATGCCGACAACAAATTAATGCCGACAACAAATGAAATGCCGATAAAAAATTAATGCCGTCAACTAATTAAATGACGACAACAAATTAATGCAGACAACATATTAAATACCGACAACAAATTAATTCCGAGAGCAAATTAATACCTACAACAAATTAATACCGACAACAAATTAAATGCCGACAATAAATAAATGCCGACAGCAAATTAATGCCTACAACAAATTAATGCCGACAACAAATTAAATGCCGAACAATTTAATGCCGACAAGAAATTAATGTCAACAACAAATTTATGCCGACAACAAATTAAATAACGACAACAAATTAATGCCGACAACAAATTAATGCCTACAATAAATTAATGCCAACAGCAAATTAAATGCCGACACCAAATTATTGCCTACAACAAATTAATGCCTACAATAAATTAATGCCGGCAACAAATTAAATGCCGACAACAAATTAATGCCTACATTAAATTGATGCCTACAAGAAATTAATGCCGACAACAAATTAAATGCTGAACAATTTAATGCCGACAAGAAATTAATGTCAACTACAAATTAATGCCGACAACAAATTAAATGCCGACAACAAATTAATGCCGACAACAAATTAATGCCGACAACAAATTAATGCCGACAGCAAATTAAATGCCGACAATAAATTAATTCCGAACACAAATTAATTCCGACAACAAATTAATGCCGACACCAAATTAAATGACGACGACAAATTAAACGACGACAACAAATTAATACCGACATCAAATAAAATGACGTCAACAAATTGAATGCCGACAACAAATTAATGCCGACAACAAATTAAATGCCGATAAAAAATTAATGCCGTCAACAAATTAAATGACGACAACAAATTAATGCCGTCAGAATATTAAATGACGACAACAAGTTTAATGCCGACAAAAAATTAATGTCGACAACAAATTAATGCCGCAAACAAATTAAACCCGACAGCAAATTAATGTCTACAACAAATTAATTCCAACAACAAATTAAATGCCGACAAATAATTAAATGCCGAAAACAATATAAATGACGACAACAAATAAATGCCGACAGCAAATTAAATGCCGACAACAAATGAATTCCGAACACAAATTAATGCCGACACCAAATTAAATGACGAAAGCAAATTAAATGACGACAATAAATTAATACCGACATCAAATAAAATGACGTCAACAAATTGAATGCCGACAACAAATTAATGCCGTCAATAAATTAAATGCCGATAAAAAATTAATGCCGTCAACAAATTAAATGACGACAACAAATTTAATGCCGACAAAAAATTAATGCCGACAACAAATTAATACCGCAAACAAATTTAATCCGACAGCAATTTAATGTCTACAACAAATTAATACCGACAACAAATTAAATGCCGACAAATAATTAAATGCCGACAACAAATTTAATGACGACAAATAATTAATTTCAACAACAAATTAAAGCCGACAACAAATTAATGCCGATATTAAATTAAATGCCGACAACAAATCAAATGACGTTAACAAATTAATGCCGACACCAAAAATTAATGCCGACAGGAAATTAAATGCCGGCAACAAATTAATGCCTACAACAAATTAATGCTGACAACAAATTAATACCGACAGCAAATGAATGCCTACAACAAATTAATGCCGACAACAAATTAAATGCCGACAAATAGTTAAATTCCGACAACAAATAAAATGACGACAACAAATTATTGTCAACAACAAATTAATGCCGACAAAAAATTATATGCCGACATTAAATTAAATGTCGACAACAAATTAAATAACGACAACAAATTAAATGCCGACAAATTTAAATGCCCACAACAAATAAATGCCTAAAACAAATTAATGCCGACAACAAATTTAACGCCGACAACAAATTAATGCCGTAAACAAATTAAATGCCGACAACAATTTAATGCCGACAACTAATAAATGCCGACATCAAATTAAATGCCGACAGGATATTAATGCCTACAATAAATTAATGCTGACAGAAAATTAAATGCCGACACATAATAAAATACCAACAACAAATTAAATGACGACAACAAATAAATGTCAACAAAAAATTAATGCCAACAACAAATTAAATGCCGACATTAAATTAAATGACGTCAACAAATTAATGCCGAACCATATTTAATGCCGACAACAAATTAATGCAGACAACAAATTAATGCCGACAGCAAATTAATGCCTACCACAAATAAATGCCGACAACAAATTAATGCCGACAACAAATTAATGCCGACAACAAATTAATGCCGACAGCCAATTAAATGCCGACAACAAATTATTGCCTACAACAAATTAATGCCCGCAACAAACTAATGCCGGCAACAAATTAAATGCCGACAACAAATAAATGCCTGCAGCAAATTGATGCCTACAAGAAATTAATGCCGACAACAAATTAAATGCCGACAAGAAATTAATGTCAGCTACAAATTAATGCCGACAAGAAATTAATGCCGACAGCAAATTAAATACCGACAATAAATTAATTCCGAACACAAATTAATTCCGTCAACAAATTAATGCCGACACCAAATTAAATGACTACAACAAATTAAACGACGACAACAAATTAATACCGATATCAAATAAAATGACTTCAACAACTTGAATGCCGACAACAAATTAATGCCGACAACAAATTAAATGCCGATAAAAAATTAATGCCGTCAACTAATTAAATGACGACAACAAATTAATGCCGACAGATTATTAAATGACGACAACAAATTTAATGCCGACAAAAAATTAATGCCGACAACAAATTAATGCCGCAAACAAATTAAACCCGACAGCAAATTAATGTCTACAACAAATTAATTCCAATAACAAATTAAATGCCGACAAATAATTAAATGCCGACACCAAATTAAATGACGACAAGAAATTAATTGACGTCAACAAATTGAATTCCGACAACAAATTAATGCCGACAACAAATTAAATGCCGACAAATAATTAAATGCCGACAACAAATTTAATGACGACAAATAATTAATTTCAACAACAAATTAAAGCCGACAACAAATTAATGCCGATATTAAATTAAATGCCGACAACAAATCAAATGACGTTAACAAATTAATGCAGACACCAAAAATTAATGCCGACAGGAAATTAAATGCCGGCAACAAATTAATGCCTACAACAAATTAATGCTGACAACAAATTAATACCGACAGCAAATGAATGCCTACAACAAATTAATGCCGACAACAAATTAAATGCCGACAAATAGTTAAATTCCGACAACAAATAAAATGACGACAACAAATTATTGTCAACAACAAATTAATGCCGACAAAAAATTATATGCCGACATTAAATTAAATGTCGACAACAAATTAAATAACGACAACAAATTAAATGCCGACAAATTTAAATGCCCACAACAAATAAATGCCTAAAACAAATTAATGCCGACAACAAATTTAACGCCGACAACAAATTAATGCCGTAAACAAATTAAATGCCGACAACAATTTAATGCCGACAACTAATAAATGCCGACATCAAATTAAATGCCGACAGGATATTAATGCCTACAATAAATTAATGCTGACAGAAAATTAAATGCCGACACATAATAAAATACCAACAACAAATTAAATGACGACAACAAATAAATGTCAACAAAAAATTAATGCCAACAACAAATTAAATGCCGACATTAAATTAAATGACGTCAACAAATTAATGCCGAACCATATTTAATGCCGACAACAAATTAATGCAGACAACAAATTAATGCCGACAGCAAATTAATGCCTACCACAAATAAATGCCGACAACAAATTAATGCCGACAACAAATTATTGCCTACAACAAATTAATGCCCGCAACAAACTAATGCCGGCAACAAATTAAATGCCGACAACAAATAAATGCCTGCAGCAAATTGATGCCTACAAGAAATTAATGCCGACAACAAATTAAATGCCGACAAGAAATTAATGTCAGCTACAAATTAATGCCGACAAGAAATTAATGCCGACAGCAAATTAAATACCGACAATAAATTAATTCCGAACACAAATTAATTCCGTCAACAAATTAATGCCGACACCAAATTAAATGACGACAACAAATTAAACGACGACAACAAATTAATACCGATATCAAATAAAATGACTTCAACAACTTGAATGCCGACAACAAATTAATGCCGACAACAAATTAAATGCCGATAAAAAATTAATGCCGTCAACTAATTAAATGACGACAACAAATTAATGCCGACAGATTATTAAATGACGACAACAAATTTAATGCCGACAAAAAATTAATGCCGACAACAAATTAATGCCGCAAACAAATTAAACCCGACAGCAAATTAATGTCTACAACAAATTAATTCCAATAACAAATTAAATGCCGACAAATAATTAAATGCCGACACCAAATTAAATGACGACAACAAATTAATTGACGTCAACAAATTGAATTCCGACAACAAATTAATGCCGTCAACAAATTAAATGCCGATAAAAAATTAATGCCGTCAACAAATTAAATGACGACAACAAATTTAATGCCGACAAAAAATTAATGCCGACAACAAATTAATGCTGCAAACAAATTAAATCCGACAGCAAATTAATGTCTACAACAAATTAAATGCCGACAAATAATTAAATGCCGACAACAAATTAAATGACGACAACAAATTAATGTCAACAACAAATTAATGCCGACAACAAATTAAATGGCGACAATAAATTAAAGCCGTAAACAAATTAAATGACGACATCAAATTAATGTCAACAACAAATAATGCCGACAACAAATTAAATGCCGACATTATTTTAAATGCAGACAACAAATTAAATAACGACAACAAATTAATGCCGACAAAAAATTAATGCCGACAAAAAATTAATGCCGACAGCAAATTAAATGCCGATAACAAATTAATGCCACACCAAATTAATGCCTACAACCAAGTAATGCAGACAACATATTAAATACCGACAACAAATTAATTCCGAGAGCAAATTAATACCGACAACAAATTAAATGCCGACAATAAATAAATGCCGACAGCAAATTAATGCCTACAACAAATTAATGCCGACAACAAATTAAATGCCGAACAATTTAATGCCGACAAGAAATTAATGTGAACAACAAATTTATGCCGACAACAAATTAAATGCCGACAACAAATTAATGCCGACAGCAAATTAAACGCCGACAACAAATTAATGCCGACAGCAAATTAAATACCGACAATAAATTAATTCCGAACACAAATTAATTCCGTCAACAAATTAATGCCGACACCAAATTAAATGACGACAACAAATTAAACGACGACAACAAATTAATACCGATATCAAATAAAATGGCTTCAACAACTTGAATGCCTACAACAAATTAATGCCGACAACAAATTAAATGCCGATAAAAAATTAATGCCGTCAACTAATTAAATGACGACAACAAATTAATGCCGACAGAATATTAAATGACGAAAACAAATTTAATGCCGACAAAAAATTAATGCCGACAACAAATTAATGCCGCAAACAAATTAAACCCGACAGCAAATTAATGTCTACAACAAATTAAATGCCGACAAATAATTAAATGCCGACACCAAATTAAATGACGACAACAAATTAAATTACGTCAACAAATTGAATTCCGACAACAAATTAATGCCGTCAACAAATTAAATGCCGATAAAAAATTAATGCCGTCAACAAATTAAATGACGACAACAAAATTAATGCCGACAAAAAATTAATGCCGACAACAAATTAATGCCGCAAACAAATTAAATCCGACAGAAAATTAATGTCTACAACAAATTAAATGCCGACATATAATTAAATGCCGACAACAAATTAAATGACGACAACAAATTAATGTCAACAGCAAATTAATGCCGACAACAAATTAAATGGCGACAATAAATTAAAGCCGTCAACAAATTAAATGACGACAACAAATTAATGTCAACAACAAATAATGCCGACAACAAATTAAATGCCGACATTATTTTAAATGCAGACAACAAATTAAATAACGACAACAAATTAATGCCGAAAAAAATTAATGCCGACAGCAAATTAATGCCTACAACAAATTAATGCCGACAGCAAATTAAATGCCGATAACAAATTAATTCCGAGAGCAAATTAATACCTACAACAAATTAATACCGACAACAAATTAAATGCCGACAATAAATAAATGCCGACAGGATATTAATGCCTACAACAAATTAATGCCGACAGAAAATTAAATGCCGATCAATTTAATGCCGACAAGAAATTAATGTCAACAACAAATTTATGCCGACAACAAATTAAATAACGACAACAAATTAATGCCGACATCAAATTAATGCCGACAATAAATTAAATGCCGACAATAAATTAATGCCTACATTAAATTGATGCCTACAAGAATTTAATGCCGACAACAAATTAAATGCCGAACAATTTAATGCCGACAAGAAATTAATGTCAACTACAAATTAATGCCGACAACAAATTAAATGCCGTTACAAATTAATGCCGACAACAAAATAATGCCGACAACAAATTAATGCCGACAGCAAATTAAACGACGACAACAAATTAATACCGACATCAAATAAAATGACGTCAACAAATTGAATGCCGACAACAAATTAATGCCGACAACAAATTAAATGCCGATAAAAAATAAATGCCGTCAAAAATTAAATGACGACAACAAATTAATGCCGACAGAATATTAAATGACGACAACAAATTTAATGCCGACAAAAAATTAATGCCGACAACAAATTAATGCCGCAAACAAATTAAACCCGACAGCAAATTAATGTCTACAACAAATTAATTCCAACAACAAATTAAATGCCGACAAATAATTAAATGCCGAAAAAAAATTAAATGACGACAACAAATTAATGCCGACAGCAAATTAAATGCCGACAACAAATGAATTCCGACAACAAATTAATGCCGACACCAAATTAATACCGACATCAAATAAAATGACGTCAACAAATTGAATGCCGACAACAAATTAATGCCGTCAATAAATTAAATGCCGATTAAAAATTAATACCGTCAACAAATTAAATGACGACAACAAATTTAATGCCGACAAAAAATTAATGCCGACAACAAATTAATACCGCAAACAAATTTAATCCGACAGCAATTTAATGTCTACAACAAATTAATACCGACAACAAATTAAATGCCGACAAATAATTAAATGCCGACAACAAATTTAATGACGACAAGAAATTAATGTCATTAACAAATTAGAGCCGTCAACAAATTAATGCCGACATTAAATTAAATGCCGACAACAAATCAAATGACGTTAACAAATTAATGCCGACACCAAAAATTAATGCCGACAGGAAATTAAATGCCGGCAACAAATTAATGCCTACAACAAATTAATGCCGACAACAAATTAATACCGACAGCAAATGAATGCCTACAACAAATTAATGCCGACAACAAATTAAATGCCGACAAATAGTTAAATGCCGACAACAAATAAAATGACGACAACAAATTATTGTCAACAACAAATAAATGCCGACAAAAAATTATATGCCGACATTAAATTAAATGTCGACAACAAATTAAATAACGACAACAAATTAAATGCCGACAAATTTAAATGCCCACAACAAATTAAATGCCTACAACAAATTAATGCCGAAGAGAAATTTAACGCCGACAACAAATTAATGCCGTAAACTAATTAAATGCCGACAACAATTTAATGCCAACAACTAATTAATGCCGACATCAAATTAAATGCCGACAGGATATTAATGCTTACAATAAATTAATGCTGACAGAAAATTAAATGCCGACAAATAATAAAATACCGACAACAAATTAAATGACGACAACAAATAAATGTCAACAACAAATTAATGCCAACAACAAATTAAATGCCGACATTAAATTAAATGTCGACAACAAATTAAATGACGAAAACAAATTAAAGCGGACAACAAATTAGTGCCGTCAGCTAATTAATGCCTATAAGAAATTAATGCCGGCAACAAATGAAATGCCGACAAATAATTAAATGCCGACAAAAAATTAATGCCTACAACAAATTAATGCGGACAACAAATTAAACGCCGACATTAAATTAAATGACGACAACAAATAAATGCCGACAACATATTTAATGCCGACAACAAATTAATGCAGACAACAAATTAATGCCGACAGCAAATTAATGCCTACAACAAATAAATGCCGACAACAAATTAATGCCGCAAACAAATTAAATCTTACAGCAAATTAATGTCTACAACAAATTAAATGCCGACAAATAATTAAATGCCGGCAACAAATTAAATGACGACAACAAATTAATGTCAACAACAAATTAATGCCGACAACAAATTAAATTGCGACAATAAATTAAAGCCGTCAACAAATTAAATGACGACAACAAATTAATGTCAACAACAAATAATGCCGACAACAAATTAAATGCCGACATTATTTTAAATGCAGACAACAAATTAAATAACGACAACAAATTAATGCCGACAACAAATTAATGCCCGCAACAAAGTAATGCCGGCAACAAATTAAATGCCGACAACAAATTAATGCCTACATTAAATTGATGCCTACAAGAAATTAATGCCGACAACAAATTGAATGCCGAACAATTTAATGCCGACAAGAAATTAATGTCAACTACAAATTAATGCCGACAACAAATTAAATGCCGACAACAAATAATTGCCGACAGCAAATTAAATGCCGACAATAAATTAATTCCGAACACAAATTAATTCCGACACAAAATTAATGCCGACACCAAATTAAATGACGACAACAAATTAAACGACGACAACAAATTAATACCGACATCAAATAAAATGACGTCAACAAATTGAATGCCGACAACAAATTAATGCCGACAACAAATTAAATGCCGATAAAAAATTAATGCCGTCAACAAATTAAATGACGACAACAAATTAATGCCGACAGAATATTAAATGACGACAACAAATTTAATGCCGACAAAAAATTAATGCCGACAACAAATTAATGCCGCAAACAAATTAAACCCGACAGCAAATTAATGTCTACAACAAATTAATTCCAACAACAAATTAAATGCCGACAAATAATTAAATGCCGACAACAAATGAATTCCGAACACAAATTAATGCCGACAACATATTAATACCGACACCAAATTAAATGACGACAGCAAATTAAATGACGACAACAATTTAATGCCGTCAATAAATTAAATGCCGATAAAAAATTAATGCCGTCAACAAATTAAATGACGACAACAAATTTAATGCCGACAAAAAATTAATGCCGACAACAAATTAATACCGCAAACAAATTTAATCCGACAGCAATTTAATGTCTACAACAAATTAATACCGACAACAAATTAAATGCCGACAAATAATTAAATGCCGACAACAAATTTAATGACGACAACAAATTAATGTCAACAACAAATTAAAGCCGACAACAAATTAATGCCGACATTAAATTAAATGCCGACAACAAATCAAATGACGTTAACAAATTAATGCCGACACCAAAATTAATGCCGACAGGAAATTAAATGCCGGCAACAAATTAATGCCTACAACAAATTAATGCCGACAACAAATTAATACCGACAGCAAATGAATGCCTACAACAAATTAATGCCGACAACAAATTAAATGCCGACAAATAGTTAAATGCCGACAACAAATAAAATGACGACAACAAATTATTGTCAACAACAAATTAATGCCGACAAAAAATAATATGCCGACATTAAATTAAATGTCGACAACAAATTAAATAACGACAACAAATTAAATGCCGACAAATTTAAATAACCACAACAAATTAAATGCCTACAACAAATTAATGCCGACAACAAATTTAACGCCGAAAACAAATAAATGCCGTAAACAAATTAAATGCCGACAACAATTTAATGCCGACAACTAATTAATGCCGACATCAAATTAAATGCCGACAGGATATTAATGCCTACAATAAATTAATGCTGACAGAAAATTAAATGCCGACAAATAATAAAATACCGACAACAAATTAAATGACGACAACAAATAAATGTCAACAACAAATTAATGCCAACAACAAATTGAATGCCGACATTAAATTAAATGTCGACAACAAATTAAATGACGAAAACAAATTAATGCGGACAACAAATTAAATGCCGACATTAAATTAAATGACGACAACAAATTAATGCCGACAACATATTTAATGCCGACAACAAATTAATGCCGACAGCCAATTAATGCCTACAACAAATAAATGCCGACAACAAATTAATGCCGCAAACAAATTAAATCCGACAGCAAATTAATGTCTACAACAAATTGAATGCCGACAAATAATTAAATGCCGGCAACAAATTAAATGACGACAACAAATTAATGTCAACAACAAATTAATGCCGACAACAAATTAAATTGCGACAATAAATTAAAGCCGTCAACAAATTAAATGACGACAACAAATTAATGTCAACAACAAATAATGCCGACAACAAATTAAATGCCGACATTATTTTAAATGCAGACAACAAATTAAATAACGACAACAAATTAATGCCGACAAAAAGTTAATTCCGACAGCAAATTAATGCCTACAACAAATTAATGCCGACAGCAAATTAAATGCCGATAACAAATTAATGCTGACACGAAATTAATGCCTACAACAAATTAATGCAGACAACATATTAAATACCGACAACAAATTAATTCCGAGAGCTAATTAATACCTACAACAAATTAATACCGACAACAAATTAAATGCCGACAATAAATAAATGCCGACCGTAAATTAATGCCTACAACAAATTAATGCCGACAACAAATTAAATGCCGAACAATTTCATGCCGACAAGAAATTAATGTCAACAACAAATTTATGCCGACAACAAATTAAATAACGTCAACAAATTAATGACAACAACAAATTAATGCCGACGACAAATTAATGCCGACAGCAAATTAATACCGACATCAAATAAAATGACGTCAACAAATTGAATGCCGACAACAAATTAATGCCGTCAATAAATTAAATGCCGATAAAAAATTAATGCCGTCAACAAATTAAATGACGACAACAAATTTAATGCCGACAAAAAATTAATGCCGACAACAAATTAATACCGCAAACAAATTTAATCCGACAGCAATTTAATGTCTACAACAAATTAAAACCGACAACAAATTAAATGCCGACAAATAATTAAATGCCGACAACAAATTTAATGACGACAACAAATTAATGTCAACAACAAATAAAAGCCGACAACAAATTAATGCCGACATTAAATTAAATGCCGACAACAAATCAAATGACGTTAACAAATTAATGCCGAAACCAAAAATTAATGCCGACAGGAAATTAAATGCCGGCAACAAATTAATGCCTACAACAAATTAATGCCGACAACAAATTAATACCGACAGCAAATGGTTGCCTACAACAAATTAAATGCCGACAAATAGTTAAATGCCGACAACAAATAAAATGACGACAACAAATTATTGTCAACAACAAATTAATGCCGACAAAAAATTATATGCCGACATTAAATTAAATGTCGACAACAAATTAAATAACGACAACAAATTAAATGCCGACAAATTTAAATGCCCACAGCAAATTAAATGCCTACAACAAATTAATGCCGACAACAAATCTAACGCCGACAATAAATTAATGCCGTAAACAAATTAAATGCCGACAACAATTTAATGCCGACAACTAATTAATGCCGACATCAAATTAAATGCCGACAAATAATTAAATGCCGACAAAAAATTAATGCCTACAACAAATTAATGCGGACAACAAATTAAATGCCGTCATTAAATTAAATGACGACAACAAATTAATGCCGACAACATATTTAATGCCGACAACAAATTAATGCCGACAACAAATTAATGCCGACAGCAAATTAATGCCGACAAAAAATTAAATGCCGACAACAAATTAATGCCGACAACAAATTAATGCCGACAACAAATTAATGCCGACAGCAAATTAAATGCCGACAACAAATTATTGCCTACAACAAATTAATGCCCGCAACAAACTAATGCCGGAACAAATTAAATGCCGACAACAAATAAATGCCTGCAGCAAATTGATGCCTACAAGAAATTAATGCCGACAACAAATTAAATGCCGAACAATTTAATGCCGACAAGAAATTAATGTCAGCTACAAATTAATGCCGACAACAAATTAAATGCCGAAAACAAATTCATGCCGACAACAAATTAATGCCGACAACAAATGAATGCCGACAGCAAATTAAATACCGACAATAAATTAATTCCGAACACAAATTAATTCCGTCAACAAATTAATGCCGACACCAAATTAAATGACGACAACAAATTAAACGACGACAACAAATTAATACCGACATCAAATAAAATGACGTCAACAAATTGAATGCCGACAACAAATTAATGCCGACAACAAATGAAATGCCGATAAAAAATTAATGCCGTCAGCTAATTAAATGACGACAACAAATTAATGCCGACAGAATATTAAATGACGACAACAAATTTAATGCCGACAAAAAATTAATGCCGACAACAAATTAATGCCGCAAACAAATTAAACCCGACAGCAAATTAATGTCAACAACAAATTAATTCCAACAACAAATTAAATGCCCACAAATAATTAAATGCCGACACCAAATTAAATGTCGACAACCAATTAAATGACGTCAACAAATTGAATTCCGACAACAAATTAATGCCGTCAACAAATTAAATGCCGATAAAAAATTAATGCCGTCAACAAATTAAATGACGACAACAAATTTAATGCCGACAAAAAATTCATGCCGACAACAAATTAATACCGCAAACAAATTTAATCCGACAGCAATTTAAAGTCTACAACAAATTAATACCGACAACAAATTAAATGCCGACAAATAATTAAATGCCGACAGCAAATTTAATGACGACAACAAATTAATGTCAACAACAAATTAAAGCCGACAACAAATTAATGCCGACATTAAATTAAATGCCGACAACAAATCAAATGACGGTAACAAATTAATGCCGACACCAAAAATTAATGCCGACAGGAAATTAAATGCCGGCAACAAATTAATGCCTACAACAAATTAATGCCGACAACAAATTAATACCGACAGCAAATGAATGCCTACAACAAATTAATGCCGACAACAAATTAAATGCCGACAAATAGTTAAATGCCAACAACAAATAAAATGACGACAACAAATTATTGTCAACAACAAATTAATGCCGACAAAAAATTATATGCCGACATTAAATTAAATGTCGACAACAAATTAAATAACGACAACAAATTAAATGCCGACAAATTTAAATGCCCACAACAAATTAAATGCCTACAACAAATTAATGCCGACAACAAATCTAACGCCGACAACAAATTAATGCCGTAAACAAATTAAATGCCGACAACAATTTAATGCCGACAACTAATTAATGCCGACATCAAATTAAATGCCGACAGGATATTAATGCCTACAATAAATTAATGCCGGCAACAAATGAAATGCCGACAAATAATTAAATTCCGACAAAAAATTAATGCCTACAACAAATTAATGCGGACAACAAATTAAATGCCGTCATTAAATTAAATGACGACAACAAATTAATGCCGACAACATATTTAATGCCGACAACAAATTAATGCCGACAACAAATTAATGCCGACAGCAAATTAATGCCGACAACAAATTAAATGCCGACAACAAATTAATGCCGACAACAAATTAATGCCGACAACAAATTAATGCCGACAGCAAATTAAATGCCGACAACAAATTATTGCCTACAACAAATTAATGCCCGCAACAAACTAATGCCGGAACAAATTAAATGCCGACAACAAATAAATGCCTGCAGCAAATTGATGCCTACAAGAAATTAATGCCGACAACAAATTAAATGCCGAACAATTTAATGCCGACAAGAAATTAATGTCAGCTACAAATTAATGCCGACAACAAATTAAATGCCGAAAACAAATGAATGCCGACAGCAAATTAAATACCGACAATAAATTAATTCCGAACACAAATTAATTCCGTCAACAAATTAATGCCGACACCAAATTAAATGACGACAACAAATTAAACGACGACAACAAATTAATACCGACATCAAATAAAATGACGTCAACAAATTGAATGCCGACAACAAATTAATGCCGACAACAAATGAAATGCCGATAAAAAATTAATGCCGTCAGCTAATTAAATGACGACAACAAATTAATGCCGACAGAATATTAAATGACGACAACAAATTTAATGCCGACAAAAAATTAATGCCGACAACAAATTAATGCCGCAAACAAATTAAACCCGACAGCAAATTAATGTCAACAACAAATTAATTCCAACCACAAATTAAATGCCCACAAATTATTAAATGCCGACACCAAATTAAATGACGACAACCAATTAAATGACGTCAACAAATTGAATTCCGACAACAAATTAATGCCGTCAACAAATTAAATGCCGATAAAAAATTAATGCCGTCAACAAATTAAATGACGACAACAAATTTAATGCCGACAAAAAATTAATGCCGACAACAAATTAATGCCGCAAACAAATTTAATCCGACAGCAATTTAATGTCTACAACAAATTAATACCGACAACAAATTAAATGCCGACAACAAATTTAATGACGACAACAAATTAATGTCAACAACAAATTAAAGCCGACAACAAATTAAATGCCGACATTAAATTAAATGCCGACAACAAATCAAATGACGTTAACAAATTAATGCCGACACCAAAAATTAATGCCGACAGGAAATTAAATGCCGGCAACAAATTAAATGACGACAACAAATTAATGCCCACAACAAATTAATGCCAACAGCAAATTAATGCCTACAACAAATTAATGACGTCAACAAATTAAATGCCGACAAATAGTTAAATGCCGACAAATAGTTAAATGCCGACATCAAATTAAATGACGATATTAATGAAATGTTGACAACAAATTAAATGACGGCAACAAATTAAATGCCAACAAATGATTAAATGCCGACAATAAATTAAATGAGGACAACAAATTAAAGACGACAACAAATTAATGCCGACAGCAAATTTATGCCTCCAACAAATTAATGCCGACAACAAATTAAATGCCTACAACATATAAAATGCCGGCAACAAATTAAATGCCTACAACAAATTAATGCCGACAACAAATTAATTCCGGCAGCAAATTAAATGCCGACAACAAATTAATGCCGACATCAAATAAATGCCGACACCAAATTAAATGACGACAAAAAATTAATGCCGACAGCATTTTAATGACGACAACAAATTTAATGCCCACAACAAATTAATGCCGACAACAAATTAAATGCCGACATTATATTAAATGTCGACTACAAATTAAATGTCGACAACAAATTAAATGACGACAACAAATTAATGCCGACAGCAAATAAATGCCTACAACAAATTATTGCCGACAACAAATTAAATGCCGACAACAAATTAAATGCCGACAACAAATTAAATGCCTACAACAAATTAATGCCGACAACAAATTAAATGCCGACACAAATTAATGCCGACAACAAATTAAATGCCGACATCAAATAAATGCCGACAAGGAATTAAATGCCGATAACAAATTAATGCTGACAACAAATTAATGCCGTCAACAAATTAAATGCCGGCATCAAATTAATGTCGTCAACAAATAAATGCCGACAAATAATTAAATGCCGACAACAAATTAATGCCGACAACAAATTAAATGCCGAATAAATTAATAGTGACAACAAACTAATGTCAACAACAAATTAGTACCGACAACAAATTTAATGCCGACAACAAATTAATTCCGGCAGCAAATTAAATGCCAACAACAAATTAATGCCGACATCAAATAAATGCCGACACCAAATTAAATGACGACAACAAATTAATGCCGACAGCATTTTAATGACGACAACAAATTTAATGCCGACAACAAATTAATGCCGACAACAAATTAAATGCCGACAACAAATTAAATTCTAATTTTTTTTTCACTTTATGAAAAACTCAAAAATGTGGACACGCCAGTGCAATAAATGACTCCGCGCACCGAAAAATTAGCCGTTTTGTCAACCTCATAAACTTTGCCACCCAACCTAGGGAGAACTACCTCGTCTGCAACATTCATCTTCCACAACAAGTTACAAAAATTAATTAAAATTAATGAAATTGCTTTTGCGTATTTTTATAACGCATATTTTGTTGTAAAATAACGAAAATGTTTGAACACTATGTAGTCCTACAGCTTACCCCGAAAGAAGAAATAAAATCGATAGAAACACTTCTTAATTTATTTGCCATTTGTCTATGATACATAATCTGTAAAAATATTGATATTTGTGAATGTCAACAACTTTTATCAATGCCATGTTGCCAAACGGTGCCCGGCCTGCGCTGGTTACCGGGAGGCAAAGTTTCGAGCGCAAGACGTGGCAACGCAGCATTCGTTCGCTCGGGCGTATTCATTTAATGCCCATATATAATATTTACTTCATAAAAAATATGTTTTTTCGGATACAATTCGGTCTTTTTTTAGAGAGATAACTCTGTAGATCAGACAGATTCAGAATGTCATTATTTCCACGATTATAACGGCAGCGTTAGAACTCACAAATAGATTAGATGACTTTTAGTGTAGCCAACTATCTTATGTTTACTTTAATGCGTGATCATGATTTTTATTATTATTTCTTATAGCATATGGAAGCATGATATGTTGGCGTGCGAGATGTTTTTTGGACTTTGTGGAGTACATGTGGGAGTCCAATTGCATGCTGGTGATTGATAACCCCTGCCAAACACCCTAGAGGTGGCTCGCAGGGTACTATGTAGATGTAGGTGTACTATTTTAACGCGGTCGCTCAAAAGTTCTCTTACCCAGGAAATGACATCTTCATCTAGGCCTTAAGATTTCAGTTTTATCCTTAACTTTCCGTGGGGTACTTTATCAAATGCTTTTTTGGAATCAAGAAAAATCGTGTCTACTGGAATTTTGTCCTCTCCGCAGACTAAAATATCGTGGGCGAGAAGCGCTAACTGGGTTTCGCATGATCTACTTTTCCGGAATCCATGTTGAGTTCTCATCTACAAGTTTTGCCCGTCTAGGTGTTTCATTACTGAGCTACCTACGATGGGATCAAGGACTTTGCATGAGATTGACGTTAAAGATGCCAGTATGAAATTAGATTGCTATTCCTTGTCTCCGTTTTTTAATATTTTCGCTGCATTAGCAATTATCCAGTCATTAGGTAATTCGTGTTGCTTGACAGATTTACTAAATCTTAACTGCAAAAAGGGGGCAATTTCTGAGGCTAGTTCTCTATATACGCGAAAAGGGATTTCGTCTGGACCAGGTGATTTATTTGGACTGAGTGATTTCAATAAGTTCCGCGGTCTTTAATTTCAATAGATGGCATCTTTCGTGTGCAGAGATTGTCAACTGTCTCGGATGAATTTTTAGGAGGCTCGTTGAACACGCTCTTGAAGGAGGAATTTAATAAATTTGATTTTATCGAAAGTGCTCTTCAACGGATCTCCATTATCGTTCCTCAGCGAAAAAACAGTTGATATTTTACCTTAACCTTCATCACCATCATAAGACCAAAATGCTTTTGGGTTATCGCATAACTGCTCTACAGGTGTTTTTCTTTTAAAATTCGTGAATGCACTCCTCAACGCTTCCTTCGTGGCGGCTTTAGACAACTTACATATTTAAATTATTAACTCGCGGTCATTAGCGGATAAATACGAGCTGACTTTTTTCATTTAAGCACGGCACGCTATATGTCGCCTCAAATGATTTTCTCACTTCCGCGTCAGACTATGTCGGTTCGCTGCATTCTTATTTTGTTTTGCTTGGGATATAGCTATTTATTCCCGAATTTACGAGTGAAAGAACAGTCTTCCAAGTATTCCCTACATTTAACTTTAATATTGATTCTTGAAACGCGGGGAAAGCATTTTTCAAATGACTCTTAAACCCATCAAAATCAGCTCTTTTTAAAAATGAAAACTCCGATAGATAATCAGCGTCGAGAGGAGGGTTCTTTTTATTCCATACGGCGGAATTTTCAAGGGTAAAAGTAGTACTTGTCGAACTAATTCACTGATTTCAAAGACGCCATTCTCAACCTATGGGCTAACGGAGCATGGAACAAGTGTGTTTTTACATTGTGCAAACTCTAAAGCGTTAAAGAACAATTCACGCTAAAACGAAAAAAATAATACCAGATTCGTGATGAGTTGTTATGATAAAAAATGTAGCGTTTCCATAATTTTAGGCGAGTTAGGATGGAAATCTTTACAGGAGAGTAGAACGGAGTGCAGAGTTAACTTACTTGGCTAAATCGGAGAAGATTTTTTCTTAGTTAAAGAGAAACATATTCATGGTTCACCGTCGTACTTTGGTATGGTACTTCACGAGAAGAAAATCAAAGAAATGGATAGAAAAACAGAGAGATTAAACACATAATGGGGTGGTTTTCCTATTTTTGTTTATTGCCTAAATCGAAAGATTATTACTCCTGGAGTACGTATTTCACGCTTTCAGATTTTTAAATGATGATATCTATTTTTCGCGATTAAATGAAAAGTGAAAATTTTCAAACGCGCGAAAACGCGACGGCTAAGTATGAATGATGGGAAAACCCCGTGTGACGTCATTCTGGTTCCAGCAGACGCCCTGTGAGGTGCGAGGCTTTGAGCGCTGATACGACGCAGGAAGCTATCAGGTAGCACTTGGATTAAATAAGGATCATTAATACCCTATCAAGCGAAGAAAACTTTCCGACCGCAGGCAGTTTTAATAGGTTATTAAATAAGACATTTTCCCTGAGCTCTGTGCCTCATGCATGCATTGGTAATCTCAGGCGATGTAAAACTCCTATCTACTCGTATAGAAACTAGGTTCCTGTGACGTCACGTGGAGAGGCATTGCATGGGCGCCAATCTGGCCTTTTTCAAATGAAGATAAAATTGACCATTGCCATTCGGCTAAACTGGGATTTCTAAAACCAAATAATTTGTATATTATGAATACACTAATGGTAGGTAACAATCGCAATCTATGCCTTTCGTTTTCTTTGATGAAGGAAACTACCCTATTCTTTCCTCGTAATATTAAGGATGGCATTGGGGTTCCAAGTAATAAATTTAGTGGCGTCGCTCTCTCATTTTCTCGTACCTGGCAGCTCCTCTTTGAACGCATTCTAACTCTGTGTTCAGGCCTATTACATGAGGATCCCTATTGAGGATGAAAAATCCTATTGCACATAGTACATATCAATAATCCCATATATTTATCTTGTCTACCATAATAAGTAGGTATCAAATACATTTCATATCTTTTCTGGATTAGTTTTTCTTTTAGAAAGTATCTCTTTTACCAGTAGTTCATTAATACACGTTTGTTTAAAATATAACTATTTTCCAAGCATCACTCCAATTGTTCAAAGCATATACTATTACTAAGCATAAACTATTAAAGCATATACTATTAAGTATACTATTAATTTCAATTAAATGTTCCCTCTCTATTGAAGCGGTCCAAATAGTCGATTTTTGTGTTTTTCCGTCTCCGCGAATTTGTTTTAAAAACTCCCCGGATCAATTTTTCGGCAAAATGTTATTATATTCATGTCATGTAGCCTAAATAAGGTTAGTAGGAAAAATTTCATCGAGCTAATTCTAAAAATATGGAAGATATGATTTTTGGCCAGCTTTTTTCGATTTCAACCCACTGTGCGTCCCAGGTAATGCCGCCTTCGAGGTATGTGAACGACTCTATCTGCTCTAATCTCTCCTTTGACACAAATATCGGCCATATTTTCTCCCATCACGTTTCCGCATACGAGTATCTTGGGTTTCTGCCTACTTATTTCCATATTTTATTCATGAAAATCCTTTTCAGTTTTGTTCATGCAATCCTGCAGGTCTTTCTCGTAGCCCGCGATGATTAGTAATGTCATCTGCAAATCGAATGGATTGATTCTTCCAAGCATATTGAATGTTAATCATCTTAACTTTTCAAAAGTTATCCGGTGAAAATCGGCCTATAAATACGTATTTTATGAATGGGGGACGGTTATTTCAAAGCAATAATTTTGAGTTTTAATTATGTGATATTTTTGAAAGTAACGAGGAAAATTGATTGCTACTTCTAAGCACATAGGGTGTTAATCGTCTTAACTTTGTAAATTAATCTCGTGAACATCGGCCCAGAAATAGGGCAAAAGTCCGCATGGGGGGCAAGATTCCCTTTCCGAAATATTTCTCTAAATGCCGGGATGATGCCACTTGTATTCAGTCAGTTTCATTAATATGACAGAGTGTAACACAGTGGTGCGTTCAGTGGAAGACAAAGAAAGACAGAACGCGAGTTTTTCTTATTTTTCAATTTTATGCTACATTTATCCAAATTTTAGGACCGCTTAGTTATCATCTATGCTTTGGGCGTTTATTTAACCACTCAATTTATATAGCGTTTCTTTATAAGCATTCTTTACCTCGAAAATTCAGTCAGCAGTCAGCTTGTTCGCAGCTCATCTTGTGGTTGTATTATGGCGTAATTGGTGTAGAATGTGCCTTTGGGGGTAAGAGTCCTGGGCAAGTGTCCGCATAGGACTCTTGCTCCACGGGTGCTGACTCCCACCCCACTATATACCATTGTTTTTTTTATGGCCTCGTAGTTTGTGCCATAAACATCACATGTACTTTATTGGTAATTGCGTTAAAGGAAAATGCGGTACTGTGACAGAAAAACCGATTTCAAAGCATTAGGAAAACAAAATTAGGAGGTAACTACAAAGAGACTTATTCCAGATTGTTATTATTAATATTTCCGAGAAAGTATTTCAAAAATTAATTTGCAGTTGTAGCACCTCCAGGAACTCTTTTGTTTGTGAGTGATCCAGGATTTATCAATTCAAATATTTATATTGACTGGCTGAAACTTTTAATGAAAATGCAAAACTTATTTTGATGATCCAGTTTTGCTGATTTTAGATAAAATACCTCCCACGTTTCCCTTCCTGTTATAACATTTCGTAAGACTCAATTCATCCGTGTATTTTTTATTTTACCTTCTCATAGCTTACATAACGCTCAGCCAGTAGATAAAACATTCTTTGGCCATCTTAAATGTTTGAAAAAAAACAACTGTCGGAAATGCAGCAAAGGGATTATAGACTTGAGGCATTTACTCACTTGGTCTATACGTGTTTAGTGAGGCTGCTTTCCTACCTGCATTGGTGACAGACAGGTTGGCTCCAAATTAAGGAGGAAATGAAATGGAAAATAGAGGGTACTCCGGGAGAGAAAATAAATGTGGAAGGCGGAGAAGCTTTTTCACTCCCAAATATTCCTCCCTTAACTCCTATATCACATTCATGTCCATTCAATCCTCTTCAACTGTCCTCTGCTGAGAATACTGTCTCTCGCAGACATCGGGAGGCACATGTCTCTCTTGAGAGCAATTGAAATATCGAAAATGAGCGCAAAAGCGGCGCAAAAACTCAAAGTGGTCTTGAATTCTTATGAGATCCCCAAATATTCATAAAGTAAACGTGAAGATATCTAAAGAAGGAGTAAAGTGTTGCAATACTAAGTGACGGTTTGAACACAATAATTGGTATTTCATATCACCAGAAAAACTGATTATGATTATGGAGGTTGTAAAAAATAGTACTCAGATACACCAATTGCTGATTTGATAATGGGTTTGGAATGTTAAACAAGGACAAAAGAAACTTGACCATGAAAATTTGGATAGCGAAAGTTCACATATGAAAATTAAGATTAGGATACTTCCAACCATATTGGGTCCTAATCGTCTTCACTTCTTAAAAGTTATCTTGTGAACATCTACCTAGAAATACGGATTTTATGAATAAAGGTTGGTTATTAGCTAGAAGAAATTTTGAATTTTGATGCATCATATCCTGTAGTATTTTTGAAATCAAGAAGAAAAATGGATTGCTAATTACAAATAACCGTCTTTACCGTCTTCACTTTATAATGGTTACCTCCTTAAAACGTAATTAAAATGAGGGTCTTATGAATAGAGGTGGCATATTTGCTATCAATATTTTAAATTTTGTATTAGCATATTCTGTGACATTTTTGAAAGTAATAAAAAAACGGATGGATATTTCTAACCATAGTGAGTATAAATTGTGATCACCTCTTCAAAGTTATCTCGTTAAAATCTACTCTGTTTGTAAGTAGTATTAAGTGTTTCTATGACATTTTTGAAAAGAATATAAAAAATGGATGGATATTTCTAATCATAGTGAGTCTAAATTGTGTACACCTATTCAAAGTTAGGTCGCTAAAATATACCCAGAAAATAGTATTTTCGGAATGGAGTATTTTTAATTGCTGGCAATAATTTTTCGTTTGTTAGTAGCATATTCTGTAACATTTTTGAAAGTAACAAAAAATGGATGTATATTTCTAAACATTGTAAGGATACATCGTGTTCCCCCATTCAAAGTTATCTCGTTAAAATCTACCCAGATATACATACTTTATGAATGGAGGAATTTAATTGCTGGCAATAATTTTGCGTTTGTGAGTACCTTCTTCTATGACATTTTTGAAATAAATATAAAAATGGGTGGATATTTATAACCATAGTGAGTCTAATTTGTGTTCAACTGTTCAAGGTCATTTCGTAAAAAATCTACCCAGACACACTGATTTTTTTCATGGAAAGTTTTTAATTGCCGGCAATAAATTTTGCGTTTGTTGGTGGCATAATCTGTGACTTTTTTGATAGTAACAAAAAATGTATGGATATTTTTAACCATAGTGAGTATAATTGTGTTCACTTGTTCAATGTCATCTCGTTAAAAACTACCCATCAGACGGATTTTATGAATAGAGAATTTTTAATTGCTGGCAATAATTTTGCGTTTGTTAGTAGCATATTCTGTGACATTTTGGAAAGTGATTAAAAAATGGGCGTATATTTATAAAAATTGTTAAGTTAAACTGTCTTCACTATTCATAATTGTCTAATTTAAATCTACCCACATTATCAAATTATATGAATGTAGGAATTATCTCACTGGCAATTATTTAGTTTTTATAAATAGCAAATTCTGTGACATTTTTGAATGTGATAAAAATATGGATGGATATTTCTAACCATAGTGAGTCTTAATTGTTTTCACGTATTCAAAGGTATCTCGTGAAAGTCTACCCAGACAAACGGATTTTATGAACGGAAGATTCTTAATTGCTGGCAATAATTTTGCATTCCTTCGTAGCATGTTCCATGAAAATTTTGGAAGTAATTAAAAAATTGATCTACATTTATGAACATTACGAGGATAAACTGTGCTCACCTATTGAAATTTATCGTGTTAAAATCTACACGGACAAACGGATTTTATGAAAGGATGAATTTTAATTGCTGGCAATAATTTTGCGTCTGTTAGTAGCATATTCTGTGACATTTTTGAAAGAAGAATAAAAAAATAAATGCATATTTATAAACATTGTAAGGATAAATTGTCTCTCCCTTTTCAAAGTTGTCTCATTCAAATCTAACCAGATTAACAGATTTTATGAATGGAGGAATTTAATCGCTGGCAAATAATTTAGCGTTTATTAGTAGCATATTCTGTGACCTTTTTCAAAGCAATAAAAAAATGGATGGGTATTTTTGACCATAGTCAGTATAAATTGTGTTCTCTTAATGGAAGTTGTCTCGTTAAAATCTATCCAGACGATCGGATTTTATGAATGGAAGATTTTTAACTGCCGGCAATAATTTTGCGTTTGTTCGTAGCATGTACCATGACAGTTTTGAAAGTATTAAAAAATATTGATGTACATTTTTAAACATTGTGAGGATAAATTGCGTTCCCCAATTGTAAGTTATCGTGTTAAAATCTACACGGACGGACGAATTTTTTGAATAGAGGATTTTAATTGCTGGCAATAATTTTGCGTTTGTTAGTAGCATACTCTGTGACTTTTTTGAAAGTAACAAAAAAATGGATGGATATTTCTTACCACAGTGAGTGCAAACTGAGTTCAACTGTTCAAAATCATCTCGTTAAAATCTCCCCAAACACATGGATTTTATAAATAGTGGATTTTCAAATGCTGGCAATACTTTTGCGTTTGATAGTAGCATATTATGTGGCATTTTTGAAAGTAATAAAAAAATTCGATGTACATTTCTTAACATCCTGAGGATAATTTGTGTTCACCTATTCAAAGTTATCTCGTTAAAATCTACCCAGTGATACGGATTGTAGAATGGAGGATTTTTAATAGCTGGCAAAACTTTTGCGTTTTTTTGAATCATATTCGGTCACCTTTTTGAAAGTAATAATGAAATGGATGGATATTTCTAGCTATAGTGAGTATAAATTGTTTTCACCTCTTCTAATTTATCTCGTTATAATATACCTTGACGTACGCATTTAATGAATGTAGGATTTTTAAATGCTGTCAATATTATGCGTTAGTTAGTGGCATATTCTGTGATATTTTTGAATTTTATACGAAAAATAGATTGATACTTCCGAACACATTGGGTATAAATTGTCTTCACCTTCTAAATATAATCTCATGAGAATATTCCAAGAAATCCGGGTTTTATTAATGTAGGACTGTTATTTGGTGGAAAATATTTTTAGCATATTCTTCAATATTTTTCAAGGGAATGAAAAAAATGGATTGATACTTCATACCATAATGGGCATCAACCGTTTTGCTTTTTAAATTTATCTCGTCAAAATCTACTCAGAAATAAGGATTTAATGAATGGAGGATTGATAATTGCTAGCAATAATTTTAAGTTATGTGGTAGCATATTCGGCGATATTTTTAAAGGTAATCAGAAAAATGGATTGATACTTCTAACCACATTGGGTGTAAATCGTTTATACAATTTGAAAATTGTCCCTTGAAAATCTACCTAAAAATAGAGATATTATGGATGAAGGAAGTTTATTTAGCAGCCATATTTTGAACTTTGTATGGTCTCCTTTTGTTCAAAAGGGTAATTTACGTACGTATTTTATGACTATTATCCAGCAATAATTTTGAATTTTGTTTTAGCATATTATGTGATACATTTTAAAGTATCGAGAAAATTGGATTTATACTTCTTGGCTTCTTTGATAATAGTGGTCTTAACTTGTAAGAGGATTATTTTTTGAAAATCGGTTAAGTTATGCCGATTTTTTCATTGATCACGCAATGTTTTAATTATCTACTTCCTTATATTTTATTTTTGCTAGTTGTGAGCATATGTATTGAAAATCGTCTTTACTTTATTAAAAACATATCTCGTGTAGATCGGCGAAGGTATACGCATTTTTTAATACGATGTTTTCCTTTTAACATTAACTGTAAACTTTCTTGCTAGCATTTTCTGTTATATTTTCAAAATTATCGAGAGAAATTGGTTGATGCTTCTAACTTAGTGGGTGTTAATCGTCGTAAGTGTTGAATAGTTACCTCGTGACAGTTTACCTTGAAATAGGAATTTTGTGAATGGAGGAATTTTATTTGCTAGAAATATTTTTGAATTTGTAGTAGTATTTTTGCCATATTTTTCTAGGTTACGAGAAAAATGGATTGAAACTTCCAAGCATATTGTGTAGTTATTGGCTTGACTTTTTAAAAGTTATCTGGTCAACCACGGGTTGGAAATACGGATTGCGTGAATGAAGGATGGTTATTATCCATCAGTATTTGAATTATGTAGTAGCATATTCTGTGCTATTTTAAAAGCATGTGGGATAAATGATTTATTACTTCTAGGCATATTTGTTTAACATTTTAAAAGCTATCCGACGAAAATCCGCCGAGAAATATGGATTTTATGAATGGAGGATGGTTATTGGTAACTATTATTTTGAATTTTGTAGTAGCATAATCTAAGATATTTTTTAAATGGATTGATACTTCTAACCATATTGGATGTTAATCGCTATAACTTTTTAAATGTTATCTCGTTAAAATCGGCCTGGAAAAACGGATTAAAAGGAATGGAATGTTATTTGCTAGCTATAAATTGGAGTTTTGTATTTGCATATTCTGTGATATTTTCGAATGTAACGAGAGAAATGGATTGATGCTTCTGCGCATATTGGGTGTTAATCGTTTAACTTTTCAAAAGTTTTCCCGTGAAAAACAGGTTAAAACTACGGATTTTATGAACGGAGGATTTTTATTTGCTAGAAATAATTTTCAATTTTTTAGTTGCATATTCTGCGATATTTTCGAAAAGAACGAGTGTAATCCTTGATACCTTCAAGCATTTTAGGTGCTAATTTTCTTTACCTTCGAAAAGTTAACCGTCAAAAATCGGCCTAAAAATACGCATTTAATCAATGGCTATTTGCTAGCACTAAATTTGAAATTTCGGTAGCATATTATGTGATATTTTTGAAAGTATCGAGAGAAATGGAGTAATACCTGTTAGCATAATGGTCGTATACGTCATAACTTTTTTAAATTTACCTCGTTAAAATCAGGTAAGAAATACGAATTTTAAGAATGAAGGATGGTTTAATTACTAGCATTTATTTTTAATTTTGTATTTGCATTTTTTTGATTTTTTTAAGTAAGGAGATAGTGGATTGATATTTCTAAGCATATTATTAATGTTGTTTTGATGAATTGAGAATGATTTTTTGCTGGCAATAAGTTTTAATTTTGCTTTAGCATATTTTTTGATAATGTTGACAGTGAAATTAATAATGGATCGATCCTTAAAAGCACTTCGTCCTGCATTCAGCTAAACTTTTCAAATATTATCCCGTTAAAATCGGGTCAGGATATATATTTCAATTAATGTTGATCAAATCTTATCTCGCAATAACATCAATTTTAGTTTTAGCAAATTGAGCGATATATTTTTAAATAACAATAACAATGGCATCTGAGCATATTGTCTGTTAATTACTAAAATTTTTAAAATTGATTCATTGAAAATACTAGAAAAATGTCCAATGATACATGCTAGCAATAATATTTAGTTGTGTTGAAATCTGTTTTATGATATTCTTGAAAATAATGAGATTAATGCATTTATACGTATTGGCATATTGTCTGTTAAACAAACAAACTTTTCAAAAGTAATTTGGTAAAATGCGGGACTGGAATGCAGTTTTTAGGAATGAATGATAATTTTTTGTTGGTAAGAAATTTGAAATTTGTTGGAGCATATTTTCTCATATTTTTGCAAGTAACGAGAATGACGGATTGATGCATGGAAGCCCACATTATTTTAGGGAACCAATTTTTTCCGCGGCTAATCGGTAAAAGGCGGGTCAGGAATACTGTTTTTATCAAGATGGAATATTATTTGCTTGCAATAATTTTGGGTTTTGTTGTGGTGTATTTTTTTATATTTTTTTCAAGTAACGAGAATAATGGATCTATGCTTTTGAGAATTTTGGGTGTTAATTTACCAAACTCTTTAAGGGGGCGCCCTAGCGTTTGAATTTTCCAATTTAACGGCTCACGAAGGCCTCTAGCCGCAGCGCCGGGATATGGAGATGGAAGCCGAAGCGCCTCGAGGGAGAGAAAGGGGGGGAAAGGAAAGTAATCCCCCAATAATAGGGTCTGGAATTATACGTTTTTTTATGAATGATTGGTAATTATTATTTAGTAATAATTTTCAATTTTGCAGGTTCAACAAACAAATATGTGATATATTTTTAAGTAACGAGAGAAAGGGCTTGGCACTTCTAAATATGTTGCGTTTTAATCAGCTAAACTTTTCCAAAGTTATTCGGATAGAATATGGTCAGGAATACGGTATTTATGTATAATATAGTAACGAGATACGTTATTTGATAGTAATTACTTTGAATTTTGTTGCAGCCTATTTTGTGATATGTTTTCATTTAATAGTGACGTTCGGTGCGGGTGTGATGCACGCGTTCTCTCAGTATCACACCCGCAATGAACTTCACCATTACTCAGAGCGCACCCAGTCCAAACCAAGGCCTATGTAATACGGGCAAAAACCTGCATCAAACACTTCGAACCTGAAGACGCCAGCTGCAACGCCGGCGAAACTACCGTCATGAAGATGAAACGACACGAAGGTCAACCCGAAAACCTTGCTACGCATGCTGCACCACCCCGCGAAAGTCTCCATCAACAATACCTCATAAATGGATTGGAACTTTAATTAAAAAATAATGTTTTATATTAACCAAACTTTTCAAAAGTTACCTGGAAAAAATCGGGTCAGGAATACATTTTTTATGAATGGAGAATGTTTATTTGAAAGTTATGTTTTGGAGTTTTGAAAGTACATATTTTGTGATTTTTTCAAGTAATTAGAAAAATGGAATGCAAATTTTTCGTATTGTGTCTCTTAAGCATGCATTTCAAAAGTTGATATCAGGTAGACTTAAATATGCATGACACAGCGCTAACCATCGTAAGTCGGCAGCGTTTGGTAGTATGCCCTTCGATGGTAACTCTGCGGGTTTACACAACGTGATGAGGCTAAAATCGTACGGACCGTGGTCGCATGCATGGTATAACGATTGAAGAGGATTTATTGAGCAGGTAATGGACGGAGATAAGAGAAAATTTTTTTTATGTTCTATTGAAGAAAATGATAGGTTTTATGCTACACGAAACTAGTTGTATTTGTTTGTTTATTTCTTTTTAACCCATTAACCATACTTTTACACTAAACTTCACATATAAACTTCACGGGAAAGTAACCAGCACTCGTAAATAATAAACCAATTACAATCTTTATGTGAAGAGGATTGCACGATCAACTTTTCCACTGTAAACGATTTAGATAAAGACATGGAGAAATCAATACTTGCACCTAGTTTGTGAATTTAAGCCTATCCTAGTATAATGATAAGAGCAATATGTACTATTCTTAATGCGTGAATATGGTTAAATTTTTTATATAATCTTTTGATCTTCTTTTGACATATCTTTAAGGCTTCACAGACAGTTCGGTCTAGTTTTACCTCATCATTCTGGCTAGCTAGGAATTAAAGGGATACTTTTTTCTATGGAAAATAACCACGAGCGGATGACGATTTATATTACATGACGGGGTCTATAAAGATTTAATAATAAAAGAAGATTAGAACAATCTACGTAGGAATTAATAATTTTGTAATTTTTAGAGGAATATGGCATTGTTGGAACATCATATGTCTCGTAATGCTTTTAAATATACGAGGGATAGAAGATATAACGTATTCAGATAGTGAGATTACTAATTTTTAAATATTAAATTTGAAAAATTCATTTTCGACACGTTCAAGCCGGATTCAGTCTGTATTATCTGAAAAGGTGCATGGGATAAGGTTTTCAGTAAACAACAAACTATATTCTAATGTGTAACGTACCGGAGCGATGTATATCCACTGTCCTTAAAGCATGAATATTTTTAAATTTTCGACAGATTCTCCTCACAAATCCCACTTTCTTTAAAGTTTCACAGACAATGCTATCTATTATTAGTTTTACCACATGAAAACCTTAATATCCTCATTCTTCATAATTTCCTGGATTTCAATATCCTCACGCAGTCACGTCGTCAATTGTAAACTGACAAAATTACACAACGAGGGCAGCACTGGGTTACGATGGTTACGACGAGTAAAAAGGCGAGTAGTTGCGACCAAGAGCCTTACCAAGAACACCAATTGTTTCCGACCGTGGTCGGTACGTGCGTAGTGTAAATGGGGCATGACCATGCCTGAGCGAACAGTTGCCTGACCTTCCCTTTTTCTAACTTCAATTATTCGCGTACGACCAAGAAAGGAAGGCTGCGGGGCGCACCGCAGTGGTGCCTCGAAGGGACTTCAAAATTAAGATGATAATAATAATATAACAATAATTTTATTACTCCACACACAAATTACACGACAATAGCAAAATTGAGGAATTTTTGGTAGCCTCAAACAGGTTATCCTTTTACCTTTTTATATAGTGTAGCTCAATTTGTGTTACCTTGGTTATCTATGCTAACAAAGCTCAAGTACGTATATGAAAAATAAAACAACTAAAATAGTATTTACAATTCATTTACATCAATATTTTAAAACAATATTTGTTCTACACTTTCTTTGGTGAGAAGCCAAGAATGTGCATTTTGCAAAAACTTTTTCAAAGACTTTGAAATAAAGCAAATTGGGCTGGGGCAACAAATTAAAAACCATTGGTCCTACAGACAAAAAAACATCTTTTAAACAAAGTAGTCCGCGCTGACCCTAGCTTCCGGAAACCAGTCCGCTTCGGCGGTCATTTTTCAGTCGCTAGATTTTCGGGTTTCTTCGAAATATTTATAATGAGCTTTTTTGGCCTTCGAGAGACGAGCCTATGGCTAAACAATGGCAGGTGTCGATCCATCGAAATCTTCCGAGCAAATCTTGTCTTCAGTGGTGCTCTCTTGTTCCCTTTCTGTTACCTTGCCTAAGAAACTTTCTGCACAGCTTAGGGAATGCGTTATGCGTCTTTACCAATATATCTGCAAGGAAAAAGTGAACACAACTCTCACAAATGCTCGAAGTGACAACCCTGTCGAAGATCGTGAAAACTGTGTTTAGATTAAGTGTCGATTAGTGATCATTATTAAATCCTTGGAATCAATTAACATCCCTTGTTGAAGGTGTGGATAATGGCATTAGTCTTTTACCGTCGTAGGTATGCTAAGAGTGCGCTGAAGAGATACTTGACTCCATCACGCGCTATCTTACTCCTCGCTGATTATAATTAATTGTAACTAGTCTCTTTCATGTTGTTTTAAAGGTGTTTAATTCCTTCCCCATTAATGTCAACTTAATCAACCTTATTCGTTACCGGCAGTTGAGTCCTCAAAACTTCAGTCATTCAAATATTGCGATAACGGGTGAATACTTAATACTATCAATCCCGTATGACTTATAGTCTACATTTATGAAAGATCTCTCTCTAAACCTGTACACAAGTTTCATTGTTTATTTACTAAAGATCAATATTCATGAACAATTTTCACATTTTGCTGGCGATACCAGCCCAAGAGTTCTCGCTATGCAGTCAATGTCACCCTGCATTTTGGTTATACGTTAATGGATGTAAAGGAAAGTCTTTTGTGCTCGCCTCATTTCGGTAAATTATCACACAAGTAGGCATGGACGGATCCAAGATTTTTTTTCGGATCCGGATTCGGATCGCATCCTTGATTTTTGGAGCCGGATCTTTCGGATCGGATATTTTCGGATCCAAATGCATTTTCAAATTCCTGGCGCTGAGATTCCTCCGATGATTGTTCAATCTCTTGAGAAGAGTCACACTATGTGCCAGTCGTATTTTGCCCTCTTTATTTTCCACGGCTGAAATTCTCCTATGTAACCTCTGCGAGAGCTTTCAAACAAAACGGTTCATGAGTAGGACAAGAATCGCATGCGACGGCGCATTCGAAGAGAGAATCGCAAACTCTTTCCACCCTTATGGGGCGCTGCATTCACTGAAGCTATTATTCAAAATTTCGGATCCAGATTTCCGCGACTTTGGATCCGATGTATCCGATGAAGGGCAATATCCGCGGATATTTGGATCTGAGGTATCCGATCCGGCCATCCCTACATACAATGTTAAAAATATCGTATAAAAGTTTCGTATTGAGGGACATATTACTCACAATGTGCAAAAGTGTCTAAAAATATTGAACAAAAAACTCGAAATAAAAACATTATTACGTCAGTTTCATTAAATAAGAGTAGCGTCTTAGATTAAGCGTCTAAATAATTGCTATGAATGTTGTGATAAAGGATTGAAACAGTAATTTCACGGTGATTGAGGTGTTATTCATACCTCATACGTACCTGATTTGATTGCTGAGATATTGAAGAGAAGAAATTCAAAAATGCATTCCACTTTGACGAGGGGAGTATCTAGTCGCCTCAACGGCTGACTAATGTATATATCTATATCGTTTCTCTGCTACCACTTTCCAGGCTCAACATGGACCATACCTATGACACAGCCATCCGACAGCCATCCAGACCTGGTGGAAGTCAGCTCCCGAAGCACTTAGTGAGTATACTTCAATTGGTTTGGGTTAGGTTATTTGGGTAATGTAACGATCCTTCGAGATGATACATCGCTTATGGTATTATTTATGGTGTGGATGAAGAGCGGTTATTTCGCTGTGGAAATATGCATTCTCATGTTTCCGCATGCGTTATTTTAAATTTAATGTGCAGATAAAGGTAAAGAATTGGTCACTCGTAAGGAACTCATTCGTCTCTCAATAGCTTTTGAGTATTTTCGTCAGAAAAATGTTAAATTTCACTTCAGTTGTGGAAGAAAGAATCGAGGGACGATGAATATTCTTTGGTTTTGAGGTTTCTATGAACTCGATGGAAGGAAAACCGTAATTTACAGTTTTTTAATTCTAAATTTGGCAAATATATTTTAATACGGAATGTTAAGATTAAATCCGACATAAATTTGTCCCACCTCTAGTTGTTGGATTAACTATATGTTTTGATAACTTAATTTAACTAGGACGTTCCTCCCAAATTCGACGTGGGATTTGTCCATTGGGTCACGGATTTCGACCGAATTCGGCAAATCGACTTCGCTTGATCAGAAAAAAAAGCTCCAAAGTCTTCTCGCAATGCATTCTATGGTTAATGATACAAGGGAGGAGTGAGACTGCAACAGGACGGAGCTCATCCCCACAAATCTAAGTTAGTCCTCAATGGGAATTATGGCAATCGGCAAATGTCCATGGGGACAGAAGTTGAGTGGCCGCCGAGTAACCCCAGCCTCACACCATATGATTTATTTCTATGGGGATTTCTGAAGCACTTATTATTATTATTTAAGTATTATAGCAATTAAGGTAGGTTTACATGGAGCTTCACGACGCATTCCGGCAGTCTGCCCTCCCCTCATGGACTTCCCTTTTCAATTCCAAATAAGGCCTACTCCCTTTCACTCTATCTAAAAATGCTTTTAAGAATGTTTACCCAACATTCTACCCTCTATAATACAGTTTTCTACATCCTCTCCCCGCTAAGTACTCGCTCCATCCACTCCTTCTGTCTACTCCGTATCTCATCTAGAAGCTGCATCTCATCACCCACCATTTCCAGCACTTACAAGATGGTAGTCGTACCTCTTCCTTTCCGTCCACTTCACTTTCTCCATTCTTCTCTACACCCACATGTTAAACGCCTCCAGTCTTTTCTCGTCCTCCTTCCTATACGTCCACGTTCCCGCACCGTAGAGCGTAACATCCCATCAGACTTTTCACTAGCCTTTTCGAGTTGATGGTTTGAGGCTTCACTTTGTGGAATTTATTCATAATGAATGTTCATAATGAAGTGGGGATGCTAAAATCACCAAAATCACCTCACGTCCTCACCTCACACCCTCATTACAGAATCTCCAATGGAAAAGCAAATAATTCATCACTATGGACGCATTTAATGCATTGATATCACTCGACTGGACTCTACGTGGCCGCGAACTACAAGTGGGCGCGGGCAAGCTACACCTCCGCCACTATATGTCTTATTCCTTAATTTATTATTGTTCTACAACATAATTGTTTGAAATGTTCTGTATATTTTCTTATAACTGTGTTTCACTACATTTCATCGTCATCTACCTCATTATGAAAATAAAAAAAAGATGCTACGAAATGCGATAAACTGTTATTGGAAGTGGGATAAAATAAAAACAAAAGCGCGATTTTCACTTAGCTCTTGTAATGGTACCCATTCATTGTAATCTGATATTTTTTCTCGGTAACCTAATTGGGGGCTCAACTACCTCGAAACACAGCTGTGGGGATATCGCGTTTCGCTAAGGAAATGGAGTCTTAGGGGAAGGGTGGAGGAGGGAAAAAATGGCTAAGCGTGGGACAGGCGAGGGAGAGAACGGACGCGATCAGGGCATGCCGGCCGCTTCACGATATACGCTGGCTATTTTTTTTTTCAATCGAAACCCCGTAAGGCTAATTTTAGATTTTGGTTTGGACCCACGTTGTGAGGTCAAAAGGTCAAAATTGTAAAATTTTGGCTTGCTTTCAACAAAACATACCTTTTCCGATGAGTATGCCAATTATCATGAATACAGGTTGAGGGAAAGGAGCAAAAAAATGGAGGTAAAAAAAGACATACGATGAAAGGGACAGTCTGTACAACAATATGGAGAAACGATCGTGCCTGCACTTCCATATATGCGATGTTTATGTAGTTTTAATTAGAGCGTTGTACTGCGTCGCGACGTGGCTTAGCACAACGGGGACGTGTGGCGACAACCCATGTGTGTACAATGTTTTCGAGTTGCCTACTTGATGCGCCCGAGAATTGAAAGCGTGCGAATTCCATCGACATTGTAACTCCCCTGGCTAACTCTCGATCTCTCGTTGTGATCGAAATCGTTCTTCAGTCATGAGTGGTCAAAGACTAGGTTCGAGTCGGAAGTGTAAGGTGATGGTTCAAGCTCTAGTGTCACACTCTGCGAGATATTGCCGGAACACCTTCATCGCTTGCATTGGGAAATGTATCAGGTAATCTATAATTTTTATCTATCAACTACAAGCGCAGTGGAGCCGTCTCCATGGGGACTGAGATTCGGAGAAAGATTCGTTTGGGGGTCGGAGCCCCCTCAATAATTCAAGAAAATAATTAATTTATATTATGCTTTGTGAAATCACAACAATATATTCGTATTTTTTATTTCCCATGTTTGACATTAGTTACCTTTTAAAATAATTCAATAATGTGTTAAAATAAATAATTGTAAGGTAGTAAGCTAATTAACTGAAAACAAGTGGTGAGAATCATGATAGTGTTACGGTGCTGCGACAAACTTTGAATTTAACCTCTTCCCGGGGCAAGACCCCCGATATGGGCCCCTCCAATATTTTTTATAAGTCGGTGCCCCAGTCGGCACATTACATTTCCTAAATTTTCAAAACTGGGTGCTGTGCTTGTTTCCCATCGAAATATCTAAGGGTTATTGCCATAAAATTACTATTGGTCAAATTACTTGAGTAGCATGTGGAAAAATTTAAACGCATGAAATGTGAGCAAATAGTGAGTTTCATATTTATTTCACCTTGGTCAAACGAAGTTATTTTTAAATTACTTATTCATGTATGATAATTTGAATTTCCATCGCTCTCTAAACCAGAGTTTTTGATATTGGCCAAAATAATATTTGATGTTTGCAGTTGCTTTAAAAATTTGCTAATTGGCCTTAATTACATTTAAGTCAACATCATTAGTCAACAATGCTAACATTGATTTGACGCAGCTCCCCATTCCTCTCTCCTATCATCTAACCTTTTCATAGCGACGTATTTCTTCTCTTTCACATCCTTTATAACCCTTTATCCTATGTAACTCATTCTGAGCCGTTCTTTGCCCTTTTTCACTTCCACCTGTACTTTTACGATTGTTTTCATCAGGCCATCATGCCTCATAATGTGGAAACCAAATTGTCCCATCTTCTCCTCGTACTTTTTAAGATAGTACTATTTCTCCTTTCTTTCTTAGTTTTCACTCTACGTTTTAGTATATTGTATATTCAAGCTAGCTGAATAAATAATTTTTCTGCATCACCTCTGCTTGCAGCCAACAAAATGAGTGATACAGTCCTGGAGCCACAAGTCTGCACCTCAAACCAATGTGTTGAAACAGGTGAGATAAAGGGTGAACTCGCTATAACAAATGTTTGAATGAAAGGGATTTAATTCAGATAATATTTTTAAATGATACCGGATAATACGCGTCAATATTCATTTTCACATTTTCCGTCATATTTGTACGCAAAGAAATAAATTGTATTTTTATTATATTCGCAGTATTTCTGTGGAATTGATTCATTTTTGAACTTGACTGTTTCTTATTCATCTTCATTTGTTTTTCAGCGGCCAATCTCATGAAGTCCCTGGACTTGGATGCAGACCCCTGCGAGGACTTCTATCAGTTCACGTGCGGCAACTGGGCGGCCAATCATCCGATCCCAGATTTCACGGCGTCCACCGATTGGTTCTTCGAAAGAAAGTTGCACCTCGCACAAAGGATAAGAAGTACGTGCAATCCAATTCCAAATTACATTCATTGAAAGCGCAAGCCGTATTACAGAATTTCACTGGCTTTTCTGCTCATGCATTGACAATGCCAATATTGTTATGAAATACTTATATTCTTAAATGTTTCGAAGATACGGTCCTTGGATGTGGCTTACTCTTAATTTTTTCTCGGGCCCTACTTTTAAACCCCTGAAAATGTGATTTGAGAATGTTCTCCCTACTGTACCAAAAATAAAATCAGGTCTACTGTTCAGAATTTTGAGGTCCATATAGTATACCAAGTGCAATAATTTAAATTTCTAAAATCTACGGTCAAAAATTAATTTCTATGGGTAAATCTAAAATTTCGGTTCTTAAACAACGAAATTTACTCAGTTTTTAAGTCCAAGCAACTGTTTTCGAGGAAGGAAACATTTTAGCCCAGAAAAGGACCCCTACACCGATATTACGCTGTACTTACTAAATTAACTTCCCATTTTGAATTGCAGCTACCCACCAGTGACACCGCCCTCCCCGACAAATGTTTAAGTACTCTATGCGGCCTTATTATTAGAATTCAGTCTCTGGAAGACAACTAAAAATCAAAATAGAAGCTAAATTCGACTGCCGTTAAATTAAATAATTTATCAAGGAGGACAATTTTGACTGAGGAGATTACACAATTGTTAAGCTATGAGAGAATTCAATATTTTTTTGCAGAAGGACAATATCTAATGATTACCGTGGGCAAAATAAATGCGTATACAGAAAGCATTAAAGTGCCCCAATTTTTAAAATTGAGTTAATTAATGATAAAATTGTGTTCTCTCTGGTACTAGGAATCGTTATGGGCAGAGGGATTGGTTCCGCGGCGGTGGAGATTATTCTGAGAATGCCCGCCCCTAACTTAAGTTCTTTTTGGAGGGCTTTTCAATTACAGCACTCAGTCCGTCAGATGGGCCGTTAAGCCGTGGTCCCCTAAAGTACCTTTTGATAAAAACAGACTAATATCAACGCCGGGATTTTCTCCACCCTTCCCTGAGGCCTGGTTTACCCAGTGCGAGCTAGTATCCGAGCTGGCCTGGTCAGTTACGGCAGCGCGGCTACTCCTACAGTGTGACCGCATCATACGTTATGTGCGAGTCGATCAGTAACTCACAACCGAGTTTCTACAGAAAGTTTTGTATTTACTCGCCTCTCACCTTCCCCCATATTTTGCCACAAGCAGCAACTCGAATGTGACTCGGACGTCAACCCGCACGGTATTGCGAAATGACAATAGCTCGTAAGTGTGGGACCACGTCGGGTGCTTTATTTGTGTTTCATAGTTTCAAGCAGTGGTGCAGCGAGGGGTGTGTTGGGGGTAATACCGTGTTTACCGTAAGTTTAATCCATTTCACTTAATTGGATTGATATTACTAATAAAATAGTGTAAGGATTAATAAAATATCCCTCAGAAAGCGTAATAGCGTAAAACTCACTATTTTGAACAATTTATCTCAAAATTCCGCAATTTATTAATTTCGCACCTACCGCTTATCCTGGTGGGTATTCCATACCCCCACACACCCCGGTATTAGTTGCACATAAACCCCCCCCCCCCAGCTCCAGCTGGTTGCGCCCAGCTCCCAGCATTCCTGGCTGCTCCTCTGGTTTCAAGTAGTGTTTGAAAACGAAAAATGGAGGACAGACGGGCTACCATTTGAAATATAAAGTTTGTGGAGTTATGCAAGGACCAAACCAACATATGGAATAGCTTGAATCCTAATGATAAGGATAGAGATTAGCGTAAAGCCTCGCTTGAACACATTCGCAATGAACTGGGTTTGAAACGCCACTGAAACGACGTGCAGTAACTGTCTACTTTCACGCCAGCAGCTCGCACCTGTGTGAACGGCGTCGAGCTACTGTCATGCCAGTACCCAGATCCAGTAGCTGTCTAATGTCTGGTCAGCAACCCGTATTGTGTGACACAAGGCGAAAATGGCTTTAGCTGTCGGTCGCCAGCTCCAAATACCATTCCTACCTTGGTTAAGCATGTTGATCAATGCAATTGGAACATACCTACTTGTCGTTTTGACTGTAAACAAATATTAAATTCTCGTACCGTAAGAATCATGATAAAAATAAAGCTTTGGCTCGTCACCGTATGACTCTTTGAGCCGATGAATGTTGGCGTGCATAAGTCATATCGTGATAATCGCATGAAAGTAGAGCTTAGGACGAATCAAATGCTAACTTTGCAGTAAAAATAATAGATAATATACTCCCTTTTTGGACAAACTCTTGTTTTAAAGCCTCGATGGAAGGCTTATGTGAAGTCAAAATGTTTTTTAAAATAACATACATTGAAATTATTCCTATTTAATTGCGCAGTTGCAAACTTGAATCTTTCGAATAGGTAATGCAATCGAAGTGAATATGGTAGAGGTTAGTATCTGATTCTATTCATCGCTACAATCAGTTCACCAAATGCCGTCGGCTTTTCTGAGTGTACCCATCCTAATATTTGATCGAGCCAAATGAATCATTTCTCTCCTCCACTTTCGTTACTAATAACAATTATTTCTTTGCAGAAGTCCTGGAGCAAGATCCTCTAGCAGACCAGCCAATCCCTGTGACCCAAGCTCAGATGCTGTTCCAGTCATGTTTAAATACAAGTGAGTGCCTCACATCATAAAATGCTAAGTAACGTTTTCTGTAAATGTTTTTTCTGTAAGCTATGACGCATGTTGTGGAAGTAACATTAATCCATATCACGATATACAAAGGACCCTAAATGTTGCGACGGATAAACATTTTAATAATTGAAATGATGCTCGGGTTTAAGGATTCAGCGAGTGAGATGAAGTTGCCGGAAATGTTTAATTTTACATTTAACGACTGCTACAACAAATTGAGACGATTTTTTCGGTGCGGTGGCTAGTGTGTTGGCATCTGACCCTGGCGGTTCAAATCCTTGTGGTGGCAGCACTGTTTCAGAGACTGCTCGATCCCAGTGGTTGATTGCTTTGAGGAGTTCACCCCAAGTGCAGCACACCGTCCGTCGGATGGGTCGCTACTCCGTGGTCCCCTTGGCGCCTTTCGATAGTGCATCGTAGATGTTATATAAAATTCAAACTGGAAAGGTTATCTTCCAAACAAAAATATAAAGCGTGTTGCAGCTACGCAGGAACCAAACCAACAAAATGAAGTGCTTGAATCCTAATTTCTTTCACAGCAATCCCTTTTTTTCTCTCTGTAACCAAGTCGCCAATTCAAAGCAAAACAATAAAAAATTAAAACATGAACGCAACAAACAACAAATGAACTTCAGAAAATGTAAAAATAACAACAAAGGAAACGTATATAATAACATGCATACTAATGCAAACTTAGAATTTTATAATTGCAATGAATGCTTCGGTTAAAGTAATACGAGCCTTTTGTTATTACACCCTTCATATAAGCTTCACGATAGAGACGAGCGTTTGGGAGGGCCCTAGGCAATCGCCGACCTCTGGCCAGACCGCCCCTGATTCTAACATATCACGTTCCCCTGTTCCACGTCATAATTGCATTCTATTCTCACTGCTCTCTCACCTGTATTCGCTTACCATGAGCAGTATAATTCCACCACCCCAAACACACCGAGATACAATTGATCACAAAAGAAAAATCGCGGGTGGACGTTTTTCGATAAATTTTCTCGTTGACGAGAGATCTGGCATGTTCTGCAAAATGTATTTGAGAATATTTATGCGTATTTTCAACTCCCTAACTCTTAATTTTTTAAATATTTTTATATTATCTTCTTTCGATTTTAGCCGACTGTGCGTCGGAGTGTTTTCTTTCGGGCTTCTTCACCTTCACCACGGTCGGTAGTTGCGATGAAATTCTAAAACGGTTCGAGTACGATGTAACCATACTTATTTCATTTTTTTAAATAGACATTTCTAGCATCGACATATTCTAAGCAGATGAATATAGAACAAGTTAATACTGAATTTTTAACGACTACAATCATTAGAATAATGATGCTATCAATAAAAAATTTAAAAGTTATGGTACTTTTTCTCACAATTTATTTAAGACGACCGGTTTCGTCGCAGAGGCGACATCTTCAGGCACAGATATCGGTATTTTTGTTGTTATTTGGTTGCTATTGCTATAAAAATAACGATTTCTGTACCCGAAGATGTCGCCTCTGCGACGAAACCGTTTGTCTTAAATAAACTGTGAGAAAAAGTACCATACCGTTTTAATTGCTTAAAATGGATTTTCACAAAGTTAAGTCTGAAACAACCGAGTTTATTGATTCTACCAATGTTAACACATATTTCAAATCAAAATGAATGACTCCCCATCACGGGCGCAGCCAGCAATTGAGGCGTGGGTTTTTTAAAAATTAATACTGGGGGCATAAAATATCCGCCAGGGTAAGCGGAAGGTGTGGTGGCTCTCCCCCAGAATTTTTGAAAGGTATAATGTTTAAATAGTGAGTTTTAAGGCTTTCTGAGGGTCATTTTATTACTCAGCGTACTCGCTGTCTCTACAACTTCCTGCATACGTTTAGGGATTGATCCCAACTAATTTCTCGCACAAATGTGACCGAAATTCAATCCACAAGCCGCGGACATGCGCCTCATTCACCCCTACTGTTGTGGCGCCCATTGGTGGCAATTCCGTTTTCACAATTCCCCACTGGGTTACAGTCAGATTGATGAGCCAGTAAGTGTTCTTCTTACGTTGTTAGCGGTAAAATCAGAAGGCGAGGCCATGAGATTTCCAAATAGAAATATTTAGGTTTGATTAATCAAAAGTTATTGAAATGTAGAAGAAATGGATGATATCCATTCGACCATAATTTCTTAATTATTAATAGTGGTCGCTTTATTTCGCGTGAAAGAGTTCATATACCACTTTATTTCCACCTGGGCCTTAGGGCTAGTTCTCTATATACGCGAGACGGGATTTAGTCTGGAACCGATGATTTATTTGGACTGAGCGATTTCAATATATTTTCTCTTCCGTGCGCACACATGTCAATAGGCGGCATATTTCGCGTGAAGATATTGTCAACCATTGTCAACTGTTTCGGATGTGTTCTCAGAAGGCTCGGTGAACACGCTCTTTAAGTAGGAATTTAATAAATTGGTTTTATCGGAACTGTTTGTCAACACATCTCCATTATTGTTTCTCAGCGAACATACGGTAGATCTTCTACCTTGAACTTCCCGAACATAAGACCAAAATGCCTTTGGATTATCCCGTTGCTGGTCTACAAGTGTTTCGTGAATGCATTCCTGAACGCTTCCTTCGTGGCGGCTTGAGACAACTTATATTTTTTAATTATTGACTCGCGTTCAATAGCGGATGAATCCGTGCTGACTTTTTTCCTTTTAGCATGGCACGCTCTCTGTCGCCTCAATGATTTTCTCACTTCCGCGTCATACCATCTCGATTGGCTAACTTCTTTTATGTTTTACTAGGGATGCAGCTATTTATTCCCGAAGTTACGGACGAAAGAAATGCTTTCCAAACACCCTCTACATTAAACTTTATTATTGATTCCTGAAACGCGGGGAAAGCACATTTCAGATGACTCTTGACCCTTTCAAAATCAGCCCTTTTAAAAATGAAAATTTTACCTTCTTTTTTTTTAAATTTTCAGTGGTATTTAGAGAAAACTTTGCTGTTACAACACTATGGTCACTTATTCCTTCGACGGTGTTCACGTTCGTTACCTGATGAGGTATATTTGTCGCTAATAAATCAAGAATACTTTCTCCTCTGTTTATGCACGGATGCTATTTGAATGAATTTAGTATAAAACTTTTGATAACGCTTCGCAAATCACTTTATCACTCCCACCAGTAATGAAGCTATAGTATGCCAATCTATAGAAGGTACGTTTAAATTTCTACCTACAATAAAGTTTCTTTCAGGATACTTGGATGCTATGCAGTTTTTTTGGGTTTCAAAATCCAACATTCATGTTATATCTGAGTTGGGATGCGTGTAATACGAACAAACTAACATTGTTTTGGATTTTGGGCATGTAATTGTAAACCACACAAATTCAACGCTGGTCTCAGTCTCGGTTACCGCTTGGCTTACGATTGATTTCTTTACAGCTATAAATACTCCGCTTCCAGCTCAATTAATTCTTTCTTTCCTAAAACGGTGAACGATTATGGGAAGATCTCATTGTCTGAATCATCACCCGTTAGCCAACTTTCAGTTCCAATAATTACGTAACACTTCGTACCATGAATTTAATGCTGAAAATCGGGAATCTCATTTCTTAAATTACGGCAATTAACCACAGCCGCGATTATTTCTTCGGAACCAGTATTTTTGCGATTCGGGACTATTTGTGATTCGCTCTTGTCGATTAAGCTATTTTTAGGCTCTATACCAGTGATGATTGGAACTGCAAATTTAAATGTCTCAACATTAAATTTACTTGGATCTTGACCGCCTTTGAAATTATGATATCACGAAAAATGCTGATTCTGAAACGCTGTTTTTTCTTTCTATTACTATATTCACTAACGCTAAAACACAATCACTAACTCGATTAACGCAGCTACAACAGGGCCTCTTTACATGCCAATCACTCATTCGATAAAACAATTTACGCAAAATAAGTCAACTGGTTACCAAAACAAGTTATTCTGCAACACTGCAACACCAATGTTATCCGGCCGCCGGGCGGCGCGGCGATTCGTCGTTCTGCGCATGCTCGGGCGGCGTCCAAAGACTTCCACAAGGCACGAGCTTAGATGCGCCATAGCATCAGCAGCCCCCACCACTACCACTCTTCATGTAACTGCATGGATATGGATTGGGACGTTCTGGCCAGCGCTCCTGCAAATACGCAATTCTCGCGCTATTTTTGCGTGTTTTACCTACTATTTCGATGTATTCGATTGAAAAAAATATACTGAGGTTGATTCCACGAAAGTGTTCAGTTATGGCAATTTCAATGGAAAAAAATGACGGAAATAGGGCCTGTGATCACTCCTGCCATCTCTGAAAATGATTACGTGGGAGAGTCTTAATTTGAGCCGTCATGTTCACCATCCCTGAACTAGTACGTGGATATTGGTCTCTGGGTCGTTGATAAAAAATTAACGCGTACTGGATGCTATGCAAATCATGAAATTCGTTGGAATGTATAATCTGTGGAGATCAATGGGAGGATAAGGGTAAAAAATTAAAATGCAATGCAATTATATAGCCAACCACGTCATCAAATTTTAATGCATCCCGAGGTAGATCAAAAGAAACAAAATTTCAATTTTGCAAGGACCAAAGTAATATAAGTTGGAACTTGAATACCTATTGTGATTTTAGAACAGTGAATCAGCCCTTCGTTGCATGCCCTTATCAAGGAGTTCCTCTTCTTCTCAGGCATTTTCAATTCGTACTCTTGGAGATGGGAAGACATATCTGATGGACCTCTCCGCTGTCTTCCTCGCAACTGAGTTTCACCAGCATTCCTCCCAGTTATCCTGTTCTGCATTGGTACTGGTCTCATTCCACCATTTATGAACGACAATGCTGTGGGAATGATGTCTTCTTTCTCCATCTTCACATGCATTACCGTAATCCATGCTTTTCGTCTGTGAAAAAAAGAAAACATACTGTTAAAGATAATGTTTAGCTGATCTGTAATGTACAATGAGAAACAAATTTTGAATGGTGTCGTTCACATCGAAAGTCGCCACTCATTGAAAGAATTTTTTATATAAATTTTGGATACCTAAGCTTCAACGAAAAAATCATTCTTCCCGCGTATTTTTTTCTCCTTTAAGTTCAATGTAAGAAAGCACGAAATTTGTCACCCAGTTTCCACGAGTTGGTGACTTCATTGTATTTTCTTGTTAATTAATTCGTTTTCAGGAGAGACATATATTAAGGGAAGTTATCGCTAGTAGTGACGGATACAGCATAGGGGGTTAGGTACGATCCTGGGGGTTACTTCCCAGCACAAGGGGAGGGGTTGGTCAGAGATGTAACGAAAATTATGAGGATTTGGAAGCTTGTTTTAACACATTAACGTTGCCCACTTTAAAATTTATCAAGGAATTAACTTTTTTATAATAAATTTGTGCTTTTTTAGTGATTTGCGTTTTACTGGCTATTCTCTCCTGTATGTACTCGCAACTCAAAAAAATTTCAGTTATTTAAGTTCATATTGTATACTACCTCTCTGGAACTGCCACTGATTGCATGCGAGAATGCAAACCACTAGAGAGAAATGCACAGGGTCAAGGAGTAATTTAGAAGCGATGTCGAGCTTTGATTGCGGTGTTAACATCATCAACTTTTGTGCGAGAAGGTGGTAACCATCAAATTTTCGTCGCGAAGAACTCGAGAAGTGGGTGACGCAATTAAAAACGGAAAAATTTTGATCCCTCCATATTTAAAAAGTTATCAAAATAAATGTAAAAATGATGGTAAACGAGCTCTTTGTGAAAATTTCAAATTTTCGTTATTTTTGTAACTTTTATCGTCTTGAAAAAATATACCGTAAGAATCAGTAAAGATAAACCATATTACCATTTCTTAGGATTCAAATATGATTTGCAATGGCCTTGGACTCATTGGAATTAGAGATAAAGTTAAGACTAATAATTTGTTGTGCGATTCAGTCGTTAAAGGGAGCGTGTGAATTGTTTGAAGTATTTCGCCATCACGGATTTTAGCAGTTCATCCCTTTTTTCAATTTTTGTGCACTTTGCTACGAATTATTCTCATACCTGCATCTTACTTCATCTATTATATTGATTGAAATATCAACATTACTCCTCCTTCGTGGTTACTCACTTAAATGCTAATTCCAATCGAAAGAAACAACATGAAAACACTATCGTCATAAACACCCTATCAGATCTACCGCGGAATCTAGGTTTTCGTCTTTTCAAAGCTGGTCTCACGCACAGAAATCGATGATCGCCATTGTTCATACTTCGTATGTTCCTCAGAGAAAGGAAATCCTCTACCCTCGGCAAAAGTATTCTAATTCAATTTGAATTATGTACTTACATTTTCGGATGAATGTCTTTGGTAAATAGCGGTTCGCAGATAGGTCGGTGCTGCTGGATCAGCAGCAAACCTGTCACTAGGCATCGCACCTTCCCGTTCTTCCCATTCTTCTGTGGGCTCACGTTGGCATAAATACCCAAAGTCATATTCATCTTGGAAGCTAGCATTTATCGCGTCCATTCCATTGGTACAAAATTCCATCTGCTCAGCTGGCTCATAAGGATGCCGGAATGCACTAGGTTGTTTTGAGGGAAAGTGTTTTTCGTTTTTAACATCACCATCGATATGATGGTATGGGTTCTCGCGGTCCATTCCATTGCGCGGTCCATTCATAGCGTCACCTTCGGTGTCAAGGTGAGGGCTATCGCAGTCCATTGCACTATCTATTTCCTTTGTCTCGTCTTCAGCCAACGTAAATGAATTATTGTGGGCATCAGCACGTTCTACTGGGATATACATTGGTTTTGATAAATCACCTTCACCACGGCCGAAAGTGTCATTGCATCCCATTTGTGTGTTGATGCACAATTTTTTCTTCTTAGGCAGCATTTCGGAATTATCAAAATCATGAACTTGGTTTGGTAAGAAGTGGTGTGCATCAATAACGATATCGTTCCCATGAAAAGGAAGACAATCACCATCAATTTCATTTTTCCTTTTGATTCCTTTTCTCTCCGATGGAAGAACTAGATAATTGCCGAAATAAAAGCGTTCATTTACGACGTTGACAGGAAATACATCATCTCCTTCTCCATGGAAGCGTTTGGCGTTGAGGTTCCCATTTTTGTAGCCGTTTTCTTCATCCCAGCTGTCTGCCTTCCGTTTAGCTGGCACGAAAGAACGATATGAAGTGCCAGGATTTTTTGGTGGGAAAAGCTGAGAACTTACCACCTCAATACGAGTTTCAGTGTCATTTGTTTCCTCACGTCTGCCTTTTGCCTTTATCAAATCACCTTTTGCTTTGTATTTTGCAGTTTCACGACCAAATCCCTCGTTTCTGTGCTCCAGGTGGGCAATATATTCATAATCCAGCCTCTTTTCCAGGCTGTTGCCTAGCACACTTCCAGAGAAATTCGTTTCAACTCTCTTTAATAACCGTTCCATGATGTACGTAGCGGAAAATATAGATGGCGAGATCTCCTCTTTGGTTCAACTCCAAATCCACGGAGTGGAATCGATTCTGAGATTCTATTTCAGGAAATAAATGCAATCTGTTATTTGCAGCAGTTATTTTTTAACTCTGCTGGTAGAAGTCGAAACTCCGCCGGCTGTAGCTCACTGCAAACCCCTGCGAGATGACTATTTTCATCCTCTGCTACTCAAGTGATTGATGTATTATTCACTGTAACTGTTTTATACTGTAACCAGTGCGTTTAAACTTCGTTTATAACACCACAATATGCTATCGCATCCGCTCTCTATCGCTTGGAAAATCCAATTGATATAATGTCACCGTACGGCTACGTTTTACTGGTTGCCAGGGTGAACGAAAGTATTGTTGCGGCGCCAGATATGCCCCCTGTCTTATGGCCCGCTGTTGTATCGGTAGGGCCTTTCGCCCTATGCTAAATTCCATTGTTTTGGGTTGAATTCAGTTCAATGTAGGATAGGACGGATGGAAAAAGTATGCTTTTTAAAGATTATCATGTTCCCTGAGTGGTAAAAACCATTCGCATCCTCCATCCTTTTACGCCGGATACTGATTTTGAAGCATGTTTCGTAATGTTCAATGTTGTTGTTCAATGTTTTGAAGCGGTTACAGAGTTTTTTAAATTAAGCTCCACTCCTTGCCGGATGATGGGTTAGTAAGTATTAAATTCAGTGGCGTAGAGAGGTGGATTCAGGTGGGCCGGACCCCCCCTCCCCCGAAATATTGAGACATAAAAAAATAAATTAACCATGGAGCAGGGGAAAGTGGCAAGTGATATATTATTATACCCTTATTAAAAAGGATTGCCCTTTTGTTTAATAAATAAAACTAGACAAATTAAATAGTAAAATATATATTAATGATAAATCATGAATTTAAATAATATTTCTATGACAAATTAATTTTTTCCATAATGAAAAGTGTTAAAATTAGTCAAAGCCCGTCACTAGGTACCCTGTTCTTGAATAATTATCCTCCGGACCCCTCTGTTTTTGGATTTCCAACCCCACCCCCCGGATAAAACTCCTGGCTACGCCACTGATTCAATTTATTCAAATACGAACAGGTGTTAGTGTTAGTGGGAAATACTTACCTGAGATGATATTGTTTTCCTTTTCGGTATCTATCAACTGTCATTTTATGAAATATTCTTTTCTGAAACTGTGTGACACAATGCTTCGGATACCATTGCCCTTTCGATTCAAAAGCCCCGTGATTCTTTTAAAAGTGTCTTGATTGATGAGAGCGAAAATACTTCCATATGGTGGGAAATGTTAGCGGTTATGAAACGATGGAAATAATGCTGGGGCGAACTTCTTTCTCTCCGTACCAAAAGTGTAGAGACTCCAGTTTGAACGCTTATAAAAACCATACACTTTAATATATTCACTTGATTTTGGTGTTACTTTTTACAGCATTACTTTTCTTGTTTTTTCTAAGGTTCATTTTTAATTTTGGTACGAACAGTAGGGGTATGCGCGCAAATAAATTCATGGCTAGCCCTGGAATGTAGGAGCCACAATCATTTGGAACAAAGTGCGTTTCTATTTCAAAAGGCCACCGTAAAGGCAGTTTTCTAAAAGGTGGAAGTTCTAAGGAATGCAGAACGAAAAAAATATATGGGAGAAAAGCGCGAAAATGTGAATGATGAAGAGTTGTTGGTAAGTTAGATTGTATGTTACATAATCGATCGAGTATAGTACCCGAGCCTTCGCGAAGCAAAAGAGTAGGAATAGCTACATCACAGCTGCGATAATACTTACAACTCTTCATCATTCACACATTCGCGCTCATGTACCAAGTGGATTAATAGTTAAGTGTATTAGATAAGTGAAATGAGTGCGTGTGAACCTGATGTCGTGTTTTGTGGACTGACTTTCGGTCGATTCTTTTCCACGCTTATGCCCTAGGTGGGCGAATATATTGAAAGTGCCTGTTACATTGCATTAAATGCTTTCGCTTGAGCACGCGTTTTGGAATTTTTTTTGTTTTTACAGCTTTTCAATCGTTAAAGAAATTCAGTACTAACTTTTTCTTGGGTCATCAGCATAGATAATGTCGATGTTCAGGAGATCTTTAAAAGGTGAAAAAGGTATTATGATTTAGGACTCGAACATACCCAAAACTTCACCGCAACTACCGCGCACAGTATAGAACTACTCGAGCACGGAGCGATGTGTTTGTAAGAGAATAAACGGTGAGTCCAAATTTGAATCTTAAAATAGGAAAATCCTCGCAACAGAGCCCGAAAGAAAACACTCCGACGGCCAACGTGATCGTGGACGTGAGTTAGCCCAGTGCATTCCATCCGCTAATCTTAATTCTGATTGGGCTCATGCTCCTGGAGTTCGACTCCAGCTTCGGTGGCTAGGTCGCGTCCACCTCCCTCCTAGTCTGCTTTGGGTGGCAAACGAACATACAGGTCGCTTTATGTGCCAACCTCACAAGTTTTCACCGACCTGGACCCATCTGTTAAGTGGGACTCTGGGGTGTCTACATACTTTTGAAAACGATAGCACATTTTGTAGAGAGTTATGATAACAGATATCTTATGGTTTGATTATATGCTATTGTCATGATGTTTTTCCCTTTTATTATGCACGATATTTTTTGAGGGACCGGCGGAATGGTGAGAAAATGATAAGTCCTCAATGTAAGGTTGGATTCGAGGCACAAGTGCAAGGATAGGAATAGAAAAAGCCTAAAAACTCACTATTTTGAACAATATATGTTAAGAAATTCTACGGGAGGGCCTACACCTTCCGCTTACCCTGGCTGGCATTCCATTACCCCAGTATTAGTTAAAAAAAACCCTAGCTTCAATTCCTAGCTCGGCCCGTGATGGGTGTCATCCATTTCGATTAGAAATAAATGTGTTATTATTGATTGAATCATTATTTTAATAATTGTTATCAATAAAAAAATCAGTATTAACTATTTTTTTATTCATCTGCGTGGAATATGTCAATGATAGAAATACCTATTTAAAAAAAAATATGTTTACATCGGACTCGAACCGTCCCAGAATTTAATCGCAACTGCCGACCGCGGTGAAGTTCTGGGAAGGAATAGGTGCTTCATAAGCGGTGATTCCAATGTGTAAAGATACTGAGAGAAAAACTCACCAAGGAGCCCGAAAGAAAACACACCGACACACATTGGGCTGAAATCAAAAGAAGGTGGCCTGGACCTCAACAACAATTTTATGAGTTACGTATTAGAAACTTCTCATAAATATTCTGAAATAAATTCTGCGTAGCATGCCAGATTTATTTTTTCCTTTGCTCTCTCGTTAACGTTATCAAAATTGAACAAATTCAGCGAAAAACGACCACCCGCGATTTTTCTTTTCTAATCAACTGTATCTCGGTGTGTTTGGGGTGGTGGAATTATGCTGCTCATGGTAAGCGAATACAGGTGAGAGGACAGTGAAAATAGAATGCAATTATGACAGGGAACAGGGGAACGTGATATGTTAGTATCAGGGGCTGTCTGGCCAGAGGTCGGCTATCGCCTAGGGCCCTCCCAAACGCTCGTCTCTATCGTGAAGCTTATATGAAGGGTGTAATAACCAAAGACTCGTATTACTTGAACCAAAGTATTCGTTGCAATTATAAAATCCTAAGTTTTCATTAGTCACTTTATTCACAACATGTTCAAAATAAAAAGGTCACGTAGAAGTAAATAAAATAAAAGTGTTATAAGATAAAACAGAATATGATGCTTTTTTGAAAGGTTTATTGAAAAGATTATTTTTCACGTTTTTTTTGTTTGCCAGTGAAGTTTAACAGAGAAAATCGTCTAATTAGATAAAATCGAACCGTAATACATAATTAAATTTTACATGCGCTGTGAAATTCTCACTTTTGCTCGTATTTTTCTTCCGTAATTGCTATTTTTATCGAATTTGATCGTAATTTTTCTTCCGAAATTGGTATTTTTATCAACTTAAATCTTGTTTTTAAGAGCCAGAATAGCGTCAAAATCCATTTCCGGCCTTGCGATTTTACTACATTTTTCCGGGGGAGGACCTTCAACCCGGGAGAGGGCTGGAAATAGGGACCCCCCAGGTGGGCCCCAGTAAAAGGCCCCCAATCACCCCTCGCCGCCCCTGGTTAGTATTGTACTAGTGTAGTTAAGTACTTCAACATGGGAAGAGGGACAACTGAATGGTAAAATACATCTTCTGCGGCTGGGATATGGATAGTTAGAGGGAACCTTCAGACCACGCGAGGCATTTTCAAATCCATCTACTTTTGGGGGATGAAAAAATGCCCTATCCCCATTCCAGACCTACCACCCAACGCCAGTTTACGTCATCATGAATCACTTCCCTCATTTCCATTGTATCTACGAAAATCCTCCACCCTTCTTCACACCGCAATTCCAGAAACCTCCCTCCCCGAAATTCTACCTCCTCCTCAACCACTAGCCCGTTGAAATGCATGAATAGGCTGTCATCCAAGAATCACACGAACCTTAAAAATGTGCTGAAATCTGGGTCGGCCGTGAGTATAGAAATGAGCTAAAGTGATTTTATCGTGTCAAAGATGGAGATATTGCTAACTCACGTCATGTCATAGCCGGGAGAGGTCGTGTCTTTGCCCATCGGCGTGACGCAGTTCAGCGGTCAGGGTGGATAAAGTTTTTGAATCATCCCCAAAGAACCGAAGTTAGCTCAGTTGCTGGGCGACCAGGTCAGGAGAGTGTTGAATATTGATTCTTGGGAGAGGTGTGCGTAAGTGAAGTATTGAGTAAGAGCGTAATTGAATTATAATGCGGAACAGGGGAACGTGATATCTTCATGAGTTACTCAACTTGGGAAGAGGGAAAATTGAATGGTCCAACATAATTACAGCGGATGGAGTAAAACCACGATCGGGACAGAAAAATGGATAGTTGGAGCGAACCTTCAGACTGCGTGAAATTTTATTAACTCCATCTACTTTTAGGGGATGAAAAAAATGCCCTATTCCCATTCCATCGCGCACATCACCCATTACCTTTTACGTCATCATGAATCACTTCCCTTGTTCCCACTGTATGTACGAAAACACTAAACCATTACCTCATCTCACAAATCCAGAAACCTCCCTCCCCGAAACTCTAACCCCCACCTCACCACTAGACCATTGAAAGGCATAAATTAGCTGTCATCCAAGAATCACATGAACCTTAAAAAACGGCGTGACGCGATTCAGAAGTCGGGGTGGGTAAAATTTTTGAATCATCCCCAAAGAACCGAAGTTAGCTCAGTTGCTGGGTGACCAGGGGCCGTATTCTGTATTTCGTCGGTGCCGCTCCGGTCGGTTTCCCTTTCAAGCCCACCGACTGGACATCAAACCGTACCGACAACGGATTCCGCACCGACGACGACACTTTCAGCGAATCTGTAAGGTCGTCGGTTTCAAACCAGTCGGTACGGTTCCCTCTCCTTCCCAAACAGGGAAAATCCGACTATATCCGAAGTTTCACGTGTCTCCACCAATGAAAGAAGGGTAAAAACAAGAGAAGACTCATTGGCACAGTTTGTTGTCGTCATTCTCAATCTTTTTATTTGCGGAAATTACGACTTATTGCTGGATTAAGATAAACGATATTGGACAAGTTGTTAACAATGCTTATATAATGTGTGGTAGTAATGCTGTACCTACAGAATCGAAGGAAACAATATTAAAACATCACAATAAAGTTTGTATGTGATGGAGATTGTTGTTGCTGGAATGAATTATTGAAACTATCCTTGAGATTGTAGTTTCTTTTTTTAAATATTGGTTCCGTGTAATGCTATTTATTCATGATTTGGTAATATAGTTGTCATTAAGTAAGTTCCGTATAAATGTTATCAACGGAAGGTTATGCCATTGGCACCGTAGCAGACGAAAATAGCATACCATGGAACGTGAACGTAGGATTCAAATGTAAATGTCATATTAGAGGAACAAGTTAGGAAATTGTTATAAAAATATGGAGCTGGGTGTAATTAAAAGAAGTGTAATGACGAGGAAGTAAATAAATTGTGATTGGGTGAAATACATATGTATAAGTTGCGCATTCCAAGTGAGAGAAAATGATAATATTGCGGTAAACCTCATACTTATTAACAAATATCTTCTTTTATCGTCAAGGGAATCAATGGCTGACGATGAAATGAAATATAGTTGCCCGTTACAAATGAAAGAAACTGATACCGTGGTGGCAAACTTCATACTTAAATAAAAAGATCTTATTTCTATGCCGAGAGAAACGCCAAATTGATGATGGAGTGAAATAACAGTCGCCTATTCAGAGTGATATAAAGTGATAACATTGCGGCAAAACTCATATTTAATCAAATATATCTTTTATATGTCAAAGGAGCAAATAAATCATGATAGAGAGAAATAAAGCCTATTACAAGCGAGTGAAAATGGTAACATAAATGAGAGAAAGTCATTATATGTTAGCAAACCTCATTTTAATTAACCATTATCTTATATTTCTGTCAAGGTAATCAATGTAGATTATGACACAGTGAATTATAGAGGCGTATTCGAAGGGGCAGAAAAAGATAACATTGCAGAAAACCTCTTTTTTATTTGGTGATGAGGTAAAAACAAAATAAAACGTACAATGCGCACCGGGGAGTTCATGAAACCCACTAGTCGGTGGCCGTACCGACACCTTTTTGGTGTCGGTACGGCTACCGACGATCTCCCGTCCTCTCGTCGGTGCCGCACCGACCGGGTTCGTACAGAATCGCACGACTTCTTACCGGGAGTCGGTGTGACGTCGCACCCGACGAATCGGTGCCGCACCGATCGGTTTGGAGTTACAGAATACGGCCCCAGGTGAGGAGTGTGTTGAATTTTTATACTTGGGAGTGGTGTGCCTTTCCCGGCGAGTGAAGTTTCGTTACCTACTTCCAATTTTCTTTAACACGGGGATTGTGATTAGTAGTAGTTAGTAATGCGCGCCAATTGTTCGTTGCGCACCGCGAAAAAGTGCATCGCTCGAGAAGCAGTTGGTATTAATTTCTCTTTTGAAATCGCTGCATCAGTTCATGGCGTTGAAATTGCGTTCGATGGTGTATAAGTGTGGAAGCATAACTGGAGAATAGTGTGATATTAGTGTTTATATTGGTGCCGTGAGAGTCTTTGAAGAGGAACGCCCGAATCAGCGGTTCACGAATCTAAGAACATAGCTTCATTCCCGACGAGTGAGAAAAAATGGCCCCACGTCAAAGGTAAATATACAAGCTCTAATAATCATCGAATTTGAAAGCTGATTTTTACCTGGACATGAGCAGTTTTTAATGAGAAAACCATCAGATTGACTTTAGGAATAACATCGAGTACATCTAGAGTTCTTTTCGCGATCCGGCTATTGCAAACTTTAATACATCCGATTTAATATTTTTTCGAACGTAACTTGATTGCTTGAGAACTTAAGAAAAGATAACCACCAGTACGAGAACGCCATGTCACGATCCCCCTCGATTTGCAGGTCCGAAAGAAACGATAAATTAAGAGAGATTTTGCCGAACGTATAAGAATTCACTTTCCCGCCTAACAATGAAGGACTTAAAAATGGTGATTGGAACTAAGAAAGAGTTTTTGCTTTTTGTTTACCAAAAGTGTGTGTCCTTACACCCCCTGCCACACTCCTACTGAGATGGCTTGCATTGGGGTAGTATGTAGATGTAAATGAGATACGGAAATCCGAGGGGTCAAAATCGCCCGGCAGATTTTATGTGTATATATATCCCTAAAGTGTCCTGACATGCGCCATCGCCTCTCGTGTCCTTACGATTCGAGTAAGACAAGTCTTTGAATTTGTTGGTTTGCGTTGTCCTAGAAATCCATACTGGCTATACAGCGTAGTTTACTTCACATGCGTGCAATCTTTTTCTCTGGACATGTGGCTTCAAGTAATTGATTTTCGATTTAATTATGTAGCTTATCGCAAATCAGACGTTAATTATGCATACTAAAGACTTTTCACCTAGCACTGATTATCTCCCCTCGATGGTTATTTTTTAACGTACTTACACCCTTTCGATGAATTTACGATCTAATTTTAGAGGACAGCGGCAATTTCCACTGCATTCACAGGGTTTATTTACGATTGTCACTACTGTATAAGAGGCTTTGCTAGTATCGCGCACATCCAACCCCAATTAGAGTTAAAAGTCTGCCCGTGAAAGTTTTATTCATGCTACTTCACATTCAGATTGTGACCCAAGTTTTCTCATCGCGATTTGAATTGCCCGTTTCGTTGGTACAGACCTGCGTACCTTCGATAATTATTCAACCTTTGCAACGGTGTCTGTGTCTAAAAATCTTCAGTCTAAGTAATACAATGTCTTTATTTTCAGTATTCCGAGTATGTTTATTTTATAGTGCGTATTTCGGATCAAAAGTTCAATGTTTTTGGTAGTTATTAATCGTACTTGTTGATAATCATGCGAGAGATAAAATGTCACATAGAATAAAAAGGTCTAAAAAAGTGCTACTCTGGCAATAAAAATCATTAATTATGTGTCACCAAATAGGTATTTTATGGAGGCCTGACGGTACAGAAGTGACAGTTTTTTTAATCGTTTTCTCTGCATTTTAATAGATTGTGAAATGGCACCGTTATGAAGTACATTGGATTTCCGTTAATCGGAACCAATTTGTACGGAACCCTATTCGGAATACTTGATTGTTTGGAAAAGCAAAATAATGTTAATGAAACCAGTTTGAAACGGAGTAACGAAACTCAAGCGTACGAAGTGCATAGGATCACGTTACGATACAAGACTGTACTCGCCGTGCGTTTTTCGACGCAAAATACTTCTAGTTTACATACGCGTCTTCGGCAGTCAATTCTACTATACAAATTGATGATAATGCGCCAGAAAAACTCATCCATTTTGCGTTTGTTATGCATTAGCTGTTCGCATGCTCTCGCAGTTGTCTCAAGGAAATTTTTATCTCAATAAGGTAGTTTCATTCATCAAAGAAAACGAAATTCATTGATTGCGATTCCTTACCCGCCATTACTGTATTCATAATATACAAATTATTTGGTTTTTTCAATATCGGTTTAGACTGATGGCAATGGCCAATTTTAACCTCATTTGAAAAAGGCCAGATTGGCGCCCATGCGATTCCACTCCACGTGACGTCACAGGAACCTAGTTTCTATACGAGTAGATGGGAGTTTTACATCGTCTGAGATTATCAATGCATGCATGAGGCACAGAGCTCAGGGAAACATGTCTTGATAATTACCTATTAAAACTGCCTAAGGTCGGAAAGTTTCCTTCGTTTGATAGGGTATTAATAATACTTATTTAAGCCATGCGCAACCTGCTAGCAGGGTATTCAGCTACCTGCTAACATCCTGCGTCGTATCAGCGCTCAGAGCCTCGTCCAAGGTCACCTCACTTGCGGCCGCGGGAACCAGAACGACGTCACACGGAGTTTTCCCTACATTCCTACTTAGCCGTCGCGTTTTCGCGCGCTTGATATTTTTCACTTTTCATTAAATCGCGAAAAATGGATACGAAAAATAGATATCTTCATGTAAAAATCTAAAAGCGTGAAATACGTACTCCAGGAGTAATAATCTTTCGATTTAGGCAATAAAAAAATAATAGGAAACCACCCTATTTGCTGAGCCGCACATTTGAACTGACTGACTCGCGCAGTGCTCATCACTATGCTGCGAAGTTTTAAGATCAGAGCAATGTCGACAGCGTGTGTACAGTATGAATTCAATCGTCACGGAGACTTGATCAGAATAATCTCTGGCTCGTTGCATGATACTTTACAAATTGATTATTCTGTTTCGATTAGTGTCTGACTTAATGATAAATTCGTGAGAATTAACTGCCTGCTTGTCCGGTTTTCACTGTTGGTTTAAGTTTTACGCATAATAGAACTACCTTTGTCAGCAGTTGCGGTGGCGAATGGAGTAGATGTGAGACTATGCTGGTGATTGTTATTATATCAAGCACCCGGCGTGGGAAATTTTTTTAAAAGTTTTTTACCCTGTACGGCCGTTTTACATTTATTTTTGTAGTGCAAAATAATTTTAAATTTGCTGCAATAGCTTTATGAGGATAATTTTTTAACGATAATGAGTTATATAAAAGTTATGAATTGTGTAGTTTTATACGTATGATTTCTATGAATGACTAGTAAATTTTTAAGATTAGGGATTTGCAAATGAGGGTAACCGTAATGGTGAAGTCCCAAAAAAGCCTATTGGCTAAGTAGATTGTTCCGGCTGAATAACAGCCTCGAATGTTTTCGCCCCTCCGCTTGTGGGGAGGTTTGTGGAGTTGTATGCTATACTCCAACACCCGCCTTCTAACTTATGAGTGGCTGCATCGAAAAAGCGCCACCATGGATACGGCAACACCTCCACCGACATAGAGGATTATCCTCGATCAAATGGCGAATCCTGATGTCCTCGGAATCGTGGCTCGCCGTTCTTCTTCGCCTGTTTATCAGTGACTCGTCGCCTTCCTTTTAAACGCCTTACTCAGTAATGAAAGGTATCAAGACCTACCCGAAGACGTCCGTCTTCTAAAATTGAGCGTTCGTACTGCTCTCATACAAACGGGAATTATAAACATTATATGCCCCTTATACCGGGGGAAATAATTATATTCGTCACATTATGACAACGCACTATAGATCCAACCACGAATTTTTCCCCATATTCTACGATGCATGATTCGCCCACGACTCTCTTAGAATGGAGTTTACACTCGTCGGGACATCTATGAACACGCTCAGCATATTGGGAATTGAAAATGCCAATGGGCTCAATCCTTCCGGTGGTGTCGTCTGTAAAGGATCATGCAACGAGCCGGGGATCAGCGGCGCAGCGAGGGATTGGGGGTTTTGGGGGATAACCCCCCCCCCCCAGAGCTCAGAGATATTTTTAAGTGTAATCAATTTTATTTTATTTTATTGGATTGATATTATTAATATAATAGTGTAAGGATTATTAAATATCCCTCAGAAAGTCGTAAAACTCACCATTTTGAACCATTTATCCTAAAATTTCGCAATTTATTAACCTCGTACCTACCGCTTATCCTGGTGAGTATTCCGTACCCACACATACCCTGGTATTAGCTGCACCTAAACCCCCCAGCCTTAATTCCTGACTGCGCCCCTGCCAGAGATTACACGCATCAAGTCTCCGTGACGATTGATTTTATGCTGCACAGGCACTCTGACATTTTTCTGATCTTAAAAAGTTCGCAACACCAAGCACGAGGTCCAGAGGATGTTGCATGGCTAATGATTTCTTACGCGCTTATTCATTTGTCGAAACTCTACTCCTTTAATGCATAACCATTTCTGCAGTTGACTGACAAATTTAGTGATGTAAATTTAATGGCAAGCCTAACATTCCGTTAGCTCCATGTTTCTGATGAGAGGAAACTTGATTTTTTGTAGCCGTTCGAAATTGTAAATTTCCCCGTTCATTTGAAATTGTGGATGGATCGTATGTTCCTATTTCACTCACCTCTACTGCGCATTACTCTACCTCCCATCCGTCGCCAGTGTACGACATCATGAGTACGCTACGCTACGCTGATTTTTCACGGCTTTTATTTAGTCTCAAGTTCCCAGCTGTTATGGCTGTCTACTGTGAGTTTCATGGCAATTTGTAGAGCCAGGCGATTAATTTCTCTTTGACATCATGGCATATCTTCGGTTTGCTTAAGTGGGGGAGGGGATATGGGAGGGGATAAGGGCAGTTTTGGGGACTTTGCGTTTTCAGAAGGGGCATAGTCCCAAAGGGTTTTTAAAAAGTTCGTTCTGCGTCGCTGCGAAAGATTTTTCAAATCGGGGAAGGTATGATTTTAGAATGGAGAGAAGGGGAGTTATCTTCAGGTCTTTCTGATATTTCCCATGGAAACAAACCAAGGTGCCGCAACAATTCTTCTTATGATGACATTTTCGGCAGATTGAATTCGTTTTAGGTGCATCGCTGCAGCGTGGAGCCAGGCCGGGGATGAGTAAGACAGGATAGCCTTGATGCAGCTGTTGTATAGGAGCAGTTTTGTTTTGAGGCTCAGCGGCGAGGTAGATTTTAGAAGAGGTCGAAGAGCTGCGTGTATTCCTTTCGCCTTGTTGATTGAAGATTTAATGTGGTCGTTCCAGGTTAGCCGTTTGTCCATGTGGACGCCAAGGAATTTAGTGGATTGTTCTTTCGGGATTCTTTGGTCGTCATCATGAGTCACTTCCCTCATTTCCATTATATTTAGGAAACACTCCGTAGCGAAGGAAACCCTCCTACTTTCCTCGTCTCTCAAATCCAGCATATCCCTTTCCCGGAACCCTACCCTCGCCCTTTGTATATCTGTAGGCTGTCATCTAAGAATCATATACTTGAAAATGGCATTATGGTCTGAAACCTAGGTCTGTCGAAATAAAAGATCGTGGAAAGAAGACTAAGAGATTTCATTACATTAAAGAAGGAAAAATTGTTAACCGCCGCCATGACCTAACCGGAAGAAGCCGTGTCTTTCCCCTTCGGCGTGATGCCATTCGAAGCCGATGCGATGATGGGTAAAAGTTTGAATCAGCGCTGAGGAACTGAAGAGAACTCAGTAGCTAGATGTCCATGCGTGCGGTGTGTTGACTTCCGTAATTTGTGTATTCTGTTCCTTACTTCCAATAATCTGTAATATGTGATTCCAGTTATTTGCAAATGCAACAAACCGGAATTTTCCCTGTGCACTGTGAAGAAGTGAATTGCTCTACAAGATGTTGGCAATAATCTCAATATTGAAACCTCTTGATCATTGCATGATCACAGTGTTGTAAGTGCGTTCATTGGTGTACGTATGGAATTATATTGTGGGAATGGTGTGATGACGTGTTTCTTGGTACCGTGGGGGTTGTGTAAGAGGAATAAACTGCCCGACGGAATTTCAGAATATGCCTTCATTCCCTTAAAAAGTGGGAAAATGGCCACATGTCAAAGGTAACATTAATAGTTTAAATAGCTATCGCATTTTAAAACGTATATTTCGATGCAAGCACTTGTTTATGGGAAAACGGACATTTTGCAGTTATAAATTACATTGTGTCTATATTGATTTATTTGCGTTATGTAGCTGTGGTTGAATGCAGTTTATATAACATTTTTTATGAACGATACCACAGTATTATATGATCTGATCTACTGTAGTATGTTGGCGTCCATAAGATATGGTCAACTTCATCAGAAAAGACACTGCTCTTGAATTTATCTAAAACGTTTAGTCTATTTTTCAATCTACGGTCCGACAGAGATTCCCATCCGAGTTTATCTAAGAGGTCAGTTCCACTAACAAGACTATCGTAACGACCTTTCACATATCTGGCAGCTCTTCTTTGCACGCGTTCTAACTCTGTTATTAAGCCTTTTTCATGAGGGTCCCAAACACTGGCAGCGTATTCCAAATGTGGTCTAACGAGGGAAAAGTAGCTAATTTCTCTCACTTTGGCGTCGCACTTTCCTAATATTCTTTTAACAAAACCCATTTTACGATTGGCTGGACCGGTTATTTCTCGAATATGTTTATTCCACGATAGATCATTATTGAGTCTAACCCCTAGATATTTCACGGATTCAACTGCCTTTAACTGGGTGCCCCGAATGATATAGTTACGCTGTAGGGAGTTATTCTTCTTCCAGAAATTCATTGCGACGCATTTTTCCAAATTTAATTCTAACTGCCAAGCATCGCACCAAGCTTGGATAGCAGCAAGGTCATTCGTTAGTTCATCTATATCTTTGCTGGAACGGATTTCTCTGTAAACAACAGCGTCGTCTGCAAATAATCGTAACTTACTGTGTACTACTTCGCCAATGTCGTTGCGTATGCTGCGCATTTATATAAAGAAGGAATAGGAGTGGGCCTATGACACTACCCTGAGGAACGCCAGAAGTGACTCTAACCTCATTGGAGACTGCACCGTCTAATACTACTCTTTGGACGCGGTCGCTCATAAATTCTCTAATCCAGGAAATGACATCTTCGTCTAGGCCATAAGATTTCAGTTTCATTATCAACTTTCCGTGGGGTACTTTATCAAATGCCATTTTGAAATCAAGAAAAATCGCGTCTACTGGAATATTGTCTTCCCCGGAGACTAAAATATCGTGGGCGAAAAGCGCTAACTGAGTTTCGCACGATCTGCTTTTCCTGAATCCATGTTGAGTTCCCATTAATAAGTTTTGCGCGTCCAGGTGTTTCATTACCGAGCTGACTAGGATGTGTTCAAGGACTTTGCAAGAGATGGACGTTAAAGATATCGGCCTGTAATTAGATGGCTGTTCCTTGTCTCCACTTTTAAATACTGGCGTTAAATATTAATGATCATATCCGTGGACTAATTGCTCATTCGTGTTTCACCACCAAACGTTTCCCCCCCTTAAAAAGTCGTGGTTTTGCGACTTTAATAAGACCTTTGCAACAAATCGTTTGTAAAAAAAAGATGAACTAGATAATAACCACCGCCGTTCAGCGATAGAGGCATTTATTTATACAGTTGTGGGCCTGTAGTTGTATTCGTCGACGGCTTCGTCTTCGCTAATATTTTTATCGCATACGGGTGTTAACCTTACACCATGAAATAGGCCTTTGCATATGTTCGCCATAGTCATTGATAGCGTGAGGCCCAGCGTGTGTTCTAGAGGAGGGTGGATGTCGGTTAAGGACAGAAGGAACATCTGATTACGACGCTGAAAAGGTAGTCAGATGTGACTACAGAGTCAAATGCCCCAGTGGACAGTGGCGCAGCGAGGGGGGGGATTTTGGGGTTAAACCGCCCCCCCCCCCAGAGCTCCGAGAATTTTTAAAGTTTAATCCATTTTACTTAACTCGACTAGTAGTACGATAAAGTAAGGATTATAAAAATATTCCTCAGAAGGCCGTAAACCTTAACATTTTGAACCATTTATCTTAAATTTTTCCGAGGGAGGAACCCCGCACCTCCCGCTTCCCCTGGTGGGTATTCCATACCCCCTAACTCCCCAGTATTAGTTGTGCCTAAAACCCCCCCATAGCCCCAATTCCTAGCTGCGCCCCTGCCCGTGGCTATGCCTGATAGGAGTTGAATTTCAACAAATGAATAAGCGCGTTAAAATTCCATAGCTATGCTACGTCCTCTGGACCTCGTGCTATGTGTTGCGAAGTTTTAAGATGAGAAAAATGTCCACAATGGGTGTGCAGCATGAAACCATCCGTCGCGGAGACTTGATCCGTGTAGTCTCTGGCTCTTTGCACGATGCTTTACCCACTACATCACCGGGACGATTGAGCCCTCAGGCAGTTTCAATTCCCAATACGTAGCGCGTGTTCACAGTGGCGGATACGTATGGGGGCGCAGGGGTGCGCGCCCCCCAATAGGGTAGTTTCCTTCATCAAAGAAATCGAAAGGCATTGATTGCGATTCGTTAACCACCATTAGCGTATTCATATGATACAAATTATTTGGTTTTAGAAATACCGGTTTAGACGAATGGCAAGAGTCAATTTTTATCCTCATTTGAAAAAGGCCAGATTGGTGCCCATGCGATGCCACTCCACGTGACGTCACAGGGACCTAGTTTCTATACGAGTAGATAGGAGTTGTACATAATCTGAGATTACCAATGCATGCATGAGGCACAGAGCTCAGGGGAACATGTCTTAATAATCACCTATTAAAACTGCCTAAGGTCGGAAAGTTTTCTTCGTTTGATAAGGTATTCATAATCCTTATTAATTAAGATATTTCTAATCATAGTGAGTCTAAATTGTGTACACCTATTCAAAGTTATGTCGTTAAAATATACCCAGAATATACTATTTTCGGAATGGAGTATTTTTAATTGCTGGCAATAATTTTTCGTTTGTTAGTAGCATATTCTGTGACATTTTTGAAAGTAACAAAAAGAAATGGATGGACATTTCTAAACATTGTAAGGATACATCTTGTTTCCCAATTCAAAGTTATCTCGTTAAAATCTACCCAGATATACATACTTTATGAATGGAGGAATTTAATTTCTGGCAATAATTTTGCGTTTATTCGATGACATTTTTGAAATAAATATAAAAATGGGGGGATATTTATAACCATAGTAAGTCTAATTTGTGTTCAACTGTTCAAAGTCATTTCGTAAAAAATCTACCCAGACACACTGATTTTTTTCATGGAAAATTTTTAATTGCCGGCAATAAACTTTGCGTTTGTTGGTGGCATAATCTGTGACTTTTTTGATAGTAACAAAAAATGGATGGATATTTTTAACCATAGTGAGTATAATTGTGTTCACCTGTTCAATGTCATCTCGTTAAAAACTACCCATCAGACGGATTTTATGAATAGAGGATGTTTAATTGCTGGCAATAATTTTGCTTTTGTTAGTAGCATATTCTGTGACATTTTGGAAAATGATTAAAAAATGGACGTATATTTATAAAAATTGTTAAGTTAAATTGTCTTCACTATTCATAATTGTCTAATTTAAATCTACCCACATTATCAAATTATATGAATGTAGGAATTAAATCACTGGCAATTATTTAGTTTTTATAAATAGCAAATTCTGTGACATATTTGAATGTGATAAAAATATGGATGGATATTTCTAACCATAGTGAGTCTTAGTTGTTTTCACGTATTCAAAGGTATCTCGTGAAAGTCTACCCAGACAAACGGATTTTATGAACGGAAGATTTTTAATTGCTGGCAATAATTTTGCATTCCTTCGTAGCATGTTCCATGAAAATTTTGGAAGTAATTAAAAAATCGATCTACATTTATAAACATTACGAGGATAAATTTGTGCTTACCTATTGAAATTTATCGTGTTAAAATCTATACGAACAAACGGATTTTATGAATGGATGAATTTTAATTGCTGGCTATAATTTTGCGTCTGTTAGAAGCATATTCTGTGACATTTTTGAAAGAAGAATAAAAAAATAAATGCATATTTATAAACATTGTAAGGATACATTGTCTCTCCCTTTTCAAAGTTGTCTCATTCAAATCTAACCAGATTAACAGATTTTATGAATGGAGGAAGTTAATCGCTGGCAATAATTTAGCGTTTATTAGTAGCATATTCTGTGACATTTTTGAAAGCAATAAAAAAATGGATGGGTATTTTTTACCATAGTCAGTATAAATTGTGTTCTCTTAATGGGAGTTGTCTCGTTAAAATCTATCCAGACGATCGGATTTTATGAATGGAAGATTTTTAACTGCCGGCAATACTTTTGCGTTTGATAGTAGCATATTATGTGGCATTTTTGAAAGTAATAAAAATATTCGATGTACATTTCTTAACATCCTGAGGATAATTGGTGTTCACCTATTCAAAGTTATCTCGTTAAAATCTACCCAGTGATACGGATTGTATGAATTTTTAATAGCTGGCTAAACTTTTGCGTTTTTTAGAATCATATTCGGTCACTGTTTGAAGTCTTTGTAATCTAGTTTGAATTCCCACCAATTCAATTCGTTCTTCCTTTATTTATAGAGTAAGTCAAATTTGTGTTAAGTCAAATTTTGTAACTGCCCCCACGTGTTCCGGCACGAGGGTAGTCAGTCAGCCTTTGGTCGCCAGGTAGAACGGTCGAACGGGAGAGTTCTCCTTTTTTGTATTATATAGCATTTTCAATCATCATAAACCGCCTGGTCCTTCGTTTACATATTTATCATTTATCTTTGTGCCCATCGCGTACAGTCACCTTTTTGAAAGTAATAATGAAATGGATGGATGTTTCTAGCTATAGTGAGTATAAATTGTTTTCACCTCTTCGAATTTATCTCGTAATAATAGACCTTGACGTACGCATTTAATGAATGTAGGATTTTTAAATGCTGTCAATATTATGCGTTAGTTAGTAGCATATTCTGTGATATTTTTGAATTTTATACGAAAAATAGATAGACACTTCCTAATATTGGGTATAAATTTTCTTCACCTTATAAATATAATCTCCTGAAAATATTCCTAGAAATCCAGGTTTTATTGATGTAGGATTGTTATTTGGTGGTAAATATTTTTAGTTTTGCAGGAGCATATTCTTCAATATTTTTGAAGGGAATGAGAAAAATGGATTGATACTTCATACCATAATGGGTATCAACCGTTTTACTTTGCAAATTTATCTCGTTAAAATCTACTTAGAAATAAGGATTTAATGAATGGAGGATTGATAATTGCTAGCAATAATTTTGAGTTATGTATTAGCATATTCGGCGTTATTTTGTAAAGGTAATCAGAAAAAATGGATTGATACTTTTAACCACATTGGGTGTAAATCGTCTATACTTATGGAAAATTGCCCCTTGAAAATCTACCTAAAAGTAGAGATTTTATGGATGAAGGAGGGTTATTTATTAGCCATATTTTGAACTTTGTACGGTCACCTTTTGTTCAAAAGGATAATATACATACGTATTTTATGACTATTATCTAGCAATAATTTTGAATTTTGTTTTAGCATATTATGTGATATATTTTAAAGTATCGAGAAAATTGGATTTATTCCTCTTAGCTTGTTAATAACGGCCTTAACTTTTAAGAGGAGGAATCTTTTGAAAATCGGTTAACTTATACCGATTTTTTCATTGATCCAGCAATATTTTAACTATCTATTTGCTTGTCTTTTATTTTGGCTAGTTTTGCTTATTTGCTTATTTTGAGCATATGTATTGAAAATCGTCTTTACTTTATTAAAAACATATCTCGTGTAGATCGGCAAAGGTATACGCATTTTTTTAATAGGATGTTTTCCTTTTAACATTAATTTTAAATTTTCTTGCTAGCATTTTCTGTTATATTTTCAAAATTATCGAGAGACATTGGTTGATGCTTCTAACTTAGTGGGTGTTAATCGTCGTAAGTGTTGAATAGTTATCTCGTGAGAGTTTACCTTGAAATAGGAATTTTGTGAATGGAGAAATTTTATTTTCTAGAAATATTTTTGAATTTGTTGTAGTATTTTTGCCATATTTTTCTATGCTACGAGAAAAATGGATTGAAACTTCCAAGCATATTGTGTAGTTATTGGCTTGACTTTTTAAAAGTTATCTGGTCAACCACGGGTTGGAAATACGGATTGCATGAATGGAGGATGGTTATTATCCATCAGTATTTGAATTATGTAGTAGCATATTCATTGCTATTTTAAAAGCATGTGGGATAAATGATTTATTACTTCTAGGCATATTTGTTTAACATTTTAAAAGCTATCCGACGAAAATCCGCCGAGAAATATGGATTTTATGAATGGAGGATGGCTATTGGTAGCTATTATTTTGAATTTTGTAGTTGCATAATCTAAGATATTTTTTAAATTAATGAGAAAAATGGATTGATACTTCTAACCATATTGGATGTTAATCACTATAACTTTTTAAATGTTATCTCGTTAAAATCGGCCTGGAAAAACGGATTAAAAGGAATGGAATGTTGTTATTTGCTAGCTATAAATTGGAGTTTTGTATTTGCATATTCTGTAATATTTTTGAATGTAACGAGAGAAATGGATTGATTCTTCTGCGCATATTGGGTGTTAATCGTTTAACTTTTCGAAAGTTTTCTCGTGAAAAACAGGTTAGAAGTACGGATGTTATGAATGGAGGATTGTTATTTGCTAGAATTAATTTTCAAATTTTTAGTTGCATATTCTGCGATATTTTCGAAAAGAGCGAGTGTAATCCTTGATACCTTTAAGCATTTTCGGTGCTCATTTTCTTTACCTTTGAAAAGTTAACTGTCAAAAATCGGCCTAAAAATACGCATTTAATCAATGGCTATTTGCTATCAATATTTTTGAAATTTCGGTAGCATATTATGTGATATTTTTGAAAGTATCGAGAGAAATGGAGTAATACCTTTTAGCATAATGGTCGTATACGTCATAACTTTTTTAAATTTACCTCGTTAAAATCAGGTAAGAAATACGAATTTTAAGAATGAAGGATGGTTTAATTACAAGCATTTATTTTTAATTTTGTATTTGAATTTTTTTGATTTTTTTAAGTAAGGAGATAGTGGATTGATATTTCTAAGCATATGATTAATGTTGTTTTGATGAATTGAGAATGATTTTTTGCTGGCAATTAGTTTTAATTTTGCTTTAGCATTTTTTTTGATAATGTTGACAGTGAAATTAATAATGGATTGATCCTTTAAAGCACTTCGTCCTGCATTCAGCTAAACTTTTCAAATATTATCCCGTTAAAATCGGGTCAGGATATATATTTCAATGAATGTTGATCAAATCTTATCTCACAATAACATCAATTTTAGTGATAGCAAATTGAGTGATATATTTTAAAATCACAACAACAATGGCATCTGAGCATATTGTATCTTAATTACTAAAATTTTCAAAATTTATCCATTGAAAATAATGGAATAATGTGCAATAAAACATGCTTGCAATAATATTTAGTTGTGTTGAAATCTGTTTGGTGATATTCTTGAAAATAATGAGATTAAGGCATTTATACGTATTGGCATATTGTCTGTTAAACAAACAAACTTTTCAAAAGTAATTTGGTAAAATGCGGGACTGGAATGCAGTTTTTAGGAATGAATGATAATTTTTTGTTGGTAATAAATTTGAATTTTGTTGGAGCATATTTTCTCATATTTTTGCAAGTAACGAGAATGACGGATTGATGCATGGAAGCCCACATTATTTTAAGGAACTAATTTTTTCCGCGGCTAATCGGTAAAATGCGGGTCAGGAATACTGTTTTTATCAAGATGGAATATTATTTGCTTGCAATAATTTTGGGTTTTGTTGTGGTGTATTTTTTTATATTTTTTTTCACGTAACGAGTATAATGGATCTATGCTTTTGAGAATTTTGGGTGTTAATTTACCAAAATCTTTAAAAGTAATCCCCCAATAATAGGGTCTGGAATTATACGTTTTTTTATGAATGATTGGTAATTATTATTTAGTAATAATTTTCAATTTTGCAGGTTCAACAAACAAATATGTGATATATTTTTAAGTAACGAGAGAAAGGGCTTGACACTTCTAAATATGTTGCGTTTTAATCAGCTAAACTTTTCAAAAGTTATTCGGATAGAATATGGTCAGGAATACGGTATTTATGAATGATATAGTAACGAGATATGTTATTTGATAGTAATTACTTTGAATTTTGTTGCAGCCTATTTTGTGATATGTTTTCATTTAATGAGAATAATTGATTAATTCTTCTATGCATTTTGTATCTTTATTAATGAACTTGTCAAAATTTATCCAGTTGATATCGTGTCAGGAATAGTTTTTTATGAATCAAGGATGTTTATTGGCTGGAATTTATTTTCAGGATAGGAGTAGTTATTTTTTAATACCTGTTTATATATTTTATTTTGATACGCCTAAGCATAGTCCGTTTTAATCAATCAAACTTTTCTAAAGTTATACGTCGAAAATTGGGTCAAGAGTACAGATTTTATGATTGGAGGATAATTTTTTGCAAGTTATATTTTTTAGTTTTTTGGGACATATTCTTTTATATTCCTGATTGCTACTTCATAAATGCGTAGCAAGGTTTTCGGGTTGACCTCCGTCTCGTTTCATCTTCATGACGGCAGTTTCGCCGGCGTTGCAGCTGGCGTCTTCAGGTTCGAAGTGTTTGATGCAGGTTTTTGCCCGTATTACATAGGCCTTGGTTTGGACTAGGTGCGCTCTGATTAATGGTGACGTTCGGTGCGGGTGTGATGCACGCGTTCTCTTAGCATCACACCCGCACTGAACTTCACCATTACTCAGAGCGCACCTAGTCCAAACCAAGGCCTATGTAATACGGGCAAAAATCTGCATCAAACACTTCGAACCTGAAGACGCCAGCTGCAACGCCGGCGAAACTGCCGTCATGAAGATGAAACGACACGAAGGTCAACCCGAAAACCTTGCTACGCATGCTGCACCACCCCGCGAAAGTCTCCATCAAGAATACCTCATAAACGGATTGGAACTTTAAAAAATAATGTTTTTATATTAACCAAACTTTTCAAAAGTTACCTGGAAAAAATCGGGTCAGGAATACATTTTTTATGAATGGAGAATGTTTATTTGAAAGTTATGTTTTGGAGTTTTGAAAGTACATATTTTGAGATTTTTTTCAAGTAATTAGAAAAATGGAATGCAAATTTTTCGTATTGTGTCTCTTAAGCATGCATTTCAAAAGTTGATATCAGGTAGACTTAAATATGCATGTTATTACATAGCGCTAACCATCGTAAGTCGGCAGCGTTTGGTAGTATGCCCTTCGATGGTAACTCTGCGGGTTTACACAACGTGATGAGGCTAAAATCGTACGGACCGTGGTCGCATGCATGGTACAACGATTGAAGAGGATTTATTGAGCAGGTAATGGACGGAGATAAGAGAAAAGTTTTTTTATGTTCTATTGAAGAAAATGATAGGTTTTATGCTACACGAAACTAGTTGTATTTGTTTGTTTATTTCTTTTTAACCCATTAACCATGCTTTTACACTAAACTTCACCTATAAACTTCACGGGAAAGTAACGAGCACTCGTAAATAATAAACCAATTACAATCTTTATGTGAAGAGGATTGCACGATCAACTTTTCCACCGTAAACGATTTAGATAAAGACATGGAGAAATCAATACTTGCACCTAGTTTGTGAATTTAAGCCTATCCTAGAATAATAATAAGAGCAATATGTACTATCCTATATGCGTGAATATGGTTAAATTTTTTATATAATCTTTTGATCTTCTTTTGACATATCTTTAAGGCTTCACAAACAGTACGGTCTAGTTTTACCTCATCATTCTGGCTAGCTAGGAATTAAAGGGATACTTTTTTTCTATGGAAAATAACCACGAGCGGATGACGATTTATATTACATGACGGGGTCTATAAAGATTTAAATATAAAAGGAGATAAGAACAATCTACGTAGGAATTAATAATTTTGTAATTTTTAGAGGAAGATCATGCATTGTTGGAAGATCATGTGTCTTGTAATGCTTTTAAATATACGAGGGATAGAAGATATAAAGTATTCAGATAGTGAGATTACTAATTTTTAAATATTACATTTGAAAAATTCATTTTCGACACGGTCAAGCCGGATTCAGTCTGTATTATCTGAAAAGGTGCATGGGATAAGGTTTTCAGTAAACAACAGACTATATTCTAATGTGTTACGTACCGGAGCGAGGACCAACTGTCCTTAAAGCATGAATATGTTTTAAATTTTCGACAGATTCTCCTCACAAATCCCACTTTCTTTAAAGTTTCACAGACAATGCGGTCTATTGTTAATTTTACCACATGAAAACCTTAATATCCTCATTCTTCTTCATTTCCTGGATTTCAATATCCTCACGCAGTCACGTCGTCAATTGTAAACTGACAAAATTACACAACGAGGGCCGCACTGGGTTACGATGGTTACGACGAGTAAAAAGGCGAGTAGTTGCGACCAAAGAGCCTTACCAAGAACACCAATTGTTTCGACCGTGGTCGGTACGTGCGTAGTGTAAATGGGGCATGACCATGCCTGAGCGAACAGTTGCCTGACCTTCCCTTTTTCTAACTTCAATTATTCGCGTACGACCAAGAAAGGAAGGCTACGGGGCGCACCGCAGTGGTGCCTCGAAGGGACTTCAAAATTAAGATAATAATAATATAATAATAATTTTATTACTCCACACACAAATTACATGACAATAGAAAAATTTAGGAATTTTTGGTAGCCTCAAACAGGTTATCCTTTTACCTTTTTATATGGCGTAGCTCAATTTGTGTTACCTTGGTTATCTATGCTAACAAAGCTCAAGTACGTACATGAAAAATAAAACAACTAAAGTAGTATTTATAATTCATTTACATCAATATTTTAAAGCAATATTTGTTCTACACTTTCTTTGGTGAGAAGCCAAGAATATGCATTTTGCAAAAACTTTTTCAAAGACTTTGATATTCAGCAAATTTGGCTGGGGTAACAAATTAAAAACCTAGTCCTACATACAAAAAAACATCTTTTAAACAAAGTAGTCCGCGCTGAACCCTAGCTTCCGGAAACCAGTCCGCTTCGGCGGTCATTTTTCAGTCGCTAGATTTTCGGGTTTCTTCGAAATATTTTTAATGAGCTTTTTTGGCCTTCGAGAGACGAGCCTATGGCTAAACAATGGCAGGTGTCGATCCATCGAAATCTTCCGAGCAAATCTTGTCTTTAGTGGTACTCTCTTGTTCCCTTGTGTTAACTTTCCTGAGGAATTTTCTGCACAGCTAAGAGAATGCGTTATTCTTATTTACCAACACCTCTGCAAGGAAATAGTGAAGGCAATTCTCGCAGATGCTCGGAGTGGCAATCCTGTCGAAGATCGTGAAAACTGTGTTTAGATGAAGTGTCGAGTAGCGATCATTATTAAATCCTTGGAATCAATTAACATCCCTTGTTGAAGGTGTGGATTATGGCATTAGTCTTTTACCGTCGCAGGTAAGCTAAGAGTGCGCTGAAGAGATACTTGACTCCATCACGCACTATCTTACTCCTCGCTGATTATAATTAATTGTAACGAATCTCTTTAATGTTGTTTTAAACATGTCTAATTCCTTCCCCATTAATTCAACCTAATCAGCCTTATTCCCTACCCGCAGTTGAGTCCTCAAAACTTCAGTCATTAAAATATTGCGATAACAGATGAATACTTAATACTATCAATCCCGTATGACTTATAATCTACCTTTATCAAAGATCTCTCTATGAAACTTGTACACAGGTTTCATTGTTTATTTAATAAAGATCAATGTTTATGAACAATTTCCACATTTTGCTGTCGATACCAACCCAAGAGTTCTCGCTATGCTGTTAATGTCACCCTGGATTTTGGTTATACGTTAATGGATGTAAAGGAAAGTCTTTTGTGCTCGCCTCATTTCGGTAAATTATCATACAAGTAGGGATGGAGGGATTCAGGATTTTTTCTCGGATCCGGATTCGGATCGCATCCTTGATTTTCGGAGCCGGATCTTTCGGATCGGATATTTTCGGATCTAAATGCATTTTCAAATTCCTGACGCTGAGATTCCCCCGATGGTTGTTCAATCTCTTGAGATGAGTCACACTAATAATAATTGCCAGTCGTATTTTGCCTTTTTTATTTTCCACGGCTGAAATTCTCCTACGTAACCTCAGCGAGAGCTTTCAAACAAAACGGTTCGTAAGTAGGACAAGAATCGCATGCGACGGCGCATTCGAAGATAGAATCGGAACTCTTTCCACCCTTATGGGGCGTTGCATTCACTGAAGCTATTATTTAAAATTTCGGATCCAGATCCGATGTATCCCATGAAGGGCAATATCCGCGGATATTTGGATACGAGGTATCCGATCCGACCATCCCTACATACAAGTGTTAAAAATATCGTACAAAAGTTTCGTATTGAGGGACATATTACTCACAATGTGCAAAATTGTCTAAAAATATTGAACAAGAAACTCGAAATAAAAACATTATTACGTCAGTATCATTAAATAAGAGTAGCGCCTTAGATTAAACGTCTAAATAATTGCTATGAATGTTGTGATAAAGGATTGAAACAGTAATTCCACGGTGATTGAGGTGTTATTCATACCTCATACGTACGTAATTTGATTGCTGAAATAATAAAATGAAATTCAAAAATGCATTCCACTTTGACGAGGGGAATACCTCCTCGTCTGACTAAAGTTCTCTTTTCTGTGTTGCCACCTTCCAGGCTCAACATGGACCATACCTATGACAAAGCCATCCGACAGTCATCCAGACCTGGTAGAAGTCAGCTCCCGAAGCACATAGTGAGTATACTTCAATTGGTTTGGGTGTGGTTATTTGGGTAATGCAACGAACCTTTCAGATGATACATCGCTTTTAGTATTATTTATGGTGTGGATGAAGAGGGGTTATTTCGCTGTGGACATATGCATTCTCATGTTTCCGCAATTGGTAAAGAATTGGTCACTCGTAAGGAACTCATTCGTCTCTCAAAGGCTTTTGAGTATTTTCGTCAGAAAATGTCAAATTTCACTTAATTTATGGAAAAAAAGAACCCAGGGACGAAGAATATTCTTTGGTTTTGAGGTTTCTATGAACTCGATGGAAGGAAAACCGTAATTTACACTTTTTTAATTCTAAATTTGGCAAATATATTTTAATAGGGAATGTTAAGATTAAATCCGACATAAATTTGTCCTACCTCTAGTTGTTGGATTAACTATATGTTTTGATAACTAATTTAACTAGGACGTCCCTCCCAAAGTCGACCTGCGTTTTGTCCATTGGGTCACGGATTTCGACCGAATTCGGCAAATCGACTTCGCTTGATCAGAAAACGAAGCTCCAAAGTCTTCTCACAATGCATTCTATGGATAATAATACAAGGGAGGAGTGAGACTGCAACAGGACGGAGCTCATCCCCACAAATCTAAGTTAGTCCTCAATGGGAATTATGGCAATCGCAAATGTCCATGGAGATAGAAGTTGAGTGGCCGCCGAGTAACCCCAGTATCACACCATATGATTTATTTCTATGGGGATTTCTGAAGCGCTTATTATTATAATTTAAGTATTATAGCAATTAAGGCAGGTTTACATGGAGCTTCACGACGCATTCCGGCAGTCTGCCCTCCCCTCATGGACTTCCCTTTTCAATTCCAAATAAGGCCTACTCCCTTTCACTCTATCTAAAAATGCTTTTAAGAGTGTTTACCCAGCATTCTACCCTCTATTAAACAGTTTTCAACATCCTCTCCCCGCTAAGTACTCGCTCCATCTATGCATTCTGTCTCCTCTGTATCTCATCTAAAAGCTGCCTCTCCTCACCCACCAGGTCCAGCACTTCGTCGTTCCTTTTCCTTTCCGTCCACTTCACCCTCTCCATTCTTCTCCACACCCACATCTTAAACGCCTCCAGTCTTTTCTCGTCCTCCTTCCTAAACGCCCACGTTTCCGCTACACTCCAGATCAAACTCTTCACTAACCTTTTCTTTAAACTCTTACATAATGCTCCTCTCATAAGCTCCTTCCTGTTCATGAACGCCTCCTTTGCTAACGCAATTCTCTTCCTGATGTCCTTACCGCTGTATCCGTTTTCCGTGCTGCCAAAATAATTGAATTGCTCTACCTCCTAAAGGTTCTCCCCACCCACCCACCTCGAGTCTCAAATTCCTCGCTCATGATGCTTTACAAACCGCATAATCAGTGTTTTCTTGTGATTAATCTTCATGCCATAGGACATTTTTTTCTCGATCTTTTGTGGAGAGCATTCCATTTTGTCTGCCTCGGGTGGGATGGCTCGTTCAATGATGTTTAATATAGGAAAAAAAAAATATTTACTTCACTTTGATATTTTCCTCCTATGAAATTCATTTGCAATTCATACTCGGATCCTAAATATAGTTTGAGTGCAAAAACATATATATATTTGAAATATTTGAAAACCAAAACGTTGTTTTCATTTGACTTCGCAATAAATTTTTTCTCCTTCGTGATCGCCAAGTCAATAATATCGATAGGTGGACCTGCCTGGAGTGATTGTGGGCCCTCCTTACTGGGTGATTCGGGCCCACCCCACCAGAAAATAATAGGAGATATTATGCCCGGAAATGGATTATGACGTTATTCTGGGTCTTAAAAGCGTTACAATTTAAAAAATAGCGTTTTCATATGAAAAAATACCATGAAAAGTGATAACTTCACAACCTATATAGTTTAATTATGCATTATGATTGTTGTATCTATTTAGTGAATTTGTACCTTGAAACTTCATACTGGCTAATCTCCAATACGGTGGTTTCCTATTATTTTTTATTCACTAAATCGAAAGATTATTCTCCTGGAGAACGTATTTCACGCTTTTAGATTTTTATATGACGATATCTATTTTTCGCTTAAATGAAAAGTGAAAAACTTTAAGCGCGAGAAAACGCGACGGCTAAGTATGAATGCTGGGAAAAGCCCGTGTGACGTCATTCTGGTTCCCGCTGTCGCTAAGTGCGGTGACCTTGGGGCGAGGCTTTGAGTGCTGATACGACGCAGGATGCTAGCAGGTAGCAGAGTACCCTGCTAGCAGGTAGCGCTTGGCTTAAATAAGGATTATTAATACCCTATAAAACGATGGAAAATTTCCGAACCTCGGCAGTTTTTATAGGTGATTATTTCCCTGAGTTCTGTGCCTCATGCATGCATTGGTAACCTCAGACATTGTAAAACTCCTATCTACTCGTATAGAAAGTAGGTTACGTCACGTGGAGTGGCATCGCATGGGCGCCAATCTGGCCTTTTTCAAATAACGTTAAAATTGACCATTCCCATTCTTCAAAACTGGGATTTCTAAAACCAAATAATTTGTATATTATGAATACACTAATGGTGGATAACAAATCGCATTCAATGCCTTTCGTTTTCTTTGATTATGAAAACTACCCTATTGGACGCACTTTGGGGTTTAGACACGCTGTCTTCACTTTTTGGATTTTTGTTATATTTTCATTTTTTATTATTTTACAACAAGAAGAAGTCCTGACTGGCAATTTTTTTAGCCTTTTTTTTAACATTATTCGAAATTTTACCCAGCGCGTATTCCCTTTAAAATATTTCATGTAACTTTTTTTCGTGGACAATCGCACTTTGATTTCATATTGGGTTTTTTTAACAATCTAAAAATGAAAAGACGAATATTCAAACGTACCTGAATCTGTATTTAAACTCTCATAGTGTATTGATTTTGGTTGCGTATTTTTACTGGAACCACTGTCCTTGTTCAGCCAAGCATTCAAGTTTTTTGAGATATTATTAACATCTAAGCGATTATTATTCTCCTTATTTCTTTTCTGCGCATCGCTCATGTACACACGTTTCATATTAACACTATGAATGACATAAAATTCTCTTACTAACCAAACCAGAAATTATTGAACTGTGTAAGATTTTTGGATTTATGTGGGGAAGATTACAGAATAGTTTCGCCGTGAGCGTATCTGCCCCATCCAACACCGCCTCCATCCTTACTTCCTATCTGTGGAACTGATCGTGAGTTTGACGGTGCATGATAGATAGCCCTCACCCAAAGACGCAGACAAATGAGATGCGTCATACGTGAAAATCGCAAATGCGATATAGATGCGATGACTGGACTTTTATGATATTTTTACGCAAATTTGCCTTTTCGACGGCAAAATTCGTACATTTTGTGCCGAGCGCAGTTTAAATGCTCCGCCGACACTCACTGCTTAAAGCATGTGAGCGACTGGCCAGCTGCTAGTTGGCTGGGACTCTACGTGGCCGCGAACTACAAGTGGGCGCGGGCTAGCTACACCTCCGCCACTACATGTCTTATTCCTTAATATATTATTGTTCAACAACATAATTATTTGAAATGTTCTGTATTCTGTCTTATAACTGTATTTCACTGCATTTCATCGTCATCTACCTCATTATGAAAATAAAAAAAAGATGCTACGAAATGCGATAAACTGTTATTGGAAGTGGGATAAAATAAAAACAAAAGCGCGATTTTCACTTAGCTCTTGTAATGGTACCCATTCATTGTAAACTGATATTTTTTCTCGGTAACCTAATTGGGGGCTCAACTACCTCGAAACACAGCTGTGGGGATATCGCGTTTCGCTAAGGAAATGGAGTCTTAGGGGAAGGGTGGAGGAGGGAAAAAATGGCTAAGCGTGGGACAGGCGAGGGAGAGAACGGACGCGATCAGGGCATGCCGGCCGCTTCACGATATACGCTGGCGTTGTGAGGGCACCGTAAGCTCGGGGCCCTTGCCGATCGCCGACTAGCCCCACCTGGCCAGACCGCCCCTGTGCGGACTGCACCATTCCTCTAGTTTCCTTGATATTTCAAAAAATACCTCTATGACCTTTGATCCTCCAATATGAACTTCGGAGGTACTGTAATGAATACTACGGATCTATGATCTACACCCGTTAAAACCTATGGTTCGACACGGTGGTTAGCATGACAGATATGGTTGTCATGATACCTCTACGACCTTTGGCCTCCGTCATGGCCTTGGAGGTCAACTAGTGGATAAGGCGAGTATTTGGGCTATACCACTGACTTGGGCACCCGATAAAACCTGTGAATTGACGCAGGGGTGGATCTAGGATTTCTTTCTGTGGGGGGGGGGGGGGGGGAGCACCAGCAAGGCCGTATCGAGGATTTTGTTCTGGGGGGCACAAGGATACCTCGCAATACAAAACGAACGCAACGATAGTGGGACCGTATTAAAAATCCTGCATATTTCTTAAGGGTCTGGGGGGGACGTGCCCCCTCTCCTCTAGATCCGCCTATGAATTGACGTATTTGTTGTTGTGGTATTCTTTCTGTCACCCATATGACCTTGACTGTGACCTAGCTGGGTCAACGGTAGAATTTTCATAAATAAGGTTTTTTTTTTTGTTTTCATTAAGTCCGAAAATCTAAAAATTGTCATAATTTTAATTGAAATTCTGTTTTTTTCGATCTTGATTTATTTTTTTTCAATCAAAACTCCGTAAGACTAATTTTAGATTTTGGTTTGGACCCACGTTGTGAGGTCAAAAGTTCAAAATTGTAAAATTTTGCTTACTTTCAACAAAACATACCCTTTCCGATGAGTATGCCAATTATCATGAATACTGCTCGAGGAAAAGAGGCAAAAAATGGAGGTAAAAAACGACACACGATCAAAGGAACAGCCTGTACAACAATATGGAGGAACGATCTTGCCTGCACTTCCATATATGCGATGTTTATATAGTTTTAATTAGAGCGTTGCACTGCGTCGCGACGTGGCTTAGCACAACGGGGACGTGTGGCGACAACCCATGTGTGTACAATGTTTTCGACTTGTCTACTTGATACGCCCGAGAATTGAAAGCGTGCGAATTCCATCGACATTGTAACTCCCATGTAACTCCCCTGGCTAACTCTCGATCTCTCGTTGTGATCGAAATCGTTCTTCAGTCATGAGTAGTCATAGGCGAGGTTCGAGTCGGAAGTGTAAGATGATGGTTCAAGCTCTAGTGTCACACTCCGCGAGATATTGCCGGAACACCTTCATCGCTTGCATTGGGAAATGTATCAGGTAATCTACAATTTTTATCTATCAGCTACAAGCATTACATTTCCTTCATTTTCAAAATTGGGTGCTGTGCTTGTTTCCCTTCGGAATATCTAAGGGTTATTGCCATAAATTCTAACTGCTGAAGGGATAGATTGATAGATATATAAATGTGGCATAGTCTGAAGATGCTGAAGTTCGCGAAACGTGGTGTGGGAAGGTTTTCGGAGGAAAAACAGAGAGTGGTGCTATTTCGCACTCGTAATGCCGCAAATTCAATGGGATGAAAGCTTATTTTTGGATCCGGCACAGAAAGACTTTATTCGTGAATAAAATTCAAAGGAAATTTGCGCTATTCATGAAAATGTAGGGTATTTAAAAGTCTTAACACGATCCAGGATTGTAGCCGCTACAGACTAGAAGGCTACGCCCTAGGATTCGTTGATTTTATAATAGGCTGGGATTTTGAACCGATTTCCCATAAGTGTACCGAAAAATAGGGTAGTTTCCTTCATCAAGGAAAACGAAAGGCATTGATTGCGATTCGTAACCTACCATTCGTGTATTCATAATATACAAATTATTTTGTTTTAGAAATCCCAGTTAAGACGAATGGCAATGGTCAATTTTAACCTCATTTGAAAAAAGCCAGATTGGCGCCCATGCGATGCCACTCCACGTGACGTCACAGGGACCTAGTTCCTGTACGAGTAGATAGGAATTTAACATCGTCTGAGATTATTAATGCATGAGGCAAAGAGCTCAGGGAAACATGTCTTAATAATCACCTATTAAAACTGCCTAAGGTCTGAAAGTTTTCTTCGTTTGATAAGGTATTAATAATCCTTATTTAAGCCGAGCGCTACCAGCTAGTAGGGTACTCTGCTGCCTGCAAGCATCCTGCGTCGTATCAGCGCACAAAGCCTCTCCCCATGGTCACCTCACTTGAGGCAGCGGGAACCAGAACGACGTCACACGGAGTTTTCCCAGCACTCATACTTAGCCGTCGCGTTTTCTCGCGCTTGAAAATTTTCACTTTTCATTTAATCGCGAAAAATAGATATCGTCATTTAAAAATCTAAAAGCGTGAAAAACGTTCCAGGAGTAATAATCTTTCGATTCAGGCAATAAAAAAATAGTAGGAAACCACCCTATTCTTTCCGTGAAGCTCACTTTCGAATAGGTTGGGCCGCTCCGGCGATGAATGGCAAACACCTCGAGCTCACCCAGCCCAAGAGTCAGTTGCGCATCGTGAATCTTCTTTGTCATCTGATGAACACTTTCTTTCACGAAAGCCACATTGTTTATTCCACAAATAACAAAATTTATATACATTTCTATTGATTTATAATTTCCCACGAATTGGGTCTCCTGAATGAGTCTTCTATTAAGATAGAATTTTATCAAGTAAATTCCCTAACGATGGCAAATTACATCCTTCGTTGTTCCATTTTTCTTCAATTCATTCTATGTTTCTAAACATATCGGTTTCAATTTGCCATCGACAGTGCCTCCATTTGATGATGAAACTGATGCTTTCATCTCTAACTCCATATTTAGAAGCTAGATTAACCTCAATTGACGACAAGATGCATTCCTGCCTAGCGAATTATAGACAGACGGGAATTAGGGAAGAATCGATAGATGAAGATCGATCTATAATATTCACGTTGGTAAACGCAACATTCCAAATTAGCTAACTTTTATTTTCGTTTCGGTCTCAGTTCTGACCTATCTGAAACGAGGTTTAGCGGTTAGTAAACGTAAAGCGTGACAATCTAGTTGCCACTCATTCCTCAATGTCGTAATATATTTTTTTCAATGTCCCTTTTCAGTTTAAAAAGAGCCACCACTCCAAGTCACAAGTCCAATTTGCAAAGACGCTTGGTTGCCGTGATTATATTATTGGCTATATTAGCTGCTGCACTGCTGATTGCTGTGGGAATTCTTTCCTATAACTGTGAGTAACATAAAAATAATTTCTGCTTCATTCTCACTCAAAAATCCTTCTGTAACAGTGCGATGTTTTTTTTTCTCGCGAACTCACTCTTCAAGGGTCAAATTACTTGAGTAGCATGTAAAATAATTTAAACGCATGAAATGTGAGCAAATAGTGAGTTTCATATTTATTTCACCTTGGTCAAACGAAGTTTTTTAAAAAATACTTATTCATGTATTATAATTTGAATTTCCATCGCTCTCTAACCCAGAGCTTTTGATATTGGCCAAAAGAATATTTGATGTATGCAGTTGCTTTAAAAATTTGCTAATTGGCCTTAATTACATTTAAGTCAACATCATTAGTCAACAATGCTAACATTGATTTGACGCAGCTCCCCATTCCTCTCTCATGTCCACTAGTCTTTTCATAGCGACGTATTTCTTCTCTTTCACATCCTTTATAACCCTTTGTCCTATGTTACTCATTCTGAGCCGTTCTTTGCCCGTTTTCACGTCCACCTGTACTTTTACGATTGTTTTCATCTGGCCATCATGCCTCATAATGTGGAAACCAAATTGTCCCATCTTCTCCTCGTACTTTTTAAGATACTACTATTTCTCCTTTCTTTCTTAGTTTTCACTCTACGTTTTAGTATATTGTATATTCAAGCTAGCTGAATAAATAATTTTTCTGCATCACCTCTGCTTGCAGCCAACAAAATGAGTGATACAGTCCTGGAGCCACAAGTCTGCACCTCAAACCAATGTGTTGAAACAGGTGAGATAAAGGGTGAACTCGCTATAACACATGTTTGAATGAAAGAGATTTAATTCAGATAACATTTTTAAATTATACTGTAAAATACGCGTCAATATTCATTTTCACATTTTCCGTCATATTTGAACGCAAAGAAATAAATTATATTTCTATTATATTCGCAGTATTTCTGTGGAATTGATTCATTTTTGAAATTGACTGTTTCTTATTCATATTCATTTGTTTTTCAGCGGCCAATCTCATGAAGTCCCTGGACTTGGATGCAGACCCCTGCGAGGACTTCTATCAGTTCACGTGCGGCAACTGGGCGGCCAATCATCCGATCCCAGATTTCACGGCGTCCACCGATTGGTTCTTCGAAAGAAAGTTGCACCTCGCACAAAGGATAAGAAGTATGTGCAATCCAATTCCAAATTACATTCATTGAAAGCGCAAGCCGTATTACAGAATTTCACTGGCTTTTCTGCTCATGCATTGACAATGCCAATATTGTAATTAAATATTTATATTCTTAAATGTTTGGAAGATACGGTCCTTGGATGTGACTTACTCTTAATTTTTTCTCGGGCTCTACTTTTAAACCCCTGAAAATGTGATTTGAGAATGTTCTCCCTACTGTACCAAAAATAAAATCAGGTCTACTGTTCAGAAAATTGAGGTCCATATAGGACACCAAGTGCAATAATTTAAATTTCTAAAATCTACGGACAAAAATTAATTTCTATGGGTAAATCTAAAATTTGGGTTCTTAAACAACGAAATTTACTCAGTTTTTAAGTCCAAGCAACTGTTTTCGAGGAAGGAAATATTTTAGCCCAGAAAAGGACCCCTACACCGATATTACGCTGTACTTACTAAATTAACTTCCCATTTTGAAATGCAGCTACCCACCAGGGACACCGCCCTCCCCTACAAATGTTTAAGTACTCTATGCGGCCTTATTACTAGAATTTAGTCTCTGGAAGACAACTAAAAATCAAAATAGAAGCTAAATTCGACTGCCATTAAATTAAATAATTTATCAAGTAATGCAATGAGACCATTTTGACTGAGGAGATTACACAATTGTCAAGCTTTGAGAGAATTCAATCCTTTTTTGCAGAAGGACAATATCTAATGATTACCTTGGGAAAAATAAATGCGTGTACAGAAAGCATGAAAGTGCCCCAATTTTTTAATTGAGTTAATTACTGATTAAATTGTGTTCACTCTGGTGCTTTAATTCGTTTGGTCCTAGGGTTTGGTTCCACGGCGGTGGAGATTTTTCTGAGAATGCCCGCCCCTAACTTAAGTTCTTTTTGGAGGGCTCTTCAAGTACAGCACTCAGTCCGTCAGATGGGCCGTTAAGCCGTGGTCCCCTAAAGTGCCTTTTGATAAAAACAGACTAATATCAACGCCGGGATTTTCTCCACCCTTCCCTGAGGCCTGGTTTACACAGTGCGAGCTAGTATCCGAGCTGGCCTGGTCAGTTACGGCAGCGCGGCTACTCCTACAGTGTGTCCGCATCATACGTTATGTGCGAGTCGATCAGTAACTCACAACCGAGTTTCTACAGAAAGTTTTGTATTTACTCGCCTCCCACCTTCCCCCATATTTTGCCACAAGCAGCAACTCGAATGTGACTCGGACGTCAACCCGCACGGTACTGCGAAAAGACAATAGCTCGTAAGTCTGGGACCACGTCGGGTGCATTATTTGTGTTTCATAGTTTCAAGCAGTGGTGCTGCGAGGGGTGTGTTGGGGGTTATACCGTGTTTACCGTAAGTTTAATCTATTTCACTTAATTGGATTGATATCACTAATAAAATAGTGTAAGGATTAATAAAATATCCCTCAGAAAGCGTAATAGCGTAAAACTCACTATTTTGAACAATTTATCTCAAAATTCCGCAATTTATTAATTTCGCACCTACCGCTTATCCTGGTGGGTATTCCATACCCCCACACACCCCGGTATTAGTTGCACATAAACCCCCCCCCCCCCCAGCTCCAGCTGGTTGCGCCCAGCTCCCAGCATTCCTGGCTGCTCCTCCGGTTTCAAGTAGTGTTTGAAAACGAAAAATGGAGGACAGACGGGCTACCATTTGAAATATAAAGTTTGTGGAGTTATGCAAGGACCAAACCAACATATGGAATAACTTGAATCCTAATGATAAGGATAGAGATTAGCGTAAAGCCTCGCTTGAACACATTCGCAATGAACTGGGTTTGAAACGCCACTGAAACGACGTGCAGTAACTGTCTACTTTCTCGCCAGCAGCTCGCACCTGTGTGAACGGCGTCGAGCTACTGTCATGCCAGTACCCAGATCCAGTGGCTGTCTAATGTCCGGTCAGCAACCCGTATTGTGTGACACAAGGCGAAAATGGCTTTTGCTGTCGGTCGCCAGCTCCAAATACCATTCCTACCTTGGTTAAGCATTTTGATCAATGCAATTGGAACGAACTTGTCGTTTTGTCTGTAAACAAATATTAAATTCCCGTACCGTAAGAATCATGATAAAAATAAAGCTTTGGCTCGTCACCGTATGACTCTTTGAGCCGATGAATGTTGGCGTGCATAAGTCATATCGTGATAATCGCATGAAAGTAGAGCTTAGGACGAATCAAATGCTAACTTTGCAGTAAAAATAATAAAAAATATACTCCCTTTTTGGACAAAGTCTTGTTTTAAAGCCTCGATGGAAGGCTTGTGTGAAGTCAAAATATTTTTTTAAATAACATACATTAAAATTATTCCTATTTAATTGCGCAGTTGCAAACTTGAATCTTTCGAATAGCTAATGCAATCGAAGTGAATATGGTAGAGGTTAGTATCTGATTCTATTCATCGCTACAATCAGTTCACCAAATGCCGTCGGCTTTTCGGAGTGTACCTATCCTAATATTTGATCGAGCCAAATGAATCATTTCTCTCCTCCACTTTCGTTATTAATAACAATTATTTCTTTGCAGAAGTCCTGGAACAAGATCCTCTAGCAGACCAGCCAATCCCTGTGACCCAAGTTCAGATGCTGTTCCAGTCGTGTTTAAATACAAGTGAGTGCCTCACATAATAAAATGCTAAGTAACGTTTTGTGTAAATGTTTTTTCTGTCAGCTATGACGCATGTTGTGGAAGTAACATTAATCCAAATCACGATATACAAAGGGCCGTAAATGTTGCGACGGATAAACATTTTAATAATTCAAATGATGCTCGGGTTTGAGGATTCAGCGAGTGAGATGAAGTTGCCAGAAATGTTTAATTTTACATTTAACGACTGCTACAACAAATTGAGACGATTTTTTCGGTGTGGTGGCTAGTGTGTTGGCATCTGAACCTGGCGGTTCAAATCCTAGTGGTGGCAGCACTGTTTCAGAGACTGCTCGATCCCAGTGGTTGATTGCTTTGAGGAGTTCACCCCAAGTGCAGCACACCGTCCGTCGGATGGGTCGTTACTCCGTGGTCCCCTTGGCGCCTTTCGATAGTGCATCATAGCGGTTATATAAAATTAAAACTGGAAAGATTGGCTTCCAAACAAAAATATAAAGCGTGTTGCAGCTACGCATGAACCAAACTAACAAAATGAAGTGCTTGAATCCTAATTTCTTTCACAGCAATCCCTTTTTTTCTCTCTGTAACAAAGTCGCCAATTCAAAGCAAAACACTAAAAAATCAAAACATAAACGCAACAAACAACAAATGAACTTCAGAAAATGAAAAAACAACAATGATGGAAACGTATATAATAACATACATACTAATGCAAACTTAGAATTTTATAATTGCAATGAATGCTTCGGTTAAAGTAATACGAGCCTTTTGTTATTACACCCTTCATATAAGCTTCACGATAGAGACGAGCGTTTGGGAGGGCCCTAGGCGATCGCCGACCTCTGGCCAGACCGCCCCTGATACTAACATATCACGTTCCCCTGTTCCACGTCATAATTGCATTCTATTCTCACTGCTCTCTCACCTGTATTCGCTTACCATGAGCAGTATAATTCCACCACCCCACACACACCGAGATACAGTTGATCAGAAAAGAAAAATCGCGGGTGGACGTTTTTCGATAAATTTTCTAGTTGACGAGAGATCTGGCATGTTCTGCAAAATGTATTTGAGAATTTTATGCGTAGTTTCAACTCCCTAACTCTTAATTTTTTATATATATTTATATTATCTTCTTTCGATTTTAGCCCACTGTGCTTCGGAGTGTTTTCTTTCGGGCTCCTTCACCTTCACCACGGTCGGCAGTTGCGATGAAATTCTAAGACGGTTCGAGTACGATGTAACCATACTTATTTCATTTTTTAAAATAGACATTTCCAACATCGACATATCTAAGCAGATGAATATAGAACAATTTAAAACTGAATTTTTATCGACTGCAATCATTAGAATAATGATGCTATCAATAAAAAATTTAAAAGTTATGGTACTTTTTCTCACAATTTATTTAAGACGACCGGTTTCGTCGCAGAGGCGACATCTTCAGGCACAGAAATCGGTATTTTTGTTGTTATTAGGTTGCTATTGCTATAAAAATAACGATTTCTGTACCCGAAGATGTCGCCTCTGCGACGAAACCGGTTGTCTTAAATAAACTGTGTGAAAAAGTTCCATGCCGTTTTAATTGCTTAAAATGGATTTTCACAAAGTTAAGTCTGAAACGACCGAGTTTATTGATTCTACCAATGTTAACACATATTTCAAATCAAAATGGATGACTCCCATCACGGGCGCAGCCAGCAATTGAGGCGTGGGTTTTTTTTTTAATTGATACTGGGGGCATAAAATACCCGCCAAGGTAAGCGGAATGTGTGGTGGCCCTCCCCCAGAATTACTTAAAGATATAATGTTCAAATAGTGAGTTTTAAGGCTTTCTGAGGGCCATTTTATTACTCCTTACACTATTCTATAAGTAATATTAATTCAATCAAGTAAAAGGTAATTAACATAAAAATTTATCAAAGATATGGGAGGAGGGTTATATCTTTCAAACACCCACCCTCCTCGCTTCGCCACTGGCACCCATGTCTTCAAACTTTTTATTCGGGCTCTCACGTGATTTTGCTGTGATATGATTTTTTTCGCGGTGGTATAGGTGCTTAATACTTAAAACTATAGAATTTTTTCAATTAATTAATATGTATCAGCGTACTCGCTGTCTCTACAACTTCCTGCATACGTTTAGGGATTGATCCCAACTAATTTCTCGCACAAATGTGACCGAAATTCAATCCACAAGCCGCGGACATGCGCCTCATTCACCCCTACTGTTGTGGCGCCCATTGGTGGCAATTCCGTTTTCACAATTCCCCACGGGGTTACAGTCAGGTTGATGAGCCAGTAAGTGTTCTTCTTACGTTGCTAGCGGTAAAATCAGAAGGCGAGCCAATGAGATTTCCAAATAGAATTATTTAGGTTTGATTAGTCAAAAGTTATTGAAATGTAGAAGAAATGGATGATATCCATTCGACCATAATTTCTTAATAATTAATAGTGGTCGCTTTATTTCGCGTGAAAGAGTTCATACACCACTTTATTTCCACCTGGGCGTTAGGGCTAGTTCTCTATATACGCGAGACGGGATTTAGTCTGGAACAGATGATTTATTTGGACTGAGCGATTTCAATATATTTTCTATTCCGTGCGCACTAATGTCAATAGGCGGCATATTTCGTGTGAAGATATTGTCAACCATTGTCAACTGTTTCGGATGAGTTCTCAGAAGGCTCGGTGAACACGCTCTTTAAGTAGGAATTTAATAAAATGGTTTTATCGGAACTGTTTGTCAACACATCTCTATTATCGTTTCTCAGCGAACATACGGTAGATCTTCTACCTTGAACTTCCCGAACATAAGACCAAAATGCCTTTGGATTATCCCGTTGCTGGTCTACAAGTGTTTCCTGAATGCATTCCTGAACGCTTTCTTAGTGGCGGCTTTAGACAACTTATATTTTTAAATTATTGACTCGCGTTCAATAGCGGATGAATCCGTGCTGACCTTTTTCATTTTAGCATGGCACGATCTCTGTCGCCTCAATGATTTTCTCACTTCCGCGTCATACCATCTCCATTGGCTAGCTTCTTTTATGTTTTACTAGGGATGTAGCTATTTATTCCCGAAGTTACGAACGAAAGAAAAGCTTTCCAAACACCCTCTACATTAAACTTTATTATTGATTCCTGAAACGCGGGGAAAGCACATTTCAGATGACTCTTGAACCTATCAAAATCAGCCCTTTTAAAAATGAAAACTTTACCTTCTTTTTTTTAAATTTTCAGTGGTATTTAGAGAAAACTTTGCAGTTACAACTCTACGGTCACTTATTCCTTCGACGGTGTTCACGTTCGTTACCTGATGAGGTATATTTGTCGCTAATAAATCAAGAATACTTTCTCCTCTGTTTATGCACGGATGCTATTTGAATGAATTTAGTATAAAACTTTTGATAACGCTTCGCAAATCACTTTATCACTCCCACCAGGAATGAAGCTATAGTATGCCAATCTATAGAAAGTACGTTGAAATTTCTACCTACAATGAAGTTTCTTTCAGGATACTTGGATGCTATGCAGTTTTTTTGGGTTTCAAATCCCACAATTGATGTTATATCTGAGTTGGGATGCGTGTAATACGAGCAAACTAACATTGTTTTGGATTTTGGGCATTTAATTGTAAACCACACAGATTCAACGCTGGTCTCAGTCTCGGTTACCGCTTGGCTTACGATTGATTTCTTTACAGCTATAAATACTCCGCTTCCAGCTCAATTAATTCTATCTTTCCGATAAACGGTGAACGATTATGGGAAGATCTCATTGTCTGAATCATCACCCGTTAGCCAACTTTCAGTTCCAATAATTACGTAACACTTCGTACCATGAATTTAATGCTGAAAATCGGGAATCTCATTTCTTAAATTACGGCAATTAACCACAGCCGCGATTATTTCTTCGGAACCAGTATTTTTGCGATTCGGGACTATTTGTGATTCGCTCTTGTCGATTAAGCTATTTTTAGGCTCTATACCAGTGATGATTGGAACTGCAAATTTAAATGTCTCAACATTAAATTTACTTGGATCTTGACCGCCTTTGAAATTATGATATCACGAAAAATGCTGATTCCGAAACGCTGTTTTTTCTTTCTATTACTCTATTCACTAACGCTAAAACACAATCACTAACTCGATTAACGCAGCTACAACAGGGCCTCTTTACATGCCAATCACTCATTCGATAAATTCAATTTACGCAAAATAAGTCAACTGGTCACAAAAACAAGTTATTCTGCAACACTGCAACACTGCTTGATTATACGGCCGCCGGGCGGCGCGGCGATTCGTCGTTCTGCGCATGCTCGGGCGGCGTCCAAAGACTTCCACAAGGCACGAGCTTAGATGCGTCATAGCATCAGCAGCCCCCACCACTACCACTCTTCATGTAACTGCATGGATATGGATTGGGACGTTCTGGCCAGCGCTCCACGGCTGCAAATACGAAATTCTCGCGCTATTTTTGCGTGTTTTACCTACATTTGCGATGTATTCGATTGAAAAAAATATATTGTGGTTGATTCCACGAAAGTGTTCAGTTATGGCAATTTCAATGGAAAAAAATGACGGAAATAGGGCCTGTGATCACTCCTGCCATCTCTGAAAATGATTACGTGGGAGAGTCTTAATTTGAGCCGTCATGTTTGCCATCCCTGAACTAGTACGTGGATATTGTTCTCTGGGTCGTTGATAAAAAATTAACGCGTACTGGATGCTATGCAAATCATGAAATTCGTTGGAATGTATAATCTGTGGAGATCAATGGGAGGATAAGGGTAAAAAATTAAAATGCAATGCAATTATATAGCCAACCACGTCATCAAATTTTAATGCATCCCGAGGTAGATCAAAAGAAACAAAATTTGGTTTTGGCATGCCAGAGTGATATTGTGACGATGCCTTTGGTGACATTCATCGTGACATGTAGAACAATTTGGCCATGCAGGGAAAAATAACATTGACGCCCGAATAGAAAAATCTCCAAAACGAAAGCGTTCGATTAATATTATTTAACCTAGTACAGTTCATCGTGAATGATCTACTGCTCTAACACAATTTTTCATGTCATTGTATGAACAGATTTGCAACTAACAATTTCAATTTTGCAAGGACCAAAGTAATATAAGTTGGAACTTGAATACCTATTGTGATATTAGAACAGTGAATCAGCCCTTCGATGCATGCCCTTATCAAGGAGTTCCTCTTCTTCTCAGGCATTTTCAATTCGTACTCTTGGAGATGGGAAGACATATCTGATGGACCTCTCCGCTGTCTTCCTCGCAACTGAGTTTCACCAGCATTCCTCCCAGTTATCCTGTTCTGCATTGGTACTGGTCTCATTCCACCATGGATGAACGACAATGCTGTGGGAATGATGTCTTCTTTCTCCATCTTCACATGCATTACCGTAATCCATGCTTTTCGTCTGTGAAAAAAAGAAAACATACTGTTAAAGATAATGTTTAGCTGATCTGTAATGTACAATGAGAAACAAATTTTGAATGGTGTCGTTCACATCGAAAGTCGCCACTCATTGAAAGAATTTTTTATATAAATTTTGGATACCTAAGCTTCAACGAAAAAATCATTCTTCCCGCGTATTTTTTTCTCCTTTAAGTTCAATGTAAGAAAGCACGAAATTTGTCACCCAGTTTCCACGAGTTGGTGACTTCATTGTATTTTCTTGTTAATTAATTCGTTTTCAGGAGAGACATATATTAAGGGAAGTTATCGCTAGTAGTGACGGATACAGCATAGGGGGTTAGGTACGATCCTGGGGGTTACTTCCCAGCACAAGGGGAGGGGGTGGTCGGAGATGTAACGAAAATTATGAGGATTTGGAAGCTTATTTTAACACATTAACGTTGCCCAATTTAAAATTTATCAAGGAATTAACTTTTTTATAATAAATTTGTGCTTTTTTAGTGATTTGCGTTTTACTGGCTATTCTCTCCTGTATGTACTCGCAACTTAAAAAAATTTCAGTTATATTGAATACCACCTCTCTGGAACTGCCACTGATTGCATGCTAGAATGCAAACCACTAGAGAGAAATGCACAGGGTCAAGGAGTAATTTAGAAGCGATGTCGAGCTTTGATTGTGGTGTTAACATCATCAACATTTGTTCGAAAGGGTGATCACCATCAAATTTTCGTCGCGAAGAACTCGAGAAGTGGGTGACGCAATTAAAAACGGAAAAATTTTGATCCCTCCATATTTAAAAAGTTATCAAAATAAATGTAAAAATGATGGTAAACGAGCTCTTTGTGAAAATTTCAAATTTTCGTTATTTTTGTAACTTTTATCGTCTTGAAAAAATATACCGTAAGAATCAGTAAAGATAAACCATATTACCATTTCTTAGGATTCAAATATGATTTGCAATGGCCTTGGACTCATTGGAATTAGAGATAAAGTTAAGACTAATAATTTGTTGTGCGATTCAGTCGTTAAAGGGAGCGTGTGAATTGTTTGAAGTATTTCGCCATCACGGATTTTAGCAGTTCATCCCTTTTTTCAATTTTTGTGCACTTTGCTACGAATTATTCTCATACCTGCATCTTACTTCATCTATTATATTGATTGAAATATCAACATTACTCCTCCTTCGTGGTTACTCACTTAAATGCTAATTCCAATCGAAAGAAACAACATGAAAACACTATCGTCATAAACACCCTATCAGATCTACCGCGGAATCTAGGTTTTCGTCTTTTCAAAGCTGGTCTCACGCACAGAAATCGATGATCGCCATTGTTCATACTTCGTATGTTCCTCAGAGAAAGGAAATCCTCTACCCTCGGCAAAAGTATTCTAATTCAATTTGAATTATGTACTTACATTTTCGGATGAATGTCTATGGTAAATAGCGGATCGCAGATAGGTCGGTGCTGCTGGATCAGCTGCAAACCTGTCACCAGGCATCGCACCTTCCCGTTCTTCCCATTCTTCTGTGGGCTCACGTTGGCATAAATACCCAAAGTCATATTCATCTTGGAAGCGAGCATTTATCGCGTCCATTCCATTGGTACAAAATTCCATCTGCTCAGCTGGCTCATAAGGATGCTGGAATGCACTAGGTTGTTTTGAGGGAAAGTGTTTTTCGTTTTTAACATCACCATCGATATGATGGTATGGGTTCTCGCGGTCCATTCCATTGCGCGGTCCATTCATAGCGTCACCTTCGGTGTCAAGGTGAGGGCTATCGCAGTCCATTTCACTATCTATTTCCTTTGTCTCGTCTTCAGCCAACGTAAATGAATTATTGTGGGCATCAGCACGTTCTACTGGGATATACATTGGTTTTGATAAATCACCTTCACCACGGCCGAAAGTGTCATTGCATCCCATTTGTGTGTTAATGCACAATTTTTTCTTCTTAGGCAGCATTTCGGAATTATCAAAATCATGAACTTGGTTTGGTAAGAAGTGGTGTGCATCAATAACGATATCGTTCCCATGAAAAGGAAGACCATCGCCATCAATTTCATTTTTCCTTTTGATTCCTTTTCTCTCCGATGGAAGAACTAGATAATTGCCAAAATAAAAGCGTTCATTTACGACGTTGACAGGAAATACATCATCTCCTTCTCCATGGAAGCGTTTGGCGTTGAGGTTCCCATTTTTGTAGCCGTTTTCTTCATCCCAGCTGTCTGCCTTCCGTTTAGCTGGCACGAAAGAACGATATGAAGTGCCATGATTTTTTGGTGGGAAAAGCTGAGAACTTACCACCTCAATACGAGTATCAGTGTAATTTGTTTCCTCACGTCTGCCTTTTGCCTTTATCAAATCACCTTTTGCTTTGTATTTTGCAGTTTCGCGACCAAATCCCTCGTTTCTGTGCTCCAGGTGGGCAATATATTCATAATCCAGCCTCTCTTCCAGGCTGTTGCCCAGCACACTTCCAGAGAAATTCGTTTCAACTCTCTTTAATAACCGTTCCATGATGTACGTAGCGGAAAATATAGATGGCGAGATCTCCTCTTTGGTTCAACTCCAAATCCACGGAGTGGAATCGATTCTGAGATTCTATTTCAGGAAATAAATGCAATCTGTTATTTGCAGGAGTTATTTTTTAACTCTGCTGGTCGAAGTCGAAACTCCGCCGGCTGTAGCTCACTGCAAACCCCTGCGAGATGACTATTTTCTTCCTCTGCTACTCAAGTGATTGATGTATTATTCACTGTAACTGTTTTATACTGTAACCAGTGCGTTTAAACTTCGTTTATAACACCACAATATGCTATCGCATCCGCTCTCTATCGCTTGGAAAATCCAATTGATATAATGTCACCGTACGGCTACGTTTTACTGGTTGCCAGGGTGAACGAAAGTATTGTTGCGGCGCCAGATATGCCCCCTGTCTTATGGCCCGCTGTTGTATCGGTAGTACGGCCTTTCGCCCTATGCTAAATTCCATTGTTTTGGGTTGAATTCAGTTCAATGTAGGATAGGACGGATGGAAAAAGTATGCTTTTTAAAGATTATCATGTTCCCTGAGTGGTAAAAACCATTCGCATCCTCCATCATTTTACGCCGGATACTGATTTTGAAGCATGTTTCGTAATGGTCAATGTTGTTGTTCAATGTTTTGAAGCGGTTACAGAGTTTTTTAAATTAAGCTCCACTCCTTGCCGGATGATGGGTTAGTAAGTATTAAATTCAGTGGCGTAGAGAGGTGGATTCAGGTGGGCCGGACCCCCCCTCCCCCGAAATATTGAGAAATAAAAAAATAAATTAACCATGGAGCAGGGGAAAGTCGCAAGTGATATATTACTATACCCTTATTTAAAAGGATTGCCCTTTTGTTTAATAAATAAAACTAGACAAATTAAATAGTAAAATGTATATTAATGAAAAATCATGAATTTAAATAATATTTCTTTGACAAATTAATTTTTTCCATAATGATAAGTGTTAAAATTAGTCAAAACCCGTCACTAGGTACCCTGTTCTTGAATAATTATCCTCCGGACCCCTCTGTTTTTGGATTTCCACCCCCACCCCCCGGATAAAACTCCTGGCTACGCCCCTGATTCAATTTATTCAAATACGAACAGGTGTTAGTGTTAGTGGGAAATACTTACCTGAAATGATATTGTTTTCCTTTTCGGTATCTCTCAACTGTTATTATATGAAATAATCTTTTCTCAAACTGTGTGACACAATGCTTCGGATACCAATGCCTTTTCGATTCAAAAGCCCCGTGATTCTTTTAAAAGTGTCTTGATTGATGAGAGCGAAAATACTTCCATATGGTGGGAAATGTTAGCGGTTATGAAACGATGGAAATAATGCTGGGGCGAACTTCTTTCTCTCCGTACCAAAAGTGTAGAGACTCCAGTTTGAACGCTTATAAAAACCATACACTTTAATATATTCACTTGATTTTGGTGTTACTTTTTACAGCATTACTTTTCTTGTTTTATTCTAAGGTTCATTTTTAATTTTGGTACGAACAGTAGGGGTATGCGCGCAAATAAATTCATGGCTAGCCGTGGAATGTAGGAGCCACAATCATTTGGAACAAAGTGCGTTTCTATTTCAAAAGGCCACCGTAAAGGCAGTTTTCTAAAAGGTGGAAGTTCTAAGGAATGCAGAACGAAAAAAATAAATGGGAGAAAAGCGCGAAAATGTGAATGATGAAGAGTTGTACATAAGTCAGATTGTATGTTACATAATCGATCGAGTATAGTACCCGAGCCTTCGCGAAGCAAAAGAGTAGGAATAGCTACATCGCTGCTGCGATAATACTTACAACTCTTCATCATTCACACATTCGCGCTCATGTACCAAGTGGATTAATAGTTAAGTGTATTAGATAAGTGAAATGAGTGCGTGTGAACCTGATGTCGTGTTTTGTGGACTGACTTTCGGTCGATTCTTTTCCACGCTTATGCCCTAGGTGGGCGAATATATTGAAAGTGCCTGTTACATTGCATTAAATGCTTTCGCTTGAGCACGCGTTTTGGAATTTTTTTGTTTTTACAGTTTTTCAATCGTTAAAGAAATTCAGTACTAACTTTTTCTTGAGTCATCAGCATAGATAATGTCGATGTTCAGGAGATCTTTAAAAAGTGAAAAAGGTATTATGATTTAGGACTCGAACACACCCAAAACTTCACCGCAACTACCGCGCACAGTATAGAACTACTCGGGCACGGAGCGATGTGTTAGTAAGAGAATAAACTGTGAGTCCAAATTTGAATCTTAAAATAGGAAAATCCTCGCAACAGAGCCCGAAAGAAAACACTCCGACGCCCAACGTGATCGTGGACGTGAGTTAGCCCAGTGCATTCCATCCGCTAATCTTAATTCTGATTGGGCTCATGCCCCTGGAGTTCGACTCCAGCTTCGGTGGCTAGGTCGCGTCCACCTCCCTCCTAGTCTGCTTTGGGTGGCAAACGAACATACAGGTCGCTTTATGTGCCAACCTCACAAGTTTTCACCGACCTGGACCCATCTGTTAAGTGGGACTCTGGGGTGTCTACATACTTTTGAAAACGATAGCACATTTTGTAGAGAGTTATGATAACAGATATCTTATGGTTTGATTATATTCTATTGTCATGATGTTTTTCCCTTTTATTATGCACGATATTTTTTGAGCGACCGGCGGAATGGTGAGAAAATGATAAGTCCTCAATGTAAGGTTGGATTTGAGGCACAAGTGCAAGGATAGGAATAGAAAAAGCCTAAAAACTCACTATTTTGAACAATATATGTTAAGAAATTCTACGGGAGGGCCTACACCTTCCGCTTACCCTGGCTGGCATTCCATTACCCCAGTATTAGTTAAAAAAAACACTAGCTTCAATTCCTAGCTCGGCCCGTGATGGGTGTCATCCATTTCGATTAGAAATAAATGTGTTATTATTGATTGAATCATTATTTTAATAATTGTTATCAATAAAAAAATCAGTATTAACTATTTCTTTATTCATCTGCGTGGAATATGTCAATGATAGAAATACCTATTTAAAAAAAAATATGTTTACATCGGACTCGAACCGTCCCAGAATTTAATCGCAACTGCCGACCGCGGTGAAGTTCTGGGAGGGAATAGGTGCTTCATAAGCGGTGATTCCAATGTGTAAAGATACTGAGAGAAAAACTCACCAAGGAGCCCGAAACAAAACACACCGACACACATTGGGCTGAAATCAAAAGAAGGTGGCCTGGACCTCAACAACAATTTTATGAGTTACGTATTAGAAACTTCTCATAAATATTCTGAAATAAATTCTGCGTAGCATGCCAGATTTATTTTTTCCTTTGCTCTCTCGTTAACGTTATCAAAATTGAACAAATTCAGCGAAAAACGACCACCCGCGATTTTTCTTTTCTAATCAACTGTATCTCGGTGTGTTTGGGGTGGTGGAACTATGCTGCTCATGGTAAGCGAATACAGGTGAGAGGACAGTGAAAATAGAATGCAATTATGACAGGGAACAGGGGAACGTGATATGTTAGTATCAGGGGCTGTCTGGCCAGAGGTCGGCGATCGCCTAGGGCCCTCCCAAACGCTCGTCCCTATCGTGAAGCTTATATGAAGGGTGTAATAACCAAAGACTCGTATTACTTGAACCAAATTATTCGTTGCAATTATAAAATCCTAAGTTTTCATTAGTCACTTTATTCACAACATGCTCAGAATAAAAAGGTCACGTAAAAGTAAATAAAATAAAAGTGTTATGAGATAAAACAGAATATGATGCTTTTTTGAAAGGTTTATTGAAAAGATTATTTTTCACGTTTTTTTTGTTTGCCAGTGAAATTTAACAGAGAAAATCGTCTAATTAGATAAAATCGAACCGTAATACATAATTAAATTTTACATGCGCTGTGAAATTCTCACTTTTGCTCGTATTTTTTCTTCCGTAATTGCTATTTTTATCGAATTTGATCGTAATTTTTCTTCCGAAATTGGTATTTTTATCAACTTAAATCTTGTTTTTAAGAGCCAGAATAGCGTCAAAATCCATTTCCGGCCTTGCGATTTGACTACATTTTTCCGGGGGAGGACCTTCAACCCGGGAGAGGGCTGGAAATAGGGACCCCCCCAGATGGGCCCCAGTAAAAGGCCCCCAATCACCCCTCGCCGCCCCTGGTTAGTATTGTACTAGTGTAGTACCTCAACATGGGAAGAGGGACAACTGAATGGTAAAATACATCTGCGGCTGGGATATGGATAGTTAGAGGGAACCTTCAGACCACGCGAGGCATTTTCAAATCCATCTACTTTTGGGGGATGAAAAAATGCCCTATCCCCATTCCAGACCTACCACCCAACGCCAGTTTACGTCATCATGAATCACTTCCCTCATTTCCATTGTATCTACGAAAATCCTCCACCCTTCTTCACATCGCAATTCCAGAAACCTCCCTCCCCGAAATTCTACCTCCTCCTCAACCACTAGCCCGTTGAAATGCATGAATAGGCTGTCATCCAAGAATCACACGAACCTTAAAAATGTGCTGAAATCTGGGTCGGTCGTGAGTATAGAAATGAGCTAAAGTGATTTTATCGTGTCAAAGATGGAGATATTGCTAACTCACGTCATGTCATAGCCGGGAGGGGTCGTGTCTTTGCCCATCGGCGTGACGCAGTTCAGCGGTCAGGGTGGATAAAGTTTTTGAATAATCCCCAAAGAACCGAAGTTAGCTCAGTTGCTGGGCGACCAAGTCAGGAGAGTGTTGAATATTGATGCTTGGGAGAGGTGTGCGTAAGTGAAGTGTTGAGTAAGAACGTAATTGAACTATAATGCGGAATAGGGGAACGTGATATCTTCATGAGTTACTCAACTTGGGAAGAGGGAAAATTGAATGGTCCAACATAATTACAGCGGATGGAGTAAAACCACGATCGGGACAGAAAAATGGATAGTTGGAGCGAACCTTCAGACTGCGTGAAATTTTATTAACTCCATCTACTTTTAGGGGCTGAAAAAAATGCCCTATTCCCATTCCATCGCGCACATCACCCATTACCTTTTACGTCATCATGAATCACTTCCCTTGTTCCCACTGTATGTACGAAAACACTAAACCATTACCTCATCTCACAAATCCAGAAACCTCCCTCCCCGAAACTCTAACCCCCACCTCACCACTAGACCATTGAAAGGCATAAATTAGCTGTCATCCAAGAATCACATGAACCTTAAAAAACGGCGTGACGCGATTCAGAAGTCGGGGTGGGTAAAATTTTTGAATCATCCCCAAAGAACCGAAGTTAGCTCAGTTGCTGGGTGACCAGGGGCCGTATTCTGTATTTCGTCGGTGCCGCTCCGGTCGGTTTCCCTTTCAAGCCCACCGACTGGACATCAAACCGTACCGAACGCGGATTCCGCACCGACGACGACACTTTCAGCGAATCTGTAAGGTCGTCGGTTTCAAACCAGTCGGTACGGTTCCCTCTCCTTCCCAAACAGGGAAAATCCGACTATATCCGAAGTTTCACGTGTCTCCACCAATGAAAGAAGGGTAAAAACAAGTGAAGACTCATTGGCACAGTTTGTTGTCGTCATTCTCAATCTTTTTATTTGCGGAAATTACGACTTATTGCTGGATTAAGATAAACGATATTGGACAAGTTGTTAACAATGCTTATATAATGTGTGGTAGTAATGCTGTACCTACAGAATCGAAGGAAACAATATTAAAACATCACAATAAAGTTTGTATGTGATGGAGATTGTTGTTGCTGGAATGAATTATTGAAACTATCCTTGAGATTGTAGTTTCTTTTTTTAAATATTGGTTCCGTGTAATGCTATTTATTCATGATTTGGTAATATAGTTGTCATTAAGTAAGTTCCGTATAAATGTTATCAACGGAAGGTTATGCCATTGGCACCGTAGCAGACGAAAATAGCATACCATGGAACGTGAACGTAGGATTCAAATGTAAATGTCATATTAGAGGAACAAGTTAGGAAATTGTTATAAAAATATGGAGCTGGGTGTAATTAAAAGAAGTGTAATGACGAGGAAGTAAATAAATTGTGATTGGGTGAAATACATATGTATAAGTTGCGCATTCCAAGTGAGAGAAAATGATAATATTGCGGTAAACCTCATACTTATTAACAAATATCTTCTTTTATCAAATGTAGATTATGACACAGTGAATTATAGAGGCGTATTCGAAGGGGCAGAAAAAGATAACATTGCAGAAAACCTCTTTTTTATTTGGTGATGAGGTAAAAACAAAATAAAACGTACAATGCGCACCGGGGAGTTCATGAAACCCACTAGTCGGTGGCCGTACCGACACCTTTTTGGTGTCGGTACGGCTACCGACGATCTCCCGTCCTCTCGTCGGTGCCGCACCGACCGGGTTCGTACAGAATCGCACGACTTCTTACCGGGAGTCGGTGTGACGTCGCACCCGACGAATCGGTGCCGCACCGATCGGTTTGGAGTTACAGAATACGGCCCCAGGTGAGGAGTGTGTTGAATTTTTATACTTGGGAGTGGTGTGCCTTTCCCGGCGAGTGAAGTTTCGTTACCTACTTCCAATTTTCTTTAACACGGGGATTGTGATTAGTAGTAGTTAGTAATGCGCGCCAATTGTTCGTTGCGCACCGCGAAAAAGTGCATCGCTCGAGAAGCAGTTGGTATTAATTTCTCTTTTGAAATCGCTGCATCAGTTCATGGCGTTGAAATTGCGTTCGATGGTGTATAAGTGTGGAAGCATAACTGGAGAATAGTGTGATATTAGTGTTTATATTGGTGCCGTGAGAGTCTTTGAAGAGGAACGCCCGAATCAGCGGTTCACGAATCTAAGAACATAGCTTCATTCCCGACGAGTGAGAAAAAATGGCCCCACGTCAAAGGTAAATATACAAGCTCTAATAATCATCGAATTTGAAAGCTAATTTTTACCTGGACATGAGCAGTTTTTAATGAGAAAACCATCAGATTGACTTTAGGAATAACATCGAGTACATCTAGAGTTCTTTTCGCGATCCGGCTATTGCAAACTTTAATACATCCGATTTAATATTTTTTCGAACGTAACTTGATTGCTTGAGAACTTAAGAAAAGATAACCACCAGTACGAGAACGCCATGTCACGATCCCCCTCGATTTGCAGGTCCGAAAGAAACGATAAATTAAGAGAGATTTTGCCGAACGTATAAGAATTCACTTTCCCGCCTAACAATGAAGGACTTAAAAATGGTGATTGGAACTAAGAAAGAGTTTTTGCTTTTTGTTTACCAAAAGTGTGTGTCCTTACACCCCCTACCACACTCCTATTGAGATGGCTTGCATTGGGGTAGTATGTAGATGTAAATGAGATACGGAAATCCGAGGGGTCAAAATCGCCCGGCAGATTTTATGTGTATATATATCCCTAAAGTGTCCTGACATGCGCCATCGCCTCTCGTGTCCTTACGATTCGAGTAAGACAAGTCTTTGAATTTGTTGGTTTGCGTTGTCCTAGAAATCCATACTGGCTATACAGCGTAGTTTACTTCACATGCGTGCAATCTTTTTCTCTGGACATGTGGCTTCAAGTAATTGATTTTCGATTTAATTATGTAGCTTATCGCAAATCAGACGTTAATTATGCATACTAAAGACTTTTCACCTAGCACTGATTATCTCCCCTCGATGGTTATTTTTTAACGTACTTACACCCTTTCGATGAATTTACGATCTAATTTTAGAGGACAGCGGCAATTTCCACTGCATTCACAGGGTTTATTTACGATTGTCACTACTGTATAAGAGGCTTTGCTAGTATCGCGCACATCCAACCCCAATTAGAGTTAAAAGTCTGCCCGTGAAAGTTTTATTCATGCTACTTCACATTCAGATTGTGACCCAAGTTTTCTCATCGCGATTTGAATTGCCCGTTTCGTTGGTACAGACCTGCGTACCTTCGATAATTATTCAACCTTTGCAACGGTGTCTGTGTCTAAAAATCTTCAGTCTAAGTAATACAATGTCTTTATTTTCAGTATTCCGAGTATGTTTATTTTATAGTGCGTATTTCGGATCAAAAGTTCAATGTTTTTGGTAGTTATTAATCGTACTTGTTGATAATCATGCGAGAGATAAAATGTCACATAGAATAAAAAGGTCTAAAAAAGTGCTACTCTGGCAATAAAAATCATTAATTATGTGTCACCAAATAGGTATTTTATGGAGGCATGATGGTACAGAAGTGACAGTTTTTTTAATCGTTTTCTCTGCATTTTAATAGATTGTGAAATGGCACCGTTATGAAGTACATTGGATTTCCGTTAATCGGAACCAATTTGTACGGAACCCTATTCGGAATACTTGATTGTTTGGAAAAGCAAAATAATGTTAATGAAACCAGTTTGAAACGGAGTAACGAAACTCAAGCGTACGAAGTGCATAGGATCACGTTACGATACAAGACTGTACTCGCCGTGCGTTTTTCGACGCAAAATACTTCTAGTTTACATACGCGTCTTCGGCAGTCAATTCTACTATACAAATTGATGATAATGCGCCAGAAAAACTCATCCATTCTGCGTTTGTTATGCATTAGCTGTTCGCATGCTCTCGCAGTTGTCTCAAGGAAATTTTTATCTTAATAAGGTAGTTTCATTCATCAAAGAAAACGAAATTCATTGATTGCGATTCCTTACCCGCCATTACTGTATTCATAATATACAAATTATTTGGTTTTTTCAATATCGGTTTAGACTGATGGCAATGGTCAATTTTAACCTCATTTGAAAAAGGCCAGATTGGCGCCCATGCGATGCCACTCCACGTGACGTCACAGGAACCTAGTTTCTATACGAGTAGATAGGAGTTGTACATAATCTGAGATTACCAATGCATGCATGAGGCACAGAGCTCAGGGGAACATGTCTTAATAATCACCTATTAAAACTGCCTAAGGTCGGAAAGTTTTCTTCGTTTGATAAGGTATTCATAATCCTTATTAATTAAGATATTTCTAATCATAGTGAGTCTAAATTGTGTACACCTATTCAAAGTTATGTCGTTAAAATATACCCAGAAAATACTATTTTCGGAATGGAGTATTTTTAATTGCTGGCAATAATTTTTCGTTTGTTAGTAGCATATTCTGTGACATTTTTGAAAGTAACAAAAAGAAATGGATGGACATTTCTAAACATTGTAAGGATACATCTTGTTTCCCAATTCAAAGTTATCTCGTTAAAATCTACCCAGATATACATACTTTATGAATGGAGGATGTTTAATTGCTGGCAATAATTTTGCTTTTGTTAGTAGCATATTCTGTGACATTTTGGAAAGTGATTAAAAAATGGACGTATATTTATAAAAATTGTTAAGTTAAATTGTCTTCACTATTCATAATTGTCTAATTTAAATCTACCCACATTATCAAATTATATGAATGTAGGAATTATATCACTGGCAATTATTTAGTTTTTATAAATAGCAAATTCTGTGACATTTTTGAATGTGATAAAAATATGGATGGATATTTCTAACCATAGTGAGTCTTAGTTGTTTTCACGTATTCAAAGGTATCTCGTGAAAGTCTACCCAGACAAACGGATTTTATGAACGGAAGATTCTTAATTGCTGGCAATAATTTTGCATTCCTTCGTAGCATGTTCCATGAAAATTTTGGAAGTAATTAAAAAATCGATCTACATTTATGAACATTACGAGGATAAATTCATTCATTCATTCATAAAATCATTCATAGTAACCGCCTCACAAATATGGAACTCTCTCCCAGCCCAAATAAGAAGCAGTACAAATGTCAATAGGTTCAAACACAGCACATATGGGTTTCTGAAGAATGCCTCCTTATCCCCAAGTTAAATTTCTTTTGTTCATATTCACTTTATTATGTTCATATTTCTTGTTTATATTCACTTTCTTATGTTCATATTTCTTGTTTATATTCACTTTCTTATGCTCATATTTCTTGTTTATATTCACTTTCTTATGTTCATATTTCTTGTTTATATTCACTTTCTTATGTTCATATCTCTTGTTCATATTTCTTTTGTTTGTCACCTTTAATTTTGTAATTAGTGTGTTATATCGAAGTGCGATTATTTATTATTATTTTTTTGTCGAAAATATTGTATTGTTTCTTTCATGTACTAGGCGATATGCACTGTTCAAATTTGACTGTATATGTATATATATTTATTTACTTTTTATTTTATTTATCTATCTCAATGTGAAATGTAGAAAGATGTACTTATATTTTCTTATGGGCCCCAGTGCCTACGAAAATAAACGATATTATTATTATTATTATAAATTGTGCTCACCTATTGAAATTTATCGTGTTAAAATCTATACGAACAAACGGATTTTATGAATGGATGAATTTTAATTGCTGGCTATAATTTTGCGTCTGTTAGTAGCATATTCTGTGACATTTTTGAAAGAAGAATAAAAAAATAAATGCATATTTATAAACATTGTAAGGATACATTGTCTCTCCCTTTTCAAAGTTGTCTCATTCAAATCTAACCAGATTAACAGATTTTATGAATGGAGGAATTTAATCGCTGGCAATAATTTAGCGTTTATTAGTAGCATATTCTGTGACATTTTTGAAAGCAATAAAAAAATGGATGGGTATTTTTTACCATAGTCAGTATAAATTGTGTTCTCTTAATGGGAGTTGTCTCGTTAAAATCTATCCAGACGATCGGATTTTATGAATGGAAGATTTTTAACTGCCGGCAATAATTTTGCGTTTGTTCGTAGCATGTACCATGACAGTTTTGAAAGTATTAAAAATATTGATGTACATTCTTAAACATTGTGAGGATAAATTGCGTTCCCCAATTGTAAGTTATCGTGTTAAAATCTACACGGACGGACGAATTTTTTGAATAGAGGATTTTAATTGCTGGCAATAATTTTGCGTTTGTTAGTAGCATACTCTGTGACTTTTTTGAAAGTAACAAAAAAATGGATGGATATTTCTTACCACAGTGAGTGCAAACTGAGTTCAACTGTTCAAAATCATCTCGTTAAAATCTCCCCAAACACATGGATTTTATAAATAGTGGATTTTCAAATGCTGGCAATACTTTTGCGTTTGATAGTAGCATATTATGTGGCATTTTTGAAAGTAATAAAAAAATTCGATGTACATTTCTTAACATCCTGAGGATAATTTGTGTTCACCTATTCAAAGTTATCTCGTTAAAATCTACCCAGTGATACGGATTGTATGAATTTTTCATAGCTGGCTAAACTTTTGCGTTTTTTAGAATCACATTCGGTCACTGTTTGAAGTCTTTGTAATCTAGTTTGAATTCCCACCAATTCAATTCGTTCTTCCTTTATTTATAGAGTAAGTCAAATTTGTGTTAAGTCAAATTTTGTAACTGCCCCCACGTGTTCCGGCACGAGGGTAGTCAGTCAGCCTTTGGTCGCCAGGTGGAACGGTCGAACGGGAGAGTTCTCCTTTTTTGTAATATATAGCATTTTCAATCATCATAAACCGCCTGATCCTTCGTTTACATATTTATCATTTATCTTTGTGCCCATCGCGTACAGTCACCTTTTTGAAAGTAATAATGAAATGGATGGATATTTCTAGCTATAGTGAGTATAAATTGTTTTCACCTCTTCGAATTTATCTCGTAATAATAGACCTTGACGTACGCATTTAATGAATGTAGGATTTTTAAATGCTGTCAATATTATGCGTTAGTTAGTAGCATATTCTGTGATATTTTTGAATTTTATACGAAAAATAGATAGACACTTCCTAATATTGGGTATAAATTTTCTTCACCTTATAAATATAATCTCCTGAAAATATTCCTAGAAATCCAGGTTTTATTGATGTAGGATTGTTATTTGGTGGTAAATATTTTTAGTTTTGCAGGAGCATATTCTTCAATATTTTTGAAGGGAATGAGAAAAATGGATTGATACTTCATACCATAATGGGTACCAACCGTTTTACTTTGCAAATTTATCTCGTTAAAATCTACTTAGAAATAAGGATTTAATGAATGGAGGATTGATAATTGCTAGCAATAATTTTGAGTTATGTATTAGCATATTCGGCGTTATTTTGTAAAGGTAATCAGAAAAAATGGATTGATACTTTTAACCACATTGGGTGTAAATCGTCTATACTTATGGAAAATTGCCCCTTGAAAATCTACCTAAAAGTAGAGATTTTATGGATGAAGGAGGGTTATTTATTAGCCATATTTTGAACTTTGTACGGTCACCTTTTGTTCATAAGGATAATATACATACGTATTTTATGACTATTATCTTGCAATAATTTTGAATTTTGTTTTAGCATATTATGTGATATATTTTAAAGTATCGAGAAAATTGGATTTATTCCTCTTAGCTTACTTGTTAATAACGGCCTTAACTTTTAAGAGGAGGAATCTTTTGAAAATCGGTTAACTTATACCGATTTTTTCATTGATCCAGCAATATTTTAACTATCTATTTGCTTGTCTTTTATTTTGGCTAGTTTTGCTTATTTGCTTATTTTGAGCATATGTATTGAAAATCGTCTTTACTTTATTAAAAACATATCTCGTGTAGATCGGCAAAGGTATACGCATTTTTTTAATAGGATGTTTTCCTTTTAAAATTAATTTTAAATTTTCTTGCTAGCATTTTCTGTTATATTTTCAAAATTATCGAGAGACATTGGTTGATGCTTCTAACTTAGTGGGTGTTAATCGTCGTAAGTGTTGAATAGTTATCTCGTGAGAGTTTACCTTGAAATAGGAATTTTGTGAATGGAGAAATTTTATTTTCTAGAAATATTTTTGAATTTGTTGTAGTATTTTTGCCATATTTTTCTATGCTACGAGAAAAATGGATTGAAACTTCCAAGCATATTGTGTAGTTATTGGCTTGACTTTTTAAAAGTTATCTGGTCAACCACGGGTTGGAAATACGGATTGCATGAATGGAGGATGGTTATTATCCATCAGTATTTGAATTATGTAGTAGCATATTCATTGCTATTTAAAAAGCATGTGGGATAAATGATTTATTACTTCTAGGCATATTTGTTTAACATTTTAAAAGCTATCCGATGAAAATCCGCCGAGAAATATGGATTTTATGAATGGAGGATGGTTATTGGTAGCTATTATTTTGAATTTTGTAGTTGCATAATCTAAGATATTTTTTTAATTAATGAGAAAAATGGATTGATACTTCTAACCATATTGGATGTTAATCACTATAACTTTTTAAATGTTATCTCGTTAAAATCGGCCTGGAAAAACGGATTGAAAGGAATGGAATGTTGTTATTTGCTAGCTATAAATTGGAGTTTTGTATTTGCATATTGTGTAATATTTTTGAATGTAACGAGAGAAATGGATTGATTCTTCTGCGCATATTGGGTGTTAATCGTTTAACTTTTTGAAAGTTTTCTCGTGAAAAACAGGTTAGAAGTACGGATTTTATGAATGGAGGATTGTTATTTGCTAGAATTAATTTTCAAATTTTTAGTTGCATATTTTACGATATTTTCGAAAAGAGCGAGAGTAATCCTTGATACCTTTAAGCATTTTCGGTGCTCATTTTCTTTACCTTTGAAAAGTTTACCGTCAAAAATCGGCCTAAAAATACGCATTTAATCAATGGCTATTTGCTATCAATATTTTTGAAATTTCGGTAGCATATTATGTGATATTTTTGAAAGTATCGAGAGAAATGGAGTAATACCTTTTAGCATAATGGTCGTATACGTCATAACTTTTTTAAAGTTATCTCGTTAAAATGAGTTAAGAAATACGAATTTTAAGAATGAAGGATGGTTTAATTACTAGCATTTATTTTTAATTTTGTATTTGAATTTTTTTGATTATTTTAAGTAAGGAGATAGTGGATTGATATTTCTAAGCATATTATTAATGTTGTTTTGATGAATTGAGAATGATTTTTTGCTGGCAATAAGTTTTAATTTTGCTTTAGCATATTTTTTGATAATGTTGACAGTGAAATTAATAATGGATTGATCCTTTAAAGCACTTCGTCCTGCATTCAGCTAAACTTTTCAAATATTATCCCGTTAAAATCGGGTCAGGATATATATTTCAATGAATGTTGATTAAATCTTATCTCACAATAACATCAATTTTAGTGATAGCAAATTGAGTGATATATTTTAAAATAACAACAACAATGGCATCTGAGCATATTGTATCTTAATTACTAAAATTTTCAAAATTTATCCATTGAAAATAATGGAATAATGTGCAATAAAACATGCTTGCAATAATATTTAGTTGTGTTGAAATCTGTATGGTGATATTCTTGAAAATAATGAGATTAAGGCATTTATACGTATTGGCATATTGTCTGTTAAACAAACAAACTTTTCAAAAGTAATTTGGTAAAATGCGGGACTGGAATGCAGTTGTTAGGAATGAATGATAATTTTTCGTTGGTAATAAATTTGAATTTTGTTCGAGCATATTTTCTCATATTTTTGCAAGTAACGAGAATGACGGATTGATGCATGGAAGCCCACATTATTTTAGGGAACCAATTTTTTCCGCGGCTAATCGGTAAAAGGCGGGTCAGGAATACTCTTTTTATCAAGATGGAATATTATTTGCTTGCAATAATTTTGGGTTTTGTTGTGGTGTATTTTTTATATTTTTTTCAAGTAACGAGAATAATGGATCTATGCTTTTGAGAATTTCGGGTGTTAATTTACCAAACTCTTTAAGGGGGTGCCCTAGCCTTTGAATTTTCCAATTTAACGGCTCACGAAGGCCTCTAGCCGCAGCGCCGGGATATGGAGATGGAAGCCGAAGCGCCTCGGGGGAGAGAAAGGGGGGGAAAGGAAAGTAATCCCCCAATAATAGGTTCTGGAATTATACGTTTTTTTATGAATGATTGGTTATTATTATTTAGTAATAATTTCCAATTTTGCAGGTTCAACAAACAAATATGTGATATATTTTTAAGTAACGAGAGAAAGGGCTTGGCACTTCTAAATATGTTACGTTTTAATCAGCTAAACTTTTCAAAAGTTATTCGGATAGAATATGGTCAGGAATACGGTATTTATGTATAATATAGTAACGAGATACGTTATTTGATAGTAATTACTTTGAATTTTGTTGCAGCCTATTTTGTGATATGTTTTCATTTAATAGTGACGTTCGGTGCGGGTGTGATGCACGCGTTCTCTCAGTATCACACCCGCACTGAACTTCACCATTACTCAGAGCGCACCTATTCCAAACCAAGGCCTATGTAATACGGGCAAAAACCTGCATCAAACACTTCGAACCTGAAGACGCCAGCTGCAACGCCGGCGAAACTACCGTCATGAAGATGAAACGACACGAAGGTCAACCCGAAAAACCTTGCTACGCATGCTGCACCACCCCGCGAAAGTCTCCATCAACAATACCTCATAAATGGATTGGAACTTTAAAAAATAATGTTTTATATTAACCAAACTTTTCAAAAGTTACCTGGAAAAAATCGGGTCAGGAATACATTTTTTATGAATGGAGAATGTTTATTTGAAAGTTATGTTTTGGAGTTTTGAAAGTACATATTTTGTGATTTTTTCAAGTAATTAGAAAAATGGAATGCAAATTTTTCGTATTGTGTCTCTTAAGCATGCATTTCAAAAGTTGATATCAGGTAGACTTAAATATGCATGACACAGCGCTAACCATCGTAAGTCGGCAGCGTTTGGTAGTATGCCCTTCGATGGTAACTCTGCGGGTTTACACAACGTGATGAGGCTAAAATCGTACGGACCGTGGTCGCATGCATGGTACAACGATTGAAGAGGATTTATTGAGCAGGTAATGGACGGAGATAAGAGAAAAATTTTTTTATGTTCTATTGAAGAAAATGATAGGTTTTATGCTACACGAAACTAGTTGTATTTGTTTGTTTATTTCTTTTTAACCCATTAACCATACTTTTACACTAAACTTCACATATAAACTTCACGGGAAAGTAACCAACACTCGTAAATAATAAACCAATTACAATCTTTATGTGAAGAGGATTGCACGATCAACTTTTCCACTGTAAACGATTTAGATAAAGACATGGAGAAATCAATACTTGCACCTAGTTTGTGAATTTAAGCCTATCCTAGTATAATAATAAGAGCAATATGTACTATTCTTAATGCGTGAATGTGGTTAAATTTTTTATATAATCTTTTGATCTTCTTTTGACATATCTTTAAGGCTTCACAGACAGTTCGGTCTAGTTTTACCTCATCATTCTGGCTAGCTAGGAATTAAAGGGATAATTTATTTCTATGGAAATTAACCACGAGCGGATGACGATTTATATTACATGACGGGGTCTATAAAGATTTAATAATAAAAGAAGATTAGAACAATCTACGTAGGAATTAATAATTTTGTAATTTTTAGAGGAATATGGCATTGTTGGAACATCATATGTCTCGTAATGCTTTTAAATATACGAGGGATAGAAGATATAACGTATTCAGATAGTGAGATTACTAATTTTTAAATATTAAATTTGAAAAATTCATTTTCGACACGTTCAAGCCGGATTCAGTCTGTATTATCTGAAAAGGTGCATGGGATAAGGTTTTCAGTAAACAACAAACTATATTCTAATGTGTAACGTACCGGAGCGATGTATATCCACTGTCCTTAAAGCATGAATATTTTTAAATTTTCGACAGATTCTCCTCACAAATCCCACTTTCTTTAAAGTTTCACAGACAATGCTATCTATTATTAGTTTTACCACATGAAAACCTTAATATCCTCATTCTTCTTAATTTCCTGGATTTCAATATCCTCACGCAGTCACGTCGTCAATTGTAAACTGACAAAATTACACAACGAGGGCAGCACTGGGTTACGATGGTTACGACGAGTAAAAAGGCGAGTAGTTGCGACCAAGAGCCTTACCAAGAACACCAATTGTTTCCGACCGTGGTCGGTACGTGCGTAGTGTAAATGGGGCATGACCATGCCTGAGCGAACAGTTGCCTGACCTTCCCTTTTTCTAACTTCAATTATTCGCGTACGACCAAGAAAGGAAGGCTGCGGGGCGCACCGCAGTGGTGCCTCGAAGGGACTTCAAAATTAAGATGATAATAATAATATAACAATAATTTTATTACTCCACACACAAATTACACGACAATAGCAAAATTGAGGAATTTTTGGTAGCCTCAAACAGGTTATCCTTTTACCTTTTTATATAGTGTAGCTCAATTTGTGTTACCTTGGTTATCTATGCTAACAAAGCTCAAGTACGTATATGAAAAATAAAACAACTAAAATAGTATTTACAATTCATTTACATCAATATTTTAAAACAATATTTGTTCTACACTTTCTTTGGTGAGAAGCCAAGAATGTGCATTTTGCAAAAACTTTTTCAAAGACTTTGAAATAAAGCAAATTGGGCTGGGGTAACAAATTAAAAACCATTGGTCCTACAGACAAAAAAACATCTTTTAAACAAAGTAATCCGCGCTGACCCTAGCTTCCGGAAACCAGTCCGCTTCGGCGGTCATTTTTCAGTCACTAGATTTTCGGGTTTCTTCGAAATATTTATAATGAGCTTTTTTGGCCTTCGAGAGACGAGCTACGCTAAACAATTGCAGGTGTCGATCCATCGAAATCTTCCGAGCAAATCTTGTCTTCAGTGGTGCTCTCTTGTTTCCTTTCTGTTACCTTGCCTAAGAAACTTTCTGCACAGCTTAGGGAATGCGTTATGCGTCTTTACCAATATATCTGCAAGGAAAAAGTGAACACAACTCTCACAAATGCTCGAAGTGACAACCCTGTCGAAGATCGTGAAAACTGTGTTTAGATTAAGTGTCGATTAGTGATCATTATTAAATCCTTGGAATCAATTAACATCCCTTGTTGAAGGTGTGGATAATGGCATTAGTCTTTTACCGTCGCAGGTAAGCTAAGAGTGCGCTGAAGAGATACTTGACTCCATCACGCACTATCTTACTCCTCGCTGATTATAATTAATTGTAACGAATCTCTTTAATGTTGTTTTAAACATGTCTAATTCCTTCCCCATTAATGTCAACTTAATCAACCTTATTCGTTACCGGCAGTTGAGTCCTCAAAACTTCAGTCATTCAAATATTGCGATAACGGGTGAATACTTAATACTATCAATCCCGTATGACTTATCGTCTACATTTATGAAAGATCTCTCTCTAAACCTGTACACAAGTTTCATTGTTTATTTACTAAAGATCAATATTCATGAACAATTTTCACATTTTGCTGGCGATACCAGCCCAAGAGTTCTCGCTATGCTGTCTATGTCACCCTGCATTTTGGTTATACGTTAATGGATGTAAAGGAAAGTCTTTTGTGCTCGCCTCATTTCGGTAAATTATCACACAAGTAGGCATGGACGGATCCAAGATTTTTTTTCGGATCCGGATTCGGATCGTATCCTTGATTTTCGGAGCCGGATCTTTCGGATCGGATATTTTCGGATCCAAATGCATTTTCAAATTCCTGACGCTGAGATTCCTCCGATGATTGTTCAATCTCTTGAGAAGAGTCACACTATGTGCCAGTCGTATTTTGCCCTCTTTATTTTCCACGGCTGAAATTCTCCTATGTAACCTCTGCGAGAGCTTTCAAACAAAACGGTTCATGAGTAGGAGAAGAATCGCATGCGACGGCGCATTCGAAGAGAGAATCGCAAACTCTTTCCACCCTTATGGGGCGCTGCATTCACTGAAGCTATTATTCAAAATTTCGGATCCAGATCCGATGTCTTCCGCGACTTTGGATCCGATGTATCCGATGAAGGGCAATATCCGCGGATATTTGGATCTGAGGTATCCGATCCGACCATCCCTACATACAATGTTAAAAATATCGTATAAAAGTTTCGTATTGAGGGACATATTACTCACAATGTGCAAAAGTGTCTAAAAATATTGAACAAAAAACTCGAAATAAAAACATTATTACGTCAGTTTCATTAAATAAGAGTAGCGTCTTAGATTAAGCGTCTAAATAATTGCTATGAATGTTGTGATAAAGGATTGAAACAGTAATTTCACGGTGATTGAGGTGTTATTCATACCTCATACGTACCTGATTTGATTGCTGAGATATTGAAGAGAAGAAATTCAAAAATGCATTCCACTTTGACGAGGGGAGTATCTAGTCGCCTCAACGGCTGACTAATGTATATATCTATATCGTTTCTCTGCTACCACTTTCCAGGCTCAACATGGACCATACCTATGACACAGCCATCCGACAGCCATCCAGACCTGGTGGAAGTCAGCTCCCGAAGCACTTAGTGAGTATACTTCAATTGGTTTGGGTTAGGTTATTTGGGTAATGTAACGATCCTTCGAGATGATACATCGCTTATGGTATTATTTATGGTGTGGATGAAGAGCGGTTATTTCGCTGTGGAAATATGCATTCACATGTTTCCGCATGCGTTATTTTAAATTTAATGTGCAGATAAAGGTAAAGAATTGGTCACTCGTAAGGAACTCATTCGTCTCTCAATAGCTTTTGAGTATTTTCGTCAGAAAAATGTTAAATTTCACTTCAGTTGTGGAAGAAAGAATCGAGGGACGATGAATATTCTTTGGTTTTGAGGTTTCTATGAACTCGATGGAAGGAAAACCGTAATTTACAGTTTTTTAATTCTAAATTTGGCAAATATATTTTAATACGGAATGTTAAGATTAAATCCGACATAAATTTGTCCCACCTCTAGTTGTTGGATTAACTATATGTTTTGATAACTTAATTTAACTAGGACGTTCCTCCCAAATTCGACGTGGGATTTGTGCATTGGGTCACGGATTTCGACCGAATTCGGCAAATCGACTTCGCTTGATCAGAATAAAAAGCTCCAAAGTCTTCTCGCAATGCATTCTATGGTTAATGATACAAGGGAGGAGTGAGACTGCAACAGGACGGAGCTCATCCCCACAAATCTAAGTTAGTCCTCAATGGGAATTATGGCAATCGGCAAATGTCCATGGGGACAGAAGTTGAGTGGCCGCCGAGTAACCCCAACCTCACACCATATGATTTATTTCTATGGGGATTTCTGAAGCACTTATTATTATTATTTAAGTATTATAGCAATTAAGGTAGGTTTACATGGAGCTTCACGACGCATTCCGGCAGTCAGCCCTCCCCTCATTGACTTCCCTTTTCAATTCCAAATAAGGCCTACTCCCTTTCACTCTATCTAAAAATGCTTTTAAGAATGTTTACCTAACATTCTACCCTATATAATACAGTTTTCTACATCCTCTCCCCGCTAAGTACTCGCTCCATCCACTCCTTCTGTCTACTCCGTATCTCATCTAGAAGCTGCATCTCATCACCCACCATGTCCAGCACTTACAAGATGGTAGTCGTACCTCTTCCTTTCCGTCCACTTCACTTTCTCCATTCTTCTCTACACCCACATGTTAAACGCCTCCAGTCTTTTCTCGTCCTCCTTCCTATACGTCCACGTTTCCGCACCGTAGAGCGTAACATCCAATCAGACTTTTCACTAGCCTTTTCGAGTTGATGGTTTGAGGCTTCACTTTGTGGAATTTATTCATAATGAATGTTCATAATGAAGTGGGGATGCTAAAATCACCAAAATCACCTCACGTCCTCACCTCACACCCTCATTACAGAATCTCCAATGGAAAAGCAAATAATTCATCACTATGGACGCATTTAATGCATTGATATCACTCGACTGGACTCTACGTGGCCGCGAACTACAAGTGGGCGCGGGCAAGCTAAACCTCCGCCACTACATGTCTTATTCCTTAATATATTATTGTTCTACAACATAATTATTTGAAATGTTCTGTATTTTGTCTTATAACTGTATTTCACTGCATTTCATCGTCATCTACCTCATTATGAAAATAAAAAAAAGATGCTACGAAATGCGATAAACTGTTATTGGAAGTGGGATAAAATAAAAACAAGAGCGCGATTTTCACTTAGCTCTTGTAATGGTACCCATTTATTGTAATCTGATATTTTTTCTCGGTAACCTAATTGGGGGCTCAACTACCTCGAAACACAGCTGCTGGGATATCGGGTTTCGCTAAGGAAATGGAGTCTTAGGGGAAGGGTGGAGGAGGGAAAAATGGCTAAGCGTGGGACAGGCGAGGGAGAGAAGGGACGCGATCAGAGCACGCCGGCCGCTTCACGATATACACTGGCGTTGTGAGGGCACCGTAAGCTCGGGGCGCTTGGCGATCGCCGACTAGCCCCCCCTGGCCAGACCGCCCCTGTGCGGACTGCACCATTCCTCTAGTTTGCCTGATATTTCAAAACATACCTCTATGACCTTTGATCCTCCAATATGAACTTCGGAGTTACTGTAATGAATACTACGGGTCTGTGAACTACACCCTTTAAAACCTATGGTTCGACACGGTGGTTATCATGACATATATTGCTGTCATGATACCTCTATGACCTTTGGCATCCGTAATGGCCTTGGAGGTCAACTAGTGGATAAGGCGAGTATTTGGGCTATACCACTGACTTGGGAACCCGATAAAACCTATGAATTGACGCAGGGGTGGATCTAGGATTTCTTTCAGGGGGCGGGGGGGGGGCACCAGCAAGGCCATATCGAGGATTTTGTTCTCGGGGGGCACAAGGATACCTCGTAATACAAAACGAACGCAATGATAATGGGACCGTATTAAAAGTCTTTTTCTTAAGGGTCTGGGGGGGCACGTGCCCCCCCTCCCCTAGACTCGGCTATGAATTGACGTATTTGTTGTTGTGGTATTCTTTCTGTCACCCATATGACCTAAACTGTGACCTAACTGGGTCAACGGTAGAAGTTTCAAAATTAAGTGTTTTTTTTGTTTTTATTAAGTCCGAAAACCTAATAATTGACATAATTTTCATTGAAATTCTGCTTTTTTTCTATCTTGATGTACTATTTTTTTTTCAATCGAAACCCCGTAAGGCTAATTTTAGATTTTGGTTTGGACCCACGTTGTGAGGTCAAAAGGTCAAAATTGTAAACTTTTGGCTTGCTTTCAACAAAACATACCCTTTCCGATGAGTATGCCAATTATCATGAATACAGGTTGAGGGAAAGAAGCAAAAAAATGGAGGTAAAAAAAGACATACGATGAAAGGGACAGTCTGTACAACAATATGGAGAAACGATCGTGTTTGCACTTCCATATATGCGATGTTTATATAGTTTTAATTAGAGCGTTGCACTGCGTCGCGACGTGGCTTAGCACAACGGGGACGTGTGGCGACAACCCATGTGTGTACAATGTTTTCGAGTTGCCTACTTGATGCGCCCGAGAATTGAAAGCGTGCGAATTCCATCGACATTGTAACTCCCCTGGCTAACTCTCGATCTCTCGTTGTGATCGAAATCGTTCTTCAGTCATGAGTGGTCAAAGACTAGGTTCGAGTCGGAAGTGTAAGGTGATGGTTCAAGCTCTAGTGTCACACTCTGCGAGATATTGCCGGAACACCTTCATCGCTTGCATTGGGAAATGTATCAGGTAATCGATAATTTTTATCTATCAACTACAAGCGCAGTGGCGCCGTCTCCATGGGGACTGAGATTCGGAGAAAGATTCGTTTGGGGGGCGGAGCCCCCTCAATAATTCAAGAAAATAATTAATTTATATTATGCTTTGTGAAATCACAACAATTTATTCGTATTTTTTATTTCCCATGTTTGACATTAGTTACCTTTTAAAATAATTCAATAATGTGTTAAAATAAATAATTGTAAGGTAGTAAGCAAATTAACTAAAAACAAGTGGTGAGAATCATGATAGTGTTACGGTGCTGCGACAAACTTTGAATTTAACCTCTTCCCGGGGCAAGACCCCCGATATGGGCCCCTCCAATATTTTTTATAAGTCGGTGCCCCAGTCGGCGCATTACATTTCCTAAATTTTCAAAACTGGGTGCTGTGCTTGTTTCCCATCGAAATATCTGGGAGTTATTGCCATAAATTCTAACTGCAGAAGGGATAGATAGATAGATAAATGTGGCAGAGTCTGAAGAAGCTGAAGTTCGTGAAACGTGGTGTGGGATGGTTTTCGAGGAAAAACAGAGAGTGGTGCTATTTAGCACTCATACTGCCGCACCTTCAATGGGCCGAAAGCTTATTTTTGGATCCGAAACGGAAAGACTTTATTCTTGAATAAAATGCAAATGGAAGTTGCACTATTCGTGAAAAACTACGAAGGGCATTTAAAAGTCTTAACACGATCCAGGATTGGAGCCGCTACGGACTAGAAGGCTACGCCCTGGGCTTCGTTGATTTTATAATAGGCTGGGATTCTGAACCGATTTCCCAAAAGTGTACCGAAAAATAGGGTAGTTTCCTTCATCAAGGAAAACGAAAGGCATTGATAGCGATTCGTTACCCACCATTAGTATATTCATAATACACAAATTATTTGTTTTTTGAAATACCGGTTTTGACGAATGGCAAGGGTCAAATTTTACCTCATTTGAAAAAGGCCAGATTGACGCCCATTCGATGCCACTCCACGTGACGTCACAGGGACCTAGTTTCTATACGAGTAGATAGGAATTTAACATCATCTGAGATTACCAATGCATGCATGAGGCACAGAGCTCAGGGAAACATGTCTTAATAATCACCTATTAAAACTGCCTAAGGTCGGAAAGTTTTCTTCGTTTGATAAGGTATTAATAATCCTTATTTAAGCCGAGCGCTACCAGCTAGCAGGGTACTCTGCTACCTGCAAGCATTCTGCGTCGTATCAGCGCACAAAGCCTCTCCCCATGGTCACCTCACTTAAGGCAGCGGGAACCAGAACGACGTCACACGGAGTTTTCCCAGCATTCATACTTAGCCGTCGCGTTTTCTCGCGCTTGAAAATTTTCACTTTTCGTTTAATCGCGAAAAATAGATATCGTCATTTAAATATCTAAATCGTGAAAAACGTACTCCAGGAGTAATAATCTTTCGATTCAGGCAATAAAAAAATTGTAGGAAACCACCCTATTCTTTCCGTCAAGCTCACTTTCGATTAGGTTGGGCCGCTCCGGCGATGAATGGCAAACACCTCGAGCTCACCCAGCCCAAGAGTCAGTTGCGCATCGTGAATCTTCTTTTTCATCTGATGAACACTTTCTTTCACGAAAGCCACATTGTTTATTCCACAAATAACAAAATTTATATACATTTCTATTGATTTATAATTTCCCCCGAATTGGGTCTCCTGAATGAGTCTTCTATTAAGATATAAAGATAGAAATTTATCAAGTAAATTCCCTTACGATGGCAAATTACATCTGTCGTTCCATTTTTCTTCAATTCATTCTATGTTTCTAAACATATCGGTTTCAATTTGCCATCGACAGTGCCTCCATTTGATGATGAAACTGATGCTTTCATCTCTAACCCCATATTCAGAAGCTAGCTCAATTGACGACAAGATGCATACCTGCCTAGCGAATTATAGACAGACGGGAATTAGGGAAGAATCGATAGATGAAGATCGATCACACGTTATACACGTTGGTAAACGCAACATTCCAAATCAGCTAACTTTTATTTTCGTTTCGGTCTCAGTTCTGACCTATCTGAAACGAGGTTTAGCGGTTAGTAAACGCAGAGGGTGACAATGTAGTTGCCACTCATTCCTCAATGCCGTAATATATTTTTTTCAATGTCCCTTTTCAGTTTAAAAAGAGCCACCACTCCAAGTCACAAGTCCAATTTGCAAAGACGCTTGGTTGCCGTGATTATATTATTGGCTATATTAGCTGCTGCACTGGTAATTGCTGTGGGAATTCTTTCCTATAACTGTGAGTAACATAAAAATAATTTCTGCTTCGTTCTCACTCAAAAATCCTTCTGTAACTGTAGGATGTTTTATTTTTCTCGCGAACTCACTCTTCAAGGTAAAATTACTTGAGTAGCATGCAGGGGCGGATCCAGGATTTTTTTCTGGGAGGGGCACAAGCAAGGCCGTATCCAGGATTTTGTTCTGGGTGGGGCACAAGGATACCTCGTAATACAAAACGAATGCAATGATAATGGGACCGTATTAAATATTATGCATATTTTTGAGGGTCTGGGGGGGGGCACGTGCCCCCGTGCCCCCCCCCCCCCTGGATCCGCCTATGGTAGCATGTAAAATAATTTAAACGTATGAAATGTGAGCAAATAGTGAGTTTCATATTTATTTCACCTTGGTCAAACGAAGTTATTTTTAAATTACTTATTCATGTATGATAATTTGAATTTCCATCGCTCTCTAACCCAGAGTTTTTGATATTGGCCAAAATAATATTTGATGTTTGCAGTTGCTTTAAAAATTTGCTAATTGGCCTTTATTACATTTAAGTCAACATCATTAGTCAACAATTCTAGGATTGGTTTGACGCAGCTCTCCATTCCTCTCTCCTATCCACTAGCACTTTCATAGCGACGTATTTCTTCTATTTCACATCCTTTATAACCCTTTGTCCTATGTAACTCATTCTGAGCCGTTCTTTGCCCTTTTTCACTTCCACATGTACTTTTACGATTGTTTTCATCAGGCCATCATGCCTCATAATGTGTAAACCAAATTGTCCCATCTTCTCCTCGTACTTTTTAAGATACTACTATTTCTCCTCACCAATGTGTTGAAACAGGTGAGATAAAGGGTGAACTGGCTATAACACATGTTTGAATGAAAGGGATTTAATTCAGATAATATTTTAAGATGATACTGTAAAATACGCGTCAATATTCATTTTCACATTTTCCGTCATATTTGAACGCAAAGAAATAAATTATATTTTTATTATATTCGCAATATTTCTGTGGAATTGATTCATTTTTGAACTTGACTGTTTCTTATTCATCTTCATTTGTTTTTCAGCGGCCAATCTCATGAAGTCCCTGGACTTGGATGCAGACCCCTGCGAGGACTTCTATCAGTTCACGTGCGGCAACTGGGCGGCCAATCATCCGATCCCAGATTTCACGGCGTCCACCGATTGGTTCTTCGAAAGAAAGTTGCACCTCGCACAAAGGATAAGAAGTATGTGCAATCCAATTCCAAATTACATTCATTGAAAGCGCAAGCCGTATTACAGAATTTCACTGGCTTTTCTGCTCATGCATTGACAATGCCAATATTGCTATTAAATAATTATATTCTTAAATGTTTGGAAGATACGGTCCTTGGATGTGGCTTACTCTTAATTTTTTCTCGGGCTCTACTTTTAAACCCCTGAAAATGTGATTTGAGAATGTTCTCCCTACTGTACCAAAAATAAAATCAGGTCTACTGTTTAGAATTTTGTGGTCCATATAGTACACCAAGTGCAATAATTTAAATTTCTAAAATCTACGGACAAAAATTAATTTCTATGGGTAAATCTAAAATTTGGATTCTCAAGCAACGAAATTTACTCAGTTTTTAAGTCCAAGCAATTGTTTTCGAGGAAGGAAATATTTTAGCCCAGAAAAGGACCCCTACACCGATATTACGCTGTACTTACTAAATTAACTTCCCATTTTGAATTGCAGCTACCCACCAGTGACACCGCCCTCCCCGACAAATGTTTAAGTACTCTATGCGGCCTTATTATTAGAATTCAGTCTCTGGAAGACAACTAAAAATTAAAATAGAAGCTAAATTCGACTGCCGTTAAATTAAATAATTTATCAAGTAATGCAATGAGACAATTTTGACTGAGGAGATTACACAATTGTCAAGCTATGAGAGAATTCAATCCTTTTTTGCAGAAGGACAATATCTAATGATTACCTTGGGCAAAATAAATGCGTATACAGAAAGCATTAAAGTGCCCCAATTTTTTAATTGAGTTAATTACTGATTAAATTGTGTTCACTCTGGTGCTTTAAGCCGTTTGGTCCTAGGGTTTGGTTCCACGGCGGTGGAGATTTTTCTGAGAATGCCCGCCCCTAACTTAAGTTCTTTTTGGAGGGCTTTTCAATTACAGCACTCAGTCCGTCAGATGGGCCGTTAAGCCGTGGTCCCCTAAAGTGCCTTTTGATAAAAACAGACTAATATCAACGCCGGGATTTTCTCCACCCTTCCCTGAGGCCTGGTTTACACAGTGCGAGGTAGTATCCGAGCTGGCCTGGTCAGTTACGGCAGCGCGGCTACTCCTACAGTGTGTCCGCATCATACGTTATGTGCGAGTCGATCAGTAACTCACAACCGAGTTTCTACAGAAAGTTTTGTATTTACTCGCCTCCCACCTTCCCCCATATTTTGCCACAAGCAGCAACTCGAATGTGACTCGGACGTCAACCCGCACGGTACTGCGAAAAGACAATAGCTCGTAAGTCTGGGACCACGTCGGGTGCATTATTTGTGTTTCATAGTTTCAAGCAGTGGTGCTGCGAGGGGTGTGTTGGGGGTTATACCGTGTTTACCGTAAGTTTAATCTATTTCACTTAATTGGATTGATATCACTAATAAAATAGTGTAAGGATTAATAAAATATCCCTCAGAAAGCGTAATAGCGTAAAACTCACTATTTTGAACAATTTATCTCAAAATTCCGCAATTTATTAATTTCGCACCTACCGCTTATCCTGGTGGGTATTCCATACCCCCACACACCCCGGTATTCGTTGCACCTAAACCCCCCCCAGCTCCAGCTGGGTGCACCCAGTACCAGCATTCCTGGCTGCGCCTCTGGTTTCAAGTAGTGTTTGAAAACGAAAAATGGAGGACAGACGGGCTACCTTTTGAAATATAAAGTTTGTGGAGTTATGCAAGGACCAAACCAACATATGGAATAGCTTGAATCCTAATGATAAGGATAGAGATTAGCGTAAAGCCTCGCTTGAACACATTCGCAATGAACTGGGTTTGAAACGCCACTGAAACGACGTGCAGTAACTGTCTACTTTCTCGCCAGCAGCTCGCACCTGTGTGAACGGCGTCGAGCTACTGTCATGCCAGTACCCAGATCCAGTGGCTGTCTAATGTCCGGTCAGCAACCCGTATTGTGTGACACAAGGCGAAAATGGCTTTTGCTGTCGGTGGCCAGCTCCAAATACCATTCCTACCTTGGTTAAGCATGTTGATCAATGCAATTGGAACATACTTGTCGTTTTGTCTGTAAACAAATATTAAATTCCCGTACCGTAAGAATCGTGATAAAAATAAAGCTTTGGCTCGTCACCGTATGACTCTTTGAGCCGATGAATGTTGGCGTGCATAAGTCATATCGTGATAATCGCATGAAAGTAGAGCTTAGGACGAATCAAATGCTAACTTTGCAGTAAAAATAATAAAAAATATACTCCCTTTTTGGACAAACTCTTGTTTTAAAGCCTCGATGGAAGGCTTGTGTGAAGTCAAAATATTTTTTTAAATAACATACATTAAAATTATTCCTATTTAATTGCGCAGTTGCAAACTTGAATCTTTCGAATAGCTAATGCAATCGAAGTGAATATGGTAGAGGTTAGTATCTGATTCTATTCATCGCTACAATCAGTTCACCAAATGCCGTCGGCTTTTCGGAGTGTACCTATCCTAATATTTGATGGAGCCAAATGAATCATTTCTCTCCTCCACTTTCGTTATTAATAACAATTATTTCTTTGCAGAAGTCCTGGAACAAGATCCTCTAGCAGACCAGCCAATCCCTGTGACCCAAGTTCAGATGCTGTTCCAGTCGTGTTTAAATACAAGTGAGTGCCTCACATAATAAAATGCTAAGTAACGTTTTGTGTAAATGTTTTTTCTGTCAGCTATGACGCATGTTGTGGAAGTAACATTAATCCAAATCACGATATACAAAGGGCCGTAAATGTTGCGACGGATAAACATTTTAATAATTCAAATGATGCTCGGGTTTGAGGATTCAGCGAGTGAGATGAAGTTGCCAGAAATGTTTAATTTTACATTTAACGACTGCTACAACAAATTGAGACGATTTTTTCGGTGTGGTGGCTAGTGTGTTGGCATCTGAACCTGGCGGTTCAAATCCTAGTGGTGGCAGCACTGTTTCAGAGACTGCTCGATCCCAGTGGTTGATTGCTTTGAGGAGTTCACCCCAAGTGCAGCACACCGTCCGTCGGATGGGTCGTTACTCCGTGGTCCCCTTGGCGCCTTTCGATAGTGCATCATAGCGGTTATATAAAATTCAAACTGGAAAGGTTATCTTCCAAACAAAAATATAAAGCGTGTTGCAGCTACGCATGAACCAAACTAACAAAATGAAGTGCTTGAATCCTTATTTCTTTCACAGCAATCCCTTTTTTTCTCTCTGTAACCAAGTCCCCAATTGAAAGCAAAACACTAAAAAATCAAAACATAAACGCAACAAACAACAAATGAACTTCAGAAAATGAAAAAACAACAATGATGGAAACGTATATAATAACATGCATACTAATGCAAACTTAGAATTTTATAATTGCAATGAATGCTTCTGTTAAAGTAATACGAGCCTTTTGTTATTACACCCTTCATATAAGCTTCACGATAGAGACGAGCGTTTGGGAGGGCCCTAGGCGATCGCCGACCTCTGGCCAGACCGCCCCTGATACTAACATATCACGTTCCCCTGTTCCACGTCATAATTGCATTCTATTCTCACTGCTCTCTCACCTGTATTCGCTTACCATGATCAGCATAATTCCACCACCCCAAACACACCGAGATACAGTTGATCACAAAAGAAAAATCGCGGGTGGACGTTTTTCGATAAATTTTCTAGTTGACGAGAGATCTGGCATGTTCTGCAAAATGTATTTGAGAATATTTATGCGTAGTTTCAACTCCCTAACTCTTAATTTTTTATATATATTTATATTATCTTCTTTCGATTTTAGCCCACTGTGCTTCGGAGTGTTTTCTTTCGGGCTCCTTCACCTTCACCACGGTCGGCAGTTGCGATGAAATTCTAAGACGGTTCGAGTACGATGTAACCATACTTATTTCATTTTTTAAAATAGACATTTCCAACATCGACATATCTAAGCAGATGAATATAGAACAAGTTAAAACTGAATTTTTAACGACTGCAATCATTAGAATAATGATGCTATCAATAAAAAATTTAAAAGTTATGGTACTTTTTCTCACAATTTATTTAAGACGACCGGTTTCGTCGCAGAGGAGACATCTTCAGGCACAGAAATCGGTATTTTTTTTGTTATTAGGTTGCTATTGCTATAAAAATAACGATTTCTGTACCCGAAGATGTCGCCTCTGCGACGAAACCGGTTGTCTTAAATAAACTGTGTGAAAAAGTTCCATGCCGTTTTAATTGCTTAAAATGGATTTTCACAAAGTTAAGTCTGAAACGACCGAGTTTATTGATTCTACCAATGTTAACACATATTTCAAATCAAAATGGATGACTCCCATCACGGGCGCAGCCAGCAATTGAGGCGTGGGTTTTTTTTTTAATTGATACTGGGGGCATAAAATACCCGCCAAGGTAAGCGGAATGTGTGGTGGCCCTCCCCCAGAATTACTTAAAGATATAATGTTCAAATAGTGAGTTTTAAGGCTTTCTGAGGGCCATTTTATTACTCCTTACACTATTCTATAAGTAATATTAATTCAATCAAGTAAAAGGTAATTAACATAAAAATTTATCAAAGATATGGGAGGAGGGTTATATCTTTCAAACACCCACCCTCCTCGCTTCGCCACTGGCACCCATGTCTTCAAACTTTTTATTCGGGCTCTCACGTGATTTTGCTGTGAGATGATTTTTTTCGCGGTGGTATAGGTGCTTAATACTTAAAACTATAGAATTTTTTCAATTAATTAATATGTATCAGCGTACTCGCTGTCTCTACAACTTCCTGCATACGTTTAGGGATTGATCCCAACTAATTTCTCGCACAAATGTGACCGAAATTCAATCCACAAGCCGCGGACATGCGCCTCATTCACCCCTACTGTTGTGGCGCCCATTGGTGGCAATTCCGTTTTCACAATTCCCCACGGGGTTACAGTCAGGTTGATGAGCCAGTAAGTGTTCTTCTTACGTTGCTAGCGGTAAAATCAGAAGGCGAGGCAATGAGATTTCCAAATAGAAATATTTAGGTTTGATTAATCAAAAGTTATTGAAATTTAGAAGAAATGGATAATATCCATTCGACCATAATTTCTTAATTATTAATAGTGGTCGCTTTATTTCGCGTGAAAGAGTTCATACACCACTTTATTTCCACCTGGGCCTTAGGGCTAGTTCTCTGTATACGCGAGACGGGATTTAGTCTGGAACAGATGATTTATTTGGACTGAGCGATTTCAATATATTTTCTATTCCGTGCGCACTAATGTCAATAGGCGGCATATTTCGTGTGAAGATATTGTCAACCATTGTCAACTGTATCGGATGAGTTCTCAGAAGGCTCGGTGAACACGCTCTTTAAGTAGGAATTTAATAAAATGGTTTTATCGGAACTGTTTGTCAATACATCTCTATTATCGTTTCTCAGCGAACATACGGTAGATCTTCTACCTTGAACTTCCCGAACATAAGACCAAAATGCCTTTGGATTATCCCGTTGCTGGTCTACAAGTGTTTCCTGAATGCATTCCTGAACGCTTTCTTAGTGGCGGCTTTAGACAACTTATATTTTTAAATTATTGACTCGCGTTCAATAGCGGATGAATCCGTGCTGACTTTTTTCATTTTAGCATGGCACGATCTCTGTCGCCTCAATGATTTTCTCACTTCCGCGTCATACCATCTCCATTGGCTAGCTTCTTTTATGTTTTACTAGGGATGTAGCTATTTATTCCCGAAGTTACGAACGAAAGAAAAGCTTTCCAAACACCCTCTACATTAAACTTTATTATTGATTCCTGAAACGCGGGGAAAGCACATTTCAGATGACTCTCGAACCTATCAAAATCAGCCCTTTTAAAAATGAAAACTTTACCTTCTTTTTTTTAAATTTTCAGTGGTATTTAGAGAAAACTTTGCAGTTACAACTCTGTGGTCACTTATTCCTTCGACGGTGTTCACGTTCGTTACCTGATGAGGTATATTTGTCGCTAATAAATCAAGAATACTTTCTCCTCTGTTTATGCACGGATGCTATTTGAATGAATTTAGTATAAAACTTTTGATAACGCTTCGCAAATCACTTTATCACTCCCACCAGGAATGAAGCTATAGTATGCCAATCTATAGAAGGTACGTTGAAGTTTCTACCTACAATGAAGTTTCTTTCAGGATACTTGGATGCTATGCAGTTTTTTTGGGTTTCAAATCCCACAATTGATGTTATATCTGAGTTGGGATGCGTGTAATACGAGCAAACTAACATTGTTTTGGATTTTGGGCATTTAATTGTAAACCACACAGATTCAACGCTGGTCTCAGTCTCGGTTACCGCTTGGCTTACGATTGATTTCTTTACAGCTATAAATACTCCGCTTCCAGCTCAATTAATTCTATCTTTCCGATAAACGGTGAACGATTATGGGAAGATCTCATTGTCTGAATCATCACCCGTTAGCCAACTTTCAGTTCCAATAATTACGTAACACTTCGTACCATGAATTTAATGCTGAAAATCGGGAATCTCATTTCTTAAATTACGGCAATTAACCACAGCCGCGATTATTTCTTCGGAACCAGTATTTTTGCGATTCGGGACTATTTGTGATTCGCTTTTGTCGATTAATCTATTTTTAGGCTCTATACCAGTGATGATTGGAACTGCAAATTTAGATGTCTCAACATTAAATTTACTTGGATCTTGACCGCCTTTGAAATTATGATATCACGAAAAATGCTGATTCCGAAACGCTGTTTTTTCTTTCTATTACTCTATTCACTAACGCTAAAACACAATCACTAACTCGATTAACGCAGCTACAACAGGGCCTCTTTACATGCCAATCACTCATTCGATAAATTCAATTTACGCAAAATAAGTCAACTGGTTACCAAAACAAGTTATTCTGCAACACTGCAACACTGCTTGATTATACGGCCGCCGGGCGGCGCGGCGATTCGTCGTTCTGCGCATGCTCGGGCGGCGTCCAAAGACTTCCACAAGGCACGAGCTTAGATGCGTCATAGCATCAGCAGCCCCCACCACTACCACTCTTCATGTAACTGCATGGATATGGATTGGGACGATCTGGCCAGCGCTCCACGGCTGCAAATACGAAATTCTCGCGCTATTTTTGCGTGTATTACCTACATTTTCGATGTATTCGATTGAAAAAAATATACTGTGGTTGATTCCACGAAATTGTTCAGTTATGGCAATTTCAATGGAAAAAAATGACGGAAATAGGGCCTGTGATCACTCCTGCCATCTCTGAAAATGATTACGTGAGAGAGTCTTAATTTGAGCCGTCATGTTCGCCATCCCTGAACTAGTACGTGGATATTGTTCTCTGGGTCGTTGATAAAAAATTAACGCGTACTGGATGCTATGCAAATCATGAAATTCGTTGGAATGTATAATCTGTGGAGATCAATGGGAGGATAAGGGTAAAAAATTAAAATGCAATGCAATTATATAGCCAACCACGTCATCAAATTTTAATGCATCCCGAGGTAGATCAAAAGAAACAAAATTTGGTTTTGGCATGCCAGAGTGATATTGTAACGATGCCTTTGGTGACATTCATCGTGACATGTAGAACAATTTGGCCATGCAGGGAAAAATAACATTGACGCCCGGATAGAAAAATCTCCAAAACGAAAGCGTTCGATTAATATTATTTAACCTAGTACAGTTCATCGTGAATGATCTACTGCTCTAACACAATTTTTCATGTCATTGTATGAACAGATTTGCAACTAACAATTTCAATTTTGCAAGGACCAAAGTAATATAAGTTGGAACTTGAATACCTATTGTGATTTTAGAACAGTGAATCAGCCCTTCGTTGCATGCCCTTATCAAGGAGTTCCTCTTCTTCTCAGGCATTTTCAATTCGTACTCTTGGAGATGGGAAGACATATCTGATGGACCTCTCCGCTGTCTTCCTCGCAACTGAGTTTCACCAGCATTCCTCCCAGTTATCCTGTTCTGCATTGGTACTGGTCTCATTCCACCATGGATGAACGACAATGCTGTGGGAATGATGTCTTCTTTCTCCATCTTCACATGCATTACCGTAATCCATGCTTTTCGTCTGTGAAAAAAAGAAAACATACTGTTAAAGATAATGTTTAGCTGATCTGTAATGTACAATGAGAAACAAATTTTGAATGGTGTCGTTCACATCGAAAGTCGCCACTCATTGAAAGAATTTTTTATATAAATTTTGGATACCTAAGCTTCAACGAAAAATTCATTCTTCCCGCGTATTTTTTTCTCCTTTAAGTTCAATGTAAGAAAGCACGAAATTTGTCACCCAGTTTCCACGAGTTGGTGACTTCATTGTATTTTCTTGTTAATTAATTCGTTTTCAGGAGAGACATATATTAAGGGAAGTTATCGCTAGTAGTGACGGATACAGCATAGGTACGATCCTGGGGGTTACTTCCCAGCACAAGGGGAGGGGGTGGTCGGAGATGTAACGAAAATTATGAGGATTTGGAAGCTTATTTTAACACATTAACGTTGCCCAATTTAAAATTTATCAAGGAATTAACTTTTTTATAATAAATTTGTGCTTTTTTAGTGATTTGCGTTTTACTGGCTATTCTCTCCTGTATGTACTCGCAACTTAAAAAAATTTCAGTTATTTAAGTTCATATTGTATACCACCTCTCTGGAACTGCCACTGATTGCATGCGAGAATGCAAACCACTAGAGAGAAATGCACAAGGTCAAGGAGTAATTTAGAAGCGATGTCGAGCTTTGATTGTGGTGTTAACATCATCAACTTTTGTGCGAGAAGGTGATAACCATCAAATTTTCGTCGCGAAGAACTCGAGAAGTGGGTGACGCAATTAAAAACGGAAAAATTTTGATCCCTCCATATTTAAAAAGTTATCAAAATAAATGTAAAAATGATGGTAAACGAGCTCTTTGTGAAAATTTCAAATTTTCGTTATTTTTGTAACTTTTATCGTCTTGAAAAAATATACCGTAAGAATCTGTAAAGATAAATCATATTACCATTTCTTAGGATTCAAATATGATTTGCAATGGCCTTGGACTCATTGGAATTAGAGATAAAGTTAAGACTAATAATTTGTTGTGCGATTCAGTCGTTAAAGGGAGCGTGTGAATTGTTTGAAGTATTTCGCCATCACGGATTTTAGCAGTTCATCCCTTTTTTCAATTTTTGTGCACTTTGCTACGAATTATTCTCATACCTGCATCTTACTTCATCTATTATATTGATTGAAATATCAACATTACTCCTCCTTCGTGGTTACTCACTTAAATGCTAATTCCAATCGAAAGAAACAACATGAAAACACTATCGTCATAAACACCCTATCAGATCTACCGCGGAATCTAGGTTTTCGTCTTTTCAAAGCTGGTCTCACGCACAGAAATCGATGATCGCCATTGTTCATACTTCGTATGTTCCTCAGAGAAAGGAAATCCTCTACCCTCGGCAAAAGTATTCTAATTCAATTTGAATTATGTACTTACATTTTCGGATGAATGTCTTTGGTAAATAGCGGATCGCAGATAGGTCGGTGCTGCTGGATCAGCTGCAAACCTGTCACCAGGCATCGCACCTTCCCGTTCTTCCCATTCTTCTGTGGGCTCACGTTGGCATAAATACCCAAAGTCATATTCATCTTGGAAGCGAGCATTTATCGCGTCCATTCCATTGGTACAAAATTCCATCTGCTCAGCTGGCTCATAAGGATGCTGGAATGCACTAGGTTGTTTTGAGGGAAAGTGTTTTTCGTTTTTAACATCACCATCGATATGATGGTATGGGTTCTCGCGGTCCATTCCATTGCGCGGTCCATTCATAGCGTCACCTTCGGTGTCAAGGTGAGGGCTATCGCAGTCCATTGCACTATCTATTTCCTTTGTCTCGTCTTCAGCCAACGTAAATGAATTATTGTGGGCATCAGCACGTTCTACTGGGATATACATTGGTTTTGATAAATCACCTTCACCACGGCCGAAAGTGTCATTGCATCCCATTTGTGTGTTAATGCACAATTTTTTCTTCATAGGCAGCATTTCGGAATTATCAAAATCATGAACTTGGTTTGGTAAGAAGTGGTGTGCATCAATAACGATATCGTTCCCATGAAAAGGAAGACAATCACCATCAATTTCATTTTTCCTTTTGATTCCTTTTCTCTCCGATGGAACTAGATAATTGCCGAAATAAAAGCGTTCATTTACGAAGTTGACAGGAAATACATCATCTCCTTCTCCATGGAAGCGTTTGGCGTTGAGGTTCCCATTTTTGTAGCCGTTTTCTTCATCCCAGCTGTCTGCCTTCCGTTTAGCTGGCACGAAAGAACGATATGAAGTGCCAGGATTTTTTGGTGGGGAAAGCTGAGAACTTACCACCTCAATACGAGTATCAGTGTGATTTGTTTCCTCACGTCTGCCTTTTGCCTTTATCAAATCACCTTTTGCTTTGTATTTTGCAGTTTTGAGACCAAATCCCTCGTTTCTGTGCTCCAGGTGGGCAATATATTCATAATCCAGCCTCTCCTCCAGGCTGTTGCCCAGCACACTTCCAGAGAAACTCGTTTCAACTCTCTTTAATAACCGTTCCATGTTGTACGTAGCGGAAAATATAGATGGCGAGATCTCCTCTTTGGTTCAACTCCAAATCCACGGAGTGGAATCGATTCTGAGATTCTATTTCAGGAAATAAATGCAATCTGTTATTTGCAGGAGTTATTTTTTAACTCTGCTGGTAGAAGTCGAAACTCCGCCGACTGTAGCTCACTGCAAACCCCTGCGAGATGTCTATTTTCTTCCTCTGCTACTCAAGTGATTGATGTATTATTCACTGTAACTGTTTTATACTGTAACCAGTGCGTTTAAACTTCGTTTATAACACCACAATATGCTATCGCATCCGCTCTCTATCGCTTGGAAAATCCAATTGATATAATGTCACCGTACGGCTACGTTTTACTGGTTGCCAGGGTGAACGAAAGTATTGTTGCGGCGCCAGATATGCCCCCTGTCTTATGGCCCGCTTTTGAATCGGTAGTACGGCCTTTCGCCCTATGCTAAATTCCATTGTTTTGGGTTGAATTCAGTTCAATGTAGGATAGGACGGATGGAAAAAGTATGCTTTTTAAAGATTATCATGTTCCCTGAGTGGTAAAAACCATTCGCATCCTCCATCCTTTTACGCCGGATACTGATTTTGAAGCATGTTTCGTAATGGTCAATGTTGTTGTTCAATGTTTTGAAGCGGTTACAGAGTTTTTTAAATTAAGCTCCACTCCTTGCCGGATGATGGGTTAGTAACTATTAAATTCAGTGGCGTAGAGAGGTGGATTCAGGTGGGCCGGACCCCCCCTCCCCCGATATATTGAGACATAAAAAAATAAATTAACCATGGAGCAGGGGAAAGTCGCAAGTGATATATTATCATACCCTTATTAAAAAGGATTGCCCTTTTGTTTAATAAATAAAACTAGACAAATTAAATAGTAAAATATATATTAATGATAAATCATGAATTTAAATAATATTTCTATGACAAATTAATTTTTTCCATAATGAAAAGTGTTAAAATTAGTAAAAACCCGTCACTAGGTACCCTGTTCTTGGAAAATTATCCTCCGGACCCCTCTGTTTTTGGATTTCCACCCCCACCCCCCGGATAAAACTCCTGGCTACGCCACTGATTCAATTTATTCAAATACGAACAGGTGTTAGTGTTAGTGGGAAATACTTACCTGAAATGATATTGTTTTCCTTTTCGGTATCTCTCAACTGTCATTTTATGAAATATTCTTTTCTCAAACTGTGTGACACAATGCTTGAGATACCATTGCCCTTTTGATTCAAAAGCCCCGTGATTCTTTTAAAAGTGTCTTGATGTATGAGAGCGAAAACACTTCCATATGGTGGGAAATGTTAGCGGTTATGAAACGATGGAAATAATGCTGGGGCGAACTTTTTTCTCTCCGTACCAAAAGTGTAGAGACTCCAGTTTGAACGCTTATAAAAACCATACACTTTAATATATTCACTTGATTTTGGTGTTACTTTTTACAGCATTACTTTTCTTGTTTTTTCTAAGGTTCATTTTTAATTTTGGTACGAACAGTAGGGGTATGCGCGCAAATAAATTCATGGCTAGCCCTGGAATGTAGGAGCCACAATCATTTGGAACAAAGTGCGTTTCTATTTCAAAAGGCCACCGTAAAGGCAGTTTTTTAAAAGGTGGAAGTTCTAAGGAATGCAGAACGAAAAAAATATATGGGAGAAAAGCGCGAATATGTGAATGATGAAGAGTTGTTGGTAAGTTAGATTGTATGTTACATAATCGATCGAGTATAGTACCCGAGCCTTCGCGAAGCAAAAGAGTAGGAATAGCTACATCACAGCTGCGATAATACTTACAACTCTTCATTATTCACACATTCGCGCTCATGTACCAAGTGGATTAATAGTTAAGTGTATTAAATAAGTGTAATGAGTGCGTGTGAACCTGATGTCGTGTTTTGTGGACTGACTTTCAGTCGATTCTTTTCCACGCTTATGCCCTAGGTGGGCGAATATATTGAAAGTGCCTGTTACATTGCATTAAATGCTTTCGCTTGAGCACGCGTTTTGGAATTTTTTTGTTTTTACAGCTTTTCAATCGTTAAAGAAATTCAGTACTAACTTTTTCTTGAGTCATCAGCATAGATAATGTTGATGTTCAGGAGATCTTTAAAAAGTGAAAAAGGTATAATGATTTAGGACTCGAACACACCCAAAACTTCACCGCAACTTCCGCGCACAGTATAGAACTACTCGGGCACGGAGCGATGTGTTAGTAAGAGAATAAACTGTGAGTCCAAATTTGAATCTTAAAATAGGAAAATCCTCGCAACAGAGCCCGAAAGAAAACACTCCGACGGCCAACGTGATCGTGGACGTGAGTTAGCCCAGTGCATTCCATCCGCTAATATTAATTCTGATTGGGCTCATGCTCCTGGAGTTCGACTCCAGCTTCGGTGGCTAGGTCGCGTCCACCTCCCTCCTAGTCTGCTTTGGGTGGCAAACGAGCATACAGGTCGCTTTATGTGCCAACCTCACAAGTTTTCACCGACCTGGACCCATCTGTTAAGTGGGACTCTGGGGTGTCTACATACTTTTGAAAACGATAGCACATTTTGTAGAGAGTTATGATAACAGATATCTTATGGTTTGATTATATGCTATTGTCATGATGTTTTTCCCTTTTATTATGCACGATATTTTTTGAGGGACCGGCGGAATGGTGAGAAAATGATAAGTCCTCAATGTAAGGTTGGATTCGAGGCACAAGTGCAAGGATAGGAATAGAAAAAGCCTAAAAACTCACTATTTTGAACAATATATGTTAAGAAATTCTACGGGAGGGCCTACACCTTCCGCTTACCCTGGCTGGCATTCCATTACCCCAGTATTAGTTAAAAAAAAACCCTAGCTTCAATTCCTAGCTCGGCCCGTGATGGGTGTCATCCATTTCGATTAGAAATAAATGTGTTATTATTGATTGAATCATTATTTTAATAATTGTTATCAATAAAAAAATCAGTATTAATTATTTCTTTATTCATCTGCGTGGAATATGTCAATGATAGAAATACCTATTTAAAAAAAAAATATGTTTACATCGGACTCGAACCGTCCCAGAATTTAATCGCAACTGCCGACCGCGGTGAAGTTCTGGGAAGGAATAGGTGCTTCATAAGCGGTGATTCCTATGTGTAAAGATACTGAGAGAAAAACTCACCAAGGAGCCCGAAAGAAAACACACCGACACACATTGGGCTGAAATCAAAAGAAGGTGGCCTGGACCTCAACAACAATTTTATGAATTACGTATTTGAAACTTCTCATAAATATTCACAAACAAATTCTGCGTAGCATGCCAGATTTATTTTTTCCTTTGCTCTCTCGTTAACGTGATCAAAATTGAACAAATTCAGCGAAAAACGACCACCCGCGATTTTTCTTTTCTAATCAACTGTATCTCGGTGTGTTTAGGGTGGTGGAATTATGCTGCTCATGGTAAGCGAATACAGGTGAGAGGACAGTGAAAATAGAATGCAATTATGACAGTGAACAGGGGAACGTGATATGTTTGTATCAGGGGTTGTCTGGCCAGAGGTCGGCGATCGCCTAGGGCCCTCCCATACGCTCGTCTCTATCGTGAAGCTTATATGAAGGGTGTAATAACCAAAGACTCGTATTACTTGAACCAAAGTAGTCGTTGCAATTATAATATCCTAAGTTTTCATTAGTCACTTTATTCACAACATGTTCAAAATAAAAAGGTCACGTAGAAGTAAATAAAATAAAAGTGTTATAAGATAAAACAGAATATGATGCTTTTTTGAAAGGTTTATTGAAAAGATTATTTTTCACGTTTTTTTTGTTTGCCAGTGAAGTTTAACAGAGAAAATCGTCTAATTAGATAAAATCGAACCGTAATACATAATTAAATTTTACATGCGCTGTGAAATTCTCACTTTTGCTCGTATTTTTCTTCCGTAATTGCTATTTTTATCGAATTTGATCGTAATTTTTCTTCCGAAATTGGTATTTTTATCAACTTAAATCTTGTTTTTAAGAGCCAGAATAGCGTCAAAATCCATTTCCGGCCTTGCGATTTTACTACATTTTTCCGGGGGAGGACCTTCAACCCGGGAGAGGGCTGGAAATAGGGACCCCCCAGATGGGCCCCAGTAAAAGGCCCCCAATCACCCCTCGCCGCCACTGGTTAGTATTGTACTAGTGTAGTTAAGTACTTCAACATGGGAAGAGGGACAACTGAATGGTAAAATACATCTTCTGCGGCTGGGATATGGATAGTTAGAGGGAACCTTCAGACCACGCGAGGCATTTTCAAATCCATCTACTTTTGGGGGATGAAAAAATGCCCTGTCCCCATTCCAGACCTACCACCCAACGCCAGTTTACGTCATCATGAATCACTTCCCTCATTTCCATTGTATCTACGAAAATCCTCCACCCTTCTTCACATCGCAATTCCAGAAACCTCCCTCCCCGAAATTCTACCTCCTCCTCAACCACTAGCCCGTTGAAATGCATGAATAGGCTGTCATCCAAGAATCACACGAACCTTAAAAATGTGCTGAAATCTGGGTCGGTCGTGAGTATAGAAATGAGCTAAAGTGATTTTATCGTGTCAAAGATGGAGATATTGCTAACTCACGTCATGTCATAGCCGGGAGAGGTCGTGTCTTTGCCCATCGGAGTGACGCAGTTCAGTGGTCAAGGTGGATGAAGTTTTTGAATCATCCCCAAAGAACCGAAGTTAGCTCAGTTGCTGGGCGACCAGGTCAGGAGAGTGTTGAATATTGATTCTTGGGAGAGGTGTGCGTAAGTGAAGTATTGAGTAAGAGCGTAATTGAATTATAATGCGGAACAGGGGAACGTGATATCTTCATGAGTTACTCAACTTGGGAGGAGGGAAAATTGAATGGTCCAACATAATTACAGCGGATGGAGTAAAACCACGATCGGGACAGAAAAATGGATAGTTGGAGCGAACCTTCAGACTGCGTGAAATTTTATTAACTCCATCTACTTTTAGGGGATGAAAAAAATGCCCTATTCCCATTCCATCGCGCACATCACCCATTACCTTTTACGTCATCATGAATCACTTCCCTTGTTCCCACTGTATGTACGAAAACACTAAACCATTACCTCATCTCACAAATCCAGAAACCTCCCTCCCCGAAACTCTAACCCCCACCTCACCACTAGACCATTGAAAGGCATAAATTAGCTGTCATCCAAGAATCACATGAACCTTAAAAAACGGCGTGACGCGATTCAGAAGTCGGGGTGGGTAAAATTTTTGAATCATCCCCAAAGAACCGAAGTTAGCTCAGTTGCTGGGTGACCAGGGGCCGTATTCTGTATTTCGTCGGTGACGCTCCGGTCGGTTTCCCTTTCAAGCCCACCGACTGGACATCAAACCGTACCGACAACGGATGCCGCACCGACGACGACACTTTCAGCGAATCTGTAAGGTCGTCGGTTTCAAACCAGTCGGTACGGTTCCCTCTCCTTCCAAACAGGGAAAATCCGACTATATCCGAAGTTTCACGTGTCTCCACCAATGAAAGAAGGGTAAAAACAAGTGAAGACTCATTGGCACAGTTTGTTGTCGTCATTCTCAATCTTTTTATTTGCGGAAATTACGACTTATTGCTGGATTAAGATAAACGATATTGGACAAGTTGTTAACAATGCTTATATAATGTGTGGTAGTAATGCTGTACCTACAGAATCGAAGGAAACAATATTAAAACATCACAATAAAGTTTGTATGTGATGGAGATTGTTGTTGCTGGAATGAATTATTGAAACTATCCTTGAGATTGTAGTTTCTTTTTTTAAATATTGGTTCCGTGTAATGCTATTTATTCATGATTTGGTAATATAGTTGTCATTAAGTAAGTTCCGTATAAATGTTATCAACGGAAGGTTATGCCATTGGCACCGTAGCAGACGAAAATAGCATACCATGGAACGTGAACGTAGGATTCAAATGTAAATGTCATATTAGAGGAACAAGTTAGGAAATTGTTATAAAAATATGGAGCTGGGTGTAATTAAAAGAAGTGTAATGACGAGGAAGTAAATAAATTGTGATTGGGTGAAATACATATGTATAAGTTGCGCATTCCAAGTGAGAGAAAATGATAATATTGCGGTAAACCTCATACTCATTAACAAATATCTTCTTTTATCGTCAAGGGAATCAATGGCTGACGATGAAATGAAATATAGTTGCCCGTTACAAATGAAAGAAACTGATACCGTTGTGGCAAACTTCATACTTAAATAAAAAGATCTTATTTCTATGCCGAGAGAAACGCCAAATTGATGATGGAGTGAAATAACAGTCGCCTATTCAGAGTGATATAAAGTGATAACATTGCGGCAAAACTCATATTTAATCAAATATATCTTTTATATGTCAAAGGAGCAAATAAATCATGATAGAGAGAAATAAAGCCTATTACAAGCGAGTGAAAATGGTAACATAAATGAGAGAAAGTCATTATATGTTAGCAAACCTCATTTTAATTAACCATTATCTTATATTTCTGTCAAGGTAATCAATGTAGATTATGACACAGTGAATTATAGAGGCGTATTCGAAGGGGCAGAAAAAGATAACATTGCAGAAAACCTCTTTTTTATTTGGTGATGAGGTAAAAACAAAATAAAACGTACAATGCGCACCGGGGAGTTCATGAAACCCACTAGTCGGTGGCCGTACCGACACCTTTTTGGTGTCGGTACGGCTACCGACGATCTCCCGTCCTCTCGTCGGTGCCGCACCGACCGGGTTCGTACAGAATCGCACGACTTCTTACCGGGAGTCGGTGTGACGTCGCACCCGACGAATCGGTGCCGCACCGATCGGTTTGGAGTTACAGAATACGGCCCCAGGTGAGGAGTGTGTTGAATGTTTATACTTGGGAGTGGTGTGCCTTTCCCGGCGAGTGAAGTTTCGTTACCTACTTCCAATTTTCTTTAACACAGGGATTGTGATTAGTAGTAGTTAGTAATGGGCGCCAATTGTTCGTTGCGCACCGCGAAAAAGTGCATCGCTCGAGAAGCAGTTGGTATTAATTTCTCTTTTGAAATCGCTGCATCAGTTCATGGCGTTGAAATTGCGTTCGATGGTGTATAAGTGTGGAAGCATAACTGGAGAATAGTGTGATATTAGTGTTTATATTGGTGCCGTGAGAGTCTTTGAAGAGGAACGCCCGAATCAGCGGTTCACGAATCTAAGAACATAGCTTCATTCCCGACGAGTGAGAAAAAATGGCCCCACGTCAAAGGTAAATATACAAGCTCTAATAATCATCGAATTGAAAGCTAATTTTTACCTGGACATGAGCAGTTTTTAATGAGAAAACCATCAGATTGACTTTAGGAATAACATCGAGTACATCTAGAGTTCTTTTCGCGATCCGGCTATTGCAAACTTTAATACATCCGATTTCATATTTTTTCGAACGTAACTTGATTGCTTGAGAACTTAAGAAAAGATAACCACCAGTACGAGAACGCCATGTCACGATCCCCCTCGATTTGCAGGTCCGAAAGAAACGATAAATTAAGAGAGATTTTGCCGAACGTATAAGAATTCACTTTCCCGCCTAACAATGAAGGACTTAAAAATGGTGATTGGAACTAAAAAAGAGTTTTTGCTTTTTGTTTACCAAAAGTGTGTGTCCTTACACCCCCTGCCACACTCCTATTGAGATGGCTTGCATTGGGGTAGTATGTAGATGTAAATGAGATACGGAAATCCGAGGGGTCAAAATCGCCCGGCAGATTTTATGTGTATATATATCCCTAAAGTGTCCTGACATGCGCCATCGCCTCTCGTGTCCTTACGATTCGAGTAAGACAAGTCTTTGAATTTGTTGGTTTGCGTTGTCCTAGAAATCCATACTGGCTATACAGCGTAGTTTACTTCACATGCGTGCAATCTTTTTCTCTGGACATGTGGCTTCAAGTAATTGATTTTCGATTTAATTATGTAGCTTATCGCAAATCAGACGTTAATTATGCATACTAAAGACTTTTCACCTAGCACTGATTATCTCCCCTCGATGGTTATTTTTTAACGTACTTACACCCTTTCGATGAATTTACGATCTAATTTTAGAGGACAGCGGCAATTTCCACTGCATTCACAGGGTTTATTTACGATTGTCACTACTGTATAAGAGGCATTGCTAGTATCGCGCACATCCAACCCCAATTAGAGTTAAAAGTCTGCCCGTGAAAGTTTTATTCATGCTACTTCACATTCAGATTGTGACCCAAGTTTTCTCATCGCGATTTGAATTGCCCGTTTCGTTGGTACAGACCTGCGTACCTTCGATAATTATTCAACCTTTGCAACGGTGTCTGTGTCTAAAAATCTTCAGTCTAAGTAATACAATGTCTTTATTTTCAGTATTCCGAGTATGTTTATTTTATAGTGCGTATTTCGGATCAAAAGTTCAATGTTTTTGGTAGTTATTAATCGTACTTGTTGATAATCATGCGAGAGATAAAATGTCACATAGAATAAAAAGGTCTAAAAAAGTGCTACTCTGGCAATAAAAATCATTAATTATGTGTCACCAAATAGGTATTTTATGGAGGCCTGACGGTACAGAAGTGGCAGTTTTTTTAATCGTTTTCTCTGCATTTTAATAGATTGTGAAATGGCACCGTTATGAAGTACATTGGATTTCCGTTAATCGGAACCAACGGAACCCTATTCGGAATACTTGATTGTTTGGAAAAGCAAAATAATGTTAATGAAACCAGTTTGAAACAGAGTAACGAAACTCAAGCGTACGAAGTGCATAGGATCACGTTACGATACAAGACTGTACTCGCCGTGTGTTTTTCGACGCAAAATACTTCTAGTTTACATACGCGTCTTCGGCAGTCAATTCTACTATAGAAATTGATGATAATGCGCCAGAAAAACTCATCCATTCTGCGTTTGTTATGCATTAGCTGTTCGCATGCTCTCGCAGTTGTCTCAAGGAAATTTTTATCTTAATAAGGTAGTTTCATTCATCAAAGAAAACGAAATTCATTGATTGCGATTCCTTACCCGCCATTACTGTATTCATAATATACAAATTATTTGGTTTTTTCAATATCGGTTTAGACTGATGGCAATGGTCAATTTTAACCTCATTTGAAAAAGGCCAGATTGGCGCCCATGCGATAGCACTCCACGTGACGTCACAGGAACCTAGTTTCTATACGAGTAGATGGGAGTTTTACATCGTCTGAGATTATCAATGCATGCATGAGGCACAGAGCTCAGGGAAACATGTCTTGATAATTACCTATTAAAACTGCCTAAGGTCGGAAAGTTTCCTTCGTTTGATAGGGTATTAATAATACTTATTTAAGCCATGCGCAACCTGCTAGCAGGGTATTCAGCTACCTGCTAACATCCTGCGTCGTATCAGCGCTCAGAGCCTCGTCCAAGGTCACCTCACTTGCGGCTGCGGGAACCAGAACGACGTCACACGGAGTTTTCCCTACATTCCTACTTAGCCGTCGCGTTTTCGCGCGCTTAAAATTTTTCACTTTTCATTAAATCGCGAAAAATGGATACGAAAAATAGATATCTTCATGTAAATATCTAAAAGCGTGAAATACGTACTCCAGGAGTAATAATCTTTCGATTTAGGCAATAAAAAATAATAGGAAACCACCCTATTTGCTGAGCCGAACATTTGAACTGACTGACTCGCGCAGTGCTCATCACTATGCTGCGAAGTTTTAAGATCAGAGCAATGTCGACAGCGTGTGTACACTATGAAATCAATCGTCACGGAGACTTGATCAGAATAATCTCTGGCTCGTTGCATGATACTTTACAAATTGATTATTCTGTTTCGATTAGTGTCTGACTTACTTATAAATTCGTGAAAATTAACTGCCTGCTTGTCCGGTTTTCACTGTTGGCTTAAGTTTTACGCATAATAAAACTACCTTTGTCAGCAGTTGCGGTGGCGAATGGAGTAGATGTGAGACTATGCTGGTGATTGTTATTATATTAAGCACCCGGCGTGGGAAATTTTTTTTTCAGTTTTTTACCCTGTACGGCCGTTTTACATTTATTTATGTAGTGCAAAATAATTTTAAACTCGCTGCAATAGCTTTATTAAGATAATTTTTTAACGATAATGAGTTATATAAAAGTTATGAATTGTGTAGTGTTATACGTATGATTTCTATGAATGACTAGTAAATTTTTAACATTAGGGATTTGCATATGAGGGTAACCGTAATGGTGAAGTCCCAAAAAAGCCTATTCGCTAAGTAGATTGTTCCGGCTGAATAACAGCCCCGAATTTTTTCGCCCCTCCGCTTATGGGGAGGTTTGTGGTGTTGTATGCTATACTGCATCACCCGCCTTCAAACTTATGTGTGGCTGCATCGAAAATGCGCCACCATGGATACGGCAACACCTCCACCGACATAGAGGATTATCCTCGATCAAATGGCGAATCCTGATGTCCTCGGAATCGTGGCTCGCCGTTCTTCTTCGCCTGTATATCAGTGACTCGTCGCCTTCTTTTTAAACGCCTTACTCAGTAATGAAAGGTATCAAGACCTACCCGAAGACGTCCGTCCTCTAAAATTGAGCGTTCGCAATGCTCTCATACAAACGGAATTATAAACATTATACCGGGGAAATAATTATATTCGTCACATTATGACAACGAACAATAGATCCAGCCACGAATTTTTCCCCATATTCTACGAAGCATGATTCGCCCACGACTCTCTTAGAATGGAGTTTACACTCGTCGGGACATCTGCGAACACGCTCAGCGTATTGGGAATTGAAAATGCCAATGGGCTCAATCGTTCCGGTGGTGTCGTCTGTAAAGGATCATGCAACGAGCCGGGGATCAGCGGCGCAGCGAGGGATTGGGGGTTTTGGGGGATAACCCCCCCCCCCCCCCCAGAGCTCAGAGATATTTTTAAGTGTAATCAATTTTATTTTATTTTATTGGATTGATATTATTAATATAATAGTGTAAGGATTATTAAATATCCCTCAGAAAGCCGTAAAACTCACCATTTTGAACCATTTATCCTAAAATTTCGCAATTTATTAACCTCGTACCTACCGCTTATCCTGGTGAGTATTCCGTACCCACACATACCCTGGTATTAGCTGCACCTAAACCCCCCAGCCTTAATTCCTGACTGCGCCCCTGCCAGAGATTACACGCATCAAGTCTCCGTGACGATTGATTTTATGCTGCACAGGCACTCTGACATTTTTCTGATCTTAAAAAGTTCGCAACACCAAGCACGAGGTCCAGAGGATGTTGCATGGCTAATGATTTCTTACGCGCTTATTCATTTGTCGAAACTCTACTCCTTTAATGCATAACCATTTCTGCAGTTGACTGTGAATTTGAATTTCTGCTGTTAATTAAGTAGTGACTTAATTAACAGCAGAAAACGCCAATGTTTCTTCGAAATATCATCATTTCAATGATGATAATGAAATATTTTAAAAATGTATGCATAATGCACATTAAATTTAGTGATGAAAATTTATTGGCAAGCCTAACATTCCGTTAGCTCCATGTTTTTGATGAAAGGAAACTTGATTTTTTGGAACCGTTCGAAATTGTAAATTTCCCCGTTCATTTTACATTGTGGATGGATCGAATGTTCCTATTTCACTCACCTCTACTGCGCATTACTCTACCTCCCATCCGTCGCCAGTGTACGACATCATGAGTACGCTACGCTACGCTGATTTTTCACGGCTTTTATTTAGTCTCAAGTTCCCAGCTGTTATGGCTGTCTACTGTGAGTTTCATGGCAATTTGTAGTTTCAGGCGATTAATTTCTCTTTAAGATCATGGCATATCTACGGCTTGCTTAAGTGGGGGAGGGAATATGAGAGGGGGATAAGGGATGTTTTGGGGACTTGGCGTTTTCAGAAGGGGTATAGTCCCAAAGGGTTTTCAAAAGTTCGTTCTGCGTCGCTGCGAATGATTTCTCAAACCGGGGAAGGTATGATTTGAGAATGGTGAGAAGGGGAGTTATCTTCAGGTCTTTCCTGATATTTCTGTTGGAAAAAAACCATGGTGCCCCAACAATTCTTCTTATGATGGCATTTTCGGCAGATTGAATTCGTTTTAGGTGCATCGCTGCAGCGTGGAGCCAGGCCGGGGATGAGTAAGACAGGATAGCCTTGATGCAGCTGTTGTATAGGAGCAGTTTTGCTTTGAGGCTCAGCGGCGAGGTAGATTTTAGAAGAGGTCGCAGAGCTGCGTGTATTCCTTTCGCCTTGTTGATGGAACATTTAATGTGGTCGTTCTAGGTTAACCGTTAGTCCATGTGGACGCCAAGGAATTTCGTGGATCGTTCTTTCGGGATTCTTTGGTCGTCATCATGAGTCACTTCCCTCATTTCCATTATATTTAGGAAACAATCCGTAGCGAAGGAAACCCTCCCACTTTCCTCGTCTCTCAAATCCAGCATATCCCTTTCCCGGAACCCTACCCTCGCCCTTTGTATATCTGTAGGCTGTCATCCAAGAATCATATACTTGAAAATGGCATTATGGTCTGAAACCTAGGTCTGTCGAAATAAAAGATCGTGGAAAGAAGACTAAGAGATTTCATTACATTAAAGAAGGAAAAATTGTTAACCGACGCCATGACCTAACCGGAAGAAGCCGTGTCTTTCCCCTTCGGCGTGATGCAATTCGAAGCCGATGCGATGATGGGTAAAAGTTTGAATCAGCGCTGAGGAACTGAAGAGAACTCAGTAGCTAGATGTCCATGCGTGCGGTGTGTTGACTTCCGTAATTTGTGAATTCTGTTCCTTACTTCCAATAATCTGTAACATGTGATTCCAGTTATTTGCAAATGCAACAAACCGGAATTTTCCCTGTGCACTGTGAAGAAGTGAATTGCTCTACAAGATGTTGGCAATAATCTCAATATTGAAACCTCTTGATCAGTGCATGATCACAGTGTTGTAAGTGCGTTCATTGGTGTACGTATGGAATTATATTGTGGGAATGGTGTGATGACGTGTGTCTTGGTACCGTGGGGGTTGTGTAAGAGGAATAAACTGCCCGACGGAATTTCAGAATATGCCTTCATTCCCTTAAAAAGTGGGAAAATGGCCACATGTCAAAGGTAACATTAATAGTTTAAATAGCTATCGCATTTTAAAACGTATATTTCGATGCAAGCACTTGTTTATGGGAAAACGGACATTTTGCAGTCATAAATTACATTCCGTCTACATTGATTTATTTGCGTTATGTAGCTGTGGTTGAATGCAGTTTATATAACATTTTTTATGAACGATACCACAGTATTTCCAGTACTACCGTATACATCCCGTATTTCTCCCCTGGTCGCACTAGTTCTTAATTCATTTGTTGCTTGTTGCCGACATGAACTCACCAGTAATCCCCAATAAAGAGAGGGAAATGATGAAAAGATTGAGTATCATAGAATTATGTCGGTAACTTATGTGGGAAAAGCCAATGGATTTTCATTTCTTTAGTAAAATCAACCAATTCATCGCTATTGAAATATTTTAATGTGTGTAATCCTAATGACATATTTGGAAATATTGATATTTTGTGTGGGGATATTTCTTTTGCTACATTGTGACGAGTTTCAAATGCAAAGAAGCGTAAGCTACATATAATTCAAGTTTTAATGGACAATAAAAACTATTGTTAAAATGCCGCGTCAACGTCCTCACGCATGATTCAATAAACTAATTAAGGCAACGGAAATTTAATTTTTCTTTACCTTTCTCATTATCAGAGGTGGGAAGCCCCTCTTAGTTATTGTGTAAGCTTGTATTTTTAAACGAATACCACTGAAAAGGTTAAAATGCAGGTCATAGTTTAAAGTCACTGGTGAGGTGGCATGACTGTGTTTTATTTTTTGAAGACTATATATTTGACCCATAGCTTACGATTCTTCCTTTCGAGTGACAAATTAAACTAACAGTCTCTAATCATTAGTCGTATTTCTGAATTAAACTCAATTATTGTTATCATTAACATTAGGAGGAAATCTACATTTAAGACTATATTTTCAGGGGTGGCAACCAAATAATTTTGAAAGGAGATTTATAAAAAAATTCATGGAGCCAAAAAAAATTTCATTTCTTTCCGACGAATTATTCTGGGTCTTCGTGTTAAAGGATACGGAGTTGATGCTTATACCTTAAGGAACAAGTGTCCGTGGAAAACCTCATCCCGTATTCTAATTATTAAATTAATTACCGCGACCATTTTGTAAACGTAGTTTTTTTGTAAATATTGAAGATAACTTTGGGTATTCCGATATCGCAAGCGTTTCTAAACGCCTGACGTTAGTGTATCTGCCTCACGACCCATCTAAACTACAGCACAGGAGTGACGGTTTTTTATCACTTTCACTGTTTTTTTATAAATTGTGATATGGCACCGTTTTGAAATCATGGGAATTTTCGTTAATCCGAACCAATTTGGACGAAAAATTTTGAAATACTTGATTGCTCGGATATGGACTACAAAGAGAAAAAGAATACCGGTTTGAAACGGAATAAGGATACACAAGGGAACGAAGTGCATAGGATCACGTTACTGCACAAGACTGTACTCGACGTACCTCTTCTTCGACGCATCATACTGCTAGCTCGCAGCCTCGCGTTCGGCAGTCAATTCTATTCCTCTAATGTAAGTTGGTGCGCAAAAAAGTCATCTATTTTGTGTTTGCAATGCATTAGCTGATAGCATGCTCTCGCTGTTCTTTCAAGAAAAGATTTCTCTCAATTCATATTTTCAACGATTTTCGTCAAACGCATACTGCAGTGTCTGTGACCATCATCGCAGCCTTCATCCTCCGCCGACCACCTCCCTCCTATACATCGCGGTTGCCCTCACAATTTCAAAGACTCTGAATAGCACACGCTAAGGTCCTTTTCGTGGTTTACGGTGAAAAATATAACCCAGAAACGGGAGACTAAAGGCCTTTAGTGACATAGGCATTGCATATTTGGCACCGATATACCATATCCTGAGCGACCAATGAAATCAGAACAAAAAACTTCCGTGTATTGCATTAATTTATTCTACTTTTCGGCATAAGGTACTATTTCTTCTCGAAACTGAATTTTTAAATATTCATTCATCAAGAATATCATTTAAAACAAGGATTGTAGTGTGCTGTGTAGGGGTGCAATACTTGAAGAATATCCTCTATAATTCCTCAATTAATATCTCGCCTTTGTTGTGTTTTTTTCCATAACGCCATTCCGTCCAAGGGCCAGTGAAATTCACTTAATTAACCACAAGGGGAGGCCTTTTTTCAATCTGGAGAATTAATAAGTTCAATGCCTCTAGCAAAGAGCTTCCAATTTTATAAGGGCAAAAATTTAAACTTAACGCTTCAATTCTTAGTTATGAATCGTCATATTGTAAAGCCATTTAGAATATTAGAGACATTGCCCGTTTGTGGGAAAACTTGGAAGAGGGTATATAATAGTGTTTAATTACCGTCGTGAAAGAAGTAGAGAGATAACCGTTACGAACCTCGATATTTATTGAGCTTTGGTGTCAATAAAGAAATTTTTGAATTCAAAGCATTTTAATTGCGCATAGTATCCAATCACGATATATTGAATCGGAATCTTCAAAGTTTAATTTCAATGGCATTCATTAATCTACATCTACATATTACCCTGCGAGCCACCTCTAGGGTGTTTGGCAGGGGGTGATCAATCACCAGCATGCAGCATGCATTTGGACTCCCACATGCACACCATACCGTCCAAAAAACGTCCCGTATAATAACAAACTATACTACTATATGCTGTTAGAAATAATAATTGAATTAAGAAACATGCATTAAGTTTTACATAGGTTAGTAGGCTACACTACAAGTCACGCAATCTATTTACGAGTTCTATTGCCGCCGTTATAATCTCTTATTGATCGTGGAAAAAATGACGTTCGGAATCTGTCTGTTCTGCAATCTATCTCTCTTATTTTATTTATATGATCTGATCTACCGTAGTATGTTGGCGTCCGTAAGATATGGTCAACTTCATCAGAAAAGACACTGCTCTTGAATTCATCTAAAAGGTTTAGTCTATTTTTCAATCTACGGTCCGACAGAGATTCCCATCCGAGTTTATCTAAGAGGTCAGTTACACTAACAAGACTATCGTAACGACCTTTCACATACCTGGCAGCTCTTCTTTGCACGCGTTCTAACTCTGTTATTAAGCCTTTTTCATGAGGGTCCCAAACACTGGCAGCGTATTCCAAATGTGGTCTAACGAGGGAAAAGTAGCTAATTTCTCTCACTTTGGCGTCGCACTTTCCTAATATTCTTTTAACAAAACCCATTTTACGATTGGCTTGACCGGTTATTTCTCGAATATGTTTATTCCACGATAGATCATTATTGAGTCTAACTCCTAGATATTTCACGGATTCGACAGTCTCTAATTGGGTGCCCCGAATGATATAGCTACGTTGTAGGGAGTTATTCTTCTTCCAGAAATTCATTACGACGCATTTTTTCAAATTTAATTCTAACTGCCAAGCATCGCACCAAGCTTGGATAGCAGCATGGTCATTCGTTAGTTCATCTATATCTTTGCTGTAACGGATTTCTCTGTAAACTACAGCGTCGTCTGCAAATAATCGTAACTTACTGTGCACTACTTCGCCAATGTCGTTTATATAAAGAAGGAATAGGAGTGGGCCTATGACACTACCCTGAGGAACGCCAGAAGTGACTCTAACCTCATTGGAGACTGCACCGTCTAATACTACTCTTTGGACGCGGTCGCTCATAAATTCTCTAATCCAGGAAATGACATCTTCGTCTAGGCCGTAAGATTTCAGTTTCATTATTAACTTTCCGTGGGGTACTTTATCAAATGCCTTTTTGAAATCAAGAAAAATCGCGTCTACTGGAATGTTGTCTTCCCCGGAGACTAAAATATCGTGGGCGAAAAGCGCTAACTGAGTTTCGCACGATCTGCTTTTCCTGAATCCATGTTGAGTTCCCATTAATAAGTTTTGCGCGTCCAGGTGTTTCATTACCGAGCTGACTAGGATGTGTTCAAGGACTTTGCAAGAGATGGACGTTAAAGATATCGGCCTGTAATTAGATGGCTGTTCCTTGTCTCCACTTTTAAATATTGGCGTTAAATATTAATGACCATATCCGTGGACTAATTGCTCATTCGTGTTTCACCACAAAACGTTTCCCCCCCTTAAAAAATCGTGGTTTTGCGACTTTAATAAGACCTTTGCAACAAATCGTTTGTAAAAAAAAGATGAACTAGATAATAACCACCGCCGTTCAGCGATAGAGGCATTTATTTATACAGTTGTGGGCCTGTAGTTGTATTCGTCGACGGCTTCGTCTTCGCTAATATTTTTATCGCATACGGGTGTCAACCTTACACCATGAAATAGGCCTTTGCATATGTTCGCCATAGTCATTGATAGCGTGAGGCCCAGCGTGTGTTCTAGAGGAGGGTGGATGTCGGTTAAGGACAGAAGGAACATCTGATTACGACGCTGAAAAGGTAGTCAGATGTGACTACAGAGTCAAATGCCCCAGTGGACAGTGGCGCAGCGAGGGGGGGGGTTTTGGGGTTAAACCCCCCCCCCCCCAGAGCTCCGAGAATTTTTAAAGTTTAATCCATTTTACTTAATTCGACTAGTAGTACTTATACGATAAAGTAAGGATTATAAAAATATTCCTCAGAAGGCCGTAAACCTTAACATTTTGAACCAATTATCTTAAATTTTTCCGAGGGAGGAACCCCGCACCTCCCGCTACCCCTGGTGGGTATTCCATACCCCCTAACTCCCCAGTATTAGTTGTGCCTAAAACCCCCCCATAGCCCCAATTCCTAGCTGCGCCCCTGCCCGTGGCTATGCCTGATAGGAGTTGAATTTCAACAAATGAATAAGCGCGTTAAAATTCCATAGCTATGCTACGTCCTCTGGACCTCGTGCTATGTGTTGCGAAGTTTTAAGATGAGAAAAATGTCCACAATGGGTGTGCAGCATGAAACCATCCGTCGCGGAGACTTGATCCGTGTAGTCTCTGGCTCTTTGCACGATGCTTTACCCACTACATCACCGGGACGATTGAGCCCTCAGGCAGTTTCAATTCCCAATACGTAGCGCGTGTTCACAGTGGCGGATACGTATGGGGGCGCAGGGGTGCGCGCCCCCCAATAGGGTAGTTTCCTTCATCAAAGAAATCGAAAGGCATTGATTGCGATTCGTTAACCACCATTAGCGTATTCATATGATACAAATTATTTGGTTTTAGAAATACCGGTTTAGACGAATGGCAAGAGTCAATTTTTATCCTCATTTGAAAAAGGCCAGATTGGTGCCCATGCGATGCCACTCCACGTGACGTCACAGGGACCTAGTTTCTATACGAGTAGATAGGAGTTGTACATAATCTGAGATTACCAATGCATGCATGAGGCACAGAGCTCAGGGGAACATGTCTTAATAATCACCTATTAAAACTGCCTAAGGTCGGAAAGTTTTCTTCGTTTGATAAGGTATTCATAATCCTTATTAATTAAGATATTTCTAATCATAGTGAGTCTAAATTGTGTACACCTATTCAATGTTATGTCGTTAAAATATACCCAGAAAATACTATTTTCGGAATGGAGTATTTTTAATTGCTGGCAATAATTTTTCGTTTGTTAGTAGCATATTCTGTGACATTTTTGAAAGTAACAAAAAGAAATGGATGGACATTTCTAAACATTGTAAGGATACATCTTGTTCCCCTATTCAAAGTTATCTCGTTAAAATCTACCCAGATATACATACTTTATGAATGGAGGAATTTAATTTCTGGCAATAATTTTGCGTTTATTCGATGACATTTTTGAAATAAATATAAAAATGGGGGGATATTTATAACCATAGTAAGTCTAATTTGTGTTCAACTGTTCAAAGTCATTTCGTAAAAAATCTACCCAGACACACTGATTTTTTTCATGGAAAATTTTTAATTGCCGGCAATAAACTTTGCGTTTGTTGGTGGCATAATCTGTGACTTTTTTGATAGTAACAAAAAATGGATGGATATTTTTAACCATAGTGAGTATAATTGTGTTCACCTGTTCAATGTCATCTCGTTAAAAACTACCCATCAGACGGATTTTATGAATAGAGGATGTTTAATTGCTGGCAATAATTTTGCTTTTGTTAGTAGCATATTCTGTGACATTTTGGAAAGTGATTAAAAAATGGACGTATATTTATAAAAATTGTTAAGTTAAATTGTCTTCACTATTCATAATTGTCTAATTTAAATCTACCCACATTATCAAATTATATGAATGTAGGAATTAAATCACTGGCAATTATTTAGTTTTTATAAATAGCAAATTCTGTGACATTTTTGAATGTGATAAAAATATGGATGGATATTTCTAACCATAGTGAGTCTTAGTTGTTTTCACGTATTCAAAGGTATCTCGTGAAAGTCTACCCAGACAAACGGATTTTATGAACGGAAGATTCTTAATTGCTGGCAATAATTTTGCATTCCTTCGTAGCATGTTCCATGAAAATTTTGGAAGTAATTAAAAAATCGATCTACATTTATGAACATTACGAGGATAAATTGTGCACACCTATTGAAATTTATCGTGTTAAAATCTACAGGGACAAACGGATTTTATGAATGGATGAATTTTAATTGCTGGCTATAATTTTGCGTCTGTTAGTAGCATATTCTGTGACATTTTTGAAAGAAGAATAAAAAAATAAATGCATATTTATAAACATTGTAAGGATACATTGTCTCTCCCTTTTCAAAGTTGTCTCATTCAAATCTAACCAGATTAACAGATTTTATGAATGGAGGAATTTAATCGCTGGCAATAATTTAGCGTTTATTAGTAGCATATTCTGTGACATTTTTGAAAGCAATAAAAAAATGGATGGGTATTTTTTACCATAGTCAGTATAAATTGTGTTCTCTTAATGGGAGTTGTCTCGTTAAAATCTATCCAGACGATCGGATTTTATGAATGGAAGATTTTTAACTGCCGGCAATAATTTTGCGTTTGTTCGTAGCATGTACCATGACAGTTTTGAAAGTATTAAAAATATTGATGTACATTCTTAAACATTGTGAGGATAAATTGCGTTCCCCAATTGTAAGTTATCGTGTTAAAATCTACACGGACGGACGAATTTTTTGAATAGAGGATTTTAATTGCTGGCAATAATTTTGCGTTTGTTAGTAGCATACTCTGTGACTTTTTTGAAAGTAACAAAAAAATGGATGGATATTTCTTACCACAGTGAGTGCAAACTGAGTTCAACTGTTCAAAATCATCTCGTTAAAATCTCCCCAAACACATGGATTTTATAAATAGTGGATTTTCAAATGCTGGCAATACTTTTGCGTTTGATAGTAGCATATTATGTGGCATTTTTGAAAGTAATAAAAAAATTCGATGTACATTTCTTAACATCCTGAGGATAATTTGTGTTCACCTATTCAAAGTTATCTCGTTAAAATCTACCCAGTGATACGGATTGTATGAATTTTTCATAGCTGGCTAAACTTTTGCGTTTTTTAGAATCATATTCGGTCACTGTTTGAAGTCTTTGTAATCTAGTTTGAATTCCCACCAATTCAATTCGTTCTTCCTTTATTTATAGAGTAAGTCAAATTTGTGTTAAGTCAAATTTTGTAACTGCCCCCACGTGTTCCGGCACGAGGGTAGTCAGTCAGCCTTTGGTCGCCAGGTAGAACGGTCGAACGGGAGAGTTCTCCTTTTTTGTAATATATAGCATTTTCAATCATCATAAACCGCCTGGTCCTTCGTTTACATATTTATCATTTATCTTTGTGCCCATCGCGTACAGTCACCTTTTTGAAAGTAATAATGAAATGGATGGATATTTCTAGCTATAGTGAGTATAAATTGTTTTCACCTCTTCGAATTTATCTCGTAATAATAGACCTTGACGTACGCATTTAATGAATGTAGGATTTTTAAATGCTGTCAATATTATGCGTTAGTTAGTAGCATATTCTGTGATATTTTTGAATTTTATACGAAAAATAGATAGACACTTCCTAATATTGGGTATAAATTTTCTTCACCTTATAAATATAATCTCCTGAAAATATTCCTAGAAATCCAGGTTTTATTGATGTAGGATTGCTATTTGGTGGTAAATATTTTTAGTTTTGCAGGAGCATATTCTTCAATATTTTTGAAGGGAATGAGAAAAATGGATTGATACTTCATACCATAATGGGTACCAACCGTTTTACTTTGCAAATTTATCTCGTTAAAATCTACTTAGAAATAAGGATTTAATGAATGGAGGATTGATAATTGCTAGCAATAATTTTGAGTTATGTATTAGCATATTCGGCGTTATTTTGTAAAGGTAATCAGAAAAAATGGATTGATACTTTTAACCACATTGGGTGTAAATCGTCTATACTTATGGAAAATTGCCCCTTGAAAATCTACCTAAAAGTAGAGATTTTATGGATGAAGGAGGGTTATTTATTAGCCATATTTTGAACTTTGTACGGTCACCTTTTGTTCAAAAGGATAATATACATACGTATTTTATGACTATTATCTAGCAATAATTTTGAATTTTGTTTTAGCATATTATGTGATATATTTTAAAGTATCGAGAAAATTGGATTTATTCCTCTTAGCTTACTTGTTAATAACGGCCTTAACTTTTAAGAGGAGGAATCTTTTGAAAATCGGTTAACTTATACCGATTTTTTCATTGATCCAGCAATATTTTAACTATCTATTTGCTTGTCTTTTATTTTGGCTAGTTTTGCTTATTTGCTTATTTTGAGCATATGTATTGAAAATCGTCTTTACTTTATTAAAAACATATCTCGTGTAGATCGGCAAAGGTATACGCATTTTTTTAATAGGATGTTTTCCTTTTAACATTAATTTTAAATTTTCTTGCTAGCATTTTCTGTTATATTTTCAAAATTATCGAGAGACATTGGTTGATGCTTCTAACTTAGTGGGTGTTAATCGTCGTAAGTGTTGAATAGTTATCTCGTGGGAGTCTAGCTTGAAATAGGAATTTTGTGAATGGAGAAATTTTATTTTCTAGAAATATTTTTGAATTTGTTGTAGTATTTTTGCCATATTTTTCTATGCTACGAGAAAAATGGATTGAAACTTCCAAGCATATTGTGTAGTTATTGGCTTGACTTTTTAAAAGTTATCTGGTCAACCACGGGTTGGAAATACGGATTGCATGAATGGAGGATGGTTATTATCCATCAGTATTTGAATTATGTAGTAGCATATTCATTGCTATTTTAAAAGCATGTGGGATAAATGATTTATTACTTCTAGGCATATTTGTTTAACATTTTAAAAGCTATCCGACGAAAATCCGCCGAGAAATATGGATTTTATGAATGGAGGATGGTTATTGGTAGCTATTATTTTGAATTTTGTAGTTGCATAATCTAAGATATTTTTTAAATTAATGAGAAAAATGGATTGATACTTCTAACCATATTGGATGTTAATCACTGTAACTTTTAAATGTTATCTCGTTAAAATCGGCCTGGAAAAACGGATTAAAAGGAATGGAATGTTGTTATTTGCTAGCTATAAATTGGAGTTTTGTATTTGCGTATTCTGTAATATTTTTTAATGTAACGAGAGAAATGGATTGATTCTTCTGCGCATATTGGGTGTTAATCGTTTAACTTTTCGAAAGTTTTCTCGTGAAAAACAGGTTAGAAGTACGGATGTTATGAATGGAGGATTGTTATTTGCTAGAATTAATTTTCAAATTTTTAGTTGCATATTCTGCGATATTTTCGAAAAGAGCGAGTGTAATCCTTGATACCTTTAAGCATTTTCGGTGCTCATTTTCTTTACCTTTGAAAAGTTAACCGTCAAAAATCGGCCTAAAAATACGCATTTAATCAATGGCTATTTGCTAGCAATATTTTTGAAATTTCGGTAGCATATTATGTGATATTTTTGAAAGTATCGAGAGAAATGGAGTAATAACTTTTAGCATAATGGTCGTATACGTCTTAACTTTTTTAAATTTACCTCTTTAAAATCAGGTAAGAAATACGAATTTTAAGAATGAAGGATGGTTTAATTACTAGCATTTATTTTTAATTTTGTATTTGAATTTTTTTGATTTTTTTAAGTAAGGAGATAGTGGATTGATATTTCTAAGCATATGATTAATGTTGTTTTGATGAACTGAGAATGATTTTTTGCTGGCAATTAGTTTTAATTTTGCTTTAGCATTTTTTTTGATAATGTTGACAGTGAAATTAATAATGGATTGATCCTTTAAAGCACTTCGTCCTGCATTCAGCTAAACTTTTCAAATATTATCCCGTTAAAATCGGGTCAGGATATATATTTCAATGAATGTTGATCAAATCTTATCTCACAATAACATCAATTTTAGTGATAGCAAATTGAGTGATATATTTTAAAATCACAACAACAATGACATCTGAGCATATTGTATCTTAATTACTAAAATTTTCAAAATTTATCCATTGAAAATAATGGAATAATGTGCAATAAAACATGCTTGCAATAATATTTAGTTGTGTTGAAATCTGTTTGGTGATATTCTTGAAAATAATGAGATTAAGGCATTTATACGTATTGGCATATTGTCTGTTAAACAAACAAACTTTTCAAAAGTAATTTGGTAAAATGCGGGACTGGAATGCAGTTTTTAGGAATGAATGATAATTTTTTGTTGGTAATAAATTTGAATTTTGTTGGAGCATATTTTCTCATATTTTTGCAAGTAACGAGAATGACGGATTGATGCATGGAAGCCCACATTATTTTAAGGAACTAATTTTTTCCGCGGCTAATCGGTAAAAGGCGGGTCAGGAATACTGTTTTTATCAAGATGGAATATTATTTGCTTGCAATAATTTTGGGTTTTGTTGTGGTGTATTTTTTTATATTTTTTTTCACGTAACGAGTATAATGGATCTATGCTTTTGAGAATTTTGGGTGTTAATTTACCAAAATCTTTAAAAGTAATCCCCCAATAATAGGGTCTGGAATTATACGTTTTTTTATGAATGATTGGTAATTATTATTTAGTAATAATTTTCAATTTTGCAGGTTCAACAAACAAATATGTGATATATTTTTAAGTAACGAGAGAAAGGGCTTGACACTTCTAAATATGTTGCGTTTTAATCAGCTAAACTTTTCAAAAGTTATTCGGATAGAATATGGTCAGGAATACGGTATTTATGAATGATATAGTAACGAGATATGTTATTTGATAGTAATTACTTTGAATTTTGTTGCAGCCTATTTTGTGATATGTTTTCATTTAATGAGAATAATTGATTAATTCTTCTATGCATTTTGTATCTTTATTAATGAACTTGTCAAAATTTATCCAGTTGAAATCGTGTCAGGAATAGTTTTTTATGAATCAAGGATGTTTATTGGCTGGAATTTATTTTCAGGATAGGGGTAGTTATTTTTTAATACCTGTTTATATATTTTATTTTGATACGCCTAAGCATAGTCCGTTTTAATCAATCAAACTTTTCTAAAGTTATACGTCGAAAATTGGGTCAAGAGTACAGATTTTATGACTGGAGGATAATTTTTTGCAAGTTATATTTTTTAGTTTTTTGGGACATATTCTTTTATATTCCTGATTGCTACCTCATAAATGCGTAGCAAGGTTTTCGGGTTGACCTCCGTCTCGTTTCATCTTCATGACGGCAGTTTCGCCGGCGTTGCACCTGGCGTCTTCAGATTCGAAGTGTTTGATGCAGGTTTTTGCCCGTATTACATAGGCCTTGGTTTGGACTAGGTGCGCTCTGAGTAATGGTGAAGTTCAGTGCGGGTGTAATGCTGAGAGAACGCGTGCATCACACCCGCACCGAACGTCACCATTAATCAGAGCGCACCTAGTCCAAACCAAGGCCTATGTAATACGGGCAAAAATCTGCATCAAACACTTCGAACCTGAAGACGCCAGCTGCAACGCCGGCGAAACTGCCGTCATGAAGATGAAACGACACGAAGGTCAACCCGAAAACCTTGCTACGCATGCTGCACCACCCCGCGAAAGTCTCCATCAAGAATACCTCATAAATGGATTGGAACTTTAAAAAATAATGTTTTTATATTAACCAAACTTTTCAAAAGTTACCTGGAAAAAATCGGGTCAGGAATACATTTTTTATGAATGGAGAATGTTTATTTGAAAGTTATGTTTTGGAGTTTTGAAAGTACATATTTTGTGATTTTTTTCAAGTAATTAGAAAAATGGAATGCAAATTTTTCGTATTGTGTCTCTTAAGCATGCATTTCAAAAGTTGATATCAGGTAGACTTAAATATGCATGTTATTACATAGCGCTAACCATCGTAAGTCGGCAGCGTTTGGTAGTATGCCCTTCGATGGTAACTCTGCGGGTTTACACAACGTGATGAGGCTAAAATCGTACGGACCGTGGTCGCATGCATGGTACAACGATTGAAGAGGATTTATTGAGCAGGTAATGGACGGAGATAAGAGAAAAGTTTTTTTATGTTCTATTAAAGAAAATGATAGGTTTTATGCTACACGAAACTAGTTGTATTTGTTTGTTTATTTCTTTTTAACCCATTAACCATGCTTTTACACTAAACTTCACCTATAAACTTCACGGGAAAGTAACGAGCACTCGTAAATAATAAACCAATTACAATCTTTATGTGAAGAGGATTGCACGATCAACTTTTCCACCGTAAACGATTTAGATAAAGACATGGAGAAATCAATACTTGCACCTAGTTTGTGAATTTAAGCCTATCCTAGAATAATAATAAGAGCAATATGTACTATCCTATATGCGTGAATATGGTTAAATTTTTTATATAATCTTTTGATCTTCTTTTGACATATCTTTAAGGCTTCACAAACAGTACGGTCTAGTTTTACCTCATCATTCTGGCTAGCTAGGAATTAAAGGGATACTTTTTTTCTATGGAAAATAACCACGAGCGGATGACGATTTATATTACATGACGGGGTCTATAAAGATTTAAATATAAAAGGAGATAAGAACAATCTACGTAGGAATTAATAATTTTTAGAGGAAGATCATGCATTGTTGGAAGATCATGTGTCTTGTAATGCTTTTAAATATACGAGGGATAGAAGATATAAAGTATTCAGATAGTGAGATTACTAATTTTTAAATATTAAATTTGAAAAATTCATTTTCGACACGTTCAAGCCGGATTCAGTCTGTATTATCTGAAAAGGTGCATGGGATAAGGTTTTCAGTAAACAACAGACTATATTCTAATGTGTAACGTACCGGAGCGAGGACCAACTGTCCTTAAAGCATGAATATGTTTTAAATTTTCGACAGATTCTCCTCACAAATCCCACTTTCTTTAAAGTTTCACAGACAATGCGGTCTATTGTTAATTTTACCACATGAAAACCTTAATATCCTCATTCTTCTTAATTTCCTGGATTTCAATATCCTCACGCAGTCACGTCGTCAATTGTAAACTGACAAAATTACACAACGAGGGCAGCACTGGGTTACGATGGTTACGACGAGTAAAAAGGCGAGTAGTTGCGACCAAAGAGCCTTACCAAGAACACCAATTGTTTCGACCGTGGTCGGTACGTGCGTAGTGTAAACGGGGCATGACCATGCCTGAGCGAACAGTTGCCTGACCTTCCCTTTTTCTAAGACCCTTCAGATATTCGCGTACGACCAAGAAAGGAAGGCTACGGGGCGCACCGCAGTGGTGCCTCGAAGGGACTTCAAAATTAAGATAATAATAATATAATAATAATTTTATTACTCCACACACAAATTACATGACAATAGAAAAATTGAGGAATTTTTGGTAGCCTCAAACAGGTTATCCTTTTACCTTTTTATATGGCGTAGCTCAATTTGTGTTACCTTGGTTATCTATGCTAACAAAGCTCAAGTACGTACATGAAAAATAAAACAACTAAAGTAGTATTTATAATTCATTTACATCAATATTTTAAAACAATATTTGTTCTACACTTTCTTTAGTGAGAAGCCAAGAATGTGCATTTTGCAAAAACTTTTTCAAAGACTTTGATATTCAGCAAATTTGGCTGGGGTAACAAATTAAAAACCTAGTCCTACATACAAAAAAACATCTTTTAAACGAAGTAGTCCGCGCTGACCCTAGCTTCCGGAAACCAGTCCGCTTCGGCGGTCATTTTTCAGTCGCTAGATTTTCGGGTTTCTTCGAAATATTTTTAATGAGCTTTTTTGGCCTTCGAGAGACGAGCCTATGGCTAAACAATGGCAGGTGTCGATCCATCGAAATCTTCCGAGCAAATCTTGTCTTTAGTGGTACTCTCTTGTTCCCTTGTGTTAACTTTCCTGAGGAATTTTCTGCACAGCTAAGAGAATGCGTTATTCTTATTTACCAACACCTCTGCAAGGAAATAGTGAAGGCAATTCTCGCAGATGCTCGGAGTGGCAATCCTGTCGAAGATCGTGAAAACTGTGTTTAGATGAAGTGTCGAGTAGCGATCATTATTAAATCCTTGGAATCAATTAACATCCCTTGTTGAAGGTGTGGATTATGGCATTAGTCTGTTACCGTCGCAGGTAAGCTAAGAGTGCGCTGAAGAGATACTTGACTCCATCACGCACTATCTTACTCCTCGCTGATTATAATTAATTGTAACGAATCTCTTTAATGTTGTTTTAAACATGTCTAATTCCTTCCCCATTAATTCAACCTAATCAGCCTTATTCCCTACCCGCAGTTGAGTCCTCAAAACTTCAGTCATTAAAATATTGCGATAACAGATGAATAATTAATACTATCAATCCCGTATGACTTATAATCTACCTTTATCAAAGATCTCTCTATGAAACTTGTACACAGGTTTCATTGTTTATTTAATAAAGATCAATTTTTATGAACAATTTCCACATTTTGCTGTCGATACCAACAAAAGAGTTCTCGCTATGCTGTTAATGTCACCCTGGATTTTGGTTATACGTTAATGGATGTAAAGGAAAGTCTTTTGTGCTCGCCTCATTTCGGTAAATTATCATACAAGTAGGGATGGAGGGATTCAGGATTTTTTCTCGGATCCGGATTCGGATCGCATCCTATATTTTCGGAGCCGGATCTTTCGGATCGGATATTTTCGGATCTAAATGCATTTTCAAATTCCTGACGCTGAGATGGTTGTTCAATCTCTTGAGATGAGTGACACTAACAATAAGTGCCAGTCGTATTTTGCCTTTTTCATTTTCCACGGCTGAAATTCTCCTACGTAACCTCAGCGAGAGCTTTCAAACAAAACGGTTCGTAAGTAGGACAAGAATCGACGGCGCATTCGAAGATAGAATCGGAACTCTTTCCACCCTTATGGGGCGTTGCATTCACTGAAGCTATTATTTAAAATTTCGGATCCAGATCCGATGTATCCCATGAAGGGCAATATCCGCGGATATTTGGATACGAGGTATCCGATCCGACCATCCCTACATACAAGTGTTAAAAATATCGTACAAAAGTTTCGTATTGAGGGACATATTACTCACAATGTGCAAAATTGTCTAAAAATATTGAACAAGAAACTCGAAATAAAAACATTATTACGTCAGTATCATTAAATAAGAGTAGCGCCTTAGATTAAACGTCTAAATAATTGCTATGAATGTTGTGATAAAGGATTGAAACAGTAATTCCACGGTGATTGAGGTGTTATTCATACCTCATACGTACGTAATTTGATTGCTGAAATAATAAAATGAAATTCAAAAATGCATTCCACTTTGAGAGGGGAATATCTCATCGCCTGAACAGCTGACTAATGTTCTCTCTTCTGTGTTGCCACCTTCCAGGCTCAACATGGACCATACCTATGACACAGCCATCCGACAGTCATCCAGACCTGGTAGAAGTCAGCTCCCGAAGCACATAGTGAGTATACTTCAATTGGTTTGGGTGTGGTTATTTGGGTAATGCAACGAACCTTTCAGATGATACATCGCTTTTAGTATTATTTATGGTGTGGATGAAGAGCGGTTATTTCGCTGTGGACATATGCATTCTCATGTTTCCGCAATTGGTAAAGAATTGGTCACTCGTAAGGAACTCATTCGTCTCTCAAAGGCTTTTGAGTATTTTCGTCAGAAAATGTCAAATTTCACTTAATTTATGGAAAAAAGAACCCAGGGACGAAGAATATTCTTTGGTTTTGAGGTTTCTATGAACTCGATGGAAGGAAAACCGTAATTTACACTTTTTTAATTCTAAATTTGGCAAATATATTTTAATAGGGAATGTTAAGATTAAATCCGACATAAATTTGTCCCACCTCTAGTTGTTGGATTAACTATATGTTTTGATAACTTAATTTAACTAGGACGTCCCTCCCAAATTCGACCTGCGTTTTGTCCATTGGGTCACGGATTTCGACCGAATTCGGCAAATCGACTTCGCTTGATCAGAAAACGAAGCTCCAAAGTCTTCTCACAATGCATTCTATGGATAATAATACAAGGGAGGAGTGAGACTGCAACAGGACGGAGCTCATCCCCACAAATCTAAGTTAGTCCTCAATGGGAATTATGACAATCGCAAATGTCCATGGAGATAGAAGTTGAGTGGCCGCCGAGTAACCCCAGTATCACACCATATGATTTGTTTCTATGGGGATTTCTGAAGCGCTTATTATTATAATTTAAGTATTATAGCAATTAAGGTAGGTTTACATGGAGCTTCACGACGCATTCCGGCAGTCTGCCCTCCCCTCATGGACTTCCCTTTTCAATTCCAAATAAGGCCTACTCCCTTTCACTCTATCTAAAAATGCTTTTAAGAGTGTTTACCCAGCATTCTACCCTCTATTAAACAGTTTTCAACATCCTCTCCCCGCTAAGTACTCGCTCCATCTATGCATTCTGTCTCCTCTGTATCTCATCTAAAAGCTGCCTCTCCTCACCCACCAGGTCCAGCACTTCGTCGTTCCTTTTCCTTTCCGTCCACTTCACTTTCTCCATTCTTCTCCACACCCACATCTTAAACGCCTCCAGTCTTTTCTCGTCCTCCTTCCTATACGTCCACGTTTCCGCTACACTCCAGATCAAACTCTTCACTAACCTTTTCTTTGAGCTCTTACATAACGATCGTCTCAGAAGCTCCTTCCTGTTCATGAACGCCTCCTTTGCTAACGCAATTCTCTTCCTGATGTCCTTACCGCTGTATCCGTTTTCCGTGCTGCCAAAATAATTGAATTGCTCTACCTCCTAAAGGTTCTCCCCACCCACCCACCTCGAGTCTCAAATTCCTCGCTCATGATGCTTTACAAACCGCATAATCAGTGTTTTCTTGTGATTAATCTTCATGCCATAGGAAATTTTTTTCTCGATCTTTTGTGGAGAGCATTCCATTTTGTCTGCCTCGGGTGGGATGGCTCGTTCAATGATGTTTAATATAGGAAAAAAAAAATATTTACTTAACTTTGATATTTTCCTCCTATGAAATTCATTTGCAATTCATACTCGGATCCTAAATATAGTTTGAGTGCAAAAACATATATATATTTGAAATATTTGAAAACCAAAACGTTGTTTTCATTTGACTTCGCAATAAAGTTTTTCTCCTTCGTGATCGCCAAGTCAATAATATCGATAGGTGGACCTGCCTGGAGTGATTGTGGGCCCTCCTTACTGGGTGATTCGGGCCCACCCCACCAGAAAATAATAGGAGATATTATGCCCGGAAATGGATTATGACGTTATTCTGGGTCTTAAAAGCGTTACAATTTAAAAAATAGTGTTTTCGTAAGAAAAAATACCATGAAAAGTGGTAACTTCACAGCGTATATAGTTTAATTATGCATTATGATTGTTGTATCTATTTAGTGAATTTGTACCTTGAAACTTCACCGAAATCTTAAATAACCTATTCGATTAATTCTTTCAAAAAAGAATCAGGTTCTCTTTTATCTTCTAGCACCTTCAATTTTTTTATGTAATCTTTTCACTATGCCGTAAATAACGCAATTAGCGGAAACGTAGAATTTTATAATTGCAAATAAACTTGGATTCAAGTAATTTGAGTCTTTTTTTATTAAATATAAAGTTGTAAAACATAACGAAAGTATACTTGGGGCTAGATAATGGTTTTTGGTTGTTACCAATTAATTATTTTCTACGTATCATATAGATATAACCATAAGTACGTAGCTTTTATCCATACTCGTTGGTGATTGTTTTAAAGTGTAGATATAAACTTGAGCAAAATTGAGGAACCTGCTAATATTATAGGGAATTTTAGGCTTGAATTAACTAAAATATCTTAAATTATTTTGTACGGATCATATTTAACAATTTGTTTGGTCCAAATAAATCAGTCGACCCATGAAAACTGTCTGGCATACAATAAAAGACCAAGTAAATTATTTGGATTGTTTGTTAATTTTGATATTAGAGAAGCTGTAGTTTTAAAAAATGTATCAGTAACTTTCAAATATTAAGGAACCCAATCAATAAATGAAATACTTAATGTGTTGTCCTAAGTGATTTTGCATTCAGGAACTCTTAAGAAATACTCACAATACATATAATTACTTATAGTTATATTGTTACCACCTACTTCCACACAATTAAGGTAATAAATACAAAAAAGCAATTAGAATAAATTATAAATTATTTAAATTCTTCTAATATTGCTGATACGATCTTCGGACCGAAGTTAATAATTTATGGTTAATTTAACTTGAAAAATTAATATTTACTGTAGTAAATAAACTATTAAAAACGATACAGTTGAGCTTGAGTTGAGGTTGTGGACTTGAACCACGCCATTTCCACATTTTATTTTACGGCTTTCTGTACATGTTTTAGCTGCTTCATCACCTCGCAACAAACTTATGTAGACATTTCAGTCATACTGGCTAATCTCCAATACGGTGGTTTCCTATTATTTTTTAATCACTAAATCGAAAGATTATTCTCCTGGAGAACGTATTTCACGCTTTTAGATTTTTAAATGACGATATCTATTTTTCGCTTAAATGGAAAGTGAAAAATTTTAAGCGCGAGAAAACGCGACGGCTAAGTATGAATGCTGGGAAAAGCCCGTGTGACGTCATTCTGGTTCCCGCTGTCGCTAAGTGCGGTGACCTTGGGGCGAGGCTTTGAGTGCTGATACGACGCAGGATGCTAGCAGGTAGCAGAGTACCCTGCTAGCAGGTAGCGCTTGGCTTAAATAAGGATTATTAATACCCTATAAAACGAAGGAAAATTTCCGAACCTCGGCAGTTTTTATAGGTGATTATTTCCCTGAGTTCTGTGCCTCATGCATGCATTGGTAACCTCAGACATTGTAAAACTCCTATCTACTCGTATAGAAAGTAGGTTACGTCACGTGGAGTGGCATCGCATGGGCGCCAATCTGGCCTTTTTCAGATAACGTTAAAATTGACCATTCTTCAAAACTGGGATTTCTAAAACCAAATAATTTGTATATTATGAATACACTAATGGTGGATAACAAATCGCATTCAATGCCTTTCGTTTTCTTTGATTATGAAAACTACCCTATTGGACGCACTTTGGGGTTTAGACACGCTGTCTTCACTTTTTGGATTATTGTTATATTTTCATTTTTTATTATTTTACAACAAGAAGAAGTCCTGACTGGCAATTTTTTTAGCCTTTTTTTTTGAACATTATTCGAAAACTTTACCCAGCGCGTATTCCCTTTAAAATATTTCATGTAACTTTTTTTCGTGGACAATCGCACTTTGATTTCATATTGGGTTTTTTTAACAATCTAAAAATGAAAAGACGAATATTCCAACGTACCTGAATCTGTATTTAAACTCTCATAGTGTATTGATTTTGGTTGCGTATTTTTACTGGAACCACTGTTCTTGTTCAGGCAAGCATTCAAGTTTTTTGAGATATTATTAACATCTAAGCGATTATTATTCTCCTTATTTCTTTCTGCGCACCGCTCATTTACACACGTTTCATATTAACACTATGAATGACATAAAATTCTCTTACTAACCAAACCATAAATTATTGAACTGTGTAAGATTTTTGGATTTATGTGGGGAAGAATACAGAATAGTTTCGCCGTGAGCGTATCTGCCCCATCCAACGCCGCCTCCATCCTTACTTCCTATCTGTGGAACTGATCGTGAGTTCGACGGTGCATGATAGATAGCCCTCACCCAAAGACGCAGACAAATGAGATGCGTCATACGTGAAAATCGCAAATGCGATATAGATGCGATGACTGGACTTTTATGATATTTTTACGCAAATTTGCCTTTTCGACGGCAAAATTCGTACATTTTGTGCCGAGCGCAGTTTAAATGCTCCGCCGACACTCACTGCTTAAAGCATGTGAGCGACTGGCCAGCTGCTAGTTGGCTGGGACTCTACGTGGCCGCGAACTACAAGTGGGCGCGGGCTAGCTACACCTCCGCCACTACATGTCTTATTCCTTAATATATTATTGTTCAACAACATAAATATTTGAAATGTTCTGTATTCTGTCTTATAACTGTATTTCACTGCATTTCATCGTCATCTACCTCATTATGAAAATAAAAAAAAGATGCTACGAAATGCGATAAACTGTTATTGGAAGTGGGATAAAATAAAAACAAAAGCGCGATTTTCACTTAGCTCTTGTAATGGTACCCATTCGTTGTAATCTGATATTTTTTCTCGGTAACCTAATTGGGGGCTCAACTACCTCCAAACACAGCTGTGGGGATATCGCGTTTCGCTAAGGAAATGGAGTCTTAGGGGAAGGGTGGAGGAGGGAAAAAATGGCTAAGCGTGGGACAGGCGAGGGAGAGAACGGACGCGATCAGGGCATGCCGGCCGCTTCACGATATACGCTGGCGTTGTGAGGGCACCGTAAGCTCGGGGCCCTTGCCGATCGCCGACTAGCCCCACCTGGCCAGACCGCCCCTGTGCGGACTGCACCATTCCTCTAGTTTCCTTGATATTTCAAAAAATACCTCTATGACCTTTGATCCTCCAATATGAACTTCGGAGGTACTGTAATGAATACAACGGATCTATGATCTGCACCCGTTAAAACCTATGGTTCGACACGGTGGTTAGCATGACAGATATGGTTGTCATGATACCTCTACGACCTTTGGCCTCCGTCATGGCCTTGGAGGTCAACTAGTGGATAAGGCGAGTATTTGGGCTATACCACTGACTTGGGCACCCGATAAAACCTGTGAATTGACGCAGGGGTGGATCTAGGATTTCTTTCTGGGGGGGGGGGGGGGGAGCACCAGCAAGGCCGTATCGAGGATTTTGTTCTGGGGGGCACAAGGATACCTCGCAATACAAAACGAACGCAACGATAGTGGGACCGTATTAAAAATCCTGCATATTTCTTAAGGGTCTGGGGGGGACGTGCCCCCTCTCCTCTAGATCCGCCTATGAATTGACGTATTTGTTGTTGTGGTATTCTTTCTGTCACCCATATGACCTTGACTGTGACCTAACTGGGTCAACGGTAGAATTTTCATAAATAAGTGTTTTTTTTTGTTTTCATTAAGTCCGAAAATCTAAACATTGTCATAATTTTAATTGAAATTCTGCTTTTTTCGATCTTGATTTATTTTTTTTCAATCAAAACTCCGTAAGACTAATTTTAGATTTTGGTTTGGACCCACGTTGTGAGGTCAAAAGTTCAAAATTGTAAAATTTTGCTTACTTTCAACAAAACATACCCTTTCCGATGAGTATGCCAATTATCATGAATACTGCTCGAGGAAAAGAGGCAAAAAATGGAGATAAAAAACGACACACGATCAAAGGAACAGCCTGTACAACAATATGGAGGAACGATCTTGCCTGCACTTCCATATATGCGATGTTTATATAGTTTTAATTAGAGCGTTGCACTGCGTCGCGACGTGGCTTAGCACAACGGGGACGTGTGGCGACAACCCATGTGTGTACAATGTTTTCGACTTGTCTACTTGATGCGCCCGAGAATTGAAAGCGTGCGAATTCCATCGACATTGTAACTCCCCTGGCTAACTCTCGATCTCTCGTTGTGATCGAAATCGTTCTTCAGTCATGAGTAGTCATAGGCGAGGTTCGACTCGGAAGTGTAAGGTGATGGTTCAAGCTCTAATGTCACACTCCGCGAGATATTGCCGGAACACCTTCATCGCTTGCATTGGGAAATGTATCAGGTAATCTATAATTTTTATCTATCAGCTACAAGCATTACATTTCCTTCATTTTCAAAATTGGGTGCTGTGCTTGTTTCCCTTCGGAGTATCTAAGGGTTATTGCCATAAATTCTAACTGCAGAAGGGATAGATAGATAGATATATAAATGTGGCATAGTCTGAAGATGCTGAAGTTCGCGAAACGTGGTGTGGGAAGGTTTTCGGAGGAAAAACAGAGAGTGGTGCTATTTCGCACTCGTAATGCCGCAAATTCAATGGGATGAAAGCTTATTTGTGGATCCGGCACAGAAAGACTTTATTCGTGAATAAAATGCAAAGGAAATTTGCGCTATTCATGAAAAATTATGTAGGGTATTTAAAAGTCTTAACACGATCCAGGATTGGAGCCGCTACAGACTAGAAGGCTACGCCCTAGGCTTCGTTGATTTTATAATAGGCTGGGATTTTGAACCGATTTCCCAAAAGTGTACCGAAAAATAGGGTAGTTTCCTTCATCAAGGAAAACGAAAGGCATTGATTGCGATTCGTAACCTACCATTCGTGTATTCATAATATACAAATTATTTTGTTTTAGAAATCCCAGTTAAGACGAATGGCAATGGTCAATTTAAACCTCATTTGAAAAAGGCCAGATTGGCGCCCATGCGATGCCACTCTACGTGACGTCACACGGACCTAGTTTCTATACGAGTAGATAGGAATTTAACATCGTCTGAGATTATTAATGCATGCATGAGGCACAGAGCTCAGGGAAACATGTCTTAATAATCACCTATTAAAACTGCCTAAGGTCTGAAAGTTTTCTTCGTTTGATAAGGTATTAATAATCCTTATTTAAGCCGAGCGCTACCAGCTAGTAGGGTACTCTGCTGCCTGCAAGCATCCTGCGTCGTATCAGCGCACAAAGCCTCTCCCCATGGTCACCTCACTTGAGGCAGCGGGAACCAGAACGACGTCACACGGAGTTTTCCCAGCACTCATACTTAGCCGTCGCGTTTTCTCGCGCTTGAAAATTTTCACTTTTCGTTTAATCGCGAAAAATAGATATCGTCATTCAAAAATCTAAAAGCGTGAAAAACGTACTCCAGGAGTAATAATCTTTCGATTCAGGCAATAAAAAATAGTAGGAAACCACCCTATTCTTTCCGTCAAGCTCACTTTCGAATAGGTTGGGCCGCTCCGGCGATGAATGGCAAACACCTCGAGCTCACCCAGCCCAAGAGTCAGTTGCGCATCGTGAATCTTCTTTGTCATCTGATGAACACTTTCTTTCACGAAAGCCACATTGTTTATTCCACAAATAACAAAATTTATATACATTTCTATTGATTTATAATTTCCCACGAATTGGGTCTCCTGAATGAGTCTTCTATTAAGATAGAATTTTATCAAGTAAATTCCCTAACGATGGCAAATTACATCCTTCGTTGTTCCATTTTTCTTCAATTCATTCTATGTTTCTAAACATATCGGTTTCAATTTGCCATCGACAGTGCCTCCATTTGATGATGAAACTGATGCTTTCATCTCTAACTCCATATTCAGAAGCTAGATTAACCTCAATTGACGACAAGGTGCATTCCTGCCTAGCGAATTATAGACAGACGGGAATTAGGGAAGAATCGATAGATGAAGATCGATCTATAATATTCACGTTGGTAAACGCAACATTCCAAATCAGCTAACTTTTATTTTCGTTTCGGTCTCAGTTCTGACCTATCTGAAACGAGGTTTAGCGGTTAGTAAACGTAAAGCGTGACAATCTAGTTGCCACTCATTCCTCAATGTCGTAATATATTTTTTTCAATGTCCCTTTTCAGTTTAAAAAGAGCCACCACTCCAAGTCACAAGTCCAATTTGCAAAGACGCCTGGTTGCCGTGATTATATTATTGGCTATATTAGCTGCTGCACTGCTGATTGCTGTGGGAATTCTTTCCTATAACTGTGAGTAACATAAAAATAATTTCTGCTTCATTCTCACTCAAAAATCCTTCTGTAACAGTGCGATGTTTTTTTTTCTCGCGAACTCACTCTTCAAGGGTCAAATTACTTGAGTAGCATGTAGAATAATTTAAACGCAGGAAATGTGAGCAAATAGTGAGTTTCATATTTATTTCACCTTGGTCAAACGAAGTTTTTAAAAAAATACTTATTCATGTATGATAATTTGAATTTCCATCGCTCTCTAACCCAGAGCTTTTGATATTGGCCAAAAGATTATTTGAAGTTCGCAGTTGCTTTAAAAATTTGCTAATTGGCCTTAATTACATTTAAGTCAACATCATTAGTCAACAATGCTAACATTGATTTGACGCAGCTCCCCATTCCTCTCTCCTATCCACAAGCACTTTCATAGCGACGTATTCCTTCTCTTTCACATCCTTTATAACCCTTTATCCTATGTAACTCATTCGGGGCCGTCCTCTTCCCTTTTTCACGTCCACCTGTACTTTTACGATTGTTTACATCAGGCCATCATGCCTCATAATGTGGAAACCAAATTGTCCCATCTTCTCCTTGTACTTTTTAAGATACTACTATTTCTCCTTTCTTTCTTAGTTTTCACTCTACGTTTTAGTATATTGTATATTCAAGCTAGCTGAATAAATAATTTTTCTGCATCGCCTCTGCTTGCAGCCAACAAAATGAGTGATACAGTCCTGGAGCCACAAGTCTGCACCTCAAACCAATGTGTTGAAACAGGTGAGATAAAGGGTGAACTGGCTATAACACATGTTTGAATGAAAGGGATTTAATTCAGACTTTATTTTTAAATAATAGTGTAAAATACGCGTCAATATTCATTTTCAAATTTCCGCCATAATCGAACGCAAAGAAATAAATTATATTTTTATTATATTCGCAGTATTTCTGTGGAATTGATTCATTTTTGAACTTGACTGTTTCTTATTCATCTTCATTTGTTTTTCAGCGGCCAATCTCATGAAGTCCCTGGACTTGGATGCAGACCCCTGCGAGGACTTCTATCAGTTCACGTGCGGCAACTGGGCGGCCAATCATCCGATCCCAGATTTCACGGCGTCCACCGATTGGTTCTTGGAAAGAAAGTTGCACCTCGCACAAAGGATAAGAAGTATGTGCAATCCAATTCCAAATTACATTCATTGAAAGCGCAGCCGTATTACAGAATTTCACTGGCTTTTCTGCTCATGCATTGACAATGCCAATATTGTTATTAAATATTTATATTCTTAAATGTTTGGAAGATACGGTCCTTGGATGTGGCTTACTCTTAATTTTTTCTCGGGCTCTACTTTTAAACCCCTGAAAATGTGATTTGAGAATGTTCTCCCTAATATACCAAAAATAAAATCAGGTCTACTGTTCAGAATTTTGAGGTCCATATAGTACACCAAGTACAATAATTTAAATTTCTAAAATCTACGGACAAAAATTAATTTCTATGGGTAAATCTAAAATTTGGATTCTCAAGCAACGAAATTTACTCAGTTTTTAAGTCCAAGCAACTGTTTTCGAGGAAGGAAATATTTTAGCCCAGAAAAGGACCCCTACACCGATATTACGCTGTACTTACTAAATTAACTTCCCATTTTGAATTGCAGCTACCCACCAGTGACACCGCCCTCCCCGACAAATGTTTAAGTACTCTATGCGGCCTAATTATTAGAATTCAGTCTCTGGAAGACAACTAAAAATCAAAATAGAAGCTATATTCGACTGCCGTTAAATTAAATAATTTATCAAGTAATGCAATGAGACAATTTTGACTGAGGAGATTACACAATTGTCAAGCTATGAGAGAATTCAATCTTTTTTTGCAGAAGAACAATATCTAATGATTACCTTGGGCAAAATAAATGCGTATACAGAAAGCATTAAAGTGCCCCAATTTTTAAAATTGAGTTAATTAATGATAAAATTGTGTTCTCTCTGGTACTAGGAATCGTTATGGGCCGAGGGATTGGTTCCGCGGCGGTGGAGATTATTCTGAGAATGCCCGCCCCTAACTTAAGTTCTTTTTGGAGGGCTCTTCAAGTACAGCACTCAGTCCGTCAGATGGGCCGTTAAGCCGTGGTCCCCTAAAGTGCCTTTTGATAAAAACAGACTAATATCAACGCCGGGATTTTCTCCACCCTTCCCTGAGGCCTGGTTTACACAGTGCGAGCTAGTATCTGAGCTGGCCTGGTCAGTTACGGCAGCGCGGCTACTCCTACAGTGTGACCGCATCATACGTTATGTGCGAGTCCATCAGTAACTCACAACCGAGTTTCTACAGAAAGTTTTGTATTTACTCGCCTCTCACCTTCCCCCATATTTTGCCACAAGCAGCAACTCGAATGTGACTCGGACGTCAACCCGCACGGTATTGCGAAAAGACAATAGCTCGTAAGTGTGGGACCACGTCGGGTGCATTATTTGTGTTTCATAGTTTCAAGCAGTGGTGCAGCGAGGGGTGTGTTGGGGGTTATACCGTGTTTACCGTAAGTTTAATCTATTTCACTTAATTGGATTGATATTACTAATAAAATAGTGTAAGGATTAATAAAATATCCCTCAGAAAGCGTAAAAGCGTAAAACTCACTATTTTGAGCAATTTATCTCAAAATTCCGCAATTTATTAATTTCGCACCTACCGCTTATCCTGGTGGGTATTCCATACCCCCACACACCCCGGTATTCGTTGCACCTAAACCCCCCCCAGCTCCAGCTGGGTGCACCAAGCTCCCAGCATTCCTGGCTGCTCCTCTGGTTTCAAGTAGTGTTTGAAAACGAAAAATGGAGGACAGACGGGCTACCATTTGAAATATAAAGTTTGTGGAGTTATGCAAGGACCAAACCAACATATGGAATAGCTTGAATCCTAATGATAAGGATAGAGATTAGCGTAAAGCCTCGCTTGAACACATTCGCAATGAACTGGGTTTGAACGCCACTGAAACGACGTGCAGTAAACTGTCTACTTTCACGCCAGCAGCTCGCACCTGTGTGAATGGCGTCGAGCTACTGTCATGCCAGTACCCAGATCCAGTAGCTGTCTAATGTCCGGTCAGCTACCCCTATTGTGTGACACAAGGCGAAAATGGCTTTAGCTGTCGGTCGCCAGCTCCAAATACCATTCCTACCTTGGTTAAGCATGTTGATCAATGCAATTGGAACATACCTACTTGTCGTTTTGACTGTAAACAAATATTAAATTCCCGTACCGTAAGAATCATGATAAAAATAAAGCTTTGGCTCGTCACCGTATGACTCTTTGAGCCGATGAATGTTGGCGTGCATAAGTCATATCGTGATAATCGCATGAAAGTAGAGCTTAGGACGAATCAAATGCTAACTTTGCAGTAAAAATAATAGATAATATATTCCCTTTTTGGACAAACTCTTGTTTTAAAGCCTCGATGGAAGGCTTATGTGAAGTCAAAATGTTTTTTAAAATAATATACATTGAAATTATTCCTATTTAATTGCGCAGTTGCAAACTTGAATCTTTGAATAGGTAATGCAATCGAAGTGAATATGGTAGAGGTTAGTACCTGATTCTATTCATCGCTACAATCAATTCACCAAATGCCGTCGGCTTTTCTGAGTGTACCTATCCTAATATTTGATCGAGCCAAATGAATCATTTCTCTCCTCTACTTTCGTTACTAATAACAATTATTTCTTTGCAGAAGTCCTGGAGCAAGATCCTCTAGCAGACCAGCCAATCCCTGTGACCCAAGCTCAGATGCTGTTCCAGTCATGTTTAAATACAAGTGAGTGCCTCACATCATAAAATGCTAAGTAACGTTTTGTGTAAATGTTTTTTCTGTCAGCATGTTGTGGAAGTAACATTAATCCATATCACGATATACAAAGGTCCCTTAATGTTGCGACGGATAAACATTTTAATAATTGAAATGATGCTCGGGTTTGAGGATTCAGCGAGTGAGATGAAGTTGCCGGAAATGTTTAATTTTACATTTAACGACTGCTACAACAAATTGAGACGATTTTTTTGGTGCGGTGGCTAGTGTGTTGGCATCTGACCCTGGCGGTTCAAATCCTTGTGGTGGCAGCACTGTTTCAGAGACTGCTCGATCCCAGTGGTTGATTGCTTTGAGGAGTTCACCCCAAGTGCAGCACACCGTCCGTCGGATGGGTCGTTACTCCGTGGTCCCCTTGGCGCCTATCGATAGTGCATCGTAGATGTTATATAAAATTAAAACTGGAAAGATTATCTTCCAAACAAAAATATAAAGCGTGTTGCAGCTACGCAAGAACCAAACCAACAAAATGAAGTGCTTGAATCCTAATTTCTTTCACAGCAATCCCTTTTTTTTCTCTCTGTAACAAAGTCGCCAATTCAAAGCAAAACACTAAAAAATTAAAACATGAACGCAACAAACAACAAATGAACTTCAGAAAATGTAAAAATAACAACAAAGGAAACGTATATAATAACATGCATACTAATGCAAACTTAGAATTTTATAATTGCAATGAATGCTTCGGTTAAAGTAATACGAGCCTTTTGTTATTACACCCTTCATATAAGCTTCACGATAGAGACGAGCGTTTGGGAGGGCTCTAGGCGATCGCCGACCTCTGGCCAGAACGCCCCTGATACTAACATATCACGTTCCCCTGTTCCACGTCATAATTGCATTCTATTCTCACTGCTCTCTCACCTGTATTCGCTAACCATGAGCAGCATAATTCCACCACCCCAAATACACCGAGATACAGTTGATCACAAAAGAAAAATCGCGGGTGGACGTTTTTCGATAAATTTTCTCGTTGACGAGAGATCTGGCATGTTCTGCAAAATGTATTTGAGAATATTTATGCGTATTTTTAACTCCCTAACTCTTAATTTTTTTAATATTTTTATATTATCTTCTTTCGATTTTAGCCGACTGTGCGTCGGAGTGTTTTCTTTCGGGCTTCTTCACCTTCACCACGGTCGGTAGTTGCGATGAAATTCTAAAACGGTTCGAGTACGATGTAACCATACTTATTTCATTTTTTAAAATAGACATTTCTAACATCGACATATTCTAAGCAGATGAATATAGAGCAATTTAATACTGAATTTTTAACGACTACAATCATTAGAATAATTATTCTATCAATAAAAAATTTAAAAGTTATGGTACTTTTTCTCACAATTTATTTAAGACGACCGGTTTCGTCGCAGAGGCGACATCTTCAGGCACAGAAATCGGTATTTTTGTTGTTATTTGGTTGCTATTGCTATAAAAATAACGATTTCTGTACCCGAAGATGTCGCCTCTGCGACGAAACCGGTCGTCTTAAATAAACTGTGTGAAAAAGTAGCATGCCGTTTTAATTGCTTAAAATGGATTTTCACAAAGTTAAGTCTGAAACAACCGAGTTTATTGATAATACCAATGTTAACACATATTTCAAATCATAATGGATGACTCCCCATCACGGGCGCAGCCAGCAATTGAGGCGTGGGTTTTTTTAAAATTGATACTGGAGGCATAAAATACCCGTCAGGGTAAGCGGAAGGTGTGGTGGCTCTCCCCCAGAATTATTTAAAGATATAATGTTCAAATAGTGAGTTTTAAGGCTTTCTGAGGGCCATTTTATTACTCCTTACACTTTTCTATAAGGAATATTAATTCAATCAAGTAAAAGGTAATGAACTTAAAAATTTATCAAAGATCTGGGAGGAGGGTTATATCTTTCAAACACCCACCCTCCTCGCTTCGCCACTGGCACCCATTTCTTCAGACTTTTTATTCGGGCTCTCACGTGATTTTGCTGTGAGATGATTTTTTTCGCGGTGGTATAGGTGCTTAATACTTAAAACTATAGAATTTTTTCAATTAATTAATGTGTATCAGCGTACTCGCTGTCTCTACAACTTCCTGCATACGTTTAGGGATTGATCCCAACTAATTTCTCGCACAAATGTGACCGAAATTCAATCCACAAGCCGCGGACATGCGCCTCATTCACCCCTACTGTTGTGGCGCCCATTGGTGGCAATTCCGTTTTCACAATTCCCCACGGGGTTACAGTCAGGTTGATGAGCCAGTAAGTGTTCTTCTTACGTTGCTAGCGGTAAAATCAGAAGGCGAGGCCATGAGATTTCCAAATAGAAATATTTAGGTTTGATTAACCAAAAGTTATTGAAATGTAGAAGAAATGGATGATATCCATTCGACCATAATTTCTTAATTATTAATAGTGGTCGCTTTATTTCGCGTGAAAGAGTTCATACACCACTTTATTTCCACCTGGGCCTTAGGGCTAGTTCTCTATATACGCGAGACGGGATTTAGTCTGGAACAGATGATTTATTTGGACTGAGCGATTTCAATATATTTTCTATTCCGTGCGCACTAATGTCAATAGGCGGCATATTTCGCGTGAAGATATTGTCAACCATTGTCAACTGTTTCAGATGTGTTCTCAGAAGGCTCGGTGAACACGCTCTTTAAGTAGGAATTTAATAAATTGGTTTTATCGGAACTGTTTGTCAACACATCTCCATTATCGTTTCTCAGCGAACATACGGTAGATCTCCTACCTTGAACTTCCCGAACATAAGACCAAAATGCCTTTGGATTATCCCGTTGCTGGTCTACAAGTGTTTCGTGAATGCATTCCTGAACGCTTCCTTCGTGGCGGCTTTAGACAACTTATATTTTTAAATTATTGACTCGCGTTCAATAGCGGATGAATCCGTGCTGACTTTTTTCATTTTAGCATGGCACGCTATCTGTCGCCTCAATGATTTTCTCACTTCCGCGTCATACCATCTCCATTGGCTAGCTTCTTTTATGTTTTACTAGGGATGTAGCTATTTATTCCCGAAGTTACGAACGAAAGAAAAGCTTTCCAAACACCCTCTACATTTAATTTCATTATTGATTCCTGAAATGCGGAGAAAGCACATTTCAGATGACTCTTGACCCTTTCAAAATCAGCCCTTTTAAAAATGAAAACTTTACCTTCTTTTTTTTAAATTTTTAGTGGTATTTAGAGAAAACTTTGCAGTTACAACTCTGTGGTCACTTATTCCTTCGACGGTGTTCACATTCGTTACCTGATGAGGTATATTTGTCGCTAATAAATCAAGAATACTTTCTCCTCTGTTTATGCACGGATGCTATTTGAATGAATTTAGTATAAAACTTTTGATAACGCTTCGCAAATCACTTTATCACTCCCACCAGGTATGAAGCTATAGTATGCCAATCTATAGAAGGTACGTTGAAATTTCTACCTGCAATGAAGTTTCTTTCAGGATACTTGGATGCTATGCAGTTTTTTTGGGTTTCAAATCCCACAATTGATGTTATATCTCAGTTGGGATGCGTGTAATACGAGCAAACTAACATTGTTTTGGATTTTGGGCATGTAATTGTAAACCACACAAATTCAACGCTGGTCTCAGTCTCGGTTACCGCTTGGCTTACGATTGATTTCTTTACAGCTATAAATACTCCGCTTCCAGCACAATTAATTCTTTCTTTCCGATAAACGGTGAAATATTATGGGAAGATCTCATTGTCTGAATCATCACCCGTTAGCCAACTTTCAGTTCCAATAATTACGTAACACTTCGTACCATGAATTTAATGCTGAAAATCGGGAATCTCATTTCTTAAATTACGGCAATTAACCACAGCCGCGATTATTTCTTCGGAACCAGTATTTTTGCGATTCGGGACTATTTGTGATTCGCTCTTGTCGATTAAGCTATTTTTAGGCTCTATACCAGTGATGATTGGAACTGCAAATTTAAATGTCTCAACATTAAATTTACTTGGATCTTGACCGCCTTTGAAATTATGATATCACGAAAAATGCTGATTCTGAAACGCTGTTTTTTCTTTCTATTACTCTATCCACTAACGCTAAAACACAATCACTAACTCGATTGACGCAGCTACAACAGGGCCTCTTTACATGCCAATCACTCATTCGATAAAACAATTTACGCAAAATAAGTCAACTGGTTACCAAAACAAGTTATTCTGCAACACTGCAACACCAATGTTATCCGGCCGCCGGGCGGCGCGGCGATTCGTCGTTCTGCGCATGCTCGGGCGGCGTCCAAAGACTTCCACAAGGCACGAGCTTAGATGCGTCATAGCATCAGCAGCCCCCACCACTACCACTCTTCATGTAACTGCATGGATATGGATTGGGACGTTCTGGCCAGCGCTCCACGGCTGCAAATACGAAAATCTCGCGCTATTTTTGCGTGTTTTACCTACATTTGCGATGTATTCGATTGAAAAAAATATACTGAGGTTGATTCCACGAAAGTGTTCAGTAATGGCAATTTCAATGGAAAAAAATGACGGAAATAGGGCCTGTGATCACTCCTGCCATCTCTGAAAATGATTACGTGAGAGAGTCTTAATTTGAGCCGTCATGTTCGCCATCCCTGAACTAGTACGTGGATATTGGTCTCTGGGTCGTTGATAAAAAAATTAACGCGTACTGGATGCTATGCAAATTATGAAATTTGTTGGAATGTATAATCTGTGGAGATCAATGGGAGGATAAGGGTAAAAAATTAAAATGCAATGCAATTATATAGCCAACCACGTCATCAAATTTTAATGCATCCCGAGGTAGATTAAAAGAAACAAAATTTGTTTTGGCATGCCAGAGTGATATTGTGACGATGCCTTTGGTGACATTCATCGTGACATGTAGAACAATTTGGCCATACAGGGAAAAATAACATTGACGCCCGAATAGAAAAATCTCCAAAACGAAAGCGTTCGATTAATATTATTTAACCTAGTACAGTTCATCGTGAATGATCTACTGCTCTAACACAATTTTTCATGTCATTGTATGAACAGATGCGTGGCAACTAACAATTTCAATTTTGCAAGGACAAAAGTAATATAATTTGGAACTTGAATACCTATTCTGATATTAGAACAGTGAATCAGCCCTTCGTTGCATGCCCTTATCAAGGAGTTCCTCTTCTTCTCAGGCATTTTCAATTCTTACTCTTGAGATCGTCAGCTATATCTGATGTACCACTCCGCTGTCTTCCTCGCAGCTGAGTTTTAACAGCTACAAATCCTCCCAGATATCCTGTTCTGCGTTGGTACTGGTCTCATTCCACCATGGATGAACGACAATGCTGTGGGAATGATGTCTTCTTTCTCCACCTTCCAATGTATTGCCGTAATCCATGCTATTCGTCTGTGAAATAAAGAAAACATATTGTTATGGATAATGTTTAGCTGATCTCAAATGTACAGAGGGAAACAAATTTTAAATGGTGTCGTTCACACAGAAAGTCGACTCATCAAAGAAATTTATAGGAATTTTGCTTCGACCAAAAACATCCTTCCCGCGTACTTTTTCTCCTTTAAGTTCAATGTAGGAAAACATGAAATTTGTCACCCAGTTTCCTTGAGTTGGTGACATCATTGTATTTTCTTGTTCATGTATTCGTTTTCAGGAGAATCACATAATAAGGGGAATTGTCGCTAGTAGTGGCGGATCCAGGATAGGGAGAAGGGGAGTAATGGTGCGGTCCTGCGGGCCACTTCCCAGCACTGGGGGGGTCGTAGAGATGAAGAAAATTTTGAGGATTTCGATGCTTCTAACAACACATTAACTTTGTCCAATTACTAATTTTTCAAAGAATTAACTTTTTTAGGCAAACATTTTTGTGCATTTTAGTAATATGCGTTTCAGTGGCTATTCACTCCCGTATATATTCGACAGTATTGCAATATTATATTTAATTAAGTGCTTATTTTTTACTGCATCACTGGATCTGCCACTGATTGCTAGCAAGATTGCAAATCACCCGAGACAAACGCACAAGATCAAGGCGTAAATGAGAAGCGATGTCGAGCTTGGATTGTGGTGTTAACATCATCAACTTTAGTGCGAAAGGGTTTTAACCATCAAATTTTCGTCGCGAAGAACTTGAGAAGTGGGTGACGCAATTAAAAACGGAAAAAATTAGATCCCTCCATATTTAAAAAGTTATCAAAATAAATGTAAAAATAATGGTAAACGAGCTCTTTGTGAAAATTTCAAATTTTCGTTATTTTTGTAACTTTTATCGTCTTGAAAAAATATACCGTAAGAATCAGTAAAGATAAACCATATTACCATTTCTTAGGATTCAAATATGATTTGCAATGGCCTTGGACTCATTGGAATTAGAGATAAAGTTAAGACTAATAATTTGTTGTGCGATTAAGTCGTTAAAGGGAGCGTGTGAACTTGTTTGAATTATTTCACCATCAAGGATTTTATCAGTTCATCTCTTTTTTCAATTTTTGTGCACTTTGCTATGAATTATTCTCATACCTGCATCTTACTTCATCTACGATATTGATTGAAATATCAACATTACTCCTCCTTCGTGGTTACTCACTTAAATGCTAATTCCAATCGAACGAAACAACATGAAAAAACACTAGCGTCATAAACACCCTATCAGATCTACCGCGGAATCTAGGTTTTCGTCTTTTCAAAGCTGGTCTCACGCACAGGAATCGATGATCGCCATTGTTCATACTTCGTATGTTCCTCAGAGAAAGTAAATCCTCTACCCTCGGCAAAAGTATTCTAATTCAATTTGAATTATGTACTTACATTTTCGGATGAATGTCTTTGGTAAATAGCGGATCGCAGATAGATCGGTGCTGCTGGATCAGCTGCAAACCTGTCGCCACCTCGGCATCGCACCTTCCCGTTCTTCCCATTCTTCTGTGGGCTCACGTTGGCATAAATACCTAAAGTCATATTCATCTTGGAAGCGAGCATTTATCGCGTCCATTCCATTGGTACAAAATTCCATCTGCTCAGCTGGCTCATAAGGATGCCGGAATGCACTAGGTTGTTTTGAGGGAAAGTGTTTTTCGTTTTTAACATCACCATCGATATGATGGTATGGGTTCTCGCGGTCCATTCCATTGCGCGGTCCATTCATAGCGTCACCTTCGGTGTCAAGGTGAGGGCTATCGCAGTCCATTGCACTATCTATTTCCTTTGTCCCGTCTTCAGCCAACGTAAATGAATTATTGTGGGCATCAGCACGTTCTACTGGGATATACATTGGTTTTGATAAATCACCTTCACCACGGCCGAAAGTGTCATTGCATCCCATTTGTGTGTTAATGCACAATTTTTTCTTCTTAGGCAGCATTTCGGAATTATCAAAATCATGAACTTGGTTTGGTAAGAAGTGGTGTGCATCAATAACGATATCGTTCCCATGAAAAGGAAGACAATCACCATCAATTTCATTTTTCCTTTTGATTCCTTTTCTCTCCGATGGAACTAGATAATTGCCGAAATAAAAGCGTTCATTTACGACGTTGACAGGAAATACATCATCTCCTTCTCCATGGAAGCGTTTGGCGTTGAGGTTCCCATTTTTGTAGCCGTTTTCTTCATCCCAGCTGTCTGCCTTCCGTTTAACTGGCACGAAAGAACGATATGAAGTGCCAGGATTTTTTGGTGGGAAAAGCTGGGAACTTACCACCTCAATACGAGTATCAGTGTAATTTGTTTCCTCACGTCTGCCTTTTGCCTTTATCAAATCACCTTTTGCATTGTATTTTGCAGTTTCGCGACCAAATCCCTCGTTTCTGTGCTCCAGGTGGGCAATATATTCATAATCCAGCCTCTCTTCCAGGCTGTTGCCTAGCACACTTCCAGAGAAATTCGTTTCAACTCTCTTTAATAACCGTTCCATGATGTACGTAGCGGAAAATATAGATGGCGATATCTCCTCTTTGGTTCAACTCCAAATCCACGGAGTGGAATCGATTCTGAGATTCTATTGCAGGAAATAAATGCAATCTGTTATTTGCAGGAGTTATTTTTTAACTCTGCTGGTCGAAGTCGAAACTCCGCCGGCTGTAGTTCACTGCAAACCCCTGCGAGATGTCTATTTTCTTCCTCTGCTACTCAAGTGATTGATGTATTATTCACTGTAACTGTTTTATACTGTAACCAGTGCGTTTAAACTTCGTTTATGACACCACAATATGCTATCGCATCCGCTCTCTATCGCTTGGAAAATCCAATTGATATAATGTCACCGTACGGCTACGTTTTACTGGTTGCCAGGGTGAACGAAAGTATTGTTGCGGCGCCAGATATGCCCCCTGTCTTATGGCCCGCTGTTGTATCGGTAGTACGGCCTTTCACCCTATGCTAAATTCCATTGTTTTGGGTTGAATTCAGTTCAATGTAGGATAGGACGGATGGAAAAAGTATGCTTTTTAAAGATTATCATGTTTCCTGAGTGGTAAAAACCATTCGCATCCTCCATCCTTTTACGCCGGATACTGATTTTGAAGCATGTTTCGTAATGTTCAATGTTGTTGTTCAATGTTTTGAAGCGGTTACAGAGTTTTTTAAATTAAGCTCCACTCCTTGCCGGATGATGGGTTAGTAACTATTAAATTCAGTGGCGTAGAGAGGTGGATTCAGGTGGGCCGGACCCCCCCTCCCCCGAAATATTGAGACATAAAAAAATAAATTAACCATGGAGCAGGGAAAAGTCGCAAGTGATATATTATTATACCCTTATTAGAAAGGATTGCCCTTTTGTTTAATAAATAAAACTAGACAAATTAAATAGTAAAATATATATAAATGATAAATCATGAATTTAAATAATATATCTTTGACAAATTAATTTTTTCCATAATGAAAAGTGTTAAAATTAGTAAAAACCCGTCACTAGGTACCCTGTTCTTGAAAAATTATCCTCCGGACCCCTCTGTTTTTGGATTTCCACCCCCACCCCCCGGATAAAACTCCTGGCTACGCCACTGGTTCAATTTATTCAAATACGAAGAGGTGTTAGTGTTAGTGGGAAATACATACCTGAAATGATATTGTTTTCCTTTTCGGTATCTCTCAACTGTCATTTTATGAAATATTCTTTTCTCAAACTGTGTGACACAATGCTTCAGGTACCATTGCCGTTTTGATTCAAAAGCCCCGTGATTCTTTTAAAAGTGTCTTGATTAATGAGAGCAAAAATACTTCCATATGGTGGGAAATGTTAGCGGTTATGAAACGATGGAAATAATGCTGGGGCGAACTTCTTTCTCTCCGTACCAAAAGTGTAGAGACTCCAGTTTGAACGCTTATAAAAAGCATACACTTTAATATATTTACTTGATTTTGGTGTTACTTTTTACAGCATTACTTTTCTTGTTTTTTCTCAGGTTCATTTTTAATTTTGGTACGAACAGTAGGGTTATCCGCGCAAATAAATTCATGGCTAGCCCTGGAATGTAGGAGCCACAATCATTTGGAACAAAGTGCGTTTCTATTTCAAAAGGCCACCGTAAAGGCAGTTTTCTAAAAGGTGGAAGTTCTAAGGAATGCAGAACGAAAAAAATAAATGGGAGAAAAGCGCGAAAATGTGAATGATGAAGAGTTGTTGGTAAGTTAGATTGTATGTTACATAATCGATCGAGTATAGTACCCGAGCCTTCGCGAAGCAAAAGAGTAGGAATAGCTACATCACAGCTGCGATAATACTTACAACTCTTCATTATTCACACATTCGCGCTCATGTACCAAGTGGATTAATAGTTAAGTGTATTAGATAAGTGTAATGAGTGCGTGTGAACCTGATGTCGTGTTTTGTGGACTGACTTTCGGTCGATTCTTTTCCACGCTTATGCCCTAGGTGGGCGAATATATTGAAAGTGCCTGTTACATTGCATTAAATGCTTTCGCTTGAGCACGCGTTTTGGATTTTTTTTGTTTTTACTGTTTTTCAATCGTTAAATAAATTCAGTACTAACTTTTTCTTGAGTGATCAGCATAGATAATGTTGATGTTCAGGAGATCTTTAAAAAGTGAAAAAGGTATAATGATTTAGGACTCGAATACACCCAAAACTTCACCGTAACTACCGCGCACAGTATAGAACTACTCGGGCACGGAGCGATGTGTTAGTAAGAGAATAAACTGTGAGTCCAAATTTGAATCTTAAAATAGGAAAATCCTCGCAACAGAGCCCGAAAGAAAACACTCCGACGGCCATAGTGATCGTGGACGTGAGTTAGCCCAGTGCATTCCACCCGCTAATCTTAATTCTGATTGGGCACATGCTCCTGGAGTTCGACTCCAGCTTCGGTGGCTAGGTCGCGTCCACCTCCCTCCTAGTCTGCTTTGGGTGGCAAACGAACATACAGGTCGCTTTATGTGCCAACCTCACAAGTTTTCACCGACCTGGACCCATCTGTTAAGTGGGACTCTGGGGTGTTTACATACTTTTCAAAACGATAGCATATTTTGTAGAGAGTTATAATAACAGATATCTTATGGTTTGATTATATGCTATTGTCATGATGTTTTTCCCTTTTATTATGCACGATATTTTTTGAGGGACCGGCGGAATGGTGAGAAAATGATAATTCCTCGATGTAAGGTTGGATTCGAGGCACAAGTGCAAGGACGGGAATAGAAAAAGCCTAAAAACTCACTCTTTTGAACAATATATGTTAAGAAATTCTACGGGAGGGCCTATACCTTCCGCTTACCCTGGCAAGCATTCCATTACCCCAGTATTAGTTAAAAAAAACCCTAGCTTCAATTCCTAGCTCTGCCCGTGATGGGTGTCATCCATTTCGATTAGAAATAAATGTGTTATTATTGATTGAATCATTATTTTAATAATTGTTATCAATAAAAAAATCAGTATTAACTATTTCTTTATTCATCTGCGTGGAATATGTCGATGATAGAAATACCTATTTAAAAAAAATAAATATGTTTACATCGGACTCGAACCGTCCCAGAATTTAATCGCAACTGCCGACCGCGGTGAAGTTCTGGGAAGGAATAGGTGCTTCATAAGCGGTGATTCCAATGTGTAAAGATACTGAGAGAAAAACTCACCAAGGAGCCCGAAAGAAAACACACCGACACACATTGGGCTGAAATCAAAAGAAGGTGGCCTGGACCTCAACAACAATTTTATGAGTTACGTATTAGAAACTTCTCATAAATATTCTGAAATAAATAATGCAGAGCATGCCAGATTTATTTTTTCCTTTGCTCTCTCGTTAACGTTATCAAAATTGAACAAATTCAGCGAAAAACGACCGCCCGCGATTTTTCTTTTCTAATCAACTGTATCTCGGTGTGTTTGGGGTGGTGGAATTATGCTGCTCATGGTATGCGAATACAGGTGAGAGGACAGTGAAAATAGAATGCAATTATGACAGTGAACAGGGGAACGTGATATGTTAGTATCAGGGGCTGTCTGGCCAGAGGTCGGCGATCGCCTAGGGCCCTCCCATACGCTCGTCTCTATCGTGAAGCTTATATGAAGGGTGTAATAACCAAAGACTCGTATTACTTGAACCAAAGTATTCGTTGCAATTATAAAATCCTAAGTTTTCATCAGTCACTTTATTCACAACATGTTCAAAATAAAAAGGTCACGTAGAAGTAAATAAAATAAAAGTGTTATAAGATAAAACAGAATATGATGCTTTTTTGAAAGGTTTATTGAAAAGATTATTTTTCACGTTTTTTTTGTTTGCCAGTGAAGTTTAACAGAGAAAATCGTCTAATTAGATAAAATCGAACCGTAATACATAATTAAATTTTACATGCGCTGTGAAATTCTCACTTTTGCTCGTAATTTTTCTTCCGAAATTGGTATTTTTATCAACTTAAATCTTGTTTTTAAGAGCCAGAATAGCGTCAAAATCCATTTCCGGCCTTGCGATTTTACTACATTTTTCCGGGGGAGGACCTTCAACCCGGGAGAGGGCTGGAAATAGGGACCCCCCAGATGGGCCCCAGTAAAAGGCCCCCAATCACCCCTCGCCGCCCCTGGTTAGTATTGTACTAGTGTAGTTAAGTACTTACACATGGGAAGAGGGACAACTGAATGGTAAAATACATCTTCTGCGGCTGGGATATGGATAGTTAGAGGGAACCTTCAGACCACGCGAGGCATTTTCAAATCCATCTACTTTTGGGGGATGAAAAAATGCCCTATCCCCATTCCAGACCTACCACCCAACGCCAGTTTACGTCATCATGAATCACTTCCCTCATTTCCATTGTATCTACGAAAATCCTCCACCCTTCTTCACATCGCAATTCCAGAAACCTCCCTCCCCGAAATTCTACCTCCTCCTCAACCACTAGCCCGTTGAAATGCATGAATAGGCTGTCATCCAAGTATCACACGAACCTTAAAAATGTGCTGAAATCTGGGTCGGTCGTGAGTATAGAAATGAGCTAAAGTGATTTTATCGTGTCAAAGATGGAGATATTGCTAACTCACGTCATGTCATAGCCGGGAAAGGTCGTGTCTTTGCCCATCGGCGTGACGCAGTTCAGCGGTCAGGGTGGATAAAGTTTTTGAATCATCCCCAAAGAACCGAAGTTAGCTCAGTTGCTGGGCGACCAGGTCAGGAGAGTGTTGAATATTGATTCTTGGGAGAGGTGTGCGTAAGTGAAGTATTGAGTAAGAGCGTAATTGAATTATAATGCGGAACAGGGGAACGTGATATCTTCATGAGTTACTCAACTTGGGAAGAGGGAAAATTGAATGGTCCAACATAATTACAGCGGATGGAGTAAAACCACGATCGGGACAGAAAAATGGATAGTTGGAGCGAACCTTCAGACCGCGTGAAATTTTATTAACTCCATCTACTTTTAGGGGATGAACAAAATGCCCTATTCCCATTCCATCGCGCACATCACCCATTACCTTTTACGTCATCATGAATCACTTCCCTTGTTCCCACTGTATGTACGAAAACACTAAACCATTACCTCATCTCACAAATCCAGAAACCTCCCTCCCCGAAACTCTAACCCCCACCTCACCACTAGACCATTGAAAGGCATAAATTAGCTGTCATCCAAGAATCACATGAACTTAAAAAAACGGCGTGACGCGATTCAGAAGTCGGGGTGGGTAAAATTTTTGAATCATCCCCAAAGAACCGAAGTTAGCTCAGTTGCTGGGTGACCAGGGGCCGTATTCTGTATTTCGTCGGTGCCGCTCCGGTCGGTTTCCCTTTCAAGCCCACCGACTGGACATCAAACCGTACCGACAACGGATTCCGCACCGACGACGACACTTTCAGCGAATCTGTAAGGTCGTCGGTTTCAAACCAGTCGGTACGGTTCCCTCTCCTTCCCAAACAGGGAAAATCCGACTATATCCGAAGTTTCACGTGTCTCCACCAATGAAAGAAAGGTAAAAACAAGAGAAGACTCACTGGCACAGTTTGTTGTCGTCATTCTCAATCTTTTTATTTGCGGAAATTACGACTTATTGCTGGATTAAGATAAACGATATTGGACAAGTTGTTAACAATGCTTATATAATGTGTGGTAGTAATGCTGTACCTACAGAATCGAAGGAAACAATATTAAAACATCACAATAAAGTTTGTATGTGATGGAGATTGTTGTTGCTGGAATGAATTATTGAAACTGTCCTTGAGATTGTAGTTTCTTTTTTTAAATATTGGTTCCGTGTAATGCTATTTATTCATGATTTGGTAATATAGTTGTCATTAAGTAAGTTCCGTATAAATGTTATCAACGGAAGGTTATGCCATTGGCACCGTAGCAGACGAAAATAGCATACCATGGAACGTGAACGTAGGATTCAAATGTAAATGTCATATTAGAGGAACAAGTTAGGAAATTGTTATAAAAATATGGAGCTGGGTGTAATTAAAAGAAGTGTAATGACGAGGAAGTAAATAAATTGTGATTGGGTGAAATACATATGTATAAGTTGCGCATTCCAAGTGAGAGAAAATGATAATATTGCGGTAAACCTCATACTTATTAACAAATATCTTCTTTTATCGTCAAGGGAATCAATGGCTGACGATGAAATGAAATATAGTTGCCCGTTACAAATGAAAGAAACTGATACCGTTGTGGCAAACTTCATACTTAAATAAAAAGATCTTATTTCTATGCCGAGAGAAACGCCAAATTGATGATGGAGTGAAATAACAGTCGCCTATTCAGAGTGATATAAAGTGATAACATTGCGGCAAAACTCATATTTAATCAAATATATCTTTTATATGTCAAAGGAGCAAATAAATCATGATAGAGAGAAATAAAGCCTATTACAAGCGAGTGAAAATGGTAACATAAATGAGAGAAAGTCATTATATGTTAACAAACCTCATTTTAATTAACCATTATCTTATATTTCTGTCAAGGTAATCAATGTAGATTATGACACAGTGAATTATAGAGGCGTATTCGAAGGGGCAGAAAAAGATAACATTGCAGAAAACCTCTTTTTTATTTGGTGATGAGGTAAAAACAAAATAAAACGTACAATGCGCACCGGGGAGTTGATGAAACCCACTAGTCGGTGGCCGTACCGACACCTTTTTGGTGTCGGTACGGCTACCGACGATCTCCCGTCCTCTCGTCGGTGCCGCACCGACCGGGTTCGTACAGAATCGCACGACTTCTTACCGGGAGTCGGTGTGACGTCGCACCCGACGAATCGGTGCCGCACCGATCGGTTTGGAGTTACAGAATACGGCCCCAGGTGAGGAGTGTGTTGAATGTTTATACTTGGGAGTGGTGTGCCTTTCCCGGCGAGTGAAGTTTCGTTACCTACTTCCAATTTTCTTTAACACGGGGAGTGTGATTAGTAGTAGTTAGTAATGGGCGCCAATTGTTCGTTGCGCACCGCGAAAAAGTGCATCGCTCGAGAAGCAGTTGGTATTAATTTCTCTTTTGAAATCGCTGCATCAGTTCATGGCGTTGAAATTGCGTTCGATGGTGTATAAGTGTGGAAGCATAAGTGGAGAATAGTGTGATATTAGTGTTTATATTGGTGCCGTGAGAGTCTTTGAAGAGGAACGCCCGAATCAGCGGTTCACGAATCTAAGAACATAGCTTCATTCCCGACGAGTGAGAAAAAATGGCCCCACGTCAAAGGTAAATATACAAGCTCTAATAATCATCGAATTTGAAAGCTAATTTTTACCTGGACATGAGCAGTTTTTAATGAGAAAACCATCACATTGACTTTAGGAATAACATCGAGTACATCTAGAGTTCTTTTCGCGATCCGGCTATTGCAAACTTTAATACATCCGATTTAATATTTTTTCGAACGTAACTTGATTGCTTGAGAACTTAAGAAAAGATAACCACCAGTACGAGAACGCCATGTCACGATCCCCCTCGATTTGCAGGTCCGAAAGAAACGATAAATTAAGAGAGATTTTGCCGAACGTATAAGAATTCACTTTCCCGCCTAACAATGAAGGACTTAAAAATGGTGATTGGAACTAAGAAAGAGTTTTTGCTTTTTGTTTACCAAAAGTGTGTGTCCTTACACCCCCTGCCACACTCCTATTGAGATGGCTTGCATTGGGGTAGTATGTAGATGTAAATGAGATACGGAAATCCGAGGGGTCAAAATCGCCCGGCAGATTTTATGTGTATATATATCCCTAAAGTGTCCTGACATGCGCCATCGCCTCTCGTGTCCTTACGATTCGAGTAAGACAAGTCTTTGAATTTGTTGGTTTGCGTTGTCCTAGAAATCCATACTGGCTATACAGCGTAGTTTACTTCACATGCGTGCAATCTTTTTCTCTGGACATGTGGCTTCAAGTAATTGATTTTCGATTTAATTATGTAGCTTATCGCAAATCAGACGTTAATTATGCATACTAAAGACTTTTCACCTAGCACTGATTATCTCCCCTCGATGGTTATTTTTTAACGTACTTAAACCCTTTCGATGAATTTACGATCTAATTTTAGAGGACAGCGGCAATTTCCACTGCATTCACAGGGTTTATTTACGATTGTCACTACTGTATAAGAGGCTTTGCTAGTATCGCGCACATCCAACCCCAATTAGAGTTAAAAGTCTGCCCGTGAAAGTTTTATTCATGCTACTTCACATTCAGATTGTGACCCAAGTTTTCTCATCGCGATTTGAATTGCCCGTTTCGTTGGTACAGACCTGCGTACCTTCGATAATTATTCAACCTTTGCAACGGTGTCTGTGTCTAAAAATCTTCAGTCTAAGTAATACAATGTCTTTATTTTCAGTATTCCGAGTATGTTTATTTTATAGTGCGTATTTCGGATCAAAAGTTCAATGTTTTTGGTAGTTATTAATCGTACTTGTTGATAATCATGCGAGAGATAAAATGTCACATAGAATAAAAAGGTCTAAAAAAGTGCTACTCTGGCAATAAAAATCATTAATTATGTGTCACCAAATAGGTATTTTATGGAGGCCTGACGGTACAGAAGTGACAGTTTTTTTAATCGTTTTCTCTGCATTTTAATAGATTGTGAAATGGCACCGTTATGAAGTACATTGGATTTCCGTTAATCGGAACCAATTTGTACGGAACCCTATTCGGAATACTTGATTGTTTGGAAAAGCAAAATAATGTTAATGAAACCAGTTTGAAACGGAGTAACGAAACTCAAGCGTACGAAGTGCATAGGATCACGTTACGATACAAGACTGTACTCGCCGTGCGTTTTTCGACGCAAAATACTTCTAGTTTACATACGCGTCTTCGGCAGTCAATTCTACTATACAAATTGATGATAATGCGCCAGAAAAACTCATCCATTCTGCGTTTGTTATGCATTAGCTGTTCGCATGCTCTCGCAGTTGTCTCAAGGAAATTTTTATCTTAATAAGGTAGTTTCATTCATCAAAGAAAACGAAATCATTGATTGCGATTCCTTACCCGCCATTACTGTATTCATAATATACAAATTATTTGGTTTTTTCAATATTCAAATTGCGCAATGTAGAAAAATATATAGTGTACGATAGATGAACTTATGAAATGTAGCCGATTTTTCTTATTTTAGCCCTTAACCTAGGATTATATCACCTTTATTTTTGATTTTTAGCGTTTGAATACAGCAGACTTAATGAAATTAAATACATCATTATTAGAAAATAAATGAACAGTGACTAATGAAATGATTATTCGAATAAATATGTCTCGAATAATGAAGTAATGTTCGGATTTCTCTGACGATGTATGTCTCTCAATGCTGTCATTTTTCTAGATCTAAGGAAGGTTTATAACAACAAAACGCATTGATTACAATAAATATATAAATACGGTTATGAAACTTAAATTGGAGAAAGAACCGAAGAATGTTCAACTGTCTCCGTTGATGTTATATTGGGTAAGTAATAGCAGTTCGATATATTTTACAAAAGGTATATTCGATAGGTGTCGAATGGGAGCATAACAAACGAATATATTTCATTGGTGCAGCATGAACAATGCTTTAATAAACATATTCATAAAATTTCTTTTGTCTAACATCAGTAGTAAAAAAGATACGCAAATTAGCATATTTGCTACCATAATCATAACGAATTGTCAAGTTTACTCACATGTGAAAATATAAATTCGCAATCCTATTGATTTATCTTCCCATTAGGTCATCTACCCTATATTTCATGGACAAATACGCCCGCGGATGTAAAATCCTGCATGTTATAGCAATTCAATATATATTTTAAGAAAACGCTGAATCGATATACATCTAATGAGACAGTAAATGGAAAACAAATTCGATTGGGCTTTGTGAAGAATATCAGGATGTACACATTCACCAAATTTCATTGGTCCAAAGAATATACGAATCAATTTATGCCATTTTCCGTATTTTCTATAATAATCGATTCGATCATTCGATTATACTGCATCTGTAATGTAAAATTCGCAATGCGTTTGATTTTAATTCCGGTCAATGGCCATTCACCATATTATTCCTGGTCAACTTTGCCCATTGATGTAAATTCCGATGTGTTATAACAATTCCATATATTTTAAGAAAAAGTATATTCGATATATATCGAATGAGAGACTACATACAAAAAATCTTCCCATTGGGCATTGTGAGGAATACCAATGTGTACCCATTCACCAAATTTCATTGGTCCAACGCATATACTATTTAAATTATGCCAATTTGCATATTTGCTAGAATAATCGATTCGATCTTTCGATAAAAATGCCATCTGCACTGTAAAATCCGCAACGCTGTATATTATAATTCCAGTTAATAGTCATCTACTCTATAATTCCTGGTCAACAATGCCTGTGGATGTAAATTCCTAAATTTTAACGCAAATCGATATAATTTGGATAATGAAGATTCGATATATATCGCATGTGAGACCATATACAAAACATATTTCTATTGGGCATTGTGAGAAATATCATGATATACCCATTCCCAAAATTTCTTTGGTCCAACTTATAAAGCAATCAAGTTATGCCAATTTGCGTATTTGCTATATTTATCGTATCGATCTTTCGATTATACTGACATCTGTACTTTAAAATCCGCAATACTATTGGTTTAACTTCCAGTGTATGGGTAACTTCTTTAAAATTCCTGGTCAACTATGTCCCTACATGTAAAATCCTATAGGTTATAGCAATTCGATATCTTTTAAGAAAAAGCATATTCGATATATATCGCACGTTAGACAACATACAAAACATATTTATGTTGGGCATTGTGAAGAATACCAAGATGTGCACATTTGCCAAATTTCATTGGTCCAACGGGTATACTTTTCAAGTTATACCAATTTGTGTATTTGCTATAATAATTGAATCGATTTTTCGATCATACTGACATCTCTACTGTAAAATCCGCAATGCTATTGGTTTAAAATCCAGTCAATGGGTATCTACTATTTAATCCCTAGTAAACTATGTCCTTGGATGTAAAATCCTATATGTTATCGCAATTCGATACATTTTAAGAAAAAGTAGATTCGATATATATCGAATGTGAGACTACGTACAAAACAAACTTTCATTGGGCATCGTGAGGAATACCAATATGTACCCAATCACCAAATTTCATTGATCCAACGGTAAATCTATGGAAGTTATGCCCATTTACGTATTTGCTATAATAATCGAATCGATTTTTCGATCATACTGACATCTGTACTGTAAAATCCGCAAGGCTATTGGTTTAAAATCCAGTCAATGGGTATCTACTATTTAATCCCTAGTAAACTATGTCCTTGGATGTAAAATCCTACATGTTATAGCAATTCGATACATTTTAAGAAAAAGTAGATTCGATATATATCGAATGTGAGACTACGTATAAAACAAATTTTCATTGGGCATCGTGAGGAATACCAATATGTACCCAATCACCAATTTTCATTGATCCAACGGTAAATCTATGGAAGTTATGCCCATTTACGTATTTGCTATAATAATCGAATCGATTTTTCGATCATACTGACATCTGTACTGTAAAATCCGCAATGCTATTGGTTTTAAATCCAGTCTATGGGTATCTACTATTTAATCCCTAGTAAACTATGTCCTTGAATGTTAAATCCTACATGTTATAGCAATTCGATATATTTTAAGAAAAAGTAGATTCGATATTTATCGAACGTGAGACTGAATACAAAACATACTACCATAGAGTATCGTGAGGAATACCAAGATGTACCTGTTTACCAAGTTTCATTGGTCCAACGTACACACTTATCAAGTTATGCCAATTTGCGTATTTGCTATACTAATCGAATCGTACTTTAGACACTGCTGACATCTGTACTGTAAAATCCGCAATCCTATTGATATCCCTTCTATGGTCACTCTCTTATCCCTGCCTTCTCTAATATCCCCGCTTTCAAAATTTAGCCTATGTTCTTATATTGGTGACGTAGATAGACGGGATGCGTGTATTTCTTACGGGGGCCTAATACAAAAAGATATAAATTCAAATCGATGTATCTTCATAAGGAAACATAATTCATCTAAATAATTTATGTGTGCGCATAATTCATGTTTTTCCTTACATATTGTTAAAATTTTTATTTCCGTAACTATGTAAATAAGCCCAAAAAAAGGCTCAATCGAATACAACCTTGTATCGATCATAACTTCGAGTCTAATCAATCGATTCGCCTGATTTAACTTTTGTCGGATGAATGACATTTTCAGTCGTATTTTGTATGACATTCATGTTCAAAACATGATTAATAAAAAAGTTATTAGCGATTAAAGCGTATCCAAGGAGATTCGTATCGATATAACTCGCACATGAATCGATCGAGCGGAATAGTCATCATTGCAAAAGTTGACCATTTTAATAATATTATTACCCTAAAAATTTCATTCATGTAGCTGGAACGGTTGCTAAGATATTCAAGATTGCATGCTCCACAAAAAAATGGCGACAATGATTTTTCGCTTGCAGGACATTTTTCGGAATTTAATTATTAATTAACCAAGAGGGATACGGCGAAAGTAAGCTCAAACGTGAGGGTTCGGAGAACCCTCTAACGGTTTTTCTAGAAGATTCCAAATTTTCATATGGCACATGACTCAACGCCGAAATCCAAGATTGAAAATTCGACCACCTCTACAATGGAAAGTCGAAATCGTTTATTCCTCGGAATTGTTTCGACATATGAAAATTCCGAGATAGCCAAAAAATCAACCAAAAAATCTAGTATCTTGCGTTTCAAGGAATTTGTCCTGTGATGATTGCAAGTTGGTCAAAAAAAATCCTAACGTAGTGCCATAAGAAAAGCATGGGGCACTTTCAAAAAATCATAAAAAATACTAAATATCAATTCATCGCAATGACAACCATACCAAAAAATCTAGTTTATGTCAAGGGAATGTCATGTTCCTCACATATTTAGAAATATATTTTAGAATTGAAAAAGTTTTAGTCCCATAAGGCTCCCATGTTAATTCAAGTCGATATATCTCGAAAAGTTATCGACTTTTTTAAGATTTCAGATTTTTCCTCCCGATGAATTTTTTTTTACTTTTACGTCCAATATTCCATATACCCACACCTATCACAGTTTAGGCTACTAATTTGTATCAATCACCCAATCAGTGAATTAGTTTGCAGCTATTATAGGGACGAGTCGATTGGGCGCTTGAATTCATCAAGCGGGTAATTAGGGGGGGTGGAAACATAGTTGTGTCACATATTTTCGAGTCATGTGCCCATAAGTGGTTTAATATTCAAAAATTTCCCCGCCGTTTTTTGAAAGGGTAAGGAACTAAATTTTTCATTGTTTGAAATATTTGTTATTTTCAATGTGATTTTATTTGACGGATAATTGATTCTTTGATCCATTAAGTTAACCATTGACACATAATCGGAATAAGGTTTTAAAAATTTCGAGAGAGTTTTGATTATGTGGTTATTTTTCAACTGTTAAAGTTTATAAGCATTGTGATAAGCCACTCTTGAAAATACAACGCAGATTCTTTAGATAAATATATAAAGATATTCCATTTGCAAAACGAATGTCCATAATGCAGTTTGTAAAATACTGAATTGTAACGATTCCTCTAATTTCTTTGGTCTTAAAAAAATAGTTATTCTCAAGATATTCCATTTTGCAAAAAAGATTTGGCATATTTGATATCATAATCGTATCGAATTATCAAGTATACTGACACGTGCATTGAAAATACGCAATCCGATTGATTTACCTTCCAATCTTTGATCATCAACACTAAAATTCCTGGTCGACTATGTACGTGCATGCAAAATCCTATGTTATAACGATTCGATATATTTTAAGAAAAAGCATATTCGATATGCATCAATCGTGAGACTACATGCAAAACATATTACCTTTGGGAATTGTGAGGAATACCAAGATGTACCAAGCACCAAATTTAATTCGTCCAACGGATACACTATTCAACTTGTGCCAATGTTATGTATTTGTTATAATAATCGAATCCATTCTTCGATTATACTGGCATTTGTATCGTTGAATCCGCAATGCTATTGATTTAACTTACAGTCTATGGCTATCTTCCACATAATTATATTGGTCAACTATGTCCTTGGATGTAAAATCCTATATGTTATAGCAATACGATATATTTTAAGAAAAAGTAGATTCGATTAATACGGAACGTGAGACTATACACAAAATATGTTTCATTAGGCATTGAGAGGAAAAGCAAGATGTACCCATTTGCCAAATTTCATTGGTCCAACGTATAAACTAATCAAGTTTTGCAAATTTGCGTATTTGATAGAATAATCGAATCGATCTTGCGATTACACTGCCATCTGTACTGCAAAATCCGCATGGCTATTGGTTTAATTTTCAGTCTGTGTGTCTACTATACAATACCTGGCCAACTATGCCCTTGGATGTAAAATCCTATATGTTATAGCGGTTCGATATATTTGAAGAAAAAGCATATTCGATATATATCGCACGTTAGACAACATACAAAGCATATTTCTGTTGGGCAGTGTGAGGAATACCAATATGTACCCATTCACCAAATTTCATTGATCCAACGGTAAATCTATTGAAGTTATGCCCATTTACGTATTTGCTATAATAATCGAATCGATTTTTCGATCATTCTTACATCTGTACGGTAAAGTCCGCAATCCTATAGGTTTAAAATCCAGTCTATGGGTATCTACTATTTAATCCTTAGTCAACTATGTCCTTGGATGTAAAATCCTACATGTTATAGCAATTCGATATATTTTAAGAAAACGTAGATTCGATATATATCGAATGTGAGACTACTTACAAAATAAACTTTCATTGGACATCGTGAGGATTACGAATATGTACCCAATCACCAAATTTCATTGATCCAACGGTAAATCTATTGAAGTTATGTCCATTTACGCATTTGGTATAATAATCGAATCGATTTTTCGATCATACTGACATCTGTACTGTAAAATCCGCAAGGCTATTGGTTTAAAATCCAGTCAATGGGTATCTACTATTTAATCCCTAGTAAACTATGTCCTTGGATGTAAAATCCTACATGTTATAGCAATTCGATACATTTTAAGAAAAAGTAGATTCGATATATATCGAATGTGAGACTACGTACAAAACAAATTTTCATTGGGCATCGTGAGGAATACCAATATGTACCCAATCGCCAACTTTCATTGATCCAACGGTAAATCTATTGAAGTTATGCCCATTTACGTATTTGGTATAATAATCGAATCGATTTTTCGATCATTCTGACATCTGTACTGTAAAATCCGCCAGGCTATTGGTTTAAAATCCAGTCAATGGGTATCTTCTATTTAATCCCTAGTAAACTATGTCCTTGGATGTAAAATCCTACATGTTATAGCAATTCGATACATTTTAAGAAAAAGTAGATTCGATATATATCGAATGTGAGACTACGTACAAAACAAATTTTCATTGGGCGTCGTGAGGAATACCAATATGTACCCAATCACCAAATTTCATTGATCCAACGGTAAATCTATGGAAGTTAGGCCCATTTACGTATTTGCTATAATAATCGAATCGATTTTTCGATCATACTGACATCTGTACTGTAAAATCCGCAATGCTATTGGTTTTAAATCCAGTCTATGGGTATCTACTATTTAATCCCTAGTAAACTATGGCCTTGAATGTTAAATCCTACATGTTATAGCAATACGATATATTTTAAGAAAAAGTAGATTCGATATATATCGAACGTGAGACTGAATACAAAACATACTACCATTTAGTATCGTGAGGAATACCAAGATGTACCTGTTTACCAAGTTTCATTGGTCCAACGTACACACTTATCAAGTTATGGCAATTTGCGTATTTGCTATACTAATCGAATCGTACTTTAGACACTGCTGACATCTGTACTGTAAAATCCGCAATCCTATTGATATCCCTTCTATGGTCACTCCCTTATCCCTGCCTTCTCTAATAACCCCGCTTTCAAAATTTAGCCTATGTTCTTATATTGGTGACGTAGATAGACGGGATGCGTGTATTTCTTACGGGGGCCTAATACAAAAAGATATAAATGCAAATCGATGTATCTTCATTAGGAAACATAATTCATCTAAATAATTTATGTGTGCGCATAATTAATTTTTTTCCTTACATATTGTTAAAATTTTTATTTCCGTAACTATGTAAATAAGCCCAAAAAAAGGCTCAATCGAATACAACCTTGTATCGATCATAACTTCGAGTCTAATCAATCGATTCGCCTGATTTAACTTTTGTCGGATGAATGACATTTTCAGTCGTATTTTGTATGACATTCATGTTCAAAACTTGATTAATAAAAAAGTTATTAGCGATTAAAGCGTATCCAAGGAGATTCGTATCGATATAACTCGCACATGAATCGATCGAGCGGAATGGTCATCATTGCAAAAGTTGACCATTTTAATAATATTATTACTCTGAAAATTTCATTCCTCTAGCTTAAACGGTTGCTAAGATATTCAAGAATGCATGCTCCACAAAAAAATGGCGACAATGATTTTTCGCTTGCAGGACATTTTTCGGAATTTAATTATGAATTAACCAAGAGGGATACGGCGAAAGTAAGCTCAAACGTGAGGGTTCGGAGAACCCTCTAACGGTTTTTCTTAAAGATTCCAAATTTTCATATGGCACATGTCTCAACGCCGAAATCCAAGATTGAAAATTCGACCACCTCTACAATGGAAAGTCGAAATCGTTTATTCCTCGGAATTGTTTCGACATATGAAAATTCCGAAATAACCAAAAAATCAACCAAAAAATCTAGTATCTTGCGTTTCAAGGAATTTGTCCTGCGATGATTGCAAGTTGGTCAAAAAAATTCTTTACGTAGTGCCATAAGAAAAGCATGGGGCACTTTCAAAAAATCATAAAAAATACTAAATATCAATTTATCGCAATGACAACCACTTCAAAAAATCAACCAAAAAATCTAGTTTATGTCTAGGGAATCTCATGTTCCTCACATATTTAGAAATACATTAAAAAAGTGAAAAAGTTTTAGTCCCATAAGCCTCCCATGTTAATTCAAGTCGATATATCTCGAAAACCAATCGACTTTTTTAAGATTTCAGATTTTTCCTCCCGATGAATTTTTTTTTACTTTTACGTCCAATATTCCATGTACCCACACATATCACCAGTTTGGCTACTAATTTGTATCAATCACACAATCAGTGAATCAAATCGCAGCTATTATAGGGACGTTAAAATTAACGTTAACGTTAACGTTAACGTTAATTATTATAGCATCTACCCGCAGTTGAGTCCTCAAAACTTCAGTCATTAAAATATTGCGATAACAGATGAATACTTAATACTATCAATCCCGTATGACTTATAATCTACCTTTATCAAAGATCTCTCTATGAAACTTGTACACAGGTTTCATTGTTTATTTAATAAAGATCAATTTTTATGAACAATTTCCACATTTTGCTGTCGATACCAACCCAAGAGTTCTCGCTATGCTGTTAATGTCACCCTGGATTTTGGTTATACGTTAATGGATGTAAAGGAAAGTCTTTTGTGCTCGCCTCATTTCGGTAAATTATCATACAAGTAGGGATGGAGGGATTCAGGATTTTTTCTCGGATCCGGATTCGGATCGCATCCTTGATTTTCGGAGCCGGATCTTTCGGATCGGATATTTTCGGATCTAAATGCATTTTCAAATTCCTGACGCTGAGATTCCCCCGATGGTTGTTCAATCTCTTGAGATGAGTCACACTAACAATAATTGCCAGTCGTATTTTGCCTTTTTTATTTTCCACGGCTGAAATTCTCCTACGTAACCTCAGCGAGAGCTTTCAAACAAAACGGTTCGTAAGTAGGACAAGAATCGCATGCGACGGCGCATTCGAAGATAGAATCGGAACTCTTTCCACCCTTATGGGGCTGAAGCTATTATTTAAAATTTCGGATCCAGATCCGATGTATCCCATGAAGGGCAATGTCCGCGGATATTTGGATACGAGGTATCCGATCCGACCATCCCTACATACAAGTGTTAAAAATATCGTACAAAAGTTTCGTATTGAGGGACATATTACTCACAATGTGCAAAATTGTCTAAAAATATTGAACAAGAAACTCGAAATAAAAACATTATTACGTCAGTATCATTAAATAAGAGTAGCGCCTTAGATTAAACGTCTAAATAATTGCTATGAATGTTGTGATAAAGGATTGAAACAGTAATGCCACGGTGATTGAGGTGTTATTCATACCTCATACGTACGTAATTTGATTGCTGAAATAATAAAATGAAATTCAAAAATGCATTCCACTTTGAGAGGGGAATATCTCATCGCCTGAACAGCTGACTAATGTTCTCTCTTCTGTGTTGCCACCTTCCAGGCTCAACATGGACCATACCTATGACACAGCCATCCGACAGTCATCCAGACCTGGTAGAAGTCAGCTCCCGAAGCACATAGTGAGTATACTTCAATTGGTTTGGGTGTGGTTATTTGGGTAATGCAACGAACCTTTCAGATGATACATCGCTTTTAGTATTATTTATGGTGTGGATGAAGAGGGGTTATTTCGCTGTGGACATATGCATTCTCATGTTTCCGCAATTGGTAAAGAATTGGTCACTCGTAAGGAACTCATTCGTCTCTCAAAGGATTTTGAGTATTTTCGTCACAAAAATGTCAAATTTCACTTAATTTATGGAAAAAAGAACCCAGGGACGAAGAATATTCTTTGGTTTTGAGGTTTCTATGAACTCGATGGAAGTAAAACGGTAATTTACACTTTTTTAATTCTAAATTTAGCAAATATATTTTCATAGGGAATGTTAAGATTAAATCCGACATAAGTTTGTCCCACCTCTAGTTGTTGGATTAACTATATGTTTTGATATCTTAATTTAACTAGGACGTCCCTCCCAAATTCGACCTGGGTTTTGTCCATTGGGTCACGGATTTCGACCGAATTCGGCAAATCGACTTCGCTTGATCAGAAAACGAAGCTCCAAAGTCTTCTCACAATGCATTCTATGGATAATAATACAAGGGAGGAGTGAGACTGCAACAGGACGGAGCTCATCCCCACAAATCTAAGTTAGTCCTCAATGGGAATTATGGCAATCGGCAAATGTCCATGGGGATAGAAGTTGAGTGGCCGCCGAGTAACCCCAGCCTCACACCATATGATTTATTTCTATGGGGATCCCTGAAGCACTTATTATTATAATTTAAGTATTATAGCAATTAAGGTAGGTTAACATGGAGCTTCACGACGCATTCCGGCAGTCTGCCCTCCCCTCATGGACTTCCCTTTTCAATTCCAAATAAGGCCTACTCCCTTTCACTCTATCTAAAAATGCTTTTAAGAATGTTTACCCAGCATTCTACCCTCTATTACACAGTTTTCAACATCCTCTCCCCGCTAAGTACTCGCCCCATCTATGCATTCTGTCTCCTCCGTATCTCATCTAAAAGCTGCCTCTCCTCACCCAATAGGTCCAGCACTTCGTCGTTCCTTTTCCTTTCCGTCCACTTCACCCTCTCCATTCTTCTCCACACCCACATCTTAAACGCCTCCAGTCTTTTCTCGTCCTCCTTCCTAAACGCCCACGTTTCCGCTACTCTCCAGATCAAACTCTTCACTAACCTTTTCTTTAAACTCTTACATAACGCTCCCCTCATTAGCTCCTTCCTGTTCATGAACGCCTCCTTTGCTAACGCATTTCTCTTCCTGATGTCCTTACCGCTGTATCCGTTTTCCGTGCTGCCAAAATAATTGAATTGCTCTACCTCCTAAAGGTTTTCCCCACCCACTATTACCTCGAGTCTCAAATTCCTCGCTCATGATGCTTTACAAACCGCAGAACCAGTGTTTTCTTGTGATTAATCTTCATGCCATAGGACATTTTTTTCTCGATCTTTTGTGGAGAGCATTCCATTTTGTCTGCCTCGGGTGGGATGGCTCGTTCAATGATGTTTAATATAGGAGAAAAAATAATATTTACTTAACTTTGATGTTTTCCTCCTATGAAATTCATTTGCAATTCATACTCGGATCCTAAATATAGTTTGAGTGCAAAAACAAATATATATTTGAAATATTTGAAAGCCAAAACGTTGTTTTCATTTGACTTCGCAATAAAGTTTTTCTCCTTCGTGATCGCCAAGTCAATAATATCGATAGGTGGACCTGCCTGGAGTGATTGTGGGCCCTCCTTACTGGGTGATTCGGGCCCACCCCACCAGAAAATAATAGGAGATATTATGCCCGGAAATGGATTATGACGTTATTCTGGGTCTTAAAAACGTTACAATTTAAAAAATAGCGTTTTCATATGAAAAAATACCATGAAAAGTGATAACTTCACAACGTATATGGTTTAATTATGCATTATGATTGTTTTATCTATTTAGTGAATTTGTACCTTGAAACTTCACCGAAATCTTAAATAACCTATTCGAATAATTCTTTCAAAAAAGAATCAGGTTCTCTTTTATCTTCTAGCACCTTCAATTTTTTTATGTAATCTTTTCATTATGCCGTAAATAACGCAATTAGCGGAAACGTAGAATTTTATAATTGCCAATAAACTTGGATTCAAGTAATTTGAGTCTTTTTTTATTAGATATAAAGTTGTTAAACATAACGAAAGTATACTTGGGGCTAGATAATGGTTTTTGGTTGTTACCAATTAATTATTTTCTACGTATCATATAGATATAATCATAAGTACGTAGCTTTTATCCATACTCGTTGGTGATTATTATAAAGTGTAGATATAAACTTGAGCAAAATTGAGGAACCTGCTAATATTATAGGGAAATTTAGGCTTGAATTAACTAAAATATCTTAAATTATTTTTTACGGATCATATTTAACAATTTGTTTGGTCCAAATAAATCAGTCAACCCATGAAAACTGTCTGGCATACAATAAAAGACCAAGTAAATTATTTGGATTGTTTGTTAATTCTGATATTAGAGAAGCTGTAGTTTAAAAAAAATGTATCAGTAACTTTCAAATATTAAGGAACCCAATCAATAAATGAAATACTTTTTGTGTTGTCCTAAGTGATTTTGCATTCAGGAACTCTTAAGAAATACTCACAATATATATAATTATAGTTATATTGTTACCACCTACTTCCACACAATTAAGGTAATAAATAGAAAAAAGCAATTAGAATAAACTATAAATTATTTAAATTCTTCTAATATTGCTGATACGATCTTCGGACTGAAGTTAATAATTTATGGTTAATTTTACTTGAAAAATTAATTTTACTGTAGTAAATAAACTATTAAAAACGATACAATTGAGCTTGAGTTGAGGTTGTGGACATGAACCACGCCATTTCCACATGTTATTTTACTGCTTTCTGTACATGTTTTAGCTGCTTCATCACCTCGCAACAAACTTATGTAGACATTTCAGTCATGCTGGCTAATCTCCAATACGGTGGTTTCCTATTATTTTTTATTGACTAAATCGAAAGATTATTACTCCTGGAGTACGTATTTCACGCTTTTAGATCTTGGAATGACGATATCTATTTTTTGCTTAAATGAAAAGTGAAAAGTTTTAAGCGCGAGAAAACGCGACGGCTAAGTATGAATGCTGGGAAAAGCCCGTGTGACGTCATTCTGGTTCCCGCTGCCGCTAAGTGCGGTGACCTTGGGGCGAGGCTTTGAGTGCTGATACGACGCAGGATGGTAGCAGGTAGCAGAGTACCCTGCTAGCAGGTAGCGCTTGGCTTAAATAAGGATTATTAATACCCTATAAAACGAAGGAAAATTTCCGAACTTCGGCAGTTTTTATAGGTGATTATTTCCCTGAGTTCTGTGCCTCATGCATGCATTGGTAACCTAAAAAATTGTAAAACTCCTATCTACTCGTATAGAAAGTAGGTGACGTCACGTGGAGTGGCATCGCATGGGCGCCAATCTGGCCTCTTTCAAATAACGTTAAAATTGACCATTCCCATTCTTCTATACTGGGATTTCTAAAACCAAATAATTTGTATATTATGAATACACTAATGGTGGATAACAAATCGCATTCCATGCCTTTCGTTTTCTTTGATTAAGAAAACTACCCTATTGGACGCACTTTGGGGTTTAGACACGCTGTCTTCACCTTTTGGATTTTTGTTATATTTTCATTTTTTGTTATTTTACAACAAGAAGAAGTCCTTTATATTCAATTTGGAAGCCAAGCCTGATGATGACTGGCAATTTTTTAGCCTTTTTTTTAACATTATTCGAAAACATTACCCAGCGCTTCTTTCCCTTTAAAATATTTCATGTAACTTTTTTTCGTGGACAATCGCACTTTGATTTCATATTGGGTTTTTTTAACAATCTAAAAATGAAAGGACGAATATTCCAACGTACCTGAATCTGTATTTAAACTCCCATAGTGCATTGATTACGGTTGCGTATTTTTACTGGAACCACTGTTCTTGTTCAGCCAAGCATTCAAGTTTTTTGAGATATTATTAACATCTAAGCGATTATTATTCTCCTTATTTCTTTTCTGCGCATCGCTCATGTACACACGTTTCATATTAACACTATGAATGACATAAAATTCTCTTACTAACCAAACCAGAAATTATTGAACTGTGTAAGATTTTTGGATTTATGTGGGGAAGAATACAGAATAGTTTCGCCGTGAGCGTATCTGCCCCATCCAACACCGCCTCCATCCTTACTTCCTATCTGTGGAACTGATCGTGAGTTTCACGGTGCATGATAGATAGCCCTCACCCAAAGACGCAGACAAATGAGATGCGTCATGGTTAGAGTTACGTGAAAATCGCAAATGCGATATAGATGCGATGTGCGCAAATAAATGCGACATAGATGCGTTGACTGGACTTTATTGATATTTTTACGCAAATTTGCCATTTCGACGGCAAAATTCGTACAAATTGTGCCGAGCGCAGTTTAAATGCTCCGCCGACACTCACCGTTTAAAGCATGTGTGCGACTGGCCAGCTTCTAGTTGGCTGGGACTCTACGTCGCCGCGAACTACAAGTGGGCGCGGGCAAGCTAAACCTCTGCCACTACATGTCTTATTCCTTAATATATTATTGTTCTACAACATAATTATTTGAAATGTTCTGTATTTTGTCTTAAAACTGTGTTTCACTACATTTTATCGTCATCTACCTCATTATGAAAATAAAAAAAGGATGCTACAAAATGCGATAAACTGTTATTGGAAGTGTGATAAAATAAAAACAAAAGCGCGATTTTCACGTAGCTCTTGTAATGGTACCCATTCATTGTAATCTGATATTTTTTTTCTCGGTAACCTAATTGGCTCAACTACCCCGAAACACAGCTGCGGGGATATCGCGTTTCGCTAAAGAAATGGAGTCTTTAGGGAAGAGTGGAGGAGAGAAAAATGCTTAAGCGTGGGACAGGCGAGGGAGAGAAGGGACGCGATCAGAGCACGCCGGCCGCTTCACGATATTCGCTGGCGTTGTGAGGGCACCGTAAGCTCGGGGCGCTTGGCGATCGCCGACTAGCCCCCCCTGGCCAGACCGCCCCTGTGCGGACTGCACCATTCCTCTAGTTTCCCTGATATTTCAAAACATACCTCTATGACCTTTGATCCTCCAATATGAACTTCGGAGTTGCTGTAATGAATACTACGGGTCTGTGAACTACACCCTTTAAAACCTATGGTTCGACACGGTGGTTATCATGACAGATATTGTTGTCATGATACCTCTATGACCTTTGACCTCCGTAATGGCCTTGGAGGTCAACTAGTGGATAAGGCGAGTATTTGGGTTATACCACTTACTTGGGCACCCGATAAAACCTATGAATTGACGCAGGGGTGGAACTAGGATTTCTTTCTGGGGGGGGGGGGCACCAGCAAGGCCGTATCGAGGATTTTGTTCTGGGGGGGCACAAGGATACCTCGTAATACAAAACGAACGCAATGATAATGGGACCGTATTAAAAGTCTTGCATATTTCTTAAGGGTCTTGGGGGGCACGTGCCCCCCCTCCCCTAGACTCGGCTATGAATTGACGTATTTGTTGTTGTGGCATTCTTTCTGTCACCCATATGACCTAGACTGTGACCTAACTGGGTCAACGGTGGAATTTTCAAAATTAAGTGTTTTTTTTTGTTTTTATTAAGTCCGAAAACCTAATAATTGACATAATTTTCATTGAAATTCTGCTTTTTTTCTATCTTGATGTACTATTTTTTTCAATCGAAACCCCGTAAGGCTAATTTTAGATTTTGGTTTGGACCCAATTGTGAGGTCAAAAGGTCAAAATTGTAAAATTTTGGTTACTTTCAACAAAAAAAACCCTTTCCGATGAGTATTCCAATTATCATGAATACAGGTTGAGGGAAAGAGGCAAAAAAATTGAGGTAAATAAAGACAAACGATCAAAGGGCAAGTCTGTACAACAATATGGAGAAACGATGTTGCCTAAATTTCCGTATGCGATGTTTATATAGTTTTTATTAGAGCGTTGCACTGCGTCGCGACGTGGCTTAGCACAACGGGGACGTGTGGCGACAACCCATGTGTGTACAATGTTTTCGACTTGTCTACTTGATGCGCCCGAGAATTGAAAGCGTGCGAATTCCATCGACATTGTAACTCCCCTGGCTAACTCTCGATCTCTCGCTGTGATCGAAATCGTTCTTCAGTCATGGGTAGTCATAGGCGAGGTTCGAGTCGGAAGTGTAAGGTGATGGTTCAAGCTCTAGTGTCACACTCTGCGAGATATTGCCGCAACAACTTCATCGCTTGCATTGGGAAATGTTTCAGGTAATCTATAATTTTTATCTATCAGCTACAGGCATTACATTTCCTTAATTTTCGAAATTGGGTGCTGTGCTTGTTTCCCTTCGGAATATCTAAGAGTTATTGCCATAAATTCTAACTGCTGAAGGGATAGATACATAGATATATAAATGTGGCAGAGTCTGAAGAAGCTGAAGTTCGTTAAACGTGGTGTGGGATGGTTTTCGAGGAAAAACTGAGAGTGGTGCTATTTAGCACTCGTACTGCCGCACCTTCAATGGGCCGAAAGCTTATTTTTGGATCCGGTACAGAAAGACTTTATTCGTGAATAAAATGCAAAGGAAATTTGCGCTATTCGTGAAAAACTATGAAGGGCATTTAAAAGTCTTTACACGATCCAGGATTGGAGCCGCTACGGACTAGAAGGCTACGCCCTAGGCTTCGTTGATTTTATAATAGGCTGGGATTTTGAACCGATTTCCCAAAAGTGTACCGAAAAATAGGGTAGTTTCCTTCATCAAGGAAAACGAAAGGCATTGATAGCGATTCGTTACCCACCATTAGTGTATTCATAATATACAAATTATTTTGTTTTAGAAATACCGGTTTTGACGAATGGCAAGGGTCAAATTTTAACCTCATTTGAAAAAGGCCAGATTGACGCCCATGCGATGCCACTCCACGTGACGTCACAGGGACCTAGTTTCTATACGAGTAGATAGGAATTTAACATCATCTGAGATTACCAATGCATGCATGAGGCACAGAGCTCGGGGAAACATGTCTTAATAATCACCTATTAAAACTGCCTAAGGTCGGAAGGTTTTCTTCGTTTGATAAGGTATCTATTAATAATCCTTATTTAAGCCGAGCGCTACCAGCTAGCAGGGTACTCTGCTACCTGCAAGCATCCTGCGTCGTATCAGCGCACAATGCCTCGCCCCAAGGTCACCTCACTTGCGGCAGCGGGAACCAGAACGACGTCACACGGAGTTTTCCCAGCATTCATACTTAGCCGTCGCGTTTTCTCGCGCTTGAAAATTTTCACTTTTCATTTAATCGCGAAAAATAAATATCGTCATTTAAAAATCTAAAAGCGTGAAAAACGTACTCCAGGAGTAATAATATTTCGATTCAGGCAATAAAAAAATAGTAGGAAACCACCCTATTCTTTCCGTCAAGCTCACTTTCGAATAGGTTGGGCCGCTCCGGCGATGAATGGCAAACACCTCGAGCTCACCCAGCCCAAGAGTCAGTTGCGCATCGTGAATCTTCTTTGTCATCTGATGAACACTTTCTTTCACGAAAGCCACATTGTTTATTCCACAAATAACAAAATTTATATACATTTCTATTGATTTATAATTTCCCACGAATTGGGTCTCCTGAATGAGTCTTCTATTAAGATAGGATTTTATCAAGTAAATTCCCTAACGATGGCAAATAACATCTGTCGTTGTTCCATTTTTCTTCAATTCATTCTATGTTTCTAAACATATCGGTTTCAATTTGCCATCGACAGTGCCTCCATTTGATGATGAAACTGATGCTTTCATCTCTAACTCCATATTCAGAAGCTAGATTAACCTCAATTGACGACAAGATGCATACCTGCCTAGCGAATTATAGACAGACGGGAATTAGGGAAGAATCGATAGATGAAGATCGATCTTTAATATTCATTCACGTTGGTAAACGCAACATTCCAAATCAACTAACTTTTCTTTTCGTTTCGGTCTGAGTTCTGACCTATCTGAAACGAGGTTTAGCGGTTAGTAAACGTAAAGGGTGACAATCTATTTGCCACTCATTCCTCAATGTCGTAATATATTTTTTTCAATGTCCCTTTTCAGTTTAAAAAGAGCCACCACTGCAAGTCACAAGTCCAATTTGCAGAGACGCTTGGTTGCCGTGATTATATTATTGGCTATATTAGCTGCTGCACTGGTAATTGCTGTGGGAATTCTTTCCTATAACTGTGATTAACATTAAAATAATTTCTGCTTCATGTTCCAATTGCATTGATCAACATGCTTAACCAAGGTAGGAATGGTATTTGGAGCTGGCAACCGACAGCTAAAGCCATTTTCGCCTTGTGTCACACAATAGGGGTTGCTGACCGGACATTAGACAGCTACTGGATCTGGGTACAGGCATGACAGTAGCTCGACGCCGTTCACACAGGTGCGAGCTACAGTCATATGTGATCAGCATAGTTCCACCACCCCAAATACACCGAGATACAGTTGATCACAAAAGAAAAATCGCGGGTGGACGTTTGTCGATACATTTTCTCGTTGACGAGAGAACTGACATGTTCTGCAAAATGTATTTGAGAATATTTATGCGTAGTTTCAACTCCCTAACTCTTAAAATGTTTTATATTTTTATGTTATCTTCTTTCGATTTTAGCCCACTGTGCTTCGGAGTGTTTTCTTTCGGGCTCCTTCACTTTCACCACGGTCGGCAGTTGCGATGAAATTCTAAGACGGTTCGAGTACGATGTAACCATACTTATTTCATTTTTTAAAATAGACATTTGCAACATCGACATATTCTAAGCAGATGAATATAGAACAAGTTAATACTGAATTTTTAACGACTACAATCATTAGAATAATGATTCTATCAATAAAAATTTTTAAAGTTATGGTTTTTTTTTCACACAATTTATTTAAGACGACCGGTTTCGTCGCAGAGGCGACATCTTCAGGCACAGAAATCGGTATTTTTGTTGTTATTTGGTTGCTATTGCTATAAAAATAACGATTTCTGTACCCGAAGATGTCGCCTCTGCGACGAAACCGTTTGTCTTAAATAAACTGTGTGAAAAAGTAGCATGCCGTTTTAATTGCTTACGATGGATTTTCACAAAATTAAGTCTGAAACAACCGAGTTTATTGATTACACCAATGTTAACACATATTTCAAATCAAAATGGATGACTCCCATCACGGGCGCAGCCAGCAATTGAGGCGTGGGTTTTTTTTAAATTGATACTGGGGGCATAAAATACCCGCCAGGGTAAGCGGAAGGTGTGGTGGCTCTCCCCCAGAATTGTTTAAAGATATAATGTTCAAATAGTGAGTTTTAAGGCTTTCTGAGGGCCATTTTATTACTCCTTACACTATTCTATAAGTAATATTAATTCAATCAAGTAAAAGGTAATTAACTTAAAAATTTATCAAAGATCTGGGAGGAGGGTTATATCTTTCAAACACCCACCCTCCTCGCTTCGCCACTGGCACCCATGTCTTCAAACTTTTTATTCGGGCTCTCACGTGATTATGCTGTGAGATGATTTTTTTCGCGGTGGTATACTTAAAACTATAGAATTTTTTCAATTAATTAACATGTATCAGCATACTCGCTGTCTATACAACTTCCTGCATACGTTTAAGGATTGATCCCAACTAATTTCTCGCACAAATGTGACCGAAATTCAATCCACAAGCCGCGGACATGCGCCTCATTCACCCCTACTGTTGTGGCGCCCATTGGTGGCAATTCCGTTTTCACAATTCCCCACGGGGTTACAGTCAGGTTGATGAGCCAGTAAGTGTTCTTCTTACGTTGCTAGCGGTAAAATCAGAAGGCGAGGCCATGATATTTCCAAATAGAAATATTTAGGTTTGATTAATCAAAAGTTATTGAAATGTAGAAGAAATGGATGATATCCATTCGACCATAATTTCTTAATTATTAATAGTGGTCGCTTTATTTCGCGTGAAAGAGTTCATATACCACTTTATTTCCACCTGGGCCTCAGGGCTAGTTCTCTATGTACGCGAGACTGGATTTAGTCTGGAACAGATGATTTATTTGGACTGAGCGATTTCAATATATTTTCTATTCCGTGCGCACTAATGTCAATAGGCGGCATATTTCGTGTGAAGATATTGTCAACCATTGTCAACTGTTTCGGTTGAGTTCTCAGAAGGCTCGGTGAACACGCTCTTTAAGTAGTAATTTAATAAAATGGTTTTATCGGAACTGTTTGTCAACACATCTCCATTATCGTTTCTCAGCGAACATACGGTAGATCTTCTACCTTGAACTTCCCGAACATAAGACCAAAATGCCTTTGGATTATCCCGTTGCTGGTCTTCAATTGTTTCGTGAATGCATTCCTGAACGCTTCCTTCGTGGCGGCTTTAGACAACTTATATTTTTTAATTATTGACTCGCGTTCAATAGCGGATGAATCCGTGCTGACTTTTTTCATTTTAGCATGGCACGCTCTCTGTCGCCTCAATGATTTTCTCACTTCCGCGTCATACCATCTCCATTGGCTAGCTTCTTTTATGTTTTACTAGGGATGTAGCTATTTATTCCCGAAGTTACGAACCAAAGAAAATCTTTCCAAACACCCTCTACATTAAACTTTATTATTGATTCCTAAAACGCGGGGAAAGCACATTTCAGATGACTCTTGACCCTTTCAAAATCAGCCCATTTAAAAATGAAAACTTTACCTTCTTTTTTTTAAATTTTCAGTGGTATTTAGAGAAAACTTTGCAGTTACAACTCTATGGTCACTTATTCCTTCGACGGTGTTCACGTTCGTTACCTGATGAGGTATATTTGTCGTTAATAAATCAAGAATACTTTCTCTTCTGTTTATGCACGGATGCTATTTGAATGAATTTAGTATAAAACTTTTGATAACGCTTCGCAAATCACTTTATCACTTCCACCAGGAATGAAGCTATAGTATGCCAATCTATAGAAGGTACGTTGAAATTTCTACCTACAATGAAGTTTCTTTCAGGATACTTGGATGCTATGCAGTTTTTTTGGGTTTCAAAATCCAACATTCATGTTATATCTGAGTTGGGATACGTGTAATACGAGCAAACTAATATTGTTTTGGATTTTGGGCATGTAATTGTAAACCACACAAATTCAACGCTGGTCTCAAGTCTCGGTTACCGCTTGGCTTACGATTGATTTCTTTACAGCTATAAATACTCCGCTTCCAGCTCAATTAATTCTTTCTTTCCGATAAACGGTGAAAGATTATGGGAAGATCTCATTGTCTGAATCATCACCAGTTAGCCAACTTTCAGTTCCAATAATTACGTTAGGTACACTTCGTACCATGAATTTAATGCTGAAAATCGTGAATCTCATTTCTTAAATTACGGCAATTAACCACAGCCGCGATTATTTCTTCGGAACCAGTATTTTTGCGATTCGGGACTATTTGTGATTCGCTCTTGTCGATTAAGCTATTTTTAGGCTCTATACCAGTGATGATTGGAACTGCAAATTTAAATGTCTCAACATTAAATTTACTTGGATCTTGACCGCCTTTGAAATTATGATATCACGAAAAATGCTGATTCTGAAACGCTGTTTTTTCTTTCTATTACTCTATTCACTAACGCTAAAACACAATCACTAACTCGATTAACGCAGCTACAACAGGGCCTCTTTACATGCCAATCACTCATTCGATGAAACAATTTACGCAAAATAAGTCAACTGGTTACCAAAACAAGTTATTCTGCAACACTGCAACACCAATGTTATCCGGCCGCCGGGCGGCGCGGCGATTCGTCGTTCTGCGCATGCTCGGGCGGCGTCCAAAGACTTCCACAAAGCACGAGCTTAGATGCGTCATAGCATCAGCAGCCCCCACCACTAACAATCTTCATGTAACTGCATGGATATGGATTGGGACTTTCTGGTCAGCGCTCCACGGCTGCAAATACGAAATTCTCGCGCTATTTTTGCGTGTTTTACCTACATTTTCGATGTATTCGATTGAAAAAAATATACTGTGGTTGATTCCACGAAATTGTTCAGTTATGGCAATTTCAATGGAAAAAAATGACGGAAATAGGGCCTGTGATCACTCCTGCCATCTCTGAAAATGATTACGTGAGAGAGTCTTAATTTGAGCCGTCATGTTCACCATCCCTGAACCAGTACGTGGATATTGGTCTCTGGGTCGTTGATAAAAAATTAACGCGTACTGGATGCTATGCAAATCATGAAATTCGTTGGAATGTATAATCTGTGGAGATCAATGGGAGGATAAGGGTAAAAAATTAAAATGCAATGCAATTATATAGCCAACCACGTCATCAAATTTTAATGCATCCCGAGGTAGATCAAAAGAAACAAAATTTGGTTTTGGCATGCCAGAGTGATATTGTGACGATGCCTTTGGTGACATTCATCGTGACATGTAGAACAATTTGGCCATGCAGGGAAAAATAACATTGACGCCCGAATAGAAAAATCTCCAAAACGAAAGCGTTCGATTAATATTATTTAACCTAGTACAGTTCATCGTGAATGATCTACTGCTCTAACACAATTTTTCATGTCATTGTATGAACAGATGCGTGACAACTAACAATTTCAATTTTGCAAGGACCAAAGTAATATAATTTGGAACTTGAATACCTATTGTGATATTAGAACAGTGAATCAGCCCTTCGATGCATGCCCTTATCAAGGAGTTCCTGTTCTTCTCAGGCATTTTCAATTCGTACTCTTGGAGATGGGAAGACATATCTGATGGACCTCTCCGCTGTCTTCCTCGCAACTGAGTTTCACCAGCATTCCTCCCAGTTATCCTGTTCTGCATTGGTACTGGTCTCATTCCACCATGGATGAACGACAATGCTGTGGGAATGATGTCTTCTTTCTCCATCTTCACATGCATTACCGTAATCCATGCTTTTCGTCTGTGAAAAAAAGAAAACATACTGTTAAAGATAATGTTTAGCTGATCTGTAATGTACAATGAGAAACAAATTTTGAATGGTGTCGTTCACATCGAAAGTCGCCACTCATTGAAAGAATTTTTTATATAAATTTTGGATACCTAAGCTTCAACGAAAAAATCATTCTTCCCGCGTATTTTTTTCTCCTTTAAGTTCAATGTAAGAAAGCACGAAATTTGTCACCCAGTTTCCACGAGTTGGTGACTTCATTGTATTTTCTTGTTAATTAATTCGTTTTCAGGAGAGACATATATTAAGGGAAGTTATCGCTAGTAGTGACGGATACAGCATAGGTACGATCCTGGGGGTTACTTCCCAGCACAAGGAGAGGGGGTGGTCGGAGATGTAACGAAAATTATGAGGATTTGGAAGCTTGTTTTAACACATTAACGTTGCCCAATTTAAAATTTATCAAGGAATTAACTTTTTTATAATAAATTTGTGCTTTTTTAGTGATTTGCGTTTTACTGGCTATTCTCTCCTGTATGTACTCGCAACTTAAAAAAATTTCAGTTATTTAAGTTCATATTGTATACTACCTCTCTGGAACTGCCACTGATTGCATGCGAGAATGCAAACCACTAGAGAGAAATGCACAGGGTCAAGGAGTAGTTTAGAAGCGATGTCGAGCTTTGATTGCGGTGTTAACATCATCAACTTTTGTGCGAGAAGGTGATAACCATCAAATTTTCGTCGCGAAGAACTCGAGAAGTGGGTGACGCAATTAAAAACGGAAAAATTTAGATCCCTCCATATTTAAAAAGTTATCAAAATAAATGTAAAAATAATGGTAAACGAGCTCTTTGTGAAAATTTCAAATTTTCGTTATTTTTGTAACTTTTATCGTCTTGAAAAAATATATCGTAAGAATCAGTAAAGATAAACCATATTACCATTTCTTAGGATTCAAATATGATTTGCAATGGCCTTGGACTCATTGGAATTAGAGATAAAGTTAAGACTAATAATTTGTTGTGCGATTCAGTCGTTAAAGGGAGCGTGTGAATTGTTTGAAGTATTTCGCCATCACGGATTTTAGCAGTTCATCCCTTTTTTCAATTTTTGTGCACTTTGCTACGAATTATTCTCATACCTGCATCTTACTTCATCTATTATATTGATTGAAATATCAACATTACTCCTCCTTCGTGGTTACTCACTTAAATGCTAATTCCAATCGAAAGAAACAACATGAAAACACTATCGTCATAAACACCCTATCAGATCTACCGCGGAATCTAGGTTTTCGTCTTTTCACAGCTGGTCTCACGCACAGAAATCGATGATCGCCATTGTTCATACTTCGTATGTTCCTCAGAGAAAGGAAATCCTCTACCCTCGGCAAAAGTATTCTAATTCAATTTGAATTGTGTACTTACATTTTCGGATGAATGTCTTTGGTAAATAGCGGATCGCAGATAGGTCGGTGCTGCTGGATCAGCTGCAAACCTGTCACCAGGCATCGCACCTTCCCGTTCTTCCCATTCTTCTGTGGGCTCACGTTGGCATAAATACCCAAAGTCATATTCATCTTGGAAGCGAGCATTTTTCGCGTCCATTCCATTGGTACAAAATTCCATCTGCTCAGCTGGCTCATAAGGATGCCGGAATGCACTAGGTTGTTTTGAGGGAAAGTGTTTTTCGTTTTTAACATCACCATCGATATGATTCTCGCGGTCCATTCCATTGCGCGGTCCATTCATAGCGTCACCTTCGGTGTCAAGGTGAGGGCTATCGCAGTCCATTGCACTATCTATTTCCTTTGTCTCGTCTTCAGCCAACGTAAATGAATTATTGTGGGCATCAGCACGTTCTACTGGGATATACATTGGTTTTGATAAATCACCTTCACCACGGCCGAAAGTGTCATTGCATCCCATTTGTGTGTTAATGCACAATTTTTTCTTCTTAGGCAGCATTTCGGAATTATCAAAATCATGAACTTGGTTTGGTAAGAAGTGGTGTGCATCAATAACGATATCGTTCCCATGAAAAGAAAGAGAATCACCATCAATTTCATTTTTCCTTTTGATTCCTTTTCTCTCCGATGGAAGAACTAGATAATTGCCGAAATAAAAGCGTTCATTTACGAAGTTGACAGGAAATACATCATCTCCTTCTCCATGGAAGCGTTTGGCGTTGAGGTTCCCATTTTTGTAGCCGTTTTCTTCATCCCAGCTGTCTGCCTTCCGTTTAGCTGGCACGAAAGAATGATATGAAGTGCCAGGATTTTTTGGTGGGGAAAGCTGAGAACTTACCACCTCAATACGAGTATCAGTGTAATTTGTTTCCTCACGTCTGCCTTTTGCCTTTATCAAATCACCTTTTGCTTTGTATTTTGCAGTTTCGCGACCAAATCCCTCGTTTCTGTGCTCCAGGTGGGCAATATATTCATAATCCAGCCTCTCTTCCAGGCTGTTGCCTAGCACACTTCCAGAGAAATTCGTTTCAACTCTCTTTAATAACCGTTCCATGATGTACGTAGCGGAAAATATAGATGGCGAGATCTCCTCTTTGGTTCAACTCCAAATCCACGGAGTGGAAACGATTCTTAGATTCTATTTCAGGAAATAAATGCAATCTGTTATTTGCAGGAGTTATTTTTTAACTCTGCTGGTCGAAGTCGAAACTCCGCCGGCTGTAGGTCACTGCAAACCCCTGCGAGATGTCTATTTTCTTCCTCTGCTACTCAAGTGATTGATGTATTATTCACTGTAACTGTTTTATACTGTAACCAGTGCGTTTAAACTTCGTTTATAACACCACAATATGCTATCGCATCCGCTCTCTATCGCTTGGAAAATCCAATTGATATAATGTCACCGTACGGCTACGTTTTACTGGTTGCCAGGGTGAACGAAAGTATTGTTGCGGCGCCAGATATGCCCCCTGTCTTATGGCCCGCTGTTGTATCGGTAGTACGGCCTTTCGCCCTATGCTAAATTCCATTGTTTTGGGTTGAATTCAGTTCAATGTAGGATAGGACGGATGGAAAAAGTATGCTTTTTAAAGATTATCATGTTCCCTGAGTGGTAAAAACCATTCGCATCCTCCATCCTTTTACGCCGGATACTGATTTTGAAGCATGTTTCGTAATGGTCAATGTTGTTGTTCAATGTTTTGAAGCGGTTACAGAGTTTTTTAAATTAAGCTCCACTCCATGCCGGATGATGGGTTAGTAACTATTAAATTCAGTGGCGTAGAGAGGTGGATTCAGGTGGGCCGGACCCCCCCTCCCCCGAAATATTGAGACATAAAAAAATAAATTAACCATGGAGCAGGGGAAAGTGGCAAGTGATATATTATTATACCCTTATTAAAAAGGATTGCCCTTTTGTTTAATAAATAAAACTAGACAAATTAAATAGTAAAATATATATTAATGATAAATCATGAATTTAAATAATATTTCTATGACAAATTAATTTTTTCCATAATGAAAAGTGTTAAAATTAGTCAAAACCCGTCACTAGGTACCCTGTTCTTGAATAATTATCCTCCGGACCCCTCTGTTTTTGGATTTCCATCCCCACCCCCCGGATAAAACTCCTGGCTACGCCACTGATTCAATTTATTCAAATACGAACAGGTGTTAGTGTTAGTGGGAAATACTTACCTGAAATGATATTGTTTTCCTTTTCGGTATCTCTCAACTGTCATTTTATGAAATATTCTTTTCTCAAACTGTGTGACACAATGCTTCGGATACCATTGCCCTTTCGATTCAAAAGCCCCGTGATTCTTTTAAAAGTGTCTTGATTGATGAGAGCGAAAATACTTCCATATGGTGGGAAATGTTAGCGGTTATGAAACGATGGAAATAATGCTGGGGCGAACTTCTTTCTCTCCGTACCAAAAGTGTAGAGACTCCAGTTTGAACGCTTATAAAAACCATACACTTTAATATATTCACTTGATTTTGGTGTTACTTTTTACAGCATTACTTTTCTTGTTTTTTCTAAGGTTCATTTTTAATTTTGGTACGAACAGTAGGGGTATGCGCGCAAATAAATTCATGGCTAGCCCTGGAATGTAGGAGCCACAATCATTTGGAACAAAGTGCGTTTCTATTTCAAAAGGCCACCGTAAAGGCAGTTTTCTAAAAGGTGGAAGTTCTAAGGAATGCAGAACGAAAAAAATATATGGGAGAAAAGCGCGAATATGTGAATGATGAAGAGTTGTTGGTAAGTTAGATTGTATGTTACATAATCGATCGAGTATAGTACCCGAGCCTTCGCGAAGCAAAAGAGTAGGAATAGCTACATCACAGCTGCGATAATACTTACAACTCTTCATCATTCACACATTCGCGCTCATGTACCAAGTGGATTAATAGTTAAGTGTACTAGATAAGTGAAATGAGTGCGTGTGAACCTGATGTCGTGTTTTGTGGACTGACTTTCGGTCGATTCTTTTCCACGCTTATGGCCTAGGTGGGCGAATATATTGAAAGTGCCTGTTACATTGCATTAAATGCTTTCGCTTGAGCACGCGTTTTGGAATTTTTTTGTTTTTACAGTTTTTCAATCGTTAAAGAAATTCAGTACTAACTTTTTCTTGAGTCATCAGCATAGATAATGTTGATGTTCAGGAGATCTTTAAAAAGTGAGAAAGGTATTATGATTTAGGACTCGAACACACCCAAGACTTCACCGCAACTACCGCGCACAGTATAGAACTACTCGGGCACGGAGCGATGTGTTAGTAAGAGAATAAACGGTGAGTCCAAATTTGAATCTTAAAATAGGAAAATCCTCGCAACAGAGCCCGAAAGAAAACACTCCGACGGCCAACGTGATCGTGGACGTGAGTTAGCCCAGTGCATTCCATCCGCTAATCTTAATTCTGATTGGGCTCATGCTCCTGGAGTTCGACTCCAGCTTCGGTGGCTAGGTCGCGTCCACCTCCCTCCTAGTCTGCTTTGGGTGGCAAACGAACATACAGGTCGCTTTATGTGCCAGCCTCACAAGTTTTCACCGACCTGGACCCATCTGTTAAGTGGGACTCTGGGGTGTCTACATACTTTTGAAAACGATAGCACATTTTGTAGAGAGTTATAATAATAGCTATCTAATGGATTTATTATATGCTATTGTCATGATGTTTTTCCCTTTTATTATGCACGATATTTTTTGAGGGACCGGCGGAATGGTGAGAAAATGATAAGTCCTCAATGTAAGGTTGGATTCGAGGCACAAGTGCAAGGATAGGAATAGAAAAAGCCTAAAAACTCACTATTTTGAACAATATATGTTAAGAAATTCTACGGGAGGGCCTACACCTTCCGCTTACCCTGGCTGGCATTCCATTACCCCAGTATTAGTTAAAAAAAACACTAGCTTATATTCCTAGCTCGGCCCGTGATGGGTGTCATCCATTTCGATTAGAAATAAATGTGTTATTATTGATTGAATCATTATTTTAATAATTGTTATCAATAAAAAAATCAGTATTAACTATTTCTTTATTCATCTGCGTGGAATATGTCAATGATAGAAATACCTATTTAAAAAAAAATATGTTTACATCGGACTCGAACCGTCCCAGAATTTAATCGCAACTGCCGACCGCGGTGAAGTTCTGGGAAAGAATAGGTGCTTCATAAGCGGTGATTCCAATGTGTAAAGATACTGAGAGAAAAACTCACCAAGGAGCCCGAAAGAAAACACACCGACACACATTGGGCTGAAATCAAAAGAAGGTGGCCTGGACCTCAACAACAATTTTATGAGTTACGTATTAGAAACTTCTCATAAATATTCTGAAATAAATTCTGCGTAGCATGCCAGATTTATTTTTTCCTTTGCTCTCTCGTTAACGTTATCAAAATTGAACAAATTCAGCGAAAAACGACCACCCGCGATTTTTCTTTTCTAATCAACTGCATCTCGGTGTGTTTGGGGTGGTGGAATTATGCTGCTCATGGTAAGCGAATACAGGTGAGAGGACAGTGAAAATAGAATGCAATTATGACAGTGAACAGGGGAACGTGATATGTTTGTATCAGGGGTTGTCTGGCCAGAGGTCGGCGATCGCCTAGGGCCCTCCCATACGCTCGTCTCTATCGTGAAGCTTATATGAAGGGTGTAATAACCAAAGACTCGTATTACTTGAACCAAAGTAGTCGTTGCAATTATAAAATCCTAAGTTTTCATTAGTCACTTTATTCACAACATGTTCAAAATAAAAAGGTCACGTAGAAGTAAATAAAATAAAAGTGTTTTAAGATAAAACAGAATGTGATGCTTTTTGGAAAGGTTTATTGAAAAGATTATTTTTCACGTTTTTTTTGTTTGCCAGTGAAGTTTAACAGAGAAAATCGTCTAATTAGATAAAATCGAACCGTAATACATAATTAAATTTTACATGCGCTGTGAAATTCTCACTTTTGCTCGTATTTATTCTTCCGTAATTGCTATTTTTATCGAATTTGATCGTAATTTTTCTTCCGAAATTGGTATTTTTATCAACTTAAATCTTGTTTTTAAGAGCCAGAATAGCGTCAAAATCCATTTCCGGCCTTGCGATTTTACTACATTTTTCCGGGGGAGGACCTTCAACCCGGGAGAGGGCTGGAAATAGGGACCCCCCAGATGGGCCCCAGTAAAAGGCCCCCAATCACCCCTCGCCGCCCCTGGTTAGTATTGTACTAGTGTAGTTAAGTACTTCAACATGGGAAGAGGGACAACTGAATGGTAAAATACATCTTCTGCGGCTGGGATATGGATAGTTAGAGGGAACCTTCAGACCACGCGAGGCATTTTCAAATCCATCTACTTTTGGGGGATGAAAAAATGCCCTATCCCCATTCCAGACCTACCACCCAACGCCAGTTTACGTCATCATGAATCACTTCCCTCATTTCCATTGTATCTACGAAAATCCTCCACCCTTCTTCACATCGCAATTCCAGAAACCTCCCTCCCCGAAATTCTACCTCCTCCTCAACCACTAGCCCGTTGAAATGCATGAATAGGCTGTCATCCAAGAATCACACGAACCTTAAAAATGTGCTGAAATCTGGGTCGGTCGTGAGTATAGAAATGAGCTAAAGTGATTTTATCGTGTCAAAGATGGAGATATTGCTAACTCACGTCATGTCATAGCCGGGAGAGGTCGTGTCTTTGCCCATCGGCGTGACGCAGTTCAGCGGTCAGGGTGGATAAAGTTTTTGAATCATCCCCAAAGAACCGAAGTTAGCTCAGTTGCTGGGCGACCAGGTCAGGAGAGTGTTGAATATTGATTCTTGGGAGAAATTTTATTTTCTAGAAATATTTTTGAATATCTTGTAGTATTTTTGCCATATTTTTCTATGCTACGAGAAAAATGGATTGAAACTTCCAAGCATATTGTGTAGTTATTGGCTTGACTTTTTAAAAGTTATCTGGTCAACCACGGGTTGGAAATACGGATTGCATGAATGGAGGATGGTTATTATCCATCAGTATTTGAATTATGTAGTAGCATATTCATTGCTATTTTAAAAGCATGTGGGATAAATGATTAATTACTTCTAGGCATATTTGTTTAACATTTTAAAAGCTATCCGACGAAAATCCGCCGAGAAATATGGATTTTATGAATGGAGGATGGTTATTGGTAGCTATTATTTTGAATTTTGTAGTTGCATAATCTAAGATATTTTTTAAATTAATGAGAAAAATGGATTGATACTTTTAAGCATATTGGATGTTAATCACTATAACTTTTTAAATGTTATCTCGTTAAAATCGGCCTGGAAAAACGGATTAAAAGGAATGGAATGTTGTTATTTGCTAGCTATAAATTGGAGTTTTGTATTTGCATATTCTGTGATATTTTCGAATGTAACGAGAGAAATGGATTGATTCTTCTGCGCATATTGGGTATTAATCGTTTAACTTTTCGAAAGTTTTCTCGTGAAAAACAGGTTAGAAGTACGGATTTTATGAACGGAGGATTGTTATTTGCTAGAATTAATTTTCAAATTTTTAGTTGCATATTCTGCGATATTTTCGAAAAGAACGAGTGTAATCCTTGATACCTTTAAGCATTTTCGGTGCTCATTTTCTTTACCTTCGAAAAGTTAACCGTGAAAAATCGGCCTAAAAATACGCATTTAATCAATGGCTATTTGCTAGCACTAAATTTGAAATTTCGGTAGCATATTATGTGATATTTTTGAAAGTATCGAGAGAAATGGAGTAATACCTTTTAGCATAATGGTCGTATACGTCATAACTTTTTTAAATTTACCTCGTTAAAATCGGGTAAGAAATACGAATTTTAAGAATGAAGGATGGTTTAATTACTAGCATTTATTTTCAATTTTGTATTTGAATTTTTTTGATTTTTTTAAGTAAGGAGATAGTGGATTGATATTTCTAAGCATATGATTAATGTTGTTTTGATGAATTGAGAATGATTTTTTGCTGGCAATTAGTTTTAATTTTGCTTTAGCATTTTTTGATAATGTTGACAGTGAAATTAATAATGGATTGATCCTTTAAAGCACTTCGTCCTGCATTCAGCTAAACTTTTCAAATATTATCCCGTTAAAATCGGGTCAGGATATATATTTCAATGAATGTTGAAAATAATGGAATAATGTGCAATAAAACAAGCTTGCAATAATATTTAGTTGTGTTGAAATCTGTTTGGTGATATTCTTGAAAATAATGAGATTAAGGCATTTATACGTATTGGCATATTGTCTGTTAAACAAACAAACTTTTCAAAAGTAATTTGGTAAAATGCGGGACTGGAATGCAGTTTTTAGGAATGAATGATAATTTTTTGTTGGTAATAAATTTGAATTTTGTTGGAGCATATTTTCTCATATTTTTGCAAGTAACGAGAATGACGGATTGATGCATGGAAGCCCACATTATTTTAAGGAACTAATTTTTTCCGCGGCTAATCGGTAAAATGCGGGTCAGGAATGCTGTTTTTATCAAGATGGAATATTATTTGCTTGCAATAATTTTGGGTTTTGTTGTGGTGTATTTTTTTATATTTTTTTTCACGTAACGAGTATAATGGATCTATGCTTTTGAGAATTTTGGGTGTTAATTTACCAAAATCTTTAAAAGTAATCACCCAATAATAGGATCTGGAATTATTCGTTTTTTTATGAATGATTGGTAATTATTATTTAGTAATAATTTTCAATTTTGCAGGTTCAACAAACAAATATGTGATATATTTTTAAGTAACGAGAGAAAGGGCTTGACACTTCTAAATATGTTGCGTTTTAATCAGCTAAACTTTTCAAAAGTTATTCGGATAGAATATGGTCAGGAATACGGTATTTATGAATGATATAGTAACGAGATATGTTATTTGATAGTAATTACTTTGAATTTTGTTGCAGCCTATTTTGTGATATGTTTTCATTTAATGAGAATAATTGATTAATTCTTCTATGCATTTTGTATCTTTATTAATGAACTTGTCAAAATTTATCCAGTTGAAATCGTGTCAGGAATAGTTTTTTATGAATCAAGGATTTTATTGGCTGGAATTTATTTTCAGGATAGGGGTAGTTATTTTTTAATACCTGTTTATATATTTTATTTTGATACGCCTAAGCATAGTCCGTTTTAATCAATCAAACTTTTCTAAAGTTATACGTCGAAAATTGGGTCAAGAGTACAGATTTTATGATTGGAGGATAATTTTTTGCAAGTTATATTTTTTAGTTTTTTGGGACATATTCTTTTATATTCCTGATTGCTACCTCATAAATACGTAGCAAGGTTTTCGGGTTGACCTCCGTCTCGTTTCATCTTCATGACGGCAGTTTCGCCGGCGTTGCACCTGGCGTCTTCAGATTCGAAGTGTTTGATGCAGGTTTTTGCCCGTATTACATAGGCCTTGGTTTGGACTAGGTGCGCTCTGAGTAATGGTGAAGTTCAGTGCGGGTGTAATGCTGAGAGAACGCGTGCATCACACCCGCACCGAACTTCACCATTACTCAGAGCGCACCTAGTCCAAACCAAGGCCTATGTAATACGGGCAAAAATCTGCATCAAACACTTCGAACCTGAAGACGCCAGCTGCAACGCCGGCGAAACTGCCGTCATGAAGATGAAACGACACGAAGGTCAACCCGAAAACCTTGCTACGCATGCTGCACCACCCCGCGAAAGTCTCCATCAAGAATACCTCATAAATGGATTGGAACTTTAAAAAATAATGTTTTTATATTAACCAAACTTTTCAAAAGTTACCTGGAAAAAATCGGGTCAGGAATACATTTTTTATGAATGGAGAATGTTTATTTGAAAGTTATGTTTTGGAGTTTTGAAAGTACATATTTTGTGATTTTTTTCAAGTAATTAGAAAAATGGAATGCAAATTTTTCGTATTGTGTCTCTTAAGCATGCATTTCAAAAGTTGATATCAGGTAGACTTAAATATGCATGTTATTACATAGCGCTAACCATCGTAAGTCGGCAGCGTTTGGTAGTATGCCCTTCGATGGTAACTCTGCGGGTTTACACAACGTGATGAGGCTAAAATCGTACGGACCGTGGTCGCATGCATGGTACAACGATTGAAGAGGATTTATTGAGCAGGTAATGGACGGAGATAAGAGAAAAGTTTTTTTATGTTCTATTGAAGAAAATGATAGGTTTTATGCTACACGAAACTAGTTGTATTTGTTTGTTTATTTCTTTTTAACCCATTAACCATGCTTTTACACTAAACTTCACCTATAAACTTCACGGGAAAGTAACGAGCACTCGTAAATAATAAATCAATTACAATCTTTATGTGAAGAGGATTGCACGATCAACTTTTCCACCGTAAACGATTTAGATAAAGACATGGAGAAATCAATACTTGCACCTAGTTTGTGAATTTAAGCCTATCCTAGAATAATAATAAGAGCAATATGTACTATCCTATATGCGTGAATATGGTTAACTTTTTTATATAATCTTTTGATCTTCTTTTGACATATCTTTAAGGCTTCACAAACAGTACGGTCTAGTTTTACCTCATCATTCTGGCTAGCTAGGAATTAAAGGGATACTTTTTTTCTATGGAAAATAACCACGAGCGGATGACGATTTATATTACATGACGGGGTCTATAAAGATTTAAATATAAAAGGAGATAAGAACAATCTACGTAGGAATTAATAATTTTGTAATTTTTAGAGGAAGATCATGCATTGTTGGAAGATCATGTGTCTTGTAATGCTTTTAAATATACGAGGGATAGAAGATATAAAGTATTCAGATAGTGAGATTACTAATTTTTAAATATTAAATTTGAAAAATTCATTTTCGACACGTTCAAGCCGGATTCAGTCTGTATTATCTGAAAAGGTGCATGGGATAAGGTTTTCAGTAAACAACAGACTATATTCTAATATGTAACGTACCGGAGCGAGGACCAACTGTCCTTAAAGCATGAATATGTTTTAAATTTTCGACAGATTCTCCTCACAAATCCCACTTTCTTTAAAGTTTCACAGACAATGCGGTCTATTGTTAATTTTACCACATGAAAACCTTAATATCCTCATTCTTCTTAATATCCTGGATTTCAATATCCTCACGCAGTCACGTCGTCAATTGTAAACTGACAAAATTACACAACGAGGGCCGCACTGGGTTACGATGGTTACGACGAGTAAAAAGGCGAGTAGTTGCGACCAAAGAGCCTTACCAAGAACACCAATTGTTTCGACCGTGGTCGGTACGTGCGTAGTGTAAATGGGGCATGACCATGCCTGAGCGAACAGTTGCCTGACCTTCCCTTTTTCTAAGACCCTTCAGATATTCGCGTACGACCAAGAAAGGAAGGCTACGGGGCGCACCGCAGTGGTGCCTCGAAGGGACTTCAAAATTAAGATAATAATAATATAATAATAATTTTATTACTCCACACACAAATTACATGACAATAGAAAAATTTAGGAATTTTTGGTAGCCTCAAACAGGTTATCCTTTTACCTTTTTATATGGCGTAGCTCAATTTGTGTTACCTTGGTTATCTATGCTAACAAAGCTCAAGTACGTACATGAAAAATAAAACAACTAAAGTAGTATTTATAATTCATTTACATCAATATTTTAAAACAATATTTGTTCTACACTTTCTTTGGTGAGAAGCCAAGAATATGCATTTTGCAAAAACTTTTTCAAAGACTTTGATATTCAGCAAATTTGGCTGGGGTAACAAATTAAAAACCTAGTCCTACATACAAAAAAACATCTTTTAAACAAAGTAGTCCGCGCTGACCCTAGCTTCCGGAAACCAGTCCGCTTCGGCGGTCATTTTTCAGTCGCTAGATTTTCGGGTTTCTTCGAAATATTTTTAATGAGCTTTTTTGGCCTTCGAGAGACGAGCCTATGGCTAAACAATTGCAGGTGTCGATCCATCGAAATCTTCCGAGCAAATCTTGTCTTTAGTGGTACTCTCTTGTTCCCTTGTGTTAACTTTCCTGAGGAATTTTCTGCACAGCTAAGAGAATGCGTTATTCTTATTTACCAACACCTCTGCAAGGAAATAGTGAAGGCAATTCTCGCAGATGCTCGGAGTGGCAATCCTGTCGAAGATCGTGAAAACTGTGTTTAGATGAAGTGTCGAGTAGCGATCATTATTAAATCCTTGGAATCAATTAACATCCCTTGTTGAAGGTGTGGATTATGGCATTAGTCTTTTACCGTCGCAGGTAAGCTAAGAGTGCGCTGAAGAGATACTTGACTCCATCACGCACTATCTTACTCCTCGCTGATAATAATTAATTGTAACGAATCTCTTTAATGTTGTTTTAAACATGTCTAATTCCTTCCCCATTAATTCAACCTAATCAGCCTTATTCCCTACCCGCAATTGAGTCCTCAAAACTTCAGTCATTAAAATATTGCGATAACAGATGAATACTTAATACTATCAATCCCGTATGACTTATAATCTACCTTTATCAAAGATCTCTCTATGAAACTTGTACACAGGTTTCATTGTTTATTTAATAAAGATCAATGTTTATGAACAATTTCCACATTTTGCTGTCGATACCAACCCAAGAGTTCTCGCTATGCTGTTAATGTCACCCTGGATTTTGGTTATACGTTAACCCTCTCCGTATTGAAGTTTAAATGCCTCATTCTCCGCTCCGTCCTAACCCGGCCGAAACCGGCCGCCGCCATTTAAGTCGCTCCTTCATAAACCGGCCGAATCCGCCCGGCTTGGTCTGCTCTGTTTGGGGCAGCCTTTTGAGCTTCATAGGCATCTGTTTTATCTTGAGAGTGTTTATCTTTGCTAGCACAAGCATCCTTCCTATCTCTCGTTTCATTAAGAAGAAGCAGAACGTCGTCACCATAAGCTAAAATCCCGAGACAATAAGGTGCTTTGTTCCAGCGTGGCACATTAACTGAGAAGTTGTGTAAGCTCTTACGATGGGATTTTTAGGAGGGCCAGTTTTGAAATGGTGTGATACGAAAACCCTAGGCCTGCCATGTGTTATTTAGAGTGACTGTCACATCTAATGACGATATTTCTTCCTGTGTGGTCACACACAAGCTCACGCTTTTCCTATCTCACATGGCAAGGAGGCGAAGCTCAGCTGGTCAGCTCAAATGAAAAGAAAATTAATCCCCCTCAGTTCTGTTTGCGGGTGGTCACAGGCACTCTCACACTTTTCCTATCTCATATGGCGAGGAGGCAAAGCTCAGCTCAAATGAAAAGAAACCTAATGCCCCTCAGTTCTGACCATGGCTTGGTTAAGTGAGGATGCTATCGCAGAAGAAGTGAACAGAAGCGAATTTTCGAGTGATTCAGATGGTTCTAGTTGTTTGAATGAAGAAGAAGGATACAGTGATAGTGCCAGATCAGGTGATGTACCACTGGAGGATGACGTTACCCCAAGCACGAGTGATTTAAAAGGTGATGATCAGGTGCATGACTCTTGGAGAGACACCCTGATTTTTGAAGAACCGTCGGAGTTCAAAGAAGAGAGAGGACCTATTCATAATTTGGCGATAGGTGAAAATGAATTTTCCTTCCTAAAATATATGCTAGAGGGCGAAGTTTTTTTTCACAACATTGTCAAGAACACAAACAAATATGCAGAACATCTTCAACATTCCTCAGGAAAGGCTGACAAAGACTGGGTAGATGGTACGTGCGATGAAATGGTGGCATACATTGGGGTGCTAGTATACATGGGAATATTCGATTTGCCTGAAAGCAAGGATTGCTGGCATAGCCAAGATATTGACTGCTCAATTGTTCGTGACTGTATGACCTTTGGAAGATGGACAAACATTTCAAAATATTTCCATATTAGTGATATAACTCAGGAAAAAAAAAACAGGGAGAGGAGGGTTTTGATGTATTGCATAAAATTAGGCCGGTTCTTGATGTAATGGAAACTTTTTAGCAAAAGCATAAACCGGTAGAGAATTAAGTGTGGACGAGGCGATGGTTGCTTTTAAAGGACGTCATAAAATTAAACAATACATCCAAGGAAAGCCAACGAAGTGGGGATTTAAAGTTTGGGTTTTAGCAAGCTCCCATGGCTACGTTCTGCAGGTAAATGTGTACTTAGGGAAAAAAGATAAAAGAAATCGTAAAATGTTTCTTGGGACGCAAGTTGTAATGAATTTAATGAAAAACTATTTAGGGAAAAATCATCATTTGTACTTTGATAGCTTTTTTCGAGTGTGTCTCTCATGAAATTACTACTTATGAATAACACATACGCATGCGCTACTACAAGATCATCTCGTATAGAATGGCCTCAAATACTAGGCATGGAGTAACACAGAAGAACTTTCGTTTAGCACTTTACAGGCAGATGATAGGGAAATTCTCCTCGCGTAAAGTAGTGGGACGTAAAAGAATCCTTCCGATGGGCACATTTTCACAGAGACAGCAACACTCTTTTGTAAAAATCGTGGGGAGAAAAAAAGTGTGCGCCTATTGCAGCTCAAAGAAAAGAAAAACTCCTGCTGGTCGGAGCATAGAAACGTCATGGAAATGCATCGGATGCGATTTACCTCTTAGCAAAATAGGATGTTATCATCAATATCACCAAGAAAATGGATTTGAAGGAGGGAATTAAATTCAATATAAGGTAAGACCAACTTCTTTCAATAAATTAATATATTCTTAAAACGTATACAAATTTTAAAACAAATCACTTAAATATATTTCAAGTTATTGTAAGTTAATTAAAGTAACCTGCGTCAGTTCCTCATCGCGGAGAAAAATAGGTCTACCAGTGGGGCAAATGGGTATTTAAACTTCGTGCATGACGGGGAAATGTTTACGGCCGGTTTCGGGCGGTTTAGGAAGGAGAGGGTTAATGGATGTAAAGGAAAGTCTTTTGTGCTCGCCTCATTTCGGTAAATTATCATACAAGTAGGGATGGAGGGATTCAGGATTTTTTTCGGATCCGGATTCGGATCGCATCCTTGATTTTCGGAGCCGGATCTTTCGGATCGGATATTTTCGGATCTAAATGCATTTTCAAATTCCTGACGCTGAGATTCCCCCGATGGTTGTTCAATCTCTTGAGATGAGTCACACTAACAATAAGTGCCAGTTGTATTTTGCCTTTTTTATTTTCCACGGCTGAAATTCTCCTACGTAACCTCAGCGAGAGCTTTCAAACAAAACGGTTCGTAAGTAGGACAAGAATCGCATGCGACGGCGCATTCGAAGATAGAATCGGAACTCTTTCCACCCTTATGGGGCTGAAGCTATTATTTAAAATTTCGGATCCAGATCCGATGTATCCCATGAAGGGCAATGTCCGCGGATATTTGGATACGAGGTATCCGATCCGACCATCCCTACATACAAGTGTTAAAAATATCGTACAAAAGTTTCGTATTGAGGGACATATTACTCACAATGTGCAAAATTGTCTAAAAATATTGAACAAGAAACTCGAAATAAAAACATTATTACGTCAGTATCATTAAATAAGAGTAGCGCCTTAGATTAAACGTCTAAATAATTGCTATGAATGTTGCGATAAAGGATTGAAACAGTAATTCCACGGTGATTGAGGTGTTATTCATACCTCATACGTACGTAATTTGATTGCTGAAATAATAAAATGAAATTCAAAAATGCATTCCACTTTGACGAGGGGAATACCTCCTCGTCTGACTAAAGTTCTCTTTTCTGTGTTGCCACCTTCCAGGCTCAACATGGACCATACCTATGACACAGCCATCCGACAGTCATCCAGACCTGGTAGAAGTCAGCTCCCGAAGCACATAGTGAGTATACTTCAATTGGTTTGGGTGTGGTTATTTGGGTAATATAACGAACCTTTCAGATGATACATCGCTTTTAGTATTATTTATGGTGTGGATGAAGAGGGGTTATTTCGCTGTGGACATATGCATTCTCATGTTTCCGCAATTGGTAAAGAATTGGTCACTCGTAAGGAACTCATTCGTCTCTCAAAGGCTTTTGAGTATTTTCGTCAGAAAATGTCAAATTTCACTTAATTTATGGAAAAAAGAACCCAGGGACGAAGAATATTCTTTGGTTTTGAGGTTTCTATGAACTCGATGGAAGGAAAACCGTAATTTACAGTTTTTTAATTCTAAATTTGGCAAATATATTTTAATAGGGAATGTTAAGATTAAATCCGACATAAATTTGTCCCACCTCTAGTTGTTGGATTAACTATATGTTTTGATAACTTAATTTAACTAGGACGTCCCTCCCAAATTCGACCTGGGTTTTGTCCATTGGGTCACAGATTTCGACCGAATTCGGCAAATCGACTTCGCTTGATCAGAAAACGAAGCTCCAAAGTCTTCTCACAATGCATTCTATGGATAATAATACAAGGGAGGAGTGAGACTGCAACAGGACGGAGCTCATCCCCACAAATCTAAGTTAGTCCTCAATGGGAATTATGGCAATCGGCAAATGTCCATGGGGATAGAAGTTGAGTGGCCGCCGAGTAACCCCAGCCTCACACCATATGATTTATTTCTATGGGGATTTCTGAAGCGCTTATTATTATAATTTAAGTATTATAGCAATTAAGGTAGGTTTACATGGAGCTTCACGACGCATTCCGGCAGTCTGCCCTCCCCTCATGGACTTCCCTTTTCAATTCCAAATAAGGCCTACTCCCTTTCACTCTATCTAAAAATGCTTTTAAGAATGTTTACCCAGCATTCTACCCTCTATTAAACAGTTTTCAACATCCTCTCCCCGCTAAGTACTCGCTCCATCTATGCATTCTGTCTCCTCCGTATCTCATCTAAAAGCTGCCTCTCCTCACCCACCAGGTCCAGCACTTCCTCGTTCCTTTTCCTTTCCGTCCACTTCACTTTCTTCATTCATCTCCACACCCGCATCTTAAACGCCTCCAGTCTTTTCTCGTCCTCCTTCCTATACGTCCACGTTTCCGCTACTCTCCAGATCAAACTCTTCACTAACCTTTTCTTTAAACTCTTACATAACGCTCCCCTCATAAGCTCCTTCCTGTTCATGAACGCCTCCTTTGCTAACGCAATTCTCTTCCTGATGTCCTTACCGCTGTATCCGTTTTCCTTTAGTAATGTGCTGCCAAAATAATTGAATTGCTCTACCTCCTAAAGGTTTTCCCCACCCACTATTACCTCGAGTCTCAAATTCCTCGCTCATGATGCTTTACAAACCGCAGAACCAGTGTTTTCTTGTGATTAATCTTCATGCCATAGGACATTTTTTTCTCGATCTTTTGTGGAGAGCATTCCATTTTGTCTGCCACGGGTGGGATGGCTCGTTCAATGATATTTAATATAGGAGACAAATTAATATTTACTCAACTTTTTCTGTTTTCCTCCTATGAAATTCATTTGCAATTCATACTCGGATCCTAAATATAGTTTGAGTGCAAAAACAAGTATATATTTGAAATACATTTGAAAACCAAAACGTTGTTTTCATTTGACTTCGCAATACATTTTTTCTCTTTCGTGATCACCAAGTCAATAATATTGAAAGATTGATTGAATAAGATTGAAAGACCTGTCTGGAGTGATTCGGGCCCACCCCACCAGAAAATAATAGGAGATATTATGCCCGGAAATGGATTATGACGTTATTCTGGGTCTTAAAAACGTTACAATTTAAAAAATAGCGTTTTCATATGAAAAAATACCATGAAAAGTGATAACTTCACAACGTATATAGTTTAATTATGCATTATGATTGTTGTATCTATTTAGTGAATTTGTACCTTGAAACTTCACCGAAATCTTAAATAACCTATTCGAATAATTCTTTCAAAAAAGAATCAGGTTCTCTTTTATCTTCTAGCACCTTCAATTTTTTTATGTAATCTTTTCATTATGCCGTAAATAACGCAATTAGCGGAAACGTAGAATTTTATAATTGCAAATAAACTTGGATTCAAGTAATTTGAGTCTTTTTTTATTAGATATAAAGTTGTAAAACATAACGAAAGTATACTTGGGGCTAGATAATGGTTTTTGGTTGTTACCAATTAATTATTTTCTACGTATCATATAGATATAATCATAAGTACGTAGCTTTTATCCATACTTGTTGGTGATTGTTATAAAGTGTAGATATAAACTTGAGCAAAATTGAGGAACCTGCTAATATTATAGGGAAATTTAGGCTTGAATTAACTAAAATATCTTAAATTATTTTGTACGGATCATATTTAACAATTTGTTTGGTCCAAATAAATCAGTCGACCCATGAAAACTGGCTGGCATACAATAAAAGACCAAGTAAATTATTTGGGATTGTTTGTTAATTTTGATATTAGAGAAGCTGTAGTTTAAAAAAATGTATCAGTAACTTTCAAATATTAAGGAACCCAATCAATAAATGAAATACTTAATGTGTTGTCCTAAGTGATTTTGCATTCAGGAACTCTTAAGAAATACTCACAATATATATAATTAAAGTTATATTGTTACCACCTACTTCCACACAATAGGGTAGTTTCCTTCATCAAAGAAAGCGATAGGCATTGATTGCGATTCGTTGCCCACCATTAGTGTATTCATAATACACAAATTATTTGGTTTTTGAAATACCGGTTTAGACGAATGGCAAGGGTCAAATTTTATCCTCATTTGAAAAAGGCCAGATTGGCGCCCATGCGATTCCGCTCCGCGTGACGTCACAGGGACCTAGTTTCTACACGAGAGGATAGGAGTTATACATCGTCTGAGGTTACCAATGCATGCATGAGGCACAGAGCTCAGGGAAACATGTCTTAATAATCACCTATTAAAACTGGCTAAGGTCGGAAAGTTTTCTTCGCTTGATAAGGTATTAATAAACCTTTTTTAAGCCATGCGCTACCAGACAGGAAGGTACTCAGCTATCCGCTAGCATCCTGCGTCCTATCAGCGCTCAGAGCCTCGATCAAGATCACTTCACAAGGAGAGAGGGGGAACCAGAAATGCGGCGCACGGACTTTCCTACTTACGCGTCGCGTTTTTGCGCGCTTGAAATTTTTCACTTTTCATTTAATCGCGAAAAATAGATATCGTCATTTAAAAATCTAAAAGCGCGAAATACGTACTCCAGGAGTAATAATCTTTCGATTTAGGCAATAAAAAAATACTAGGAAACCACCCTATTAAGGTAATAAATACAAAAAAGCAATTAGAATGAATTATAAATTACTTAAATTCTTCTAATATTGCTGATACGATCTTCGGACTGAAGTTAATAATTTATGGTTAATTCAACTTGAAAAATTAATATTTACTGTAGTAAATAAACTATTAAAAACGATACAGTTGAGCTTGAGTTGAGGTTGTGGACGTGAACCACGCCATTTCCACATGTTATTTTAGTGCTTTCTGTACAAGTTTTAGCTGCTTCATTACCTCGCAACAAACTTATGTAGACATTTCAGTCATACTGGCTAATCTCCAATACGGTGGTTTCCTATTATTTTTTATTCACTAAATCGAAAGATTATTACTCCTGGAGAACGTATTTCACGCTTTTAGATTTTGGAATGACGATATCTATTTTTCGCTTAAATGAAAAGTGAAAAATTTTAAGCGCGAGAAAACGCGACGGCTAAGTATGAATGCTGGGAAAAGCCCGTGTGACGTCATTCTGGTTCCCGCTGTCACTAAGTGCGGTGACCTTGGGGCGAGGCTTTGAGTGCTGATACGACGCAGGATGCTAGCAGGTAGCAGAGTACCCTGCTAGCAGGTAGCGCTTGGCTTAAATAAGGATTATTAATACCCTATAAAACGATGGAAAATTTCCGAACCTCGGCAGTTTTTATAGGTGATTATTTCCCTGTTATTCTGTGCCTCATGCATGCATTGGTAACCTCAGACATTGTAAAACTCCTATCTACTCGTATAGAAAGTAGGTGACGTCACGTGGAGTGGCATCGCATGGGCGCCAATCTGGCCTTTTTCAAATAACGTTAAAATTGACCATTCCCATTCTTCAAAACCGGTATTTCTAAAACCAAATAATTTGTATCATATGAATACGCTAATGGTGGATAACAAATCGCATTCAATGCCTTTCGTTTTCTTTGATTAAGAAAACTACCCTATTGGACGCACTTTGGGGTTTAGACACGATGTCTTCTCCTTTTGGATTTTTGTTATATTTTCATTTTTTGTTATTTTACAACAAGAAGAAGTCCTTTATATTCAATTTGGAAGCCAAGCCTGATGATGACTGGCACTTTTTTTTACCCTTTTTGAACATTATTCGAAAACTTTACCTAGCGCGTATTCCCTTTAAAATATTTCATGTTACTTTTTTTCGTGGACAATCGCACTTTGATTTCATATTGGATTTTTTTAACAATCTTAAAATGAAAAGACGAATATTCAAACGTACCTGAATCTGTATTTAAACTCTCATAGGGTATTGATTTTGGGGTCGTATTTTTACTGGAACCACTGTTCTTGTTCAGCCAAGCATTCAAGTTTTTTATAAATATTATTAACATCTAAGCGATTGCTATTCTCCTTATTTCTTTCTGCGCACCGCTCATTTACACACGTTTCATATTAACACTATGAATGACATAAAATTCTATTACTAATCAAACCAGAAATTATTGAACTGTGTAGGATTTTTGGATTTATGTGGGGAAGAATACAGAATAGTTTCGCCGTGAGCGTATCTGCCCCATCCAACACCGCCTCCATCCTTACTTCCTATCTGTGGAACTGATCGTGAGTTTCACGGTGCATTGTAGATAGCCCTCACCCAAAGACGCAGACAAATGAGATGCGTCATGGTTAGAGATACGTGAAAATCGCAAATGCGATATAGATGCGATGTGCGCAAATAAATGCGACATAGATGCGATGACTGGACTTTTATGATATTCTTACGCAAATTTGCCTTTTCGACGGCAAAATTCGTACATTTTGTGCCGAGCGCAGTGTAAATGCTCCGCCGACACTCACTGCTTAAAGCATGTGAGCTACTGGCCAGCTGCTAGGTGGCTGGGACTCTTACGTGGCCGCGAACTACAAGTGGGCGCGGGCAAGCTAAACCTCTGCCACTACATGTCTTATTCCTTAATATATTATTGTTTTACAACATAATTATTTGAAATGTTCTGTATTTTGTCTTATAACTGTATTTCACTACATTTCATCGTCATCTACCTCATTATGAAAATAAAAAAAAAGATGCTACGAAATGCGATAATATGTTATTGGAAGTGCGAGAAAATAAAAATGAAAGCGCGATTTTCACTTAGCTCTTGTAATGGTACCCATTCATTGTAATCTGATATTTTTTTCTCGGTGACCTAATTGTGGGCTCAACTACCCCGAAACACAGCTGTGGGGATATCGCGTTTCGCTAAGGAAATGGAGTCTCAGGGGAAGGGTGGAGGAGGGAAAAAATGGCTAAGCGTGGGACAGGCGAGGGAGAGAAGGGACGCGATCAGAGCACGCCGGCCGCTTCACGATATACGCTGGCGTTGTGAGGGCACCGTAAGCTCGGGGCGCTTGGCGATCGCCGACTAGCCCCCCCTGGCCAGACCGCCCCTGTGCGGACTGCACCATTCCTCTAGTTTCCCTGATATTTCAAAACATACCTCTATGACCTTTGATCCTCCAATATGAACTTCGGAGTTGCTGTAATGAATACTACGGGTCTGTGAACTACACCCTTTAAAACCTATGGTTCGACACGGTGGTTATCATGACAGATATTGTTGTCATGATACCTCTATGACCTTTGGCCTCCGTAATGGCCTTGGAGGTCAACTAGTGGATAAGGCGAGTATTTGGGCTATACCACTGACTTGGGCACCCGATAAAACCTGTGAATTAATATAATTTTATATATTAATTAAAAGTTAAGGGTCTGGGGGGGACGTGCCCCCGTGCCCCCTCTCCTCTAGATCCGCCTATGAATTGACGTATTTGTTGTTGTGGTATTCATTCTGTACCCATATGACCTTGACTGTGACCTAACTGGGTCAACGGTAGAATTTTCATAAATAAGTGTTTTTTTTTGTTTTTATTAAGTCCGAAAATATAAGAATTGACATCATTTTCGTTGTAATTCTGCTTTTTTCTATCTTGATTTATTTTTTTCAATCAAATCTCCGTAAGACTAATTTTAGATTTTGGTTTGGACCCACGTTGTGAGGTCAAAAGTTCAAAATTATAAAATTTTTGCTTGCTTTCAACAAAACATACCCTTTCCGATGAGTATGCCAATTATCATGAATACAGGTTGAGGGAAAGAGGCAAAAAATGGAGGTAAAAAACGACACACGATCAAAGGAACAGCCTGTACAACAATATGGAGGAACGATCTTGCCTGCACTTCCATATATGCGATGTTTAGATAGTTTTTATTAGAGCGTTGCACTGCGTCGCGACGTGGCTTAGCTCAAGGGGGACGTGTGGCGACAACCCATGTGTGTACAATGTTTTCGACTTGTCTACTTGATGCACCCGAGAATTGAAAGCGTGCGAATTCCATCGACATTGTAACTCCCCTGGCTAACTCTCGATCTCTCGCTGTGATCGAAATCGTTCTTCAGTCATGAGTAGTCAAAGGCGAGGTTCCAGTCGGAAGTGTAAGGTGATGGTTCAAGCTCTAGTGTCACACTCTGCGAGATATTGCCGGAACACCTTCATCGCTTGCATTGGGAAATGTATCAGGTAATCTTTAATTTTTATCTATCAGCTACAAGCATTACATTTCCTTCATTTTCAAAATCGGGTGCTGTGCTTGTTTCCCTTCGGAATATCTAAGAGTTATTGCCATAAATTCTAACTGCAGAAGGGATAGATAGATAGATATATATATAAATGTGTCATAGTCTGAAGATGCTGAAGTTCGCGAAACGTGGTGTGGAAAGGTTTTCGGAGGAAAAACAGAGAGTGGTGCTATTTCGCACCCGTAGATATTGCCGCAAATTCAATGGGCCGAAAGCTTATTTTTGGATCCGGCACAGAAAGACTTTATTCGTGAATAAAATGCAAAGGAAATTTGCGCTACTCGTGAAAAATTATGTAGTGTATTTAAAAGTCTTAACAGGATCCAGGATTGGAGCCGCTACGGACTAGAAGGATACGGCCTAGGCTTCGTTGATTTTATAATAGGCTGGGATTTGAACCAATTTCCCAAAAGTGTACCAAAAAATAGGGTAGTTTACTTCATCAAGGAAAACGAAAGGCATTGATTGCGATTCGTTACCCACCATTAGTGTATTCATAATATACACATTATTTGGTTTTAGAAATACCGGTTTAGACGAATGGCAATGGTCAATTTTAACCTCATTTGAAAAAGGCCAGATTGGCGCCCATGCGATGCCACTCTACGTGACGTCACACGGACCTAGTTTCTATACGAGTAGATAGGAATTTAACATCGTCTGAGATTACCAATGCATGCATGAGGCACAGAGCTCAGGGAAACATGTCTTAATAATCACCTATTAAAACTGCCTAAGGTCGGAAAGTTTTCTTCGTATGATAAGGTATTAATAATCCTTATTTAAGCCGAGCGCTACCAGCTAGCAGGGTACTCTGCGACCTGCAAGTATTCTGCGTCGTATCAGCGCACAAAGCCTCTCCCCATGGTCACCTCACTTAAGGCAGCGGGAACCAGAACGACGTCACACGGAGTTTTCCCAGCATTCATTCTTAGCCGTCGCGTTTTCTCGCGCTTGAAAATTTTCACTTTTCATTTAATCGCGAAAAATAGATATCGTCATTTAAAAATCTAAAAGCGTGAAAAACGTACTCCAGGAGTAATAATCTTTCGATTCAGGCAATAAAAAATAGTAGGAAACCACCCTATTCTTTCCGTCAAGCTCACTTTCGAATAGGTTGGGCCGCTCCGGCGATGAATGGCAAACACCTCGAGCTCACCCAGCCCAAGAGTCAGTTGCGCATCGTGAATCTTCTTTGTCATCTGATGAACACTTTCTTTCACGAAAGCCACATTGTTTATTCCACAAATAACAAAATTTATATACATTTCTATTGATTTATAATTTCCCACGAATTGGGTCTCCTGAATGAGTCTTCTATTAAGATAGAATTTTATCAAGTAAATTCCCTAACGATGGCAAATTACATCTTTTGTTGTTCCATTTTTCTTCAATTCATTCTATATTTCTAAACATATCGGTTTCAATTTGCCATCGACAGTGCCTTCATTTGATGATGAAACTGATGCTTTCATCTCTAACCCCATATTCAGAAGCTAGATTAACTTCAATTGACGACAAGATGCATTCCTGCCTAGCGAATTATAGACAGACGGGAATTAGGGAAGAATCGATAGATGATGATCGATCATTAATATTCACGTTGGTAAACGCAATATTCCAAATCAGCTAACTTTATTTTCGTTTCGGTCTCAGTTCTGACCTATCTGAAACGCGTTTTAGCGGTTAGTAAACGTAAAGGGTGACAATGTAGTTGCCACTCATTCCTCAATGTCGTAATATATTTTTTTCAATGTCCCTTTTCAGTTTAAAAAGAGCCACCACTCCAAGTCACAAGTCCAATTTGCAGAGACGCTTGGTTGCCGTGATTATATTATTGGCTATATTAGCTGCTGCACTGGTAATTGCTGTGGGAATTCTTTCCTATAACTGTGAGTAACATTAAAATAATTTCAGCTTCATTCCTACTCAAAAATCCTTCTGTAACAGTGCGATGTTTTTTTTTCTCGCGAACTCACTCTTCAATGGTCAAATTACTTGAGTAGCATGTAGAATAATTTAAACGCATGAAATGTGAGCAAATAGTTAGTTTCATATTTATTTCACCTTGGTCAAACGAAGTTTTTAAAAAATTACTTATTCATGTGTGATAATTTGAATTTCCATCGCTCTCTAACCCAGAGCTTTTGATATTGGCCAATAAAAATATTTGATGTTTTCAGTTGCTTTAAAAATTTACTAATTGGCCTTAATTACATTTAAGTCAACATCATTAGTCAACAATGCTAACATTGATTTGACGCAGCTCCCCATTCCTCTCTCCTATCCACTAGTCTTTTCATAGCGACGTATTTCTTCTATTTCACATTCTTTATAACCCTTTATCCTATGTAACTCATTCTGAGCCGTTCTTTGCCCTTTTTCACTTCCACCTGTACTTCTACGATTGTTTTCATCAGGCCATCATGCCTCATAATGTGGAAACCAAATTGTCCCATCTTCTCCTCGTAATTTTTTAAGATACTACTATTTCTTCTTTCTTTCTTAGTTTTCACTCTACGTTTTAGTAAATTGTATATTAAAGCTAGCTGAATAAATAATTTTTCTGCATCACCTCTGCTTGCAGCCAACAAAATGAGTGATACAGTCCTGGAGCCGCAAGTCTGCACCTCAAACCAATGTGTTGAAACAGGTGAGATTAAGGGTGAACTGGCTATAACACATGTTTGAATGAAAGAGATTTAATTCAGATAATATTTTTAAATTATACTGTAAAATACGCGTCAATATTCATTTTCACATTTTCCGTCATATTTGAACGCAAAGAAATAAATTGTATTTCTATTATATTCGGTGTATTTCTGTGGAATTGATTTATTTTTGAACTTGACTGTTTCTTATTCATCTTCATTTGTGTTTCAGCGGCCAATCTCATGAAGTCCCTGGACTTGGATGCAGACCCCTGCGAGGACTTCTATCAGTTCACGTGCGGCAACTGGGCGGCCAATCATCCGATCCCAGATTTCACGGCGTCCACCGATTGGTTCTTCGAAAGAAAGTTGCACCTCGCACAAAGGATAAGAAGTATGTGCAATCCAATTCCAAATTACATTCATTGAAAGCGCAAGCCGTATTACAGAATTTCACTGGCTTTTCTGCTCATGCATTGACAATGCCAATATTGTTATTAAATATTTATATTCTTAAATGTTTCGAAGATACGGTCCTTGGATGTGGCTTACTCTTAATTTTTTCTCGGGCTCTACTTTTAAACCCCTGAAAATGTGATTTGAGAATGTTCTCCCTACTATACCAAAAATAAAATCAGGTCTACTGTTCAGAATTTTGAGGTCCATATAGTATACCAAGTGCAATAATTTAAATTTCTAAATTCTACGGACAAAAATTAATTTCTATGGGTAAATCTAAAATTTGGATTCTCAAGCAACGAAATTTACTCAGTTTTTAAGCCCAAGCAACTGTTTTCGAGGAAGGAAATATTTTAGCCCAGAAAAGGACCCCTACACCGATATTACGCTGTACTTACTAAATTAACTTCCCATTTTGAAATGAAGCTACCCACCAGGGACACCGCCCTCCCCGACAAATGTTTAAGTACTCTATGCGGCCTTATTATTAGAATTCAGTCGCTGGAAGACAACTAAAAATCAAAATAGAAGCTATATTCGACTGCCATTAAATTAAATAATTTATCAAGTAATGCAATGAGACAATTTTGACTGAGGAGATTACACAATTGTCAAGCTATGAGAGAATTCAATCTTTTTTTTGCAGAGGGACAATATCTAATGATTACCTTGGGCAAAATAAATGCGTGTACAGAAAGCATGAAAGTGCCCCAATTTTTTAATTGAGTTAATTACTGATTAAATTGTGTTCACTCTGGTGCTTTAATTCGTTTGGTCCTAGGGTTTGGTTCCACGGCGGTGGAGATTTTTATGAGAATGCCCGCCCCTAACTTAAGTTCTTTTTGGAGGGCTCTTCAAGTACAGCACTCAGTCCGTCAGATGGGCCGTTAAGCCGTGGTCACCTAAAGTGCCTTTTGATAAAAACAGACTAATATCAACGCCGGGATTTTCTCCACCCTTCCCTGAGGCCTGGTTTACACAGTGCGAGCTAATATAATGAGCTGTCCTGGTCAGTTACGGCAGCGCGGCTACTCCTACAGTGTGACCGCATCATAAGTTATGTGCGAGTCAATCAGTAACTCACAACCGAGTTTCTAAAGAAAGTTTTGTATTTACTCGCCTCTCACCTTCCCCTATATTTTGCCACAAGCAGCAACTCCAATGTGACTCGGACGTCAACCCGCACGGTACTGCGAAATGACAATAGCTCGTAAGTGTGGGACCACGTCGGGTGCATTATTTGCGTTTCATAGTTTCAAGCAGTGGTGCAGCGAGGGGTGTGTTGGGGGTTAAACCGTGTTTACCGTAAGTTTAATCCATTTCACTTAATTGGATTGATATTACTAATAAAATAGTGTAAGGATTAATAAAATATCCCTCAGAAAGCGTAAAAGCGTAAAACTCAGTATTTTGAACAATTTATCTCAAAATTCCGCAATTTATTAATTTCGCACCTACCGCTTATCCTGGTGGGTATTCCATACCCCCACACACCCCGTTATTAGTTGCACCTAAACCCCCCCCCCCCCAGCTCCAGCTGGGTGCGCCCAGCTCCCAGCATTCCTGGCTGCTCCTCTGGTTTCAAGTAGTGTTTGAAAACGAAAAATGGAGGACAGACGGGCTACCATTTGAAATATAAAGTTTGTGGAGTTATGCAAGGACCAAACCAACATATGGAATAGCTTGAATCCTAATGATAAGGATAGAGATTAGCGTAAAGCCTCGCTTGAACACATTCGCAATGAACTGGGCTTGAAACGCCACTGAAACGACGTGCAGTAACTGTCTACTTTCACGCCAGCAGCTCGCACCTGTGTGAACGGCGTCGAGCTACTGTCATGCCAGTACCCAGATCCAGTGGCTGTCTAATGTCCGGTCAGCAACCCCTATTGTGTGACACTAGGCGAAAATGGCTTTAGCTGTCGGTGGCCAGCTCCAAATATCATTCCTACCTTGGTTAAGCATGTTGATCAATGCAATTGGAACATACTTGTCGTTTTGACTGTAAACAAATATTAAATTCCCGTACCGTAAGAATCATGATAAAAATAAAGCTTTGGCTCGTCACCGTATGACTCTTTGAGCCGATGAATGTTGGCGTGCATAAGTCATATCGTGATAATCGCATGAAAGTAGAGCTTAGGACGAATCAAATGCTAACTTTGCAGTAAAAATAATAAATAATATACTCCCTTTTTGGACAAACTCTTGTTTTAAAGCATCGATGGAAGGCTTATGTGAAGTCAAAATGTTTTTTTAAATAACATACATTGAAATTATTCCTATTTAATTGCGCAGTTGCAAACTTGATAGATAAGAAACTTTCGAATAGCTAATGCAATCGAAGTGAATATGGTAGAGGTTAGTATCTGATTCTATTCATCGCTACAATCAGTTCACCAAATGCCGTCGGCTTTTCTGAGTGTACCCATCCTAATATTTGATCGAGCCAAATGAATCATTTCTCTCCTCTTCTTTCGTTACTAATAACAATAATTTCTTTGCAGAAGTCCTGGAACAAGATCCTCTAGCAGACCAGCCAATCCCTGTGACCCAAGCTCAGATGCTGTTCCAGTCATGTTTAAATACAAGTGAGTGCCTCACATCATAAAATGCTAAGTAACGTTTTGTGTAAATGTTTTTTCTGCCAGCTATGACGCATGTTGTGGAAGTAACATTAATCCAAATCACGATATACAAAGGACCCTAAATGTTGCGACCGATAAACATTTTAATAATTCAAATGATGCTCGGGTTTGAGGATTCAGCGAGTGAGATGAAGTTGCCGGAAATGTTTAATTTTACATTTAACGGCTGCTACAACAAATTGAGACGATTTTTTCGGTGTGGTGGCTAGTGTGTTGGCATCTGACCCTGGCGGTTCAAATCCTAGTGGTGGCAGCACTGTTTCAGAGACTGCTCGATCCCAGTGGTTGATTGCTTTGAGGAGTTCACCCCAAGTGCAGCACACCGTCCGTCGGATGGGTCGTTACTCCGTGGTCCCCTTGGAGCCTTTCGATAGTGCATCATAGCGATTATATAAAATTAAAACTGGAAAGATTGGCTTCCAAACAAAAATATAAAGCGTGTTGCAGCTACGCAAGAACCAATCCAACAAAATGAAGTGCTTGAATCCTAATTTCTTTCACAGCAATCCCTTTTTTTCTCTCTGTAACCAAGTCGCCAATTCAAAGCAAAACACTAAAAAATCAAAACATAAACGCAACAAACAACAAATGAACTTCAGAAAATGAAAAAACAACAATGATGGAAACGTATATAATAACATACATACTGATGCAAACTTAGAATTTTATAATTGCAATGAATGCTTCGGTTAAAGTAATACGAGCCTTTTGTTATTACACCCTTCATATAAGCTTCACGATAGAGACGAGCGTTTGGCAGGGCCCTAGGCGATCGCCGACCTCTGGCCAGACAGACCCTGACACTAACATATCACGTTCCCCTGTTCCACGTCATAATTGCATTCTATTCTCACTGCTCTCTCACCTGTATTCGCTAACCATGAGCAGCATAATTCCACCACCCCAAACACACCGAGATACAGTTGATCAGAAAAGAAAAATCGCGGGTGGACGTTTTTCGATAAATTTTCTCGTTGACGAGAAAATTTATCGAAATTTATCGAAATCTGGCATGCACTGCAAAATGTATTTGAGAATATTTATGCGTATTTTCAACTCCCTAACTCTTAAATTTTTTTATATTTTTATGTTATCTTCTTTCAATTTTAGCCCACTGTGCGTCGGAGTGTTTTCTTTCGGGCTCCTTCACCTTCACCACGGTCGGTAGTTGCGATGAAATTCTAAGACGGTTCGAGTACGATGTAACCATACTTATTTCATTTTTTTAAATAGACATTTGCAACATCGACATATTCTAAGCAGATGAATATAGAACAAGTTAATACTGAATTTTTAACGACTACAATCATTAGAATTATGATTCTATCAATAAAAAATTTAAAAGTTATGGTACTTTTTCTCACAATTTATTTAAGACGACCGGTTTCGTCGCAGAGGTGACATCTACAGGCACAGAAATCGGTATTTTTGTTGTTATTAGGTTGCTATTGCTATAAAAATAACGATTTCTGTACCCGAAGATGTCGCCTCTGCAACGAAACCGGTTGTCTTAAATAAACTGTGTGAAAAAGTAGCATGCCGTTTTAATTGCTTACGATGGATTTTCACAAAGTTAAGTCTGAAACAACCGAGTTTATTGATAATACCAATGTTAACACATATTTCAAATCAAAATGAATGACTCCCCATCACGGGCGCAGCCAGCAATTGAGGCGTGGGTTTTTTAAAAATTAATACTGGGGGCATAAAATATCCGCCAGGGTAAGCGGAAGGTGTGGTGGCTCTCCCCCAGAATTTTTGAAAGGTATAATGTTCAAATAGTGAGTTTTAGGGCTTTCTGAGGGTCATTTTATTACTCCTTGCACTATTCTATAAGTAACATCAATTCAATCAAGTAAAAGGTAATTAACTTAAAAATTTATCAAAGATCTGGGAGGAGGGTTATATCTTTCAAACACCCACCCTCCTCGCTTCGCCACTGGCACCCATGTCTCCAAACTTTTTATTCGGGCTCTCACGTGATTTTGCTGTGAGATGATTTTTTTCGCGGTGGTATAGGTGCTTAATACTTAAAACTATAGAATTTTTTCAATTAATTAATATGTATCAGCGTACTCGCTGTCTCTACAACTTCCTGCATACGTTTAAGGATTGATCCCAACTAATTTCTCGCACAAATGTGACCGAAATTCAATCCACAAGCCGCGGACATGCGCCTCATTCATCCCTACTGTTGTGGCGCCCATTGGTGGCAATTCCGTTTTCACAATTCCCCACGGGGTTACAGTCAGGTTGATGAGCCAGTAAGTGTTCTTCTTACGTTGCTAGCGGTAAAATCAAAAGGCGAGGCCATGAGATTTCCAAATAGAAATATTTAGGTTTGTTTAATCAAAAGTTATTGAAATGTAGAAGAATTGGATGATATCCATTCGACCATAATTTCTTAATTATTAATAGTGGTCGCTTATTTCGCGTGAAAGAGTTCATACACCACTTTATTTCCACCTGGGCCTTAGGGCTAGTTCTCTATATACGCGAGACGGGATTTAGTCTGGAACAGATGATTTATTTGGACTGAGCGATTTCAATATATTTTCTATTCCGTGCGCACTAATGTCAATAGGCGGCATATTTCGTGTGAAGATATTGTCAACCATTTTCAACTGTGTCGGATGAGTTCTCAGAAGGCTCGGTGAACACGCTCTTTAAGTAGGAATTTAATAAAATGGTTTTATCGGAACTGTTTGTCAACACATCTCCATTATCGTTTCTCAGCGAACATACGGTAGATCTTCTACCTTGAAATTCCCGAACATAAGACCAATATGCCTTAAGATTATCCCGTTGCTAGTCTACAACTGTGTTTCGTGAATGCATTCCTGAACGCTTCCTTCGTGGCGGCTTTAGAAAACTTATATTTTTAAATTATTGACTCGCGTTCAATAGCGGATGAATCCGTGCTGACTTTTTTCATTTTAGCATGGCACGATCTCTGTCGCCTCAATGATTTTCTCACTTCCGCGTCATACCATCTCCATTGGCTAGCTTCTTTTATGTTTTACTAGGGATGTAGCTATTTATTCCCGAAGTTACGAACGAAAGAAAAGCTTTCCAAACACCCTCTACATTAAACTTTATTATTGATTCCTGAAACGCGGTGAAAGCACATTTCAGATGACTCTTGAACCTATCAAAATCAGTCCTTTTAAAAATGAAAACTTTACCTTCTTTGTTTTAAATTTTCAGTGGTATTTAGAGAAAACTTTGCAGTTACAACTCTATGGTCACTTATTCCTTCGACGGTGTTCACGTTCGTTACCTGATGAGGTATATTTGTCGCTAATAAATCAAGAATACTTTCTCCTCTGTTTATGCACGGATGCTATTTGAATGAATTTAGTATAAAACTTTTGATAACGCTTCGCAAATCACTTTATCACTCCCACCAGGAATGAAGCTATAGTATGCCAATCTATAGAAGGTACGTTGAAATTTCTACCTACAATGAAGTTTCTTTCAGGATACTTGGATTCTATGCAGTTTTTTTGGGTTTCAAAATCCAACATTCATGTTATATCTGAGTTGGGATACGTGTAATACGAGCAAACTAATATTGTTTTGGATTTTGGGCATGTAATTGTAAACCACACAAATTCAACGCTGGTCTCAAGTCTCGGTTACCGCTTGGCTTACGATTGATTTCTTTACAGCTATAAATACTCCGCTTCCAGCTCAATTAATTCTTTCTTTCCGATAAACGGTGAAAGATTATGGGAAGATCTCATTGTCTGAATCATCACCAGTTAGCCAACTTTCAGTTCCAATAATTACGTTAGGTACACTTCGTACCACGAATTTAATGCTGAAAATCGGGAATCTCATTTCTTAAATTACGGCAATTAACCACAGCCGCGATTATTTCTTCGGAACCAGTATTTTTGCGATTCGGGACTATTTGTGATTCGCTCTTGTCGATTAAGCTATTTTTAGGCTCTATACCAGTGATGATTGGAACTGCAAATTTAAATGTCTCAACATTAAATTTACTTGGATCTTGACCGCCTTTGAAATTATGATATCACGAAAAATGCTGATTCTGAAACGCTGTTTTTTCTTTCTATTACTCTATTCACTAACGCTAAAACACAATCACTAACGCGATTGACGCAGCTACAACAGGGCCTCTTTAAATGCCAATCACTCATTCGATAAAACAATTTACGCAAAATAAGTCAACTGGTTACCAAAACAAGTTATTCTGCAACTCTGCAACACTGCTTGATTATACGGCCGCCGGGCGGCGCGGCGATTCGTCGTTCTGCGCATGCTCGGGCGGCGTCCAAAGACTTCCACAAGGCACGAGCTTAGATGCGCCATAGCATCAGCAGCCCCCACCACTACCACTCTTCATGTAGCTGCATGGATATGGATTGGGACGTTCTGGCCAGCGCTCCACGGCTGCAAATACGAAATTCTCGCGCTATTTTTGCGTGTTTTACCTACATTTTCGATGTATTCGATTGAAAAAAATATACTGTGGTTGATTCCACGAAATTGTTCAGTTATGGCAATTTCAATGGAAAAAAATGACGGAAATAGGGCCTGTGATCACTCCTGCCATCTCTGAAAATGATTACGTGAGAGAGTCTTAATTTGAGCCGTCATGTTCACCATCCCTGAACCAGTACGTGGATATTGGTCTCTGGGTCGTTGATAAAAAATTAACGCGTACTGGATGCTATGAAAATAATGAAATTCGTTGGAATGTTTAATCTGTGGAGATCAATGGGAGGATAAGGGTAAAAAATTAAAATGCAATGCAATTATATAGCCAACCACGTCATCAAATTTTAATGCATCCCGAGGTAGATCAAAAGAAACAAAATTTGGTTTTGGCATGCCAGAGTGATATTGTGACGATGCCTTTGGTGACATTCATCGTGACATGTAGAACAATTTGGCCATGCAGGGAAAAATAACATTGACGCCCGAATAGAAAAATCTCCAAAACGAAAGCGTTCGATTAATATTATTTAACCTAGTACAGTTCATCGTGAATGATCTACTGCTCTAACACAATTTTTCATGTCATTGTATGAACAGATGCGTGACAACTAACAATTTCAATTTTGCAAGGACCAAAGTAATATAATTTGGAACTTGAATACCTATTGTGATATTAGAACAGTGAATCAGCCCTTCGTTGCATGCCCTTATCAAGGAGTTCCTCTTCTTCTCAGGCATTTTCAATTCGTACTCTTGGAGATGGGAAGACATATCTGATGTACCTCTCCGCTGTCTTCCTCGACACTGAGTTTCACCAGCATTCCTCCCAGTTATCCTGTTCTGCATTGGTACTGGTCTCATTCCACCATGGATGAACGACAATGCTGTGGGAATGATGTCTTCTTTCTCCATCTTCACATGCATTACCGTAATCAATGCTTTTCGTCTGTGAAAAAAATAAAACATACTGTTAAAGATAATGTTTAGCTGATCTGTAATGTACAATGAGAAACAAATTTTGAATGGTGTCGTTCACATCGAAAGTCGCCACTCATTGAAAGAATTTTTTATATAAATTTTGGATACCTAAGCTTCAACGAAAAAATCATTCTTCCCGCGTATTTTTTTCTCCTTTAAGTTCAATGTAAGAAAGCACGAAATTTGTCACCCAGTTTCCACGAGTTGGTGACTTCATTGTATTTTCTTGTTAATTAATTCGTTTTCAGGAGAGACATATATTAAGGGAAGTTATCGCTAGTAGTGACGGATACAGCATAGGTACGATCCTGGGGGTTACTTCCCAGCACAAGGGGAGGGGGTGGTCGGAGATGTAACGAAAATTATGAGGATTTGGAAGCTTGTTTTAACACATTAACGTTGCCCAATTTAAAATTTATCAAGGAATTAACTTTTTTATAATAAATTTGTGCTTTTTTAGTGATTTGCGTTTTACTGGCTATTCTCTCCTGTATGTACTCGCAACTTAAAAAAATTTCAGTTATTTAAGTTCATATTGTATACTACCTCTCTGGAACTGCCACTGATTGCATGCGAGAATGCAAACCACTAGAGAGAAATGCACAGGGTCAAGGAGTAGTTTAGAAGCGATGTCGAGCTTTGATTGCGGTGTTAACATCATCAACTTTTGTGCGAGAAGGTGATAATCATCAAATTTTCGTCGCGAAGAACTCGAGAAGTGGGTGACGCAATTAAAAACGGAAAAATTTAGATCCCTCCATATTTAAAAAGTTATCAAAATAAATGTATAAATAATGGTAAACGAGCTCTTTGTGAAAATTTCAAATTTTCGTAATTTTTGTAACTTTTATCGTCTTGAAAAAATACACCGTAAGAATCAGTAAAGATAAACCATATTACCATTTCTTAGGATTCAAATATGATTTGCAATGGCCTTGGACTCATTGGAATTAGAGATAAAGTTAAGACTAATAATTTGTTATGCGATTCAGTCGTTAAAGGGAGCGTGTGAACTTGTTTTAATTATTTCACCATCAAGGATTTTAGCAGTTCATCTCTTTTTTCAATTTTTGTGCACTTTGCTATGAATTATTCTCATACCTGCATCTTACTTCATCTACGATATTGATTGAAATATCAACATTACTCCTCCTTCGTGGTTACTCACTTAAATGCTAATTCCAATCGAAAGAAACAACATGAAAAAACACTATCGTCATAAACACCCTATCAGATCTACCGCGGAATCTAGGTTTTCGTCTTTTCAAAGCTGGTCTCACGCACAGAAATCGATGATCGCCATTGTTCATACTTCGTATGTTCCTCAGAGAAAGTAAATCCTCTACCCTCGGCAAAAGTATTCTAATTCAATTTGAATTATGTACTTACATTTTCGGATGAATGTCTTTGGTAAATAGCGGATCGCAGATAGATCGGTGCTGCTGGATCAGCAGCAAACCTGTCACTAGGCATCGCACCTTCCCGTTCTTCCCATTCTTCTGTGGGCTCACGTTGGCATAAATACCCAAAGTCATATTCATCTTGGAAGCTAGCATTTATCGCGTCCATTCCATTGGTACAAAATTCCATCTGCTCAGCTGGCTCACAAGGATGCTGGAATGCACTAGGTTGTTTTGAGGGAAAGTGTTTTTCGTTTTTAACATCACCATCGATATGATGGTATGGGTTCTCGCGGTCCATTCCATTGCGCGGTCCATTCATAGCGTCACCTTCGGTGTCAAGGTGAGGGCTATCGCAGTCCATTGCACTATCTATTTCCTTTGTCTCGTCTTCAGCCAACGTAAATGAATTATTGTGGGCATCAGCACGTTCTACTGGGATATACATTGGTTTTGATAAATCACCTTCACCACGGCCGAAAGTGTCATTGCATCCCATTTGTGTGTTAATGCACAATTTTTTCTTCTTAGGCAGCATTTCGGAATTATCAAAATCATGAACTTGGTATGGTAAGAAGTGGTGTGCATCAATAACGATATCGTTCCCATGAAAAGAAAGACATTCACCATCAATTTCATTTTTCCTTTTGATTCCTTTTCTCTCCGATGGAAGAACTAGATAATTGCCGAAATAAAAGCGTTCATTTACGAAGTTGACAGGAAATACATCATCTCCTTCTCCATGGAAGCGTTTGGCGTTGAGGTTCCCATTTTTGTAGCCGTTTTCTTCATCCCAGCTGTCTGCCTTCCGTTTACCTGGCACGAAAGAATGATATGAAGTGCCAGGATTTTTTGGTGGGGAAAGCTGAGAACTTACCACCTCAATACGAGTATCAGTGTAATTTGTTTCCTCACGTCTGCCTTTTGCCTTTATCAAATCACCTTTTGCTTTGTATTTTGCAGTTTCGCGACCAAATCCCTCGTTTCTGTGCTCCAGGTGGGCAATATATTCATAATCCAGCCTCTCTTCCAGGCTGTTGCCTAGCACACTTCCAGAGAAATTCGTTTCAACTCTCTTTAATAACCGTTCCATGATGTACGTAGCGGAAAATATAGATGGCGAGATCTCCTCTTTGGTTCAACTCCAAATCCACGGAGTGGAATCGATTCTGAGATTCTATTTCAGGAAATAAATGCAATCTGTTATTTGCAGGAGTTATTTTTTAACTCTGCTGGTCGAAGTCGAAACTCCGCCGGCTGTAGCTCACTGCAAACCCCTGCGAGATGACTATTTTCTTCCTCTGCTACTCAAGTGATTGATGTATTATTCACTGTAACTGTTTTATACTGTAACCAGTGCGTTTAAACTTCGTTTATAACACCACAATATGCTATCGCATCCGCTCTCTATCGCTTGGAAAATCCAATTGATATAATGTCACCGTACGGCTACGTTTTACTGGTTGCCGGGGTGAACGAAAGTATTGTTGCGGCGCCAGATATGCCCCCTGTCTTATGGCCCGCTGTTGTATCGGTACTACGGCATTTCGCCCTATGCTAAATTCCATTGTTTTGGGTTGAATTCAGTTCAATGTAGGATAGGACGGATGGAAAAAGTATGCTTTTTAAAGATTATCATGTTCCCTGAGTGGTAAAAACCATTCGCATCCTCCATCCTTTTACGCCGGATACTGATTTTGAAGCATGTTTCGTAATGGTCAATGTTGTTGTTCAATGTTTTGAAGCGGTAACAGAGTTTTTTAAATTAAGCTCCACTCCTTGCCGGATGACGGGTTAGTAACTATTAAATTCAGTGGCGTAGAGAGGTGGATTCAGGTGGGCCGGACCCCCCCTCCCCCGAAATATTGAGACAAAAAAATAAATTAACCATGGAGCAGGGGAAAGTGGCAAGTGATATATTATTATACCCTTATTAAAAAGGATTGCCCTTTTGTTTAATAAATAAAACTAGACAAATTAAATAGTAAAATATATATTAATGAAAAATCATGAATTTAAATAATATTTCTATGACAAATTAATTTTTTCCATAATGAAAAGTGTTAAAATTAGTCAAAACCCGTCACTAGGTACCCTGTTCTTGAAAAATTATCCTCCGGACCCCTCTGTTTTTGGATTTCCACCCCCATCCCCCGGATAAAACTCCTGGCTACGCCACTGATGCAATTTATTCAAATACGAACAGGTGTTAGTGTTAGTGGGAAATACTTACCTGAAATGATATTGTTTTCCTTTTCGGTATCTCTCAACTGTCATTTTATGAAATATTCTTTTCTCAAACTGTGTGACACAATGCTTCGGATACCATTGCCCTTTCGATTCAAAAGCCCCGTGATTCTTTTAAAATTGTCTTGATTGATGAGAGCGAAAATACTTCCATATGGTGGGAAATGTTAGCGGTTATGAAACGATGGAAATAATGCTGGGGCGAACTTCTTTCTCTCCGTACCAAAAGTGTAGAGACTCCAGTTTGAACGCTTATAAAAACCATACACTTTAATATATTCACTTGATTTTGGTGTTACTTTTTACAGCATTACTTTTCTTGTTTTTTCTAAGGTTCATTTTTAATTTTGGTACGAACAGTAGGGTTATCCGCGCAAATAAATTCATGGCTAGCCCTGGAATGTAGGAGCCACAATCATTTGGAGCAAAGTGCGTTTCTATTTCAAAAGGCCACCGTAAAGGCAGTTTTCTAAAAGGTGGAAGTTCTAAGGAATGCAGAACGAAAAAAATAAATGGGAGAAAAGCGCGAATATGTGAATGATGAAGAGTTGTAGGTAAGTTAGATTGTATGTTACATAATCGATCGAGTATAGTACCCGAGCCTTCGCGAAGCAAAAGAGTAGGAATAGCTACATCACAGCTGCGATAATACTTACAACTCTTCATCATTCACACATTCGCGCTCATGTACCAAGTGGATTAATAGTTAAGTGTATTAGATAAGTGTAATGAGTGCGTGTGAACCTGATGTCGTGTTTTGTGGACTGACTTTCGGTCGATTCTTTTCCACGCTTATGGCCTAGGTGGGCGAATATATTGAAAGTGCCTGTTACATTGCATTAAATGCTTTCGCTTGAGCACGCGTTTTGGAATTTTTTTGTTTTTACAGCTTTTCAATCGTTAAAGAAATTCAGTACTAACTTTTTCTTGAGTCATCAGCATAGATAATGTCGATGTTCAGGAGATCTTTAAAAAGTGAAAAAGGTATTATGATTTAGGACTCGAACACACCAAAAACTTCACCGCAACTACCGCGCACAGTATAGAACTACTCGGGCACGGAGCGATGTGTTAGTAAGAGAATAAACGGTGAGTCCAAATTTGAATCTTAAAATAGGAAAATCCTCGCAACAGAGCCCGAAAGAGAACTCTCCGACGCCCAACGTGATCGTGGACGTGAGTTAGCCCAGTGCATTCCATCCGCTAATCTTAATTCTGATTGGGCTCATGCTCCTGGAGTTCGACTCCAGCTTCGGTGGCTAGGTCGCGTCCACCTCTCTCCTAGTCTGCTTTGGGTGGCAAACGAACATACAGGTCGCTTTATGTGCCAACCTCACAAGTTTTCACCGACCTGGACCCATCTGTTAAGTGGGACTCTGGGGTGTCTACATACTTTTGAAAACAATAGCATATTTTGTAGAGAGTTATGATAATAGATATCTTATGGTATGATTATATGCTATTGTCATGATGTTTTTCCCTTTTATTATGCACGATATTTTTTGAGGGACCGGCGGAATGGTGAGAAAATGATAAGTCCTCGATGTAAGGTTGGATTCGAGACACAAGTGCAAGGACGGGAATAGAAAAAGCCTAAAAACTCACTATTTTGAACAATATATGTTAAGAAATTCTACGGGAGGGTCACACCTTCCGCTTACCTTGGCAGGAATTCCATTACCCCAGTATTAGTTTAAAAAAAACCCTAGCTTCAATTCCTAGCTCGGCCCGTGATGGGTGTCATCCATTTCGATTAGAAATAAATGTGTTATTATTGATTGAATCATTATTTTAATAATTGTTATCAATAAAAAAATCAGTATTAACTATTTCTTTATTCATCTGCGTGGAATATGTCAATGATAGAAATACCTATTTAAAAAAAAAATTGTTTACATCGGACTCGAACCGTCGCAGAATTTAATCGAAACTGCAGACCGCGGTGAAGTTCTGGGAAGGAATAGGTGCTTCATAAGCGGTGATTCCAATGTGTAAAGATACTAAAGATGGCCTGGACCTCAACAACAATTTTATGAGTTACGTATTTGAAACTTCTCATAAATATTCTCAAACAAATTCTGCGTAGCATGCCGGATTTATTCTTTCCTTTGCTCTCTCGTTAACGTGATCAAAATTGAACAAATTCAGCGAAAAACGACCACCCGCGATTTTTATTTTCTAATCAACTGTATCTCGGTGTGTTTGGGGTGGTGGAATTATGCTGCTCATGGTAAGCGAATACAGGTGAGAGGACAGTGAAAATAGAATGCAATTATGACAGGGAACAGAGGAACGTGATATGTTAGTATCAGGGACTGTCTGGCCAGAGGTCGGCGATCGGCTAGGGCCCTCCCAAACGCTCTCTCGTTATCGTGAAGCTTATATGAAGGGTGTAATAACCAAAGACTCGTATTACTTGAACCAAAGTATTCGTTGCAATTATAAAATCCTAAGTTTTCATCAGTCACTCTATTCACAACATGTTCAAAATAAAAAGGTCACGTAAAAGTAAATAAAATAAAAGTGTTATAAGATAAAACAGAATATGATGCTTTTTTGAAAGGTTTATTGAAAAGAAAATTTTTAACGTTTTTTTTTTGTTTGCCAGTGCAGTTTAACAGAGAAAATTGTCTAATTAGATAAAACCGAACCGTAACACATAATTAAATTTTACATGTGCTGTGAAATTCTCACTTTTGCTCGCATTTTTTCTTCCGTAATTGCTATTTTTATAGAATTTGATCGTAATTTTTCTTCCGAAATTGGTATTTTTATTTTTATTGGTATATTTGTTTTTAAGAGCCAGAATAGCGTCAAAATCCATTTCCGGCCTTGCGATTTTACTAAATTTTTCCGGGGAGGACCTTCAACCCGGGAGAGGGCTGGAAATAGGGACCCCCCAGATGGGCCCCAGTAAAAGGCCCCCAATCACCCCTCGCCGCCCCTGGTTAGTATTGTACTGCAGTTGTTAAGTACCTCAACATGGGAAGAGGGACAACTGAATGGTAAAATACATCTTCTGCGGCTGGGATATGGATAGTTAGAGGGAACCTGCAGACCACGCGAGGCATTTTCAAATCCATCTACTTTTGGGGGATGAAAAAATGCCCTATCCCCATTCCAGACCTACCACCCAACGCCAGTTTACGTCATCATGAATCACTTCCCTCATTTCCATTGTATCTACGAAAATCCTCCACCCTTCTTCACATCGCAATTCCAGAAACCTCCCTCCCCGAAATTCTACCTCCTCCTCAACCACTAGCCCGTTGAAATGCATGAATAGGCTGTCATCCAAGAATCACACGAACCTTAAAAATGTGCTGAAATCTGGGTCGGTCGTGAGTATAGAAATGAGCTAAAGTGATTTTATCATGTCAAAGATGGAGATATTGCTAACTCACGTCATTTCATAGCCGGGAGAGGTCGTGTCTTTGCCCATCGGCGTGACGCAGTTCAGCGGTTAGGGTGGATAAAGTTTTTGAATCATCCCCAAAGAACCGAAGTTAGCTCAGTTGCTGGGCGACCAAGTCAGGAGAGTGTTGAATATTGATGCTTGGGAGAGGTGTGCGTAAGTGAAGTATTGAGTAAGAGCGTAATTGAATTATAATGCGGAGCAGGGGAACGTGATATCTTCATGAGTTACTCAACTTGGGAAGAGGGAAAATTGAATGGTCCAACATAATTACAGCGGATGGAGTAAAACCACGATCGGGACAGAAAAATGGATAGTTGGAGCGAACCTTCAGACCGCGTGAAATTTTATTAAATCCATCTACTTTTAGGGGATGAAAAAATGCCCTATTCCCATTCCATCGTGCACATCACCCATTACCTTTTACGTCATCATGAATCACTTCCCTTGTTCCCACTGTATGTACGAAAACACAAAACCATTTTATCCTCATTTGAAAAAGGCAAGTTTGGCGCCCATGCGATGCCACTCCACGTGACGTCACAGGGACCTAGTTTTTATACGAGTAGACATGAGTTTTACATCGTCTGAGATTGCAAATACATGCATGAGGCACAGAGCTCAGGGGAACATGTCTTAATAATCACCTATTAAAACTGGCTAAGGTCGGAAAGTTTTCTTCGTTTGATAAGGTAATAATAATCCTTATTTAAGCCAAGCGCTACCAGCTAGCATGGTACTCTGCTACCTGCTAGCATCCTGCGTCGTATCAGCGTTCAAAGCCTCGTCCTAAGGTCACCTTACTTGCTGCAGCGGGAACCAGAACGACGTCACATGGAGTTTTACCCGGCATTCATACTTAGTCGTCGCGTTTTCGCGCGCTTGACAATTTTCACTTTTCATTTAATCGCGAAAAATAGATATCGTCATTTAAAAATATAAAAGCGTGAAATGCGTACTCCAGGAGTAATTAACTTTCGATTTAGGCAATAAAAAATAATAGGAAACCACCCTATTGCCCGCATTGCAGAACCACATTTGTAACTTTTTTATATTATAATATAACATTATCTTGAGTACACGTAAAATCAGTTTAAATACAACTATTTTAAATTTTCCAGGTAATTTGTTTATTTTTCATCACGATAAAAGTATTGGTAGCTCACAATATCTTTTGCGCCCCCCCCCATCCTTGAGTTTTTTCTGTATGCGTCACTGCGTGTTCACAGATGTCCCGAGTTCTAGGTGTGCCGTGGGTGAATCATACTTCGGAGAATGTGGGGAAGTATGATCTATTGCGCGATGTCATAATGCGACAGATATAATTATTTCCCCGATTTAAGGGGCATATAGATTTTAAAACTCCCGGTTGTGAGAAAGCATTACGAGGGCAAAATTTTGGAAGACGAACGTCTTTAGGCAGAGACTGAACTGGCCGCTTTTTGACGCCAAGCAGCTTTGTTTTTATTTTTTCCGCCATTGTACCTGATGATGACCGAGCGGTTCAAACGCGTGGTACCAAAGTAAAACTTGAGGAAAAATGCAGTATCTCGTTATGTATTTGGAGATAATAGGATAACTTTTCTACTCTGCTGCGAGGTAATCACCTTCATCGCAATAATCGTACTAATTTTTAAAACTCACCCGACGCTCTTTCAAAAGAAAGCTGCCGAGTGCTTACCTTGAAATTCATATCTTGTAATTCAAAGAGTATTTTGCAGGGCTACTTCACATCCAACCATGCCATTTTGGAAAAGATATGTGGATGAAGCATAGCCATATATTGAAATTTAGGGGAGAAATATTTAATTGTGAGTCGTAGTCGGTTTAATGATGTAATATGAAAAGGGAGTATGAAAGCCATCACAGCCTACATAAATTCTGAAAATTATCCTCCACTCAATGCTCCATCTTGTAGGTATAGTTATTTTGCAATGTTGATGCTGCAGATCAGTGGCGCAGCGAGGGGGGTTTTGGGGGATAAACCCTCCGCCAGCGCTCAGAGAAATTTTTAAGTTTAATCCATTTTACTTAATTGGATCAGTATTACTTATAGAATAGAGTTAGGATTTATCAAATATCCCTCAGGAAGCCGTAAAACTCGCCATTTTGAACCATTATTCTTCTAATTTTTCTGGAGGAGGGCCCCCGCATCTCCTGCTTACCCTGTTGGGTATGCAACACCCCCACACCCGCTAGTATTAGTTGCGCCTAAAACCCCCCCTATCCTTAATTCCTAGCTGCGCCCCTGCTGCAGAGGATGTGGAAGTAGTTAAATATAGATAAATGTATATTGGTTGAGGGAGTTTTTCGGGTTGCATGAGCCTTCAAAAGATGCACCATAAACGAAAAAGACGGCCTAAAAACCTGTCCTAAAAATCCTAATACCTAAAAATCCCACTTTCAGTATCAAAAATCCCAAAATTTTGTCAGGGGAGGAGACCCCCCTTTGCCCTGGCGTGTGGCGTGTGTTTTCCATGCATCCCGGAGGGGCCCCGAAATCTCTGGTAAGCCGCCCTCCCCCGCGCATTTCAAAGTTCTGGCTAAGCTACTGTTCAGAACACATTGTATCTCTTTATGCACGCAGGGATGCTGACTTACAAAAAATATTGGGGGGGCCCAAACTGTGGATGTTGCTCCGGGAAATTTTATAAGTAGTGTGTTTTAAGTTTTTTTTTAAGCATTTTAGAATAGTCGTATGATCAACATTAAAATCCTGATAACTCGAATCTCGATATCTGGACACTCCGGGGAAAATCGACAAGCTTGACAAATTTTTTCTTCACACCCATAACGAATTTTTGAGGGGGCTCGGGCCCCCTCAGGCCCCGTAGAGTGCAGGCGCCACTGTATGCACGCAATCATGATAATCAATGAACTATCAATATATACCGCGAAAACGGTTCTGGTTCACAGATTGCTCACAGAGGTTCGCAACCATGACTATGGGAAAGTGCAACTATATCTTTTATTTCAATAAACAATTGAAGTCTCCTTTGATTTATCGCACATTGTCTCTTAAAGTGGTCTCCCTCCGCTTTTCGCTTGCGATTTACCCGACTGTCGAGACTTTTAGACACACATCTCTAAAAGGCCGTTTTACACGGGGCACGGAATTGCGCAGGCTAGAGCTGCATTAATTTCTTAAATGGCGTTGAATTGCGCGAGCGCATGAACGAAATTAGAACAGGGGCTATTTTGCCGTCTCGCATCCACGCATTCTCGCATGTGTTCTAGCAATTCACCGCTTTACACAACGCAATTTTGACTGCGCCTTTAAGGCCGGTTTACACGGTAGACGGGATTGCGCAACCTGACGTACGTGCGAAGGCGCAATCAATATTGCGTCGTGTAAAGCGGTGAATTGCTAGAACACATGCGAGAATGCATGGATGCGAGACGGCAAAATAGCGACTGTTCTAATTTCGTTCATGCATTCGCGCAATTCCGCGCCATTTTAGAAATTAATGCAGCTCTAACCTGCGCAATTCCGTGCCCCATGTAAAACGGCCTTAACAAACTCCACTGTATTTTTCCTTGTCTCCGCTCTTTTTCCTCCTAATATTTCTTCGAATTCTTTTTGCGTTTCAGCTGCGATAGACACTTCTGGCATTGAACCGGTGCTACAGATTCTGGACCACGCAGGACTCCCCAGAAAACTCCCCATGGATGCCTCGACCGTCTTCAATGCCTCTTACTCGTTCCCCACTATGTCGTCGGAGGGCCTTTTGATCTACCAGAAGCCCAAGAAGTCGAGCCTGAGTGCCGAGTTGCGGTGGCTGGTACCCCTGGTTGGGTGCAAAAGGGTGCTGGGCAAGGATCCTCTCATTGGCTTCGGGGTCCTCCCGCACCCGCTCAACAGGACGGCCAATGTGCTCTCGGTAAGTTGATAGAAACAACACATCTATGGATCTCATACTCTTTTTTTTTACTTATCTTGACCTCGTTTAATTCATGTTAGAATATTTATTGGAGTGTAGGTCAACGTATGTTATGAAAAAAAGGTTTTAGCCAACGTTTCTTTTTTTTTAAACCATCATCAGGGCTTAACTTTGTACATATTTATTGATATTAATTGATATATTATATGATATATATTAATTAATACATATGTACCTATTGATATTACCAAAGAAATATTATAACATGATCTCTATTTTCTTTCGATTTTGCTTGCCTCGAGTGCTTAGAAGCGATAACAAAGAGCTAAAAAATAAAAACAATGGCACAATTCCTTAATGACATTGCAAAATCATTCCAACATTCACTCAACCAAACCCAAAACACTCTACTGACACCGCTTTGGAGCCACACAGACAGCCCACACTTCAAATACTCGAGATCCAAAACAGCAATTACACGCCCAAAACAATAAAACAAAAAATATAGCCACATGAAACAATGCCGCCAAACACAACATAAAAACGCCATAACGTCGATTACCAGCAACGGCTGAACACCGAGTGAATAACTGATAGCAGTTACCGAATCTAGCGTAGCGTAGCGTTAGCTGAGCGAGGAAGAGGAACTTAAGGCTAGATGGCGATATTTGGTGGAACTTAATGACAGGAAACATAGTAAAAGATACTGTTTCATGTTCCTCAGAAGTTTACTTAACCGACCCAGATTTCGACTTTACACGATGTCATTTTCAATGGTGTAAGTGTAGGTGACATAGTTGAGTAAGAAAAAGGAAAAGAACAGAATATGTAATTGGTTTTTCAAAACTAACTTCTGGTGAAGGTTGTAAATTAGCTTAAACGTTGGCTAACAACTGTTTTGCATTGTATTTATGACCTAAATTCCAAGAACTATTTTATCATTGATATTTCGGTAAATACGAATATTGATATCCGAGGAAAGCAAAAAGGGAATTTCGTTATTTATTGTGAATCGAAAAGGGAAGTACAAAGCGTGGTTTCCTTCATCAAAGAAAACGAAAGGCATTGATTGGGATTCGTTACCCACAATTAGTGTATTCATAATATACAAATTATATGGTTTTAGATATCCCAGTTTAGACGAATGCTAATGGTTAATTTTAACCTCAATTGAAAAAGGACTCCTTCCACAAACATTTCTCGTCTGAGACTCATCGCACGTCTCGCGGGTCAAAGGGAGCACATGGCACTTTTCGCGGGTAGCCCACTGCTCGCCTTTTCACGCCGCTGAGTGGTCCCAAATCGAAAAAAGCTGGCCAAAATTAATAACGCCTTAATTTTATCTAAAATAGAAACAAAAGTGGAAGTCCCTCACTGATTTTGATCGTCTGAATCTGATTTTGGCGTCATGTTTACGATATCTCTTCATTTTAACATTTTTTGAGCTGTTATTATTTAAACTATTTTTAGAAAATCTCGATATAGATGTCATTGCGATTGGCGATAACTTGGTGTTCATGCAGAGCTAAAAATATTGTAATTTTAAGGTAAAAGATGTATAAATTGTAGTTAAAACCCATTATAGAATTTGCGACATGAAATTGGTGAGATTCGAACCCGCAACCATCATCATAGTCGGTGAGATACCAAAATCGGAAAAAAATACTCACACTCACTCATTTTTGGCTTCCATGTATTTGATAAGTCACATTAGATGAAATAAAATGACTGATATTAAGAACATTAAGGAAAATAATGTTCGAATTGCAATCAAATCGCTTTCATGTATCACAAAAAACGAATTTTAAAAGAATCGTCGTCCGATGTCACCCCATCGGACTCATTGTCGCTCTGCGAATCACTTAAAATTAGCAAATTTTCACCTCACCTGATAGGCTGACATCGTTTTTTGTAACTCCTGATGTGATTAAAATGTATGATTCAGATATTTAAAGGAGTCTTCGAAAGATATCATCATAATTTAACATTCTTGAGGATTTTCTTTTACGCTGCTCTCGGAATTTCCTCATGTCTATGTTCCTGGCCTCCAATACTTCCTCCGTTAAAACTTCAATTGTAAGAAGGGATTCTTTGGATTCTGTTCCATGTATTAGTACTTTATGTGCCATGAGCAGCATATAATACCAACCATAATCGATGTGCAGCTCAGCTATTTCCATCCAATACTGACTGAAGGCTTCATACTTTATCTCATCGCCGCAGGATAGAGATTTTAATATCACTGAAGGTCTATGGATAAGTCTTTCATCGATACCTGTCGTGAAAATTGCAAATCACATTAATAATTACATTTCATACACATAAAGCATTTGTTCGTAGATTTTTCAAAATTATGGAAACGGTTCCAATATTTCTTACTTATTGATTATAATTTTATATTTACACGTAATTTCATCTTGTCTGAAACGAAATCCAGAATTAAAACTCCACTTTTAAAAATATGATGATTGATATTAATGAATGATTATTTTTACCCACTGATATATTCGCCGACTGTGCGTACACAGTAATCATTTGCACTCACTAGATGCGAGAGGAAGATATTGATATACTTCTGGAGGGAATTTCGTTTCCTTCTGCAGCCAGCTTTTGAACGTCTCTTTGAAATGCACATTTGTCCTCGAGCTTTGATTCCACTATCTCAGGTATTTCGAGAAAACATTCTTAGCATAAAACGCGTCATAATATTTTTGGCATTCTTGATTTCATTCAGTCGAAATTTTGTTTTCAAATATTACACGATATATTCCTTCTTCTTCGCTTACGAATATTCTTTTCTCTATGTATTTTTATTGTACACCGCAGGGTACGAAAAAATTTGCGGCACCCATAATTCAAATTTAACAGGTGTATTTACGGCTGAAACGATGAATGTGATTTCTAAAAGTGGTCTATTTTTAACCAATAATAAACCGGAAATTAAGAGTTGACATTGAATAAAAGACACATAAGCAGATATAGACCTGCCTCTGAGTTTCAGGCATATCCTGAAATTTGAATGCCAAACATTGGCAAACCAAGTGCTTTAAATATCTGGACAGGAGAAGTTTATCAAGTTAGGCGTGTTAACACAGTTCGGAGCACAACACTTGTTCACTAAGAAAATCATTGCGTAAAACTGAGTGGGAAATAATCACCACATCCATACAATGGTTCTGGTGAAGGAGTCCGTCATCCTCATTCCGTTATTATGTAAGAAAAAAATGGACTTGCAAGATGCACGCACCATTGGTGGGTTTAGACGAATTTTTCCCTCCGAATTCCATCCTATCCACGTCTATGGGCTGTTGAAATGATCCTGTGAACAATTCTTGGCATTACGGAGCATTTATTTCTCTTAGCGCCAAGACCTTATTTCGGAATAACGTGCTGACAACGCTGTACAGCATGAAAAAGATCTATAAAAATATGAGGAAAGCTTTGCAGAGAAAAGCATCTTGTGGTTACTGTAAGGTTCTCGCATAGTGAATTAAGTAGTTGCTTTAGATCACTCATATTTTTTCTCGTTAAGAGCATGAAAACGGGTCCACATTTGTTTCATGAATATTTTAAGGTGAGTGCACAAACGAGAAGTGTGCATACGATAGGCGTGAGGCACTTGATGTATGTAATCTTACAGGATATAGAATTATTCTAAGTATACACCACGCAAGACCACCGATACAAAAATATTTTAGCGATAATGCCATTCGGTCTTCCGCCGGCCAGCCGCCCTCAGCGGAGCGGTGCACCGCTCAACTTAAAACCCTCTTGGGTGTCGGATAGGCAAGTATAGGCAAGATTTTTTTCTCATTCTCGCTGAACATACTCTTCCCAAGGATTCAGCATAGGAATCTTTGAGGAACACGGAGGAGCACAAAACTTTATCGACACATTTGACTAAATATAGGCCCAAAAATAGCTAACATTATAAATAAATAAATATTGTTATAAGAAATTCTGAGACGAACAAAAAATACTATAACACTGTGAAAAAATACGCAAAATTACCGTATTAAAATTGACAGATGAATCCCATGAAATTTAAATGGTCATTTATTAAGTTGAATTACCCTAAAATCGACTATTTCTACGCCTCGGTCGTTTTAGGCTGAACATGCCCATGTTTGACGGGTTACTCAGGTCAACACAATAATCCCACAGACCTATCAGGTACGAAATATTGTAGGCCATATCCTGTAGAATCCGAATGCATAATTCAAAACTTCCTCTTAAAAAGTCGAAAAAAAAACTTTTGGCCAGCTTTTTTCGATTTGGGACCACTGTGCGCCGCTTTAAAAGATTCTCCTGATTCATTTTTTGGGTATTACTCTAAAGAATCTCACATGACCCTTATCGTAATTCTCTCTCCTGCATGTTTCATGAATCGTGAAGGAAAAATGGCGGAAGACGCTCATGTAAAAGTTTTCGGTAACGGCAAATTTAAAATAATACGAGACAAAAATGAAAATTTGTTCTCACACAAACAACTAACATTAATCGATGAAATTAATTATGAATTGTTAACATGATCATGTACTTTCGGAGAGAATATTTTGTTGCAACAGAATTGCCGTCATCTATAAGCACAGGAGACGGAATACATTTTCTGTCTTCCATGAAAGATAAAACGTATCGTCAGAAATGGTTCCTCAGTTATATCATCTACATCTACATAATACCATGCGACATTTCCTACATTTCTACATTTCTACATTCCTACATTTAAAATGCAACATTTCCTAGATCACAATTTTTCAAATTGTGATCTAGGAAATGTTGCATTTTAAATGTTCGCTTAGAAATCCCCCCTCACCACCTTCCCCTCTTCCCCTTTCTTCCACTCCCCTCTCCCCCCTCCCCTCAACCCAGAAGCGCTTTGCTGAGTCGCACTGTGCGAGCGGCTCTCAGGAGTGTGCTATGAGCGGTGAGGCAGCTCACCAAAAAGAGTCGTTTAGGCCATCACTAGGCCATGTGATGCAACTCCTGGTGACGTCACCGAGACCTAGATTCTATACGAGTAGATAGGAGTTTTACATCGTCTGAGATTACCAATGCATGCATGAGGCACAGAGCTCAGGGAAACATGTCTTAATAATCACCTATTAAAACTGGCTAAGGTCGGAAAGTTTTCTTCGTTTGATAAGGTATTAATAATCCATATTTAAGCCAAGCGCTACCAGCCAGCAAGGTAATCTGCTGCCTGCTAGCAGCCTGCATCTCAGCGGCGCTCATAGCATGCTCATAGCCTCGCACTAATGTGGCCTCACACGGCGTCAGCCGGAACAAGAATGAGGTCGTACGGGCTTTTCCCAGCATTCATACTCAGCCGTCGCGTTTTCGCGCGCTTGAAAATGTTCACCTTTCATTTAATCGCGAAAAACAGATATCGTCATTTAAAAATCTATAAGCGTGAAATACGTAGGTAGGTACTCCAGGAGAACTTTTTTCAGCAAATTTTTTTACATAAAAGTAGAGAATAAGTAGATTCTTCCGCCAAGTGGCTTATACCACGCCGTTTGATGAAGTTTCTACATTGTGAATCTAAAGTAAAATCTTTCTCCAACTTGCAACACTGTATTTTACATGTTTTTTTCGAACGTGCGGTCGACTCAGCTTCTGGCCTGCGGCGGCGGAGAGTACGGCGACGCGGCAAGCGTGTTGATGCGTCTTTTTGGGTAAACTGTAGGACTAGATACTTTTTAAACATTTTCGTTATTTTACATCAAAATACGCCTTCTAAAAATAATAAGAAGCCATTTTATTAATCTAAATTAATGTTTGCAAATTATTGTTGAAAAAGAATGTTGTAAACGTAGCAGTTTTCCCTAAGTTGAGTTACAAAGTTCATGAAGTCGACCAAACGGCTAATTTTATGGTGCGCGTAGTCATTTATTGTCCTGGCGTGTCTACATTTTTGAAGTTTTCATAAAACAAAAAATAAATCAGAATTAACAGTAAAATTTTCTTTAAAATGACGTATTATTGATTATTATGGCATGAACCTAAGCCCAGATGTAAATTTGCAAAGTACAGCGGCACATCATTTTAATCACGACAGTAGTCCAACAATGTACACACTCGTTTGAATTTTTTAAACCGCAGGTTTTGACACCAATATGGATTTCATATGCAATAACCCTCATAATAGCGTCTGAAGATGATTTTTGAAAAATCAGACCCTTACCATAATGGAAATTACTCGGCAAGACAGATGTTGACTATAAAGCAGGTATTATCCTTCAAAACTACACGTTTCTCTGCGTTTAATATGCGATTACTATTTGCAGTATAAATGCCGCCGCCCTTGGGATCTCCTCTCGTAGCAGTAAATCGAGCGCGCCCTCCGGAGCGAAAAACCAATGGCGGCTTGCCCATAAGGACTCTCGGATTTCCCATGCGGCTTGCCCATAAGGACTCCCAAAGATTTGAAAAAGGAAAAAAATATATACATAGCCATTCAATTATAATTGTACATCTAATTATCAAAAGTGTTTTTTTCGATCGCTTACATCGAAAATGTAGGAAAAACACGTAAAAAAGCGCGAGAAGTTCGTATTTGTAGCCTTGGGGCGCTGGCCAGAACGTCCCAATCCAACACCATGGACTGGAGAGTGGTAGTGGTGGGGGCTGCTGGTACTATGACGCGTCTAAGCTTGTGCCTTATGGAAGTCTTGAGACGCCGCCCGAGCATGCGCAGAACTATGTATCCAGTGAGTTGATATCGCCGCGCTGGCCGGCGGCCGCATAATCTGGCATCTACTCTTGGTGTTGCAGTGTTGCAGAATACCTTGTTTTGGTGACCAAAGTTGACTTATTATGTGTTAATTATTTTAATGTAAATAGGCCTAGTTGTAGTTGAGTTAATCGAGTTAGTGATTGTTTTGTGTATTAGTGAGTCATAATGGTCTCTAGATTGCCTTAAAAACTCACTAAACTACACAAAATAATAAAAATTTTGACCCCCCCCCCCCCCCCGGTGGAGTGTGCCCCTCCCAGCATTTGACTCACGAGCCGCCACTGCGAAAAACACCGCGCAATCTTTTCCATGTTCACCAACGTGAGGTATCGATGTGACGGCGCGATGCTTACGAGTAAGAAACACAAACAGGAGCATTTTAAAAATACATCACTAAGGGAGAAACTCCCCTGCCTGCCGCTTGTTTTTGACTTTGGTTTTTAGATGACTGACTCACGCTGAAAACCAATGCCACTCAGTTCCCCTTGGACTCGCGACCGGGGAAGAGGATAAGAGGATGCCTAAGATAAGAAGTTTGTGTAAGAGACGCACCCCCATTTTCGGCCGCAATTTCTGGGAAAAAAGGTGCGCCTCTTACACGCGCCTATACGGTACTTTTTAGAATCCTTTAAGTCTCAATCTTTATCAGTCTTCAGTGAACGTGTTCCACCCAAACTTAATGTTGATTATATGTTCTTGAATGGTGAACAGGCCGCAAGTATGCATGCTTTATCTTCATTTCCGCCACAGAGCTCTTAACAATGGAATGTAGATAACCCTTCCCAAAATGAAAGCCAAGGAACGTGACTATCTTGTGGAAAAGCTTAAGAAAAGTGGTATTTCCCACGTATTTCGTGCTATTGATTTTTTGATTCACTGACTGTTTCATGCGTATGAGTTTTCAGGTCCATTTTCATTGCGCCCATAAAGTCCAAGCTCGGATTCGTAACCTTGCTACGAGTGCTCCTGAGCACTCTGCTAGAAGTGACGTCAGCTGTGCTGGCATTTGGATATTTTCAGCGGGTGTATTTACTAATTTCATCAAAATAGCCCCCAGTGTACCCTGGCATAGTCTTCGACAAGATGAGAGAGATGTAATCAATGGTTTTGAGGCAGGGTCAGATCCAGGAATTCTTTCTGGGGGGGGGGGGAGCAGCATAAGCAAGGCCATATCCAGGATTTTGTTCTGGGGGAGGCACAAGGATATCTTGTAATAGAAAAAGGACGCAATGATAATGGGACCATATTAAAAATCTTGCATATTTTTAAGGGTCTGGGGGGGGGGGGGGGCACGGGCCCCCGGGCCCCCCCCCCCCCCCCCTAGATCCGCCTATGGTTTGAGGCATCACAAATTCATTAAATGACAATAATTTTTGTTTTTCCTCACTTGTTTGATCGGAAAGCATAGGTTGCTTCGCCCAGCATGAGGTCTCCGTTGCCGGAAAACGAAGTGACCAATGGAGGAAGAAGGAGAAGATGGCGGATGGAGTGGCAGGAGCAGCCGTTGTGGTCTAGAGGGCGCTACAACACGAGGCTCCGGGATCATCACTCGTCGTGGAAGTGGAGGAAAAGCAGCGAGGATGAGGAGAAGGGGAAGGAGGATGCGTCCACCAACTATCGCGCCTTGTACATGGAGAGCATGGTGAAGCTGTTGGAGCTCTGGGATGCCTTGAAAAATGTAACGCTTGATCCCGCTGTGGTCATTGATTACATTTCCATGTACCGCTCGGGCTCCAGTGGTGGAAAGTCTGGAGCTTTGAAGGATCACGTGCAACAAATTGATGCTCTGCAGGGAGCTGTGTACAAGGTGAGTGCATTTATGTAACTACTTTCATGTTCGTAACACTATAATGTAGCTTTAGTTATATTCGTAGTATATATTTTCCTTGGAATGATTTGCCGTAGCAGGTAAAAGACCGTGCATCACAGGAAATATTTAAGAAAAGGCTTGTCACCCACCTACTTTCTTTTTACCCATGAACACTGATCATGTAATTTAATAATCATTCATCTGCTCATTGATGTGATTAATACCTATTGTTGTGTTAGAAGTAGTAATCTAGTTCTTGTTTAATTTGTTAAGCTAAATTTCCTTTTTTAAGGTTGTGTTATTTATTTCTTGGTATGTTTAATGTTCGTTTTTCTGTTAGAAAAAGAAATTATTCTTTTCCAGTTTTACTATGTTAATTGTACTGCTCACCACTTTAACAATTTCTATGTTCCAAAGGAGTTAAAACTCCTAGAGCAATAAATGAGTTAATTGTTATTATATTATATTTCATTCATTTTGTTAATACGCATAGAGCATATGGGATCTGAAACGGAAGGACTCAATCCATGAACTTAATGAAATTCAAAGTAAATATGGGTTATTAGAAACTGCTATTGGCAAATAGGAGACATAATGTATGTAGATGTTAAGGAAATTAGGCTGGGAGCCACTAGAGGTTAAGAGGCTTGGATTCATTGAGCGATTAAGAATCTTTCGGAATGACACAGAGAACATCATAATTGGAACCCCACTATATTTGCTGATCTGACAGAAACGATAAGATATTTTGCAGATGCGCATGGGAATTTATTTTCTTGTGAAAAATAAAAGATGCTATTTGATGTTAAGTGGAAGTCGGTTCACACATGCCCTTTCTTTTTCTTATTTCATTTTGTGAAAAGCTATAGTGTCCTAGCACCCTCCGCTGAATGCCCATTGAGGTTGCTTGTGGAGTATTATGTAGATGGAGATGTGACTTGTATGTGGGTCAATTGGCAGCCCCGGATCCCCCATTCCCAAGAAGTACCTAATCAGCAACAACAATCCCCCTTAGTAAAAATCATTCGGCTTAGCAGAGATTCGAACCCGGATGTCTGAAGTGCTCAGTTTTTGAAAGCATGGCAAATATGTATACTTAGAGGCCTGATTTTGGTAAATAACACAGGCCAACAAAAAATTTTGTTTGAAAACTTTTTTTAGTTTAATAGGTGATCTTTATAGATTTTGATGTGCCGAATCCAAACCTGGCCTCAGTTTTTTTGTATCACCCATAGTTTCCAAGCAATATGTATTTAAATATTTAAAAACTAATTTCTAATTTTAGTCTAATTAGAAAATAGTTTTTGTAATTTTATGTAATTATATGGTGTGTAGGGAAATCAATGAAACACTGTGTTACATCACAAAATTGTTTGTACATATTTACTGTTAAATTACTTACAATAGTAATGTAGCGTGATAATACAGGGTTCATTTGTCAACTGGAATAGGTCTACATTTTCTTTCCCTTTTTTCCTTGAAGCTTCTTGTGTAGCTTTTTCTGCGATGAATCGCTTGCTGAACTTCTCGGTGAAGTACCAACAATAATCCCCCATTATCTTCGTTCACTAGACATACTTTTTCAATTTTATTATAACTATAAAAAGGTGTTAAATTATAGAAATATTGCTTGATTTCATAAATTTATATGTAAATTGTGAATAAATGGTGGGTGATACAACTTTTAAAGCATCACATTTGAAACCAGCAACTTAAAATACATTAGAATTCAGTAAAAAAGTTTTTTCATCGTTGGCCTGTGTAATATTTATTTTCCCTCTGATTAGCATGCACGTTGTTCATTTTCTCACCCCCTGATCAACATGCATTCCTCATTCTAGTCTGAATGTGAAATTAACCCCCAAATATTTACTATTTTGATAGGTGGACATATTTTAACCTTGCAAGATGCAAAACCAATCACCCTTTTATCTCCTTCTCGTGAATTTTATTTTATGTGCTTGATGAAGAAATGAAGACATTTTAAGATTATTTTCACCAGATAAGGTAAACATTCACTTGTTTTTTCAGCATTCTGAATAGGTAACGGAAGGACACAAAGTGGTATGGAATAATTTTTTTATTTCAGAGGAGTTGCTTTTTGAAGGTTCGATAAAAATTTGGAGTTTATTCTGTGCAATACTAACTTCAAATTGATTTTTTAAGGAGAGCAGATGTAATTTTATTAAAATCAAATCAATAGAGGAGCTAATTGGCGTTACATTCAGAGGATTACATATTTGGAGGAGTTTCCTTGATTTTACACGACTTTGCAATTCCATCTACAAATGACCAGCTGGGACATTATTTCACATTTATATTTCCCTAAGTGTGTTTTGTTACTTTCACTTTTTAGAAACATCAAGTTCTTACAAAGTGAATCCCTACTCATAGTTCCTAGAAATTCTATTTTTCCATTTTAGGTTAGCATTACCTTTCAGAATTATTTTTCTTCGATTCTTCCTTTCCTGACCATTTTTGCAAGAGTACATCCCATTTTTCCCAGTTTTGGGTGGTTATACATTCCAGAATATTGTTCATCCACATAATTTTACTTGCCTTCACCAGGATTTCTTCAAGAACATCAACTTCCTATTTTCCAGTTATGATATTTTATCATTCCTTTGTAATTCTTCCAATTACCCACCTTTGTGCGTGGAATTCAGTAGAATAACAAAATGTTGTGCATGATTTTGTTTCCGCTCTGCACCTTTGCATTTGTATCAGTTTCAATGTGCTCATCCATCACACCTTCTCCATTATATCTCCTCTTCTGTCTTTAGCCATAACATACCTTTTCAAAAATCTGTGAAATTTTTTATGAGAATTTGACCAAATTTGTCTACTTCCCACATAGCACAAATACGTCTCCGATACATCTCGAATATCACATGTTACGACTCAGAGACATTCTGAGAGCTTCAGGGACATCTCTGAGGCTTCTCTGAGATGTCACTATGTCCAAAATCATGGCCTATGAGATGTCTTACGAGACGTCTTAGATAAGTCTCTGAGATGTCTTATCAGAGTTTATACTATGGTATGCTTAAAAATGTAGGCAAAGAATAATTAAATGCAAATTATACAGTTATGGCCTACTTATTACGATCATTTTTAGCGACAAATTTTTGATGGATAACCTTTTGAAAATCAGAAACCCATATTAAATGTCGTGATTTTAATAATCAAAACTGAGGATTTGCACCAAAAAATATATATGGAAGGCATTGATGGCGTTTAAATACTTTATTTAATTCCTGAACGTGTCACGATTACATCTCTGAGACATACGCAATATTCGAGTCATTCGAGACCATAGTGAGACGTCTCGGAGAGGTTCGTTGCTATGTGGGTTCCTTGGATGTGATGAAGGGATATAAACTGATCAATTTCTTTTTTTATTGAATAATTCAGCTTTTTATGGACTCGCTTCAAGAAGACATAAACATTATGTCAGAATTCTCTTCTGGGGAAGATAGGCGACCGCCGTTTGATGAAATCCACGTGAATGATTTGCAGAGGCTGACTGACGAGGCTGCGTACAGTGCGAATCCTAATCCTAATTTACGCGTAAGTTGTGAAAATTGGTTTCCGTTTGATTCATCATGCCAGTGTTGGCCATCGATTCTTTTATTAAGATGAATACAAACCATGGATAATGATGGGCCAAAATTGTTAAGGGATCTGCATCATTTTCAGTCAACCATGTTTTTGAACTTTTTCTATTTTTAATTGGAAAATGATTATTTTGAGCTTGGCATTGGAATGTGCAATAATTGCTGCAGAAAAAATTTTTCTCCAGTGAAAATTTTGCATGCCTATTAATTTTCTTAAGAATTAAATAACAAAAACATATCAATGCAAATTTTGTCTGATTTATCAATTGAGCATATGTATACCCTATCATTTTTATTGTAATTGCATTCATTGGCATGTACTTCTGTATCATTTAATATTTTGTTCTCAATTTTTTTGATGATCTTTCCAGATAGAATGGCGGATATACTTTAACTTGATGTTTGAAAACAGCAATGTCACTTTGGACTTTGACACGGACCTAATTGTTGTTCAAAACATAAATTACCTGAAGAATGTTGCCAAACTGTTAGCCAACACCTCTCCCATGGTTTTAGGTGAGTTTCATCAAATTTGTTTTTGTAGTTTTTGATACATAGATAATTGGTTCTGGTTAGATGTTCTAGGCTAGTTAAAATCTACAACATGTAACAAGCTGAAAAATTCAAGTCTCCAAATAAATAGGTGCTCAAATGCTGTACATACTTACCCATAAAATTTGCTAAAACTGATAGATGGAATAATTAATGGGCAAAGAGCTAGAAAACAAATATTTTATGGCAAAATTTAAGAGAAGAGGAAAAATTTTATGATTGAATTCAGTTTGCTTTAAACTTAAGTTTGGCTTTCGATTGCCAAATTATCAAATTGTTTAAAGTAAAGAAGAGAAATACTAACTGGACTGATTTTTTTTTAATTTCCAGAAGCTCTTAGAATTCCATGATCGCATAGTGGCAGAGAGAGATTTTTCCTAAACCTAGAAGCAATTTTCCATGTCTTCTAAGCCGTGGTGATAACCCTTAACAGGTGACGTGCAGTCGGAGAGACAGTTTCTAAAATTATGAATATGTATTTTCAAAATTACTATTTAAAAATATCCATACTCCTCGGGAGCGTCTAAATGTTGCATATTAAGGACATAGCACTCTTAAAATTCAACGTTCTTATTATTTACATCTGAAAATTTGCGACTGAATTTGAGTAGCGGTCTGTGAGACCTCACGTCACCAAAGTGGAAAAACCAATAAATGTAATGCTGGTGGAAATAATTCAAAAAGTCGTTAAAAATGATTCCTAGTGATTTTTCAATAATAACAATAATTAATAATTTGTAAGGAAGCATTTTTAGTTGCTTAACGTGGACAATTAAGACCTTAATTTAAAAAAGTACAATAATAAAAATAACAACTCAAGTGTTTTTGACATCAGTTTCTTGATCCTGTTTCTAATAACAATTTTTACTGAAGAAGTTGGTTAGAATTGGGAATGCATAATATTAAACATAAGTTTTTCAATATTTAAGCAGTCAAAGAAGCATTTAACTAAGCATTAAAAATGACTTTGCAACGTTTTACGAATTTTTTGATTTATTACGGTCTCCCAGACCGCACGTCACTGGTAGTGTAACGAGAATTGCACGTCACTGGTTAAGGGTTAGCAAACCTTTTTCCTTTTCTTTGGTGTGGACGTGAGTGCCTGATTCCCTTCCTCACTCCTCCTTTTAAAGGGTCATTTCACCCCTTTACATAATTAATACATATGCTGGGCACTCAAATCCCACTTGACTCCAAGCTGAGCTCCGCTCACTTCTGAACTCTTTCCTCCATTAATAATAAAAATGTAAATCAAAATTATCTGTGGAATGGCATATTCATTTCCTTTCATCTTCAAAATAATGCATTGATTTACAGAGGGCCTTTTGTGGTGGGAAGTTATGTACATCGCAGCACCTCATGGAAACAGCTTAATGAGGCATTTATACAATTCATACGTGGAAAAAATTACTGGAGGTGAAATCCCTCGATCAAGGTACAGTCATTTTTTTTATTTCACACATCCTACTAATCCAAAATATTCCCTCTTTTTATAATTAAATATTAATGTTCACAAAAATTTTCAATCAACTTTTATGCACACAATATGCCATCCTAAACTTGGCCGAAAATTTTATTCATAATGAACTTACATACTAGTGCAAAAGTTAAATATAAATTTTGAATGAGTTTTCATAAATACGTCAGCATTAATAATTTACATTTATGCAAGGCAATTTTGATAGTTTAAGTGATGATAAATTTTTGTGACGCTCTCTCTGTGAATTAGAATAACCACGCCGTATTCCTTATCAAACTCTTTCAGGGTCATGGACTGTTCACGGGTAACCAATGATATGATGGGTATGGCGGTATCATGGCTTTTGGCCTCTGAGGAACTGGCCATGAACGATACATCTCTATACGATGATGATGAAGAATTCACCAATGTAATCGAGGAGAAGACATTTAGAGTCAAAGGCATGTTGGCCGATATCAAGAGTGCTTTTGCAGATTTGGTTTTGCAATTGGATTGGATGGATGAGGAAACCAAGGAGGCAACACTGAACAAGGCTGATACAATGCGCAATTACATCAGTTATCCCTCCTGGCTGATGGAGCCCAACGAATTGGAAATCTACTATGAAGGGGTTTGCGCTTAACTTTCCAAATGTTGTGCATTATGACATTGATTTCACTAACTTAGTTCTGCTCCAAATAATGTATCTTTCATTTTTGTGAAAATTTAAATTGATATATAAGTAACTGGGCAGCACTAGTAATGACATGCTACACTTAGAATATACTTCTATTCAATGTTAGCTCTCTCTTTATGGATATCTTGAGAAATATTGCATCCAATGGCACCACTATATGTATCTGTCTTTGCATTAGGTGGGTTGTCTGTAATATTATGTTCCCAAAAAGCTACAGTCACAGTGGAGTGGAGGTCAATGGCTCAGTTATATAGAAGATGATACACCCTATGCAACAATGCCAAATAATAATAATCCCAACAAAAAATGAGCTCAAAAATAGCTTTATGGCACAATTTTAAGCTTTCCTAAAATGTATTGTTCATTCCCAGACCAAAGGCATATCCAGTAGGGGGCAGGAGGAAGCAAAAAGATATGCAATCGAAAGAAAAAGAAAGTTTTGAACAAGTTTTCTTGTGAAGAAAAAGAAAAGTATTTTCTTTAGTATAAGATAGGGAACTAAAATCAAAATCATTACTTTTTAAATCAAATAATTAAAGAAAATTAATAAATGTCTGTGATAATTTCATTCTTTTGTTGGTTTCATTAACCTTTTATGTGCTAAAATGTTACAACTTGAATGACTATTGCTTGCCCCCCCTACTAGTATTGATCGTGGGTATGTACTCCCTTGCCCCACACACCTTGATTGCCAAAAATGTTGAAATATGGATGATTCGGGCAAGGTTTTCATCGCAGAAATAAGATATTTGCAGATACTTGCACACGTGTCCTTAACCCCTCAACGCCGTCATGCGCTTAGACCATATAAGAACTAGACCCGCCATTCCCCACCCCTACCCATGTCTCGCCGTGTGGCCAACATCTCCCCTCCGCTCCCTTCCTTCCCCACCCACTTTTAAAGCGGCGTGACGTCACGGTTGGGACGCTCATCGTCGTAGCGCATGGCTACGAATGGGGATTCACTGTATCACTGCGGTATTTTGACCATTTTCTTCGCGATTTTTCAATTAAAAGTACCAATATTTATTGCGTTATGTACGAGAAGTATTCTCTCAGCCATGGTTGGATTGGTGAACTTACAATTAATGAACAGTGGCATTTTTCGGCATTGGCAGCGACGAAAAAATATTGTGGCAGTAAAATGAAGACAAAGCCCTTTGTAAACTTCCGCAGATTTTTTTCTTATCTCGTTAGCGATCTAGCATCATTCGGAACATCGTTATAAAAACATGAAATCTTGTACAAAAGTTGTAAACGGGAGGAATTTTAGAGAGGAAAAGGGTCATGGTGTAAAGCCGGTCGTCCACGAAGTAACGCGGCAACGCCTTCGCATATAGTAATTTTTAAACGGTCAATTATGCGATGCAAATTGAGCTGCGCGCTAGCGCTACTAAAAAGGGATGTCAACAAATCAGCATTCATATTATTTAGGTAAGTAATTTAGTTATTTCATAAATGCATAATTTTTTACTTAGTAGACAGCTCTCGTGTTATATATATTTTGCGATGGTGGAAAAAGGTCTAGCGCCGGCTTTGCAAGTGACACCTACGATTTACGTACGCTACGGAAAATTCTGGGAATAAATAATACCTATTAACATATTTATAATTAGAAAAAAAGAGAGGATTGGATTAAAATAATTTTAAAAATAAATGTGCTTTATAACAATCAAATATATTTAATATATTGAATAACTTATTAAATATTTTTATGTAATTTTGTACGTATGTACTTACAGAGTTTTCAATTTAATTTTTTTAAACAATTTACGACATAATTTAATTTTTTATATTCTTGTCACAATACGTAAGAAAAGAGGATGTGGATTCAAAGATCATCTAAGAAGTGAATCTCATTTTATTAAAAAAATCCAGACGCGATTACTCTGTGAAATTTGTTAAGAATGTGTGAAATGTAACGGATAAATTTCTATTTTTCACGGCAGTATGATATTTCGAAGCACTTGGAGACGCAAGACCATAAAAGATATTTAAATACTGCTCTATCTTCCTCCAAAATACAGAAATTTTAAGTAAAAACAATTTATGAAAACGAAGAAAAGAAAGCAGAAGGATGTATTTCCATTCTATTTTTTATAGTCATTCCTTCAGATCTAAGGTCTGTGCATCACAAGTTATCAAATCGGTTTTGCAGCGCACATGATACATAAGGCCGTTCAAACAGCTGCTGTTTTGTTGCCCGCAGATGTGGAAAGTATTGTCATTAAAATATATTTCTATTTCTACATTACACTGTGCGTCTTCAAATGCTGAACGAATTTTGTGAAAATGCGGAAGTCGCATGTATAAGAAAATAGTTGGTTACAGTAAAACGCGCTAGTTACCTCTTTCGTCAGCTGTAGATAGAATTTTTAAATTATACCACACCATGAATTCCTACTTTCTATATCAGGCTAAATGGCCTAGAATTGTAGAAGAGAGTTTTGAAAAAGAATCCTCAAATTTAGCTAGAGTTTAAAAACAAACAATCACCTTTTTTAAAATGCTATTGAAGTTATTGAGGGAGATAAAATTTTGGTAATCGAAGTAGCGAATGAAGTTTAATATATCTGAATCAAAAGCGGTCAGAAAGTCAAAGCGGTCGACTAAAATCTCTATGACCTTTGACCCCCATTATGACTTTCGGAGGTCAAAATAAATTGTTGTACGGATGAATGAACTGCGTAACCGACTTTGGGACCCTTCAAAACCTATGGTTTGACACGTTGGTTGTCATGATGGCCAGACATTTAACTCTATGACCTTTGACCCCCATTGAGACCTCGGTGGTCAACAAATCAACAATACGGATCTATTAACTGAAAAATCGACTTTGGCACCCTTAAAAACATATGGTTTGAAACCTGGGTGTCACGATGGCCGGACGTTTACCTCTACGGCCTTTGACCTCCGTATTAACCTTGGAGGTCAATTAGTGAATAATACGGGTATTTGTACAATATCAATGACTTGGGTGCCCTATAAAATCCATGGATCGACACCTTTGTTGGTATGCTATTCTTTTTGCCACCCTTATGACCTTGACGGTGACCTTACTGGGTCAACGGTTGAATTTTCGTAAATTTAAGTGTTTTTTTTCGGGTTTCTTGTGTCCGAAAACCCAAGAATTGACATTATTGGTCAATGAAATTTAGACATTTTTCAATCTCGATTTTTTATATTAAAACCACATAAGGCAAATTAAAATTTTTGGTTTGGACCCACATTGCGAGGTCAAAAGGTCAAAATTGTAAAACTTTTCCTTAAACTCAACAAAACTTAGGACCTTTCCCCATAAGTGTGCCAATTTTTATGAATATTGCTCGATGCAAAGTTACTAAAATTACGGGTCAAAAATGACACACGACCGTTGGGACAGTCTTAATATTCATTTTCTAGGAATGTAACCGTTAGGTTAATCTACTAGTAATAAGGAATATTTCAAAAATAATTTTGCCTTTTTATGGACCCCTCCCTTCACCCTTTGTGAAATATCGTGGGATTTTGCTCCACGCCTTCTTTTTAATCTCACGTAGGATTTTTCAAAATGCGTATTTTCAGTGTAAATACGTTAATCTAGGCTTCATTGTACTGGGCTTATAAATAAAACGATTTGTTTAATTATTTTTATTGAAGATTACCGAGATCGCAATAAACTGGTTTTTGCGGTGAAAAAATTACGAGACACTTGCCAGGACCCCTTCTTTTTACCTAGAGGGGGTGAAAAGGTATGGTCTAGGGGGAGGAAAGCCATGGTCTAGGGGGGGAAGCCATGTTCTAGGAGGGGGGGGGCAAGCCAAGTTGAGACATTTTAGCATGGAAAAGATGAATGAAGAACATTATAACAGCGCTTTATTAGTTTATGAGATCATTTCCTTGAAAAAATAGTTTTATTTCAGTTACTTAACTTATACTAATACATATCATTTTTCGTTGGTTTGAAGAAAATTTGTTGAATACTTTCGTTCCAATTCAGTACTGATTTTGCTTAAAGAATTTTGCTATTTTTGCTTCTAGGGGGACAACTGCTCCCCCTGGCCTTCGCTGGGTACGCCCATGTTTACATATGACATTCTTAATCAATTTATTTAATACGATCGCTTCTAGCTTTATCTTGATTTATTTAGCTTTTTGCGCACAGTCAAGGCTATAAAATGCCTTAGTTCATCGTAAAAATATATTTATTAAGTGTATAATCATTTTGCGTGCCCAATATCGTCACTTTTCGGCGACTTTGCAGCGAATGAGCGTTAAAATATCTCAAGCGCGCATACGGAATATCGTCTGCAGTCCCAACCGTGACGTCACGCTCCCTCATCCCACTCACTTCCCCGCCGTGCGATGTTGGCCACAGCGTTCCGCCCGAATGGCACGTCTACTTACTTAAATGGTCTAAGGTCATGCGTACCCAGTACGCGCCCTTTAAATTTCGTATGCCGCCGTCATGCGTACCCAGTACGCTTCCTGGCCTACTGTTTATGATATTTTTTCTCCGCCAGATATTGTCTGTTAAATTAAAACTAATTACTCTATCTTTTGAAGAAATGTTTTTCCTTTCCAATAAAATATTCATAGCGGTTTTATGCCTTCAAGATTTTTAAAAAATGCTTCGATAAAATTCCGTTTTAAACCAGCGCCTTGACGACTTCGGTCCAAAAACTCATCGCCTTTTTTCAGCTGTTCTATCATGAAAACTTCCGCCTAATCTGCTTGAGAGACGTCTAGAAGGGTCAGCTACTTTAGCTTGAGATACGGTATCGTCTAAGCTCAATGCCATCTCCTCGTCTTCTCCTTGTTTGTCGTCACCTCGAGCCCCAAGTGTGTTTGGTCCGCCTCGTTAGTCCTAAGCGTCCTAAGCGAAGGGGCCATGTGCTTCGCTCTGCATTTATTTTTTTATTTATTTTTCTGGACAGTAATCAACGAAGATAAGATTTCATCTAAACAGTCAGCGTATACCAGGGCCCCTTCGAGATATTTTCTCGTCTCTTGAGGGAGCTTCTAAACCACGAGCTTCAGTCCACCTCATTCATGCTGTGTGGTGTTCGTGCAGGCAGTGTGCTGAAATTCTCATCGGGTGTACTTCCTGTGTGTGGTATTTTTTTATAATTGGGGATCCTACGAAATGGGAATAGTATTGAAAGGCAAAAAAGAGACTCGGAAGTCTGTTTGTGTGTTAGGCTATAGTAAAATCATTGTTGGGGTGAATTTCAAGGACCTGTTATTGCATTCGTACGCAATGGAAAGAAAACGCCATTATAAGTGATGTATGAAGTTATTTAGGAGACTATTGAATGAGGCAGTCCTAAATTCATATGTTGTTCACAGGAAAAACACGTATAAAAATTTGACTTATCATTTCGCGTGCCATTGGGCGAGATAATATTTTTGAAATATCCAACGTCATACGAACTGCTTGGACTTGGCCGTCACTCATTACACAATTCAGTACCAAGACTCACAAAAATTGATTTCCTAAAGACAATTCCTGCAGCTGGGAAGAAATCAAAGTCTCAAAGGAGGTGTGCAGTTTGTGCATAACATGGGAAATGAAGAGTTTGCGTGTACTGTTGTGAAAAATGTGCAGTGGGATTATGTTTGGATTGCTTCAAATCATGTCAGAGCAGATTTTCTAAGGTAAATCATTTGAATATTAATATATTGAAGTTTGAAACATTAGCACGTGATTACCTATAGGAAATGATACGGTAATAATGGAACAAAGTCAGAGAAGTGGGCGGAGTGGTAAATTTTCAAGTAGACGAAACGGGTAATCCTATCGAAAGTATCCAATCTGTTATGAAATTTTCAACCCCAAATAACTAAATTACATCATGTAATTGTATTTTTTAAATGCATGGAATGTTAGAGATCTCGTAGCTTATTTGAAACCAAATAAAAATCTTTCAAAATTGAAAATTTATTCATTAGTTCATAAAAAGAGATACATAAAACAATAAATATTTTTTCCAATCGCTTGAAAAATTATTATATATTCGCGCATTATAATACGCAAGATTACAAAAATTTTCAACGATACTGATCGTATATTATGAAAGATATAAATTATTGAATGATAGTATACCAAAAAGGCGAAGATTTTTAAATCTCATCCGGCCGCTGAGATGGGATTTAATTAAATGCCTGCCGCGCTTGAGGGGTTAATTGCACCATCGCATCACAGAAGACATACAGAGTACAGTTAGTGTGCACGAATACATAGCAGAGTGCGCCACATGCATAAGACAAAAAAACAAAATACACATGAAATTAACCAGCAGAAAACAACAGAAATATAGATTAACTATGCATAGAATTTAACACCACTCCTTACGCTATTATTCCATAAGCCCCTGTTTCTGAACTAATTTTTCATGTTTCGGTTTGGTCAATGGCTTTGTTAAGATGTCTGCTGTCATATCCTGGGCATTTAAGTACAGTGAGTCCTCGTTTAACGTCACTTACCGTTCCTGAAAAATGTGACGATAAACGAAATGACGTTAATCGAAGCACAATATCCCATAAGAAACAATGTAAAAAGTGAATATCGGTTCCTAGACCTCACAATTCCTACGCGAAAAAATTTTAGCGTATCATATTTGGGCCATTTCTTACGATGGGAATGCCAAACTATGGCATAAACACGAGTCCCTGTCTTCATTGACGGCAATACCAGCAGCGACGTACATCCTTCTCCATTTTTGTATCTTCCCGCGTTTGTTTTTTCGGCTTCGCTATGGTGGTCACGGTGGTCATCAGTAGGGCATCATCGCCTGGGCATCATCATCGCTGAAACATCGTCGCAGTTACAGGAACCAAGATTATTGAGAACACGGCGAAAAAGTGACGACAAATACTCCGAGTTCTACCCGGAAAAATTCCTAGAAATCACTTCAGGTTCCAGAAATCGTTATGTAAAGTAAAATTTGCTTAAACTTTACTTAAAAATTACGAACTTAACATTTGCGCACCTACCCAAGAATTCATTTTGCAGAAAATTTGCTATAAACGTAATCGAAATTGACAATAAACACACCGTTTTACCCTTCGTTTAGACTAACTGTATTACCGCCCACAAAACGAACAACCTGCAACGCCATCCGCTTCGCATTTTTTCTCGCGCGAAATTTAAAAAACCTCACCAGACCTGACATTATCGCGAAGCAAAGGCGCGATAAACGAATGACGGTCTCAAAATTTTCGTGACGTTATCGCGAAATGACGTTAAACGGGGTGACGTAGAACGAGGACTCACTGTATATCAGTCTAACAACATTTGATTTGACAGCTTCCCTCACAAAGTGATGACAAATGTCAATGTGTTTCGTTCTGCTATGAAACATCTGATTCATACACAATTTTTTGCCCGACTGGTTGTCATTGAACAGCACAACTGTTTCCTCTTCCCCCAAAATACAGGCTGTGAAGGAACATACACTCTTTTGCTGCTTCGGAGAGGGCCATGTATTCTGCCTCTGTGCTTGACGGGGCAACAGTCCTTTGTTTTTGGCTCTCCCATGAAACAGCAGCACCTGCCAATTTAAAGGCAAACCCTGTGCAGGATTTTCGATCACCCTTATCACCAGCCCAGTCTGCATCCACAAAACCAACAACACTTTCGCCTGTTTTCTTGAACACTAAGGCATGATTCAATGTACCCTTTAAATATCGTAGCACACGCTTGGCACTTTTCCACTGCTCCAACCCAAAACAAGTACATATTGTATCTACTTAGGATTCCAACAGCAAGCAAAATATCTGGACTAGTACACACAGCTAAATACATCAAACACCCAATCAATTGTTGATATGGCAATTTGCTCATTTCATCAGACTGTCGCTCAGAACCTTTGAACAACTCATGACTAACTTCCATTGGTGTACAGACAGATTTACACTCAGACGTATTGAATTTTCTCAAGACATCATCTATGTATCTCTTCTGGTCTAGCATAATTTTACCATCTTGCCTCTGTACTCTCATGCCCAACACTCTCTTTGCCTCGCCTAGATCTTTCATCTCAAATTTGGACATGAGTTTCAATTTTCTCTCTCTTTTTAGTTATTGCTGAAAATAAAAATGTCATCAACATACAAGAATAGATTTGCGCTTTTTACAATACACACAAGGTTCACTTTCCAATCTTTCAAACGCCATTTCAGACAAGACAAGATTTATCCTTACCGTACCATGCTCTTGATGATTGTTTTAAAGCATGAATAGCTCGTTTCAGCAAGCACACTTTGTTTTCCTTCCCTTTAACAACAAAGCCCTCAGGCTGGTCCATGTACACTTTCGCCACAAGATCACCGTTAAGGAAGGCTTTGGACACATCCGAGTGATTAATGTCCAAGTTCATTTCCACTGGAAGGGCAATTAAGAATCTTAATGTGGAATATCTCACTACAGGGGAAAAGTTTCCTCGTAGTCAATGCCACCTCTCTCTCTGGGAAGCCCTCAGCAACAAGACGTGCTTTATACCGGTCAACAAGCCCATCGGCATCTCTTTTTACCTTGAACACCCATTTACATGCGACTGCCTCCTTGCCTTTTGGCAAACCCACAAGCACCATTTCGCTGAGGAGACTCGTATTCAGAGTCCATAGCTGCCTTCCACTGAACAGAATCTGCTCCATTTAGTGCGTCATCAACCGTCAATTCCTTACCTTCCTCCACAATAGCCTGATACAGGATGTAATCAGGATATTCTTTAGGATGAGGTTCCCTCCTAGGATACCTTGGTTCATCATCAGCAGGATCTGGGGACAAGGATGCCTCAGGGTCCAGCAGTTCCTCCTCCTCTTCCACCAAAGACGACTCTATCCTCGGCTCCTCAGGTTGAACTGAACAGGTTGGCTGCATAGGCTGCTCACATTCTAGCTCCACATGCTGCTCCTCACAGGTCGGCACAGATACCTCCCTTGGGTGTGATTCCAATAGCTGCCAGTCAGCATTCACTTCAATGGGCCGCTCAGCTGATGGACCAATCATGCTACTCGGTAGGGTCTCATGGGAGTTTGACTCCTCAAGTAGATCAGCCTCAGGAATTTTCATTGTGGTGCACAGGAACTCATCCTCAAGGAAAACCACATCCCTTGATCTCACCACATTCCTAGGATTCAACGGATCAATCAACTGGAATCCCTTGGTGTCCTCACAGTATCCTACAAATATGAGCCTTTGACTTTTAGGGTCCAACTGAAAATTATTGGAAACCTTATTTCACAAACAACCCTTGTAGATGCATTATCTTTAAGAGAAAGCATATCCATGTAAACTAGGTGTATTCTACATTCTAGGCTCATTCACCAATTTTATTTTTTACTAGATTATTATGGAGTGAAAAATATAGAAACTCGAACTTTTCCATTTTCTGAGTAGTTCTCGAATTAATCAGAACGAAACATCGGCTGCCTTTGAAACTTTTTTTTTAACATTCTTTGATGACGTCACAAACTCGTGCCTAGGGTTCAGTGCCTCTCAGTCACTCCTTGGTCTTGTGCATGTGTAGTTGGTTGTTGTGTACCTTTTAAATGAACCTGAATGAATTTTCTCTTGGTCCTAAATGAAAGTTCTCCCTGGTCGACAATGACATCTCCTACTCGTAAAAAATAGGGGCAGCCTTGTCATGTTTCCTTCTTTTAATCCACCCTATACACAAGCAAGTGATGAAAAGGGCCAGTATAAGCAAATGAATGAATTAACAATAAAATTAATGAAAATAGTAATACAAATACATTATCATTCCGTTCCATCAACCAAATTCTTTTATTGGGTTGAGATTTTGGGTGTTAGTGAATAGATCCCATGGTGCTAGTTGTATTTTATTATCACTGCATTGTATATTCTATGCAACTAATGTTACAGTCACAGTTTGTTTACCTCAATATTAATTCTCTCACTCGCAGGTGTCCATAAATATCACAAGCTATCTTCAAAATTTGGCGAATGTTCTCCAAGTTGGCGAATTATGGTCTCTCAGAGGTCTAAGGACTGAAAATAATTTTGAGGCGTAAGTATTTACTCCTGCCTACAGAATCTTTGTGAAAGACCCCTACTTCTATAGTAATCTTAATGAGAGATGAGCATCCCGTATTTTTTCACCATAACATTCTACATATATTCTATGCATGTCTTTTGGCATTGGACTAGAAGTTAATGCATGCAATGCAATGCATGTAGTGCCAGGTAGTACACATTCCAAATGTTGCTTTTAATTATTTTATCATCATGTGTGCCGAGGGATCTATTCTGTGAAATCACAATTGGCATTTTAATTTTTCAGCTGGGCCACCGATCCGACTGATGTAAATGCTTTCCACACTTTCCAAGAAAATGCAGTCAGTAAGTGAAAGAAATGAATTTTTTTTCTATTCCTTGTTATTCTAACACAGTCGGCATCTGTGCTTAACTTTTGCCGCTACTATGTACTTCCCTTACCAACATGGAAACATGATTTTAATTTTTTTTCAACCTTCAATTGGAGCACTATCATATTCACAGGGACACCCAATGCATAGGACTTTGATATGCAAATCCACCACAAGATATTTTAAATCATGAATATTGCTGTGGTGAGTCTGCAAGAAGATGTGCACTCATCCATTCTACGTTTAAATGAGTTCATAAAAGTCGCCAATGACATGATGTTGATGGTCGAGAAAATCCAAATTTCATGGGGAAATAATATATAATTTTGGCATTAAGCGAAATTGATATTCCTGATTATGTATTCTATTGCACTCATAACCATTCTCTGCTCTTCATTGTGAGGGCAAATATTTTATTATAACTCTTTTAGCAGATGAATGGTTCTGTGTAGGGGCAAATCCAGGATTTTTTTCTCGGGAGGGAAGGGTATGGGAGGCAAATGGTCTTCTCATTTATGATACTAAACAAGATACATTAATTACTGTTCAAAATATTCACTTTATTTTGATATAAAATTTATTAAAATGAATCAAATGATTGAAGCTCCGTAGTGCACAAAACGAAATGGACACAGTCAGTGGCGCAGCGAAGGGGGGGGGGTTTTGGGGGATAAACCCCCACCCCCATAGCTCAGAGAAATATTTAAATTTAATTCATTTTACTTAATAGGATTGATATTACTAATTGAATAGTGTAAGGATTAATAAAATATCCCTCAGAAAGACATAAAACTCACCATTTCGAATCCTTTATTTTAAAATTCCTCAATTTATTAATCTCACACCTACCGCTTATCCTGGTGGGTATTCCATACCTCCACACACCCCGGTATTAGTTTATTTATTTATTTAAGGAGTTGCTCACATACAGCATTTCTGCCAATTTATAGTGACGCAGTAACAAACATAAAATTTTAACATAAAAAATTTGAACAGAGAGCAGTGGCTTAAGATAGTAAAGAACAAAATAGAAGGCACGAGGAAAGGGAGGTGGAGAGGGAGGTTTATTTATTAGCCGAGGAATGGGACATGGCAAGTTTGATAAATGAGTTTAAGGGCAGAGTTGCACCTAAACCACCACCCCACCCAGCCTTAATTCCTGACTGCGCCCCTGGACACAATGATAACCATAAAAAGATGTTATCTGTTATTTTAGGGTCCCTCTAAATTCACCTGTGGTTCATCACCTTCATCGCTTGACCACAGAAATTTTTAAAATTTCAATCAAGAAAGCAAGTGAAGCGAGGAAAGATGCAATGAGATGGCCCTATCTGTGTAATCCCATTGACTTCAATACTCAAAGTGACTCTGCAGACCTTAAAGGGTGGACATTTTGTTCTAAAAATTCCTTCACTTTAGTCTTTCTTGTTCATAACATCAGAGATTGAAATAAATGGTGTTATAATAGCCCCTTTGTTTCTTTGGTTGAAATTTCAGTGCTTATTTATGCTTATTTGGATCTCTTCTGTCTTTTCAAGCGATACCTGCCGGCATCCTTCAGTTTCCATTTTTTGGTCTTGGTCTGGAGTAAGTCATTCACGTTTTTATTTGGCATAATTTTACCCATCGTTCTGACACGTACAGAGTTTTACGTGTACTTATGATTTGATGCATTGAAAAACCATTATTTTTCAGTGTCATGGATTACGGTGCCATCGGATCTGTGCTTGGCCATGAACTTACCCACGGATTCGACAATTCCGGAAGGCATTTTGATGAGAGTGGTAACTGGAGGCAGTGGTGGACCAACATCACCATTGCAGAGTATAAAAATCGAACTGCTTGTTTCGCTAGTCAGTACTCCTCATATTCGTTACCAGGAATAAATACTAAGGTGAGATTTGATTGATGATTTGTTATTTTTCAATAGATGCATTGAATATCATATCTGACATATCATTCATGGAAGTAACATCTTTCACATTTATCTTGAGATATCACATGTAACAAAGCATGCAAGCATACATATTAATTTAAATGCTCAGTTGTGGTTTTACTAAAATGAATACGTACTTTATGCTGTTACTAGGAGGAACACTGGAATTGTGAAATTATCAAATAACTTTGTCTGTTCAACAGTTACACCTGGTTTATTAAAAAATTAATGAAAAATTAAATGAAAAACTTAACTAAAATTGTCTCAACGGCTCTGAGTTGCTTTTGCCAAAATTTAGATGAACCCAAATTCTTTTGAAGAGCTAACAAGAAATTGGCACGCAATACGTATTGGCACCGTGTTGAGTTGTGCAGTCAATCCATCTTGAAGTCTTTCCCGAACTTTACTTCTCCATTCTATAATTATGTATATCCACAATGTAATTTTTCTTACAGTATATCTTAGATGTTTCTCTTCATCATTCACCATTTGAGGTGACAAAACTCAGAAGAATTAGGGAAGAGTGTACTTGGGTTCTGCCTGGGTAGCAATAAAAAATTTGGGAAACTGAAGTAGGTGGTCGAGCATTGGTCAAACGTTGGAAGACGTTTTTCGTGCAGTCAGTGTACAACCCATTTAAAAACATTCCCACAGTCTAAAGGTTATCACTTTGCATGCCGTGGATGAAATATTATGTCCTGTTAATCTTTCTGAAGATTGCCATGGACGTAATGTTACGTCTTTCATTGACTTCGTCTGCGTGAAGGCGTAATATTTTGCCCGTGGTACTTTTCCCGTTTACTGCTTAGTGGTTTCGTTATTTCAAAAATCAACTGCTCGATGGAGAAAGAGTTCTTTTAATGCCTTGAGGACGAAAAGTCCTCCGTAGCTACTGGCACCCTTATCTCAGCCTACTTAGTGTGAAAATTCTTTGGAGGAAAGAACCGTTCGTTGAGGGTGCAGTGACCCTTTTTGTCATCCAGGATTTTGAATGCTATGCTCGGAACAATGCTTTTTTTTATGATTTCCATGGTTTTAAATAGTTCAAATTGAGCGCAATAAAAAAAATACTATGCATTTTATGGCGGTATATCATTTGTTGCAACTTTTTTTATTTAAAAAAACAGTCGGTTTTCATTGTGAAAATACATATTTAAAATTTAGCAATAAATGTTATTCAACTCATTAATATAGAAGAGCAAAGTCCATATTTATTGAAATACACATCGATATGAATATATTTTTGATGCTAATGTTTAAAAAAAAATTGAGAATTTAGTAAAATGGCTGGATTTTTCAGTAGAGCTTTAAAATTAGCGGCCGGACTCTCAAAGTGTTAAAGGTACCCAGACTACATACAGGGTGCAAGGCCTCTCATGCAGGTGTTCTTTCATTTTACAGTTCCCATACTTGCCAAGTCAAGGGAATGGAAGATGCTTCTTGCATTATCAATGAACGTAAAATTTCATGAAAGAAAGGAAACGCTATCATAGCATGCAGTCAGCCATGCGTTCTATGACTAAGTAGACGTGAATGTCACCCTTTGTCACTGGTTTCTATGGACGCTACCATTGGTCAAATCTCATGCTCCCAATGGTTAATTTATTGCTGAATTTTTCCATGTTCTGCATTCATCATTTTTGTAGCATCTACAATGGCTTTATTAGTTATGGCATTACAAGAATATATAGTGTGCATTGAGCACCTTTTTCAAATTCTATGTATACTTAGCTTACTGGGATTGCTGTCATTGGTTTTTTTTGTTTTAATTTTGATGTTTCAATAATTAGAACTCAATTGTATTGTGTAGACGGATTTAATGAGTTGACTTGTATTGTCAGGTTGATGGCAAGCAAACCCTTGGAGAGAATATTGCTGATAATGGAGGGATACGTGAGGCTGTAGCAGCGTTTAAGAAGCACAAGCAGAGGACATCGGATTTGGTAGACATACGGTTACCAGGGTTGGAGCAATTTTCAGAAGATCATTTACTGTTCATCGCATTCGGCAGTGTAAGTACATGGGACATTTTGTAACTGTGTAAGAATGATTTGGTTACATATTACAGTATATTCCGGTTAATTGGGACATATCGGGACTTTTGCACTTTGCCCCAATAAAGCGGCTGCCCCAATTAGGCAAACTATCCTGTATATGGGCATAAACAAACGTTGAAATGATAGAAAGAAGACTAAAGAATGTTTATAATGCAACATAAGTTTATTAAACTTTTAATTTGAATAATAAATCAGCTAGTTTAAATAACTTATTATCATTTTTGACGCCGAATGAATATCTTTTACTAAGTCCTATCCTCTTGCGGATAGTATAACAACAAGGGCTTTCAAAATAGGAATAGGAACATTTGTGAAAAATAAGAGTAAATCAAAGGAGGAAAAAAATAGTAATCTGAAACCAAAAATTTTAATTTCGTCACGAGTATAGAGTCTATGTCACCGACTCATGGCCCAATAAAGCAGCATGCTGTCCCAATTAAGCAGAGAATACTCCGGGATAATATGGGGACCTCTATGGGGTTCTGTTCTTCAAGATCGGCCCCAATTAAGCGGCTGCCCCTAGTAACCGCTGGACCCATTAAACGGAATCTACTGTACTTTGTGGAAATAAACTATGAATTGAGTTTTTAGGTAAAAAAATACTTATCATTAGGGATGTGCAAGTAATCACAAATTTCGACTTGACTTGAGTATTTGGTAGTTGACTCGAGTGATTAGAGTAGTATGTATTACGAATGTCGTGTCAAGTAGTTTCGGCTACAGAGCTGTTGACGCCAATAAGTTCAGAAATATGCCGAAATGAGGCATTATCATGAAAATCATGTGGGAATATCGTTTTTAAAGTCAGTAAATCATTTCATTGCCATGTCCTGGGAGTTTTAGCCTGCTTAATTGATAGCAGTTACCCTGGTAGCACCAAAACGATTATATCTAGATTTAATACGTATCATAGTATACACTGTATACATAAAATATCTGTATAAAATACATGCAAATGTCCTAACCCTGATAAAAATAAACTCCTCCATTAAGGAGAGGTTTACCCTCCATTGAGGGTACAGGAAGGATAGGTGTACCCTTCCTGTACCCTTCAGCAAGGGTACACGAAGGGTATTTTAGAACATTGGTGGGTACGCCCTCTCCCTCCTGGAGGGTACGGGAAGGGTTTGGCAAGCCTCGATGAAGGGTACAGGAAGGGTAGGATAAAATAAAAACTAAAAATCCATAAATTAACATAAAAATTTAAAAAAACGCTAATAAACTAAATTAAACGAATGGGGAAGAGTTGCTACAGTGATTTCTAAAGTTATAGGGCATAAAAAAATTAGCCTTCACGAGGTCTTGAACCCTGGACCTACGTATTACAGGTTCACGAACTAGAGATTTAACAACCTCGGCTATCGAGGTACTTGACAGGAGTAGTTTCTCAACGGAACTTATACTACAAAATCTTAAGATGAGAATCGCATCCGGGCCTATGTGGAAGAAAGCTGTGACTTTTTTCTACCACACCTATTTCGTTTCAGAAAATAAGATCGGCATTCTAATACTGAACATCGCTCTAGCGATGTCTCATTGTCAGCCACACAAATAGGTTACATCCTAAAACGTGAATGGAAGAACTTCTAAATGAGCTTTTTTCACACAATTACAGAAACTATTGTGTACAGTGGCGTAGTCAGGAATTTCGTTTGGGGGGGTCCAAAACCAGGTGGGAAAATTTTTGAAAAACAGGATAGTAAGTATTGGAATTCAACTTATTCAAGCACTTTTCATAATCGAAAACACTTCAATAGTCAAAGAAATATTTTTTAAATTCATTATTTTTCAATATTTTGATTTCTATTATGAAGGAAAATGATTGTGTTTTTATACTTCGGGGGGGCGGAGGGTCCGAACCCTCCGGACCCCACCCCTGGATACGCCCCTGAATATGTATATTATTGTTTTCCTTAAGGAAATTTTAAAGATTAGTTGTGTAGCCCGTCTATCTTTGCTTTCAAAGACTGCTTACGTTCTTGTACGGAACACAATACTCTTTAGCAGGTGAAAGTAGCTAAGGAGACTCTTTCAGGATATGCTTTCTTCAGTTATAAATGCTAAGTCCCAAGGAAGGGTAAACTAAGGATTTTTCTCTCCTTCCCTTACCCTTAATGGTGGGTAGAGGAAGGGTACACGGATGATAAGGGAAGGAGTTCCAAGGAAGGGTACACGAAGGATTTTTCTCTCCTTCCCTTACCCTTAATGGTGGGTAGAGGAAGGGTACACGGATGATAAGGGAAGGAGTTCCAAGGAAGGGTACACGAAGGATTTTTCTCTCCTTCCCTTACCCTTAATGGTGGGTAGAGGAAGGGTACACGGATGGTAAGGGAAGGAGTTCCAAGGAAGGGTACACAAAGGATTTTTCTCTCCTTCCCTTACCCTTAATGGTGGGTAGAGGAAGGGTACACGGATGATAAGGGAAGGAGTTCCAAGGAAGGGTACACGAAGGATTTTTCTCTCCTTCCCTTACCCTTAATTGTGGGTAGAGGAAGGGTACACGGATGGTAAGGGAAGGAGTTCCAAGGAAGGGTAAACTAAGGATTTTTCTCTCCTTCCCTTACCCTTAATGGTGGGTAGAGGAAGGGTACACGGATGATAAGGGAAGGAGTTCCAAGGAAGGGTACACGAAGGATTTTTCTCTCCTTCCCTTACCCTTAATGGTGGGTAGAGGAAGGGTACACGGATGATAAGGGAAGGAGTTCCAAGGAAGGGTACACGAAGGATTTTTCTCTCCTTCCCTTACCCTTAATGGTGGGTAGAGGAAGGGTACACGGATGGTAAGGGAAGGAGTTCCAAGGAAGGGTACACGAAGGATTTTTCTCTCCTTCCCTTACCCTTAATGGTGGGTAGAGGAAGGGTACACGGATGATAAGGGAAGGAGTTCCAAGGAAGGGTACACGAAGGATTTTTCTCTCCTTCCCTTACCCTTAATTGTGGGTAGAGGAAGGGTACACGGATGGTAAGGGAAGGAGTTCCAAGGAAGGGTACACGAAGGATTTTTCTCTCCTTCCCTTTCCCTTAATGGTGGGTTGAGGAAGGGTACACGGATGGTAAGGGAAGGAGTTCCAAGGAAGGGTACACGAAGGATTTTTCTCTCCTTTCCTTACCCTTAATGGTGGGTAGGGCGTGGGTTGTGCAAGGGTAACTACCCACCATGAAGGATGCCACCCTTCCTGTACCCACCATGGTGGAGTTTATTTTTGTCAGGGAAATATTATATGTATTATATCTGCTGCCATAATATGGATTTTATGTAGATTAAATACGTGTAACTCGTCGTAAATCTGTATATTATATATATTTTATACATGTCTGATGATCCCTGGTTACGCCGTAAGGATATTACTTGTATATTTTAAAGATTCTGGTATTCATCAAGGACCATGGATCATCAGACATGTATAAAATATGTATAATATAATAATTTGCAAATCTGTATCCCGATGTATTTTGAAATCTTAAAAATATACAGATTTTGGTGCCACTAGGGTAGCAGTCGACGTTGGTGCCGTATACCTATTTTTCAGCCATGGCGTCCATCCGTCTTGCGACCTGGTGGCGTGTTAGGAGTAATTGGAGTGGAACGTTGCATTGGTCATACTTTCTTAAGGCCATTTTATATCACACTCTTTATGCATCAATGCGCAGGATAGCACTGAGCCACCATGTTGATATTGCGAGAGTGGGAGCTCGGAATCAGGGCAGGGGCGATTTTGCACTCTCGATTCTCGAACGTGTACTACAATCCTACCGCTTTGCATGATGCAATTTTGATTGCGATATTGATATAATTTTCATTCACATCCTAATTCTGTCACAATTACCATCAATGTTTCATTCAATGTTCCTCGTTATCTTTTCCTTTCTACATCAAGTTAAGCATTCAGAATAGAAAATTCAAAAGGGTTTGGAAAAATGAGATATGGTGGAGAAAGCATTGTTGTATTGCACTGAGCGTATTGTCTCGAGATCAAAAAGTACTACTTGCACATCCCTACAAATCATTTTGCTCTTTCTTAACCGTAACTTTAACATTAGCTGTACTTTTTAAGCATTCCAGTTGCTGAGGGTGTTTTTTGCATCAATTTTACATTCATAAATTTCCTCATATTCATTTTATATCTAAATAGAATACTCTAGAATAGAAATATGTACAAATATTTCAATAAAGAAGTGGAATGTAGGACGGATATAAGTTTTCATCTTGCATATCACCGGTTGATGAATATTTCCGTCACATTAACAAAAGGGAATTTTTTTCCTTTGCTTGATGATTTCACTCAAATGGTGCATTCATATTGTTGTTGTTAAATGTTGCGTTGTTGCATCATGTGAATAATGCATATAATTGATGTGATTAACTTGATTCTTAAATGATGATCACTAGAGGTCCGTGAAATTCGCGAGATGCAATATCGTGAAATAATGCAAAATCGTTAATAAAAACGAAATGTTGCGTTTTTGCTATTTTCGGTGAGTTAGTGAAAAAATCATATCTAATGAGTCACAATCTATTAAAGCCTAAGCATTCATTGTTTAACGCTGCCGACGTTCATTTGCTCTATCTCATTACGATTCCAAGGTCAATTGGCTTGTAAAGTCTTGCCCATATCAGCGTAATATCGCTCACTGCAGTGATTCTCCGCCGAAATTTGCCGTTAAATTTATCACAGCCTCTCTCCTCGATCAATCCTGAAATATGGGGTGCTTTCTCACCGGAAGAATTATATATTATGAATTAAAATTGTGCTGAAAGAAATTTAATGCGGCCACGGAAGAGCGGAAATACAAGCTCACGCTCCCGGCATGCATCAATGCTGAGCAGTAATTCTGGTGACTCACCACGACACATTAGACACCGTTATTGGATAACTCGTTGCAGGAAAACCTTGAGTGTGGGTCTAATGTAACAATTCTGTTGACTTAAACATGGCCGCTGGCTGGCACCTCTCAACACCGTGTGCGGCGTCGTGACGTGAATGGTGGGCAGCGCAAAGCTGTTTCGTCAGAAAGCGGCCTCAATGTAGCACTGCTGTATTTCATGCCGTAAACGGTGCACCGCCGGGCCAGATTGAAATGGGCACCGTGGTGACCACGGCAGCCGTCAACGGCGCCGTGCCATCAACTGCGCAATTCGATTCATTTAAAGATATCTACAGACACGTATGATTATTTGAAAGCACGAAGCACTAGCGCAGTTGGGGGAAGGGAAGAAAGGGGAGCCAAAGGATAGGAGGAAAGGGATCAGCGGACGGACCTTCGGATATTCGGTTCTGCACTGAGCCACAGTGCAAAAAACATCATTTCGACATTGGCCAAATCTGATATCTAATTCTTCAAGTGAGAAATGTCTCATTCTAGATGTTACAGGATCGATAAATGGGAAATAATTTTTCAAGTTTCTTTGAATCCGATTATGTTTTGTTATGTGTGCTTCTTTCGCTACCTTTCCTGACCGATTGGCAACAGCTGTATTCAAAACTAAGCGATTTGTTGTGTGCTGTCCTACCTTCCCTCAACTCCTGGGTGAGGAGTATGGAAAGGGAGCCCACGACATGAAACATTTTGGCCACTTTGTAAGTTATACAGTTCTATGGTTATACCGTAGCTACCCAGCACTCAGTTTGAAAACACCATCGTGAATGGTTGTGTTTTGTGGTTGGACTGTTTTTTTATTATGGTTCCAGCTTTAAATATCGAACGAAGGAAAGTAATTTTAAAATGCCAAAAGATAGTGACACTGTTCATACCTGGGCAAGTGAATTCAGCTCAGAAGGATTTAATGTGAAAGACAGAGTATTACTGAGCAAAGTTTGCGATAAAAGATTAGAATTTGTAAGATGTGACAAATGTTATGTAAAATGAATAATAAAAGAATAAGTATTCATGAAACGTGTATCATAAAATAATAAAATGCTTATAAACGTGGGAAAATTGTGGCATTATAATAACACCACCAAGATTTTCTATAACAGCAAAATCATGTGATTTTAAAACAAATTTTAGCAAAAAATAAAACCACTTTCACGGACCTCTAATGATCACACTTGAACCCCTCAGCAAAAGAGGGAATGTGAAGCCTCTGGAAGATGATAATTTGATATTCTACTGGTGATATTTACAGCTGTGGTGTGAGCATGGCACAGACGCAACAGTTAGGTGGACTATTGAAAGAGACGAGCATAGTCCCAGCAGAGCTCGCGTTTGGGGAGCTGTTTCTAATTCAGAAGAATTTGCCAGGGCTTTCAACTGCACCAAAGGGAGTCCAATGAACCCTGAAGTGAAGTGTCGAATATGGTGACGAGTGAATTTGATTTCCGTGTTGCCACGGTCAAGACTGAAACAGAACTCTAAATCAGTATTCCTCAGTCCTCTGCCCCTTGATCCTCGTTGTTGATGTAATTTATTTCTTGAATTGTGATAATGAGGAGCCAGAAGAGAGATCCAAACCAAAGATCTTTTTATCCATGGGAAATCTTTGGGGAGACATGTGTTGTTGAATTTCTGGCCGCTAAATATGTGGCTGTTACAAAGCTGTGATCTGTTTGTGTACTTAAACTATTGCTGAAGCATGAAAAAGGAAAAACTGATATGTAGATCATTGCATTATTTTGTTGACTCAATTTGTCATTAGAGGGAGAATTGTGCAGGAAATGTTTAGTAAAGAACCAAAAATCGTGAGTAACGTAATGCGTGTGCATCTTAAATTATGTTAATGTGCCCATTGTATATAATTGAATGTTGTATATAAAGAAAATTGTTCGAATTTTATTGATCTTATTCCAGTTCTATTATCTGTTAGCTATCATACATACCTCTAGTCGTAAACTGTAATAATACCGCTACTAGATAATAGTAAAGAAAAACTTCTCCGTGCTGAGTGAACAGAAGCCAAATATCAGCATAAAAATTAGGAAGGTATAAGATCAAAGTATGCATTGAAGTTGGTAAAACAATAACAGTGAAATAGACATTTTCTTTTATTTTTCTTACAACATGAAATGTTTGGAGATCCTTATGCATTTCCAGAATGGAAGGAGAACTCTGTTGCAAAGGACGTGAAATGTCTGCTAAAATATCCAAAACAAAAAATACACTAAATATTGCAGTGAAAAAATGAAATTGCTAGCAAGAAAAAAATTCGTTATTGCATTCATACTAGGTAGTATTTCATTGGTTTCAATGAAAGATGTTGACAGATATTTCAGAATTAACCTTGCACATCGTACAATATTAAAAGCAAAAAAATGCCCATAAAAATGAAGTAAGCAAATAAAATATTTAACGTAAAAAGAACTGCGTTGGACTTCATCACAGATTGAATTCCATTTGTCTTCAATCCATTAGTTATAAAATTAAGATAATAAATTTTTTCTTGCACCTCAAGATTAAAAAAAAAATTCACTGCACCTTAAATTCTTATTTCTACGACGAATTGAACTCGTTATATTTCATTACTAAGCTGAAATTATTTAGTCTCCTCTTTTACGATACATTTTGCACATCAAGAAATATAAAAATGCAAAAACAGGCACATTCAATCCTAGTAAGAACACAATTACATCCTTAAGTAGAATTCTTCACACTTCATTTACAGACAAAATTTTGCTTTTCTACACAAACAATATTATATAATGCCTAACATTACATGCTACATACATACCAAGTAATTTTAATACTTGAAAATATGCACACAATAATATATTGAGCGCAAAAAATGTCAAATCTGAGGAGAACCTGATACACGTCATTCAAAGAAAAATTCCAATTATATACACACCATTATCAGAATAATTTTTAAGATTTTGAACAGCACGTCAAGAACATGAAAACTGCTGTAATTACCTTAAAATATAAGGTTGAAGTCCAAACCTAAAAAGAAAAAGGTACACTTCATAAAGAATCTTCGCTTCATTATTCTCCTCTAAGAATTATAGCAGAATTTAAAGGCGACATTTTACACATTAACATTTATAAAAACACGAAAAAATTCACGCAGTTGTGCCACCATGATTCCTACCATAAAAAGAACATGATTTGTCACAAATAAAAAAAAATCATTAGTCTCCCCTAAATGCCCCTAAATAATGACTGAACATTTAAAATGTACAATAAGGATTTTTAAACTCAAAGATAAATACTGAAAATCTTTAACAGAACAAGATAATAAAAAAGTCAAAAGATTTTGTCGTACAATAGTTACAGACAAAAATTCATTAGTATCGGCTTATTATATCAACAAATATTGAGCAATTCAATATGCATATCGACAATTTTAAAACTTCAGATTTATGCACTTAAAATCTCTGTTAGGAATATAAATTTATAACAAAAATGAGATTCGTCAACTTTTATTAAAAGCAAAACTTCATTCTTAACAAATAAATATATCAACAAATAATAATGAGTGTTTTAATATCTTTTATAGCACATACAGTATTTTAAAACCTGTAAAATATTTGCTTAAAATCCTTACGAGAACACGAACTTCAGAATGCAATTAGGATTCGTCGCACTTTATTAAAAGACAAATTTTCATCAATGTTAACTTATATATACAAATATTCAGATTTCAATGTGGACATCAGGAAGATAAAAAATTATAAAATAATAGCTAAAAATATGAAACTGAATACGATATTTATTCAGTTAAAACGATTCCCGACATAATTCACCCCCGCACGGGGGGAAGAGAGTAATCTCTTCCTTTGGGGAGCCGCGCCCCCACGGACCCGAGCCCACCGGGGAGACAACCTCGTCAAAAAACCCTTCGCACGCTAGGATAGCGTCCAGACAGCATGTGACTCTGCTGTGCTGAGTAGCCGATACATCTGGCGTCCAGATTCACCCACGTGTTTGCCGTGCGTGGAGACCCGTACAAGGGGGAGAAGGGGATCCTGGTGGGTGAGTTCTCCGGCTCCCAGCTGGGCGTCGGAAACCCGGTATGGGCCGGAGTTCAATACCCCACTTCGGCCCTGGATTCCCCGAAAAACGGGCGGCCGAGAAGAGCCCAGCTCGGTCAATCGGCTCCTGGCGGCTGGGGAGCTTGGCGGCTCCTTCCGAGCGTACGCCAGGACGGGTTAGTGCTGGAGATATGGGGGTCTCCGTAGGGCGGCCGAAGGTGCGTGGGTTCGGAGGGCCCCCGCGCTGGAGGTTCTAACCCAAAAGAGACCCCCTATCAAAGGTTCCTATATCCCTTGGGTAGCCCTGGCGACCACACCGGATCTCGGTGTGGCGTCCCGAATGTGTGGCTCCGTGGTGGGTGGGGAGCCCAGGGGATGAATTATGTTCTTACTTTCATGGAGACGATTACTCTTCCTCCACCAAAAAGATCCCGCCCGGACACGGGCGGAGGAGAAAAGTCTTTTGAAAGCTCGAAGCGTTTTTTGTCTATGAAATGCGCCAAAGAAGGTGACACTCTGAAAAAGGTGTCTCCCTTTTTCATAAAAAAAGCTATGCAATCGATAATTACTGGAGAGCCAAATTCGGTGAAAAAACTAAGAGATGGTACCCTACTAATAGAGACTGCGAACAACATCCAAGCTGAAAAATTGCTTAAAACTGAAAAATTACACGACATCCCAGTTAAAGTCGAGATCCACCGCACTCTAAATACCTCTAAGGGAGTAATAAGTCACTACGACCTTCTTTACGTGGAACCAGAAGAGATCAAGAGAGAGATGGCCCCCCAGGGCGTCATCGACTGCCGCAGACTGACTACGAAGCGAAACGGTGAAGTGATAAATACCACGTCAGTAATTCTCACGTTCGCTCTAGACAAACTGCCCGTTAAAGTCTTCTTAGGATACGAATCTGTAACTGTGCGACCATTCTTCCCTCAACCGATGCGCTGCTTCCAATGCCAAAAATTCGGCCACATCGCACCGCGATGTGAGGGCAAGGCCACCTGCCCGCGCTGCGGCAAGGACAAGCACGATGGGGACAAATGTGCGGAAGCGGCCTGCTGCGTGAATTGCGAGGGTACCCACGCGGCTTACTCTCGCGATTGCCCGAAAATGAAAGAGGAACGGAAGATTATGGAAATAAAAACTATGGAAAAAATATCTTACCTGGAGGCAAGGAAAAAGTTCAAAGCCCTTAGTGCCCCCTCTTTCTCGCGTTCCTTTGCCGCAATCGCCTCTGCTCCAGTTAAGAAGTGCACCATTTCTACACAGACGGAACCTGAAAAGCAGATAGATTTATTAAAAAAAACAAATGCGAGTAACAATAGCAATACTAAAAAAAACACCCCTAACTCCTCCGTAGTGTCTCCCAAAAATACAACAAAGAAAACCACCAGAAAACCTGACCAGCGAGAGAAAACTCCCTCTCCTGGTCCCTCCGGCAAAGGTATGGAACCGATGCAGGAGGACATAGACGAAGATCTCTGTATTTCGGACACAGAGATCGAAAAAGTCAGGAATAAGGGAAGGAAAAGTCGCTTAAAGCGATGATTCCACAGACTTCCGGGCTAATGCTGCTCCAAGTTTCAATATTGACATCCTTTTTTTTCTGTTTTTATTTATCTTTTACCCTTTTTAAACCCTTTTTATGAATTTTATATTACAATGGAATTGTAATGGATTTTATCGGCATAAGGAGGAGCTGGCTGTTTTAATAAATGATTTTAACCCTTTCTGTATATGTTTGCAGGAAACGCGTTTTAAAGATACAGACAAGGGATATTTAAAACATTTTAACACTTTTAGACTGGACGATACTAGTGGCCAACGAGCCCATGGTGGAGTTTCGGTTTTTGTCCGGGAGGCTCTTTACACCTCCCGAATAAATCTTAACACACCGTTCCAAGCGGTAGCGGTGACGGTGCACGCTCCCGAGGCGATAACGGTGTGCAACGTTTACCTGCCGGAGGGTGCACCCGTCACCCGTTTTAATCTAGAATCCCTTGTTCACCAGCTACCTCAGCCTTTTATTTTACTCGGAGATTTTAATGCTCACGATCGTCTATGGGGAAGCACCCCGGAACAGTGCAACCGCAGGGGACGTATTTTATCAAGTTTTATTAGTGATTTTAACCTTTTTTTTACTCAATAACGGCGAGAAAACCCGTTTTAACTCTTATAGCGGCGATTCTTCCTCCATTGACTTGAGTATTTTATCGACTAGTTTGGTCAATAAACTCAAACTCTCTGTGCATAAGGATCTTAGTGGGAGCGATCACTTTCCCCTTTTAATCAAAAGGGAGCAAAATATAAACCCCGATTTTATTAGACCAGGCTGTTGGATTGTCCGGAAAGCTGATTGGCATCTTTTTAACTCAAATTTTAACTACGTGTGGGATAAAAACAACGACTGTGTAACAAACGTAAATCTTTTGACATCCAGCATCATTCAAGCCGCCGAAATTAGCATACCACGATCTCGAAGCATCCTTCCAAGAAATGCGGTGCCATGGTGGAATGAAACCTGCGCAGAAGCCATTAAAAAACGTAAGAAAGCTCTCCGAATTTTCAACAAGTATCCTACAGCAAATAATCTCTCCGCTTTTCGGCGACTAAGAGCGAAAGCGCGTCAGGTAATAAAGGACGCAAAGAGGATTTCTTCGATGAATTTTGTCTCCGGTGTCAACCACAGGACTCCACTTGCACAGGTATGGCGTAAGGTGAGGAGCATATCGGGTAGCAGCCAGCATCTAGGTATATCCTTCCTAGAAGTCGAAGGAAAGGTTATCACTTCTCCAGCTGCGATAGGGAACGTATTCGCCCAATTACTCGCCAAAGTGAGCAGCGACGAATGCTATGACCCTTCTTTTGCGATCCTCAAGAAAAGGCTCGAGAACGTCCCTATATCCTTTATGGAGCCTAAAACAACGGCAGACTACAATATGCCATTTACCATTTGGGAGCTGAAATCTGCCATTCATGACTCCCACGACACGTCCCCAGGACCCGACGAGATCCACAATGCCTTCCTCCGAAATCTATCGGAATCGGCGTTGCTGGAAATCCTTGAAACTTTTAATCAGCTCTGGGCCAATGGGGATTTTCCTCCGTCCTGGCGGGAGTCCGTCATTGTCCCCATCCCAAAACATGGAAAAGACCGAGCTGACCCGAATTCTTACCGGCCGATTTCTCTCACCAGCTGCCTGTGCAAGTTAATGGAGCGAATGGTAAATCGACGTCTCATTTGGTGGCTGGAGCGTCGAAAACTCCTCTCTAGGATACAATGCGGATTCAGACGGAACCGTTCCACAATGGACCACTTGGTTAGAATTGAAAATTTCATCCAAGAAGCCTTCCTTCTCCGCCAACACGTAGTCGGTGTATTTTTCGACTTAGAGAAGGCTTACGACCGGGTCTGGCGACGTAAGATTCTACGCGTATTACGCGAGTGGGGTTTTAGAGGCTGTTTGCCCATTTTTATACAAAATTTTTTAACCAACCGTGTTTTTAAAGTAAGGACGGGACAGTTGTTGTCAAATTTTTACCCTCTTGACAACGGAGTTCCCCAAGGCTCGGTTCTGAGCGTGACGTTGTTCGCTATTGCGATCAACGACATAGCTCACTGCATCAAGGAGCCAGTGTTAGGGTCACTGTTTGTGGATGATCTCGCGATTTTCTGCAGATCATCTAGGGTCGTGAATGCATCGCGTATGGCGCAACTCACCATCAATAAACTTCACAAATGGACCCAAAATAACGGCTTCCTTTTCTCTTTGGAGAAAACAAAGTGCGTTCACTTTTCTCGCACTCGGGGCGTCCATGTAAATCCCACGTTACACCTAGGTGGTAGAAACCTCCCATTTGTGGAATCAGTCCGTTTTCTGGGGATGACCCTCGACCACAAACTCAACTGGAAGGAGCACATTAATTCTGTCAAGGTAAACTGTTTGAAGTCTTTAAACATTTTAAAGTTTTTAAGCCACGCATCTTGGGGAGCAGACCGCACCACCTTAATTTTACTTTACCGCACACTGGTGCGGTCGAAATTAGACTACGGCTCATTCGTGTATGCGTCCGCACGCGAGACGTATTTGAAAGCACTTAATTCAGTGCACAACGCAGGTCTGCGACTATGCACTGGGGCGTTTAGGACCAGCCCGATTCCCAGTATATATACCGACGCAGGCGAGCCTCCTCTATGCTACCGAAGGACCTGGCTTCTTTGTAGCTACGTTTCCAAAATTTTAGCAATGACGAGTCACCCATGTTATAGTTTACTTTTTAAACCCCGTTTTATTAATGTTTTTAACCGAAGGACTAAAGCAACCAGACCAGTAAGCGTTCGTTTTAACGATTTTATTCGCGGATGCGAATTCACGCTACCTGAAGTGTATCCGGTTTCATTCTCGGAACACCCCCCTTGGATCACTCCCACTCCGGTGGTGAATATTCTTTCACGATCTCGACCGAAGTCTTCCACAACTCCCTCGGAGTACCAGCGTTTGTTTGCCATGTTCCGATGGAGTCACCCCAACCTTACCCCCGTTTACACTGACGGTTCGAAAGATAACTCTGCTTGTGCATGTGCAGTGTTCTCCCCTATCCACGGGAACATCAGAGCAAAGCTTCACCCGATGTGCAGTGTGTACACGGCGGAGCTTTATGCCATAAGGACAGCTCTAGAAGCCCTAGATGACCACGGCGGCTCCTTTGTGATATGCACTGACTCCAGGAGCTCGCTACAAGCCATCTCTGGCTTCTCACCCGTGCACCCGATCGTGCAAGAAATACACTCTCTCCTGCTGACCCTTTCGAGAAAGGGTTTGAATATCCATTTTCTGTGGGTACCGGGACATGAGGGGATAGCCGGGAATGAGATAGCAGACGCTATGGCCAAGGAAGCTCTGAATAACGAAGTTCTAGTCTCAACGCTGGTTCCCCACGAGGACTTACGAGCATCTCTAAGAAACGTGGTATTTGGAAAATGGAGGGAGTCATGGAGGATTCTAAATAATAACAAGCTCCGTGGCATCAAGGACACGGTAGCAGCGTGGCCCTCCTCAGCTCGTAGTAATCGGAGAGAGGAAGTAGTACTTACACGATTGAGGATAGGGCACAGCCCCCTGACCCATGCGTATCTCTTTACTGAAGAGAAGGAACCTCCCCAATGTGGGGATTGTAAATGTCCATTAAGTATTAGACACATCATGCTAGATTGTGTTAAGTACCGCGAAGCGCGAAGGCGAAATAATCTAGGGGGAGACCTAAAAACCCTTTTAGGAGACCACCCTACCAACTTAATCTGTACATTTCGGTTTCTCAGAGAAATAAACATTTTTAATAAAGTCTAATTATGTACACTTTCAACGAAGACATCAGATGCATTAGATTACTTTATACATAACAATTGTAATTAAATAGCACAGTAGTGGTGCAAAATGACCTTGCCGTCGACGCACCCTAAATCCAAACACTACTACTACTACGACATAATTCACAGATAAAAGTTCATTAGTATCAGGATCATCATCAATCATCCATTTAAAATAATCTGCATTTCCATTTGAATAAAAAGTATATTAAAACCTTAATAAATACATGCTTAAAAATCATATTGAAAAAACTACATGCTGCTACAACCTTTTGTGACATTTTTCATATCATTTACATATATTGACAACGGTCCTAAAACAGCCTAGAGGATCACCTTCAATACCAATCTTACGACTGTACAAATTAAATATTTAAATCTTATACTTCATTTAAGATGGATAACCTTGAAAAAATTTAATGGCCTTATGCACAATACAACATCTTGGAATTATTTTATAGAGAATTTGCTGATCTACCTTATCAAAAGGTTAAATGTAGTCTGTACATAATGCCAATATATGTTATTACTTGTTTTAGTAGTGACAATCATACTCAGGCAGTTGCATCTGGGCCTCTGAGGTATTCCTCTTCTAAAACAATATTGAGTTCCACGTGATGGGGACTTCTCCTCCGAATAGTTTCTTATGTGTGTTCATTGGAGCATTTTATCTAGAATAAGTAAGATTCACTTATGTCTTTAGCTTCATAGTGCTTTGCAAAGCCCACCCATTATTATGCACCGTCCTCACTATTGCTTCCTTGAGATATTCAGGGACAGTGCTGTATCCTTTGGTTATGTTAATTAAATAACTTAATACTGGGTATAATCAAACAATTATAAAACTGTAGTTAAGGACAAAATATGCGTATTCTCACCCCTATAGAAGTTCTTTCATTGACTAAAGGCGGTTATTGGTATATACGTATATATTAGTATGTATCCACAATTAGATTTTTAACCCCAATTATTGTCGTTTATGATGATTAAGTTTACTTTAACACGTTACGGACCGGCCACGGAGATTTCCGTATTTTCACATGTGATAATAAAACTTACTCTGCTTCTTTTAATATTAGTTCTTTACTTATGTTAGGTGGAAGTTAGGTGGAAGAGGGGACTTTCCAGTCTCAACCTCGCCCGAATAAAGGCATTTTATTATTATTATTATGTTCGCATTTGCATGTGGTGTATTCCAGAATGTGCTTTCATTGTTTTAGGTTAGTTTTATAGCATTCAAATTATAAATTTATTAAATATTTTCAATGAACGTAATCCACTTTTAGAGATTACTAATCTATAGGAATGCTTACATTTGCTTAAACTATTTATATTGATTGTCTCAGTCGCGAACCTTCCCCCTTGATATCCACAATTTAACCAAAGGACGTATAATTGAAACTCCAACTTAACTAAAATATTACGCTTTACTCAAGCAGTAATCGATTTGAACGCTCGTCGAGTTGAAATTGAGTGTTCTCAGATCTCTAATAATTACGCAAAACGAAAATTAAACGGAGATTTCCCCCTTACGAATGGCAGCAGGGCGGAGGAGGCCTTGGAATCTCTCAGCTGTCCAGAGTAAACACATTTGAACTTGATTCTTCGTGTCCTTGGTGCGATCCACTGCTCTCGTTTGATTCGAGAACATATCTCGTGGTGACGCAGCGATTCGCATAATTGATGTTATCTCAATGCAGCGGTAGAGGTGGGAGGATAATAATCCAACGTCAAGGAGTGATAGTCACTTCACACGCACAATTATTTCCCGCTTTTAATTTCGCATCCAAGTGATTTCCGTGAGTACTACAGTCCTGGGAAACTTGCGACCTGGATTTATGCTCATAATCTCCCTCCCCAATGAGACGGCCATCGTCAGTCTATATCATATATGCACACGAAGGCAGTAAAAACCCGTCTTCTCACGTCTGCAGTGTGGAAGACATCCAAGAGAACCTGTGTCTATGATTTAATTGTAGAAGCATACAAACACGTGGAGAATGATAAGTCAGAAGGTCTCCACGCACCCGGGGAGGGGAGTGGGATGGGAAGGAAAAAGGATAGAGGCACCGCCGCGATAGGAGGCCAACGACGCCTTCAAGGAGTGGATAGGGTTGGAAGGGTGGGACAGAGAAAAACCTTCGCCACTATGAAAGCGGCCATAATTCGTTGTGCCAACGATTTTGGAAGATTTTTCTATAAAAGAGAAAAATCCAACGATCAACTCGTTGGAGCCCTTTCAGACGATCCCAGTCTCTGACTAATATACATAAACAAAAACATCCAGGCCTCCATGGCAACAATACAAAATATGATGGCACCACATGTGGTTGCCACATACACACATGCATACTATTGCTATCCTAATATTGAACTACATACTGCAGTACTCCATTTCTTTCCACCCCAAGCCACTACTTTCACCACCCTGAGTCTCTTCTGCATTCTTCTCTTGATCTGCCTTGGCTACTCGTCCCTTGCGACTTTCCCACCAATTTTTCCTTCCATTATATTCCCCATATAATTTCTGTGTTCGTATATTAGGCCATTCCACCCTCTTCTTCTTCTTCTTTGATGTACAGTGATCCTTAAGTGTCCGTTCTCCTCCTATTCTTCAATGTAATTCTCACCCTGTCCGTCTGTTTCATCTTCACTATCCATCACCACGTCTCGAAGGCCTCATTTCTTTTATGATCACTTTTTCTGACGCTCTGAGATTCTGAACATTAAAGTACCACTGCCCACACGAACTTTTTCCCTTACAATTACTGTCTGCGTCAAAATGATGTGCCGCTGTACTTTGCAAATTTTCATCTGGACTTCAGTGCATGCCATAATAATGAATACATCGTCATTTTAAAGGAAATTTTATTTTAAATTCTAATTTATTTTCATGGAGAATACATTAATCATGTTTATTTTTCTCTTTATGAAAAATTCAAAAATGTGGACACGCCAGTGCAATAAATGACTCCGCGCACCGAAAAATTAGCCGTTTTGTCAACCTCATAAACTTTGCCACCCAACCTAGGGAGAACTACCTCGTCTGCAACATTCATCTTCCACAATAAGTTACAAAAATTAATTTAAATTAATGAAATGGCTTTTGCGTATTTTTATAACACATATTTTGTTGTAAAATAACGAAAATGTTTGAACACTATGTAGTCCTACAGCTTACCCCGAAAGAAGAAATAAAATCGATAGAAACACTTCTTAATTTATTTGCCATTTCTCTATGATACATAATCTGTAAAAATATTGATATTTGTGAATGTCAACAACTTCTATCAATGCCATGTTGCCAAACGGGGCCCGGCCTGCGCTGGTTACCGGGAGGCAAAGTTTCGAGCGCAAGACGTGGCAACGCAGCATTCGTTCGCTCGGGCGTATTCATTTAATGCCCATATATAATATTTACTTCATAAAAAATATGTTTTTTCGGATAAAATTCGGTCTTTTTTTAGAGAGATAACTCTGTAGATCAGACAGATTCAGAATGTCTTTATTTCCACGATTATAACGGCAGCGTTAGAACTCACAAATAGATTAGATGACTTTTAGTGTAGCCAACTATCTTATGTTTACTTTAATGCATGATCATGAATTTTGTTATTATTTCTAATAGCATATGGAAGCATGATATGTTGGCGTGCGAGATGCTTTTTGGACTTTGTGGAGTACATGTGGGAGTCCAATTGCATGCTGGTGATTGATCAACCCCTGCCAAACACCCTAGAGGTGGCTCGCAGGGTACTATGTAGATGTAGGTGTACTATTTTAACGCGGTCGCTCAAAAGTTCTCTTACCCAGGAAATGACATCTTCATCTAGGCCTTAAGATTTCAGTTTTATCATTAACTTTCCGTGGGGTACTTTATCAAATGCTTTTTTGGAATCAAGAAAAATCGTGTCTACTGGAATTTTGTCCTCTCCGGAGACTAAAATATCGTGGGCGAGAAGCGCTAACTGGGTTTCGCATGATCTACTTTTCCGGAATCCATGTTGAGTTCTCATCTACAAGTTTTGCGCGTCTAGGTGTTTCATTACTGAGCTACCTACGATGAGATCAAGGACTTTGCATGAGATTGACGTTAAAGATGCCAGTATGAAATTAGATGGCTATTCCTTGTCTCCGCTTTTGAATATTGTCGCTGCATTAGCAATTTTCCAGTCATTAGGTAATTCGTGTTGCTTGACAGATTTACTAAATCTTAACTGCAAAAAGGGGGCAATTTCTGAGGCTAGTTCTCTATATACGCGAAAAGGGATTTCGTCTGGACCAGGTGATTTATTTGGACAGTGATTTCAATAAGTTCCGCGGTCTTTAATTTCAATAGATGGCATCTTTCGTGTGCAGAGGTTGTCAACTGTCTCGGATGAATTTTTAGGAGGCTCGTTGAACACGCTCTTGAAGGAGGAATTTAATAAATTTGGTTTTATCGAAACTGCTCCTCAACGGATCTCCATTATCGTTCCTCGGCGAAAAAACGGTTGATATTTTACCTTAAACTTCATCACCATCATAAGACCAAAATGCTTTTGGGTTATCCCGTAACTGCTCTACAGGTGTTTTTCTTTTAAAATTCGTGAATGCACTCCTCAACGCTTCCTTCGTGGCGGCTTTAGACAACTTACATATTTAAATCATTAACTCGCGTTCATTAGCGGATAAATACGAGCTGACTTTTTTCATTTAAGCATGGCACGCTATATGTCGCCTCAAATGATTTTCTCACTTCCGCGTCAGACTATGTCGGTTCGCTGCATTCTTATTTTGTTTTGCTTGGGATATAGCTATTTATTCCCGAAGTTACGAGTGACAGAACAGTCTTCCAAGTATTCTCTACATTTAACTTTAATATTGATTCTTGAAACGCGGGGAAAGCATTTTTCAAATGACTCTTAAACCCATCAAAATCAGCTCTTTTTAAAAATGAAAACTCCGATAGATAATCAGCGTCGAGAGGAGGGTTCTTTTTATTCCATACGGCGGAATTTTCAAGGGTAAAAGTAGTACTTGTCGAACTAAATCACTGATTTCAAAGACGCCATTCTCAACCTATGGGCTAACGGAGCATGGAGCAAGTGTGTTTTTACACTGTGCAAACTCTAAAGCGTTAAAGAACAATTCACGCCAAAATGAAAAAGGCACATGCGGGTCTTACTTGTGAGAAAGTATGAAGAGTATCACGTGTATAGTGCGTGCATGCAAAATATCCGCATCTACATATGCGATCATGCAATCCACCCGCAGAGGTGTTTATAAGACACAAGTTCTTCTAAGTTCTTCCTCGATATTTAATTACATGTTCTCAAACTGGAACGCGCAAAAGTTCTGCGTCGCCAGTAACTTCCAATTTGAGATACATCCCATTAAATTCACACACCAACATGCACCTGAGGATGCACACGAACATGAACATTTAGTTCGTAAGGTGTACGATGCACATGACACAGGAACTGCGGGATTAATCTACATCTACATCCTTCTTGTGAAAGGAAAGGAATGAAAGTAAGGATTCATCCGATAGTCCTACCACCCGCTGCCCACCGTATAATAAAGAGGTTAGCTGATTCACTCGAGTAAGGCCTCATTCACAATATGCTGCTCTAACTCTTGCGACCTTTACGAAGCAGGACTGATATCTGAATTCGAGTACCTAAAACAATGGGCGACCAGATTCGTGATGAGTTGTTATGATAAAAAGTGTAGCGTTTCCATGATGTAAGGCGAGTTAGGATAGGAATCTTTACAGGAGAGTAGAAGGAAGCGTAAAGTTAACTTACTTGGCAAAATCGGAGAAGATTTTTTTCTTAGATAAAGAGAAACATATCCATCGTTTACCGTCGTACTATGGTAGACGTGATCACGAGAAAAAATTAAAGAAATAGACCCTAAAAAACAGAGACATTAAACACATAATTCTTTCCTCGTAATATTAAGGATGGCATTGTGGTTCCAAGTAATAAATTTAGTGGCGTCGCTCTCTCATTTTCTCGTACCTGGCAGCTCCTCTTTGAACGTATTCTAACTCTGTGTTCAGGCCTATTTCATGAGGATTGAGGATGAAAAGTCCTATTGCAGTATATATTACTAATACCATATATTTATCTTTTCTACCATAATAAGTAGGTATCAAATACATTTCATATCTTTTCTCGATGAGAGTTTCTTTGGGTAAGTATTTCTTTTCCCAAAAGTTCATTCAATACACATTTGTTAAAATTTAACTGTATTTTCCAAGTATCACACCAATTGTTCAAAGCATTCAGATCTCCATATCAGTTTCATTAATATGACCGAGTGTAACACAGGGGTGTGTTCAGTGGAAGACGACGAAAGACAGAGCGCGAGTTATTTTTCATTTTTATGCAACGTTTATCTAAATTGTAGGACCGCGTGATTATTATCTGTGCTTTGGGCGTTTATTTAACTACTAAGTTTATCTAGCGTTTCTTTATAAGCAATCTTTGCCTCGAAAATTCATGCAGTCAGCTGGTTCGCACCTCATCTTGTGGTTGTATTATGGCGTAATTGGTGTAGAATGTGCCTTTGGGGGTAAGAGTCCTGGGCAAGTGTCCGCATAGGACTCTTGCTCCACGGGTGCTGACTCCCACCCCACTATATACCATTGTTTTTTTATGACCTCATATTTTGTGCCATAAACATCACATGTACTTTGTTGGTAATTGCGTTAAAGGAAAATGAGGTACTGTGACAAAAAAACCGATCTCGAAGCATTAGGAAAACAAAATTAGGAGGTAACTACAAAGAGACTTATTCCATATTATTATTATTAATTAATTCCAGAATTATAGGTGCGTTTTATTCGTAGAAGACGTAACGTAATGCATCATAGTCTCTTTTGTGGCCCAAACTACCCGTTTATAGGCATAAATCTACATTCCCCCAGCCCTTATATTTCCGAGAAAGTCTTTCAAAAATTAATTTGCAGTTGTAGCACCTCCAGGAACTCTTTTGTTTGTGATTGATCCAGGATTTATCGATTCAAATATTTATATTGACTGGCTGAAATATTTAATGAAAATGCAAAACTTATATTGATGACCCATTTTGCGGATTTTAGATCAAATACCTTCCACGTTTCCCTTCCTGCAACATAATTTCGTATGACTCAATTCATCCGTGTATTTCTTATTTAACCTTCTCATAGCTTACATAACGCTTATTCAGTAGATAAAACATTCTTTGGTCCTCTTAAATGTTTGAAAAAAAGAACAGCAACTGTCAGAAATGCAGCAAAAGGATTATAGACATGAGGAATTTACTCACTTGGTCTATACATGTTTAGTGAGACTGCTTTCCTACCTTCATTGGTGACGGACAGGTTGGCTCCAAATTAAAGAGGAAATGAAATGGAAAATAGAGGATACTCCGGGAGAGAAAATAAATGTGGAAGGCGGAGAATCTTTTTCACTCCCAAATATTCCTCCCTTAACTCCTATATCACATTCATGTCCATTCAATCCTCTTCAACTGTCCTCTGCTGAGAATACTGTCTCTCGCAGACATCGGGAGGAACATGTCTCTCTTGAGAGCAATAGAAATATCGAAAATGAGCGCAAAAGCGGCGCAAAAACTCAAAGTGGTCTTGAATTCTTATGATATCACCAAATAGGTACTCAGGAACTAAACGTGAAGATATCTAAAGGAGGAGTAAAGTGTTGCAATACTAAGTGACGGTTTGAGCACAACAATTGGTAATTCACATCACCAGAAAAACTGATTATGATTATGGAGGTTATGAAAAATAGGGCTCAGATTGCTGATTTTCCAATTGCTGATTGGATAATGGGTTTGGAATGTAAAACATGGAGAAAGAACCTTGAACATGATAATTTGGAAAGCGACAGTTTACATATGAAAATTTAGATTAGGATATTTCCAACCATAATGGGTCCTTATCGTCTTCACTTCTTAAAAGTTATCTCGTGAACATCTACCTAGAAATATGATTTTATGAATAAAGGTTGGTTATTATCTGGAAGAAATTTTGAATTTTGAAGCAGCATATTCTGTAATATTTTTGAAATCAAGAAGAAAAATGGATCGTTAATTACAAATACAATAGCTCTTAACCGTCTTCACTTTATAATGGTTACCTCGTTAAAATCTAATTAAAATGAGGGTGTTACGAATAGAGGTTGAATATTTGCCATTAATATTTTTAATTTTGTATTAGCATATTCTGTGAAATTTTTGAAAACAACAAAAAAATGGATGTGCATTTCTAAACATTTTGAGGATAAATTGTGTTCACGTATTCAAAAATATCTCTTTAAAAGCTACACAAAGACACGAATTTTATGAATGGAGGATTTTTAAATGCTGGAAATAATTATGCGTTTGTTAGTAGCATATTCTGTGACATTTTTGAAAGCAATAAAAAAATCGAAATAATATTACAAACATTGTGAGGATAAATTTTGTTCGCCTATTCAAAGTTATCTCGTTGAAATATTCCTAGACGCACTGATTTTATCATTGGGGGTTTTTTATTTGCTGGCAATGACTGTGTGTTTGTTAGAAGTATATTCAGTCACATTTTTAAAGTAATAACAAAAATTATGGATATTTCTATACATTGTGAGTTAAGTTGTGATCACCTAGTCAAAGTTGTCTCTTTAAATCCTCTCCGAGACGCGGATTTTATTCATCATCATCATCACTGGTCAACAATCCTAGGATTGGTTTGACGCAGCTCTCCACTCAGTTCTCCTATCAGCTAATCTTTCACTCCTACGTATTTCTTCTCTTTCACATCTCTCTTTACTTGTTCCATATATTTTGTTCGAGGTCTTCCTTTTCCATTCTTGCCTTCCACCTGTCCTTAGACGATTGTCTTCATCAGGCCATCATGTCTCAAGATGTGGCCTATAAGGTTGTTCCCTCTTCTTATTAAGGTTTTCATGAGGCTTCTCTTCTCTCCTACCCTTCTTAGGACTTCCTCGTTACTAACTCGGTCGATCCATTTGATTTTCATCATTCTTCTGTAGCACCACATTTCAAAAGCCTCTATCCTTGCTTTCTCCGCTGCGGTCATTGCCCATGCCTCACTTCCGTATAGGAGCATACTCCAAATGTAGGTTCTTATAAATTGTTTCTTTACTTCCACATTTAAGTTTCCCGCTGTAAGCAGGTCTCTCTTTTGGTGGGATGCTCTCTTCGCCTGGGCTATTCTGCTGATAATTTCTTTCTTGCTTCTCCCGTCACTAGTTATCTTGCTTCCCAAATAACAGAATTCATCCACTTCTATCAGTTTTTGCCTCCCTATTTTAATGTTGGTCTTGACTTCTTCTCTTCTGCTGCATACTAAGATCTTGGTTTTCTTCGTGCTTATTTTCAGTTGATATTCACCCATTACCCTACCCATATTAATCAGAATATTTTTCAAATCCTTCTCTGTTTCAGCTATAACGGCTAAGTCATCGGCAAATCTTAGCATGTTTATTTTTTCTCCATGGATATTCACTCCCAATGCCTTTTCTTTGATTTCCTTAATGGCTATTTCAATGTAAACGTTGAAAATTACGGGTGACAATGTACAGCCTTGTCGCACTCCTTTCTTAATTCTTGCTTCTTCACAGCTGGGCCCTGATTTTATCACGGCTACTTGGTTTTTGTATAAACTGTGGATGATTCTTCTGTCATTATAAAGAACCCCAATTTCCTTTAGGATTCCAAGCATTGCGCTCCAATCCACGTTATCAAATGCTTCTCTAAGTCCACAAACGCAACGAATGTTGGCTTGTTCTTTTCCATTCTCTTTTCTATGAGCAGTCTTAGGGCCAATATTGCTTCCCTTGTGCCTTTGTTTTCTCTGAATCCAAATTGGTCCTCATCCAAGTACTCTTCTGCTTTTCGTTCTATTCTTCTATAGATGATCCTTGTCAGTATCTTTGATTCATGTGTAGTAAGGCTTATGGTCCTAAAATCTTCGCTTTTCTCCGCTCGTTTCTTCTTAGGAATAGGGATTATAATGTTCCTCTCGAAATCCTTTGGTATCTCACCTGTCGTATACATTTCACTAATGATTTTGTATAGCTGGTTCAACGTCTTCTCTCCTGAATTTTTGATTAGTTCTGCAGGAATGTCATCAATGCCAGACGCTTTATTTATCCTGAGGTCTCTTACAGCCGCATCAAATTCCGATCTTAAAATTGGGGCTCCCATGTGATCGGCATCCACTTCCCTCTCGTTTTCGATAGCATTCGTTCTGAGGCGACTTCCTTTGTACAAATCTTCCAGATATTCCTTCCATCTCTTCCCTTTTTCTTCGTTTTCAATCAATAGTTCTCCGTTTTTGTCCCTAAGGGTATTACATCTTACGCCCCTTTCCTTAAAGTGGTTCCTCACTATCCTATAAGCGGCCTCTACTTTTCCATGTTTAAGATTGTTTTGCACGTCTTCGCAGATGCTTTTAATCCACGTTTCTCTAGCCTTCCGCGCTTTACGACATATTTCGTTCCTTATCCTCTTGTAACGATTCTGTCCTTCCTCTGTTTTTGCAGCCTTGTATTTTCTTCTTTCTTCAATGAGATCTAATACTTCCTGCGTGATCCATGGTTTTTTCATAACGACTCTTCTTTTACCAAGAACTTCCTCAGCTGCCACCTGCAGACCACTTCTAATGGTTTTCCAACTCTCTTCCATTGGTTTGTTGGTCGGATCCTCCCCTATTTTATTTTCTACAGCCTCTGTAAAAGCCAGTTGATACCGAACCTCCCTCAATTTCTCAACCTGCCATATGTTTTTCACGGCTTTCTTCAACTTTTTAAATTTAAGGTGGCATTTCATCATAACTAGGTTATGGTCACTATCGATATCTGCCCCTGGATAACTTTTGCAGTCCTTCACCTGGTTCCTGAATCTTTGTTTCACTAGAATGTAGTCGATTTGGAATCTTCTACGGTCTCCTGGCATCTTCCACGTATATCTTCTTCGCAGGGGAGTTTTGAATAAAGTGTTGGCAACCACTAGCCTGTGCTCCGTGCAGCATTCAAGTAGCCTTTCTCCTCTTTCATTTCGGTTACCCAACCCATATTTCCCAGTTATTATTCCGTCTTGACCTTCACCGACGACGGCGTTCCAGTCACCTAAAATAATAAGATTTTCTTCCCCTCTTACCTGCTTGATAACTTCCGCTATATCTTGGTAGACATCTTCCTCATTCTTCGTCTTCATAATCTGACGTAGGCATGTAAACCTGTACCACTACAGTAGCTACAGATTTAGTATCTATCTTCACCATTACTATCCTTTCATTAAACTGCAGGTAGCTTTTAACACGCATCCCGGCGCTCTTTCTAAGCATTATGCCTACTCCAGCATTACCATTTAGCGATCCCGTGTGTATCATTCTGTAGCTTCATCTCCAAAAGTCTCCTTCCTGGGACCACTTCATTTCGCTGATGCCTTATACATCGAGGTTCATTCTTCGCATCTCCACCTTCAAGTTCTCTAGCTTACCGCAGGTGCGAAGTGATCTAACGTTCCATGTTCCTACCCTTAATCTTATCCATAGCCTATCATTTTTGACGGACGTATCCTCTCGAGTAGTCCCCGCCCGGAGATCCGAATGGGGGACTAGTTTACCTCTGGAATATTTGACCCGAGAAAATTCCATCATGTCATTATATAAATTGAGCTACGACTCCTCTGGATGATAATGTGGTGGTTTCCCCTTGCCTTCCACATCGCAGTACTACAGCCGTTAAAGTAAATGTTACCACGCCCGTAGTGGAATGTGTGTCGCTGTACCGACCAGTATGGTCTCCACCTTCGCACATGTGAAGAAGAGCTGCTGCCCTCTACCCCGGGTGATGAGAGGCATAATTGTTGGCGGCCCCCAGTCGCCAAGTAACGGTACCATCACAGGTTATGGTATCTTTTAAATGGCCTACCTTACCCAAGGGTAGCCCAATACCCCCTCAGAATACCGCCGCTTTTTGTCCACGACTGCTTATTCGACGGGAGAACTCGCTTATCTCGCAGCTAACCTCTATATCTAAAGGTCGACCCACCATCCGCAACCCGGTGGACGCACTCGGTGGCTTTAAGCTCAGCCGCGAGCGGATTTTATTAATGGAAGATTTTAAATTGCTGGCAATAATTTTGAGTCTGTTAGTAGCATATTTTTGATATTTTTGAAAATAATAAAAAAATTCGATGTACATTTCTTAACATCGTGAGGATAAATTGTGTTCACCTATTCAAAGTTATCTCGTTAAAATCTACCCAGTGATACGGATTTTATGGATTGATAAAATTGCTAATTGCTGGCGAAAATTTTGCGTTTTTTAATATCATATTCTGTCACCTTTTTGAAATTAATAATAAAATTGATGGATATTTCTAGCAATAATTTTGAATTTTGTTAAAGTATATTATGTGATATATTTTAAAGTATCGAGAAAATTGGATTTATTCCTCTTAGCTTATTTGTTAATAATGGCCTTCTCTTTTAAGAGGATTATCTTTTGAAAATCGGTTAACTTATGCCGATTTTTTCATTGATCCAGCAATATTTTAACTATCTATTTGCTTGTCTTTTATTTTTGCTAGTTTTGAGCATATGTATTGAAAATCGTCTTTACTTTATTGAAACCTATCTCTTGTTGATCGGCTAAGGTATACGCATTTTTTTAAATTAGGATGTTTTCCTTTTAACATTAATTTTAAATTTTCTTGCTGGCATTTTCTGTTATATTTTCAAAGTTATCGAGAGAAATTGATTGATGATTCTAACGTAGTGGGTGTTAGTTGTCATAAGTGTTTAATAGTTATCTCGTGAGAGTCTACCTAGAAATAGAATTTTATTTGCTAGCAATAATTTTGAATTTGTAGTAGTATTTTTTCCATATTTTTCTAGGTTACGAGAAAAATGGATTGAAACTTAAAAGCATATTGTAAAGTTATTGGCTTGACTTTTTAAAAGTTATTTGGTCAACCACGGGTTGAAAATACGGATAGCATAAATGGAGGATGGTTATTAGCCATCAGTATTTGAATTATGTAGTTGTGATATTTTAAAAGCATGTGAGAAAAATGATTTGTTACTTCTAGGCATATTTGGTTAACATTTCAAAAGCTATTCGACGAAAATCCGCCGAGAAATATGGATTTTATGAATGTAGGATGGTTATTGGTAGCTGTTATTTTGAATTTTGTAGTAGCATATTTTAAGATATTTTTTAAAGCATTGAGAAAAATGGATTGATACTTCTAACCATATTGGATGTTAATCGCTATAACTTTTTAAATGTTATCTCGTTAAAATCGGCCTGGAAAAACGGATTAAAAGGAATGGAATGTTGTTATTTGCTAGCTATAAATTGGAGTTTTGTATTTGCATATTCTGTGATATTTTCGAATGTAACGAGAGAAATGGATTGATGCTTCTGCGCATATTGGGTGTTCATTGTTTTACTTTTCAAATGTTTTCTCGTGAAAAACAGGTTAGAACTACGGATTTTATGAATGGAGGGTTGTTATTTGCTAGAATTAATTTTCAATTTTTTAGTCGCATATTCTGCGACATTTTCGAAAAGAACGAGTGTAATCCTTGATACCTTTAAGCATTTTCGGTGCTAATTTTCTTTACCTTTCAAAAGTCAACCGTCAAAATCGGCCTAAAAATACGCATTTAATCAATGGCTATTTGCTAGCAATAAATTTGACATTTCGGTAGCATATCATGTGATATTTTTGAAATATTGGAGAGAAATGGATTAATACCTTTTAGCATAATGTTCGTTATGCGTCTCAACTTTTTTAAAGTTATCTCATTAAAATCAGGTAATAAATACGGATTTTAAGAATTAAGGATAGTTATTTACAAGCATTTATTTGGAATTTTGCATTTGAATTTTTTTGATTTTTTTAAAGTAACGAGATAGTGGATTGATGCTTCTAAGATATTTCCCGACACTTTTGCGGAAGTTGGGCTGAAGGGTAGTTGTGTTGTCTCTCGAGTCTCCTGTAATTTGTTGTTTTTTGTTTTTTTTGTGTCATGTTGTTTTGTAGATGGATGAAGGGAAAAGGATGGAAAATCCCCTTGAGCAAAGCAGTTACAAGTGGTCGGATTTGGAGACAAAAAAACATATTACGTTATATGAAGAAAGCGTAATATTGTGGAATGTGACCCTGAAAGATTACAGAAACAGAGTGAAAAATCAGGAATATTTGCGTGACATTAGTAAGAAGAATAAATACATCAGAGAATGATAAGAGTCACCTAAAAATATAGAGATTGTATGACGAAGATAGTACATAGATAGTACAGCGCCAAACATATAGCTATGCATGGTACCACTTGAGTGGCACAAATTTTCTCTCAATTAGATTGGGATGGACAATTTTACTACTTTACTAGTATTAGCTATTCTTATAAAATTTGAAGAAAATTATAATTGAACTTTCATAACTTCCTTCGGTCTGGTAATGAATTCAAATATACGATTATATTTAATTGGAGTTAACATGGAAGTAGTGGCCACAAGCAATATAAGCTGAGATTTGTATTTCGGAAGGAATCAGGTTCAGTGGATGATTCCTATATGTTTTCCATTTCTATGTTGCCTCTTCCGCTAAAATCAAATGATAAAAACAACATCTTATGGCAGCATACCAGGCCGTCTTCGATCAGGTATTGTAGACCCATTAAATTATTTCTGGAAGATGAAAGTTATGAGGTAACTGGGAAAGAAGTGCAAAAGATAAAGGCACAGATCCTTCCACTGATGCCCTTGGTCATCGAAATAAACGGGAAGAAATTGTACAAAGTATTAGAATTTTGACGTTAAAAGAATCCTGACATATCATCAGGCATTAGTTGAGTAGAGGTGGAATTATTTCATTGGTTTGGAACAATTCTTAGCGCACTTTCCTGTGGTTTTTCCATAAGTACAAGTGAATTTGAGAAGTATGCTGAAAAAACAGAAGAAATATACATGCGTCATACTCATGGTATTACATGCCTTTCACGGTACTTAAAATATAATTCATGGGACAAAAGTGATTGATTACCCCCATTGCATTGTTTTCCGAAGAGGCCCAAGAAGCAACGAATAAGCATATTCGGAAATTCAATGAAAATCACGCGCTAAAATACTCAAGAAAGGACACAATGAGAGATGTTTTTAACCTACTATTAGTCACATCTGATCCTTATGTTTCCAGTATTAGTTCGTTGCACATAAGGCATTGTTATTCCCTCTCGATGGATGCCAGGCAGCTTCTCAGGGAACCAATATTACCTTCGCCTAATGAAATGAGTAATGTTAAAGAGATGGAGGACGTGGAGTCGGTAAATGTCGGAAATGAAGAGAGTTGGGAGAGTAATAATGATGAAGGTGACTTACGTTCCGCAGTTCACTTTCTGTGAAAAACGATTTTACGTGTTTAAGAGCATATTTTTAACGTAATTAGTTCATTAAATTAAGAAAAGCGCATAACTATACAATTTTTAAATGATTTTCTTGATATTTCTGTAAGTGTTAAGTAACATGAAATTATTTTGCAAATTAAATTAATTTTTTCATAAAAACCACCTTGAAAAGACCTGTGCTAGTGTTACTTTGTGTTTTTGTCTATAATTTGGCATTTCTGAATGTTTTCACGACAAAAGATCTGTTTTTTGAGAAAAATAATTTTTTCCCGCTATATTCGCAATTTGTACCACTGTGCCATCCCTTTGGTTACTGTGGATATTTACACATACGTAAACAGGCCAATATGACGAATAAAAACGATTATACTTATCAGAGGCAAGAAAACGTGGGGTTATAACTACCAGCCTCTGACTCGCTGATATCGATTCCCTCAAAACTATGTCCTGTTTTTGGACTTATGGCCCAACAAAGTAGAGCAGATTCTCCAGCTCTGTAGCTGACATCCTGATGAAATTCCTAAACTGTTGAGAGTCCTCTATTTGTAACTCATTTACTTAAAGTCGTGAAAGCTCTCAAATGTTGCCTCCTATCAATCCATTCCTTAACCCAGGTACTCCTCTTCCTTTTTTTCTGTTTATGTACTCTATGCCAATAATCAAGTAACACTATTGTAGCGGAAGTTTGCGCACGTCTACTTCGTGACATTGTAAAAAGCTTCTGACCACGGTACGGGAGGGACCACTTCCGCGAGTTGAAATTGCACCGAATGCTGTCACATGTAAACGGATTTCATACCAACTGTCGCAACCAACAGTGACACTGGCTCGCGCGAGAGCTCGCAAAATAACTCGCGTCCAACTCTCGGGAAAAATTGCATCTGTGAGTTTACACTATGCGACACCACTTGCGCAACTTATGTCGCAACTTTTCTCGCAGGTGTAAACCTAGCTTAAGCATATTATTATTGCTGTTTTGATGAATTGAGAATGAGTTTTTAATGGCAATAAGTTTTAATTTTGCCTTAGCATATTTTTTGATAATGTTGACAGTGAAATAAATAATGGATTGATCCTTAAAAGCACTTCGCCTTGCGTTCAACTAACATTTTCAAATATTATCCCGTTAAAATCGGGTTAGGATATCTATTTAAATGAATGATGGTCAAAAATTATCTCGTAATAACATCAATTTTATTGGTAGAAAATTGAGCGATATGTTTTAAATAACAATAACAATGGCATCTGAGCATATTGTCTGTTAATTACTAAAATTTTCAAAATTTATCCATTGAAAATAATGGAATAATGTGCAATAATACATGCTAGCAATAATATTTAGTTGTGTTGAAATCTGTTTTGTGATATTCTTGAAAATAATGAGATTAATGCATTTATACGTATTGGCATATTGTCTGTTAAACAAACTTTTCAAAAGTAATTTGGTGAAATCCGGGACTGGAATGCAGTTGTTAGGAATGAATGATAATTTTTTTGCTGGTAGTAAATTTGAATTTTGTTGGAGCATATATTGAAATATTTTTGCAAGTAACGAGAATGATGGATTGATGCATGGAAGCCCAAACTATTTTAAGGAACCAATTTTTTCAATGACTAATCGGTAAAAGGCGGGTCAGGAATACTCTTTTTATCAAGATGGAATATTATTAGCTTGCAATAATTTTGGGTTTTGTTGTGGCGAATTTCTTTATATTTTTTTTCAAGTAACGAGAATAATGGATCGATGCTTTTGAGCATTTTGGTTGTTAATTTACTTACCAAACTCTTTAAAAGTAATCCCCCAATAATCGGATCAGGAATTATACGTTTTTTTATGAATGATTGGCTATTATTATTTAGTAATAATTTTCAATTTTCCAGGTTCAACAAGCAAATATGTATGATATATTTTTAAGTAACGAGAGAAAGGGTTTGGCACTTCTAAATTTGTTGCGTTTAAATCAACGAAACTTTTCAAAAGTTATTCGGTTAGAATATGGTCAGGAATACGCTATTTATGAATAATATACGGTTATTTGATAGTAATTACTTTGAGTTTTGTTGCAGCCTATTTTGTGATATGTTTTCATTTAATGAGAATAATTGATTGATTCTTCTATGCAATTTGTATCTTTATTAATTAACTTATCAAAATTTATCCAGTTGAAATCGTGTCAGGAATAGTTTTTTTATGAATCGAGGATGTTTATTGGCTGGAATTTATTTTCAGGATAGGAGTAGTTATTTTTTAAAACCTGTTTATATATTTTACTAGCTGACCCGGCGAACTTCGTACCGCCTAACAATCAATGAACTTACAGTTTACTTACACCATTTATAAATCAAGAGCGGTTGTATCGTTTTTAATCATGTTTAATTTATTATAATAAAATAAGGATACAAATTCAATAAAACTACGTAAATGAGTACCAAAATTGCTTGTCAGAAAGACATTTTCTTTATTGAATCTACATAGGGTGAATCGGAGCACGTTTACGCGGATTTTTTCAACAAATTTTCTTATGTATTAGCTTAAGAAATTTTGGGCATTGTGGTTTAATAAAGCAGTTCATGAAATAAAAATTATACGCATTCAGTTGTTGGCTATTTGCGTTATTAGCTGTAAAAAAATGTTTTTAGGTCCAAGTCTGTTACATACACTTGGCCCATTCAGGGGGGAGGTTGTCACGACCCCAGACCGACGCTTGACTGATGCTCAAAATCGTGCAAGAAAAGCCCCTATGAAGCAGCATTCGCATTAAATGACTTAAGGCGCGCCAGTTTTAGTATCTCTGTTTGGAAAAAATGCACTGCGTAAACGTACTGCATGCGTAAACGCACCACGGTGAGCCCTACACATTCGGGTTTAATGTCTTGCGTCAAGCACCTTCTGAGAAACAACAGTTTTTGTTTTGTTATCAGGCGCAAGATGAAGCGGATGAAGCTAAATAAATATAGCGAAGCAAAGCAGTGACGCAGCGAGGGGAGGTTTTGGGGGATAAACCCCCCCCCCCCCCAAGAGCTTAGAGAATTTTTTTATGAAAGATTTTGTTATTAATATTAGGGGGACGGAAGACTAACAAACAAAACATATTTAACTATTCACACAGCCACAAAACCCACTATTTTGAACCATTTATCTTAAAGAATGTCTGGGGGAAGTGCCCCCACACTTCCCGCTTACCTTAGCGAGTTTTCTATACCCTACAGACCCGTGGTATTAGCTGCGCCCAAAACCCCCTATCCTAGCTACGCACTTTAAGCGAAGGAAGAAATACAGAGGATGGTTTATCGACTCGTGAACATAGCACGCTAAATTGACCATGAGAAAATCATGGGTTTTCATTAGCACATGAGCACAAACAACACAAAAACTGAAAGAATGACCATGCGATTTTTTAATCGTTATCACGATTGCAACACGAATTGTAAATTGAATACGTTTAAGCTCAAAAAGGCATATGAGTTGAGATCATGGAATCTACGGAATGAGGACTTCCTAACCTTTGAATTTTCCTTTGAGTAAAGTTGCGTGAATCACATTCATCACCAATATTTTTAAGGATCAAACACGTTCCGTTGGATAGTTATGGTTGGTTTAGGCTTCGAAAGATCTTGAGCACAGCTACATTTTTCTGTAAATCGTGCCTTGATAAGCCAGGTACGTCCAAGGACTTAAAATATTCAGATAGATAGTTGGTGATTTCGTCTTCGTTTGTTACACATTTAAAAGATTCGAATCCATGCAGAGTACGAACTATTTGAATTTACCTCGTTTTAGTCATCCACATCTTCGTTCTTGCTCGCTAAATCAACCATCTTTGGTTCTTTTGGTGATCAATCATATTCTGGAACTCTTTGTTGATGAGCTCACTGAAACTAATTTGCAATCATTCCAAGGAAATGAGTTAAAACTACTCGATTCCTCGACAGGAACACGGACATTACCGTTTGTCAACAATTGCTTGGAGATTTGTTTACAAACACGGTAGTGGAGTGTCAACTCGAGCTGAGCCACGGCTGGGCATACAATCAGCTCGAATTAAATTTTAAAAATGTAATTTCAATTTAATTAATATTTTGAATATATTTAGTAATTAAAATGTTATATTGTTACTAAATTCAATTATTAAAGTGGTAAAAACAAAACAAATTATTTAATTTGTAGTTTTGACCGACATATCAATTGTTGTGTTACTATAACTCCTAAAAGCATGTCCATAGGAAAGAGATGAATTTTTTTTGTGAAATTATCCTTTTTTTAATGGCCTATATGTTAACCCCGCCTGAGACGAATCCAAAGAACCAAATCTCATTGAAATCGGTGCAGCCGTTCTCGAGTTATAAGTGTTCTAACTAACACGATTTTCGACTTTCTTTTATATACATAGATTTTGATACGCCTAAGCATAGTCCGTTTTAATCAATCAAACTTTTCTAAAGTTATCCGTCGAAAATTGGGTCAAGAGTACAGATTTTATGATTAGAGGATAATTTTTTGCAAGTTATCTTTTTTTAGTTTTTTGTAACATATTCTTTTATATTTCTGATTGCTACCTCATAAATGCGTAGCAAGGTTTTCGGGTTGACCTCCGTGTCGTTTCATCTTCATGACGACAGTTTCGCCGGCGTTGCAGCTGGCGTCTTCAGGTTCGAAGTGTTTTATGCAGGTTTTTGCCCGTCTTATATAGGCCTTGGTTTGGGCTAGGTGCGCTCTGATTAATGGTGAAGTTCGGTGCGGGTGTGATGCACGCGTTCTCTCAGCACTTCAGGAGTATAAAGTAATCGTTAAAAATCGTAAGAATTGTCGGTAAAGTAAAAATGAGTTTACCGGATCATATGCCTTGTCTACACTACTAAGTGACTTCACTTAAGTCCAATCTTAAGTGTGGTGCGGTAGCTACACTTGCGCTTTAAGTCGAGTTCAGCGCCGTGATTGTCTATATCGGGAAACAGTTATGTAGACAGATGAAGATCTAGGAGAGCAATTGGTGATTCTGTCTCAGAGCTGAGGATTCTGTGATCCAGAGCCACAGATATTTGAAATAAACTTCCAAACTCCGTGAATTGACCATTTTGGATTTAGAAGGTTAAGGTGGTAGTGTAGGTGTCACCGGCTTCCTTTAAGTACCTACACCTGCAATTAAGTCACTTAGAACCCATACTTAAATTGCGTAGGCAACTGTTTCCGCACGGTTGACTCTCTTCAATTGTTGTAAATGGCACATGATAATTCCCATCCCACCCATGACTCATCCCGTTTATTGTTTTAAGTTGTGCTGCATTCCTTGATGTTGTTATTGAGCGTTCTATTTCGTTAGTTAACTTTCTAGTGTTGGGGTTATTATTAAATCGACGAATATATTTTGTGGAGACTCTCATCTTATTGTTGGTTTTATTTCCGTGAAAACTAATTACTATGCCTGTTAGTCACGGTGAAACCCGTTTTATAAAACTTAGAAGCGTTATAAAGAATTTTAGGACTGAGACGACATCGAAAAGCGCCGGACAAAAGTCCGAAATGGCTTCTTTTGAGGTAGACAATTGAAATTTGGCACAAATACGGGGAAATAGTAGCTGATTTTGAAATAGCAATTCATTGTTATTAAGTCTCAGCCGTTACGGAGTTACGGAGGCTTAATCATGACGAAATTTCGAAAAACACGCCATTTATCATTTTTCTTCGAAAATGTAAAAAGTTACGCAGATGGTGGAGCAGTGGATGGATTTTCATGAAATTTTTAACATGTTCATCTGTCATTATAGTTTCTTGCCTGTACTTTGCATAAGTTTCAGACATTTTTGTTGATATTTGTGTGCTGTAATGTATCAAAATGGCGGAAGCTTTTTTCAAGCAAAATTTCACTTAAAGCAGTCAATATCTTTTTTATAAGAAATATGTATGTCGAGATATTTCGTAATAATACTAAGAAAACATATTTAAACGTTTGTCTGCAAAAGGTTTGGGAAAAAGTTTGCGGCCCTGAGAAAAAATTCGAATTTTCGACCGCGCGTCGCGGTCCGGCTCCACGCGGCGGACCCCGGTAATATCGATTGCGTGTGATGGTTGAAGTTGTTTGCACCTAAATTCCTCGAATTTGCCTTTTTCAAGCAAAAAACACTTTTGTGGATTTCCTAAGGTTCTATATCGAAGATATTTTGAAAGCAGTATTGGTCATTAGGTCATAAAATGGCGGACATTTTGTTAGGCAAAAGTTGACATAAAGTAGTCATTATCTCTGGTTTTAGAAAAATTTATATCATGATTTTTTGTCAGGGTATTAAGTAAACATAATTTTAAAGTATTCTGTAAAAATCTGCGGAAAAAGTTTGCGACCCTGAGAAAAAATTCCAATTTTCGATCGCGTTTCGCGGCCCGGCTCGGCTCAGCGCGGCCTCGAAACTACTACTCCCCGCACTAACGAATTTCTGAGGACCTTAATGTCCTGTACTCGCCTTACTCAAGACATCCATGCTGTCAATGATAACCAAATGTCATATATTTATTATCGTGGAGGGATACTATATCCAGCGCATGTGTTTGTAGACTGTGATGCCTAACTGTGATGAATATGCTTTTCTTCGGTTACTCCACGGAATTTTCCGAGTAATTATGAACTCCTTCAATTCCTGAGTGCACATGAGGGTGTTTTTGATCCTCATACACTCTTTTGTAGAAGGGTGTTGGGTTGGCTGTTTTCCCTTCCACTCTCTTTGCATTTTCAAACTGCAAGCCGCCAAATCCCTCCGCCTTCACAGCACCATGCGACTCGGTCCCTGAGGGAGATTTTATGACACCGCGCACCCTTTAACAGTTATGATGGGTTTTCCCTGGGTGGACCTTCCCTATCCTTTAAAGAAAATGCATGTTGAGCAGTAGTTCTATCTTTGCATTTATGTTGAAGTGATGTGGTGAAGTGAATTGGGAGAAATCTGTTCTGAAAAAATATTTTTTTGAAGAGAGCCAACTTGTGTGGTACACTTAACACTTAAGGTGTAGACCCGGCATAAGGACCGTGCCCTTCAGATATTCGCGTACGACGGTGAAAGGAAGGAGGCTACGGGTCGCACCGCAGTGGCGCCCAGAAGGGACTTCAAAATGAAGATAATCCGCGCTGACCCTACCTTCCGGAAACCAGTCCGCGTCGGGGGTCATTTTTTCAGTCATTAGATTTTCGGGTTTCTTCGAAATATTTTATATGAGCTTTTTGGGCCTTCGAGAGGCGAGCTATGGCTTAACAATTGCAGTTGTCGATCCATCGAAATCTTCTGAGAAAATCTGTGCAGAAAATAAGAAATTTTCTGCACACCTAAGAAAATCCGAAATTTTTTCACCAACACCTCTGCAAGGAAATAGTGAAGGCAACTCTCGCAGATGCTCGGAGTGACAATCCTGTCGAAGGTCGTGAAAACTGTGTTTAGATGAAGTGTCGAGTAGCGATCATTTTAAAATCCTTGGAATCGATTTGAATTCCTTGTTGAAGGTGTGGAGTATGGCATTAGTCTTTTACCATCGCAGGTGAGCTAAGAGTGCGCTGAAGAGAGACTTGGCTCCATCACGCGCTCTCTTATTCCTCGCTGATTGTATTTTATTGTGACGAGTCTCTTTAATGTTGTTTAAAAGATGTTTAATTCCTTCCCCATTAATGTCAAATCAATCAACCCTATTCGCTACCCGCAGTTGAGTCCTCAAAACTTCAGTCATTAAAATATTGCGATAACTGGTGAATACTTAATACTATCAATCCCGTATGACTTATCGTCTACTTTTATCAAAGAACTCTCCATGAAACTTGTACACAGGTTTAATTGCTTATTTAATAAAGATCAATGTTCATGAACAATTTTCACATTTTGCTGGCAATACCAACCCAAGAGTTCTCGCTATGCTGTCAATGTCACCCTGGATTTTGGTTATACGTTAATGGATGTAAAGGAAAGTCTTTTGTGCTCGCCTCGTTTCTGTAAATTATCGTACAAGTAGGGATGGACGGATCCAGGATTTTTTTTCGGATCCGGATTCGGATCGGATCCTTGATTTTCGGAGCCGGATCTTTCGGATCGGATATTTTCGGATCCAAATGCATTTTCAAATTCCTGACGCTGCGATTCCCCCGATGATTGTTCAATCTCTTGAGAAGAGTCACACTATGTGCCAGTCGTATTTTGCCTTTTTTTTATTTCCCACGGCTTAAATTCTCCTACGTAACCTCTGCGAGAGCTTTCAAACAAAACGGTTCGTGGTAGGACAAGAATCGCATGCGACGGCGCATTCTAAGATAGAATCGGAACTCTTTCCACCCTTATGGCATTGTATTCACTGAAGCTATTATTTAAAATTTCGGATCCAGATCCGATGTGTTCCGCGACTTTGGATCCGATGTATCCCATGAAGGGCAATATCCGCGGATATTTGGATCCGAGGTATCCGATCCGACCAACCCTACATGACCCTACAAGTGTTAAAAATATCGTACTAAAGTTTCGTATTGAGGGACGTATTACTCACAATGTGCAAAAGTGTCTAAAAATATTGAACAAAAAACTCGAAATAAAAACATTATTACGTCATATAAAATGATGTTTCCTGGAGTTTAGGTCAATAAATTAAAAGTTAGCAGCCAACGTTTCGTTTTATTTTAAAAACATCTTCAGGGCTATGTTAGGAAAAAAAAAAAAATTATGAAACAATATAAAATGCAGAGAATTAGGCAATATACAATATATATACATAAAAAAGGAGCAATCGTGCCTTTTTTTATATAAACAATATAATTAATAGAAATATATATAAACATATATATATGAACAGAATGGATTATACAAAAAATTTTGACATACCTCTAAACTTTGAATACATTTATTGATATTTGGTTTCTACGGTATTGAAAGAACCTAGGTTACCATTAATTTTGATGTATTAAATAAAAATAAATTTTGCTGAGGTTATCGATGTCTGTTTTTTTTATTACAGCAATTTTTTGTTTTTGAAATATAAACCATTTCTTTAAAAAGTCTTTTTTTCAATATAATTTCATGATCCAAAATTTCGGCGTTCTCAAAATCAAAAATATGGCCATTGTTTATGCTATGGCTAGCTAGAGCACATAGAGTTATACCACCTTTTATTGTTGATTTATGTTGAGAAATTCTATTTTTTAAATATTGCGATGTTTGTCCTACATAACAAGTGTCACAGTCGAGGCAAGAAATTTTATATATTATATTACTGTTTAGATTTTTAGGGGTTTCAGATTTTATTTTTGTGTAAATGAGCTTGTTTAGAGTGTTATGATTCTTGTGTGCAATTTTATAATTTATTTTTTTGAATACGTTCGAAATTTCTTGTTTGAATTTCTGTAGAAACCAAATATCAATAAATGTATTCAAAGTTTAGAGGTATGTCAAAATTTTTTGTATAATCCATTCTGTTCATATATATATGTTTATATATATTTCTATTAATTATATTGTTTATATAAAAAAAGGCACGATTGCTCCTTTTTTATGTATATATATTGTATATTGCCTAATTCTCTGCATTTTATATTGTTTCATAATTTTTTTTTTCCTAACATAGCCCTGAAGATGTTTTTAAAATAAAACGAAACGTTGGCTGCTAACTTTTAATTTATTGACCTAAACTCCAGGAAACATCATTTTATATATTAAAATAAGGTCAAGAAAAAGGAGAAAATATAATAATAATTATTACGTCAGTTTCATTAAATAAGAGTAGCGTCTTAGATTAAGCGTCTAAATAATTGCTATGAATGTTGTGATAAAGGATTGAAACAGTAATTTCACGGTGATTGAGGTGTTATTCATACCTCATACGTACCTAATTTGATTGCTGAGATATTGAAGAGAAGAAATTCAAAAATGCATTCCACTTTGACGAGGGGAGTATCTAGTCGCCTCAACGGCTGACTAATGTATATATCTATATCGTTTCTCTGCTACCACTTTCCAGGCTCAATATAGACCATACCTATGACACAGCCATCCGACAGCCATCCAGACCTGGTAGAAGTCAGCACCCGAAGCACTTAGTGAGTATACTTCAATTGGTTTGGGTGTGGTTATTTGGGTAATGTAACGATCCTTCGAGATGATACATCGCTTATAGTATTATTTATGGTGTGGATGAAGAGCGGTTATTTCGCTGTGGACATATGCATTCTCCTGTTTCCGCATGCGTTATTTTAAATTTAATGTGCAGATAAAGGTAAAGAATTGGTCACTCGTAAGGAACTCATTCGTCTATCAATAGCTTTTGAGTATTTTCGTCAGAAAAATGTTAAATTTCACTTTATTTATGGATAAAAGAATCGAGGGACGATGAATATTCTTTGGTTTTGAGGTTTCTATGAACTCGATGGAAGGAAAACCGTAATTTACAGTTTTTTAATTCTAAATTTGGTAAATATATTTTAATACGGAATGTTATGATTAAATCCGACATAAATTTGTCCCACCTCTTGTTGTTGGATTAACTATATGTTTTGATAACTTAATTTAACTAGGACGTCCCTCCCAAATTCGACCTGGGATTTGTCCATTGGGTCACAGATTTCGACCGAATTCGGCAAATCGACTTCGCTTGATCAGAAAACGAAGTCCCAAAGTCTTCTCACAATGCATTCTACGGTTAATGATACAAGGGAGGAGTGAGACTGCAACAGGACGGAGCTCATCCCAAAAAAAATCTAAGTTAGTCCTCAATGGGAATTATGGCAATCGGCAAATGTCCATGGGGATAGAAGTTGAGTGGCCGCCGAGTAACCCCAGTCTCACACCATATGATTTATTTCTATGGGGATTTCTGAAGCGCTTATTATTATAATTTAAGTATTATAGCAATTAAGGTAGGTTTACATGGAGCTTCACGACGCATTCCGGCAGTCTGCCCTCCCCTCATTGACTTCCCTTTTCAATTCCAAATAAGGCCTACTCCCTTTCACTCTATCTAAAAATGCTTTTAAGAATGTTTACCCAACATTCTACCCTCTATAATACAGTTTTCTACATCCTCTCCCCGCTAAGTACTCGCTCCATCCACTCCTTCTGTCTACTCCGTATCTCATCTAGAAGCTGCATCTCATCACCCACCATGTCCAGCACTTACAAGATGGTAGTCGTACCTCTTCCTTTCCGTCCACTTCACTTTCTCCATTCTTCTCTACACCCACATGTTAAACGCCTCCAGTCTTTTCTCGTCCTCCTTCCTATACGTCCACGTTTCCGCACAGTAGAGCGTAACATCCCATCAGACTTTTCACTAGCCTTTTCGAGTTGATGGTTTGAGGCTTTACTTTGTGGAATTTATTCATAATGAATGTTCATAATGAAGGGGGGATGCTAAAATCACCAAAATCACCTCACGTCCTCACCTCACACCCTCATTACAGAATCTCCAATGGAAAACAAATAATTCATCACTATGGACGCATTTAATGCATTGATATCACTCGACTGGACTCTACGTGGCCGCGAACTACAAGTGGGCGCGGGCAAGCTACACCTCCGCCAATATATGTCTTATTCCTTAATTTATTATTGTTCTACAACATAATTGTTTGAAATGTTGTCTTATAACTGTGTTTCACTATATTTTATCGCCATCTTCGCCATTATGAAAATAAAAAATAGACGCTACACAATGCGATAAACTGTTATTGAGGGTGCGAGTAAATAAAAATGAAAGCGCGATTTTCACGTAGCTCTTGTAATGGTACCCATTTATTGTAATCTGATATTTTTTTCCGGTGACCTAATAGGGTGGTTTCCTATTATTTTTTTATTGCCTAAATCGAAAGATTATTACTCATGGAGTACGTATTTCACGCTTTTAGATTTTTAAATGACGATATCTATTTTTCGCGATTAAATGAAAAGTGAAAATTTTCAAGCGCGCGAAAACGCGACGCTTAAGTATGAATGTCGGGAAGTCTCTCCGCGTGACGTATTTCTGGTTCCCCCTCCCGCCCTGCGAGGTGACCTTGAGGCGAGGCTTAGCGCTGATACGACGCAGGCTGCTAGCGGCTAGCCTAGTACCCTGCTGGCTGGTAGCGCTTGGCTTAAATAAGGATTATTAATAACTTATCAAACGAGGAAAACTTTCCGACCTTAGCCAGTTTTAATAAGTGATTGTTAAGACATGTTTCCCTGAGCTCTGCGCCTCATGCATGCAATGGTAACCTCAGACGACGTATAACTCCTATCTTCTCGTATAGAAACTAGGTCCCTGTGACGTCACGTGGAGTGGCATCGCATGGGCGCCAATCTGGCCCTTTTCAAATGAGGATAAAAATGGACCATTGCCATTCGTTTAACCCGGTATTTCTAAAACAAAATAATTTGTATATTATGAATACACTAATGGTGGGTAACGAATCGCAATCAATGCCTTTCGTTTTCTTTGATGAAGGAAACCACCCTATTGGGGGCTCAACTACCTCGAAACACAGCTGCTGGGATATCGGGTTTCGCTAAGGAAATGGAGTCTTAGGGGAAGGGTGGAGGAGGGAAAAATGGCTAAGCGTGGGACAGGCGAGGGAGAGAAGGGACGCGATCAGAGCACGCCGGCCGCTTCACGATATACGCTGGCGTTGTGAGGGCACCGTAAGCTCGGGGCGCTTGGCGATCGCCGTCTAGCCCCCCCTGGCCAGACCGCCCCTGTGCGGACTGCACCATTCCTCTAGTTTGCCTGATATTTCAAAACATACCTCTATGACCTTTGATCCTCCAATATGAACTTCGGAGTTACTGTAATGAATACTACGGGTCTGTGAACTACACCCTTTAAAACCTATGGTTCGACACGGTGGTTATCATGACATATATTGCTGTCATGATACCTCTATGACCTTTGGCATCCGTAATGGCCTTGGAGGTCAACTACTGGATAAGGCGAGTATTTGGGCTATACCACTGACTTGGGCACCCGATAAAACCTATGAATTGACGCAGGGGTGGATCTAGGATTTCTTTCAGGGGGCGGGGGGGGGGGGCACCAGCAAGGCCATATCGAGGATTTTGTTCTGGGGGGGCACAAGGATACCTCGTAATACAAAACGAACGCAATGATAATGGGACCGTATTAAAAGTCTTTTTCTTAAGGGTCTGGGGGGGCACGTGCCCCCCCTCCCCTAGACTCGGCTATGAATTGACGTATTTGTTGTTGTGGTATTCTTTCTGTCACCCATATGACCTAAACTGTGACCTAACTGGGTCAACGGTAGAAGTTTCAAAATTAAGTGTTTTTTTTGTTTTTATTAAGTCCGAAAACCTAATAATTGACATAATTTTCATTGAAATTCTGCTTTTTTTCTATCTTGATGTACTATTTTTTTTTTCAATCGAAACCCCGTAAGGCTAATTTTAGATTTTGGTTTGGACCCACGTTGTGAGGTCAAAAGGTCAAAATTGTAAAATTTTGGCTTGCTTTCAACAAAACATACCCTTTCCGATGAGTATGCCAATTATCATGAATACAGGTTGAGGGAAAGAAGCAAAAAAATGGAGGTAAAAAAAGACATACGATGAAAGGGACAGTCTGTACAACAATATGGAGGAACGATCTTGCCTGCACTTCCATATATGCGATGTTTATATAGTTTTAATTAGACCGTTGCACTGCGTCGCGACGTGGCTTAGCACAACGGGGACGTGTGGCGACAACCCATGTGTGTACAATGTTTTCGAGTTGCCTACTTGATGCGCCCGAGAATTGAAAGCGTGCGAATTCCATCGACATTGTAACTCCCCTGGCTAACTCTCGATCTCTCGTTGTGATCGAAATCGTTCTTCAGTCATGAGTGGTCAAAGACTAGGTTCGAGTCGGAAGTGGAAGGTGATGGTTCAAGCTCTAGTGTCACACTCTGCGAGATATTGCCGGAATACCTTCATCGCTTGCATTGGGAAATGTATCAGGTAATCTATAATTTTTATCTATCAACTACAAGCGCAGTGGCGCCGTCTCCATGGGGACTGAGATTCGGAGAAAGATTCGTTTGGGGGGCGGAGCCCCCTCAATAATTCAAGAAAATAATTAATTTATATTATGCTTTGTGAAATCACAACAATATATTCGTATTTTTTATTTCCCATGTTTGACATTAGTTACCTTTTAAAATAATTCAATAATGTGTTAAAATAAATAATTGTAAGGTAGTAAGCAAATTAACTGAAAACAAGTGGTGAGAATCATGATAGTGTTACGGTGCTGCGACAAACTTTGAATTTAACCTCTTCCCGGGGCAAGACCCCCGATATGGGCCCCTCCAATATTTTTTATAAGTCGGTGCCCCTGTCGGCGCATTACATTTCCTAAATTTTCAAAACTGGGTGCTGTGCTTGTTTCCCATCGAAATATCTGGGAGTTATTGCCATAAATTCTAACTGCTGAAGGGATAGATAGATAAATGTGGCAGAGTCTGAAGAAGCTGAAGTTCGTGAAACGTGGTGTGGGATGGTTTTCGAGGAAAAACAGAGAGTGGTGCTATTTAGCACTCATACTGCCGCACCTTCAATGGGCCGAAAGCTTATTTTTGGATCCGAAACGGAAAGACTTTATTCTTGAATAAAATGCAAATGGAAGTTGCACTATTCGTGAAAAACTATGAAGGGCATTTAAAAGTCTTAACACGATCCAGGATTGGAGCCGCTACAGACTCGGAGGTTACGCCCTACTATTAGTAGTGCGTAGGCTTCGATAATTTTATAATAGGCTGGAATTTTGAACCGATTTCCCGAAAGTGTACCGAAAAATAGGGTATTTTCCTTCATCAAAGAAAACGAAAGGCATTGATTGCGATTCGTTACCCACCATTAGTGTATTCATAATATACAAATTATTTGGTTTTAGAAATACCGGTTTAGACGAATGGCAATGGTCAATTTTATCCTCATTTGAAAAAGGCCAATTTGGCGCCCATGCGATGCTATTCCACGTGACGTCACAGGGACCTAGTTTCTATACGAGTAGATAGGAGTTATACATCGTCTGAAATTACCAATGCATGCATGAGGCACAGAGCTCGGGGAAACATGTCTTAATAATCACCTATTTAAACTGGCTAAGGTCTGAAAGTTTCCTTCGTTTGATAAGGTATTAATAATCCTTTTTTAAGCCAAGCGCTACCAGCTAGCAGGGTACTCTGCTACCTGCAAGCATCCTGCGTCGTATCAGCGCACATAGTCTCTCCCCAAGTTCACCTCACTTGAGGCAGCGGGAACCAGAACGACGTCACACGGAGTTTTCCCAGCATTCATACTTAGCCGTCGCGATTTCTCGCGCTTGAAAATTCTCACTTTTCATTTTATCGCGAAAAATAGATATCGTCATTTAAAAATCTAAAAGCGTGAAAAACGAACTCCAGGAGTAATAATCTTTCGATTCAGGCAATAAAAAAATTGTAGGAAACCACCCTATTCTTCCCGTCAAGCTCACTTTCGATTGGGCTGGGTCGCTCCAGCGATGAGTGGCAAACACCTCGAGCTCATCCAGCCCACGAGTCAGTTGTCCGTTGCGCAACGTGAATCTTCTTTTTCATCTGATGAACACTTTCTTTCACGAAAGCCACATTGTTTATTCCACAAATAACAAAATTTATATACATATCTATTGATTTATAATTTCCCGCGAATTGGGTCTCCTGAATGAGTCTTCTATTAAGATAGAATTTTATCAAGTAAATTCCCTAACGATGGCAAATTACATCTTTCGTTGTTCCATTTTTCTTCAATTCATTCTATGTTTCTAAACATATCGGTTTCAATTTGCCATCGACAATGCCTCCATTTGATGATGAAACTGATGCTTTCGTCTCTAACTCCATATTCAGAAGCTAGATTAACCTCAATTGACGACAAGATGCATTCCTGCCTAGCGAATTATAGACAGACGGGAATTAGGGATGAATCGATAGATGAAGATCGATCTATAATATTCACGTTGGTAAACGCAACATTCCAAATCAGCTAACTTTTATTTTCGTTTCGGTCTCAGTTCTGACCTATCTGAAACGAGGTTTAGCGGTTAGTAAACGCAAAGGGTGACAATGTAGTTGCCACTCATTCCTCAATGTCGTAATATATTTTTTTCAATGTCCCTTTTCAGTTTAAAAAGAGCCACCACTCCAAGTCACAAGTCCAATTTGCAAAGACGCTTGGTTGCCGTGATTATATTATTGGCTATATTAGCTGCTGCACTGCTGATTGCTGTGGGAATTCTTTCCTATAACTGTGAGTAACATAAAAATAATTTCTGCTTCGTTCTCACTCAAAAATCCTTCTGTAACTGTACGATGTTTTATTTTTCTCGCGAACTCACTCTTCAAGGTAAAATTACTTGAGTAGCATGCAGGGGCGGATCCAGGATTTTTTTCTGGGAGGGGCACAAGCAAGGCCGTATCCAGGATTTTGTTCTGGGTGGGGCACAAGGATACCTCGTAATACAAAACGAATGCAATGATAATGGGACCGTATTAAATATTATGCATATTTTTGAGGGTCTGGGGGGGGGCACGTGCCCCCGTGCCCCCCCCCCTGGATCCGCCTATGGTAGTTTGTAAAATAATTTAAACGTATGAAATGTGAGCAAATAGTGAGTTTCATATTTATTTCACCTTGGTCAAACGAAGTTTTTTTTAAATTACTTATTCATGTATGATAATTTGAATTTCCATCGCTCTCTAACCCAGAGTTTTTGATATTGGCCAAAAGAATATTTGATGTTTGCAGTTGCTTTAAAAATTTGCTAATTGGCCTTAATTACATTTAAGTCAACATCATTAGTCAACAATGCTAACATTGATTTGACGCAGCTCCCCATTCCTCTCTCCTATCCGCTAACCTTTCTATAGCGACGTATTTCTTCTATTTCACATCCTTTATAACCCTTTGTCCTATGTAACTCATTCTGAGCCGTTCTTTGCCCTTTTTCACTTCCACCTGTACTTCTACGATTGTTTTCATCAGGCCATCATGCCTCATAATGTGTAAACCAAATTGTCCCATCTTCTCCTTGTACTTTTTAAGATACTACTATTTCTCTTTTCTTTCTTAGTTTTCACTCTACGTTTTAGTATATTGTATATTCAAGCTAGCTGAATAAATAATTTTTCTGCATCACCTCTGCTTGCAGCCAACAAAATGAGTGATACAGTCCTGGAGCCACAAGTCTGCACCTCAAACCGATGTGTCGAAACAGGTGAGATAAAGGGTGAACTGGCTATAACACATGTTTGAATGAAAGGGATTTAATTCAGATAATATTTTTAAATAATAGTGTAAAATACGCGTCAATATTCATTTTCAAATTTCCGCCATAATCGAACGCAAAGAAATAAATTATATTTTTATTATATTCGCAGTATTTCTGTGGAATTGATTCATTTTTGAACTTGACTGTTTCTTATTCATCTTCATTTGTTTTTCAGCGGCCAATCTCATGAAGTCCCTGGACTTGGATGCAGACCCCTGCGAGGACTTCTATCAGTTCACGTGCGGCAACTGGGCGGCCAATCATCCGATCCCAGATTTCACGGCGTCCACCGATTGGTTCTTCGAAAGAAAGTTGCACCTCGCACAAAGGATAAGAAGTATGTGCAATCCAATTCCAAATTACATTCATTGAAAGCGCAAGCCGTATTAAGGAATTTCACTGGCTTTTCTGCTCATGCATTGACAATGCCAATATTGTTATTAAATACTTATATTCTTAAATGTTTGGAAGATACGGTCCTTGGATGTGGCTTACTCTTAATTTTTTCTCGGGCTCTACTTTTAAACCCCTGAAAATGTGATTTGAGAATGTTCTCCCTACTATACCAAAAACAAAATCAGGTCTACTGTTCAGAATTTTGAGGTCCATATAGTATACCAAGTGCAATAATTTAAATTTCTAAATTCTACGGACAAAAATTAATTTCTATGGGTAAATCTAAAATTTGGATTCTCAAGCAACGAAATTTACTCAGTTTTTAAGTCCAAGCAACTGTTTTCGAGGAAGGAAATATTTTAGCCCAGAAAAGGACCCCTACACCGATATTACGCTGTACTTACTAAATTAACTTCCCATTTTGAAATGAAGCTTTTGAATGAATTTTTGTTAGGTAATGCAATCGAAGTGAATATGGTAGAGGTTAGTATCTGATTCTATTCATCGCTACAATCAGTTCACCAAATGCCGTCGGCTTTTCTGAGTGTACCCATCCTAATATTTGATCGAGCCAAATGAATCATTTCTCTCCTCCACTTTCGTTACTAATAACAATTATTTCTTTGCAGAAGTCCTGGAGCAAGATCCTCTAGCAGACCAGCCAATCCCTGTGACCCAAGCTCAGATGCTGTTCCAGTCATGTTTAAATACAAGTGAGTGCCTCACATCATAAAATGCTAAGTAACGTTTTGTGTAAATGTTTTTTCTGTCAGCTATGACGCATGTTGTGGAAGTAACATTAATCAAAATCACGATATACAAAGGACCCTAAATGTTGCGACGGATAAACATTTTAATAATTGAAATGATGCTCGGGTTTAAGGATTCAGCGAGTGAGATGAAGTTGCCGGAAATGTTTAATTTTACATTTAACGACTGCTACAACAAATTGAGACGATTTTTTCGGTGCGGTGGCTAGTGTGTTGGCATCTGACCCTGGCGGTTCAAATCCTTGTGATGGCAGCACTGTTTCAGAGACTGCTCGATCCCAGTGGTTGATTGCTTTGAGGAGTTCACCCCAAGTGCAGCACACCGTCCGTCGGATGGGTCGTTACTCCGTGGTCCCCTTGGCGCCTTTCGATAGTGCATCGTAGATGTTATATAAAATTCAAACTGGAAAGATTATCTTCCAAACAAAAATATAAAGCGTGTTGCAGCTACGCAAGATCCAAACCAACAAAATGAAGTGCTTGAATCCTAATTTCTTTCACAGCAATCCCTTTTTTTCTCTCTGTAACAAAGTCGCCAATTCAAAGCAAAACACTGAAAAATTAAAACATGAACGCAACAAACAACAAATGAACTTCAGAAAATGTAAAAATAACAACAAAGGAAACGTATATAATAACATGCATACTAATGCAAACTTAGAATTTTATAATTGCAATGAATGCTTCGGTTAAAGTAATACGAGCCTTTTGTTATTACACCCTTCATATAAGCTTCACGATAGAGACGAGCGTTTGGGAGGGCTCTAGGCGATCGCCGACCTCTGGCCAGACCGCCCCTGATACTAACATATCACGTTCCCCTGTTCCACGTCATAATTGCATTCTATTCTCACTGCTCTCTCACCTGTATTCGCTAACCATGAGCAGCATAATTCCACCACCCCAAACACACCGAGATACAATTGATCACAAAAGAAAAATCGCGGGTGGACGTTTTTCGATAAATTTTCTCGTTGACGAGAGATCTGGCATGTTCTGCAAAATGTATTTGAGAATATTTATGCGTATTTTCAACTCCCTAACTCTTAATTTTTTTAATATTTTTATATTATCTTCTTTCGATTTTAGCCGACTGTGCGTCGGAGTGTTTTCTTTCGGGCTCCTTCACCTTCACCACGGTCGGTAGTTGCGATGAAATTCTAAAACGGTTCGAGTACGATGTAACCATACTTATTTCATTTTTTTAAATAGACATTTCTAGCATCGACATATTCTAAGCAGATGAATATAGAACAAGTTAATACTGAATTTTTAACGACTACAATCATTAGAATAATGATGCTATCAATAAAAAATTTAAAAGTTATGGTACTTTTTCTCACAATTTATTTAAGACGACCGGTTTCGTCGCAGAGGCGACATCTTCAGGCACAGAAATCGGTATTTTTGTTGTTATTTGGTTGCTATTGCTATAAAAATAACGATTTCTGTACCCGAAGATGTCGCCTCTGCGACGAAACCGGTTGTCTTAAATAAACTGTGAGAAAAAGTACCATGCCGTTTTAATTGTTTACGATGGATTTTCACAAAGTTAAGTCTGAAACAACCGAGTTTATTGATTACACCAATGTTAACACATATTTCAAATCAAAATGAATGACTCCCCATCACGGGCGCAGCCAGCAATTGAGGCGTGGGTTTTTTAAAAATTAATACTGGGGGCATAAAATATCCGCCAGGGTAAGCGGAAGGTGTGGTGGCTCTCCCCCAGAATTTTTGAAAGGTATAATGTTTAAATAGTGAGTTTTAGGGCTTTCTGAGGGTCATTTTATTACTCCTTGCACTATTCTATAAGTAATATCAATTTAATTAAGTAAAAGGTAATGAACTTAAAAATTTATCAAAGATCTGGGAGGAGGGTTATATCTTTCAAACACCCACCCTCCTCGCTTCGCCACTGGCACCCATGTCTTCAAACTTTTTATTCGGGCTCACACGTGATTTTGCTGTGAGATGATTTTTTTCGCGGTGGTATAGGTGCTTAATACTTAAAACTATAGAATTTTTTCAATTAATTAATTTGTATCAGCGTACTCGCTGTCTCTACAACTTCCTGCATACGTTTAGGGATTGATCCCAACTAATTTCTCGCACAAATGTGACCGAAATTCAATCCACAAGCCGCGGACATGCGCCTCATTCACCCCTACTGTTGTGGCGCCCATTGGTGGCAATTCCGTTTTCACAATTCCCCACTGGGTTACAGTCAGATTGATGAGCCAGTAAGTGTTCTTCTTACGTTGTTAGCGGTAAAATCAGAAGGCGAGGCCATGAGATTTCCAAATAGAAATATTTAGGTTTGATTAATCAAAAGTTATTGAAATGTAGAAGAAATGGATGATATCCATTCGACCATAATTTCTTAATTATTAATAGTGGTCGCTTTATTTCGCGTGAAAGAGTTCATATACCACTTTATTTCCACCTGGGCCTTAGGGCTAGTTCTCTATATACGCGAGACGGGATTTAGTCTGGAACCGATGATTTATTTGGACTGAGCGATTTCAATATATTTTCTCTTCCGTGCGCACACATGTCAATAGGCGGCATATTTCGCGTGAAGATATTGTCAACCATTGTCAACTGTTTCGGATGTGTTCTCAGAAGGCTCGGTGAACACGCTCTTTAAGTAGGAATTTAATAAATTGGTTTTATCGGAACTGTTTGTCAACACATCTCCATTATCGTTTCTCAGCGAACATACGGTAGATCTTCCACCTTGAACTTCCCGAACATAAGACCAAAATGCCTTTGGATTATCCCGTTGCTGGTCTACAAGTGTTTCCTGAATGCATTCCTGAACGCTTCCTTCGTGGCGGCTTTAGACAACTTATATTTTTTAATTATTGACTCGCGTTCAATAGCGGATGAATCCGTGCTGACTTTATTCATTTTAGCATGGCACGCTCTCTGTCGCCTCAATGATTTTCTCACTTCCGCGTCATACCATCTCCATTGGCTAGCTTCTTTTATGTTTTACTAGGGATGTAGCTATTTATTCCCGAGGTTACGAACGAAAGAAAAGCTTTCCAAACACCCTCTACATTAAACTTTATTATTGATTCCTGAAACGCGGGGAAAGCACATTTCAGATGACTCTTGACCCTTTCAAAATCAGCCCTTTTAAAAATGAAAATTTTACCTTCTTTTTTTTTAAATTTTCAGTGGTATTTAGAGAAAACTTTGCTGTTACAACACTATGGTCACTTATTCCTTCGACGGTTTTCACGTTCGTTACCTGATGAGGTATATTTGTCGCTAATAAATCAAGAATACTTTCTCCTCTGTTTATGCACGGATGCTATTTGAATGAATTTAGTATAAAACTTTTGATAACGCTTCGCAAATCACTTTATCACTCCCACCAGGAATGAAGCTATAGTATGCCAATCTATAGAAGGTACGTTGAAATTTCTACCTACAATGAAGTTTCTTTCAGGATACTTGGATGCTATGCAGTTTTTTTGGGTTTCAAAATCCAACATTCATGTTATATCTGAGTTGGGATGCGTGTAATACGAACAAACTAACATTGTTTTGGATTTTGGGCATGTAATTGTAAACCACACAAATTCAACGCTGGTCTCAGTCTCGGTTACCGCTTGGCTTACGATTGATTTCTTTACAGCTATAAATACTCCGCTTCCAGCTCAATTAATTCTTTCTTTCCTAAAACGGCGAACGATTATGGGAAGATCTCATTGTCTGAATCATCACCCGTTAGCCAACTTTCAGTTCCAATAATTACGTAACACTTCGTACCATGAATTTAATGCTGAAAATCGGGAATCTCATTTCTTAAATTACGGCAATTAACCACAGCCGCGATTATTTCTTCGGAACCAGTATTTTTGCGATTCGGGACTATTTGTGATTCGCTCTTGTCGATTAAGCTATTTTTAGGCTCTATACCAGTGATGATTGGAACTGCAAATTTAAATGTCTCAACATTAAATTTACTTGGATCTTGACCGCCTTTGAAATTATGATATCACGAAAAATGCTGATTCTGAAACGCTGTTTTTTCTTTCTATTACTATATTCACTAACGCTAAAACACAATCACTAACTCGATTAACGCAGCTACAACAGGGCCTCTTTACATGCCAATCACTCATTCGATAAAACAATTTACGCAAAATAAGTCAACTGGTTACCAAAACAAGTTATTCTGCAACACTGCAACACCAATGTTATCCGGCCGCCGGGCGGCGCGGCGATTCGTCGTTCTGCGCATGCTCGGGCGGCGTCCAAAGACTTCCACAAGGCACGAGCTTAGATGCGTCATAGCATCAGCAGCCCCCACCACTACCACTCTTCATGTAACTGCATGGATATGGATTGGGACGTTCTGGCCAGCGCTCCTGCAAATACGCAATTCTCGCGCTATTTTTGCGTGTTTTACCTACATTTGCGATGTATTCGATTGAAAAAAATATACTGTGGTTGATTCCTCGAAAGTGTTCAGTTATGGCAATTTCAATGGAAAAAAATGACGGAAATAGGGCCTGTGATCACTCCTGCCATCTCTGAAAATGATTACGTGGGAGAGTCTTAATTTGAGCCGTCATGTTCGCCATCCCTGAACTAGTACGTGGATATTGGTCTCTGGGTCGTTGATAAAAAATTACCGCGTACTGGATGCTATGCAAATTATGAAATTCGTTGGAATGTATAATCTGTGGAGATCAATGGAAGGATAAGGGTAAAAAATTAAAATGCAATGCAATTATATAGCCAACCACGTCATCAAATTTTAATGCATCCCGAGGTAGATCAAAAGAAACAAAATTTGGTTTTGGCATGCCAGAGTGATATTGTGACGATGCCTTTGGTGACATTCATCGTGACATGTAGAACAATTTGGCCATGCAGGGAAAAATAACATTGACGCCCGAATAGAAAAATCTCCAAAACGAAAGCGTTCGATTAATATTATTTAACCTAGTACAGTTCATCGTGAATGATCTACTGCTCTAACACAATTTTTCATGTCATTGTATGAACAGATGCGTGACAACTAACAATTTCAATTTTGCAAGGACCAAAGTAATATAATTTGGAACTTGAATACCTATTGTGATATTAGAACAGTGAATCAGCCCTTCGATGCATGCCCTTATCAAGGAGTTCCTCTTCTTCTCAGGCATTTTCAATTCGTACTCTTGGAGATGGGAAGACATATCTGATGGACCTCTCCGCTGTCTTCCTCGCAACTGAGTTTCACCAGCATTCCTCCCAGTTATCCTGTTCTGCATTGGTACTGGTCTCATTCCACCATGGATGAACGACAATGCTGTGGGAATGATGTCTTTTTTCTCCATCTTCACATGCATTACCGTAATCCATGCTTTTCGTCTGTGAAAAAAAGAAAACATACTGTTAAAGATAATGTTTAGCTGATCTGTAATGTACAATGAGAAACAAATTTTGAATGGTGTCGTTCACATCGAAAGTCGCCACTCATTGAAAGAATTTTTTATATAAATTTTGGATACCTAAGCTTCAACGAAAAAATCATTCTTCCCGCGTATTTTTTTCTCCTTTAAGTTCAATGTAAGAAAGCACGAAATTTGTCACCCAGTTGCCACGAGTTGGTGACTTCATTGTATTTTCTTGTTAATTAATTCGTTTTCAGGAGAGACATATATTAAGGGAAGTTATCGCTAGTAGTGACGGATACAGCATAGGTACGATCCTGGGGGTTACATCCCAGCACAAGGGGAGGGGGTGGTCGGAGATGTAACGAAAATTATGAGGATTTGGAAGCTTGTTTTAACACATTAACGTTGCCCAATTTAAAATTTATCAAGGAAATAACTTTTTTATAATAAATTTGTGCTTTTTTAGTGATTTGCGTTTTACTGGCTATTCTGTCCTGTATGTACTCGTAACTTAAAAAAATTTCAGTTATTTAAGTTCATATTGTATACTACCTCTCTGGAACTGCCACTGATTGCATGCGAGGATGCAAACCACTAGAGAGAAATGCACAGGGTCAAGGCGTAGATGAGAAGCGATGTCGAGCTTGGATTGTGGTGTTAACATCATCAACTTTTGTGCGAGAAGGTGATAACCATCAAATTTTCTTCGCGAAGAACTCGAGAAGTGGGTGACGCAATTAAAAACGGAAAAATTTAGATCCCTCCATATTTAAAAAGTTATCAAAATAAATGTAAAAATAATGGTAAACGAGCTCTTTGTGAAAATTTCAAATTTTCGTTATTTTTGTAACTTTTATCGTCTTGAATAAATATACCGTAAGTATCAGTAAAGATAAACCATATTACCATTTCTTAGGATTCAAATATGATTTGCAATGGCCTTGGACTCATTGGAATTAGAGATAAAGTTAAGACTAATAATTTGTTGTGCGATTCAGTCGTTAAAGGGAGCGTGTGAATTGTTTGAAGTATTTCGCCATCACGGATTTTAGCAGTTCATCCCTTTTTTCAATTTTTGTGCACTTTGCTACGAATTATTCTCATACCTGCATTTTACTTCATCTACTATATTGATTGAAATATCAACATTACTCCTCCTTCGTGGTTACTCACTTAAATGCTAATTCCAATCGAAAGAAACAACATGAAAACACTATCGTCATAAACACCCTATCAGATCTACCGCGGAATCTAGGTTTTCGTCTTTTCAAAGCTGGTCTCACGCACAGAAATCGATGATCGCCATTGTTCATACTTCGTATGTTCCTCAGAGAAAGGAAATCCTCTACCCTCGGCAAAAGTATTCTAATTCAATTTGAATTATGTACTTACATTTTCGGATGAATGTCTTTGGTAAATAGCGGATCGCAGATAGGTCGGTGCTGCTGGATCAGCTGCAAACCTGTCACCAGGCATCGCACCTTCCCGTTCTTCCCATTCTTCTGTGGGCTCACGTTGGCATAAATACCCAAAGTCATATTCATCTTGGAAGCGAGCATTTATCGCGTCCATTCCATTGGTACAAAATTCCATCTGCTCAGCTGGCTCATAAGGATGCTGGAATGCACTAGGTTGTTTTGAGGGAAAGTGTTTTTCGTTTTTAACATCACCATCGATATGATGGTATGGGTTCTCGCGGTCCATTCCATTGCGCGGTCCATTCATAGCGTCACCTTCGGTGTCAAGGTGAGGGCTATCGCAGTCCATTGCACTATCTATTTCCTTTGTCTCGTCTTCAGCCAACGTAAATGAATTATTGTGGGCATCAGCACGTTCTACTGGGATATACATTGGTTTTGATAAATCACCTTCACCACGGCCGAAAGTGTCATTGCATCCCATTTGTGTGTTAATGCACAATTTTTTCTTCATAGGCAGCATTTCGGAATTATCAAAATCATGAACTTGGTTTGGTAAGAAGTGGTGTGCATCAATAACGATATCGTTCCCATGAAAAGGAAGACAATCACCATCAATTTCATTTTTCCTTTTGATTCCTTTTCTCTCTGATGGAAGAACTAGATAATTGCCGAAATAAAAGCGTTCATTTACGACGTTGACAGGAAATACATCACCTCCTTCTCCATGGAAGCGTTTGGCGTTGAGGTTCCCATTTTTGTAGCCGTTTTCTTCATCCCAGCTGTCTGCCTTCCGTTTACCTGGCACGAAAGAACGATATGAAGTGCCAGGATTTTTTGGTAGGGAAAGCTGAGAACTTACCACCTCAATACGAGTATCAGTGTAATTTGTTTCCTCACGTCTGCCTTTTGCCTTTATCAAATCACCTTTTGCTTTGTATTTTGCAGTTTCGCGACCAAATCCCTCGTTTCTGTGCTCCAGGTGGGCAATATATTCATAATCCAGCCTCTCTTCCAGGCTGTTGCCTAGCACACTTCCAGAGAAATTCGTTTCAACTCTCTTTAATAACCGTTCCATGATGTACGTAGCGGAAAATATAGATGGCGAGATCTCCTCTTTGGTTCAACTCCAAATCCACGGAGTGGAATCGATTCTGAGATTCTATTTCAGGAAATAAATGCAATCTGTTATTTGCAGGAGTTATTTTTTAACTCTGCTGGTCGAAGTCGAAACTCCGCCGGCTGTAGCTCACTGCAAACCCCTGCGAGATGTCTATTTTCTTCCTCTGCTACTCAAGTGATTGATGTATTATTCACTGTAACTGTTTAATACTGTAACCAGCGCGTTTAAACTTCGTTTATAACACCACAATATGCTATCGCATCCGCTCTCTATCGCTTGGAAAATCCAATTGATATAATGTCACCGTACGGCTACGTTTTACTGGTTGCCAGGGTGAACGAAAGTATTGTTGCGGCGCCAGATATGCCCCCTGTCTTATGGCCCGCTGTTGTATCGGTAGTACGGCCTTTCGCCCTATGCTAAATTCCATTGTTTTGGGTTGAATTCAGTTCAATGTAGGATAGGACGGATGGAAAAAGTATGCTTTTTAAAGATTATCATGTTCCCTGAGTGGTAAAAACCATTCGCATCCTCCATCCTTTTACGCCGGATACTGATTTTGAAGCATGTTTCGTAATGTTCAATGTTGTTGTTCAATGTTTTGAAGCGGTTACAGAGTTTTTAAATTAAGCTCCACTCCTTGCCGGATGATGGGTTAGTAAGTATTAAATTCAGTGGCGTAGAGAGGTGGATTCAGGTGGGCCGGACCCCCCTCCCCCGAAATATTGAGACATAAAAAAATAAATTAACCATGGAGCAGGGGAAAGTCGCAAGTGATATATTATTATACCCTTATTAAAAAGGATTGCCCTTTTGTTTTATAAATCAAACTAGACAAATTAAATATTAAAATGTATAGTAATGAAAAATCATGAATTTAAATAATATTTCTTTGACAAATTAATTTTTTCCATAATGAAAAGTGTTAAAATTAGTAAAAACCCGTCACTAGGTACCCTGTTCTTGAAAAATTATCCTCCGGACCCCCCTGTTTTTGGATTTCCACCCCCACCCCCCGGAATAAACTCCTGGCTACGCCACTGATTCAATTTATTCAAATACGAACAGGTGTTAGTGTTAGTGGGAAAAACTTACCTGAAACCATATTGTTTTCCTTTTCGGTATCTCTCAACTGTCATTTTATGAAATATTCTTTTCTCAAACTGTGTGACACAATGCTTCGGATACCATTGCCCTTTTGATTCAAAAGCCCCGTGATTCTTTTAAAAGTGTCTTGATTATTAAGAGCGAAAATACTTCCATATGGTGGGAAATGTTAGCGGTTATGAAACGATGGAAATAATGCTGGGGCGAACTTCTTTCTCTCCGTACCAAAAGTGTAGAGACTCCAGTTTGAACGCTTATAAAAACCATACACTTTAATATATTTACTTGATTTTGGTGTTACTTTTTACAGCATTACTTTTCTTGTTTTTTCTCAGGTTCATTTTTAATTTTGGTACGAACAGTAGGGGTATGCGCGCAAATAAATTCATGGCTAGCCCTGGAATGTAGGAGCCACAATCATTTGGAACAAAGTGCGTTTCTATTTCAAAAGGCCACCGTGAAGGCAGTTTTCTAAAAGGTGGAAGTTCTAAGGAATGCAGAACGAAAAAAATAAATGGGAGAAAAGCGCGAATATGTGAATGATGAAGAGTTGTTGGTAAGTTAGATTGTATGTTACATAATCGACCGAGTTTAGTACCCGAGCCTTCGCGAAGCAAAAGAGTAGGAATAGCTACATCGCTGCTGCGTTAATACTTACAACTCTTCATCATTCACACATTCGCGCACATGTACCAAGTGGATTAATAGTTAAGTGTATTAGATAAGTGTAATGAGTGCGTGTGAACCTGATGTCGTGTTTTGTGGACTGACTTTCGGTCGATTCTTTTCCACGCTTATGGCCTAGGTGGGCGAATATATTGAAAGTGCCTGTTACATTGCATTAAATGCTTTCGCTTGAGCACGCGTTTTGGAATTTTTTTGTTTTTACAGTTTTTCAATCGTTAAAGAAATTCAGTACTAACTTTTTCTTGAGTCATCAGCATAGATAATGTTGATGTTCAGGAGATCTTTAAAAAGTGAAAAAGGTATTATGATTTAGGACTCGAACACACCCAAAACTTCACCGCAACTACCGCGCACAGTATAGAACTACTCGGGCACGGAGCGATGTGTTAGTAAGAGAATAAACGGTGAGTCCAAATTTGAATCTTAAAATAGGAAAATCCTCGCAACAGAGCCCGAAAGAAAGCACTCCGACGCCCAACGTGATCGTGGACGTGAGTTAGCCCAGTGCATTCCATCCGCTAATCTTAATTCTCATTGTCCTCATGCTCCTGGAGTTCGACTCCAGCTTCGGTGGCTAGGTCGCGTCCACCTCCCTCCTAGTCTGCTTTGGGTGGCAAACGAACATAGAGGTCGCTTTATGTGCCAACCTCACAAGTTTTCACCGACGACCCATCTGTTAAGTGGGACTCTGGGGTGTTTACATACTTTTGAAAACGATAGCACATGTTGTAGAGAGTTATGATAACAGATATCTTATGGTTTGATTATATGCTATTGTCATGATGTTTTTCCCTTTTATAATGCACGATATTTTTTGAGGGACCGGCGGAATGGTGAGAAAATGATAAGTCCTCGATGTAAGGTTGGATTCGAGGCACAAGTGCAAGGACGGGAATAGAAAAAGCCTAAAAACTCACTATTTTGAACAATATATGTTGAGACATTCTACGGGAGGGCTTACACCTTCCGCTTACCCTGGCAGGCATTCCATTACCCCAGTATTAGTTAAAAAAAAACCCTAGCTTCAATTCCTAGCTCGGCCCGTGATGGGTGTCATCCATTTCGATTAGAAATAAATGTGTTATTATTGATTGAATCATTATTTTAATAATTGTTATCAATAAAAAAATCAGTATTAACTATTTCTTTATTCATCTGCGTGGAATATGTCAATGATAGAAATACCTATTTAAAAAAAAATATGTTTACATCGGACTCGAACCGTCCCAGAATTTAATCGCAACTGCCGACCGCGGTGAAGTTCTGGGAAGGAATAGGTGCTTCATAAGCGGTGATTCCAATGTGTAAAGATACTGAGAGAAAAACTCACCAAGGAGCCCGAAAGAAAACACATCGACACACATTGGGCTGAAATCAAAAGATGGTGGCCTGGACCTCAACAACAATTTCAAGAGTTACGTATTTGAAACTTCTCATAAATATTCTGAAATAAATTCTGCGTAGCATGCCAGATTTATTTTTTCCTTTGCTCTCTCGTTAACGTTATCAAAATTGAACAAATTCAGTGAAAAACGACCACCCGCGATTTTTCTTTTCTAATCAACTGTATCTCGGTGTGTTTGGGGTGGTGGAATTATGCTGCTCATGGTAAGCGAATACAGGTGAGAGGACAGTGAAAATATAATGCAATTATGACACGGAACAGGGGAACGTGATATGTTAGTATCAGGGGCTGTCTGGCCAGAGGTCGGCGATCGCCTAGGGCCCTCCCAAACGCTCGTCTCTATCGTGAAGCTTATATGAAGGGTGTAATAACCAAAGACTCGTATTACTTGAACCATAGTATTCGTTGCAATTATAAAATCCTAAGTTTTCATTAGTCACTTTATTCACAACATGTTCAAAATAAAAAGGTCACGTAAAAGTAAATAAAATAAAAGTGTTATAAGATAAAACAGAATATGATGCTTTTTTGAAAGGTTTATTGAAAAGATTATTTTTCACGTTTTTTTTTGTTTGCCAGTGCAGTTTAACAGAGAAAATTGTCTAATTAGATACAATCGAACTGTAATACATAATTAAATTTTACATGCGCTGTGAAATTCTCACTTTTGCTCGTATTTATTCTTCCGTAATTGCTATTTTTATCGAATTTGATCGTAATTTTTCTTCCGAAATTGGTATTTTTATCAACTTTAATTTTATTTTTAAGAGCCAGAATAGCGTCAAAATCCATTTCCGGCCTTGCGATTTTTCTAAATTTTTCCGGGGGAGGACCTACAACGCGGGAGAGGGCTGGAAATAGGGACCCCCCCAGATGGGCCCCAGTAAACGGCCCCTAATCACCCCTCGCCGCCCCTGATAGTATTGTACTGCAGTAGTTAAGTACTTCAACATGGGAAGAGGGACAACTGAATGGTAAAATACATCTTCTGCGGCTGGGATATGGATAGTTAGAGGGAACCTGCAGACCACACGAGGCATTTTCAAATCCATCTACTTTTGGGGGATGAAAAAATGCCCTATCCCCATTCCAGACCTACCACCCAACGCCAGTTTACGTCATCATGAATCACTTCCCTCATTTCTATTGTATCTACGAAAATCCTCCACCCTTCTTCACATCGCAATTCCAGAAACCTCCCTCCCCGAAATTCTACCTCCTCCTCAACCACTAGCCCGTTGAAAGGCATGAATAGGCTGTCATCCAAGAATCACACGAACCTTAAAAATGTGCTGAAACTTGGGTCGGTCGTGAGTGTCGAAATGAGCTAATGTGGTTTAATCATGTCAAAGATGGAGATATTGCTAACTCACGTCATGTCATAGCCGGGAGAGGTCGTGTCTTTGCCCATCGGAGTGACGCAGTTCAGCGGTCAGGGTGGATAAAGTTTTTGAATCATCCCCAAAGAACCGAAGTTAGCTCAGTTGCTGGGCGACCAAGTCAGGAGAGTGTTGAATATTGATGCTTGGGAGAGGTGTGTGTAAGTGAAGTGTTGAGTAAGAACGTAATTGAATTATAATGCGGAACAGGGGAACGTGATATCTTCATGAGTTACTTAACTTGGGAAGAGGGAAAATTGAATGGTCCAACATAATTACAGCGGATGGAGTAAAACCACGATCGGGACAGAAAAATGGATAGTTGGAGCGAACCTTCAGACCGCGTGAAATTTTATTAAATCCATCTACTTTTAGGGGATGAAAAAAATGCCCTATTCCCATTCCATCGTGCACATCACCCATTACCTTTTACGTCATCATGAATCACTTCCCTTGTTCCCACTGTATGTACGAAAACGCTAAACCATTACCTCATCTCACAAATCCAGAAACCTCCCTCCCTGAAACTCTAACCCCCACCTCACCACTAGACCATTGAAAGGCATAAATTAGCTGTCATCCAAGAATCACATGAACCTTAAAAAACGGCGTGACGCGATTCAGAGGTCGGGGTGGGTAAAATGTTTGAATCATCCCCAAAGAACCGAAGTTAGCTCAGTTGCTGGGCGACCAGGTGAGGAGAGTGTTGAATTTTTATACTTGGGAGTGGTGTGCCTTTCCCGGAGAGTGAAGTTTCGTTACCTACTTCCAATTTTCTTTAACACGGGGATTGTGATTAGTAGTAGATAGTAATGTGCGCCAATTGTTCGTTGCGCACCGCGAAAAAGTGCATCGCTCGAGAAGCAGTTGGTAATAATTTCTCTTTTGAAATCGCTGTATCAGTTCATGGCGTTGAAATTGCGTTCGATGGTGTATAAGTGTGGAAGCATAACTGGAGAATAGTGTGATATTAGTGTTTATATTGGTGCCGTGAGAGTCTTTGAAGAGGAACGCCCGAATCAGCGGTCCACGAATCTAAGAATATAGCTTCATTCCCGACGAGTGAGAAAAAATGGCCCCACGTCAAAGGTAAATACACAAGTTCTTATAATCATCGAATTTGAAAGCTAATTTTTACCTGGACATGAGCAGTTTTTAATGAGGAAACCATCACATTGACTTTAGGAATAACATCGAGTACATCTAGAGTTCTTTTCGCGATCCGGCTATTGCAAACTTTAATACATCCGATTTAATATTTTTTCGAACGTAACTTGATTGCTTGAGAACTTAAGAAAAGATATCCTCCAGTACGAGAACGCCATGTTACGATCCCCTTAGATTTGCAGGTCCGAAAGAAACGATAAATTAAGAGAGATATTTTTCCGAACGTATGAGAATTCATATAATTTTAGAGGATAGCGGCAATTTCCACTGTATTCACAGGGTTTATTTACGATTGTCAATGCTGCATAAGAGGCCTTGCTAGTGTCGCGTAAATCCAACCACAAATAGAGTTAAGTCTGCCCATGAAAGTTGTATTCATGCTATTTCACATTCAGATTGTGACCCAAGTTTTCTCATCGCGATTTGAATTGCCCGTTTCTTTGGTGCACACCTGCGTACCTCCGATGTTTCAACCTTTGTTACGGTGTCTGTTTCCAAAGATCTGAGTAATGTAATGTCTTGTTATTTTCAGTATTCCGAGTATATTTATTTTATAGTGCGTATTTCGGATTAAAAGTTCAGTGTTTTTGGTAGCTATTAATCGTACTTATTGCTAATCATACTAGGGATAAAAATGTCACATAGAATAAAAAGGTCTTTTGAGTCCTAGTCTGGCAATAAAAATCATTAATTATGTTAGTGTCACCAAAAGGTATTTTATACAGGCCTGACGGTACAGGAGTGACAGTTTTTTTTATCGCTTTCACTGCTTTTTAATAAATTGTGATATGGCACCGTTATGAAGTACATTGGAATTCCGTTAATCCGAAGCAATTTGTACGGAACCCTATTCGGAATACTTGATTGTTTGGAAAAGCCGAAATAATGTTGATGAGACCGGTTTGAAACGGCAAGACTGTACTCGCCGTGCGTTTTTTGACGCCTCATACTGCTAGCTCACAGGCGCGCCTTCGGCAGTCAATTATACTTTACGAATTGATGATAATGCGCCAAAAAACTCATCCATTCTTCGTTTGTAATGAATTAGCTGTTCGCATTCTCTCGCAGTTATCTCAAGGAAATGTTAATTTTAATTCTTATTTACATGATTTTCGTCAAACGCAGTATCATTCTAGCTGTTTGTGACCATCATCGCAGCCTTCGCCCTCCGCCGACCACCAACCTGCTATGTATCGCCGGTGCCCTCACAACTTCAAAGACTCTGAATAGCACACGCTTTAAGTCTTTTCCGTGGTTTACGGTGAAAAATATAACCCAGAAATGGGAGACTAAAGGCTTTCAGTTTCATATGCATTGCATATTTGCCACCGATATCCTATATCCTGGGCGACCAGTGAAATCATAACAAAAAACTTCCGTTTATTGTATTATTTATTCTACTTTTCGGCATAAGGCACTATTTCTTATCGATCTAAATTTTTGAATATTCATTCATCACGAAAGTCATTTAAAACAAGGATTGTAGTGTTCTGTGTCAGAGTGCAATACTTGAAGAATATCATCTATTGTTCCTCGATCAATATCTCACCTTTGTTGTGTGTTTTTTTTCCTTTCCTTAATCCGGCCAAGGGCCAGTAAAATTCACTTAATAAGCCGCAATGGGAGGCCTTTTTTTCAATCTGGAGAATTAATAAGTTCAATGCTTTAAGCAAAGAGCTTCCAATTTGACCATTTTTATAAGGACAAAAATTTGAACGTAACACTTCAGTACTTAAAATTAGTTACGTCTCCGTTGTAAGGGATAACTAATTGTAGTCTATCCCGCATGAAATCGAATAGATTCTGAAATAGATAAGGACACCTGGATCAGAAAAATTTGTCATATTATAAAGCCATTTATCATGTCAGTGGCATCATTTCCGTTTTGTGGAAAATCTTGGAGGAGGGAAAATAACTCTATTAAATATCCGATGTAAAATAAGTATAAAGATAACCGTAAATAACCTCAATAATTAAAGACTTTTGCTTTCAGTAAGAATAATTTTGAATTGAAAACATGTTGAATTATCATGGTATCCAATCATTGTGTACTGAAATAGGAATCCTCAAAGTTTATTTTCACCGCCATTCATTAATGTCCATAACCGTGGACTAATTTCTCATTCTTTTTTCGCCACTAAATGTTTCTCACCCTTAAAAACCGTGGTGTTGCCACTTTAATAAAACCTTTGCAACAAATCGTTTGTAAAAAAGATGACTTAGATGAAAAACTCCGGCCTTCAGCGATAAAGGCATTTCTTTATACAGTTGTGGGCCGGCAGTTGTATTCGTCTGCGGCAGCGTCTTCTCAAATATTTTTATCGCATACAGGTATTAACCGTAGACCTTTGCATATGTTCGCCATAGTCATTGTAAGCGTGAGGGCCACTGCGGTATAGACAAAGAGGTGGTTGGTGAAGGACAGAAGGAACTCTGATTAGGACACGGAAAAAGTAGTCAAATTTGACTGCACAGTAATCTGCCCAAATGGCTACGCAATATAGGAGTTGAATTTCAGCAAATAAATAAGCGCCTAAGAGTTCAATAGCCATGTAACATCCACTGGACCTCGTGCTAGGTGTTACGATAGTGTTGGCATCGACGACTCTTTTGGTGGAGCTGGCTCACCGCTCACAGCACACTCCAGAGAGCCGCTCGCACAGTGCGACTCACTGTCATGAAAGCGTATTCTGAGTTAAGGGGAGGGGGATGAGGGAAGTGGAGGAAAGGGGCAGAGGGGAAGGTGGTGAGGAGGAAATTTTCTGAGGGAACATTTTAAATATAACATTTCCTTCATCACAATTTAAAAAATTCATTTGAAATCAATCACGTATTGCATAGTCACAAATATTATCAGGTGATATAACTTAGGTTCTATTTCTGCCGATACGTTATATATTTCATGGAAGACAGAAAATGGATTCCGTCTCCTGTGCTTATAGATGACGGCAATTTAAACAATTCTGTTGTAACAAAATAATCTCTCCGAAAATACATGATCATGTTAACAATCCATAATTAGTTTCCTCGATTAATCTTAGTTGTTTGTGTTAGAATAAAGCGATGGATAAGTTCTAACAACTCGTATCTCAAAATTTGTCCGGTTTGAGTTAATACTGCTAATAATGTTAATACAAAATAAAATTCAAGCAAAAAACAACTCATTGTTTGCGAATTAATGTCTCTTTTTCAGTTTCATCTATTTTTGGTTTTCAATTCAAATTAAAATTATGTCCAAATAAAAAAAGGTTTTCTTTTGGCTATCCTGAAAAGTTGCTATTTATGAGATATGTGTTGTTAGATTTAAGCCATCGAAGTTTTCATTTTTGTCACGTACATATTATTTTAATATATTTGCAGTTGACGATAGCTTTTGCATGAGTATATTCAACCCTTTTTCTTTCTATTGATTGATTTTCCTTTTCGATTTTTTATTGATTTTTGGCGAGTTATAAAAATTAAACAAAAAATCAACTTCAGTTTCGCATGCCCTGAAGATTCTAAAATGATTATATAGCATTCCCGGTTCGAAATGAAAAAGTCGATGTTTTGATTTTTGGCCAGCTTTTTTCGATTTCAGTCCATTGTGTGACGGGAGTCTGACACAATTCCAGGGCACAGTGTTCGCGAAGGGAGTCGCGACACACCATTAAGACTCTCTCGCCTCACAGCTCAATAGGGTAGTTTCCTTCATCAAAGAAAACGAAATTCATTGATTGCGATTCGTTACCCACCATTAGTGTATTCATAATAGACAAATTATTTGGTTTTAGAAATACCGGTTTAGACGAATGGCAATGGTCAATTTTAACCTCATTTGAAAAAGGCCTGATTGGCGCCAATGCGATTCCACTCCACGTGACGTCACAGGGACTTAGTTTCTATACGAGTAGATGGGAATTTTACATTTTCTGAGTTTACCAATGCATGCATGAGGCACAGAGCTCAGGGAAACATGTCTTGATAATTACCTATTAAAACTGCCTGAGGTCGGAAAGTTTCCTTCGTTTGATAGGGTATTAATAATACTTATTTAAGCCATGCGCAACCTGCTAGCAGGGTATTCAGCTACCTGCTAACATCCTGCGTCGTATCAGCGCTAAGAGCCTCGTCCAAGGTCACCTCACTTGCGGCTGCGGGAACCAGAACGACGTCACACGGAGTTTTCCCTACATTCCTACTTAGCCGTCGCGTTTTCGCGCGCTTAAAATTTTTCACTTTTCATTAAATCGCGAAAATTGGATACGAAAAATATATATCGTCATATAAAAATCTAAAAGCGTGAAATGCGTACTCCAGGAGTAATAATCTTTCGATTTAGGCAATAAAAAAATAATAGGAAACCACCCTATTTGCTGAGCCGCACATTTGAACGACTGACTCGCGCAGTGCTCATCACTATGCTGCGAAGTTTTAAGATCAGAGCAATGTCGACAGCGTGTGTACAGTATGAAATCAATCGTCACGGAGACTTGATCAGAATAATCTCTGGCTCGTTGCATGATACTTTACAAATTGATTATTCTGTTTCGATTAGTGTCTGACTTAATGATAAATTCGTGAGAATTAACTACCTGCTTGTCCGGTTTTCACTGTTGGTTTAAGTTTTACGCATAATAAAACTACCTTTGTCAGCAGTTGCGGTGGCGAATGGAGTAGATGTGAGACTCTGCTGGTGATTGTTATTATATCAAGCACCCGGTGTGGGAAGTTTTTTTTTTAAGTTTTTTACCCTGTACGGCCGTTTTACATTTATTTTTGTAGTGCAAAATAATTTTAAATTTGCTGCAATAGCTTTATGAGGATAATTTTTTAACGATAATGAGTTACATAAAAGTTATGAATTGTGTAGTTTTATACGTATGATTTCTATGAATGACTAGTAAATTTTTAAGATTAGGGATTTGCAAATGAGGGTAACCGTAATGGTGAAGTCCCAAAAAAGCCTATTCGCTAAGTAGATTGTTCCGGCTGAATAACAGCCTCGAATGTTTTCGCCCCTCCGCTTGTGGGGAGGTTTGTGGAGTTGTATGCTATACTCCAACACCCGCCTTCTAACTTATGAGTGGCTGCATCGAAAATGCGCCACCATGGCCCACGTACACCTCCACCGACATAGAAGATTATCCTCGATCAAATGGCGAATCCTGATGTCCTCGGAATCGTGGCTCACCGTTCTTCTTCGCCTGTTTATCAGTGACTCGTCGCCTTCTTTTTAAACGCCTTACTCAGTAATGAAAGGTATCATGACCTACCCGAAGACGTCCGTCTTCCAAAATTGAGCGTTCGTAATGCCCTCATACAAACTGGAATTATAAACATTATATGCCCCTTATACCGGGGAAATAACTATATTCGTCACATTATGACAACGCACTATAGATCCAGCCACGAATTTTTCCCCATATTCTACGAAGCATGATTCGCCCACGACTCTCTTAGAATGGAGTTTACACTCGTCGGGACATCTGCGAACACGCTCAGCGTATTGGGAATTGAAAATGCCAATGGGCTCAATCGTTCCGGTGGTGTCGTCTGTAAAGGATCATGCAACGAGCCAGGGATGAGCGGCGCAGCGAGGAGGGGGGGTTTTGGGGATAACCCCCCCCCCCCAGAGCTCAGAGATATTTTTAAGTGTAATCAATTTTATTTTATTGGATTGATATTATTAATATAATAGTGTAAGGATTATTAAATATCCTTCAGAAAGCCGTAAAACTCACCATTTTGAACCATTTATACTAAAATTCCTCAATTTATTAACCTCGTACCTACCGCTTATCCTGGTGAGTATTCCGTACCCACACACACCCCGGTATTAGCTGCACCTAAACCTCCCCCCCCAAGCCTTAATTCCTAGCTGCGCCCCTGCCAGAGATTACGCGGATCAAGTCTCCGTGACGATTGATTTTATGCTGCACACACAACTGGACATTTTTCTGATCTTAAGAAGTTCGCAACACCAAACACGAGGTCCAGAGGATGTAGCATAGCTATTGACTTCTTACGCGCTTATCCATTTGTCAAAATTCTACTTCTTTAATGCATAACAATTTCTGCAGTTGACTGTGGATTGAATTTTGACTACCTTTTCCGAGTCTTCCAACCCCGCTTCAAAGCCCCGAACATTAGCTGTATGTGCGATGTGTCACGGCCTACTCTTCCAACCTTATTCTAAGGGAAATAAATTCCTCGGAAGTTGCGAGTCCTAAGTGAAGGCTAAAGGCAAACTTAGTAGTTTTCAATCGGGAAACTTTGGGCTTCTACGTATGTATTTATTGTCGTCGTACACATTAGCCTAACGGAATGTTAGGATTGCCCTTACATTTTCCGACAAATGGTGCATTGCGCATGCCTAAATTTTTCAAATATTTCATTATTATCATGCAACTAATGCTATTGCGAAGTCTTAAAATATTTCACTACTGGCGTTTTCCGCTGTTTATTTAGTCCCTACTTTCGACTTGTAATGACTTGAATTAAATAAATACGCTTTTCCCCCGTTCAACGGAAAACCTCTAAGAGACCCTCAAGCAGGGGCACTGCCAGGAATTTAGGCTGCGGTGGGGGGGGTTTAAGTGCAACTAATACCGGGGTGTGTGTGGGTATGGAATACCCACCAGGATAAGCGGTAGGTGCGAGATTAATGATTTGCGGAATTTTAAAATAAACGGTTCAAAATGGTGAGTTTTACGGCTTTCTGAGGTATATTTTATTAATCCTTACGCTATTCTATTAGTAATATATCAATCCTATTAAGTAAAATGGATTAAATTTGAATATTTCTCTGAGCTCTAGGGGGGGGGGGGGGGTTAACACTCAAAACCCCCCCTCGCTGCGCCACTGCCCTCAAGCACAATGAAATTATATTTTTGAGCAGCCTTGAACCCTCGGAGAAATAGTTTGTCTGTTTTCAATTCATATGGAAATGCCTTGCTCAATATTCTATGCCAAATAATAGTTTCCTGAGGAATTCTATGGAAAAACTTAAAATAATAATGCAGTTGAAAAGAAATGCGAAGTCGAATTGACTAAGGTTACGGAAAAATTGAGGCCTTATTCAGACTTCATTTATTTCATTCATGTGGATATCCGAATGTATTGATCAATTTTCTCTCTGACCGATTTCTCTCATACTGAAATGAGATGTGTAAATAGAAGTTTGTGAACTTTATAATTTCTTTAAAACTTGATTTTTAATCATAAAGATGATTCTTATGAACGCATATTTGAATGTGAACATGTATTAAAATTAGTCATTTTTTTAATGAATTAGTCAGTTATTAAACAAATAGGTGTATCATATCTCATCTTTAAATGTTTTTAATCCTGTAAACTGACAAAATGAGAATCAGAAGAGTATCAATTATGATTTTCATCTATGTTAAGCAATTTAGAAAACTGCAAATAGTGCAGAAATTTGAAAGGGTTGAAGGAACTTATGGAAATCGTCTCTGTGTTCGAGTAAATATAGGAGAATTCTTTTTCTATTATTTTTCCTTGATAATTAAATTATAATTAATATTTTCCTGGCTAAACGTGGGCTCATCTCACGGACTGATATATTTTTTCTCGTGTTTTCAGGCATAATCAATCTATTGATTCTTGAATCTATCTCCTCTGATTTGAGTGGAATGTTTTATTTTTGAGCGAATTGCTTTCCGCAATGTATTTAATGCCCACAAATAAATGCATTTGCTCTTTTTGTTTATGTAGACTGCTTTACTTGTGTGTATGATGACATTTTTTTGCAAATATTCGGCTGCTTACTGGAAATATTTGTTTGCTAAGGCCATTGCATAATTCTACCAAACACTATGATTCACTGGATGATCAAAAAACTCTATCGCACCTCTTCATTTCAAGAGAATATTGCAAATTAAACCAGAAAATTAGGATTATGTCGCATTGAATCGTCTTCCATGTAATCGCAAGAATAAAATCACTTCATTGATAGGAAAAAGTGATGAGCTACTCATTTTTTATTTGCTACATCTTGGTTCTTAACTAAGTCTTTTCAACTTAAAACGGCAAACATCTTTACCAGATAAGCGGATTTTACAAATTAGAATGCAAAAAAACATAACTGTCCTACAACTGCATTTTTGACGCGAAATTCCCACGCATAATTGAGCTCTATTTAATTTCTGAACCTATGTCTAAAGTCATTAAAAGCTGAAAGTAGTGACTTAATTAACAGCAGAAAACGCCAATGTTTCTTCGAAATATCATCATTTCAATGATGATAATGAAATATTTTAAAAATGTATGCATAATGCACATTAAATTTAGTGATGAAAATTTATTGGCAAGCCTAACATTCCGTTAGCTCCATGTTTTTGATGAAAGGAAACTTGATTTTTTGGAACCGTTCGAAATTGTAAATTTCCCCGTTCATTTTAAATTGTGGATGGATCGAATGTTCCTATTTCACTCACTTCTACTGCACATTACTCTACCTCCCATCCGTCGCCAGTGTACGACATCATGAGTACGCTACGCTGATTTTTCACGGCTTTTATTTAGTCTCAAGTTCCCAGCTGTTATGGCTGTCTACTGTGAGTTTCATGGCAATTTGTAGAGCCAGGCGATTAATTTCTCTTTAACATCATGGCATATCTACGGCTTGCTTAAGTGGGGGAGGGAATATGAGAGGGGGATAAGGGATGTTTTGGGGACTTGGCGTTTTCAGAAGGGGTATAGTCACAAAGGGTTTTCAAAAGTTCGTTCTGCGTCGCTGCGAATGATTTCTCAAACCGGGGAAGGTATGATTTGAGAATGGTGAGAAGGGGAGTTATCTTCAGGTCTTTCCTGATTTTTTTCTGTTGGAAAAAAACCAAGGTGCCCCAACAATTCTTCTTATGATGACATTTTCGGCAGATTGAATTCGTTTTAGGTGCATCGCTGCAGCGTGGAGCCAGGCCGGGGATGCGTAAGACAGGAGAGGCTTGATGCAGCTGTTGTATAGGAGCAGTTTTGTTTTGAGGCTCAGCGGCGAGGTAGATTTTAGAAGAGGTCGCAGAGCTGCGTGTATTCCTTTCGCCTTATTGATGGAACATTTAATGTGGTCGTTCTAGGTTAACCGTTAGTCCATGTGGACGCCAAGGAATTTCGTGGATCGTTCTTTCGGGATTCTTTGGTCGTCATCATGAGTCACTTCCCTCATTTCCATTATATTTAGGAAACACTCCGTAGCGAAGGAAACCCTCCCACTTTCCTCGTCTCTCAAATCCAGCAAATCCCTTTCCCGGAACCCTACCCTCGCCCTTTGTATATCTGTAGGCTGTCATCCAAGAATCATATACCTGAAAATGGCATTATGGTCTGAAACCTAGGTCTGTCGAAATAAAAGATCGTGGAAAGAAGACTAAGAGATTTCATTACATTAAAGAAGGAAAAATTGTTAACCGACGCCATGACCTAACCGGAAGAAGCCGTGTCTTTCCCCTTCGGCGTGATGCAATTCGAAGCCGATGCGATGATGGGTAAAAGTTTGAATCAGCGCTGAGGAACTGAAGAGAACTCAGTAGCTAGATGTCCATGCGTGCGGTGTGTTGACTTCCGTAATTTGTGAATTCTGTTCCTTACTTCCAATAATCTGTAACATGTGATTCCAGTTATTTGCAAATGCAACAAACCGGAATTTTCCCTGTGCACTGTGAAGAAGTGAATTGCTCTACAAGATGTTGGCAATAATCTCAATATTGAAACCTCTTGATCAGTGCATGATCACAGTGTTGTAAGTGCGTTCATTGGTGTACGTATGGAATTATATTGTGGGAATGGTGTGATGACGTGTGTCTTGGTACCGTGGGGGTTGTGTAAGAGGAATAAACTGCCCGACGGAATTTCAGAATATGCCTTCATTCCCTTAAAAAGTGGGAAAATGGCCACATGTCAAAGGTAACATTAATAGTTTAAATAGTTATCGCATTTTAAAACGTATATTTCGATGCAAGCACTTGTTTATGAGAAAACGGACATTGTGCAGTTATAAATTACATTCCGTCTACATTGATTTATTTGCGTTATGTAGCTGTGGTTGAATGCAGTTTATATAACATTTTTTATGAACGATACCACAGTATTTCCAGTACTACCGTATACATCCCGTATTTCTCCCCTGGTCGCACTAGTTCTTAATTCATTTGTTGCTTGTTGCCGACATGAACTCACCAGTAATCCCCAGTAAAGAGAGGGAAATGATGAAAAGATTGAGTATCATAGAATTATGTCGGTAACTTATGTGGGAAAAGCCAATGGATTTTCATTTCTTAAGTAAACTCAACCAATTCATCGCGATCGAAATATTTTAATGTGTGTAATCCTAATGACATATTTGGAAATATTGATATTTTGTATGGGGATATTTCTTTTGCTACATTGTGACGAGTTTCATATGCAAAGAAGCGTAATCTACATATAATGCAAGTTTTAATGGACAATAAAAACTATTATTAAAATGCCGCGTCAACGTCCTCACGCATGATTAAATAAACTAATTAAGGCAATGGAAATTTAATTTTTCTTTACCTTTCTCATTATCAGAGGTGGGAAGCCCCTCTTAGTTATTGTGTAAGCTTGTATTTTTAAACGAATACCACTGAAAAGGTTAAAATGCAGGTCATAGTTTAAAGTTACTAGTGAGGTGGCATGACTGTGTTTTATTTTTTGAAGACTATATATTTGACCCATAGCTTACGATTCTTCCTTTCGAGTGACAAATTAAACTAACGGTCTCTAATCATTAGTCGTATTTCTGAATTAAACTCAATTATTGTTATCATTAATATTAGGAAGAAATCTGCATTGAAGACTATATTTTCAGGGGTGGCAACCAAATAATTTTGAAAGGAGATTTATAACAAAATTCATGGAGCTCATAAAAAATTTCATTTCTTTCCGACGCATTATTCTGGGTCTTCGTGTTAAAGGATACGGAGTTGATGCTTATACCTTAAGGAACAAGTGTCCGTGGAAAACCTCATCCCGTATTCTAAATTATTAAATTAATTACCGTGACTCGATGAATAGGTACTTGAATTCATAGGCAACCTGGTCGTAAGCACTATTGTAAATCCCATGCCATCAAGAAGAGGTAGTTATAAGTAAGTATTGAAAGCGTGCTAATTCGAACATTACTTATTGTGCAATTAAAACCATTTTTCATACGTTCTGAGTTACAGCTAGGAAAAGATTGCATCAATGACAAGAAGTTAGGCTCGACATGCAATATGGTTTTAAAGAAGGTTACGGAAACTGATATAAACACGAACTTTTAAGATTTCCACGTCTTTTTGAATATTTTGTAAACGTAGTATTTTTGTAAATATTAAAGATAACTTTGGGTATTCCGATATCGCAAGCGTTTCTAAACGCCTGACGTTAGTGTATCTGCCTCACGACCCATCTAAATTACAGCACAGGAGTGACGGTTTTTTATCACTTTCACTGTTTTTTTATAAATTGTGATATGGCACCGTTTTGAAATCATGGGAATTTTCGTTAATCCGAACCAATTTGGACGAAAAAATTTGAAATACTTGATTGCTCGGATATGGACTACAAAAAGAAAAAGAATACCGGTTTGAAACGGAATAAGGGAACGAAGGGAAGGGAACGAAACACAAGGGAACGAAGTGCATAGGATCACGTTACTGCACAAGACTGTACTCGACGTACCTCTTCTTCGACGCATCATACTGCAAGCTCGCAGCCTCGCGTTCGGCAGTCAATTCTATTCCACTAATGTACGTTGGTGCGCAAAAAACTCATCTATTTTGTGTTTGCAATGCATTTGCTGATCGCATGCTCTCGCAGTTCTTTCAAGAAAAGATTTCTCTCAATTCCTATTTTCAATGATTTTCGTCAAACGCTTACTGCAGTGTCTGTAACCATCATTGCAGCCTTCATCCTCCGCCGACCACCTCCCTCATATATATCGCGGTTGCCCTCACAATTTCAAAGACTCTGAATAGCACACGCTAAGGTTCTTTTCGTGGTTTACGGTGAAAAATATAACCCAGGAACGGGAGACTAAAGGCCTTTAGTGACATAGGCATTGCATATTTGGTCTTATCTACAAGTTTATCTAAGAGGTCAGTTCCACTAACAAGACTATCGTAACGACCTTTCACATACCTGGCAGCTCTTCTTTGCACGCGTTCTAACTCTGTTATTAAGCCTTTTTCATGAGGGTCCCAAACACTGGCAGCGTATTCCAAATGTGGTCTAACGAGGGAAAAGTAGCTAATTTCTCTCTCTTTGGCGTCGCACTTTCCTAATATTCTTTTAACAAAACCCAATTTACGATTGGCTTGACCGGTTATTTCTCGAATATGTTTATTCCACGATAGATCATTATTGAGTCTAACTCCTAGATATTTCACGGATTCGACAGTCTCTAATTGGATGCCCCGAATGATATAGCTACGTTTTAGGGAGTTATTCTTCTTCCAGAAATTAATTACGACGCATTTTTCCAAATTTAATTCTAACTGCCAAGCATCGCACCAAGCTTGGATAGCAGCAAGGTCATTCGTTAGTTCATCTATATCTTTGCTGGAACGGATTTCTCTGTAAACTACAGCGTCGTCTGCAAATAATCGTAACTTACTGTGCACTACTTCGCCAATGTCGTTTATATAAAGAAGGAATAGGAGTGGGCCAATGACACTACCCTGAGGAACGCCAGAAGTGACTCTAACCTCATTGGAGACTGCACCGTCTAATACTACTCTTTGGACGCGGTCGCTCAAAAATTCTCTTATCCAGGAAATGACATCTTCGTCTAGACCATAAGATTTCAGTTTCATTATTTACTTTCCGTGGGGTACTTTATCAAATGCCTTTTTGAAATCAAGAAAAATCGCGTCTACTGGAATGCTGTCTTCCCCGGAGACTAAAATATCGTGGGCGAAAAGCGCTAACTGAGTTTCGCACGATCTGCTTTTCCTGAATCCTTGTTGAGTTCCCTTTAATAAGTTTTGCGCGTCTAGGTGTTTCATTACCGAGCTGACTACGATGTGTTCAAGGATTTTGCAAGAGATGGACGTTAAAGATATCGGCCTGTAATTAGATGGCTGTTCCTTGTCTCCACTTTTAAATATTGGCGTTAAATATTAATGACCATATCCGTGGACTAATTGCTCATTCGTGTTTCACCACCAAACGTTCCCCCCCCTTAAAAAATCGTGGTTTTGCGACTTTAATAAGACCTTTGCAACAAATCGTTTGTAAAAAAAAGATGAACTAGATAAAAACCACTGCCGTTCAGCGATAGAGGCATTTCTTTATACAGTTGTGGGCCTGTAGTTGTATTCGTCGACGGCTTCGTCTTCGCTAATATTTTTATCGCATACGGGTGTTAACCGTACACCATGAAATAGGCCTTTGCATATGTTCGCCATAGTCATTGATAGCGTGAGGCCCAGCGTGTGTTCTAGAGGAGGGTGGATGTCGGTTAAGGACAGAAGGAACATCTGATTACGACGCTGAAAAGGTAGTCAGATGTGACTACAGAGTCAAATGCCCCAGTGGACAGTGGCGCAGCGAGGGGGGGATTTTGGGGTTAAACCCCTACCCCCCCCCCCAGAGCTCTGAGAATTTTTAAAGTTTAATCCATTTTACTTAATTCGACTAATAGTACTTATACGATAAAGTAAGGATTATAAAAATATTCCTCAGAAGGCCGTAAAACTTAACATTTTGAACCATTTATCTTAAATTTTTCCGAGGGAGGAACCCCGCACCTCCCGCTTCCCCTGGTGGGTATTCCATTACCCCTAACTCCCCAGTATTAGTTGTGCCTAAAACCCCCCCATAGTCTCAATTCCTAGCTGCGCCCCTGCCAGTGGCTATGCCTGATAGGAGTTGAATTTCAACAAATGAATAAGCGCGTTAAAATTCCATAGCTATGCTACGTCCTCTGGACCTTGTGCTATGTGTTGCGAAGTTTTAAGATGAGAAAAATGTCCACAATGTGTGTGCAGCATGAAATCATCCGTCGCGGAGACTTGATCCGTGTAGTCTCTGGCTCTTTGCACGATGCTATACCCACTACATCACCGGGACGATTGAACCCTCAGGCAGTTTCAATTCCCAATACGTAGCGCGTGTTCACAGTGGCGGATACGTATGGGGGCGCAGGGGTGCGCGCCCCCCAATAGGGTAGTTTCCTTCATCAAAGAAAACGAAAGGCATTGATTGCGATTCGTTAACCACCATTAGCGTATTCATATGATACAAATTATTTGGTTTTAGAAATACCGGTTTAGACGAATGGCAAGAGTCAATTTTTATCCTCATTTGAAAAAGGCCAGATTGGCGCCCATGCGACGCCACTCCACGTGACGTCACAGGGACCTAGTTTCTATACGAGTAGATAGGAGTTGTACATAATCTGAGATTACCAATGCATGCATGAGGCACAGAGCTCAGGGGAACATGTCTTAATAATCACCTATTAAAACTGCCTAAGGTCGGAAAGTTTTCTTCGTTTGATAAGGTATTCATAATCCTTATTAATTAAGATATTTCTAATCATAGTGAGTCTAAATTGTGTACACCTATTCAAAGTTATGTCGTTAAAATATACCCAGAAAATACTATTTTCGGAATGGAGTATTTTTAATTGCTGGCAATAATTTTTCGTTTGTTAGTAGCATATTCTGTGACATTTTTGAAAGTAACAAAAAGAAATGGATGGACATTTCTAAACATTGTAAGGATACATCTTGTTTCCCAATTCAAAGTTATCTCGTTAAAATCTACCCAGATATACATACTTTATGAATGGAGGAATTTAATTTCTGGCAATAATTTTGCGTTTATTCGATGACATTTTTGAAATAAATATAAAAATGGGGGGATATTTATAACCATAGTAAGTCTAATTTGTGTTCAACTGTTCAAAGTCATTTCGTAAAAAATCTACCCAGACACACTGATTTTTTTCATGGAAAATTTTTAATTGCCGGCAATAAACTTTGCGTTTGTTGGTGGCATAATCTGTGACTTTTTTGATAGTAACAAAAAATGGATGGATATTTTTAACTATAGTGAGTATAATTGTGTTCACCTGTTCAATGTCATCTCGTTAAAAACTACCCATCAGACGGATTTTATGAATAGAGGATGTTTAATCGCTGGCAATAATTTTGCTTTTGTTAGTAGCATATTCTGTGACATTTTGGAAAGTGATTAAAAAATGGACGTATATTTATAAAAATTGTTAAGTTAAATTGTCTTCACTATTCATAATTGTCTAATTTAAATCTACCCACATTATCAAATTATATGAATGTAGGAATTAAATCACTGGCAATTATTTAGTTTTTATAAATAGCAAATTCTGTGACATTTTTGAATGTGATAAAAATATGGATGGATATTTCTAACCATAGTGAGTCTTAGTTGTTTTCACGTATTCAAAGGTATCTCGTGAAAGTCTACCCAGACAAACGGATTTTATGAACGGAAGATTCTTAATTGCTGGCAATAATTTTGCATTCCTTCGTAGCATGTTCCATGAAAATTTTGGAAGTAATTAAAAAATCGATCTACATTTATGAACATTACGAGGATAAATTGTGCTCACCTATTGAAATTTATCGTGTTAAAATCTATACGAACAAACGGATTTTATGAATGGATGAGTTTTAATTGCTGGCTATAATTTTGCATCTGTTAGTAGCATATTCTGTGACATTTTTGAAAGGAGAATAAAAAAATAAAGGCATATTTATAAACATTGTAAGGATACATTGTCTCTCCCTTTTCAAAGTTGTCTCATTCAAATCTAACCAGATTAACAGATTTATGAATGGAGGAATTTAATTGCTGGCAATAATTTAGCGTTTATTAGTAGCATATTCTGTGACATTATTTGAAAGCAATAAAAAAATGGATGGGTATTTTTTACCATAGTCAGTATAAATTGTGTTCTCTTAATGGGAGTTGTCTCGTTAAAATCCATCCAGACGATCGGATTTTATGAATGGAAGATTTTTAACTGCCGGCAATAATTTTGCGTTTGTTCGTAGCATGTACCATGACAGTTTTGAAAGTATTAAAAATATTGATGTACATTCTTAAACATTGTGAGGATAAATTGCGTTCCCCAATTGTAAGTTATCGTGTTAAAATCTACACGGACGGACGCGGACATTTTTGAAAGAAGAATAAAAAAATAAATGCATATTTATAAACATTGTAAGGATACATTGTCTCTCCCTTTTCAAAGTTGTCTCATTCAAATCTAACCAGATTAACAGATTTTATGAATAGAGGATTTTAATTGCTGGCAATAATTTTGCGTTTGTTAGTAGCATACTCTGTGACTTTTTTGAAAGTAACAAAAAAATGGATGGATATTTCTTACCACAGTGAGTGCAAACTGAGTTCAACTGTTCAAAATCATCTCGTTAAAATCTCCCCAAACACATGGATTTTATAAATAGTGGATTTTAAAATGCTGGCAATACTTTTGCGTTTGATAGTAGCATATTATGTGGCATTTTTGAAAGTAATAAAAAAATTCGATGTACATTTCTTAACATCCTGAGGATAATTTGTGTTCACCTATTCAAAGTTATCTCGTTAAAATCTACCCAGTGATACGGATTGTATGAATTTTTCATAGCTGGCTAAACTTTTGCGTTTTTTAGAATCATATTCGGTCACTGTTTGAAGTCTTTGTAATCTAGTTTGAATTCCCACCAATTCAATTCGTTCTTCCTTTATTTATAGAGTAAGTCAAATTTGTGTTAAGTCAAATTTTGTAACTGCCCCCACGTGTTCCGGCACGAGGGTAGTCAGTCAGCCTTTGGTCGCCAGGTAGAACGGTCGAACGGGAGAGTTCTCCTTTTTTGTAATATATAGCATTTTCAATCATCATAAACCGCCTGGTCCTTCGTTTACATATTTATCATTTATCTTTGTGCCCATCGCGTACAGTCACCTTTTTGAAAGTAATAATGAAATGGATGGATATTTCTAGCTATAGTGAGTATAAATTGTTTTCACCTCTTCGAATTTATCTCGTTATAATAGACCTTGACGTACGCATTTAATGAATGTAGGATTTTTAAATGCTGTCAATATTATGCGTTAGTTAGTAGCATATTCTGTGATATTTTTGAATTTTATACGAAAAATAGATAGACACTTCCTAATATTGGGTATAAATTTTCTTCACCTTATAAATATAATCTCCTGAAAATATTCCTAGAAATCCAGGTTTTATTGATGTAGGATTGTTATTTGGTGGTAAATATTTTTAGTTTTGCAGGAGCATATTCTTCAATATTTTTGAAGGGAATGAGAAAAATGGATTGATACTTCATACCATAATGGGTACCAACCGTTTTACTTTGCAAATTTATCTCGTTAAAATCTACTTAGAAATAAGGATTTAATGAATGGAGGATTGATAATTGCTAGCAATAATTTTGAGTTATGTATTAGCATATTCGGCGTTATTTTGTAAAGGTAATCAGAAAAAATGGATTGATACTTTTAACCACATTGGGTGTAAATCGTCTATACTTATGGAAAATTGCCCCTTGAAAATCTACCTAAAAGTAGAGATTTTATGGATGAAGGAGGGTTATTTATTAGCCATATTTTGAACTTTATACGGTCACCTTTTGTTCAAAAGGATAATATACATACGTATTTTATGACTATTATCTAGCAATAATTTTGAATTTTGTTAAAGCATATTATGTGATATATTTTAAAGTATCGAGAAAATTGGATTTATTCCTCTTAGCTTACTTGTTAATAACGGCCTTAACTTTTAAGAGGAGGAATCTTTTGAAAATCGGTTAACTTATACCGATTTTTTCATTGATCCAGCAATATTTTAACTATCTATTTGCTTGTCTTTTATTTTGGCTAGTTTTGCTTATTTGCTTATTTTGAGCATATGTATTGAAAATCGTCTTTACTTTATTAAAAACATATCTCGTGTAGATCGGCAAAGGTATACGCATTTTTTTAATAGGATGTTTTCCTTTTAACATTAATTTTAAATTTTCTTGCTAGCATTTTCTGTTATATTTTCAAAATTATCGAGAGACATTGGTTGATGCTTCTAACTTAGTGGGTGTTAATCGTCGTAAGTGTTGAATAGTTATCTCGTGAGAGTTTACCTTGAAATAGGAATTTTGTGAATGGAGAAATTTTATTTTCTAGAAATATTTTTGAATTTGTTGTAGTATTTTTGCCATATTTTTCTATGCTACGAGAAAAATGGATTGAAACTTCCAAGCATATTGTGTAGTTATTGGCTTGACTTTTTAAAAGTTATCTGGTCAACCACGGGTTGGAAATACGGATTGCATGAATGGAGGATGGTTATTATCCATCAGTATTTGAATTATGTAGTAGCATATTCATTGCTATTTTAAAAGCATGTGGGATAAATGATTTATTACTTCTAAGCATATTTGTTTAACATTTTAAAAGCTATCCGACGAAAATCCGCCGAGAAATATGGATTTTATGAATGGAGGATGGTTATTGGTAGCTATTATTTTGAATTTTGTAGTTGCATAATCTAAGATATTTTTTAAATTAATGAGAAAAATGGATTGATACTTCTAACCATATTGGATGTTAATCACTATAACTTTTTAAATGTTATCTCGTTAAAATCGGCCTGGAAAAACGGATTAAAAGGAATGGAATGTTGTTATTTGCTAGCTATAAATTGGAGTTTTGTATTTGCATATTCTGTAATATTTTTGAATGTAACGAGAGAAATGGATTGATTCTTCTGCGCATATTGGGTGTTAATCGTTTAACTTTTCGAAAGTTTTCTCGTGAAAAACAGGTTAGAAGTACGGATGTTATGAATGGAGGATTGTTATTTGCTAGAATTAATTTTCAAATTTTTAGTTGCATATTCTGCGATATTTTCGAAAAGAGCGAGTGTAATCCTTGATACCTTTAAGCGTTTTCGGTGCTCATTTTCTTTACCTTTGAAAAGTTAACCGTCAAAAATCGGCCTAAAAATACGCATTTAATCAATTGCTATTTGCTAGCAATATTTTTGAAATTTCGGTAGCATATTATGTGATATTTTTGAAAGTATCGAGAGAAATGGAGTAATACCTTTTAGCATAATGGTCGTATACGTCTTAGCTTTTTTAAATTTACCTCGTTAAAATCAGGTAAGAAATACGGATTTTAAGAATGAAGGATGGTTTAATTACTAGCATTTATTTTTAATTTTGTATTTGAATTTTTTTGATTTTTTTAACTATGGAGATAGTGGATTGATATTTCTAAGCATATGATTAATGTTGTTTTGATGAATTGAGATATGATTTTTTGCTGGCAATTAGTTTTAATTTTGCTTTAGCATTTTTTTTGATAATTTTGACAGTGAAATTAATAATGGATTGATCCTTTAAAGCACTTCGTCCTGCATTCAGCTAAACTTTTCAAATATTATCCCGTTAAAATCGGGTCAGGATATATATTTCAATGAATGTTGATCAAATCTTATCTCACAATAACATCAATTTTAGTGATAGCAAATTGAGTGATATATTTTAAAATCACAACAAGAATGGCATCTGAGCATATTGTATCTTAATTACTAAAATTTTCAAAATTTATCCATTGAAAATAATGGAATAATGTGCAATGAAACATGCTTGCAATAATATTTAGTTGTGTTGAAATCTGTTTGGTGATATTCTTGAAAATAATGAGATTAAGGTATTTATACGTATTGGCATATTGTCTGTTAAACAAACAAACTTTTCAAAAGTAATTTGGTAAAATGCGGGACTGGAATGCAGTTTTTAGGAATGAATGATAATTTTTTGTTGGTAATAAATTTGAATTTTGTTGGAGCATATTTTCTCATATTTTTGCAAGTAACGAGAATGACGGATTGATGCATGGAAGCCCACATTATTTTAGGGAACCAATTTTTTCCGCGGCTAATCGGTAAAATGCGGGTCAGGAATACTGTTTTTATCAAGATGGAATATTATTTGCTTGCAATAATTTTGGGTTTTGTTGTGGTGTATTTTTTTATATTTTTTTTCACGTAACGAGTATAATGGATCTATGCTTTTGAGAATTTTGGGTGTTAATTTACCAAAATCTTTAAAAGTAATCCCCCAATAATAGGGTCTGGAATTATACGTTTTTTTATGAATGATTGGTAATTATTATTTAGTAGTAATTTTCAATTTTGCAGGTTCAACAAACAAATATGTGATATATTTTTAAGTAACGAGAGAAAGGGCTTGACACTTCTAAATATGTTGCGTTTTAATCAGCTAAACTTTTCAAAAGTTATTCGGATAGAATATGGTCAGGAATACGGTATTTATGAATGATATAGTAACGAGATATGTTATTTGATAGTAATTACTTTGAATTTTGTTGCAGCCTATTTTGTGATATGTTTTCATTTAATGAGAATAATTGATTAATTCTTCTATGCATTTTGTATCTTTATTAATGAACTTGTCAAAATTTATCCAGTTGAAATCGTGTCAGGAATAGTTTTTTATGAATCAAGGATGTTTATTGGCTGGAATTTATTTTCAGGATAGGAGTAGTTATTTTTTAATACCTGTTTATATATTTTATTTTGATACGCCTAAGCATAGTCCGTTTTAATCAATCAAACTTTTCTAAAGTTATACGTCGAAAATTGGGTCAAGAGTACAGATTTTATGATTGGAGGATAATTTTTTGCAAGTTATATTTTTTTAGTTTTTTGGGACATATTCTTTTATATTCCTGATTGCTACCTCATAAATGCGTAGCAAGGTTTTCGGGTTGACCTCCGTCTCGTTTCATCTTCATGACGGCAGTTTCGCCGGCGTTGCACCTGGCGTCTTCAGGTTCGAAGTGTTTGATGCAGGTTTTTGCCCGTATTACATAGGCCTTGGTTTGGACTAGGTGCGCTCTGAGTAATGGTGAAGTTCAGTGCGGGTGTAATGCTGAGAGAACGCGTGCATCACACCCGCACCGAACGTCACCATTAATCAGAGCGCACCTAGTCCAAACCAAGGCCTATGTAATACGGGCAAAAATCTGCATCAAACACTTCGAACCTGAAGACGCCAGCTGCAACGCCGGCGAAACTGCCGTCATGAAGATGAAACGACACGAAGGTCAACCCGAAAACCTTGCTACGCATGCTGCACCACCCCGCGAAAGTCTCCATCAAGAATACCTCATAAATGGATTGGAACTTTAAAAAATAATGTTTTTATATTAACCAAACTTTTCAAAAGTTACCTGGAAAAAATCGGGTCAGGAATACATTTTTTATGAATGGAGAATGTTTATTTGAAAGTTATGTTTTGGAGTTTTGAAAGTACATATTTTGTGATTTTTTTCAAGTAATTAGAAAAATGGAATGCAAATTTTTCGTATTGTGTCTCTTAAGCATGCATTTCAAAAGTTGATATCAGGTAGACTTAAATATGCATGTTATTACATAGCGCTAACCATCGTAAGTCGGCAGCGTTTGGTAGTATGCCCTTCGATGGTAACTCTGCGGGTTTACACAACGTGATGAGGCTAAAATCGTACGGACCGTGGTCGCATGCATGGTACAACGATTGAAGAGGATTTATTGAGCAGGTAATGGACGGAGATAAGAGTAAAGTTTTTTTATGTTCTATTGAAGAAAACGATAGGTTTTATGCTACACGAAACTAGTTGTATTTGTTTGTTTATTTCTTTTTAACCCATTAACCATGCTTCTACACTAAACTTCACCTATAAACTTCACGGGAAAGTAACGAGCACTCGTAAATAATAAACCAATTACAATCTTTATGTGAAGAGGATTGCACGATCAACTTTTCCACCGTAAACGATTTAGATAAAGACATGGAGAAATCAATACTTGCACCTAGTTTGTGAATTTAAGCCTATCCTAGAATAATAATAAGAGCAATATGTACTATCCTATATGCGTGAATATGGTTAAATTTTTTATATAATCTTTTGATCTTCTTTTGACATATCTTTAAGGCTTCACAAACAGTACGGTCTAGTTTTACCTCATCATTCTGGCTAGCTAGGAATTAAAGGGATACTTTTTTTCTATGGAAAATAACCACGAGCGGATGACGATTTATATTACATGACGGGGTCTATAAAGATTTAAATATAAAAGGAGATAAGAACAATCTACGTAGGAATTAATAATTTTGTAATTTTTAGAGGAAGATCATGCATTGTTGGAAGATCATGTGTCTTGTAATGCTTTTAAATATACGAGGGATAGAAGATATAACGTATTCAGATAGTGAGATTACTAATTTTTAAATATTAAATTTGAAAAATTCATTTTCGACACGTTCAAGCCGGATTCAGTCTGTATTATCTGAAAAGGTGCATGGGATAAGGTTTTCAGTAAACAACAGACTATATTCTAATGTGTAACGTACCGGAGCGAGGACCAACTGTCCTTAAAGCATGAATATGTTTTAAATTTTCGACAGATTCTCCTCACAAATCCCACTTTCTTTAAAGTTTCACAGACAATGCGGTCTATTGTTAATTTTACCACATGAAAACCTTAATATCCTCATTCTTCTTAATTTCCTGGATTTCAATATCCTCACGCAGTCACGTCGTCAATTGTAAACTGACAAAATTACACAACGAGGGCCGCACTGGGTTACGATGGTTACGACGAGTAAAAAGGCGAGTAGTTGCGACCAAAGAGCCTTACCAAGAACACCAATTGTTTCGACCGTGGTCGGTACGTGCGTAGTGTAAACGGACGTACATTAAAAATAAAACAACTAAAGTAGTATTTATAATTCATTTACATCAATATTTTAAAACAATATTTGTTCTACACTTTCTTTGGTGAGAAGCCAAGAATATGCATTTTGCAAAAACTTTTTCAAAGACTTTGATATTCAGCAAATTTGGCTGGGGTAACAAATTAAAAACCTAGTCCTACATACAAAAAAACATCTTTTAAACAAAGTAGTCCGCGCTGACCCTAGCTTCCGGAAACCAGTCCGCTTCGGCGGTCATTTTTCAGTCGCTAGATTTTCGGGTTTCTTCGAAATATTTTTAATGAGCTTTTTTGGCCTTCGAGAGACGAGCCTATGGCTAAACAATGGCAGGTGTCGATCCATCGAAATCTTCCGAGCAAATCTTGTCTTTAGTGGTACTCTCTTGTTCCCTTGTGTTAACTTTCCTGAGGAATTTTCTGCACAGCTAAGAGAATGCGTTATTCTTATTTACCAACACCTCTGCAAGGAAATAGTGAAGGCAATTCTCGCAGATGCTCGGAGTGGCAATCCTGTCGAAGATAGTGAAAACTGTGTTTAGATGAAGTGTCGAGTAGCGATCATTATTAAATCCTTGGAATCAATTAACATCCCTTGTTGAAGGTGTGGATTATGGCATTAGTCTTTTACCGTCGCAGGTAAGCTAAGAGTGCGCTGAAGAGATACTTGACTCCATCACGCACTATCTTACTCCTCGCTGATTATAATTAATTGTAACGAATCTCTTTAATGTTGTTTTAAACATGTCTAATTCCTTCCCCATTAATTCAACCTAATCAGCCTTATTCCCTACCCGCAGTTGAGTCCTCAAAACTTCAGTCATTAAAATATTGCGATAACAGATGAATACTTAATACTATCAATCCCGTATGACTTATAATCTACCTTTATCAAAGATCTCTCTATGAAACTTGTACACAGGTTTCATTGTTTATTTAATAAAGATCAATTTTTATGAACAATTTCCACATTTTGCTGTCGATACCAACCCAAGAGTTCTCGCTATGCTGTTAATGTCACCCTGGATTTTGGTTATACGTTAATGGATGTAAAGGAAAGTCTTTTGTGCTCGCCTCATTTCGGTAAATTATCATACAAGTAGGGATGGAGGGATTCAGGATTTTTTCTCGGATCCGGATTCGGATCGCATCCTTGATTTTCGGAGCCGGATCTTTCGGATCGGATATTTTCGGATCTAAATGCATTTTCAAATTCCTGACGCTGAGATTCCCCCGATGGTTGTTCAATCTCTTGAGATGAGTCACACTAACAATAATTGCCAGTCGTATTTTGCCTTTTTTATTTTCCACGGCTGAAATTCTCCTACGTAACCTCAGCGAGAGCTTTCAAACAAAACGGTTCGTAAGTAGGACAAGAATCGCATGCGACGGCGCATTCGAAGATAGAATCGGAACTCTTTCCACCCTTATGGGGCGTTGCATTCACTGAAGCTATTATTTAAAATTTCGGATCCAGATCCGATGTATCCCATGAAGGGCAATATCCGCGGATATTTGGATCCGAGGTATCCGATCCGACCATCCCTACATACAAGTGTTAAAAATATCGTACAAAAGTTTCGTATTGAGGGACATATTACTCACAATGTGCAAAATTGTCTAAAAATATTGAACAAGAAACTCGAAATAAAAACATTATTACGTCAGTATCATTAAATAAGAGTAGCGCCTTAGATTAAACGTCTAAATAATTGCTATGAATGTTGTGATAAAGGATTGAAACAGTAATTCCACGGTGATTGAGGTGTTATTCATACCTCATACGTACGTAATTTGATAGCTGAAATAATAAAATGAAATTCAAAAATGCATTCCACTTTGACGAGGGGAATACCTCCTCGTCTGACTAAAGTTCTCTTTTCTGTGTTGCCACCTTCCAGGCTCAACATGGACCATACCTATGACACAGCCATCCGACAGTCATCCAGACCTGGTAGAAGTCAGCTCCCGAAGCACATAGTGAGTATACTTCAATTGGTTTGGGTGTGGTTATTTGGGTAATGCAACGAACCTTTCAGATGATACATCGCTTTAAGTATTATTTATGGTGTATATTTATAGTATTATTATTTACGCAATTAGCGGAAACGTAGAATTTTATAATTGCAAATAAACTTGGATTAAAATAATTTGAGTCTTTTTTTATTAAATATAAAGTTGTAAAACATAACGTAAGTATACTTGGGGCTAGATAATGGTTTTTGGTTGTTACCAATTAATTATTTTCTACGTATCATATAGATATAACCATAAGTACGTAGCTTTTATCCATACTCGTTGGTGATTGTTTTAAAGTGTAGATATAAACTTGAGCAAAATTGAGGAACCTGCTAATATTATAGGGAAATTTAGGCTTGAATTAACTAAAATATCTTAAATTATTTTGTACGGATCATATTTAACAATTTGTTTGGTCCAAATAAATCAGTCGACCCATGAAAACTGTCTGGCATACAATAAAAGACCAAGTAAATTATTTGGATTGTTTGTTAATTTTGATATTAGAGAAGCTGTAGTTTTAAAAAATGTATCAGTAACTTTCAAATATTAAGGAACCCAATCAATAAATGAAATACTTAATGTGTTGTCCTAAGTGATTTTGCATTCAGGAACTCTTAAGAAATACTCACAATATATATAATTACTTATAGTTATATTGTTACCACCTACTTCCACACAATTAAGGTAATAAATACAAAAAAGCAATTAGAATAAATTATAAATTATTTAAATTCTTCTAATATTGCTGATACGATCTTCGGACTGAAGTTAATAATTTATGGTTAATTTAACTTGAAAAATTAATATTTACTGTAGTAAATAAACTATTAAAAACGTTACAGTTGAGCTTGAGTTGAGGTTGTGGACTTGAACCACGCCATTTCCACATTTTATTTTACGGCTTTCTGTACATGTTTTAGCTGCTTCATCACCTCGCAACAAACTTATGTAGACATTTCAGTCATACTGGCTAATCTCCAATACGGTGGTTTCCTATTATTTTTTATTGACTAAATCGAAATATTATTACTCCTGGAGAACGTATTTCACGCTTTTAGATTTTTAAATGACGATATCTATTTTTCGCTTAAATGGAAAGTGAAAAATTTTAAGCGCGAGAAAACGCGACGGCTAAGTATGAATGCTGGGAAAAGCCCGTGTGACGTCATTCTGGTTCCCGCTGTCGCTAAGTGCGGTGACCTTGGGGCGAGGCTTTGAGTGCTGATACGACGCAGGATGCTAGCAGGTAGCAGAGTACCCTGCTAGCAGGTAGCGCTTGGCTTAAATAAGGATTATTAATACCCTATAAAACGATGGAAAATTTCCGAACCTCCGCAGTTTTTATAGGTGATTATTTCCCTGAGTTCTGTGCCTCATGCATGCATTGGTAACCTCAGACATTGTAAAACTCCTATCTACTCGTATAGAAAGTAGGTTACGTCACGTGGAGTGGCATCGCATGGGCGCCAATCTGGCCTTTTTCAAATAACGTTAAAATTGACCATTCTTCAAAACTGGGATTTCTAAAACCAAATAATTTGTATATTATGAATACACTAATGGTGGATAACAAATCGCATTCAATCCCTTTCGTTTTCTTTGATTATGAAAACTACCCTATTGGACGCACTTTGGGGTTTAGACACGCTGTCTTCACTTTTTGGATTTTTGTTATATTTTCATTTTTTATTATTTTACAACAAGAAGAAGTCCTGACTGGCAATTTTTTTAGCCTTTTTTTTAACATTATTCGAAAACTTTACCCAGCGCGTATTCCCTTTAAAATATTTCATGTAACTTTTTTTCGTGGACAATCGCACTTTGATTTCATATTGGGTTTTTTTAACAATCTAAAAATGAAAAGACGAATATTCAAACGTACCTGAATCTGTATTTAAACTCTCATAGTGTATTGATTTTGGTTGCGTATTTTTACTGGAACCACTGTCCTTGTTCAGCCAAGCATTCAAGTTTTTTGAGATATTATTAACATCTAAGCGATTATTATTCTCCTTATTTCTTTTCTGCGCATCGCTCATGTACACACGTTTCATATTAACACTATGAATGACATAAAATACTCTTACTAACCAAACCAGAAATTATTGAACTGTGTAAGATTTTTGGATTTATGTGGGGAAGAATACAGAATAGTTTCGCCGTGAGCGTATCTGCCCCATCCAACACCGCCTCCATCCTTACTTCCTATCTGTGGAACTGATCGTGAGTTTGACGGTGCATGATAGATAGCCCTCACCCAAAGACGCAGACAAATGAGATGCGTCATACGTGAAAATCGCAAATGCGTTATAGATGCGATGACTGGACTTTTATGATATTTTTACGCAAATTTGCCTTTTCGACGGCAAAATTCGTACATTTTGTGCCGAGCGCAGTTTAAATGCTCCGCCGACACTCACTGCTTAAAGCATGTGAGCGACTGGCCAGCTGCTAGTTGGCTGGGACTCTACGTGGCCGCGAACTACAAGTGGGCGCGGGCTAGCTACACCTCCGCCACTACATGTCTTATTCCTTAATATATTATTGTTCAACAACATAATTATTTGAAATGTTCTGTATTTTGTCTTATAACTGTATTTCACTGCATTTCATCGTCATCTACCTCATTATGAAAATAAAAAAAAGATGCTACGAAATGCGATAAACTGTTATTGGAAGTGGGATAAAATAAAAACAAAAGTGCCATTTTCACTTAGCTCTTGTAATGGTACCCATTCATTGTAATCTGATATTTTTTCTCGGTAACCTAATTGGGGGCTCAACTACCTCGAAACACAGCTGTGGGGATATCGCGTTTCGCTAAGGAAATGGAGTCTTAGGGGAAGGGTGGAGGAGGGAAAAAATGGCTAAGCGTGGGACAGGCGAGGGAGAGAACGGACGCGATCAGGGCATTCCGGCCGCTTCACGATATACGCTGGCGTTGTGAGGGCACCGTAAGCTCGGGGCCCTAGCCGATCGCCGACTAGCCCCACCTGGCCAGACCGCCCCTGTGCGGACTGCACCATTCCTCTAGTTTCCTTGATATTTCAAAAAATACGTCTATGACCTTTGATCCTCCAATATGAACTTCGGAGGTACTGTAATGAATACTACGGATCTATGATCTACACCCGTTAAAACCTATGGTTCGACACGGTGGTTAGCATGACAGATATGGTTGTCATGATACCTCTACGACCTTTGGCCTCCGTAATGGCCTTGGAGGTCAACTAGTGGATAAGGCGAGTATTTGGGCTATACCACTGACTTGGGCACCCGATAAAACCTGTGAATTGACGCAGGGGTGGATCTAGGATTTCTTTCTGGGGGGGGGGGGGAGCACCAGCAAGGTCATATCGAGGATTTTGTTCTGGGGGCGCACAAGGATACCTCGCAATACAAAACGAACGCAACGATAGTGGGACCGTATTAAAAATCCTGCATATTTCTTAAGGGTCTGGGGGGGACGTGCCCCCTCTCCTCTAGATCCGCCTATGAATTGACGTATTTGTTGGAGTGGTATTCTTTCTGTCACCCATATGACCTTGACTGTGACCTAACTGGGTCAACGGCAGAATTTTAGTGAATAAGTGTTTTGTTTTTATTTATCAAGTCAGAAAACCTAAGAATTGACATAATTTTCATTGAAATGTGCTGTTTTATATCTTGATGTATTATTTTTTTTCAATCGAAACTCCGTAAGGCTAATTTTAGATTTTGGTTTGGACCCACGTTGTGAGGTCAAAAGTTCAAAATTGTAAAATTTTGCTTACTTTCAACAAAACATACCCTTTCCGATGAGTATGCCAATTATCATGAATACTGCTCGAGGAAAAGAGGCAAAAAATGGAGGTAAAAACGACACACGATCAAAGGAACAGCCTGTACAATAATATGGAGGAACGATCTTACCTGCACTTCCATATATGCGATGTTTAGATAGTTTTAATTAGAGCGTTGCACTGCGTCGCGACGTGGCTTAGCACAACGGGGACGTGTGGCGACAACCCATGTGTGTACAATGTTTTCGACTTGTCTACTTGATGCGCCTGAGAACTGAAAGCGTGCGAATTCCATCGACATTGTAACTTCCCTGGCTAACTCTCGATCTCTCGCTGTGATCGAAATCGTTCTTCAGTCATGAGTAGTCTTGTGTCACACTCTGCAAGATATTGCCGGAACACCTTCATCGCTTGCATTGGGAAATGTATCAGGTAATCTATAATTTTTATCTATCAGCTACAGGCATTACATTTCCTTCATTTTCAAAAGTGGGTGCTGTGCTTGTTTCCCTTCGGAATATCTAAGAGTTATTGCCATAAATTCTAACTGCTGAAGGGATAGATAGATAGATATATAAATGTGGCATAGTCTGAAGATGCTGAAGTTCGCGAAACGTGGTGTGGGAAGGTTTTCGGAGGAAAAACAGTGGTGCTATTTAGCACTCGTACTGCCGCACCTTCAATGGGCCGAAAGCTTATTTTTGGATCCGGCACAGAAAGACTTTATTCGTGAATAAAATGCAAAGGAAATTTGCGCTATTCATGAAAAATTATGTAGGGTATTTAAAAGTCTTAACACGATCCAGGATTGGAGCCGCTACAGACTAGAAGGCTACGCCCTAGGCTTCGTTGATTTTATAATAGGCTGGGATTTTGAACCGATTTCCCAAAAGTGTACCGAAAAATAGGGTAGTTTCCTTCATCAAGGAAAACGAAAGGCATTGATTGCGATTCGTAACCTACCATTCGTGTATTCATAATATACAAATTATTTTGTTTTAGAAATCCCAGTTAAGACGAATGGCAATGGTCAATTTTAACCTCATTTGAAAAAAGCCAGATTGGCGCCCATGCGATGCCACTCCACGTGACGTCACAGGGACCTAGTTTCTGTACGAGTAGATAGGAATTTAACATCGTCTGAGATTATTAATGCATGCATGAGACACAGAGCTCAGGGAAACATGTCTTAATAATCACCTATTAAAACTGCCTAAGGTCTGAAAGTTTTCTTCGTTTGATAAGGTATTAATAATCCTTATTTAAGCCGAGCGCTACCAGCTAGTAGGGTACTCTGCTGCCTGCAAGCATCCTGCGTCGTATCAGCGCACAAAGCCTCTCCCCATGGTCACCTCACTTGAGGCAGCGGGAACCAGAACGACGTCACACGGAGTTTTCCCAGCACTCATACTTAGCCGTCGCGTTTTCTCGCGCTTGAAAATTTTCACTTTTCATTTAATCGCGAAAAATAGATATCGTCATTTAAAAATCTAAAAGCGTGAAAAATGTTCCAGGAGTAATAATCTTTCGATTCAGGCAATAAAAAAATTGTAGGAAACCACCCTATTACATCCGTCAAGCTCACTTTCGAATAGGTTGGGCCGCTCCGGCGATGAATGGCAAACACCTCGAGCTCACCCAGCCCAAGAGTCAGTTGCGCATCGTGAATCTTCTTTGTCATCTGATGAACACTTTCTTTCACGAAAGCCACATTGTTTATTCCACAAATAACAAAATTTATATACATTTCTATTGATTTATAATTTCCCACGAATTGGGTCTCCTGAATGAGTCTTCTATTAAGATAGAATTTTATCAAGTAAATTCCCTAACGATGGCAAATTACATCCTTCGTTGTTCCATTTTTCTTCAATTCATTCTATGTTTCTAAACATATCGGTTTCAATTTGCCATCGACAGTGCCTCCATTTGATGATGAAATTGATGCTTTCATCTCTAACTCCATATTCAGAAGCTAGATTAACCTCAATTGACGACAAGGTGCATTCCTGCCTAGCGAATTATAGCCAGACGGGAATTAGGGAAGAATCGATAGATGAAGATCGATCTATAATATTCACGTTGGTAAACGAAACATTCCAAATTAGCTAACTTTTATTTTCGTTTCGGTCTCAGTTCTGACCTATCTGAAACGAGGTTTAGCGGTTAGTAAACGTAAAGCGTGACAATCTAGTTGCCACTCATTCCTCAATGTCGTAATATATTTTTTTCAATGTCCCTTTTCAGTTTAAAAAGAGCCACCACTCCAAGTCACAAGTCCAATTTGCAAAGACGCTTGGTTGCCGTGATTATATTATTGGCTATATTAGCTGCTGCACTGCTGATTGCTGTGGGAATTCTTTCCTATAACTGTGAGTAACATAAAAATAATTTCTGCTTCATTCTCACTCAAAAATCCTTCTGTAACAGTGCGATATTTTTTTTCTCGCGAACTCACTCTTCAAGGGTCAAATTACTTGAGTTGCATGTAAAATAATTTAAACGCATGAAATGTGAGCAAATAGTGAGTTTCATATTTATTTCACCTTGGTCAAACGAAGTTTTTAAAAAAATACTTATTCATGTATGATAATTTGAATTTCCATCGCTCTCTAACCCAGAGCTTTTGATATTGGCCAAAAGAATATTTGATGTTTGCAGTTGCTTTAAACATTTACTAATTGGCCTTAATTACATTTAAGTCAACATCATTAGTCAACAATGCTAACATTGATTTGACGCAGCTCTCCATTTCTCTCTCCTATCCGCCAACCTTTTCATAGCGACGTATTTCTTCTCTTTCACATCCTTTATAACCCTTTATCCTATGTAACTCATTCTGAGCCGTTCTTTGCCCTTTTTCACTTCCACCTGTCCTTCAACGATAGTCTTCATCAGGCCATCATGCCTCATAATGTGGAAACCAAATTGTCCCATCTTCTCCTTGTACTTTTTAAGATAGTAATATTTCTCCTTTCTTTCTTAGTTTTCACTCTACGTTTTAGTATATTGTATATTCAAGCTATCTGAATAAATAATTTTTCTGCATCACCTCTGCTTGCAGCCAACAAAATGAGTGATACAGTCCTGGAGCCACAAGTCTGCACCTCAAACCAATGTGTTGAAACAGGTGAGATAAAGGGTGAACTGGCTATAACACATGTTTGAATGAAAGGGATTTAATTCAGACTTTATTTTTAAATAATAGTGTAAAATACGCGTCAATATTCATTTTCAAATATCCGCCATAATCGAACGCAAAGAAATAAATTATATTTTTATTATATTCGCAGTATTTCTGTGGAATTGATTCATTTTTGAACTTGACTGTTTCTTATTCATCTTCATTTGTTTTTCAGCGGCCAATCTCATGAAGTCCCTGGACTTGGATGCAGACCCCTGCGAGGACTTCTATCAGTTCACGTGCGGCAACTGGGCGGCCAATCATCCGATCCCAGATTTCACGGCGTCCACCGATTGGTTCTTTGAAAGAAAGTTGCACCTCGCACAAAGGATAAGAAGTACGTGCAATCCAATTCCAAATTACATTCATTGAAAGCGCAAGCCGTATTACAGAATTTCACTGGCTTTTCTGCTCATGCATTGACAATGCCAATATTGTTATGAAATATTTATATTCTTAAATGTTTCGAAGATACGGTCCTTGGATGTGGCTTACTCTTAATTTTTTCTCGGGCTCTACTTTTAAACCCCTGAAAATGTGATTTGAGAATGTTCTCCCTACTGTACCAAAAATAAAATCAGGTCTACTGTTCAGAATTTTGAGGTCCATATAGGACACCAAGTGCAATAATTTAAATTTCTAAAATCTACGGACAAAAATTAATTTCTATGGGTAAATCTAAAATTTGGATTCTCAAACAACGAAATTTACTCAGTTTTTAAGTCCAAGCAACTGTTTTCGAGGAAGGAAATATTTTAGCCCAGAAAAGGACCCCTACACCGATATTACGCTGTACTTACTAAATTAACTTCCCATTTTGAAATGCAGCTACCCACCAGGGACACCGCCCTCCCCGACAAATGTTTAAGTACTCTATGCGGCCTTATTACTAGAATTTAGTCTCTGGAAGACAACTAAAAATCAAAATAGAAGCTAAATTCGACTGCCATTAAATTAAATAATTTATCAAGTAATGCAATGAGACAATTTTGACTGAGGAGATTACACAATTGTCAAGCTATGAGAGATTTCAATCCTTTTTTGCAGAAGGACAATATCTAATGATTACCTTGGGCAAAATAAATGCGTGTACAGAAAGCATTAAAGTGCCCCAATTTTTTAATTGAGTTAATTACTGATTAAATTGTGTTCACTCTGGTGCCTTAATTCGTTTTGTCCTAGGGTTTGGTTCCACGGCGGTGGAGATTTTTCTGAGAATGCCCGCCCCTAACTTAAGTTCTTTTTGGAGGGCTCTTCAAGTACAGCACTCAGTCCGTCAGATGGGCCGTTAAGCCGTGGTCCCCTAAAGTGCCTTTTGATAAAAACAGACTAATATCAACGCCGGGATTTTCTCCACCCTTCCCTGAGGCCTGGTTTACACAGTGCGAGCTAGTATCCGAGCTGGCCTGGTCAGTTACGGCAGCGCGGCTACTCCTACAGTGTGACCGCATCATACGTTATGTGCGAGTCGATCAGTAACTCACAACCGAGTTTCTACAGAAAGTTTTGTATTTACTCGCCTCTCACCTTCCCCCATATTTTGCCACAAGCAGCAACTCGAATGTGACTCGGACGTCAACCCGCACGGTACTGCGAAAAGACAATAGCTCGTAAGTCTGGGACCACGTCGGGTGCATTATTTGTGTTTCATAGTTTCAAGCAGTGGTGCTGCGAGGGGTGTGTTGGGGGTTATACCGTGTTTACCGTAAGTTTGATCTATTTCACTTAATTGGATTGATATCACTAATAAAATAGTGTAAGGATTAATAAAATATCCCTCAGAAAGCGTAATAGCGTAAAACTCACTATTTTGAACAATTTATCTCAAAATTCCGCAATTTATTAATTTCGCACCTACCGCTTATCCTGGTCGGTATTCCATACCCCCACACACCCCGGTATTCGTTGCACCTAAACCCCCCCCAGCTCCAGCTGGGTGCACCCAGTACCAGCATTCCTGGCTGCGCCTCTGGTTTCAAGTAGTGTTTGAAAACGAAAAATGGAGGACAGACGGGCTACCATTTGAAATATAAAGTTTGTGGAGTTATGCAAGGACCAAACCAACATATGGAATAGCTTGAATCCTAATGATAAGGATAGAGATTAGCGTAAAGCCTCGCTTGAACACATTCGCAATGAACTGGGTTTGAAACGCCACTGAAACGACGTGCAGTAACTGTCTACTTTCACGCCAGCAGCTCGCACCTGTGTGAACGGCGTCGAGCTACTGTCATGCCAGTACCCAGATCCAGTGGCTGTCTAATGTCCGGTCAGCAACCCGTATTGTGTGACACAAGGCAAAAATGGCTTTTGCTGTCGGTGGCCAGCTCCAAATACCATTCCTACCTTGGTTAAGCATGTTGATCAATGCAATTGGAACATACTTGTCGTTTTGTCTGTAAACAAATATTAAATTCCCGTACCGTAAGAATCATGATAAAAATAAAGCTTTGGCTCGTCACCGTATGACTCTTTGAGCCGATGAATGTTGGCGTGCATAAGTCATATCGTGATAATCGCATGAAAGTAGAGCTTAGGACGAATCAAATGCTAACTTTGCAGTAAAAATAATAAAAAATATACTCCCTTTTTGGAAAAACTCTTGTTTTAAAGCCTCGATGGAAGGCTTGTGTGAAGTCAAAATATTTTTTTAAATAACATACATAAAAATTATTCCTATTTAATTGCGCAGTTGCAAACTTGAATCTTTCGAATAGCTAATGCAATCGAAGTGAATATGGTAGAGGTTAGTATCTGATTCTATTCATCGCTACAATCAGTTCACCAAATGCCGTCGGCTTTTCGGAGTGTACCTATCCTAATATTTGATCGAGCCAAATGAATCATTTCTCTCCTCCACTTTCGTTACTAATAACAATTATTTCTTTGCAGAAGTCCTGGAACAAGATCCTCTAGCAGACCAGCCAATCCCTGTGACCCAAGTTCAGATGCTGTTCCAGTCATGTTTAAATACAAGTGAGTGCCTCACATAATAAAATGCTAAGTAACGTTTTGTGTAAATGTTTTTTCTGTCAGCTATGACGCATGTTGTGGAAGTAACATTAATCCAAATCACGATATACAAAGGGCCGTAAATGTTGCGACGGATAAACATTTTAATAATTCAAATGATGCTTGGGTTTGAGGATTCAGCGAGTGAGATGAAGTTGCCAGAAATGTTTAATTTTACATTTAACGACTGCTACAACAAATTGAGACGATTTTTTCGGTGTGGTGGCTAGTGTGTTGGCATCTGACCCTGGCGGTTCAAATCCTAGTGGTGGCAGCACTGTTTCAGAGACTGCTCGATCCCAGTGGTTGATTGCTTTGAGGAGTTCACCCCAAGTGCAGCACATCGTCCGTCGGATGGGTCGTTACTCCGTGGTCCCCTTGGCGCCTTTCGATAGTGCATCATAGCGGTTATATAAAATTAAAACTGGAAAGATTGGCTTCCAAACAAAAATATAAAGCGTGTTGCAGCTACGCAAGAACCAAACCAAAAAAGTGAAGTGCTTGAATCCTAATTTCTTTCACAGCAATCCCTTTTTTTCTCTCTGTAACAAAGTCGCCAATTCAAAGCAAAACACTAAAAAATCAAAACATAAACGCAACAAATAACAAATGAACTTCAGAAAATGAAAAAACAACAATGATGGAAACGTATATAATAACATACATACTAATGCAAACTTAGAATTTTATAATTGCAATGAATGCTTCGGTTAAAGTAATACGAGCCTTTTGTTATTACACCCTTCATATAAGCTTCACGATAGAGACGAGCGTTTGGGAGGGCCCTAGGCGATCGCCGACCTCTGGCCAGACCGCCCCTGATACTAACATATCACGTTCCCCTGTTCCACGTCATAATTGCATTCTATTCTCACTGCTCTCTCACCTGTATTCGCTTACCATGAGCAGTATAATTCCACCACCCCTAACACACCGAGAAACAGTTGATCAGAAAAGAAAAATCGCGGGTGGACGTTTTTCGATAAATTTTCTAGTTGACGAGAGATCTGGCATGTTCTGCAAAATGTATTTGAGAATATTTATGCGTAGTTTCAACTCCCTAACTCTTAAAAAGTTTTATATTTTTATGCTATCTTCTTTCGATTTTAGCCCACTGTGCGTCGGAGTGTTTTCTTTCGGGCTCCTTCACCTTCACCACGGTCGGCAGTTGCGATGAAATTCTAAGACGGTTCGAGTACGATGTAACCATACTTATTTCATTTTTTAAAATAGACATTTCCAACATCGACATATCTAAGCAGATGAATATAGAACAAGTTAAAACTGAATTTTTAACGACTGCAATCATTAGAATAATGATTCTATCAATAAAAAATTTAAAAGTTATGGTACTTTTTCTCACAATTTATTTAAGACGACCGGTTTCGTCGCAGAGGCGACATCTTCAGGCACATAAATCGGTATTTTTGTTGTTATTAGGTTGCTATTGCTATAAAAATAACGATTTCTGTACCCGAAGATGTCGCCTCTGCAACGAAACCGGTTGTCTTAAATAAACTGTGTGAAAAAGTTCCATGCCGTTTTAATTGCTTAAAATGGATTTTCAAAAAGTTAAGTCTGAAACAACCGAGTTTATTGATTCTACCAATGTAAACACATATTTCAAATCAAAATGGATGACTCCCATCACGGGCGCAGCCAGCAATTGAGACATGGGTTTTTTTAAAATTGATACTGGGGGCATAAAATACCCGCCAGGGTAAGCGGAATGTGTGGTGGCCCTCCCCCAGAATTACTTAAAGATATAATGTTCAAATAGTGAGTTTTAAGGCTTTCTGAGGGCCAATTTATTACTCCTCACACTATTCTATAAGTAATATCAATTTAATCAAGTAAAAGGTAATGAACTTAAAAATTTATCAAAGATCTGGGAGGAGGGTTATATCTTTCAAACACCCACCCTCCTCGCTTCGCCACTGGCACCCATGTCTTCAAACTTTTTATTCGGGCTCTCACGTGATTTTGCTGTGAGATGATTTTTTTCGCGGTGGTATAGGTGCTTAATACTTAAAACTATAGAATTTTTTCAATTAATTAATGTGTATCAGCGTACTCGCTGTCTCTACAACTTCCTGCATACGTTTAGGGATTGATCCCAACTAATTTCTCACACAAATGTGACCGAAATTCAATCCACAAGCCGCGGACATGCGCCTCATTCACCCCTACTGTTGTGGCGCCCATTGGTGGCAATTCCGTTTTCACAATTCCCCACGGGTTTACAGTCAGGTTGATGAGCCAGTAAGTGTTCTTCTTACGTTGCTAGCGGTAAAATCAGAAGGCGAGGCCATGAGATTTCCAAATAGAAATATTTAGGTTTGATTAATCAAAAGTTATTGAAATGTAGAAGAAATGGATGATATCCATTCGACCATAATTTCTTAATTATTAATAGTGGTCGCTTTATTTCGCGTGAAAGAGTTCATACACCACTTTATTTCCACCTGGGCCTTAGGGCTAGTTCTCCATATACGCGAGACGGGATTTAGTCTGGAACAGATGATTTATTTGGACTGAGCGATTTCAATATATTTTCTATTCCGTGCGCACTAATGTCAATAGGCGGCATATTTCGTGTGAAGATATTGTCAACCATTGTCAACTGTTTCGGATGAGTTCTCAGAAGGCTCGGTGAACACGCTCTTTAAGTAGGAATTTAATAAAATGGTTTTATCGGAACTGTTTGTCAACACATCTCTATTATCGTTTCTCAGCGAACATACGGTAGATCTTCTACCTTGAACTTCCCGAACATAAGACCAAAATGCCTTTGGATTATCCCGTTGCTGGTCTACAAGTGTTTCCTGAATGCATTCCTGAACGCTTCCTTCGTGGCGGCTTTAGACAACTTATATTTTTTAATTATTGACTCGCGTTCAATAGCGGATGAATCCGTGCTGACTTTATTCATTTTAGCATGGCACGCTCTCTGTCGCCTCAATGATTTTCTCACTTCCGCGTCATACCATCTCCATTGGCTAGCTTCTTTTATGTTTTACTAGGGATGTAGCTATTTATTCCCGAAGTTGCGAACGAAAGAAAAGCTTTCCAAACACCCTCTATATTAAACTTTATTATTGATTCCTGAAACGCGGGGAAAGCACATTTCAGATGACTCTTGAACCTATCAAAATCAGCCCTTTTAAAAATGAAAACTTTACCTTCTTTTTTTTTAATTTTCAGTGGTATTTAGAGAAAACTTTGCAGTTACAACTCTGTGGTCACTTATTCCTTCGACGGTGTTCACGTTCGTTACCTGATGAGGTATATTTGTCGCTAATAAATCAAGAATACTTTCTCCTCTGTTTATGCACGGATGCTATTTGAATGAATTTAGTATAAAACTTTTGATAACGCTTCGCAAATCACTTTATCACTCCCACCAGGAATGAAGCTATAGTATGCCAATCTATAGAAGGTACGTTGAAATTTCTACCTACAATGAAGTTTCTTTCAGGATACTTGGATGCTATGCAGTTTTTTTGGGTTTCAAATCCCACAATTGATGTTATATCTGAGTTGGGATGCGTGTAATACGAGCAAACTAACATTGTTTTGGATTTTGGGCATTTAATTGTAAACCACACAGATTCAACGCTGGTCTCAGTCTCGGTTACCGCTTGGCTTACGATTGATTTCTTTACAGCTATAAATACTCCGCTTCCAGCTCAATTAATTCTATCTTTCCGATAAACGGTGAACGATTATGGGAAGATCTCATTGTCTGAATCATCACCCGTTAGCCAACTTTCAGTTCCAATAATTACGTAACACTTCGTACCATGAATTTAATGCTGAAAATCGGGAATCTCATTTCTTAAATTACGGCAATTAACCACAGCCGCGATTATTTCTTCGGAACCAGTATTTTTGCGATTCGGGACTATTTGTGATTCGCTCTTGTCGATTAAGCTATTTTTAGGCTCTATACCAGTGATGATTGGAACTGCAAATTTAAATGTCTCAACATTAAATTTACTTGGATCTTGACCGCCTTTGAAATTATGATATCACGAAAAATGCTGATTCCGAAACGCTGTTTTTTCTTTCTATTACTCTATTCACTAACGCTAAAACACAATCACTAACTCGATTAACGCAGCTACAACAGGGCCTCTTTACATGCCAATCACTCATTCGATAAAACAATTTACGCAAAATAAGTCAACTGGCTACCCAAACAAGTTATTCTGCAACACTGCAACACTGCTTGATCATACGGCCGCCGGGCGGCGCGGCGATTCGTCGTTCTGCGCATGCTCGGGCGGCGTCCAAAGACTTCCACAAGGCACGAGCTTAGATGCGTCATAGCATCAGCAGCCCCCACCACTACCACTCTTCATGTAACTGCATGGATATGGATTGGGACGTTCTGGCCAGCGCTCCACGGCTGCAAATACGAAATTCTCGCGCTATTTTTGCGTGTTTTACCTACATTTGCGATGTATTCGATTGAAAAAAATATACTGTGGTTGATTCCACGAAAGTGTTCAGTTATGGCAATTTCAATGGAAAAAAATGACGGAAATAGGGCCTGTGATCACTCCTGCCATCTCTGAAAATGATTACGTGGGAGAGTCTTAATTTGAGCCGTCATGTTCGCCATCCCTGAACTAGTACGTGGATATTGTTCTCTGGGTCGTTGATAAAAAATTAACGCGTACTGGATGCTATGCAAATCATGAAATTCGTTGGAATGTATAATCTGTGGAGATCAATGGGAGGATAAGGGTAAAAAATTAAAATGCAATGCAATTATATAGCCAACCACGTCATCAAATTTTAATGCATCCCGAGGTAGATCAAAAGAAACAAAATTTAGTTTTGGCATGCCAGAGTGATATTGTGACGATGCCTTTGGTGACATTCATCGTGACATGTAGAACAATTTGGCCATGCAGGGAAAAATAACATTGACGCCCGAATAGAAAAATCTCCAAAACGAAAGCGTTCGATTAATATTATTTAACCTAGTACAGTTCATCGTGAATGATCTACTGCTCTAACACAATTTTTCATGTCATTGTATGAACAGATGCGTGACAACTAACAATTTCAATTTTGCAAGGACCAAAGTAATATAATTTGGAACTTGAATACCTATTGTGATATTAGAACAGTGAATCAGCCCTTCGATGCATGCCCTTATCAAGGAGTTCCTCTTCTTCTCAGGCATTTTCAATTCGTACTCTTGGAGATGGGAAGACATATCTGATGGACCTCTCCGCTGTCTTCCTCGCAACTGAGTTTCACCAGCATTCCTCCCAGTTATCCTGTTCTGCATTGGTACTGGTCTCATTCCACCATGGATGAACGACAATGCTGTGGGAATGATGTCTTTTTTCTCCATCTTCACATGCATTACCGTAATCCATGCTTTTCGTCTGTGAAAAAAAGAAAACATACTGTTAAAGATAATGTTTAGCTGATCTGTAATGTACAATGAGAAACAAATTTTGAATGGTGTCGTTCACATCGAAAGTCGCCACTCATTGAAAGAATTTTTTATATAAATTTTGGATACCTAAGCTTCAACGAAAAAATCATTCTTCCCGCGTATTTTTTTCTCCTTTAAGTTCAATGTAAGAAAGCACGAAATTTGTCACCCAGTTTCCACGAGTTGGTGACTTCATTGTATTTTCTTGTTAATTAATTCGTTTTCAGGAGAGACATATATTAAGGGAAGTTATCGCTAGTAGTGACGGATACAGCATAGGGGGTTAGGTACGATCCTGGGGGTTACTTCCCAGCACAAGGAGAAGGGGTGGTCGAAGATGTAACGAAAATTATGAGGATTTGGAAGCTTGTTTTAACACATTAACGTTGCCCAATTTAAAATTTATCAAGGAATTAACTTTTTTATAATAAATTTGTGCTTTTTTAGTGATTTGCGTTTTACTGGCTATTCTCTCCTGTATGTACTCCTAACTTAAAAAAATTTCAGTTATTTAAGTTCATATTGTATACCACCTCTCTGGAACTGCCACTGATTGCATGCTAGAATGCAAACCACTAGAGAGAAATGCACAGGGTCAAGGAGTAGTTTAGAAGCGATGTCGAGCTTTGATTGTGGTGTTAACATCATCAACATTTGTGCGAGAAGGTGATAACCATCAAATTTTCGTCGCGAAGAACTCGAGAAGTGGGTGACGCAATTAAAAACGGAAAAATTTAGATCCCTCCATATTTAAAAAGTTATCAAAATAAATGTAAAAATAATGGTAAACGAGCTCTTTGTGAAAATTTCAAATTTTTGTAATTTTTGTAACTTTTATCGTCTTGAAAAAATATACCGTAAGAATCAGTAAAGATAAACCATATTACCATTTCTTAGGATTCAAATATGATTTGCAATGGCCTTGGACTCATTCGAATTAGAGATAAAGTTAAGACTAATATTTGTTGTGCGATTAAGTCGTTAAAGAGAGCGTGTGAACTTGTTTGAATTATTTCACCATCAAGGATTTTAGCAGTTCATCACTTTTTTCAATTTTTGTGCACTTTGCTATGAATTATTCTCATACCTGCATCTTACTTCATCTACGATATTGATTGAAATATCAACATTACTCCTCCTTCGTGGTTACTCTATTAAATGCTAATTCCAATCGAACGAAACAACATGAAAAAACACTATCGTCATAAACACCCTATCAGATCTACCGCGGAATCTAGGTTTTCGTCTTTTCAAAGCTGGTCTCACGCACAGAAATCGATGATCGCCATTGTTCATACTTCGTATGTTCCCCAGAGAAAGGAAATCCTCTACCCTCGGCAAAAGTATTCTAATTCAATTTGAATTATGTACTTACATTTTCGGATGAATGTCTTTGGTAAATAGCGGATCGCAGATAGGTCGGTGCTGCTGGATCAGCTGCAAACCTGTCACCAGGCATCGCACCTTCCCGTTCTTCCCATTCTTCTGTGGGCTCACGTTGGCATAAATACCCAAAGTCATATTCATCTTGGAAGCGAGCATTTATCGCGTCCATTCCATTGGTACAAAATTCCATCTGCTCAGCTGGCTCATAAGGATGCCGGAATGCACTAGGTTGTTTTGAGGGAAAGTGTTTTTCGTTTTTAACATCACCATCGATATAATGGTATGGGTTCTCGCGGTCCATTCCATTGCGCGGTCCATTCACAGCGTCACCTTCGGTGTCAAGGTGAGGGCTATCGCAGTCCATTGCACTATCTATTTCCTTTGTCTCGTCTTCAGCCAACGTAAATGAATTATTGTGGGCATCAGCACGTTCTACTGGGATATACATTGGTTTTGATAAATCACCTTCACCACGGCCGAAAGTGTCATTGCATCCCATTTGTGTGTTAATGCACAATTTTTTCTTCATAGGCAGCATTTCGGAATTATCAAAATCATGAACTTGGTTTGGTAAGAAGTGGTGTGCATCAATAACGATATCGTTCCCATGAAAAGGAAGACAATCACCATCAATTTCATTTTTCCTTTTGATTCCTTTTCTCTCTGATGGAAGAACTAGATAATTGCCGAAATAAAAGCGTTCATTTACGACGTTGACAGGAAATACATCATCTCCTTCTCTATGGAAGCGTTTGGCGTTGAGGTTCCCATTTTTGTAGCCGTTTTCTTCATCCCAGCTGTCTGCCTTCCGTTTAGCTGGCACGAAAGAACGATATGAAGTGCCATGATTTTTTGGTGAGAAAAGCTGAGAACTTACCACCTCAATACGAGTATCAGTGTGATTTGTTTCCTCACGTCTGCCTTTTGCCTTTATCAAATCACCTTTTGCTTTGTATTTTGCAGTTTCGCGACCAAATCCCTCGTTTCTGTGCTCCAGGTGGGCAATATATTCATAATCCAGCCTCTCCTCCAGGCTGTTGCCCAGCACACTTCCAGAGAAACTCGTTTCATCTCTCTTTAATAACCGTTCCATGTTGTACGTAGCGGAAAATATAGATGGCGAGATCTCCTCTTTGGTTCAACTCCAAATCCACGGAGTGGAATCGATTCTGAGATTCTATTTCAGGAAATAAATGCAATCTGTTATTTGCAGGAGTTATTTTTTAACTCTGCTGGTCGAAGTCGAAACTCCGCCGGCTGTAGCTCACTGCAAACCCCTGCGAGATGTCTATTTTCTTCCTCTGCTACTCAAGTGATTGATGTATTATTCACTGTAACTGTTTTATACTGTTACCAGTGCGTTTAAACTTCGTTTATGACACCACAATATGCTATCGCATCCGCTCTCTATCGCTTGGAAAATCCAATTGATATAATGTCACCGTACGGCTACGTTTTACTGGTTGCCAGGGTGAACGAAAGTATTGTTGCGGCGCCAGATATGCCCCCTGTCTTATGGCCCGCTGTTGTATCGGTAGTACGCCCTTTCGCCCTATGCTAAATTCCATTGTTTTGGGTTGAATTCAGTTCAATGTAGGATAGGACGGATGGAAAAAGTATGCTTTTTAAAGATTATCATGTTCCCTGAGTGGTAAAAACCATTCGCATCCTCCATTCTTTTACGCCGGATACTGATTTTGAAGCATGTTTCGTAATGGTCAATGTTGTTGTTCAATGTTTTGAAGCGGTTACAGAGTTTTTTAAATTAAGCTCCACTCCTTGCCGGATGATGGGTTAGTAAGTATTAAATTCAGTGGCGTAGAGAGGTGGATTCAGGTGGGCCGGACCTCCCCTCCCCCGAAATATTGAGACATAAAAAAATAAATTAACCATGGAGCAGGGGAAAGTGGCAAGTGATATATTATTATACCCTTATTAAAAAGGATTGCCCTTTTGTTTAATAAATAAAACTAGACAAATTAAATAGTAAAATATATATTAATGATAAATCATGAATTTAAATAATATTTCTATGACAAATTAATTTTTTCCATAATGAAAAGTGTTAAAATTAGTCAAAGCCCGTCACTAGGTACCCTGTTCTTGAATAATTATCCTCCGGACCCCTCTGTTTTTGGATTTCCAACCCCACCCCCCGGATAAAACTCCTGGCTACGCCACTGATTCAATTTATTCAAAGACGAACAGGTGTTAGTGTTAGTGGGAAATACTTACCTGAAATGATATTGTTTTCCTTTTCGGTATCTCTCAACTGTCATTTTATGAAATATTCTTTTCTCAAACTTTGTGACACAATGCTTCGGATACCATTGCCCTTTCGATTCAAAAGCCCCGTGATTCTTTTAAAAGTGTCTTGATTGATGAGAGCGAAAATACTTCCATATGGTGGGAAATGTTAGCGGTTATGAAACGATGGAAATAATGCTGGGGCGAACTTCTTTCTCTCCGTACCAAAAGTGTAGAGACTCCAGTTTGAACGCTTATAAAAACCATACACTTTAATATATTCACTTGATTTTGGTGTTACTTTTTACAGCATTACTTTTCTTGTTTTTTCTAAGGTTCATTTTTAATTTTGGTACGAACAGTAGGGGTATGCGCGCAAATAAATTCATGGCTAGCCCTGGAATGTAGGAGCCACAATCATTTGGAGCAAAGTGCGTTTCTATTTCAAAAGGCCACCGTAAAGGCAGTTTTCTAAAAGGTGGAAGTTCTAAGGAATGCAGAACGAAAAAAATAAATGGGAGAAAAGCGCGAATATGTAAATGATGAAGAGTTGTAGGTAAGTTAGATTGTATGTTACATAATCGATCGAGTGTAGTACCCGAGCCTTCGCGAAGCAAAAGAGTAGGAGTAGCTACATCACAGCTGCGATAATACTTACAACTCTTCATCATTCACACATTCGCGCTCATGTACCAAGTGGATTAATAGTTAATTGTATTAGATAAGTGAAATGAGTGCGTGTGAACCTGATGTCGTGTTTTGTTTACCTACTTTCGGTCGATTCTTTTCCACGCTTATGCCCTAGGTGGGCGAATATATTGAAAGTGCCTGTTACATTGCATTAAATGCTTTCGCTTGAGCACGCGTTTTGGAATTTTTTTGTTTTTACAGCTTTTCAATCGTTAAAGAAATTCAGTAGGTACTAACTTTTTCTTGAGTCATCAGCATAGATAATGTTGATGTTCAGGAGATCTTTAAAAAGTGAGAAAGGTATTATGATTTAGGACTCGAATTCACCCAAAACTTCACCGCAACTACCGCGCACAGTATAGAACTACTCGGGCACGGAGCGATGTGTTAGTAAGAGAATAAACGGTGAGTCCAAATTTGAACCTTAAAATAGGAAAATCCTCGCAACAGAGCCCGAAAGAAAACACTCCGACGGCCAACGTGATCGTGGACGTGAGTTAGCCCAGTGCATTCCATCCGCTAATCTTAATTCTGATTGGGCTCATGCTCCTGGAGTTCGACTCCAGCTTCGGTGGCTTGGTCGCGTCCACCTCCCTCCTAGTCTGCTTTGGGTGGCAAATGAGTGTTGAATATTGATTCTTGGGAGAGGTGTGCGTAAGTGAAGTATTGAGTAAGAACGTAATTGAATTATAATGCGGAACAGGGGAACGTGATATCTTCATGAGTTACTCAACTTGGGAAGAGGGAAAATTGAATGGTCCAACATAATTACAGCGGATGGAGTAAAACCACGATCGGGACCGAAAAATGGATAGTTGGAGCGAACCTTCAGACCGCGTGAAATTTTATTAAATCCATCTACTTTTAGGGGATGAAAAAAATGCCCTATTCCCATTCCATCGTGGACATCACCCATTACCTTTTACGTCATCATGAATCACTTCCCTTGTTCCCACTGTATGTACAAAAACACTAAACCATTACCTCATCTCACAAATCCAGAAACCTCCCTCCCTAAAACTCTAACCCCCACCTGACCACTAGACCATTGAAAGGCATAAATTAGCTGTCATCCAAGAATCACATGAACCTTAAAAAACGGCGTGACGCGATTCAGAGGTCGGGGTGGGTAAAATGTTTAAATCATCCCCAAAGAACCGAAGTTAGCTCAGTTGCTGGGTGACCAGGTGAGGAGAGTGTTGAATTTTTATACTTGGGAGTGGTGTGCCTTTCCCGGCGAGTGAAGTTTCGTTACCTACTTCCAATTTTCATTAACACGGGGATTGTGATTAGTAGTAGATAGTAATGTGCGCCAATTGTTCGTTGCGCACCGCGAAAAAGTGCATCGCTCGAGAAGCAGTTGGTAATAATTTCTCTTTTGAAATCGCTGTATCAGTTCATGGCGTTGAAATTGCGTTCGATGGTGTATAAGTGTGGAAGCATAACTGGAGAATAGTGTGATATTAGTGTTTATATTGGTGCCGTGAGAGTCTTTGAAGAGGAACGCCCGAATCAGCGGTCCACGAATCTAAGAATATAGCTTCATTCCCGACGAGTGAGAAAAAATGGCCCCACGTCAAAGGTAAATACACAAGTTCTTATAATCATCGAATTTGAAAGCTAATTTTTACCTGGACATGAGCAGTTTTTAATGAGAACACCATCACATTGACTTTAGGAATAACATCGAGTACATCTAGAGTTCTTTTCGCGATCCGGCTATTGCAAACTTTAATACATCCGATTTAATATTTTTTCGAACGTAACTTGATTGCTTGAGAACTTAAGAAAAGATATCCTCCAGTACGAGAACGCAATGTCACGATCCCCCTCGATTTGCGGGTCCGAAAGAAACGATAAATTAAGAGAGATATTTTTCCGAACGTATGAGAATTCATATAATTTTAAAGGACAGCGGCAATTTCCACTGTTTTCACAGGGTTTATTTACGATTGTCAATGCTGCATAAGAGGTCTTGGTAGTGTCGCGTAAATCCAACCACAAATAGAGTTAAGTCTGCCCATGAAAGTTGTATTCATGCTATTTCACATTCAGATTGTGACCCAAGTTTTCTCATCGCGATTTGAATTGCCCGTTTCTTTGGTGCACACCTGCGTACCTCCGATGTTTCAACCTTTGTTACGGTGTCTGTTTCCAAAGATCTGAGTAATGTAATGTCTTGTTATTTTCAGTATTCCGAGTATATTTATTTTATAGTGCGTATTTCGGATTAAAAGTTCAGTGTTTTTGGTAGCTATTAATCGTACTTATTGCTAATCATACTAGGGATAAAAATGTCACATAGAATAAAAAGGTCTTTTGAGTCCTAGTCTGGCAATAAAAATCATTAATTATGTTAGTGTCACCAAAAGGTATTTTATACAGGCCTGACGGTACAGGAGTGACAGTTTTTTTTATCGCTTTCACTGCTTTTTAATAAATTGTGATATGGCACCGTTATGAAGTACATTGGAATTCCGTTAATCCGAAGCAATTTGTACGGAACCCTATTCGGAATACTTGATTGTTTGGAAAAGCCGAAATAATGTTGATGAGACCGGTTTGAAACGGCAAGACTGTACTCGCCGTGCGTTTTTTGACGCCTCATACTGCTAGCTCACAGGCGCGCCTTCGGCAGTCAATTATACTTTACGAATTGATGATAATGCGCCAAAAAACTCATCCATTCTGCGTTTGTAATGAATTAGCTGTTCGCATTCTCTCGCAGTTATCTCAAGGAAATGTTTATCTTAATTCTTATTTACATGATTTTCGTCAAACGCAGTATCATTCTAGCTGTTTGTGACCATCATCGCAGCCTTCGCCCTCCGCCGACCACCAACCTGCTATGTATCGCCGGTGCCCTCACAACTTCAAAGACTCTGAATAGCACACGCTTAAGTCTTTTCCGTGGTTTACGGTGAAAAATATAACCCAGAAATGGGAGACTAAAGGCTTTCAGTTTCATATGCATTGCATATTTGCCACCGATATCCTATATTCTGGGCGACCAGTGAAATCATAACAAAAAACTTCCGTTTATTGTATTATTTATTCTACTTTTCGGCATAAGGCACTATTTCTTATCGATCTAAATTTTTGAATATTCATTCATCACGAAAGTCATTTAAAACAAGGATTGTAGTGTTCTGTGTCAGAGTGCAATACTTGAAGAATATCATCTATTGTTCCTCGATCAATATCTCACCTTTGTTGTGTGTTTTTTTTCCTTTCCTTAATCCGGCCAAGGGCCAGTGAAATTCACTTAATAAGCCGCAATAGGAGGCCTTTTTTTCAATCTGAAGAATTAATAAGTTCAATGCTTTAAGCAAAGAGCTTCCAATTTGACCATTTTTATAAGGACAAAAATTTGAACGTAACACTTCAGTACTTAAAATTAGTTACGTCTCCGTTGTAAGGGATAACTAATTGTAGTCTATCCCGCATGAAATCGAATAGATTCTGAAATAGATAAGGACACCTGGATCAGAAAAATTTGTCATATTATAAAGCCATTTATCATGTCAGTGGCATCATTTCCGTTTTGTGGAAAATCTTGGAGGAGGGAAAATAACTCTATTAAATATCCGATGTAAAATAAGTATAAAGATAACCGTAAATAACCTCAATAATTAAAGACTTTTGCTTTCAGTAAGAATAATTTTGAATTGAAAACATGTTGAATTATCATGGTATCCAATCATTGTGTACTGAAATAGGAATCCTCAAAGTTTATTTTCACCGCCATTCATTAATGTCCATAACCGTGGACTAATTTCTCATTCTTTTTTCGCCACTAAATGTTTCTCACCCTTAAAAACCGTGGTGTTGCCACTTTAATAAAACCTTTGCAACAAATCGTTTGTAAAAAAGATGACTTAGATGAAAAACTCCGGCCTTCAGCGATAAAGGCATTTCTTTATACAGTTGTGGGCCGGCAGTTGTATTCGTCTGCGGCAGCGTCTTCTCAAATATTTTTATCGCATACAGGTATTAACCGTAGACCTTTGCATATGTTCGCCATAGTCATTGTAAGCGTGAGGGCCACTGCGGTATAGACAAAGAGGTGGTTGGTGAAGGACAGAAGGAACTCTGATTAGGACACGGAAAAAGTAGTCAAATTTGACTGCACAGTAATCTGCCCAAATGGCTACGCAATATAGGAGTTGAATTTCAGCAAATAAATAAGCGCCTAAGAGTTCAATAGCCATGTAACATCCACTGGACCTCGTGCTAGGTGTTACGATAGTGTTGGCATCGACGACTCTTTTGGTGGAGCTGGCTCACCGCTCACAGCACACTCCAGAGAGCCGCTCGCACAGTGCGACTCACTGTCATGAAAGCGTATTCTGAGTTAAGGGGAGGGGGATGAGGGAAGTGGAGGAAAGGGGCAGAGGGGAAGGTGGTGAGGAGGAAATTTTCTGAGGGAACATTTTAAATATAACATTTCCTTCATCACAATTTAAAAAATTCATTTGAAATCAATCACGTATTGCATAGTCACAAATATTATCAGGTGATATAACTTAGGTTCTATTTCTGCCGATACGTTATATATTTCATGGAAGACAGAAAATGGATTCCGTCTCCTGTGCTTATAGATGACGGCAATTTAAACAATTCTGTTGTAACAAAATAATCTCTCCGAAAATACATGATCATGTTAACAATCCATAATTAGTTTCCTCGATTAATCTTAGTTGTTTGTGTTAGAATAAAGCGATGGATAAGTTCTAACAACTCGTATCTCAAAATTTGTCCGGTTTGAGTTAATACTGCTAATAATGTTAATACAAAATAAAATTCAAGCAAAAAACAACTCATTGTTTGCGAATTAATGTCTCTTTTTCAGTTTCATCTATTTTTGGTTTTCAATTCAAATTAAAATTATGTCCAAATAAAAAAAGGTTTTCTTTTGGCTATCCTGAAAAGTTGCCATTTATGAGATATGTGTTGTTAGATTTAAGCCATCGAAGTTTTCATTTTTGTCACGTACATATTATTTTAATATATTTGCACTTGACGATAGCTTTTACATGAGTATCTTCAACCGTTTTTCTTTCTATTGATTGATTTTCCTTTTCGATTTTTTATTGATTTTTGGCGAGTTATAAAAATTAAACAAAAAATCAACTTCAGTTTCGCATGCCCTGAAGATTCTAAAATGATTATATAGCATTCCCGGTTCGAAATGAAAAAGTCGATGTTTTGATTTTTGGCCAGCTTTTTTCGATTTCAGTCCATTGTGTGACGGGAGTCTGACACAATTCCAGGGCACAGTGTTCGCGAAGGGAGTCGCGACACACCATTAAGACTCTCTCGCCTCACAGCTCAATAGGGTAGTTTCCTTTATCAAAGAAAACGAAAGGCATTGATTGCGATTCGTTACCCACCATTAGTGTATTCATAATAGACAAATTATTTGGTTTTAGAAATACCGGTTTAGACGAATGGCAATGGTCAATTTTAACCTCATTTGAAAAAGGCCTGATTGGCGCCAATGCGATTCCACTCCACGTGACGTCACAGGGACTTAGTTTCTATACGAGTAGATGGGAATTTTACATTTTCTGAGTTTACCAATGCATGCATGAGGCACAGAGCTCAGGGAAACATGTCTTGATAATTACCTATTAAAACTGCCTAAGGTCGGAAAGTTTCCTTCGTTTGATAGGGTATTAATAATACTTATTTAAGCCATGCGCAACCTGCTAGCAGGGTATTCAGCTACCTGCTAACATCCTGCGTCGTATCAGCGCTCAGAGCCTCGTCCAAGGTCACCTCACTTGCGGCTGCGGGAACCAGAACGACGTCACACGGAGTTTTCCCTACATTCCTACTTAGCCGTCGCGTTTTCGCGCGCTTGATATTTTTCACTTTTCATTAAATCGCGAAAAATGGATACGAAAAATAGATATCTTCATGTAAAAATCTAAAAGCGTGAAATACGTACTCCAGGAGTAATAATCTTTCGATTTAGGCAATAAAAAATAATAGGAAACCACCCTATATGCTGAGCCGAACATTTGAACTGACTGACTCGCGCAGTGCTCATCACTATGCTGCGAAGTTTTAAGATCAGAGCAATGTCGACAGCGTGTGTACACTATGAAATCAATCGTCACGGAGACTTGATCAGAAAAATCTCTGGCTCGTTGCATGATACTTTACAAATTGATTATTCTGTTTCGATTAGTGTCTGACTTAATGATAAATTCGTGAGAATTAACTACCTGCTTGTCCGGTTTTCACTGTTGGTTTAAGTTTTACGCATAATAAAACTACCTTTGTCAGCAGTTGCGGTGGCGAATGGAGTAGATGTGAGACTATGCTGGTGATTGTTATTATATCAAGCACCCGGTGTGGGAATTTGTTTTTAAGTTTTTTACCCTGTACGGCCGTTTTACATTTATTTTTGTAGTGCAAAATAATTTTAAATTTGCTGCAATAGCTTTATGAGGATAATTTTTTAACGATAATGAGTTACATAAAAGTTATGAATTGTGTAGTTTTATACGTATGATTTCTATGAATGACTAGTAAATTTTTAAGATTAGGGATTTGCAAATGAGGGTAACCGTAATGGTGAAGTCCCAAAAAAGCCTATTCGCTAAGTAGATTGTTCCGGCTGAATAACAGCCTCGAATGTTTTCGCCCCTCCGCTTGTGGGGAGGTTTGTGGAGTTGTATGCTATACTCCATCACCCGCCTTCTAACTTATGAGTGGCTGCATCGAAAATGCGCCACCATGGATACGGCAACACCTCCACCGACATAGAGGATTATCCTCGATCAAATGGCGAATCCTGATGTCCTCGGAATCGTGGCTCGCCGTTCTTCTTCGCCTGTTTATCAGTGACTCGTCGCCTTTTTTTTAAACGCCTTACTCAGTAATGAAAGGTATCATGACCTACCCGAAGACGTCCGTCTTCAAAAATTGAGCGTTCGTAATGCCCTCATACAAACTGGAATTATAAACATTATATGCCCCTTATACCGGGGAAATAACTATATTCGTCACATTATGACAACGCACTATAGATCCAGCCACGAATTTTTCCCCATATTCTACGAAGCATGATTCGCCCACGACTCTCTTAGAATGGAGTTTACACTCGTCGGGACATCTGCGAACACGCTCAGCGTATTGGGAATTGAAAATGCCAATGGGCTCAATCGTTCCGGTGGTGTCGTCTGTAAAGGATCATGCAACGAGCCAGGGATGAGCGGCGCAGCGAGGAGGGGGGGTTTTGGGGATAACCCCCCCCCCCAGAGCTCAGAGATATTTTTAAGTGTAATCAATTTTATTTTATTGGATTGATATTATTAATATAATAGTGTAAGGATTATTAAATATCCTTCAGAAAGCCGTAAAACTCACCATTTTGAACCATTTATACTAAAATTCCTCAATTTATTAACCTCGTACCTACCGCTTATCCTGGTGAGTATTCCGTACCCACACACACCCCGGTATTAGCTGCACCTAAACCTCCCCCCCCAAGCCTTAATTCCTAGCTGCGCCCCTGCCAGAGATTACGCGGATCAAGTCTCCGTGACGATTGATTTTATGCTGCACACACAACTGGACATTTTTCTGATCTTAAGAAGTTCGCAACACCAAACACGAGGTCCAGAGGATGTAGCATAGCTATTGACTTCTTACGCGCTTATCCATTTGTCAAAATTCTACTTCTTTAATGCATAACAATTTCTGCAGTTGACTGTGGATTGAATTTTGACTACCTTTTCCGAGTCTTCCAACCCCGCTTCAAAGCCCCGAACATTAGCTGTATGTGCGATGTGTCACGGCCTACTCTTCCAACCTTATTCTAAGGGAAATAAATTCCTCGGAAGTTGCGAGTCCTAAGTGAAGGCTAAAGGCAAACTTAGTAGTTTTCAATCGGGAAACTTTGGGCTTCTACGTATGTATTTATTGTCGTCGTACACATTAGCCTAACGGAATGTTAGGATTGCCCTTACATTTTCCGACAAATGGTGCATTGCGCATGCCTAAATTTTTCAAATATTTCATTATTATCATGCAACTAATGCTATTGCGAAGTCTTAAAATATTTCACTACTGGCGTTTTCCGCTGTTTATTTAGTCCCTACTTTCGACTTGTAATGACTTGAATTAAATAAATACGCTTTTCCCCCGTTCAACGGAAAACCTCTAAGAGACCCTCAAGCAGGGGCACTGCCAGGAATTTAGGCTGCGGTGGGGGGGGTTTAAGTGCAACTAATACCGGGGTGTGTGTGGGTATGGAATACCCACCAGGATAAGCGGTAGGTGCGAGATTAATGATTTGCGGAATTTTAAAATAAACGGTTCAAAATGGTGAGTTTTACGGCTTTCTGAGGTATATTTTATTAATCCTTACGCTATTCTATTAGTAATATATCAATCCTATTAAGTAAAATGGATTAAATTTGAATATTTCTCTGAGCTCTAGGGGGGGGGGGGGGTTAACACTCAAAACCCCCCCTCGCTGCGCCACTGCCCTCAAGCACAATGAAATTATATTTTTGAGCAGCCTTGAACCCTCGGAGAAATAGTTTGTCTGTTTTCAATTCATATGGAAATGCCTTGCTCAATATTCTATGCCAAATAATAGTTTCCTGAGGAATTCTATGGAAAAACTTAAAATAATAATGCAGTTGAAAAGAAATGCGAAGTCGAATTGACTAAGGTTACGGAAAAATTGAGGTCTTATTCAGACTTCATTTATTTCATTCATGTGGATATCCGAATGTATTGATCAATTTTCTCTCTGACCGATTTCTCTCATACTGAAATGAGATGAGTAAATAGAAGTTTGTGAACTTTATAATTTCTTTAAAACTTGATTTTTAATCATAAAGATGATTCTTATGAACGCATATTTGAATGTGAACATGTATTAAAATTAGTCATTTTTTTAATGAATTAGTCAGTTATTAAACAAATAGGTGTATCATATCTCATCTTTAAATGTTTTTAATCCTGTAAACTGACAAAATGAGAATCAGAAGAGTATCAATTATGATTTTCATCTATGTTAAGCAATTTAGAAAACTGCAAATAGTGCAGAAATTTGAAAGGGTTGAAGGAACTTATGGAAATCGTCTCTGTGTTCGAGTAAATATAGGAGAATTCTTTTTCTATTATTTTTCCTTGATAATTAAATTATAATTAATATTTTCCTGGCTAAACGTGGGCTCATCTCACGGACTGATATATTTTTTCTCGTGTTTTTAGGCATAATCAATCTATTGATTCTTGAATCTATCTCCTCTGATTTGAGTGGAATGTTTTATTTTTGAGCGAATTGCTTTCCGCAATGTATTTAATGCCCACAAATAAATGCATTTGCTCTTTTTGTTTATGTAGACTGCTTTACTTGTGTGTATGATGAAATTTTTTTGCAAATATTCGGCTGCTTACTGGAAATATTTGTTTGCTAAGGCCATTGCATAATTCTACCAAACACTATGATTCACTGGATGATCAAAAAACTCTATCGCACCTCTTCATTTCAAGAGAATATTGCAAATTAAACCAGAAAATTAGGATTATGTCGCATTGAATCGTCTTCCATGTAATAGCAAGAATAAAATCACTTCATTGATAGGAAAAAGTGATGAGCTACTCATTTTTTATTTGCTACATCTTAGTTCTTAACTAAGTCTTTTCATCTTAAAACGGCAAACATCTTTACCAGATAAGCGGATTTTACAAATTAGAATGCCAAAAAACATAACTGTCCTACAACTGCATTTTTGACGCGAAATTCCCACGCATAATTGAGCTCTATTTAATTTCTGAACCTATGTCTAAAGTCATTAAAAGCTGAAAGTTGTGACTTAATTAACAGCAGAAAACGCCAATGTTTCTTCGAAATATCATCATTTCAATGATGATAATGAAATATTTTAAAAATGTATGCATAATGCACATTAAATTTAGTGATGAAAATTTATTGGCAAGCCTAACATTCCGTTAGCTCCATGTTTTTGATGAAAGGAAACTTGATTTTTTGGAACCGTTCGAAATTGTAAATTTCCCCGTTCATTTGAAATTGTGGATGTATCGTATGTTCCTATATCACTCACCTCTACTGCACATTACTCTACCTCCCATCCGTCGCCAGTGTACGACATCATGAGTACGCTACGCTGATTTTTCACGGCTTTTATTTAGTCTCAAGTTCCCAGCTGTTATGGCTGTCTACTGTGAGTTTCATGGCAATTTGTAGAGCCAGGCGATTAATTTCTCTTTAAGATCATGGCATATCTACGGCTTGCTTAAGTGGGGGAGGGAATATGAGAGGGGGATAAGGGATGTTTTGGGGACTTGGCGTTTTCAGAAGGGGTATAGTCACAAAGGGTTTTCAAAAGTTCGTTCTGCGTCGCTGCGAATGATTTCTCAAACCGGGGAAGGTATGATTTGAGAATGGTGAGAAGGGGAGTTATCTTCAGGTCTTTCCTGATTTTTTTCTGTTGGAAAAAAACCAAGGTGCCCCAACAATTCTTCTTATGATGACATTTTCGGCAGATTGAATTCGTTTTAGGTGCATCGCTGCAGCGTGGAGCCAGGCCGGGGATGCGTAAGACAGGAGAGGCTTGATGCAGCTGTTGTATAGGAGCAGTTTTGTTTTGAGGCTCAGCGGCGAGGTAGATTTTAGAAGAGGTCGCAGAGCTGCGTGTATTCCTTTCGCCTTATTGATGGAACATTTAATGTGGTCGTTCTAGGTTAACCGTTAGTCCATGTGGACGCCAAGGAATTTCGTGGATCGTTCTTTCGGGATTCTTTGGTCGTCATCATGAGTCACTTCCCTCATTTCCATTATATTTAGGAAACACTCCGTAGCGAAGGAAACCCTCCCACTTTCCTCGTCTCTCAAATCCAGCAAATCCCTTTCCCGGAACCCTACCCTCGCCCTTTGTATATCTGTAGGCTGTCATCCAAGAATCATATACCTGAAAATGGCATTATGGTCTGAAACCTAGGTCTGTCGAAATAAAAGATCGTGGAAAGAAGACTAAGAGATTTCATTACATTAAAGAAGGAAAAATTGTTAACCGACGCCATGACCTAACCGGAAGAAGCCGTGTCTTTCCCCTTCGGCGTGATGCAATTCGAAGCCGATGCGATGATGGGTAAAAGTTTGAATCAGCGCTGAGGAACTGAAGAGAACTCAGTAGCTAGATGTCCATGCGTGCGGTGTGTTGACTTCCGTAATTTGTGAATTCTGTTCCTTACTTCCAATAATCTGTAACATGTGATTCCAGTTATTTGCAAATGCAACAAACCGGAATTTTCCCTGTGCACTGTGAAGAAGTGTTGAATTGTTGTGTTGAAGTGTTGAAGAAGAATTGCTCTACAAGAGGTTGGCAATAATCTCAATATTGAAACCTCTTGATCAGTGCATGATCACAGTGTTGAAAGTGCGTTCATTGGTGTACGTATGGAATTATATTGTGGGAATGGTGTGATGACGTGTGTCTTGGTACCGTGGGGGTTGTGTAAGAGGAATATACTGCCCGACGGAATTTCAGAATATGCCTTCATTCCCTTAAAAAGTGGGAAAATGGCCACATGTCAAAGGTAACATTAATAGTTTAAATAGCTATCGCATTTTAAAACGTATATTTCGATGCAAGCACTTGTTTATGGGATAACGGACATTTTGCAGTTATAAATTACATTCCGTCTACATTGATTTATTTGCGTTATGTAGCTGTGGTTGAATGCAGTTTATATAACATTTTTTATGAACGATACCACAGTATTTCCAGTACTACCGTATACATCCCGTATTTCTCCCCTGGTCGCACTAGTTCTTAATTCATTTGTTGCTTGTTGCCGACATGAACTCACCAGTAATCCCCAGTAAAGAGAGGGAAATGATGAAAAGATTGAGTATCATAGAATTATGTCGGTAACTTATGTGGGAAAAGCCAATGGATTTTCATTTCTTAAGTAAACTCAACCAATTCATCGCGATCGAAATATTTTAATGTGTGTAATCCTAATGACATATTTGGAAATATTGATATTTTGTGTGGGGATATTTCTTTTGCTACATTGTGACGAGTTTCAAATGCAAAGAAGCGTAAGCTTCATATAATGCAAGTTTTAATGGACAATAAAAACTATTGTTAAAATGCCGCGTCAACGTCCTCACGCATGATTCAATAAACTAATTAAGGCAATGGAAATTTAATTTTTCTTTACCTTTCTCATTATCAGAGGTGGGAAGCCCCTCTTAGTTATTGTGTAAGCTTGTATTTTTAAACGAATACCACTGAAAAGGTTAAAATGCAGGTCATAGTTTAAAGTCACTGGTGAGGTGGCATGACTGTGTTTTATTTTTTGAAGACTATATATTTGACCCATAGCTTACGATTCTTCCTTTCGAGTGACAAATTAAACTAACGGTCTCTAATCATTAGTCGTATTTCTGAATTAAACTCAATTATTGTTATCATTAATATTAGGAAGAAATCTGCATTGAAGACTATATTTTCAGGGGTGGCAACCAAATAATTTTGAAAGGAGATTTATAACAAAATTCATGGAGCTCATAAAAAATTTCATTTCTTTCCGACGCATTATTCTGGGTCTTCGTGTTAAAGGATACGGAGTTGATGCTTACACCTTAAGGAACAAGTGTCCGTGGAAAACCTCATCCCGTATTCTAAATTATTAAATTAATTACCGTGACTCGATGAATAGGTACATGAATTCATAGGCAACCTGGTCGTAAGCACTATTGTAAATCCCATACCATCAAGAAGAGGTAGTTATAAGTAAGTATTGAAAGCGTGCTAATTCGAACATTACTTCTTGTGCAATTAAAACCATTTTTCATACGTTCTGAGTTACAGCTAGGAAAAGATTGCATCAATGACAAGAAGTTAGGTTCGACATGCAATATGGTTTTAAAGAAGGTTACGGAAACTGATATAAACACGAACTTTTAAGATTTCCACGTCTTTTTGAATATTTTGTAAACGTAGTTTTTTTGTAAATATTAAAGATAACTTTGGGTATTCCGATATCGCAAGCGTTTCTAAACGCCTGACGTTAGTGTATCTGCCTCACGACCCATCTAAACTACAGCACAGGAGTGACGGTTTTTTATCACTTTCACTGTTTTTTTATAAATTGTGATATGGCACCGTTTTGAAATCATGGGAATTTTCGTTAATCCGAACCAATTTGGACGAAAAAATTTGAAATACTTGATTGCTCGGATATGGACTACAAAGAGAAAAAGAATACCGGTTTGAAACGGAATAAGGGAACGAAGGGAAGGGAACGAAACACAAGGGAACGAAGTGCATAGGATCACGTTACTGCACAAGACTGTACTCGGCGTACCTCTTCTTCGACGCATCATACTGCTAGCTCGCAGCCTCGCGTTCTGCAGTCATTTCTATTCCACTAATGTAAGTTGGTGCGCAAAAAACTCATCTATTTTGTGTTTGCAATGCATTTGCTGATCGCATGCTCTCGCAGTTCTTTCAAGAAAAGATTTCTCTCAATTCCTATTTTCAATGATTTTCGTCAAACGCTTACTGCAGTGTCTGTAACCATCATCGCAGCCTTCATCCTCCGCCGACCACCTCCCTCCTATATATCGCGGTTGCCCTCACAATTTCAAAGACTCTGAATAGCACACGCTAAGGTCCTTTTCGTGGTTTACGGTGAAAAATATAACCCAGAAACGGGAGACTAAAGGCCTTCAGTGACATAGGCATTGCATATTTGGCACCGATATACCATATCCTGAGCGACCAATGAAATCAGAACAAAAAACTTCCGTGTATTGCATTAATTTATTCTACTTTTCGGCATAAGGTACTATTTCTTCTCGATACTGAATTTTTAAATATTCATTCATCAAGAATATCATTTAAAACAAGGATTGTAGTGTGCTGTGTAGGGGTGCAATACTTGAAGAATATCCTCTATAATTCCTCAATTAATATCTCGCCTTTGTTGTGTTTTTTTCCATAACGCCATTCCGTCCAAGGGCCAGTGAAATTCACTTAATTAACCACAAGGGGAGGCCTTTTTCAATCTGGAGAATTAATAAGTTCAATGCCTCTAGCAAAGAGCTTCCAATTTTATAAGGGCAAAAATTTATACTTAACGCTTCAATTCTTAGTTATGAATCGTCATATTGTAAAGCCATTTAGAATATTAGAGACATTGCCCGTTTGTGGGAAAACTTGGAAGAGGGTAAATAAATGTGTTTAATTACCGTCGTGAAAGAAGTAGAGAGATAACCGTTACGAACCTCAATATTTATTGAGCTTTGGTGTCAATAAAGAAATTTTTGAATTCAAAGCATTTTAATTGCGCATAGTATCCAATCACGATATATTGAATCGGAATCTTCAAAGTTTAATTTCAATGGCATTCATTAATCTACATCTACATATTACCCTACGAGCCACCTCTAGGGTGTTTGGCAGGGGGTGATCAATCACCAGCATGCAGCATGCATTTGGACTCCCACATGCACACCACACCGTCCAAAAAACGTCCCGTATAATAACAAACTATACTACTACATGCTGTTAGAAATAATAATTGAATTAAGAAACATGCATTAAGTTTTACATAGGTTAGTAGGCTACACTACAAGTCATGCAATGGGGAACTTGCATGATTTTTTTTATTTCATAAGCGGACAGAAAATTATTTTCTGAATACAACAAAGAAAACCGCATGTAAATCTGAGTTTTCCTTCGCGAGATATTTAATGATAAATATAACGAATTTTAAAGCGCGGGAAAAACTCCCTCACCATCCAAGCCACTGCCGACGAAGCCTCGATGACGTCAAAGGTGCCTAAACATCACGCGAAGCTATTGTTGTGATTGTTTGTAATAGTTGCCAGCAGTTGTGGGAGCTTCGTTTGTAAGACGTGTTGATTATTTTATATTTAAAGATAAATATCCGACGATAGAGGCTTGCAAGCCCTCGTATTTTGCATTATTTATAATATTAATATCTGAGTAAGGGCATAAAATATTAAACTGGAGCAGTTAAACCAAAAATTTGATAATACCTAAATAACATCGTTGTAGGAGTCTGAGCCACGGCCATTGGAAGGGGGATACGTTAATTGTAAGTTGATGTTATCGACGGCATATCATTCATTTAAGTATGTAATTAGAACGATTTTGACGTTTACTAATGTCCGCTTAGCTTTTATATACAATAACTTCATCCGTTTATTCGTAGGTACCGGAGAATTCGTCGTTTAGGACTGTCTGTGCTTGTATTATGGGGTGAATTCCAGTCAATGCAACTTTTGCTCGCTGATTGGAGACATCTATGAACATTTGGTGCCAAAATAGTGTTATTTTCAACGTGACATCTCCCGTTAAGCTACTGCTAATAATCACAGTGCCAGTGGTTGTAATGCACAAAGTTTGACAAGGTTGAAAAATATCGGCCATGAGTTATCAGTGTTCCATCGTGATTGAATTGTAAAAAGTGCTATTACGCTATCGATAAATGTCTAACAGTAGTGTAAAAATTGTCAATGGCGTGCTAATCTCCGTTGTTCACCGTAGATATGACATTTCACGATCACGCTATTGAAATAAAAACTGTGTGTGAAGTTTGTTATTCCATTATTTCAACGAATAGTAGTGAGAAATGTCACCTGTGTCACTTGTGTGGGCTAATTTAAGGGTTTAAATCAGTGAATAAATAGCTGTATTCATCATAACGAGTTCTGTTATTGTAAGTTGTACGTGACGAATACAAGAATGTGATAGTGACATCCAGTTTTTGATAAGAGTATTTGCCTATTTCCCACTATATTTTTATGGTATATGCTAGTATATTGTTTATGGATTTACCTATATTATTGAAATAGGTTGTAACTTGTGTGTGTGTTGGCAGCGGAACCGATTCGCGATCTCACATGTGGATTGTGTGCAGACTGTTTTGCTGTGAATTCGTACCGTAGGACGGATAGGACTACCTTCTCCGTTAATCCGGCGTTGCCAAATTCAACAGCACAGCTTACTCTAATGTCAACAGCACAGCTTACGGTCGTTATCCTCCAGTATTACAAGTTTCTTTTAGAACTCGATTTGCCGCCGACGTATAGCAATAATTTGTCTTAACAAATTCCATGAGGGTCGTGGCATCAATTTTTGGTGTCCTAAAAAAGGCTGGTGTCCTAACACCCCATACCACACGCCTTTTAGGCGGCTGGCGGGGTATTATGTAGACGTAGATGAATTTCAGGTGTACTATTCGAACGAGTGGCAACGTTATCATCCATTTTTCTGATAACCAAAACACACGAAGTGAAACGCTTGTACTTCATCATCCCGATGCCGCATTATTAATATCCCAAGTAATAATCTAGGCACAATGGCAATAGGAAAACTTTCCCAAGAATAACAGAACAAAATAAAGTGACGATGAGCAGCTATATACTCCCTCAAAACAAATTTTACACCATGCGCTCAGCGTATTTCCCTACTCCCTACGGTTGTTTAGGCACCTACGACGTCACGCCTGGCCTCGGCAACGCTCGGGTGTCTTCGCGCAGTGATCGGCTCAGAGAAATTTTTCTCGATTTTAAATGCAATTTTTTTATTTCTTTTGATGTTTAATGGAGAAACTGAAGGTATTTTTGCGAGCTAATGTATCCATTTGACTTATTCAAAATAGTTTTTAGAGCAATCTACGACCCATGCAAGTTCCTCATTTATTTACGAGTTCTATTGCTGCCGTTATAATCTCTTATCGATCGTGGAAAAAATGACATTCGGAATCTGTCTGTTCTACGATTTATCTCTCTTATTTTATTTATATGATCTGATCTACTGTAGTATGTTGGCGTCCGTAAGATATGGTTAACTTCATCAGAAAAGACACTGCTCTTGAATTTATCTTAAAGGTTTAGTCTATTTTTCAATCTACGGTCCGACAGAGATTCCCATCCGAGTTTATCTAAGAGGTCAGTTCCACTAACAAGACTATCGTAACGACCTTTCACATACCTGGCAGCTCTTCTTTGCACGCGTTCTAACTCTGTTATTAAGCCTTTTTCATGAGGGTCCCAAACACTGGCAGCGTATTCCAAATGTGGTCTAACGAGGGAAAAGTAGCTAATTTCTCTCACTTTGGCGTCGCACTTTCCTAATATTCTTTTAACAAAACCCATTTTTCGATTGGCTTGACCGGTTATTTCTCGAATATGTTTATTCCACGATAGATCATTATTGAGTCTAACCCCTAGATATTTCACGGATTCAACTGCCTTTAACTGGGTGCCCCGAATGATATACACCCATGTCTCGTATAGCGCAATTTCGATTAGCGCAATTTCGATATAGAGCAAATTCGTTCCTCGGGGAAACATTGCAACGCAGTGTAGCCTAATCAAAAATCTTAAACGCTCTCGTGATAAAACGTGAACTTGCGCTAAGTACACACGAAATGTCTATCATTTTACGCATATTCATATTATTGCTTGCCTCAAATCTTCTTTTTTGTTTATATATTATTCGAAATCCATTGCTGTGCAATGGCCAAAAGTATTACTCGTCATTGGGTTAAGATAGCCGGCCTACCGAAGTAATTTATCTCGTCTCCTTAACAGAATAATAATGAATAATTTAGATCGTTAATTATAAGCGTGGGGCTAGTAGAAATGAGTTTTTTTCAGCAATACGGTTTGAGACGTATTTTTGCCGTCATAGGTAATCGGGCGATTGACTTCCAGGTAGAGAGTCTACGCTAAAGCCTTCAAGGTCATCGGTATTCACGGGGGAGAAATGGAGCGGTGGCCGAGTGGCGCATGAATAGCATCAACACATAAAAGGTTCCGCTATAGAGTCTCAAACACAATGGCTTCGTTCCCTCCCCGCAGTCGTATGCCTTCTACGTCTCAGGAATACAGTTCAGCAGTGGAAGGTGATATAGATAGAGCCATGCAGAGTAAAAACCAAGGGAATATGACAAAAAATAGGAATGCGTGTAGAAAATCAAGAATTTATCAAGAAAAACTATAAACCTAGAAGAGGAATTGAAAGAGGTCAATTGCTTTGAAAATGGAGAACGTCAAAGCGATATTGCTCGGAAGTTTAAACGCACGAAGCCTTATTCTGAATAAAGACGAAGTTAAAACATCAGTGACCTCAGCCGCACCAACTTCAGCCAAGCGGTCTACACATACGGAAAGTTCATAGTGAATCAGTACAAAAAGACGAGAGTGGTAATCGCTCCGAGACATTTAGTGAAAGCTCCGGTTGGTTCCAGAATTTAAACGGCAAGCAGGTATTTTCAGTGCGGCGATATCAGGTGAATCTGCAAGTGTTGATAGCGCAGTCACCGCAACATTTTCTGATGAACTCCAAGCTGTGATTGAAAGTGGCTCCTTTCCCCCTCAACCAGTTTTTAGTGTTGACGAGACGATATTGTTTTGGAAAAGAATGCAATCTCGTTCATTCATTTTCAGGGAAGGAAACCTGGGTCAGGTTTCAAGGCATTTAAAGACTGTTTCACGTAGCTGCTATAATGACTCGGAGGACTTCAAATTAAAATGATTTATCATTCTTTAACTCCGCTAGCTATGAAATGGCATTCAAAGTAGCATTTTCCTGTCATTTCTATGAGCGACAAAAGGGCCTGGGTGACATAATAGTTGTTTTTAGACAAGTTTGAAAAATCGTCAACTGCCGGCAACGCATTACGATCCCCTGAGATAGCAGATGTTAGCCCACCCGCACGACAGGAGGGAATTTAAAAAGCACGTAAGAATTATTTTTAACGTGAATAAAAGTCTTCAAATGCGTGCATACTATGTTTAAAGATGTTTTAAACTATAAACATTTATACAAATAATGTTTACTAAGGCTATTTATGGGAATATATATGTTTTAGAGGAAATTCAATACCCAAGACCTATGCTACCAGGAACGCATCCCTATCTTCCCTATGTTAAAACGCTCTCGTATAACGCAAATTCGTATAGCGCAAAGACCCCAAGGAACGCAAACCCTTGCGCTATACGAGACATGGGTGTAGTTACGCTGTAGGGAGTTATTCTTCTTCCAGAAATTCATTGCGACGCATTTTTCCAAATTTAATTCTAACTGCCAAGCATCGCACCAAGCTTGGATAGCAGCAAGGTCATTCGTTAGTTCATCTATATCTTTGCTGGAACGGATTTCTCTGTAAACTACAGCGTCGTCTGCAAATAATCGTAACTTACTGTGTACTACTTCGCCAATGTCGTTGCGTATGCTGCGCATTTATATAAAGAAGGAATAGGAGTGGGCCTATGACACTACCCTGAGGAACGCCAGAAGTGACTCTAACCTCATTGGAGACTGCACCGTCTAATACTACTCTTTGGACGCGGTCGCTCCAAAATTCTCTTATCCAGGAAATGACATCTTCGTCTAGGCCATAAGATTTCAGTTTCATTATCAACTTTCCGTGGGGTACTTTATCAAATGCCTTTTTGAAATCAAGAATAATCGCGTCTACTGGAATGCTGTCTTCCCCGGAGACTAAAATATCGTGGGCGAAAAGCGCTAACTGAGTTTCGCACGATCTGCTTTTCCTGAATCCTTGTTGAGTTCCCATTAATAAGTTTTGCGCGTCTAGGTGTTTCATTACCGAGCTGACTACGATGTGTTCAAGGACTTTGCAAGAGATGGACGTTAAAGATATCGGCCTGTAATTAGATGGCTGTTCCTTGTCTCCACTTTTAAATATTGGCGTTAAATATTAATGACCATATCCGTGGACTAATTGCTCATTCGTGTTTCACCACCAAACGTTTCCCCCCCTTAAAAAATCGTGGTTTTGCGACTTTAATAAGACCTTTGCAACAAATCGTTTGTAAAAAAAAGATGAACTAGATAAAAACCACCGCCGTTCAGCGATAGAGGCATTTAATTATACAGTTGTGGGCCTGTAGTTGTATTCGTCGACGGCTTCGTCTTCGCTAATATTTTTATCGCACACGGGTGTTAACCGTACACCATGAAATAGGCCTTTGCCTATGTTCGCCATAGTCATTGATAGCGTGAGGCCCAGCGTGTGTTCTAGAGGAGGGTGGATGTCGGTTAAGGACAGAAGGAACATCTGGTTACGACGCTGAAAAGGTAGTCAGATGTGACTACAGAGTCAAATGCCCCAGTAAACAGTGGCGCAGCGAGGGGGGGGATTTTGGGGTTAAACCGCCCCCCCCCCCCCAGAGCTCCGAGAATTTTTAAAGTTTAATCCATTTTACTTAATTCGACTAGTAGTACTTATACGATAAAGTAAGGATTATAAAAATATTCCTCAGAAGGCCGTAAACCTTAACATTTTGAACCAATTATCTTAAATTTTTCCGAGGGAGGTACCCCGCACCTCTAGCTTCCCCTGGTGGGTATTCCATACCCCCTACCTCCCCAGTATTAGTTGTGCCTAAAACCCCCCCATAGCCTCAATTCCTAGCTGCGCCCCTGCCAGTGGCTATGCCTGATAGGAGTTGAATTTCAACAAATGAATAAGCGCGTTAAAATTCCATAGCTATGCTACGTCCTCTGGACCTCGTGCTATGTGTTGCGAAGTTTTAAGATGAGAAAAATGTCCACAATGTGTGTGCACCATGAAATCATCCGTCTCGGAGACTTGATCCGTGTAGTCTCTGGCTCTTTGCACGATGCTTTACCCACTACATCACCGGGACGATTGAACCCTCAGGCAGTTTCAATTCCCAATATGTAGGGCGTGTTCACAGTGGCGGATACGTATGGGGGCGCAGGGGTGCGGGCCCCCCAATAGGGTAGTTTCCTTCATCAAAGAAAACGAAAGGCATTGATTGCGATTCGTTAACCACCATTAGCGTATTCATATGATACAAATTATTTGGTTTTAGAAATACCGGTTTAGACGAATGGCAAGAGTCAATTTTTATCCTCATTTGAAAAAGGCCAGATTGGCGCCCATGCGATGCCACTCCACGTGACGTCACAGGGACCTAGTTTCTATACGAGTAGATAGGAGTTGTACATAATCTGAGATTACCAATGCATGCATGAGGCACAGAGCTCAGGGGAACATGTCTTAATAATCACCTATTAAAACTGCCTAAGGTCGGAAAGTTTTCTTCGTTTGATAAGGTATTCATAATCCTTATTTAAGCCAAGCGCTACCAGCTAGCATGGTACTCTGCTACCTGCGAGCATCCTGCGTCGTATCAGCGCTCAAAGCCTCGCCCCAAGGTCACCTCACTTGCGGCAGCGGGAACCAGAACGACGTCACATGGAGTTTTACCCGGCATTCATACTTAGCCGTCGCGTTTTCGCGCGCTTGACAATTTTCACTTTTCATTTAATCGCGAAAAATAGATATCGTCATTTAAAAATATAAAAGCGTGAAATACGTACTCCAGGAGAAATAATCTTTCGATTTAGGCAATAAAAAATAATAGGAAACCACCCTATTGCCCGCATTGCAGAACCAATTTGTAACTTTTTTATATTATAATATAACATTATCTTGAGTACACGTAAACTCAGTTTAAATACAACTATTTTAAATTTTGCAGGTAATTTGTTTATTTTTCATTACGATAAAAGTATCGGTAGCTCACAATATCTTTTGCGCCCCCCCCCCCCCCCCCCCAATCCTTGAGTTGCGCCAATGCGTCACTGCGTGTTCACAAATGTCCCGAGTTCTAGGTGAGCCGTGGGTGAATCATACTTCGGAGAATGTGGGGAAGTATGATCTATTGCGCGATGTCATAATGCGACAGATATAATTATTTCCCCGATTTAAGGGACATATAGATCTTAAAACTCCCGGTTGTGAGAGAGCATTACGAGGGCAAAATTTTGGAAGACGGACGTCTTTAGGCAGATACTGAACTGGCCGCTTTTTGACGCCAAGCAGCTTTGCTTTTATTTTTTCCTCCATTGTACCTGATGATGACCTAGCGGTTCAAACGCGTGGTACCAAAGTAAAACTTGAGGAAAAATGCAGTATCTCGTTATGTATTTGGAGATATTAGGATACCTTTTCTACTCTGCTGCGAGGTAATCACCTTCATCGCAATAATCGTACTAATTTTTAAAACTCACCCGACGCTCTCTCAAAAGAAAGCTGCCGAGTGCTTACCTTGAAATTCATATCTTGTAATTCAAAGAGTATTTTGCAGGGCTACTTCACATCCAACCATGCCATTTTGGCAGAAATGTGTGAAGCATAGCAATATATTGAAATTTAGGGGAGAAATATTTAATTGTGAGTCGTAGTCGGTTTAATGATGTAATATGAAAAGGAGTATGAAAACCATCACAACCTACATAAATTCTGAAAATTATCCTCCACTCAATGCTCCATCTTATAGGTATAGTTATTTTGCAATGTTGATGCTGCAGATCAGTGGCGCAGCGAGGGGGGGGGTTTTGGGGGATAAACCCCCCCCCCAGCGCTCAGAGAAATTTTTAAGTTTAATCCATTTTACTTATTTGGATCAGTATTACTTATAGAATAGAGTTAGGATTTATCAAATATCCCCTAGGAAGCCGTAAAACTCGCCATTTTGAACCATTATTCTTCTAATTTTTCTGGAGGAGGGCCCCCGCATCTCCTGCTTACCCTGTTGGGTATGCAACACCCCCACACCCGCAAGTATTAGTCGCGCCTAAAACCTAGCCTTAATTAGCCTTAATTCCTAGCTGCGCCCCTGCTGCAGAGGATGTGGAAGTAGTTAAATATAGATAAATGTATATTGGTTTAGGGAGTTTTTCGGGTTACATGAGCCTTCAAAAGATGCACCATAAACGAAAAAGACGGCCTAAAAACCCGTCCTAAAAATCCTAATACCTAAAAATCCCACTTTCAGTATCAAAAATCCCAAAATTTTGTCAGGGGAGGAGACCCCCCTTTGCCCTGGCGTGTGGCGTGTGTTTTCCATACATCCCGGAGGGGCCCCGAAATCTTTAGTAAGCCGCCCTCCCCCGCGCATTTCAAAGTTCTGACTAAGCTACTGTTCAGAACACATTGTATCTCTTTATGCACGCAGGGATGCTGACTTACAAAAAATATTGGGGGGGCCCAAACTGTGGATGTTGCTCCGGGAAATTTTATAAGTAGTGTGTTTTAAGTTTTTTTTAAGCATTTTAGAAGAGTCGTATGATCAACATTAAAATCCTTATAACTCGAATCTCGATATCTGGACACTCCGGGGAAAATCGACAAGCTTGACAAATTTTTTCTTCACACCCATAACGAATTTTTGAGGTGGCTCGGGCCCCCTCAGGCCCCGTAGAGTGCAGGCGCCACTGTATGCACGCAATCATGATAATCAATGAACTACCAAAATATACCGCGAAAACGGTTCTGGTTCACAGAGGTTCACACCCATGATTATGGAAAATTGCAACTATATATTTTATTTCAATAAACAATTGAAGTCTCCTTTGATTTATCGCACGTTGTCTCTTAAAGTGGTCTCCCTCCGCTTTTCGCTTGCGATTTACCCGACTGTCGAGACTTTTAGGCACACATCTCTAAAAGGCCGTTTTACACGGGGCACGGAATTGCGCAGGCTAGAGCTGCATTAATTCCTTAAATGGCGTTGAATTGCGCGAGCGCATGAACGAAATTAGAACAGGGGCTATTTTGCCGTCTCGCATCCACGCATTCTCGCATGTGTTCTAGCAATTCACCGCTTTACACGACGCAATTTTGACTGCGCCTTTAAGGCCGGTTTACACGGTAGACGGAATTGCGCAATCTGACGTACGTGCGAAGACGCAATCAATATTGCGTCGTGTAAAGCGGTGAATTGCTAGAACACATGCGAGAATGCGTGGATGCGAGACGGCAAAATAGCCCCTATTCTAATTTCGTTCATGCATTCGCGCAATTCCGCGCCATTTTAGAAATTAATGCAGCTCTAACCTGCGCAATTCCGTGCCCTGTGTAAAACGGCCTTAACAAACTCCACTGCATTTTTCCTTGTCTCCGCTCTTTTTCCTCCTAATATTTCTTCGAATTCTTTTTGTGTTTCAGCTGCGATAGACAATGCTGGCATTGAACCGGTGCTACAGATTCTGGACCACGCAGGACTACCCAGAAAACTCCCCATGGATGCTTCGACCGTCTTCAATGCCTCTTACTCGTTCCCCATTATGTCGCCGGAGGGCCTTTTGATCTACCAGAAGCCCAAGAAGTCGAGCCTGAGTGCCGAGTTGCGGTGGTTGGTACCCCTGGTTGGGTGCAAAAGGGTGCTGGGCAAGGATCCTCTCATTGGCTTCGGGGTCCTCCCGCACCCGCTCAACAGGACGGCCAATGTGCTCTCGGTAAGTTGATAGAAACAACACATCTTTGGATCTCATATTCTTTTTTTACTTATCTTGACCTCGTTTAATTCATGTTAGAATATTTCTTGGAGTGTAGGTCAACGTATGTTATGAAAAAAAGGTTTTAGCCAACGTTTCTTTTTTTTTTAAACCATCATCAGGGCTTAACTTTGTACATATTAATTGATATATTATATGATATATATTAATTGATACATATGTATTGATATTACCTACACTCCAAGAAATATTATAACATGATCTCATATTCTTTCGATTTTGCTTGGCTCGAGTGCTTAGAAGCGATGACATATTAAAAACAAAGAGGGGGGATGCCAAAAAAATAAAAACAATGGCACAATTCCTTAATGACATGGCAAAATCATTCCAACATTCACTCAACCAAACCCAAAACACTCAACTGACACCGCCATGGATCTACACAGACAACCCACACTACAAATACTCGAGATCCAAAACAGCAATTACACGCCCAAAACAATAAAACAAAAAATATAGCCACATGAAACAATACCGCCACACACAACATAAAAACGCCAAAACGTCGATTACCAGAAACGGCTGAGCACCGAGTGAATAACTGTTAGCAGTTACCGAATCTAGCGTAGCGTAGCGTTAGCTGAGCGAGGAAGAGGAACTTAAGGCTAGATGGCGATATTTGGTGGAACTTAATGACAGGAAACATAGTAAAAGATAAACTGTTTCATGTTCCTCAGAAGATTACTTAACCGACCCAGATTTCGACTTTACACGATGTCATTTTCAATGGTGTAAGTGTAGGTGACATAGTTGAGGAAGAAAAAGGAAAAGAACAGAATATGTAATTGGTTTTGCAAAACTAACTTCTGGTGAAGGTTGTAAATTAGCTTAAACGTTGGCTAACAACTGTTTTGCATTGTATTTATGACCTAAATTCCAAGAACTATTTTATCATTGATATTTCGGTAAATACGAATATTGATATCCGAGGAAAGCAAAAAGGGAATTTCGTTATTTATTGTGAATCGAAAAGGGAAGTACAAAGCGTGGTTTCCTTCATCAAAGAAAACGAAAGGCATTGATTGGGATTCGTTACCCACAATTAGTGTATTCATAATATACAAATTGTTTGGTTTTAGATATCCCAGTTTAGACGAATGCTAATGCTTAATTTTAACCTCAATTGAAAAAGGACTCCTTCCACAAACATTTCTCGTCTGAGACTCATCGCACGCCTCGCGGGTCAAAGGGAGCACATGGCACTTTTCACGGGTAGCCCACTGCTCACCTTATCACGCCGCTGAGTGGTCCCAAATCGAAAAAAGCTGGCCAAAATTAATAACGCCTTAATTTTATCTAAAATAGAAACAAAAGTGGAAGTCCCTCACTGATTTTGATCGTCTGAATCTGATTTTGGCGTCATGTTTACGATATCTCTTCATTTTAACATTTTTTGAGCTGTTATTATTTAAACTATTTTTAGAAAATCTCGATATAGATATCATTGCGATTGGCGATAACTTGGTGTTCATGCAGAGCTAAAAACAGTGTAATTTTAAGGTAAAAGATGTATAAATTGTAGTTAAAACCCATTATAGAATTTGTGACAAATTTTAGAATTGGTGAGATTCGAACCCGCGACCATCATCATAGTCGGTGAGATACCAAAATCGAAATAAATACTCACACTCACTCATTTTTGGCTTCCATGTATTTGATAAGTCACATTAGATGAAATAAAATGACTGATATTAAGAACATTAAGGAAAATAGTGTTCGAATTGCAATCAAATCGCTTTCATATATCACAAAAACGAATTTTAAAAGAATCGTCGTCCGATGTCACCCCATCGGACTCATTGTCGCTCTGCGAATCACTTAAAATTAGCAAATTTTCACCTCACCTGATTGGCTGACATCGTTTTTTGTAACTCCTGATGTGATTAAAATGTATGATTCAGATATTTAAAGGAGTCTTCGAAAGATATCATCATAATTTAACATTCTTGAGGATTTTCTTTTACGCTGCTCTCGGAATTTCCTCATGTCTATGTTCCTGGCCTCCAATACTTCCTCCGTTAAAACTTCAATTGTAAGAAGGGATTCTTTGGATTCTGTTCCATGTATTAGCACTTTGTGTGTCATGAGCAGCATATAATACCAACCATAATCGATGTGCAGCTCAGCTATTTCCATCCAATACTGACTGAAGGCTTCATACTTTATCTCATCGCCGCAGGATAGAGATTTTAATATCATTGAAGGTCTATGGATAAGTCTTTCATCGATACCTGTCGTGAAAATTGCAAATCACATTAATAATTACATTTCATACACATAAAGCATTTGTTCGTAGATTTTTCAAAATTATGGAAACGGTTCCAATATTTCTTACTTATTGATTATAATTTTATATTTACACGTAATTTCATCTTGTCTGAAATGAAATCCTGAATTAAAACTCCACTTTTAAAAATATGATGATTGATATTAATGAATGATTATTTTTACCCACTGATATATTCGCCGTCTGTGCGTACACAGTAATCATTTGCACTCACTAGATAACACCGCGCAATCTTTTCCATGTTCACCAACGTGAGGTATCGATGTGACGGCGCGATGCTTACCAGTAAGAAACACAAACAGGAGCATTTTAAAAATACATCACTAAGGGAGAAACTCCCCTGCCTGCCGCTTGTTTTTGACTTTGGTTTTTAGATGACTGACTCACGCTGAAAACCAATGCCACTCAGTTCCCCTTGGACTCGCGACCGGGGAAGAGGATAAGAGGATCCCTAAGATAAGAAGTTTGTGTAAGAGACGCATCCCCATTTTCGGCCGCAATTTCTGGGAAAAAAGGTGCGCCTCTTACACGCGCCTATACGGTACTTTTTAGAATCCTTTAAGTCGCAATCTTTATCAGTCTTCAGTGAACGTGTTCCACCCAAACTTAATGATGATTATATGTTCTTGAATGGTGAACAGGCCGCAAGTATGCAAGCTTTATCTTCATATGCGTATGCGTATGAGTTTTCAGGTCCATTTTCATTGCGCCCATAAAGTCCAAGCTCGGATTCGTAACCTTGCTACGGGTGCTCCTGAGCACTCTGCTAGAAGTGACGTCAGCTGTGCTTGCATCAGATTTGGATATTTTCAGCGGGTGTATTTACTAATTTCATCAAAATAGCCCCCAGTGTACCCTGGCATAGTCTTTGACAAGTTGAGAGAGATGTAATCAATGGTTTGAGGCAGGGTCAGATCCAGTATTTCTTTCTAGGGGGGCCAAGCAAGGCCATATCCAGGATTTTGTTCTGGGGGAGGCACAAGGATATCTTGTAATAGAAAAAGGACGCAATGATAGTGGGACCATATTAAAAATCTTGCATATTTTTAAGGGTCTGGGGGGGGGCACGTGGCCCCATGCCCCCCTCCCCAGACCCTTAAACCCCCCCCTAGATCTGCCTATGGTTTGAGGCATCACAAATTCATTAAATGACAATAATTTTTGTTTTTCCCCACTTGTTTGATGGGAAAGCATAGGTTGCTTCGCCCAGCATGAGGTCTCCGTTGCCGGAAAACGAGGTGACCAATGGAGGAAGAAGGAGAAGATGGCGGATGGAGTGGCAGGAGCAGCCGTTGTGGTCTAGAGGGCGCTACAACACGAGGCTCCGGGATCATCACTCGTCGTGGAAGTGGAGGAAAAGCAGCGAGGATGAGGAGAAGGGGAAGGAGGATGCGTCCACCAACTATCGCGCCTTGTACATGGAGAGCATGGTGAAGCTGTTGGAGCTCTGGGATGCCTTGAAAAATGTAACGCTTGATCCCGCTGTGGTCATTGATTACATTTCCATGTACCGCTCGGGCTCCAGTGGTGGAAAGTCTGGAGCTTTGAAGGATCACGTGCAACAAATTGATGCTCTGCAGGGAGCTGTGTACAAGGTGAGTGCATTTATGTAACTACTTTCATGTTCGTAACACTGTTTTGTAGCTTTAGTTATATTCATAGTATATATTTGCCTTGGAATGATTTGCCATAACAGGTAAAAGACAGTGTATCGCAGGAAATATTTAAGAAAAGGATTGTCACCCACTTTTATTCTTGTTACCCATGAACACTGATCATGTAATTTATTAATCATTTATCTGCTCATTGATGTGATTAATACCTATTGTTGTGTTAGAGGTAGTAATCTAGTTCTTGTTTCTTTTGTTAAGCTAAATTTCCTTTTTTACGGTTGTGTTATTTATTTCTTGGTACATATGTTCAATGTTCGTTTTTCTGTTAGAAAAAGAAATTATTCTTTTCCAGTTTTACTATGTTAATTGTACTGCTCACCACTTTAACAATTTCTATGTTCCAAAGGAGTTAAAACTCCTAGAGCAATAAATGAGTTAATTCTTACTATATTATATTTCATTCATTTCGTGAATACGCACAGAGCATATGGGATCTGAAATGGAAGGATGAAAATCGAATGATGAAGGGAATGAAAGAATGAAGGATGATCAATGAAAATTTGGAGTTAATTCTGTGAAACACTAACTTCAAATTGATTTTTTAAGGAGAGCAGATGTAATTTTATTAAAATCAAAAAAGTAGAGGAGGAAATTGGCGTTACATTCAGAGGATTACATATTTGGAGGAGTTTCCTTGATTTTACATGACTTTGCAATTGCATCCACAAATGACCAGCTGGGAGATATTATTTTACATTTATATTTCCCTAAGTGTGTTCTGTTCACATTTTTGGTACTTTCACTTCATAGAAAAACCAAGTTCTTACTAAGTGATTCCCTACTCATAGTTCCTAGAAATTCTATTTTTCCATTTTAGGTTAGCATTACCTTTCAGAATTTGTTACTCAAATGATTTTTCTTCGATTCTTCCTTTCCTGACCATTTTTGCAAGAGTACATCCCATTTTTTCCAGTTTTGGGTGGTTATACATTCCAGAATATTGTTCATCCACATAATTTTACTTGCCTTCACCAGGATTTCTTCAAGAACATCAACTTCCTATTTTCCAGTTATGATATTTTATCATTCCTTTGTAATTCTTCCAATTACCCACCTTTGTGCGTGGAATTCAGTAGAATAACAAAATGTTGTGCATGATTTTGTTTCCGCTCTGCACCTTTGCATTCATAGCAGTTTCAATGTGCTCATCCATCACACCTTCTCCATTATATCTCCTCTTCTGTCTTTAGCCATAACATACCTTTTCAAAAATGTGTGAAATTTTTTATGAGAATTTGTCCCAATTTGTCTACTTCCCACATAGCACAAATACGTCTCGGATACATCTCGAATATCACATGTTAGGTCTCAGAGACATTCTGAGAGCTTCAGGGACATCTCTGAGACTTCTCTGAGATGTCACTATGTCCAAAATCATGGCCTATGAGATGTCTTACGAGTCGTCTCAGATAAGTCTCTGAGATGTCTTATCAGAGTTTATACTATGGTATGCTTAAAAATGTAGGCAAAGAATAATTAAATGCAAATTATACAGTTATGGCCTACTTATTACGATCATTTTTAGCGACAAATTTTTGATGGATAACCTTTTGAAAATCAGAAACCCATATTAAATGTCGTGATTTTAATAATCAAAACTGAGGATTTGCAACAAAAAATATGTATGGAAGGCATTGATGGCGATTAAATACTTATTTTTTATTCCTGAATATCTCGCAATTACATCTCTGAGACATACGCAATATTCGAGAAATTCGAGACCATAGTGAGACGTCTCGGAGAGGTTCGTTGCTATGTGGGTTCCTTGGATGTGATGAAGGGCAGTAAAATGAACTGATCAATTTCTTTTTTTATTGAATAATTCAGCTTTTCATGGACTCGCTTCAAGAAGACATAAACATTATGTCAGAATTCTCTTCTGGGGAAGATAGGCGACCACCATTTGATGAAATCCACGTGAATGATTTGCAGAGGCTGACTGACGAGGCTGCGTACAGTGCGAATCCTAATCCTAATTTACGCGTAAGTTGTGAAAATTGGTTTCCGTTTGATTCATCATGCCAGTGTTGGCCATCGATTCTTTTATAAAGATGAATACAAACCATGGATAATGATGGGCCAAAATTGTTAAGGGATCTGCATCATTTTCAGTCAACCATGTTTTTGAACTTTTTCTATTTTTAATTGGAAAATGATTATTTTGAGCTTGGCATTGGAATGTGCAATAATTGCTGCAGAAAAAATTTTTCTCCAGTGAAAATTTTGCATGCCTATTAATTTTCTTAAGAATTAAATAACAAAAACATATCAATGCAAATCTTGTCTGATTTATCAATTGAGCATATGTATACCCTATCATTTTTATTGTAATTGCATTCATTGGCATGTACTTCTGTATCATTTAATATTTTGTTCTCAATTTTTTTGATGATGTTTCCAGATAGAATGGCGGATATACTTTAACTTGATGTTTGAAAACAGCAATGTCACTCTGGACTTTGACACTGACCTAATTGTTGTTCAAAACATAAATTATCTGAAGAATGTTGCCAAACTGTTAGCCAACACCTCTCCCATGGTTTTAGGTGAGTTTCATCAAATTTGTTTTTGTAGTTTTTGATACATAGGTAATTGGCTCTGGTTAGATGTTCTAGGCTAGTTAAAATCTACAACATGTAACAAGCTGAAAAATTCAAGTCTCCAAATAAATAGTTGCTCAAATGCTGTACATATACTTACCCATAAAATTTGCTAGAACTGACAGATGGAATAATTAATGGGCAAAGAGCTAGAAAACAAATATTTTATGGCAATATTTAAGAGAAAAGGAAAATTTTTATGACTGAATTCAGTTTGTTTTAAACTTAAGTTTTGCTTTCGATTGCCAAATTATCAAATTGTTTAAATTAAAGAAGAGAAATACCAACTGGACTGCTTTTTTTTTTTTTTTTTTTTTTTTTTTATTAATTTCCACGAGCTCTTAGAATTCCTTGATTGCATAGTGTCAGAGAGAGATTTTTCCTAAACCTAGAAGCAATTTTCCATGTCTTCTAAGCCGTGGTGATAACCCTTAACAGGTGACGTGCAGTCGGAGAGACAGTTTCTAAAATTATGAATATTTTCAAAATTACTATTTAAAAATATCCATACTCCTCGGGAGCGTCTAAATGTTGTAATATAAGGACATAGTCCCCGCACGGGGGGAAGAGGGTGATCTCTTCCTTTGGGGAGTCGCGCCCCCACGTACCCGAGCCCACCGGGGAGATAACCTCGTCAAAAAACCCTTCGTACGCTAGGATAGCGTCCAGACAGCATGTGACTCTGCTGTGCTGAGTAGCCGAAACATCTGGCGTCCAGATTCACCCACGTGTTTGCCGTGCGTGGAGACCCGTACAAGGGGGAGAAGGGGATCCTGGTGGGTGAGTTCTCCGGCACCCAGCTGGGCGTCGGAAACCCGGTATGGGCCGGAGTTCAATACCCCACTTCGGCCCTGGATTCCCCGAAAAACGGGCGGCCGAGAAGAGCCCAGCTCGGTCAATCGGCTCCTGGCGGCTGGGGAGCTTGGCGGCTCCTTCCGAGCGTACGCCAGGACGGGTTAGTGCTGGAGATATGGGGGTCTCTGTAGGGCGGCCGAAGGTGCGTGGGTTCGGAGGGCCCCTGCGCTGGAGGTTCTAACCCAAAAGAGATCCCCTATCAAAGGTTCCTATATCCCTCGGGTAGCCCTGGCGACCACACCGGATCTCGGTGTGGCGTCCCGAATGTGTGGCTCCATGGTGGGTGGGGAGCCCAGGGGATGAATTTCTGTTTTGAGTCCATGGATAACAACTTTCTTCCTCCAACGAAAAGATCCCGTCCGGAAGTGGGCGGGGGAGAAAGTAAGTCTACCGCATGTCGGAAATTCCTTGTTATGAGATGTGCTAATGATGGTGAGACCCTGACAAAGGTATCTCCCTTTCTAATACGACGAGTTCTGTCGGCAGCGATACCCGGTGACTTAGAATCGGCCAAAAAATTAAGGGATGGATCACTGTTAATTAAAACCAGCAACGAAACACAAAGCGAAAAGTTATTGAAAATGACAAAATTTAACGAAATACCCGTTAAGGTCCAGGTGCACCAAACACTCAATACATGTCGGGGAGTCATTTCGCATTACGACCTACTCTACGTCTCTGAAGATGAGATAAAGAGTGAGATGGCGTCTCAGGGTGTAATAGACTGCCGCCGTCTAAAGACAAAGAGGAACGGTGAGCTGACCAACAGCACGTCCGTCATCCTCACTTTCTGTCGTGACAAACTTCCTGACAAGGTCTATGTAGGATACGAATCTGTTTCCGTAAGGCCATTCATTCCTAGCCCCATGCGGTGTTTTCAATGCCAGCGTTTCGGCCACATCGCTACCAGATGTGAGGGCAAGGCCACCTGCCCGCGCTGTGGCAAAGATAAACACGAAAGTGACGCGTGCACCTCTGCACCAACCTGTGTGAATTGCGAGGGATCACATCCGGTTTATTCTCGAGATTGCCCCAAGATGAGAGAAGAGAAAAAAATAATGGAGTTAAAGACCGTGGAAAAGCTGCCATATCAAGAAGCACGAAAGAAAAACAGAACACTCATCGCGCCTACGTTCTCCCGTTCGTATGCTGCCGTTGTAGACAGTGAGAAAACTAACAATACAGACACGCAAGAGAAAAATAAGGAAGAACATACTATTAAGAATGCAAAGCAAGCCAAGCCGGATAAGGCTACCAAGCCGGCAACGAAGAAGGGCACACCGCCGGGAAAAAACGATGCTAGTCAGGGCTCTTCAAAGAAGAACCCAACCACAACACCCACCGTGGCCACGCAAAGCAGGCGTGGAAAATCTCAGTCCCCGGGTCCATCTGGTTCGCCTACGCGTAGCCAACCAGAGTCTATGGAAGAAGACGAATATATTTCCGAATCAGAAATCATCCGGGCGAAGGCTAAGGAGAGAAGACGCATTAAGCGTTGACTCTCCCTCTGTCAGTTTTAAATTAATTAATCTATTTATTTATTTACCTTTTATCAATTTTAATGGCTTTTATCATACAGTGGAACTGTAACGGTTTTTATCGGCATAAGGAGGAGCTAGACATTTTAATCAGAGATTTTAACCCGTCCTGTATATGTCTGCAGGAAACACGTTTTAAGGACACGGACAAGGGATTTTTAAAACATTTTAACGTTTTTAGATTGGACGATACCAGCGGCCAACGAGCCCATGGTGGAGTTTCGGTTTTTGTCCGGGAGGCTCTTTACACCTCCCGAATAAATCTTAACACACCGTTCCAAGCGGTAGCGGTGACGGTGCACGCTCCCGAGGCGATAACGGTGTGCAACGTTTACCTGCCGGAGGGTGCACCCGTCACCCGTTTTAATCTAGAATCCCTTGTTCATCAGCTACCTCAGCCTTTTATTTTACTCGGAGATTTCAATGCTCACGATCGTCTATGGGGAAGCACCCCGGAACAGTGCAACCGTAGGGGACGTATTTTATCAAGTTTTATTAGTGATTTTAACCTAATTTTGCTCAATAACGGCGAGAAAACCCGTTTTAACTCTTATAGCGGCGATTCTTCCTCCATTGACTTGGGTATTGTATCGACTAGTTTGGTCAATAAACTCAAACTCTCTGTGCATAAGGATCTTAGTGGGAGCGATCACTTTCCCCTTTTAATCAAAAGGGAGCAAAATTTAAACCCCGATTTTATTAGACCAGGCTGTTGGATTGTCCGGAAAGCTGATTGGCATCTTTTTAACTCAAATTTTAACTACGTGTGGGATAAAAACAACGACTGTGTAAAAAACGTAAATCTTTTGACATCCAGCATCATTCAAGCCGCCGAAATTAGCATACCACGATCTCGAAGCATCCTTCCAAGAAATGCTGTGCCATGGTGGAATGAAACCTGCGCAGAAGCCATTAAAAAACGTAAGAAAGCTCTCCGAATTTTCAACAAGTATCCTACAGCAAATAATCTCTCCGCTTTTCGGCGACTAAGAGCGAAAGCGCGTCAGGTAATAAAGGACGCAAAGAGGATTTCTTGGATGAATTTTGTCTCCGGTTTCAACCACAGGACTCCACTTGCACAGGTATGGCGTAAGGTGAGGAGCATATCGGGTAGCAGCCAGCATCTAGGTATATCCTTCCTAGAAGTCGAAGGAAAGGTTATCACTTCTCCAGCTGCGATAGGGAACGTATTCGCCCAATTACTCGCCAAAGTGAGCAGCGACGAATGCTATGAACCTTCTTTTGCGATCCTCAAGAAAAGGCTCGAGAACGTCCCTATATCCTTTATGGAGCCTAAAACAACGGCAGACTACAATATGCCATTTACCATTTGGGAGCTGAAATCTGCCATCCAAGACTCCCACGACACGTCCCCAGGACCCGACGAGATCCACAATGCCTTCCTCCGAAATCTATCGGAATCGGCGTTGCTGGAAATCCTTGAAACTTTTAATCAGCTCTGGGCCAATGGGGATTTTCCTCCGTCCTGGCGGGAGTCCGTCATTGTTCCCATCCCAAAACATGGAAAAGACCGAGCTGATCCGAATTCTTACCGGCCGATTTCTCTCACCAGCTGCCTGTGCAAGTTAATGGAGCGAATGGTAAATCGACGTCTCATTTGGTGGCTGGAGCGTCGAAAACTCCTCTCTAGGATACAATGCGGATTCAGACGGAACCGTTCCACAATGGACCACTTGGTTAGAATTGAAAATTTCATCCAAGAAGCCTTCCTTCTCCGCCAACACGTAGTCGGTGTATTTTTCGACTTAGAGAAGGCTTACGACCGGGTCTGGCGACGTAAGATTCTACGCGTATTACGCGAGTGGGGTTTTAGAGGCTGTTTGCCCATTTTTATACAAAATTTTTTAACCAACCGTGTTTTTAAAGTAAGGACGGGACAGTTGTTGTCAAATTTTTACCCTCTTGACAACGGAGTTCCCCAAGGCTCCGTTCTGAGCGTGACGTTGTTCGCTATTGCGATCAACGACATAGCTCACTGCATCAAGGAGCCAGTGTTAGGGTCACTGTTTGTGGATGATCTCGCGATTTTCTGCAGATCATCTAGGGTCGTGAATGCATCGCGTATGGCGCAACTCACCATCAATAAACTTCACAAATGGACCCAAAATAACGGCTTCCTTTTCTCCTTGGAGAAAACAAAGTGCGTTCACTTTTCTCGCACTCGGGGCGTCCATGTAAATCCCACGTTACACCTAGGTGGTAGAAACCTCCCATTTGTGGAATCAGTCCGTTTTCTGGGGATGACCCTCGACCACAAACTCAACTGGAAGGAGCACATTAATTCTGTCAAGGTAAACTGTTTGAAGTCTTTGAACATTTTAAAGTTTTTAAGCCACGCATCTTGGGGAGCAGACCGCACCACCTTAATTTTACTTTACCGCACACTGGTGCGGTCGAAATTAGACTACGGCTCATTCGTGTATGCGTCCGCTCGCGAGACGTATTTGAAAGCACTTAATTCAGTGCACAACGCGGGTCTGCGACTATGCACTGGGGCGTTTAGGACCAGCCCGATTCCCAGTATATATACCGACGCAGGCGAGCCTCCTCTATGCTACCGAAGGACCTGGCTTCTTTGTAGCTACGTTTCCAAAATTTTAGCAATGACGAGTCACCCATGTTATAGTTTACTTTTTAAACCCCGTTTTATTAATGTTTTTAACCGAAGGACTAAAGCAACCAGACCAGTAAGCGTTCGTTTTAACGATTTTATTCGCGGATGCGAATTCACGCTACCTGAAGTGTATCCTGTTTCATTCTCGGAACACCCCCCTTGGATCACTCCCACTCCGGTGGTGAATATTCTTTCACGATCTCGACCGAAGTCTTCCACAACTCCCTCGGAGTACCAGCGTTTGTTTGCCATGTTACGATGGAATCACCCCAACCTTACCCCCGTTTACACTGACGGTTCGAAAGATAACTCTGCTTGTGCATGTGCAGTGTTCTCCCCTATCCACGGGAACATCAGAGCAAAGCTTCACCCGATGTGCAGTGTATACACGGCGGAGCTTTATGCCATAAGGACAGCTCTAGAAGCCCTAGGTGACCACGGCGGCTCCTTTGTCATATGCACTGACAAAGCATAGCAAGCTGACACAATGAGATAGCAGACGCTATGGCCAAGGAAGCTCTGAATAACGAAGTTCTTGTCTCAACGCTGGTTCCCCACGAGGACTTACGAGCATCTCTAAGAAACGTGGTATTTGGAAAATGGAGGGAGTCATGGAGGATTCTAAATAATAACAAGCTCCGTGGCATCAAGGACATGGTAGCAGCGTGGCCCTCCTCAGCTCGTAGTAATCGGAGAGAGGAAGTAGTACTTACACGATTGAGGATAGGGCACAGCCCCCTGACCCATGCGTATCTCTTTACTGAAGAGAAGGAACCTCCCCAATGTGGGGATTGTAAATGTCCATTAAGTATTAGACACATCATGCTAGATTGTGTTAAGTACCGCGAAGCGCGAAGACGAAATAATCTAGGGGGAGACCTAAAAACCCTTTTAGGAGACCACCCTACCAACTTAATCTGTACATTTCGGTTTCTCAGAGAAATAAACATTTTTAATAAAGTCTAATTATGCACACTTTCAACGAAGACATCAGATGCAGTAGATTACTTAATACATAACTTTTGTAATTAAATAGCACAGTAGTGGTGCAAAATGACCTTGCCGTCGACGCACCCTAAATCCAAACACTACTACCCATATAAGGACATAGTGCTCTTAAAATTCAACGTTCTTATTATTTACATCTGAAAATTTGCGACTGAATTTGAGTAGCGGTCTGTGTGACCTCACGTCGCTAATTTGGAAAAACCAATAAACGTAATGCTGGTGGAAATAATTTAAAAAGTCGTTAAAAAAAATTGCTAGTGATTTGTCAATAATAACAATAATTAATAATTTGTAAGGAAGCATTTTTAGTTGCTTAAGGTGGACAATTAAGAACTTAATTTAAAAAAGTACCATAATAAAAATAACAACTCAAGTGTTTTTGATATCAGTTTCTTGATCCTGTTTCTAATAACAATTTTTACTGAAGAAGTTGGTTAGAATTGGGAATGCATAATATTAAACATAAGTTTTACAATATTTAAGCAGTCAAAGAAGCATTTAACTAAGCATTAAAAATGACTTTGCAACGTTTTACGAATTTTTTGATTTATTGCGGTCTCCCAGACCGCACGTCACTGGTAGTGTAACGAGAATTGCACGTCACTGGTTAAGGGTTAGCAAACCTTTTTCCTTTTGAACGTTCATTTCTTTGGTGTGGACGTGAGTGCCTGATTCCCTTCCTCACTCCTCCTTTTAAAGGGTCATTTCACCCCTTTACATAATTAATACATATGCTGGGCACTCAAATCCCACTTGACTCCAAGCTGAGCTCGGCTCACTTCTGAACTCTTTCCTCCATTAATAATAAAAATGTAAATCAAAATTATCTGTGGAATGGCATATTCATTTCCTTTCATCTTCAAAATAATGCATTGATTTACAGAGGGCCTTTTGTGGTGGGAAGTTATGCACATCGCAGCACCTCATGGAAACAGCTTAATGAGGCATTTATACAATTCATATGTGGAAAAAATTACTGGAGGTGAAATCCCTCGATCAAGGTACAGTCATTTTTTTTTAATTTCACACATCCTACTAATCCAAAATATTCCCTCTTTTTATAATTAAATATTAATGTTCACAAAAATTTTCAATCAACTTTTATGCACACAATATGCCATCCTAAACTTGGCCGAAAATTTTATTCATAATGAACTTACATACTAGTGCAAAAGTTAAATATAAGTTTTGAAAGAGTTTTCATAAATATGTCAGCAATAATGATTTACATTTTATGCAAGGCAATTTTGATAGTTTAAGTGATGATAAATTTTTGTGACGCTCTATCTGTGAATTAGAATTACCACGTCGTATTCCTTATCAAACTCTTTCAGGGTCATGGACTGTTCACGGGTAACCAATGATATGATGGGTATGGCGGTATCATGGCTTTAGGCCTCTGAGGAACTGGCCATGAACGATACATCTCTATACGATGATGATGAAGAATTCACCAATGTAATCGAGGAGAAGACGTTTAGAGTCAAAGGCATGTTGGCCGATATCAAGAGTGCTTTTGCAGATTTGGTTTTGCAATTGGATTGGATGGATGAGGAAACCAAGGAGGCAACACTGAACAAGGCTGATACAATGCGCAATTACATCAGTTATCCCTCCTGGCTGATGGAGCCCAACGAATTGGAAATCTATTATGAAGGGGTTTGTGCTTAACTTCCTTCTCCATTTCTCGGAAACCCTGTTATACCGATCATGTCATCCCAGCAAGTTCAAGACACCATTACTCACACAAACTTATGGCTTTTCATTCCATGATTCATCGCCTGTTAAGCATACCACTTTCAAAAGAAGACTTTAAGAAAGAAATCATCGCCATTAAACAAATTGCTTCTGCCAACGGTTATTCTCAAAATTTAATAGATAAACTGATTTTAAAAAAACAGAGAAGATTGGCTATCGACCAAATGTTTTTTGGCGGACGAGGATAAAAAGAAGCAGTGGTGCACAGTGACGTACCTCAATGCACTTTCTCTGAAAATGGCTCATCATTTACCCTAAAGACAAATTCCGCTTGGCTTTTAAACCTTATTCCACCTTAAGGAGACTGATCGTTAAATGCAAGGACCATATAGACCGATTGGATAGATGTGGAGTATATTCTTTGAAATGCAGCGATTGCAATGGTGTATACGTGGGACAGACAGGAAGAAGTTTTGAAATTAGGAAAAAAGAACATTTAAGTGCTTACAAACATAATAAAGATGAAAAGAGTAATTTTGCTAAGCACTTAATATGTAACTGCCACAGAAGCGATTTTAAAATGAATATTTTAAATTTTTGCAATGACCGCCGAGAACTGGATTCTAGGGAACAGTTAGAAATTTTTAAAAGTTATTGAAAATCAAGATAGTACCCTTATAAATGAATACCTCTACCCATCCTTTTCACCTATTTTGGTGTCCGTTTTAAAATTCATCAAGTAACTAGGTAACAACTGTTTAAACTTATATTTGGTGGTGCCCAGACCATAACTAAACACATAGGTTCAAGACAATTGGGAATAGAACAAGCATGTGGCAATAACACGAACGATCTATGGAAACTTCTCAAACCGCCATCTTTATTCGGCGTACCACTTGTACCACCTTAACCAAATTACATATTCATACATAACCAATGACACAACAACAAGATTAACAACAAGATAAACAAATTATAATTAGCAAGGGTTTGAATATCCATTTTCTGTGGGTACCGGGACATGAGGGGATAGCCGGGAATGAGATAGCAGACACTATGGCCAAGGAAGCTCTGAATAACGAAGTTCTTGTCTCAACGCTGGTTCCCCACGAGGACTTACGAGCATCTCTAAGAAACGTGGTATTTGGAAAATGGAGGGAGTCATGGAGGATTCTAAATAATAACAAGCTCCGTGGCATCAAGGACATGGTAGCAGCGTGGCCCTCCTCAGCTCGTAGTAATCGGAGAGAGGAAGTAGTACTTACACGATTGAGGATAGGGCACAGCCCCCTGACCCATGCGTATCTCTTTACTGAAGAGAAGGAACCTCCCCAATGTGGGGATTGTAAATGTCCATTAAGTATTAGACACATCATGCTAGATTGTGTTAAGTACCGCGAAGCGCGAAGACGAAATAATCTAGGGGGAGACCTAAAAACCCTTTTAGGAGACCACCCTACCAACTTAATCTGTACATTTCGGTTTCTCAGAGAAATAAACATTTTTAATAAAGTCTAATTATGCACACTTTCAACGAAGACATCAGATGCAGTAGATTACTTAATACATAACTTTAGTAATTAAATCGCACAGTAGTGGTGCAAAATGACCTTGCCGTCGACGCACCCTAAATCCAAACACTACTACTACTACTATTATAATTAGCGCCTGATGATGATGATTACTCATTGAAACCCGGGTCGCGCTCTTATAAAATAAGTGGTATAAGTAACTGTCTATATATCCAGGAAATAATGGAATACCACATAGTTAACCAAGAGTTAGTGAATTATGTGCTTAACTTTCCAAATGTTGTGCATTTTGACATTGATTTCACTAACTTAGTTCTGCTCCAAATAATGTATCTTTCATTTTTGTGAAAATTTAAATTGATACATAAGTAACTGGGCAGCACTAGTAATGACATGCTACACTTAGAATATACTTCCATTCCATGTTAGCTCTCTCTTTATGGATTTCTTGAGAGATATTGCATCCAATGGCACCACTATATGTATCTGTCTTTGCATTAGGTGGGTTGTCTGTAATATTACGTTCCCAAAAAGCTACAGTCACAGTGGAGAGGAGGTCAATGGCTCAGTTATATAGAAGATGATACACGCTATGCAACAATGCCAAATAATAATAATCCCAACAAAAAATGAGCTCAAAAATAGCTTTATGGCACAATTTTAAGCTTTCCTAAAATGTATTGTTCATTCCCAGACCAAAGGCATATCCAGTAGGGGGCAGGAGGAAGCAAAAAGATATGCAATCGAAAAAAAGAAAGTTTTGAACAAGTTTTCTTTTGAAGAAAAAGAAAAGTATTTTCTTTAGTAAAAGATATGGAACTAAAATCAAAATCATTACTTTTTAAATCAAATAATTAAAGAAAATTAATAAATGTCTGTGATAATTTCATTATTTTGTTGGTTTCATTAACCTTTTATGTGCTAAAATGTTACAACTTGAATGACTATTGCTTGCCCCCCCTACTAGTATTGATCGTGGGTACTCCCTTGCCCCACACACCTTGATTGCCAAAAATGTTGAAATATGGATGATTCGGGCAAGGTTTTCATCGCAGAAATAAGATATTTGCAGATACTTGCACACGTGTCTTAAATTGAACCATCGCATCACAGAAGACATACAGAGTACAGTTAGTGTGCACGAATACATAGCAGAGTGCGCCACATGCATAAGACAAAAAAAACAAAATACTCATGAATTTATCCAGCAGAAAACAACAGAAATATAGATTAACTATCCATAGAATTTAACACCACCCCTTACGCTATATTTCCATAAGCCCCTGTTTCTGAACTAATATTTCATGTTTCGGTTTGGTCAATGGCTTTGTTAAGATGTCCGCTGTCATATCCTGGGTATTTAAGTAAATCAGTCAAACAACATTTGATTTGACAGCTTCCCTCACAAAGTGATGACAAATGTCAATGTGTTTCGTTCTACTATGAAACATCTGATTCATACACAATTTTTTGCCCGACTGGTTGTCATTGAACAGCACAACTGTTTCCTCTTCCCCCAAAATACAGGCTGTGAAGGAACATACACTCTTTTGCTGCTTCGGAGAGGGCCATGTATTCTGCCTCTGTGCTTGACAGGGCAACAGTCCTTTGTTTTTGGCTCTCCCATGAAACAGCAGCACCTGCCAATTTAAAGGCGAACCCTGTGCAGGATTTTCGATCACCCTTATCACCAGCCCAGTCCGCATCCACAAAACCAACAACACTTTTGCCTGTTTTCTTGAACACTAAGGCATGATTCAATGTACCCTTTAAATATCGTAGCACACGCTTGGCGCTTTTCCACTGCTCCAACCCAAAACAAGTATTGTACATATTTACTTACGATTCCAACAGCATGCAAAATATCTGGACTAGTACACACAGCTAAATACATCAAACACCCAATCAATTGTTGATATGGTAATTTGCTCACTTCATCCCACTGTTGCTCAGAACCTTTGAACAACTCATGACTAACTTCCATTGGTGTACAGACAGATTTACACTCAGACGTATTGAATTTTCAAGACATCTTCATTGTATCTCTTCTGGTCCAGCATAATTTTACCATCTTGCCTCTGTACTCTCATGCCCAACACTCTCTTTGCCTCGCCTAGATCTTTCATCTCAAATTTGGACATGAGTTTCAATTTTCTCTCTCTTTTTAGTTATTGCTGAAAATAAAAATGTCATCAACATACAAGAATAGATTTGCCCTTTTTACAATACACACAAGGTTCACTTTCCAATCTTTCAAACCCCATTTCAGACAAGACAAGATTTATCCTTACCGTACCATGCTCTTGATGATTGTTTTAAACCATGAATAGCTCGTTTCAGCAAGCACACTTTGTTTTCCTTCCCTTTAACAACAAAGCCCTCAGGCTGGTCCATGTACACTTTCTCCACATGATCACCGTTAAGGAAGGCTTTGGACACATCCGAGTGATTAATGTCCAAGTTCATTTCCACTGGAAGGGCAATTAAGAATCTTAATGTGGAATATCTCACTACATGGGAAAAAGTTTCCTCGTAGTCAATGCCACCTCTCTCTCTCTGGGAAGCCCTTAGCAACAAGACGTGCTTTATACTGGTCAACAAGCCCATCGGCATCCCTTTTTACCTTGAACACCCATTTACATGCGACTGCCTTCTTGCCTTTTGGCAAATCCACAAGCACCCAAGCACCATTTCGCTGAGGAGACTCGTATTCAGAGTCCATAGCTGCCTTCCACTGAACAGAATCTGCTCCATTTAGTGCCTCATCAACCGTCAATTCCTTACCTTCCTCCACAATAGCCTGATACAGGATGTAATCAGGATATTCTTTAGGATGAGATTCCCTCCTAGGATACCTTGGTTCATCATCAGCAGGATCAGGGGACAAGGATGCCTCAGGGTCCAGCAGTTCCTCCTCCTCTTCCACCAAATACGACTCTATCCTCGGCTCCTCAGGTTGAACTGAACAGGTTGGCTGCATAGGCTGCTCACATTCTAGCTCCACATGCTAATCCTCACTGGTCGGCACAGGTAACTCTCTTGGGTGTGACTCCAATAGCTGCCAGTCAGCATTCACTTTAATGGGCCGCTCAGCTGATGGACCAATCATGCTACTCGGTAGGGTCTCATGGGAGTGTGACTCCTCAAGTAGATCAGCCTCAGGAATTTTCATTGTGGTGCACAGGAACTCATCCCCAAGGAAATCCACATCACTTGATCTCACCACATTCCTAGGATTCAACGGATCAATCAACCAGAATCCCTTGGTGTCCTCACAGTATCATACAAACATGAGCCTTTGACTTTTAGGGTCCAACTGAAAATTATTGGAAACCTTATTTCACAAACAACCCTTGTAGATGTATTATCTTTAAGAGAAAGCATATCCATGTAAACCAGGTGTATTCTACATTCTAGGCTCATTCACCAATTTTATTTTTTTCTGGATTATTATGGAGTGAAAAATATAGAAACTCGAACTTATCTATTTTCTGAGCAGTTCTCGAATTAATCAGAACGATACATCGCCTGCTTTTGAAACCTTTTGTTTAACATTCTTTCATGACGTCACAAATTCGTGCCTAGGTGCTTCTCAGTCACTCCTTGGTCTTGTGCATGTGTAGTTGGTTGTTGTGTACCTTTTAAATGAACCTGAATGAAAGGTTCTCCCTGCTCGACAATGACATCTCCAACTCGTAAAAAATAGGGGCAGACTTGTCATGTTTCCTTCTTTTATTCCACCCTATACACAAGCAAGTGATGAAAAGGGCCAGTACAAGCAAATGAATGAATTAGCAATAAAATTAATGAAAATAGTAATACAAATACATTATCATTCCGTTCCATCAACCAAATTCTTTTAATGGGTTGAGATTTTGGGTGTTAGTGAACAGATCCCATGGTGCTAGTTGTATTTTATTATCACTGCATTGTATATTCTATGCAACTAATGTTACAGTCACAGTTTGTTTACCTCAATATTAATTCTCTCACTCGCAGGTGTCCATAAATATCACAAGCTATCTTCAAAATTTGGCGAATGTTCTCCAAGTTGGCGAATTATGGTCTCTCAGAGGTCTAAGGACTGAAAATAATTTTGAGGCGTAAGTATTTACTCCTGCCTACAGAATCTTTGTGAAAGACCCCTACTTCTATAGTAATCTTAATGAGAGATGAACATCCCGTATTTTTTCACCATAACATTCTACATATATTCTATGCATGTCTTTTGGCATTGGACTAGAAGTGAATGTGTAGTGCCAGGTAGTACACATTCCAAATGTTGCTTTTAATTATTTTATCATCATGTGTGCCGAGGGATCTATTCTGTGAAATCACAATTGGCATTTTAATTTTTCAGCTGGGCCACCGATCCGACTGATGTAAATGCTTTCCACACTTTCCAGCCTTATTGCAGTGCTGCAGAAATGCAGTCAGTAAGTGAAAGAAATGAATTTTTTTTCTATTCCTTGTTATTCTAACACAGTTGGCATCTGTGCTAAACTTTTGCCGCTACTACTTCCCTTACCAACATGGAAACATGATTTTAATTTTTTTTCAACCTTCAATTGGAGCACTATCATATTCACAGGGGGGACACCCAATGCATAGGACTTTGATATGCAAATCCACCACAATATATTTTAAATCATGAATATTGCTGTGGTGAGTCTGCAAGAAGATGTGCACTCATCCATTCTACGTTTAAATGAGTTCATAAAAGTCGCCAATGACATGATGTTGATGGTCGAGAAAATCCAAATTTCATGGGGAAATAATATATAATTTTGGCATTAAGCGAAATTGATATTCCTGATTATGTATTCTATTGCACTCATAACCATTCTCTGCCCTTCATTGTGAGGGCAAATATTTTAATATAACACTTTTAGCAGATGAATGGTTCTGTGTAGGGGCAAATCCAGGATTTTTTTCTCGGGAGGGAAGGGTATGGGAGGCACACGGTCTTCTCATTTATGATACTAAACAAAATACATTAATTACTGTTCAAAGTATTCACTTTATTTTGATATAAAATTTATTAAAATGAATCAAATGATTGAAGCTCCATAGTGCACAAAACGAAATGGACACAGTCAGTGGTGCAGCGAGGGGGGTGAAGGGGGGTTTTTGGGTTTAAACCCCCCCCCCCCCCCAATAGCTCAGAGAAATATTTAAATTTAATTAATTTTACTTAATAGGATTGATATTACTAATTGAATAGTGTAAGGATTAATAAAATATCCCTCAGAAAGACATAAAACTCACCATTTCGAATCCTTTATTTTATAATTCCTCAATTTATTAATCTCGTACCTACCGCTTATCCTGGTGGATATTCCATACCTCCACACACCCCGGTATTAGTTGCACCTAAACCTCCCCCAGCCTTAATTCCTGGCTGCGCCCCTGGACACAATGATTACCATAAAAAGATGTTATCTGTTATTTTAGGGTCCCTCTAAATTCACCTGTGGTTCATCACCTTCATCGCTTGACCACAGAAATTTTTAAAATTTCAATCAAGAAAGCAAGTGAAGCGAGGAAAGATGCAATGAGATGGCCCTATCTGTGTAATCCCATTGACTTCAATACTCAAAGTGACTCTGCAGACCTTAAAGGGTGGACATTTTGTTCTAAAAATTCCTTCACTTTAGTCTTTCTTGTTCATAACATCAGAGATTGAAATAAATGGTGTTATAATAGCCCGTTTGTTTCTTTGGTTGAAATTTCAGTGCTTATTTATGCTTATTTGGATCTCTTCTGTCTTTTCAAGCGATACCTGCCGGCATCCTTCAGTTTCCATTTTTTGGTCTTGGTCTGGAGTAAGTCATTCACGTTTTTATTTGGCATAATTTTACCCATCGTTCTGACACGTGCAGAGTTTTACGTGTACTTATGATTTGATGCATTGAAAAACCATTATTTTTCAGTGTCATGGATTACGGTGCCATCGGATCTGTGCTTGGCCATGAACTTACCCACGGATTCGACAATTCCGGAAGGCATTTTGATGAGAGTGGTAACTGGAGGCAGTGGTGGACCAACATCACCATTGCAGAGTATAAAAATCGAACTGCTTGTTTTGCTAGTCAGTACTCCTCATATTCGCTACCAGGAATAAATACTAAGGTGAGATTTGATTGATGATTTGATATTTTTCAATAGATGCATTGAATATCATATCTGACGTATCATTCATGGAAGTAACATCTTTCACATTTATCTTGAGATATCAAATGTAACAAAGCATGCAAGCATACATATTAATTTAAATGCTCAATAGTGGTTTTACTAAAATGAATACGTACTTTATGCTGTTACTAGGAGGAATACTGGAATAGTGAAATTATCAAATAACTTTGTCTGTTCAACAGTTACACCTGGTTTATTAAAAAATTAATGAAAAATTAAATTAAAGACTTAACTAAAATTGTCTCAACAGCTCTGAGTTGCTTTTGCCAAAATTTAAATGTACTGGATGCTGGCATTCATTCTTTTGAGGAGCTAACAAGATATTGGCACGCAATACGTATTGGCACCGAGTTGAGTTCTGCAGTCAACCCATCTTGATGTCTTTTCCGAACTTTACTTCTCCATTCTATAATTATGTATATCCACAATGTAATTTTTCTTACAGTATATCCTAGATTATTCTCTTCATCATTCACCATTTGAGGTGACAAAACTCAGAAGAATTAGGGAAGAGTGTACTTGGGTTCTGCCTGGGTAGCAATAAAGAAATTGGGAAACTGAAGTAGGTGGTCGAGCATTGGTCAAACGTTGGAAGACGTTTTTCGTGCAGTCAGTGTACAACCCATTTAAAAACATTCCCACAGTCTAAGGGTTAACACTTTGCATGCCATGGACGTAATATTACGTCCTGTTAATCTTTCTGAAGATTGCCATGGACGTATGTAATGTTACGTCTGTCATTGACTTCGTCTGCGTGAAGGCGTAATATTTTGCCCGTGGTACTTTTCCCGTTTACTGCTTAGTGGTTTTGTTATTTCAAAAATCAACTGCTTGATGGAAAAAGAGTTCTTTCAATGTCTTGAGGACGAAAAGTCCTCTGTAGCTACCGGCACCCTTATCTCAGCCTACTTTGTGTGAAAATTCTTTGGAGGAAAGAACCGTTCGTTGAGGGTGTAGTGACCCTTTTTTTCATCCAGGATTTTGAATGCTATGCTCGGAACAATGCTTTTTTTTATGATTTCCATGGTTTTCAATAGTTTAATTGAGCGCAATAAAAAAAATACTATGCATTTTATGGCGGTATATCATTTGTTGCAACTTTTTTTATTTAAAAAAACAGGTTTTCATTGTGAAAATACATATCTAAAATTTAGCAATAAATGTTATTCAACTCATTAATAAAGAAGAGCAAAGTCCATATTTATTGAAATACACATCGATATGAATATATTTTTGATGCTAATGTTTAAAAAAAAATTGAGAATTTAGTAAAATGGCTGGATTTTTCAGTAGAGCTTTAAAATTAGCGGCCGGACTCTCAAAGTGTTAAAGGTACCCAGACTACATACAGGGTGCAAGGCCTCTCATGCAGGTGTTCTTTCATTTTACAGTTCCCATACTTGCCAAGTCGAGGGAATGGAAGATACTTCTTGCATTATCAATGAACGTTAAATTTCATGAAAAAAAAGGAAACCCTATCATAGCATGCAGTCAGCCATGCGTTCTTTGACTAAGTAGACGTGAATGTCACGCTCTGTCACTGGTATGGACGCTATGGACGCTACCATTGGTCTAATCTCATGCTCCCAATGGTTAATTTATTGCTGAATTTTTCCATGTTCTGCATTCATCATTTTTGTAGCATCTACAATGGCTTTATTAGTTATGGCATGATAAGAATATATATAGTGTGCATTGTGCACCTTTTTCAAATTCTATGTATACCTAGCTTACTGTGATTGCTGTCATATAGTTTTTTTTGTTTTAATTTTGTTGTTTCAATAATTAGAACTCAATTGTATTGTGTAGACGGATTTTAATATTATTGTTTAATGAGTTGACTTGTATTGTCAGGTTGATGGCAAGCAAACCCTTGGAGAGAATATTGCTGATAATGGAGGGATACGTGAGGCTGTAGCAGCGTTTAAGAAGCACAAGCAGAGGACATCGGATTTGGTAGACGTACGGTTACCAGGGTTGGAGCAATTTTCAGAAGATCATTTACTGTTCATCGCATTCGGCAGTGTAAGTACATGGGACATTTTGTAACTGTGTAAGAATGATTTGGTTACACAATACAGTATATTCCGGTTAATTGGGACATATCGGGACTTTTGCACTTTGCCCCAATAAAGCGGCTGCCCCAATTAGGCGAACTATCCTGTATATGGGCATAAACAAACGTTGAAATGATAGAAAGAAGACTAAAGAATGTTTAAAATGCAACATAAGTTTATTAAACTTTTAATTTGAATAATAAATTAGCTAGTTTAAATAATTTATCATTTTTGACGCTGAATGAATATCTTTTACTAAGTCCTATCCTCTTGTGGATGGTATAACAACAAGAGCTTTCAAAATAGGAATAGGAACATTTGTGAAAAATAAGAGTAAATTAACCCCTCAAGCGTGTGCGACACAGCATATGCGTCCTCGCTATTCCGTCCCTAAACGGTGCTTTAATGGTAGGCATTTAAACCACCCAGGGTGCTTTAATTTAGAGGCACTTCAGATTTTGTGCAGACATGAAGTAAAATATTTTTTTGAATCTTATCACTATGCAAAAAAAAATCCAAAAAAATATATTATATAAACAATTGTTTAAATTTTATAATTATGAATACGTACTTACAATTCTCAGACGCATTAACTTTTTCCTGCTCCTCTTATCCGATGGCTAATAGTTGACCTGTGTGTGATACTGCTCAAAACAGGGTTCTAAGCAGAGTGAGGGTTCCTGGGCAGTTTTTGCATCTATATCTTGTCTCTTTTCTCTTTCCGTTTTTTGTGCACACAACACACTTTCATCTTCGAACCTCAAATGTCTCAGTTTTCGGGTTTTGTTGAACAAAATGCTGCCCGGTCAATCGCGTACATTCCGTTTCGATATCAGTGGGCCGTCCTTTGCGCTGTTCTAAATTCTGTCCGTGATACTTAGCAATTATTTTGTTCACTAAGCTCATCCTGAATGCTAGGTGATCTTTGTTATTACCAGCCTTACGGTATAAAATGTACGCGTTTAACACAGCCGTATTAACTAAGTGATTGAATAATTTCTTGTACCACACTTTTGTCCTTTTTCTTTCCAGCAGGAATGATTCTAAAAGTTGATCTTTTAAATCTACACCGCCCATATATTTATTATATTCTGTTACACACATAGGTTTGTTTACACATTCTAGCCCGCCCTTTCGACTTACGGGTTGCATTTGGTCTGAATGTTTTGTAGTCAGCAATGCAACATCGCGTTTATCCTTCCACTTCAAAGCAACCAATTCCCCACACTTTGCACTAACAACTTCTCCTTTCTTTAGTTTCTTTTTGAGGTTTACTGGCATACCTTTACGCGTGATTTTCACGGTTCCAACAGCATCTGTTGTCCTCTGAACTAACCTATGGAAAAGATCAGGACTACTGTAAAAATTGTCCATATAAACACATCTACCAGAGTCTAACAGTTTCTCACACAAACTTAGAACAACTGTAGTTGAAAAAAGATCTGTGTCCTTTGTGATTTCTCAGCCCAATTTTGTCCCTGAGCCACAGTAAATAATAAAATTCCATAAATACCCTGCGGAGTCACAAAGTTCAAACAATTTTATCCCAAACCGGGAAGCTTTCATGGGAATATACTGTTTCCACGACAGTCTACCTTTCCACAACAACAAATACTCATCTACACTGATTTCCTTACCGGGTATATACACTTTTTGGAACTTATTTTTCAAATATTCAGTAATTGGTAAATTTTTATACAGTTTTGGATCCTTTTTTACAAATTCCTCATCGGTATTATCTACAAAATGGAGAAATTTGGTGAGCAATGAAAATCTTTGCTCACTCATTACATTGGGAAAAAATGGAGTCTCTAATAAATGCTTTCTGCTAAAATACATTCTGAGGCTTGGTTTCTGAATTATTCCCATCAACATCAGTAAACCTAAATACACCCTTATTTCCCCCAGAGTTGTGAGGACCCACTTTTGGAAGCGTGATTTTTTTTGCTTCGTAATTTTCTCTTTCTCACGAGCAAGAAACTGTGCTGCGTAGCGGTTTGTCTCAGTCACTATAATTGAAATTATTTCATCATCAAAAAATAACTCAAAATATGCCAAGGGATCATCTATACACGAAACAGGCAATATTTGTTTTCCCACTAATTCACATGCAAAAGGTTGAGGAGGGTCAGCACTGTCGATCTCTTGCCAATTATTTTCTTGAAGATTCACAGAAAAATGAGAAGGTCCATCGCTCTCTTCAGAACTGGAATCCAGAGAGTATCCAATTGAAATTTCCGAAGTAGTATCTGAGCATCCTGTGCTCTCTTCTTCCAAAGCGTCAAGCACTTGCTCATCGCACAACTCACGCGAGCTAGAAGACATGGTCAACTAAAGAGGGGCACAGATATGGAGTGGATTCAAGGCCTAAAAAAATAAAAAATTCACCAAAGCAAGCGTAGGGATGAAAACACCCCAACCCTTAGCCTCAAACGTCGTAAATAAGATACCAAGATGCGGGGATGCTGGCCGGTCTTCGAGGCTCCGTGAGGCGTTGAGTGACAATGCCTGGACGGACCATGCCTTCACTATCATTGCCTCGATGAAAGAGAAAGGAAACGATGAGGCAGAGAAGCAGATGATAATGAACCAGAGACGAAAGCATTCAGCATCCCGACACGTCACACACAATCGCTAAGAAAGCACATAACCAGAGCTTGAGTGGAAGGATATCTTTCATTAGCATTCACCAGACGCTGACCCTAGAGGAAGCGTTTCTTTCCTGACATCAGCTAGAAAAAAATATTCTAAAAAATACGAGAACGCAAACACAGACCACACAGGAGCACAGAACGATAGCAGGCAGATGTGTCTCACATATATACTCACTAAAAGTACATATATGGAAGCTTAAGAGATAGGAATACCTAATGAAACATTCAGACGCATAGGGTGTGTCGCACACGCTTGAGGCATGGCAATCGGACGACACAAATGCTGTGTCGCACACGCTGAGAGAACGTCCACGGGCATTTTAAGTCACGCTTGAGGGGTTAAAGGAGGAAAAAAATAGTATGTACTCTGAAAGCAAAAAATTTTAATTTCGTCGTGAGTATTGACTCTATGTCGTCGACTCATGGACCAATAAAGCAGCATGCTGTCCCAATTAAGCGGAGAATACTTTGGGATATACCTCTATCGGGTTATGTTCTTCAAGATCTGCCCCAATGAAGCAGCTGCCCCAAGTAACTGCTGGACTCATTTAACGGAATCTACTATACATTATGGAAATAAACTATGAATTGAGTTTTTAGGTAAAAAAATACTTATCATTAGGGATGTGCAAGTAATCACAAAATTCGACTTGACTTGAGTATTTGGTAGTTGACTCGAGTGATTCCAGTAGTATGTATTACGAATGTCGTGTCAAGTAGTTTCGGCTACGGAGCTGTTGACGCCAATAAGTTCAGAAATCTGCCAAAATGAGGCATTATCATGAAAATCATGTGGGAATATCGTTTTTAAAGTCAGTGAATCATTTCATTGCCATGTCCTGGGAGTTTTAGCCTGCTTAATTGATAGCAGTTACCCTAGTAGCACCAAAACGATTATATCTAGATTTAATACGTATCATAGTATACACTGTATACATAAAATATCTGTATAAAATACATGCAAATGTCCTAAATATTATATGTATTATATCTGCTACCATAATATGGATTTTATGTAGATTAAATACGTATAACTCGTCGTAAATCTGTAGATTATATATATCTTATACATGTCTGATGATCCCTGGTTACGCCGTAAGGATATTACTTGTATATTTTAAAGATTCTGGTATTCATCAAGGACCATGGATCATCAGACATGTATAAAATATGTATAATATAAAGATTTGCAAATCTGTATCCCGATGTATTTCGAAATCTTAAAAATATACAGATTTTGGTGCCACTAGGGTAGCAGTCGACGTTGGTGCCGTATACCTATTTTTCAGCCATGGCGTCCATCCGTCTTGCGACCTGGTGGCGTGTTAGGAGTAATTGGAGTGGAACGTTGCATTGGTCATACTTTCTTAAGGCCATTTTATATCACACTCTTTATGCATCATTGCGCAGGATAGCACTGAGCCACCATGTTGAAATTGCGAGAGTGGGAGTTCGGAATCAGAGCAGGGGCGATTTTGCACTCTCGATTCTCGAACGTGTACTACAATCCTACCGCTTTGCATGATGCAATTTTGATTGCGATATTGATATAATTTTCATTCACATCCTAATTCTGTCACAATTACCATCAATGTTTCATTCAATGTTCCTCATTATCTTTTCCTTTTTACATCAAGTTAAGCATTCAGAATAGGAAATTTAAAAGGGTTTGGAAAAATGAGATGTGGACGAGAAAGCATTGTTGTATTGCACTGAGCGTATTGTCTCGAGATCAAAAAGTACTACTTGCACATCCCTACAAATCATTTTGCTCTTTATTTACCGTAACTTTAACATTAGCTGTACTTTTTAAGCATTCCAGTTGCTGAGGGCGTTTTTTGCATCAATTTTACATTCATAAATTTCCTCATATTCATTTTATATCTAAATAGAATACTCTAGAATAGAATTATGTACAAACATTTCAATAAAGAAGTGGCATGTAGGATGGATATAAGTTTTCATCTTGCACATCACCAGTTGATGAATATTTCCATCATATTAACAAAAGGGAAATTTTTTCCTTTGCTTGATGATTTCACTCAAATGGTGCATTCATATTGTTGTTGTTGTTGTTAAATGTTGCATTGTTGCATCATATGAATAATGCATATATTTGATGTGATTAACATGATTCTTAAATGATGATCACTAGAGGTCCGTGAAATTCGCGAGATGCGATACCGCGAAATAATGCAAAATCGTTAATAAAAACGAAATTTTGCATTTTTGCGATTTTAGGTGAATTAGTGAAAAAATCATATCTAATGAGTCACAATCTATTAAAGCCTAAGCATTCATTGTTTAACGCTGCCGACGTTCATTTGCTCTATCTCATTACGATTCCAAGGTCAATTGGCTTGTAAAGTCTCGCCCATAACGCATCAGCGTAATATCGCGCACTGTAGTGATTCTCCGCCGAAATTTGCCGTTAAATTTATCGCAGCCTCTCTCTTTGATTCCCATGTATCAATCCTGAAATATTTAGAATGAGGCGCTTTCTCACCTGAAGAATTATATATTATGAATTAAAATTGTGCTGAAAGAAATTTAATGCGGCCGTGGAAGAGCGGAAATACAAGCTCACGCTCCCGGCATGCATCAATGCTGAGCAGTAATTCTGGTGACTCACCACGACACATTAGACAGCGTTGTTGGATAACTTGTTGCAGGAAAACCTTGATTGTGGGTCTAATGTAACAATTCTGTTGACTTAAACATGGCCGCTGGCTGGCACCTCTCAACACCGTGCGCGGCGTCGTGACGTGAATGGTGGGCAGCGCAAAGCTGTTTCGTCAGAAAGCGGCCTCAATGTAGCACTGCTGTATTTCATGCCGTAAACGGTGCACCGCCGGGCCAGATTGAAATGGGCACCGTGGTGACCACGGCAGCCGTCAACGGCGCCGTGCCATCAACTGCGCGATTCGATTCATTTAAAGATATCTACAGACACGTATGATTATTTGAAAGCACGAAGCACTAGCAGTTGGGGGAAGGGGAGCACAAAGGATAGGAGGAGAGGGATCAGCGGACGGACCTTCGGATATTCGGTTCTGCACTGAGCCACAGTGCAAAAAAAATCATTTCGACATTGGCCAAATCTGATATCTAATTCTTCAAGTGAGAAATGTCTCATTCTAGATGTTACAGGATCCATAAATGGGAAATAATTTTTCAAGTTTCTTTGAATCCGATTATGTTTTGTTATGTGTGCTTCTTTCGCTACCTTTCCTGACCGATTGGCAACAGCTGTAATCAAAACTAAGCGATTTGTTGTGCGCTGTCCTACCTTCCCTCAACTCCTGGGTGAGGAGTATGGAAAGGGAGCCCACGACATGAAACATTTTGGCCACTTTGTAAGTTATACAGTTCTATGGTTATACCGTAGCTACCCAGCACTCAGTTTGAAAACACCATCGTGAATGGTTGTGTTTTGCGGTTGGACTGTTTTTTTATTATGGTTCCAGCTTTAAATATCGAACAAAGGAAAGTAATTTTAAAATGCCAAATGCTAGTGACACTGTTCATACCTGGGCAAGTGAATTCAGCTCAGAAGGATTTAATGTGAAAGACAGAGTATTACTGAGCAAAGTTTGCGATAAAAGATTAGAATTTGTAAGATGTGACGAATGTTATGTAAAATGAATAATAAAAGAATAAGTATTCATGAAACGTGTATCACAAAATAATAAAATGCTTATAAACGTGGGAAAATTGTGGCATTATAATAACACCACCAAGATTTTCTATAACAGCAAAATCATGTGATTTTAAAACAAATTTTAGCAAAAAATAAAACCACTTTCACGGACCTCTAATGATCACACTTGAACCCCTCAGCAAAAGAGGGAATGTGAAGCCTCTGGAAGATGATAATTTGATATTCTACTGGTGATATTTACAGCTGTGGTGTGAGCATGGCACAGACGCAACAGTTAGGTGGAATATTGAAAGAGACGAGCATAGTCCCAGCAGAGCTCGCGTTTGGGGAGCTGTTTCTAATTCAGAAGAATTTGCCAGGGCTTTCAACTGCACCAAAGGGAGTCCAATGAACCCTGAAGTGAAGTGTCGAATATGGTGACGAGTGCATTTGATTCCCGTGTTGCCACGGTCAAGACTGAAACAGAACTCTAAATCAGTATTCCTCAGTCCTCTGCCCCTTGATCCTCGTTGTTGATGTAATTTATTTCTTAAATTGTGATAATGAGGAGCCAGAAGAGAGATCCAAACCAAAGATCTTTTTAACCATGGGAAATCTTTGGGGAGACATGTGTTGTTGAATTTCTGGCCGCTAAATATGTGGCTGTTACAAAGCTGTGATCTCTTTGTGTACTTAAACTATTGCTGAAGCATGAAAAAGGAAAAACTGATATGTAGATCATTGCATTATTTTGTTGACTCAATTTGTCATTAGAGGGAGAATTGTGCAGGAAATGTTTGGTAAAGAACCAAAAATCGTGAGTAACGTAACGCGTGTGCATCTCAAATTATGTTAATGTGCCCATTGTATATAATTGAATGTTGTATATAAAGAAAATTGTTCGAATTTTATTGATCTTATTCCAATTCTAGTATCTGTTAGCTATCATACATACCTCTTGTCGTAAACTGTAATAATACCGCTACTAGATAATAGTAAAGAAAAACTTTTCCGTGCTGAGTGAACAGAAGCCAAATATCAGCATAAAAATTAGGAAGGTATAAGATCAAAGTATGCATTGAAGTTGGTGAAACAAAAACAGTGAAATAGACATTTTCTTTTATTTTTCTTACAACATGAAATGTTTGGAGATCCTTATGCATTTCCAGAATGGAAGGAGAACTCTGTTGCAAAGGACGTGAAATGTCTGCTAAAATATCCAAAACAAAAAATACACTAAATATTGCAGTGAGCAAATGAAATTGCTAGCAAGAAAAAAATTCGTTATTTCATTCATACTAGAAAGTATTTCATTGGTCTCAATGAAAAATGTTGACAGATATTTCAGAATTAACCTTGCACATCGTACAATATTAAAAACAAAAAAATGCCCATTAAAAATGAAGTAAGCAAATAAAATATTTAACGTAAAAAGAACTGCGTTGGACTTCATCACAGATTGAATTCCATTTGTCTTCAATCCATTAGTTATAAAATTAAGATAATAAATTTTTTCTTGCACCTCAAGATTAAAAAAAAAATTCACTGCACCTTAAATTCTTATTTCTACAAGGAATTGAACTCGTTATATTTCATTACTAAGCTGAAATAATTTAGTCTCCTCTTTTACGATACATTTTGCACATCAAGAAATATAAAAATGCAAAAACAGGCACATTCAATCCTAGTAAGAACACAAAATTACATCCTTAAGTAGAATTCTTCACACTTCATTTACAGACAAAGTTTTGCTTTTCTACACAAACAATATTATATAATGCCTAACATTACATGCTACATACATACCAAGTAATTTTAATACTTGAAAATATGCACACAATAATATATTGAGCGCAAAAAATGTCAAATCTGAGGAGAACCTGATACACGTCATTCAAAGAAAAATTCCAATTATATACACACCATTATCAGAATAATTTTTAAGATTTTGAACAGCACGTCAAGAACATGAAAACTGCGGTAATTACCTTAAAATATAAGGTTGAAGTCCAACCCTAAAAAGAAAAAGGTACACTTCATAAAGAATCTTCGCTTCATTATTCTCCTCTAAGAATTATAGCAGAATTTAAAGGCGACATTTTACACATTAACATTTATAAAAACACGAAAAAATTCACGCAGTTGTGCCACCATGATTCCTACCATAAAAAGAACATGATTTGTCACAAATAAAAAAAAAATCATTAGTCTCCCCTAAATGCCCCTAAATAATTACTGAACATTTAAAATGTACAATAAGGATTTTTAAACTCAAAGATAAATACTGAAAATCTTTAACAGAACAAGATAATAAAAAAGTCAAAAGATTTTGTCGCACAATAGTCACAGACAAAAATTCATTAGTATCGGCTTATTATATCAACAAATATTGAGCAATTCAATATGCATATCGACAATTTTAAAACTTCAGATTCATGCACTTAAAATCTCTGTTAGGAATATAAATTTATAACAAAAATGAGATTCGTCAACTTTTATTAAAAGCAAAACTTCATTCTTAACAAATAAATATATCAACAAATAATAATGAGTGTTTTAATATCTTTTATAGCACATACAGTATTTTAAAACCTGTAAAATATTTGCTTAAAATCCTTACGAGAACAAGAACTTCAGAATGCAATTAGGATTCGTCGCACTTTATTAAAAGACAAATTTTCATCAATGTTAACTTATATATACAAATATTCAGATTTCAATGTGCACATCAGGAAGATAAAAAAATTATAAAATAATAGCTAAAAATATGATACTGAACACGATATTTATTCAGTTAAAACGATTCCCGGCACGTAATTCACAGATAAAATTTCATTAGTAACAGGATCATCATCAATCATCAATTTAAAATAATCCATTTGAATAAAAAGTACATTAAAACCTTAATAAATACATGCTTATATTGAAAAAACAAATTTATTATTTTTAATAGAAAATGTCAACAACAATTACTGATAAAATTTCATTCGTATCAGTTTAAATATTATCAAAAAATTGGGCAAATAAATTTGCTTAAAATCTTGATACGAACTGGAAATTAATATCATTAATACATTTCGAAGGCAATCATTTACTAATAAAATTGTATTAGAATAAGGTTATAACATCAAAAAAAAAATTTAGCTTTTGCTTTTCCAAGTACTCCAAGTATTTTAAATACTTATGAGAACACAAAATTTATATCGAAACTAGAATTCACAAGCCTTCACTCACAAAAAATTGAATTTTTATAAGGCTATTATTACATGAACAATTATATAGCTATTAACATCCATTTCGGCTTTTTTAGAATCTCAGAAACATTGCACAAAAATGCTTTTGAGAACGCGAAATTCTTATTGTAAACATAATTTACAATGTTTACAATTTTTCAGCCAAGGACTGCCATGTTACTACCATGTTTATGTACATAGAAATATTTATCACGCAACATTCAACATCGTGAATTTTGAAACCTCTAAAATATATTCTTTAAATATACCTTTAAATATATGCTTATTTATGAATACAAAATTTATATCGCAAATATAATTAGTCAGCATTATTTTACAGACTAATTTTTTTATAATTTAATGCGAGAATATTAAGCAATACTTAACATAATATATCGAATATATTTCAAAACCTAAATTATAAATGCCTACAATACTTTGGAAAACACAACTAGTTTACCATAAATGTAATTCGGCTTCCTTCATTTACACACTAAATGTAATAAGATTAAGGTTAAAACATCAGAAAATATTTATCGTTTCCATTTTTCGCATAATTAATTTTTAAAACCAGAAAATATATCCTAAAACTCCTTATAAGAACTCGAAATTCATATTTTAAGAACAATATCATCATCCTTATTTTTAAACGAATTTGAGTTAGTATGAGATTAATATTCAAATAAATATTTACCTTTTTAATTTTCACATCGAGTTACAAACAAGGTTTTACTAGTACCATATGTATGTACAACAAATATGAAGTACTTAACATTCAACATCGTGCATTTTAAACCTCAAAATTATATGCTGAAAAAATTTTTATGATAACGAAATTCATACCATAAATTCATACCATATATATATATATATATATATAAATAAATGCCATGATAGGCCACAAAAACACAGACACAAATAAAAGAGGACTCACACGTTAGTTTCTTTCAAATTTTCGACCTCTTAGGGTCTTCGTCGGGAGGGAGGCAAGAAGAGACTGAGGACGAGGACAGAGGATGCCTAAAGGCTGAGGAGATTAGGATAAGATAGGGGAAGGGAGAGGATGGGGAATGGGGGATAGGAGAAGGCTATGGAGATCAGTGGGCCCTGTTAAGGCCAGGCGGGTTGAATGCTTGGTGTAGCCAAATGGAAGACAATTCAAGCGTTTTTAATTCTAGCGGTGAGGCGGAGGGTGGGAGAGAGGCAAGTATTCCTATGTGAAAGCAGTCATCAAATTCTAAATTATGGGAAAAGGCGTGGGTAGGGACAGGAAGCGAAGCAGATTGGGAAGTGGATTTGCAAGAAGCTCGATGGTTGTTAATCCGTAGGTTGAGTGAGGTGGTGGTTAAACCAATGTAGAAGGCGGGGCAGGAATTACATAAAAGGATATAAATTACGTTACTGGTAGTACAGGTGGGGGATGGAGTGGAAGGAAGCGGAAAAGTGAGAAATTTGTTAGGAAGTGGCTGGGTAATGAGGATAGCACACGTTTTGCACCGGGGTCGTTGGCAAGGGATAGGTAAAGAGCTAGTACGGGTGGTGAACCTTGAGAGTGGTTTAGTCGTTTTGAGAATGGAGGATAGATTTGGCGGCCGACGGAAGGATAAGGATGGACAGCTAGAGAAGATTTTTCCAGTAGTGACATTGTTAGAAAGAATCGGAAAAAGGCTTTTGATGATTCTGTTCAAAGCCTGCACGCCCGGGAAGTATGTGGTGGAAAGGGAGAGATGTGTGGTTTGTTTCTTGGTATGAATTTTGGGTTTGTAAGTATTGTGTAGGATTTTCTTACGCAGATGGTTCTCAGGATATCCTCTACGAAGAAGGGAGTGGTGAAGATTATTAAGAAAAATGTCCAAGGATTCGGGATTATTGCAAATTCTGTGGCCTCTTACTGAGAGAGAGTAAGGAAGGGATTGTTTAGTGTGTGAGGGGTGACAGCTGTTGAAGTGAAGATATTGTTGTTTGTTAGTAGGTTTAATGTGGACTGAAGTGATGAAACTTTTATTTTCTAGGGAAATGGTAACATCGAGAAATGTTATTCGGGAGGGGGAATGGTTAGAGGTAAAAGATAGTTCGGAGAATTCATTGAGTGCTGAAATGAAAGAGCTCAGTTAGTCTTCTCCATGGGGCCAGAGAAGGAAGATATCATCTATATAGCGAAGCCAAAGTGACGGTTGAAGTGGGTAGGATGATAGGAAGGATTCTTCAAGGAGACCAAGAAATAAATTTGCGTATGAAGGGCTGAATCTGCTTCCCATCGTAATGCGTTGCCGGCAGTTGACGATTTTTCAAACTAGTCTAAAAACAACTGTTATGTCACCCAGGCCCTTTTGCCGCTCATCGAAATGACAGGAAAATGCTACTTTAAATGCCATTTCATAGCTAGCGGAGTTTATGAATGATAAATCATTTTAATTTGAAGTCCTCCGAGTCATTAGCAGCTACGTGAAACAGTCTTTAAATGCCTTGAAACCTGACCCAGGTTTTCCTTCCCTGAAAATGAATGAACGAGAATGTATTCTTTTCCAAAAAATATCGTCTCGTCAACACTAAATCTAGTTGAGGGGGAAAGGAGCCACTTTCAATAACAGCTTGGAGTTCATCAGAAAATGTTGTGGTGGCTGCGCTATCAGCACTTGCAGATTCACCTGATATCGCCGCACTGAAAATACCTGCTTGCCGTTTAAATTCTGGAACCAACCGCTTTTACTAAATGTCTCGGAGCGATTACCACTCTCGTCTTTTTGTACTGATTCACCATGAACTTTCCGTATGTGTAGACCGCTTGGTTGAAGTTGGTGCGGCTGAGGTCACTGATCCTTTAGCTTCGTCTTTATTCAGAATAAGGCATCGTGAGTTTAAACTTCCACGCAATATCGCTTTGACGCTCTCCATTTTCAAAGCAATTGACCTCTCTCAAGTCCTCTTCTAGGTTTATGGTTTTTCTTGATAAATTCTTGATTTTTCTACAGGCATTCCTATTTTTTTGCCATATTCTCTTGGTTTTTACTCTGTATGGCTCTATATAAATCACCTTCTTCTGCTGAACTGTATTCCTGAGACGCAGAAGGCCTATGACTGCGGGGAGGGAACGAAGCCATTGTGTTTGAGACTCTATAGCGGACCCTTTTATGTGTTGATGCTATTCATGCGCAACTCGGCCACCGCTCCATTTCTCCCCCGTGAATACCGATGACCTTGAAGGCTTTAGCGCAGACCCTCTACCTGGAAGTCAATCGCCCGGTAACCTACGACGGCAAAAATACGTCTCAAACCGTATTGCTGAAAAAAAAACTCATTTCCACCAGCCCCACGCTTAATTAACGATCTAAATTATTTATTATCATTCTGTTAAAGGAGACGAGATAAATCTTCGGTAGGCTGGCTATCTGGACCCAATGACGAGTAATACTTTTGGCAATTGCACAGCAATGAATTTCGATTAATATATAAACAAAAAAGAAGATTTGAGGCAAGAAATAATATTAATATGCGTAAATTGATAGAAATTACGTGTGTACTTAGCGCAAGTTCACGTTTTATCACGAGAGCGTTTAAAATTTTTGATTAGGCTACACTGCGTTGCAATGTTTCCTCGAGGAACGAATTTGCGCTATATCGAAATTGCGCTAATCGAAATTGCGCTATACGAGACATGGGTGTAATGCAATTGAGTTCAAGTTCATTGCCATAAGGAATATAGACCATTGTGTTGTCTCCTCATTGTCAGTAAAAAGATAGCGCCGATGGCGGACACACCGGATACGATGTCTGCTCTATCTACACCTTCCGATTGGTTAATACAATCATTGGATCTTTCGGAATTGCCTTTGGAGGATCTCTTAGTCCTCATCAGCGGTGTGTTCGTACATTCAAACGTGAAGTTTGAGAAGAAAGGAGTCGACGCAGTTCGCGTCTCGTTGCCGTACTCAACCCGAGCGGAAACGATGAGGGGAAAATTTGGCGATTAGGTGCCAGACATCGCCATCAACCCATTACACTGGTAAACACGATTTTTGGCGCAAGAGGTTCATTAACTGATACTAATAGGGTTTTTCGCGCTGATTTCAAATATGTAAATAGTTTTTCTCCATCACCCTCAGTTTTCGTGTGATTCACCGAAACGTACCGAAAATCCCGAAAAATCTGGTTTCATGCACCAATATACACTTAAAAGGACATAACTTCCACCCTAGTTATCGTAGAGCAATGAAACAAAAACCAGCGCACTTGTCATACTGTACGCGTGAATTAAGACTACATTTCGTTCCATTATACATCGCCAGGGTTGGTACCCGGTGACCACATTGTCAAAAAATGCAATTTTGTTCCTGAAAAAGCGAACTTTCTGGACGCCCAGTGATATAGAATATATATTGATTTTTTTAGTATTGTCAATTTTGTCGCTCGCATTGTATTAGGCAGGGTTGTGTCGTGAGTAGTGGATCCGAGCGCGTGCTTTATAATAGCACACATTCCCACTGTAGTAGGGTTGTCAGTCATTGTTGACCATACTCGCTCGTCTGAATCACCGTCATGTCAGTAGCAAGTGCCAGGTGTCAGTGTGTCCTGCAGCTGAGGACCTGTTCTGACAAGTCACAGCAGTTGCTGTCCTGTGTGGTTTTATCGTGTGGCCTTTGATCGGTAGCGCGTGCTTTCTTATCGCAGACATTCCCACTGTAGAAGGGCTTGTGGGTCGTTGTCCACCGCACTCGGTCGTCAGAATCACCGACATTTCAGTAGCAAGCGTAAGGTGACAGAGGACTTGAATAACCGGTACGAAGTGAAGTTGTTTTCTCCTTCTTCAGTGTTCGGTGCTGTGTCTGTGTTTTACGTGTGAGACAAGATGCCCAGGAAGTGCGTTAACCACCCCGACAACTTCTGTTATATTTGTGGGGAGTTGACATTCAAGTCGCAACGTCGTTCTTTGACCACTTTGGTTAAACATTGCTATGAATTATACTTCGGTTGTAAAGTGGAGGAGCAAGACAAGGACTGGGCACCACATATATGTTGCTCGACATGCGCGAAACGTCTCGCAGAGTGGGCAAAGGGATCCCAGCGTTACATGAACTTTGCTGTACCCATGGTTTGGCGTGAACCACGAAACCACTCATCAGACTGTTACTTCTGTGTAACAAAGATAAGTGGAATTACTGCAAAATCCAAGCATACAGTGAAGTCCCCAGATTTGCCGTCTGCAATGAGGCCAGTTGCTCACAGCGAGGACTTACCCGTGCCAGCTCATCCACCACAACCACCAGTGTACTTTGAACTTGAGGAAGACACCCATGTTGAAGAGGTAGAGCTGCATGATCCTACATATACGGCAAGTACATCTTCCAGTGAACCTCATCTCCTAACTCAGGGTGATTTAAACGATCTTATTCGTGATTTGTCCTTGTCGAAACAACAGTCCGAACTGTTAGGTTCAAGACTGAAACTTACTGCATCATGACACAAAGGTGTGTTTCTATCGCAATCGTCAAAGAGAGTTCCAAAATTTCTATTCTGAAGCATAGAGGTTAGAGGGAGAGCATAGAGGGACCTCTATGGGTCTGAGAGTGACTGGATTTCCGAAGCGCTTGGCCACGCCTACTGTCTGCTGATTGGTAAATGGAAGTCACGTGTCGAGAAACTTTTCCTCCCTCATCTCCACTTGCTTCAGCCACGCCAGCTCACCCGCAAAGATAAAATGATCAGAATTCTAGTACTGCGCGAGGAGGGGATGTTTAAATCCATTCTAGAGTCTGGTTTACTGCAACAACATTGAGTATGTGATGGATGAACTTGGCCATGAACATACAACGAGTGAATGGAGACTACTCATCGACTCGTCAAAAACAAGTTTGAAGGCTGTGCTGTTGCACAACGGGAACAAATTTCCCTCTGTGCCTGTAGCTTATGCTACTCACGTGAAAGAAACTTATGAAAACATGAAATTACTTTTGGACACAATTCAATATGATAGATACAAATGGATGGTGTGTTGCGATTTAAAGGTTGTTGCCTTGTTATCTGGTCTCCAGGGAGGCTACACCAAATTTTGCTGCTTCCTATGTGAATGGGATAGCAGAGACAAGACACAACATTACCTCAGAAAGGAATGGCCACAGCGGCAATCACCAATTCCTGCACAGAAAAATATTGCGCATCCTCCATTAGTCTCCTCAGATGCAATTATTCTTCCTCCTCTGCACATAAAGTTAGGGCTGGTCAAGAACTTTGTGAGGGCTATGGACAGAAATTCAGATGCATTTCGCCATTTGAAGACACTATTTCCTCGGGTAAGTGACGCCAAAATCAAAGAGGGAATTTTCGTGGGACCCCAGATAAGAATTTTGATGGGTGACTAAATGTTCGAGGATGGGTTACACCCAGTGGAAAGAACAGCTTGGGGGGCTCTGAAAAGTGTGTATGGAATTTTCTGGGGAATAAGAAAGCAGAGAACTTCCGATACATTGTGGAAGAAATGTTGCAATCATACATAAGACATGGGGTGCAATATGTCTCTGAAAATTCATTTTTTTGGACTCGCATCTGGACTTTTTTCGTGACAACCTTGGTGCCGTCAGTGACGAGCATGGTGAGCGGTTCCACCAAGATATAAGTGTTATGGAGAAGAGGTATCAGGGACAGTGGAATGCAAGAATGGTTGCTGATTACTGTTGGACACTGAAGAGAGATGTGAAAGATGCGAAATACAGAAGGAAATCCATCTCCACAACATTTTATGGTAAGATGATACTTCCTTACATGCTTGCATATTTCTGTAAATATGCAAGCTTTTCTAAAACTGAGGGTGATGGAGAAAAACTAATTACATATTTGAAATCAGCCTGGAGAACCCTATTAGGATCAGCAAATGAACCTCTTGGGCCAAAAATCGTGTTTACCAAAATTGCATTTTTTGACATTGTGGTCCCAGGGTACCTAGCCTGACGATGTATAATGGAACGAATGTAGTCTTATTTCACGCGTATAGTACGACAAGTGCGCTGGTTTTTGTTTCATTGCTCCACGATAACTAGGGTGGAAGTTATGCCGTTTTAAGTGTATATTGGTGCATGAAACCAGATTTTCGGGACGTTTCGGTGAATCACACGAAAACTGAGGGAGATAGAGAAAAACTATTTGCATATTTGAAATCAGCGCAAAAAATCCTATTAAGATTGGTTAATAAACCTCTTGCGCCAGAAAAGTTTTGTTTTTTTGTAAACCAGTGTTATCACCGCATCACAGCGAGACGTCAGCGTTTATTTATTAAACACTTTTTAAGATTAATTTAAATAAATAATTAAAGATTAATTTTTTTAAACTTTCATGCGTATATATAAGAAGAAACATTTAGCATTATACTTTCTATATTGAGGATTCCTTCGCAGTGAAATCGTGTTTATTACAAGGATTTATATATCCAAATGACATAATTAATTTTTTCCCCATTCCAAGTGATAACGCATTAATAAAAAGAATTTTCGTTTCCAAATGACATATTCAACTTTCTCACTCTTCAAAGTTAAATCATATTTATGAAAAGGATATTCATACAAATAAAATTTTTAATTTTTCACTCTTCGAAGTGAAATCGTGTCCATAGAAAGTATATTAAATTCCAAATCATGTATTTCATTTTTCCACTCTAATCAGGGAAATCACATTCATAGAAAGGATTTTCTTTTCAAATTCACAGTTTTGATTTTTTTCACTCCTCACTGTAATAACACGTATATGACAAGGTTTTTAATTTTCAAATAATATTTTTAATTTTTTCACTCTTCGAAGTGAAATCACGTTTAAAGAAAGAATTTTAAATTCCAAATCATATTTTAAAATTTTCAACTATTCACAGAGAAATCGCATCAATAGAAAGGTTTTCATTTCTAATTCACATTTTTAATTTTTTTCACTCCTCACTGTAAAATCACGTATATGACAAGGTTTTTAATATTCAAATAATAATTTAATTTTCTCACTCTTGGAAGTGAAATCACGTTTAAAGAAGGAATTTTAAATTCCAAATCATATTTTTAATTTTTCCGCTCTTCGCAGAGAAATCGCAAAAAAAGAAAGGTTTTCATTTCAAATTCACATTTTTAATTTTTTTCACTCCTCACTGATAAATCACATATATGACATGGTTTTTATTTTCCAAATAATATTTTTAATTTTTTCACTCTTCGACGTGAAATCACGTTCATAGAAAAGACTTAAAATTCCAAATCATATTTTTAATATTTCGACTCTTTGCAGTGAAATCGAATTAAAAGAATGGATTTTAATTTCAAATTCACATTTTTAATTTTTTTTCACTCCTCACTGTAATATCACGTATATGACAAGGTTTATCATTTAAAAAAAAAATTTTTAATTTTTTCACTCTTCGAAGTTGAACCACGTTTTAAAAAGGACTTTAATTTTCAAATAATATTTTTAATTTTTCCACTCTTCGCAATAAAATCGCATTAATAGAATAGATATTCATTTCAAATTCACATTTTTAATTTTTTTCACTCCTCACTGTAAAATCACGTATATGACAAGGTTTTTAATTTTCAAATAATATTTTTAATTTTTTCTTCCTTCGACGTGAAATCACGTATAAAGAAAAGACTTTAAATTCCAAATCATATTTTTAATTTTTCCACTCTTCGAATGAAATAACGTTTAAAGAAAGAATTTTAAATTCCAAATCATATTTTTAATTTTTCCACTCTTTGCAGTGAAATCGCATTAAAAGAATGGCCTTTCATTTCGAATTCATATTTTTAATTATTTTCACTCCTCACTGTAAAATCACGTATATGACAAGGTTTTTAATTTCCAAATAATATTTTTAATTTTTTCACTCTTCGAAGTGGAATCACATTTAAAGAAAGAATTTTGAATTCCAAATAATATTTTTAATTTTTACTCTCTTCGCAGTGAAATCGCATTAATAGAAAGGATTTTCATTTCAAATTCACATTTTTAATTTTTTTCACTCCTCACTGATAAATATCGTTTATGACCAGGATTTTAATTTCCAAATAATATTTTTAATTTTTTCTGTCTTCGACGTGATATCACGTATATAGAAAAGACTTAAAATTCCAAATCACATTTTTAATATTTCCACTCTTTGCAGTGAAATCGAATTAAAAGAATGGATTTTCATTTCTAATTCACATTTTTAATTTTTTTTCTCCTCACTGTAAAATCACGTCTATGACAAGGTTTTTAATTTCCAAATAATATATTTATTTTTTTCACTCTTTGAAGTGAAATCACGTTCAAAGAAAGAAATTTTAAATTCCAAATCATATTTTTAATTTTTCCTTTCTTCGCAGTGAAATCGCATTAATAGAATGGAATTTCATTTAAAATTCACATTTTTAATTTTTTTCACTCCTCACTGATAAATCACGTATATGACAAGGTTTTTAATTTCCAAATAATATTTTTAATTTTTTCTTCCTTCGACGTGAAATCACGTAGAAAGAAAAGACTTAAAATTCCAAATCATATTTTTAATTTTTCCACTCTTCGAATGAAATCACGTTTAAAGAACGAATTTTAAATTCTTAATCATATTTTTAATTTTTGCAACTCTTCGCAGTGAAATCGCATTAAAAGAATGGCCTTTCATTTCAAATTCACATTTTTAATTTTTTCAACTCCTCACTGTAAAATGACGTATATGACAAGGTTTTTAATTCCCAAATAATATTTTTAATTTTTTCTTTCTTCGACGTGAAACCCCGTATATAGAAAAGACTTAAAATTCCAAAACACATTTTTAATATTTCCACTCTTTGAAGTGAAATCGAATTAAAAGAATGGACATTCATTTCTAATTCACATTTTTAATTTTTTTTCTCCTCACTGTAAAATCGCGTATATGACAAGGTTTTTAATTTCCAAATAATATTTTTAATTTTTTCACTCTTCGAAGTGAAGTCACGCATATAGAAAAGACTTAAAATTCCAAATCTATTTTTTTTATTTTTTCCACCCTCTGAATGAAATCACGTTTAAAGAAAGAATTTTAAATTCTTAATCATATTTTTAATTTATCCACTTTTCGCAGTGAAATCGCATTAAAAGAATGGCCTTTCATTTCAAATTCACATTTTTAATTTTTTTCACTCCTCACTGTAAAATCACGTATATGACAAGGTTTTTAATTTCCAAATAATATTTTTAATTTTTTCTTCCTTCGACGTGAAATCACGTATAAAGAAAAGACTTAAAATTCCAAATCATATATTTAATTTTTCACTCTTCGAATGAAATCACGTTTAAAGAAAGAATTTTAAAGTCCAAATCATATTTTTAATTTTTCCACTCTTCGCAGTGAAATCGCATCAAAAGAATGGCCTTTCATTTCAAATTCATATTTTTAATTTTTTTCACTCCTCACTGTAAAATCACGTATATGACAAGGTTTTTAATTTCCAAATAATATTTTTATTTTTTTCACTCTTCGAAGTGAAATCACGTTTAAAGAAAGAATTTAAAATTCCAAATAATATTTTTAATTTTTCCTCTCTTCGCAGTGAAATCGCATTAAAAGAATGGATTTTCATATCAAATTCACATTTTTAATTTTTCACTCCTCACTGTAAAATCACGTATATGACAAGGTTTTTAATTTCCAAATAATATTTTTAATTTTTTCACTCTTCGAAGTGAAATCACGTTTAAAGAAAGAATTTAAAATTCCAAATCATATTTTTAATTTTTCCACTCTTCGCAGTGAAATCGCATTAAAAGAATGGCCTTTCATTTCAAATTCACATTTTTAATTTTTTTCACTCCTCACTGTAAAATCACGTATATGACAAGGTTTTTAATTTCCAAATAATATTTTTAATTTTTTCACTCTTCGAAGTGAAATCACGTTTAAAGAAAGAATTTTAAATTCCAAATCATATTTTTAATTTTTCCACTCTTTGCAGTGAAATCGCATTAATAGAATAGAATTTCACTTCAAATTCACATTTTTAATTTTTTTCACTCCTCACTGTAAAATCACGTATATGACAAGGTTTTTAATTTCCAAATATTATTTTTAATTTTTTCTTCCTTTGACGTGAAATTACGTATGTAGAAAAGACTTAATATTCCAAATCATATTATTAATTTTTACACTCTTCGAATGAAATGACGTTTAAAGAAATAATTTTAAATTCCAAATCATATTTTTAATTTTTTACTCTTTGCAGTGAAATCGCATTAATAGAAAGGATTTTCATTTCAAATTCACATTTTTAATTTTTTTCACTCCTCACTGATAAATCACGTATATGACAAGGTTTTTAATTTCCAAATTATATTTTTAATTTTTTCTTTCTTCGACGTGAAACCACGTATATAGAAAAGACTTAAAATTCCAAAACACATTTTTAATATTTCCACTCTTTGAAGTGACATCGAATTAAAAGAATGGACTTTCATTTCTAATTCACATTTTTAAAATTTTTTTCTCCTCACTGTAAAATCACGTATATGACAAGGTTTTTAATTTCCAAATAATATTTTTAATTTTTTCACTCTTCGAAGTGAAGTCACGCATATAGAAAAGACTTAAAATTCCAAATCATATTTTTAATATTTCCACTGTTTGCAGTGAAATTGAATTAAAAGAATGGATTTTTATTTCAAATTCACATTTTTAATTTTTTTTCTCCTCACTGTAAAATCACGTATATGACAAGGTTTTTAATTTAAAAATAATATTTTTAATTTTTTCACTCTTCGAGATGAAATCACCTTTAAAGAAAGAATTTTAAATTCCAAATCATATTTTTAATTTTTCCACTCTTCGCAGAGAAATCGCATTTATAGAAAGGTTTTCATTCCAAGTTCACATTTTAAATTTTTTTCACCCCTCACTGTAAAATCACGTATATGACTAAGATTTTAATTTTCAAATTATATTTTAATTTTTTCACTCTTCGAAGTGAAATCACGTTTATAAAAGGATTTTAAATTCCAAATCATATTTTCAATTTTTCCACTCTTCGAATGAAATCACGTTTAAAGAAAGAATTTTAAATTCCAAATCATATTTTGAATTTTTCCACTCTTTGCAGTGAAATCGCATAAAAAGAATGGTCTTTTATTTCAAATTCACATTTTTAATTTTTTTCACTCCTCACTGTAAAATCACGTAAATGACAAGGTTTTTAATTTCCAAATAATATTTTTAAGTTTTTCACTCTTCGAAGTGAAATCACGTTTAAAGAAAGGACTTTAATTTTCACATAATATTTATAATTTTTCCACTCTTTGCAGCTAAATCGCATTTATTGAATGGATTTTCATTTCAAATTCACATTTTTAATTTTTTTCACTCCTCACTGTAAAATCACGTATATGACAAGATTTTTAATTTTCAAATAATATTTTTAATTTTTCAATTCTTCGCAGTGAAATCACATTAATGGAAAGGATTTTCATTTCAAATTCATATTATTAATTTTTTTCACTCCTCACTGATAAATCACGTATATGACAAGGTTTTTAATTTCCAAACAATATTTTTAATTTTATCACTCTTGAAAGTGAAATCACGTTTATAGAAAGGACTTTAATTTTCACATAATATTTATAATTTTTCCACTCTTTGCAGCTAAATCGCATTTATTGAATGGATTTTCATTTCAAATTCACATTTTAATTTTTTTTTCACTCCTCACTGTAAAATCACGTATATGACAAGGTTTTTAATTTTCAAATAATATTTTTAATTTTTTCACTCTTCGAAGTAAAATCACGTTTATAAAAGGATTTTAAATTCCAAATCATATTTTTAATTTTTCCACTCTTCGAATGAAATCACGTTTAATGAAAGGATTTTAAATTACAAATCATATTTTTAATTTTTCCACTCTTTGCAGTGAAATCGCATAAAAAGAATGGTCTTTCATTTCAAATTCACATTTTTAATTTTTTTCACTCCTCACTGTAAAATCAGGCCGGTTTAAGGATCTAAACGCTTAATCCGTTTCCGTAAACCTGCAAAAATTTTCGAAAATTTTCTTCCGAGACCATAGTTAAAGTATCGGACCATTTCGGAGACCGCTTTTCGCTTTACGGATGGCGGTCCGTGGGTACTGAGGATATCGTACCATTTTGGAGACTGTTCACGCAACTTACGGATAGCGGCCCGTGGGTACTGAGGGTATCGTACCATTTCGGAGACCGTTCACGTAAAATTTCCGACGGAAATTTTTCTAATTATATACGGACTGCGGTCCACCTTCCGGCCTCTGCGCCTTTGGCGCCGAGACCATGCCTAGCCCACCGCCGGTGACTCCTGAGGTGATGTGGATCATGGACAAGGCGAGACAACAGTGCCAACTGGCAATTACTGCAGCATCATCTGCAGCTGCCTCCACCACGACGCTGATTGGGCCACTTCCATGCCAACTGGCCAACCCAACAGTCCAGTCGGACATCCAGGCGGCGCCTGCAGCCGCCCCTGAAGCCACCCCTGGCCTCCATGTTGCAGGGACATCCACCGCGGCAACGGGATCATCGAGGGAGACTTCGCCGAGAGGATCACCGAGGAGCAGCTCATCGAGGGACAGCGGCAAGGAGGCGAGCGTACCGTCGACCACCCGCGTCAAGGAGATAGGACAACACCCGCCTAGGAGGTTCCGTCCGAGGAAGCGCTTGCCGCAACCGAGGACAGCCGCCAAGGCGTGCCAAGGAGGGAGAGTCCATCTCGGGCTAACCCACCTACCACCAATCTCCATTGCTTAAGGCTCTTTTAAGGGCCACAGTCGGTCCGACCGACTAACCTTCTTCCACAGGGGACAAGAGCGAGGACCGACCGAGGAAGGAGGACAACACCGCCACCAAGGGAAACAGCCTGAGGAAGCGCTAGTCGCGACCGAAGGCTACGAGCCAAGGACCGGACAGGGAAGGAAGACCACCAGCCTAAGGACCAGACTAGGAAGGAAGGAAGTCCACCAACAGGAGGAGGGAGGCAGCCTATTCTCCACTGCTTAAGGTCCTTTTAAGGGCCTTTACGGTCGGTCCGACCGACTAACCTTCTTCCACAGGGGACAAGAGCCAGGACCAACCAAGGAAGGAGGACAACAGCGCCAAGGAAGGAAGGAAGTCCACCACCAGGAGGAGGGAGTCACCACCAGCCTTCTCCCCGGCTACTTGGTCCTCTTCGGGGCCATTTTCTCTCCTGTCTCTTTTAGGCCAGTGCAAGGAACTTTCTGCGGGCCCTACGGGTAACCCAAAGTTTGCACCCTTGTGACTGCAGGGGCATTCCCCCGCCCGGGGGAACTAGTATCTGCCCAAGTGAAGTCTGCTAGTGGAGAGGGTTCGGTCCTCCAATCGCCGGCTGGTACACGCAAAACCTCTCATCCGATCTACCCCGACGCACTCGTCGGCCATAGAGTGAGAGTCCCTGACTCCCGAGGCATTGCACGCTAACGCACTCGTTGGCAGCCGAAGGAAACTCCCCATCACAAACACATACGGCGCCCACGTAACGTGCGGTGGGTTCTCCAGCCGTGGGGCAGCTCATCGTCGGGGCTTCTCTGCTTGTCTGCGGGCAAGTAGTCCAATAGGTACACAGGGGTTGGGGAGGACAACACAGCGCTAGGCGGCCCTCCCCCGTCAGGGGAGGTCCTGACACCAGGGCCTTAAGCCACAAAGTTCTTGGCAGCCTTTCCAAAAGGACCCGAAGAGGGCCTTTTCCGTACTTACACTTTCGCTCCGAATTTTCATTTCGCAAAGGCATCAGCGCCTAAGTTTTTCAAGGCATCAGCGCCTCTCAGATCTAAGCGGGACTTGGCATAAGAGCCACCCCGCTTTTCTTTCAAAGGCCAGAGACTTAGTCTTCACAAGGCATCAGCGCCTAACTTTTCAAGGCATCAGCGCCTGAGAATAGGGGCCTGATTTGAGAGGCATCAGCGCCTCTCAGATCTAAGCGGGACTTGGCATAAGAGCCACCCCGCTTCTCTCTCAAAGGCCAGAGACTTAGTTTCACAAGGCATCAGCGCCTAACTTTTTCAAGGCATCAGCGCCTGAGAATAGGGGCCTGATTTGAGAGGCATCAGCGCCTCTCAGATCTTAGCGGGACTTGGCATAAGAGCCACCCCGCTTTTCTTTCAAAGGCCAGAGACTTAGTTCTCACAAGGCATCAGCGCCTAACTTTTTCAAGGCATCAGCGCCTGAGAATAGGGGCCTGATTTGAGAGGCATCAGCGCCTCTCAGATCTAAGTGGGACTTGGCATAAGAGCCACCCCGCTTTTCTTTCAAAGGCCAGAGACTTAATTTTCACAAGGCATCAGCGCCTAAACTTTTTAAAGGCATCAGCGCCAGAGAATAGGGGCCTGATTTGAGAGGCATCAGCGCCTCTCAGATCTTAGCGGGACTTGGCATAAGAGCCACCCCGCTTTTCTTTCAAAGGCCAGATCCGAGGCATTAGAGCCTAAATCTTCAGCGGCATCAGCGCCGCTTAGCTTTCTAGGCATCAGCGCCTAAGTTCTTAGCTTTCAAGTCATCAGCGCCTATAGGGGCCTGATTTGAGAGGCATCAGCGCCCTCAGATCTGAGCGGGACTTGGCATAAGAGCCACCCCGCTCTTGCTTCAGAGGCCATACACATAGCTTTGCAAGGCATCAGCGCTTCTTGAACTTGGGCATCAGCGCCAAACTTCTCTAACGCATCTGCGCCTAAAGGGGCCTCGCTTGGGCATCAGCGCCTACTAAGACTTGGCAAACAATTAAAAAGAGGCCTCCTTCAGCCGATTAACGGCAGCGGTGCTCGTGCTCTTGGTGCTTCACACGACCGTAGTTGACCAGCTCGCATAACGAGAAGGCCTTCGGTTGTGCTGCGTCACGGCCAACTATATTTTTGGGTTGCTCCGCATCACGGATGCCAGGCTCCGCGTCACGGGGCCTGGTAAGGCGGCGGCGGCGCGATGGAACGAGTTGTCTCGCAACGGCTCATACGCCCATTCTCATGCCCATTACCTTGCCTCTATAACCTAAGGTCTCGCGGATCTCCCAAGGCAACGGCCCTACCACGGATCCCAGGATCCCCCGATGCGAAGCCGGATGGAACGGGAGGCCGTATCTCTTCTCCGCCGTCAGCGGGGCCTGAGGCCGAGTCCCCTGCATCCCCGGACTCTGTTGGGCCGTCTGCCCGGCCTAGTCCGAGGACTGTTAGCCCGGTCCCCGTCCCGCCGTCAGCGGTCGGGGCCGCTACCTCCCCAGCCGCGTCATTCTCTTTGACATCCTTCCCCAACATCTCCATGAGATCGCTCATCTCACCCTCTGCCTTCCAGCCAATCACCCCGGCGGCATCCTCTACCCCCACCATCGTAGCCACCCCGGTGGCTACAATACCATCCCTGATGGCACTCCAAGTGCCACCCCCACCCGAGATCCTGAGCAATACATTCAGCCTCGTTAGGAGGAGGCAGCCATCCGGTGCCCAAACTCGCTCCATCCCACCTACTACGGCACCCCCCACCGTGAGACCATTCCAGACCCAATCCCCTGCAGCCCCCTCCACCCGCACCTTCCCAGTTCACATCGCCCGTCTTCCACGGTCCTGCAACCAGCGCAGCTTTTACCAAGCTTGGCGCCAGGCCTATCCGGACCTTGCAGGAGCACGGATATTCGTCAACACGGAACGGCGCACCGCAACTGTGAACGTTGACCGTAGAGGAGTGGAGATCCTGAGGCAGGAATACAGCAGATTGGACCATGTCTTAGGGGAACCGCTCCGATACGATCTCCCCCTTGAACGGCGCCCGGTCGCGCCCCCTCCCTTACCCCCCGGTGATCTGGTTGACTTTGTCATTTTAGGAGTGGACTACGCCACGAGGGTGGACCACCTGGTGGAGCGCCTCCTGGAGCTGAACATCCCGGTAAAGGAGGCATGGAGGATCTACACACGGAGGAACAGGAAGACGACCGTCGTGAGAGTCCTCGTCCCAAGAGCCAGGATGGCGGAGTGTGGGAGGACCTTGGGGAAAGGTTTCTCACTAGACGGCCGCTTGTATCGGTGCGAGCCGGCCCGCCCACCACGAACCAGGAAGGTCACCCGCACCCAGGAGCGGCCCCCGCCGCATGGTGCCACTCGTGTCCAGGGGCGGCACCCTCCGCCTCGGGACACACACGAGCGCGCTGTCTCTCCGGCACGCCATGAGCGCCCGGCGGAACAGCGCCAAGTCCAAACCCCTGAGGTCGATTTCTTCTCTGATCTCTTGCAGGCACAACCAGGGGACCAGCCAGCGACGAGGAACCAGGTGATCCGCTTCATGGCGCAGGTCATCCGGGACACCGTTCACCACAGCGTTGCAGAGGAGGTCGCAGACGTCATGAGGGTAGCAGCGAGGACCATCTTCGGATGGAGAACCTACGCGGGAGCAGCGAGCAGAGTTTAAACCAATCATGGCTGAGTCCCCAAAAGTGTCGTTCCTGAATATTAACGGAGCTGTGACCCAAAAACGGTCACTGCTCCGGGAACACATTAGGAGCAGGAAGGTCGCCATCATGGGGCTGGTGGAGACCTTCCTTAAACCCTCCATTAAAATTAAAATCTCTGGCTTCCAGGAGTTCTCCGTGCCGAGGACAAAACCACGATCCGGTGGAGTCGCCATATTGATCCGCTCCGACCTTGCGGCCAAACATCTGGACATCCCGGAGAACTGCCTGCCAGAGGGGAACGACGCTGTGATGGCGAGTGTGCGGCTCGGACAGAAAGACGTGCAGATCTGCGTAGTCTACTGCAGACCACGAGCGCCGCTACCGATGAAGCTCCTGGACTTCATCGTGGACAGCAAGAAGCCCACAATACTCCTCGGGGACTTCAACGCTCGCCATCACGCCTTCAGGGACCACGCCACCACAGCGAAGGGCCGCCATCTCCTTTCCTTCCTCCTCCGCAGCCCCTTGGTGCGGCTGGACATCCCTTCCCCCACGTCCATAGGAAGAGGAGCCTCCAACCCCGACCACGCAATCGTCACGAGTGACCTTATGCCTCAGTGCGGACAGGTCAACGTAGACGATTGCATTACATCTGATCACCTCCCGTTCTCCTTTTCTTTCAGGTGGGTGAGACAACGAGGGACCTGCATCATCGAGAGGCCGGACTGGAAGAAAGTGGACTGGGAAGCTTTCAACAGGACTGTGCAAGCCAAAACAGAAGGCATTGGAGAACTACACAACGTACCGGAAGTAGACGCTGCCATAGAAACTGTGGAGAAAGCATTCGCCGAAGCAGCCAAGGCAATCCCAGTGAAGAAAATTGACACCGCCTGCCCACCGCTTGCCCCACACATAGTGAAGCTCATCAAAGGAAAGAGGGCGCTCTACCGAGAATGGATCCGGAACAGAGACCCGGTAGTAAAACAAGAGTGGAACAGGCAAAACGCTATCATCCGCAGGAGTGCGATCGAGACGAAAGAAAAAGCCTGGGAAAGGGCCTGCAAAAACCTCGACTACCGGGACGGCGGCGCGTTCTGGAGGAAATTCAAGATGCTGACAGGACAGTGTACCCAGACGCACACCTCACTGAAGGGTCCCGACGACAACCCCATAGCAGAGCCATCTGAGAAGGCAGAGGAATTCCGGAGAGTACTGCAAGAAGTTTACTCGCCGATGAAAGACCCCCTGTTCAACAAAAAGAACATGGAAACCTGTTCCTTCCACGCCAGATGGAAGAAGGGGCGATTCCTGCCACGGGAAGAATTACCTGAGGAGAGGGAAAGGACGGGCATCCTCAGAAGTATCACCGAGGAGGACATGGCATCTGCTAAACCGAGGAAAAACAAGGCACCCGGCGAAGATGGTATAAAAACCATACACCTCTCGCACTCACCAGCGTGCCTACAACCTCTAAAGAACATCTTCAACACAGCGCTGGCACTGGGATACTACCCCAAGGCTTGGAAGAAAATGACTATGATCATGATACCCAAGCCAGGCAAAGACAGCTCCAAAGCGGAGAATTACCGGCCGATAAGCCTGACCAGCACCATTGGGAAATGGTTTGAGAGGATCATCGTGCGGCGCCTGACCAAACTACCGGAGGAAAACGGAGCACTACCACAACTCCAGTACGGATTCAGACCACACCGGTGCACCACGGACCCCCTCACTCTCCTCACCAGCACAGCAGCAGAAGGGATCAACAGGAACAGATACACAGCAGCACTGTTCCTGGACATAGAAAGGGCTTTCGACAGCGTATGGCACGACGGGCTTATGTACAAGCTTGAGAAGCTGCCCGGGATGGAGCAGGACCTCCTGAGGCTGATAAACTGTTTCATCAGAAACAGAAGCGCGAAGGTCAGAGTCGGGCCCCAGCTCTCCTCCGCTTTCCCCCTACAAGCCGGCGTACCTCAGGGAACCGTGCTATCCCCCCTACTCTTCTCGCTGTACTGCCACGACATACCCACGGACAGGAAACAGAGAAAAACCGTGGAAGTAATACAGTATGCCGACGACACTGCCCTATGGAGCACAGCCCTGACACCGCGGACGGCGGTAAACAACATGCAGACCATGCTGTCACGCCTGGAAAAATGGTTCAAGGACTGGAGAGTGAGGCCAAATCCGAAGAAGACGCAGCTAATCATCATCAAGCCCTTAGGGAAGAAATTCTACCAACAACACCAGGTGACCCTATGGAACCAAAGGGTCTCCCAGTCCACCACAGCCACCTACCTAGGAGTCCTAATTGATCAGAACCTCACTTTCAGGAAACATGTCGCAGACATCATGGCGAGATGCAACAGAAGGAGTAACCTCATCCGCGCAGTCAGAGCAAGGGGGCGCGGAGTATCAGAGAGGTGCGGCCTGCTCCTATACAAATCTTTCATTAGACCAGTTATGGAGTACGCCGCACTTGCTGTGCTCCCGTACAACAATTCCCTTCAGAGATACGCCTCGTTTGAAAGGCGTGTCCTACGTCAAACCTTCTTGTTGCACCCTCGCACCAGCAGGAAGCACGTCTACGAAGTCACTAATATCGAGCCTCTCCTCCACAGATTATGCCGGCTAAGGAGTAACGCCGCTGGGAGGATCGCAGAGCACAATCCACGACTTTTCGGCGATATTATGCTTCCTGGGAACGGAGTCGTCACCAGATCCATCAAGCAGAAGCTATACTCCGCTCCCAGATTCATCAGCGACCACCTTCACCTATTCCTGCCTGACGTTCAACTGCCTCCGTCATCGTCCATATCACCAGTGATTCCCGCCCCCGAGACGTTGACAATCACCCCAGGACTCCCTCTGCGACCCAAGAAACGGAGGCCAAAGAACAACATCAGAACACTGAACCCCCAACCCAGTGAGGAAGACAGTGTCCTAGTGCCCCCGCCCCCCCCAGTGCTCCCCAAGTGATACCAGTGATGGAGTAGAGACAATCTACCCTTTATTTATTTATTTATTTATTTATCTATTTATTACTATTTATTTGGACCCCCAGTGAATTCAGAGCAAAGACTATATTTGTTAATTATATATATATATATATATTTCTGTTATCATATTAACGTATTTTATCCTTGGCACGTTGATACTTCATAGTTTATTGTACCGTGGTGGCCTGACGGCGGTTTTACGGGTTTCCCGCCGTCCTTAGGGCAAATGCCGGGCCTATACCACTCCCGTACCAGTGTTCAACCCCAGTAGTGCTGAAGAGACGAAAGTCTAAACGGCTGCACGAGAATTTTTGTATATATTGTTATTGTTGCTGTCATATTTTATGTATTGTTATTCTCGTGCAATAAACATTGTTGAACTGAACCGCGGCAACGCCGGTCACCACGCCCCAGATGCCGCCTTCTCCAGCCGCCGCAGCAGCCGCAAAATACGCCAGACAGGCCGCCAAGGACCCGAGAAAGGCCAAATACACCTCTTCGGCGGTGAGTACTGCCCCCCCTATTGCACGTTCATTGCCGCACGACACTACGCAAACCGCGCATGACCAAGGAGACGACGGCTACACTGTCGTCTCAGGGAAAAAGGCCGCTAGCATGCGGAACCGAGTAGCTCCGGTTGCGCCCGTCCCCACGGCAAACTCGTTTCAAACGTTAACTGATAATGTTGTTGAGTCCCCAATTGGGACAATTGAACAACCTAAGTCCCCTAAGATGCCTAACATTACGGTATATGGAGTCTCTGAGTGGGTCCCATTGTATGCTGCACTGGAGGAAACTCTGGTGGTTCCGCCAAAATGTTCACTGAGAGGCCCTACTACGGTGGTAATCTCAACTTCATCCCCGAGAGATTACAACGAGGCCAGGAAGGTGCTGACGGGAAGGAAGATGGAGTTCCATTCCTACCAAGCTACCGAGGACAAGCTGACGGATTACTGTTTCCGTGACATTCAGCGGAACACCCCGGCTGACGCAGTGAAGGAAGCTTTAGAGAAAAAAGGTTTTCTCCCTAAATCGGTTGTCCAATTGACAACTACGAGGCCCACTCAGAGAGACAGAGAACGAGGAGTTAATTCGGTCGCGAAGCGCCTCACGCCCGTGTACCATGTCATATTTACCAAAGAATCGAATAAAATCAATCTTGATCAACCTTTTTACTTGCTTGGCATGCGTGTTAAAGTATCTCACTACCAAAAGCCTAAAGGTGTTTTACAGTGCCATAAGTGCCAGGGTTTCGGGCATTCAAAAAATTACTGCAACATTCGGCCACGTTGCGTTAAGTGCGCCGGGTCGCATGAAACGGCTGAATGTCTGCGAGTTGACCGCTCCACACCACCGAAGTGTGTTAATTGCGGAGGAGAGCATACTGCCAATTACCATGGTTGCGCGGCTTTTAAGTTTGCGCAAAAACAGAAATTGGCTCGCGAAAATAAATCCCAAGGATCAGCCCAAGGGAAAACTTTTCAACCTGCTCCTGCCCCTGCCTTCAATCCTTGGTCACGAGGTCCCGAAAAGGACCTAAGTGGCTTTCCCCTTCTAGCCCAGCCTCGCCCAAGACCTACTCCCACTGTACCTCAGCCGACATCCGCCGGCACTCAATCTTGCCCGACCCAACAACCCGAAAACAACTCCTCCGACAACCTTTTCACCTTCTTCTTGACCATCAGTGATCAATTGAGTCTTCTAAAGACGACCAATGAGAAGAAATTGTTTCTTCTCAGGCAGATGTGCGCCCTGCTCGAGAATGACAATTAATCGTCTCAGCGGTATTAACTTTTTCTGTTGGAATTGCAACGGTATCCGACGCCGACAACAGGAATTCTTAAATTTCATTAACTCTGGCACTTTTGATGTGATCGCCCTTCAGGAGACGCATCTAATTCCCTCACAGCATATCCACATTCCTAATTTCAAACTCTATCGGCGTGATCGCTCCATCCGTGGAGGTGGAGTGCTGATCGCAGTAAAATCTTCCATCAAACATAAAGCACTGCCTACGAATGCCTTTAGCACACTAGAAACCATTGGTATTTGTATTCCTACTCCAACGGGCGATTTATATATGTATTCTGTGTACCAATCCGCGGCCAAACCTCTCCTGAGTGACGAAGTTCGTTTCTTATTATCCGCCGACCATAGAATCATCGCTGCCGGCGACTGGAATGCAAAGCATGTTGATTGGGGCTGTCAACGCACTAACTCGCGTGGGATGATTCTTAACAGTTTTGTCTCTGATGGCGAGTGTAATGTCGAAGTGCCGCTCTCGGCGACGCATGTTGATACCTTCGGCAACATGGATATTCTCGATCTCTGTGTGACTAAAAATATCCACCGACTTTCCACTCCCAAAGTAATTGACGATCTTTCAAGCGACCACTTTCCAATCCAAATGCATATTTGGTGTTCGCCGGAAGAGTTCAGTCCTTCGCCTTCAGCGAAAACGAATTGGCAATTTTTTGTCAATCATTCCAACGATTCCTTTTCCCAAATTCCTATCCCAAACTCAGCCACTCCTGATGCAATTGACGCGCATGTCGAGTTAATAACATCTAAACTCCTTGACGCCCATGCCCTTTCTTCCCTTCCATATTTCCGGCCACCGGCCGATCCAAATATCCTTCCCGATCATATCCTAGAACTCATGAAGGAACGAAACCGAGTGCGTAGACGTTGGATTCGGAGACATGACGTCACTGACAGAAGACTTTACAATTTTCTTGCCGCTCGTGTGAAGCAAGAAATTGGACGACATCGTAGGGAATTATGGATGAACAAAATTAATTCTCTTTCCGTTAGCGACAACTCCATTTGGAAGTTGGCGCGTTACCTATCAAAGAAAGGGCCTTCTCAGGTTCCTTTACGACAAAACGACATGTTCATCCATGACGCTAAAGACAAAGCAGAGATTTTAGCTGACGCCTTTCAGGCCACAATGACGATGAAAGCTGATTGGTCGGTGACTGACGACGACCAAGAAGCAGAAATAGAGTATACCGCACTTGCGAATACTCCAACTCCTCCATTTATTCCTGTGACTGAGACGGAATTGAGATTACTCGTCAAGTATCTCAATCCTAGAAAAGCGTCTGGACTCGACGAGGTGTCGAACAGACAATTGATGAATGCACCTAGACCTGTCATTCTCCACCTCCTAGCGCTGTTTAATAACTGCATGGCCGCCAGTTATTTTCCATCTGCATGGAAAGCAGCGCGAATAGTCCTAATTCCTAAACCTGGCAAAGATCCTACCATTCCCCTCAACCGCCGTCCTATTTCCTTGCTTTCGAACATCTCAAAAATGTTCGAAAAAGTCATCAAAAAACGTCTCGACATTTACTTACGGACAAATGACGTACTCCGCCCGGAGCAAATGGGATTCCGCCAAGGAATCTCAACTTTGCACCAAGTCCTAAGACTAGCTGAATTTGTTGCCCAAGGTTTTCAACGCCGTAGGTATACGGCAGCGGTTTTCCTCGACGTCGCCAAGGCATTCGACCAAGTGTGGCACAAGGGCCTAATCCTCAAGCTTTGCAGGGCAAACATTCCGCCCTCTCTTTCGAAACTCATTCAGAGCTTCCTATACAAGAGGAAATTCCAGATAGCCGAAGGCGGTGAATTGTCGCAAGCGAGAGAAACGAACTGTGGCGTTCCCCAGGGCGCCATTTTGTCACCTACCATTTTCAACCTATATGTCAATGACCTTCCTTCTTCTCCACAAACTCAAACTTTCATGTTTGCCGATGATACCGCAATAGCGGCTCAATCCTGGAGCGGCATTTACGCTTTGCGTAAAATCCAAACCCATCTTTCTCTTCTTGAAAAGTGGACTGTTTCGTCGAAGATGACAATCAACGCTGCCAAAAGCAGCCTTGTCGTCTTTCAACGGCGAAAAAAACCTATCTCCCAATCCCTTACCTTCAATTCCTGTAAAGTACCAATGGTTTCATCACACAAATTCTTAGGGTTACATTTCGATAACAAATTGCTCTGGTCCGCGCACGTAAAGCAAGCCTTGAAATCTGCCATTGCAGCTAAAATCTCTCTTAGCTGCATGCTTAACAATAGATCTAGGATCTCTAGACAGGACAAGGTGACGCTGTACAAATCTTATATTCGTCCTCGGCTGCTTTACGGGTGCGAAGTGTTCGGCAACACTTCCCTCACGAATATCAAACACTTAGAAACATTCCAGAATCGTACTCTGCGCTACATCACAAACCAACGTAGACTCATGCCTATGACTGAAATAAGACGCGCTCACAAAGTACCCAAAATACACGAGTTCATCAAGTCACAAGCTGTGCGACTACAGAACTCCCTTCCACGTAACACGCTTACAAAATCACTATGGGATTACCCTGTACATTCAAAACGCTTCAAAAGCTACAGACTTCCAAAAGAAATATTATTTCGCTGATAACGAATTCTATCCTATGTCTTTTCTTTCAAAAATTTAATCATTGTCATTGTAATAATTATATTGTGGTTTGAAAAGAAAATGAAAAAACTTAAACAAAAAAAAAATATAAAAATGCAAAAAAAATCAGACAAAAAAAATATAAAAAACTGATAAAATGAACCAAAAGAAATATAAAATGAGCAAACACGCATTGTATGCGACAAAAAAAATGATAAAAATGATAAAAGCTCAAAAATAATTATTGTAAAAATTGTAATGTCATTTTGGGGCCATTAAGGGCCGTTCCCGGCTTCCGATGCCGTTAGTTTGTAGTCTTTTTAATTTTTAGAGTGCTTTTGCACGCGCTCACTAGAAGCCTGTCTTTCTAATTCTCCTTCACTTACACTGGAAAGGTTACACTGGTCCCTATACACTTGTTGAGTCAAAATTCCCTTTTATACGCACTTGCGTAAATTCACCACAGCCGGAGAGGTGCACCGGAGGTTGGACGAATCAAGGGTATAAAAGCCCGCAAAAATTGAGGATCGTCGTCGTCGTCTCACTGTAAAATCAGGTATATGACAAGGTTTTTAATTTCCAAATAATATTTTTAATTTTTTCACTTTTCGAAGTGAAATCACGTTTAAAGAAAGAATTTTAAATTCCAAATAATATTTTCAATTTTTCCTCTCTTCGCAGTGAAACCGCATTGATAGAAAGGATTTTCATTTCAAATTCACATTTTTAATTTCTTTCACTCCTCACTGATTAATATCGTATGTGACAAGGTTTTTTATTTCCAAATAATATTTTTAATTTTTTCTGTCTTCGACGTGATATCACGTATATAGAAAAGACTTAAAATTCCAAATCACATTTTTAATATTTCCACTCTTTGCAGTGAAATCGAATTAAAAGAATGGATTTTCATTTCTAATTCACATTTTTAATTTTTTTTTCTCCTCACTGTAAAATCACGTATATGACAAGGTTTTTAATTTCCAAATAATATATTTAATTTTTTCACTCTTTGAAGTGAAATCACGTTTAAAGAAAGAATTTTAAATTCCAAATCATATTTTTAATTTTTCCTCTCTTCGCAGTGAAATCGCAGTAATAGAATGGATTTTCATTTCAAATTCACATTTTTAATTTTTTTCACTCCTCACTGTAAAATCACGTATATGACAAGGTTTTTAATTTCCAAATAATATTTTTAATTTTTTCTTCCTTCGACGAGAAATCACGTATAAAGAAAAGACTTAAAATTCCAAATCATATTTTTAATTTTTCCACTCTTCGAATAAAAATCACGTTTAAAGAAGGAATCAGGTATATGACAAGGTTTTTAATTTCCAAATAATATTTTTAATTTTTTCACTTTTCGAAGTGAAATCACGTTTAAAGAAAGAATTTTAAATTCCAAATAATATTTTCAATTTTTCCTCTCTTCGCAGTGAAACCGCATTGATAGAAAGGATTTTTTAATTTTTCCACTCTTCGCAGTGAAATCGCATTAAAAGAATGGCATTTCATTTCAAATTCACATTTTTAATTTTTTTCACTCCTCACTGTAAAATCACGTATATGACAAGGTTTTTAATTTCGAAATAATATTTTTAATTTTTTCTTCCTTCGACGTGAAATCACGTATAAAGAAAAGACTTAAAATTCCAAATCATATATTTAATTTTTCCACTCTTCGAATGAAATCACGTTTAAAGAAAGAATTTTAAATTCCAAATCATATTTTTAATTTTTCCACTCTTCGCAGTGAAATCGCATTAAAAGAATGGCCTTTCATTTCAAATTCACATTTTTAATTTTTTTCACTCCTCACTGTAAAATCACGTATATGACAAGGTTTTTAATTCCCAAATAATATTTTTAATTTTTTCACTCTTCGAAGTGAAATCACGTTTAAAGAAAGAATTTTAAATTCCAAATAAAGTTTTTAATTTTTCCTCTTTTCGCAGTGAAATCGCATTAATAGAATGGATTTTCATATCAAATTCACATTTTTAATTTTTTTCACTCCTCACTGTAAAATCACGTATATGACAAGGTTTTTAATTTCCAAATAATATTTTTAATTTTTTCTTCCTTCGACGTGAAATCACGTATAAAGAAAAGACTTAAAATTCCAAATCATATTTTTAATTTTTCCACTCTTCGAATGAAATCACGTTTAAAGAAAGAATTTTAAATTCCAAATCATATTTTATATTTTTCCACTCTTTGCAGTAAAATCGCATTAATAATTAAAATTCACATTTTTAATTTTTTTTACTCCTCACTGAAAAATCACGTACATGACAAGGTTTTTGATTTTCAAGTAATATTTTTAAATTTTTCTTTCTTCGACGTGAATTCACGTATATAGAAAAGACTTAAAATTCCAAATCATATTTTTAATATTTTCACTCTTTGCAGTGAAATCGATTTAAAAGATTGGCCTTTCATTTCAAATTCACATTTTTAATTTTTATCACTTCTCACTGTAAAATAACGTATATGACAAGGTTTTTACATTCCAAATAATATTTTTAATTTTTTCTTTCTTCGACGTGAAATTACGTATATAAATAAGACTTAAAATTCAAAATCATATTTTTAATATTTCCACTCTTCGCAGTGAAATCGTATTAAAAGAATGGATTTTCATTTCAAATTCACATTTTTAATTTTTTTCACTCCTCACTGATAAATCACTGTAATATCACGAATATGAAAAGGTTTTTAATTTTCAAAAAATATTTCTAATTTTGTCACTCTTCTAAAATAAACCTCGTTCATACAAAGGACTTTAATTTTCAAATACTTTTTTTAATTTTTCCACTCTTCGCAGTAAAATCGCATTAAAAGAATGGATTTTCATTTCAAATTCACTTTTTTAATTTTTTTCTATCCTCACTGTAATATCACGTATATGACAAGGTTTTTAATTTTCAAATAATATTTTTAATTTTTTCACTCTTGAATGTGAAATCTCGTTTATAAAAGGATTTTAAATTCAAAATCATATTTTCAATTTTTCCACTCTTCGAATGATAACACGTTTAAAGAAAGAATTTTAAATTGCAAGTCATATTTTGAATTTTTCCACTCTTCGCAGTAAAATCGCATTAAAAGAATGGATTTTCATTTCAAATTCACATTTTTAATTTTTTTTTACTCCTCACTGTAAAATCACGTATATGACAAGGTTTTTAATTTAAAAATAATATTTTTAATTTTTCCCCTCTTTGCAGTGAAATCGAATTAAAAGAATGGATTTTCATTTCAAATTCACATTTTTAATTTTTTTCATTCCTCACTGTAATATGCAAGGTTTTTAATTTCCAAATAATATTTTTAATTTTTTTACTCTTCGGAGTGAAATCACGATCAAAGAAAGAATTTTAAATTCCAAAAAATATTTTTAATTTTTCCTCTCTTCGCAGTGAAATCGCATTAATAGAATGGATTTTCATTTCAAATTCACATTTTTAATTTTTTTCACTCCTCACTGTAAAATCACGTATATGACAAGGTTTTTAATTTCCAAATAATATTTTTAATTTTTTCTTCCTTCGACGTGAAATCACGTGTATAGAAAAGACTTAAAATTCCAAAATCATATTTTTAATTTTTCCATTCTTCGAATGAAATCACGTTTAAAGAAATAATTTTAAATTCCAAATCATATTTTTAATTTTTTACTCTTTGCAGTGAAATCGCATTAATAGAAAGGATTTTCATTTAAAATTCACATTTTTAATTTTTTTCACTCCTCACTGTAAAATCACGTATATGACAAGGTTTTTAATTTAAAAATAATATTTTTAATTTTTTCACTCCTCGAAGTGAAATCACGTTTAAAGAAAGAATTTTAAATTCCAAATCATATTTATTAATTTTTCCACTCTTCGCAGAGAAATCACATTAATAGAAAGGTTTTCATTTTAAATTCGTATTTATCATTTTTTTCACTCCAACCTGTAAAATCACGTATATGACAAGGTTTTAAATTTTAAAATGATATTTTTAATTTTTCCACTCTTTGCAGTGAAATCGAATTAAAAGAATGGATTTTCATTTCAAATTCACATTTTTAATTTTTTTCAATCGTCACTGTAATATCACGTATATGACAAGGTTTTTAATTCCCAAATAATATTTTTAATTTTTTACTTTTCGAAAAGAAATCACGTTTATAGAAAGGACTTAAATTTTCAAATAATATTTTTAAATTTTCCACTCTTCGCAGAGAAATCGCATCAATAGAAAGGTTTTCATTTCAAATTCACATTTTTTATTTTTTTCACTCCTCGCTGTAAAATCACGTATATGACTAGGTTTTTAATTTTCAAATAATATTTTTAATTTTTTCACTCTTCGAAGTAAAATCACGTTTATAAAAGGATTTTAAATTTTAAATCATATTTTCAATTTTTCCACTCTTCGAATGAAATCACGTTTAAAGAAAGGATTTTAAATTACAAATCATTTTTTATATTTTTCCACTCTTTGCAGTGACATCGCATAAAAAGAATGGATTTTCATTTCAAATTCACATTTTTAATTTTTTTTCTCCTCACTGTAAAATCACGTATATGACAAGGTTTTTAATTTAAAAAAAATATATTTTGAATTTTTCCATTCTTCGCAGTGAAATCACATAATTAGATAGGATTTTCATTTCAAATTCACATTTTTAATTTTTTTCATTCCTCACTGTAATATTCAAGGATTTTAAATTCCAAATCATATTTTCAATTTTTCCACTCTTCGAATGAAATCACGTTTAAAGAAAGAATTTATATTCCAAATCATATTTTTAATTTTTCCACTATTCGCAGAGAAATGACATTAATAGAATAGAATTTCATTTCAAATTCACATTTTTAATTTTTTTCACTTCTCACTGTAAAATCACGAATATGACAAGGTTTTTAATTTAAAAATAATATTTTTAATTTTTCCCCTCTTTGCAGTGAAATCGAATTAAAAGAATGGATTTTCATTTCAAATTCACATTTTTAATTTTTTTCATTCCTCACTGTAATATGCAAGGTTTTTAATTTCCAAATAATATTTTTAAATTTTCACTCTTCGAAGTGAAATCACGTTTAAAGAAAGAATTTTAAATATCAAATAATATTTTTAATTTTTCCTCTCTTCGCAATGAAATCGCATTAATAGAATAGATTTTCATTTCAAATTCACATTTTTAATTTTTTTCACTTCTCACTGTAAAATCACGTATATGACAAGGTTTTTAATTTCCAAATAATATTTTTAATTTTTTCATCCTTCAACGTGAAATCACGTATAAAGAAAAGACTTAAAATTCCAAATTATATTTTTAATTTTTCCACTCTTCTAATGAAAACACGTTTAAAGAAATAATTTTAAATTCCAAATCATATTTTTAATTTTTTACTCTTTGCAGTATAATCGCATTAATAGAAAGGATTTTCATTTCAAATTCACATTTTTAATTTTTTTCACTCCTCACTGATAAATCACGTATATGACAAGGTTTTTAATTTCCAAATAATATATTTAATTATTTCTTTCTTCGACGTGAAACCACGTATATAGAAAAGACTTAAAATTCCAAATCAGATTTTTAATATTTCCACTCTTTGAAGTGAAATCGAATTAAAAGAATGGACATTCATTTCTTATTCACATTTTTAATTTTTTTTTCTCCTCACTGTAAAATCACGTATATGAAAAGGTTTTTAATTTCCAAATAATATTTTTAAATTTTTCACTCTTCGAAGTGAAGTCACGCATATAGTTAAGACTTCAAATCTAAATCATATTTTTAATATTTCCACTCTTTGCAGTGAAATTGAATTAAAAGAATGGATTTTTATTTCAAATTCACATTTTTAATTTTTTTTCTCCTCACTGTAAAATCACGTATATGACAAGGTTTTTAATTTAAAAAAAATATTTTTAATTTTTTCACTCTTCGAGATAAAATCACGTTTAAAGAAAGAATTTTAATTTCCAAATCATATTTTTAATTTTTTACTCTTCGCAGAGAAATTGCATTAATAGAAAGGTTTTCATTTAAATTCGTATCTATCATTTTCTTCAGTCCTACCTATAAATTCACGTATATGACAAGGATTTTAATTTTAAAATAATATTTTTAATTTTTTACTCTTCGAAGTGAAATCACGTTTATAAAAAGGACTTTCATTTTAAAATAATATTTTTAATTTTTCCACTCTTTGCAGTGAAATCGAGTTAAAAGAATGGATTTTCATTTCAAATTCACATTTTTAATTTTTTTCACTCCTCACTGTAAAATCACGTATATGACAAGGTTTTTAATTCCCAAATAATATTTTTAATTTTTTACTCTTCGAAGTGAAATCACGTTTATAAAAAGGACTTTCATTTTCAAATAATATTTTTAATTTTTCCACTCTTCGCAGAGAAATCGCATTAATAGAAAGGATTTCATTCCAAGTTCACATTTTAAATTTTTTCACTCCTCACTGTAAAATGACTTATATGATAAGGGTTTTAATTTTCAAATTATATTTCAAATTTTTCACTCTTCGAAGTGAAATCACGTTTATAAAAGGATTTTAAATTCCAAATCATATTTTAAACTTCTCCACTCTTCGAATGAAATCACGTTTAAAGAAAGAATTTTAAATTCAAAATCATATTATGAATTTTTCCACTCTTTGCAGTGAAATTGCAATAATAAAATGGATTTTCATTTAAAATTCAATTTTTTAATTTTTTTACTCCTCACTGTAAAATCACGTATATGACAAGGTTTTTAATTTTCAAATAATATTATTAATTTTTCAATTCTTCGCAGTGAAATCACATTAATGGAGAGGATTTTCATTTCAAATTCTCATTTTTAATTTTTGCACTCCTCACTGATAAATCACGTATATATGACAAGGTTTTTAATTTCCAAATAATATTTTTAATTTTATCACTCTTGAAAGTGAAATCACGTTTATAGAAAGGACTTTAATTTTCACATAATATTTATAATTTTTCCACTCTTTGCAGTTAAATCGCATTTATTGAATGGATTTTCATTTCAAATTCACATTTTAATTTTTTTTTCACTCCACACTGTCAAATCACGTATATCACAAAGTTTTTAATTTTCTAATGAGATTTTTAATTTTTTCACTCTTCGAAGTGAAATCACGCTTAAAGAAAATATTTTAAATTCCAAAGCATATTTTTAATTTTTCCACTCTTCGCAGACAACTCGCTTTAATAGAAAGGTTTTCATTTCAAATTCACATTTTTAATTTTTTTCACTCCTAGCTGTTAAATCACGTATATGAAGGGGTTTTTAATTTTCAAATAATATTTTTAATTTTTTCATTCTTCTAAGTAAAATCACGTTTATAAAAGGATTTTAAATTCCAAATCATATTTTCAATTTTTCCACTCTTCGAATGAAATCACGTTTAAAGAAAGAATTTTAAATTCCAAATCATATTTTTCATTTTTCCACTCTTCGCAGTGAAATCGAATTATAAGAATTGCCTTTCATTTCAAATTCACATTTTTAACTTTTTCACTCCTCACTGTAAAATCACGTACATGACAAGGTTTTTAATTTCCAAATAATATTTTTAATTTTTTAACTCTTAGAAGTGAAATCACGTTTAAAGAAAGAATTTTTAATTCCAATTCATATTTTTTGATTTATTCACTCTTCTTTGAGAAATCGCATTAATAGAGAGGTTTTCATTTTAAATTCGTATTTATAATTTTTTTCACTCCTACCTTTAAAATCACGTATATGACAAGGTTTTTAATTTCCAAATAATATTTTTAATTTATTCACTCATCGATGTCAAATCACATTTATAAAAGTATTTTAAATTTAAAATTATATTTTCAATTTTTCCAATCTTCGAATGAAATCACGTTTAAAGAAAGAATTTTAAATTCAAAATCATATATTATATTTTTCAACTCTTTGTAGTAAAATGCATTAATAGAATGGATTTTAATTATAAATTCACATTTTTAATTTTTTTTACTGCTCACTGAAAAATCACGTATATGACAAGGTTTTTAATTGTCATGTAATATTTTTAATTTTTTCTTTCTTCGACGTGAAATCACGTATATAGAAAATACTTAAAATTCCAAATCATATTTTTAATATTTCCTCTCTTTGCAGTGAAATCGAATTAAAAGAATGGCCTTTCATTTCAAATTCACATTTTTAATTTTTATCACTTCTCACTTAAAATCACAAATATGACAAGGTTTTTAATTTCCAAATATTATTTTTAATTTTTTCTTTCTTCGCAGCGAAATCACATTTATGGAAAGGATTTTCATTTCAAATTCACATTTTTAATTTTTTTCACTCCTCACTGATAAATCACGTAAATGACAAGGTTTTTTATTTCCAAATAATATTTTTAATTTTTTCTTTCTTCGAAGTGAAATCACGTTTAAAGAAAGAATCTTAAATTCCAAATAATATTTTTAATTTTTCCACACTTAGCAGAGAAATCGCATTAATAGCATGGATTTTCATTTGAAATTCACATTTTTAATTTTTTTCACTCCTCACTATAAAATCACGTATATGACAAGGTTTTTAATTTTCAATAATATTTTAATTTTTTCACTCCTCGAAGTGAAATCAAGTTTAAAGAAAGATTTTTAAATTCCAAATCATATTTTTAATTTTTCAACTCTTCGCAGAGAAATCGCATTAATAGAAAATATATTCATTTCTAATTAACATTTTTAATTTTTTTCACTCCTCACTGTAAAATCTTAAAAAATCTTAAATGACTTGAAATAAATCTCATATGACTTGGTTTTTAATTTCCTAAAAATATTTTTAATTTTTTTACTCTTCGATGTGAAAACACGTTTAAAGAAAGACTCTTTTATTCCAAATCATATTTTTACTTTTTTCACTCTTTGCAGTGAAATCGCATTAATAGAATAGAATTTCACTTCAAATTCACATTTTTAATTTTCTTCACTCCTCCCTGTTAAATCACGTATATGACAAGGTTTTTAATTTCCAAATAATTTTTTTAATTTTTTCTTTCTTCGACGTGAAACCACGTATATAGAAAAGACTTAAAATTCCAAATCATATTTATAATATTTCCACTCTTCGCAGTGAAATCGAATTAAAAGAATGGATTTTCATTTCAAATTCACATTTTTTATTTTCTCACTCCTCACTGTAATATCACGTATATTAAAAGGTTTTTAATTTCCAAATAATATATTTAATTTTTTCACTCTTCGAAGTGAAATCACGTTTATAGAAAGGACTTTAATTTTCACATAATATTTTTAATTTTTCCACTCTTCGCAAGGAAATCGCATAAATATAATGGATTTTCATTCCAAATTCACAGTTTTAATTTTTTTTACTCCTCGCTAATAAATCACGTATATGACAAGGTTTTTAATCTTCAAATAATTTTTTTTTTTCACTCTTCGAAGTGAAATCACGTTTAAAGAAAGAATTTTAAATTCCAAATCATATTTTAATTTTTTCCACTCTACGCAAAGAAATCGCATTAAAAGAAAGGTTTTCATTTCAAATTCACATTTATAATTTTTTTCACCCCTCACTGTAATATCACGTACATGACAAGGTTTCTAATTTCCAAATAAAATGTTTAATTTATAACGCTTCGAAGTGAAATCACGTTTATAAAAGGATTTTAAATTCCAAATTATATTTTTTATTCTTCCACTTTTCGAATGAATTCACGTTTAAAGACAAAATTTTAAATTCCTAATCATATTTTTTATTGTTTACTCTTTGCATTGAAATCGCATTAATAAAAATATTTTTCATTTCAAATTCACTGATCATAAACTCCCCACTGATAAATCACGTATATGACAAGGTTTTTAATTTCCAAATAATAATTTTTAATTTTTTCTTTCTTCGATGTGAAATCACCTATATAGAAAAGGCTTAAAATTCCAAATCATTTTTTTAATATTTCCACTCTTTGCTGTGAAATCGAATTAAAAGAATGGATTTTCATTTCAATTTTAATATTTTTTACTCCTAACTGTAAAATCACGTATGTGATAAGGTTTTTAATTTTCAAATAATGTTTTTAATTTTTCCATTCTTCGCAGTGAAATCACATTAATGGAAAGTATTTTCATTTCAAATTCACATTTTTAATTTTTTTCACTCCTCACTGATAAATCACGTATATGACAAGGTTTTTAATTTCCAAATAATATTTTTAATTTTTTCTTTCTTCGACCTGAAATCACGTTTATAAAAGGATTTTAAATGCCAAATCATATTTTTAATTTTTCCACTCTTCGAATGAAATCACGTTTAAAGAAAGAATTTTAAATTCCAAATCATATTTTTAATTTTTCACTTCTTTACAGTGAAATCGAATTGAAACATTGGACATTTTCATTTCAAATTCACATTTTTAATTTTTTTCACTCCTCACTGTAAAATCACGTTTATGACAAGGTTTTTAATTTCCAAATATAATTTTTAATTTTTTCACTCTTCGAAGTGAAATCACGTTTATAAAAGGATTTTAAATGCCAAATCATATTTTTAATTTTTCCACTCTTCGAATGAAATCACGTTTAAAGAAAGAATTTTAAATTCCAAATCATATTTTTAATTTTTCCACTCTTTACAGTGAAATCGAATTGAAAGATTGGACATTTACATTTCAAATTCACATTTTTAATTTTTTTTACTCCTTACTGTAAAATCATTTATATGACAAGGTTTTTAATTTTCAAATAATATTTTTCATTTTTCCATTCTTCGCAGTGAAATCACATTAATGCAAAGTATTTTTATTTCAAATTCAAATTTTAAATTTTTTTCACTCCTCACTGATAAATCACGTATATGGCAAGGTTTTTCATTTCCAAGTAATATTTTTAATTTTTTCTTTCTTCGACGTGAAATTACGTATATATAACGGAATTAAAATTCCAAATCATATTTTTAATATTTCAACTCTTTGAGGTGAAATCGAATTAAAAGAATGGATTTTCATTTCAAATTCACATTTTTAATTTTTTTCACTCCTCACTGTAAAATCACGTACATGAAAAGGTTTTTAATTTCCAAATTAAATTTTTAATTTTTAACTCTTCTAAGTGAAATCACGTTTATAAAAGGATTTTAAATTCCAAATCATATTTTTAATTTTTACACTCTTCGAATGAAATCACGTTTAAAGAAAGAATTTTAAATTCCAAATCATATTTTTAATTCTTCCACTTTTCGAATGAATTCACGTTTAAAGACAGAATTTTAAATTCCTAATCATATTTTTTATTGTTTACTCTTTGCATTGAAATCTTATTAATAAAATTAATTTTCATTTCAAATTCACTGATCATAAACTCCCCACTGATTAATCACGTATATGACAAGGTTTTTAATTTCCAAATAATAATTTTTAATTTTTTCTTTCTTTGATGTGAAATCACGTATATAGAAAAGGATTAAAATTCCAAATCATATTTTTAATATTTCCACTCTTTGCTGTGAAATCGAATGAAAAGAATGGATTTTCATTTCAATTTTAATTATTTTTTCCCTTACTGTAAAATCACGTATATGACAAGGTTTTTAATTTTCAAATAATGTTTTTAATTTTGCCATTCTTCGCAGTGAAATCACATTAATGGAAAGTATTTTCATTTCAAATTCACATTTTTAATTTTTTCACTCCTCACTGATAAATCACGTATATGACAAGGTTTTTAATTTCCAAATAATATTTTCAATTTTTTCTTTCTTCGACCTGAAATCACGTATATAGAAAAGACTTAAAATTCCAAATCATATCTTAAATATTTCCACTCTTTGCAGTGAAATCGAATTAAAAGAATGGATTTTCATTTCAAATTCACATTTTTAATTTTTTTCACTCCTCACTGTAAAATCACGTTTGTGACATGGTTTTTAATTTCCAAATATATTTTTAATTTTTCACTCTTCGAAGTGAAATCACGTTTATAAAAGGATTTTAAAATCCAAATCATATTTTTAATTTTTACACTATTCGAATGAAATCACGTTTAAAGAAAGAATTTTAAATTCCAAATCATATTTTTAATTTTTCCACTCTTTGCAGTGAAATCGCATTAATTGAAAGGATTTTCATTTCAAATTCACATTTTAAATTTTTTTCTCTCCTCACTGATAAATCACGTATATGACAAGGTTTTTAATTTCCAAGTAATATTTTTAATTTTTTCTTTCTTCGACGTGAAATCACGTATATAGAAAAGACTTAAAATTCCAAATCATATTTTTAATATTTCCACTCTTTGCAGTGAAATCGAATTAAAAGAATGGATTTTCATTTCAAATTCACATTTTTAATTTTTTTTACTCCTCACTGTAAAATCACGTATATGACAAGGTTTTTAATTTTCAAATAATATTTTTAATTTTTCCATTCTTCGCAGCGAAATCACATTAATTGAAAGGATTTTCATTTCAAATAAACATTTTTAATTTTTTTCACTCCTCACTGATAAATCACGTATAGGACAAGGTTTTAAATTTCCAAATAATATTTTTAATTTTTCTTTCTTCGACGTGAAATAACGTATATAGAAAAGACTTTAATTTTCACATAATATTTTTAATTTTTCCACTCTTCGCAGTGAAATCGCATTAATAGAATGGATTTTCATTCCAAATTCACAGTTTTAATTTTTTTCACTCCTCGCTGTTAAATCACGTATTTGACAAGGTTTTTAATTTCCAAATAATATTTTTAATTTTTTAACTCTTCGAAGTGAAATCACGTTCAAAGAATGAATTTTAAATTCCAAATCATATTTTAAATTTTTCCACTCTTCGAATGAAATCACGTTTAAAGAAAGAATTTTTAATTCCAAATAATATTTTTAATTTTTCCACTCTTCGCAGTAAAGTCGCATTGATAGAATGGATTTTCATTTCAAATTCACATTTTTAATTTTTTTACTCCTCACTGTAAAATCACGAATATGACAAGGTTTTTAATTTTCAATAATATTTTAATTTTTTCACTCCTCGAAGTGAAATCAAGTTTAAAGAAAGATTTTTAAATTCCAAATCATATTTTTAATTTTTCAACTCTTCGCAGAGAAATCGCATTAATAGAAAGGTTTTCATTTCAAATTCACATTTTTAATTTTTTTCTTTCCTCACTGTAAAATCACGTTTACAAAAGGATTTTAATTTCCAAATAATATTTTTATTTTTTTCACTCTTCGAAGTGAAATCACGTTTATAAAAGAATTTTAAATTCCAAATAATATTTTTAATTTTTCCACTCTTCGTAGTGAAATCGCATTAATAGAAAATATATTCATTTCTAATTAACATTTTTAATTTTTTTCACTCCTCACTGTAAAATCTTAAAAAATCTTAAATGACTTGAAATAAATCTCATATGACTTGGTTTTTAATTTCCTAAAAATATTTTTAATTTTTTTACTCTTCGATGTGAAAACACGTTTAAAGAAAGACTCTTTTATTCCAAATCATATTTTTACTTTTTTCACTCTTTGCAGTGAAATCGCATTAATAGAATAGAATTTCACTTCAAATTCACATTTTTAATTTTCTTCACTCCCTGTTAAATCACGTATATGACAAGGTTTTTAATTTCCAAATAATTTTTTTAATTTTTTCTTTCTTCGACGTGAAACCACGTATATAGAAAAGACTTAAAATTCCAAATCATATTTATAATATTTCCACTCTTCGCAGTGAAATCGAATTAAAAGAATGGATTTTCATTTCAAATTCACATTTTTTATTTTCTCACTCCTCACTGTAATATCACGTATATTAAAAGGTTTTTAATTTCCAAATAATATATTTAATTTTTTCACTCTTCGAAGTGAAATCACGTTTATAGAAAGGACTTTAATTTTCACATAATATTTTTAATTTTTCCACTCTTCGCAAGGAAATCGCATAAATATAATGGATTTTCATTCCAAATTCACAGTTTTAATTTTTTTTACTCCTCGCTAATAAATCACGTATATGACAAGGTTTTTAATCTTCAAATAATTTTTTTTTTTCACTCTTCGAAGTGAAATCACGTTTAAAGAAAGAATTTTAAATTCCAAATCATATTTTAATTTTTTCCACTCTACGCAAAGAAATCGCATTAAAAGAAAGGTTTTCATTTCAAATTCACATTTATAATTTTTTTCACCCCTCACTGTAATATCACGTACATGACAAGGTTTCTAATTTCCAAATAAAATGTTTAATTTATAACGCTTCGAAGTGAAATCACGTTTATAAAAGGATTTTAAATTCCAAATTATATTTTTTATTCTTCCACTTTTCGAATGAATTCACGTTTAAAGACAAAATTTTAAATTCCTAATCATATTTTTTATTGTTTACTCTTTGCATTGAAATCGCATTAATAAAAATATTTTTCATTTCAAATTCACTGATCATAAACTCCCCACTGATAAATCACGTATATGACAAGGTTTTTAATTTCCAAATAATAATTTTTAATTTTTTCTTTCTTCGATGTGAAATCACCTATATAGAAAAGGCTTAAAATTCCAAATCATTTTTTTAATATTTCCACTCTTTGCTGTGAAATCGAATTAAAAGAATGGATTTTCATTTCAATTTTAATATTTTTTACTCCTAACTGTAAAATCACGTATGTGATAAGGTTTTTAATTTTCAAATAATGTTTTTAATTTTTCCATTCTTCGCAGTGAAATCACATTAATGGAAAGTATTTTCATTTCAAATTCACATTTTTAATTTTTTTCACTCCTCACTGATAAATCACGTATATGACAAGGTTTTTAATTTCCAAATAATATTTTTAATTTTTTCTTTCTTCGACCTGAAATCACGTTTATAAAAGGATTTTAAATGCCAAATCATATTTTTAATTTTTCCACTCTTCGAATGAAATCACGTTTAAAGAAAGAATTTTAAATTCCAAATCATATTTTTAATTTTTCACTTCTTTACAGTGAAATCGAATTGAAACATTGGACATTTTCATTTCAAATTCACATTTTTAATTTTTTTCACTCCTCACTGTAAAATCACGTTTATGACAAGGTTTTTAATTTCCAAATATAATTTTTAATTTTTTCACTCTTCGAAGTGAAATCACGTTTATAAAAGGATTTTAAATGCCAAATCATATTTTTAATTTTTCCACTCTTCGAATGAAATCACGTTTAAAGAAAGAATTTTAAATTCCAAATCATATTTTTAATTTTTCCACTCTTTACAGTGAAATCGAATTGAAAGATTGGACATTTACATTTCAAATTCACATTTTTAATTTTTTTTACTCCTTACTGTAAAATCATTTATATGACAAGGTTTTTAATTTTCAAATAATATTTTTCATTTTTCCATTCTTCGCAGTGAAATCACATTAATGCAAAGTATTTTTATTTCAAATTCAAATTTTAAATTTTTTTCACTCCTCACTGATAAATCACGTATATGGCAAGGTTTTTCATTTCCAAGTAATATTTTTAATTTTTTCTTTCTTCGACGTGAAATTACGTATATATAACGGAATTAAAATTCCAAATCATATTTTTAATATTTCCACTCTTTGAGGTGAAATCGAATTAAAAGAATGGATTTTCATTTCAAATTCACATTTTTAATTTTTTTCACTCCTCACTGTAAAATCACGTACATGAAAAGGTTTTTAATTTCCAAATTAAATTTTTAATTTTTAACTCTTCTAAGTGAAATCACGTTTATAAAAGGATTTTAAATTCCAAATCATATTTTTAATTTTTACACTCTTCGAATGAAATCACGTTTAAAGAAAGAATTTTAAATTCCAAATCATATTTTTAATTCTTCCACTTTTCGAATGAATACACGTTTAAAGACAGAATTTTAAATTCCTAATCATATTTTTTATTGTTTACTCTTTGCATTGAAATCTTATTAATAAAATTAATTTTCATTTCAAATTCACTGATCATAAACTCCCCACTGATTAATCACGTATATGACAAGGTTTTTAATTTCCAAATAATAATTTTTAATTTTTTCTTTCTTTGATGTGAAATCACGTATATAGAAAAGGATTAAAATTCCAAATCATATTTTTAATATTTCCACTCTTTGCTGTGAAATCGAATGAAAAGAATGGATTTTCATTTCAATTTTAATTATTTTTTCCCTTACTGTAAAATCACGTATATGACAAGGTTTTTAATTTTCAAATAATGTTTTTAATTTTGCCATTCTTCGCAGTGAAATCACATTAATGGAAAGTATTTTCATTTCAAATTCACATTTTTAATTTTTTCACTCCTCACTGATAAATCACGTATATGACAAGGTTTTTAATTTCCAAATAATATTTTCAATTTTTTCTTTCTTCGACCTGAAATCACGTATATAGAAAAGACTTAAAATTCCAAATCATATCTTAAATATTTCCACTCTTTGCAGTGAAATCGAATTAAAAGAATGGATTTTCATTTCAAATTCACATTTTTAATTTTTTTCACTCCTCACTGTAAAATCACGTTTGTGACATGGTTTTTAATTTCCAAATATATTTTTAATTTTTCACTCTTCGAATTGAAATCACGTTTATAAAAGGATTTTAAATTCCAAATCATATTTTTAATTTTTACACTATTCGAATGAAATCACGTTTAAAGAAAGAATTTTAAATTCCAAATCATATTTTTAATTTTTCCACTCTTTGCAGTGAAATCGCATTAATTGAAAGGATTTTCATTTCAAATTCACATTTTAAATTTTTTTCTCTCCTCACTGATAAATCACGTATATGACAAGGTTTTTAATTTCCAAATAATAATTTTTAATTTTTTCTTTCTTTGATGTGAAATCACGTATATAGAAAAGGATTAAAATTCCAAATCATATTTTTAATATTTCCACTCTTTGCTGTGAAATCGAATGAAAAGAATGGATTTTCATTTCAATTTTAATTTTTTTTACTCCTCACTGTAAAATCACGTATATGACAAGGTTTTTAATTTTCAAATAATATTTTTAATTTTTCCATTCTTCGCAGCGAAATCACATTAATTGAAAGGATTTTCATTTCAAATAAACATTTTTAATTTTTTTCACTCCTCACTGATAAATCACGTATAGGACAAGGTTTTAAATTTCCAAATAATATTTTTAATTTTTCTTTCTTCGACGTGAAATAACGTATATAGAAAAGACTTTAATTTTCACATAATATTTTTAATTTTTCCACTCTTCGCAGTGAAATCGCATTAATAGAATGGATTTTCATTCCAAATTCACAGTTTTAATTTTTTTCACTCCTCGCTGTTAAATCACGTATTTGACAAGGTTTTTAATTTCCAAATAATATTTTTAATTTTTTAACTCTTCGAAGTGAAATCACGTTCAAAGAATGAATTTTAAATTCCAAATCATATTTTAAATTTTTCCACTCTTCGAATGAAATCACGTTTAAAGAAAGAATTTTTAATTCCAAATAATATTTTTAATTTTTCCACTCTTCGCAGTAAAGTCGCATTGATAGAATGGATTTTCATTTCAAATTCACATTTTTAATTTTTTTACTCCTCACTGTAAAATCACGAATATGACAAGGTTTTTAATTTCCAAATAATATTTTTAATTTTTTCTTTCTTCGAAGTGAAATCATGTTTAAAGATAGAATCTTAAAGTCCAAATAATATTTTTAATTTTTCCACTCTTCGCAGTAAAGTCGCATTGATAGAATGGATTTTCATTTCAAATTCACATTTTTAATTTTTTTCACTCCTCACTATAAAATCACGTATATGACAAGGTTTTTAATTTTCAAATAATATTTTTTCACTCCTCGAAGTGTAATCACGTTTAAAGAAAGATTTTTAAATTCCAAATCATATTTTTAATTTTTCCACTCTTCGCAGAGAAATCGCATTAATAGAAAGGTTTTCATTTCAAATTCACATTTTTAATTTTTTTCTTTCCTCACTGTAAAATCACGTATATGACTAGGTTTTTAATTTCCAAATAATATTTTTAATTTTTTTACTCTTCGATGTGAAAACACGTTTAAAGAATGACTCTTTTATTCCAAATCATATTTTTAATTTTTTCACTCTTCGCAGTGAAATCGCAGTAATAGAAAATATTTTCATTTAAAATTAACAATTTTAATTTTTTTCACTCCTTACTATTAAATCACGTATATGGCAAGGTTTCTAATTTTCAAATAAATTTTTTAATTTTTCCATTCTTCACAGTGAAATCGCATTAATAGAATGGATTTTAATTTCAAATTCACATTTTCAATTTTTTTCACTCCTCGCTGTTAAATTACGTAAATTAAAAAAAAAAATAAAAAAATGTCAAAAAAATATAAAAAATGTTTAAAAACTAAAAGAAATGTAAAAAAAAAGAAATGTTGCCAAAAAATAAAAGAAATGTCAAAAAATGTAAAAAAAAACAAAAAAATGTCAAAAAAATTTAAAATATATCAAAATTTTAAAAATGGTAATAAAAATTAAGAAAAATTGAAAAATATTTAAAAAAATATTGTCAAAAAAATTAAAAAAAAAAATTTCCCACAAAAAAATTGAAATACTCAAAAAAATTAAAAAAAAATTGAAATTAATGACAATTATGACAAGGTTTTTAATTTCCAAATAATATTTTTAATTTTTTCTTTCTTCGACGTGAAATCACGTATATAGTAAATAAAGACTTAAAATTCCAAATCATATTTTTAATATTTCCACTCTTTGCAGTGAAATCGAATTAAAAGAATGGATTTTCATTTCAAATTCACATTTTTAATTTTTTTTCTCCTCATTGTAATATCACGTATATGACAAGGTTTTTAATTTCCAAATAATATTTTTTATTTTTTCACTCTTAGAAGTGAAATCACGTTTAAAGAAAGAATTTTAAATTCCAAATCATATTTTTAATTTTTCCACTCTTCGCAGAGAAATCGCATTAATAGAAAGGTTTTCATTTCAAATTCACATATATAATTTTTTTCACTCCTACCTGTAAAATCACGTATATGACAAGGTTTTTAATTTTAAAATAATATTTTTAATTTTTCCACTCTTTGCAGTGAAATCGCATTAATAGAAAGGATTTTTATTTTAAATTCACATTTTTAATTTTTTTCACTCCTCACTTGTAAATCACGTATATGACAAGGTTTTTAATTTCCAAATAATATTTTTAATTTTTTCTTTCTTCGACGTGAAATCACTTATATAGAAAAGACTTAAAATTCCAAATCATATTTTTAATATTTCCTTCTTTGCAGTTAAATCGAATTAAAAGAATGGATTTTCATTTCAAATTCACATTTAAAATTTTTTTTTCTCCTCACTGTAATATCACGTATAATTTCACGTTTTTAATGCAGAGATTATAGGACTATCAGCCTAATATCGCATGCGGCAAAAGTGGTGCTGAGGATATTGAACAGGCGAATGGAGGCGAGGGCAAGAGTGTATTTGGGCGAAGATCAGTTTGGTTTCAGAAAAGGGAAGTCAGCTTGTGATGCAATAGCAATAATGAGGTCCCCCGTGGAGAGGAACCTAGAATATGAGCACCTTTCGTGGATTTTGAGAAAGCGTTTGATAGGGTGAACTGGGTTAAGTTAATGGACATTCTCAAAAGAATAGGTGTAGATTGGAGGGATAGACGACTGATTCGTAATCTCTTTATGGCCCAGACTGCGCAAGTGAGGGTAGCGGACGGAGAATCTGGGTGGGGAAGCATTGGCCGAGGTGTGAGGCAAGGCTGTCCTTTATCGCCGCTGCTCTTTAACGTGTACGCTGAAGAGATGGTAAGGGAAGCATAGGATGAGTTAGAGGCTGGAATAAAAGTGGGAGGAATGATGTTCAAATCAGTGAGATTCGTGGATGATCAGGCGTTGATTAGCCAGTCAGCTAGGGGGCTCCAGGCTCTAGTGGATGAGTTATACGAGCGTCGCGAGGAGTATGGGATGAGGATTAATCAGAAGAAAACTAAGGTAATGCGGTTTTGTAAAGTATCACGAGCGAGGAATGTGAGATTCAAGATAAAGGTGGGTGGGGAAAAACTTGAGCAGGTTGAGCAATTCAACTATTTAGGCAGTACGTTAGAGGAAAACGGATACAGTAGTAAGGACATAAGCAAGAGAATTGCATTAGCGAAGGAGGCATTCATGAACAGGAAGGAGCTTCTGAGAGGATCGTTGTGTAAGAGTTTAAAGAAAAGGTTAGCGAAGAGTTTGATCTGGAGTGTAGCTCTCTACGGTGTGGAAACGTGGACTCTGAGGAAAGAAGAAAAGAGAATATTGGAGGCATTCGAGATGTGGGTATGGAGAAGAATGGAGAGGGTGAAATGGACGGAGAGGAAAAGGAATGACGAAGTGCTGGATATGGTTGGCGAGGAGAGGCAGCTTTTAGATGAGATACGGAGGAGACAGAAGGTATGGATGGAGTTAGTGCTTAGCGGCGAGGGGATGTTGAAAATGGTGTTAGAGGGTAGAATGTTAGGGAAACGAGGGAGGGGAAGGAAAAGAATAGGATTTTTAGATAGATTGAAAGAGAGTAGGCCTTACAGTGAATTAAAGAAGGTAGTGCTGGAAGGAAAGGGAGGCTCCCAGCTCACTTCTTGAATACTCCATGAAAACCTACCTTAATCGGTAGAATACTTATAATAAAAAAATAATAATATTATATTAACAAGCACCATCTATCAAAATATCAGTTTCTCCAAGTAAAGAGAATATACCCCTGTAGTTTGTTTATTGGTATGTAGTCAACAAAAAATGAACCCTGTCCACAGTCCCTTTTCACAAATCTGGTGCTGTTGTTACCTGTTTAATTAGCAATTATTGAAATAGAAAAAAATTATGTTTAAAATAGTTATTGTTAAGGGAAATATTATTTTAGAAAATAAATGAATAAAAAATAAGAAAATTCATTCTTTTATCCTTCTAATGGTTAAATTTAAAATCTTATATGTCAGCTGCCAGTATCTGCTTTAAATGAGCAAATAAACGACCCTTTTCAGTGATCCCTATGCTTTCCTTGTGGGATAGCCATTTTGGGTCTTAAGGGCAATCCTTGCGGCAAATTTGGATTAGGAAACCAAAACGGAGTAGATAGGCTATTTCAATTCTTCACAGGTTAGTGGTTGATAACACATTATTAAAAATTCCTGATGAGGAAGATACATGTGAAAATACACGGATACTTACGGAGATGCCAAATTGACAACATTTTAGGAATACATAGGATCAGGAACCAGGTGAAGGACTGCAAAAACTACCCCCGGAAAGATATCACCAGTGACCATATTCCTAATTCCATTAAGTATCAATGCCTAATATACATTATAATAATTTCACGGTAACAAATAAATTTAAGAGCAATTGCAAATGACCAAATAAAATATCATATCTCATGTCACATCAGAATCCAGACCATTTGACTCACTTGGAATTTTTTCAGAATAGTTCCAGACCAGTTGAAACTCAGAATATTTCAGCATAGTTACAGAATAGATCCAGACTAGATGCAGACCATCAAAAATTACAATACAGTTACAGGCAATTGATCCAGATTATACACACCATCAAATATTACAGCACAGTTACAGACCAGAATTCCAGACTAGTTACAGGCCATTTTCCTTTGCCTCTCTGCAATCCAGACCAGTCCAGTTCTGTTACAGACCAGCTACAGAACAAAATTTAGCCTTTCAGACCAGTTACAGACCAGATCCAGGTAAGTTACAGAGCAAATATTTTTACCTGGGTATCTTAGTAATGATGAAATGCCACCAAAGTTGGAAAAACTGAAGGTGGCGGTAAAACACATGTTGCAGGTTGAGAAATTGAAGGAGGCAAAGCAGTAACTGGCATTTCGAGACGGTGGAGCATTACTGCTGGACTTAGCACCAAGAGACTCGACTTCCATCCCCTCTGTACGGAGCGTTTTTGCAGGGCAGTCATTAACCCTTTCACTGCTGTGAACGTACGTTAGGGTGAAGAAGGGTCTCGCGGATAATCACACACTCTCAGTACCAACCTTTTTTCACCCTTCCTAGCAGGGACTCCACATCATTGAAGACTCCGAGGGTAGTTGGGCTCCCTCCGTCCTTTTCAGGTTTATAACCCTACCAGCGGCATTGGTTTGCAGTCTATCATGCTTTGTTTATATGAATTAGCTTTATGGATAACTGTAAATTGCAGACTTTGAATTGAATTCCTCGTTATATTCTGAGAATTGTCAAACTTCGAACGAAGCTCTAAAGCCAATATTAACGCATTTAATACAGCAACAATTTCTATGTTGATGTTTATATTATAATCGAGACATAAGTTAATATTTATCATAAAATTTGTTTAAAAATTGTAAACACCGCCCAAAATACAAAGAATTCACTTCTTAGTTTATATTTTTTGAGAAAGGAACAAATATTTATTTTGAAAACTGACGGAATGAACATTTGAATGACTGCAGTCCCTTACCACAAATAGTGGTAATATAAGATGAAGGGTCCAGGTACCTAATACCGGATTTCCAGGGAACGGCCCACGTCCCACTTTGTTGGGTCCCGGAAACTGAGACTTTGCGAAACAGCGACCGACATAAAAGGGGGAGAGCAAGGAAACGTATATTTTCAGCATTCATTCACCTGCATAGAAAAATCTCCAACGAAAATTTTCGGCTCTCGTCTCCAGGATCAAGAAACGTCCTGCCTCATATTTTCGTCATTTGTAGCGAAAAGGTTAAAGAAGCTGAGGAGAAAAAATAGGAGAGCTGAATAAATACCAAACATTATAATCCTGATTCCCAGAAAAAAAGAGTGGAGATCTGTGACAATTTTAGGACCATCAGCGTGACAAAACAATTACCGAGGATGCAGAAGAGGATTTCCACAGAAGAATAAAATGAAGAGCAGAGGAGTATCTGAATGAGGACCAATTTGACTTTAGAGTTCGTTACAATAACTACATATTAAACATTAACCTATACTCCGAGAACTATTTTACCATGAATTAAATGACGTCAAGATAAGAAGAAAAAAAGAAAAATAACCATTAGGTTGATTGCCTAGCCTGATGCATGGAATAATGACAATTGGTCATTTAATTTCATAACTATAATAATCAATAGCAATGAATAAAAGAGTAGGAATAAATAACTACTAAATAACCTATAACATATAACTACCTAACAACAATTTGCCTTCCTATGAAAATACTCTAATGATTATGGTAGGTTTCCATGGAGTGCTTCAGAAGAATTCCGGGAGCCTACCCTTCCATCAAGCACTTCTCTTTTCAATGCACAATAAGATCTACTACCTTTCATTCTATCTCAAAATCCTATTCTTTTCCTTCCCCTCCCTCGTTCACCTAACATTCTTCCCTCTAACACTGTTTTCAACATCCCCTCCCCGCTAAGTACTCCCTCCATCCATACTTCTGTCTCCTCCGTATCTCATCAAAAAGCTGCCTCTCCTCACCCACCACGTCCACCACTTCATCTTCCCTCCTCCTCTCCATCCACTTCACCCTCTCCATTCTTCTCTACATCTTGAATACCTCCAGTCTTCTCTAGTCCTCTTTCCTTAGTGCCCACGTTTCCGCACCGTAAAACACTACACTCCAGATCAGACTCTACACTAACCTTTTCCTTAAATTCTTACATAACGATCCTCCTTCCTGTTCATGAACGCCTTCTTTGCTAATGCAATTCTCTTCCTGATATCATAACTACTCTATCTGTTTTCCCCTAACGTTCTGCCTAAATAGTTGAATTGCTCTACCTCCTCAAGTTTTTCCCCACCCACCTCTATCTTGAGTCTCACATTCCTCGCTCACAATGCTTTACAAAACTGCAATACCTTGCTCTTCTTGTGATTAATCCTCATCCCATACTCCTTGCAACACTTGTTAAATGCATCCACCAGAGCCGGAAACCCTCTCGTTGACTGGCTAATCATCACCTGATCATTTGCAAATCTCACAGATTTGATCATCATTCCCCCCACTTTTACTCCAGCTTCAAATTCATCCCATGCTTCCCTTATCATCTCACGTACATCGTACATGTTAAAAAGCAGCGGCGATAGAGGACAGCCTTGCCTCACACCTCGGCCAATGCTCGCCAACCCAGATTCTCCCTCCACTACCCTCACTTGTGCAGTCTGGGCCATATCAGTAGTGGGTACAGAAAAAACTCGAGGAGGGGGGGGGGGCAAAATATGTCTTGAACTACCTTTACTTTATCGGGATGAAAAATAAGTTGTTAGGTAATGCAGGTGGCCCTGCAAGGGGGGCATGCATCCACCATCTTTATCCTCCACTGGGCCATGAGCAGATTATGAATGAGTTGCCCATCCCTCCAATGTACACCTAATTTCATGAGAATAAATTAACCTTACCCAGTTCACCCTATCAAATGCTTTTACAAAACCCACAAACCAGGAATGTACGTCCTAGTCATATTCTAGGTTCCTCTCCACCAGGGCCCACATTATTGCTATTGCATCACCAGTTGACTTTTCTTTTCTGAAACCAAACTGATCATTGGCCAAATAATCGTTTGCCCACACCTCCAACCGTCTCTTCAATATCCTCAGCACCACTTGTGCTGTGTGCGATATTAGGCTAATAGTCTGATAATATCCACATTCCACAGCTTTCTTGTTTTTTGTTGGTGGAATAAGAACAGTCTTCACGAAATCTTTTGGCCTACATCCCTCCTCATAGATCCCACGTATGTAGGTACTAGGTCGAAAATCCTTTTCTTACCATCCCTTCCAAAATTCTTCAGAAGCTCACATGGGATATTGTCCATACCCACTGATTTCCTAGAGTTCACATCACAAAGGGCTCTCTCAATTTCCACTTCTAACATCCCCAGCCCAAGATTATCCTCCCCCACTGCACTTTCCTCCTCTAAACTCATTCTGTTCCTTCTGCTATACAGGTCCTCCATGTATTCCTTCCATCTACTCTGTACCCATTCTTGCTTGGTTAGCATCCTCCCATCTTTAGTCTTAATTTTAGACATGGCTTGCCCTCTTTTGCCGACCAACAGCGACTTAACTTTGGCGTACAATCCACCTACCTCTCCTTCCTTCTGAAACTTTTTCATTTCCTCACACTGTCTTTTCCACAAAGTCACCCTTACCCTCTTAGTTTCACACCGTGATCGATTATTTATTTGCCTATACATTCTTTTGCCCTGCTCTGTGTCCACATTCTTACACTTTCTCCTCCCCTCCATTTCTTTTATCATTTCCTGCATTATTCATAGCTCCTTTATCCTTCAACTGCCAACGTAGCCAATAGGGTAGTTTCCTTCATCAAAGAAAACCAAAGGCTTTGATCGCAATTCGTTACCCACCATTAGTGTATTCGTAATATACAAATTATTTGGTTTTAGGAATCCCAGTTTAGACGAATGGCAATGGTCAATTTTAACCGCATTTGAAAAAGGCCACATTGGCGCCCATGTGATGCCACTCCACGTGACGTCACAGGGACCTAGTTTTTGTACGAGTAGATAGGAGTCTTACATCGTCTGAGATTACCAATGCATGCATGAGGCACAGAGCTCAGGGAATCATGTCTTAATAATCACCTATTAAAACTGGCTAAGGTCGGAAAGTTTTCTTCGTTTGATAGGGTATTAATAATCCTTATTTAAGCCAAGCGCTACCTGCTAGCCAGGTACTCTGCTACCTGCTGGCAGCCTGCATCGCAGCGGCACTTATATCCTTGCCCTAAAGTCACTTCACATGGCGGGGCCGGGAAACAGAATGATGTCACACGGGCTTTTCCCAGCATTCATACTTAGCTGTCGCGTTTTCCCGCGCTTGAAATTTCTCACTTTTCATTTAATCGCGAAAAATAGATATCGTCATTTAAAAATATAAAAGCCTGAAATACGTACTCCAGGAGTAATAATCTTTCGATTTAGGCAATAAAAAAATAATAGGAAACCACCCTATTGACCTCTCAGCCACATTTACTATTCCAGTCTTAATATTATCCCACCCATACTCTACAGTCTGTGCACTTCCAAACTGCTGTATACTAACGTCCACTAGTTCCTGATATTCTCTCCTCATACTCCCCCTCAGCACTTCTACATTCCGTTCCCTCGCCTTCCTCACTTTCATAAGTCTTTTGAATCTTACATTGCATTTCATGAGCACCAGGTTGTGGTCTGAATCCACATCCGCTGCTGAGAAGCTGTGCGAGTTTTTCACACTATTCCTTAACGTTCTTACCATGATGTACATAGTCTATCTGATATCTCCCAACCTGGTCATATTCTAGATTCCTCTCCACCAGGGACCACATTATTGCTATTGCATCACGAGTTGGAGTGGTACACATGGACTTTTCCATGTGTACCTTTGCCCTTTGCGACTTGTTTCTCCTGCAAAATTCTGCTGCTTTCTCTCCTCTGTTGTTCCCAATTCCTGACCCAAATTCTCTTACTTTGTTTCCATCCCTCCCTTCCCTGACTGATGCGTTCCAGTCCCACATCACTACCAAATTTTTCTTATCCGAAGTTCCTCTAATTATTACCTCGAGCTGTTCATACACCTCATCTACTTCTTCCTCCCTATGATTGCTAGTGGGCATGTAAACTTGGACCACCACAAGATTGGTGGGCCGCGCCTCAATTCTTACCACCAGAATCCTATCGCTTACCTGGTCTATGCCTACCACACTCTTACCCATCTTCCAGTTTAATACTAAAGCTACCCTTCGTTGACTTTCCTTCCCACCACTATATATAACCCTGTACCCATCACTCCAGTAATAATAATAATAATAATAATAAATCGTGCAATTAGAATCATTGCAAAAAAACCTTTTGATGCTCCCTCCAAGCCTATTTTTAAAGCACTTAACATTCTTCCACTCCCGTGTGTATATTTATTATCAATTTTAATTTTTGTACGTTATAATCTTGATTTGTTTATGCTCAATTGTGATGTTCACAAATATGAAACTAGGAATTGTAATAACCTTCATTATCATTTCATTAGGACTAACAGATCAAAGCTGGGCCCACGCGAGCTGGGCCTCAGAATTTATAATAAACTTCCTGCGCATTTGAAATCAATTCAGTCAATGGAGTCATTCAAAAGGAAGTCAAAATCTTTTCTTCACGAGAAGAATTATTATTCTGTTAAAGAATACCTATTTGATTCCTCCAATTAAGCATTAATATCCTGTGAACATACAATTATTTATAATCTATTATATATATATATATGCATTTTTTTTCCTTTCATGACGTGTCTTATATCTTTTGCTGTAAGGTCTCTAGACAAAATAAATTATTATTATTATTATCAAAATGTGGTTTATCTGGTTTCTCCATCCTTCTAGAGTGACTTCCACCTCAACCAATAATCCTACGGTTGATCGGTTGGTGGAAGCCAAGAGGAAAGTTGGTGGCTACCCGTGGTGTATTCCATGTTAATCTGATAATCAAAATAATGTGAATCAACACTTTATTTCCATTGTAAATATCACTGTTGATTCCACCGCTGATTTCTTGCTGGGGTCATGACTTGGTGCACCTTTCATATTTGTCATTATCATGATAATAACAAATCTGAAAGGTTTAGGATAAATTCTAAAGGGATGGCAATGAATAATTACTATCACTAGCACTAGCGTGGGAGAAGTGCTAGCACTACCTGGAATTGGTGTTTTCTGTCTCAAGAGAAATAAAACTCATCCCTTTGAAAAAACTTGCATTGATTTTAATCTTTATGGGAGCCATTGGCAATTTAATTTAAGGGCTCCAACTTCCCTCGGTTACTCCAGAAGCTGGTTCTTCAAGTCAACGGACTTCTTTAACCTGAGTCCTATGAAGGGGAGGGAGTTTGGGAAGGATTAAAGGATAGAGGCTCTGCCATGATGAGTGGGATGAAATCTCCAGGGTTAAGGCCGTTTTACACGGTGTACGGAATTGCGCAATCTGACGTACGTGCGAAGGCGCAATCAAAATTACACCGTGTAAAGCGGTTAATTGCTAGAACACATGCGAGAATGCGTGGATGCAAGACGGCAAAATAGCCCCTGCTCTAATTTCGTTCATGCATTCGTGCAATTTCACGCTATTTTAGAAATTAATGCAGCTCTAACCTGTGCAATTCCGTGCCCCGTGTAAAACAGCCTCTAGGATAGGTTTGGAATGAGTGTGTCTTGCAGTGTTATTAAGGCCATCCAAGCTGCCACTAGCAAACCCAGATTAAATGTTCCAGGATAGTATGGTATTTGGAGAAGGCGACCGACAACTAAAGTCGTTTGCGCCATGAGGGAAGGACGTATGGAAGGAAAAGTGGAGAGAAATCCTATGTTGCCATTAGCCTGCTCTTAATTAATGAAAGATGCGAAGGGGATCATGGCTTAATGCCCCATCCGACAGACAGAGAGTTGCACTTGAAATGTTCTCCATCCAACATTCAAACAGGGATAAGGCAGTCTCTGAAAATTCTCATCCACAGCGAGGATTTAAGCCTTAGGTAGTAAGCCAATGCTCTAGCTATCCCACCAACCCGATCCCAAATGGTCAAAGAGAAATAGAAGAAAACCCCATAGAAGAGATGGCCTATAAGAGAGGTTTTTCTCTATACTGGGAACCATTGGTAGGTAACTGAAAACTAGCTAGACTACCTTCAGGTAATTGGATCATTTCATATCTTGCTGGAATATTTTCCAGGTTCACAGAAGGTACCAAGAGGTTCCTTAATACCTCCAAAGGTATCCACATAGCACTCAAGCAAAGATTCGATTTCCTATGATGTCTGTAGACATTTCCTATGATGACACTATTAAGTGGTTTACATAAAGCAATATATGCATTTTTTGTTTACAATTTTTATTGTCGATATAGATTTAAAGTCAAAGAAGAATACCTAGAGCACAGCAAGAAGTCCCAGTTATCATGTCAAAAGGTAAATGTTGAGAGTGGCATCTTTCATCTGTTGAGGCAGAGAGAACTTTTTCAAAACGACTGATTTATAGCAGGTCCAACAGTGATGTAGCAATACCTGCTGCAAATTCAGTTACGGCAAAAAGTTCACAATAAACCGAGGAAATTCGGCAATAGTATCTTCTCCAAGATATTTTTTCTCTCCCAACTTAAATGGAATTGTTTTCATGGGTTCACAGAGGTTAAGGGTATAAGCATTACAAAATTTCAATGAGGTAACACAATCACCAAAAAAAAATTCAACACTGGATGCTCCTTCCTCGGACAATCTCGGTCACTTGGGCTTTGATTATGAAACAGTCAGCATTTATACATCCTAGCCACTCAAGATTTTGAACTCAAACCTCTAGTAGAGAAACGTTATCATTCTCGAACGTAGGTAGGTGGCCTAGAGACTCACGACTTGGTATTTAAATAAGTTTTTCTGACTCTATAAAATAAAGAGGAACTTTGGTTCATGCATGCATTCCTTTCATTCTGCTTAATCGGGGCAGTCCATCACATGCAAAAATAAAATAAAACAGACTACTTATAAATACCTACAAACAATGTCGTTTCAACACATCACATCGGTCAACTAAATGAAGCCGATCACAACGGAGTCTGTAGCCAAATCGAAAGGAAAATCCTCCGTACCGTAATGCACACAGGGCAATAGAGTAAGGGAAATTGTAATCACACGCAAATTTATCACCTTATTATCCTCTGCGGGACAGTTCGCACGGCAACTCAAAAATCCGTCTGCTACAGATACTACGCGAATTTATTAAACTCCGGTGTATCATGCGCAAAAATCACTAGAAAATCTTGCTATTTTTTAAAAATATAAATAACTGCAGTCACTTTAAATGTGAACATTTTAAATTCAGTCTTTTACATCCCTGAGCGGAAGTCATGACTATAATAGAGTACTAAAGAGGAAGTGGCATATAATTTGAAATAGGATGGGCGTGGTGACAGTTTCGCATGCGTGTAGGGAGTAGGATAAACTTTGTCTTTAAACCACTGATTGTGAGTGTCTTAGGGGGAATATTTGAGTCCCTTCATCAGGGAAGTTATCGGTAGTATCAGCTTTTCCTCTTCCGTAGCGCACCACTATATCGTACACGAAGCATATTTCCGCAATCACTTGGCCTTGTGGCCTGTTCCGGTTTCTGGCGAAATCGCTGATTCTTGAGGGTTTTCCTTCGGATGGCTCCTATGTGACGTTTTCCAAGATCCAGTCGACGAATTTGGAGATTCTTGTGCACACTCCGGGTAAGTTGGCCTCGGCGCAGCCAATCCCCCAGCTCATAATGCCCGCGAGGAAGTATCGGCCATCCTTTCCCCGTACCTGCAACGGACCCCCGGAGTCTCCCTATATTGAGTAAAAATGCACAAGTCATGAGAAATTTTCACTTTAGGCCCAGTTTCACCAACACGGTAAGGGCAGTAAGGCATTAAGCTACCTCACATGGATGTCTAGCTATTTCTCAGGGAAAAATTTTTGCTTTACAGCTGGTTTGAAACCCTTTTGAAACACCAAAATCTGCCATGCAACTGCCGTGGAACTCATTTCCACTCATTTGTACCAAAAATTGGAAATGTGAAGACATTTGTGACTCATTTGTAATCCCCTTTCGAACTCCTTTGTACAGAGGTCTTGGCGTCAAATAATGTCTACTTATGGGGGCGCGAAGTTTTTTTTTACTTTTATATTTATCAATGGCGCCATCAAAGGATGAAAAAATAGCCTTCTCCAACTGACTCAGCACTTCCAGGAAGATAATGGCGTTAGCGGAGGAGGCGCTAATGAGTAGGGAGGAGCTAATGTGAGTATCGTTCTGTAACAGTGTTTTTGACGCGGAACGGCTAAACGTTCACCTGTTTTGATGGTGCAAATAGTTCACACAGTACTATTTCTAACATAAACCTAGTTTTGCGACCATGCCTCAGCCACGAAATGCGCTGATGTGCCTTGCAGCTGCAACTGATCGCCAAAATAATTTCTCTTTGAGGCATACTTGCCGGTTACATGCCATCGGATTGGGGCAGGGGCGGTTCGGGGTGAATGGGGGCCCTTGCGCTGGGGCTCATTGATGGGGCCCTGCAACCGGAAGATTTTAGGAAATTTCGTGTCCCGAAATGGATTTCTACGCTATACTGACTTTAAAACTAAGTAATAGTTACCTAATAAAAATAGAAATTTCGTCAAAAAAATGCTGTAAAGAGTGAGCTTTCCACAGCTAATAAAATTTTACCATACAAATATAAAAAACTTCAAAAATAAGCTTTTTGAATAATACTAATTGAATAATACCGAGTCTCCTACGGCTCCCAGCCTAATTCGCTTAACATCTGGGTTACACTGTCTGTATCCCTTAGCAGTTTTTGACAACCCGCGCAGTCTTCCTTTGTATTCTATTCAGTTCGCGGAATAAGCCTTTCTGCCCCGAATCCCATAAGATCGCGGCATATTAAAGGTGCGGTCGGACGAGTGTGAAATAGCACCTTTCTTTTACTTTCTCATCCGGAAATTTTCCCACAATACGCTTGACGAATCCTAATTTCTTTAGGGATATGCCGCAAATATTCCTTGTATGTGTTCCCCACGATAGGTTCGAGGTTATTGTAACTCCCAGGTACTTCACTTCGTCTGTTACCTTTATGTTAATACCATCCACTGCATAAACATGATTATAGTTGGACGAATGCCGCAAGAAATGTACCGTCATGGATTTGCTTAGATTAAGTTCAAGTCCCCATTCTTGGTTCCACAAATGAACGTTGTTTAAGTCCGATAATAAAATTTCATAGTCAAAGTGATCACTAATTTCGCGATAGATAGCAGCGTCGTCAGCAAATAAACGTATTTTACTGCTAATGCGGGAGCAAAGATCATAAATGTATTAATGGACGTCCCCTTTCTTCATTGATCGATTGAGATTCTTCCATCAGTCCTTCAGTACAGCGGGGCCATGGCTATAATGTAATTGACGTAAGTAGGAAGAGGAAGTTATCTCACCGCAGATTCCGTGTCGTGTATGGGTCTCTGAGGAATGGAAATGGGGATTGTTTATGGCCGCGATGGAAAACGGCCCACAATGCAACACCCACGGGCGTTCCACGGACTACCGCTGATTTCTCAAGGCCCAAAGGGCGACAGCCATGCGCCGTGGGACTTAAAAGGACTCCTCAGAGGGAACTCCCTACGCTGCTGGTCTGGCTTCGACGCGGAAAAGGAATTCATTTGGGTTGGCAGTGGTGAAGTCCAAGACACTCGAATAAGACGCAGTCTAGGTACTGATCAGGTAGAAACGTGTGTGTGAAACTGACTGAGAAAAGTGGGCGTGGTGTCGTGTAATTACAGCTTGCTAGGGCCAAAGGCCGAGCAAAAACACAATTAGGTGTGGGGGGAAGGAGGTGGTTAATAATACGATAAAAAGAATATTCCTTTCTGGGTGTGCCGCTGGTTGAGTAAAATTTTGGAGAGAACTAAATTCGAAGTTATCCGAAAAATTATCCGGGTAGCCAGAGGCCCGAGGTTGTTTGAACAGATGAATGTTTGCGTAATAAAAATTAGACTTGCAGCGTATTCAGTTTATTCATTCACTCTATTCAGTCGAAGTATGTATTCCCGGAAGGTGGGATTCCGTGAAATGTTAATTTATAGCTTAATGCTTCAATAATAGCATCAAGATCTATTGATGGCCAAATTAATCATAATACTTGAATTTTATGATTCTAACTGTATAATATGCTGGCAGTTGGTAGGTATCGATGGTGACTTGAAAGCATGAGGCCCCATTCCCAGCAACCTAACTTTGCGTAACTTGAGCTAATATCATCCAGATCTGTAAGTGAAATATTCGACCAATCACAGCTGAGACTGTACATCGATTATGCAATCGATTCAAGCGAACCTTCGATAGTTCATACAACTTCCGACAGGCATTACCACCTTCCTTGCTAGTGGTTTTTTTCCAGAACTGTCTGATTTCCTCAGCTAATGACCATTCCCAAGCGAGCTGCAGTGCCAAATGCTGTTTTCAAGTAGTTAATGCTCTCCTGAATTTACTCTCCAAGATACTCTCCTTAGTTGCGCTCTACGTTTTTTCAAATTAAGATGGCTCATCACTCCTACTCGACCGGTCTGTTTTCGCTACGAATTCCAAGTTGAAAACTCTCATTATCATGTTAAAAGTTTCAGAGAATAAAGTGTTAACCCTTGTTACCATTTGACGGCATCTCAAATTTGAAATTTTTATCACAGTGTCCTATTCGTGTTTTTTCATTTTAGGTATGAGCAATGATTGACAAATTTCTTCTCCCCAACCTGCCATCAAATTTTCAATAAAATTACGTAAGTTTAAGCGAGTAATTCATTGCGAAAAAGTCAACGCATGACCGGTCGAGATAGAGACAGAGAGTAATAACTTATTGTGGACGATGCACGAAGCCTGGCCAAATATAAATGCGGCATTGAACGGAAGTCTTTTCCTGCTTTCCCACTGCATGACTCGTCAAAAGAGATGCGAGATTCTTCATTGAGCGATACGCTAATATGGCTAGAAGGATCGCTGACATGTGCCGGTATTCCTGAGAAGGTCTCATCTCAAAAGGCTCGTAGGTGCATTTAATAGTCAAATTTTGTGGTGCTGTAATTCAGAGATACATGCTCGCCAGACGGAACGAGAATAACTTTTTCGTCGGCAGAGGTACGAAGTGAATCATTCCTGGCGAAATAGCTAGCGAATGAAAATGAGAATACGAATGCATACACCGTTCGCCAATCTTTTCGACAAATCGCGTTGGCGATAGACGGAAAGAACCAGAATCAGGCCCCTGGAAAACTGTTATGTTTCAGATTTAAAACAGATTATATCATATTTACTAATTATAACCACCATTTAAGCATTTGGCCCCACTGTGCGGCGGACGGCGGGCGAATGACAGTCAATGGCTTGAATCGGTTAACTAATCATCGGCTACCCAACCATAGGTTGAATAGGTATCGGTTAACCAACAATACATTGATCTAAACTAGACCCTCGGTTACGTCACATTCGATCAACTAACCACAAGTTAACTAACTAAAGGTAAACTAGCCATCGGTTCACTAAACCAAGGTTAACTAACTACAGGTTAACTAACGCCTTCGCCTGATGATGCGATCTGCAATGTTCGCGAAACCTCGCTTGACAAAGAGTAATACAGAGCTGAACTCGAGGCATCCGATACAAATAATTTTTGTTGCAATGGCTCCGTCATACGATAGTAGGAAAGCCTTTAGTGAAATTGTAGTTAAACGGTCAATTAGCTTCGCGACCACTGCGACGCAAGGATAGTTAACCGAGAGTTAGTTAACCTTGGGTAATTTAACCTGTGGTTATGAATACTGCACTTAGTTAACATTGGGTTAGTTAACCTGTAGCTAGGTAAAACATAATAAGCCAACCAATAGTTAGTTAACCTATGGTTATTAAACCATTTGGAAAGTAAACCAGTAGTTACATAACCTGAAGTTAGTTACCATGTAGTTAGTTAATCTATGGTTAGTTAACCTATGGTTAGAAAGCAGTGGTTAGTCAACCGATTGTAATTAACACTGTAGTTAGTTAAGATAGCTAACTTATAGTAACTGAATTTCAGTATTAGGCTTTAAAGTCATGTCCGGCATAGCTCTAGGCAGCATTGGATGAGTAGTACGCTGTTATGCCGCCTTTGGTGTTCATCCAAAATAAGCAAATTATGTTAATATGAGAATATTTTACTGCATTCCTTACCTATTCTTCCAAAAATCTATCTTTGCCTTGCATAACTTCCCTAGCGTACAATGAGCTGCTTATCATTTTTTCCGTAAGAAAACCATAAGAAACAGATATCATTCTTGTTATCTGGGCTAGGTTAAAATTGAAAAAACTGACCCACAAGTATCACCGTAGTGAATTTTGGACTCATCGTTTGCATCTATGAAAAAAGATGAAAAAAAGAGAATGGTTTAATGTTCAACTACGAAAAACCACAATTGAATTAGCAATATTGTACAACAATACTAAATTTAGTAATAGTTTCATACAATAAAGAAAACATGGCATAATACAATTTAGAAATATGATTTGAATTAACCAACGCGGCCCACGCTGTTCAATAGGGAACTTGCATATATTTCAGATATAATCAATAGTCCCAAAATTATATAAAAATATATGTTTGCATACCTCGGTGAAAGTTTTTTTTATTATTTTATGACGTGGTTTGCGATATTTAACCCTCATATGGATTCTCTGCGCCTTAGCGGCGCTCGTGGTTTTAAAAGTGGTGTAAAAATTTTCCTTTCCAATGGATCATTCTGAAATTTTCAGTAGTCTATTTTTTCTGCCTTTTTCGTCTACGTATAAAATTTTGTTAGCATAGTGTCGATAGTTTACATTTTATTGGCCTCTAATGGAAAAAGTTACGTCGTTGGATTTTCGGCGCCGCTGCGGCGCTCAGTATTTCCTCGTCGCTACGTCATTGACTGCACTCCCAATGTTAATGTCAAATCATTTATGTTTCGTATGAAATGCTATAATATATTTATTATCATATTATTTATATTTTTAAACATTATAAACAAAATGAAATTGTTAAACAAATGGAAAATTTTACCATACCTATTTTGCTTTCTATTACAGCTAAAAATCAAAATATTTGCCTCAATATGATGTTCATTGACAAAACTTCATCTTTTTACAAAATTATTCATAAAAACCTATGGCTAGTCAAAGTTGTTTTCTCATGGGCCGCCGACTTAGTTTTGCTTGGACCGAGAATTTCCTCATCGTTACGTCAGGGTCTGCACTTTCAACACTAATTTCAAAGCAATAATGTTTCATATGAAATGCTTTAATCTATTTTAATCCTATTATTTAATTTTTAACTTATAAACCAAGTGAAATTGTTTAACAAAAGGAAAATATTACAATACCAATTGTGCTTTCTCTTTTAGCTAAGAATCATTACGTTTGCTTCGTTATAATGTTCATTGACAAAACTTCATCTTTTTGCGATAATTATTCATAGAAACTCATGGCTATTCAAAGTTGTTTTTCCATGGCTTCCGACTTAGTTTTGCTTGGGCACCTTCTCCGCTCCGCGTCCACGTTACTGCCGTGGTGATAGTCAGCTTTGGGTAAATATTAGAGTGACTCTGTTTAGAATTACTCCAAGCAGCAATTCTAAGAAAAATTTAACACAATGCATTATCCGAATTCGTAGAATAATGCTTTCTCACCGTTGTGTGAATATTTCTCGCTGAATGAGTAACTGTAACTTACCAAGAGATTCAGAAGTTTCACAGACTACCCTTGAAGAACACATCGCACAGTTATTGTTATATGTCTTGTACTTTTCATTCGAAAAAAATCCCTTTGCGGCTACGATAGTCTATACAAAATTGCTGGCGTTTATATAGCTACTGATGACGTGACAGTTTACCATTGAGGTGAAATCAAGATAACTACCCAACTAATTTCGTGATAGAAAATAATTTCTCTTTCCTGACGATGAGTTTAGACTTTAAATGGTAAAAATCGTTTCATTATGAATAGATGAAAAGACAATTTACCATGAGGTGAAAATTTGTAAACATATATCTCGTTTCTATGTGTACTGAAATGTACAGATGTTTTATGCATTGGGGTGTTACTAACGTAAAGGGATGAGTGAGAAGGAGAAAGGAGAAGGAATGCCAGGAGGTTGTTTTGAGGTGAAGGGGCGGTAGTGTGTAGACTGCCAAGGATCGGGGAATACCCAGTGCGTTAGGACAGGTAGGAGTAGAAAATCCTTATCGCAAAAAAGGTTGGGAGTGCAAGGAGGCAATTAGATACAAAAGCCTGCTTTTTCTTCATCCTTCTAACGCTGCATGAAGGACAGCGAACAAAAGCCTTGTCAAAACGCCCCGCGGTGGCCCTCCCTTCATTCCAAGAAGGTCCAACTCGGTGGGTCATTAGGGTGGTGAGAAGTTCAATCAAGTTTTGTGGGAGGGGGTAAGAAGGTGGTGAATGACGAATAAGGGAGCTTAGTGGGAAAGTATGGAGAGTCTCAATGTTTGGGTCAGTGAAACGCTAAGAAAGGAAACGGAAAGAAAATGTAAGGGAAGTCCTTCCAAAGTGAGGGTATTTTTGTCACCCCAGAGCATTCTTTCAACAGTTTCTCACGCAGGGCTGGACGAAAGAAATAAGGCAGCTGCACCTTCTCCCCTACCACCAATAACACATACTTCTAAGAATTTATTTTTTTTGGACTTCCCACCAATCCAGGAGTAAAACCTAATCTTATGCACTCCCACGCAAAACATTTACCCGTCCATATCTAAGGAAACCTTTCGCTTGGGCTATACGTCCCCAGTGGGGGAATGGGGCTCCGTGGTAGGAAAAGAGTACAGACTCTTCTAGCTCCATCTCCAAAGAAGCGTTGAGTTCTTTGACACGCCGCTTATCATCCCATATTATTTATATTTCAAAAGCCATAAGACTTGATTTTTTTAATTTCAGGACATAAGCTCCCAGAATATTCGTAAGATTTGTCTTGATCACCAGAATCTTGTAAAAATCACGAAAGTTACACTCGTCTCTTCACACTTAACCTACATCTGTTCTATTATTAACGTTTAATAACTTATCCTTCTATATACACTGCAAAGATGTAACATATGGGTGGATGCATTGAAGCAAAATTATGTCATATGGGCATAAACGAATTTTATTTGGTCATCATTTTTAGCATTTAGATACATAAAATTATAAACAATATAAACATTAAAAAGCGGAGTTTGCCGAACTCTGAATATCAGAAAAATATTTCAAACAACAATTACTCACGAAATTAAAACTTTCACTCAAAAATAACATACAAAGGGAACTGAAATAAAGAGCATTACGGCAAGAAATGGAAAAGAATGCAGCGTTCAATTTTTTTTGTTATTACTTCAACAATAAGGGTTTAAATCTAGCAAAACACGGTAAGAAATAAAGATAATAGATGTATTTACCATTATCAATCAAAAAACTTGTAAATTCAGGCTAACTTTGAAAGGTAATAGCAAAAAATGACGCGGCGCCGCTGCGGCGCCGAGAATCCAACGACGTAACTAATTTTGTAAATCCATATGAGGGTTAATGCATCAAAGTTCACGAGAATTTTCAAATGCAAGTGAGAAGCGAAAACGCCCGATGATTGGCTGGTAGAAAAGTGACGTCATAGTTCAGTACGAGGAGGCACGGCCATAGTACTTGAATTGAATACATGCGACGGCGTGGTTATGATTCATTTATTGAAGTGCAGACGTATCGGAATTGTTCATTGTGACTTCAGGGCTATTATTTGATCTATTTCTTCTCCATTGAAAGCGATAGATTGCGTAAAGATGAAGGAATATGGTTATTCTTAGGCTGATCCTAGCAAGCTTCCTGTTACTGATTCCATCATGATAACGCAGGGTATTTTAGTGAAACTGTAGACTTCGTCGGCGCGGAAAGTCGATGTCGAGAAATGGAAAGGTAGCTGATGTGCATCTGAAATGTTTTATAGTTCATAACAAAGTGAGACTTGCGTATAATATTGGCGAAAGCGTATACTCATGCGAAATGTGTATTCTTTTGGCAGTCCGGTAAGTCTTATGGTGAACCTATTTCCACCTCGAAGCCGTCGATGATACTTGCAACTTAAAAATACCTTGCCTGGAGGGCGACAGGAAGCTCTGAGGAAGCCAGAATATTAATGCTTCAATTTAGTAGCGATAATATAGACGAACTTCCAACACAATCTACCATCTTGTGACTCAAAAACCCCGAAGCCACTTCCTATTCTGCAGGAAGAATCGGTCAATCGCACTTCGATCAATATAATAAACGTCTTCAGGTGTTAATAAGTTACTTTTGTAATGAAATCATTCCTAAATTAGCATTAAAATGTGAATGTTTTCCAAACAGAGTCTTTAATACATTTTGGGAGCTTTTCTCACGATATCTGAAACCTACTCTAAAGGCGAGCTCATCGTCATTGCGATCGGTTGTCACTTAAAAATTCCGTAACGGAAATCCTAGAGGGATGACCTTCGACGATGACCATGATCACCTGCACTCTCACTATCACTGGAACTCGTGGTGAAAATATCATCCCAATCCTATTTCTATTTGGTTTTAAATGGGGAAAGAGCAACATAGAACTGCACATTCTTTGGGCAACTTTGGGTTTGACTTTCCCTCAAACACCCCATTTCCCCTGTGGTGCACATTAGTCCTATCTTTATACGATGGCCTGACAACCTTTAAATGGATCCTTGGTTTATCCTGACAACCAACTAAATGGAAATTGCTGATCCACACGTCTTCCTCTATCTCCACAGTTTCCAAATCAAGGGCCGCGGAACGTTCCTCTTGTGACTCAACTTTTTCTGAAAAGCAGGCAACGGCGTAGAATAAAATCAGAGAATGCTGCGATTCATTTTTTGTGACCACCTCTGGATTTCATTCTTTTTCCATCTACAACTTCCTTTATCTTTCGGGGTAAACTATGGGACAAGATAATGTTTAAATATTTTCATTAATTTATAACAAAATATATGTTCAAAAAATACCCAAAAGTCATTTTATTAATCCGCACTGATGAGTGTAAATTAATGTGGAAGATGAATGCTGTAGACGTAGTAGTTTTCCCTAGGTTGAGTTGCAAAGTTCACGAAGTTGACTAAACGGCTAATTTTTCGGTGCGCGGAGTCATTTATTGCACTGGCCATAAATCAGAGTTTAGGATAAAATTTCCTTTAAAATGACGTATAGTTCATTATTATAGCATGCAGTGAAGCCAGGATATAAATTTGCAAAGTACAGCGGCACATCATTTTGACGCCGACAGTAGAAGAAAACGCTGTCTTCTTGGCTGGCACTCGAATGCATGAGGATCAACGTTGCTCTATATTTTCATATTTCCTCCCTTGATTTTAAACATCATGGAATTTTCTATGTCCTTCCGTAACTGAAATTGAACAAGTGCCATAAATAATTTGAGTCCATCGTAACCATCGAGAAAAACCTATCTCGATTTTTGTTGTGAAGTTGAGTTTTTATTCTACGGCGGCCGAATTAACGAAAAATCTCAGTTTCAAGTTATTCAGTCAATGAAATATGGAAATATCATTTATAATAAAGTTATCTTCGCTCACATAGCACACGGGTTTATCATTCCGTTTATTATACTCTTATTTTTCCGTAACGCTCATCCCGACTTACGGCATACATCGAGGCTTTTCTTCTAATTTCCTCCGTGGGAATGCAGACGAAAATTTTTCTGGGGTGTTATTGCACAGAGGAACAATGCACCACTTGAAATTTTTTCTTACTTCACCCATGTTCTCCTTTAAACGCAACGTGGCTCGTCCAAACCTGCAGTTACTGGCTTACTGGGCTTGGATCTTGGACTCCTACTGAACTATGACGTCACGGCCAAAGATTAGTGGGGGCGGTATTTTTTAGCCCGCGAAACTCGGGAGACTTATGGAAGTCATTTTCTAGTGTATAAACTGAATTTTAAGCGGAAAAAAAGTATATTGCGGTACTAAGTGTTTACTGTAGTATATCAGCATACTGTTTATAAAAAGTATGCAATTTCCCTATTGTTTCGTGCTGCGGAGGCAGAGTGTTGATCACTGAAATTATCTCGTGCCCATCGACTTATGGGTAATTCGTCATTGCTTACGTCACAGTATTTCGCCAAGAGAACGAAGTTACCCAAACTGAAGCGATAGTCGGGGCGAAAGGAACGAGAATAATCGCGAGGAAAAATGTTCGCTTCGCTTCGAGTGGCCGGGGCGCAGCGAAGGCACGGGCGAAAGGATAACTAGAGTGAACGCTAATCGTCGCTAATCCCGAATATGAAATACAAAGAAAAATAATTTTTTCAAAAAATGCATTTTTTGCTAAATAAAATACAGTATTTGTTAGTTATATCCAGTAAATACGTAGTGGATAACATTTTTCAAGATAATAGATTGCGAACATGAAAATATCATTTTTATTATTCTTTACTGAGATACCCTTTCCTTTGGGCTCAACCTTGTCGCGATGGAAAGGCTTGCGCGTTCCTATGACCCCTAGAGCTGCGCTGGCGGGATTAATTCTTTTTTGCAATTGCAAAATTAGTCCCGGTAGAGCCAGCAACCCATGCCAGAAAGGTCGAAGGGTAGGAGCCAGACGAAAGGTAGTCATTGTGATTGTGTCACGGAAAAAACACTGTTGCAATGGAAGTGGGAAACCCTACCAACTATCTCTTCCCTGAAAACATAGAATACAACCAAATGACCTCAGAATCTCATCGACCGGGACCCGTCCGCAAAGGGCGGGTGTCGGTCACGGCAACGTGGTCGGCAAGGTCCTCGGGGTCGTCAACATGCGAAATCCTTGCAGAGACTTATCATCAACGGCAGCAGCAATGAAGAAAGAAGGAAAGAATAACAAGAAGATGGAGAAGGAGATGTCAGTAATAAATAAATGTAAGGATGTGGAATGTGAGGACAATGAGGAGGGTGGGGAAGTTAGAAAATTTCAAAAGTGAAATGGATAATGGGAGGATCTTAGGATTATGCGAAGTAAGGTGGAAGGATGGTGGGGTTTATTGGGGTGATGAGTATAGGGTTAATTATAGTGGTGGGGAGGAAAGTCAGCGAGGGATAGCTTTAGTATTAAACGGGAATATGGGTTAGTGTGCGGTAGGTGTAGACCAGCTAAGCGATAGGATTCTGGTGGTAGAAATTGAGGGGTGACCCACCAACCTTGTGGTGGTCCAAGTTTACCTGCCCACTAGTAAATATAGGGAGGAAGAAGTAGATGAGGTGTATGTAGGTTTGAGGAAATAATTAGAGACACACCAGGTAAGAAAAATCTGGTAGTAATGGGGGACTGGAACGCCGCAGTCGGGGAGGGGAGGGATGGGCACTAAATAGGGGATTTTGGACTAGAAATGCGGAACGACAGGGGAAAGAAAGCATCAGAATTTTGCACGAGAAACAAGGTCCTCATTCACGTGTCAACGCGGACACGGGTCACTGCGCTCTTGCTTTGCTCCTAAGAACCAGATGTGTCCACGAAACGTCGTGAATTACCGAAATGGAAAACTGTCTCCATTTGTCGATGAAAATTATGCACACTTATTCATTGAAATTTGCAAAACTCCTCCTTATAACATATCTATAACTCTCTCTCTTTCTTAATTGAGAGCATCTTCGCTGAAATCGAATACTTTTTCAGTTTGCCGGAATAGAATATGCTAATTTTGTCTTGAAGTTTCAAAATTCTTCTCCGATATATTTGGCATTTAATTCTCCAATTGCGATTGATTACATTCAGAGAAATTTTAGAAAGGTCATTCCTTTCAAGCAGCATAATATTTTTTTATGGAAGCGTCTTTCATTGCAATGGTTTTCTAGGAAACGATGTAACTTACTGCATTTTATTTATTATCCTTGTCCAATGCATTAGACGTCATTGCCAACGCATTTTCCGATACCTGAAGAATTGCAAACCTTATTTATGGGTAAGTTTCCCATCCTTTACATCCGTTTCATTCATTTTTAAGATAATGAATATTTTAAAAAACAATAGCTGGTTGCAATTTTGCAAGTTGATCATCGCAGTGGCAGAAATTATTTGATGAAATGTTTAGGGGCATGTACATAGTACACACATAGCAAGTGGAGGGCACCCCTTGAAATTGAATGGGGAGTAAAAGCAAAATTATAGTTATCAAATCATTATTAGCTGTGGTATATTGTTCAATTTAACTTATGTCTCAATTTTCTGGAGTATTTTATTATCTTACTTTTTTTTAGGGTTCCCAGCTTCGTTATTCGTTGAAGTCATTACTTCCTTCCTATCGGTATATTCTCTCAAAATTATAATCATTTATATTAGCGCTAGCTGACCCGGCGAACTTCCTTCCGCCTCATGATCAATGAGCACTTTATTTAAACCATTTATAAATCAAGAGCGACTGTACTGATTTCAATAATTTTAACATATTTTAATTGTTAAACATTTAATATGTTAAAAATTATTAAACATGACTTGTGGTACCCTAGTTATATTTCGCGTCGGAAAAGTGCTCTGCGTAATGAAACACGCCCCCGTCTACCCGACGACACGGGTGCGGGTTTATTCCCTTGTGTGAAGCATCTTCAGTTTTTGTTTTGATATCAGGCTCATTAACAAATAAAGCGGATAGTTTACCAACTCGTCATTGCAAAGTCGCATAATAATTTACCATGAGAAAAACGTGTGTTTTCCAGATTCAGACCACAAACACTCACCTTGTGATTTGTTAATCGTCATCGCTATTGCAACACGGATTGGAAATTGAATTCGTTAGAAATGAAAGGGCATATCGGTTGGGGTATTGGAAATCCTCGGAATGAGAACTTCCTCACCTTTGAATTTTCCTTTTAGTATAGTCACGTGAATTACATTGTTTATCAGTTTAATTTAATCACCAAATGCATTCCATTGCATAGTTTTGGTTGGTTTAGATTTCGAAGCATAATGACCACCTACCCTACCTTCAGCTGTAAATTATGCGGTGGTAAGCGAGGCACATCCAAGAGTTTTAAAATTCAGATGGAATTGTTGGTGACTTCGAATTCGGTTGCTACACAGTCAATAGATCTGAGTGAATGCCGAGTACCTTCGGTTTGATTCTGAATTACGAAGTAAGTCATCCACATCTTCCTTCTTAGCCGCCAAAATTGCTCGCTCATTCAACCATTTGTGATTTTTCTGGTTATCAATTCTGGTACACTTTGTATCTGGCCATCATATTCGGGTACACTTTGTTGACGAGGTCGTCCTCAGGCCTGAGAATGACGCAGTGCGTTGAAACCATGGTAGTGATCTAATAAATATTTTATGCGGAAAAACATAGTTTAATTTTCATTCAATATGAATAAATTCCATAAAGTAACGCCTTAAGCCATCAACTTCCGACAAAAGTTGTTCGCTCTCGCAGCGTTCCCAAGAAAATGGTCGTATCGTTCGTAGACAAATCACTACCCCCACTTCGGAATGGAATAAATGTTATAACGACTGGTTACATCCAATGCAAAAGTGCAGTGACTATCGTGGAGAGTAGTTTGAAAAGCTATTTAAAAATTGCGTTATTTTACCTCACATAGTTTTATTCAGTTCCGACACTTAAAAGGCTACCCTCGTATATTCTCTTATTTAAATGCTGGAAAGGAAAAGGTAAGTGTTTCTACGGAAATCCGTAACCCTTAAAGGTCCTCCACCTGATCGTTTTGGTTGAGTGGAAGGAGACTCTTTATGATTTGAGGTTCACACGGTGATAGTAATGCAGTTGAATTTACAAACTTCCTTGGCTCGGATGGAAACCTGGGAAATGTAACTGCAATTTCACTCTTCACTGGTATACCCATAACAGTTTAATATTACGCACCCGCGTTCAGGTAAATATCTAGTATCCTTAGCACATGCTCTCATTGAAACATGTTTCAGTACAGTATGTTGCTGTAGATACATTTTTATTGCCTCACAACCTTACGGGTGTCTTCCACGCGTTACCTGGGCTCTGTCCTGGGAGAGCTAGCAAACATATCTGTGAGCATAAACTTTTGCTGTGAAACTAAAATCAATCTTTTATACATTAATTCTTCATCAGTTAATTTCTGTAGAAAGCATGAAATGCTATTTGTATAGATACTAGCTGACCCGGAGATCTTCGAACCACCTGATAGTCAATGAATAGTGTAGTAAATAAAAGTTTAGTTTTTTTCCAGGTAAAGAACTTAGAAGTTGAGTAGAGGTTGAACCAATTCTCTATTGGCAGTTGTATTGCCTTGCATGAATGTGGACTCCAGGGTAGGTCAAGGTGGGCTCCCCACTAACTAAATAAGATGTCATTTTACTTCAAAACATCATTTGGCCAATTTCTTATATTCTCCTAACGTCGCATTAATTTTTTTTTCGCGAATATAAACGATGGAATAGAAATGAAAACGTGCTCGTATTTATCACAAAATTTAGTACATCAATCAATTTTACATACACTAAATTTCACATGACAATGTACATAATTTTTGGAAATGGCTGATTGATTTTATTCACCATTGATTTTTTTCCCTCATTTTTCATTCGAATACTACCATTAAATTTAGCCTTAACAATTTTCAGACATTTTCAAGCAACACGCGTACACTTGCAGACAAACCTTATTTGGATGAAATTTGAATGAACTGAGGTCTAATTCACATATGGTTTTCGAGTGGGTGTCCGGAGATTAGGCACCATAAATTAACTCAGAAACCAAATCAATTGTTTTAAAAATAATGAAAGTGTGTTCTTTCCTGAAAGAAGTCTTAAGATGGTGAATGATGTCCACTAATGAAATCCACTAACATTCGAGGTCCTTAACCCTGGTGTTTGGGCATTCGATGTCGTGGTAATCAGGTATCAAAACCTGGTATAGTTCGCTGTCTTCGACGACCCAAATAGAGCCATTGGGACCATTACGTATGATATGAGCAGCTGCTGGTCCTACTCTGTTACAGCTGTGAAAGTAAAAGATAGTTGTATTAATTGTTATAAAATAAATGTAGTGAGAAGTTCATGCTGCATCTCCTCGCATTGGTGCTTCATTTTGTTCAACGCAGAGTGGGACCAGCACCTCGATTATGTAAATGTGACAGCGACGACGGCGATAGATGACCATCACGTTCTCCTATCACGTTCCGCTGTATCGAGGGATCATGTAAGCCACCGTCATCGCGCGTATCATACAGGTACGAGCGCGCGAGGTTGGTATCATTGAGAAATGAGTAGAGCCAATGAAATCCTTCGACACATCTCTGTCCAAGAATACGTCGTCTGCGGAGTCTTTGAAATAACGATAACAAACAACGAAAACATAAAATGGATGCAGTTCAAAGCGAAGTATTTCGCTTCGCTAATAGATAATATTATGTTAAAGTACTCGTATTATGGTAAAGTTATGGGGAAAGTGTAGTACTACTTTTCGATGTCTGATAACGTAATCCATTATGCTAATGCTCGCCGGGAGATGCTGCAGTCATTATATTTACTATATCGTAGAGAATGGGCGAAAAGTCGTGATCTTGGATTGAAACTAATTAATGTTGAAATGATAATGGAAGTGTAATCGCGCTAGCGATTTGAATGTAAGTACTTAATAATTGATTTATGGTGATTAAAAAATCGAAAAGGAGTTTAACGATGTTCATAGTGAAACAAAACTCACAATATACAACTTGTCAGTACTATTCCACAAACTTTTATTTTAACAGTCTACTAGTTTCGACGTTTATACCGTCATTATCAAGACTAACCTGACTGTAAAAATAAAAGTTTGTGGAATAGTACTGAGTTTTGTTTCACCATGGACACTTCATTGTTCCAACATGTAACGCCCAAATAAGTACATAGTTGTGTTTAACGATGTTGATATTTTGGAGAACGTACTTGGCAAATGTTGATAATTAAACTTCGATACAAAGTAATTGGCGTTTGAATCACGGATGTACTTCAACTAGCAGTACTTTCCAATTTGCTGTGTGGAAATAAAGCAGCTCAATCGAATTCACTACCGTGCGCATATAACAATTGAACAACGTGGACAACTTATAATGTCAAGAGAGCACTCCAGTAGAAATAATTACGAATTTATTGGTTTTTAATCGATTATAGGGCATTTTTAAATTAAATACACAATAATATTTTGCTAATATATGCAATTAGTGCTCGTTTTTATGTCAGCATATGCTTGTCACCATCGGTTTCGAACGTGATAGGCCGATGACGCTCGCAACGTGATAAAGAGTGCGATCACGGTTTCATAATCGCTGCTATCACCTTCCGTCGTGGGAATCGCGTCGCACCTAGCAACGACATCCCCCTCACCCTTCTCACAGTTACATAATCAAGGTGCGGATTACTAAAATGTGGCCATAGCGAAAAGAAAAACTTGTATATACCTTCGTGAACACGGCTTTATCGATATAGATATGGCATGCATTTTAATATTTTATAAAAAAATGAAATACAATGTTTTCGATTTAAATGATTGGTTATTGTTTTTTGACGTCAAAACACGCATTTGCCCGTTTTGATTGTAATTGGGCGACTTTTTTTTCTATTGACCACGCATCGGGCCTTTCGTTCACTGTGTGACGTTTCGATTGTTCGAACCGATATCTTCTCCCAGGCGTTTAATGTTGTTCAAAGAAAACGATGGCGTGTGTTAGTCTCAAGTGTCAATGGTGCTATCGCTCTACGGTACTGATCCGATACAGACGACCAATCTCAAAGCTATTTCTATCGTGTGCTGAATCTGCATTACTTTTCCGAAGACAAGTCAGTTTCAAATCATACATGGCGTGTGAATGCTTACATGTGAATTTTTTTTAAACAATTATGGGTATAAATACGTATGTGAAGACATATTGTGCGTGTGGAAACAAAGTTGGCTAAGTAAAAAAAAAACACGTTAAACTAGCTATAATTCCGAGAGTACGACATCATGAATAAAAATGTTATCAAGAATCCATATTTTTTCAGTTATAATATCAAATTTTACGGCTAAGTACTACATGTCAAAATGCAACGGATATGAGTTAAATTCTTTGATCTTGAAGTGTGAATTTTCAAACAAGGTAATCATCTTTTCCTCTTTCAAATAGCATACTTTTACTTCCATTGTGCATTCATTTGAAGAAAACATTTTGTCTGCCCCTTTGCCAGCAAAATCAATTGCCATTTGATACGCCAATATAAAATCTGGACATGATGAAAATAAGAAATGATGGGAAAACATTGGACGGTCACTAATTAGTTTTTTATGGGTATTTCCGCATTTGGTACTCCAGAGTGGTTAAAAAATAAAAGCCGTCATCTTACGGTTGGTTTGGGTGGGTGTTGATCCAGTCTTTGAGCACGTTTCTCTCTCCTATTCCGTCGCGGAAGTGCTCGCACGGGATGTCGTCGACGTTGGTGGTCATGGAGGACAACGTGACACCAGGGCACATGGCGCACACGCGGACACACGTCTTGTCAAATGTTAGGTTGTCCTGTGGAATATGATCATCAGCATTAAAAGCAGGTATGATATTCAAATTCGATCAAATTAAACCACATATATTTGAAGCGTAATAAAGGGAGCGCGGATTCGATTTCACGCTGTACGGTGTGCACATTTTTTGACGCTATATTGGTATCAAATATACTCGGCGGGCCGTAGAGTTTACGAGATTGAAATTCACTGTGGCAAGATATTAAAGCCAGCAAGACAACCGATTTTCATATGTATGCCAACGTTAGCGACAATACAATCATAACAATATGATAAATAATAGCGTGATTCCCTAATTTCATGTAACATGCGTTATACCATTTATTCCAAAAAGTTACTCAATATGGGCACACACATTTTCCATAACATGCAAAGAGGAATAGGGGGCACCAATTGATGACGTGAGGCATTTATGGGGGGAGGGGGTCAAGGCGATTCTCACCCAATCTCATGTGGGGGAGGAGGGGGATCCTGGAAAGTAACACGTAATTTTTTCCGCAAGAAACAGTGTAAAATTGCGATCGTAGTAATCTTGAGTACTAGTCGCAACTAATCTTAGATAGAAATAATAAAACAAATTGTTTTTAATAAACCCGATGCAATGAAGCATGGATCAGCGCATTTAGACTTAAAATACGAATTTTGAACAATTTCACGTGAGATTAGAGGGGGGGGGGGTCGGGGCAAATCTCACTAAGGGGGATGGGGGTTCAAAAAATCGCCAAAATCGCCTCGCGTAGTCAACGAACGCACCCTCAGCTGTTGAAGAGGGCTCGCTACTCATGGCAAACAACGTCGCTGCACACTATCACAATTTCCGATTTTATTACTTAACCATAGCCATAATGTAGTTAGACATTCTGTGTATGAATGAATTTGCGCAGTCTTTCCGTTCATTTTACACTTTAGCCTAGAAAATGTGGATAAATTAAACCATTGATTTTCCCCAGTTTTCCAACACTCGTTCATGCTCATTAAGATCACGTAGTATTTAATTTTTTTCCTTTGTCATAGAATGTAAACTGATGAATTACCTCTTTTGTGGAAATAAAGTTCCGGAATTGAAAATATTCAGGATAGTTCGAACTTTTTCTCTGATTTTTGGCGTTTTTGACAATCTTATTCATTAAATATAGATTAATTAAAAATAGGGATGGACGGATCCAGGATTTTTTCGGATCCGGATTCGGATCGGATCCTTGATTTTCGGAGCCGGATCTTTCGGATCGGATATTTTCGGATCCATATGCGTTTCAAATTCCTGACGCTGAGATTCCCCCGATGATTGTTCAATCGCTTGGGAAGAGTCACACTGTGTGCCAGTCGTATTTTGCAATTTTTATTTTCCACGGCTGAAATTCTCCTACGTAACCTCTCCGAGAGCTTTCAAACAAAACGGTTCATGAGTAGGACAAGAATCGCATGCGACGGCGCATTCGAAGAGAGAATCGGAACTCTTTCCACCCTTATGGGGAGCTGCATTCACTGGAGCTATTATTCAAAATTTCGGATCCAGATCCGATGTCTTCCGCGACTTTGGATCCGATGTATCCGATGAAGGGCAATATCCGCGGATATTTGGATCCGAGGTATCCGATCCGACCATCCCTAATTAAAAATAGAGTACCAAACGTTGCTATTAAGGGCAAACTTGGCAACACTTTTCGCAGAGTATGTTTTTAATGCTCCAATAAACGTGTTTGATTTGTCGGAATTTTTTTTTCCCTCATTGTGCAAGTGAAAAACGCAATGGCAACTTTCCACTCGGTTTACATTGGGGCGTCGTGATTAGGAAATTAGGTGTCACAACCTCAATTGGAGGAAAAAATGAACTTCCTATCGAGGTCTTATTAAATAGAGAATCAGTTGAGGAAAGTGTTCAGATTCTTATTACGTGAAATAATCATACTGCCACCAATTACTTAATTCCATTTATTTGTACCTGACAAGACTGTTTTCGTTATGCTTTCTATGGAGTGCAGAGGTGATGATACAAGTACGATTGCAAAATGAACGATTATTAATTCTGACCCGAAATCGTAATGCAATAAGTTAATTCTTTAAATGGACGGTGAAGATAAGTTATGACGGAAAAAATCTCCCTCATTAATCAACCATTTCTCCAAAACTTAAAAATGAAAAAGTTATTCTGGAACCATGGGTAACTTTAACAAGGGTAATGTTTGAATTAATTTTATGTACATGTGTTGAAGTTTATTTTAATGGAATTAAATGATTAAAAGATACATATTATAACGAGTCAGGGTATTTTCCGTTATTTAAAATGATTTTGATATTAACCGGTTTTCAATGATTAACACATCATCATCATTATATGCAGAAACTCTTCTCTCTTGTTGCCAGTCGTTCAACGTTCCAATCTTCAACGTTTGGGTAGTTCACTCTGATTCCGTTTTCAGGGGTAAAGAGTGAGCGAATCTCTGACGACGGTTACGGAGTGAGCTGCCGAGACGTTACAGATGAAACCTTTCGCCCGCCTGTCAATCCGAGAAGTATTTACGTTATTTTATTGTACATTATTCGCCGGGAAAACCTCAAATCTTTTATCATCTCCATCATGTTAACTTCAGCTTCAGGGCTCTAATAAAATCGTTTAGGAAAAGTTTAAAATTGCATGACTTTGTCGTGAGTATCTTAGTGTTCATATTCTTCAAAAAGCATGAATCCTGAGGTTGTGCAAAATAGACACTTAATATTTTAAAGCGTGAAGTATAGATGTATTATAATTACTTGACCACTATGAATAATCAAGCCGGGATGAATGCTCACGAGGGTTCATGCCCGTCACGGAAGTCGTGGAAATTAGTTGATGGGCAGGTAAAAACTCCAGAAACGGAGAAAAAGGTGAAAATGTCGGCGGAACGCACGGAGCGTAGCTGCGTTGGAGCGGTGAGGAGGGTTGCCGTCGTGGCTGGGCGGACCCCCGATGGCAATGCCACGATTTGGAGGTCCTTCACTGCTTGCCTTTATTTCACTGTATTTATTGCCGCAATTTTCCATGAAATCCTTATAAACTCTGCTTGGCCATCGATATAAAGTGAGGGTGATTGAAAATATTCGGACTGACGATGAGGGGAAATTGAGGGTAATTGAAAATGCAAAGAGTGTATTATGTATTACGTACCCCGTAGGACATAACTGCGCCGACGACTGCATGCTTGGTGGCGCCGTAATAAGGAGAGCCCGGAAGTCCAATTAATCCGCAAATGCTGGCCGTGTTGAGCACCACTCCGCCGTTCTTGCCCTGGTCAGCTCCCATGTACTTGAACCCCAGTCGCGTCCCGAAGACCACCGCTTTCTGCCCGGGAGGAAATGGTTGGGGCCCCCAAAACTTAAGTTCTAACTTTAAGCATTGTTCACAGAGAAATCATCTTTATTTTGTCTGGCGTTACTGAATGAATGAAAATTTGAAACTTATTATACTTTCTGTGATGAGTAGTTTGTGCTTTAGTTGGGGGAGTAGCCAGAGTGGGATATCAAATTCAAAACGTTACATAACAAGCACACATCGGCTTATTAAAATTGCCTCACATTTTTAGTAGATCTCCTACCTAAAATATGTTATTAAGATTTATTTACGTAATATTCTAAATTACGTAATAAATCTTTACATCTTTAATTACATCTTTTTTCCCGAAAGCAAACAATTATGTCTATTGCCCGTACTTCCCCAGGTATTAAATATGTGGAACAAAAGAAAATGCTCAACTTATATATTCTTGTCTTTTAATTTTGATTAATTTTTATGTGCAGTACACTTTTATTAAGTTTTTTTGAAGCCCAATCATAACATCAATCACAAGTACAGAATCATCTGGGTCGCTGTTCACTCCTGCACAATAGCTGTGAGCCCATTTCTTACAAGCGACCCAGCCTTTAACTGATTTTGAGTTGAAATCGCCGCAGTAGAAACACAGAGTTGTCTCTCCTTCCCATCATTCTTTTTTTCCATTATTTCTTACCCCCTCCCCCCCGTTCCGCCCCAACCGTTCCGCTCCAAGAACACGTTGACGCTTAACTAGGAACTGACGCCCGAAAATAACGTTTATTCAGATGTTCAATTATACGAAACTAACGATTATTAGACGTACTTCAAACAAATATCGAGAATTACTGTAATTTAAATGCTTGAATATGACTTTCCATCAGGGATGCCGACTTCCAAAAAATATTGGGGGGCCCAAACTGGGGATCTTTCCCCGGGAAATTTTATAAGTAGTGAGTTTTCAGTTTTATAAGCATTTTAGAAGAGCCATATGATCAACATTAGAACCCTGATAACTCGAATCTCGATATCTGGACACTCCGGGGATAATCGACAAGCCTGACACATTTTTCCCTCACACCCATGACGAATTTTTGGGGGGGCTCGGGCCCCCTCAGGCCCCATAGAGTCGGCGCCACTGCTTTCCATCGATACAAATTCTTCCAAAGTTAGAAAACAACAGCTAAAAGTCACACAACTCTCAGTTCACGTGTTAACACTCAATTAACTAAACCAACATCGCTGCAGAAGATGAGAAATAGCAGGTTACTCTATATCCAATACTCTCTGGTGATTGACAGCAACTCCTTGACGTAAAAAACCCCGAACTTCATTCTGCCCCGTCCCGTTCTACCCCGTGTTCCTCTACATCAAAAATTGGTGTAATTCAGAATAAGTCGAGTTATGCCCAGTTAAGTTGTGGTTAATGGGTCTTAAGCTGTCTACCGCCTGCTGGGGATGAAAGCCTAAACCCAATTAGTTTATTTTGCACGAGTTATTCTCTGTGTTTTTGTTATGTTGCAGTACGTCGCATCTAGTGACAATAGATTTATATTCTAAATTACGTTTATGATTCAAAATTTTGTTTCTTAGAATATTCAGTGATGAGCTCTTTAATAAATTTTTAAAATAGTTAAGTGTACTTACGTAATTAATTTCAATTAATTTATCACGCGGAAATGCGGATAGTATACCAGAATTATTCACCATGATGTCCAATCTGTTATACTTGCACGCGGCCAGGTGAACACAGGCTGTACAAAACAAATTTATTTAAATTTGGGACAGGGAAGTTTACTTTAGCCAAGGCTCACATCGCAAAAATCCACGCTTATGAAAGAGTACCCTCACGATACCTTCAAATGATTCGAAGTTGCTGACATCTCCTTGTGCAAATTGGATATTATCCCATCCGTAAATAGATGCGAGACGGGTGGCAGTGCATTCTCCAAACTCTCTGTTCTCGTCAATTATGAACACCTGCAGTGATGAAAATACACACATGAGAGAATTCTAACAACTGTTTTGCATGACATGGCTGATTTAATTATCAAACCTTTGATCTTTCACCAAATTTATTGTACCTATACTTTCGTTGAGAGCTAACTTTAATCTCAGAGTATTTTAACAGAATATTTAATTAAGTTTGCTCGTGTTCATAGTCACTGGAATAAGTGAAAAAAATATTAGAGAAGGCCAGAAAAAAGTGGGGGTCGAGTGCTTTACTGAGACATTAAAATTTTCCGCGTTCATTAATTAATTTCTTTCATTTCCAAAAATTTTGTATTGCAGTAACGAATTAAGATATTTTCCTGCGCTAAAATTGCCAAATTATGAATATGAAGGAATGTGGTCTTTACCCTTACCTATTTTGCGGTCTTTTTGATTTACTTACCCTTTATTCTTCTAAGGCACATATCCTTCTTTCAGTTCGAAATTCGAATGATTATTCTGTCACGGATTGAATCACTTTAGACATTTTTGTTATTGAATTCTGGACGCTATATCAATATACTAACCGAAGATGTTTCAATAAATTAAATCGATTCAAGCGTGATGCAGTGTAAGTTCGACGTATGAAAATAAAAAGTAATTGAAAAAATAGTTGAAAATAGCACATACTTTTTATTTCAATATAAAAAGAAATCCTTGAAAATGTATAGTAACTTCGTACCATTGCTCCTACCTTAAGTAACTTATCGTACCTTTGCTCCTTGGCAAAGAAGCTCCTCCACTATTGAAAGACCAATTCCACGACTCCCTCCTGTGATGACAGCCACCTTTCCTCTCGGGTCCAATAAAGGCGGTTGACATGAGCATAAGTTTTTACTCGTATGATCAGTGGGGAGAGGAGGAGGAATGAGAGCTTTCATTCCCAATGACATCCCACCGATATCACTCCGTCTTTGAGCGACCTCCTTCATTGGTAGTGATGAATATCTCGCAACATTTTTTTTTAGCCCATTTTCTCTTGCATACGGTTTAGTGGTGAAAAGAGATGTACAACCCTGATGATCGGTCTTCCTGTACAACTTGGTGAAGTTCCTGTGATGTGAATTTATTAAATTGCTGTTTTGCTGTAAGGACAGTAGAGTCCTAGGTATTTTCTTGATAATATTAGTTGTCATTTTTCCTAATAAAGATGCGTTGTCTGCAAGATAAGATTTGGTATCAATTTTATCACTCCCATTTTATTGATCGTAATAACACGATACTTACTTTTATGGCTTCATCAAAAAGTGGATCGCAATCCGTAAAATTTTTCTATCTTTGCCTTCTTTAAGTGACTTCAATTCGTTATTTTTTGAGCCACTATCGTAACAAACAATGTTGAGTCATAGGAAGCATCTATTTAATAAATGGTTATGATTAGTGTGCATCACGATAGCTTTTTAGGAAGTTCTATAAGTCAAATAAAATGTCAGTGGTTGAATTGCAAAATATATACAAGAAAATTGGTAATATTAATTTTTAATTTAACCAAATACAATGACTGTGCTTGATTTTTATAAATGGTGCAAATTAACGCTTCTTCGGGGGAAACTATGTTTAGAACTCCCTATTGTTGGCAAGTTTAATCACTTACCTTATTTCTTGGAGCTGATTTTACGTAAAACTCATTGACTACTGCCTCAGCAAAGTAGAATCTGCTAATTAATGACAGGAAACTCTTTCACCCACAGCTTTCTGGGCAAAACTTTGATTCAATACAATGATAACTGATGGAGTTCAAATAAAGCCGTTTCCATGGAGTAGCTCGCACGGCTTCGGTTGACAGTCGTAAACTGGTAGTAAACAACCTAAAGTGACCTAACAACCTGTAATATTGGTGATTGTTTTTCGGGCTCAAACCGCGTTGACTCATTTTTTGCGGACATATTTTATTATGAGTCGACGCAGAATGAACCCGAAAAAATATCACCAATTAACTCATCGCGGAAGCCTCCGTAATAACCTGTAATATTGTTTTTAATATCAAGTATATAGGTAATTATATATTTATCTTCACTATGAATTCGCGTTTATAACAACAATATTCAGTTCCAAATCATATTCTTAATTTTTTAACTCTTCGCAAAGAAATCGCGTTTATAAAACGATGATCAATTCCAATTCACATTCTTAATTTTTTATCTCTTCACTGTGAATTCGCGTTTATAACAACGTTTTTTAGTTCCAAATATATTCTTAGTTTTTTATCTCTTCCTAATGAAATCGCGTTTATGACAACGATAATCAATTCCAATTCACATTCTTAATTTTTTATCTATTCACTGTGAATTCGCGAATAAAACAACGATTTTTAGTTCCAAATCATATTCTTAATTTTTTATCTCTTTGCAATGAAACGCGTTTATAACAACGATTTTCATTTACAAATCATATTCTTAATTTTTATCTCTTCGCATTGAATTCGCGTTTATAACAACGATTTCCATTTCCAAATCACATTCTCAATTTTTTATCTCTTTGCATTGAATTCGCGTTTATATCAACGATAAACAATTCCAATTCACATTCTTAATTATACATCTCTTCACTGTGAATTCGCGTTAATAACAACGTTTTTTATTTCCAAATCATATTCTTAATTTTTTATCTCTTCGCAATGAATTCGCGTTTATAACAACGAATTTCATATCCGAATCATATTCTTTATTTTTTATCTCTTCGGAATGAAATCGCGTTTATAAAAACGATTTACATATCCAAATCATATTCTTATTTTTCCATCTCTTCGCAATGAAATCGCGTTTATAACAACGATAAACAATTCCAATTCACATTCTTAATTTATTTCTCTTCACTGTGAATTCGCGTTTATAACAACGATTTTCAGTTCCAAATCATATTCTTAGTTTTTTATCTCTTCGCATTGAAATCGCGTTTATAAAAGCGATTTTAATTTTAAATCATATTCTTACTTTTTTATCTCTTCGCAATGAAATCGCGTTTATAAAAACGAAAATCAATTCCAATTCACATTCATAATTTTTTATCTCTTCACTATGAATTCGAGTTTATAACAAGGATTTTCATTTCCAAATCATAATCTTAATTTTTTTCTCTTCGCAATGAAATAGCGTTCATAAAAACGAAAATTAATTCCAATTGTCATTTTTAATTTAATTCTCTACAGTGTGAATTCGCGTTTAAAACATTGATTTTCATTTCCAATTCACATTGTTAATTTTTATCTCTAGGCATAGACTTCGTGTTTTTAACAACGATAAATGTTCCAATTCACATTCTTAATTATATATCTCTTCACTGTGAATTTGCGTTCATAACAACGATTTTCATTTACAAATCATATTCTTAATTTTTATCTCTTCGCATTGAATTCGCGTTTATAACAACGATTTCCATTTCCAAATCACATTCTCAATTTTTTATCTCTTTGCATTGAATTCGCGTTTATATCAACGATAAACAATTCCAATTCACATTCTTAATTATACATCTCTTCACTGTGAATTCGCGTTAATAACAACGTTTTTTATTTCCAAATTATTCTTAATTTTTTATCTCTTCGCAATGAATTCGCGTTTATAACAACGAATTTCATATCCGAATCATATTCTTTATTTTTTATCTCTTCGGAATGAAATCGCGTTTATAAAAACGATTTACATATCCAAATCATATTCTTATTTTTCCATCTCTTCGCAATGAAATCGCGTTTATAACAACGATAATCAATTCCAATTCACATTCTTAATTTTTTATCTCTTCACTGTGAATTCGCGTTTCTAACAACGATTTTCTTTCCAAATCATATTCTTAATTTTTTATCTCTTCGCAATGAAATCGCGTTTATAAAAACGATTTTCAATTCCAATTCTAATTCTTAATTTTTTATCTCTTCACTGTGAATTCGAGTTTATAACAAGGATTTTCATTTCTAAATCATATTCTTAATTTTTTCTCTTCGCAATGAAAACGCGTTTATAAAAACGATAATCAATTCCAATTATCATTCTAAATTTTATATCTCTAAACTGTGAATTCGCGTTTAAAACATTGATTTTCATTTCCAATTCACTTTGTCAATTTTTTATCTCTTCGCATAGACTCGTGTTTATAACAACGATAAACAATTCCAAATCACATTCTCAATTTTTTATCTCTTCGCATTGAATTTGCGTATATATCAACGATAAAAAATTCCAATTCACATTCTTAATTATATATATCTTCAATGTGAATTTGCGTTTATAACAACGTTTTTTATTTCCAAATCAATTCCTTAAATTTTTATCTCTACGCAATGAATTCGCGTTTATAACAACGATTTTCAGTTCCAAATCAAATCTAAGTTTTTTATCTCTTTGCATTGAAATCGCGTTTATAACAACGATAAACAATTCCAATTCACATTCTTAATTTTTTATCTTTTCACTGTGAATTCGCGTTTATAACAACGATTTTCAGTTCCAAATCATATTCTTAGTTTTTTATCTCTTTGCATTGAAATCGCGTTTATAAAAGCGATTTTAATTTTAAATCATATTCTTACTTTTTTATCTCTTCGCAATGATATCGCGTTTATAAAAACGAAAATCAATTACAATTCACATTCTTAAATTTTTATCTCTTCACTTTTAATTCGAGTTTATAACAAGGATTTTCATTTCCAAATCATATTCTTAATTTTTGATCTTTTCGCAAGGAAATCGCGTTTATAACAACGATTTTCAGTTCAAAATCATATTCTTAATTTTTCATCTCCTCATCGTGAACTCGCGTTTATAACAACGATTTTCAGTTCAAAATCATATTCTTAATTTTTTATCTCTTCACTGTGAATTCGCGTTTATAACAACGATTTTCATTTCCAAATCATATTCTTAATTTTTTACCTCTTCGCAATGAAATCGCGTTGATAACAACGATAATCAATTATTGTCAATTTTTTATCTCTTCGCATAGACTTCGCGTTTATAACAACGATAATCAATTCCAATTCACATTCTTAATTTTTAATCTCTTCACTGTGAATTCGCGTTTATAACAACAATTTTCAGTTCCAAATCATAGTCTTAATTTTTTATCTCTTCGCAAAGAAATCGCGTTTATAACAACGATTTTCTTTCCAAATCATATTCTTAATTTTTTATCTCTTCGCAATGAGATCTCGTTTATAAAAACGATTTTCAATTCCAATTCACATTCTTAATTTTTTATCTATTCACTGTGAAATCGAGTTTATAACAAGGATTTTCATTTCCAATTCATATTCTTAATTTTTTTCTTTTCACAATGAAATTGCGTCAATAAAAACGGTAATCAATTATAATTCTCATTCTTAATTTTATACCTCTACACTGTGAATTCGCGTTTAAAACATTGATTTTCATTTCCAATTCACATTGTCATTTTTTATCTCTTCATATAGACTTCGCGTTTATATCAACAATAAACAATTCCAATTCACATTCTTATTTATATATCTCTTCACTGTGAATTTGCGTTCGTAATAACGATTTTCATTTACAAATCATATTCTTAATTTTTTATCTCTTCGCATTGAATTCGCGTTTATATCAACGATAAACAATTCCTATTCACATTTTTAATTATATATCTCTTCACTGTGAATTCGCGTTAATAACAACGTTTTTAATTTCCAAATCATATTCTTAATTTTTTATCTCTTCGCAATGAAATCGCGTTTATAACAACGATTTTCATATCCAAATCATATTCTTAATTTTTTATCTCTTCGGAATGAAATCGTGTTTATAACAACGATTTTCATATCCAAATCATATTCTTAGCTTTTTATCTCTTCGCAATGAAATCGCGTTTATAACAACGATAATCAATTCCAATTCACATTCTTAATTTTTAATCTCTTCACTGTGAAATCGCGTTTACAACAAAAATTTTCATATCCAAATCATATTCTTAATTTTTTATCTCTTCGGAATGAAATCGCGTTTATAACAACGATTTTCATATCCAAATCAAATTCTTAATTTTTTATCTCTTTGCAATAAAATAGCGTTTATAACAACGATCATCAATTCCAAGTCACATTCTTAATTTTTCATCTCTTCCTTGTGAATTCGCGATTAAAACAACGATTTTCATCTTTAAATGATATTCTTAAATTTTTATCTCTATGCAATGAAATCGCGTTTATAACCACGATAATCTATTCATATTAACATTCTTAATTTTTTATCTCTTCACTGTGAATTCGCGCTTATAACAACGATTTTTATTTCCAAATCATATTTTTAATATTTTATCTCTTCACATTGAATTTGCGTTTATAACAACGATTTTCATATCCAAATCATATTCTTAATTTTTTATCTCCCCGGAATGAAATTGCGTCCATAACAACGATTTTCATATCCAAATCATATTCTTACTTTTTTATCTCTTCGCAATGCAATCGCGTTTATAACAACGATAATCAATTCCAAATCACAATCTCAATTTTTTATCTCTTCGCAATGAAAACGTATTTAAAACAACGAAAACCAATTCAAATTCACATTCTTAATTTTATATCTCTTCACTCTGAATTCGCGTTTATAAATACAATTTTTATTTCCAAATAATATTCTTAATTTCTTTTTCTCTTCGCAATTAAATCGCGTTGATAACAACGATATCCAATTCTAATTCTCATTCTAAATTTTATTTCTCTACACTGTGAATTCGCGTATAAAACAACGATTTTCATTTCAAATTCACATTCTCAATGTTTTATCTCTTCACATTGAATTTGCGTTTATAACAACGATTTTCATATCCAAATCATATTCTTACTTTTTTATCTCTTCGCAATGAAATCGCGTTTATAATAACGATAATCAATTCCAAATTACATTCTTAATTTTATATCTCGTCACTGTGAAATCGGATTTATAACAACGATTTTTATTTCCAAATAATATTCTTAATTTTTTATCTCTTCGCAATTAAATCGCGTTTATTACAACGATTTTCAATTCCATTTCACATTCTTAATTTTTTATCTCTTCACTGTGAATTCGCGTTTCTAACAACGATTTTCTTTCCAAATCATATTCTTAATTTTTTATCTCTTCGCAATGAAATCGCGTTTATAAAAACTATTTTCAATTCCAATTCACATTCTTAATTTTTTATCTCTTCACTGTGAATTCGAGTTTATAACAAGGATTTTCATTTCCAAATCATATTCTTAATTTTTTTCTCTTCGCAATGAAAACGCGTTTATAAAAACGATAATCAATTCCAATTGTCAATTTAAATTTTTTAACACTAAACTGTGAATTCACGTTTAAAACATTGATTTCATTTCCAATTCAATTTGTCAATTTTTTATCTCTTCGCATAGATTTCGCGTTTATAACAACGATAAACAATTCCGATTCACATTCTTTATTATATATCTCCTCATCGTGAACTCGCGTTCATAACAACGATTTTCATTTACAAATCATTTTCTTAATTTTTTATCTCTTCGCATTGAATTCGCGTTTATAACAACGATTTTCATTTCAAAATCACATTCTAAATTTTTTATCTCTTCCCATTGAATTCGCGTATATATCAAAGATAAAAATTTCCAATTCACATTCTTAATTATATTTCTCTTCACTGTGAATTCGCGTTAATAACAACGTTTTTTATTTCCAAATCATATTCTTAATTTTTTATCTCTTCGCAATGAATTCGCGTTTATAACAACGATTTTCATATCCAAAACAAATTCTTAATTTTTTATCTCTTCGGAATGAAATCGCGTTTATAACAACCTTTTTCATATCCAAATCATATTCTTACTTTTTTATCTCTTCGCAATGAAATCGCGTTTATAACAACGATAATCAATTCCATTACACATTCTAAATTTTTTATCTCTTCACTGTGAATTCGCGATTAAAACAATGATTTTCAGTTCCAAATCATATTCTTAATTTTTTTATCTCTTTGCAATGAAATCGCGTTTATAACACCGCTAATCAATTCCAATTCACATTCTTAATTTTTTATCTCTTCACTGTGAATTCGCGTTTATAACAACGATTTTTATTTCCAAATCACATTCTTAATTTTTCATCTCTTATTCGTGAATTCGCGTTTATAACAACGATTTTCAGTTCAAAATCATATTCTTTATTTTTCGTCTCTTCACTGTGAATTCGCGTTTATAACAACGATTTTCATTTCCAAATCATATTCTTAATTTTTTACCTCTTGGCATTGAAATCGCGTTTATAACAAAGATAATCAATTCCAATTCACATTCTTAATTTTTTATCTCTTCACTGTGAATTCGCGTTAATAACAACGTTTTTTATTTCCAAATCATATTCTTAATTTTTAATCTCTTCACATTGAATTTGCGTTTATAACAACGACTTTCATATCCAAATCAAATTCTTAATTTTTTATCTCCTCGGAATGAAATTGCGTCAATAACAACGATTTTCATATCCAAATCATATTCTTACTTTTTTATCTCTTCGCAATGAAATCGCGTTTATAACAACGCTGATCAGTTCCAATTCACATTCTTAATTTTATATCTCTTCACTGTGAATTCGCGTTTATAACAACGATTTTCATTTCCAAATCATATTCTTAATTTTTTATCTCTTCGCAATGAGATCTCGTTTATAAAAACGATTTTCAATTCCAATTCACATTCTTAATTTTTTATCTATTCACTGTGAAATCGAGTTTATAACAAGGATTTTCATTTCCAATTCATATTCTTAATTTTTTTCTTTTCACAATGAAATTGCGTCAATAAAAACGGTAATCAATTACAATTCTCATTCTTAATTTTATAACTCTACACTGTGAATTCGCGTTTAAAACATTGATTTTCATTTCCAATTCACATTGTCATTTTTTATCTCTTCATATAGACTTCGCGTTTATATCAACAATAAACAATTCAAATTCGTATTCTTATTTATATATCTCTTCACTGTGAATTTGCGTTCATAACAACGATTTTCATTCACAAATCATATTCTTAATTTTTTATCTCTTCGCATTGAATTCCCGTTTATATCAACGATAAACAATTCCAATTCACATTTTTAATTATATATCTCTTCACTGTTAATTCGCGTTAATAACAACGTTTTTAATTTCAAAATCATATTCTTAATTTTTTATCTCTTCGCAATGAAATCGCGTTTATAACAACGAATTTCATATCCAAATCATATTCTTAATTTTTTATCTCTTCGATAAACATGAAACAAATTCTTAATTTTTTATCTCTTTGCAATGAAATAGCGTTTATAACAACGATAATCAATTCCAAGTCACATCCTTAATTTTTTATCTCTTCACTGTGAATTCGCGATTAAAACAACGATTTTCAATTCCAAATCATATTCTTAAATTTTTATCTCTTTGCAATGAAATCGCGTTTATAACCACGATAATTTATTCATATTAACATTCTTAATTTTTTATCTCTTCACTGTGAATTCGCGCTTATAACAACGATTTTTATTTCCAAATCATATTTTTAATATTTTATCTCTTCACATTGAATTTGCGTTTATAACAACGATTTTCATATCCAAATGATATTCTTAATTTTTTATCTCCCCGGAATGAAATTGCGTCCATAACAACGATTTTCATATCCAAATCATATTCTTACTTTTTTATCTCTTCGCAATGAAATCGCGTTTATAACAACGATAATCAATTCCAAATCACATTCTCAATTTTTTATCTCTTCGCAATGAAAACGTGTTTAAAACAACGACAATCAATTCAAATTCACATTCTTAATTTTATATCTCTTCACTGTGAATTCGCGTTTATAACAACGATTTTTATTTCCAAATAATATTCTTAATTTTTTTTCTCTTCGCAATTAAATCGCGTTGATAACAACGATAACCAATTCTAATTCTCATTCTAAATTTTATTTCTCTACACTGTGAATTCGTGTATAAAACAACGATTTTCATTTCAAATTCACATTCTCAATTTTTTATCTCTTCACATTGAATTTGCGTTTATAACAACGATTTTCATATCCAAATCATATTCTTAATTTTTTATCTCCTCGGAATGAAATTGCGTCTATAACAACGATTTTCATATCCAAATCATATTCTTACTTTTTTATCTCTTCGCAATGAAATCGCGTTTATAACAACGATAATCAATTCCAAATCACATTCTCAATTTTTTATCTCTTCGCAATGAAAACGTGTTTAAAACAACGAAAATCAATTCAAATTCACATTCTTAATTTTATATCTGTTCACTGTGAATTCGCGTTTATAACATCGATTTTTATTTCCAAATAATATTCTTAATTTTTTTTCTCTTCGCAATTAAATCGCGTTGATAACAACGATAACCAATTCTAATTCTCATTCTAAATTTTATTTCTCTACACTGTGAATTCGCGTATAAAACAACGATTTTCAATTCCAAATCATATTCTTAAATTTTTATCTCTTTGCAATGAAATCGCGTTTATAACCACGATAATTTATTCATATTAACATTCTTAATTTTATATCTCTTCACTGTGAATTTGCGTTCATAACAACGATTTTCATTTACAAATCATTTTCTTAATTTTTTATCTCTTCGCATTGAATTCGCGTTTATAACAACGATTTTCATTTCCAAATCACATTCTCAATTTTTTATCTCTTCGCATTGAATTCGCGTATATATCAACGATAAAAATTTCCAATTCACATTCTTAATTATATTTCTCTTCACTGTGAATTCGCGTTAATAACAACGTTTTTTATTTCCAGATCATATTCTTAATTTTTATCTCTTCGGAATGAAATCGCGTTTATAACTACCTTTTTCATATCCAAATCATATTCTTACTTTTTTATCTCTTCGCAATGAAATCGCGTTTATAACAACGATAATCAATTCCAATTCACATTCTTAATTTTTTATCTCTTCACTGTGAATTCGCGATTAAAACAACGATTTTTATTTCCAAATCATATTCTTAATTTTTTATCTTTTCGCAATGAAATCGCGTTTATAACAACGATTTTCAGTTCAAAATCATATTCTTAATTTTTCATCTCTTATTCGTGAATTCGCGTTTATAACAACGATTTTCAGTTCAAAATCATATTCTTAATTTTTCATCTCTTCACTGTGAATTCGCGTTTATAACAACGATTTTCATTTCCAAATCATATTCTTAATTTTTTACCTCTTCGCATTGAAATCGCGTTTATAACAAAGATAATCAATTCCAATTCACATTCTTAATTTTTTATCTCTTCACTGTGAATTCGCGTTTATAACAACGGTTTTCATTTACAAATCATATTCTTAATTTTTTATCTCTTCGCATTGAATTCGCGTTTATAACAACGATTTTCATTTCCAAATCACATTCTCAATTTTTTATCTCTTCGCATTGAAATTGCGTATATATCAACGATAAAAAATTCCAATTCACATTCTTAATTATATTTCTCTTCACTGTGAATTCGCGTTAATAACAACGTTTTTTATTTCCAAATCATATTCTTAATTTTTAATCTCTTCACATTGAATTTGCGTTTATAACAACGACTTTCATATCCAAATCATATTCTTAATTTTTTATCTCCTCGGAATGAAATTGCGTCAATAACAACGATTTTCATATCCAAATCATATTCTTACTTTTTTATCTCTTCGCAATGAAATCGCGTTTATAACAACGCTGATCAGTTCCAATTCACATTCTTAATTTTATATCTCTTCACTGTGAATTCGCGTTTATAACAACGATTTTCATTTCCAAATCATATTCTTAATTTTTTATCTCTTCGCAATGAGATCTCGTTTATAAAAACGATTTTCAATTCCAATTCACATTCTTAATTTTTAATCTATTCACTGTGAAATCGAGTTTTGACAAGGATTTTCATTTCCAATTCACATTCTTTAATATATATCTCTTTACTGTGAATTCACGTTTATAACAACGATTTTCATTTCCAAATCATATTCTTAATTTTTTATCTCTTCGCAATGAAATCGCGTTGATAACAACGATAATCAATAATTGTCAATTTTTTATCTCTTCGCATAGACTTCTCGTTTATAAAAACGATAAACAATTCCAATTCACATTCTTAATTATATATCTCTTCACTGTGAATTAGCGTTAATAACAACCTTTTTTTATTTCCAAATCATATTCTTAATTTTAATCTCTTCGCAATGAATTCGCGTTTATAACAACGATTTTCATATCCAAATCACATTCTTACTTTTTTATCTCTTCGCAATGAAATCGCGTTTATAACAACGATAATCAATTCATAATCACATTCTTAATTTTTTATCTCTTCACTGTGAATTCGCGTTTCTAACAACGATTTTTCTTTCCAAATCATATTCTTAATTTTTTATCTCTTCGCAATGAAATCGCGTTTATAAAAACGATTTTCAATTCCAATTCTCATTCTTAATTTTTTATCTCTTCACTGTGAAATCGAGTTTATAACAAGGATTTTCATTTCCAAATCATATTCTTAATTTTTTTCTCTTCGCAATGAAATCGCGTTTATAAAAACGATAATCAATTCCAATTGTCATTCTAAATTTTATATCACTAAACTGTGAATTCACGTTTAAAACATTGATTTTCATCTCAATTCAAATTGTCAATTTTTTATCTCTTCGCATAGACTTCGCGTTTATAACAACGATAAACAATTCCGATTCACATTCTTTATTATATATCTCTTCACTGTGAATATGCGTTCATAACAATGATTTTCATTTACAAATCATATTCTTAATTATATATCTCTTCGCATTGAATTCGCGTTTATAACAACGATTTTCATTTCCAAATCACGTTCTCAATTTTTTATCTCTTCGCATTTAATTCGCGTATATATCTACGATAAAAAATTCCAATTCACATTCTTAATTATATTTCTCTTCACTGTGAATTCGCGTTAATAACAACGTTTTTTATTTCCAAATCATATTCTTAATTTTTTATCTCTTCGCAATGAATTCGCGTTTATAACAACGATTTTTATATCCAAATCATATTCTTAATTTTTTATCTCTTCGGAATGAAATCGCGTTTATAACGACCTTTTTCATATCCAAATCATATTCTTACTTTTTTATCTCTTTGCAATGAAATCGCGTTTATAACAACGATAATCAATTCCAATTCACATTCTTAATTTTTTATCTCTTCACTGTGAATTCGCGTTTATAACAACGATTTTTATTTCCAAATCATATTCTTAATTTTTTATCTTTTCGCAATGAAATCGCGTTTATAACAACGATTTTCAGTTCAAAATCATATTCTTAATTTTTCATCTCTTCATCGTGAATTCGCGTTTATAACAACGATTTTCATTTCCAAATCATATTCTTAATTTTTATCTCTTCACTGTGAATTCGCGATTATAACAACGATAGTCAAAATCAATTCACATTCTTAATCATTGATCTCTTTTTATAGTGAAATTGCTTTCATAACAACGATTTTCATTTCCATAATCACAATTTTAATTATTTATCTCTCCGCATTGCAATTGCGTTTATAACAACGGTTTTCATTTTCCAATCACAAGTTTAAGTTTTTGTCTCATTGAAATCATGTTTATAACAAAGATTTTCAATAGGGTTGTTCAACAATTTTTTTTACTGTCTTAAATGAAAGTTCACACCGAGGGGATACCGGCGGCAGTTTCAGCGCTTTTCTATTCAAAAATTTAGCCCTTAAACGGCAAGGCGAAAAGTGTGGAATACGAGGGTCGGCTCAAACGCTCCGAAAGCGCCAGATGGTTGCCGAAGGCATGCTGACGTCACACACAGCGAACTTCTCGCGGAACCCAGCGCTTTTTTTTACCCCTTCAACAAACCTGTGATCCTGCGTCAGCGAAGAAATAACGAGGGTGAAAATGGAGGGAATCAGGAAGAAGGCGCATATATATTGCTTTCTACCGCTTTGTAAATCGACCACAATGAGGAATACGGGAAAAAATTTAATGCTGTGCCCCTTAATTCTCGTCTGCGAAGGAAATGGTTCACTGCAGCAAGGCGAAATGACCACAAATCAGCGGAAAAACATCGTATTATTGCTGTGAATATCATTTTAATGCTAGTGTTAAATGTATACTAAATTCCATTGTTATATATAAGATTTATAACGTCAGTTAACGTGATATACTGTTTTACTTACGGTCTTCCTAGATAAGTCAAACGGATTTCGATCAAAAACAATTTTTATTGAAGTTATTAGAAGGAAAATAAATTACGAAAGATTAAGAATAATGTTTATACTACTATTCAATGATCACCGAAGTTAATTGATGCCAACTTAGTCTTAGATTTAGTACACCAGAGATTGCCATACAGTCGCCAAACATAATGTTTTTTTGATTCTCGAGCACATACTCAGCTGGCAGTTTTGGAGTTGGTGGAAACAATAATACAATTGACTTAATAATGAAGTCACCGCAAGAGGTACTTAGGAATACCTAAAGATCCAATGTACGTCATTGATTTTTTCTTTGGAATATTTAAGTTTGCCACCAGAGACATTTTTATCACCATCATCAAAATTGAAATCAAATTACAGCTTGGAGAGATTAGGAGACCAATATCAAATCAGTAAGACAACAGTTTCTTCTACTACCCACACAACTTAATCTCTTATTTCAAATTACTTTAAAAATTTAATAATTTTTCCGAAGCATAACAAATTTGATCTACCTTTGTCTTTTCAAGCCAATTACAGCAATGTGCAGAATATAACTGAATGTTTAGAAATTCAAATTCAAAAGCCCTTTGATCCAATTAAACAAGCTTTGACGTGGAATGAGTATAAAAAATGTAATGCCAGTACCTTTTGAACAAAATGAATTTGTAAATTTTGTTTCCTTCTGGGTATGGCGGAAGAATAAGTGACAACAATTTTTTTCCTGTAGTTTTTTTCTTATTATGTGCTCAGGACAAACTCTTCTTTTCATAGTGTAGGTATATATTATTCCCTTTTAAGTGGATATAACAAACTGCTGAATCGCTGTATTCTTCTCTAGCAGCGCTGAAATAGTTTTCAACCCCTAGACCCATAGCACACGCCGATTTTGGACGGCCGTCCACATTCCAATAGTGAACAATGGAAGGGCATGGAAGCTTGCACACTTACTGACCGCGCACCGGCACCGGTAAAAAGTCGGTTATAATATATATATAGCTAATGACCATTGCCACTACGGATCTCCAGCCGGCTCAACAACTAAGCAACTTATCTTTTCACTGTAAAAATCCGGCGTGTGTGCAAGCAGCGCTTCACCGGTAAAATATCGGCCGGTATATTACTGGCTATACAAAATCGGTGCGTATACAAGAGGCCTTTCAGTAATCTTCACAAGAATAAATACTGACAACAATTCGGAATTCTATGTTACGATGCAGACGAATCTGAGACGAGCAAAATTGATTATTTTACGATATTAGTTCCCATTAGTCGACATAGTTTTTAAAGGCTAGAAATCATCAATAGCCTTTAAAACTAAAAAAACGAGCATTGTGAGACAGGGATTGTTAATATAATATGAAATGTATCCCTCGAGAACCATTTCAGCGTTTACCAGGGTATAAATCGAATAAAAATGGAAGCCAGCCAAGGCCGAGTAAATCGTAACAAAATTAAGTATTTGATACAAAATATACTCATAAGTACAATTAACATATTCTACATCGTTATCATAGTTAATATGCATTAATTCTTACCTTGCCCGCTTGACACCTTGAATTTTTGGAGCGCTAAAAATGTCATTATTAGACTTATTTTCTGAGTATTTTAATTTTTTTCTTGCCTTGACCTCTATTTATTGATGAAAAATGAGCATCAGAGCACTCATATTAGGCACAGTATTAGAATTAGCCCTCACAAAACCACAATCCGAAGGCATTTCTCACCACGGCATCCACAAATTCAAGCACGGCTCGGATAACGGCGTTCACCGAAAGCGTGCAGTCAGCGAAGTAGCTGTGTGTGACGTCACAGCCATTCGAGCCTGACTTCCCGCCGTAACGGGCCGTTTCAAAAGCGCACAAAGTTTCATCGGAGCACAAAAGAAAATGTAATGCACCTATTGCAGAATTTTTTTCACCAATGTGAATTATTAGCCAAAACTCATCGTTAGCATCTACTTAAATGGGTAATTTCGTTTGAGGTTAACACCCCTATTCCCAATCACAAATTTTATTTTTTTCTCTTCGCAGTGAAATCACGATAATATCAAAGATTTCATTTCCAAATCACATTCTCATTTTTTTCTCTTCGCAGTGAAATCGCGTTTATAACCTCGATTTTCAATTCCAAATCACATTTTTTGTATCTGATCTCTTCACAGTGATATCACGATTATATCAAAGATAGTCAATTATAAATCACATTTTTAATTTATATCTCTTCCCATCGGAATCGCGTTTCGCGTTCATAACTACGATTTCCAAATCCGAATCATAATTTTAAGTTTTTATCTCTTCGTAGTGAAGTTGCGTTTAAAACAACGATTATCAATTCCGAATCACAATTTTAATTTATTTTCTCTTCACAGTGAATTCGCGTTTAGAACAACGATTTTCAATTCCAAATCACATTTTTAATTGTTTTAATCTTCCTAGTGATATCGCGTTTACTAGAACGTTTTTCATTCTAAATCACATTTTTAATTTTTTATCTCTTTACAGTGATTTGCGTTTATAACAACGATATTGAATTACTAATCATTATTTAATTTTTTTATCTCTTCATCGTGAAATCGCGTTTATAACAACGATTTTCAATTCCAAATCACATTTTTAATTTTTTTCACCCTTCGCAGTGAAAAAGCGTTAATATCACCGATATTCAATCCCAAATCACATTTAAAAAATTTTTTTTCTTCAAAGTGAAATCGAGTTTATATCAACAATATTAATTACCAAATCACATTTTTAATTTTTTATCTCTTCGCGGTGAAATCGCGTTTGTAATATATATTTTCATTTCCAAAACACATTTTTTATTTTTTAACTCCTGGCTGTAAAATCGCGTTTAATACAAGGATTTTCATTTTCCAATCACATTCTTAATTTTTTATCTCTCCGCAGTGCAATTGCGTTTATAACAAAGGTTTTCAATTCCAAATACAATTTTAGTTTTTTATCTCTTCGCAGTGAAATCTGGGAAATTCGTATTGTCACATTTTTAATTTTTTATCTCTTTACAGTGAAATCGCGTTTACAACAGGGATTTACCTCTTGAAATCACAATTTTAATATTTTAACTCTTCGCAGTGAAATCGCGTTTATGACAGGGTTTTTCTATATCAAGTCACATATTTAATTTTTTCACTTTTCGCGGTGAAATCGTATTTATACCAGGGAAATTCCATATCAAGTTCAATTTTTAATTTTCCCTCTTCGTGGTGAAAATGCCATTATTACAAGGATTTTCCTTATAAAGTCACATTTTTAATTTTTATCTCTATGCAGTTAAATCGCGTTTATATCAAGGATATTCAATATCATGTCACATTTCTAAGTTTTGCACACTTCGCAGTGAAATCGCGTTTATTACAGGGATTTTCCAATTCAAATCACATTTTTAATTTTTTTTTACTCTTCACAGTTAAATCGGGTTTATAACAAGGATTTTCAATTCCAAATAAAATTTTCAACTTTTTCCTATCTTTGCAGTTACATCAGGTTTATAACAAGGTTTCTCATTTCCACGTAATATTTTTATTTTTTTCACTCTTCGCAGCGAATTCGCGTTTATAACAAGGTTTTCATATTAAACTGACACTAATGCAATTTTGTTTGTAAAAGATGGCTGACGAATGATACTCAAGAAATATATTTTTTTGGTCTCTTTAAGGATTTTTAGGATATATTTTTTTGTTATTAAAATTATCGATGTGGAAATTGAAATGTTAAATATTTTTTGATGTTTTACAATATCCTAATAAAATTCTCCTCCTCGCCAAATTGAACCCCCGAAGCCAGCTCATCAGTCGTTAGAGCGAGAACGGAACTCATCTAAGGGCATTGGATACGATCCCGATCCGTTAACGACGCGACGCACAGTGGTCTGAAATCGGAAAAAGCTGGACAAAAGTCCAAAATTGCGTTTTTTGAGGTAGAGACTTGAAACTTGGCGTATATACTCACAAATAGTTGGTGATCACGGTATAATAAGTTATTTCTCCTATATCTAATCCGTTACTGAGATACAGGGGATCAAACATGACCAAATTTCCAAAAACACGCCCGATCTCGTTTTTCTCCGAAAAACTTCGGAGTTAAACTGCTGGTAGAGTTTTTGAAGGATTTTAATGCAGTAAAAAACGTTATATTCCAAAAATATGGTACTTTATCTACATTTTCCATTATTTTTTAACTTTTTGGTTAGTATTGGTGCAGTATAATGTCGCAAAATGGCGGACCCTTTTTTCTGGCCAAATTTGACATAAAGTAGACAATATCTTTAGTTTAAGAAAAAACATATCTCCAATTTTCCTCAGAGTATTTAATAGACATCATTTAAGTGAATGGAGCAAAAATCTTTGAAAAAAGTTTGCCCCTTCATTAATGAACGCGATTTTTCGATCGCGCTGCACGTCCCGGCTCCGCGACACGGGGGCCTAGAGACTCGGGGACACCGTTGGATATTTCACTTTGTTTGGAACTTAATTATTTAAAATCGTAATTTTAACCACACTATACAGTCTCTATTGACCCAAAATACTTAACTGAAGACATTACTAGAATATTGGATCGATATACTTGGTTACTGAACGCCGTAACTCTGGTAAACATGCTTTGGTTTCGAAACCTAACTGAATCATTACACTTTTTCTTTCACTACGGAAGCACATTAGGAACACCCTTTGGGTAGGATTTAAGTTTTCTCGCGAAGCTTGCCATGCACAGTTACCAGGAAACGGCCGCGCGGTATCATAAAATGTCCCTTTTCGCACGCTCCTCCTCGGCGTGGGTGAAAAGGGAAAGAATTAGTGAAAGAATCCGGGCTGCAGCCTTTCCTGGTAACTGTGCATGGCAAGCTTCGCGAGAAAACTTAAATCCTACCCAAAGGGTGTTCCTAATGTGCTTCCGTAGTGAAAGAAAAAGTGTAATGATTCAGTTAGGTTTCGAAACCAAAGCATGTTTACCAGAGTTACGGCGTTCAGTAACCAAGTATATCGATCCAATATTCTAGTAATGTCTTCAGTTAAGTATTTTGGGTCAATAGAGACTGTATAGTGTGGTTAAAATTACGATTTTAAATAATTAAGTTCCAAACAAAGTGAAATATCCAACGGTGTCCCCGAGTCTCTAGGCCCCCGTGTCGCGGAGCCGGGACGTGCAGCGCGATCGAAAAATCGCGTTCATTAATGAAGGGGCAAACTTTTTTCAAAGATTTTTGCTCCATTCACTTAAATGATGTCTATTAAATACTCTGAGGAAAATTGGAGATATGTTTTTTCTTAAACTAAAGATATTGTCTACTTTATGTCAAATTTGGCCAGAAAAAAGGGTCCGCCATTTTGCGACATTATACTGCACCAATACTAACCAAAAAGTTAAAAAATAATGGAAAATGTAGATAAAGTACCATATTTTTGGAATATAAAGCCGTGTCCCAATTGGCCATTTGGCTATGCCAATTCCAGGATTTAGCCATGACGCCATCTTGGAAGGATGTCCCAACTCGTTAGCCAGCATAAGGGAGGGAATTTAGGCAGCTAACGCGGCCGCCAGATTTAGGCATCGAGGAGTGCATCCTTCGCCCCACTTTTCCCATGATTCAAAGCGTGCAAAGCGTCTTCAGGAGAAAGGGCATCATGGCTGTCAACAAGGGATAGTACTTGTTTGCAAGTAGTGTTGATATTTTGAGACTTGTTCGAATAATTATTAATTTTTATTTTGTTTGTAATAATGAAATTGCGTTAATGGAAGTGTAAGAATTACGGAGAAATTAGTTAAAGAGAAGGCGGCGTTAATTTTAATGCTAATTAATGTTTATATGCTTCTTGTGTATGTATATGTTATTTTATAACTTTTTATACCGATCACATGTTATCTTTTGCTACCGTTTACTTTTCTAACGTGTTAAATAATGCTTATTGATGTTTATATGCTTCTAATATATTCTTAATTATGTAACACTATGTCTAAATTCTTATTTAACACTTTTTGTACATTAGGTTAACACCCGTAGAATAAACAATTATTATTATATGTTATTGGACAAAGTCCCGAAATTGGAATCGGAATAAGTAACAAAAATTAAAATGTATGGTGATTAAAAGATGATACCGAAACCTGATTTATGTACGTAAACCATACTTTAAATTAATCCCAGATCAGACGGTAACCGTTTGAATAGACTAAATAGACCTGTTCTAATAATACAAAACTAAAAATTAAATTGCTAAAATATAAGGAATTCAAAAAAGTACTTGGTTGAGAGACGATTTAAATATTACAAACCAATTAAAAGGGATATACGTTAACATTTCGCCACAAACTTAGCTAAAACCTCTTTAACAAAACCATACGGAACTAAAAATACGAATTTGAAAGTATACCCCTACTTTACTATTACAAAAAGGTTGTCTAAGATACTAAAATTATGATTAAATACTCTTCTCCGACATCTAATACTCAAAATCACATTTTAACAATTTAGGGTGGGTTTTGTTCATCATTTGTTCAAATCATTCCGATTATCTCTTGTTTTGCATTGGCCTAGTGCCCAGTAGATGGCAGCACCTCCGTAAGGATGTCCCAATTCATGCTCCCTTGTGGTTGGCTGCCCAGAATCTGGCTGGCTAAATACATGATGCCTAATGGCTAACGTGTTGGGACACGGCTTAACGTTTTTTACTGCATTAAAATCCTTCAAAAACTCTACCAGCAGTTTAACTCCGAAGTTTTTCGGAGAAAAACGAGATCGGGCGTGTTTTTGGAAATTTGGTCATGTTTGATCCCCTGTATCTCAGTAACGGATTAGATATAGGCGAAATAACTTATTATACCGTGATCACCAACTATTTGTGAGTATATACGCCAAGTTTCAAGTCTCTACCTCAAAAAAACGCAATTTTGGACTTTTGTCCAGCTTTTTCCGATTTCAGACCACTGTGCGACGGCCGGATTTGAATCCAAGCGTCGAATAAGTCGAATAGGCACAGTTCAGTTATGAGAATGACCACATTTTATGTTCATTTAAGTGAACATTTAATCTCATTGAACCAAATTATTCCAAACAAAATAACCCATAACTTTCCCCCAAAATATCTAAACCTAATGAAAGATGCAATGATTGGTTAGTTGGTGAATGATAAGATGGAATTAAACATGAATACTACAAAACTTCACAATTTGGCAGCTACAAAAATATACGGTGGCAAGCATCAATAAGAAAATTACAAGCTCCTCGTTCAGGATACTGTGAAAAGTCTTAAGACGACAGAACGGGAGAATGGGGAACTTGCATGAATTTTTTTTATTTCACAGGCGGACAGAAAATTATTTTCTGAATACAACAAAGAAATCCGCAGGTATATCCGAGTTTTCCTTCGCGAGATATTTAATGATAAATATAACGAATTTTAAAGCGCGGGAAAAACTCCCTCACCCCCCAAGCCACTGCCGACGAAGCCTCGATGACGTCAAAGGTGCCTAAACATCACGCGAAGCTACTGTTGTGATTGTTTGTAATAGTTGCCAGCAGTTGTGAGAGCTTCGTTTGTTAGACGTGTTGATTATTTTATATTTAAAGATAAATATCCGACGATAGAGGCATGGAAGCCCTCATATTTTGCATTATTTATAATATTAATATCTGAGTAACGGCATAAAATATAAAACTGGAGCAGTTAAACCAAACATTTTATAATGCCTAAATAACATCGTTGTAGGAGTCTGAGCCACGGCCATTGGAAGGGGGATACGTTAATTGTAATTTGATGTTATCGACGGCATATCATTCATTTAAGTATGTAATTATAACGATTTTGATGTTTACTAATGTCCGCTTAGCTTTTATATACAATAACTTTATCCGTTTATTCGTAGGAACCGGAGAATTCGTCGTTTAGACCTGTCTGTGCTTGTATTATGGGGTGAATTCCAGTCAATGCAACTTTTGCTCGCTGATTGGAGACATCTAGGAACATTTTTGTGCCAAAATAGTGTTATTTTCAACGTGACATCTCCCGTTAAGCTACTGCTAATAATCGCAGTGACAGTGGTTGTAATGCACAAAGTTTGACGAGGTTGAAAAATATCGGCCAAGAGTAGTGTTCCATCGTGATTGAATTGTAAAAAGTGCTATTACGCTATCGATAAATGTCTAACAGTAGTGTAAAAATTGTCAGTGGCGTGCTAATCTCCGTTGTTCACCGTAGATATGACATTTCACGATCACGCTATTGAAATAAAAACTGTGTGTGAAGTTTGTTATTCCATTATTTCAACGAATAGTAGTGAGAAAAGTCACCTGTGTCACTTGTGTGGGCTAATTTAAGGGTTTAAATCAGTGAATAAATAGTTGTTTTCATCATAACGAGTTCTGTTATTGTAAGTTGTAGGTGATGAATATAAGAATGTGACAGTGACTTCCAGTTTTTGATAAGAGTATTTGCCTATTTCCCACTATATTTTTATGGTATATGCTAGTATATTGTTCATGGATTTACCTATATTATTGAAATAGGTTGTAGCTTGTGTGTGTGTTGGCAGCGGAACCGATTCGCGATCTCACATGTGGATTGTGTGCAGACTGTTTTGCTGTGAATTCGTACCGTAGGACGGATAGGACTGCCTTCTCCACTAATTCGGCGTTGCCAAATTCAACAGCACGGCTTACTCTAATGTCAACAGCACAGCTTACGATCGTTATCCTCCAGTATTACAAGTTTCTTTTACATCTCGATTTGCCGCCGACGTATAGCAATAATTTGTCTTAACAAATTCCATGAGGGTCGTGGCATCAATTTTTGGTGTCCTAAAAAAAGGCTGGTGTCCTAACACCCCATGCCACACGCCTTTTAGGCGGCTTGCGGGGTATTATGTAGATGTAGATGAATTTCAGGTGTACTATTCGAACGAGTGGCAACGCTATCATCCATTTTTCTGATAACTAAAACATACGAAGTGAAACGCTTGTACTTCATCATCCCGATGTCGCATTATTAATATCCCAAGTAATATTCTAGGCACAATAGCAATAGGAAAACTTGCCCAAGAACAACAGAACAAAATAAAGTGACGATGAGCGGCTAAATACTCCCTCAAAACAAATTTTACACCATGCGCTCAGCGTATTTCCCAACTCCCTACGGTTGTTTAGGCACCTATGACGTCACGCCTGGCCTCGGCAACGCTCAGGTGTCTTCGCGCAGTGGTCGCAGAGAAATTTTTCTCGATTTTAAATGCAATTTTTTTATTTCTTTTGATGTTGAATGGAGAAACTGAAGGTATTTTTGCGAGCTAATGTATCCATTTGACTTATTCAAAATAGTTTTTAGAGCAATCTACGACCCATGCAAGTTCCTCATTGTGATACAGAATGTAGGCAAATATGACTTTCTCGTCAAATAAAATAAAAGAGTTAAACACGTAACGGAAACTCGTTCGTGTGTGAGAGAAGCTTTCGAAAGGAAACAGTCAATGATGGGGGGAAGGGATCTCTGATCAGGACGATCTCCGGGGAGATTCGTGAGTACTTAATTTTACTGTGATGCGGCTCCTTACTGGATCCTTGCTCCGGTCACAGTCCATAGTACTCGTTGACGTTGCACGCGAACTGCGTTGTCTCCATTCGGCATCAGGAGTGCCTTCCTTCCACAGTGGATGATTCAGCAGTCCACCTCGTAGCGGCTGTGGCCGGCTCTACTAGTAGCGGCTCCCCCTTCCACTCTCAAGTTCTTCCGTCTTTATCTCTCTCCGAGTCACACAACTCTTATGCAGGTTCGTCTAGGAAATCGTCTGCCCTTCATCTGCCCACGTTCACACATTTCTGCCCCTTTTATATCCCACCAAAAAAACATATGATACTCGAAATGCACTGTGGTTCGTAGATGACCACCAAAATAGCGCCAAGTACCCGCTTGACCTGAACGCCGCGCGGATCGCGACCAGCGAAAAACAAGCGCGTCAGGGAGGGATGTAACGACCCTATCGTTACAATATATATTAATGACTAAATGTTATTAGAATAAGGTCAATGCATCAAAACATATTTAGTATTTCAATTTCCACAACAATAATTTTAAAAACTAAAAAATATATTCTTTAAATGGGAACACGATAATTATATGGTAATTATATTCCGTCAGCATTCATTTACACAACAAATTTCATTAGTATAAGGGTAATATACAAATAAATATTTAGATACCTGCAAAAAATGCTTTTGAGAACATGCAATTTTTATCGCCAGTAAAATCATCCGTCTTCTTTTAGACACAAGGTTTTATTTTTATCATTGTAATACATCAACAAATAACTATTAACAATAAATAAATAAATAAAAAATAAACTTTTATCAAATCGCCAATTTTCAAACCTCAAAACTAAAAGTCTAAAATCCTTTTGAGAAGATGAAATATATATCGTAAATATAATTCGTAAGGCTTTCTTTCCAGAAATTTTTTTTCTTAGTAGCATGTTAATATGTCAACAAATATTTATCATTTTAAATTTTACACCCAGAATTTTAATAGCTGAAAAATATATGCTTAAAGTACTTTTGAGAATACGAATTTTATAATGCTAATATTATTCGCCAGTCTTCATTTACAGGCTAAATTTTATTAGAAATTAAGTTAAAAATGAATCAAGAATTTTGCATTTCTACATCGGTAATTTCAAAACCTCATAAATATGTTCCTTAAATTCTTATAAAAGCAAGAAATATATCTTTGGTAGAATTCGTCAGCCTTTATTTACAAACATAATTTCATTATTATCTGGTTTATTTATATCTAAAAGAAATATTTAGCATTTTATTTTCACATCGAGTTTCTAAGAAACTCAAAAATGTGTCATTAAAATAATAATGAGAATATGAAACTTATATAAAAATATAAAATTAAATAAGTAAATATAATTCGTCAAACTTCATTTGCATGCAAATTTATTTATAGTTATCATGTTACCTCAAAAATATATGCTTAAAACACTTTTGAGAACACGAAATTTATATCGTAAATATAATTCGTCAGGCCTCATTTAAAGACGATTTTTTATGGTATCATGTTTATGTATCGGCAAATATTTATCATATTCATTCCACATCAAGAATTTTAAAACCTAAAAAAATATGCTTAAAACACCTATAATATCACAAATTTTATAACGTGAATATGACTCGGCTACTCTCATTTCTGGACGAAATTTTATTAGAATATAGTAAAGCATCAAAAAATATTTAGACTTTCAATTTCCACATCGATAATTTTAATAACTGAAAAATATATCCTAAAAATACTTACGAGACCACGAAATATATTCCTCGAGTATAATTCGTCAGCCTTCTTTTACAAACAAAATTGCATTAGTATCAGTTTAATATGAAAATTAACATTAAGCTTTTCACTTTCAACATCGATTTTTTTCGAATCTTTAAAATATTAGCTAAATATACTATTGGGATTATGAAATTTTTGTCTGAAATAGAATTCATCAGGCTTCATTCCCAGACGAATTTATCATTAATAGACAAATTACGTTTAAGTTGAGGCTTGACAATTCAAGGACCAAAGAAATGGGAAGAAGAATGAAAAATCAGTTTTGTCATAAATAAATATTTTTCTCTTTAGAAGTATACTAGCTGACCGGGCGACTTCGTACCTCCTAACAATCAATTAACTTATAGTATAGTGACACCATTTTTAAATCAAGAGCGCCTGCGCTGTTTTTAATCATATTTGAATTATTATTATAAAATAAGTATATAAATTCAATTAAACTACATAAAAGAGTATCAAAAATGCTTCAGAAAGACATTTTCTCTATTGAATCTACATAGGGTGGATCGTAGCACGTTTACGCGGACTTTTTTCAATGAATTTTCTTACGTTTTAATTTAAGAAACTTTGGGCATTATGGTTTTATAAAGCAGATAATGAAATAAAAATTATACGCATTCATTTGTTGGCTAATTATGCTATTAACCGTAAAAAGAAAATTTTAGGTCCAAGTCCGTAGCGTAAACTTGGCCCGTTCACGGGGCAGGTTAACGCAACGCTAGACCGACGCTTGATGTATGCTCAAAATCGTCTAAGAAAAGCCCCTATAAAGCAACATTCGTATCAAATGACTTTAGGCGCGCCAGTTATAGTATCTCTGTTTGGAAAGAATGCACTGCTTAAGCGTGCTGCATGCGTAAACGCACCACGGTGTGCCCTACACATTCGGGTTTAATGTCTTGCGTCAAGCACCTTTTGAAAAACAACAGTTTTTGTTTGAACAGGCGCAAGAAAAAGCGGATGAAGCTACATAAATATAGCGAAGCAAAGCAGTGACGCAGCGTGGGGGGGGGGGGTTTTGGGGGGATAAAAACCCCCCAAAGAGCTCAGAGAATTTTTTTTTTAATTTTGTTACTAATATTAGAGGGACGAATGAGTAGCAAACAAAACATATTTAACTATTTACACAGCCGCAGAGCCCACCATTTTGAACCATTTATCTTAAAAAAATGTCTGGGGGAGAGCCCCCACACCTCTCGCTTACCTTGGCAGGTTTTCTATACCCTACAGACCCGTCAGTACCTATTAGCTACACCTGAAACCCCCCCTATCCTTAATTCCTAGCTGCGCCCTTGAAGCGAAGGAAGAAATACAGCGGATGGTTTACCGACTCGTAAACATACCACATATTATTGACCATGAGAAAATCATAGGTTTTCATTGGCACATGAGCACAAACATCACAGAAACTGAAAGACTGACCATGCGATTTGTAAATCGTTATCACGAATGCAACACGAATTGGAAAAAAAATTGAATACGTTTAAGCTCAAAAGGGCTTATAAGTTGGGATAATGGAATCTTTGGAATGAGAACTTCCTCATATTTGAGTTTTCCTTTGAGTAAAGTCACGTGAATCACATTCATTATCAGTTTTTTTAATCACCAAACGCTTTCCTTTGGATAGTTTTGTTTGGTTTCGGTGCAGCCGTTCTCGAGTTATAAGTGTTCTAACTAACACGAGTTTCGACTTTCTTTTTATATGTATAGAGTATTATTTTAAAGAGTTGCATAAATGTTGCAAGTACGATGCGCGGGAGTTTCATAAATGTTGCAAGTGCGTTGCTGGAATTGTATAAGTGTTGCAGATATGTTTCACCAAAGGTTGCAGTTATGTTGCCATTACCCTATTAGCACCAAAAGGATTATATATATAGATTTAATACGTATCATAGTATACACTGTATACTAGGGCGGATCGCAAAAATCGATTTTTTTCAAATCCATCTGGCCCAATGAAAAAAAGTTGTGGGACCGATCAAAAATAAGGCCTGAAAATTTTCAGACCTGTACGTGAACCCCTGACCCTCGCTCAAATGCAATTTAGGGGGGGAAGGTCAAAATTCGAAAAATATAATATTTTATGGTCATTTCCTATAGATTTTGCCGAGTTACTGCCCTTTAGGGCAAAAATTTCGTGCATTTTGACGTATCTGCCACCGTTTAGCCACAAAATGCCTAATTTGAGTCCGCGTCCGCGAAGAAAATATTCCAACGCCCACGCAGCGTCGCGGATACCAGAGCCGCAGGCCGATCCCTTCCCCTCCACGCTCGCTTCTCCCCCTCCCACGCCTCTAATACAGCAAAATTCATTCCGCGCATGCTGCTAGGAGGTCGTTTATCTTTGATAATATAAATCAGAAGATGGTAGAAGGTAAAAAACGATGCGTAGTGAGACGACTTGTCCCTTATTTGGCGCCTCGTCGGCGTTAAACAAATCGATGTTACCAACTTTTAGAGAAGTGATGAAATATTTTCAGATCTGCGCACGCAGGAAAGGAGACTACGATCTATGAAGACGCCTCCTCGATATTATGTATGTATAAAATACATGCAAATGTCCTCTACCACGCAGATAAGATCTAGATCATGACGCAGTAAGGTATCAAGGATCATGGATCATCAGGCATGTATAAAATATGTATAATATACAGATTTGCAAATCTGTGTACCGATGTATTTCGAAATCTTAAATATATAATCGTTTTGGTGCTACTAGGATACGTTGCAAAAACATAAGGACTTTTGACTGGTTTTACATCGTTGCCATTACGTGTTGTAGTAACTCCATGTTGGTTGCAGCCCAATGTTTCTGCAACGTTTTCACAGCACTTTTGGTTTACAGGGCTATACCTTTAATAAGATTCGTCAACTTTCATTGAAAGCCAAAATTTCATTAGTATCAGCTTAATATATCAAAAATTATTCAGCATTACAATTTCCACATCGAGGATTTTAAGAACTCAAAATGTGTTAAGGGAACACGGATGAAGTGTGACGAATTCTGTAAACGATGTGCATGTCGTGTTCTGTTAAGGAATTTAGTATATATATTTGAGTTTTTTAAATTCTCTATGTGCAAATTGAAATGCTCAATATTTGTTGATGTACTCGGTGGAGACTAATGAAATTTTGTCTGTGAATGAAGTTGGACGAACCCTATCAACTATATAAATATTTGTTATTTTGAGGATTTTAGCACATATATTTGAGTTTTTTTAAATTCTCGATGTGCAAATTGAAATGTTCAATTTTTGTTGACGCTATTTATCGATAATGTTTTCTTGGTCAAAATTGGGAATGCTTCGAGGGCAGAAGTTCAATGGGAAGTACTAGTTAGATGTAAAATCTTTGCCCGCTATAAACCCCAAATACTTTTTCCCCTTTTCAAAGCACAAATTCTTAATGTTTGAGAGACTTTGGTTTTGAAAATGGCGCTTCACATCCATTTTCGGCGTCGTGTGAAAACAAATGCATTCGCATGTTCCAGCTGCGTAGTGATGATCAAACGTAAACAAAGATCAATCCACACCTACTTTCATTTGCAGTCCTTATCCTGATTGTAAACAATGAATATTCTTCCGAAGAAGAGGTTAGTTTTATATAATAATTATCTGTTTATGTTATTATCGTCCTATTAATTTGTCTTATTCCTGAATTTTATTTCATAGTTCTGCTTGGAGCATTTTAACGCCTTTCATCAGACAACCATATTTCTCTAACACTCAGCGTTTATTGTTCTTAATTTTTAGATGGCACGTGAGGACCAAGGAGAATATTGCCCGCGTTCGGAAAGATGAAGCCGAAGCGGCCGAAAAGGAAAAAGAAACCCAAAGGAAAATTCTTCTAGCCGTACGTATTTCTGCTGATGAAAGAATTTTCTCTGCATCTCTTATTGGCATCTTTTCTATGGCTGATCAGCCCCATAAATTACTTGTAGTAAATTGTGAATTATCTTGTTTGCATTAGAATATGAATTTCATTTTCGACCGAGGTGGATGCTGTAATTACTCATTAATGTTGGCCATGAACTCCAGTTTAATTCAATATTATTATAGGAGACATCCTGTTAATAAAATTACTCATCCGTGTATCACTGGTAGCCCACGCATGTATTTTTTAAATAACTTGCATAGTCATAAAATAAATTTTAATTTTAACGCATCTGTAGACACACTAATTAGAATTGTAGCAATTCTAATGTTACCAAGAATTATGTGATCTGGTACTATTATATCCCGGGTGACGACCTCGTACACCCCCGGATAAAATAGTCGTCGTGGGAGGTGGCCCAAGGACTGTACCCCTCCTACCCTACTTTTGTGACATTCGCCCACCTGTGAGTTGAGCTTTACCTTCGCCTTTCAACCAATAAAACCAACCTTCGAGCAGAACCCCTGACTGAGTTACACTACTGCAGGTTAAGATTTATGTCGATTTTATGGTATCTCAGGTGATTGGTTGTTGGTAATACTACTACTACATCATGTGTGAACGACCACAGCAGGTTCACTGTAAGCAAAAATGAGGACCTCAATACTAACCAAAGGTACCACCGCCTTTGATGGAGTTAATGTGGAGTTAGTACTAACCCAGTGTCACCATCTTTGCAAGGAGGTGATGCTTCATATTCCTTTGTAAATTGTCCATTTGAGTCTAAAATTGAATTTTAATTAAATTCTTAATACTAAGTTGTACCTATTTTATTTCTTATTTAAAATTATGTTTATTTGGCTCATTAGTGGGAAATAATGTGCACGTATAAATGGTAGCACTTTCATACTCATCATTAGTCACTGTGTGAAAGTAGCCTTGAGAACCCAAACTGTGGTATAAATTGTAAATTTTAAAATTAGAACCCATGATATTGTCGAAAGCTATAACTTATAAATCTGAGGTAATAAACTCTAATACCCACTAAAGTTCTTTGTGCGTATTCATTTGGATACCTGCTTCATAATCATTCGCATGACAGAGTACTTTTTTAGGGGAATGCTAATTATGTTATCACTCTGAACCTGTGGGTAAAAACCCTAAATATTTCTCATGAGCTCTGTAGGTAACAAAAGTTACCTTTGATATTATGATGCCTAGTCTATTCAATAACATCCTTAGCCAGAGTCAAAACACCCTGTTTTTGCCAGTTTAACCCCACTTTTTCCCAGTAGGTCATGGGCTTAAGATAATAGAGCTGTATCTATGATTGCAGGAAAAGGAAGCCAGGACAGCCCTCCTCAGAGAAAAGGCTCGTAAACGGTTTGCTGAAGGTGCTCCAGAAGATGCTGATGTCAAACCATCGTCGTCTGATGGCCACGTGAATTTCTTTGAGGACACAGAGCAGGGAATTAAAGACTATGGAGTGAACATTGAGCATGAGAAAGAGAAGAGGGAAGAGAAGGAAAAGTATGAGAAGAGCATTGGTTACCTCACTTACCTTGGACAGAATACAGTCGAGGCTACAGGGGAGATATCATGGTACAACAAAATTCCTGAGAGGCTTGCAAGGCCAGATGAAGACGAGAAGAGTGCCAAAATACAGAGGAAAAAAGAGCTGTCCGATCCTTTGAATGAAATGTGTAAATACCTTCAATTGAAAGAGGGTAAGGCAGTGTCCATAAGTTTGAATTCTTGCAGTGTTGGTTCAATGTCTTTTGGCGTTAAACGTAAAAGGGAGGATGTGGAAGAAGAGGAAAAACACGCTCCCGGAGTTAGTAAGAGGCCGAGGAAAGATTATAAGGACAGAGAAAAGGTGTGGAAGAAGAAAATGAAGAAGAAACACAGGAAACACAAGAGAAATAAGAGTAAAAGGCATAGAAGGAATGACTCAACCAGTGGCAATGGTAGCTCCTGTGATTTGGAGGATAGTCAGGAGGAGCGCAAGGCCAAGCTGGAGAGGCTGAGGCAGGAAAGGTTGAAACGAGAAGCAGTGGAAGCAGAAAAGGCTCGAGCGTTGATAGCCAAGGCAAAGGGGGAGCCAATCGAGGAGAGTAAGGAAAAGAAGGCCGAGACAGATCTACTGTTTCCCTCACAAAAGTACAATTCTCAGTTCAATCCACACCTGGCTAGGCAGAACTTCAGCAAAGCAGACCCATTTTCAGTCCAACCTACATAAACATTTTGGAGGACCTTGAAACAAATATTTTTCCAAAACATCACTGATTAAGAGTTTCAGTAACTCTAGAAGTGCTTGCTTTTCTGTTTACTATGTAAATATTGTTATATACTCTGGTGATAAAGTATTTGTGTCTTGCACTGTTAAAGCTTGTAGATATGTCTTCGCAACTGTTATTTATGAATAATAAGCCCATCTATAAGATTCTCAAAATTTTCCATTATATTTGTCCTCTCTTCATGAATAGCTGAGTTAATTAAGCAGCAAGTTGGTATTTTATATCACAGCATCTTTTCTCATGTGGTCATCCAAATGCTGAATTGGAGTTAACATATTCAGTGTGGAGTACGTCAATTGATATGGTCCCGTCCCAGACGACATACGCTGCACGTCAATTGACGTGCTCTGCCGGTCAGGCCGGGAGCCCTTTCTCTGCGTGACTAATATCCACTTCCGAACATGTGTATGGCCTTCAGCAAGCTTCCCTTTTTCGAACCATGTGCGCTGTTAGTAAAAAGCCATATTTGAACGGAATTTATGGCCCGAAAACCTATCTCTATTTTTCTTTCTGATCTTAACGGCCGATTTTGACGACTTTAATGAAAATAGGGCCCGCATTGAATGTGTTAAGTTTGATTGCACTGAAGATGGAATCAGCATCAAAGTCATATTTTTTCCTATAAAAAGATAATGGCACCTCGTTCAAGCGATGGATCTCTTTGTATCAGTAATACTCTATGATTAGTAGCAAAGAAAATATTTGCTGAAGCATTAGAAATTCCTTTTTTAAATCAGAGGGCTAATTTAGTAACCATATCTTGTAAGCTATCTAAAAAGAAAAGAGTACCGTGATATTTCCAGTAGATAAAGGCTAAGAACAGAATTCCAGCCATTTTTCTCAAAATAGTTGCCCTCATAATGTCACTGAAATGATAGATTCTGAGAATCTTACGTAATAACTTAAAGAAATTGCCTTTCTTCAACACAACCCTCTGTTTTTAAGATAAATTAAGAGCAAAGGAATATTTTTCAATGCACTAAAGACATTTATAGTTTTGGATATAACATTTATTACACAATAAATCACTTTGAATACCTGATAATTTAAGTCATAAAATATTTAAGTATTGGTGCTCCCCACATCAAGAGCCAACTGATTTGTTGATTTCCAACATATTCAGCATCATAAGGCAATACTGAACCATAAAAAAGAAATAATTACTTTAACAAAACACACGATGCACAGAAGATTTGGAATGTCTTTGCCTCCTAAATTTTCCATCTTATTGTTGATATGAATATCCACTAAGGCAAAACAAAACATTGTAAATTATTATTGCATCACTCACCAATCAACGTGGTTCGTACAACGGAAAATATTGTTTGGTTTTATATACAGAATATATAAATACAAAAGTAAATTTTAACAAGCATGGAGATGTACTTTGATGGCATGCTGGGATTATAATGTTTCAGTGGGTATCAAATAACTTGTGTGAAAGAAGAAGAAATAATGTATTCGACTTAAACAGCAAATATGACTTTTCCTGATATTCTCATTATTTCCCCAGACATTCAATGACTTGCAAGACACCATGACATTCCCAGATTTTCCAGAAGAGTGGACACGCTGAAATTCCTCATGTATGCCAAATTAGATTGTGTTTTTTCTTTCTACAAACGCTGACTCTTAAGGTCAAAAACTGCCTGCATATGTGGGCAATTCAGTAATAATAGCCGAATATTTTTCTGACTCTCTCATTGTGATTTGTATAAAATTCGACTATATGACTTGAAGAGAAAACAGTGTCGACACTTATCACTAGTAAATCATCAAATTATTGGAAAATTATAGCTATTTCGATTACCAATCGCTGAGTGAAATGCTTTCACAAATTAGCCATAATGCTTCATTTTGCAGTTCCAGATCAGTTCATAAACTGTTTTAAGGCATTAAGTCACAGCTTCACGTTAAGTTGAAGACAGTTTAGACTCATCCCTGTACATGAGTAGGCACTAACTTTCACACAAATGTAATCATCACAGGTGTTTCCTCAAAATAGCAAGTATACATGCATGCATGACAACACTGACTCGTACAGTCCATGTGCACCTTAGAAAGGTGATTGGACAAAAGTGGCTTTGTATTTCACCACATAGCTAACTTTAGAATAATAAAAAGAAGTTTCCTATGTGTTATCAACCATAAAAATCATCCAAAGCTGAGAGACAAATTTTAATAAACCATTGCAATCAGGTAAGACGTTGTTGCATAGTTAAGAAATTCTCTAAAATGGTGCAAATCCACACACAGATTTTCTAAATATGGGTAAACCAACTTGCATGAACATATCACCAGGAATTAAGAACAAATATCAGTAAAAAACCAATGTATGTGTAAATCTAAATACAGGTATCCCATGCTCAATACAAATTCGCCTAACACTTTCACTATAACACAACTAAGTCACAACGATTGCTCTCACTTTGTTCAAGCTATCTTCCTCATTTACCTCATCACAACCAGTGAAACTCACACGTCACCACTATAAACAAATTATAATAAAAAAATACAAATAAAAGCCATATTCCTTAACAAATTCATGTATGAATTGACTACAAAATATAACATCTTTGATTTTTGGTCACCCTGTCATATTGACTGCATAGAAGCGCATGTTCATATAATAAATTACAAATTCAAAGCTGAAAAATAGACTCTGTACCACAGACTGACTGTAAGTGCAAGTACAGCACCAAATGTAATAATCGGTTTTACACTTTACAGACATTAGGCAATAGATTTAGATATAAATTCTTTCAGTGATAATTTGAAAATTCATTGAAAAGAGATGAAATATTGATTGAGTGACTGAGGCAGCAATAAGCAAAGTCAAAATAGCCCCGGGGCAGACAAGCCAAGGCGGCACAAAATATTAAGTATACCACCACTTCATACGAAATTTGCTCAGCACGGCACTTATTTTAGGAACATATCTTCAATCACTACGTTTCCCAACCGAGCTGAGATCGAAGTGGCTGGCTCGGTCCAGGTTGATAAACAGAGCGGTCTGACAATCTCCTACTCCTCAACCTCACCCGCAAGTTTTTTTCGTAGCCTGAGGAAAGATAATATACTAATCGCTATCATCAGAGTTTGGACTTTGGCTGAGACTTTTGCAAACAGACTTAGAGATAAGAATCACCTCTGAAACATTGCTCAGTGACAACACTACTGCCACAGCACTTTGCACAACTCCTATCCTGTGCGCAATCATCTCCATCGGTTCATTATTAAAAGTGAAAGCAAGAGGTTGTCCAGGTTTTTTCATCAGCTTACCTTTTGCTGAGAGGGATTTCGGTATGATAAGTACAGAGAGAGCGATAGCTTTTGCTACTTCATGATCAATTGCTTTGTCACCACTGGGTGGAGAGGCAAACCATGATGCTGTAAATGTATCGTGCAAGTATACTTCAGCTAACCCACCAGCAGCTATCATATTTACAACAGAAACTCGCGTTCCATCATCAGAAAGTAGTCTTTCACCACGTAGGGAGGCATTCAAAGGCAGACTTCCAACAACACTGGTACACAGAGTGACCTTTCCTTTATTTACGAATTCATTCTCATTTCTTGAGTTTTCTGAAGTCCTAAAGGCATCTTGCAAAGAATTTGGAAGCATGGTTTCCATTCTTTTGGTGCACACATGCTGGCGATGAACAGAAAACTGGTGAACCAGAGTTAGTGCATTGTAACAAGAGCGTTTGAGGCCATCCTCCATCCCTTTAATTGGCACACTCAAAGCCAAAGAATGCCCTCTGTCCACACCCAGCCACAAAAGACCAGGATTCCTTGAAGATTCATGCCATCTCCTCACCCATTTCACATAAAGCCCATCACAGCCTTCGGAATGAAAGTGCTTTTGGTCCTGAATCAAATAGCGAAGGAAATCCAAATCATCGCAAGGAACTGAATGTATCACTGACACATTTCCCAACTGACTAATTTTGAACTTGACAAGATCTGGGGGAATGCAAGATGTCAGATACAAACAGTTGGCTTTCAATTCAAACTGATTTTCACTACAATTAAATCCACCAATTAACTCATGTTCGGTGATTATATGGACCTTTATTTTTGCACAGCCATTACAAATATCACTATCACTTGGGCTCATCCTAGCATCCTTGCCGTGATTTTGATCAGAATATTTACATCTTCCCTCATGGAAACTAAAACCTTTCGAAACAAAAATATGCCCAACCCCAGAACCTCGCAGTAAAATACCTTGTATTAAACACGAGTGCTCCACAGGAAAACCAACATTGGCATGACAGAGAGAATTAAAATTATGAATCATAAATTCAAGGCACCTAAAATCCTTTTCAAAGCTTTGAATCCAATCACATAGCAACTTAGGGACAACCTCAACAACATGCAATGCGAAACGAGTGGAAAAGAACATTTTAAGTAATTGAAGTACTTCGTGGTAAGCAAAAGGGAGAATACTGGAACTCGCATTAATTACTTTATCAGAGAGAACAATTTGCTTGGGAAATCCTTCAGCAGCAGAGTTATTTTGGTCCAGAATCATGCCTGCAGGAGGGACCAACTGACCACTACTATCACAGCTCTGACCAAGAAAATCCAGCACCTTCCCCAATTCTTTCCTCAACCAACCTGGCTCCCCAATACTCTTCAAATTAGAACAGTTCCTAAGCAGCTCATGAGTTAACAAAACCAGGCTCTTCACACCATCACCCCATTCTGCTTCAAGTTGCCTGCACGAGTCCACGAGGGATTTCAATAGAGGATGAACAGCACCGGTCTTATTGCTTTTGGCTAATATCTCAACCATTTCCAATCCTGTGCGAGATATGAGTGGTGAGGTTCCAGATCTGTTTGGGGATGAGGTGTTACGAGCAAATAGGACCGCTGATCCCCTTGGACCAAAGGCTGAACCTATGACCTCAGCCACTTTGGAGGTCAATTCAGCCGCTTTGGATAGTACATTGCACCTAGAACAATGAGGACAGACTCGATTAGTGAGGATCATATCATTTACATATGACCATTTGAACATTATTCATCCCTCATTCCATTGTAACTTTTTCAAAAATTTATACAGAAAAGTGTACTCTCAGAGTCACTCCACACACACACACACCAATTTTTGGTCGATCTCTCTCCATTTGAGATGCATTCTCTTTTACCTTCCTCAATCATACTGATCAACTGAGTACTGAGACATCATAAGAATGAATGAAATAATGTAATGCAACCGCATATGTACATTCTCATTCACCCTACCTCACATTCACCCCTCATGGCATACCATTAGCAATTCTAAACATTGCTCTCCAACCAATGAAGAGTGGATTGCATCTATATATAAACTTTTCTCGGGTTTCTGCGTGGATAAGATATTCAAAGAGCGCTGACGTTTCAGGTTCCGACTCTGTTACCCATTCTCAAGGCTACTGAATGGATATTTGAAGTGACTGTTGAATCTCAGCATCAGGAGGGACGGGATTGGTTGAGTCCCGAGAGTTGCCGCGGAGGACCGTGGACCAGCGTAGACCTAGGCTTAAGAGGGATTGCTCACCTCCCCAGGAAATGAGGAAAGAAAAGAAAAAAATTAAGTGCAATTGTATGAATCAGATTCAAGAATCATTGGATACATGGCTTTAGAATGCAGTGACACTCCATTGTGTGAACTATTATTGGCATGTGTAAAGTATCATTGGGTGTCCATCTTTTAAATGAGCTAACAAAATGTTACATCGATATTGCCCCCCTTCCTCTATTGACCTATTTAATACTAAGCATTGCCTATTAGTCCTGGTTTCCCCCAAAGGTAGGAGGAGCCAAACCCGCGGAAGGGCAGCAATTGCCTCACTGAATTTGACGAACATTCCTGAAGTGTCCAGACAGGTGCAATCCTGTACGATTTCACTTTCCTGGCGAACAGAATATTTAAACTCTTTTTGGGTTTCCACTTGGGTAAGATTTTGTAAGAGCACGGACGTTTCGGGTTCCGACTCGTCACCACATCTCAAGGCTACTGAAAGAATATTCCAAGTGACCATTGAAGCTCAGCATCAGGAGGGACGGAATTGGTCAAGTCCTGATTGTTGCCACGGAGGACCATGGACCAGTGTGGACCTAGCTCTGGCGATCATAATTCTTTTTACAGTTTGATTCCAAGAGCTGCTGATCGAATATTCAGTATCTCTGTTGACATTTCAATATTCCAGTCTTATCTCCTTTGAAATGCCTTTGGTGTTCTTTGGGTCGAGTAGATATATTGTTTGCCCAGTCTCCCGCACATAGACATCACCACACTCACAAGGGATTTTATAAACTCCTGGAGCCATAAGGCCAATGGGATTTTTTACACAAACGAGGAGGTCTCTTAAACTTGACATAGGTCGATGGATGGTTTCGATGCTATACCTCCTCAAAACCCTAGAAATTTTACCGAATATCATAGATGCAAAGGGCAAAAATGCCCTGGCTACAGGCTATGGCAGGTCCTCCTTTATATCCGAGCTCTTTGTTTTGGAGGACTTTTTGAAGTCCAAAGAGATCTGCCGCTCACCGTACCCATTCTGGCAGAAGGTACTCTTGAGATACACAGTCCAATTCCACGGGAAGACAACACATTGGATATTGCTCTCGCATGATGTATCAGAGTGGAAAGAAGAGCTCAAATTAAAAAAATAAGGTGGGATGACACCAGAGGTTTATGGTGATCAAATCAATTTTGGGATCGTTTAACTAAAGAGGCTGTAGAGATATGACTGGAAAATTAAAATTTCAACAGAGGTACTGAATATTCAATCAGCAGCTCTTGGAATCAAACTGTAAAAAGAATTATGATCGCCAGAGCTAGGTCCACACTGGTCCATGGTCCTCCGTGGCAACAATCAGGACTTGACCAATTCCGTCGCTCCTGATGCTGAGCTTCAATGGTCACTTGGAATATTCTTTCAGTAGCCTTGAGATGTAGTGACGAGTCGGAACCCGAAACGTCCGTGCTCTTACAAAATCTTACCCAAGTGGAAACCCAAAAAGAGTTTAAATATTCTGTTCGCCAGGAAAGTGAAATCGTACAGGATTGCACCTGTCTGGACACTTCAGGAATGTTCGTCAAATTCAGTGTGACTGCATTCTAAAGCCATGTATCCAATGATTCTTGAATCTGATTCATACAATTGCACTTCATTTTTTCTTTTCTTTCCTCATTTCATGGTGAGGTGAGCAATCCCTCTTCAAGTCCCTCACAAATACCTCTAATGTCATTTTCTGTCACCATTCCAGGCACCACAAAATATGCCAATAACCAGCTGGTTGTTTACTAGTCCAAGTGCACTTATACATACATATATATGATAAGAGAATAGCACGCACTAGCATTTGGTGTTCTCCAAAGTGCCTCGCTTAGCAACTGTTCTCAAAGCAAATCCTAATGATGCTGACCAAAAGCAGCCAGCCAATGTGATGGTCAGCAGATGCATCATATGCCACTCTTAATACAAATTGATACCTAATGTATCTCTTCCTCTGCCATTCAATCTGGTTGTTGATTGTCAGAAGCTTCACTCTCAAATCCTCCATCCCTCACATTTTTCCATACTCCTTTTCATTTCTTCATCACTGCTGCATCCCATGTCCAAGCATCCACTGCATTAATATTTGCTAGTTTTGAGATTTTGATAAAAAATTGTCATTCATGTCTTCTGTCCCACAGTGACAGTGGCTCACTCTGGCACCCCATATACCATGTGACTGTAGCTTTGTATCATTAGCCTCGTGGCTGCACAAGTGAGACCAGCACCCTCCATATACATACATACAACAGCTAGAGAGCAGCAAACGGCTCACGACTACCAACAACCAAAAAAGTGACAGAATTCCATGAAAAGGATGGATTTCATGAATGCGCTCACTTTCCAGGTAAGTGAGTATTTGTTCAAAATGCTGAGAGAAGTTACCCAGTTTTAAGTGAGTGGAAGAGAATCATGGCTAACTCACTGCAAACAGGCCTTCAACTAATGTTTTGCAAATTAAAATATTAACAAAAAATTTTAAACAAAATCAATGAATCACTCAAACCAGAAATTACAATAGGGTGGTTTCCCTATTATTATTATTATTATTATTACAATTATTATTTTATTGCCTAAATCGAAAGATTATTACTCCTGGAGTACGCATTTCATGCTTTTAGATTTTTAAATGACGATATCTATTTTTCGTGATTAATTGAAAAGTGAAAATTTTCAAGTGCACGAAAACACGACGGCTAAGTATAAATGCTGGGAAAATCCCGTGTGACATCATTCTGGTTCGCGCTGTCGCCCTGTGAGGTGACCTTGGGGCGAGGATATTATGCGCCGTTGCGATGCTGGCTGCTAGCAGGTAGCACTTGGCTTGAATAAGGATTATTAATACCTTATCAAACAAAGAAACTAGGTCCCTGTGACGTCACGTGGAGTGGCATCGCATGGGCGCTAATCTGGCCTTTTTCAAAAGCGGTTAAATTTTATCATTGCAATTCGTCTAAACCGGTATTTCTAAAACTAAATAATTTATATATTATGAATACACTAATGGTGGGTAAGGAATAAATTGTTGGTAAGTGGTGTTATGGAAGATTTGAAAGAACAATTTTTCATACAAACACTGTGATGATCTGATTGTTTGGTGACGTGCTCTATGGGTAGCTGATGTTACAATGCAACGTGATTTCTGCCTCCGAGTAAGTTTTGTTTACATCTTGGTGATTGTTGCTTGTTATCATGTGTGCACATGTGACATCTTTGGTGGCTTCCATGATATATGTAGTACAGAGTGAGTGTAGTATATGTAATGGATAAAAGGAATAGTTTGTCATTTTCATTTCCCCAACTGACCCTTAACAAGACAGATATTCCTCATTTAGATATTCTCCCAAAGTTTAAAACAAAAAAACACAAAAGAAGCAAAAGTTGGTGATATTTGCAGAAATTAATTTCAGTTACTCAATTGGAAAGAACCGACCATTGAGGGAACAAATCTCTCTCCAGAGTGTTAACAAAAACAAAGCATATGCAGCCGAAGCACAAGGTCAAGGATTAGAGGAGAAGGGCTCAACCAGTTAGTAAGAGGTTGTGGCATCATCATCTGATCAGCAAAAGTGTTGACACTGCCCTGCTTTTGCTGCCATTGCAATGCTCATGAAATTGGTGATGGATTGAGAAGCATAAAAATACCATCTCTTCATTTTTTTAAACTGTAACTCAATCGAAAATTTAAAAACATTGGTGAACTTATCACCGAGAATAAACTAACGCTGACAATGCTTCAGTAGCTGAGCATCAACGCTCCAGCTGGCAAACACATACAAGGTCTCTCACAACAAACAGAAAATGTACATAGTTTCAATAATTACCTTTCACTGACGACCACTCCTTTCAACGGATTCGTCCTTGAGCATGTAGGCAGGATGGTATTTCGTTCGTCCATCCTTTGTCACGTACTCAAGGGCTGGGTTGGGAAACGTATTGCTTTTATCACCTATTGATGTGTACCTGCTCAATCAATAAAAAAATGAATGGTACTGTGAAAGACATGATAGCACACATTACATAAAGTACAATTAAATTATGGGCCAGTTTGGTTCTTTGTTTCTCCATTCCACCAGTGTGAGCTTTGATGAAGTACCAGTTTCTTTAGCTTAAAACTGGAATCGAAAATGAAGCCAAAAATGATCAACACAAAAGCCAATTGGGAAACTACATATGTACCTCACTGAAGACAAAGGCTTGGGATTAAAGCCTGGTAAAATAGATATTCGATGCACAACAAAAGAAAAAATTACAAGTACTTAAGAAACGTTTAAATTTAACTCAAATCACTAAAATATCGAGAGCCATGGCAAGTGAATAATATATTCCCTTCAGTGAAGTAAGAAACTCATTAAATATACTTCATCCGTCATGCCCCACATTCATTAATCATGGTTTATGTCAACATCATTATGTTTTCATAACATTATTTCATTACATTTAATGTTGCTATGTTAACCTGATTAGGTTAACATGACAACATTAAACAACAAAACCTATGAGATCCACCTATGATGCGCTGCTATTAAGGCCAAATCATATGCTTGGGACTACTTATGTTCATAATTTCCTAATTGATTCTCAAAGAAGAATTGGAAGCCTGAATTCTTTTCTTTCTAGGAACAATAGCGTAACTTATACAATATCATTTGAAATTTTTTGGTACTATATATTCAACCAATTGTATTATTCAAGGCAGTGATCACAATGACAAAATAAAAATCATGAATAACTTTTTGCATTTAAGCAAAGAAAAGGGTACATCAGGTTAAAAAGTGGAACCAATAACAGATACCAGGGACCAAGCCAACACAATGGTTGAACCATGCTATCCATTTTTATTTGTGTAGAGCATAAAATTAAATGTTTTCATTCAAGCTGTAGGTATGGATTAGGATGGTGAAGGTGAGATTTACAGAAAGGAAGAAAGGAAAGGCAACAGATGACTAGGAAGGAATACGATGCCAAATTTCACACCAATCCTCGAATGGGAAATGGATTACAAATCAATCAAAAGATTCCAATCGTGAAACAGATGAAAGCAAGTTGAGAAAAAGTGTGCAATAAAGATGACAGGTTAAATTAATAGAATAAAGATAAATAGGACATATGCTGAACTTAAGACGTAAACACAACTTGGTTAATAGCAGAGGTTGTAGTATTTCAATTGGTCTGCTTGCCCTCAATACAAACTCAACCAAACATTACATCAAATACTATCTGATAAGTACCATAAGAGGATCATTTTCTATTCACACAAAGATATCACTCACGCTAAACACTTTAAAAACTATGTTCTTCATAAACAGCATTAATTATTATTCATTACTTAGAAATAAACATAAATTAATAGTAATTACCCTTCATCATAGAGAGAGCAATATGGAACAGAAAGAGTGCGCAGGAAGGTCCAAACATTTTCATAACTCCAGTCTAGAAGTGGACTGACTCTCATCATCCGCGGCCAATCACCGTCGGTCATCTGCAGGAAAACAAAAATACGCACTTTCAATCAACCAATGGCAAACACCCATGAAACAGACAAATTTAGAGTCAAACGCTTTCCTATTCTAAAGAGAAGGAAGAAGACGGATGGGAAATTGGTCCAAAGCAAGCATTCATATACAGATAACATATTCATACAAAATTGGATGCCCCTATTACTGTTATGTTTAGCAATACTCTAGCGTGTAATTCAACATTAGTTAATACATTACACTAACATCAGTGGTGTATCAAAGGTCAAAATTTTGTAACGGGCCTAAATATGTAGTTGGTTGGTGGAAAGCGACTGACCCAAAATCGCAAATTTTTAAAGAATTCCATAGATTGATAAGATTGATTATTTCCACATTAAGAAAATTTCTCCCACTTTTCAATAAAAAGAATGCAAAATTTGCCGTCTTTTTTTGGTGATTTGTTGACGTCTCAAGAGTTCTGGTTGATGAACTCATTCAGGGAGAACCACTCACCATGGGAAAGAATCACATACGCATAGGGCAAGGGTTCACGAGAGGCTTAACCATGATTTCTTTACGCTACGGTGGTCAGAGACAAATCGAATAATGGAAAACTAAGAGCATCCGCCTTCATTTCTCAAAATCTATCATAATCAACACTAAAATGAAATAAAATGGGAATTCTAGGACGGAGGCATTGATGGCAGTGACAAGCCACAGCCACAAAATGCATACACAACTCCCAAGGTATGACACAAGGTTGAAGTGCTGTCAATATTGTGTTGTTGTTAAGATTTAACCCTTCAACGGAGTAGTAGACATTTTTTCTGTGATTAATTGCACACATTCCCCGAACCCTGTCTCCTTCTTTGACACCTTGATTATGCTCAGGTTTGGGCAAGTTTCATGAAGCTTTTTTGAGTAGAGTCGTGAGTGTTTCTTTGGACTGAGAGTATGGTCATTGCCAAAGATCTGGGTTGTATGCTTGTGTAAGTAGAGGGTTTCTGGATGAGAGACTACAGCTGGTCACTGCCTTCAACTGCCCCCAATCCCACAACCCAACGCATTGATTCCCAGCCCCAGTTACCTTGCGGACACCACGCAGGCCACCACTCACCATGACACATCTTTTTGCACAAATATCTTTTTTGAGGAATCGGGAAATTGAAGAAACACCTTTCTTAAGAAACTCCTTTTTATTTGTTTGAATGCTTTGTGGTGTCCATCTCCAAGATTTGCCTTTTTAATCAGTAGTAGCAAGGGAGCTGTCAATGAGGAGTATTTCTCCATGAACTTGGTTTAAAAATTGCACCCTCCGAGAAATTCTCTAAGCTGTATAATAACTGTAGGGGGAGGAGCATTTTCTATTCAGTGGCGTAGCCATGGGGGAGGCGTGGGGAAGGTGTTTTCTGGGTATGATATTTGATGTTATTGGGAACAGTACACAAGGAGAACTTAAATGTAGTGCAATTATCATAACGTAATGGAGTATATATCCACCTAAATGCCGCTGCTTATTTGGGGACCGTTGTACATCCCCCGGGACAAGGACTGTAATTATATACGTCCCCTAATTCGCGTGGTAAGGCACAATTCAGAGTTTCGTTTAAAATCCATAAATTGATATTAAATTTAAAACTTCGCGAAGTAACTAGGTAAATAAAGTGAATGAGGATAAAATGTAACAGTGATTTCACAAATCAGAAGAGAGAAAAAATATTGCCGACACCAGGACTCGAGCCCGGGATAGCAACTACAGGTTAGGAGACTAACGCCTTAGACCGCACCACTACGCCCGTAGTTGAAAGGGAGTGCTTACTCAAGGGACGTCATGCTGCACAAAATCTTTACATGCGAATATCTCTCGAGCCCCGGCCTATGTGGAAGAAAGCCGTTACACTTTTTCTATCTTGCCTTTATAGTTTTAGAAAATAACATCCGCATCCAGATCCCGAACATCACTTTGGCGATGTCTCCTTGTTAGTAGCAGCATAAATTTTGCTGGGATATTTTTTTCCTTGTAGGACACAGAATAGTAAAATTTGGCTCAAAAATACTGAGCAAAGGCAAAGAGTGATAATGAAATTTTACCAAAATTGATATTTTTTATTAAAGATTAATACCAAAATTAATCCCAAGAGAGACATATTATCTGATCATAAATTTAACAGAGACATATACTCGATACAAATGTATGCCATACAAGTTCTACAGTAATCTTTACCTGAAATGTCTGAAGAGATACAGATTTAGGGTCTGTGCGTCTGGTCCCAATGAATACTGCTTTCAGTTCACTGTTTTCCTCCATAAATTGCTGAAGTGCATTTTTTAATGGCCCTGGTCGAATTTCTAATTTAATATTATACCTGAAATGAACAAATGTCCATTACATTACCATAAAGAAGACAGGACAGTTTAATTAACCAAAACATGGGACACCATGGTCTGATGAAAACAATCGTGGAAAGGCAAATGGACGGGAAGAATGGCAAACGAAGATGAGTGAAGACCACGGATGATGTACGTCAAGCATGCTACGAAGGATGTGAAATAGAAGACAGGGGTCATTCAATTATGCCTGAACTCGTAAATCAATAACATAATTCGGTACATGGAATGGAGACATTTACATATTATGGTGAAAAAAAATTCTATCTTTTCATTAGGCCATTCTCTCATGAGCTTAAAATTTTAAAAATGTGAGAGTTGACTGTGTCACCATTTTTCATGAGCTGGTGACGTCATTCTAATTCTTTTACTAGTTCAGAGAGAGCCTTTCATTGAGGAAAGAAATCATTCATGAGGGTGTTAAACAACAATAAATCACGTGAGATCACTCCATCACATTGAACGATATTAATGAGAGAAATAAAATTATTAATAAATATATAACATAAAATGTGTTGAAGATAATACAAAACGTATTGAAACCACTTTTCATGATATGAGGAAAACAGGGTGGAAGTTTAGTATATTTAGTACAATGCTTCCTCTGAATTTCACTTCATTGGAATTTCAACTCAGCGGAAACAATGCTATGTCTTATTTAACTAGTATTGAATCCAGTTGTAAGACTAAATAATTCGTGCAAAATTGCCCAGCTTCTTTTTCTTTCTTTATAAATATTACTAAATCTTTTTATTTCTTAATATGCTAAAATTCCAAGAGATTAAGTCTGAAAAGACTCTCCGTATAAAACCCAATGTTCCATTTGGCTATTCATTTGCAACATCTCCTCCTTTCACACAATAATCCTTGAAAATGGAAAATGAATTTCCAAAACGTTGGTTTCTTTTATACATAAGGACCTAAACCTCAACATTTCATGTATATAAAAATGAATTATCTTTAATATCGAATGGAAAATTTTTCCAATAGAATGGGAGAATTGAAGGACAAATAATTTTTAAACTTCCTCGTTACCAATAAAGCATGACTTTATGGCAGGTGAACTATTAAGCCACGAGATAATCGGTATACCTACAAATGATTCAGGTGCCTCACCTCAATGCAGCAGCATGCGCGAAGTCCTCAACCTCAGGAAATGGATCTTTAGTCTGAATGTAGAGGGCTTTCAGTGGACGCCCACAAGGATAGTATTTCGTGTAGAAGGCAAATACCAAATGAAGCAGAGCTGTGCAATCCTTTCCTCCATTAAAAGAAATAAATACTCCATTTCCAGAATCATAGCGTGTAAAGCAATCTCCCACAGTCTAAAATAAGAACAACATGGCACATGAGAATAAACTAATTCGCAAATTTCCAAATAAAAAAGGCCAATTTCCAAATTACCTTAATTGCTTTGTCTAAAGTATCCAGTAGTGACTGAGGAGTGTCTTTGTTCTTCACTAAACGAAAAACGCGGTCACTGACTTCTTGAGAAACAGAGGAATACGTGTCATGTTTTAACGATAGGCTACTAGAACTTTCTGTTGCAGGAGGAGGAACCTCTTTGGCGTATGCCAATTCACTTTTGAGATACATTTTCGCTCTAGCAGCAAGCAACTCGTCGTAGGAATCAATGGCAATGATAGTGCTATAACTTTTGCCAAGCACGGGATAGGAACCAAAATTGACATTTTTCCCGAACAATGCTACTGCTTTGTTAAGCGCATCGACTAAATCAACCTCATCAGCCAAATAGTAGAGTTTGTAGCAGTGAAACTTGGTGTGTGCTATAGTACATCCGGGGGATTCATAGGGAAACAAATCGTTAATTTCCATTCTAGCAAACGACATCTCCATATGCTGAGGAATTCCTGGAAACATCACAACATTAAAAACACGGACAATTGGAAAATCTTGACTGCATTTAGTCAGTATAGTTGCCGAAGTTGGCAGACTTGCCATTTTCAGCGACGGGTTTTCTGATACAGTTCGTCCACCAGGATAAAATCTACGAACACATTTGGCCATTTCATTGTGTATTTCTAACTCCTCTCCAAAAGCCTTCGCGACCCCTTCATAAGTTACATCGTCATGCGTGGGGCCTATTCCGCCACTAGTAATAACAACATCATACGATTTCGAGAATTCTTTGACTTCGGCGGCTATCGTCTCTACCTCATCAGGGATAACAGAAATTTTCCTCAACTTCACACCCATAGAATACAATTTCTTACTAATAAAAAAAGAATTCGTATCCTGAGTCATTCCCTTTAAAATTTCATCCCCAATAACAATAAGCCCAGCGGTGCGGGAAGACATGCTTTGTGCTTTCAAACTACTCTATAAATAACGTAAATTCGAATAAATAAAGTTCATATCATATAACACTAATTTGAATCTTTACACCTAATTTAGGCGAAATGAAAATACCTCTTTCGGTGGCGAATAGATTATCACAGACAAATCACACGATGCCGGCCTAAATGTACACTTTCCAGGCTACAACCAGAAACTCATTCCCTGGTTTCACCAGATTCACTCTTCCTCCAAGATTATATACATTATATAGCTCGAACAGAATTTAAAAATTTTCCTATCATGCGAAATACGATGCTACTTCTTTTGTTACATGTCGAACTGTGCCGTTAGTGGCTCTGCTCTAGCCAGTCGGGCGGAAATTCAAATTACGAAGGGCAGCTTGCATGACTATTTCCTAGTAGCCGAAGCCGGGACTCCTAATTTTCCAATTCCAAGCAGTCTTCAAAAACCATATACAAATCGATATTAAGAATATTAGAAATAAGTGTTACACGTCGTATCCCAACAGTCATGTATGAAAAGTGCTCAACCACAATATGCAAGATAAAATTACCACTGGTACTTGTTATAGAGATTTAGTTTTTGTCTGATCAGATTTAAAAAGAGTTAAATACTTCATTACCAAGGGAAACATCGACCCGGCCTAGAATCAATACAAGCTTCAGCTTACCTTCAGCCTTAGGTCCTGGTTTTGATTTTTCAAGGGAGAAAGGTTAAGGTAGCTACAGGAGACCAAAATTCCCAAATTTCACAGGGCCAACGAAAGTACTTACACATTTTTGAAATATGCACTCATACCTATCGGCATAGAGTTTATACTACTATTCTAAACAATATTTATGCCTGTCTTAATGTGGCATAAAAACAAATGTTAGTTACCTTTGGATCAAGTAATAATGTATACTAAAATATCCTCAAGTAATTAAAAAAGAAAGAAAAAAGTATGGTGTCTTTAAATTAAAAATATGAAGTCAGACTCTTTCTTGCCATAATCTGTCCATGAAGTAATGAAACATGAAAGATAGTGTTTTTATTTAATCCTTTCCACCATGAACATTTTTTTTTTTTTTTTGCTCCTCGAAATACCAATGTTTATATGATCCAGCTACCATCATCAGGTCACTGATCGAAACGAAAAAAAAGAGAAGCATTGACTGGAACTTGACACTATCATTACAGGCTGGTTCGATGCACAAAAGTAATCTGAAATGACCGAGGGAAATTTTTAAACGAACCCACACGATCATGTGGGAAGGGTTAATGACATTGTTTTACATGAGGGACAGCTTTAATTGAAAATTCATTATTATGCATATTCAGTAGTTGCATTAAACCCATTACTTGCATGCATACAGTTAGAAATGATCTTCGGGGAGGTCTTGCATGCGTGATATGCCAGTTGCCTATAGTGGTAATTTATTGTCACTTCGCATGCAATGGGAAAACCATACATATCAGTAAATAAGCAATTCATTTGTTTCGATTTTGCTGAGATTTATTGCCACCGTGGTTTTTCTTCCCAAGGGACAGAATGCACTCATTACTTCCTGCATGGAAGCCCAAAAGTAAGTCTTATCTTGCACCTGTTTATTCTTCATCTCAATGATAATGGTGACATTACTCTCAGACAGTGAATTGCATTCCTGTTTGACGCTCTGAATGTTTTTGTGTATCATTATCACCAAATGATCCCCTGTTTCAAAGGGTTTTGAACAACGTCATTGTTTCTTCAATGTGATTAAGTGGTAGACATTATGAGACAGTGGCGTGACAAGGAATACACTTTGGGGGGGGGGGAATGAAGGGGATGGGGAAGGGCGACCTCCCACCCACCACCACCCATTTAGGAAATTTTGGAAAAATGACATGCCTGCAAATACATTTTACATAATTTTATCCCTTAAAATTTTGGTTTCATTAAAATTTACTTTAAGTCAAAACTAGACAATAGTTTTGAATATTATTATTATTTCTCTGAGGCTTTGGGGTGGGATCTATCCCCCTCATACCCCCAATAGTTACGCCACTGTTATGAAATGTGAGTACATAAATTCAACAATAGTGTGCCCCTGGACTGACGGACGTGTCATGGGCAGCCACCAAAAGGGAAAAACTTTCAAGGGCTGATGCCCCCTAAGCCCTCCAACTGGCTACTCAAGCCAGTCCACTAACATGGATAACCTACCTCAGATCTGCTCAACAAATTGCACAAAATAAAACAGCAAATATTAATATGCACTTAGGTATATCACCACCAATAAACTTTGGTGTTTAGCTTTGGTTTGGCATTAAACCAAGCCCAAAAGGGTTCATCCTTTGCATACAAAACAGCCTGTTGAGAGGAACATATCAATGGACATTATCTGTGGTGTGTACAGAGAGGAAAAGGATATAAAACCATAATTATACTCATAATAACACTTCCAAATGTTTTAATAAAACACTAAGAAGTACATAGGCACATAAACACACATTGAATGATGGGCATACTATTGCACATTTAATTACCTGGTATAATTTTGAGAGTGTACACAAAGCATACATTCAGCAAAAATGCAAATTAGGATCATACACATGTATGAAAGGAACAATTGAGCAAAACCGGCCTCTGTAACAGCCATAAATGGCATTTTAGAATCAAATTATTTCAAATTGTCAAGGTAAGCCATGGTAACACCTGTGACAAGAAAATATGGTGATTATCTAATACCGGACCACAAAATTGCCATTAAAAATTTAAAATGTTACACTGAAAACCAGACTCAAAAAATGTTGAAAGCAAGAACGACACTGAGTAGCTGAAACATACATACCACAAATTTAATAACTTTAAATGCCTAATATTAAAACTAATCACGTATTTCATTCAGGAATGAAAGCAACACAGTCAGAAAATTGGCAACAACCATACAAAACAACATAAAAAATAAATATCTCAAAAAATCTCATCATAGACAAACAATTTTTTCATGATGCATTTACCAATGCCATTATTCGTCCCAAAAAGTTACAAGAATAATCTGAAATAACCTCCAACTTAATTCCATATGTTATTCATATGTGATAAGTTTTCTTGACAACACTAACCAATTGAAATGTCATATTTCATAAAGTAAACTCATGATAATTCCATGCCATCCAGTTTCTGAGCCGTTTCAGCCGCATCACTCTCTTTGATTGGAGCTGGTGTATCCTTTTCTGACGTCTTTTTAGGGTTGTCCTCGGATGGCTTTTCCTCAGTTTTACTAGTATCGCTCTGGAAAAGTTGCTCTTGTAGGAATGACAGCTGCTCATCCACTTCAGCCACCTGGCTACGCACCTCTTCGTTCAACTAATACGAAACGTTTGGAAGGACAGAGTAGAAAATGCTGGTTCATACATGTACTTGGAGCAGATTACCATGCATAAATCACAATCACTCGAAAATTCAAAGATTGTTGCCACCCACCATATTCAGTGGCGCAGTGAGGGGGGGTTTTGGGGGATTAAACCCCCCCCCCCCCCCCAGAGCTCAGGGAAATTCTAAGTTTAATCCATTTTACTTAATTGGATTGATATTACTAATAGAATAGTGTAAGGATCAATGAAATATCCCTCAGAAAGCCGTAAAACTCACCATTTCCAACCATTTATCTTAAAATCCCACAATTTATTAATCTCACACCTACCGCTTATCCTGGTGGGTATAGAATACCCTGACATACCCAGGTATTAGTTGCACCTAAACCCCCCCCCCCCAGCCCTAATTCCTAGCTGTGCCCATGACCATATTAACTAACCTCGGATTATTCAATATATGCTAGAAGTACAGTTTTTCACGTTGATTCTACAATAAAATGGCGAATAAATTGAAAACAAAGAATAAAATTTTCAAATCAAATACTACATATCTATATCCTGAAACCACAAGCAATTAGAAAATTAGAAAAAAAAAAAAACCGAATTCCACGGATTTTTCTAAAATTTTATGAGTTTATTTGGTGCAGTAGGGTAAAAATGTTGCTATTTGGACTTGAAAATAATATCAAAATAATTACCCTCCTTCCCTTATCTTCCACACATGTCAATCCCTCAAAATTTATGAAAAAAAAGAATACATGCTTCAAATTTTTTGTACACCCATGTCTCGTATAGCGCAAGGGATGCGTTCCTTGGGGTCTTTGCGCTATACGAATTTGCGTTATACGAGAGCGTTTGAACATTGGGAAGATAGGGATGCGTTCCTGGTAGCATAGGTCTTGGGTATTGAATTTCCTCTAAAACATCTATATTCCCATAAAAAGCCTTAGAAAACATTATTTATATAAATGTTTATAGTTTAAAACATCTTTAAAGATAGTATGCCCGCATTCAAAGACTTTTATTCACGTTAAAAAAAATTCTCACGTGCTTTTGAAATTCCCTCCTGTCGTGCGGGTGGGCTAACATCTGCTATCTCAGGGGATCGTAATGCGTTGCCGGCAGTTGACGATTTTTCTAACTTGTCTAAAAACAACTGTTGTGTCACCCAGGCCCTTTTGTCGCTCATCGAAATGACAGGAAAATGCTACTTTGAATGCCATTTCATAGCTAGCGGAGTTAATGAATGATAAATAATTTTAATTTGAAGTCATCCGAGTCATTAGCAGCTACATGAAACAGTCTTTAAATGCCTTGAAACCTGACCCAGGTTTTCCTTCCCTGAAAATGAATGAACGAGATTGCATTCTTTTCCAAAACAATATCGTCTCGTCAACACTAAAAACTGGTTGAGGGGGAAAGGAGCCACTTTCAATCACAGCTTGGAGTTCATCAGAAAATGCTGCGGTGACGGCGCTAACAACACTTGCAGATTCACCTGATATCGCCGCACTGAAAATACCTGCTTGCCGTTTAAATTCTGGAACCAACCGGAGCTTTCACTAAATGTCTCGGAGCGATTACCACTCTCGTCTTTTTGTCCTGATTCACTATTAATTTTCCGTATGTGTAGACCACTTGGTTGAAGTTGGTGCGGCTGAGGTCACTTATGTTTTAACTTCGTCTTTATTCAGAATAAGGCATCGTGCGTTTAAACTTCTGCGCAATATCGCTTTGACGCTCTCCATTTTGAAAGCAATTGACCTCTTTCAATTCCTCTTCTAGGTTTATAGTTTTTCTTGATAAATTCTTGATTTTTCTACACGCATTCCTATTTTTTGCCATATTCTCTTGGTTTTTACTCTGTATGGCTCTATCTATATCACCTTCCACTGCTGAACTGTATTCCTGAGACGCAGAAGGCCTGCGACTGCGGGGAGGGAACGAAGCCATTGTGTTTGAGACTATAGCGGACCCTTTTATGTGTTGATGCTATTCATGCGCCACTCGGCCACCGCTTCTTTTCTCCCCCATGAATACCGATGACCTTGAAGGCTTTAGCGTAGACCCTCTACGTGGAAGTCAATCGCCCGATAACCTATGACGGCAAACCGTATTGCTGAAAAAAAATCATTTCCACTAGCCCCATGCTTACTTAATGATCTAAATTAACTCATTCTGTTAAGGAGACGAGATAAATTACTTCGGTAGGCCGGCCATCTGGACCCAATGACGAGTAATACTTTTGGCCATTGCGCAGCAATGGATTTCGATTAATATATAAACTAAAAAGAAGATTTGAGGCAAGCGATAATATTAATATGCGTAAAATGATAGAAATTTCGTGTGTACTTAGCGCAAGTTCACGTTTTATCACGAGAGTGTTTAAGATTTTTGATTAGGCTACACTGCGTTGCAATGTTTCCCCGAGGAACGAATTTGCGCTATATCGAAATTGCGCTATACGAGACATGGGTGTACGTGTATTTCTAAAACATGAAATGGTCACAGAGGCATTATAAAATTTCAAAGAGCTACTTTTTCAGTACAGATGACTCAGATGTAATAAATAAAAGCCATTTCAATTCCCTAGCAGCCATTAACATCCATGCATGGGATATTGGAATGAGCACCCCATTTAGGTATTATAAATATGTTTTCCCCTTAATTAAAGAAAAAAATTGTTAGTATTTTTTAATTTATTTTCATCGCCTTGAAAACAGCTCATTTAAGGACTTTTACATCGGACGAAATAACATGAAACAACACCTATCACACACAACCATTCCTTGAGTATGGGCAACCTTCCAAGGTGGGACTCGAACCCGCGACCTTCGGTTTGGCAGACGAGGACTTAACTCCGCTGCCACCGAGGCCGGCAATTATCCTTTTGAAATTGGCTCCATCACAGTCATTTTCATCTTTTTTTATCTATGGAATCAGGTTTTAAAAATTTTACTTAGCTAAATGCAAATTTTGTGAGGCTACCCCAATGAAAAAATTGTATACATTCTTATACAATGTCATGACGATTGTATTAGAATGTATACCAATATTATACAGGTTTATACAATTTTTTCATTGGGGTACGCCCAACAAGGCAGAGTAGGGTGGGGATAGGCCACTCTTAGGCCTGTATTCTTAGCTGACCCTGTAGGGCCAACCGACCCTGGATACATCATCAGCCCCTACATAAACCGATCTCGCCCTGCATACGCCACATCAAGCCCTACATATGGCCATTTTTGGAACTAAACGGGCCCTACTTGATGTAGGGTACCCGAAACAGCCCTACACCCTACAAAAACATGGCGGCCAAATATTGTCAACTGATCACTTCGAATAAAGAATCTACGTTCCAATAGATATTAAGGGAGACGAGCTGACACAAACCATTTTAAAATGTACATTAACACAGCAGAAAGGTAATATGTAATACTACCACATTATAGCCACAAAGTTATATAAATCATAAAATTTATTGAACTAATAAGAACAATATAGCGGTATATGTGCACATTGTTCATACGAATATATAATAATATTTTTCACGTTTGGCACTTGGTATACTTTTGGGAAACCAATACATACTTCGTTTACGTACAACCATAGAAAACGTATTTTCATGCCCCTTTTTGCCACATAATAAACTTAACTACGGAAGGTGAAAGCAAATAATGAACCTTGATAATGCAACGTAATTTCCCACGTCAATGATCGTATTTGCTATGTACTTGTTACTATCTTGTACAGACAGCTTTTGAAGTAGTTTAAAGACAATAAGGTTCTACTTTTGGCTCTATATGAGAGTATTTGTAGCGATAATCAAGGTACTGACCCGACCTGGCAGACGACACCTATTGTTTATTTACCTTGAGCCGTTGCCCTAACAATACGCCAGAAAATTATCGGACGTCTTTTCTTAGTTAGTTCCCATTATTACGCCACCAGAGTGGAAAATTGGCGCTGCGCCATCATCTACGTCATCTCAGAGAACTTGACGATGGAGTCACCCCCCACCACTTATGTAGGGTCGACTAAGAATACGCCCCTATGAATAGATTAGCTGGTCTGGAAATATATTCTAAATAGACCTCTAAAGAATAGGATATGATTTAGAGCTCTTTTGTTGTATCCTGCTACTGTGTCCAAGCTTGTGTCTAATATGATCATTTACCTTAAAAACCCAAGATGAGCTGATAATAATCTAATGAGCTAATGATAATCCCCAACAAAGTTTCTCACTGCACTCAGCAACAAATACAGCTTGAAATGCCCAAGAGCTTATTTTTTTGGCTGGTATATGGATTAGGTATGTATGCAATATAACTAACAATGCACTGTAGACACAAATGCGATCTACGATGCTTGACACTGACTCTTGAGGCAACATGTGCACTGCATTATAAAAGCACACAATGACAATTGTAATTTTCCATCAGGCAAGTTAAATGACAAGTGAATAGATTTCATTGAATAACCACTACTTAATTCATTACTTCAAGGGCACATTTTAAACTGTGAACAGTTGTACATAATATGAATAGGTAAGAACTGGATACCTGAAAATGATCTTACATAGATTACCCTGTTAGTATCATCCCACTTTTTGACAACTTAGTAACTTTGTAAACAAACCTGATGCTTTTTTTTATTGTTGGTAAGTTATGCTAGTTGCTTGAAACACAATATGCCAGTGAAATTCATTATTTGACTTGAAACGACATGACAATTAGGAGCACAGGCAAATTACTATCTTCCCCAATTAGTTTAGTAAATAATTGTGAAATAGCTTCCATTTGGCTCTGTGATGTGATCATGCACATAATGCCTTAGAAGGTCCAGAAACTGAATACTCCGAAACGAAATCATGAAAACAGTGGTCACCCCCCCCCCCCCCCACCCCTCTATCAAGGTCATTCAATTTCCATGAATGGATCCATCTGGCGTAGGTACATAGTTCCCTTTCTTTTCCTGCCCTATCCACAAAACTAACTGAAATTGCACATACATAGTTGAAATGAAAGACATAGATCTTGAGGTCATATAGGTAGGGTAGGAGGTCTGGTGGAATGGAGGAAAATAATCTATCTCCCATTGACATTTCACAGCAAGAGGCACACCAAGATAAATATCAGTGTAAAGGCCTGGTTACACGCTGCATTAACACGTATGGGTTAATGTCTAAATGTATGAACGTGAGAATGAACGCCAAAATGCACCGTGTAACCACCCAACTTGTGCGAATGCATTCACAGAAAATAGAACCTATTCTAATTTGGTTCATGCATTCATACATGTTCCGTTCCACCAAAATCATTCACGCAAACGTACTATGGGGGAAAAAAGAATCCCAACAAAGTTTGTGCCGCCGCCATCGCTTCGCAGGAGAATGGGTTCCCTTTCTAACAGTATATAATCCTTGGAAAGAGACGAGGGAAATTCAAAAACGGTCTTTTTTCAGCCACCAAGGTCGTGACGGTGAATTTGCCTGCCTCGAACCGAGGCTCGAACGTATTTCGTACTCCTCTCTACAATGATGGCGCATTTGATATCCCTAGGAATAGTGCCTCACTTTTACCCGCTATCTCACTCTAACCCTCATTTCCTTTCCTTCTTCGCTCCTACTGCGGCACTCGTAATACAATTCACTGAAAGCCCATCTCCACTTCCTCATTTTCTCGTCTCTGAAAATTTACGGGATAAATATTCGCTAGATGTAATCTGCAAGGCAGCAATGGCGAGGAGCGATTTTGAGCATCAGGAATTACCCTAAATACACTGGTCAATAAAAAACTTTTTTCTAACCTAGAGATGTTGTTGGATGATCCTTGAGGTGCTTTTCGTCCTGTTTCCAAATCTCGGCTCAGATATTTTCTATCACGTCTACTTTCTTTAGGACAACCGAACTAAATGAGGGTTCAAGAATATTTAAGCAAATAAATCGTGATTTTAAAAAATGTGAAAAATAGGCACTTTCGTAGGATTTTCTTATATATTTAGCATCTGGTAAGTTCCTATTCAGTGTCAATCAGTAATCTGATAACATGTTGCTGAAATTTCCTTGGTTATATTTTTCCAAATGTAAAATATCTTGTTCGAAACCCTCTCTTTGTTCATCTCTTAAAGCGCTTAGGTTTGGTGGAAAAAGGCAGGGTTTAAGTCGAGAAAATAGATTTTAAAATTCATATTGCAGCCCATATTTTGGTACGATTTAATTACAGTAGAACCCCGTATTTGCGTTATCGGAATTTACGTTTTCCCGCAAATTGCAAGTTTTTTTCTGGGTCCCGTCATATTTCCTATCTCTCCAATGTAAATAGAACCCTGTATTTACGCCGTGTTTTTTTCGTTTTCCCGCCATGTGCATCATGACGTGCCGGCTAAAAAAAATTATTTGCCTACTAAAACAATAAATCGTGCATATCAGCCCTTAAAAACTATCATTTGGCTTCCTTTCGCGCATTTGTATTTAAAAATCCAAGAGAAAGAGACGCAATGAGAACTATTTTCGGGAAGAATTTGAATGTAGCGGGACAGAACGCCACTAACGTCGGAAAGTTGAACTACGTCATCTCGTTTTCTGTCAGCGGCGGAAAGATTCACAATATGAAAGTAGGTGTTTTGAGCAATCGAGCTATGTAATAATCATGTAGCCTATAATTTGATACAAGAGTTTGAAAGGAAACCAGACGTGCTGAAACGTGATGAATGCCGGAACTATAAAACTTGACCGACAACTGCGATCATTTGCGCTGACTTCATTCAACAGTTGCGTTGCGTAGATGGGTTAATTAAATACTTTAAAAAAAACTTATTTAAACTTGAATTATCCCATTCTCATAGCAGCGTATCGCAAACAACTGTAACTTTAAAAAATTATGAAGTCGCACGACAGTTTGTACTACGCACTTGATCGCCGAGGAGTAGTTCAGACACTCGTGTGTTGGCAAGTTATCCTCAATTAGTACGGGAAATAGAATTTATCCTGCTTGAAAATGGAAATTCGAGGTGGAAAACGGACATTTTTAATTGACGAGAAAATGAAAATTTTAGAGCTAGTTGATTCCCACACCGGAACCCGCATCGATTCAAGCAAATTCGTGGTGAAAAATCGTGATACCATCGTAAAATATGCAAACTAGTACGGACATTTATCAAAAAAGAGAATATCTGTGAAGAATTACAGGTAAGAACAAATAGAACGAATTCTAAAAGAGTAGTTTTTAGGTGCAAGATCATCAAATGTTCCTGCAAATGGTGTCATCTGCGCATGCATGAACAGAAAATAGAACCTGTTCAAATTTGGTTCACGCATTCATAGTCATACTTATAGGGGCGGGGGATGTGCCCCACCCATATGCTTAAAAAATAGACAAAATTTGAATACGGATATCACAGGAGGATCTATGGGGGGGCATGTGCCCCCCCAGACACTTAAAAAATATGCAAGATTTTTAATACGGTCCAGTTATCATTGCGTTCGTTTTGTGTAACGTGGTATCATTGTGCCCCCCTCCAGAACAAAATCCTGGATATGGCCTTGCTTGTGCACCCCAGAAAGAAATCCTGGATCCATCCCTGATGGTCATCATTACGTTCGCTTTATTTTGTGTATTACTCAAGGAGGCTCAATCATTTAATTCAATAAGAATAACTTTGATATAAAAATAAAGAGAATTTAGTAAAGTCATTGTTATATCTTGTTTTTAATCTCAATTAAGACAAGATCTTTTGCCTGTCAGACCCTCTGTGCCCCTCCCAGAAAGAAAAATCCTGGATCTGCCCCTGCCTACATTCGTACATTTCCTGTCCCGTTCCGGTCCACAAAAATCATTCATGCAAGCAGACATTAATGTATCGTGTAAACAGGCCCAAAGGCCCTTGAGAAAAAGTATTTCCCCAGAAGATTGGGAATCGAAGATTCCACGGCATCTATAATGGTTGGTTGGATAGATTAAAAAATAGGTAGTCTTGTATACAAGATGGTGAGTGGTGAAAGCAAAGATGTTAACATAGAGACAGCAACTCAGTGGAAAGAATCTGAATATATTAGACTTCTGGAAGGTTACAGCCCAAAAGAAGTTTTTAATGCAAACAAAACAGGATTATTTTTTAATATTTGTTGCCAGCTGTGCTTCAGAGGGAAGCAATGTTATGGAATAATGCTTAGTGAACAATTAAAAAATTAACATTTCCAAAGCCAGTATGTGAATAAAAGTGAAAATTCTCTATTTCCCACTATTTGCATTTTCCCGCAATTTACACTTTTTTTCTTGGGTCCCTAGAAAAGTGTAAATAAGGGGTTTTACTGTATATTAACATAGCCACCAGATCATGATAATTTTCTGCCATGATATTTCCTAAAAAATGTCCCGATACATTTTTAAATGCGTTCCACGCGCTTTTCTCCATTGATCTCACTTGCTATTGAAATTCTGTATCCTTCAATTCCTAATCTGTGGCCCAATACATATTCCTTATTTGATCTCACTTAATTGAACGACTTTTTGTTTCAAGTAAGTAAAACCAGCACCATATTTGTCCATGGCTTCAACAAAATTAAAAAAAGTCCTTATTTAATAGGAGGAAAAAGAATATTTTTTTGGATCAACCAAAGGCTGAAAAAGGACATTTCTGGATCCAGGTACGAGTTCATTACGTTCCGACACATTGCTTTCAAGCAACAATTTTTTCTGTCCCTGATATCCCATTCGCAGATGAAGCAAAACATTTCGTATAGCCAAGCTGTAATCCTAGTAACATTGCAATTACTTTAAGTGGCCACAAATTTTCCATGTATATTTTTGGTAGTGATTTTTTTCTAAAAGTAACTGCATATTCTCGTAAGATTCTTTCATTTCAGTTTCATTAGTTAACAGTATTGATGGGAGCTCATTGCCATTATGTAAGAGATTAGCCTTTAAAATAACCATGGAGGAATAAATGAGCAAACGCTAATCATCAGTGTTTAATTCGAAATTAAGAGTATCCATAACAGAGAGAACATCATTGCAAAAAGCAAATCTGTTTTGGTGAAGAAACCAAATCAAATTCGTCATGGCGAGAGCGGGACATCAAAAGTTTCCAATTTGGATCCAACAATTTTCAACCCTTAAATCGTGATCCTAATATTTTACCATGCTTTCAGGATAAAATTTAAATCGTGAAGTAGATCATTTAAATCCTCTTGCGTCATAAAATGAGGTACAGCAGATTTACTCGGTCCAAAGTTTGGGTCCTTCGAGTTTCCGAATCCTTCATTATCATGTTCTTGATTACTTTCTGAATCTTTGCTAAGATTAACATACCCCATTGGTTTCGGCACTTGTAAATTTTCAAGTGAGGGAACGGTAGTATCGCTGATTCAAAGTTGTCTAGATTTTTTACAGTGTGTTTTGACTTTGTTGTAATTCCTTTCATTTTTTCAACAAAAATAACAGTCTGAACAATGATCTGCCAAATATTGGGGACAGCAAATTCCTTATGACGTTCTCCCTTTGACCAACCAGTAAGAAGCTCTACATTGGTGCCACTAAACACATGGGGATCCCATTCTTTATCTTGGCCACCCAACAGGCAGTCAAAATAAAGTTTATAGCCCTGTCTGAAAAAGGAAGTAATTTTCCACCTTTGAGCCTTAAAAGTAATTTCACCGTATACGTAATAAAAGTCATTAGGATGGTTCACGCACTATCTATGCCTAATTCTCATTAAAGCTAAGCCACTTCTCAGCGATTACGTTGTAATAAGCTGTAATTTCTTGCGAGCAACAAAAGTCTATCTTCTACTATCTTCAGAGAAATCAAACATCTTCTCGCTCCTACAGCTGGTCACATGCTGATGTGAAGTTGCAGCTGAGGCAGCATTGCTTTGAACAAAACGATAAGATAGTACAATTTTAAACATAGCTTGACAGAATAGGAACGCATGGCATCGTAGGACAACATGTTTCTGCAGGAGAGTTTTATTTACACTTTCTCATACACACTCACTTTCTCACGATACATAAATGAATTAAATTACTACTTTCGTAAAAGCAAAAATATACATTAAGCTGTCCTTAAGAAACTAAATGTGATAGAAAGAATCTAAGCACAGATTCGGAATCAGCGCGAAAAATACGCCATAGACAATTATCACTTTAAAAGGTTTTAGTGCGTCAATTGCGATAGAAAATTTCCTCAATGATATGCACCTGATTGCTACAAATTTAATAGACGCACAATTTTTCGAGTTAAATTCCATAAATCGCAAAACAAAATTAACATATTATTTTTTCCTAGCCAGTGGCAAAAAAACTTTATTTTCTGCAATTTGATACCTCACTTTCTTTTTAATGTATTGGGAAACCAATTTTGTAAAATTAAAACTGCATGCTATTTTGGTGTCAAATTACTTTAGACAATAGATAAGGGTCAAATAAAATATCTAAATTAATGTGGGCGAAAAATATACTCCAATGAATTCACACTTCACTTGGGACAATGTCTCTCCTTTTATTAAATTCGAAATCTCAGCAGCAGTTTGATGTATTATTGTCAGCATCAACATCTCCGGTTGTAAACCTAGGAGCTAGCCGGTCACTTCTCAGGTGGAGGTCTTCTCCGACGCGTTCTGGCAATGTGCACGGCAGTCCTTCCGGAAAAGCTAAAACTTCTTCAAAAACCAACTGCATTCAAATGCGTGGCCCATCGAATATTCTCGTTGACTGCCTTGTTTACGTTAAGGGAAAGCTTGCTATGGCCCATAGTGATTTTTGTCGTTTCGATGAGATATGCGAAGGAAAATTCAGAGGAGCGTTTCCAATGTGCGCACATGATGCCGTCGAATGCGCCTCAAATTCTACGGAGTTCATCGCCAGTCATGCTCTGGGTTGCGGGAGACTCGGTAGTCGGTCGCGTATTTGGACGACGAAGATAAGAAATGGTTTGCCTTGTTTGAATTTCCCTCACTGACCAAAGAATAACATCCCACTGGAAAGGAACCCACTATCCCGCGGAGCGATAGTGGCGGCACAAACTTTGTCGGGATACTTTTTTCCCCCATAGTACATTAACTTCTATGTGTTAATGTACCGTGGCCTTAATACCGTATTTATCTGAACATAATTCCCCTTTTTTCCAAAAAAAAAAAGCCTGTGGTAAATTTAAAGGGGGGATAATATTCCTATGCATTTTTAAATTTTTCCCCAAAACTGAAGCCCCAAAATTATAGGGGGGACCATATATGCAGAGAAATTCGGTAATACCCTCAAGGCCATTTTCTTGGGCAAATGCATGACAAAGAGGGCTGCCACAATGTCTTCAATTGAGCATTTGCAGACTGAAATTGTACGATGGGGCATGCCTGCATGACCTCTCACCTTTTTCAATTCTCCAGCCACAGCTTTAGCCTTGGCCCTAGCTTTAAGACTCTTAGCTCCCGCCACTTTGAACACTCCGGGAATTTTGCTGCTTGCCGTCTGCTTCAGCTGCTGCTTCATCTTCTGCTTCTTCGTTTTCTGCTTTCCCATGATGCTCCAGACCTGCTTCTGCTGTCACTGCAATTGAGTTCAGGCGGTCGAAAGTAAAAAAAAATTGAATGAAGCAGAACTCAAATGGAATATCACCAAATGCAAACATTAGTAGCGATTATGGGGACAGTAGAGCTTTGATTATCCATCTTAAAGGGAAAGAAATCCCAAATGGATGATCATAACAGACAGATACACATAAACATATCATTCACTTTCATTCTCGGATCAGTCTTTGCTTTGCTCTCTCTCTTTCTCCATGCATCCCTTGCACCCATTCCATTGATGAACTAGTTGTATTTAATTGGGGGAGGGTTTGAAAGGGATGATGGAGTAGGATAGCATATAGGATAGGTAAGATGGAGGGTAGGGGAGTCTTTGGGGAAGTGATAGATCAAAGGAATGCTGAATAAAATGACAAATAATAAAAGCTCTACTGAATATGATACCATAGGCTAGCAAGGCAAAACCTTGATCATCAATTAAGCCTCACACATTTAACCCTGAGCCACAGGACTAATATTTCATAAAATGACAAACTTTAACAGTAGATATAGATAAATAGGATCAAATCGCTCGAGAAAAAGAACACTGCCCTTAAATAAAATTGCAAAATATATTCACAGTTGAGGACATAGAGGTAACCTTTTTTTAACATAGCAAATTTTCAAAAAATGGCCAAATTGAAACATAATAAACTTGAAAGAAATGCTTAAAATTTGTAAATGAAAAGGCTCAACTTATACGTGTGAAGTTGTTTGCATGATACATAATACCTCTAAGGGATATTAAATGAATAATATGCCGATCAGTAACTTGGTTCGGATAAAAATTACTAATATTTAGTTGTGTGTGTCTAATTTAACAAGCAAAATAAATAATTTCCGACAGAGCAACAAAAACGAAAAAGGACTACCTCTGTGCTAACTTAATGCTCATTATTAGCCAAAATGAGCACTCAACGATAATTTACATGTTATTTTTACATATTTAACTGCAACACTGGCCACACATCATGGGGTAACTGAACTAATATTAATGACTCAAGTGAACAACATATATTATAAGAGAAACGTTAGCCAAACCTGTTATCTTAACCAATACAAGGTTGCCTTGAAGTATATTAAATTAATATTTACATCAATACTGTCACCAAATGCAGAATTTTGACTGTGGATAATACCTAGCATGGGCTCTGTGACAGCCAATGCCAATACTTCCCAAAGCATCCTCTCATTCAAATTCAAGATTTTCTCGTGCTTCATAAATGACCAGCTCAAAACTAGATAACTTTAAAGAGATAATAAGTAGATCACCCAAACTCCTCACCAGCTTCCTCCAGGCAAATCCTTTTGGATGGAGGCAGTGGGTTCGGCTCTCGAGAGCTCGCGAAGAGCACCTCCTCTGGTAGTTCAAATGTTACTCGTAACATCTCTTTAGTTGGGGAGACCTTGCGAACGAACGTCACCTCTTTCGACTGCAATCTAACTCCAAGATTACTTTCCACCAATGTCATTGCCTCATTGTGAGAATTTTCCTCCACAGCAAAACAATAGACATGGACATGTATCCGATCTTTTCGAGCAATAGTCCGAAAACATTCCTTCCCATCGAAAATACCTCGAAAGGCACCTAAAAACTCAGGAGCTCTACCCGGTAGATTCATTACGACATGCATACGACCCGAAACACCCTGAGAACCTTCTAAAGAGCCCTTCCAACGCTTTTCTATTCCCCTGGCAATATCTTCGGTTATGAACGACCATCCGTCCTTGTTGAATGCATGAAAAATGCTGGGTGGTACCTTATTCAAAGAGGCATTGTGCACTAACCACCGGTAGGACTCCGGATTTAAATCGTTCGCCAAAACTAATGCACAACGACGGTGGCGGGCGGCTGGCACACTGAATGGCCCTACTCCCGCAAAAACATCGAAGAGTGTATCTCCCGGGGAGAGTAGGGAAATGATCCGTTCGTGTTCGGTGCATAAACGAGGATTCCAGTAGACATGCGAAAAGTCGAACTCAAACACACATCTATTTTCACGAACCTGAGCTTTCATGTCGTTTTCTCCACACAAAACTTCCATGTGAAAGTTACGATAAGTACTATCGATAGCGTCAGTTTTATTAACAACTGTTCGAACACCGGGCACCTTATCAAAGAGAACTTGTCCTATGATATTCTTGTAATCCAGCAAATTTTCTTTCAGATTCACATGGACAATGTGACCGATTTTTGAGAAGCTACTCAAATTACCCACACCTGGAGGTATAACAGATTTTATTATCTCTTCAGCTTTCCAGTTGTCGTACGTTAAGGTAATGTCGCCGTAATTAAAATGATCTTCGGATATGCCGAATTCTTTCAAATAAGAACGATCAGTTTCATTGATATCTTCATAAGTCTTTACAATAGTTGGATTAAGCAGAATTCGCTTCTTCGGGGCCTCAGCTGTAGACACTAAATTTCTTCTCACTGGCGTTTCACTCAGAGATACAGATGCATTATCCGTAGTAGGATCACCTATGTCTTGCATTGGCTTCAAGCGCTCGATCTTCAACATGTACTTTTTCAGGCATTTAGAATACAAAGAAACTTTATTTTCCAAACCGAGTGGTATGACTATCCATGGCACTGTTATTGTCTTCGAAAACAACTTTCGATCAATAACTTTCATTCCACAAACCTCTTTCGGAGGCACTAAGATACCTAAATCATCCATATCATAACCACTCGCTTTTCCCAGTGAAGACAAGATCCTAAAATTTCCAGTGTGACGCAGACCTTCAATTGCGTACTTGTACCATGCAAAGTTGCGGAGAGAGCTCGAGATAAACACCATCAACAGAGCAAATATTAACTGCAAACAAAACAAGAATATCTAAATAAAAATTATGAGGATGAGTTATTTCTTTAAGCTACTGAAATTATTTTTACCTTGACCGATTCACACAATCAACATTCGACGCCTTCCACAACACAACACCTGGCTTTCCTCTCCTTCCGGCATGCATGCGCTTGAACTGCGCCTTCACTACTCACTTGTTTAAAATCGATTTCTCGTTGTTCCTCATTTGTTTGCCTCATATTTTGCGGGGACTTTGAATCCCTAGAAGTTTAGAATAGAAGCTGTTATTTCTTGCACCTATTAGTTGCATTACATTATTTTCTCATTCGTCCAGGGGCGGCTTGGCCAGGTATTCTGGTCGGAAATCACCGAGGGCGCCGAGCTTAGAGGGCCTCTGACAACTACCGCGTCGCGACGCGTCCATGGTGAAGCAAATTACCTATATGAAAAATGTAATAAAAATTTTAACGACTCAGATAGCTTGAAATAGAGTTTTTTGCTATTATAAAATTCGATGTCTCCATTAGTTGCTTTCTTTACAATATTCTCAGTTTAAAAATGTCATTTGAAAAATTAATAAGATAAATAAGGTGTCAGAAGATGAAGATGCTTTTTTTGAATTGGGCTATTTTAGAGTTCTTTTTTTTAGATTTCAGTGCAGTATCAAGGGACAAATTCAATAAATAGATAATTGAATAATAATGCATCATAATATTTCATAATCTTTATAATCACTCTTTAAATAGTATTTTTTTGATCGAAATTGTTATTTTTGAGGGGAAGGTGCGGTTAACGTAAACAAAAACCACCTCGATTAAAAACAACAGTATATTTTCGCGGAGTAATGTTACAGTAGACGCCGGTTGGCGTGGCCACAATTGCGTGCGCTCAGTAGCGTGGTTAACATCGGACTCCTCGACCGTCAGGGATGGGACAGCGATGTCGCCGGAGGGTCGATGGCAGCCGGCGTTGTTGAGCTGGCTGGCTGTGGTCCAGTTGTACCACCGTCGTCGTGACGTCCGTCCTCTGCTGCCAAGGTGTAAGAGGGTTTCAGGCGGTCTATGGATATCGCCTTCTCTTTGCTCTTCGTGTCAACCACGAAGTACTTGGCGTCGCGGCGGACGACGCGGAAGGGGCCCTCATACGGCGGTTGCAGGGGGGGTCGTGTGGCGTCCGTTCTAACGAACACATGAGAGGCCTCTCTCCGTGATGCGATGCGGGGACGGGTTGGATCCGTCGGAAGTGCCGGCGCAGCTTCGCGACGAACAACTCGTCCTCGTTCTCCGGTTTGGAAGGAGCGTAGAACTCTCCCGGAAGGCGAAGAGGTTCTCCGTAGAGAAGCTCTGCCGGTGATGCGCCGATGTCGGCTTTCCAAGCCGCTCGAATGCCGAGAAGCACAGCGGGTAAGGTGTCGTACCAGCTGTCGGACTCGTGGCACATAATAGCAGCCTTTAACTGCCGGTGGAATCGTTCCACCATTCCATTGGCAGCGGGATGGTACGCAGTGGTACGGAGATGGCGGGCGCCGGTGAGCACGAAAAGCCGGTGAAAGAGAGCAGACTCGAACTGCCGGCCTTGATCCGTGGTGACTCTCAACGGGGTGCCGAAACGTGAGATCCAGCCGCGAAAGAACTCGCGTGCGACCGTATCTGCCGTTGCGTCAGATGTCGAAATGGCTTCAGCCCATCGCGAGTAGCGATCGACGCAAGTTAAACAGTAGCGGTAGCCATTGGACACTGGCAGGGGGCCCACTATGTCGATGTGGACATGGTCAAAGCGTTGGGAAGGGGGAACAAAACTGCCTATTGGGGACACTGTGTGGCGGTGCACTTTGGAGCGTTGGCAGTTTACGCAACAGGAAAAAACTACCAAGTTGCCGAAAAACTTATTGTTTACGTAAAAGAATCTGTTTTTTAAAACGATGACTCGTCAGATGGTGAATGAAAAAACTATTTTTTAGTTGCTGACAGAGCTAATTGCTGAGTTCTAGTTAGTGAAAATCGTAAATTGTGTTGCTTTTCTTTGTGTATTGTTTTTTAGTAAAATATTTCTAAGAAATAGAGCTTTTATCAGAACCGCAGCCTATTAAGAATTATGACTGAGATATATACTGAGAGATTTAAATTAATACTTTAATTTGATCGTAAGGGTGTCCCATTAATCTTGACCACCCGAAATAACTTTTTGTCCAGGTGAAAATTCAAAAAATTGTCTAGCAAATGTTCATTAGCCGTCAGGGGGACATTAATCAGCATGATTGCTTTCCTTGTAGCTATGTTATTTACAGAGATATGAGCAGCGGTATGTCTTTTTTTAATGGCACCCTATAATTTTTAGTCGGCAATTCATTTCCTCTCCTATAGACTTATTCAAAAATTTAGCACAGAGGACCATTAACATAAACACAATGTTATGAAAAATGACTGACTCTCTAGCGCTTAGTGCAGGTACGCGGGTAATGTTACTGGCCCACTGCGAAAAAATAAAGTAAGGAATAAGATAAGTATAAAAGTAGCTGACCCAGGCAAACTTCGTACTACCTGAAAATCAGTGACCGGTTTCGTAGCATCATTTATAAATCAAGAGCGGTTGTACTGATTTTGATAATTTTTGACTTAACACATTTATTTCGAATCGAAATGGATGACACCCATTACGGGCGCAGCCAGGAATTGAGGCTAGGTTTTTTTTTAAACTAATACTGGGGTAATGGAATACCTGCCAGGGTAAGCGGAAGGTGTAGGCCTTCCCCCAGAATTATTTAAAGATATGTTGTTCAAAATAATGAGTTTTAAGGCTTTTTCAATTCCCGTCCTTGCAATATGGAAATTGCATACTTTTTATAAACAGTATGCTGATATACTACAGTAAACACTTAGTACCGCAATATACTTTTTTCCGCTTAAAATTCAGTTTATATACACTAGCAAATGACTCCCAAAAGTCTCCCGAGTTTCGCGGGCTAAAAAATATCGCCCCCACTAATCTTTAGCCGTGACGTCATAGTTCAGTAGGAGAAGCCCAGTAAGCCAGTAACTGCAGGTTTGGACGAGCCACGTTGCGTTTAAAGGAGAACATGGGTGAAGTAGGGAAAAATTACAAGTGGTGCATTGCTCCTCTGTGCAATAACACCCCAGAAAAATTTTCGTCTGCATTCCCACGGATGAAATTAGAAGAAAAGCCTCGATGTATGCCGTCTGTCGGGATGAGCGTTACGGAAAAATAAGAGTATAATAAACGGAATGATAAACCCGTGTGCTATGTGAGCGAAGATAACTTTAATATAAATGATATTTCCATATTTCATTGACTGAATAACTTGAAACTGAGATTTTTCGATAATTCGGCCGCCGTAGAATAAAAACTCAACTTCACAACAAAAATCGAGATAGCTTTTTCTCGATGGTTACGATGGACTCAAATCATTTATGGCACTTGTTCAATTTCAGTTACGGAAGGACGTAGAAAATTCCATGATGTTTAAAATCAAGGGAGGAAATATGAAAATATAGATCAACGTTGATCCTCATGCATTCGAGTGCCAGCCAAGAAGACAGCGTTTTCTTCTACTGTCGGCGTCAAAATGATGTGCCGCTGTACTTTGCAAATTTATATCCTGGCTTCACTGCATGCTATAATAATGAACTATACGTCATTTTAAAGGAAATTTTATCCTAAACTATGATTTATTTTATTACAAAAAAATACAAAAATGTAGACATGGCCAGTGCAATAAATGACTCCGCGCACCGAAAAATTAGCCGTTTAGTCAACTTCGTGAACTTAGCAACTCAACCTAGGAAAACTACTACGTCTACAGCATTCATCTTCCACATTAATTTACACTCATCAGTGCGGATTAATAAAATGACTTTAGGGTATTTTTAGAACATATATTTTGTTATAAATTAATGAAAATATTTAAACATTATCTTGTCCCATAGTTTACCCCGAAAGATAAAGGAAGTTGTAGATGGAAAAAGAATGAAATCCAGAGGTGGTCACAAAAAATGAATCGCAGCATTCTTTGATTTTATTCTACGCCGTTGCTTGCTTTTCAGAAAAAAGTTGAGTCACAAGAGGAATGTTCCGCGGCCCTTGATTTGGAAACTGTGGAGATAGAGGAAGACGTGTGGATCAGCAATTTCCATTTAGTTGGTTGTTAGGATAAACCAAGGATCCATTTAAAGTTTGTCAGGCCATCGTATAAAGATAGGACTGATGTGCACCACAGGGGAAATGGGGTGTTTGAGGGAAAGTCAAACCTAAAGTTGCCCAAAGAATGTGCAGTTCTATGTTGCTCTTTCCCCAGTGAAAACCAAATAGAAATTTGATTGGGATGATATTTTCACCACGGGTTCCAGTCATAGTGAGAGTGCAGGTTATCACGGTCATCGTCGAAGGTCATCCCTCTAGCAGGATTTCCGATACGGAATTTTTAAGAGACAACCGATCGCAATGACGATGAGCTCGCCTTTAGAGTAGGTTTCAGATATATCGTGAGAAAAGCTCCCAAAATGTATTAAAGACTCTGTTTGGAAAATGTTCACATTTTAATGCTACTTTAGGAAGGCTTTCATCGCAAAAGTAACTTATTAACACCTGAAAACGTGTTTATTATATTGATCGAAGTGCGATTGACCGATTCTCAGTGGCGGCTCGTGAGTCAAGCCGTAGCGGCGATGTCATCTCACTAGATACTTCGCTCTGCGCATGCTCGGACGGCGTCCAGAGACTTCCATACTTCATATAACAGCATGGCGATGGATTAGGACGTTCTGGCAAGCGACCCGCGGCTACAAATGCGAACTTCTCGCGCTATTTTTGCGTGTTTTGCGTGTTGCGCGCTATAGGAAGTGGCTTCGGGGTTTTTGAGTCACAAGATGGTAGGTTGTGTTGGAAGTTCGTCTATATTATCGCTACTAAATTGAAACATTAATAGTCTGGCTTCCTCAGAGCTTCCTGCCCCCCTCCAGGCAAGGTATTTTTAAGTTGAAAGTATCATCGACAACTTCGAGGTGGAAATAAGTTCACCATAAGACGCTCTACCGGACTGCCAAAATAATACACATTTCACATGAGTGCCTATATACGCTTTCGCCAATGTTATACGCAAGTCTCACTTTGTTATGAACTATAAAACATTTCAGATGCACATCAGCTACCTTTCCATTTCTCGGCATCGACTTTCGGCGCCGACGAAGTGTACAATTTCACTAAATACCCTGTTATCATGATGGAATCAGTAACAGGAAGCTTGCTAGGATCAGCCTAAGAATAACCATATTCCTTCATCTTTACGCAATCTATCGCTTTCAATGGAGGAGAAATAGATAAAATAATAGCCCTGAAGTCACAATGAACAACTCCGATACGTCTGCACTTCAATAAATGAATCATAACCACGGCGCGCCGTCGCTTGTATTCAAGTACGCAACCTCTGCTATAGCCCTGCCGCCGTGCCTCCTCGTATTGAATAATGACGTCACTTTTCTACCAGCCAATCATCGGGCGTTTTCGCTTCTCACTTGCATTTGAAATTTCTCGTGAACTTTGATGCATAAAATATCGCAAACCACGTCATAAAATAATTTTTTAAAACTTTCACCGAGGTATGCAAACATATATTTTTATATAATTTTGGGGCTATTGATTATATCTGAAATATATGCAAGTTCCCTATTGTGCCTCGAATCCAACCTTACATTGACGACTTATCATTTTCTCACCATTCAGCCGGCCCCTCAAAAAATATCGTGTATACTAAAAAAGGAAAAACATCATAGCATATATAATCAGTCCATCGACTTTAGCATATAATAAATCCATTAGATAGCTATTGTTATAACTCTCTGCAAAATGTACTATCGTTTTCAAAAGTATGTAAACACCCCAGAGTCCCACTTAACAGATGGGTCCAGGTCGGTGAAAACTTGTGAGGTTGGCACATAAAGCGACCTGTATGTTCGTTTGCCACCCAAAGCAGACTAGGAGGGAGGTGGACGCGACCTAGCCACCGAAGCTGGAGTCGAACTCCAGGAGCATGAGGCCAATGAGAATTAAGATTAGCGGGTGGAATGTACAGGGGCGCCGACTTATAAAAAATATTGGGGGGGCCCATATCGGAGGTTTTTCCCCGGGAAGAGGTTAAATTCAAAGCGTGTTGCAGCGCCGAAAAGCTGTCATCATTCAAACCACCTGATTCAGTTAACCTGCTTAACCTTATAATTATTTGTTTTAACATATTGTTGAATTTATTTTAAAAGGTAACTATCGTCAAACATGGGAAAAAAAATTACCAATATATTTTTGTGATTTCACAAAGCATAATATAACTTAATTATTTTCTTGAATTATTGAGGGGGCCCCGCCCCCCCAAACGAATCTTTGAGGGGGCTCGGGCCCCCTCAGGCCCCATGGAGTCGGCGCCACTGGGAATGTACTAAGGTAACCTACGTCCACACTGACTTTGGGCCGTCGGAGTGTTTTCTTTCGGGCTCCGTTGCGAGGTTTTTCCTATTTAAAGATTCATATTTATACTCACCGTTTATCTCTTACTAACACATCGCTCCGTGCCCGAGTAGTTCTATACTGTGCGCGGTAGTTGCGGTGAAGTTTTGGGTGTGTTCGAGTCCTAAATCATAATACCTTTTTCACTTTTTAAAGATCTCCTGAACATCAACATTATCTATGCTGATGACTCAAGAAAAAGTTAGTACTGAATTTCTTTAACGATTGAAAAACTGTAAAAACAAAAAAAATCCAAAACGCGTGCTCAAGCGAAAGCATTTAATACAATGTAACAGGCACTTTCAATATATTCGCCCACCTAGGGCATAAGCGTGGAAAAGAATCGACCGAAAGTCAGTCCACAAAACACGACATCAGGTTCACACGCACTCATTACACTTATCTAATACACTTAACTATTAATCCACTTGGTACATGAGCGCGAATATATGAATGATGAAGAGTTGTAAGTATTATCGCAGCTGTGATGTAGCTACTCCTACTCTTTTGCTTCGCGAAGGCTCGGGTACTATACTCGATCGATTATGTAACATACAATCTAACTTACCTACAACTCTTCATCATTCACATATTCGCGCTTTTCTCCCATTTATTTTTTTCGTTCTGCATTCCTTAGAACTTCCACCTTTTAGAAAACTGCCTTTACGGTGGCCTTTTGAAATAGAAACGCACTTTGTTCCAAATGATTGTGGCTCCTACATTCCAGGGCTAGCCATGAATTTATTTGCGCGCATACCCCTACTGTTCGTACCAAAATTAAAAATGAACCTGAGAAAAAACAAGAAAAGTAATGCTGTAAAAAGTAACACCAAAATCAAGTAAATATATTAAAGTGTATGGTTTTTATAAGCGTTCAAACTGGAGTCTCTACACTTTTGGTACGGAGAGAAAGAAGTTCGCCCCAGCATTATTTCCATCGTTTCATAACCGCTAACATTTCCCACCATATGGAAGTATTTTCGCTCTCATCAATCAAGACACTTTTAAAAGAATCACGGGGCTTTTGAATCAAAAGGGCAATGGCATCTGAAGGATTGTGTCACACAGTTTGAGAAAAGAATATTTCATAAAATGACAGTTGAGAGATACCGAAAAGGAAAACAATATCATTTCAGGTAAGTATTTCCCACTAACACTAACACCTGTTCGTATTTGAATAAATTGAATCAGTGGCGTAGCCAGGAGTTTTATCCGGGGGGTGGGGGTGGAAATCCAAAAACAGAGGGGTCCGGAGGATAATTTTTCAAGAACAGGGTACCTAGTGACGGGTTTTTACTAATTTTAACACTTTTCATTATGGAAAAAATTAATTTGTCAAAGAAATATTATTTAAATTCATGATTTTTCATTAATATATATTTTACTATTTAATTTGTCTAGTTTTATTTATTAAACAAAAGGGCAATCCTTTTAAATAAGGGTATAATAATATATCACTTGCGACTTTCCCCTGCTCCATGGTTAATTTATTTTTTTATGTCTCAATATTTCGGGGGAGGGGGGGTCCGGCCCACCTGAATCCACCTCTCTACGCCACTGAATTTAATACTTACTAACCCATCATCCGGCAAGGAGTGGAGCTTAATTTAAAAAACTCTGTAACCGCTTCAAAACATTGAACAACAACATTGAACATTACGAAACATGCTTCAAAATCAGTATCCGGCGTAAAAGGATGGAGGATGCGAATGGTTTTTACCACTCAGGGAACATGATAATCTTTAAAAAGCATTCTTTTTCCATCCGTCCTATCCTACATTGAACTGAATTCAACCCAAAACAATGGAATTTAGCATAGGGCGAAAGGCCGTACTACCGATACAACAGCGGGCCATAAGACAGGGGGCATATCTGGCGCCGCAACAATACTTTCGTTCACCCTGGCAACCAGTAAAACGTAGCCGTACGGTGACATTATATCAATTGGATTTTCCAAGCGATAGAGAGCGGATGCGATAGCATATTGTGGTGTTATAAACGAAGTTTAAACGCACTGGTTACAGTATAAAACAGTTACAGTGAATAATACATCAATCACTTGAGTAGCAGAGGAAGAAAATAGACATCTCGCAGGGGTTTGCAGTGAGCTACAGCCGGCGGAGTTTCGACTTCGACCAGCAGAGTTAAAAAATAACTCCTGCAAATAACAGATTGCAGAAATTTCCTGCAATAGAATCTCAGAATCGATTCCACTCTGTGGATTTGGAGTTGATAAGAAAAAGAGGAGATCTCGCCATCTATATTTTCCGCTACGTACATCATGGAACGGTTATTAAAGAGAGTTGAAACGAGTTTCTCTGGAAGTGTGCTGGGCAACAGCCTGGAGGAGAGGCTGGATTATGAATATACTGCCCACCTGGAGCACAGAAACGAGGGATTTGGTCGCGAAACTACAAAATACAAAGCAAAAGGTGATTTGATAAAGGCAAAAGGCAGACGTGAGGAAACAAATCACACTGATACTCGTATTGAGGTGGTAAGTTCTCAGCTTTCCCCACCAAAAAATCCTGGCACTTCATATCATTCTTTCGTGCCAGCTAAACGGAAGGCAGACAGCTGGGATGAAGAAAACGGCTACAAAAATGGGAACCTCAACGCCAAACGCTTCCATGGAGAAGGAGATGATGTATTTCCTGTCAACGTCGTAAATGAACGCTTTTATTTCGGCAATTATCTAGTTCTTCCATCAGAGAGAAAAGGAATCAAAAGGAAAAATGAAATTGATGGTGATTGTCTTCCTTTTCATGGGAACGATATCGTTATTGATGCACACCACTTCTTACCAAACCAAGTTCATGATTTTGATAATTCCGAAATGCTGCCTAAGAAGAAAAAATTGTGCATTAACACACAAATGGGATGCAATGACACTTTCGGCCGTGGTGAAGGTGATTTATCAAAACCAATGTATATCCCAGTAGAACGTGCTGATGCCCACAATAATTTATTTACGTTGGCTGAAGACGAGACAAAGGAAATAGATAGTGCAATGGACTGCGATAGCCCTCACCTTGACACCGAAGGTGACGCTATGAATGGACCGCGCAATGGAATGGACCGCGAGAATCATATCGATGGTGATGTTAAAAACGAAAAACACTTTCCCTCAAAACAACCTAGTGCATTCCGGCATCCTTATGAGCCAGCTGAGCAGATGGAATTTTGTACCAATGGAATGGACGCGATAAATGCTCGCTTCCAAGATGAATATGACTTTGGGTATTTATGCCAACGTGAGCCCACAGAAGAATGGGAAGAACGGGAAGGTGCGATGCCTGGTGACAGGTTTGCAGCTGATCCAGCAGCACCGATCTATCTGCGATCCGCTATTTACCAAAGACATTCATCCGAAAATGTAAGTACACAATTCAAATTGAATTAGAATATTTTTGTCGAGGGTAGAGGATTTCCTTTCTCTGAGGAACATACGAAATATGAACAATGGCGATCATCGATTTCTGTGCGTGAGACCAGCTTTGAAAAGACGAAAACCTAGATTCCGCGGTAGATCTGATAGGGTGTTTATGACGATAGTGTTTTTTCATGTTGTTTCGTTCGATTGGAATTAGCATTTAAGTGAGTAACCACGAAGGAGGAGTAATGTTGATATTTCAATCAATATCGTAGATGAAGTAAGATGCAGGTATGAGAATAATTCATAGCAAAGTGCACAAAAGTTGAAAAAAGAGATGAACTGCTAAAATCCTTGATGGAGAAATAATTCAAACAAGTTCACACGCTCCCTTTAGCGACTTAATCGCACAACAAATTATTAGTCTTAATGATATAATATTGCAATACTGTCGAATATATACGGGAGAGAATAGCCACTGATTGGACAAAGTTAATGTGTTGTTAGAAGCTTCGAAATCCTCAAACTTTTCTTCATCTCTACGACCCCCCCTAGTGCAGGGAAGACGACTGCACCATAACTCCCCTTCTCCCTATCCTGGATCCGCCACTACTAGCGATAACTCCCCTTTATATATGATTCTCCTGTAAACGAATACATGAACAAGAAAATACAATGAAGTCACCAACTCGTGGAAACTGGGTGACAAATTTCATGTTTTCCTATATTGAACTTAAAGGAGAAAAAGTACGCGGGAAGGATGTTTTTGGTCGAAGCAAAGTTCCTATAAATTTCTTTCAATGAGTTGCGACTTTCTGTGTGAACGACACCATTTAAAATTTGTTTCCCTCTGTACATTTGAGATCAGCTAAACATTATCCATAACAATATGTTTTCTTTATTTCACAGACGAATAGCATGGATTACGGCAATACATTGGAAGGTGGAGAAAGAAGACATCATTCCCACACCATTGTCGTTCATCCATGGTGGAATGAGACCAGCACCAACGCAGAACTGGATATCTGGGAGGATTTGTAGCTATTAAAACTCAGCTGCGAGGAAGACAGCGGAGAGGTACATCAGATATGTCTTCCCATGTCTTCTCCTAGAGTACGAATTGAAAATGCCTGAGAAGAAGAGGAACTCCTTGATAAGGGCATGCAACGAAGGGCTGATTAACTATTTTTGTGTCACAATAGGTATTCAAGTTCCAAATTATATTACTTTGGTCCTTGCAAAATTGAAATTGTTAGTTGTCACGCATCTGTTCATACAATGACATGAAAAATTGTGTTAGAGCAGTAGATCATTCACGATGAACTGTACTAGGTTAAATAATTTCAATCGAACGCTTTCGTTTTGGAGATTTTTCTATTCGGGCGTCAATGTTATTTTTCCCTGCATGGCCAAATTGTTCTACATGTCACGATGAATGTCACCAAAGGCATCGTCACAATATCACTCTGGCATGCCAAAACCAAATTTTGTTTCTTTTAATCTACCTCGCGATGCATTAAAATTTGATGACGTGGTTGGCTATCTAATTGCATTGCATTTTAATTTTTTTACCCTTATCCTCCCATTGATCTCCACTGATTATATATTCCACCGAATTTCATAATTTGCATAGCATTCAGTATGCGTTATTTTTTTTTTATCAACAACCAGTGGCGGTTTGCCCATGAGGACTCTCGGACGTCGCCCCTCCCAAATATTTGAAAAAGTAAAAAAAATAAATATCCATTAATTTATAATTATACATCTAATTAGTCAAAGTGTTTTTTCAGTCACATACATCGAAAGTGTTGGAAAAACACGAAAAGAAATAGCGCGAGAAGTTCGTATTTGTAGCCGTGGGGCGCTGGCCAGAACGTCCCAATCCATCCCCATGCAGTTATATGGAGAGTGGTAGTGGTGGGGGCTGCTGGTGCTATGACGCGTCTAACCTTGTGTCTTATGGAAGTCTTGGGACGTCGTCCGAGAATGCGCAGAGCGACGTGTGAGTTGACATCGCTGCGCAGGCCGGCGGGCGTATAATCTGGCGTCTACTTGGTGCTGCCCTTAGACCATATAAGAACTAGACCCGCCATTCTCTCAGCCATGGTTGGATTGGTGAACTTACAATTAATGAACAGTGGCATTTTTCGGCATTGGCAGCGACGAAAACATATTGTGGCAGTAAAATGAAGACAAAGCCCTTCTTCCGACTAAACTTCCGCAGATTTTTTTCTTATCTCGTTAGCGATCTAGCATCATTCGGAACATCGTTATAAAAACATGAAATCTTGCACAAAAGTTGTAAACGGGGGGAATTTTGGAGAGGAAAAGGGTCATGGTGTAAAGAATTTGCCGGTCGTCCACGAAGTAACGCGGCAACGCCTTCGCATATAAATTTTTAAACGGTCAATTATGCGATGCACATTGAACTGCGCGCTAGTGCTACTAAAAAGGGATGTCAACAAATCAGCATTCATATGATTTAGGTAAGTAATTTAGTTATTTCATAAATGCATATTTTTTTACTTAGCAGACAGCTCTCGTGTTATTCATATTTTGCGATGGTGGAAAAAGGTCTAGCGCCGGCTTTGCAGGTGACACCTACGATTTAAGTACGCTACGGAAAATTCTGGGAATAAATAATACCTATTAACATATTTATAATTAGAAAGAAAGAGAGGATTGGATTAAAATAATTTTAAAAATAAATTTACTTTATAACAATCAATTATATTTAATATATTGAATAACTTATTAAATATTTTCATGTAATGTTGTACGTATGTACTTACAGAGTTTTCAATTAATTTTTTAAAAACAATTTACGACATAATTTAATTTTTTATATTCTTGTCACAATACGTAAGAAAAGAGGATTCGGATTCAAAGATCATCTAAGAAGTTAATCTCATTTTATTAAAAAATCCAGAAGCTCTGTCAAATGTGTGAAATGTAACTGACAATCTTCTATTTTTCACGGCAGTATGATATTTCGAAGCACTTGGAGACGCAAGAGCATAAAATATATTTAAATACTGCTCTATCTTCCTCCAAAATACAGAAATTTTAAGTAAAAACAATTTATGAAAACGAAGAAAAGAAACTAGCATTAGCAGAAGGATGTATTTCCATTCTTTTTTTTATAGTCATTCCTTCAGATCTAAGGTCTGTACATCACAAGTTATCAAATCGGTTTTGCAGCGCACATGATACATAAGGCCGTTCAAACAGCTGCTGTTTTGTTGCCCGCAGATGTGGAAAATATTGTCATTAAAATATATTTCTATTTCTACATTACACTGTGCGTCTTCAAATGCTGAAAGAATTTTGTGTAACTGCGGAAGTCGCATGTATAAGAAAATACTTGGTTACTGTAAAACGCGCTAGTTACCTCTTTCGTCAGCTGTAGATAGAATTTTTAAATTATACCACACCATGAATTCCTACTTTCTATATCAGGCTTAATGTCCTAGAATAGGGTAGTTTCCTTCATCAAAGAAAACGAAAGGCATTGATTGCAATTCGTTACCCACCATTAGTGTATTCATAATATAAAAATTATTTCGTTTTAGAAATACTGGTTTAGACGAATGGCAATGGTCCATTTTTATCCTCATTTGAAAAGGGCCAGATTGGCGCCCATGCGATGCCACTCCACGTGACGTCACAGGGACCTAGTTTCTATACGAGAAGATAGGAGTTATACATCGCCTGAGGTTACCAATGCATGCATGAGGCGCAGAGCTCAGGGAAACATGTCTTAATAATCACTTATTAAAACTGGCTAAGGTCGGAAAGTTTTTCTCGTTTGATAAGGTATTAATAATCCTTATTTAAGCCAAGCGCTACCAGCCAGCAGGGTACTCAGCTACCCGCCAGCAGCCTGCGTCGTATCAGCGCTAAGCCTGGCCTCAAGGTCACCTCACAGGGCGGCAGCTGGAACCAGAAATACGTCGTACGGAGAGATTTCCCGGCATTCATACTTACGCGTCGCGTTTTCGCGCGCTTGAAAATTTTCGCTTTTCATTTAATCGCGCAAAATAGATATCGTCATTTAAAAATCTAAAAGCATGAAATACGTACTCCAGGAATAATAATCTTTCGATTTAGGCAATAAAAAAATAATAGGAAACCACCCTATTGTAGAAGAGAGTTTTGAAAAAGAATCCTCAAATTTAGCTAGTTTAAAAACAAACTATCACCTTTTTTAAAATGCTATTGAAGTTATTGAGGGAGATAACATTTTGGTAATCGAAGTAGCGAATGAAGTTTAAAATATCTGAATCAAAAGCGGTCATAAAGTCAAAGCGGTCAGAAAGTCAAAGCGGTCGACTAAAATCTCTATGACCTTTGACCCCCATTATGATTTTCGGTGGTCAAAATATATTGTTGTACGGACGAATGAACTGCGTAACCGACTCTGGGACCCTTCAAAACCTATGGTTTGACAAGTTGGTTGTCATGATGGCCAGACATTTAACTCTATGACCTTAGACCCCCATTGAGACCTCGGTGGTCAACAAATCAACAATACGGATCTATTAACTGAGAAATCGACTTTGGCAACCTTGAAAACATATGGTTCGAAACCTGGGTCTCACGATGGCCGGACGTTTACCTCTACGGCCTTTGACCTCCGTATTAACCTTGGAGGTCAATTACTGAATAAGTATTTGGACAATACCAATGACTTGGGTGCCCTATAAAATCCATGGATCGACACCTTTGTTGGTATGTTATTCTTTTTGCCACCCTTATGACCTTGACGGTGACCTTACTGAGTCAACGGTTGAATTTTCGTAAATTAAAGTGTTTTTTTTCGGGTTTCTTGTGTCCAAAAACCCAAGAATTGACATTTTTGGTCAATGAAATTTAGACATTTTTCAATCTCGATTTTTTACATTAAAACCCCATAAGGCAAATTAAAATTTTTGGTTTGGACCCAGATTGTGAGGTCAAAAGGTCAAAATTGTAAAAATTTTCCTTAAACTCAACAAAACTTAGGACCTTTCCCCATAAGTGTGCCAATTTTTATGAATATTGCGCGATGCAAAGTTACTAAAATTACGGGTCAAAAATGACACACGACCGTTGGGACAGTCTTAATATTCATTTTCTAGGAATGTCTCCGTTAGGTTAATCTACTAGTAATAAGGAATATTTCAAAAATAATTTTGCCTTTTTATGGACCCCTCCATTCACCCTTTGTGAAATATCGTAGGATTTTGCTCCACGCCTTCTTTTTAATCTCACGTAGGATTTTTAAAAATGCGTATTTTCAGTGTAAATACGTTAATCTAGGCTTCATTGTACTGGGCTTATAAATAAAACGATTTGTTTAATTATTTTTATTGAATATTACCGAGATCGCAATAAACTGGTTTTTGCGGAAAAAATTACGTGATACTTGCCAGGACCCCTTCTTTTTACCTAGAGGGGGTGAAAAGGTATGGTCTAGGGGGAGGAAAGCCATGGTCTAGAGGGAGAAGCCATGTTCTAGGAGGGGGGGGGGCAAGCCAAGTTGCGACATTTTAGCATGGAAAAGATGAATGAAACCAACATTATAAGAGCGCTTTATTAGTTTATGAGTATATTTCATTGAAAAAATAGTTTTATTTCAGTTGCTTAACTTATACTAATACATATCATTTTTCGTTGGTTTGAAGAAAATTTGTTGAATACTTTCGTTTCAATTCAGTACTGATTTTGCTTAAAGACTTTTGCGATTTTTGCTTCTAGGGGGACAGCTGCTCCCCCTGCCCTTCGCTGGGTACGCCCATGTTTACATATGACATTCTTAATCAATTTATTTAATACGATCGCTTCTCCCTTTATCTTGATTTATTTAGCTTTTTACGCACAGTCAAGGCTACAAAATGCCTTGGTTCATCGTAAAAATATATTTATTAAGAGTACAATCATTTTACGTGCCCAATATCGTCGCTTTTCAGCGACTTTACAGCGGATGAGCGTTAAAATATCTCAAGCGCGCATACGGAATATCGTCTGCGGTCCCAACCGTGACGTCACGCTCCCTCATCCCACTCACTTCCAAGCCGTGCGATGTTGGCCACAGCGTTCCGCCCGAATGGCAGGTCTACTTACTTAAATGGTCTAAGTTCCTCTCCTTCCGGCATGCATGCGCTTGAACTGCGCCTTCACTACTCACTTGTTTAAAATCGATCTCTCGTTGTTCCTCATTTGTTTGCCTCATATTTTGCGGGGACTTTGAATCCCTAGAAGTTTAGAATAGAAGCTGTTATTTCTTGCACCTATTAGTTGCATTACATTATTTTCTCATTCGTCCAGGGGCGGCCTGGCCAGGTATTCTGGTCGGAAATCACCGAGGGCGCCGAGCTTAGAGGGCCTCTGACAACTACCGCGTCGCGACGCGTCCATGGTGAAGCAAATTATATGAAAAATGTAATAAAAATTTAACGACTCAGATAGCTTGAAATAGAGTTTTTTGCTATTATAAAATTCGACGTCTCCATTAGTTGCTTTCTTTACAATATTCTCAGTTTAAAAATGTCATTTGAAAAATTAATAAGATAAATAAGGTGTCAGAAGATGAAGATGCTTTTTTTGAATTGGGCTATTTTAGAGTTCTTTTTTTTAGATTTCAGTGCAGTATCAAGGGACAAATTCAATAAATAGATAATTGAATGATAATGCATCATAATATTTCATAATCTTTATAATCACTCTTTAAATAGTATTTTTTTGATCGAAATTGTTATTTTTGAGGGGAGGGTGCGGTTAACGTAAACAAAAACCACCTCGATTAAAAACAACAGTATATTTTCGCGGAGTAATGTTACAGTAGACGCCGGTTGGCGTGGCCACAATTGCGTGCGCTCAGTAGCGTGGTTAACATCGGACTCCTCGACCGTCAGGGATGGGACAGCGATGTCGCCGGAGGGTCGATGGCAGCCGGCGTTGTTGAGCTGGCTGGCTGTGGTCCAGTTGTACCACCGTCGTCGTGACGTCCGTCCTCTGCTACCAAGGTGTAAGAGGGTTTCAGGCGGTCTATGGATATCGCCTTCTCTTTGCTCTTCATGTCAACCACGAAGTACTTGGCGTCGCGGCGGACGACGCGGAAGGGGCCCTCATACGGCGGTTGCAGGGGGGGTCGTGTGGCGTCCGTTCTAACGAACACATGAGAGGCCTCTCTCCGTGATGCGATGCGGGGACGGGTTGGATCCGTCGGAAGTGCCGGCGCAGCTTCGCGACGAACAACTCGTCCTCGTTCTCCGGTTTGGAAGGAGCGTAGAACTCTCCCGGAAGGCGAAGAGGTTCTCCGTAGAGAAGCTCTGCCGGTGATGCGCCGATGTCGGCTTTCCAAGCCGCCCGAATGCCGAGAAGCACAGCGGGTAAGGTGTCGTACCAGCTGTCGGACTCGTGGCACATAATAGCAGCCTTTAACTGCCGGTGGAATCGTTCCACCATTCCATTGGCAGCGGGATGGTACGCAGTGGTACGGAGATGGCGGGCGCCGGTGAGCACGAAAAGCCGGTGAAAGAGAGCAGACTCGAACTGCCGGCCTTGATCCGTGGTGACTCTCAACGGGGTGCCGAAACGTGAGATCCAGCCGCGAAAGAACTCGCGTGCGACCGTATCTGCCGTTGCGTCAGATGTCGAAATGGCTTCAGCCCATCGCGAGTAGCGATCGACGCAAGTTAAACAGTAGCGGTAGCCATTGGACACTGGCAGGGGGCCCACTATGTCGATGTGGACATGGTCAAAGCGTTGGGAAGGGGGAACAAAACTGCCTGTTGGGGACACTGTGTGGCGGTGCACTTTGGAGCGTTGGCAGGGGATGCACGCTCGCGCCCAGGTGCGGCAGTCCTTCCGCATCGACGGCCACACGAACCTTTCGGACACAAGTTTTGTGGAAGCCTTAATTCCGGGGTGGGATAGTTGGTGAAGCGAATCGAATACAGGCTTACGGAACGGCTCCGTTAGGTATGGCCTCACAGTAGGAGTCGAAACGTCACACCAAAAGTCACTATCGCATCCGGGGACGCGCACTTTCTTTAAACTGAGGGAATTGTCACTATTATCACTCTCAGCAAAGAACTCTGCCTGCGAGCGTGCCAGCGCGTCGAAATCTATACCACTCGATAATGCTTCCACTCGTGATAGCGCGTCAGCGACAACATTGTCACGACCGGCGACATGCCGAATATCCGTGCTGAACTGCGCCACGTAATTTAAATGACGGAACTGCCAGGGGGAACACTTTTCGGGCTTCTGCTGGAAGGCAAACACTAGGGGTTTATGGCCTGTGAATATAGTAAACTCACGCCCTTCCAACATGTGCCGGAAGTACTTCACTGCCTCGTACACTGCGAGAAGCTCACGGTCATAAGGGCTATATTTACGCTGGGGCGGCTTCAGCTTACGAGTGAAAAAACCAAGGGGTTTCCACTCGTCACCCTCGCGTTGGTTTAAGGCACCATCAATAGCATTATCAGATGCGTCACAAAATAGGGCCAGTGGCAAACGCACATCTGGATGTGCCACAAATGTCGCGCTCGCGAGAGCGTCCTTGCAATCGTTAAAAGCGCGGTCTAACTGAACCGTCCACTCGATACCATCACTGCCCTTCACACCTCCCTTCAACACATCGCACAGGGGGGATTGCACTTCAGCGGCATTCGGAATTAACCGTCTATAAAAATTAACCATACCAAGGAACTGGCGTAGTTCCTTCACTGTCTTGGATATGGGGTAGGATTTCACCGCGTCAATTTTATTAGGGGTGGGTTTTACACCGGAGGCAGTCACTTTATGCCCTAAAAAGGTTACTTCGTCAACCCCTAACACACATTTCGCCGGGTTAATCACAATCCCGTAGTCACTTAATCGTTTAAAAAGGGCACGCAAATGGCACTCATGTTCCCTGTCATCACGCGATGCGACCAGAATGTCATCAAGATACGCATACGCGTGATCGAGGCATCGTAGCACTTCGTCGATGAAACGCTGGAATGTCTGCGCAGCGTTGCGCAGGCCAAAGGGCATGCGAGTGAACTCGAAGAGGCCAAAGGGGGTGGTGAGGGCGGTTTTAGGGACGTCTTCGGGGGCCACAGGTATTTGGTGGTAAGCACGCACTAAGTCTATCCGGGAAAACACGCGCTTACCGGCTACGTTATGGGCAAAGTCCGCTATGTGCGGCACCGGGTGGAGGTCAGGAATGGTGCGCGCGTTCAGGGCGCGGTAATCACCGCAAGGGCGCCAGTCACCATCCTTTTTTGGCACCAGATGCAGTGCCGATGCCCAGGGGCGGATCCAGGATTTTTTTCTGGGAGGGGCACAAGCAAGGCCGTATCCAGGATTTTGTTCTGGGTGGGGCACAAGGATACCTCGTAATACAAAACGAATGCAATAATAATGGGACCGTATTAAAAATCTTGCATATTTTTGAGGGTCTGGGGGGGGCACGTGCCCCCGTGCCCCCCCCCCCCTGGATCCGCCTATGCCGATGCCCAACAGCTGTCGGAGCGTTGCGCAGTGCCGTTCCGAACCATCTCATCGAACTCCTGTTTGGCGATGTTCGCCTTGTCCGGTGCAAGGTGGCGGGGCTTGCAGGCGACTGGTGGACCCGGTGTTGTCTTAATGTAATGCACGGTCGTGTGCCGAAATTCGCAGGGGGTCCCAGATGGCCGGGTGATCTGGGGGAACTCAGCCAGCACCGCGTGAAAGCGAGAACTGTCAATGACAGTCTTCACCTGCGGGTGAGGAGAGGTCACTTCAGGGCCGCGCGTCGTCAAGGAGGTGATGCCGTCAATTAATCTACGTTGGCGAACGTCGACCAGTAGATTATAAAATGAAAGGAAGTCGACGCCAATTATCGGCCTGTCAACGTCCGCGACGACGAATCGCCAGCGGAAGTCGCGTTTGAGGCTGAAATTTAGTGCCAAGTCGAGCCACCCGTAGGTAGAGATCACGGTGCCGTTCGCAGCGAAAAGTTGATAGGCGGCTAATTCTTTCCATCCTTTCACTTGGGCACGCGGATACACACATAGGTCGGAGCCTGTATCGACCAAAAATTCCGTTTTTTTGCGGCATCGATGACGAATAGGCGGCGGGGCGTAGAGCAACGGCCATCGGCCGCCATTAACCGCTGCTCTTCGGGTTTTCCGCCACATAAGCACAGGGGGGGCGGCACTTGTGAGCAGCAGCACCAAACTTCCCGTGGTAATAGCAAAACCGCGGGTCACGGTTTCCGGATGGGCTGCGATGGCGAGGGCGGCTCCTGGAGCGCGAGCGGGCGCGGTACCTTTGAGTGCTCAACGCTGCGAACTGCCTCGTTAGCTCCGCCATTTGCTTCCGAAGTTCCGCCATTTCGGAATATGCTTCGGCGCTGGCGACCTGGGGTTGTGACGTCACCTCGCATACCTTGTCAGCCAGATCCGTGGATCCAATCCCGCCAAATCCGTGGAATCCTGCGTGGCTAAGATCGCTTGGGCGGAGGATGGCAAGCGATTCACCCACAAGGTCCGCACAAAGTCGTCGGGAACGGAATTACCCGCAAGAGAACGGATGTGGCGGAGGAATTGGGAGGGCTTCCGGTCCCCGAGTTCCTCGTGTTCGAGGAGTTGGCGGATGCGAGTCTCTTGAGAAGTGGACAAACGCGAAATTAGTTCCTCCTTAATGCGTTTATAAGGGGTTTCACTGGGGGGGTTCACAATAATATCCTCCACTTCCACGGCGTGGCAGTTTTCCAGTTGAGCGACCACGTGGGAGAATTTTGTGAGTTCACTGGTTATGCCGGCGAGGGAAAACTGCACCTCCAACTGGCTAAACCAAAGCGCCGGTCGTTCCGGCCAAAAAGGTGGCCACGCACCGCTACACGATTAACAGAACCTGCGCCGGTTGGCGGGACTTGGTCCGGGGGAGTCGCCATTTTGGACGCCAGCTAACACGATGCACAAAAATACACTTAAACGCAATGATCACGTCGAGGTCACCACTTAATGGGGAAGGTGCGGTTAACGTAAACAAGAACCACCTCAATTAAAAACAACAGTATATTTTCGCGGAGTAATGTTACAGTAGACGCCGGTTGGCGTGGCCACAATTGCGTGCGCTCAGTAGCGTGGTTAACATCGGACTCCTCGACCGTCAGGGTCGCTTTTTGCAGCTTCAGAGGTTTTCTCCCCAATCCCCTATCTGCTGCGGTATCTGGCGTCTCTGAGATCGTTTGTCGTGCTTTATCAACTTAGTCTCTGAGACATCGGACCAGTTGTTATGGCGGCGCCCAGTCAGCGGCGTGGGTCGATCATAGCGGCCTCTGGCGGCAACGTCGGTAAACTCTCCCGACAATTGCCGATCGCCCGGCGCACCAACGGCTGGCGCGCGGATTTAAAATTGCGCCGCCACATTTTTATTGACTTTTAGCTCGTTTTTAATAGCCAGAATGGCGTCCAAATCCATTTCCGGGCATCTATTCCTAAAATTTTCCGGAAATAGTAAGAAGGGTCCCAGATCCCAGACTGTCCCTGGGTAGGGAAATCAAAAGCCTTCCTCTCGAGCGGTGCAAACTCAGGATATATCAGTTTGAGTGCCACCATGTCCTTGGTAAGAGATGAAACAGGTAGAACCTAATATTCAAATGTCATCACAATTTTTCTATATATCCTCTCTAAATGGCCATCACTGATCCTGTAAAAACAATTATTGTATGCCACTGACCGTATACAAAGTCTTAGGAGCTGATATTGCAAAAGAGACCGTACTTCCCTTGGGAAAACTGTCAGAGGAAGCGTAAGGGGGGCGAAATAAGGGCGTGAGAAAGTTCCGTGAACGGTTAACTAGAAACATATCACGAGTGGCCACAAATCAGGATTTATTCCGAAGAAAATTCGTAATGCCATATCTGATAAATTCAAATTTTACGCAACAGGAAAAAACTACCAAGTTGCCGAAAAACTTATTGTTTACGTAAAAGAATCTGTAAACGATGACTCGTCAAATAGTGAATGAAAAAATATTTTTTAGTTGCTGACAGAGCTAATTGCTGTGTTCTAGTTAGTGAAAATCGTAAATTGTGTTGCTTTTCTTTGTGTATTGTTTTTTAGTAAAATATTTCTAAGAAATAGAGCTTTTATCAGAACCGCAGCCTATTAAGAATTATGACTGAGATATATACTGAGAGATTTAAATTAATACTTTAATTTGATCGTAAGGGTGTCCCATTAATCTTGACCACCCGAAATAACTTTCTGTCCAGGTGAAAATTCAAAAATGTGTCAAGCAAATGTTCATTAGCCGACAGGGGGACATTAATCAGCATGATTGCTTTCCTTGTAGCTATGTTATTTACAGAGATATGAGCAGCGGTATGTCTTTTTTAAATGGCACCCTATAATTTTTAATCGGCAATTCATTTCCTCTCCTATAGACTTATTCAAAAATTTAGCACAGAGGACCATTAACATAAACACAGTGTTATGAAAAATGACTGACTCTCTAGCGCTTAGTGCAGGTACGCGGGTAATGTTACTGGCCCACTGCGAAAAAATAAAGTAAGGAATAAGATAAGTATAAAAGTAGCTGACCCAGGCAAACTTCGTACTACCTGAAAATCAGTGACCGGTTTCGTAACATCATTTATAAATCAAGAGCGGTTGTACTGATTTTGATAATTTTTGACTTAACACATTTATTTCGAATCGAAATGGATGACACCCATCAAAGGCGCAGCCAGGAATTGAGGCTAGGTTTTTTTTAAAACTAATACTGGGGTAATGGAATACCTGCCAGGGTAAGCGGAAGGTGTAGGCCTTCCCCCAGAATTTTTTAAAGATATGTTGTTCAAAATAATGAGTTTTAAGGCTTTTTCAATTCCCGTCCTTGCAATATGGAAATTGTATACTTTTTATAAACAGTATGCTGATATACTACAGTAAACACTTAGTACCGCAATATACTTTTTTCCGCTTAAAATTCAGTTTATATACACTAGCAAATGACTCCCAAAAGTCTCCCGAGTTTCGCGGGCTAAAAAATACCGCCCCCACTAATCTTTGGCAGTAGGAGTCCAAGATCCAAGCCCAGTAAGCCAGTAACTGCAGGTTTGGACGAGCCACGTTGCGTTTAAAGGAGAACATGGGTGAAGTAAGGAAAAATTACAAGTGGTGCATTGTTCCTCTGTGCAATAACACCCCAGAAAAATTTTCGTCTGCATTCCCACGGAGGAAATTAGAAGAAAAGCCTCGATGTATGCCGTCTGTCGGGATGAGCGTTACGGAAAAATAAGAGTATAATAAACGGAATGATAAACCCGTGTGCTATGTGAGCGAAGATAACTTTATTATAAATGATATTTCCATATTTCATTGACTGAATAACTTGAAACTGAGATTTTTCGATAATTCGGCCGCCGTAGAATAAAAACTCAACTTCACAACAAAAATCGAGATAGGTTTTTCTCGATGGTTACGATGGACTCAAATTATTTATGGCACTTGTTCAATATCAGTTACGGAAGGACATAGAAAATTCCATGATGTTTAAAATCAATGGAGGAAATATGAAAATATAGAGCAACGTTGATCCTCATGCATTCGAGCGCCAGCCAAGAAGACAGCGTTTTCTTCTACTGTCGGCGTCAAAATGATGTGCCGCTGTACTTTGCAAATTTATATCCTGGCTTCACTGCATGCTATAATAATGAACTATACGTCATTTTAAAGGAAATTTTATCCTAAACTCTGATTTATTTTATTACAAAAAAATACAAAAATGTAGACATGGCCAGTGACTCCGCGCACCGAAAAATTAGCCGTTTAGTCAACTTCGTGAACTTTGCAACTCAACCTAGGGAAAACTACTACGTCTACAGCATTCATCTTGCACATTAATTTACACTCATCAGTGCGGATTAGTAAAATGACTTTTGGGTATTTTTAGAACATATATTTTGTTATAAATTAATGAAAATATTTAAACATTATCTTGTCCCATAGTTTACCCCGAAAGATAAAGGAAGTTGTAGATGGAAAAAGAATGAAATCCAGAGGTGGTCACAAAAAATGAATCGCAGCATTCTTTGATTTTATTCTACGCCGTTGCTTGCTTTTCAGAAAAAAGTTGAGTCACAAGAGGAATGTTCCGCGGCCCTTGATTTGGAAACTGTGGAGATAGAGGAAGACGTGTGGATCAGCAATTTCCATTTAGTTGGTTGTTAGGATAAACCAAGGATCCATTTAAAGTTTGTCAGGCCATCGTATAAAGATAGGACTGATGTGCACCACAGGGGAAATGGGGTGTTTGAGGGAAAGTCAAACCTAAAGTTGCCCAAAGAATGTGCAGTTCTATGCTGCTCTTTCCCCAGTGAAAACCAAATAGAAATTGGATTGGGATGATATTTTCACCACGGGTTCCAGTGATAGTGAGAGTGCAGGTTATCACGGTCATCGTCGAAGGTCATCCCTCTAGCCCAGTGAGAAATGGATCATCGAATCTACGTCGAATCGTCGTCGATTCGACGACTATAGATCGATATGTGGTCGACGTCGATTTTATTTGTTCAATCGACGATTTTTCGACGTGTTATTCTCATTGGTCAGCGGGGTCAGCGTGTTGATTGGCTGAGGGGAGGACTTAGTGATGTAGTTTTAATGTCTTAAAAATAACGGTGAGACGCTATTACAACATATGTGTCTTAAATAAGAAATATAAAATTAAATAATTATTTTATTTATCCATAAACATTAATTTTAATCTCCGAGAACAATCTTTGATTCCTTCTAATTCTGTAACTTGACCGTTGAAGTTCGATTGCGTATAGCAGTAAGCAGTTAGTTCAGTCTGGTTCAGTCAAGCTGTTAGTTCTTCGCAGTAAACTCGGAACAGAGACATTCGGCGCCGTATAGAAAATTTATTGTCGCATTTATTTTGCGTGACAAACTTTGCTAGCTCTAAATCCTGTTATTGGTATTTAAAATCCTTCTGAAACTTAATGAGCTTTTGGATTCGTATTAATCATCGAATAAGGCATGCCATTCCGTCGCTTAGTAAAGACAAGCTTCGCTACGTCTTTCATACTTCGGAATCGGTCTGCTTTTGGACCACTGTATGACAGGTAGGATTAGCTTCCCCTATTGAATGTGTTTAAGATTTCCATTTTCACACATTTGCCACATACGCCGGACCTTCTATTTGCGTCCAAGTTCTTACTTCTTTCTGCGTGGTATGCGATATGCACAAGCTTGGCTTTGTGACTACGTTTACCTCATTTCGATACCTTTAACTCACGTCATAGATGTCAACACCTCACATTTTTTCTCAAGGATTTCTGATTATTATTGAAGATGAATCCGAAGGACTTAAGATTACAAATCACCATTATAAATTTATTTCAGCCTTCGTTTGTTTAGACTTTACGTGCTCGATTGAAATACGTCGTTGGCGCAGCAATAGATGATCTTTATTAGCCGAAAAGATGTATACTTCCGTAATTATTAGTAGGAATCGCAGGTAAAAAGACGATATCTCGTCGACATAGAAAACTCGTCGATGGCGTCGACGTCGAAAATACGTCGATGGCGTCGACGTCGAAAACACGTCGATGGCTTCGACGTCGAAAACACGTCGATTTTCGCACCATATAGACAACGATCGATGTGTTACCATCGACGTTTTATCGATGAGTACTTCGACGTCGAATCGACGTAGATTCGATGATCCATTTCTCACTGGGTAGGATTTCCGATACGGAATTTTTAAGAGACAACCGATCGCAATGACGATGAGCTCGCCTTTAGAGTAGGTTTCAGATATATCGTGAGAAAAGCTCCCAAAATGTATTAAAGACTCTGTTTGGAAAATGTTCACATTTTAATGCTACTTTAGGAAGGCTTTCATCGCAAAAGTAACTTATTAACACCTGAAAACGTGTTTATTATATTGATCGAAGTGCGATTGACCGATTCTCAGTGGCGGCTCGTGAGTCAAGCCGTAGCGGCGATGTCATCTCACTAGATACTTCGCTCTGCGCATGCTCGGACGGCGTCCCGAGACTTCCATACTTCATATAACAGCATGGCGATGGATTAGGACGTTCTGGCAAGCGACCCGCGGCTACAAATGCGAACTTCTCGCGCTATTTTTGCGTGTTCTTCCTATATTTTCGTTGTATGCAATTGGAAAAAACACTTCGGTTAATTAGATGTATAATTATAATTGAATGGGTATTTATTTTTTTTCCTTTTTCAAATCTTTGGAGGGGCGGCGTCCGAGAGTCCTTATGGGCAAGCCGCCACTGCCGATTCTTTCTGCAGAATAGGAAGTGGCTTCGGGGTTTTTGAGTCACAAGATGGTAGGTTGTGTTGGAAGTTCGTCTATATTATCGCTACTAAATTGAAACATTAATAGTCTGGCTTCCTCAGAGCTTCCTGCCCCCCTCCAGGCAAGGTATTTTTAAGTTGAAAGTATCATCGACAACTTCGAGGTGGAAATAAGTTCACCATAAGACGCTCTACCGGACTGCCAAAAGAATACACATTTCACATGAGTGCCTATATACGCTTTCGCCAATGTTATACGCAAGTCTCACTTTGTTATGAACTATAAAACATTTCAGATGCACATCAGCTACCTTTCCATTTCTCGGCATCGACTTTCGGCGCCGACGAAGTGTACAGTTTCACTAAATACCCTGTTATCATGATGGAATCAGTAACAGGAAGCTTTCTAGGATCAGCCTAAGAATAACCATATTCCTTCATCTTTACGCAATCTATCGCTTTCAATGGAGGAGAAATAGATAAAATAATAGCCCTGAAGTCACAATGAACAACTCCGATACGTCTGCACTTCAATAAATGAATCATAACCACGGCGCGCCGTCGCTTGTATTCAAGTACGCAACCTCTACTATAGCCCTGCCGCCGTGCCTCCTCGTATTGAATAATGACGTCACTTTTCTACCAGCCAATCATCGGGCGTTTTCGCTTCTCACTTGCATTTGAAATTTATCGTGAACTTTGATGCATAAAATATCGCAAACCACGTCATAAAATAATTTTAAAAAACTTTCACCGAGGTATGCAAACATATATTTTTATATAATTTTGGGGCTATTGATTATATCTGAAATATATGCAAGTTCCCTATTGTGCCTCGAATCCAACCTTACATTGACGACTTATCATTTTCTCACCATTCAGCCGGCCCCTCAAAAAATATCGTGTATACTAAAAAAGGAAAAACATCATAGCATATATAATCAGTCCATCGACTTTAGCATATAATAAATCCATTAGATAGCTATTGTTATAACTCTCTGCAAAATGTACTATCGTTTTCAAAAGTATGTAAACACCCCAGAGTCCCACTTAACAGATGGGTCCAGGTCGGTGAAAACTTGTGAGGTTGGCACATAAAGCGACCTGTATGTTCGTTTGCCACCCAAAGCAGACTAGGAGGGAGGTGGACGCGACCTAGCCACCGAAGCTGGAGTCGAACTCCAGGAGCATGAGGCCAATGAGAATTAAGATTAGCGGGTGGAATGTACAGGGGCGCCGACTTATAAAAAATATTGGGGGGGCCCATATCGGAGGTTTTTCCCCGGGAAGAGGTTAAATTCAAAGCGTGTTGCAGCGCCGAAAAGCTGTCATCATTCAAACCACCTGATTCAGTTAACCTGCTTAACCTTATAATTATTTGTTTTAACATATTGTTGAATTTATTTTAAAAGGTAACTATCGTCAAACATGGGAAAAAAAATTACCAATATATTTTTGTGATTTCACAAAGCATAATATAACTTAATTATTTTCTTGAATTATTGAGGGGGCCCCGCCCCCCCAAACGAATCTTTGAGGGGGCTCGGGCCCCCTCAGGCCCCATGGAGTCGGCGCCACTGGGAATGTACTAAGGTAACCTACGTCCACACTGACTTTGGGCCGTCGGAGTGTTTTCTTTCGGGCTCCGTTGCGAGGTTTTTCCTATTTAAAGATTCATATTTATACTCACCGTTTATCTCTTACTAACACATCGCTCCGTGCCCGAGTAGTTCTATACTGTGCGCGGTAGTTGCGGTGAAGTTTTGGGTGTGTTCGAGTCCTAAATCATAATACCTTTTTCACTTTTTAAAGATCTCCTGAACATCAACATTATCTATGCTGATGACTCAAGAAAAAGTTAGTACTGAATTTCTTTAACGATTGAAAAACTGTAAAAACAAAAAAAATCCAAAACGCGTGCTCAAGCGAAAGCATTTAATACAATGTAACAGGCACTTTCAATATATTCGCCCACCTAGGGCATAAGCGTGGAAAAGAATCGACCGAAAGTCAGTCCACAAAACACGACATCAGGTTCACACGCACTCATTACACTTATCTAATACACTTAACTATTAATCCACTTGGTACATGAGCGCGAATATATGAATGATGAAGAGTTGTAAGTATTATCGCAGCTGTGATGTAGCTACTCCTACTCTTTTGCTTCGCGAAGGCTCGGGTACTATACTCGATCGATTATGTAACATACAATCTAACTTACCTACAACTCTTCATCATTCACATATTCGCGCTTTTCTCCCATTTATTTTTTTCGTTCTGCATTCCTTAGAACTTCCACCTTTTAGAAAACTGCCTTTACGGTGGCCTTTTGAAATAGAAACGCACTTTGTTCCAAATGATTGTGGCTCCTACATTCCAGGGCTAGCCATGAATTTATTTGCGCGCATACCCCTACTGTTCGTACCAAAATTAAAAATGAACCTGAGAAAAAACAAGAAAAGTAATGCTGTAAAAAGTAACACCAAAATCAAGTAAATATATTAAAGTGTATGGTTTTTATAAGCGTTCAAACTGGAGTCTCTACACTTTTGGTACGGAGAGAAAGAAGTTCGCCCCAGCATTATTTCCATCGTTTCATAACCGCTAACATTTCCCACCATATGGAAGTATTTTCGCTCTCATCAATCAAGACACTTTTAAAAGAATCACGGGGCTTTTGAATCAAAAGGGCAATGGCATCTGAAGGATTGTGTCACACAGTTTGAGAAAAGAATATTTCATAAAATGACAGTTGAGAGATACCGAAAAGGAAAACAATATCATTTCAGGTAAGTATTTCCCACTAACACTAACACCTGTTCGTATTTGAATAAATTGAATCAGTGGCGTAGCCAGGAGTTTTATCCGGGGGGTGGGGGTGGAAATCCAAAAACAGAGGGGTCCGGAGGATAATTTTTCAAGAACAGGGTACCTAGTGACGGGTTTTTACTAATTTTAACACTTTTCATTATGGAAAAAATTAATTTGTCAAAGAAATATTATTTAAATTCATGATTTTTCATTAATATATATTTTACTATTTAATTTGTCTAGTTTTATTTAATAAACAAAAGGGCAATCCTTTTAAATAAGGGTATAATAATATATCACTTGCGACTTTCCCCTGCTCCATGGTTAATTTATTTTTTTATGTCTCAATATTTCGGGGGAGGGGGGGTCCGGCCCACCTGAATCCACCTCTCTACGCCACTGAATTTAATACTTACTAACCCATCATCCGGCAAGGAGTGGAGCTTAATTTAAAAAACTCTGTAACCGCTTCAAAACATTGAACAACAACATTGAACATTACGAAACATGCTTCAAAATCAGTATCCGGCGTAAAAGGATGGAGGATGCGAATGGTTTTTACCACTCAGGGAACATGATAATCTTTAAAAAGCATTCTTTTTCCATCCGTCCTATCCTACATTGAACTGAATTCAACCCAAAACAATGGAATTTAGCATAGGGCGAAAGGCCGTACTACCGATACAACAGCGGGCCATAAGACAGGGGGCATATCTGGCGCCGCAACAATACTTTCGTTCACCCTGGCAACCAGTAAAACGTAGCCGTACGGTGACATTATATCAATTGGATTTTCCAAGCGATAGAGAGCGGATGCGATAGCATATTGTGGTGTTATAAACGAAGTTTAAACGCACTGGTTACAGTATAAAACAGTTACAGTGAATAATACATCAATCACTTGAGTAGCAGAGGAAGAAAATAGACATCTCGCAGGGGTTTGCAGTGAGCTACAGCCGGCGGAGTTTCGACTTCGACCAGCAGAGTTAAAAAATAACTCCTGCAAATAACAGATTGCAGAAATTTCCTGCAATAGAATCTCAGAATCGATTCCACTCTGTGGATTTGGAGTTGATAAGAAAAAGAGGAGATCTCGCCATCTATATTTTCCGCTACGTACATCATGGAACGGTTATTAAAGAGAGTTGAAACGAGTTTCTCTGGAAGTGTGCTGGGCAACAGCCTGGAGGAGAGGCTGGATTATGAATATACTGCCCACCTGGAGCACAGAAACGAGGGATTTGGTCGCGAAACTACAAAATACAAAGCAAAAGGTGATTTGATAAAGGCAAAAGGCAGACGTGAGGAAACAAATCACACTGATACTCGTATTGAGGTGGTAAGTTCTCAGCTTTCCCCACCAAAAAATCCTGGCACTTCATATCATTCTTTCGTGCCAGCTAAACGGAAGGCAGACAGCTGGGATGAAGAAAACGGCTACAAAAATGGGAACCTCAACGCCAAACGCTTCCATGGAGAAGGAGATGATGTATTTCCTGTCAACGTCGTAAATGAACGCTTTTATTTCGGCAATTATCTAGTTCTTCCATCAGAGAGAAAAGGAATCAAAAGGAAAAATGAAATTGATGGTGATTGTCTTCCTTTTCATGGGAACGATATCGTTATTGATGCACACCACTTCTTACCAAACCAAGTTCATGATTTTGATAATTCCGAAATGCTGCCTAAGAAGAAAAAATTGTGCATTAACACACAAATGGGATGCAATGACACTTTCGGCCGTGGTGAAGGTGATTTATCAAAACCAATGTATATCCCAGTAGAACGTGCTGATGCCCACAATAATTTATTTACGTTGGCTGAAGACGAGACAAAGGAAATAGATAGTGCAATGGACTGCGATAGCCCTCACCTTGACACCGAAGGTGACGCTATGAATGGACCGCGCAATGGAATGGACCGCGAGAATCATATCGATGGTGATGTTAAAAACGAAAAACACTTTCCCTCAAAACAACCTAGTGCATTCCGGCATCCTTATGAGCCAGCTGAGCAGATGGAATTTTGTACCAATGGAATGGACGCGATAAATGCTCGCTTCCAAGATGAATATGACTTTGGGTATTTATGCCAACGTGAGCCCACAGAAGAATGGGAAGAACGGGAAGGTGCGATGCCTGGTGACAGGTTTGCAGCTGATCCAGCAGCACCGATCTATCTGCGATCCGCTATTTACCAAAGACATTCATCCGAAAATGTAAGTACACAATTCAAATTGAATTAGAATATTTTTGTCGAGGGTAGAGGATTTCCTTTCTCTGAGGAACATACGAAATATGAACAATGGCGATCATCGATTTCTGTGCGTGAGACCAGCTTTGAAAAGACGAAAACCTAGATTCCGCGGTAGATCTGATAGGGTGTTTATGACGATAGTGTTTTTTCATGTTGTTTCGTTCGATTGGAATTAGCATTTAAGTGAGTAACCACGAAGGAGGAGTAATGTTGATATTTCAATCAATATCGTAGATGAAGTAAGATGCAGGTATGAGAATAATTCATAGCAAAGTGCACAAAAGTTGAAAAAAGAGATGAACTGCTAAAATCCTTGATGGAGAAATAATTCAAACAAGTTCACACGCTCCCTTTAGCGACTTAATCGCACAACAAATTATTAGTCTTAATGATATAATATTGCAATACTGTCGAATATATACGGGAGAGAATAGCCACTGATTGGACAAAGTTAATGTGTTGTTAGAAGCTTCGAAATCCTCAAACTTTTCTTCATCTCTACGACCCCCCCTAGTGCAGGGAAGACGACTGCACCATAACTCCCCTTCTCCCTATCCTGGATCCGCCACTACTAGCGATAACTCCCCTTTATATATGATTCTCCTGTAAACGAATACATGAACAAGAAAATACAATGAAGTCACCAACTCGTGGAAACTGGGTGACAAATTTCATGTTTTCCTATATTGAACTTAAAGGAGAAAAAGTACGCGGGAAGGATGTTTTTGGTCGAAGCAAAGTTCCTATAAATTTCTTTCAATGAGTTGCGACTTTCTGTGTGAACGACACCATTTAAAATTTGTTTCCCTCTGTACATTTGAGATCAGCTAAACATTATCCATAACAATATGTTTTCTTTATTTCACAGACGAATAGCATGGATTACGGCAATACATTGGAAGGTGGAGAAAGAAGACATCATTCCCACACCATTGTCGTTCATCCATGGTGGAATGAGACCAGCACCAACGCAGAACTGGATATCTGGGAGGATTTGTAGCTATTAAAACTCAGCTGCGAGGAAGACAGCGGAGAGGTACATCAGATATGTCTTCCCATGTCTTCTCCTAGAGTACGAATTGAAAATGCCTGAGAAGAAGAGGAACTCCTTGATAAGGGCATGCAACGAAGGGCTGATTAACTATTTTTGTGTCACAATAGGTATTCAAGTTCCAAATTATATTACTTTGGTCCTTGCAAAATTGAAATTGTTAGTTGTCACGCATCTGTTCATACAATGACATGAAAAATTGTGTTAGAGCAGTAGATCATTCACAATGAACTGTACTAGGTTAAATAATTTCAATCGAACGCTTTCGTTTTGGAGATTTTTCTATTCGGGCGTCAATGTTATTTTTCCCTGCATGGCCAAATTGTTCTACATGTCACGATGAATGTCACCAAAGGCATCGTCACAATATCACTCTGGCATGCCAAAACCAAATTTTGTTTCTTTTAATCTACCTCGCGATGCATTAAAATTTGATGACGTGGTTGGCTATCTAATTGCATTGCATTTTAATTTTTTTACCCTTATCCTCCCATTGATCTCCACTGATTATATATTCCACCGAATTTCATAATTTGCATAGCATTCAGTATGCGTTATTTTTTTTTTATCAACAACCAGTGGCGGTTTGCCCATGAGGACTCTCGGACGTCGCCCCTCCCAAATATTTGAAAAAGTAAAAAAAATAAATATCCATTAATTTATAATTATACATCTAATTAGTCAAAGTGTTTTTTCAGTCACATACATCGAAAGTGTTGGAAAAACACGAAAAGAAATAGCGCGAGAAGTTCGTATTTGTAGCCGTGGGGCGCTGGCCAGAACGTCCCAATCCATCCCCATGCAGTTACATGGAGAGTGGTAGTGGTGGGGGCTGCTGGTGCTATGACGCGTCTAACCTTGTGTCTTATGGAAGTCTTGGGACGTCGTCCGAGAATGCGCAGAGCGACGTGTGAGTTGACATCGCTGCGCAGGCCGGCGGGCGTATAATCTGGCGTCTACTTGGTGCTGCCCTTAGACCATATAAGAACTAGACCCGCCATTCCCCACCCCTACCCATGTCTCGCCGTGTGGCCAACATCTCCCCTCCGCTCCCTTCCTTCCCCACCCACTTCCCCACCCACCCCTAGGACGACTGAAAAAAAATTATCGCGTAGTAGCCTGACTGGGTCCAATGGACCTTCAAACATTTTTTCCACAATATTACGAGTTTATGATGAATTTAGGCTAAGTTTGGTGATTATTTCCATCTTATTTACTTCCCCAACATATTTCTTCACCTATTTATTATTATGTAGTTATTTATTGGAAGATATTACTGCAGCGAAGCATAACATTATTCCTTCTACCAGAAATATCACTCCACTCTTACCATTTTCATGTATGTTCATTAGCACAATTACATTTACACAAATTACAAAATGGATTATTTGTCAATGATAAATAAGTCATGGAACAAATTGAATGAAACAAAAGTATGATGCATTTACAAATATTATTAAAAACTGTTATGGTACTACAAGCACTGATTGCATAAAATTTCAGAATGTTCTTGGCATATTTTTTGTGCACATCGTGAAGAGGATGCTCATGTATTTCTATCTTTTTTGTAGTTTCACTTACGACACTTATTCTCCTAGGTTGCTAAGGTTGTCAAGGACTGTGTCATATTTTCTTTTTCACGATGTAAATTCTTCCTATATTTGGTTTTATTTTGGATTCCATGAGATTCATGAGATACTACTTTGTTAGGAAACCCTGTAGGCTGTATGGCATTTACAGACGTGAGCTCGGGTGGAATCCCTCGTTTATTTTACCTTATGATCTCTACAAACGCTAAACCTTTGTATAGTAGGCGGTCTACTTTCACATATTATGTTTCTGGCTGATTAGTCCCACAACCATGCCTGTAACTAATATTTTCCCTTGATTGACCTCTTGACTTTTATTAGAGTCTCTGCTTGTATACTTGGATATTCCACTTGTCACTAATACCACTTATATCACTAATACCACTTGCAGCCAAAATTTGAATTTTATTCAAAATTTTAATTCCATGCTTTCCTCGTTTTGATGATACAAACTCTCTAAAGGTACAGCGCCCACAGAACATCAACAACTGTTCGTCAACAGTCATGCAGAACCTTGGCACGGATGCATATTTCAAATATTCATTTCGACCATCAAATATCTCTCTAATAGTCTGCAACTTATCTTCGCCTCTGCTTTTCCTCATTTCTGTCGCATTATCAAATCGAATAACCCGCAGTATTATTTTGATTCTATAATACTGTTGAATATTGGTCGCCCGTTTAGTTTACTCAAAAGTTGTGAAACATTTTCATTTTTGACTTGTAAAAATGATAAATACTAGTTGTCCCAGAATCTTATTTATTTCAGAGTCATTTTCTTCCTTCTACAAAGCTTGAAAAAACTGTGTGTCTTTGGTGGTCCATTTTCTAACAGCATCAAAGATTTTTGGACGCAAAAAGCAAAAGAGCAGAAGACAGAATAAAAACTCCGCACGGCACACAGGATATGACGCAAAATATTACGCCTCCGCATTCTACCCTTTTTAGTGGCATGAGGTTTTGTTTATCACACCTCTTTCAGATTGCATGAAATAAAAAATTTCTCCCGATAGGAATTCCCCATTTTCATATTTCTATCATCTTCTCAGCAAGATGAAGAAAAAATCGCTCAAGGTTCAGTTCCTCTCCATTCTTACTCAACATTTTAGGCTTCACCTCCACCGGAGTCACTTCTACCCTCTTCCTGTCAGCGCTGTATGTTTAGATGCCTAACACGTCCTTCTACAATCTTTCGATGAATGCAATCTAAATGTGTGCCACTATAAGTAAGCCTGTGAATAAAGTGACAATGACATTTATCAATTTTTACTTCCAAACTTTACTTAGATATGAATGGAATATAACATTGTTTTTTGCTACTCCTTTGTTGTGAATTGAGGAAAAAATTAGCGAAGCACTGTCTCATATTATGTTTCTGATATCATCAAGCAATTCTAGAGCTCAATTATTTTACTGGAACAGCTAATTTTTACAATAATTATAAACAATGCTTTTTATTATTACCTCAAAAATATCTTGATAGTTATTTTGACTAAAATATCCAAAGGGCGACGCCGATTTCTTAACTCCTCAACTACACAGTGTATCAATAGTCACTCGATGAATTCAGTCACATCAATACCACACAACACAAAATTTGGTACCACTAAGCATCCTGTAAAGATAGGAATAATGAATTTGATGTATATCATAGTAGATGAAAATAAATCTTCATCTAACTAATCCATCTGAAGAGTAAACGATTTGGTAAATGTGGTAAATACTGAAGTAGTACATTAGAATGAAAGATTATCATCTTTTATATAATCCATAAAGTTTTTTACTTACCATGTACGGTATCAAAATATAATCCTGGAATTCCAATTCTTCAATGTCTTCAGTTAGATAGTTGGAATAAAAGCAAAAGTCGGCAGGCAACAAGACCACTCCAGCTTGCGAGCGTAACTTCTGACTGACCACCACGAAAGCACCTCAGACGCTAGATTCTAGAGCGGTTTCACATATAAAACTGACAGATTATGGGACTGAATGTAGATAATTCACACTGTGTATGCATCAAACCAGAGTAAGTTGCAAAAACTACCCATTACGAAACGATGTGGATACATGTTTCTGACCGTATCACTCTAAATGTGACATTGTAAGAGCATATGAAAGGCTTCAAGCAAATCCATAAAAATTGCCCAATAATTGGTTATAAGTATCGCCCACGACTTTGTTTATAACAACATAAGCATTGAATCTCCCAAAACTACAAAGTAAATAAGAAAATTGCTGATAAGTTGAAATGAATTACCCGTAGCATTGAAAATAGTCGACTGGGTCCATTGGACCCAGTCCGTCCACTACGTAACTTTGTAGTATACTATAAAATGTAATGAGCCAATTTTCGTTATTTCTTGCTATGTTTTAGAGGATATACATTTAGGAAAAGTCACGGCGTCAAAATAAGTTTCGTGCATTTTTGACATAATTATAAACTTTCAAAACTACAAACTGGGTCCATTGGACCCAGTCCGTCGTTCTAGGGTTAAAGCGGCGTGACGTAACGGTTGGGACGCTCATCGTCGTAGCGCATGGCTACGAATGGGGATTCACTGTATCACTGCGGTATTTTGACAATTTTCTTCGCGATTTTTCAATTAAAAGTACTAATATTTATTGCGTTCTGTACGAGAAGTATTCTCTCAGCCATGGTTGGATTGGTGAACTTACAATTAATGAACAGTGGCATTTTTCGGCATTGGCAGCGACGAAAAAATATTGTGGCAGTAAAATGAAGACAAAGCCCTTCTTCCGACTAAACTTCCGCAGATTTTTTTCTTATCTCGTTAGCGATCTAGCATCATTCGGAACATCGTTATAAAAACATGAAATCTTGCACAAAAGTTGTAAACGGGGGGAATTTTGGAGAGGAAAAGGGTCATGGTGTAAAGAATTTGCCGGTCGTCCACGAAGTAACGCGGCAACGCCTTCGCATATAAATTTTTAAACGGTCAATTATGCGATGCATATTGAACTGCGCGCTAGTGCTACTAAAAAGGGATGTCAACAAATCAGCATTCATATGATTTAGGTAAGTAATTTAGTTATTTCATAAATGCATATTTTTTTACTTAGCAGACAGCTCTCGTGTTATTCATATTTTGCGATGGTGGAAAAAGGTCTAGCGCCGGCTTTGCAGGTGACACCTACGATTTAAGTACGCTACGGAAAATTCTGGGAATAAATAATACCTATTAACATATTTATAATTAGAAAGAAAGAGAGGATTGGATTAAAATAATTTTAAAAATAAATTTACTTTATAACAATCAATTATATTTAATATATTGAATAACTTATTAAATATTTTCATGTAATGTTGTACGTATGTACTTACAGAGTTTTCAATTAATTTTTTAAAAACAATTTACGACATAATTTAATTTTTTATATTCTTGTCACTTGTAAGGAATATTTTTTGCCCTTACCACAAGCAATTGCTGCGACTGAACGCGTTTTTTCTACTGTCAATGAAGTGTGTGCATCAGAAAAGCAATTCAATGTGTGAAATATAACTAAACAAATTCGTGTGAAAAATTTCACGTCCTTTTCCGCAAAAGAAATGAAGAAAAAAATCACTCAAATATAAGAAATATGCCAAAGAAAAAATTATACTAAACTTAATTTTTAATGCATCATATTTGCTATTCTTTTTCCCTCCCTTATGACCTTGACGGTGACCTTACTGGGTCAACGGTTGAATTTTCGTAAATGAAAGTGTTATTTTCGGGTTTCTCGGGTTCGAAGACCTGAGAATCTTGGTCAATGAAATGTAGACTTTTTTCTATCTCGGTTTTTTTTACATTAAAACCACATAAGGCAAATTAAATTTTTTTGTATGGACCCACATTGTGAGGTCAAAAGGTCAAAATTGTAAAATTTTGCTTACACTCAACAAAACTTAGTACCTTTCCCCATAAGTGTGCCAATTTTCATGAATATTGCTCGATGAAAAGTTACTAAAATTACGGGTTAAAAATGACACACGACCGTTGGAACGGTCTTAATATTCATTTTCTAATAATGTCACCGTTAGGTTAATCTACTAGTAATAAGTAATATTTCTAAAATAATTTTGCCTTTTTATGGACCCCTCCCTTCATCCTTTGTGAGATATCGTGGGATTTTGCTCCACGCCTTCTTTCTAATCTCACGTCGGATTTTTCAAAATGCGTATTTTCAGTGTAACTACGTTAATCTAGACTTCATTGTGTTGGGTTTATAAATAAAACGATTTGTTTAATTATTTTTATTGAAGATTGCCGAGATCGCGATAAACTGGTTTTTGCGGAAAAAATTACGTGATACTTGCAAGGACCCCTTCTTTTTACCTAGAGGGAGTGAAGCCATGGTCAAGGGGGGAAAGCCATGATCTAGGAGGGGGGGGGGGGGGGCAAGCCAAGTTGTGACATTTTAGCATGGAAAAGATGAATGAAACCAACATTATAAGAAAATTATAGCAGCGCTTTATTAGTTTATGATATTATTTCCTTGAAAAAATAGTTTTATTTCAGTTACTTATCTTATACTAACACATATCATTTTTCGTTGGTTCGAAGAAAATTTGTTGAATACTTTCGTTTCAATTCAGTACTGATTTTGCTTAAAGACTTTTGCGATTTTTGCTTCTAGGGGTACAGCTGCTCCCCCTGACCTTCGCCGGGTACGCCCATGTTTACATATGACATTCTTAATCAATTTATTTAATACGATTGCTTCTCGTTTTATCTTGATTTATTTAGCTTTTTGCGCACAGTCAAGGCTATAATATGCCTTAGTTCATCGTAAAAATATATTTATTAAGTGTATAATCATTTTGCGTGCCCAATATCGTCACTTTTCAGCGACTTTGCAGCGGATGAGCGTTAAAATATCTCAAGCGCGCATACGGAATATCGTCGGCAGTCCCAACCGTGACGTCACGCTCCCTCATCCCACTCACTTCCCCGCCACAGATAAGGGACGTACGGGATCAGAATGGTCATTGTACTGGGTGTAGTTATACGATTTTATTTTTAATTACTGGTAGGTATTGCTACAGAAAATAAATTATCCCATTATGCTAGCGTTTTTTGGTGTTTGAATTCCGGAACACATAAAATTCAACTAGTTAAAGGCTGTATTGACGTAGGAAAACTATTCTCGAGTATTTGCCACAGTTCTGTTATGATTACGAATTTCAAGAACCTTGGGGAAACTAATATTAAAATATTTAGGCCTTAACAATGTATTCATATCTTCCCAATGATTAGAAATGCGGTACCTATTTTTCAGATAAATTCATCAAAAGACCTGCAGTTTTGGGAAAAATCAGTTAACATTCCCCACTGATTTATAATTTAAGAAATAGGTGCGTGCGTGATAGTGTGAAGGATTAAACATGATCTAACCCGTAAACGTGACTTTAAATAGAGTCATTCAATGAATGTCAAGAAGTTCCGCGTACAATGTACCTTTTGTGTGTAGGTTCATCATTTTTCTAGCCGTCCTTGTTCTATTAGTTCATGTTCACCTAATTCCTCAGCGGCAGAGCGGTAGCTGTCTGACGGAAAATGTCTCTTGGGTCTGATTTAAGTGGCTTCGAAGAGTTCATATCAGTGCGGAGATCCTTAAAGCTCCTATCTGTGGTTCAGAGTCTGTAACGATCTAGAATTTATATTCTATTATATCATGGCAATGATTTCGAAGACATGGTTATTCCAAGTGCGACCCGTTGGCGTTTCGTGTGTTTACCACATATGAATCTTAGTAGAGCTGTGTCGTTCATGAATGAATCGTTCATTTTGAACGGTTCATTGGCATGAACCGAATGAATCGAAATACGCTCCTCGTTCAAAGGGTTCATAAAGAATCGTGTGGTTCATGAAGAATCGAAGAATCATTTAGAATCGAAGAATCATTTAGAATCGAAGAATCATTTAAGAATCGCAGATTCGTTTAAGAACCGAAGAATCATAAGAATTGAAGAATCGTGTAAGAATCGAAGAATCATTTGAACAATCGTCGGAGTAGTAGAAATATAAAGGTCTTGAATTACTTCGCGGGCCGCGGATGACAGTAGGTCTTTCTAGTCATTTAAGAGCAGTGGGGGATCCAGAGAGCCTCTAAATATTACCATTATATCTTGAGTTTTTTAATGCACCATTATATTTAGAGTTAAAGAAAATAATAATTTTGTTCAGTTGTCGGGGAAGGTTTACTCCCATTCCCCCCCCCCCCCCCACGTTGCCTACGTTACCCCAGGTACCTAGCCCCCTTCTTGTCACAATTTTGAATCCACCTGCACTGGTTGAGAGTGAATATTCCATGAATTTCTCGCTTATTATATGGAACCTATGAAACATTTATTTTATTTTCTATGTCACTACGGTTTCATTTACTAATTTTTTGTAGCATAATTGATTTCATTGCGGTAGCATCATGATCATTCTCTTTTGATGCTAAAAGGTTAAAAGCCCTCTGAGAGACTGACGCATAATGCCAGGTGGCTCGGGCTTTAATTCTTTCTTTGAGTAGCTTAAGGTTCGTCGCTGAATTTTTCATAAAATCACACTTTTCCTAGAGGTAATATCGTTAATATGACAAATGTTATGCCGTTTTACCCGTATGTTGTAGGGGTCGCGTGCGCCATGATGCCTAACAATATTGCTAACACCGCTGTCAGAGGTGTTGCGTGAGTTACCCGGAATAATTTCATGACCACTTTGCTCCCGATAACTCTGTCTGTTTTAAGGGAAAATTTCTTTATGGTGTAACATGAAGATATTCTTACTAATAATTACATACATAATTATGTAAGTTCATGCGTACAGCCTTAAATTGTTTTCGGTGAACTCTGGATTATTTCGCTTCATTGCAATCATTTGATTCACATTGTTCGTTTAGCTCGCAGAGTTCATTTAGTTCACGTTGTTCATTCGGTTCATGTGATTCTTTATGAACGACATGAAAGAACAGTTCATTCACATGAATAGAACCCAATGAATCGAATCACGGAAATGAACCGAAAATCCCACCTCTAAATCTTAGACTCAAGGCGTTGCTCCGTGACGTTTTTGTTTACTTGAATGCCTTTGCTGACCTTAAATTCGTCCCTCAGCTGAATCAGCATTTGTGGACCAAGACTTCTATCTCCCTTGAGTCGTCCTTAATGTAACGGCAAGACCAGGCAAGACTCTCAGAAAGAACGGAGTGAAATGAGTTCAGACATCATTTTCGAGGAGTTAACTGTGCGTAATTGCCTATTAAGAAGTTTCTTAGTGCTGTGTGTACATTCAAGAAGACAATTTTGAATTAATCAACAGTGCTCGTTTATGTTTTAGGGAAATATAGGGAAAAATTGTCCCCAATTCTGAGTCCAGGCACCTTGTTCTTTTTGGTCGTATTTTTCGTCGGCCCATTTTGTGTCGTCCCTTGTTTATTTATAGACCAGTGCCCTTGCCATGTGTTCAATCGGAAAGAAATTGTTGTCCGGCACTGATTTCAACGAACGTGTAATTGATCACTTTGCTGGACAAAAGGAAAGAAGGATGGACTTCTGCAATTTAACTAAAGGCATGTGAGTATTACAGATTTTGTTAAAACTGTGTGAGAAATGTTTAATTATTGATTTTAAATCATACTGTATTCAAGAAGTAACGCGAACACCGCAATCAAAGTTTACATCTGCAATAGCAAAGCGCGCGCATTCTAGTAGTGTTTGTTGCCCAGTGGAAGTCAGTGACACTCCCCTCCCTCCTCAGGTGTTACAAGTGTCATTGCTACCTGAATCATTGCAAATGTTGTATAGATTTGACAAATAACGCATTATGATTGCAAAACGAACAACATAAGTGTATTGCGGGCATATCCGCACGAAGAATGTAGGCGCTAAAACCTAAAGTTACGTATTTTCGTTTGTATTTGCAAAATATCGTAGCAAATATATTTCTATTCTTCAAGATCATTGATCAGTGTAATCGAGAGTCCGGACTGAGCCGATCCGTATGACCGAGAGTCTACTGCATTTAGTATTTATTAATCAAGCTTTATTAGGAAAACTACGTACTTTTGTTGAAAAAAACGGAACATATGGCATCACAAAATTTAATTCCTAGATTGCCGTAAAAACTTAATAAAATACGCGAAATATGAAAAAATTATGACCCCCCGGTGGAGTGCGCCCCCCCTAGCATTTGACTCACGAGCCGCCACTGTCAACAACCTAGACCAATATCCACGTACTTGTTCAGGGATGGTGAACATGACGGCTCAAATTAGGACTCTCCCGCGTAATCATTTTCAGAGATGGCAGGAGTGATCACAGGCCCTATTTCCGTCATTTTTTCCATTGAAATTGCCATAACTGAACACTTGCGTGTAATCATTCAAAGTATTTTTTTCGATTGAATACATCGCAAATGTAGGAAAAACACGCAAAAATAGCGCGAGAATTTCGTATTTATAGACGTGGGGCGCTGGCCAGAACGTCCCAATCCATCACCATGCAGTTACATGAAGAGTGGTAGTGGTTGGGGCTCTTGGTGTTATTACGCGTCTAAGGTTGTGCCTTATGGAAGTCTTGGGACGCCGCCCGAGCATGCGCAGAGCAAAGTATCTAGTGGGTTGACATCGCCGCGGCCGCGCCGCCCGGCTGTCGTATAATGTTGGTGTTGCAGTGTTTCAGAATAACTTGTTTTGGTGACCAGTTGACTTCTTTTGCGTATATTGTTTTATCGAATGAGTGATTGGCATTTAAATAGGCCCTGTTGTTGTTGGGTTAATCGAGTTAGTGATTGTTAGCGTTTTAGTGTTAGTGATCGAGCAATAGAAAGAAAAACCAGCGCTTCAGAATCAGCATTACCTATTAACAAATATATAGGTAGTAACCTAAAGCATGCGAAACGTCAGTTGAATCATAATTTCAAAGGCGGTCGAGATTCAGGTCATTTTAATGGTGAGACATTTAAATCTGTAGGTACATTTATCAGGGGAATAGAGCTTAAAAATAGCTTAATCGAGAAGAAATACCTAATCAGAAATAGTCCCGAATCGCTAAAATGATAATTCCGAAGAAATAATTGTGGCTGTGGCTAATTGCCGTATTTTAAGATATAACATTCCTGATTTTCATCATTTAGTTTATTGTACGAAGTGTTACGTAATTATTGGTACTGAAAGTTGGCTATTAGATGATGATTCAGACAATGAGATTCTCCCAAAATCGTTCACCGTTTATCGGAAAGATAGAATTAATCGAGCTGGAGGCGGAGTATTTATAGCTGTAAAGAATTCAATCGTCAAACAAGCGGTAACCGTAACTGAGATTAGCGTTGAATCTGTGTGGTGCTCAATTAAATGCCCAAAATCCAAAACAATATTAGTTTGTTCGTATCACACACCTCCCAACTCAGATATAACATCAATGTTGGATTTTGAATCCCAAAAAAAACACATAGCATCCAAGTATCCTGAAGGAAACTTCATTGCAGGTAGTAATTTCAACGTAAGTACCTTCTATAGACTGGCAGTCTATAGCTTCATTCCTGTTGGGAGTGATAAATTGATTTGCGAAGCGTTATCAAACAGTTTTGTATGAAATTCATTGTTTCAAATGGCATCCGTACTTAACAGAGGAAAAAGTATTCTTGATTTATTAGTGACAAATGTACCTCATAAGGTAATAAACGTGAACACCGCCGAAGGAGTAAATGACCATAGGTTAGTAACTGCAATGTTATCTGCAAATACGGTTGCAAAAAAAGAAGGTAAAAGTTTCATTTTTAAAAGGGCTGATTTTGATAGGTTTAAGAGTCATCTGAAAAATGCTTTCCCCGCGTTTCAGGAATCAATAATGAAATTAAATGTAGAGGGTGTTTGGAAAGCTTTTCTTTCGTTCGTAACTTCGGGAATAAATAGCTACATCCCTAGTAAAACATAAAAGAAGCTAGCCAATGGAGATGGTATGACGCGGAAGTGAGAAAATCATTGAGGCGACAGAGAGCGTGCCATGCTAAAATGAAAAAAGTCAGCACGGATTCATCCGCTATTGAACGCGAGTCAATAATTAAAAAATATAAGTTGTCTAAAACCGCCACGAAGGAAGCGTTCAGGAATGCATTCACGAATTTTAAAAGAAAAACACTAGTGGAGCAGTTACGGGATAACCCAAAGGCATTTTGATCTTATGCTCGGGAAGCTCTAGGTGAAAGATCTGCCATATGTTCGCTGAGAAACGGTCATGAGGATGTGTTAAAATACAGTTGCCATAAAGCCAATTTATAAATTCCTAGTTCAAGAGCGTGTTCCCCGAGCCTTCCGAGAACTCATCCGAGGTAGTTGTCAGAGGTTGACAATATCTGCTCACGAAAGATGCCGCGTATTGACATTAGTGCGCACGGAATGGAAAATATATTGAAATCGGCCAATCCAAATAAGTCACCTGGTCCAGACGAAATCCCGTCCTGCCAAATAAAGAACTAGCCTCAGAAATTGCCCCATTCATGCAGGTAATGTTCAGTAAATCCATCAAGCAACATGAAGTACCAAATGACTGGAAATTTGCTCACGTAACGCCAATATATTTAAAGTGAAGACAAGGAACAGCCATCTAATTACAGGCCGATATCTCTAACGTCCTTCTTATGCTAAGTCCTTGAACTTATCGTAGTCAGCTCGGTAATGAAACACCTAGACGCGCAAAACTTATTAATGGGAACTCAACATGGATTCAGGAAAAGCAGATCGTGCGAAACCCAGTTAGCCCTTTTCGCCCACGATATTTTAGTCTCCCGAGAGGACAACATTCTAGTTGACACTATTTTTCTTGATTTCAAAAAAGCATTCGATAAAGTACCCCACGGAAAGTTAATAATAAAACTGAAATCTTACGGCCTGGAGTCGGAACCCGAATGCCATCACACGGGCTTTTCCCTGCATTCATACTTAGCCGTCGCGTTTTCGCGTGCTTGAAATTTTTCAATTTTCATTTAAACTTTTCTTTAAATTTAATAATTTTCATTAATAGATGTCGTTATTTAAAAATCTAAAAGCGTGAAATGCGTACTCCAGGAGCAATAATATTTCGATTTAGGCAATAAAAAAATATAAGGAATCCACCCTATTACCCGAATGGATGACTTGTTTGGTTAGTTAAACTCGCAAGCGTGAACCGTTTTGTTTTCCTAAATATTAATTCTAGTCTACCACACAATTACTTTATCTCTTAACCAATATTTATTTCGTTTAAGTAGTAAAGATTGTTAAAGACAGGTTGGATAAAATATCGCTGAGCATTTGCCTTACGAGTTTCTCCCTCCGGTGAAAAAACATTTTTAACATCAGGAACAGAAATGAAAACTCCACCGCCCCGAGAAAAAGTCAGCATATCTATGAAAATCCTGGAGAATACAAAATGCCTCATACGAAAGGAAAATGGGGATGAGATACATCAGGGGCGGACTAAGGTCGTAATTACGGTTGGAGTTAAAATATTTCTGCCGCGCCTTAGTGGATTGCAATACTGTACATTAATATTTCGTGAGGGGTCTGATATGCGGAGAAAAGAGGATTTTAGATATCAGTTAATCCTTTTTAAACATTTTTCCATTCATAATCATCAAAATTCGTCAATTTTAAGATCGATTCGAAACAGTGCCCTTGTCGGCTAATCATTCAAAACCTTCATAGTTCTTCAGCTGTACATTCTTCATCACCTGATCTACGAATCTCACCCTATGTTTACCATCTCTACCTAGCCTACCCTATCACATGTCCTTCGATGATAATTTCCATATTTCCAAATTGTCTCATGATGATGCAGATTGAATTGTCTTCTATCCTACCGAAGGTTTTAAAATACGCTTCTTCTCTCCTTCTCTTCCCATGAATTCCGCAATACTCACACGATTTACCAATTCGATCTCTATTATTATTCTGTCATACCACATTTCGATAGCTTCTAGCCTTGATTTCACCTAATACATCATATTCTATGCCTCACTACCATAAACACCCGTGCTCCATGTGTTGGTACGTCAAAATAAATTTCCTCCTAAATTGGACCATTATATTTTCAGTTGTAACGTGAGTCTTCTTTTTGACGAATGTCCTCTTCGCTTGGACTATTCTGATGATTCGTCGTTTAGGGGATAAAATAAAAGGACTTCAATTTGACAGATTACGATAAGTTTTCAGTTTATGCACGTATTACGGGGAGGAAGACCTTCTCCACTCCTTTATCCCGATCACCATTGGATCCATGGAGAGGAGAAACTAGACAAATTCTACAGTTATTTCAAAGGTACATATATCCACATATCGAGTTAACGAAATGGCAACCTTCGCGAAAGTAAAATTTTTTATAGACAAACTTATCATAATAGCGATATATATATAAAAGAGGAAGACAACACTAATATTAACATTGATAACGGCCTCAACGTAAGTCACGCGTGGCAATCAAAAATCCTGGAAACAACTTCTAACTCTTGAGAATAAACTAAAATGGTAACCAATTTTATTTTAGTAAATAAAATTGTGTTGAAGGTTACTATTTTAGTTTATTCTCATAGATATAAAACATTTCTACCAGATATCGCCGGACATTGTGAATTAACTTTATACTCTCCAAAAGACCTCCCATTACCACCTGACGAACACAAACTATGAGCATGAATGAAAAAGTCCTGCCTTTCAAGATTCTCTTAAAATAAAAGCGACCGCTGTCTGTCGGGAAACGTTGGAGCCATTCAAACAGTGACACAAGCAAATAGTTTAAATACGTATAATGGCGCAAACAACCTTGAAATTTTTACAGATGATGCAAGTAATGTTTTGACATGAGATAGCCTGATAAATGTTCTGGGGTAATGCTAATCTTATACAGTAGACAACGACACTGAAAAAGTGTCAAACCCTCAGGGAGAATGTCATCTACATCTACATAATACCCCGCAAGCCGCCTAGAAGGCGTGTGGCAGGGGGTGTTAGGACACCAGCCGTTTACAGCTAAAAAAAATTAAGTGCTCTAATGCAGTGGCGCAGCGAGGGGGGGGTTTGGGTGGTAACTCCCCCCCCCCCCCCCCCCCCCCGAGAGCTCAGAGAAATTTTTAAGTTTAATCCATTTTACTTATTTGGATTAGTATTACTTATAGAGTAGTGTAATGTCTAATCAAATATCCATCAGATAGCCGTAAAATTCGCAATTTTGAACTATCATTCTTAAAAATTTTCTAAAGAAGGTAAGGTTTTCCCCCGTAACTCCTGCTTACCCTGGCGGGTATGCAACACTCCCACACGCCTCGGCATTATTTGTGCCTAAAACCCTCCCTAGCCTTTATTCTTCGCTGCCCCCTGCTCTAACAATGTTGGGACCAGCGTTTATTAAAGTCCTTTATGGTTGGGGGAAAAACGAATTCCCATATCTATCCGTTCGGCAAAACATCTCTCTTAATTTATCGCTTCTATCGAACGTGGAAATAAAGTGTGGCTCTAATATTATGTTCTCTGTGTCGATCTTAAAGATATCCATTCTCAATTGTTCAAGCAATGTAAGCCCAGCGCGCAGCCTCCGAGTCTCCAGCGGCTCCCAGCCTAATTCGCTTAACATCTGGGTAACACTGTCTGTACGCCCGTAGCAGTTTTTGATGAAACGCGCAGCCTTCCTTTGTACTTAACTCAGTTCGGGGATAAAGTCTTTCTGCACGGGATCCCATACGCTCGCTGTATGACATTTGACAAAAAAAGATCGCAGCTAAAAGGCAGTAGGTATTATTTTCATCGATACACGACGAAACTTGGAGACGCGACTTAAGCCTTCATATTGTGTCAATACTGAATTAAAACAATTTTGTAGAAAGTATCAAGTGTTGGCCGATTACAAAGTTGAGTAATTATGATGGCAAAAAAATATTACACAAAAGCATATCAAATTCCTCGAGAAATAACAAATAGGGTACTATCCTTCATCAAAGAAAACCATAGGCATTTATTGCGATTCGTTACCCAGCATTACTGTATTCATAATATACAAATTATTTTGTTTTATAAACCACAGATCAGACGAATGGCAATGGTCAATTTTATCCTCATTTGAAAAAGGCCAGATTGGCGCCCATGCGATGCCACTCCACGCGACGTCATAGGGACCTAGTTTCTATACGAGTAGATAGGAGTTTTATATCGTCTGAGATTACCAATGCATGCATGAGGCACAGAGCTCAGGGAAACATATCTTAATAATTACCTATCAAAACTGCCTAAGGTCGGAAATTTTCCTTCGTTTGATAAGGTATTAATAATCGTTATTTAAGCCAAGCGCTACCTGCTAGTAGTGTAGTTCTACCTGCTAGTATCCTGCGTTGTATCAGGGCTCAAAGCCTCGCCCCAAGGTCACCTCACACACCAAAAGCTGTAACCTGAAATACGTCACACGGACTTTTCCCATCATTCCTACTTTGCCGTCGCTTTTTCGCGCGCTTGAAAATTTTCAATTTTTATTTAATCGCGAAAAATAGATATAGCCATTTAAAAATCTAAAAGCGTGAAATACGTACTCCAGGAGTAATAATCTTTCGATTTAGCCCATAAAAAAATTATAGGAAACCACCCTATTGTAGGCAAGCCTACTGTAGTCAAACTTCAGTAGCTAAGGTGATATCAGAATAGAGATTAGCAAATGGAATGCACTGAGGCAACCCACATCCACGCTCTCGTTGGGCCGTCGCAATATTATCTTTCGGCCTCAGTGGTGACGTATTCTTCTCCTTAGATTCAAATTTGGACGCACCATTGTAAAGACGCGGTTCCGTAGCCGAGTAGCTCTAGTCTGGGCGCAGTAATTTTGGTGAAGTTATGGGGGAGAATTAGAGCCCGAAGATATCATATTAATTTTCATTTTTTAAAAAGAGGCATTCTAAGCATCAAAATATTAATGTGGCAGACTAAAGAAAAATTTAATGATAAATTCTTAAAACGATTTAAGTTGTTAAAATGATGACTCCACCTCTGTCAACACCTTTAATTCTATGTTGGTGGTTGTTTTCGGGAATTGCAACATTGTTACACTCAATGTTTCTCTCCTCCTACTGGGACCTGAAAACCCAGATTAGCATCAGCGGTCGTTGAACATTATGCCTCCAGCCCTGGGCATAAAATAATATTTAACGCTACACGGGTATTGGCGAAGACGGAAGAATATCATCCGCGTCTTATACGTGAATCCGTCGAGATAGCGAAAAGGCCAAACAATTTCAATAGGGAGGAGGAGGATATAACCTCAGCCGCATATGGAGAGGGTTTCTGGCCCAATCTAATGACCAACGGCTATCGCCTTCCGCGAAAATTCAAAATCGAGTCAACAGTGGGTTAACGAAACCTATAGTATAAGCTCGGGACGAGAACGGTTTCCCTCCCATTCTCTCTTGATAACGCTCCCAGTAGGAGGAGTGAAACGTCGAGCAGATAATATTACCTACGTAGCAATTCCCGAAAACAACCACCAACATTGATAAAAGAAGCTGTGAAAACCTCATACGAAAACGTTTAATTCTAATTATTTATTCTTATTATTTATTATTATTTACTCTCCGTGAATTAATCTGTTAAGATCTTAAAGTAAATAAGAGTAAATAAGCGGGGGTGGTGGCAGTGGTTGTATCTTGGTGTCCTTACGGCTTATCACGGTCAAATCACCGTTTATTAAAATTCCTACTCATAGGAACTACAATTCTCGCTATCTAACCAAATACACTTCATACACACACATAATAGAAGAGAAGCGCGTCACCACAGTTCGCACACCTTCATAGCCACTCGAGAGGCCTCTTCATAGACCGTAGGCTCCTTTCCTGCGTTCTCGGATCTAAACATATTTCATCACTTCTCTAAAAGTTAGTAGCATCGATTTGTTTAACGCCGACGAGGCGCCAAATAAGGGACAAGTCGTCTCGCTACGCATCCTTTTTTTTACAGTCTACCATAGCTCGATTTATATTATCAAAGATGAACGCCCTCCTAGCAGCATACGCGGGATGAATTTTGCTGTATTCTAGGCGTGGGAGGGGGAGAAGCGAGCGGTGATGGGACGGGATGGGCCTGCCACTCTTGTACCCGCGACGCTGCGTGGGCGTTGGAATATTTTCTTCGCGGACGAGGACTCAAAGTTGGCATTTTGTGGCTAAACGGCGACAGATACGTCAAAATGCACGACATTTTTGTCCTGATAGACATGTAACTCGGAAAAATCGGTAGGGAATGATCGTCAAATATATAATTTTTCGAATTTTTGAACCTCCCCCCAAAATTGCATTTGAACGAGGGTCAGGGGTTCACCTAAAGGTCTCAAATTGTTCAGGCCTTATTTTTCATCAGTCCCACAACTTATTTTCATTGGGCCAGATGGATTTGAAATAAAATGAATTTTTCCGATCCGCCCTACTATTCAGCAACGGATTCACGTCTTCGCATGTCATATACGGCGAGTCAAAACACGAATCTAAAGAGAGGAAAAACTTCGCCTCAGATCCCAAAAGAAACACCCGACAGCTCAACGTGTGCGTGGACGTGAGTTTCCTCAGTGCATCATTCCATACGATGGCACTTTTGCCCCGGGAGTTTAACTCCAATATTTCTAGCCCCAATAGATAACCCAACCTCCTTCATATAAAGGCGAAGGACTTCGTGTGCCAACCTTCCAAGTTTTCACCGATCCGCCCTCATCAGTTAACTGGGACTCGCGGGTCTGGGGCGCAGCCAGGAATTAAGGCTGGGGGAGGTTTAGGTGCAACTAATACCAGGGTGTGTGGGGGTATGGAATACCCACCAGGATAAGCGGTAGGTGCGAGATCAGTAAATTGCGGAATTATAAGATAAATGGTTCAAAATTGTGAGTTTTACGGCTTTCTGAGGGATATTTTATTCATCCATACACTATCCTATTAGTAGTATCAATCTAGTTAAAATATATTGAACTTCATTTTTTTTAAGCTCTGGGAGGGGGGAGGGGTTTATCCCCCAAACCCCCCCCCTCGCTGCGCCACTGTCGCGGGTGTCTACATATCTTTGGAAAAGGTCAAAATACAAGAAACCGGGAAGAGCAAAAATCTTGACGGGAGTAAGGGTGGATGACGAAACAGGCGCTTACCTTGGTTCCGTTGCGAAGCCGGCACGCGCTCGTCTGAAGCCAGCGGCTGATTGCCCAGCGATGGCGTACTGCGCACACGAAAGATTATACTACACACACACTGAGCTGTCCCTCCTTCGCATTAGACGGGTATATTCCGAGCAGACGAATAAATTCGAGACATTAGAATGTCAAAAATAATCAAAAGACGACCGGATTGCACCCAAGGAAGAGGAGAGGGAATTTTAAAATGGGGACTCGGGAGGTCTGGCCAGGGCGACGATCGCCGAAGGTCCCATGGCCCTACGACTAATTGTAAGATAACAACTCTCGTGACTATCGCGCATATGAATGGTGTTACAAAAAAAGGTTCAAATTATTGCCTGAATCAAAGTTTTTTAATGCAATTATTAAATTGTACGTTTTCATTGAATCCTTTATTTACAACTTACTCAATGTAAAAATATTATATAAAAAATATTAAATTAAAGGTGTCGGGAGATAAAGATACATTTTTGAAAGGATTATTTCAAAATATTTTTAGCTTCAGTGTAGTTTCGAGGGACAAATGTACTAAGTAGATTATGGAATCAAAATACATATTACAATACTTACAATTTTCTTTAAAAATCGAAAACAGGTAATCAATGAATTTCACTCATTGAACTGAAATAAATTTGAAAACAATGCTTGTACATGCAGGAGATGTCAATCAAACAACGGATTGCACATTCCTGTAAATAATATGGATTTTGATTCAAATAAGAGAGCTTATAGTGTCCCACTCCTAAGTTTTTGAATTACACTATATGTAATGAAGTACCAAGAGGAAGGATTTGGTACTCCTGCATATTTGATGAGGTAAAGTCATCCCAAGCCTTTCATCATTTTAACTTTAGCGAGAGCAGTTAAACTGGCCCAGTAGAGGCCCCCAAGAAGACACTGAATAATAAAGATTATTAAGCCAAATTGACCACATAAATTTTGTCACATGGATTAGGACTATCATTCTGAGATGTTATATGCTCGCAATGAGAACATCTTCTCTCCCTGTGATTAAAATTCCACGTTAATCTTAAACAATTACTGCAATGCATGAAAATTTTAAAACATCCAAAATTTCTTCATTATTTTTAAATAATATTACATTTATGCACTATTTTATGTAAGGTACACCCTGGTAAGTGTAAATTTGGGAGAAGTGGAACCTATGCCTATTGCGCATGAATAATATGCTTAACCCTTTTATTGTTACCAGGCCGATATACCGGCCCTCGCTGGTTGAGTGAAAACTGCCAGGGGCCGATTTATTTCACATTTTTTCGTGATTGTGGTCTTTTCATCGGCTGTAATTTATGCAAACCCCCATAATCTATCTATGGCTATAAGATGTAAATATATCTTAAGAATTGGGGGAAAAAAATCTAGACATATTAAATGAAATTGAGTAGCTGAAAATTTTTTAAATGGGAAATGTTGCTAATTCCAGAAAATAGCCTTGGCAGTCTTCGTACATCCCACCTGAAACGGGCAGTTGGTAAAAGGGTCAAAGTGGCGCTCCTAGCGAGAGTTTCATTACTCTACTTTTGATAATGCGCAGGAATCGCTGCCCACCCAAAACTCTCAGTAAAGGTGCTGAAACACACTATTAATTGTAAGTGCATCTTATCTGTTCATATAGTGACCAGGTGCAGCATATCATTTTACGATTACCTCACCAAGAAATTTAGAGATTACATTGAGATTAAATCAGTAAATAGAGATTAAATAATATCTTAACATGATTTTATAGTGTGGTAGATAAAATTATGTCACCATGATTGAAATTAGTACCTATAGGTTCCTTTTGCCCCCGATTATATTGTCACTTGGGTAAGTGTGACCCATTTATAGTTTCCACATACCCCATCAAATATATGTAATAATTTGTTTCAGTAAAGGTTGGGATATTTCCTTTTTCCACGGGGGTAATTCCTGTGGAAAGTTATGAACCACATGTATATAGGAGATGGTTAAATTTGCAACAAAGCCAAAACAAAATCATTCATCACTCATCAGCAGCGGCCCTTCCATCGAGCTCTTCCATCTCAACCATCAGAAGGGAGACTAGTATAGAAACTCCCCAAGCTCTACCATTAGCTGTATCGCATGAAAAACCTCAACTAGCTCTGCCGTCAACATCTAATTCCAATGTCATTGCTGATTCAAACGACCTTGCTGTCCCAACATCGACCACGCGTAGCATCTCGTTTGAAGAGTTACATCTGGAGCAAGTATGTATAACACTTAACGCAAGGGCTATGCGTGGAAGAAAAAGAATAAGTGGAGGGGCAGAAGTTATCACCTCAGAGGAGGCATTTCTAAAACTGAAAGAAGAAAATCTGAAAAGCAGATGAAAAAAATAAAAAAGTCAGTAATGTAGCATGAGGAAAGAACGTAGTGATGGAGATAATGCTGAGGATTGCTTAAATGACTTGGATTATTATGAACTAGAGAACGAGATCAAAGAATTGTAGAAGATTATTTCACGAGTCCAATGCTGAGAGATTTATCAACAGTGCAGGTAGGTGACAGGATTGTTGCAAAATTTTGTCATGAGAAGAAAAAAATGTTTGTTGGACTGTTGAGTGAAAAGGATGCATCTCTGACAGTGAAATTTGCTCAAAGAATCCATTTAACATTTCATTGGCCCAACATTGAGGACAAAAGCATAATTCAACCATTTAATTAACCTTAATGAAGAAAACTTTCAGTTTCTTCTGCCTCCAGCATTTGAGAAGTGAGGCTCATTCAAATTTGACATCACATTTAATTCCTATAATATAGATTAAATGTATGAAAAGTAACAATAAATTACATTTCTATTTGTATTGAATGCCACTGAATTATTTCTAACTACCTCAAAGATGCCAATCATCAGGGCAAGTGTAAATGCTGACTGTAATTCATGTTCTTTGTTCGAGAAAGGAAACCATTGAAATATGTGTGCAGTATAATTCACTTGACGTTAGATCATATAGAATATTAATAAAATTGAATGTCAATTCAATGCACAGTATCTGACGAAATATCATCTACATAAATATGGGGTTCCACTTACCCCAGAATACCTTACATAATTTAAAGTCTTATACTTGGTTATAGAAATCAGGGGTGGATCCAGGATTTCTTCCTGGGAGGGGCACAAGCAAGGCCGTATCCAGGATTTTGTTCAGGGGGGGGCACAAGGATACCTTGTTATACAAAACAAACGAAATGACAATGGGACCGTATTAAAAATCTAGCATATTTTTAAGGGTCTGGGGGGGGCACGTGCCCCCGTGCCCCCCCCCTGGATCCGCCTATGATAGAAATTTTACACTTAATTTATGAATGTCTCGCTAGGCAACCTCAAGACATTCGCCATAATTTAAAGAGCTGTATAGATAGAAAGACATATGTTTAAATGAAAGGCAATTAAGAGACGTAATCAATAGGTACGGTGTGAAGCTTACATCTACACGAAATAGGCTAGAAAATGGGTGTTGGACTGACAAAATTTTATGTGAAATGAATTTAAATAAAATGTTTTGAAAATTCCAGGTTGGCAGAAAAATTCATGCATAATTGCAGGACTAGAATTTCACACATTATTCATCATCGCCCGATCACTGGACACCCAGTACCCCCACTTAATATTCCGCCTCCCCCCTGAACACACTATCACGCAGAGATTCATCATTCTGGATCACAGTCGCAGAAGTGGCGGCGTGTACATATACGCATGTTAGCAACTGCACACCCAAAGATGAATGAATTATAAAAGAAAACTATGTATTCCTTTGCAAAGGGAAAGATAAAATTCCTGTCCACACGGAGATGGGATATGCAGCTCCAAACGATATTGCCATCTCCTTGGCGAATTCACCGCTCTACTAGTGTGCGATCCCGTGGCATCGTGACGGCCACATATTTGGTCTACGTGATCGCTTGAGGGTGCTCAGGCGGGAGGAGGTAAGTGGGGGGGGGGGGGGGGATGCAATGTTCAAATGGGTGTTTGGAGCAGACTCAACACAACGCGAGTGCGCACACGCATATTTGGTGAGTAACTCTCAGGTAGTGTAGCGGTGTGGCTGCCACCTACACTACCTGCGCTCAGGATCCTAGTCCGTCAATGCATTCAGTGCCATTTAGCAGCATTCATTTGAACTTCATGCCCTTTTTCATCATCGTATATGTTCTCTAACGCACACCCTGGATATGCAGGGTGTCCCATTTATCTTGACCACCCAAAGTAACTTTATGTCCAGATGCAAATTCAAAAATGAGTGTCAAGCAAATGTTCATAAGCCGTCAGGGGGACATTAATCAGCATGACTGCCTTCCTTGTAGCTTTGTTATTTACAAAGATATGAACAGCGGTATGTCTTTTTTAAATGGAGGAAACGAATTGCCGAATAAAAAATATAGGGTGTCATTTAAAGAAGAAATACCGCTGTCCATATCATCATTATTATAGTAAATAACAAAGCTACAAGGAAGGCAATCATACTGATTAATGTCCCCCTGATGGCTAATGGACATTTGTTTGACACATTTTCGAATTTGCATCTGGACAAAGAGTTATTTCGGGTGGTCAAGATAAATGGGACCACCTGGATACATAACGACCAGCCGCCACAGAGTCACCGTGATTAAGTGCTGGGCCATAAAAAATAAAGGTGGGACGAGACACCAAGGCAGGCTCACAGGGTTCCACTCCTGGAGAAGGGTCTTAGCTATTCACTCCTGCTCCTCGGAAGGGGGAGGGCGAGGAAGGAAAAAGGATGAGAGTGCCTGACGATGCTTCCATGGAGAGGATAGAGACGGAAGGGAGGGGATGAGGAATCCCACGTGGCACACTACCAGCGAAACCATGACTTACTGTTTCTACAGAACAGAAAGATTTCCCTACAAGGAAGAGTCATAACGAATACAGTTAAATGCCGAGCTAGCAATGACCCCCTACAACTTAGTGGTGTGTTGTAAATTCTTAACCATTTTGAACTGAATCTCAGGTGGTGGTGATGGGTATTTTCTTACGCAGAAGACCTGATGTCGGGTATGGGGGGCATGGAGTTTTCAATGCAAACGACCAGATGTCGGATATGGCTGTCGTAAGGGAAGAAAAGTGACCGCTGAGGTACACTTTCACATGAATTCTCTGCATAAGTGATTTCTAAACGAAATTGTAGCACTTCTAATAAGAAGGGAGTTCTGGATTTAGATTCTTAGTATCTTGTGCTCACTAACTTCATTATTATCAACACTAGAAATCTCCACAATTCTTAAAAAAATGTTAGTCACTCTTTTAGAAGTGTAAATTATTGAGAAATCTGAATGAATATTTGATTTCATAAACACTGGTAACACAATAAGCTAAATAAGTACTCATGCTAAGATAGATCAGAGGGTCTATTCCATATTCCAGTGGCCTGGGTAATGGTTGGGTGCCCTGTTGAGTTGAGCCCTAAATCCAAGCAATGAGAATACCAGGACAGGTTTAAAATAAGGAGAGGTTTAAAATATTCTTATGACACCTGTAGACACCTCTTGTGGGCACGGTCAGGACAGATTTTTAAGGTTAAATGACAACATTCACGGCTTTTTCCAGGTTTTTTTTTTTTCACGGTAGAAAAAAATTCACGGCTTATTCACAGTTTTAAGGTTTTCACGGTTGAGTGAGAACTGGGAGGGGGGGGGGGGGGGCAAGCCATGGTTTTTCAAGTTGTAGGTAAGATTTAAGCGTGGAAAAGGTGAAAAAAATCTGTATGTTAAGGAAAATGTAAGAGCACTTGATTAGTTTTTAAAATTATTTGCTTGAAGAAATATTATTTGCCTTTAAGACATTTGCGATTTTTGCTTCTGGCGGAGAGGGGGGGGAGTGCAGTTCCCCCCCCCCCCCCCAGAAGCAAACCCCTCCCTGGATACACCCATGTGTCCAATTGAACACCTGTGTATTAATTAAGCTATTTTTGAGGGCGTGGGGGAGGATGGAATATATATGTAATGGACAGAGATAAACACAAACGAGACAGCTCTAGGTGTAGTTGGGAAGGGAAGAAAATGTCTTAAGAGGAAACAAGGATGCGTCAGAGTGAATGATTGGAGTGTGAGGAGGAGAATAAGACTCGTGATTTGAATGAGGATGATAGGTTTAATGTGTGATGAAGAGGATTATCAGGGCTATTGCTCTAAAATCAAGATGAATTTCCCGCACTATATTTCCAGAGTTTCATAACATATAGTTCACCAAGCATTCATCTCTATAGGTGATGTAAATATGGTAGCATGCAGTGAAATATATGAACAAAAAAATGAAGCAAAAGTATGAGCACAGATGGAAAACCTTCAGAAAGACATGCTGAGAATGGGATGCTCCAATATCAAAGATATTCCCATATTCAGAAGAATGGGAGAAACTCCTCCACTGAATTTTACAACAGACATTTTTGCCACTTAGACAGAGGTTAAACAACTTCCAGGTTTTCAAGAAGATTGACATCACTAGGAAAGGTGATTCATAACCGTATCACGCAAAACCCACCTTAACCATAGGATACCCACAGAAATAACAATACACCACATATTTTCAACACAACTGCTCCACCAAAGCCTCTTCAGAATTGGCTATGAACAAGGCACTGACAAGGAGTTAACAATTGACAGGGGGTAAAGTATAAGGTGCGTGTGATCCCTATTTGATATAATTTTAGGCCGAGTTGTCCACAGACTTGAATGGGTTGTGAGTACAGTTGTACTTACATAAAGTAGAAGAAATTGCTCCAGCCTACCCACCAAAGACTATTCTCCTTTTTTTCTTTCCAACATGTACATATATATGCATTAAAATACAGTGTTTAAGGCATACACGGATAGATATACCCACCAAAAATTATCCTCCTTTTTCCTTCCCACAGAGAGGTATACATTAAAGGTCGTCATCTCTGGAAAGGTTAAGACAAAAAGAATATCAGAAGCATCATACTGCCGATAAAGATATTGATCTTGGAGCAAGATAAATCAGCATCTTCAGTATAGGAAGCTGTGCTCAGGAAAGTTTCACTGCATCTAAAATAGATTTGAGGTAAGGTTTCAAACAAGAACAGCTTGTATTGCTCAAAAAACAGCAGGAAAGTCAGGAGAGTCTAATAAAACTGAAATACACTTATGAAGCTCAAACACTTTATTTAAAAAATAAAGTAACAGCAAGGTCTCTCTGGAAATGTTTCACCATATTGGATATGAAACCTGTAATGAAGGAGTGCTTCCATCACATTACAGATAATAGAAAATTATGCACATTTGGATGCACGATTTCACAAAAAAGTTAAGTCATAAATAATTTTATCACAAAATTAAGCAATACTGGGAGGTCAACAACTCGTACATAACCTTATACGCTTCAGTCTCTAAGATTTCAGTATCAAAGAAAGTATGCAGTAACAAACAAGAGAAAAAATCAACAGCAGATTCTATCAACAATTTCCCGAGTACTGATAAGAAGTACTAAAGCCAGATCATAATTCTTTAGAGCAAAAATTAGAATTTCATATTCAAATTTAAGATTTTTTATGGACAGGCCTTTACATTTGAAACATAAATGCAAAAAAATCACCCTGTTAGTAAGTTTTTTGGTGGCCGAGTTAAGAAGCAATTTTTACATGCTATGTATGGCATTTAACATTTGAAAAATAACACACCAGCATTTGCATCAACATTAAGTAACAAAAGAAAGCTCAGATTATAGTCTAAATTATATTTTCCATGACTAGATACATTTACAAAACATAACAATATAATGCCTTCAACACAAAGGCACCACTTTTCTACTATTCTAATCAACCTCAATAACTTCATTATTTCTTAGTGACCATAGAATGAATAATAATACTTGGGGATTTAATTGAATGCCAATGTTTTAAATAAAAAACAACCACCATTAATACTATCAGAATACTTAGCTCTCCACCACCGTATCAAAATGAAATCAAAATAAATGCCAAGAACTTTTAGCTATAAAAAGGGTGTTGAACAACCAACTTACTTAAAGCAATGGAGAAAAGTTAAAATACCATCAAAAATTTATATCTATATATGTAGTAAAAAACATAAAATTCGTCACAACCATGTACATGGGGTGAAAACTCGTATTTTCTGTCACTGAACATGGGATAAAAAAACTCCCGAGCTAATTAAAATCATTAATTCCATGCTCCAAAATGCACGTCGCTGAAAATACAACCATCACTAAGCAGCATATAAATTAGTAAATGTTTAGACAGCACCACTAAAGTTAGTAGCAGCGAAGACGAAACATAAGCGATCTAAAGAAGCATATCACATTGAGATGGCACTCCTCCTGACAGCTGCACTAAGGAGAGGATTCGGGTCTGGCTCCTCCGTGACAATATTCACCTTTACCCACTCACGGTTACGACTTGAACGCCGCAAGGCATCGATCACTGCCTGGACATACTGCCCGTCTTCAAAGGTTGCTGCTAAGGCCACCGGCTCCTTCACCCAGCCCTTCCTGTCTTCCACGCTCTGGAATGCTTCCCTAAGGGCCCCAACCATCTTGAAGAGGCCTTTCAAATACGGTCGAGGCAGCAACGGTGCACCAGTTGGCGCTTGGCCTTCTTGGTTCAGATCTTCAACGTCACAATACAATACCTCTTCCTTCACGTGGGGATTGCACTTGCCTCCCTCACTGTCCGGAACTCTTCGCCGACCATGAAGATCACCTCCTCTGACAGTCAGCTGACCTTTCTCACCGCTCACGATGACTTCCTGGGAGAAGGAACCCGGAAGATGGGAACTGCTGCAAAGGTTCGCAGTGACAAGTGCTCCACCGTCCAGCTCCATTTGAAAAGCAGCAAAGTCTGACGCAGATATACGGCGAATACCCTGGACCCTATCGGTAGCAGGAGAAAAGGTTCTCAACACTGCGTGCACCCTCACAGCCCTCTGACCGGTTAAATGAGCTGCCAAATCGATTACGTGGCTACCGACGAGAGTGAGAATACCTCCGCCCATTGCATCGTCACAACGCCAGTCGTAAGAATCAGAGAGTAGGCTGCCCGTCTGTACACGAGCATCTAAAATATTAACGGCGCCGACATACCCATCCTTGATCGCTCGTCGCATTTGCATGAAAGCGGGTAAGAAACGTAAACTGTGATTCAAAATAGATATCAAGGAAGGATAATACTGAGAAGCATGCACCATTTTCAGGGATTCGCTTTGACAAAGCCCTGCCGGCTTATCACAGAGTACATGCTTACCAATTCCAAGAGCTTTCACAGCAATTTGAGCGTGAAGATTCGGAGAACATATTATAAATATCAAATCGACATCCTTCCTCAACAAAACATCGTCAATCTTATTAGTGTAAAACGGAATGTTCAGTTCCTTAGCAGCATCTTCTGCTGTGCTCAGAGTTCTTCCCCATATTGCTTCCACTTTGAACCCCTTGGCTCTCAGAAATGGGACAATCACTTTCACAACATTCCCAGTCCCAAATACTCCGATACCAGGGAGCATAATTGAACTTCGAATAGTCGGCTATAGCCGACGTTACGATAAGTCAAAATAACAACCAGTGGAACCTATAACAAGGTTCAAGTATATGACAGCACACATGAGTTATTAAATATTAACTGGAAAAGACTAGAAGCTAACAAAATAGTCACAACAGTTTGATTTTAAGGAAAAATAACACTTAACAGTTTCGGAATCCGTATTATTTCGGATGTTTCTCAAAGAACTACACACCCTCGAACTAACTATTAATTAATAACCATCCTTCTAATATTCACTCAAAAACAACCTAAGCAACACAACTTCGGACGAGCACAGTCAATTTTTTAATAAAACACAAGTTTCACGAACCAACCGCAAGGAAGCAGTAAACTCAATAAAACCGCGTAAATGAAAATGTTAATGGCATAGACATAGAGTTTACATATGGGCATAGACGTGAAAATATTTTCACTGCTGCACACGATGTACAGTTCATTGGAACAAGATGTTTGGTCTGGGTAACTTTAAGGATAATTTAATTTTTTTATATGAACTGCGCTTGTTCAGTAAATTGAGAATGATCAAATTTTTAGCTCGTATAGGATATCAATTTGATTTCCGACTGCTTTTCATATTTACCGCGATATAAGTGCCGAAAACAGTCTAGTATCCAATAATTGAGCAATTTGTGGATGCCAACTGCAGTAATAAATAGTAGAGTGATAAATTTTTTTGCAAAATATTTAAGTTTGCAAGTGCTTATATTTTTCTTCACCTTTTTATAAATCTGTCAAACGAAATTACTAAATATTTCCAAGGGAGAAAGGAAGAACAGTGGCGTCTACATTATAGTACCAGATTTTCTGTATGAGTCTTGACACTATTAGAAATATTCAATATTTCGTTCAATTGTAGTGACAAATTACAATTGTATACATGGAAAATCAATTGAATATATGTAAATTCAATTGAAATTTGTTACTTTTCAATTGTGCGGAATTGAATAATTCCAACAGGGGATTAAATCCAAACTAGAAGCTAGAACGTGGTGGAAGGGCTCCATTATAGCAATAGGGTGGTTTCCTATTATTTTTTTATTGCTTACCTCGAACGATTACTCCTGGATTACATACTTCATGCTTTAAGATTTTAAAATGACTATATCTATTTTTTGCGATTAAATGAAAAGTGAAAATTTTCCAGCATGCGAAAACAGTACACAGTTAAGTATGAATTCTGGGAAATGCCCATCTGACGTCATTGTGGTTCTGGCTGATGCCATGTGAGGCCACCTTGGTGCGAGGCTATGAGCGCCACTACAATACAGGCTGCTAGCAGGTAGCGCTTGGCTTAAATTAGGATCATTATTACCATATAAAAACGAAGGAAACTTTCCAACCATAGGCAATTTTAATAGGTCGTTGTTTCCCTAAGCTCTGTGTCACATGCATGCATTGGTAATCTCAGACGATGTAATACTCCTGACTATACTCGTATAGAATCTAGGTCAACTGTGACGTCACGTGGAGTGGCATTGCATGGGCGCCAATCTGGCCTTTTTCAAATAAGGTTAAAATTGACCATTAACATTCGTCTAAACTGGGATTTCTAAAACCAAATAATTTGTTTATTATGAATCCACTAATGGTGGATAACGAATTGCAATCAATGAAGGAAACTACCCTATTATGATAAGATGGACGTCACGAAGTGTTATCATAGCTAAGTAAGGGTCTTGTTTTATGAAATGGCCAATTTTTTAATGAAATGCTGCAATAACAATTAAATTAATTGATTGCATGATGTTTATCTTAATGAGGGAATGGTACATTGGCTCCCCTAACAGATGATAACGAACATTATTTTATACAATCATTGGTCCTCCTAAATTCCATAAAATCCAAGCAAAATTTTGATGCTAGCAGATCAGTTAATGATGGGGTAGGTTGGGTTTTGGATTGGGTCAGAGCATGGTATTTGCATCAACCCTCAGACTGCAGGAATGTTTTCAAACGTTTTGTTTTCTGGGATAGCTCGGGTGGGTCAAGCCGCATTAATTAGCGATCCATACAATGGGGGAGAGTGCTACCCGGGCAGCATTAAAATTTTGGGAAACTGAAGAGGGTAGTTGAATGTTTAAAAATGTTATTCCACCGTCAGTGTAGAAAATGTATAAAAACGTTCCTGCAGTCTAGGGGTTAAGGACACTATTTCCTAGTCATTCCAAAGTATATATTTTTTTCCATATATAAGTTTGCTTTAAAATGATTAAAGAAAAAGTAGTAAGTGATTTAATACTCATACAATTCAAAACATTATGTATCTGGATTTTGAGCAACAGGCCCCAGATTCATTACTTAGGTCATCAGACATGCTATTTCTAATGAAAATATCAAACAAAGTTAATTGCTTCATATGGCTATTTTTGTTTTTATGCAAAACTTATCATCATCATCATCACTGGTCAACAATCCTATAGGATTGGTTTGACGCAGCTCTCCACTCTATTCTCCTATCAGCTAATCTTTTCACAACATGTCATTATATAAATTGAGTGGAGTAGCTGTGACTCCTCAGGATGATAATGTGGTGGTTTCCCCTTGCCTTCCACATAGCAGTACTACAGCCGTTAAAGTAAATGTTACCACGCCCGTAGTGGAATGTGTGTCGCTGTACCGACCAGTATGGTCTCCACCTTCGCACATGTGAAGAAGAGCTGCTGCCCTCTCCCCCCCGGGTGATGAGAGGCGTAATTGTTGGTGGACCCCAGTCGCCAAGTCACGGTATCTTCACAGGTTTTGGTATCTTTTAAATGGCCTACCTTACCCAAGGGTAGCCCAATACCCCCTCAGAATACCGCCGCTTTTTGTCCACGACTGCTTATTCGACGAGAGAACTCGCTTATCTCGCAGCTAACCTCTATATCTAAAGGTTGACCCACCATCCGCAACCCGGTGGACGCACTCGGTGGCTTTAAGCTCATCTGCAAAACTTATATAATTTTATATAGCCCCGTTATATGCTGCTCAGTTATAAAAATGTTTTGTTCCCAACCCTTCATCAATTCTTCAGTTAAAATTATGCACTTTTGGATGAAAACTTCTTCCCCAACAATGTTTTCCTCCTCTATATCACTTATCTCCTCTTATCATTCTGACATGTGTATGCTGCCGTGTGTCAGCCATAAATTGTGAAATATTCCCTGTACACCTCGCAAGTGAAGTATGCAACCAATGGAAAGCAAGTATACAGTCTCAATCCTGTCCGCTGCGTAAAAGGGGCAGAGGTCCAACTACATGTGAATGAGTGGATGGTATGTCAAACAACCCCTACAATAACATTCATTGCCTTCGATGGATTCAAGTACACATGTATTGAAGGAGGCCAAAAACTTGCCGAATAAGTAATAGAATCACGACCGTAGCTTCCGCAGAATAAACTTTATGTGGTCTATATAAACTATATAATGGATGAGAATAAGCAATAAATACATCTTTTTCTTCATGCTCAATAGCTTTTGTTGATAGCATTCGCTAGCAGACATTGCGATATCTATCGATACCTTCCTTAGTCGGACAGTAAATCTTTGCAAATGCTTCTATATTCTGTTATAATTCATTAAATTACAAATGCATTCAGGCTCTTGTGCGTGACATTTGAGGTCCCTGCCTAGGTTGTTAGCATATGTTCATAGCATGTAATAACTTCCTACTCGTCCCAGAACAAGGCTCGGAAAGTGGTGCCACCAGGTGGCAAGTCGAAACACTATGCAGTGGAATTTTCAAACGTTCTGTCCTTCTGGTTTTCCTCGCATCTGGAATCTGGATTGGAGGTCCTCAACTCTATGAGAAATTTTGAGACAGCAAAATTGATAAAATTGCTATTTGTGACTATTGCATCTTTTGTTAACCAGTGCCAGAACGGCGTTCCGGCTCCATGACACCACTGACTTGGTCACAAAGTATAATCAGATACTTCCCTTTTGTTTGCAAATTGCAGATCTGTTCTCAGGGTGGAGAGAAATTACTCAATAACTTGGTAAAAATTAACTGAGATTCAAATAAATTTATTGATTTAAAAACTGTTTCCTTGATACAATGAAATTGTACAAGGAAAATTGATGTGGTTTTCCTGGGCTTTTAGTTAGACCACTAAGTACACAATGCAGACAAACTTAACAATTATATATTTGGTTGTGCTCAGATGAAAATGTACAAACATTGAAAAAGGAAACAGAATCTTCTAGCACAAAAATAATGTTAGTAGGGATGAGCTTAGTTTTCTGTTTCTATTTGAAGGATCTAACTAAATCCCATGGGCAGGTTATTCAACTTACCGATAAGCCTGCCTCCATTTCCTGTGCAATATCATAGAAGAAAATTCTCAACAAAAAACTTATGAATTTTATTCCATATTCAGAAGTTTATATGGAATGTGATGGTATAGATGGACGGTATCATTTTGATATATTTTTCACATAGTACAGTGGTTTTTTTTTCAAGCAATGTTGTATGCACATTCAACTTTAGTCTTTCACTATAAGAGTAACAAACTTGTAACCTCATTGCAAAACAAAAACCTATGGAGACATATTTATAAAACAGCTGCATTAAGAGATAGATTTCTACAGAGAAATCAATCATACAGGATCAAACTGATGATAAATCATACAAGTTTCTCGAGCAGACTTCATGCACAATCAAAAGGTTTTTCAGTTTAAACCACACATTTTGTGCTGAATGACTTCTGAGCAAAACAATGTTAATTTGTATCATGCTAAGCAATCCTAACATTTGCAGAATTATTCCTCACAATTATTAGCAAATAATACTCATACAAAATGCATTTCTTGAACAGTAGCAGCAGATAAATATATAAACCAAATTTACTCACAAAGCATCTCAACATTCTTGTCTGAGCGAGCATCTCATAAAAACATTTTTTACACACAATATTTACATTGGAAAATCTGCAAATTATTTTCAACATCTCTCCTTTTAGACTCCCAACCAATATAAAAATAACTCTAATATCTGTATCTATCTCCACATATTTTACACAACCTGTCATATTATGTATAAAAATGCCATTAAAATAGGCTGGGATGTCTCAATGAGAATAGTATCAGTAAAAAACGATCGTAACCACATTGAAGTCATCATTCATATTCTCTTTCTCTGAGAGCAACCTCTTTCAATAGATTTATATAAACTTTTTTTTGGGATTTCTCACAATTCAAATAAAGGTTAGGGCTATATCCTGGGCTTTCATTCACATTCATTCATCTTTATATATATATAAGCAGGCTTACCGAATCACACACTGGTCGCATTGGGATGATAAAAACAAAGTGAATGCATCATCCAATCCATTTTAACAGAAAACAAACCTTAAAGAAAGAGCCCAATCAATTCTAAGAGTACGTACATGTACTATCAAACAGCATAGTGTTTTCCAAGCTCTTGATGAAAATTATTACGATGTAGCATCGGCACTAATTTTTCATATTTCATATACAGTCACTGCAGGGTTAAAATATTCACGGTCAATTTCAAAATAATTTACCATCTGTGAATCACAATTCATTTAACATCTATACAAAGCCACATGAAAAAAATCAATAATTTAAAGGTAATATCAATCAATTGGAATAGGCTTACCATTCGATTAACACAAACGGGCAATCTTAAATGTCGCTATCAACAAAATCAAACGTGTCATTTCAGTGTCATTAAAAGCTTTTCATGAATGGTACTAGAAAATACGATTGTATCCATGACAAACTCTCGCATTTCCTACCTTAAAATATGAAATCTCAACTCTCCCGATAATATCGTCTGTAATCGATTTAAAACTATGGAATGTTAATCAATACTCACCAAGTTGACTACATGTAGGTTGTAGAACTGTTCTTTGAGACAATTTTACAAAATTAAAATTTCTCACTGAACTAGCCACCATAATAACAGATACTATTTCCTGAAAATTTGAACTAAGGGATGTACGTAATTCTGATTGATAACAAAATCGTCAATGGGTGAAATAGAGCAAGCACTCAACTCGGCTTCTAGTCAGAGGGTAAGAGTGGACGTGAGAGTAGGGAGAAATAAGGAATTCGCAGCTATAAAATAGGAATGCAGGAATGTCGCATTCACGCTATTCTTCACTCGAGATGGTAGAAATAAATACCGTTCCCTCATGTGCCACCATTCATAGCTGATAAAACAGCCGCAATCTCACAGCACACTCACCTGGATAAAAAATAGACAAGTTTCCTATTCAGACATACTTTTTTTTTTTAAGATTCCCAGTTCTCATTCAGCGATGTAGTTTTGGACAAGTGTTCAGCGCGTTGCTTGCGAGCCAATTCCTGATCTGTTTCCTTGGGGACACTGAATGATAAGCCTGGTCTCAGTCTTTCCACCCACAACCTGGCTGGATAGCTGACGCCCAGGGTGGAGAGAAGGAAACCGCCTTTCGGGGCCACCACAGAGCACCCACTCACACAAGCAGTCCTCTTGAGCAGAGAGCCCAGACGCTTGGGCCTGGCCCTCTGCTAGCACTCGGATTTGTCTTCCTCCACCAACTTCTGGGTGTCCTTCCCCGAGTCCGTTGTCGTGGGGTCGAGCTCGCGACGGCGCAGCTGAGGGGGGGAGGAGCGTTGGATGATGCTCGATGGCGGCAGGACAGCCACCGACGACGGGGCTTTCTTGCTGGCGATGACGTCAGCCGGGACCTCGTACGTCGGTGGGGGAGGGGTGGACGACGTGGGATTCACCTCACTGCCATCCGCTGCACCACTGACGACCGCGTCGTACATGGGGTTGCTGAAGTCTCTTGTTTTGGAGCTTATGTCGCCCATACTGTACTCGACATTGAGTGGCTCCTGTAAACAACAATGATTTAGGTGTAGGAGATTCCTTTTAGTTTCAGCTTAATAAATATTAGACATTAAGTAATGATTATTATAGTATGAGGTAGGTCCGTATTTAGCAGCAGGATTTGAATAATAAACATTCTACAAATGTTATATAAAGCAAAAAATTAAAATACTTATAATTAACAAAAAGCAGTTTCAATAAGGATGCAGATTACAAATTGATTTTGATTGCAGCTGAATTTTCCCAAATCAAAATCAGTTTCCTAATTTTGATTTGGGAAAATTTTGGGATCAATTTCCCTTACGTTGGGAACACATTTTATTCAAAATATAGTCACAAACACAATTTTTCCATGGAAATGGTGAAAAAAATTCTTCCAAAAATGGAAATATTAACAAAGAGATAAATATTTTGAATACTTGATATTAAGGAAGAATTAGGATAGCTTACGTTCACACTAATAATGAATGCAATAACATACAAAAAGTAAAAAAGAATATGTCATACAAAAGTGGATGCTCATAATGGAAGTGTGTATGTAGGGGGTAATTATGATCAAGACAAGTATTAAGAAGGGGTCATCAAAATCAATTAATGGCAAGACGTATAATACATATGCATATATAGTGTACAGGCGGTCCTCGACTTTCGTACACTCGACTTTCGTACAATTCGCACTTTCGTACATTCCAAATTGACACCTTTTACTCGACTTTCGTACCGTAAATTCGGACTTTCGGACGTTTGTCTACAAGCAAATTTTCAAATTCCCGCGATGTTTACTGCGCATATCAACATTCAAATGTTTCGTAAAGCAGTATATGCGGATAATACGAACGTGGGAAGTGTTGGATTTACTTAAGGCGATTTTTTTGTATCTCCTCAATTTCTGTATTTGAGGTGATGAAAAATGAGTGAAAAACGTAAGACTGAGGAAGTAGACACCAGTGGAAGTAAGCGAAGGGCGCATAAACTGAACACCATCGAGCAAAAGTTAAACATTATTTCTCGTGCCGAAAGTGGGGAATCTTTTGCTGCAATCGGACGTTCGTTGAAAATAAGCCGTTCCACAGTGTGCTCGATTGTGAAGGAGAAAGAAAAAATTAGAGAACACGTTCGAAATGCGGGGAACATTTCGTCGACCATTGTCAGCAGGCGGCGAGGTGTAGTGATGGAAGAGACGGAAAAATCGCTGAAAGTTTGGATCGAAGATCAACATCAAAAAAATGTACCTCTTAGCCTTGCAGTAATTCAAGCAAAGGCTCGCAGTCTCTATGAGGATTGGACGCTGCAATTGAGAGAAGAAGATGCTGCTACACCCGAATTTCAGGCGAGCAAAGGGTGGTTCGACCGCTTCAAGAAAAGGGCGTGCTTGCACAATGTAAAATTCACTGGTGAATCTGCAAGTGCTAATAAAGAAGCAGCAACAGAATTTGTTAAAGTTTTTTCCGAAATTGTCGAAGAAGAAGGCTATTCGGCTCATCAAATTTTTAATGTTGACGAAACGGGATTATTTTGGAAGAAAATGCCTGATAGAACTTATTTAGCGAAAGAAGAAAAAGTTGCTCCCGGGCATAAGGCATCCAAGGACAGGCTCACATTGCTTCTTGGAGGCAATGCATCCGGAGACATGAAGTTAAAGCCGATGGTTGTCTATCATTCGGAAAACCCGAGAGCACTGAAGGGGAAGAACAAGGGATTGCTGCCAGTAATTTGGAAGTCGAATTCAAATGCATGGGTGACCGGAACGATTTTTCAAGATTGGTTTACCAGTTATTTTGTAGCAACAGTCAGGCAGTATTGCCAAAAAAATGGTTTACCTTTCAAAATACTGCTAATTTTGGATAATGCTCCGGGACATCCAAAATCATTGCAAGATCTTTACCCCGAAATTAAAATAATGTTCCTGCCTCCGAACACCACGAGCGAAATCCAGCCCATGGATCAAACAGTTATCGCCACTTTCAAGCGGTACTACATCAGGAGAACCATCAGCCAGGCTATCCGAACGACTGAAAAGGAAGATGGACCTACCTTAAAAGAATTCTGGAAAGGTTATAGCATCTGGAACGCAATTAATAATATTGACGAATCTTGGGCAGAAATCAAGGAATCTACTATGATAGGCTGCTGGAATAAGTTATGTCCTGAGTTTACACCAAATTTTAAAGGCTTCGACGAGACACCTGAAGTGGCCACGGAGGAAGTTGTTGAGCTAATGAATCAACTGGGCCTAGACGTAAACACGGAGGACGTAGATGAGTTGATAGATTCTCATGGACAGACAATGTCAAACGAAGACCTTATCACCATCCGAGCGGAGGAGGGAAAAGAAAAAGAGGATGATGATGATGAACAACCAGAAGATGGTCAGAGTCAACCAGCCCAAACTTTGACGGCGAAGAAAATGAGTGAAGCATTCACTCATCTTGAGAAATTTTTTGAAATAATGGAGGAATGTGATCCAAACACGGAGAGAAGTTCACAGGTCCGAAGAGCCGTCGAGAGAGACACTGCTTGCTATAGGCTTTTATATCAAGAGAAAAAGAAGGCTGTAGTTCAGCCTTCATTGCATAGATTTTTTAAAAATGTTGACTAGACATTTATTATAAAGACATTAACATTGTTATAAACAGATTTAAATACAATTAATATATAAAAGTGATTCTTTCCGATGGTGATTTTTCGCTATGTGCTGTTTAATTCATGTACGAGATTAACACTTGCAGCAATGATGTTGGACGAAATATCATCCGAATTCCGTATGTCTTTTGTCTTTATTGTCGTGATCACGAGATGTGCTGCGACGAGGTGTTACCAGCAGAAGAATTTTGACGTAAAAATTTAAAGGTATCAATGAAAGTCAGAGTTCAAAATTGCATTTTGTTTTCTTCTTGGAATGTTTTGTTTTAGTCATAGAGAAAATTATTTGTGGAATGTCAACTTAATCACCGAGAGGAAGTTTCGGCAATCAACGGAATTCCTGTTTTTTTAAACTTCTATTTACACTTTTCTGCGTATTTTTAAAAAGAAATTGCATACTGTGAGGAACGGTATTAATTCATTATTAAAATTAATGTATTAAAGTGAAATCTGTGTATAAATTGAGGTTTTAGCATGTATATTTCGCTCTTTTGGAACGTAACCCCTAATTAGTATGGAACTCAATGGTTCGACTTTCGTACAATTCGACTTTCGTACAAGTTTTCAGGAACGCATTGTGTACGAAAGTCGGGGACCGCCTGTATATAACATATTTAGAACAATGTTACAACAAAACTAATCACTATTATTGTCTCATCTCATTCATCTGAACTTGACGCACTGCTAAGAGCAGCACAACCAATTTGACTTACCCCTCTGACTGGAGGACCGTTTGTTGTGAAGGTCGGAGATCCAAACTCGACGTTTGTTCCCTGACGGAATGACACACTTTGGGAATTGGTTAAACTTCCAAGTCCAGACATTTTGCCACTAGAACAAGAAAAAAAATTATTGTCAAGCATGGTAAAGCTATAAGACATATTCTATTTAAATTGAAAATTTCTAAATTGAGAGCAGGTAGATAAACATTAAATTTTGCATCTATATATATACTGCATAATGAACAAAAATCTCTCAATTTTTAATCATAAATAGTTGATAAAATTTGTGCAGACACAACAAAAGGTACCAAAATCTGGCATACATTTTTTTCAGAGTGCGAATTTTCCTTCGATGATTGAAGTGATAGAGTGAGGCCAATTCACACGCACAAGGAGTAGCTGGGAAGAGGCAACCTGCTCAACACGAGTTGATGACATCATCAACTCATTTATGAACGTGTTGAAGCTGTCAATTTTTCATTGAAAATAGCTCAATATGAAGACGATGGATCAAAGAGTGGAAAAATATGCATCTCCCTATTTTTCAAACTATAACACAACTTTATAAATAGGTGATCAATTAATTGAATAAGTAATTATAGCTCAAAGATTCCTTCCCTTTAGGCTGCCACTTAATACACCATTCCACTGAGATAACATGATCTATTTCATCATTCACAATCATCAGACTGTCCCTTTCTGCAAACCCTACCTGGCCATCGTCATCCCTCACTTAATCGCTGACCAGCACTAACAAAAACTGACCTTTCACTCATAGAGTTTAAATTGACAAAAAAATACATTGACTTTTGTTTTGGATTTGTTATTCCTTACCTGATGAATTGCTCAACCAAACATGATTTCGGCATAAATAAAACATCTTGGGTAAAACTACATCAAAATATGTATATCCTAAGCCTATGTATAAACTACATACTATGTATTGCTAGACTAAGGCAAGAGAGATGATTGGTCTGAATGTACACTTACAATGGCCTTTTCCGGAGGAAGAAATAAACTGCAGTTACAGCAGCCAGGATGAGCAACACAACAATGATGGGAACAACAATGGCAGTGGCGCTGGACCCGGTTCTGGTTCCACTGCCTCCTGGGCCGCGATTCCTCTGGGTAAATGAGTCGCACAGACGTCCTTGGAAGTCCGGGGGGCACTCACAGACCAGACTGTTCTCTTCGCCGGCGACTATAGGATCCGCTTCCTTGCAAATGCCTCCGTTGCGGCAGGGGCAAACTCGTGGCTCAGGTCGGGGCCTCTCCGATGCTGCGTCACACAATACTTCACTGCCTCCAGGGATGCCGCCAGCAATGCCCGTGCGGATGCCTGCGTTATCGGGGCAGATGCATCGATGGCCTCCGGGCACAATGAGACACAGGTGCGAGCAAGGGTTTTTGGCGCATGGGTCTTGCAACGTCTGATTGTAACGGAACGGGTGGTAAACTGGAAAAAGAAAACGAGAGTGGAATGATTCAATCACTGTTGGCTATATGGCGTAGTGATTGGGGTTTTTTAAGAGCTGAGATCCTGACCCCTAAAGTTGCAATGGGGAATTCCACTGAAAATGGATGATTATGCGATAAAAAAAATCTTTCGTTCTGAAAATTACAATTAAAGCAGTTCTTCTCTAACCTGCGTGTTATTCGTAAAATTCCTGTTTGAAAATTGTAAATTAATCTTGCCCTCGAAACGACCCATCGCCATGTTGGCTGAGAGTGACGTCAGAGTCCAGTTGACAAAACGTTTACGTGGTGCTAGTTGACTATTTGTCCCGGTTTTAGAAAAACCTATGTATCTCTGAATACAATATACTTTTTGCATAGCATTCTATGTTAATTTAATCATCAGTCATGTGAAATAATTATCCTGAATACTTGACAGGTTTAAAGAATGCATGCATACATACTGGAAAATGCAGCACAGTCTTGACAAATAGCGCTTATAACTTTTTCATCCTCCTCATCTACCGCGATTTCCACAGTATAAGATTATTGTTCTCACTTGAAGTTCTGGTGTCACCTTAGCCCCAACAGTGCAAACACTCAAATTTATTAACACTTGAACCTAATAAACTGCTGAAACACCGTATGTCTCTCTTCCAGATCTTAGGAATGCTAAGTAAATCGGCATAACATATGATCCGTTATATTTCTCCAAAACGTTAACTTCACGTATTCCAATATTGCACCAAGTATGTACATATTAAAAGCAATGAGTAATTGACAGTAGTTGAATGAAATACAAACCAAGCTTTAGATTACTAGCGAACGAGATTGTTGATTTAATTTATGCTACATTTCAATTTTGCGGCTTCTCAACTCCGCACCGAGAAATCCTCATTACTGAAAAATAAATAAGCGACCATGAATTAATCTGCCTTCAGAATGTTCCCAAAATTCGTCTTTACGAAGTAGGAGTCAGCCACTGCGCAATACACGCACCGCAAAAACTTTAAAACTATTCACAACTGTTTTTGACACCCCCTTCAAGTTATGAATCAGTACCATCATAGATGTTTGTTATTGTTGTTATTATTTTGTTATTGCCATGGAGCAAATCTGCTTACTCACATTTTGACGTCACTGGGCGATCTTGTTGCACGAAATATTTTAGTAATTTTTGCAAACTTTGAAGCTCTGTAGCAACAAGATTATTGAGAATTACGAAGTCATATTTTGCATAAGTTAATAACTTTAACTTACTTATATAGACAAGTAAAAAAAATTACCTTTTCAATTTTATGAGAGCACCCCATTGGTTTTTGATTGTGACATTTTAAAATAAAGAGAAAATGAAGCTTCTAACAAATAGAGTTAATCAATACAAACAAATTTTTAACTCCAAGAAAAATTATTCTAAATAAAACGCAGTGAAAATGAAAATAATTGATCGTTCTGACAAGCTTTCATTTGACTTGAACAGTTTTAATCGTTGCCGGTCACCTATTTTCATGTGGAGATCATTATAAATTTTATCTTCTCTGGCAAACTAATGATATCTTTCAACACATTATCAGCGTTAGGAAATGCTATCATAATGTTCTGAATGAATTTCATCATAAAATTGAATTAATTTGATTAAGACAGGTGCGTACTCTCCAATCCCAGTGAGCCAAACTGTGATAGTCACATGAATGTGTCACAAAAATGTTTCCCAATTGAGTGAATGGAGCCACAACGACTGACTTTGAAAATTTATTATCTCCTCCTGTAGTGTATTATTCACTATAGGTATGTATTCATTGTCATTAATAATTCATTTCCCATTTGAACTTGTATACACGACAACAACAACACTCCATTGAAATTCACCACTGCAAAGTGCAGTGATTTTACTCCGTCCCGTATATGCCCCTCTATGGATGTGGCTTAAGATCACTGAGACTGTTAATGCTACCTAAGACTTCAATTGGCTCTCTAACAAGCATAAGTGAGTGAGATTGACAAAATGAATCCCAAAAAAAATGATGAGCTATTTGAATGCTAAATCTAACGGTAGGTTCAAACTCAAATACTAATTTACTCTTAGCTCACATACCTTTGATTGAAGATGGATTAACCAAGTCTTTCGCCATAACGACAGGTACTCCCCTTCCAAATTTATCTTGCCTGATCAGTTCTCCAGTATCTCTTGTGATCCAGTAAATACTGCTCTCAAATACATCCAGAGATATGGGGTGTTTCAAATTCTCTGAAAAAGGAAATTCATCATGAGGAACAGGCTAAAATTTATCATAGACTATGGCCATAATTTATAAACAGCAAATAAGACATATGGCATAGAAAGTGGAGCATTCCACAATCCACATTAATTACTCTACCGTGCACTTCCAGCCAAAGCATATAAGTAGTGAAAGTGCCAAGTCCTATTCCCAGCAAAATGTTTAGCGTCATTAGTTCCCAAAGATTAGGTCAATATCAACAATTGTTGCTTCATTTGAAAGCTATCTTTTAATTTATGTTCAAAATTGAGATTTAGAATAAATTTTTTTCATATAATTGATGCAATAATGCAGAGTTAATAAAATCATAACATCTGCACCAAAAATTTTTCTTTTTTTGGATCTACCAAAATTTCTACATTTTCGAACGGCTGTGGATACCTAAAATGTCTTAGGTGAAGGAAAAATTTTTGGTACTACGTCCTTCAATTTATGTTAATAGACACAAATCTTTCAGAAACTGTAGGAAATATGGATATGGCCACAAAATTTTAGTTAATCGATAGTCTACCATCTGGTACTGCAACATGCTTAGTGGTCAGAACATACCTCCTCTGAGAACGACGACGCGGTTTTTACCATCAGGCTTCATCACTTCAATGGTATTGAGTTTGGCATCAGCCCAGTATATGGCATGTCCCATGGCGTGGTCAACGGCCAGACCAGTAGGATGCCTCAGTCCGTCTGCAACCAGAAGCCGCCGTCTGGACCCATCCATCCACGATACTTCAATCTATTAAATGAAAACGAATAAAAATTATTCATTTCAGGAGGCAAAAATGCATGGTTAAGATATTTGCACGGCTTTCTGCTGATTTCTTGAATGGATTTAGAAATAAAGAAAGTTACTGATTATTCCTGAACTCATTATTTGGGCTGCTGATTACGGGAGCATTATCTTCATGCTGCACCCCTGACGACATAAAGGCCATTTAGAGAAAAAAATAAAACAATGAATATTTATCTAATTTTTTTACGACTTTCCAGCCGGTAAGAAAATTGGCTGCCTTTACCTGTCTTAACCACTGGCAAGCATGAGAACAATTCATAGCTATTATTTGCCAGAGAAGCTCATTTTTTTCTCATGAAGGCTGCCATTATTAAAAGGTGTTTTCTATCCCATGCTTAAAAAATACCATATATACTTGTAGAAGCAGCACACCTTTTTTCCAGAAATGTCAGTGAAAAAAAAAGGGGTGTGCAGCTTACACGAGTCCTACATATTATAACTGCACTCATCGTGAAAACCTTTGCAGGAAGTACATTTCTGATTTAATAACTCTAATAATCATGGTATCGAAACTTAAATTTATCGATTCACCAATAAATCACGAGTTCATATACTAGACAGCACCCAAATAAGCACTAAGAAGTTTTTTGCTCACGAGCCAGCCGAAAAATGGGGTTACGTGGTATACACGAGGGAATGGCTCACAGGAATAAATAGGGTATACATACTGTTGGAAAAAATAAATATGATGGCAATATTAAGCTTAAGAATTTAAAGCCAACATTAATCTATAGGACTGTGATTTTTGTAAGATATGAGACTGAGAATGGTCCAGTACCAGCCCTATGATAGGGTGGTTTCCTATTATTTTTTTATTGCCTAAATCGAAAGATTTACTCCTGGAGTATGTGTTTCACGATTTTAGATTTTTAAATGACGATATATATTTTTCGCGATTAAATGAAAAGTGAAAATTTTGAAGCGCATGATAACGCGACGGCTAAGTATGAATGCTGGGAAAACTCCGTGTGACATCGTTCTGGTTCCTGCTGCCACAAGTGAGGTGACCTTGGGGCGAGGCTTTGAGCCCTGATACAACGCAGGATACTAGCAGGTAGAACTACAGTACTAGCTGGTAGCGCTTGGCTTAAATAAGGATTATTAATACCTTATCAAACGAAGGAAAATTTCCGACCTTAGCCAGTTTTACTAAGTGATTATCAAGAGATGTTTCCCTGAGCTCCGTGCCTCATTCATTCATTGGTTATCTCAGACGATGTAAAACTCCTATCTACTCGTATAGAAACTAGGTCCCTGTGACATCACGTGGAGTGGCATCGCATGGGCGCCAATCTGGCCTTTTTCAAATGAGGATAAAATTGACCATTGCCATTCGTTTAAACTGGGATTTCTAAAACAAAATAATCTGTATATTATGAAAACCCTAATCATGGGTAATGAATAGCAATCAATGCATTTCGTTTTCTTTGATGAAGGAAACTACCCCATTGCAGGAAATTTCAGCATACATATATGGTTACCAAACAACCTTTACTCTCAAAAAATATCAATCAATAAAAAGGACTTGAAAATATTAGCTTACTTACATACTTAAGATAGTTCAGAGACATACACTCCCAACATTCCAAAGTTACATGTAGGCTGATGAGATTTTCGGCTATAATCAATGCAAACGGATTTGAATGATGATTGTTTCTCGCAACACATATTTTTCCTGCTACAACAATTACCTTGGGAGCAGCACCAGCATCCGACCAGTATAGTCGTCCAAGGGCTGGATCAACTGCGACGGCAGTCGGCTGCTCCAGTCCAGATGAAACTAGAGAACGGCGGTAACGACCATCCGATTTTGCAACCACCACTTTCCCGCGAGGCTTCTGACCTGATCGATCCGTTTCTGCCCAGTACACATTTCCACCAACCCAGTCCACAGCTAGCGCTGTCGGCTTTGAATTTCCTATCAAAATCAAAGCATATTGTCATAAAAAGCAGAAATGAATGAATTTTTTTAGCCTAATGCACTACAATAATAAAAAAAACTTATCATAATGATAACTATGAAAGCGAAATTGAAGTGTCAAATGATTGAAAAATCTGGATGAAGAATAATTGTATATCACTGCATGAAATCTTGTGCACAATCAGTATTCAATGCCCTAATCATGAAAAAATTATTTGATAAAGCTTGATATGGGAGCACCACTCTCACGACAATAAGGTGAAGATATGACATTGTAATAGAGACCATATGGCATATGACCACCTTTGAAAAATTTGCAAACCATCCAGGCAGGGGAAAAACCAAATCAATATGCTAGAAACATTTTCTAGCATTAAAATACTTGATGTTATTAATGGTAACCAGGATAACGATCATTTAATGCTAACATGGTATGCATGTACGTGGGTCTTTATTTTGCTAATAAAATGTGGCCTAAAAATAAAAAATAATTGACATTGTGACTGGCATCAAAAAAATTACAAAAAAGAAATGTGTGCAAACATCAGTATTAGGATGTGTAGACTTTGTATTTAACTGTGTAAAAATTAGGAACTGGTTTTTTGAATTGCACAGGTGCGTTGCATCAAATTTGACAAATACCATGAAGTGCACGTCCGCAAGCTTCCCGAAGCCTCACCTTTCATTTTCAAATCTTGAGCGTAGCCAGTTCGAGCTTGTCCATTTTTCGCACCGGGCAGGTACGAACGGCGAATGGCACGATCATAGGAATCGGCCCAGTAAACAACCTGCTGCTTGGGATCATAATCCAAGGCCTCAATCCTCTTCTCGCCAGACAAGACGTCCGACACCCTCTTCCTCGAGGGCACCAATTCCCTGATCTCTGGTCCGTTGGAGAACAGGAGCGCCATCGCCATTGCCAGCTGGGCTGCCTCGTCATCATCGTCAACGGGTTGCTGGAAGGGCAGGTTGTTCGCCTTACAAACCCCACTGAACTGATCGGACAGCTCAAATCCAGGGAGGCAAGAGCATGCGTAGGTGCCGTTCAGATTCGTGCACTGCTGGGAACACTTATGAGTGAATGAAGCACACTCATCAACATCTAGAACGCACAAAATAAAGGAAGCTTTACTTGAGGCAATGTTTCAAAGAACTCCATGTCATGATATTTTGATCTTTTAAGAGAGATAGATTTCATTAAATAGAAGATATTCAATAGATTGATCTGAAACTCTAGGCCAGGAAGGCAGAAATAACAATTAGACAATAGGATCAAGTTTTGAAAATAAAAATACGATTTGTGGATTCTAAAAAAAACACATGATCAGTATAATACCTTTTCATCAACTCATTCAGGATAATCTCAATCATGATATGTATGAATCATTAAGAAAGCAATTATCAGATCCACTATTACATTTCAAATCTTAGTCATAAACTATCAATTGAAATTTGATAGACTATCAATGGCTTATGAAAAATGGGATTCCCATTTGGACAGCTAGAAAACTAATGAAATTCCATCTGAAGCGCTTACTCAACAGCTAATAAAGAATGCCATATTATGATAAGAATATTCAATTATTTCTTATACACAATCCGAACTCCCTCAAAATTATTACTACAGAAGATTCCGGTTAATTAGGACATATCAGGACTTGTTCACTTTGCCCCAATTAAGCGGCTGCCCCAATTAGGCAAACTATCCTATATATGGGCATAAACAAACGTTGAAATGATGGAAGGAAGATTAAAGAATGTTTGTAATGCAACATAAGTTTATTAAACTATTAGTTTGATCAATAAATCAGCGAGTTAAGTTAATTAATTATAATTTTTAAGAATTATAACAATTTACTCGGGCGACGCTGAATGAATGTCTTTTAATAAGTCCTATTATAGAAAAGTCCTATCCTCTTGCGGATTGTATAACAACAAGAGATTTCAAAATATGGCAAGAATAGGAGTATTTGTGAAAAATAAGAGTAAATCAAAGGAGAAAAATATAAAAAATAGTACGTATTCTGAAAACAAAAAATTTTAATTTAGTCACGAGTATAGAGTCTATGTCGCCGACTCATGGCCCAATAAAGCGGCATGCTGTCTCAATTAAGCGGATAATACTCTGGCATATTCCTCTATTGGGTTCTATTCTTCAAGATCTGCCCCAAGTAACCGGTGGACCCATTACACGGAATCTACTGTATTAAGTACTTTAAGTATTTCCTCTTTAGATCAGATTTAAATAAAGTCTTGCAAACCTAGGTATTAGATGGAAATGTTACTCCTAATAACAAATGGGATTAAAACTCCTGTGAACCACATGTGCCGTAAGTCTCAGAAGCTGATTATGAAAATGCTAAGGACTCCAACATGGACTCAATGGCGCACAGATGATGCAAACTAATGAATACTTGATGACATCACTCACCTTCACACTTCTTTCGGTTGGTCGATGATATGATGAATCCAGAATAACAGGCACAAATGTAGCCTCCATCGGTGATATTCATGCAGTGATGCTCACAGCCTCCCTTATTTGATTCTGAGCAAGTCTTGGAATGGTCTGAGTAAAAAATAAATTGTTTTTTAAAGGAAGAAAAATTAAAAAAAAAATTCTTTCTTTGAAGGGTCATCAATGAATAAATAAATTAGAAGCTAAAAATCAAATAAAAACTTACGACAGCCAAGTTCATCGGAAGAGTCTCCACAGTCATCAGCAAAATCGCACACTCTGCTCCGATCAACACATTTCTTATTGGCGCACTGATATTCAGCATATAAATCACAAGGTTTAATGCGTGCTGCACACAGGGTCATGTTATTTTCATCGCTGCCATCCCCGCAGTTATCAATGCCATCGCAAACTTGGTACCTTGGTATGCATTTGTGATTCTCGCACTGGAACCTTTTAAGGGCATCACAGTTGAAGTTTTCTGTGGTGAAAATAACAGATTTTGTGTTAAAATGTAGAATGTTTTCACCACACAGCTTAATGTTAAAAATGGTTGCATCAAAAGGGGTTTTAATGGTGGGCAACAGTTATGGCTAGGCAGTGTGTAGATTAGAGCCTTAATTATGTTGTAATTTTCACGTTAACCATTAGTTATGGCCATTTTGTTCTGCATGAGAGTAAACCTAACAGTAAATAAGAAAAAAGATATCCAACTATCCTAATCATTTTAAGTGACTGTTGAATTAAGAGAGATCACATCGTTTTCTCTCAAATCATGGTAAAAATCACACGATAGCGCTCACTTTGTGTTAACATTAAATAATAAATGCATGTTCACTAATGCATGCATGTTTATTTGAATGCATAAAAATAATGGTTTAAAAGACAGTAGTGCCTATCATTTCCAAAGGATATGAAAAATTGGTGCATATCACTAAAACCTCTCTTTAGTGAACCTCATACATCAAATTGCCCAAATTTTGGTCTCCTCCATTAAGATGTAAAGAGGTTTTACTGTATACTTTCACCAAGGGTCATTAATCAATGATGATGAGGTATAACTTACTGCAGAGTGCTGGCCTTTCATCAGAGTTATCGCCGCAATCGTCAGTGCCATCACACAGGTCTCCTTGGCTGACACACAGATGATTGTCGCATTCAAATTTGCTCTCTGGGCAATACCTTCCACCAGGATGCCTTGGTGGACAGTCCTTCTCATCACTGAGGTCACGGCAGTCTCGATCTCCATCACAACGGAAATATGAGGCAATGCAATGCCCACTAGCACATTGAAATGTTCCGTTCTGAAAGAATAAATACCAGCACTTAGCAAAACAACTCTGTGATATTCTCAGGTACAACCAGAAAGGAGAAATTCATAGGTGATACTGAATAAATACTCTACTTAAAGGTAAACACCCTAATAAACCTAGCTTTTAGATTGAAAGCCAGCATGAAATTAATAATCAATACTCCAGGATACAGGTGTTTACTCTTTAAAAATAGAAATAAGTTTTTTTCACTTACCAGCAACGGTATTTTTTTCATTAGCTTAGGCAAAGACAGGAAAATGTTTGAAGGGATTGCAGGGAAACAACAAAAAGGAATTTGTGATTGGTTGCAGGAAATACATATTTGGGGTGAGGTGGACTTTCAAACCACAGAAAAGGGAGGTAACTGACTCACTGAGCTCTGGACATTTCTACATATATTCTCTCAATAAACCACAGGTGGGTTGTTGGATGAAGCCTCTAAGTATCTTTGGTTGCATTTTCTGGGATGGATGCATCAGATAGTTTATTTCAAGAGCTTTTTATGGGCTAAAATAGTTGAAACCAGAAAATACGTTTCGTCGTAACACCTTTGATGTCGCTGTTGACATGAAGTCGATAACTGACATAACCCAAGCACATTACATTAGAGTGGATTGTTGCTCCTTCAATATATGTAGTTTGAAAAAAATTGCAACCTTAATAGGTTAGGTTGTGTACAATATGCAACAAAATCAGTTTTCTGCCAGAGTTGACTCTCTCATGATATTATTTACCCTTTGCAATAACTTTGACCCATTTGCAAATATGTACTCTATTCCCATTTGGTGGACACACCTATGCTTAACTTCATTAAATTATAAATTTTTTACCAGTACATAATCACTGATGATGATTTTTAAAAGTGAAAGATAAACCGACAAAGGATTACCATGTCTTACAGCAATGGGATCAAATATTTGTAACCCCCACAAAAATTTAACACTGGCAAAAATATAATAAATGCGAAAATATATTTCAACAGCCTGCAATAAAAAGTGCTACAATTTTTTATTTATTTAAGTAATATTATTCAGTAAAGGAGACAAGATAAATTACTTCTGTAGGTCGGCTACTCAGACTGAATGACAAGTTATGTTTTTGGCCATTGCACAGAAATGGATTTCGATGAATATATAAACAAAGAATAAGATTTGAGGAAAAAAAAACACTGTTAATAATGCGTAAAATGAGAGTAATATCTTGAGTATGTAGTGCAGGTTCATGTTTTATCAAGAGAATGCTAAGGTTATTTGACTAGGCAAAGCAGCATTGGGAAGTTTCCCCTGAGGAATTTATTTGCACTACATCAACATTGCGCCAAGTGAGGCATGGATGAGCATACCTTTTTTGCCTAACTTCAATTTCCTACATTGATGTTTCTGCATAAAATATGATCTTCTGGACAAATGAAATTATTATCATTGAGCGTTATTGTTTTTGTTGTTCACACAAGCACCTCATGATGAGCCAGTGGCTTAGGACTTAGCTTGTATTTTTTGTACATTTCACTTTATCAATTTATGTATGCAGTTCTATGATGAAGAGGCTTTCATGTTGAGCAATTGATTAATTTGCATTAATCTCATAAATGATAGAATAAATACATGCATTAAAAATATATTATAATAAATTATTCAGTTATTAAAATTATTGTTAAATTATTAAAAATGATTTTACAACCTTGAAGAATGGAGTGAACGATGAGCTCACCTTACACTTGAAGCCAACGCAGTCAGCCTCATCGGAGCCGTCTCCACAGTCGTCGTCGTGGTCGCATCTCCACCTGCCTGGCACGCACTTGCCATTCCCACACCTGAACTCAGACTCGGAGCAATCTCGATACGAGCCCTTGCACAGGGTTTCATCTTCATCGCTGTTGTCGCCACAGTCATTTTCAAAGTCACACAGCCAACGCCTGGAGAAGAAATTACACGCAAATGTTATTCTTAATATCCAATTTCAGAAGTAGGATAAATATAGAAGATTACAACTAAGCCATGGAAATGTAGCCATAAATTCATCCTAAAAAATCAGAGAATTTCTTTGACAATTTTACCCTAAACCATTTGAAAAATATATATTGATATCAGAAAACTATGTATCTAAATTACAATAATGCCAAAACTCTCAGTGCACCTGTGAAATGAGAGCTCAGGAATTTTAAATGTTAACCACAGTATTCCTCCCCAATCAAATGCAAAATGTTTTGAAGTAGTAACATGTCTTGAGAAAGAGGGAAGAGGAAGAGTGCAATTTGGTTTTACCAAAATACTTAATCACCACCAATGGTTTTAAAAATTAAGGGATTATAATAATAAGGAAAAAGATTATGCATTAATCTGCAGCAGACAACTGCAAAAGCAACCTAAAAATAGGAGCTGAAAGTGCCCCACCTAGGTCTAATGTTAAGAGATTCAAAATCACAACAACACGCATTTACTACATAGTCAAAGAAAATAGGTACCTTGGGATGCATCGATTATTTCCACACTGGAAGTCACCAGCTTCTTGGCATTTTGGGCAATTATCAGGTAGTTCATCACTCCCATCACGACAATCATCCTTTCCATCACAGAAAAGCCATTTTGGAATGCATCGATAATTCGAGCGCCCAGGACATCTCTGCCAGCCATTAGTACAGTTCCTTTGCCTGAAAACAGAATTGATCAACTATGAAGAAATTGCCATCATGGATTGCATACTTACACAATTGACAGATTTAACAAAATTACAAGATGTTATTCACCATAAATCCTTGTCCCTAATAATGACTTGTCAGAGGATAGGAAGACAAGATGGAGTCAATGTTTACAGACTAGAAAAATGAAAATTATGTTCACTCTACCTGCACATGTATGCTGGCTCATCAGAGTCATCCCCGCAGTCATTGTCAAAGTCGCAGACCCATAGTTTGGGTATACAACGTCCATTCTTGCAAGAAAACTCAGTGTTGGGATCACAAGCTCGATGATCTGAAATTGTTGATGACATAGTTAAATAAATGTCTAAACTCCATTAGCCATTAAAATGCTATTGCAGAGCTTATAAATTAAATGTTAGCAATTAAATAGATGACCAATTTATATAAAAATAAATGCAAACATGTTTTAGTCCTGACACAAAATGATAAATATTTTAGGAAAACATCTAGTTGAAACTTGAGATGTTCAGGTCAATCAATAAAAATAAGCATTCCTGGCTGGTGAGGGAAAATTAGTTTTTCACTGCCACATCCAGAAAATTAACTGCATAATTCACATATTCACACCACACAGTCACACATTGGTTTTAATTCTGAATTGAGCAGGACAAAGTTGCTTATCTTCTTGAATTTATGGCTCTGACGGCGTAAGTATTCAGCATGCCAAATCATAGAAAGACATAATAATGACTAAATAAGCCACTGACACACCACCACTTATGGCTGAGGGTTAAAGGAATGCTTACGACAGATGGCAGGGTCTTCGTCGCTTCCATCACGGCAGTCAGCATCCCCGTCACAACGCCACGCTCCCAGCACGCACCTCCCGCTGTTGCGGCACTTGAATTCCAACTCGGGGCACTCACGGTCGCACTTCTGCTCGTCCGATCCATCGCCGCAGTCATCAGCTCCATCACACACGGTGGCAGCAGCCGTGCAGTTTCCGTTGGCACACTGCAGCATTCCAGGGCGGCAGTGCCTCACCGGGCAGCTGGAAGGCTCGTCCGACCCATCACCACAGTCTTTCTCTCCATCACACCTGAAAGGTACATCAGATGGTAAGCAAATGGAGATGAAAGAGGTAATACATACGCTAAGTGTGAAACCAAAAATAATGCTAAGTATAAGGCCTCGTTTCCAACATCAATATTGGTAATAAAAATCAAGGGATTATTTTGAATACAAATCGTTAGCTAGGTGTCCTCCTCTGAGCTACGCATCCTATTTTAGTAATGCATCCCAAATCTGGTAAACTATGCTGTTGCATTATATAGGCAACAATATGGTGACTTAATACACGCCATGAAAAATAAGCACACTCAATTGTATATATCATGTATGAAATAGATATTTTATTGAACATGAGGAAGTATGTACTATGATCAATTTCAGCATCGGATATCCAATCGCCAATAAACCATTGGGCAGTTCTATTGCCAACATAGATGCTTCCTTCTTTTGCCTAGTCAACAATTCACTGACTTCTCGCATCATCGGATTCAGCATCGGATATCCAATCGCCAATAAACCATTGGGCAGTTCTATTGCCAACATAGATGCTTCCTTCTTTTGCCTAGTCAACAATTCACTGACTTCTCTCATGCCATCATCACGGAACTGCGCAACATCCCCTTCACTTTTCAGGCCATTACGTACTTGGGTTCGCAACTATTTTAACCTTTTCGCGCCGAGCTCCTTAGCGGGAAGTTGCTTTTGGCTCTACAAAGGGTTTGAGATTTTCTTTTTCGCCCCGTACGGAATTTTTTTTCGGCTTGGGACTGACCAGGTAGTCGCTTCCTCCCCTTAATGACCTTTCCTAGCGGGGTCCATCGGCAACTGGGCAAATATAATCCTCGACCATTTTCCCCGAAGGCAGCCCATCCCGGCGTACTTTTGCGGTCAGTTTATTGTTGCCAGTGCAATTTTAATTTTTCAAATTGTTACTGTTGCATTAAATGTCAGTTCATCAATGTTTTCCTTTCATTTTGCAATGCCTGTAGAACTTTTAAATGAAGTTCTACGGTTATTTTTAGGGTTTTCAGCAAAACGGCACTATATCATAGCCAAATGAGCTTTTCCGAGAAGAGTGAGGTTATCATCTTCCACGTACATATATCAGTATGAGAATACTTACACCAATGAGAGTACTTACAATATGAGAGTAATTACCTGGGTAGAGCAGTTCTTATTCCTGCAATGGTATGGAGTGCTTCTCACAACATGTGTCTACGTAAAACATTCCCTATTGGTACATTAAATTTATGAATTTTTAGGATATGCATTAATCAGTATTTATAGCGAAATTCGTTTATAATACCTTTGTATTCAAAGGTTGGTAAGAGGTTATTATAAATAGCCGCTGTAATTTTGGCTCACGACAAAGAACTGAGGGAATCAAATTTTATTAAATTACGAGGGCTTTTTTTCATAGAAGTTAAATCGGATATTCTATCAAATTTCACCGCAAATGTACACTTAGAATGTAGCTAACAGAGTAACGTATACTTTTAGATGTAAATCATTACAATATCGCTCCAATAAACTTGCTAGTAAGTTATAAAAATAACAATTAAACATCTAACCTTAGCGTCTCCAAAAATTCTTCTAGGTGATGATCAACTCCGTTAATATGAATGCTAGAATTCCGTTTAAAATTTGGAACCAATCAGCAGAACATACAAAATGTAATTACTCGCATTGATTTTAAAAAAATGCAACATTTACGTTTTTAGTTATTCCACCTTATAAACAAATACGTGCCCATGAGCACCTTCCTTGAGTGGGACACTGAGAGCCGGAATGGGCCGAGATAATCCCCACGCAGACAATAGGAAAGGGTCGAACCTCTCACACTGAGGGACCCTAATGGCGGTTGGGACCCACTTGGCATGCTTGACCACGAAACCATGAAAAAACGGCCTTTGGCCTTTTGCTTTGAAAAATTCCAGCCGTGAAAAGCCGGCCTTCTTTCTTTAGCATCAGAAAATTCAGGCCGTGAAATCACGCCCTGCGTAGGGAAGAGGTTAACGATGATGCAAAATTATAATGGAGTACAACATCCCCATATTATGCAAGATTCTTGATTGTGGATGCACAGCTAACAATAGAATGACTTCCATTCATTTGACATTTATTTTTTAATTATACCACCAAAGCATTAATTTAATTACAATTTTGGGTTAGAAAGGACATCCCTATTCATTTTATCATTAAAATTTTGTTTTTTTTTCCAAGGTTAAGTTTGCCTCCCTAATAGACAGCCAAGGCTCCAAATACCTGCGATTACAACAGTGCAAAAATGAGATGAATACTCACTTCCAGAACCACGGTATGCACTTCTCGTCTGGAGCACCACAATGATGCTGGCCGTCAGTGCAGTTTGCCACACAAGTCCTGTTGTCTGCGAGCAGGTAGAATTGATTAGGGCAGGCACACGTGTAACTCACATCCCTGGCACCGACGTCTTCCAATCGGCTACCACTGGCAACTCCAACCGCACTGTTACCAGGGGCAATGAGGCACAAGTGGGAGCATCCACCATTGTTGCTGCCACAGGGGTTGTTGTACGGCAGTTGACGAAGAGGGTGGAATACCTAGAACCCAAAATGCATCATTATTATGTACTTGAAATGCTTTTACCATTCTATTGAGTACTGAAAATCACAGATCATAATATTAGTGAATAGAGTAATACAATAAAAGAAAACTCCTGATTATCTTTGCATCAGTTTCATCCTCCTTCAATAATCTTTTGAAAAAATAAAATTGGACGCAAAAACACCAGAATTATTGTATTTTAAAGCAAGGATTTTTTTCCATAGGAGTTCCCTTCATAAAATGTTCTTATTTTCTTTACTTGCGCAAAAGAAATGCTTCAAGTTTATTTGGATGTTTGCTCTAGTATTGCAAAAGACAATGAGTGGTAGAAAAAAAAACTCTTGATAAATTTCAGAAGACTTCTTCAATAACAAATTTAAAATCATAAAAATGTTATTTACAATCATTACCGTATTTCTACCAATATAGTAAAGGCATTGAGTTCATATTTCAAAGAAGCTAGGGTTTCAGATTAATATCACAACGAGAAAACCTATGCATTACATTGTAAATTACAGTAAAAAATGATATTTGTAGAAATGTGGGGTTGACCCGATTTCTACAGTCAAGCTCTAAAACTGGTTTGGTGAAGATATTCATTTTATGCAGCGAAGGAGCTAAAACTGCAAACATTTACTTCTACAAAAGTAATAATCACCAGATGCAAGCATTACCTGGATATCATATGGCCTGTGAGTGGTGTTTCTCAACACTTTCACGTTCTCTCCAGTAAATTTGTTAGCACTGGAGATAGCCTTCAAATTCCAATCCGTCCAGAAAATTGTGTCGTCAAACACTGTCAATGCGAAGACGTGAGGGACGGCATTGGCTCCAGTGATGACTCTGCGCACACCCTTGCCATTCAAGTCAGCAAAAGCAATGTAGTCCAAGTGAGCATCAGCCCAGAAGATGCGGTCAGTGAAGTAGTCAATGGTGAGGGCGTTGGGCCACGCAACTCCGTCGTCCCAGTTCAAAATGCGAGTCAAATTTGATCCATCCATTCCCAGTCTACCAATAAACGCCTGAAAAAGAAATTAAAAATAATGAGTGTAACATTGAATAAAATCACGTGATTACATGGATTTGGGATAACCTAGCTTTCAACGACAAGTGGAGCACCACCAAATTAATTATTATCACATTAACTTACAATTAATAAAACTGGCAGTTTATTTTCACCAGAAATTTTTTGTTTCTACACAAGTTACTTGAATGACTCCAGTTTTCTTCAGAAGGTTGAGAAATCTTAAATTTTAATAAGAAATTGATGGCGGTAGATACCTACAGCCACAGGCACCGATTTTTCAGCTATGCTAATCAACATGCTGAATAGATAATGCTGAGTCTTTCTGGATCTACCAATAGAAACGAGTATAATTCTGAAACTTTGAAAAATTTCAGCAACTTGCCTGTAATTGCCAGCTGGTGAAGTACAAATGGCCAGTGCCAGGATGCAATGCCAGAGCACGAGGATCTGACACGTTAGCCAACAACGTCTTCCTCCACTTCCCATCCAGTTCAGCGACATCTAAGTGACGACTGTGACGATCCAGCCAGTAAAGCTTCCTCCCAACCCAATCGACAGCAAGTCCTTCCAATCCATGGCTGTCGTGTCTGATCACTGGCTCCCTCTTCTCATCGCCGGTGGTTGCGTTTAGGAAAGCTCTGTAAATTGTCTTGGCTCCGACGTCACAGTAATAGACTCGGCCATCAGTGAGGTCAAAATCAAGAGCCACCACATTGGTGAGGTCGCGATGCATGAGGGAATACAGGCCGCCGTCAAGGGACATGTTGCGGACATAGTACTTGTTGGTGAACACAAGCCATGGGTCTGGTTTCGGATCCTTCCTCTTGCAGGTGTGCTCATCAGGTTCTCTTTCGTAATAGCTTTCGGCGCATTTACAGTAGTACGATCCCGGAGTGTTGGAGCACTTCTGCGAGCATACTCCCGGGGTCTCTTTGCATTCGTCAATATCAGCACACGCCTTCCCATCAGTCAGAAGCCTAAAAAACATGAAAAGTGCCCATATCAATCACTGATTCATGGCAAAAAACCTTATAGTCAATAATGCAACAGATAAAGTAACCATGCCAACATATGCTTTGAATTACTTTTGGCTGATACTATACTTTTAGCACGCCAGAGGGTTAACCAGATCATTATTTAAAATTCGTGTCAGAAAATGGTGCAGACAAGTTCAATTGTCATGATGGAAGGCATCAGTGAACTTGAATATCACCGATTGAGTCACCTTCATCAAGATATGTATTCATGAGCAGAATTTTTTGACAACAATAGTGAATGACACTACATTGAGTAGGTCAAAATGTATTTTTGAAATGAATAAGGATATTATACTAATACTCACTACCGACAATTAAACATAATTTCCCTGAGAAAGAATCATTTGATGATTTTTTGGAATTTTTGCACATTTCGTGCATTGCAGGAGACTCCTTAAAGGTATCACCGTGGCTAGTCCTAGTTAACTCAAAATAATTTCCCTCTTTTATTTAATACTTCGGAAGAAATTCTCCACGGTAAAACTTACACACTCATAAAAAATATTCTATAAAACATTTACAAACCTCCATTTTCTTCAACACATTAATAATGGCCAATAAGTAGAAACAAAGTTGAATAGTAATTGAGATTTTGAGTAGAAATACATCAGAACTTACTTGTATCCATCATTACACTCGCAGTAGTAACCAGTAGGAGTGTCCACACACTTGTGACCGCACTGATGGATTTCAACTTTGGAGCACTCGTCCACATTGCAGTGAGTTGGCTCATCAGAATCATCGGGGCAATCAGAGACGCGGTTGCAAACCAGACGATGGTCGATGCAAGAATTGTCTGCACACTGGAACTGACCAGTAGGGCATGTTGGTGTTTCTTTCTCTGCAAGGAAAAAATGGCATTAAAATAAGAAAAAAATTAAAATCAAGCACAATTAATACAGCAGAATGATCAATTTAACAAACTATGAATATGTTTAGAGTTACTGTATTTTCCAGCCAATAAGATGCACTAGTCTGAAAGATGTACTGAAATTTTTCACTTAAGATTTTATGAATACTTGAATACAGAGTTCGCTAACAACCTTGCTGTATGCCAAGATTTACCATGTACAAAAAACTATATGAAGAATGAATTCTGGTGCTTCCCCAGTACGTTTACTAAATTAAGTGCTCTTGAAATTCCAACAGAGTGAGACAATCCACTTTGTGGTATACATACAGTCACATTCCTTGTCTTCAGGGAAAGACATTGGAAGAAACATTGGACATAATGAACTCTCTCACCTGCTTGGAAATCCATGAGCATTAAGCAATTTATAATTTTTTGAAGGAGTTATTGTCACCCAATAGGCGATACAGGTGAATTATTATTTATGTAACAGCTACACTGATTATTTCAAAAATATTTTTCTCTTGTAATATTTTCAAATAGGGAACATTTAAGGATTTCATCTGTTGACTACCCTCAAAAAATCTGCTTGACTTTCATGAAGTTTTTTAGATTAGAGGAATGCTAGTTCATACTCGTAAGTGGCATATGGAGGGAAATAATAATAAAAAATCAAAATTAGTGTTAAACTAGACTTACTGCAGCCAGCTTCGTCAGAGCCATCACCACAATCATCTTCACCATCACAGTGGTACATCTTCCTGACACACTTGGAGTTCTGACATTGGAATTCAGCAGAGGTGCAAGCCTTGTACTGGGTATTACAGAACTTTCCTTCATCTGTACCATCGCCGCAGTCATTGTCGTGGTCACAAAGCCAACCCTGAGGATAAAAATATACACACATCGTACAATGCAAATGTAAATGGAAATATAAATAACGTTTAGAATAGATCAGGCTATTAAAAATATGCATACATCAAGCACACTTGATTGTTAGTCAAATTCAAAATAGTTTTTGAGAATTTATTTGATCTGTAAAAAAGGGATAATCTATATAAAAGAGTATACATATATCTCATCTTCTCATTATCCAATAATACCACCAAATGAAAGTGATGAAGGCAATAACATAAAACAGCCATCACTAGCCCTAGCATTCCAGGTGTACATCAATATTTTTCACAATACATTCACACACACAAATTCACATATTTTGGCTACTTCCAATTTCCACCTCTTTAACAAAAAAAACCTAAAATTCACTTCAAATTTCACTTAAAAGTAAGTACTCCCCTTACTTTTCAGCAAGCAAGCTGTTAGAGATTTCCGATTGATCAGACCAATTGATGAGCCTTCTGCAAGGGTGGAAGCTTCCTTTGTCAATAAAAGCGGCTGAGTGTAGAAGAATGTTTTTGGCAACAAATTCATTTCCCTATTGATGAACTTAATTTCTGCATGAAATTTCAATTTCAGGAGATGCCATTCTTACCTTGTTGATGCAACGTCCATTAGCACAAGTGAACTGGTCGTCCGAGCACGGTTCGGGAGATGAGCAATGATGTATGGTGGAGTTCTCATCTGCACCGTCCACACAGTCAGGATCTCCATCGCAGAGCCACTTCTTGGGAATACACTGGGCACGGCTCCACATTTTGTTCTCGGTACAAGTAAACTCAGTCTCTTCATCACAGCGACGGTCGTCTATTGCGGTAGGAGAAAAGTAATGATGAAACTATGCATTCAAAAGGGAAATTGCAAGCAATTACATCAACATACTAGGTACTTTTCTTCATAGCTTTCAACTTTGTGGTTATTATATTTTGCTCATAACAGTTACATTTCTCAGTTATCTCCAGTGAATTCAAGAAACTTTATTCCCCTTATTTAATTTCAAAGACAGTTACTAAAATACTTCATAATAATTAAAATGTACAGATTGATTGTTTGGAAGCATGAATCATAATTTTGAACTTTCATAAGCTAATATTTGTGAAAGTACTGCATGAAACAAGTGAATTTGTACCACCCAGTCATTTGCATCTACTTTGCAATTTTTTATACCAAGGGTGGAATTTGCTATTAAAAATCATTTGGCTTAGCTTGGATTTAAGCCTGTATGTACCTATTGACAGTCAGGTTAGCTTCCATTAATGGTACACCTGACCAGCAATTCGGAGACCATGGTTCATATCTTGGCTGAGCCAAATGATTTTTCTACAGCAAATTTCTCCCTCGGTTAAATCCTCTCAGAGAACTTGACTCACCTTCACCACAGGATACAAATTTATTTCCGTTGTAAATAATACATCTTGGATGAACAGAATCAGCTTTCCAGGACTCTGAGGGTTTAAGAAATGTGATCAAAAGTGTACTCACTGCACTGATGGCGATCGTCTTCATCAGAGCCATCCAAGCAGTCGTTATCCCCATCGCAGATGTAGATCCTTGGAATGCAGTTGCCATTGTCACAAGTGAACAGGTCGCCAAAGCAAGTCCTTCCCTCGGAGCGGCAGTACTCAGGAGGCTCATCGGAACCATCACCACAGTCATCGTCACCATCACAGTACCAAGTGGCTGGGATGCAACGATGGTTTGGACACCTACGGCAACAAATAAACAATTAGACACTTAGATTCGCATGGGCACTAGTCATGATGATATTTAAAACTATGTATTATGTTTCATGGCTCCCTCAAAACCTGGATGATCTCAAAGTTTCCCAACTGATGCTCTGGTCTCTTTCTCAAGGGATCAAACTCATTGATAGGTCTAAATTAGGGCCAGGTGAGGGATCTCTAAATAGACCCATTAAAAAATTAAGTCTAACTACCAGAGTATATTAGCATGATTCATTGAATAAAACAAAAAATGTATTATTTGTAGCTGTAAGGCAAATATTATCGGATAATTGAATGTCTTATTAATGAACCTTAACAACATTGTGACAACATTTAAATAAAAATTAAGTATTGTGAAAGATCCACAGAGAAAAAACATCCGCCTTGACCGGGATTCGAACCCGGATCCCCGATTTCAGGTCGAGTGCTTTAGCCAGTTAAGATACCGAGGCATCATTCTTCCCTGTGGATATATTTTTGAACACTACAGGACAAGGTGTTGCTAGACTGCAGAGCATATGATGACACAAGCAGTCCAATCGTGCACACAGCGCCACAGCTGAAGAGCAGGCCCGGACATAGAACACACAGAGGTGTTTGCTCTTAACTAGTTTAAAGTATACCGGGACTAGCCACTAGCTCTCCGGCTGTGGTGCTGGGCACACAATATGGACTGTTTGTGGCATCATATGCTCAGCAGTCCAGCAACACCTTGTCCGGTAGTGTCCCAAAATATCCACAGGGAAGAATTATACCTCGGTAGCTTAAATGGCTAAAGCACTCGACCGGAAATCGGTGGATCCAGGTTCGAATCCCGGTCAAGGCGGATGATTTTTTCTCTGTGGATCTTTCGCACGATTGTGCATTGCGGGTGACTCCCGTATAAGTTATCACTGTGGCTAGTCCCGGTAGACTTTTAAAAATTAAATAAATATTAAGTTAAATTGGTACGAAATGGCATGAAAGTCAATTCCACCACAAGTGATGCATCAGTATCAATCTAGACATTACCTGAAACTATTCTGGGGGCATGTTCGTTGGGCACAATGCAGATTATCTTCATCAGAGTTATCGCCACAGTCGTTGTCACCGTCACAGAGCCAATATGGCTCAACGCAGATGTTAGTTTTCTCGCACTTCAAGTGGTTGGTAGGGCAAGTCGTGTTCCTCGGACACCTGTCATGCGTCTCATCTGTGGTACCATTATCTTTGCAGTCATTCACTCCATTGCAAACCTAAAAATGCACATGGTGGAATGAAATATACTATTCAGAACAAGAATGCAAGAATATAGCAAAAAAATAAACGATAAGGAATGTGTCGAGGCATGCATTTCACTCAATAGCTTGGAGAGATTGTGTGGTTTGTGGTTGCTGCCTAAAGCAGTCCTTACACAAAAAGAGTAAGCAAATATTTGATTTTCCAAGGCTATTATTGAAGTCTATCTTTAACCTTGTAATTGACTAAGCCTGTTTCAGACTACCAATGACTTAAGTAATTTAATAGTGACATGAAAATGAGAAAAGTCATCAATATTTATCAATAACTTTTGATATTCCGTAGATCTAATTTATGCAAATATTATAAGCACAAAACTAACATGAAAATTCAATACATTGCATCACTAAGTACCCATATGTAATCTCAGCTCATTAATCATAAGCATGTAAGATTAATGTGACAAGTTCTTGATTTCCATGAATGAATACACTCATACTTTAACGAGCCATTTTTGTAAAATTAGTCAGCACTTGAAAAAATGTATTTATACAGTAAGATAAAGAAGCCGAAAGAACATTAATACATATGAATTAAAACTAAAGACAGAGTAAAAATACATTCATATTCCATATATTTCACGATTTTCTAATAACTCAATTTCACTATGCAGTAAGCAGTCTTGAGTATTCTTAACTCTTTGTTAGCACACCCATGGAAAATTTAATACAGTGGAACCTCGTTAAAGCGAGTACGGGCTATAGCGACACCCCCGCTATTACGAGGGATAGCCGATGCACCGTCAATTGACCCTATAATAAGCGTGTTAAAAAATTCGTTTTTACGAGACCCTATGGTGTTGGCTCTCGCCATAGCGAGGGTTTCACCGCCGAAAGACTTTCATCAAGACTCCTTAACCTCTGTAATTGCCAGCGATCTGTTAGAAATGAAGTTAATGGAGTGCTCAGTCTCAAATTTATGTGGTAAACTGTCGTTCGATAAATATAATGATTGACGAAACAATGCTTTGCATGATTTTTATTCAGTGTGGCGCTTATAAATTGTTTGAATAGTTAGTCGTTATTTGAGTAAGGAAATTTAGTGATGCAAAAAAACATCGCCTTTCACCTGGATTTATGCTTACGTTTATCGGATAGATGTTTATCTGTCGCCGCACCACTCCTGTTCCTGTATATCTGTTCGCAACAGGTATATTGGCTATTATTTGCTCCACCTCCGGTAAAGCGACAATTCGCTATAGCGAGTGTTTATTAGTACACCGTGGGGTGTCGTTATATCGAGGTTGCACTGTACTACATGAGATGCAAAGTGTACGGATGTTTATCTTTAGCATGCAAATAATGACTGGATAACAAAAGTCAAGGAGGGATGAAAGACATTTCCATTCTCTCACCTGAGCCATGGGAATACAGCGATGATTGGCACAGGTGAACTCCCCATCAGCACAAGGTGGGTACGTGCAGCCCTCTTCATCGGAATTATCTTTGCAGTCATTCTCATGGTCACATTTCCACGATTTGAATATACACCTGCCATTGTTGCACCTGAATTCAGTGGGGCTACAGGAATGATATGCTGGAAAAGAAGAGAATAATGATTGATACTTTGAATTAGCTAACATTTTTAATAACATAATTTGTGAAACCTGGGCACTTTATCATGATAAAGGACAAGAAAAGAGTGGAGGCTTTCAAGATGTCAGTGTGGAGGACAATGTGGAATGTAAAGCAGACATACAGGTAGGGAAACAATGAAGTGCTAGACATGTTGGTTGAGGAGAGGCAGCTTCTAGATGAGATACGGAGGGGAGAGAAGGTATGGATGGAGCGAGTGTAGGGTGAAAAAGGGGATGTTGAAAACAGTGCTAGAGGGTAGAATGTTGGGTGAACGAGGGAGAAGAAGAAGAAAAAAAAAGAGAAAAGGATTTATAAAAATTAAACACTTGAAAGGGGCTAACTGAGAATTGAACAAAGAAGGATTTAGTCTAATTTGGATGGGGAGGCAGGCTAGGATGATTTTCAAAATGTTCCATGTTAGATGATCCCTCCATTCTATTCGGGTTTTCACCGCGTCCATTGTGTTTTGGCGACAACAGTTTTGCTGACATTACAGTCAGCATCTTCAGGTCAAAGGACTGACTGACTGACTGCAATGACAGCAAAACTGTTGTCGCTAAAACACAACGGACGCGGTGAAAGCCCAAATAGAATGGAGAGATGGAGATCATCTAATCAACGCCGCGAAAATCTTCAAACCTACATGTTCCATGTTAACCTACCTCAACTGGTAGGTTAACATGGAACATGTAAATAGTGACCTAAATAGTAAAAAAATTGCTGAAATACATTAAAATGTACTATAACTATATTAGTGAAATACATTTAAATTAAAGACCTAAGTACATAATAGAATAACTTACTGCAATAGTTCTTGTCTTCATCACTGTTATCTCCACAGTCATCATCTCCATCGCAAGCCCACATACGAGATATACACTTGCCATTGCGGCAGTAAAACTTTCCATTGTCACAAGTGAGATTTTTGGCCACACACATCCTGCCTTCATTGACGAGTTTCGAGTTGTCATCACACCTGCACTCGGCCTGCAATCACAACATAGTTGGTTAATGCTATTACTGCTCCAAATTACTGGTCACATTATACCATGCATGAAGTCAATTGACAGATACTAGAGGCATACTCATGAAAACGTATTGGTTTCATGAGATCTCATGTGCATGATTGATACTACTTGAGGAACAAAAATGCCAGAATAAGATACATATATAGGAATAGGACAATAAGACACAGTGAGGTCTAATTTAAAACATGAATCAATGCCATTTCTCAATAATGCAATGTATTCGAAAATATCCGAAATTCGAAAAATTTAGGTCATTATTTAATACTTGCATCATTTCTTGTCAACTTGTCAAAAAATTTATTTTATTAAACCTTTCACCAGGATTCAAATTCTATTAAAGACTAAGAACTACATTGTAAAATTTTAGGTTTTCCCGGTGTATAGGTTGATAAAAAATTTCTTGTGTTTCCCACCGGGTGTGGTATTGGGTGAATTCTCCCAACGTTTCAACTTCTAAGTCTGCCATTGCCTTTAGGGGCTACATTGCCTTGCCGGCCTTGGTGCCGACGGAGTAAGGTCCTCGCCTGCTGAACAAGAGGACGCGGGTTCGAGTCCTGCCTGGTCCAGGGCATGGTTGCTGGTGTACATTTACTTGTCACATTTGTTGAATACCCCGGTATAAAATGGGCATTAAGAGCTGTATCCAGTGGTTTGAGAATAAAATAAAATAAATAAATTGTGTACCGTTGAATTGGGTCCAGGATGGCATGACTGCGCACAGCCCCCGTTGTTCAGATGGCATGGATTGGCTTCGCACGCTTGTCTTTTGGCCGAGAAAACATGTATCCCTCGCGGTGAATCCTCTAGTCGCTTGACCATTTCAATCATGTTGGCACCAGTGTGTTTCTCTGCCCTGTAAACTCCTCTCAGTTGCAAATCTGTCCAATAAATATGATTTTCATGCACAGTGATGGCAAATGGATATATTGTAGCAGACACAAGCACCTGTAAAATTTGAAAAAAATCTGATTATTCACAATTCAATGTTCAATATAAGTGAAATGAATTATTGGATGTAAATGAAGAAGCCAATCTTTTGTATTGACATTTATGTTTCACAAAGATGATTTTAGTGAGAAAAATATCTCTTGGCCAAGCAAGAAAAATAGAAATCTCACACCATAAAAACAAATTAAATAAAATTATTTTTGAATTGTTTTAAGGCTACAGAGCAAAATGAGTAAATCAGGCCATTTGTTTAGAAATTTCTTAGCAAACAAGAAAATAATTTTTACATTACTCCCAAAAAAATGCCATAACACCTACATTCGTGAGCACTCATAACCATTTTTAGCACAACACAAAATGATGTAGTACAGGAGAAAATGAGTAGTGAAGTATGATCAGCAGGACTGAAAATATAAATGTGTACCAATGTACCTTCCATAAGAGATTGTTTTGACTCATTAATTATTGGTCAAAGTTGGGCCCATGCCAGTTGGGCCTCAGAATTTATAATAAACTCCCTATGCAGTTGAGAGCAATTCACTCTATAGTGTCATTTAAAAGTAGGTTAAAATCTTTTCTTCAGGAAAAGAATTATTATTCTGTGAACGAACACCTATCTGATTGCTCAAACTAATCATTTAGGTCCTTATTACTCTGTGAACATGCAGTTATTTATTAATCTATCGTATTTTTTCATGATGTGTCTTATATCTTCTCTCGTAAGATCTTTAGACAATATAAATTATTATTATTGTTATTGGAGAAACAAAGAAAGACACTGAGGAGGATGGACAACAATAGCATGCAGCATTAAGATTGAATCGAAAGTCTGCAAGACTGAGCTTCATAATTTATGACTCGGTAACTCAAATAATACAATGAAGTAACCAAAGCCTAGACTGGGCAAATGAAGGCAACCAATAAACTTGCCTCTCTATTTTCACCGTCCAACGTCGACCTTTCAATCTTTTCTCTGACAGCATCTGTCCAGTACAGCATTTTCTCATCATAGTCAATTGCAAGCCCGCTAGGCTGAGATAAATCACGGTCAATAATAGCCTTCTTAAACGATCCAGCCATTGTGGTCCTGAATATTTTTCCTGACGTTCCGAATCGTCCCCAGTCGGTGTAGTACAAGTACCTGAAATATAAATTCTAATTACAATCACACTCCTGCAAATGAAGTCATATGCCATACAAAAATTAAGTATGATAAATGTTTTGAGAGAGAGAGAAAGTTTGAATTGTGAGTCATAAAAATGCAATGAACCTGGAACTGTCTACAGGGGCAGAAGTACACCCAAAAACGATTTTCAAGATTTTCATCCGCTGCGTACCCTTGCGTATGAACTACATGCCTTGGTTTAAGAGCTAGAACACATATTTTTCGGCTCTGATCTTTCAGAAAAGGATAGGTAAGAAATCCAGGTATAATTATTTGCTTAAAAAATAAATTTTCCTAAGTTTTTGATGATTAAATGAAAAGGAAGTTGCATCGAAACTGAAAAAATATGCCTTCAACTTCCCACCTCGCCATGCCACAAAGCAACTAAATCTGAGGGCATTACTCATTCCAAAGGTCACTGGGAGAGGTTATGTTGGCATGGACCATGACTGAAGTGGTCATTATTGGCAAATCACCTCAAAATAGAATGAAATTCATCTAGATGCATTATAATGACATTTCTAGATGACATGAGTCAATAATACGTAATTCATTAAAAAACACTGATGGCATCACAGGAAATAAGAACTAAAACACCATGGATGCAGTCAATGTGTTAAGAACAAAGTTTAGGGAAAAAAGGAGGGACTAAATTCATGTTTAATCACAGCTATTATCACAATAAACGAGGTCAACATGCTATAGAGATTTGCTAACTTATGGAACCCAGGGCTGTTTTTTTACATTTCAAACCACACCTGGTCTGCATTTAGTGACAGCAAAAACTTTTGATAATGTGACAGATCACAATACAATAAATCTTCAAAATGAAAAGCACTGAAAATACTTGCCCACTGCATGGATCCACAACAATAGCGCGAGGTCTTTCAACTCGAACGATCATCACAAGTTCAGAGCCGTCAAGGTTAACAGCGTATATACTGGAGTTGGTCGAGTCTGTCCAATAAATCTTGCGTTGCGTCCAATCATATGCAACACCCTCAGGGTTAACTCCCTTTGTTAGGATCTCATGTATTTCTGAACCAGGGTTGTCACTTGGTGTCCAGGCCAATCGTGCCCACGGACGAATTTGAGTGAACAGCAGACGCTTGTCTGCATAATCAAAGTCAACTCCCACAACGTTAGTCATATTTCCCTGTTGAAAAATACAGATGGATTTTTTTTTAAAGGAATAGTATAAAAAGCGTCTCACACAAAACAGGAGATCTAAATCAGACGATGTAATGCAGGTAAGCTGGACATTCATGAAAATTAAGCTGTATTGAAGAAGTTACTCCCTTTAAATATGATTTGGAAAAAAACTGCAACAAAAATTTCTAAGGTTTGATCTCATTATGATTTTAAAACAATATTAGGATAACATTAGTGAAGCAATAACCACTAGTATGAGTCACACTGAGTACTTTCACGAAATATATTTTTCGAAACAAGATATGATATTCCGAATGATTTGAAATTCAACAACAGACGTGGAAGAGACACTGTTCCGTATATATACGAATACAAGCAAAATTTTCAATGATTGATCAGTAGCACTGGCATGATTTTGGAATTTATGAGATAAGAATTTTTCAAATCTTGTTCCTCTTGAAATGAACGATGTGGTAGGAACTACATGATGGGAATTATTAACATTGACTTTCAGCAAAACATTTTGTCTGAGCCTAATTTTGAAGCAACAAAAAAAGGTATTAAGATGAAATTACCAATGGTTTGAAAGGCACACCCGAAGCTCTTGGATCAAGATGAACGCTTCGTATTTCAGTCCTTGTTGCAAACACCAGGTACTCAGAAACAGCACCACACTTGGTTCGAACACCTCCAGATCCAGTTTCCAGCTCTCCCGTTGCACAATCACACCTGTAGCTTGGGCGGCTAGTAGGTAGCAAGGCTGCCAGCGGAGATGACTGCAAAAAGTATAAATTAACCTTTAGGCATCACATTAAAATACAAGCTGTATCTAACTTCAAAAGTTAAATTTCCTAGCATTGCATTTGGAGGAGAAAATCATCAGCTGAGGTAACTTACGTCATGGGGAAGGGTTGGGAGGAAAGGCAGGAGAGAAACAGCGTTGGCATCAGCCTACACTTAAAGGAAAGTTGCCATGGGGATGTGAGGATGTTATAGCTGGATGAACAAATTACATGCATGTTCCCCATCACTCCAAATATAGGTTGAACTAACTGTACTTCAGAAATCCACAAGGGAAAATAAAACATCAGACTGGGTAATTATCAGTACAGTGGTATGTAATATGAAGATGTAATCCCACAAAAATTACTTCAATAAAAAATGGCTCACAAAAAATAATACTCAATATTCACTAACTAGGCTTTGGTAACCTGAGCAATCAAGAGCAGATATCTTTCAGAGTGAGATGCAGGTATGGAGAAGAATGGAGAAGGTGAAGTGGAGAAGAATGGAGAAGGTGAAGTGGACAGAGAATAGGGGGCATGATGAAGTACTGCACATGGTGGGTGAGGAGAGGCAGCTTTTAAATGAGATACGGAGCAGACAGATGGTATGGATGGAAGGAGTACTTAGCGGGAAGGGTATGTGTGGAGGAGGAGATATGGAAAACAGAGTTAGATGGTAGAACGTTGAGTAAACAAGAGGGAGGAAGGAAGAGAATACAAAGTTGGCCTTATTTTGATTTGAAGAGGGGAGTCCAAGTTGGGAGTAGGAGACAAGATGGGAAGATCAGCAAAATGCTGCACGTAAAACTACCTTAAACAGTATAATACTTTAATAATAATTAAATAAAACTGGTTATGTATATTATACTCACAGTAGTTGTTGATGAACCAGCTGTGGGAGATGGGGTCGAACGGTAGTAGTCAGGGGGATAGGAGAAGCAGAGCTGATCGCATCCACCATTTCCGAGTCTGTGGCAAGGGTTGGACTCATCTGGTGACTGAGCGGCAACATCAAACACAGCCACATCACGAAGCCGTGGCAGGCCTGTCCTCAGCGCTTCGGCGCGAAGACTTGGGTCTGATGCAATGGAACCTGCACCAGCTGGAGCTTTGGAGGACCTGCAATTCAGTTGGATAGAAAATTACGAGGGATGGACGGATTCAGGATTTTTTTCGGATCCGGATTCGGATCGGATCCTTTATTTTCGGAGCCGGATCTTTCGGATCGGATATTTTCAGATCCAAATGCATTTTCAAATTCCTGACGCTGAGATTCCCCCAATGATTGTTCAATCTCTTGGGAAGAGTCACACCACTATCTGCCAGCCATATTTTGCCTTTTTTATTTTCCACGGCTGAAATTCTCCTACGTAACCTCTGCAAGAGCTTTCAAACAAAACGGTTCATGAGTAGGACAAGCATTGCATGCGACGGCTCATTCAAAGAGAGAATCGGATCTCTTTCCACCCTTATGGGGCTTCATGGGGGTTGACTTCACTGAAGCTATTATTTAAAATTTTGGATCCAGATCCGATGTCTTCCGTGACTTTGGATCCGAAGTATCCGATGAAGGGACGAGAGGAAGAGATCCAATATCTGCGGATATTTGGATCCGAGGTATTCGATCCGACCATCCCTAAAAATTACCATCACAAAAATGACGAGACAAGTGGTTAGGAGGCCCAAATTTCATTTCATGTCACTCGAGTACCCAAGTTTTAAATTTCAACTGTACTTGGATCCTTTAGACAATTCTTCCCAATTCTGATGATGAATTTTTGTCATCAAAATGTGGTGCCCACATGACACTTTGCATTTTAACCCTTGGAGTGTCGGGGAGCACTATCGCGCTCCTCCTATCTCTCGCGAAAAGAGCTGAGAGTGCAATAGCACCTCCTCTGCAATCAGTGGTGAAGCGAGGGGGGGGGGGTTTTTGGGAGATAAACCCCCCCCAGAGCTCAGAGAAATTTTTAAGTTAAATCCATTTTACTTAATTGGATTGATATTACTAATAGAATAGTGCAAGGATTAATAAAATATCCCTCAGAAAGCCATAAAAATCACCATTTTGAACTATTCATCTTGAAATTTCACAATTAATTAATCTCGCACCTACCGCTTATCCTGGTGGGTATTCCATACCCCCACACACCCCAGTATTAGTTGCACCTAAACCCCCCCCCAGCCTTAATTCCTAGCTGCACCCCTTCCTGCAATGTCACTCTTAGATGATAATAGTTCACTAATCATTCTCAAAATTTGTGAAATAATGCATTAAAAAGGTGAAACCACATATAATAAAAAGTTCCTGAAGTTTTTCAATACATACCTCCAGTTGTTTTTGAGACCTAATTTTTTTTTTTCCTAACCTACCGCAAAATCAGCAAAAATGCCTCAGCACTTTAAGCACAGTACCTATGTACCTAGAAAAATTGGTTGGCACTCAGAGGGATAACGTGTACCATTCCCATTCAGCAGAAAATGAATAAACATTAGAGCGTGAATTATTGTCAGTAATTGAGGAGACAGGCAAAATGAATAACTGAAAATGCTAGATTCACTTTTTTACTACTTCTATGCTAAATTTTGATGCCATAATTTCTCGGGTTCTTTGCAAAATTTCCATCGATCTTCATGTTGTCTAGAGGTGAAGGGTAGAACTGCGTTAAGTATAAAAAACAGTGTGAAGAAAAGGGCTTTTGGATATTGGCATAGAAACAGATATGTATTGAGAGAATCCTCACAATGGTAATTCAAACAATGGATGATTAGCATGCAATTTAGAATAGCACCCACTACACTGATGTACATCTCAACTAAGATAAGGGTTTGGTTCTTAAAACTTACAGATCTTAGAGACTACGTATCTACATATTATGCTGGTATCGAATTATTACCACATCTTGTAAACAACATTCATTTCAAGGCTATCCACACGGTTATCTTTATTTACATAACTTTATGAAGTGAGAATGCACACAGCATCATCTGACATCATTCCAACTTGGAGTGTCGGAATAACATAATAAAGAAGAAATGACTAAATGGTTCAGAAATTGGTCTGGGCTGACCAGAAGAGACTTGAAGCCTACAAAACCAGGTGCTTGAGAGCTAAAGATCACATGGGTGGATAGGGACAGTAATGAGGAGGTATGCAATAGTAGGTATAACAGGAAAAGAAAGGGAGCTGTGGTGTCGAGAGAAAGACACAGTGGAAAAGCCGCGCCACAAGACATAGCAATAATGCGAGGGAGAGACGAATGAGTGAATGAATGTGATAATTTAAGTCCAAAACCACCAACAGAATAAATGAAACCTACTTGAATAAGGTGCCAAGGTTTCTATCGACCCAGAGAAGTCCAGGAGGAGAGGGAAGGACAGCAACGCCCATTGGGTTGGGCAGATTTCTCCGCACAACCACTCTGTTGCCACCACTGAAGGACACTCGCTGCAGGGTGTCCAACTTTGAGTCAACCCAGTACACATCGTGCGTCGCCACATCGACGGTCAAATCCCTTGGATTGCTGATGCCAGACGTAACAATGGGAGTCCAATTCGATCCATCCAAGTATGCCTTACCAATTCGAGGGTACTGCCCATAGTCAATCCAGTAGAGAAGCCTGAAATATTGACATGTAATTATGAAGGCGATGAATGCAACAACAAATACACATACTAGCCCTAGTGAAAATGAACTGTTTGTAAGCTGTGCATACACTGTACAAATGGTTCACAGATTTCCTGGGCCGTTCATGACGTGTTTGGGAATTGTTCGCACACTCTAACCTGGTACCCACAAACGGCCCATGAACGGAACGCCTTGTGCACGGCTCCGGCACAGTTGGACATGAACACTTCATGAACAGATATTTTAGTTCTGCACAGCTCCTCCACAGTTACTAAATGAAATAATTTATCCATGCCATCTATGATTCACTATTTTACATAATTGATGATCATTAACATATAATCATGAATTAAGGAAAACAACCATCATTGTGTTCATAATTTTCTAATCAAAATTAGGATCAGATATTGTCTTAAAATTGACAAATTTCCTGGGCCGTTCATGAAGTGTTTGGGAATTGTTCGCACGCTCTAACCTGGTACCCACGAACGGCCCATGAACAGAACGCCTTGTGCACGGCTCCTGCATGGCTTCTGCACAGTTGGCCAAGAACGCTTCCTGAACAGATTACAGTGGAACCTCGTTAAAGCGAGTACGGGCTATAGCGACACCCCCGCTATTACAAGAGATAGCCGATGCACCGTCAATTGACCCTATAATAAACGTGTTAAAACATTCGTTTTTACGAGACCCTTTCGGTGTTGGCTCTCGCCATAGCGAGGGTTTCACCGCCGGAAGACTTTCATCAAGACTCCTTAACCTCTGTAATAGGGAAGTGCACTAATTTTTTTTCATTGCTGAATTTGAAAGTTTAGCCTAAAAAAGAAACATTAGTATAGTCACTTTTATTTCCTGCATCTGGGGTATGCACTTTAAAACGTTTTGAAAGTCGGAAAATTTCATGTTGCGCTGAAACACAGTGCCTCCATCTTGATTGAAATGTGACGTCACAAGGCAGTAGTCACCAGTGGAGTATAGCTGTATTCCGTCGCCTTCTTTAGCGCGGCGAGAGTTTCCGGGAATCGGTGGAGTTTGCTTCCTAAAAATGTCGGCTAGTACGGAAAACATGGATTCAAAAAAGAATTATAAATGATTTTTTGCTCCAAATTTCATCTCGGCGTCGAAACAAAAGCCGGGAGAAGATATTCATTCCCGTGCCTTAAGCACCAGCCATACGGAATAAATGGTTCAAGGCTGCTCCTGACTCTTACCTATCGATGATATTCTGTTTTGAAGGTATTGTAAGATCATAATGATATTTATATTATAATAATTTACTTAATAAGTACCTCAGTCATATCAGAAAGTGTGTTGAGTCAAAATATAGCATCTTCCTCATAGACCTATGTAATGTATAAACTGAAAGTAGTTTGGTTAAAGAATTATGGCGCAACTGTTATTTTACACGACCGGGCAAAATGCGTACTTTGCCCATGATATGTGCATATATGATAACAAACAATTTTTGTTAACGTTAATCTTTATTTGTTGAAATTAGTACATTTATAGGTGATACTGATATGAAGGTACACGGCAGGTCGCGCGGCGTAATTTATACTCCACTGGTGACGGGTTCATCTTGCTGATCTAAAAAATTAGCTACAATACCTCGAACTTTGAAAACTCGCAATATAGGCAGTCAAAGTACATTGTAGGAATACACGAGACCATTGTAGCCCAGAATGTACGTACAATGTTGAAATCCTTGGTTTTCAAAGATTGACGCATTTTAGTATATGCCAGCGCACCCGGTCCAGGGTTATCAACTTTTATTTCATCCTATTTGTTAATTGAAATTATCTTTCGGAATGGTTCTTTTAGCACTGCTACTGAGGTAAACTGGTAGGTTCTGAGTACTAGGTACTGAGTAAGTACACTCCCTTTGAAGTAATGTGAGTTACAAGTGTTCGAGATATATGGCATTTTATATTCGTTTTGTGTTCTTATTAATTATGTCTGTACGCATATTGTTGCTTGCTGCGAGCCTTTAATGGTATGTGCTCTTGCAAGAGTGGTTTTCATTTTTAATGTGGAAGTTGGTAAGTATAAGCAAAGAAAAATTAACATTTTAGCGCACACCAACCCTTGTAGTCGTCGTATCTCTGCGTTTGTAATGACTCTGCTAAAATACCTAAACGCCATTATGATGATAAAAAAATTGTCTCATGTCTATGATTGCTGCAATTAAAATTAATGATAAACTTGACGCCGTATAATCACAATGAAGACAAAAAAATACACTGTTATGACAAAGATTTGAACCCAGATCCTCAGGGTGGGAGTCGTACACGCTACCACTACCCCAACTGAACCATAGGGAAATGGAAGATATTTTGTATTTATATATGACTTGTGAAAAGTACCGCATGAAAATTAATTAATTACAGCCTAACTAAGGCCCTAATTGAAAAGACGGAGCAGGGTACGTGGTCTCCCCTTGTTAGCCTTAACGCCTCGCATTTCTATGGAGCGTTGAACCTGTCCTCCTTTTCCAAAAATTCAGTGACCATAATTACATCAAAGTTTGGTATACCATTTATAAATCGTTGGAATTTTCCTTCTCCCAACCAAGATTAACTTTTCTTGAACCCATCCTGGACAGCGAACCATTGCAACAACCAGCCAGCACGGAAATAAGGCTAACATCCCATGATTCTAGTTGCAAAGGGCGAACGTTCCGGCCGGCGTGAATACATACGCAACGAATAAGTCTTGCAGCAAACATCTGAATTAGGTTTATTAGTTTGACTCAGTTCTTACAAAAAAAGTTTTGGCATGATAAACGGCATTGTGCCAAAATATACCCAGCGAAAAATAAATACCATCATCTATTTATTTAAAATTCAATGTGCTATTCGCACTACTCTTTCCAAACTTGAAGTTGACACGTAAATGAATATTAATATATTACGCAATGATGAAGTCATGTACTCAAAAGAGAAGCAGCCACATACATATTCTGAAGATATTTTATGATAGCAAAAAACGGATACCCTCAAATTCAGTAATTTTTCTATTCAATAATAGTGGTAGAACTAAACGGCGTAGAAGCTGCCTTCTGCTACTGCCTTGTGACGTCACGGCCAATATTCAACATGGACACCCGTTTTAGCGGCCTTTGAATTTTTCCATATTTCGGACGGTTATCTCGAATCAAGTATTCACTATTAGGATTTAAACTGTGGTTTTACGACATTATGTTATTCTGAACTCTGATTTAAAAAATGTTTTTGGTGCATTTGAAACACTAGTGTACTTCCCTATTGCTAGCGATCTGTTAGAAATGAAGTTAACGGAGTGCTCAGTCTCACATTTATGTGGTAAACTGTCGTTCGATAAATATAATGATTGACAAAACAATGCTTTGCATGATTATTATTCAGTGCGGCGCTTATAAATTGTTTGAATAGTTAGTCGTTATTTGAGTAAGGAAATTTAGTGATACAAAAAAACATCGCCTTTCGTCTGGATTTATGCTTACGTTTATCGGATAGATGTTTATCTGTCGCCGCACCACTCCTGTTCCTGTATATCTGTTCGCAACAGGTATATTGGCTATTATTTGTTCCACCTCCGGTAAAGCGACAATTCCCTATAGCGAGTGTTTATTAGTGCACCGTGGGGTGTCGTTATATCGAGGTTGCACTGTATTAAGTTCAATACCCTAGCCCATTTCTTCCACAGTTACTAAATGTAACATTTAATTAATGCTATTAATGATTCACTATTTTACGTAAATGATAAGCATGAATTAAAAGAAACATGAATGAGTGCATTATAAGGTAAGACATTTAAAATTAGGGATAATATCTTTAAAAATTCAAAAGTTCTTTAACTCCAATGTTTATGATGAGTTATTGGTGAAATGTGCAAAAATTACCAAATTGGTATAATGAGGGTAATATATATTCACATTGACAGTTTTAATAAAAGTGTAAATATATAAGAACTTCTATAGCAATATGGATTTATTATCCCATGACTAAAACTTTTATGTGGAACAAATACAAACAGCTAGAAACTCTATTCCTAGTATAAATGAGGTTCATTACCTTTTTATTGGATTCACAGCAAGCTCTCTTGGAGCATCAGTGGTTGTTCGGACTAGGACCTTCCTGTGTGCTCCATCAAGCCAGCACACTTCAAGGTAATTCTCATGAGGAAACACATTTGTGAAATAAAGATTGCCAGCAATCCAGTCAACAGCCAAGCCTCGGATGCCACTAGACCCAATGCCATCTTTGACAACACCCTGAAGTTCTGTTCCATTAGGACGAGCTCGGAATATTCCATTCCATGCACCTCGGTTGAATTCCACCCAGTATATCCAGTTTGAAGCATAGTGCACATCAACATGCAGAATGTGATGACCTAAAACAATGATTAAGCTTATGCAATTATTTCTGAAAAAGTAAAATCATTAACTTATCAATTAATACCAGAAAAACGATAGGTAGGTCTCCCTGAACACTATGCATAGTCTCAATGTTTCATTTATAACAAGTATCCATTTTATTTTTGAAAAGATTATGATGTATGGAAGAGTAGTACAGCATTGTGCTATTGATGAAAAGGTGCCACTTTCAAAAATCCAAGAGAAGCCCTCCAACACCAAAAACAAAAATCATTGCAAAACTTTATTCTTTAGTTAAGGGCAAGAATAGTACATAGGCGATCAAAATTTATGTAATTTTGAATGCAAATGATTTTCCATTTCTAATAAATTACCTTTAACTGTGAAAAGTATAAAGCCAATTTTTATTAAGCACCTAAAGTGTCTGCGATTACACCAAATGCGTTTGTCACGGCTGAAAGTGCAAACCACTGCATTAATTACATAGCAGGTATGCAAAAAGAACTTATCCCCTACCCTGAATGTGTGAAATTCACATGCCTGATGCTTGGATCTGGATGCAATCCACCCATACCTATGCAAACCAATTTTCAGTATAAAGCGGAGCGCAAAAGTGTAAAGAGGAAAAAGAGCAAAGGAGGAGGAATTGAATTAGGCTAAGGGCTCCTCTATGGCCTTTAAATACAGTGAGGAAGAAGATGATTTTGGGTTTAGTGAAATAGAAAACGTGTTCACATCATTCACAAAACATATGGATGGTAATAATAACACCAAAAAAAAAGGGGAAAATCACAGAGAATAATTTTAAGGCATTCACAGCTTAAATTGAAAATTTGTAATATCTGTTAGACATAAAAATTTTCAAAAGACAAAATCATATTTACCTGGTCCTCCGATAGGCACCATAGCCTCTGAGGAGTCTTGCATGCTGTACCCCCTGATGACATCCAACTGCGCAACAACAATGAATGATCGGTACAAGGCACATCCAACTTCATTCTCACGCCTGTATCCCACAGAGCAGCCGCAGACGCGTGTTCCTCCAGGAGCAGGAATGCAAATGTGTTCACAGCCTCCATTGTTTGTCATGCATGGATGTATGCCTGCTACTCAGGAGAAACAGAAATCATCACGAGATACTTAAAAGAGTTGAGGCATTTTGTATCATGCATACTTATTTCATCACTGAATATCAAATTGATTTCTACGTGCTTGAAATAGTAGCATACAGGAAACTAAATCATCATGACATACTGAGGAGCACAACCATTATGTATGATGTATACCAATTTGATTACTGAAAACAAAACTGGTCTCCTTATGCTTAAAATCATTATTCGTACAGGGCAGGTGAGTCTAATTTGCATGAGTTACACTGCATTAAAATTGCCATTTCATTTTACCTTTTTCCAAAGGTTTTGTGTGAAAATGGGAGGAATACAGTAAGAAAAATATGGTATCTTCTAATCAACTTCTAAATCGGCACCCATTCCATTATTATACTCCAGCCACCACACCATAACTCAAGGATAACTTTAAATACCACGACATCATAACACAGTTTATTTCTATTACATAGTTCAGCAAATGCTCATACATTAACATCAAGTGAAAAATGTTAAAGATGATTTAAGCCAAGAATTTTTTTTCGTGGTTACCTATTTCAAGTCAACGACAGCAATTACAATACTGGTAGGTAGGAATATAGGTAGAAATTCATATTAGGGGCAAGTTAACCACCCCCTTTCAATTCTATTGATTCAAAAACCACTTTATTGACAGATTAAACCAAAATTGTAGAAATATGCATTTTTAAATAAAAAAAGTTTTTATATGAGTGACCAAATGCTATCTAGCCTTATGTTAAACCAGTCACAGAATACTTTCGGAGACTACTGAAAAATTTTAAACATATGAATCCACAATAATGGGTTGCTGCTGTATTGGGTAAATATATTTCATTTGTGATTGAGATGAATAATATTTATTGGAATACAATAAGGAATTACAGAGATATTTTGGAAAATGTTTTTTTTCCTAAAATATTCTCGATTTTATATAAGTTTTTGCAATGGAAAACTTCACCACTTAAATTTAAAGCACGGTTACAACAGGGGTCCAGTCGATGGTTAAAAATTATGATGGAAGTTTAGCACTTACCCAGTCTTTTCCTGAAAATGGTGAATGTTCTGAGGTCAGCCTGGTTGTCCATCAACAATTTTGGATTGTCAGCTCGGGGAAGGTCTACCCTTTCAATTTTGTCATAAAGAGGGTCCAAATAGTACAATCTGCTATCAAGTATTGCCAGAGCTTTAGGTTGAGAAATGCTGTTAATCTCAGTCAGAAGTGTCCTCACATTTGAGCCATCCAAGTCCATCACTTTAATCTGAAATAAAAGTTCAAAAGATTAACACTTACATTGTTTTTATAGCAAAACTTATTGTGTCACAGACTTGGGTACAATCAAAACATGTACATACGTCACTGATAATGATGCAACACTGTTCCTTTGAGACAAGGTGATTTGTATGAAATTCAAGTCAGTCATTGATAAAATTTAATGCGTATGCATGTATTTGATATATACGTCAAGACATGGGCATAAAGGATTTTGAATAAAAATTACAATTAAGAGCAGTTAATGAGAATCATTAATCAATGGCTTGAAAAAGCTGTTTCACGAAGACTAGAGACAGGATATTCAATACATTATAACATAGGCTGAATGCTTTCTTTCAACATTCTGGTGTCCTTGCCTCACTCATTTTCTTATGTTAACATTAATGAACACTAAGAAAAGCTGCAATAGCAAAAAAAGAGCAGATATAGAGGAGAGAAGAGAAAGAGAAACTTACAAATGTGGGATACTGGGAACTGAAATACAACTGCCTTTTATCCAAATCAATTGCAATGGCTTCTGGTTTTTCTACATCTTCCACTAAAACTAATGGATTTGTGCCATCCATATTAACTCTTGCAACCTTGGCAGGAACTCCATAGCCTCCATTATCAATCCAGTATAGTTTCCTTTATGAGAAAAAAATTGGAAGGTGAAAAAATAATACCTTCACATCACCAGAACTAGTTAGTTAATAGTAGTAACTCCACATATTCCATGGATGGGAATTGCGGGAGGTGGAATTTGAAAAATAGCTTAAGCACACACACAATTCAAAGATTACACAGAAACACCAAATCATCAAATGGCATCACTAAAATGCACTATAATATCATTCTATCATCTGCTCCTTAAGACACAACACAACTTACCCATCCGGTGGATCCAAGCAGAGAGCTTTTGGTTTTGCAACTGAAGTACGATTTCCATCATTAGCTAAAATGATGAGACGATGCTTTGTTTTCCCATCAACTTTTACAACCTCCAAGTTTGACGCCAGGCGGTTGCCAATGTACAAGTTTCTCCCCAGCCAATCAAAGGCAATGGCATAGGGAGCGCCAACAATGCCACCGACAGAGCCTTCTGATCCTGCTCCTCCCCCAAGGAAAACCGTCTTGTTACCACCTCCATAGTTGGTGGTGTAAATAGTGCACTGCAAGGACAACAATCCGATCAATTTCAACTCTACGTGTGTAGGATATCCCTTCCTAATTCTATTGCATTCAGCACCATATTTAAATCATTACAATCTTTTACTTCACACAATAATAGAGGTGGGTGACTTGTTACAAAATTAACACACATATTTTACAAGAAATACAGGCATCTCAATTATTAAAAATATTTGACTTAGCAGGAATTCGAACTCGGATGGTTTGAATCGAGGCTTATTCAGTAAAACCCATTCCGAAGTTTGCTTTGAGAAAAAGGCGTTGTAACTGGCTAACACGACTGACTGACAATTGGGAGATTTGGGTTCGAATTCCCGGTGATAAATAAAAAGTAAAATATATTTTCATGGTGAACTTCATCCTTTGGTGCACAAAAAGAGAAGTTGGGCAAAAAAATCACTTGAATTAAAGCACTCCCTCATTCCCAAAACAATTAAAATATACAATATATAGGTAAACTGAGCAGTAGATGCTAAATATATCTTACATTTTCATCATCTTCATCACCCTCTTTTCCTTCGACCCAGTAAACGGTTTCAGTTTTCCTATCAAAATCAATCTGTATACCATTCTCAACACCAACAACTGGGGTGAGAAAACCACTCGTCTTGTCTCCTGGGTTAAGGCTCACGTCGATTATCTGGGAGGCTTTCATAACCATGAGGAAGGCTGTTTCCTCTGCAGAAAGATAATAGTTTGAGATCAATGTTTAGGATGAATAAATAACAATAGAGAACAGACCTTCAAATAAGAACACCCTATGACATTCATGCGTTAAAAAATCAATGTGAAACTAAAAGAATTAAGAAAGTAAAATAATACTAGATAGGAAGAACTATGATAGCTCTTGGTGGGCAGTTAAGACAGCTTAACAGCTAAAAATTTCCTTATTTCATAAAAGGCACCATGGGCAACCCTCACCCATAGGATTAAAGATAAACGCCCCAGACCCATTCCAAAATTTAGTGCTAAATACAGAGGGACTAACTTATTGTAGTCTAGAAAGAATACAATACTTCAAGGATACATACCTTCCATGCACTTGCCATCATCAGCCATTCTGTAGCCAGGTCGACAGCGACACGAGTACCCTGTCTTTGAGCTGGGTGAGAGTAAGCAGAGGTGAGAGCAAGAGGCATTCTCGCAAGGATTCGGGGACAATGGCTGCAAGGCAGGGTGATGGGCGTGCACGGACAGAGGCTGGGAAATCAAGTGGGAGACAACCGTCTGATTTTTACCACGGTACTTGTGGGCTGACAGGACTCTATTGAGTTGCCTGTCCGTCCAGTAGATGGTGTCCTCGAACAGGGATAAAGAATGCGGGTGTAGGAGATAGTGTGATCCAGCGAGGACCTGATAACGTCCAGACCCATCGTACGAGCAGAAATCGATGAAGTCAAGCTTAGAATCAGCAAAATACACCCTCTTGGTGGCAATGTCGAGAGTTAGTCCATTGGGCCAGTAGATCTTTGTGTTTATGATAACTTTTCTTTCAGTTCCATCCATTCCAACACGCTCAATTCTTGGATTCTCGCCCCAGTCGGTCCAAAAGAGCCAACGAGCACTGGAACGGAAAACAAGCCCCATCAAGTCTCACCAGTAAAATTAATACATTGTCAATAATCATTTTTGGGAATGATGTCCATTCTGTTATTCCGTTCATAGCCCACATCACTTCTTGAGCTTTCCAGAATTGGAATAGAAAAAAGTTGGGACCAACACACCCATAATTATACCCAAGACATTGCTCAACAGTAAATGCTTTGAACAATTCAATGGAATCTACAACTCAATTCAGTATTCTTTACAGCCACGAGCATGGAAAAGGAAAAAACATCTCACCCTGGGCTAGGATCAAGAGACATTCCACGTGGTTGGGTTATATTTTCCTTGAGGAGCACCATTCGACTAGAACCATTTTCCTTGGCAACTTCAATTGTGTTCAACCTAGAGTCCAACCAGTATATATTTTTCCCAATCCAATCATAAGCAAGCCCTTCAACAAGATCCAGTCCAGTGGATATAATCTATAACATAAAAATCAGTTTCATTAACCTATGAAAAATAGGATTAGAATATGAGGAATATCAAGAAAAGCATTCTGGAAATTAAAGAATGATTCAGTGAAACCTCGATCTATCATTCCCGCATTCATTGTTCGGCACTCCTGGTCCCAAATAAAGTCCAATACGGATAGTCCCTTAGGATTTTTGAAAGAGGTATGAGTCGAATCCACAATATGCCCAAAGTGTTTCCATAAAATTAAAATATGTATTCCATTAATCAACTAAATTCCTGTTTGAATCCTTTGATGAAAATCACAATTACTCGCGGAAATCCTGTTTCCTGCTACATAGGCAACCTAGTCGAGCATTCCTGCATTGATCGTTTTCCCTCGTTCAACGTTTTTTTTGTTCATCCCCTTAAAAAACGGATAGATCAAGGCTCCACTGTTTTTGGTCCACAAAATATAGAAAAATATGATATTTCACACAAAAGAAAAGAAGAAAGGTAGACTCCTGAAAAAATAATCTAAATCGCAAGATACTCTTCACATCAAATAAAATAATTCTCACGCACAACATTTACCAGCCCATACATTTAAAGACAGCATTTTAGTCAGATGGAATTGTTTAGCAGGTTTTTGACCAACCAACCTAGCCCAAAAAATTATAATTTTACAATGCTAGAAAATAAGAAAGAAATGGATAGTATGGTAAGTTGAGCTGATTCTTTCAAACGGCAATGAATATTTTAAAATTTACATTTTTATATTTAAAATCAGTTATACAGGAAATTGGCCATCTAATGAAGTCGCAAAAATAATTGATTTGTAATGTTATTTAAGGGTACAGTATTGGGTGGAACTTAGAATAACTAGCTAATTTCAAACACTGATGATAATGGTGAACCTTAAAGAAATAAATTTATACCTCAACTGGATCACTTCCTTTGTCAAGCTTTGAAATCTTCTTCAGCTTCATATCAGACCAATAGACTGTCCCTTTGTGCATGTCAGACGCCGTTGCAACCACGTTTTCCACAACAATTGGCACCCTTTCCAGGCCTTGCTCATTCAAATCAGCCACCAAGATAGAATGTCGGTTGGAAATAATCAGGAATGCTGAACTGTGATCTGTAAACAAGTACAGGGTAGTTTTTAGTGAGTTACCATTTAAATTTGGACACAAATAGTTGAGAGGGTAATTTTTTAAAAAATAATTTGAACATAAATACCTCAAACTCTAAACTCCTTGTAAAATAATCAACGTAGGTTAAAAAATAACAACTTCCATTCCTTTGCGGTACCAAGGAGAGTTTATTTACTTACTTATTGCTTTGCAGGTATGCTTGTCTCCCTCAATCGCATATCCATCAGCACATGAGCAAGCGTAGCTTCGTTTGTTGTTGGTACAAATTTGCGAGCAGAGGCCGGGAGGATTGCATTCGTCCAAGTCATCACATTTGGTCGGATCATCAGCTCTCAACGCTTCGCCAGCAGGACATGTACAAATGGCACCCTGACAACGAAAAGTTAAATCTCAATATGCAATAGCTCCTTCAACATCTCACGAAAAAAAATTGAAAAATTAAAATTTTAATGACTCAAGAATACTGGTAGAAATGCTTCACCATTGGATATGGATATGGATAATAAAGATATGCAAAATAAATGAAAAAAATGCAATTGAGTAGTAATAAAAAATATATAAACTTGACGAATTAATAATTAGATGTACTTTCAGCAAAAGCAAAGAATTATGTGTTCCTAGGAGAGTACTAGCACTGACTTCCTGCGTGAGAACGACTGTAGTGTCTGACCTATGGCCTTCTGGGATGCTTTAGAGGCAGAAATGGAGGGGAAAACAAGTTTAGCTGGGAGTATGCAAGATGCTGATTTTGAAATTAACTATGACTGCATTCCATCTGTTAAATTTTGGCTTTGAATCAAGTTGGGTTAAAAAATTAAGAGCGATAAATTGAAATTACTTTAAACTGCACATGTACCGTTTGATGTACCGTTGATGTACCGTACAGCACATAAAAGAAAAAGATATAACTCACACTCGGTGTCTGTTTGCAGCCATTGGAGCAAAGGCCTCCTTGGTGTCCACATTCATTGAGATCACATCCAGGGCCTTCGTCGGCTCCATTAGGACAGTCATGAGGGTGGCCGTCACAGACAGACGTGAGGTTCACACAGCGACCAGAAACTCCAGGACACAGCCATTCCCCAGCACCACACCTACAACAAAATAAACATGAATTCAAATGAAAATCATGAATTTAAAATAGCCAGAGATAAAAAAATCAACGACAGTGACTGGGCGATGTTTCATTTACTTAATAATATTTCTTATCCGCTACAATTTTAGAAAAGAACTAGTTACAGGCACAAGTACAGATGCAGTCAAGTTTCATCAATCTCATCGACAATTTCTTGAGGCATGGGAGCTTATTGTACGGTTCTTTCTGAGTAACATTTTTAATACACTGCATTCCACATTAAAAAATAATGAAAACATATTACATTCAATTCCCAAGTGAAACTATGGTTCATTTATAATAGCAACTGTGCTCATTCTCATGGTATTTTTGGTTCAGGCATTTTGGTAGTGCACAGAAAGTAAATGCAACATCTAGAAAACAATGTGTTGGTAGCAAGTTACAATAACAATATTTAAAATGCCTCATTCAAAATTAAAAATTGCCAAAAATGTATGCTAAGTTCTACATTTGACAATAACTATTGAAATAAAAAAATTGAAACATGTACATAAAATTAAAAGTCTCCCCTTGCCACAAGGTAGAAAGCAACAAGGAATAAAATTCACTTAGTACATCCCACAATGTATGTTTATTGACACCAACCGGGGTTTGAATGCTGCTTTATCATTATCAAGGTAGTATAAGGTGATATAACAGAACCAAAATCATGGCCAGTGCTAGTGAATATTTGTGTCAAGTGTGCAATGTGAATTTTATTTCCTTGTATGTATTGTGGTTCCAGAAAGTGTGGCGATTTTGAATTATGTAACCTCATGAAGTTTAATTTTAGATCTTTTCAGAAAAGGATGCCACCTTCAATGCAATATCCACAGGGTTCATACTGGCAAAGGAAGTCAGAAAAATGTTAGGCAGCTGGAAACCTTAGGCAGAGGAGGACCAAGCGTTGGATTTCAGCACCAAAACTCACCTAAATGGCGGGGGACCACACGCATGCCGGAAGTCTTCATCAGAGCCATCACCACAATCATCACGACCATCACAAATGTATGCTTTGAAAACACAATGCGAGTTGTTGCACTTAAAATATCCATTCTGGCAGTCAATCTGAAAATAAGGAGGGATAATTAATAACTCAATTGCTATGATTAAGCAGCTTTCACATGGTTAAAAAATGCTTTGTTCGAACATGTACATCCTGCTTTGGAGACTAGCAGAATTCAAGGGCAAGGGCAGGAAAAATGTGGGTCTTGTAATATCCCACCCAGAATCCGCGTTCCTAGGAATTTAAACACCCCGGTACGCAACGTGTTAATATTCTTAAATTTTTTCTGCAACACATAGGTATATCAACTGAGCAGACAATTTGTCCAGTCGTATTTATGTCCTCTAAACGGAAATTTGACTGTAATGGAATTAAAAGTACAAATTGTCAACGATAATGGAGGATTAACAATTTATCCTACTGAGCCGTGCTTGCGGGCTCACGGTCGACCTGCCCGGCCGCGGAAGAGTCATACCAGGACGTGACTGGACGACGCCTGCTGTGGATGAGCCGCGCATGATGGCTCGAGGTGGGCCTGGCCGGGCGGGCGGTGTCAAACAAGCTCGTGCCTGGACGAGGACAGTAGAGCCAGCTTCCTCCCCACCCCACCTACTCAACCGGCAATTTGGGGGGCTTATATAAAGCCTTCCCGGGGGACGAGAGACTACTGTTTTCCGGATCTTGGATTGTGCCGGTCGTTGCAGCGCGGCCCTGCTGTCGCCCAGTCATCCCTACCGCCCGGTGTGAACCTATCCTTAACCTTCCCCCTGTTTTCGTACCAACTACATCACCACTACCACGGCCAACTTATCCTTTCGTTGTATTTACGATATTAAATACTCGCCGGAGGGTGGCGAATCTTTTTTTCTGGTTTAACCCTTGTAGTTTCCTTTTTTTAACCTTTTTCCCTGTTATATTTCCGTGAGGTGACAACCCCCTTCTCAACTGGTAGCAGAGCGTGGTTTACGTGTCGTTAGTGTTGGTGTTTCGTGGCTATGGCTACGAGGTCCGATTTGCCAGCGGGGGAGGATGCCCCATCAGTAGCCGGAGTTTCGGGGACCATGGCAGCGGAGCAACCCTTAGCCACTAGTTGGGTTAACCGCATACCGAAGAAGGAAGCAGCAGCCTTGTGTAACAGATTCGGACTGAGTGCGGAGGGATCGCTGGACGAAATCCGGAGGAGGATTAGGCAATTCGTTCGCTCGGTAAGTGACACGACGCCCGGTGCGGATGGCGATGAGGCGGGTCGCGGTGATGTAGAGATATTATCGGGGGTAAGCTCAAAGTGTGAAGCCGCCGCAGCCGCAGCACTTCGTTGGGGGATTAGTTTCAGTGGGCGTGCCGAAGAAAGTGCAATGGGATTTCTAGAAAGGCTGGATAAGTTAATTGAGCACTATGATTTGGAGCCGGGGCATAAATTAAAGATCGTGCCTGAACTGCTAGCGGGACAGGCGAGGGAGTGGTTTTGGTCGAATAATTTTCCCGATTTTGCCTCGTTTATGACCGATTTTCAGTTGTCTTTCGCACCCCCTAATTATCAATTTCGTATGAAGAGAGACATTCTAAACCGGACACAAGGGGAATCGGAAAGGGTCGCTGAATACGTTACGCTGGTGAAAAGAATGAACAAACGGCTAACCGAGCCTTTCGAGGAACGGGAATTATTTAATATAGTGAGAAGTAACCTGCACCCTAACTGCCTGAAGCAATTATCATTTTCCCCGCGGACGTTTGAGGAATTGTTGGAATGGGGTCGAGACTTTGAGGCGAGAAAGGATCTAGCCCGATATTACATCCCCCCCGAACGCGCTCAAACGATGGTAGATGTTGAATTCGACTATTCTGAGCGACATTCGCGTACTCAACCTCAAGGGCCGTTCCCTTCGCCCGTGGTTGGGCGTACTCAACCAACAGAGGGATGGGAAGATTCGGACGACAAAGGTCGACAAGGGCGGTTAGGAGCGCGTAAACCATTTAGGTGCTGGCACTGTGGTCAATTGGGGCACGTGCAAAGTAAATGCCGTTCCAAGCAGGGAAACGCAATGCCCGCGAGGCTCTAAGGGCCCGAAGCCGTAGCGGGCGTATTTTAGCCTTATCGGGTCGACCGAAGCAGAATTTTTTTCAAAATGCCACGACGGTGCCCGTGAAAATGAACGGGATTGGTACCACGGCTCTTTTGGACTCCGGGGCCTTTTGCTCCTGCGTAGCGACGTCCTTACTAGCTCGTCTTGTTGTAAACCGCAAAAAAATTAAAGAAGTGTCGATGATGTGTCGCGGTTTTCAATTGAAGCACTGGGTCGCTACGAAAAAGGTATCTCTGCAGTTAAAAATTGATGATTTGACTTGGGAGCACGATTTTTTGGTTCTGGAAGACCCCCCATTCCCCGTAATTCTAGGAGTGGAATTCATGAAGAGATCGGGAATGCAGTTAGACTTTGTAGAGTGCACGTATTCTTTTAATTTTCGGCCGAACGTCATGGGCTCATTATGCGAGGAAGGGGGTAGGGAAGAGGACACCGGCACTAGATCGACGTTAAGTCACCTACCCGAAGATAAAAGGACGAGGATAATGAATCTTTTTGCTGAATTCCAGGACGTAATCACCGACAGGTTGGGGTGTACTAATTTGGTGACCTATGATCTGACGTTATCGGATTCGGCACCAGTGAGATCACCCCCGTTCCAATGTACCCCACCAAAATTAATTCAAATGGAAAGGCATATCAGAGATCTTTTAAACAAAGGCGTCATAAAAGAATCAGATTCTTCTTATGCCAGTCCCGCTTTCCTCGTTCCTAAGAAGGATGGGGATTCACGTCTGGTGGTTGACTACCGACGGCTAAATAGTAAAATAATCTTTGATGCCTTTCCCTTACCGACAATCGAAAACGCGTTTTGGCATTTTAGGAGTGCTCAATATTTTACTATTCTGGATTTGAATTCTGCCTACCATCAAATTCCGTTAACCGATAAATCTAAAAAGGCCACTGCCTTCATTACACCCTTTGGCCTCTATGAATACCAAAAACTTCCGTTTGGCGTATGTACCGGAGCACAAATACTTTCACGACTGATGGAGCGTGTGTTGAATGGTATTAAGATGAAATTCGCCTACAATTATCTTGATGACTTGGTTATATATAGCGACACCTTCGGAGAACATATTAAGCATATTCATGAAGTTCTCCATCGGCTGCGGAAGGCTGGGTTGACGGTCAACCCGAAAAAGATGTCTGTTGCGCTCGGAGAAATTAAGTTTTTAGGACACATAATCTCTTCCGGGGGAGTTAAGATCGACCCGGATAGGGCTAGAGTAGTAAAGGATTTCCCCCCACCCAAGAATTTGAAGGGAGCGCGCAGGTTTCTGGGGATGTGCAGTTTCTATTCCAGGTTCATTCCTTCATTCTCCGAAATTGCGGCACCCATCAACAATTTAAAAAGAAAAAATTGTCTTTTCAAATGGGGGGCGGAACAGGAAAAGTCTTTCCGTCAATTGAAAGAGAGAATTTCTTCACCACCTGTACTCCAGATTCCGGACTTTTCCCAAGCGTTTACCCTACATACTGACGCCTCAAGTAACGCCGTTGCGGCCGTGCTCTCACAGTCTAGAGGGGGCCACCTCGCCCCCGTGGCTTTTGCTAGCCGCGCGTTGACCGAATCGGAGAGGAAGTACTCCGTGTATGAGGCTGAGTGTTTGGCAGTGGTGTATGGCGTGGAAAAGTTCGAAAAGTACCTACAAGGAAGAGAATTTGAATTATTCACGGACAATGAGGCCCTGTCATGGATGTTCCGACACCCCAAACAGCTCGGAAAAATTGGGAGATGGGTACTTAGATTATCACCTTTTAAATTCAAAGTAAATCACGTTAGCGGTAGCGAAAATATCGTAGCTGACTGCCTATCGAGAATGTTTAACGACGGATGTCCTGAAAATACAAGTCCCTTGGAGCCCAATGTCTGCGTTTTGCAAGATTCTCCGTTATCCTTCACAGCCCTGCGAGACCACCAACAAACTGACCCCGAATGTTGCGCATTAAGATCGAAGATCCGGGAAGGATGTTACAAGGGGAACCTTAAAATAGTTCGCGACCTATTGGTATACCGTTCGAAGCGGGGCAATCGTAATCGTCTATATGTCCCTGAAAGCGTGCGTAGCATGGTGATTTCATACTTTCACGATTCGATGTTGGGCGCGCATTTAGGCTTTCATAAAACTAGATATAGAATCGAACGCGAATTTTACTGGCCTAATATGCGCCCCGAGGTGTCAAAATACGTCAGGGAATGCGAACTATGCCAGAGGGTCAAACCTGCGCACAATACCAGAGTGGGTTTCCATGCTGCAAAAGTGACCGAGCGACCGTGGCAAAGGATATATATTGATTATGTGGGTCCCATTACTCGTACGCGTTCGGGGAATACCTCCCTCATGGTGATCATTGACGGTTTCACTAGGTATGTCGTGATACTACCCGTTAGAAATATGACTGCTGAAAGCACAGTGCAAAATCTCATCAAGAGAGTCTTCGCATATTTCGGGTTTCCTGAAACCCTTGTCTCCGATAACGCTCCCTCTTTCCTATCAGCCAAATTCAAGGCAATGTGTTTCAATTATGGAATAAAACACGTAACCACATCGCCGTACTACCCACAGGCTTCCTTGGTAGAGAGGTTCAATAGGAACTTGAAGGCCGCTTTAACCATATACCATCACGATTCTCAAGATAGATGGGACGAAGGCTGCCCGATGCTAATGATCGCCTTCAACTCCGCCTTACACGAATCGACGGGTTGCTCGCCATCGAGTATTTTTTTGGGAAGAGAACTAAACCATCCCTTGGGAATGCAATGGGGGATCGACATGGAGATGGGGACTGACATAAAAGATAAGAATATGGGGGAAAGGTGGGCGGAAGCTTTAGTCAGGTTGAGGAAAGCAAATAGGACGGTGGCGGCAAAATACAATTTGTCTCGCGCGGGGCAACCCTATGTGGTGGGACAGTGTGTCGTTCATAGGCTTCATCCCACTAGCTCTGCCCCTGACAAAATATCAGGAAAATTATTGCCAAGGTGGTCCGACCCCTTAAAAATTACCAGTTTCACCAGCCCGGTGACCGTGGAACTCGGGGATCCCAAAACGGGGGAATTCAGACGTCGTTGTCATGTTTCTCAACTAAAACCTTACCACATGCCAGGTGGGGTCACCATTCGCGGAAATGACGGAGGCGACAACTAACTTTTTTTTTCCTTCCTCACCTACCCTCATATTCCCTTCATGGCCTTTCCTGCTCGCCGACACCTCGGCGGTGGGGTAGATTGGGGGAATCGGTAAGGCCCCCTTTACCGCTGCTCGCGTTTTTTTTTTCTCCTACCCCTAAATATTTGGGGCGATATTCTGTCTAAATTTTCGGAAGCAGTCACAACCTCTTGGATCCTCTTCCGGCCCTTGAGGTTGCACCCTTGCTTCCCACCTTTTTTTTTCCCCCCCCTTCTTTTCCTCATCCCCTTTTCTCGTAGTTTGGGGCTCTCCTGCTGCTGGGTGAAAGAAGGACGAGACTGGTTGGAGAGTTACTCTCGGGCATCCTCACTCTCCTTGGCACGGCTTTTACCTTGGTTGGCGTCCGTGGGGGCCGATTCAAGAAAAAACATTGTTCGTCGATGAAGAAGCGACGTCGAGTTACGTCATAATGACTGGACGGATTTTTGTTCCTCCCCCCTTTAGGCGGGAATGTGTGAACAATTTTTTGTATCATAATGCTTATTAATTTTTTTTTCTTTGAAAACGATTTCTTTTTAATCGTAATTGTCATGACTTCCTAATATATTTATGTATATTTTTTATGTCGGCCTAGGTAACTTGTGGTGGTAGTGGGGGTGTAGACCTGTTACCCTGCCTATACCCCAAAATAAGTATAACTCCTTCCCCTCTCTCTCTCTCTCCCTCCCCTCCCCCAACCACTCTTCACTGGGTTTGGAGAAAAACAAAATTATTCTCGTCGGTTAGCAATGTGGCTGGGCGAAGGAAACAGCGAGTGAGCCGATGTACTATGACCCCTTTTACCGGAGTCATGCCGGGGGATCAGCAGGGGAGGATGAGCCGTGCTTGCGGGCTCACGGTCGACCTGCCCGGCCGCGGAAGAGTCATACCAGGACGTGACTGGACGACGCCTGCTGTGGATGAGCCGCGCATGATGGCTCGAGGTGGGCCTGGCCGGGCGGGCGGTGTCAAACAAGCTCGTGCCTGGACGAGGACAGTAGAGCCAGCTTCCTCCCCACCCCACCTACTCAACCGGCAATTTGGGGGGCTTATATAAAGCCTTCCCGGGGGACGAGAGACTACTGTTTTCCGGATCTTGGATTGTGCCGGTCGTTGCAGCGCGGCCCTGCTGTCGCCCAGTCATCCCTACCGCCCGGTGTGAACCTATCCTTAACCTTCCCCCTGTTTTCGTACCAACTACATCACCACTACCACGGCCAACTTATCCTTTCGTTGTATTTACGATATTAAATACTCGCCGGAGGGTGGCGAATCTTTTTTTCTGGTTTAACCCTTGTAGTTTCCTTTTTTTAACCTTTTTCCCTGTTATATTTCCGTGAGGTGACAACCCCCTTCTCACTACCTGTCCGCATGAAGAGGGCTCGTCAGATTCGTCATCACAGTCAGCAGTGCCGTCACAGTGCCAAGCCTTTGGGATGCAAATTCCCGATGCCACACATTGGAACTGCTTCTCCCGATCACACTGATTTGGAGCCAACGAAGCTGAATAGATATGAAATACAGAGATTAGAAAGACATGTTGTCTCGGCACCATTCACACAAACAAATCTCACAGAGCACAATGGGCATTCAGAAATATCAGGAATGGATACTACGTGCTAATCACTCAATACACATTACGATCACATCTCGTACTGCGCGTGCATGCATAACCCCCCTGCTAAGTAGACAAGCAGAATATGAGATTTTTATTGCTTTAATTATTAAAATTGAAATTTTTAGATAAAATCTGTTAGTGTAAACGATGCATTGCTAAGTTATACTATTCAATATGTTTAAAATAATATTACATTGAAACAAGCATGAGCAAGCAACATACAGTGCATCAAGTATCTCCAATATGGACACAATAAACCCTTTTAAACTATATACGTACAAAATGAGTGCAAAGAAACATAAATGATTTTTCAACATGCACATTTAAAAAAATGCATTGCATGGGATATACATAATAGGATAATCTCATCGTTACTTACGGCATCCAACTTCATCACTGCCATCATTGCAATCAGGTATTCCGTCGCATTTGTAAGATTCTTGCACACATTGCCGGAGATCAGCACATTTAAACTGAGATGCAGAACAAGTAATCGGTGGACAGCCTTCTTCATCTTGGTTGTCAAAGCAGTCATTGTCTCCATCACACACCCATGACTGAGGTATGCAGTGACCAGATCTTGGGCAAGTGAACTAAGAAATGGAGGCAATAGAAGAAATGTTTTTTTAGTTTCCCATGGATTAAAGACACATGTAACGATAACTGTACACACCTTTCAGTTTAAACACATTGAAATGAGGTATGGAAACGATTTTAGTGTAACATGAATCCTTTCAATCAAAACGAAAACCTTAATTCCCTGCCGTGTGATCTACCAATGGGTTCCCACATGAATCTGAATACTGTTTACAAAATCAAATGAGCAAAAGCAGTTTATTCTTCATAAACTTATACATAATAGCTTTACCTGGAAGTATGCACAGGTCTTCTCAGCACAAAATTCTCCTTCATCGCTTCCATCTCCGCAGTCGTTTTCAGAGTCACACTTCCAAGTCGTTGGCACACAACGTCCATTGTCGCATAGAAACTGAGAAGGAGCGCAAGTGACGTTAACACAGCCTGTCTCATCAGAGTAGTCACCACAATCATTTTCAGAGTCACAGCGGTAGGATGATGGAATACAACGGCCAGAACCACACTGGAATTCTTCAGCTGAGCATGTTGGCTCTATAAGTATTGAAAAAAAAGAGGACAATTGAGGCATTATTATGCACTGAAACATCAACGTCACACTGTAAATTATTCATTAATTATATCCAGCTAACCCTCGCTTTACAACATTAATCTGTTCCCGAGGCTCGTAAAATCGATTGCATGTTGAATTGGGATTACCTCTGGATGAGCTTATACAGCAACAGTGCATGTAAATATGTGGGTGTATATTTATTTTGAAAAAATATTTAATTGAAAAAGACGGCATAGAATTACACAATTGATGAATTATTTGTTTTAATGAAAAAATCAATAGCATCAGATTGATCAAAGCACTAGCATGATCCACTCAGATTGTACGCTGAATCCATTGTATATTGACCCCATCATAAAACAAGGGTAAACTGTACTAGAATTATTTTGGATACAGCATTTAGCTGGATATTGACAAAAGTCAAAATACCAAATGCCAGCATAATTTAAAGTTTTCAAGGCTAAAGTTTAAAAAAAAAATTCATACTTTATTAACTAGAGTTTTGAAGGATTCAAATTCTATAGTTTTACCTCTTCAACCTTTATTTTCTGCGCTGAGGCAAGCCCTAAATAGCGGTTCAGGCAAGGGCGTACCCAAGATCGTAACTAGGAGGGTGGGTGGGTAAGCCAAGTTGTTATTATTATAGTATTCAACCGATTAAGGTAGGTTTCCATGGAGTACTAAAGACGTGATTTGGGAGCCTCCGTTTCCTTCCAGCGCTACCTTCTTCAATTCACTGTAAGGCCTAATCCCTTCCAATCTATCTAAAAATCCTATTCTTTTCCTTCCCCTCCCTCGTTTCCCTAACATTCTACCCTCTAACACCATTTTCAACATCCCCTCCCTGCTAAGTATTCGCTCCATCCATACATTCTGTTTCCTCCGTACCTCATCTAAAAGCTGCCTCTCCTCGCCAACCATATCCAGCACTTCATCGTTCCTTTACCTCTCCGTCCATTTCACCCTCTCCATTCTTCTCCATACCCACATCTCAAAAGCCTCCAATCTTCTCTCGCCTTCTGTCCTCAGAGTCCACATTTCCACACCGTAGAGTTACACTCCAGATCAAACTATTCACTTTTATTCCAGCTTCTAACTCATCCCACACTTCCCTTACCATCTCTTCAGCATACACGTTAAAGAGCAGCGGTGATAGAGGACAGCCTTGCCTCACTCCTTGGCCCATGCTTACTCACCCAGATTCTCTGTCTGCTACCCTTACTTGCGCTGTCTGGGCCATATACAGATTACGAATCAGTCGTCTATCCCTCCAATCTACACCTATTCTCTTGAGGATATCCATTAACATCCCAGTTCATCCTATCAAACCCTTTTTCAAATTCCACACAGCAGGCATACACGTCTGATCATATTCTAGGTTCTTTCCACCAGGGACCTCATTATTGCAATTGCATCATGAGTTGACTTCCCTTTTCTAAAACCAAACTGATCATCGCCCAAATATTCGTTTGCCCTCGCCTCCATTCGTCTGTTCAATATCCTTAGTAACACTTTCGCCGCCTGTGATATTAGGCTAATAGTCCTGTAATCTCCGCATTCCACAACTTTCATCTTTTTCGGTAGTGGCATTAAAACTGTCATCACGAAATCCTCCGGCCAACATCCCTCCTCATAGATCCTGTGTACTAGTTCGAAAAACCTTTACTAACTATCCTTCCCTAAATTCTTCAGAAGCTCACATGGGATATTGTCCATGCCTACTGCTTTTCTAGCCTTCATATCACAAAGTGCTTTCTCTATTTCCAAATCTAATATCCCCGGCCCAAGATTATCCTCCTACACTTCACTTTCATCCTCTAAAGTCAATCTCTCCGGCCTGACCCTTCCTTCATACAGATCCTCCACGTATTCCTTCCATCTACTCTGTACCTCTTCTCGCTCAGTTAGCATCCTCCCATCTTCAGCCTAAATTTTAGGCATGGTTTGCCTTCTTTTGCCGCCCGATAATGACTTAACTTTGCCATATAACGTGCCTATCTCTCCTTCCTTCTGAAACTTTTCCATTTCCTCACACTGTCTTTCCCACCAATCCTCCCTTGCTCTCTTAGTTTCACGCCGTAATCGATTATTAATTTGTCTATACATTCTTTTCCCCTGTTCTGTGTCCACGTTCTTCCACTTCCTCCTCTCCTCCATTTCCCTCATCATGTTCTCCGTTTTCCACGGCTTTTTTATCCTTCTACTGTCAACGCAACCAATTGACTTCTCAGCCACTTTGACTATTCCAGTTTTAATATTATCCCATCTTTCCTCAACAGTCTACGTACTTTCAATCTCCCATATACTAATGTCCACTAGTTCCTGATATTCTCTCCTCATGCTCCCCTTCAGGGCTTCTATTTTCCATTTCTTTGCCTTCCTAACTTTCATAAGTCTTTTAAATCTTACGTTGCATTTCATAACTACTAGGTTGTGGTCTGAATCCACATATGCTGCATGGAAGCTGCATGAGTTTTTCACACTATTCCTAAACCTTCGCATTACCATAATATAGTCTATTTGGTATCTCCCCACATCACCTGGACTTTCCCATGCGTACCTTCACCCTTTGTGATGATTTAACCAAGTGTTTGTAATGAATAACTTGATTCTCCTGCAAAATTCTGCTGCTTTCTCACCCCTGTCATTCCAAATTCCTAATCCAAATTCTCCTATTTCGTTTCCATCCTTCCCTTCCCCGACTGAAGCATTCCAGTCCCCCATCACTACCAGATTTTTCTTAACCGGAGTTACTCTAATTATTTCCTCTAGCTGTTCATACACCTCATCTACTTCTTCCTCCCTATGATTGCTAGTGGGCATGTAAGCTTGGACCATCACAAGGTTGGTGGGCCGCACCTCAATTTCTACCACCAGAATCCTATCGCTTACCTGGTCTATACCTACCACACGCATACCTATCTTACCATTTAATACTTAAGCTACCCCTCGTTGGCTTTCCTCCCCACCACTATATATAAGTAACCCTATACCCATCACTCCAATAGTCCCCCCCATTCCTCCACCTCACCTCGCATAATCCTAAGATATCTATCCTCCCTTCATCCATTTCCCTTTTGATATTTTCTAACTTCCCCGCCCTCATCATTGTCCTTGCATTCCACGTCCCTACAATTATAACCGACTTCTTCTTCTCCATCTTCTTGGTCTTCTTTTCTTCCTTCTTCATTGCTGCTGCTGCTGCTGCTGGTGGTAATGATAAGTCTCTGCAAGGATTTCGCATGTTGACGACCCCGAGGATCTTGCCGACCTCGCTGCCGTGACCGACACCCGCCCTTTGCGGACGGGTCCCGGTCGATGAGATTCCGCGGCTCATTTGGTTGCACTCCATGTTTTCAGGGAAGAGATACTTGGTAGGGTTTCCCACTTCCATTGCAACAGTGTTTTTTGCGCAACACCATCACGTGGACTACATTTCGTCTGGCTCCTACCCTTCGACCTATCTGGCATGGGTAGCCCTACCGGGGATAATTTAGAATTAATCCTGCCAGTGCAGCTCTAGGGGTCATGGGATCGTGCAAGCCTTTCCACCACGACAAGGTTGTAGCCCAGGGAAAGGAAGCCAAATTGTGGCATTTGAAAAAATAGTTTTATTTTAGTTACATACATACTTTATACTAATACATATCATTTTTCGCGGGTTTAAAGAAAATTTGTTGAATACTTTCATTTCAAGTCAGTAGTGATTTTGATTAACCCATTCAATGAGGGTCTATATGCATATTTCTTTCCCAGTGTTGGAATTCAAATTTTTGCGTTTTCATATCTGTAATTGTGTTTTGAGCTACCATAAACCATTTTAAAATATCAATTAGTATGTTTTACCTCATTTTTTGTAATAAAAAAAATAACTTTCATGAATGACATCTACTCTGCTGAAAATGCATTGTTATGCAGCCCGCAGTTCTTTTTCTTTCGCTGCTAAAATTCTCCGTAATCTTCTGTGAAAATATAATTTTTTGAAGTCTGAATTTTGGTAATTGAAATTTATTAGCTTTTAGTGCGTTGTATATGGAATGAGCAAGATATTACCTAATAGTAATCGGCATTATATTTATAAATATCTATATTTATTTTATCTATAACATATCTTTCACTCCTCTCTTTTTTTTTAAACATTGTTGTCTAGTTCTATTTCAAATGAATAATAGGTTTGTGTTTTCTTCTCTGGCTCATTGGTCGTTTTTAGAAATTTTTAACAGGATGAACAGTATTGCTGACAAAATGTTTACTTTTTTTTTACTGTTGTAACTCGGCTGTCGGAAATATCTTTTGTATTTGATGACCGTTATTTCAATTCCTTCACACTAGGACATGTTGTCACTTATATTTTCGGCCTTTATTCCCAAAGGGCCATTTGCTGCGTGGGCTTTCCTCCCGACATTCATAAGCTTGCACTTATCCCGAGGATCCTACACCCTCCCTGGTCATTATATTTTTATGGGTAGGTAAGTGCGTCACACCATTGTCCATCCACAGAAGCACTCTTCCCTGATCCCTTCTCGTTTGCCTCTCGGTATTCCTACCTGCTCCCTATCCCGGCCCACCCCTGTAGTTCCTTGTTTCAGCGCTTACCAAAGGAAATTCCAAAATCTTCCCAATTCTATGTTTTCCGCGGTCAATACACTCAGCTTCATACACATGCATCACATTTTGCCCTCTTCCCTTTCACATGGCATTTTTATTTATTTATATCGCAATTTGGGAGTTTGAGCATCGAAACATTTTAAATTTGGAAAAAATTTTCCGTGTATTTCCATACTTTTCTAAAAGGAGCCGGTCGCAATGATCAACTCCACCCATGACTTTATTATAAGCAACCACGGCCTCTGGTTTTTCCTTGCCTTGTCTGGTGGTTGCCACTAGGACACTTCCAAATTTCGACGAGATCATTGATATGTCCCGCTTGTCTTTCCAGTGGAAAACACATTCATATTCCCTCCTCACTCCACCGAGAATAAACCTCTCCTTTTTGGTAATTTGTGACCAAATATCACTTTTGGATTGTCCCTCCTATTTGGTCTCAATGTACCGGTATAAAAATTTTTTGACAAAGAAGGTCCCTAGTCAATGCAACGTTGTTGTGATAATCGTTCATGAAAACACTGTGGCCATGATTTTCAAAATTATCCGACTATTTTTTTACGACTTTATCGCCTGTCCATCCAATTCATTGTCCCAGGGGCCTGTGTAAATTAGCAATCGGTGGACTAAGCCAGGCGGCTCACAAAGTGTGTACATCTTCACACCATGCTTGTGCTTCTTTCTCTGCATGTATTGCAGTAGCGGATACAGAAAAAATTCAAGGGGGGGCGCAAAAGATACCTTGATTTACCTTTACTTTTACCCTAATAAAAAATAATCAAGTCACAAGCAAAGTTTAAGAAGCTTTAATTAAAGTGATTACGTAAAAATACAAGACATGCCATCTTATGATATATAAAAAAGTTAAAATTGTGGTTCTACAATGTTTGGTAATACGGGCAGCCACACAAGGGGGGTGGGCGACCCCTGGGCCCCCCATCTGTTACTGCCACTGATATATTGCCAAAATATTAGACGGCCTCTCCACAATACCATCGACTCATCTATACTAAGTTCCTGTCCCGGCAAGACAGCAGTTACAATCGTCTCCTTGAAACTGGCAAAAAGAGGTCTTACTTTATAAATACGATCACTAGGCGTCATGGCTGTATGTCGCTGTAAAGCATCTCTCTGATTGCAAGCCGGCGCGCCGATTCCTTTTCATTGGGTTTCCTTGCAAAATGTAACACTCTTAAAATCCCGAGAAAACGATCCCTTGCCATAGATTTTCGAAATATCGGTATACCGGGAAGCTTACAATATAACCACAATAAAAATTTATAAAACCATGATTTTTTCAGAACAGAAGAAAATATTCTTCAAGAAGACGTCAATTCTAAAAAGAAAAGACTAAAGCACTTTCAAATAAAAACTTGTTCACCAAAAGTCTCGTAAAAAAAACAACAAAATTAAAAAATCCGTAGAAAAAAGAAAAATTGGCATAACTAGAAACGGAGCACACTAGACAGAAGCTAGGAACCAACTAGAGAGCAGCGTAGTGGCGGCAAACCTAAGGTGCTGAGCGTGGTACTGTTAAAATGCACGAGAAAAGACCCAAGGCCGTGTCATTCATGAAAGACATCCGTGCGGGTGGCAAGGTGCGGTTAAAGACTTTAGCGATTTTAGCTTCTAGGGGGAGGGGGCAGATGCCCCTCGCTGGGTACGCCCACGGGTTGAGGAAAACAAAGGAGAGGGTAAGAAAGTCTCACTCGTGCAATTCTGCTCCTCATCAGAGTTGTCAAGGCAATCGTCGTCTCCATCACAAACCCACGCCTTGGGCACGCAGCGCTGGTTGCTGCAAGTGAAGTCCCACGCATTGGGGCACGCTGCAAGGGGCGGCTCGGCATCTGGGTCCGCTGCGCACTGCGTGCTGTCCTCCCCTTCCACGAGACGCTCACCATACGGACATCCACACTGGGCCTACAAATATGGGGAAAACATTCCACCTGTACTATGACTGGCATTGGCACACATGCATTTGGCAATGGCAGCTAAGACAATTTGAGCCATGAGCCAAGGACAGGGAAGGAAGCATAGAAAGACACTCACTCACCAATTTAAAAAAAAACAGTCCATTGTGACTGAGTTTCATAAAATGATAAATAAAAACAACCATATTAGAATGTTAGTAAACTTGAAAAATCATAACAAAATAACCACGTCTAAATTTTAAAAGAAAATGATTTAAAAAATAAGTTTATTATCTAATGAATAATTTACCATGGAAAAACTATTTAAAAACGCAGTAGATATTTTTTCACATACTAATTAAAAAAATGGTTCGTTTTCACACCTTTCGCCGTAAATGGGTTAATTCAAAATGCTTACGCAGACGTTAGAGATTAGATATGAGAGACATAGTTATCTCATAAATATATTGCTAAAATACAGGAATTTTTGTATAGCATTTCTTTTGGAGAGTTCAACTTACACACAATCTGCCCTTGGCACTTGGGAAATTACCAATTATAAAGGGGAAACTACCTACATATATGATTACAACCTTTTATTCATGTTTATTTTCATAAAGCCATCACTCAACAAAAGGAGAGAATACTAAAAAAGCAGAGAAAAAGTATTCCTCCATCCATGCAATAGAAGGCTTATCAATATTTTTTTCCCAGTATATTGATTTTTAAGTGCTTGTAAAAATAAAAGACAGCAATTGTTTTAAGATGAAGCATTAGATCAAAGATCAGTGACATAACTATATGCACAGTATTACCTTCAAGGTGCTCACAGTAGGCGGAGAAGATTTGGACATGGAAGTTGTTGAAGTGGAAGCATTTTCATTGCGAGGAATGGCAAAGCACATTTTCTGACAGCCTCCATTATTGATAGAACACGGTTGAAGTGGATCAATAGCTTGAACAACTTGACTAAAGACTTTTACTCCATATAACCTGTTTGATGGTGGTTCTTTAATTACAACCTCCTCTCCAGCACCAGTCAACTTGTTTAACTTGATAATGGCATCCAAACGCCAATCCGTAATGTACATCCATTCTGAAAGAAGATAATTTATCGGTCTATTTAAAGACAAATACATAAAAATTAAAGTACACTCATTTTTTTAAAGTATTAATAAAGCTTTTCAGTTAAAAAGGCAAAAGTGAACATCATGTAAAGCATTGACACTCATCTCAATATACCGTATTTCTCTGAATATAATCCCCCGCTGACTATAGTTCCCCCCCCCCTAATTTTGAGGCTTCAGTTTTGGGAAAAGTTAAAATAATGTGTTTGAATATTGTCCCCCCCTTTACTTTTACCACAGGCATTTTTGGAAAAAAAGGGGGGACTATATTCAGACATATACGGTACTTAAAAAAAAACATACATAAATTGGAAAGTCTTCTAAGATAGACAAAATGATGATGGAAGATAACATTTGAATCTAAATAAGCTTTAAAGTACTTCTATGTGCATGCATGTTGGATAAGTAGTGGATTAAGTTTCACCCTTGTTCATGCATTAGTAAACAAATAAGTAAATATTTATTAATATAAAAGTGAAATTATTTTCCTAAATTACAAATAAGATAACATCAGATTAAACAAGTTTTCTTCTGTGATTAGCACAAGTAGTCACTTGCAGACGTGAGTTTTGTTTATATTATATTTGCAGAGATCTTACATTGAGGTTTTAAACACATACGCCGATGAAGATAACCCTGACATACATTTAATTAACTTTTATCCTTTTGAAAATTATGGCTCTGTTAGACAACAGATTTCACTATTTTAACTGCCATTGGGTACAATGAATGGCAAAACCAGGGTACCAAAGAAGTGAATGCAAGCCTTAGAAAATATTGAAAATGAATTTACCAAGCAAATGACTTTCTAATATCAGCCTACTGTTAATACATAACCTCTCATTTAGATTTGATTTTTGCTCTAATTTTAAGTTTTGTCAAGCGCATTCTGCCTCGTTCATCTAGATAATTGTACCATGGCTGGTGGGGCTGAAGTAAAAGCTGAGCTAAATTTAAAAAACAATTAGAAAACTGCACTCCAGTCAAAATCTATCAAAGTCTGTGCAGAGTAGACAAACTTTCCATTTCACCCACCTACTTTTCAACATTTGCAAACTTACCCCCGTGGATAACGATGGAGAACGGGTGACGTATGAGCCGGGCACTCACAGTCCTCACGTCTTTGCCGTCCAAATCGGAATGCTGGACGTGATCCAAGAGGGCATCACACCAGTAGAGACGATTGGCCAGAAAGTCAACTGAAAGCCCATTAGGCCACCCGAGAGTGAGATTACGGAAGACCACGAGGCCTGTCCCATCGGTGCGGGCTCGACTGATGTTGGCGGGTCTGTCCCACTCGGAGAAAAAGATGAATCTGAAAATATAAAAAGTATTAGAGATCTTACTCACAAGGGTTGGATAGAGCAAGTACTGAGCAGGGAGGGGACAATATAAAAGCCAACGTAAAAGGGAGACTTTTAGGGTAACCAACTAGGAGAGGAAGGTGGAATATAGGACTTACAGCATGATGAAAGGGAACAACAGGCTGTGCTGGGAATCGAAGAAGGAAGTAGGAGGAGGAATCGCTGGAGGAGGCATGGCGGGGTAAGTGTGTCCACAAAATTCTTCCTGTAAACTTGCCTTCACCAATACAATACTAAACAATAATACTAGAAGTCTTACAATGCGAATTTAAACAATAGCAGTATATGAGCACTTGTTGGATAGGGAGTGGTTGAGTAAGTTTGCTTACTTTTGCTGACACTTAGGAGTGAGGTAGGGGAGACAGACTCGCTTACATTAGACATGAAGGTCTTAATCTTTCATCAAGGAAAGAAGTAGGGGTGAAGAGGAGCATTTGGTTAGTTTTAAGCTCAATATAATTTCATTTCAATAACCTATTAATAAATATTGAACAATAATATCAAGTACGCACGCAAACTGCTGGAGCACTTAACTGGATGCTTTTACAATGTATTCATGGGATGCTGCTAAAGAAACACTCCAGAGATAGTATACAATATGTATTTGGTCAGCTTAATAGAAGGCAAATACAAAAAATGTAAAAATCTTGCATAGCTGAGTAGGGGAGGGGTTCAGCAACTGTTTAGTTTTGCTTACAAGACCTGGGGAGGGTTGCAATATGACCATTTTCTCAATGTAATATGCATTTTATGTCAACGGCGTAACTATGGGGGGAGGGGGGGGATGAGGGGGATAGATCCCACCCCAAAGCCTCAGAGAAATAAAAATAATATTCAAAACTATTGTCTAGTTTTGACATATAGTAAATTTCATCGCAATCTTTTAATGAAACTCAAATTTTAAGTGCCAAAATTATTTAGAATTTATTTGCTGGCATGTCATTTTTCCAAAATTTTCCTAAAAGAGGGGGTGGGAGGTCGCCCCTCCCCATCCCCCCCCCCCAAATCATATTCCTAGTCATGCCACTGTTTTATGTAATAAATGAACGCTCTCTAAGCAACCTGTAGTGGAAGAGCACATAGAGTGGTCATTTCTTACATCTTAAAAATGAATAAGCAGCACAATTCAGAGAATTCTGTGGATGGAAACGTGTACACTATGATTTGAACTTAAAACAAAAAAAGCTCACCCTTTGTTTGGATGAACAACAATTGCTCTTGGCCTTTTCAGATTTTTCAGCAAAGTGCGACGGTAGGTGACATTACGAGTGCTGAGAACATTAAGGGTTCCTTTGCGGCTATCGATGTAGTACAAATTTTTGGCAGCCCAATCCACGGCCAATCCTTCAACACCTTCATTCTGAGATGCAAGAACAATCTCTCGCCCTGAAGAAAAAGATCAAAATTTTATCATCATTACATTTTGATAATGGAGACTTTTAAATACTGCCATCAAGCTAACAGCATATCTACAAAGAATAAATTCATTCATTCAAAGATTCATAAAAGATAAATTATCATTAAAATTCTAAGATTACATCTATCTTAGCTTGATTTAATTTTCATGAAAAAGTTTGATGATGAATACGAGCATTTTGATCAATAAATTAAGAATTCGAAGATCCATGAACTTTCATAAAAAGCCATACAATTACAATGTAACCTATGAATTGTGATTTGTGTAAAAAAAAGTCATATGAGATCAATTCACTGCTTTTTAATTTCATGTAACAGTAAGAAAGTACTGCCACGACTGACAAAAATTTTCAAATGCTCATGTGGATCTACAAAAACATGAAAGATTCTAGCAATGATGCTTTAAGACAAAGCATTTATTCACAATTTTCAGGCAGTGTTTCACCAATAAAATATTAAGGTTTTTTGATTACCCAATGAAACATTACCCTCAACCCCTATGAACATCATTATGCAGAGCAAAAAAGTCAAATTTTACAAAGATAACATAGCAGAATGACCTAAAATATGTAATTAACAGCATGGAATAAATCCAGAAACATGGATGATATGCCATCACCAAAGATGAGAAGCAAAAGGAAACAAACCTGTGCCATTACGATGTATCCTATAAATGACATCTTGGAGAACATCAGAGTAATAAATGTATTCATCATGGGAATCGAAATCAAGTCCAACAAATCTTGCTCGTCTTGATACAACTGGAACAATGGCATCGGAAAATCCTCTGGTAGCTGAATCTAAAACTCTTCCCTTGATAAACCTCTGCTGAGAATACATTAGAAATTCTTCAACCACTGGAAGAAATAGAGCTCAATCAGTGTGAATGAATTTGCTATGAAAAATAATAGCTATGTAATTCAAAACATGAGATGATACATGACAAATGAAACAGTTTCCACGATAATTAAGGACCACCAAGACTTAGGTATGGATAGAAAGACTAAATGTATGAAGTAAAAGACATAAATATTTCAGGTTTGATGATTTCCCTATTAACGTTCCAGAGTCTCTAATGTGAAGGTCTTGAGGGTGTGGTCAAATCACGAAGGAACTTAAATGATAGTAGAAGGGACCAAAAAAAGTTACAGCACACAATATTTTAGATTACATACAACAACAAATTGAGAAGAATATATCTTACAGTTGCAATTCTTTCCATCTGATGCAAGTCTCCAACCAATGTTACAAGCACAGCGGTAACCAAGGTTTCCCCGAGGGCCGGACGTAGATGCTGTTACAATGCACATCTGTGCACAATGTCCATTATTATTTCCACAAGGGTTGGAAGCTGAAATGGAATCGTGCACGTGAAAAAGTATAAAAATAAACCACAGGCCTTACACTACGCAGCATTCCGAAATGTGTCCCGGAGACCCTAAATTCCTTGATGGTACAATGGATTCTGGGAAAATATTAATTTGCAAGCTTATTTTTGGGGAAAAATGTGGAGTTAGTGTTGGAATCATACACTTGAAAATTTATAAAAATAATTTACAAATTACTTCACTCCAGGAAATCACATTAACATTAAAACCAAGGACAGCGATAAAAGATGTGTTACATATCACTTAACATTTTACATTATAAGCATTCTGTAAGCAGGCTAAATCAATGGCTATTCATTTATTTTTGGAAATCTTAGTCATCCCTCTTAGCTCTAATAGTAAATGTTTTCATAATCCCTAGATACTATTGAGAAGTTAGTAAAAAAATGTGTTGCAGAACCTAAGAAATGGATACAAATTAGAATTTAATTCCCAAAATGGTTGAGTGCTTGTTTTAAGTGATCACATAAGTTTATCGATTAAAATTTCAACAAAAATCATTGAGTTAAAAATTCATTCTTTCATTAATTATGTCAGGGAAATGTATCAAATGATTTATTTAAATTTCATATACTAACTAACTAGACAACTAGTTCTCGCATGAATGAGTTAAACAGAAATTACAGCACCCACTAAGCAGTTCAGAGAGCTAGAGAAGATCAAGTTGCTTGTAAAAATATGATCTGGAAATGAGCGTATCTTACCTTTTATCTGTATTAACGGATGATATACTTTGACAGCCTTGGGTTCCCTAACATCACGCATCCTGTAAACAGCTTGGATGGAGTTGGCCCCTTCAAATTTATCAACACTCATTATACCCTGTTTTGTGCTGTCCGACCAGTAAATCCTATTCTCGAATACTGCCAGCCTAGAGGGGGATGGCACAGATTGACCTACAAGGAAAATTGTTGAAAATTATAACATTTAAAAATCTACTAATTTTCACTTTTTCTTTCAAAACATCTGCCTTAATAATCATATTAACATTTCTTCCAACAGCTGAGAAGTTAAAATTTCTCAGCTGTTGAATATTTCCATCAGATGTGTTTTCCGTAAGTGAAGTTTAAATGAGGTTTAATCATGCCAAGAATAAGGTGTTTTTCAAATTCAAACATTTTTGATGTGCAATTATTAAAAGTAAAATAAAATAACTACATTATTCTATTTTTCTGAGGACTGGAACAATAAGACTAAGAGATCACTAATACACCTAGAGACAGCTAAATATTGGCAACTGGAATAACTATTTGTCAAAGCTAAAAGGTACTTCCATCAAAAAGCATTTCCTCATGTACCAGCTGGAGGCATTTGGAAATTTTAGGGCAAAAAAATAAATTATATAGGAAATTGGATTACTGTTACAAATTCTAAATCAATAAATATGTACAAAGTTAAGCCCTGGTGATGGTTTAAAATAAACAGAAACGTTGGCTATAACTTTTTTTTTGCATAACATACGTTGACCTAAACTCCAAGAAATATTTTAAAACGAATTCTCTTATCGTAAGATACTACGCATAAATTCCAAATTCTATGCTGTCCTTACCTCTGAGAACCAGTATCCTATTATTTCCATCATAATCCACTGTTTCAATGTAGTCCAGCAATGAATCGCACCAAAATACTCGACGTGCTATGATGTCAACAGTTACACCAGAAGCCTTGTACGCAGCCTCGGAGACAATGGCTTTGTCATCTGTCCCATCCATGTTGGCTCTCACAACCTGACTGGTATCGGCAATGAACATGTACCTAAAATTGATAAATGGAGTGCTTCTTCACATAGTCTGGATACACAGGAGATTTTATTGGTGCCAGCGATATGAATGGCAATGTTCCATTGCTTTTTTAATTTGGTGAACACAAATATTACCATGAAATTGATGAATTAACATGCCTACACAAGGATCTAACAAAGCATTGTACAGTGAATTAAGATTAAAATAGCCAGCATTATGAATTCCAGCCAGCCAGCCATTAATGCCAGCATTATGAATGGCAATGTTCCATTGCTTTTTTAATTTGGTGAACACAAATATTACCATGAAATTGATGAATTAATATGCCTACACAAGGATCTAACAAAGCATTGTACAGTGAATTAAGATTAAAATAGCCAGCATTATGAATTCCAGCCAGCCAGCCATTAATGCCAGCATTATGAATGGCAATGTTCCATTGCTTTTTTAATTTGGTGAACACAAATATTACCATGAAATTGATGAATTAACATGCCTACACAAGGATCTAACAAAGCATTGTACAGTGAATTAAGATTAAAATAGCCAGCATTATGAATTCCAGCCAGCCAGCCATTAATGCCAGCATTATGAATGGCAATGTTCCATTGCTTTTTTAATTTGGTGAACACAAATATTACCATGAAATTGATGAATTAACATGCCTACACAAGGACCTAACAAAGAATTGCACATGGAATTAAGATTAAAATAAGAAAATGACACAATGTGAAGAAGTAATACATAGGGATTAAAAACTTGTTATGAAAATGATAGCTTCAAACGTCAAAACAGTGAGCAAGGGCAACGAACATGAATACATAGAAGATAGTCTAGCAATGAATCACACCACACTATCAGAGAACCATAGGAAATTATACTTTTACAACTGCACTGAGGATACTTGGGTACACCCACTGGGTGGCAGGCTATGGCCCCCCCCCCCCAGAAGCAAAAATAAGTTTAGTTCAAAATAAAGTTATGAACAAATTTTCCTTTTGAAGAAAAATGATATTAGAATAAGACATGGAACTAGGATGAAAATCATTTTTTTTCCAAGCATATAATTATAAAAACTAATAAATTGCTGTCATAATTTCCTTAAAATTTTGGCTTCATTAACCTTTTCTGTGCAAAAAAGTTACAACTTGAACGACCACAGCTAGTTTTGCCTCTGAGTATGCCCATGTGGGGATATATGAACATCAAGTATGTATGGAGAAATGGAACATCTTAATCCTCTTCTGCAATGTCTTACCCAACAGTAGGATCCAGCGCAATATCAGCTGGAGAGCTGATATTTGTGCCCAATACTATTGCATGCCACCTTCCATCGAGTTCAAGTACATCAATCTTTTCTCCAAGGGAATCTGCAACGTATAACTTGTCTCCGACCCAATCCACTGCCAAAGACACAGGCGACCACCACGTCCCAGCGGGAACGCCAACATCCACCACTTTGGACGTCAAAGTTGAACTCATGTCCGTCCTGGAACATTAAAAATACCACAATAAAAAACTATTGGCAAGATTTAAAAATAAGGATATAAAAATTATTAAATGTGAAAGAGAGATGTTTTGGATGATTTTAAGGGGCCTTAGAGCTTTAAAAAGTACAGTAAAACCTCTTATGTAATGAACCTCTTTACTTCATAAACCTCCATACTTCATACTATCCCTATGATCCCGTCAGATTTACATGTAAATTTATAGGCAATTTATAGGCTCTTTATAGTGAACCTCTTTATATTGTAAAACCTCCACTTATCATACCAAGGAGACATCCCCGAGACTGCCTAACTACCTCTGAAAATTGTACCAAGACAACTAGAGACCATTAATGCAGCTGCGATTACGTACATGGAATGACATTTTGAGTGATAAATGTTTCACGCTTATTTTTTTTCTTTTACACCTTTAAGATGCTGTAATTTTTACGTTAACGATTAGTTATGGCCATTTTGTTCTGTATGAGAGTATACCAAACAGTAAATAAGAAAAAAGATATCCAACCATCCTAATCATTTTAAGCGACTGTTGAATTAAGAGAAATCACATCGTTTTCTCTCGAATCATGGTAAAAATCACACGATAGCGCTCACTTTGTGTTATCATTAAATAATAAATAGTATATGTTCACTAATGCACGTATGTTTATTTAAATGCATAAATATAATGGTTTAAAAGACAGTAGTGTCTTTCATTTCCAAAGGATATGAAAACTTGGTGCTAAGCACTAAAATCTCTCTACAGTGAACCTCCATACATCAAATTGCCCAAATTTTGGTCCCCTCCATTACGATGTAAAGAGGTTTTACTGTAATATTTTCAGCACTGAACTAGTGTATACAAATCAAAATTCTTACATACACTAAATACACTACAATAAAACTTAGCAAGAACGTGCAATCTTGGCATTGGAAAATTTTGTGTTGAAAAACAGGGATTACCTGGAGGTAGTAGTCTCAGTGGGAAGAATTTGAGAGTAGACCCTCTTGGTTTTGGTGTCAGACCAGAAGAGCAGCCCTCGCGCCGCATGATAGTCCAGACCACTGATGCCTCCCGAGCTGCCTCCGGACCCGAATACGATTCCTCCCGTGCTCACGGTGACCGGCACGCTCTGGGAGCCACCCGTTCCACCGCTTGCGTTCGCCACCAATCGCGCTCCCTCGCCTGCCGGCCCCATCCTCCAGATCGAACGATCGTGCGCAAAAAAGAGCTTCTCCTCGGCAGTCGACGCTGAGCACCTGGTCCCGTCAGCATTCAAAGAATAGCCAGCGAGGCAGGAGCACTTGTAGCCTCCCATCGTGTTTGAGCAAAGTTGGTCGCAGTATCCCCATTCATTGCATTCATTACGATCTGCAAAGTCAATTTACTTTCATTAACAGGGATGAGACATGGATTTGAACATTTGATGGAATTCTATCACATCCATGGATTCAAGGTTCGAGAGTAGAGTTTTAAAACACCATTGCTCTAATTAGGGAGGGCATCCTTAAATTACAAGAAGCATTTAGGAAGGAGGATAGGAGATGGGCAGTCACAGATAAAATCATGTATGCAATTACCCCAAGAAGTAATTTAAAATTGCAAGAAGAAGAAGCATTTACTTTTCTCACCCAGATCTTAGGCTTTATTCTCAGTAGTTCTGAATACTAGACTTAAATCCACCCCAAATTTTTGGAAAAAAAAAGAATGTGAGGATGGCGGTCAAGTCATATCTCAGGACATCTCATTGATGGAGTAGGAGGGGTTGAAAATCATCTCATGTAATAAATGGGCACCCCCTAACAATTGGGCAGGATTTGAATAAATTCGTGATTGAATTTGATCTAATGCATGGATATGAGATTCAACCGATTACTGTTTTTATGACACATTATCTCGCATGATAGAAGTGTATTCATGATCCAAAAAGTAATTTGATAAAATCAACACAATGGATATTTAGTCACCATCACTTTAAGGCATTACCTTAATTATGGCATTCAGTTGCTAAAATATAGACCATTTGAAGAAGAAAAATTTGGAGAATTTAATCTAAGCGATAATATTTTAGTTTATCAACCTAGCGAGGTCAACCAGCACTAGGTAGTGCATGTGCAATCAACTGGAAAACGTTAAGAATGAATCCATTTCATTGCTCTTGAGTTGAAAACTGTTATTTCGAAAGAGCTCAAGATTCATGATTGGAACTTCAATTTAAGCTCTGAGTTAATGGCTTGATTCATTGAATGGAGTCGTTGGGATGATAGAATACAAACTCTGAGCCATATCTTACCTACACAAGTCCTACTGTCATTTGCTACCTGTCTCCCTTCTGGACAATAACAGCTCCCTCCTGTTAGAGACGCTTGGCACTTATATTCACACCCCAGTGTGGGACAACTGCTGGTTGCTGTTTGGAATCAATCAATTCATACAATCAGTAGATATTTATATTCATTTCTTAAATGCACTTACATCAATCCATTAAAATTAAAGAGAAAGAAAAATATGCCCATGAACCAAAACAAAAATATTGAAAATGTGACAGAAAAATAAGACAATGGGCAAAATCAACAAAAACTATACGCTGTATTTAACATAGTATGTATGTGCCCACTGAAATAACTAATCAATAAAAGACACAAAATATGCAGACTCTTGAATTAGAATAATAAAAAAATAATAATTGCAAATCAGAACTTCTAATAAGTAAAAAAAAGAAAGCAGACCTCTCTGAAGGAGTAAACTGTGAAAAGATATGGCTATGCATATTCCCATCCTGAGTACTGCATATTAAACACAACCCATGAGACTTAATTTTCCAACGTCCGTCCCAGGAATGGGGAGAACAGTATCAGGGCATCAGTCAACCTGAGCACTGTACACTGAAAGGGGAAACTTACAGCATGCAGTTTCTTCATCGGCGGAGTCTTCACAATCACGCTTGCCATCACAGAGCTGAGACCTACTAATACAACGAGGACTCCCTCCCGGTCCACCCTTCGGACAAAGGAACTTATTTTCAGGGCAAGCCACTGCCGTACAGTTGGCTTCGTCGCTCCCATCCATACAGTCCCGATAACCATCACAGTGAAAACTGGCAGGAATACAAAGGGCATTGGCACAACGGAACTGTCCACCGTGGCATGGAGGGAAATCTGTAGAGGAGGAGAAAAAACAAACAGGCTGCAGTTACTTACAGTTAACGACAGTACCTACCGACTATCAATTAATTCAACAGGGAAAACTGATGCAAATCTTTCATAAAAACAACATTTACAATCAATCAGCGAATGCTAGTGAGGGATATTGCAGGAATCAGAATGCCAATATGAGATTTGTTAGGATTCTCTCGTTAGTTACATTAGAGAATATCACAGTGACCAAACAAATTCACTCCGACAATGCTGATAAGAATCACTATCAAAGATCCAAAACACTGAGCGCAATGCAATAATTTGATTTTACGACAACGAACAGCACATCACACAAAAATAAGTACAGATGGGAGGCCAAACATCAATTGACACTCCAATTAAAGCAACATTCATTGCGTGCCGATCAACAGATACTTAAGTAAGATTCAGGGAAGTAATGAGTAAAATAACTTGAAAATTGAATGGATTTGAGAAGACTATGAAAGATTTAAGTACGCATTTTTCAGGTACCGTCAATCACCGACACTTACTGCAATTTTCTTCGTCGCTTCCATCATTGCAGTCCTTACGATGATTGCACTTCTGAGACGCATCAATGCACCTTTGTCCGTTGGCACAGTGGAACTGGTCGAGGCTGCAGGCAACTCCGGGTCTGGCATTACCTCCCATCCCACATCCCTCCTCATCTTTTTTGTTTCGGCAGTCATAATATCCATCGCACCGCTTTTCCTTTGGCAGACACGGGCCAGTGGGACTACAGTGGAAGTCATCCGCTAAACACTTTCGATATGCTGAAACAAAAGGATAAGGCACTATTAATTTGAAGAATAGGAATTACTTCTTCAAGTTTAAATTCTTTAAACACCGATAACAATCCTATTGAAACACTCATTGTCACTCCCTTTTTCCATGTATTTTACATGCGTGTTTTCGCAGTCATGATAAGAGCTCAACGACAAACCATCAACAAGACTGGAAGTATTTGTCAGAAAGAATCTTTTAAAGGATATATATAGGGCTTCGCACCATAGAAAAGTCAAGAATCATACATGCGCAGCTATTAATGCAAAAGAAATACGACGCAAAGAAGGATGAAAATATGTGAAATGTCTACCTTACAGCTTACAGCTATCAGGTACCACTGAAACGAAATTTAATGCTATCGCAAGGCCATTATTAAGATCATTCTTGTTTTCTATCTCCGTATTATTACCACGATCACAAATACAAATCATACAAATTTGAAAGATTTGAATGTGTTGGATGTTTACCTCGCTAGTTTGATCGAAATCCACCCGTGACGCAACGTTCGCTCCCTTCTTTCTGGCCGACCGTGAGCTCTGATTGGTGGATGATAAAAAGGTGGTATTCCAATTACGCAAAATGCTATCACTCAAAGTCGTCTCGATATACGTAACATTGCTGCAACTGTTCAGTCCGAAAACTTAAAAGCCCAAAAAGTATCGCCTTGATCAGCAGTGCACGCGAATAAATGTATCCAACATTTTTTCCATAACAATATACCTATTAGTATTTTATAGCGAGAACTAAATTCGCGGACCAATTTCTCATTTGAATAAGAATGATTCTTGGGATGCGTCCAATTTTTTCAAGGGTCTATATTGTACAAATCATTGTCTACATCTCAATATAGTCGCGGTGAATTCCTTCATACGCTGACTCACTGGTGTTTTGGAGGTTTTTATTGGGAGGTAGCTGTCTTTGTAGACAGGGGTGCCGATCTTATAAAACATATTGGGGGAGGGCCATATCGGGGGTCTTACCCCGGGAAGAGGTTAAATTCAAAGTGTGTCGCAGCACCGTAACACTACCATAATTCACACCACTTGTTTTCAGTTAACCTGCTTACTACCTTAAAATTATTTGTTTTAACACATTATTGAATATATTTTAAAAGTTATATATCGTCAAACATGGGAAAATACCAATATATATTTTTGCGATTTCACAAAGCATAATATAACTTAATTATTTTCTTGAATTATTGAGGGGGCTCTGCCCCCCCCTAACGAATCTTTGAGGGGGCTCGGGCCCCCCCAGGCCCCAAGGAGTCGGCGCCACTGTTTGTAGAAAACGGAATTTTATAGGAAAATATGAAATACACAATAAAGACGTTTTAAAAAGTATTTTATGCCTTAATTAAATCACAGAAGCTACGTTTGCTTTCACTAACAATAATAAACAATTATTGTAAAATGAAGGCTGCTTGAGCCATTTTTGCGGCGAAAATTCGAGGGCTTAATTTTAATTGACGACTTCACGCACTCCTGCCGCGCTAGGTACTGTTATTCAGTCACTCATTCGCAAGTTCGTTGTTGTTTAAATATCTTCCCTCAGTGAGCGATTTTTTCCAGGCAGCGCTAGAGAACTGTAACTGTAATGACGCCATCAGCTCATGTAAAATGGGTGGCGACATTCACATTTTTTACTTAAACCTTACAGGAGAAAGGCCAGCGTGGATGATATATTTTTTGCCTAAATTTACCTTTCCCTTATAACAAGGTAAGTACTGAATTCTTTTCAGCGGATAACGATTACGGTGCGCGGGAATAGGGTAGTTTCCTTCATCAAAGAAAACGAAATGCATTGATTGCAATTCCTTACCTAACATCACATTTGAACCTCACTGCATGTCTCGGTCCATTAGAAACGAAAAATTAGGAGACATTCTGCCGACATGGTAAACATCACATTAGAACCTCTGCACCATATACGTCTCAGTGCTTTTAGAAACGATCAATTAAGAGAGAGAGACATATTCTGCCGAACAGATGGGAATGCGGATTCTTATTTCCCCCGAAAAATAATATACAAAATAAATGCTAAATGAGGTACTCAGGGCGCACATCCAATTTTCTTTTTCTTTATTTCTGGTGTCCTCGCACCCCCCGCCACACACCATTGAGGCGGCTTGCGGAGTAGCATGCGTATGGTAAGGCCATGGCCTCCCTTAATATTATTAACAAATAATATTAAAGGAGGCCATGGTGAGGCCTTACAACGAGTGAATAAGTCTGTTACTCATATTTACAGTGGCGGTCTGGCCAGGGGCCGTATTCTGTATTTCGTCGGTGCCGCACCGGTCGGTTTCCCTTTCAAGCCCACCGACTGGACATCAAACCGTACCGACAACGGATTCCGCACCGACGACGACACTTTCAGCGATTCTGTAAGGTCGTCGGTTTCAAACCAGTCGGTACGGTTCCCTCTCCTTCCCAAACAGAGAAAATCCGAATATATCCGAAGTTTCACGTGTCTCCACCAATGAAAGAAGGGTAAAAACAAGAGAAGACTCATTGGCACAGTTTGTTGTCGTCATTCTCAATCTTTTTATTTGCGGAAATTACGACTTATTGCTAGATTAAGATAAACGATATTGGATAAGTTGTTAACAATGCTTATATAATGTGTGGTAGTAATGCTGTACCTACAGAATCGAAGGAAACAATATTACAACATCACAATAAAGTTTGTATGTGATGGAGATTGTTGTTGCTGGAATGAATTATTGAAACTATCCTTGAGATCGTAGTTTCTTTTTTTAAATATTGGTTCCGTATAATGCTATTTATTCATGATTTGGTAATATAGTTGTCATTAAGTAAGTTCCGAATAAATGTTATCAACGGAAGGTTACCCGTAGCAGACGAAAATAGCACACCATGGAACGTGAACGTAGGATTCAAATGCAAATGTAAATGTCATATTAGAGGAACAAGTTAGGAAATTGTTATAAAAATATGGAGCTGGGTGTAATTAAAAGAAGTGTAATGACGAGGAAGTAAATAAATTGTGATTGGGTGAAATACATATGTATATAAGTTGCGCATTCCAAGTGAGAGAAAATGATAATATTGCGGTAAACCTCATACTTATTAACAAATATCTTCTTTTATCGTCAAGGGAATCAATGGTTGACGATGAAATGAAATATAGTTGCCTTTTACAAATGAAAGAAACTGATACTGTGGTGGCAAACTTCATACTTAAATAAAAAGATCTTATTTCTATGCCGAGAGAAACGCCAAATTGATGATTGAGTGAAATAACAGTCGCCTATTCAGAGTGATATAAAGTGATAACATTGCGGCAAAACTCATATTTAATCAAAAATATCTTTTTTATGTCAAAGGAGCAAATAAATGATGATAGAGAGAGATAAAGCCTATTACAAGCGAGTGAAAGTGGTAACATAAATGAGAGAAAGTCATTATATGTTAGCAAACCTCATTTTTATTAACCATTATCTTATATTTCTGTCAAGGTAATTAATATAGATGATGACACAGTGAATTATAGAGGCGTATTCGAAGGGGCAGAAAAAGATAACATTGCAGAAAACCTCATTATTTACTCGGTGGTGAGATAAAAACAAAATAAAACGTACAATGCGCACCCACGATTCATGAAACCCACTAGTCGGTGGCCGTACCGACACCTTTTTGCTGTCGGTACGGCTACCGACGATCTCCCGTCCTCTCGTCGGTGCCGCACCGACCGGGTTCGTACAGAATCGCACGACTTCTTACCGGGAGTCGGTGTGACGTCGCACCCGACGAATCGGTGCCGCACCGATCGGTTTGGAGTTACAGAATACGGCCCCAGGTCGGCTGGTTGAGGATCTCAAAACGCTCCTGTCTATCGTGAAACGTACGTAGAATATGAAAAGTGTAATAAAAATGACACAGATTACTCGAACCAAAGTTTTTTCTACGTTTTCAATAGTTACTTTATTTACAACATAGGCAGTGTAGAAAGATTATGTAAAATTAAATCCAGTAAATGTGTCAAAAGATAAAGAAAAACTTAATGCTTTTTTCAAAGGGTCATTCAAAAATGTTACTTTAGAGGCCATGAAGATTTCAGAGCAGTAACAATGAACAAATTCACTAGATGGACAATAGAACCATAAAACATTACTAAAGTTTATAAGCTGTTAAATTATCACTATTCATAGTTTCTTACGGAATTGCTGCTTATCATTCACTTTTGTCTAGTTTTTGAAAAGCCAGAATAGCGTCAAAATCCATATCCGGGCATGCAATTCCCTAAAATGTTTCCCCGAATACCCTGGTGAGGGGGGCCACATCATGAACGAGAGCCGAGGGCCCCAAATCACCCCAGGCGACCCCTGCTTCTACAAATACTCACTGCAGTCTGCTTCGTCCGTTCCGTCCACGCAGTCGACCGTCATGTCGCAGCGGTGATGCGTGGGGATGCAGTACGTCTTGTTCCACACGTACTGACCGCAGGACAGCTGACCCGGCTCACAGTCAGGCGGAGCTGGCGAAATAAAATACACACTTAGTCCACAGAAGAAAAAGACTCGCAAAGAAATGATAACGCACAAGAATAATGTAGGAGGAGTCATTAGAACATATCCCTCTTGGAGCATTACAATGACTGCGTGAGGATGGCCATAAAGTGATCGAAGAAAACCTACTGGTGCTTGACCGAGGAGTAAGGTGTCGAACTTCATCGTTCGTTGGAAAATACATTGATATTGAACTGCCATTAAAAACACATAAAAATAAATAAAAATTAACCACATTGAAAAACATAAAACGGGAAAAGAGGGATATATCGACTGCGAGATAGAATACAGCACATGCAGTACAAGTCATTTAACACATAACTTTCTTGGAAACATAGCACTGTAGGCGAAGATTAATACACAACATTCGCTCCATGAATTCTTTAGCGCTATAAAACAAGTTGTCAGGAAGCAAATCTTTTACCTTGGATCCTTTTCCTACGTTCAGGGATCTAATTGATAATGGAATATTATGGTGTAAATGTGCAGTGGGAGCGATACTTTGGAGTCTTTTTGAGGTTTTGAGGCAGTTCAGAATGTGATGCATTTCATCGAATCATTTGTTCTCATGATATACCTTTGGTAGTGAGAATGGTTTTCAATGGAATGTGAGTTTTTGTGGATGAAGTTGACTGTTTCCAGAATGTATGCATATGAATGCATGCAAGATACTGCTTTCTGCATAAAAAGATTCAGGGGGATGAGTAACTGAACTGTTTTCATAACTTCCGTCATTCTTAAAATTTCATAAACCGTGCTCTGTCTTCCGGCCGGATCTGAGTTTTGATATCCGTAATGATTATCAAGGTTGGATAATCTCTTCTATGGCCGTTTAAGGGGTTCAATCGGCACTCTCCCACTTTATACGCACTCCGAATAAAACCCTCCGAACATGTAGGTAATTCGATATCTGTAATGTCCCAACGTTTATAAAACTGAAACTTTTGACGAAAGAGAATTCCACAAAAAGAAAGATGCATTTACAACGGAAACATTAAACACAGATGTCATTAAATGATTAATTCATCAGATGCTACGTATGTGTAGCATGTTCCTTTGCGACGTCGACAGCAGCGGAGAATTCAAGGGTGGAGGTGTTAGAAATGTGGAGAAACACGAGGGCGTACCCAGCGAGGGGCAAGAAAGGGGCAGCTGCCCCCCCTCTGGAAGCAAAAATCGCAAATGTCTTTAAGGAAAATAATATTTTTTCAAGCACATAATTTTCAAAACTAATAAAGAGAAGTTACAGTTTCCTTAAAATGTTGATTTCATTCACATTTTCCATGCTTAAATCTTACCTACAACTTGAACAACCACGGCTTGCCCCCCCTCGTTTTGATCCTGGGTACGCCCTTGAAAAGACAGAAGAATATAAAGGATCAAAGTGATCCACCGAGTAAATAAAGACGAAATGGTGACGAAGGTAGGAGAGAAGAGAAGCCTCATGAAAACCTTAAGAAGAAGACGGAACAAGTTTAAAGGCCACATCTTGAGACATAGTAGCCTCATGAAGACGATTCTCGAGGGACAAGTGAATGACAAGCATTGAAAAGGAAGACATCGAATGAAAGATATGGAACGGAAAAAGAAGGATGTGAAAGAAAAGAAATACAAAAAGTGTGTAATGATTAGCTGATGGGAGAATTGAGTGAAGAGCTGCTTCAAACCAATCTTAGGATTGTTATGGACCAGTGATAATGATGACGACGATGAAATTAAGTCGCCCAGTTGGTAGAGCACTTGCCTATTAGTCGAAGGGCAACGACTTCAAATACTGGATAAAACCAAGAAAGATTGGATTTTTTCCCGACGAATGGTGGCTGCGAATGTCTCTCGGGCTTCCCACCGGGTTATGCTCTCCATTTCTGCCGACGTTTCGATGAAATACTTTTTCATCGTCCTCAGGGTTGCTTGATGCCGAGTGCTCAGGTCACAAGGCTTACGTACAAGGTGAGCCAGGTGAGACCAGATCTAATTGGAGTAGCCAGATTTGGTTGTTCACGCCATTCCCGACGGCCCAACCAGGTGTAAAGCCCGAGAGACATAAACAGCCACCATTCGCTGGGAGAGAAACAAATTTTACAATGTATGATATTAGGTTTTCCCGGCGTATCAGCTGCAGAAAAGTTTATTGGGTTTTCCACCGGTTGATGTTTTCCACGTCTCCCGACGTTTCGAGCAGCGACTTGCTGTTCATCCTCACGGGGATCTTCCGATTGCCGTTCTTTGACAAGTATGTAAACCGAAGATCATACATCAGTCACCTCTACGGGAAGGAAACACATCGTAGCGTCCGTAAACTTTCGGACCTACACAAGGAGAAGGCAAAACTACTATGCAGTCTTGCTTTTCTTCTCAAATGCCGTGACGATATACAACAAAAATGGCGGGAAAAGCACGACACGCGTGAACCAATCAGGTTACACCTGACCTTGGATGGGATGTATATATAATAATGATAGTATCTTTATTTGCCTAACGATCAGAAAAAAGAGCAAATGGTTATAAATACAAAGATGATATAGACATCAAAATGAAATACGTAATTTTATCAAACAAATTATATTATTATACTTGTCAAAGAACGGCATTCGGAAGATCCCCTGAGCAGGAGCGCAGCTAGGAATTAAGGCTAAGGGGGGGGGGGGAGGGGTTTAGGCACAACTAATACTTAGGGGTGTTTGGGGGTGTGGAATACCCGCCAGGATAAGCGGGAGGTGCGGGGGTCCTCCTACAGAAAATTGCCAAGATAAATGGTTCAAAATGGTGAGTTTTACGGCTTTCGGAGGGATATTATATTAATATTTACACAATTCTGTAAGTAATATTAATCCAATTAAGTAAAATGGATTAAACTTATAAAAATGTCTGAGCTCTGGGGTGGGGGGTTTATCCCCGCAAACCCCCCTCCCCCCCCTCGCTCCGCCACTGCCCCTGAGGATGAGCAGCAAGTCGCTGCTCGAAACGTCGGGAGACGTGGAAAATATCAACCGGTGGAAAACCCGAGAAACTTGTCTGCAAATCCTACAATCTAAGGAATGTTGACCGCTAATGAGATGCTTTCGAGGTCCGAAAATCCCAAAATAATAATGGAAAAGGTCGAGACATCGAGGTACTTACGGCACGCTTGGAACTCGTCCTCTCCCTTCTCGCAGTCTTTGAGGTAGTTGCACACCCACAGCGAAGGGATGCACTTGCCCTCTGGACAGCGAAACATACCCGAGGGACACGTCGTGGCTGCCGTTGGCTCTGCAATTGAGAAGAAGAAGAAAACTACTCCATCATTCGTTCAATTTTGACGGAAAGTTGTTGTATAAATGTTACAGGGAGGCCATGAACGCTTTCCATCACAGCCATGTTGAATGTATGGCCACGCCAGTAAATAAGAAGTTACCCTTAAATTACCTCTGATACTTAAAAATGTTTGACCGGATCTACATTGATAGCATAAAGGACGTGGAGCGTATTTTTCAGACTTAACTGTGGAATTCTGATATACTATTTATAAAATAAAATTTACCAGCAATTTTCCATAAATTTTGGAAAGTTTGTACACCAGTACTTTTCATTAATTGTAATGCTAGAATCAATCATAATTGTCATTATGATCGATTATAGCATTCGCATTATAAATCAGGAAAATGCAATCATTAACGATTAATTTATGTTTAAAAACTTCTAAAAATTTGTCAAAAAAAGAGCAACACAGCATGGCGGTTTTTTCTTTTTCAAATTTCATTTTAAAATGAAGGGAAGTGCATTAAATGGAAACGTGGTCACAGAAAATGATGACAGAATAAAAGCGGGATGAATCGCAGTGTATGTTTAGGTGTCTTCTTGTGTGTAGTTTAGGCTGTCTTCTTCAACAATTATTGACACTGAGATCGATAAGAATCACGCTTGCGGAGAAATCTCTTATCTTTGGAGAAGCTGCCAGTGATTCCGTGGCTTAAAAGTTTATTTGTCCGAAAATAGTAACGCGCCGACCGGATAAGCACTAAATATAGGCACTGAATAGTCGTAAAGAATGACGGCATTTCTCTCAATTTCCGGGAATTGACATCTGAAAAATACATGAAAATATTTTTATTAATTGCGATATCCCGGGTATCCGCATTCGGGATGCAATTGTACGTATAAGTATGCTTGAATAGATTTATATTTTGTTTTTGTTTCTAGTTTTTTTTTCTATTTTTTGCATTTACCGAGTCTTGCTGTAGTGTTTTTTTTCTTTGAACCTTTGTCACATGATTTTTACTTAATTGTTGTGCACTTGTAAAGTATCTCAAGGGCCAAAAGGCCCACGATAATAAATTAATTGAATTGAATTGAAAACCTCTCCCATTAAATGAACGTGCGCACCCATTCAGACGGTTCTCCGAATATGAATTCTGATCGAAGTAATCGAGAGGAAAAATCAAACATTTCCCGCACGGAAATTTAGTATTCGGTAAATTTTTCTAATTAACTCACATCGCAAACGGAAGAAGAAGTAGAGGAGGAAAAATTTCTCAGGTAGATTAGGGGAATTTCAGCAGCCTTTAGAAGCAGGAACTATCGGTCCCTGGCCTCCCCACATTACGAAGAACACCGGCCCCAATCGACGGAAATCAATCTCAATTAGGAATTGGAGATGCGGAGGGGAGAAGAGCCACTTCTGGAAATTTCCAATGCACTTAGCGCCACGGGTGGAAGTGAAAAGACCGTGGATTAAAGAAAAAAACAACCGCCCTCCTTCCTTCATTCGCCAACTTCCCATTCTACGAAGCGGAAACCATTTCTGAATCGGATAAACGACTTGAAATTAGAGTGTGTTAGAACAAAAAAAAATCTAGCGAACCAGGTCTTCATAGGGTGCCACCTACGAGATAAATCATCAACTTATTCCTAATCATATCAACTCAACTCTTAAGTGATAGAAGGATGATCGCTACGCACCGCGCAAGCTGAGTCAGCCGAGGATTTCCGAACATGAACGACCACCGTGTACTTCAAATGGGAAATTGCGCAAAATTCAAATGCGAGGATCGAACGGCAAAAACGGGCGCTTAGCATTCTGGAAATTCATCTCCCAAATCGCAGTCTCAGCCGATTTGTGAGCCGTAAAGAAAATCCACAGTTGGATGAGTTCCCAAGCATTGCAATGAAGCGCAATGCGAGAGGTCATTTTCAAGATGGCAAGAAGCGCATTTTCTTGACTTCAGTAGGGGAGGGTTTATCATCATTACACTATTATTGGGCTTAGTGTTAACATCAAGCCGAATTAGCGTACCTAAGGGACTTCTTGAAAGAATGTACTACATCAGTATTCATCTGCGAATCTCGACTGTCCCTTGAATTCGACTTTCCTCTTCAATAGCAGAGGAAAGTCGAATCTCCTCCTTCATCAAAGAAATCGAAAGGTATTGATTGCGATTCGTTACCCACCATTAGTGTATTCATGATATATAAATTATTTGGTTTTAGAAATCACAGTTAAGACGAATGTTAACGGTCAATTTTAACCTCATTTGAAAAAGGCCAGATTGGCGCCCATGCGATGCCACTCCACGTGACGTCACAGGGACTTCGTTTCTATACGAGTAGATAGGAGTTTTACATCGTCTGAGATTACCAATGCATGCATGAGGCACAGAGCTCAGGGAAACATGTCTTAATAATCACCTATTAAAACTGCCTAAGGTCGGAAAGTTTCCTTCGTTTGATAAGGTATTAATAATCCTTATTTAAGCCAAGCGCTACCTGCTAGCAGGGTACTCTGCGTCCTGCGTCGTATCAGCGCTCAAAGCCTCGCTCCAAGGTCACCTTTATTGGCGGCAGCGGGAACCAGAACGACGTCACACGGGGTTTTTCCCGGCATTCATACTTAGCCGTCGCGTTTTCGCGCGCTTGAAAATTTTCACTTTTCATTCAATCGCGATAAATTGATATCGTCATTTAAAAATCTAAAAGCTTGAAATGCGTACTCCAGGAGTAATAATCTTTCGATTTAGGCAATAAAAAAATAATAGAAAACCACCCTATTCCTAATAAGTCTTATTCATTCCACAATTCCATCGGTAAAACGTATTTTCTTCCTTCCCCATTCTCCCCCTTCCCCATTTGCCTCACAATCTTTCCTGTAAAGCGTCTTCTGACATCCCCTCCCCGCTCAGTACTCGCTCCATCCTAACCTTCTGTCTCCTACGTATCCATTAACCTCCCCTCTCCCCCTTCAGATTCTCCTTCACGCCCACATAGTACCGAACGCCACCAGTCTTTTCGTACGAGCATTACTTCCAGCCTCTCCAGGTTTAATGTTCTTCCGAAAGACTGGAATCTTTTCACGGAAAGCAAATACAGATCCGATGGAGAACGCTCTCTCAGCTAGTATGGATTAGTTCGCAAATCCCATCCGTGCCCCTTGGAGAATCAGAATATTCCGAGAAGTCAATAACCAACACATTCGCATTTTCGGAGAAGGCATCCATCGTTTCCGCATCGGTGGAAACGTCACAATAATGAATGATTAATTACCCCGGAAAAGTCGATCAAGCCATTTGCGATGGGAGGAAGAGGATTTATCACTTCGAGGCTGAATGATACGACGGCGGATTCATCAATTAGTCATAGATTCAACGGTTCACAACATTCACTCCCATCTTCAACATGATATACCGTCACAACACCATAAATATATTTCTGAGCTTGTAAATTTTACAATGAAAACACAGATACAATTTATTTGAGGAAATCTTTTAACAATAATATTGCTTATGAAAAATATCGCGGTATTTCCCCTGTTTGTGGGCGTTAAAATGATAAATAACAAAGCTGCGCGCAAAATGGCTGGGAAAATGTATGGCTCTGAATATTTACAATTAAGGAATTACTTTGGACACAGTAGTCTATACTCTATAAAGTCCCCTAACGACCACTCATTCATTCATTCATTCACTCACTCATACAAATGTTTGGGGTGAACGAGACGAGATACGACAAAAAGTCTTATGAAGACCCCCTCTAAAATTGTCTGAAACCCCAGGAAAAATTATGAAAACTATAAATTTCCGATTATTTCTCTGTCTAATCATATGAAATTGAGCATGGGGATTAGTTCAAAAAATGGCCACCAAATTCCAGTGGCGGCGCGGCAGTCATACAAACGAACAATCATAGCAACATATTTGTTTATGCAAACAAGAGGAGCTAAATTGGGAAAGAAGATAAAGGAATTAAAACGAAAAACTGATAAATATAAGGAAGGAAATAAGGAAAATAATATTTTAAGTGTCTATTTCTTTGCGTCTTCTTTCCGCAAGAACAAACGTCTGTTTCAATCAAAGCGCATTCAAACGAAAAGCGGAGAAATATAAGGTAGGAAATTAGTTGTTGTTTTTGGTATATTACATCGAAAGTGTGGTGGTTATTAATTTCAAAGTTAACAAGTGCACTAAATGCCATTTTAGAAATATGATTCGTGCTGTTGACTATAGTTCGTATCTTGTTGGCGATACACGATTGTAGAAGAAAGACTTTTAAACAAGTCTTACATAATATAGGTAGGTAAAAATGATTATATTTTCATTTTTTGTGATGGTGATAACTTTTTATTTTTTTACGTTCTTTTTTCCGTTAATGTCCTTTTTATTGTACAATGTTATCCGTGAGCTGCAGGAGTGAATAGGCAGTGAATAATACAATATGGAAGATAAGTGCAAATAAAGGTATTTCTAATTCAATTAGTTGTCTTGCGAAAAGCACGTTTCCTTGAGTGACTAAGTTATTCAACTGTGAAAATTATCGAAATTTTGACATTCACAATGTCTTGTATACCAAAGGCTGTGATCCGTCACTCACCAGATTTATTGCGCATTGCGTTGGATATTAAAGCTGAGATATTTGTGTATCCCGATTCATTAAAACTTTAAATAGAGGTATTTCTGAAGTGAAATCATTCGCGATCAGGATAAATTATATTTCGATAAAATTCGTCATACTAGCCCCAATTCATGCTAAGGCGCATTTGTTCTAGATATTGATATTCAGTCCCTACGTAATTCGCTTACGAAGTGGAACAGCTGTTACATCTTATTCGTATATTTAGAATTTGGTTGAGTTTTGTGGAAAATAATTAATAAACGTGTTTTTCATTGTAATACGCAAAGTCGTTATGTTATGATATTACGTATGCATTGGGTATTACAGTGGAACGTGGTCTCAACGTTTTTTGTATTTGAATTGAATAAGTTAGAGAAACTCGTAGACATTTATTTTACTTTTTTTAGCCCCTCAGAAAAACGTTTCTCTTTATAAATATTTACATTCATATTGTAGCCTACGTACCATGCGCTCGTTTTATGTGAAAGTGGAAATATTGCTTATACCTAAGCTAGCCAGTTTAAAAGCAAACGATCCTTAAGTAACAAGTAGCAAACAAAAAGTGTAAGACCTCCCACAGTGAGCATAACAGGCCGTAGGCTTTTTTCGGGGGTGCCTAGGGGGGCAGAGCCCCCCCAGCGAGCAAAGCGAGTTTATTACATAAATCTCACAAATACGCAAAATCAATAAAATTTACACTCAACTGCTATTTTAAAATTACTAAATATCGTCAAACGAGTCTTGTTTCAAATGTGTTTTCGACAATACGTATTTCATTTTTTTAATGTATCCTTTCGTATAAAGTGATTTGACTTGAAGAGAAACCTAAAACAAGAATCATTCTCTTATATGCCCTCTATAAATACAGAAGGGAGACAGAATGCCGTAAATATACGCAGGAAAAGACTGAATAAGATTTATTTTCAAGTAAATAGGTAAGAAGGCAGCATCAACTAGGAAATACGAGATGTACCTTTCAATGATTTCAAATGACTCGTGTTTTGGCTAGTTTTTAAATTGCAACAACCACGGAAGTCCGCAAGTCTTTATAATTTTGGGAAATTAGGGTATTAGACCAGTGACATTTGTCGAATACTTTTTTCCGCGGACAAAGGGAAAAATACGAAAAAGTGGCGAGAATTCTTTAAGAAAGAAAGAAAATATACAGGATGGAATGGTTACGAGAGGAAGGAAAGAAAGGGACACAGAAAACGAAAGATAAAGAAGGGGATGGAGGGGAAAGTGGTGAATGAGGTGGGCCCACGCTGGGACCTTGCGGGACGCCCTCGGGGAACTGAAGAAAGAATAAGGAGGGGAGCGATTTCGGCTGTCGTGAGGAATTACCAGGACGATTTGACTGCTGATGCTGATGGGGATGGATTGGAAGGGAAGATGAAGAGCTGTGGTAATGTGAACGGATGTAAGGGGACGGAGGTAAAGAGAGAAAGGAGGAAAAGAGGCGGAAGTAAACGAATATCAGGGAACGAGAGGGAGGAGCCTTTCTTGGAGAAGGAAGGTATTTACAATCGACTTAGGAGAATTCCAAATATTACAAGCCATACGATTAACACTCAGCTATCACGTTCAATAGAAGATATTAGCCGTCGAGATTCGATAAATACATCATTGAGCTCCTATGCACTCAAAACAATGCAATATCGTTCGCTATGCAGCGCGCACGGGAGCGGTTTATAAGTCAGTTCGGGACATCCAAAAGCGACCGACTACCATGTATTTTGAATGGGAAAATATGAAAACTCCTGACCAGGGACATTGCATTTTGAGGAGCGAAAACTCTTGCTTGGAATATGGGAAGTGAAATCTTAAAACGGAAGTAATGTAAGAAAACATTCACCTTTTAGTAACGCCGGGAAATGAGTTCAGAAAATAAGATTCGTAAAGTAACTGAATAAAATTGATCGAAATGTGGAGTCTTAACAGCATCACGAACAGATGAAACACACCCACGTTGACTTTGTTTTAATGGAAAATTGAACGTACCTGATAGGATTAGGACCAAATCTATTTACTAAAATATTTGTTACGAATGCATAACCTTCAGATAAAAATAGGCCGACAAAAATTCATCCAGGTTCTTCGTAGAATAATATTCATATCGATTGCAGATGGTAAAACGTCGGTAAAGAGAGAAACCATGCTTCCTATCATAGCACTCCATTATCGTGTAAATGCTTTTACTGGATACGACCAGAAATATACCGGTGATATAAAAAATAACAAGGTGGATGTTGAGTCGTAACCTTTTTTTCGGAATGGAAAATCAACAACAAATAGATATGAAAATGAACTTAGCAAACTTCACATCAAAATTTAATTTTATAGTTAGGACAGTACAGTATTAATTTAGCAATTTCGAAGCCATCGTCGGGGATAAAAAGAGAGAGTGGAATGTAAAAACTGAATTTTCGTTCCCTATTACGCGTTTTCACAAAAAGTATATCCGCATATATTAAAAAGTGACATAAACCGGTTAGTTATAAAATAATGAACACATAATTTTAATCGGAAATTCCAGATATTATGAATACTATGACAAGATCATGATCCAAAAAATAACCCTGGGAGTTTTCCCTCAATACTATTCTCCCAATTTTTCCCACGCGCCCCAAAACTCTCGACGAATCGGAAGAATTCGCACGAAGTGCAAGCAAGCAAGATGGCGCTGAAAGGGAGGGAGTGAGGATACACTTGTCTGAATAAACACGCTATCCACCGACTCTCTCTCCTCCAAGCCATAAAAGCAGAAGCCTCAAGAAGTAAACTCCGAGGTTTGACTAGATAGGGGTCCCTCACAGGCGGCTGTGTACCGGATGAAAATCATTTCGTACCACTCTCTTATTCCTTCCTTTATCTCCGAGAAGAAGGAAGAAAGATTCCGTGCGGAGGAAAACTTCCTTCCACTTACAAGATTTTGAAAGTAGATTCTTCCCATGAGTGAACTTTATCGATCGTTATCTTGGAGTAAAATTGTTGAAAAATATGGATTTCTAAAGCGATTTTGCACCGTGGACACGAAGACGATTTCAGAATAGATATTTTGGGGTTAATGCATTTGTAAATGAGTATTACGCTTTGCTCAATGGATACTTGAAAAAAAGGTGATAAAAACACCGGTGGTTACACGCAAGGGTAAAAACACTAGTAATTTACCCTTATAAACACCCAAAATTCACGAATAATCTGGAAGAAATGTGGGGTGCGTACGCGCGTATTTTCAGATGGAGCCAACTGCCATTCATGAATATCACTTTTTTATTCATTATAAGTGGCGAAAATTCCTTTGAGAATGATATACTTTCAGATATACTTTCTATTTGAAGCCATGTGATCAATAGAAAATAATATCAACAAAAAAAAAAAGACAAAAACTACGACTTTACACATCTCATAGTTTTATTGTCCATTCGACGTTTTATCTCTGGATGTAATATAAATTGTTATAACAAAAAGAGATCAATCGTTATTCTAGTCCATGCAAATATTCAAGCATTGAAAGAGAATTCACAATACTGCATGAAGAAATCCCATTTATGAGCAAAAATCGGTCGGCTAAATTGAAGATGGACACATTTTGACATATTCACTACTAGTGATTTGAAACGCGGTGAAGTTTGAAGAAGAAGAAAACGCGGTCAGCAACTGCATTTATTTACGTCCGTAATTTTCCGTAAGATTTGTGGATTCCAGATAACGAAGATATTCTGCTCCATTACATTCTAAATCGTTTGTATCAAAGAGAGGGAAAATATATTTAAAGGGGAAGAAAACTTATAGGACTCGTAACCAGTATCGTAGAGGAGCTGAAGAAAATAAATAAATGAATCGCCAACCGCGTCACATGTTTGCCTTCGCAAACTCTCCTTCACAAACACCACGACCACTTTCATTCATATTCACTCACCCCTTCGAATCGAATAAATATGATGAGAAAATCCAATCGCTTCCTTCCGTTGGAGTGCCCGACGAGACCCAAGGTTTTCCAAAGGTTGGTTCGAAGGGGTCACTCAAGTCCTTCGCCCCTGAATTTCGCTCCCCCATACTCACGGAAAACGGAGAGATGAAGGTTGAAGAGGGAGACGATTTTTTCCATTACACTCAGATATTTGCGAGGGAAATCAGTAGTCTTTGGACGCAATGCATCAGCAGGTATTTTCGATCAAGGGGTCACTAGCTGCCTAAAAGGGAGCAAGATAGTCTAGTGGGTTCCCACATAGCACAAAATATCTTCTAGATATCTACAAAATATCTCGAGGATGTCTAGAATATATTACAAGATATTTTCCAGACATTAGCTGAAGACGTTCTAGATATTTTGTAGACATCTAGAAGATATTTTGTACTATGTGGGTTGTGGAATCAATTGGTCCGGGTTCAAATCCAGGTCGAAACCTTCGGAAATGTCAGTTGAGCCTCCTACGATCAAAAACCTCTTATACAATAAAGCAGCATGTCCTGACTGACTAACTCACAGCTCAAACTTCTTCTCAAGGGTGAATATTTAGTACAGTATCATGCATAACCTCATTAAGAAAGGAAATTTACGAGAAATAACTTTTGGGATATTTTTCACCCAATTAATGTTCAATTTTTAGCTTCCAAAGGAAAAGCATTGAAATTCGTTTACACCCTTGGGCCTGCTTTTTTAAGTTACTTACACTCAAGATATTTTGTGAAAAAAGAAAAAATTCATTTAATTCTGAAGTTCAAATTTGCCATGAGCTTCGTTCTCTCCTAATTATTGTACATTTTGATCCAAATCTATCCACTTTTATTCCAATTCTGCAATAGAAATTAATCATAGAAGTCGGGCGTAAACTTGCGTGCGTGTAAAACACATAATACAGCGAAACTAATTTGACCGTAATATACTCTCAACAGAAAAACACTGCTTTGATAGTATTGGTAAGCCCATATTGCGTTCACTATCCGTTGAAATTCAACAGGTACTACATTCCACTAGTGTATTTCGAATACCTATTAGCAGTAGTTGCCGACTACGAAAAATAATCCACGCCTCTGTGCCCGGCGAGCCTGCTGAGAATACGGCGAATCTCTCAGACGATAGTCTATACTCAGAACTAAGAGGCACACTCTAAATTAAAACGTCTTTTTGCCCATATTTGTTGTTGGTGCCCAATTTTTTATCGTTACCTAGGGACCGACTCACGCCGGAGAGACCACCAGCGTCGTCAGCGCAACAATAATTACTCTCGCATGCCTCGCCGCCGCTGTCCAATTTTCACTGTGGGCTCACTCGTCAAGCCATTAGCTAACTATTCATTTACGGTCATGCACTATAATCACACATGATATGTTTCTCTAATGTAAGCTTCCTCTGAAGATCAATGTTTGCGATAATATAACTCTTTCGCCCGCAGGGTCGTTTTATGGCAAATATACCCAGACACAAATAACTGTGACTAGAGCAGGGAAGCTACAATCTCAGCCTACACAAAGATGCGAAACCTTTTCTACGCGGGTGTTTACCTATTTATGGTACCTTTTACGGCAAAAAAAACTTATTTCAACCCTTTTTTCTCGGCACAAAGACATCTAAGCTGACATGTCCAAAAGACCATTAAATCGTGGGAGTAGTGGTGTCAGTTCATCGAAATGAGAGGAGAAAATGGAGGCTTTTGAATCCTTTAAAAGTTTGTCCTCGCGCGCTGTATGAATAAAAAATCTCGGAGAGTTGTGAGAGCGTCAGCGGCAGGCCCAAGTCCGAAATATCCCATTTCTCTTGTCACCAGTGCACAACGGTTGCCACGGGGCAACAGGAGAACTTCGGAAGGAAAGTCCAGAGCTTACCCGCCACGCCCCCTTCGCAAGTGATCGCCTTTTCACAAGTGACGCATTACTCATTTGGAACTTTCGCTATCATCATGAAATTTTCAGGACATCTAAAGTATATATTTGTCAACCCGTAATGCTGTTGAGTTCATGATGGCCCTAGTGGGAGAAGCCTAGAATGCAACCAGGACGTTACGCTAGCTACGTGTATTAAAAAAAGCATTTTCGAGGAAGAGATTTGAATTTATAAATAAAAGTAAAGAGAATAGGAATTTGGGATTAAGGGATAGAAAAAATAAATTAACCGATGATAGGCTGTCTCTCAGGCATTTGAAAATACATCGTCGAGCCCTATACTGTTAACCCTTTATAACCCAATGTTGCTTCTAAGCAACATCAAAAATGTTTAAACTTTCAGCTCTATTTAGGAGATATCTGAAATAAATATTATTTCGTCCGGTAAATTTTATTGACGAAATATTTAACTGCCAGGATAATTATCATTGAATGTAAAATTTTCAAGTTTTCAGAATGAATAATCTTGAAATTTGATTTCTCCCGGAAGCAGCTCTGGGTTAGAAAGGGTTAATTCTTTCTTGGAAAAATTTCACTGATTTTAAAGGTAAGGGAACGTTCTCCGAGTTTCGCTAACTTGAAGATGGCTGACTGCTTGTTCTCCGAAGTGATAGCGGGGAGGGATGATTAGGATGATTGGGAAGAGGGAAGAGGGGGCGGGTTGACGACGTGGTGTCGCACTTTAGGCGAGTGGATTCAGAGATCAATGCCTTTCCGCCTCATCTACTCTCTCCTTTTTTGGCAACGCATTGCTCATTTTAATCGCAGGTATCTATTTTTCAATTCTCCTGGTACAAAGAATATACTTAAAAAAACATTTTCTTGCATCTCAAATATTTATAAAATACACATGATAAAATACTGAGGTGAAATCTTCAATTTTCAGATGCAGGAAAATTCATCAGAAATAGAAATTGAATTAAAAAATGCACATACCCTTGAATAGCCCTAGGTTCGAACCATCTTCGGAGGTACATTATTCATTTACGAATTCTGCGGTAGTTACTTCAGCGGCTACTACCTCAATCTTTGTAATGTGGATTTCAGCAAGTTGTTTGATAGTGGTCTTTTAGTATAACAGTTTTTAAAAATTTCGATGTATTAAACATTTATAGCTTTATCTGCGATATTGCGGTGAATAAAATTTGCTTAAATACTTTCCAGTCTATATCTAATGACCTTATGATAGTCCCATTAAAAACGACAATTTTGACAAGTATCGCTTTTAAACGCAAAAGCAATGTAATAAATATCAGTTGATCCATTTTCAAGCGTATGTTCCCTATGGCCATTTTCTTAATTCTACCTTCGACTTACTTTTCTCCATGTCGTCAAAATTCGTTTCATATTCCACTACATTTACAAGTCGGTATTTTTTATTTGTACCAGTTTTCCCTTACGTCTTTTACTGACTTTTTAAACCCTCATTTCAGTTGAAAGAGGAAATTATTTTCAGAAAATAAATTGTTTATCTGAGCGGGATATCGTTAGCATCATAAACGTTCACATAAGAACACACAATAAAGGTGAATTTAAAATCTGTTTTTCTTTATTTAAATTATATTTCAAAATCTTCCAAGCCAGCGAGGGTTGAAATTGGAATCTAAGCTGAGGTGGACGTACACATGAAATCACATACCTACACCAAGTCACCACAAGACTCTCTTGATGCTTTTATCCTAAGCTAATTGGTGCAATCTCACTATCTGACGTTATACTCCCAGAAACATCCTTTTAAACTAATACAACGGTTTACTATCCACTATAAAAAGTCATGCTTTGGAATGCACAAGATGGAGAAACACGATTGGCGCTGAGTTTCGAGGAAAGAGAAAGGGATTTTATGCACGATTTGAAGCGATTTACTCCCGGTTAGGGGAAAAGTTTCGATATTTGTTCGTTACGCACCCGTTTAGCTTTTATTGTGCACTCAAAAGATGTCCCAAGCAAGTGAAGCTTTCCACGAACACGCTTGTTCAACCGAGGTGCATTCTTCCTTGTTTATTGGCCGTCAGCGGGAACAACGAGTAATGACGTTCACTTCCGTCATAAAAAACGAGGTTAAACAGTGAGCGACTGGGACGCGCCATGCTTCTTGATGTGACAAAACTTTCTTCATTCGCCGACCTTTCCCTTCATTTTCGGGAGCATAGCTCGGAATCCCTTTCACCACTTTATGAGGATGCTCCTCAACCAAAACCCATACTTACGTCTAGATCTCAATTTTGAGCATAAAATGGTATAGAGACCATGGCCGTAGCGAGCACACAGTTGGGGGGGTTGAAACCCTCTCCCAATATGCTCAGCATGTAGCATCTTTAAAGTTCCCTTTCCAAATTAACCTCCCCCTCTGAAATGTACCTTCTACCCCTAAACTCCCCCGATTCCCGGATTTTTTTCCATCTACGATTTAGATAGACATCATTGCTAAAGGGGATCATTTATCATCCTGCAGTGTGATTTATTGAGCCGATTACAAGTCCAGGAGCGCCAAAATTTGACGACAGTTTAACTCCTTTTTTCCATGATAATTATATCGCACGCAATGGAAAAAAATTAATTTTATTCTCAGAATAGATTGAATCAATTGCTGGGTTACGATACCGAGTGGCCTAAAAATACAGTTTTCATAGATTGATGGCAAAATAAAGTAAGCAGACGATCATAGGTTGTGCATAGAGGAGTCATCAGTCCGCCCCGCTCAAGCTTAATTAATTACTGTTGCCACTTTGGGCCCATTTCGACCGGCTTACAAATATGTCCGCATCGCGGCGATGAACGCAAAATCGCTAAAAATGCATCTTAAATATCCTAAAAACTAACAAATTTTTTGTTCAAACGAGGGACTTTTATTTTCAACAGTATTTTTTCCCCCTCTTGCAGTTTGAAGAGCTAGCAGACGGGATAAAAATATTTGAAAGCAGCAGTTAAAGAGAGAGAGCATTGATGCTTAAATCGACGAGGCAGGGGATTATAAATCCAGGTTAGAGTGAAGGATGTTGGGCAATCGGGGGTAGAAGAGAACAGGATTTATTTCGAATGCATGATACGGAATTAGTCTTGTTGTGAATTGAAAATGGAAAAAAATTTTGGAAGGCAGTAGGATTCGCAAATTACTCCATGTAAAATAAATTTACTTGCAGAGTACTTCAATAATACTTCAAATTTGTTTTTTGCCCTGGGTCACTATTGCATATTTGCCACTGATTAGATGAAAAAATAAAATAGCGTAAGAAGATGATGTATTTCAAGATACATCACAAGCACCATTCTCAACAATAGTACTTAAATTGGTGGCAATCTACCACCTCCGATGATAAACGAAACGAGTTTCACTGTTGGTGACAAATTAGACTGTTGGATTCCTTTTTTTTTAAGGAACAAGATACTGAATATGAAGGTGATTACGTGAAACGACCAAAAGAAACCGCATATCCGTGAAACATTGCTCGTGATGTGCGGCTGACGGATAAAGCGACGGAAATGTCATCCGGAGAGTGCATTGGTTGACGAGACGCGAAAGGAAGATTAATGACGCTTGATTTGACGAAATGGAAATTGATGACGACACATTCGGCAAACGATCCAATTTTGATGGCTTTGCAATCGTAATTTTTTAATCGCCAGGGAGATATGTCTCTATTACGTGTTGTTTCGAACAACAGGGGGGAAAATATTGAACGCCTCTGAACCTGTAGGAATGACAACGCTGCCAGGGCGAATACCAAATTCGAATGATACATACGGTTATAATTTCTATACTGATTTCACTACAGGCTACGCCCTTCACCTACTCTATCTCTGAAATTTAGTTAAATAAAGAGATTTATTGGTAACTCAATTGAGACAGAAGCATTATTTAAAATATGATCAGACGAAAACTTAAGAAATAGAGCTAATTTGTTCCATTTCGTATTCATTGTACGCGTTATTATGATTAATATTATTATTATAGTATTCTACCGATTAAGGTAGGTTTCCATGGAGTGTTCAAGAAGTGATCTGGAAGCCTCCCTTTCCTTCCAGCACTGCCTTCTTCAATTCACTGTAAGGCCTACTCCCTTTCAATCTATCTAAAAATCCTATTCTTTTCCCTCCCTTCCCTCGTTTCCCTAACATTCTACCCTCTAACACCATTTTCAACATCCCCTCCCCGCTAAGAACTAACTCCATCCAAACCTTCTGTCTCCTCCGCATCTCACCCAAAAGCTGCCTCTCCTCGCCAACCACATCCAGCACTTCGTCGTTCCTTTTCCTCTCCGTCCATTTCACCCTCTCCATTCTTCACCATACCCACATCTCGAATGCGTTATTATGATAGTAAACCAAAATTTCAGTCAATGCGGTAATAGTCGTGTTCTCTCTCTTTTTCTTAAAGACGTAATTAAAATTCATATTATTTATAGCAATCCTAACTCTTCCCAGATGGAATAGACTTGCTTGTAATAATAATAATAATAATAATAAAATGCCTTTATTCGGGCGAGGTTGAGACTGGAAAGTCCCCTCTTCCACCAAACCCCTCGATAACGTCAATGCAAGCATATCATAAAATATTAGACAAACGTTTACAGTACCAAGAATATACAATATACACTGTTTGTGAAATGTCAAAAAAAAAAATATAAACAACTATACGTGACATTTTTGTGTAAAAAAGATTTAAACTTGTAAGGAGAGTTGGAAGAAGAAGCAGAATATAGAGCACAGAACGAAAATAGGAGTATTATCATTATGTTTGCCTTGTATTGAGTTGTACTTGCTTTGTTTGCGTGGCTGCTTTTTTCTCCATCAGGTTTATCAGGAGCGAGAGAAATTTTAGAAAATTGGGGCTGATAAATATCTTGTTCACTATGGTTAATGGAAGTACTCAAAATACCTTTTTTATTTTTTTTCCTTCGCCATGCTCTCTCCATGAGAGGAATGCAGATAGGAATGGGTTTAATTCATTCCTAGACGGACTCCATACTAGAAGTTCGAGCGATAAAATTATACGGTGAAATAGAGATCAAGATATTTACTTCACACAAAGAGTGTAAGGAGAGGGGGTTTTAGAGAGAGGCAACGGGCGGATCAAAGAATTCCCACGAGTGCACGAGGTGAAGTAGTTGATGAGTGCACTCTCGTGAACTCCTTTCAAACGAGTCGCCGCATTCACAGAGTTAGGAATAAATAAATAAATAAACAAAAAAACTGAAGGGGTTAGCCTGCTAATTCTCGTAATTTCCACCTTCGAAAGAGATTGCGTCTGAATTTGCATCCGCGCGGATTGGGAGAGTTTGATGAAAGGCAGGTGCGGGCTCTCTCGATGGGAAAGAACGAAACCAATTCCACGGAATGAGATGAGGAAGGATTGTGGGTCGACAAAAGGGATACGGTGCGGGATGGGGGTGTTGGGAGGGGGGGGTCGGGACCCCTTGGAGAGATAGGGCAGTGGTGGGGTCCGAAATGAAAGGACGCCGAAGGTGACGATGGGACACGCACCTTGCACAGATTAACAGGCAGGATAGCGGAAGAATAAGGTAAAAAAAAGGAATTCGACCACTTCGAGCGGAGAGCGGTCGAATACGGCGAATATGAGCACCGTGCAGAGTGTTTTAATATTCCGGTGAGAAGTTCGTTAAAAAAGCAAGCATTTATGACCAAAGATCAATATAAGCAGTAATCAATGAGACTGTTGGTTTGATGTAGAGCTCCACTCAAATATTTATGTTTATATTGCAGGTTGATTACGGCTGTTGTCGTTTTCTCGCGCTCAGATCCACTGCTCTCCGTTTCCATGGCAATCCTCTTCATCTCCCCTCAATCTTCCCACTGCCCTCCGTGTTCAATGTCTCCGATTCCCTCTTACTCTTCCTCCTTTCAGTTTTTCCGGAGATATCAAGTCCAATATCTCCCAACGCTATCTGGCGCCAGCAATCCTATTAACATGGTCAAACCAGATTTGTATTTTAACCATCTACCTCGTCGGGTAAATCGATTTTCTTTTCCCATTCCACCATCTTCATTACTATTTCGTTTCTAACTTTGTCCAATCTACCTTTTCTGCAACTCATTCCCATTAAATATTTCTCAGTCGTAATTAAACCATTTATTTTACTTTCCTTCGTGCACAATACCTCCGTTCCATAAGTAATCACACTCTCAACTATTTTTTTAAATAAATAATTTTATTTTTATACTAAAATGTTAATTCCATTGAATATAACTTAGAGCTTCAATGACATTTCATCCCTTCTCAACTTTGTTGCTATAAATGTCTCCTGGTTAATACTTCCACTTTCCCCAAATATCACTCTTAAGTACTTTGATGTTCCACTCTCTTCGCTTTCTACTACAAAATCGAGTAAATAAGATTCATTTTCAAATAAAGCGAGACTCAAGCAATAGTAAAAATCTGGTTTGAAAAAAGGTGAAGAAGATGAGATGACGTTTTTCTCTTTCGTATACATCATTCTCTTATTCTGCTGCCTCAGTGAAATCTTTGGTGACGCGGGAATAATCACGTTTCCTGTTTTTAAAAATGACCTTGTTTACATTAATACACTTCTCTAAAGGCACGACGCCTTTGAATTGAATATAAACTGTACTTCTTATTCAAATGTTTATAACTGTTCTAATTGAGATTAGGGTACAAATGATTTCAAACACATTACAATAGCAATATTATTAAGAAAGAGAAATTTAATTGTAATGATTATATTTTTGAAAAATTTACTCACGGTTAAATGCATTCAGAGATGTAATTATATTTTGTTTGATTGCGGTGTATGCTTGTTTTTTGCCATTTGATATGAGTCTGAGCTGCCGTATTGTATATAAAAATTAACTATTTTTTAAGCTCGATAGATTTATTTTACGCGAGCACCATAGCGAGTTGGAACTGATGTGAAATAATACCAAATAAAATTAACAAAGATTTAGGCTTGTGTTACCGATATTCGCAACCGGCTAAACTCCACTATCATGGGGGGTCTTCGACGAATGGATTAGCATGATGGAATGAGCCCAATTCGAAACTCCGAAGTATTTCGCCGCCCGCAAGCAACACAACGTACACACGTAGTCGCCAGGCAGCAGCTCCAGAGAAGGGAACCTCCTACCCCCAACCCTTTGGCCACGTGTTTGCCAAACGTTGAAGAGTTTTGGTTGGTTGGGGAATGGGCTGGGGGGATGGGGGGTGGGGAGTGGAAGTCAGCGCGATGTTCAAGGATGCGGCCCGTCTCACCGCACACACAAAATCAAAGCTGCGGACGAGGGAGGGTGTCGGCGTAAGGTTTAGGATCGTGGAAGTTTGGGAAAGGGTGGGTCGGAGGGTGGGTGGGTGGAAATCCCTGTGGCGAGTGTGGGAGTCCGTGTGAAGCGAATTACAACGACCAACTGGACGGACCAGAAAGCCACTTTGAATCTGAGAAATGCGCGCGGGAGGCGGGGGAAGTATGCACAAACACACACCGAATGATACGAAAAAAGCCCCGCTTAAATTCCGAAAAACATAGAATAACTTGTAAAATTTTAGGTTTTCCCGGCGTATAGATTGATGAAAAATTTCTCGGGATTCCCACCGGGTGTGGTATTGGGTTAATTCTCCCAACGTTTCAATGGCTGAGTCTGCCATCGTCTTCAGGGGTTTACTCTTAATGGTACTTTTTTTACAGTACTTATTTATTTTCCGCACACAACAATAACGGCAACCAGGGATATGAATAAATAATTAAATAAATAAGTACCGTAAAAAAGTACCATAAAGAGTAAACCCCTGAAGACGATGGCAGACTCAGCCATATAAACGTCGGGAGAATTAACCCAATACCACACCCGGTGGGAATCCCGAGAAATTTTTCATCAATAGAATAACTTCTTTGTCTTTCTCAAATTTATTCAGTGAAAAAAGTAAAAAAGTATACTCGTGTGTAAGAGACCCTCTCTCATTAGGTGAATCGACCCGAAGGTTTTCATGAATAGGTGAGGATAGGGCTCCTCCACACTAAGCCAAAGGTGCTTGATAATCACTATTTCGAGGTAGAATTCCTGGGGCGCAATGCGATTCGAGAAATTGTCTTTTTTCTGGGTGCCCAAAGGCTACACCCGAGATTGGAGCCAATAAACCCACAGCCTGTGCCATTATCATCTGGCAGTGAGGCTAACATGCTTCCTCTGCGAGATCGCTTGCTCAGAATTATCCTTCTTTACCCTTCACACTATACATATATGTTGTTATAATTTAATCATTCTCCAAATAATACGTAGAGACGCTTTGATGAGCCATACTGAATGCATCTCTAAAATTATTTCATTAAAATGGACTGGAGACTGATGAATTATATACCATATGCATTACCACATTTTTAGAAGAAGTGGAGAGAAATCTCTGATTTTGAAACTTGCTGCATATACTATTAAAGTTATGCAAGAGAATAAACAACGTTCACTAATACACAGCATATTCTGTCATGAGTAATATTGGAGAGATTTTAATTAATTTTTTGAATGATGGACATGGACACCACAGCCTCGACAATTGAGCCAGACATATGCCGGATGAAAGCTTTACCCGGCGATTGAATTTGTTGGCTATTTAGCCAAGTCCACAATGCCTGAAGAAGTTACCGCGAATTTTACGAGAGAAGCAATCGCGAGGTTCAAATGCCAACTCCTTTGTCCCGCCAGGTGGAGAAGGGGGTGACATCACAGCCTCCATAGGTTAGGCGCTTTGGTGAATACGCTAACAGACAACCACGTTTTTCGTTGCAGATGTTCAAACGGAAAGGAAAGGGTTCATTAGCAGACTCGTCTGGCCGGGTCTCTGCAGCATTGATGAAAGGGTGGGTCCATGCTCTTTTTATCTGCCTCTCCGCGGATTAACCGTAGGGGAGACTAACATATTCCTTGTAGTCGGTAATGGAGTGTGCGGTCCCCAGCATCGTTACGAATCCCGCCACCAGAGCTCGTTGGTTTAGTTCCACCGATTCTGAATGCGACGCCGCTTATGCCTTTAGATGTGTTTCGGTGCCTCATCAGAGATGGCGCCAGTCCCAAAGCCTAATCGCGTGGGGAATACGTCAGGGAGGTATACACACGCCCAGCAGCCTCATGATTATTGTGAAAGGTGAATGGAAGAACGAAAGAAAGAGCGGTGGAGAGGATTTCGCAACTGAGGATCATCCGAGGAGAGGAAATAAAGGAGACGATTCAGAAGACAACGCTGGAAGAAGGGACAGGTGGTGATAGGGACAGACAATGGATAAGGCATAGGGATAGGGCATTTAGTCGTCTTTCTGGTGTCTTAATTACTCGCATACCAATCACGTCATCAACTTGTAATTTTCAGGCTAAATAAAGTAGATATATGACGCAGTGTTTCAGGTTTACCCAGCGGGTGACACACATAAAGTCTCAGCGGGTTTTAATCCGGGTTAAAATATCCACCAAAGCTTCCGACGCTTCGTTCAATTACCAACCTAATATGCTCAGAGCTGAGAAGGATCGAGAATTCTCTGGCGAGAGTTATGCGTCCTCTTAAGCCAATTCACAAAACACCAAGCCAAGCAATTAATCGAGTATCCTTGCTGGTGCGAAAGTTATCCTTTATAGCGTGATATAGAGCTATTATAGTGGTTACTATGCCTAACGACATAAACAAACTCTTTGATGCCATCATGATTATTATTATTGATAGAAGGACGCAGTGCATCGGGCAGTCACTAAGTAATGACTAATTAATGTACGAGAAGGTATTATATAAGAGAGAAGAAGATATGAGATAAATCATAATTACGTTATAAGGTAGAAAAAGATTACAATATGTTATAATTACGTCATCAACTTGACAAGATCACAGCAACTTTTTTTTATCTCCATTTTTACTTTAGCGGAAAGAGCTCGCAACATTTTCACGGCTGTGCAGAAGTGTAATTTTATACCTCGTTCGAATGTGCCAATGACGAAAGTATTTCAAACATTTCGGTTGTGGGAGAAAGCAACTGGTCTGCCATCCGAGGTCTGTGGTTTCCACCAAAGTTCGAGCATTCGAAATCAGCTCAAACATTCGTCCCTCAAACTCATGAGTTTGGTATTCATAAAATACACACCTTCAAGGCAAAGGAACCATACCTGGAGATAAAATCCAGGTAAGTAAATTACGCGGTAAAGGCATATTTTCCCGATAACCTTTCATTTCGAAAAATGAAAAGGTGAAAATGTTTGGTGGATAACATAACATAGGGCGTATTTATTTTGCGAATATGAGTTTTTCAAATAATTAAAAACAATAAACCTGTCAAGTTCCCATATTACTTGGAGTAAAAATTTTCACAAAGTCAAAACATACTTTCAAAATACTTAATCCATTTAATAATTATATGGATGTAATCCATGCAGCTTAAACAAGTACAAAAGTAATTTCCATTTTAATGAATAAATTATTCATAAAATTCTTAAAAAAACTTCCGAATTATTAATTATTTTTTGATGGAGAGATATATTATTTAGCCCATTACGGCCGTCCACAGGGCTTCAATATGTCACTCAGAGTTTGGCCTAATCTCACAGATTTCCTACTCCCTATTAAGCGGTCATGGCCTCTCAATTTTCTCTAATTTCATCAGATGCAGATATATACTCACATACTTATCCCCAATCTAACGTTGTCGCAATGAATACCTAACTACAGACAGGAGGGCCACCAGCCATTTTCTTCCCCTTCGGGAATCTTAAAGCATATTGCTCCATTGAATGTCTATTTCTTGGGATGAACTTTTCTAAATAATCTGACAAAGGAACGCCAAGTTAAATTTCACGATATTTTGAAGTGGCCTCATAAATCCGTCGAATCTCATCTTTATGGAAGGAAAAAGGATAATAATTAGTAACGATAAAGTCAATATAGGGTCAGATAATTTGAAAAGAAATTTTTTTAAACATTTAAATACACTCGTGGGAGCCAGGATGACTCAAAGACGATGAAAATTCGATCTATTACCGAATTCTTGAATCAACCTTTTGGACTTAAAGAGGGAATGAAACACTGCTAACATTTCCCTTTAATCTCTCGATTAGGCATTTGCTCTACGAACGAGGGAACTCGATTTTTTTTCATTTTTGCAGCAGCGTGGTAGTCCCTTTAAAGAAGCATTGAAAAAAGTTCAAAAGAGAAAAAAAAACACAATATTAGGCTCATGGGGTGAAGGAGGAAAAAAAAAGGTAATGTGGAGGATACGAAAGGAGGAAAACGCGGGTCGCGCTTTGGGGAAATCACGCGAGCTTCTCTTTAAAATTCATCGCCGCCGCCGCTGCTGCCCTGAATAGCCGGAACCGCCACGTGCGTGCAGACGGAAAAAAGGCGGGAAAACGAGAGAGAGCGTGTCGTTAAGCGGGCATGGAGAGAAAATTGGCCAAAATCGAATGGGGCGATACAAAACATGAGGTGCGCTATATTCCGTTAAGGCCAGAATGAACGTCGTTAGCAGAGGAACTAGAGGAGACAGTAAAAAGAAGAAAAACAAAGTAACGAAAGGGACGCCTGGTCTAAACTAAAAGAACGCCGACGCAGTTGCGTCGAAACGACTAAAGCTGTCTCGAAAAGCGAAGGCATAGCATGCGAAAATATCCGTAAATATGAGAGGGAAGAAATAGCACCGTTGGCCGGTACCGCGCTGGTATCTCGTGAGCCTACAGTGGCGTGTGAGTAAATGCATTTGAGCATGATAATTTCTGCATTCACGGAAGAGGCTTATTTTTAATTAAAGGTTTGCAAAAAGTTGAATTCTTGGCATGCCATAGACTACGGGAGCTCAAAAACAAACGAACATTGTTCCGGTGTCCGAGCAACAGATGACTCATCCTCAACTTTAATAAATATTATTATTTACTATTCAATGATATGAATTCGTTGCCGCGAGAAAGTATTAAATATAATTACATTTTTTCTTCTTATCTTGACCTCATTTAATTACTTAATGATAAAATAATTCTTGGAGTATAGGTCAAAAATAAATTATAGTAAACTCAAAAACTAAAATAAAAATAATAATGGTACTAAACATAGAGAACTCGAGGCAATAAAGATGAAAAATGGAATGGGGTAAGTACTCTGAAATTATAATTAATCACAGGAAATCCATATAACATTAAGTTTACAAGAAACAAAAACAAATTAAACTCACCTAACTCCCGACCTGTTCCACTTTGTAATGTTTAATAAATAGGAAGTCTTTGATTAATAAAAAACACCCTTTACATAAGCAAGAGTTACGAGGATAAAATTGAGTAAGTTCTAATGTTGGAATCCCAAAATTTCAGGGGTTTCAATGATGGACAATTATTTTCTGACACAGAGTAGGCCTTTAACAATTGTAGATCGGCAGTGGGCTACAGAGTCGGTGCTCAGATTGTTTTCTATAATTGGAGTCCGAGTATGTCACGAAAATGAAAATGGTTCCTTGGCCCGAGAAGAAAGCTGGTGATAATGGTAACGCACGCTCTCTGACTTTACACAATGACCCTTATTTTGATATATTAAAAAAAGGAACATTAATTATTAGCCTCGAAGTGCAATGGAGTGTACAAACACTGAATAACACAGTGTGTCCATATCTAAGCCACAAACAGACATCGTTCGGCCTTGAGGCTTATTTATTGTCATTGTTAATGTCAAACTAATAGGAAACTGAAACCGTTTGAAGTCAAATGGTACATCTGTTGGAATAATAGGGATGCGTGGTAGTAATACATCATCTCTTTGGAATTTGCCATTCATAATTTATTGTGATAGAAAGAGATTTCAAACAATACTGACGGTCGTCAAGGGGACAGTAAGCCAAAAACGCTGAAATATCAGCTTTTTTGGATGCTTTTTTCTAAATTCACCGTAAATCAAGTGGAAAACGTAAATCGATTGCAATAATGAGAATGTGCATTTCTTTCTCTTTCCAATGGTCTCTTTCCAATGGTCTCTTTCCAATGTCTCAACTTAATGTGACCATAATCACAAATTTTAAAATGCAAAAGAAAAAAAATCTGCAGTTATTAAACAAGAACTTTATATATATTTCTTACGGAAATGACTAGGGCCCCATTCCAGGGCCTCATAGGCCCTGGAGAAGAATTAAAAATAGTTTACAACATATTCTCAGTCCTATTGAACATGCACACCAAATTTCACAGGAATCGGTCCAGCCGTTTAAATCATATTTTAAATACACGATATAACGATAATGACAAGTCGGTGTGGAAACCATCGTCGGACATTAAGTGCGCACAAATTGAGTGCTCTTTTGCTCATGCTTTTGGACTCGCGCGTACACATGCTGATCGGGGGGGAGGGGGGCAGCATGGAGCCAAAGCAAGAATTAGAGGCGCAACTGACGTGAAAGAGGGACGGACGCATCCGAGTTTACCTTCCCGCCGCACCGCGCCGCCACCGTGGACAGAGTAAAAACGGGCCCAGCATGACGTGCCCGAACAGTGTTTGTGCCTGAGCACGTGGGCGAGAGATTGATTCGTCGTCAAACGGTAGGACAAAACACACACGCAAACGAGAGAGGGCGCACAAAGGCGCAGCGGCGGGCGTTCCGCAGGGCTGGACTGTTTCCTGAATCGGCCGCTACGCGCGAGTGGAGCTCTGCTCGTCGGCGTCGGACCACATGGCGCTCCTGAACATTCGGACGAGATCAAAAGGAGCGAACGCGCTGAACGACGAATTAAAAGTGCGGGACAGAAAATGGCGAATAAAGAGAGACGGACGACTAATTCAGCATCCACCCTACCAACGGGGAAAACATCTTACTCATTATCTTTTCGAGTTTTCAAAGCTGTGGCCTCCAATTTAATATATTTTGATCAAAAAAATCAAGAGCGCGCTCAAAGGGGAAAAAAATGAAGAGAGTGATGATACCAGTTCAACAATGAAACTTCCAACAACCGAATTACCCTTAAACGGGAATGAATCTATTAGGCAAAAGGATTAAGATCAAACGTGGCAAAAGTCTTTAAGTAACCTTTTCTTCATTCTCGCTTTACTTTCTAGGAGGAAAGTGTGAAAAAACGAAAACCTCGATCCTATGGAGGTTTCAAAATATTTTAAAAATTTTGACTGTACTTTTGATCAACTGAGGGTCATAAAAAAATTCCCGCGCTATTTTTTAGGGTATTGATAATCCGTATATGTGTAAAATGTCTTGGGCCAGAACGTATCTGAGCATAGGAAAAAAGCCATGTACCTACTGACAAATTATACAAATGCTATTTTGACGAAAACTGACGCAATGGTTCTTGTGCCTTATGAGCAACGTTAAAAAATAAAACTAAGAATCGTCAGCGGATCACTCATTCAGTTATTAGCAAGTGAATGCGGTAGTTGGAGTCATATCACGTAAGTTAGGTATTACGTGAAAATGGCGCTACGATCAGCTAAAATAACTAGAAGTAGTGTTGACTTAAAAAGTATTACGTTTGAACTTTACACCTTCTCTGTAGGTACGTTAACTTTGCTTTTTAACATGAATTTCGTCTGTGATACTAAAACATTTATTTATCAAAATCAGCGAAAAATGTTCCTTTTGAATCGCGCAGTCGCATACCACAGTCATCCTTCAAGAGTTTGGAAAAATGTGCAGAAAGGACAACAAAAAGATAGAAAATAGACAAAAAAATTTGGATCCGCCGGAAAAATGGAGGACAGATCCTATAGGATCTGTCCTCCATTCTTCCGGAGTATACTATTATGATCTGTTGAAGTGCCAAAGCCAGTTTCCCATATTTTGATTAGTTTACGATGACATCACGGAACAGCTGCTGGAAAGTATAACTATTCCACAAAATGAAAATTGGAGCAACCAAACACTCGTGAAAAGTTAAATATTTTGACGATAACTCACAGAAATACATCAATCGAATGGCGTATATTTGTGTTGTTCACTTTACCAATATTACATTTGTGGAACTACTCTTCAATAGAATTAATGAGCATAGTAATTTAATTATTCCACAAGAATGTTCAGAACAATTAATGTAAAACAATTGATCTAAATGGATTATGATCGATTGCGACTTTTTATCACTCCGTTAAGACTTCGAAAGAATCCTTCTTTTCCTAGCTTCACCTTTAATATACCTACAAGTCACGCAGATGAAAAGCTCTTAAAATAATGCGATTGAAGCACGATTGTTTTTGTTAGTGTTTTAACTACTGAATACTATGCTCCTTTGAAATCAAGAATGAAATATTAAAGTGAAATATATAATTGAAGTATGAATCTTGAATCTCAAACGACACCGCGTATTGGCTTAGAAATATGATGCAGGAAAAAAGAAAAATATTAATGAAATAAGAAACATTGAAATAAATATATCTATTCTCGAGAGATGCGATTCCAATAACGAGAAATGGGATATTTTAAAAATCCCCGACCAGGGAAATATAAGCCAAAACACTTATTATTAATATAATTTAAACATAAGGAAAGGATTATTAAAATACCTATCACCCTGTTGTTAGTAAACTGGATGAATTGACAGAATAAAAGACATTTTCATGTAAAAAAAGAACATTATTATTCAATTGGAGCACAAATCCACGCTACGAATTAATGTAAACACAACACCATTAAAAAATACAATATGTACATAATAATAGACTTATATACTTGAAAATTCAATTATTTCGTTCCCCACAGGGCAGTATTGAAAGTCATTCAGAAGGATCTTTCTGGAGAAAATTAAAGTTCACTCAAAACACTATTGAATGTTTTCATTTTTTGAAATAAATGCACAAATGCTCTAGAAGGGCAAGAATGAAAAACATAAATGATAAATTTCCATTGTAACGAAGGCTTAAATATCACTTAAAATGCCCGATCTCCCCGACAAGACGCCAGAAAAAGAGAACGCGACAGTGAAGCAATGGATGCCGACGCTTTAATGTAAACAAACGGAGCAATCGATTCCGTTTCGACGAGAGGAAACTCTGCACGACAGATGAAACGACTCGCGGGAATAGGAAAGGAAAACAGAGGAATCGAAGCGAGCGAGTCAAGACAACACCGGAAGAGTCGTGGGAGTGAGAGGAAGCGAAAGTGTGCGTGACGCGCAGGCAGGCATCCGGGGTGATTCTCATTCATCCGCCGTTATCTTCCGTTGGCATGGAAAAAATACGCCGGTCCCTTCACGCATCACGAGCGGGGATACGAAGACATATTTTGGGGAGGACACGGAAGGAAGTGTGAGCGTAAAAAGACAAATACACAAAGAGAAACAGGCATAAAAATCGTGATTTCGGAGACATTGATAAACACGAGCGTCTGAGAGACTTTGCGAGTTAAGCTTCATAGAGCTTTTGTTCGCGAGATGCATCAGATTCTTTGGCCATTTTAGACAAGACTAGCGATTGCACAGGCGGGTTAATGCACGGCTGCATGTTAGAAATTTCCCCATGTAAAGAGGCAAATTGCACGGATGTTTGAACGACGAACAACGCACAAAAGTGCTCCAGCTACATCAAATAATCCGTGAAATATTTTGTTTATTCGACCACTAGATGGCGCAATTTCGTATGAAATATTTAAATGGATCGCAATTCTCGCGGTCTTTCTCAAGACGGCCAGATGCGCAATTCCTTGACTTGACCATTGGGAGGGGGTATGGCCATTCCATTGTTATTGAGTTCAGTGGAATGGGCTACAGTTAGGAGATGACTAGGAATGTCCTTTTTTGGGGGAGCTAAGAGGGGTGGAGTAGGGAAGAAGATGGCGGAACGACTTCAGTCCATCATAAAAGAAAGGAAAAATTCCGAAGGAAAAAAGGAGAGAACGAACAGGGGAGGAAATGAAAGCGGAATTCGATTTCAAAGAAACAAGTGACTGCAGCTCCAAAGGATGCGAATCGGAAGGACAAACAAAGGAACGGAAGTCCGAGTGGAGTCAGATTGATTACATACGCAACGGAGCGGGTGCGAGTCAATGGCGGGGTGTGTCCCTTGAAGGATATCAGGAGAGCAGGATCTTCCCTTTCGGGCATTGGGTCTCCCCTCACTCACTTCAAAGGCAGTGACACGCGATGCTTACGTCCCACCGACTGAAGAATGTCAGCCGAGGAATTCCCGCTCTTTGCCTTTTCCACAGAGAACGAGAAAAGGTGAGGGAAAAGGCTCCGTGCGATTCATGATTCGCATTTTATGAAAAGTAGGGAAGGCAGCTCGAGTGCTCCACGTGGCGATCTCCTGCATAGGCAGCCATGGAATAGATTACCCGATTAGGCACCCGAACTGCCTTCACTAGCAACATACCCCGGGAAAGCATCAGAACTTACTTCATTTAAAGAAAAGGTATGAAAAATTGGAAGCAATTATTTTCGAAAAGAATTATTGCATTAGAATAGGGTGGTTTCCGATTATTTTTTCATTGCCTAAATCGAAAGATTATTACCCCTGGAGTATGCATTTCACAATTTTAGATTTTCAAATGACGATATCTATTTTTCGCGATTAAATGAAAAGTGAAAAATTTCAAGCGCGCGAAAACGCGACGGCTAAGTATGAATGATAGGAAAAGCCCGTGTGACGTATTTCTGGTTCCAGCTGCCGAAAAGTGAGGTGACCTTGGGGCGAGAATATGTGCGCCGCTGAGAAGCAGGCTTCTAGCAGGTAGCAGAGTACCCTGCTAGCAGGTAGCGCTTGACTTAAATAAGGAATATTAACATCCTATCAAACGAAGGAAACTTTCCGACCTTAGACAATTTTAATAAGTTATTATTAAGAGATGTTTCCCTGAGGTCTGTGCCTCATGCATGCATTGGTGTTCTCAGACGATGTAAAACTCCTATCTACTCTTATAGAAACTAGGTCCCTGTGACGTCGCGTGGAGTGGCATCATATGTGCGCCAATCTGGCCTTTTTCAAATGCGGTTAAAATTTACCATTGCCATTCGTCTAAACTGGGATTTCTAAAACCAAATAATTTATATATTATGAATACAATAATGGTGGGTAACGAAACGCAATTAATGCCTTTCTTTTTTTTTGATGAAGGAAACTACCCTATTGAATTTTTAAGGTATACTTTGAACTCCCATCTTCACTCCTAAGTAAGACCTTTTCAGTCTATTCATAAATTAGACTTATGCATTCGTAAACAGCACATAACGGCCTTTACAACAGGGGATCCAGCAATGAACAACCAAAACACCCTTTTATCTGCTCAGGCGAGCATCGAACTTCGCTTTGACAGGCAAGTACTTTACCCCACTGCAACGGAGGCCGACAAATCCTGTTCTATCCACCCTTATCCTCTCTCGCTTACCTCACATGCTTGCTCCCAACACGATTTATACCGTACTCTTCCCGCTTAGTATGCGTTCCATCCAAAAAAATTTGCCTCCTCCATTACTACTCAAAAAGTGTCCTCTCATTTTCCAGCTCACAAGTATGTTATGGAAAACAAAGTAATATCTTATTGTAAGTAAACTGTGGGAGGAATAATTTCAACACATAAAAGGTGTTTTACTGCAAAATAAAAGCCAAAGAGTCAGGCAGCTCATTTATTCGTGAGTCTGGGAGACGAGAAAGGAGGAGTAGATTCAAAGGAGGTGATCTAGTGTTGAAAACAACAATATTACTTGAATTAACCGTTTTATAAGATCCCAATGTCCCCTTCGTCGAAAAACATGTGCTTAACTTCATACATGATTTTAAAGATTTTTCCACAATTCACCCAGTGTTTTACAACCTAATCAAGACCTTTAAAAATATTAAAATTAAATCATCAAATATAAGCATGTAATCAGTCATTTAAACCGGAAAATCCTATCTCGCGGATTTTGTTACAATGGGCTACCAAAACATTCAAGAAAATGCAGTAGTTCGAGGCGTTACTTCATGGAACTCCTTCATGGCTATCAGGAAAGAATAAAACTTTGCTAGTCCCACAATAATTTATTCTCTCTTGACCGGTTTCGATGCCGTGTATGCCAAAAGATGATACACTCTGTTGAAACAGGTCAAGAGTGAATAAATTATTGTGGGAATAGCAAAGTTTTATTCTTTCCTGATAATCATTCAAGAAAACAAGATATCGTATCGTCAAAATCCTTCTCAAATCCATGGGACAAAAACGCTTTTACAATGCATCCGATTTCCGTGTGAGTGAATTAGTAAGGAGAAGGAAGGTTTCTCAGATGGCTACAAGCGGCGATCCCTTGGAAGTTGGGCAGGAGGGGGACGTTTGGTCTGCACCTGCCCCCCACGAGGCGATTTCGAGCCATGGCGAGGATGCGGAGCGAGGGGAAAACTTGGAGGGACCACTTCCCGATAAAGTTTGGTGACTTGTTTCCCGGACGATGCTCCCACAGAGCGTTCAAACGTGAGACTTAAAGTGAAGGCAGGAGAACGAGCCATGATTTCCCCCCAAGGAACGATGGTCAGAGCACTTTTATCACGCTTAAGTCGACCCAATGCAGCTACTGGACTGCATTCCAGTACCTATTTGCAATCACACCTTTTTTTGTTTCGTTTGAAACGGATCGCTTTCATGGCTTCAAAAAAAGCAGATTTTACGGTAAAGTTGCTGAGGATGATTTCTTTTTAACCAGATAAACTGACTGCAGCGCCATTCCCTCGTAACCAATAATGTCTCAAAACTATTTTAAACGGGGAAAATATATATCTTTTTTTATTAATTATTTTATTTTTATTTTAAATTATTATATTATTATAATTATTTATATTATTTTATTATTATTTTATTTATTATTAATTTATCACTTGCTCCCACTACCTATTCCAATCACACCTTTTTTTGTTTCGTTTGAAGCGGATCGAAACCAGATAAACTGACTGCAGCGCCGTTCCCTAGCTTCATGACCTCAAAATACCCCAAAAAGTACAGGTATAGACACAGTTGGCAACAATTTAATAGTTAGAAAACAGAAAATTAGGTATAATTTTTGCTAGGGTTTCAGACGATTTGAGAGTGGGTCGATTCAATGACTTTTTGTCGTATCTCGTCTCTTACACCACAAATATTTGTAAGAGCGAGTTACTGGACGGAGTTGGGTTTATAGCAGATAGATAAAAGAAAAGAATATAAGGTTTGTGCGAACATATGCACATTATATATTAACATCCAAAAATTGATACAAAGTCACCCCAGTTAATGGAAGTGGAATGAATCCGGTCTATCGACCAAGGACAATAATTGAGCATAAGCGCCACTTCATCTCGGATGTTAACTGAGTCACGAACTGCAAATGCACGTAACTAAAATCTCCCTCCCCGTAATGTGTGCTCCTGGGTAAATAATTCCGGCGATTAATTTTGGAGCTACTGATCCATTAACCTGCAATTGAGACTCTTAAAGCCAATTACGCAATGACGATTTCATTCAAAGCTTCCGTGATGAAACATGCACTGACGCAATGCATTAGACAGAGTACCCTTCATCATACAATTTAAGTAATAAAATTTTTTTTAGGGGAAATGTCAACCACCTATCTAAAAAAACACAAAATCTTCTACAGTGAATTTTTTATATTAAGCTGAAGTTTAAACTTCGGAATAAAACGCTATGATTTCAGGAATTTTTTAAAAGCAGTTCAGAAAATATCTGTCAAAAGATTAACCTTATTAAATAAATATTGGAATATAAATATTTATATAAAAAACTAAAGTTAATGTGAGTGACAAGCTTTTATCAAAATTAGAACGTTAGGTACTTTGCTTAAAAAAACCTTTCATAAAAGTATTTATAGTTAAAATTACGAATTATCAATTATCACGGAGTTCAAATTATAATTTAACATGGATGCAGTTACGCATTACTCGACGTTTTCTGATGACAAATGAAATTGGAATCAAGGTGTTAAGAGAAAATAAATATGAATGGATTAAGAATGACAGTTAAAGGACGCCGATGAAGATAGCTGCGCGAAATAAACGAAAGATATGAGTGTATGGCATGGGGTATTGGAACAGTCTATCGTGAAATTTGTCGCTGAAAGGATCGGGCAAACCAACTCCTCAAAAGCACGACATAAAAATTCCGCTCTCGTCCGCACCGCTCCCGGACATGGAATGCGCTTGTAAACCGAGGGAACCCTCTGGCCCCATTCAACCCCTCGTCCCATTCAAACCCACACCCCATTCAACCATTATCGTCTTTCCCTTTTGACGCGGGGGCCACCTCGCACTTCTGACACGTCATTCCACCTTCCTCCCAGCCCCCTCACCCCCCCCCTTCCCCTCGATCACTTCCTTTAAGATACTTTCCTTGTCTCCCCCAAACCACGGTATAGTCTCCACACTCCCTTCAAGCGAGAGAACCTCCCACCCCTGGTCATTTTTTCCCGTTTGCCATGGAAAAAAGCGTTCCTCTTGGATACTGGCCGAAGGGGACTAATGGATGTCCCTCAGAGTGCTAAAGCAATGGATCCTCGGGTTCGATCTTCTTTTTTCCACAATGGGCGGCGATCCATGTATGCCCCCCTTTGAGATTTCATAGACTCGGCAACCGTAATGAGATTTTGAGATGAAACCGACCTGAATAAGATACCACTGACGCTGAATTGACTCTAAACAATAGAATTTTGATATGCTACATGAAGCCATGCATTTGCCATTTGGCGTAGGATCTCTAGGCAGCATAGCACAGACGGATTGTTAGATGAATTACATGAATCTCAGAGGATAATTTTTTCACCTTAAAATGCTCTTTCATTCAAACAGATTTTCGGGCATTTTCCCATTTAAAATTATGCATCGGAGTCGATAATGTTTGGAGGGCTCGGGCGGTCCTTATGATCTCCCCTGTGCATGGTGCATAGCGACCAACATTCTATTGTTGTCACTTCAATAGATCTCCGAATGCAAAGCAATGGAATGCTTGTCACTATGCAGTCGAAACCGGCTATGTACAACAAACACGGCCGAATACCATGTATTAATATAGTAGGGAAACGCGAAAAATTCGAATCCAAGGGTGGTGTATTAACATGAAAAAAATTGTCACAAGGGTCTTCAGCACTTTACAATCGAAGTAACAGTTCGATTGGAATTGTTTTAATATAATTATTGTAATATTCGTGGTTTCCCGTGCCATTCAAATGGAAAGTGAATCTTGAAGTTCTTTATCGTAATTTGGACGAGTGCACAATTTCTTCGCTTCACTAGCGCAGGGGGCAAAAATCATTCCATTGGTCTTTGTGTTTAATGGACCCCCAGTAATACATATTGCAATGACTCGATTCAGAGTGCGATGGTATGGTTCCAATTCGTATCACTGAACTCCAAAGTAAAAAGTAAGTAATGTCGGCCGCTAGGAGCAACTGAAGCCAAATTGGAACTTTCCAATGAGGCCGATCGAAATTTATTTTAAACTAGGGGATAAAAATAGACGATCTAAAATTCGCACCAATATCCAGAGAGTTGAACCACAATCAGAGAAATCCAATTCGAGTCATACATTTTGGACGATCCTGCAACGTTATGCTGTGTGCGATGCAGATAAGAACTAATGTGTTGCATACCTATCAAGGATACAGGCGTCACAGACGGTACGATCCATCCAGCTCCAATTGTTATACCCACAAGCTTCATTTGGTCCTGCTAGTGACGATTTAATAGGTAATACCTTATAGCTGCGAATCTATATTGAAAACGCAGGTTGTTTTCAAAGTGTCATATTTAATATTTCTAACTTTTTATTATTTTACTATTTATTATAGCAAACAAGAGACATATCTGGAATGGTGTGTTATACGGAGCGAATACGCGTTATACGGCGGATAGTGGCGTGGAATGTGGGTACGGAGGCGAATGGAGAAGGTGAAGTGGATGGAAAGGAACGATGAAGTGCTTAATATGGTGGGTAAGGAGATGAAACTTAAGAGGGAAGAGATGTAGGGTCTGGAGGGTGTTCCTAGTTGACTGATTGGTTTTCCTATTTGGTTTTGCTCTTCTTTGACGGAGTTTCCCGTCATTTTTGTCACCGATATGTGGGAAGAGTTCACGACAGGACATGAGAGAGTAAACTCTGGTTTGAAAACGTTACACCACAAGGGAATGTAGAAAACTATGTCAGGGGAAAGGTTGCTTGGTTAGAGGGGAACAAGAGAATGGTGTTCAGAGATAGAATGAAAGGAAATTCTTCTTAATGGCAACGGAAGAGAAAATTCATACATACTAAGGAAGGAGGCTAAGTATGTTCAACCTTTACCGGTAGAGAACCTTTCATAATTACGCGACAGATAAACTGATATTTTTTTCGCATCAACATGCAATACCATTCGAGTAAGAGAGGCTTTACATCGACCCGAACAAAAAAAAAAGTCGAGAGCCATTTATTTCCCCTCCCAAGCACTCTGCAGCTTCCCACCCTCTCTCTTTGTACGCCTGCCTTTGTACCACTCTTCATGTGTCGCAATTCCACTCCCTTACGCGTCAGTGGATATGCTCGTGCCTTTTCAGCCCCCGAAGGGAATGGAACCCTTGAATACCCTGGCGAGGGAGTCCTTGAGGGGTGCAGCGGAAAGAAATGGATGGGATCAAGAGTGGGGGAAAATGTGTGAGAAAAAGAGGTGATTCTAGAATATAAAAAAGAAATGAAAAGACTTGATTATTTCCATCTCACATCCGGGGAGCATAATGCACACTTCAACTCGAATGACTTCTTCCTTTCGCGAGAAAATAGTTATTCTTCCATCCTTGCGCCATTGTCCAGGCATTTCAAAAAACAAGGACTTCCGAATATTTTAAATTTTTAGGCCTCAATGAATCACGGCAGAGATATTTGTGTCTAGTACTCTTAACAGAGTGCATCTATCCTTCTCGACCAGTCTAAATATATTTTTTCTCGATTATTGTTATTTATTGTAGCTATTTTACAGCACATTACTCTTATGCAATTAAATAATACATAATTTGTTTCTCTATTCATAAACAGGCATTAGAATTGCTATAATAATCCCGATGATACGAAAAAATAATTATTTTAACTGGTAATACGTAGCATGCGCATTACGTACAGCAAAAGCGTTATTAACTTTTTGCCTATGAGATCTTGTCTCTTCAAAATGTGAAAAAATGACTACATTCGACGATTAACCTGAGATGATTTCATCATGACCTCTGCCTGTATGTTTTCGCTGTTTATGGTAACGTTGTCGTATTTTTTTCTTTTTTGCTTGTAACAAATTACTATTTTTAGTATTTCTTACGTATTTAATGTATGTGTTAAGGGGCCCAGTCCCACGACAAAGAAACTTTATATTTTATTTTATGCTCCTACACGTACATAAAAAAACCCTGAGTTATAATTGAAGGGCCATCGCAGAATATTTATTTATTCCTGTAACTCCGCAAACAGCACCATTGCTTTTTTACATCGGGGTTTTTAACTAAACAATTAATCGTACACGAACATCCATGCCCCGGTGGGAATTAGGACATGTTGCGTGGTAGGAAGGGATATGTACCCCTCCGCCACCGGCGATATATTATAGATAATGTACTCTCACTTCTAATGATGATAAATTAAATTAGGTAACGATTTACAATTTCAATTTATTGCATAGATACATTTTAAAGACGAATAGTACAATTTGGATCTGAAAACATTTCAGGACCCAAACTTTATACAGAAAATTACCTATCATTGATCGCAAGAAACGCCAGCACATGCGGCATTTGGCTGAGAGAATAAAAAGAAAAACATTTTGAGATTTCAAAATATTTTAAGAATATTTTCTATCAGAATGCCAATGAAAATAATTACTGATTCCCAATCAAGGGCATATTCATAATACATTAAAAGAATAGTCGCACAAAAAGTTTGCAAAATCAAATTCGAAGCAAAGATTAGGATCATAAAAAGTAAATATTCGCATAGCAAGCTGATAATTAATTAAAAACGAATGAGAACATGTATTTCCCATCGCATCATTTGAATAAATGCATGCTTCACACAGGAGTAACTAAAAGACAATTGCATTCCAGGTAAACAATATCTAACTCACAAAGATTATAAAACGGATCAGAAAACAGAAATTGAGAAAAAAAACCAGGACATCCATTCACCAAATTGAACAACACTGCTCAAAAGAGTAGTTTATTACTAAGGAATTCCACGACGTGGACTAAATAAATGTGTTTTGGGGTAGGAATGTTAGTTACTAATGTAAAATAGAGTATTACTTCCATGTGATAACCAAATCCTTCCCTTATAAAATACGACAAAAAGAAACGCAAGATGGAATAAGCCAGGGCAAAACAGACAAATGGATTTATATGTACGAAAAAAACCTTTTTGTAGACTTAAAAAATACCAGTCTGAAGGGAGATGAAACGCGATAAAATTCTATGAAATGAAACAGGCAAAAATTTGAAAGTAACAAATAGAGACCCTTTATCAGCTATCTACTTATCGTGCTGAAAATGTAACAATGACAGGACATCTGTTTATGAACACATAATTGAGGAAAAATCATGCCAGACCATAAGATAATGCAATGTGTCAGAAACAGTCGGGTAGGAATGTCGCCAAAGAAAACGCTAATTGTTCACGGTTTCGGGCGAAATTTTATCAGACGATTATTGTATCTAAGTAAATATTATTCTTCTCTTCGCCTTCACCGACCATCGAAATTCATCCCTCTAACACTGCTTTCAACATCCCCTCTCCACTCAGTATTTGCTCCATCCATACCTCCTGTCTCCTCCGTATCTCATCTAGAAGCTGCCTCTCCTCACCCGCCATATCCAGCACTTCGTTGTCCCTCCTCCACTTCAACTTCTCCTTTCTTTTCCGCGCCCATATCTTGAACGCCCCCAGTTTTTTCTCGTCCCTTTTCATAAGTGTCCACGTTTCCGCACCGTACAGCACAGCCATCCAGATCACACTCATCACCAGGCTTTTCTTTAAACTATTACATAACTATTCTCTATTCAACTGTTTGCTATTAATAGTCAATTTCTTTTCTGCTTCATTTAGCAACACCTATTTTATCGCTATCAGGGAAGAGAGGACAATAGGAAGACCTATCTCTTTCCCTATTATCGAAAACTTTGAATCAAGGTTTTGGACTCGATTGTGACCACGCGGCTGACGACAACAGCCATGGAGAGAATGGAATTTGCTGGCGCTGCGTGAAGAGGACCTTCGCAGACCGCGACCCCTAATTAATTCATTTGCTCGCCGCCGTTTCCCGTTCTCCCAACCCCATCCAAGGATACGGAAGGGCGAAAGTGCAACCGTGGGAACGGCGGGTCATCGCTGCATCCGGACGAAGGTGTTCTCCCGTTTCCAAGCGAGAGTCACAGGGGAAAAGACCCATTCGTCGTCATTGGAGCCAAATCGAAGACGTTGCGGAAAGGTTGTTGCGAGATTTATGATGAGCACTTTCAAATACAACATTAAACGGGCCACTAGGCGTAGACACGGTGACGGGGATCTTAGTAAAATTTGAAACACCGTTATAGAGTCGGCTACAGTAGGCACTTTTTTGTGACACTTTTCGAGCGTTAACATGCGCGAGTAATGATGCCAAATACCGATGGCATTTTACAGGGTATCGGAATAGAAAATCCGGGTATGACTCACAATGTAATAACCTGAAATCTTCTAAACCCTTTTATTTTAAGGTGACAAGCAACGCTGCATTCGATATTATAATTAATATGAATTACTGTCATTTTTGCTATGGACAAATTTTCGATGGTAACTCGTGAAAAAAGCATTTCAGTGGAATTCCTGTCGATATTTTCAACATTAGTTTCATATACGTATTTTCAACATTAGGTCCATGCATATGAGAATAAGAGAGCTTTTTTAACTGTGAGAGTATGATTAAATTATCTCAGTTAATATCAACTGTGTTGAATACAAACTGATTTCGAGTTCAAGACTGCAAATTGCGCGATAAAATTAAAAGAAAGAAGTAAATACCTATGTAAGGATTTGAAATTAAATGCTAGTGAAGAAGGAAAACAAAACTCCTCATTGAATCGAGACTATGAAATATAAAAAAAAAAATCCATTATAAAGTTAGATAAAAAAGGTCATAGCACTAAAATAAAGTTTGAAGGGTATTGGCAAACCCCTGAGGTCATGGCATACGCTATATTGTCTCCTAACTTTGAGATTCGGATATTAAATGATATGAGAGATATAAAGTTAAAGGATAGGCTAAGAGGAGACGTTATTATGTTAATGATAGAGGCAAGAGTGTTACGAAATCGGCTACTGAAAAGCAAATACAGTTTTACCTGCGCGAGAAATAAGGAGATTAGACACCGCACTGGGCGTTTAAAGAATTTCAAAGACTTAACCGCTTGTTACAGTTAAAATTAATGAGCATTCTTCCGATTCCACCACAATTGAACGTAAGTCACCTCTACAGAAAACGTATTCATTAGCTTGTGAATACGACGAACGGAGAATATTTCGATGCACGAAAATTTCATTTTCCCTACGGCTGCTCTTATGATGGATATGCGTTTGGACTCCATATATCCTCGTGCACCGCGCGCGGATCAAGAAATAACGTACGAGCAGCTTACTCGCAAGGGAGTTGACATTTGATGGTGACAAGTGACAAACGGTACGGTTCCGAAATTAGTGCTTCGGTACGTTTCGCCGCAAAAGTTTCCCAGCATTCCCAGCAGTGAACCGAAAGGTGGACATCGCCCTAGAAACGGCCAACGCGCACCTGCACCAAAACTCCAATGGCAACTACTATATTGTAGACACACGGTAGTGTTGTCCTATTGGCGGGGAAAAGCCGGGGAATGGCAGAATACGTTGCAGACGGAAGTGAAATTCAATAAATGACAAACGATTGGACTGAATCGGGTGATACTGGATTTATCGCTACCGATACATATTCAGTTACCTCGGTCAATGTGGTGGAACTGTTCCATCGTGTACTGAGGAATTAAATGCCACTGCCCGCTTAAAAAAAAGTGACAAATTATTTTTTGAAAAAGTAAACAAAGTTGCATTTTAGAGGTTAAAATTAATTTTTTTTAGCTCATGCGAAACATTCATACAATTTTCCCAATGTAACAGTATTGAAAGTAATATAATAATTCAAAATCATATATTTGGCGCGATTTGCACGAAAAATAAACAACCACAAGTACATGGAATAATAAAAGGCAAATTGAAGCTCTAAAATGATACAAAAGAAAATACCTATGACACACTTCACAGATATCAGTACACTTAAATCCTCACGGATATGATTGGCAGGAGTAAATGCATTTTCAGCAAGTCACTGACGATCTGAGGAAGTAATAAACCTCAAGTTAACCAAACTATTCTATGCATTGTATAACGCCATAAATCTAAAATTGTTATTTAAAAAGTTAATACTCTCCCTTCTAATCTGTACCAGTCAGTGGCGCAGCGAGGGGGGGATTTGGGGGTTAAACCCCCCCCCCCAGAGCTCGGAGAAATATTTAAGTTTAATCCATTTCACTTAATTGGATTGACATTACCAATAGAATAGTGTAAGGATGAATAAAATATCCCTCAGAAATCCGTAAAACTCACCATTTTGAACCGTTTATCTTAAAATTCCGCAATATATTAATCTCGTACCTACCGATTATTCTGGTGGGTATACCATACCCCCACACACCCCGGTATTAGTTTCACCAAACCCCCCCAGCCTTAATTCCTAGCTGCGCCCCTGTGTACCAGTATCTAGAAATAGTCTCATAGAATATATATACTAGGAGAACTATTAAGCTACCCAATCCAATTTCATATTCCTAAGGGATATTCGCGCATATTATCGTACTACCACTTTTGACCGTCCCCACTCTGGATTCTTTCCCTTTCTCTTCAGCCCCTTTTGTTCCAGACTGCCCTGAGCACTCCTTTAAACCACAGATCACTCTGCACACACCCTGACCCCTTCCCTTTCCACCCTCCGTGACCCTGTATGTCCAACCGGGTGCAAATTCCCCCTCCCCCAGAATTGATTACGCCCAGTCTCTAAGCAATCAACAGCGTCCCCGCACGTTTTGATTATATGGTGGGCTGCGTTTCGTAACCCAGACGTCGTCCAAACCTAATCCAGCGGCAACCTTACCGCACTCGTTGACCTAAACGACCAACCTAACCTCTTCTCCTTATTGCTGTAATACTTATACGACCATGCCCGTCAAATAAACGGTTATTCTACAAGTGTTAAAATTAAATATTTTTTTGACGATAGTGCCGCCTGATGGTAATAATTAGTTTCAATAAAATCAACGTAAACATTCTATCGTATCTTATGTATACTTTCCTCACGAAACCCAGCGGAAGAAATTGCTGCCTCGGTTTTCTTAAAAAAATCTCCATGTACCGGTTTATATAATATTTTCTGCGAAAAAACAAATACTGCTAATACAATCTATCAGTTTCAATATTTTAAACAAATTTTACTTGATAATTCTACCTGATTAAACCACTGAAAAACTAATCGAGTTCTAAAGAGGGTGACAGCTGATAAAATTTCCGACGGAACATGAGAGCATGGCGAGGAAAAAAATTTAGCGACTTAAGATAACCGAATTCGAGGCCGTTGCCAACGGAATCGAGGAGGGGTTCTTTAATCCCTGCTTCCCGAAATTTTTCGAAAATGCCATGTTGAGGGTGTCCCCCCTCCGAATTCCTCCCCCCGCTTCAAATGCAATCACGCTGAAAACTGAATTCCGGTCAACATATTTCCAAATATTTTTTTTTCCAAATTAGTTTTCGCTACCTTCCCGTTTGCTTCCGGCGGTTTGTAGGTTGTTCACGTCGCGGCCGATCTTGAAACTTTCTACACCACTGAGCCGGTTTCTCAACACCGGGGCTCGCTGCATCAGCGAGAAACGCATCGCTGGCGACCGTAAAAATCATCCAATTTTGGAAATGAACCATGAAACACTTATGATATCTGACAATGAGTGTGATAACGTAAGGATTAATTCGTGCAGTACTTACGATACATAGTACCTACATTTTTTGCGCTGAAGTTGAGGAATTTTTGAATAAAAACCAACGTTTTACCAATTAAATGACATTAATTGTAATGGAAAAAATCATCCCTCGTTACATAAAGCAAATTATCGCAATCAATTTCCTGTTTTTTCTGAAATTTATCATTTTTTTTCCTAGACCATCATCTAATAGTTTTTGAGGATTGACTGACGTATATTTCTCGGCGGCAAACAATTTGAATTGTCCCAAATTGGCATTGATATACTATGAGTACTTGTATATTATTGAGTAACCGCTTTTACGTTTTGGCTTTCTTTGTGAACGTATTTGTGATGCGGTCTCGAGTTGCATGGAGCGATTCATGCTTGGTGGGATCTCACGCCACCTGCATGTATGTACACACATTGATTTTTGCTATCGTATTTTTTATGATCAAGTCATGGAGCAAGTGTCGCACTTCCAGTACTTAAGATGCGATACAACATATGACGAGGAAAAAGATATTATAAATAAGGTGAACACTTTCCAGAGAATATGTGGCACAATTAGAAGAATTCTAAAAAACAAAACAACCAAAGAAACGCAAATAGAATTTTACAAAGTGATGGCAGTACCTACTGTACTCTACGGATTAGAATGTTGGGTACCAAAAAAGAATGAATTAAGGCAGATAGAATCATCGGAAATGAAATTTTTAAGCTCAGTAAAAGGCTGCACAAGATTGGATAAAATAAGATACACTCAAATAAGAGATGGACTGGGTGTCCAGGCAGTCACTGACAAACTACAAGACTACAAACATAAATGGAAGGAACATTTATTTCGAATGCCAGATGAAAGAATTCCAAAACGAGCAATGGAATATCAACCATTTGGCAAGAGAAGCATAGGACTACCAAGGAAAAGATGGTAATGCAGAGCCGGAACAGGCTTAGCAGCCTAATCCTGGAAGGAAGAAGAAGAAGAAGAAGATTTTTGATGACCATGTTATGTTGCATTTCGGGATCCTCCAGCATGTTGGTGTTTGGTCACCCCCTTCCAAACACCCTAGAATTAGCTCGCAGGGTATTACGTAGATGTAGATGGTGCTTTGACTTTTCTTAGGTTCGGACGGAACTCAATTTATGCATCCGATCGCGGAAGGCCGGAAAAAAGTAAACGAATTCCAGAAAATGAAAATCATTCGAACGAGTGGGCAATTCAGATCAAAACATCCGTTGAAGTGGGAAGACCTCGAGCCCGCCGTGCGACGGTCAGGCGACCGTGACAATGAATTCGTCCCCTGGGAGGTCGTCAAGGGATACAAGGGACGCGACCGTTCTGGGAATGGAGAAAATGGATACCCGGAAGACATTTCAGGTCAAATATTATAAATCTCCATATAGCCATAATTAAAGAATAAATTTAGGCCGCTTATCGGCAGACATAGTCATCTTTTCAATCTAACTTAAAAAAAAATCAGCTGACATGCCATACTAATTAATAATAACAATCAGAGTAGAATGACGAAATAGTGTACACTGATGGGAAGACAACTGATGATTTAGTCATGCTTTCTCTCTGCTATTGACATAAAGGGAAACGCCATGAGTAATTAAAATTATTGAAATTTTTACGATCATGGTGTTTTTAAAAGAATACATGAAAATTACAAGAAAAAGCTCATAACTAAAACAATAATCACAAATATAAAATAAAAATTATTTGTATTATCTGATTATGTTTTGTATTGTGAAACTCATTGAATAATTGCGTGTAATTTGTCGTTTGGTACGGTTTGAAGTAGTAATTTAATAATAAATAGAAACAAAACAATTTCATGCTTAAGTTTAAATAACTATTTGGCGGTTGAAATATGTATGCGTATGGTGAAAATAAAAGAAATGATAAAATACAAACATAAACATATAAATTTTACTTTACCAAATAATGCTTGTGGAATTTAAGGGGTCTTATGTCCATTTCCATGATTGATAAATTACACGGCATTGCGCCTGAGACTGTTACGCTTACATAAAAACTAATTCTAACAACGTCTTAAAAATACTTTTAAATATAAATCGATTCACACTTCATGTATCTGAAGATATCCATCGTTGAATTTTTTTACTCAGTGAAAACAAAAGTTGATGAAAGTTATATCAGGTATCAGATTAGATTTCTAGCCATAATTTGTGGCACTGATAATATTGCTCAAACTTTTTGTCTTGAGAGCCGTTTTTTGCCACAAGACTTTTACCCTGACGGACGAAATGAATTTGAGATTGAATTTACTTCCTAACACGGCTATTCCCTCGCCCGATGACGGTAAGCGATGCACGAAAAAAAAATCGAGAGAAGCGTGGAGGATAGCGTCATGAGGTTCGCAGAAAAAGCGTGGTAGCACGGTGGCGCTGGTTGTTGAGGAATAGGGGGTGGGGAGACCAACCTGACCGGAAGCAATATTCGACCCTACCGTCCGCCAATAGTCCCCGCACTCAATTTTGCGCCCGAAGGGTAGGATATGAAACCAAGAAGCGAAGGAAAAATCCTGGAAGAAGGGCGCGGAGATGAACGGAAGCCAAAGGCGATATGGGGAGAACAGCATGAACGATATCCTTGCAAATGCACGAAGCCAAGGTTGCCAAGCAGCAAGTACACGATTCTCAGTATATTTATTGTTATATAAAGATAGCACAAAGGGAATCTCGGATCACCGCTTGCAAACAAGCTGAAAGAGTTTCAAATATATATTTGATGGGGTATTACTCATTTAAAACTCATGTTATCAGCTTAAAGGTTACAAAGCATATACAGCAGGCCCTTATCAAAATTTGCGTCTATCCAACATTTAAAAATTTAACTCCAGTATTGTCTAAAATGCGAAAATTATTAGTTAAAAATGGAGTCACATGCTGACAAAGTTTTACAATAAAAAACCTGAAAAATCTGACGGTGACGAGGTACATTTTGAAGGACCAATGCGTCAAGAGAAAAAACAAAATACGACCGCTCGAGAAGGTGCAATGAGGATTCCCTTAAATATACACAAACGTATCCCTTCGATGAGCTTCACTTTTCTCTCACTCGGGCGACGAAATGGTGGGCCACACATTTCCCCACCGCTCCTCCTTTCTTGTGGAGGTCACACGGATTTCATTGGAGGGGTTGGAGGCTACATACAGCGTCCCTTTTCTCGTGCCCCGTCCCTCACACATCTTTCCCAACCTTTTCAGCGATGTTTGGGATTTCTTCCGGATATGAGGCCTCAGTCCAAAAACCCTCGATCTTACACGGATCGAAAGAGATTGACGCCTTTGGAAAATGGCGACGGTGGATGTATTACCCCGAGATGGAAGTGCCCGCGAAGACCCCATTCCTTTTTATCCAATATACTCCCACAATAGCCTTACTTTCTCACACGGCAATTCTATCGCTCAATGGCAAGTAATACGGAAAAAAATAAATTGAGGGAAGCAGTGACGTAATTTCGTGGGGAGGAGTAATGAGGAGAATAAAAACCCTAAAAATAAAAATATTAGTGTCAGGGTGATCATTATTGTTCAAAATCAAGTTCTTCAAAGTTTTTGGGTTTAATTTGACCTCCTTAACCTATTCGAAATAGTAGCATTATTACATTTTTTATCAAGTGTAATTTCATTTATAATTACTCGGAATGATGGGCTATGCAATCTGAACTATCACCACTAAAATGCAAGCCCTAGTTACTTTTAAGGAATACTGATATAACAATGGCCACAAATCTTACCTAAAAATGTATTTTTCGCTAGTTGTATTCACTATAAAACCATTTTGATTTTTTTTGTTCACTTGAGGTGACTGCACAGATTCCATAATGCGAAAGAATTTATGCGCCGACACGCGCTTACGTTTTCCGTATTCTTGCCACTGCTCTCAGTTTATCACAGATCATAAATAAATGAACTATTATACCCCTTCTCCATAATGCCCTTCCTCTCCACTACAGCAAAATGAATCTATTCAATGTTTGAATTCTTGAGGTCAACTACCTCTTGAGCCTCCGACAAGAAGCAATGATTTGTTTTCCAAGTCCACAATGTTTCACAATGTTTTGGAAAAATGAGATGCACGTAATATAAATGGTTCAAGTCAATATCACTAAACAAAGAAACACAAAAAGAAACACTCACACGGGAAAATAAAACTGGTAGTCAGAATCTACTCCACTTCTGACTCAGGTTGATGAAGAAGTCACTACTTCGAAAGCTCCCAGTTTTATTTTCCCGTGTGAGTGTTTCTTTTTGTGTTTCTATGTTTAGTGATATTGACTTTAACCATTTACATATATATAAATGGTTAAATATATATAAATATGATTTTAATTTTTTTTACAACATACGCATACAACACTTAGCAATTACATCTCTCATAAAGCAGGCTACTGGTCGGTTTGCTTCAAACTCCCGCGAACAAAAGACACAGGACATACCGCTACATGTTCGAGTGATTACTCTGGATATTCCCGATCGGAGGTAAATTTCATGTCCAGCCCTACCAATAAAATTTCACGCCCACCCCCGCTCCCACCCCAACCCCAGGGGAAATAAGGGCCAATGACAACCACAGGGAAAAAATCTAAATGGAAAAAAGGCTCCCACAAAAATGTAAAGCCTGCAGGGATATCACACGCTAGGTTCAAAGCGAATCCCCAAGGGTAGAGCACACACTAAAACGAAAAATAACGTTTTGTGATTGCAACTGGGAAACAATGAATTCTAAACTCATAATCCATGGCTGAAAATTTAAGTGCCCCTGAGCTTCAGTAAATTTATTCTGATCATAAGGAGTCCTATTGGAAATATGATGCTCCCAGTAAATATATAAGGCTAAGTTAAAAAACAAAACTGAACAGTAATTGCTTAAATTTCTGAAATGATCATGACCACTTTTTATAAAACTGGCTAAAAATGACGGTTAAAAAGATAAGGGCATCTCTTATAAAAGGACAGCATTTTGTTGTTGCTAGCAAACCAAAAGAGTTTATTAACTGGGTATCGTTGATGTCCAATCCACCTTTTTTAACTGCTTGCAATCCATTCGAGAAGATTATAATACCCTCAGACGCTTCAAAAGATGGAACTAGGGGTTGTTTCTCGCAGGATAGTAAAGATATGACGAAACATTTCAATTTACAATAAAAGCTTCGACTGCACGAATATTATTTTCAAGGTTTTGTTGCAAATGACTTCTGTGGAATTTCAAAATAGGTCGGAAATGAAGTTTTTCACTGTGAAATATACTTAGTTCATTTTTCGCCATATTCCACCGATTTACTCCAACGACCATTATATTAGAAGAATAATGCTCCGGCGCTCTTTTTTTTCTTTTTAACCTCGACTCAAACTGAGCAGCGGTCTGTGCTGCATGAGTACGTGTCGAGTAGTTCGTGAAAACTATATTATAATAGATATATTGAAGATTTTTGACGCTTGTCGGGCGGTGACGAATAACACAGGCCAACAAAAAAATTTTGTTTGAAAACTTTTTTTATTTTATTAGCTGATCTTTATAGATTTTTATGCGTCGAATCCAAACCTGGCCTTAGTTTTTTTGTATCGCCCATAGTTTCCAAGCAATATGCATTTTAACATTTAGTCAATTACCCCTATACGGTATATAGGGAAATCAATGAAACACTGTGTTACATCGTAAAATTGTTTGTATTTACTGTTCACTACATCGCGATAAAATTGTTTGTATTTAATACAGCGTGATAATACAGGGTTCACTTGTCAACTGGAATTGGTCTACATTTTCTTTCCCTTTTTTCCTTGAAGCTTCTTGTGTAGCTTTTTCTGCGATGAATCGCTTGCTGAACTTCTCGGTGAAGTACCAACAGTAATCCCCATTATCTTCGTTCATTAGACCACCTTTTTCAATTTTATTATAACTATAAAAAAGGTGTTAAATTCTAAAAATGTTTCTTGATTTCATAAATTTAACTGTAAAATGTGAATAAATGGTGGGTGATACAACTTTTCCATCATATTTGGATTCATCAACTTAAAAAACATAAGAATAAGGTATTTTCAGTAAAAAAGTTTTTTCATTGTTGGCCTGTGTAATTCAATGGTTGAGTAAAAAATTGTGCCACTAGTGATGAAAAATAATCGTAGTGAACTCGCATCCATCCATATTGATTAAAGCCCCAGCAGGTTACCAGGTGCGCAAATGGATGCCAGTTGCTGTGTCGACCCAGCCCCTATTTTTCTCTTACAATACGATGGGTGGGACGTTTACTTGCAATTTACGGTAACTGACAGCAAATGCTTTGGCTTCAGAACGCCGCCATGTCACGGTGCTTACGGCCCTCCGTGCCATATGATGGCCGCCTCTTGCTCTCAAAGGATTGGGCCATAAGTTCTCTCAATGCTGGTGTCGTTGCAATTGATTGCTTATTCATCGAGGACATTCGACACGTAACCTCAATATTCGGAGGTCACTCTAGCGTGCACTAACCGTTCAATGCATCAGGTAACCACAGAGGAATTCAAAGCAAGCTATAGTTTACGAGCTTCTATCCGTCTTCCCCAACAACTGTAATAGATAAACGTGCATTCAGAAAAGTTCATACCTTGAAACAAACGATAGTTTTTTTTTAACCAAACAAGGGCTAAGACAGTCATTCGTAATCATGTCAGGACACCATTCAATTTTAGACGGAACCAAACAAATATCAATTTCTGAAATTGAAATAAATAAAACCTTTCACCTTAAATTTAATATAATATTCGTCTCCTGACGACACTCTATCAACCTTCTCTTTAAGCTGCTGAAGAGCAGAAGTTCTGTGCTCTGAAAAATATGAAATACTGGTTCTTTTGCAACGGCTATTTCAATGATAAAAACCTAATACAGAGGAATTGTTTTCTATACTATCGGTTTTATATACATCGAACGCATTTTTATAAAACGATTACAATTTTATTTCCCGTAATAAATTTTATCAAAAATATATTTTTGAAATAAAAAAAATTATCGCTCGTTTCAAAAATACATCGCAAAATTAGCTTTATCTTTTGATTTCGCTGAGGTAAATAAAGATAGATTGTCATTTAAATATGTCCACCTAAACTGTGCATGGTTAGGATGTCCTATTTCAATTGGTGTATTTCACCAAACAAAATTCATCAAAGCACTTAAAAAGAAAGCAAACATCAACAAAATTGCAGAGGTGCAAAGCCTGAGACCAAAATAGCCCTTCGTTACGAGGCAAAAAGACTCGTATCATTTCCTCCTCGTTTATGATTTTATAGGTAATTAATGCCACTAAGTCCTTGAAATTCTTTGCCAACGACATGCACGACTCAAGACCCACTGGTGTACACCGAATAAGTTCAGTACTTTAAAAATAAACAAGAAAAACAGCAAAAGGATACACCGATACACACATCTGGCACAACATTTTTCCATGGTTACGAGGTATAAAATCTTGCCATTTTCTCCTCAATGGAAACTAAAGACTGTCCAAAGGACTGGCTGTTGGAAAATCATAATATTAATAAAGATACAAAGTCATTGAAATTACTTTTACTATACTTAGTATGATTTAAGGATAAAGAAACCCAGAGGAACATATTAGCAAATAAATTACTAGTCGCTCCACTGAAAAAATAAATAAATCAGCAAATTTATACCGGCACAAAACTCTGTCACCATCATTTGTCGTGGTGACAACGTGAAAAAATCGTAATAGCATTTTCTAAAGTGAAAAAATCGTACCACTCTTTCTGCTCCCTCTTTTTACGTATAAATTTTTTGTGTGCCCATGACGCCAATCTGGCAACTTCCGCCTTTCACACTCCCTCCCTCCCTCCCTCCCTCCCTCCCTCCCTCTTTTCCCCCTGTTACCACTCATCCGCTCATAAGGCCCTTAATCTTCCATCACCCTCGGTCGCTCCACTCCGCACTGTCTGTCACCATAATGGTTCGTTTCCCATCACGTCCTGTCAACGGCGACTAATTTCTCCCTTCTCGCCTCTCGATCTCCACACGAAAAAATACACTCTCTGTCGTTTTCGAACTCACTCATTGACTCGTTGCCATCGACAGATGTCGCTGACCAAGTGACGAAGGGTAGCTGATAGATGGCGCGCGGAAGTAAAGCGGGAAATTAAAATAGAGAGGTTTATCTCACTTCTTCATCTACGCATGCATACATACTAACACACAAGCTGCCGTAATAGACGAGTAGCCTCCAAAGAAAATGTTCATGACAGTACTAAAACAAAACAAAAATATACGCGTACAAAAAGCTGCCACTACAATAATTTAGTATCCAGGCAACAAAATCTTAAGGCCGTATTAAACGGTACACGGAATTGCGCAATCTGACGTGTGTACGAAGGTGCACTCTAAATTGCGTCGTGTAAAGCGGTGAATTGCTAGAACACATGCGAAAATGCGTGGATGCGAGACGGCAAAATAGCCCCTGTTCTAATTTCGTTCATGCATTCGCGCAATGCCGCGCCATTTTAGAAATAAATGCAGCTCTTACCTGCGCAATTCCGTGCCCCGTGGAAAACGGCCTTTAACAACATACTAAATACTGCTCATTGTTTACCACAGCTTTTAAAGATATATTGCCATTGAAATCATTTTACCTAAACTTAATAGGGCCTGTAAGAGAATAAAAAAATGAAGGAAAAAATTACGTAAGCATTGTGAGTAATTGGGCTTCCTCAGTCAGTTCGACCTAGCATTTAATTAAGCCGTTTAATGCTTAGAGTAAAAACGAATTCCTATCCCTATTTGTTCGGAAAAAACGTCAATTTAATTTCTCGTTTGTGAGGGACGTAAAAATATAGTGGGCTTCCTAGAAGATGCTCTCGGTATCGCTCTGAAAGATATCCATTCTTCACTCATTCATGAAATTCTTCATTGCCCAAGCAATTCACGCCTAGCACGTAATGTCCGAATCTCTAGCGGTACTCATCCTTATTCAAGACAAAGCTATATAATGCTCTCGATTTCCTCGTAGCAGTTTACAACGAATCACATAGCTATTTTCTACACTTTTTACTTAGTTAACGGATTAAGTCTTAGCGTGCCGGATCCTATATGCTTTCTCCGTATTCGAGGTATGACCTGACGAGTACGAAATAGCATTTATCTTTCACTCTTTATCTTCTGTAGTCACAAAAGTACAATATATATAAAACCGATAAATTGAGCTTGTATGGAGCGCAAGTAGAGTTAATTGAAGGTATGAATTACAGACATAGCAAATCAACGGATAAAACTTACTTCTGTTTTATATTCACTCCTGGGGTCAACATCCCACACATTGTTAAAGTGTAAAAATGGATCTCATTTAAAAATAATGTCCAAAGACTAATGCCGGGTCTACACTAGTAACTTAAGTGACTACTTAAGTTGGCTCTGTATTTAAGTTGGTAGTGTAGGTGTCACCAGCTTCATTTAAGTACACCTCCACTTAAGTCATCTTAGAACCCAACTTAAATTGCGTAGGCAACTGTTTCCGCACGGTTGAAGCTCTTCATGTGTTGTAAATGGCACATAATACCCATCTCACATCATCCCGTTGATTATGTTCTAAGTTGTGCTGTATTGTATGATGTGGTTATTGAGCGTTCTATTTCTTTAGTTAATTTCTAGTGTTGGGGATATTAATTCGACTAATTTATTTTGTAGTGTTTCTCATATAATTGTTGGTTTTATTTCCGTGAAAACTAATTGCTATGCCTGTTGCTCACGGCGAAACTCGATTTATAAAACTTAGAAACGTTTTAAGGAATTTTAAGACTGACAATGAGACGACGGCAGAGGATCCGGTAAAACAGTTTATTTTCCATGGTGTCATAATCGAAAATAACGTAAACGAATGCACTCAGTAACTCCCCACACACTGTTATTGAAACTATTGCATAGGGCTTTAATGTTAGTCCTAGGGATGCCGAGGGAAATGAGATGTGGCGATTTCATTGGACGTGGGAGGAATTAATGGTTGAAATTTAACATCAATGGTTTTAATAAAGCAGTGGAATTTGACTAGCAATAAGTGTTTTTGTTTACGTTATGAATATGTCATTCCACGAAGTCACGCTTAGTAATTCTAAATTCCTCTGACTCCATCACCTCTCGCCATATAGCGTTCCCTCAGGAACTGAAATCGGTCTTTCCTTTTAACCTTCTGAATCCAAAATGGTTAATTCACGGAGTTTGGAAGTTTATTTCAAATAACAGTCGCTTTGGATCAAAGAATCACTAATTGCTCTCCTATACCTTCATCTGTCAACATAACTGTTTCCCGATATAGACAATCACGGTGCTGAAGTCGACTTAAAGCTCAAGTGTAGCTACCGCACCACATTTAAGATTATATTTAAGTGAATTCACTTAAGTTAAGTGTGTAGTGTAGACAAGGTATAAACGACCAAGATTTAAGAACTATAATATAAGATTGACCGACAGAAGAAAAAATGCACCCTCTGTCCTTTTCGGCCCCTAAACGCCTCTTTTATTGCTCCGCTGCCGTGGACAGATGTCGCTGACGATGGTCAGCTAACCACGGATGTAATTGGACAAAACAAAAATGGATTGATTATACATACCCCTCCCATCGTTCTAGATTAATTAAAATGCATTATCAACCATACTCAATTGAAACAGGCTTCAAAGAACTTAATTGAACAAATGAATGCCAGGCATAGCATTATCCTGATCCTGATTCCCTTTCATTTCCATTCAGTTTTAGCGTCCAATACAATGAACACGTTGATTATGCCAACATTATTATTAAGGAATCGGTTGAGGTAAGTTTAAATTGAGAAATTTTGAGTAACAAATCCCTATTGAATTGCCAGTAAATGCACTTCTCAATCATTCTATATATGAATTCGATTATATTTCTCCATTCCACTGATCAGAAAATATTCTTCCTTCTAATTTTGCGTTATCATAAATCTTCCTTTAAAATATTTATTGCCCCAACGCATAAGATATTTCTTCCTAATGTTACTGAATAACGGTCCTGCGTAAAAAAATAAAAAAAGGATGGAGTGAAAAAGAAAGCTATTCCATCAACAGAAGTATGAGGAGTATCCTGTAAAATAATTGGCAATTCCCAAATGGTGGAAATTTACGATTATGTGGGCTTTGGTACAAAGACTTATTCATAATAAGGATTAGAAGATATGCTGAATATTATAGGAATTACAAAAGAAGATATTTTCTCTCTAAGTTGGAACTATTTCAAGCTTCCTTTAATTCCCATTCAGGTATAACATTTGCAATTCTTAAGAAACCCATATCTCTGCGCAAATTTTGTCTCTCATCTCTACTGATGAAGTGTTAGTCCAAGACGGATTATGAATATTGTGTGCATCACATTTGTACCAAGATTTTTAGTTTTTATTAAAGGCCCTACATCGGCTAATTAATGTTTTACATGAATGTGCATTTTGCGAGTCACACCGACTGTACCAGCTCCCACAATTGAACTTTCCTCTTCAATTAGCGGTGAAGCCAAATCCCTTTCATTGTAGCTGCATATTAGTGTCATTATCTTCCTACCCCGTGCCCCACTAGCCTTCATTCTTCTCTTGAACACGGCTGTATTTAACATTCTCTCCCCGCTTGGGACTTATTCCATCCATGACTGATCCGTATAAATACCCGGGTATTTTAAATAATAACCTTACCCATCGTAAAAGGCGGATAGAAGGATACGATGCCTAGAGGAGATCACTCGCACCAAGCATGACTGAGCGTTATAAATACTTAGGTATTTTAAATATTACTCTTTCCCACCGTAAGAGGTGGATAGGATGAAATTTAAATTCAGAGCAAATCTTGCATATCAATGCTACATCACGCACGATTGATAACTCAATGCAACTTCTCGGGCATAAAATTGCCTGCACATCTCAAAATGCAGCCGATGTATCGCCATACCTACGTAGCCTTGGCTATAGGATCAGAGTAATAATCTCATCTTCAAGTTCCTCCAAGTCGATCGATGGCTTACTTAAGACTGTGGAATACTCAGCGCACGTACGAGACTCAGATGTCGCGAGCTCGAGTCCGCTTCTGTTCGGCAGGAAACGTGGCCGCCGCGCGCATATATTCCATTACGTCAAAAAAGGGAGCAAACACGCTTCTACTTTGCATTCACGTCACACATCCCGGGCGAAGGGAGGGGGTGGATAAGAGAGACGCACTTCTTCCGAGGTGCGGAGGCGTGACTCACGCGATTTCGACACACTCTAGCGTATCATTCGCGAACCAAAAGAAACGAAGAAAGAAAGTACAAAAAAATAACTCTGTTACGACGCGAACTCGCGCTCAAGTTTCCCGTCAGGAGGAGCTGTCGTATGCCTTATATGTCTTCGATTTAGTTCTTCCGTGACGATAGCTTATGAATCGTGCCTCAACGTATTTTTACGGCGCAAACATGCTTCCATTTTATTCAATAGCACACGTTTTTACAAAAAAAAATCAATTATATACCTTGTCACCTTGATTGGGAAACTGTAGATAGGATTAACTGATTTGTCTGAAGTAATATAATAGTTAAATTACAGTTAATAAACTAAATTTTCTTCATATTGAACCTTTGATTTATGACTCTGAGGAAATCACTCGGAATAATCGCACTGATTTATTGGCAAATTTTGACTATCATAGCACCACTTCCAAGGCTTCAGAACGTACCGTATGCCTGGAAAATAACGTAATGAGATGTCAAAACTGATCGATCGAATTTTACAACGAGCTTTCCTAGTACATACTTTTCGAACAAAACTTCCCGTTTACATGGAACTCAACTTTATGCTCTTATTTTTAATAAGCGTTGTAGCACCTATCAATATGAATGAAAGACATTAGGGGAAATCAAGCAAACATTTACGGTCGAATAATAAACGTAACAATTGTAATTTTATGATTCAAAGCGGCGACCCGACCTGTAAAGGTCACTGCATTAAACTTTCAGGGAATCGCATTTCAACAGACTTCATGATAAAATATGCGTTGGTTTACTTTCCAGATGCATCATATCGGATAAAATTAACATAATCAGGGGATAGGTTAGGTATTTTTGCAAAATTTGGATAACATAGCCAAGTTTTAATTGCCTACAAGCTTTGGTAATACCCTGAGAACTAATAACTTCTGTCAACAATGTACATCATTAAAGAAAACAACTGAAATGATCTTGATTACATTAAAAAATCGAAAATAACTCGTGATCCCTTCATTTCCCTCGTAAAAAGACTTATTCGCATAAGCTTACATGAATGCAATTACTAAACTTCGCAAGAAAAGTCCTTACTTATACTCTGAATTTATAGGAAAATTTATATTATTTTAATTATTGATTGAATTTTTTTCTTGGATGCGGAGGCGCGGTGAAAATAAGGAGTCGATGCAGTCAGATACGTGGAAGGCTCCATGAACTGATGAGTTTTATAGGTGGCACAACGAGCGGTGAAAAGAAGCCGTCGATATCGAATCCGTAGGGAACTTTTCTCGGAGACGAGAGGCTGTTTCATATGCTACGGGTGCATTCTCAGGCCTGCCCCCTATAGGTGGCTATAAACGAAATAGTCATTCTGGAAAGGCTCCCAATATCAAGAACGAAAGTCTAGCAACTCCCTCTCTTCCCTCGAAAAAGATCAGACCGAAAATTGAGCTGAGGAGCACAACTGAGCTCAGGGAAGCTAGATTAAGTCACATCTCTCTCCGGAATGCTATCAACTTCGCGCATGATCAAACTGGAAAGGTAACGGAAAAGGTGATTAAGTTCCATTTTGTACTTAAAATGTTCAATGCATACCAGAAACAAAATTGAGCGTAAATCATTCTTTCTGAAGTGAAATACCCTTAAAAATCTATTGGAAGCGCTCATAAAAAATGCTGGGCGATAAAATTTCCCAGAAAAGAGTTATAGGTAATTATTAGTATTATTGTTGTATATATTACATCAAGGAGTCAAAATTTCACCTAATGGGAAAAAATAAACCTTCATATCGATGTTATAACAAAAAAATTGACTTTGATACAAAAGCGTATTTAGGAATATAAACCCCGCGGTAGGTGGGTAATACAGTTTACCTCAAGGAGATAGGGTAAAAAGTAATCGAATTGTTCTTACAGAACAATATAAATACATACAGGACAGAAATTAAAAATTTGAAATACATTAAAAAACTGATTTCAGAAATAAAGCTCATCAAAATAGCGCTCCTTCAGCTTTTTCCATCACGATTCAAAGCCGTTAAATGCGTAGGCGGTATGACAACGACCAGAATATTTGGGAAGCATGAAACGATAACAACTGCGAGATAACATATAAATGGAATTGATGAATGATTTCACCAAGACAGCGGAAAAACGAAGGCTCGATAGGTAATATTTGGGATAAAAACGTCGATATTCCTTTCGGGAAAATAGCGAAAGAAATATATGCTCAAAAAGAGTCGAAAAGACATCTGAAACAGAAAATTCGAACATTTCAAGGAAGAGTTTTCACAGATGAGAGAAATTCAGAATTAAATCGCCTCCATTTTTTACCGCAAATATTCAGGTGAAAGTTGCAAGTATAATTTCGGCACATTTCTCTTCAGAGTCTCCCAGCCTGAAATAAATTCCTCGATAATGCGGGATACCATCGAAAGAGAAAAATACACGGTGTCGGTGGCTTGCCTCTGCCCTATTGCTAGGGACATGAATGGGACGATAAAAATTCTCGCACCAGCGGAGGGAAAATAACTCAAGAGAGGCTCTAAAGGCGGAAATTCTCGACCGCAAATATCGCTCAGCACATCTCAATCACTCACCGCAACACGATGAATTTTTTAACGCGCCCCACGTACAATACTAGTAATAATTATTGATTAAATTACAATGGCCAGGGACTAGGGCTACTAATGAGCAATTATTCAACACCTGGATGAAACCCGTTTGATTTACACAGGGTCGTAATTGTGTTTTATACTTCTGCACTCAGCATTACCATTTTAAAAGTGTGAAATGGTAATTGCAAAACGACTCACATTATAAAGCTTGACTTTATGAAATCTTTATCACAAAAATTTACAGAATTGGTAATAGCTAGAATAAATTGCAATATCTTCAAAATGATACACAAAAATTCAAATTTCATACTGACTTCATAACTTATTCCTATTTTTTAAAAATAAAAATACTAATAAAAATATGGTACTGAGGCCTGATATTCTGAATCCATAAATCAACCCCACTGGAAAACCTCGCCAGTGATTAACGGAAGATAAGCATTAGCCACATTGCTTCCATACAAGAAGATAGAAAAATTGCAAAAGATATTTGCATAGTCTCTAAGCAAGCTTATCCAAAAATAGGGCTCATTAACGTGAAGCTGTGAGACAAAAAAAAACACAAATTTCGATAAAAGAGGAGGTTAGTTGTGTACTTGCTTGGGAACATAAGTAAACGAAGCGTTCCCATGTACAAATGAAATGCACTAACCCTACGCATACCAATTTCGGTCATAAAGTGAGGAATGATTGAGCTCAAATTTGTGAAATCGAAAGGGAAAATAATGCAATTTTCAAGTTGTCATAGTTACTTAAGCAGATAGAAATGCATTAATGAAACTAATAAATTAACGAGTCTCGATTATTCAATATTCCCATGAGGTCTCTAATATTCATAGACCACATGTTTCACAGGCTTGTACAAAAGTAGCGAAGGCATGAACGCTGATCTTGTGAGATTGTTCAGACTGGATGGTGAAATAGGAAAAAAATGCTCAGCTTAAAATAATGCTGATTTATTCGTATTGACGCGTAAATTATTTTATTATTATTCATAATTGCGATTTTTTCGGATTGTACAATTGTATGTGTTTCGTATGAACAGCCTGAATGAACATTTGGAAGACAATAAATTGCTCAAAAAGACCTTCAATAACTATTCTAGTACGCTAGTCACATGTAGTTACTCTGACATTACAATTAAATGCGAAAGAACTCGTCGAGCACTTTGGTTAACACCTTTCACTGTTCAGGAAAAAGAGCTGAAAGCTTTTTTATTCCCATATCCCCCTCACATTCCGACCGAAATGGCCCAAGTTATACGACTGTGTTCGCATTCTTAAAACAACGAGGCGTGAAAATGATGGGGAATGGGGAAGCATTTTATTTCAGCCATTTCACCCACCTCATCGGACGTAGCCGGGGGAAAAAGGAGTCCCGAATCCGCTCAATTAAAATCTACGAGTAGAAATATTCGGTACAGACGGCGGAGTTTCTAAGAGAGAAGGCGTGGACGGTGTTGCCATGGACCCGATTTGGAGCACTGCCAGGACTTTTTTTTGTCGGTTTTAATATCTTCCTCTCAGCTCAACGCTCGGATGAACGAGTAAAAGAGAGATACTATTTCGCACTCGTTTCTCCACACCTCGAATACAAGAAAATGGGATCCGGTGCGGAAAGATTTGATCCATGGAGTAAATAAAATTCAAACGAAAGCTGCGTGATTGTCAAACACTGCTATGAGAGAACGGAGCGCATTACAAAGCTTTTACTCGAATTTGGGATCCGCTATTTGGAGTCGAATGCCGATATAGAGGCGCAGAGGTAACCTGCTGGGCCTGAATTTCTTGAGAAATATTTGTCGATAGATATCTTTCAGAACTACACGAGTAACAACATATTATAATCACAGTATATTTCCGACGAAACAACAAAACGAAAGAGATATTTTCCCGAACGGATTGGATCCGGCCGTCAAATCTTTCACATTCCCAACCTTGATTAATTCTAAATTCTGCTAGGGGTAAAGGGTGATGTCTGATACCTCCTACCACTTCCATATTGAGGTAACTTGCAAGATAGCACGTAAATCTTGATGAGACAAAAACGAGGTAAAATTTTGTAGAATTAGCAAGGTACTTTACGCTAGCATTTAATGACGAAGGATTTATAAACGGCGGAGATCGGTGCTTCTCCACATATCGTGAGGTAATAATTACTAAAATAGGTGCAGAGTAATAGAAGCGAACACCTGTAATAGCTGAATAATGGTGTCACTATAGTCTAACATACACGTAGTACATCCGTACAAGCCATCGGTTGGCACGAATGGAGTTGGGGGCGCAAGATGAGGAAAACACCGCTGCGAGAGCGAAAGAGATAGCGGGTGGGTCATTCCGACGATAGTTGGTGGTGGAGAGGGAGGGATTTAAAATGGGCGGGCATTCAAGGGGAGGTGTTGGCTTTGGGAATCAGGGTCAGCGGGCGAGAGGGTTCGTGGGCCGAGTGGAGTCACCGACCGAAAGGAAAACACCCACTGCATCCACCCAATCTCTCTCTGTGTCGCTCGCTGGTCCTTCACCTGCCACGAGCCCTTCACCACTCTCGATCCATCGCATATTCCTAATCTTTTTGACAGCTTCTGCGTAATAATTTGGAACACTTGACGGTAACCTATAAATATTTAAATCACTTTATTACTGAGTGATTCCCTTCCCTGTTCCCATTATATTATATCTTTTATGAGCTCCATTCATTAACGCTGAAAATGTTGTTCTAACCATTAGTGTTTGAAATAATTATTTCCGTCGATTCCACCAATAGGGTGGTTTCCTATTATTTTTTTATTGCCTAAATCGAAAGATTATTACTCCTGGAGTACGTATTTCGCGCTCTTAGATTTTAGAATGACGATATCTATTTTTCGCGATTAAACGAAAAGTGAAAAATTTCAAGCGCGCGAAAACGCGACGGCTAAGTATGAATGATGGGAAAAGTCCGAGTGACGTATTTCTGGTTCCCGCTGCCGCCCTGTGAGGCGACTTTGAGGCAAGGATTGAGCACTCATACGACGCAAGCTGCTAGCAGGTAGCGCTTGGCTTAAAGATGGATTATTACTACCTTATCAAACGAAGGAACCTTTCCGACCTTAGACAATTTTAATAAGTGATTATTAAGAGATGTTTCCCTGAGCTCTGTTCCTCATGCGCGCATTGGTAATCTCAGACGATGTAAAACTTCTATCGTATCTATTCGTATAGAAACTAGGTCCCTGTGACGTCACGTGGAGTGGCATCGCATGGGCGCCAATCTGGCCTTTTTCAAATGAGGATAAAATTGACCATTGCCATTCGTCTGAACCGGTATTTCTAAAACCAAATAAGTTGTACATTATGAATACACTAATGGTGGATAACGAATCACAATCAATGCATTTCGTTTCCTTTGATGAAAGAAACCACCCTATTATCCATTTATTGCCCTAAATCCAATTTTAAGGTATTATGTATATTTTTAGTGACTTCCTCCGACCACTGAAACTCGTATCTCTTAAGGTATAGGGAGTTATTGAAAAGCAAAACTGTATTGCTTTCACTCAGTATCTCTCTGTATTCCATTTATTCCAGTTAACATTTCGTAGAATACGGTTATGGAATTTCTGGAAAATAATTTGAACAAGTTATGTTGCATTCTGATCTTATTTGAGCTTACAAAGGCTCTATTTAGGCATACTTTCGAAAATCTTTGCAGCATCGCGGAGAATGTCATCAAATATAAACATTACTGAATGCTTTAAATAAATATAAATTATATATGTAAGTTAAACATCGCGTAAAGTTGGTCATATGGTTAAATTGTTTTACTTCTACACAAAAGTATAATCAACTGTGCAGATTTTTACAATTCTGTTTTCCAATTATATTTCAAGCGAATAATAGATAAAATGTATATAATTGATTGGGAGCGAAGTAAAATTAGATACGTATATTTGTTGCAAAAATGTGTGGGCAAATCAACAAATTATACGTATCCACTAGTTTCCCGAATCAAGCGCGAACAATTATTTTTCCACTTTAACACGACTTGAATCGTAACATCACTCAATGAAAATTTCATTTTATCGCTTTTCTACAAGAGACCAACAATCGGTGTGATGGAACCTCAAACGGATGAAAACAGTCCAGAAAGAACTCGAAGAGGAAAAGGATGGAGAAAAGAGGAGGTCGGAATAAAATATATGCGCCAGAACAGGAGGCGAAAAGAATGGGAGTGAATGGGGAAGAGAGTCAACTTCTCTCTCTGTCTCCACTGGATAATTAAGTCGAGAATTAAATAAAGAAATGGGATGAAGCAACAAGAGCAGCGTTGACTCTGTCCTCTCCTTCTCTCTCTCTCTCTCAACGCTTAATTTCCCGGGAGGGAAGCAATTTCAGCCGTCCTCGTGCGCCCAGGGTGGATCGGAGAAAAAGAGAATGGCATCCGTGAAAGGGACGACCTTTGGAAAAACGGTCCCAGGTACAAATGCAGGCGGAGTAGGATCCGCTGTTTGGACAATCACGCTCGCCAGGGTTTTGTTTGCGCGGCGCGTGATAGTTGGCACGTTTATCCCGCTCCCTCGCGAAGACAGTGTGCCGATGACAACCTCGTCGATGAATTAGGTGTCAGACAACGTGGCCAGGGAGATGAATTCTGCAAGGCTAGTGTAATTATTTTCATTGAAACGAGACTGAAGTCTTCCGTGAAATTTGTGAATAAATTACGGCAACAATTTGAAGCACTCCTTTAATGTATAACTCACACTATTATTGTATGCCTCTCTTTCTTATTTACATAAATTAATACCTGACGATTACTCTATGAAATCATGTTGATCAACTCCTTCAATCTTACTGTTGGTAATCGATTTGTATTCTTAAAATTGAATCTGAAGGAATCAACGGGACATTAAATGAAACCAGTAACATTTTGAATAACTATTCCAACTTTTATGGTATGTTTTTTTCACCTTTATGGACCATTAAAACTGGTATTATATTATGAAAATTGTATTTAATTAAAACCATGCGTTTACATAATACATCATCCGGTTCTACTTCCCGGTTGCGAGGAAGGTGGTTCAATGGGGATTAATCTGAGGATGTTTGACTAAAAATCAATACTAGATCGTAGATTATTAGACAATACATTATTCAAAGTTGCGTCCAACCCTTGAATAACCCTAAGAGATTCTGTCATAACTGCACGAAATTTTTTCTAGCAAAAAAATGACAACTATTGATATTTTTTTCGTGAGGGAGCAAATGCTTTGCGGTGCATCGGCGTCAATGGTACAACTATAGACTCATTCAACGAGCAGTTTGCGATGATTGCATCGTACTGTCTCGTTCGGTTATCAACATTACGGGCTCGAATTCATTTGAGTTATCAACACGTAACGGCACTTCTTGAATGAATAACTTACGCTATAATTGTGTGATCCGCTTTCTCGCCTATGAACACTCATGCTGGATAATACTCTCGCAATATAAATCTCTACAGTTAACGATTATTTGACATATTACCCAGTCGAAATTTCGGCATTATTTTGGGAGCGGAACTTGTATAGCTTTAATTGCGCATTACAATAGAGTGTCGGAATAAAAAAAAACACTTTCGTGGCCGACTACGAAAATAAAGCAGCCGCAATTTAAAAGAGAGCAAATAATCAAATCTCAAAACAAATTGTAATACGTATAAAAGTATGCGAACTAAACACACACATTCATTCATTTCAAAGTACAGGGTAAAAATTTCAGCCAGCCTTTAAAAGAGAAGTGAACCCGATTATAATATCCAATTCAAATATGCTTTTAACCAGAATGAGCGTAAATACATTTAATGAAATGGAGAATGGCTCCCTCAGCCATCCTTACTCACTCTTCTCAATTCTGAAACATAATAATCTCTTTCAAAATCATTAATGCTTGCCATTTCGAATAAATACGTTATTTGAAAAACTAAATGGAAAATCATCTAGGATAATTGCAATTACGTTTCAGAGTGTGCAGGTCATACCCTATTAATGGGTCATGAAGAGTTTGAATGAGGAAAAGTTTAGCTTGAAAATGCAATTCATTAGTATTTGTCCACATGATGTGACAGACAGAATAGAAATAAACAATGAATACCTTGTGCTCTCAATCATTTCACACCGGAATAGAAAGTCGGAAGTTTAAGTTTGATCCACCCACGATAGAAAAGAATCAGTTTTACACGAACAACGGAAGCAACGATAATTGAATCTGCTGAAAATAACAAAGACCTTAAGTGCTATTTTCCACTCTGATGCATCCATTCTGAGTGCTCAACAGGCCAAAGCGAGGAAAATGCCCTGAATAATTAAAGAACACTCAAAGAAGCTCTTTCGATGCGCGAAAGAAGAGGCGAACCAGGAAAGAGGAAAATGATTTCCACGACAGAAAACAAATACACTCAATGGTTGACACGCATGCTCAAATAAACGCGCAAAATACGGAAAAAATACACGGAGCATAACGAATGACGAAGGGAATAGGGTGGTTTCCTATTATTTTTTTATTTCCTAAATTGAAAGACTATTACTACTGGAGTACGCATTTCACGCTCTTAGATTTTTAAATGACGATATCTATTTTTCGAGATTAAATGAAAAGTGAAAATTTTCAAGCGCGCGAAAACGCGACGGCTAAGTATGAATGCTGGGAAAATACCGTGTGACGTCATACTGGTTCCCGCTGTCGCCATGGGAGGTGACCTTGGGGCGAGGGTATGTGCTTCGCTGCGATGTAGGCTGCTAGCAGGTAGCAGAATACTCTGCTAGCTGGTAGCGCTTGGCTTAAATAAGGATTTTAGTAATTATTAATACCCTATCAAACGAAGGAGACTTTCCGACCATAGGCAGTTTTAATAGGTGATTATTAAGACATGTTTCCCTGAGCTCTGTGCCTCATGCATGCATTGGTAATCTCAGACGATGTAAAACTCGTATCTACTCGTATGGAAACTAGGTCCCTCTGACGTCACGTGGAGTGGCATCGCATGGGCGCCAATCTGGACTTTTTCAAATGAGGATAAAATTGAACATTGCCACTCGTCTAAACTGAGAATTCTAAAACCAAATAATTTGTATATTATGAAGAACACAAATGGTGGGTAACGAATCGCAATCAATGCTTTTCGTTTTCTTTAATGAAGGACACTACCCTATTGGTGACAAGCGATTTTTGGCAATAATCCTGAATACGTATGCTATAGGCGACCTGCTTTGACGGAGAGGAACTTTGGTTGCCTAAACACCAAGGATGAAACTGATAACTACTTCATCCCAACATCGTGACAGCTTTCCCTCATCGCTTCTAAGGAGGTTCCTCCGGTAACTATTATGGGACTCGTAGATTAATTTAATGAGCTATAGCAGGGCTTAATTTATAGAGATCTCGTTCAAAAGGCACCACAGAGAAAAATCATAAAAGTCGTCGACAATGCCCAGTGGAAATACTTCTTTCGTCCGCCGATACATTTGATTGACCGAATTTATTGCCATAAAATACAACCTACAACAAAAACACAAAAAAATTCAGGCAGCAGATCATTGTCAAAGTTGCTCAGAGTCAAATTCTTGATGCTTTTAATTACATATACACAGAAATCTTTTCAACTACTCAGTACAGCCTTGAATGATCCTGGATTGCTTTCATTTATCAAAAATTAAAACAAAGTAAACCAATGCCTCCTTGATCTCGCAAGTTAGATGACGCATATCAATGAGAACCATATATTATGAAAGAGTTGATCATTAAAACACGCTCCTGTCCAGGGCGGCAGCTAAACTGACAGTACTACACATATTTAGTATATCTAAAGAAAACTTGGAAGATCCACGGTAGAGCACTAAAATTGGTTCAGCCACTGAGCTGCATCCGAGTGAGAAACTCGCATAAAAAAAAGAAACACAAGTTCTGCGCATAACACTCCCTTTTCGGGAGACAGTCATCTAAAGAAAAAAGCGACTTCATGGAGTTTGAGAATTATTTTTCCCCCACAGTCGTCTCGTGGCAGTCTTGAGGGGAACGGGTGGAAAGTACAAATAGCTCTGCGAAATAGCGCGAGGGAGCACATTATCATTCAGACACTCGTGCGCCTCTGCCATAATTAATATTCCGTCTGCATCCCTCATCTCCATAGAGGAGAGCCACGCACGTAACGTAATTACATCTCTCTTCCTTCCCCGGGATGTGTGAAGACGTAGGAATCGCCAAGTATTTCGCGTGTGTGTCCTCAAACTCCTGCGGTCGGAAACTTGGCGTGCGAAACTCTCTCGTGGCGGACGGCTTTTTGAAAGCGACCCTTTTGTCTCCCGAAACATACTCTCTCCCTCTCCCCATACGCACCTTATCTATGTGGCTCTCGTGTCATGAGGGGCCCAGCGTCACATTCATCACCGCTTTAAATTTCCTCCCCATCTGCCTCGCCTCTCCTGCTCCTCCAAGGTGGTTGCCTGGCTCCCACTAAACCACCCAACATGTGGAGCTCAAAAACCCATCTCACAACAACTTAACTTAATGCAACTTAACTCGACTTCACTTATGCCTGTGCGTAAAATATTCTACCCATCAGAGCTCAGGCAGTCTATCAGTTACGAAATTGAATTACGAGGTCTTTCAATAGTTCAAGGATTTTTCGCACGAAGCTACTAAAACAAGGACTCGTGATCGCTAAGCAACGCGCAGGGGAGCAGTTTAAACCAGACTGAAGCTCTTTTGGGTCCTCCAAACATAGTCGACTCACATGTAAAAGGGAATAGGAAAAAATGGAAAATTATTCCCATTCCAAAATGGGAAAATGCGAAAAACTAGAATGTGAGGTATTTCGAGGTAAAAAACGGACGCAAGCGATCCCGGTTACATCTCCTCCACGTTGCAATCTTATCCAAATTACATGGGCTGAGAAAAAATTTCCTAGCAGGTGATTTCCCATGTGTTTCAATGGAGCGCAACTCTAAGAAGTGCTTTTCATGATGGCCAGATGAGCAATTTCTTGACTTAACTTTGGGTTCGGGTATAAGCATTCCTTTTTTTTATAGTCGAGAGGACGGTAAATAGACATTACTTTCTTCCTCATAATAGTAACTCACATGAGATATTTTTTTCCTCAACCAATAAAAAAATCCAAGTTTAGTCACGATGCTCTAACTTGTTGTAAACCAGCAGATGATTTCTTCAAGTTATCAACTCCATGGTTACGCCGAGTTAAGACAAGTTTGAGTTGTTGAGAATTGCCAAGCACTGTATCACAGCTTTCTTCCCGCCCACGGAGCAAGGGACTTTAATTGTTGCCTCCGTGGCTGATAAAATGTCGGCGATGATCTCTTGGCGGTACCTTGACACTTAATCAGCGTCGCCGCGATAAGACTCCGCGCGCACGTGTTTCCCCTTCCTCCGGTTCGCGTGCTTCCAACCGCCCTACAACTAAGTCTTCCCCAACTTTCATTCCCCGCCATTTCATTTCTTCCTGCTCCTCCTTATGTTAAAGGGAACTCGTTAAATGTCTGGCGTTGGACAATATGGTATCTTCAACTAGGTGAACTACGTCTATTCAAAGACAGCACAGTAAATCGTCCTTTGAATATGTCGTGGCGAGTGCTGCATGTTACTCACATGAAGTTTTTAACGTTTAATTGCCATAAAATGCCTTTAAGTGATGGGGTTTTTGAGAAGGTAGGTTCGCAACTACTCGAGACTGATGTTATTATGACCTATTCTTTCAAATAACAGTCTCCAAAATAACTCAAAAACCTTCGGATAAAATAACTAGAAATGTTAATCATAAGATCTTTGTGTTGAAAATGGAAAAGTAATTTTCGCTGATATTAGACTTAAAATATATAAATCCATATCATAGGAAAGGTAACAAAACAATCTGGTACTATAATATCTTTGTATTGAAAATCAAATAGTAATTTTCGCTGATATTACACTTAAAATATATAAAACCATATCGTAGGAAGGGTAACAAATAGATCTAATACTATAATACCATATAGCCATGATAATACTCTTTCCTACAAAAAAAATCAGGGCAATACAATGCACCTCAAGGTATCCACAAAAGTAGTATGATCGTCTTACAAGTTGATACTCGGGATATCTACGAGTATAGTCACAGCGAGACGCGTATTATTGGATCGGGGCGACCTTTCATATTTCGGAATCGCTCGCGGGCGTCACAATTTGCGCGTCAATTGGAACGCTGTACAAAATCCACTCGCTTCCCATGAATGGAGCGAACATTCGTTGAAACGAAGCGACCATTCATCTCGTGAGAAGCTGGCTGGCTGGAGTGAGAGAGAGAAAAAAATGAAGAAAAAGAAATAACATCGACAGAGTGGACGTATGGAGAGCCAAGAAAAGGCCTTGGCTGAGTCACAGTCGGAGAAGAAGAAAGAGAGAGAAAGAGCTGGAGGCTTTTCCAGAGAGGAAGTAAAAAAAAGAGAAGGGAAAAAAGTATCCAAAGCCAATGTGATCGAATGGGAAAGAAAAATGAAAAAATAAAAGGAGTTCGATTCATTCCGTTCGAGTTGATCTCACATCGGAAGGGCGACACTTGTCAGGGAGTAATCGGCGAGACGTGTCAAAAGAACGTGGCGAGACAGAAAAGAGGGGAAAGAGCGAAGGATATCGATGGAATCAAGAGAATATAGAAGATGTGGAAGCATGAAGCAAGGCAGCGGGTGACTATACGGAAAGGTACACGAATCTGAAATACGAAGATGGAAAATCTACAACAAGAGAAGTAAATGGAAAGACGGGGGAGACGAAAAATGAGGCAGAAAAATCAGACAACTCCCGAGACATACAAACGATAAAAAATAAATTGGCTATAAATACAATAGCGAAGGCCAGGCACTTTCGAGGATTGGGCCAAGAATATGATTATAATACATTTTGTGAATCATCCCGCCTGTCTTTTCTCTTATGTCTTCAATTCATTAAACTGATGCCTTGCATTCCATCGATCTTTACAATAACATTCTTCCCTCACCTCCGCTTATCTAACATTTATCCATATTTCACGGATTCTAATTTCCCAGACCTCTCGAATATCCCCCACGTGTTCTATCACTTGAACCACCAAATTTAAAACTTTCAGGGTTCGTATCCCGGTCGAGTCAAATGATTTTTCTCCGGTGAAATATTCACATCATAACAAAACATGAATAAATTAATGTTCTCTGACCGCCATTGGTATGTTTCTCGTAAAAATGAAAATTCCGAGATCCATACCAGCACTAACATAGCAGTAAGTTGCAGAATAATTTGACAATAATAATAATATCTCATATCTCAGCTACGAGTGGTCAAGGGAGTCGTGCTATAAAAGCAGAAGGAGAGGGAGAGAGAAAGTCATAAGAAGAGGAAGAAGAAGCTGTCGGTGACGTCCGACGTTTCACGCAACACGCCAAATATAATAAATACGCGAGGCTAACCGGAAAAACGTCACCAACAATGACCCGTGAGAGCTTCAACGAAAAAAGAGGGAAGAAAAAGAAGATGAGAGAAAGCGTGAATTATGGGCCTTTTCTCCGTTGACTCGCGAGAGAAAAAAAAAGAGGATAGATAGAATAATAAGCGCAACCACCACTCCACTAGGGAGGAGACGACGAGGGGGAGAAGGGAGGGAGAGGGACTTCTCGCGGATGCCTCCACAATTATTTTTTTTAACTCTCCGCCGAAAACGTATTTTTTAAGAAGCAAAAAAAGAGGGGAGAGAAATGAGGGGAATTTTTTTACTCAAGTGGTGAGACCTTTTTGAAAAACTTAATCTTCCATCATGAAAGACGTAATGCAAATAATAATTCAGTTCTTGGGAAAAATGGACGTAGTTTACCGGAAAACTTAGATAGTTAGAAGTAAAATGAGAACCAAAATATTCAATAATAGTTCAAATTTATTGTGCAAATACTTCGTTTCAACATGCAGGTACGACATATTGAATATGACATTTTGAAGGTAGTATTCAAATACCTGAAGTAGTGATTTTTGTCAGCATTTTTAGTTCAGCATTATTCCACGAAATCTCACCCCTACCTAGTGTAGCTTCTGCTCCATTATGTCTGGACCGTTCATTGTGGCTGTGTTTTCCCTTACACTGATTAGAAGGTTTGTAATGCATGAACATGTCATATCCCGATCTGCAAACGTAGCTTTAAAGTTAAATAAAAACACGATTCCAAACAGCTTAATCAAGGATATAAAATATATATGCTCAACTTTTGATCCAGAACGGCACTTATTTATGACGAAATATTTCAGTGATCAGAAAGATATTGTAGATTAAAGAGAGAGGTTGCTAAGACAATTGAGTTTATTGATACCCGGGTTACGTAATTCCAGAAAAGAAAAGGCAGCTGACACTTAATAGACCAATGAAAAGATCCATCATCATAATGTTTTTAGTAACACTCTGTTTGCAATTACATTTGGAGATAAAACTACTACTTTTTAGATGAAATGGGCTAAAAATCCCAGTCACGATGAAAGATTCGGTGTTAGCGGAGCGTTGGAAGGGAATCACGCAGAGAAAAAAACAAGTGATTTTCTACAACCATTTCCCACGCCATTGTGAAAGAGGCGATGTCATGCGTGTTAAGGAGACCTTTGGATGAGCCACGGTCTTTGTGCATCTCTTACCTTTGACACGGGAGGGGGCTGTAATCATGGGAATGAAACCTTTGACGGGAAGCCGTCACTGCGTCTTCTACGCTCTCCCGCGAGTTCATACCTGGAAAGAAAAAAAAGGTTAATTAATGAAAACCTTATTCAAAATTATCGACAAAAATACTCTGTGATAAGAAAATTAGTTCTTAGGGTTAGGCATTGATTAATATTGGGTATTTATTAGCCTTTGGCCTAAGTAAGTACCCAAAATGGGAGTTCAGGCTGTTTCATGACCTTCACCAAATAATTAATCTAAAGAACAGTGATCAGTAAATTGCTCTAGCATACGTGCACTCTACATTGCCCTCAGAACAATATTTCTTCTTACATATTTCATAGACATGTCATTCACGAATCCACTTTCCCATTCATCACGAGGAAATAAATGGCATTAGTGTTCCGAATTAAAGAAAGCGCATTCTGACGATCAAGAGGACAGCTCGCTCCCGTTTTGGAAATTGCCGATTTCAATCATTTCACTTAAAAAGTATTTCAGATTATATTCCCCAGGAACTTCCCTCAGTATGCTTCTCGTATAGCTATCGAACCAAAAAATGCCTCCAAGCTAACATTGGCACATATGCAGCCGACTCACAATCATGTTCAGCATAGAGCTCGTCACCAATTGAGCCTTGACGTTACGTCACAATGCAAGACACGATAAGATGCCTTCGGTGGAAAACTTTCCGTAAAAGACTACCCATCAGTATTTATTTATATAATAGTGAACCATAAAAAGTCGTACACATTCGCACAAAAAATGTGAATCCCGGAGAAAGATGAAAATTCACAGAAAGAAAAACAGAGAAATCAGCTTTCACAAGATACCACGCGTAAAACTGGGTCGTAATATACTAAATATAACCACAAAAAACAACTACTCCTGTAGAACCAAGGAATGAAAGGACATCATAATCCTACAACAGCAAAAAGCATTAAAATTCTTGAGCGACTACGATTCATCAAAATAAAACTTACGGAGCACTCAGATTTTACATTTTACCACGTGAAACATCGGATCGTTACACGAATAACATCTAAGCTTTCCCGCAGATGTCGTCGTTAAAACGGCAACACGACAAAAGTGGTCCCCAGATGAAATGCTATTACCTCCGCATCTTGTACACTCCGATGTGCTCACGTTGACGCGGAACAAATTGCTCCCCTCGAGTTGCTATGTGAGCAGAACTATGCAAGAATGTAACACCAACGAATCGCCCTCTATTTAGAAAAAAGTGTGTGCAACACTGAATTTATGATAAAAATTAACATAGAATATACTCGCATAAATGTTTTCGATCCCCCCGTGCATGCAGAAGTGAAAAACCTTAAAATATACCCCAGTATATTTTATAATTAAGCTTTATATTCAAATCAAAAATTATGTAACGCATACTATGATTAGTTTCGGGGTCGAAACTAATCATAGTACTGTTTTACTTACTTTTAAGTACCAATGATTAAATCCTTAAGTCACGAATTTCATAACGTGGCCGCTTTATACGCATCGTGATCACTCAACTGAGTTCGCAAACTCACAAGCATTATCATAAGAAATTCATTAAATGACAAAATAGAATTAATAAGGGAAAAACGATAGTTTCCAACCTATTTTCCCACATTGTCCACGTTAAAAACGAAAAAAATCTCGGAATGACGACAAAAATACATTTTCACCTGAAAATTTTAACTCCACACTGGACAAATTTTGGTTACGAAATGGGAAATAATGATGGTCTGCAAAGATGCTGTTTGCAAAGGTACTGAGTACCCCCATCATAAAGACAACCTTAGCGTGACCTACATACCTTGGCTATACAGACAGCAGCCTCGCACGTAAGGATAGCCGTCGGCGGGGGCGCTGAATAATGCATGCTTGCTGCCTCTGACTCGGGATAGAGGGACAAATCAGGGGGGAAATAAATCACTGCGATGGAAAGGAATTTAAAAAAATAAATCTAGAACAAAATTGTATCCTCCAAGCCAGAGGTTAATGCAAACGTAATGCGTCAAAAGCCTCGGGCCAGAGTGGGCGTTCCTAGGTCAGGAGAATACGGGGGAGAGAGAGTATAGGTACAGAATAGCGTGTTCGGAATGAGCTGCATAAAATTCAGCATCGATACATAATACTCGTATTACATCGAATTTCAGCATCGATGCGGGTAAAATATCGATATTTAACAAGGTTAGTATAACAACTAAGACCTAACTAACTTCCCTTAATTATTAATACTCTTAAAATGTAAGGTTTACGCCTCAATCTAATGTATTCATGACAATCTGAAGACAATAGAATAAAAATGGCCAGGATCGGAGGAATTGCCCATGAAACTGTGTAAGTAAACGTTTCCTATTTATACAACGGGGTCTTATTTCGGCCACCCCAATCTTTTCGCTCTGATTTTTGGATTTAATCACATTGAAATTACAAATAAATATACCGAAAATTTAATACAAGACAAAATTTGTGTGATACCAAACTTCATGAGCTGCAAAAGAATTTACCTATGGTATTTACATCTTAGATAAAGTCTTTTTCGTGAATCTTTTGTTAACTGTCACAAAATAGCTTCTACTTTAATACAAGACTACTTTTTTACTAAAAGTAAGTACCAGCGATTAAATCCTCAAGTCACGAATTTCATAACGTGGCCGCTTCATACATGTACCCTATTTATACCCTATAACATATGAGCGGGTTGGAAGCCACGGGGTACAAGTGATTTCTCTTTTCTATTCAGAGTTAGGTACATAAATTAGGCATAGAAAACAAACGAGATCAATTAGGTACTTATTAAAGCATTTGATTTTGCACTAGATATCAGCACAGAACAGAGACTCACTCGTTTCCCTTGGCAATCAGGTTTTTGTGCATTCATTCTAACACTTAACTTTACCTAACTCAGTCGAGAAAAAAACCACTCGTACCGATTTGGCTTCCAACCCACTCATATGCATAATTTATTCTCTGAATACTGTTCTCCTAAACACTACCTATATTTTCGTGGAACTTCATAGTTGGAATTGTAGGAAATGCATTGATATTATGCGGTTTTTAACCAGCGTGGAACAGTGAAATAATAAGTGATCATTAAACATCGACAACACAGCTATCGTTACTCGCATAAAAATCCTTTTATTCCTTTAAGCACTTCATACTACATGAAATATGAGGTCTTCAAGCACATTATGAATATTTTAACATTGTTAACAAACCCCTTCTAAATATTCTTATATTCTCCCAAAATAGTGATAGTATTATGAAAACATGCTGACGAGCTACAATCGTCATTGCGCTATTGGGCAATGGCGATTGTAACTCAGAAAATCATGGGGAGTAAAGCTCTTCATTTCATCGAAAGGGGCTGTGAATGTGGTCGAGGGTTGGGATAATTCTTGCGCGGATTGAATCAGTGAACTACGACATTAAAGGCATGCAATGGGAAATTAATCCAATATGAAATTCGAGGAAGCTATTTTGAACATAAGTTTTAGCCAAAACGCGACAATTTTAGACCCATTGATACACAAGGAAATCTATCGGTTTCAGTAGAATAATAGAAATCTTGAGGATATTTTATCCAAACTTAGGCAGGAATACGAGACAATCCATTTAAGCTTTAGAAATGAACATTTTTTTAAAGTCTTATTTTATTTTCCGACGAAAAGATGGACTTGAAATGTAACGTTGATTGAGAATCAAACAATATTTCACAGAAACTGCAAGTGATAAGGAATATTCTTACTCTGTACTGGAGTTGTGATTGAATTTTTAGCCTCAAATACCTATTCGTATATTTATAAAATTTGGCTATTTATCCGCAATACTACGTGTCCACGATATTACGTGATACTACTAAAATCCACGATAATACGTGTACTCCCCGAGTTCAACCAAATCAACCCTCATATGGTTACTTTCAATCCCTGAGGGATTGAGGCTGGAAATATAGGTGATGCAGTACACAAACCAACCCCGCATGCTCACGGGCCAAGTGAAGTGGATACGCCTACCAGAGGGTGAATAGATAAATCTTTGGCACTCGGAAGAAACCATATTTCCCATGGGTTTACGAAAAGGCGGACCACGAACCCACAGGACTGCACTTTGAAGGCACCGCAGGCATGTCCGGTAAACGCGGCTGCACGGCAATGATCACAGAGAAAAAAATACCTGGAGCCCAGACTGTAAATCCTTCTTTTTCTTCAGAATATGTATCGCCTGACTGTTTTTTTATCTCTGCATTCCTCTTATAATGCTTGATACTGATATGTATTTCCGATTTTTATTTCGTGAGCTAATAGAGTTTAGGCAAACCATATATTAGAATACATTTCATTCTCTGTCAATTCCCCGTTTCGGATCCACTGGTAAATTTAGGTGAGTTAATAATTTGTTCCTTATAATTTTGTTAGTGTGACACGAATATGTAATAGAGGATTCGGTTCCGTGCGTATCGTTTGTGAAGGTTAAATTATTAAGAACCCGACAGCTAATTGATGCTTAACTGTTATCAGGGAACAAAATTTCAGCAAGCATATGCTTTATTACTATACCCTACAAATGCGACCATACATTATAGATGGGCGGAATTCCGCCGTAATTAGTAATCGTATCAAATGTCATCGGTTCCCAAGCATCGATTCAGTGTAAAAATGGGATGGCGTTATTTTGAACATCGGTAGAATCACATGGTTTTTTGAAGACATCGAATCATATGATTTTTTAGTAGGCATCGAATCATATGATATTACCGATTATGTGCAGGCAACGAATCATTAGGTTATACCGATTCTATCATGGATAATCGCGAGGGTATCATACGATTTTACGATAAGAATTTTTCCTATCACTAGCAATTCAAATAAACTACGATGTAATTGCTGTATAAAAATGTAACCACCGGAACTTGATTATCACGCGATTAGAGATATATTAAAAAAACAACTAGTGCCGCCGATTTTTTCAAGTGAAGATCGAGCTCAAATAATCGATTCAACGATTAAATCGACACCCCATAATTGATTTCATAATCGAAACAATCGGAACACAAAAATCGATTATTTTCACCCATCATTACCATAAATTGATTTAAATTTCCGTTGAAATTTAATAAGCACGCATCAGATTGCATACACGCGAGGTGAACTCCAGCGACCTGACCTGACTTTTGAGCTAAATCCAACGTCGGAACAGGGATTTTAACTGTAGTCAGTTGAATAAATTGTGGGCACCGAAAGCAACATTAACAATGGCCAACAATGAAAAAACCTTTTTACTGAAAATACCTTATTCTTATGTTTTTTAAGTTGCTGAATCCAAATGTGGTGGTTTTAAAGTTGTATCACCCACCATTTATTCACATTTTACAGTTAAATTTATGAAATCAAGCAATATTTTTAGAATTCAACAGCTTTTTTATAGTTATGATAAAATTGAAAAAGTAGGCCTAATGAACGAAGATAATGGGGGATTACTGTTGGTTCTTCACCTAGAAGTTCAGCAAGCGATTTATCGCAGAAAAAGCTACACAAGAAGCTTCAAGGAAAAAAGGGAAAGAAAATGTAGACCAATTCCAGTTGACAAGTGAACCCTGTATTATCACGCTGTAGTAAATACAAACAATTTTATCACGATGTAGTGAACAGTAAATACAAACAATTTTATGATGTAATACAGTGTTTCATTGATTTCCCTATATACTGCATGGGGGTATTAGACTAAATATTAAAATACATATTGCTTGGAAACTCTGGGAGATACAAAAAAAAACTTAGACCAGTTTTGGATTTGGCCCATAAAAATCTACAAAGATCAGCTATTAAAATGGAAAAAGTTTTCAAACAATTGTTTTTGTTGGCCTGTGTGATTTTTCCAAGGTTCTTGTCATGTTTCTACAACTGAATACATTTAGCTGCATCGGGCAACGTCTACATCTGCAACTAAATACAACTCCGCAAGTCGCCTCAATAGGCTTGCGGTGGGAGGTTCTATAGAACTTGCTAGAGGAAAATGAAATATCCAGAAGCAAATTGTGAGTGACTTTACTATCCGAGTTCGATCTGGCATTTATTAATTTTTGGAAACATTGTGAGGCTAGAATTAACTTCGTAATTTTTCACTTTATTCAGAATCAATTGGATGCCTAAGGTGGCCAATTACTAAAAGGCCTAAGGTTGTTTATATAAAAAAATAGCAAGTTTAGATGGTTACCACAAAGTGAGTGGAGTGGAGGTGGCCATAAAATCCGTGAAAACTACAATTTCTTACTCAAATCATAACATAAGTTCTTTCAAATTCTCAATGCTATTAAGTACATTGTAAACATTTAACGTTAAATATACTCTCTGTTACGCAATCATCTCTACAATACACAAAAATTAATTATTACCTCTCAAACAATTTAATGGACATTATCAAACAATATTTCCACATTTTAGAATATTTTCGTAGCAAAGTTAATAAAAAGACATAGTAATATATTTAAGATCTGAGATGGAGAACGATGATATAGAAGTAATAGTGGCCATCTAGGTAAACTTGCGTTAGTTTTAATGACACTGAATCAAATGCGAATGATGGCCAGAAATTAGTAGCATAGATATACATTTTTGTCCATGCATGAAGTACATCCGATAACTTGATGGACCATTGCGACTAAAAACATAAATATTTGTGACAATATTATACGTACCTCATTTTTAAACAAATTTTCGCTCGAAAAATGAGTAGTACATTCAGAAAATTCTGTAGAAAAATAATTTCAGGCAAATTTAAAACATAGAAAGCAAAGCGTGTTTACCGACTTCGCATATGACGGTCAGAATGCACTTGAGAGCATTTCAACTCTGGTCTTCGAGCTTTCCTGAATGATAGAGGGAGATATATATACATATGCTGGGGAGAAAAGGCGTCGAAATTCCATTCAAACTTCTATAATAGGATTGATGCGGCTGCCATTGAAATCTGAACTCTCAATTTACGTTTTTGAAACGAGAGGTGGCAAAAATGAAAGACATAGTTTTATTTAATTAAAATATCAGTCGCCCTGTATTGAATTTATGTTGCGAATTATCATCATCACTGAGGTGAAAACTATATATTTTGGTGCATTTAGTTAGTTTGGTGTAAAATCGTTCCATAGATACTGCATGAATTGAATTACATTCTGCATTCAGTAATTTTGCCTCTGTTTTTCTCCAAAAAGACATCTTTCACTTATGATATGGATTAGTTACAGCATGATTGAATTGAGATATATGACATAATACATTATATACACCTGACCATATTTGTAACGCTAAACAGTCAGCCGGTCAGTAGAACAACAGAACCCAAAACTACCTCGAACTTAGATGGCTCGATGTTAAAACCCGTTGGATATATTTCCTCAAATTTTACATTTAGTGCTTATTTAAGGAAAACTCCCCTGAATATTTATGTGACAAGTTTACGGTAGCACCTTCCACTAGGGATATGAGCGCTCGATGCGATCCAGGATATCTTCATTTTCCCAGTGATCACTCAACGAAGTTCAAAAACTTTTAATTGGTCATTGCGTGTCATCTCTGGAACATTCTGCCCAAAAACATTAAATATTGTTCTTTTGTTGCTAGTTTCATGATGAAATATTACAATATGTTACTTTCTAATAACTCAATGTTATTATTTTACATACTCCAGTAATTAATTGCGGTAGTTATGCTTGAATATTTCATAATAGTATTTTATCTTCTAATGTTAACTTTTAAAAGAGTATGAAGATGAATTATGTCACATGATTTCTAAAATAATTTGCATTTAACTTTTCAATTGTGAAAATTGAACTTGTTTATACTCAAATTTTCAATACAATAGTACACAGTGGTTTATTTATCTATTAATTTTGCTCAAAAAACGTATTTCCTTTACGGATCTAGCCCCAAGATAATTAACAAATGTCACTAATTCAATTCACAGAAAAAAATGAGTCAGTTTAAACCAAGTTTCAGAGCACAGGTTTTCATGGGTGCCAGACATTGTGCGCTGTGGACGCGAGATGTTAAGGGGATAAGATGGGATGTGGGAAACAAGGGAGAGAACGGATGCGGAAGAAGATGAGAGTGTGAAAGAGATATGGAGGCCATTCTGCAGAGTGGTTGGTTTCCGAGATGGCGCGCCGGTTGCCTTCCTCCTCCCTCTTTGCCATTGCACTTGGCGGTGGGGACATAAAATCGTATATTTTGCGCGTGTGCGCCAAGGCTTCGGCCGGCGCGTATCAAATGCGGGGGAAAAATAAACTGCGAAATGATATGGGACCCCTTGAAAAATATATATGTGCACGCAACGTGCGTACGAGTGCCATATGTATCCGTGATTTATGCGAACGCCTGAGCATACACAAAGCCCTGGAATGTATTATTGTCCACGAATTTGTTTAAGACACAAAGCACGCGCGTAAATACGGCAAGGGATAGGAATTATATTAATAACATAGCACTTATTTCAACTGGGTTCAATCTGGGTTGATAAGTTATTTGGATACAAATTCATACGGACAGAAAGCTCAAAATCATATTAATGAGGTCGTACGCAAAGACGAAAAAACTCGATAAAGATTAATCTTTCATGGAGACACGCTCATTTTGGGAAGAAATCGCTGGAAAATGCGTAATCCACAAGGAACCACGTGAGGTCGATACCCTGGGCCGAGGAGTAGCTGAGAAGCAGCGACCCGATCGCCTCGAGTCGGTGACGTCATCAATTTAGCTGCGAAAGGGTTAATGCTGTCGAGTTGTTGTCATGACCAGCTCATGAATAGTAGGAGATGGGCCGAATAACAGAAATATAGGGCTCTCTATACTTGCTAGTCAGAGAAGTAGACCATAGACGTCTTTTTGGTCCGCAAAGGCCTCCATAGCCAAGTAATAATACTCATTACATCATTCTAGTCATGAAAATAAAATTACAAATTTTATAAAACGCTTACTATATTATTTCCACATTCAGAAGGTAACCTCAAATAATAAAAACGCACGTCCCCAAAGCGGCCAATTGAACACCAGCGAAGATATCCGTAGGTCAAGAAGGCAACTAATTTCATATTTTCTTCTGCGCGCCAACGCTAGACCCAAAAATCCCATACGATAGTTGCACAGCCTGCTTCGCAAAAGTAAAATACGCAAAGCCACATATACTGATCTTCCCTCGCAAAAAATGCAACAATGACGGAGCCTAATATTGAGAACAGAGGTCACCATGATATTAGAAATTCCATGGACTGATGTCCAGATATTTTCACGATTTTGAATCACGTTTAAGGCAACACATTTCTTTATAATTTCTATACTGATAATAGACATAATGCATGCCTGCGTAAGAGTATATTCACCAATTACATTAAATGCTTACTTTTAATCCTCAAATTTATGCATTAGGTCAATTATATTTTCCTATCACAATAAACGCACGTCCACTTGGAAGCCAATAAAAATGCCACCGGAAATATATCTAGATCAACAGAGCAACTTATTCCATATTGTCTTCACGCAGAAACTTTATTCCAATTGCAAATAATTCCCGGTTAGATGGAAATCTTTTAGAAAAACAGGCAAATATTGCCTATATTCCTCCAAATTTTCTTAAAAATATTTTTAAATATATTTATCTAGTCGGAAGCCAAAGAATATTAACCTAGACTGATAGAACAACAAATTGCATATTTTATTCTGCGCCCCAAACCGGGAGCCAAAATTCCTGACAGTATTTGCCCAGCGGGCTTCACGCAAACAAAATATGCAGAGTATCCAATATATCACCAATATGTCTGCAATACAATCTTCTCGCACATAAATAAAATCACCATGTTCACCGGCCCCACAAGGCCCGGAGGTAATCCAAATTCTTTAGACAACATAGATTGATAGCTGAAGTCAATAAATATTCACGATGTTGAATTATGTGTAAATCAATAGCTTTTTATTCGATACTGACCATTTACCAAATGCATACCTCTATAAGAAGAGAACCGCCGATTTTATTAAATGCTTATTCCCTTTTCCAAATTATTATTTATGCTTAGGCTTGAAAGCTTTTTTCTCTTCTATTACGCATTAATCGCTTAAAAGTGGATTTACCACTATAGGATTTTTGTTCAAAATTTGGCAGTCTCAATTATTAAAATTATACCAAGGTTATTTTCTCCTATGCCAAATTCTATAATATGGGATACATATAAATGTTCACGAAGTTCCAATCTTTATACCTTAAAAAAATGAAAAAATTTAAAGTATTAGCACTCCATAAAAATAGACAAAGTCGATACGGAGTGAATCTTCCTATTACGCCGAAATATAACATAAACGCCACCCATTAACCAACCAATTAGATTAGCAACTCATTTAATATGTTCTTCCGCGCCCCAACGCGACGCAAGGAGAAAGTGAAGTTGCTCAGCCAGCTTCACGGTAACAAAATAAGCGCCACCATATATCATATTCCCGCGCATAAATATAGCGATACCGGCACCATAGTAATCAGTCCGGAGGGTTTGTCTTGAAATATAAATGCATCAAATGTGGGATGGTGGTGCGAGGGAGGGGGTGGGAAACAGATTAGGCCCTCAACCCTTTCTCAGGAATGATGAGGCAGGGCGCAGACCTTCTTCTAAATCCAATTTTTTCCCGGCCGTCCCGAAAAAAACTTTAATCTTAACCCCCCTCCCAAGACCTTTACCCTATACCCCCCCTAGCCTACATTTTAAGGTTGTGAGGGAAGCGAAGGAGAGAGGGATGAAACTCTGGTTCGGCTAAATCATGCCTTGACCGCACAAACCATCGGCCCTAACCGAAATTATTCGCTTGCAGGAGAAATTTTCATGTTAGCCCGAGTCCAAAATTTAATACGTGGTACTAAAGAAACCTCGAGGGACAAATATTTTTTTAAAGTTTTCTCTCATCTACTAATATCCATAATTAGTATTATGCCTAGAATGAGGAATTACACACAGGCACATGATAAAATATGTGCAAAACATATTTCAAGAAATAATATAGAAGAAAGCGGAATGATTTGTTAAGAATTGCTGGCGAAAAACACGGTGCAGCCTTTTCTCAGAGCAGGTAGTATAACTTCCACACGCATAAGGCTGAAAACAGATCGACAATGGGAAGCAACGTGCTGCGCTTTGATTTCTCGTGCGATTGGGAACAAATTTCTTTCGGCGTGATGAAGAGGGTTTAAACTTTTGTGGAGTCCCTCAATATATCCTAGTCAGACAGAAAAGGTTAGTTCAAACACAAAAATCACATTAAAATTATGTTTTTTTTTTTAAGATTCACAAATGGAGTTCAACTTCCCGGCGGTATTCACCCAAAACTGAATATTTATTTTTATTTCCAAGTAAATGCGATTTCTGGAAAGCTTTTTGTGTTCTTTTTGACACGAATTGAATTTGAAAGATGAAGGCTTGGGTTTCCGATTTTATTAATGGAAAAGGCGTAATTTGGTGGTCAATCTGTAATTTTTAGGCGAATCAGTAATTTTTTACCCAAATTTGATAAAATGCAATAATTTTTGTAAACATCCAATATCTTGATATAAGCATCCATTGGGTGGCCATAAATTGTAATTGTGATACAATCCAATCTGTTGTGGTGAAAATACGAGTCCAATTTATAGGACTGCGGGTTCGAAATAGTTGAAAAAACTCTCATTGCTTCAAGATTACAGCATAATTTTTCGTCCACTACACAGATATTCATTACATTGCTAGTCATAAATACGCGAGTATTAATGTTTTTACTAGGAAATTTGCGAAGATAGTTTATACTGTGGAACGAATACCTGGTATTTCCCCTGATATATACGCAGATTATAACATTGAGGCGTGGAGTATTTGGCACGGCTTCCCACGCACCCTTCTCCTGCTTGCGTATTTAAATATTTTTCTGTCGCCATGGTTACCCTCCTCCTCCTCCTCGAGACCATCTTCCGGGCCCCCGGGGGCTCTGGGAATCTCCATCCAGCCTACTCTTTTTGCGTTTTTACTCCTCCTGCCTTTCGGCGGACTTGACTCCACGCGAGAGAGGGGTGAGTGCTCAGATGGCTCGAGAGCATGGCTTGGATGAGTAAATAATGACTCACGGACATGCAACACACACGCCTCAGATCTCAAGGAACATCCACAAAACAAATGACTTTCGCCTAATCGCAGGCCCTATTTTCAACAAAGGGAAATGCGATGGTGGGCGACGTAACATGGTGGAACTCCTTCATGATGCACAAAGGGTAAGGAAAAAATACTCTTAACTAGATTTTTTCAGGCTTAACTTTGTGAAAATCCATTGTAAACACTAAAATGTTTATGGTACTTTTTCTCACAATTTATCTAAGACGACCGGTTTCGTCGCAGAGGCGACATCTTCGGGTACAGAAATCGTTATTTTTATAGTTATTTTGTTGTTTATTTGGTTGCTATTACGCGTTGAGAAAGAAACGATAAGATAAACGATAACGATAAACGTTATTATTTAAGAAACGGGGAGGTAGACAAATCGCATTTCGCGAAACACCCATGGGAGAGTGACCGCAGGAGTGATTTTGCTCCAGAAATTCTCCACCTTGAGAAAAAAGGGAGAAGGAAGGACTGCTTGGAGGAATTGGAGAATAGGAAGCACATCAGGAATGGAATTTTAGCAAATGAGAATATTTTTGTCAACTATTCCCCCCTCTTGGAAATCCCCCTGAAGTTGAGTAATGCTCCAACCCCAATTTTAACAACGCGTAATAGCAACCAAATAAACAATAAAATAACTATAAAAATAACGATTTCTGTACCCGAAGATGTCGCCTCTGCGACGAAACCGGTTGTCTTAAATAAATTGTGAGAAAAAGTACCATGCCGTTTTAATTGCTTAAAAAATAATTTGCTGTTCCACAAAATAAAATACATATTTGCGACCGGTTTCGATATGGCGAATCATCATCTGGCCATATGCGATCTCGCCAGATCATCTATATCATCAATATCCCGATCATCAGTATCATCAGATGATACGCCGTATCGAAACCGGTCACAAATATAAATTTTATTTTGTGGAACCGCGAAGTCTTTTTTTCTTACCCTTTGTGCATCTTAAACAAAGAGGTTTATTGGTGTAATTGGCGTTTGTCTCAGGAGTTTGTTCCAAGGAGCAAAGAGCATGACCATTCAGGACAAATAGGGATGGGACATTGGGATTGCTCTTCATATTACACTCTTTCGTCAACTTGTACCACCAGCGCTTCCATGTTTTTCTGGAGCAGTGAAGAGCAGAGTACAAATCAAATAACACTTTGGCTCTTCGCCAAATTACTTCTGGAGTAATTAAATTCGTATGCATATACCAGCAATAACTATCAAATTGAAGTTAAATCACGTTAGATGCAAGAAAATGGCGTTTCGATCGGCTCAAGATGCTAAAATGAATTAAAAAAGTGTCGACTAATATAAATAAGAATGGAACATTCTCAGAACAGCCATCCTCTAGGAACAGTGAATGGAGTTTAGCTGGTGGTGGTGGCTTTTCCATCCCAATTCCTTCCAAACCTATCGTCACCCTGGGGAGTCGACGTACTCATCACGTCGGGACTTTTTCTCCTTCCCAATCTCCAAACCCTTCTGAGAGTGAAAAAGTCCGTTGATTTGTAGACCTAGTCCCCAGCGGAAAATAGGGGGAGAAGACGTAGTTGTTGATTAAAACTCATCACCTGCCAGATACTCTCTCTGTAGGGACTATCAGGGTACTGCTTTGACCTGGGCAACTATTTAGTTCATTAATGACAAGAAATAAGGTCACCTGCGAGGAAGCATTTGCTCAAAATTCCGCAAAAATCACAAAAATCACCAAGGAAACCAAATCAAAGTCACAACTGGGAAAAAATTCACAAACTCATTTTTAACTCTTTGGTATTCCATATTTAAGTTTTTTGGTTGGATAACTATTACTCACACCACTTTCTTAAATAAAGCAATATGGATTTCGATGAATAATCATCATCTTCAGGCATACATCTGATTATTATCATTTATAATTTAGAACTGATGATGACGGTATACCATTTATATGTTTTTTGTGTGAATACTATTACTCATATAACTTATTTTTTAAAAAGCGACCAAGGTTTCAATCAATTATCAACATCATCAGACGAATATCTGATTATTAATTATAATAATTTATACCCGATTATGATGATTAATCATCGACATCCGGGTCGGGTTATTTAAAGAAAGTTGTATGAGCAATAGTTATCCAACCAAGAAATGACAACAGGGAAGCGGGTTTTGGTTCAAAGAAAGAGGATACTACGGAAGTAATCCGAGAAACCACGCGATACAAGGGAATTCGTTTCGACGACCCGCGCTCAACAAACGGAGCGTTGGAAGTTGGTTAACAAAATGGCGCGCAAGATGTACGCGTATGGGGGGGGGGGGAGAAGGAAGATCTTTATCCCTAAAGAATGATAAAATATCTCCTCGAGCATAACGGGGGAGGAAAAAAAGAAACGGGGGATATCGCGATACGAGAATAGGCTGCTGCGAAGCCGCGACGTGAGATGAGCTCGCGAGAAATGGAGGAGATGTTCAAGCCGCGAAGGAGGAGAGAGCAAGGCTGCCTCGAAAAGGCGCGATAATGAGGCAAAGGAATCCATAATGCGGCCTCGCTTAGCAGTCGCTAGACTAGCGCCAGCGACGTCGCAAGACTCAACGCGGTGCTTAAAAAAATACAGAAAAAAATGGCTGGGTGGAAAAGCCATGAACGCTTCGGGAGTTATTTTAAAGAGCTCAGTCATCTCTAAGGGAGGAATGCTAGCTGAAAATGCCGAACACCTAGGTTATATAATTAATAGTAGCGGTCGTAACTAGGTGGAAATCCATAATCGCAAGAATAGAAGGATCAACAAATTTGCTATTTCCACATAGTAATTTATTGAGACTGTTTATCAAGTTCCTTGATAATGTTACTCTGTGATAAAATAACATTAAATTAATTATCACTGCCTTTTTGGTTCCCTCACGTAAAAGTTCCCTCCTTAACTCGCAACAAGGCATGTTTGCTCACTTTTAGCATCCATGCATCCAATTCTCTCCCTTGTCCGCTAACCTAACATTCGTAACTCAAATTACCACTAACATACGTAACTCGATCATGATTTTCGGCATCAACGGCACGCTTAGTGACCGCTACATCCAAAAATTCTCTCTCCTTTTTCTTTTCCTTAATGTATGTTTAAGATAAACTAAAATTAAGGATTATATCACAATGTAAAAAAACGTAAATGCTTTGGGAGGTATTTAAATATTCCATGGGCTTTAAAATAAAAACGGCTGTTGATAACCCCAACACGCAGTAAAAATAAGGCAATACGTACAGTGCCACAGTTCTTCAACGCCACGCGAGAAAATGATTTTAAATGGTCCAGACTGAATTTTTGTCTCAAGGAGATGTAATAAAAGGATCCATTTCATTTGAAGCCATAAGTCTATCAACCACAACGAACACAAAACATTGATTTCGTGGTCATTTCAACGTCGCATAAAGTTTTGAAACAAATGAATAAAAGGGAATGCTGAGTGTGCGTAATCATTAATAGATGGAAGGGAAGTATGGGGGAATTACAGAAAACAGCCATCGGAATGGCCATCTACTTTCAGTAAAAGGATAACATGTACCTCGAATATATTGGTTCATACTAAAGGTTATCGTTCAGTGCTCCACAACATCTACGTTTCCGTAGCGCATAATGATACGGTCCATTTAAATATGCTGACGAAAGTATTCGCTAAATTTTATACTTTTTTCCGTCATCTCTTTTCTGTGATAAATATCTCTTAAAAATGCTGTTCTTAACTATTTGTAGTCACTGCTGAGTCTGTTTTCCACAGATAACTTAAAAAAACATTAAAATACAAAATTTAACTACTGAACCAGAAGCGAGCTGCTTTCCTATTGACATTTGAATCCTGGTGAGGGTCAGAATGAACGCTATTAAAGTTCACTTAATATTTTTCATTCATATTTTTTCAATATTACGAGCAATATTTTCATTGAATTTCCGCGAAAAAGATTTAAATGAAATTTTGTACTTTTTTCATTATCGGATTGCATTGATTTATTGTAAATTTGGTTAAATTTTAACATCCTTTTGTTCTTTGAACCCTTAATAAGTTCCTGTACCACATATGTACCTATATGCGTTTTGTCTCGTTTCACATAAATTACTAAAATTTTAGTGATAATTTAAAAAATTCTTATAAGAAAAAGCATAAAACATCTCTACAATTTTGAGCAATGCGGATCGCATATCCCAGCATGTGTAGCCAAATGAGACCATTTAAGCCAAAATCCAACAGTATATGGCGAGAGTTGCATTGCTGTGGAAGAAAGGCAAAACTAACCCAGCAGTTAAAATAACTATCGCCGCCAGAAATGAAGTAGTAAAAAGTCCGCCTCAGCTTCTTCCTCTCAAAACTTTTCAATACTAAATGATCAGAGAGTGCAACGTCGTGTCCATGATGTTTGGCGTGATTGATTATGCATTGATGCTTGAATTGTATTATTATTTGAATGCGTATTTGTGTTTATATTGGTGTTTTGGAGTAGAGGGCGCTATGGTGATGGGGGAGTAAACAACGGATTGTAAGAGGGAGAACCATTTTGGATGCAGGAGAGGAAATAAAGCTCTAAAGATTATAAATTATTATTATTGTCTGAGAAGAAAAAAGGCGACATCACAAGAGTCCCTCTAATTCGCCCTTAACCCGTAAGAAAGGAAAATTCCCTCACGATGTAGGTTTCCTGAATGCGAGTGAATCGCGGGCCCAAGACAAGACGATAAACCACGGTACGAAAAGAAAACAAGGCTGATAAGAATTCTGGACGCGGCCAACCCACCTTGGCCAACACGGATGAAGGAAAACCCTCGGCATTTCTCTTATCACGACGAGACATCTCAAGCATCCCTCGCTCTCTCTGCACACGACGTCACACGGAACCGAATGTACACCACCACGAATTGCTACCCCTCTTAGCTTCCACGGCCGAGTTACATTTATGACGGCTTAGTTTACGGCTACTCTCTGGCTAAAATGGCCGAGCACATTATTTTTAAGATGACACGTCGCGAAAGAATTTGTTTTTGGGGCCATTCGGGGTTATCAAATGCGAGCTGGTATAAAGTAAAGGAGAAAAACATGGCCAGAGTTATTTTTTAAGAAAAAAATAGCCTCAACGAAGTAGAGAATTTGCAGAGACAAGAATGTTAAAACACTTGGATATCATAATAAATAAAAGTAATCAAGCTATCCGTGTGGTCGCACAAAAACATTCTTCAAGCCTGAAACACAGTTAACTTTTTGGCCGAAATTATGACGGAATAAGTAAAGCAGACAATCTTCTGGTATGCCGTATCTCTATGAGTATTTACTACTGCACCAAACGTGTAATACAGAGGTTGTTGTTAAAGCTGTGAGGAATCATTTTCATCTAGAAGTTATGCATGAAAACCTACAATAGGAGTAAATTGAGGACCTTCGAAGATTGACGGTTTATTAAATCGAAGACTACCATAATCTACCGACAAAAATATATCAATCGATTAAAAACATAAAACAACTACCGATGATCATCGACGACAATAGATTTAGCTTTTGATTAACCAATACACATTATGGACACAGGATCCCGAAAATCGATTTCCGATATAGAAATTCGATCGAGAAAATAGTCTATCACTCGAGCTCAAGTCTTCCTTATTCATTATGACCACAGCATTCTACTGGTGATTATAATCGAAGGACCTTCCTTGAAGAATCAAAAATATATACGTGCAGATCACTTCAGAATACGTGCTGGGCATGGTGGGCTAGGAGAGGCAGCTTTTAGATGAGATACGGAGGAGACAGAATGTATGAATGGAGTTAGGGCTTAGTGGGGAGGGGATGTTGAAAACAGCGTTAGAGGGTAGAAGAATTTTATAAAAATGGGAGAATGCAAATGGGATTAACGCATGGTATGAGAGAGGATGCACTTTCGTGGAATTGAAGAGGGAGGATCAGGAGGAGAGAAGGTACGAGCAAAAGTGATTTGAAAAGTTCTCCATGTAAATATACTTTGAGAGGCAGAATACTTTCAATAGGGTAGTTTCCTTCATAAAAAACGAAAGGCATTGATTGCCATTCGTTAGTGTATTCATAATATACAATTTTACGAATGAGACGAATTTTAATGGTCAATTTTAACCTCATTTGAAAAAGTTCTGATTGGCTCCCATGCAATTCCACTCCACGTGACGTCACAGAGACCTAGTTTCTATGCGAGTAGATAGGAGTTTTACATCGTCTGAGATTACCAATGCATGCATGAGGCACAGAGCTCAGGGAAACGTGTCATAATAATCACCTATTAAAATTTCCTATAGTCGGAAAGTTTCCTTCGTTTGATAGGGTAATAATAATCCTTATTTATGCCAAGCGCTACATGCTAGCTGGGCACTTTGCTACCTGCTAGCAGTCTGCATCGTAGCGGCGCTCAAAACCTCGCCCCAATGTCACCTCACACGGTGGCAGCCGAAACCAGAATGACGTCACACGGGCTTTTCCCTGCATTCATACTTAACTGTCGCGCTTTCGCGTGCTTGAAAATTTTCACTTTTTATTTCACGCTTGAAAACTAGATATCGTCATTTAAAAATCTAAGAGCGTGCAATGCGTACTCCAGGAGTAATAATCTTTCGATTTAGGCAATAAAAAAATAATAGGAAACCACCCTATTGGTGAAGCAACATCAAGTTCGTCCCTCTAGGTGAACGGACGATTTCCAACACACAGGGCCATAGGGTGAAACTTTTTGACTTCGCATCAAATAACGTACCGGCAAAGAAGAGGCCGACCACAACACACAGAGGGTTTTTTCTTTTCCTATCGGAATAACGATTTCAGCTCTATCCCGTTATTTTTTTTTACCTCCGAAGCCCATTCCCCGCTTAAAAGGTGCCTTTAATAGCCAATCAGCAGCCTCGGACTCGCGGCATATTGCTTCGGCTAAAAAACGGAGTTAATTGAGCACAGCTATCTATTCATCACTCCCACGGCACCGAGGCTTTTAATCATATCATCGCGGGGAATAAGCACGTCCCCATATTCCCTTACGTGGAATGATTGCAAAGGCTATAACCGCGTGTAATCACCGGCCGTGCCTCATCCATCTCGGTCAAAAAACGCGATCACGCAGTGGTTTGGATTCGATGTTTTCGGAGGCGGAATATTCGCGGATGCCAGTCGCCCAAGCCAATTTTTCGTTTTATGATCCATTTCTCGTCCGCTCAACGAGGTTTCCAGTCTCCAGACGGTGGGCGGATCGTTTCCACGCGATGCAAACGTGGCCTCGGGGAAAGTTAGCGCGAGAGCGCGTTAAACAATGCATTTTTCGAAAAATTCGGCGGTTCCAAAATTAGTAGGCAGACCCTTATCTTCACTCTTCACAATCCTCCAAAAGGATTAACGTTTTTTATGCCATACTTGTTCAGTATCTTAGATATTTTTACCATTTTATTTAATAATACGGCGTTCCATTTTTCGATTCCATGAGTCTGGACTTAGATAATAATTAATTAAATATTATACATAATTTTGAATTGCACAATAAGTTATTTGATATACAAAGCAATTTCCAAGAATTATTGTCATTAATGCTCTCAATTTTCTTGTATGATGTTAGGCACGATATGATGGAAGTTTGTAATATCATTAAATTGAGACATTGCAATATTTCCACTGAGTTTTATTCTTATACAACGCGTTTCGTCGTTACAAACAACATTATCAAGTTTGAAAAAGTCTTAAATAGTTTCTTCTTATATATATCTTGTTGCTTGAAGGGAGGGTGTAAGGTGGGGGTTTGTGAGGATCCAATACCCTCACTTCACAGCCTTCAATATCTTCACTTCTCGTCACCCAAACCCCATCCTCCACCTTACTCCCTCCCTTCAAGCACCAAGATATATAAAAGGAGAAACTCTTTTAGACTTTTTCACACTTGATAATGTTGTTTAAAGCGACGAAACGCGTTGTGTAAGAATAAAGCTAAGTGGAAATATTGCAATGTCTCATTTTAGTAATAACTCTCCATTTTCATTCAAGGAGTTACAGGTTAAAGGAAAATCGCTGCCCCGCAAAGACGACTGTGGCCAGAGCCACACAATAGGAAAGAACACAATGGCGCACATATGGCTAATGATTAAGTAGCGTGCTAGCGAAACGTAAAAAAGCGCTGCGGTGAAATAATATCATGAATGAATTTTTTGTACATATTGCCGCATCATATCTCTCATCAATTGCAGTGAAAAAAAACTTGACATATGAGATCAACAGGGATCGGGGAACAACCACGTTTACATAACATCAGCTCCGATGCAAATGAATGACAATCAAATCAATCACTTCACATTACATGAAAAAGGCAGGACAAGGCAAGCACGCTATCCCATTAACAAATTGCGTCATATTACTCCACGCTAATTTATTCCCACACTCTCTGTTCTCCTAGAATAAAAATGTAGATTGGTTTATGAATTTAGAGTCGCAGCAAATAATATCGTTACTTTTCATCCGCATCAAATGCTTCTATTTTCACCAGGTACCTATAATTAAATACGATTGAAGTTTCTGGTTTTTTATGCTTGCCCCATAATTTTCTTCAGAGGGGTTTATGCATTGGAAAGAGAGCTGATGAGAGGATCGATAAGTAAGAGTATAAAGAAAAGTCTAGCGAAGAGTCTGATTTGGAGTGTAGCCCTCACAGTGCGGAAATGAATCCACTGATGATTAAAAATGAGAAAAGACTCAAGGCGTTAGAGATATGGGTAGAGAGACGAAGGGAGAATGTGAAGTGGACAAAGAGAAAGAAGAAAGGTGAAGAGGAAGACACGGAGATAGGAAAGGAGAGGAAACTTATGGATGAGATGGCAAAGGGAAGGAAGGTAACAGGTTTTAGATGAAGTCATAGCTAAGTAGGCCGGGAGGGGATATTAAAAATCTCGTTAGAGGAGACAGTATAAGGCGAGCGAGAAAGAAAAGATAGGATTTGTGGACAGCTCATTTCGAACCGAAGATGGACAGTGGCGGCTCGTGAGTCAAATGCTGGGAGGGGCACACTCCACCGGGGGGTCAAAATTTTTGAATATTTTGTGTATTTTAGAGAGATTTTCTGGCAGTCTAAAGACCATTATGACTCACTAATACACAAAACAATCACTAACATTAAAACACTAACAATCACTAACTCGATTAACTCAACTACAACTGGGCCTAATGACTTAAAACAATTTACTCTTAATAAATCAACTGGTCACCAAAGCAAGGTATTCTGCAACACAAAGATTATACGGCCGCTAGCCGGCGCGGCGATGTTAACTCACTAGATACGTCGCTCTGCGCATGCTCGGGCGTCGTCCCAATACTTCCATAAGGAACAAGCTTAGACGCGTCATAGCACCAGCAGCCTCCACCACTACCGATCTTCATATAACTGCATGGTGATGGATTGGAACGTTCTGGCCAGCGCCCCGCGGTTACAAATGCGAACTTCTCGCGATATTTTTGCGTGTTTTTGCTACATGTTTCAAGTATGCGATTGAAAAAAACACTTTAGTTGATTAGATGCATTATTATATTTGAATGGATATTTAATTTTTCTTTCCTTTCTCACATCTTTGGGAGGGGCGGCGTCCAAGAGTCCTTATGGGCAAGCCGCCACTGAAGAGGGAAAGCTAAAATGGCAGGAAATACAGGCCGTGGTGAGTATTTGCTCTTGCTTACGAATGTTTGTATTTGTTTCTCAGACCCTATTTTCTACTATCATTATTATTAGGAGTAATTTATTGGATCAGTTATCTTTAGGTGCCGTCGAAATTTATAAGCCTTCGACCCCATTAAGGAGATTTCAAATCGTATTTACCCCATGTGCCGTGTAATGCAGAAATACATTGCAAACTAGCAATGGGATGCAGTTGCCCCATATACGGGGGAAGTACGATCCTTCGACAAGTACGTAAGAAAAAAAAAATACAAAAATTACCTCTTTCCAGAGAGAGCAATGTAAATCTAATTACCTTTTTCAGTGATGTACATGTACATTATGCATTAATTTTCATGTCATTAGAAGGCCAAGAAAATGTTCCTTAAGCCTGAATCACACGATCATTTTTTTCGTCGCGAAAAGTGATCACTATCGCGATAACTTTTCTGAATCACACGGTCCCTCCCGCCGTCGCTTTTCGCACCATTTCCAATATCACAGCTCGTTGTCATAGGACCCACAGCACGAAAATATATAGCGTGTTTGTTTATTTATGTCATTCCCACAATTGTCAAACGCTGCGCTGCAATCACACCATACGGTCATGCGTTCTGATTGGCTGATATGGGGTTTTAGGGACGGTTTTAGCGACGGAAAAAGCGACCGGACGAGTGATGAAAAATAGCGATGGGAATCCTCATCGCGATCCTCATTGCCGGCGGCGATCATTTTGCGAGTGATCACTCTAGTGATAGCGATAGTGATCACTTTCGTGACGAAAAAAAATGATCGTGTGATTCTGGCTTAAGTTAGTTACAATTGATACATATGGTATTTAGGGGTCGCTCTTCCTCCATCTTACCTAAATAATGGAAGTCGTGTAAACGTTTTCCTATTCTCGACTGCTGATAAGCGCTCCACCCTACATAAAGCCAGTGGTTCAAGAGACAGAATTTTTAAAAAATCCTCGACCCACTTCCCCGTACCGAGATCGCGAAGAGGTTGCCCGCGAACCCAACGTCGACGACCAACAGCGAGGGTCTAACCAGAGCCAACCCCTCCCTCCAACGCCGCTCTCTCAAAGTCTCCCGCGGTTTGATCAGAAAGAGGGGCTGAAATTTCATTAAGGGCGACGAAGAGGAGAGGGAGAAAAAAAACGAGGTCACGGGCGATATGAAAGATATCTTCTTCCCCTTTGCCAAACGGCCCGAGTGGTAATCCGCCGCCGAGAGATAAAAAAAGAAGAATGCGGTGATGCGAAGCTGGGAAAATCGTGATGGCGCTAAGAGGTGGAGCCACCGCTGAAGACCCTTGTAAGCCACGTGCAGTCACCTCCTCCGCTCGTTGTACACACACACAATGCATATAATCCACGAACTCAGTGGAGGGAGATGGATGAAGGTACGTAATAGTGGTAGGACTGAGGTGTCAACACACAACGCGCAAGGCGCACAACGTCTAAACTACGGCCTAAACTTCGCCAAATAAACGCCTATTTTCATTACAAAATAAACTACTGCTCATAATCAGTGCCTGTAAACAATAATAATGCTGTCAAGTAAGTTTTTGTTAGAGTATAAAATTAGGTTCACTACATGCAACATAATTGCGTGGAGATATTAATTATAATTTATTAAGAAATATTAAATATATATTTTTAAAGTATTAAATTCGTTAACAATCATTGCCTTGTAGACGCTTTCTTTCCTCTTCTATTTCATTACTCCAACATACATGCGGAACTAAAATAATTAGATTTAAAATATAGACTTTTTGGCCACCCAAGAATAATTGGAAATTATAATTGGCACTATTTAATTAGGTTTACACGATCGAACGTAATTAAATATGCTTTACCGTACGCTTTCTACGAGGGCGAAATATTTTTTATCAAATAAACGATGGCTTAAAGATGCTAAATCCACATACGAATGAATTATTCATCACAACCTGTTTTTTTACAAAATTATGAAGAAATGATAACTTCTTGAGCAATTTTTGACAGACTTTAGAGGGGATAAACAACCCTCATAGGCCCTTTTATTGTAATAATGCAGTCGGTACTGGGAGTACATTATGATAAAAAAAGATTTTTCATATTAATCTGTGTGAGTTGTGATACTGTATCTTGCTTTTTTAAACCATCGTTGAGATCAAACGTACTCCTCTGATTTTGCTTAGTAACAACACGTGTCGTCAGCACACCTAGACGTGAAACGGGGAGGATAAAGTAGGAGCCTCTGCCGGTCCACGTGGGGCCGGACGGACATTATCGCTCTGCCGCTTCCTTTAAACAGCCAGCGCCACTTTCCGTCGTGGGCCTGCGGCGGGAGGGGGAGTGAGAGAGATAGATAAAAGGGAATTTGGTCGGCCTAATTTTCCACATTAATGAGAAAGAGGAGGAAGGGTGGCGAATAAAAAGACTCACTTTGCTCGGCAAAGGGCGGCCGCTAACCCTTTAAGTCTACCTACGCGCCCTTCCTTCCTTTTGGTGGTTAATGTCTGGAGGACGATAGGGTTGAAGTTGTGGCGGTGAAACAGGGGCGAGGACCGAAGCAAAAGACTGTGGCGGGTAGGCTATTAATAGATTCAGTTGTGGAGAAATTACTGGATGATCCGGATAGAGAGTACACTTCCAGTCTTGTGATAACATTTCAATGTTTCTGCATCGGTAAAAATTAAGTCTCTCTTCATGGCTATTCGAAACATGGCGACTTAAAAATTTCGCAAAAAAAAGCATCCAACATAGATAAGTTTATTACTATAAAGTTGTAGCTTCATATGGAAATCAATGTTGCAGAGAAATTTAAGACAAAAGTCATTCTTCACAATTGGGGAGATCTCCTTAAACAAAGAGTTATTCCTGAAAAAACGCGATTGACTTAAATCGATGGCCCACGAAGGGTCATAACATTTTAAATCGAAGAGGGCCTAGAATGCTGGAAAAAAATACTTTCTACTAATATCTGTTTAAAGCCTCTTGGCTTCAAAATTTAGCAGAATGTGAAATTGAAAAATTCCATTCTTTAAGCCAGCAGTCTGCCTCCACTCATAGAAATAGAGGCGTTGAGAACAGGCTATCATGAGCGCATTTGAATACATCAATATTAAAGTGAAAAGAGCCAAATCCGATCCGAGGTAGTGATCCTCTCGCAGCCTCGCGAATACCTTCCAACGCAAGTTGGCAAAAGAAAATGCGTATTCTCGACTCTTGGAAGCTCTTGCTGGTTTTTACACTTAGCAAAAACCATTAATCCTTCTTGAACAGTTTTTTTCAAGGTCTCGAATCTCAACGGGAGGGATAATGTGAGTTTCTGCTGCGCGGTGGCCAAAATGCTCTTCGCTACAATCATCGTCTCCTATAGTAACAGGAGGAGGGGGCGCACAAAACACGGACCATCACCTTAATAACTCACGACAGGACTTTCGGTGACCCATGGAGGCTCTACATACGATACGAAGAGAAAGAGATTCATCAAAAGGGAGAAGTATGTATATCTTCCCGATTGAGTTTATACTGTTGAATAACCTATCGAACCGTATAATTCCTTAGAATATGGCTATAAATTCACGTATCAGCATCTTCCTCAAAACTACACGACACTACACTTCCGTGGTCGACATAGCACTCAAACTGCACTCTTAAAAATTACCGAGGACATTCGTGAGGCAATGGACAAACGCCAGGTGACGATCTTAGTATTATTCGATTTCACCAAGGCTTTCGACTCCGTTTGCCATGAATTGCTCCTCCGCAAGCTGAGTACCCTAAATTTCTCAAAGAGTGCTGTTGACTGGTTTAGATCTTACCTCAGCGGTCGCACTCAAGCAGTGGTGGTCAGTAGTAACCTACAGTCAAACTGGATCCCTAATCCCGTGGGGATGGTACAAGGCTCAGTTCTTAGCCCACTTCTTTTTTCTCTCTTTATAAACGACCTCCCTGATGTCCTCATGCATTGTGACTACCACCTTTACGCCGACGATTTTCAAATTTATCGTCATTCATCGCCGTCCAATATTATTAATTCAATCGCACTTATCAATGAGGACATCGAGAGAATTAACAGTTGGGCGCAGGCTAATCATTTGGTTCTCAATGACAAGAAAACAACAGCAATAATTATAGGGAGCAATTATTTCTTTTCCCAATTAGACCATGAAAATCTACCTAAAATAAGACTCGGTAGCCACAATATACCTTATGAGGAAACAGTAAAAAACCTTGGAGTCATATTCGATCGAACCCTTAGTTGGAAGCCTCAAACAAACTATGCGAGGCGTAAAATTTTGGGATCACTACATCAACTTGTCAGAGCCAGAGAAATACTTACACCCGACATACGAATTTCATTAGTTAAAACACTAGTCTTCCCTCACTTGGATTATTGCGCAGCCTTATTCACTAATCAAGACGACGCAAACAATAATAAACTCCAATTGGCCATGAATTCAGCTGTAAGGTTTATTTACGATTTAAAAAAATGGGACCATATCAGTAACTATTACAATCACCTCAACTGGCTTAAGTATAAAGAGCGTCGCACCCTTCACATAATAACTCTAGCCTTCAGTATCTTAACGACCGGTTATCCGCCATACTTGTATGAGAAATTCATTAGAAAATCTGAGGTTCATGATATACCTACCCGAAATCATAACATTGACCTCCATATTCCAAAACATCACACGCTACATATGAACAAATCATTCATAGTAACCGCCTCACAAATATGGAACTCTCTCCCAGCCCAAATAAGAAGCAGTACAAATGTCAATAGGTTCAAACACAGCACACATGGGTTTCTGAAGAATGCCTCCTTATCCCCAAGTTAAATTTCTTTTGTTTATATTCACTTTCTTATGTTCATATTTCTTGTTTATATTCACTTTCTTATGTTCATATTTCTTGTTTATATTCACTTTCTTATGCTCATATTTCTTGTTTATATTCACTTTCTTATGTTCATATTTCTTGTTTATATTCACTTTCTTATGTTCATATCTCTTGTTCATATTTCTTTTGTTTGTCACCTTTAAGTTTGTAATTAGTGTGTTATATCGAAGTGCGATTATTTATTATTATTTTTTTTGTCGAAAATATTGTATTGTTTCTTTCATGTACTAGGCGATATGCACTGTTCAAATTTGTCTGTATATGTATATATATTTATTTACTTTTTATTTTATTTATCTATCTCAATGTGAAATGTAGAAAGATGTACTTATATTTTCTTATGGGCCCCAGTGCCTACGAAAATAAACGATATTATTATTATTATTATTACACGGAATCAGTTTCTAGCTATACTATTTTGTTGCTTATAGATGATTTTAATTTTAGGTACCAAAGATTTGATTTCCATATTTCGAAGTTAGTAAAAGTATCAGCATCATTAATCTTTGTTTAAGTGTGCCCTTACCACAACAAAATTTGACTTTGTTTAAAAGATGTTCTTTGTACGTAGGACCAAAGGTTTTCAATTTGTTACCCCAGCCATGCTTTATTTCAAAGTCTTTGAAAAAGTTTTTGCAAAATGTACATTCTTGGCTTCTCACTAAAGAAAGTGTAGAACAAATATTGATATAAAATATTGATGTAAATGAATTATAAATACTACTTTAGTTGTTTTTTCATGTACGCACTTAAGCTTTGTTATTATAGATTATCAAGGTGACACAAAATGAGCTACACTATATGTAAAGCATTATGTATCATTATTTTGGATGGTAGCCTCAAACAGGTTATCCTTCGCGGCTACCTAAGATTACTCAATTTTGCTATTGTCAAGTGATTTGTGTGTGGAGCAATAAAATTATTTATTATTATTATTAAAATTTTAAATAGAGGCGCATAGCGATTTCAATGTCATGTAGAAAATAACATGATTACTTGTGATTTTTTTGTGTCAACTACGTGAGTCCCACCAGTTTTTTAAAGCCAGCTGTAACGTATCCGGGGGAAGTGAGAATGCCTCTGAACCGACGCCAAATACGAGTAAAAAGTGAAGGCATTAGATGGAGCACAAATATCTTTTTTTACCAAGCATGAAAAAAAAGAGGCGAGGAGTTTTGACTGCGTAGCCTCAAAGAAGCCTAATGCGAATAAAATGGAGGGTCGAGGGCCCCTCGGCTAAGTATTGGAAAGGGTGTAACATTTATTATCAGTTGCCTGCAAAATCCGAAATGACGGGGGGGGGGGGGGGGGGGGCTCCCTTTGACCGATAGATCAGGGGAAAGCAGGCATGCCAACCGATAAGGAGATCATTTTTTTCGGTAAAGATTTCTAACCTATGGAAAGACGCGCAAGAAAAAGTCTCATTCCTCTCCCATGAAAAGTTTTTTTCCGGTTTCCTCGTAGATCGGTAAAAAATGGATCTTTTATTCGTCTTAACACTCATTTTCATGGACTGCACTCTACGGCCGAGAAAATTTCGTACCCACCCACCGGGTTATGTACGGAAGGAACAAAAAAAAGTATAGCCAACGTGTAAAAGCAACAGCTCCTAGGATTATAATGCGATACTAATGCTAATGGAAAATTGCAACTCATATTGGTTGCTATTACAGCAATTCGACTCCAATAGTTATTTTAACAGCATTTTTTAACTGCGTTTTGAAAACAATAAGATGAATAAAACATTTGATGATGTACATCAATATTTAAAAGTTCATGCAAAAAACATTCTTCCATGCTTATTCAGCTTACTTATTATTAAAAGAAATTGTGAATTTGTAACAAATACTCAATTTAAACCGACCTTAATTGGTGTTAGAATACTTATATATTAATCATCACCCTATACATAGCCCATCCACTCATATTAAACATCAGATAACATTTAGCTCAATACCTATGTAAAGAACAATCATAAAATGTATTGCTACTTTTTTCACGTAAATCTTATGATTGACTTCATTTTATCACTGAAATTTACTTCTCACTGGTGAGACCTCTTGAAAGAGAAAATAATCTACTTTGACCACGTACCTTGCTCCGCCTTTTTCAATACCGTATTTTTTATGGCCTTCGGAATGGTGAACACATCTCTGAACTAGTAGTGGTTCCGTTGAATGGGCCTAGTTTGGCTGTAATTAATTAATTTTCATGCGGTACTTTTTACAAGGCGTATATAATTTGAAAATATCGCACCCTTCAGCAGACCGGTCAGGTGGGGTAGTGGTAGCGTGTACGACACCCACCCGGGGGCGCCAGGATTCGGGGTTTCGTCATGGCAGTAAGTTTTATTATCTTTATTGTGATCCTATGGCGTCAAGTTTTTCATTAATTTTAATTGCAGCAAGCATAGACATGAGACAATTTTTTACCATCATAATGGCGTTTAGGTATTTAAGCAGTGTCATTTCAAACGCGGAGTAATGAAGGATACACTTGCTACTCTCCTCAAAGACATAAAGAAAGATTAATCGGGGGGCTATGAAAGTGGCTTTTTTTTTCGAAGAGATGACATTTGTCGGTAGGCCTCTTATTATTATGTTGGAAGAGCCACGGAAGACTTTGGGAAGAGGCGAGCACAAGACACATTTGACGTAATTGTTGCTTTTAACCCTCTGTGTTTACCATTCCGAAGGCCATAAAAAATACGGCATTGAAAAAGGCGGAGCAAGGTACGTGGTCTCCTCTTGTGAGAGTTGTTCACTTCCCAGCTCTTAGCGATTCACTAGTCACCCATCTCCCATTCATGTATGAAGGGATGCAGCAAAAGACTTTGTGCTCTCGTCCAAAGGGAGGACTTTTTAAGAGGAATAATAAGGATGAAAAAATGAGAGAGACCCTTTCACATCACGAGAGAGTTTGCTGGACGACCCGAGTCTACCGAAGAGAGAGACCTTATCTCTTTCTTTGTAAACCCTTTCCATCCGTCGATTATTGGCTTTCGGGAGATGTGCCCTCGCTTCGTTCCTATACTTTTTTTCGTTCTTTATTCTCTCTCAGTCTTTTTTTTCATCTTTCTTGGGTCAATAAGGGTTAAAAAACACCATTTTTCCGATGCTTTGACTGATATGATACGAGGAAAAAGGTATTGGTTCTACGAAAAATGAGCACAGGCAGGCAGGCAGTGTCAGAAACAAATATGAGGACTGCTACGGAATACTAATATTTTCATGAAAAACAAAGCCTTACTACATAATTGGGGTCTTTTTGTCACGAAAAGAACGGGATGATGCATTGCAGAAGCATTTAATCAGAGAGAAATTACAAGTAATTAATTTATGTGAAAGAGCACGATCAAGGAAAGTAACTTTATCAGTTAATTTCTTTATTTCAGTAGTCCGTCACCGTGTTCCTCACATCCGTAATTATTCTCGCTCTGAAGTAATGTCTGCCCTATCATTGGTCCCACTATCCTCCCGTAGGAATTTCCATGATATTCCCTTAATTTACAATGCCTTAAATGGCAAGATCCCATCCTCAGATATGCTGCCTTTCTTTTCACTCCACAATCCCACCCGCTCCTTCCGTAATAACCACCTACTACACCAACCTAAATTCCGTCTTTCTCTCTCTCAGAGATCACTTTTTTACAGACTCACTACCTCCTTCAATGCCATTTCGAGTACTCACCCTTCCCTGGATATTTCAATGCCCATATCAAATCATTCAAGAGGATGCTGCGAAAAGTCACCTTCTGAATCCCTTTTCTTTTTCTTTTTTTATATCCTTTTTATAGTTTTTTTATAGTTTATATTTGTTAAAGCTGCAGATTTTATGTTTTGTATTCAATGTAAAGGCCATTTTGGCTGTGTTTGAATAATTTAATAAATAAATACACGAGGGGCCATGCGGCGGAGATTGAAATGTTTAAGAGCTAGTAAAATGGAGAGAAAATTATAAATTAATTAGTGAGGAGGAAACTTCAGATACCTGCATTCATTCAGAACAAATCAGCACTAAATTTTACCGCTACAAATGGAGCAAGCTCCACGTGCGAACTTCAATACGGAATCTATTCAAAGTAGCCTGGTTAATGAACTATTCCTAGACGGTACATAGCAATGAATCAAATGCGTTTGTCTTCACGTCACAGAAATTTACAAAGAATTCCTAATATTCGAAATGTTTTTACTGGATTGTATGTTAAAAAACTCATGATTAAAAATATTTTGTTCATCAGTCATACCCTTTGTGATTCACTCACTAGCAGTCAGCCCCTACCAGCCAATTTATTGTCAATAGATGAATTTTAAAGTCTATTAAATGTGCCCCAAAAGTGGTATTCTGAATCAGAAAGAAAAACAAAAAAATAAGCATTGGGCAAAATAAGGAACTTCCATTAAATAGGGCCCAAGTCCATAATGCAAGTTAAATAAGTAAATAAATCTTTTGAAACAGAATATATTAAAGGATTTTCTTCAAAATTTATTTTCCTGTTCATTTATTCTCATTAGAGGGTGTACTTGATTGATTTTAACCGTTTGAAATGCATTAAAACCCCCGCAATGAGAAAATTGATTTGACAAAGGTGTCTACTATAAACGATGATAGCCATAAAATATACCAGCCACTCGATTTATTTCAAGATCCCTTCGTAATGAAAAATAATGGATTGGGGGTACTTTCGTGGGCAGTAATTTAAAAGATACGGCACTAGTTCATTCTCTGGCTTCAGTGGATAAAATATGGCTCCCAAGAGCTTTGCCTACGGCCCTGAATACTCCAAAGCCATGGAGTATTTTTAGCATTCGCGCGCATTCCACTGGGATGCGAACTAATAGGAGAATGGAAATAACGTGTTCTGGCGGCAATAAAAACACTTGGGAATCATTTGATGGAAGTTGTGTTCATCGGAAAGCACCTCCAGTGTTTTAAGTTCAATTGCTAAAACGTAAAATAATCTTTAATGTAAGAATATATGTCAGTTAAAATACATTTAAATATATCCATCTAGGTGAAAGCAATTTTATATTTTTTCAGGGTTGCTTGTGGCTACTAGGCAGATTATTATATTGTATATTTTTTTTCAAATCGCAGTTTCTGAGACTCGAAAATGCATTGGGGGTGTTCGAAATATCCATGTGGGTAACAGAAGCTGTAAAATGGCTTGGTAAATGAAGTATTTTCGCTAAAATTTCTACAACATCAATGTAAAACAAGGGGAAGTAGGTAGATTCTGGTGAAGTGTTTTTTGCTTATTTCTCTGACGAGTGGTGTCAAATTTTACTGCCATTTGAGAACCCCCTTTTGAATCCTCTATTATAGAGGCCGTAGAGCTCATTTCCCCCGTTCACCAACTATCATCTATCACAAAAACAGTGTCTAAAGTCTTTCGCCGTTGAATCTCATCGTTCACTGGCAATGGAAGAAAAGTCGTACTCACTCCTGTCAGTGGAAAGAATTTACCAATGGTATGTGTAACTCCACTGTGGGGCAAAAGAAGATAGGAATTGAATGCAGCAGTTGCAAGAAGTTGTATCACCTAAATTGAGTCCCAAAAACACACCAAATGCATCTTCCAGATGATACTGTCGTTAATCTATTTGTTTGCCATAAATGGTATGAGTTTCCAGAGGACAGTACTTCCCAAAGTGATCTATAGATATTTTGAAGAGACAAAACAAATATTAATCTAAATACATAATAAACATGTAAAGTATTACTTTTTCGGTCCAAAAATAATTTGTTTTGAGCGTAAAATCATTAAAACGTAAAATTTTAAAGTTACATCATTGGATTTTCATTTAAAGATATTTACCACCTCTCACTGTTTTCATATACTTACAGGTAAGATAATGAACGATTCAGTGGCTGAAAAAGGCTATATTTCTTTAATATATTATAATTTAACAGAAAATGTGCTAAGCAGTGCATGAAAATCTGGTGTGCCAATAACTGGAATACAGTGTGCCAATAACTGGATAAAGTGTGCCAATAACTGGGATTATTGGACTTTTTAAACAATTATTTTTAGTAAATAGTTGTATGTATAATATAAATCGCTCACATGGGAATACTAAAGCTACATGTCTCTCAGATCTAAGGCAAGTTATAAATAAACTGAAGTTGTGATACAACGGTCACAAGAGTTAATTTTCTTCGTCAAGGTCCTTAAAGTGCCAATAACTGGGTAGTTTACCCTATGTAGAAATCGTTTCGCTCATGATAAAATAATTACTAATCATGGGAGTGGTGGGGGCAGCTGTCCTCTCTCCCCTAGAAGCAAAAGTCGCAAATGTCTTTAAGGAAAGTAATATTTTTTTCAAGCAAATAGTATTAAAAACTAATAAAGAGCTGTTACAGTTTCCTTAAAATGTTAATTTTATTCACCTTTACCATGCTCAAATCTTACCCACAACTTGAACAACCATCGGTTGCCGTCTTTCCCCCCCCCCCCCCACCTAGTTTTGATCCTGGGTACGCCCTTGTTATTAGTGGGGAGAATATGAATTTTGCCGTTTAATTCCGTGAGTGCGCAATGCACTCCAAGGGTGACCATCTGTGCTGCCGTCTAGCGGACGATCGTGGCAGAGGGGACAATGAGGCGTAAAAACTGAACGCAGTGAGCATATAGCCATGAGAGAGACATTAAACCTAATGTTTATGCATTTCGTATTATAGAAAAACAAATTGGGGAATTTACCTTATGTATGCGGCTACCGCTCGGAACACCAGAAAAATCGGGAAGCTTACCTGAAATAAAAGAAAATAGTATCAATATGATTTGTTTGGTTACAAACTTCGATCGATTACACGTCCTCAAATATGTTTCCCTTCAAACACTATTTACAATTCAGACAGTTAGTCACGATATCAACCCACACCATTGAAATCACGCTTTTTATGTTTGCAACTGGGGACCCCAATCATGGCATGATTTGGAGCTAATAGTGATGAACTGAACGTGCGTGGCGTGACTCATGACGGTGATGGTACTCCTCATGAAAACGTGTTGAAGCTGGAACGATTATTTAGCCCTAGCAACGCACTTACCGTTTTCATGACCGAGGACTCTAATGAATTACGACATAAGATCATCGCAATAACACAACCGATAGGGTGCTAACAATTCCCCTGAGAGGAATCATCACTTCTTCACGATCGAGCACTTACTGGCGTCGAAGTACTCATCCTAAACTTACGCCATCATCATCAATATTTTAAAGGTACAGTGAGCAAACCCTTGAAGGCAATTGACTGAATTTCAAAAGCTCCTAACCTCGAAATTTTTTTGGGTGTAAAACTTTTACATTTTATTTACATATACAATACTGAATACATTTTGAAAATTTTGAGATGATAGCGTAGGAGTAAAACGAGTAATTTGTCGACATTAAAGATAAAACAGGAGTGATACTTTCCCTTATATGACGGTTACGAAAAGGTTATAACTGTTCACCACTTTCAGCAGAAATCTCCACTGTCTTCCCAAATACGGTTCATGTTTCTCCCTTAACTGATGATAGGTAGTTATCTCTGATAACGTTGGTATTTGCTCAATGTATATTTGAGGCTCGCAATGGGCAATACCCACCAGCTACGTTGCCTCATGGTTCGACTAGCTATTAAGAGATATTTCACCTCACTGCACTGAAACTCGCCTATCACCGCATACGAAATGCTTACCAAACACCGCATCTCTTCAAATTCCGCCGAAATGGCTGGCTTAAGCCGTTGTGGGAAATTCGACCACGAAGGTACGTTTCCTTCCCTCCCCGCGGTACAATAACACTCAATTCCAACGCGCATTATTCTTCGCGTAAACATTTTAGCTCCTCACGCCGCGACCTATCGCTTGCTCGCTCCATGGCATGATGCTCGCTGGCTTTAAGGGTGCAAGTGCCGCGCTCCACGAGGCATTGAGTTGATGGCTGCTCCCGTTCGGATCACAAGCCCCGATATCTATAACTAATTCACTTTTTCTAGCCACCAAGAATAAACATACAACATAAGGGTAGAGTGAATTTGGATAATTAAATCGTTATACTAGTTGATTAACACTTTTACAGCTACTTGGGCCGATCGTAGCAACATTTTCATGTGACCAACATGGATCCATTTCAAACAGAGAACTCATTTGGTAATAAACTAAAGAAGTGCTAATAAGGCGAGCCGGAGACCGACCAGGTCCTATTTACACGGTGCAAGTCCTATTAGCGCGGTAGGACTGAAGGTGTAAGGAATATTACGACGGTTTTCTGTCAAAACGAAATATATATGTACTGTCACATTAATCGAAATCTTCCGTATGCTCAGACAAGTTCTGTAATGGCAACCAGCTTGAAATTCTAATTCTGAATGCAATTTCCAGGCGATATGCCTCGAAAAACCTTTTCCTATGTGGAAATCTTCTTTTTTTAGACAGTAGCAAACTCGCAACTTGCTGGCACTTTTACTCAGGTGGTTTTGAATAAAAAAATAAAAAAACACATGTTGTCATTACTATGATATAAAAGTGGCAGAGAGGAGTGTGTTGGGGATCTGATAAACATCAAACTACACTCTCATAGGTGGGTGGTATCCGTCGTGCATTATGGCTGGGATATGAATAGGAAAGTAGTGTTGGGGCTCTTCATTGGAGGGCGTCTTGGTTGTTAAGGCAACGGCTTAGCGTTCTCCGGTATCCCATTGCGTATTTCCGTAGCCATTAGCTTCCTCTCGGATGCAAATCGCGAGGGATTCGAGTAAAAGCCCCCAACGGAGGAGAAAGTTCCTTCGGAGGAGAATCGGAAAGTTAAGAGAGAATTTTGAGGGCCAGGCACGGCGTTTTAATAAACCAATATTGGCGGTACAGCAGTATCCCACACCTGGGTATCGCTGACGGCGCTCACATCAAATGCTGCGCAAATGCTTACCACTTGAATAATAGGGTGGTTTCCTATTATTTTTTTATTGCCTAAATCGAAAGATTATTACTCCTGGGGTACGTATTTCACGCTTTTAGATTTTATAATGACGATATCTATTTTTCGCGATTAAATAAAAAGTGAAAAATTTCAAGCGCGCGAAAACGCGACGGATAAGTATGAATGCTGGGAAAATCTCTTTTGACGTCATTCTGGTTTCGGCTGCCGCCGTGTGAGGTGACCTTGGGGCGAGGTTTTGAGCGACGCTACGATGTAGGCTGCTAACAGGTAGCAGAGTAACCTGCTAGCAGGTAGCGCTTGGCCTAAATAAGGATTATTGATACCTTATCAAACGAAGGAAACTTTCCAACCATAGGCAGTTTTCGTTGGCGATTATTAAGACGTGTTTCCCTGAGCTCTGTGCCTCATGCATGCATTGGTAATCTCTGACGATGTAAAACTCCTATCTACTCGTATACAAACCAGGTCCCTATGACGTCTAGTGGAGTGGCATAGCATCGGCGCCAATCTGGCCTTTTACAAATGAGGATGAAATTGGCCATTAAAATTTGTCTAAACTGGCATTTCTAAAACCAAATAATTTCTATATTAAGAATACAATAATGGTGGTAAACGAATTCCAATTAATGTCTTTTGTATTCCTTTATGAAGGAAACTACCCTACCGTTGTAACGATGCTAGGAGAATCTTATTCATCGATTTAAGACTTCTACGGAGAGATAATTACAATAAAAATACGTTTATCCATCTTTCGGGGGACATTTTTGGTGCTGCCTCAAGAGTGCTTTCAAGGAAATTGCTAATCACTGTGATCGAATACCAAAGACTTGGTTATTCCGCAAAATTAATTTATGCGACCAAGGTTTTGACGTTGGACGTCATCGGTAAAACAGAAAGGTATATTTTTGGCGTCATAAAAATCTATACTACTTAGACCCTTACCATATTTACAACACAAGCGGAAGCCCTGAACACGTAAAAATTTCACGCGAAACATAGGAAAACAAACAAAAGAATAACATCATGACTGACCCTCCATTGCCTGAATAAATAACCAAATGAACAGTGACTAAGATTCAATCAGTTTTATCCCCAAGTGTTATTTTTAGAAGACTTTAGAAAAGAACTTTAATTGAAAATGGGTATCGTCAATAGAAAATTCTTCTTCCTTGAAATAAATAAGTAATTAATGAAACATGAATGACGACGAGAAAATCTACCTCATAAAATCGGTATTACTTCGTGACAAATAGCGTCTTTAAGTCAGTTTCCTATGGTTCATGATTATTAAGTAATGATATTAATATGCAGGCATTAAGGAATCACAGGCATTCAACCGGGGAATATTTTCACAGATTTACCTGGAGTTTCAAAGAACAGGGTAATTAACCCCACAAGTATTAAGTCTCGTGGAGTTTGTCATCGGTAATTAGGACTGGAAGATTTAGATGAGGAAATTAAGATAAGGAGAGATGCATTTTTCACGAAAAAAATGAGATTGATAAAGAGAGCGTGTAACATGACTGTGACAATGGTATTTAGCTCATCAATCGACCTCGTTTCCTTAAAAGCCGAGTTTATATTAATGTCAAAACAGAGCGATCTAAATTTTGAGCCATTTTAACCTTTCATACTAATTAGACCATAAAAGAACTCACGAAATTCAGAAAATTAGTGGAACCATACTTCATAAAAAAATTAGATACTTTACTGCTTCCATTTTATTATGAAAGGGTTGACCACCAAATTTAGCATAGAAAAGTGGCAAAAATATTCATCACTTAAGCACAATGGGAGGACTCCCCTTTCTTTTTGGATTATCGCCTAACCATGACTATTATAGTCCTTACGTAGATAAAAGTCAAGTCGAAAAAAATGCGACCAGGAACAGCTGAATTATATAGACGCTATTACGTGAAGGAAGCCCTTTTCTATATTCTGCACGTGCATGAAAAGTAGTTTTATTAAGCGATGAAAATTCATTAGAGAGGACGAGAGAGTATAATTTTTTAGACTTATTGATACAGATAATTTCCATTGTAGCCATTCCAAAACCCTGGTTAGAGTTTCCTTTTAATATTATCGAAACTTTTGCGAACCCAATTGCTTTCTCTTCCTTTCTCTCACGGATATATATTTCACGATATCCCTTCCACGGCCCTAATGGCCTTTCATATTTCCACTTACCCCCTCGTTTCGCGGTCTCATACATATTAAATATTCGCCATCTGCTGGAGCAGGTGTATAGACCGAATATGGGGAGCCCTAGAGATATATTTATGCTTTAAATATGCCCATCGTTTCGCAAAGTTCATCCGACATTCGATATTCTGATGTCGAAGAGCTCCCATTACGGGTGTCGTCTTTCGCTTGTTTATTCTGGCTTAATGGGCGCTCCCCGACGGCACATCCGCTTTAATATTTCATTTAACCTTCAAATTTGCTCTCAAGTGCTCAAATATCAACATTCTCGCCTGGGATTGGTGACCTTTCACTGATTTTCGTCATTTTTATGCGACTCGGTCTATTCTTTGGTACTTTACGACAATTTCATTACATTCATGTCGATGTACCTAAATTTATTTAAATTTCGGGACATGATGTCCCTTGAAAAATATACACATCGAAACCGGAAAAATCGATAGAATTCAATTATCGTGAACATAGATAACACCTAACAGCATATGAACTATAACAAAAAACAAATATGAGTGAGTGCAAATTTTGTGCGAATATAAACTGGAAATATTTCTACTGTGTTACTTCAGGAACAGTGACAAACCCAAAACCTTTAACAATCCTGCGAAAAGTTTAATACAGTGCAATTGCAGTTACAAAAGAATTAATATTTGAGTCGCGAGCATTATATCGTAAATTTCGACATTTCGAAACAAAATTAGCCCACGATGGCTTTTCCCACGTATCCCATTCAACCCTCATTCTAGTAACATGTTATCGAAAATTGTGAATTATCTACAGTCATCAAAAAAACCTCTTCAGTCAGGGTCTACCAACACTTCTCAATAATATGTATTCGTAACTTCAATGAAATATTCCCACTTGTTAATTGATGAATTTATTTTCATTCTACATTTACCTTTGGGTGCAGGCTTCAAAAATGACAACAGTTTCTTCGACATGAGTTTTATCCGGCATCTTTAGAGTCACTCCCTTCCGACCGGCCGAAGTAAGTTTTTTATTCGTGACTTTACGCTATCATCTTTAAAGTTAAAGACTACATTAAAGAGTACACCTTTGTCAACAATTGCCTTCCTCTCAAATATAAAAAAAATCACGTATGAGGAAATGCCTACCTATTTTTACGCGCTGAAAAATTCAATTTAATAAAATAAGTTTTGAAACAGTATTTAGTCAAGAAAAACGACCCTTCCAGCGAGAGAGGGGCGTCATCTCAAGGCCCTCGGTCTGAGCACCTTCAAGAAACCCTTCCGAGAATCAGAAACGTGCTGAAAGATAATTCATTGCAAATTCTGGTTGGAGGACGAGAAGAAATTAGAAGCGCTTGAAATGTGGGTGAGGAGGTGGAGGAGACATCGCGGGCTTGGGCTCACATCCCAACGGTGGCAGAGACTTTTCTGAGACTGCCCGATCCCTGCTTGATTGTTATGTAGAAGACATATCAAGCGCAACACTACGTCCGTCTCAACTGGCTCACTCCTCAGCGTCGTCGTAAATACGTGTGCTGCTGCCTGCTGTACAAGATTCTTGCAGGGGATGGACCCCCCCTATCTGGCCAATCACTTCAGCTCTCATCACACTGAGCGCACGCAGCGAAAAGGGTGGTTTCCTATTATTTTTTATTGCCTAAATTGAAAGATTATTACTCCTGGAGTACGCATTTCAAGCTTTTAGATTTTTAAATGACGATATCTATTTATCGCGATTGAATGAAAAATGAAAATTTTCAAGCGCGCGAAAACGCGTCGGCTAAGTATGAATGCTGGGAAAACTCCGTGTGACGTCGTTCTGGTTCCCGCTGCCGCAAGTGAGGCGAGGCTTTGAGCGCTGATACGACGCAGGCTGCTAGCAGGTAGCAGAGTACCCTGCTAGCTGGTAGCGTTTGGCTTAAATAAGGATTATATTTCCCCTATCAAACGAAGGAAACTTTCCGAACTTAAGTATTTTTAATGTGTGATTATTATGAGATGCTTCCCTGAGATCTGTGCCTAATACATGCATTGGTAATCTCAGACGATATAAAACTCCTATCTGATCGTATAGAAACTAGGTCCCTGTGACGTCACGTGGAGTGGCATCGCATGGGCGCCAATCTGGCTTATTCAAATGAGGTTAAAATTGACCATTAACATTCGTCTAAACTGGAATTCTAAAACCAAATAATTTTTATATTACGAATACACTAATGGTGGGTAACGAATCCCAATCAATGCCTTTCGGTTTCTTTGATGAAGGGAACTACCCTATTGTGACACAACGCCTCAACATCCCTCAGTTTCGTACTGACACCTATCGGCAATCTTTCCAAGTCTCCACGGCTTATTTACGGAACGAGCTCCCTGTCGACATCTTCAACTCGCCTACACTGTTATATGTTCCTTTAAACGCCGTCTCCTCCAGAATCTCTTCCGATTGGAGTCAACATCACTTTAGCCGTATGCAGCTGACCACTATATGTTTAATCTTTTTTTCGACATCAATTGTGATTTAAATGCTTATTAATGCTATTCATGCTTAATTTTTGTTTGAAAAAAAACTTTTGACTTTGTACAGCATAATGCACATGAATTTAACTTATCTAATCCGTCGGATGGGACGTTAAGCCGTGGATAAGAAGTACGACTCACGCAGTTGAACTATTTGAAGCTCCTATTAGACTAGGAGAAACCTATAGTCAGGTATTATCAGTGATCAAGAATTCTTACATTAGTTAGAAACAGTTTTCCACTCATACTTATAAAGGTGGGGATCGGGTCTGTGTGGTGGCTAGAGTGTTGGCTTCCCATCTCGTGGGTTCGGATTCAAATCCCGTCAGTGGCAGAGAAATTTCAGACTGCCCGATCCCTGCTTGAGTGTAAAGTGGAGAACATTTCAAGCGCAACACTCCTTCTGTCGGATGGTACGTTAAGCTGTGGTCCTTTCGTTTTGAGCGGGCTCATCCCGACGCCAGGTTTCTCTCCACCCTTCCTTCCATACCCTTTTCTCATGGCGCAAATGACTTCCGATATCGGTCGCCTCCCCAAAGTAGCACCACATTACGGAGGAGGAAGTTGGAGAAGATGAATAGGAGAGCGTGATGAAGAGAAATGATCAAGTGCAGGAGGTGGTGGTCGAAGAGGGTAAGCTCCAAGGTGAGATGCGGAGGAGACAAGAGGGTTGCATGGAGAGAGTAGCGAGAGGATAGGGGGTGTTGAAATCCGAGTGAGAAAGAAGGGAAGAAGAAGAAGTAGGTAAGCGGGGCCGAGTTAGGGAGAGAATGGGATTTATAGAGAGAAGAATGAAAGGGCTTTATTGTGAACTGAAGAGGGAATAAAGGGAGGTGAGACTGCCAGAATACTTCATAAATGCTCAAAGCAAACTTATCTTAATGAATCATGAACTGGGTGATCACAAAAATATCTCCCCCCCCCCCCCAAGCTCTAGTCAACAATCGCAGACGAGAAAGGCTGAGTTATTAGCTTGTACGCCATTTCAAATGAGCTACAATGAAAATGTGAGCAAACGTGAAGCTTCCAGCTCACCCGCCTTGATGGATGGCGGGTGGTGCTTCAGTCATCGGTGATAGTAAGTCTTTCCTGTATGCAGCGCGATGCGAGATATCCCTGGGTTGAAACCGCACCGAGGAATCCAATTATATCGCCCCGCGTATCTCGGGAGAGGAGTACTCAGCAGCGTTGGCCTCGCTTGCGCGGCGTACGTGAAGAAATCGTGCGAAACGGAATTGGGGCGAATGGGGTTCGACAGAAGTGCCCCTGAGAGCCAAGGGAAGGCTTTATTTGATCAGGATATCCACTCCAAGGGAAGAGTACTATTCGGGGATGGATCAAGCATTTTATTCCAAGTGCCTCGGGCTGAATATTTCTTTTTCCACTTCCGTCATGCATCATTTTTTTGCCCCTCATGGTGGCTTTTGAAATGGTCCGACCCATTTAGACTTTTCGGGGTGAGTAAAGGTATTGGAAGATAGAAGTCAGTTCAATTGTTCCCAACCCTTGAAGAATATAAAAATTCCCTTGAAAATAAAAATAAAAGGAAAAAAGTACGAATACGATGCGCAACAATTTCGATAACACACATCAATCTGTAGTACCTAGATGAAGAGTTGGCTAACATCAAAAATCCAAATAATTCACAAAAAAGAATACTTTGAGCTGGTAAACTATGTCATTCTGAAATATTGCTTCACATATTGTTCCACACATGCAGGAAAATTAGAAAAAATTCAGCCATTTTTATTCTTCGAATGCGGGATATTCCCACCGAATTGATGCTATGGTGAGGTGAGGTGACTGATTACACAGTGTACAGGGTGAAATAAGGACACACTAGTCATATAAATATAGCAGTGTGGCATTTTGGAATGTAAAATATTTTCGTTATACGGGTCGATGTCTTTGAAAATAAATTGAAGCAAAAATATTGAAAGCAAAATAATATGCATTATATGCATTCAAGAGCAGGGCATTGTCTACAGCTGCCTAGTATTGGCGAATTTGTCCGATATATGTCACGAAAAGAAAACAGACTAGACAAAATCCTCGAGAATTCCTAAATTTGGGCTGATAGAGTATTGCTTAGGGTTCTTATTTCAAGTAAACTCAGACGAAACCTAAAAATTAGGGGATTAAATTCAAAAGGACTATGATCACGTATGGTTCTGAAACAATGACTACGATTAATAGTGACTTCAAATTCAAAAATTCATAAAAATGAAAAACCAAGAATTGATAAAGATTATGGTGACGCCAGGCAAACTAAAATGGAAGATTATGGAGGATTATAGAACTAGAGGACCTATAATCACTCCAACCTAAAAGTAGCAATAAAATTTATAGATCAAGCATGTTTTCCTCCATAACAGCACTTGAAAATATACGCGAGAACATTCAGGTGGTAGACGAGAAGGAGGAAAAGATGATGGAAAATGTGGCTATATGATTATGAAGATGTTTGTGCATATTCGGTAAGAGAAGACTGTTGGGCCGTTAAGTGGTGAGAGACCGAATAGTATGTATAAGCATTGTCTTCGCATCCTTTACTCAAGGAAACTCTTGTAGCCGATCACCAAGGAAAGATTTCCTCATAAAATGTCGTCAGCTTTGATGAAATGAAGCGAAAGGTGGAGATGCTTCAAATAGCACCCGATTCGGAGAAAAATACAACAATAGAATCCCACGCAGGATGCGGAATCGCGTGGGTGGACCACGAAATTCGAATTGAGGATAAAATACACCGTAAGGAGAAATTTGAGAAAAACCACAGCAGTTGGAGAATTAAAGCGCCTATTAAATTGAAGTATCAAAGTTTGTATTGAACGTAAGGGGAGTCGAAACCCAAAAATGGAGTTGTAACCAGGAAAAGACTATGATGACGCATAGTCATGAAACAATAGCTATAACGAATACTCACTGACAAATACATAAAAATGGAAAGGAATCTATTGATAGAGATTTTAATCACATCGTGGAAAGCAAAATGGGTGATTATGAAACTAGAAGAAGTATAATCACTCCGAAACTTCAATTCCATTTCAATAATTTACGTTTCGGAGACTTTCCCAAAATAGTCCTTGCGCGACTACGCCATTCAAAATGAAAAAAATCACAAGCTTCCGTACCAACTAATAGGGTGGTTTCCTAATATTTTTTATTGCCTAAATCGAAATATTATTACTCCTGGAGTACGTATTTCACGCTTTTAGATTTTTAAATGATAATATCTATTTTTCGCGATTAAATGAAAAGTGAAAATTTTCAAGCGCGCGAAAACGCGACGGCTAAGTATGAATGCTGGGAAAACGCCGTGTGACGTCATTCTGGTTCCCGCTGTCGTCGTGGGAGGTGACCTTGGGGAGAGGTTTTGAGCGCTGATACGACGCAGGATGCTAGCAGGTACCAGAGTACCCTGCCACCAGGTAGCGCTTGGCTTAAATAAGGATTATTAATACCATATCAAACGAAGGAAAATTTCCGACCTTAGCCAGTTTTAATAGGTGATTATTAAGACATGTTTCCCTGAGCTCTCTGCCTCATGCATGCATTGGTAATCTCAGGCGATGTAAAACTCCTATCTGATCGTATAGAAACTAGTTCCCTGTGACGTCACGTGGAGTGGCATCGCATGGGCGCCAATCTGGCCTTTTTCAAATGCGGCTAAAATTTACCATTGCCATTCGTCTGAACTGGGATTTCTAAAACCAAATAATTTGTATATTATAAATACACTAATGGTGGGTAACGAATCGCAATCAATGCCTTTTGTTTTCTTTGATGAAGGAAACTACCCTATTATGGAATAGGTACAGACTACATATTATAAGTTTATTCCATTTTAAAAAGCAACGTAAGGGAATCTGACAAAGAATTTGTTGTTCACATTGATACATTAATGGCATCGATGGAAGTCTCTCGACTATGTTCGCCACTTTTCCAGTGGAAATTCATGCACAAAGATATCTAGATAATGCATGTATGGAGGGATGCAAAATGTGTACAAGGAAAACTTAGCATTAAATTATACACAACCATGAAAATAGTTTCAAATCAGTGTTAAAAAACACAAGAAATACTCAGCCCTAACAAATATATCCAAGGCAAATATCGGAGTAAAAACATTATGAAATATAGATGGGAAGCGGTAAAGATAGAGATCGAAGTCTAGTATCTGGATTTATTTCGTTTATTTATATATATTTATATCGTTTTTTATCCATTTCCTGTAAGGTAGAGATACATCCATTCGCTTCTCTGGGAATAATTAGTGAAGACGTAGGTGACTAGGACTGGCCCTTCCCCCCCCAAAAAAGACGGACAACATCGTGGTGTCTGTTACTCAACACTCACCAGATGCAATACATCCATTGTACATCTTCGCAATGCATAAATAAATTTTGATGAGAAGTAACGATAGCGATAAATTACAACCAATAAGTCTTCCGATCAAATTCGGCTCGACAGTTCAACGAAAGTTGCAGTCCCGATATGAAACCGTAACGATCGAAGTCTATTTTTATTCGCCTCGTTTGTGTTGCATTTCAAAGTTGGTAAGGAACATTCATTCCTCATTCCTTGATGAGTGAATAATGAAAACGGATGTATGTACCAAGCCCTGACTCAACGTATAAAACAGACGACCGAAATCGAAGGCCATTTAAAGTAGCACTCATGCAATGCCAAATGCCATTCGGGTAGCTTTACAGAGCAAAAAAAAGGAGAAATAAATATAGATAAGGAGGAGTAACGATTGCCATCGAAGTTCGCGGTCCGAATTTGCGTCGTTTGTCTCGTTACGGGACAGAGAGATGGAGAAAAATCCATCCCTTTTGCGTCGAGTGGACAACCCAAGTGGAAAGGCAGCAGCGCTCGCGTAAATCCAGCCCGCTGGAAATGTTTAGCATATTTCTCGATCCCTTTTCTCTCTGTCCCGATGCACGTCAGCCGGTTGCGCTCCCGTCTGCTGCCAGAGAGAGAGAGAGAGAGAGAGAGAGAGAGAAGGGCAATCCATTAATTGGACGGCGAATGCCGAGACGAATAATCGCGTGCACACTGTCTGCCGAAACCGCGAACCCTGAGTGCGAACAGAGTCCACGAATTCCGGACGGACGGCCATCGCTCGGAATTTTCTTTCTCATCGTCGATTACGTTTAAATAAATTTACGGGAGCCCTATTTTTCCGTTTTCCGATCCGTCGCCGGCTTCCAGACGAAAAACCGACGTTCTCAACCCTTTCACGTATAAGTTGATGACGTAACTAGATCATGCCTATCGGGTTATTCCTTCGTCTAAACGGCCGGTCTCGTGAGCATTTTCACCATTTCCTCGCATTTTAAAAAATAACTCAAGTTTTAAACTACACTCCAAGTTATCTTCGGCAACCCAATTTCCAGTAACAACATTTCTATCAGTTGCTTTAAGTGTCGATTGTGATAGGGTTTCAAAAAAGAAAGAGCCATTCGACCCTTTTTATGTAAAAATGTCCGCAGCGAAGTTTGAATTTGATAGATCACATCATTACGAACATAATTATCGTTTTTTTTAGATAGTATTCTACCGATTTAGGTAGGTTTCCGTGGAGTGTTCAAGAAGTGATCTGGAAGCCTCCCTTTCCTTCCGGCGCTACCTTCTTTAAATCACTGTAAGGCCTAATCCCTTTCAATCTATCTAAAAATCATATTCTCTTCCTTCCTCTCCCTCGTTTCCCTAACATTCTTCCCTCTAACACCATTTTCAACATCCCCTCCTCCCTATGTTAGTATCGGTTAACAGCCATAATTTCTCTTTTCATTCCGCTAAATTCAGAGACGCGAGTGAAGATTTCAGTGAACCCATTTAAATGCGCGGTGGATGGCAACACTTGCACAGGACGAATGCAGAATTCTCTTAATTGTAATATTCGAGTTTTATTCAGTCGAGTGACAGTGGGGACTGCGAACGGCGCGCGACGAGGAATTTACATCGGTCGCGTGATAGCGGCTAAACGGACAAGGCGTCCAATGAAAGCAAAACGAGACCCGCTGGTCGGAGATGGGTGGCATACCCACGGATAGACTGCGCACAGCATGTGGCCGACTAAACGAACTGAAGTCGGACGAAGGATGTAGGGAGGCAAAGGGGAAAAAATTGAGCAGACTCAAGTTTCTCCACTAGAAGCATGACTTGTATCCACTGCCAGGGGCGCAGCCACGAATTAAGGCTGGGGGGGGGGGGGGGGGGGTTTAGGTGCACCAATACCGGGGTGTGTGGGAGTATGGTGTACCCACCAGGATAAGCGGTAGGTGCGAGATTATTAAATTGCGGAATTTTAAGATAAACGGTTCAAAATTGTGAGTTTTACGGCTTAATGAGGGATATTTAATTAATCCTTACACTATTCAATTCTATTAATAATATCAATCCAACTAAATGAAATGGATTAAACTTTAAAATTTCTCTGAGCTCTGGGGTGGGCGGGGGTTTAACCCCCAAAACACCCCCTCGATAAAACCATTGTATTGATCTTACTTCCGCGAAGTTCACTGAAACATATGGCGTTGAATGAGAACGGGGTAGAAGAGAAGTGACCGCTTTGAGAGGTGAGCGTAAGGTCTCAGGATTTCACGAATGAATATGAATAAAATGAGCCATCAATTTTACACCAAAAAAAGAAAAAAACAGAATGATCATCTGGATAGAGTTGGGAGTTTACATACAAATGTCAAATTTTTATGGTGACGATTCCTATGGTAATGAATGAGGCAAGGTTTGTTGGAGGTCACAGAGAAGCTGCGCTTTAATAAATTTGGGCTCTATAGAACACAATTCAGGCGCTCTCTCCATCGTACTAATGTATATATTAATCAATTAAAAATATAACTATATATAAATAGAATCTGAGTATCCAAAAAATTGAACATAATAGATAATTTTAACATACAGAGATAAATATATAAACAAATTAATCCACCGCATATAGTATTGAGAAACAATTTAGAGAAAACATAACTAAGGATGAATTAAAAAAAGGAAATTATAACGTCGCTACAGCGTAACCTTTGTCGACGCAATTTTACCTCTGGCGAAGTAAGTAGACTGTCATAGTGATATCCATGCTCTTCAAGGGTCGAATTTACCGGGGAATACATTAATGAAATTTAGGTAGGTAATTTTGAAAATAAGGTAACTTCAGAGTCGAAGAAAATAAAATAAATCCACCCGGTTTGAACTCCATGAACCGGTAACACATTTGAAAAGGAACGAAAAAAGAATACCCTTACAAGTTAACTTTTATAAAAAGTGAGAATATTTGAGATGAAGAAATCGAGATCTATGATTGGTCGGTTCCCACCATATCTCGAAATGTAAAACGCATGCTATTCTACGCACTTTCAAAAGCTCATCAAATTGAGATGAAGGAATTAACTACGTAGAAAGTACTGAGATCAATGTCTACCCCAATACGTTTCACTAAATTAGATATGTTTGGAGTAAACAAGCGTTCCTCAACCCTCCCAAAGGACACTCCTTAATGAAAGAGGTTGCAGCGGTGAGATTTCTGTTTAACTTTGTGGCTCCGTTGTTTCCCGAAGTCCGTGTGAAGAAGTGGTCTCTCTGGATTGCGAAAAGACAAGTTTCTACCTCTAACACGAGAAAGAGCAACACACACTCTCCAAAGGGACTTTCATATTCATCGAAAGCAACCAGAGAATCAAATAGCCCACAGCGTATTACTAATATATTATAACCATACCAAAATATGGTGAAATATTCTACGATCAAAGCTAATTAAAGGTAATTCTAGGGTCAGTCATAGTGAGAAATAAAATATCTAGGCATAACTTCAACAGAAATACTTCAATACTCTTAACTAAAAAGTTTGCCAAAAAAGTTTATGTATTTAATAAAAGCCTGCATGAGGCAGTGTCTCCAGATATTGTCCACATACGTTATAACGCATATTTTCACCCTATCATTGGATATGGGGTAATATTACGGGGGAAATAATGTCACACTTTCAGAATATTTAACCTCGAATAAGGACCACCAGCGCCGTGGCCAGAATCTCAAACAAAAATTCATGTAAATCTTATTACATTAAATTAAATAATTTTTATTCTGCTATGCATCCTGAATAAAATATATTGAATTAAACACAAAATTAGCACTAAAAAGTTAACATGCCAACATACCGGATACATAAACTCTGTCTTAATGACCTTAGCTCCTGCCAAACAATAATGGTTACTTAGGGAACACTGCCACCTGATCTTACGAAAACAAATAATTTAAAACGTTTGAATTATTATTTATGGAACCATCCACATCATTCTGTGGAAGGGTCGTCACTCCAAAAATACTCAACTCATTCCACATGCAAGTTTTGTGTGCTGTCATCATATTTGTCATGACTTACTTTGTGTTCGCCTTGTCTAACCTACATGGCTGATAAAATCACTAGAATTATTACTCAGCAGCCTCTACGTGACAGCATAGATGCAGGGAAAAAATATTTTACCAGTGCAAGTTTATATAATTTTTTGAAGACCTTCCACAAGCTTCAGACGTTTAAGAAGGATGACGATACACCAATACGTTGGATGATCCATACACGATACCTTGTGAATGGGCCGTCCGAATTAAGCAGATTAGAACAGTTATACACGAGCGCAAAGTGAATCTCTAATAAACCCCCTTTAACTGCTCCTCCAAGGCAATCATATTGGCAGCTAATGGAAAAATGGTTATTATTATTATTACAGTATTCTACCGATTAAGGTAGGTTTCCATGGAGTATTCAAGAAGTGATCTGGGAGCCTCCCTTTCCTTCCAGCGCTACCTTCTTCAATTCACTGTAAGGCCTACTCCCTTTCAATCTATCTAATAATCGTATTCTTTTCCTTTCCCTCCCTCGTTTCCCTAACTTTCTACCCTCTAGCACCATTTTCAACATCCCCTCCCCGCTAAGTATTCGCTCCATCCATACATTCTGTCTCCTCCTAATCCTAAAAGCTGCCTCTCCTCGCCAACCATACGACCTGTGACACCTCGGCGTTCCTTTCCCTCTCCGTCCATTTCACCCTCTCCATTCTTCTCCACACCCACATCTCGAATGCCTCCAATCTTCTCTCGTCTTCTTTCCTCAGTGTCCACGTTTCCGCACCGTAGAGAGCTACACTCCAGATCAAACTCTTCACTAACCTTTTCTTTAAATTCTTACATAACGATACTCTCAGAAGCTCCTTACTGTTCATGAATGCCTCCTTTGCTAATGCAATTCTCTTCCTAATGTCCTTACTACTGTATCCGTGGAAAAATGGTTAGATTAAAAAAAATAAATCTCATCGCTAAAAATGTTCTACCAGAAAATGTTTTCCCTAAGAAACAAAAAATTTCACCCAGCACCAGAAGAGATCATCAGCGATTTTAAAAAAACTAACAAGATTCAGATAGCGATGGAGGGAAACTCGCAAGGGCATCGCAGTCAGGTTTACAGCGAAATTCGAATGCTTTAGTTGGAGGCGAAGGAAGTGATCGTATTTTGTATGGACCGGGAGTCGACAGCCCCGGGACGAGTGACGAGCAAGCAGTTTAGATAAGGCGGAGCTGATAGGTCGGACGACGCGTGCGATGGCCAACGGCGGGTTGCTGGAGAAATAGAGCGAATGCCTCTCTCTCTCTGGCTGGATCGTACACCCTCGCTCGAGGGGCGAAACCATTTTCTCTCTGTTCAGCCCAGGGGTTGGCCGATGAAAGGGGATGATGTCTCCAGCCGTGATGGCTTACATGACGAGAGATTGCCACTATGCTATTTTGGCTGAAATAGCGGAGAGAACAAGGCCGCATTTGAGGGAGGAACGATTTTCTAGCCATTTCCCACAACTGAGTGACTTGACAAGATAAACAAAGGCAAAGCGGAGAAAGGGATCAAAGACAAAGGACAAGATACAATAGTTAAGGAAACATTCCAAAATAGGCTCCTCTAATCACGCTCCTCTAGCTTTCCTTAAAAATTGGGAATGTTCACGTAACTATTTTCGGTATTTTCGTTAACATGTCCGCACATTTCTACACCAAATTCTTAGTAAAAACTTGACTACGCGTAAGAAAGACGTAGACTGTGATTAAATGTGTCAATTTGCACAAAAAATGGCCAAAGGAAATCTTTACGTTCATCAAGACTTATCGAACTCTTTGATGGGTCACTTCGTCCTGGCCGTTCGTATTTTGTCCATTTTTGAGGTGAATTTTAAACCGGCGTTATTACCCTGAAATCTTTTGGGGACGTAGAGAAGGCCTTTGCAAACGTTTTCCTTTGTCTACAACACAAATATTTTGCACATAAGAAAATTATGAGGTAAAATTATCAAATTTGAGGTGCAGACAGATATTGCCAGAACATAACCAGAAAATTTCGTATGATAGCGACAGTTTTTAATGATTATTTCATCACGAATGTATGTCGTTCGAGAGGTAGTTATACTTTCTATGAAGTATTTCTTGTAGGTAACACGATTGAGTAGAGCTACATTCATAGTAATTTAACTTTGACACTTTTTTGATTATGTTTTACTGGGATTAAAAAGCTTTAATCAGTAGTTTTCACCACACATGGATTGCTAGTTGGATATATTAGTTAAATGTTTCATTGAAATATTGAAACGGAGGAGTCTTATAAAAGAGTTTTTATCGGGAATGACGTAAGATGCAGAATCGAAGACGAGTCATTCTAGTGAAATATATTTTGTTCATAGGAAAATAACTACAAACTTAACCCGGAAAAGTCAATACTGCGAAAGATCCACAGAGAAAAAATCATTCGCCTTGACGGGGATTCGAACACGGATCCCCGATTTCCGGTCGAGTGCTTTAGCCAGCTAAGCTACCGAGGCATCATTCTTTCCCGTGGATATTTTTGGACACTACCGGACTAGGTGTTATGGACTGCTGAGCATATGATGCCACAAGCAGTCCAAATCGTGCGCACAGCGCCACAGCCGAAGAGCGCCACAGGCCTGAACATAGAACACATAGAGGTGTTCGCTCTTGACTAGTTTAAAAAAGTCAATACTTTTATACTGACCAACAATTGCAATGAAAAAACAGACATAAATATTATATTCGAAAAAGACTTGTAATATTAAAGCATGATGAAATAATTCATGAATAAATAATATTATATTACGTAGTTTATTTCTATGCATACAATTATTTTAACCGGTATGGATAAAGAATATTTATTGGCTACATTTTACCCACGTATGCTCTCAAAGAACGGCTCAGGGCGTGAAATAAGTAGCTACCAAATCTCATATGCGGATGCAATAAATTCGAAGAAAAAACGGCATCGCTCAAGAGCAACATGCTAGAAACTTATAGTAGGATACTTTGCTCTCGAAATCAAATAAGCCAATAGTGAAGGACCTCATTAACTTGCTCAACCTCAAATAACTGGGTCAGGTTTCCTTTTCAGAATGACAGTAATTCGAAATAAGTTCCCAGGGTGAAATTTTACATCATTCAAGCGGGATTAGTATCTCTCTTGGCTCTCTCAAAAGCACACACACACGCGAAACTTTCATTTCTTGAGGCTTTGGCAACGCGCACCGAACCGAAATTTGAATTTCAAACTAGAGCAGCCGCAACGTTCGCTCCGAACTCTTGTAATCTACAAAACCACACACATACACACACACTGTATGTGCGTGTGTGTGTGTTCTCTCTACTGCACGTAAGACGAGAAAGTTTTGTGCTTCGGTGGTGGGGAGGGGGGGTACTTCGGAATTTGCCAAATTCCGGCTTTGCATAAGTTGACGATTTGTGCGGCGATGAGTCTGGGAACCTTAAATAGAGCATGTCTGATCAATAGACGAGGGAATCTGGATGGAAAGCCAATTATTCTGCTGCTCCAACGGGAAGACTCTCAATACTTACTCAAGGCTCCTAAGCCAAGCCACTGAGCAATGTGAGAGTCGCGAAGGAAAAATGGGAAGAAAAAATACTATACGCTCGATGCCAAAATTGACGACGATTCAGTGCTATATTAATATAAAAATCGGGCATTTTCACAAGAGACTCACATTATTTAGAGCGCGTTTTAGTCGAACCGGTGAACCAAATCCTACACAAACAATTTACAGTACAATGAATTTTGTGCTCTTATGTTTGCGTCGTGTGTGTAGAGTGCTGTTTGTGATAACAGAAACTTAAATACTAAATTGGTGCCATTGGCTATTTCCCATTGGTGATGGAGAGATGAATTTTACGTGTTTTTTTAACAGATTTAAAATATTTCCTCCTTATTTCTTTTCTATTCACACTAGACAAACATGAATATGTACGTTCGAAATATTGTGACGTTAAGATGACGTATCACTAACTGGAATAACTTAAGAGGATTGATGCATCCTAGTTGATTTTCAAATGCTGTGATGGTTTATACGGATGAAAATTTGACCTCCATTAATATTATTATAGATATTAACACTTTTTAATATTATACCTTGATTATCAATTGTAAAAGAAATAATTTAGACGGAGCGTAAAGGCAGGGAAGAATTTAATTCGTCGACGATGCACTTTAGCGAAGAAATGCGCTGTGACGTTTCCTTTATTTCCATTGAAGCCTATAAGTAGCTCAAAAAAGGGGGGTGGGGGGGAGAGGCGATTTCTTTTCCTGCGAGACGACCGCAATATCTCTTCGATACGCTAAATCCGGCCGTCGCACTCACAATAGGGGAGGATAGCACTGCCCCCGAATCGAAAATCTTCTCCTTTTTTTTTACTCGCTCGGATTTTCCGCGGCCGATCGGGAGTAAGAAAAAAAGGAAGGAAGCGAAGGAATCCCAAATGTAGAAGAGCGGAGGAGATTGCGAACGCGGCCCGGCGCACCGCGATCGTCTCTTACTTTATTCATGGCTGCGCGCAAGGAATAAACAATGCAAGGTCAGCAGGGCCGGGCAAGAGGGGGGAGGGCAAAGGTCGGATTGCATCGGGACATAACGTGCGGATGTGCACGTCGGTTCACCATGTACATAAAGTGATAACTTCAGAACCCGTCATATTTTTCGGGCTTCCACCGGAAAATAAAATAAACATTTTTGAACGGACAAATAATTTTACTGGACCTACTGGGAATTTCAAATCTGTGTTTTATGGACATTCATACTAAAAAATGCCAAACTTTCATAGTTTTCTTGGCAGCAATTTGTGTCAGTACAAGGAATAAGTTTCAACACGGTTAAAGTTTTTTCTAGTGAAGGAGTAGTTTTTCCTGCAGTTTTAAAAGTCAGTTTGAACAGTTTTATAAATTTCGCTTGACAAGAAATGATCATAAATACGCTTCATGAGTAATGATAGTTTTTCGGATAGGTCATAATTAACAAAAATTGCTGTCTCTATACCTCTTCACCGATGGAGTTTGTGTGACATTAAAATTAACTATCATGAATACTACGAGTTTCATAATAATAATAATAATATCATGAATAATCAAAAATATTCACCCTTACAATTAGAGCTAAGAAATAATGGATGAAAAGCTCATGCTTCAAATGACTACAGAAATGCACGTTTATCCTAATTTTCCCGTTAGTTCAAAATCGTCCAAACATTACGCTAATTTAGGGCAAATTTCACCAGCCTCTACGCCGCTATTTTTTTCTATGGTAACCTCAATCGGGTAATTTCTTTCATCAAAGAAAACGAAGTGCATTGAATGCGATTCATTACCCACCATTAGTGTATTCATATTATACAAATTATTTAGTGTTAGACATCCCAGTTTAGACGAATGGCAATGGTCAACTTTAACCGCATTTGAAAAAGGCCAGATATGGCGTTCTTGAAATTCCGCTCCACGTGATGCCACAGGGACCTAGTTTCTACACGAGTAGATAGGAGTTTTACATCGTCTGAGATTACCAATGCATACATGAGGCACAGAGCTCAGGGAAACATGCCTTAATAATCACCTATTAAAACTGCCTTAGGTCGGAAAGTTTCCTTCCCTTGATAGGGTAATAATAATCCCTATTTAAGCGAAGCGCTACTAGCTAGCAGGGTACTCTGCTACCTACTAGCAGACTGCATCGTATCGGCGCTCATAGCCTCGCACCAAAGTGGACACACACGGCGGCAGTCGGAACCAGAATGATGTCACACGGGCTTTTCCCAGCATTCGTACTTAGCAGTCGCGTTTTCGCGCGCTTGAAAATTTTCACTTTTCATTTAATCGCGAAAAATAGATATCGTCATTTAAAAATCTAAAAGCGTGAAATACGTACTCCAGGAGTAATAATCTTTCGATCTAGGCAATAAAAAAATAATAGGAAACCACCCTATTGGGTACTGAAACCTCAAGCTGTGTGCTCTCGACGGATAATTTATTGCTAAGTTTTTTCATAAGTCGGCCTTAAGTCCCTCTCTTCCGCTCAGACAACCTGATTCGCCCCGCGCACATAAGAAGCCATTCACTTCGTTTTTTTTTGTTCTCCAGGCCAGTTATGCCATCTGAGGCCAATATCGGCCGCGTGCCCGGGGGTAGGAATGCTCTTAAAGAATTGTAGGCGAGGAAAAATTCCCATCTGCTGCCGAACGGCCGCGATGAGGGCGCGTTGTTCGGAGGGCGACGCCGCCGAAGCCATTCCAACGACCCTCGGGCAGGACCAAAAGATAGGAATCTCGGGAGATCTTCACAGATTGCGACGACGGAGAAATCCAGGCCGCGCGCATCCCAAGAACAACGCCGCATTACTATTGCTCGCCGGAATGAAATCGTTGAGGAATGCGAACAAGGGAATGGACATATCGGCGTTCAGAGTGGGAAACACAAGGTTCGGCGAAGTACTAAGGGTGAAAAATGGCAATCAGTGTAGGAGGAGAACTGTAGGTATTACCTTCAGACGAGTAAAGGCGAAAAATCATCAATTATAGCAATAATAAACGGCGACGACAAGAATCATTGGAGAAATTATTGTAAGAGGACATTGACAACACGCAGTAAACTCATTCAGCCCAAAACATCGATTACTGTTAAAGAGAGAGCACTTCTAAAAGTAAAACAATAAAAAAAGTGAATTAAAAACAACCGACACCATCAAATTCAGTAAAATCACTTGAGAAACGATTCACTGCTGCTATTACGGTCTTTTTTGATAGCGATTAGTCGTCTAAAACATGTGCTATCATCTTGAAATTAATTTTCAGGGTTTTGCTTTGAATTTACCCTTTTCAATATTCACTTCTACTGGAAATTTCACGGGGGTGTTTTCAAAGATGAATTTATTTCCCTGAAATATAAGTAAATGCTGAAAAGAGTATAATTTATGTTAACTGAAATTTTCAAGACGATCACTTACAATTCAAATTAGTAGTATACGTGGCCAAAAAGTTTAGAAAATATATTAATTTAAAAACAGTCCTTGTGCGTCAAAAAATACGAAGTCCAACCGGAAGGGAGGAAGTGACGCGTGCTTTTAAATCGACCTTTTCAGACTCACATTGATTAACAAACTATTTTTTCATCTGTGATAGTTCGAGATTGTAGAAGGAATAAAAGGGAAAAAGATTACCGTCAAACAGACGTAATAGGAATCTTCAGAGATTTCGACTGCCCGATCAGTCGAGCCTTCCCACGCGTAGTCATCTGAAGGAATAGCAATAATCGTCGATTACTTTTGGTGAGCTGAGAGTATTAGGATGTAGTACTCAAAAGATACATCGGCGAACATGATGAAGGACAGAAGGCATAAGGCATATTTATGACGATAGAGGATAGATAAGTGCTCATAAGGAGTAAACGCGCACGGCATACACCGAAAAAATAACAAAGCGTGGTTTTGCATTTGGCTGTACAGTAGATGGAAGGGAAAAAGTTTCCGCAATGACTGTGGAAAAGAGGGAAATATAATTGATTATTAAGTAAGGGATGAAGAGGTACTTAGCACAACCGATGCAGAAACATTTATTGATGCAAAGGAAATTAAAAATGAGTAAGTAATAGAATAATGAGTTGCATGATACAAGCAGTTGGAATAGAATCTATGAGCTGTCAAATAAGAATGTCTAGAGTACCGAAAGCTGGAGAGCCAGTTGATTGAAGTATCTTGGGACGCTTTTGTTAAGAGTACTCATCATATGGGTCGACCGATCGCAGTTTTTTAAAGACGTATTCCCGACGAATTTAAACTGACGAATCTATCATCATGCCATTTCAATGGTACACGTAGAATTCCTTTGCCAACTTTAGCATTCACCTCAAATAATAATGACCTACCCAGAATGTACCGAGGTATAACTTTTCTATTTGAGATACAAGAAAATGCAGACGAGGAACTCATGTCAGTATAAAACGATAACTTAAATTACAGCATACCTATACAAAGAAATTAAACGTCATGGAACATTTTGGTCGAGCGGGAGGGATTCATCCACTGAAACTCCTCGACTTAGAGTTTAATCATATGAAACGAAATGATGTGACTGTAAGGAAAATATACTTAACATAAGCCATTATTCAAAGGTGTCGGCAGCAGATATGTGTCATTATTTAGTAAGTAGGAGAGATCTTTATAACCCTCATTAAATACCAGAATCCTCAGGGTAAATTGAACAGATGCGCCCTACTGAAACAACAGAAAAATAATTACACTTGGTAAAATTCAACTCAATACGTTAATAATTTATTCTAGTGAATCTGTTTCATACACTGTAGTTTAATTAATTCATAGTCGTGTTCTATAAAGAATCGGCCGCGGCAATCACTTTTATCGTGCCCCACTTGGATAAAAAATTATATTCAATGCATTCTTGCGTAGAAAAACATTCCAAGTAGCCACGGATATTAGGAAATATTCGCCTTCTTATGTGCAGCGTAACTTCAAGACGGGATAACTCCAAGAGGATGCGATTATTTAATGAAAAAATATTTATACCGCAGCAACAAAACGTTCCCAGCCCATTTCTTACGATTTGACCAGAGGAGTGAAATTACAACGAATGGCCCGATGTGAAACAAAAGCAGGCTGGGGATCAGACGTAAGAACGAGGCAATGCCGTGAGAAAAACAAAAAAGACACGATATTCTGCCAGAGTGGAAAATAAACACGAATTACGCTACATCCCACTAAACAGGATTCTTCTGATTAAATTCTGCGCGCGGCTCCCAATTGAAAAGCTGACCTCGAGCGGGAGTTAAAAGGCGAGCCATTGTATTACTCAGACGGCTCCTCACGCTCCAAAAGGATGCAGCTTCGGAATGTAACGAGCAGAATGATACGGACATATTTCCACCAACATCCCATCGTAATCAGGATCGTACGTCGGAAAGTGTTGTGAGGAAGGATTGGAACGTTCTTCAAGCACTGATTTCGGGCGGTATATCCTATAAAAAGGATACTCAGGAATTCACGCGAGTATTTTTTCTCTGGGCGTTTCATTAACGCTAACGTGAGGATAAAATGATGAAAGTGTCGTTAGTGGAACGAGCTACAAATGTCCAGGTGTGAATATTAATTCCCACAAATTCCCTTGGTCAAATAACGTCGAATTCATACAGAAAATTCACGGAAGTACTGCATAAAATCATGAATTTTTGTACCTAATATAAAATTAACACTTTGGCAGTTACTGAAACGCGTAAAAAGCATAATTTCCATGAAAAGATTTTCAAAAATAAGTTGGAGCGAAATGACTTCATCTTTAAAACTGACACGTATTTGCATACCGTATTTTTGATACATTCTCAAATAATTTTTTAAAACATGTTTTCTCCTCCCTGGATTATTGGTCAGGGAAAAATAATTCTTAACTTCAGAATGACGGTTTTGTGGATTTATTCACCCTCCTCAGAGCTAATAACAAACAAAAACAAACGCCAAAACCAAAGTTGCCATCACGGCCACTGAAATATTCACGATTATGGTAAGAAAATACACGATGAAGATTAATAAGAAAATACAAAATTGCCATAGTTCGAACAATGCATATAAATATCCTAAGTAAATAATTTAATTCATCTAACATTACTCTATATTTTTTATACAATACTCATTGATTTATTGTGAAAAGGGTGAAAATAAAAATATTTGACCGTACATAGCAAAAGAATAATTTCATGTTAAAATTTGGATAGCTTTTTAAATATTGAAATATGCATTAAAAAATCATTAAAAAATGAAACTTCACGCAGATTCCGTCTGTGAAACAAGTTATTCAACGAAGTATCAATCCTTCTGATTAATAATGAGCTTCTCCATAAACCAATAAGCTGTGCAGTCCGAATATTCTATCATTAAATAATGTTTATTTTGCATCAAAACTTGCCAAGCTATTCAATGTTTCAAGAATGAATAGAAAGGAAACTGCCTCGCCCATTTTAAATCTCGTGGCATTGATAGGAACTATAAGTGATTAATTTTCCATATACTCGTACTATAGAAAAACTCTGAATTACTGGAATAAATTGAGGAGAAGTATCTGGCAACCCCTACATAGTTTTGAATTACGGTTGCTACGGTTGGCTGATGTTTCCCTCAAAATAAGCAAACTGAAGATTCACGGGAGATGATTACAACGGCTTGGATCAGCAGCGGAGACAATCAAGAGAGGAATTGAATCGCGTTCGAATACACACAACTCTCAGTTAACTTAAAAACACAACCTCACAGAACATGATTCAGCTGCGCTCGCTAATTCGCTCGTCTTAGATGCCTCAGTTTCAAAATAATTCTCCCTAACAGTAGTGAGGACGTACCGTGTATTGTATCGGAAAAACGAAGGACAAATATATTTTTTTCTTATTCTTAAAAATCTCTTTGAAAACTTACGTTATGCAGCATTTTTTCGCAATTTACTTCACGCTTAAAAATAACCTTGACTGTCTCTAGGGTTTCTTCGTGTAACCGATCAATCAGGTAATAGACAATACAAACTTCATTGTTTCACACGAAAGGTTTATTGAAATGACTCGGGTTTCGAAGACTTCATATTCAGGAAAATCCTCTACATTAACAGCATTTCTTCAGCTATCACCGAACTAGTGGTACATAGAAATAGCTGCAGCTGAAGAGGATTTAACTGCGCATGAAGTTTTACTTCGGAACCAGAGTAGTTTCAATATCATTTTTTTGTTTGTAACAAAAAAATCAGTGCTATAACATTTCCACAACTCTGAAGATGTCGAATTAGTATTCCAACAAAGCGTTCGCCACTACGGAGATATGGAACCGGAGTAAAATCAAAGGTACAGTGTCCGGCGTGATACGGTGGAAATTTTTGATATTCAGCATATTAAAACCACTTGTCTGTTTTCACACACTTTTATTTTCACCGATCATGGTTTCGGCAACTTGATAATGGCACAAGTTGCCGTTGATAAGTATGTGGAAACAGACAAGTGGTTTTAATATGCTTAATATCCGGAGTAAAATCCGCGAAGAACTTACCCCAGCTCTCCACAGGGGGGAAAGAAGCCTGAGATCTATTAACATAAAAGAGGTTGTCTGTTTGTCTATCCAATATGAATGTCCCTACGGCTACGAGGATTGCAACTAAAGTACGTAAGTAGGTGTATCTCATGCTTGTATAGCCCATTCTACTACTTCTGGTTACGTCCGACGCGTCCTTTGCGTCAATTTCTCATTGCAATTTGTTACGTCACGTCATAAAACCTCTGAGGTCGTGCATCCTGCCGGTTAGGCACACTTCTTGGCATGTTAAAGGGGGAAACATAATTAAAAGGATACAAAACATACCTATTACATAGTCCTCTAGGTGCAAACATTTTTCTGGTGCATGCGTACACAAAACGGTTCCATTCTTGCATGTAAGGAGACACAGCGATAAATGCTGTGGCGCGTGCTATAAGCATATTCCGTGCCCGGTATGTCGATGGAAATAATTTTAGTTTTCAGTGCTTGCTGTTACATATGTACACCCCAATCGCATCTGCTTAGTTCCTTCACCTAAAAATCCCGCCACGTGGCCGTGAATTCCAAGTTTCCCACTTCTCAGGCTCCAATATCCTTCCCGAGCAACGCCTGGTGGCCTCCTAGTCTTTAATAAATCCCTTTAATGTGTGCGATATTGGGACTGCATCCCTCCGGAAGCACATCCGGAACAAAAAGAGGACAGCATGTAAGGAGGGAGACGGAGGGAACGCGGAGAGAGGACAAGGATATCCAGGGGGAAATGAATTAATGCGACGCTTCGGATCGGTAACAGAAATGGCGTTCTTGTTTTGAAGAGAGAGAGATGATGATTAATCGGTCGGAATATGAGGCTCAGGGAGGGATAAGGGAGGGAATGGTGGCTGATGTATGCTTGTTTATGCAGCCGGGGCTGTTGCACCGACGCTAAATCGGCAATGGAACGAAAATTCTCCGCTCTCATCCAATCCGTACTGTTAAAAGCGCCACTCATCGGAGATGAAGGTGGCGCGCGTGCGAAAATAGCATCAAGCAGTCGATCATTCCCGTAGTCTGTCGAAGTAATCGCCACGAATTAATCACAGGCCGGAATGATAGTTTTTTCAACATATTTCTCGGCAAATCAAATGTTTCATTGTTGCTGTAGGTATTCCCATACGTAAAGTGAAGTTTTTTCGAAAATAATTGTCACTTTCTCGATTACTTTACTTTAGCTGAACTTATTTCAGAAAGTAGTTAGTGTTCAATGTCGAGAAAGCACACCAATGTTACTTTAACTCATAAAATTTATCGACAAAATTACAAGGCAAAGGAAAATACTCGTATAAATATATATATATATATTCGTATGGTTGGGATGCATCCACCTCTGAAAGTTCATGAACCTTTGCCCTAATAAAGTTTTTTCACTGATTTTTCAAGACACTTCCCTTATTTCCTCGACTAATGACCAAATGTCACTCAACACAGGACATCTCCATTCCAAGAACGATAAAATATTTGTACTTAAGGGAATAATGTACTAAGATTCTTTAAAGAGAGAGAGCTGCCTTCGTCTTCCGAGAGATGGTCCTCGTCAAAGAAGTAAACTGCTAATGGACCCTTTCCCATTTATAAGTCATACCTCTGAACGAATATTTCATACTCTCCGATCATAGTAACGAAGACGACACATTTCTTCCTCATGAAAAGATAAAAAGGCATCTAAAAATGTGGATAATGCACCTCCCTGAAAAAAACCACTGTACGTCTGAAACATCCGGATCCTATCATAAATTACAGTCAGAATCCTTTTAGCGCTGCAAGCATGGAGATGTCAGCTTCGAAATAAAAACTGGAATCTTCGGAATGCATCTGCGATGACATATATTTGGTATAGTATGATCGATGGGCAATGTTCAATGACGTACTTCTAACCTCCTGCATCAAAAAACCGATGGTAAAAATGAGTAGAATCGTATAAAAGCGGAGGGGATTCCTTCGGAAAAGCGGAGGGATTCCAATAGGCTTTCGAAAGCGCTGAAATCAGTGGCTGCATAGTAAAGCGCTCGAGTGGAACAAAAGGTTCCAAACGATTGCTTCTTCAACGTTTCTTCATTTTGCCCACATCTTCAACACGAAACGTATTTTTTACGCAGAAAATCGCCGCATTCCACGTCACATGCCTTCTCCAATAGCTCAAGCCATTTAGGAAAAGACATATCATCACGGGGAAAAAAGATGAGTAGTTTCATAGCGAGGGATAACATAACCATATGGAGAGAATGGAGAGGAGAAATTCATGGATTAGGAAAACATTTTACTCACGCTAATTCATCAAATAATCTCCGAAATACGCATTTATGGCAGAAATAATAAACCATTTAAACAATTAATGATCCAAAAATATCCACTTAATAATAATAATACGTCTATTTAGAATATTGAACACTTTGATTTTAATGCTCCATTTTTTTTCGAGGAGTGAGAGGATGAACACAAAATAATTTATTCTCCGTCTCAATAAATCGACGGAAAGCAACATAATTGTAAATACATCCATTTCGGAATTTTTAAGCATTTTAAATTTCTCTGTTGCCGCAGATAAGTTCTAACATCATTAAAAGTTATTTAGATGCAATGTTTTGAATATAAGGAGAACTTCATACAAAAAAATTCTCCCTCATTCCCATGAAAATCGCTCCAGAATTTAAATCAAAGGCATAAGAACATAGGACATGACAAGTCCTTCCTTTATGAAAGAATGCTTGCACGTACCTGTAAATGATATCCGTTACTGAAACTTTTTTTATAGCAATACTTTGTATGATATGGAAAAAAGAGCCAAAACGTAAAAAATGGCATTGCGTATACGTTCTGTCACCAGATCATAGAGAGTGAGCGTTCAGCATCGGTCGGACTACGTTGTGGCCAACCATCGACGCGGCTACATGACCCAAAAAGTTTTTTATCACCATGATGACAACCCACGAACGATTTAATAAAGGTATACATTATTATTAACATCCGCATCAAACAAAAAAAAACATATCATAACATCCTCTCAAACCAGCATTCCAGCTCTCTCTGTCTTAAAGGTCCCAACCACTCTGCCTCGATTCTTTACAATAAAGTTCCCGAAGAAATAAAAATAGCAACTCACTCTCCGTATTTAAAAAGAAACTAAAACTTCTCCTAGCTGAAAAATGCTACTACAGTGTTCATGAATATCTGGAAGATGCATGGTAAGGTAATTTCCTAGATGGCAACTAGAATTGCCGGTTTTTTTTCCATGCTTCAGTTAGTATTTATTAACCCCCTGGACTCTGTTTTAATGTTGTACATATCATATTTAATGATTATCTTGGGAATTCCCAAGAATCTTATCCTGGTAATTTCAATATTCATGCATGTATGTAATTGTTTGTAAATTTTATACTTGACTTTAGCCTTGCAGATGTATGTACTGCCAATGGTAAAATAAATTTATTTCGTCATTAAATAAATAAATACATATTGACCTGATATATTACTGATGAATATTTCTCGGGTTATCAGCCAGGTTAATTCTTTTACATAAGCCGACGTTTCGAGAGACAACTTGTCTCCCATCTTCAAGACCCTATTACTCTTTGAAAGTCCAATTTTACACTGTTCAAATGGAAGTCCAATTTCAGTGTGAAATAGAGTAACACGGCCTTGAGGATGGGAGACAAGTCGTCTCTCGAAACGTCGGCTTATGTAAAAGAATTAACCTGGATGAGAACCCGAGAAATATTCATCAATAGTATTCACCAGGAGAAATTAAAATCGCTGACATATTACCATTTTCGTCTAATTCATTTTATCACTGTGAGATAAAGACGAAGACAGGTCATCAAAGAAAAGAAGACACTTTCTCTCAAAGTAGAGAAAATACTTTTAACATTAGGAAAATTTTTGCGAGCGTCAGGATGAAAGGTGTGCTAAAACGTTAAGGAAATTCCACGAACTCTGCTTAATGTATATAAATAAGTTTAAAGCTGGATTTCCGAAATGTAATGGGCGAAAAGCAGCGATTATTACTAACTCTATATAGCAAAGATATTGAATTCTGAGCACCATTCACACAGAGCTAAATTAAGGTATTTGTGACACAAGGCTTTATTTATTTAGTAAATAGGCAGATGATTAAAAACAGTCCACCTTTAAAATAAAAATTACGCCAATTAATTAAAGGCATAATACGCAGCTTCAGAGGTGAAAACAAAACTCTCAGCAAGGACGTGAAAAGGTCGCTGAATACTTAAGTTCCGAGGCAAATTAATCCCATAGAAGGTCTTACATCCAAGCGCCCTGCTAAATAAAAAAATAAAAGAGCAGCCCTCATTTAAGTTTATTTTAGGAATGTATAGTATGATTGGGAAGGCGATCTTTTTTGAGAATACATGAGACAATCGATTGAGGGTATTTTTACACGTGGGAATGGAGTGGTGCGTGTTTCCTGGACGACGGACTTGTTGTTTCGAGCTTAAGTGGAAAAATAATGAAATTGGTTGCGTTCGAGGCGACTTAAAAAAAGACACCATTTTGGAGCGACCATCTTCTCCTTCCCAACCAATTTGCGGTCTATTTATATTCACCCACTATAGCGAATAATGGTGAAATAAAAGGAAGGAATGAGCTCGCTATTCTATGCGCACGAGGTTGCAAAACACATAACACACCTCCTAATTAAAACCAGATTCCAGGAAAGGGAGAGAAAAAAAGCAACGTAGTTTTGGACAGAAGGCACCAAAATACCTCCGGCTTTGACAACTCGGCAAAAAATCGTCCGTAGATGACAAAGAAATGGCAGGTTCGCAGAAGGGGACGGAGAGGTGGTATTGAGCTCCGATAAAAGGGCCGTGGGTTTTTGCGACTGTGAGCGACGGGGTCAGGGGCCGGAAGCACCAGGGGACAGATTCAGGACTGTTTGTTTGCTGAGGGACGGATTGAAGAAGGCCATTCAGTGTCGCATTCTGAATTTCATGAGGAGGGAGGGATCCATTAGTAAATAGTCCAGGGCAGGAAAGACGTGGCGATTGACCCGATTTCATTTCTCCATTCAGTTTCTAGAAATGCACGGATGATAACGATTAATTAGATAGAAAAGAGTTACTCAAGAGGAAAAGGCCTCAGGACGCACGCATTACTGCGGTCACTCGACGATCAAACTGACATCTCCCTCACATCTCACTGCGAGGTGTGTTCAGAATACAAAGGGAATTTAAGTTTTTTGGAAAAAAATAATTCATTCGTCTACATGAATGTTGTCGCCTTCAAAATAACAGTCCCCATTAGATATGATTCATTTTGTGCCATCTCTTTTTCCAATCCTCCAAGCACTTCTCAAACTCGGCCTTAGGGATAGCCTTTGTCTCTGTCAGCGATTTTTTCCGATGCCAACTATGCTTATAAAACGTCCGCGGTTTAAGGTTCACTCTATTTTTGGAAATATAAAAAAGTCGTACGGAGCCATGGTTAGCGAAAAATCTTCATTAATCACCAAAAATGAATCCAAAATTCTTCTGATTCATGTTTCGCAATGCTGGGGAAACTTTTAAATATTGTTTTTTGCCAAACAATCATTGAAGTGCGAGCCGAAAATCGCCGAGTTCATGAAAGCACGTTCCTGTTTTTAGTATGAATTATTATTATTACAGTATTCTACCGATTAAGGTAGGTTTCCATGGAGAACTAAAGAAGTAATCTAGGAGCCTCCCTTTCCTTCCAGCGCTACCTTCTTCAATTCACTGTAAGGCCTACTCCCTTTCAATCTATCTAAAAATCCTATTCTTTTCCTCCCCCTCGTATTTTCTTTCCTCGGTGTGTACATTTCCGCACCGTAGAGCGCTGCACTCCAGATCAAACTCTTCACTAACCTTTTCTTTAAACTCTTACATAACGATCCTCTCAGAAGCTCCCTCCTGTTCATGAACGCCTCCTTTGCTAATGCAATTCTCTTCCTAATGTCCTTAAGACTGTATCCGTTTTCCTCTAACGTACTGCCTAAATAGTTGAATTGCTCAACCTGCTCAAGTTTTTTTATGAATACACTTCGTATTTTTATAATTTTCCAGTTCTACGAATTAGCTTCCGACTTCACCAGGCGGAACGTAACAAATATATGCTCATATTATAAGGCATTATTTTGACGATTATATAATTTATTTATCAAATTGTCCACATAATAGTTTGCCATTTTATAGTGGCATTGTATAACAAGCTTAAAAAGTACAAACACAATCAAACTTAATAGATTTAAATAAATAACAATAAATTGAAAGTAAACTTATTGACCTTAAGAGTTTCTATTAAGGTAGGAAAGAGAGCGGTTTGTGAAGGAGTGGTTTGGAAAGGAGAACGGGTCAATGTGATCTGGAAGGGAATTTATGAGGGAAGAGAGAAGGGAGAGGATGGAACGTTTGGTTAGTGACAATCTGGGAATGGGCAAATATATGGAGGAGCGAATGCGTTCGAGTGGGTCTGCATGGAACTTTAAAAGTTAGATTGGGGACGAGATCGGGACAGTCTATGGCAGAGTTTAGAATGATATGTATTAGTTTTAAATCGGATTTGAGGATAAAATTTGGAATATTAGATATAGAGAGAGTGTGCAAAACTGTATCATCGGTCATATTACGAAGATGAGGGGCTCTGCACTTCACTATATTAGTGAAAAAAATTGTCACACTTTTAAGAGCCAAAATATTGGAAGAGGATATATAAGAAGATATGTTCCATGCGGATCTAGAACGTAGTAGAGTACGGAATCTTTTTTGCACATACTATAACGCATCAATTTACGACCCGCCAACCTAAAATCTGTTCTGCAAGCATTAAGGTTTCCGCAGCATGAGGAGAAAATCATATCGTCGCGAAATTCAAACGCGATGATGAGGATGAATGCCAATTACTCGCGGAGGAACTTGACGTGCAGATGAAGCCATCGGCGGCTCGCAATCCAAAGGCGGAAACTCGTCAACGAGACGGAGCCGAGTGCCGACTTTAGCGTTCGACTTTCGCTAAAGCCCTATCCCTCGTCCCAAACTTCAAACTCGAGACGGCACACGAGGAAATGCATTTAATTACCCCATCATGGAAGAGGGTTCACCATCTTGAGATTACTTGCGAGGCGACGACGAATGAGAGGAACCCGCAGATCCATGGGCGCAGCGGAGAACAAACAAATGAATGCAGGCATGCGCCAGTTCCACTTCCTCCGAAGATATTCCAAGTCTCTCGTCAGCCAATCCCAGACGCCAGCACTCGTGCGGGAAACTACCCATTCAGAAATTCCACGCGCTCCATCCCAGTTAACGGGTGTTCTTTTTTTCCCCTGAGAGAGACTTGAGAAGTGCACGGTGATCTAGTCTCGTTGAAAAATTATAGGATTCTGAGAAAAATGATTCCGGAAATACAGCAATGAAAAATCGCTTCTCAACAGAGTGCGGGGTGAGAGACCTGTAGACAGTTTTACAATCGTAATTGGTGAGCAGCATTATTTATAAAGGTATGCTACATATATTTGGTAGGGTATATTTAAAATCTTTTCACCCAACTGCGTCTAGATTCTGGAACTCTCTTCCGCCAAATATAAAGACGTGACGATCACTTCAGTCGTTCAAAGGAAGGCTGTACTCCTATTTGAAGTCCGGGCTTAATTCAGTCTCCTCAACTCATTAGATTTATCATCTTAAAGTTGTGATGTTATCAAAACTCTCTACATAAATGTGTATATGTATATGTGTGTTTATTACTGTCTGTGTTTAAACTTATATTTTTGTGTTATTAGTATTGAATATTTTACATTTTTTGTATAAATATCTACTACTTGTTAGCCTAGCAATAATCTCCATTATGCCTTATTTTTGCCAAAATGCCTTTTATCATTAAATTTTTTTATCATTTCATTCAATTTTATCATTTAGAGTAGAAAATTTCCTGTATTTTCCATTTTTTGCTCTCATAGGTTTTACCTGGAGCATAATAAAAATATTCTTTATTCTACTACCGGTTGATATAGGTTTACATGGATCATTTTGCAACTACCCCAAATTGAACTTCGATCTTCGATTCCCAGGGAGGTCTATTCTCTTTCAGGTATACTATCTACTAATCTTTTTGTCTTCCTTCCCTCTCTCTCGCTTACTAAACATTCTGTCTTCTAATTTAAAGATACTAACATATCTCCCCGCTAAGTACTCGCTCCATTCAAACGCCCTGCCTCTTCTCTTCAAGTTTCCTCGTTGAGATATGAGTGAGAAATATAGTGAAACGAAAATGAAAATGATGTGTAGGCATAAAATTTCACAGAATTTTATAGATTTTCCAAACTAACTTACTTTATTCTCAGCTGTGAGTAGATTCTCCTTTTTGCAGAATTCCCTCTTCGCCTGTGAGAAGGGAACACTTTACTGCGCCTTTCTTTCTTGAACGAAGCAAGAAAGAAATAGTGAGCACAACAGAGGAGAAGACGGCTTTCTTCAAAAAGAAGAACCTCATACAGATGAGAATACAAATATAGTAGTAAGGAAACAATTCATCAGATGCTACATTTGGAACATGTTTCTGTACGGGAGCGAGGCGAATATTTGCAGCGACCAAAAATAATGTTTCAATCCCAAGAGGGTCCATTATTCAAATTACGTTATTATCTAACTCGTTGGTATTAATAACGACTTATGTTAGTAATTTTCCACATGAATTTTATTTAACCCGACCGAATTCAAAACTTACGTCGTTATTCTCAAAGGTACTACTAGATTTTTCTGTACAATATTCAAGATAAAAGAAGGTGGGGAAAAACTTGAACAGAGAAGTTTAACTATTTGGGCAGCACATTAGAGGAAAACGGACACAGTAGCAAGGACATCAGGAATCGAATTGCATTAGCAAAGGAGGCGTTCATGAACAGGAAGGAGCTTCTGAAAGGATGAATATGTAAGAGCTTAAAGAAAAGGTTAGTGAAGAGTTTGGAGTGTAACTCTCTACGGTGCGAAAACGTGGACACTGAGGAAAGAAGTCGAGAGAAGATTGGAGACATTCGGGATGTGGGTACGTAGAAGAATAGAGAAGGTGAAATGGACGGAGAGGAAAAGGAACGTCGAAGTTCTTGACATGGCGGGTGAGGAGAGGAAGTTTTTAGATGAGATACGGAGGAGACAGAAGGTATGGATGGAGCGAATACTTAGCGGGGAGGGGATGTTGAAAATGGTGTTAGAGGTTAGTAGTAATGTTAGGGAAACGAGGGAGGGGAAGGAAAAGAATTAGATTTTTAGATAGATTGAAAGGGAGTAGGCCTTACAGTGAATTAAAGAAGGCAGTGCTGGAAGGAAAGGGAGGCTCCCAGATCATTTCTTGAATACTCCATTGGAAACCTACCTTAATCGGTTGAATACTATAATAATAATCCATCTCGTTGGCTTTAATAACAGCTTGTTAGTAATTTTCCACAGAAATTTCATTTAAGCCAACCGAATTCAAAACTTACGTCGTTATTCTCAAAGGTACTCCCTTTTTATGTACAATATTACGAATTAGATGTCATGCCCATCAACAAGACGGCATTCCACAATATTGAGCCAGCAACAATTCAATAGTTAGCATATAACATTTAATTCTACATTTCGAGTTCGGTTCTTTACGACTTTTGTTGCGAACAAATAGCATTACATGTAATTCATTCTACAGTTATCGCATCTTCGCACGCAATACTGTTGAAAAAGACTTTCCTGTAATAAGTAGCAAAATAAATGAATGCTTTTTTTCCTGGGGAGGGATGATCCAACTTCATAAATTCGTGGGCACCATAAAAGCATCGCCAGATGCAAATTGAGAAGTACCTCGTCATACCTCACATGGAGACACCATCAATCCTCAGAACGGCGATAAAAAGTCACACCAACTTTTGGATTAAACTCTCCAAGGCGAACAACGTGCCCACACAGATTCGGAAGCTAGCTTCTGGGTAGATGGAGTTACGGGGCTTACCTGGAATAAAGAAGAGTAACTTGGTTAGGGGTCATGAGAGCAACGATAAAGTTTCGGTAGTTTTATCGTTAAGGAGGGAAAAGCAAATGAACCACCTATGAGAACCCACTCTCAAGAACGCCTTTTATTACTAGGCCGTCAATATCAGGGCATAAAAAATAAATATTCATTAGGAAGGGAATTTATTTCTGCATTTATTCATTGAAAAAATTATGCTACATATTCATAAAAAGCTAAGTTACAGCCATAATTCCGATTAAAATTCTTCATCCCACGTCAGTTAAATTTCCTAATTATTGATCTTACGTACACACAAAAACGGATTGAAAACATTTTGGTAGCGTAAAATTCAACTACCTTCATCAACTGATGGAAATACATGCAAATTTCCACAGTGGAATATTGAAATGGAATACCACACAATGAAGAAAGAGTCAGTGAATTTTGTAAAAGAGTAAATTTCCGAAAACCGAAGGTATGCGTAAAATAAAACAGGAGTGATAGCAAAACAAAACGCAGGAATACAACCACCCCTTTTTTTGAGTGATTATCAAATGAATGATGATATCGTACGCATAAATTCTTTACATATAAGGTGGCTCATCCAAAAGTGCAATAAAATTGATTTGCCAGTATTTCAGATGTGATATATCCACTCCTTCTGATTTATATCGCAAGAGATCAAGCATTAATTTCTAAGATAACAAAGTAATTTTATCTTTCTTTGACAGGATAAATAAGTTTTCTTTATCCATATACGTCGTATCATTTAAACCTGAAATTGAAATGCATAAATATCCAAGGGTTTAAATGAAAGCGCAGTCATTTGAACAGAAAATTACAGATTATAATTTTAAAAAATTAATAATTAATAGCATAATAATTAACAAAATTTACGCCAATAATTAATAAAAGAATAAAATAATAATTAACAAAATAATTTACACCTGACTATGATGGATGCTCATCGAAACCCGGGTCGCTTTATATATAAAAGTAGTGGTGCAAGAAAAAGTGAACTATCCAAGTGACCATATTTTGGAATGCCACACAGTGAAGAAAGTGAATTTTGTAAAAGAGTAAATTTCCGAAACCGAAGGTATGAGTGAAATAAAACAGGAGTGATAGCAAAATAAAACGCAGGAATGCAACCGCCCCTTTTTTTTGAGTGATTATCAAATGAATGATGGTATCGTATGCATAAATTCGTCCGTAAAAGATACAAATTTATTGAGGAAACAGTCATGGAATCCGTTCTAACGCTTGTAATAGGTTTAAAGTAAACTTAAAAATATCTTTATGATGTAACGCCTAGTTATGAACTCAACTTTACCTATGAAAACCAAAATTGAAGTCGGTAATTTTTAAATGCCCTGGAATATTTTCATTCGATAACATTTTTTTTAAAAGCGACTGAATATCATTAACAAATGTTAGCCACCTATAGGTATTGCAAAGCTCGAAATGTTGTACCATTTACACATTTCTATGCACGTATATCGGTCGAAAGAGGGGAAAAATAGATGACAAATTACTATCCACATTCACGAAATAGCATTAAATCCAATTTCATAGCCACTGAGCATCAACTATTGAGTGGAGATTTCTACGATGAAAAGAGCTTTTCTTACTGTTCTCTACGAATAAAGCTTTTTCGAGTCGAGATGCGAAAATAAAGCGTACAATACCAAGTTTTATAATAACAGAATAAAATGTACGGAACGAGTAAATAAAGATGTGAAAGAGAAGAAATACGTAGGTTTTGTAAAATTAGCTAATGGGAGAATTGATAGGAGAGCTGCGTCAAATTATTCTCGTTGTGAGTTAAGAAAAATAACAAAATTTGCTTTCTTAAACTCGTTATTTTTCGTAACTTAAAATGGAATTCTATTAGGTCAAGGACTCAAAAATTCAATGCATCAATCTCGTAGATCAGTGATGGTAATAGAAATGTTTAAGACACGAGCAAATAAATTCTATATATATGAATCTATTAATGCATTCAATCCATAAAAATGCCGATTCCGTCGGCCAATGATGACAGAAGTATTGGACCAAGGCATCAATTTATTATTTAATTTCCGAGCTAGTCATCCTAATCTCTCCCAAACCAGTTAATCTACGAAATTAGTAACGTTTTTGAAAGTACAAGAAAAAAATTGAATGCACTTGTATTGAATCGCATAGTTGCGACACTTTGTCACCTAGGTTACGCAGCACAATTCCTCCACACAACAATTGAAACTCTTCCGTTGAAGAGGGGAAACAAGAGAAGTGGGAATCATTCGCAGAATAGTCTGGATCCAATACAAAGAAGCCACAGAGTAGCGCCTCTTCAGTGAGAGGCAGGCAGACGATCCGAACCTCTACGTTGGGAGCATTCCCTTCCGATGCGAAAACGAAAACGCTTTGAGAGTAGTAGTTTGGGGTGGGGAGGGAGGGCATCAAACGGAGGAGAGTGAGTTTGTTTGCCTTTGGGGAAACATCGAATGCAGATGGGCGATTGATGAGACTCGCCGAGTGGGGAAGATCAGGAGGGGGATGCTGCTCAGCGCCAGGATATTGCGGCTGCTCGTCGCTCGAGAGCCTCCCCGCTTTGAATCCGTGGATGGGTCGGCTGGATTCCTCAAAGGCGCTCTCTCAACTCCACCCGCGATCAAATTTAAACTCACCACACACACACACGCACTAGGCAAATCTTCACCTCTACCTTCGATATAAAGCTCTCAATTTTCCGACCGTCTCCTAAACTAAAAATATCTCTATTTACTCAGAGAACAAACGCAAAAGGGATATATTCAGAAACATTCGCCGTTTCCAAATTTGTCACTCGCTTTTCCAGGCATATGTGCAGGTACTCATTCTTAACGGTAATTGTTTCTAGTTTTGATTTTTGCGTTAATTCTATAAGTAAGGGTGAAAATTCGTGTTCCAAAAACCATTATGATGAAAATTTGGAAGCATCTACAAGTATGCAAATCCATCAACGCATAAACGCTAAAATTGGCATGCATAACATTCTCACCACAAATACTTTTACATGCATGAATCGTATCATGCACGTGCATCCAAAAATAGCATAAGTATGTGTACCCAAATTAATCTTAAATGAGCAGAGTAACTTTGGGTATTTAATTATTGATGTTGATCCAGTTCATGAACGCCTCCTTTTCTGTCGAAATTCTCTTCCTGATGTCTTTACTGCTGTATCCGTTATCCTCTAATGTGCTGCACAAATTGTCTAATCGCTCCACATGTTCAAGTTTCTTCCCTTATTTTATTAATTTGTGTCTCACACTCCCAGTTCGCGATTCTTTACAAAACTGCATAACCTTAATTTTATTGTGATTAATCCTCATCCCGTACTTCTTGCAACGCTCGTATAACGCATCCACAAGAGCCTGAAGCCCCCTCGCTGGCTGGCTAATCAACGCCTGATCACCCGCGAACTTCACTGATTTAAGCACAATTCCCCCACTTTTAATGCAGTTTTCAATTCATCCCAGCAAATTGCGCAACGGTGAATTGTTTTTCCTCAGTTCATATAATGCGGTTGTGATGGTGTCCTGGATGTTATATTACTGTGTAACAGCATTCCGCTGTATACACTTCAGAGGGGTAAATCAGCTTCCCAGCTACATATCAAGTGTTCATACTTCACTTGGTGGAATCACGCTTTCATAGCGCCAAATATCTCACTTGGTAGTGTTTCACAAACTTTATTATTACGACCCTGGATTTCAACTACTAGTCATTATCTACGAATGGAATTATCTAGCAGATGAAGCCCAGGGTCGTAATAATAGAGTTTTGTGGGATATTACTAAGCGAGTCATTTCGCATTACAGTTTCTCAGCTTTGACCAAATTATGGTCCGTCGTTTTTTATCGATTGATGACGACAGTCGCCCAAGAAAGAAAAACCCACCGCTGCCACCACTTTAATCGAATGCACCGACTCGCGTTCCACGGTCAACCTAGAGAAATTGCTCCACTTTCGGACGCGCCACAGTCCGACCGCAGTTCTAGTTCTTTCGCGCCGTCCGCCGTGCGTTCTTCTTTTTTTCTCTCTCTTCTTCCGCGACGAACTCTGGTCTGCGTCTCGGACGCCGTTGTCCTCTGGGAAGAGCATCGCGGAAGGGTGAAAATGTGGCGACGCTGGGGGCGAGGGGGGGAGGGAGGGAGGGCGCCTTTGAAAGGGGGGCGCCTCCCATTCCACTGCCTGCCGCAAATTGGGTCAACTCGTTATTGCGAATAAATACGACCGAGCGAATAATACTTAGACGCACGGATCACGGGGCTCCCTCGCTCGCTTGCCACTGTCTCTCTTCGTGCAACGGCGATGAGGATAACATTGACAATAACGAGGCGACTCATTTAAAGCCGTCGTTCTTACGAGACATCGTTTTATCGCATGGGATGTACAGATTTACTCGACAGCTGAGTCTCCCGCATGTTTTTCGCGTGATTGCCAATTTTTGACAATCTTTATTACGTGGGAATCAATTACCTTCCGCCTGGATTCTTGTCAAACTCATGTAAATGAAAATTAAAGTCATGCTTCATTAAAAACAGCTAAACGGGAAATAACTACAGTATCCTAATGATGAAATAAGGACACTGAAAATATAATAACTACAATTAAATTTTGCAACTAACATTCCAATTTACTTGAAATTGACATATTGTGAGTAATGGTAGACTTAAACACTTTCATTCGATAACATTGCATTAAAATTCATTATTCTAGAATGAATAAAACGAGTTAAGACGTACTAATTTAATCCCTATCACTCAATGCAGAAGGAATCAAAAACTAGTAAACGGATTAAGTTTTCACACGACTCGTAACCTATATTTTCTTTTTTAGTTCGTAAATAAAAGCAATAGCAAACGGGAATTTGACTCAAAGTTTGTGAAACTACGCATAAAACGTATTATAAAAAAATTAAGGTAATGCTATTTTGCATCGTGACAGAATGATATCAGGCAGATTTAACACCAGAAATGAATGGTATACAAGGAGAAGAAAAGGACCAAAATGAATATACTAGACTAAATGGATAGTTTTGGCTGTTATAAATAATTTATCCATCAGTAATGACCACGATTTTCTCCTTCATTCGGGACTCCCTGCCCATTCTCGAGGGATAACTCAAAATAAACGCTAACAGCGGTAGCAATATATTCAGTTCTAGAAACTGGGAGTGAATGAAACGTCTTTATCAGTTTTGATTGCAAAAAACATCAATAGTAAGTGGCATTTTGAAAATATTAATTACTTTTCTGAGTAAGAGCTAGATCTTTAAATGTATGGAATAAAAAATAGTCGCATATCAAACCCTCTCGAAGAAACGAGACAAGTGTGGTATTCATGTTTTGTTCACGAGCGTAAGCTGCTAAGAGATGGATTCACAATAGAGACCAGCTACTAATTATTCTCAGAACTCAATCTAGACAAGAGCTACGAGCACTTCGAGGTTGCACGCAAGTGCGGGATTATGTTCCTACTAATTGAATAGAGAGCTATGATTTAAACAAAAGATGAAACGGATTATATTCAGATGTTTTCTCTCTAAGGAAAGTCCATGAATGAAGATGCGTTTAATTATTTCGAGCCGATTAATGAATTATGGAGGAAATTAATTTTCGGAGTTTCCTCACAAAAAGATACTCAGGGAGAACCGGTTGGTAATTTAATTCATCAAGCAGGAAGCAGCCAGTAGTGAGAATTATTGTTCGAATTTTCTGAAAATATCGTATAATACTCTACCTACTCATGAGGTAAAAAACACCACATTAATTAATTTTCATTTGCATCAAAACTTGTCTTTAGTATTCTAATTTAATAGCAGTTTCCTAATTTTACCAATTCATCAAATATAGTAAAGTTAGTGCTACAACACCATGCTACTTAAAGCAGAGAGCCCTCTTAGATACCGCAAATTTCTAACGTCAGTTAAAAGATCGGACCCACAATGGGGTATCAATTGAACGGGAGTAATAGTTTCATCAAATATTATTAATTGTTCATAACACCTGAATGTGCCTAAAATTGGCGTCACTATGAAATTCAAAAATGATGAAAGAGCCCGTTGTTTCACAAAAACTTAAAATGTTGTACCCTGACTTAATAAAGTCATTTAATTAGAAAAAATCAAATTTATCTCGCAATTTACCAAAAGCAAGAATGATAGCGCAGTTCATCGAGATATTTAAAATTAATTCTAGGATCGAGGAGCCGTTTTTCTGTGAACTAAGGAAGGAGTAATTAATTCGTTTGTAACTGCTTAAATCGAAGTACGCCGAGTTATTGTAATTCATGCTTTACCCTTACACATCCAGCATAAACCGCATTAAATTAAATTTGAGTGTCAATAGTTAGATACAGCGCTCATTTTCTCAATTGTGTGATGATAAAAGACAAATTTTAGTATTTCATTACAAGACGAGTTCACTTAAGATTGGAGAAGAAATATTGCTGAATTTATATTATGCTTTCTCCTCACAAATTACAAATTCTAGATACCATTCTCGGCAGGGGGAGAATGATTATTAAAGTGCTCTTACGATTAAGATAAGTTTGCTTGTAGCTCTTAAGAAGTATTCTGGCAGAGGCCAACTAACTTCCATTTTATCTAAAAATCCTATTCTTTTCCTTCCCCTCCCTCGTTTCCCTAACATTCTTCCCTCTAACACTGTTTTCAACATCCCCTCCCCGCTAAGCACTAACTCCATCCATACCTTCTGTCTCCTCTGTATCTCATCTAAAAGCTGTCTCCCCTCACCCACCATGTCCAGCACTTCGTCGTTCCTTTTCCTCTCCGTCCATTTCACCCTCTCCATTCTTCTCCATACCCACATCTCGAATGCCTCCAATCTTCTCTCGTCTTATTTCCTCAATGTCCACGTTTCCGCACCGTATAGCGCTGCACTCCAGATCAAACTCTTCACTAACCTTTTCTTTAAACTCTTACATGACGATCCTCTCAGAAGCTCCTTCCTGTTCATGAACGCCTCCTTTGCTAATACAATTCTCTTCCTGATATCCTTACTAATGCATCCGCTGCTGCTTCAGTCCAGTCCTCCTTCATAAGTGTCCACGTTTCCGCGCCGTGAAGCGGTAATCTCCAGATCACGAGGGGAATAAGTGGTCAATAAAACCACTTCTGAGGTCCCGTTGTAAAGTAAAAGCCATTGATTGAACAAAAAAGGATCTGATTAAATTGTTATCACTAAGAAAATGGACAGATATTTTTCCGACGGAGGTAGAGAAGAAGATTGCAAAGGAAGGGCCTGACGTACATTCGTGGGATTGGTGAAAGTGGTTGTGCATGTGTCGAACGGAATTGGACGCTTCCGGCGCCCGGAAGAACTTCGCAGTGCAGTCGGTTCCTCTGTGCGGTCGCCCGTTGCTCGGAAACACATTCGTGCCCACCAGTGCAGTGGTGAGGAGTGTCCGGAGACAGAGTGTCAGGATTCACCCAATACTGCCGCTTTCGGAAGCCAGGAAAAAAAACTGTCTACTGTTGAGGTCGCATTTACATTTAAAAATCTAGGAAATCTATTTCACCCGCATGACGGCTTGAGATAATGGTTTTTTTTTAACCCTCTAGAAACGCTTTCACGGCCTGAATGCTGAGAAACTCCTCGAATTTATAAGCGTCGATCTATGAAAATAAAGAGTAATTTACAGTAAGTCACGTTTATATCCGAAGTAACGTTTTAAACTCTAAATTATTGAACGTGATTATATCATACGACAATTCATTCCCGTATAAATGATAATTTTCATTAGATTCACAGCAATACTGAGTATAGATAGAATCAGTGTAAATTACATGAACATATAGGACAAGATCGGTTGTTTAAATAATATTTCATCAAAAAACGTTACTTAATTCCTTAGCATTTTCAATAAATTATGTGTAAGCGCAGATTATGTTTATGAATTGCACAATTTTCACTATAACCAGTATAATGATCATGGCTTCAAAGATAAGTAAATTCTCATAAAATTGTTCTGGATAATCCAAATGAGACTATAAATGTTATAAGTAATAAAATAAATTAAAAAATTGATCATAATTCAAGGTAACGATTAGTCCGATACTAACGGAAACAGAATAATATTAATGCAATTAATTTCTAAAGAAAGAGCTGGTACGAAAAATAAAAAAAATAGGTGGTAATAGAAGGTAGCTCGAGGATTATTGACTAAAAGAGACAAAATAACTATATTATTGAATGAAAATAATACTTCATTTGAAACCGCAAGTCATTAGTAATAAATTCAACGCAAATAGCATCCTTTTTCACTTAAATTAAATTGGGTAGGTAGCATGTGGAAAACAGAAGACGGAGTGAATAAAAAAGACATTCATTTCCCAGCCTTTCCTTAGGCACCGCGAAGAATTTCATAATGAAGCAAAAGAAAAGACTGGAGTACTTTAATTATCCAGACCAAGACGATTAATGGTGGCCATAAAAAATTATAAAGAGTTTTAGCTGGGGAGAAAACAGCTATGAGTTCCCCCTAACGACTTTTCCAAGAACCTACTGGATGCGTTTTCATCTCCCACATAGTTAACAACTGCGGCGGGATGGACGGAAAAAATACGGAGGAACACAAAATCCAATGTCAAGAATGGAAGAGACGCACAAATGCCCGTGAGGACATTACGGCAGAGAGCATTTTTTTCGGGAGATACGGGGCACTGCCAATTATGTATCTGAAACTTTTTTGCTATCAAGATTTGGAAGAAATTTCGTCTTGGAGTCTGAGAAAGAAAATAGGATAGGAAAATAGGAAAAGATAGGATACTATAAAATAAGAAAACATAACAGAAACCTGTGCAATTTTAATGGAAACTATAATGAAGCCATTAAAAACACAATGGAGGTTTAGTATACAGGGTGTTCCATATATCTTGACCACCCGAAATAACTTTTTGTCCAGATGCAAATTCAAAAATGTGTAAAGCAAATGTTCATTAGCCGTCAGGGGGACATTAATCAGCATGACTACCTTCGTTGTAGCGTTGTTGTGTAGAAAGATATGAACAGCGGTTTGTCTTTTTTAAATGGCTCCCTATATTTTTTATTCGGCTATTCATTTCCTCTCCCAAAGACTTATTTAAAATTATATCACAGTGGATCAACATAACCATAAAACTATGAAAACATAAGAAACTCGTCTACTTACTGGGATTAGCAGTAAACAAATTACAAGAAAGTCGAAACATAACACAAAAATCACTTTGAGCCCGGGAACACAACCGCGTCCACTTACTGGAGTTAGCAGTAAACAAATGACAACCAAGTCAAAACATAACACAAAAGTCACGTGGACTCTCCTGTACTACAATACTGTACTGTACAGTACATTTACCTTGCCCAGGAGAAGATCATTCAATGGTTCTCAAAGTGGTGACCCTGGAAAACGATACACTGGTTCACTCGTTGAATGAACAAGGAAGGCAATCATGCTGATCAATGTCCCCCTGACGGCTAATGAACATTTGCTTTACACATTTTTGAATTTTCATCCGGAAAAAGAGTTATTTCGGGTAGTCAACATAAATGGACACCCTGCACATTTCAATACAATACGACTCGATCCTTTGGCATCGGATTGGGTGAGCATATTTCCCAAATTAAAGCCACATGGTAAACAGAGTCAGCCAAAGCACATGCCGCATCATCAGAATTCGGAACACAAATAAATAACAGGATGAGCAACGTTTATGATGGTATCAAAGATGCGTACACAACAGAATGGATGCATTCAGCCATTCGCAGCGTAAAATTTCCTAGTAACTAGATAAAACTACCCCGGAAAAGGCAGTGACAGTATAATTTAATTTTATTACATTATCTACACTGAAATGACATGAAAGGCACTTGAGATGAAACAATTATGGAATTTGAAAGCCTACTAATACTTCGGAACAAAATCCAGGCAGCATAGAACAGACTAACCACTTATTTTTTTCCTGGACTAACATTAATAAGACCTCAATTTATAAAGAGAGAGTCATAAAAAATATACGAATGTGTGCTTTCAGATAGAAAAACGTAAAGTTTCGCACAAAGGCAACAAATCTCATTTTTTAACCCTAATTATCTTTGCAAATTCGTCAGAGTCAGGCACGTTTGGATCCATCCACGCAGGTGGTGTTTAATTTGGGCTTAAATATTTTCACGGCAATATTTGGCAACACAGGCTGAGGCAGGTGATTCACAACACTCTAACGAGAGAGTAATCGAATCTCTCTCAAGGGCGCCGAGTTTTTTTTTCCTGCTTACTTTATAGGACTCTTTCAGCAAAGTAACATCGATAAAACGTGAGAAAGCACTCAGAAATTTATAGCACAGAAACTAATCAAGGATACAAGGAAAATACGGATGTTATATATTCTAATAAATTTTGATGACTTCATAGCACCACAGGAATAGAAGGATCAACAACTTTCCTATTTCCACATAGTAATTTATTGTATTTAATAAATTTAATAAAGTATTTAGTAAATTACGATGTGGAAATAGCAAATGCGTTGACCCTTCTATTCCTGCGATTATGGATTTCCACCAAGTTACGCCCGCTACGATTAATTATTTTCATACCACCAATTCTGAGGCGAAATTAATTTTTAAAGTAAGCGAGTTGATGAAAATTTTAAAAGAAGTTAACCCTTAATACTGAAAAATACTTGTGAAATATAACTGATAACTTCAGGCTTAACTTTGTGAAACCTCTCTAACCACGTTACGAAGCCCGGGTCGTGCCCATATTAAAATCATAGTGAACCTTACAAAGTTTTATTTCTTTATTTCCACTAGTGAAATATATAAAAAGAAATTAAATACACGCTTAGATTATTTTTACCCTCGCAGCGATTCCAGTCCATTAGCAGCATTCTTGAGAAAACACGTTTTAAAGGACAAATAAAACGAAGCACACGCACATTGCGCAAGGATTCCATCAAATTACCACCGCTAAGCTTTTCATTCCCAGAAAAAAAGGAATCTTCTCATTTCCAATGGTTGGCTTGCATGCCCTTTACGCTTCTTCTCCACTCAAAGCACTCATTTCTCACCCGGCCTGCAAGGATGGCAGACTCTTTGCGTAATTAAAGTCTTCTAAACCCTCTTAACCTGGCGTGAGTGATGTTTTTTCGTGAGAACCAAAATGGCCGACGCTCTTTCTCTCCCAGTGAATAAGCACAACTCTCACCATACGGCTCCGATTATGAAGGGATGCCCGAAATACATATACATTAAGCATGGAGAGTGGCTTGATTACGTTTTTATAACGGATGGGAAGGATCTTCGCTCTCGGGGAAGATGCGCACGAATTTTTATCTCCTCACCTTCCTCGTTCAACTATTTTCGCGGCACGGGCGCAATACCACGCCGATTCTTCGCGCATATCCCCAGAGGATCCTTCCTAACTGCCGTAGCTGCGGTGAGTTTATCGCACAGATGGGTCATTTCTATTTTGAGATAAAACTTTACAGTATCCTACATGAACGGTGTTGCTGGGCGCCGTGATCATGGTCTGTTCCGGTGAACCAATGCCCACCGTAACCAGGCAGTTTACATTGGAATAATTTTATGGAGCGAAAATTAGTCAATACGATGTTTTCGTTAGCAGTAAACTTATCATCAAACATTGATGAATTTTGATCAGCACAATTTATCACTGATAACTTCAGGATTGACTTTGTGAAACCTCTCCATATTGGAAATAAAAATAATAAAACTTTTTAAGGTTCACTTATGTATTTAAATAGGCACGACCCGGGTTTCGTAAAGTAGTTACATGTTTAGGTGACTTCACAGTTACCTGCAGATGTAACTACGTTACGAAACCAGGGTCCTGCCCATATTAGTGAACCTTACAAAATTTTATTCTTTTTATTTCCAATACGCAATTTATTTCAACTTTTCCTTATTTTTTACTCGGGCATACAGCATATCACGCCATCTATATCTCACGATTTACATTTTATAGGATTATAAATCGATGGTTATATTTCTCTCTTAGACCAAAAATGCCTCAATATTTAACAGAATGTTTATAAATATCCGTTACCTTTACCTAATCTCTTAACTTATATCGATAGGTTAAAAAAATAGTTCTTAATTTATCATATTTAGTATTTATACATTCGGTAAAGGCTTTTACGAAAGACGTTATCTAGCCTGGAGAATCTCGTTAGACTCCTAGGGCGTACAGGGGAAGAGAACTTAGAAGACGCAGAACTTCCCAGCCCCAATAAATGTTCGGCCGCGCCAAATCACTAAGCCTCCTTTTACGCAACCTCCGCCAACCAACTTTCCTTTTCCCAAAATACCTTTATTATCTTTCCCGCTGAAACTCCTCCCACGCGAACTCGCTATCCTTTAAGGGTTTGGAGAGCAACCAGGGGTCTCCCTCCCCTTGTGTCCACCCCCACCCTCAAACTCATGAACATCAAACAAAAGGTAAACACATACCTATTTTGGATTTTTAATTTACATAACTTTTTCAGGTTTCCCAGACGAACTAGATACTTTTTTAACCGGTTTAACGCAAAAAATAGAATGTTATTAATGAAAATATGAGAAATCAGCATTAATTCTGAGCTTGTGAATTTGTGGGGACAGTAAGTGTTCCAACAACTGCTGTGGAATTTCCTTTCGAGTGAATGCGACCGCTATACAATGTGGAGAAAAATTACGTCACGAAATTATAAACCTGGATAGCTGGTGCCAGAAGAATCCAAATTTACTAATAATGTTTTCATAAAATAAAATAAAAATACTTTGTTCCATTCCACACTTTATTTTAATTGTATCATTCTTGATGATAGCATGAGACGCAGAAACCATGGTCGTACTATTTAAAATAAAGTGTGGAATAAAACAAAGTATTTTTATTTTATGATGAAGCAGTTCCACAAAGCAACGCTGGTGACAATGTCTTATATTAATAATGTTTTGACTAAAAACGCACCATTTTTAAAGTACAGAAACTTTGAGCCAAGCGCTCCGATTGGCCGCGAGTTTTCTCTATTGCCGGATGCGTAATATAGGTATCAGCTTTCTAGGGTTAACATTTCGTGGAATAATTTTTCCCCATCCTGTACATGTAGCAGCAACTTCGTTTGAGCGCTCAGTCATTACTCGGGAGCGGGATTTTCGCTGACCTCGTAATTGCCTCAGCATTCGCGGCTGATTGGCGGGAGCTAAAACATTAGCGTTGCTTGGCCAACGGTGTGTTTCAAGATGCACCACACATTCGGAAGCACTTAAGTAACGTCCACTCAACTTTATCTATTCAGCGAGACAGAATATGCTGCGCAGTGGTTCGCTCTTGTGGTGAGCATTGAACTATGAGCGCCCACTATCACTGAATGATCACAGGAGGACTTAAAATGGGCCATTTATGGCCCTTTGAAAGGCCTTAAGCTAAATCTGATGATTAATTTTAATTTAAAAAAGCTAAAAGTTAACTAAATCTGAATTTTAATTTAAAGAGGGGTATACTCATTTTAAATATACTAATGAAATTCATGAAATGCATACATTCATCTGAAAATTTCTTCTCATGCTTCAGGTATTCAAATATCCCACGCCACTAATATTAATCTGATCGTAAATCAAAGGTTATGTTAATCTTTTAGGCTATAAATGCCTGCATATAAATGTCTACCTGTATTAAGTAGAGCTTTAAAAATATCTTTTATTTTCAATCACTCAATAAATATGCTTTTACGTTAAAGAAAATAAAAGTTTATTGTGTTTATTGTTATGCAGTTAGATGAACTTTCATAATTAAGGAGGATGGTGTTAAATCTGATGTATTGTACAGCTTTGGAAGATGATAAAATACAATTTAAATCATCGGAAAATTACTGAATTCTGGTTTTCTGAACAACCCTCGTTTGCTGTCAAGTTAAATTCAGATGCACTGTGAACTAATTTATTTTAATTTAGAGATTCATTTGTTACCGGGAAGATTTTTCTAAGCAAATATAAACCTCTGTAGAAATCGTAGGAAAACGGGTTAAAGGTAGTACATTTACTCTATCTATCATGCATATAAGTGCAAACCTCTGCTTCTCTGTTACACCTGCTCGCTCCGGAGTTTATCCCAGCATTTCTTTTCCAAAAGAATGCCCACATACTGATGGGGGAAGAAATAACGTCACACTATCCGAGCTCACGAAAACTCTGGCGGCAGAGGCACCATCTTAAAGATTACCGCCGTAACGTGGTCGTTATGACTTTCGTCAGAAATAGTTCCACGCTAGCATCCAGCTAACCTCAAGACAACCCTCCGCTGCAAAGAAAGTAGGGCGACCTACTTTAGAGATCAACGACAGATGTGCAGTGTTACTGGGGCAAGGCTTCATAAAGTCATCAGCGCAAGAGCCATCACTAAGCCCTCTGCAATGGAGATCTCCTGTGGGCGTATATGTATCCCAGATCGAATAAGAGAAGCGCTTGCGACGAAAGCTTCACAAAATTTTACGCCGAAGAAGTAAATGCTGTCATCTCGGCTAGGATTTAATGAAAACAAGGAGATGTACACACAAAGGGAATTCGGCATGAAAATGAGACGGAAATATTCTAAAGACATTGAGTTCAAATGACGAAATAGATTATTGTTGTCATCAATAGGACTTGTTTAGTGAAACTGTCACTTTTGTTTGCTCATCTGTTGCTATAAGAAAAGTGAAATGATTTCAAATTGGAATCGGAAAGAGCAACAAAAAATCAACAACTCAATAGATTTACCACCTTGCCTTGGCACTGCAGTATTCTAAAAACGGCTAAATAAACTTTTTTAAATAATCTTCCGTGATCTATGAATCACACCAATATTAAGATATATGAATCACGCCAAGGAATTAGAGAAATAAAAAAAATGCCTATTTATTTGAATTCTTTCCCTATTTTTAATTCTACGAATATAAAACGTATTATTGATGTCATAAACTAAAATTTGTTCAAATTGGTGAGCCGCTATGATGAATAAAATCTTCCGAAAGATTTATAGTTCCCTCGAATTAGAATATTACAAATAAACTATAAAAAACTCACCCATTTCACAGAAAATGACACTCTTCGAGGCCCCTTCGTTGGTTGGTGTCCTTAATTTAAGGATTTCTTCTGCTACCACAACTTAAATGCGGACCTCAATGATATCAATTCGTTCTCTAATAACCGTACTAAAAGAGAGGCAGAGAAAATTAAGATAATTTCTACATAATTTCTGTTGTAGATAGAGTTGTAATAATATTTAATGCACTGATTTGCACTATATTTTTAGCATGAACATATCTTAAAGCTGAACGGAACTATTTGAATGCATAAGTCTCGGCCAATAGAGCGGTATAAAAGCCTTGATGTAAAATAATGAAATATCGAAAATTCCAGAGCTATTCTGATCACCAATCTTATCTTTTCAGTTTTTATTTAGGGTGTCACCGTTTTTACTGTCATCCATGTCATTTTTTATTTCCATATGAAAATAATAGACCACATATTTGAAATAAAATAAATTTCATACCGTAAACAAGATTTTTTAACATTTTCATTACCAGCAATGCAAAGTACGTCGCTGTTATGCCGATGTCTCCGTGGTAATTATGCAGCACTTTATGATTATTTTTCACGGAATTTTTATCGCATTTATTTTTGATTCATAAATTATCTTTAAAGTCACCATCTAGTCGATAAATGAGAAATAACACTAGCCACGTATAATGACTACGAAAAATTCCCTGAACTAATTATCGAGTAATCACAATATCCCCGTGAAACTGGATCGATATAGTCCCACGAGATATAGTACTGTAATTAATTGATCAACTAGTCATATATTATTTATCCGAGCCTTGTCATAACTCTTTTTTATTACTATTGAACTACTGGGACCTCCCAAAATTAAGGTCTATAAATGCTCCAAACTACAATTTTTCAGTTGAGCGGAAGGTAACAGGCAGAAAATTTAAAGCATGTTTTACCTCATTTTCTGAAAGAGAGCTCCTTAGTTATTAACGGTGGGAGCATCCGTAAAATTCGTCGTACACTCAATTAGGTGTCACTCAAGAGACCAACGTAAACTGCAGTACTTATAACCAGGGGCGGATCCAGGATTTCTCTCTGGGGGAGGGGGGGCACAAGCAAGTCCGTATCCAGGATTTTTTTCCGGGGGGCGCAAGGATACCCCGTAATACAAAACGAACGCAATGATAACGGGACCGTATTAAATATCTTGCATATTTTTCAAGGGTCTGGAGGAGGGAGGGGGTCACGTGCCTCCGTGCCCCCCTTAGATCCGCCTATGATTATAACTGCTCTGATTTTTCGCAGGGGACCTATTTGTTTATTCGATCTAAATAAGCTGTGATCTAATTGATCGAACCCGGTCTACCCAATACGTGTATGCCCCGATTTGAATAGCATTTTTGGCCTAAAGATTTGTCACTCACAGGAATGTTCATATTATATCTTTGCTCACAAGTTATAATTACGGCAAGTGGAAGATCGCTGAAGGAGGGACAGAGAGTAGGTAACGGCAGGAAGGGTGAAGAATTTACGGACGAGTGGTTTCCATGGATTGTTTATGTGAAGGCCGCCATATCTAGTGAAATGACGTTTTTTTATCCTTGGTTTCGATCACTTCACCAATGAGCCGGGACTTGAAAATTAAACCCTTCGTCATAAGCCCATGAAGCTTCAATTGAGAAAACCGGTGCTTAAGTTTAAAAGAGCTATGTTTGAGAAAAACTATAGAGGCATTGGTAATTTAAGAAGGAGAGCTAAATAGTGGAAAATATGCAGCAATATTAGTGGAATAAACTAGACCAATTAAGTAAAAAAGGTGTAGTAAGTCTAGAAATAAGAATTAAATAAGCAGACAAGAGTACTCCTTTCACTCGTAGCAGAAAGGAGCAGTTTCAATGAGTAAAAGGAGGAAAAAACAGGAGCAAAGGATTTTTTTTATTTAAGGGCCCTTAACCTTGTCTGGGGAAGGTAAATAAAAACTCTCTCCGGTTTGCTTGCGCCTCAAGCCCCCTCAAAGCCCGTGTCCCATTCTTTTTAAGGACTCTGTAAGCAGCTGCCCAGATGAGGTGGTCGCAAAGGACTTCGGGAGGAGGAGACCAATCGCACGAGACTAAGCGTATAATCTTTTCCAAGGAAAGGGAGACACACGAAGGAGGAAAGAAGACTTCTTACCAAAATCTCCTTTTTCCTCAACCATCGGCCCTGCCAACCTGCATAACCCGTTTCTACACGATTTCTTCTCTCAGGATTCAATTATGACTTTGGAGATCAACTCAACTGGATCAAAAGCATTATTAGGACCACAGTAAGTCATCTAATCACTGCTATTTGCCATCCGAGCTAATCAATTCAATTCTAAGGACAAATGTCTAAATAGGCATTTTTGAGCATCACTATTTGGCACATCAGCGCAAATTATATACTGCGATGCCGATAAATGGTGACGAAATACAAAACACCGAATAAATTTCCGTCGAAAGCCATCGATGATGGTCTATGATGGACCAATATCCGTTGATCATCGAGGAAAATTAATTTTTGATCAAATTTGATAACCGATTGTCGAGTATCATTTTTACTGGTCCACACATTAGGGTGAACATATAATGTTCATGGTCAACACTGCCCTTACCTCGATAATGGTGTAAAATTTCGATCTTAAAGAGGTAAAGCTTTGGAAATTCATTGATTATCGATATTAGGCACATAATCAACTGAATGGAAACCATAGACCATCAAAATAAAGTTGATAGCTTTAATTGCAAAAAAAGAATACCTTTTACGGTACTTCGAAACATCGAGCAGGCTCTTGCCACCGCAGAATCATGGATCCTACATTTATCCTAAGAAGACTCTCTTCGATAAATATATTTTAGGTTTTCAACCCTGCCTCGCTCCCTGCCCCGCTTCCAAGCCAGCTCTTTAATGGAGCAACTCCATTAGCGGCGTCCTGCGGCTGCTGATGCTACTCCTCAAGTTCTGCTCCCACCCGCCCTTCCCAATCCTCTTCACAAAATCCGCCAAACAGGACGCCACCTCCCTCCCTCCTCAATACGCCCTCTCGCCCTTCTAAAAACTTCTTTCGATACCACCCTCACTTCATACACACTTATGAAAGCAGAGTAACGTCGTGCCTTGTCCAACTCCATTTTTATTTACTTTATTTAACTTTATTTTTTAAATTTCGCCCTTTATTTGAGTTTTTCGTTGTATTACTTTTTATGTCAACGTATGTTCTTTTATGTTGATGTTTTAGATTGTTTATTGTTTGTTTGAAAGGACGTCGCTATGTGTCGTTGATGAAAGAAGAGGATTGTTAAAAAGAAATTTTAAGAGAGAGGACGAGTAACGAAGATGGGCAATGCCAAATTGAGATTTCGAGGAAGTTTATATTGTTTGAGGAAACCCGTCTTCACGCGCATTAAATAGAGTCCCATGCAAATTTTGCACCGATTTCAAAGACGATTACAGGTTCACGAGGAGGTAAGACGACCGCTGTAGTAGTAGATCAAAAAAATGAACTGATCTTGTAAAAAGAAACCATTGACATAGAGAATAATCTTGGAATGAAAAGTTTACTGAGTTAATCCTGGCACATTTTTGGGCTAAAATCTAAATCTCATGGCAACACACGCCTCGATCACCGAAGAAAACAAAACGGATCTTCTGAAGACGGAGTCTGAAAATAAAGCATTCAAAAAGTAGCAACATCAAAAATAGGAAAAGCGGGCCTTAACAATTTTTCCATGAAGTCGTATCGTAATGACCAGGAATGAGGTATCTATACCAATTCAAAGCAAATAACACAACTACTCTCTTCAGAAATGAAATCAAAATTGCATTTTTCACCTTTCCTCACTTAAAACACATAATTTTTTTTCAGAATTGCAATCTCATTAAAATAAATCATTTCAGCAGAAAAATAAAAATGAAAATGTTCAAAAAGCATGAGAAAATTATATTCTACGTGCGATAGAAACGATAAGGTTAGAGAGATATTTTGCCAAAAGGATAGGCATGGAAATTCTGGACAATAAAGGACCAAATTTGAGCAATAAATAATACATAAATGCTATGCGGGATTCAGCACGCTCATCCTTTTCACGTGCCTATTGAGGCAACTGGCGGGATGTAGATGAAAATACCGACACCAGATACTCAATACGCACAGGAAACATCCGTGCTAATGTAAACCCCGCCACCTCCAAATTTATTTTACAAGAATTTTAAATCCACTTGTATGTGCACAACGTGACGTACGCACGTACGGGGTCAAGTGGGGAACATCGGAATATTCATGGAAATCGAACGTTTTGTGTTCCACGCCCTAAGGCCAAGCGCACCACTAACTCCCTCTGGTGGGAGCAGAGTCAAACTGAACCGGTGTGCACTGATCTGGCGCGAGCAGCACTCCAAGCGCGAGAAAAAAAAAGAACGTCGAATTTCAATAGGGGAATGGAGGTAATGCGAATGGAGATGAATGTGACGTCAATAGCGGTGATACGAAGCCTGTCATCAACACTCGATGGTACATATACGATAAAAAAGGCCTAATAATGCGCTCTATAGTATAAGTGAATAAAGAGCCAATTTTCCATAGTATGTATAGATATGTTGAAAACTAATTTAAACTGTTATATACTTTTCAAATCCATCACAGAAGGGAGAAAGGCGATAAATTCGATCCAACGAAGATAGTATGATATCTGTCATAGACACCCTGTGAATAAATCTGTAAAAAATAGCATATTTCCACCTCATGGAATGTGTGGATAAACAGATTTTTATTTGTGAATGAATAATAGTCCCCAGGAAATCATGTGCATTGCATGTGCATTGATGACTAATTTTGAATGACTCGTGTCAGTCTTTTTTAAGCCATGCAGAGTTGAAAATGACAAACGAATTGAATACAGACCTCAATGCGCATGCAAAGTTTGTGGAAAAACATAAAATTGATTCACCGATCTCGTAATGAAAAAATGCCATGATCGCAAGTATTCTAATAAGGTCATATAGCTTCGTATTTATTTACTAATCATGGATCATTTACAGAGCAGTTCACAACCGATCAAATCCATAGATAAGATGATCTCTTTCGACATTGGAATGAGTCATATGTAGTAATAAACAGACCAAGGTTAACATTATACAAACGTTGTTTTCTTTACACGGGCCAAAGTTATTTTATTTAGTGCCCGTTAAAATTGAACAAATTAAATCATCAAATGAAATGTTAAGACTTGCCAAAGACTGACTTCTCACTCAAGAAATAAATGAACATTTACTTTGATGTTATTTCTTTAAAAAAACTCATATTATTTACTGCATTATTATTTTATTTTATTGGCAAACATTTCTGTTAGTTGATGGTGGCTCAATTCTGGTCCTATGACCTTGCTAGAGACCACCTAAAGCTCCATCTCTTTGTTTTCTTGTTATTCAGCTGTAAAATCAAAATGTAGGAGTTAATTACAGTATTCTACCTATTAAGGTAGGTTTCCGTGGAGTACTAAAGAAGTGATTTGGGAGCCTCCCTTTCCTTCCAGCACTGCCTTCTTCAATTTACTGTAAAGCCTACTGCCTTTCAAACTATCTTAAACTCCTATTCTTTTCCTTCCCCTCCCTCGTTTCCCTAACATTCTACCCTCTAACACCATTTACAACATCCCCTCACCGCTAAGTACTTCCTCCATCCATACATTCTGTCTCCCCCGTATCTCATCTAAAATGTAGGAGTAAATAAAATTATTATTATTGAATTATTATATATCTTTACCATTCGGAGGTATACTTGGCGGGTTGATGGCTTGTATAACACCTTGCACTTCAGATTCTTTTCGCGAATGCGAGGTGGAGAGAAAATGCATTTGACGTATTACTCACGCACCCATTTAAAATCTCCGGGGCTGAATGAAAGTGTGTCATTGTTATGAAGAAATGAAGGGGGTGCCAATAGAATGGGTATTTGTAATTAAAACGCCATTGACGCTAACTGCAAGATGTAAAATTATATGTTACAAACGTTTGATGCTTTCACGATAATATCAAAAGTGATCTTATATTTTTAATAGGCACCCGTAGAGTGAACCAGAGCATGAACACAGAAAGGACAATCAAGTGTAGTGATGGCCTAAACGACTCTTTTTGTGGAGCTGCCTCACCGCTCATAGCACACTCCTGAGAGCCGCTCGCACAGTGCGACTCAGCAAAGCGCTTCTGGGTTGAGGGGAGGGGGGAGAGGGGAGTGGAAGAAAGGTGAAGAGGGGAAGGTGGTGAGGGGGGAATTCCTGAACGAACATTTAAAATGCAACATTTCCTATTTCACAATTTGAAAACTTGATTTCAAATCAATCACGTGCTGTATAGTCACAATGTTTAACAGGTGATATAACTGAGGAACCATTTCTGCCGATATGTTATATCTTTCATGGAAGACAGAAAATGTATTCCGTCTGCTGTGCTTATAGATGACGGCAATTTAAACAATTCTGTTGTAGCAAAATATTCTCTCCGAAACTACATGATCATGTTAACAATTCATAATTAATTTCATCGATTAATCTTAGTTGTTTGTGTGAGAACAAATTTTCATATTTGTCTCGTATTATTTTCCTAAATTTGCCGTTGCCGAATACTTTTCCATGAGCGTCTTCCGCCATTTTTATTTCACGATGCATGGAACATGCAGGAGAGAGAATTACGATAAGGGTCACGTGAGACTCTTTAGAGTAATACCCAGAAAACGAATCGGGAGAATCTTTCAAGCGGCGTGAAAAGGTGAGCAGTGGGCTACCCGCGAGACGTGCGATGAGTCTCAGACGAGAAATGTTTGTGGAAGGGGTCGTGTGCGCAAGGAGTCCGACTTCCACCGCCCACAACTCCAACACGTGCAGTGTGCGCGAAAGGAGTCGTGTGCCCATGGAGTCCGACTCCCACCGCACACGACTATAACGCGCACATTGTGCGCTGAGGGAGTCGTGAGCGCCGTGAGTCTTGACTTCTCCTCGCATAATTCCAGGGCACATGGTGCGCTAAGGGAGTCGTGTGCGCATAGAACCGACTCCCACCGCTCACGACTCCAACCCGCACAGTGTGCGCGGAGGGAGTGGTGTGCGTTCTGCGGAGGGGAGGGAGTCGCGACTCACCAAAATAAGACTCTCTCGACTCACAGCTCTATCTGCTGAGTCGCACATTTGAACTGACTCACTCGCACAGTGCCCATCACTAAATCAATGCTCTATATTTCTCATATTTATTATTTGGTCATACTTCTATCCATCTCCACATAACTTAGGCTGCTCCACATCTTTCCTACCGAGCTCAAACTACACGCATCACTCCATCACTGACTATAACACAATCAAGTCAAATCATCCGTTTCATACTTATTTTTCTCAATATTTCGCTCCCTCAAGAAACAATGCCGAACTCTGCACCTACGCCTAATCCTTCACTTAAGTAACTCAACATTCCTCGCTCAACGAAAGCATGCTACTACGTCCGTTACGTGTACTCATAGAAATATTTCGTGCTATCCCGGCGATCGGTGAAGAGTTCTCGGGATCGACACCGGGTCAGGAACTCCATAACTGCCCAGGTGGCAAATTGCACAACCCGGTGGCGATCCCGAGAACTCTTCACTCCGTGTACTAGGTCCCACGCTATCTTCTCATTCTTTGCTATATTAAATTGCTAGTGCTTTTCTACAGCATAGCATATTTTCCATTATTTATCTAATTTCCATTATTTATCGCAACCGTGGGAAATCGAAAATTTTAATAGGGTGTTTCTACCGCCCCCCATCAAGTGACATCATAATATTAGAAAATTGTTTGGACTCAGTTCTTAGTGCTGTGAAGCTTGGTGATGTTATTCTTTTGGGAGATTTTAACCTATCAATCCGTTGGGACTCCCCAAATTGTGGCCATCCGCTCAATGTCCACGATCGCTATTTTCTTGACCATTTCATAGCTGGCCTTCAACTCTCTCAACATAATCTTCACCATACTCGCGATTTCCTTATTTCGTCTCTTCCTCCAGAAGAAATTACACCGGGGCGAAATATCTTTGCTTCTGACCACGAATCCCTCGATGCCGAGTACCGTTTCTGCCGTTCCCGGACAACCCGTGCACCTCCCAATGGTCCTTTGTTTCCCCTCCCTGCCTGGTCAAAAGTTTGCTGGGAGGACATCAACCGCCGCCTCGACCTCATCCCCTGGGGCGTTCTATCGTCTTTATCCCCTGAGGAAGCGGTCGACTACCTCTACAGTGTTATTGAAAGTGTCATTAAGGACTGTGTGCCCAAGGTAAAACGCAGGACCAGAAAATTTCCTTCCTGGTTCAAGCCCGAGACCTTGCGTATTCTTGGAAATAATAACCGCGCATGGTACCTCCACAAATCCTGCCCAAACGAGTATACCCTTCGCTCATTCAAAGACCTGCGTCGCTACTCAAAGGTCCTCATTCAACATGACTATGCTGAGTTCACCCAGAATGTCACTTCATCCATTACCACCAACCCAAGAAAATTTTGGTCGTTTGTAAATCGCCGCCGCAGTAAACCTAGAATCCCTGAAATAGTTTCTTACGGTAATGCTAATGCCGTTGGAGAAAACAGGACGACCCTCTTTCTCAAATTCTTCTCTGAATGCATGACCCCCCTCTCTTCTCCACCTCTCACCCATGATCACTTCCCTGCACCCATTTCCAGTAATTGCCTCTCTGAAATCCGAACCGACCCGCTTGAAGTTCTTAAATATTTACGCAAAATTCCCCTTCAACGTTCATCAGGCCCTGATGGCCTGAGTCCGATATTTGTTCACCATTGTGCTGAATCACTCTCCATTCCTTTAACTTTGCTTTTAAACCGATGCTTTTCCCTTGGCATTTTTCCACCACAATGGAAAACTGCTAATGTTATCCCCATTCATAAATCCGGGCCAAAAAATGTTGCATCAAACTATAGACCCATCTCCTTACTTCCAGTTCTCTCTTCTGTTTGTGAAAGAATAATCTTAAATCGACTATACTACTTCACCTCCCCTCATCTCTCTGATAATCAACATGGTTTTCTTCCGGGTCGCTCATGCATGACCAACTTATCCGTCTTTCAGCATAATGCCATTAACTCCATTAATAATAAATCACAGTTAGACACCATTTTCCTGGATTTTTCCAAAGCTTTTGACTCTATCAATCATAGCCTCCTCCTCCACAAATTAGGTGAACGATTTAATATTTCTGGTAATTTCAAAAGTTTCCTAACTAGCTTCCTCAACAATCGAACTCAAAGGGTTATTCTTTCTGGCTCATCTTCTCCTTGGTCTCCTCTGACATCTGGGGCTCCTCAGGGGAGTGTCCTTGGTCCTTATCTGTTTAACTTGTATATTGATGATCTTGCCTCTTTGCTACCTTCTTCCCAAGCTCAAACTCTCCTTTATGCTGACGATTGTAAATTGTTCAAGGAAATTCAAAAACCATCTGATTGCCAAGACCTACAAGATGCCTTACGTCAGACATCGAATTGGTGTAATGTCTGGAATCTTGCATTAAACCCAGATAAATGTAGTGTGATGTCCATTTCCCTAAAGAAGATAACTCATCAATTTGACTACAGTATTTTTAATCACTCGCTGAAACGTGTATCAACATCTAAGGACCTAGGCATTATCACTGATGATAAATTAAATTTTTCTCCACACATACAATCCATCAAGTCTAAAGCAATGTCCCTCTTAGGACTCCTGTTCCGTTTCACTGAAATTAAAGACCCCCAGGCACTTCGAACTTTTTTTTCATCTATCATTCTTCCAATTCTTACCTATTCTTGTCCCATTTGGTCTATCTCTTCACAAACCAACCTCTCATCCCTGGACTGTGTCAGCAATTTCTTTGCCAATATAGTAAAAAATAGAATACCGCATTTACGCAACATGTCCACTAATGCTATTCTCTCCTCCCTCTTCATCCCTAATCTCACTACCCATAGGCTCACAGCTGATTTAAAACTTATTTATAAGATTCTCAATTCCACCATCGACTGCCCAGCATTGCTCTCTTTTATCAATTTTAAAGTTCCACCCCGCCCTACCCGTTCTCATCCCCTAATCCACATGCCCATTCCTAGACTTTCACTCGCTAAACGTTCGTTTTTCTACCGCATTACTTCTGTGTTGAACTCACTCCCTCCACACATTGACCCCTTTGCACTTCCATTGAAATCCTTCATAAGCCTTTCCCTATCCTATCTGTCACCGAAGTAGTCTGTCACTGCAGTTTCTTGTTTTTGTTTTTGTAAATGTAATTATTGTTTTCTACATGTTATATTGCGTCTTCGTCCTCTAATTTATGTATTGTTACCTGGCCACTATAAAATGGCATATGCTGTATGTGGTTATATTTCTTTAAAATAAAAAATAAAATAAAAATAATTCTAATTTAGTTAATTACTATAATCAATCCTGTTTGTATGAAAAAATAGCTTCTCAGAACCCGGATTTCAAGAGAAGCCTGCTGTGGTTTTTTTTTATCGATTAGTTTATTATAATTTGCTACAGTGCATTAGATTTAACTAATTTCTTTGTTTTTTTTATTAAGCTCACCACGTACTAAAGCTCTACACCTGAAATAGGTACTTTGAAACGTTCAAGTAATTATCTATCGGGCTCAAATATGAACTCATTGCTCATTTTATATTTTATAAGTTATTTGAGTATATGATATTGAGAGCTGCACACGGCTCCTCTTTTTCACCCGTTGCTCTGACGATACGATGTAAGTACTTCCCCCATAGTATCTCCCAGCATAAATGCAGCCTTAAGCGATTTTAAATCGGGGGAAATCGTTTACTAGCGATAAAAAATCGAATAAACCGCCGTCCAGCCACACCCTTCACACTTATTTTCCTCTTAAAGGATGTTTAAGGCCCTCTGTTTACGAATGCTACCTGTCCCATGCTGCTCTCGTACTATCTTCTTCAGGGACAAAAGATTTTCCACAAATACCAGCGCTCAACCTCGAAATGATCGATCATTCACGATTTTTCATTCCGGTCCAAAAATGTGAAATGGTGAGGGAGAGGTACCTACGTCATAAACACAGATATTGTCAGCAATCAAGAGGTGATCTCTATCAAAAAAAAAATAATCAAAATTGAATTAATTCATGCTTGAAGATGAACCGCTTTCTGCGCTGATTGCGGGCCTCAGTCGCCCATGTCTGATATAAATCCCAAGAAAATTTTCACTACTATTTGCGCGGGTAAAGCAGAAGAGTAGAGAGAGAAGTTTAACCATTAACCAGTGACGTGCAATTCTTGTTACACTACCAATGACGTGCGGTCTGGGAGACCGCAATAAAACACAAATTCATAAAAAGTTGCAAAGTAATTTTTATTGCTTAGTTTAATGTTTCTTTGACTTCTCAACTATTATAAAACTTATATTAATATTACGCATTCCCAATACGAACCAACTTCTTCAGTAAAAATTGTTATTTGAAACAGGATCAAGATATAAAAACACTTGAGTTGTTATTATTAACCTACTTTTTTACCTCAGTACTTAGTTATCCACATTATGCAACTAATAATGCTTCCTTACAAATTATTTTTATTATCATTCTTGAAAAATCAATAGGAATTTGTTTTTAACAACTTTTAGAATTATTTCCACCATAATTACGTTTATTGGTTTTTCCAATTTGGTGACGTGAGGTCTCACAGACCGCTACTCAAATTCGGTGGCAAATTTTCAGAAATAATAAATAAGAACGTTAAATTGTAAGAGTGCTTTGTCCTTATCATGCAAAATTATGACGCTCACGAAGATTATAAATATTTTGAAATAGCAATTTTTATAATGTTCATAATTTCATAAACGCAGTGGTCTCTCAGACCGCACGTCACCGGTTAAGGGTAAATATTCGATTGCAGCCCCAAGCCGTGACTCATGGGGTTCATTTTCCATACCTATTGTGGCGGAATTGAAAACTTCCCGCGAGTCGGGCGCAAGTGGCGAGAAGGCGAGAATTCTTTTCTCTATTCTTCGGATGCCCAAAAGAGCCGCAGCGGCCATAAAAATAAAGAGTCGGGAGGAAGAGGAGAGGGAGCGCGTGGGGAAGGATAAAGAGGAATGGTTGAGCGGCAATTCAAAAGTTGGCGACTTCCAAGGGATTACACTCCGCCTCGCATTTCGAGTCCATTCCCGGCGACTCCTGCCTTCACACACGCGAGCGAAAGTATAAAATTTTAATGCTCACTCGCGAGTAAGAGGAGCACGGGGACGAACGAGGCGGAGAATAAAGGGGATGGATACAACAAGCACGCCGAAACAAAAGGAACAAGCCCTGGGAGAAAATACCCGCCATCTCTATCAAGGAACACATCGATGGCGAAGTTCTAACAACACACACCTCAAAAGTTGGCTGCTCTGATTTAATACTGCTAATACTGTTAATAAAAAATAAAATTAAAGCAAAAAAAAAACCCTATTTGCTTGCCGGCCTCGGTGGTGGCGGGGTAACGTCCTCGCCCGCCAAACAAGAAGTCGCGGGTTCGAGTCCCACCTGGGTAGGTTCCCCGGTCCAGGGCATGGTTGTTCGTGTACGTTTAATTGTTACATTTGTTGAATACCCCGGTATAAAATGGCCAATTAGAGCTGTATCCGGTGGTTTGAGAATAAAAAAATAAAAGGTATGCTTCTTTTTCAGTTTTATGTATTATTGGTTTTTTAATATAAATAAAAATTATATACAATTAATCTTATATACATTGTATTTAATATATAATTGATTGCATATAATATGATATACAATCTAATACATCTTTACTTGCTTTCATAACGAGTTATTTTTGGTTTATTATGTTGTTAGAACTTAGCCATCAACATACACAATATTGCATTCCACAATATATTTCATAAACTATCCATACTTGCAAGCTTCAATCAGGGGGCCATCAATATATCAAAGTATTATACCGATTAAGGTAGGTTTTCATGGAGCATCACGAAGCATTCCGGCAGCCTTCCCCCCCTACCCCCCCTCCCCCCCCTTATGGACTTCCCTTCTCAATTCCAAATAAGGCCTACTCCCTTTCACTCTATCTAAAAAATCCTATTCTCTTCCTTATTCTCCCTCGTTTACCCAACATTATACCCTCCACAACACTGTTTTAAACATTCCCTCCTCGCTAATTACTCTACCTGCTCAATTTTTCCCCGCCAACTTTAATCTCGAGTCTCACACTCCTAGTTCGCGATGCTTTACAAAACCGCTTACCCTTGGTCTTCAATTAATCCTCATGCCATACTCCTCGCAACGCTTCCCTATCGCATCCACAAGAGCCTGCAGCCCCCTCGCTGAATAGCTAAGCAACACCTGAACCTCATTGATTTAAAAAAAAATTAACCATCATTATCGATATTTAATGCCATACCCTTACACATTCGTAAACGAAGAACTTTGAAAATAGTGCAAAAATGGCGTCCTATGTCGGGCATTGTTGCCGAGGAGGCCATCTACTTGCGGAGTAAATCAACTGCAGTTTCATTTAATGAGATAATGCCCTGGTTTCGAAATGGTTGGGGTATGCCACCAATTTCTCCTACTAGCCCTTAATCTACCATCAATTATTTTCTCATTTATTTTGGGGGATCTATAAAACAGACTCACGTTACTTCTTCGGGTTTGTTAATTAAAAAAGGTGACTGTTACCAAGAATGCAGCAAGACAGTATCGAAATGTATGAATTGATTGTTCAAGCGAAAATGTGATTGTTAAAAAAAATCATCGCCCAAAATTGGAATTTTTTAATTGGCTACGATTTTCAATTCGAAAAATCCATCAGAAAATCGTAAAAAATAATTACCTTGGCAATGATTGTCTGAATGCGCTCCCTGATTGGATTTTGTTTGACGAGGATCACGTGACCAACGACTCAAATCGTTCCAATCAGTGAAAATACGAAATTACGGGGTGAAATAAATAAACGCGGCGCGAAAACAAAATATTTGTCAGAAATGCATAAAGCAAGAGGGTTGATTCGCGTGAGCAGTACGAGAGGTGCAATTATATGTCGCAGTGGAGAGGGAAATTACATCGTAATCTCATTACCGATGAATTGAAAAGGGCTCACAGTTATGCGTGTGAGTTCGAAAGAGCATGATTAACAGGGCGCCGAATAAAGTTTAGTTTAGAGAGAATATACAAGATTTTAAAACTCAATTTCGAGGATTACAAAATAACAACTTTTCCGGGGGATGCATCCTTAAAACTATGGGTATCCGGGTTGAACGGCACACTTCTACCTTACTATTATTATTGATTTTCAGGGAATTCATAATTTCAGTATTAAAAATAATCGACTGAGGTAAAGGAGAAATAATTGTACAGCAAATATATAACATTTGAAAATAGAAAAGTGCTCGGGAAGTTGAAGCGCATCAGCATCAACCTTGATTAAGTAATTCAACTGCCCGAAAAGAAAAACGCTAAAGAATCAAAAATATAACTGACGCCACCGATAGGGTAGTTTTCTTCATCAAAGTAAACGAAAGGCAATGATTGCTATTCGTTACTCACCATTAGTGTATTCATAATATACAAATAATTTGGTTTTATAAATCCCAGTTTAGGCGAATGGCAATGGTCAATTTTAACCTTATTTGAAAAAGGCCAGATTGGCGCCCATACGATATCACTACACGTGACGTCACAGGGACCTAGTTTCTATACGAGTAGATCGGAATTTTACATCGTCTGAGATTACCAATGCATGCATGAGGTACAGAGCTCAGGGAAACATCTCTTAATAATCACCTATTAAAACTGTCTAAGGTCGGAAAGTTTTCTTCGTTTGATAAGGTACTAGTTATCCTTATTTAAGCCAAGCGCTACCAGCTAGCAGGGTACTCTGCTACCTGCTAGCATCCTGTGTCGTATCAGCGCTTAAAGCCTCGCCCCTAGGTCACCTCACTTGCAGCAGCGGGAGCCAGAATGACCTCACACGGGGTTTTCCCAGCATTTATACTTAGCCGTCGCTTTTTCGCGCGCTTCAAAATTTTCACTTTTCATTTAATCGCGAAAAATAAATATCTTCATTTAAAAATCTAAAAGTGTGAAATGCTTACTCCAGGGGTTTCTAATCTTTCGACTTAGGCAATAAAAAAATAATGGGAAACCACCCTATTATTGTCGTTAATTTACAGCCGATAAAAAATAATCAACTGATCACAAGCAGCTAAGTATTACATTCCGTCCTTCACGAAATATATGTCCTTTTGTACGAGGCGTAACCTTTTCATAGGATTTTTTTTACGAGTATGGGTATTGCGAGGTAGTAAAGAAAAGGAAGTAAAAACGGGCTTTGACGTGAAATATTCTCGTCAAAGTAAACCCAACCGCCGCTGCTGTAATGAATAGAGCACATTTTGGTGCTATTCTTTCCTGAAATTTGAGAATCCGCCCCACTGTCTCGAGGGACCTATAACAGTGCAAAACACTGACCTACATGCGAGTTAATGAAGCACGGGCTGTTTGGGGACGCAAAAAAGGGGGAAGGGGTTCCAAGGGTACCCAAGGGTTTACTGGGGTCGTGCCGCCGTCACCTGAGCCATGACTTACGCCTACTGGGCTCAGCAGCAATGTTCATGTCGGGGACGCTTTGGGTCAAGTTCAGAGAAAGCAGGAATGAAAATGGTGATGAGAAAATCGGGGGAGGGGGTCGAAATGGGGGCCGGGAAGACCCAGAACTCACCAAAAGAGAAAAATACAGAAAAAATTAATTAATTTAGTCTGAATTAGTTCAATAAATCATGCGGGAGGGTATGCAGTGAAACTCCACAAAATATATATTATTACTCGTACGTATTTACATATGAACACCGTGAGGTCTCCGCGCATAAAAAAAGTTAGCCTAAAATTACAATGATCTTGACCAACCCCTACCCATCCACTATCATGCCTTATCAAACGAATGAAACTTTCCGACCTCAGGCAGTTTTAATGGGTGATTATTAAGACATGTTTCCCTGAGCTCTGTGCCTCATACATGCATTGGTAATCTCAGACGATATAAAACTCCTATCTACTGGTATAGAAACTAGGTCAATGTGACGTCACGTGGAGTGGCATCGCATGGGCGCCAATCTGGCCTTTTTCAAATGAGGTTAAAATCGACCATTGCCATTCGTCTAAAATGGAATTTCAAAAACCACATAATTTGTATATTATGAAATCAATAATGGTGGGTAACGAATCGCAATCAATACCTTTCGTTTTCTTTGATGAAGGAAACTACCCTATTCCTGCATAAATCAAAACTACCACTTCGTACAAATATTATCTATCCATCTGCTCTTACTATTGCATTTCTTAATTTGTTTTATTTCAAGTGAGTTTTATAGAACAATGCAATGGGAGGTCCTGTTTAAAATTACTTCACTGGGACTCATTCTAACTTCTCACAAAGATATATGTCAACATGAGCTAGTGCGCTAGGCGACTCATGAGGCTTTCGACGCTAGTGGTCCAGAGAAAACTCCTCATAATCTCTTATTAAACGTTTGATTTTGGCATTAATAAATTCACCTAGAAACGCATCTTCTGCTCACAAGGTAGAGGGCACTAGCATGAAACATTAGAAAATCGAGATTTAAAAAAATGATAAGCCTTGAAGGATCATCCGCTACGCTGTTCGGGCTTCCGATGTTTCTCCAATTCCACGTAAGAGATCCAAACCGATTCTAACTCCACGGCCAATTTCCTCCGCCGGACGCTTCATAATCCTCGCAGAAGCTCTTCCTCTTCCTTAATCTCCCTCCCACATCCTTAAATCTTTCCTCTGGACCCTCAATTCCTACCTCAGTCCACGTATCCACCCCCTCGTCACATGATACCCACACCATTTCTTCTGAAGGCCCCCAGCTACTCATGCCCTCTCACCCTCGAAGGAAACCGTCTTATTTCCCCTGATTCCAGAATGACCTCTTCCCCCAATTTCATCCTCTTCTCCACTGAAATATTCACACTCTCATTTTTTTTAACTTCAGCTCTAAATTCTCTCCCCACTCACCTATTTTTTTCGTTCTTGAAACTGCTTCAGGAGTTCTAAAGCGTTTAATCTGTCAAGTCTTCCCCCAGGGAAGCGGAGACAACAGGGTTTGGGGTAAAGCAAGGGTCAATTTGAGGAACAGGGTATCTTTCCTACACGACCCTATCTTTCGTTTTTCTCGCTGGTTCTGCATTTTACGTATGCTTTTCGTCTCCAATGGCCTCCTTCGCAAATTTTATTTTAGTACCGATTATAATAGGGTTTGAAAAACAACTTTGAGTACAAATTCCCGTACAAATATATGCGTTATTCGAGTTGTCGCCTACTTTTCGAGTTAATCGCGGCGAAACACCGACCTCACCCTTTAGCCGGTAAGTTGTCGACGTCACGCGCTCAAGCCGAGCGGGTCACCGCTTTCCAGCTACTCCGCCGCACTGCGTGCGGGCCTCGCATTTCTCGCAGATATTATCACTCCAGTAAACAATTGCATCCCTCGATCAATGATTCGCCCAGAACGATATTATGAGTCCGAATTCTAATTACGTCACCAACTCATGAAAAGTGTGTGGTAACTTCCTCGTGAATTTATTTTTAAAATATGAACGAGAGAATGGCCCAGGTGAATAGATAGATTATTATGGCAATGTTTATTTCCTTTTTATCCATTCGATACCTTTAATAAACTGCTATTTCCGGTCACAGTGAACTACCTCATTAGACCCAAAGGAATGGAATAATATGTACGTTGCGTGCTACCGAGGTATGCATTTCCGTAGCCACTATTCAGCCACTAACTTACTGCTTCAATCAGAAGATGGGTTTGGAAGCGTGGAGGTGGAGCCCAGGCACGCAGCCAGGGAATGTGCTCTAGAACCCTTTCGAAATGTGTTCAGCTTTCCCAAAAATATATTTCGTGCGACCAACGAAACACAAGGCTAGTTTTCGTGCGATAATTTTCATAAAAATCTTTTCCTTTGTGAATGTGAAACGATAAAAAATGTATCGTACATTTCCTTTATCTCACATAAGTGGTGCATTCAGAGGATGGCCACCATGAAATGGACCTACAATTCTCCGTTTTGCTCTCCATGAAACAAAATTAAAATCAAGTCATGGTTTCAGGGGTCAATCCATAGGAATCCCACAATGTTTAGACAAAACTCGTGGAAAATAGTGAGAAACAATCCAACACAGATTCACTGAAGGTAACGTTAGGACGGGCCATATCACAGTATAATAAATAAATTGTTTTATTACTCCAAAAAAATAAAAAGTACAGAATAGAATTAATTACATAAAAAGGAGTAACTTTAGGTAGCCACTAAATGGCAACCTGTTTTATGGCTACCATCATTAACAAAGGGTCATGCTGACGTGTAAACATTTTAGGCACAGCATTTGAATTGAAGTAAGTACGTACATGCATTACATAGTATTATACCAAAGAATAATTTCATCCATACTTTGCATTCTAAACAACCAAGACTGTATATTTTTCATAATTGCGTTATTATTTTTTGCTTTCAGACATGAATCGGGTAATAAGTTAAACACTTTTGGCCCTATAAAGAAGAAACAACGTTTATAATGCGTAAGGTTAGGTCTTGGTAAAGGAATACGTGATCTTGGTAGGGTGAAGGAAGGACGGTTGTATAATAGTAACCCCGTATTTCCACTTCTCATGAAAAATCGACGTGAAACCTTGTAAATTAAAAGTTGTCTCAAGGGAAGCAAGCCTATACTACAAAATAAAGGAAAGGAACTTTCAAGACGGCTCTTTTTTGAAATTACTCTAATAAGCCTTTTTTGCAGTACAACAATGGAATTGCGTACAAAATATAACCCTCAGCCTGCATTGGTAATATAAGATAAGGTACCTTAGTGGGAAAGGACGGCCACCTTTCTATCGATGCATGGGACAACCCACGTAAACTGAAACAGCCAAAGTTGGATAGTTACCTGTAAAAGAAGAAAAAAATATTAATGACGTCGTAATACATAATTAGTTATTGACTTAAAGTGTAACGTTTATTAGAATTAATTTAGTGGCTGAAAAGTGATATTAATTGAGGAAGGCAGAAACATGGGTTTATAATATCTAATTTTGCATCCTCTTATTTGAAAGATAGCGAGGAATTAGCTGACTTGAGGTCAAGAAAAAATAGTCTCTGTTGCATCATCTCCAGTTGCCAAGCGATAATTGTTTTAAGAGCAAGTAATTAGAGATTATTTTCGTGAAAAACACGGTATCAATAATACCACAAGCACGTATATGCCATGTGAAGTGATAAGTGATGTGATCGAACCAATAAAATTTCCTTTTTCATTGCTTCAATTTCATAAGGCATATTTCATGTTTGAAAGGAGAGAATCCCATTTTTATGACATGATAAAAATAAAAAGTTTATCAAGTAAAGGTTGAGTAAATTTTGCACAAAAATTGTAGGAGCATTTAAAAAAATGGTACGAGTTGGAAAGTAAAAATTCACAATCACCAAGAAAACCAAAATTCAAGACGTTACCGAGTGAAAGAGATGTTAGGAATTGTATTTTTATTAAAGTGTTCAACCGGTAAAGTTTAAATGGGGTATTTCGCAGATTACCCCGGTCTCCCTATTATCTCCCTTGGACTTCCGTCTTAAATTCACAACAATGCCTATTCATTCATAGGTCCTTTTCATTCAATATAAAAATCCTATTGTCATCCTTCCTTTATTTCAAATCTTTTCATCCAACTGCGTCTACATTCTGGAACTCTCTTCCGCCAAATATAAAGACGTCACAATCACTTCAGTCGTTTAAAAGAGGGCTGTACTCCAAGTCTGGGGCTTCATTCAGTCTCCTCAACTCATTAGAGTTATCATCTTAAAGTTGTGATGTTATCAAAACTCTCTACATAAATGTATATATGTATATGTGTGTTCATTACTGTCTGTGTTAAAACTTATATTTTTGTGTAATTAGTATTGAATATTTTACATTTTTTGTATAAATATCTACTACTTGTTAGCCTAGCAATAATCTCCATAATGCCTTATTTTTGACAAAATGCCTTTTATTAAGATGTAGAACATTTCCTGTATTTTCCATTTTTTGCTCTCATAGGTTTCACCTAGAGCACAATAAAAATATTCTATTCTATTCCTCTCCATCTCGTTCCTAATATTATTATCTCAAAAACAAGTATTATATCCAAAGTAAATACGCCTCAGAAATCACAAAAGGAAGAAATTACAAAATAGTAACTCTCCCTGCTTCATGACCTAGCCTTCTCACGTCCGAATATTCAGGAAAAGCAAACATTCAGTCAGTTTGATGTTTGGACTGCCTGCGGAAGGCTGCCGTATGCATTTGACTACATGCTCACAGAGTTCTGTGGGGCTCTCAAAGGACCACCAGCGTCTCAGACTCAGCGGCCCCATCCACAGATGCGTGGCTACAAAGACGATGAAATGTAGAGAGTGGTATGAGCAGTAGGGCGCAGTTGAATCCGTAGCGGCGAGAGATCTCGTCCGTGGACCAGACTCGGCGATAGGACCTGGGGGAGGGGGGTGTCGGGGTGGAGGTAACTAGTAGGGGTGGGGGTGGAGATGATAATATTTAGACAAGGAGAGGCGATGTAAATGGAGTGGCCGAGAGAGGAGCCCTCCGCATCATTCCGAGTGAATAGGAGAATGTAATCAATGACGGACACATTCAGCGAACTCTCCCAACCCATTCATCCTCCTCGTCCCTTCAGTATTCAAGTCCAAACCTTCCGGTGCTCGAATTTGGGGAGATGAGGCGGCCCACTGAATGCATCATATTTGCACGTCTGTGGCTTAGTCTGGGGTGACCTCCACCCTCACCTATCCGAACTTACCTTCGGGCTGAATCACTGAGTGAGGGAGTATAATTCATACCAATGATGGATTACGTAAAATTAGGCCTCAATAGGGGGGTTTCCTATTATTTTTTATTTCCTTAATCGAAAGATTATTACTCCTGCAGTACGCATTTCACGCTTTTAGATTTTTAAATGATGATATCTATTTTTCGCGCTGATACGACGCAGGATGCTAGCAGGTAACAGAGTACCCTGCTAGCTGGTAGCGCTGGGCTTAAATAAGGATTATTAATACCTTATCAAACGAAGGAAACTTTCCGACCTTAGGCAGTTTTAATAGGTGATTATTAAGAGATGTTTCCCTGAGCTCCGTGCCTCATGCATGCATTGGTAATCTCAGACGATGTAAAATTTCTATCTACTCATATAGAAACTAGGTCCCTGTGACGTCACGTGGAGTGGCATCGCTTGGGCGCCAATCTGGCCTTTTTTCAAATGCGGTTAAAATTGACCATTGCCATTCCTCCAAACCGGTATTTCTAAAACCAAATATTTTGTCCATTATGAATACACTAATGGTGGGTAACGAATCGCAATCAATGCCTTTCGTTTTCTCTGATGAAGGGCTCTACCTTATTCATCAATAAAATATCTTCAATTTAGAAAAATCCACTAATAATTCTATTTTTAATCCGGAGAGCCTCCTTGTGGGAGCTAGGAAGGGTGTGTCATTACACTAGGCGGCTAGTGCAGTGACTGAGTGTGGTGTAATTTAATTCTGGGGTGTTATTCTGTATCTCCGAATTTGTTATTACATTTCATTTTTACCCAAAATATACAGGCATCGTATGGAGGTTCGATAAGTGACCGCCTACGGCGCGCGAGTAACGGCACACAGGAAGAAATGTACGGAGTCCTACAGAAATTAATTTTCATTGGATAAAGAATGATGCCATTCATATTGATTACCATCCAATTTTGATAAAATCAGTTAAACATAACTGCCATGAGAAAGCATATGATTTATTCTGCAAGGAAATATATGCTGGGTAAGTAGCCATTCCATGCAACCTTTCCTTAACTATGTGTAAAAAGTAATAAGTCATAATCGCCAAGAAAACCAATAGTCTCTTTTCTGTTTTGTGAACCTATAGCTGGCCGAAATTGCACAATGCCATTCTTTAGCAGGAGCCATGAGCCAAATTTTTGTCACATCCATACTGTTGCACAATGAACGCTGGGCATTCCTGGTTTTAATGCCATCTGTTTGATACCATTCACCTCCCGTTCTGTCCATGCTTTTTCACCCCACACGGCAACACTTTGCAACACACTCCTCACCAAATTTTTACACAACTACGCGTCAGGAGATTTTTTTTTACCGTCTTCTTATGCAAGACGCCCATTTTCATAGCGCGATCCTCTTAATAATTTCCTTACTACTTTAACCATCTCATAGATTATAACCACAGTAAGAAAATGCCACTATATGCTCCTTTGCTTCCTTCTACTCTCCTCTTTAACTTCATCACCTTCTTCCTGGAGTTACTCATTAGCTAAGTTTCAGACTCAGAAGCTCTGGCCTAGGCTTAGATTGCTGGATCAATTTACCCGTAAACGCCTAGCGGTACCAAATGGTACCAGCTGGTAGTGCAGCGCTAAACGTAACTTTTCGTCATTTATTAGGGTTGTTGAGAGTTTTAAATTGATGAGAATATTTTTAATAACATTCATCCGATAAATTTGCTATTTTAAAGCCGTAATTAACGCATTTCGAGCCGTTTGAATTTTGTGAATTATCAACTAGCCCAAAAAAAACGGAATTTTTAGACCAAGCATTTCGATTTTCTTTACTTACGCCTTATGTACTGTTAATACAAAGGTTTTATTATGAAACTATGATTTTATAACATGTATATCTCATATAAAGTATGTTTTTTTTAATGTGAGCTTAATATTTGGGATGTTATGATGCAAAAAATGTTGGTGGTACCACATAGTACCGCTAGGCGTAACTATTAGTGATAAAAGAATAATAAATTTTGCACCTAATGACTCGGAATTTTATTGACATTTAGATACATGATTACCACAAAGATCGCTAGAAACATTTTAATTTAGGCGTTACCGGGTTAAAACACATTTTTCAGAGGAATACTGAAAACATCATTTTAGCATCGCACTACATTTCCTCGTCCGATAGAAAAGAAAATAAAAGCCGATAAGGATATAGAAATTCGTTTTCCCCCTGAAGAATTGAGGAATTACATAGCTGCTAGATCTACCTCATGAGGTATAAATTAATCTCAACGTGAAACCACTATTTCTTGTATCATCTAATAGGTTGACGGTTAGTGTCTTCACGCCTGCCACACGCCTATTGATTCGGCTTGCGAGGAAGTCAGTAGATTTAGATTGTTACCCCACACAAATGGATCCTCTTGTTTTTTTCGAATACTTGTTCACCTTTCTCGACACTTCTCATCTTTCTCTCACAGTTCTCGCGAGGAAATCTTTCTCCTCCGTCTCAGACGCGAGACGCAGATAAAGTGCTGGAGAATCAATTCGTTCTTCGTGGCTGAGGAAACTTTCATTAGAGCTGAAAGCGCGTGGGAGAAAGCGACGGGGGAAGAGGACGAGGGAAGTGGTTGAGATAGAAAAAGGAAGAATGAGAGAGAGGCGAGGTGTTGGAGTCATGGAGGGATGACAAATTGGGAGAGAAATTGGGATTCCGAAGACGACGCGTTGCAAACGCTCCTTCGTCTTCTTCTTCTTCAGAACCGATGAGTAAAATGATAACACGTGACTGAAAAAATAAACTTTCCCGTGTAGAACATTATGTCTCTCTCCTATGTCCCTCCAATCGCTCGCACAAAAGATGGAAAACGTTCTGGGTTACGGATGGATGAATCTTAACGTTCTCTCGCAACACTTTCCACACCACTTTCCAAGCGAGAGCACGCGTGTGTTTCTCGGGTCACGCTTAATCTCCACCGAAGGAGAAACAGTTGTATCAATCCAACATGAGGAGAGTAAGGAGAAGGAAGTATTACCAAGTCCGCAATGTATGTAGCAGTATGAGGGCTTTACAATCAAGTTGACGCGAGACGAATGTTTATGCCTATGCGCGTTCGCATATAAAACACATTGTAACTACTGAAGTGGATGTTCACAGGTCACAGTACGTCTGCATTCATTATTGAAGGCACTCCACCGATTAAGGTAGGTATATACCTGGAGCATTCTGCGAATTACTCCGGCCGGTCTCCCCCCACCCAGAGCACTTCCTTCTTCAATTCCCATTTAAGGCCTTTTCTCTTATTCACACTTCTCCGCTCACCTCATCATATTATTTGCTACAAGGTTTTTAACTCCCAATCCCCACTTACCAAAGACTATCTCCACTAAAACCCTTCAGTTTCTCCCGCATTTACCAACGACGTTTCGTCCACCATACCATAGCACTTCGTCGTTCCTCTTTCTCCCCGTCCACTTCAACTTCTCCATTCTTTTCCGTACCCACATATATTTAATTTACAAATCTGACGATCCTTAAGCGTTAATCGCGAGATTCTTGATCATATACCTAGGTAGAATTCTAGATGTTATCTCTAGAATCATCGGCCTTGTGAAGCGTCAAGCATGGCGCTGTTCACCCCCGGAGAGTGATGATTATAAAGAAAGTATTTGTCAGCTACTCGCTTTATCATAGTTCTGAGTGCTGCCTTCTAGGAAGGCAATCATATCCCAGGCCGGTAGAAGAAATCCTTCACCCTATATTAAGCTAGGGCTCACAAGTACTATAGCGAAGCGTCGAGAACAATGAATTTTACGATTCATCACCAAACAAGAAATTCCAACCGCTCTCACCGCATGCACGACAGCCGTTGTTTCCCTAAATTGTAAATCTGAATCGAGCGTCTCAAGAATTACAATAAAGATGGCAGTGAAAGCGGACGGGAAACACAATTGCGGCACATAGAGGAGCAGAAGGAAAAATAGCTCGGGTGAAACTCACAGGAAATAAGGAAAACCACGGGACAAGTGCGAAGGGAAACAAAAGGAGAGGGAGTGAATATTATATAGGGAAAGCGAGTGAGGCGTGATGCTTTATTTACATGAGGGGGTGGAGTATGAGGGGTGGGTTTCGGGGGAGCGGTGAATTTGAGTCTGTGTGATGTAGCAGCATGTCTTCCGTGACTATAAATTTATGAGGAGGAGGGGTAGGCGGCGGTCGTATAAATGGTGAGGAAGAGGTTGAGGTGAAAAGCAAGACGTATTTCGCAGAGAGTGAGAATAAAACACAAGGGCGAAGCGGAAAATATGCATGACCTCTCCTTGGTGGGGACGCGAGATATTACGTGGAGTGAGCACACCACGACGACGACGCTTTTTTACGTCGCGACGGGAACGAGTATTTTTTACATTTGCTTCCTCGGTGACTGGGACAAAAAAAAGCACACCCGTAAGTACGTGGGAATAGAAACACTCTCAACGCGATGAAACTACTGAGAGCGAAGAGCAATTTATAATCATGCTCCCTGCGAAAAGCATCGGTGGAACTCATCGAATATTGCGCATAAGAATCACATAATATGGTGACTTTCGAAATGAGAGAAGTCGATCCAGTTCCGTGAAAACTCAGAGACTGAAGTAAGCATCGAGTGTAGCAAAGACTAGATACGAGAAAACTGCAGAATGATAAAATAGTACATTATATATATACAGTTCCGCACAGCTACAGTTCAGAAATCATTTACTGTTGTTGCCTCAAAGCTGTGGAACGATTTGCCGAAACGGGTAAAAGACAGTGCATCACAGGAAGTATTTAAGAAAAGGATTGTCACCCACCTACTTTATGGCTACCCATGAACACTGATCATGTAATTTAATAATCATTTATCTGCTTCATTGATGTGATTAATACCTATTGTTGTGTTAGAAGTAGTAATCTAGTTCTTGTTTCATTTGTTAAGCTGAATTTCCCTTTTTTAAGTTTTGTTATTTATTTCTTGCTATGCTTAATTTTCGTTTTTCTATTACAAAAAGAAACTATTCTTTTCCAGTTTTACTATGCTAATTTTACTGCTCACCACTTTAACAATTTCTATGTTTCAAAGGAGTTAAAACTCCTAGAGCAATAAATGAGTTTATTATTATTATTAATTATATTATTGATCATTTCACAGTAATTATTATTCCGATTATACAGATGCAAGTAGTTGAATTTGGTGTCAAAATCCTTTTCCGTTCATCCATAGTAGATACTTAAATCTTAAGATTGGTCAGTTGCAGTCCCGTATGTATCCCCATCCCAAACTATTTCCTTCCATCTCCTCATTTTCTTTTCTCCCGAGCCCTTCTTTATCCGTCTCCAATACTTGCCTACCTATCCAAATTTTATTTATTGATTCAAGGGTATAGGCAATCGATGTAACTGTTCACATAGGACGAGCCCGCGAGCAAATATATGTCGATGAAGTGAGGTTATGGTTCGGCTTAAGTATCACATGACAAAATCTATCACTACAGCCGCGGCTGAATTCGTTTGTAAAAACATCAGAAGTTATTTGCAAAATGAGGATAGGATAGGGAGGGAAGGGTGGATAGAAACCCGGCGTCGGCATTAGCCTGCTATCAACAAAAGGTGCCAAGGGGGGCACGGCTTGACGTCCCATCCGACGGACGGAGTGTTGCGCTTGAAACGATCTCCTCAAAGCAGCCAATCAGGGATCAGACAGCCTCTGAAAAACCTCTGCCTCCTCAGACATTTGTAATAACAAGACTTTTTAGGTGGAAAGCCGGTACTCTAGTCACTAAACCAACCCGATCCCATGATCGTGGCTGTACTGTCCATGAAAGAAATGGTTTTAACATGGGAAGTAACTTTGTAAGGTTAAATTCAATCCAACAGTCTTCTGAAACTAATACGACTCTCGCTGGGTGTTTCAAATGTAAACTTTTCAAGGTTTTTGCGTTTGGTATTTAAGACAAATGAATGCTTGATTAGAATTAAGCGGTCTTTAATCGTCTTAATCCTTCAACCGTTGATTTATTTATTCATCGTATCGGTCATCTCTTAACAGACGTCCGCGTTCAACTAACAACTTCCTCCGCTCTGCCAGATTCAAATTCATTATTCATGCAGACGTCGCTCGCAAAAACTCTCTCATGGCACGCTGGCTAATTAAGATGGCACGGAAGAAACACTCTGACAGGGAATCCCTTCCACTGCTGAGCGGCCTAATGTAGTCGGGAAGCAGCACAAAAAAAATCCAAAAGGTTTAGGTACCTTCAAATTACGGGGATAAAGTCCAAGCGGATCAAGAAGAACCACGAATTTTGATCAGATTAAAATACTATTACGCTGCTCATGGCTATCACCTTTGACCTCCGACGCAAAAGTTTATCTAAGGGATGATGGGAAAATTACGATTTTCGCAGAAATAAATATACAACTACTTATTAGTTTTGCCATTGCACGACATCTAAGGTATTTTAAAATTGTTAATATCTGTTAATATACACCGAAAAAGGGTCATCATGTCAAAGATAGAGGCAAATTAATGGTAAATGAGAGATTCGGCTGTTTAATTAGAAGGGTTCAATAGGGTGGTTTCCTATTATTTTTTTAATGCCTAAATCGAAAGATTATTACTCCTGGAGTACGTATTTCACTCTCTTAGATTTTTAAATGAAGATATCTATTTTTCGCGATTAAATGAAAAGTGAAAATTTTCAAGCGCGCGAAAACGCGACGGCTAAGTATGAATGCAGGAAAAACCCCGTGTGACGTCGTTCTGGTTCCCGCTGTCCCTTTGTGAGGTGACCTTGGGGTGAGGCTTTGAGCGCTGATACGACGCAGAATGCTAGCAGGTAGCAGAGTACCCTGCTAGCAGGTAGCGCTTGGCTTAAATAAGGATTATTAATACCTTATTAAACGAAGGAAACTTTCCGACCTTAGGCAGTTTTAATAGGTGATTATTAAGAGATGTTTCCCTGAGCTCCGTGCCTCATGCATTCATTGGTAATCTCAGACGATGTAAAACTCCTATCTACTCGTATAGAAACTAGATCCCTGTGACGTCACGTGGAGTGGCATCGCATGGGCGCCAATCTGGCCTTTTTCAAATGAGGATAAAATCAACCATTGCCATTCGTCTAAATTGGGATTTCTAAAACCAAATAATTTGTATATTATGAATACACTAATGGTGGGTTACGAATCGCAATGAATGCCTTTCGTTTTCTTTGATGAAGGAAACTACCCTATTGCAGAGAGCGAGTAGTATTTTACAACAACTTTCCCTTCATGTTCAGAAATACCATCCTCACAGTTAAACATGATGGAATAGTTATTCAATTTTACAGCGTGACGATTGGACAAGATATGTTTAAAAACCAGCGAGGAAAACGATGTTAAATGCTTAAAAAATATGGGAAAGTAGGATAAAATTATCGCAAATATTGAATGTAAAACAAAAGGAGTCGAATATCGCATGTAGAGAGTAAGACTAGGAGCGGGTGAGTAAATTCATTTCGGTATTTCCATTGCCTTCTCATTATCGTCAGAATTTTTGAATTAAAAAAATTTCGAAATTTCAGAAATACTGATGACGATCAACGAGAAAATATTCGTACCGTCGCGTCGATGGGAATGGAGAAAACCACTCGGTGGAACACCTGTGAACGGGTCATTCAACAGATACGCCGGCAACGTTACAGAGAACTCATAACCTAGCATGATTCAAACAAATTTATACTGAAGAACTCGTTGGGCGTTATTACTTAAGGATAGTAAGTACTATCTAGCAATTCAAGACGTGATACTTAAAAAAATACAAGTCCCGCGCGTTAAAAGAAAACCAACCCATTTGGGTTTTGAACTAGCGACATCCACTGAGAAGTGGAAGAAGACTTAACCAAATGACAATTGTATCACATGTGAATCCTTTTCCTCAAAATCCATATGAATGCCAATCATTACAAGACAAAAACAATGCCTGTGCACTACCTTGCTGTGAAATACTCTAATCACTTCATAATGAATATCAAATTGATCTACCTTCTTCTCTAAAACCACTAAATTATGAATTGAATGTTGCTCATTCCATTCCAACACTACCAAGATACATTACTTTCTCTTGGATACTTATTTTTCTCGCCTTGAGCCATTTTTTATTCTCTTCATGTACGCATATGAATTTAATCACCCCTAGTATTTATTTAGATCTTCAGCAATGCCATGAGGCTTTTGTTCCAAGTGCATGACAAAATCTCTTTTACTGCTTAAAGTTTTTCACCGGATTCTACATAATAAGTGTTTAAGCAAAAGAGCTTTTCAAATTAAAAACTTATAATTATTTGGACCAACCGTGCACCTTGAATTCTCGTCTAGGAAATGCTTCGGCTTTCGCCAAGGGAACTGAGCCCTAGAGACCACTAATTCCCATCAAGCCGCACTATAATTAAGAAAAACTTTTAAAGCATCTTAAATTATAATTTCCCTACATGACGATGTACAAATGAATGCTCCTTTACAGTTCAGGTTTAACTTTTGCCTTGAACTAATTCTCAACTTCAAATGCTACAAAAATAAAGATAGGAAGGTTTAAGCGGTTGCAGACCAATCCAACATAGGGTAAGTAAATACTTTAGTTAAAAAAATAAATAAGAACGATAAAATGTCTGTGCACTCGTATCCTTTGGGTCGCTCATTTTTAAGGGAGCGGAGAAGTAATTTCGAGGCTGAAATATAATTCACGCTGAGAAAAGCTCCCCCCCCTTTCCTGGCAAGGGTTCTCAGAGACGCTTTCCTTGAGACCACTGCACTATATAGAACGCCGTCGGGAGGGCGAGAATCGTAGGGAAAAAATCCGATAGAAAAAATTGGCGACGTAGGATTTCCGACACGAATTTTAACATTACATGCTTCGCTTTCCTTCGCATTCCCGCAAAACGACTGGAAGGTTGCTCGGAAAAGGCCTAAAACCAGGACGCAACCGAATAACGAGTAAGAGGAAAAAATATTAACAGGCAAAAAAAAATAAACTTCATAACCCGTTTGCAACTCTGAAATTACTTACACTCCCAGATCCACGGATGAAAAATCGGTTAAAGCTCATTATTCTGGCATTCCGGGACAAAAAATGACGTGGCTTTTTTATCCTGGCAACAGTATACGCGACATGCAATACCCGAAGAATGATATAAGATTAAATTTTTTTTTGTTTATAGGTACATGACCCATGAAAATTTTCCTTGCGACGGCAAAAAGGGGAAATGAACTGAGTAGGATGTTGCGCCAAGTCATGAAAATTATATTCTGGCTCCTTAACGTTCGTTTAAATTCTACAACAGTGCATGATCGCATGTAAAGTGCATCCCTCTCATTAACAACTAAAACGTTTATTAGGATGATATTCCATGTACAATCATTAATTTCGGAACTATATTTGCGATATTTTCCGTTCAAGAGTAGCTGGGGTTAAACCTGACAATCTTGAAGTATGAGATGGAGGGTGTTGATGGAGCGAGGATATTTACCTCCAATTTAATTAACCACCAAGGGGTTAATATCCTTTGTGATTCAATAGCGATGAAAGACCTGATTTGACGAAAATACTCCAATGAATAAAAACAATCAACTTCCAATTCGCTCAATCTCATCTCTTTCTTCCATCACTTACGCTCCCAGACAGATTCCTTTTCGCCCAAAGATCCATGTTTCCAAACCTTCTCCTAATCTTCCAATCCTCTTAGCTTCCTCTTTCAAATAATTCAAAGACACAAAGCATTCGAGGAAAGATCTCTCCGAACGCTTAATCTTACGGGCTGGATTAAAGAGGAGAAAATTTACTGCCATGCGGAAGATGGCTAAGGCGAAATGTAAATAATGTTTTGGGCCGTGGAAATAACTTAAAAGGAAAACACTTTATGGAACCCGTAGACCCAAAATCTTCTCTCTTTTTTTCCGGCTGGCGTCGCGTCGCACGGAAATAAAACCTCCGCAATATAAAGTTGACTTCTTGTTTTTTTGGAAATCTTTTTCATGAGCGTAACCTCTTTAAGGTGCGCGGAAAAACCTTTTAAAGTCACATAATAATGGAATTCTGTGGGATATGAGGTAAGGAGCTCCCGAGTTTCCCGGGAATAAATATAGTTATTTCTTTTAATAAAGCCGTAATTGCATTCCTAGGCCGTTACTTTTAACGTGGCCCGAGCGAGTCATGGGTTTGCTTAAAAAAGCGACGAAATGAGAAGCATAAACGCCTCAGCACTCTTAACGAAGTTGGAAACGGCCCCCCCCCCCCCTTCCCTTACCCCTTCAGGGGTTCATTCCAGACCGAACTAAAAACGAGAAATATGAATAATTTCGCGATTAAGTGAGCAGTGAAAGGAAGCGGAGAAGTTGTCCTCCAACGGGAGCTACCACGAGTTATCGTCAGCCATTAAATCCTTGATAATTCTCTCTCGAGTGTTTGAAAAGATATTCATCGCTCAAGGGATATTTATAGTCATTTCCCCCGGGGTTACCCAGCTCCTAGCGGACTTCTGAAGACGAAAATCAAAGTTTTAGTCGCATTTCATCCGCCTATAGACCACCCTTCGTCCCCTGTTCGAGGGATGTCAATAGCGTTATTCCCCAACATGCCTTTGAAATATCGAATTACATGAAATTCTCCGTACATAATATGATTGTAATGAGTGTTCAAAATTAGTTAGTTTGCATGCAATACATAATGACGACTGGTTTCGTGAAATGATTCAAACTCATTATTTTAACATATCCCTTCTAGCGTTGGCGAAGGTAAGGGTCTCATTGCGAGAATAACATTCACAAGGGACCACGGAATAACGTCCCTTTGAACGGACGGAGTGCTGTACTTGAAATACCCCACCATAAAGCACTCTAGCAGGGATCGGACTGTCTCTGAAAATTCCGGGAATTGAACCCGAGACCACGGTGTGGGAAGCCATCACTTTAGCCACCATCCAAAAATATTCCTTTTTGTAATACGCCCGTGGACACGTGATTTTATTATTTTAGTCCCGGGAATAAAATAATAATATCGTAGACGCTTGTGAAGTACTAAATGTGTAGGAACTTTGTCCCTGCCCCAAGTCAACTTCGCCGAACATTCGTCCGTTTAGCAATATGTCGCCAATTTCTTTACCCTCATCGTTGAAAACGAAGTCCGCTGCAGGTCGCATTCCTAAATTATTAATTACTTAACCTAGGCACTCGTTAGAAATTCATTCATGGACCATACCGCAGAGTACGATATTTAGCGGACGATGCAGTGAGAAGAGCATCTGCTGGTGAGGCCACCTTGTCCAATATACTTCCGATTTGGCCTTTCATCATATTCATGCGATGAAAATTTCATTGGCCCGAACTTCCTATCCATACTAATCGAAAATACTCCGTCAAAGAGTCGCGTGACTCAATTTATCGAAGGAAAGAAAGATCAAACGGATGCCATGCATTTAAAATCTTCCATGCATGGTGATTAAAGTCGAACGTGATTGGTGGCGGTTTCATTTCGGAAGCACGATGGATTGCGGAGTGACCGCAGGTGATGCATGCACGGAAGGAGGCAAAGTGCATCCGGATTGGAAGGAGGTACTTAATCGCAAATTTCCAATCACGCATCCCATTACTCGCCATTATGAATTACCCGAACGCCCCTTTCCACTATGAAATGCCGAAATCTAAATCTAAATGAATGGAGGTCACATTAAAATGTTGGCGTAAATATAAGAATTCACCACAATCACTTAACTGTAGAATCACTCACCATAATGCCAAAAAATCATCCATAAAAATACGTATAATAAATCATTTTTTATGTTTTGTATAACTGATAGTGTTAAAAAACGCAATCAAGGAAAAGGGACTGAAATTCTGCCCCACATTGAAAAGCAAACTCAGAATCAAATATTTTGTTCACACGTCGGAGAGAATTAAAAGAGACAGCAACCTCTGAGGTCATTAAACGTAAAAAAATTACCCATGAAAAGAGTCATAGGAGACAACATGACTTAAATTTTGCAGAAGAGAATAGAAAAGGAGGTAGCACACACATGACTCTCCACCAATCATGTAATTTTGAATATATGCACTAGTTTTAGCAACTTTAAGACAAATATTCAACGAGAGAGAACGGTTATTGGCTTTTGCTAGTTGCCGGCACCAGTATTTTGACATGCTGGTTCCGACTTCACTCCTCAGCTTACTTCTTCAGTTTTTATATCAACGCTACGTCTACTCATAATTAACCTGCCATTTCACGCGTTTCTTTTTCCTTCGAATGTTTTGTCAATCCTGAATATCCTCTATAAGTCCTTTAATTGATTTAATGTAGCTCTCTCCCATCAGCTAATCTACTTTATCGCCTACACAATTTTTCTGCTATAAATTCTTCATCACCTGCTTTTTATGAATCACAACCTAGGCCAACTTCTTCCCCTTCCACCTGTCCCAACGATAATTTACATCATGTCACTCTGACTCATGATGTAACAAGTTGCATAGCCGCGTCCTTCAACCAAAGTATTCAAAAGATTACTTTCTCTTCAAAGAGTTTCCGCATTACTCACACGATTTATGCATTAGATCTCCGTCATTCCTCTTTAAAACCACGTTTCGAAAGCTTCAGACCTTGACTTCTCCGTTGCTGTCATCGTCCATGCCTTACTTCCATAATATGTTCCAAATGTAAGCCCTAATTAATTGCTTCCGGACTTCACTTAAATTCTCAGTAGCATAGAGATATCTCTTTTTAAGGAATTCCCTCTTCACTTGCGCTATTCTAACGACTATTTCCTTCTTGCCTCGTCCATCATTGGTCACTCGGCTGGTCAATAAGCAGATCTCCTTCACTTCCTCAAGTTGGAGGTCTTCAACTCTTCTCCTCTAATCTATAGCCTGTACATCGTAAGTTGGCGCAAGGGCCCGCGAAGTACCTGAGAAGCGAGCAAAGGAAAGGACCGACAAAAAAACTGTATGGGACCGACAGACACAGGTAGCTGCTGGCGGGTCCGTTCGCCCGTCCCTTTCCTCCTCCCGACGAAGGCAACTAGCACCTCTAAAGGCCGTCTTACACGAGGCATGTACTTACTTGCATAATCTGACGTATGTACGAAGGCGCAGTCAAAACTGCGTCGTGTAAAGCGGTGAATTGCTAGAAAACATGAGAGAATGCGTGGACGTGAGATGGGAAAATAGCCCCTGTTATAATTTCGTTCATGCATTCGCGCAATTCCACGCCATTTTAGAAATTATTGCAGTTCTGACCTGCGCAATTCCGTCCCTCGTGTAAAACGGCCATAATAGAATTATTAACTTTTTTGGCTTTTTCATAATATTTCGATCTAAATAGCATATTTGAAAAGTAATAAAAGGGCTAAGAAGAATGACATAAAACACGAAGTGTTCCGATCATAAATAACGAAATGGTTGAAAGTTATTTTTTAACCGCTTTACTGTAAGTTTTGTTTTAACTTTCGACAACATCCAACGGACGAAATGTTGTATTTTAAGGCCCACACAGCAACACACTCAAGCAGGTATCTACATCTAAATAATACTCTGCGAGACCTCTCACCCAAAAGGGTGTTTGGCAGGGGGTGATCAATCACCAGCATGAATGAGGATTACCACGTTTATACCAGACCGGAGTGCATTTGGGAATTCTTATGCATGGCTACCGGTTATAAAAATGACACGCATATTGAAATATTATACTCCCACATTCGGATTGGGCAGCCTCCGAAAAATATGCGCCACAAACGGAATTAGAACCCGAATCCACAGAGGAGAGGGAGTATTAGACACACTAACCATCGACCCGTGGCAGAAAAACAGGAATAGGAATCGTAATAGGGAAGAAAGAAGATGGACAAATGAAGGGAGGATAGGGGGATGAAAACAGCGAGAAGGGATTAAACACGAAGGGATGAACTGGGAAGTCGGGAGAAATTGAAGCGATCGGACGTAATGAACGTGGAGGAAAGAGGAGAGGGATGTGGAATGGAATTGGGTGGAGAAAAGAGGAGACAAGGCCTGAATCGAGAAGGAAACCTTTTATTTCGTCCTATTTGCTCCGAGGCCACGCAGTGCTAGCGGAGAAAGAATCGCATCAGAAGAGGCAAAAAATAAAACAAAAACACGGAAGAGGCGGGATGGTACTTGGGGCCTTAAAGTGTAAAGGGGAGGCACGGAGGGAAGTGTGGGCGAGAGGAAAAGATTGGAATGCATAAAAGGACAGGGCGAGCTACAAGGAGGAAACGCAAGGCGGAATATAAAATTGCAAGTGAATGGGAATAGAGGTTTAAGAGCAAGAGGAAAAGAAGGTCCAGGAAGGGAATAAGATGGAATGGATAAAGAGGCGGACGGTGAGGTCTTTAACAAGCCTCACTTAGAACGACTTATCTCGACGTAACTTAGCTTGACTTCGGAAGCGAGGTGTTAAGAATAGCGTCTGTTAGTTCCCAGTAATTTAATTTATAGACTCGACTTAATTATTAGCTGAACAAGTATCAAATTTGTATCATTCACAGATATTAGCGATGACTTCAAGGTTTGCCTGTTAACAATCCTACAATTATTGAATATATTTACAATCACCTTGATAATTAATTAGCGTGGTCAGCTGTAAATGAAAAAAAAATATTCCAAGCTATGGTCTGGGGTTTAGTAAACGGAAATGTACGCCAAGCTCAGTTCTAAAAGGCTTGAAATTCCGAAAACAAGGTTTGAGGGAACAACTGAAGAGTAATATATGCGATTAGAACTAGATGCTTGTGTGAGAGCAGTGAGTAAACTGGATTTATAATGTAGAGTACAGGATATGCAAACAATTAATTCGAGTTTTTGTCGCAGAAATTAGCTTCGAAAAATCTCTAAACATACTTTCGCATGCTCAATTATGTTGCTTCATATTCATAAATATGGAATAGTATTAATAATCCTTAATTAAAAAGATGCAGGATTAACATTTGCAGCCCCTGCAAGATCTTTTCCTTTTCTGGGATCGTAATAGTGCTTTAAATCATGTTGAAAACGAAATAAAATTTCACTTTCATTCATGTCTTTCCTCAAAGGCATCGCTGAAATTCAAAATGCCTCGAACTGACCACACGGCCTCTACTTTTCCTTAGAATACGTTTTAAAACTTTGCGTGCGGTTGTGCTAAAGTTAAGCTACGAAAAGGAAAGACGCAACGACCTACAACAGGGACGCCTCTTCCCCCGAGGTTGTCCTTAAAAAAAGAATAAAGAGTCGATGGGGGAGAAGGTGGAGGGATGGTGGCGAATTGGATTGGGATTGCAAAGTCGTAAAGGCGGATGTGTTAAGCGGAAATAAACGGACGGCATGAAGGAGACAAAGGAGAGATGAAGAGCGCAGGAGGAGAAGGCGAATGGAGTCCTTCGGAAAAAGAGCGAGAACTCAAGTGTGTACGGGTTCCGAACGGATTTACGGTTCCTCCTCGTTTCATCTCATCTGGACATCCCCCCCCCCCCTGCCGTACCGGGTAGCCACCACTCTCACGAGAAGGGGGGAGGGAATGTTTCCAAACCAGATTTTTTCCTCGAATTATTTCGTCGAGCCGAAACTTTTCAGGTCCGTCCCTCTTTCACGACGGATTATATTTATCAAGAACGAGAGAGACTGAAATTTGCGGACAACCTCTGGAGCTGGGGAGTTCTCTTTTTTTATGGGTTTGTGAGGTTCGATTAAATTAAACCAATCCCGTCGAACCGACTCTTTTTTTTTTTCAAGATTACCGACGCCAATTTCAGTAAACTTCACGACACTATTATATGAATCCAATTTTAAAGCTTGAAATTCACAAAAAGTTACAACCAATGTATTTGCATTACCTTCGGTAACCATAATCGACAAGTTTTCGCAGATATATCAGCAGAGCAGAACAGACAGACGCGTGATATGCAGAGCTAGAGTCAAGTCAATACGAAATATGCAAGAGGAGAGTCGCAGAGGAACAAGTAACATTCACGAAGGTCATTCCCTTATTTTCAACAAAAAATTGTTTAAAATCCTTTACTGACCAATATTCCAAGCATTTTAAACATGCTTGCCGATTATGCTTAAATAATAATGCTACCATTTACCACCACAAATATTATCGCATTTAATGATGTCATAGGTAAAAATCCGTTTATTTACATACAACCAGCATAGCATTTAGCAGGGCAGTGCCTGAAGTATTGCCTCCATAACGTCACATCCGGAGATTTCCAACTCTTGCATAACTCTACTTCTACAGAACGGTATATTTCTAAAATTATTATTGTTGTTATGTGCCGTTAGAAGCCAAAATGACCTCCCTGGATGAGTAGTACTTCTTTAATTACCAATATTAAATGCTCCCGCAAGGATACTCCACGAAAGTGGCAAGCAATAGAGGAATAGAACTAGGATGCTCTTCAGGAGGGAATACAAGTTAAAATCGCACTGGGGCAGTCTTAAGTACGTGAAGAAATAAACCGAAAGTCGTAAAGAGAGTCCTTGTTAAACAGAGTGAAGGAAGAAAGGCAGAGACACTGCATGAAATGCGGAGAAGAACAAAAACCAAGGGAATTAATGGAAGCGTTTTATTCTCTTACTTGAGTAGGGAGCTGAGCATTATAAGCGTACGATATTTTTGGAGCTCTAGAGCGGCGGGCAATTGTGAGCTTGCCCCTGAAATAAAAACGGTCCAAATGGGTGTCCTGGGCCGGAGCTTAAACCTGGGATTTCACTCCTTATTTTCACAGCTTCCCGGGCGTAAACTTAATAGGCGGAGAGGGAAAAATAGTGGAGTTGAGATGCGACGAATACACTCCGTAAAATGGACTTGTTCTACATCCTCAGGATAAAAATAGTTAAAATATAATACTACTCTAAGATCCTCGAGAATTAATTGATATGCAAATAAGGACGAAAAACTCAAATGATACCAATAATGGATTCACTCCTTTTTCATGTAAAATACGATAAAAGTAATACCATCAAAGAACCGTATTTCAGTAAAATGTATCCTAAATCATCAGTCCTTAAAAGTACAAGAATTATCTTAAAGAGTTTACAGTGAATGATATTCTAGACAGAGTACATTTAATCCTTATCAGAAAATCAGTGAACGAATTTTATTTATGATTTAGGTGTAAATACTAATAAATAGCCAAATAATTCTTTAGGATAAAAGACAACACGACATGCTCTCCTGAATACGTAATAGAATAAGAACATAAAAATGAAAGAGTTAACACTTGCAAGAGAAGAGGAGGGGAAAAAGGAATGGGACTGACGATTGCTTTTTATACCGAAAATTGTCGCTGACCCTTAGCGAATATAGAATAGGAATTAAGGTATGCAGAGCTTAGTAGAGAATTTCGTAACTCATCATAATGATGGTGATGTAACCTATTTTAAATTCGTAGTAGTTCCCTTTAACTTCCTCACAGAAAACTCTCCTGTTTGATAAAGAAAGAGAGAAATTGCTACGAATGAGTCCAACAATCGATTTAAGAAATCTGCCGCTTTGAAAAGTAAATTCACGAGGCTCGTCAGCTTCCTCTAAAATATGGGAAAAATATTTTTTACAAACATTCCTCAAAAATAAAGGATATGATTGTCGCTCAAAATAAAGCAAAGCTACTCATTTCCGGCTATTTTTAGCAAGAATTTTCTTCCTTCTCCCCTCCATTGATATGGCGACACAGTGTTGTATTATTGAGGGTACTTCTTCAACTGCTTCAATATTTCAGGAAATATCTTAATAGTAATAAAAGGCAAGATACGACAAACATAATGATTTAAACCTCTAAAAGAAAACGGTAAAAATTCAAATGCGTACAACTCGCTGGGGGTACATCAAAATGAACGCTACATCACTTTGCATGCGAACACACAATGGTATTGCAATTAAACTCCGACCAGATTGCAAGGACTACTCCGAGGGCAGAAACGATTAAAATCCAAAATGAACGTGAAATCCAATTACGATGAAAAATACTTGGTGAAACTACGTCTGCTGGTTTTCCACAGCTATGCAGTCCCACGAGTACGCCCCCGAGCCTGGCAGAAGTGTTGGGCAGAAGAAGTTGGCCCAAAAACCTCCGTCACCCAGCTACAACTCCGACTTATATTCTCCTCGAGAATTCCCTCCGAACCAATTGATTCCAGCTCTTCTTAAAGTCCGCATGAATGCACTCTCCTCACATAATAACCGCATAGTTCCTGTAAACTTGGGCAGGGGGTGCGGTCACTACGGTTCGCATTTCATCCCAACGCCCCGGCGTAGCCAGGCGCAGTACGATGGGCCAACGGGGAAGTTGTGTCCGAGGGAAGATGATGGTGCCCGACCGCCGCAGGGAAGGAGAATTTTGGACAAAACTGGGAGTTGGGCAAGAGTTTCAACGCTCTCAATGCAGGACATGCGCGATGGTGGAGAGGAGATGCTGTTTTCCATTCAGGGCTAGTGATGGAAAAATCGATTTCGATTAAAATCGAGTTTTAATGGTCAATGAAATCGAGGAAATCGAGGTCGAGCCATGATCTCCGAGTTTCGATCCAAACTCGATGTTACAACTTCGATCTTTGACTGTTTCGTTTGATTTCAACAGCGCCACAAATGGCCCATGATAACGTCATGCGTCCAGAATGAAAGACTTCCATCAAAAGTATTTGCATTGTCGTTTATGACAATTACCCTGCTCTAGGGGTGGTGAAACCATTGTAAAAATAAATTTTTATTCTATTATGAGCATAGAACAATTCGCTTCACACATTATAACCCAATGCTGCTTCTAAGCAGCGTCAAAAATGCATAAATGATCTGATCCATTCAGGAAATATCTAAACTAAGTATTTATTTTGTGGTGCTAATTGTAATGACTAATAATTTAGCTACCAAGATATTCATGATTGAGTGTAAACTTTTCAAGTTTTCATGATGAAAAATCTTGAAAATTGAATTCTCCCAAAAGTAGCTCTGGGTTAGAAAGGGTTAAGTAGCATGGACAATGGATACATCCCTTTTACTATCAGTCCCCGCTATCTCCATTGCAACCCAAAAGCCTTCTCTCCCCTCCCTCTTGCCTACCCTCTCTGCCCTCACAATACCAAGGGTCACGGACCAAGGAAGGAGGCGATGAATATCCGATTTCCTGCCGAAACTCGTCCCAATTTATTTGACCGAGGTAATTTTACCGTCATTAATCGGCTTACGGGCCGTGACCACGAAGCGCGAACTTAGCCCAACACAGAGTTTAGCGAATCATCTGCTTCGTTAAAACTGCACACCACGCTCTGTGGGAAGATAGAATGTTAAACAGAGGCGTATTGAAAATATAATAAATGCCACGTCAAACAATATTCTGTACAGTTTGTTTTAAGTAGATAAGAAGAAAACCATTATTTCATGGAGAAATTATTACCTACGAAACTCGTTCAACAAAGTTCAAAAATGTAAAGTATCATCAGTTATTGGCGATGAGAGTGAAATTTTCTCAGGACTAAGAATTTTCCATTCACGATGGAAAAAGAAAATTATGTATCTTAAACAAATTTTATTTTTGCATTTCTTTTCGTAACACATTTAAAACTGACATGAAAGCAACAAGCTACAGAAAAAAAGAAAGGTGAAGTGCATGCATAATTGTCTATGAGAAAACTTTGTAATACTTGCAAATATTACAGCAATGATTTTAAATGAAGGCAAAAATGATTGTAGAAATCGTATTTGAATGTAGCAATTGAGAAAACAAATGACCAAATAATACGCTTGAGCGACTTTAACATACACAATATCTCAAAAATGGAACACAATTCCATGAAAGCAAGGCAATTTTGCATAAAAATAGGAGGAATTTAACGGCCATTTATTGCATTGGAAAACTGTACATATAAACTGTATAAAAAGCAATTTATGTTTGAAAATTGCGGTGACCTTTGAATAGGATAAGAAAAAATAGATGCAAACCGTAAAAATAAAACAAAAACGAGAATTGTAAGGGTTGGGGCTTTCACTAGAGGCTGAGTCCATCTACTGATCGTATTACGAGTATTACGTGAATTAACCAAGCGAAGCTTCACATTTAGATACCTCCACTGCATAAACGCTCAGCGATCGCCCACCGAATCCAATCTGCTCATCTAGTACTACTAGGGCTACTAGATGAGCGGATTTGGTTCGGTGGGCGATTGTTGACCGTTTGTACAGCGGAGGTATCGAGTGATTACTATGACGACACAGAGTTGAAATACCGACGGGGTTGCAAACTTTTTTATCGAATATTGACAGCATATCCATGTTGATGAGGTCACCAAATTCACGTGAAAGTTCCGAATGGCGCGAAAACACACATTTTTACAACTCCGCCACTTAAGTGGAAGGTTTCGATGACCGCAGCAATGCTGGAATCATTTTCCCACGGCCACAAGAGAGGCCCAAGTCATTACGGCGGAAGAGTTCCACTGCTGACGCAGGACATTGAGTTCATTAAGGATACATGAGCAATTCCGACTGAGATAGGAAGGTCGAGGGAGAGAAAAAAGGTCTGGATAAAAATCCGCCTACGTCACTCTGGCCTCTCTCCGAAATTAGAAGAGCGAAAAATTAAGGAGTGGACCCGACGAAAAAATCCTCAACAAGGACTAAATATTGATTTATTCCACTATCACGCCGCTAAAAAATGTATGATCCATGTAAACTTACCTTAGCTGGAATAGCATTACAATTATACAGTGACGTAAAAATAGTGAAGGAATACATTTGAATAATCCACTAAAGGATATATGAAGAGGAGCCCTTGGGCCTGTTTCTTGTTCTTTCTGGCAATAGCCAACGCGATTTGTCGAAAAGATTGGCGAACGGTGACTTAATTCGTATGAAATACAATGGTTTTATGTTCAACTACGGAAAACGACTGATGAATTAGCAATATTTTACAACAATAATAAATGTAGCAATTTGATGGATACACGAAACAAAATATTGCATAATTTATGTTATAAATTTGATTTGACCTTGCCAACGTGCTTCGCGATGTTCAATTGTTTCGGACTGCGGAGGCGGTGTGTTGATCGCTGAAATTATCTTACGCCCATTGGTAATTCGTCTCTGTTTACGTCACAATATTTCAGCAAGTTACCCGGACTGAAGCGACAGGCGGGGCTAAAAGAACGATAATAATCGCAGCGAAAATTTTCGCTTCGCTTCGAGTTGTCGCGGCGAAGCGAAGACCCGGGCGAAAGGAGAACGAGAATCAACGCCCTGACCTTCCACACCTTGAGCAAGCATTCATTTCATATCGGAGGATGTTACTGATCTCAACTCCCCCTGAAAAACCCCAGATTCCATCCTAAATGTCACCTTTACCTGAAAGACGCACAAATGATGAACTACTACTGGGGCCGTCAACCTTTCACCATGCAGATAATTTTTCCCTCCTCGGCAGGCGAAACAGAAAATCGCTCCGACGTAATGGACGATTTGATTTTTTCACGCTACGTAAACCGCGCGGGGATCAAAGTTAAGCGGGGCCGTGTTCGAGAGGGGGAGGATTCATTTCCCGAGGGGTTTTACGGAGAGGTGATGGCTGGGACGCCTCTTTCGAGGGGAACGTGCCGACACACACGCCGACTTTGACGCGGCGGCGCTGGGAATTTGTTGGTGGGGCACATCCTCGGAAGGTGTTCGAGAGAGAAAGGGAACGAGGGTCCCTTTAAGGGTTCTGGAAGGGACCACCTCCTCCTCTTCGTCCCGTTGACTCGCTCAGGTGTCCCTGATTGGATTCCCTTTTGCTCTTGGGCCGAAGGAATTCGATTCTTCCCCATAACTTGCCTCTCTTCCGTAGCGATCGTCGATTACTCAATATTTCCAACTCACATACTTCTGGTGTGTACGATAGAACGACTATGCCGATATGATTGTTTCATTTTCACTTACTGCACGAGAGAAATACCTAAGATATGAGGCTATTTTCCTCACATAGAGTACATGTGGTATCAGACAGGTTTTTAAGCGAATGGGGCACGACATTCTTGGATAATTTACATCAAGTCTACTATCAGAAGGAAAACTCTGACATCCGAGATGGAAAATATTACCTCGAAAACAGCTCATTCGAATTAGAAAAAAATACATTACGATAAATCGCGTTTATTTCTCCGTATACCGATTAAAAAAAAAAACTTTGCAAATTTTTAATTATTATAGTAATTTCGTGAACCCTCAGAAACGGATTAGCGGCGTATTTCTAGTTGTCGCTAGGATGCATCGCATTGACGCCTTTGTAGGAACAAATAGGATTGAGGCAAAAATTTCTTTTCTATATTTTGTAGCTAAAAGATTTTATTATGTTCATTAAAGTTTCATTTTATTAGCTCACTAGAATTTATGAGGATAGCTGGACGACCTAAGCAACAAATTTACCGCCCTCATTTACTCAGATTATTTAGTTCTAAGAAAAGGTTAGTGAAGAGTTTGATCTGGAGTGTAGCTCTCTACGGTGCGGAAACGTGGACATTGAGGAAAGACGACGAGAGAAGATTGGAAGCATTCGAAATGTGGGTATGGAGAAGAATGGAGAAGGTGAAATGGACGGAGAGGAAAAGGAACGACGAAGTGCTGGATATGGTTGGCGAGGAGAGGCAGCTTTTAGATGAGGTACGGAGGAGACCGAAGGTATGGATGGAGGGAGTACTTAGCGGGAAGGGGATGTTGAAAATGGTGTTAGAGGGTAGAAAGTTAGGGAAACGAGGGAGGGTAAGGAAAAGAATAGGATTTTTAGATAGATTGAAAGGGAGTCGGTCTTACAGTGAATTGAAGAAGGCAGCGCTGGAACGAAAGGGAAGCTCCCAGATCACTTCTTTATTACTCCATGGAAACCTGCCTTAATCGGTAGAATACTGTAATAATAATTTTTTCACAAATCGGGTTTAAAAAGTCATAACCAAGACAATACATCTAAGAAATAAAGCATCGCATGAAAATCCATCGGTTTTCAAATTCAACCCTGCAGGACGGCAACTGTAATCGCCACAAGTGAATTCCACACACAACGGTTCACACATAAGTGCACGCAAGCACAGGTCGGGAGAGAAGGCGGATGAAGAATGGATCTGCGTCTTTTCCACCTGAAAGAAAGAGGCAGAGCTCCCTCCTCTTCGGAACTCCTACTCTCAGCACTATTACTGAGATCCGACCCCCTTACCCCCCGAAATCCCACGCTCGAAACCCCCCAGGGGGTTCGTTGAGGGCGCCACAGAGCCTTCCTCCTTAATTACTTCTCCGGCGAACCGGCGCATTCACCGTCAGGGCGGAACAGGAGAGAAGATGGGGAAAATGCGAAGAAAAGGTGGAAGGAGACATCCATCCATCCACCCATCCCTCTTCATTTGCTGTCTTTTGCCACGTCGGGGTGAGGGGTGGTTGGGACAGGGGAGGGGCGAGACTCAGATGGGAGATCGACTCATTGCTCCAAACACCACGACACAGTTCCCTTCTCTCTCGTCAGCAATGACGCCGTTTTGATTTTGTAACACTCTTGCAACTGTTAACCTATCGTCATCAAAATGTTTGCAGCACTCTGGAATTTATAAACTGCATTTGTAATGGAAACTGATGGATGGACCTTCCTCCGAATGGTTGGACATGGATAGGTATATTCATGGGAGTACATTGGGTACTTATGAAGAAGGAAATAATTATAAACTGTGATAGAGTTATCCCTATTCAGGGCCATGAGGCATATCGCGGCCGATAGCATTAGAGAGGATTTTCAAATATCATTCATTAATTACATTCATCAATTAAAAAAGGAGCATGGAGACCAATTTGAGACAGTCAATCTGCAGTCATCTTATGTTTAATTGATCATGTAAACCGTAAAAAAATGAAGTGTAGAGCTCATGTGCAACTTAGCAGGCACGAATACATGTACTATATCATTTGGGAATATGTACATCAATTCAAAATCCCTCCCTCTTCATTAGTTATTTTCTTACGCCGTCAACGAGAAGTCGGTTGGAGTAGTCGCCGGAGTAAGATGGAAGTGACAGTAGCTGGCATTGGATTGTGAAGATAGCGAAGGACAGCCACCTCAACCAACCCCGCGAATGGCCATCAGGGCCGTCGAACTGTTCCCCGCTCAACCCCAGTGGCAATGGCATAATTTCATCCCTATCGGTGTCTGATTACTCTAAGATTTGCATACGGTTGAGCGCTGTTATTGAAAATATCCGGGTTTTAATAGCTTAATCTATGCATTAAGTCTTTAGCCTCACTTACCAAATTCTCTCACTTCCAGACGAAGCTAATCCCTTTTTACTTTCTCTCTACACTAGTATCAAATGTACTCTTTCACATTCAGAGAAAAATTTTCTCTCCTTTTTTTCTTCATGCATAGTTATTGATAGTTTATTAAAAATGTTTCGTTCATAGTTTCTGGTTGTTGTAGCAATGTAGTAATGTAAATTAACTGCAAGAGAACAATTTTCGAAATTTACAAATAGAATAAATAAATGACTCGTGATGGACACAACCCTCAAATGTGCAGAACAGAGGCAAATTAACGCAGGTAAGAATGCTTAGAATTTCCGAGGCGCATGTGTAATTTGCTAATTTAAAACTTTTTTGTGTTAATAAAACAGGATACGAGTCACTAGTAATTAAATATGAGATCTATCGATAAACAATATCTTTTGTCGGTGACTTACATGAAACCAGCACTGGTAAGTGATGAAGTTCGTAAAATGATTAAAGAGTGTCACTAGAGTGTTTAATCGGCCTGAGTCGTTATTATTGATCCTCTCTTCGTTCGCTAACTTTTCCCACGGTTGCTAGCGCAACGGAGGGACGCTAACGAGATGGGAAGGAAGGGGGTAAGAGGAGAGATTAGATCGACTCATCCCACGCCGCACGCAACCCCAGGCCCCCTTCGCAAGAAAAGTTCCGTCTTGTCCCAACCGACATGGATTTCGTTGTATTCGTCGAAAGGATGAGAAATATCATTGGATCTATGCGCGAATGAGTATCTGGCGTTAAAAATACCCACAGTTCATGAAAACAGGGGCATGATTGGTTTAAAATTCAGAAATGACTCGTAATGAAATAGAAAAATGTAGGCAGGATCAAAGGTTCCCGAAGAGTAAATGTTTTGATCGTTGCCAACTCACCAGGGGCTAGTAATTACAGAAAAAATATTAAATGAATATGATTACCAGCAATAAAATTTAATTCACAGCACATCATAGTCGACTAGGATACCGAGAAGTCCTTTTTGGTTCATTTCCAATTGAGCGTAGTATGAAATGCTCAGTAGCCATTACCGAGGTAAACTTCTCCACTACACCAATCTCCATGGAGACCTTGCTGTTGACGCTCAACATAAACATTTTCATCAGAGCATAATTTATGCATTGAGTGGACGGAATAATCACTATCATACTGAAATAGTAAGTGCGATAGTAGAACAAATGTCCTAAGGTCAAGTCAAATGATTTATTCAACGGTCAGTTTCACCCTTGGTGTCAAAGGAATATTACCCGTGCGCGGGACTGCGTACGAAGTTATTTTCAGGCAGAGTTTTAGATCACAGCAGAAGTTCATAAATATACTATGAAGAGTGGAAATTCAAGTGCCAGGCAGTAAGTGTAAGCTGCGACGGAGAACGAAACTTTGAAAAGATTAATAACATTTACCTTGCGCTATTTTTGATAGCATTGTACAAATGTCTGACAGCGTCACATATATGATTCATCGACGAGGTAAAATTTAATTTTCTACATGAGAATATAAGAAACTCTTTCCAAAGACTAACTAATAATCACGGAGTGAGGTGCGATGAACAACTAAATTTGTTTTCAAAAAGCTATGATTAAAAACATAGAAATGCATAAGTAGGAAATTATTTTTTTTTCATCTCATCATGGCCTCATCAATTACTGGTAAAATAATTCTTGGAGTATAGGTCATATACATTTGACCTATACTCCAAGAATTATTTTACCTTAAGTAGGAAGTTGCTAGTGAAAATTTAAACACCGCTCTTTTATGGGTTTTTGTGTTCTACGACCATAGCAATAGGTTAGCATTAGAAAAGGACCTCGTTGCCATAAATGACTGGTGCAGTACTTGGGAATTAGAATTAAATCTTGAAAAGTGTATGGTGACGAATTTTTGGGAAAAGGATATATCTTCAAGAAGTCGCTACTCCGCTAACGGGATTCCACTACCAAATGCCGAATTCGTTAAATACTTGGGGGTCACCATTACCCCGGATCTTTCGTGGGGTAAACACATACATGAAGTATGCGGGAAAGCTAACCGTAAACTTGGATTTGTAAAGAGAATTCTCGGTAAATGCCCAAAAAATGTGAAAGAAATAAGCTACCTGACTTTAGTGAGGCCTCACTTGGAATATGCTGCTAGCGTGTGGGACCCGTATGAAGTGGGACTAATACCTGAAATCAATCGAGTACAGCGCCGGGCGGCCAGATTTGTGATGGGTTGTTATGACAAAAAGTGCAGCGTTTCCAGTATGTTACACGAGTTAGGACAGGAGCGTAGATCGAAATATAGGCTTAACTTACTTAGGAAATTCGAAGGAGATATTTTCTCAGACGACGTGAATCGTATCCTTGGTTTGCCATCGTACTATAGTAGACGCGATGGACTGCAAAACAGAGAGATTTAAAATGTCATTCTTCCCTCGTACTATTAAGGATAGCAACGTTGTCTCAATTGATAGGATTAATGGTGTCGCTCGCTAGGATCACTAACTGCATGTTTTTTCATAGTTCTAACCTTGCATGTATTTGCTCTAGGAATTACTAACCACTAGCATTTTTTTTTGAATAAGCATGTATATTTTTATAGCATGCGTAATATATCTATGATCGTGCGGTGTGCATGTGGCGGTCCTCTTGCATGCTGCATGTTGGTGATTTGTCACCCCCTGCCAATCACCCTAGAGGTGACTCGCAGGGTATTATGTAGATGTAGATGCTCTCAAAAGCGAGTCTACGTGTGCCTTCTGAGTGAGTCACTGCCGGGGGATCATGCCAAGGCAAAGGCACTCTCACTCTCTCTCTCTTAAGCTCTCTCCATCGATACGAGAGACCTGATGAGTCAAGCGAGTGACACCGGACGCCTAATTCAGAGACCAATTCGGTGGGTGACCTTTCGATGCCCCGCTTTGTAACGCCAAGAGAGGCAGACGGAAGAGACGAGACCGGAAGTGTTGGCCGAAGGAAACAAAAGCAAGGGAGTGGCCACACATACTTCCGGAGCCCAAGGCATTTCAGCAGAGATCCTCGTAATGGGACATCCTCAAGTAACATCCCTGCCACCGCACCACAAAAGCACTGCCATCCGGGAAACATTAAAACTAAATACCTAAAAACATCCTGACAATTTTGGGGTTGAACGCCTTCGTCGTTCATGAGGTTAATAATATGCCTTATCTCTCAGCTAGTGGACTCCAAAGACACTGTAACAAGGGTACCAAAGTATTACATTACAAATTAGGGTGAATTGCTTCCTTGCGCGACCTATTTACATTACTAAGAAATTAAAAAATCAACTTAAAAGATGACATAACTGCGGAATCAGATACTTATTTCATATTCCTTATGATGTACCTACACTTTACATTATTTTATAAGGTGATTGAATATCGATAAGCGACGGGAATATCAGGCATACTTGCATATGCATAAACTGATCACGACAACGTGTCCCAGCGAGTTGCATAGTACAATAATCTATTACGTCAACGCACCAAAAACATTGACAAGGAAAGCAGAGGTTTCATTTCTGCCAAAATTCAGAACTATTGGGTATGGTAGATATTTCGCTTCTTGTAGGATGCGGAATTCTTAACCGAATTTAAATTAGATTCTCTGTAAATATAAATCAGTTCTAGAAGCAACTCACCAGTTTCCAGATGTAATGCACTATATTTTTACCAAATATATTATACAATGTCGAAATTTCATGCACGCGAATAAGTATTTCATTCGTTACCTCGGTGTGAACGTGCGAATATTATCATTGTAATAAGCTCTATTCTTAAGGGCAAATGTATTGTGTCATTCATCTAAAATGAAACTGTTCAGTTATATCTTGTCTTATTTCAGTTTTCTAGCCTTCGAAGGATCATTGGATATTTCCAAAACTTTATCCATCAATTGACTCATTGAGTGGTTCAACCTTCAGGTTGGTTAGGATATCTGAAACTAGAGCTCACTCCGGACTAAGTCGCAGGTGCGTGAAGAACACACATCAAGTGCAGAGATGCCAGATTCATTTCCCAGGTCAACCTCACAAATTTGGGGATTTACAAGTATACTTGGGGGGATTCTGAAATCATTACTGAGATTTTGAACCCTGCTCTCTTACATCAACGTTAAGTCATAAATCGGAGGAACTTGAATCTAAAGAAAGTTACGCTGCAAAACGCTCAATAACTAAGAAATAAATGCGAACTGCAATGCGAAAGTTCAAGAAAAAAGTACTTGGCGAATTACTCGAAGAAAATCCTAAATCCTTTTGGCCGTACGCGAGAGAGCTTCAGGGAAAACATTCAACCGTTGATTCGTTAGTTGATAAAGATGGTAAACTTGTCACCGAAAATATTGACAAAGCTAACATATTAAACTCCCACTTCGAAAGTGTATACACTACTGACGATACTCAATTTAATTTAGACATTCCGCATACTGAGGAATCGATGGAAGAAATATCTATACAACGTGATGGGATAACTAAACAACTACAATCGATAGAGAATAGTAAATCTCCGGGTCCGGAGGGAATACCCGCGCGTGTCCTCAAAGAGTTAGCTCCACAGATCGCGCCTCACTTAGAGATCATATTCAAGAAGTCACTATCAGAAGGAAATTTACCGCTAGACTGGAAAATTGCAAGCGTTACACCCATATTTAAAAAGGGAAACAGACATGACCCATGCAAATACCGTCCAATTTCATTAACATCGATTATAGGCAAGATACTTGAGCATATCCTCGTTAGCAATATCATGACTTTCTTGGACAGACGTAACTTCCTCCATGGCTGTCAGCACGGATTTCGAAAAGGTAGTTCATGCGAAACACAGCTCGCGCTCTTTATTCTCGGTGTTCTAAAATCTGGTGAATCGAAAAGACAAGGTGACACATTAATTCTAGATTATTACCCTGCCTTTTTCCCTCAGTAGCTTTATCGCTCCAATTACTGAGACACAATGGTTCTTTCTTATCAATAAATTCATGTTAAAATTACCCGATTGCCATTTCATCCTATAGTTATCGTACGATTGCCATTTCAGATAATAGTAAAAAAGTACTACATTAATTGCTAAGTGCTTAAATGACAAAAATATCGCTGTATGGTAGATTATAGCACCTAGGGGTGCCAAAGCTTTCCTCCACTTTTAGTTCCAGTTGCAATTAAGATTGAGATACAAGCCACAATTATATAAATTTCTCTAATCCTAAAGAATCAGGACCAGTTGTGTCGCATGGTAACTGATACTCCAAAAGGATATTCCGTTCACCTAATCATCAAAAAGTACAAAGGAGATGTAAGAGAAAAAGAAAATGGCACGGAATGATCGTATCCAGCTGCCGAATAGGTAAGCAATTCTTTTCTCTCCGCCGTGAGAGCTTCAAGACGGCATCATTCAATGTAGCTCACAAATTCTTATTCCCATTGACGATATCAAGATGACGTGAGCACGTCCCGCGTGGTGGACGGCAGATAATCTCACTGGTCCTCCTTTTCATTGGTCATTAGGCCCAAGTGACTCCCTCCCGCTGTCACAGTGAGGGCAATCACTGATGCGTACCTCCGAAAGAGCATCAGCCCATTCTCCTTTCGGCAAAAGAGCGCGGTCCTCTCCGCGACGCGTCATTATCAAATGAAAAATCGTTTCCGGATGGTTAAGCTAAACGTCTGGGCTTAGCAATCGAAACCGTTACGAAAGCGACTCCTTTGGACTCGAATATAAAGGATCGTGGGTAAGCGGAGCGGCCTAAGGATAAATGCCTGTCAAGAGACCGCTTGATTATGACAAAATGGCCGCGGTTGTCATCGCAACGGATGAGCTTCCTTCGCGATGACGACAATGTCTGCAAACTCTTCATGGGATATATGTTATCGCGCTATATTCATATATATTATATATGCGCTTTGAAGAACTTATATGTTGTATACATAAGATTATATAGGTACTGAAGGTATAAGACTGAAATGACACAAAACGATATCACATTATGAATCTTATGTTCCTGCTTGGCCGACTCCAGCAGTAGCGTTGGTTTCCATTGTGTTTATTTCGATTGTTAATTTCATATCTATTACATTTAATACTGAAGGAGAAGAAAAGGAAACATATTTTAGCAAAAACTATTCATAACTCCTGCGCAGTCGTTGAAATGCTAGGGCAAAATTGGACACCCAACTTCCCCATTGTTGTGGGAGCTGAAACAGTTTGCAAGTTAAATGCTTACAAATACTTTTCCTTAAACCTCGAGCAGGCGCGCTGGCGTATAAAGTACGCCAATCATCGAAAACCAAGGATTTTAACATTGTACGTACATTCTGGTCTAGAATGGACTCGTGTATTCTTACAACGTACTTTGATTGTCTATAGTGCGAGTTTTCAAAGCTCGAAGCATTGTACCTGATTTATTTTAGATCAGCAAGAGGAACCCTACACCCGTGGCGTACAACGTACGCCGCGCGACCGGCCGTGTACCAACTATACCACCTGCGTACCTGTATAACTGTATCACCTGTAAATGTACAAGCTCGAACTAATTTCTACATATAAAGATAAATTTAAAAAAATCATGTGTTATCATATAAATATTGTGTCGTGGACAAAGTATGCCACGCGCCCGGTCGTGTAAAAATATCAGGCGCGCCAGCTCGAGCTTTAAAATATGATTCCTCTCCTTTGAGGATGAAACGAAATGGACATAACATTTCCAATCGAAATGCTTCGTGCTCCTCCTCCTATTTCCTCTGATCGAAGGTGACTCACATCCTTGCCTTCGGAAAGAGTCCAATGGACATGTTTCGCGCTTTTTCACGCTTTGTTGTTTTTGTTGTACTGATTGTACAGCATTTATAATCATCCACTTATAGAAAGTTGACAGGTAAATGAATACATTCATGCCAAAATCAAATCAATAAATAGATATATAGAACACAGAACACAAAACATAAAATAGACGACGACGAAAAAAAATACTGTGGGCGGAAAAAATCCCGAAGTAAAAATCGTACGTAAATATTCCATGGAATACAAAAAATCCTGATTTATATAAACATTAAGAATATTAATTCACATGAGATGCGATGCATTTTAAGATAACTGCACCAGGAAATGGATAAATAATTTTCCTAAATCCCCCACCAACGGGTAATTTACAATTCTTATTTTACCTGTTGTGGCAACATGAGAGTCGTAGCCAACGAATGTGCAAATGGTTGATTCACATATTATAATCATTACACCATTATTTATAGAAGAACATCCTTCTTTTCTTCCACTTTATTGAATACGATTCATTATTCGGAGATCGAGTCAATGGCGGTCATTCAAGCCTGAACTCCAAACCAAAGTCCAAAATTGAAAGCGAGAAACATTCCGAACTTTTGTCGAACGTAGAACTACCGATGTGAACATAAAACGAGACAGAAAAGTCTGCTCCATTCTTCCCACCATGCGATGAGGGGAACTTTATGAATTGCTACTCAAGCGGCCGGTGAAACTAAAAGTTGATGGGACGCGCGCGGCTACTTTCCAGTTCACCTCATTCCGCTTTCATTATCAACAGGACCCATGAATATTCATCAGCGCAAGGAAATGAGGGAAGGGAATTTCCATTTTTTTTAAAACGCTTAATTAGTTCCCCTCCTTTTTATACATATATATATATATATATAGATACGTAAAGCAAAAGGGAGACGACGTTCCGAGTAATACCGATCGATCCATGTAAAAGGGTTTAAAAAAATTTGTATCCTCATCAAAAACAAAATTTCTCCGCAGTATTTCGCAGCTATTCATCATTATTATCATTGCCTCCCCAGTAAGGTAAACCTCATCGAACGAACTCAAAAGAGAGTTTGCACATAGAAACATAAATAAATACTGGGGGGGGGGGGGGTTCGGTCCGGGAAAATAAGAGGAGCTGATATTTTCCCCTCGACCTTCGCGTCTGATTATCCAAAACCAGCAGGTAGCCACTCAGAGCAAGGGAAGAGAAATAAAACTTGTGTTTACGAAGTAAGCATTCTGCATGAACAGCCTCGGGATTTTAAAGGTTACTCCGCAGGCAGTTACTCAGTTCTTGGAATTTGAGCATTTGAATTCCTTGCTACCATGGTCGTCGATAAGAAGAATAACTCCCTACAGCGTAACTATATCATTCGGGGCACCCAGTTAAAGGCAGTTGAATCCGTGAAATATCTAGGGGTTTGACTCAATAATGATCTATCGTGGAATAAACATATTCGAGAAATAACCGGTCAAGCTAATCGTAAAATGGGTTTTGTTAAAAGAATATTAGGAAAGTGCGACGACAAAGTGAGAGAAATTAGCTACTTTTCCCTCGTTAGACCACATTTAGAATACGCTTCCAGTGTTTGGGACCCTCATGAAAAAGGCTTAATAACAGAGTTAGAACGCGTGCAAAGAAGAGCTGCCAGGTATGTGAAAGGTCGTTACGATAGTCTTGTTAGTGTAACTGACCTCTTAGATAAACTCGGATGGGAATCTCTGTCGAACCGTAGATTGAAAAATAGACTAAACCTTTTAGATAAATTCAAGAGCAGTGTCTTTTCTGACGAAGTTAACCATATCTTGCGGACGCCAACGTACTACGGAAGATCAGATCATATAAATAAAATAAGAGAGATAGATTGGATAGATTGCAGAACAGACAGATTCCGAATGTCATTTTTTCCACGATCGATAAGAGATTATAACGGCAGCAATAGAACTCGTAAATAGATTGCATGACTTGTAGTGTAGCCTACTAACCTATGTAAAACTTAATGCATGTTTCTGAATTTCTACTCTATATTCTATTTCTAACAGCATATAGTAGTGTAGTTTGTTATTATACGGGACGTTGTTTGGACGGTGTGGTGTGCATGTGGGAGTCCAAATGCATGCTGGTGATTGATCACCCCCTGCTAAACACCCTAGAGGTGGCTCGCAGGGTATTATGTAGATGTAAATGTTATGTAGATGTCGTTAGTTTTCGCCTAAATCAATACCAGTATCACTCACGAACACGAGCGAAAGATATATCGAACGTAAAATAATCCCTTTCGGCTGTAATTCGACCGTCAGTTGACCAAATAATTCATCTTTTCATAGCATATATTTTTTAATTGCACAGCATACGTCTGCAAATGTCTACGGACTATTTTCGCGACAATATAAATGACAAATGGAGGGTATGAGGCAAGCAGATATGAGCTGCACCATAGCTTAACAATACGAATTAAAATATCACGTGCGACTCTCACCTCACTTTTTCCTGGGTATTAGCAAATTGATGCTGCAACTAAAGCCATCACAGACTCTTTTTAAGTCGGGCTTTGTCGAAAGACAATTGCAAAATTTAAACTAAAATTAGGAAAATATGCGGTGTAGAATATATATTTACTGACTAGCTTTTTTTTTGCGCAGCCAAATAGATATTTTGAAAGTGAAATTATTTCATGGCCAGTTATTTAGAGGAGTAACATTTGAGTCCTAGACCAGGGTTAGTTTTTATTTCATTATTTCAAGTGAAAGGTTCAGTATTTATCAGAAGTTTACAGCTAGTTGATGCATCAAAATTGAAAGTACTTTCTCAATAATTCTGCAAAGGCACTCAATAATCGCTGGGCAAATTACGATTCGTAGCAACTTGTTCACATGAAATACTTACGACCTTATTTTAACCCTAAATGTATGCCATAAATTCCCTTCGAATATCAACTGTACTGTGCACACACCTACATTTAAAAGAAGATGGCTCGTCGCGATGCTACAACTACACTTGTTCCTCGGTCAAACGGCAAAAAAACGTCATAACAGTCGCTGGAGGAAAACAGATGCACGTAAATAAAAAATTATCATCTCTAAATTCAATTGTTTCCAAATTTTATTCATTTCGAAATTAATGAAGGTAGAGAAAATGAATCTACATGAGGGACACTAAAATGTCACCAAAATTAAGCTCGATTCCGCTTCAATTAAAAACCTAACCGAAATGAGGAGACGAAGGATACGTGTTTTTATTCGCGAGTTTCATGAATAAAATTTTGCGGCTCCAACAGCCAGGAGGGCATTATTTTCCCATCCCCAGCACATCGTTAGCAATAATGAAACATGGTTACCAATGGTAGTGAAACATAACAATGCGATCACAAGCAATTACTCCTTCGCTCTCGACCGAATGGAACGGAAATAAATATTCGCATTATTCCCGCATTGGGAAGCGCGGCAGACTGATGCGTGTTTTTCTCATCATTATCGAGATTCAGCTCTTATAAATTAAACGAAAAAAAAAACAAATAAACACATAACTCGAAGAGGATAGGAAATAATTTGAACATCGGCATCCCATTAAGTCACGTCACTGAAAAAATGAACTTGATGGAGTCATCTTGGTCCAGGAATAATTCCGACAATGGAAAAAAATAGGGAATATATATCATTTGTTGCTGTCACATACACCTGCTTGCATACTCGCTATTAAATGAGTTGTTAAAACCCCTACCTTTGCTATGCTAACGGCCGTATTTTTTTCCAACGGCAAACTTAACATCCATACATTTATTATAGGTGAAATAAATTATCTATGAATAATTTTCATTTCATGTCTAACAAACTATTTCTTGTCCTCATATAGATGCGCTTTAATAGCATGAATTATGTTTAGATTTAATTATTCAACATGTTTTACACAATATCAGGTAACAATAAGTTCTCTTGAACAACGCAGAATAACCAAAACTTATGTTCAAAACTGGGATATAATGCTCAAGGTATAAAGAAAAAAAATACGCAGAGGACTTCAAACTATTCTCATTAAGAGTGGAGGGACTTTGCTATTTCTAGTGGAGTACAGTATGAGACAAAATGAAGTTGGTCGCGACGGGTCAGAAGTTTCTAAATGGGGTCAATCCAACTTTCAAGAGCAGCAAATCTCTCGTCTAGGACTATCGTCACTCTGTCTAGGCGTAGTGGTGACTTAACAGCAGGTGCACGACGCCTTTTCCTGGGACCCATAGTTTGGAGAGCCTCGCAGAGCGAAAAGTTCAATTTTTTTCCCGTCAGCGTCAACTTTGGCTAAAAGCCCAATGCTACACAGTTGTTTTAAGAATCTGCGGTAGAATCAGTATGTACAACGTTCAGATTCAAACATTTCATTTTTAGAAACAGAATAAAGATGACCAAAAGAACATCTTTGGAAAGGATAAAGTATACCAATTGGATAGAGTCTACGAGCGGTAATGAGATTGACTGTAAAGCAAAACACAGTCGAATAGTCCTATATGAAATACCATACTGTAATGGGCAGATACTTGGAAGATTAACGGGTTAAACACCTCGAAGCATTCAAAACGTGGAAATGAATGAAGATGAAAAATGCCGCGTAAAACGCGAAGCATAAAAAGTACGATGTAGTGCTAAACATAGTAAATGGAGAGATAAAATCTTTGGACATTAGAAAGAGAAGAGAGGGGATATTGCGCAAAGGTGGATGGGGAGGAAGAGTTCACGGATAGAATGAAGTGAGATATTCAGAATATAGATTACGAAGAGAAACATAGACGGGGGTTTTTGAATAAGAAGAGTGTTCATACGGTATCCATCCCCCTCACAATATCTTAATCTGCACATTAGCTATTGATGAAAACTATTGACATAGATCGAGTACGCATGGGAAGCGGGATTAGTAATTAGTGGGCAGAGCACTGGTCTGTGAAAGAAATGGGCTGGGTTCAAATCCGGGCGAAGCTTCCGCAGTTCTGCCATAAACCAAAAACGTCCTCGCAGTGACATGGGGAAACGAACTGGCCCCTCTAACCTAATTGCGAAAAATCCGTACAGCTGAGGTCTATTATTGGGCGAACTCTTTCCTCACCTATACCTACCAACTTAACCAACCTCCGGCTTTAATCGCTGAGTAAGTGAGCAATGCATTTATCTACTCTCTCATTTCTAAAAAAATTCAGGGTCCCAACCATACAACGAAGAAATTTAGAGGACTTAGATGGCTAGGCTACCAAATAATTTCATGAAAAACGCCAGTTTCTGAATAGAAAAGGTTGAATATAACATAATGAACTTTTCCTGCCCTTTTTGAACAATGTTTTCTTTCAATTTTGCAGCAAATACCAAATGCATATTGATGTCGGAGTAAGTTAAATATGGACTGTTTCCGACGACAAATATCAGAAGCAGCGTCTATCCTCGGTTTAAGGGTATAGAAGCCAAGCCTGTAGAGAGTGAATAGAGGCCTATCGATATACCCGGAATATCGAAACGGTACACGATGAGCAGCAAACTTCCACTCGCAAAGTTATGCCCCACAAAACCTCTTCCCACGCCTCGACCAAGAAGTACCAACCCCCCCCCCCCTGCCAAAGCAACTCTCCTGGGATGTTAGTTCAAGCGGGAATAATGGCGAAAAAAGTGGGAGGGTCAGAAAGGTTCGGTTGGGGAGGAAGAGGTTGGTTGGGGAAACTTTTAACGCATTCAGAAGACGATCAGGGCTGAAGGGAGAAAGTTAATGCGCAAACCAGCGCAGCGAGGGGTCGATGAAAGGAAGAGGAGCTCGTATCGGCCAGCGGAGAGAAAAGTGTACTGTGGGCCACCACCAAGTACGGACAGAATGTATACCAACCATGGCTACCAATCCGCTTGTCGTGGAAATATTTTCTAATTTTTATTATTACAGTATTATTACACTATTCTACCGATTAAGGTAGGTTTCCATGGAGTACTAAAGAAGTGATCTGGGAGCCTCCCTTTCCTTCCAGCGCTGCCTTCTTAAACTCCCTGTAAGGCCTACTCCCTTTCAATCTATCTAAAAATACTATTCTTTTCCTTCCCCTCCCTCGTTTCCCTAACATTCTACCCTCTAACACCATTTTCAGCATCCCCTCCCCGCTAAGTACTCGCTCCATCCATACCTTTTGTATCCTACGTACCTCATCCAAAACATACTACGGAAGATCAGATCATATAAATAAAATAAGAGAGATAGATTGTAGAACAGACAGATTCAGAATGTCATTTTTTCCACGATCAATGAGAGATTATAACGGCAGCGATAGAACTCATAAATAGATTGCATGACTTGTGGTGTAGCCGACTAACCTCTGCAAAACTTAATGCATGTTTCTGAATTGTATTATTATTACTAACAGCATATAGTAGTATAATTAGTAAGTATGCGTGACTTTTTTGTACTGTGTGGTGTGCATGTTGGAATCCAATTGCATGCTGCATGCTGGTGATTGATCACCCCCTGCGAAACACCCTAGAGGTGGCTCGCAGGGTATTATGTAGATGTAGATGCATAAGCTGCCTCTCCTCGCCAACCATATCCAGTACTTCGTCGCTCCTTTTCCTCTCCGTCCATTTCACCTTCTCCAATCTTCTCCATACCCACATCTCGAATAACTTAAAAAAAAGTAGATTGTAAAACATCTTATGCGAAATGGTAAAACTGTGCATAAATTACAAGGTCACAGAAACTTTTTTCTTAAATACGGAGTTCTCCTCCTTGTATTTGACCTCCTGTATTCGAAAATGATTCTCAAAATATCATATTACGTACAGTTTTCCTACAAATTGATCACATTTGCATTAAGTGAAAATGAAATGCATTTATGTACAATAAATATTCTCCCAAGACTCCTAAGATATTTTTTTTACATTTTTGGTAAACTCTATGTGAAAAAAATACGGAATATAAATTTACTTATTATATAAAAGATTACTTTTGCGAAGAAAGCCTATCACGCCTAATTCTAAGTCCAACTAGATGCCATAAATAATGTATGGGATTCACAGGTCGTAAGTACCAGCAACACAACATAGGTGTTCTTTAAATTACCAGAGCATACGGTTTTCGCCTGTTTCGATGTTTTGGAAGCCATTATGCAATGTCTGTTGTGTATTCACGAGGTAGAAATACTTAAAGGAAAACTTTCTTTCGTGATATTTTTCACTGTTGGATAGTATAATTTCACGACAGTCGATATATTTTAACGGGCGAGGAAGCGCACGCCGCCACAGGCAGATTTGAGCGCCGACGACGCCGAAAACTCGTCCTCGACGCGGAACCAACGCAGGGTCCGCCGAAAATAAGAGCGTGAATCTCCCAGAATATAATATCGATTTTTGGCCTTGAAATTGCATTACTTACGTTTTGGACCTCAATTTTTGATCGTTGGTGGCCAATGCGCGCGTCGAAATGACCAAGGGCGTAGACACCAATGTGAAAGAATATTCTCATCAACCCATTCACCCCTTAATTTTCCATGGACATTTCAGACCTAAATTATTATAATTATTATAGTATTCTACCGATTAAATATGTTTCCATGGAGTACTAAAGAAGTGATCTGGGAGCCTCCCTTTCCTTCCAGCGCTGCCTTCTTCAATTCCCTGTAAGGCCTACTCCCTTTCAATCTATCTAAAAATCATATTCTTTTCCTTCCCCTCCCTCGTTTCCCTAACATTCTACCCTCTAACACCTTTTTCAACATCCCCTCCCTGCTAAGTATTCGCTCCATCCATACCTTCTGTCTCCTCCGTATCTCATCTAAAAGCTGCCTCTCCTCGCCAACCATATCCAGCACTTCGTCGTTCCTTTTCCTCTCCGTCCATTTCACTCTCTCCATTCTTCTCCATACCCACATCTCGAATGCCTCCAATCTTCTCTCGTCTTCTTTCCTCAATGTCCACGTTTCCACACCGTAGAGCGCTACGCTCCAGATCAAACTCTTCAATAACCTTTTCTTTAAACTCTTACATAACGATCCTCTCAGAAGCTCCTTCCTGTTCATGAACGCCTCCTCAGACCTAAACACCATTTTAATTTTTCTTGAAATTTTCATTTACCTACCTAATATTTTATGCAACATAATATTTTATTGCATAATTCATAGGTAAATTGGAATAGGATAATTGTAACCACTTTAGTAGATTATATTTATTATCAGGATAATAATTATTCATTATTCATAAAAAAATTCAAATCTAACGATACTCACTCTACCGGCGGTTTGCTGTCTCTTTACCAAAAGGAAAATTGTATCACGCCGGCGAATCGCCGGGTATTAACCCGAATGGGTTAAGAGTAGAGGAATTTGCTATTTATAGTGGAGTACAGCATGATAAAAAATCAAGTGTCATAAGTTTTCAAATGCGGTTTTCAATGGAAACCTCTCGCCTAGGAAAATATTCACCTAGCCATCGAATTTGTACTAGAGGAGGCCCCAATTCATCTTCAGTGGAAGACTGATTACTATAGCACTTTGGGGGCATTTTAATCGATTTTCGGTTTCCAAAATTGTTTTCCCAGTGCGGTAATGGGCGTAGGACAATCCATTCATTCTCAACATTTTCAACGGAGCGTTTGAAATCGCAAGAAATAGCATTGATCACATCATAGCTTATCGAAGATTTTTGTTCCTGTATTTTCCAAAGTTAGAACGGAATAACGACCAGAAAATGTAGAAATACTCGGTTTTAAATGAAGAGGGATAAGTCAGAAAAGTTACACTCCGAATGCTATATTTCTATTTCTGAATTCATAAGATTTTCAAATATGCTAGCATAATATTAGTCTCACGTAATACCTATAGGATGGGTATCAAGTGCTTCTCCAGGAATATCATTACCAAAATTCACCCTTTCCTCCACTTAAAGCTCCAATTATAAATTTTCAGGCGATTTTCCGTTTTTTGTGTGTTTTTTTCAAAACATGAATCCTCAAAGTTCGAGTCGGCTCAGGAAAAAATGGAACTCGCCTCCGAAACCTGCATGAGTGGAATTCATACGGCTTTGAATTCTTCAAGGGTTAACTCTACTTTATACTAGCCTAATCATCTTTCGGGTGGAATCACTGAAGGTGTGAGAGAGTTCCTATTTCACTCAAATGTGAGCTGCGAAGTCAAAGAAGCTTTTTATTTTAATTTCCTAAGCGGCTCAAAGTCTGATTACACATTATTTAGTAACATACCAACATGCCCCAATTATCAAATTTCTTGCTAGCAAACCTTTACTCGTCAATTATTATTTCCCAATAACCTAATAGCCCTGTCAATATAGTATAAATATATATATATATATATATAGTAAAATAATATATAAATATAGTAAAAAAGTATTGCCGGCCTCGGTGGCGGCGGGGATAATTCCTCGCCTACCACACCCAAGGTCGCGGGTTCGAGTCCCACCTGCAGCTCGATTCTGTAAATGTGATATGGCCGTCACAAGCGGATTTCGTCAATGTATTCACGGCTTTGACGCTGGAGCGATTCTGAAACTTTTTAGTGACGTCACTCTCACAGCCGCGTCCGTGAAAGTATTCACGCCCAAGAGGGCCCGTGGTAGCTTCGTCGCGGCAATGCGCTCTAATTTTTCATTATGAATTTACGCTGCGATTGATAATTAATAGCACATTATTCATGAATTACGATGGTGGCTATTTCATATTGTCACTTCCCATAAGTAATATGTATTAAAAGCAAATAAAAGAAATGCGTAAAGTTAAATTTACATCCGCGTACCATTTAATATTGCGATATTGCCTTTATTGCGATTGAAGTTAGTGAGAAGTTAAACTTTGCGCTGAGGGTTTGACAATTATCTTATATTTGTGCATCTGCTAGAATATACCAGTCAAATACTGAAAACTTATTGTTCATAGTAATTTGGAGTAGAACCAATGGCAAAAGTATTGTACGGTATTAAATGTTAACAGATTTATTTTATATTTGTTTCGTAAGTTCAAGCCTTCGATTTGTTTTTATTAAGGAGAATGGAGGCTCTTTACATAGCTCCGCTACTGTTGCATGAGCATCAATGTCGACGGAGGCAATAGATGCACATACTTCAGCGGCAGATACGCGATATCAACAATCCCTTCGAGATGCGGGAAGAGGATTTAAGAGGTTTGTCCCGCGTATCTCGAGGATTGGCGATGGATATTGTCACTGAGCTCAAACCACTATTAATTCGTAGACGTTTAGGTGGCTTGCCGGGGCATGATTTAGTACGTTAAGGTAAACATTAATCATCCATTCCATCTCTTCCATGCATTATTGCTGCCGACGTTCAGTAACACGACCAACATGACTGTTTTTTCTGTTGACATAATACAAATACTAAGACATGTAAACATCTCGTTTTCTGGCAGAAACTTTTAATAATCAACTCGTATTCGCGCCAGAAACATTTTCACCAGTATAAATCGTGAAAAGTGGCATGTGCTTGCACAATCAGACAAATAAATATGCACGACGGCGCATTTAAAATCTACTGAAATGATGAGAACAGCTCAAACGCATACGAGAATGAACCATTATCAAATAATAAAATAACACTTGTTCTCATTCCGCGTAAGAATTTGCTCCATATTATTATTGCTAATTATTGCTATTGCTGAGAAAATTAGTGCTAATTGTGCAATTACGAGCCTGCTACGTGATAACTGGCTTTGATACGCAGCACTTGGCAACATATAAAAGAGGTAATATACAGTAGCTACAGCTAGAAACTAATTAAGCAACCGTAACTTATCATTAATAGGTACTTTTAAAAGAAAAGACCTCACTCAAAATTGAGTAAAGAAGTATTATTTACTTTGGGAGTGAATATTCCACGGCATTGTATATGTTTCTCTATGGTAACTGAAGTTGCAGTTGGCCGCTGAAGTAAGTTTGTGTCGGAGATTCTGATTCGTTCCTCGCGTCCGCACAGCTACCAACATAAGAAACTGAAGTGATCGTTCGCAATCCGTCAAACATATCACGACACAGGCTTACAGGATCGCTTGAACGTCTTTCACGGTGAGAGGCGTGAGAACTCCACTGTGGTTCGAACCACGCGAAGCACAGGTATGACATTTACAGAATCGAGCTGCTGGATAGGTTTTCCCTTCCAGGACATGGGTGTGTGTTATCGTCTGCTGTTGATTGTTAAAAAAAAACTCCCGATGTAAAGGCCTCATTGCGCTGTTTTCGGGGGTAATGGAAAAAAATAAATAAATATTTTCAACCTCAAGGTTGGCGCCATACTATAATGTGGTAGGAAATACTCAATCCTTTGAGAGTCAACTACTGGCAACTGTCCAGCGTCCACACCGGAAGCACGAATAAAGAAGTGGAAAGTCTTCTGACCATCCAGGAGCTCAGCTGAAAGCCCTCGTGCAATGAACAGAGTTATTAGGATTTTTTTATTCCCAATTTTTTACGACAAGACCTCGGAGGACGTTTTTTAAAAAGAGAAAATAGCGAATTCTTCAGGCAGACTCGATGATGCGCGAAATATGAAGACTACCCCCGGAACGTTATGAGGGTTGGCAGGCCTGCTTCAAGGGGAACTTGCGGAGAAAAGTCGAACTCTTCGTTGGGCTGAAAGGAAAGGAAGCATAACAAAGAGAAAGAAGGAAGAAAGGGTGGAAAGTTCGGCTCGTTTTGAAACTGGGGGAGATTAAATTTATTCCCCACAGGAAGCGTATCCAATAGCCGCGCTTCCCTTTGGAGATGTCACGACCCCGATAACATCAAGTTTTTACATCAGTCAATCGATTTTAAATTGGTTAAGTCTATCTACAACAGCTAGCCGTGCCAACCCTCACCTATTTTATTTTGCTTCGAGAGGCCAACAACTAACATTCATTCCCAATTTTCGTATTTCAGAGAAAAAAATTATGCTTTAAGATTCACACTATCATGTGGCTAATTAATCACGTTGTGGTGTGATCCAAATGAAATTTATGAAAATGTAAAGGAGTCAAAAATTGCTGAGCAGGCACTCATTCCCGTAAAATTATATCTCAATTAAAATACGCCGAAGCACAAAATAAATTGTCCCCGTGAGAAAATGCTTTTTCCTCATTTTAAAGAAAAATTGCATCCTTGAATAAAACTCATTACAACGGGATCCCCACTCATATTGCATTTACTTTCGCAGCGTTAACGCGTTCCGTAACCGAGGAATTTAAATGTAGAGGAACGACGTACCTGGGTAGAAGTGTTGATATTTAAAATATGTGCCAATTTGGGCCTTATGCCTTTGGTTTAGACATAGTTAAAAAGCTAGTGCTTAAAATATAACTTTATCTGATCAAACTGTACGATTGGTGAATTTATAATAAGTAACGAGCATCGACTGAAAAAGTAGTACCAAATACTTGGAGTATGCTTTTAAATTGTTCAAGTTGACGCGTATAAATGACAAAGATATTCTTTAACCGTCCTTAACGCTCGGGAAAGAACTCTCGCCATCCGTTAAGTTGGTCCAATTCTAGTTTTGATTATCGCTTTGCAAAATAATAAACATATTAATGAATTTTGGGTATTCCACCGGGTGAATAGGAGTTTTTTTAACCCGCAGTTATGTATATTTGGGGGGCACCATATCGCAATATACGCGGCATCTCTCAGACGAAGTCAATGGGTAGGTATATTCAACGTGGAGAGCGCTGGCACAGCGCAAATGAGAACAAAGAAGGCAGCAGTGAGAGGGCGATAGTGGCGCGGACAGGAAGAAGCGGACGCAAGAGGAACAAAAGAGCACGCTTTTGTGCGCAGCTATGCAGGCAGCAGACAATTCAAGTCGCCATGTACCTACTCCACGCTTTTTCTCTCTAGTTTCTCTTTCTGCCACCTGGGCTGAAAAAGGAGCTGTAATCGAGGACCAAGGGGGACGCAACTACCCCCCCCAACAGTTGAATTGGTGTGTTCGATCGCGAATCCCAATTACTTGCGCTCGGGATTTAAAACGTACAGTTCAAAGAGAGAGAGAGAGAGAAAGACGGATGGAGTGAAACCGGGTAGCGAAATGGACGGGAGAATGTATGCATTGAATGGATGGGAGTATTGCCCCGTCGATATCTCGATTGGAACGGAACACGATCAGCATCTCGAAGTTGAAAAAGAGTGAGGAAGGAGGTTTGGTCCCAAGAGTGGAGTCTGATCTGTATCCTCAATACCGTCGACACGAACAAAGAGCAAGGTTAAGATAAGAGACGGCGTCCTGCAAACAATTTTTTTCCCGTTAGTTTTTTGTTGGAAATGGACACACGGGTGAGGATCTACTAAGAAGATTTTCGGTGAGAAGGGATGAATTTTCAGGCAAGGCAAATTCGATGTTAAACGTAAGAGCGTAGAGAAATGACAGGCAGACCAATGGTTAGATACGGGGTTTTATGAATAGGAAAGTGTTAATAAGAGTTGCATTCCGTTGAAATTTCAAGAAAAGGTAAGATACACCTACATAATAACCCGCAAAGCCGCCTCAATAGGTCTAGGGGCTAGAGGTGTTATGACACCAGCCGTTAAACTGAACGAGAAAACAAAAACATTACCTATACATAATGCCCCGCAAGCCACCTAAAAGGCGTGTGGCAGGGGGTGTTAGGACACCGGCCTTTTTAGGCCGTTTTACACGGGGCACGGAATTGCGCAGGCTAGAGCTGCATTAATTTCTAAAATGGCGTGGAATTGCGCGAATGAATGAACGAAATTACAACAGGGGCTATTTTGCCATCTCGCATCCACGCATTCTCGCATGTGTTCTAGCAATTCACCGCTTTACAGCACGCAATTTTGATTGCGCCTTCGCACGTACGTCAGATTGCGCAATTCCATGTACCGTGTAAAACAGCCTTTACACATAAAAATGAAGTGCTCTAAGGAAATTACGACTAAAATTTATCAAAGTCCTTTATGGATTGGGGGAAAAACGAATTTACACGTCAATCCGTTCGGCAAAACATCTCTCTTAATTTATCGCTTCTGTGGGACCTGGAAATACAGTGCGGCTCTAATATTATGTTCTCCGTGTCGCACGAATAATAATAAGGTGTCGTAATACAGTGTGCATCACAAGAGATTTGGCTACCAGTATGGCCAAGCCGAAGTAGAGTAACTGGTAACGTAACTGACCGGCAATCGAGAGGCAATATTTCGAATCCCGGCTAAGCTAAAACGTTTTTGCATGACAAATTTCATCCTAGGCGTATGTAACTCTCCAATCGTGCGCGTGACTGCGTACAAAGTTACTTGTATCGTGTGTGCTTTGGATAAATAAATCGCTGAATGAGCGTGTTTAAACTCAATGAAGCCCCAATACTCCAATCTTCTCCAAGACGGAACAATGAAATAAGCATTTGCACCGACCAAAAACTAAATAAGAGATCCAAAATCCACCAGATTTGTACTAAACATTACAGAGTAAATTTAGACATGAAAATCTTAGTTTTAGGGTTTGAAAGTAAGGAAAAACGCTGTGTCATTCCGTGTAAAGGTTGGTCCACGCACAACGTCGACTAATGAAAAATAACCCCTACCTTGTGCGGCTATTATTTACTGTCTTCTTGTGTCATGTAAGATGCCGGACTAAGGCGTCCGCCCCCACTCTCCTCGGATATTTAACTACAAGAAAACTTCAAAATATACCTGACGATGTGGAGCCTCGACGGAAATCGCGAGGTAAAATAAAGTTTTTGAAAGGAGAGAGGAATAACTATTGTTCTCCGCTCATTAGTCCATTATGAGGCAGTTCCACGAGGTTACTATGGATGCATTGACCTTTATTATGTAAATCTTACTTTTTGGAGACGCGCTATCTCCCAAACACGGCAATCTACGGCAATGCCTCCTGTTTTTTCCGGAATTTGATTGCCATTTTGTTTATTTTCATGCAGGAATAATATTTTCTCAATTCTTATAAACCAACGTTTCGGTTTTATTGAAACCATCACCTGGGATAAAATGTTAAAATTTATAACAACAGTAATTATTCTGTACTAACTCCATACAACACATTACATTGGGCCCCAATTACTGTGGTAAAATAACTCAACGTTGCCTACACAATATGATCATTAGTTATTAATTTATAAAATATAAAAAATAACGAAAAATCTACTAGATTAAAAATCGTTATAGTTCCCAATTTGTGGGCTGGAAAAAAAGAGGAATGCAGATTCAATGACTGAAAAGGTTCGTGCTCACAAAGCGCCTGCAAAAATATGTAACCCGTATCTTCCGCTATTCGTCACCGCATTCTTGTGTTCGGGGAAGAGAAAAGATGACGGTCAAATGCCTAAAACCCCCACTCTCCTCGACTATTCATGTAAACAGCAACAGACCTTCAAAATATACCTGATGATGTCGATCCTTAACAAAAACCCAATTTACAAAAAGTCAGGGTTTCTTACTTGGAGAGTAGAAAAGACCAAGTATCAATGCTTAACATTTCCATTGGGAAGTAGTTTCGCAAATTTAATACGAAGGCAGTGATTCAAGCTATAAAAATATTGATTTTTGAGCTCGAAAAAAATGCATTGAGTGGACCAGGGATCTTTTCTAATGTTTCTGATATTTTGGATCCAAGACAAATCACAGGCCGTGAAATGTTGTTCTCTCTATACGGAACAACCAAGAATCTACACAGTTAGTAGCCCTTTCTTGAGACAGGGCTCTCACTTGGAGAAAAAGGGGAGTTTCTACTTTTTCAGGTTGGCGATAAATATTTGAGTTCTCAGAGTGATAACTATTGTTGCATAATAATACTGCCTTCAAAGAGTGGTGCTAATAAATTAGTTTTTTGTTAAGTCTGTGCGTTCTTTGCAGGTTTTACGGTTTTTTCCCCTGTTAAATCTAAACAAAAAACTTGCTACAGTGTCCCAAATTAGAGTTTTCTTTCTATTCACGGTAAAGACATTAGTGTCCCAATTTAAGGGGAGGTATCCCTAACTTAGGATAAATACGCAAAACAATAAAAATAAACATAAGCCAACGGTGGGTTAACAATTCCTTATTATCAGAGTCCCTCAGAGCTTAAGTTAACATTTCTAGTTTGCGGTTTTCCTACGATATTTTTATTTATGTTAGAACATAAATTCTGTCCCAAGAATGTGCATGTAACTGTACTATTTCTCTACATTCTGAAGCAATTCCACAAAGTTAACCAGGATACGGTGAACTATGTTAAAAAATTTAATATTTGGGCAAGGAAAAGGTAAAATGCAGAGCCGATGACTCCTTGGGTAGGTCCACGTAAAACGTCTGCGAAAAAAAAGTAGCTCCGTGTCCGCTCGGCAATTCTTCAGCGTCTCGTCGTCTGCGGGAGCAGGGAGAGAAGGGGCAAGGAGTCGAGCAATCTGTGTGTCCTTCCGCGCCGTCAACCCACGCCACCACAACACTGAACCCATCTCGAGCGGCGAAAGGGCGGAAAAACTCCTCTTCGGCCCTTCCCTCTCTCATTTCCTCTCTCTCTTGCGTATAAACAGCGTGAGGGTAAGAAAGAAAGAAAGCATGCGTGGCATCATGAAAAGAAGGCTATTTTCGCTGTGCTGGGTCCGATGGGGAAGCGAGGGAACGCTGAATGCATGAGGAAAAGAGCGACCTCAAACGGGGGAGTTATTATAAGGTCACCACTACTTAGCGCATCGGCCTCCTTTGGTTCGTCTCTGTTTCAACTCTAGTGAGTGATTCCTTTTGGTATCAGAGCTAGTCAATGAACCGGAGTATCTCTTATGACGTAACCAACTCATTAAAAGAGGGCGTAAAGTCTCTCTTATCTTTATTTTTTACTGACGATAGTATAGTGATTCGGAAAAGGAAGATTTCCATTTCCAAAATATGCATAAGCATGTTGTTGTGTGACGTTTCAGAATAGCCAGCTATGACAAACTATGCCTCAGGGTTTGTACCTCCTCACTTTCAAGAACGCCTAACTTTCCTCTTCCCCTTCCTTTTGGACGAAAACATCCTGGTCCCACTTCTCTATATAATGGCACGGTGGAGATGCTATTGGGACTCACTCAGTAAGACACTCACTTACTTGACGCAGTCACTCAGTCACCAGTGGTCAGTCAGCAATGTAGCTGTCAGTTGGAGTCGAAGTGCGGGCCCGTGCCCCCGAAGCGCCTAGCTATCCACCCGTGTCATCACCAGCAGCTCCTCTCCTTCCCGAGACATTTGGTAATATTCTACATTTTGGCTATTCTGGACGAACAAATTCATTATTACCTCATGCCTTTTGCTTGAATTGATTTGGAAATTGGGTTTTTGAATGGAAATAAACTTTGGGTTAAAAACTTTTAATACTTTTGTGTGATTATTCGCTTCCCGACACCAAAGGCATGAACCCACACGCAATTCAAAGCGTGCGACCCGCGACTTTTGAGGTGGCGGGCCGCGCCATTACAGTAGGATGGCTAAATGAGGAAGATTTGCCTTTCGTCGTCACTCGTCCATCCTTCCCTTAAACCAACCGGATTCCTTAAATGAATTGAGATTTCGGATTTTGAGTGAACAGCCACTTTGATCACTCCCACACAACACATCAGGAGACACGAATTGAAGCGAGTGTTACAAGAGGAAGACCAATATATACTTTACAGGGGAAAGTAAAAAGCAAACATAAAAAGAACCACATAGAAGTAAAATGGAGGACAAGGGACAATGAAAACTAAAGGTCAGATAACACCATGCATTTTAGCTCTCAATATTTAACTTAATTACACAGATAAATTTAAACAATTGCTTTCAGCATAAAATTCAGGAATTTCGAATGTTTCTGAATTATGCAAAAACATGCATCTTCTTCAGCCACATTCTCTACGCTTATGGTGTTAAAGTGAGTGGAAAATTGTAGAAGAGTCGCATGGCCTCATAAAAAAAACAGGGAAACGATTTAAGACGGGATATAAGTGCTTGATTTGAGAGAAAAGGTAGCAGAAGGAAGGGAATAGGGAGGAGAGAAAGCAGGAGAGGAGGGGAGGGAATAGGGCTTTGGAGGGGGTGGGAGGGATGATCGTGGACACGGAATTCGATTAGGGCACTGCCACTCCCACCGCCTTCATTTTTTATGCGTCCGCGCCATTCGGGAAGGAGGAGGAAAGAAGACGAAAGAGGTGATAGGGATTGGATGTATGCAAAAGGCACGACTTCCCATGGCGACAAGGCCCAAGGCGATTTGATTGATTGATTGATAGATTGATTGTTCGGCGAAAGCACAGGCAAAGAAGACTGTCTTTGAGGGGGCGTGCATCTTGGGCCACGCTTAAACACCGGGTTATACGGCTTTCCTAGGAGAGAAGGAAATTGAAAAGAAGATAAAAAAAATCCAAGGTTCTTGCCACGACGCCCAGAAAAATAAAACTATATGACTTCAGAGAGGAAAGAGTCGCATGGAGTATGCTAATTTTCTTGATTTGATTGCCGATGTAGACCTGATGAGTTACATCACGTTTACATCGGAATCGGATGAACCCTTTTACTTTCGCGGGCTGACATATCGCTGGATGCGATAAAACTGCCACGTGCCAATTTGATTTCCACAATTATTTGCAATACGAATAATAATGTAAGTAGTAATTTTATTTATAGATATGATACTCAGCCTTTCCGTTGTTAACAACCCCGATAATATGTTGAGCTTAGGACAATGTATAGGATAGATTTAAATACTAGAAACCCAGAAATCTAAAATTTAGCGGATTTTCCAAATGCAGCCTTGGAGGCTTTCGCGTATTCCACCGCCAGAAAAGTGTTGACTTAACTTTATTTCAAATGATATTCGTGTTGAAAGAGACCTCTTAACACCGTGGAGAGGGACTCCCCATATTCAGGCACAGAATGTTAATTACATAAAACAAGCTGAAACTCTCCACAGCACTCAATTGTCCTCAGATAAAATTACTAGAATTAGCCATCCATACGAATCTAAATGAGAGAAGAAACAACAATTATACGTGCAGTAATTTATTTCTGCGGAGCGAGTTTCGACGAAATTCCGTCATCATTAGGTTCAATATATAAATCGTTGGCCATTCGTGCGAGAACTACAGATGAAACCACACAATATTCGAGTCTCTAACTCTAACTCGAGTCTCTTAAAAGTCTCTACGTCGTTACAGTTTATCCTTTGAAATATCAAAAAAATATAACCTGGCTCACGGGAAAATCAAGGAATATGGAGAGGGAAAAGTCGTCACTATGAAGTTCCTAGAAATGAGATATCATTGAAATATGGAGAGGTGACGAAGTAAGATCATTACATTAAACTTTATGTGACAAGTTAGTGAAAATATACGGTCGAAAAACTTTCTAAGCAAAATAAATAATCTGCACTAGATAGAACTCTGCTCACAATGAAGTTTTCAGATAAAAATTACATATTACATACAAATAACCTCTCGTTTTCCGACGAAAAAGCGTTGCATATTCTTTAGCGAATGCAGCAGTAAAAAGAGTGGCATCAAATTTAATCATAAAAGAATGACATGGATGGGTTTTCTATATTTGACTTCATTCAATTACCATTATCAATCGTACTTCAGCGAGGATCTCTCGGAAGTGATGAATGCACGAAGCGAATATCAACCGACGCGACGATACAATCACGGAAAATAGTGAGAGAGAAATGAGATGAAATTGTGGCCGTGAAATGCGTGCGAGCAATACGTACATTAAATATTTCAACGAATCAGTTTGAAACCCTATTTGGAGAGCCACCAGAAGGGCGGAAGGGCTCAAATGCTGCGCCAGACGTGGTTTTTTTTATTCAACCAATTCACAATATTGCTTCGTGGTCTTACTCAGACTGTTCCCCTCAATATTCAATCGGGATTTCACTGAGTTCATAATTTTGCTTCCCGTTGTACCCATTAACAAAATGACCAACTCCACAAATAGAAGTACCTAATGAATTCACTCGAAAACTCAGAAAATGATGCAATTCACCATGATTAGCTCAAAAACAGGTTAAATATGTTCACAAACATTCTAATACTATTATAATCAGATTGGAAGATGAAATACTAGCTTATACAATGAAATTGATTATAAGCGTATAATTTTGAATAAAATGAATGCCTGATATTTCCTACATTTCTCGTGAACAAATTCTAACTATTTCCTAAACATATGATGGAAATATCAAGATAAATATTATAAAAGGACGCTGCGAAGTAAAATATCAATCACCAGTAACTATAATTGAAATTGGCTGCTTAAACACCGGGTGGTAGATAATGAATGGGAAGAGGCAGAAAGATCGTTTGAACTTCCAGTACTTCAAAATACGATCTAGATCCCCTTCTGCAACATTTTCGTATCGAATTTCAGTTTTAATACACAAAATCCGAGCGCAATCGTTTATAAAACATTGTGATATAGTCAACCAATTACGCGCACCGTTCATACAACCCTTTAAGTATCTCACAAAGAAAATAAGAGCAAATAAATTAAGAAAAGAAGAGCAGAGATCATCGTTAATCGTGAACCCCTTACTCTCTTAAACGAATTTACCAAACTGTCTTCACATCTTACTAACTACGCGCAGGAACTCAGGTACAACATATTTTGTCAGCATGCAAAAACCAAATGCCTTCACTCCTGTTAATAAACACAACCTTAGTCTATCAAATTTATGTTACATTTTTTTCTACTTTCGTAAATGTCTCCATTAATATCAACCACTCCCTACCACCCCTTCACTGGTGTCATCTGTTTTGCCAAAAATAATCGGTATGAAAGGACACGAACGGTCAACATAAATCATTAAACATGGAATACGCGCATTCAGAGATAAAATCAGCCATACAATCATAGAATCAGTTGTTTCATTGCATATTTTTCTGTAAGGTTTCAATTCAACGCTTAAATATGAAATACCCTTGCATAAAATAATATGATATCACAATTATATATGCTAATTTCACTTAAAATGGCTGAAAACAAGACTCACGCGGATAAGGAATAATATTATGGATGCTATAGAAAGACGAGTGCTTTAGAACTCAATAGCTGGCGCTATCGCAATATCCAAAACATAATTTCCCCTTCATCGTTCCACGAATAAAATGAATGTCCGCCGTTCTTTTGGACTTCAGCGGATTGCTAACGCATCTCATCTATTTTTTTCGCCAAATAACAAGGTTCAAACATTCCGCGGTATTTTTCCATGACTACAAAAGAATTGCTCATTATGGGCGTAGCTGTACATATTTGGGGTGGATTAACCACGCCCCATACAATTGAGTTATTACTGTAACGCCACATATGGACTACGTTTTTATTCATTCATACCTTCAGAGAAGTGATTGGAAATACTACACAGGCCAACAATGAAAAAACTTTTTTACTGAAAATTCCTTATTCTTATATTTTTGAAGTTGCTGAATCCAAATATGATGGTTATAAAGTTGTATCACCCACCAGTTATTCACATTTTACAGTTAAATTTATGAAATCAAGCAATATTTTTAAAATTTAACAGCTTTTTTATAGTTATAATACAATTGAAAAAGTAGGTCTAATTAACGAAGATAATGGGGATTACTGTTGGTACTTCACCGATAAGTTCAGCAAGCGATTCATCGCAGAAAAAGCTACACAAGAAGCTTCAAGGAAAAAAGGGAAAGAAAATGTAGACCAATTCCAGTTGACAAGTGAACCCTGTATTATCACGCTGTGGTAAAAACAAACAATTTTATCACGATGTAGTGAACGGTAAATACAAACAATTTTATGATGTAACACAGTGTTTCATTGATTTCCCAGTATACCGTATATGGGTATTAGACTAAATATTAAATACATATTTCTTGGAAACTATGGATGATACAAAAAAACCAAGGCCAGGTTTGGATTCGGCACATCAAAATCTATAAAGATCAGCTATTAAAATAAAGTTTTCAAACAAAATTATTTTGTTGGCCTGTGCTATCGATGGTATAGCTACTGATATCATGATAATACGCCCTCCGTAACCACGACCTACACAGTTGCCTTTGAGGTTGCACAACATATACACAGCGGGGAATACATTACATATAGGATTGGCAACAAAAAAGCATAAAATATAAATTATAAAGTTTGAAATAAAGTAAAATGATCAATACAATAATATTCATAAATTTACTTGACGTTAAGATAAACTCAGATGAGGATGATGCAAATAAGGACAGAAAAAGCAAAGCGCCCAAAATCTCTATGCCTTACTCAATTCAAAGTTCCCAAATATTGTCATTTTACACTTTTTTTAGAGTCCAAAAGTTTTGTAACAATTCATTAGCCTCAAGAGCTCTAATCCTTATATCAAACTCAATGAATAGCTCAGTAATGAATATTGCACCATTATGAACTTATGTTGATCTATACAAATTGTTATTAATGACGAACTGGATTTTGCTAGGACTGCAACACCATCCATCTAAGTTTTCACCTTCATTTCACTCCTGACCACTAAATAAATCTCTGAACTCGTGTATGAAGTATGCTCTTGAGGGAACGTAAGGAAATGTGGAATATCACAACTTGTTTCACAAAGGAAGCCGTGAGGGAATGCTTTTAATGGAGAGGCCAATTGAGCAGTGGGAGAGAATATTGGGGATCGAATAGAAAATAAAAGGAAAGCAGATAAAGACAAGGATGAGGAGAGGAAAAAAGCAAAGAAGAAGAGGAGAAAGGCTTCCACTTGGAAGCAGGAGAAGTGGCGAGGGGCAAGACAGGAGCCTTGGGGAATTCGATGGGCCGATGGCGGGAAAACGGAAACCCATAGCAACCGTCGTCTCTCGCACACACATTGAAGGGGGTGACCGCCACGAGATGTGTGTTCTTTCTTTCTTTCTGGAAGGACGGTTGGCTCCGGGAGTGAGGAGGAGTTTGCGGAGAGGAGAAAGAAATTCCGGAACAAAAGGAGCGAAGGGAAATGATTCCCACTCAGAAAATAGAGAGAGAAAATATCCACGGCGACGCTATAAAAGGATTCCATTCTCGAGAATGGCGATCAAAATATCTCCCTCAATACAAATCCCAAGCATGAAACAGAAGAAAGTGAGAGACATGCATGGAATATCATTGCTACTCCGTTAAAAGGCTGTATATTGGTTTAAACTTTCCCGGTCGACATGTGAGCAATTAAAATATAAAAGTATTTAATAATTAAAAAGGCTATTTATTCAAGTATTAAAATAGATTTACAAGGAGTGTTTTAAAATTTACCTCAGCCAATACCCCATCCCGTCATCTGCTTTCCTCTTCAATAAATAAGACTCCCTTTCTTTCCAACTTTCAACCCTATTCTCTTCCATCCACGCACGTTGAACATTCTTCCCCCCTATGCCGTTTCTAGCATCCCTTCTCAACTCTGCAATCGATCCAAACTCTCTGCTTCCCTCCCTCGTCACTCATCGAAAAGTGTCCTCTCTCAGCCCCAACATGTCGAGCCTAGTTATTCCAATTTCACTCCGTCCACTTCACCTTTTCCATTCTCTTCAATAACCACACCTCGAATTCTCCAAATTTTTCTCGTCGTCTTTCGCAAGTGTCCATGTCTGCGCACCGTTCAGCCCCACTCTCCAAATGAGGTACGAAGGCAGAAGAAACAAAAGAAGACGCAACCGCCCAAGATCCTATTTAACCAACAACGTTGACCGCGAAAGTTTTAATTCACTGCTGTTACACTTTCCATCTAATGTGTGGCACGGTAATTGCCAACAATGAGTGCTATAAATTACTTTAGATTAACCTGGTTCATATGCAACTGCAAAGAAATGCCTACTTATCAACTCCCCCACGGCACTCACATATTAAGGGAGGATAATTAAAAAAATTAAGGATTTCAATATATAAAAGGAACATGGCTAATGACTTAAAATAGAAAACGTTCGGATGAAAAAATTAAATCTTAAACCACCTAAACTTCTAATTACGACTAGATTACTGCCAACGTTTTTTCAGTCTTAATCAATGATCAGCTATCAATTCTGCGGTCATTTTTCAATGATAGCAAAATAATGAAATCGGTAAATTTTATGGAAAAAAGTAAAAATTAAAAAGGCAATTCCTTCTTATAAATATATTGCAATCCTTTCAAAAACTATTAGGATATCGAGTCTGATTTTTTGAAAAATTCTACCTCTTACAAATACATTGCAATTCTTGAAGTCCTTTCCAAAACAATTAGGGTATCTTATTCAACATATTACAGAAGTTAACGGTGAAAAATGGTGGGCGCAGACTCGACTAGGATCAGATCGGTGGGTGGAGAAGTAAAAGTTGGACGGGTGAAAGTGAGGGTTATTCATGGGCTAAAGGAGGATCACGGAGGAATGACGTCGACTCAAGCGCAGAAATCCCTCTCTGGAGGATTCGCACACATCTCCTCGGTCGCCGGGTCAACCTCTTAGCCCCCTGACCCCGTCCTGCGGGGTCCCTTCAAGGAGCGGGACAGGAAAAAGGGAAGGAAGCGAGATCCTTGAGCAAAGTGAAAAAAGATGGAAGAGTGGCGGAGAGGCGTGGAGACAGAAGGATGGATGAATGAAAGAGGTAATCATAAAAAAAGGGAAAGGGGGGTCCACGGAAGAGATCACTCGCATGAAAGACAGAGGGAAGCTCCACAAGAACGACCCCCTGACAAGGATCTAACTTTCGTCGGCTCATCTCCTCGCTTGATTCCCTGCCGGGAGCATAAAGATTATACGTCAGCCGAGTGAAAATCAGTAGGCGAATCATCTTTTCTTCCAGATAAAGATTCAGTCTCTCCTTTCCGTCGGCACATTATTTCTGAAGAACCAAGCTAACTTATCTTCGGAGACTGCGGTTCCTTCCCTTCTCTTTGTAAGTCGACACATGTTTCTTTTAAATGCGAGCGAAAATATTGCCTTTAAAACCAGATAGAATAGAAAGTCTGTTTACTTATTCCGTTCAAAAATAAATTGGAATAGAAATACGAAGAACAACATACCAACATCGTTATGAAACCTTAAATATTACATGAAGCTTTCACTTTCCCTCAGATAAAATTACAGCTAGTAGAGTTAAGATTTTTGTAAAAATATTTGAGAATACATTTGCACGATATTGCTGCTAATTTCCACGCTACTATTTTTCATTACAAATTACCTAATAAAATGAATTTTCGGCATCTTTTGGCTTAACATTAGAAATTCAATTTTCGATATAGTTATTGAATATTTTGGAAGTCTATGCAAGGATTAAGAAAAGCAATGCAATCTGATACATAAGGAATACCAAAAATCAGTTCGCATCTATGCTTCAATGAAAGAAACATTTTTATTTCTAAGCATAAAAATAGTCTTCCTCTAAGAAAGGCACACATCTACATCTACATCTACATAATACCCCGCAAGCCGCCTAAAAGGCGTGTGGCAGGGGGTGTTAGGACACCAGCCGTTTACAGCTATTAAAAAAAAAAAGAAGAAGTGCTCTAACGAGGTTGGGACAAGCGTTTATTAAAGTCCTTTATTGTTCGGGGGAAAAACGAATTCTTATATCTATCCGTTCGGCTAAAAATCTCTCTTAATTTATCGCTTCTGTCGGACCTGGAAATATAGTGTGGCTCTAAGATTATGTTCTCTGTGTCGCTCTTAAATATATCCATTCTCAATTGCTCAAGCAATCTAAGCCTAGCGCGCAGCCTCCGAGTCTCCAACGGCTCCCAGCCTAATTCGCTTAACATCTGGGTAACACTGTCTGTACGCCCGTAGCGGTTTTTGACGAAACGCGCAGCCTTCCTTTGTATCTTATTCAGCTCGCGGATTAAGTCTTTCTGCACCGGATCCCATACACTCGCTGCATATTCAAGGTGCGGTCGGACGAGAGCGAAATAGCACCTTTCTTTTACTTTCTCATCCGAAAATCTTCCCACAATACGCTTGACGAATCCTAATTTCTTCAGGGCTATGCCGCAAATATTCTTTATATACATCCTTCAGGAGAGAAACGTAATGAAATAAAAAAGCAAGCATCATTAATAAATGAACAATTAACAGGTACACTTATGCATGGTCTTTAGCATTTTCCAATTTTTTTCTGATAATATTAGGCCATAACTCATTTACGCATTAGCTGTCTCTTTCTCCTAGCCACATGAGCTAGATATTTTCGTTTCATTCAAACGAGGGAGCATAGGCAAAATTGCATCAATAGGGTGGTTTCCTATTATTTTTTTATTGCCTAAATCGAAAGGTTATTACTCCTGTAGAACGCATTTCACGTTTTTAGATTTTTAAATGACGACATTTATTTTTCGCGATTAAATGAAAAGTGAAAATTTTCAAGCACGCGAAAAAGCGACGGCTAAGTATGAATGCTGGGAAAAGCCCGTGTGACGTCATTCTGATTCCCGCTGCCGCAAAGTGAGGTGACCTTGGGGCGAGGATATGTGCGCCGCTGCGATGCAGGCTACTAGCAGGTAGCAGAGTACCCTGCTAGCAGGTAGCGCTTGGCTTATATAAGGATTATTATTACCCTATCAAACGAAGGAAACTTTCCGAACTTAAGTAATATTAATGTGTTATTATTAGGAGATGTTTCCCTGAGCTCTGTGCCTCATGCATGTATTGGCCATTCGTCTAAACTGGGATTTCTTAAACCAAATAATTTGTATATTATGAATACACTAATGGTGGGCAAGAAATCGCAATGAATGCATTTCGTTTTCTTTGATGAAGGAAACTACCCTATTAGCACTCCTTGAAAATGATCTTTTCTCAAACACAGGGTCGTACTACCCTCTCATATTAACCAATGTCCACACCATTCATCACGCTAAGGAACTAAAATACACGTCCGAGAGAGGATATAAACGACTTCATCGGCAGACGTCGGCGTGTTTTGACCGCCATTACTCTCGCTCGAGGCCAGTGAAAGGAGAAGAAGGAAAAGATGCAGGGGCTGGCCAAAACACAAGGAGTGCATCGGAGGAGCATGGGGGGAAAGTCTTATACGCCATAAAGAAAGCCTTACACGACGTTTCGGCAAAGATTCGGGAAAAACATGTGGTTCGGTACAAAAGATACGGAGAAAGAGAAACCAAGGAAGCCATAAATTAGCTCGGGCGCGACGCACGAAATGGTATGGCGATTCACAAGAAGGAGCTCATGGCTGCGGAGAGAAAGTCAAGGGTGAGTACACACGAGTCAATTACGACAGCTAAGACATTCGGGAGCAAGAAAATGAGATCTTTAGTTTTTAAATACACTACTACGAAATTATTTACCTTACAAATGACCATCAAACGTATTTTTACCAATGTTTTTCTCTTTTGTTACACAAGCCAACAAAAAAATTTTGTTTGACAACTTTTATTTCTATAGCTGATCTTCATAGACTTTGATGTGCCGAATCCAAACCTGGCCTTAGTTTTTTTTTTGTATCATCCATAGTTTCCAAGAAATATGTATTTAATATTTAGTCTAATACCCATATACGGTATTCAGGGAAATCAATGAAACACTGTGTTACATCATAAAATTGTTTGAATTTACTGTTCACTACATCGTGATAAAATTGTTTGTATTTACTACAGCGTGATAATGCAGGGTTCACTTGTCAACTGGAATTGGTCTACATTTTCTTTCCCTTTTTTCCTTGAAGCTTCTTGTGTAGCTTTTTCTGCGATGAATCGCTTGCTGAACTTCTCGGTGAAGTACCAACAGTAATCCCCATTATCTTCGTTAATTAGACCTACTTTTTCAATTGTATTATAACTATAAAAAAGCTGTTAAATTTTAAAAATATTGCTTGATTTCATAAATTTAACTGTAAAATGTGAATAAATTGTGGGTGATAAAACTTTAAAACCATCATATTTGGATTAAGCAACTTTAAAAACATAAGAATAAGGTATTTTCAGTAAAACATTTTTTTTTTATTGTTGGCCTGTGTTATCTGTTGCAGTACAGAATGCATTTCAATAAGATAAAACTCATTTCCAAGGACAAACTGCTTCAACCCCATCAGAAATACCATTAATTTCTTTACACAAATTAGCCCGTCAATATTCTTATGAATTTTCTTTAAGTATTATCATAACTCTAATTCTCCATTGGCAGTCCGACACATATATGGAGTAAAATACATTGCAAGCTTGAAATTAGTCTCCGAAGAACTCCTGGCTTCAAAATTCCCAACTATACTCAGGGATGAAGATTTTTTAAATAACCACTTGGTTTATGACAAATTTAGCGGTGTATCTTTTCCCTGCCTAGATGAACAGTGAGCAAAATCAATTCAACCATCAAATCAAAAAATAAAAAGGTAAAAATGCATTATTTAGATTCAACTTCCACAGTTGCGTCTGATAATACGTTCTCCTCCTGATCTTGTCTAAGGTTTGAAGTTTCATAAAAGGATATCCTTACGAACCATTATCTATTGATGAAATATTAAGAAGAATCTCCATTAAATTTTGAGGATACACAAAAATGTAGGAGGAGCATGAATAATTCAAAACTCTTTCGTATCGAGAAGTAACGCAAATACCGGTAGGAAAAACTCGACGGAAAGCTCCTCTCTAAGAGATAAATTTGCATTGAAAGTTATTTTACGGCTTCTTTTTTATTTTCAACTTTTCGCATGAAATCGCTGAATATTAAAGTTTCTCGAGGGAACTCTTACCTATCCTTCAACTCCCGAAATGGATCCACTGCTTACACTTGAGACTTGGAAAGGACACAGCGTTCGAGAATAAACACATTATTCATGGCTTCTTGTAATCTCCCCTCCAGGAAATGAAACGAAATCGATGAGTATGCTCAGCTCAACGATGGAGGCCCTCGCATCCTTAAAAATTCAGCTCTAAGAATCACTAAGCTAGGCTTTGGGGAAAGGGAAGTATCCTTTAGGTGATGACACAAAGAATTTTCGAGGAGATAAATGCCGCTGTGGTTTTATCGATAGACAAACGCGCTTGGATAGGTTCCAGGAAAATTAGGCCAAACCGTGGGATAAGCGGACTAAGGACGCAATGAAACATTGACCAACAGCTTCCACTATTTAGCAGCAATATTACATCGACTATAGCAAACCCAATCTTGCTTTCACTACTCATTCATATTGAGCAACAGAGAACGTAATAAAGTGGATGATAAGAGATTAGGAGGCCAAACAGAAAATAAAAAAGGGGCCGAAATTCTTCCATAGCAACCTGGAGTAATGCGTCGTCTACGAGGAAGGAAAATACGTTTGGACTTCACGGGTCGCTTTAGATAGTATCCAAAAATGTCAAATTGTTGTCTTCGCTACTTATACCGGCTCCAAATCGCGTGAAAAATCACGTCTTCACGCGCCATTGCAGCACTTCATCTACATCTACATAATACCCCGCAAGCCGCCTAAAAGGCGTGTGGCAGGGGTGTTAAGACACCAGCCGTATACCTACACATAAAAAATGAAGTGCTCAAACGAAGTTGGGACTAGCGTTAATTAAAGTCCTTTATGGTTCGGGGGAAAAAAGAATTCCCATATCTATCCGTTCGGCAAAACATCTCTCTTAGTTTATCACTTTTATCGGACCTGGAAATATAGTGTGGCTCTAAAATTATGTTCTCTGTGTCGCTCTTAAAGATATCTATTCTCTTGTTCAAGCAATCTAAGCCTAGCGTGCAGCCTCCGAGTCTCCAGCGGCTCCCAGCCTAATTCGCTTAACACCTGGGTAACACTATCTATACGCCCGTAGCAGTTTTTGACGAGCCTTCATTAGTATTTTATTCAGTTCGCGGATTAAGTCTTTCATTTACGTAACGGAATAAAAAATTTCCCGCTGTCGAAGTGAATGTGACATCATTGGCACTTTTGATAAAGGCATTACGCTTTCTGAATGTGCGAAGAATTTTGTCGTAAACTATGAGTAGAACACATACTATGAAGGCAGTAACGTACCCTTTCTAACATAAAAATACTATATACAGGTCGTGAGTCGGTTCCAAGGCTGAAAATGAAGTTAATCCGGCAAAGCGGAAAATTTTATGAACCACTGTTACACCTAAAAGTGAAGTGGAACTAATCATCACGAAGCCCATTGCTTACTAATTGAAGGTAATAAATAATGGATCTTCCTGAAACGGATTAGCGCTTTCAAACAAGCATTTTGTGATACTTGGTAGGGTATGCAAACAGCTATACTAAAAGCTGTCTTCCTTCGAGGTGAATTTAAAAGAAAAAAGGTTTCCCCAGCGAATCGTAAGCTAGTATGTGATACAGTGCGGGCAGTTAGCATAAATTCCATCAAATACACGTCATTATGCACGAAATAAAAATCCTCTACATGTCGTTTCAAATACTTAAATGCGACGCCAAAGCAGGAACACGGAAAACTTTAAGTACCTACCACCCCTGGCACAACTTAAAGTGTGCTGGAACGATCGTTTATACGAAGACCACACCGAAGAAAGGAAGAAAAAAAAACAAGGGAAGGCGTACGGACGCAAAACATGATAATCTGAGCTCGTACCGCTGTAGAGGATTCTAAATGCCAAAGGAATTCATCCCTGGCAACCCTTTGCTGCGCGACTAAACAAAACATGTCCCGGCCCTACCAACGCATTTCCCCACACCAACGCACCAAGCTTTCGAGGGCCGGACCCTGCATGGCATCCCAAAAAAAGAGGTCCAACAAACGCTTTGCTTCGTTCCCAACCAAGAACAAACACAGCTCTGGGCTATCGTCGCTCTTTCATTAAGGCCAGCTCATTTTTCCCGCCCTGCGGAGGAGCACAGTCGGCGGAGACAGGTAGATACCTAATGGGGGCGCGCAGGTAGAGTGAGCGGTTGGCGGGCGGACCTTTTTTTTATTTGAACGAGAGAAGAGATCCACAAAAACGGTCGACAGAGCTCACTTGTTTCCTTTCCTTCTTCACGAGATGGGAGAAACAATGTGCAGGAGGTGACGAATAGCTTGTTTTAAGTTAATTAAATTCCCATCGCGGAAAAGGGCAATGGTCTCGTGCAAAGTTGGTCTTTCTTCCAACTACTCGTTTTCTTCCTAATTCCAGCGCACCCGAACTCGATAGGGGAAAATGGTAGCGGGCATTTAAATAGACGGCAGCAAAAAATTGGAATTTCAGCATGGATATTTCATTGAAGAATTGAACGCATTTAATTCCAATGTAACTCGAAAATAAGGAGAACGAAAATCTGATTTGATAAGTTTCGATAAAAAATACGAAAAAACGGAGTACATTTGGCTCGGTCATTATTTTTTTAATTACATTAAAAATCGCACAACTTTTAGTGCATACGATTGGAAATTTAAACTGTTAATGGATTGATGGGACAGCCCGTAGAAGGTGAAAATAATATGGAGGACAATAAAGGTAAAAAAAAGCTGAAATTGTTAGAGAGAAGGGGGTATGAGGTAATCGTTGGGCAGAGTGCATGGTTGCAGGAGTACTGAGTGGCGTTAGAAAGTAAAATCTAATTTGAGATATAAAGCATCGTATGGATAAGAATGATACGCTAGCAAGATTGTAGGCCCGTGAGATTAGGTTGATATACCAGCGGATGGCGCGTATTATAAAAAGGAACCTTGATAATAGGGTTGTTTCCTATTATTTTTTTATTGCCTAAATGGAAAGATTATAACTCCTGGAGTACGTATTTCACGCTTTTAGATTTTTAAATGACGACATCTATTTTTCGCGATTAAATGAAAAGTGAACATTTTCAAGTGCACGAAAACGCGACGGCTAAGTATGAATGCTGGGAAAACCCCGTGTGACGTCATTCTGGTTCCTTCTGCCGTAAAGTGAGGTGACCTTAGGGCGAGGATATGTGCGCCGTTGGGATGCAGGCTGCTAGCAGGTGGCATAGTACCCTGCTAGCAGGTAGCGCTTGGCTTATATAAGGATTACTGCGCGCGCTCGCAGGGCTACGCCCCCCAGCACCCCCTCCCCCCCCGCGGAAATAGGAATGTCATGCACATCAGTCAGATTTAACTTGAACGAAAGCGGACGACTCCTTTGACTGAGAAACTCTAGGTTCGGCTGTATCGATGACATTAATCTTCACATATTCAGAAAGATCACTCTGCTGGCAATTGCAATACATTGGAATTAGAGGTAAAAAATTAGTTCAAGTTCAGTCATAGTAGAAGATGACTATGCATTAATGCGAGGAGAGAAAATAAGAAACTATTTCATCCGTGGTACTTAACGATTTGATATGGGATGACTGTTGTGAGGCGATTTTTATAAATAAAATTCATTGATACGGTGAATATACCCGAATATAGGTATTGTAGACCCGGTAGAGGGTAGAGTAATGTCCATTCGACGAAAAATAAGAGAAATGGTGAGAGACTTATGAAATACGAAGGTTCGGTAGCATTGCTGGTTGCATTGAAAGTTCGGTTGCACTTTAGTCTACGATACCAGTAAATTACATATCAAATAACCAGCTAACCTAAGGCTCCTCACTAAAAGAGGCTTCATATAAACTTTATTTCTGTTACGACAGTGGCAGACTATTAAAAAATCAAATCAAGAGAGAAAATATGAGTTTCGTTCCTCCCTACCTGACCGCAATCCTTCCCTTCGCTACCTCCCCGCACGTCTTCGGCCCGTCCCCTGCGTGCGGTGACTGTCGATTGTTTTTTGCCCGCCGTAAGCCTGTTTCTGCTTTCGTATTCATGGGAGACTTAATGCGTGGGAGATTGGGGTCCTCGTCCCAGCATCCTCCGCGGAGACGGTCAGGCGACGATGCACGACGAAAACCACCGTTCATCTCGAATGCGATGTCACGGGCCCTTTTTCTACGGGCCATTTCGCCCAAATTTCCATCCGATCCCAACGCCTAATACCGTTCCAAGACGTGTAAACGACGGGAGTTCCACAGGGCAACGTCATTGCCCCGTTTTCTTTCTGAACACGCAAATGATACGAAAAGTATTCTTGGCAGTTGTTGGGGCAGGCGGTTCCAAAAAATCCTATGAATTAAAAATAAATTGAATGCAAATTGCTTGTTTATTCTACTGGCTTAACTGTATGTAATGGCTACATGATATTTAATTTATTTCTTCATTTCTATGGCCTCAAAAACAGGCTCTGAAGGTCCATCAGTTCCGGAATATCAACGTATTTCAATGAGCCATTTCAAAAAACCATGCCCAAGAAACGAAAAATTCACCCAGACTGAAATGGAACCCATGGAGAAATTCAGTTTGGCAGGCGAGAATATTATATGTATCGAGGTTGGTCAAACCCATGCAAGCAACAAGGTTAAATGAGTAAATACGGCTAGAAAGCTTCAGGGTACTCCCTAAGTACAGTTATTGTTTTACTTCGTAAACCTTCACATCACCTTGAGAAGGCATTGTAGGTAGCATTTTGAGTGAGGGAGTGTCTATAGAAGAAGGCGGAATGCATTATCCCATTTACATATATTTGGCCAAATCGTAACAGTAATCAATATTTCGATCGATAATGGTTCCAATATTTTTATACATTGACACGAAAATCGATTTCTACCAAGCAAGTACCTCTTTGTGCTACCTAAGAAAATAATTTCAATTGGATCAAGTAGTCATCAAAATAAGATTTCTTAAATATAAGATACAACTACAACACTATCGTTCACATATATAAAATAGTAGATAACAAAGCAGGCTAATTACAACAACGCTTTCACATTAGTCGTTCATTCTATTTTTTTTAAAGGATGGGTTGTATAGTAGCATAAATTGCATCGCAAACAGAACATTCTCCTTGCAAAACACCCTTCCTTAGAATTACGCCCAGAACTCCTATGTTTTAATCATAATAATTTACTCCGTTTAGTAGTCGGCTTCGAAATTACGAGTACTTCACTCGAGTACCTTTCATTAACACGCTGTTATTCGTATCGCATACTTAATTTAATTCGCCACAACACACAATGGCCGAGTCATTGTGTTGAGGGAACACGTGGGCTTTGGAGTACAATAGATGCCTTTTCTTCTCGCCCGTGGAGTCTTAAGCTCTGAGCAATAAATTTCGTTCGTCCGCAGAGCGTGTACATGGCCGACCACCGTTCTCGCTGCAGAATATACGACGCAGTCTAAAACACGGGTGCAGCAAAACCCAACAATGAGCAGCTTTGAAGTATCAATTGCAAAGCGTAAATGGATTTCAGGGCAATGACCAAGATTTGGAAAGATATATTGAGCCTGAAGAGATAAGGCTACTTGGGTAATCATCAATTTTCGGCACGCTTCTGTTTTCATTCTGAGATGAAATAAACACTGTCAGCGCGAATAATTTTCAAAATTAGGTACAGGACCTTAATGTCATTATCAAGCTTTACCGTCACGCTTATCTTTAATAAATGCGTCGCTTAATTATTTATTAATTAGTCCTTTGATATTAAATTTTGCTGTTCGTGGCATTGCTGAGCTCGGAATATCAATTGAACGTGTACTCACATCCTCGAAAGGTTAATCATTCACCATCTTAAAGGCAGTGTTCACGACTCACCTGTGAAAGAAAGAACAGAAAAATAAATATACATGAAATGCAACTGATGAGGCAAAGAATACAGCGAAGAAAAATTGCCGAATATTTGAAATTCACAAACTATCAGATTTCATGCATTCGCCGTCTCATATGATTATATTTACCCTTCAGCAAGGAAACTTTCCATCACAGTGGATAGTGGACATTGATATGGATGAATCTGTCTTTATAGTTCATCAAAGTAATGCTTTAATGCGGCATACGATGCCAAATAGAAAGCACCCATTTGCTATGAAGTTCGAAATGCATAACATAACTGAAGTAATTTATATTTGTCACCAACTGAATTTTAAAGTAAAAATGTCACTTTAATACTTCGTACATTAAAGATAACACCACCGTCTCATCAGAGAGCAAGAATCGGTACTTTATCCATTTAAGCTTTGTTTGGCCTAATGCGGATAAGTGTTAGCACGTAGCGATCAATGTAATCGGTTTTCGGGGACCGATGAATCTAGTCGGTGCCGAGATTGTTTTGCTAACTCGAGTGTTACACCATCTAATCTGTATACATGGCTGCGAATAATCATTTTACCGGACTGATATCGTTCACCGGTTATTCAATTTGAAACGGATGAGATAAGGCTTAAAAAAAAAAGGAGGACCACATTATTCCGTTTTTCGAACCGTTGCCTCAAGCAATTCGCGCCAAAAAACTGATTGCCGTAATGCTTTCGGAGATAAGCTGATTCTCGCAACTTCGAATGCTAAGACAGATGGCAGATGACTTATCCACGGCATCCGCCAGCAGTGCAAACAATCGGAGCGCTTGGCTCACAGCATCTTCAGTTTAAAAATGGTGCGTTTTCGTCTTTAACATCATCAGTAACCTTTGTTCCTCTTGGCATCAACTATGCGGAGATAAAATTTCGTGACAAATTTTTCTCCACCCTGTATAAAACAAAGTTACATCGCTTTTTTTGGCAACTGACTCAGAAGAGTTGACATTCTTCGTGAGAGCAGACAGGAGAAAAATGTATGAAAAAGAGTAGGAGGAGCGAACTGAAGCAAAGAAAAAGGATCGAGCCAGTCGAGACTGAGGAGAGAAAGAATGGGGAAAAAGAGATTTGGAAAGAAAACCGAAAGTCGAAAAGGAGCGGGAGGGCAGAGGCCATTAATCACGGCACTTCCGATGGTGCCGCTGCTCCCACCCACCCACCCGCGGCGCGGCGGTCCCGCACCCGACCGGGAAAAGAAACCGAACGATGAGAAATTATCGACGTCACACAAGATTTCCCGCCTGATCAATCTCATTTATTTTCTGAGCACGAGGATTGAGACTGCGAGAAGAGAGAACGGCTCTATCCGAGGCCGGCCAGCGCAGTGGGGTCGAACCGCAGGGAAAAAGAGGCCGTTTTCTCCTAAGAAGAGCGGAAGAAGTGCCCCGTTTCGGGAAATAGATAAGGATCTCGTTAATATTTCGCGCTGCACCGCCACGGAGGGAGAGAGAGAGAAGTTACTCGCGGGGCTGAAAGCGCGTCCCGAGGAATGCAAATTATAGCCACGTCCTCCTTCCCATTCTCATGAATTTTAAAAATTTTCCACTACCATTCCTTTAAAAAAATAAATAAATGGTGGATTCTACCGCAGTCACGTCGAGGTCTGGGAATGGGAGGAAAATGGTGGTTTAAAAGATTTCCAGGAGAAACAAAGTGAATTCAATCTGCATGAAAATTTCATCAAGTGCTCCCCTAATTGCACTCAATCACTTTTCTAATAAATACTTGAACTTTCCACGGTAAAGGTCCTCAGGGATATAACATAGAATAGAATAGAATAGAATATTTTTATTATGCTCTACGTAAAACCTATGAGAGCAAAAATAGAAAATACAGGTAATGTTCTACTCTTAATAAAAGGCATTTTGACAAAAATAAGGCATTATGGATATTATTAGTAGTACATATTTGTACAAAAATGTAAAATATTCAATACTAATAACACAAAAATATAAGTTTTAACTTAGACAGTAATGAACACACACCTACATATACACATTTATGTAGAGAGTTTTGATAACATCACAACTTTAAGATGATAACTCTAACGAGTTGAGGAGACTGAATTAAGCCCTAGACTTCAAATAGGAGTACAGACCTTCCTTTGAACGACTGAAGTGATTGTGACGTCTTTATATTCGGCGGAAGAGAGATATTGACATACTATATACATTACAGCCCTTTAGGCGATGCTTGTCTACAAGTATAAACATGTAAATTACAACTGTTTTATAGATTTAAAAAAAACTTAGTTGTCGGTCCAAACGCTATTTGATTTCTACCTAGGGCCACACCTTATTATTTTCCAGCCAACGGCACAGTGACTTAAAATGTGGCTTAACAAGTAACTAATTTCCATTTATGATTTTAGGGAAGATATGCGCAGAGAAACTCGAGGGACGAAGTCCTGCATTGCATTAACTTCCAATAAACTTCAGTCCACTGCATCTCCGTTACTTTTCGGGCAATTAGCAACTTATTAAATGTGCATCTTTAATGGATTCGTTGGCGCAGCTATCAAGACCGAGAAAATAAATCATATTCAAGCCTTTTAAATAGTGACTAAACTCTGGTCTTCCTGACATTTTCATTTAAAAAAAGTACCAATACTCTAGTGCTCTACGTTTTTATTTAGAGTACAAGCACTTTGTTATTGGTAATTGTTTCACAAATATAACTCTGTATATAAATACTGTCTCGCTCAAATAGAACATTCAATATATTTGAAATGTGGGATAATTATATCTTCTTTTCACAAAAATCTGTTCCAGACATAATATTCTATAGCATAGGAGAAACTGGGTACGGTTGTGATGATTTTCATATAATCGGTCTTAGTTCTGTAAGTAGGCTACTAAGCTCAACAAAGAGTGTTTTTATGTAATTTGCACATTAATACACACTTAAAATTTTATTTTTTTATTGTTATAGCAAATTATAAAAAAAAAATTTTAAGTATCACAACCGACCATATCCCAAGGGCGGTTGTAACGGTACTTCGGGTCGGTAGTGACAGGTTTCCAAAATACTCTAAAATGGCCTGAAATCATTTTAACTGCAAGAAATGTTTGACATAACCCAGCATAATCTTATTTCTGAAAACATTGCAACTTAATAACAAAAGAAATAAAATCTGGGAACTCTTCCATGATTTACAAACTAATAAGGCAGTGTAGCACCTAAAATTATTATGCCAGTCTTCACACACACTCTATAGGATATAAATCAGTCTTCATTAAATATTAGTTAAGAAGGCGAGTAAAAATTTCTTGTTATGCTTTAAAGGAATTCTATCGAATTAAGGAGATAGTCCAAAATGCATGTCCTCGCTACGTTTTAAGTATTTTGAAACACCCGCACCAGGGATATCGCGTTTACGAACATAACTTAACAAAGACAAGCAATTAACTCTGCGAATTACCGCAGATCTCCGTAAAGAAGTCTCTTGTGTCACTTCTTTGTAACCGTATTCATTGTGGAATATACTTCACTATCCTCTTTTTGTCTTTCTCACGCATATTCTGGGCATCTAAAACAAGAAAAAAACAACTTTAATGTGTGTCACAACCGTATCCAGGAAAAATGTCACAACCGTACCTATAGCACTCTTTCGCAAAAAAAACAGACGCCATGTCGATACCAAATAACTTCCTCACAAAGTAATCGCAGCTATTTCACCAATAATGTCTATTTTATACCGAGGAGTAATACTCAACTTTCAATCGATATTCATGTTGCGAAAATCATCAAAAGAAATCGAACAAAATATTTACTTTTGACTGTTGAAAACCAATATGAGCCCATGCTAGCTTCTATGGCGCGCGATAGCTGACATAATACTGATACATATGTTCAGTTGTGCAAGCTGTTCTCCTATCCCCTTGAATAGTCAGCTATTGCCAATATTTTTGCTAATAGGAAGATTTCCACAACTGTATCCTGGCACAGCCGTACAGTAGCGGCTTGCCCATGAGGACTCTCGGACGCCGCCCTTCCCAAAGATTTCGAAAAAGGAAATAAAATTAAACACCCATTCAATTGTAATTATACATCTATGAACAAAGGTGTTTTTTCAATCGCATACATCGAAAATGTAAGAAAAATACGCAAAAGTAGAGCGAGAATTTCGCATTTGTAGCCGCGGGGCGCTGCACAGTGGGCTGAAATCGAAAAAAGCTGGACAAAACCTCGAAAATGGTTTTTTTGAGTATGGAAGTTGAAACTTTGCACAGTTGTTGCCAACACATCAGTGCATTTTTTGACGCTAAATGTTTTTCATAGACTAATTTTTTATATAAAATACATAGCCTCAAAGTTGAACAAATTTGGCGCAAATTGCCCGCTTTGAATTTTTTTCGAAATTCAGCATGTTTAAACTAATGTCACACCTTTAGTAGTAATTCAATAGCAACAAAAATTTATAAAATTGTTAAGCGGTTTGTTATCATCGATTACCATCAACTTTCACGACTTAGTTGTTGTATTTGTGACCAATACGATACAAAATGGCGGACCCTGTTTTTCGTCGAATATTTGTGTTTATGTAGGATTTTAAAAAAAGGATCACCGAGTTACCTCGAGATATTTACACCACATATACAACAAAGTATATAGATTATGATAACAGGAAGTGCAGCTGCGACCACCTGCGACGCCGAAATTAAGATCGATTTTTCGAACGTGCGGCACCGCCCGGAGCTGGCTGCTGGCCACGGGAATTGCCGTACTCGACGGATGTTGGATAGTGAATCATTTTAAGCAAATTTATTGAATAAAAGCCATGGTATATTATTACTACATTTATTTTACTTTTGTTGTAACCTGATTTCTTTACTGTCTTGTAATATTTATCGTCGATGCAGTACAAAATGGCGGACGCTAATTTCAGAAACATTTTTGCCCCTGTGTGGCTGTATAAAAAGGACACCGAGTTGCTCTCAGATATTTACATCGTAATTGCATCAAGCCTTTTAGAGTCTTCATCCACAGAAATAATCTGTGACCGTTCGCAAGAAACTAAATAAAATCGATGTTTTTACCGTGCCGCGCAGTCCGTGGCTGCTCCCTGCGCTCATGGAATGCCGTGACGCAGCGTACATCATAAAGCGCTATGAAGTCTTTGCTTTGGATATGTTTTATTCCAACATAATTATTACTATTTCATTTCAAGTTGTTTTGTCGTCACTATAGGTAAATGAATTCGCTCCTCTATCCATTTTTACTGACTAGTGACTATTTACCAAATTCCCGATTGCAAACTAGCTGACTTGAAACTCTGATAATTCCGCTCGTGCATTTTACCCCTTGGATGGGTAAAACGGCTCTTTTAGCCTGCTTCTAACCTCAAAGACAAAATAGACTTTACAACCAGCCGACCAGCCCGCAGCTGGTTGGTATTTGCCCGTCCACCCCCTGCGGTAGTCGCGAAAAGGTCTTTTTATGACCCCACGTTGCTCGTGTGCGGTCTCTTTTACCTTTTTCGGAAATTCCGTTTCCAGAAAGAAATGCATATATAAATTTAGTTTTGAATATACAGTGAAAGAGGTTAGTTTTGCTGTGGTGATTTTGGATGCACTCGGATATACGCGCTTTGGATATTGAGAACTCCGGGGAATCTCATCGGTTTTCTGCTTTAACTGCATTGGCGGTGTCAATCGCTCATTCACCAGGCATCTATCATCCAAACTGGTAAGAGATTTTTATAGTTCTTTATATTTGCCTCGTGCTATAAGCAAGTTTCCTTTTTTTATTTACCATTAACGCCTCTAGAATTGACCCTTTCTTTAATTTTCATGTATGTTACTTGTTATTGGTAACTCGTTCGCCTGAAATAGAACCAGTGTTGAATTGAACAACAAATTTGGAGCAATTATAAAAATGTCTGGTCTCGAGGTAACTAATCTATTGCTTCATAAAAAAGTTGTCAAATCCGGATGTAAATCCTTTGCGGAGAGATATGAATTTTTAATGTAATATCTGACGAAAAAATTTCACCCTCAAGGTAATATAGAAGCTACGAAGTTTCTTAGTGACTCTCTTAAACGATATTTTTTTAATTCGCTACCAAAGGAAATGGGAAGCCTGCAGTAGAAACAATGAAAGATTTTTCAGGAGAAAGGTTAAGTGGCTGAAAGCACCTATATATGTACCAGAAAACGTTCTAGAATTGACAAGAGCTTCTAATTCTTCAGGTAAGTATATGCGATTAATAAGTGACCTGAGTGGTTACATTATCTCAATGGATTTAAGGGCGATTTTTTACTCCTTTTGATCCCATTATAATCTGGTGGACGCCCGGAAAAAAATTTGACAAAGTTAGCGAAAGAGCTAAGAGGAGGAAGACTGAAAGTCTTAGATCTTCTCACTCGGCGACAACTTTATCATTCGCACCATCGATGACATGAAGAGAGGAAGGAGATAAGGCGGCCTCCAAATTAGTGAAGGAAATTACAACGACCACTCCAACCAGAGCAAGGAGAGTCCTAGCTAAATGGAAGACACCCATCTCCGGTTACTCCATGATTTCAGAAGACGAGGCTCTTTCTGTTATAAAATCGATGCAACTAACAAAAAACCAGTACAAGGGTCTTCGGAAAATAGCTGAAAGCCATGGTCATAAATTATACCCGAACTATGAAAGAGTGAGGTTTGCTAAAAATGCTGCGTACCCGGATGGCATAGAGATTATAGAAATATCGTACGAAGTCAATCTACAAAGTCTCCTGTCGCACACTGCCTCACCGATTCTAGCTTGCGTGGCAACTGTTCCTGATGCCAGAAGTGAATTGAAGTGCACTCTGATTTGTAAATGTGGTTTCGAAGGCAGTTCTGGGCATTCACAGTATAAGCAAGTTTGGCAACAAGAGCCCAGGTTGGAGGAATATTTGTTCTATGGTGCCCCCGACCGTTCATAAGGTCCTAATACACGGAGCAGGTATAGCTTCAGAGATGATTCTTCCTCTAGGGCTATTATCTGAAGAAGCAATTGAAGTACGCAATAAAGATAGCAGAAAATATCGAGAAACCTAAAGCAGGAAGCACTCAAGAATATCTACCAACGATGATCTATTTCGCCGGCTCCTCCTGACCTCGGATCCAGTAATATCCAAATTCCGAACCCCTAATTACGAAGAAATCCCGAAGAATGCCGATAGAAGTGAGGAATTTACTGTTACGAAATGACGATGACCCAGAAGTTCTGCAGCCTGGAAGTGAAAGCGACAGTTCTTCAACCGACTCGGAGTGATGCTATTACATGTACACAGGGTAAGTTCAACAGTTATTTAGATATTCATTGATAACCTTTTATGAAAATGGAAGGACTGAGAAAGAAGCCTAAAAGCCTATACAGTAAATAATAACATTAAATACATCCTCAGCAAAGGCTATGCATTCATTGCGCTTTATAATGTACGCTTCGTCACGACATTCCATGAGCGCAGGGAGCAGCCACGGACTGCGCGGCACGGTAAAAACATCGATTTTATTTAGTTTCTTGCGAACGGTCGCAGATTATTTCTGTGGATGAAGACTCTAAAAGGCTTGATGCAATTACGATGTAAATATCTGAGAGCAACTCGGTGTCCTTTTTATACAGCCACACAGGGGCAAAAATGTTTCTGAAATTAGCGTCCGCCATTTTGTACTGCATCGACGATAAATATTACAAGACAGTAAAGAAATCAGGTTACAACAAAAGTAAAATAAATGTAGTAATAATATACCATGGCTTTTATTCAATAAATTTGCTTAAAATGATTCACTATCCAACATCCGTCGAGTACGGCAATTCCCGTGGCCAGCAGCCAGCTCCGGGCGGTGCCGCACGTTCGAAAAATCGATCTTAATTTCGGCGTCGCAGGTGGTCGCAGCTGCACTTCCGGTTATCATAATCTATATACTTTGTTGTATATGTGGTGTAAATATCTCGAGGTAACTCGGTGATCCTTTTTTTAAAATCCTACATAAACACAAATATTCGACGAAAAACAGGGTCCGCCATTTTGTATCGTATTGGTCACAAATACAACAACTAAGTCGTGAAAGTTGATGGTAATCGATGATAACAAACCGCTTAACAATTTTATAAATTTTTGTTGCTATTGAATTACTACTAAAGGTGTGACATTAGTTTAAACATGCTGAATTTCGAAAAAAATTCAAAGCGGGCAATTTGCGCCAAATTTGTTCAACTTTGAGGCTATGTATTTTATATAAAAAATTAGTCTATGAAAAACATTTAGCGTCAAAAAATGCACTGATGTGTTGGCAACAACTGTGCAAAGTTTCAACTTCCATACTCAAAAAAACCATTTTCGAGGTTTTGTCCAGCTTTTTTCTATTTCAGCCCACTGTGCGCTGGCCAGAACGTCCCTATCCATCACCGTGCAGTTATTTGAAGAGTGGTAGTGGTGGGGGCTGCTGGTGCTATGACGCGTCTAAGCTTGAGCCTGTGTGTGGAAGGCTTGGGACGCCGCCCGAGCATGCGCAGAACGAGTGAGTTGACATCGCCGCGCCGGCCGGCAGCCGTATAATCTTGGTTGCAGAAAAGTTTCTCGGGTTTTCCACCGGTTGATGTCGTCCATGTCTTCGATCCGTGACTTGCTGATCATCCTCAGGGGATCTTCCAAAATCCCATCCTTCATTCGGAAGATCCCCTGAAGATGATCAACAAGTCGCGGATCGAAACGTCGGGAGACATGGACGACATCAACCGGTGGAAAACCCGAGAAACCTTTCTGCAACTGATACGCCGGGAAAACCTAAGATCGTATAATCTTGGTGTTGCAGTGTTGCAGAATACCTTGTTTTGGTGACCAGTTGACTTATTATGTGTAAATAGTTTTAATTTAAAAAGTCCTACTTGTAGTTGAGTTAATAGAGTTAGTGATTGTTAGTGTTTTGGCGTTAGTTTGTTTGTGTATTAGTGGTCTCTAGATTGCCTGAAAAACTCACTAAAATAGACAAAATATTCAGAAATTTTGACCCTCGGGTGGAGTGTGCCCCTCCCAGCATTTGACTCACGATCCGCCACTGCAACCGTACCACGTCTACCCTACCGTTGTTCTTCCATTTGAGCACTATTATAGTGTTCGTTTTTAACTCATTTTTTGCCTGAATTACCACATTGATGAGCAAACGGCCGCGGAGAGAGAAACGAACTCGGAAGTGAAAAGAAAAAAATCATCGAGGACCGAGGTTTTTTTTAACTTTGGAAGAGTTAATTAAAGGAAACGTAACAACTTCGCAAAACCGGACAAAAAGACGAAAATGACACGAAGGGATTCCGTGCTGATAAGATGTTATTTATTCTCTTCCATTCAGGAAGTCCATAAAAGGCTTTAAAGCAGTTTTACGACTTACTACTGAACAGACTGGTAGGGGCGACGACGCAGCCAGAAATTGAATTTGGCGATCCATTGTGCTGGGGAAACCCCTCTCCGCACCAACTGGCTCTTACTTAGCATCAATTGCTCTCGCAATACTTCACTTAACGTTAAAATGTTTCACCACGGCATCCAACAGGACGTCCTGTACCCATCGTCCTATACTTTGGACAAATACTTATTTCAACCTCTTCTTATCTCTAGTTCTGATCTATAGAATTACCGGTCGTTATTTATTCAAAAAAATCATCTCGTTTGTCAATTTTCAAAGAAAAACTATTTAATTATGACTTCAGTGGAATTTTTCAAACCTCAAATTTATTTCTATGGAATGTTATTTTCCATCGCATAAATACACTTAATTCATTCATTCAAGCAGTAGAACGTGATAACCGTATAGAAACGTGGAAAGCAACAGCATTTATCTTGACTTTATTGCTCAAAATAAAAAAAAACAATCAGGTAAGAGAGAAACTGAATTATAAAAAATATAAAATTAAGCTGAATTTTATTGATTTAATACTAAATAAATTTTTATTTTCCACAAATTAAGAATTTAAGAATTAGAATGAATAAGAAAGAATAAGAATTAGAAAGGTAAAAGGCTGTGCTGGAAAGGGTAGGCTATGGAAAGTATACCTGGAGGAGATCCAAGCAGAACAAAATGGTACAATGATGTAAAGAGACCGGCGGTGGAAAGAAGAACTTTGAATTCCCACCAACCTTAGGGCTGGTGAGAAAGATAGTTTCAAACAGTAGCAACAAAACTTAGGTGTGTTATTAAAAGGAGCTTCCCCGCCTCCACAAAAGAGGGCGTTCATCTAGACGATGGCTTTCAAATGCAATTAGTGGCGTCAGAGATCTGACAATGAGAATGAAGATTATCATTAAGGTGAGCCACAAACCACGGAAGCGAGTACGCACCAACACCATCGTGAGAAACGGCATGAAACACAGCGATGGTAATTACTTGTGAGAGACGCGGTGGGTAATTAGGACAAATCTCAGTTTGGCCAAGGCCTAAAAAAGTCCACCTCTACCTCTTGGGAGTCCTAAAAAGACAAAGACACGAAAGTTCGGTTACAACCTTTCCCAAGCAAAGAAATTTTGCCCATCACCCAGGTGATATAAACATGCTATATATACCATGGGCGTAGAACCACTGTCCTCCACCCAGACAAATACTTTCTATTGGGATATACTTTCCTTTCAATATAGCTCAGGCATAAATCAGCCGGAAAATTTTTCTTCTGCCTCCATGACATCCGTCGGCCAGAATGTCGATAGAAACCATGTATACAAGTATTAGTTTTGGCTTGGAGGTATATAAGTAACACACGGTGTAAAATCCATATTTAAGTCCATATGAGAGAGAAAACATTTCCTTTTGAAGATCTTATCAACTTTAAAATCGTCAATTGATAAACTAATAAAGTCGGGCAATAATTTATAGACATTTATAAAGAGAAAAACTATATTTATTCCCAAACATAAATAAAATAATACAATGACAATATCTCAGCATGTTGCATAGCACGAAATAGATGAAAATAATACAATAAAGTGTAAATTACTAAAAATATCGGGGTCATCCGCGAGGGAAAAAAACAAAGCAAAATAAGAAAAAAATCTCTAAAATTCTTTAAAACGATAAAATTTGCTTCAAATCCTCATTTCACGATGACAATGTCATATTCAGTAGCTGATATCCAGAAATTATTTTCGCAGGGCACTTTAAAAGTAGTTGGAATTAAGATTTTCCTGCCTCAAAGCATAAATTAACGCATGACGGTATGATGAAATTATGAAAAAAATAAGTTTTTTTCATAGGAATCTAAGGTACACAATACCAGCGGAATAGAGATTACTCTTTAGTTCCTCCGAATATGAATAGGATTCGCTTATCCTAGAAAAATATATTTCAAAGTTAGCTCAAAACGGTAATAAGGAACGAACGACTGCCTTCCAGAAGTTTTTCAATCAAAACCGACTCCATCATTATGGATTCCGGCACGTTCATTCTTACAGCAGCATAACTTTTGGAGAATATCGTCGAAAATTTTCGTTTCCCACGCACCCAAAACAAAACACGCCGGTCGTCGATGAAGAAGAGACCCAGTTTCCTCGAGGAATGAGGAAAAAAAGATCGATCTTCGATATATAAAAAAAGCGCAGGGCTAACGTGGAAGATCCATTTCTTTTGAGAGTTTCGTTTGGTTTAGTGGCCTTTTGCCGCGAGGGGAAATAGGTAAAAAAAGAAATTGGCATAAAAAGTAGGGGTAGGGATTTTGGGTGGGGTTAAAATAAATAAGGAAGAAAGTTTCAAAGCGGAAGTGTGAGAGCAAATTCTGCGCTTGTAGCGAGAGAAGGGTGGCCTTCCCGACGGGGGTAGGGTGGGACGAATGGTACATTGGCCTCCCTTCAAGAGGGATGACGAGACGAGCGATGGCAAACGGAGGGGAAAAACAGATCGTCGACGTCATCCACGAAAGGACTCACTCGAATCGACGATCGGTTGAAACGAAAATAGCCGAGAAAAATGTTTAATTATCAATCAATACTTCAACCCACTGTTGGGTTGGATAGGCAAGGGTAGAGTTCACCCCGGACTAAGCAAGAAGCGTTTAAATTTCGCACATTTAGGGCTGGGAGACATAGAATCATTCGCGATCAGATTATTATTATTATAGTACTCTACCGATTAAGGTAGGTTTCCATGGAGTACTAAAGAAGTGATCTGGGAGCCTCCCTCTCCTTCCAGCGCTGCCTTCTTCAATTCACTGTAAGGCCTACTCCCTTTTAATCTATCTAAAAATCCTATTCTTTTCCTTCCCCTCCCCCGTTTCCCTAACATTCTACCCTCTAACACCATTTTCAACAGCCCCTCCCCGCTAAGTATTCGCTCCATCCATACCTTCTGTCTCCTCTGTATCTCATCTAAAAGCTGCCTCTCCTCGCCAACCATATCCAGCACTTCGTCGTTCCTTTTCGTCTCAATGGGCAGTTGAACCGGGTTCTATCCCGGGTGATGCCTTTGAACACAACCAGCAAATCAAAACTCGCACAGCTAGGGAAAGGAACTCGCCCCCTCTACCCTGAATGCACGATCTGTATGAGGCCATATCCTAGTCTGGGGTGTCGTCGTAAACTCACACCAACCTTAGGGTTTATTCACTGAGATGGCGATCTAAGTTTGCATTGAAATATTACTTTAAGTTACCAGTTGTTTTGACCGCAAATGGCTCACGTGCACTCAAAACTCGATTAACATTCTTATCGTATTAGTGCGGAGAGTACAAAACCTCATTCAGCATGCACTACGGGATACTTAGAGAGCGCGCGCACAGAGTAATCGCTGATGGGTGATAGCGAGAGGGATCCAGCGAAAGGTGGAATTGAATTGGGGAATGGGATGGGGAATTGGGAGCGACTGACGACGTGGAAGAAGGTGGGCAGGTGTCGATGGTGCTCAGACAGCAGCCGCTAATGGCTTACGAGAGCCAAACAAATAGATTCACCAATGGAGTTGCAAACGAAGGGCGAATCACGGCCCGTTCCCGAATATTCGTGTTGCCTCGACGTAACGGCAAGAGAAGATTTATCAATAAGAGATTGGTTTTCACCTCTTTTTTTCTGAATATAGGAAAGAGTCAAGCATTAGTTTGCGATATCTACATCTACATAATACCCCGCAAGCTGCCTAAAAGGCGTGTGGCAGGGGGTGATAGGACACCAGCCGTTTACTGCTAAAAAAAATGAAGTGCTCTAACGAAGTTGGGACTAGCGTTTATTAAAGTCCTTTATGGTTCGGAGGAAAAACGAATTCCCATATCTATCCGTTCGGCAAAACATGTCTCTTAATTTATCGCTTCTATCGGACCTGAAAATATAGTGTTGCTCTAATATTACGTTCTCTGTGTCGCTCTTAAAGATATTCTTTCTTTCCGCTCTTTCTGCACCGGATCCCATACGCTCGCTGCATATTCAAGGTGCGGTCGGACGAGAGAGAAATAGCACCTTTCTTTTACTTTCTGATCCGAAAATCTTCCCACAACACGCTTGACGAATCCTAATAATATCCTCAAATCCGATATAGGTGTGTCCAGAGATTATTACGACTTTACGTACATCATCATCATCACATTTAGTCAACAATCGTAAGTTTGGTTTCCCGCAGCTCTCCATTTCTCTCTCCTCTCCGCTAATCTCTTCAAAGCTACATATTTCTTCTCTTTTACATCCTTTATAACCCTTTGTCCTATGTGAGTCATTCGGGGCCGTCCCAGGCCCTTCTTTCCTGCCGCCAGTCCTTCTACGATAGACTTCATCAGGCCATCTTACCACGTAATACGGCCAACCAGGTTGTCCCGTCCTCTTCTCAAGGTTTTTAGGGGGCTTCTCTTTTCTCCCACTCTTCTTGGCACTTCTTCGTTACTTACACGGTCAATCCACATTTCCAATGCTTCCACTCTTGACTTCTCTGCTGCTGTCAGCGTCCAAGCCTCCCTTCCATAGAGAAACTCTACGTACATATACGGTCAGAAAAGTAAGTTAGTAAGTAGATCACATGGATAAGAGGCTGTAATCATTGGAATAAAGAAAAAAAACACAGGAGCTTAGATCGTACCCAGACCACCTGTCCTACAACCAGGAAGAATTTGAAAAAGGATAATCTAAAAAAAATACCATAAAAATTTTATAGCGAGTGTTTCCTGATTAAATGTTTTTTTCAGATGCACTCATTCTTTGCTTTATTTCTCGACGTCATTTTCGCAGAGAATGAATTCGAAATTATGTTTTCAAGAGTAAAATGGAGCTGAAGGGTTTGGTTGGTAACTTAAAAAATATTTTTTCATCCGCGTAACAAAATATAAAGACCACTCCTCCCCTTACGGAATAGAGCACTTTGTTAAAAAGTTGGAACACATTATTGCATCGCTAAGGTACAACTTAGGTTCTTAGTCTAATCCTGCCTAACGCCATAATCAAGAAAAAAATAACAAGACAAAGGAAGAAAATATACCATCCCAACGTCAAGAGTTTTATCAGAGTGTTTTCTCGATACTTTTCACCGCATACCCCTCGACGTCGTTTTCGCAGCGAATTGATTCGAAATGAAGGTTCGGAGCATGCACAAGAGGAGAAGGGAGGGATGGAGGCTGTTACATTGAGCGGGAAAACAAGAGAACAAATGACGGCGCTCGAACTCGACGGACAGAAATACAGCGGCAGTGGCCCAAGGAGAAGTTGAGCAGACATCGATCCGCAGTGGATTATAATAGACGCAAACGATTCATCGGGTTGGAGCGAGGAGAGCTCAAATGGACTGCATGCCTCCATCCGCGAGCCACGACACACAGGAAACTCGAAAGAAATCCACTTTCTCAATGGGTCCCGTAATGCAAGCACTAACATGCCTATTATCAATGCATTTGTTCCAAATGGTGTGATCGCATTCATGCGAGAGGCAAGGTAGCATACTGCACGATGCCCTGCAGTCTTGAAAACAAATTGTCTGGGAAAGGTACACACAAGGCGCGTGTCCACTATCGGAAATAGAATTTTCGCATTCAAAGGTCATGTAATCATCCAAGTTGCCAGCATCATTAAAGTCTATGCAATAATTTTATTCGCGCAAGTTTAATTGCGACAGAAATTCATTATCTTTCAGTTCGTTTTTGAGAGTTATGGCTGAGTGGGGATGAAGAGTATTTTGTCTACATCGGGCACACCAACGGCTATCAGCTGTTAACTGTTTAAAATTCTAGAAATCTAATGTTATATGGAAAAAATCATTTGATTAGTGTACAATATTAAGTCTCACCTTTGCACTCATTCCTCCACTAACTATGTCGTAAGTGTCCACCTTCTCACCCACCACTGTCTTCTTTTGTTGCCTCCTCCACTACACTGCACAACGATAAACGAATCCTAATTACTGCGAAGGATTAAATCATACTTCAAATGCCGAACAATTTTTGAGAGTTGCAGGCACGCAGTAAAATGATACATTGATACTCTCTCCCAGATAAAGACCGAGGCATACACTAATCTGAGGGCCTTCGCCTCACTTTATTAATGTCTATTTCAAAACAACTAAACTTGATTTTTTGTGGCGGAACTACGAAATTGAAAACTCAAAATGAGCGTCTGTGGGTCCACGACAATTAACAATGACGCAACTAAACTCATCATAGGCAATGATTGAGAAAAGTTGAAATTTCTAAAGAAAAAAGCTGATAGTGTGGAAGATTTCTTTTCAACGGAGATTATTATTATAATATTCTACCGATTAAGGTAGGTTTCCATGGAGTACTAAAGAAGTGATCTGGGAGCCTCCCTTTCCTTCCAGCGCTACCTTCTTCAATTCACTGTAAGGCCTACTCCCTTTCAATCTATCTAAAAATCCTAATATTTTCCTTCCCCTCCTTCGTTTTCCTAGCAAAATCTACTACCCTCTAACACCATTTTCAACATCCCCTCCGCATTAAGTACTCACTCCATCCATACCTTCTGTCTCCTCCGTATCTCATCTAAAAGCTGCCTCTCCTTGCCAACCTTATCCAGCACTTCGACGTTCCTTTTCCTCTACGTCCATTTCACCCTCTCCGTTCTTCTCCATACCCACATCTCGAATGCCTCCAATCTTCTCTCGTCTTCTTTCCTCATTGTCCACGTTTCCGCACCGTAGAGAGCTACACTCCAGATCAAACTCTTCACTAACCTTTTCTTTAAGCTCTTACATAACGATCCTCTCCGAAGCTCCTTCCTGTTCATGAAGGCCTCATTTGCTAGTGCAATTCTCTTCCTTATGTCCCTACTACTGTGACTGTTTTCCTCTAACGTACTGCCTAAATAGTTGAACCGCTCAACCTGCTCAAGTTTTTCACCACCCACTTTTATCTTAAGTCTCACATTCCTCGCTCCTGATGCTTTACAAAACCACATAACCTTAGTTTTCTTGTGATTAAGTGATCAATTAAGAGACATATTTTCCGAGCGGTTAAATATGGGAATTCGTTTTTCCTCAAACCATAAAGGAGTTAAATAAATGCTAGTCGTATTTTTTAAGCATTCGCTTCTTATGTGTACACGGCTGGTGTCCTAACACTCTCTGCAACACGTCTTTTTAGGCGGCTTGCAGGGTAGTATGTAGACGGAGATGTACGTCATTAATTGGAGTGCTTCGGATTAAGTGTGAAGTTACGACCGGCTATTAAATAAAACAACGAGCACGAATAGTTGCGTTTGCGCCTAAGATTATTCAAGGGGAGTGAAGGGCATCGGGTCCAGGTACTGTCAAAATCCGTTCCCATAATAATCAGACCATCGTCCAGGGATTCCCGAATGAAGGGGCACGGTCAATAGGCGCCACCTGGCGCATACTAATGCAAAGACGGCTCTCCGTGATAACTCCACTCCCAACTTATCAATTCGGCGATCGATCGCAAATTATGGATCCGATGGAGCGACATGGCACTTAGAGATCCACTGTGTCTTACAGTACGATTCATTCGCTTAGACAACCAGTGCGAAGGGAGTGCGTTATTAAGACGACGCATCACATCCGCTCAACCAATCTGCCATAATTACAGACGCATCAAGTGTTTAAAACTTGAGAAATCATATTGAAATGTGAAGGGCATATAGAGTAGAACGCGGCCAACATTTTTCTACACTATTATTGTAGTATTCTACCGATTAAATTAGGTTTGCATGGAGCATTGACGAAGTATTCTGGCAGTCTATCCTCCCTTCATGAACTTCAGTTCACTTACTCCCGGCCTACTCCGTTTTATTCTATCTAAAAATCCTATTCTCTTCCTTCTTAGTTTACCTAACATTGTTCCCTTCAGCATCGCTTTAACATCCTCATTCCGCTAAGTACTCCTTCCATCCACCCCTTCTGTCTCCTCTGTATCTCATCTAGAAGCTACCTCTCCTCACCCACCATATCCAGCACTTCGTCGTTCATTTTCCTCTCCGTCCACTTCACCTTCTCCATTCTTCACCACACCCACATCTCAAATGCCTCCAATCTTCTCTCGACTTCTTTCCTCAGTGTCGACGATTCTGCATCGTAAACCGCTACACTCCAGATCAGACTCTTTACTAACCTATATCAAATTTTAAATTTTAACACTTGAAAAAAATACGGCGGTACAGTTTTCGACTTTGACATGGAGAAAACTCTTGACCAGAGTCTTCACAATAAACACTCATGAATGAGATATGTTTTTTGAAAAAGTACGCAATATGATGACGGCCCTTTTTGTAAGACACTGCATGAGCTTGAGTGTAAATGCACGCAATAAAAATTTAAGCTTAAACTCTGGTTTTCCACATTTTCCCAATTTTCAGTATTTTCGATAAGTGCAATGACTGCCAAATAATTTCGTACACATTTTCTATCACAGGTTTCTAATTTTGATCACATGAGCTCGGTGATAACTAAGAAATTTCTGAAATTCGAGTGCACTTTGGCAGGCTAAAATACAGGCTGATTATGCTGACTTTTTGGGCAGTTTGCTTCATGCATTATCACTGGAGCATGAAAGTCTTTCCCTGAAATTTCAAACTTTGTTTTTGGTCACCCGATTTACATACATTTGGGACATCATTGATCACTATATTAGTTATTATTTATAGGTCATTATATTATGCCATTAGTTAAATGAAAAGTGATTTGCAATTCTACACAAATTCTTGATCGGCGTAGTAATTGTTTCAAAGTTAAGATATCATCTTGATATCTTATGAATACATAGAGTAGACCTTTGTCAACATTGTCCAGGATATGAACTACAAAATCTGAGAAAATAAGAGGTTATCCCTTATTTGATCGCCTCGGGTCACATTGACCTAACTGCAATTTCTAAGATTATTTATTTAAATAAAATACCGCCGTTCAAAATTATTTTTTCTGGTCTATTTTTTATTGTAATTCTACCGCTGGGTAAAGTTAGGTTTTCAAAGTATTGCTTTGTTTCGCTGCGACCGATGTTTTGACCCGACGCCACCGTGAGCGTATCAGACTTTTCCACCGCCGAAGAGACTCTTTATTCTGTTTTAGTCTTATATTAGTCTATTTTAGTATAGCAGGCTGATATATTAAATTGTTGCGAATGTTGTCAATAAATTTCCTTCTTTTTATAAAATTCATGTTTCCATATATGTTCACTGCATAAATATTGATACCGCATTCTATGCATCGCCCATAGTTTACGTAATATTTAATGGTTGGCGAGGAGAGGCAGCTTTTAGGTGAGGTATGAAGTAGACAGAAGGTATGGATGGAGGGAGTATTTATAGGGGAGGGGATGTTGAAAATGGTGTTAGAGGGTAGAATGTTAGGGAAACGAGGGAGGGGAAGGAAAAGAATAGGATTTTTAGATAGATTGAAAGAGAGTAGGCCTTACATTGAATTGAAGAAGCTAGCGCAGAAAGGAAAGGGAGGCTCCCAAATCACTTCTTTAGTACTCCATGGAAACCTACCTTAATTGGTAGAATACTGTAATAATAATAATTGTGTATCTAGCAGCAAATTTAACAATAACAATGTATAAACCTTATTCCAACTACTTAGTTAGTGAATAGCAGTAAACTGACACCAATGAATTGATTAAAAAATTTGTAAATGGCAATAAACTCAACACGGGTAACAATGACCCGACGCGACCAGTTGCGAACGTTTTGGAAGTGGCTCCCAATTGACGGTTAAGCTTTCAAGTTTGAGAAAGTGAAACCTACATTTGTGGTAGTACTTTTCAAAGAAATTGCCTGAGGCCTTTGACTTACTGATATGTTAAAATAGGGTGGTTTCCTATAATTTTTTATTGCCTAAATCGAAAGAGTATTACTCCTGGATTACGTATTTCACGCCATTAGATTTTTTAAATGACGATATCTATTTTTCGCAATTAAATGAAAAGTGAGAAATTTCAAGCGCGACGGCTAAGTATGAATGCTGGGAAAAGCCCGTGTGACGTCATTCTGGTTTCCGCTGCCGCAAAGTGAGGTGACCTTGGGGCGAGGATATGTGCGCCGCTGCGATGCAGGTTGCTAGCAGGTAGCGCTTGGCTTAAAAAAGGATTATTAATGCCTTATCAAACGAAGAAAACTTTACGACCATAGCCAGTTTTAATAGGTGATTAATAAGACATGTTTCCCTGAGTTCTGTGCCTCATGCATGCATTGGTAATCTTAGGCGATTTAAAACTACTATCTACTCGTTTAGAAACTAGGTCCCTGTGATGTTGCGTGGAGTGGCATCGCATGGGCGCCAATCTGGCCGTTTTCAAATGCGGTTTAAATTGACCAATGCCATTCGTCTAAACTGGGATTTCTACAACCAAGTAATTTGTATATTATGAATACACTAATGGTGGGTAACGGGTCGCAATCAATGCCTTTCGTTTTCTTTGATGAACGAAACTACCCTATTCCGCCAGATTAAGACGGTAACACCTCCGCATATCTATATGTCACTACCGTCAAGGGTTCAACCCCATCATCGTCAAGGTCAAGAGAAGATAATAGTCCCACACTCGGCGCGTATTAAAGAGAGGATCAAGTCACGCGGCAAAGGCCTAACTATGCCCTCTGAACGCCGTCATCGTCGAGCGAAATTAACATTTGACGCGCGCCACACGTGACGTAAGTTGACCACGGCCATCGACCGACGTGATCGCCTAAGCTGCAACGTTTTCATAAGCGCAAGGGAGGGTGGGAAGAATGGGGCCACACACGGCGCATGCCGGAGTGCTTTTTGGGTCCCCAAAGGTCTCAACCGGAATAAATTATTCCGGGAAACAGCAGGCCAACGCCGGTGGACGCCATGCTTTGGCCCTTGGTCTCCCTAACGTAGCGAACACACTAGCCTCTATTCCCGAAACTAATCCACCAAGAGGTTCAATAATGCATCTGGTTACGTCACAACATCAATCGCTATGGTTTCAATAACCATGTGAACGATGCCTTGGTTTATCGGAGACCAATTGATTGAATTATCATTCATTCACGTATGCTATAAAATGTTTAAAAGCTTAAAAATTTTCTCCATTCTTTGACTAGAAGAAAAAGCGACCGGATATCGGTGATAACTCATCATCATTATAAAAAATTGATGATGAAAAATCTCGGTCATATTTTCGGCTTAGTACTGTCATATACGTCACAAACAACTGCTAGTGAGAGTTCGCAAAAAGGTTTACAGGAAAATCATTTAATTATTGCCATCATACTCCATGAATAAGATCAATACCTACTTGACTTATCTGTATCTATATTTATAATCGCTGAGCATGAATTTTAATCATTACGGATTACGGAACAACATATGCTATTTGTACGCTAAAATCCAACCTTGAAATACATCCATTGTTTTGAGTATTCCACTTCTACGTATTCTCTACAAAATATTATATCCCGTAAGCCCTTATTCACAGCAGCAACGACTAATGAACAAATGTGTGGTAAAAATCTAATGCATGTAGGTTAGTTCTATAAGTAAACTCGTTTCCTAAAATGCTGAAGTCCTCTCCAGAGTTAACAAATTTAGTCATATCCTCAAGGGATTCCAACATATAAGTCGCACTATCTGTCCACTGTAACCTCTTTTTCGAATGACAAAATTTTAAAATATAGTCGCGTTATTTCACTTTTATGGGAACTATACTGTCTGCATTATAAATTTTGACACCAAATAGTACTCATTGGCCTCGTCGAAAAGCTCTAAGGACCTAAAAAAAGAGATTTAACCGAAGCTATTGAAGATGTATAGTTGTTCTCTTTGAAAACAATAATAAATCCTGCCATTACCCAATCAAGATGGATCATAGATTAACATAAAAGAAGCTGTAAGTAAAATACAAATTAATCCTCAAAAAAGGGTGTGATCTTTCAACAATTGTCCTCTACGTTTTCTCCGATAAATAAAGCGTTAAAATACGCTCATTGTCTACTGACTTACATCCTTGATGGCAAATCAAGTCGTGTTGAGACTGCCTCGTAATATGTTTGAACGAAGCATTAAAATTCTTACACATAGCCCACCGTGTCGCCCGGCAATGGAAGGAAGTACTTAAATTAGCTAACCACAGAACATCGCGTAATAATCAACCGAGCTATGTGCTCCCTCACATGCGCGGTATAGGCTTCATTAATTACACGGAACTCATTCTGGAAGTTAAACTGCCTAGAGAACAGCTGGCCACCGACCACGGCCCAGCCATTGGAGACATTATTGTCGCGGTAATGACCACGCGGCCTCATTACCGCAAAATAATTCCACGCTCATAACCCAGTGCGCTCACTCAGCTATTCAAACATTGGAAAACTTTAATATTTTATTTGAATCTAAGAGTGACGCGATCGATAATTCTCGTTAATCTCATATCGCATTTTTAGATTAATAAATAATAAAATACTTTAATATGATTTTGATATTTTGTCGCACTCATCGATTTTTCCGTGCTTTCTTTCTTAGTTTCACAAGAAAAATGCGAACCTAAAACTTAAAAATTGTCACATTAGGAATGAACGATAGAAATGTCTATCATATCCATTAATGTCTGGACGTATGCTCTTATTTTCAGGGTCATTTCATATTTGAAAACCGGCATACTTTAATTACTAACTTGCTTATTTTGTCACTTACTTTGTAAGAGAAGATTGTACTATCTTGGCTTACTGGATAATTTTGTCGCTTCTCTTTACCAGTCGTCTTGTTTTTGCACAGCCATTCATGTTTTGAATCATACGAGTGCTTTTCATCTTTTCCTCACAGCAAACATCCACCACATCTTTATTCATAGGACGCATTCAATTAGAATTCAATTCAATAGAAAATTCTGAACTCCATTGTTTTATATGCTAAAACATTTCTGAGATATGAATTCCAAACTTTTACAGGTGGGGAAAATTCTTATGATCTGGAAATTTAGGTAAAATATAGGTTTTGCGAAGTTATTTCGAAAGTACAAGTGCAACTTATATACCCAATGGAGATAACTTATAACTTTGAGCTTTCGGTTATCACAAGTTAGTATTCAATATTCCGATTCATAGAGCGAATATAGGGACATTTCATAGCAATGACTACAGCTTTGTGATAATTTTGCAAAAGCTCTATTAAATAAATCAGCAACAGTATGCATTATAAAAAACAAAATACTATCTTTGAACGCCCGTTCACCATAACAACATTGATATATCCGTCATTTGCGTAGCCAAGATGCAATTTGCATGACAGAAAAACAACAAAGCAGTAAAATATCACGCAGAATACAAGCAATTTTGCTTTATTTGAGCGCCAAAGGCAATTCGGTTTCTGTAAAAAGCATTGGGAATTGAATTCCACTTTTCAAAAGCCCGCCTCGGAATTGACTTTGAAATTCACGCGTGAAAATGGTAACGTCCACGGAGACACCAAGTCCGAAATATTTCCGCAAAAGAAAAATAATACAAACAAACCGACTTGATTCCACGCGCCAGAAAATAGCTTCCCGGTGTGGCAAAAAAGTTTTTCTCTGTTCTCGTACAAACTAAAAAATTGAACAAAATACCCCTTTGTGTGGCGTATGATCTAATTTCAGCCATCAAATTTCAGCCGTAGGATTCCACGGAACATTATTTTCTGCAGCACAAAGGATAGAGGGCGAAAATCAATGTGTAACATGCACTTAGGCGTTCAAAATGGTTTTCTAAAAGACAATGAAGAATAGAAATGCGCACTTTAAATCATAACGATATTCCACACGAATATCATATCGGCACACGCCTCCCGGAGATTGGGAAATGGAATCAGCACAGAAGTACATCCATCGAGGTATCTTTTCTACACATAAATAATGGCATTGCACAATATTTTCATGTCGAGGTTCAATCAGTTCGTAGTGCCCCAACCTACAGATGTCGGGCAGTATATGTGAGTTATTACCGTACACGACAAAGCAACGTTAATTCCAACCTCTTATACTTTTAATGTACACTATCGCTCAATCCTATTTCTTTTTATTGTATACATAATATAGAATGCATTCATCAATTGAGTTTATTATGCAGAGGATTAAGTCAGAATTGATTGATGGATACCAAAAAATGATCAACACGTGGAAAACATCTCAAGATTTGAAGCGTCTTTTCAACTCTAAAATAGAAAAGTTTACTCTCACCTTGATCGAAAATCTCTTCCCAACTATAACCATTACCACTCTAAAAGACTTAAAGTATTCCAAAACAACGGAAATTAAAAAAAACAATGTGAACAGAAAATGCAAATGATTATCATGCGTTACAATATCAATACATTTGACATATCAACGAACAATGCCTCTGAAATATCAATTGAAAATACATTTGCACGTAATTTAGGGGTTCATCGATAAATCTGCCTGCAATAATCTCCAGGAACAAAGGTTCTCACGCTCCGCTCATGAAATAAACCAAAAGAATGGCATATTTCGTTAATTTTAAAAGTAGAATAACGACAGTGTAACGTTTCCTATTCTCCTCCTCCCAAATTGTTAACACGCGGAACGAATTGCATACATAAGATTTCATTTCGGCATCGCAAGACGATTTGTTGAGACACTGAGAAGGGGTGAGTGGTTCTGCTTGTAATTGCAACTAATTGAGTAGACATTAAAAAGCACGAACGTGCTGCGCCCGCTCCCAGCGGGCTTCCCCCGCTCTTTTCAATACAGGTCCACAGAGGGATAGGCGCGTTTCTAATTTTAAAATGTAGAAAAAAAGGCAGGGTCTTATGTACAAATTTAATTGGAATGTTCATGCACAAATTGAGGTCAGAGGACCTCTTTAAACACAACATTGGAAGTAATTACACTATCCTCTGTAAAACGCACGTGATGACTCATACTTACGTACCCACAGGAGACTTGAATGTGGAATCAGCCGCATTTTGATAAAAGTTATTTAAAGAATGCGAGATATTGTTGCAAATGAACAAATGTATCAGTTTTTGCGCCGTTAACGTCAGGAATATTTACCGGTTTTTGATTTTTTAATTATTTAAAAACCAGTTTTAGGAAACAATAGCATTATTTAGGAAGTAAGATATGCCGTCGCATGTTCTGTGATAAATTCTATGCATTTTGGTACCTTAATTGTAGAGTTTGGTTGCGTATAAGTTGAGAAAAAGGTATCTATACAGTAGAAATAATATAGAAGATTGTTATTTTGGATAGGGATCTCTGCTCTTGAGTTAGGATATTTTACTAAAGCAACCTCTTAACCGAGGGAATGATATTGCGCCAACTACGGTCAGCAGACTCATACATTTCGCTTATCAAAAAAACGAAGGAACAGCATCTGTAAATAGTTGCAAAAGTAGGATATCGACTCCGGAATCTTTTCTCTATTTCACCCCACCATAGGTTTTCAGAGGGAACGGAATTCCAAAAATTAAGTTTCATTTTTGGGCACAGCCAGACGATTTGTAGGAAAATTGAGGGACAAACCAGGTGGTGCGGAGAGAGGCAAAAAAAAGAAAAAAAAAAGAAAAGAGTTGCACGTCCTGTCAGCGCCAACAATTGAAGAACGAATGGCGGAGCGTGGTCGGGAGGAAAAATTGAATATTGATTCCCAATCTCCCGATGGGAAGCAAGGCGTGATAAATGCTCACCTTGTTCGCCCGAATCCAACTCTCCACCTTCCAAAACCCGCGAATCATTCGCTGCTACATCCCCTCCCGGTCCAAATCAAATCACACGCAACGCAGTGCTCGCACGGCTCCGAGTCGAAAGAGCAAACGCCTCGATTTAAATCGATTATTCACGAGGCAACCCAATTTAGACGCGGCTCATGTCATAAAAGCAACGTGTGGTCTATCTTCCTGCCTTTCTCTCCTTTCAACAAATAAATCAACGATCCCTCCGACGTCCACGACATTACTTTTCCGTCCCTAGCGTACTACGCAATATTTCTAAGCAAACTGTAAAGTGAGCACGATAGAGGATACATCACATGGAGCATTTGTTTTGTCCCTATCTTTTCCTGTCACTGCGTTCGATTCAATTTTCAATTACTGGTCGTTTGTGTGTTTGATCGCCACGAATGAGGGCTTCAAACAAAAGTTCAACACGCGCGATCCTGAGGCCAAATTCAATATCACAGCCTTAGGCCAATATTATTTCTTTGAAGCAAATGGGAAACGGGTTGGTAGCAAAAGCACAGCCATCAGATGACATGATACTGTCACTATTCTTGATTGAGAACTATGCAACCTTCACGATTGGTGTATACCACTCCTCCATTCCCCCTCTCCCAAGCTAGTTATTTCAGTTGCCTAATGTTCTCCTTCCTTGATTCCCTTTTAATATTCCCTTGCGAGTACTTACTCATCTCTAATCCCTTTTCGGGAGACTTCAATTTTCCCTCCAACAAATTTCTCACGCAATGACCGAATCTCATGACGCAGCCAGTCCAACGGCGTATCTATCTGGCGAATGGTGCTAGACAGAATCAGAGCTGCGTAGAAAATCGTTACATCTACAAAAATACCCTGCGAGCAACCTCTAGGGTGTTTGGCAGGGGGTGATCAATCACCAGCATGCAATTGGACTCCCACATGCACACCTCAGGGTCCAAAAAACCTCACGTATAATAAAAAATTAAACTACCATATTTTGACTAAGTATTTACTCAAAAGTTAAATAAAAAATTACAAAATTGTTTTTTTAACTTCCAATATATTTATTTCCTATATACGTGAATCGTTTATGAACGATGTCCACATTTTGCCTACGGATTTACTCAAAAGTAAAATAAAAAAAAACACAAAAGGTTTTTTTAACTTCCAATATATTTATTTCCCATGACAACAAGTTGTTGAGGGAGTACCATTGAGAGTACGAGCTTCGGATTGATCAAAACAAGTAGACTTACTGGTCAACACACGCTCACTGCAGACTTTTCGTGAGCCAGCACAAATCGACTCATGATCCGCTAATGAAATGCGTTCCAATTATAATCACTGACGCGTAATGCTAGCGCTAACTGTTTTTCCTTAATTAAATACGAACAGCGTAACTTCAACATTAAAAATGGGAGGAAGGTGTTATCATTTGACACTCCATTTCTAAAATATACATAATTTTATATTACCCAAGCTATTAAACTACCCAATTTGTTTATTAAGTTAGTGCTTTTGGACACGAAAGCGGTATTAATGGCATTAATAATATTTTTTTAAATTAAGTGAGCCATTGCAATACAATCTCTGCAACAATTTAAACTTTAAGTTCAACTTGCCTTGAAGTTTTATCAAGGCAAAGATTTAACAAATAACGCAGCAAACAGAGTAGCATTCAAAAGGGTGACGAAGTTAAGGTTCTGATTAACTATGTCCACGCCTGTCGACAGATCTATTTCATCTCCTCTTTCACAGGACATGCATCATTTCTAATCCTTTCCGTCCATTTGATCTTGATAGTCCTCGACGGCTTCTACTATGCCCAGATCAGCTATTGCGATGGTACTTGCTTCTGATCCGTAGAGAGCAAGGGGCCACGAAAATGCTCTCACTAGAGTTAAAAATCGCTATCATCATTTAGGTCCAATTCCATTTGAATTCATGCATGCTCTTTCATCGCTCGCTTACTCTTCATTCATGGAATGAATTTATTGATCCAATCAATCCATTTAACAGGCACATGCATATATAGCGAGATAGAATTCCTACCAATTCTGACACCAAGAAGAACACGTATAAACCGATTCTAAAGGGGTAATTTCATGTCAAATATCATACAAATATGATCCTTTCAAAATTATTGAGCATCAACTTCTTAAGTTTTTGATGGCCGAGCTACCTCTTCAGACAAAAGAAATCAAAAAGTTGATTGAAGTTTCCGTGGGTCATTGCAGTTGTAGTTATTATTTCCGGGTATGTCCCACGAAAAATATGGTTGTGGAGCTAGACAGCGGATCTTGATATGAAACCCAGTAAAATGAAAACCTCAACCTTTTCCAGCCTTTTGTCCTCCAAGAATCAATACAATCACCTTCCATAACACAGTTAATTCATTCCATTGGAAAAACGGACCGCCGAAAGTCACAAAATGCCTGGTAATGCAACGAATAAGTAAGCAGAGCACACGCGAAAAACAAAAACTATGCTTAGAAATGATTATTTTTAAGTGTCATTGAGATTTTCTGAGGTAAACGAAGATATTTAGCCCGGCCAAGAGCTATATTGGAGCAATAATTGTGTATTTCTGTTACATGAAGTCAGCTTGGATATTGATGAAGCCACGCGCTAAAAACTTCAACCCAAAACTGTGCTGTTGCCCGATTCGTCATGCGCATTCAAACCCCTCGTTTCATTCGCAATTGTTCTGAGTGGCCAGATCGGCAACCCACCCTCTCTGTGTTGGCAATTTTCCGAGCGAAAGGAACAGAGAAATGCTTTCGTTCAATTTTTCACCGGCCTGTTGTTGTTAATCACGCGCTCCGCATTCACAGCGGTGAGCCGTCATAAGACATTCAGCGATACGGCGCCAAAGGGAATCAGTCATCACAGAGCTAAGAGAACGCGTTGTAAAGGCACAGGTAGGCCGATTTCATACCAGGGACAACTTTCATCTGTCACCTCTGCTTAAGCGCCATTCCCAGAGAAGAATGGGAAGCAAGACACAAAAATAACAAAGCTCATTGATACCGAAGTATTTGGTCACTATTATCTCGTATTTCATTCTTTGGCATCATTAATTCATCATTACGAATCGTGATCTTCATACATGATTTAACTCGACAATGCCTCATTAAGAACTTATATTGAAATAGGCTAAACACGAAAACACCAATTTCACTCAAACAATACAAAACTGGAATACCTTAAAATATTAAAATAATATGTCATTGCGCATCGTGAATATAAAAAATATTGAAACAGGTGTTTCATTATTTTATTTGTAAAATGAGATAGAACGATAAGGTTGCTATATTTTTCGAATGTGCAGAGGAATAAACGAGTGCAAGATTAATTAATTAACGAGATGAAAAAGAACACAGGGAGAATATTGTGTGAGCCAGGGAATTCACTGTGAGAAAAAAAGTTAGTTCTAGGAGGAAAAGCTGATCTCAAAATAGATAGGAGAAAGAGAATTCGAACTTGCGAAAGTGTGAATCCATACAGAAGGGAGTGTGAGGACAATGTGCTAATTTTTAATTCCTTTCCTCGCCTAATGCTCGACACGGCGTCGACCTCTCGATCGGATCACGAGGGATTTTAAAAGGAGCACTTCTTCTCTCTCTTTTCCTACCAACTCAAATCCGTAAAAGGAACACTCTTCTTCACACCAACGCCGAGTCGAAACAGACTTACGGGCGATGCACATCTTGCACGAAAGACGGGGATGGTGGTTTTTTTTCTACTCGTCCTACTCCGTACAAGCCTCCAATTCCAGCAGCATTACAACTACCATTACCAACCATCTGGGAGAACGGGAAAACCTGGGAAATAGACACAGCAGAAGAAACTCAGGGACTATACCCAAGAATTTCCTCGAGTTCAGAGAAAAAGAAATCTGCTATGTCCATACTAATGGAAATAATACTAGTACGATAATGTCACTGATGCTAAAATCATTCTGTATTTCCATGGATTCTGAAATAGTTTCATGGTTGCATTATTGAAGGTATCACATAACATACTTATTTATTCAATAGTGGGAATAAATAATAATTACGCCAGAAGACTGCCTGAATCGAGCCAAGTGAAGAAGACTGAGGAGGATAGCGGACCTGCAATAACGTGGGACAAACGCTAGGATGGAGAAAAAGTAAGAATAAATGCCATGGGATTATCAACGATTATACGATACATATTGTATCATCACCTCATTTTATACAGAGTGATAAATATCCAAAATCCCATTTAAAACTGACCGGGAAATAATGAAAGGTTACTCGAAAAAAACGGTTCCCCCGGTGTTGACACTTAAATACTATATTTCCTCTTTCCCAGAAAAGACAATTGGTAAAAATAATGAAATGGGGAAGGATAATTGGAAAAATTAAATCGGGAGAATCAGGGCTTTTTATTTCTCATGAGTTGCCACCCTGCTGCGATTCAAGCTCTTTTCAGGGGGGCGCGGGACCGGAGGAAAAGTAGCGAATGCACAGGAACTATAGAACAGAGAAGCAAGAAAAATAAAAAAGGGTAGGATTGGGACGAAGTAGGGCAGGGGAGCGTGCCTTAATATTTGAAGAGTGGCGAATCTCCATCTCCACCTTTCCTCACAAGACGTCCTCGTCGTCGTCGGATCCTCACCAGGGTTTAAAAAGGAGGATGTCCCCTGGAGGAAGTGTCCCTCCGCCCCGAGGCGATTATACAGCCCGTCATGTCGGGAGCACTTGCACCATCACAGCAGAGGCTACTCTTCCCTCCTCAATGACCCATATCTTACTCGGCTATCTCTTCTTTTGTGTCCATCATTTAGCCAGTCAGCAAGGGGGCTTCGGGCTCTAGTGGATGCGTTATAGGAGCGTTGCGAGGAGTATGGGATGAGGATTAATCACAAGAAAACTAAGGTTAGGCGGTTTCGTAAACCATCACGGGCGAAGAATGAGAGACTTAAGATAAAAGTGGGTGGTGAAAAACTTGAGCAGATTGAGCAGTTCAGCTATTTAGGCAGTATGTTAGAGGAAAATGGATACAGTAGTAAGGACATTAGAAAGAGAATTGCATTAGCAAGGGAGGCGTTCTTGAACAGGAAGGGGCTACTGAGAGGATCGTTATGTAAGAGTTTAAAAAAAAGGTTAGTGAAGAGTTTGATCTAGAGTGTAGCGCTCTACGGTGCGGAAACGTGGACACTGAGGAAAGAAGACGAGAGAATATTGGAGGCATTCTAGATGTGGGTATGGAGAAGGTGAAATGGACGGAGAGGAAAAGGAACGACGAAGTGCTGGACATGGTTGGCGAGGAGAGGCAGCTTTTAGATGAGGTACGGAGGAGAGAGAATATATGGATGGAGCGAATCCTTAGCGGGGAGGGGATGTTGAAAATGGTGTTAGAGGGTAGAATGTTAGGGAAACGAGGGAGGGGAAGGAAAAGAATAGGATTTTTAGATAGATTGAAAGGGAGTAGGCCTTACAGTGAATTGAAGAATTCAGCGCTGGAAGGAAAGGGAGGCTCCAAGATCACTTCTATAGTACTCCATGGAAACCTACCTTAATCGGTAGAATACTGTAATAATAATTTTCATTGTAAGCATACGAATTTTATTATTCAACCTTAACTTCACTTATAAGACTAAAATTCCTAGATGAAAATTTCCAATATAAAATGCGTGCATAGCACACGATTCTGTTAAGACTAACTAAATGCATTGTTTCGTGAATGACGCATCTTAATCGACTTCTTCCTTTGGTGACAATTCCTTCTTTTTTGAAGCGATGGAATTGATTGTGAAGTTTTATTTGACTCATTACAATTCAATTCTCAAAATGAAAGTTTCGCATATAAATTTTGTACAAAAAACTCTTTTGCCTTAGCTTTGCTGAGTATAAAATAAGTACCAGCAATGCACAAACTGAACCAAAAAATACATTAAAAATTCGTCCGACAGTTTTGAGATGATCAGGATGTATTTTTGGAACTATTTATTCGAATATTTTTCAGCGATTTTCAAAGATTTCGTGATAAAAATAATGATAGCAAATAGCTGAAGTGATGGCATAGTTAACTCTGAAGATGAAGAGGTTAAAGAGGTCTTTGAAGTTCCCGAAAATGGTGTTATGCCACCAAGGACTCCATGGCATCAAAATATGCAACATTTAGAACATAGGTACGTTGCATTATGGCTTGCACTAATTGGCGAGATAGGCTGATTCCTCTTCACAGTAAGGCCATAATTTACGCTTACGATCCTTAAACTCTGCCCTCATAACGAGTAAAAAACGTTTCTTAAAAGTAACTCGAATTTCTGCATTTTACGCAAATGTAACAAAGAAAATTTATTTTAAAATTTAAAGGAATCATAATATGATTTCATTATTGAACTTTTTCATGCCAGTATTTACCAATAGAAACGAAGTAAATATATTTTCTTCTTATGCTCCTTGTTGGTTTCCTTATTCTCATGTTTTCAGGTCATCGCATTTTTATTATCAATCCATTTCTTATTTGGCCAATTCCCTCACGCCAATTTCGACTTCTTTCAAATAAAATAATACACTCCCATTGAAACATGACCTAATGAATTATGAAAAGGCTTTTCTTTTTTGTAAATAATAACACCAATATATCACACCACAAAAATTTCTGAGCCATAAAAGAGTTTAAAAAAGTTAAGATCGTCTATGAATGATGAATAAATTTAAATGAATGAAAACTTCAATGTCATCACCTTAAGAGACATTCAGATAATTATATAAAAAGAAAAGGCTGGGAAATGAAGAGGGAAGTTCAATTTGGAGAAGGGAGGGAGTCCGGATGATTTAAAGACGCTCCATCTACACCTGCCTCGACCGGTAGAATATTACAAATTATATCAATTATGATTATACATTTAAGAGTACTCTAATTTTTGCGGGAAATATTTTCACAGTTTACTGCATGGAATAGGTTGAGAATAAGTTTCGCTCAACCAAAAGGTACCGGGAAGTCTTACTAGCGATGGAAAAGAGAAGTACGGATATTGAAATAAAAACTTGTAATTTTCCACGATTATAAAATATATTCCGACCTAGTTTTCAATATGACAACACCAACTTCAAGGTACAATTTGTATGTGGCGCTTTCAATAATGCAATTTTTAACTGGAGTGGGGGGAGGAGTAAGGGGAGAGGGGAGGGGGAGGAGATAGAACAAACTGGAGAAGAAAGTGAACAGAGTAGAGAGGAGAGCAAAAGAGGGGAAGAAGTAAAAATAATGACATCCAAATATTTTGGAAAAATTTAGCGGCACAAGAGACAAAAAATTCGGTAAAAACTACAAAATTAATCCGTGTAAAATAAAATATGACTCGATGAAGGATCTACGGTTTTCCCGGCGAATAGACTGGAGGAAGAGTTCTCGGGTTTCCAGCAGGATCCAAGGGTTTTTCTGCATCGACGTTTCGAAGGCTAAGTCTGCCATCTTCTATCATTCTATCTGTCAAGTCTATCATTCTATCTGACAAGTCTATCATTCACCCTGAAGACGATGGTAGACTTGGCCTTCGAAACGTCGGCGCAGAAAAACCCTTGGACCCGGCTGAAAACCAGAGAACTCTTCCTCCAAAATATGACTCGATTACGGACGTCACAAGAGTTAACGCAAACATTTCTCCGTAGAAGTCTACATAGGAGATGCCTCCCGTGGGTCTCGACCGCCTGGACCCTTTACTAGCGTGGGGATGCTCCCACAGGCTGCAAACAGGTCCTCGGGTGCTCCTAATGTCTTTATAACTTCCTCCGCAATGCACTCGAGTTAACACCGCTGACCGCGAAATCTTCCAGGGAGAGGGAAGGAGAAAGAGGCGCGCTTTGGAGGCACGTACGACGGAAACTTAAAGAGGAAATCCCGGGAGAGAAGAGATCTCATCCGGAGGAGCAGGAAGGACCCGAGTTCCATTTGAGGCAGTCCTTTCAGACTGAAGTTGGACGACGTGGAATGAACTCCTCGGCGGTATTTTACATGGCAGAGCAGCGCACTCGAGAAATGATGTCAAAATAAGGCATTGCTGCTATTTAGGGATGCGTGAGGGACTGCACAGAATTAGGGGGAGATTTGTAGAGCAGACATTAATGGCCACACGACCATCTTATCACAACTCGTATAATAACCGGGATTGGCCTCGTTGGCCGAATCCATTCTATCAATGAATGTAATAACTAAATAAATAAGATTAAAAACAAAATAAAGAGAACCGTATGTTTCAGTTTTACGATCGCTTAGGTAGGTACATCTCAAGTTTTAGGTGGCGAAGATTTCTCATATAAAAATTTATGTCAAATAACTACAGACTGGTATTTCTCAACGATTTCTGAAAATTGGAATCGAGCTTGCAGTCGAAATAACAGAAACCTGATTGTTATGAAAAGAGACAAGGTACAGATGCATTAGGACAAGTAACATATTCAGGCTTCACTTCGCAGGAGTCGTTATCATTCATTTAATTTTAAATAAAAATGAGGATCAATACAAAATATAACACACATATGTATCTCTCTCTAAACGAGATACCTCTGATTTAAATGGACTCACGATATGAACACGCTTTAATGAAGATATATTGTGTGAACGAGCAATCTAAGCAGAGATTTATTTCACGAAGCGGCTCGATGAAGAAAACTGAATAACAACGAGCACTTCGATACGGTGACTGGATTGACGCGGAAGTCTTCAGCGGGAGTCAAGGGGAGTTGACAAGGTGACGGTGGTTGTTCGGAGAAGCAAAGCAAAGCAGCGGGACGAGATTCCCGGGGCGAAGTTCACGGCAAACACTGCCGCAAGTCCAAATATTGGACCGCGTCCACTGCCGTCCAATATGGCCGCCGCCCGCACCTCCCCTCATGACTATACAAATTTTCGAACCGCGGCGGTTCAAAGGGCGAACCTTCTCGTCCCGCTCCTCCTCCCCCGGCCCGTGACTTCGCCCTTGTCCGACACGCCCTTCAGCGCAACATAAGAAAAACGAATTCCTCCCCCGGACGCGCAGTACGACACAACGACCTGCCGAGGATATACAGCGACCTCCCGCGCCCGATCGCGCTCCAATAGCGTGCTGTACAGACTGCCTAGGTCAACAAATAGGTGGTCATTATTTTCGCAATTGATGGCTCGAAACTCTCTAAAGAATAGCTTATATATAATATCCTCGTAACTGCATACGCAAATATCAAAGAAAACTCTCACTTTTCAAAAAGAAAGGGATATTAATTTATTAATCTTTTAGAAAACTAAAAAAATGTTCTGCAGGAATATTTCTCGGGTTTCCCACCGGGTGTCGTATCGGGTTGTAGTTCCCAACGTTTCCATGACTAAGTCCGTCATCGTCATCAGGGGTTAACATTAAAATGTCGTAAAAAAATGTTAAGAGATCAAGGTTTAAAAATAGTTTTGACTCAACGGCTTACTTAAATAATAGGAAAAAACACACATTCAAATAAAACAGTTTTTATATTTTCCTACGCTGCGCTTTTCATGTGGTTTGCGATCTTCTGTGATGACAATAAAACGCAAATAAACATAATGGTTATAATCTGAACGTATTTTATTTTTTTGTCCACAACGGTTAATCTTAGGGTATATTCGCAAGAATGTCCGCTGAAAAGCCGTCTTGAACATCTTGCATGAATAAATATTTGAGAATTTTTGTGTAAGAGGTGATTCTACCTCTAATGTTGCCGAGACTTTGCGAGAATCGAAACACATGTGTGATTTAAATTCAATGTTCTCCAAAACCTTTGTAAAGGAAAAAAGTTGGACTTTTCGGAGGAGTTTGAAATTTCAATGGCATGCCAAAACAAAATGTATGTGTGGTAAATGTCCTGCTGTGCCATTCCCATTACTCACCTCTATTGTCGTGTCTCTTCAACGTCAGGCCGAACGCGTCAGCCCTTTGACCCAGAGAAACTTGTCCAATTTCTCCTTTTACTCAAATTCCAAACCATTCCGCTCCATTCCCAAAACTATTGTATACATTATCTCGCATCATGAGAAGTTCCACCTTGATAATAACATTAGTTGCCGGAACCTGGGTTGATAAATAAAAATCTGTGGGCCACAGAAACGCTTTTCTATCATTACGTTACTTGTCGAAAATGAAAAAGAGACTTCGTTGACTTCCACTGATTTATTTCGTCCGTACGACATGTTTCGAACCGTAGAGGTCATTATCAAGTACAACAAATTAGTAGTATAGTATAGTAGTGTAGTTAAAGTGTAGTAGGATGATTAGTAAAGTACTAGTAGTAAGTATAATTAGTAGTAAAATTAATAAAGTATAGTAGTATAATTAAAGTATAATGACCTCTATGGTTCGAAACATGTCGTACGGACGAAATAAATCTGTGGAAGTCAACGAAGTCCCTTTTTCGCTTTCGAATATTAACTTCCAAATAGTTGAGCCTTATACCATTGAGCGATGTTACTTGTCATCACCCGGTTCCATAAAGATCGCAGATAACTCTTTCCGTATACAAATTTTATGCTCACTGACTTCCTTAAAGGCTCAAGAGAAATTTTCTTGGGATTTTCCTGTCGCCAAGGTACCGCGACAACAGATGGTGGCGTGGACAACGGAGGCAAACGGGGGGCGGGGGCAGGTGTAGGCGGAGCCATGCATTAGTCCATTGTCCCAAATCTCACCACGCAACACACACCAAGGGGGAGCTTCTCGATGGGGAATAGCCTGAGAAGACAAGGGGGATGCTTTCATTCCAAAAAAACGAAATTGTTCTCCTCTCGATCTCTATCGAAATTCCACTCCACTCTCTTTGCGTCGCTGACAAAGGGACTTTTTTCCCCACGAGGCTCGGAGGAAACGCTCAGGTATACATATATAAATAATAATATCCAAGCAAGCACTTCAGAGAGTTGCGGCGGCAAATTTGATGCGCAGCTTCTTGGAATTATATGCTTAAAATATATGTAAGGAAATTTGAAGGATCAAAAGAGCCACAGGAGTACTTTTATCCTCATCTTCAAAACAGCATGAACTATGCAAATATGAAAAAAATAAGACTGACATGGAAATGATATTATTTTTCCAGATATAAGCAAGATAAAAACTCTTTAGGGATTATATCTTAACCCAGAGGCTCTATGAAACGGAGGAAAAAAGAGAAAATATTATCATATTGGTTCAAACAAATATAATATCACACTGATTCCATCAGGAAAATCAATACTATAAAAATATAAAAACGCAATCAAAACTTTAATAAACTGGAGGAAAATTATTTGTGGTGCAATTCGGAAACATATCTGAAATGTACCAATCATTTTAAAACATATCAGTGTGATTAATGAGATTTCTTAAGTAGAATGACATGTGCTGAAATGCTGACAACATCAGATGAGGAGACGAACAATGAAGATGAAAAGGATGGGGAGGAAAGGAAAGAAGAAGTGGAGATGTGCAATCACGCATAGAGTAATGAATTAACGCTAAAAATACGCATTTGAACAATCTCAAGTGAGATTAGTTGAGGGTGGGGGTGGAGCCAAATCTAATGATATCTCACGAAGGGTGTAGGGGGGTTCAAAAATCACCAAAACCACTTCACGTGGCCACCCCCCCCCCCCCCAGGTATATTTGGTAAGTGGAGGAGGAAGGAAGTAGGAGGGACAGATAGAATGGAGGGGAAAAGAGGTAATCATGATTTGCAGCGGGAATTCCGATACAGGATACAGGTCGGGGTCATTGTCAGAGCTTTCCATTTAAATACAGCAACGGATGAAGTTCGCCATGAAAAAAATATTTGTCTTAGCCGGGATGCGAACCCGGATATCCCGATTGCCGGTCAGGTGTGTCAACCAGTTCCACCACCAAGCCATTTTCTCAGATCGAACTTCGGGATGGGTTTTACCGAACAAGATGTTGACGTCACGAGTCCACACTGTGGCACATGTGGCGAGGGTCGTGCTTACTACGCCACTGTCGGGGTGAAAAACCCTTAGTCGCTGGTGTACGACGACGAATTTCAAAGCACTGCAGGAACAAGTGACTTTGTACGCAGTCACGCGCACGGGTGCAAAGTTAAATACACCAAAGGATGAAGTTCGCCATTTAAAAAAATATTTGACTTAGCCGGGATATTCATTCATTCGTCAAATATTTTTTCATGGCGAACTTCATCTGTCGGTGTATTTAACTTTGCACTCGTGCGCGTGACTGCGTACAAAGTCACTTGTTCCTGCAGTACTTTCCATTTAAATTTACCTCAAAATATCCAATGCCTTTAATGATACTAGAGCGATCTAATGGTGGTATTTTTTCCACAATAAATCATTATAAGAATGCTGCATTATCATTCTGGCGTATAAAGTATATATAAGAAATAAAAACAATAATTTTTCCCGATTCCTTTTTCTACTTTTCCTACTTCTTGAAAGTAAAGGCAGTAACCTCGCTCCTTTCACGCCGTTCTTTCCTCCAATGGGCAACACAGCGTAACACACCCTTCCTTCCTCTTCCACACCCCAACCCTCCCCGCCCCCCGGTGCCTTCTTTTCCGCACTCTTAGCCCTGACGTGTCAAACTCAATTGTTTGCCCATCTTTGACGGGTCGAGCAGACGGAAGGATTTTCCGCCTCGTGGGTAGAGCTCGCCGTGACCGAAACTCAAGAGGGCTCAACTCTCGCGTTCTTCGGAGGGAAACGGAAATCAGCGTAAAATCCACCCTTCCTCCACACCCTCACATGCTAGATAGGAACTTCGTGAGGCAGAGTGATCTTCACGAATGCCATGTCACCTGAATCCCACAATCAGTTCGATTTCTACTTGGTCCATCAAAAGTCATGAGTGGATCAGTTAAAAATAATTCTCAGAACTTGCGTCATAGACGCCATTCTTGCGAAAAATACATCATTTTAAACAACATTTCGTTTGTTTTTTATTCGGCAATAATTTTATGAAGCAATCAGTGCGCACATTGTATTTTATTAAATAAATTCGTCTAAAATTTCTTGAAATTCCATTTGCATTTTCGCGTGAAATCAATTTTCATAAATATTATTGATAATTTTACAAATTATGCATTAGACTAACGCATGCGAAATTGAAGAGGTATATTCCATAAGATTTCTCAAAATTTACGAACGGTTTTTGAACGCAACACACATGCAAAAAAGACGACTGAACTCACCCTAATCAGATTAATTTTATTCAAGTACTATACCGGTTTTCGTAGGTTTCAATAGCAATTATTAGAAATAGTTACATAATCCACAGTAGTTCTAAAGAATTTCTAAAGTTAAAGTTCTAAAGCTTTTATCCAATATCTTTAACACATTAATTACCAAATGGACACCGCGACGCAATTATTATTATTATGAAATTAATTTATATAAATGTTAACAATCATTTAGCCAACGAACACATGAAACAAAATGCTCCATAAAGTTAAAATATTTATATGAAATAAAATCATAGGCGAAACATAGAGCTGTACACTTCACGATACTCTCTGCCTCTTTCTTTTTATCTCTAGTCCTTCCTCCAATCTCACGACACACGATATTCCCTCTTCTCCGCATTCTTCCCACGGTCGTCAACTCTCGAAACCTTTTCCATACATCTCCGAGAGGAAAGCAATCCAACACTCCATTTCACACGCGGACGGCAACAATCCTTCCTCCGCCGAAACACGAACGCTCTCGAGGCAAAGAAGGAGCAAAAAAAATATAAATAAACCAATACGATCACAAGCGGATGCTCCGACCCTTTTTTTTACCCTCGCGGTGTCCCTATTTATGAGTACCCATATCCTATACACTGTGTATTCCCATCTCCTAAGCCTCGGCCAAAACATAGACCGCATTCATCCACAAGTCCCGCTACCGCATTCGCTATCTCCTGAGCATTCCCGCCAAGTCTGGGGCGAACTAGTTTGCGCACTAGTTTTTCATCCTAATCCCGAAACAGGAACATATATCTTCCACCGTTCCCGAGTAGAGCTCGCAGTGATTTCTGCGGGACGGTCCACTTCCAGAAAGTGGAAAAAATATATCCCACGTTGCGCAGGTAAGCAAGACGAAATGGGGTCGTACACTGATACCATAAGTCACAAATCATCAAAATAACTCCATATAAATGGATCGGAAAGATTCGTCACAGTGAGAATAAAATCATCCTCATTCAGTAACTCTCTCATTACTTTTAACTGAATACAAGTCGGAAGTTGCCGCCCACTTTTCATGAGTTTATGAGGTCATCAGTTTTTTGCATAATTGACTCGAATGGAGGGAACAGCTAAGATGCAGGAGGACGATGAGTAGATGCAAACTGCACATTTCCAATCGCAGACTTTCATATCAGAATCGGAAACAGTCAGTAATGTAGGGGAAGGGAATAGGATTACGAAAGGAGTACCACAAGGAACCCCATACCTATTTAACGTTAATTGAGGAACCTTCGTTTTTCCTTGCGAAGGAAACGAGTGAATTAGTGTGATATACCCTATTATTATATCATGCAGCTGCAAAATCCTTCAATCTAAAATGATAATTCCTACCGATTATGCCACACACGTAGTGAATCTTCGAAAACAAAAACTGAAACTATTTCAGGAATAACGTCCAAACTTATGACTTAAATTATAGCTTACTTACATTCGAATCCAGGTGGATTTATCTCCTAGCCGTATCAATGAAAACGTTCACTCAGTTTCCTCTTTAACATGCATTTTTATTACCTGCAAAGAAAGAGAAATCATATTTAATTACACTTTTCATTCTAAAAAGGAAAAGCTAACTAAGGTAGCTATAGTTATTTATAGCGTATAAAATGTAGGTTTACCAAACGATTCGCACTTTTATCATTACTTGAGTTAATAAATGTTATACAACGGCCACGAGTAAAACAAAAAACTTAAATAACATTGGAGCACATGTGGCAAAACTAGCTGGTCCTGCATCCCACATAACACCACCAAAGCAATGGCAAATAGCGACAAAATAACCGGCAAATACCAAGGAAAAACAAAAAAAAACTCAATGTGTGCAGCAGGAAAAGGAAGCTATCGATCATTTGGTGCTCAAATTTGATGGATAGACAATTGCAATGGATTAGACTACATACTACAGAACACATAAACTCCATATATATCGCTCTAAAAAAAGACAAATGGTTGCGTGCTTTAACGTCATAACGTATAGACTTTAACATATAGGTAGGACAGATAAGTGCCTCTTTTGATGTGAAAGGAGCCATTAATTGAGCGATATGAGACTCCAAGGTTAAGAGGCTTCAGGTAAATGCCAAAGAAAACTGTCCAAACTTCCAATAAAAGAAAATTGGAATGATTTTATTTGGTTTAAGAGGGCTGAAAACATTTTCAACAATGCCATCTGACTGCAGACGATGGCGAAGTTAATAATTATACAGCCAAATGCCCAAAAGAGATGGGTAGGATTAAAAAAAAAACATGTTTACAGCGTTGCGGCAGCAAATTTGCAGCTCAAAACAGTAATTACAGTCATTTAACTGGTTTCGACACTATAGAGGGCTGCATCAATAAGACGCTTTTCATCTTTTTTCCGGTAAAAAAATCAGAAAATTGAATGTAAATTCATATAATTTTCGATATTTATACTAAATTTAAATAACCCTGCAAAAAATATGCGTCAAGAAAGAAGGTCCCACCGAAGAATGAACTAAGAATTGCACAAGCGACGGCGGTAGGCGATCGAAGCGACGAAGTGGCGTAAAGTGGAACATCCGGTAGTGAACATGGCGTCCAGGTGGAGAGTTGAAGGGGCGGAAGTTATTTGAAGAGAAACGGAATTCAGCGTAAAATCCACCCTGGCTTCGTCGAAAGTTATAGAAAATTATCTCGCGGTACTGTCCATGACTTAATTCCATCTCGTACAGCGACTTGGAAACTTTGACACGCCACCATTTTATAACTATCAGACCGATCTTAAAGTCACTTTGCATGGGGATTAACCAACTCAAACAATAGGGAACATGCACAATTTTTTCAAAGTACTAGAATAAGAAGTTCCCTCTCAAATGTAATCACCGAAAATTTTGTTTTTTAGCTAAGTTATGAGTCTTTGAAAATTAATCTTCATCGGATTCTTGAAAACACGACGTCATCGGAGCGTGACGTCACGGCACAGAATCCACTGATGACAGACTGAGGAAGTGGATAAAAAAACCGGTCTATGCAGGGGCTCAAACGCAAATATGGCTGTATAATAATTGCTGTTTTAACGTCAAACAGCAGATTGTGAATACGGTGGGTTGCCCAGGCGTTATTGAAACAAATGAAGGGGATTGTTTAGTGAGATTTGGAAGAAAACGCTATTTTTCAGATAATCAGCCGCCATATGGAAGTCGACCAAAAGTAAAATGTCGTATTTTGCTTTCTTAAATCCCTATTCAGTCAACTTGTCCTTTGAGGAACTACTACAAAGCTCGTTGATGATTTTTACTTCGATATATTCCAATCAAGAGTCTGCCCTTCTACTCTCTTAGCGAAGTGAATGGTGTACCGTGCGATGACGTCAGATGGCGTTTCAGGTCACGTGGCATCAAGCGATATTCTATCACTTTTAATAAGCATTTAATGACGTTTGTGTAGTGCCAGGAGAGTTTTGGCTTATATATTTGGACTCGTGACAAAATTGTCTATTCAATGATACTAACTAGCATGCTGAACAAATTTCAAGTTCCCCATTGTTGATAAATACCATTTATAGTTGCTAGGTGACAAGGAACTTTCTAATCCCGGACCTTAAAAGGCTACCCTCGTATCGGCTTATGATCCACAAGCGAAAAGGATTGGATTTAAAATAATTTTAATTAAATTAATTACTCGCACTTAGCCTTATCCTTTATCCATTGAATTGTAATATTATAACCAGCAAATTTTTCCTTTTTAATAAAATAAAAAACAGTATACTGAAATCCAAAACGTACTCTTCACATTCTGTTTTTTCACCACAAAATTCTTAAATTTACGTACGCACTTTTCACTAAGGCCACAAAATTTTCGCGGCTTTAACAGGGTTAAATATTTTTTTTGAGAACTGAATAAAACTATGAACGGTATTTAGTTACTCGTTAGGGTAACGATTCGTTTTTCTGATCATTTTCAGAAGCCCATATTTTGGGAATGCATTCATATCCTACTATCTGACCACACGCATTACAGATAGGAAATGCGTGTTGCAGATTCGAAGGCTGCCTTCCAGCAACGTTCTGTAGCGGGCGCGGACGCCGCTAAGGGTAAATACCCAAGATTGGGTATTTGAAACTGTATTCACCAGATAAACAGGCCATTTCTATACACCCAAAATGATTGTTTTATTAAGAAAAAAGCAGTTATTCATTAATAAAGGATTCTTCAATTTTAAATTATTTTTCACAAGCTAATCTAACAATACAAAAGTTTTCAAATAGCAATCTTAATATTCCGACGGATATTATTCACGCGGAACTATTTAGATAACTATTAAATTTGCGAAAACCTTTGGTACTCATATTGAAATCACACACTTGTACTATCATATTTTAATTCGTCCAATGACCATGCTTTCCACAAAAAAATGCTATAATCACAGTTGGCCTTAAATTCAAACCATAAATAAAGCAAAATAAATTATTAACCAGTGTTTTATATATTAACTCGGGTTTAATTTATGAAATCAAAAGCAAAAGAAGATAGGACGTGAAAATGAAAGTGACTGATGGCGGGTTTTATTTCAGCACGAAAGAAATTCGTGAAATTAGAGAGAGAAAAAAAAGTTCGATGACGTGAGGTGAGCCGAATAATTGGCAGGGGGTGTGCAGGGGGTGTGCAGGGGGAAAAGGAACAATCTGAAGGTCGTCGATCGCACAAAGGGTTAGGGGGGGTGGGTGGCTAGGGGGCGTGGCTATCCAAGGGTCCGACACCTTTCGGAATGCGTTGGGGTGAGCGAGGGTTAAGGGTGTCAGCCGAGCGGTGAGTCATTTGAGGAAGTAATAAACGATCCCTTTCACCCTTTCGGGGGAAAAAGGGACACGGAAATTTGATGACCCCGAAATATCACTTCCTCTCGCTACGAAAGGATTGTGCGACACTGGAAACATTGAACGAATCCATCAATCGATAGCATCACCATCACAAGATGATATCGAGAAAACGAAGTATGAGTTAATGAACAAGGAAGGAGGGTTTGAACACAGCATCGATAAAAACTTATGTTCCAGCCACATGGTTTTCAACCATCTAATACGATACCTATCGAGGAAATCAAAGTATGATAAAATATAAATTTTAATTGACATGAAGAGAGTCAGTACCTAATCACAGGATCTAAATTCTGGAAAAATATCTAGAACAGAGATAAATAAAGATAAGTAAAGCACGAAATATCTGTGGCAAGAGTTTCAATTATTTTTACATGTTTAGAGAAAAATTGCCATTATAATGGTGGAAAAGAAAAAAAAAACCTTTAATGTCTCAAAGCAATAATACTACATTGATTAAAAAACTTTCCGTAAAATGTGAATACATTAAACTGTTTTTGTCACAAAGAATCGAACCACCACAAATTCAGGCAAGAAAGTATTTGGCTTTTAGAAAATTGAGCAGTGAAATTTGGAAGACATAATCATTAGGAAAAAAGAACTGTGATGAGGAAAAATGAACTAAATCAACAACAAATTCATAAAAAAAGAAAAAAGCAGCGATTCAGCAGAATGAAAACGAGAACCAGTCCGACCGCTAAGTAGCTATTGCGGACGAAAAGCTATAATACCCACTCATTCCAAGCATTCGAATCTCAATGCTGATCTACTACAGCCATTCCTTCAATTTTTTCCAATGCCAAGCCAATTTCCTCTGCTCCCTGACGCTGTTCTTCTGTGTGTCCCCCTTTATCTGCCCCTGCAATCATTTATCAATCGTTCTCGTTGAAGCATTCCTCCTACTTCTTCCTCCTCCTAAATATTTCTCACTCAATTAATACGTCTCACGATATGACCTATCCACCATTGGTCCTTCTCTGTCTATGGTGCTCCACAAAGCCCTTTCTTCTCCTATTCTTCGGTACAACACTACTTATCGCACTCGATCACTCTATATGATCTACTTCACCAGCCGCTAGCCCCCAGGCCTCGAAGGCTATATTCTAATCTACCTAATCAATCATCCATTATTATAATACGTAGATTTTGAGTGCCTAAGCGAATTATTTTTCACGCTGGTCCCTTGCTTTCAGCCTTAATCTCTTGGAGCATGTATGAGTCACAGAAAAACATATCATTGGGAAATCTTGCATCGCGTGAATGGGTGGCTACGTATCAAAAGACATAAGGAACGTGACATGGAGAATTATATTCAGCTCTGACCAGATAAGGGTATCTAATTAGACTTGAATTGAAATATCCTACGGACAGGAAACGGAAGAAATTAAAATGAAGATGACGCAGCCAAAGAAGAAATGGGATTCTTTATAAGCGAAGAGTGAAATGGAGAGGGAGAAAGACCCAGTCTCAATAGGGAAATGGCTCTCTGCAGAGGAGAAATGTCTTAAGGGGGGTGGTCGGTGAATATCCTGAGGCGGTGGACGGGCTTTCTGGCCAATTTCCCTCGACTCCAGCTAAAATACCAACCCCAGCCATCTCAAGCCTCCATCGCACTTCCATCTAAAGTCATTTCTTTTTGCGTCTACGAACAAAACAGGGGAACGAAAGCGTACCTCTTCGAAAAGCTGGAGAAGAAAAAAAACCTTGAAGAGTGAAAATAAAGAACTCGGGGACAAAAATGGCATTTTTCCCTCGTCTTCCCCGAGGAAACCCTCGATTGTCGCCCGGCCGTTCTCACCACTTTGAAAACTCGCAGGAATAACATTATTTTTAAGGCTTCGGAGAAAAAAATTAAGTCCCCACGGCTCAACTTTGGTGATACAATGAGTTAGCTCGAGGGATAAAAGACTTGAATCCCTCGGTGATTAAGCTTGCATGAAAGAAGGCCCTATCGCAAAGAAGACCATATCGGAAGCAACCCATTAGCTACGTTAATGGGATGATTAAAACAATTGGAGAATTTTTTTTATTTAATAAAGGAAATTACAGCCTTCTCCATACACAGTTATTCTTTCGAGATCGGTATAGAACAACATATTAATGCCAACCTGCTACAAATAATTTAGATAAAAATCATTTGTTCGATAGTATCATACCTTACGTAGTGAAAGTGATTCCCTTGCCTGTATCTAGACTCGAAACAAAGGAATCTCCACTTGAAATGAAAAGCAGTTTTAGTGGTCACTACCAAGTTTTCATATTTAATGATTAATTTACGCCTTTTGGTGCAATAACTAAATACTCCTTGAAAAATAATTTTTACATGCCATCACATGAAATAACATCCCCTCAACACCTAACTCATCAATTTTTCTTATAAAAATTCCGAATAAATTTTTATCGAATCAGCTAAAAGTGTTTCACTTGAGGGTGAAACACCTGAAGGATTAAAAGATGCCTTTTACAAATTTACCGCTAATTTCTTTCAGCCATGATAAAATTACATCCGATGACGTTGCTTTAATGACTCCTTCGCAATTGAGATCCCTGAGACATCCTAATGCGGGCGCTTTAATTTCAAATAAGAAATAATTAAGGTAAGAGCGGGAGAAGGAGGGGATTTGTCAGGGAGAAAATAAACTATTTGAGCCGGAGGAAGGCGCCTCATTACTTATGACGGCTTCCGAGGCTGACTCCTCAAGCCACACTGAATACACCTCCTACGTGACCTCATCCGCAACTTCCCGACCTCAAAACCACTTATTATCTCCCTCGGTAAGAGTTTTCTCCCTTGCCTCCTCAACACCCTTCGGCTCTCCCCATTTCACCACGCGTGCGGCCTTCTTTTGTTTTTTTATGCCTCTCGCCGACCACCAAGCGCCGGGGCGCCCTGCTACAAGTTCTCCATCAGCCGCTGAGTTGAAAATGTCAACGGAATGAAAACAAAAAAATAAATAAAACTTAAATACTCGCTCGGATGCAAATGAAAAGGGAAGGCTCCGCAGGGCACGGCCTAAAGAGTTTACGAAACTCTCTCTCACGATAAATTGCAGGGAGAGAGAGAGAGAGATTTTGAGAGAGCCAGCCAGCCAGCCTTTTCAGTCTCGGATGCAGATTAAGCCGTCGGCTGCAGCGGCAACACCTCCACAAGGGCTCACGAGCTGAGCCGACCTCGCCGCCCCGCCTAATCCGCGGAATGAAAAGCCAATGGTCTGCTTCAAAACACAGTCACGGCTCGCCTCCTGCACATCCTGAGGGCAATGAAGTTTGCCTACGCAAAAGGAAAAGTTAAAATTGCTGCATCCCGGGAAGCTGCCGCGACGGGAGGTCGTCAAATCAGGTGAGTACAGGACGGGAGACGCCCTCCCTATAATCCTCATGCGAGCTTATTCCCGTGCGCAATCGGACTAAGACCGTTTCAAGCAAAGGATGAGTGTACTAAAACTAAGCGAAACATTCATAAAAAAAGGTGGCACTGCCTTACACCTATGTCGATTTATTAACATTTATTCAACAAAAATCAAAGATGACGCCATTTTTAAAAGAGGCGTCCGCAAACGGTGTTGATACATAGGATGAATTCCCTGTTTTGGTCGTTAACAAAGAACGCAACATTGACGTAGAATTTTATTCCCGAGTATCTTTGTAAGAGTGTGACCTATATTTATTCTATTTGCCGTTTCTCTAATGGCTAGATAGCAATAGCCGTAACTTAAGAATGATTGAAAATTAACAGATAGCAAAGTTGTCGTTATGAAAGTTAATAAAACAAATTAAATGAACGACAACATCTTAAGAGGAAAAAATCCACATTCCTAGATTTCTTAGCCCTCAAAATTACAACTACAAATTATTGAGAAGGTATCAAAAAATAAAGGGAAAATATTTTCAACACATTAATATTTTTCCCTGTATCTATATGAATATTTAAAATACATAGATATCGTCGAAGTCGCCCCAAATATGAAGTGTCATCTCATCAGATGTTGATAGAAAAGCTAAGGTAAGTAATCTGCTAGTTATCTCCGAGCATAATTAGTTGGCTAAAATGGAGGCGACATCCACGTTTTCAAGCTATTCTTCCAGCAGAAAACTTCATCTAAGTTTAAAACACATTTCGCCAGTCTCGCATTTAATTCACGGCATTGCCTCCGTGTCTCCGACTGCTGAACGAACTTCTTCATGAATAACCCATTTCCATGATATTATACTCCGTTTTCCTCCTGACTGTTTACTCACCAGATATCATGGAAAAGGTAGGATTTCCTAAGCACCAAAATCGCATCAACATAATAATCCAAGAGGGGCAATGCAGCCAAATGGGTTTTGGACCATCATAGGGAGAAGAAAAAACTTTCTTTCCCGTATTTAAAAGAAGACCATTCACTTCGAAACGATGAAGCACTACATTATTTTTAACATATTCAGCGCTGAGTTCCACTTAGATATGATTCTCACTAATCAGACACACCATCAGAGGGTTAATAGTGATTCATGGTCACTATAGATGATCAATAAATTGGGGTTGAATGCGAATCAAAATAGACCATTGTTTGAGTTTTTGATGGTCTCATCACACATTTAGATCTATTATTTTTACTTCACGCGTTTTTTGTCATTTGAGAATAATGACGCATCGAAATTAACGAGGTCGTTTCCAGGAACAAGGCATAAGTTATTTTGATTAAAATAAAAAAAGTCTCTTCTAATTATCCTTGATCGACTAAAAGCCACAAAATATAAGCATTATCCGACATATTATTCGTGATGTTACATTTTAAAAACCACATATTCATATAGGTTCTTACGGTGACATTGGTCTAAGCTTACAAAATATGTTAATGAAAGCAACGATGACGACGTCGTCTGAAGAGAAAATGATACGAAGATAGATAGCTGTGCCTTAAAAAAATCATAATTAAACGATACTTGTTATCATCATTGAACTGGTCATTTTGAATTGTCAGCAACGGAACACCAAAATTGAAGCCAATCAAATTGGTTACATACAAATAGCCGTGCGATCGCTCCAAATGGTTTAGGAAATTCTGACATTAAAAAATATTACGACTGCATTTTCATCATTCCATATATTTTGCTTTATAACCTTTAAATATACCAGAGACAAAGTCATATGTGTTCAAAATTATTTGTTGGGTCATGCAGGACTGAAGCTTCCTTCTTAATTACCTCAATAGTGTCAAAGATCAAAGCGCTCTATGAACGACAGCCAAATTATGGGCCAGAATATTCTTTGAAATAGCATGCTTGACAAAAGAAAATAAAATACGTATTATCTGCGACGGTGGCGGTGCCAGTTAATCAAAAAGCGAACTCAGGACATGTCATCTTTACTTCAAATTCTTCGAAGAAAACTCCTTGGAAGATTCGGAAAGGGATTTAAGAACGGTAGGCATTGTCTATTTTTCCTTTGGTCCGTTTGGATGAGAACAAAGGAGTCTTTTGTGATTAGAATTCAGATGAGGGCGAAACAAATCCAGAGAGACAGAGCATGGTGACGGGTTCTGCCTCTTGAAAATTCAAAACTCCGCGAGGAAAATGAAAAGTTCCGGTCCAATCAACTTGGTCCTCTGGATGTCGAAGCAAGGGTAAGAACTGCACTTCAAACTTGCTCATCTGGGCTGAAGGAAATAATAAAAATATCGGCAGCCATAGTTAGGCCAATAATAAACTTCACATTCAATAACATTTCTCGTAAATAAATAAGTTTTTCTAAGTTTTGATTGATCTAAACTAGTTTTCAATTTCCCTCACTGTCCAAACAAATTTCATTAAAATAGATCACGAGGTGTGGTCATTCAAAAGAAAAATAGCGGGTGAGTCAGAGACCAACGAAGGAGGAGGATGAAGAGAGACGGTTATGTGAGGAAGCCTCACTTCCTCTCGTCGCATCGCGTTTTGCCTTCCTCTTCGGCGCATATATAGTTTAAAACTTTGCTTATCATCTTGAAATGCGCAGGACATATAGAAGACATCCACCCCAACATTTGCGCTTTTCTCAAAGTAAAATTATCATTATTATCATCAGTCAACAATTCCAAGATTGGTTTGACGCAGCTCTCCATTCCTCTCTCCTATACGCTAACCTTTTCATAGCGACGTATTTCTTCTCTTTCACATCATTTATAACCCTTTATCCTATGTAACTTATTCTGAGCCGTCCCTTGCCCTTCTTCCCTTCCATCTGTCCTTGCACGATTGCTTTCATCAAGCCATCATGTCTCATAATGTGGTCACCTAAGTTGTCCCGTTGTTAAGGTCTTTAGAAGAATTACTTTTTCTCACATACTTCTCAACGCTACCTCATTGCTCACTCATTCGATTCATTATATCTTCATCGCTCTTGGATATATATTATTTACTCCTGAAAATACTGAGGTAGGTAATATTTTCAAATATAAGATGCACTCGAATGCTGAAAAGGGTCTACTTTCCGTTGGACATCTCAAGATACATATGTAAGTTTTAAACGCGTAATACGTAACCAAGAAAGATAGGTAGATCGGAGCAAATCCTCATCTTCACATGTTTAAATATGATAAGCATGCATATATATATATATATCAGCAAAATTTAGAGGAACATGAGAGTGACAAACCAAAATGTAAAATCGAGGCTTTAAAACTTTGCAAAGAGTTGCAGGCTCAAGCGCAATATGTACACGCATACTGTTAAAAACTTCGTTGTACCTAACACGTATACTTAATGTGAGCCGAGTTCGCTCCTTCCATGAGACTTACCCCATTTATTATCGGAGCAAACCTCTTCGCACCTCAAACACACACACATTCACACGAGGCTGTTCCCACCAAACTTCTCTCTTAATAGCTTCGAGTTCCCTCTCCATTTCTTTTCATCGAAATAAAATAACGACCATCCCGATCATATTAGACTCCAAAATCAAAGCGGAAGTATGCAATAAAAAAGCGTGGTAAATCAACGAATTCTCAGCGTCTATTATATTTCCTGCAGCCTCAGAATACTCCTTCGTCCCCTGCGATTGCAAATAGTCCGAACCACGCCCCTTCAATTCATCAAAAGAGAAGACAAAAGCGAAAAGGACCGAAATCCCCACACACCAGTTTTATCTGACTGAAGGGAAAATAAAATCGAGAAAATGGAGAGGAGTTGACAAAAAAGGGATGGAGAGGTTCAACGATGAACTGGAAAGTCTTCTACCATCACATTCCGCTTGGTAGATGAAAATACCGACTCAATGAGAGATGAATGGCATAACTCTCTAATTTTCAATAGTATTAATGATAATGACCACCACGAATAAATATATCATATTCTTCAATATTCTCTGCCTCAGATATTCTTTAAAATAACACTTTGCCATGACTGGAGAACAAAACTATATTGCATATCGTTATTCACAGAACTTGTAAATATTCTAACCCAGGAGATGTGAGCTTAAGAATAATATGAATAATTTTGGTCAATATGATTGAACTGTTTCATTATGAGATATGTAATCAAACAAGCCCGTTTATTTGTTGGTTTCATTTGGTAGTCAACAAAAAATATCAGTGTAGAAAATTAGAAATCAATCTATTAATCACATGAGGCAATAGACAAAATATAATATCCACATATGTATTTAATACAAAAAGATAAAATTCATTGGCTTAATATTATATACATTTTTCTGGTAAGGTTAGCCTGAAAGACTTGCTATTTGCATGTTACTCTGAATATTTCCACTTTACATAAAGCCGCGGACTTTATCCCTTTACCATCTGAGCAATTCGTTTTAACCGCTTCTCGCCTTCGCATTTTTTCCAACTCCTTGAACGTGTACAGGCTAGAAATGAAGTGAAAACCTTTTCACTTTCCGCATAAAAATTTATTAAACTACAGTCGACATGTTTCATCCAATTCATCAAATCAGCCAGCATAGCTGTACATGCAAAGTTATACAAGAAGTTAACCGTGTTGGTATGGTTAATTTCTTGGTTTAGTCTTGATAATGCTGCAGTGCAGCGAAACATGTCGACTGTAGTTTAATAAATTTTTATGGGGAAAATGCAAAGTGTTTCACTTCATATCTCATAATGAATCTCCACAAAGTATCTGCCTCATCCATCCAATTCACGTGTACAGGCTAGTTTACGCAGGTTGCCCATTATTCAGATTTAAGCACCCCAGTCTATTTTTTTTACGAGCATTGAGATAGGCAATCTGCATTACTCAAAAGATGACATTTTTACTGCTCGTTTTCTTACACGATACCTCTTTTTTGTTCTGATAAAATTTAGCGTAATATTGGCAGAAAAAAGAAAGCACAAACTGATTAATATGAAACGCATGAACTTGAGGATGCAAGAAACAAACAATTGCTACAGTTTAACCAAATATGCTATGTGTATTCAAAAACCTATATCAAAACCCATATAAGTAAAAAAAAATTCTTGTGCACTCATCTTTATGGCATCTCAAATAAGCAAACTCTTAAATGATATACATGGAAATTACAAGCGACATTAAAGAATGCTGTTTTCAACCCCAGCCACGGTTTTAGCGTTAAGAAATTCTGGAGAAGTAGGTCAATGTAGCACGGAAGCTTAGGATAGCCCCGCCCAAAACATCCAGGGGTTCCAGTAAATGCGGAGGAAGGATTATAGGGGTGATATCAGAGTAACAGGGAGCGAAAACGGGAGAGGATTTAATCATCCGAGGTAGAATCAAGCGGGTCGGAATAGCGTAAGCCGGAAGTCCGAGACACTGGTATCCTTCAACAATCCCAAGCGAGGATAAATACTGGAGAGGCGGCTACAGCATTCGCGGTGCAGGCCTCCAACGCGTTGCTAAGCGATCTCATTCAATATTAGCGGACCTCATCAAGTCAGCAGGGCAGTCGTAGAAACTTGCGGTCAAAATAGCCTTCTCTATGCTATAGCGAATCGAATTTTGTGAGGCTAGCACACTGGAATCAGCTCCACTGAAACATTGCTCACATACAGCGTATCATGACAAGGAAAGCTGTAGAGAGAACATCGTGATGGAAAGGTGAAACGAAAAGGCTATATAAGAGTTTGATTAGGATTTTAATGTTTTTTGTTGCGGATAAGTGAACATGTATGAAGGAAGGCGGTGAGAAAAGTTTGGAAACGTTAGGGATGTGGGTATGGAGAAGAATGGAAAACAGTGAAGTGGACGAACAGGAGGATGAAGAAAATGTGCTAGATATGAAATGTGAGAATTTATTAGTGATTTGTTGCGTAGGAAAAGAAAGGTAAGTGAAGATCTGGTATGTGGCGCTTTGCAGCGTGGAAATGTGAACACTTGGAACTTTCGAAAAAAGAAAGAAGATGCAAATATTCTGAAGGGCATCCAAGAGTGGGTGTGGAGGAGAATGTGAAGTAAACGCGGACAAAGAGTGACGAAGAAGTGCACAACATGGTGGACGAGGAGAGGAAACTTCAAGTTAACCATGAATTTTAAATAAATATAACCATGTTGCATTAAAATTATTTGTATCAAATTGGAAAGACATTAGCACGAGAAAAATGAAGGTGATTTAATTTTCTTCACCTACCTATATTCTATAAACTCGATCATCGATAGGATCATTGCCTCGATTGTTCTATGATACTTCATTCCTTTCCTCATTCGCATTTAGAATTCCAGAAAGCTTTTCAGATTCTCCGTTGGTTCTTATAGACTTTAATTCCATGCAGTTCAACTCTTCAACCGTGAATTTTTTTCATCACTTTAAATTTAAAAAAATCCCTCTAATTGGAACACTCATAGGTACGTGAAATTACAATTACCATCTTTTCATCTCTTCTATCCTTTTCTTCAGTAACTGGTATCTTTTTCAACACTTTTTCAAAATAATTTGGTGAGAAATTCCTCTGCGTTGAATATTCATCAAAACGCGCTATTCTATTTACTACTACTTTATTTCTTCGCTCCATTTCCGTAAGATTTTTATCCTTAGCGTCGACCAGATGCTCGATGTTGATCATTTTAGACCATTATCATAAAGCCACATGATTTACACCATTCACACCTAATCAACAAGGAAAATAAAGCTACGGGAATATCTCAAACCCTAAATGCGACATCAAACTTCGACCAGATGTGGGTAGAGTGAGGGAGGGAGGGAGGGAGGTAGGGGAAAACGGTTCTCTGAGGCAGAATGCAGACGGGGCGGCGGCGGCGGCGGCTGGCGTAAGTTGTGACCAAGCGACGAGAGAATTCCCTCCACACACGCCGTACCTCCTCCTAGCTCACTCAGGCAACGACCTAATAAAAAAGTCCCTTCCCTTTATCTGCCGCTCCATTGCTCCCGGTCCTTTTGCGAGGGAAGGGTACGTAACTCTTGGAAGGGACTCCTACGGAGAGAAAGGATTCATTCGTGGGAGGTGGAGAGAGAGAGAGAGAGCAGAGAATCGCACATTTCTTTCCCGCCCCTCCACTTCTTCTCCTCCTTTTAAAATAAAACCGTCGACGCAGATGGATGGGAAGCGATATCTCCAGCTGATATATTTTTTGTCCGGACGAGGTTGGCCAAGTTTCCATTGTTACTAAACCCCCCTCCCTTTTTTCTCCTTTTTATCGCAAAATCATCCAAAAACATTAAAATGATTCGATTTTTTTCGTCACCCGCTAGGACTGGGCGAATTTGAAAGGGAAACAATTAATTGTGAGCGGGATTGAGAGGAAGAATAAAAAAAACGAATAAAAAAATTGAATTACATTTTGGAATTGTGGATTTGCACCTATATAAATATACATTCTGTAGAAAGATAGACAATTTTTGCGCCTGCATTGGCGAAGGAAAGTATACACCTAGAAATAATTTCAATTCCAGCTTCATGCATTATGATTGGAGCCGAAAATGCCCGGAATGAGAATACTTAAACTGACTCAATTGTGATATGAACCAGATCAAGTTTAAAATGATGCTAACACTAACGATCTGATACTTTTTTTAAAAACTCATGCGCACAGTTTGAAAAATGTCTGAAGCCTCCGTTTATTCACTGAACCCTGATTCAAGACGGTCACTCACTGAATAGATAGTACTATCTATTCAGTGAGTGATGTATTACCTACTAGGTAATACATAGGTAGCCATCAAATCCCAAGTGTTTCATTTAAAGTATCTTCAATTAATCCAATTCACCTCGTGCAACTGGGCGAAATCCGGAAGCGAAATTATGATCCGCGGGGCCGGATCATAATTTCGCTTCCGGATCCGGATAATGATAGACCCAATTAAAATAGACCCGACTCTTGTTCTGAATTTCAGATTTGAGTTGATCAAAAAGACTGAAGCAGCAATCGCAAAGCGAAAAATAATATTTAAATAATTAAAGCCACTCAAAATCAAAAATGCAATTTTGTTTGCCTTTCGACTCATTCCGACAACGTTGGAAATTTCCAAGTTGAAATTAAACTTCAATGCAGCAGCAGTAATAAGCGGAATATTTGGAAAAGGATACTTTTATGAAAAAAATGTATGCACATCAGAATTTTACCTCTGTTCCATCTACTACAGACCCTCATAGCAACCAATGAAATAAAACTCGTAACCTATGGTTAACCTGTCAGGTTGTCTCTATGGAGAGATAAAATATTAGAAATAACAGTGGCTAAAGATTCTCCTATTTGAACAAGGGAGGCGTATTATTCGTTTTCCAACACTGGAATCGGAAGCTTAAGTTTACTCCAAATTTTAAAGTTTTAAAGTTTTTCTTCAGAACTAGACCATACCAGACGATGCGAATAACTAGTATGGACATTCATATTCGCATGGTTAAAATGACATCAAGTACCTCTACAAATGGTGGATCAAAATCCATATGAAAGTATTCTTCTTTTTCGAACCTACTCACCGTTCGTGTGTCCAATCTGTGGAGAATTTTGCATCCGCGTGCATTACTGCGAACAGAGTCTTCCGTTAGTTAACGTTTTTGTCCCTGTGGAAGTCAAATTAAGGATATTTGCACTGGATGAAAGAGCTATTCAGACCGATAAATAGCACATTAATTACACACATCTTCATTGGAAATATCTCCAAGGAATAGCTTTTATCAGTTCATTATACCTTCGAACTTCCATAACGAGAACTTCAAAAGCAGGAATTTTATGCATGCTTAAGAAAATTGTTCGCAACAACATGTAAAATAATGAACAACAAAGTTGTAATGCCAGGAATTTTCCACAAATCGAAGCCTCCGCTAGTTTTCGTGGTAATCTGAGAAATAGGGGTAGTTAATCCTCAACAAATACAATTATACCTATTTCAATTCGTTCCACCAGTTTCATCTAGGGGGAAGACGATCGGAAATCAAATCCTCCAGAAAACCTCTACTGAAACCTCTACGGAGCGTAGTACATTGGTGGTTATTAAATCACCTCGCCTAATTGAAAGCGACAAAGGAAGGCAAAAGAGACAAATTTACAGCGGAACTCCTCGCATTATCTTCTCGAGAATTAAAAACCCTAAAAAAGAGTAGGTACATTGATTTAAGTTAGGAAGGAATATTAATGAAGTATAAAAATGACGTTATTTACCTGCGTTTGGACAAATATCCAAATATGCGTCTCAATTGCTTAAAACGAGACACTCATTGCATAATTGTAAAGGTAAAAATATGTAACGAAAATCCATTCCAATTTTGTTAAAATAATCATCACATACCCATCTTTTTATAAAGTCTTTGTGGCAGATCATTAAGATTGGTGTCTAGTTAAATAACACATTCATTGATTAGCAACACTACCTTATTTAGCATTAAACATTTTCTAAATAACATTCCATCACCAGCTTGAACTTCCCTCTTCGATTCCCAGAAATAAGTGTTCCCAATTATCCCATCAACGCATTCAAATCTTATCATCCCCTCCCCCGTTTGCATTATCGGCTTTCAAAATCCACTCTCCGCTCAATGCCTGCTCCATCCTAACCCACCCTCAGTCACCTTCACACCATATCTACATTTCCAGACAAATACAAGCATTACAAAACATCTCCTTATCAATTTCTTCTCGAGGCACAACCCCTTGAGCAAACAGGAGGGTGAGGAGGAGAGACTGGCGGTTATTAAACCATGCCTCGACTAGGCAGGTATGAGGGCAAAAAGAGAAATTTAGAGCGTCATTATCTGTTCAGAAGCATACCGATTTGAGTTATTGAGTGGGAAAGGCTACACAGGCCAACAAAAAAATTTTGTTTGAAAACTTTTTTTATTTTAATAGCTGATCTTTATAGACTTTTATGTTCTAAATCCAAACCTGGCCTTAGTTTTTTTGTATCACCTATAGTTTCCAAGCAATATATATTTAATATTTAGTCTAATCCCCTATTCGGTGCTTAGGGAAATCAATGAAACACTGTGTTACATCATAAAATTATTTGAATTTACTGTTCACTTCATCGTGATAAAATTGTTTGCATTTACTACAGCGTGATGATACAGGGTTCACTTGTCAACGGGAATTGGTCTACATTTTCTTTCCCTTTTTTCCTTGAAGCTTCTTGTGTAGCTTTTTCTGCGATGAATCGCTTGCTGAACTTCTCGCTGAAGTACGAACAGTAATCCCCCATTATCTTCGTTCATTAGACCTACTTTTTTCAATTTTATTATAACTATAAAAAAAGCTGTTAAATTCTAAAAATGTTGCTTAATTTCATAAATTTAACTGTAAATTGTGAATAAATGGTGGGTGATACAACTTTAAAACCATCATATTTGGATTCAGCAACTTTAAAAACATAAGAATAAGGTATTTTCAGTAAAAACGTTTCTTCATTGTTGGCCTGTGCTATTTATGAAGCAAGTGGAAATAGGATGTCATTACCAACATTCCATGCCTGAAACAAGGGACTCACAGTGCAATTTACAAGCAAACAACAGATTTTGGGGCACTCCATCATACAATTTTTTTAAGGGCGTAGAGCTCAAATCCTTATATTTACTGATCGTGACAATTTTAGCTTAATTAAACATATTATAATTTATCAAAAACGCTCTTCTCAATATTCTCCTGGCAAATATTATTTCATTACCAGCATATCGATGGCTAAGTTCTATCAACACGTGTCTCAAAATTTGACCGATTTGACACGGGTATCTTAAACAAAGTGTAATGACATTAAAAAATAAAATTCAGGCAAAAAGCAACTCATTGTTGGCAAGTGTATGCTTCTTTTTCAGTTTTATGAATTTTTTGGGTTTTTAATTTCAGTGTAGAATTAAAAATATAAAACGTTTCTTTGGCTCTCTTGAAAAGTTGCTATTTTTGAGATATGTGTTGTCAGAATTTAGCCATCGATATAGAGCTTCACCATAAGATATTTTTTTAGCAAACAGGTTTTCCTTCCCCATTTCACCTCTTGGATTGACCGACGAAATTTCCACCAGATGTGGGCAGCAGTACGCAGCGTTTTTACGAAATACTGTACAGAATTACATATTGGCAATAAGTTGGTCGTTGAAAAGGTTTTGTTACTTTGATACTCTCACAAATCGCGGCTCGCCTGTAGTTACTTCTAAAAAAAAAGGTATACGTATTTCACAATTCCTCCCATCAATTTAATCTCGAGTCATACGAGCGGAAAACCAACCCTCCCATCAAAACCTTTGCGCAAGAAGAGGGAGGAGAAGGGGGAGATAGAGAGAGCGGTGGTTATTAAACCTGGCCAGAGAGGACGCGACGGATTTCGGAGCGGAAGAACCCATCTCTCGTTCGAGCGGAATAAAAATCCGTGCAATCACAGACGACCTCGCCCGTGGCGCCAATAACTTGGACCCCCAAGTCCGACCCGCAAAGCCGTCTTCACCGCTGAATCCGGATGAAAGTCGTAGGAAGGACTCATTACCTTTTGCGGGCGTCGTCGTTTCCTCCTTAAAATAAAATATAAAAAAATAGCGGACTAGTGCGAGTGGGGATGGGGTAAGTTGCTTTGACCCCGCTGATATGGAAGCGGGACATGAGTTTTGGCTCCCGCCCGCGTCAAAATAAGAAGGATTAGGTATTTGCGCAAATGGAAGAATTTATACATACATATACATATTTTTTAAAACTCCGTCGTGATTCAAGAAAGCAAGGCAAATATGACGGCGCAAAATAAACAAAGTCTAGCGGAAAATATTTCACGCCTTTACGAGTTCCGAGAAATATTACGTTCAAAGGCTGTTGACGTGTTCCGGGTTCGTCCTCATCCGCCTTCCAACGGTTCGCATTGAGTCGACTGCCGAAATAAACATCATCGCAGCTTTAGTTTTATGTGCCTGAGAGGTGAGTAGGGTCGTAAGCTTTTCCCCATTTCTTTCCCGGGTATGCATGTACATTCGCTGGATATTTTTAAGCGAAAAGAAATGAAATCAAGTTATCAAAATTTTAAAAAAAAGGTTGGAAAGTTTAACGTAGAGTACAGAAGTACAGAAAATCACGGGCACTATGATTCATGACTACGTCGATTATTCGTCAAGTTTATATGTTCTTTCACTTGCATCAACTGCACGTACCTTCAGCACGCGCAACTACCGTATCAATGCCCTGAGTGATTTACCGGTATCTGACTGCGATTTTTCAAACCTGCAGCGTAAGCGACGGTGGAATTCATATTAATTACCTTGAGAAAAGTCCCGAACCGGGAATCGAACCACAGACTATAATATTTCTACTATAATACAATAACTATTCCGATAAATTTCAACTCCAGGGTTCCACAGGCCTTGTTAGAGAATTATTTTCCATCGCAATGAATATGAATCTGACTTGCTAACAATGTTGGAACCATGTTCTTCCAGTACCCTCCCCAATACTAATAAACTTTTCAGCGCGAATAAACCTCTCATATCACCAAATAAAATACCGTATGCAAAGTCGCACTTTAGTTCCCTAAAACTTCCTGCGACAATTAATCTCAAAAGATCCAATATTTCACTCTTCACTGCGAAATCGCTGCGGACGATAAATAACTTATTTGCTTTTCCACGACTCTCTAATTCAAGTCCACATACGATAATAATACCGCAATATTTTGGTGAATAAAAAGATAAATATATCAAATTTGAAGGCTTCAAATGCAGGAGGCATGGACACATGAGGAGGCCAGATCTCCATAATTAGAGAGAGAGAATAAAGTATCAAAAACAGGAAATCGCATTAGTAACATCAAGTCCAAATAGCAAATAATTTAAAATATAAAACGACAAGAAAATAGCCCAGTTTATTTGTCGAAGTGGGAAGAATTTCCAAATAATACCAAAATGGTTATTGCAATATCAACCAATTGCGATAGAGGAAATAGTAAACTGAGAATGAAGCTTCACTCGATAAAAAACCAAAAAGCATGATTGGGTAAGAGGCGTCGGGAAAAGGGAAGAGATATCCTAATTTGATACTCGCATCAGAATACATTCAATAATGTCGTACTGTTGCTGTTGAGAAAACATATAGTAAGAATCTAGTCAAATAAATTCTAAAATGGAAAAAATGGAGAAAAAATCGAGTGTTCGCAAGCTTATGCACAGCGGTCAGCATGAAAAATACTTAGACAAAAATTGCCATAAAAGCGGTTTTTAATTGCTTCGTTAGAATTTTTACGTTACGAGTCACAATAGATGCAAATTAGTAATTTTTGAAAAAACCTTATTTCAAAGACTAATTTTCAACGTCGAAAAATCATTTGCCATCTCCTGAAAGCTAACCGTGACACCTCAATTTCTTTCTGAGTACCTACTCTTTTCGCTAGCTGCACATGTTTTATTTCAATCAAAATATATACTGTTATTAATAAGTCAATTTAAAATAAAACGCGTATTACATAAATATTGTTTTTGGCAATACTGATATCTTACAAAAAGTATTGCTCGACTTTTTCACTGAAACTTTACACTGTCTCAAGTGTCATAGGAGTTTATAATGTACTGATCTCTAGGGGAAATGAGAATTTATTCCCCCGAAATGTGGAAACACTTTCGGTTTCGAATAAAATTTCACATAGCCTGGATTGCATGAACACATGAATATCAAGAGACCTCAGTTGAATCATCGTATATAGGCCAAATATTTTCATCACATCTAAGATAAATCACCCTAAATGGGATGAATATATTTGTGGCAACGAACAAGAGCATTGACAAGTAATACTCGCAATGGGTGAGAAATAATGATTGAGCCACCATACTTCCTTTAACGTAATAGACTGATTTAAATGAATTTTTGGAAAAATGTTTGCAAACTATAAACCTAAGCCAACTACCATTTATCAAACGCCTTCCGAGAAGGTAGCTTATCCATCAATGAAATGATCCATGAGATGATTTTTGCACGGTGATCAAATCAAGTGTCGCGCCAAGTTTTCGTCAAATTCATTCGTATCTAATTAGGATGATTGAGGCATTTTGTGCTCAACGGAACGAAATGATTTCAAGTGCTGCAGTTGAAAGATTTTCCCGTTTCGCACCAAATAAAATTCCGAGTCTTCCACGAACACTTCAAATCCAGTTAATTAATCACGGAAATCCCGTCACTTTATTCCTCCACTCACGGAATTTCACTTCTTTTTATCGAGATTGGAATTTTCCGCAGAGTCACGAAAGCATTTTCTTTTTGGCGCATAACTGCGAAATTTTTGTCACCTTACGAGAGGGACAGGAAGAAAAAAAATGCGACCGTATACGGGGCACTTCTTAATCCCTGGTAGCGATAAAAAAAATGAACGAGATTCACGCTTTTAAGAACTTCCAAAGAGCCGTTGCCAAGCGAGCCGTGAGGAAATTTTTGGCTGACTGCGAACTACCTCGACACGAAAAAAATTACTAAATAAAAATTTTTCCCCATCGCTGAAGAGATATCGGAGTTACACTATCAGAGACAGAAATATTCTCACATTATTTGAGGTAGGAACCGGTTAAAAGAACTTTTCGGGCAAGTTTATGCTCGCTTGCATACAAACTCAATGTTTCAGTCAATCAATTGGCTCGAAAGTAAATTTCTCACGAGGTAGCTCAAAGATTCAATTTTCATTTTGAAGATTTATTTTTTTTTAATTGAACAATTCCGATTGTTTTCATAACGAGTAACGCGATCGAAAATTTTCATTCCTAAGACTTAGGATGAGGGCTCCTTTGTTGACAGACCGTAGTTACAATCGGGTTGTTAATGACTGGGAATTAACTAATGGCAATGAAATTTGATTACAATATTAGAACAATGACAAGCACAAAAAATGGACCATCTCACACCCGTGCGATTTCATATGGGTGCGTGAAAATGGCTTCACACGGATTCGAACCCGGCACTATATGCTCAATGCTCCACCCAGTTGGCCAGTACACTTCGTAGTACGTGTTCACCAATGTTACGAGTCACAGAAACGAAGAAAGACATAAATTTGATTTCCTGTTGGCACCAGGAGCAGAATCACTCATTCTGGAATTGGCCACAAAAGAGAAAACAACTTGGTGCAAGTCGCAGCAATGAAGCATGCCTGATACGCTATTGGGAGGACATCTAGATTCGAACGCAGGTCAAGTTGAATACTTTTTTTTTTCGATAGAAAGCTACCTTTGGCGCATCAATCATTTCATATGTGAAAGTGGCTACCTACGAATGTATGTACTTATATTATGAGGTTCATTGAAGGATTTCAGCATGTACGGTAGGTAAGTATATATAACGAAAGCAACCCAAGGGTTCCACTGATTTTGAATCTTAATCTTTCCAGTTGCATCACTATCAGGTGAAAATTTTAAATAATTCATACAATAGTAAATACATACTCTCTATTTCAAGATATATTCATCATTACATTCAAATTGAATCAAAGTACATACATCATAGCAATATTAATTTTAAAAATTATTTTCATGAGATAAGAAGACCGACACTTTGACACAGGTACTATTTTGCATTCATTTTTGAACACACAGCATGAATTTCTATGAAGCTTTCAGATCAATCTTTCCATTATGAAAATTATAGGAAACATTAACTCTAAGTTAAACCCAAGTAAATGTATGGATAATGTAGGATAACTACAGGACCGCAGTACCTCCTATTTTCCCACGAGCTTCTATGCGGCTGGAAAAATCCCTCCTAACAGAAACCCTCTTGGATAAGTAGGCGGGGGCCAGACTCAGTTCAGTGTTGGATACACCGAGATACTAATCCCTTATCACTCTTCGGACAGACCTTTTGTCACCACCAATCCACCCACCCCTCCCTCGCCAACCCCCTCCTTCAAATCTCCACTCTACTCCAACCCCCTTTCACGGATTCATCCCCTTCTTAACCCGAAAATCCCTCCCTTTTCACCCCATGACACCCCATTTCCCTCATTTTCTGCTAAGCCCGCAACAACCGCGTGACGGGGGGCGAAAGAATATACACTCGCGACCTCTCCCCCTCCTCTTAAACCCGGATTTTTAACCACGCAAACAATGAAAAGACATTATACTAGGCATAAATAGCATTAAAGTGGGAACAATGACGACAATTGTACGGACGAGAACAATTGTCATTCATACCAATATCAATATGTATGACTATTTCAATTAAAATAAAAACCCTTGATCTTGATTCATTCACAAAAATGGCAGATTTAAAATATTTTCACATCCGCAAAAACTTATTTTGTCATAAATTTGCTCAAATTATAGAGACGGACAAATTAATGGCACACCATTTCAAACACAACACAAACTGGGCATCAGTCATTGAGTCGATATCTACATCTACATAATACCCCGCAATCCGCCTAAAAGGCGTGTGGCAGGGGGTGCTAGGACACCAGCCGTTTACTGCTAAAAAAAATGAAGTGCCCTAACGAAGTTGGGTCTAGCGTTTATTAAAGTCCTCTATGATTCGGGGGAAAAACGAATCCCCATATCTATCCGTTCGGCAAAACATCTCTCTTAATTTATCGCTTCTATCGGACCTGAAAATATAGTGTGGCTCTAATACTATGGCCTCCGTACCGCTCTTAAAGATATCCATTCTCAATTGTTCAAGCAATCTAAGCCTAGCGCGCAGCCTCCGAGTCTCCAGCGGCTCCCAGCCTAATTCGCTTAACATCTGGGTAACACTGTCTGTACGCCCGTAGCAGTTTTTGAAGAAACGTGCAGCCTTCCTTTGTATTTTATTCAGTTCGCGGATTAAGTCTTTCTGCACCGGATCCCATACGCTCGCTGCATATATCGTAGGCCATACGGTAGTTGAAGCCTCTACCCTTGATTTATACGCTTCTGAATGTATTCAATGCATACTGTCCATACTATATCTAATCGGGTAAATTACATCATCTACTAACGACACATTGCAAACACTTTAAGAGCAGCCCCTTCAGTCCAACCAGCGCTCGCGGAATCCCCGCCTTTCCGAGCCAATCCCTCTGAGACAAGCGAACAACCATTCCATCACCTCCTCCACAGCTTCCAATCCGACTTAAAGCGATGAAAAGCCTTCCCCTCCTCGTCACCCCTTCCTTTTTATTCCTTAAAATTCCTGCCGCGGAACAGCCTTTATCCATTTGGTGCGGTCCCCGTCGCCATCCGGATCCGAAGAGCAGGCAGACGCCAGCAGCCCTGTCCACCATTCCCCAGTCTCTCCTCGGAAAGAGCACACTTCCTGTTCCCAACACGACTACATTCTTCGACACTCGGCCATTCTTTCCTCCTTGCCACTGCTTCTATCCTCTTTCCACGGAAACAAAATCTATCTATCCATATATTCTATGAAAATACCAGACAACCCGATGTGAGAAGGTCCCAAAGACAGATTAAGGGAATGCTATTTAATTATGAAAGTTCCTAGACAAGCCCCTCTAGCTCTCTTTGTCCCCTCAAGATGAAGAAATGAACTTGCCACGCTGCTTTCTCTTTGATAAGTGTTCGTTAAAATTTTGGAATTATGTCATCAAAATAAACCAACTCTTGCCAACTTTTGGAAAGTTATTTGAATGTCTTCAGAGGTTGAGAACTTTTTAAATATTTTAAATATAGCTTGAACTCATCAATCACTCGATTAAACTTAAAAATATTAAAGTAAATACTTTTACGGTTTCACTATGCGTTTGATGACTAGAAATGAACTTCTGATAATGCTTTCTAATTTTTACTAATTTTTAAAGGCATTTTCCTAATATGATTAATCGGTAAAATCAGGAGAGATAGTTTATTATAAGGCTAGGCGAACTCATTTAAAAAAGAGAAATCCCATGATATTATATACATACATATGTACTGACGAGTATATGACGAATATCACCGTTATGCGTTCACCCAGGATTCCTTCAACTGATTCAAACCAAGATAGCTAATTTTATTATTTTCTTATTTCCAAGGAGAAAGGGCCCCTGGTTTTCCCCATGCCCGAGCAGGAGAATCAAGTGAAGATTCAATACGATTTTAAACTGTAATTACCAATCTGTCCTTCAACAAGGAGACAGCCGAAGCAGCCAGAGTACAACGATCCGTCTCCCCTTCGCAGGAACAAAATACAAAGCCTTGAGTAAGGCGACCAACCCTTTTCCTTCCCATAGGAAACCTATTCGGAGGAAAGGATGAGAAAAACAAAAAAAAATAAAATGAAATCTGGGGTCTACATTCCCGAGAGTGAGACACAGCGGAGTGTAAGTGAGAGAGACATTAATTGAGAAAGCCGTCGGCTTCCATCTGCCCAGCCCTCCCCTCCTCCTCACTCCTTCCGACCTTTTAAAACCAAAAACCTTTCCCTTCTTTCCACCGCCCCCGCCCCGCGTCACACTCTATAACACGCCGTGCCTTCTCTCCGCCACCGCCTTCTTCTTCCCTCTTACGCTCGCCACAAAAACACCCCCACTTCCTATGGACCAGCTCCTATCTCTGAGAGGACTAAAACAAAAAAACTAAAGTCACGAGTGAAAACAATATACAACAGTGACTCTGGATTCATTTTTTTTGCTTCAAAGATAATTCAATGAGTGCATTACAGGCGGCTGGTGAGTAGAGCTTAATGTCAAGAGGAAATTATACGGGGAGACAAAGTAACTATTATTTTAGCGGAGCAAAAACAAAGCACTCCGATTGCACTCAAGCGTGTGTCGTTTAAAAATCATGTTTCATACCCCGTGTTAGCCTGTAAATTCATTAAAATCAAGGACTTCCCGATCATCCTTTTGCCAATGTTTGCCAGCACAATAAAAATTTTGCTGGACATAAACAACGTGAGTGTAATTTCGGCCATAAACTTATATTAGGCACGCGGTGAAAAACATGGAGAAATGTTTTTAAAAAATATGGCACATACGCTCATTAATTTCATTCTTATAAAAATTGGAAAACTAAATACTAAAACGAAATAAAACATTTCGCTCATTTAAAGGAGGCATTCATGAATTGGAAAGAAGAGTTTTAGAGGTTCGTTAGGTAAGAGTTGAGACAAAAAAGGCAAGTGAAGGGTTTGATCTGGAGTGTAGCGCTTTCACGTTGCAGAAATGATGGAACTTCAAAACGAGGAGAGAGGGCTAAAAAAGAGTGGAGGCGTTCGAGATGTGGGTGTGGATAATAATGGAGAAGAAGACGTGGGCGGAGAGGAGGAGGAACGACGAAGTGCTGGACATGGTGGGGGAGGAGAGGAAACGGATAGAGAGTATTCATCGGTTCGGGGATGTTTGCGGATGTGTCAGAGGGAAGATAACTGATCTATGATGATAGATCAGAGATCAGATAAGGATAGTTGGAAGATGAAAGCACTAAAGGAAGGGAATATGGTGTACTGGGAAACGAAGGATTCTACATCTACATAATAATCCGCAAGCCGCCTAAAAGGCGTGTGGCAGGGGGTGTTAGGACACCAGCTCATACTCATAAAAAATGAAGTCCTCTAACGAAGTTGGGACTAGCGGTTATTAAAGTCCTTTATGGTTCGGGGGAAAAACGAATTCCCATATCTATCCGTTCGGCAAAAAAATCTCTCTAAAGTTATCGCTTCTATCGGACCTGGAAATGTAGTGGGGCCCTAATATTATCTTCTCCGTGTCGCCCTTAAAGATATCTTTTCTCAATTGCACAAGCAATCTAAGCCTAATCTCCGAGTCTCCAGCGGCTCCCAGCCTAATTCGCTTAGCATCTCAGTAACGCTGTCTGTAAACCCGTAGCGGTTTTTGACGAACATCGCGGATTCTGTTTAGGGAAACAGTCAATTGTCAAAATGCCCTATATTAACGTAAAGTAACTGGTAGAATACTTTTATACGCGAAAGATACTAGATTAGATCACAAAGGACCATGCGGATCACGATAATGAAAACACAAACGTCAGATTGATAACGGAAAATAAGGAAGAACTCTCGGATACAACAATTCTATAGGACTTATAGCCGACTTCTTGCCCAAGGCACTGGAACACGTGGGGCGGTGTCAAATTTTGATTCACTTTGCCAACAGAAGAATAAGGAATCACTTTTGGTGGGGATTCAAAATCGATAACAAATATTTCAATCAACTTCAGAAAGAATAAAAATTTCGCCATCTAATAATTTGAAAAACTTCTTCACGATATATACCATGTCCCTCCTCGATGAGTATTAACTCGATCCAAACCCTAAATTTCGTCCATATTTCTCTGATTACTTTTCATTCCTTCTCCATCATCTCAGTTTCCTGTCATTTTTCTCTAAGTATATTTCACTTTCTCATCTCATCTTCATCTCTCAAGAAATTTGGGCGAACGGATCTTAACTCGGTTGTGCATCGATTTCATCTCCTAAACATAATTCGCTTTCGATAATATTTTCTGAGGGGATGGGGCATGTGCCAATCATGATTTTAGTTTTCTTCACTCACCAGATGAAGTAACGGCCAAAAGGATACCACAGTATTTTGGAGCAGAAGAGGCCATTAAAATTGGAATACGAGGGACGTTAAAAAATACCCCCTTCCGTTCTCCATGAAAAGGACTGCTCGTTGGCGCGTTCTTATGTCAGGGCAGCGTTTGCCTTTGACCCACTCCAGTCGGGAGCACGGTCGGTGGTAAAAATTTTGATGGCGGACCGAAACTTGATGACTTTCACCGTCGAAATGAAAGAGGTAGGTGGCGCCATTTCGATTCCCCAAATTCGACTAATTCCAACATGATACCCTTAAACCAAGGGTCTACTACCTGTTTGGGATTTTTATCCAATTTATAAAGATTTATGGCTACTCAAAAGGAGTGCTACTCTCTTGAAGCTTGGGAACGAAGTATTATCATTGGTATTACCAGTGGAAGTACTTCAGAGGAAAAAACCATTCGCCTTGACCGGGATTCGAACCTAGCTCCCCCGAAATCGCGCCTGGTATGTTATTGCATTTGAGGGAGGCGGCCTAAAGCTGACGTCAATTTTGTCATGAGTCTACGAAAACAAATCCACCACCGCTGGGATTTAAACCCGGAGCCACAGAGTGGGAAGCCAACGGTATTATAAGTTGTGCACATTAATTTGTAGACGCATTTAATCGTTACTTCACCATAAAAATGAAATTTTCGAAAGGAGAACGCATTTAAAATTTTAAATAAAAACTACAAATTAGGTTTAAGACACGGTTTCAGGCGTTATTTTGTGGAATTCCTTCATTTTCAAATGAAATAAAACATACAAATTAGGTTGTCTGATGCTAGTGATATAGTTTATCATGATAAGCTAGTGCTAAAATGCTCGCTAGAAGAATGTGATTCGAACGATGAATGAAGAATAACTAAATAGTTTTCCTCGAAAACAGTATCCATTATTTCATTCCTCACAAAAAAATAGAGAAAAGTGTTTGTTGATAGATCGTTCAAGCTCCACCCCCATTCAAGTTGATAAATCAATCATTCAAGGGGAAGGCACATACCAAAGAAAAGAGGCATTCATAATGGGAATGACAAATAGCTTCGGAAGGAATGTGGAATAATTCTCATCGAATTAAAATGAGCGGGCAACATTTACAACCACGCAGTACGCAGTGAAAGGATAAAAAAAATTAGTAGACGGAAATAAGCAACTTGAAAAGGGTTTGATGATAAAAAGTTGAGTCGGCTAAGAAATAAAGACATCCTCGTGGAAGAGAAAACCCAGATTGGTTCTTTTTTGATGAGAAATGAAGACGAAGTCACGGAAACAGGAAAAAATACAGGGGGACGAATTAGAGAAATTAAATAAAAATGAAGCCTCCTCGATAAGGAATATCATAGGATTTTCCGAAGAATGCTTTTTAAGGAACAATTTTGTGTTGCTACATGTAATTTCCTTGGATGCAAAGAATCAATCTCAGCATTCTTTCAAGAATTACATAATGAAAACCACTGAAAATAGTTCCGTTGATTACATAACTTCTTCCACTGAGAGGCAAAATCGGGCAATAACTAGAGCAGACAACCTGACAGCAATTATTGGGCCAGAGAAATCGTTCGTAGTCATGAATACATCATGAGGAACAGTGCTCTTATTTCAGGTATTATTATCTGAGGCTATATTGAATCTGCCCAAAATTCAATATATTCTCACCAAGTGTGTGAAGTTAATAAAGTTTGTAATTTTACACTGAAAATTAATCACAAATAGAACTAGACTTGTTGAGATATGTATTCATTCCATAATTTTGGAGAAATTATAAGTACAAGATGCATCAATTGCATTTTGGTTTTGAGAAAGTTTTGAATACCAACGGACATCTTTGCGTAATTTAACCCATAATCTCTCTTCGTTCGCCGTAAATTATTTTAAGATAAGGAAATCACTATTCCTTGAAATTTTTATCTAACGAAATCCATCAATAAGTCCCCTGACATTTGCTAATAAGGCCCTCTACAAGTATAAGTTAATAAAAATTGAAATAAAATAAATGGATTACCCCGAAAACCTCTAAGAAAAAGATAACAAGAATATAATTTTTTAACGCGAAAATGATAGCAAATACTCATCGAACATCAAAATATGATGGAAGTCAAATGATTCGAAACATACGGACGCAATAAAAATAATATAAAATTGGCATAAAATACTCTTTGGATACGAGTAAATATGTGTTTTTACACTAAATTATATAAAAAGTTAACTAGAAAATACCAGATTCCCTTTCATTGCACTTCATCCAAACGGGTATTCAGGAAAAATCATTACTTACCAGAAAAACAACGCAAGACCTCATCGAATCCAAATAATTGCGTTACCCATAGGCAGGGGAGATGAACATCGTCTTGTGAAAAAGGTAATTACCTAAAAAGAGAAAGACAAACAAGTGTGAGAAATAGGGCCATAATTTGCACTTCATATAATAAGAGTAAACACTAGCGATGGATTTAATATCATCTTAATATACATGATCAATGTAGCAATAACACCACAAATAATTATTTCGCATTTACGTTTCCTGAGTTCCAGATTAAGGCTCTTTTATCTTTAAATTAGCCTCGACTTCGCCTGAATGTAAAGTAAAATCTATTTACGCAAAATTTCCCTCGTTACAACTGCCAGAGATACCTACAGACCTACGGAGGGGCTACTACTATCTCCCCTCCATGGGCTTCCACCATCGGACACTACGTTGTGCGATATGGTTGCATTTCATTTTGCCTCCCATCGAGTCACTTTGGAGAAAAAAATCCATAATTGAATCTACTTTGAAATTGGAAATCTTTAAAGCGGCCAACACACGTGGGAACATGGTTCGCCGAACTTGGTTCGCATGAACCAAGTTCCCGTGTGTGTGGAGTTTAAACGAACCTAGTTCGTCATTTTTTGTCACGAACTTGGTCTTCCATCGGGATGGTTAACATTTGTTCGGTTCGCCGCCAGGGCGTACCAAGATCGTCCGTGTGTGGAAGACGCGAACCGTTGTTCGCCCATTTCGTCTGCGGAGACGCTGTGGAACGGACGGATTGTCGGATTAAATTATTTGCTTTTTGATTTAGTGCTACAATGTCTGAAGCTGACCGTGCCAATTTTATAAACCCTTCGTTTTTAACAGACTTTATTGAAGCATACAGGGAGTATCCGTGTTTGTGGAAAGTAAAAACTGAGGAATATAGAGACAGGAATAAGCGGGACGACACATTAAATAATCCGTTGCTGTTGACTCGAGAGACAATTCAGGGTGCAGATCTAAATTTTATAAAAAACCGAATCGAGTCACACTGTTTTCTCCTAAAAAAACCGAACTCATCCAACACAATCAAAGCAGCTGCCGACTTGGAACAACTCATCTCATCTGATTCCACGGACAGACTGACGAAATGGCGAACCGTTGCTCACATGTCCCTCCACTGTGTGTGGAGAGTGACGCCCACGAACTTGGTTCGCCGAACGAATGTTCCCATGTGTATGGGCCGCTTAAGTGATAAATACATAATACATACAATAAAGAATAGGAGCATGAAAATAAGGAATGAAAATCACGGAATGAAAATCACAAAGAGATCATGATGCATCACCATTATCTCTGAGGCAAGGAAACGAATGAGTCGAGTGCATAATTACGCTGTCTGCCTGGCCTGCATGCGTGTATTACACCGGCATAAAACAATTTAAAGCAAAGATCAGTGTCGGAAGAATGCGGTGAGTAAGAGAACTAACTGATAAAGTCCTTCTTCAGAAAATTGGCCCAAGAAAGATTCTCATAAGGCTGGGAATTTTCAAACTTCATTCTTTTCACACCACGTCCGTCCTAGTGAAAGAATCAACGATGAATATGCATTTCAGCATCAGAAAAACGAAATTCGTGGAGTTTCCAAATGTGTGCGTGCAAATATAATAAATAATAATAGAAATAATAATAATAAATAATTTTATTACTCCGCACACAAATTACATGACAATAGCAAAATTGAGTAATTTTAGGTAGCCGCGAAGGATAACCTGTTTGAGGCTACCATCCAAAATATTAATACATTATGCTTTACATAGAGTGTAGCTCATTGTGTGTTACCAAGATAATCTATGCTAACAAAGCTTAAGTGCGTACATGAAAAAAAAACTAAAGTAGTTATTATAATTCATTTACATCAATATTTTATAACAATATATGCTCTGCACTTTCTTTAGTGAGAAGCCAAGAATGTGCATTTTGCAAAAACTTTTTCAAAGACTGAAATAAAGCATGAATGGGGGTAACAAATTACAAACCTTTGGTCCTACGTACAAAAAACATCTTTTAAACAAATTCAAATTTGGTTGTGGTAAGGGCACTGTTATTTCCAACAAATTGCCAGATTAGGCGACCCGCACACTCAACGAAGAAATTTTCTGGCTGCGTGAGTGTTACCCACGATTGTCCACGGAATGGATGTTCAGTGGAAAATATATTTTTCTCAGTGATGTGCTTTCGCCAGCTTCAAACTCTTCGTCAATTGGTTATTCACGAAGAATAAAGACAAAGGACATGAAGAAGAAGAACCTATGGCAAGTGGATAGACAGATGAGGCATAGAGAGAAATGTTTGGCTTCAATTAAACTATTAAGGTACCACGACTGAATGAATGGATACGAAGAATATGGATGCCAAATAAATGAAGAAAGTGTACTTGAATAGGGTGGTTTCCTATTAATTTTTTATTGCCTAAATCGAAAGATTATTACACCTGGAGTAAAAAATTTACCACTTCTCTATTTTTAAATGACGATATCTATTTCTAGCGATTAAATGAAAAGTGAAAATTTTCAAGCGCTCGAAAACGCGACGGCTAAGTATGAATGCTGGGAAAACCCCGTGTGACGTCGTTCTGGTTCACGCTGTCCCTTTGTGAGGTGACCTTGGGGTGAGGCTTTGAGCGCTGATACGACGCAGAATGCTAGCAGGTAGCAGAGTACCCTGCTAGCTGGTAGCGCATGGCTTAAATAAGGATAATTAATACCCTATCAAACGAAGGAAACTTTCGGACCATAGCCAGTTTTAATAAATGATTATTAAGAGATGTTTCCCTGAGCTCTGTGCCTCATGCATGTATTGGTAATCTCAGACGATGTAAAACTCCTATCTACTCGTATAGAAACCAGGTCCCTGTGACGTCACGTGGAGTGGCATCGCATGGGCGCCAATGTGGCCATTTCAAATGCGGTTAAAATTGACCATTGCCATTCGTCTAAACCGGTATTTCTAAAACCAAATAATTTGTATATTATGAATACACTATTGGTGGGTAACGAATCAATGCCTTTCGTTTTCTTTGATGAAGGAAACTACCTTATTGGGAGGGAGGTGCATCTCGCGGGTCATTCCACTTTGCAACGAATTCTGCAATGACCCACATATTCGAGCGAGGCCCTCATTACTACGACGAGGTCTGAGAGCCGAAAAATCGTTGAGGTCACTCCGAGTAGATTACTCCGCCAAAAAAAATGACGACGCGACGTGCCGACCACTAAGCATAATTACACGGGTATTCGTCACGTGTTGAGAAGAAAGGGCCGTAGCGAAAGAACACAGCGAGGAAAGTCAGAGTCTGCGAAGAGAGAACGACCCGTGAACCTTGGCACATCAACGTCAGGCGTACACGGGCATCGACGACCCTAATAGTGTAGTTTCCTTAATCAAAGAAAACGAAAGGCATTGATTGCGATTCGGTACCCACCATCATTGTATTCATAATATACAAATAATTTGGTTTTATAAATCCCAGTTTAGACGAATGGCAACGGTCAATTTTAACCGCATTTGAAAAAGGCCAGATTGGCGCCCATGCGATGCCACTCCACGTGACATCACAGAGACCTAGTTTCTATACGAATAGATAGGAGTTTTACTTCGTCGGAGATGACCAATGCATGCATGAGGCACAGAGCTCAGGGAAACATGTCTTAATAATCACCTATTAAAACTGCCTATGGTCGGAAAGTTTCCTTCGTTTGATAAGGTATTAATAATCCTTATTTAAGCCAAGCGCTACCTGCTAGCAGGGTACTCTGCTACCTGCTAGCAGTCTGCATCGCCGCGGCGCACATATATTTGCCCCAAGGTCACCTCACAATGCGGCAGAGGGAGCCAGACTGACGTCACACGGGTTTTTCCCAACATTCATACTTAGCCGTCGCCTTTTCGCGCGCTTGAAATTTTTCACTTTTCATTTAATCAAATAGATATCGTCATTTGAAAATATAAAAGCGTGAAATACATACTCCAGGAGTAATAATCTTTCGATTTAGGTAATAAAAAAATAATAGGAAACCACCCTATTCTCTGGATGATCAGAAAGTAAGGATACCTATCTACTCGGACCCGTACGCGTTATTGGATGGCCGATGAAGGAAAAAGCTGGAGAAGAATACGCAGATACCAATGAATGATAAACTACTTGACCACTTTCAAATTTTCATTATTTTTTTCATTGAGTTACAGTTATTTAAACAAATCGTCAAAAATTGCTATTCTGGCGAGCTAGAGGAAAGTAGACAATTTTGACATGTCCAAAATTTTTTAGTTTAATGAAGAGTGGAAAATATAAGCTTATTGATGCCTTAATTTATAAATGATTTTATATACCGATACTACATATTCAATAATAGGGAAGTGCACTAATTTTTTTTTATTGCTGAATTTGAAAGTTTAGCCTAAAAAAGAAACATTAGTATAGTCACTTTTATTTTCTGCATCTGGGGTATGCACTTTAAAACGTTTTGAAAGTCGGAAAATTTCATTTTGCGCTGAAACACAGTGCCTCCATCTTGATTGAGATGTGACGTCACAAGGCAGTAGTCACCAGTGGAGTATCGCTGAATTCCGTCGCCTTCTTTAGCGCGGCGAGAGTTTCCGGGAATCGGTGGAGTTTGCTTCCTAAAAATGTCGTCTTGTACCGAAAACATGAATTCAAAATAGAATTATAAATGATTTTTTGTTCCAAATTTCATCTCGACGTCGAAACAAAAGCCTGGAGAAGATATTCATTCCCGTGCCTTAAGCACAAGCTATACGGAATAAATGGTTCAAGGCTGCTCCTGACTTTTACCTATCGATGATATTCTGTTTTGAAGATCATTTGGAGGTATTGTAAGATCAAATTGATATTTATATTATAATAATTTACTTAATAGGTACCTCAGTCACATCAGAAAGTGTGTTGAGTCAAAATATAGCATCTTCCGCGTAGACCTACGTAATTTATAAACTGAAAGTAGTTTGGTTAAAGAATTATGGCGCGACTGTTTTTTTACACGACCGGGCAAAATGCGTACTTTGCCCATGATATGTGCATATATGATAACAAACGATTTTTGTTAAAGTTAATCTTTATTTGTTGAAATTAGTACATTTATAGGTGATACAGATATAAAGGTACACGGCAGGTCGCGCGGCGTAATTTGTACTCCACTGGTGACGGGTTCATCTTGCTGATCCAAAAAATTAGCTACAATACCTCGAACTTTGAAAACTCGCAATATAGGCAGTCAAAGTACATTGTAAGAATACACGAGACCATTATAGCCCAGAATGTACGTACAATGTCGAAATCCTTGGTTTTCAAAGATTGACGTATTTTATACGCCAGCGCGCCCGGTCCAGGGTTATCAACTTTTATTTCATCCTATTTGTTAGTTGAAATTATATTTCAGAATGGTTCTTTTAGCACTGCTACTGAGGTAAACTGGTAGGTACTGAGGTATGTACTGAGTAAGAAAACTCCCTTTGGAGTAATGTGAATTACAAGTGTTCGAGATATATGGCATTTTATATTCGCTTTGTGTTCTTATTAATTATGCCTGTACGCATATTGTTGCATGCCGCGAGCCTTTAATGGTATGTGCTCTTGCAAGAGTGGTTTTCATTTTTAATGTGGAAGTTGGTCAGTATAAGCAAAGAAAAAATTAACATTTTAGCGCACACCAACCCATATAGTCATCGTATCTCTGCGTTTGTAATGACACTGCTAAAATACCTAAACGCCATAATGATGATAAAAAAATTGTCTCATGTCAATGATTGCTGCAATAATAATTAATGATAAACTTGATGCCGTATAATCACAATGAAGACAACAAAAATTAATGCCGTGACGCAGTCTTGAACCACGGTCCTTCGGGTGAGATCTCTCCTTACAAACGTGCACGCTACCACTACCCCAACCGACCCATTGAGAAACATTGGACATTTTGTATTTATATATATAATTTGTAAAAAGTAACGCATGAAAATTAATTAATTACAGCCTAACTAACGCCCTAATTGAAAAAGATGCAGCAAGGTACGCGGTCTCCCCTTGTTAGCCTTAACGTCTCGCATTTCTATGGAGCGTTGAACCTGTCCTCCTTATTCAAAAATTCAGTAACCATAAATACATCAAAGTTTGGTATACCATTTATAAATCGTTGGAATTTTCCTTCTCCCAACCAAGATTATCTTTTCTTGAACCCATCCTGGACAGCGAACCATTGCAACAACCAGCCAGCTCGGAAATAAGGCTAACATCCCATGATTCTAGTTGCGAAGGGTGAACGTTCCGGCCGGCGTGAATACATACGCAACGAATAAGTCTTGCAGTAAACGTCTGAAATAGGTTTATTAGTTTGACTCGGTTCTTACAAAAAACGTTTTGGCATGATAAACGGCATTGTGTCAAAATATACCCAGCGAAAAATAAATGCCATCATGCATTTATTAAAGATTCAATGTGCTATTCGTACTACTCTTTCCAAACTTGAAGTTGACACGTAAATGAATATTAATATATTACGCAATGATGAAGTCGTTTACTCAAAAGAGAAGCAGCCACATATATATTCTGAAGATATTTTATGACAGCAAAAAACGGATACCCTCAAATTCTGTAATTTTTCTATGCAATAATAGTGGTAGAACTAAACGGTGTAGAAGCTGCCTTCTGCTACTGCCTTGTGACGTCACGGCCAATATTCAACATGGACACCCGTTTTCGCGGCCTTTGAATTTTTCCATATTTCAGACGGTCATCTCGAATAAAGTATTCACTATTAGGATTTAAACTGTGGTTTTACGACATTATGTTATTCTGAACTCCAATTTAAAGAATGTGTTTGGTGCATTTGAAACACTAGTGCACTTCCCTATTTGAAAGAAAAAAGGTTAAAGTTAATAGGAATCGTACTAAAATTTCACAATTTTCTCAAAACCATAAAATTCTGGCAAATTTTCCACAGGAATGGAAACAGCAACAATGACAAAATATGACTAATATTTAGTAATCACACATGTCAGTAGGAACGCATTTTTTAATAACTTCAAATTTAGATGTATTTCCAAATAATGTTGAAACACATCAAATCTTGAACATTTTATAGTACTAGGGGACTACTACCCAATGAATCCTCGGGAACCAGGGGCCCTTCCTACGCCAATTACTGTCGGCCCTTTCGACGAATACTACCGAAGAGGATTTTCCAGACGGACTCTGCATGTGTAGACAGCAACCGCGCATTTAAATGGGTTTGCAGAAGTCACCACTGGCGTCGCTGATGGTGAAGCGATCCGAATTTTAAGAATTGATCAACTAAATAAGGCTGTTAGCAGGGATTTGTATTCGCGATGGAGTGATAGACTAAATTCACGACTTTTAAATGTTATTTCCCGCGAGTTTAACAAATATTAATCGGTCTGGACCCTTCGCTGCACTTCTGAAACAATAAAAACAGATCAAAATAAGCTTCAGCTTGCAGCAAAAATTAAGCTTCCATGAGACAGACCGGGGCCTCCTTCATGAAAGCTCCTTTGTGCTTCTCATGTCGGCCATTGCTTTGAGAATCCGCATTAAGCGAGCCCAACTTTTGCACAAACCTTCACAGGTATTTCCTCGTTAGTGAGCAGCGTAAAATAATAAAAGAAAAGTAATCGTGCATGTTGGATTTAATAAATTAAGCTGGTGGCTTTAGTTTGGAGAGGCACGTGTAGCAGGCAGCGACGTTGAAGACATTGACATAGAGTAAAGCCCATTTCGAGCTCATTTCTACCAGACTGTATATTACAAGAGGAAATTCGTATTCGTGCTTCGGTATAAAGCTACATTGACCGGCATCTCTCCTCCGAAAAATAAATGATGGTGATGTCCAGCGAGCACCATTCATTTGAATTCTTCAAGTCAATCGCAAAACTAGACATAAAAAAAACATTGAATGACCACTCAACACTTTAAAATAGCTCTCATGGCAAAGAAAATAAATAAAAAAACAGAGTACCTAATAAAACAACAGGTGAAAGAGCATCAACAACTTAGCTCAAAGTGAACCGTTCCGATCACGATGACCATGGCCCCGAGGACCCATAGAAGTCGACGAGGCAAATACCATCAGTTTTGCACGGGCCTTCACAGGTCTTCCCTCGTTAGCGTTAACGTAAATTCTTTATGGCGGGAGGGTGTCTGTGCGGAAGGGCGGGCGACACTTCATCCAAAGGCGATGCGATTAATGGGACCATTCGGCTGGGAAGAGAAGGAATGGTGTAAGGAGAAAATTTCTCTGTCGGCGTCAGCGAGAAAAAAAAACATCCGCCGTGGGAGAGAGAAAGAAAGAGAGAGAAAGAAGGCAGGAGAGGGGGTTGGAAAATATAAGGGCTGGGAATTCGGGGCGAGGGCTGGCTGAGTTGAGGAAGGAGGGTTCGAAGGAAGTTAGCAGAGCGAGTCGAGTCGCAAATGAAATCCTTATAAGAAGTCCTTTTTAATTACGAACTTCCTCCGGAGAAGAAGAACACTTAAAAAGGGGAAAGAAAGAGCTGAAGAGTCGTTTTCCTTCAAGGAGTTGTAGCTGCACACCTCCCCACCTCGACTTTAGCGCCTCCGCCGGGTAACTGTGGACCGGCAGCCCTTGTGCCATCTACCTTCGGGCTGGAGAAGTTTCGGGTGAACAAAAGACGACCTCGCGGCGCAGCGCTACGTGAGAGCTGGACACGGCATTGTTGCCTGCGACACAGAGGGCTGGCTAATGGTTCAAGGGGGCAGGAAATATTTAAGCGCGTCGCTGACCCCTGTGGCACGAGTGCTTTGGGCAAATTTGAAATAAATAAAAGTGGCGGGGAGAAAAAATGTGAGACGTTATTTTCCTCAAAGCCATACGGTGGAGGCAGATCGACGAAATATTTGGACATCATCATTATTTTACCGAAGATATAGTTTCAACCATTGATAAACGCTTTGGAATTTCAATTACCTGAGATATATAATGATTTCCAATTGAAATCACTGCATGGTTTCAATGTTACTCTCATGACTTTTTAGTGATTACAAATTAAATAAAAGCACCACGTCAGAGGGTGAAATTGACTTAATTATTTGCAATTATGAAAACTGCTGCTATCGCCTGTGATTGCTATCGTATATTTCATGGATATTTTCTGAACTAAATCAGATAATTAAATTGGCTAATTAAGTGAAGGGAATGTGAAAAATCGTCTAATTTCTCACCTTGATTTTGGAAAAGGAATGAGAAAAATATGATTGATTTACTTGCTTGTACGAACTGAAACATAATATTCTTCTTCGTGATGACGCAAATGATAGCTTTGCCGAAAGACAGATGTTAAGCGTTTCGTTCAAATTTATTGCCTATATTCATATTTATAAAATACTCCAAGCACACAATATATTTTTTCTACGGTTCCCTTAAATTTTCACTGGAAAAGTAAAAGTTGAAAAATACATTATTTATTTTAGCAAATTGCTAAGACCTACAACTGTATATAAAATAATACACATGCAATTTAAATAGCGTTAATGCAAACGGTATTTTTATTTTTAAAGCATGAAGTAAAAACATAAATTATAAATATGCTAATGCACGGCCGAGGAAACCATTTAATTCATTACAATACGTGTGAAATAAATAGTTCTATTTATTATTTTTTTCTCTTTCACATCATTTTTATAGCTTTCTTCCATGAAATGGTAAATGAATAACTAAACCAAATAGTTACTGCCTATAATTTATCCTTTCTTCATTAAAATGTAAATATTTCACTTTGTGGCTCATTACGAAGCAGCCATAACATAATTGCTGTTTAAAAATAGGCTTATGGGATTCAAAATTGCCCGAAAAAGTCATGCATCGATACATGAGACTTCATTTAAGTACATTTCTAGATATAACATCAATTCAAAACTAAATTTACCGAGAAATAGTTTTAGTGCCGATAGAGAGCTATGTATATTATTACTTTTAATTATGACGCTCAAAAACTGATTTTTATATCGACTACGAGAATGATATCAAAGAGAATGAATATATAATTGCATAAGTCTTGATAAAGATAGGTCACAGACCAATCCACACGTTGAAGAAAAGAAGGATTACACTTGACAACTTCAGCGAGGCTTTAGAAAAAAGATATCGACTAGATTCTATATGAGTTTCTGTAGAAATAAAGTTAACATCAGAAACATGAAAAAAAAGTCCCCTGTCTTCCTTTCGCCATATCCACTCCGCGTTCTGAAATGAAAACATGTGAAGCCCTCCCTCCGTCACGGCTTCAACGCCAACTGCGAATTAAAGCGAGGCAAAGCACCAAGCGCTCTTTAAAACAAACGAGCGCCGGGCACATATATATGGCGACACTGCAGGGGGGGGGGAAAGTGGGGAACAAAAATTTAAACGCAAAGCAAGTGGGACAGGCTTTAAATGTTGACGGCATCATAAGGAATCGCATAAACGAGGGAGAGTGAGACAGACGCGTGCGAAAACAAATTCATTCGGCCGGGGACAAAATGCCTCGACGAGACAGACAGCCGCTATAGAGGCAGGGGAGGTAGTTGTGAGATTCAAAAGCATCGCGCAACGAGGCGAATTCTAATATTTCCACAGCCCCTTCGCTCGAGGGAAAAGTGATGCGAGCTGGTATTAATAACTCGTGATAATTTCGACGACGCAAAGATCCCACTCAGCAGCACGTGAACCTCCCTCTGGCGTGAGAAAAAGGACTAACTTACACGCCTCATTTTGAGCATTTTTAAGCATAAAATCTGAATCCTATGCGAGATATACTCCCTCTTTTCGCCTCTAACGCGCTCGTAACACTGATAAATATGCGTCCACCAATATAAGTTCAGATTGAGGCATCCCAAATAGTGTAAAACATGACGAAAATATTGGTCCGTACGAACCCTCGGAAGTCTTAATAGTTACTTCGTCATGTAACGCGCGCTAACTGGTATGAGGATTAATCTTATTTACTTGAAACGCAGAGTGTTTCAGAGCCAAGCAGAGCGATTCCTTAAAATTTTCTTAATATAGGCGGGGGATTTGTGGAAATATAGCAAATTCAAAGGAAAATGCAAACGTAGTGGCGAGATGTTGCTTACAATCACCCACGCTTTCAACAAGCAACATTAATTCCTATCGCATTGATTTGGAACTGTAAAAGTTCTGTCTGACAATTATAGTCTGTTGAACTGTAATTGTCAAAATATATTTTAAATTTGGGGCGAAAAAGAGAAGCCGACGCTATCGCTAGGAATTTCTTTGTTGACCTTCCAATCCTCTTTATTAATCTGTGATCTATACCAAGAGAAAGGTAAGGAACAAAAAAAAAAAAAAAGAAAATGGGGTAAAAAATAAAAATATAGGTATTAATTACAAATACCAATTTGAATTTTCGACAAAAACTGGTTGGACTTGCTAGCAGATTACAATTTTAAAATGTTAACAGAGGAAAATTTGCGAGTATCTTCAAGGTGTTTTCAATTACAAGCATAATATTTCGATAGCACGCACCTTTTACTTGAATATAGAAGAACATTTAAACTCTAAAGCCTCGTTGATACAAGCATAACATTTCACCATCCATAGTGTCGTATTAGCCTCTAGTCTTTTAGGAGCAGAGGGTAAGGTGCCAAATTTCAGCGCGAATTTATCACGCAAGTTGAAAATGTAGAAAGTGACAATTGCGTGAAGAAAAAAAGTGGATGACAAATAGTTGATTATTGCACTTTCAAATGAAAATGTTAGAATAAAAACAAATGCATACTCAATGCGGAACTAAGAGGACTTAATTTGTTAGTAGTTGATTATTCGACTATTATCCACAAAAAGAGTAACGATAGAAAATGATCATTATACAATGAATATACGGTATGAGGCGACATGAAGAGAAAAAATACAACATAAAACAATAAAAAGTGCAATCGTACATATCGGATTGAATTAGCATAGCAAATGCAACTATTTTGGATGCTTTTAACGCCATCCAATAACTTAAGAGGACGCAATAAACTTCGAAACTTACGGGTTAAGTCAATTGAAAAGGACACATAAGATTAATTTTTTAATTACTTCATGATGATCACAGCCTCCTCACAACGTGACTGGGATATGATTTACAGCTGAAAGGTTAAAACGCCGCTTGGCAGATGCAGGTGAGGTGGAAAAAATTATTCTGGAAAATCTTCTTGAAAGAGGTTTGCGGTGCGCATTTAAATGTATCTGTCCTCGGTCGCCTCCCCTTTTCTGCACGGGTAAAAAAAATAGTCCGTTCACTGTGGCTCAAGTTTTTTTTATAGACTCGCGACCAAGCGCAGACGCGATAGAGCACGGAGTCAAAAAGTGCGGCAGGAGGAATGATCTACTATTCGGGAAACGTGTCTCGCACGGCGTGACAGAAAGGCAATGCTCGAGGAGTTTGGGTGAGAAACACGTGTTTAATGCATAAAATTATCCGAGAGAGCATCACGAGCGAGGAATGTTAGACTTAAGATAAAAGTGGGTGGTGAAAAACTTGAGCAGGTTGAACAGTTCAACTATTTAGGCAGTACGTTAGAGGAAAACGGATACAGTAGCAAGGACATCAGGATGCGAATTGCACTAGCAAAGTTCAAGGAACAGGAAGGAGTTTCTGAGAGGATCATTATGTAAGAGTTTAAAGAAAAGGTTAGTGAAGAGTTTGATTTGGAATGTAGCTCTCTCATGTGCGGAAACGTGGACACTGAGGAAAGAAGACGAGAGAAGATTGGAGGCATTCGAGATGTGGGTATGGAGAAGAATGGAGAGGGTGAAATGGACGGAGAGGAAAAGGAACGACGAAGTGCTGGATATGGTTGGCGAGGAGAGGTAGCTTTTAGATGAGATACGGAGGAGACAGAAGGTATGGATGGAGTGAGTACTTAGCGCGGAGGGGATGTTGAAAATGGTGTTAGAGGGTAGAATGTTAAGGAAACGAGGGAAGGGAAGGAAAAGAATAGGATTTTTAGATAGATTGAAAGGGAGTAGGCCTTACAGTGAATTGAAGAAGGCAGTGCTGGAAGGAAAGGGAGTCTCCCAGATCACTTCTTTAGTACTCCATGGAAACCTACCTTAATCGGTAGAATACTGTAATTGTAATAACGTAAGCCCTACACCACACACACCGACATAATTTTAGCTTACGCGGAAGTTTGCCCCGGCTCGACAGTAGCAATAAAATAACATTTAAAACAATACCTTGCAATCTAGACTTTCAGCGTTTCCGGAAGGGAGAATTGATGAAATTAACTTGATTTCGAATTCAGTAGGCTGACGAAGAACAACACTCTCATACGACAATATATGAACTACTACGAACGTAAGAGACCCCTTGCGATTAAAGCCGAGTTATTGAATTCGGTACTACGGCTACCATTGCAAATTAGCTGATTATTTTTTTTCAAAGTAGGATTCGACCGCTAGATCCGATGGAGGCCGTTCGCAAATTATCATATTATGAAATTTCCTTCTCCTCTATCATCAATTAAACTCGTATTATTGGCACTTCCTTAAACGCCCTAAAACTAATATTCACACATTTTATACGAATTCCACAAGCAACGGGGAAATCCTGAAAAATTTCAAGTACAATATTTCCCTTTTTCCGTCTGTCATGTCTCCCTAACAGAGTCATATTCCACTCCTAGAAGTGTTCCTTAGCTGTCATGGGCTTACTACTATCTTATACTTTATTAGGGGCATTTGAGACAAGAATCAATGTTTGCCCAACAATTTTTCATAAATTTCCTCACTTCCCCAAACAGTTGCCAAGTTGAAATAAAAGGAAAGCTTTCGCTAATTCCTTCTTGAGATTCAATTTTCCTGTGGACTTAAAAAGCGTATTAGTATATGATATCGTTGTTGATCAGTCTATTCTTCATGATGTATTATATTGTCCAGATAAATATGATTCTCACACGATATTACCTGATCGAGAAATACAACGCTTAACGAAGAATAAACAACGTGGCCAGTAATATCTTCATTAAATAACAGGCACAAAAGTTGGAATGCCATAGCTCTCAAGAAAGATCGCAATGGATGGATATCGCCCATGCTGCTCAAACTCTCAAATAGATTCGTAATCGGTGACAAGACATTACTGTTTCATAAGCTTTTAAAGAAAATGTGCCATTCGCACTAAAGGAGATGGTCAGGGAGAGAAGCGTCACTCAAGAGTGCTCCATGGGGCGAAGGCCAAAGACACCTCAGGCGTGAAGCCATGAGCTAAGCGTCCGAATGGTAGAAATAATAAAAGTCTGGACAGGGCTAATCTCTGGAGTAGTACTCGTCGGAGGCTTAAAGGGAAGGAGAGCGTGAGAGAATTCATTTTTCATTTGTGCCCTGCGAGCATGAAAGCGATATCCCGCTCGGAGGAGAGCGGGGCGTCCGCACCACGGAAAATCTCATTAAGTCATTAGCGCCATCCACCCGCACCACCCCTCCGAGCAGCCTCTCTCTCTCTCTCTGGCTACGGAGACGAGAGAGAGAGCAAAAGGGACCCTAAGAGATGGAAAGGAATGCGACAAATCGTTCCCAAAGGGAAGGAAAGGAGTCTGTGACTGGGACGTAAAGAAATGAACGTTTCGAGGCGATGACACGAAGTATAGGTCTCGGGAGTATCTCGCTGCTTCAACACTAATACGAAAACTATCAAACGTTAGCTAGAAGTCTACATTAATACAGTGCGCGTTTATAACTATTGTCACCAATTTTTTTAATGTTGAAGTTAATAGTAATTATTTTAACGAAATGTTAATTTGAATCAACAACATTAAGTGTTGAAGTTTATGAATAAGCAAGAGTAGTTGCCAAAGGCTGCGATCAACGTCGGGGAATTAATTTTAATCAAATCTACAGTCCTGTGGCAAAGATGGGGACGATCAAGACGATTTTGAGCATAGTTGCGAGCGAGGAGATGCTATTAGCTCAATTCGACGTCTCAACCGCGTTCCTCTACGAAGGAAGTTCGATTGAAGATATTGAGCTCTAAAATGGGTCTTTTCTAAATTAATGAATCCAAGAGTTGTATTATTGATTTATTAACAAGGGGAAGAGTTCAAGTAATTGTTTTGACGAAATGTCAATTTAAATCAACAACATTAAGCGTTGAAGTTTATAAATAAGCAAAGGGTTGTCAAGGGTAAGAAAAAGTTGTTGACTAGTTACCAGAGCAGTTGAATAAATAAGTTAAAAGAGACAACAACACAGTGTATAATTAAGAAGAATAATTGAGTTACATGATTTAATTTAAGTATCTAGCGGGACTAGCCGCGGTGATAACTTTACGGAGTCACCCGCAACGCACAAATTATGCGAAAACTCCACAGAGGAGAAACATTTATAGATTAAATGAAAGGTAATGGTCTTCACGGTCCACATAAAATGAGATTTCATTCAGGGATAGGGGAAAGGCCGAGGAATTCTCAAATGCTCCATGCCAAAAACAAATATGAGCAGTAAGGTTCCCGTTCAAAAACATTACCTTTTCGCAAAATATTCCAATATTAATTCAAATTAGAAAATTCTCAAATTATGTTCTCACATTAGATATGAAAATATTGTTTGTAAAAGGCCTTTTTTCATTAACCCATTAGTGCATAAGGTTATTTTTGTTGAATTTCACTTAGAAAGTAATTATTCTGGCTAATAAGGTTCATTAAACTTATTTCTGCCATTTTTAAATTTTTACAATCAATAGTTTAAATAATACTGAATAGTCTGATATATCGGACGGCCAGTTTTCAGTGTTGATTACAGTTTCAAAAATAGTACAGATAAACTTGATAATAAAATAAAATAAAAAGATAATCCTTTGGAAGAAAAATTGGATAAAAGTTATCATATATATATTTGAGCATATTGAACAAAATACTACAATAAAAAATAATTTACTTACCCCGTGCGGGTGACTGAAAATTCTTTCAACGCCATGTCTCACATAAATGCTTCTCGAGTCGATAAATTCAAGGAGACAGCTAAAATATTAGCAGGACGGTGAAGACAGACATCCATTTGAACTTAATATCGTATCAAAATGTAGCACAAGTCAACTGGAGCCCAGAAAAAAATTAAACACGCGCGTCCGATACATCGGACGCTATTAACTACTTACTAATGATACTATCAACGCTATGACGCTATTAACTATTTACTAATGGGTTAACCCTGTAACGGCACTCCACTCCGCTATCAAAAGATAAACCTTTCCGTAACAGTAACTGTTACTGCTCCCAAATGTAATGCCCAAGTAGAAGGAATCAAGAGCACTCATCATTCAGCTACTCCGTTCGTCTGCTGTTATGACCACCCTCGACACAGACCAAACGGAGAAAAATAAAAAGTTTCAATGGCCGCGGACTAAAACGCACGAAAGGCCGAAATTGCACGCAGATGGAAAGGCTGCATGCACCAAATGCCCCCGGGCTCCATATCTAGGGGTCTCCTCCGATTGAAACGAGCGAGGGCAGCGAGATATTATGACAGCAATATCCTCCTCGGATAAAAGGGGACCGAGAAATTTGAATTTCGCTCCTAGAATTCCTTGAGCGCCTTGTCAGCTCCTCCTTGAAGACGTCTTGGGGGAGCTCGTTCGGGGAGATTAGAAGTAACCGGAATGTGCCCGTTGCAAGCGAAGGGGGCTCTCTCCCGAAATGAGAGTATTTTAATGCCATGAACAGAATCCACGGACTCATTTGGTCCTTAATTTTGCGCACATCATCACGAGAGAGCCACCATTGCCAGCTGAGGCACTGAGGAGCAAAGGTTTCTCGGGACATTATACGGACACCACGTGCGCGAAATGACAAGAGTTGCATTCCTCAATTAGTGTATCCAGAGTCATTCCTTATTTCCAGGAGTACTTAACATTCATGGACATTAAAAGGTAAGGAATGACCCGGCTATGAACATGATGCTTGCAGAAATGAGTTAGAATTTATTTTAGGCCTAAAAGATTGAATTATCAATCAAGATGCTTTATATATAGTAAACTTTACGCAATAATATGAATGTAACCGCAGCGCTCCAACATGTTAAGAGGAGAATTAAAAATACAGGATAACTTAATTAAATATGAATGCAATAATATCGATTGATAATTGAGAGAGAATAAAATTTCCCTATAATAAATTAGGAGAGGTTTTTCATATTTCCCTTAGTAAAACATCAACCGATAACGATCATGGTCATTGAAAAATTAAATATACCTTGAGACGCAAAATTCATATTAAAATCTCGATGAATGTGCATTTGGTTATATATTGTTCGCGGTAATGATTTAACAAGCCTTATAACTTAGGTATTGACTCAATGCCTAGAAAATTGGGGAAAATTATTACGATGAGACTAAACAGTTGGTCAATTCACTTATAAAAATGTTTGGAACGCTTGAGAGGCAATCTTATGAACAGTGTCACAACAAAAGGTCAATATCGTCAAAACCAAGTTTTAAAGCACGCTTTTTTTTAAGTGGTATGCACTCCATTTACCGAGGGGAGTAAGTGAGGATGATATCTTCTAATTCAGGGCTAAAGAAGAAGATCGGTCTGAATCGTCAGACAAGGGTGAAATAGTCTAGTATCGTAATAGGCTTTAATTAAACCCGTGGACTCTTCCAAAAAAAGTCATAAATTATTAAGGAGAAAGACAACAGCATACATTTTTGAATTGTTAAGAAGAAGCGACTGTAAAAAAACATAGGATAAGGGTGGAGCTGGTAATAGGCTGAAAAATAGCATAGGTGTATTTCATTTAAGTACAACTATACACATAAATACACAGTTCTATGCTGGATCTATTTACGCATAAAGTGGGAAAAAGGTTCTCCAAATAAAATTGTGACTTAAAAAAGTGAATCCATTCCCAGGTGTTGAATTCCGCCATGCGAGTCTTAAATGGAAAACAAGGGAGGATAACATTCATAGAGAGACTAACAGAAACATTGCTGCCTCAGACCATCTTTGAACAGCTTACGATGTATTTCACACCAAGAAAACTAATACAACTGATTGCTTCAGGTGAGATGTTGAGCAACCGTTCCGTCATGACAGAAAGAGAACTTTCAAGTCCTTATTAAAACACTTAATTCACTACACTACATTACCCTAAATTACCACTACACTACACTAAAATACCCTTTCCTACTAATACACTGCCCTATTTTACCACTAAAAGCAGATGTAAAAGTGTATTGCGATTCTTTCATTCACTCAGAATAAAAAACCTATGACGGCTTATAAAAGTATATTGCGAAAGCCGTTCGATTCTCCCTCTGTTCGACATATGATAAAACATTTTGCCGCTCCATTTCTCATTACCTCTTGCCTCTTTCCATGCCTATTTATAAACTCTGTTGTCCTTGTTCAACGTTGGAAAGGTTATTTAGATACATTTAAACGTTTCATGCATCCATTACAATTATTATTTCACAACACTGGAGAAGAATAGGAGATATTTGGATCAATTGTTTGATACGTATAAATGAAGGCGAGAACAGAATTTTGCACATCATCAACATCAAAACGGAAGAAATATTTAATAAATTATTAAATATTTAATAATTTATGCCGCACTTTTCCAAAATTTTGCAAAGTAGGACTAAAAATAACGAAATAAAATTAACAGTATACATCCACCATTTTAATCTCGGACGGAGTAATAGCAGTGACAAGGGAAAGGCTATTCCTTAGCAAATAAAATTACAATATATTTCGTGAGGGGTACAAGGGTTCTAGCGGCACTGGTTGCAGGAGGATGAGGGTGGAAAAAAATTGAAGGGACGGCGAGCTTAATCGAGTTTTCCCCCGACATGAAACTTGATTACCTAGCTAAAATTTCGCCGCGAGTAAAGAGTGGAAGATAAAAACGGAGGAGCCCAAAGGACGAGGTATAAGGTCAAAGGATAAGGAAGAGATAATACTTGAAGAGGATAAGGAGGATCCTGATGGATAAGTTGAGCAAGGACGGATCTTCCTTCAGGGGGAACGATGGAAGTTCCCACAGCTGTCGTACTTACGATTATCCGCACCACCGTAAGCAGAAATCGTAACATGCATGCATTAGTGCACAGTTAGTTCAAAATGCTGCCACTTTACGACGATATGACGTTGATAAATTGGAAGCAGAAATTATACAAAAGCTGCCGAAGTACTTATTTTGGACAAAGAGCCACTTCAGTATCATGAAACTGGCCTATTTCCGTATTCCACTGGAGTAAAGAAGAACTTAACCATCGAAAACTATTGAAATGAAAAAGAAGGGTTTTGCGAATGTTTAAAATGGCAAGAAAACGGATTAAAAAGTTGAAAATGATTTGAATGTGAAGAGATCGAAAAGCTGGTTTTAAAAGTTTACAGGTGACCTCACATCTGTTAATAATAAAGATTCTCATCTGGTCGACCTTCGGCAGCGTTAACACCGAATAACATCGAACATGGAGGACTGTCCATCGAAAACCCAAAATGGGACACCTATACACATTAGCCATCTCTCGCATGAATGGGAATAGCACCAGTTCACAGATATAAACAAAGGTAATTTTGGGAAATAACCTCCTCAATTGATGATTTTTATACGTGAACCTAAAAACCAACCGGAAAAATATTGTTACAAGAGGAGTTGGGACGAGACATCCTGAGAATGGTTTTGAAAGCCCTCAATAATGCCTCACCCTGGGACATTTCCTACATGAAGACATTCCGGAACATAGCAGCACACCAGTCACGATTAATGGGCATTGTTCTCCAATCTCGCTTCCTGCTCAAGCGAAAGACGCACTCTTTGCGGAAATAGAAATGGTGCAACGCGACAGGAATAGTTCCATTGGAATTCATCGCCCTAGGCACTAATAGACGAAGGGGAGGAGTTAAGAACGTTAAGGAGGCAGTCCCTCCATGCGTCTTAGTCTCCGAAGGTGAACAATGGCACATAAAAGGAAAAAGGAGGAAATAATTGAGACGGACGTTCATAAAAGCTTCTTCCACTTGGAACACAACGCTTCAAGGGAGCACAACGGATTCCTCCTCGGTCATAATGGATTTGCGGAACTGCTTCAAGAAGAGAAAAATAAAAGTTCCCACGAGACTAATCGAAGGACAAACAGGGGAATGGACATTGAGACAGTAAAGAATAATGAGTAACTAACTCATTCTGCGTATTGAAACGATCTATCTGTTACGTAAGAGGAGTGTTTTCCCATCCCAGATTACTCTAGCGGTGACACTAGGAAAAAATATTTAAAATCTAAACTGGTCTTCGACGGGGGTGAAGTTCTCTCGGGTTCTCCACCGGATGAGCTGGTTTTGGAATGGACGGAGCTGAATACCCTGATGCTGTGTTAGCCATCGAAACGTCAAAACACACCAAGCGCTGTGCAAGAGTATAGTGTGTGTGTGTGTGTAGAGTATATGTGCAATATATTTCAGCCATTCCATACGATAGGAAAGCATTAGGTCTCACGCAATTGGGTTTTTATATTCGGGCTTTATTTTTCCAGCAGCTTAAACAAAAAGGGCTGCAACCATGCATTGGACACAAATGACTGATTCTCAAGGAAGTAACTTCTTTTGTGTTATTCCCTCTGGAACTAAGAGTTAGGGTTAATATCCAAAGAATAATCCCTTATAATAGGAGCCATTAAAACTCCGGCCGCCATATCAGCTAGGTACTTTCCTTCGTTAGTTACGAAAGTGATCTTATATACGATATTTGGTCTTCCCTACCTTAACAGAAACTCTTAAGGTCAATTAGGTTTCTTTCAATTCATTGTTATTTATTTCAATTTATTGTCTTTAATTGTGTTTGTACTTTTTGAGTTTGTTATACTGTGTCACTATAAAATGGCAACTATGCTGTATGAGGACAACTTGATAAATAAATAAATACTTCTGCAGGAACGACTCCGAAAGTCAGGGGATAATAAAGATGACACCTACAGGGACATACTAACCTTGGCACTGCTCACAGCATCACTTTATACGCAAAGAGAGGGAGCAATGCCCAACAGAAAACTGTGATGAAATTTGACTGAAAAACAGCCTAGAAAAAGTCATCTGGCGAATGTAATAAAAACAACGAAAAATGTCCCTTAAAAATCTGTAGAGATAAAATCAACGACAAAGAAAGTTGCATGAGGTGAAAAAATACAGGAATGGTTTTGAAATAAAACATAAGTAAATCATTTGAGTGTATTCAATGAGCCATAACCGTTATCTAACACTCACTCACTGAGCTTACTCACGAAAAGAGCCGCGGCTCAGCCAGCGGGGGCGCCTTTCCTTCCAACTACGCACAAGGCGTGCGGAATCTCCACGCGGGAAAAATTTCGATACCTCGTATCTAGATAATCGCCTTCTACATTTTACAGTTGAACAATTGAAAAATCAAAGAGGAGCATTTGAAAAAAAAACACGAGGAGAATCTTTGGGATCCGGGCTCGCATTCCGGTCGAGGCAAATGATTTCACACATGCGTAATGAAGTAAATTCTGATGCTTTCCTGGCGAATATATTCCAAAAAGCCTATTAGGGCTTCCATGAATGTATAAAATAGCCATCATTAGTCCTCATTAGAGAGCCTTGTGTAACAAGGCACTGGAATTAAAATTGAGGAAGAGATTGGTGAAATGCTATGTGTAGAGTGTGCTTACGCATGGATGTGAGACTTGGACGATGGGGAAGAGAGACAGGGGCAGGATTGTGGAGTTTGAGATGTGGGTTTGGAGGAAGATGGAGGGAATACGGTGGACGGATAGAGTTAAGAATGAGCGAGTATTAAATAGGATAGATGAGAAAAGAACATTGATGGAAAAAAATAAATCAATGGAAGGGAAACTGGCTGGGGCATTTGATGAGAGGGAATGGAATTTTGAAAGTAGCTTTGGAGGAATCGGTGGAAGGGGTCAGAAGAAGGGGAAGGAGAAGGCTGAAGTTCATTGACAACGTAAAAATCGGAAGATAAGGAGACTTGAAGGAGATGGGCGGAGACAGGAGGGAATGCAGACAGCATTGGCGCGGGGGACCTGCCGAAGGGCAGAACACCACAAGATGATGATGAGCCCTGAGGATGGAACCCGACTCGTGTTCCGAAACGTCGGCAGAATGGAGGGAGACCACCCGGCTGGAAGCCCGAATAGCCTTTTTCGGATCCCTGCTTAATTATCGCGCTTGAGAGAAGGCAGCTGAATAAATGTCTATCGTTGTATCAAGGAATCGCGGGCAGGGAAGAGCTGCCACGTATGTGAAAGGTCGTTACGATAGTCTTGTTAGTGTAAATTACCTCTTAGATAAACTCGGATGGGAATCTCTGTTGGACCGTAGATTGAAAAGTAGACTAAACCTTTTAGATAAATTCAAGAGCAGTGTCTTTTCTAACGAAGTTAACCATATCTTACGGAGCCAACATACTACGGAAGGTCGGATCACATAAATAAAACAAGAGAGATAGATTGTAGAACAGACAGATTCAGAATGTCTTTTTTTCCACAATCAATAAGAGATTATAACGGCAGCGATAGAACTCATAAATAGATTGCATGACTTGTAGTGTAGCCTACTAACCTATGTAAAACTTAATGCATGTTTCTTAATTATATTTATATTTCTAACAGCATATGGTAGTATAATTTGTTGGTATACGTGACGTTTTTTGGACCGTGTGGTGTGCATGTGGGAGTCCAATTGCATGCTGCATGCTGGTGATTGATCACCCCGTGCCAAACACCCTAGAGGTGGCTCGCAGGGTATTGTGTGGATGTAGCTGAATAAGAGGCGGTGAAGGTGGCAAGAGAGGTCACGACTCTTGGATGCAAATGGAGTACCACCAGTCGGGAGGCAGTCGAAGAGCAAACAAAAGGGCGGTGATGCGCGTGAAGCAATATGCGGCCCACTCACCTGTCCCCTGGCGGGGGGAATTGAACATCCCCCCCTGACCCACGGAGCCCCCTCGCCTCCTCAATATACTTTTGGTGCGACTCCGATTCCGCATTGATTCGCGATATCTTAGGGAAGAGAGGAGTCCCGCCAACAGTTACGTACCATTTCGAGCAAAGCGGCAGTCAGGGATAGAAGACTTTCCAGTCGACCACCAAATGTGCTGTCAGCCACCGCTCATGTAAGTCAATTTACGAAAGTTTCCACCCGCGAAGCTGACGGAACAACAATCCGAATTCTAGAGGGAAATAGGCCATAGCTATAGAGATGCTAAAGGAACTTTACGTCTGAGATGAAAAAATGTATCGTAATCATAGCTGATCTGTGGCAAAGGTTTTATTTAAATCATGGATTGTCAATATTAAACGATTGTCGCCATCCATTGGCAATCAGTTGACAATCTGTTGGCCAAAGTCAGATGACAATTTTATTAATAAAGAAAACAGCATTAGTTTCCAATACCACGTACGAGATTTATTAGTATATAGTAGATTTTAGTACATAGTAGTATTAGATATTTAGTAAAGCAGCTACTAAAAACGATGGAAATCCGCCATTTTCTTTCATTTTCCATGGCTTAGAGGAAATATATACAAGAGAATAGAACCAAGATTGTAATACAAAATTCTATACGTTGCTTTGCGACTAATTTAACCCGAAGGTTGGTTTGGATAGATAAGGTAGAGTTCATCCCGAACTAAACCACAGGCTTGTTATTTCCAAACATTCATGAGTATAGGTGTCTAGTTCCTTTCGCCTAGGCCACCTTGCTTTTTGAGGATATATTTCGCGGATGCCCGATGAATTCACCTGGTCTTGAACCCGAGACCGTTCAATCAGAAGGTATCGATCTACCCCCTACCCTACCAAGATCTACTGATGCCACATTCGGTGTCATTTAGTCTTTTTCCATTGAAAATTCAATCTCCCCTAAAAATAAATATTCACGAAGAAGGAGCAATATCAGAATTTTTATAAACACTATCCATCAGCATTGAATTGCTGTATTCGTTACTATAATAACATGGAACACGATTGATGAAGAGCCATTTTCGCAGAATAGCGGTTAGCTTGGCAGGCTAATGCACTCGACCGGCAATCACGGGGGATCTGAGTTCGAATCCCAATCAAGGCGGATGATGTTTTTCCCCTAGGAATTTCCGCACAAGGACAATGACGTTTCAGTTTTGACTCATGGTTACCGAACACCGCTATTACATGCACGAGCACGCTCTCTCGAGGGTGGAACAGGAATTATTATTATTACAGTATTCTACCGATTAAGGTAGGTTTCCATGGAGTACTAAAGAAGTGATCTCGGTGCCTCCCTTTCCTTCCAGCGCTGCCTTCTTCAATTCACTGTACGGCCTACTCCCTTTTAATATATCTAAAAATCCTACTCTTTTCCTTCCCCTCCCTCGTTTCCCTAACATTCTACCCTCTAGCACCATTTTCAACATCGCCTCCTCGCTAAGTATTCGCTCCATCCATACATTTTGTCTCCTCCGTATCTCATCTAAAAGCTGCCTCTTCTCACCCACCATGTCCAGCACTTCGTCGTTCCTTTTCCTCTCCGTCCATTTCACCCTCTCCATCCTTCTCCATACCCACATCTCGAATGCCTCCAATCTTCTCTCGTCTTCTTTCCTCAGTGTCCACGTTTCCACACCGTAGAGAGCTACACTCCAAATCAAACACTTCACTAGCCTTTTCTTTAAACTCTTACATAATGATCCTCTCAGAAGTTCCTTCCTATTCAAGAACGCCTCCTTTGCCAGTGCAATTCTCTTCCTAATGTCCTTATTAAGGACATAAGGTGGAACAGGAAGGCACCTCCTTAACGGGAACCGAACCCGGGGCACCCTAGGCAGCGTACATTAATCATGCAGGCTCTCTGCAATCGTCCCGCCACGATGCGACCTCCCCACTTCCGCCCACCTAACCATCCGCCATCAAGCAAGCGGGGCGGCCGCTCTTGGGAGAGAGAGAGAGAGAGAGACATTTAACCGCCTCCTCTCGTCGTCGTTTCAAAGTGCGCCAAACGAGTCAAAGGACGACGCGAAATTACAAGTGAGGAGCTGAATCACCAGCAACCAAATGGACGGATCGCTCTCATCCAGGAAGTCCCTTCTTCTTCTCCTCGCGGTCAGAGCCTAAAGGGTTGAATGAGCCAGCGCCGCCATTGCGCTGGTGCTGCCCTCATTGTTGCCGCGGCGAACAATTCCAGAGTGGCAAGGGCGGGTGGTTGAGATGAACGAGTGTCCCCGCGTCCCTGCGACAGACATCCGCGATAACAACACGAAGCGACCTCAAAGAAAATGAAACATTTAAAGATGACGCTAAACCCGTCTTTCTCATCACGAATTACTTGATTGAGGGTAGCGAATAAACCCGCTTCCGGCCAGAAAAATGTCCGCTTACGAAAAATGTCCGATTTCGAAGACATTTGGGTCGATCGATCGCCTTAATTACTCCTTTTCGAGTATTTTGGTGAGGAATTCATCAACGGTTTTCTCAGAATTACCCACGGCCAACGTTGTCAAAATCTAATGAGATGTATTTTCTGACACGTACATTTAGATAATGGACACAGTCAAAAATCATCATTTCATCGCCGTCCTGTTTTTAATTGCATTATACCTTCTTGCGTCTCACTTACACATTTAAGTAGTCGTCCGTTCCGTTTCCGAGGCAATCCCGATTCGCACCTGTCTCTTTCAGGAATTGGAATTACTTCTACGATATTCAAACATAAAATAACCGACGAATTAGACTAACGTAAAATTAAGCAGCATATTTGTCACAGTTTGAGAAAAGCATAGTGCGCAGTTTTCAGTCAAGAACCTCATTTGTCCAGCACGGCAGGGTACGTAGCCAAATGACTAGGGTGAGCGGAATGGATTAACTTGCAAATTTTCATGGTCCATTGAGTAGTTCCCCTGGCGGATTAAGGGGGGGCCACCCCCCCTCAGAATATCAGGATAAATAGAAAAGATTGTATGGTGGTATGGATTGCTTTTTCTGGAATTGGTCTCCTAGTTTTTATTTCACCAGCAAAAAAAAACAGTGTTAAAAATAATTGATGAATATTTAAAAGCCAACTGTCTACACAGTACGTTTGAGGAAAACGGATATAGTAGTGAGGACATTAGGAAGAGAATTGCATTAGCAAAGGAGGCGTTCATGAACAGGTAGGAGCTTTTGAGAGGATCGTTATGTAAGAGTTTAAAGAAAAGGTTAGTGAAGAGTTTGATCTGGAGTGTAGCGCTATACGGTGCAGAAACGTGGACACTGAGGAAGGAAGACGAGAGAAGATTGGAGGCGTTCGAAATGTGGGTATGGAGAAGATTGGAGAGGGTGAAATGGACGGAGAGGAAAAGGAACGACGAAGTGCTGGATATGGTGGGTGAGGAGAGCCAGCTTTTAGGTGAGATACGGAGGACACAGAAGGTATGAATGAATGAAGATGAATGTTTGCCAGCCTTCCCGCTGGAAAGTGAAGACTTCTAAAATTATTACATTGACAGAAAGTGAAATCCGTGTGAATTTACTCGGTAACACCATTAACGAGAAGAAGCAATAAAAGTATAATGCTGTCTCCCCTAAAGAGATCGATTTAAGAAGACCGTTTGCAAGATTTTCTTTACCAGCTGTTGCCTCCCAAGAAATCTTCAGTTTCATCCAGCTCCTAACGCACCACTTCATGCTAAGAAAACTCCCTTTTAGGATATATTCTCGAAGGTGAAAGAGGAAAGGAGCCCCATCAACTCGCAAAATACCAAAAATATGCCCGCAATCATTAGAGCATGGGAATCCTCGACGAAGATATGAAGCGAATGAACAAAGAACGCACGCATTTCTGGAGCGACGGCTTTCACGTCGAGAAAGCGATCGCGCGCTGTAAAAGTGAACTGCGTTCCCACGGTCTGCCCCAGAGAGAGAGAGGGAGGGATCGAAAGCGCCTGAGGGATTATGGAGTCGGGGTCGACATTCACGGAAGGAGGAGACGGAACGGAGCCACGCGTGTTCCGTCAACTTCCGAATCTCAACACCTAGCCAGCAGTGGTCGTGCCCAGTCAATCCTCTAACTCACTCCCGCATTGGAGAAGAAGACGAACTATGAAGATAAACAATTCAAGTAAGGTGGTTAACTGCCTACAAATATAACTCTTTCGTTCTTGACCACTAGTTTACATTGAAATATGAACTCTATCGGCTATTTATAAAACAACTTACTTGCCGACGTTTCGAAAATTTATTTTCCATTTTCGAAAGATGAGGTTTTGATGAAAAGATAAGAAATAAATATAAAAGTGGTGAAGTATGAAATTAACTTTAGAGTTTGAAAAATATCCGATAAAATATTTTAACAATGGGCTTCAATTTGGAAAAAAACGAATAAAGAAAACTGATGAAACATACCTAACTCTTGTGTAGTCGTTTAGTTTGTATTGTTTGTAGCTATGTTAAAATATTTATATATTTTATATTTACACCGATTTTCATTTATTAGATTACAATGTGTTTTGCTAAAAACTTCCATTGCAGTTCTTTAATTACAATTTTTGTGTGTTTGCATACCTATACCACTTATTTAAATAGTCTTATTGATGAAATGAATCTTTAGAACAAAATAATTTGGTATTAATTAAGCAATGATAATTATCCGTAAAAATACTGAGGCAAATATTCCAAAAATTAATGTTAAAATAAAATGAGGAAATGGAGTACTTTTCCTAAATGTTAACGTGTAGAAAAAACCTAAGGAAAACAAGGTAGTTTCGCGTGGAACACTCCGCTGGAGAGGTTCAAAAGACGACTTGAATTTGCTGAAGTAGCAGTTCCGCGAAAATTGAGAGCTCGGTAAACAGATCGGCGTAAACATGAGAAAAGCCGATCACTGCGGAAAATTGACGACAGGGACAGAGGATGCGTCGGTTTGCACGAGGCCATTAAAATTTCATACGAGAAGAGCGAAAAGGACGGAGGTCAACGGGAAGATGTAAGTATCGGAAAGAGAGGGTAAACAATGACACGAAAACAGCAAGGGTGAGAGAGGAACACGCTTACCTGCAAAAAATTACACAGGCCAACAATGAAAAAACTTTTTTGCTGAAAATACCTTATTCTTATGCTTTTTAAGTTGCTGAATCCAAGTATGATGGTTTTAAAGTTGTATCACCCACCATTTATTCACATTTTGCAGTTAGATTTATGAAATCAAGCAATATTTTTAGAATTTAATAGCTTTTTTATAGTTATGATAAAATTGAAAAAGTAGATCTAATGAACGAACATAATGGGGGATTACTGCTGGTACTTCACCGAAAAGTTCAGCAAGCGATTCATCGCAGAAAAAGCTACACAAGAAGCTTCAAGGAAAAAAGGGAAAGAAAAGTTTAGTTGTTTTTTTTTCATGTACGCACTTAAACTTTGGTTGCATAGATTATCAAGGTAGCACAAAATGAACACTATATGTAAAGCATAAATATTATTATTTTGGATGGTAGCCTCAAACAGGTTATCCTTCGCGGCTACCTAAAATTACTCAAATTTGTTATTGTCATGTAATTTGTGTGTGGAGTAATAAAATTATTATTATTATATTATATTATAAATGTAGACCAATTCCAGTTGACAAGTGAACCCTGTATTATCACGCCATAGTAAATACAAACAATTTTATGATGTAACAGAGTGTTTCATTGATTTCCCTATATACCGTATAGGGGTATTAGTCTAAATATTAAAATACATATATGCATGAAACTATGGGTGATATAAAAAACTAAGGCCAGTTTTGGATTCAGCACATGAAAATCTATAATGATCAGCTATTAAAATAAAAAAGTTTTTAAACAAATTTTTTTGCTGGCCTGTGTTATCATTCCCAAAGACAAGCCTTCATAAATGAAAACAGTACTAGGAATGAATCAAAGAACGAACCCAGGCTATCGGGAAGAAAATGATGGTTTCATGACCAAAGTTGCAAGTTGCACAAAGCAGATGCAAGGAAAAGGTAAAAATGAAATTACTTACTCCCATTTTCCACAATTGTCAGCTATGCTGAAACTCCTTTAGCATTTGGATTTTGAAACTAAATTTCGTTTTATCTCGAGGAAAATCAAGAAAAAAACTGGGAATATCTGGTAATCCCAATTAATTCCAAGAAAAAAACACTCATTTTAGCTAGTGATAATAACTATGGATTAATAGTAATAAAGAAGCTGCGTATAAATAAACATAAAGAAAAATTTATCATTTCCACGCACCTTTCAACGGAAAAAACTGCCTATGGTTTACACTGAAAGCCCGTAAAGTTTAAAAATGATTTGATAAGTATTAATTAAATGAGTAAATCGTCGCGAAGATTGACGATTGGGAGCAGGAGAGAGCATTTTCCGCCCTCCACCCTGTTGTGGTCCTCATGAATAACTCACGAGCCCACAATCGCAGCGGGGAGATGGCGTTGCATGGAGTGGAGGCGGATGGATTGCGAATGATTTCAACTCGGAGCGGGATCCCTTTGGGTGAATGAGCGACTAATTGTTGGCGTGCCGAAGGTGAGGGCGGCGGAGATCAATAGTTCGATCCGACCCTTATGACGACGACAATGGCATAAAACAGATGAAGGCATCGAAATGCGAGATAACGAAATGAATGGAGAACTAGGGGAAATATTATTTGACTATTTTTCACACTATTCGTGATCGAGACCGATATCGAGTCTCATAACCGATAAATAGAGATGTGTGAAAATCGCAAATGCGATATAGATGCGATGTGCGCAAATAAATGCGACATAGATGCGATCACTGGACTTTAATGATATTCTTACGCAAATTTGCTTTTTCGACGGCAAAATTCGTACATTTTGTTCCGAGCGCAGTTTAAATGCTCCGCCGACACTCACCGCTTAAAGCATGTGAGCGACTGGCCAGTTGCTAGTTGGCTGGGACTCTACGTGGCCGCGAACTACAAGTGGGCGCGGGCAAGCTACAACTCCGCCACTATATGCCTTATTCCTTAATTTATTATTGTTCTACAACATAATTATTTAAAATATTCTGTATTTTGCCTTATAACTGTATTTCACTGCATTTCATCGTCATCTACCTCATTATGAAAATAAAAAAATAGACGCTACAAAATGCGATAAACTGTTATTGAATGTGCGATAAAATGAAAATATTTTATATGATTTTCACGTATCTATACCGATAAAGTTATGTCGAGCAGAGGAACAGTGTCACAGAAAATGGGTTACAGGCCAGGTCTACTTCATTCACCTCCCATAGGACGAAGGCGTTCAATAAGAAATCCTTCCAGCGTTATAAGGCCTGGTTACACGGTGCATTAACCCGTACGGGTTAATGTCTAAATGTATGAACGCGAGAATGAACGGAAAAATTCACCGTGTAACCACCCCAAAATGTACAAATGCATGAACGCGTGAACGGAAAATAGAACCTGTTCTAATTTCGTTCATGCATTCGCACAAGTTGATAACAGAGCCACCTGGTGGGAAACGACACATTTAGTTGTCATCTGCAGGGCTGTTCCACGGCCGTCTGGGCTATTCAGTAACTCTTTACGCGTATTTGTTCATTTGTACTGTATCGTAAGTGCTTGAATCCTACCACAAACTCACCATTTGCATCTACACTAATATTCGCATAGATTATCCCTGTATGTATGCCGGACATACCAAGTTTATGCCTATGGTATCTTATTGGTTGTATTATGCCGGAACAAAACAATCGATGAGGTTGTCACAGAGTTTTCAATACGACATATGTGAAATACAACGGCTATCATACGACTTATAGAACACATATAAACATAATTAATATCATACGAATTAACGACAATTCTACCTTTTATACGTCCGAGGTGGGAATGCGCTGGCCCACCACAAAAATACGACTCACATTACGCAAGTTCATAAATCGACAAGACCTCTAAACCAACATCTTTTCCATCAACAGCAAATATCTTCTTAACTTTATAACCGTCCCAGACAAAAGTAGAACAAAGCATTAAAAATATCTGCTCTCATACATCATCTACACTCAGTGAAACAGATAACAGAAAAATGTCTAGTAAACACGGCTTAAAAACAAGATGCGTCTACAAATTTTCAGCCTAAGTATTAACTTTGATAATGATTTGAAATAAATAGAGTACTATTGAGATATAGCATTAAGCGAGCGTTAACGATAAATATTAAATATAAATAAATATTACTGACACGAAATGAAACAACTTCGGCAACTACAATGAAAACCACTGTTTACACGGCAGCGCAAATATATTACCAGTATGTGAAATTTCCTGGTCCTACAGGAAACAACGAAAAGGGAATTATTTTCTGGTAGGTATCGTCTGCTTCCTACCTAATGATACTGTTTTCACGTTTAAATTTTGCGCACTGTAAAGGGAATAAACAAAAACTAAACGCCTCGCGTTACGAGAAAATGTGTGAAAACTTGTGCGAACGCATGTACCGTGTAACCGCTCATTCATGCTCCTCGTTCACGCAAACGTCCATGAATTCAGACATGCAAACAGACACGCATTCATACATTAACCCGTACGGGTTAATGCACCGTGTAACCAGGCCTATAGAGTATACGCAGGAGAAATATGTTATGAATTTAGCATGCATAGAAACCAACATTCTTTCTCGCTCAAATATTTTTGTACAACGTGCGGAGTGTTAGCCATTCAATTTTTTTCTCTGTCCCCTTTTGCAAAGCGAACTTTCATTCTCATTGTCGAGGGTGAGCTCTGCAACTTGGTTATGCATTTGCATGAGATTTTTTTATCCCCCGCCAGCATCGCCAATGAATCTCCACCGCGTCGAAAACAAAAAAAACAGCAATTCAAGTCATTGATGGACTGAGGGAGGAGAATATTTACAAAACTACTTTCTCCCATCATTTGTTTGAAATCCAATTGGAACTTCCGCGTTAATTTTCATGAATCCGTGTCGATATTTCGGATAGAGCATTGTCCATACTTCATCGTCTGGTAACGTTTGATAGAAATACTTAGAAAAGATAAATAGCAAATTGCTTAATCTCTGATTTCGTGCTTTCCCAGTGAACGGACTTAGTGAAGAGTTCTCGGGATCGCCACCGGGTCAGGAACTCCATAGCTGCCGACGTTTCAATGTCATCGAACTCACACACATCGACTCATAGCCCTGAGGACGATGACCGAGTCGGAAATCGAAACGTCGGCAGCTATGGAGTTCCTGACCCGGTGGCGATCCTGAGAACTCTTCACTAAATATGCTTAATCTCTATTACCTGATAATATTGCACCGGAAACAGACGTGTTCTTCCCCCCTTACCCAAATAAGTAGGTACATTTTTGATGGTAATAGGTATTAAGTTTGTAGTGAATTACACAGAAAATAATTAAATTTACCAATACTTTTTGACTTTGTGGATGATAGGAATTTATACCTAACAATGCAATGGATTACAGCGTTTCATTTTCACCAGTAGAAGAGTAGGACGACAAAGAGAAAGCAATGTGCACAGCAACAGTCGATCATTCTGAAGGAGCAGTATAGCGTTCCCAAAGCATATTGAATGATAATAAAAGTGAAATAACATTCAACTTCTGAGGAAATAAAAATACAACAGCCATTTATACAAAAGGAGAATTTTCCGAGTCTTTACGGGATATTAATTTGATACACAAGGGAGCATGATTTTTCACATTTCTTCAAAATTTCATACTTTGCGAAGTGGTTACTGAAACGGAGAAGCGGAAATGGGTCAATGGTCCAAACTGATCGAGAAAAATACTCGAAATTATAGGTGTCGATGGGGTTGAGCCGTCTACTGAGGCTCCAAGGACAAGCCATCGTAAGCAGTAGTGGAAGTACGACCTCACTGCGGGGCGTAGGCCGAGTCTTCGGACTAGCCCTAGCCGGTCGACTCCCAGTCCGTCGTGTGAAGGAAGGAATCTAATTTCGGGCTCCCTATATATTTGGGAGAGCAAGGAGATCCAGGCTTTTTGCTTGGGATTCGCCCGTTGTGGCATGTTGTGCCCTCTCAACTCAACGCCGCTCCGGGGCCGCCTCGTTCCCAGACATCGCCAAATCACGTAAGCTTGGGAGCCCTTTCTTTCCCACTTCCCAGATTTTTCCCTTCACCCCTTCTCCTTTCTTCCGTGTGCCGTGGTCGACTCTTTGGCAGGGTTTGTGGTTTGCCTGAAGTTTTTTTTTGTAACAATAAATTGCATTTTTTTAAATTGTTTTACTGCCTGCTTACTGCCACCCACCTTCACTAATAGTTCAGGGTTTTCGCATTATCACAAATGAAAATATCTTGCGGTACCGCATTTACTAATTAATTGAGGACAACGTATAGGAATATTCCGCATACAAGCCGGAATAAAATAATTCACGATCGCTGACCACGCTGTATCCACTCAAGCACAAGCGCGTCACGGCCGATGACGCGTCTGGCTAGCAAATAGACAGTTTTCAGTGGACCAGAAGAGATAAAGCAGTAGTGCAGGTGTCGCGATGCTCATCGCATAGAGGATCCCGTCGAGGGTATTTAAACCTCCCGCACAGTTACGAGTATTGCGTGTATAACCGTGCACAAATGCAACAGACGCGGTGGAGAGGACGGCTTGTATATTTAGAGCTCAAGACAATTGCGTCATTTGGCTCGGGCAAAATTTCTTAACTCCTCTGCGGCCCATATTACGCGGGGCAAGAAATTGAGAAACAACTAACGGCATTTTTTTCTAAATCGGGCGCGCAATAATCATTTTATTAGGGCAAGAAATGTTAAGCCGTATTGTGTTCAGGCATTCGCGCATGCGCTCTTCCAATTAAATGACTTACGCGATGCAATATGAAGTGTATTCTCGTAATCACAGATTGTTTGATTGCGTGGGCCCTTGCTTCAAAGGGCTTAATCCACTTCCATCCAAAAATCGCCTCTATAGCGGTACTGCAGGTACTAGTTTAAAATGAGTGGCAATGCATGCTTCATAGAAATAGGTATTAATCACGCAACTCCTTTGTATTGGAGTCAAATTTCTCTATTCCTCCCATTTACTTGGCATTTATACTCTCAATTCCCAAGGATATCTCAATTAGGATGAAACCAACTCACAATTGTATATGCAAGGGCATAAATGTAAGTAACTTCTACTCTGACCACAAAAACATTAATTGAGGAGATTAATTAATTAATTCACTTTCCGGATGCAAAATAAAAATATGCGAGATATGGGAGATAGGATTTGGAAGGAGGAAGTGCTACGAGGGGATATAGGTATAGACAGCCGCGGTAAAGAGAACATTTTAGATAAGCAGATAAAGTATACGAATAGAATTAGATTTACTAATGGAATGATAGGCCTTCCTAAGAGTTCAAGGGGGAGGGTCTGGGTGATCTTCAAATATCTCTACATGAAAACGTGCCTCAACCGGCAGAATATCTTTCATAACGTCACCGATTTTCTATTTCAGGTCACATTCCGTACTTCTCAGCAGCAGAATAACCGCCAGTCGTCGGCAGAGAGGCACTCTAAAGGAATGAAACAAGCAACGACGGCCTTCGGTGCTTAGTCCACATGATATTTCACCGCGAGACAAAAGAGAACCGACCCATTGAGGGCATTTAAACCCCCCCGCGCGCAAGTTACGACCCTTTCGAGTATCCGTCCGCGCAGACGGACACGTGTGTAGGCGGAGTAAAGGGGGGCGGGAACTATTTATTCGAGCGGATGACGACCGCGTCATTTGCATCGGGACAAATATCTCTCCACGCTAACAATCTCTCTCTCTCTCTCCCTCTCTGTCGCACGTATTTATACTCCCTCTGACGGTGGTCGTAGAAGCGGGCTTCGTTCTCCCTTTCTCTCTGCCGTCGGGAAATTCCCTCTTAAGTCGAGTGAAGGGGAGGCTGTCATCAAGCCAGCCGGGGAGGAAAGCAAGTGGCCTCGAGTAGGCGCACGGGGTGGTTGTCATTGGAGATGAGGCTCAGTGTTACACGGGGAGGGGGGGATGTGTAATGAGTCCAATGCGTTGCGAGTGGGAAGGGGGTTGGGAGAGTTGAAGTGGAGGATTCAGAAGACTGCGGACCGCGGCTGAATTAAAAGGGGGTTGGTCGTTCTTGACTTTTTGAAAACACCGCCCCTCACAACTGCTGCGACCGCATGATCCCTCTCCGGCGCACAAACCCATTCCCTCAAATCCTTAAATTGGATTCGTTTCCGCGAAAGCGACACGGAGGGGTGCAAATTAATTGCAATTAAAGAGGGAGTCATCAATTTGCGATATCCACATTTTCAAGTATTGCCACACTTAGCGGATAGTTATAGACATAAAAAGTGTAAAAAAAACACTTCATCGTATGCGATCGCTAATACTTGACAGACATGTATCGCTTAACTGAGAAGACATGACCCATGTATGCAATTATATAGCATTTCAAATTTCTTCGTCCGGTTGTTTTCGGTTGGTGAACTTATTTATATAACAAATCGTGTGGTTTTTTTGTTTATACGAGAATAAACTTTTGAAAGCATGTTTATACATAAAAATTCTACATTTTCAATCGAGAGTATTTAAAAATTAATAATTTACAAAAAAACTTCATGTTACAATTTTTCTTAAAATTTATTCCTCTAGCCATTTCGTGTGCTTTGAGAAAAGATTCCGCCACCGAGAAGGTTACGATCAAAATAACAAAATAGATAGAAATGAGTCAAAGACGAGTGATGATTTTAGGCAATGGATCTGTAGTCGGAATATTAATACCACGATTCTAGATATCACTTAATAGTCGATTTCGTGTTTGCTGCAGTCTGCCACACATTCCGTTGAATAATTTCCGAATGAATTCTTGCACTGTTATAAGTCACTTTTAATTAGAAATAGATTCGCATGGAACAAGGTGTGCAGTCCAGAACACATGTTATGAAGTGAAAAAGGAATATCAGGCAACACTGTGTTTGTAAACTACCGACCGAACACCATTACACCCTGAGGACGATGCCAGAGTTAGGCATCGAAACGTCGGCTGCCGCCGTCTAGCACACCCGGTGGAGAACCTGAGGAGACTTATGAGCATCATACACTCGAAAGAAAACAGATCCTTCGTAACACTATGTTCATACCATGAATATTAAATATTGAAGCATGACAGACTCCACCGGCCGCCGGCCGCGCCTCCTGTCCAATAGCCAGGCTAATAGCTCACGAATCCTATGTAAACACGTGAAGTTTCGCTGTATTTGTACTTCCAGCAGAAGATAAATACGGCCAGTTAAGGCTTAAATTATGGCTTTATCAGATGGACAATAATGTTAATCGCACCAGAGTTAAAATGCGATATGACGGCATCAACTCGTTAAAATCGATGACCTTCATATCTGATAGACAATAACAGTAAACTTATGCCTTGATAAATTAAATTTAAACAATGGATGCATAAAATTATTACCAACGAAGATAAAGTGTAACCATGAGGTTAGCTTCGAACACCATGTGGTACCTGCATAAGCCTTGAACAAACTTTTAGCCTTCACTCCGGAAAGTTTGGCATTATTCTTTGCAAGGGGCAAAACAAGACCTTTTACTCACTGATCACCAATATATTACTAAATACCTCGGCCAAATACAAGTATCCGCCGTAGGACGCCATGTTATGCAACGAACGCAGTAGCCTCGGATCAGAGTCCTCTATATTGCCATATAATAACTACGAGAGAGTAGTGTTGAGAGAGCAATCTAGAGGACTCTGCCTCGGATTGCTCCCTACTGCCATCTGGCGGCCAGATTTAAAAAAATTTAAAACTAATAGCAATAAGCGCAAGGGCTTTGGTTGGGCTGCTACATACTACCCACTCATTGAAAAAATCTTAACAGTATATTTAATATTCACAAAATTACTTTTCATCCCAAACATCCCTCATTTTCATTTCGTTTCGTTCAATCGTATTTCATTTCGTCGTACGTTTGCCGCACACCGTAAAAAGAGTGCCTTAATTTAAGTCCATGGGGCAATCGATAGAATTAAAACGACTTCCATCAATGCCTGAAGTAACGGGTATTTCATCTTGAATCAAATATCGCCGACAACTCGGAGACTTCCGCTTGCTGATCTTTGGTTCCGGTTCGAAACCATCCAAGCGCTGTTAGCGACCCGAAATATGCGAACCCTCGAGGCCATCTACCGAACGCAAAACGCATACAACACACAAGCCACGCGCAAACAAAATCTCCCGTCGCTTCCTCACCTCACTGCTTTCTTCCCAGGAGTCCAAAGATCCGACTATATCCCCACCCGACGGGCATTAAGACCACCCCGCCACAGTTGGGATTCCACAAACCTCATTAGCAATTGAAATGCGGATAAACCGCCACAAACGCACTCACTCACTCTCTCTCTCACGAACCGCTCAAAGTCGTTGAGGGACGATCTCCGAGTAAAATAAACTATTCATGACCCTTTCTTCGCCTGCGGGAGATTCTGGATGGGCTCTGGCTCGCTGGCCGAGGACGGAGGGGGGGGGGGAAGGGGTCATCCACTTCGATATATCGATTTGCACACACCCCCCCCCCCCCGAATGTTTTCTGCTCCTATTGCGATAAAATTAGGTGGGCAAAGATTTGAGATGATAGAGCAATTCAACAATTTGGGCAGCACACTCGAGGAAAACGGTGCGGAAACATGAAGTAGAATGGAGTAAACGATGTGGACGGAGAGGAGGAGGAACGACGAAGTGCTGGACATGGTGGGTGAGGAGAGGCAGCTTTTAGATGAGTTACGGAGGAGACAGAAGGTATGGATGGAGTTAGTGCTTAGCGGTGAGGGGATGTTGAAAACAGTGTTAGAGGGTAGAATGTTAGGGAAACGAGGGAGGGGAAGGAAAAGAATAGGATTTTTAGATAGAATGATAGAGAGTAGGCCTTATTGTGAATTGAAGAGGGAAGTGGTGGATGGGGAGTAAGAGTGCCACTTCACTTCTTAAACACTCAATTGAAACATGCTACAATCGATAGAATATTTTAATAAATAAATTGCATACTTCAAACGGGATGCATATTACTTATTTTTCGCACACATTCCCAAGATTCCTACCATAAAGATGCCCGATAACAAAACGCTGTTTCCCTTTAACTCAATGACAACTCATGATGGGTTTTGGAAGCGACACACTTGCTGTGAATAAAAATTACTTTCTCGTAGACCAATTTAAAAGCCTGTTTACTCTGATACCAACTCGTAAATGTTCATGTTTAAACATAAGAATGCAAAAACCAACTTGTGCGAATGCATGTGAATTAAATAGAATCTGTTATAATTTGGTTCTCCTAGCATCTTTCATCCATCCAGACATCAACTCGTACATTAACATGCACCGCGTAATCAGGCCTTAAGAAGGGCAAACGTGTCCTCCCATCAGCCGGAGACCTCGTCCGAGCTGATATGACCGAATGATTTTTGGTAAATTTCCCTCTATACATTTCCTCCCTGCGTACACGAACTTACTATGAAAAAATTATTAATGAATAAAAACCCTCCACAGCTTCAGAAATGTCCTTTACGGCCACATAACCGTAACCGCCTCATTGAAGCGAAAAGAAGGCAATTAGGCAAGAGCCTTGGGTTGCTATAATATTAGCTACTTTTTAAGCTATCTCACGCGCTGAATATCAGACTGATGTTTATTCATTTATTTATTTTTTATTTACCTCACTCACCCCCGAAAATAGCACAATGAGGCTTTTACATCGGGAGTTTTAACAATAAACAACAGACGATCACACACAACCATGTCTTGGAAGGGGCAACCTATCCTAAGCCGACAAACATTTGTGCCGATGTTGAACGGTTACCTTGGTTTTATGACGAACAATTAACAAAAGTACTTTTGATGATGAAAACATTTCAAGAGAGGTTTTTCATTGAAATTACCGCTGCCCATTCATCATGTTTAATGGAATGTAAAGTGATGTGAGCGGGGAATAGGAAATGCGTTGATTTGATTAGTAGATTGAAGAAAGGGAACACATACTAGCAATGATAAGTGAATGAACCTATTAAAGTAAGCATGAACTATATGAACAGTTACAGTAATTTATAAATATTAATAATATACCACCACAGCCTCAAGAAAGACTTCGACAGCCAGTTTTCTACTGTCGTACGAATTTCTTTGCACAGGTATTTGCCACTGACGAAGCATTGAAGAAATTCGATGTTAAGACTCTTGTTACCATATAAAACGCTACGATGGCAATTATATTTAAATAGATAAGGGTTGCTCTCATTCGCCGCATTTTAGCTTGTTGAAATCCTAAAAAAAAAGAAATTCGTAATTATAACGGAATACATGCAAATAAAATTTATGTGTCCTTAAAATTGCCATACATGCTTAATTTTATATTTTTATTAGATTTCAAGACATTAGATGAAGTGCAAATATAAAATTTACAGCATCCTTTTCAACCTTAGTATGGAAATATCAGCCAATTTACGGATCAAAATGAACCTAAACGCTTTCAAACTACACACCGTAGATTTTAATAAACAAAATACGTAAACGCAACAAAGTAAAATATTTACCTTACCTATTCCGCTTAAATTTGACCTTTTAGTCACTTACAAATCATCTCACGCACTATTAACCTCATGCATGGTAACGGACACGTTCATTAATTTAGGAAAAACAAGCACGGGAGATGATGAAATTTTCAAAAGTCATTTCGACAACCTCTCCCCACCCATTAATTCTGACTGAAATTCTAAGCGGTTAAAGAGATGAAACGTGACGGCAATTATGAAAATATAAAAAAAACTGTTCTCCTAGTTTATCAAACTCTTATTAGAGTTGGTAAACTTTAAAGGTATAACTTTAATGGTAAAAATTCAAAGTTCAAAATAAAACTTCTTTCCGAAAGCCAAGAAAGACTAGGCGCTTAATTCAGTTGATTTTGAAATACAAGCTAAGGCGAGCAAAATCTTCAGCAAACAATTAAGCTTAATTTGTTTCACTATACGAAACTACAACTTCAACAGCCAACCTTCCATGATCCCAATACTGTCACACGCATTTCTTTCCACAAGAACTAACTGACGACACTTTCATCAGACAAAAATCTAAGATATATTTTTTATTCGAGGCTTTGCTCCCTAAAATTGTAGATTTCACGATAATTAGAATAAGTCAACCAGGAAAAATTTTCAGCAATCCATTTGAGTTGATATAGTCTTCTCGGGAAATCAGCCGCGAGTGGATGGACATTGCTGTCAAAGTTTCAATGGTCTTCTCTGCGATCATTCGCCCTGAAGACGATGGCAGAGAAGGCCATTGAAACGTTGGCAGCAATGTCAATCTTGACCCGGCTGATTTCCCGTGAAGACTTCATCAACAAGATTCGCCGGGAAAACACCAAATCATTCATAATCCATTCGAGCTTCATTTTGAAAATTAAATCACTTAACCAACCGCCTCACGCGTTTAATAGCTCACGGATGGTCAAAAAAAAGGTACAAGGCTTTCTTTTTTTTTAAGAAAACAAACTGAGGCACGTGACAAGACGAAAAATGTGTTAAAGTCATTAAAAGCGCCCCCTGCCATTCATCAATTCTTGGTGGCGGAATGTGTTTGGAGAGAAGGAGTGCAGAGGAGGGTGTGTGGGGAAGAGGGGGTGGAATATGCTAATTTCCGGAAGGATCTTGATTAGAGAGGACGTGATCTGTGCTGTGTTGGGGCGGCGAGTGGAATGGGCGAGGTCGGAGGTTAGGGATCCGATATGCGAGCGGAATGAAATGAGGCAGCAAGAAGAGAAAGAGCATTTTAACATTAAAAGCCTCGCGGCGATCCACTAATGAGAATTTAACGAGTGCGGGGCGACGCCGATATATACAGCATCGCGCGGGGAAGGGAAGATCACTCATCAAGTGAGCGCAATTATAAGGAAAGATGGACATTCATAGAGACACAGGGAAAGATGGAATTCACAAACGATGTTGCATTTAAATAGGGTCAAACTCATGCGGAATAATACGTAGAAGAGCGCTCTTATGCTTCTGCGAATAGGACTCAAAGGGGCATTCAACGGTGTTCGGCGTGATGCAGCGGAAAATATTGCAATGATGAATGAAATTGAAAAAACTTTGTGTATGTCCACAGTATTTATTATCGTACGACGCATTAAAGCTAATCACCTTCGCCATCATCAGGTGCAAATGATTTGTACCTGATGATGGAGAAGCTGATACGCTGAAACGCGTCGTACGATATTAAATATTGTGAACATACACAAAGTTTTTCAATTTCACTTATCAGAACTTATAGGATTTAGATGGCGAAATCTGAGGTCACATGATGGATTTGATTGGGTCATGACGGCAATGGCGCTTGCTTAGTTATTTGGGATGAAAATGACGATTCCATCACGGAAAATGGCGTCCAAGCATCTGATAAGAACGAATGGACATGATGAATATGCACAGAAAGAAAGAAATCATAACATAAGATAATAAAGAATATTTTCATATAAAAATTTAACTATCGACCGATTTTAGGTTAAGGGAGCAATAATAAAAAAGGCGGACTCCACCATTTTCTCAACAGATCTTTTATTAGAATGCAATCCATCTCGCACCGCTATGATTCGGCTTCGATGGCAATGAGACGGAAAAACGGAGCATCGGAGGGCCTCACACAGGAGGCAGTAAACATTTTACGGCAACCGCTATTGACCTTGATTTCCTGGCGGCTGAAATAGACGGCCGATGGAAAAAATGGACTCTTTAATAAGAAGAAGAAGAAGAAGGAAAAAGGGGAACTGCTGAGGGGAACACTCTTGCTTCGGCGACGCGGAAAATTAAACGGAGAGCTAGCAGGTGAGAGAGGGTGGAAGGGGGGGGGGGGGGAGGGCGAGAGAGAAAGATCGTAAAGCCCAGCTCTTAGTCATTATAAAGGCCATTTTACACGAGGCACGTGATTGCGCAATCTGACGTATGCACGGAGGCGCAGTCAAAATTGCGTCGTGTAAAGCAACGAAATGCTAGAACGAGATATAGTGGATGCGAGGGAGCAAAATAGCCCCTGCACTAATTTAGTTGGTGCAATCGCGCAATGCCACGACGCATTGAGGAGGAAACGCAGGTCTAGCATGCACAATTACGTGCCCCGCGGCCTTGTAAGGCGCAAGTTTAGAAATACTTAAGGCGTAAATATTTGAAAATTGGCATGATATACTATCGATATGCCACAAAATAAAATATAAGGTTATAGAGAAACTAATTACCAAAATTATTATTATTATTATAGTATTCTACCGATTAAGGTAGGTTTCAATGGAGAACTAAAGAAGTGATCTGGGAGCCTCCCTTTCCTTCCAGCGCTCTCTTCTTCAATTCACTGTAAGGCCTACTCCTTTTCAGTCTATCTAAAAAAGCCTATTCTTTTCCTTCCTCTCCCTCGTTTCCCTAACATTCTACCCTCTAACACCCTCTTCAACATCCCCTCCCCGCTAAGTATTCACTCCATCCATACACTCTGTCTCCTCCGTATCTCATCTAAAAGCTGCCTCTCCTCACCCACCATGTCCAGTACTTCGTCGTTCCTTTTCCTCTCCGTCCATTTCACCCTCTCCATTCTTCTCCACACGCACATCTCGAATGCCTACAATCTTCTCTCGACTTCTTTCCTCAGTGTCCACGTTTCCGCACTATGATAATTTTATAAATGATGCATCCAGTTCTGGTGACTAAGATTTGATAGCCTGATGCAATTCCTTAATTGGAATTAATACATGCGCGAAGAAAGGAAAAGGATGTGATTTATCAGTGTACTGTCCAGGCTCTCAATAATTTTTAAACTTAGAAGAACTATAATTTTTAAACTTTAAAGGCTCTTAATAAATTTCTAACTGATCTCTAGAGCCCCAAATTGGTCTGAATTTTGTTCATGACAAGTTTTTTCGAAATTGTAAGTTAATCTTTGTTCATAATGGGATACAGTATTCCCTGGGAGAGCTTGAATTCTCAATTTTCAATGCCAATCATGAGGAAGTGAGTACTGACCTTTTCTTTCTTTAAAAGCGTAATTAAAAAGAAGCCCTGTTTATTAAAAAATATAATGGCACGATAGGAACCCATACATCATTAAAAGCCACTTTTCACGGAAGAATACTCCTAAATATGTATCTTTAATTATATATTAAAGTACCTTATGAGGTTGAGTCTAAATAGCAGACGGCTAACGAGGACCATAGCATCATATCAACTGCACATAAATCTTTCCATTACCTGTAAAGAGAGGAAAATTAAAATTAATACAAATAGATGACACATTTAAACATTACAGATTCCTTAATTTAAAGCTAGAATACGATCACTCGATGTTAAAGTACGATCTTCAGATTGTATTTGAATACCGTATGAAGAGGTATGTGTGTTTTCATTTTAAATGTACCAATTGATCATTCTTTGTTTGTATTTCTGATATTTGGATGGCTAAAAATACTCTACACTTCTACGAACTCATTTGAAATACCCATAATATGTTGCTGTCTTCCATCAGGTAAACACGGAGAATTTGTATATGATGTAACTTATATAATTTTTTCAGGCTAGTCATGTTTATTCGTGGTTAGAGCAATATTTGCAATTCTCATGCACACATAAACGGTTCAAGAATATAATTGAGGCTGCCATAGAAAATGTTGAGAATTAGCACCATTTTCTTACGTGATTTTATTAAATGTAATCACCTCGAAAGTCTGTGACATTCTTTGAGGAACAGAAATTGGAAAGTAATGATAAGTAGGCTTTTTTACTCTTTTGCAAGTTGTCATCGTGTTTTCTGAACTGGTGCGATTTTGTGATTTACACATTATTCAAGAAAGCAATTGGTTTGTCATTGCCATACCTTAATGGAGCCACCTGCGAGCAGATTAATTTCAAATAATCCAGAGGAGAAAAAATTATTTTGCATATTTAATGGATATACGTGCAACATCCATTCATAAGCGTAGTTTCCCCCTCAAGGCAATGGCGGACTAGGCGTCCTACTAACAGTTTTCTAGGAATACCTAAGATGCCTTTAACAATATCTCAACACCGTCGGATATCGCAAGTCATTGCAATATTTGATTCATAAAATTTTAGGATAGAAGTAATTATATATTTAGCTCCATACTGCCTCGGAGAAGTCACCAAATTATCCATTATATCTCGGAGTCACAGAATCCCTGGACTTAGGCTATGCTTTCAAATTACCCGCAAGGAAATGAAATGCTTCCCGATGACTCGCTTACTAAGGCATTACGCATTGAATCCCTTCCACACGGACTCCACAAAGGGACGCATCAATCAGTCATCATAAGCACCGTCGCCGTTTGGCAAATTAATCATTGCCGGAGGGATTACCGCTGATTTAATCGGATTTTGATCGTGAGGGGATACGGAATCAGCGAAGCAGAGCATCAAGGCTGTTGCGGCCACATTGACAAGGGGAGGAACAGAACGATGGAGAAGGGGATGCTGGTGTTGAGGCGGGGTGGAGGGGAGAGTGGAGAGGTTAGGAAGTAAGCCAAGCGTGGAGTGATACCTCAGCAAGAGACGAAAAAACAATCGGCAGTAACCGTCCACGACGCACTGACATTTTAAGGAGGACTCATGCTCAACAATGTGATATTCAAAGCACACAATAGGGTGGTTTCCTTTTATTTTTATTGCCTAAATCGAAAGATTATTACTCCTGGAGTACGTATTTCACGCCTTTAGATTTTTAAATGACGATATCTATTTTTCGCGGTTAAATGAAAAGTGAAAATTTTCGAGCGCGCGAAAACGCGACGGCTAAGTATGAATGCCGGGAAAAGTCCGTGTGGCGTCATTCTGGTTTCCGCTGCCGCAAAGTGAGGTGACCTTGAGGCGAGGACATGTGCGCCGCTAGGCGTAGGCTGCTGATGCAGGCAGAGTACCCAGCTAGCAGGTAGCGCTAGGCTTAATTATGGATTATTAACACTAGGAATACCGGACTTGACACCCCTCCTAGAACTACCAAATGGAGTCATTTTGACTCCTACCTTATAATAGTTTATTTATCCAGTGTATCTCTATTTTTATTCATAAATTGCTTTAGTTTATCGTTTTTGTTTATTATTGCAATATTTCAGACGTGGTTTTAACAAAAAATTATATATTTTTTTAAATTCGAGATTCGACAGTATTGCTTTGAAATTCTTTTTTCCTACATGCTATGTTGTTTTAATAGCATTTTCACTGAGGAATTGGATTAAACAGCAAACATAGACATTTCAACACATGATAATCATGTTTGAATGATTAAAAATATTACCCAGGCTACATGGAAGTTGGGAAGATAATTAAATACAGCAAAAATTGCATTTGATAAGCCACGCATTTGGCTAATATGCTTTACAGTTCAAGAATTGTCGTTCATTTTAATTGCTCACACAAAGATGTTTGGCAGGTCATACAATTCCCAACAGATCGATTATTTTTGCTCCTTGGTATTGCCTGGAAATATTTTTTTTGCAGAGTCCCGTCACAAGAATATGCAGCATTGGACACGCCACGCTTTTGTCGAGATCTAATATGAGTATTAGCCAACTCTGTATCGAGCTTTTTCAAAAGCGTCTTGCGCGAAATGTTTTTGGTACCTAGTCTCCTTGTACACTATCCATGAATACCTACTAAGTCGGAAGTATTTTCCAACGAGTGGATAGGCCATCGCTGCGTATATGCTCTTGTGGTATATTTGTGATTTCATTTCTTTTAGTACTTCTCTTCTATTTATTCACCTTTCCCACAATACTAGTACCCTAACTTTTTTGCTGTTCAGCGAGTTTGACTAAGGTAATGTAATTATCTACAGTAATATTTCGCCCTTATTCAGAAACGGTTGCATTATTTTCAGTATTACTAAACGACAATCTGCATGAAGTGAATTATCTTTTCCATAATAAGGGAAGGCATTTCCAAGAAATTTGCTATCCTTGTCAACAGCCAGCCAATATTCATGGCCGTATTTGTCCGGCTTAGAAGGAATGTACTGAGTGAAATACACCTGATTTTACTGGGGAAAATTTGTTCGACAACCGTTATGTACGGATCAGGTTTGTAACAATCAATGTAATTATCTGTCAATCTATCCTACACTATTGAAAAGACGGCAAACTTGACAGGTTTGAGCTGCAGGAATCGATTTGATTTCTCATCAAATCTTAGATAGTGCAAAATTTTTGCAAACCGGTTCCCAGTCGTTCGTTTTAGAAAATGGTATTCCCCAGTCATTTGACCAAATACTTGTAATAGAGAGATCATTTGTACTTGATATTCCGCGGGCATAAAATATGGCTATACATACATCTAGCTCCCCATCGGAAAGAGTAAAATCTTCATAATTTTGCCTGCGTACTTCCACAATTTTACATCGCTTTATGTGAGTCAGTATAAACGAATCAATAAATAACCGTAGATAATATCTTTGTTTTGTAACCCCTTATGAAAGGGAAAGTAAATGTAAACTACTGCATATCCTTTGCACGTGTTTTGTCTGAATCTTCAGACTAGCTAGAAACGTTTTGAGGGATAAAATCTTCGACTTCGTCAGAGACAAAATGATCTTCCTTTTCGCATTCCGATTCACCTTCCAGTATATAATGCAATATAGAAAGGACTTCTTCACGCTTTAGCCTACTTCTTCTGGTCATACTGCCAGTCAGAAAAAATGTAAGCCTTACTTCACAAGAGTTCTGCAGTCCACTCGAGAGTTCACTGGATTCACTAATGCAAAGAACAGCGCACGGTTTTCCTGTACGACGCGCGACAGCCAGCGCTGTCAGAGCCGACAGTAACTTTGTTTCATTCTACTGATTTATTTTCCTGGTTCATCATTATATCAATGGAAGGATACAAAGGTACTTCTTCAGGTTTGAAAATCAACTTCCACGTAGTCAAGGCTGAAATAAAAGCACTGCAGCGCAATCCGGTGCATACAGTATTGTGCTGTGCGAGTCTTACAGGTGGGGAGAAGGGAGAGGTAAGGGAGGATGGGCAGACACGACGGCATCTAAACCCATGAATTTGAAAATACTTAATATGAATGGCATATTCACCACTTTATGGCAAGATAAAATGATATGAGGACATTCATATGGTTTCTAGTTCCAAAGACGGACGTGTAAAATTAGAAATGCCTTTTAAGTCTCGCAAATATTGGCCTAAAAGCGAAATAATTATATATTTAAGCCATCGATAGATTTGAATTAATTATTTACATAAGAAGAAATAAACTCTTGAACAAATATTACTATTTGGCGAAAAGACAAGCAGAATACATTAGGGAGTCAAAATGACTCCCTTTGGTAGTCAAAGGTAAATTTTGAAAAATGTGTACTATTTTACTTTCTAGAACTATTTTGATCGCAAAGCCTTATTTTGTGTCAAAAATGAATAAAAGTCACGGAATTGCAGGCCGGAATTCGGAAAATTATAGTCAGGGGAGAGAAATAAAAATCGCGAGGAGTCAAAATGACTCCATCGGTAGTTCTAGTGTTAATACCTTATCAAACGAAGGTAACTTTCTGACCATAGCCAGTTTTAACAGGTGATTATTAAGACATGTTTCCCTGAGCTCTGTGCCCCATGAATGCATTGGTTATCTCAGACGATGTAAAACTTCTACCTACTCGTATAGAAAATAGGTCCCTTTGACGTCACGTGGAGTGGCATCGCATGGGCGCCAATCCTGCCTCAAATGCGGTTAAAATTGACCATTGCCATTCGCCTAAACTGGATTTCTAAAACCAAATAATTTGTATATTATGAATGCACTAATGGTGGGTAACGAATCGCAATCATTGCCTTTCGTTTTCTTTGATGAAGGAAACTACCCTATTTTGCATATGAAGGGGTTATAATTCAAGGGGTACAATTGATATATTTTTTCTAAAAAGAGTAAGGTACAGAAATTAGAAAAAGAAAATAAACGACAATATGCGACTAGACAATATTCAGTAGCGCATTTGTTTTTCCACTCGATGTCAGCACAGAACAGGGACTCACCCGTATCCCTTGGCAATCAAGTATTTGTGCATTTCTTTTATCAATTTCTCTGTCTATCTCAATTCTGTTTCGGAAAAAAATCAATTGTACCTCTTTTCTTCTCATCAACTCATATACGTTGTTTTTTCATAAAGGTTTCGCCATCAAAGACGTCAATCATGGATTTTAAGAACAAGTAATAATAATAATAATTTATCAAGTCCTTTCCATCAAGCATTCATTTAGAAAAATCCAAAAAAAATGTTAATATGTTTTATATATGTTAAATTATGTTAATTTAATAATAAAAAAATATAAAATCACGTAAAAAATGATAAATAGGTACATGAAAAAGCATACGAAAATTGAAAACACTAAGCAAATCAGTAAGATGGTAAAAATAAAACATTTTTCCTCGCAGAGAATTCTATTCCCTACATTCATAAGTGAAAGCCTTACCCAGCTATTCAACCCAATTGCAGCGCCATGTTCATCTAAAAAAAACGCGATTAAATATTATACAATATTCAATATACATACAATATATATGCAATATTCAACTGCTAACAACTCCAATAAAAGTAGCCCTGTTTACAGATTACGATTATTATTTCCCGTAAATTTTACCCATAAAAACATTTTATAAGTTTATTCCATTAAAGTCGCAGTTATATTCTATCATGTACCAATACCAATAGTTTGTTACACCAATGTCACCCAAAAAATCTGTATAAAAATGCTGAAAATAAAATTTTAAAAATATAGTGGATAAAGTTTATTTCATAGCTGTCAGTTTTTGAGGCATTGAGGGGAATGTTTTGAAATTCTTATCAACATGGTATACCATTTTTTCCGAATAACCTCCTCAACTGCGTGTTTAAAGGAGTCATTTCTGAAAGAACGAAAAATGAAAAGGAAGCATAGGAGAGAAAACTATTCAAGAAAGTTGAGACAAAAAATACGAACACTTTGGAGAGGAAAATTATTTGCAAGGTTTTTAAGTATTTGAAGAAAAGCGCTTATTTTTTCTGCTTACGACGCTATCATGCATTGACGATTCATTAGTTGTCACTTTTGAAGACATCTCTTTGATTTATTATACGAAGAAATGAGAAGCTAAAGATAATATTAATAAATTTATTGAATGTACGCACTAAGTAGTATGCATTACATTTATGCATTCTCCTGTGTACATCTTATCAAATTAAGTTAATACTGTCATTTTATACTAAATTTCTGTTGTAAAATTCTCCGCGCTTGACATAGAACATACTCAATAGCAAGCGATACTAGCTAAATAGCAGCATTAACTAACAATGAGACCATGTTTTCGGATCTGGGGCCAAAACAAAATTAGCTTATTTTTAAGTTATCGACATATTCATCGTACAAAATTCTAAAAGTTGCAAAATCAGCACAACTACAATTTGTGTCCAGGATCTTCAGAAACGGGTACGGGATAAACAGCCCTCACAAATGTCTAAATATACTGGATAGTAGCATAGTAACAAGAGAAAACATTTTCGGCCATGAAGAAACATTAAAATTTAGGAAAGGTATTGTTTTTTTTTGTTAAATAATGATTGTGAGTGTTTTTAGGAGGATACATTGCCAGAAGAATATTAACTTAATAATAGTATGAATGGGAATGGTACCAACTTCCACGTTTTCAGCAGAGATAATAATGAAAAAAGAGACCAAAGAAAACAAAGCGAGAGGAGAAAATCCAAGAACGAAGGAACAAAATGCAAAACAGAGACGAATACATAATTAATCTGAAAGTTAACTCATCAACGTGGAAGGATTATAACTTGCATAAAATTTGAATACACTCAAGTTTGAGAAATGAAACATTTATAACTCAACTGTATCGATGAAGGTTCACCCCCAAAGTCCACTACAAACAGTCCGAAATACTCATGTTTCTGAAAGCCCTAAATTTTATGGAGCCCGTAAGGACTGACGAACAACGAAGTGGATTTCTATGCTAACCTCTCAAAATCTAGCGAGCCTAGAAACTTGGGATACAATAAATTAGCGGCCATAAATTCCTTTTCGACAAGACACAATTTCAAAGAATGCAAATTTCTAAGTATATTTTTAATGTACACCTTCCAACCGTCATTATTATTACTACAGTATTCTACCGATTAAGGTAGGTTTCCATGGAGTACTGAAGAAGTGATCTGGGAGCCTCCCTTTCCTTCCAGCGCTAACTTCTCCAATTCACTGTAAGGCCTACTCCCTTTCAATCTATTTCAAAATCCTATTCTTTTCCTTCCCCTCCCTCGTTTCCCTAACATTCTACCCTCTAGCACCATTTTCAACATCCCCTTCCCGCTAAGTACACCCTCCATCCATACATTCTGTCTCCTCTGTATCTCATCTATAAGCTGGCTCTCCTCGCCAATCATATCCAGCACTTCGTCATTCCTTTTCCTCTCCGTCCATTTCACCCTCTCCATTCTGCTCCATTCCCACATCTCGAATATCTCCAATCTTCTCTCGTCTTCTTTCCTCAGTGTCCACGTTTCCGCACCGTAGAGCGCCACACTCCAGATCAAACTCTTCACTAACCTTTTCTTTAAACTCTTACATAACGATCCTCTCAGAAGCTCTTTCCTGTTCATGAACGCCTCCTTTGCTAATGCAATTCTCTTCCTGATGTCCTCACTACTGTATCCGTTTTCCTATTAGCGGTCATAAATTCCTTTTCGACAAGACGCAATTCCAAAGAATACAAATTTCTAAGTATATTTTTAATGTTCACCTTCCAACCGTTAGGCCTCAAAATTTTCTAATCCACTAACACGAAGATCCAAAGGATACGATATCAACAATATAGGTGAAAACCAAGATATTAGTATGCAGCAGAAGAGAAGAAGTCAAGACTAACATTAAAATAGGGAAGCAAAAACTGATAGAGGTGGATGAATTCAGTTATTTGGGAAGCAAGATAACTAGTGACGGGAGAAGTAAGAAAGAAATTATCAGCAGAATAGCCCAGGTGAAGAGAGCATTCCACCAAAAGAGAGACCTGCTTACAGCGGGAAACTTAAATATGGAAGTAAAGAAACAATTTATAAGAACCTACATTCGGAGTATGCTCCTGTACGGAAGTGAGGCATGGACAATGACCGCAGCGGAGAAAGCAAGGATAGAGGCCTTCGAAATGTGGTGCTACAGAAGAATGATGAAGATCAAATGGATCGACCAGGTTAGTAACGAGGAAGCCCTAAGAAAAGTAGGAGAGAGGAAAAGCCTCATGAAAACCTTAACAAGAAGACGGAATAACCTTATAGGCCACATCTTGAGACATGATGGCCTGATGAAGACAATCGTCGAAGGACAGGTGGAAGGCAAGAATGGAAAAGGAAGACCTCGAACAAAATATATGGAACAAGTAAAGAGAGATGTGAAAGAGAAGAAATACGTAGGAGTGAAAATATTAGCTGATAGGAGAACTGAGTGGAGAGCTGGGTCAAACCAATCCTAGTATTGCTGACCTGTGATGATGATGAGGTGATATCAACTGCCTCCTCATCGGGTGCAATTGAAATGAGACAAATGACGTGAAAACACTGCAATAGGGATCCTAAAACTCACAGCCTTGCATTCAAAGTGCACATGATGGCACCAGAGCGATTTCATATTGCGATGGTAAAATTATACTACACTCCGACCTCCCGGTGGCAACTACTGGGTACAAACTTCACACTTGGAGATTCAATCTCACGGTTGGTTTCGATAAGCGAGGGTTGACATCATTCCCACTCAAGGGTGCCACAGGGGTGTGAATTTCACGCATTCAGGGAAATACTTGAAACTGGAACACGTTCTAAATCCGATTACGTGTCATTTAAATTATTAGTTTTGATCGAGAATAATTCATAAGTTTTAAATAATCATTTTATTAAGTATATAGTTTTACAGCTATTAATTCAAAAAAATATTACTTTGTCACCTTAAGTGATTTTATACAAAACATTCCAAAGACATACAGTTTTCCATCAGCCCATGATAGACGAAATCACACAAAACTCCCTCCTCACTCTATTAAATGTCGGTTACATGTGACTCATTTCAACGTATCGTTACCATAAAATCAGTCTGATCGCAGGCTTAATGCCTTATTACTGGCCAATTTACTTCCTGAATATATATAATACCTGGAGGAATTTTTATACCGAAGAATAAATATATTATCATTTTACCTTAGTCTTTTTCTAGGCGTGCAATTTTACAAACGATCAATTTATCCCCCCCATCATGAATAAAGAGAAAGAACTTCGCTAAGGACGTGGCATCCGCTAGCATGCAGATCACCTTAGAGCCAGCGAGGGATGATAGGGTAGGTGCTTGATATCGCGTGATCGCCCTCTGCTTCCAGCACTCGCTACATGGACAGCAATTTTACGCAACGAGCGAAAATGCCATTGAATAGCTCGACTCTCCACGCTCCGCGGGATTGCGTAAAAGGTGATGCGCGGAAAATTCCCAGTGAACAAAGCAGCATTCTCGTCATTTGCCTTCGAGCAGTTTGAAATGAAGTCGTGATGCAGCCGAGCGAAAGGATTTGTGCCGTTTCCCATGGAACAGAGGAACACTAGAGAGAATTAACAATTGAGAAAGCAGGATGACATCGAGAAAAAAAAGTTTAAGACGTAAAGGAAAAAGATATTTTCTGGAGCCGAGAAGCTGTTTATTTAAATGAATTGGTTATGCTACTGTCTTAACAATGCGGATGAACTGAAAAAAAATATTATAAGCAAAAGTATTGGTGTCACTTTACCCTTAATCTTAAGAGGTAACTATAGGTACCTACCTAGAAGGTAGAGTTGAGGTAATTAGGAGAAAAAGCAAAAAAAATGGCAATTTTCCCCCATTAATTTGTTGATTTCCCGTAGTAAACAAGCAATGAATTTTACTCGGTCTTCCGATTGTGTAAGGCTCTCCAGGTCTACTGACTAGTTGGGGCGCTCCACCAGTGGTGCAACAGCAGACATGGAAAGACTTGGCTGCTGACGGCAATAGTCAAACATCGAAATACTTTACTTTGATACACACTTAAAATCATGCAATCAGGGATAAGAATGGGACAGGGGTGGAAAATAATGCGATAGAAAAGAATAGGAGTCAATCAGTTGTAAAAATCAATCCCTCAAAAGATCCGAGCTCAGGAAAAAGGATGAAATCGAGATAAAAACACACTGGCCCTGGGGTGAACCCTCTTTTTATGCAGTGAAAGGGGGAATTGATCCCTTATCCGGAATTCGATAAAGCGGCGGAATAGGAAGAAGTTCCCGGGAAATTTGAGGTCCAGGTCTCCGTCATTTGGACTCTCTAGAATGACAAGAGTTTTTGCAGCGCCCGTTCGAAGCTGAAGTCCCAGTTCACTTCGTGGTAAGCGAAAGCAAATGAGTAGGCTGAATAGGACGAACGCCAGAGGAGAGTCGATCGCAGGAGAGAATGTTCTCAAACCCTCGAAGAGAGGTGGCCCAATTCAACGGTTCGATTGACCTATGGTTAAAACAATGAAATGAATGAAGCTGGGCTTATATATCGAATTAGAGTGAGATAGCAGTGCCTCATGGACGACATATCGTGTCTATCGTGTCTAAGGTGGTGTCTTAAAGAGTGACAGTGTCAATGCTAAGGCACGGACGGGCGGCTGAATACCACACATTCAGGTAGGGGGTATCAGTGGCACAGCGAGGGGGGGGGGGTTTGGGGGATAACCCCCCCCCCCCCCCCCAGAGCTCAGAGAAATTTTTAAGTTTAATCCATATTACTTATTTGGATCAGTATTACTTATAGAATAGTGTTAGGATTAATCAAATATCCCTCAGAAAGCTGTAAAATCTGTCATTTTGAACCATTATTCTTAAAAACTTTCTGGAGGTGGGCCCCCGCAACTCCTGCTTACCCTGGTGGGTTTGCAATACCCCCCACACCCATTAGTATTAGTGGCGCCTAAAACCCCCCTAATCTTAATTCTTAGCTGCGCCCCTGGGGGGTATGTTTCCTTTTCATGGGCCACCTCAAACTTGAAGGATTTTATTTGTAGGCATTAACTGGTTTCATATTACAACGGAATATTTATTGTGTATTGCCAGCAAAACATTTATATCCGAGTACCAATCTAAATATTTTTACTTAGAATAGCTTTTATGGGTATCAAGGTACGTAGCTGAGCAGGGGCGCAGCTAGGAATTGAGGCTGGGGGGGAGGGGGTTTGGTGCAACTAATACCGGGGTGTGTAGGGGTATGGATTATCCACCAGGATAAACGGTAGGTGCGAGATTAATAAATTTCGGAATTTTAAGATAAACGGTTCAAAATGGTGAGTTTTAAGACTTTCTGAGGGATATTTTATTAATCCTTACACTATTCTATTAGTAATATCAATCCAATTAAGTAGAATGGATAAAACTAAAAAATTTCTCTGAGCTCTGGGGGGGGGGGGCGGGTTTATCCCCAAACCCCCCCCCCCCCCCCCCCACCTCGCTGCGCCACTGTAGCTGGGTATGAATCGCACCCGGCATCGCATTTCGCACGAGGTCCCACGAGAGAATTGTTAACTTGCTTGCTATGGGATGGCGCGCCATTCGAAGGATGGGGATGTGTTGGTTGGATGGGTGAAGATGCATGAAGGGGTACGAAGATAGAGAGAGAGAGAGAGGGAGAGTGGTAGCGAATGGGAGGGTGAGGAGGAAGAGGACATTGATTGAATTTGAATGGCGTCGTGGGCGTGCTTCGGAGTACCTGCCTCCATCGCTTTCCCAAGCGTGTCGACCAAGGAGTTTGTTTGACGCCGATACCGAGAGGCTGGGAACACGTGCGAAGGAGGGGATCGCCTACATCTACATACTACCCCTCAAGCGACCTCAAAATAGGCGTGTGGCGGAGGATGTTAGCACGCCAACAGTTTAAAAAAAAATTAAAATGAAATGCCCTAATGGAATCCAACCTAGCATTTTTTAGAGTCATTTCATTATGTAATAGTTTAAAGAAAAGGTTAGTGAAGAGTTTGATCTGGAGTGTAGCTCTCCACGGTGCAGAAACGTGGACACCGAGGAAAGAAAAAGAGAGAAGATTGGAGGCATTTGAGATGTGAGTATGGAGAAGAATAGAGAGGGTGAAATGGACGGAGAGGAAAAGGAACGACGAAGTGCTGGATATGGTTGGCGAGGAGAGGCAGCTTTTAGATGAGATACGGAGGAGACAGAAGGTATGGTTGGAGTTAGTGCTTAGCGGGAGGGGATGTTGAAAATGGTGTTAGAGGGTAGAATGTTTGAAAGGAGGGGAAGGAAAAGAATAGGATTTTTGAGATAAATTGAAAGGGATTAGGCCTTACAGTGAATTGAAGAAGGCAGTGCTGGAAGGAAAGGGAGGCTTCCAAATCACTTCTTTCGTACTCCATGGAAACCTACCGTAATCGGTAGAATGTTATAATAATAATTACTGATCTAAATAGGTGATTTTCAGTAACTGTAAAATATCAGCAATCTAACCTGAAAGAAATAAAAAATTTCAAAAATATTTCAAGCAGTTTAAACAAAAAATAAAGTGACGAGTCAAAATAATTGGGGCCGTTTTACCGTACAAAAGAGTAGGTACTGAGTTTTAAGAAGGATCAAAAAACGTATCCGTACAAAGATTTGTCCAGTACAAAATACTTCAGTTCGGGGGTTCAAAACGAATCCCTGCAGTGAGATCCGGATAGAGGGTGCCTCGCTATGCTCCGTGTCCCCCCCAATCGAATCCCCCTCGCCAAGTGGAGGCAACCCCAAACACACACCACCCGAGCACACACTTTCTCCCGCAGCGCCAATTCCGGACGTGTGATTCTCTCCGCGTCTCCAATACCTCCTCCATCCCATATGTTACGCCGCTCCGCCCACACGCGCGCGCGCGGAGGCAGGTAGCAGCGGTTGCGGATTCGCATTCGCCACCCAACCGACATCCCTTTTTAGACCCTTTTCTTGAGAGAGGTCGAATTTATTATTATAAATAACCCGAGGGACGTTTTTTCCCGCTCCTTTCCTTTCCTCGCCCAAAGGGGAGCAGATTCGAGAGCATGAAACATGTCTCCGACGGAATTTGACACCGGACATTACGCCGCTTACAAATTCGATGCGAGCTATATGTATACATGCGCCTCTCTTCCTCGACGAAAGGAATACAAATGTGCTATTTATTGTTACGTCTTCCTCCGCCATATTGATCACTTCCGTTGACCTGGGAATGCGAAAGTGAACGCAATTTTCCAATAAGACCTGAGAGGACCATACGGATAGAAACATCACCACAGCAAAAAAGGCTTTAACCTATTCATATTAGCTAAAATCGATCAATTTACCAATTATGCGAGAAGATAAAAATTGATTGAATACAAAATTATTTTTTCTTTAAAACTCAGAACAGACGCGTTGCAATGGAAGCTTCATTGCTCTAGCCCCTAGAGCTTGAGGAGGCACTAAGCATATTACACTTGCAAAAATAGGCGGGTGGCGGGGGGTCTAATAGTAAGTACATCTGCCTTTTGCAAAAAGGAAGGAAGAAGAAAAGAAAATTCACTCAATAAGGACAAAGTAGCATTAGTTAAAGTCTTTTGTTGTTCGAAAGAAAAACGAATTCAAATTCCTATCTGTTTACAAAAATATCTCTTATTTTATAGTTTATGACGAACCTAAAAATATAGTGTAGTTCTATGATGATTTCTCCGTCTGCATGGAAAATATCAGTTCTTATTTTCTTAAGCATTCTAAGCCTTATAGCACTTAACCTTCGACTCTCTCGCGGCTCCCTTCCCAAATTTTGTAAAAACTGTGAAACGCTTTCGTTTCTTTCGTAACAGCTTTTGACGAATAGCGCAGCTTTCAATTGTATATTATTCATTTTAGGAATCATGCCTTTCTACGCGTGATTCCACATCCTCGTTACACATATAGCTGTGCATTAATTTATTATAATAATTCAATCCCTGAAAATGAAAAATAGATTTTGTTAAACGCGGGAATATTCTTGGTTGGATTAATAAATATTACCACCGGTCTCCCAAATTAATAAGATGCATGAAAAATGAACATAAAATTTTCAATGCGAAAGTGAGTCCAATGCCGCTTCCTCCGTGGAACCCCCAGAGACTAAGCAATGTGAGGAAAAGGGATTTACGCCGCAACGGGGGGGGGGGGGCGCGGGGGTTCACGGAGGCGCGACTCCGGAGAGGGCGCAACCGGAACAGGAATTAGAGGGATGGGGGAGGCATCCGGTCCAGTGGACGGTGACACAAGGAGACACTGGAGACGAGCAAGTTGGAGGGAAGCGGCGAAAAGCAGAAACAGAGGCACAGCGGAAGGCGGTGACGTAAGCGAACTAGAGGAAGATACGCAGAGGAGAATGAATGCACGGCTACCCCTTTAGGCGCGAGACGGCTCACGGTTTTGATCATTATTTTACATTTTATATATATGTATCATAATTTGATTATTATCCCTTCATTACACAAGGATCCAAATGTCTACAGTAGCCATAATTTATAAAAATTAAAAGTATATATTTAATCTACATCTACATAACACCCCGCAAGCCGCCTAAAAGGCGTGTGGCAGGGGGTGTTAGGACACCAGCCGTATACCTACACATAAAAAATGATGTGCTCTAACGAAGTTTTGACTAGCGTTTATTAAAGTCCTTTATGGTTCGGGGGAAAAACGAATTCCCATATCTATCCGTTCGGCAAAACATCTCTCTTAATTTATCGCTTCTATCGGACCTGGAAATAAAGTGTGGCTCTAATATTATGTTCTCTGTGTCGATCTTAAAGATATCCATTCACAATTGTTCAAGCAATCTAAGCCTAGCGCACAGCCTCCGAGTCTCCAGCGGCTCCCAGCCTAATTTGCTAAACATCTGGGTGACACTGTATGAACGCCCGTAGCAGTTTTTGACGAATTGCGCAGCCTTCCTTTGTATTTTATTCAGTTCGCGGATTAGGTTTTTCTGCACCGGATCCCATACGCTCGCTGCGTATTCAAGGTGCGGTCGGACGAGAGCGAAATAGCAACTTTCTCTTACTTTCTCATCCGAAACTCTTCCCACAATACGCTTGACGAATCCTAATTTCTTCAGGGTTATGCCGCAAATATTCATTATATGTGTTCCCCACGTGAGGTTCGAGGTTATTTAATGAGGGTTGAAATATTATGGTAATTAGTTCAATGTTTTCTAATTGAGAATTAATTTTATCAACTTGATTTATCTTCATCATCCAGAATGTAGCCTTTACAGAGTGGGAATTTAACGGATACCAACTTAGCACGATCACAAGCAACCATGCTCTGGAGAGGAGCAACCCACTCAGGCGGGAATAGAACCCGCGACCTTCGGATTGGCAGGCGAGGAAATTGGCATCCGCCGCCGATAAAATATAGGAGAATTTATCGTTTCTGTTGTCTCTTAGCAAAAGGATTGCACGCGTCTGATGTAAAACAAACATTGTTAATAGCTGGTGACGCATCACCCGTTACTTGCACCTGAATCATGAGCACACGTAAATTTTAACCCATTCGATTTTATAATTTCCAGCCATCAGTAAAAATAGACATCAAAGGAATATGAATTTTTCCGATCAACTTATTTATTGTAAGAATTGCCAGTATTAACGAAATACGTAAACGGAATGCATCTTTCAGGAAGTTGAAAAAGGTGTACTTTTCTTTCATCCCGAAGTCATGTCTTGGAGTTGATTGCAGAGTACCAAGCAAAACCATATATTTTCCTTTCTTTTGACACCTCGTAAATATCACGTAGCGCAACCAGTATAACAGAGCATCAAAAATTCTTGCAATCTGACAAAAAATAACACCAGCATACAAATCTTAAATGCTTGTTTACTGCTTAGCGACCGCAACTAACTTATTTAGAACATGGCCAAATGCGCATCGAGTGATTACGTAGTGATAGTCTACTGTTCTCTCTGTATTCACTTAATCTGTGACCACAGTAAACGTCGGCTTGTATTCGAAGATTCTGTACGATAGCAGGCGAGCACAGGTTACAGAGTAGTACATGGGAGATGAAGTTTTCCTCCGCGAACATTAATTATTTAAGGATTCTGACTATTTGTGGCTTCATAAATTTATAAGGCATAAAATAGGAAAAGTAAATCCTTTCCTCAAAATCAAAAGTAAGCAAGAATATGCAAAACGGTTGAAAGAGCTCAAAACTAAAACTTTAAATTAAAAACCTAGAAAATTGGATAGAAACTATGAGAAATACAATTGTATTTCTTTCAGACGTTAGTTTCTACACTGCTATCACTTCGAAAATATAGCAAAATATAAAGGACTAATAAAACATCCAAGTTTTCTGTAATTTATTTCAGATTTCCCCTGAATATAAATCAAAACTCAAACACGGGTCCAGGAAAGTTTACGGCGTGGGGTAAACCAATGGAATGAGGGCCACAGCAGCAAACCCTAGGGTCATATCCCAGATCGCACACCCCTGTTGCAGCCCATCAACCCTCGCGGGGTCCCACGTAAATATCATCGGAAAACACTTTTTCAAACCTTTAACACTCCCATATTTTCTTTCCGTGCTCCAACCTTTTTTTTAGCGTCTCCCAACCTCTCACCGTCAGCACCGTAGTCTTCTCAGCAGTTGCACAAGCAAAAAGGGAATGTCGCGTTAACTGAATGCTTTTTCGGTGGTTTAAAGTAATAATAATAATTTTATTATTCCACAAACAAATTATATGACAATTGAGTAATTTTATGTAGTGTCGGATGATAACCTGGTAAAAATAGTAATATATTACGCTTTACATATAGTGCAGCTCATTTTGGGTTACTTTGGTAACCTATGTTAACAAAGCTTAAGCGCAGATATGAAAAATAACAACGAAAAAGTATTCTAGTTAGGTAGTAATGTCACACCAAGTAATTAAAGTTAAGTTAGAAAATAAAGTTAATCGGTAAAATTAGAAAGTAATGTTACATCAAGATTTGCGACGCCCAGCTTTTCATACTTCGTCATCTCTCACCCTAGTCTTATTGCAAGATGCATTCGCAATGGCACATCCCAACCATTACCAAAAATAACCCTCTTCCAACCCCCAGGGAAAGATTTCTGGAAAACATTTAATGCAAAAAATTAGGATTGTTGTACTTGATTTAATTATTTACTGGTGGGTCGTAGGTATCTACAACGTTTTACTAGGCCTCATAATAGAAATACTTTTGAAGAAAATACTGGCTTCCTCAAGCTGAAACAATGAGGAACTTGCATGGGTCGTAGATTGCTCTAAAAACTATTTTGAATAAGTCAAATGGATACATTAGCTCGCAAAAATACCTACAGTTTCTCCATTCAACATCAAAAGAAATAAAAAAATTGCATTTAAAATCGAGAAAAATTTCTCTGAGCCGACCACTGCGCGAAGACACCCGAGCGTTGCCGAGGCCAGGCGTGACGTCATAGGTGCCTAAACAACCGTAGGGAGTAGGGAAATACGCTGAGCGCATGGTGTAAAATTTGTTTTGAGGGAGTATTTAGCCGCTCATCGTCACTTTATTTTGTTCTGTTATTCTTGGGAAAGTTTTCCTATTGCTATTGTGCTTAGATTATTACTTGGGATATTAATAATGCCGCATCGGGATGATGAAGTACAAGCGTTTCACTTCGTGTGTTTTGGTTATCAGAAAAATGGATGATAACGTTGCCACTCGTTCGAATAGTACACCTGAAATTCATCTACGTCTACATAATACCCCGCAAGCCGCCTAAAAGGCGTGTGGCATGGGGTGTTAGGACACCAGCCTTTTTTTAGGACACCAAAAATTGATGCCACGACCCTCATGGAATTTGTTAAAACAAATTATTGCTATACGTCGGCGGCAAATCGAGTTGTAAAAGAAACTTGTAATACTGGAGAATAACGATCGACAGCTGTGCTGTTGACATTAGAGTAAGCTGTGCTGTTGAATTTGGCAACGCCGGATTAACGGAGAAGGTAGTCCTATCCGTCCTACGGTACGAATTCACAGCAAAACAGTCTGCACACAATCCACATGTGAGATCGCGAATCGGTTCCGCTGCCAACACACACACAAGCTACAACCTATTTCAATAATATAGGTAAATCCATAAACAATATACTAGCATATACCATAATAATATAGTGGGAAATAGGCAAATACTCTTATCAAAAACTGGATGTCACTATCACATTCTTATATTCATCACGTACAATTTACAATAACAGAACTCGTTATGATGAATACAACTATTTATTCACTGATTTAAACCCTTAAATTATCCCACACAAGTGACACAGGTGACATTTCTCACTACTATTCGTTGAAATAATGGAATAACAAACTTCACACACAGTTTTTATTTCAATAGCGTGATCGTGAAATGTCATATCTACGGTGAACAACGGAGATTAGCACGCCACTGACAATTTTTACACTACTGTTAGACATTTATCGATAGCGTAGTAGCACTTTTTACAATTCAATCACGATGGAACACTGATAACTCATGGCCGATATTTTTCAACCTTGTCAAACTTTGTGCATTACAACCACTGGCACTGTGATTATTAGCAGTAGCTTAACGGGAGATGTCACGTTGAAAATAACACTATTTTGGCACAAAAATGTTCCTAGATGTCTCCAATCAGCGAGCAAGAGTTGCATTGACTGGAATTCACCCCATAATACAAGCACAGACAGTCCTAAACGACGAATTCTCCGGTACCTACGAATAAACGGATGAAGTTATTGTATATAAAAGCTAAGCGGACATTAGTAAACATCAAAATCGTTCTAATTACATACTTAAATGAATGATATGCCGTCGATAACATCAACTTACAATTAACGTATCCCCTTTCCAATGGCCGTGGCTCAGACTCCTACAACGATGTTATTTAGGTATTATCAAATTTTTGGTTTAACTGCTCCAGTTTTATATTTTATGCCCTTACTCAGATATTAATATTATAAATAATGCAAAATACGAGGGCTTCCAAGCCTCTATCGTCGGATATTTATCTTTAAATATAAAATAATCAACACGTCTAACAAACGAAGCTCTCACAACTGCTGGCAACTATTACAAACAATCACAACAATAGCTTCGCGTGATGTTTAGGCACCTTTGACGTCATCGAGGCTTCGTCGGCAGTGGCTTGGGGGGTGAGGGAGTTTTTCCCGCGCTTTAAAATTCGTAATATTTATCATTAAATATCTCGCGAAGGAAAACTCAGATTTACATGCGGTTTTCTTTGTTGTATTCAGAAAATAATTTTCTGTCCGCCTATGAAATAAAAAAAATTCATGCAAGTTCCCCATCCTTAAAACCACAATTGAAAAACATCTACTCGGGTGGAATTATTAGTTAACTCGTGAACAAGTAAAATTAATTTCATGTGTGTATTTCATGCAATAAAACTTCATTTTTTGTCTCTTCTGATATCTTCTTCTATGGTGAAAATTTTCTGGATATTAAATGAGCTCCTAGACATTTTTTACTTTGCCTACTATTAAGAGGACATTCATAAAACTGTGAGAGGAGTTCATCCCAACGCCATTCGAAAAATATGATTTTACGGAAACAGAACCCGCACTAATCCGTGTTGTTAACAACAATAAGCTTCATGAAAATCTCTTATGAGCTGATCAAAAAATTTTATTTGGATCAAAAATCTTTGAGAAATGAGCGTGATGACATTCCGAACCGACAGGAGTGACGTCGTGGAGAACAGCGCTGCCACCGAAACTAATTAGGAGCGTATAATGAATTACTTTGCAATACTACGGAGAGGAAAATGACATTACAAATGTAAATGGACCAACTTAACCTTTCCAGCGTAAGTGAAGGAGAAGTTGAGCAAATACTTCGAATTGCATCCTACTTATGAGAGCTACAAACAAATAACGACATTTACGGCGTCCCAACTTCACTTTTATATAGATTATATTTCTAACTTCATTAATTTATCGCTTATAATTTTATAAATAATCATTTTAAAATTGTTCTATGCAAAGGATTTTGTTTTTCGATAATAAACATTCATTAAAGCTTTGAATACAATACAGTGTATTTCGCAGTCAGATTTGTATTTCAATTTAAAGTTTCCTGTCCTTATTTCGGGATGGTATTTTTAACTTAGTTCTAAGAACCTTTACAGGTCACCGAAAAGTTGCCAATTACCTACTCACATAGCAAATTTTATAGCTGCAATGTAATATTTCATTTTGATTTTTCTCTTGACGTTCAAATGTATCAGATTGATAAAGCCGCCCACCATTCACAGCACCGGTCCTCCATAAACATTATTATTATTATAGTATTCTACCGATTAAGGTAGGTTTCCATGGAGTACTAAAGAAGTGATCTGGGAGCCTCTCTTTCCTTACAGCGCCACCTTCTTCAATTCACTGTAAGGCCTACTCCCTTTCAATCTATCCAAAAATCCTATTCTTTTCCTTCCTCTCCCTCGTTTCCCTAACATTGTACCCTCTAACACCATTTTCAACATCCCCTCCCCGCTAAGCACCAGCTCCATCCATACATTTTGTCTCCCCCGTATCTCATCTAAAAGCTGCCTCTCCTCGCCAACCATGTCCAGCACTTCGTCGTTCCTTTTACTCTCCGTCCATTTCACCCTCTCCATTCTTCTCCATACCCACATCTCGAATGCCTCCAATCTTCTCTCGCCGTCTTTCCTCAGTGTCCACGATTCCGCTCCGTAGAGCGCTACACTCCAGATCAAACTCTTCACTAACCTTTTCTTTAAACACTTACATAACGATCCTCTCAGAAGCTCCTTCCTGTTCATGAACGCCTCCTTTGCTAATGCAATTCTCTTCCTGATATCCTTACTACAGTATCCGTTTTCCTCTAACTTACTGCCTAAATAGTTAAACTGCTCAACCTGCTCAAGTTTTTCACCACCCACCTTATTCTTAAGTCTCACATTCCTCGCTCGAGATGCTTTACAAAACCGCATAACCTTAGTTTTCTTACGATTAATCCTCATCCCATACTCCTTGCAACGCTCGTATAACGCATCCACAAGAGACTGAAGCCCCCTCGCTGACTGGCTAATCAACGCCTGATCATCCGCGAATCATACGAATACTAAAATTCCTCCTTCCGGCTGCCACATAGTACACATTCCCTAGGCGTCCTTTCCCGCCCCTGTCGTCCAGTGGGGCCTAGACTCACTCACTTCCGCCGGACCCCCGTTAAGCGCGCACTTTGAGCCAAGTGCTACAGCACGCCTCAAACACGCCCAAAAACGAACCCCGCCATGCTACGCCGCGCCAGTGAGAGTGAGCGAGCGAGAGATGATTCCCCAGGCGCCGCCCCCCGGTCATATTGCAGCCGCAAATCCGGTCGTGTGGCGCCTGTTGACACCCCAGAGGGGCGGAAGGGGAGTTCAAAGGCACCACCTCGGAGTGCTCACTCACCCATCTCGGGAATGACACTGTGCGGGACGTCAGGCGATATTCTCTCCATCAGGCAAACATATATTAAATAAAACTAGCAGAAGCGGTTCATCTCACCCGAGCTGATCAATTGATTTCTTGACCTCGTTTAATACATCTTGAAATATTTATTGGTGTGTAGGTCAACGTATGTTATGCATAAATGTTTTAGCCAACGTTTCTGTTTATTTTAAACTATCATCAGGGCTTAACTTTGTACATATTTAAACGATTTTACATAATTATTTATAAAAATAATACATATTTTTACACATGATTTTACATATTCATTTATCATTAAGTATGTAAAATCGTTTAAATATGTACAAAGTTAAGCCCTGATGGTAGTTTAAAATAAACAGAAACGTTGGCTAAAACTTTTTTGCATAACATACGTTGACCTACACTCCAAGAACTATTCTAACATGCACCTCTTAAATAGAAAACAGTAAAGATTTCTATTTTAAATCATAATTCATTTCGGAATAAAAGTAAAACCGTTTATCGATGTATATGGGTTCTTCCTTTGAAACTAGCTTATCTATCCTAAACACGTCCGATTCCTTCGACTGTTTTAAGCTTTCTTCCCAGCAGTCCAAACCCTGAGATCCGATTGCGGGACTGTTTTCTTCGAAAATATTTTACCGGGAAGGATGTCATCACGACCTTTTGAATGTAAGGCTGTATCTTCTAGGGAAGGCCATGTGGATGTTTCTCGTTGCCTTCCGCATCTCAGTACTCCGATCCAATCCGTAAACTTCACCCTCGTCAACCGAAACTATGACAACTGGTAACGGACCAATCCTTTGAATCTTCTGTACCTTCTGCAAGTGAAGCTGTTGCTATTCACTGGTGTAGTCGAGTAGATTGTGGCAGTTTTTCACCCCCAAAAATACCCACAGTGTCTTCCTGATTTTTTCCTTTATTAAAGTCGAAAATAACTTTCAGGAGTCTTTCGTACTTGCGACATCGAAAGTTGAGCACGCTAACCATTACACTTCGAGAACTTCTAAAAACATACCTTATGCTCATAAATGGTAAAAAAATCTATTCCGTTTATGAACTTTGTTCATGAATGTTCTCCCTAAACGCTTCGTTTAAATTATCACATTTGATTAAATAATTCAAATTCTCATTTCTGTATCTTGTGTCATGATATGTGTAATTCGCAAATACCCTTCCACTTTAGGATTTCTCCAGCCCAAGTCCAACGCTTGGAGATAGGAAAAGTGGGGCGAGGAGAAATTGAAATCCCACGCATAGATTCATAAAAATAATACCTTAGCCAAGAATCTTACTTGGATGCACTCTAGAAGAAATCATTTTCTGTTGTGCTGCAGCGAAGAACGAATGAATTTTGACCTGCGCAAAGTTCCATTCTTCTTCCTTCTGGGAACGTCAGCAGGAGACTGAATGAGACCGCCCGTTTTTATCTGGACGGGTCGTTGCAATCCCGACCATTGTTGTCTTGGATACGAGAAATAAATTTTAAAAAATAAAACCCAACCTATAGAAAATCAAGTATAAAAAAATAAAAAAGTTCCAAGGGCACAAGATCCTCCTCTATGATGCCAAAGTCATAGCAAATACATCTAATCATTATACACGATTAGTTAGAGACAGTCGAAATATCCAAGCGGCCTTTTTAATTTTAATAGGTATTACGGTTATCACTAGTGCTGCCTTTGGAAAAGATACAATTCCAAACAAAGGAGTGTAGCTACCAGCTCTTAAGACATTATCTAAATTTTATACTCGACTATAATACATATTGGATTTATTTTTTTTGGATTCACAGACAACAATGGTCGGAATTCTGACGGTCCGTCCTCATAAAAAAAGAGTACCTACATGTCAATGAGTCTGATGAGGACGGGTCCAGCTGGAGGCAAATCTAAAACCAACTATCACCCTTGTATGTATATCTTCAAGCTACTGGTTCGTCTTTACACGAGTAGTTCGTACCCACATCCCTTGAGCGCGTGCGTCTGAAAGTCAAAGGGAGCAGCGTTTATATTCCCAGCGGGATAAGCGACTGAAAGGTCAGCACGGGATAAAAGTCCACCGGATTGGAGTGGAGAGGATATTAGCGCAATGAAAACGAGAGGTTTATATCGTGACCGTATTCCTCGACACGATGACATTAATCCAGGCGAGCATCCTGAGACTGCATGCCGTGGAAGAAGACTCGCAGAAAACCATTGACGTTTCCTTTCTGTGGCTTGTGGATGCAACCACGAACCGACTAATTATTATTTGACGGATTTTAGTCTATATAAAATTTATCGGATGATCATGAAGATTACCAGACGTTGGGATAGCAGTCGGCGAGAGGGTTTCATGCACAGGTGGATTCGTTAAATAAAGGTATAGCGAGGATTATGGCACGTACAATAACACGATGACCAAAATCATACGGTCTTCTTAAGCAATGAATATGAAACTCTTGGTAGAAGTAAAACAGCACTAACTAGAACAGCTGGAGCAAATCAACTATTTTGACAGCACATTAGAGCACAGCGGGAATAGCTGCAAGCTTAATATAAACCTGCATTAACCATCAGAATACCTTTAATAAATAATTCATGTCTGCCTTTATTTACTCTCATCATATTATCTCAATATGACGACAGTAAAAACGATAAAAATAAGAATGAATAAGAAAGTGCATTGCCTAGAGTCTATTCTGAAAGCGATGGAAAATATTCGCTGTTTGAAATGAGACAGGCTTGTTGCTTAAAAACAATTGTAACGCCTAGTAAAGTTAGGGACGAAATAAGGCTTTAGACGCATAGCATGACTTATTATAACATAAAAATTATAGCATTTTATATCTCGATCAGGAAAAAGAACGTGAAAAATAATTAAGAAAAAGTTGTTAAATAAAATAGTGGTCAAAATGATCTCCGTACTCGACTCAACGCAATTAGAAACGGCTAGCTTATCTTTAGTTAAACATCGACCTCATCTCCATCTCCATTTTAAATCCCGCCTCCAACTCATAGCAGCTTACATCACCATTTCCTTCGCATCGACAAGTAAAGGATTGAAATGAAATTAAAATTATTTTTCAGAATGAAAATTGTGATGTATTTGGCTCAAACAGATGAAAAAATTATTGCTAAAAGCATACTTTCATCGATCGAGACGCATTATTTCTTAACATATTTAACTTTCCGGCATCTCAGCAAACTCACTCTCGAATTCATTGCGATACACTCGAAAGTTAGCAGTTTAATTTTGTTTTGAACCGCGCATTCATGGAGGAAACTATTCTTTATAGGTTGAATAAAAGATCTTGAAAAATGATAAAAACTCTAGCTGCAAATATCCCGTTGAGAGAGTGAGTAAAAAGATACGGATTAAGTCCACGAGGCCATTTGACCTTCACGATCTCTTTCGTGACATAAAAGTTCACCTCCCTGGGGGCCCTGCACGTGCAACGACGCAGTGTTAATGTTGGCCAGCAGTCACTCTTATCATTCCCCTCAACGTTATCCTCATTTCCACTCAACAATGCCTCATTAAGCAAGTATGAAGCTCATTTTCCGTGTCCCACATTTAACTTGCTCGGACTTAAGTATCCATACAGAAATAATTAAAATAATAAACCATCGGAATAAACGAAAATAAATCCTAAATAAATTTAACCGATGATTTAAGGCCTAACTTTGTGAAACCTTTTCAATATGGAAATTGAAAAAAAACTTTGTTAGGTTCGATAATGTATTTTAAAAATCACAGTGCCCTTAAAATATTTTAGTGAACCTTACAATTTCAATTCTTTCATTTTCCATACGCAAATAATTGTTTCAGAGCATTCGCTAAATTAATTGTTTCACTAAACTCACTGATCTGAAAGACAAAAGCTCTTTCTTTATCACTAGAGGTAAAGTACTAATCAAAAAAAGATTTTGATGGTGGACGAAACATCCGGCATCTCCATAAGCACATGCCTATTTAAACAAATTCACTAATAATCTAGGGAAACATATTTTTCTGTTTCTTCTACTAATCCAAAAAATCATTGATAAACCAATTTTCCTTCCCTCCCATTATTATTTTTCCGGATACCCTTCTCCATTGCTATTTTCGGTATTCCTTCACCACCGCTAATGTACCTCCACCAATCACATTCTCGATGATTTCCTCATCTCATTCAATACTTTTCACCTCAATCGCTGTTTCCCACTTCTCTTAGTTCACTCACGCATTCATCCTTAAGGATGTAAAACTCAAACCATTCAAATGGACAGTGTCCGGCATTATCTTGTGGAAATGTTTGATATCCATGAGAATAAACTATAAATGGTAAACTTCCACACAATTTTATTTAAATACCGACCCCGTTTTGAGACGTAAACCTCGATAATGACACTACAATCTATGACACTAAAACGTAAACCTTGATAATGACACTACAATCTATGACACTAAAACGTAAACCTTGATAATGACACTACGTGCCGAAACGGGGTCGGTATTTAAATAAAATTGCGTGGAAGTTTACCATTTATGGTTTATTCCCATTCAAATGGAATTGAACATTGTTCCATAAGCATCAGGCACATATCGCGACGCAATAAGATAGTAAATTGTGAAAATCAAATATCCCGAGCAACGCACAACGATTTTTATGCATTAATTCGGCATGGATTGTTTTGTGGATTGGCATTACATTTTCACTCGTAACTACGAATCACTGAAATAAATGACGGCGGCGCGGCGGACCGACAAGTGACGGACCATGCGCGCATTCAAACCAAAGTGTCCCATCACCTCCACGGCACACCACACTACCATTAAGTAAGTATAAAACCATTCAAGAACGTTTTCAGTGGAAACACATCCATATTAAAATAAAACAATGGTAAAATGCCCACACTGAATATTTAGAGCACTCCAACGACCACGGTTTCGACACATGCGTGTGTAATATTCAAAGGTACGGAATTTATCCCTCCTCCACGATATACATCCTGGTTAGAAGGTAAGGATGAATAGTCAGTCAGGTAGGGAGTGGGTAAAGGGTAAGTATAGTGAAATACAGAAAAGACAGTTTGTGGTGAAGATCGGCAATAGGGAAGGTGGCTAAACATGGCTAAAATGTGGTGATTTATGGTTTGAAAGGAAGCCGGACTATAAGCAATCGCATAGCGCTTAAATAAATCTATCATGGGCCCTCAGTAAACTTGGTGTAATACTGATGCGTCAAAATTACTCTAAGAATGACATATGTTTTATTTTGATTACATTTAACACACCTTATCTAGTTTCCAGGTATGTCGCATACCTTTGGGAGGAACCTTAGCATTCCGTTTTTTGTCGTTCCAATTTCATTCGTTTCTCATAATTGTCAGAATAGTAAATGCGATCGGCGTTTAAAACGATATAGATTATAGGTATTACAAGAACTTCATAGAGCACAGACGGTTAGTTGGTTCGGATAGCTTTCAGCTTCTAGATCCGTCACTATCGTAACCAGACTAGGGAATTTCCAAAGCTTGGCTTCAGATCTCTCCCTGGAGCCCATTCGCACATTTGAGGTGTTAGAGTGGAAAGTGGTCCCCAGGCAACCGCCGCTCTCTCTCTGTCTCCTCGTCTCTCACGGTACAAGTCCCCTCTCCAGTTGACAGACGACACTGGACCGCTCGCTCCCGGCACTCAGCCACCCGGGCTACAGACACTGCGATGGCCCACGTCACGTGACAATGGCCCGACCAACTCTTGAGTACTCACCCTTCACTATCTTTTACAGCGACAGAGGCAGGCGATATGCTAATCACTTGCGGCTGCTTACGTGTTTTAGGCGCATACAACTTTAAGAGAGGCGCAGTATGCAGGGGCTCGGAAGTTAAAAACTCTATCGAGCATAAGATGGGTGAATAGTATGTTTTTCCGGGTCTTCGTCCGGACCTAGCATATGGACAGACGCGGTTTAATTTCTGAAGAAGGCCTCTATCACTTTGATACCACGCTAAATCCCTCGCATAAACTAAATTTAGTTTTTCAGGGAGGCTTTCATTGAGGCAAATCGGCAAAATATCTTCATTAAAATAATTTTAAAAAGTAATATCTGTTATTACTCTGAAATTTTTTGCAAAAAACACAGTGAAGTTTTTTCTGTTCATAATTGTGTGTTCAAACGGAATAAGTACTAATTTTCATCGCTAAGTCTCCAATCTTTACTGTAAACAATAAAATATCAAAAATCATGTTTTATCGCAGTCTACATCCTGTTTATTTGGAAAGAGTTCATCTCACACAACGCTTCTATTTCAGGAGTTTTCGATTGCTCCACTGACTCGAGTAAGGCAATCCGCATTAATTTTGAAAGCCTCATACTTTTCGATCAACATTTGAGTAGAGATGGAAAACTTCCTCAAAACTATAAATTCAGGACTGTATCAGGAAAAAATTAGTTTTATTTTACATTAAAATGCTGACAAGAAAGATTCCTTTGAATTTAAAGCAATGAAAAATATGGCAGGTCTAAATTTGAAAACCAACGTCGAATTCGGGCGACGCTAATGTCTCACTTAGAAATCTCACATCACATCTTAATTCCGGCCTCGGTGGCGTCGGGGTAAAGTCCCCGGCTGCTAACCTAGAGGTCGCGGGTTCGAATCCCGCCTGGGTGGATTGATCACCATCCAGGGCATGGATGTTTGTGATTGTCCATCAAGTTAATTGGAAGAGAGGACAGCAATGTCCTTAATTCGCTTGAGAAAATAAGACGGAATAATAATAATAATTCAAAATGTATGCTTCACTCCTCAAAATTTGCGTTAGATATTTAAAATTATTTATCAAATGGCGCTATTGAGGATATTAAAACGCCTAAAACAATTATACATATTAAAATCCTACAAAAAAGACACGAATGAGTGAAGGCTTTACGTGGGAACCACTAAGAAAATAAAAATTCTCATATTTTTGCGAATATTCTGAAATGAAAACTATTGAATTGAGCTGATACATTTGAGCAGCGCATTTTCGCACCAATTGATATGCGTTTTCAAAATTGATAACTTCGTTAAAGCAATTAATTTCGTATTGATTGGCTAATGGTATCACAGGAATAATTATGGATTTGTTTAAATCCTATTACAACAGATGTACCCATTCCTTTGATCATCGAGCATGACGTTGCTCGCAAAGTCGTGCTTGTATAAGCATGGTCGGAAAGCCTCCGGAGAATAATCCTGGGTAAAGAGGTAATTAGCGTTGCACCTAGCAGGCAAATAATTCTAGTTTTCCCAGCTAGCAAGTTCACAGTGCTTCAAAGAACCAGAGAGCCCCATTATTTGGAGTGCAATAGAGCGCAATGTTCAAGGATTCTATTCCATTAGGACATGGGCGCCATTGAAAAACAATGTTTGAAGTTTAAACGAGACGAAGAACGGAAGCAATATAAATTCATCAGAGCAATAATTTAAAGTGAGATTATGATATCGTCATTGTGGGAAATCAAAAGCACATTATGAATAATAAATCCTTTTTCTTCCTAAATCGGATTTCAAACGGAATGGTATTAAGAACAAAAAATTCGCATTATCAGTAATTACTTGCTCTATACGACTTATCTCATTAAAGAAGAAATAAAAAATGTATTATATCACGAATGAAACTAATTCAAACGTTAAACATGAGAAATGATTTTATTCATTGGAAGTTGCCGAATCTGTTGATTAAATATCATGAATAGGCATCATAAATCGTTCAGAGAACGCATTAGTTTCAACAAGCAGGTATTTATTTCCGTGACGCAGAACTCGTTTAAAACGTACGTAATCTAGTTGCAGGGCTTGTAACGAGTCAATCGTGAGCATTAGCCAGTACTTCAAATCCGAAAATTTTATTCCAGTACATATATTTTCAAATATGAGATATTTAAATTTGGCATAAAGATAAATTCTAACGAAATTCTGCACTTTGTCCTCTGAAACTTTCAAATTAATTAATTGATCACACAAAATGACATAATACACCAGATGAAATTGGAGAGATGGATTCCCCCGCGACTTTCCAGCGAAAACGAAGAGAAAGTAATCGTTTTTTGTTTTCGCTTGTGTATTCCGCAAGGATTAGGGGCTAATGGAAGGATCGAGGGGAGGTTTTAATTTTCAGTTCCCCAGGAGAAAGTCATTGACGCAAGTCGTCCTTGAACTTCATCGTACGGGACGCCATTAAGATAGGCCATTGTTTAGGAACTACTGCTTCCCGAAGGTAAGGGATTCCACGTTATCTCAGAGAAAGCATGAACAGCTGAGAGTAACAGATAGAAGGCACCCATAAAGGCCGTTTCACACGGGGCACGGAATTGCGCAGGTTAGAGCTGCATTAATTTCTAAAATGGCGTGGAATTGCGCGAATGCATGAACGAAATTAGAACAGGGCCTGTTTTGCGGTCTCGCATCCACGCATTATCGCATGTGTTCTAGCAATTCACCGCTTTACACGACGCAATTTTGACTGCGCCTTCGTACGAACGCCAGATTGCACAATTCCGTGTACCGTGTAAAACAGACTTAAGGCAAGTCGAACAGTTAACCGTTACAAAGCTAGAGACAGTGATTAATAATTGAATGTTTGCACACCGATGAGCACAACTTGATTAAGTAATGGAAGCCACAGCGCTTGTATTTTGAGAGATTTTCAATGGGCATGGGAGGCGTAATCAGGAAATGAATGAGTAAACTCCTACTATGGTTAGCGTGAATATTATTAACAACGAAGGTATTGAGATCTGTTACACTTATGATTCGTGCATTGGCCTTCGGAATTTAAAGGCTAAGCTCACACATCCGCAAGAAATACATTCCTGATTCCATGGGCTTGGGTCTGGGTTTTTAACACTAGAACGCCCAGCTGGGTCAATTTGGCACAAAAGAGAATATTTATATTGATTATTTTGATAGGCAGAAAAATTTTAGACTCATATTTCACGACTTTTAATTATTATAATAATTTGGTTTATCACTGTGCAAAAGTTAGGTCTGATGTTGTTATTTTTTCTATTTTTCTCATCACTTATGCCTGCCATGCCCGGATCATGCCCATGCCCTTTTGACCCACACTATCAAATCCATTTGAATGAAGCCTTTCTACTGTTCCCTTGTATTCAATGTAACGGTATGATTTATACTGATTTTTTGACAAAATGCTATTGTAATTTTTTTTAACCTGACACCATTGAAATTCATTGTGCTTCCCAAATCCATCAGAGGATAAGTGACAGGTATTCACAAATTTGTGGAGGCTAGTTTCCCATAACACCATAGAAATTGTTGAACAACTACAATTTTAACATATTTCGTCTAATTAAGTTTTCTACTACCCTCCCAAATGATTTATTAAAATATTAATAAATGAACTGGGATTAAGCATTTTGAGTAAAATATGCAAACATGGTCATATTGGGTGAAATTGACCCACTCGGGCACAGTAGGGTGTAAGGATAGGTGGGGCATGCTAGCATTAAGAATAGTCATTGCGATCTCCACAAATTTCATTAATTATCCACGTATACATGGATAGTACCCCGCGAACCGCCTCAATAGACGTGTGACGTGGAGGGTGTTAGGAAATCAGCGGGCAACAAAAAAAGAAGAATAAATGCGCGCATCTGGCCTTTATTGAGGTCCTTTATTGTCATTGGGGGAAAAACGAATTCTTACACCTATACGTTAAGCGAAAAAATCTCTCTTATTTTATCGTTTCCGTTGGAATATAGTGTTATCTATACCTACTCAAGAAATCTAATCCTAGTCCTCAAGTCTCTCAAGCTTAATTCATGTAAAATATATGTAAGTTATATGTATGTTAACGATTTCAGTTCGCTAGTATCAGTTTCAGTTGGCCTACATAGAAAATTAAACATCAAACGATACCTGGGAGTGTTATTAAGTAGTTGAGGTATCGTTGAAGTTATTTTCTTAAATGACGCACTTAACAAAAACGTCACGTTTTTGCAGTGCGCATTCATCCGATAAATTATTCCGCAAATGGAGGCATTATACATAAATAACGACGATTATAAAAAAACGTATTAAATATACATCCAAACAGTGACAAAAACTGACAGGCTCTGATTGAAGGGTACTAAAAAGGGAACATCCAATGTAAAAAAATTGGTTCAATGAATACCGCTAATGAAACGAAAATGTGTACGTTTTTTGCAACGCTTACATGGTGAAATAATAAGAAAAATCGTGGATATCAAAATTCTCATTTAAAATCAATGAAAACACCAAATACTTGCACAAAAACTAGTACTAAATGCGGCAATATTTTGTATATTATATGAGGCGACACTTGAGCTGCTTCTAATTTGGCAGTTATGAGAGCACTAATTCGCAGTGAAACTGGGATAGCCTATAATGACGCAGAATGAAGGGAAAGGGACAGGACACTTGGATCACTGGAGTGGGCTAAAAATACATCTTGAACTCCCTTGACGACATAAGCCCATAATAGAGGGTTATCTTAGGAGAATCGTGCCGTTTTACAGGGTTCCCACTTTAACTGCATTATAAAATTCACGGTTTCTTCCAGGTTTTCACGGCCTAAATGTCACCAAATTCAAGGTTTGTAGATAAGGCATTTTAGGCAGAAATCTTGATCGCGTAACAATCATCGGCCGCACGTTAACTACAAATATAACAAACGCAACAGATGCCTTGAATGCAAACGCAGCAATGAAAGTGCTATCTCTCATGACGTCACCTATAGTTAGCAAAATTCATATCCGGCTAAAAGGGTGTGAGTGGGAAAATGGAGAGAGCAGGGTGGCCGGGGAAGTGAAGAAGAAGAGCCTGATTTTTTTCCAGGGTTAACGTCTTCCAATCGCAGGCTTAAGGTCAATGTGCTGTCATGGCACACACGGACCAATTAATAGTTGCGCTTTCGAATACACGTGTGCAGGTAAATGCGTGGACATTGCCTGCACGTGAATGACCTTGAAACATGATTGAAATATCGTTTTTTCCTTTAATCTGCCAATCGCAGATCTACAATCAAGTTTGAGATATTTTAAGGTTTTAGGACGAAATTCGCGGCTATTTCCAGGTTTTTTCACGGTAGACGAAATTCACGGCTTATTCACGCTTTTAATGTTTTCACGGTTGAGTCGTAACCCAGGTGTTAGTAATTCATAAGAAGACAGTAGGTATAGGGTGGCAGAGATTTTTCAAAGGCTGCCTGACGCCTGCTGAAGTGCCTTGAGAGGAGGGAATTTCAAGTCCAGCACTCCGTCCGTCGGATGGGACGTTAAGGTTTGGTCCCCTTGGCGCCTTTCGATAGGAGCAGGCTAATGTCGGTTAAGCGAATAAGGGCAAAGACGTTGAAATTTATGAATTGAGTAATTATAATTTAGTGCTTTCCCGGCGAATAGACATAATGCAGTTCTTGACCCGGTGGAAATCCCGAGAACTCTTTACTCTTCATATAAATCTGTTTTCGTTGAATTTAATGGAAAAAAGACAATTTTGTTTTATAATTAATGACGTTTCGACCACCAGGTCATTCTCAAGTACAATGTGTTTGTTGCACTTGAGACATTGACTCATAAAATTGTATATGAGAATGACTTAACGCTCGAAAAGCATCTTACATTATTAAATAAAGTTATGGAACACTCCCACATCTATTTTTCATAAAATCAGGATGACATTCCACGGCATTTCGCCTGCCTTACTTAATTCCATTTTGTTTTCATTTAAACTGTGCTCAAAACTGCATCATTATTTTGTGATAACACCCTATTATGTTTGCGGTTGCACTCCATTACCAAGAACAAGAACCTTCCTTTCTCAGATATAACGAGTCCATAAAGATTTTTCATTAATGTACATAATTGGAATTTTTAATTTACAACCACAGTTATTCTCGAGACCACCTTTCAGACATCAACTTCCGCGAAATATGGACATAGAGCGGAAAAAACAGAGAGACAAAGTAGCCATGTGAAGTCAAGCGGAGTGCAAAAACAACACGACATCTTGGCTAAGACATCTTCCAAGAATTCCTCCTGCTTCGGAACTCTCCGACTCTTCTTATCCTACTTTAAGAAATGGGAACGGTTTTTTCCGACACCTTCGTCTCTCGAGTAACGCGTCCAGACGTTTATAAAAGCCTGGAGGTCTCTCTCTAGGAAGAGAGCCAAAGTGATTTCCAGAGGATTCCGCCATAAGAAATAAACTTGCGACAGGTTAATACGTTCGTAGAACAATCCTTAAAAGCATAAAAACTGCAGGGAATCTTCATAAATTACTTGAGATCTCTAATGCAAGAACAAACAAAGTAATAGACAACGAAAGTTGAAAATGATTACTGCTCTGATAAGGATTAATTAGGATTAATAGGGATTGAGAAAGTTTTCATGTGTTAATACACAGAATATTTATTAAGCAAAACAAAAAATATTTTGAATGTAATGCGAAGTCTAAAAGGTTTTTTTTTTTCATTTATTTTACCCTTACACGCGTTCAAAATTAAATGGAGGGAAACATGGAAAATTTACATTAACTAAACCGTGTGAACTAGAATGACCAGATCTCTAAGTCAATTTCTTTGAAGTGGGCACATGTGATATTGACCTCGTTGAGGATATTGGTACCCAATTCCTTATTGCATTATGAGCAGGAAATGAACATATCCATATCTAAATAGATAGTCGTCGTACCAGTGAAATAACCACACATTGAAGCATTATGTAATATTCCTTTCATCGATTTTCGGTTAATTCTGTTCCCATAGAGGCTAATAAAACTATTAAACTAATGGCGTTAAATAGGATTATTACTTCAGTTGCTCGCTCTAATTAATGAATGCCTTGCGCTTGCACTAATCAGTGAACTGAATGAAACAATTAGTAAAATGTCATGGCAATCAGAGCAGTATGCCATTAAGCAGAATAACTATTGCATTGAGTTTCGATAAAATTGCATAGCTTTTTCTCTCCCAACACCAGCAGCTTTTGTTTTTAACGTAAGTATTAAGGCATAGAAAGAGATGATGTGTAATAGTGCCAATTTCTGTGTCTATTGTAATATAGAAATGAAACATTATGTACTTCACAAAAATAATATCATCCACCAACAAGTTAAGAATATTTCTTAATAATCCATCCTTGTTGGCACTGTGAATAGATTTTTTATAACCACACGAAAGAATTGAAATTGGGCTATTCTTTCAAGGATATTCGATGAAAGCATATTCGACTCATTCGCAAAAAATGTAATCCTTTCGTGAGCGGTTTCGCGGAGAGCCTTGTGCCAAGAGAAACTACGAAGTCGGATCCGAAATGATTTCGAATCCTGTGTGTGTTCCCGTTTTATTGCCGGGTGAGATTTTCATCCCCTGCTGACCCTAATCTTTGAGTCGGTTTCATTACTTTGGCCGCAGTGCAGTGGTATCATTCCCTCTCTTTGCTTTGACAGCCTCTTTGAAGTAAAAGCCGATAATTTCTGTTTCCCCGCTGATAACACCCACCGGCCTTCTTCCTTTTGTTGGAGCTCTCGGCCTTCGTTCCACTCTACTCCCAATCCAACCCACTATACTATTTAAATTGCGCTCGCCCTCATGCGGCTGTTCCGTAAATGTCACGGCTTCCCTCCGACCCATCGTCAAGTTGGGAGATCAATCACGGGAGTTGATGATGGAATTAGTAAAATAATATATTAGCACTTTTCCACTATTTTTATGCTGTCCTGTTTCATCGACGTTCTGAATATTAGTCTATCCTAGCTAGCCTAAACCGCGATTCATCCAACATTTAAAAAATATTTTTTACGAAAAATATTCAAATAAATTCAAAGGTAAGGAAAGAAAGGGATAGGAACATATAATAGAAAAAGGACGAGGACAACGGTGCTGTGGCAGATGGAAAAAGTCAGAAATCAGAGGGTTAAAATGCTGGACCTGACTGGAACTCGAACCCGGAACCTCCCGGTTTTACGCCAGTCCCAGTCAATTAGCATTTTTACCCTCTGATTTCTGGCTTTTTCCATCTACCACAGCACCGTTGTCCTCGTCCTTTTTCTATTATATGTTCCTATCCCTTTCTTTCCTTACCTATGAATTTTTACGAAAAATAAATATTCTTAATTAACGAGACCCTTCCCTTGTCGCGGTGGAAAGCCTTGCGCGTTCCTATGACCCCTGGAGCTGCACTGGCGGGATTAATTCTAAATTATTCCCGGTAGGGCCACCCATGCCAGATAGGTCGAAGGGTAGGAGCCAGACGAAAGGTAGTCCACGTGATGGTGTCACGTATAAAATACTGTTGGAATGGAAATGGGAAACCCTACCAACCCTTGGCTATTTTTATGCTGCCCTGTTGCATTGGTGTGCTGAATATTAGTCTGTCCCAACTAGCTTAAACCGCAATTAATTACAAAATTTGTATATTTCTCACGAAAAATAAATATTCTTTACTATAGAGAGAAAATGAAATTTAAAGCAGAAATTAAAAGCAGCCGTGAGGCAGTGTTTGAAAGCAGAAATGAAACCAAATTTGGGAAATAAATTAGTTATATTTATTCTACGATCTATCTTCAATTTCTTACCCGATCGGGTTGATTCATTAATGATGTACTTTTACAGCTGTTCTCCCTACAATAGATGATGTAATGTTGGATGGAATCAGTCCTTATAAAACCGATTTCTGCTCTAACTGTTTACTGTTCATCAAAACTCATTTTTAAACTTGATTTGCTAACCTAGTTTTCTCTTTCTAATTGTTCACCAATAAAACATATGCTTTAGGTATTAAAATTTCATACGCATTGAGACGAAGGGATCAAAATATACCGAAATATCTCATTATGAATCCTTTATATCGAAGAATATTTGATCTCATTATCTGTGCAACAGATACATTTTGGCTCAATGGAATAAGATAAAAGAGCATGGCGATACATTATGCACCTCACGAATCGAAGACTCACTGAACATTAATTCTGAATTGAATATAATTTCCATCCAATGTAGACTTGAGCATAAATTGAATTGGCGCCATCATTGCACCTTCCACAAGGTTGATTCAATACACTCCTCATTGGATGTTCTGTCTTACGATTGGATAATTGTTTAATCTGATCAGCAATCACCCGCCGATTCTCAAACGCGAAACCCTAGTCGGTGACATTTCGAAAAGCACTCCGAAGGAAAAAAAATCACATAAGGATGAGGTACCAATAATTGATTGTTGTCACTAAGTCTATTAAATGGATCCAAGCAACCCTTCTTCCCTAATTACGTATTATTTACCGTAAGGTAAATACCTAAAGAGTTAATTGTAGGTACTCATACAATCATCGAATTTCCCTGAAAAGATTTCTTATTTCTTGCAACCTTCCTTCACTCATTGCGTATTATTTACCATAAGATAAATACCTAAAGAGTTAATTGTAGGTACTCATAAAATCATCGCATTTCCCTGAAAAGGTTTCTTATTTCTTTCCCTCTGCGGTAGGAATACACTTGCACAACAATGAAAGCAAGGCTTCACAAAGTATTCTCTGAGCACAAGGTATATCTCTATCCTAAGTTATAATTTTCGTTTCAGGAAATTGCAATTAGTGGTACCCTTTTAGATGGGAAAACATTATAATATAAACACTCCTAATTAATTGATTAATTGCCTTGATGATGTTTTGGTGCGGGAAACACGAAATGACGGCATATCATTATCGAAATGCGTATGATATTGATATCGATGTAATCATTTTTTTAAACTAATTAGAACTTATAAAAGCTTAGGTAGAAGAATGAGTATCCCGACTCAAAATCAATTAACTATGGGTGAATTGTAGAAGCAACCGAAGTAGTGTGCATGGGCGTCCCTCAATTATCCTCAAATCATGTTTCAATCCGCAAAATAAAATGTCATCAGAGCCGATGAACTTCGTACAGTATCCACAGTGCAACCACGACGCCAAATGTTTCCGCACCTCACCGTGGGAGCATAATTAATTCAATATTAATTTACCAGCACGAGAGTGACGTGGTTCACCCAGGGGGTGATGACTTGCACGTCGCGAGTTATCACAACTTGAAAAAATAGACGGACGAAGAGAACGAAGGACAGAGGAAAATGTAAAGCCCAATTCTTATGATTCGGCATCAACTTCGTATGTCAACAGTTGTGTTACTCTGGGGAATTTAAGCTACTGCAGAGCATTAATTAAAATTCACGACGACGGAATTCAGAGAGAAAGGAATGAATACGTGATTAAAAAGTAGTAAACTCTCCCGGGGCTAAAGCATTCCTACTGATAGAAAAAATCCAAGGAACGAATAGAAATGATAATAGAGGATTATTGTAATGACGGTGTTTACTGGAATGGGTGAAATTCCAAAATATGAGGATCACATGAAAGGAATGATAAAAATATTTAGTACTACGAGGCACGGATAATGGCTTTCCAGAATGTTCAGATGAGAAGTGAAAGCCGAATCCACGAATTCATAAAATAAATCCCTTCTTAAATACACATATTGAAGTAGCATTTGCTCTAAGCGGGGAGAAGGGGTGGTAAAAGCCAATTTCCAGGGAAGAACTTAAGGCAAATAGGGAAGGAGAAGGAAGAGAAGAGGATTTATAGAATGAATGAGTGAATGAGGGAGCTGGACTTTGTGAGAATAAATGAAAGAATTCTAATTTTGGAGGAGAGGCAATACAAGGTAATTCGTAAGATGATCCATGCAAACAAAGACTCACCGGAGATATACTTATTACAATGCTCGATAATAGATATTATCAGACGTCAGTGGAATACGAACTTCTTTCAATTTAAAGTCACAAAAATTTGGTTGCGGATGCATGATATACTTCCCTTTATACGCTAATCCACCAAACTGTATGCATATAGATAGTGGCAAAGTGAATTACGTTTATAAGAACTTTAATTTATCTAGAAGCATTTTTATCCAACAAAACCCTACGGAATCTCTTATTAAAGGGGAGATGCTAGTTAAGTCTACCATCGAAAGATAGCAATGGTCTATTTTTCTCCCCCTTTTCCATTGTTACACACACATGGTATCAGGAACCCGAGCCCCAGCATCGGTAAGTACCCAACATTAGGATATTCATGATGAGCTCGAACATGAAACAATACTTTATACTAGGTGACAATTTGTTCAAAAATGTTAAGTGGGCAAGATTTTGACTACAAATGGATATTTTAGCACTCTTTTTGATTAATTAAATAGGTTATTTCTGGATGGTCTTAGTTGCTATGTGGTGATCCGGAAATGGAAGATTTCTATTTCCAAAATATGCATAAATATGTTGTTGAGTGACATCTCAGAATAGCCTGCTGGGTCAAACTATGCCTCGAGATTTGCACCTTGTCACTTTCAAGAATGCCTAACCTTCCTTTTCCCCTTCCTCTTTGACGAAAACATCCTTGCTTCGCCTTCCCTATATAATGGCACGGTGGAGACGCTGTTAGCACTCAGTAACTCACTCACTTGACTCAGTTACTCATATTCAATCACTGGTCACTCATCCCTCATTCACAATGTAGCCGTCGGCGGGAGTCGAAGCGCGGGCCGTATGGCCCGTGCGACCTAAGCGCCTCGCCATCCACCCGTGCCATCACCAGCATCTCCTCTCCTTCCCGAGGCTTCGGTAATATCCTAAATTTTCGCTATTCTAGACGCACAAGTTCATTATTACCTCATGCCTTTTGCTTGAATTGATTTGAAAACTGGGGTTTTGAATGGAAATAAACTTTGGGTTAAAAACTTGAAATATTTGTGTGTGATTATTCGCTTCCCGACACCAAGGGCAAGAGCCATCACAATTTTAACCGTGCGATCCGCGTTGCGGGCCGTACCCTTACAGCTACGTTAATTCCCCTTGGCAACCATTATTAGTTAGCAATAAGGGGTTAGTCTCTGGCAGGTAGATTAATGTATGCGTGATAAATGCCTTAGTATTTTTGGGTATACTCGTAAGGTATTTACCCGGAGTTATAAATTCTCCACGAATTTATCTTCACAACTCATTCCACAATTCACTTCCATCATCCACGAGCCTATTAGAGAGAAAGGGGACATTATAATCCATCAGACAGAGTTCCTCTCTTTCCTCCCACCCTTTCATTTTGATCCAACCCCAAACACCTTCCACCCACCCTTCTTAATCTTAATCCCGCAAGCTCATCTCGTTCGGGCCGACCAACAAAAGAAAAGCGGCTCACGCAAACAGCGAATCTCCATCGCTCATTTCCTCGCCAACCACCTCAGAACTCATCCATTCGCATCATTCTCACAGGGCCGAGATATTGAAAGAAGGGGACGAAAGGTGCAAAGATGGAGAGAATTTATTACTACGCGGGTAATCTGCCACTTAGGTAGGCTTACGTGCTCACCCAATACCCCACCTAATCTCATTTAGATCATCATTGTATCTGAGAACCAAGGCCAACGATGAGACCATGAAAAAAACATGAAATGAAAGATGAAAATATAACTTCCCTTTTATAATTCACACCGGTGCCTATTCCCTTCCATTCTATCCTAATCTCTTCCACCTTCTTTCTCAGTAACCGATTATTCTTCCTTCTAATACGATTTAAACATACCTTTCCCGCTCAGTGCCTGGAAATATCAAATCGAAACCTAGAAAAAGTTTGACTTTGATGCATTACACAAAGGCAAACTTTTTCAGTGAGACTCATGCAGTTTTTACCAATTATTACAAAAAAGATCACCGGCCATGGAATAACTTTTCGTGAAAAAATGGCGATCTTAAAGAATTAAAGCAATAGCAATTAAACAGCAATTAAAAATCAAATAAAATAAAGCAATAATAATAATAAGCAGAATGAAAAAGAAATTAAAATTAAATCGAAACTTGAAGCAAGCACGTGGTGGAAGGGCTCCATTTTAATAATGAGAGACACTTTGTTTCTTCCATAAGTTTATAAAAATTGAATATCAAATACTATTTGACAACGGTGTAATAGCCGAAACCGGTAATAAAATAGACATTTTTATATACTTGCGGAAGTAACAAAGTGTCTTTCATTATTAATACGAAATTAAAAGTAATGAGTAGAGGCAGGCGCAGCGGATACGTAAAATTACCACGTTGATCTATTCAAATCTACAATAACCGTTCAAATACTTTATAATAAATAGATAACCGCATAACATTTAAAATATTATACCGACGGAATCAATAACTTTCCTGATCAGGGAAACATCGGGCTGGAGACTTGAGACGAGACATTAGGGTTACAGAATTTAAGCCACGAGAGAGAATAGCCAATTTATCACTTAATCATCCTCCATACCCTGAACTCAACCTCATAGAGAAGAAGAACCTTTAGACGGGTATCCTCGTCTTTTCTTTCAAACATTTGAGGGAACTATTTCCAACCCCCCGCAGACATATTCATCCACAATTGGGAAGAATCGCCTGGAAGGAAGACGGGAAGACGTTGGAGCCGAGACGAAAAGATTTGAGAAGGAAGAAGGCGAAGGGATAATGATGACCTCGAGGGAGAGATTGTGAGGGAGGGGGGCTGAAGGGGGTGCTGAAAAGAGGGTGGGTGGCCCGCATACTCTCATTAGTCCGTTCGCAAGAACCGAAGCAACAAGTACGAGACGCCATTCGACAAATCCGCAAGGTTCCTTACGAAAGCCTTATGAAGAATTGGAGTCAGTTTACATCGCTACTCCATGCAAAAGGATGTTCAACTTATTTCCCCCCAATGTTCATGCATTAAGCCTAAAAGAGGGAAATTTCCTTCACCAGACTCCTTACCCTGCCATTAAATGACTTTAAGCTTTTGAACTATCGATAAATGCCAGTCTATTATTTGGCATTTTTGCACCAGGAAATAAGTGTATGCTTGGAAAAAAACAACGTTCCGGTAATAACTGTAACGTTTCAATAGTATCCGAAGCAATGGAAAATGTTGGCTCTGATTTAAATGCGGGCTTTTTTTTCCTGGATTAAAACTAAATAGAAAAAGGGTTCACAGTTAATATTTTCTTGAAGGCTCTAACGAAGAAGTAATATTCATATTTTTAATTTGTATTATGCTTAGGAAAGCTGAAAAAAAAGTTTGCACCTATAGGAACGTAAAGCTAGATCAGCGAAAATATCGCGGAGTATTGCGCCAATTCAATGACAAAGTCAAAGATGAAGAAAAGCTTTTAGCATCAAACTATGACGCAAAGTCATATGCACTCGTCATTTTAAAAAATTCTGTTTTAATTTGTTAGAGTCTATTGGGTTAAAACCCTTTTAATCAGAAATGTAGTAGCTACAATCCTAGGGTAAGGTCTAATTACAAAAAATTGGCTATATTTCATGAGTTCACCTGTCATTAATATTGTATTTCTCTCCATTACGTAAATATTAAAATCAAAACGATTTCTCAACGCTAATGCCATCGCGGTTACTAAGACGACCTTAAGTATTGTAAAAGGCTAAAAAGCGTACTCTCCGTCTATTTCATCCATTTAAACGATATTATGAGTGTTTTTTTTTTCGCTTTTAAAACCACTTATGGGCACATTACTCGGAAACACGTGACTCAACAATGTTCCCAACCCCCTAATTACCCGCTTGATGAGTTCAAGCGACAATCGACTCGTCCCAATATAAGACTCAATGATACATATAAAAAGAGAACTAATTTGATGCTTAACAACTAATATCTTATCAGTGCCAATAGAGGTTGGAATGAGACTCCATATGCAGCCGCACGCACGAATGCCGTTGATATCTGCGGAGACCGTGAATAAAGGCAATAAAAATATCATTTGAGCATCACTCATTGGATCTAAATTGGTTAACAGGCTTATCTATAAAATATTAGCCAAACTATAACTGGTCTCTTTATTAAAATCAAAGCTAATATTCCCGAAGATAGAGCGACAACATCAACACAATCCTTGACAGCTCTTGAAAATGATGCCTAAGAATTGAAATCGGTCGAGAAAGATTAAAATAGTGTGGACGATTACTATAGTTGTCTCAATCATTACTATCCATGGACCTCCACAAATTCAACTCGTCGGCAATCGGTCTGATCCAACATATTCCATTTTTAACGCTAAAATAAAAGAAAATGGATAATAGTTGTTTCAACGCGCATAGAGATGAAATATGTAAACTCTAGAAGGAAAATAAAATATATAATAATTTCAAGGAAAAAGATGCATCGAACCGTAAGAATAAATTTGGTCGAAGGCCAACGGTCAAAACGTAAGGCATTAAAAAAAACATTCTCATTTAAGAGATCATTTTCTTTTCCAATACAACCGAGGAAGCAATGAAATATTCGGCCCTAAAAACTACCCACTTCAAAACATCGAGATGTGGCAGGCTCTGCATTCAATGTGCCAAGGAGCCATGGGCAACTGGGCAATGGGAAAGGGTGAGTGAAAGGGCCCAATCAAATGGCCCTCCAAAATAGGACCACGCGGAAAGAGCCCAGACACACGTTCAAAATATTTTCAGGAATTCCGAAATAAATCTGAGCATTTGAAAGACAAGGAGAGGACCAAGATTCTTGGGTCCAGCTGAAATTACTTTCTCTCGGACATAAATGATGGATAAAGAACTGCCATTTCATAACCGTGATTTAATTCGTACCACTCTTTGCTTTCTTTTGCTTCAAAAATAACACTTTGTGATGGAAAATACTTTTATTTTTTTTATTATTTTATTATAGTATTCTCCAGATTAAGGTAGGTTTCCAAGGAGTTTCCATGGTGTGTTTCCATTGAGTGAAAGTTATTTGGAAGCCTCCCTTTCCTTCCAGCACTGCCTTCTTTAATTCACAGTAAGGCCTACTCCCTTTCAATCTATCCAAAAATCCTATTCTTTTCCTTCCCCTCCCTTGTTTCCCTAACATTCTACCCTCTAACACGAATTTTTTTTTAACGGTAAAATATTTCCTGTACAACATATTAGTTTCCGGAAATTGTCGTCCAATTGTCCATTCAACCTCCATTCAATGGTACCTCGACCAATACCTCCCTCTCCTCAAATATCTTCATATATCAGTACATTACAGAACATTAATTAAAGAGGCAAATGATACGATACTACGTAAATTATTATGAAATTATAAATTCGGTTAAAGTAGATGTGACATTTCGCAACCTACTCAATATAACTGACCATCATCCTCTAATTGAAATTTCCCATTGCAATTCTCAGAAAGGCTTTCATTACATTTTCAATAAATCCTATTCTCAGCCTAGCCCTTCCTCGTTCACCACACATTCTTCTACTTAGCAGGGCTTTTAACATCCCCTCCCCGCTTACAAGCAATCGCTTCAGCCAAACCTTCTGTCTCCTGCGTATCTCATCGACATATTTCCTTTTCCCTCTTCCACCATGTCCAGCAATTTTCTTCTTCTCTTCCTCTGCGAATAAATGCATGAAAATGTTTTTGAAAATCTTGATTCAAAACTGTCGCCACAAGAATAAATTCCCTCCGGTCTAAAAAGACGCCATACACCGGTATTTCCAGTGATGAAAATAAGACAATATTCATTTTGTACCTACTGCCTATTTTTTTTATGACATGCATAGACAAGGGATCCATTGACTCCATTCAAAGCACACTGCACGTTGCCATGGCAAGAGCTCTATTCTTTATTGTTGGCCGAGAAGCAGGGTCCTCGTACCGCCTTCATTTCCTCTGTGAGCCAGCCAATTGAATTTACCCTCTCTGCGATATCAATCTGCCCCGACCACCACCTGCCCTCCCTCGCCATTCACCCCCCGACTTTATCCTCTAACCCTCTCTCAGGGTTCCAACATCCGACCCTTCACTCAGGTGCCCTGGCGACTCCACAGCGCTCTAATGAGCCAACCGCCCTCCTCCATTCTTCCCTCTCAAAATCCTTGTCCCTCCACGGCGAATCCATCTCATTTTCCCACAGAGAGAGAGAGAGAGAGAGAGAGAGGGTCTCGTCTCCTCTCTTTAAGGGCCAATCACTTCGCTCGCCCTTTCCTTCCGGCCAGAGCACATCACCATCTCAACCTCCCTCTTCCTTTTTCTGCACTTTCATCCCTACCAACCCCATCCCACACGGTTTGATAAGGATGATTCGAGGCGACTTGGCAAGATGCGTTAGAATACCGTTAGTTAAAATCATGGGTTAATCTATTAGAAAAGATTAGGTTTCAATTATAATGGAAGGTATTCTTGTCGGTGAAAGTGGGTTTAAATAAATGAAGGTGGCTTTTCTAATCACCCCGACTACCCTCTCCGCAAATTGAACCTGCCTCTTCAATGACGAGTAAGGAGCAATTCCTACTCTTTATATCTCTAAATAAATCTTTTTCTCCTCCTTCCGCCCTCAGTTTGTCGAACTCTCTTCCCCGAACACGGCTTTTGACATATTCTTTCCGCAAAGTACCTTAAGTTCCTTTACATACCGGATGTTTGGTCTCGTAATTCTTTAAATAAAATATTTCTCTTTCAGTCAACACTTCGTATTTTTATACTGAGCATCGTCAGAGCTTCAAAATTCTATCTAACGGTTTCAATAAAGTTAATGCAATACATTTATCACTCTTATACCTATACAGCTGTCACTTCCCTTTCCGAGGGAGGCTAGGGCTTAAGTTCTTCATTTACGCACACCGCGAAAATCTCCGTTCTCATGACGTTAGGGTAAAGTTGATAGAGAGTTACATCTATTCCTTGGTTGGACAATGACAGTTGTGCACATTGGAGTAAGAGTGCAATATTTATATTGTAACAATTACTAAGGAGGGATAAGTACATTCCAAGCATCTCTCTCGTTTTAAACAAATTAAGTAACCAGCCCTTCCACCAACGTTCTCCTTCACTAATATACTTTCTTCTTCATTCATATTCTTATCATTTTTTTCTGGCATCATTAAAACAAAAAAACAAGTCATTATTTATAGAGCCCAGTCACTTGCATTGTTTCCCAGGGCAAGGAAGTCAAAAAAATTCGCAAAATATACGCTATATTTTGCACACCCTACATTTTATAGGAGCTCGGCCTTCAATAGGACTACCCCGAAACAAAAAATTTTCAATTACAGCTACCAATTTAAATATGAGATAAAATGCTAGAGAAATTCATCACATTATAATTAAGTAAATCATCATTAAAAGGATCTCAAAATGGGAATTCATGGACGAATGTAATTAAGGTAGGTTAATTAAGGCTAATTACTTCAGTGTTGAAACTGAAAAATATTTCTAGCATGTAAAGGGGACCCTAATGCTTCCGAGGTCACATTCCCAAGCCGCACTATTGAGTCTACCAAGGGAAAATTTTATAAGCTACTGACAAAAAAATGACCAACCCATAGTTGGCGTCGTTGAGTAGTATTTAGCTCATTTCTTATCCTTATTTTTCATTTTTATCACCGAAATGTTTAGATTATTTTTTAATTAAGAATATGTGTACTATTCAGCAAGGTCAAATGAACGCGGTCAATGCAAAGTTGACGTTATTTCCAAGAGTAGGATTTGCCGGCCTCGGTGGCGGCGGGGTAACGTCCTTGCCTGCCAAACATGAGGTCGCGGGTTCGAGTCCGGCCTGGTCAAGTTTCCCCTGTCCAGGGCATGGTTGTTCGTGTACGTTTACTGGTTAAATTTGTTGAATACCCCGATGTAAAATGGCCAATATGAGGTGTATACCGTGGTTTGAGAATATAATAAAAAACAAAATAAATCAGTTATAGGATTAATTTATTTCATTAGACTAAAACGAAATAAAAGCGTGATGTGTTTTCTTTCCTCCTTCGTAAAGATTGTCTCGAATTCAAGTTTCTACTTGGTATTGGATTGAAGTCAGCGCATCCATTATTCTACCCATCCTTTGTCCTTCCCTATTTTCTCGTTGTTATTCTCTCTCTGTTCATAGGAACTACAATATTCGTTACATGAATGAATCTCCAAATATTTGGTATCCAGTAGCCCTGTGCATGTGACAATTGACCTCAGGAATACCATTTAAAATACACCCCAATAAATAATCTTCGGAAGTGCAGACTACCATTGCCTCGTGCTCTAAACTATTCGGCGGAGGTTTTGGACGCGGGCAGAGAACTCTTTGAAGGAATGTATTGTTAAAATTATTACTAAGTACTACTCAATTATAATCAATATTCACTCGGTTTCTGGCTATCATTATTATTATTTAAGTATTCTACTGGTTAGGATAGGTTTCCAGGGAGTACTTAAGAAGGATTCTAGGAGCCTTCCCCTCCTTCAAGCATTTCCGTCTTCAATTTACACTAACAGCTCACTCCCTTTAAGGCCCACTCCTGTAAGGCCCACTCCCTTTAATTCTATAAAAAATCTTATTCTTTTCCTTCCTCTCCCTCTTTTACCCAACATTCTACCCTCTAACACTGTTTTCAACATCCCTCCTCGCTCAGTACTCCCCCCCATCTCTAAGTTCTGTCTCCTCCGTACCTCATCTAAAAGCTGCCTCTCCTCACCCACCATGTCCAGCACTTCGTCGTTCCACCTCCTCTCCGTCCATTTCAACCTCTACATTCTTCTCCGCACCCACATCTCGAATGCCTTCAATCTTCTCTCGTCTTCCTTCCTCAATGTCCACGTTTCCGGACCGTGGAGAACTACACTCCAGATCAGACTCTTCACTAGCATTTTCTTTAAACTCTTACATAACCATCTTCTCATAAGATAACTTAGGACATGTGCTGTATAAATTTCAATTTATCTTTCTGCCGTCATTGCTCCATTTAAATGGTTCATATGTCGCATATTACCTAGCTTCTCGGCGAAAGACACATTGAACATGATTGATCTTAGTCCTCGCAGAACGGGCAAGTGGAGCCTAATGCCCGTCTCCTCGCCTCTCGATGCCGCGCTGCGTTTGCGTTGCCAAGGGTCTTCCACACACACGATGCTCATTGATTTGCGGCTAAACGGTGGCAGATACGATGCAATTGACAAAATGCCTGCCATGACTAGGTAAAAAATATTGATAATGAATATACAATTATGATTTTTTTTTTCAATCCTCCCCGCATGGAAGGCCATGTCACACGGATGTGGATGTAGGTCGGTCGGAGTCGTGATATATTGAGGTCTAGCAACCTATTTTTAGTTATGCTTATCCCTTGTGAGGTTTATGACGGATAGGCGGGACAGTTTACCTCCAGCAATAAGTGGCCTAGTGTGTTTGGGGTGTGATGGACGAACTGGTGTTCAAAGCTATTTACATGTGCGTCTAAGGACTGTGGAAAAGTGACTTTTGAGTGAGTTAGTGGAGTATTTTAATTATTTCTTTGACTCTCAATGGTTGCTGAATGTGTAAAAGTATAGAAGTCAAAGGAATTGTTTGGAATACTGTTTAAAATAGGTCAAAGGTTGACTCAGACGTCTCAAATGTTTTTGCTTTTGAGCTAGATTCTAAACGTTTTTGAATGAGAAAATATATCCTGAAAAAATCTATTCCTCCGTTCCGTCCTTACGTTCATGCCGTAAGTGCATTCAATGTTAATATTTTCCGCCGCGGCGCACACCACTGACACAGCACCAAAGCACCTGACCATCCATCCACTCGCGCCGAGCCACGAACGCACCCTCCTCCACTTCCCTCCGCACAAGACTTCTTGGGCGATGCTGTCCTTGATTAGGAGAGAGGATAAATTGCTGCTTTTCCCAGCTCCCATCACCTCCTCGCTCCGTCTCCTTCACTTCTCCACCACCCCTGCTCTCTTTTTCCACCCTCATTAACCCCAGCATTTATCTCCGTCCACCACTTCCCCAAACTCCTTCCTCCGCACCCACCTTCCCAATCTGATTTCGTTCCTCTCTTTTCTCTCTCTCATTCATTCGCTCTTCCGACCGATTCCGCCAAACTCCAAGTTTTCGATTTCCCACGAGGAATCGCAAGCATCCATCCGTCCATGGGAAAAATGCTTTCTCTCTCTCTATCGTGTTCGAGAAAAACAATATTTCACGCCTTCAGGGTGGCCTAATTGACTAATTGAATGCCTTCCAAAAATAAAGCGCTTGCTACGCCATAAAATTTCTCTGAGAATTGTTTCTTTTCAGATTTTCTTCCGTCATGAATACTGCTCCATAAGGTGAGATTAAAAAAAAGGGTTTCATTTCAAGACCCTAAGTAGCCGTTAGGCAATTCACATGCTCCTTTCTCGTTTACTGCGCTCAAAATGTTAAAAGTAAACAACAAATGAGTTGGAGCGATCTGAAAGCAAAGTGTCTCAACTTGATGACAATATCAAAAAAGCATTCATCCAAAAGCACATATGTATCCCTCGATATAATCAGATAAATAGTAGAATAGTTTAGTTTAAATAAAATTGTGAGAAAATATCCAAACTAAAGCGATTATTAATAACACAGTCCAATTTTTCCCTTTTCTGACGCATTTCAGGGTTGTGTCTATAATTTGGTATGCATATAAAATAAGCAGAATTTGATACAATTTTCAGTAGAGATAATATTCTTAGCTTGGACATTATATCTTGGAAAATCGTGAACAGGACATTTAATTGAATAAGGCCCACAGGAAGTTGGGTTCAGATAATTTCTTTCTATTCGAGAAACTTAATTCGCCATCGCTCCGTCGCAGAGGAAGGGACGGTTTATCTCTGTAAGAGCTGTGATTGTGAATTTCATTCAGAAGGATTCATTTTACCTTCTTTTCAACAGTTGTTAGGCATGACTAATTTTTTCGACATTGATAAATTGCCTGCTTTCATTCTTTAAATCGATTTCGCCTTCACACAATGGGCTTTCAAGATAACTGAAATGCAGACAGCGGACGTTTCAAATTGTTGACGAGTTAGAAAGAGGTCAATTTATTTGGATTCCCAAATGGACGCCTCTGTCAATCTTTTAAATTTCATTATGCTGAGAACCTTCTTTTCCTATACCATTATAGCAAGAATGTGTAATCAACTCTTTCGTTCCTCCTGAATTTAGCATAAAATTGAATTTAGCACTGAAATTAGCACTGAATCAAAACAGGGAAAATAAAATAATATACGATTAAGACAACAAAAAACCAATCGAAATCCGTGCAATTCACATAATTATATATAAAAAGTAGTTCTTGACGGAACTAGCTCTGATGTTGTAAAAGTTACATCAGGTGTTCCCCAAGGAAGCGTAATCGGCCCCCTGTTGTTCGTTATACATTAATGATCTCTGTCTCCGCATTGGCAGTAAAATACGTTTATTTGCTGACGACGCTGTCATCTATCGCGAAATTAGTGATCACTCAGACTGTGAAATTCTATCATCTGACTTAAACAACGTTCATTTGTGGAGCCAAGAACGGGGACTCGAACTTAATCTGAGCAAATGCATGGCGGTACATTTCTTGCGGAATTGGTCCAACTCTAACCATGTTTATGCAGTGGATGGTATTAACATAAAGGTAACAGGCGAAGTGAAGTACCTGGGAGATACGATAGCCTCGAACCTCACGTGGGGAACACATATAAAGAATATTTGCGGCATAGCCCTCAAGAAATTAGGATTCGTCAAGCGTATTGTGGGAAGATTTTCGGATGAGAAAGTAAAAGAAAGGTGTTATTTCGCACTCGTCCGACCGCACCTTGAATATGCAGCGAGCGTATGGGATCCGGTGCAGAAAAACTTAATCCGCGAACTGAATAAAATACAAAGGAAGGCTGCGCAATTCGTCAAAAACTGCTACGGGCGTTCATACAGTGTTACCCAGATGTTAAGCGAATTAGGCTGGGAGCCGCTGGAGACTCGGAGGCTGCGCGCTAGGCTTAAATTGCTTGAACAATTGAGAATGAATATCTTTAAGAGCGACACAGAGAACTTAATATAAGAGCCACACTAAATATCCAGGTCCGATAGAAGCGATAAATTAAGAGAGATGTTTTGCCGAACGGATATATATGGGAATTCGTTTTTCCCCCGAACCATAAAGGACTTTAATAAACGCTAGTCCCAACTTCATTAGAGCACTTCATTTTTTTTAGCTGTAAACGGCTGGTGTCCTAACACCCCCTGCCACACGCTTTTTAGGCGGCTTGCGGGGTATTATGTAGACGTAGATATCTTCCTATATGGTCCATAAGAATCTACGATTATGGTAAGAGTCGTCAACACCTGCTATTGACCAAATTATAGAATTTATGTCAGGGTACAAGTATCAGGGTACTTTACTTCAATGGGCAAACGTCAACACTGAGAATAAAAATGTGGTTAAAATAAAAAGCGCACAAAAGTAATCCAGGTGAATGCCTAAATGTTTTACGAGAAGATATACAATTCAAAGGTGAGAAATATTGCGATCTCTTCCTCCACCTGCTTACCTACCGAGGCTTCCACACCATTGGATGAATACAACGATGAAATGGTATGACGATTAAGAACCTCCTCCAAGTGCCTTGATTTCGTAAGGTTTAAAGATTCGGTTCCATTTCACAAATTGAAGCAGTTTTTCTATAAAAAACAGAGTCAGCAAGACGAAAAACCTTGACGAATTGGTAAAGATGGAAATATGACCGAATGTATTTTCCTCAAGATAACTACACCCATTATCTACCCTAAGGTGAACTTTTTGGAGCCGAAAAATTGCTCCGTCGAGTTCGCGCGATTTAATCTTTTCAATTGGCAAAGGCTTTTGAGAGCGGTCCTCCCACACTCAAAGGGGAAAACCATGCAAAGACGAGCGGTGATCCATCTCGGCGTAAAAATGGAAAGGTTGACGAATTTGGCGCCGCTTATATATCTGGGTGGGAGGTGACGGTCCTCATTAAGGCGCGAAGCGAGTCTCTTGGATGAGGGAACGGAGGATTCCTCGCTCTCGGATCCACTGACAAGTGGATTCAAAAGGATGGATCCACGACAAAGACTTAATAAACGCTGCGAGATATTTATAAGTGCCGCATCCTTTGAAGATATTTTCCTACTCCAGTAATGGGATTCATCGCGAAAATCGAAGAAAATACGGTAAATGATAACAGACACGACAAGGCTTTGAAGAGAGAGAGCATTCTTGAGCGGCATTTCTTACTTTTTCACATGATCTTATATCCACAGAAAGTTCTACAGGTTTATCAAATAAAGTATAACGATAAATCTGAACATGTACGTACTTATTATTATAGTATTCTACCGATTAAGGTAGGTTTCCATGGAGTGTTCAAGAAGTGATCTGGAAGCCTCCCTTTCCTTCCAGCACTGACGTCTTTAATTCACTGTAAGGCCTAACCCCTTTCAATCTATCTAAAAATCCTATTTCTTTCCTTCCCCTCCCTCGTTTCCCTAACATTCTACCCTCTAACACCATTTTCAACACCCCTCCCCGCTAAGCACTAACTCCATCCATACCTTCTGTCTCCTCCGTATCTCATCTAAAAGCTGCCTCCCCTCACCCACCATGTCCAGCACTTCGTCGTTCCTTTTCCTCTCCGTCTATTTCACCCTCTTCATTCTTCTCCATACCCACATCTCGAATGCCTCCAATCTTCTCTCGTCTTCATGCACGTACTACAGGGACTTAAACCGAGATTAAGGAAGTGTTATTGACTCACATCTGCTGTGGTATTCAAAGTGAGAGTCCAATAATATATGATTACTTGCAACCGACACGACAAGCCTTTCCTTATGGATGTAAGATTTTTGTAAAACTCAAATATCCAACTATGTACTTTTATAAAGTACTTGACAACCCGCTACCAAATAATTTCTCCCTGAGCACAAGCCACTAACGCTTAAAGCGGTATTCTTTATTTACACTCAACGAGGAAGGCAAATCAGTAATTTATTACTATATCCTTAAAGATAAAATGAATATTTCCGGAAAAGTTGTAACCTTCGGTGAAATCAGGAAAATAAATAAACAACAAACCGAAGGTAATTACATAAGATTGTGAATTTTGAAAGTTACAGATTTTCCGTCGCGTGATCTGAACAATCACCACGCCTGAGATAAGACAACGCAAGGCATTCCGTTTATTTGAGAAAATATAGCACAAAAAAACATTGTGGAAAACAAGGGTGCAAATACGTCACTCGCTCCAGGGAATTCGGGTGGTGAGAGCAAGCGAGAAGGGAGATAATCGAGAATAATGGCCTTTGAAGAAACTTTCAGGGATCCATTACCAGGAACAACCTCATTCGCCTAAAAAACTGATGTCAATAAAAAGCAGTACCTAAAAAAATGAGTGAAGCATTTCGGAGTAAAATTTGAACAGACTTCCAAATGCAAAACCGGTTACGAATATTTAAGTCCCCGATTTCGGTCTTGCACTTCAACCCAGAAATTTTGAAATTTATTTCTGCCACGCGGTCCACAGGATTCAAGTTTCTTCCAACCACGCCATAAGAAAGACGTTTTGTCGATTAAAACTTATTAGCAGTTTTTCACAAACTCATATATTCCCCAGACCGGTTTCCCAACATTTCGTATCATCATCTGGTGACAAAAGTACGAAATGATAATTCTACCTGACTATAATACGAAATGTAAGGTAACCGGCAGTGTGAATAAAATTCTTGGTGGAAATTTGTAGATAACTTTTAATTTGCAATACGATAGAATTCCATCAGATTAGGCCTGAATCAATTGTATATATAAGAAAGGATTTCACTGCTATGGTGAAAAGTCATTAGGGAAGCACAAAATAACGGTGATACAAAGGGATGGACTTATTGGAGGCAAGTAAGCCATATTTGAAACAGGAACGAGGACTACGGCATCTCAATTGAAATAATCCACAGGCGACAACAAGCCATTATAGCAGAAACAAGCACAAGCAGTGATGATGAAGATGATAATAAGCGAAGTACGAGATATTTGGAAAGGCACATGCGGTTGGGCAGATGTAGTTAACCGGAGAAGTCATACAAAGGTTAATTAAAGGATACGCAGGAGTACAGAACTCCCGGGAAATAATAATAGGCATGTCTGTTCTCAATATTCGGGGAAAGTCTGCTCTTTAAGCACACTGCACCTTTCAAGGTGACCACCAGAAGACACGGATTGAGATCGCGACCGTGGAATCAACAGAATACCTTCGCTAACTTATGTTATACTTGCAGAAGAAAAAATTTTGGGATAAGAAGTACTACTCACGCAGTTGAACTAATTGAAGCTCCTGTTAGACAAGGAGAAACCTATAGTCAGGCATTATCAATGATCAAGAATTCTCACATTAGTTAGAAACAGTTCTCCACTCATACTTAAAAAGGTGTGGATCGGGTCGGTGTGGTGGCTAGAGTGTTGGCTTCCCACCCGGCGGTCTAGGGTTCAAATCACAGCAGTGGCAGAGAATTTTCAGAGACTGCCCGATCCCTGCTTGAATGTTGTGTGGAGGACATTTCAAGCGCAACATTCCGTCCATCGGATGGGACGTTAAGCCGTGGTCCCCTTGGCGCCTTTCGTTAAGAGCAAGCTAATGCCGACGCCGGGTTTCTCTCCACCCTACCTTACCTACCCTTCCCTCATGGCGCAAATGACCGCAGCTGTCCATCGCCTCCTCCTAATAACATACCTTATAAAAGTGGTGTTAATTTCGTTAAATTGCACCTGAAATAACATGATTTGAGTAAATTTTATATAAGTAACTTCTGACCTCGAAGGCTTAATGTGATTTGTCACCAGGCATGGAGACAATAAATCGATCGATGCCGTAACGCCACCTTTAATGGATTCGTCGAGAGTGAATGGGATATGGAAATCAGAAGAATAGCCTGAGGGGGTAGAATGTGGGGAAGGATGCAAGGAAGCGATGGCGAGTGACGACGAAAGGGAACGCAAGAGGATAACAGGAGGAATAAGCTGGCAAAGGAGAGGAGAGCGAGTGAGTTATCGCGCTGGGTGGCGAAGAAGTGATGGATGAGGTACCACAACTGACCAAAGTTTGGCTTCCGTGGAACACGAAAAAAATAAATACATAACGCCAAAAAATATATATATATACACGCGTACGGTAAAAAAAGAAAACCCCATTCATTCAGTTTTTCGACGGCGAGGACACGTTATTTATCAGGGGCGATCTCAAAAGTCATCTCGTGCTGGCCTCTCCTCTCCCCTCACCGCTCACGCATTCTCCCACCAATGGCGAACGCGGTGGCGATTCTTCACTTTTCCACGGCATTATCTGCGATCCTCGTGGCTTGAACAAAAAAGGCTGCTAAGCTAGGTCCAGTCATTCATTCTATTCCACTCCTAACCTTCTTGTAACGTGCTGTAGAGTGCCCCTCCTTTCCTCACTTAGTACTCGCTCCAGCTAAACTCTCCTCTCGAAGATTCCTTTCTCCGTCCATCCAGCTATCAAAGTGAGATATGGAATCGGCAAACCTACTCAAAAATATATTACATTAAACTCGTGACGTTTCCATTATTCATGAGAATCATTACATTGAGTGGATACAAGATTCCAATCGAAATATACATTAAGAAAACAAATGCCTTCTTGGTTTCAACACGTCGAAAAAATTCTGTGACGAGGTGTGAATGATGAGGGAAGATATGATATTTGCCGTCGAATCATTTACGTGAACTTTCCAGGGTCTCCCATCGGGTAAATAGGACTATCTCCGCTCATCCTTAAAAAGTTTTATGAACCAATGACTTCAGGCGAGATGCCGGTTGTGGCTTCAGCATTCCATATGGCGAAACAAAAATCAGAGCTATATAATGAATTACTATCGAAAAATGATTAAGGAAGACCTTCAAATCACAAAAAGACAAAGAGTGGGGAGGGGAGGATTATTCTTCTCCGTCCGTGGAAGGTGGTTCTATTTAAAACTATACAATCGGCCAAACGCCTCCGGACTCAAAAAATTAACACCTAAAATAGCCCATAAATGTCGTTCAAAGAATCCCGACTGGTACAAATCATTAATATAATAGCGTAGTCATCAGCGAGACTTTCGTCACAGAGGGGAAAATTTCTACGCGGAGAAAACCGAGAAAATATTTTTTTTCCAGCCTTTATATCAACTCACCAACCTGTCTGTTTGTCTGGTACAAATCTTGTAACTGAAATTTGACTCACTTCCTGTGAAGCAAAAACGCTGAAATTTTGCACACTACTTCATTTCCGATGACAATACATGAAAATATAACTTTTTCTCTCCAACCCCCCTTTAACCACCCCCCAGTCAACCTATAGCCCCCCAAAACATGTTTTTGATCTAAGAAGTTCCAAATGGTCGATTTTCGTGTTTTGCGACCACAGTAAAAGTTATCCACCATAAAATTTCCCATCACCATTCACTGAAAATTTAATAAATATAGTGACTTTTTTAATACGTCACTTTTGGTTTTTCGGGGTCACTGAGTTTTTTTGCTTTGTGTCATATATAAACGTTGCTCATCCCCTGTAATCTAAATATAAAGGCTGGTTTTAAAAAAAAAAAAATTTTATAAGAGCTTATTTATAATCAATTTCCCCGTAAACAGCACATAGCGGCCTTTTACAACGAGGGTTTCCTATTAAGAAAGTACAACACAAACATCCATGCCCTGGATAGTGATCACCTACCCAGGCGGGACTCGAACCCACGACCTACGGATTGGCAGGCGAGGCGAAATATGACATAGACATCTTCAAATTTACGCCGTGGAAAACTTTGAGTCAATATGAAATACAATTTGTGCTCACCAAAAGTTGCGTCTCTCCGAACCATATGTAACCCATCGGAAAATTACCTGCAAAGAAAGGAAAAATTGCTTAGTTGAATGTTTTGAAGACAAGTTGAGGATTACCTACACGTAATATAAGATATCAATGCTTGAGTGTGCTAGAATTATAAGGATGAAATGGAACGACCTAAAAAAACATGCGACAAAGTCAACCCCCAACTGATTTCTTCAAATTCCTGAAATTATGCATGGAAAATGAAACAAGCTTTAAATTCCATCCAGCTTTACACTTACCTCAATCAATCTATTTGAACGACTAAGCGATATTTTCAAGTTTTCAATGTTGTCAGTTGGCTCCCCCTTTGCAACGATCAGTTCAAAATTGACATTGTGGGAATTCTATCACTCTTACGAGTAATGAAGCTAATCATGCTTCATATCCACACTTTTTATTTCAAAAAAGATTCGATTTTTATCAAAACATAGTTAAGGAATAAACTGGGAAAATTTTGCTGGTCAACTTCTACATTGAAGCCCAAGAAATGAAATGTAATTCGCCTGGAAAAGTTAATTTTATTTAACCCAAAACGGGGTTCAAATGCGTCTTCTTGCAACCTCCGGTTCGGGGTTTACTCAATTCAGTAACTAGATCATATTCCTATGAAGTATTGATTATCGATTTTAAATTATTATATGGCATTTTTCTCTCGACCACCTTGAAGTGACAAACTCAAGTTCTTTCATTTTAATGGGAAGTACTTTGTACCATTCTATATGAAAAATACAGTTCATTGTTAAAAATAAGAGTGCTTACTCAAATTCCTTTTTGTTAAGTCCAAAGTGTAACGAGGGTGTAGTGTGAAGAACTGTTGAGCACACTCAGAAAGGAGGGACAAAATCCAAAACCTCCCTCTCAACGCTTCTTTCTCTTCCCATTAACTTCTCAACTCTTTTTGGAAAATCTTTCTTTCCCGCATAAAAGTAACTCCACCCGGACTCAGAAATTCAATCGAAAAAATTCCTTCAAAGAATGTTGGGAGAGGCCAAAAAGAAATTCAAGTTGAGCAAAGCCATATGATGTCACAAAGGAAAGTGAATAACAATTTCTTTTGTAGTGAGGGATTATTTTTTCGAGTTGGGAAAATAACGATAGAATTACATTTCGTTTATTTTCCAACGACTTCTCTGCATCGTTTGGATTCCAATACGACAATCAGTAAACAGCATAACAAAAGTTCAAATACTTTTCGTTCCTCAGGCAAATTGTTTTTTTTTATTCCTTCGGTTAAAAAAATATTTGCAGCCTTGGTAAAAGTGAGGCGGTTCAAGAAAAAGAAAATAAAATGAGATTAAATAGAAATATGCCTTCTAATAATTTCGCTTTACGAGCAAAATTCAAATTTAAAACCGTATATATGTAACAGATTCCTCCATTTCCTACACTCTTCCATTATGCTGCCAGATAACAATAGCTCAGACAATTTTGAAAATTTAAACGCTTGAGCGATTTTATTGGTCTCAGTCAATATTTTTCTATTTATCATGTAATATGAGAATGGAAAAGGGGCGACAAGGCTGGGTAATTCGAAAAAATACTATACGGAGCCTAACCAAACTAGCAAATGCCATATGAATTAACAAATGCGATACGTAAAACTAGGTTCAACCGATTCAGGTAAATTCAATAACATTCCCAGTGGAAGTTCGACATAAAAGGTAGTTGCACTTATCCACAATTATTTAATGCGCATCGGATCACAGAGCTATTATATAATGTCTTGCACCAGATAATGTACTCTATGAGCCGACACGCGTCTTGCGCATTACATAATTGTGGAATAGTAGTAGTAGAATTTCAATAAGTAACACTACCTTAAACGGAAGAAAAACTTTACTATAAGGAATATTGAGTAAATATTAGTAGATAACTTAAGTATTGCAATATTTAATGACGATTCAAAATATAGCTATTCAGCCTATTTCTCATCAGCAGAGCTACGTGAAAATCGCACTTTCATTTTTATTTTATCGCACTTTCAATAACAGTTTATCGCATTTTGTAGCGTCCAATTTTTCATTTTCATAATGTGGTAGATGACGATAAAATGTAGTGAAACACATTTATATGACAAAATACAGAATATTTTAAATAATTATGCTGTAGAACAATGATAAATTAAGGAATAAGACATATAGTGGCGGAGGTGTAGCTTGCCCGCGCCCACTGGTAGCTCGCGGCCACGTAAGAGTCCCAACCAACTAGTAGCTGGCCAGTTGCTCACATGCTTTAAGCGGTGAGTGTCGGCGGAGCATTTAAACTGCGCTCGGCACAAAATGTACGAATTTTACCGTTGAAAAGGCAAATTTGCGTAAAAATATCATAGAAGTAAATATCATCATCATATATATCAACATAAATATCATCGCATCTATGTCGCATTTATTTGCGCACATCGCATCTATATCGCATTTATCGCATTTGGGATTTTCACGCATCTCTACTCATCAGGTTGTCTATTTAGATTTGATCTTCCCGGTATAGTTAGCTCCACACGTAGTGAGTAAGAAACGACGATGGTTTCGCACAATTTGCAAAAACAGGAGGCAGTATAAAAGTGAGAGAAAACATTTTTTATGGATAGGGCATGAGTACGTGGGCGATAAAATCCCGGGAGAAACCAGAAAAAGCCCTCTGGAGAAGGGAAACGGAAGAAGTGAATAAGACATTCAATATCCGATTTCCATAAAGCCAAACAAATTCTCTTTCCAGCGAAGAAGGATGCTTTCACTCCAAGAGATAAATTGAGATGGCGGGGAAGAGTTGGGGGGGGGGAGAATTCCACCCGCGGAATAAGTTAACTTTCCAAAAAAGATGAATAGGAGGAAGCCAAGTAACGAAAGCGATTATGAAGTTTCCCCAAGCTCTACGTCCTTTTGCGCTCAGGAAACGAATCTGGAAAACACCGTTGTGATTCCACGTAAATACACTTACGCGATCCCAAGAAAGAAATTGTTTTGAGGAAGAAGTAAAATAAGTTAGGAAAATAAAAACACGAGGGTGAATGAGACAATGTTTTTTTTTCTAGATACGTTGAAAACGGATGTTTGGATGCAAATAATCATATAACTACAGTCTCTCTTATCGCTTTCGCGAAGGGACGAAAGCTCACGCAAATAGATCAATTTTATCGATATGATTCCGCGATTCTTACAAAAATTTAAGGAGTTAGAAGGAGAAATATACGATTGATATACACTCCCGCGGCGGCAGTCAGTAATACTTAAACGAGTAATGACACACCAACGAGGGCAGTTTTTTTTAACCTCCTAGCTCAGCTGCGTTCTTCTTTTACGCTCAGCAATCCAACCAGTACCCTCTGCTATGTGCAGTCACAAATTAAGAATCCTTAGAATAAATGAGCAACGTGCGAGAATTATGTCCGCCGAAGATCGAGGCGTTGAAACGTCAAATGCCAGCAACTCGTGACTTGATTATGGTCCAAGAGGCAAAGTTTTAATCGCGTAAGACAAGTTCTTATATTCTTATTGTACGTTTAGTAGTATTCGAAAAAAATTCTAGCGCAAAATCCCATATGTTTACACGCTGCAAGAAATAGGAAAATACCAGTAAGAAATACATTTTGTAGCAAAAACAAAACAAACAACATGCAATGGATTTCCAAAGTAATTACTTTTTCTCTTCGCCGGAAAAGTTCACAACATGACAGAATTTTATCTGTTTCGTATCTTTATACTACGCACTGCACTCAATCTAATCGGACCTATCCCTTAATTCTTTTCTCTGGACTTTCAAATCTTTGGATATTTCAAGATTTGATGCAATCATCATTACCTCTGCCTCTTGCCTAAACCATTGACCTGTTTTCGTTCCTGACAGCGTGGAAACATTGGGATTTTGCGGGAGAATTTTTTGTCGAGTACTTCTAAGCGCACAGTGAGAGTATAAGAACTTGTCGCACGAGTTGAAAGCTTTGCCTCTTGGACCATAATCAAGTCACGAGTTGCTGGTATTTGACGTTTCAACGCCTCGTTCTTCAACGGACATAATTTCCGCACATTGTTCATGTAAGAGAATAATAGTCCCCGGATGGTGGGGACCGGAAAAAATTGTGACTCAATGGATCTGCCTTTGACGGATAATATAATGGAAGATAACGATCAAAACGCTTTGAGGTCCAGCATCGCGTAGCATAAAACCAAGGCAAACTTCATAATGCGCATTAAATCCTAAGGAATACTCATCTCACAAGTTGCGTCCACGAATCGAGAAGAGAAAAACTTGGAACGGATATTTCATTATTTAAAAAAGCCAAAGTTCTAGTCGCACGTAGATAAACACTAAAAATATTTCATCGAAATCTATAAGGTTAAAAATATGCAAAGCAGTACAGACAAATTAATATCCCAATAAAGAGCCGTAGGCATAACAATTATGTATAATACATTTCCAGTGCAAAGATTTCATTAGAGATTTAGAAAAATGCAGCTGGAATAGTCTATATCGATAAAAAAAAGGTTATTGACTAAAAATAGGTACTTCCCAGCTTTTACTTGCATGGATACATAACGAGTAAATCGTGATAACAGCTTGCCAAAGACAAATGCGGTACTGTTCACAACGCGTTAAAAACAGGAATGATTAATAAAATCCATCAAAGAAATCTATGGTCTCTTTAAAATCATGATGGGACAAAGTGATTTTATAAATTCGTCGAGAAGTAGATTTTTTCAATAGAACCAGGAAATTCGAAGATGAAGTTCAAAGGAGCCAAATACTTACTAAATAATTTGATTTAAAAATTCTATAGAATAAAACTACAATCCTCAAATTGATGTCAATTTTACCACATTCCGGAGCGGAAATCTCAAAGGAAGAAAATCAAAATGTCCTTTGGAATAACAAGGACCGCTAAAAAATTAAATAAAATAGAAAATATGCGATTGTCCCTCCATGTCAAAGGAAGGCAAATAAATAGAGTCGCTATCACAAAGAAAGGTAGAGAGAAAAAAATCACAAGAAAATCCAGTAAAATATGCGATGAGCTCGGAAGGAAACGGGAATGTCGAAAATTGGGTTAGGCAAAGTAAGATCAGAGACTGAGGAGTCGCTAAGAGTCACCAAGGTGTAAGATAGGTGCAGTAAATGTGTAAGGTAAGACCCGAGGTTTTCAAGAATTTTGAAATCAGAAACTCCTTAATACTCACAGGAATACATGAATATTTCATAATACTACCTGGAGTGGAAAAGACAAATCCCGTGAAGAAGACGACAAAAATCTATTTCCACAGTGAATTCAAAGGAAACAAATATTATTTACGAGATAACAGCAGTGATATTGTTTTTCTTTTAAGGTAGGAGTATAATAACGGTATTTATCCATCAAAAGTAACAATAAAATAGGCTTCCTAGCTTATGTTTGAAAAGCATTTTTACGTTTTTTAAATATTGTTTGAAATAAAATATTGTCCGTGTTTTTAGGATGACTGAATGAAAGAGGGCTTTAGTAGGTATAAAAAGTTGTGCGTGAGTTTACACTTTCCTGGCGGACTGAATAAATAAATTTTTTAGTTGTTCCTAAAAATGATCGGAAATCAATTAATCGGGTTTAAAAGGCCCTCATTAAAATACTATCATTGAAAAGTTTAAATTTTTTTTGACTTTTAATAATTGGGTCTTTGTTTCCTTCATCAAAGAAAAAGAAAGGCATTGATTGCGAGACCTACTTTTTCAATTTTAATTAAACTATAAAAAAGCTGTTAAATTCTAAAAATATTGCTTTATTTCATAAATTTAACTGTAAAATGTGAATAAATGTTGGGTGATAAAACTTTAAACCATCACAATTGGATTCAGCAACTTTAAAAACATAAGAATAAGGTATTTTCAGCAGAAAAGTTTTTTCATTGTTGGCCCGTGTAATCAACCAGGACTGGCAAGGAGTTATGCTATGAAATCACTTGACCTCATATTTCCTTCCGGAAGTTTCACTGCATAATATCAAAACGACCAAGAGACACAAAAACTGAACGATTAAACTGATATTGGAACTTATGACTTAAAATTAAAACCTTGTATTTTGTCCAGTCTCTGATAAGATATTCATCCTATTTATTAAAGCCATCAATAGTTTATAAAATTGTTAAAATTAAAAGAAGTAATTAAAATTTTCAATGATAGTATTTTAACGATCGCTTTTCCAACGCGACTAATCGATTTCCTGTAATTTCAGGAACGACTCATTAATTTAGCACGTCGCATATTCAAACGTATGGCGAAATTCACAGTATTTTTTTTAATTTTTCTGATGGACACATAATTAATTCACTATATTAATATGTTATCAATTCACTATATTCACCCAATATATCCTCTTTAATTGTTTTAAATATTGAAATTCCTGACTCCTAATTGCAGTGATGGCAACAAAAACTGGTCCATAGGTAGCTGTCCTTTCTTCTCCATTTCGTCATCGCTTCCGACTTCCTTGAATTATTCCCTAGCAAGTCTCCAAGGGTGAAAACGAAACTTTTGGTGCACATATTTGAAAGATTTGACGGTGGCAAACCCAAAAGGAGACCGCAGGACATCATGAACCGCGGAATAGGGTGGTTTCGTATTATTTTTTTATTGCCTAAATCGAAAGATTATTACTTCTGGAGTACGTATTTCACTCTTTTAGTTTTTTAAATGACGGTATCTATTTTTCGCGATTAAATGAAAAGTGAAAAATTTCAAGCGCGCGAAAACGCGACGGCTAAGTATGAATGCTGGGAAAACTCAGTGTGACGTTATTCTGGTTCCCGCTGCCGCAAGTGAGGTGACCTTGGGGCGAGGCTTTGAGCGCTGATACAACGCAGGATGCTAGCAGGTAGGAGAGTACCCTGCTAGCAGGTAGCGCTTGGCTTAAATAAGGATTATTATTACCCTATCAAACTAAGGAAACTTTCCGAACTTAGTTAATTTTAATGGGTGATTATTAAGACATGTTTCCCTGAGCTCTGTGCCTCATGCATGCATTAGTAATCTAGACTCGATGTAAAACTCCTATCTATTCGTGCAGAAACTAGGTCCCTGTGTCGTCACGTGGAGTGGCATCGCATGGGCGCCAATCTGGCCTTTTTCAAATGAGGATAAAATTGACCAATGCCATTCGTATAAACCGGTATTTCTAAAACCAAATATTTTGTATATTATGAATACAGTAATAGTGGGTAACGAATCGCAGTCAATGCCTTTCGTTTTCTTTGATGAAGGAAACTACCCTATTAGTTTATAGCTTTTATAATAAAAATCAACTCTAAAACAAGTTTTTGCTTAATTTTTGTGGGTGTCTAAGGAAAGAAAAGGATGGAATGCATCTCATTTTGTGACAAACCTTCCTTCACGTGAGCAGTGACGGTCAATAGGTTAGGAATCATTCTCAAGGTCGGTGATACTAACTGCAATTGTTCGTTTCAACACCTTTGAATCACAAACGAATGGCATTTCCACAGAGAGGTGTTGGATCACCCGACCAAGCACACAATTACGTTTCTTTGTGATTGAAATTACGAAGGGATACGCCAAAAGGGGATCGACATTGAAAGGCACGCGAAAGCACCTATCGATAATGCAAGAACCCCCTATTTTATCACCAGCCAGCGGAGCGAAAAAGCCGTGCAAATTGATTGGATATGGATCCCGATCGCCAGCCATCAATTTTCCAACGAAATGTTTCATTCCGGGCGAGAAATTAGCGCGTATAAAATCGCAAACGAGGAATTTCGAAGCGGGTGGATTCAACAAAAAAAACTGAATGCGGAAGTGCGCCATAGTGTGGGTATTCATGAAGTGTCATTAACCTCGAGTGCAAAGCAACATCAAACTTATGACATTAAAACAGCTAGCAGCATTTTTTCAATTCGAAAGAAAGAAAATATTTTTATTTTGTGCCGGAAAAACTGCACTAGGAGACTCCCTCAAGCGTGGTCCATTGGCTATATTATCAATTCACCGTGCCACGAGGTTACGATCAGATTAAGTCGATAGCGTGCTCAATGAGACAACAACCCAACTCACTAAATTACCTACACTCATTTGCATTCCTACTCCACACGGCAAAAAGGAGACTAGAGAAACTGCGAGTTACAACGCGAATAAAAAATGAGGAGCTTTCGCTGTGATACTAATCCCGATATCTCTGCACTAAAGAAGTCAGAAAGAATTAAAACGCAGTTGCCTAGCTATTCCATCAGTTGAAAATGCAATCCGTAGAGCCATCAGGTATTTACCTTTACATCGTAGCTACTTAACTTTGACTCACAATTTCACATTATGGAGCGACTGCGTTTTGTTCTCAGGACCTCATATTCCTTAAAAACATTCTGAAACCATGCCTTTGTATGTTCATGAGCAGTGCAATCGACAAAAATGAACAAGGGAAAAAAACTGACTAAGGTAAAAAAGTGACTGGTAAGGGAAAAAAATGGAATAATATTAAGTCAACCATTTAATGACAATGAGGAAACAGATATAAAAACAACAAAGTCATGACGAAGCATGATGATTTTCTCAGAAGTTTTTCCTGCACATATTACTAAATAATTTTCTTTTGAAAGATGAATCAGATACCTGTGTTTTAAGGACAGGGATTCAGTTAGTAATTTTAAACTAAAAGGTACATGAGGACAACTCAAAGAATTTTTTCATATGCCCAATGACAATTGGACAAATTTTCATTTGGACTAACCAAAAAAAAATGACCAAACAATTGGACACCTTAAGGATTCATATATCGCGATGGACCAGTCCGAAGTAATTTCTAGAGTCAATAAACACATCAACATTACTAACACACGGGATAACGTTAAATTAGTGACTGAAAAGCGACAAAAGTGCTCTCATATAGAAAAATGTAAAGAACATCTTCATTTCTCATTCTCCATGCATCGCACCGGCGTCAGACACTGTATGGATGTGACTCGTGCAAACTCCAACGAGTAAGCACCGCAGAAAACCTCGGATCCAGCAGAATCGAGCTCGGTCGAACTGTGGTCCCTCTCGATATGCGACATGCGCTGGCATTTGAGGGGATTTTCAAAAGGACCGCCTTCGTGATCTGGTATTCTTTTGATGACTGCAGCGCGTGAGGGGCTAGGGCGGATTGAACCACAGACCTTATCTATGGAATGAACTCGGGCCGTGAAATGCACGCTCGAAAAGGCTGAGAGAAAGATGTCGCTAGAATGGCGAAACCGAATGTGCGACGAAATGTTGTGGAAACGAAGCAGAGCGCTTAATCCGAAGTGCAATGCAGTGGAGTGAGAGGAGTAGGTCTGAATGAAGGACGTGAGAATGGACGAGGAAATTGCCGCTACTTCCTATGGAGAACAGCGAACGCTACTCAGCTTTTCTGATAGTTACATCCATCCTGTTTATTTACCCTTTCATTACAAATATCTACACCTACCGACGTGGGTAAGGAGAAGAATGCAGAAGGTGAAGTGGACGAAGAGGAGGAGGAACGAAGAAGTGCTGGACATGGTGGGAGAGGAGAGGCATCGTCTAGCTGAGTTACGGAGGAGACTGATACTGAGATACTGAGACAGACACTGAGGTATGGATGGAGCGAGTACTTAGCGGGGAGGGGATGTTGAAAAGCAGTTTTATAGCCAAGAATGTTAGGTAAACCGGGGAGAGGAATGAAGATTATGGAATTTTTCCTAGAGAGAATGAAAGGTAGTAGGCTCTATTGTGAGTTGAAGAGAGAAGTACCTGAAGAAAGGGGAGGCTGCCAGACCGCTGCTTTAAGAACTCCATGGCAACCTACTTTAATCGGTAGAATACTTTTAATACTGATAATGACATAATACCCTGCGACCCACTTCCAGGGTGTTTGGCAGGGGGTGATCAATCACCACCTTGCCAGAGGACCGCCACATGCACACCACACGGTCAAAAATACTACGTATATTGACAAAATATACGTGCACATTCATGAAAATGCAAATCTTGGCAACGATTATTAGTATTTGGTTGGTTTCCTTCATCAAAGAAAACGAAAGGCATTGATTGCGATTCCTTACCCACCATTAGTGTATTCATAATAAACAAATTATTTGGTTTCATAATTCCCAGTGAAGACGAATGGCAATGGTCACTTTTAACCTCATTTGAAAAAGGCCAGATTGGCGCCCATGCGATGCCACTCCACGTGACGTCACAGAGACCTAGTTTCTATACGAGTAGATGGGAGTTTTACATCGAGTCTAGATTACTAATGCATGCATGAGGCACAGAGCTCAGGGAAACATGTCTTAATAATCACCCATTAAAATTAACTAAGTTCGGAAAGTTTCCTTAGTTTGATAGGGTAATAATAATCCTTATTTAAGCCAAGCGCTACCTGTTAGCAGGGTACTCTCCTACCTGCTAGCATCCAGCGTCGTATCAGCGCTCAAAGCCTCGCCCCAAGGTCACCTCACTTGCGGCAGCGGGAACCAGAATAACGTCACACTGAGGTTTCCCATCATTCATACTTAGCCGTCGCGTTTTCGCGCGCTTGACAATTTTCACTTTTCATTATATCGCAAATAATAGATATCGTCATTTAATAATCTCAAGCGTGAAACGCGTAATCCAGGAGTAATAATGTTTCGATTTAGGCAATTTAAAAATTGTAGGAAACCACCCTATTCTTACAGAAAATGCATGCAAGATTAGAACAATGGAAAATAGTGTAAACGTGCGATGAATCGACCTTGTAAGTGACGCTATTAATTCTGTTAATCGAGACATCATTGCTATGCTTAATAGTACGAGGAAAGAATTACGTTTTAAATCTCTCTGTTTTCTATCTATTTCCTTTTTTTCTTCTCGTGTTCACGTCTAGCATAGTACAAAGCTAAACGAAGGATACCTACGTTTTATGTCATGTGTGAATATACATACAGTTAGTTTATAAAAAATGCATACAGGATAAGTTAAATTGTATTAGGCAAGATGTGGCGGAAAATCATAGAGAATGAATAAAATATAATTTCGTTCCGTCCACTTTTTTATTGTACAAATTAACATCGCGTATCCATTGATAGCGTAATCACCAGATGGTTTAGATAATAAGATATTATTAGATTAGATATTTTGATTTATTACTACTAAGATTACTATTCAGAATTGGATGCTGATATTTATCTAAACGACCTTGCTCAGACAGTATGCGTCGATAGGTGTAATTAATTTTATGCAATAATAAAAAAATGGAGAAACTGTGGATACGTTTAATTGAATTCAAACACATCAAATTGAAAGCATCACGCATGTGTTGCTCGAATATTCACACTGCAAGAACACGAAAGAAAACAAATATTTTTAAATGAAAGGATTAGTTGATGGACGACTGCAGTGGAGAACTGCGTCAAACAAGTCAAATATTTGTACATCGCTGAGAGCGAAAAATGCCTTCAGTTCCGCTCAAAATAATACCACATTCAACAGACATTGAATTTCAATAGCAGCTATCCCGCAATTTGTTGTAAGTAACATAATCCTCTTAATTATCAAATGACGTTCCAGTCTTCGAGCCGAATATATAATCTATTTCTTCGAATATATAATCTATTTCTGTATTGTATGGTATTTGTTCTTCGGTGGATTGCCATGATATAAATAAATGTATGATTATATGCAATCATTATCCCCAAGTGAAATGCGGGCAGATGGGAAATGAAACCTAATTTTTCCACTATTTTAGTGTGATAGCGGATATTTCTATAATTATTACTTTTAAAATTGCTACAAGCACATAACCGGTGATAACATGAAGTAGGCCATAAAATATACATATAAAAACACTCAATTCCGTCGAGTCCCTTAATATTTTTCCAATTGATATAACGATATTATTTTTACTTGGAGATGGACCAGAAACCTTTTGAAGGCAATTCGTTCCATTTTAATATCGTCCTATTAAAGGAGGAAATTTTTTTTATACCGGTCCTTTTTGACGGTGACTTTAGCTTGAACTGGTTTTCTTCACTGATTACACATGTTTCAATATTTAAAATTGGAGGTTACAGATGACTAACGATTAATAGTACAGCCTGTATGATCTTGTTGAATTTGTATTGAGGCATGCCTCGTTGCTTTCAATGATGATGGTCATCTCATGGCCATCAATGGCATTCAATGAATAAGTGCCGCAAAATTCGCTGTTGCTATTATCTTCCCACGCTCTTACTCGTGATAGAGAAGACGGATGTGAGTTGGACAAAGGTTAGAGGGAAATAGGGAGGGGCGAGTTTAGGAGTGAAGACTACAACGTGCGGGGTCAGTATCTACGGAGCGGCGCAGATGGGTTATAACGGTAACCTGGCGATGTGCCGTTCGTTTTCACGGCTCGCTCGCATCCCGAGATCACGATTCGCAGCCATCAAAGGCTCCTTCCTTCTCATCCGCCCCCCACCCCTTAACGACGCACCCCCTCCCCATGGACCATTCTCTTCTTCCCAGCCTCCCAACGCATATGCCCCCAACACTCCTTCTACAACCCACGGCATGAAACGGATGCTATAACGCCAATCGCCAAGAGATGAACATCATTATTATTGAAAGCAACGAGGCATGTCTTAATACAAATTCAACAAGATCATACAGGCTGCACAATAGGGTAGTTTCCTTCATCAAAGAAAACGAAAGGCATTGATTGCGATTCTTTACCCGCCATTATTGTATTCATAATATACAAACTATTTGGTTTTAGAAATACCGGTTTAGACGAATGGGAATGGTCATTTTTATCCTAATTAGGAAAAGGCCAGATTGGCGCCTATGCGATGCCACTGCACGTGACGCCACAGGGACCTAGTTTCAATACGAGTAGTAAGGAGATTTAGATCGTCTGAGATTACCAATGCATGCGTGAGGCACAGAGCTCAGGGAAACATTTCTTAATAATTACCTATTAAAACTGCCTATGGTTGGAAAGTTTCCTTCGTTTGGTAAGGTATTTATACTCCTTATTAAAGCCTAGCGCTACCAGCTAGCAGGGTAGGTACTCTACTACCTGCTAGCATCCTGCGTCGCATTAGCGCATCAAAGCCTCGCCCCAAGGTCACCTCACGTACGGCGGCGGGAACCAGAACGACGTCACGCGGGGGTTTCCCAGCATTCATACTTAGCCGTCGCGTTTTCGCGCGCTTGAAAATTTTCACTTTCCATTTAATCACGAAAAATATATATCGTCATTTAAAAATCTAAAATCGTGAAATACATACTACAGGAGTAATAACTTTCGATTTAGGCAATAAAAAAATAATAGGAGACCACCCTATTATTCGTTAGTCATCCTTAATCTCTAGTTTTAGACATTTAATTCTTATTTTTATGTACTTGTATATAAATTTTTTTGCATTCGATTGTCATTACATTTTATGCATCTGATTTTCGTAACATTTAATGCATTCGTTTCTCGTTAAATATATATCATGTATTAAATTGTCAATTGGCCTCTGAAATTGGCAATATTGCAGTATGTGGGCATTTTCGATAAAATAAATAAAACGTGCGATATCGATGAAATTTGGCGCACACTTAATAAAAGGTCAAGCGTTAATTTGAGTCAAAACTTTATTTCTCATTCCCGATCTTTTAAGCCCAAACGAAAAATTTGATTTTTTCTTCAGTAGTGTCATTTTTAAATATTCTTGATAGAAAAAAAATTCTGATTTTCTTGGGGTGAATGCCATTTCATAGGTTTTCGGGCATTAATGAAAGAGAATTTTATTTCCCAAAACTAAATGCTTACAGACAATGCTGTCTTCTGAATATCAGGTTTAATGCACTGGAAATGATTTCGCATTGTTTTTTACTGACAATGAGTCATAGAGAGAGCATCGGCGATTATGAGTGGAATAAAAAGGTTTACTCTCAATCAACACTTTTTCAGATAACGATCATCCAATTAAAGCAACTTCAATTTTGAAAGAACTACAAACGACAATAGGAAAAGATCTGTAGCTTTAAGTATCTCTGCAGGAATTTTCTTAATAAATTTAGACATTATTCTCCAACTGCACCACTGCGTCAACATAAGTCATCGTCCAATGTTTGAATCGACTTAATTCCGAGGAAAACATCTATTGCCCTCAAGGCAAACATTAATTTTTATATCATCAACCAACGGAGAGGAAACCATATAAAAACAAAAATTTTATCCATCAAATATTTCCAAATTTTACTATCCATTCAACCACAAATTCTTCTCTGTCTCCATACTCAACCAACCAAGGCATTAAAACTGCCATTTCCACTCTTACACAGCTTTTTAATTTAGTCCCAACCACTCCGCGGGAGAGGCATGATATCGCCTACATTCGTTGCCAGCCATTGACCGGGCGAAACTTTTCAGGCCGTTCGTTTTCATGCATCCCAGTTTGCGCGTAACGGGAGAAAAACAAGCTCTAACGTGGACCAGTTCCGTGGGTTGCAACTGCCCGAGCGGTTTTTTTATTCGGAGAGGAAAACGGGAAATGATCAAATTTGTTTTGATGATCCACCGACAGCATTGGCACGTGAAAACGCACACGAGGGTCTCGGAATGAGCGCATTGAAGCTGGAGTCCAGACCACTTTCACCAGAACACGGGAGAGATGCTTCGGCCAAGGGATCGATTTTCATGCATCCGAACAATGAACGTTGCACAATTGAATAAAGATAAAACCTTGGATTCAATATGATTTCACACCTTCACAGTGAATCGTATTTACTGTGAATATCGTACATCAAAGTTACTCGGGCTTCGCACCACGTAAATTCACTTATAAACGCTGACGTTTTCGTGTACTTTCACGCTGTTCAGTTGAAAAAATATTTACATTCCATTCCTATAAACGGCTAATATTTTGAACTGAAAGAAAGAATTGATACTTTGAGTCGTGAATTACAGGCGAAATTGCTATTACAAGGTTTTTTAATTCTACTTGAACTCATAGAAATTACGGAGAAAATTACATTCAATCAATGAAAAATTATCGTTTCATATAAAACACATGATATTAAGTCAAAGGAAGCTGCTTTCGATAGGATATTAAATATCATCTAGGTATCAGGTAGGAAGGCATTTTACGCAGTTATTATGTAACACAATGCAAAGAATATCTTTCTTTATGAAGTTGGATATGGTAAAATTTTAAGTAATGCCTTACGGGTGATTTTTGCTTCATAATTATGCCTCTATTAATAATTAGGGACTTCCTCCTTGAAAATATGAAACCGGTCATACAAAAGTGATCTCTGATCTCATTAAAATCCAAAAATCACGGAGTCCTTACTGAAGAGCATGTTAATGAAGTGAATGAATCTTCTCTAAATAGCATGCGATTCGCAGTTAATAGAGTTTAGCTTCCTTAGCTTGTTTCGCTGCATGAGTGTATAAGGAAATTCAGACACCAAAAGTTACACGTAATGTAATGCATAAATATTAATTTGAAGCTCCATTTTTATAAAAACCGCATTATTGAAATGACCGAAAGAATCACAAAAATTGAAAAGGTAGAGATCGTGAAAGGAACTCAAATAATTAGATATTCCATTAAGTTGTAAAAAAAACTCAACAAATCTTATTCAACTTCTCAAGATAGAAGACAAAAAATATAATGAAAACAGAAGGCTCTATTTCCCATCCACAACAGAAATATTGAGCGCATAAAGGCTTTTCACGTATCTTAAAAACATTAACTGCATCCTAGCTTCTCAGAACTCATGAACTAACGTAGCAGGGCAGCTATTGTAAAGAAAGGCACAGAAAAGGCAGAAATGGGTGATAAAACAGATTGAAACAATGGAAAAGCACTCTTCTAGCAAAAGAAATAAATAGTCCAGGAAATGAAGCTCATAAAAGTGAAAAACCTTGCAATTTTTTCAAACTGAATCGATTTGCACCAAAATTTGGGATTAGACTAATTATACCCCCTACTTCAAAATCTATATCATGCCGAAGGGCGCTTTTTATTTTTTAGGGGTGAAAACTACCCCTAAAAGCTGAAACTTAAAAAATTATTTTTTAAAGCTAAATACGTGTAAAATTTAGTTTAAATTATATGTATAATAATTTTTTTTGTTTGGAAAATAATTTTAAGGTGTTTCAACTCATAATAATCAACCCTTATTGGGGGTTAATGTAAAAAAGAGTTTTCAAACTGAATCGATTTGCATAAAAATTTGTGTTTTTGTACTGATCATACCTCCTTTGAATTATTTTTCAAACCGAATCGATTTGCATAAATATTTGGGATTTGACTAATCATACCCCTTTCTTCAAAATCTATATTATGCCGAAGGGCGCCTTTTATTTTTTAGGGGTGAAAACTACCCCTAAAAGCTAAAACTTAAAAAATAATATTTTAAAGCTAAATACGGGTAAAATTTAGTTTAAATTATTTGTATAATTATTTTTTTTTGTTTGGAAAATAATTTTAAGGCGTTTCAACCCATAATAATCAACCCTTATTGGGGGTTGATGTAAAAAAAAATTATTTACCCTAAAAATAAAAATTATTTATCACATTGTATCTTCTTATTCACTTTCTTACTTCTTTTATTATGTATTCACTTTTTTCTCTCATGATTTTAATCACAGCACAGAAAAGATATAACAATAGGATAAACAGAACAAACTTCGTCATGGTAACATAAACAAATAAATGTACATTTATGTAGACATTACATGAAACACAATCAAACGGTGACTGTATGGCTTCCAGTCTTCCCACCACATGCATGCTCACAGGTCACTGTAAGCGAGAGCTCACATACTCACATATGTGTATGTATATATACATCTTATGGGTATGTGTGTTTATTTTGTAGCAAGTTTGAGTGTATCGTTAGCTTCTAACGTAAAGTACACAAAGGATATGCTGATTATGAGGAATATTATGCTCTGAATTGTGGATTTCGAATTTTTCGAAAATAAATTTTATTGGTATTTCAAACATAGCTCCATTATTTTTTATGATAGATAGTTCATTTAAATTGTATGTTGTAGGGTTTTTACTGACTACAAGGTCATGTGAATTCAATTTTTTTCGAGTCATTAATTTTGAAAGGGGGGGGATTTAAGGGTTTAAATAAGGTGGAGCTCCCTTGGAAATAGAGGTTTTAACTATCAATATCTCACCAAATATTTATTGCATAGAAAATTAAAACACACCAAAATATTTGAAAATAAAAAACCTACAATTTATTACTCTGGAATTTTTTTCATATCTCCAGTTTTTTTGGAGTTATTTTGAAAAAAAGAGCATTTTTAACGAAATTGTAAAAAATGACTTTTCACTTTTTCCTCCAATTTTTTAAAAATTTAGAGTTGTAAATTAAAAAAACTTCTAGGATCAATTATCAATACTTAAATAAAGAGAAATACTGAAGGGCATTGATCAATTTTGTCTAGTGTGGTAATAAGGAGTTGTTTTCACTGATTTTTTCGTACAACAAATTAGGGACTGATCTTATTTTTAATCATAACTCGCTCAAATTTCATGATAAAAAATATTTTTTCTCATAATAGGAAAGTTTTTTAAAAACACTTTTAAACAGATTACATAATTTTTCCTCGAAAATTACATTTTTCCCGCTATTTGGTATTGAATCTTTCAAATTTAGCGTATGACAAACAATAGATAACCATCAACAAGTTGTAGCTCGGTCCGAATTGGTCATAAAGGACATATAAAATAAGATTTTTATTTAATTTTTTGCAAGCTACAGTTTTGTAATTCACAATTTTCTAATAAAATTAATACTTTTCAAGTTATTTGTCTACAATCGATTAAAATCGTTGATTTTTTCGTCAAAAAACTGTTACTTACAATCGCAAATAACTCGAAAAATATTAATTGTACGCAAAAAATGGAAAGAACATTTTATTCTTAAAATTTATTTTTCTATTGATTCCTGTAGTCAAAATATAATTAATATTTTCCACCCCCGAGATGGGGTGGAAACCACCCCCAGGGTAAAAGCGCCCGTCGGCATTATATAGATTTTGATTCTTGGTATATTCCCTACTTATTGTGAAAATTTCAAGAAAATCGATTCAGTTTGAAAAAATTGCAAGCCAAAATGCTTCATTTCCTGGACTAAAACCCTTTTTCTCATTGTTGGATATGGAGGCACTGTCGAAGAAAAATGCTGCTCTATTTAAAGCGGAGAGAACGAAGACTTTTTATCTGATATCCACTTCAATGGGAACCAGCAACACAATGCAAGTTTTAATCATGAGGAATATTATTTGATATTTTTGCGTTAGGATTGCCGCTTTATTTACTCCAACTCAACCATTTGTAGCAAAGAAAAAGTCACCCACTCAGACTCGAATGAATCTACCCTTTTTCTCCAGATGTCTTTTTTCAAATATGTGCTTTCTTAAATTCTTATTTGTAAATTTCAAAATATATTGAATTAAATTTTGAATTATACGTGAAATGGAGTGGCAAACCACCAATTTCCTCCATACGGCAACACCAACCAACTGAACTCCACAATCAAACTCAATGAATCACTTACTGATCTTTGGTTTGAAAATGTATGCATTATCCGCGAATCACAAATTCTATAGTGGGTTTGAAAAGGTATGAAAATTCTGACTCCATCCACTTAAATTATTTCGAAGTAATTACGCAACTCAGCCGTAATTATGGCGTTAATGTATTTTTTTATCATTCGTCCCCCCAAACACCTCGGCCTGCTGTAATCAAAATAATTTTAAACATCCAATAAGTGTTAAATAAGAATGAGGGATAGAAAGTAAGCCGAGAAGTAATCTCATTTCGGCAGAAAGCACACTAACGAACGTTTTCCGAATAGTCCTCATAATCAAACACAAATATGCAATGTTGTAAAATGGCACTGAGTTACTCCACGCTCATTTTAGCGTTAGCCGGATCGGTTAACGCTAACATGAGTGTGGAGTTTATATCATGAACACTGAAAACTTCCACAAAGTATCGACGGAGAGGATTCCTTATGCGTTTCACCAATTTCTGTCGCACAACTTTCGGGAATTGGAGTGGCTATGTCACGTGAAGCATTGATGCACGTCGTTTTATTTCAACAGCGGTATTACGTGATCGACTCTTCGTCGTTTGCATTGAACTGCTCTACCTGAACGCAACGAAACATTCTGATCTTCTCTCGTTTAGTGTGGAAAGCGCCTACATGTTGAACAATGCTTCGTACAATAATCGTTTGACCTGAAATGTCCTTTCCTTTTTTTTCGAGGTGAACTCCGATTCGTTGAAATTCTGCGGAACATAGGTATAGCTACATGTCAAATTTGGTTTAGGTACAGTTCTTTTAATTTTTAGCAATTAAATTACACGAGAAAGGTCGCCATCAAAGTAATAAGCATTGCTAGGTAGGTTTCGGTTTGGTCGAACTATCTATACAAGCTAAAAACAACCAACTCAGGTTTTATCTTGTGGAATTTTTCAATCTTGACGATGGAAGGAAAAATCTTTTTTTTTGCAATTTTCCACGCTGAAATATTATTCTCACTATTTGAATCGGCACAGTTAAAATGTGAAGAACCCATATAAACATAATATTGAAATTTATAATTGTATTTTACAATGATGATCAACAACTTCTACAAAGTACCTATCACCCGAGACGATTTCTCTTATACAGCGAAGTCTTTGTACAGCGATAGACATCGACAAACAAAGCATAAATGGATGGCCTTGAGCAAACCATCGATTAGACCGAACAGGAAATGAAATCACTCTCTACCGATGATTCGGATTGAAAATAGCAACGAATGGCGAAATGGCCAATCACTCACTCACGGCGAATTCCGATCACGAATTCACGCTGGCCTCGCAAATAAACGAATTCCTCACAGCGGGAAGTATGCGTTCAGAGGTACCCTTTGAGCTTTCACTGAATCAGTCAAAAATTTCCGATAATTAGCTCCATGGATTCACACTAGGCATCTCTCAAAATTGACTACCCAGCACATTCTGCACGCTCCGTTCTCGAAATATCAGCACATTACATCTTCTTTCGGTGTTAAAATGGATGTGAAGGTTCAGATATGAGCAATAAATGCGTCGAAGAAAAGAGTGATTTTAATGAAAGGAACAGGAATTGGCTTACACTTGAAAGAATTACACCGGAAAATTGAAGACTATGCAGAAATACGGCTGACAAAAATAAAATCGGAAGAAAACAGTTCGTGGTGAATCCAACTTTATCTCATTCGCGCTCAGCAAAAAAACTCAAAAATAATAAAAAATTAACATGTGAATTATTGAGTTTATTTTCAAATAGCCTTGAAGGCTCCACATGTGAAAGTTTTCATCAGGCAGGCAGGATCAGAATAATCTTCAGGAAACCCTTCGGTCAAGATTCCTTCTCATTAATTCTAATTAACTAATTTGGAAAGCATTATCCTCTCAGCCTTTCTTAATTTCTTCAGAAGAAATCAATAAAAATATTATAAATACAAAAAATAAATCCCATGCATATACAGCTATATCACTTCCATATCATCTTATGCAAACTATATTCAATGTGATATAAAAGTTAAACTGGGTAAATTGGATAAAGGCTTACATCCAGGAGATCGTGGTATAATAGTGGGTAAAGCTTCTTGCCGAAGAGTCCCGGAGTTGAAAATAAAAAAAACGCCCGTGATACGAACAAAGATACTCCCAAAGCAATCCCACACACTTACCTATGTGGAAAGGAACTTCACCTCGTCCACCTAAACCAACCTTAAGTTTGAGACATTGGATGAGTGGGTTATTTCACAAGAAATAAATATGAAAGAGTATACTATGGTGAGCTTAGTTTTTACGTACAAAAAATGAGCTACGAAAATGTTAAAACGAAAAACATGCTCAACATACAAGCAATACAAAATCTTTTCTTGGGGACGGATGCTGTGATCAGGTTCTTAAGAGGAGCACCCTGTAATTTCGAAAATTCCAAATCCGTTATATTTTTGCCTCACGAAAGTGATGGTGGGGTAACGGGATGGACCCATTATCCTTGGAGCCATAAATCGCCCGGCAGAATCAGTTAGAAGAGAGATCGAGGACGCCGAATCCACAGCCAGGGGCAGAGAACACGGAGTATGCATCCGAGGATTAAGAATCGCCCGCCAAGCTCCTATCATCAAAATTCTAGTAATGGCCTGTAAAAAAATCTGAAAGCGGCTCAGATAAAAAGGAACCTACTTTTTCAGTTGAAATGGAGTGTATGGTATTTCACGTCGGTCAGAAAAATAATTCAAAACGATCACACTTTAAGCTAGTTAAAACATTGGCAAAAAAATAAATTCTGGAAAGTTATTAATAAATATTGAAGCGGGTATTTTTGTTTAAAAATATTCATGATAACCAATAAGTGAAACAAAATGTTCTCAATAGATTAAAATGCAATAATTCTTCCGAAAACTATCTCAACTATCGACTAGCTCAAAGGCGAAACACTGGTAACAGTGGTTACACAGAGTTACAATGGGAATTTCCAAATATTATTTTTCCTCTGCTGCATATGAGCGCAGATGATTATCACACGTTAGTACTATGCAACGGTGTGATTGGAGACGGTGAAGTGCAATGGACTGTCCTTATGATAAAGTCCGAGAGATAAATATAGTAATCGAACGTCAAAACAGCAGATAAAAACCACCTACTAAGCAATCCGAATTCGCGAAAGAAAGGCAATAAGAGGTCTGGAGTTGAATTATTAGGCCCGACTTCTGCGGTGTCACAAAAACAGCCCACTAGGCCCAATAAGAAGGGTACTCAAAATAATTTTACGATCCCTGGATTATATTCAAGCCCGAACAGTAGGAAAGCTCTCACAACGATCGTTTCCGCTGAGTTTCTCCGGCACAGCAAAACATTGACACCGGCAGGTTATAATGCTGATAGCTAATTGCACCGCAGCAGGCATTTCATGCTCGGGGCGTCATGAGTTGTGCTGGCTCATTTTGAGCATAAGAACGGCTCCCGGTTATATCTTCACGGCGGTTTACAGCCCGTAAAGAGTTTCAGCTCGCAAAGTCGGTAATTCTGAATGATGGCTCAGCGGTATAAAACACGACCGAGGAACGCAGAGGGAAAACATCTCCGCCGTATTCCACACTAAAAACATGATATGGTCCGCAGCATCAGTTTTCGCAAGTATAGAGCTCACCATTGCTCCTAGATTGAGTGCACATTGTAAAACATAAGAGAACGCGGTTATAGCCCTGAAATGGTAACAGTGGTAATATTGAAGAGACATGCAAAATAAAAGACTCCACGCCACACTAATCGAAAACGAAGTTGGCATATAATTATGATAGTTATTCTCAATGTAAAGACCTCATGTAAAGAGACAATTCTAATCGTCTCTTTACACAAGGTCTTTACGTTGAGATCCTCACGAATTCTGTCAAATACATGGAGATCTCAATTTGGCATTGCCCCTCTTTATTATACGTCTTCTCACTTTAAATTTTCTTTTTATAAACAACGACATAGCAACGTTCTTTCAAGCAAACAATAAACAATCTAAAACATCAACCTAGCAAAACATACATCACACACATATCGATGGCTAAGTTCTAACAACAATATCTCAAAAATAGCAACTTTTCAGGAGAGCAAAAGAAACGATTTTTATTTTTTATTCTACGCTGAAATTAAAAACCAAAAATTCATAAAACTGAAAAAGAAGCATTCATTTGCAAACAAAGAGTTGTTTTTGTATGAATTTTATTTTTTAAACGTCATTACACTTTGTTTAAGATAACTGTCTCAAACCAGGCAAATTTTGAGGTACGTGTTGTTTACAACTTGGCCATCGATGTAAAATAATACAATCAAAAACCAAAATGAACGAAATCAAATAAATAAATCGAATTGGACAAGGCACGACGTTAAAGTTATAACACATCAAGAGTCAGACTGGAAAATCCTCCACTGTAATATTCGCACGGGGAATTCTTCGACCGATATCCCAAACAAAAGACTCTCTTTCTCGCTCCTCCCCGTTTCTTCAACTATCAAGTAACAAGAGAAGTCCGGCGAGCGCAGAGAACCAGGAAGTGTGAGTGGACGGCCGTTGAGAGAGCGAAGTGAAAACGATCCTCACGACGGACGGCGATGCTCATTTTGCCCGAAAACGGAAGGCGGATGCGATTCGAGAGACGCACGATTTGAGCACTAAGTGAGAAAGGACGCGGATTCAATCGCTACGACGGCGGCGAGAAAATTACATTCACGAACAATGCAAGCGGTGAGCAACGGTGAAACCATAAACAAGAAGTCCGCTGCTCCCTTCCAGGCTGCAGAATAACAACGGATCACAAACTTCCGCCCTGAACGAGGTTAGTGATGAGAAACGCCATCGTGATGCAGTAGGAAAACTCTCGTGACGGTAGATCGGGGTCAGCCATTACCGGGGATAATGAGTGGCTTACCGGCGTTTAACCAATGGGAAAAATGTGAATTTCATGTGCATTAAATACTATAAAACTTTGCGATTTCATCTACAGAAAAACGTCAAAAAACTTTTTTACCAACCTACCACATCGATCCAATTATATTCCAAAAATGGAGTAGCATAATCTTAATAAATGGATCAATAGTAAAAAAACAGATTAATAGCTTACCAAAACGCAATTTAAATCCAAAACCTGTATTCTATTTAGTGTTTAGCATGCAAATATTGTTTTTTTCCTCATAAAAGGATGAAAAGGAAAAAGCATCGACCGATCCATTCATGAAATTTTTTCAAGCAGCCAACATATCTAACCGTTAACTTCAAGCTTTCGTGATTTTCTCAAGTGCGTCTTAACTCGGCATTTTGAATTTATCCTAATCACAATCAAATTTTGAAATTTTAATTCCCAATTTATTGCGTGCATACACTGCGCTGAATGAAGAATTTTTCTAAAAGTATAGCCTAGTAGTCAAAATCAATCCGTCCAATCGTTAAAAAGAAACTGAATGCGAACGTTATTCACCAAGCCTCAAGATAAAATTATAACATATTATTTTCAGCCGAGGAAATTTGCACTTTTTTATGAACCATTTATTTAAATCCGTTTATTTAAAGCTCGTTCCCACAGTATGTTGTTATTTCCACTTCACTACACTTTGTCCTGTTGACGGCGTAGCAGATAAAATTGTGAGGGTAACTTCTCACCTACGCTAGCGCAAAAACGCGAAAACCCAGGAGAGAGATTTTTTCGGAGCTGGCGCCGCTGAATAACGAAGAGGTGAAGGAAACCCTGACACATTGCACACCTGGAAAGCCCGAACCGAAGGGAGGAAAAAACACCCTCCAAAGTTTACAGCTAAGGACTTCGCCGACGTCACCGGCATGACGGCGGTCAGCTAAAAGTATTCCGAGAAAGATTGCTGTTTGAAAAGTTAAAAGAAGAAGAAGATTCTCAGCTTTAACCTACTTTATAAAACTTGCTAAGGTGCACCGCAGGTGCGAATGCCGTGAAAATCACTTAAAAACTGGCAAGCTCTCCGAGGAACAATTTTACATCTTTCGGAGGCTTTTTTATTTTCTTTTGCGAAAACTTGGGCCGCACATAAACCTCAGGGGATGATACATTTTGGAATTTTTTCCCAAATCCAAAGTCATCATCAAAAAAACTCAAATTTTCCTCGGAGAACCGCCCACGGAGTATGCAGCATACGGTAAATGTAGATATTTCGTGAAGGGGCGGAGAGAAAGATGAGCGGCTCAGAAAATTGGAGAACGGTCCAGAATCAGCACACTTTACAGAGCTCCAGAAAAGTAAATCATGAACACGATAAATTCTCCTCTCTTTTTAGTCATGAGCTCTTCTTTTCTATCTGGTCCTGAGCCCGTTGCTAAGGCAAAATGTTGCAGCTTTGTGAAAGATAACCCAAGGTGTTTCTTAAAAGGCACATAATTTTACAAGTTAATTTTCCTACGATAAGTACCCTAATTCAATCACTGTAACTACAGTGCATTCCGAAGACTCTCACTACTTCAAACATTACATTTTATCCAATAAACAAGTTGTACGAAGGGCTTAATTAAAAACTTTCAAGATACAGATATCTCCGATATCCTAGGGATAAAAAACAAAAGTAGCAAAATAACAAATACGAAAATATTGTATTTTTACTCGACGAAAACATACTCACCCTGAACCTGTAAAAAAAAGCTAACATATAAAAAATAATTACTCTTAAAAAATTGCTTCAAGTTTGGCCATTTTAAAATCGTCTAAGTTAAAGAATCCCATTGTTTTTAAGCTTCAAGACGCTCCCCATAACCATTCACATTCGGAGGGATCATTCGCAAACGACATTTTTTCATTCATTCATTCCTTTCTTCAAGAGCACGAAGTGGGGAATGACGATAAATTCGCAAGAGAGATCAGTTTTACCTTTCCCCTGTAAAAGAAGAAAAAGTTGAAAATAGGCGCGCCCGCTTCAGGCGGGCTTCCCCCGCTCTTTTCAATGCAGGTCCACAGAGGGATAGGCGCGTGTCTAAATTTAAAATGTAGAAAAAAAGGCAGGGTCTTATGTACAAATTTAATTAGAATGTTCATGTACTAATTGAGGTCAGAGGACCTCTTTAAACACAACATTGGAAGTAATTACACTATCCTCTGCTTAGCGCACATGATGACTCATACTTACGTAACAACAGGAGACAATAGCAATATTTAGGAAGTAAGATATGCCGTCGCATGTTCTCTGATAAATTCTGTGCATTTGGTACCTCATTTGTAGAGTTTGGTTGCGTATAAGTTGAGAAAAAGGTATCTATACAGTAGAAATAATATAGAAGATAGAGTATGCATACTAAAGATAGGATAACTTCAAACTAAACGGTCGAAATCCAGTAATAAATAAATATATTTATTCATACATTGAATGGGGCGTATAAATATTCTGAAAAACAACATTTTTCTCCCTTCTCCATTTTGTATCCTTTCACTGCATCCCCAGAGACAGCATTCTATATTTGTAAGCCACTGCGGCCGGTCCTGAATCAGCCAACCAAAACCTTTTAGATCCACCTTCCTGAAAGTAATCCACCCCCATCCAAACTTCAGAATTCAATGCGACGAAAAAAAAACACATCAACGTGCGCCGACAGTCTCCACCGAGTCCTCCGCTTCGCTATTTAAGGTCTCGTGGCCACACACATGCCTTGGGGGTGGGGGACGCCGCCATGGCGACCGTCTCTTTCGAAACGCTTCTTCATTCATTAATTCCCCGCTGAAACTCTGAAGCTCCACTGAAGAATCACAGAGACCCCTCATCATCAACTCCACGTCCTATACCACCAGAGTAGGGCGAAATGATGGCGAGAATCGATAGGAATGGGAAGGTTAGAGTAGGAATGGATGAAAGAGTTTGGTAGCGTATACTTGTAAACCAAAGAGAAGACGCAGAGGGGGCCGTGGCTCATTTACACGGATTCAAGTTTTCCGTTTTTGTATTTTTTTCTCAAACACTCTTTGAATGCGAAAAGTAAACTACCCCCGTGAATGTGGCAGGTGTATACAGTACTTGGGTTAAGTTTGCACTCCCACACATAATTTGGGTTTGGTTAATGAAATAGTTACAAAGTCTTACATGTCATCTTGAAATTTCATATCCGTGAGTCGCTTTCCAGAACTTCATTGTACCTCAAGCTGAAAACTTTTTCGGTTTCAAAATTGTCATAAATGAGACACAGTCAAATGTTGATATCTATTCTGTACTTCCAGAATTTCACAGAATTATTTTAAGATTTCAAGCTTAAGTTTTCAACATGTAGTACCTACTACAAGTCTAAAGACAAATAACGACAAATAACGATCGACAATATTTCCTCCTCTTTCCTCTAGATAAGCCAAAAACGACCTCTTACAATCCTCAATATTCCTATGACAATCAAATATTCCCACTTTCCAACAACCAACCCCCATGGCAAAAGGACATATTTGAGGACAAACTTCGATAGTTCACCATAGTGCCTTCGAGAGCATTGTTGTCTACGATGAAACACGACATCATTGAAAATTCATTTCGTGGAAATAATGTGAAATGTCTAATGAAATAAATATCTGACCGGTTCTAATTTTGACTAAATTACCATTTCAATTCGCTATTCGGAATACGGTAGTAATAGCTCCGGAAGGAGGTGGGCAAAGTCGTGGAGTGTGTCATCATACGTAACCTCAGTTTACGAACAAAATTCTAATACGAGAATAATATTCGCGGAGCTCCCTCTATGTGGGATGAAAATTTTATACATTGATGTTCCATCACAAACGTTACTCCGTTTTCAATTTTCCTTCTCAGCATTAACACAAAACTCCTCAAAAAACGTAATCCTTATTTGGGCAAAAGTTTATGACTCAGTATCGATGGTTCCAGAAACTGCGCAAAATATTTACTCCATCCACTCGGAATCTTTCACTGATCAAGTCTCTGTATCGAGCACACTGACAATTAATCTCTATTATGAATTACTATTTCAGCAAAAATAATACTTATCAGCTCAAAAATCAATCTTTAAATGTAACCTGGGGACGCAAAGTCAAGCATTTTTGGAATAGCTCAATGAAAACATGTATTAATGGCTTTCAATGACCAAGTTATACATCAGTCATTCCTATGCCGACCGTCGATGCTAAGCGACTATCGGTGGCCAATCTGTAGTTGATAATCACGTTAGAAAATAAACTAAAAAATAGAAATAGTTATTGATACTTTAAAAACGCACGGCATCAACAAATACTGAAAGTTTACAGCAAAGAAAAACACAGAACTACGGAAAATTAACGATTGTTAACAACTGACGGCCAATGAGAATAGGTGAAAACTGTCAATATACAACCACTGACAACAGAAGACTATCGACACAATCGAAAACCATAGATTATTGGAAAACAAACAGCGCCCTTCAAAAATCGACCGTCGATAACCACTGAAGTGTAAAACAATGGAATGCCCGCTCCTCAATCATCGGCAATCGATGACTAACGAAAATCCATAACTTCCGCATGCCATTGTTAATTATTCCATGAAACTGATAACAATGGAATGCTGGTCGCTAAACACCACAATGCACCATGGGAGCAGTTGAAGCCAGGTTACAGCTCGTCCGGCCACTCCAAACATAGCCGACTCCCATGCAGTACATATTATTTTTAATGGGAAAAATTCGACTGAATTTGCATTTTGAGGGGAAAAACACTGTCGTGTGGGACCCAAGTCTTCCACGTCGAATACTCATCCGAACGCTCTGAGCTGAGAAAACAGAAAAGTTACCCGACTTTCGGTGTATTGAAATGGCGCGAATTTCTGGAATTCCTACTCAAGATGGCCAGATGCGCAACTTCTTAGTTTCACGGGAGGAGGAGGGGCATTAGCATTCAATTGTTCGAGAGTTCAGCGATAGTCATCGACAGTCGATAACGACCGGAAATCGATAAATATCGACAACCATTGTTTCAGAATTCACTTTTTTGATGCCGATGGCAGACATCGGAGTCAATCAATTGCACTGCATGACCGAGAGTCGACTTAAAAAAAACATCGCTGAGCGAACAAGCTAAGTTGGGGACGATGGCTGTGGCGATCAAAGCAAGGAGTGGCGGGGGATGGGGCCAAGTGTCACAAAGGCGGACCTTTAAAGCATCGCCGCCCCCAATCGCTCTCACACTCAGCACCCCCACCCACCCTCATCCCTTGAGAGACGCCGCTGGTGGTGGCTGGATGCATGACGTCCGAGTAATTAATTGAGCACCAGCACCAAAGCACCGCGGTGCACGCTCTGGCTTTGATTCTTCATTCATTTTTTTATCTCCTCGAACATGAAGTCTTTAACACAAAAGGGGGAACGAAAAGGCTTTATAAACATCCCCATCAAAGAAAATGTTTTGCAGCAAGACCGCCAGCTCATACAGACTTTGAAAAAATATTCTTTCAATCGACGAAAAAATAACAGCTGGTGATACTTACTCAAATTTCACAACACTCGGTCAAAGTTAATTAAAAGATAACAAAACATCCATAATTATGAAAAGTACTTGTAATAATCAAAGGCATGAGGATAACATCACTTTGACGTCACTTATAAAATGTTAACATTACAATTTCTATAAATAGATTAGGGTACAACATAATGGCTGACAAAATCATCTCATTGAGAAACCAAATAGAACCGTTGATAATTAAAAGGTTTTTCCTTTAAGATTTTGCACGATAAATTTTATACGGAATTGGCATTTCCTCGTTGTAAAATTACCACTCCCCGCTATATCGATATCCATAGCTTTACAGGTTATGATGATTATAAAAACCCATGTAGCATTTCAAGTATATAATCCATGTTGTATATAAATACAAGAGATAGTGCCGACAGGGGCCCAGAGCAACACGCTAGCCTACGACTGTATGAGATTAAGGATAAGGAGATCAAGAGAAAGATACTGCAGATAATAGACTAAGGGTAACACGGAGGCCATCGTCCGTAATAACAATAACATAACCGTAGAGTATTTCCTAGTTCGACAGAAACCATATAATAATAGAGATATTTTTCGGAACGGATTGGCGCAGAAATCTGTTTTCCCGCAGAAAAATAAAGTACACATCAACTACACTGAGCAATAAATTCTAGACCGAACTCAGGCAGTCAAAAACGCGCAGCCAAATTACTTTATGGATACTCTTACAAGTTGGACACGGATACCTACCACCATGCGCCTACTGTGGGTGTTTGCGTGGTGTTACTTTAGATGTAAGTAGATAAATCTACGAATTTTGATTTCCCTAGAGTTAAAAATAGATGGAAATACGACAACTCATACACGACAACTCATGGATATATGGCAAAAATTAATGGTTGGGATGAAAGATATCATACCCAATGTGCAATAATGACGAATCACGATCCATTGAATTACACGACGATTGTGCAAACCTTATTACGGCAAGAGGAGGAGGAAACTCTTTGCTTTGAGGGAAGACAGAAATGACTTTTTACGGACCCCATATTGGAGAGAGATGAAATGCAAGAAGAGACATGACTCAAAACGACACATCAAAGAATGATCTCAACACAATAGGGTAGTTTCCTTCATCAAAGAAAACGAAAGGCATTGATTGCGATTCCTTACCCACCATTAGCGTATTCGCATAATATACAAATTATTTGGTTTTAGAAATACCAGTTCAGACGAATGGCAATGGTCAATTTAAACTGCATTTGAAAAAGGCCAGATTTGGCGCCCATGCGATTCCACTCCACGTGACGTCACAGGGACCTAGTTTCTACACGAGTAGATAGGAGTTTATATCGCCTGAGATTACAAATGCATGCATTAGGCACAGAGCTCAGGGAAACATGTCTTAATAATCACCCATTAAAATTACCTAAGTTCGGAAAGCTTCCTTAGTTTGATAGGGTAATAATAATCCTTATTTAAGCCAAGCGCTGCCTGCTAGCAGGGTACTCTGCTACCTGCTAGTAGTCTGCGTCGTATCAGCGCTCAAATCCTCGCCCCAAGGTCACCTCACAAGGCGACAGCTGGAACCAGAAGTACGTCACACGGAGTTTTCCCAGCATTCATACTTGCCCGTCGCGTTTCCGCGCGCATGAAAATTTTCACTTTTCATTTAATCACGAAAAATAGATATTGTCATTCAAAAATCTAAGAGCGTGAAATTCGTTCTCCAGGAGTTATAATCTTTCGAATTAGGCAATAAAAAATAATAGGAAACCACCCTATTACGGGAACATAACCTTCACATAATCTTCGGGACGACCGTTTACATGACAGCCACTGAATTCTCAGAATTACCTACGAAGAGAGACAGCATCATTAAAGTGCCACTCACTCACTCCAAGTGCCACTCACAATTATCTCAGCCACAAAGGAAGAGATGAGACGCAATAGGCTCAGGTTGACAGCAATACACGAATGTTTCATTACCATTCAAAAGAGGAGGGTGGATGTGGAGGGTTTTGAAGAGAACGCAGTCATAAACTCTTATGACAGAGTTATACACTGCCATTGAAGCCATATACCTTAAGATCAACGGCCAAAGCTTCGTCAGATCATTCGCTAGCGACTAAATTCCTTGTCTTACAACCTTTCCAAGTCTCTGTTCGAGCGTCTTCATAATTATGATACATTTTCGTAACTCGTAATTTAGTATAATTGGTCGATGAATTATTATTATAGTGCTCTACCGATTAAGGTAGGTTTCCATGGAGTATTCAAGAAGTGATCTAGGAGCCTCCCTTTCCTTCCAGCGCTACCTTCTTCAATTCACTGTAAGGCCTACTCCCTTTCAATCTATCTAAAAGTCCTATTATTTTCCTTCCCCTCCCTCGTTTCCTTAACATTCTACCCTCTAACACCATTTTCAACATTCCCTCCCCGCTAAGTACTCGCTCCATCCATACATTCTGTCTCCTCCGTATCTCATCTAAAAGCTGCCTATCCTCACCCATCATATCCAGCACTTCGTCGTTCCTTTTCCTCTCTTTAATGTGATTGAAATAATTCCAAATTGCCGAGAAATATGATCGAAAGGTGAATACTTTACGCCCCTTTGCCTCAAATTTCGTGGAACCATGCACTTATGAACAATTAATTTGAAAGCGGGACTGATTCAAGTAGTCTACCGATGAAGTTATGGATTCAATTCCCAGTAATGCCTATTCCCTTCCAAACAAACAATATGTCATATTCCCTTCCTCCCCAGTAACTTTAAATAAACCAATTTGTTAAAATTCCACCAAATTAAGCCCGAAATAAATCTCTGAACAAAGATTCATGATGCCTCGCAAGAGACCGTCAAATAAAAGTGACGGTCTGAGCTGCTCTTTCATTTCATGCTTCATTGGCCATTATCAGTAAAATGATGCTGCATACGAACTATAAAAAACTAAAAAGAGCCCTGATGATCATTACGAAACTCTCAATACAACCCGCGCTCAATTTCCGTCAACGCGTTAAAGAACTATCCGCGATCGCAAAAAGGAGAGTTGCTTAATTTATATCGAGACATCAAAAGGAAATGCTTTATGCACTCAAACGACACGCCCACCTTTTATCTCTCAAAGCATGATTGGAATCTGCCTCTGACGCGAATGAAATTGCCTCGCAAAAGCCATTTACTCTCTCGATAATAATCGATTAAAATGCTTACTTACGGTCACCAGACTAACTGACGTGTCCCGATGAGCTTGTCAAAAACTTCCGTTCAACGGCTCCGACCGAATTTTCTCTCAAACGTCTCAAACCGACGCTCAAAATTCAACATCCATAGTGATCTTAAAATTTAAAAAAATTTCGGATTGAAAAATGACAGAGAGGTGTGATTTCGCACTCTAATATTCAAAGGAAGGCAGTGAGATTCGTCATAAACTGCTACGAGCAGTCAAAAGGATTTATACAGCTTTTAAGCGAATTAGACTGGGAGCCGCTAGAGACTCGGGAAGCTGTGCGGTAGGCTTAGATTGCTTGATCAATGAAGAATAGATATATTTAGGAGTGACACGCAGAGTACTTATCATCTCGGAGCCTAACTGTTTCCAGGTCCGACGAAATTGATAAATTAAGAGAGATATTTGGCCAAAAGGATAGGTAAAGGAATGCGTTTTTCTCCCGAACTATAAAAGACTAAAGATATACGCTATGTAGATCTCAGTACGGGCATTTCCTCTTCTTTATATAGCTGTATTTGTTATCGGCCGATATTCTAACACCCCCCACCACATGCCCATTGAGGCGGCATTGGGAGTAATATGTAGATGCATGTTTGCCGCATGGACCTTAACGCAAAACGAAAAAAAATGTTCCCTTTTTCACTCTATTTAAGCTCATAAACAAGTTGAGAGATACAGGAAGATAGACGGTGTGAATCGGACGTCGAGCGATAGCATCAGTGGGCACATTAACGTGTTTCCCCGCCTTCCACTTCATTATGAAGATCGCGATGGCCAACTTTTGGATTTCACAAGCCCCGCCGCACAACCCTTAAGAAAACATTCCATAAATTTTCTCCCGCCCGCCGGGAACTTTTGGAGGAGCTAACGGGATGTCAGCTTTATCAGAACGCTATGCGAGATTTTTACTCATTCCGCGGAGGGGTGATTTACTACAGGATCTCATATATAGGTCGCGACTATATGCGCCGTTGCCTTTTATAATATTTCACGCCTCGTCGGAGGCACTTCCTGAAACATCGGATGATTCATTCGACTCTCACCTTGCCTCGCGATAACCCGCTAAACGTAGTAAAAGAACTCATCTGGATGCTTGAACAACTTTAGAATCTCTCTTTGGGAAGATGAAATGAATTTTCAGCGATAAATTGCATGCAAATACTGAGGAAATTTATGAACAGGATAGAGATGATGAGCAAATAGTTTGCAGGAGCGTAATGAAAATGCAATTGACTGGTTGAATGCGATGTGTAGCGATTTGCGGTGTAGAAACATGGATTCTGTGGAGGAAAGAAGTGGAGGCGATGGAGATGGAGGAAAGACTGGAGGAGAATGGAGAAGGTGAAGAGGAACATAAAAAGCAAACAAATCCCTTCTTTCGTGTATTTATCAAAAATTCGAATACAGCTTACCTGATATGGTATGGTATTTGGAGGAGGCGACCGACAGCTGAGGTCATTTGCGCCATGAGGAAAGGGTAGGTAAGGAAGGGTGGAGAGAAACCCGGCGTCGGCATTAGCCTGCTCTTAACGAAAGGCGCCAAGGGGACCACGGCTCAAAGTCCCATCCGACGGACGGAGTGTTACACTTGAAATGTCCTCAACACAACACTCAAGCAGGGATCGGGAAGTCTCTGAAAAGTCTCTGCCACTGCCGGGATTTGAACACGAGCCCGCAGGGTGGGAAGCCAACACTCTAGCCACCACACCAACCCGATCCCCGCTTACCTGATACCTCATTTAAAAATACCCAAACCATTTTGTTATGTAATTAATATCCACCGCAATGAATCAAATGATTAAACAGATACTGCAGAACTGAATATCGAACAGCAAATAATTGAAAATGGTAGATACACCGGATATTATGATGCACATCATATAGATCTAACTCTTGGAAATTCATACTTATACTGTTAAATCACCATCATCAATAACCGTTAACCACGCTTAAAAATTACCCACTTAAATGATGGATGGTTCCATTTTTTCAGCGAACCTGCCTCAGAAGAAAAAAACTTATGACAGCCGCTATCACAAAAGGAAAGAATTTCACCTTCGAATTCCACCAAGCGTGAATCACGACTGTTTTATCACTTCCTCCATCTTTGCAAAAAAAAAAAGAATTTTGAAATCACCTACCCAAGGAGGAAAGTGACATGCTGTCTCGTACCTTTTCAACAGCCTGAAAATTGATCAAACTGCGTTATAGAAATAAATCAGTCATTCAGTTTTACATTGCACAGGTTTTGGTGCACAGAATAATTCTCAGGAAGTGCTAATACACGAGATACCCACGGGGTGACTGCTGAGATTCCTGCCGACGCAATGTACTCCAGAATGGTAGCAGCACGGTATCCTATCGACACCAAAGTACTGTACTTATAGGTTTTTGAGGTCGCTGAATACGAATTTGGCCTCGGAACATAAAAATAATAAAAAAATTTCGAACGCTAAAAATCTGTTTTAAATAAATAAATTGTTTAGTGAATCGTGAAATACTGTGACCCGGAAATTCGACAAAGTCTAGAGGATTTTTCGATAAATTCTTGCTATTCCAACACATGAAGCTTAATGAATATCAAGTAAGTATCTATGATTTTTGAAATGGAGATATTAGTTTTAACTACTAAACTTCTCGTTCTAAGATATTTGCAATGGCTACACGCATGTTACAGCGTAAGAATGATCAGGGTTGGAGGTTGCCTTCAACTTTCATTTTTATAAAGAAAAACGCGAGGGTATTTTTTCAATCTCCGCTGAGCGCTGAAATAGGCACATTTAATAGATATTAAAAAGCCATTGGCGTGAGATATTTCACAATTTCTGCATATAAATTCCCTGGACCAAGTCACATTTTTCTTAAGACACAGCATTAATTTGGGCTCTTCTGCAAATGGCTTTACGAAGATTTCTAATGAGATGAGTTCCTAGGAGTTCAAGATGAATTCGATCCTTGAACTCTGAGCTCCACAACCTTGCTCTTAATATACTAGGCTACAGTTCTTCTCAAGCTAAACTTTGAGTCAAATCATAGGTATGCCAGCCCAGCTCAGAGAAGTAAATGTAAACAGCAGAAACACGATCATTTATTGCCCAAATTAATCAAATCGTATGGGGTTTAATTTGAAAATATAGTCCATGAACGTGACTTTAATCCCGAAATTGCGATAAAATGAACAAAGATTTGTCCAGCGCAATGACATTCTGGAAGGATAGGCGGTTTTTGGCGTGGGACGCAAATCCGAAGGCCAGGCGGAAACAATTCCGCTGTTTTTAAGTGCACCTCCTTCCGAGGCATCGGCGTATCACGCTAGAGTTATCTAGGGATTCAGACATCTAAATCATAGGACAGAAAGCACACTCAGCAATAACAACGAAACCATTAGCCCTAGAAAGGCGCCTCTCGATCCCAAAACGACCGTAATGAATTTTATGATTTCCGCAGACTACCTATCCTATTACTTTACTGGCAGAACGGAGGGAGACCACCCGGCTGGAAGCCCGAATAGCCTTTTTTCGAATATATTCGCCGGGAAAGCATCAGATTTTACTTAACCTATCCTATGCTTCATGCTTATGAGAGCCAAAGAGAACATTTTTTTCAGAGAATAGCGCTGGACACCAAGAAATTTGAAGCCAACAGACATGGTGTAATTCTTTCAAACGCGATTAAGTGAAATATTCGGATAAAATGGAGGGTTTGCTATTTTTTAAAAGGTGATCGATAATGAAAATGTCCTTATGCATTAATTGAACGATATGACGATTATGAAGAAGGAAACTCCTATAACGAACGAGGCAGTGGTTTCATTTGAGGCCCGAGAATCAGCAGATTTAGTTGCTCCTTATGGCAATGAACCGGTGGACTACGAAAACAGGAAAGATGGTCATAAAAAACTAAAAAGTAAAATTTGCAAGCTAACATTATAAATAATGGAGCAGTTATGTGATTAGCCCTGAATGTGTGAATTTTACTACATTTTCAAAATTGATTGAGCTTTTTACAGTTTAAATAAATGCGTGAACAACATATGTGAATGACCTTTTTTTCTGAACTGCATGCCTTTCACTTCAGCAGTGAGAGCAACTATTTCGCAGATATTTTTAACCCCAAATTATACGTCGTTCCTTAGAGACCAATAAAGTATACATATATACAGCTGCCTGAACTAATTTTTTTTATGCTGCTCATATTGTAGTTCTTCATCACTTCAATTCTTTGTAGCTGCAGTGAATGGGTTATTGAGGTTTAGTCTTTAGAATTATTTTCAACTTTTACCAGTGATGCGTCAATTTTTTATTCGAGCATCATCCGGTATACACATACAAAAACTTTAATAATAATGCAGATGTAGCTCTACGGTAAAAATAAGACTAAAAAATTTTGTCAGTAACTGAAGTATTTGCTCCGATTATTTTGGTAGCTAAGTAAAAAACACAATTTTTAAACTTTCATAAACTTTTAAAAAGTAGGCCAATAATTATGATCTAAAGACCACACTTCATTAATGCATCCCAACAATTATTTTAAATATCAACCCTGGAGACCGGCGTCGCGTAGTGTCAAATCCAGCCTCAATAATTCACGTCAGTACCTACTTTTGATTTAAAACTGTCCCTGGGTGGGAAATAATTAGTTGAGATTGCAGGCTTTGTGTGCATGAGCGCATTGCGGAAAGGTATTAGAGGTGTTTAGTTCAAAATATCCACGCTTCCGCCACCAGCGTCTTAACGATCCGAGGCGGAGGGAATTAAGCGAGCGAGAGCGCCAGCAGCAGTAGGTGTACATACTTAGCGCTTGATACGCAGTTGACAAAAGAAGGAGCAGAAGTTGGTATCACCGAATACAGGTCAAGCATCCGTGCAGCGGAAACATCGTGAACGCTCAACCGTGACATGGTTAATCTCAACTCCACACCATTCCTCCCTTTTCCTCATTTTTTTAAATCGTTTTCCTTTTTAAATTTTATTACCACTCTGCAATCTCTCTCTCATCGCCCGTGCGTCGCGAAAAATCCGGAAGCGAGTGGTCGACTCATTCGGAAATTGCCCCTAATGGGATTCCCAAAGCTGTCGCGGCGAGTTTCATGGAAGAAGAACAAGCTGAATAAACCGGAAAGAAATCACGGGCACTAAATGATTCCATCCCACCTCTGCATGTACTCCAATTCGTAACACCACATTTAAGTTCCCTGAGAGTGGGCGACTGTAATTTTTGGTTGAAAATTTTTCTTTTTTCAATTTTCCAGTTTGGAGGGTGAACAACAAAGTGAAAAATGAGGATGAAATGGCAGACTCGGCCCGTTGCGAAACTCGGAAATTATTCGCGATGTTCATCATGCATAAAGGCAAATGTGAAACAGAGGCCTAATGAGAATCAAATGAGAATCTCAAAACGTAATTAGAAATGTATTCAGATGCATGGGCTTGGCACACTATCAAACACTCCACGACCAAAAAAAAACAAAAGCATTTACGATAAATAATCAGTAGGATTCAGCGATTAAAATTTGGCAGTGGGAACAAAGGAACCTACTCACAATAAGTACTACACAAGGTGGCTTTACGAGTCAAGAAATAAAATGAATTTATGAATGTCTTTTTTTCCCTGATAGCTCATAGCAAACTGGGGATAACTATGATCACTATCAATCAACTTCATTCTTAAGCTCTATCACGAAACGCGTTTACAGTTTCAGCCAAGGAACACAAATAATGATCAAAAATATTGCCTCGGACAAAAAACGCGAAATTTATGAATAAGTGCTGATAGGGAAATTGAAAAGATTATAAATAAACTCTGGAACTGTTAATATGTTACTAGAGGATCTTGAACTTATGCATATTTTTTAAGCGATTCAGTGCCTATAAGTATTCAACTCAGATAAAGCTCAAAAGTGTTTTTCGAGAGAAATATTGTGATATTTATATGGGAATATCTAAAAATATCAACTACGCCTATTCTATATTTTACTACAATTTCATACCTATGGATTCAACCAAGAATTTTTTTTCAAACTTCCTGCTCATTTTTATGATGCCTTTACATTATAAAAATGCCAAAATGACTATTCCAGCGGAATTTTGCCACTTTTCATAAGCAAATTTGAATTTTGCAAGCGTAAAGCATATCATCCTACGATGAATAACCTCTCATACTTAAAACGTGGGGTAATGGGTTCTTTGTATGCGCAACCTTAATATTGCTTCTCTAAGTTGATACGTGTTACTTAATATTCAAATATGTTTATTCCCTGAATTGCGTTTTCGATAAATATTGCCACATTCAATTCTAAATACCTTATAAAACCTACGCCTAACTTCAAAATTCCAAATTGATATCAACTCCGCATATTTGAATTAAAGCCATAAAGTTGCTTCCGAACAGTAAGGTCAGATATATGGTATGTTCTGCGCATAATACCTTGGCATTTGAAAACACTTGCGTGACTACTTTAGCGGGATTTTGACAGTTGCAAGCATATTTGAAATTTTCCCGCGTTATAATTATTTCTATTGAAGTATTGAACCAGTTAAGGTAGGTTTACATGGAATATTTCACAGAGTACACCGGCCTGCCTTGCCTTCGAACTTGGAATTCCCTTTTCAATTCATATATAGCTTATGCTTTCTCTTTTCATCTCTAAATGATATTTTTCACCCCTCGCTCACCAAACATTCTTTCGCCTAAAACCGATAAAACCACCAAATTATGCTTTTATGTCCGTGTTATGCGAAAATACGCTAATCTTCATGCAAATTTCCTCGCGACCACCTTCCTTCCCCGTACAGAATACAATTCAAACACATTAATTCCATTCGTTGAGCCACCTGACGCCCACGCTTCTTCCCAAAGCAGCCACGCACTCACCTATGCGACCACCTTACAACCTCATCTTTCGCCAACTTTCTTCCCTCCTCAGAGCCGCCATAACAATTTTCTGCCCCACACGATTTTCTTCCCGAACATACTACTCTCGACAAGGATACCGATTTAGCGTAAATAACACGCATTATTCACTAGATGATTGTAACTGAAACTATAGAAATACTTAGAATTTGTAATTAATTTGATTGAAAGGATGACCTTGATGTCCACACTATTTATAAAATGTATTCATTATAAATAAAAATTAAGGCATCATATATGCCTCAAAAGTTTTCAATCCCTCGTACAGATAAAAAAAGTAGTTGTTCTCGTCCAAAAAGGAGAGTCGATTGCCGGTTATTTCTTTTTAACACTAAATCACCCACATCGTGCAAGATATCCGAGGCATAGCAAGAAAACAAATGGACAACACCTTGAGCAACTTAACTATTCGGGCAGCAAAAGAGGAAAACGGATACAGCGGTGAGGAAATGACGAAGAGAAATGCATTAGAAAAGGAGACGGTCATGAGTAGGCAAGAGCTGATGAGAGGAAAGTTACGTGAGAGAGCCATAAAAAAGACTCGTGCCTGGAGTAAGGCGCTTTACGGTGCAGAAACATTCATAATTAACAAAAACACTTCAGCTTGAAAACAAGGCCTCGGTGGGGTCGCAAGTAAGGAAAGGTTATCATGATCCGCCATTAAGGAAGTTCACAGCCCCACGGTTGAGAGGTCAGTCCGAAATCATGGGAGAGGGGCTGAGAATGGATGGAGGGGGAGATTGATTGAGTAAAGGGGGATGCGGGCACGGAATTGGTGCTTGTAGAAGGGGGTGGACATTGACGACAAAGAGAAGCAGCACACCAAAACGCACACATCAGAAAAGACTACAGCTCCATTTGGAGCTCACGCACGCAGGGTGAACCCTTGATGCAACAATCGGCAAGTAGGCATGGACTCTAAGGGAAACCCATGACGAGATATCAAGTATGAATTGAAGGGGCTGACACGTCTATTATATGGGTCATCCGAGGACTTAGGCAAAAGAAAATTCACTTGCGTGGCAAAGTCCATACTTTTACATGACATTGGTAACCGCTAGTTGTCCTTAATAAAACATTAAGGCAACAGACGAAGTGAAGATACGATAGCCTCGAACCTCACGTGGGGTACTCGTACAAAGAATATTTGCGGCATAGCCCTCAAGAAATTAGGATTCGTCAAGCGTATTGTGGGAAGATTTTCGAATGAGAAAGTAAAAGAAACGTGCTATTTCGCTCTCGTCCGTCCGCACCTTGAATATGCAGCGAGCGTATGGGATCCGGTACAGAAAGACTTAATCCGCGAACTGAACCAAATACAAAGGAAGGCTGCGCGTTTCGTCAAAAACTGCTACGGGCCTACAGACAGCGTCACCCAGATGTTAAGCGAATTAGGCTGGGAGCTGTTGGAGACTCGGAGGCTGCGCGATAGGCTTAGATTGCTTGAACAGTTGAGAATGGATATCTTTAAGAGCGACACAGAGACCATAATATTAGAGCCACACGATATTTCCAGGTCCGATAGAAGTGATAAATTAAGAGAGATGTTTTGCCGAATGGATAGATATGGGAATTCGTTTTTCCCCCGAACCATAAAGGACTTTAATAAACGCTAGTCCCAACTTCGTTAGAGCACTTAATTTTTTTTAGATGTAAACGGCTGGTGTCCTTACACCCCCTGCCACACGCCTTTTAGTCGGCTTGCGGGGCTATATGTAGATGTAGAACATAGGGTTTTCATAATTTTTGCCTGATTTTTTAAAGAAATTTTAATATTGTAGGCACATCATGAGTGATCTAAATGGGTTTCTACGGATGTTATTGCGTTCCATATCCTCTGTGTGCAGGCTTAAAGCATAAAATACGTACTGGTGAAATACTAATGGCAATTCCATTAAGATGGTGCATCACTTCCGCTCGAGTGATATTTTTTTCGTTTATTTCTTTTCACAAATTAATATTATTATATCAACTCGACATTAACAGGATACATGAAATACACCATTTCAATATTATTCACCATCATCCATATGGAAATTGAAACTACGCATATTTTTGGAAGGTAAATTTTGTAAACTGGAGGTATGGTATCATATTGACACGAGTTAACTAAATGTACCTACCTGCTCTGAAAATGTCAACAAGTGGGCTAGAGTTTTGAGGGAGTAATGATTATCTTCCAATATATTCTACCGGTTGAGGCATGGAGCAATTAGTTACCGAGCACTACTGTTTTTAATACCCAAATTTAAATTCCCCCATCAGTTCTCAAATAAGGCCTATTCTCCAACATTCTACCAATAAATTCTTTTCTAGTCTTTGCTTATCTTAATATCCTATCCTCCATCATTTAATTTTCATTGTATTACCTCTCCGCTCAGGCTGTATAACACAAATATGACCCATCTAGTGGTAGCTAAGCTTCCTTTTAACTATGTGACACTAGCCTCGCTACATTGCCTTTGATAGCATTACCCTAATTTTCTCTCTTCTGGCCACGCGCTCACTTTTGCTCCACGCAAACTTCCAACGCCGCAAGAGTCATGAAAAGCCACCGTCGATCCCTGCGTTATGCCCCCGTACTAGATAATCCCACAATGGCATCCAATACTACGATTTCCGAGGAATGTTCATACGAAAGCGCTTTTAATGCACCGCCCCCAGACCGCAAATGAACGCCTCTATAAGCCCACAGAGAGAGAGAGAGTTATATAAGCCCAGAATCAATTAGGGAGGGATGGGGGGTTTAGAACGACCTTTAGGGGAGGTACCTACTACTTATCCGGGAAATGATTACCGCCGTCCGTGGGGCGACCGCTTAAAATGACAATCGAGGGTCATTTGATGGCATTAGTCGGAAGGCCGGGAGCTTTATTGAGGAACAGAGAGGCTAGCCGGAGCGCTGCCCTGCTCTTTCTGGGTGGATTGACTCATCGACGCGCTGGATTCGGAGTAAATAAACCTCAAAAGGAAAGGGATATCGAAAGATCGACGCTACACCCAAATCGGGAAAATTATGATCGTTACACTAAATGAACGCGATGCAATAGATGGATAAAGCGAGCGAGAAGGAAAATGCGATCGTTATCAAATAAATCTGCCACCCTGGCTTTCCTTCCCGTTGTCTAACGAGAGGATAACAACTTCGCCATGTCCACTGACTGATTGATCGACTGATTCCCTTCGCCACAGGATTAAAGGGAAAAGGGGTGTCTAAAGACATACCATCCCCTAATTATGAGCCATTGAAACGTGGAGTAAATAAATTATTTTTAGCAAAACCGATACAGTAAATACTTTAACTTCTGCCCTATTATTGACTTATTCCTTTCACGGGGGATAAATGAATCTATTGGTAGAAAAATTAATTTGGCCCATAATATTCACTTCTGCCCAAATATCGACTGACTCGCCACACGAAATATTTATAAAAGAAACGAAATAATATTATCATGTGGCGTAGTTTTATGCAGTGGCAAAACGCAAAATAAAATTAATGAAGGGAAACAAAATTTAGTACCTATACAATCTTAACTTTTCACAATAAGGGACTCCTTAAACTACATCAATCATTTCAACCAAAGAAATATATCGTACGGCATAGTTTTAGCACAGCGGTGATACACTAAAATGCAAAGTAAATAAATCAAATGATACGAAAACCATATAAGTAACCTTTAAGTGAGTAACCTTTGCTTCGAAGATTAGTCTTATGATTTGCTTAGAACTCTTACCTATAATTTTGGAAAAACAGCGTTAATAATGCATTCGAAGATATATTACTTGTATTATCGTTTTGATAACAACATCATCTGACAGCAGGCGGTAAAATGTCCTCGAAAAAATGAAAAACCTGAATGAAGATTGTCTCTATTGACAAGCCGGAAAATCACGCCGCATAGAAAAAAATATTGCATCACGTGGAAAAAAGTTGAGGCTTTGGTTTTTCCGTAAAACGTTCCGCTTACATTTGAATCATTAATAAAATTAAATGCAATTTTTAATGCCTAAAAAAATTGAAAAACATAGCAGAGACAGATGCCTGAATAATCGAACATATGGCCAGAGAAATAAAACTAGATAAGAGTAAAAAACTAAGCAAAAATAATTCCACGACAGAAATCGTAAACTTTTCATAATAATTCCGTTTCTATGAAAACAGAAATACCACGGCAGTTGAATAAACTCATTGGTATTGTAGACACCAGCAAGACACGACTAACCACGGTGCGTGAAGTGACGCTTCTGTTACTCAGAACAGGACGAACGGAATGAATTTACGTCGAGACGTAAAACATATGCATATCGATGAAAAAACACACAGTTATGTAACAATACTGAGGATATTAATTTACCATCACTCAGCGATTCAACCTGAACTTCATTTAGATAGGATTGGGTGGAGTTCACGGATGAGAAAGAATTTACACATACCGATTCCCTTCGCTACCTCGCACTTGTAGAGGATTATTGATTTGGAGATTTCCCGATGTCTTTGGATATGTTTTGCGGGTGCTCACCTCGGATTTGAACCCGGAACCTTTCGATAAGATGAATAACATGCATCTGTCTCATTCTTCATCTTGGCATGCAAGTAAACCAAATTAGCAGAAGGAGTAATACTTATTCAAATAAACGTCCAGAACTCAACGAAGTCATAATGGATTATATATAAACTGTGAAAGTATGTATAAAGTGAACTTTCAAACTCGCACACCATTAGCAATTCATAGCCACAATTATTATTCAAAATTACTATTATCACTGGTGGAGTAGAAACTTTTCCATTTAGATAAATTGTAAGGTATTGCCACGAAATTAGATAATTTTTCGAAAAATACTGAGCGTATTAGGAATAGATAGACTTCATAAGATACTTCATAAAGTCAGCTATCCGATAAAATATATCTCAAGCCCCTATTTAGATAAGATAGTAATTATAAAAAGCAAAATAATGAAGCCACTTCATCGAAGCAAATGCTAAGCACATAGACCACCAAAGAGAGCTTTTGGGGCACTGAAGGGTCAGTTGCATCATAAGAACCTTCTCCCGGAAAAAGAATATGCATTTGACAAATTTCAGAATAATTGGGGAATCAGAGCCGAGGTGTATTATCTCGAATAGGCAAATGTCTCCTTTTCATACGAATACAATATAAATTAACAGAACGGTAAAGAAAGAAAGTGATGGGAATAGATAATAAAAAAGGACGAGGACAACGGTGATGAGGAGGGTGGTAAAATACAGAAATCAGAGAGTGAAAATAAGGCCTAACCGGGACACAAACTCAGTGTCGGTCGGATGCTAGACTAGTTGCGCAATCGGTTCACTTGGATTCACAATGATTTTCGCGGGGTTTTATGGAACTGAAACCCCTATTTGCTAAGACCCACTAGTGTGACCAATAGATGGTACCAGGGAAGTATAGCACCCACCAATAGAAGCAGCGGATGAGGACCCAGAGTGGATACAACAAACGAGGACCGGGAATTATCAAAAGTGCCAAAACTTATTCGCCCACTCATCCACGGGAGGGGTGTGGAGAGGAAGCAAAGAAGCACCACCACGATAAGGAGCACGCCGACGCCTCCGGGGTGGGGATAGGTACGGTAGGGGGGGTTCAGAGAAATCCCACGCCGTCATTAGGGCGACGCGGGCCACTATTATTAGCTAAACAATGATTTAATGTTTCTACAAAAAGGGTAGAATATATATTCAATAACTTTTTTCCGTAGTATGCAGCAGAAGAAAATAAGTCGAGACTAAGATTAAAATAGGGAAGCAAAAAACTGATAGAGGTAGATGAATTCAGTTATTTGGGAAGCAAGATAACTAGTGACGGGAGAAGCAAGAAAGATATCATCTGCAGAATAGCCCAGGCGAAGAGAGCATTCCATCAAAAGAAAGACCTGCTTTCAGCTGGAAACTTAAATATGGAAGTAAAGAAACAATTTATAAGAACCTACATTTGGAGTATGCTCCAATACGGAAGTTAGTCATGGACAATGACCGCAGAGGAGAAAGAAAGGACAGAGGCCTTCGAAATAAGGTGTTACAGAAGAATGATGAAGATTAAATGGATCGACCGAGTTAGTAACAAGGAAGTCCTACGAAGAGTAGGAGAGAAGCCTCAAGAAAACCTTAACAAGAAGACGAAACAACCTTATAGGCCACATCTTGAGACATGATGGCCCGATGATGACAATCGTCGAGGGACAAGTGGATGGCAAGAACGGAAAAGGAAGACCTAGAACAAAATATATGGAACAAGTAAAGAAGGATGTGAAAGAGAAGAAGATGTGATACGTAGATATGAAAAGATTAGCTTATAGGAGAACTGAGTGGAGAGCTGCGTCAAACCAATCCTAGGATTGTTGACCAGTGATGATGATGAGATAACCAGCAGAAGCAATGGACACGGACAGAAGGAGGATAACAGAGTCACGAACACACGAGAGTTGGAAGCGGACAGGAACACGCGTTTCAGGGCACGATGAGCCAATATGACCGATAGACACCCTCATTCATTCACCACAGGGGAAAGGTGCAACATAAATTCACAGAGTGGGAAAGAAAGTGATAAGGATAGACGAGGAGAACGGCGATGAGGTAAATGATACAAATCAGCCTGGAATCAGAAGAAGGAAAAACTGCGGCATGACGAGGAGGTTTTTTTAAGAGTAAATTTCAAAACAGCTCGCTCATCCTTCAGCAATGTTAACATGGTGGTGGAGGCACACGCAGCGAGAGAAAGAACGCCGAAAGGCCCCAGGATATGCGGAGAATGCACCAAATGCTCTCACCATTGCCGCGGAATGCGCGAAGGAGGGGGGGGGGGGGAGGTGGGCGGCAGGGAGAGAGAGGTACTTTGTAAGGCAAAGAATTTTGAATTTCCAACGGTCGCTGCATCACACCTCGCGACGGCAGCGCCGCCAGGCGGACACTCCCTCACACACGGGGAAAGCGACCCCATTCCCACGGTGTGGTTGGTGCGCATCAAGGATGCTCTCACCCTCTCGCAAATTACGAAGAAAGAATTGTCAAGTGGGCATCCGATTCCAGGGGCGCAGCTGGGAATTAAGGCTGGGGGGGGGGGGGGGTTAGGTGTAACTAATACGGGGTGTGTGGGGGTATAGAATATCCACAAGGATAAGCGGTAGGTGCGAGATTAATAAATTGCGGAATTTTAAGATAAATGATTCTAAATGGTGAGTTTTACAGATTTCTGAGGGATATTTTATTAATATTTTCACTGTTTTATCTGTAATATCAATTCAATTAAGTAAAACGGATTAAACAAAAAAAATATCTCGAGCTCTGAGGTGGGGTTTTATCCGCCAATACCCCTATACCCCTCCCCCCCCCCCCTCGCTGCGCCACTGTCCGATTCAACTTAATGATAAGGGTTTAGTGAGCGTTTTGTGAGTCGATGGTTTGCCACCATATGAAAAATTTTTATAATTACACATGACGTTGCAATGAAAAAAACATATACATAAAGAAACACATAACATGATACAATATAAACTTCACTCTAAATACAGTTAACGTACAAAAATGATAAAGACCCTTACAATACAATATCATTTAACATTCTCATGAAGGCCTTTAGGTTACACGGGAGGGGTTCAAAAACTACTTAGTGGTAGACCGTTCCTACCCCTATCCCCCGATGCAGGAAAGAATATTTCACAGAATTTGAAAGCTATTTTGTGCTTATGATCCTTTCATAACAGATAGTGTGGCTCTTTAAATATATTATTGATGCCTATCCAACATAATATATATGTTATGACAATGGCTATAAGGCAAAATGTAAAAATATGAAATATTATTTTCACGAGCAACAGCACTTAAATTGGCATAGGACTTCGTTCAAAATTTTAGCCAATTCATTAACACCTATTACCCTACCTGCATTCTACTTCTTCTGTTTCCCTTGAATGCGTACAGTCCCACCATTAACAAGAATCAAGAAGAGCGAAATAAGAATAAGTTAAATAGTGAAGAAAATGCACTCGTTGAGAAATGCCATCAATTTAAGTTAAGTCTCAATAATACATTTACCAGCGACCTACAGCGGTAACTTACAGCGCCTCAACTCTCGCGACACTGAGAAAAAAATATTGAATATTTTCTATTCCCTTTTCCCCTCCCATGGGTTCGTGTTGGTGTACTGGCTTCCCACCCCATGGGACTGGGTTCAAATCCCGGCGGTGGCAGGTATTCATGAGAGACTGCCCGACGCATACTTGAACTGGTGCACTCTAAGCACAGCACTCCGTCCGTCGGATGAGAGGTTAACAGGGTTCCCACTTTAACTACACTATAAAATTCACGGTTTTTTCCAGGTTTTCACGCTCTAAATGTCATCAAATTCACGCTTTGTAGAAAAGACATTTTAGGCAGAAATATTGATCACGCAACAATCATCGGCCGCACGTTAACTAAAAATGTAACAAATGCAACAGATGCCTTCAATACAAACGCATCAATGAAAGTGCTATCTCTCATGACGTCACCCATAGTTAGCAAAATTCAGGTCCGGCTAAAGGGTGTGAGTGGGAAAGTGGAGGGAGCAGAAGTGCCTGATTTTTTACCACGGTTAATATCTTCCAATCGAAGTCTTAAGGTCAATGTGCTGTCATGGCACACACGGACCAATTAATAGTTGCGCTTTCGAATACACGTGTGCAGGTAAATGCGTGGACATTGCCTACGCGTGAAAGAACTTGAAAAATGATCGAAATATCGTTTTTTTCCAGCCTTTATATCAACTCACCAACCTGTCTGTTTGTTTGTCTGTTTGTCTGGAACAAATCTTGTAACTCAAATTTGACTCACTTCCTGTGAAGCAAAAACGCTGAAATTTTGCACACTTCTTCATTTCCGATGACAATACATGAAAATATAACTTTTTCTCTCCAACCCCCCTTTAACCACCCCCCAGTCAACCTATAGCCCCCCAAAACATGTTTTTGATCTAAGAAGTTCCAAATAGTCGATTTTCGTGTTTTGCGACCACAGTAAAAGTTATCCACCATAAAATTTCCCATCTTTTGACACCCATAAAATCTCACCATATTCACCACAACTCAACCTTTCACCACAAATTGCTCATCCCCTGTAATCTAAATATAAAGGCCGGTTTTTAAAAAAAAATTTTTTATAAGAGCTTATTCCTTTTAATCCGTCTATCGTAGTTCTACAATCAAGTTTGAGAGACTTCTGAGTTTTTATGACGTAATTCACGGCTATTTGCAGGTTTTTTCACGGTAAAAGAAATTCACGGCTTATTCACGGTTTTAAGGTTTTCGCGGTTGAGTGGGAACCCTGGACTTAAGACAGTGGTCCCCTTGGCGCTTTTCGTTAAGAGCAGTTTCAACGCAGGGTTTCTCCCCATCCTCACTGCCACATGGCGGAAATGACCTCAGCTGTCGGTCGCAATCTAAAAATACCCAATCACACCTTTTTCTCTCACCTATTCACCCGAAATTATTTCTTCTGCAAATTGCAGCATTCCTCCCCATCTCAGTAATCCTTGCTGACTTCATAACGACACTGCATGAAGCTGTATCGCCTGTTCATTAATGGACGCCTCTGGTTCTTACCTGAAAAAAGAAGGAAATGGAACACGTTACCACGGCTGTAATGATTACACTTATACAAGATGCAAACTGATAAAATTTAATATTACAAAATTGGAAAGTGAGAGAAAAGCGGAAAGATATGAAAAAGAGAAACTTAGGTACTGAAAACAAAAGAGGTAAGTACATACATAATCAGTTAGTGATTAGTACATTCTCAATTTCTCGAAATGTATCTTGCATAACATTTTTTGTCTCTTGAAAACGCTCCAGGTAGGAGGAGTGAAACGCAGAGCGAAAAATGTTTCCAACGCAGCATTTCCCGAAAAGAACATGCAAGATAGATAAAAGAGGCTGCGAAAGTCTTCAGACAATTACTTCCAAGTAAGTGAGTCTCCAAACTTTTTCATCAACACGGGTGATATACAATATAAGGTATATACAATATAAGACACTCAAAGTAGGTTTACATTGAAAATTCCACGTTTAATGCTTCCTTTTAACCAAATTTAGCTTTATTGCCCTCCTTATATCCACAGGTCCTTCAAATGATTTCATAGTTAGTTCTAACAAATGATAATTTTAAATGATTATCTTAAATCGAGTCCAGTATTCTTCGATTCGCTGGTATTTGCTTTGACTGAAGGAACAGTGACGTGAGTCGTCGGTGCACGAGCCGAAATCAGAATTCAACCGTCTCCCGAATCCATTTCAGAATGCTAAGAGACAGCCGAAGATCCCTCACAACGGGAGAGGCGGAGCGGAGCGCGAAATACATACGGATGCGGAGTGAGAGAGAGGTGTGGGAAACACCGCACCATCTCCCCCTCGCATTCCGCGGATGCCGCACCGTTCCCGCGTTGTTCCGCGCTCGCAAACAAAACACTCGCGAAATTCTGGCGTCGCCCCCCACAGCCAGAACCGGCCCCATTCGACCGACGGCAAAGGCGACGACTCCCCAATTTGCATTTTCTCCCTAGCAGCAGCATTCGATGCGCAGAACCGATGCGCAAAGAGAAGAGGAGAGAGACACGCGAGGCAAATGGTGATGATGACGTTCCCGCAACGTCGCTCGGACGGTCACGATGCCTATCCAACCCTCCCCCCCCCCCCCCTATGCACGGCCGGTCACGCCAGCCATTGTCACGCGACACAATAACGAGCGAGAGATTTGACTCATTGTTGCGGCATAATCTTCGGAAACGCACGCAGCTCAGAGATGGGATTTCAAAAGCGGCATTGGGTTGGGTAGACGACGGCGCGGCGCATGAAAAGTCCCTTGTCGGGCCGGAATGAATGACCCCCTATTATATCTCCGGGGGCCGCAAATGAGAGCACGGAGATGGCTCCACCGGGGACATTTCTCGTTAACGTCCTCGCCGCAATGCGCGAAAACTAATAGATTACGGCGTGGGATATATATGCTAGCCGCCTCTCTGCTCTCCGTGCGGGAGGGGAAGGAGGGGGTGAACCATCGCTGGGCTCAATTGTGCAAGCAGTCTAAATTAAAAGCCGAATCAAGCATCGGAGTGAGCATCAACGAGTTGAAACCGCTCTCCGCTTAGCAAACGCTGGAATAGGAACGTATCAACTCTAAAAAGCCATAGGGGACTTCATCAACCTTCAGCACAGTCAAAGTTAAAGTCACACACCTAGGAAGTTAGATGCATCATGAAACATTTTCGAATTCATCCACATCCGTAGACCACATCGCAAACCGAATCACCAGCCGTTGATGCGTAGTTTTCCGCGGAGTTGTCGAGATGATGTCTCCATGCTTCTGGGTTTCACCGCGTGGATTTTCTTTGCGACGACAGTTTCTCCGGTATTCCAACCGGCGCCTTCAGGTCGATGTCGGGATTCAATTTTTGGAAGGAGGTGGACCAATCAGCATCCAGCATGAAAAATTGGCGCCAGGAATGCACATGTAGATAAGTCACAAAAAATTGAATCCCGACATCGACCTGAAGATGGCGGATGGAATACCGGAGAAACTGTCGTCGCAAAGACGAATCACCAGTCGTCAACAAAAAATAGGAGACATCCGTACAACCTGGTATTTATTATTGTCCTTTATTGATCCGGGGATAAAAAACGAATTCCTACATATATTCATTCCCAATACACCTATCTCACATTATGGTTTCTGTCGAATCTAGAAATGTAGTGAGGTTCTAAGGTGATGACCTAAGTGTTGCTCTGAAACGTATATAATTACTCAAGAAATCCAAGAAATTATAGCATTGCGATAACCGCGAAGAAAATTGTGGCAAGCGGTCTAATATTCCGTGATGAAGGCATTGTGTAAATACGTGCTTTGATGCATAAACATGATTAATATTGGACTCATGATTCCACATTCAGTATAACCACAAAAACGCCCCACCCAGGGCAATAATGCGATAAGGAGATCAAGATGGGAATGCAAAAAATGGATTGCTGATAATATGCTGAAGCTGTTCCAACTTGGAGCTGAAAAGAGTGGACAAAGAATAAAAGAGTGGCTATAGATAGAACGAAATTGAGGCATAAAATAGCAGTTGCAAATCAGCCTACAGATTGATAGCCAGAAGAGGAATGATTTGAATGCAACAAGTACTGCTGTTTACTGATCAACACTATATGGCGAACGATGGACGAGAATTAATCACAATAAATAAACCGTAAAACAGGAATACCATAAGCTTTAAAGTTGGCAAATGACAAAGTAACATATCATTATGCCAGGGTTGAAAATATGCACTTCTGTTACAAATGCAAATTTTTAGCTGGCCAAGCTATAGACCATACCCGACACGAAGCATCAGAAAAAGGGATAGTATTATTCTAGATGTCTTCGATACATAGATTCAAAAGACTATTGCAATGGATAAGTAGAATAAAAAAGGAAGTATTTAACAAGGGGTGCTGAGGTAGGCATGTTTTGAAAGGCACAAATGGTTAATTCGGTGTTTGCTGTTCTTGATTTTTATTAAAGATGAATAATTAAAAAAGCCTGAACATTATTTCAAGAAATACTCTCCAACACCGCTTCGCATTCACTTAATAACTTGTTTTTTAACCACTAAACATGAATAAAATTAACATTTTAGAGACAAAACACAAAAACAGAGCACCAAAAGCAACTGCTAAAATTCTCTCCCGATACCATTCTGAAAGGTGTAAAAAGGTGTAAAGGTGTAATTAATTGCCCGATTATATTTAAGTGTGTGAATGTGCCCCGATAATAAAAAAACAATTTTGACGTTTTGCCTCACTAAAACTATTGTCTCCTCAATATGAACTTATTTCTGCACCGGATGATATTGACTCAATGCGACATTATTTGGGATAAGGTATCTTTGTCTCTGATTTTTATTGTGCACCTTTCTCTCACTGCAGACTGAGATTCTTCTCTTGCCAACCTCCTTCGCTACTTCGCCAACGCAAACATCAGCTTGCTTGTCTACTGTGATTTAATTTTTATCGCAGCTGTTATATTGGGCACTTTATTTCATGTGTCCAACGGCACTCGAGCAGTAGAGCCCTAGTTAAAAAAATGAACGTGGCGCAGGCAAATATAACATTTACACTTTAATGAGTGAGTTGGGATTTGTCCTAGAACAATGAAACTGTTTTTTATTGTAAGAGAGTAGCAGAAAACAATAAGAAAGTTAATAATATATACTCTACTGCGAGATATTGTACTATGTACGGATCAGGATCATTGAGCTCAAGCGAGCGATATAGAGAGAGAGAGAGAGTCTAAATTGTACACAAAGGGTGTCCCATTTATCTTGACCACCCGAAATAACTTTTTGTCTGGATGTAACTTCAAAAATTTGTCAAGCAATTGTCCATTAGCCGTCAGGGGGACATTAATTAGCATGATTGCCTTCCTAGTAGCTTTGTTATTTACAAAGATATGAACAGCGGTATTTAATTTTTTAAATGACAGCCTATATTTTTTTATTCGGCAATTCATTTCCTCCATTTAACAAAGACATACCGCTGTTCATATCTTTGTAAATAACAAAGCTACAAGGAAGGCAGTCATGATGATTAATGTCCCCCTGACGGCTAATGGACAATTGCTTGACACATATGCTTGAATTTGTATCTGGAGTAAAGTATCATAAAGTTTCTTTGGGTGGTCAAGATAAATGGGACAAACCCTGTGTATTACATACGACCAACACGATATTCAGAATTAAACGGCAAATCACTATATCATGCGACGCATCAACATTTGAGAGGGCTGCTCGCAATATCTGCGTAACGATGTTCGCATTGCACGGAGCAACTGCCCCAGGCCACTCTCCAATACAGGAACGATGGCCCAATAGCGTGCGCACGAAATAAAAACAAGGAGCTTCGCTGTCGGACAAAAAAGGATGTTAAAAAATTATAAACATTCGCCGAGCCTACTCGCTTTATTAGCCAAAAAAATATCGGAAGAATTCTGGCGGAACAGTAGGGCAAAAATAAAAGGCGACACTCAAATATTATTCTTAAGAGTTTCTTAAAAAGTCGAAAGGATAGGTTTCAGGATACATAAGTGAGTGGCATAGTCTGAAAAATATTTGGATGACATCGTTACCGTTAATCCAGGATTGAAATCAGTTTCTTTTCTATTCCCTATTACGCTAGCGGTCTACCTGCGAAAAATCATAATGAATCTTCCAGGAACATGTTCTAAGTAGAGAGGCTTCTGAGATTTGGATATAATATGCAAAATGACATGAATGTGTTACACTAGGAATATCAGAGATGCGAAAGGCATAACTCAGATGTTATAGTGTCAAAGATGTTATAATTGATCCTTTCCCTTGGAATTCCGTATTCAGGCAGTATAACACGTGGAAACGGTTTGTTGTTGTCTGAAAAGTTCTCGGGCTTTCCACCGGGTAATAAAATCCTTCTCCGCCGACGTTTCGATGTCCATCAGGGGCATCATCCTCAGGGCAACTGAGGATGATGCCCCTGACTCAGTTGACAAATGACTCAGTTGCCCTGAGGATGATGCCCCTGATGGACATCGAAACGTCGGCGGAGAAGGATATTATTACTCGGTGGAAAGCCCGAGATCTTTTCATCCAACACCTACGCCGGGAAAACACCCGATTATGTGTTTGTTGTTGTGTTTGTGTGTGTCGTAGAGTTCTAAATTTTGGATATGATAGACAAAATGACATGCGTGTATTACACTAGATATTGCAGTGATGTGAAAGTTATAACTCAGAAGTTGTAGTCGCTCTTTTCTCTTGAAATTCCGTATTAAGACAGTAAAACACGTGGAAACTGTTGTTATATCTGCAAGTGAGTTGAAAGTAAACGTTTGTTGCTCACCTATAAATTACTAAGGTGCATCATGTGACGCACTGATGTAAATAAATTGAACCGGATAGTTCCATCGCCACCGCTTTGAAAAGGAAACAAAGACAAATGACGGTGCACCCGCGACGAGACGACTTTCCCATCCAACAATTCCATTGGATTCGTCGCTGGTGTCGGCTCATCGCAAAGAGAAATGGAAGTAATGAGCCTGATGATTGCAAAATGAGTGACTTTCAACTGTTTTCACTCAGAGAAAACGTCGTTCTCATGGACGGGTCACGCCTCCTCTATTCTCCTTGTTCGCACAAATAAGGACATCCATTACTACATTCTCACGGCACGTCCCTCTCCATAAAATTCCCTGAATGCTCTAATGCCATCTGTTAGCTTGTATTAGAAAGAGAAATAAAACGAAAATGAAAAATAACGCGAATGAGGAGAATGAAAATGATAGCTTTTTCAATAGTCGATAGAAAGATTCCGATTCTATGGTAAAATATATAGCAGTATTTGCATTTTACTTCCAATTCGATGCGTTAATGCCGCCATTAGCACGAATAAATGAATATAAATAATTTTTCATGAGTATAATCATGCTGGAAGCCCGATTTAAAGTATGTTTGGGTCACCACCACAGTATATACTTCCTAATTTGAATAAGATAAAATTAGTTTCTAATTGTTAATGTAGTTCTTAACCGGTTCGCTTACTCGTGTACTGTAGCCCGTGTATAGCTAAAAGAGCAGATTTTTTTTATCGCCGCAATGCAACCATCTCCGCATTGAATTCTTTCTTTAACCAATTACATGGCCAATCGAGCCATTCTAATGCTAAGAAGAGACGCTGCTCTTGAGAGTGCAATGTATATTGCATTGTTATTTTTAACCGACCCTGAATAAGTTGGAATAATGAAAAATTTTCACGCTCGGCCCGCGTGGCCTTCGTCGTTCTCAACTTTCTCTCAGAGATCCCGACATCCAATCAATGCCGAACGGGGAAAGGTTGATAGCCTACGCCCCCTTGCCATTTAAAGATATCCCTATCAGCATTTATCTTCCCTAATTCAACGGTTTCGGTCAACATTTCAGTTACTTTATTTCCAATAGGATGGGTCACAACAATGGCAATAGCACGAATAATAAATAATTTTTATTTTTATTCATGAAAAATAATTTTTCATGAATACCTCATGTTTGAATCCCAATTACAAGTTTAGTTCACCACCACGGCATAAAATCCTAATTTGAACGAGAGAAAATTATTTGACTTTGGCATACCTTTGGACATTGTGGAGCTGAATGCGACCTCATTTGGCTTGTTATTCCTCAATGCATGCTCCCGCTATTCCGTAGATAAGACTCTTTCAACCAGGAACCTGGGATTATTTTTCAATCAAAGAAATTTTAATAGTAATTTAAATTAATTATTTGACTTTTCTTCAAAGTATAACATTGAGGTCTCATAAGATTCGTTTTTGCCAATGAATAAAGAAAAATGAGAAAAAAATGTGTACTCATAATATATACAAATTATTTGGTTTTCGAAATCCCAATTTAGACGAATAGCTATGGTCAATTTTAACCGCATTTGAAAAAGTCCAGGTTGGCGCCCATGCGATGCCACTCCACGTGACGTCACAGGGACCCATTTTCTATACGAGTAGATAGGAGTTTTACATCGCCTGAGATCACCAATGTATGCATGAGGCACAGAGCTCAGGGAAACATTTCTTAATAACCACCTATTAAAACTGTCTAAGGTCGGAAAGTTTTCTTCGTTTGATAGGGAATTAATAATCCCTATTTAAGCTAAACGCTACCTCCTAGCAAGGTACTCTGCTACCTGCTAGCAGCCTGCATCGTATCAGCGCTCAAAGTCTCGCTTCAAGGTCACCTCACACGCCGACAGCGGGAACCAGAACAACGTCACACGGGCTTTTCCCAGCATTCATACTTAGCCGTCGTGTTTTCGCGCGCTTGAAAATTTTCACTTTTCATTTAATCGCGAAAAATAGATATCGTCATAAAAAAATCTGAAAGCGTGAATTACGTACTACAGGAGTAATAATCTTTCCATTAAGGCATTAAAAAATTGTAGGAAACCACCCTTTTAACCTTATTAACGCACTCTAAATTAATTTTCATGTTTTTTTCCAGGTAAACCTTTCGAGCGAAGGACTACCACCCCCCCCCCCCCCTCCGCACTTCTATTGAGGCCGATGGCAATGTAGTACGTAGAAGTAGATTGTCTCCGACGGCACTATTCAGCCCAACCCCTTGTTCCCTCAGTACCCAGCAAATCGATTTCCTTCCCTCGTCCCGCCATGTGCAGTAATCTCAGGTTTATTTTGGTCCCTGCCCAACTACCCTGCAAAGCGAAGCATAGACAGCTGAGCATCGTCAGATACGTCAAACACATGCAGTGGTTAATATTTTGATAACCAGCCATACAACTTAGTACCTACAGCTCCGCATGTAGAAATAGGGACACATTTCATTATTTTGCGCATGACTTAACTAAAATTTCATGTGTAAATGCATATCGGTTGCAAAAATCAAATTTTGCACACAAACTTCATTCGAAATTAGACAGAAATTTTTCTCCAAGGCTTTAGGAGAGGCACAGAAAACAGAAGAAGAATGATTTACTGGATAAGAAAAAAACTAAAACCATTGCAAAAAAGTATCAAAACATAATTAGATTTTCTGGCTTAAACATTGAAAAAATACTAGTAATAATAATAATTTTTAATCGTCCATCATGACCAAATATGCAAAATGGTTATAAATTAATACGATGCATGAATATGAATGATCTTGTCGAAGTGGATGTACATAAAACACAATTTTTACGTAAAAGGGCTACGTAGGCTGATGAAAACTTCGATAGACAGGCTTGAAATCAATGTGAGTAGGTACCTATTTACTATCTCCACGTATAACTATGGATACAAATTTTATGGCGTGGTATTTAGGGAGGCAACCGAGAGCTACGGTCATCTGCACCAAGCCGGAAGGGTGGAGGGACACCCGGTGTCGGTCGGCGTTAGCCTGCTTCTAACGAAAGATTCAAGGGGACTTTGCCATAATGTCCCATCGTCCCAAGCAGGGATCGGGGAATCTCTGTAAATTCTTTTCTACAAAATGGATTTGAACCCGGACCCACGGGAAGGAAATACAACACTGTAGCCACAGCACCAACCCATTCCACGATACACAATTGTTTTATTTTACACGAATAGAGGCATATCGATACAATTTATTTATTATTCATTATAGTACTCTACCGATTACCTTCCAGCAATGCCTTCTTTAATTCACTGTAAGGCCTACTCCCTTTCAATCTAGCTAAAAATTCTATTATTTTCCTTCCCCTCCCTCGTTTCCCTAGCACTCTACCCTCTAACACCATTTTCAACATCCCCTCCCCGCTAAGCATTCGCTCCATCCATACATTCTGTCTCCTCCGTATCTTATCTAAAAGCTGCCTCTCCTCACCCACCATCTCCAGCACTTCGTCGTTCCTTTTCCTCTCCGTCCATTTCACCCTCTCCATTCTTCTCCATACCCACATCTCGAATGCCTCGAATCTTCTCTCGTCTTCTTTCCTCAGTGTCCACGTTTCGGCACCGTAGAGAGCTACACTCCAAATCAAACTCTTCACTAACCTTTTCTTTAAATTCTTACATAAAAATCCTCTCAGAAGCTCCTTCCTGTTCATGAACACCTCCTTTGCTAGTGCAATTTGCTTCCTGATGTCCTTGCTACTGTGTTCGTTTTCCTCTAAATGTACAATAATATCGACTAAACTTTTACAAAACAAATTAATGCCAGCTGCAAAAATTCAATTTCGCACAAAACATTCGTGTGTGCACGGAACAGGGAAGAAAAAGACCACATGACACAATTTAAAGACAACCGTCAAGCAGGCTACCCGATATGGAATGCAATTAGAGACACCGCAATCGATTAAAAACATCGATCGATGAGGAAACTCTAAAGATCGGGAGGCAAGGGGGTTGTATCAACCGCCTGCCACAGCCAACGTTTTATTTTTCTTTTTGCTTCAATCTCGCCTGCACATACGTCGCCGCACGAGACGACTTCCTCCGCACCGCACAGAAATCCCAGCAGCAAACAAGCGAGCAGCGAGACGCGAAAGAAAATAAAACTTCCCATACTCAACCACCCCGACACAATTCCCATCGGGTATCCGTCGCGACAAACATTTCCCCTCGAGAGAGCGCGGCAGCCGAAATGACGAAAGTTTACAAGTGGAAGATCTCTCTTTGATCGCTCGTACTCAAAGCTAAACGCAGCCACATAAAGTGCAGACTTTGCAATCGGATCAAACGTATCAAAGAATAGAAAAATTGGCAGTGATGTATGGCATTGTCGTGGATTTTTAAAAATTCAATTAGGTGTTCTGCAATTGTTTAAGGTGCTTCTCGGAACAAAGTATGCATGATTGTACGAATCGATATTAACTCGAATTTTCCAAATTATTTTAATATAAAAGCGGTAAAAGTTATGCCAGCTATGGTAGCAACGCTGACACTAACCTTAGTGTACCAGATTATGCCATAACGGGTGAATATGGAGGTGAGGTAAACAGTAAAAATTCAGTGAAAACACAAAGTTACTGCTAATTGTCATAAACGTATTTCGGTTCGAGGAACCTAAACTATATCTACTAAAAATTGCCGGCCTTCGTTGGGTGCTATTTATTTCTTCACATTTTTGCCAAACAAGTGTCATTACCTTAATCACTTTAATGACACAATTTTCATGCATCTTCACCGTAGAGCCACGGTATGAGGCGTTTGTGCTGATTCTTCGCCTTTTAAGTATTTGGTCACGGATTCTTATCCCGCGGAGCAGAGTTGAAAGGCGATGGTGTTTATTCCTTTCAATTCCTCCGATGGAATACACTCAGCCCAATTCCGGGGCTTAGAATAAAGAGTTCAAGATGTCAATGTTTTAAATTTAAAACTGACAAATTAAAAAAATAAATTAATTGAAATATGATGAAACTCGTGAAAGCATTACGGTATTCAACCAGGAACCTGGATCTTATATTTTTTTATAACCAAAGATACGAGTAACGCAAATTTCAGGGGTGGAACTAACACCCTCTGATAATGAAAAAAACATTACATCATTCTGATACAACGGAAGGCGTATCTTTCACGAATAGCATAGTCCTTTGTCAAAGTGATTTTTCGCGCAGTGCTCCATGAATATGTTAAAGCTTAATCTTCATTACGAACAGATTAGATGAAAGCGAAACCAAAAATAAGGATGATAGGGAAAAAGAGCAGCAATAAAAACTCTCATACTGCGGAATAGACAATGATCATACCACCCTGTTTCAAATAATGATAGACCCTTAGGATATCCAATTTAGATTTAAATTTTCGCATGGATATTAAACTACACGAAATACCAAAAGAAAGTTTATGAACCTATTTATAGCTGTTTAATCAATATAGCCATTGATGAATCCATTTACTCAATTGATATTTAATGTGTGAAGTAAAGTTTTAGCTTTGAATTGAGCCGCATTCCATGGCTCTGCTCTGGAGATGTGTCAAAAATTGCAAAATTAGAAGCATATTCTTTTGGCAAAAATGAAAAAAAAATTAAACTGCCGAAAAATCAAACAAATTTTTCCGCAAAATGTTATCGGGCTCTTTATTTTTAGGTTAATACGCAACCACAGTGAAACCTCGACACCCTTCATGCCAATCATTCGCAAAATATAGTTAATATGATCAATAGTAAAAATTCGGCATATTCTTTTGATTCTTAGATTTCGATAAAGCTCCTCACCGAGGACCACTGCAAAACTATTTATTTATTTATTATAGTATTCTACCGATTAAGGTTGGTTTCCATGCAGTTCAAAAGAAGTGATCTGGGAGCCTCCCTTTCCTTCCAGCACTGCCTTCTTCAATTCACTGTAAGGCCTAATCCCTTTCAATCTATCTAAAAATCTTATTCTTTTCCTTCCCCTCCCTCGTTTACCGAGCATTCTACCCTCTAAAACCATTTTTAACATCCGGAAAACTATACATGGAGTAAATTATTGGAATGCTAGGAGGATAAATATCTTTTCTGCTATTTGTAAAAACCTTGAGCACCAAAATCGATAAGTCTTCCGTTGAGGCGTAATTTATGATTAAACGGATTTTGACTAGAAGCAGTATTTTTAAAGTATAAAATGATGCCATGATAAAAGGGGTCTAATATGCATTATACATACTAAGCCAAAACTACTCTCTTCTCATTTTCCTTTCGCTCAAAAACATGCCCCCCAGTAAAAGGAATTGATCTTTACGGCATCTGTAAATCCACATTTGAAAAAGTCTACAACGGCGGAAAAATAACATTTTTTTCAGCATGCCAAAAACATGTCGTTCGTGCATGACATGGTTACGCCTGAAAACCATAAATTATGCAACCTGAATTTCTATCGTATAAAATCGTTTCAGGCTTGATTTTGTGGAATATTGCTATATCCATGATAAAAACACAGATGGTAATTTATACACTATTTCATTTAACATTCAACGACCGACCATGGTTTCAACACTTTGTGTCATTTCACCTATTATATTGAAAAAGATACAAAGTGTTGAAACCATGATCAGTGGTTGAGTGTTAAATTAAATACTGTGGAAATTACCATTTGTGTTTTTTTCATGGCTGAATTTCTATACCTCTCCCCGCTATGTAGTACATTATAATAAGATCAGTAAAAAAATATTGTGAATAATAAAATCACTTTTTCCTTAATTTGGAGGAATTATTGAAGTATAAAAACATTTTACATAGTTAATCGGCAACCATAAAGAAGTAACTTTCATCCGTCTTTCCGGAAAAACACAGTGATTTTATACGCCATTTAAGGTCAACCAAGTAAGCGAACAGCCTTTGGCTAACACGCTTCTCTCGATATATTTATCGCACCATTCGCATTCGCGAGCAAAAGAATGAAAGCAATTCCGGTCCAAGGGCGTCCTTGACTCAGAGATTCAGTGAGCATGCAATCACAGCAATCTAACTTTGCCTGGAGCAGGAACTAATCCGAGACGAAATCTAAAATTAATAATGGCCATTCGTTACGGAATATTTCCTTTTAACGAGGGTCATTCATTTCAGCGCGCAGCCGGCGGAAAGGAGGTCATGTGGACGGAGCGAAATATCGAATCGAACGAAAAGGGGTTCGACAAAATACGAGACAATTCATTCAGAGACTGATTTCAGTGGACCTTAGTAATCCTGGTTCGATGCTCAATAAATAAGTGCGCCCAACGAGTCCACTACTTGAAATTCATCGACTCAATTTCTCAACAACATCGTTCAAACATTTATTAAGAAGTCCTTTTCATTGCTTGCCAATGAATTATTTTCCCGTTAAAAAAGTAGTTGTGCATGGAGCATTTAGAAGTATTCAGGTTGTCTGCCCTCCCCTCATTGGCTTCCCTCTTCAATTCACAATAAGGCCCGTCCACTTTCATTTTATCTAACAATCCTAATCTCTTCCTTCCTCTCCCTCGTTCACCTGACATTCTTCCCTCTAACACTGTTTTCAACATCCCCTCCCCGCTGAGTACTCCCTCCATTAATGGCTTCTTTTTCCTCAGTATATCCTCTACAAAACTGCCTCTCTTCACCCACAATGTCCACCACTTCGCCGTTCCTCCTCCTCTCCGTCCACATCATCTCATTTCTCGAAGGTATATAGTATTTTCCCGTCCTCCATTATAAGTATTCATCTTTCCGCATCGTTAAGCAATTAATTCCACATAAAACTTTTCATTTGTCTTTTCATGATAGTAATGTTGTACATGAAGTACATTTGGTAGTATGTAAAATATTCTATCGCAATAATTAACTAGAGGGCAAAGCAACCTCTTCGGAAATAACTCAACAATAAAGACAGAGTAAATGCCAAAAGTCGCGCATAAAAATTGCCATGAAAGATTAAAACGTTTCAGATCAACCATTTCTCAAATCGATTTCTATATTCAGGTTAGAACGCTTTAGGACACACGCATTTTTTTAAGATATTATTGACATATTATCCAGCGATAAAAGTTTTTGGAGTACATGCGAAACCATTAACATAGGGAAAGCTTGTAACAACGCTAGGCGAGAAATCAAGAGTCTGATGTTGTCGGGTGCCGTCCGAGTAGTCTCAAGAATTCAAGGAATTCTGTTTCGATTCAAGGTCATAGTATGTGAAATTTATCAGCATTGATGATCTATCTCTCTAATATTTAATGTTCGTTACTATATGCCGGCCTCGGTGGCGGCGGTGTAAAATCCTCGCGTGCCAAACAAAAGGTCGCGGGTTCGAGTCCCGCCTGAGTAGGTATCCCTATAGAGCAGGGGTGTCAAACACGCGGCCCGCGGGCCGCATGCCCGCGGCACCATGACTTCTTCAATCGCAAACGGCACTTCCTTTGCTCCTTTAAGATTTACATCTCTTGCAGTTGAAAGATCAAAACTTACTGGCACTTCAATTAATTACCCACATGCATTTCTTCATGCACTTGTACAGGAAAAGAGGTGTCAAGTATCTGGGAGTATTAGTACCAGGGATTTAAGTAAATAAACTCTTTCTTCTCTTTCAGTTGCCTTTTTAAATGATTATAATATAGTTTCGGTAGTATTTTATATAATTATGTTATTGGTCCTGAAATACATATGCGGCCCTCGAGCTGTATGAGTTGGCAAATGTGGCCCGCCAAGGTGAATGAGTTTGACACCCCTGCTATAGAGGATATGGTTGTTCGTGCCTGCGTGATCGTTAATATTGAAAACCCTTACGTAAAAGACCAGTTTGAGCTGTTTTTGGAATAAATAAATAATTCCTTTAGTGTATGCCAACTTCCACTACCCTTGGTATCTACGCCCTGTAATAATAGTGAACGCGTTCATAGGTATCACCATGGAATTTCAGTGTTAACACTTTATTTCTTAAATATAACTCAGACCCCCGAACAGTTTTCCTACTTAATTCTTCAACCTGTTTAAGCCCATGTGGTCATTCTTTCAGTCACGATGTTTTGCGAGGGGTCAATCCGTAGGTCACTCGGAGTGGGTCAAAAGAGATTAAAGGTGAGCCAAACTTTCCCTTCCAGTTGACGTGATGTTTTTGTGTGGAGGCGAAAGAGGCAGTTTAAGACGCTTCTCCTCTCTTTTCTCTATCGTTTCTCATCTAGCGAAACCTCCGTCAGCATGGTGAAGTGGAAACTGATCCCCGAGATGATCAGGAGGAAGTCACAAAGGAGGTTCCACTAAAAAAACGATGAAACTGAATGTCAACTTTAAAAACGTTTATTGGGATTCACACAAAGGTGATGCTGGTGATACGAAAAACGATCTGTTTTTCATCGCCAGGACGTGTTCTCCCAACTCTGTCATGATTCACACGGATTTAAAGTGACCGTTTTTTATTCCGCACAATGAGCCATCCGATAGATCGGCGTGTCTTTCTGGTCATTGGATACTTTTCTGGTATCTTCAATTGCATTTTAAATACATTTTATAACCGGTCTCGCGGTGTTTCTGAGTTGAAATCCGGTTTCTCTGTTGAAATAGTTGGGATGATGCAAGTGAATCTCGATGACCACTTAAACGAATTGCTCCCAACAGCGCAGAAGTAAATGCCAGTTGAAAAATTCATAATATTACCTTCTTATTGCCAAAGATCGACTGCTGCTAAAAAAATTGTGTTTTCTTCGCTGCAATTTTTTTATTTTATTTATTTATTAAATTATTCAAACACAGCCAAAATGGCCTTTACATTGAATACAAATCATAAAATCTGCAGATTTAACTAATGTAAACTATAAAAAAAACTATAAAAAGGATATAAAAAAGAAAAAAAGGGATTCAGAAGATGGCTTTTCGAAGCTGCCTCTTGAATAATCTGATATGGGCATTGAAAAATCCAGGGAAGGGCGAGTACTCGAAATGGTATTGAAGGAGGTAGGGAGTCTGTAAAAAAGTGATCTCTGAGAGAGAGAAAGACGGAATTTAGGCTGGTGTAGTAAGTGGTTATTACGGAAGGAGCGGGTGGGAATATGGAGTGAAAAGAAAGGCAGCATATCTGAGGATGGGAACTTGCCATTTAAGGCATTGTAAATGAAGGAAAGATCATGGAAATTCCTATCATGGAAATACTTTTTGGAGATGATAGTTTGCGTTAAATTTTCGTGGGGTTGGACCGTGGTCAGTTCAGCGCCACCCACATGTCCCCTGTCATCCACCCCCGGCCCCCACATATCAATTCAGCACTAAATTTATTTTTCATCCCGAGATTACAATCTTAAGATTGTAGCACAGGAGCCCTTCATTTCTAACAATTCTATTTCAGTTCCTCTGCTTCCTTATGGCTCTTCTTCCCATCAGACTTGTCGAACTGCCTCGCTCCATAGAATTTATTTATTCCCCTTCCTCCAGGGGGGTTATACTAAAAATTTTCATTCCATTATTCTTCCAATACGGTGAATGATCGGAGGGTTTCTATGTGTACGTCTGGGGTGGGAATTGATGAGGTAAAATATACGGAGATAAATATGGACGAGGAGGTGCTGTGTTTGGTGGGCGAGGTAAGGAAACTTCGAAAACAGATGCTGAGGAGGGTTTAGATTTTAAAATTGTTGTTATCGCAATTTTCAGATGTTCGCTGGTTAGCGACCAAATGTATTTATGTTTACTCTGTGTAACAATACTCATCTGATCTTATGTTAATTAAATGAAGTCTTGTCTTGAAGTTACATTTTTCACTTGCACCAAATTAGTGTCTTCTACAACTCCCCGTTAAAGAAACTAACAAAAATCCGTGAACAAAAGGGAAGAATGTTAAGTAAGTGAAAAGGGGGGTAGTAAAAGAATAGCATTTATAAATAGTATGAGAGGGAATGTACTTTACTAAAAACTGTAGGGATAAAAAGAGTACTTCAACAATGCAATTTTAATCTATTCTTCTGTGTATAGGGGACGAATGCTGGGTTTGTGGGGTGACGAAGAAGACGGTGGAAAAAAGTAGTTCATGGACTGAAGGGTAATACTCTTCATTTTGAATGAAAAATGAATATTAAATGTTTAATTATGGACGAGCTGGAGTAATCAAGAACATGTCTCATGAGAAAACATGAATATCAATATTTTGCTAAAAAAATCAGAAGCTGATTGTGTTACGTTCTCTATGCACTCTCATTTCTTCATCATCCAGGAAATATGCTTAGAAGCTTCACCCTTCCTTCTTCATCGCAGATATTAGCTCTAAGACGGTACATATATTTCTCTTCTCTATTTTTCATGTTTATTTTCTGACCCTAGGTGTCTACGACAGTAAAAACGTTAAAAGATGAATGTGCGTAAAGTTACGCATGGCTAACTTCAGATTCACAACTAAGGGCAGCTAGCGATGGGAGGGCTTGCAAGAGTGAGTCAGAGGCCATTGAGCTACTATCAAGTATCCACATGCAACAAAGAAGCCTACGGCGAGGATGCACACGAGGTAATTAATAAACGTTAAGATAGGCACGACCATGGGAGGCCTGGAAGTTCCTTGAACTACACCAGAGACGGTGCAAATAGATATGAAGGACGAGCAAGGTATGTGATGGATAGCCGATGCATGGTGGAAAAAGATTTAAGTAGCTTCCCTAGCTAACGGAGAGGAAGAGATTCCGGCTGGATAAGTTCATGAAGTCTTCTCGTTCGCGATGATTCATTGTGCTCGTTCATTTTCCCACTAGATGGAAGCACTCTTGTTTTGCTTCGCGAGGTGCGCATCGCGGAATGGCGCGAAGAATCCCTCAAAAGTTTCTCCGAAGAAAGCGATTCCCACCCGGCGGCGATGCTTAGCATTCCGATGGGCACCGTCGAAAAAGTTCTTCCGGGGTTATTTCCTTAAAGGAACTCTTTTTATCTGTTGCTATCACGTTCAGGCACTCTGTCAAACGGACGTAAAAGGATTTGGATCAATATATACGACGAAAAATGCAAAAAAATATTTATCAAGTAGTTCGTAGCACATCCTCATCCATAGTAAATTGCGAGTGATTCAAAACTATCCCGTAAAGACGGGAGAGTAGGTACCATCAAAATACATCTGAATGCATGCGTGATCAATATTTCCCTAGTTAGCTCTTAAAATAACTCTAAATCACTATAATTATTTAAATTAATCACCTAGTTATACGGATGGGGAAAATAAACTTTAGGACTCCACTTTTAAAATAATTACTAGACGACTGAAACAGGTGGTGCGTTTTTTATCAATTTCAATAAATAATTTTCGCACACTTACGGCCACACCTTGAATAGGTGTCGAGCATTTGGGATCAGGTACAGATAAACTTAATCCGTGAACTCAAAAAAAAAAAAAAACAAGGAAAGCTGTGCTATTCATCTAAAACTGCAATGGGCGGCGTACAGACAGTGTTACCCAGATGTTGAAGGAATTAGGCTGGGAGCCGCTGGAGGCTACGAGGCTGCGCGCCATTGAGAATAGTTATCTTTCAGAATGATAGAAAGGACATTATATCAGAACTTCACAATATTTCCAGGTCCGAAAGAAAAGATTAATTAATAGAGATATTTTCCTAACGGATAAGCATGGGAATTCGTTTTTTCCCCGTACAATAAAGGACAACAATAAAACCTAGGGGGAAGGTCGTTAGAGCATTTCCTTTTCGCTTGGTTTCGACTGGTATTCTAACTTAAAAACGCTCATTGAGGTGTCTTGCGGAGTAGTATGTTGATGTAGAACTAAATGGAAAATAATTAAATTTCGTGACGGATACAAATTTTAGTTCCGTTGAGTGCAGTAAATATATTTGAGATTCATCCAAAAATTAATTAATACATTACGCTGTAATCAACGACTAAAGGTCGCTTTTTTTTGGACAGAATTACGACGTAAATAATTATGGCCAAGATTATGGATAAGGTGAGATGAGAATCCAATCCGAAAAAATACGCAGCGTGAGGTTACAATTCGAATTTTGGATGGGAAGAGGTCTCGAAGCCAAAAGGCACTGCAATAGCAATATACGATCTCTTTTTGAGAGTATCGAGATGTTTATTTCATTGACGGAGAACGACTACCTATGTGAGCATCAATTTTTTTTTAATTCATTGCTTTCATTTTTATTAACACAAAAGGCTTGGCGTCCTACGCCAATTAATTTCGCAATATTTGAAGATGGCTTCATTCATTAATTAAATACTAAATGAATATTTCGCCCATAAAAGGGTATTTTAATGGATTTCTGATCACCTGCGACAAATATCAACATAGTAATCATCATAATACAAACGCCATCCGTTTGAACTAGCTTCATGATCACAAAGCAAATGGAAAAGCTTAATTTATAATAAATTCGTGACGAAAATGGTAAAATTAAGGTAGAAAATTACTATACAGAAAACAAAAAACGGAAGATTGTATTATTTGAAGAATTTATTATCATTCTAGGTAATTTTAATATTGCTCTAAAGGAAGAGAAATTAATTTATTAGCTCATTTATTGCCAAATGAAAAACCGTCCGTATGGTATAACTGCATTAGCATTTATTATAAAGGACAACCACAACATCCTAACAGATTCCAGTTACAAAAAGTTAAATCATCGGTCCAATAGCGATCACTGAAAAACGAGAAACTACTAAAAGGATCCGAAAATATCTTAAAACATATGGAGTTACGAATTTATTTAAAATTAGAAGCGCTGATATAAATTCATATGAAAGGGACCAAATGACCGAGCAACAGTCGTTCCCATCGCAACGAAACTGGCATCAACTAGAAATTTAATTAAATCTCTGTATTGATATCGAATTCTGAATGTGTATTAATTAGTATCACTCAAAAAGAGATTAATGAACACCTGAACAATCAAAAGGGTAGACTGCATTTATTTAAATAAATAGAACTCAAAAGGGAATTCATTACAAAAGGTTTTTCCATCGATAATTATTATGAAGGAGAAAATAAAATAATTTTACATACTCGGCGGACATTATGGCCCAAATTGCAAAAGAAAAGCTGTAAGTACTTAGGAGATTTAATGAATTTTTGCATTTGCGATGGAAGTAATTAAAGGCGCGAATGATGAACATTCATGCAATGGATTCGTTCAAAAATATATATTCCTGAATCTGATGATTGGCATTTCTATTTTAGCTGCAACTATGAGGAAAAGGAGGTTAAATCAAATTGTTTAAAATGTCACACATTTATGATTACAAGTAGTTTTTGAAATTTTCCCGGAAATTAAACGTACTGAGGAAATTGATATTCAGATTAACACTGAGAATCAGAGAGAAAGGTTGCCAGAAAATATTTGAATCGCATTTTAAAGAAGCGAAAACAAAATTTTCTTTCACTAAGTCGGCGATGATTTCGATATTAATTCCACGTTTGACGCAATGATATTTAATTCTCGCGAAATAGGTAGTAAAGCATCTATTCCCAAAAGTAATGTTTTACGTGATGAAATTGTGAAAAACGACAAAAATTGTCACATCATGATTCTTTAATTGAAAATCATTTTATTCGGGGTTTGTGTCAGATTTACGCGTCCAAAAATTACCTTTTCCATTTCCCATTCAATTAAATTTCAGTGGTTCATTTCATTCATTGTCCAAGTTCCCTAACGACCCCCTTTATCAATTCATTCGACCCAAAAAATGTTTAAACTTTTGTAAAATAAAAACTAATATTTAAATTTAAAATTTTTCAACATTCTGACGCGCAAGTTAATTTTTATTTGGAGGGATTGCGTCAAAAATAAAGGATTTGCGAGCAGTAGAACAGCATAAATTATAGAATTAGCACTAAGATAATTCGAAAAACTTAATGAATGAACACGATATTTGAGGCCGTGAAGTTGAAAGTCATGAAAGGATTGGAACATGGCCAACAAGCAGAGAAGACCTTCATCATAGAGGAAACAATTACGAGGTCAACCAAGATAATTTTAGTGGAGTGTCAACTACAGCCATACTCCACAAAAGTCCCACCATTGAGTTAATTAACAAACATTCTTAAATTTGAATTTCAAATGCTCCTTCGTGCTAAAATATCTTTCTTTTTCAGAGATATTATGTAAGCTTCCATGAGTTTAGAGGAGAATCACATTTAAGGTTAGAGAAGCAGCACTCGGAGGCTTTCAGTAATAATCTACAATTCGCAAACAAATAGGCCTTTTTTATCACATATTCCTCAAGTATCAATGCTGTAAATGTCCACACGAGGAAAATGAAGAAAAAATACCAAACATTCGCAGACTACAACATTCTATTAAATGAAAAATCGATAATTGCCGTTCATGTTTCACCGCAACCGATGCAACATCAATGATTTTTATCGTTGCCTACAATCACCAGAGTGAATCCATTGTAAAAATATTTCTGCCGTCATTTTGTGGAAGGATTGTACATTCATGATGAGAACAGCACTATTGATACTCCATGCGCATTAAACACAAAGGCCGACACTACCATTTTCACCTCGAAGATGTTAGTGTCGTTGATGACGGAAGATGGGCAGGTCGGTATTCGTAACAAGAAGACGTGGATATACGTGGGGTTGCCACTATTTATTACGTCATGATTTAAAATTAAGTCTCACCCATGAAATCCCAGCTGTCTTCCCCTCGCGGGCAAGGATTTAAAGGAGATAAAGGAGTTCTTATTGTGCTTTTCAAGATATTATTACTATCTTGAAAAGCACAATAAGAACTCCTTCTAAGCGATCATTCACCTGCCTTCTCTTCCTGTTCTCTTTCGGACGACACAATGGCATCAATAAGATGGGTCCCTTGGAAGGACTAGGAGAAGAAAAAGCAACGAGGAAGCGGACTTGAATAGGCGCCATTACAAATATACCAGAAGGGAAAGGCCGAGGAGTGGGATGAGTTGGCTAAAAGATCGGCTAAAGAAGAAGATGAGAAAAAAAAGAAGAGCGAGGGGCATAACGCAAAGGGCTTGTCCCTTCGTAATGGAAAAAGATGGGGCAATCCGAGTTTAGGGGCGAATGCACATTCCGAACTTAAAAGGAATTGATCAAATGGGGTCGGGAGGGATAGATATTGGCTCAGCCTAAGGGTGGGATCGAATCGGAGGTTTTACAAGAAGAAGAAAAAGAATAGGGAAAGAGTTACGGAAGGAAAAAATGTGGAGATAAATGAAGAAGGTACTTCAAATTACCATTCGAGCGTGCGTGATATTTTAAGCTGTCAATTTCGCATGCATCCTAGTGGATCAAATATACGTGGTGGAGAAGAATTTTTTATTACAGTATTCTACCGATTTAGGTAGGTTTCCATGGAGTACTAAAGAAGTAATCTGGGAGCCTCCCTTTCCTTCCAGCGCTACCTTCTTCAATTCACTGTAAGGTCCACTCCCTTTCAATCTATCAAAAATTCCTATCCTTTTCCTTCCCCTCCCTCGTTTCCCTAACATTCTACCCTCTAACACCCTTTTCAACATCCCATCACCGCTAAGTATTCGCTCCATTCATACCTTCTGTCTTCTTCGTATCTCATCTAAAAGCTGCCTCTCCTATCCAACCACATCGTCGTTCCTTTTCCTCTCCGTCCATTTCACCCTTTCCATTCTTCTCCATACCCACATCTCGAATGCCTCCAATCTTCTCTCGTCTTCTTTCCTCAATGTCCACGTTTCCGCACCGTAGAGCGCTACACTCCAGATCAAACTCTTCACTAACCTTTTCTTTAAACTCTTACATAACGAGGAGAAGAATTTTCTCACGAAAAAAATTTAGCCTGGATAGCTGGTGCAGCAGGAACCAAAAATATTGATGATATTTGTGTTGAAAACGCACCATTTTTTAAGCAACAAACACTTTTAGCCAAGCGCTCCGATTGATCGCGAGTTTCCCCTGTTGCCAGATGCTCTAGACAACTCATGACTTCGAATTCTTTGCCTCCCCGAGATCGCGATGTATCCAATGCATCCGGCAACAGAGCAAACTCGCGACCAATCGGACCGCTTGGCTCAACGTTTCTGCAATTTAAAAATAGTGTGTTTTTAACCTTAACATCAACAGTACTTTTAGTTCCTGCAGGCATCAGCTAAGCAGGGTTCAAATTTCGTAAACAATTTTTCTCCACCTAGTCTCTATTCAAACTCAGGAGGTATTGAGTCATACTAAAAGTTTACGGCCCTTGAATACATTGAAACCCTTACAGGCTCGTATAAAATGACCACTTCCCTGAGAAAGTCGAACCACTTTTAGAAAGATCAGTGATATTTACCTGAAAGAGAGGAAAAACCATAAGAAAACCCTCAAGAAGTAACATCTCCATTGATAAACTAAGTAATTCATGAAATCAGCCGATGAATTCAAGTCGCAATGAATGGAATAGAATGTGAGTATTTCAGTACGGCTAAAATGAGGCTTATGTTAATAGTTGGTACGTAACCCACAGTGTAAGTACCCCAGATTTCTCCTCAGGCCCCTTTCGGTAACACCAAATATTAAGTTACCTTGATTTCGATTTCACTCGAAGGGCATCGATCCCAAATGACATTTTAGAACTCGAAGGTGCCTCCGACGGTAGAGACATCACGCGGCAAGCCCCGCAGTAAAAAAATGAGCACCGAAATCCCAATAGCAGCGTTGTAAATTTACCAACGCTGAAAATAGAATGCATATTTCGAACCTTGCTGCAATTAAACGTAATTTTCGCGGACCAGAGGACTAAATATTTTGGAAATAAATATAAACCATCAAGTCTAGAAATCTTTTGCAGTGACCAACACAAAATACTCAATTTACATTTAAAATGCTCATATTTTCCACGCGGCAACGATCGATTTCTAATTTACTAGGAGCCTTCAAGAGAGTTTTTTATATGAGATCACTGCCCTCAAATTTTAAGTAAACTCGAAAGCATGGTAACAAGTTGTTAGGCGTTCTCGCTCGTATATCAATTTTATTTAAATACAGTTTTTTATACGCTACTAACACACACAAATAATGAAATAAGTAATATTAAGAAAGACCGAAAAACCGAAGTGATATCTGGAGCAACCAAAAGATTACTATAATCTACAATAAGGAGAAGTGTATAAAGAGACCCCGTTTATCATGGACACGATATCCACTAGTTAAAAAAAAATATCCATCTCTTAAAAATGCAGTTATAAGATGAACTGGGAGTACTTACACAGGTTATTTCTGTGTAAGAAGCCAATCATGTGAGGAGGAGTCAATTCTATGCATAATTCCGCGACGACTCGGGGAACATCTGGAAACACCCAAGGTAAAGGGAAACCAATCTTAACCTACATTTTTCAAGACTCAAGATACAATTTCATCATCCCTAACACAAGCTTGAAAACTGAGGAGGCATCTCAATTTCATTCCCCACGTTACATCAGGGCTCAGCATCATCCTACTACCACTACCACCGTCGATCCGACAAAAACGCATACATTCTATCTACATGCTGCTATTCCTGCGTGTGTTGCTGGCGCACGGTTGCTTTTCCGCTCGGCTTAAGGTCGAAAATGTCGACGAAGAGACAAGTATTTCCGAGCGAACTCCAATTCGCAGATAATCTCGTTCAGCTCGGGTGGATCAACGACGCCAATCACAGCGTAAGCCAAGCTCTCAAACGACGGATAAATATTTATTCGCGAGAGCACACGACGTACGTACGTAGGACGTCCACTTCTCTTTTCAACTGTGCATTTCCCACCCTCGAGCCCCAGATACTCAAAGCAATTCCCCCTCCACCCCCAAGCACGAGCATGACTTCTCCTAGCTGTGTACGGATACACAAGAGAGGCTGTTCAGATTGATTTTTCATGACGCGACATCAGTTTTCTCTGCATTTCATAAACTGCAACCTTCAACCCTTTGTGATCCCTCGGACTAAACACAATCTTGGAGATAAAAATGTACCTCGCTTTATTAAAGACACGACCAGAATAATTTTTCGGGCAGTGAGGGGACAATGGGCTTCATTGGTGCATTTGTCGCATTTCGGGCAGGTTAACATGGAGCGGAAATAACAAAATAAAGTTTCTTTCATTCATTAAAGGGGGTTTTGAAACCCTCGTGAAAATATTTTGACTTTAGAGTTGATTCACTAAGATATTGCTTGGTATTCATATTTGAACCACTATATTTGAAGATAATTATTTTTGCTTCACTGAGACGTCGCCTAGTATTGAATATCTATTTTCTACTTACACAAATAAGAAAGGAATAAGTAATGTTTAGAAACAACACAAACCGAATCCGGGACAACGAAAATATCGCTATAATCTACAAAGACAAGTTTATCAAGAATTAACCTTTATTTTGGACACTGTTTCCGCTAGTTAAAAATTTTCATCCGCTTAATATGCAAGTATAGGATGAGCTGGGAGTGAATAGGTTATATCTGTGAAAGCAGCCAATCATGCAATGAGTCAGGATACTCAAAATCCAAGCATTTAATATATAGTAACAAGTACAGCAGGTAATAATTATTAGGCCTACGTTCTAACTCTGAACTTACAACGAGGAGTTCTAAATGCCATGGAGAATTTGGGGAATTACTTCAACCTACATTAAAAACTCACATGCCTCAGTTGCAGGAGACAGACATGATTGGCGTAAGTTTTTCCTGGATATACACAATTACTTACACTACTTATTTTTTATCAGAGCGCACCACGGGTTACAATGAATTATCATCATCTTCAGGAGCTAATTATGATTTTTTTATCTTATAGGTACCTAGTTACTTGATGAATTTTAAAACGGACGCCAAAATAGGGGAAAACCGATGATAATTCATTGAAACCCGGGTCGCGCTCTGATAAAAAATAAGTGGTAAAAGTAATTGTGTATATTCAGGAAAAAATTATAATGGAATACATCAAAGTAAACCAAGAGTTATTGAATTTTGTTTATGATTGACGTAACTGCTTAAATGATTCAACGGATGATCAAAAAAATAGAGAGAGAAAAGAAGATGAGAGGTACTTTTAAATTTAAAAAAAATCCGAACGGATGCTAACATGATTTTACCTTGATGACACACAAAAAAATTAATTGGCCATTTCATTTAAAAAGCGTTAGCTCGGCGTTCCATCAATCAGCAAAAGTGCTCTCGTAGTACGGATGGACATCGACCCTTTTGATACTTCACGGTGGAAAACGGGTATTCCTGGGAAAAATACAGAGCGAGTTGCCACTTCAAATATTTCAAATTAGCCATGATATGAGCACCCTTAATGTGTCCACTTTCACACCCTCAAAGCAACATTCAGACAAGCAGTGAGAGCTAGTCTTTCCACCACCACCATCTGATCGAGTAAACACCAGCTCAAACGACTAAGGACTGGATAAAAGCGATCAAAAATCTACACGAGCATAAAAAATATATGGAGGGTGGAGAATAATTACGTCACGAAATTATAACCTTGGATAGCTGAATGGAAACCAAAATTACTAATGATGTCTAGGTCAAACGCACCATTTTTAAACTACAGAAACTTTGAGCCAAGTTCTCCGATTGGCCGCGAGTTTCCCCTGTTGCCTTGGATACATCGCGATCTCCTGCAGGCAAAGAATTCGATGTCGCGTGAAGTCCAGAGCAACCGGCAACAGGGTAAACTCGCGGCCAATCGGAGAGCTTGGCTCAAAGTTTCTGTAGTTTAAAAATGGTGCGTTTGACCTAGACATCGTTAGTAATTTTGGTTCTTACTGGAATCAGCTATGCATGGTTAAAATTTCGTGACACAGTTTTTCTCCATCCTGTATTCTCAGATGAGATGTAAAACAACTGCTATGGTTATATTTAGCGAATGGCAGTGATTAGGTCAAAGTTCAGGTTCATTGCCAGGCAATTTTTACTTCCGTGTCGATACGTTCACTAATACAGTGCGGTGAAAAATACAGTTGACGATGAGGAATACGGAAGATTCCCTCGAAAAGGATAAGGAGTGCGTAACATTCCCAAAAGAGTCAGCCTCAGTGGCTGAATCATTCCGTTCTAATCTTAACTTCTTTGCCCCATACTTAACTTTCATAGCCTCGAACGAATAAACGAATGTATGTGAGCGACCCGAAAAAGGCCACGATAAAAAGAATCCTGGGGGCATCGCAACCAATAAGCCATGTTATCTCCGTCCAGAGCAGCGAATTATATCCCCTTGGAATGGCATCTCAAGAATGGGAACCCCATGATGCTCGAGGTTGAAGAACCAAGCTATGCGGTGGACGAGGAAATAAACACCGTTTCATTGGCTCGTTGGCCTCGCCGTCATTCTGATAGCCAGTAACAGAATGGAGGACAGCAGAGGCTGTTAGGGACGGAAAATAAAAGCACTTTCACCGGACCCATCTTCTGCAAAACCATAAGTTTTATGCCTACTGTAAATACTTCTCTCATATGATTCTGCGTAAAAACTTTAAAACCAATCGTAATGTGAGCTTATTGACTCGATAATTGCCGTACTACACTCATAAGAGTAAATTAAGTTTAATGGTAGCCTAAGGTCTTATAAGAGTAATAACCAAGCACATTTATAAAATGAAACATCACAGGGGGAAGTTAAATGACACGACAAGAAAAACGATGAAAATTCTCATCATTGTATACGTTGGAAAATGTCACAAATGTGTCTGAGGATTAATTTTTCAACCTAGTTATCATAATAAAAGTATAAAACCAGATAGTATGATGGGTAAGAGAGGAACATTTTGTATACGAATCCGCCTGGGGCCCATGGAGACTCAAGTTGTAGTTTTTTTTAACTGCAAATGCGCAAAACTGCAGTCACTTCCTTCCGCGCTTTAATTATAATGAAATTCCACTCGACAACGCCTAATTATTTTTTGTCACCGGGTCTAATGAATTCATGATAGAACTATTCAATCCCAGCAATTTTTTTTATTATGCTCATGATGGCAGATAAAGATGATAGCACAGTACCACTGAATTCCGCGCCATAGTAAGAAGAGTAATTGTTATTTTCAACTAATTACACAGGCCAACAAAAAAATTTTGTTTGAAAACTTTTTTTATTTTAATAGCTGATCTTTATAGATTTTGATGTGCCGAATCCAAACCTGGCCTTAGTTATTTTTGTATGACCCATAGTTTCCAAGCAATATGTATTTAATATTTAGTTTAATACCCCTATACGGTATACAGGGAAATCAATGAAACACTGTGTTACATCATAAAATTGTTTGTATTTACTACAGCGTGATAATACAGGGTTCACTTGTCAACTGGAATTGGTCTACATTTTCTTTCCCATTTTTCCTTAAAGCTTCTTGTGTAGCTTTCTCTGCGATGAATCGCTTGCTAAACTTCTCGGTGAAGTACCAACAGTAATCCCCATTATCTTCGTTCATTAGACCTACTTTTTCAATTTCATTATAACTATAAAAAAGCTGTTAAATTCTAAAAATATTGCTTGATTTCATAAATTTAAAAGTAAAATGTGAATGAGTGTTGGGTGATACAACTTTACAACCATCATATTTGGATTCAGCAGCTTTAAAAACATAAGAATATGGTATTTTCAGTAAAAACGTTTTTTCATTGTTGGCCTGTGTTATTTGTAAATTCCGTAAAAGTAAGCAATTGATAATAAAATTAAAGTTTATTGGAAAATTTCCACATCATCATCATCATCATCACTGGTCAACAATCCTAGGATTGGTTTGACGCAGCTCTCCACTCAGTTCTCCTATCAGCTAATCTTTTCACACCTACGTATTTCTTCTCTTTCACATCCTTCTTTACCTGTTCCATATATTTTATTTGAGGACTTCCTTTCTCGTTCTGGCAAACCACTTGTCCCTCAACGATTACATACTACCGACTATCATGTCTAAAGAGATAGCGTTTAAGGTTGTTCCGTCTTCTTATCCAGGTTTTCATGAGGCAAGGTTTTTCCCATTTCATTCCTCCACGTTCTTCTCATTTTCCACAAACTTTTTAATTTCGCTTCACAACCGGTTTCAATACATTTTGAATTATCTTCAGGTTATCTATATCCAAGACAAGATCTATTTCTAACCGGTCGTGAAGTGAAATCAAAGTATTTGCGGAAAACTGACAGTAAGCTTTAGTTCTACTAATGCATTAGAATTCCAACAGATTAAGCTTAAGACAACTCTCTCCAGAAGCAAAAGATTAAACATACACATGGTACCACACTGTTTTTACGCTGGTATTTAAAGATTACTTTCCGATGCTCGTCGAGCAGAAATCAAAATAATAACCTCGTGAGGAGCGAGAGAACTTTCATCGCATCGCATCTGGAAACGTGAGCGAGAAGGCGATGAGCGACTAGAATGCGATTTCGAAAGCACTCGGACGGGGCACATTCTCACGCTGCTGCTGGCGAAGGTGAGGCGAAGACGGGGTGAGAGAGAGAGGGGGGGGTGTAATTGTATTCACGGGAAGAGAGGGAAAGTTCTGGGGGGGGGGGGGGAGAGAAGAAGGGGTCACGGAGGAGGAGATGCCAAGGACTATGGTGTGGCGAGGCTGAAGGGCAAAAGGCGAGTCATGTGAGAGGAAGCGTGTATCAGATTGCTAAGGGACAAAGCGTGTATGAATGTACATACACTACACCAAGAGATGATTAACGGGCGTGGGTATTTGTATCGACAAGGCTGAGGCAAACAATGTTATTTATATATGGCCTGTAAGGTTAGCTGACGTCTTTGCAGTTTTTCCTGGATATACACAACCACTTATACCACTTATTTTTTTATCAGAGTGCGACCCGGGTTTCAATGAATTATCATCATCTTCAGAAGCTAATTATAATTATTATTGAAGATGATGATAATTCATTCAAAGCCGGGTCGCGTTCTGATAAAAAAATAAGTGGTATAATTAATTGTATATATTCAGGAAAAACTTATAATGGAATACCACAAAGTAAACCAAGAGTTAGTGAATTTTGACGTCTTCGCAGTTGGTGTCCGAGTGTCTTGCTATTCCCGTGCGTTGATATTAAATTATTCTACCAATTAAGAAAGAAATCCATGAATTACCTACTTAAGAAGAATTCTAGCAGCTATTCGATGTGGGTATGGAGAAGAATGGAGAGAGTGAAATGAACGGAGAGGAAAAGGAACGACGAAGTACTGGATATGGTTGGCGAGGAGTGGCAGCTTTTAGATGAGGTACGGAGGAGACAGAAGGTATGGATGGAGGGAGTACTCAGCGGGGAGGGGATGTTGAAAATGGTACTAGAGGGTAGAATGTTGGGGAAACGAGGGAGGGGAAGGAAAAGAATAGGATTTTTTGATAGATTGAAAGGGAGTAGGCCTTACAGGGAATTGAAGAAGTTAGCGCTGGAAGGAAAGGGAGGCTCACAGATCACTTCTCAAATACTCCATGGAAACCTACCTTAATCGGTAGAATACTGTAATAATAATAATTCCTGTTCCACACTCGAGAGAGCCTGCTCATGCATGCAAGAGCGGTATTCGGTAACCATGAGTCAAAACTGGAGCTGGAAGTGAGGCAAAAGTGCTGGAAGGAAAGAGAGGCTCTTAGATCACTTCTTGAATACTCCATGGAAACCTACCTAATCGGTAGAATACTTTACTAAACCATTCCTTCCTTCGTGTACCTCCCTCCTCAATTCACAGTAAGGATTACTCTTTTTCAATCCATCAAAAAAATTCTATTCTCCTACGCGATATGGTTCAATTTTTGTATCCATCGGAATTTAAATGCCAGAGTATTAATATTTTCACGGATGTTATCTGCATGTAAAACAGAATTGTTTTTGGGATTCTCCGCGTCAATTGTAAGAACGGCCAACTAAATTTACTGTAGATCTCGTCAGTGCATGTAATTTCGCAGTGTTGCATGTCAATAAACGTACATCTGATTGTGAAGGTGGCTTTCTAAATTTTTTTGGTGATGGTTTAGCAAGCCAATTTTCTAGATGTGCAGACGATCAATTATATGGGATTGATGACAAATATCTACCTCAAAAAGATGGCCCGTCATTATAACTAAGACTTTCACCGATGATATCCATGCGTAATTTTGTTACAGTTTTAAATCTATATAAAAGAAGTAATCAACAGAATTATAATGTGTTTTATTTACATCATTTGTAAAATATATCTACCATCATTCACTAGATACTCGCCTAATAAACTTTTCAAAATTGTATACGTTCGTGATTTAGTCATGTACAAGAGTGAGCTAGGTTGTTTTCGCTGCAGTTATCCATGTTTCCCAAATATACAATCCTGAAAATGATTAATCTAAAAATAAGTCGATTTGTTGTGATGGTTTCAAATAACGTTTTATAACCGAATTCACAATAAGACATAAAAATAGATATTGCCTCAGGTATTCACGTATTGCAGTCACATTTGGAGTTACAGAAATGAGGGTTGACCGTGAGAATCCAAAAAAGGAAATTGCTGATTGATTCGGTAAAAATTTTCAAGTGCCAAATACTGGTCGCTCTTGATAGTTATGGGATAATATCTTCAGATAAACACAACGGAATGTGCGAGATTGGCGCAAAAAACTCCATCAAAATGTTTGGGAAAATATTTTCTCTCCTCTTGTAGCCATAAAAAGCACAGCTGAAGAACGAAAGGGCCATAAAAATAACTGAGGACGCAATGCTTAAATCCAGTCATCGGTTAAAATGAGCAGAAGCACCAGCAAGTACAAGGACAACCGAAATTTTCGCCGAAGAAAAACGACCCCCTTAGATTTGGGCTAGAACTAGAGTCCCACTAGAATACGTAATAAACTTTATTCAAGTGCCCCGAAAACTAATTAGCAAGTAATAACACTTCTCCGACGGTATGCTTTCTCTGTTAACAAACATTCACGTAGCAAAAAAATAAAAATCCCTAAAGTAATAGACATTTCTCAAACCAAATTGCTCGCTGAGAGGCATTACGTTACGTACACGTTCCTCAAATATGACAAAGCAAGTGGAGTGCGAATGAAACCCTTTGAAAGACAATTTATATACACTCACGGTTTCTGAAAAAGACTTTTATCGCGGGACTGTCTCTTATATGACAAGCTAAAGCCACGCCTATGGGCCGAGGGTTTGGAAAAACAGCACAGGTTAAAAAAAAGACAATCGAACACCCGCAGCTGTTTCCCACGGATGGGCGTTCTCGATGAGAAAGATTTTCGAGGCAAAAAAAATATTAAAGGAACGACCCCTACTCTCTCTCAGGATCCTGCAATACCTACTCTATTGCTATAGCTCTTTTCGGAGGCTATCCTCAGAATACATTAACACTTAACATTCATACTTTATAGTTTTTTTATTTTATCCACGCGTGATTATCTTGTAGGTGGAGCCCAGATAACCTGTGAACTTTATTGACGATCAGGATGGGAGCAAAAAAAAGGTGAAATTGAATGTAATTGATTTCCTGTGCGAAAAGGTGTTGCCCGTCTGCAACTTTCGTCTTCACGCATCGCCTTTCGACCTTTACCCAATGTTGAACACATAAACATACGATGACACCGTTGGCAAATCGAGAGATTCGAATCCGAGCTTTACAAAAAATACGTTTTTTTCCAGACACTTGGGGATAACGATTCAAGTATTTCGAATACATTTACAGCGCCTCACCGAATCACTCTGCTTTGAGTCTCTCCTTTGTCTAAAAGGTCAAGTTCCTCCTCTTAGTTTTAGGTTTGTTGTTCTTCAATCAATGAAAAAAATAATTTAAAAAATATAAATTTGGCTAAAAACTAATAAGAAAAAATATCAAAAAGAAACAAATTCCAGTTTGGCATCACAAACATAAAATATTGGAAAGAAAAGGAAAAATATATAAATAAAAACATAACGTTGAAACAAAAATGATAATATGCTCTTAACTAATGTCTTAATGGTATTTACTTATTTAGCGATGCAACATTTTCTATCAACGTGCAAAAATATAAGCTTTAAGTTTCTTTTCACACACAACGACAGCGCAAGCATGTGCGTGAAAAAATGGCAGTGTAAACTGGTTGGTTGGGCTGGAAAGGCAATCGGATTCGCGCGCGTTCAAAATGAACGTGTCTTGGCAATTAAAGAGTTTCATATCCAGGGTATTTTGATCAACAAATTATATATGAAAGGGAACTACATTGAAGAGGACCAAGCCCGTCTTCAAGAAGATTGATTTAAACTGGCAGTCTATTTTATCGGTTTTCGCAAATGTCCGCGACTCAGTGATGAGCTGAGAGCAATAGCGTAGTTTCCTTCATCAAAGAAAACGAAAGGCATTGATTGCGATTCCTAACCCACCATTACTGTATTCATAATATACAAATTATTTGGTTTCATAATTCCCAGTTTAGACGAATGTTAATGGTCAACTTTATCCTCATTTGAAAAAGGCCAGATTGGCGCCCATGCGATGCCACTCCATGTGACGTCACAGGGACCTAGTTTCTATACGAGTAGATAGGAGTTTTACATCGTCTGAGATTACCAATGCATGCATGAGGCACAGAGCTCAGGAAAACATGTATTAATAATCACCTATTACAACTGCCTATGGTCGGAAAGTTTCCTTCGTTTGATAAGGTATTAATAATCCTTATTTAAGCCAAGCGCTACCTGCTAGCAGGGTACTCTGCTACCTAAAAAATTTCTTGAGGTAATTTCCTTCCTCGTTTAAATTTAAAGACGATCTTTGAGTTTGAGCATTCAGGAGAGGGTAAGGGAGGGGCGTTGCCATTGGCGACGTCCCTCCCTTTGGACTAGCCAATGGCTAGGGTCCGCCCCCGCACGGTAGACTAGAGTGTCCTCTTCACCATGAACACGGCCATTGATAGATTTTTATGGGCAAATTGGCAGAAAATGAACCCTGCTGAACCCAACGAGGCCACGCTGAAGCTTTCTATGTTTACTCGAACAGAAATGACGGCGGACGATGAATACACGGACTTTTTTTTTTATCAAATTGATGGTTTGATGGAAAGCGGAAAGACTACAGAAGTGGAAAATAAAAGCCGGATACTCGACTTATTTTAGTCCTAAACTATCCATGGCCAACCTATACATATGCAGGACCTATAGAACACTATAGAGCCATATTTGCCTCTATTTTGTTCTCGAAGATATTGCTCAAAATATTTTTACAGACTTACATTCGGTTAAGGCGGGTTTACATAAAGCATTTTACGGATCACCCCACCCATTTCAATTCGCAATAACGCCCATTACATTACATATTATTCTACGTACCTATGACTATTGTTTACCCTTCCAAGCCCCGGTCATACTAATATTGCTTCCTACAGAATCGCATTTAATAACCCCTCTCCGCTCCTTGTAACAACTGGTTCACAGATAACTACGACGAACCAAATAATCCACCAAATAATTTCATACAGTCTTCTAAATTTTTCATGAGTTTAAATTGTATTACGGATGTCTGTATTTTATGTGCTTTTTTGTGTATGTATTTTGTCTGTATTTTATGTAATTTTATCGTCAAATTCTATTCACACACTCTATTTATGATATCATTAAACCATGATCCTTTTATGTAGCATCAATAATAATTTTTGTACACCGATAACATCTGCTTGAGCTCTTCAGAAGAATCCAAGGCAGAGACAGACGGATAGCATAGATAATGAGATTGAAGAGAGGAAGGGAGGAACATCTTGCAGGTCGTATCGATAGATGGCATGGTTTCCAGAAATGTTATACCTTTATCTCTTGGCGGGGGATGTGTGGGAGGCAGAGGGGTGGGTGGTTAAGTTGGCCATCCTGGCTAGACGTTCGCTAAGATCATTTGTATGCCCCGTAAAACATCGTGCGAGTCGTCCCTTTTGTTTCAGAGAAGGATATCGGAAACACCTCTTTCTTCCAATAGCCACGTTTCCTTTTTTTTCGTCCATTTTTTCGCATATCCACGGAAAAACGTACAGCTTATCTCATTCATTTTTTTGGCCTCCACCTTGGCCGTCTTTCCTCCTTAGTTCAGCCGTTTCCCCACTCGTTCTGCGCTTCCGCGATCCTAACAAAAGAAAAAAAACGAACATTCCTTAAAAGGGCTACGCACGCATGCTCGTGAATTCCATCTCTCATTTTTATGGCGAGAAAAAAATCCCTCTTTCTTCACAGTAAGGGCCTGCACAGCTTCCTCAAGCACCCATACCTCGTAAGTACGTTTCTTTTGTGTGATTCGCGGAGAGGGCGAAGGGAAGCATTATCGCTGGAATAAAAGTGGGAGGAATGATGTTCAAATCAATGAGATTCGCGGATAATCAGGCGCTGATTAGCCAGTCAGGAGGCTCTAGTGGATGCGTTAAACGAGCGGTGCGAGGAGTATTGGATGAGGATTAATTAAAAGAAAACTTATGTTACCTACCTAAAAGGTTATGCGGTTTTGTAAAGTATCGCGAGCGAGGAATGTGAGACTCAAGATAAAAGTAGGTGGGGAAAAACTTGAGCAGGTAGAACAATTTAACTATTTGGGCAGCACGTTAGAGGAAAACGGATGCAGTAGCAATGACATCAGGAAGCGAATTGCTCTAGCAAAGGAGGCGTTCATCAACAGGAAGGAGCTTCTGAGAGGATCGTTATGTAAGAGTTTAAAAAAAAGGTTAGTGAAGAGTTTGATCTGGAGTGTAGCGCTCTACGGTGCGGAAACGTGGGCATTGAGGAAAGAAGACGAGAGAAGATTGGAGGCATTCGAGATGTGGGTATGGAGAAGAACGGAGAGGGTGAAATGTAGGGAGGGAGAGGAAAAGGAACGACCAAGTGCTCGATATGGTTGGCGAGGAGAGGCAGCTTTTAGATGAGGTACGGAGGAGACAGAAGGTATGGATGGAGTTAGTGCTTAGCGGGGAGGGGATGATGAAAATGGTGTTAGAGGGTACTATGTTAGGGAAACGAGGGAGGGGAAGGAAAAGAATAGGATTTTTAGATAGATTGAAAGGGAGTAGGCCTTACAGTGAATCAAAGAAGGCAGTGCTGGAAGGAAAGAGAGGCTCCTAAATCTCCTTCTTGAATACTCCACGGTAACCTACCTCAATCGGTAGAATACTATTATAATTATAATAATAATTGTTACGCTAAGCGCCTTGTCGCCGTTCTCCACGAGCAGATTGAGGATGAATTGTGTTCATTGAGCTCAGATTGAAGGCTCGAACGTTTTGAAAACCGATCCAAGTTTTCAGCGTCAAAAATGTACACTCTCATTTAATATTCTATCGCTCAATGGCTGAACATTAAGTTTGGTTTGGCTAGGGAAGGGTAGGGGTCACCCCAATCCACAGGCGTGCAAAATTCGTGCATTCAGAGGAGTGAGGGAAAGTCCTTTCCCAGGGATTAAGCTATTATCTTCTCATTCTTTTACGTTAACCCTTATCACCAACATAAAAGGCGTGCATAACGTTCACATCATACTTTTAAGAGCATATTTTCTTACGATACACTAAATATACTTCGTATTTAGCCGTATAAACACAGAATTTTTTAGAAGAAATATGGCATTATTTATGTTAAAAAAACTTCAACTTCCAACAATCAAAGAAACATCAAATAGATTTTGTTTGTGTCTCATTTTCCTCATCAAAACACACAATATCTGACATATAACACAACCATTTCCTACACGGTCTACACTCCTACGTTTTCCAAGTTCAAAAACTCTAAAGGTAATAAATTACTTGAAGAGAAGCGGGATAATAAAGACAAAATTAAAAGTGCATAATGAGGTCCACAGCGATGACAAACATTGCTTTCATTTGACATCCGAAATGAATGGATAAGTCCACACATTCGCATACCGAATTCCCCCTACAATAGTTTTATGATGGTTGCCAACGCCGAACATACAGTTGCAATTTCACAATACTCTCAATTTTCAACAATTCCGATTGATGAGATGGCGAGATTGCTTTGAAATATTAAATAATTGGCCATCATTAAAGACAGGGTAATACGTTTTTCATAGATAGACCATGCCATTCTATAGCAGACATGAGACCAAGGGGATGCATGGGATCGATAAACCATGCGGAAAAGAATTTGGGGACCTTTTTGCGGCCTGAAATAATGATGGAAATAAGTCGTGCTTAAATTGGACATCTGAAACGAGCTCAAGGTCTGAAAGATTCGTCTGCCGTGTAGCTCTCCCATGTGCGCTATCCTCGAAGTCGTCCCTTGCTCCGTCCGTTCGAATGTGTTTGAATGCCGTTCTTTTCACTCGCAATGGCTGCACAGAGAAAGTTGGGACGCCGACGGGCGGCACTTTCGTGGATTTAGGGCGTCAGGAAGCGCGTTCAAACTCCACGCTCGTGTATTCCAATCTAAAGTTGGGGAATGGATCTCGTAAGTTGTGACAGTCCGGTTTCCCTCGCAACCTCTTTTTTATATATAACACGAACGCAATACGCAGTTGGGCTCTCTGCGAGGGAGCGAGAGAATAAATGGCAAAATTATAGCGGTCCACAGGCAAGCGTATCAACCAATCCCAGTGCTGTTGCGTGAGGATCATATATTCAAATCACACCAGGCAAAGAGCGGCCGACGACGCTAACAAATACGGTTTCGTTTTCGCTCTTGCCTCGAAAACGTTTTAGAGTCTCTCAAATGACAAATGAGACACTTTCATACGGTCGTATGACAAGTAGACGGAGGAATCCTACGAAATGATCGCTATATTAGAGGCCAGTTAGAGGTTAGTATCGTTTTGCACGCTCAGAGGTACTCAGAGATCGCGAGCAAGATTTATCAACGCAAGTAGGCACTGGATTCAAAAAAGTACGACCCCGAATATGGCAATATTGCATGAATTCTACCGTGATTTTGGGGAAAAAATTTATCGCATAAAAAAATGGGCTGCCAAAAAATCGCATAAAATAAGTACACTTCATGAAAATAATTAACAATAAATTACCTTAAAAATACCTATTGTCATTGTATGTAACCTATGCAATTCATGATATTCTGCGAATAAAATGTATATTTATACGGGCATTCGGTTTTTCAATCTCAAAAATTAATAATCGTAGAGGTTTAGAGTGCCCATTTCGTTTCTCTAACTTGTAAGGATCTCTGTGTTCCCCTTAAATTTCATCAGGTTATCTTACTTAGTAAATCGATCGATGCTGGTTCGCATTCAAATCAAAGCAGAATCTCTTCCCCTTTCGCCCTCATCATTCCGAAAACATCAGTCCCAGCGGATCATCCCCTTTAACGAAGTTTACTTCGGCCACGTAAATCCGGAGATGAGAAAAAAAGAGAGGTAAGAGATCCGCAAAGCTTTCCAACCGACTCTTTTCAGTTTACCTCAATTCCGTGAGAGTTTCGTGGAAAAGCGAAGATCATCGGCCTCCCGTACAAAGTGGTGAACTTTGGATAAATAGCCTACGATATCAAGCGGGCCTACAACGCACGTACGTAAATGACCTTTTTAAAAAAACCAGGCGGTCTTTAAAAGAAAAAAATACACCACTGAGAAAAAATCGGAGCGCTGGGATTGAAAAAATACGCTACCGACAACCCTCACTCATTTGGAGATGAAAAATATAACCATTCCAGGTGTTTCCTTTTTTCCTCTCGACGCGAAAAATATGTTGCTCAGCTGCGGAGCGCCAATCTGTGCATAAGAGGTGGTGATATCACGACATGGACTTGCCCTCTTGGGACTTCACTGCAAATGCACGGGCTATTTTTATTTTCATCTCTGGGAATACGAAGCGGAGTGGCTCCTCTTCCGCGCTAGACGCTTTTACCTCCGGAAATGACGTGTTCAATTTGCGAGTGCATTTAACTCGCAAACGATTCGGAGACCAAAATGCATAAGCGACTCTTCTTTCTCCCCCCCCCCCACAAACAAATTTATGCAGCTTTCTATGCGCGCAAAGTGCTCTTCCCTTCGCTTAAATGCACCACTCTATGAATATTCCGAAGCGATGCAGAGAGTGCGCACACATTTCACTGACACCAAATAAAAAGTGTCGCATTGCAAGTTTTCAATGTGTTCATAATGGGGCAAAAAAAAAGGAGTAACGAGATTAATATTCTCTCAACACGCAGAGTACATCACGCCGCAATGGCGTGAAAAATCTCCTGCATGCAATCTCAAGTGCTGTGCCTTGAAAGCGCGAACAGTATTACACTTTTTCCTTAAGTCTTCACGGGATTTCCACCGGTTCAATTCACTGTACATCAACAACGTTCAACAGACGACTCGTCAATCGTCATCAGGACGAATGAATAGGTTATACTGGACAAAAAACGTCGACATTAGTTGAGAAACGTTTCAGCATAACCAGAAGATAGCATCAATAGGGTCCACAAGATGAAATGTGATACGGCCAAATTAATGTGCTGTTCCAACAACTTCTGGATTAGGCTTGCTGAGGAAGCAATTAAGATCAGACTTAATTAAAAATCTTATTATCGAGGCACAGGATACAAACTTAGCCATGCGTGGTCTCCCACTTTCAAGAAAGTAAAAAAAATGACGGAACTCCTCCATTTAATCTGAATAACCTAGATCTTTCCGGCCGGTCAGAAGTAACCTGATTGCTGAAACTGTTTATCATTATATCTTAATCGCTTTTGTTCAGTCAAACTATTCCATTCACTCTGATTATGATGGACGATTAATCCAGGTATACGAGTAATCCATTGAAACGTACGTGAAATACAACGAATTGACTTGTGGATATCCCGAGAAGACATTACGCAAATGCCTCAGGTTTCGCACTTAATTTGCCGGGAAAGAATTACACCTTTTTTTTCTGTGAAGAATGTGTTCAGCTGTAAACTAAGCATCAGGCACACGCTGCCCACTCTTAGTTGAAACGGTAATACGCAGCGCATCGCACGGCATGGCATGGTACATGTATGCATGTCCGTGCTGGACTCCTCCTTAGGGCGGTGGACGGCCATGGCCAGAGGGCGCCAGCACCAAGCCATGGGACGATTACCGCAGTTCTGGGGATGTGGAATGTGATAAATAAATGTTGAAATTTCAATCCATACCCGCCTCAGATTGGATTGAATCTTACTAGATTGAATTATATTAATTTAAATTATTATTTTGCTTACTCGAGACGGTGTTTATAATGCTGTTACATGAGACACCATTTAAATCAAGTTAACTGCTCAAAACGGGAGCACGGCTTAACGTCCCATCTGACGGACGGAGTGCAAAACTTGAGATCATGAAGCACTCAAGCATTAAATCACGTCAACTTCTGTTTACACGCAGTCTGTCAGTGCAAAAAAGCAGTTAATAAGGCATCTGATGCAGTTAGCAAAATATTATTGTACTTTGCGCTATTTTTGAGTAAGGATTTTATGTTTGTACTCATTCCAAAAGGAACTTTTGATATCGATGCTGTGTCTGTTATTTCACCATGTAAACGTTTGAACGGTTTGAAGCATGCCCTCGTACTTAAGTAAATGCATCCATCTATCTTTCATGAAATAATGGAATAAAACACCTCTTTCATGCACTCTTCAGTGGAATAATATGAGATCAGTGGCATAACTATGGAGGAAATGAGGGGATAGATCCCCCCAAAGCCTCAGAGAAATAAAAAAAATATATAAAACTATTGTCTAGTTTTGGCATATAATAACTGCATCTGCTGAAAGTTAAATTTTAATTGCCAAAATATTATAAAATTTCGAGTGTATTACCAAGCATGTCATTTTTCAAACATTTTCGCGGACTGGGGGGGCCATAGGACCCTCAACCCCCACCCCCCCAAAGCATACCCCTAGTTACGCTACTGTATGAGATAATGAACAATAAGAAAAATTTTATCCAGCAGTAAACTGCAACAGCAACAAGCATGTGCTGCTTTCCCTTTTTACCAGTGGGCTTGTTCAACAATCGTACTTCTGCTGTTGATTTTGATAGACTTCTACCATCACCTATTGAAAACTGTCTTGGGCTTGATATGTTGATAGGCGTGAAGAGGAAGACCTCCAAATATACACAATGTCGCTGTTTGACGGCCGGGTTCAATCCAGTTATCATTTGGCACGCCTCGCCTCGCCGGAATTTCTGGTTTTATTTTGTTCGCTAGTCCCAGCCTTCTGGCTGTCTCTAGTGTGTTTCTGGAAAATTCGTTTCTGGTGTGTTTTTTCGTTACGTCATTTTAGTATTTCTAGTGGTGTGATTATTTAGGGGGAGGGGATATGATTTGGGAGGAATGCAGAGTAAGGAGTTCGGTGTTTAAAAGTTGAATTCGGTGTATAGTTCCATAGGTTGGCATTTTTTTCATTTTCAGTACGGCTGAGGGATTTCTTGAATTGTATTAGATTTTCTTTTAAATCGTGGAGAATAGGTGTTATGTGAAGGTCCTTGCGTCCTATTTTCCCCGGGTGGACGTTTTCAGTTTTCTGGATTTTTATGAGGTGTGTCGTCGAAGCCATCAGCCAGACCGGAGATGCGTATTCCAGAAGTGGCTTCAGCATGGTTTTGTAAAGAGTGATATCGTTTGGCAGTGAGCTTTGTCGCTCCATTTCTAACAGCGGCGCCCGCGGTCACGAGAAATGGCCACGCTCGCGTAAGCCCAGGCTCAGTGGATTGATTCCTCTGAGGGGGCGCAAAGGAAAGAAGGCGTGGAAACGGAGAGTCGTGACCAGAATGGCACACGCAGAATATGTTACATAAAAGTAATGGTGCAAGCCGGGATACCCTCACCTATTCAAATCAACCAATGGCGGTTTGAGAAATTGGATGAAAATAGTGGATTGCCTATTAATACGACCTCCTCGACGTACCTACGACTCCCTCTTGACCATTACTTTTTCGATACGAATCACTCTTTCACAATCAAAGCTACAACCTTGAAATTGTCGCAGTGTACATTAAGTATTAACCCTTATAAACATTTGCCCCTCTATAAAAAAATAATAACTTACGTGCACATTTTTACAAATGTAAAATTTCCCAAAAAGATGATATACCTAATAAGTTTTTGTGCGTGTGATTTTTGCTCCCGGTAGGACCGTCCATGAAAGAAGAACCGAATAGGATATTTCTGTTAAAATGACGCAAAAAACCTTCCTTACCGATCGAATTTTGTCTTTTTTCCAGCTAAATCACTCGCATAAAAACTTAGGTTATAATGTGTTTAGCAATGTTTAAATCTGTAAAAAAATTTCACGCAAAATTATCAATTTTATGCAGGGAAAAATGTTTGTAAGGGTCAACACTATAATTAACACACCAATTATTCCAAGGTTTTTGCATTACTTTTAAACATTCCCTAAAGGAACACAGAATAGGGAGGTTTCCTTCATCAAAGAAAACGAAAGGCATTAATTGCGATTCGCTAATCACCATTAGTGTATTCATAACACACAAATTATTTGGCTTCATAATTCCCAGTTTAGGCGAATGGCAATGGTAAATTTTATCCCAATTTGAAAAAGGCCAGATTTGCGCCCATGCGATTCCACTCCGCGTGACGTCACAGGGACCTAGTTTCTATACGAGTAGATAGGAGTTTTACATTGTCTGAAATTACCAATGCATGCATGAGGCACAGGGCTCAGGGAAACATTTCTTAATAATCAACTATTAAAACTGGCTAAGGTCGGAAAGTTTTCTTTGTTTGATAGGGTATTAATAATCCTTATTAAAGCCGAGCGCTACCTGCTAGCAGGGTACCTGCTATCTGCTAGCATCCTGCGTAGTATCAGCGCTCAAAACCTCGCCCCAAGGTCACCCACTACGGCAGCGGGAACCAGAACGACGTCACACGGAGTTTTCCCAGCATTCATACTTAGCCGTCGCGTTTTCGCGCGCTAAAAAATTTTTACTTTTCATTCAATCGCGAAAAATAGGAATCGTCATTTAAAAATCTAAAAACGTGAAATGCGTACTCCAGGAGTAGTAATCTTTCGACTTAGGCAATAAAAAAATAAAAGGAAACCACCCTATTCCATTTCGTTTCTTTACGATTTGGGTCAGTGACTCGCATCAGTCATTCGGGGGTGCGCGCTTTGTCGCTCCAACTTTCCGCAGTGTCCGTCCCTACGCGAGAAATCGCCATGCGCACATATATATACACACACACGGCAGCATGCTAAAGGGATTGATTTCTCAGGGGGTGCTAAGAAACGGAGATCCGTGACCAGAATGGCCCGCACACTTCATTCGGCGCACGTGACGCAGTGCAAGGAATAGGTCGGAATAATGCATGCACGCGCGGAATCGACCCCGACCAAAACGGATTCGGTACAGCTCGCGGAGGAAGGGAGAGCAGGAATAAAAGGAAAAAATAAACTTACATCCGGCCAATCCTCACCGCTGGATTTGCGGCAATGTATTCCGAACGCAACAGCGAATATCATTTCTGCCGGAGCCGCGAATCCAACTGAAGATGTGTGAGGCATGGCTATGCAATGGAATCCCTCCGGACGCGAGGCCACGAAAAATATCGAAAGAAAATTTGTGAATGAACCCGGGAAACGGAAAAGGAGGACAAATTGGTTTGGAAACGAAAAATTATATTGATTTCTGAGTTCGATGGAAGGAGCTTTTGAATAAAAAAAATAGAGCATCCTTTTATTTCGAAAAAAGACCACGCACTTGATCACATGTTTATCCATCTTCTATATTATTTCTACTGTATAGATACTTTTTTCTCAACTTATACGCAACCAAACTCTACAAATGAGGTACCAAAATGTACACACAGAGAACATGCGACGGCATATCTTACTTCCTATATATTGCTGTTGTTTCCTAAAATTGGTTTTTAAATAATAAAAAATAACGGTAAATATTCCTGACGTTAACGGCACACAAACTGATCCATTTGTTCATTTTCAACAATGTCTCGCATTCTTTAAATAACTTTTATCAAAATGCGGCTGATTCCACATTCAAGTCTCCTGTGGGTACGTAAGTATGAGTCATCACGTGCGTTTAACAGAGGATCGTGTAATTACTTCCAATGTTGTGTTTAAAGAGGTCCTCTGACCTCAATTTGTACATGAACATTCCAATTAAATTTGTACATTAGACCCTGCCTTTTTTTCAACATTTTAAAGTTAGAAAGGCGCCTATCCCTGTGTGGACCTGCATTGAAAAGAGCGGGGGAAGCCCGCTGGGAGCGGGCGCATCACGCTCGTAGTTTTTAATTCTGATTTTTGATATAATTTACGGTGAAAGGTTTTGTATTGTAAAATGATTCCAGACTTGTATTAAGACTTAGCTGAATAGAATAATATACGCTAATAGCGTATCTTGACTAAATGTAGTGCGGAGAGAAACATGGGCAAAAGATGATGTGTAGATGGTTGAAGGAAGAATTGCAGGTGACTATTATTAACGCACTCTACCCGTCTAGGTCGGTTTTCATGGAGTACTTTGCGATCCACCCTTTGTACTTCACTTTACAATCCACAATAAGGCCTCCTGCATTCCATTTTATCTACTATTCCTATTCCCTTTCTCCCCATACCCGCTTACCCAACATTCTCCTCGATAACACTGTTTTTAGCACCACTAAATGCTTGAAACATTACAGAGTAAATAAAAATGAATAGCTTATGTTTACCTTTATGCAGAGCTCTCAGCACTAATGATCATTGATCAATACCAGGAATTATTCCGTCCAAATTACCTGCAAAAGAAGATATACAATAATGTAAGTGATAAATTAAACCAAAATGAAAAAAGAGAAAAATAAAATGAATCACGTTTTTTACCGTGACCTTTATTAAATTTTCATACATTTGCAATAAACTAAATCGATAGGCAATATAAAATATGTATTTTGAGTATTCACACTCAAATTCAAATTCTGAGAAAACCAACTTTTATGAAAACCGCTTTTATGGTAGGTAAATCTTACGTTTTTCTGGATAAATATACTGTTGAAATGGATTTTCACAAAGCAAAAGCCAAATCAATTGATTTCATAAATATGCTGCGATAGATTTTCGGATAACTCTCGGGCTACTGGGCATTGCCCATCTAAATGTGCCTTCTAGACACTGCACAGCTAATGATGAGATGATTTTTCAAGCATACGATGCATTTCACCGAAATTCCGTCATTTGATTCGCATTCATGGGATATAATGGAGGTGGTTGGTAGGACAGTTGGGAGGATTAATGAGAAAATGCCCGGAGAAGAAGGGAAGCTGCTTAGAGAGATAATGTGGCAGAGGAGGTATCGATGGAGCGCTTAATAAGTGCGCGGAGTGGGATGATGAAATCCGAAATAGAGGCAAGAAAGTAAATTTGGCGTGAAATGAGAAGAAGACAATAGGTTGTACGTATTCATATTACCCTGCAAGCCATCTCAGAATAACATTGCTCATGCATTTGAGATCGTCTTTCAGAGAGACCATGGGGACATTTTATAATGTTCCACGTCACATAAAAACGATAAAATTTATTTTTTTTCGGACAATGATAAGGGCTTGAATAAAAATCCTACAACAAGAAAACAATTCCAAATCTAAAGCAAAGACTTTTTTGTTGAACACTTTTTCACGCCCATCGCAAATGACGGTTTTCAGAAGTGCGGGCAGTGTAAGAGTCAACCAACATAACGTTCGAAATGCGAAAGATTTTTTGCCGGATAGGTCATCGTAAAGTGAAAAAATAAAAGATACTCAAAAACACGAATAAATATCTGGCTAGTTCAATCCCTTCAAAGCATATACAGCGCGGAGCTACAAAACATATAAAATGCTGGCTACAGTAAACCTGAAATACCTATATAAGTTTAGTAAGACGTTTGAGTGAAACTATGCAATACTTATCCATTAACGAGCACGACCAAAGAGATATAAAGACAAAGTCATTTATAAAAAGAAAAATATTCCAACAAAAATGACTTTTACCCCAGTAGACGGCATTTAGTTAAAGTTGATACTTCCCTAAATGGTTGGAAATACGACAAGAGGAACAAAGGGTCCCCTGCACCGGAGGAACACTATTTTTTCTGAGTATTATGCATACTCCTTCTGATAAATTTACACAGGATAGCTGACATTATCTTCGATGCAACACAGAATTCTAAGCAGTACGTACATTTTCGTTGCATGCATTTCATTGAACTATTTCCTGCTCAATGAACGATACGTAACATCAAAATCGACTCGAAAGCTAAAAAAAATATCTCAACGTATATGTTCACATACTGAGATTCGATGACAATGAAATATATCCGAAATTGTCGAAACAATAACTTAACAATTAAACCAGTGCCCCAATCATATAAATTCAAATTCGTCGATCATACCATGACCTAAACGCCACATCAACATGTTCATAACAGTTTTCCTGTGGTATGGTAATTAGAGAAGGCGACCAACGGCTGAGGTCATTTTCGCCAAGAGGAAAGGGTAGGTAATGAAGGGTGGAGAGAAACTCGGCGTCGGAATTAGCCTACTCTTGACGATAGGCGCCAAGGGGACCACGGCTTAACGTCCCTTCCGACGGACGGATTGTAGAGCTTGATGAGCCGTCTACAAAGCACTCAAGCAAACAACGGACTTGAAAAATCCCTGACACTCCGTGAAAAATCTCTGCCACTGCCAACGGGACTTGAACCCGTGCCCAGTGGGTGGGAACCTACCACATTAACCATGTCATTATTACAGTATTCTACCGATTAAGGTAGGTTTCCATGGAGTACTAAATAAGTGATCTGGGAGCCTCCCTTTCCTTCCAGCGCCGCCTCCTTCAATTCACTGTAAGGCCTACTCCCTTTCAATCTATCAAAAAATCCTATTCTTTTCCTTCCCCTCCCTCGTTTCCCTAACATTCTACCCTCTAGCACCATTTTCAACATCCCCTCCCCGCTAAGTACTCCCTCTATCCATAACTTCTGTCTCCTCAGTATCTCATCTAAACGCTGCCTCTCCTCGCCAACCAATTCCAGCACTTCGTCGTTCCTTTTCCTCTCCGTCCATTTCACCCTCTCCATTCTTCTCCATACCCACATCTCGAACGCCTCCAAACTTCTCTCGTCTTCTTTCCTCAATGTCCACGTTTCCGCACCGTAGAGTGCTTGAGCCTGTAGTCACCTCGCTGACTGGCTAATCAACGCCTGATCATCCGCGAATCTCACTGATTTGAACATCACTCCTCCCACTTTTACTCCAGCTTCTTACTCATCCCACGCTTCCCTTACCATCTCTTGAGCGTATGTAAAGCCTGATAATAGATCGTAAGCTTTCCCAGTTAAAAAAAAACAGGCATTATATGATAAAATCCTCTCGGGTTTAGCGCCGGGTAAGGCTGTTTGGGGCCATAGCTTCAACGAGAAACTCCCTCTTCGAAACGTAGGCTCAAAACAGCCTTTCTCTGTGCCAAATACCAGGAGATTTTATCATATAATGCCTGTTTTTTCCCGGCGAACAATGGCAGCGAAGGTTTCACGAGTTTCTCACCGGATAAGGACCTCCATATCCGACGTTTCGATGGGCGAGCCGTACATCGTCTTCAGGGATTCAGGAATCCAAACAATCAAAACCCATCCCATCAAATACATTGGATTCCTGAATCCCTTAGGACGATCTGGGCGAGATGCACATCGAAACGTCGGAATAAGTTAAGGAGGGCCTTACCCGGTGTGAGCTCCGAGAAATTTTCACTAACACGATAAAAACGAACGCTAGCAGTTGTCACGCATGAAGGACCACAAGGTACAAGGCAGTACTTTAGAAATCGCGCATTTCAAAGAGCATCTCCAAGAAAACAGCATGCGTACAATTATTTCCTCACCAGGACGTGAAGATCAAAGATAATGATGATTAATTCGAGGTTTCCTGCGCCAATTCGAACGCAGCCCTTAATCACCTCTTTCAACTCTGCAAACGTATCCGCAAGTAAAAATTGAAGGACTTCGTTCCGGCCGACCTTGGGAAGATCCGACAATGAGAGGGAAAGAAGAGTAGTTATGCGAATCAGCACTGCATCTGTCATCTCTTCAAATCCGATTCTGAGAAAATCGCACTCTTCACCTCATAGTCAGCTCAGGGTTAGCTCAACACAAGACGAGGATCTACGTTTGTTTTATGGCCGAGAAAAAATATCATGGACGTTATCAGTATGAAAACTGGAACGTTCATATCAGAATAACGAATGGAAAAGAGGAAAAAAACTCTGTTCTTAATTAACTCTCCAGCGAAAATGATGGAAAAAATGTTAGAATCAACGAAATTCTTCCGTCTTTCTCTCTCTCAGATGTCACTTTTTTACAGACTCCCTACCTCTTTCAATACCATTTCGACTACTCACCCTTCCCTGGATATTTCAATGCCCATCAGATCATTCAAGAGGCAGCTTCGAAAAGCTTCTTTTTTAAACCCTTTTTATAGCTTTTTTATAGTTTATATTTGTTAAAGCTGCAGATTTTATGTTTTCTATTCAATGTAAAGGCCATTTTGGGTGTTTTTTAATAATTCATAAATAAATAAATAATTATTTTTTTGGACATAAATAGAGAGGGATTTTTATTATTACTAAAAGTATTTTTACCGATTAAGGTAGGTTTCCATGGAGTGCTTAAGAATAATTCCGGGAGCCTCCCCTTATATCTCGCACTTCCCTCTTCAGTGCACAATAAGACCTACCACCTTGCATTCTATCTAAAAATCCTATTCTTTTCCTTCTCCTCCCTCGTTTGCCTAACATTCTACCCTCTAACACTGTTTTCAACATCCCATCCTCGTTAAGTACTCGCTCCATCCATACCTTCTGTCTCCTCCGTATCTCATCTATAAGCTGCCTTTACTCACCCACCATGTCCAGCGCTTCGTTGTCCCTCCTCCTCTCCATCCACTTCACCTTCTCCATTCTTCGCCCCACCCACATCTCGAATTCCTCGAGTCTTCTCTCGTCCTCCTTCCTAAGTGTCCACGTTTCTGCACCGTAAAGCGCTACACTCCAGATCAGACGGCCAGAAATATTTCAGAGGAATTGTAGGAAGAGCAATGAGACAGTTTCCTCCGCATCACTGAGTTGTGATTGCATTTATAGAAGGTCGACGAGATGGAATGATTTAATCGGTGAGCAAAGGGCCGACCACGGTAGATATCAATGCTTCACGGAACGCAATACAACCACTCGACCCCGGCTTTTGTAGCGGTAAACTATTATACTTGTTAGAAGTTGAAGATACTATAATCAGAAATAAACTAATTTTATCCGAAACTTAATATTCTAGGATTTAAATTCGACTGCGCAGCAATCATTTCAATTTGTTCGTATGCAGACGAAGTAAATATGAACATATATATATATATAATATGGATCGTGGCGCTTTCGCCACATTTGGTCACATAGATACATTGTAAATGCAACTTGTATAGTGATTGTTTTGCAGCCGAACTCAAAGTCCTAAATTAAATTTTAGCAGTGTGGTATATGTAATTAATTTAGGTCTGTTAGTTTAAAAAGTTACCGCCATATTCATTAATTTTATTACACGATCATATTGGATGGAGAGGGTAATCTGATAGGTACCTTAGTGGGTAGAGCACTCCGCTCTCTGAAAAAAAACAAGACGATAACGTAAGCTAAACACATGTTATTTATGGCGAAAAAATACAAAACACAAAACTCTACCAATCAAGAGCGTGTGAATCGTCCTCCGAAAGATTTCTAAATCCTTGCTCAAAGTGACTTGCCGGATGTACACATGAATAGATTCGCAAATTTAGTGTGGAACAAGGGAAGACTTTTTGTAGCAAACAATGCTGCATTTTTGTTTATTTTGGAGTTACCAAGCACGGCAACGATAGTTGATCATTTAGTTCCTCTTTTTAGGACACTTGTCCTTAACTGCGTCCAAAAGAGGCTAAGTTTTTTTTTTTTTTTATTTCAACACAGGTTTCCACGGCGACTGCCGCTACAAGCACGAAGTGTAGTTGAAAGGGCATGTAGATCAATCGTTTGCAGCGTATCAGTGGACCCTGGAGTTGTGAGCAAACATGCAATCTGGCTTCAAAGCAGAGGAGTAGTACACAGGTAAGCGGGCCACACCATCAAGTCGTGTGCGATTCGACCATGAAACGCCACCGATGAAGGTGCCCTCACGGAGAACTAACGCATGGATAGAATAGATGACGTAATGGCTGCGGTTTTTCGCTTGGCCTGCTTTTACGAGCACACTAATGGCGGACGTGAAAAAGACGTAGTTAAGTTGTCGCTCTTAAAACAACTCTCGAACAGACTCTAGTCTCCTTCTGAATAAAAAACAGCGCTACACTGAACTTAAATACACTCATAGGCATGTGTTTTGAAAGAGCTTTTTTTCTGGAATCTATGACAGAATATGGGAATGCATGGGATTACGAAGAGCAATGCTGAAATTCATTCTATAAAATTTAACAAAATTTTATAAAATGAAAAAATAAATTCATTTTGTATATAACATAAAATTAATTTATTTATTTTTTACCCGTTGGAAGTCGTGTTGGCAGTTAATATACTACCCCACGTTTGATTCGTGACATTGCACGTAAGTGAACATATTTTTTGAAGTTTTGACACAGTGGGTTGGCAGCTCGTTGATCAAATAAATTACATTCGAACTCATTATTCCCGCACAGCATTGAGCTATATTCTTAAAGCTACAAGGTTATCATTTTAAGAAGCTTGATACTTTATCACACTGACATCATCCATTAAACCAATAAAATACAGAAAGCATTACTACTTGCTCCGTCAAAGCCACAGAAATTTGAAAATTAGGCTCGCAGGAAACAGCCAGTTTTAATACGAAATAGAAAAGGTTTATTGTACGAGTACTTAAAATAGACCATACTTAATTGTCATCTAAGTTTGTTAGATCCGTATTTAAATACACCTATCGAGCCATATTAAAACAGTTATACCATCTGATTTGTTGCAATGCTTGCGAAATTGTAGAAAGTTATGAATATTCTTAACTCTTCCTAAAAACAGTGGTTTTCACCATCATCATCAATCCCGAGATTGTTTTGTTGCAGATCTCCATTCAAATCTCCATTTGACCAATCTTTTAACACCTTCATAACTATTCTGCTACATAATGGCCACTTTACGCGGTGAAAAGAGTTCAGAAAACTTGAATGGACGATAGATTGTATATTTGCCTGAAAATAATCGGGACGGGTTCTACTTTTACGTACCGACAGTTAATCTTACTCTTTGACGCTTTACAAGATGCGATTTTCCGAGATCTAAGGATCATGGCAAGTAAAGAGTTTTTGAAGGCTTGATCTGGGGGAATGCTAACATATAGGTTGATTTCCGGTAGCCTTTCATTTTAAATTAAGTCCACGGACGAGTTTGTACAATTAAACGCACCGTGTTGAACGACCTTAATAACTTATCCATCATAGAAGAGGGTTACGATATCAATTTGATTATCTCATCAGTTATCTAAACACTTCCATTCTACTCCATAGCTGCATGGCGGCCATGGCATTCTACTCTCTTACGGCTTGATCATCTTTAGTCTACTGACTACACCATTTAGGCTCAATTCAACACAAATGTCCTCTCAATAAGACACATGAATTCAACGTCACGCCACCAGTGTTTGTCCATTAACAAACCAACAATCCATTAGCAACACTCATTCCCCGCTGGCTAACATGAGAGCTCGAAGCTCTGAGGCTCTAGAGGTTATTACCATACGCCAACCTTGCTTGTTTCGCATTCATGTTGTAAGTTTGCACTGGAAATAAAGCTTGTACTTAGTGATAAAGTACCCATTTCAATTCTACCGCACAAGAAATATGCCAAGAAAAATACGGGGATGATGTTACACTGTACTTGAAAATGCAATTTAATTAAATTGTTAAATTTTTTGTGCAAAATTGAGTCATTAAAATTTCGTTGAGCAAAACTTTGCTTGTCTCCAAATGTACAGTGAATATTTCAATTTCGATAACACTTGTTTCCTTTTATCAAGTGTAAAAATATAAATTCCCGTGGGGTGACCCCCGAATCTGTTTCCATCGCGTCGGGTCATAAATGTATATGGCTATGAAGATCAGTGAATGACTCAAATGGATGGTTGATTTGCGCAGGTGAGGATAAAGCTCACCCCGAACTTAAGCCGCAGTAGTGCGAATATTACTGAGGGTAATAAGGGTTCGGGGGCCGGCTCCTTCCCCTAGGCCACCTCCCACTTCGAGGAATATTTAGGGGAATCCAAACGCATCACCCAGGATTCCAAAACGGGACCTTTCGATCAACAATCAAGATGGCTACAGCGCTCCAAATGCATGCTAACATCAACAATATTATTATTTATAATGAATATAAGACGTGTTACCTTGATCAACTGAGCGACTAAGCGAATCAAGACGAAAAAGGCAAGGAACGAACTTCCTTTGCTATAAAAAAACACGAAGGTATTACAAAACTGAATCATTAAACCGGATATTTGCTCCTGAAGAAAACTATTATTTTAGCGGGGCACATTCCGCAACAAAAGGAGCGAGCGAGCACTTTGGATGAGGATCATCTTTTGGAGCAAAAGCAGAGTAATTAATCGAGGAAGGCAGCCTTTCGAGCGGCTGGCCAAACGAAGATAACGACCGTTTAATGAATGCGCAACGTCATCTCTCTCAACACAGCAACCACTTCAACTTCTCGACTAATGGTCCACCCTATTATAGACGGGACGCTGGGATGAGAGGCGCAATTAGTAAGGGCACAAATTAATGCAGGTCGGATATACAAACGAGGAACATGGCGGACGGGAAGGGATGGAAAAGTTAAAGGGAGGAAATTGACGGCGGCGGTCGGTTGCCCTCAAAAAGGTTATGCTCATACGACCACGCTCACGAGGACATAGTGTGTCTTGTGAACCATTTGCACTGGTGTCTGAGGAGCTAACAAAAAAAAAGAAAGGCGATATTTGGCTAAAGACAATTTGAGGTGCACCGAGGAAATCTATTCCTACTCAGGCAAAAGTACAAGGATAATGCAAGAGATAATCAATAAAGGACAAAGCACTACAGGAACAAGTGACTTTTTACGCAGTCACGCGCACGGGTTAAATACACCAACGGAAGAAGTTTGCCATGAAAACATACATTTGACTTAGCTGGGTTCGAACCCGGATATCCCGATTGCCGGTTAGGTGTGTTAGCCAGTTACACCACCAAGCCATTTTCTAAGAGCGAACTTCGGGAATGGTTTTACCGAACAAGGTGTTGACGTCACGAGTCCACAATGTGGCACATGTGGCGAGGGTCGTGCTTACTAAGCCACTGTCAGGGTGAAAAACCTTTATTTTGCCGCTGGTCTGCGACGACGAATTTCAAAGCACTGCAGGAACAAGTGACTTTGTACGCCGTCACGCGCACGGTTGCAAAGTTAAATACACCAACGGAAGAAGTTCGCAATGAAAAAATATATATGTAAGTCGAATATTTTTTCATGGCGAACTTCTTCCGTTGGTGTATTTAATAAAGGACAAAATCAAAATTTATAAAACAAAAAAAGCGATGTTTTCTATGGTGATGATTAGATAGATAAAAGATACACTACCTGGCGTAATTCGGTAGAAATCTTTGATATTTAGTATATTAAAAGTACTTTAAAAAAATGAGAATTATGAAAATGACTTTATGTACCGAAACCTGGATCGGTTGAAATGAAGTGGAAATAGAAAAGTACTGTCATTATGCTTGGTAATGAATAAAGCCACATAATATATTCCTAGTTTTTGCTTAAGTTTTGCAGAAAAATTCACAAGGCTATAGGGTTAGGCACAAAATATGTCTCATCTTCCTCGCATTCAGGCAGGCACGGGCAAAAAAAACTAATCTTCATCAGTTCTCTGACAAAATACACTTTTCCATCTTGATTAGGTATGTACCTAAAATTTCATTCTAATTCATCCAATACTGCGTGGAGGCAATAAAAATTCTATTCGGCGACAGAAGGGAGGAACTTTTCTCAGGGTCGACCTCATCACCAGTGGATTTGCCAGGGGGTGGGGACCAGGGGGTCCGGACCCCCCGCCCCCGAAATATAAAAATGTAATTATTTTCCTTAATAAAAGAAAACAAAACATTGAAAAATCATGAATTTACAAAATATTTCTTTAACAAATGAAGTTTTTTCGATTATGAAAAGTGTTAAAATTAGTTTATAACCCATTACTTAGTACACTTTTTTTCAAAAATTTACCCCCCTGGTTTTAGGACCCCCCCCCCCCCCCCCCCCCCCCCCCCGAACGAAATTCCTGGCTACGCCACTGCTCATCACCTCTCTTGATCTCAGTAGCAGGCAAGGTACAACTTATGACTCAATACGTTATTCTTCTCTTGCCCTCCGTAACATGCTCGGAAAGAGGGAGCATGCGATTACGACATGCTTATTACGACATGCGATAATGTGAGCGAAGTAGACTCCCTGGCAGTGCTGCAAAAAAAAATCACATCCTCAACGATCTTCGAAGGCCTTGTATGCAAATAGACTGCTCCTGCATCGTAAGTTTCACGCCGCCTACGACTAATATTTAGAGTGCTTCTCGATGATCAAGCACTATGCATCCACGCGATCAAGGTTACAAAACAGTTGAAAAAAGTGAAGCGTGACAATCTTCATTGTTTGTGTAAAATAAAAGAAACAGAGAGAGATAAAAAGTGAGGATTTCCTTCGCATTAACTCCTCCAGGTATTTATATTCTGTACTGAATCCTTTTTTTTATATCAGACATATCTCCGTCGGGTGATAATAAGAAAAAAGTATGCTATACCCAAAGTTATTCACACAGAAAACCAACTTTTAAAGACGTCGTCATTTTAAATCTAAATCAATCGTCAAATATACTTCTATATTCCTGTACATACTTATGCACCAAAGATAAATAATGTTAAAATTCTTTTTAAATTTAAAATTACGTGTTGTATGTAAGTATCTGACGAAACTTTCCGGAAGTTTCCTATTTCCCTACAGAAATTAGCCATCCACAATTTAATAGAAATACGTGGTCAGCTGATAAGAGGGATTACTTAGTTCAAGCCTGGAACAGCCTTGCATAAGTGGCGTGGCCAGGTAGGGGGTCCATAGGGTCCGGACCCCCCCCCCCCCGAAATATAAAAACTCATTAATTTTTCTTCATAAAAGAAAGTAAACTATTGAAAATTCATGAAATTACAAAATATTTCTTTAACACATGAAATTTTTATCAATTATGAAAAGTGTTAAAATTAGTTAAAAACCCAATACTTAGTACCCTGTTTTTCAAAAATTTTCCCCCTCGTTTTTGACCCCCCTCCCCCGAACTAAATTCCTAACTACGCCCCTGTCTTGCATCTTGGGCTCTGATCAGCCCAAAGATTATATTCACTTCATTAAGGCCCGCGACATTAACTAGTCACTCCCTTGTCCTCGACTATCATTATAACATATCAATGCTTTGAACTTTCAGATACTGAGACTCCGCCTAAACGCTGTACTATTTATTTTCTTTCGTATTATTTTCGGAATACTGAACACCTATAAAATACGATATATGACAAAGGGAACAGTTGCAAAAACGGCTCTCAAGTTACTAAAGACATGGTAGAGACGCATTGTATATTATGTAAAGTTCACATTTAAATACGTAAATGAGAGCTTCTTTTAATTCCGCAATACAATAATAACCGTGAATCAAATGGAACTATGCTGGAAAACTTTTCTGGCAGATTAAACTACCGAATAGGGAAGGGTGTCCATAGCAGCATAAAACGCTACTGGAGGACATTGCCCCTCTGCTTCCAGCTTTCTTTGGCATGAGAATTTGGCTATCAAGGGTAAATCACTTTGAATTACTCTCCATGGTTTAATTGAAGATTTAATGCCCTCATCCATATAATCCCATGCCCAAAGATTCTCAAGATACAAGTTTCCATGCACGAAGGCTGGCAATTTTAATGCCATAGCCTAAAAAACTATTTTGGCACAGAACGACCCAATAATGACTGTCGTGGACTTTTTTGAAATTTTTTTTGCAAATAAGATAACTCCTCATAAGACCGAGAACCCAGTAAAACTTCTCAGCGCATGCAAATGAGAACATATCCATTATCATGAAAATAAAAAGGAGGAGTGAATCAAATACGCTCTTGCCAGGCCAATAAATGTTCAATTACTGCATTCCACCCGGATTTGCGGTAATTTTGACTTTTTGTGCGCATTCTATAGTTTCTAGGGCGTATATTACGGATCTTTACATTTCAGAATACTTTTTATCATCATTTCTTTTCTTCAAATCGATTAACTTCTAAATTTATTATCAGCTATTCCCAACTCCAAACATGACGGAAACAATTTACCCTGAAGAACGTTTTTTTCCAGAAACAATGGCGACATTACATCAAGAAAGTAAAAATAGATATTTTTCAAAATGTCAGCGTGTAATTCGCCAAAAAGGTAATCAATACGCGGCTGAAAAAGGCGAAAGACCGGCTCTGATGAGAGGGACTGGAGCAAGAGCAATGGTTCATCCACCTATGGAGCAATATCATCAGTGAAGGAGAAGGTACGATGGACATATAACGTTGTATAGCCCATGCCAATACGGCATTCATGCCAAATAGGCCACAGCTCTAATCACAGAGCATGATAATTGGGCAATATCACACGACATAATTAATCAGAATAATATTTTTTATTCAAATTCGTCTGCCAATTAAGTTTGGTTTATTGGCTATATTCATTCTGAGAATCACCCCGGCCTACCTTCCCCTTCAAACAAACACAAAAAAGCATTCAAGTAACTAAACTAACCTCCCATTTCAATTCACAGGTCCATTCGCAGACGTCCCATCTGAAAATTCTATCCAAAATCATTGCTATCTCTCCAGAAATCAAATTATTATTATAGTATTCTACCTTTTAAGGTAGATTTCAATGGAGTATTCCAGAAGTAATCTGGGAGCCTCCCTTTCCTTCCAGCACTGCCTTCTTTAATTCTCTGTAAGGCCTAATACCTTTCAATCTATCTAAAAATCCTATTCTTTCCTTCCCCTCCCTCGTTTCCCTAACATTATACCCTCTAACACCATTTTCAACATCCCCTCCCCGCTAAGTATTCGCTCCATCCATACCTTCTGTCTCCTCCGTACCTCCTTTCCTCTAAAAGCTGCCTCTCCTCGCCAACCATATCCAGCACTTCGTCGTTCCTTTTCCTCTCCGTCCATTTCACCCTCTCTTTTCTTCTCCATACCCATATCTCGAATGCCTCCAATCTTCTCTCGTCTTCTTTCCTCAGTGTCCACGTTTCCGCACCGTAGAGAGTTACATTCCAGATCAAACTCTTCTCAAACCTTTTCTTTAAACTCTTACATAACGATCCTCTCAGAAGCTCTTTCCTGTTCATGAACGCCTCCTTTTCTAGTGCAATTCGCTTCCTGATATCCTTGCTACTGTATCCGTTTTCCTCTAATGTGCTGCCCAAATAGTTAAATTGCTCAACCTGCTCAAGTTTTTCCCCACCTACTTTTATCTTGAGTCTAACATTCCTCGCTCGCGATAATTTACAAAACCGCATTACCTTAGTCTTCTTGTGACTCCAGACTCCAGAAATCAAACGCTCCCTTAAAAATTCACTCATGCAATAACCTACGGAGGAGTGTGTTTTTTACGCAGGTTCGATTCTCAACGCGCAAAACTATTATGGCCAGAGGTGTTTTCATCTTTCATTTCAATTCAGAGAGTTCACCGTGGATGTCACTAATCAGGGTTAACTCCACGAGAGTTGTCTGGCATCTTCCCCAGCAAACGTTCAAGGAACAAACGTGTGCTCAATGTCACGGGCAACCTGTTGCTCCTCCCAGGGCGACACTCGGGCGGCGTCGTCCCGATTCGATTCCTCTCTCTCTCGAAGAGCGATTTCCGAGGGGGAGACTCGGACGAGAATAAGGCTAAGAGATGTAAGGAGACGGGAAAGGCATTTACAAGCTCAGATGACCAAGTAGAGAGAGAGACACGGGGAGAAAATGCAAGGCGACATTTCGCGGTGAGAACGGCTGACCCGGAATGGAGGGACGTGCGCCGGAAGTCAAAGTATTATCTACTCTCGGAGGGAAAACGTGTAAAATCTTTCAGAAGAGAGAAGAGAATCTCTCGGTGCACGCGCAACTGGTTGCTCAGGCAAGTGTTTATAGAACTCAGGACGGTGATCCGAAAAAAATATAGGCACCAAACATTTCCCCAGAATCACTATCTAACAATAAGCATTGAATGTATTTGATCATTTGTTAACGTTACAAAAATTGAATTGGCCAAAAATATGTTTCGGTAGTACCTAAAAAAACACTAAATGTAATACGTGAGTCATTTGAAAGTGAATTGATATATATACACGTGCGATATTCTTAATAAGATCATTCATATATGACCTTATATCGCGATACATAAATTGAACGACAGGGAAACAGCAGGAAAAAAATATCTTTCCCATTTTAGTCTCTCGGTGTTAAGGGTAGAACGAGGAAACGCGAAAATTGTGACTATCCACTTTTCATGAGTTGGTGACGTCACCAGAGCCCGACTGAGGGAGAACCTTTCATTGATGAAGGGAATCGCTCAGACGAGAATTATCAACAACGAGCAACTGGAGGCCCATGCAAGCGATGGATGAGGAGCAGAGGAGATGCGGTGACACGCTGAATATGAGTTTGTGACCTCATCAACTTATCTGCGAAAGGATAAATGGCCGACGATGATTCTTCACAAAAAGTTCAAGAAGTAGGCAAAGAATAAAAAAATGGAAAAATACATTATCTAAAAATTTCAGATTAACTTAATCGACGATAATGGAAAGATGTTGAACGAACCGACTCATTGATATTCAGACAAAGAGCCAACTACAACGTTCCTCATGCTACACTTTAGATCTAACAAAAACAATGAAGAACTTTAAGAGTCGGATATAGGTAGACATCCTGAAATGGCTTATAAATATTTTGCCCAGCATATTTCCAGCAAAAAGCTTTTGCTGACCTTTTTTATTTATCCCTGATGACATAATGAGGAAATCTATTAAATAATTTTAGGGCTGCAATTACGACGCACGGCCATTCATTGGGGTGGAAACTATGGCGCCTCAATTATACCTTCCCTCCCTCGATGGTGGCAGTGGTGATGGATAAATAACAACGTGAAACGGGATATCCCGAGAAAATGTGGGCCATCAGGCTAGTTATGAGATGCTGGTATTACGGAACAGATGGCCCAATCATTCCCGAAATCACAAATTGTAGAGAAAAATCATTTAGCATTCTCATTTGTCTCTAGTCCAACCACTGAGCAAGAAACAAAAGATTGTTGATAAAAAGTGATCAGGAGTGCAACCCTTTACGGGGTGGAAACGTGGAAGTGTGTTAGAGGGAAGAATGAACGACGGAGTGAACAGTGCATTCATATAGAATGAACGGGTGAATCGCAAAGGAAGAATACAATTTGGAATGGGATACAGGCCGGGTGAGCCGGCTAAGTGTCATGTAAACCTACCTTAACCAGTAGAACACTTGGGTGAGTAAAGGATACATTTATGATGCTGGATTTGTAGTGATGGATAACCCAAAAAATTCCAAAATAGTAACTTTTAGAGGAGAAAAGAATTTAACGTTCTCAGTTGTCTCTAATCATGCAAGTTGGTAAATACATTACGTAGTTCATTGGTAAACTTTAAGAATGGGAATTATAAAATTCACAAACTCTTGGTTTACTTTGTGGTATTCCATTATAAGTTTTAATGGAAATACTCTTTTTTGTTTCCAAAATCCACCTCGCAACAAGAGTATATCTTTATTGTTATACATAATAAGTTTATGAAAGTATTGCGTGAACTTTTTTATCAATGCGCTATCAATGAAACATGAAGTCAATAATTAACAACGTAACCAGCAACGAAGCTTGCTCTAAGAAAACGCAAAGATGCGTTTTCTAGGACGCACGTCCATTCATAGTGGCCAATAACGCGTGAGTTGACTTAAAAATACTCCCAGTGACTCATCGCACAGCAACACCAAAGTGGGTTTCTCATCATCGAAGCAATCTCGCGTGTGGCCAGCCCTCGGCCTCATAGTCTTATTCTTCTTCTTCGGGACGCGCCGCCTTCTGCAGAACACGTGCCGAGTTAACACCAGCGCCGAGATTAAGTCCCTGCGCGGAATGCTTGCTTCTCTCTTTTAGGATTCAGTGAACACTCTAAAGTTTTAAACCGCGAGCGATTCTACCGTTCCATATTAAACCCTACCGAGTAGTGCAGAATAGAGAGCAGAAAGCTTTGCGAACGTGCACCAAAAACACACGAGACGCGTGTACTTTGAAAACTTTCTGTGCCTCGGTGAGAGTGCCTCCTGCAAGGGTTATCCTCTCCAACTTTGAGAAAACTGCTGTCGTCGAAAATAGCCTCGATCCACGGAAAAACCTTCAAATACTCACCACACAAAAACTATAATCACACTACGAAAGATTTTCATTCCAGTATTCGACCGTTTAAGGTGCGTCTAATCGGAGCATTTTCCAATCGCTCTGGCCCTGATTCCCAAAAAATTGGTTCTTCCCTGTCTAAAAAAATATATAATTTTTATTCCCATAAAATGATGAGAAAACTCTTTGCTCAATTGTTTTCCATATTCAGGAAGAGGTTGGAGAACAGAAAAATAATTCAGCCTTTCACACACGTCAAATGTACTCAACACCAAAAATAATAGAGCAAGAAAACACCCATTCGCAGTTCAAACAGCAATGTAGCTACAAAAATACATGCATGCTTTAATCTGAAAACGCCTTTTAAAATATCAGCAACAGTGATTTATTTAAATGACTACGACACCTATAACGTGTTAGCAAATAAAAAAATTCCACAGTGTTTCATCGTTGCCTGTGTTCGTTGTTGCCTCTGTGTCTATCTTGGTACAATTTGCGCGTGGTAGGATTAACTGAAGATTTGACGCAAAAAAAAATTAAAAATAATTAAAAGTCATGGTATTGCGAGACACAGCTAATATACTTTTAATTCGGAAACTAAGACACTGGTTGAAAAACCATAACTATTTGATATTCTGAGGCCAATCTCTACTTACTTCACTATAAGTATGTACACCTATGTAATATGGCTATTACCTAAGGCAATAATAAGTTAATACAAGAAAACAGTATGAGCGGCAATACTGACGTTGAGGATGAAACTAATCCTTCGCGCTAGTGTGCTACGTCGTGATAAAAAAGACTACGTGCCAGGCTCAGATACCTTAAGCAATTAAAAATAGAATTGTTTCAAAGACTCTCGAAAAAAATCATGTTAGAGCTGCACAAAACATTCACGTCAGACAAAGACGATGAAATATGATTTCTATCCGCCAAAAACATATGTATTGGCATTTGTTTTTCTTCCGATCTATAACTAACTTGATTAGATGTTACATCGAACTGATCTCAAGCAGTAAAATCAGTCCCAATGTGCACTCAATATTTTTCTTCCCTTCTTTTCCTATCTCCTCCATTTCAAGTCTAGCGGCTTGAGTCCTAACACTTCCCGCAACACGCCTCTTGAGTCGTAGCATGAAGCTGCAGATGTAGACGAAAATCTTCAAGGAAATATCGTTTGACACTCCCTTACCCTGGCAACGGACTCGACACTGTGCAAAGACAGGATATTTTTCACACGCTATGGCTAGGGGGAGAGGGAGGAGGGAGGGGGGGAGAGCGAATTTGTATTCTGGACGCGGTCTTCTCGCGACCCTGGGCCTCGGAAAGTGATATCCCTCCGCCGCACATTAAGACCGGAGGATTTCGTGGATCCAGCGAGGACGCCGGGAAAAGCCGACGCACATAAATCTGGAGCAAAAATCTTTCAGAAAAGGGATAAGATATTCACCGTAGATTAAATTACATTAGACTAGATTTATTACACCAATAATTCTCTAGTAGCAAGAAATAGAAAAAATGAGTACCGAAAACTTATGTTAATTGCAGTTGAATATAAAAGCACATGATCGAATCGAACGATTTGAATTCAAAATTTAATTTTTAACTTAACAAACAAACACACAAAAAACCACAAACAGAATAGCAATAATAAGACTCTTACATAGAGAAAAGGGAGTACGAAATTGGAAAGCTGAAACATTATTCATCGAGAAAAATTGTAGTTTTTCAGGCATATCTGTTGATTTTGAAACCTTATCACATATCTTATCCTCAGACTTAACGGAACTTTAAATGCCCATTCAAAACCTCCTTGACATGACAATGATATTTACATTGCCATGTCTCATACTGTAATAATAATAATGTCTCATCGATGAATACCAATCTCCATTTCAACCAATTCACAGCTACAACTCAACCCTACCTGCATGATCTTAACCTCAGTCAATATATTTTCACACAGTGTACACCTGAATATGACGCAGAGGGCTTGGACTATGTTTCATTCATATAGTAATTAAAAGTGTAAAATTGAATCACGTTGGCGTTTGGCTATCACAGTGGCGGATACAGATGGGGGCGCGCACCCCCCCCCCCTTACGGGGCCGCCCACATTGCCGAACCGCAATTTTTACTTTTTTTTTACATAGTATTATGGCATTGTCTGGTATATGTCTATAATCAGTTTGAATAAAACTTTCTTAAACTTTGCATGTGACATGATTATTTTTATATTACGATAAAAGTAAAGGTAGCTCAATATATTTTGTACACCCCCCCTTGAGTTTTTTCTGTATCCGCTACTAGGGTATCATAACGAGTTTCTGCGAAATATTCCCACGGTTGGTTAAGTTCAAGATTAGTGTAAGAGATGAATGCATATCATTTTCATAAAAAAATTCAAAATATGACCTTCCAATTATGCTTCACAACCCGACAAACACAAAAAATTAGATGCTTGAGCTGTAATTCCTGTAAATCGGATTCCACATTTATGAATTAGAAAAATGCTTGTGGAAATGCATAACTAATCACAGGGGAAAATGGTGATTATTTAACATTATGACTGTCACCTTTTGACAGCAAAATGATGAAATATTCGTTGCACCATACTAATCATGATAAACATAAAATGCAGGCACTGGCACTGAAATCAAATCATGCTGGTCACTTAAAAATGGCGTTATGAATGGCTTCAAAGGCCTGAAAAATTATACACTTAAAAAAGTTAGAACTGAAATCAGTCGCATTCTAAGCAGGTCTTTAATTGTGCCACTCAGCCCTGATTGATGAATAAATAAATAGTGAATTTAAAAGAATAATGGCCTTTAATACAAAATATTGCAATAGAGAATGAATTCTCCCATAAATTATATCTTAGGTTCAGCAAGTGATACGTAAATTATTATTAAAGTATTCTACCGATTAAGGTAGGTTTCCATGGAGTGTTCAAGAAGTGATCTGGAAGCCTCCCTTTCCTTTCAGCGCTAACTTCTTCAATTCACTGTAAGGCCTACTACCTTTCAATCTATCTAAAAATATCCTGTAACTAATCAACAACTCTTGACCCTTGGAAACCATTTTGCTTATTTCTTTTAATTTAAATTATCAATTGGTTAATTCATTAACTTCAATAACCTTGAAGATAATGAAGTGACAAATTATTATTATTACAGTAATCTACCGATTAAGGTAGGTTGATACGTAAATGACAAAAAACAAAATCAAAAATCAGATGCAAAATACAACTATCAGTTACTGTAATACATGTGTTCTTAGAAACAAGGATGCACGTCGTTCATTGCGGTAACACTTTATTTTTTCTCGCGAACTTATCCATCCTCATTTATTTTCCGCCAAGTTTCGTCCTGAGATATTTTCCTGTCGGTTGGTGGCGCTGATGTGCACAGAGATGCTGAGAATGATGCGAGGGCGAAAAGAGAAAGGTGCATGGAATCGCTGCATCGCTCCCACAATCCCACAGCCCTCTCCTCTCCCTTGAACACAGCGGAGACGAGAGGCTGACCCAATTCGTGACCCGCTCAAAGGCGTGGAGCCGAAGGAATACACACACTCGCCGCCCGAGAGAAATTCCGAATAGTCTCACCTTTCTCCTCGACCCATCTTTGCACAACCGCGGGCGGGAGTCAGCGTGGAATGTTAAGTCTTTCTCATCGAAATACTTACCAGGAAAGAAAACCCTTTTAAAGGAGCCGAAATTCTGAATCTGAATGATTGCAGGGACATCGATAACCAAAGTTCTCCCTTTCACCATTAAATGGTGCTGCAAGGTTTCCCGTTCATACGCATAATTCAAATATTCATTTCTTAGAAATGACAAATTAACGTATTTTCGATCGACACTAATATAAGTTCAACAGTACTAGGGGATACGCGCGGGAACAACATGATGAGTCAAGTCAAATATTTTTTTTCGCACAGACCACTTCTTTTATAATAAAACAATTGAAACACGTTCTGACGCAATGCATCATCGTCAGGTCGATTAAATAATATATCAATAAAGTTTCGGGAGGCGAAGGGAGAACTCACGCCCAAAAAGTTTCAGGCAAGTTTCGTCTTGAGGTGTTGGCAACTCTGCTAACATAAACAGAATACAATCGACATGGCGATGAGGCATAATCTCACGTATTAATAGAATATTGACGGCTCTAAAATTATAAACTAACTTATTTTCAATCGACAGAAAGATGCTTCCATAACGCTGGGTCAGATACGATTAAATTAGAATACCAAATTAAGTGATATTTTCTTTTCTTTACCGCTCAAATTAAGTAGAGAGAATTTCTGTAATGGATTTGCATGCCAGTATTGCAATAAAAATTCCGCATCCCGTAATAGGAGGGGTGGATTACTTGCCAGCCTAGAAAGTACTTGTAAGAGAGCAACGAAATAGTGGAATACCATTGAAATTATGAGCTATCATTTACACCATCGAAATCTATAGCAAGTAGTTAATTTCTTTAGCTAGAATTGTTCAAATATTCATGCCATGAAAATTAAAAATTAACTTTGTCTAGATCGACAAAAAAAGATACTCCCCTGATATTATGCCAGAAAATATTAAATTAGAATTACCAAAAGCAATGCATAGGCTTCAAGAAATCAAATCAACTGATATAACCTAGGCAGGCCGATCATTACTTCGTCTTCACACTGATAGACGTGTTATATATTTTTCATGTCTTCCATTTCCACGGCTCAAATTTATGACGATAAGGTGAAATTCTTATAATAATAATAATATAAATTTATTCATTTATATTCAAATATATTACATTAGAAAACACTCAAATAATTGTGGAATATATAGGTACCCCTGATTGAATAGTTTTGGGGCTACCATATTACACTTTTTGTACAGGTCTGGAGCAAACGTACATGAAAAGTAAATTTATTTCTTTGCATTCAGTGATTTTTTATCTTACCGATTGCATTCACTTGTGATATTTCAAAAATGTACACATGGATAACAAACTTTCTTACATAAACGCACAATTACATACATACAATATACCTTTTATTGAAAACGTTTTTATGTCACTTTTCTTAACAGAAACTCTACTTCCTCATACCCCATAAGCCATTTTTTGACAGCGGATGTAAATCCCCATATTTTTCCGAGTTTGCCACATTTCTTGGCAACATACTAAATAATTTAGATAATCGATAGATTACGCTAAATTATTCAACATCATTAGGTTCGAGTGCAAACTTAACAATCTGGAGAAGTCAAGGCTTTAAAGCGTTCAGAATCTATGTCTGGTAAGACGTGAGGGAGACTCACCTCATAATGGGACCCCCCCCTCCCACTACTGCAAGTACACCGAGCACAGACTCAAAAAGAGAATTGTAAAAAAGGGGAGTCTAGTATGCAGGTACGCCTATCATACAAGCAGGATGAGATACAGGTGAGTGAGATATATCTGATAAGGGAGGGAGAGTAGAGTGAGCTGCGGTGTGCTTTTAGCCCAATTGCAACCCCGCCGTCTGGCGGCGGATATCCGCACCAGATGCCAAAGAGGAAAAACAGACGAGCATCGGCGAAAATCAATCGCTTTACAAGGGATTCTATGAAACCGCCAACTTATCTTTCCGAACACGAATGGATTGGAACGTGCAACCCCCACTCTAAGCATTTGAAGCAGATGAAATACACTGGATGTCCATAGGAAGTACCATCCAGTACAAAGTAGACCATTGTGACCTATTGACAACAATTTTAAATAAAAATGTAACATTGTATCTCATTTACACGTTTTTCAGGTTATGTGGTATGTGGTGGAAGCGTAGATATCCATAAAACAACATATGGAAGCACGTTCACACACAATTCTATGGGTAGTTTATTTACCCTCCTTACGCCTTCACAAAATAGACTCAGCTTCCTCCCTGTTTCCCCCATAGATGGCGCTTTCATTTCCGGAGCTAATAACAATTTGCAGTCGCCTCTTAGTTGATATCTGGTCCACCAACATACTCCCATCCGATCGACTGACAATAAATTTGTCAGTCAGGAATCAATAACGCAAATGATGCATCACTAATAACCAATAATCTGATGCCCAAGTATGACAATAGTAATTTGTTTTCAACTACCAATTCGTCTTTGATTGCACAATCAACCGAAAAAATGGAGAAACCATATCACAATTTTAGAACAAATTTCTAGTGCCTTTCCAAAATTGGTCTTTTCGGGCATTCCACCGGATATCAAAAACATGTTCTCATGACATTTAACAGCTTCACCGTAAAACGTCTAGTCAGCAACAACGCAACCCTTCTCCCGGTATAAATTCATAAAAGAAACCCATTTTTGTGCAAGTGCTACGTTGGCATTACTAATTACGAGAGAGACTATACGCTTAAGTGTGGTTACAGAGCGGTTACTCAGCAGGGACTGCAAATAAGGGAAAAGCAAGAGACTCAATAAGTAAGAATCAATTTCCTGGAGAAAAAGACGAGTGAATGAAAACTTCTATTTATCTTTTTCAACTCACTAAAGTACTCTGGAGAGAATGTCCACTTAGAACGCCACAGATGGACACAATTGGGTCACAAGACGTCACTCAACAATCTATTCCTAAGGAGCGCATTGGAGGAGAGCCACCCAATGTCCCTTAAAAAATAAACTTACAGTGAAAAGCTTCTAAAATGGATGCAATCATTGAGAAAAACTTCAAATGCTAATTTCCACACTTTAAGCCAAGCTTAATTATTCAAAGTGTGGATTCAACTTTTTATCGTGGATATATCGAACTTCCACCATATCAAGCCTGAAACGATTTTATGCGGATGCTATCACTCTTCACAAAATGATATAAAGAGAGTCATGATGTCCAATTAAAATTCATGCAGGCCCCTATGAATTGTGCGGAATCATAATCATAGATGTTTATAAATAAAATACGTGATATAGACCCAAATGAATGATTAAAAAGTTGGATATTTTTCATTTTCTAATTTTATTTTTTTCATGAAATAACTACCATTTCAGAGAACATCAATGATGACCAATCTGGCGACCTGAGAGAAAACAGACAATTTTCAAATGCCTATAATTTGAACAATATTAAGGCTAGAATCTTGGAAATTTCTTAATTTTGAATTTATTTCTTATTACTTTTATTGATGAGAAAAGAAAAAATGTTTAAGTTGAATGCAGACCGCAATATAAATTTCAGAAATGCTAAAAAAAATCACAAATTCTGTGGGAACTTTTGAAATGTTTCATAAAGCCAAAAAAATAAGTGTCATTAAAACAAAGATCAGTTTGGTACATCGTACTCAGGAATATTGGCGGTTATATTATTCAACTCCTCCAACATTGTTCCAATTATATTCAATATGACTTCAAAGTGTATTAGAATGAAAATTTTGCACAAACAAAGCAGGTGATTTGGAAATTTGCTATGACTTTAGAAACGTAGAGTTATGATGAAGATAAAATACATGGATCGATTGAGCTATTTGAAAGTTCTGAGGAGCATATAAGGCATGAATTTTCTTAGGCATGAAAACCTAGTTTGGAAGACGGGACATTTCAATGGGCCACATTATGAGACACGATGGATTGATTAAAAATTATTGGAATCGTTAAATGGCAGTCGGAAGGAAAGAAATGCCGTGAACAGCCTCGGAAGAGATGCACAGAGCAGATGAAGACGAATGTAGGCCAGAGGAATTATTTCGGAGATAAAAGATTTGCCGAACGGAGAATGTATTTGAGTCCAACCGATCTTCCGATTTATGACTATTGACGATGAATGTTTATGAAAAGCGCTGTCCTAAAATGAATATTATTCGGTCCCAATATATATCCGTGAGAAAACATTTTTTTTACTGAGAAAACCCAGAGCAGGCTAAAATTGGTTAAAAAAAAAGCATCGGAGGTCTGCTGTCTTCCGGCCTTACCATTCGGGAGTGCCACAAAGGCATCAAAACGGATCCCATTTGTCTTCGCAATCAGAGCGCATCAAAGCAAATAATGACTAATCTCAACCGAGCATGAATGGAGAAAAATGGAACAACGAGTTACTACAGAATTAAATAAGAACGACACCCATGTTTGATCGGACTGCGAATGTTAATCGAATGGCAGGGTAACTCGTATTCATTTCGTTCGAACACACCCTGCTTGGCACAATATGTTCACTCAACGGTATCCTACAAACGGCTATTAACTTTTAGGCCAACAAACTTCCCGTATAAATACCTAGGGCCACTATAAAAGCATCATGACGCTTATGTTTTGCGAAAAGAACGCATTCTATTAAAAAAAAAGTTAACCGGAAGGACAGGAGAGAAAAGCACTAGCAACAACGAAAGGTAATAATACCAATTAAATTTAGTACGACGCCCATGTTTTACCGCATCTACGACTGTTAATTGAATGTGGGCGTATCTCTTACGCATTCAGTTCCAACACCTCTCACTTGGCATAACACGTTCCCTTAGCAATACGCTTAATATTCTACGCGAGACTTCTAAATGGCCTATCACGTCAGCTGACTCACAGCAGTATTACCGATGACAGTTACGGAGCAAGGGCGTACCCAGGATCGTAAATAGGGGGGCAAGCCATGGTCTAGAAGGGATGGGGCAAGCCAAGTTGTGACATTTTAGCATGGAAAAGGTGAATGAAACCAGCATTTTAAGAAAATTATAACAGCGCTTTCTTAGTCTACAAGATTATTTCCTTGAAAAATAGTTTTATTTTAGTTGCATATTTTATACTATTATAAACCATTTTTCGGGGGTTTAAAGAAAATTAGTTGAATACTTTCGTTTCAAATCAGTGCTGATTTTGTTTAAAGACTTTTGCGATTTTTGCTTCTAGGTGGGGCAGCTGCCCCCCTTCCCCTCGCTGGCTACGCCCATGTTACGGAGTCATAAAGACGCTATGCAACCTAAACTCATCACGCCCAACTATAGATACCAGGGCTAAATATGAGAGGGGACTCAAGGGGTCACGCCCCTTCCGAAATAAGAAAAATAAGGAATGTTCAAGTACCAATGTGTGAACTTAATGAATCAATGATGCGTGAGGGGATGGCGGTGGTATTCAGTCATACATTTCATTACAATTATTCGTAGATATATTTTCTATAAAATTGATTCAACAGTATCTTCGAAATCCCACAAAAGACTACAAACTTTGAGGCCTACGAACTTCCTGTATCAATACCTATGTGCATCACAAAAGATCATCGTCTTCATCATGGGGTGTCCTTATTTTAACTAGCTTATCTGCCCTTAATTTAATCTTGAATCTCCATATTATCATCGATCCATCATCTTACGCTAATGATAATTTCTTTCATGCATCCACTTCTTCAATGTATTTCATTTATAAAAGGAAATTGTAGTCAAGAAGTACAACTTAGTTGTTGCAACCGTTTTGATTGCCAAATCATCTACAAAATATTGATGGAAATACTAGAATATTTATGTCGTTTCGAGAAATAACTCATAACTATAACTTCCTTACAAGCAAATGAATGCCGTAATTGAAGTGAAATCAGGTTAAAAACAAGAAAATGGAGCTTTGTTCCCCTCAAATATCAGGAAAAAGTGTTATTAATAAATATAAGGATTGAAATATTTACATTCTTGGCACCCTTACATCGTTTTTGTTTCTTAGCCTTGATTGAGGTAAGGTATGACGGAAAAACATTGTTTGAATAGCGCGCTGAAAGTATTTGTTTTGAACCCCTCGCTGTCGCGTACTTGTCCATTCTTGAGAAGCACACGCTTCAGTGGATTCGCCCGAGAGGGGAGGGAACTGCGCAAGAAATAAAAATTAAAAACGCACGCGAGGTGACCTCGGAGGGGTTCCCTCTCCCTGTATCTATCTCTCTGGCCTTCCATTATCTCGAGAGCTTGCTTGTTTCATTCTCAAGTTTCCCTGCAAGAGTTGAATCACGTCTTGAAGCGCGGACGTGTTGTGATAAAGCAAATGAGAGTGCAGAGTGCAAAATCTTCACAGGTCACAAAATGAGACGCCTCCTCCTCCGACGCAGGAGAGCAGCAACATTTCTTGGCAGTGCAGAATGAGAGTAATACGCTTTTTCTTTACCTGAAACTCCTCCGACTATATTTCAGGTGACATAAAGGTGTGAATTTCAACTGCACACAGTTCATGCAAGAGTGCACAATCTCCCCACCTCGCCCTAAGGCCTCGTCAGCCAAAAGAGAAGTCGCGGGTTCGAGTCCCACCAGAGTAGGTTGCCCGTATCCAGAGCATGGAAGTTAGTGCACGGATAATTGTTAAATTTGTTGAACACCCCGATTTAAAAGGCCAAATGAGCTATTTTTGTGGTATGAGAATAAATCAAAATAAAATAAACAGCTTCCGTAAATACCTATATCATTGGAGGATTTGCATTGTTACACTATAAAGGAAGAGGATGATTTGGGCTTCTAAGATGATTTCTTATCTCACAAAATATATCGTTTCGTGAGAAAGCACTTACGCATCCCATATTCACAAGGGCGTTAGCCTGAGAGTAAAGAAACACTAGCTGCAATAATGGGAAGAGGAGCGTAAGAAGACCAAGATAAGAGTAGGAATATGACATTAAATTATGAACGAGTTATTTTCTACGCTGAAGTCATTAACGGTTAGTAAGAGAATGAAGCAATCAGTTCAAAAGATTCTTCAAATAGGTCCAACACGCATATCCCACATTTGACGTCTGGTAGATATCATACAATTCTCCCTGATCCATGTGGAATTATTACTTTAAAGGGGAAAATTGAGCAGAAAAGATACTGTTTCATCCTAGGGAAACGGGAGAGATTCATTAAACAAATCAGTTGGTTAATTTAATTCCAATTAATACCCGGACTGCACCCTTTCGACCATATTCAAAAATTATTCTTTATACCTACTCCTAAAGGATTTTCGTAGACGTAGCCTTCAAGAATGTCTAGATAATAACGACATGATTTGTATGATCACGCGGTGTAGCCTAAATAATGAGGAGTATAAATAAATACCCAAATAGTGTATTGAGCATATTATAAACAGAGCCCGTTAATATCCTTGGCTAAATGCGATTTATCCACATTTTTCACGAGAAGAAAAACGCTTTGCGGAGATTTTCGAACAAAAACTTTCCAAGGATTCACATAAATTTCAAACCGGGACCATCTAGCTCGCAATAAAAGTTTTACTGACTACATTTCGGGAATAAAATTACTGAATAGCCAGCAAGAAAGGTAGCAACTAACCTTCGAAACTATGATTAATCTCAAATAGTCATCACATTTAACTTACTGAAACAAATCTTATGATACGATGTTGTAGTAAATTATTCCTCTGAAACCCAGCTTTCCGCGAGTTTTTTCTCTCACTACATTTGACGGACTGAACTAGCTGATACACTATACAAAGATACCACCATGTATTCCATTTTGTAGGCTATATCATATTATTATTAAAGTATTCCACAGATTAAGGCAGGTTTCCAGGGATTACTGAAGTAGCGTTATGACAGCCTCTCCTCCCTTCATGGACTTCCCTCTTCAACTCACAGTAAGGTCTACTCCCTTTCATTCCATTTTTTAAAAATCCTATTTTCTTCCTTTCTCTCCCTCGTTTACCTCACATTCTACTCTCTAACACTGTTTTCAACATCCCCTCCCCGCTAAATATTGAACGCTCCATCCATGCCTTATGTCTGCTTCGTATCTCTCCAAGAAATATTATTTTAATTAACACAAAAGCAAAAGTCGTCTTTTCCGAGTAAATATACAAAATTCGGCTTCTATAGCTACACACTGACGATCAGCGTTTTCGATTTGAGAAAACTGCGTGACGCTCTCCCGCGTAATCACGTTGGAGGCTTATATATTTAGCCATTCACACGCATGTTCCTCCCATCTCGGCTCGGGTAAGCCTGGATATCTACTTAGTTGGGATGACCCAGGGCCCGGCAAATTCACCTCCATTATAAGCTCAAAGCCATCTAACCGAAGGTACTCCACACTCTCCCTGCTCCATCACCGAAACAATCTTATTTTCTCGCCATCCCTTATCGGATATTCCATCAGGTACCCTGGCGCGGAACCCCTTTAGAGGAGGAAGAAAGGCACCCTGGCTCCACATTACCCCCACCAATAGGTTCATCACGCACAGAATACGATGCTAAGCGAGAGAAGCATTTCCCCTACTAATATTATTACCAGCGTCATTCAACCGGTTAAGATGGGTTTATTGGGAGGATTTTGCCAATCATCGGCCACGCCAAAATTTGAACTTCTCTCTCCAGTTCCCAACATGGCCCATTCACTCCGATTCTGTCTGCAAATTCCCATTCTCTCCCTCTCTTACCAAACATCCAACATAAGTTTTAAAAATAAGGGAGATACGTTACCGATAGGATGCGCATAGAAATTATTTTGTCCTTGAGGTGCTAAACGAGTCAAATAAATGCCAAGTCAACTCACCCACTTTTTTTTTAGTAAATGGCCAACAGGTAAACGGCCTGTCGTTAAAACATCCACCGCCTCTCGCCAAATGAGGCGAGGTTAGTATGAAAATGAGAGAATTGCTGTTTTCGCAAAGAATAGATGTTTCCCGTTTACTTTTCCATTAATTTATCTCGCTCGGCTTCACGTTTGTCTCGTATGATGGCCTCAACCACGGATTTCGCTAATCCGGCTATAAAGGGCCCTTTTCGCATGATGAGTGTGTGAAGGCTTTCGCCCTTCCAAGAGAACAAGGGCCGCCTATCCTCGCACAACCCCACCCCTATTCTCCACCCTCCATCGCCTGCCTTTGCTGCTTAATAGGGGATATTCTGGCCGGAGGGGACTTAGCAAGAGAACCCCTCCCCCCTCATATCATAATGGGTTCGGGAGGCATTGCCGAGTAGTTTGGGAGGGTGCTGAGAAGTTTCGGGGGTTTTGGGGTTGGAAGGCTCGCGTGGCTGATCGCATCTCCTGATGCAATATTTATGTTCTCGATAAGAGGGTGTTTCGCTCGCTTCCATGACGGCGGCGCGGCGAACGTCGAACGAGAGGTTTGATACATAGGTGGCGCAAGGTGAGAGGGAATAGAGAGTATTATGGGTCAAAAAGTGTTCCAACAAAGTGTAGTGGCGTCACAAAGTCAGATATTTGACTTACTATGTAGCTGTATCAAGGCCGTTCCCATGAAGAGAAGAAAAACAAAGCCTCAATGAGAGGATTTCAATGTAAGAGTTGAAAGAAAAGGTTTGTAAAGAGTTTTGATCTGGAGTGTATATTTTAACGGCGTGGAAACGTGGACACTTAGGAAGGAGGACGAAAGAAGTCTGGAGGAATTCGAGATCTACATCTACATAATACCCCGCAAGCCGCCTAAAAGGCGCGTGGCAGGGGGTGTTAGGACATCACCCGTTTACAGATTAAAAAAAATGAAGTGCTCCAACGAAGTTGGGGCTAGCGTTTATTTAAGTCCTTTATGGCTCGGGGGAGAGATGTGGGTGTGGAGAAGAATGGAGAAGGTGAAGTGGACGGAAAGGAGGAGGAACGACGAAGTGCTGGACATGGTGGGCGAGGATAGACAGCTTTTAGATGAGATACGGAGGAGACAGAAGGTTTGTATGGAGCGAGTACTTAGCGGGGAGGGGATGTTGAAAACAGTGTTAGAAGGTAGAATGTAAGGTAAACGAGGGAGAGGAAGGTAAAGAAAAGATTTTTTAGATATAATTTAAGTGAGTAGGCCTTATTGTGAATTGAAGAGGGAAGGACGAAATATGAAGTAAGTGGCAGATGCATGAATAATTCTTAAATACTCCATGGTAACCCAATTTAATCGTTAGAATACCTCAATCAAGTTATACTGATGCATGTTATTAAACGAGGTCCCATCATCTTCACTGTTGAAGAAAAATACAAGGTAAGAGATGGATCAACTAGAACGCTGGTTTCCAAACCCCGGTTCAAATCCCGGCAGTGGCAGAGATTTTTCAGAGACTGCCGATCCCAGCTTTAGTGCATTGCTGAGCGCACTTCATGCGAAGCAATCCCTCGGCTAATCGGACTTCACACATGTAATGAGACAGTTGTCCAATGGGAATTGTCCATCGCATTTGACAAAGTAGGCACTTAACGCGGCTGCTCGTAATGTGGAATAAAATATCCAGTGTTCGACATGCATGCACGAAATTTTAGCGATAGAAATAAATAATCATTTGAACTTTACTCGGTAAGCTCCTGCGGAAAGGTAATCATTCAATATATTTATACTGAGTATTGTACATTGAACCTAAATCATGGTGTCGTTGAATGGATATTTAACCGAACTACTATGGTTCAGTGTAGTATTTTCAGGGGCAACCGGCAGCTAAGATCGTTCGCGCCATGAGTGAAGTGTAGGAAAGGAAAGATGGAGAGAATCTCTGCGTCGGTATTAACGTGGCCTAAACGAAAGGTGCCAAGGGATCCGCAGCTTAACGTCCCATCCGAAGGACGAAGTTATGCACTTGAAGTGCCCTCCATCAAAGCATTCAAGCACAGTTCTTTACTGTTTCCGAAGAATTTCCACTCCCGTGGGTATTTAAACGCGGGCCCACGGGGTGGGAAGCCTCTAGCCACTTTATCAACCCCTAATTATTAGGAAGTGAAAATACTGATGAACCAAATGTTATTGCTTCTAATCAGCGAAATTTTAAAAAATTGAACTTCAGAATTTATCGATTTTTTTTCGATTGTACATTCACCATCTCATATATATGTTGGTTTTCATTGTCACATACCAAAAAAGCTATCAAATAACACTTCCCGCGAAAGCAATCAAAATAAAGAATAAAGGCTAAAGGAAACACATACGTCAAAACTTCTAATCTTTCGGGCTCTGCATAGGAACAAATATAAACTGCCACCAACAATCTAATTCAAATCGACGACTTACACTAAGGATGAAATGATTCACTTGAAAGCTTGGGCAGTGCGGGAGAGGATGTGAACAAATGCTTCCCTGAAGACTCTCGTAAAAAGTCTTATCTTTATAAAACAGGGAGACTCGGTCAGCAATTTTCAAACTGTCGCGCACGAATGACCGCAAATGAAAATGCGGGGGAAGGTAAGACCATTTTATGAGAAAGAGAGAGAGAGGGGAATTACCCCGTTGCATGATGGAAATGAAAAGTCACCGAATAAAATAATTGCGAGGATTAATTGCCGGCTAGACGAGGCGGAGGAGGAGCAAGGATGGGACGGAAAGAGGAGAGGGCAAGAGAACTTTGTAAAAAAAACGGGAAGGGGAAGGAGATGAGGGGCCAGAGGGATTTGAGAGAGAAGGCGAGTCAGGAAATAATGGAATATGGAAATGAAAGCTGCGTGGATGAGACAGCCGGAGTAATGAGAAAAGGGAATGAGGGTGGCACGGAAGGGAATGAAATAAGGACGCGAAGGTGAATGAATGAAGATATGTGTGTTGAGGAGAAGCGAAAGCGGAAACAGGCGGAGGGATGGCAGGATGAATAAGGAAGGAAACACTTCTCGCAGACTTCATAGCAAACTTAAATGTTCTTCGAAGTGACCCGCGCCCCAAGCCAGGGAAGTTGGATCTTACATATTAACGGCCACAGTCGGGTTGCTGATATGGCTAGAGTGTTGGCCTCCCACCCAGTCGATCCGGGTTCATATACCGACTGTGGCAGAGATTTTTCAGAGACTGCCCGATCCCTGAATGAATGTTTTGTGGAGAGCATTTCAAGCGCAACGCTCCGTCCGTCGGATGGGCCGTTAAGCCGTGGTCCTCTTCCGTTAAAAGCAGGCTAATGCCGACGCCGGGTTTCTCTCCACCTTTCCATTCATACCCTTTCCCTCGTGGCGAAAATGATCTCAGCTGTCGGTCGCCTCCTCCAAATACCACACCATTCCATGGTCACAGACGGACAGATATTTAACGAATTAGAGCGTGAGCCGCTAGACACTCTTAGGCTAAATCCTAGGCATAGATTTCATTATCAATTGAGAAGATATGAGAGGGTTGGAAGCCAAGGGGTGCAAGTGATTTCTTTTTTTTCTAAAAAGAGTTAGGTACAGAAATAAGGCATAGAAAACAAACGAGATCAATTAAATATTTAGTTGTGGATTTGATTTTCCACTCGATGTCAGCAAATAACAGAGATATCCCTTGGCAACTAATTGTTGTGTGTTCCTTCTAACAGTTAACTTTATCTAGCTCTGTTGAGAAAAAAATTACTTGTACCCCTTTGCCTCCTCAACCCCCCATTTATCGTCCATAGGCACACGGAGAACCGCATCATGTTTTAAGGTCCTACAGAAAATATAAAATAAAAGAGATATTTTGACGAACTGGCAGGCATATGAATTATTTATTTTGCCGAACATTAATATTTAAATAGGTGCTGGGTCAACCTCGGAGTATAAAATCACTTACGATTTTTTTTAAATTCTGTAACAGTAAACGGCTGGTGTTCTAACACCTCCTGCCACACGCCTTTAGAGTGAGCTTACTGTAAGGCAATAGTTGTAGACGAAAATAGAGGAAGGGTCAAAACCAGCAATTGGTAAACAGACTATTTAGAGTATAAAAGGCTTCCCTCTGACGCAATGAACAAATTTCAGAGCATTGGTAAATAAATTAAACTCCAACCTACGATTGGCCTACTCGCAGACTTGCATTCCAATATTCTGATAGAAATGGAAGTGAAAGATTGTATTCTATAATGAATACTATCTCAACATTTGTGACTATTTTCCCAAGATAAATGAATCCTTTAGAAGAGGTTAACAGACTGGCCTTTACTCCCTGAAAATTAACGCCAGGACCTTAAAACTAACTAACTAACTTACTTTTTGGAACTTACTCAGATAAATAACGAGAAAATTTATTAAGGATTCTAAACACCAAAATTGTTCTAAACACTAATAAATTATATATCTAATAATGAATTCTAAATGAAAGAGGAACATAGATGTTTTCGGCGAGTAATACTTGAGGCCATTGGTATACACAAGAATGAGGGCAATTTCAACAAAGGGGCTGGCTATTCCGTCTCGGCTAAAATATGGAAACAAGTGTTGACGAAAAAGGCGATAGACCAACAGCCAATCATGTGCGACCAGAATCAACGATATGAAAAAAGTAAAAGCCGCAAAAGAGGATACATCAGAAACTCAAGGGACTAGAAGAACCCAGGTGCAATCCCGGCGAAACTCTCTTCCAAAGGAAAATGGAGCAACGTGGAGTAAAACTCGAAAGGCCTGTACCTTCACGAACCACCAATCGGAGGCCTCCATGAATAATTCTAACCACCTAGCCTTTTTCATCAAAATGGCCGACTTTGCCAAACGGTAGATCATGAAGAAGATAAGCCGCAGAGAGGAGACGAGGTTGAAGGATGCGAGGGAAGGCTAGCGGTAGGCACATAGAGTGAGATAGACAGTGGAATGAACAGAAGGCGATGCAAGATGGAGACGGAATGAGTGACGGTAGCACTGCCTCCTGGCGGATAAATTAATTAAAAGTTTTACAAGGACCCGTCGCGCCGTGGGCGGTATATAGAGGAACGTTTCGCGAGGGAGGTCATTGGCGGATAGGGCAAAACGCGGGAAAGGGAACGATATACATATAAAGGAAGTAGAACAGAAGTTGGGGACCATGCATAAACTGAGATGACTTTTTCTTTTACTAATTACCCCCGTAAATTCGAAATTATAGGAGATGGCTCCTACCCTTTCTGAAACAGACAGGACACATATTTTTATTCAAACAAAAGGTAGGTATTTAAGCTATTTATAGTGGAGTATTTTACGAACATCACATACTATTACTTTCGACAGTGACCTATTTAATTGAGATGAAATCAAAAACGTACGCTTGTGCATTTAATTCTATGACATTCATTAGTTGTTAACCACAATATTTTTTTCCAGTGTGATAGGGAATTAATATTTCATATAAAATATATGCAACAAATGGCCTAAATTGAAGGTAGTCAAATCTGCGACCTTCGTTTTGGCAAGCAAGGACTTTACAACGCCGCCACCGAGGTCAGTGACACCAGAATTATTTATACGTTCACTCAATGACCAAGTATCACCGATGCAGACACCATATGTAAGAGGGAACTGGTCACTTGAGGCTGTTATCTCCCTTACACTGGACAGGAGGAACGTTGCAGGCGATGGTGCTCTTATTGCTACTCGTGGATTACGAGACAACCAAATAAAGCGACGGAAATTCACTTTCCAGCAGAAGCATCGCGGCTTTCTCCAGGGCGAAGGGTTGACAGTCGGCCCAGTGCCCTTTAGCTGCTCAGAAGATCGCACGCATCCCCCGGCATTTGAAAATGAAATCGTGCCTCTTGCACGTTCCCAAGGCAACGCTGTGCCGTCGTCCTCGTAATACTGCACTGAAATAAGGTGGAGAGGTCAAGTAGGAGTTTCCTTCATCGGTTTTAATGCAATATTGAATTTTTAATACGAGGAAGAAAGAGTTGCTAAGTGCTACACTAAAATCAGAATCCAGTATTAGGTCACATGCTTCTATGATAAAAAACCAACGAGTCCAGAGCCGGAGAGATGAAAATATCAATATAACTAACTACGCTATTTTGGGCTCTCAGTTTTTCTTACCCAGACGGATACCAGAGAGAAGTTCATTCATTCTATTCGACGGGAAAGTGTTAAATCATACATGTGAGAGCTGCCTTTCCTCCTAAAAGGGTATTCTTCCCCCAGAGAACGTTTTGAATGCTGAATATGTTTTTAAATAATTCTCAAGCATTCAGGCGTGAGGCATTTCCTCAGAATTTCTGGCAAATATTTCGAAAATAGGTAATGGCTTGAAAGTGACTGAATGGGAACATTACAATGATGATTTTTGCATCTTGAGAGATACACACACTTTCTTAGTCTTTTTACGAGAAAGTGGTTGAATGTAATAAACCATATCCGTAAGTGCAAGCCAATAGCAGTAATCTATCTTCTGTATTGCCTTAATAATCTATCCATCTATTCTACTCTCCAGCTATCAAATTCTTATTATAGTTATTAACTGATTTGTAAGTAGGTAATACGTAAATTAGTATCTGTAGCGTCTAAGTTGTTCCTCTGGATAGGAAAGCTTAGGATAAGTTGAAAGACGTCAGTCAGGACTCCGTGATATGGCTTGTAAAAAGGCTGTTAATACAAAATTACTGATTAATTTCACCGCCTATAAAGAGGATATATTGGTCGGAAGTGGTTGACATGGGAGGTAGGTCTAAGGCCTCCTCAGAGCGATGAAATTCTCTCTGAAAACTGGGCGGATACCGTAATTCCATGAAGCCTAATTGCCAAGAAATTCAGGAGCAAAATTGCCCTGGGCTTTGTGCATCACAAGATTTGGGCTTATTACATCGCTGGAGTCCGATTCAGTACCCATCACAGGAGTAGAGTTTCATTAATATCATTACCTTCCATGGTGAATAGTGAAAAACGACGAATTTGACTATTTTTTATTAAATTTGATATTGCACACTATCTGAAGAGGTTTGTCGGCTACTTCATAATTACTTCATGTTTTAACCACACTAAATAGCTTTGTACTTCGAGTGGACAGCGCAGATTAAAATATAATTTTCAATTCAACAAATCCTAGGCAAATATTTATGAATATTCCATCCAGATTAGATGTTTTTTACTGACCTTTTCTTAGAGCATAACATTCTTAAGGCAGCGTTTGGTGGTTCTTACCTAGAAAGGAAAGAAAGAAAAGTTAAAACTATTATTTATTAACAAAACACCGCTTTCGGTGTACCTCAATGGAGGATTTAATTAACACTTTTTTTCGTATACAAACATGATGCTCGCTATCCTAAGCTTGAGTATGGAATATAACAAAAACATTCAGCTAATATCAATAACTAGAAATTGATTTAAGAAGAAATAAATTTGAATATGACTAAGAGCATCATTATCATACAATAAATAACAGAAATTGTCAAATGAAGTCTGAATTTTATTCAAAATGTAACAAAATTTCTAAGCGTACGTACGAATGCTAAGCTGTCCTAATATATGTATTATTTCAGATAATAGGTCCTTTCATGATTTTTTCCAATGATTCCATTGTTTTTATGCAAATAATGGAATGAAAGGGACTGTGATGGCTGTGAGGGACTGTGACTTCAATGATTCAATGTAAAGACTTGGTTTCTAAAATCCATACAGTTAGTGTCCCATAACTTCATCAGTAATTGCCGTAGAACTCTATCAGTTAGAATTTTTTCGTTACTCGCGAATTATGGAAATGACAAATTAAAATAAAACGGAGAGATTTGGCTTCAAAATGATTACAGGTTGGGATGGGTTTGCATAGAATAACTAACGTTAATAATATAGAGCAAAATGCTTTTAATGTTTTCAATTATGATTTAAATTTAAATAGGCACACCGCCCCTTGCGACGTGAAACATCTCCGAAGGCAAAAAAAGCACCTCACTCGTGCTGTTATTATTCGAATATAATTTAAGACCAATTATACTCGCATGGAAAGGCGATATCCACCGATCAAGCGTAAAATCATAAGAAAGAACCGGACGGTGGTTGCCTGAAAATCTCTCACAATGCTACGGACAGGTTGGATATATAATATATCCACGGTATTTTGGCCATCCATAACGGCAGCACATCGTTATATTCTCGGATTTGGGAATTCGACCGTGAGGTAAGGCACAGCGAAGCATGGGGAAGCTAATCAGTGGAGGAGGGATGAATGCTGGAATAGGATACTTCGCACGCACGAGGAGATTTTGCGAGGTCACGAAGACATTTTGTTGGCCATTTTTTGAGTACCAGACGGAACCCGGGTGAGAAAATATTCCAGATCTCCTAGAAAAACGTATTGGAGGTCACTGGAGGGAAAATGAACTCCAGATCTTCAATATTTACTCGAGTGGTTGGAATATTGTGATACGGTGAGTGAACATAAATATTTTAACGACCCTTTTAGAATACATAGAAGAGCGGTAGGAAGGGATAAGCAACGCGACTATATTTGATAAGCAGAGGTGATTCAGCTACATGCCATTTAAAATGACTAAAGCTGAAGTCACTGATTTTGTCCTGAAACTGCATTAATTCAAGATTTTAACTGACAACTTTTGTGAGCTGAAACTAGGTGAATTCACTTCAACAAGGCTTTAATTGAGTTGAGCGATATTCATCAATGTGATGGAGAAAGTTACTGATATGATGCTTTCATTGGACTCCCTTGTAATTGGCTTGTGTTTACACTGCGTGAAACTGTTTGGCTTACGTGACGCAGAACTTGTCTGACCTACCTTCAAGCTCACTTTAAGAGTTCAAAGTGCGTCTAAATCAAACGAAATCAATGATGAAATTTTGCGAAAGGCTGCGTGTAAATGTCGAAACGGAATGTCAATTCTCAAGGCATTTCCGTCTAAAACTGTATTTTCACCAACGAGGTAGACCTGTTTACCATCATGTGCTCATACGCCTACGCTTTGGAAAGATTTGATTAGCAGAATGTTTCGCACAAGCCAAGGAAAAGCCATTCATTAACCAGAAAAATGTATTCAGGTAACCAAATATTAATGATACAAACACCATAAATTTTCCTGCATACTCAAAAGAGTAAAAAGCTAGCGCCATAGTAAGAAAAACAGTAAAATACAGGAAAGCAAAGGATTAATCTGATATTAAGATTAAGCATCCAATGAAGGTTCTACAGTCTTAAAGGGAGAGCAGCGTATAACGCTGATTAATGTCTTGGGGAGGATACAGCTTGGTTGAATTTATTTTAAGAACTAACCTTCCTTAAAATTTTTATACCTGGATAGGAGAAATAATTGAAGCAAAATAGGGCAAAGGAGAAATGGAAACCCGCAAGCCCCTTTTAACTTTACCTTAAAAATGCAACATACGAATAATTCAATAACTTGCCATCCTCATGAGAAAATTTTTCCCGGAAAATATATTCATATGCATTGAAACTCATTTAGCTTTTCATCAATACCTAAAGTCCTGAACTCTCACTCAATTCACAGATGAATTCGCAATCACAAGCTGACTACTGCAATTCATTGACTAAGCTTGTTATTATTATTAGTACAGTATTCTACCGATTGAGGTAGGTTTCCATGGAGTACTAAAGAAGTGATCTGGGAGCCTCCCTTTCCTTCCATCGCTGCCTTCTTCAATTCACTGTAAGGCCTACTCCCTTTCAATCTATCTAAAAAATCCTATTCCTTTCCTTCCCCTCCCTCGTTTCCCTAACATTCTACCCTCTCTAACACCATTTTCAACATCCACTCCCCGCTAAGTATTCGCTCCATCCATACCTTCTGTCTCCTCCGTACCTCATCGAAAAGCTGCCTCTCCTCGCCAACCATGTCCAGTACTTCGTCGTTCCTTTTCCTCTCCGTCCATTTCAACCTCTCCATTTTTCTCCGTACCCACACTTGTTATAATGAGGTAAATAATAAAAAATAGCAGATATCCTATCGATAAAATTTACTATCAATGAAACACATATGTTATATTCCTCATAACTCAAAGCTTTCATTTTCAGTCAACTGAGCACAGCTAGATCGACATCGTAATTAAAGTTTGTCCACAATCACTTAGATTTTAATTTCAATCACTAAATAATGCCACATTTTATAGATACATGATTAGGTTACTATCCAAGAGAAATTAGGCGTCTTCAATCATTGCTGAATGGAATAATTCTCATTCCAAACGATTCTTTAACTCGCAGATCACCCAACCATGGACAGTCGCTCTGCGCAGTGTCGTGACAAAGCACACATCTTCTCTAAGCATAATCCTCGAAAACATGCAAGAAAGTCTAGAGAATATATCTTTGCCTAGAATAGGGATTACGGTCTAAGGGAATATTCGCGTCATTTCCTATTTTTATTGGGATTATGCGATATCCGGGAGCGTAGACACACTGAGGCGGTGACTAAATAACGATGAAAAACAGAACAAGAAGCCGTATCCAAGGAAGCAGAGATGTAGGATTGGAAAATAGCAAGAGGACGAAGACGGAAAAAATGGTAATATTGCCGGGGCGGTCGCGGTTTCCAGCACAAAGAAATGAGCGGTATCAAATGACAGCTGTACATTGCGTCGAAAAACGAGACGACTCATTTTATTCGTTAAAACATAAAATTATAAAGCATTATTACTATGTCCAACCGAATCCAATTCAAAATACCCTATACTTAAAGCTTTATATTATCATTTAAGTAAATGATGTCTAATTTCGGAAATGATGATGTCCCCTTAATTCGAGATAAAAAGTGCTAAGCACATCGTTAGGTCAAATGCAACTTTTGTTGTTTTTTGGATCACTAGACATAAAATATTCGAAAATGTCCATTCCTTAGGGACGCTTGAAGCGTTAAATTAAAACTTCTAAAAGGGATACGGAGGAGTCAGACGGTGTGGAGTATAGGAGTGATAACCTTGGATTGAATATTAAAAGACATTTTAGAGGGAAGAACGGTGGGCGAGCAAGGGAAAGGAAGGAAGAGAATAGGATTTATGAATAGAATGAATGACAATAGGTCTTTTTATGAAAAGGGAAGGGCGGAAATCTTATTTGGGAGGGAAGATAAGCCAGGATGCCCCGTGTGAACCTAGCTTAGCGGGTGGAATACTTTAATGATAATTACGAGGAAAACCAGAACTAAGTTCACGAATGGGACAGAAGCAAGCACTGCGTGCTACTCCATTCTCCGATGCTATTTCTTTGTTCAGTTCACCCCCTCCAAACAATTCTTTGCTGTAAGAAATTCCTATATTATCCCAATCCTCTTCCTTACATCCCCACTGTGGGGCCCATTTCACTTCCATTTGTTCAAGCACGTAGTCATGATGAATTAGTTCAAGTAAGACTATAAAACTTGAAACACTTTTTTCAAATTAGGGATAATATTTTGTAATTAAAATAAATTAATTAATTAGGGTTTTGACTTCTACCTTAATGCATAATCTTTGAAATGGCCTCGCCAGACTTTGAAGTCCTTCGTCCAAAGGGATGAATACAAGATTCATCCCCTCTTCTCTTGCTAATGCTTGAGGAAATAAAGCTCGAGTTAAGACAAACGAAAGTCATTTCCTTATTCTGGAGATATTAAGTTCACTATGCACTGTGTGATTACGATATTAGAGAGAGGAATAACATAAGGCAATCTCATTCAGATCCTCTTTGAAGTTGAATATTCTTATCTGCTTACATTTTCTGCGCTGTCAATAAGAGCCAGCGAATAAGATGCTTGTTCTTCAAGCACATTACTACACTTGGGTGTACGAGAATTTAAGATTAGACTGTACATACGACATTCCATTCCATCGAATGAATCTCATTGCTGCGAAGGACAATAAGAGCAAATACTTTCGTCTATATCATGCTTAAGACTTGCATTTCCTGATTTAAAACTATCTTCATTTCTTACATTCAATTACTACAGTTTACACAAAGAAATGAACGGAGCAGACGGTACATTCATTATGAACGTGACGCAGTCTACCACAAATGGATAAGTACAACAGAAGGCAAAGTAAAAAATTACGAAAGAAATAAAAAAGATATTTTAATGCAATTCAGGTTAAACTAATAAAAAACATGATAATGGATAATCTTAAAGATATGATCGCAACTTGATAACAATCAAGTTTGAATTCAACGAAGTAACATTAAAATTACCAATTTGAGAATGCATTAGCTAATTCTGTGGACAAAATTTAGGATGTTTAACCCTTAACCGTTGACTTGCGGTCTGAGAGACCGCTGCGTTTCTAAAATTATGAATATTTTCAAAATTGAGATTTCAAACATCTATAATTCTCGTTAGCTTCATATTTTTGCATAACAAGGACATCCCACTCATAAAATGTAACGTTCCTTTTATTAATTTCTGTAAATTTGCTATTGAACTCGATTAGCGGTCTGTGAGACCGCAGGTCACTTACTAAGAATGCATCAAGTAAAGGAATAGGCGGGATAAATTTCATGGCTACTTACTACTTATCCTTCCAGCATTAACATTTAAGGCCTTTTTTGAATCTGGCGAAATATTGATACATAAATATAATAATTATAACTCAAGTGTTTTTGGCATCAGTTTTTTGATCCTGCTTCAAATCACAATTTTTTATGACGAATTGGTTCGTATTGGGAGTGTAAAATTTTTTGAATAAATTTTAAAATAGTTAATCATTCAAAGAAAAATTAAACAAAACCACGAAATGGCGTAGCAATATTTTATGAATTTTTTATTTACTGCGGTCTCCCAGACGTCACTGGTAGTGTAACAAGAATTGCACGTCACTGGTTAAGGGTTAAACTTCCAAATTACTGTCTAAAAATACAAAAATAACAAGATTATTATATATACTCAAAAGTTTTAATGCGTAAAATGAAGGAGGCTATTGGTTTTTTATGTTTTATCATGTTTTAATCATTTTCATTATCAGATTAATCTTTTCATCTTCAGCGAGTGAGTTACAGAAAAAAGGATTGAATGAACTTAAAAACCGAAAATATTCCGAGTGGTGGAAAGAGAGTAGGAGTACAGATGAAGTGCCTCATGTGCTGGGCGAAGAGAATACACTTAAATAGGAGGAGACAGAGGGTTTGGATATAATGGAGAGAGATGCTGAAAACCACATCAGGGGAAACAATATTGGGTGAGAGAGTAAGGAAGAGAATAGCACACACATATAGAATAGGTTAGTTTCCTTCATCATAGAAAACGAAAGGCATTGATTGCGATTCGTTACCAACCATTAGTGTATTCATAATATACAAATTATTTGGTTTTGGAAATCCCAGTTTAGGCGAATGGCAATGGTCAATTTTAACCACATTTGAAAAAGTCCAGATTGGCGCCAAAGCGATGCCACTCCACGTGACGTCACAGGGACCTAGTTTCTATACGAGTAGATAGGAGTATTACATCGTCTGAGATTACCAATGCATGCATGAGGCACAGAGCTCAGGGAAACATCTCTTAATAATCACCTATTAAAACTGGCTAAGGTCGGAGTTTCCCTCGTTTGATAGGGTATTAATAATCCATAATTAAGCCGAGCGCTACCTGCTAGCAGCCTGCATCGCATCAGAGCACATATCCTCGCCCCAAGGTCACCTCACTTGCGGCAGCGGGAACCAGAACGACGTCACACGGAGTTTTCCCAGCATTCATACTTAGCCGTCGCGTTTTCGCGCGCTTGAAAATTTTCACTTTTCATTTAATCGCGAAAAATAGATATCGTCATTTAAAAATCTAAAATCGTGAAATACGTACTCCAGGAGAAATAATCTTTCGATTTAGGCAATAAAAAAATAATAGGAAACCACCCTATTGAAGGGCTTCATAGCGAATTAAAGAGGAAAGTTCAACATTGGGGATGGGAAAGAGCCACGATTATCCGCAGAATGATCCTTCAAAAACCTACCATCACAGGTAGAATACTCAAATAATACATGTTTCACAACTTAACGCAAGCTGTCGTGCATAAACATGACGGTCGCTAGCATCAGCAAAAGAACAGGAAAGTTTTGTATCGCATCGATAGTCAGAAGGCGTTTCTTTGCTTCTCTTTTCGGAGAACTCTCGAGAGACATGATCGAAAATAATGTTGCCTCCAGATTATCGCGTGAAAGTGAAAGGAAAGCGAATGTTTTCCGCGCCGACAGAAACATCACCACGGCCGTCAACGCATCCGCGTGGAACGGTGACGTAATCCGACGTAAGACGGCTCCATCCAAGAGAATAACTTCTGATTGGACGTCCCAGTCTAGTGACAGAATGCAGCCTAAGCTGAGCATTGAGGTGAACGAAGAAAAAATTTGGAGGTGGAAATATATCAACTGACACATCGCGAAGTTTACATCATCATTGACTCAACACGCAAAATCTTCTAATATTTTACTTCAGAATAAAATTGAAAGAAATTCTTCGTTTTTTTTTGCCTATAAACCCCATTTTCGAAGTAATTATTTTTTAAATAATTCATATTTTTAATAATGCTAATATTTTCTATTTGTACTAGGTGGAAAGAGTGATTAATCAATAAAATAGACGTCGGTCCAAACCGCGATTACGGTTGCTCGTTGTTACATTTGGAAGTTCACAGTAAAACCATACTTCTACGCAGGGGCGCCGACTTATAAAAAATATTGGGGGTGCCCATATCGGAGATTTTTCCCCGGGAAGAGGTTAAATTCAAAGTGTGTCGCACCGCCGAAAAGCTGTTATGATTCACACCACCTGATTCAGTTAACCTGCTTAACCTTATAATTATTTGTTTTAACACATTGTTGAATTAATTTTAAAAGGAACTATCGTCAAACATGGGAAAAAAATTAGCAATATATTTCTGTGATTTCACAAAGCATAATATAACTTAATTATTTTCTTGAATTATTGAGGGGGCTCCGCCCCCCCAAACGAATCTTTGAGGGGGCTCGGGCCCCCTCAGGCCCCATGGAGTCGGCGCCACTGCTTCTATGCAGTGATTATTATCGGGCGAAGATGGTGTTCTTATGTTACACCATTCGTCTTGGCCCTGAAAAATATTTCCATCAGAAACTTTAAACGAAATCACTGATTTTGTGCATGGGAATACTCTACACTAAACATTTTATTGCTCGGAAATTTATTTTTTGGTAAGAAAGCTCGTAAACTAGATTCTCATTCAATACTTTTCCACTGTCACGATCCTGATCGATTTCCCAAACATTATTTTGAAATTTTCTCATAACAATTGCGATTATTGTTTTAATTTATTGCATTATATTGCTGCTTCATTCCAAAAAAAATAAGAAATTAATTACAATTTATAACGATTCTTACGGTTTTTACCAAAAATATAAACTATGCTTCTCGGGATTAAGTGCTTCAGGCACTAGAATGATTTTAATGCATACATTTAACGAATCATACAGCCTACAGAGACGAGTAAAGCCCTCACTTCAACAAATATTGTAAGTGACATTGCATCCATGATCATATTCAACCGATTCAGGCGCATTATAGTGGAGCTTCTTTCCCCAGTGTCGGTCTTCCACGGTTATGACTAGAGTCCTCTTTCCACCCCTCGGTTTTTCCGTACCTCGTTAGTCACCCCACTTTATTTCTGCTTCCCACCCCTTCCCCAAACTTGACATGTCCTCCTCCACCCCAAGTATGAATGTGACGTTTTCATGTACAACAATGTATAAGCAACAATGTGTTGTACCAGACGATGGCTCAGTGAGCCGAAACGCATCGTAAACATTAAATTATCGTGGAAAAGTGTGACTACCTATCATTTCAATCTTATGTATAATGTAGCTCGTAGTACTAAAGTAAGAGGTTGAGTTTATACGTTAACTCTGAAAGTAACCCCTGAACATGCATAAAATATTTGTTAAATAATTGTAACTCATAAAATTCACGTTCATGGATCAAACAAAAGGCTAAATATTTACTTTTGGGAGGCAACTCCTCTCATTTCCAGCCATGATGAGACATCTTCTGACAAGAGGCGAGAGGTCTTTTAAAAGGAATGAAGATAAATGGCGGAGTGATGTAACAGAAGATGAATTATTTATATTTTTTTTTCGTTCCCATCGGGGAATATTATATTTGCGTTACTGTCAGATCAGACGAAGGGAACACATAATTAAACAGGGAAACTCGCTCTAAAGAGGCGCAGGGGGGGAGGGGACAGTTTTCAAATCCGAACATTCATAAAAGAGATGACTGACGTCCCCGCGTGGCACGACACATATTTTCCTGGAATTCCCACTTGTACGTACGTACGGATTTGAAACGAGATGAAAGAATAATTTTAATGCACGGCCCAAAGTAGTCGGTGGATGTTGGAAATAAAACGTCTATCCCAAAACCTAGTTTCCCCGTCAGAAAAAAAGCATAACATTTTAAGCGAGCGCAGGACGTCAAAGGATATGCAAAATGAAAAAGAAACAAAATTCCGAGAAATAGGAAAAGCAACAACCTTATGTAGACAGAGAGAATATTTCCCAGCAAAAATAATGCTTAGAGATGGAATATCGAGCCAAATATCAAAGCTTTTATAGCATTGATTAATTATCATCCAAGATACTTCATCGGTTAAGGCGGATAGACGTGGAGTATTTTGCTAAACACTCCACAGGCCTCTCTCCAACCCCCAAATTGAACTTTCTTCTTCAAATCCCATTCTTCAATTCTGTACTATTAACTTCGTATTATCTATCTATACACGTTATTAGCAAAACATTCCTAGATAGGAAAGATGGATTAGTGTATTTTGTACGTCTTATGTGTCACAAGCGTTGGATACAAATGCTGAATATATGTCCACCCTTTAATTGAATTCAAATTTTAACTTTATACCAATAAATTTTGCAATATTGTGCCTATGGTTGTTGCACTTTGAATTTACTCCTAAAAATGACGCTCAATTTAACTATTTATGCTGTATGCAGTTGAAATAATTCGCTTTTCTTAACTCGTTTTTGTTTTTTTTTCAAAAAGATCTTTTCCTATTGTTAGTTCAATATATAGTCCATTACAGTGTGAATAATGGAACTACTTATCTTAACCGTTACAGCACAATATCTATTCCGTTTCATTTTATCTATACATACATCCTATTCCCTTACTCCCTTCCCCCAATTACCAAACAATCTTCCCTATAACACGGCTTTTCACATTCCCTTCGCGCTTAGTATTCGCTCCTACCAAATTCTCATCCGTTTCTTAATAAGACGTTTTCTGTCCCCGCCCACTACGTATATCACTTCGTTAATCCATTCCTCCACGTCAACTTCACCTTCAATTGATAATTACGTACATTATTATCTATTTACATGTTTTTTTGCAAATCATTCCGACATTCCATCGTATTTTTATTGGTTTTAATAAATTCACTATGAAATAAAAACCTTGCAATATCTTTTAACCGTATGACGCCCCCAATCAAAAGCAAGAGAAGCTCTTTCTTTGGACTCAGCATTTTTATTTTTATTGGCTAAAAGCTGGTATACATCATCCCGCAAGCGATAACAAAATGAGATATAAAACGAATAGAAATGGCGCCACATATTCAAATGTTTGCTCGGGTGCGACTTAGAAAGGAGAAAGTAAAAGAAGAAAATAAAAACTAAATCGGCGAGCGACAAATTCCCAAGCAAACCTACACTAAATACATAGTAAATTATTTAGCAGGTTAAGACATGTTATGCATCATTTACGGTATTCATAGAACTGACTGTCCGTGGAGTGATATATCGGGCACGAAATTGAGCAAATGGAGATATTCAACTATAGAGGAGGTACCCTTAGGAAATATAGATTGCATTATGCACGTGTCATATGTTCCATGCATTGTATATAAATGCTAGTTATATGCTGTTATGTTTTATGTCGTTTAAATAATTGGTTATTCTTTACTCGTTTTTGATTTTTTTGGTTATACAAGTCCAACCGATGCTTTACAAATACAGCGAAACGTTGACCAGGCAACTTTGGCTAATTATTGCGGCCAGTCCTTCAAAAACATTGCAACATAGTTAAGGAAGAAGAAGCGGTCACTAGGACTTAAACTTTCATAAAATGTATTTTAATAAGCATTTTACGAAAAGGTCCTGGTCTAAACCACGTGAAATTCGTGTAGCCTAAAAGATTGGAGGCATTCGAGATGTGGGTATGGAGAAGAATGGAGAGGGTGAAATGAACGGAGAGGAAAAGGAACGACGAAGTGCTGGATATGGTGGGTGAGGAGAGGCAGCTTTTAGATGAGATACGGAGGAGACAGAAGGTATGGATGGAGCGAATACTTAGCGGGGAGGGGATGTTGAAAATTGTGTTAGAGGGTAGAATGTTAGTGAAACGAGGGAGGGGAAGGAAGAATAGGATTTTTAGGTAGATTGAAAGTGAGTAGGCCTTACAGTGAATTGAAGAAGGTAGCGCTGGAAGGAAAGGGAGGCTCCCAGATCACTTCTTTAGTACTCCATGGAAACCTACCTTAATCGGTAGAATACTGTAATAATAAAACGATTTTTGCATGCGTGATTGAAAACGTCCTAGTGAACTTAAGAAGAAAACCTATGGCGGAACCGACCCGTAAATTTATTTCCACAGTGCCTCGACCCGGCTTTTGAATAGAGGCGACGTTATGCTGCTTATTCGAGTCCCGGGCGATGTTTGCACGGCGGTCAAGACACGTACCTAGCCATAGACGCGATGGAAGAGCACATGGCAGCAGCCTCGTCACTCCGCACGGGCACAGAATCTTGGCCAAGCAGACGGATGGCAGGGAGCGTGACTACCTAGAGGAAATATTTGCCTAGGAACATGCTCTAGGCATGGCAACGGAAATGAGATGCCGCCGACAACCACCTACTACACACTGCCCGTTCAAATGAGAAGCTTTGTTTTCCGCTCTGGGGACCAAAAGGTTAATTCCTCTTGAAATCGAAGCCGCGCATAAAATACACGGGTGAGCATCTGCGCATGCGCATAAACGGGCATGTTTGCACTTCCTTCAGCGGCTGGGCAAACATTGGGAGGGAATAACAGTCTGTAGCCACGTCTCATTCCGCGACGATAAAATATATTTGCCAAGTGACCGGTTCAAGCACGATCGTTGGAGCGTTGTATCGCAGAGAACTATTCATTATTCTTAACGTCCTTGCATCTGAAAAGTTGACATCAGAGAATATGCCGAGGAGATATTTTTAGATTCGAAATTTCCAGACTTTTAAGGTGACAGCATAATTTTTAGACAAGTAGTACAAGAGCATTAGGATGTCAACAAGAGAAAAGGCCAGTAGCGCGGGTGATGCGTCTCCTTAATATGCGTTTTTGTGAACACCCAATGAAGAAACAACGACCGTTCATATTCAACATGGTTCCTACAAGTAAAGAATTACTCGTTTTAGCCCCATGAATGACTCATACATAAAGAATGTATATTTCTACACACATAACATTCAATTACCCATCAGATTGAAATTTTTACGATATTAACGTATACTGCAAATAAGTTATCACATTAATGAAATTAATGAAAAAGAAAATTATATGAATACAAATAAATAACTAGATTTTAAACATAGGGACATAGAAAAGAAAAAGGAAGACTCACAAAAAAAAATTTCCAGGCGTTTCATTGGGATAACCCTGTTATCTATGCCACTATCATCAATGGAAATTCTCTCTCATTAAATGCAGATTCCTGTTCTTCTCCTCTCTTAAGAAAGATAGGCTGCACCCCATAAAAAATTAGAGGAAACTATCCCCCGTAAGTTCCATCTTGTCATTTTTAGTTTACTTTTAGAATCTGGTTCGGTATTTTTCTGTGCCCACACTATGGCAAGAAGGCGTTTTATTTTTTATGCTCGTGTGAATCCCTTTCAAACGTGTTTATATATTTGGATGTGCGATAGTTAAACATCCATCATTGAATATATTTGATCCTACGAGGATTTAACACTCGCAAAAATGCGTAAAAAAATGTTTCCAACCATTTTAAGGATGCGGTAGTTATATCTTCGCTAATACACCAAACCAATTTCACAAAAAAGCAGTGGCGAAACGTATTTTCCATCGTTTTCGCTTCCAAGAATTATGAGCCGTAAAAACATCACTGTAGCCGCGCAGATGTCTTTTTTTAAGGTGAGGAAAGTTACCACATGCGCCTCCATGTCACAGTGATATAAGTCGCACGCAAAAGCCGACGAGAGGACGCAAATATTCACCCCGGTTCATTTATTTAACCCCAATATTGCGAATAAGGATTTTCGCTTTATTTACAGACACAACACACGCCACCGCAAAAGAGCCGAGAAAGAAGAAACCGGTTTTTTTTCCGCCCGTTCAGACAGAGTGACGGTGCATCGATGCGTCAGGGCTTTTCAACGGCCAGTTGCAGTGCTTCATCGGAAATGACGCGAACGTGAAACAAAAAAAAAACATTTGCAGCAATGTCACCTTCAGCTAGATGTAATTCCAGAATTTTAATGGAGGAAAGAAAACGCACAAAATTATCACGTGTGACTTTTCAAAATTGATCCCATCTGAAAACATTCTTAAGTTAGCAACATTGTTTTATTGGTGTGCTAAGGAGTGTTTATCAGTGGTCAAATGTTTTAGGAAAGTTTAGCCTTCTTCACCCTGCGCAATGAAATTTTCGATTATAACTACTCCAACAAGTATCATCATCACTGCTCAGCAATCATAAGATTGGTTTGGCGCAGCTCTCCACTCAGTCCTCCTATCAGCTCATCTTTTCACACACACGTATTTCTTCTCTTTCGCATCCTACTTAACTTGTTCCATATATTTTGCTCGAGGTCTTCCTTTTCCATTCTTGCCTTCCACTTGTCCTTCGCCGATTGTCTTCATCAGGCCATCATGTCTCAAGATGTGGCCTATAAGGTTGTTCCGTCTTCTTATTAAGGTTTTCATGAGGCTTCTCCTCTCTCCTGCTCTTCTTAGGACTTCCTCGTTACTAACTCGGTCGATCCATTTGATCTTCATCATTCTTCTGTAGCACCACATTTCGAAGGCCTCTATCCTTGTTTTCTCCGCTTCGGTCATTGTCCATGTCCCACTTCCGTATAGGAGCATACTCCAAATGTAGGCTCCTATAAATTGTTTATTTACTTCCATATTTAAGTTTCCCGCTGTGAGCAGGTCTCTCTTTTGGTGGAATGCTCTCTTTGCCTGGGCTATTCTGCTGATGATTTCTTTCTTGCTTCTCCCGTCACTAGTTATCTTGCTTCCCAAATAACTGAATTCATCCACCTCCATCAGTTTTTGCTTCCCTATTTTAATGTTAGTCTTGACTTCTTCTCTTTTGCTGCATACTAATATCTTGGTTTTCCGTGCTCATTTTCAGTTGATATTCACCCATTGCCCTACCCATATTAACCAGGATATTTTTCAAAAGGGAAAGATTAACGTGAATTATGGCACTTGAACAGGCTAAAATTACCACTACCCAAAAATGGTATCCACAAATTTACGAAACGAAAACTAACGAAACAGTAATTAATCTCATCGATAGTTTCACGACAGACCTACTCACTGACCAATCCCCTTGTCAGGTGAAAACCTTTGAATTTCTCCCTCTATCTAGACAAGCGATATTCAATTTTTTTCTCCAATCTCAAATGCCTGTTTTCTTTATATCTTCCATGCCTTCCATGCCCCACAGCCGTAGAGGAAGACGGAATATTTTGCCAACCTAGTCCTAAAATCTATATCCCATTATTTGGCCACGAAACAACTTTTTCTTTTCTGTAAAAGCCTCACCGTCCAAATAGTAAATCCACATATAATCTCCCACTCCATTACACGTTTCCAGTCCTCCGTAAATTCCGTCTCAATGCCCCTTGTACACCCCATGACTTGATTCCCTCTAATGGTAAATCTCGTTACTCCTACTTCTATCACTTTCGCCTATCTCTTGATATCCGACAGCCCATATCCTTCTTTCATTCTCTTCAGGCGCTCTGACGTAACATTCGATTCTTCCTCATTCTCCACAAACGAAATCATCTCGTCCGCAAACCCAATGCACATTATTTCTCTTCCTCCAACTACAAACCCTATAGAACTCACCCATTATATCATCAATCACCATACCCTCAATGGGTACACTAAAAACGGTTGAATAGTGAAGACATCGTTATAGCTGGTGTCTCCACCTTGTTCCACTTCGCAGGGATCACTGAGAAAATATATATTTAAAAAAAGCGGTAGAGACCTATCAGGGTATGATTCAACCGTGTACCTGGATGGTAAGCAGCAAATAATAAATGTGCGAAAGATCCACAGAGAAAAAAATCATCCACCTTAACCGGGATTCGAACCCGAATCCCCCGATTGCCGGTCAAGTGCTTTAGCCAGTTCAGCTACCAAAGCGTCACTCTTCTCTGTGAATATTTGTGGACACTACAGGACAAGGTGGTGCTGGACTGCTGAGCATATGATGCCACAAGTAGTCCAAATCGTGTGCACAGCGCCACAGCCAGAGAGCAGGCCCGGACATAGAACACAGTTCGCTCTTGACTAGTTTAAAGTATACCGGGACTAGCCGCGGTGATAACTTTCACGGGAGTCACCCGCAATGCACAATCGTGCGAAAGATCCGCAGAGGAAAAATAATAAATGGATTTCGAAATATCGAATTTTTACGAAGTATTATACCAATCAAGATAGGTGAATATGGAGCGATTTGGGAAGTGCCACGGCCCACTCTCGATTTGGGTGGACAAGTTGGAGAAGACAAGTTCGCACGAGTGTCCGGAAATGTAGCACGGCTTCTCTCTCCGATCTCGTTACCTCTGGGAAACCGAGATTGATAATTATCCCGTTGCCTCCGTCCTCCTCACATCTAACTTTATCAGCAAAACACCTCTCTCTCTAAGTTTCTCCGGGAAGATAGGATGTAAGGTGTAGGACCCTAACCCGAGTCAGGCTGCGGTTAGCGGAAAGCGAAAGGACAGCGGCGAAAGTTATCGCCTTCAGACCCCGGAGATCAAGTTGGCAAGAGGAAAGACGGGTCTGAAGTGAGATAGAGACACACACAGAGGTCCATTGCGGTGAGGAGAGAAATAAGCGCATCGCGAAAGCAATCGAAGCGAGCGGCGCAAACTTAGGGTGGGAGAGTGGCGTAATCATGACTTTGGTCCCGGGCCCAAGGAGATGAGATCAAAGCGATAACGAAGCAGAGCGTTCATTAGTGGATCAAGTAGCCCATCCCCGAGGCGATATCGAGGTGCGCTCGCCAAAGGTCAATTAAAGTTGCTCCCGAAGATCAAACGATCCGAGGAGAGGTTAATTCGACGGAGCGCGTCTCGTGTTTCTCTTTCCAAGTATTTCTACGCAGTTGTGATTATAAGGTTATACTCACGATTTTAGCCACCGTCCTGATCGGAGAAGTTTTCTCTGGAAATACTGCTCTCTCATAGCCCTCAATTTAGGATATTCCTCATAAAGTCATCATCGGATTTCAGAATAGATGATCGTTACTCAAAAATAGCATTCAAAATAAAATAGAAATATCCTTTACAAATTAGAGAAAGGAGACATACAATACATACAACAAAACATTTTATCCTTAGCATCCAAACAATGACCTGAATAAAAGGAAAACAGAACTTATTATCAAATTATATGAAATTTTATAATAAAATTGGATGAATTTTTGTCCACATACTTTACAAAAAGTCAACATGGTTTGAAGCGGAAATTAAGCAACCACGAATACGAAAATAATACGAGGGTTAGGATGTGACGAAAAACAATCATATTGGGATATCTTAAAGCCGAAGCAAGAGGAAGAATTCTTAATATGCGATGGAGGAGAGGGAAGATAATAGTATTAAAGGAAACAACGATAGGGAGTATGCCTTGGAGTGAATCAATTAGGAGAGTCATATTCGGAAGTAGAGGCAGGCGAAGGATAATTCGCTGACAATCCCCAAATAAACCAACTTTAACAGGTATAGTATTTCCAAGGTCCTTAATTTTCTTCCTATACTTAAAGGACGTAAGAGTATTTCTACGTCCGGCAAAAACGAGAGATATTTTTCCGAACGGATAGGCATGGAAATTTGTTTTTCACCCGAACAATAAAGGACTTTAATAAATGCCAAGGGGGAGTTAGTATGCAAATTTCCATTTTTTGTTAACCCAAAGTGTCGAACGCAACCCCCACCACACGCCTATTGAGGCAGCTTTCGTTGTAATATGTTGCCGTAATAATGGCACTATTTTGCACCTTTGTATCTTTATATTTATATCGAGAAAGTGTCTGGATTTTCATGTTTTAATAGCGCCTGTGGCTTTCAACCAGATGCGGAGCGGTTGCACCCACATTTCGCGCCTTGCATTCCGCGAATATCAGTCTACTTAAATCTCACTGATGCAAAGTGTCCCACGGAGTTCATCGAACCCGGCCAAAATTCCGGCATGGATTCGTGGGGCCGACCGGAAGGACCACCGTTAGGTACAAGTTTGAAATGCGACGGCTGGACTTCCGACGGCGCGGCACTCAACAAAATTACATCGCGGCAAACCTCATCCCCTCCCCCGTGCATTGATCTTGAGCAATTGCGACCTCTAGCAGTCCAAACGAAAAGCTGTAGGCCCACTGAATCACATGTGCTTTCGGAGGAGGAAAATCAACGAATGGGAATCGCAGGCGAGAGAGAACTTAGGAGCCGTTGTATTAGGTGTGTCCCCCGAGCAAATTCTGATGAGCAGCATAACAAGACACTTCGTACAACTATTTCAAAGGAATTTTACTACAATAGAACAAAATGGAAATTAGATACTTCAAATTATTTTATTGCTACAAATCACTAAACGCGTGTGAGAACTTAAGGCCTATTACTACTATCATTTCCACGATTCTGTAACACGAATTAGTTCTGACAAGTGCAGTGACAGAAAACTTCATACACCCACTGAAAAATCCTTTGGCTACACAATATCAAAGCAAATTTAAATATATAAAACCGTTTTCTTGCAGCAGAGCAGGAAATACGAGATATAACTTAGACTTATGAACTACATAATTGTGTCACTTAGGAGTTTGAAAACCAGTATACTAAGAACCCCGAAATTAATAGTAAACGATATAAAATTACGAACTGTTTCCATTAAGTTATAATTCGTGGATTAATGATAATGAACTCGAAAGAAAGAAGATGCTACTAACAACCATTCCGTTTGGTGCATGGAACGCGAAAAAATGCCGTTTTTCTGTAATAAATGGTTGATGTCATCAAGGTTTTTGGGATTCCCTTTTCATTCTACCTAAAAATCCTATTCTCTTCCTTCCTCTCCCTCGTTTACCGAATATTCTACCCTCTAACACCGTTTTCAACGTCCCCCCCGCTAAGTACTCCCTCCATCCATACCTTCTATCTCCTCCGTATCTCATATAAAAGCTGCCTCTCCTCATTCACCATGCCCAACACTTTGTCGTTCCTCCTCCTCTGCGTCCACTTCACTTTCTCCATTCTTCTCCACTCCCACTTCTCAAATGCCTCCAGACTTCTTTCGTCCTTCTTCTTAAGTGTGCATGTTTCCACACCGTTAAAACCTACACTCCAGGTCAAACTCTTCACCAACCTTTTCTTTAAACTCTTGCATAACGATCCTCTCATAAGCTCCTCTCTGTTCACGAGCATGCCCTCATATTCAAAACAAAGTATTTTGTATTCGGGTTAAGTGAAGTAGTGCCGATCGCAGCATTGTTGATATCCTGTACGCGGGATATTCAACGGAGGAATAGGGTAGTTTCCTTCATCAAAAAAAAAAGAAAGGCATTGATGGCGATTCGTTACCCACCATTATTGTATTCATTATATACAAATTATTTGGTTTTACAAATCCCAGTTTAGACGAATGGCAATGGTCAATTTAAACTGCATTTGAAAAAGGCCAGATTGGCGCCCATGCGATTCCAGTCCACGTGACGTCAGAGGGACCTAGTTTCTATACGAGTAGATAGGAGTTTTACATCGTCTGAGATTACCAATGCATGCATGAGGCACAGAGCTCGGGGAAACATGCCTTAATAGTCACTTATTAAAACTGGCTATGGTCGGAAAGTTTCCTTCGTTTGATAAGGTATTAATATTCCATACTTAAGCCAAGCGCTACCGCAAGCAGGGTACTCTGCTACCTGCTAGCTGCCTGAATCAGCAGCCTGCGCTTAGCGGCGCACATGTCATCGCCCCAAGGTCACCTCACTTTGCGGCAGCCGGAACCAGAATGACGTCACACGGGATTTTCCCGGCATTCATACGTAGCCGTCGCGTTTTCGTGCGCTTGAAAATTTTCACTTTTCATTTAATCGCGAAAAATAGATATCGTCATTTAAAAATCTAAAAGTGTGAAATGCGTACTCCAGGAGTAATAATCTTTCGATTTATGCTATAAAAAAATAAAAGGTAACCACCCTATTATCGCGAGGGAAAAAACGGATGGACGTTCGGGTTCACAGCAAATTGTTTCTCTTCCCCTCCACTTCCTTCCCCTCCACTTCCCGCCAACGCGTCGCGCAGATGGTTTAAAAATTCAGCAGAAAATGCCGTTCCAAAGAGCCGAGCACGAAGCCATGATGCCAACAGTTGGTCCTGGCAAACACACTTCACGCTACGTTATTTACATGCACATTAATATTTCCAGAGCGGCATTTAGCATTTTCCGCCATCATCACACGCGTAACGATGAATTAATCACGCAATAATGTACCCTGTGTGCCAGTGCAATGATTGGCTATGCTGCTTCCTCTTAAATAATGCCCAAAGGTCGACGTGGGCAATTTTCAACCCTTCAAATACTTCATTCAGTATGGTCGGCCGTCAACGGATATCGATCAAATGGCATTGGATATTAATGGGATGTCCCCGCACTGAGACAGAAAAGAACTACTGCGAACTATCCAGTCATTAAAGACAATCATTTAAAAACACGAGATGGCTTTAAAAGATGACCAAAATAAAATGTGGAGCATCAGCGAAACACGGGAGAAAAGTATAAAAACACGTTATTCCTAATTAAAGACGATTTGATGATAAGAATGTGGATAGAGGTTAAACAAAAGTAATTATGGAAAACGTCATAAAAATATGTAAGGGCTGTGTTTTTACGAGTTAATTTAAATTATTTGCTACATAAATACAATTAAAATTCTAAATTGAAAACGGAAATCCAATGTTGAATTATTATTACAGTATTCTACCGATTAAGGTAGGTTTCCATGGAGTACTAAAGAAGTGATCTGGGAGCCTCCCTTTCCTTCCAGCGCTACCTTCTTTAATTCACTGTAAGGCCTACTCCCTTTCAATCTATCTAAAAATCCTATTATTTTCCTTCCCCTCCCTCGTTTCCCTAACATCCTACCCTCTAACACAATTTTCCTTATCCCCTCCCCGCTAAGCACTAACTCCATCCATACCTTCTGTCTCCTCCGTATCTCATCTAAAAGCTGTCTCTCCTCTGTCTAAAGGGGGGGGGTAGCCTTTCCACCCCACCTTTCCCCCCGCTGGACGGTATATATAGACCTTGGGAAGCCAAAATGGGTACCTTGATAATGACACTACGTGTCGAAACCGCCATCATCAGTAGTAGTTTGTTAATAAAAAAGTGTGTGGAAGTTAACCATTTTATTTTATCCTCATGAATATTTAAAAAAATTCCACTATATATCGCCGGACACTGTGAATTATGGCCCACGATAATAAATTAATTGAATTGAATATCGTGGACGAGAAGAGTGGAGGACATGGTTTATCCAATAGGGATGGAGCACTGACTGCCCACACCTTGGAGTGCAATTGGCGGTCAGGGGAGATAGGGGGAGGGTGGTTTTCCATTTCCGCCAATCACTCCTCCTCTTTCTTGCGCCACTCCACACTCGCACCCCTGTGAACCGTCGCACTTGAGAGGTAGCCCAAGAAACACATCCCCCCGCTCTATACAACGATTCCATATCAAATTGTCGCAGTAGTGGTACATTTTTATACATTTACATTTTTACTGCATTTCAAATCATTTTTGTGGACCTGAGTATTTATGTTATGACAACATATCTTTAATTATGTTAATTTTTATAACAAAACTTTATATTGTTAGAATCAATTTATTTTCAAACGTTCTTTTTTGACTTCTTTTAAATTTTCATTCTGATTACCAGAATGTTGTAATGTTTTAACGTTTTTATTTCAACTTTTAAGCATCTGATTTCTGTTCATGCCCTTCACTGATTGGTCAGAATGCAGACTATATTTTTACGCACATTCAAGGTATTTTTTTAATATTGCTTCAATTAATTACTTATTTTCTTTTATTTTTATTTTATATTCATATCGTGCATGCTGGATTTCCTGAGATGAACTCGAATGAAGCGAAGAAAAGACTTGACCAGCCAGACATCCAATGACCATTGAATGTCCACGAAGCTGATCCAAATGTACTAAAAGAAGAAAATAATACATACCGATATCATACTTTGAACTGACAGAATGAACTTGACTACCTATGTAAAATAGCCCTGGCTCGGGGGAAGAGGGGGCCGGATTGTGGCCTCACCCGATACAGGTAAAATAAAACAATAGTCAAGTCAAGCCCGACCCCCTACGATCCACCTCAACTTCACCGTCACGCACGATGCAGGAGCATGGGAATAATAGAATGGAATAATGCCTCCGCTGACATGGAAAATAAACATTCTTAAGTATTCGATGTCTGTTGACCCTTACCTTAACATTCTTCAGAAAACGAAATTTTTTATTTCGTTGTTTACATCATTGGACGCTCACGCAATTCTTGCTTGAAAAAAAAATTGAAATATTACTGTGCGCCAAGTTTAAATTTTATCTTACTTTGAATTACTGGCACATTAAATCAAAGCAAGATACATGCATCATAAAAAAATTGAAAATAATTAAAGTACCAATATTTTCATTTTTTCTGGTTGAAATATTTTCCATTTACGTCCTAAAATGTCATCATTGATTAAAATAAAGAGTATTATTTTGTGAATGCGGGTGCTATAATTTTATATAGATGAATTTTTTCGATAAAATATTTTAGGAGATACATACTACCTCACGGCCTTTCTACATCCAAGCGTTCCGTCTCATCATTTCTAAGTGTCCTCTCCTCGCCCATCGTCCCTCGCATTTCCTCCTCCCTTTTCTGCTCGCCGTTTACTTCAACTTCCATCCACACCCACATATCGAACGACTCCAGCCATTCTTAACCAAGTATTTTGAACCCTTTTCTATAATCACCAATTATTATTATAGTATTCCACCGATTAAGGTAGGTTTCCATGGTTATCAAGAAGGAGATCTACGAGCCTCTCTTTCTTCCAGCACTGCCTTCTTTAATTCACTGTAAGGCCTACTCCCTTTTAATCTATCTAAAAATCCTATTCTTTTCCTTCCCCTTCCTCGTTTCCCTAACATTCTACCTTCTGACACCACTTTCAACATCCCCTTCCCGCCAAGTTCTCCGTCCATCCATACCTTCTGTCTCCTCCATATGATACTGAAAAATGCAGATTTTGATAGAAAATACGATTAACCAATATAATCGACTTCTATAATTGATGACGAAAGGTATCTTTCAAAGATTCCAATTTTCGCACCACAAAGCAAGCCGATGCTCTAAAGATACATCTCCTATCGCCGCGCATGAAATGATGGCTCCTAAGTTACACAGCCGCCGAAAGGACCGCGATAATCTCTCTGTATGCACGCGTCGCATATTACGGAGTGTCGTCTCGTCTTCCCTCGGGTGGAAAGCGGGAACCACCGGCGATTAATAACGCCGCACCGAGCAAGACCGTCCAAAAAGTCTTTTAATGCTGCCGTTTATTCAGGATTAGCATGCAAAAGAGGCGCCGGGCTGTGCAGCTGGCGCGGAAAGGAGAGAGAGAGGGAGAGATACAGCCAGCCCTCTGTGCTGAAGGTGGACGGAGCATAATTGGCGCGAGAAGAGAAGCAGTACAAACCGCCATTAGGCGACTGTAAACACTTTAAAACGGTGGCGCTGCCGTGCGGCGAAAGGGTGCAACAGGGGAAGGGGGGGGCGATCTATTACGACACGGCGCCACGCACCTGCTCCACTCTCCGCGGCGCGTGAGTCAACAATCTAAGTCGTCGTCGGCATTTTTTATCATTCCGCCGGGAGATGCGAACGGAGGGTGGGGAAGCAGCGGCCAATTATCTCTAATTTGCATCAACACCAACCGTGTCCCCACTTTTCAAGTGCACTTTGCACTGGATGAAGGAATACATGGTCAGTGATCGCACCCCGTAAATTCTGGCAAATTGAAAAGATGACAATCTTTAAAGTGGCAATCCACTAAAAGCTTTTATTTCACCACGTTCAAAACAAAGTTTCAAAATATTGGATGAATACCTTAGAGCCATTTGCCTAAGCATCTCAGACGACTTATTGAAGAATTCTGATGGTTGTTGTATTTTAAGAAGGGCTGATTTTTGTAATTGAAGTAATTGAATAACTAGATCTTCCGGGCATTACTCCGCGTCGGTCCAAATTTCTTCCGGACGACAGTTTCGCCGATACTGATACCGGCTTCTTCTTGTTCTTGAACATCACTGAGCGAAAAAGCCAGTTCCATCATCGGCGAAACTGGAATATGAAATGCGGATGAAATATGGACCGACGCGGATTAAAGCCTGGAAGAACTACATCTTCAGACCACTGACGCATTATCGCTAAGAGGAATCGCATAACGTCAAGGCGCAGCGGAAATTAAAGATAATTCCTATCTAAAGCAAAGACCGAACGACCCTAAACATGGGGGAACATCAAATAGTCTAGGGAAACTTGAACGCAGACGAGAGGGAACGAGGAAATACTTGAGACATTTGAGATGAGAGGAAGGATAAGAATGAAGATGGTGGAGTGAGTGATTATCCAGAATGGAGGGAGGAATATTGGGGAAGGAGGAGAAACGTATGGAAAGAATGGGTGGGGCTCATTGTGGATTGAAAAGGGACGTCCGATTTGGGAGGAGAGGCCGGAAGGGTTGATTCGCAACCAGTGGTGGCTTGCCCATAAGGACTCTCGGACGCCGCCCTTCCCAAAGACTTGAAAAAGGAGAAATAATTAAATACCCATTCAATTGTAATTATACATCTAATTAACCAAAGTGTTTTTTCAATCGCATGCATCAAAAATGTACGTCACCATGCAGTTATATGAAGAGTGGTAATGGTGGGGGCTACTGGTGCTATGGCGCGTCTAAGCTTGTGCCTTATGGAAGTCTTGGGACGCCGCCCGAGCATGCACAGAGCGACGTATCTAGTGAGTTCACATCGCCGCGCCGCGCCGGCCGGCGACCGTATGATCTTGGTGTGGCAGTGTGGCAGAATATCTTGTTTTGCTGACCAGTTGACTTATTATGCGTAAATTGTTTTAATGTTAATAGGTCTAGTTGTAGTTGAGTTAATCGAGTTATTGATTGTTAGTGATTGTTTTGTGTATTAGTGAGTCATAATGGTCTCTAGATTGCCTTAAAAACTAACTAAAATATCCAAAATATTAAAATAAATGACCCCCCCCCCCCCCCGGTGGAGTGTGCCCCTCCCAGCATTTGACTCACGAGCCGCCACTGTTCGCAACATGCTTCATCTGAGCCAAACATAATCGGTGGAATCATTTTAAGAGCATGCGGCGCCGGAGAGGGTGCACAAACTTGCCCTCAATTTGCACCAGCACCGATCTATACTGTGTCACCACTTTTTAAGAACATTCTACATTTTGGGAAGGAGAGTATCGGGGGAGGGGGGATTTCCAAGAATATCAACTGGTCAACAATGCGGAAATTGCTGTAACGTTAAACCCTATTCAAAACAGCTTTAAGTCAATTAACTTAGCAAACTCTTTGAAAACTCAAAATGAGCATATGTTGGTTTACAAAAACAAAAAAATAACTTAAATCGACATAATATATCCTTCAATTAAGAAAAAATCAAGCTAGTCGGAAAATTGACCAGAAGATGTTTTGTCTCCTGAAATACTCAAAAACAATAGTAAGTTCATAAAAAAATCTATAACACGGTAGATGCGCGATTGTTGCTGCGACTGTCATAATGGGTCTTGTTCATAATCAGTCAAGAGGGGCAAAGTTAAGTCATGAGCGATGCTTATTTCGTGATAGTTATTCCCTCCTCTTGGAAATCTTACGAATTATCAGGGGAGAACTCCGGCGACGCAATTGCAAACCACTGTAAACTTTTCATCACAAATGAATTGTTACCGCCTCGTTCCTAAAGAACAGTTTCTTGTTTAAAAGTGTAAGGGCAGCTTTTATACATAGAAGGATATAAAATCATTTCAAAATCCATTTATACCGGCATTAATTTCATGGTTCTCCCGCAGATAAATGAGATAAATATTTTAAAGGATGCTAATATGTGGTAAATCTTTTGAACTTCCAATTAATCTTGAAAAGGAAATAAATATGGACAAAAGTATGCGATTTCCTGATTACGTAGAATGGGTGGTAAAATCAAATCCTGAAGCTACTTACACTATTTTAGATAGAAAGTAAATCCTTTGTAATTTTTACCTGAGTTGCAACTGCCAGTTTAGCCGGCACGATGAGTCCAATTTTCCATTTCCAAAATTATTTTCTATCTTCGAAAAAATAATTCACCAACACGCGGCGTTATGCAAGGGAAGCTTAAGTACTGTGCCATAAAACGTGCGTGAGGATGGAGTTTGAGATAGAATGAATAGTGAGCGAAAAAGACTAGAGGAGAGACGAGGGCGAAGGCCGTAATACCGTTGGTGCACATGCATTATTAACCGAGGAGAGGAAATAGGAAAACGAGGGTGCAAGCTAAGCTCGTCGATTCTCTCAATTTTCTTTTTTCCTCACATTGTCCTTTGTCACCGATAAATGCTACGCGCGCTGGATGTGTACTCGGTAATCCGTCGCAGTTTGCCTTCCAGCTTCGTGCTCGCGTAAACTCAACTCCAGAAGCATTGCACGTATGCATTTCAATTTATTCTTTGAAAGAACTCTTGACGATTAAATTTGGCATGAGCTAAAGTGAAAACCACATCCACCAATACTTTGCGATGAAAACACCGCTAATTCCCACCATTCCTCCCTTCGGTTTCTGAGCTGAAAAGTCTATTTACTTCCCCGATTCCCATGAAGATTAATCGTATCTCATTTGGATGTTAAGCTAAGAACCGAAATAATTTTTTGTACGTTTATATACATATGCCCAGGTATATTAAGTTAATTTTGGGACGTAAGCTAATTAAGGTGAGCATAAAGCCTCAAGAGAGACCTTTTTCTAGTAGGTATGTACGTTTCTGAAGGATATCTCTTCTCCTCCACGAAACCCGTGGCGAAAAGGGGTGATCTGAAGATTCTTAAACGCACCACCATCTTAAAAAGGGCACCAGTTGGATTTCTTTAGGCATTAAAGGTTAAAAATGATCATGGCAAAAGAGAGCAAGGTAAGGTAAAAGGCATGGAAAGATATGGTATGCCGAGTATCGTGGTAGGTAACGACTCGTCCCTCAGATAACAGACTCTCAGTCATCGTCAGCTCTGTTTCTGTCTTTCGGACTGAATACGCCACGTTTATAATATTTTATAACACACGAGACGTAGTTCCTGTTTCCTAGAAGCTACTGAAAGGTTAACAACTACGTTTTACTTATTCTTAAATAAGCTGCTCCGCTTAAATATCGTCTGATATAATTGAATTCGTATATTGAATATTGTTTGACAACTTAAAAAAATGATTTTAACGATTTAAAAGAGCCAACACAAGTAGATACACCATATGATATACTTTTTCTCTCTCTATGCAAAGGGTTTTCGGGGCATTGCTCTATGCCAAGTAAAATCCCCGACTAAAAGGCGCAAGGAAAGAAGAAGTGGATCCCGTGTTTCTTTTGTTTGAAATGACAGCGTGGAGGAGAGCAAATGAACTCTAAAAAGTCTCTCGGCCGCAGCCGAGGCCTTGGGTCTCCTCCAGCACCACTCCATCCATGCTCATCTCGCTCTGTCTGCGAGCAGAAAGTAGGAGGCGGGGTAGCGGTCGTATATTCTTGCTCATTTACTGCCCTCCCGACCACCGCGGCTACACACAGCACCCGCCAAACATTTCGCAGTGCCTCACAAGGCATTTCTCTCCATCATCGCACCTCATTTGCTTTCTTTCATCCCTCATGACCTCCCTCATCACCCGCGGAGAAAAGGACGCCCTTTGGATTCAGCAGCGAAGAAAGGGAGACGAAAGCCCGACCGCAAGATGAGGAAGACTCATCTAAAAACCAGGCCTCGGGCGAGGTATCGATGTGCACTCGATTCGTCGATATTTTTTAAATCGAACCGGATGACACGATACCTCTCCCGACTGACGTGATTCCCTTTCAAAAGTTGTTCTCACGACAGAAACGATTTTTCCAAGAGAGATATTTTCTTCTGTAAAATTCTTTCCAATGAAAATGTGAGCTAGTAGTGACAAGGTGTGTTTCATTGGGATTTGAAAACTGAAAACGTTCTTTTTTAACGATGATTGCATGTAAACTGGAGCTTAATAAAAACCGACATAGTATGGTGGCGTAAACGTACGAGGACCTAATGCCTAACAGATACCATTCTCATAAATCCTATCACTCTTTCACCCATCCGCTGAAGCAAACTTGATCATGTACTATTAAAGTGATGTTTTTTTTAACTGGAGAGCAATTAGGAACGAAGTCTAGGAGGGCAAGTGTTTTCACATTATTTCATCATTCACATCTCAAACTTTGCCATTTTGTCCATCAGCCATTTTACTTCCTAGATAGGCACCTTCTGTTGCCTACGAGGCACCCTCAGGCAGTACAAGCACCTACAGTGGTGCTGCTAATTTCTATTTCCATTAAACGGTCGCATATATAAATTTACCGTATCATAAATAAACGAAATACAAATATCCTATCTATTAAATCTCATTTACAGCTTAAACGATCCGAAAAATAACGATTCAAACGGTAAATTACGTCAGAATTATCATAACAAAAAATGATACCAATAAATGATGATATTTATAATAAAATTGATAATAATATTAAATTTAAAAATAATAATTTTACATAATTAAGAATAACAATAAAAAGTAATAGTAATAAATATTCATGAATATTTACGAACTGCAAAAAAGACTATAAAGCTGAAATTATAATCAATGCCGTTTCTATAGAAACGGCCCTCCCTAGTTTGACACTGTTAAACAGTCAAAGCAGTTGGTTCGAAGATTTTCGCGGCGTTGATCAGATGATCTCTGCGTTCTCTTCGGGATTTCACCACGTCCGTTGGGTTTTGGCGACAACAATTTCGACCTGAAGACGCTGACTGCAATGTCAGCGAAACTGTTGTCGCCAAAACCCAACGGACGCGGAGAAAACCCGAAGAGAAGGCAGAGATCAGTCAAAGCAGTTTTTAAAAGCGGACGACTAAAAAAAAGGTATCATGTTTTATAGCATGAGCGTAATTCAAAGATTATTTTTTGCCACGCGATCGATGTGGAGAGGCGATTGGGTGCCGTGATCATCGCCAAGAAGAAGGGTCATTCAAAGGAGCAGCAGGGTGGTCAGAGGCGAAGCGCAAACAGGAAGGGAAAGTGGAAGGAGGGAAGAAATGAGTGAGCCAGGAGGCAAACAACAACAGAGCCGTTACAATAAATTCACCGCAGCCGACCGCAGAGAGAGAGAGAGGGCTCAAACAAAGGAAGCAAGGAGAAAGGCTAAGGAAAGGAAGGAAGCGAGGGAGAGGCGGATCTTGAAGGAAACATTGCTCCCTTCTCCTTTGCCTCATATTTCTTCCTTGCCTGCCGCAGCGCCACACGACAGCACCACCCGCCCATTGTCTCCAACACCACGACATCACGAGAATCCCAACGTCCTCCTCCAGCCGCACGTTCGTTCTAAGTAGGTTCGTGCGACGTCACCGACTCACCTACTTTATATACATTTAATGTGTACTTGCATTACTAACATCCTACGGAAGACAACAGTATCAATCAATTTTCAATTGACCCACTGGTTTCGAAGTTAGCAGAGGTTTGCGTTGTTTACAACAACTCCATTGATTTTTAGTGGTACAACCGATTTGTTTTCGGCAAACTGCTAATAATAGATGTGGCTTTTTTATATGAAAATTGCAAGTTATAGGAACGAAAACTACAGGAATGCCAAGCGCTCAAAAGTTGGGCTACTTTATTTTACGCGCAAAAAACGGGTACTTTTTTGAGAAAAAATAAAGCATCGGAAATACTATCGAATCGAAGATTTTTTAAAGTACATGATGTTGTGTCCCGAAAGACAGAACGCAAGATGGAATAAACAATAAAGATCTCCGACCTGAGTGGCTAGGCCGAAGTCTCGAAGAGTGGGTATAGGCACCAAAGAGTAGAAACTCAAGCGTTGGCTTTAAAAGATGTTTATTTAGCCCTGGCCGGAGAGTAGCAGAGCCTCCGGCTGCACCTTGGAGATTGTTCTCCGAGTACCAAAAATCTGGGGTATTTATACGTTACCCTGGACCAGGAGGCTGCAGTGGGTGGCGTGAGAAGGGTCCTTTGCGAAGGATTCCCACGGAAACAGTTTCCCAGGGAGAGCAACTGCAATATTCGGCCAGTGTGCCGGTGGCCCAATAAGCGAAACCTCTGTTTTAACATTTAAACCCCAACACGGTTTGGGAGGACGTCTTCCAAAATTATGACGCCTGACGAGTGGACCAGACCACCTAGAAATGGGCAGCTGGACCTTAAAATCTCCCCTTCACTCTAAGCGTGACCCTCTGACTCTCCCACGCCAGCCTCCGGGTCCCATAAAGCACAATGACAGCTTCCACCCTGATACTTACATCTAGAAGAGGGGGCGACATACATAACACCTCCCCCCTAAAAAAAGAAAATAAAGCTATACACACAAATTGCTTTGTTTTCTTCAAATGAATCTAACGTTTCGGCACAGCAACAGAAAGGCTAGTAGTTGCCTCTCCTCCACATCTCTGACTCGATTCTAAGGAGGTAAACCTTATCACCTCCTCTTGTTCATTATTTCTTAAACTGTCATTGGAAGTATGGACCTTGTTAACAATTTTGGGCCTGAAAACAATAGTTGGACACGATCTCGTATCCGTATCTGGATTCCAAATATAGCGGAAACATACCTTATAGCATTTACAACAATAGCAACATAAGATCATACAAATTACAATCAATCCAATTATGGACATGAATGATAGATTATACACTCTATCTGAATGGCTTTGCTTCCATTCCTCTTCTGACAAGAGGTTCTCTACTTCCTGAACCTTATGCTTGCATACTTAAGATCCTCAATGTTATTCACAATGTGCTTCACAAATTAAATTTTAGCTTGCTAACACCTTTTGTTACTCTATCATCTACAAAACAATCACCATATAAACTCAAAGGAGATATCACATCCTTAAATCTAGCATTTGAACTGATCATCATCATCTTCGAAGCAATCAAGATCTTGGGCTCATTGCCCTACACTTTTTCACAAACTTCAGCTTTCCGCTCACTTCAATTCTCACTTTCACTTGATCTTGATTTTCACACAACACTGTAATAGTTTCTTGAAATGAAGCATTATACAACCATTCGTTATTTTCCATCAGGGTCCATAATATTTGATTAAGACCAACAATTCTCACAGAACAATCTTATGGTATTTTTCGTATAGATTGAAGCATTTTAGCTTCACACTCTTCATGCAAATGAGTGCATAACTCAGGGTACAATAGTTTACTAAACCTCCCATATTCATTAATTCTCTTACATTCTAATAAATCCTTTTCATTAACCTTATTATAGTACCTTTTAGCAATAATCATGAAGACATACGGTTTTTCTGTTTGAATAAACAAATGCTTAGTACCACAGAAATCGGACCAAATAGGCAAAGGAATAAACTCAACATCTCATACACATTGAACTTAGTGTGGTCCTTTAAAGGTACCTTAATCACATACACAACTAAATCATGATTGATGAACACATCAAATTCGATAACTTTTAACAAAACGCTACTTTAAGTCACACTCAGTGGGATGGATAAGGACAGGTTACTTGGGATCTCACCTCGGCTAATCTGCATACTTTCCACTATTAGTGCAGGAGTGATGATGTGTGGCTGTAGGATGCCCTGTGTCGCACCTACGATTCGCTCTCACTATCATTTCATAGTCCAATTTCACTTACTGAATTGCACAATTCAACTGCACTGCATGCTTGTTCATAAAAATTATGGCATTCACACCATTAAATCTTCTTTTCACTTCACCGTCTCTTTAATCCAAGTTATCTTCATTTTTCTAGAACCTCCCTAACGGTAGAGCTAACTGTTCTGAGGGTAGCCTAAACCACTGGCATCTCCTCTCTAGAGAGTTTGAAAAAGCTTCTTAGCTCTCCTTCTAATTTACTGAAATTTTCCGTACAATATTTGGCATCTTCCTCATCTATGATCCCAAACAATACCTTCCTTAATTCACCATTGAAATCAAATATTCCCCTTATTGACCATAATGAACTCTCTTGATTACGATCCTATTTCTTAATCAGCTTCCTCATACTGCTGATTTCATTCATTTTATAAGCCACGCAGTTATAAAGCTTAAGCTTAAATTTGCACAATTCAACAGACATTCACATTAATAATCTATTTCCACTAGCTTTACATACGTTACAATTCTCCATTCAGAATTGTACAATTGCGCCTCTCTGTCGTATTCGTAATACATCCCTGGCTAATCCCTCCTTTTATCTAACTTAAAATCTAATACATTCACTACAATACCGGTAGCTTATCACTCGTCCCACTGTGATTTCTCGTAATTAAAACAACAATATCAATCTATTATTGACCTTCGTAATCTAACTTTTACCTTTAATGGTTACATTAACACTCATAACCACGCATGGATCTGAACTTTACTCTCATCCACTGCGCAAATAACTTTCTTTACCAACCCCTTTTGACATTCTCATCTTAGAGAAATACCGTATCCTCTCCTCGGGATAATTCCATCTCTCTTTCTAATGTCTTTTCCTCAGAGGGGTCGTCTTCTTCCGCACCTTTCTTTTGCAGAATCACATCACCTTTCTATTCTTCTCTTCTTCCTGTCTATCTCTACGATTTCTCTGACATTTCTCTATCAACTTTCTTTTCATCTCTTCTTTCTGCCCCTCTCGACGATTTCTTCGTCGCCTTAATATCACTTTTCTTTTCTTCTTCTCTTCTAGCTTCCTCTCTCGATGATTTCTTCATCATCTCTATACCACCTTTCTCTTCTCCTTCTCTTCTCTCTGTTTCTCTCGACGATTCATTCGTCATCTCTCTATCATATTTCTCTTCTTTTCTTCTTGATATCTCTCTAGAAGATTTCTTTATCATCTCTTTATCATTTTTCTCTTTCTCATCACTTTTCGCGGTCTCTCTCTGGACAGTTTCTTCGACATCTTTTTCCTCCGTCACCCAGTCCTCATTTTCAATTTCGAGGTTGGATATTCTACTTACGGCAACAGCATTAAGATTCAATCCTCCCTTATTGGGTATGACCTTGTACTCAAATTCATCAAGTTTGAGCCACCATCTCATCTGCCTTGAGTTTGGGTTTTTCACACCAAACAACCACGTGAGAGATTTGTGGTCGCTTGAAATTGTGAGTTTCCTCCCGTAAAAATAAGGACGGAAGTACTTCACAGCCCAAACAATTGCGAGTAGCTCTTTCTCTGTAGTTGAGCCTTGCTTCTCGGCTTTATTCAGCGTCCGACTTGCGTAGGCAATAGGGCGATCCTTCCCGATCTGACCTTGGGAAAGAACACTCCCTAATGCCTCATTACTCGCATTAGTCATGAGAACAAACTTCTCATCAAAATCAGGGTACTTTAGAATAGGCTCTATGGTCAGCAACTCCTGAAGTCTTTCAAATTCTTCTTGTTGCTCTCTTCCCAACTCATACCGCGCGATTTTCTCCAATAACTCATGCATTGGTTTGGCAATCTTCCTGAATGCAGAAATAAATCTTCTATAGTAGCCTGCAAGCCCTAAGAATTCCTTTAACTGTTTCGTAGTCTTAGGCTGGGGGAAATCTCTGACCCTCTCCACCTTTTCTGGATCGGGTTTAACTCCATCTTTTGTAATAACGTGGCCCAAGTACACCACCTCTTTCCGTAGAAATTGGCATTTATCCGGTTGCAGTTTTAAATTGCTCTCTCGCAGTCTCTGAAAAACATCCCTCAGTTTTTCGTTATGGCTACTAAGCGAATCTCCATGCACCACAATATCGTCCATGTATACAAAACATTTGATACCTTGCAGTCCGGATAATACTGTATTCATCAACCTCTGGAACGATGAAGGCGCACCCTTTAAGCCAAACGGCACGCGAGCGTACTCAAAATGTCCGTTTGAGGTACTGAAAGCGGTCTTCTCTCTGTCCTCTTTTCTAACTTGGATTTGGTGGAAGCCGCTCGCCAAATCAAGGGTCGTAAAATACTTGGCCTTCCCTAGCTGATCTAGGATATCTGCGATGTTCGGAAGGGGAAAAGCGTCGCCCACGGTGACATCGTTGAGTTTGCGGAAGTCCACGACGAGTCGCCATTTCCTCTTACCGGACGAATCCATCTTCTTTGGAACCACTAACAATGGCGAATTCCATGCGCTTTTGCTAGGCAAAATGATTCCCTCATCGAGCATTTTCTTAGTTTGCTCATTTACAATTTCTCTATGTGCTTCGGGTATTCTGTACGGTCTTACATTGATTCCTTTCGTCAGATCGACTCCCGGAGTCGGAATACTGTGCTCAAGTACATCTGTGCATGACAGTGAATCTCCAGGCAAATAGAACAATTCACCATATTCATCAATCAACTCCATAATCCCTCTTTTTTCTTCATTATTCAGGTCATCAAGGCGCAGTTGAGAATGGAGCAATTTCTTTCTACCCAATGCCGACTGCGCGTCCACTTCTTCCACAACAAAATGTTGTTTCTCAACAGGAATCAGCTCTACGACGGGCGCTTCAATTTTCACGTCCTCTTCATTGGAGTTAATGAGACTAGTGATGCACTCATTTCCCACGCTGACGGTCAATGATGCCGCTAGATATACTCCAGGACAAATCTCCCTCTTTTCTATGACTCCTTCTCCATCTTTCTCGGAAGGGCATGCCACAACTACCTCACTTCTAGCAGGAGGTAAGATGTGAGTGGATTCTCGCGTCCGCGATGATTCAAAATTTTTTGATCGGGAATCAAACTTAACGATCACATCTTGCATGGTGATCGACCTCTCTTTATAGCTGATCCTAGCCCCCATATCGCACAGAAAATCCTTTCCTAAAATTCCGTCGTATTTCAACCGAAGCTTTTCGTCTGCAATCTGAAATTTGTACGAAGTTTTCCTTTTCTTCGTCATCAAGGTGAGCTTCACGGACCCTAACGTGCTCGCCTTTTCACCTGTTACTCCCTTTACCTGAATTCGGTCTTCGGGGAAGTAAATAACGCCTTCTCTTAGCAATGAATGCTTCACCAGGCTTACATCGGCCCCCGTATCTACTAAAAACGCGAGGCGTTCCTTTTCGCACTCGTCAACATAAAAGGACACTGTCTCCACGGCGTCGGTGGTGAGGGCGCTGACCCTTTTCGTCACGGCAATATTTCTTCCGGGTCCCTTCCCCATGTGGGCCCATTTCGTTCCGCCCCCGTTTCCATCTTCTCGGCCCCTGGGTTTCCTCTCTAGGTCACGGCGTGGAGCCCTGCAGTTCCTCGCCATATGACCTTGAGCGTTACAGTTAAAACATCTGACCCCTGTTAAAACCCTCACATTCTCGGCGTCTTCTCGCCTCTTCTTTAAAAAACATTTAGACACATGATGACCTACTTTGTGGCAGTTTTCGCATTTCATTTTCACATTAGCAAGGGGAGTACTGCTGCCACCTCTTTCTCTCTGGGAGAGAATTGCACTCTCTTCCTCGAGCGCAATTTCTATTGCAGATGAAAGGAGAATCTTGTCACCGCGACTTCTCACAATCGTTTGAATCCTATCGCTCGATAACCCTTGGATGAAACAGGCTTTTGCTAAATGATTAATTAGAGCTGTTGCCCCACTTAATTCCTCATCCGCCACATTTCTTCTAGTTGCATCCCTCAATTCCGTCTGCATCGTATCGATTCGACTCCCCCAAGACGCTATCGATTCGGTCTTTCCTTGCTTGGAATTGAACATCTTACAGGCGTAAAAATCTAATGTCCTTTTCGTGGCATAATTCTCTTCCAATACGCCTTTCACTCTTTCCCAGGTATCTGTGAGGTCTCTGACGATTAACTTAGACCTAGCCTCACCAGTTATTTTCGCTTTTACGAATTTTAAAAGCTTCTCGTGGCTATTAGGATGGACTAATTCAAACGCCACGTCCACATTATCTATAAACTCTCTCAATTTCTTTTTATCCCCTTCAAAGGGCTGTGAAATTAACTTGATGGCCTCCATGATGCCACAATAGTCCTGCTGACTACTTACACTTGCGTTACCTTGCGCCATAGTTATTTTATAAAAACTGATCCCAGAATTCACTTAGGGTTAGGGAGAAGGGAATGAGTGTGACTCACCGATGGCAACAGAGCGGCGGTGAATCTCCGGCAACCCCTCGTCCTCCTGGCAGCGTCTGCGGCGTCCGTCTCCGGCGTCGAACTGCTCAGCGCTCCCCTCTTGGATCTCTCCACGGCGACGGCTGCAGCTGCTACTCTGCACGGCGTCGAATCCTTCGGTGGCGTCGAATCTCTCTCCGCGCCCCTCTCTATGGCGATGGCCAATGCACCTTTAAGCTCTCTGCTTCTCGGAAGGCGCCTCGGTGGCCTATCTTCTTCCTCAGCTACGGCGTCGAATGTGGGCAGCGTCGATCTCTCGCTCCGCGCCCCTCTCTACGACGATGGCCAATGCACCTTTAAGCTCTCTGCTTCTCGGAAGGCGCCTCGGTGGCCTATCTTTTCTTTCGGCGACTTTAACGGCGTCGAATCTGGGCAGCGTCGGTTTCTCTCTCCGCGCCCCTCTCTACGACGATGGCCAATGCACCTTTGAAGTCTGCTGCTTCACGGAAGGCGCTTCGGTGGCCTCTTTCTCGCCGAACTCGCGAAACAATCTCGTGCGAAATTACGCTGTGCCAACCCCGGACCTGACACCAGTTTTTTCCTTCCGTATGTTGTGTCCCGAAAGACAGAACGCAAGATGGAATAAACAATAAAGATCTCCGACCTGAGTGGCTAGGCCGAAGTCTCGAAGAGTGGGTATAGGCACCAAAGAGTAGAAACTCAAGCGTTGGCTTTAAAAGATGTTTATTTAGCCCTGGCCGGAGAGTAGCAGAGCCTCCGGCTGCACCTTGGAGATTGTTCTCCGAGTACCAAAAATCTGGGGTATTTATACGTTACCCTGGACCAGGAGGCTGCAGTGGGTGGCGTGAGAAGGGTCCTTTGCGAAGGATTCCCACGGAAACAGTTTCCCAGGGAGAGCAACTGCAATATTCGGCCAGTGTGCCGGTGGCCCAATAAGCGAAACCTCTGTTTTAACATTTAAACCCCAACACGGTTTGGGAGGACGTCTTCCAAAATTATGACGCCTGACGAGTGGACCAGACCACCTAGAAATGGGCAGCTGGACCTTAAAATCTCCCCTTCACTCTAAGCGTGACCCTCTGACTCTCCCACGCCAGCCTCCGGGTCCCATAAAGCACAATGACAGCTTCCACCCTGATACTTACATCTAGAAGAGGGGGCGACATACATAACAATGATACAACGTAGAAATAAATTCTCTTTGGAATTCTTTTTGTTGCATTGAAATTGATTGCTCCGTTTAGACGCTGGAGCTCCTCAAACTCGAGTATCTTGCTTTTTTACAGACAGAAAGATCACACATTCCCCGACCTCAGTCCAATGACCCAAAGAATGCAGCGATGATTACAATAAAATCCGGTTCAATTCAACAGCCTTAATCACTCATATCGATGGCTAAGTTCCAACAACACGTATCTCTAATTCGGCCGGCTTGAGACAAGTATCTTAAACAAAGTGTATAATAACATTAAAAAAATAAAATAGAAGCAAAAAACAACTCTTTGTTTGCAAATGAATACTTCTTTTTCAGTTTTATGAACTTTTGGTTTTTAACGTCGGTGTACAAGTACAAAAAAAATATCGTTAATTTGCTCTCCTGAAAAGTTGCTATTTTTGAGATGCGTGTTGTTAGAACTTACCCATCGATATGTTGCAATGCACAAAAAGTTTTTTACCCTCAGCACTTCATGGAGACATTGGGCTTCGGGCATGAAATTTTAGCGTGATTCTTGGCAAAAATTTCTTTTCTTCTCACAATAAAAAATCTCGATTTGAATATATGCAATTACCCTGGATAAAATGCACGAGTTTTTTCTTGCGTTGTGGGTTACCAAATTTAAAGGTTTCCAAAATGGAATGAAACCATCCATAATCAGTAAAATATTTTATTAATATCCGGTGTAAAAATACTACAATCGACCAGGGCCTTCACAAATACTCCTTGCTCTTACAGTCAATCCCGCACAAGGGCGACCATTATTTTGGATTATTACACCCCAACCGCCGCAGATTGACATTAGACATCAAATTTCTTCACTGCATCATGAATGGGTCCTTCAGATCCAGTGATCTCCTATCCTTCTTTTCACTACGCATTCCTGCTCGCAAAACCCGCATTACTGAACTTCTACACCAGCCCAATTTCCGTCGGCCAATATCTCATAGATCCCTCTTTTTCCGCCTACCTTCTATTTTCAATTTAATCTCCATTACTTATTCCTCTCCTGACATCTTTGCCTCCCGCACCAATTTTAATAATCAAGTGAAAAGTCTATCTTTTCGACACAGACCTTTTGTATGCATGGTATATGTTGTAAATGGTTGTTATTTATGATATTATTTTTATACATGTTTATTAATTATATTTACATAATTTATTTTCTTTATAAACCTAATGTAAAGGCCTTAGTGCTGTTTTTGGTGTGATATAAATAAATAAATCATCCGATTGTGCAGAATTCGGCGCTAAAAAAAGAAAGCCGATAGCTCAGAAAACAAATGTTCCTGTGGGAAGAGGAGGCCGGAGAATCCTCTTAACATCCCCGCTCCAGCCATCCTCGCGACCTCTCCCTCGCGTTGGCAATTTGCCTTTGGGCACATGGCGCCATTAAGCTTAATACTTTCCCTCCGAACGAGGGAAGAAAATATATATAAGACGCCCAAGACGTTTGGAGAGTGCGATGGGGGAGGATGAGTGGGTTGTAGGACATGGGAGGTTATGTGGGCCAAGGATTGCTCATAACGCAACACCACCCTTCCCTCCACGACACGATGATTACGTTCTGCTCCTTTGGCCAGCACCCCGGGGGATGCGACCATGAAACTTGATCAAGACAAAGGGAACTGGGTGAGGGGAATGCCATTCTGCTGCGAGCGATGGCACTAAGCACTTTTATCAAAGGCAGACTATGAATGACAATGGCTTGCACATATATACGAGAGACCAAATCACTCGCCCATATTCTAATCAGCCCCGCACAAACCATGAAATAGATCCAAGGACGGAGGGATTTCAAACGTTAATTGAGGTTTTTTGCTAAGCTTATTACAGCAACATTTCCGCAGATGCTAATGAGTTGGGGCCTATATTACAGTGAACGATATCAGTTGAACTACCTTCAGTTGCAGTTTTATGGAAATAGTGGGGTTTCCCTGAGTAAATGCATGCATTTCTGTGAAAAGTCACTCTTAATTGTACAAACTTGAGTTATATAACTTTTCCAGTTGTACGAGGACAAGAGTCTGACCACGATTACCAAATTACACGTAAATCAACCAAATTTGTATGACGCCGATGGTGTGATCCTATCGCAACCTTAAAATTCGGCAGACTGAAGAGTAGCTGTTATTCCTTTATTCAATCGATACTGTCAACCGTCAACCGACAACCGTCAACTGACAGCCGTCAACCGACGCTGCAGTCAACCGGACATTGATTTCCACTTATTAATTTGCTTTATTCTCCTTTTGATTCCGGCGAAATTTGAAAATGCATCCCAAACTTAGCACTGTATCATGAATCAATTCACGAATTAAAACCCCGATGATCATTGTTTATTTTTTCGAGAACGTCTTTCCTAGGCTTAAAGGATATGTGCTAGACGTGCACATAACAGCATTGGAATGAAAGTTTCAAATTGGTTCAACTCGACAACATTCTCATTTCGCTTCATTCGTTCCGAGCCATTCCCCCAAGGCATGCGAAATGTTCTTGCAGGGGATGAGAGAGACAGAGGGTTGTTGTAATGACGGGGAGGACACGTGTAAAAGGGAAAGGCTGTGCACGCAGTGAGGAGTGAGGAGTGGGGGCCTGCGAGTTGGGAGAGCACGAAGCGGTCTTCATTTTCTTTGATGTTGTCAAGGTGAAGGCGGGCCAGGAAGATGGCAAGGCTGAGGGTAATTTGAGAAAGGGTACGGGGGGAGGATGGGAAGAGGGGTTCAAGGGATAGCCAGGGTGCGGGGGCGATATCAGGGGACGATTCCGTCGGTGGTGGCTAAGAGGGTGCGCTACCCCAGCGCCAAGCCTCACGCTCGGAAATATATAATTATAGCATCAATTTATCATCTAATTTTGCGTTAAAATAACATTAAACTACTGTAATCACTGTATCAATTATAAGTACATACTAGATACAACTTAGAGACCAGCGGAAAAGTTGAGCAAAGCATAAACTATAAAATAAATACACATGTGCGAATTTTCAACTTTCGTTACCTGCCGAATGGCTGCTGCCTAAAATTGAACAATATAAAATTTACTAACGCAAATTTTGAGTTGTTTATCATAACGCTGCAAGAGCATCAGAGATTATTATTGATAAATAAAGTAATATACATTTGATATTCCACGATAAAGGACCAACATTTGCAGTAATTACGTGATATATTTACTTCATAAGTAAACAGATATTTTTTAAGCGGATTTTTCTCAATGTTAGCTTAAAATCAAGAAATTCTCGTAATGAGTTCACAAATGCATCCCTATCTAGGATGATTCTGAAACATTTGAGAGCGCCATGTCCAAGGCAACGAAATAGGGGAGTTGTAGCGGTGTTCAGCGGCACTTTCTGCTGAGGCGAGATTTCTTCCCCCTCAATTGGGTGCACCCTCACTCGGCGGAAAGAACAACAATAGGAAAAAGAGCGAAGCAATGGATTCTCCGAAATCGCATGAAAACACGATTCAATGCTGAATTTATATAGAATAAACATACAATTTAGAATTCACGAACCACAAATTTCGAGTTTGTTTTTAATTACCTGCGTTGGAACGGTAGGGAAACATTAATAAAGAATCCGCTCGAATATTACACGCTCAAGTTAAACATTTACAAATTCATCAATAAGTATAATTTTTAAATGGGGACTGAATGGCTTATATTTCCCGTATTTTGATATCTTCCTTGACGGGTTCAGAAACTTCAGGAAAGTACCCGAAAAAAAAGAAGGTTGGATGACAGTTTTCCCGCAAACATAGTCACATTAATGAACAAAGCATTGTGATGAACCAAGTTGCCATCTCTTCACTGATAAATGAATAGCCGGATTTTTAAACTGTAATTGTATGCATCTACGACAGCGGTAAAAACTGAATTAGGTACATGAAAAAATTTGAAAATGTAAATGCCTTTATAAAGCACGGCTTTAATAATCTAAATGAGGTGATCACATATTATGAGGAGGTGAGAAACCCATGGGTTCGAGTGATTTCTTTCTCAACAGAATTAGGTAAATTAAATTGTTAGAAGAAATATATATGATAGCTTGGTTGCCAGGGGAACCGAGTGAGTCTGTATTCTGTGCAGAAATCGAGGGTAAAATCAAATGCACTACTAAATATTATCTAATTGATCTCGTTTGTTTTCTAGACCTAATTTATGAACCTAACTCTGTTTAGAAAAAAGAAATCACTTGTACCCCTTGGCTCCTCACCCATTCATATCGTTAGTTACTTACCAATTTTGTCATTCTTTCATGCCTAGTCAACCGGTGTCCTATTTAATATCCTTGAAGCCACCCTCTTCTCAAGTAGTACCGAATCACTTCTCCACTTCAAATTTCTCTCCACCTCAACCGACTCCTTGAAAATGGCGTCCGATACGGTTGAATCGGTCGAAGTCAATTAAATATCTAAATGTATAAAACACAAAGCTGGAATATTTTTTCGATAAAATGAAAACATTCTGAAAGTTTACACAGAAATAACCAAGAAAAAATAATGAAAACCATTTGCAGAAGTGAAAATTTTACGATTTATGAAAAGAGAAGTTACCTACTTAAGAGTACAAGTATTTTTGCTTGATGAGCCCTTGAATGTTCAGGGGGGGAGGGGCTGAGAGGAAGGGAATTCATTCATTCACCCCTAACTGCCGACACTCCTCCCCTCTGGTGGGAGGCGAATAAATTAGGAGGAAGCCAAGGGAAGGTGAGACGGAGGAAGGCCTCTCGATTAGTTGGGTTAGTCGTGAGAGGGAGAGAGAACATCCCGAACTGAAGAGGTACCCCCCGAAATAATGGCCCCACACAGCGGATATTTGTGTATAATGTGCTCGCTCAGAGATAAATAAAAGCCTCCTCATTGAAACTGAGCGAGATTGAGGAAGCTTCTCAAGCTGCCACGTGGGACACCTTGTCGACTTCGAATCCTTACTCCTCTTTTTCATGCGATGGTGGTGTTAAAAAGACCTTCACAGCCCTGGAAAGTGAAAATTGAGAATAAACTCCATTGCATACGTCTTTACATCTACATCTACATAATACCCCGCAAGCAGCCTAAAAGAGGTGTGGCAGGGGGTGTTAGGACACCAGCCGTTTACAGCGAAAAAAAATTAAGTGCTCTAATGAAGTTGGGACTAGGGTTTATTAAAGTCCTTTATGGTTCGGGGGAAAAACGAATTCCCATATCTATCCGTTCCGCAAAACATGTCTCTTAATGTATCGCTTCTATTGGAACAGGAAACATAGTGTGGCTCTTATATTATGTTCTCTGTGTCGCTCTTAAATATATCCATTCTCAATTGTTCAAGCAATCTAAGCCTAGCGCGCTGCCTCCGAGTCTCCAGCGGCTCCCAGCCTAATTCGCTTAACATCTCGGTAACACTGTCTGTACGGCCGTAGCAGTTTTTGACGAAACGCGCAGCCTTCCTTCGTATTTAATTCAGTTCGCGGATTAAGTCTTTCTGCTCCGGATCACATACGCTCACTGCATATTCTAGTTGCGGTCGGACGAGAGCGAAATAGCACTAGTTACTAGCACAAATAGCAATAGTTATATAATCTAAGGTTAATATTATTGCGTCGAATAATATCTGTATTAACTTCGGCAAAATCTCTTTCAATCTTATAGCAGTCAAGAGCTTTATGCATAAACAATTGATAGCACCGGTCAAAACTTGGTAGACGATACTAAACATCAAGAAATAAAAGCGAAAAATTTGTTATTACACATAAAATTGACTTCCAATGATTCAATGAGCTTGATTATTTGAAATATCAAAGACGGTCGTAAATGAACGAATGGCAAAAAAGAGTAGTTTTCCCCTCAGTTTTGCAAAAAGCCGCGAATGACCCGTTACTGCGATGACTGCTTATTTATTTGAATTCCTTGTAAAGCCAAGCGTAAGATTTTAAGAGTATTAGCAGTGTTCTCATGCAGGCTTTCCGAGATTTGTTGCAATAATTCTCAACAAGGAGCCTAATGAAACACATCTCGAAGGTTAATTTCGACGAACAATTTTTCATGACCTCTCCTTTAGATAACAAACTATTTAAGGGGGCTCATGAATCATGTGTAATTTGTATGTAGTTACACACCTCGACCTTGATGAGCAAAAATGAACTTTTTTGCAAACCGATTTCCGCTTGTTCCCCTGCCTTAACAACGGGCGGTAAACTACCCTTTACACCCCTCACATCTACCCCACCCCTCTTAGCAATTTCCCCCTTCTTCTCGCTCTAGCCCTTGAACCTCAATCAAATTAAATTTCGCGAGCCTTAATCGAGCGACAAAGTCTTCGGGGGTCCCGGAAGACGACGTCGCGTCCTCGACGAAGGAGAAGAGTTATGGGGTGGGTCCCAGGGGAATGGGAATGAGTGCGGAGAATGTGGGTGGAGAGCATCGTGCCCATGGGTGCACCGAATAAGCACTACCCGAGACACGGAAGTGAGGATATATGTGCTGGGGACATTTATCAATACAAAGGACTGAGGAGAATTAGACTGTCATCATACTAATCGAACAATAAAACGCGCTACCGCACTATCGGAAGTTATGTTCCCGTTAGTTACACTGTAAATAGAAAATATGGTGAGTGATAAATAGGGAGAGTTAAATCAAATTTTCATAGGACATTTCCAAAGTCTATGCGTGGGCGCTGCCATCACCGTGAACTAGTCCACGTCCCGATGCCGACGCTCTGAAAGAATTGCTTCCACCACATAATTTACTCAATACTAAGATCATTACTGAATATTTCAACCTAATTTTCACTTCTTAGCTCGTGGAGCCCAATCTTCAGTTGCAAGTGAGCAATTCGCGATATACAGACTATCGGTAACGAGTACTTCCGGACATCAAGTTCGCTTAAAAGTAGGACTATTTTCATAAATATGCGAGAGCCGATTGCGCTTAGTAACTTAAACGATACGATTTTTCACCGGAGTAAACCAACGCCATTTTCCTGCCACATAATGAGGGCTTTGAACGAATAGTATTATACTATAATAAAATACGTGGAGGCACAATTCTTGACTCATCATACGACCAAATGCGATATAGCCGAAGACTGCTGGAACCCAATGGAAGATTCGGATGGTTCATCAAGTCATAAATATTTTGTGGATTACTAACTATTATTATTAATTATGGACAAAGGAAATATGCTGGATATGCTCGATATATCATAAAAGTATTCTCGATAGTATAGAGATAAATACTGGCAAGGAAGGTCATGTATAATACGCACGGCAATATTAGCGATGGTGTGTGAAAGACAAGGAGCAGGAGAGGTGGTGCGATTAATACGGCGTCGTAGTAATAGGTGTCGCTGTGGAGACAGCCTCATTTCCGCGCACGATACAGGTAGCGCTTCGGGCAGGAAGACGGTGTTCCAAGAAACACAAGAGGAACGAATGTAGGCTCTTAAGAAGAGGAAGAATATTGCGAAGAGGGAATGGAGGAAGGGTAAAGGGTCGAATGGGAGTCAATAGGAAGGAAATGTTGGCTCATACTTAACACGCGGCACAAGTTAAAGCCATCCAATGCGGTACACCTGAGTTGGAAGTAGGCAGAACACAAGCCTGCATTAGCCACGGAAATTTTGGTGCATGAACATGGTTAGTCAACATATGGAATTGTAAAAAGTTAATAGATAAAACCTATGAATATGAATTCCTCATCTTTAAGAAATAATTAGATTTCAAAAATGCCAAATATATTGGCACTGATGGAAACGTGAGACAATAAGCACTTTATTTTACACATCATCATTTTAGCAAATACCATTCCAATCAATAATTACTGATTACTATGGAGGTTGAAAGAAAAAATGTTGTGTAGTTATAAATAACGGCTTTATTTTACGGCTTCACGGCACGATGTTTTCCAATTTGAGCACAGTAATCGCGCATGTGTGGTCTAAGTAACTTATTGAGGGTAAAATTAAAACACACACATGTATTCATTTTATTGATATATCCAGAAACCAGTAAGGCTTTGAAGGACATATGAACACTAGAAAAAGAAAGATTGACTCCGTAAATATTCCTCCCGTTCCAATTTCATTGAAATATTCAATGCTAAACCATCCGTTTCTCTTAGTACTAAAATGATTGCACCAGAATGTACTTATTAAATGTTGAAATTCGGGTGGAAACTCTTATGATGCTCTTAAGTACTTGCGTCTTTTGAATAACTTAAATTATGCGATGAACACCCTTTAACTATGACGTTGGGGAACCCATTTTTCAAATTTATGAAGATTCTTCTCCGTTCAGCTCATAAATTGTACTTCCAATGACATGAGAATTATCGAAGACCAAAAGTCAAACTAAAAACGTGTGCCAAGAAGAAAAAATAACCACGAAATAGCCTTTAAAAAAATTATTTGATTCAATTTATTTACAAAAATATGTTTAAATACCGACCCTCTTATTACATTATAATCGACTAACTCACATAAACACTTCCAACAACTATTACCAATACTGATATCCTTATATATCAAAATTTGGATTCGATTTTCTTTGAGCTTTAACATGCTATCACACATTTTTTTACATAAACTTTGCAGATAGGTACCAACGACATAGGCGCCAAACACACTGAGTTGTTAAGTACCTAATTTTTATGTATTCTAATTTAATTGCCAAAATAATTAATCCGTAGAAGGCAGTAACGAGAAGATCCTTTTCTGTGCATGATTTGCCCAAGTCTTCGTGACCCCCATTCTTCGAGATACGAGAAAGATGTCATCTTTAGCAGCTTTAATAATCCGCGGAGAAAAAAAGTAGCTGATTCATCCGAGGGTAAAGGGGTCAAGACCGCTCGCTGTTGGTCCGCTGTCGGGGGAGAAGAAAAGACCAGGCGTCGACGGTCCCAGTTAGCAGGGGAGCGGGTTGCCTCGTCGGATAATGCGCTCGCAGAGGGAAGAGAAGCGAAGAGGTGGGCGTCCGGGAGGGAATTCAATGCATCGCGTGCTCGGCGACGCGAAAACGCCACGTGGCGGGAGAATTAATGGAGAATATTAATGGGATGTTATTTAAGAAGAGCGCGAGCACCACGCGACGCGATAAACATTTTTTTAAACCCATCGCTCGCCCGCAATTCTCGTGAGCGGAAAATAATTCCCTTCTCTCACACAACACTTGGGAGATTCCGGCTGCCTGCTTCGTAGAAAAAACCTGACTGGTCGATTGTCAATTAGAGCAGGCAGGCCATAGGCGAGGTCGTAATCGCAATATGATGCAAGTAATTGTGACAGGTGGTAGCAGAAAGATTACCTTGTGTAACCCACGAAAGAGGGCTTAGGGCGGGATCATATTAAATGCTGGCTACAACCATATTCTAATGGTAATATTTAAAATACATGCAATATTTCTTACATTTACGTAAACAAAATACAAGAATGAAAATCGCATAAATTTGGTAATTATACCTCAGGAAATCTCTATCGTCATATCGAAAAACTGAGACATTTTTCAGGTGTCTTTATATTTTTTTTTTAAGATTTTTTTAGCGTACATTAAACGTTTTATAGCATTCTTCTACCTCGAAAGAGCTATAGCTTCCAACACGGCCATGCATTTTTTCGCGCTATGCCTGCTTTTGATTTAAACTCGTTGCATTTTAGTTGTTGTTGCTTTTTATTGCTCTAGGAAAAATACAAATAATGTCCAAAGTAAAGATGTCCAATAGAATATGGCGTACGTCATCCTTAGTGGTTGAGCTAACGTTAGTGAAAACATAAAATCTAAATGGACTAGGTAACTTGAACCTTCTGAAGTTGTTAGAAAATCATCCTATCTTATGGAATGTATTAGAATTTAAAAAAAGAACTTTGTGCTTTCACATTACCTGATGATGACGTCTAACGTTGAAACCATGGTCGTGTAAATGTCTGAATAAATATTCATGTGAAAGCACAAATTTCTTCTTTTTAATTTTAATAATGAGTCGCTTTCACAAAGTTACGCCTCAAGCAATAAATTATGGCATATACATGACTCACGGTAAATGTGATATATAAACCTAACCATCCGTGTTAACGGCGGTAGAATTCGATGAAATTACCATGGAAAAAATTCATTTTCACCGGGAGTCGAACCAAGGATCTTATGTTTCCAGCTTGGAATTATGAAAACTAATTGAATTCGTTAGATTCCCGGCGCGGGGAATTTATTTTAACATGGCAATTCTTGTTACCCTCTGTCACCGCTTACGCACAAAACATTGAACAAAACTGAAGAATAAAAATATCCATATCAGCTCATAAAGCACCATCCAATACACGACACTGTCAAGTACTTTTACTAATTGAAAGACTTCGACCAAAGTGAACAATTTTCAAAAATTTTAAAGAGATGCCTACTAGACGATTTCGCGTCGGAACGAGACTGGCTTCATTAATATTAAAATTCACAGCGCGGTTTTTAATGCCTTTTTTTGTAAATGCTTCCCTACAAAACAATGCGATACTTCAAATCAAAAAAAATAATAATATTTCATCATCGAGAGGCCGCAGAAAATATTTTCCTAAATGGTCATTACGGAGTGTACCGAAGCATGCATTATTTAACGCAGAAAAACGTGCACGAAAAGCCACGAGAGCTTTATGTAACATCGACTCACTTCACCAAAAAAATGTGAAGCGCGAAAAAAATGCAATCCACCGAGATGAAAATATGAAATTTCAACTCATAAGCCTAGTAACCATATTTTTCAAATACCGATAACGAACAATTCGAATACCAAAACCCTGATAGTTGCATTTTAATTTTTGCCTAATATAAAAAAACGATGCTTCGGTAAATAAGAGGAGAGAGGGAAATTTTGATCGCGCGTTTCAGCCGAAAATTGGTTTCCAAGGAGATAACCCTCATTATTGCTTTAGTGAACTCACTCGGAACCACAAGGGCACTCCACAGAAGATAAAAAAAACAACTGACGCACGAGTTCCGCGAGAGCCGAGATAAACTACTTTAATCAAATATGAACCGCGTTCAAGGGAGATAATGTAGGGGACTTGATCAAGCCGGGCGTAACTTCCTTATACAGGGATGATCGCAATTTTCGGGGAGAAAATCAGATTCTGCTCGGTTCTTTAAATTCAGAACATCGCGCTGTTGTATCAAAGAGAGAGACCTTATCGCCATCAACGTAGCGTCATATATCCGGAATTTACACCAGAACAAATCATTTCCTTAAAACACTGCGAAAAGTGGAGAGTTCCCGACAATCAGGAAATGACATAAAAAAGAATGGTAATTAATTCACAATTGGAAAATTAACACCACCATTAGAGATCCTATGGCATTGAGAGGCACTCGCAATACGCTTCGCAGGAGTTGGAATGCCCAAATTTGCAGATGACGAATGACTCCCTCTCCATCAGGCGTTCTTCTTCTTTTTCGCAAGAAATTACCAACTTCAAATTTAATTTAAAATCTCGACATTTTCATGGAGTACAGAACAGACTATTCTTAAATCCTTATTTATCTCAAATATTTTACAATCGAGAAATTGATAATATAATTTAACATTTGAGATACAGGCAAATTTTCACAAGGGCCGAGTTCAAATAGCCTGAACATCACAAGATGTTACTCTTCCCAAGGTCCTTACAATTTTATATCGACAAAAAAGATTTTTTGAGCAAGAGCGACAAGTCTACTCAATAGAATCTCAACAGCAACCAAACAAGGCAAGTGTAACAGAAATTTTCAACTGCAAGAACTCGATCCATCATCACCAACACGTCATCTAAATCACAGAAGTGATCTTATAAAGCACTTTCCACTGCGAAGTTATACAATACCACATTTTTATATGCACTAAAAAGATCAATTCATACTACCCAAGCAAAAGATTTCGGAAAGCCAAATATTTCATTACGAATAAAATTGAGGAGCAATTTCTTAGTATTAAAAATCACACATATTAAAAATTTTCAATAGTATCGCATTCATTTGCCAATAATTTAATTCACGGAAATCCGACTTAGCGATTACCTTATTACTTCGGCTAAGGTAGGAGAAAATTACGAGTTCAATTAAATTATTCATCACTAATGAAAAATCTCTATCATCTTCAGCAACACAAGCTCATTTAAATTCATTGTTCGTAATTGCATTCCTTATGAGAGATGGGTACACGTCTTCATCAACATTACTTCTTCCATTAAATTTGTTTTGCACCGGACACCAGTACTATAATGTGCAATATTGCGCAATACACTTAGCGTACACCTTAGGCGTTAGCGTAGCGTACAACCGCCTCAAATTAATTTAGTGTTCATTGGATTCTGCGAATGATTTTGTGAATGATTTTACGTGATAGTTACGTCGAAGTCTACAGTAGGTTTCGTCGGGTATTTAATGAACAAAAACAGTTTCTTTTTAACAAATAAACCAATTCGACAGTTGATGGAATAAAACATGATTCCAAAGAGTTATTTCCAGTTTCCAGGAAGTTTAAAGTCAAGCTCTATTTTTATATGTATGATACGAGGTTTTCCCGGCTCATCAGGGGCAGAAAAGGCCCTCGGGTTTTCCACCGGATGATGTTGTCCATGTCTCCCGACGTTTCGAGCAGCGACTCGCAAATTTTCGGAAGATCCCCTGAGGATGATCAGCAAGTCGCTGCTCGAAACGTCGGGAGACATGGTGGAAACCGGTGGAAAATCCGAGAATCTTTTCTGTCTCTTTTTATATTTTTTGTTTTCTTTTCAACGCCAATTGCCTCCGCTATGAGTTCATAAAAGTGATTGTTTTGTTTTACGTAGTACTCTAGAGGCCTTGATGTCAGCGGTGTTACCCAAAGATCGCCAAACATCATCTCGAGCTACGAAAATCAACATATGAGCCTGAAATTAGGATTTCCGCAGCGGATTTCATAACACAATTCTGAGACATTTAGGGCCGTCACTTGGTTTATCTAATTATATCCCCAGTAGACCTAATGCATCTTTAAGTACCTAGAGAATGTTTTGCATGACTCTAGCTAGGAGATGAATGTCGATATACGGCTTCACTACGTAGTAGCATTAAATGTTGCAAGATTGGTGAGAACTAACCGCATCTTTATATGGGCAAGATCTTTAAGTGGCACATAAAACGATGCAACACATAGTGAGGGGAGTTGTGGGTAAAATGACGAAACCATAGCAACCCTTGGATTGGCGTGTGCATACGTGTACCACTCAGGTATTTCGTTGCCTCGTGGGCGTGACTTCACGGAATCGACCAAACATCATGGTATGCAAATAACTTTATAATTCCACATTAATATTTAATATAGTGCGACATAGGTATCGACGTGGTACGTCATCATAGAATATTTATGTCGTCTTCGAATCTAGTGTACCAGATCGCAGATGTACCAGATGTTGAGTCGTAAATGAAGAGGAAAGATTATTATAATCATAGTATTCCACCGATTAAGGTAGGTTTCCATGGAGTACTTAAGAAGTGATCTGGAAGCCTCCCTTTCCTTCCAGCGCTGCCTTCTTCAATTCACTGTACGACCTACTCCCTTTTAATCTATCTAAAAATCCTATTCTTTTCCTTCCCCTCCCTCGTTTCCCTAACATTCTACCACCTCTAACACCATTTTCAACATCCCCTCCCCGCTAAGTACTTCCTCCATCCATACATTCTATCTCCTCCGTACCTCATCTAAAATCTACCTCTCCTCGCCAACCATATCCAGCACTTCATCGTTCCTTTTCCTCTCCGTCCATTTCACCCTCTCCATTCTTCTCCATATCCACATCTCGAATGCCTCCAATCTTCTCTCGTCTTCTTTCCTCAGTGTCCACGTTTCCGCACCGTAGAGAGGTACACTCCAAATCAAACTCTTCACTAACCTTTTCTTTAAACTCTTATATAGCGATCCTCTCAGAAGCTCCTTCCTGTTCATGAACGCCTCCGTTGCTAGTGCAATACGCTTCCTGATGTCCTTGCTACTGTGTCCGTTTTCCTCCAATGTGCTGCCCAAATAGTTAAACTGCTCTACTTGGTCAAGTTTTTCCCCACCTACTTCTATCATGAGTCTCACATTCCTCGCTCGCGATACCTTACAATACCGCATTACCTTAGTCTTCTTGTGGTTAATCCTCATCCCATACTCCTCGCACCGCTCGTCTGATGAAGATGAATAAAACCCGCCCAGAAATAGCAACGCGTCACAATGGAAATCCTATCCTTTCTTTTCCTTCCGCCCACTTCATCCGCGATTCAGCCGTGCAGCACTTATCTTGGCTTAGTTTTAATAGAGCCATGATAAGACATGTGACCTAGTACCGAGACGACAAGCGGTTATGATGTGTTCCTGAGAACGGCTTTGACACTCAAGTGTCCCCGAGATATCCTGCGGCACACGAGGCTCAATTGCCTCCAGGCCCTTGCTCATATAAATATCCGAGAGGGAGAATTTTGAGATGCACGACATATCTGAGATACTACGACTCCCCCAATTATCACCTCGCCTCACTGTTCCACAACGGATTAAAATACGGGCATTTGCTGCAATTCATTCTAGGATTTCAGCGCCAGCAGCGTTTGATGGTTTAATAGAATTGAGAGTGTGAGAAGCCAAATGGTACAAGTGATTTATTTCTCAAAAGAGGTAGGTAAAGTTAATTGTTAGAAGAAATACTCAAAAATTGTTCGCCAAGGGATACGAGTGCGTCTCAGTTCTGGGCTGACATCGAGCGGAAAATAGAATGCACTCCTAAAATATCTAGTTGATGTCATTTTTTTCTTTGCCTAATTTCTGAACCTAACTCTGTATTGAAAAAAAGAAATCACTTGTACCCCTTGGCTTCCAACCGACTCATTTCAACAATGTAACAATCGGGTCATCAAATTACCCTCGTCCGTCCTTGTATTTTCGTTTGTGACCTTGGAGATGATTCACTTAATTTGTGAGTGAGAGTGTGTGTACTTGATTTCTTGTGAGTGTGTTTGTGCGAATAACCAGGCATCCCTCACTGTGTTCCATCAGCCCTGTGAAGGTCAGCATTCTTAGCGGTTTCACTTTCAGCGGTTAGTTCCCATTATTATTATAGTATTCTACCGATTAAGGTAGGTTTCCATGGAGTATTCAAGAAGTGATCTGGGAGCCTCCCTTTCCTTCCAGCGCTGCATTCTTCAATTCACTTTATTGCCTAATCCCTTTCAATCTATCTAAAAATCCTATTCTTTTCCTTCCCCTCCCTCGTTTCCCTAACATTCTACCATCTCTAACACCATTTTCAACATCTCCTTCCCGCTAAGTATTCGCTCCATCCATACATTCTGTCTCCTCCGTACCTCATCTAAAAGCTGTCTCTCCTCGCCAACCATATCCAGCACTTCATCGTTACTTTTCCTCTCCGTCCATTTCACCCTTTCCATTATTCTACATACCCACATTCCGAATGTCTCCAATCTTCTCTCGTCTTCTTTCCTCATTGTCCACGTTTCCGCACCGTAGAGAGCTACACTCCAATTCAGACTCTTCGCTAACCTTTTCTTTAAACTCTTACATAGTGATCCTCTCAGAAGCTCCTTCCTGTTCATGAACGCCTCCTTTGCTAGTGCAATGTGCTAGTCGCTTCCTGATGTCCTTGCTACTGCGTCCGTTTTCCTCTAACGTGCTGCCCAAATAGTTAAATTTCTCAAGCTGCTCAAGTTTTTCCCCACCTACTTTTATCTTGAGTCTCACATTCCTCGCTCACGATGTTACTTCCCATAAACCCCAATAGAGAATACTATCAGGGTTGTGATTGTGCATTTGCGGTGATCACTGGTGAGGAGGTAACTCTCCCGCAAACAACCACAGGAGGGTATTCTGGTGGAGAGGCTGTATTTGGTCACTGTGTTGGATTTTCCTGGTAAACGAGTAAATTTGATATCTTGATACTAATTTTTTACGGCTACTGGAAAACTTCATTCATTTGTAAAATGTTCAAAAACTTTTATTGACGACTGTAATATAGGTTGAATGATAAAGAGAACCGTTATTCTCCGTTTCCCGATTCGTCGCCTATTTCTCGAGCAAATTTTAGCGAAGAATAGACGTTCTAAACCCTTTCGCAGGTAAGTTGATGACGTCACGCGCTCCTGATACGCAGGTCACCGCTTCTTGTTACGCCTGTTACGCCTTGTGAGTTTCATGGCTGATTATACTCTATATGTGAGAGGTTTCTCTCCTTAATGAGCAATTCCACCTCGACGAGTAAATTGAAAATCATATATACGCGAAAGAATTGTGTGTAGCTCATATACGTCTCCGTACGCCTCATGCATCTTGTACGTAAATTTAAATCGAATTATTTATAACCATCAACTTCTTTCTAATGTTTAGTTTTTAAATAGGCTAGATATATTGTTATAACATTCATCTAAAATTTCCTTCCATTCTTGGAGTTTGAATTTTTTTCCAAATTTTTAATGAAGTTTCATAAAGATCATTCCGAGAACTAAATAAATTTATTTTTCGATAAAATTAAGGCGCGGTACCGGGCTAATTGATAGATAACTTGAATATTTGTAAGGAAATGGGTGTATACAACATTTATTCCTGAGAAACCCTTAATAATCTGATCAAATTTGACTCCAATCTTCTTTATAACACCTTTCGTCGCACGAATTACACGCAGAATTTACTTCGCCGGCAGATTTTCACACGTTTCTAGCTAGTCGTGCGATTTGCCGAGCAAAAAATATCTCATTATCTTAGGCCAAGTGCTTTGGGATCCCAGGGTAATGCACTCTAACAGGGGTAATCAGGGTTCGCTCGTTTTATAGATTCAGTGTCATAAAACGTTTCGGGATTTCTAAGCAAAGCTGCGACTTTCATTCTCATAGCAAGCTTCTGAGTCGGGTTTTTGCTATATTTCCTCTTGTTTCACATCAGCACTCCTTTTTACTGCAAATAAAGCTTAAAGGCAATATTTTCTCAGTAAGGCAATAAACTCAGTGTCACTGACTTCATTAACTAGATCTTAATATCTCTAATAAATTTACGGTACTTCATTGTTCATTATTTATTCTGTTTTGACCGCGTCAAAAACAAAATATCAATAAATACTGGCGTAATTATGGCTTTCATTGCGATCAAAATCCGATGTAGGCGTATCCCGAAATGCAACAACGGATATATAAATTGAGAGCTAGCAATAATTTTCCATAAATGTTTATCTTTCACTCCTGGATACATTTTGTACCGTCTTCAAAATGATAACGGGTGGAATCGCAGAATGAATTTATGGGTTATTATTGGGGATTTTATGTCATTAACGACTATCTTCTTTTTAAAGAAGGAACAAAGGCCTCAAAAGACGTCCAATTGTTCAAAGATCTATTATCGCAAGCTTCCCAAGCATACAATACAGAACATAAATGGAATTGATGGTAAATTCGAAACTGGCGTAAAAATAAATGTTGAGCCGTTGTACCCAAGTGAATGGAACACCTTCATCGATTGATCAGCTAAACCAAAAATACTAGGTACATTAGAGATGAAGCTCAATTTAATTCCCTCATTTCGGTAATTACCTACACCATGAGTGAATATCCAGGTATATATCCTTTCATTTAATAGTAACTACTGCGTATAGACTTATTCATCTTTATAAAGTTATACATCACTTATTATCACAGGCGAGGACATTATAGACATATAATCGCACAACCCATTTGCAGTGATATTCAACAATCTTAAGATCAATGTATCATTAAGTCAATTAAATGGTTCCGATCACCATCAAGATGCCATGTACAAACGCCCAATGAAAAATGTTGTATCACAAAAAACATTTACGACGAAAACCACTTTTACAAAACAAAATATTAAGTTATTATAGGTCATAATTCATGTTTACTCAATTGCAATGCATATAATTTTTTCCAACAAATATTCCAAAGATAAAAAAAGAAAAAAATAACTATTTACATAAAGGACCGTCATAATACGTGAGTGATGAACAACGAAAAACATAAAATCGCTTCTATAAACAATCTTAGCGTAAAACAGGATTTGTGGACAACTTTAGTACATTATTTCAGATGGTTAGTACATCAATAACATTGTAATGTTAACAAATGTTTAAGTAATTCGACGTAAATTTGAGTTGGCGCAAATCCCAGCTTATATTACAATCTCAATTATATGAAGTCAAATGCATGGGTAAAAGAAACGATTTTGCTCATCAAGAAAGCAATTTTCACCAGCTCAGAAAACCAATGTAATAAATCTTTTAAACATCAACGGGTAATGCTATTCGAAAACGCTCACGTTCGTGGAGACGACGCGACGGCCTCAAAGGAGCGATTTTCTACCTCGAGTCTTAAGTCATAAAAGACACATTTCGATGGTAAATACATACACATAATAGCATTGAGGGCTGCCCCACTCATCACCAATGCATCGGAAATGTAATAAAAGCGGCTTGAAAAAAAATACCTAGGTCACGCTTCTACCCCCGTTAGAACAATTTATTGAAAAGGAAACTTTCCTCTGTCGTTTCTGAAAATTGTTCCGCGATGAATATTTAATCGCGGACCTCGGCCGCTCGTTAAGATCGTAAGCGATTTAACTATTTTTTACGTACGAGTGATCTCTTATGAGATAATCCGATTCTGATTATCTCATGAATTGTTCATTTGGGCTTACTTTTCAAGGACATAATTCAAATGTTCTCGGCCTCATTAAGGAAAGCGGAACCAAATGTATGCAGTGAAAAAGCATGCCAAGGCAGGGAAAGAAAGGAAAAACTCGAAATTTTACAGGAAAATTCTCTGCCGCCCAGTGAAAAAATTGCTTATCATTTTCTCGAGTTTTGCCTCCACATACATATACGAGAGGTTCAACTCTTCGTCATGTGAGTAATACTTGTGGTCAAAAAACATCACCGATTTCTACACACAGCTTACTGCTCAAAGAGAATTGTTGTGTCGTGCAACCTGCATTGAGACACATCTCTTTTCGGAGACAGTTTAATATTCCCTAGCAGATATTTTTCAACTCAACATGTCGCGACATTTTTCCACAAACCCTCATAATTGCTACGATTTCCTCTATAATGAACTCATGAATTTTCAAGGGAATCGTGTCACAGGGCAAAAAGGAAAAAATAACAAGCGTAACTGGTGATCAGCAAAATTTTCAACCTCTATAAGGATGCTTAATTTGTAAAATTAGATACATTCACTGTTATTAAATTCATTATTGAGAATTTCATATTTAGAAAAAATCATATACATGCATTAAGAGTAGAAATAAGTGCCTTTGAGTTACCTCAGATTCCTGAAAAAACTTTTTCCACTAAAAGGCAATAATAAAACACAGACATCCTCTGTTTTGATCACGTCTTACTTACGATGCATATCTATGATGTTGCTCACATTCATTTAAGTCGAATATAGGAAGGTTTTGATATTTTCAACTACTTACCCAAATGTATTAAAAAGATAAATATAAGATAAGATACTTGGCAAATGCAATAAAAATATGCAGTTTCAGGTTCTACACTCACGATTAGGCAATTAAATGTATTACATTCACACTAATGACAGTAAACATGTACCTACTCAATCACCTAAATAAAAATACATGACAATACACACAACTAGAGCACTCCGACAGCCAAACGTCAGCGTTTTTTATCAAAACTTTGACCTGGGAATCGTATATAAACTATGACGGATTTATTTTAAGACAAGTTTAGGATTATGACGCAACTCCACAAATTCATTCCTGGTGAAAACTCATTTACCGTCCAACTCTGTTTATACCCTAGTAACAGAGGTAGGAGGATGGAAAATATAATCCACGGAACCCTTACAGGATCTAGGGCGCCACAAAAACCTGCAATACTCCGTGGAAGGATTGGTTTATAGCGTTTGGCTCACGTAGATGCCATTATAACCTTGCTTAGAGCGGAAGATCGCTTTGACGACGCCACCATAGGTAGCCAACGTTATGCCAGTGGCGGCTTGCCATTAAGGACTCTCGGACGCCGCCCCTCCCAATGATTTGAGAAAGGAAAAAAATGAAATACCCATTCAATTATAATTATGCAACTAATTAACCAAAGTGTTTTTTCAATCGGAAACATCGAAAATGTAGGAAAAACACGCAAAAATAGCGCGAGAAGTTCGCATTTGTAGTCGCGGGGGGCGCTGGCCAGAACGTCCCTATCCATCGCCATGCTGTTACATGATGAGTGGTAATGGTGGGGGCTGCTGGTGCTATGACGCGTCCAAGCTTGTGCCTTATGGAAGTCTTGGGACGCCGCCCGGGCATGCGCAGAGTGACGTATCTAGTGAGATGATATCGCCGCGCTGGCCGGCGGCCGCATAATCTAGCATCTACTCTTGGTGTTGCAGCGTTGCAGAATACCTTGTTTTGGTGACCAGTTGACTTATTATGTGTTAATTATTTTAATGTAAATAGGCCTAGTTGTAGTTGAGTTAATCGAGTTAGTGATTGTTAGTGTTTTAGTGTTAGTGATTGTTTTGTGTGTTTGTGGTCTCTAGATTGCCTTAAAAACTCACTAAAATACTAAAAATATTCAAAACTTTTGACCCCACGGTGGGGTGAGCCCCCCCCCAGCATTTGACTCACGAGCCGCTACTGTGTTATACACCCCCGGTTTCACCAAATACTAGCCTCCTGCCCTAAAGCATACGTCTCCACAGACACTATCCGACCGCATAAGTCCCTCATATCTTATAGGAAAAAGAGCGGGAACCCAAAACTTCATATCTCTCCCGAAAAACCTCACGCTTACTTTATTTCTCCCGCAAGAAAGCGATCAAAGAGGCACGCTTTATCTCTCCTAACACGACGCCGACTGTGGCGCCATGCATAATGCTGCGGCCGGTCGTCGGACGAAGAGGTGGCGTGCTTCGTTTTTATTTTCTCATTTTTTTGGGTGCGGGCGGGGGATGAACTTACATGCATCTCCCCTGATTCTGTTTTGTTTCTGTCCGAGCGTTGGCGACGAGGTAGGTGTGCGGTACAAGCCGATGTTACTCCCGAGAAAAAAAGTGGCTTGTTTTTGAGGCCGCGGTGAAAGTCGGAACTAAGTGGCAGCACCTGTACTAAACCCTGGCAGACGTCGTTATGCCATTGAAACCCGTGCAAATTAAGGAAACATTTGTGGAGAATATGTTGGATTCCAGAGAAATAAGGTCAAATCTTATTATTTTAAATTCAATAACCATTCTTTCATGTGAACTGTAAGAGCTTACGCAGGGATTCTAACAATCCTGTACATTAATATTGCGAATTATATGCCGGTATTTCTTTCCCTTAGACTACAAACTTGTAACTGCTAAGTACGCCTTGAAGCAATGGAATAAATACTGGAAATTATCTACGACATTAGCGAAAGGATTCTCATCACAGTACGCTGGTGTTTGCGTAAATGAGGCGAGTCATAAACTAAATATTTGTCACAACAGATGCACAGAACAAATTTCTTAGGCTAGGAAATGTAAGAGAGTTATACTAAAAATAAATTCATTATATCTATCTTATTTAAGGTTTGGTTCAAAATGAAAAGAAGTAAATACCCTCCGCATTCAGGTGCGGTACGTGCAAACAAAAGTGAAGCGGTGGCCACTTGGCATTCCCAGTGCTGCCAACCCTCCCTAAAAACAGCCGAAGCGTTCATCCCGCCCTTGTTGAATATTTCACACGGGACAAGGATGATGACGAAGGAGTGAAGGAAAGAGACGAATGTTATGAGAAGCGCGGAGATGATAAAGAGGACAACAGTGGATGGGGAGGGAGAGAGAGACATACACGAATTGCGAGAGACGGAATGACGCATGGCCTTATCTCTTCTGCTGAAACTGTAACGCCCGAGAGTGTCCTTCAGAATGCGACCCCTCCGCCATGAAAGTGACTGCTAGGATGACGGTTTGGAGTGAAGGCCTGCTTTTGAGGGAATCGTTCCCAGAGGGCCAACGAATCTCCTCAAAAGAAGCCATGAAACATGAGTATCACCCACGGCTCGTGCTGGAATATTTATTGAGGAACAATGCCTTTGTTTATTATTTTAATCCAACATTATTTTCTAATGCACTCTACCGATGAAAGTAGGCTTACACTGCGTATTTTGCAAACCACCGAGGAGATTGCCCATACAAAATGGAATCCCCCTCTTCAATTCACAGCAAGGATTAATATCTTACATTCCATCTAGAGCAAACCTATTTTCTTCCTCCCATTTTTCCTCTTACGTAACATTCAATCTTCTAGCATGACTTCTATAAACGCCTCCCCTATCAGTACTCGTCCAATCCGAAGGCGCTGCCTCTTCTAGAAGTATTTCTCCTCACCCTCCAAGTCTATTTTTAAGCAGCATTTCGCCATTCCTTCACCTGTACAGTCAACTTCACCTTCTCATTCTCCTCCACACCCACATCTCGAAAGTCTCTAGTCTTCCATCGTCCTCTTTCCATAGAAAACACGTTTCCGCTCCGTTTACCTTCCCCGTCTTTTTTAAATATTCTTCATTTCTGAACTGACAAACAAGAAAATTACGTTACCGATTTAAGGATCTGTCACATTGGGTATTTTCCTAAGCCACACTTACACAGAAGCACGTGTACTTGTATCGCGTTTGAACGCGATCTCCTCAGTTACTGCACCGCCTTGGAAGTGTCGAGAACTAGTGCTGTAGTGACCAAGCACATTCACTGTTTTTTGAAGTTTGTTTCTGGCTGGCTGTTGAGCGACCTTCGTGAGGCGTTTGAGTGCTATTTCCCTTGCATCAATATAAATTTGCTAGGCTGTAGATCGGAAAGATCTTGTTTAAAGTATATTTCTAAAGAAGACACCGAGCCGTTGACAAACATCTCAATAAGTAAGTTGAACTTCAATAGGGTGGTTTCCTATTATTTTCTATTGCATAAATCGAAAGATTATTACTCCTGGAGTACGCATTTCACACTTTAAGATTTTTAAATGACGATATCTATTTTTAAAGCGCTCGAAAACGCGACGGCTAAGTATGAATGATGGGAAAAGCCCGTGTGACGTCAGTCTGGTTCCCTCTGCCGCATTGTGAGGTGACCTTGGGGCGAGGCTTTGAGCGCTGATACGATGAAGACTGCTAGCAGGTAGCAGAGTACCCTGCTAGCAGGTAGCGCTTGGATTAAATAAGGATTATTAATACCTTATCAAACGAAGAAAACTTTCAGACCGTAGGCAGTTTTAATAGGTGATTATTAAGAGATATTTCCCTGAGCTCTGTGCCTCATGCATGCATTGGTAGCCTCAGACAATGTAAAACTCCTATCAACTCGTATAGACACTAGGTCCCTGTGACGTCACGTGGAGTGGCATCGCATGGGCGCCAATCTGGCCTTTTTCAAATGAGGTTAAAATTGAGCGTTGCCATTCGTCTAAACTGGGATTTCTGAAACCAAATAATTTGTATATTATGAATACACTAATGGTGGGTAACGAATCGCAACCAATGCTTTTCGTTTTCTTTGGTGAAGGAAACTACCCTATTATTGTGTTGCTAAGTGGGCAGAAAATAGTGATAAGTGTTCATACATTGCCAATGCGAGCGTGGACGATGGGGGAAGAGGAAAACATTTATTTGTCTTGTTTCGTCGTCCTGCCTCTTAGCTGAACTTAGCTGAAGGGAATGAGGGGTTGGAAAGGAAGAGGAGATAGGGAGCGAGTTGGGATTATGACTTCGTGACCGGAGCGACAGGAAGATGGGACACACGAGTAAGACAGGCTATTAGGGGCCGCGGAAACGTTGGAAGTGGACGAGAGTGTGGAGGGAAAGAGGGGAAGTGCATTGAAGGTTTCACCTCAGAGGTCACGGGGCGGAACGAAAAACGAGAAATAAATGACAGAAGCAAAACAGCGCAACTGGCGCTCAGCAAAATTTTCAACCTCTATAAGGATGCTAAATTTGTAAAAGCAGATACATTCACTGCTATTTAATTCATTATTGAGAATTTCATATTTAGAAATAATCATATACATACATTAAGAGTAGTCATAAGTGCCTTAGAGTTCCCTCAGATCCTTGAAAAAACTTTTTTCACTAAAAGGCAATAAGAAAACACAGACATCTTCTGTTATGATCACATATTACTTCCTATCTATGATGATATCTATGATGTTACTCACATTCATTTAAGTCGAATACAGGAAGGTTTTGATATTTTCAACTACCCAAATGTATTAAAAAGATAAATATAAGATAAGATACTTGGCAAATGCAATTAAAATATGCAGTTTCAGTTCCTACACTCATGATTAGGAAATAAAATGTATTACATTCACCCTAATGACAGTGAACGTGTACCTACTCGATCACCTAAATAAAAAAACATGACAATACACACAACTAGTGCTCTCTGACAGCCAAACGCAAGCGTTTTTTATCAAAACTTTCACCAGGGAACAGGTTTCTCCCTCCATTTCCTCACGAGAATACCATTAACAGCAGTTCATTGTAAACATTTACTACAACCTACAATGCAGAAGATAGTCGCAGAGAACTTTTAAGGGTAGCTGTATTTTTTTTCATGGCGAATGTGAAATAATCGCAGTATTTAAGTTTATTTGTAGTGTTCAAAGTTTGCTAATCATTTACTAAATAGCACGACATATGTCTTGAGCACACTAAAAGATGCAAATATGACGCACCCCATAATACAGCTAATTTTCGTATGAAGGGCAATAACAACATTTTTTCGTCCGGAAGTGGAACAAAATATGACGAGCAACGGTAGGCCATCGGATAAAAATTCACGTCAATCGCTTCATTATTAAATGTATTCCACCTCCCCAAATTGAGCTCCCATCTTAATTCCCATTGATGCTATACCCCTTTCATTGTATTACATCGTACTAAAGTCTTTAAAAAAAGTTTTTTTTAATCCGCGAAATTCTTGATATTGGCTAAACAACTGTGATAAATCAAGAATTAAAATTAAGTAATTAAAAAAATTCTTCTCATAAGAGGCCGCAAACCCACCACCGTGAAAAAAGCCACACACAAATGTAGCAAAAATAAAAAAATACTCCATTGATATTCTAAAAGATCATAAGCTTTCCCGGCGTATACGCTTGATAAAATCTTCTCGGGTTTGCCACCGGGCAAGGCAACGTTTTTCATCAAAAAGTTTACCTTAAAATAAGATTTCCCGACGAATACTATGACAATCTGTTTCCCAAAATGGAGGAGAGGTCCAATTCTCAACACAGGCAATCCATGGCTTAAAGATGTGAACTTCAATTAAAGTTATCCCCTTTTGAATCGCCACCAAACAAAAAAACACCACGAATTGAAGAGCGTAGACGTCCACACTGAGTGAGTGGACACGAGTGGGCACGAGAATTGCGTGTCTTGCATTGAGGGCGAGGCGGAGGGAAGACGTAGGTTGGAGTCGAGGATGAGGAGAATGGAAGCAAAAAGAATACATGAGTGATTGGGACCTGGCGTGACTAGCAGCGGAGAGCGGCAGACTTTCAAGGGATTAAGAGAGGAAATTGCATGCGGCCCCCTCACCCCCACAAACTCTCCGAGTGAAAATGGTGGGGTTACAAAGGGAGACGTTTGAGAATAAGGAGAGCGGATCGGAGGGACTTAATAATCCAGAGCGGAAGAAAATAACCACTTGGAATAAATGAATCACCTCACTTGTGAAGCAAAAATGCTCTTCAAAATTTAAAAAACCGTATCCACGATAGTCCATGGAGTTGCTTCAGCACTCATACCAATGAAAACAACTTAAGTGTTGAGTCCGCACTTCACTTGAATCCGACCTAAGCTTCAGCAAAGCATGCCCCTACCATCATGCCACAACCTCACCTTCAAATCGACGAAGGCGCGAATTCTATCGCCGTTTCGGTTGGGACCACATACACTCACCCTCACAACACAGTTTGAAATAGAAATTCAATTATTGCGCATGTTTTTGCTTAATAAGTTTTTTTTAATTGGCATGTGTGAAAAACGAAACCTACAAAAATATATTTTTTAGATGCGTGGAATTATCTGCTTCATATGTTTGGAGAAAAGCATTTTACAATATGCAATTTCGTCAATGATGGTGGTCGCTTTCGGGAAATGCAGCGTAGGTAATATTATCTGCTCGACGTTTCACTCCCCCGAGATAAAATAATATCCATTAGCAAAGAAGAAGGAATATGTCGTAGAATATTTGGTAACAAGATTTCGACTGAATAAAATCAATCGTACCAAAAATATTCTGACGCGCTCTATGCGAAGAATTTTTTCCCGAAATACCTGAGAAAGTGGAATCAAAGCTCGAGGACAGATGAGCATTTCAAAGAGACGTTCAAAAGCTGGTTGCAGAAGGAATTGAAATTCCCTCCATAAGTATATCAATCTCACATCTTGTGAGTGCAAATGATTACCATGCATGCACAGTTGACGAATACGTGCAATGTGTAAAAATAATCATTAATTAATCTCAATCATCATACTTTTAACGGTGCAGTTTTAATTTAGGATTTCATTTCAGACAAGAAATTACGTGTAAGTTTAAAATTATTATAAATTAGTACTGTGGTAGTTACCTTCCCCGGAAGTGACCTTCCCCTCCAAACAACCCCAACCGAGGTCACGCCACGCCCTCCTCTTCCGGTCGCATTACGTATTATTAAATGACTAAAAACCACGTCATTATCTTCTGTTTACCTCTAAAAATCATTGAGTTCTAAGATTCAACTCTCTAACATTCTTGATATTGAAAAAAGTATGATAACATTATTACTGATAGAATGATGACCATATCCAAGACTTTCTGTGACATAGTACGATTTTTCAATGGTCTTTGAGGCAGTAGACATAAAAACATATATATTGCACTATTAATTATTTCTAAATTAACAAATTCTTTACAAAAAAGGATAGTTCCTCGTTCAAGTAAAAACTCACCACAGCCAGAGGAAAAATCATTTCAAATGGCAAAGTGACTGCGTAGAATGAATGTCTCATTACCTGAAATAGGAGAAAACGCAATTAAAATACAATTAAACGGATTAGATTAATGACTCAATAATCAATTTCTATCGTGTAACGACCACCAAAACTTTCAGAAGATGGAATATTAACCTAAATATCTTAAATAGACAAATTGAAAATTATAGAAGTCCCCACATGAGTTGCAAATGAATCGGTCACTTCAGTTTCTTCCACCGACCTACTTTCTGTGGATCGATTTCCATGTGGAAAAATTTTCGTTACCGTTTAGTTAATGCAATTCAACTTCCACAAAGTTAGGCCAGATAACCACAAAAAGTAAGCACCGATAACTTTTAAAAAATTATATCAATGACGCCTCTCCGTCCGTGGATGGGAAAAACTAAAGTCACCGACATTTTTAATTGTCCACTTTCATTCTAGCATCCCTAATGCTATTTAATTTAAAGATAAAACCATGCGTAGTTAGAAGTCATTTCTATTCAGCGAAGAAGAAAGTGTGGTCACTTATTCAATACGAAAAAAGTCTGAATGAGGATTAACCATTAAACTTTCCACTCTTAATCGTTCAATCCCACTCTAACAACAAAAAATGACAACCTTGTACGCCCTGAAATATGAGCCTTGAAGTTCGACTCAATCTGCATATAGGCCACGAGGATGAATGCATGTATATTCACGCTATCCGTCGCCTGATTTCCATATCGCCATTAATTCCTAGGACGTAAGGTGGGCTCACGGAGCCATTTCGTTCCTTCATAGCAGGGCGTTAAAGAGATTCCTTCGTCGGAGGATTAAGAATCGGGAAGAGAGGGCTAAGGCAGGGGAGGCGGCGGGATGAAGGCGGAAGACTCAGGCAGCGCTGCGGAAGCGACAATGGACGGGGGAAGTCGACGGGAGGGTGCGCGGGTGTTGAAGTCCCGAAATGACGCATTAAATTCCAGGGAGGGAGAGAGAAGATACTAGCTGAAGCATCTAGGAAAGATTAGAACTCGTTCAACACCCTTTCTGTACTGGGTGGAGAAAATTATGTCTCGAAATTTTAACCCAGGGATGCTGATGCCAGTATGAACCAATATTACCAATTGAGTTTAAATCGAAAACGCACCACTCTTTTAGTACAGGAACTTTGAGTCAAGCGTTCCAATTGGCCCCGTTTGCCGGATGCTGTGGACAACTCGTGACTTGGAATGCCAGTCTATGATGGAGTGGAGAGGAGAGGATTACCTCAAAAATAACATCTGTACTACAATGAGCGTTCACCAAATGATTGCCTACACATGTATAATACATCCGCAGATGCTATTTCGACCAATTCGGGCCGATATGACTATTGCTGCCGTCTTGACGCACTTTATCTCACCCAAAAAGTCTGCTCCACTTCCTGCTCTGCTCAAAATCCTCCTCTCTTTTCAAATTGACGGAGGTAATCCAAAATTTATCTCATTGTATTCTAAAGAGAGGGAAGAAAAAATTGTGAAATTCTAGGGTAATCTTAGAAGTCTCTACGAATTCCTTCTAAGAAGGACGAGGAAGGTATAAAAAGGACGATTAATGCATGCTTTCTATACAATCCATCGAATAAAGGAGAAGGCATCCATTCCCCGACAATAGGCTACTTAAGGCCATTTATGACCACTCCGTGACACTTTAAGTCCCCGCGTTACATGGTGAATTTTGAAAATGGGAGGATATTACTCGGAACAGTAGGTCAACTTAATTCCACGGACTATTGTGAAGAGCTGCATTAATGAAGGTCATATGGCACCAACTTTGAAACATAGAGAAAAAAATGGATTTAAATTCATTCAAAAAGTAGTTTTTTGGTCCTAGGTACGTTTTCACGAGTAAGTAGCTTGCTCACCCGTAATTGCCATTTTCTTCAAACGCATAATCGTTCACCACTTCCCTATTACTCTTGCGTTCCTTTCCCCTACTTGCTGAGGTTTAATCCGCGAAATGAATAAGATTAAATGGAAGCATCGCGATTCGTCAAAAACTGTAATAGGTGAACACCTAGACCTACGCAGCTTCTACATGAATTAGTGACGAAGAACCTAGTAAAACAAAAACAGAAGTTAGAGAAACGAGATGGCATGATGCACGGATTTATCCGCTAATAAACGCGAGTTAATAATTAAAAAATATAAGTTGTCTAAAGCCGCCACGAAGGAAGCGTTCAGGAGTGCATTCACGAATTTTAAAAGAAATACACTTGTAGAGCAGTTACGGCATAACCCAAAAGCATTTTGGTCTTATGTTAGGGAAGTTCAAGGTAAAATAACTACCGTACGTTCGCTGAGAAACGATAATGAAGTTGTGTTGACAAACAGTTTAGATAAAGCCATTAAATAAAATTCCTACTTCAAAAGCATGTTCACCGAGCCTCCTGAGAACTCATCCGAGACAGTTGACAATCCCTGCATACGAACGATGCCGCCTCTTGACACTAGTGCGCACGGAATAGAATATTTATGGAAATAGCTCAGTCCAAATAAATCACTTGATCCAGATGTAATCCCCTTTCGCGTATACTGAGAACTAGCCTCAGAAATCGCCCCCTACTTGCAGTAAATATTCAGTAAATCCATCAAGCAACACGACCTACCTATTGACAGGAAAATTGCTTATATAACGCCAATATTCAAAAGCGGAGACATGGAACAGGCTTCCAATTCCAGACCGATATCTTTAACGTCTATCTCATGCAAGTCCTTGAACATATAGTAGTCAGCTCAGTAATGAAACACCTAGACGCGCAAAACTTGTAAATGAGAACTCTACATGGATTAAGGAAAAGTAGATCATGCTAAACCCAGTTAGCGCTTTTCGCCCACGATATTTTAGTCTCCAGAGAGGACAAAATTCCCGTAGACGTGATTTTTCTTTTTTTCAAAAAGCATTTGATAAAGTACCCCACGGAAAGTTAGTGATAAAACTGAAATCTTACGGCCTGGATGAAGATGTAATTTCCTGGATGAGAAAACTTTGGAGCGACCGCGTGCAAAGAGTAGTATTAAGGCCGTTTTGCACGGGGCACGGAATTGCGCAGGTTAGAGCCGCATTAATTTCTAAAACGGCATGGAATTACGCGAATGCATGAACGAAATAAGAACAGGGGCTATTTTGGCGTCTCGCATCCACGCATTCTCGCATGTATTCTAGCAATTCACCGCTTTGCACGACGCAACTTTGATTGCGCCTTCGCACGTACGTCAGATTGCGCAATTCCGTGTACCGTGGAAAACGGCCTTCTGACGGTGCGGTCGCCAACGAAGGTAGAGTCACTTCTGGCGTCCCTCAGGGTAGTGTCATAGGCCCAATCCTATTCCTTCTTTACATAAACGACATTGGCGAAGTAGTACACCGTTAGCTACGATTATTTGCAGAGGGCGCTGTAGTTTACAGGGAAACCCGTTCCAGCAAAGATAGGGATGAACTAATGAACGACCTTGCTGCTATCCAAGCGTCGTGCGATGCATGGCAGTTAGAATTAAATTTTAAAAATGCGTCGTAATGAATTTCTGGAAGAAGAATAACTTATTTATTTATTTATTTATTTGCAATAAACCCAAAAACAGTACATGAGACCTTTTACATTGGATTTTTAAACAAATGGATAAATAAGAAAGTGGAACAAGAAACAACGACAAAAAAAAAATAAAACTTGATTAAATACACTCAGATATACATAATACTCCACTTCTATGAACGCCTCATCCGCTCATATGCTATTTGGGAAGGGTGGACAAAGAAAGAGGGAATTAAAGAGGAAGTTTCCTGATGGCGGTCGTAAATGATGACATTGATGATGTTATGTCAACAGAAGGAGCTTTGATGGAATTGTAGGTAAGAGGTAGCCGGTAGGTAAGGGATCTCTGGGTCACTGATAAACGGTGGAGAGGTAGATGGAAAAGAGATGAGTTCCGTGTTTTACGGGAAGGGACACGGAGGGAGAACATTGAAAGAATGTCGTTAGACCTGAAATGGCCATTCATGATTCGGTGGAAAAACCTGAGATCACTTAGAGTACGTCTTCGCCCTAAGGGCACTATGTCAAGTTGAGAGAGGAGATCATCAGCAGTGAGATTACGGAGGGAAGGGTTACGGTTTTTCACGATGTTTACGAAGAAATTAACAGGTCTATTAAGAATTTTGAGATTTGAGGGACAGGCTGAAGACCATATGGGCGAACAATAATCAATAAGTGGAAGAACACATCCGGAAAAGACAGATTTCAGAGCTAAAGGACTCCGTATTTCTGTAAATCTGTACAAAAGTCCAACTAGAGCCATCGCTTTGGTAGATATGTGCTTAAGGTACTTCCTACAACGTAACTATATAATTCACTAAACTAGAAATTATAGAATCCGTGAAATATCTAGGTGTTACTCTCAATAATGATCTATCGTGGAACAAGCATATTCGGGAAGTAATAGGTCAAGCTAATCGTAAATTGGGTTTTGTTAAAAGAATATTAGGAAGGTTGGACGACAGAGTGAGAGAAATTAGCTACTTCTCCTTCGTTAGACCCCTTTTAGAATACGCTGCCAGTGTTTGGGACCCTCATGAAAAAGGCTTAATAACAGAGCAAAGGCTTAATATGCGAGCAAAGAAGAGCTAACAGGTACGTGAAAGGTCGTTACGATAGTCTTGTTAGTGTAACTGACCTCTTAGATAAACTCGGATGGGAATCTCTGTCAGACCGTAGATTAAAAAATAGACTTAACTTTTTAGATAAGTTCAAGAGCAGTGTCTTTTCTAACGAAGTTAGCCATATCTTACGAACGCCAACATACTACGGAAGATCAGATCATATAAATAAAATAAGAGAGATAGACCGCATAACAGACAGATTCAGAATGTCTTTTTCTCCACGATCGATAAGAGATTGCAACGGCGGCGTTAGAACTCACAAATAGATTAGATGACTTGTAATGTAGCCTGCAGACTTATGTAAACTTAATGTATGTTTTTGCTGAATTTTCTTATTATCTCCAACAGCATGTTTTGTGTGCTCCTACTTCAATGGAAGAAAACCTTAATGAGTTGTTGGCAAGTTTTTCCTTTGAATGAATGCGGTAGTATAATTTGTTAGTGTGGCCAGGCCTCGATGGCGGCGGGGATAAGTCCTCGCCCAACATACAAGAGGTCGCGGGTTCGCGTCCCACCTGAATAGGTTGTGTAACGTCGTGTCCATGATGTTCGGCGTGATTGATTATGCATTTATGTTTGAATTGTATTTTTATTTGTATGCGTATTTGTGTTTGTATTGATGGTTAGGAGTTGAGGGCGCTATGGTGATGGGAGAGTAAACAGCGCATTGTTAGTAAGAGAGCCATTTTGGATGAAGAAGATCTAAAGATTATAAATTATTATGTTTGAGAAGAAAAAAAAAGTTGCGACATCACAGTTGCCCCTTCCAGGACATGGGTGGGTGATCGTCAGTTGTTAATTGTTCAAACTCCCGATGTAAAGTCCTCAGTGCGCTGTTTTCGGGGGTAATTGAAATAAATAAAAAATAAATGGTATGCGTAACGTTTTTTGTACCGTGTGGTGTGCATGTGGGAATCCTATTGAATGATGTATGCTGGTGATTGATCACCCCCTTCCAAACACCCTAGAGGTGGCTCACATGGTATGGTGTCGATGTATATTTTGTTGGGAGCAACTAGAAAAGCCTAAGTGCTAGGCTTAGATTGCATGGGCAATTATGAGCAGATTCCCTCTGAGTTACACGAAGTACATCATCTTTAGACCTCGTTATACTTGCAGGTCCGACAGAAAAGATAAATAATGAAGATGTTCAGCCAAAAAGATAGGTATGGGAAATTCTCATTACCTCAATAATAAGGCACTTACATAAAAGATAGGCTGAACTCGAATCACCCGGCCAACGCACACCTTAAATTTTTTTACCACGAGTACATGTTGATGCCTACTGGGCTCAACCCTCCCGCCACAGGCCTTCTGACGGCCAGCGGGGTTGTGTGAATTGCATATTAATATCGCAGTCCTTGAGGTGCAATTATTGTCCTGCAAATCACATGACATTCAAGGTTAGGTCCCCAGTTTCTCATGTTTTTTTTACTCTCTCTACACATTGCAATACAAACATAATCAATACGAGACCACAGTAACGTTGTTTGACTTAACGGCACCGACATTTCACAATGCAGTTGAGGAAGAAGACGTGAAGTACATACCTGCCATTTCCGAGCGTCTTACGCCACACTTTAATGACCCCTAAGTCAACTTTAAAGGCCTCGCGAGGAAACAGAAACGACCGCCGCGACGGCAGTTTCTTTGGGGAAGGAATCAAAGCGATTCTTCCTCCATCAAAGCAGGAAGCGGATGCCCGAGACTCGAACCCAAAGCGAAGAGAGAAGAAGCCTTTATGGAGCTCGTTACACGGTTGGCATCTAGAGCAATGTTCCCCACAGCGTGTTCACGAAGGCCACCGGCTGCAAGATTTCGGATCGTAAAATGATAAGTATCAAGGCCTTTTTCTCAAAAGTCGCAGCTCTCGAACAGAATGTTTCTCCGATAAACCTCCAAGACACCCAAAAATATATAGTCATTCTTGAATCATGGTCAGCGCAATTATTATAAATAACTTTCAATATTCTTACAAACTACTTTCATCATTTAATAATTAATGAGCGTCTTAATTGAGTCTTGATCGAAACAAAACTTAGGAATTTTTTCCCATAAGTATCCCAATTTTCATGAATATTGCTCGATGCAAAGTTACTAAAATTACAGGTCAAAAATGACACACGACCCTTGGGGCAGTCTAGCACATACACTTCATGAGTTCTAAAGAGTGAATTATAAGCAGTCAGAAATAAGTATTTAGGGATCTTGTCCCAAGCTTGAAATGAAACGCTAAAGGGAACAAAAATACTTTTCGTAATAAATGTGGTTTAGTGGTGGCTTAGAGCCATCAGAGAAGGCAAGTCGAAGCTTTCGAACTTTAATCTTCAAACCTTACTTCATGTTAAACTGGTGCCGTTCATATTTACTGAACGATTCCCTCGCGGTCACATGCACGACGGCACAGTGCCTTCGGGAGTCACGGAGAGGACGTGCAGGAGATGAGGTCAAATGAAAAATGAATGTCGACGGGCGAACGTTCGTAAATATGAATAGTGGTGCGGGCGATGGATAGTGGGACGCCGTCTCCTCAACAAAAACGGAAAAAGCAGGAGGGATATAAAGAGACGAATAGCATTTGCTAAGGACTCATATATGAATGGGAAAAAGAGTTGATAAGCGGAGGGGCCACAAAAAAATAGTTTAGAGAAAGTGCTAGAGAAGAATATCATCTGAAGTGTATAGAGGATTACGGTGCGCCAAGGATGGATTCCAAGAAAATACATCAAGAATGCATGCATTAATTTATTGACCAAATGCGAAGTTGAAGAACGAGATACAATGTCAGAAAGGGAACAGGCCGGTATGATTGGCAACATGTACCATCTTAACCTACCCACAAACGATAAATAAAATTTTCCTCGGCCGTGCGCCTCGACGCCATGTTGCCACACTCCACCACGTGACATCGAGACGGTGGCTTTTAGCGGAGGACTCATTTTTTGGCGTCGCTACGTGACAGATTACTTCGCTTAAGACTTCCCTTCCCGTCATACCCTGTGCTCGCAACGGCTGGCACTTTTCATTTCGCGCGGTCAAAGAGAAATGGAAGCAGCTCGAGCGAAATAGGAAACCACCGCCGCGGCGGAAAAACAAACGACTGACGACGAATAACATTAAGGGAAACTTGGTAACACAACGGCTGCAGTCCCAGGTGAGTCGAGACCGTCTGCTTTCGAGTCGGGAGCGTATGATATGAATGAATACGTGATGGGGAAATGCAAACAAGATGGCGCCCAAGACGCGACGCGGCGTGTGACGTATATGGCATCACATTTCGTGCAAGAAAATCAAGACTGTACGATTACTCCCGCCCTTAGATTTCACGTCTGTCCCAAAATCACTCTCAAATACTCCACTTTGCCACTGATATTTTTCTTCGTACCTCCGTTTGAACAAAGACATTCACTTATTTGTGTACCGTATTTTACTGTCTGAATACGTAGTTCCAAGGGAAGTGATCGACTGCAACTCCTGATTTATTTCTTTCACTCACTGAAATTCCTACTGTAATACACAAATGACGTTTTACGTGTCATATCCAAATTTCAGACCCCTATGACGAGATAATCAATTATAACAACAGTTTAACCGTATTTTACAGTCCGAAAGTGGAATTCCAAAGGAAATGATCGACTACAACACCTGAGTTATTTATTTCACGACACTAAAATTCCATCTGTAATACAAACACGACGTTTTACATATTTTATCTAAATTTGAGACCCCTAGGACGAATACATCTGTCACAAAAAAAGTTTAATCGTATTTTACTGCCTGAATAAGGAATTCCATGGGAAATGATCGACTATAATTCGATTTCGCACATCCGTAAAACAAAGATTGACTAAGGAAGAGGGGGTTTATTTAAAATAAAACATTACTCAAGAATAAGTCCCACGAGAGTGCAATTATAAAGTTGGATATTAGCATGGACCATTTCGTTTGGTGACGTTGAATCCTCGAATTTATGGCAGGATTAGAAAAGACAGCGGGCAAATGATTTGCGGGTAAGAATGGATAAGAATGAGGACGGAGAGGCGACACAAATATTAAGAAAGTGATACATTGGATCCGTGGGAAAGGGAAACCTGCAGAAAAGACAAATGGTGGAGGCCGTTGCTTAGTGAACTTCCATTATAATAATAGATTTCAATACTTGGAAAGAGTTCAAAGTAAGACGTTCTGTTATTAGTACTGAAACAAAATTACGGAGAGTAAGAGGCCGAACTACACATTGACGTTGGAAGGAAACTAAATCCAGTAATGGAGGGCATGATGCAGGGTAGGCGAGGAAGAAGAAAAAGTAGATGGTGTTCATGGCTGTAAGGAAGTGAGTTCTCGCTGAGGAACGAGACTGTGGGAAAAGTTATTGTTATCTCCTGGAGTCAATATCACACAGAACAAAACACCAATAAAAATAGCAATCACTATTTTATACATTTAAATTATGCAAAGAAAACATTTATTTACATTTCCATAGAATTAGTTGTCATATACTTAAAAAAAAGTGTGTTCTTCAGGTGGCAGCATTCGAAGTTGTCAATCCAATCACATGATGACGAAGAGCATTATTACGAAAAAGCGAAATTGAATGGGAATTAAAATTAACTGGCACTTTACGTTAATCGCTTTTAGTAATTTATTCAAAAAGTTGCACTATTTATTTGCACTGCCACTAATTCATTATGAGATAGTTAATGTCTTTACTTCCAAGCAGGAACGTAGCCTGTGTGGGGGGACATTGGGGGTTTCGGCCGCTCCCTGAAACTTTGACCTCAGTCAAACATCTCCTTAGAGACGACTTCCTAGCCCAAGCACAATCACTATTTCTTAATTATTAAAAGTCGTGGACTGAGATCGGGTCACGGATCCGTAAAAGGGTAGTTTCCTTCATCAAAGGAAACGAAAGGCATTGATTGCGATTCGTTACCCACCATTAGTGTATTCATAATATACAAATTATTTGGTTTTAGAAATACCGGTTTAGACGAATGTCAATGGTCAATTTTAACCGCATTTGAAAAAGGCCAGATTGCCGCCAATGCGATCCTCTCCACGTGACGTCACAGGGACCTAGTTTCTATACGAGTAGATAGGAGTTTTACATCGTCTGAGATTACCAATGCATGCATGAGGCACAGAGCTCAGGAAAACATGTCTTCATAATCACCTATTAAAACTGGCTATGGTCGGAAAGTTTCCTTCGTTTGATAGGGTATTAATAATCCACAATTAAGCCAAGCGCTACCAGCTTGCATGGTACTCTCATACCTGCTAGCAGCCGGCACCAGCAGCCTGCGCCTAGCGGCGCACATGTCCTCGCCCCAAGGTCACCTCACTTTGCGGCAGCGGGAACCAGAATGACGTGGCACGGGCTTTTCCCGGCATTCATACGTAGCCGTCGCGTTTTCGCGCGCTTGAAAATTTCCACTTTTCATTTAATCGTATTTAATCAAGTTTTAAGAGCAATATACGGTTTCTACTACATCGTAAATCGACGAAAAATACCCATAATATTATGGTTAAAAAGAGCTGTAGTTTTTTCCGCATAATTTTATTTGCTCGACCGCTTCCAACATTTACAAGTTTACATTATCAACAGCGTCTGACTCGGACAGCTCTTGAAACGTTGAAACCCGTTGAGCGAACAAAATAATGTGGAAAAATCCATCCAACCTTTGGTACTGCATGCATGCGAGATTTTCGCCAAAAATAGATCCATTCGCCGATAACTGGAAATCTTCCAGAATAAATCAATTCGTCACCTTCTACAAACTAGTCGTCTAGTCATAATCTCCGATATTTCATCTACACACAAACTCCCCACCATAAATGAATTTATTTCCCAATTAGTCACCAATTTTAAATCCAGGCTGAAGGGCATTAAAAACACTTTACTTACTGAGTCTGGAATTATGATCCTCATATTCCAACGACACATACACTGCCTCATCAAGTTACTCTCCTATGAGTCTTTTCTATGTCTTGACCTTCAAATCTTAAGTTTAATTTTTCATGAATTCAATTCCAACGATAAATATTTGTTTGTAATTTAAGAAATAAAAGAAATAAAAAATATATAAAATTCAATGGAAGTCTTTATCTAATTAATGCATGTAGCAAAGATTAATTTTATAAAATACATAAAAAAGAAAAATATCTGGCAAGCAAATAATAAAATATTAAAAAATAATATAAAAAAATACATAATAATAATAATAAATAAATAATGTATTTGTTATAACATTTACTGGAGTTTATGTTTAGGTTTAAAAATATATTTTATTATTGTAATGACATCGCTAATGTTGTACCATTGTAATGGCTACAAAAAAAATCCAATATTTCAGTTTTAAAATATTTTAGTTATAAGTTTCTATTTAACACGAACAACACAATACACCCACAACAGAACATGTGCGCCATTTTTAAATTAATCATTGTAAACTGGCGGGTTGGGGTGAGCCAAGAATCACCGGTGCAGCTTTAAATCGTGCCTTCGGCGCGTCCAGGACGTGACTATACTACAGCCGTTCGTGTCTTATGCCTGAATCACACGATCATTTTTTTCGTCGTGAAAGTGATCACTATCGCGATCACTAGAGTGATCACTCTTAAAATGATCGTCGCCGGCAATTGTTTTTCGCAATCGCGATCGCGATGAGGATTCCCATCGCTATTTTTCATCACTCGTCCGGTCGCTTTTTCCGTCGCTAAAACAGTCCCTAAAACCCCATATCAGCCAATCAGAACGCATGACCGTGTGGTGTGATTGCAGCGCAGCCTTTGACAATTGTGGGAACGGCATAGATAAACACGCTATATATTTTCGTGATGCGGGTCCTATGACAACGAGCTGTGATATCGGAAATGATGCGAAAAGCGACGGTGGGAGGGACCGTGTGATTCAGAAAAATGATCACTAGAGCGATCGCTTTTCGCGACGGGAAAAGTGATCGCGATAGGGATCACTTTCGCGACGAAAAAAATGATCGCTTGATTAAGACTTTACTGTATCGATGAATTTCCACAAAGTGAACTCATTAACAAGTGATCTGAAGGATGACCAGTATAGGCCATCGGTATGTCCCCCAAGCACTTTCCGAAGGAAATTACGGGCTATGTGCCTCGGTTGAGTGGGCATTTAGATCGCTTCCTCCGAGCATATGATCGCATTAAAACGAACCACAATGGCTTGCGGCCACCCATACGCCAAAGAGTTCAAAATGCGGATGGAGAAAGCGGATTTATTCCCCGGAAGGGTGGACGCGAGGCAGGAGTAGAAGGGATAGGACACTGAAATGTCGCCGCGGGACCCTGAAAAGGGCGGCCCCCAGAAATTAAAAAGGCAGCACACACACACGCATAATAAAGGGACAGCCCCGAAAACCGAAAAAGAGGTTTCGGATGAGATACGACACGGTCTCATGAAATGATCACAAATGAAATTTATATCCACTTTTAACGAGGAAAGTTGTGAAACATTTATTCACGGACGTCCCACGAAATTACCCTGCGGTCAGAACACACGCAGGGTCAAGGACAGGGGTGGGAAACGTGAATAATGATTCCCTTTTTTATGAATGTAGCCAAGAGTGGAATCAATTAAATGTTGTACAGTTCCAGTCATCCGAAATGAGGCAGCCACAGAATCAACACAACCAGAAACCCTCCAGCTGACAGTGCAACACTCTGACTAAAAGCAAGGAGTATGAAAGGAGCACGATTATCCAGCTCGACCCTTATATTGGTGATTGGGGAGCGTTGCATCCTAATTGGTGTATCGTGATAAAAAATAATTTAAGAAGCACAGTGATTAAGTGATGAGGAAGTGCTAAGAAAAGTGAGAGAAAAGAGAAATCTTCTACAAACCTTAAGGAGAAAACGAGACAACTTAATAGGGTGGTTCTCTTTTATTGCCAAAATCGAAAGATTTAGGCAATAAAAAAATTAAAGGGAACTCCTGGAGTACGCATTTCCCACTTTTAGATTTTTAAATGACGATATCTATTTTTCGCGATATAATGAAAAGTGAAAAATTTCAAGCGCGCGAAAACGCGACGGCTAAGTATTAATGCCGGGAGAAGTCCGTGTGACGTCGTTCTGGTTCCCGCTGACGCAAAGTGAGGTGACCTTGGGGTGAGGACATGTGCTCCGCTAGGCGCAGGCTGCTGATGCAGGCTGCTAGCAGGTAGCAGAGTACCCAGCTAGCAGGTAGCGCTTGGCTTAATTAAGGATTATTAATACCCTATCAAATGAAGGAAACTTTACGACCATAGGCAGTTTTAATAGGTGATTATTAAGACATGTTTCCCTGAGCTCTGTGCCTCATGCATGCTTTGGTAATCTCATACAATGTAAAACTCCAACCTACTCGTATAGAAACTAGGTCCCTGTGGCGTCACGTGGAGTGGCATCGCATGGGGCCAATCTGGCCTTTTTCAAATGCGGTTAAAATTGACCATTGTCATTCGCCTAAACTGGTATTTCTAAAACCAAATAATTTGTATACTATTAATACACTGATGGTGGGTAATGAATTCCAATCAATGCCTTTCGTTTTCTTCGATGAAGGAAACTACCCTATTGGTTTATCGTGACAAAATAATTTAAGAAGCACAGTGATTAAGTAATGAGGAAGAGCTAAATAAAGTGAGGGAAAAGAGAAGTCTTCTAAAAACCTTAAGGAGAAAACGAGACAACTTTTTTGGCCACAATATGATGCATGATGGCCTGATGAAGACAATCGTGGAATGACAGGTGAAAAGGAAGAAGGGAAGGGACGGCCACGAATGAGTTACATAGGAAAGTTAATAAAGGATGTAAAAGAGAAAAATACGTCGCTATGAAAAGGCTAGTGGATAGGAAGTCGGAATGGAGAGCAGAGTCAACACTATCTTAGGCTTGCTCACTGATGATGATAATGATGGTAGTAGCTGGAAATTTTCATGATTTAATCCTCAGAAAAAGAAACAGTAAGCATTTAGAACTTCACATTCTTGTATTTTCTCTTTTCTCTGTTATGATTTCGAGTCTTTTTCTAAAAGGATGGGCTAGTTCTTTGGAAACGCTAAGGCTGAAAAAACATTCATCGTCTATTGACAAATGGAATATGATGATATTTCCTCGTACGCGAAGCGTCGTGATATAAAAATGAAATGAACATCTTCTTCATAACCTACCATAATGTCGAACAATGTCTTAACACGAGCGAACAATTCCTTGCTGTCGATCTTTAACGACTGGGAGACATTTTTCTCGAGGAATAAAAACCTAATTACCATTATTAAAGGCAAGCTGAGAAGAGGATATGAACGAATGGATTGAGATAATAAAATGCCTCGATAGACGTAAAAACTACCGTTCCCAAGTTGAATGAGGACGATGTTTTCCTCTCCAAATCACAGTGCTGACTTGAATAGTGTTACTCGAATGCGACGATAAAAAAAACAGCTGCACAATATATCAATGCAAACCGTGAGAAAAACGTAACGGGGCGAGGGAAAGACGTGGTGGAAAAGAGAGGCATTTAATTAGCCAAATGGATATCACTTCACAGCCACCTCCACGTCCAGAAGCAATCCGTTGGAGTTTAAAAAAAATAACCACTTGGCAAGGAGAGCGCACAATATAAATCCTGAGTGTCGTCGAATGGAAAATATTCAGTGCATGGGAGGACAACAGCGCCGGGAAAAATGATTTTCCACCGCAACGACGCGAAGACGGTGCTGCGAACGCTTTCAATTTATGGGATTAATTTCGGTCTTTAAATAAGAATGTTTTCTTCTTAGAAAAATTTCTCGTTTTCCATTGCTTCACTCCTCATATTTCCAAGACACACTAACGAGGGACTACAGGAACACATAATTGTTTGTGTACTATTTCTAATCATGCCGCGTGAACGTTAGTGAAATAAACAAGAATATTTTTTTTCTCATGGCAATTCTTTCATACAAAATTGTTTTCTTTTGCGCTAGCTCTATACCGGCATAAGTATGTTTGGCTTAAGACTCATTTCTCCTTTTTATAGACGAAAGAAGAAGACCGCGCGAATTTATTGAGTAAATTATAATAAAAATTACAGCGAAGTCAACATTACGATAAAGTGATTTATGGTTCTAAGCCATCCATGGGCAGTGTTGCAAGATGAAAATGCCACAGAAATTCATGCCCATGCACTTCTTCTCGAAAGGTACTCGATGTTTGTAGAGGTGAAAAAATAGGTACGTAGTAAAGGAAATGAACGTGAAGGGAGGCATACACAATAAAACAAATATATATCAGTATAGACTTGTGTGAATGTGAATTTGAAATGTTTGTGACCTCTATGGTTCGTTTTCTCTTGTTGGGATCAGCGTTCCCCAAAACGCATATGCTAATATTATCGTACTGTTTGTGTGATTGTGACCATATTTAATTCCATTTCTTCTTATGTGTGCGTTGAATTCTTTGTTCGTGGCGGGACCTACGCCCAGATCCATCTCTTGGCCAACTCATAGGGCTAGATCTTGGGGGAATTGGTTGCATAAAGCCCCGCCAAAACACTAGAGATAAGATTAGCCTGGATAGCTTGGTGGTCTGAGCATCTGCCCGGAAAGCAGAAGGGCCGTGGTTCGATTCCCGGCTCAGGTGAAAATTTTCCATGTGTTTTCGGCCTTCTTTCTATCTCCACGCCACACTGTGTCATATATTTATGTTTCTATCACTTTGTTTCAATGTCTAACTGTTATTATGATTATAAAAGTAAGTAATTATGATTATCGTAAGTAACATACAGTTTCTTCACCAACAAAGTAATAAATCTGCGAGAGTTCATAGATCAAGTGAAATGTAAGGTGACTATTCATGTCTGAATACTTTCAAATGTTTAATCCGTATATCAGTTGACAGGAAAGATAATTCAAAGTTCTCCAAGAGCTGTAAATACTTTCTCCACCACAATTTCCACCCATCCCTGCGCCTCCTGTCTGTCGCTGATCCAAGCATTCTGGGCGAGCACATAGTATCCCAGATGATGCACAGCCAGGAACATCCGAATTTAGATTGTCCTCAGTTTGAAAATAGTATGTCTGTATTTGTGCATTTCCCAATGAGGATATTAAGAAAATTTTCTTATCAAGCGTTATTTGGGCTGATAATATTTGGTTTGTAATGTAAATTTTCATATTTAATTACCACAGTCATCAAGCGATCGCAACTTAGTCGGACACATCATGAGGCACTTTGTAAAGGATGTAAAAGAGAAGAAATACATCGCTTATAAAAAGTTAGCATAGAGGAATGGTTAGCAGCGTCAACATTATCTTAGGATTGTGCTCATAATGCGTTGTATACCATTTTATCCAATATACTAACACGTCATTCGAAGAAACACAGCTATAGAATTAGATTATGTTCCCCTTGTCTGATTATTTTCTACCTAAGATACAATTGATGATTTAAGTGATAGAGAAGTCACACTTTCAATAAGCCCTATGAACATTTTATTATTATTATTATAGTATTCCACCGATGAAGGTAGGTTTCCATGGAGTATTCAGGAAGTGATCTGGAAGCCTCCCTTTCCTTCCAACGTTGCCTTCTTTAATTCACTGTAAGGCCTACTTCCTGTCAATCTATCTAAAAATCCTATTCGTTTCCTTCCTCTCCCTCGTTTCCCTAACATTCTACCATCACTAACACCATTTTCAACATCTCCTCCCCGCTAAGTATTCGCTCCATCCATACATTCTGTCTCCTCCGTACCTCATCTAAAAGCTGTCTCTCCTCGCCAACCATATCCAGCACTTCATCGTTACTTTTCCTCTCCGTCCATTTCACCCTTTCCATTATTCTACATACCCACATTCCGAATGTCTCCAATCTTCTCTCGTCTTCTTTCCTCATTGTCCACGTTTCCGCACCGTAGAGAGCTACACTCCAATTCAGACTCTTCACTAACCTTTTCATTAAACTCTTACATAGTGATCCTCTCAGAAGCTCCTTCCTGTTCATGAACGCCTCCTTTGCTAGTGCAATTCGCTTCCTGATGTCCTTGCTACTGCGTCCGTTTTCCTCTAACGTGCTGCCCAAATAGTTAAATTTCTCAAGCTGCTCAAGTTTTTCACCACCCACCTTTTTCTTAAGTCTCACATTCCTCGCTCGTGATGCTTTACAAAACCGCATAACCTTAGTTTTCTAGTGATTAATCCTCATCCCATATTCCTCGCAACAAGCCGTATAAACATGTACGTGTTCAAATTTTCTCTGTATATTGGTGTCACGGCTGCGTGTGAAAAATGATATAAATAAAATAAAAACATATACTTGTTAATGATCTCTAACGCTGCCATAATAATACTGTACGAAGAAACTGAACTTTTTGATGTTTTCGATAATAAATGCCATAAACTCCGCCCTGAAGAGAGGGCGGAGAAGGCAGCAAGCACTGGGTAGCGAGCGCGTGGGAAGAGGAGCAGAGGAACATAAGGTGGGAGAGAGACCTCTTTGGGTGGTGTCATTGGGGGGGTTGGGGGGGACAGCAAGAGTCGTCCCAAAGTGAAGCACTCACGCACACAGCGACACTCCGACCGGAACGACACCTTGGGGAGACTTCTGGAAACTTCTCTGGGTGGGAGTCAAAAAGGAGAGTCAACGGAAATACAATGAGGGGGGATGAGGGTTGGCAGCAGAGGGTCCAGAGGTCATGATGGGTGGAGGTGAATTGGACCACACAGGGACTTGCCATTCGATCTTGAATTTGGCCAATGGCCAGCAGATCTGTTGCTCAATATAATGTTGAATGCATCTTGATCCAGCTTTCATTATGTTATGCTATTATGATTTGTTCAGTGAATCCTACGCTATTAGTTTTTCGTCTACATTAGGGGAAAATGAATCATCTTCAGGAGAAGCATGAGTTATTCATGGTTATGCTGGCACAAAGCTATCACCAAAGAAAAGTATTTTGTCTTCCTCAAGCGCTTCGGAAGTATGTCTTGGAAATATGAGCGAAGCTATGTCGATTGAATCATCTGTTTTTTCGTTGTTTTTTTGTCTGCTCATAAAAATAATACCAGTTTTTTTTATGTTTTGAGCATGTTTTGTTCATGATGGTGAACAAAAATAAACCCAATGTGTACTTCACTTCCTATGTCACGAATTAACGCTTTCGCAAAGCATCAGTACCCAAAACATATATACAATACCAGGGTCGGCTAAATATTCCATACTCTAACTAACTCATACTCAGTTTCACAATCAATAAGTTATTTCGTCTGAGTATTTATCAATACGAGCAATAACCTCAGGTGTTCGCTATTGCTAATGCACAAATTTAAGAAAAAAACAAGGGGTGTTATCATAAAAATCACCCAAAATGGTCAGGGAAATGAAATGGATCACATTGCCAAACAGGTTTCGACTTTCAAAGCAGCGGCAATACGAGAAGAAATACGCGAGTAGTATGAACGGTGGAGTTAAGGGAAGCTGGCACCAATCATGAATGAAATTTTCTCATGCCGCAAAAATCAGGAAATATGCCTCCGTGAAGACAACCTGTGGTCTATTTCAGGTCCGTTTATGATCACATTTTCACGCACACCTTCATTTGTTTCCTCCATAAGCTCAAAAATAAAAGGAAAATAATCGCACGCAGGTCGTACGCAATGGTTTTTTTTTTTTTTTTAAGGTACACCTAACTTTTAAGAACTACCTGAGCCATGTGAGTATGTGAGTAAAGACCGTTTCACACATTTCTCGGTTAAGTATTTTATCGAGTACAGGAAACGCGTAACTTCATTCCGGAATGATTTTCAATAACGAGATTTGATTCCAGCTAAAGCATTCATTTGGAATTGACTGGAAATATTATCTGGTTGCATCTTTGTGCATCATGAAGGAGTTTCACCATGTTACGCCAACCACCATCGCATTTATCTGGTTGCATGTAAAATGTTTATTTTATTTTTGAACGATTCTTAAGGTTCAACGAATATTAAATCAGTTTGTTCTAAAATTAATGCATTAGGTCCCATTTCCGCGATACTCAAATGATTATGAAATATATTTTGAAATTTTCATGAAAATTACATTTCGTTCTACAATTCGTTCCCCGCAAGCAGGAAAGTAGTCGGAGAGGCGGACTGGGGGGGGGGGGAGAACAAAGGGGGGGGTCAGCCTTCCTCCCCTCCCGAACTTTTTTCCCTTGAGGGGACCATAACAATACTGGAGACCCCTAGCCAAGGGGCATCTATCCTCTGACACTCCGTTTTTTTTTTATATTCGCACACTATAATTTCAGCTAATAACCTAATCACTAACATTGAATTTAACTTCCAGCACTAAACTAACGCGATATGTAGCTGACTACGAAATTTTGGTTTTGCTTAGTGACTTAATGAAATTATGGTTCTCTAATGCGGATGAATTGACGGTAAAAATATCAGAATAGGCAACCCATATGTCTCCAGAGAACTTCCCGCAACATATATCTGAGAACATCGCTGTTTCAAAGGGTCAGAATGCATATGAAAATTTCCCCTTGTGCAGAGGGAGCAGTGATTTGCCCTGTTCGTAACTTGGCTCGTAACCATGGAGCCATAGCGTGGTGGGATGGGAGAGCAGCACCAGTTTGGTGTGGGTGGGTGGCAAAGCAGGGTGCGGTCAAAGAAGACACGTTACGTACGGGAAAGCCATTCCCAAGACAGTTGAACATCTCGTTCCGCACCGTACGAACACTTTTGACCCGAGACACGCGCACACCCTATCGGCCAGGATGGTGGAGAGGAAAAAAAAGAAGGTCGAAGAGCGAGCGCTCAACCTTGAAATGTTTTATTGGCAAAGGCCGTGATTCGGAACTTTTACAAGGCATTACGTTAGAATCAATGGCTGGTAGAACGCTCCGGGAAACTCTGACTCAAATAAAGCGATGAACTCTCTCATGAACAAAATGAACCCGACGTAACTGAGCATGCACGAATCGAATAACACTCTGATCGATCCACCGATTCATGATGAACTGATACCCGACATATTTATCAGTAGTTATCTTTAGGGACTAGTGAGAATGATGCATCGATTTAAACAAAGTTCAACTGTTAATTACCTATGTCATGAATAATGTTAAAAAAAATTTATTTTATGTATTTCATTCTAAATGTTTTACCCGAATAGTTAAATCTTGTGTTAAACTACTTCATGTTTTAATGCAAACAATTTATTTCAGAAAAATGATGCCTCTCAACTGAAGCGGTGCGACTAGTCATTTCTTTACATTTTTCGGTATCTGCGACTTTCTTAAAACCTCCGTGGATCATTTTTCCGGAAAAATGTCATCAAATTCATGTTATATAACCAAAACAAATATAGTTAAAAATATTTCATCGAGCTACTTGATATCGATGATATGATTTTTGACAAGCCTTTTTCGATTTCAACCCACGTCGCGACGGTAAGTTTCTTTTTTCCTACAGAGATCACATATTCTTTACAAAAACACATTCGGCGTCAGATGTACCTCATCCCTTCTTCCCCCACTCTATTCTTTTTATGAAGACATCTCAATATTCAAAGCGAAGAAGTCTTTATCCAAAACATTTTTCAATCCAAATTAAAACCCTTAGTCCGATACTGCAATAAATTCCACCCAAAGGTGTTAAATAGTAAAAGCATTTAATCTTGAGAATGTGAGAATCCAAGGAAATAATTTCATGCAGAATATGTAGATTGCTTGAGGCATAAAGAGCACTGGAAAAAAACTCCAACTGACAGATTTTTAATTGTAAAAAATTATTTTTATATTGTGATACCTGACGAGCGGATTGAATTGAGAATTTTAATGAAGAACTGCGTCGAACATTCGCTATCGATAGAAAGGGGCAGTTTTGGCCTTCACCACGATCACTGATATGGGTTCTCGGCTTATGGTTGAAACTACCGGCGACTATATTTCAATATTTTAATGATATTAATACGTTTATGAACAATTTGCTCAGGCACAATTAAGTGTCAGTAACCGGTTATACATACAGGGACTGCCATTGACCCTATACGCTAATTTTCGTAATCAGAGAAAGAATTTTTAAGGAGTTGTGGTCCTAGTTGGTTCGCTTGCGTATTTGTTTCCAAATTGTGACAACAGAATCCTTAGAAAGCCAAAAGAAAAGAAGCAAAACGTTGAATGGTGGTAATTTTCATAACCAAAATACCTACTTTGACCAAATATCCATTAAAAAATCCTTAATAGCGACGGTGAATCAGTTAGTACAAGTTAAATAATCGTAATTAGAATTAAGATTAGATGACTTTCCGACTGGCGGCACGATGGTTACGTGTCTTCGTACAGTATTGCTAACACATCTGTAGACGAATATCTTGGTTATTTTGAGACGCAAAAGTAATTTCATCAACCGCAAATATTTTTCCGCGTGGATGCGAGTCAAACGACTGCCAAGATCAAAGCCCAGGGGACGTTATGCAAAGCAGCGTCCTAAAGAGAATGTTTTAAGCCAAAGAACGTGGCGGGAGGCACTTCAAACAGATGCTGCCGCCGGTGGAGCCGATTGAGATCTCGGGGAAAGGAGCAGCATTATTAACACCACTGGCCTTTTCCGCCTTCAGCCCCTTCAGCGTCATCAACACCCTTTAAGGATTCCTCCCTCACAAAAGCGGCGCTTCCCTCAGGATCTACGCTGAGACCCTCCGTTAATTTACCCACAGTCGAAAATCCACGCGACAAACCCCGTGGAAATGAGGAAGACTTAGCACCATTCTGACTCGTTTGGGAGAAGGAAAGGGATATTAAATGTTTAAGCAATAATGCCATTTCGCAGAATTCTATCCACCATAACAGTCCAACATTAATATATAGCAATCGTATGAAAGTATTTCGTGGTGTGCTACAAATACGCATTAAAGCAGTCGCTTGTAGGATTTCAAGTAAGTTCTGGAGGAACGTAGGGCTAACTGACCAAGTTCCCTACGTGTAACAAGGAAGTGCGTTTATGCTGCATAGCACCAAGATATACATATGCATTTTACGTTGAAAATGAGGTGAAAAAAGATGGAGGAGGAAATTACAAGATATGGAAGGTTTCTGTCTCTACACTTCAACAGAGGATGTTGTACTTTCCATATTTTAGTCATTTAATTATCATACACTATTTGGACCTTCCATTCAATAAAAAACTGAAAACCTGAAGCTTTAAAAATCATAAACTATATAAAACACGAACCGTCTCAGGGTAATTTTTTCTTTCCAAGATGGAAATAAAAAGAAACTTGCAAAAACTCACTTACGAATTCTTACTGCCATACCAACCTGGTTCCTGGCGCTGGTGACCTGAAGATGTTGCATAGCATCAAATTGGAATTAAAATTTATAATTTCAAAATAATCACTTGCAATTTTCCACGACTACAAAATTTATTCCGACTTATGTTTCGATGTTGCTACATCATCTTCAGAGTGCACAAATGGGAACCATTTTCCATCTTAAAGATGAAGTGATAATTTCGAAAATTCGGTCGGAATAAATCTTATAATCGTAGATAATTGCAAGGGTTTATTTAAATATGAAAATATCCTACTCCATCACGCTTGGATCTTCGTAGTTTATTTAAGTCCAGAAGTCAAATTCGGAAGTTTTTTCATTATACATAAAAAAATGAATACGAATTAAGATTCAGGAGAAGTTGACGGAATGGGTATTTTTTGATCTGAGGAGACACGTTGATGTAGACAGGGAACTTTTTTCTTATTAAGAAACATCATTGTTGAAACTGAACAAAAGCTGAAAAAATATTCCGGATTCCTTAAAATGTGTGTTATTCCCGACCCGTCCCTAAGCTCTGTCCATGGAGCTGTGAGTTGAGACTCCTCCCTCGCAACACGTACGGTTTCCTCCTTAATTTTTCATCCCTCCGCCCCACGCAACGTACGTTTCCTAAGTCTCTCTCCTCTGACCCCTTCCGGGAACGAGTCCATTAATTATGTCACGCTCATTACTCTCTCGGCTTTTTGTCTCGTCTCTACTCTTTAAGAGCAGCCTTCTCTTACGCCTCCCAGACTCTGTCAAGCACCAATTTTGCCAGCGGACGACAGTTCGAGGAAAAGTCGTGGAAGAAGGGCGCGAGCGAAGGAGCTAGTCCTCTCTCAGGACGAAGCGACGACGAAGTGTCCTTTTTTCCGTTCGAAAGCTTTGGTGGACTCGGAGTGAATATATACGGCGGGAAAAAGTTACAGTAGCAACGGCACCAAGGCATCGATATGCAGTTGGCGTTTCCAATACGTCTCTACTTATTTGAGGGGTTAATACTACGCTTGTTTCTTTGAAAATTGTGCTGTTTGGACAACGTTGCATATTAGTATAGTCTAATTACAAATAGAAAATATAGTGGCAATAAATTAGATTGAAAAAAAAAACAGAAAAATCGTCAGAAATGCGTTGCGCTAAGTCTCATTCCTTTTAAAATCTCGTGCATGCCATCCATCAATTCCCAGTGCGTGTTCCGTTCCAGAAGTAGAATTTTCTAAATTTTATTCATTGGGATTCTAGAAAAAATATAGAAAATTACAGCAGATGAAGGGAGCGTGATTAAATTATTGACGGTAGTTAGTCAAGTACCTCCAGATTCAATACAGTGGATGCTTATCCGGAAAAAGGCTATTTCGCCACGTCACCTTCTTATATTTGTAAATTATTTTTTTTCATGATTGCAAGTTTGTCACACATATCTTGAAAAGAATGGACGTATCCCATTCCCGCAAAAGTATATAAAAACGCGTTTAAACAGCGGATTTTATTTTTCAGGAAAATCTAATACGAGGTCGATATATTCCCGATTTCTTCTAAAGAGATTCAGAAACTCTAGTTTGCATTTCGTTTTCCTCACAAAAATTATATTTTTCCCAAACAAACCGCAGTCAAAAATAAAATAACAACGCTCAAAGGGCTGGAGTCTCCCCTAAAAATGAATAGTATGCACTTTACCAATCACTTAAGGCTAAAAGGAATTGCTCAAAGTAGAAAATTCTCTCGCTGCAAATATTGATTCTTAAAAGAAACACTTTCTGCGGGGATGCGCCCGTAAGCAATAAAAACGCTTTTTCGTTGTGAACCCTTAGTTATCATTCTGCAATAAAGTCATTCGTTTTTTTTCCTTAGCGTCTACTGCCACGACTATAATTGTGGTCCAAATTCATCACAATAATGTGAATTCAAAGACTACAGTCATCTGAGACACCTGGAAAGTCGTATATTTGACTATGTATGCTTAGATGCGCACATTTGCATAGTTTTTATTGTTGATTATGACCGGAAAATTTAATATGACCATGAGAAATAATCATTTTCATGAGCAATGCACACGAAATTTGGGAAAATTACAAGAAAACATCACACACAGGTTTTTTTACATACAAATGACTTTTTTTAGAACTTGAACCAATATTTTTTAATTTCCGTGGGTAATATTACGTACACCATTGTCAACATGCCTCAATCTCAAATTTAAAAAAAAATTATCCGATCATTTTTCCATATGAAATATCTAACGTTTGAGACAAATACTCAGGAAGAGGTTGGTAGCCTAGTGGTTCTCTGATCGGGGGAGCCAATTTCCAATCCCGGGTCAAGCCTTAGGACACTCCGAATGCGAGTGCGAGGTGGCCCACGGAGTGTTATGGGGATTAGTTGCTTATTTCCTTCTAATGATCGCAATGCTGCCCTCTGATTTTGCTTTTGAAAAAAAAACCTTTAATTAAATTTAAGCGATTACATTGATTATTTTATTATTATAGTATTCTACCGATTAAGGTAGGTTTCCATGGAGTGTTCAAGAAGTGATCTGGAAGCCTCCCTTTCCTTCCACGCTGTCTTCTTCAATTCACTGTAAGGCCTACTCCCTTTCAATCTATCTAAAAACCCTATTCTTTTCCTTCCCCTCCCTCACTTCCCTAACATTCCACCCTCTAACACCATTTTCAACATCCTCTCCCCGCTAAGTACTTCCTCCATCCATACATTCTATCTCCTCCGTACCTCATCTAAAATCTACCTCTCCTCACCCACCATGTCCAGCACTTCGTCGTTCCTTTTCCTCTCCGTCCATTTGACCCTCTCCATTCTTCTCCACACCAACATCTCGAATGCCTCCAATCTTCTCTGGTATTAGATTGATATAAAATAGAAAATTTAGTGCTTTGACCATTTTTCTTGAGGTTCAGACGATATTAAAGGGGGTCGATTCTATGATTTTTTTGCCGTATCTCGTGTCTCGTCCACCCCAAAGAATTGTATGAGTGAGTGAGCGGTCTGAAGTGGGTTTTTTTATTATGTAGACTCAACGTGAAGAAAGACGTAAGGGGCGGAGAGAGGGAGCGAAGTGTCCTTTTAATAGTGAGCCCTCAACGGTGCGGGAGGAGAGAAGGACGAGGAAAAAGGGGAGGGGGAGAGCGTCAATTTCATATTTCAGCGGAAAATTTACCAGCCGTTGAGGTCCGACCTCAAATCGATGCTCATTTATTTGCCCTGCGCCGCGCGTAGGGTCTCTCCTTGCGGTCTTTCCTCTCCCTGTCATTCATCCACCCTCTCTCCCCCTCCCCCCCCCCGAATTCTGGCCCGCTCCACTCCCCCATCCTATTTATGGGGTGCGCTCTCCAAAAAAGGAAAGAGTACGACGTTATTCTCGATATCGCTTATCGGCGAAAAAAAAATAATTATCGGAACGATAAGGGTATGTTTGCAGAAGGAGGAAAACCTTAATCTCTCCCTCGTAGGCAGTAGGATAAAAAAACATGATTTTTACCGTAAACTGCGATGGCGGTAAATAATAGGGAAGGTTTCACCTTCCCTATTGGACAAGTGAGGGAGTCGCACGTGACTGCTTTTGTTGAAACAAAAAAAAGTAGCAAAAATAGTGATCGCGACACAAGCAGCGGCAATTTAGCAGTGACACGTTCCTTGGAGGAAGACACTGATGGAATACACGAATAAAAAATGGTATCTGGAGCACACGTCCAAATGTGCGCGAAATCCGGCCCGAAGGACCAAAATGTGCGTGCAGTATCAACACTAATGAGGAATTACAAATCAAAGGAAGAGATACTTTGGCAATTATAGGATTTTTCTGATATCTTCTGATCTACCAGGTAAGACAGAAATATCCATGCATAATGTTGCATAGTGTTCATCTCTTTACAACGACTGCTAACAATGTTTTCTCATTTTATTTATCTCCTCGGTTCTGTTAAGTTTCCCTTCATCCTATCCAAAAAGACTGATTAAACATCCTGTTTTGTAGTCCACCAAACAAGCCTTTGATTGCTATAAACTGACATTACAAACTACTGCTTTCCTATACTAAGGTAAAAAGAAGTTGAATTAAATAACGACCTTCATTCGTTATGGAAAAGATGTGGTGACTACCGATTAAATGGATTTGAATAAATGCAGGAAGAAATTGTCTACTTTAAAAAATGAACACCATAAATGTAGACTTACGGCGCACAATAGAAATACGCGGAACGTAATTTTCAATTTATAAAATGTTTTCCAAACAGTTTCAAAACAGAAAGGATGATATATCTTCACAAATATAGTTAATAAAGAAAATGTACTTACTATATGGCACACCATTATGTAATTATAAATGATGAAAATAAGACTACCTAGGTAACTAAGGTACTGCACACGCACACGAGGAGAAATAAAAAGTATCTTCTACCCATGAAATTACTAGTAAAACCATGGATACTTGCAAATGAAAGGCCTCTCCCTCTGCAGAATTTTACCCATCCTTAATCATTACTCCAGAGAGGAAAAATGAGACCACTTAGGAATTTTGTGACCCCAGCCGATTTATTCGAGAGTTTAATAAATTTATTTCACGGAACCCTTGATATGTAGGTCAGCAGGTCGCAATTCTTCGAGGCAATTTCTCAAAAGGACCATATTATTTCCGAAAATTCCCAATAAATTGACCCCGCAGTTCGGCCTCATCTCCATACGAGACATTCAATCAACATAGTAATAGCTTATCCCTTTATAAGGTTTTCGATATTGGAAAATGAATGGCCCTAATATTGCAAGAAAATATGAGAGGGAAAAAGTCAATTGCAGGCAATGGAATCCCATTATTGCGATATGATATCGTAATTGCGAGCAATTTGCTATCATCAAATTTCAATTTAATCGCATTAAAGGATGAAGTTCGCAATGAAAAAATATTTGACTCTAAAATATTGTATACATAGGTAGAGCCTGATTCGAATCCCGGCTAAGTCAAACTTGTTTTCGTGGCGATCTTCATCCGTCGGTGTATTTAACTGTGCACCCGTGCGCGTGACTGCGTACAAAGTCACTTGTTTCTGCAGTGCTTTAATCACATTATTTATCTCATTTCACTGCAAAATAACTTCCATGTTTTGACATAAGCAATAAACTATTCCAGAACATTGGTAAATAATCTGTAAGCTTTAAAAATAGATAATTTAGACTTTAAAATAATAGATGTTTTATTTTATAAAGGTGTTAAAAGAATAGCCGATAAGAGAAATGAATGCTGAGGTGCGTTCAAGCGATCTTCGGATCTGATGATGATGGAGGAAGAGTTCTCGGGTTTCCAGCCGGGTCCAAGGGTTTTGCTGCACCGACGTTTCGAAGGCTAAGTCTTCAGGGTTCACCCTGAAGACGATGGCAGACATAGCCTTCGAAACGTCGATGCAGAAAAACCCTTGGACCCGGCTGGAAACCCGAGAACTCTTCCTCCAGTCTATTCGCCGGGAAAACCTTAGATCCTTCCGATGATGATAGTTTTCCACAAATACTTTGATTTCGCTTCAGGACCGGTTTCCACACAATTTTTACATTTTGCTATCAGATAAAAATGTTAAATTTACTACAACGTTCTGTACTTTTTAATTTTTTTAAAGAATGAAACCTTGCAGAAAACTTTCACGCAAAACAGCGGATCACACGCTGATATTACCATCAAAAAGTTAAGAGCTTTCCACCCAGGGTGAAGTTTCCCCTATACCGTACCAAAAATCCGAATTAACTAACGGAGGAAAGGGAAGAAGAATAGGAGATACCGTTCGGAGAGGCAGTTTCGTTCATCGTTCGTCACTTTTTTCGCAAAAAAACGAGGGCGACGCTCAGAGAGTCCTTTGGGGGTCGTTTGCGCGATACGAGCTGGATGTGCAATGGGTAGCAGCCATTCAGGGGAAGCCGATGAACCGCCGACCGACCAGCCCTCGCTCTCCACACAAACTCTCAAATATTTCCCAACGGGAAGGGGGCCACCGAAGCACTCGTAATCGGCCAAATTGGAGAGTGTCGCGATCGGCCCCACCTGCGGGACCCCCCTAACCCCTCCCCCCCCCCCCCCCCCCGGGTGTGGACGTCCGGGACCCTTGGTGGACGTTAGTTAGCTCACCTGCGTCAGTGGACGTCGGCCTGTCTCTCTCATTGGATCGCCAGAAGCCCAAGGGCCATCCGCACAAGCCAGCGATAACAATTGTTGACACCGCCCGCCTCGCCATGAAAGGTGAACGACACGAAGCATCTATACAAGCCGTGAGAATGCACGCACCAGAGAGTAATGGGTGACCTCATTCTCTGGAGTCTTATTAGAGTTTTTCATATTCCGTAACTCATGGCTACACCCTTTGCTAATTACCTGAGAGGTATGCCGTTACCTCACGTGGGACAGATAAGCACCATTCTTATCTTCTTCTTTAGGATAGTAATTTTGCTGTCAAGCCATGGCAATTTCAAGAATCTTAGTGTTGGGGTGTCCAAGGGGTACATTGGAGGCATTCGAGATGTGGGTATGGAGAAGAATGGAGAGGGTGAAATGGACGGAGAGGAAAGGGAGTGACGAAGTGCTGGATACGGTTGGCGAGGAGAGGCAGCTTTTAGATGAGATACGGAGGAGACAGAATGTGTGGATGGAGTTAGTGCTTAGCGGGGAGGGGATGATGAAAGCGGTGTTAGAGGGTAGAATGTTAGGGAAACGAGGGAGGGGGAGGAAAAGAATAGGATTTTTAGATAGATTGAAAGGGATTAGGCCTTACAGTGAATTAAAGAAGGCAGTGCTGGAAGGAAAGGGAGGCTTCCAGATCACTTCTTTAGCTCTCCATGAAAACCTACCTTAATCGGTAGAATATTGTATTAATAATAATAATAAAGGGTACACCCCAGATTAGAACCCATGGCCCTCCAATCAGCAGTCAACCAGTTCACCCACTAGGACACCACTCCCTTAATGAATTCTTAAGACTTATAATCAGACACAATCTACGGAGAAAGATTTTATTGTGGAAGATAATAATTACGAGCAAAGAAGTAACGATGCCTTAAAGAATTTTGGAACACATATACAAAAAAACTGAAACGCAGAAAGTATAGTACCGTGATTATTAACAAGTTTTTTTCCGTATTAGTAACACAGTCAATTTATTTGGGACATGACAGAATTTTTTAAATATTAAGTAATCGAGAAAACTGGGGCACTGCATGATTATTAGCCATTGTCCACGTCATATTAAGGTACAAAAAAGGCAAGGATTGTTTGCACACCTTTATTTTCCCATCACGATTTCCTTATCCACCGTTGGCAGGAGAGCTAATTACGGTTTTCCCCTTGTCTATAGAGAGTTATTTCATCATAGTTATTTATTCATAGTTATAGGGTAGAGAGTTATTTCATCTCACTAATGGTATTTAAAAAACAACAGAGAAATTTAACGTCTTTTCTCATCGAATTTCAGCGAATATGAGAATATAATAAAATACGAGAGGCAAAAATACATCAGTTCGGGTGGAGACGACGAGGCGGGGATTAATTCCATTTTGGTCCGTCGAGCGGACGGAGGGCGCAGCGGAGCATTTAAAAATTCATTTTGATGAATGAAATCACCTGAGTATACCCCGAAATAAAAATGTTATATTTCAAAAAATACAATCAAAACAGAAGAGATGATAAAAATGTGCATGTACACTATTGTGTTCATCGCTAATATCATCCATATTTTGAGCGGTAGTCCAATGTAGGTAGGTACCAATGACGTACATAGATTACATCCACCTATTCAGTTCATAATAAAGCCTACTTCCTTTCATTCTATCTAAAAACTCCTATCCTCTTCCTTTATCTCCCTCGTTTATCCAACATTCTACCCTCGAACAGTTTTTTCTACATCCCCTCCCCGCTAAGTACTTGCTCCATCAATACCTTCTGTCTCCTCCGTAAGTCATCTAGAGGCTGCGTCTCCTCACCCACCAAGTCCAGCACTTCATCGCTCTTCCTCCTAACCGCCCACTTCACATTCTCCATTCCTTTCCACACCCACATCTCGAACGCCTTCAGTGTTTTCTCGGGTTGACGCATAAAATAAGCTTTTATGCAACTTGTAACCATTTAAGAGGCATTAGTTATTGGAAAAGCAATGTGGATATCAAATGAATACGTCGTATTATGCGGTGGTATAAGGCAGTTCAGTATCCCTGAAACTAGAATTTTCGTCCATGATTCGTAACAGAGTTTTCATTCGCTCGTTTTCAGCAGAAGCGCTCGCGTCACCACAATATCATATCAATCTCATTCATTACCAGCTGCAACGTGGGTAAAGAAAAAAAGGGAGAAATGTCGCCATTCGTCGTGAGATAAAAGTGAATTATTCCATGGTATTTTTGTATTTTTTTCTCTCTCGCGAGTTGCGTAGTGCTTCAGGAGGGTTCGGGAAGCCTCCACAAGGCAGCATTGTAAACTTCTCCTCGATCACTCTGTCATGTTTCGCCCACCGCTGCGTATTTGTTCTCCAAAAAAAATATCCTTCGCTTTTGAAATCGTTATACATTTTTTTAGGCCAGTCTCCCTCTCTTTTTCATTATTTCTTCCCATAATCCACTCTGAGTGACTCGGGAACCTCTCTTCGCGAGGCGAGGTGAGCATATCGCTTCCCATCAGTCTACGAAACACCGAGCTCACTTTAATGAGAAAAATACATGCATCACGCTCTCATACAGGACTGTACCCAAAAGAGCTGGCCATCCATTAGCACGCATATTTTAAGGCGGTTGAAGTGTGTCCCGCATTAACGAAATTCCTCTTTGATGTTTTCGTACCACGAAATGCATGCTTACAAAGAGCGTAGTAAGGAAGAAGTATCATTTCGACTCATTCAGTTTGCATTTTCCAGACTTTACTAAGTTGCAGCTCATCTTTGAAAATTTTCAGTGCATATTAAGTAGATCCCTATTATTATTACTTAGTAATCTAAAATATGGAAATTCTTACCTCAGTAACATCTCAGGAAATATTATTTATAGATTTTATGAAAGCCTTCCACACGGTAGCTAACAATTAACTTTTATACAAATCACAGCCATGCGGCTGAAGCATTAGTAAACTGGATCCGCGATTTTCGGAGTGCTCATAAGCAAAAAAACTAGTCTTTGTTAGCTCCGATGGAGTTCAAGTCAGGTGTCCCACAAAGAAGCGTAATAGGACCCCTTTTCTTAATAATGAACATAAATACCTTCGTTCCACAGGTAACGCTGAATTCAGTTGATTTCTATTTATCTATACATTTTTGACTTATTACAGATAAAAGTGATTTTAATTAAATAGCAGTGATTTCGATTTTTTTAAAAAAGGTAATCAAATGTATGGTATAAATGTTATCTTTGCGTCATAAAATCAGGGTACAGACGTAAGTGATAACTTCAGGCTTGACTATGTGAAACCTCTCCATATTGGAAATAAACGAATAAAACTTTGCATGGTTCACTTGTGTGTGAGGCTCACTTGTGCACACAAGTGAACCCTACAAAGTTTTACTCGTCTATTTCCAATAAAGACGTAAGGATACACAAATTAAGAAACAAAAAATGCAATATTTACGGGTGCTACGCGCCTATTCCCCCACTTGACATGACATGTAAAAAAGAATTAGAAAAGATATGATAATGAACTAGAATCAACTTGAAGGCTAAGTAATTTCTTTAAATAATGTAAGAGGTAGTTACTTGTCTCTTTCCAAGATTTTCTGACTCTATTCAGCAATCGCAAACTTCACATAGTCAAAATGAAGTTCCTTTAAAAAAAGTTAAAATAGTTACTCTTTCGCTAAAAAATAAGTAATAATCTCGAGCGTTGAAATAACGAATTTTTTTAACGACAGCGTCTCACAAGAACCTGTTCCTACCAGGTTGGCATTAAGTGGACTCCAACTTCTTCCGGGTAAAAGTCACGTAAGTCATTCCGAAAATCCAAAGCAGCCCCTCAGCTAATCCCGAGAATTTAGCGAGATTAAAGCGTCCTAAGCCCCCCACAAGTTGTGATACGGGATTGTTCCTTCAACCTTGTTAATCACGTGCAGCGTCCCGATGTGGAAAATCCTGTAATTCTCATTAACTCCCTCTTCAAGCCAAGGCCTGGAGACGCGGCCCCCGCCGTCAACACAGGCTATTGCGACACAAGCATACCGATATAAGTCTAGTCTAATAGGGGAACCCGGGGCAGAATGGAATATCAAGTTCAAAACATTAAAAAATAAGCACACAGAGGTTTTACAAAATTACCTCACATGTTTAATAGACCTTTACTAAATGTATTGAACACAAAAATACAATATTATGGCGGAAAAAATCTTAATTAGAAATACTTTCCCAAAAACAAAAATTATGGCATTTGCCCCGTTATGCTCCAGGTATAGGCAGTGTGAGGTAGTGCGAAAATGAATTTTACAAAAATTAAATATGTGAAACAAAAGATAAACTCAACTTGTACGTTCTTTTATTTTAATTTGAATGAATTTTAAGATGCAGTACACTATTACTTAGTCTTTTTTAAAACCTATTCGCAGCATTCACTCACAAATACAGAATCACTTGCTTCGCTATCCACTCCTGCACACAAACTGTGAGCCCATTTCTTGCAAATAGATCAAACGATCCAGCATTCAATTGATTTTGAATGTAAATTGCCGCCTAGTGTAAACATAGAGTCACTCCATCATTCATTTTTCTATTTTTTTCTTACTTCTCCGTTTCACCCCTCCCATTCTATCCCCAAGAACACGATCACGATAATTATATCCCCAAGAACACGAGGAAATGACACCCGAAAACAACGTTTAGTAAGACGTTCAATCAAACGAAACTAACGCTAATTAGACGTACTTCAAATACATACCAAGATTTACTGTAATTTAAACACTTTAATATGACTTACCATCGATACATAATCTTCGAAAGTTAGAAAACTACAGATAAAATTCACATAACTCACAGTTCACGTGGTAACGCTCAATTAAACAAACCAGCATAGCCGCAGAAGATGAGCAATAACAGGTTAATTTATATCCAATATTCTCTGATAATTGATAGCATCTCCTTTACGCAAAAAAATCCGAACTTCATTCTGCACCGGCCCCCGTTCCACCCCGTCTTCCCCAATAGTGCAAGCAATATGAATACCTAGTTAATAATTATTTATGCAAAACAAGGCAAAAACCTACAAGCACGGTAGATTTTAGTACGAGTTGTTTTAGAATGTAGACACAAGTAAAATGCGACGCATATTCTGAATTAGTATCGGGACCAATTTAGTTAATCCACGCCTAAAACCCTGAAAATGAAACATCCGGAATGACATAATATACGGGAGAAGTGATGGGAAAAATGTGTTGAAAATAACAGCTCAAGTGCTCCACGGCATTTAATAGCAGCAATCTCTTTGCTATAGGACACCCTAAAAATGATCACTAACGCCGCGGCCACATGATCTACGTTTTACATCAGCATTTTGATGCAATGAGCATCCATTTGGTACAAAAATCTTCATTCTTTAGGTAAATATTAGGAATCAGGAAGTTTTACTCGAAAGGCTGATGGGCATACTCGTGTAATATTTAAAAAATCTCTAATAATAATAATAATCCCTTACTTTAGTTAAATAAAAAATGCATTCCACAGATTTCAATCATTCATTGTTTTACTGATGAGGCGAGATTTCTCAATGTTCCTGATTCAGACACACATGAAATCCGACCAGTTTACCATTTCAACGATTCAATAAATTAGCAACACCCACAGAAATTAGTTCACACTTACTGCAGCAGGAAAAAAATGGCCGCGAAATTTTCTCATTACCTGCAAAGAGAGAGGGAGAACATATATTAGTACGCAGAAAATTAAATTTCACCCGATTAAAATCGATTTCATTTTGTTCAAATGCCTTGCATAATGGAAACTCACCGTTAAAATGAACCTATCTACCGGATGAGTGTTGTTTTTCCTTTCCCAACATACGAAAATTACAAATTTAAATAAGTTTCCTAGACTAAGTAGCTAAAACGGTTCACCAGAAACGATTGGGAGCCGCATTTGCCATCAAGACATAATATAGCGCACTATAAATCAATAAATAATCAATGATCGTAAATAAAAATTATAGGAAAACGAATTAAAACTCATTGTATGCACCAATATTGCAATACTGAATCGTGAAGGATATGCAGTGACAAAGAATTATTTATTTATTTATTCCAGTCCAAAAACAGCACGAGGCCAACTACAGAGGACTACAATAACAGGAGAAACAATTTAATATTATTAAGCAACTAACCAATAATTAACAAAAAATATTCAATAGTATTTACCAATAAATAACAAAGTATAGTAAATTTCATCGGGTCGTGTGAGGAATAGGGGGAAAATTACAATAGTGACGGTGCAAGATGGATGAGGGATGAAAAAAAGAATCAAAATTTGGAACACAGTTGGCGTAGGAGTTAATGGAAAAAGGAAGTCTGAATAGAAAAGGACTTTTAGAGACAGAAAGGCGGGGGTGAAACAATGAAATAGGTCACTCGATCTCGTCGTGCACGAAGGAACACGAAGCGGGAAAAAAAGAAAGAAGGTCGGATGATCTGTATTTGCCATTAATGATATTTAAGAAGAGTCTCCGGTCAGTGAGGATACGGCGATCAGCTAAAGTTACAATGCCAAAAGAGGATCTAATCTTATTAAGGGATATGTTACGAAAAGGCAAGTGGCGATAGCGGACAATAGAAAGGAAAATTCAACGGGCGTTCTAGGAGCTTTAATGAAGAAGGTGGGGCCGTAGATCAGATTTGGATTAAATCAAAAAGGTGTTTTAGAAGGACAGTTGTAGAATCAGGTAAAAAAAGTACCTCATTCTTGATGATTCTTACATTCATGCATTCAACAGTCCTAAATACTAAAACTGACTCCACGGATTGTGTACACAACGCTTTTCATTTCCTGAGGGTGATCTCATCTATTTAGCGACGTAAACTTCTATGCTCATATCCTGAATCATTGGATTAAAAGGTTAACAGGGAAATTATTTCCATTACGGAAAATAATTATTAGCACTGAGTGATCATTTGGATACACGTGCATTCCTTGAGTTCCGAATGCAGGCTTTATCATAATTTATTTGTTATGAAAACTTCGCATCAAGTAGCATAAAAACTACCTATGGTAAAAATGACTCTAGCCAATTAGTTACATTTCCAGAGAGTAATTCCGAGATGCAGCGGAACAGCCTCGCATGCATTCCGCCTTCAAAAAATACGAGAACCGTTTTAATCCTCGTTTTTCCTCGCAAAAAAAATTAGGCATAAAAATAAATCCACATTCATAAAGTTGACCCCGTTTTTCACGGGAACAAAAGAAAGCTCAGATAACAATGCCGTGAGAACACAAAAGGATTCGTGATGAAGTTACAATCCTGCTGCAACAAAATCCAACAGGTGAGAATATTGCCTGAAGTGGGAAATATTTTTTCACCGCATGAAAAGGAGATGTGAATTTGAATTAAGTTGTTTACCAAACTCCCGGAGCGAGTGCGATGATACTTCAGACCAAAGGGACGTTCTTGAAGCTAATTACGCACATATTCATTCATCACTCAAGAATTAATCTTCGAAAGAGCGAAAGACGATCTCATCTTCTTTATCTCCTCAACCATAATACAAAAGGTGGGCATTCCTTCTTTTCACAGCCAGTACTGGTTTAATTAACACTTAACTGTTCCAAATGCAAATTTTCAAATGGCAAATGATTTTCAAATTCAGCAAAGCTATCACCATAAATGAAGGAAATCATTAAAAAGACCGATCACTCACGATCGAAGTATGTTTCACAAAATATTACTCGTTTCAAACTTACACAGCCATCCCGAAATTTAGTGGACCTTGATCGACCTACATACAGCCTGTGTCTCGCCCTTTATTTTTATCCCCTAGGACACTCACATTAAAATTTCATTATTTGAGACGTAGGCGTATATTGACTAAGGCCATGGCAGAGTATCAGTATGGTAAACAGGCCCTAGGGTAATATTTCAAAGATTCTAGGTCGAATGAATAGGTCTTGATGAGCCATTCAGCCGAGTGAAATATTTAGCACATATTCACGAATACTCACGTTATCAAGCTATGCACGAAAATGGAATTTTCGAACTTTGATAAAAATATTTCCTTCTTTACGAAAAAATGGCACATTTAAAAATATTTATTCGTAATAAATCATTTGGTGGTGTCAAGGGATAATTTTTAAACTAGACGATGTTCAACCAGTCGAAAAAGAAAGTTGCCTCCTCTTAAGCTAGGTTACCATGACCAATAAATTTTAAACTAAACATAAAACGAAGGCAAAATTGGTCAAACAACGTAAACTGCTATAATTTTTTTAAAACAGACCACGAGCCCAATTAAAAGCGACGCCAGCATGCGAGGGCTAGCTATAAAGGATTACTAACGCTAACCAAGTAATCCCCGAGGCCTTACCTCTACGTAGATCTTATTTATCCTCAGCTTCTTTTGCGCAATTTCCTTCCTGCTGGTAAGGAAACGGATCATCGTCGAAGAAACGGGGCTTCGCATACGAAGTCGTACGGCCATTCGGCGTCCTACTTATCCACGGACACGAAGCGGCTCCCAGTGAACAAAAAGAAATGTGCACTGTGGGAAATTCCGGAAACAAACGGGGCGGTATAAAACGAAAATCACCTCGCTACAGGGTTTTTGGTTTCCAACGTGATGGCCTCCAGCGGTTCTGAGTCCTTTTAACTGGACACGTGGATTATCCATCCGATAAATCTATCCAATTGTATTAAATATCTCTCCAAATACTACCTAAACATCATTATTCAAGACTTAATTCATTAAAACATTCCGCCCTTACACTCTGCCTAAAATTTCCATTCGCTCTTGTTATTTACGGCAGCGTGACAAAAGGTCTAGTAGGATAAGATGGTGAAAAGTGCCCCCCGGTGTTTTGAAAAATATACACTTGAAGTGCATCAAAAATTATGTATTTCCCCGAAGTTTCAAGCCTTAACAATGGAAATTGAATCCAAATAAAATTTAAACACGATTTTTCGTATTTTAGCCATATCCCCAGTTTTTTTTATACAATCTTTTTCTTGATTTTAAAATGTATATACTACTACCCTCTACCATCCTGAGCGGAACATTCATGGAAATTATAGCATTCATGGAAACAAGCCACTCTTTAAGCAATTTATACGGATAATTTTCTCTGTCGGTGACTGAGCTGCACGTGACTCGTCTCTATCGACTCTACTCGACTCAGTTTAACACTCATTGATTAAGAAATTGAGGATCAGAGAAAGCCTCTTGTACTACTAAAGCATTCATTTTTGGATATGCGTCTTATTGCTACGAATTTTTTATTGCAGTCAATTTAACACCTGAACAAAACTATCATTGCGAAGAATTTTCTATGGTCCTCACGTAATTTGAGTGAACTTTGGCGTTTAATAAACAGCTATCCCCTCAGCTACATACATTTATGGTGGTTTATTACATTGACCGTAAACGTACACATAACAATTTTGAGGTTACATCGAACAATAACTGTCCAATCTGATGGGAGATATTTTGGTTCAAGTTAAACTGAACGCAGTATTAATATGAAATATCTCCAAAATCAATGATTCCCCCTGTAGTCAAAACTATTTCATAGGTTATTAGCGAAATCCGCACTGTGAATCTGTGAAAAATATTATTAAGGAGGCTTCCGCTGTGATTAAATTGATGATTATTTTTAGGGTTCATTCCGCGTCGACTCATATTTTGCGGACGACAGTTTCGGGCGCGTTCCAGCTCCCGTCTTCGGGACCAAATGACCAGCAGAGCTGCAATCCTTTATATATAAGGCTAGTCAGGCGACCGTTGATTTGAATTCCATTGTTGGAAGAGCCGTTTGAAAGATGAGGATAAAGGATAGCCGTCCTCCCAATTGAAGTTATTTTCATGAATCACAATTTCTATCGCCTCCCTTATCAGCCGAGGGAAATATTTATCCTCTCTTGCGATGATTTATGATTCTTGGAATAGAATAAGATATGTGGAAAATATGCTTGCGTTTACCATCCAAATTAAAAATTTTGTTATAATTTTGATGGAATAAAAACTGTACTAAACGCCAAAATAAGTAGTAGGTAGGTACTCAGTCTTTTTTGATACAAATATCTCAATAATTATTAGGCATAAATTTGCTATCCATTCATGAATTTAAGAATTCTATGAAGGGGTTATGGTAGTTAAAACAGTTATTCCAGCATTTTGTTTTAGCAATCCTATAATTGTCTGTGATACGCAGCTCGACCAATAGCGATCGCCACTGACGGAGGGTTAACAAATATAAAATTCTCTCTTCGTATTTCTGGTCAAAAAACGGCGCAGCAACATATTAACAACGCGAACTTTGACGTAATTATGCACGAAATGCCTGTGGAGCATGATATGCAATTTCCGTTTAAAAGTGGCATTTTTTCATCACGCTTTTGTGCATAGCTTGAAAACAATCGCGAATATGGGCTCAATATTTCACACGTCTCAATAGCTCACAGAGACCTATTTATTGGACCAAGAATCTTTGAAATATCTCTTGTGGTCAATTCGCCATACTTGTTCTACCAAGGCCTTTGTCAATGGCGATAAAGCCTTTGTTTGAAATGTAAAAACAATGGAAGTTTAGGAAGGACAAGCTATTACTAGTTAAAAAGTAGATATTACTTTTTATGTTTTCCTCTTCAAAATATGTGCACTATTTCTATGAAAATTACAAAAGTATTAGGCTCAATCAATTATCCAAAATGTTCGTGGGCCAGGGGCGGTTGCAAGTGCATCGATAAGTTCCGCGGAGTCCTTCCGGTCGGAGCCATTCCTTTGACTGCTGAACCTTTGCCATTCACATTCAGAGATGCGGATGCAAGAACGAGATAAAAAACGCTAACCGGATGATAAAAAAATATATATGTATACCTATTCGAGGTGGGACAAATTCCACAAAGGGCTACAAAGAGCCGAAACGATTGCAAAATGGCCCCACGGACGTAATGCACGGAAATGCACGGATCCGTGAAGGCGTCGTCTGCGACGGACGATAATGCCGTCTCGGGAACGGCGGAGCATCCGAGCGAAGCCAAAATATTCTCTCTCTTCCCTCCCTCAAAGAAATCCCAGCGCTCCCTTCCCTTTCCAGGACACTCACTACTTCGTACCCATTGAGAGATTCTTCCCTTTGTTATTTTTCTACCTTACGGAGTTCAGGACGTGAGAATTTTCTCCGAAAATAAAACGTGCTCCGCCACATCGGCTTGAGACTGCTGTGATTTGCGCTCGAGATGACATGACGTACGGAGAGAAGCGGAGCAAGGTGCAATCGAGAGCGGCTAGTGTGTTCCGATGGCGAAAAAAAGAAATCAGAGATGATGCGATTGGAAAATATTTTATCCCGATATTCTCCCATCGATTTAACATCGACAAAATGAAGTAGAATTTGTAGCTTTTCCGTCGCTTTTGAGTTCACCATGGAAACCTACGTGCCTCTATTCTCCAAGAACGAAGAGCGACCCGCGCTATGCAGCCACGTGAAATACGCTAGAGAAGCAGAGCGTTGAAAGGAAACTGTCAGGGTTCATGGACAGGGCGAAAGCACACACAATAGAAAGACATGGAATGTATTCGAGCGATAAAATATGCTCCTCTGTAGCTGTTAATTAGTCATGCTACAATGAGAACCTAGCGTGATGGGGGGAACACTGTGATAAATGATTATTCTCAGAGAAGACTGGGACACAGTTACACGGATTAAGGTTTCTGAAATTTAGTATCAACAATATTTTAAAAATAAAATTCACATCATCATATTGAACGATTCCTTGTCTATCTTTTGAAGTTTTTAATTTTTTTAATCATCATAACAACATCCCAAAAAATATTAACTATCCGAATTCAAACAAATAAACATGCCATCTGCAAGTAGCAAGTTCACATAGCATCTGAGCTACGTTCCCTCTTCTTATAAATCTGGTGTTGGCATATGCAATGGAATAAACGTCGTTCGTAATAGTTGTAAACGATAAAATTTATCATAAAATAGATACGCTTAAAGAAATAAAAGTTTTATCAAATAACACAAATAGTTTTAATGAGTGTAGGAGGCATATTTACTGTGATTCAATCGTAAAAGGAAATTGCACGATGCACAAGTAATTGATAAACACGCGATGCATTATCACTGCTAACATGCCCTAGTCTACTCTCACTATTCAGTTCTGAGCACAGCAATAGTTTATTCACGAGAATTTTTTTCATGACCTCCATACAGTTGTTATGACGATTAGCATTTGGGACGATGCATCAACAAGAAAAAACACTCATGGTCTGAATATATAGAAAAGATGAAAAAATCGAATAATAAGACGATGGGAAAATTTTTCTCGATTTCCTACTTTGGTTTTAACAAATCTAACGTGAATTTGGATCAAATAATCAGTAATAAATTTCTTATTGGGTTATTGTTTCAGCTGTTCTGGTTTGATCTTAAATCTAGGAGAAAGTATATCATGGCTTGTTTTATGTTCAATCTCTTCAAATATGGTAGCCCTCTGAATTTAAAAGATCTTTTTCTCCCCAGTTGCAAACACACCAATGTTGTTACAAGACAAGACCCCTGTTTTTTGTGTGCCCCACAGTTTCTCACAGCTACAGTTCACAAATAATTTACTGTTGTTGCCTCAAAGCTGTGGAACGATTTGCCGAAACATGTAAAAGACAGTGCATCACAGGAAATATTTAAGAAAAGGATTGTCACCCACCTACTTTCTTGCTACCCATGAACACTGATCATGTAATTTAATAATCATTTATCTGCTCATTGATGTGATTAATACCTATTGTTGTGTTAGAAGTGGTAATCTAGTTCTTGTTTCATTTGTTAAGCTAAATTTCCTTTTTAAAGCTTGTGTTATTTACTTCTTGGTATGTTTAATGTTCGTTTTTCTGTTAGAAAGAGAAATTATTCTTTTCCAGTTTTACTACGTTAATTCCAGTTCACTATGTTAATTGTACTGCTCACCACTTTAACAATTTCTATGTTCCTAAGGAGTTTAAACTCCTAGAGCAATAAATGAGTAAATTATTATTATTATTGGTAGTGATCAACCGGTAGGTTTTATTGGTGGGACGAAAAACAGGATTATAAATTTTCATCGAATTGTATAGAACTTTGTGAGGTCAGTAGCGGCGGATGCGTGAGATTTTCCGATTTTGTACGACTGCGCTCGAGAAAGCATTTACAAAACAGGAGAGACACACAATGGAGAAGACTAAAGTTCCGAAGAGAGTAAAAAAATAATCAAAGGAGCGACGACTCGAAAAATATTTGCTCCCGGCATTCTGTATGGATTTAACATCGACAAAATGGAGTTGCGTTTGTTACCTTTGGTCAAATGGGGGAAAAAAGGTTTCATAACTTACAGTGGAAATTCAGTCACGGCTATTTTACGATTCATTCATACGACCAATAGGAATCGCCAATACGATTCATACCGAACGCGCTTGGGTTTATCATTTCTCCGAACATGCCTCAAAATACTTTTTAAAGGCAATTCACATATCCTCTCCATTCCTATGTTAGGAGTTTTGGTAAACCCGATGCACTGAAACATTCAATGACGTTTCTTACCAGTGCAGCAATACCCACAGGGGATTTTCAGGGTTCGAGGAAATTCACCAAAAACGGAAAAAAACCTAAAGGTAGTAAAAATTAATTCCCATGCCGTCCTGTAACAACTTGGAGCTCAGCTATACAAACAGAAATAAAGTGAAAACAGAAGAATTGATATATGAGAGCATTTGGTGCAATTCTGTCAAGGCATGGTATCAAAGTAAAATAACCAACCAAATACGATGGAATTATAAATTTTTTGGCGTAATTTTACTAGAGAAAAATAGACGAAGCTGTCCTCCATAAAGCACACGAATAAAGGATCAATGGAATGACACACGATGAATTCGTAGCCTGAATTAACTATGAAATGATAAAACGTTAAGGCGTAATATACTATGAGGAAATGAACGAGGGTCAGAATAGCAGAAGGAGATACATAGTATCTATTGGACGAGACAGAGAGAGCGGTTGAATCGTTCATTCTGGAGCAAAGAAATCTTGAAATCCAAATCAGCGAAAATTATTTTTTTAAATCTAGGACACATGCGGCTACCCGTTTAAAAGTCCTATTTGTGGATCGCTGTGTATTTATAATATATTTATATGCAAGGAGTCTCGGATAGAATAAATGGAAAGAGTTTGAAAATGAAGCATTAAGGAGACAAAAGCGGGTTGGTGAACGGGTGGACGATGAGCCGCAACATGTTCCGTTCATTCTTACCTTCACCGGTGGAATAACTACAATATTCATTATGATAAAATAATTCTTGGAGTACAGGATATATGTATGTATTTATGCATTAGTATTCTTCTATCCTATAATCCAATAATTATTTTATCATTAATTAAATGAGGTCATGATAAGAGGAGAAAAAAATCTAATAATTATAATTAAAATTACTTAACGGGTGAAATGAAGTAGATTAAAGCGCAATGCGAGTGAACTAGGACTGTACAAGTAATCCATTTCCCCCGCCGAATAGTAGTAACAATGCAACTATTGTAAAAAAGAATGCTTCAACTGATACATCGATTTCTTTGCTTACAATGACGAATCAGATGCAAAACATTTTACTTTTGAGAAATAGACAAACGCTAACTAATGTCCATTACGAATGGCCTGAAAATTTCAACATAATAAAATAAGTTTTACACGGATAATTCGTCGTGAAAAAAAATTGAAAAATGATCCCTCAAAAAGAGTGCCGCGTCCTTGTTCTTGTCCTCCTTCCGACATCAGGCTTCGAAGGATTAAAAAAAAATAACCGGATCGCCTTTTATACGGGCACGAAACCCATTGATCTTTCAAAAATCCTCTCAAACGAAATCAGAGCAATCCCATCAAATCGATTGACATCCAATCACACGACGAGCCCCCGAACAAAACACGGCACGGCAGGAATGCGGTCACTGAACCACCGCGCGGAGCCTTCACAAAATTTAATCCAAGTATGGAGGGGAATCCGATCCGCTTGCCGTTGGGATGAAATCACATTTCACGCAGTGGACAAGGCGATGCCCTCAGGACCGTGCGACAAGACCGTAATACTCTCTCTCTCTCCCTCGGAACCCAAGTGCACCCTGAACGGACACAATGGTCGGCGGAGAGGAATCCTTATCTCTCCGCTGCAATGCCGGGTCTTGCCCGTCCGGTGCAACGGAAGCGAAGACGAGGGGAGAAATATCCCAGGGAGAAAATGATCCCCCCGGCCTGGGTGGAAAATCGGAACACTAGACATGTGAAAAAAATGCTAAGCTGTGATCCGAGGGAGGAGAGATATTGGCAGCGGAGATTTACGGCAGTGAGCTCCTTCTAGTCCAAGATCCACAAAAGAGACATCAGGTAGGGTGGTTTGATTGAGATCCCGCTCCCAGAATTTCCAGCAAAAATAGTAAGTAAGTACGTTCAGAATATAATGAGAAAATTCGCACGTGGTTCGCGCTAAAAAAAATAAAACATTTTGTGGAAATCCTAAAAATGCATTGATTGGGTAATTACATCGGAGAAGGAAACCATAAAACACTAGAATAGTGAATGTAACTTGTACGCAATCATTAAAATCACGCCAAAAAAACCATTAAGCCAGTTAAATATGTTAACTCTCAGGTGTACTCCACATTTAAAATATACAATGTCCGATTTATGCAGACCACCCTCAAAGCTGAGAAAAGATGGGTGAAATTAATAAAGAGATGAGGTCAAGTGAGACTACAAGATTGATATGGGAATTACAGATTAAAGCACACAATCGCAATAAAATATCGCAAAAATCTTTGAAATTGATTGAATCAGACCCACGTTCGAGATAAGGAAACATACTGAAATTGAATGGCAACTAGGTATCATCGACCACACCATTTATTAACATGAAATCGTAACGGAAATATTTTATGGAATCATTAGAAGCCTGAAGCAGTGTACCTACTTGCAAATTGATTTAGAGGGAATGTATGTATGTAAGAACAAACCATTTTTATGCAGAAAACCAATGGATGCATTTAATATATTTTCATGGTGAGGATATCATAGAACACCACGATTGTTTTAAAATAAAAACAAAGATATATTCAAGCTCAAGTTATTTTGTATGGTAGCCAGCAATATGGTAATTTTTTCACTAATATGTTTTTCGACTTGAAACATCGCACTGGGAAAATTCTGAATTTTCTGATTTCACTGATTTAATAATTATAACAGTCGCGCAGTCGTTTGATTATAAGCAACCCTGGCGTCGCAAATTTGCCGTCGGTCTCTGCAGTGGCTCACAATGGCACTAACTCTCATCCTCCAAAACCTTTTTCTGAATTCCGAATGGAAATGAGACCGCAGAATGGTCTAAAAGGGATGTAAAAAATTGGCCCAATACATAAATACGTGAGATTACGAGCCATACAAATCCAACTCCGAATGTTTCTATTCTTTTTTTTCTCTCCACCGCCTTACACTCAAAGGCAGGTAGGTACATCATACCCTATTCTCTCCTTCCCAGATGCTTCTGTTGCTAGACGGTCTCGAGTTTAAAAAAATAAAAATAAAACGATGGTGGCTTATCCTTTCGGATGACCCACATAGCGTCCGTGCAGAAGACACGGATGCCCTTCTTGAAATGACGGTCGCATTGGATCCCATCGAGGAGACCAAAAGGAAAAACAGCACCACGGCGTATGAATGGCCACCGTTGAGGTATTCCCAGAGTCTAAAAACGGAGGGCTCTTCGCCACGCAAGGATGCACGGAAAAGCCGAGAATAACGGAAGATGCAACAATTTTAAGAAAAGTGTACAGAGAAATGCCTTCAAGATGTTATGAGGGACGAAAATTCCGCTGAGTCGATTGGTGATAATAGGGTGGTTTCCTATTATTTCTTTATTGCCTAAATCGAAAGATTATTACTCCTGGAGTACGTAATTCACGCTTTTAGATTTTTAAATGACAATATCTATTTTTCGCGATTAAATGAAAAGTGAAAAATTTTAAAGCGCGCGAAAACGCGACGGCTAAGTATGAATGCTGGGAAAACCCCGTGTGATGTCATTCTGGTTCCTGCTGCCGCAAGTGAGGTGACCTTGGGGCGAGGCTTTAAGCGCTGATACGACGCAGGATGCTAGCAGGTAGCATAGAACCCATAGTACCCCGCTAGCTGGTAGCGCTTGGCTTAAATAAAGATTATTGATACCTTATCAAATGAAGGAAACTTTCCGACCTTAGCTAGTTTTAATAGGTGATTATTAAGACATGTTTCCCTGAGCTCTGTGCCCCATGCATGCATTGGTAATTTCAGACGATGTAAAACTCCTATCTACTCGTATAAAAACTAGGTCCCTGTGACGTCACGTGGAGTGGCATCGCATGGGCGCCAATCTGGCCTTTTTCAAATGCGATTAAAATCGACCATTGCCATTCGTCTAAACAGGGATTTATAAAACCAAATAATTTGTATATTATGATTACACTAATGGTGTGCGACGAATCGCAATCAATGCCTTTCGTTTTCTTTGATGAAGGAAACTACCCTATTATAATAGGCGATTGGGCCGAGTACATTCGCTAAAGAGAGAGTATGCAGGATAAGCTTCGGTTGAAAAATCTGCCAAGAAGAGTAGAAGAAAGGAGAAGCCTAATGGAAGCCTTAATAAGAAGGCGGATTAACTGAATTGATCATATCTTAAGGTATGGCCTGACACGAAGACAAACATGGAGGGATAAGTGAATGGAAAGAAAGGACAAGGAAGACATGGAATGAAATATATGGAACAGGTAAAGAAGGATGTGAAAGAGAAGAAATATTTAAGCGTGAAAACATTAGCTGAGAGATAAAATGAGTGGAGAGCTGCTTCAAACCAATCTTAGGAATGTTGGCCAATAATAAAAAACAGCAAAATAAAACTCGTTTGTTTCTGCGTTTACTGATGCCATGCAAACTTTTATGATGCCAAAAATCATTTTGTTTTTCTTCCAGAAACTGACTTTCAAGGCATTTTTCTGGTTTCTGGACGGACACCCTTAAGTTGTCTAATAGGGTTGTACTCTTACTCCCATTTACTTTATTTTGCTGGTATTACTATAATGGAAATCCCCTCTTATATACAGAATATGAAAAATTGTAAGCTCTTATTCTTAAAATCGAAATTCAATGCTATTCGAAATGTTTAACGTTTAATTAACGTTAAAAAAAGGTTAAAATTAACAAAAGGCGGTATCTCTAGGCCTCCCCCAGATACCTCCAATACCCTCCGACCATGAGCCATTTATTTCGTGGGGTTATTACAAACCTTAGCACTTCCACTGAGCAAGCATTCGTAACTAGACGATTCCTCTCCTCTGTTTGGCACTTTTCTATCTTCACTGACTGGGCTACTAATACTCTTCATGTCTCCGTCGATAGCATGTTCACCAGAAGAAAAAATCAGCAGCAGAATTACCAATCGAGTGAAATAATTTCATTTGCATTTCTCAGTGGAGTTGGGAATGCCTCGCTCCTTCACCAGCAGTTATTAAAACTGCTCGCTACAAAACGGATTCACTTCCCAGGAAAAAAAAGTCATTACGACGTGATTTACAATTACAGCCACGATAAATCACGAATGAAACAGAGCTTCAGCAATTCGCATTGGTTATCGCCTGATGTTTGTCGTGGACGAATCGTTCGATGGTCAGCGAATAAATGAAAGAAAACTTGCGGCAGGTCGGTCTCGGGGAAAAGTCGTGGATGAGATGGCGCTGCTGAAATTATGTGCACCAAACAATGCATCCGGAGTACGGGCTAAGGTCAATTCAACGAATGACTCAATATAAACTCATCAATGCGTCCCTGCAGTTCGGAGATAGCGCCACTAATAATAGGTGGCGAACGAGCCAGTTACAACGAGCAAATAATAGCGAACGTGCGGTAAAGCGAGGAAAGAAAAACAACGCCAACAAACATCATTCGATTTCTGGCGGAGTTTTCACTCCATCACGATGCACTGCGATGGAAATGCAATGTTTAACGACTGCGATGCAGAATTTGCGACGTTCACTCGCAAAAGCGCCCCATAAATGCACTAATCGGAAATTCGGCGACCACCGCTTACTACCGGTCGGTCTCGCCCAAATTCCAAAAATCCGAAGGGCAAAAACTACCCTCTAAACCCCACCCTCCAATCAGCTCTCCCCTCATCAAATGCTAACGCGATGAAAATCACATTGCATTGTATTTTTCTACGCCAGCGGGAGCATGAAAAAAATGATCCGGCAGAGAAAAAAACCAAAATAAGAAAAAACTTTTCACGTGTTTACTTATCACTTAGGACAGTCGACTTCGTTCCCACCTTGCAGTCGCGTGTATTACATCGTCTTATCACCGGCAGTAATTAAAAATCTCAAGAACCAGATACACACCCTTGCACGATTGACGCGGAAGCAGTACCAGCTAGTATACATCCTGGGAAACTCGGATAGTGTTCACAAACATGGTTCCTTTTAGAAATTCGAACGAAATGAAAGCCGTATTACAATTTTTTATACGCTTAAAAGAGAAAATGAAATACGATACGATAATGATCGAGCAATAAAAAAACAATCTCATATAATTCATTCGATCTTATTTCTTTCACCTATGCTACTTCTCCGGTTTTCCACTGAGCAATCGTTTAATAATTGGTCGCCTCCTAAAACGGCAATTATTAACAATCGCCAGCACCATATAGCGTGAGAATTTAAATGCACGTACGGTGCGGAAGCAACGATGACACGTTTTGTCACGTCAATACCAACGTCTAATCAGCGAGCATTTCAAGCAACCTGTTTGAGTTCTTTTTCACAAACGTCACAACAATAATTTTCCGTAAAGCAGAAGTAGGTATTCAGCCGCCTTTAAAGAAATTTAAAATTAATTTCCAAGAATATATAGAATGTATTATTGCATCCACTAATTAGGTGGAAGAAAAGGTGTCACGCAAAAATAAGTCAATACCGGCAGGTGTTCTACGAAAACTGGATATTTATACCTTATATAATAGGATTTGTCGTATCTTCCACATTTTATATACTTTGAACCGCCCAAAAAATAAGCCTTTATCAATAGTATGAGGGCAGCGATTATTCAGACCTTTGAGCGAAATACTGTTAAATTATTCTACCATTTCTAGAATGTGTATATAATATGTAAGAATGTTCGAATCACCCCGTCCTGTTTCCTCTCCAAAATTAGACTTACCTTCCAGTAAGATTCCAGTAAGACCTTTCCCTTTCATCCTATCTAAATAAACACTATTCTATTCACACCCCTTCTCCTACTACCTCTCAACCTTCTGTCAAATGCTTTAACGCGATTTTACGCATCCAATCCCCACGTGGTGCTCCCAAACCCAAAAATGCCGTGGAGGAGATTCGAACGGAATACTCTCATCTTCTAAATCCCTAACACTTGCCTAAAGACCAACAAATCAACGTATACATATTTTGAGAGATAGCCGGGAAAGAAAAACATTCAAAAAATTCACGACCTCATCGATGAAATCAACCTCAATGGAGATATATCATTCCTGAACACCCTACACATCCTAAAGGTTGATTCGAATTCATGTCGCCGTTACTCTTCAGCGATGGCTTGGGGATGGCCGAATGCCTCAAATTTACGACAGAATTATACGCGCGTATGATTAAGTGCATAACAATTGCCGTTTTAACGCAGGCCGCCATCTATTGTACGGCTGTCGAGTTTATGGGCAATACTCATTTTTCAATGTTGTTTGCTTGGCTGACAAAGCGGTTGATCACTGCATTGCCGCAGCAATCAAATTAAGAAAACTCGCCCCTCAACTTAATTCAGACTGCACTGCGTAATGCAATTATGATCAAGCTGTCGTTTAATAATCAAATTTTCATAATATTATCCGGCGCGACGGCGTCATGAGAACTCATCGCTTGTAACATCATGAAATTGAACTTCGACGAATTTCAAGCAGCTATAATTCAAAACAAGGGACACTACAGGATCGCAAATGATAATCGGTTTCATGAGTCAACCGAAAATCTGAATAATTAGCTGCTTATTCATGAAACATAAACCTCATACACTTCAAAGTACTAATAACACGAGCTCTATGGTGCTCCTAGGTCAGCTGATTTTTCAACGTCCAGTTAATCAACTTTTTGGTAAGTTAATAACAGGGCTCGTTCTCTACTTATCAAATATATTTCCAATATGGGATCATTTCATTTCCGTAGCCATATTTAGCTAATCTTTTTTCATGCCCTAGATATATCCGTCATGCCACACTTCATATCATTTGATAACGATTCTCCATAAATAAGCGATTATTCAGGCTACTGAGACTATTCTTCAGATCATTCAGACTATTGATTATCTATATTAGCAACAATTGAAAGTGAATAACTATGCGCAATATCGCACATTAATTTGACTTTAAGTTTATGAACTAACTTCACTCGAGAAAGCATTCGTTCTAGCTGCGCTCTCGTTCGTTCCCGCTTCGTAGAAGATGAACCACGGTAGCAAACAGCAGCCACATTATGAACAGTACTTTACCTCATTTTTAAACAGAACTTCTGGGATACGCTAGCAATCAGAGACAAAGTAATGCAGCTCCAACTAATAAAGTAACCCGTGAGGAAAATCTTCTATATTATTTCTACTGTATAGATACCTTTTTCTCAACTTATACGCAACCAAACTCTACAAATGAGGTACCAAAATGCATAAAATTTATCAGAGAACATGCGACGGCATAACTTACTTCCTAAATATTGCTATTGTTTCCTAAAATTGGTTTTTAAATAATAATAAAAAAAACAAAAAAAAACAAAAACCAGTAAATATTCCTGACGTTAACGGCGCACAAACTGATACATTTGTTCATTTGCAACAATATCTCGCATTCTTTAAATAACTTTTATCAAAATGCGGCTGATTCCACATTCAAGTCTCCTGTTGATACGTAAGTATGAGTCATCATGTGCGTTTAACAGAGGATAGTGTAATTACTTCCAATGTTTTGTTTAAAGAGGTCCTCTGACCTCAATTTGAACATGAACATTCCAATTAAATTTGTACATAAGAAACTGCCTCTTTTTCCTACATTTTAAAATTAGAAACGCGCCTATCCCTCTGTGGACCTGCATTGAAAAGAGCGGGGGAAGCCCGCTGGGAGCGGGCGCAGCACGCTTGTCTCAGCATAAAAAGAGCTGCTGCCTTTTGTTCTATGAATGCGTCCCTGCTCAAGCATGCTTATCTAAAGGCTTTCTCTAAGTTTTTACTATTAAATAAAGCATTCTGCGATCTACCTCGGCCTACACCCCCTCCCACATTGGAATTCCCTCTTCAATTCACAGTAAAGTCCATTTCCTTTCATCTTATCTAAAAAATCTCATTATCTTTCCCCCATTTCCTCGATTTTCCTGTTTTTCCTGTGACACGATCTTCAGCATCACCAACCCGCTCAGTTCTCCCGCCATCCGGGACATTTTAGCTTCCATATTATGTTTCCTTCCGTAAAACGTGGAATAATGTTTCCTTAAGAACCTCTCATCCGAACCATTTCCTTTCCAAACGCTAACGTAGATAGGGATATTCTTATCCAAGGCACTGGAACCAGCTTGCTTCTTTAAGGCAATTGAGTATAATGGAGATGGATACCATCTCTTGCGAGCAAATCTTGTGGAAATCCAAGCAGAAAGCTAGAAGCATACACTTACGTAGTGGATATGGGTAATATAGATTAAGGTGAACGACGTGATACTCGACTATATCAGAGAAAATGCGAATCCAAAAGGAGATCTCACACGAAGACAAATCAGGTATGTGGCCAGAGGTAATGTTTTTTGAGCGTAAGTTGTGAGGGCAGTGACAGAAAGCGGAATGTTGGGTAGACACGAAGAGAAAAGTATGAGATGAAGATTCATGTTTGGGATCAAGGGAGTCAGAGTGAGCAGAGGAACGTAATAGATAAGATGATGGTTTTCACCAGTTACACTTTAAATGAAGTGGCAACAAGCTAGGGTGGACGTAAATGATATATTCCATGACACAAGGTCACAAAATACAAATTGAATAACGAGATCAGCAAAAATACACGTCCAGTTTTCCGCTACTCCGGAATTAAGAATAAGAATAGCGCGTCTTTCTAGAAAACTTCACGATTGCTATTACTTTAAATGGGTTATCAATAATAATGTACTTATAAAACTCATGGAAAAGAAGGATAGTAAACAAATAAACAAGAAACACATAAGTTTAAAAATAACATGGATACCCCAATCATGAGAGAAAATTCTTCTCATGCTAAAATTCTCCATGTTCACTCCCCCATTCACCAACGTGATGACATTTTCAACGCTGTTTCAAAACTCATCATCGGGGATTTTCAATGGAACATAAACTTGCTACATATGTATAACTGTACCAGGTATCTGTCTCTATATGCTAAACTTCATTTGCATTACTTTTTGCTTAGCTACTTCTGTTCACGCTTTTTTAAGCCAGCAATGAGTATGGACAAGATAGTGAAGTCGACCCCCAGACGATTGAAACCACAGCGGTACCAGTATGTAGAGTATGAAGGAATCTTCGTTTCCACCAATTGCTAGTCATCTAAATATTTACGTGACCTGTCAAGGGTCAAATTAAAATGAAATGGGTTCGTGCTGATATATCTTTGATAAGCTGAGATATTTTACAATCTCATGCTGCCAGGCCCTTTAACACGGAGAAGGTGAAGCATCAATATTTTAATAACATCTATTGGTAAGTCCATACTTTGCAAACTGTTTTCATTTCCCATTTTACCGCTGAATTCAGGGATTTAGTGTTCGCCTTCAATGCCAGGTTACCGCGCAGTCATCACACGAGATATTGTTTACATATTTCATGCGCGAGTATGCAAGTCGAGAAGACCGTGAGAGGAGAAAGACATTGTCGTCTCTGGTGCACAGGAGATGCGTGCGACCACGAAAGAGAATGCCTTAAGAGGGGCGGAGGCGCAGCAGGGATCAGAGCGGCACCCTGGGTGTGGAGGGGTCGAAAAGGGACTTCAAAACGAGGGTTTTCGGGGGAGGCTGCCGTAAAGGGAACTGGAGGGGTTTTTAGGAAGAGGAGGATGGGGGGGAGTGGAGTTTTGGGGTGGGGGTGCCAGGGGGATCAGAGCAGACCCACACTCGGACGGGGGGGGGGGGGGGAACACAGAAGTGCGAAACAGAATTGCGAGGGGGAGGAAAGAGATTAATGTGTCCGGGTGGGACCCCACTGCAAACATCCCTCTCCGGAAAGAGAAAAACGCACATTCAGGGTATGGCCTGCGGAAGAGAGTTCCCTAAACTCCTCGGCGGCGCGTTCTCGGCGGGCACGCACGACGACCCTGCAGGGACACCGGAGCGTCTTGCCTTCCTGCCGTCCCAACATGATCACGGCTCCCTCCTTCCCCTTTATATGTATATATGGATGGCGGGCCTTTGGCTTCGTATCCCAACCCAGAAACAGAACACAGGTCCGACTGCAGTATCCATAGATACTCTGCAGGCTGTTAAGGCCATTTTACACGGTACACGGAATTGCGCAATCTGACGTAGGTGCGAAGGCGCAATCAAAATTACGTGTGTAAAGCGGTGAATTGCTAGAACACATGCGAGAATGCATGGATGCTAGACGGGAAAATAGCCCCAATTCTAATTTCGTTCATGCATTCGCGCAATTCCACGCCATTTTAGAAATTAATGCATCTCTAACCTGCGCAATTCCGTGCCCCGTATAAAACGGTCTTTAGTGAATAAAAAGTTGCTGACAATTATGCGCAAATACTTAAATTTCACTTCACAGCAGTATTCGGATACATTTTGAACTATCTGAAAATATTAGGTTCTGAACATTAATTACACTAGCTAAATTTACTGCATAAGAAACTAATTTTGTATCATCTTTGTACTTATATCAAGTTTAGAGAATTCCCACGAGATTTTAAATGAATAATATGCTAGAATGCCGTCATATTAAGGCAGAAAAAACTCTAGGCCTCTAAAGTCTGACGTGAGGTAAGGATCCCTTATTTGGGATCGAAGTATTTAAATTCCAGTCAATCGGAGATTAAGTTTCATTTTCATATTTTTTACAAAATTCTCAAATTTGCACACGCTCAAACTGATATTTCGTAAAATTTTTGAAGCATTAAAAATATGGTACAGTTCCAAATTTATTTTTTCATGCATGCGGGAAATCTGTTATTCATGCAAATGGTACTTTTGCGACGGTTGGGATTTTTTAAAGTTTAAATTCCCAATATTGAAGCATCTAAAATTTAATTTTCACAAAAAATATAAACGATAAAAATTTTGATTTTTTTTTTCTCTTAAACAATTGTCCACCATAATAGGATATTCCGCTACTTTAGATAGAGGAGCTCGTTAAAGAAAATATGGGAACTGGAAGGCACTATCAATAATAGGTGAATACCCTGATTATTTCCCCGGATAAATGCCCAAACTTGACAAAAACTGTAACTGAGCACAGTAGCATTACTGAGCACAATAACGTTAACCAGAAATAAAAAAGAATAATTTCAAACGGCGATGAGAGGCAAACCAATTAGGGATGCGAAGTTCTAATTTTCAGAGGGGCAAGAGTTATTCATTCATGACAATACTTGAATATAAAAAGAAGTGGGAAAATAGTTCTTAAACGCGCATATTATATTTACAACAAACCAAGCAAAATCACATGAATTCACAGTTTTTGTAGTCAGTGTGAAAAATCTCGCTATGGTTACTGAGCACTCAAGCATTGGTAATGATCGGGTAAATAATCAATATTAAAACATCCGGTGGGTATTGTCCCAGCATCTGGGTATTCGACTCCTCCGGCAAGCAAGCAACCGCGGCATCTCCTCCAGCATCCCCGCCCAAGATAAGGACCAAACTTGCCCATCCCACGAGACGGCAAGAGCGTTCGTCTTCTCCGCCAACCAGCAGGCCCACCCTCTTCAGACAGGGGCGCTAACTTCAGAGGGGTTTAAGGGAATGAAGAGAGGGGGTGGGCCACACAAGAAGCGGGATAGGGGTGTGCACTACACACCCCCATTCCCCTTCCGCATTCATCCCGAGGGAATGCGCCGTTACATGCATTCGCATGAGCGCCTCAGTACACTGCGCCGGCCTCCAGAAAGAATAACGCCCGCACTGAAATACTACCAAGCTCATTTCCTTAACGCCGAACCCTTCAAATGATTTATCCACCCGCGCACATTATTTTTCGACGCTCACAAATGAGATTTTGCGCAGTCAAATGGGAAAAAATTGTTCAACAGACTCGAGGGTCCGATTTTTTCATTTGAGAGAGGCCTTTTGATGTGCTGTCGAAAATTCAGCAGCTACAGTTTCATTTTGATAGACAGGACTCGCTGCGAAATTTTAAAATCTCGAAGGAACGGTGATAATTAACGAGCAGATTGTTACTGAATAGTCTGATCTGGAGTGTAGCGCTTTATGGTGCTGAAACACTGACGCGAGGAGATTGAGATGTGGGGTTGAACAAGAATAAAGGTGGTGAAGTGGACGGAGAAGAGGAGGGACGACGAAGTGCTTGACATGGTGGGTGAGGAGAGGCAGCTTCTAGATGAAATACGAAGGAGACAAAAGGGTATGGATGGAGCGAGAACTGAGCGGGGAGGGGATGTTGAATAAGTGTTGCAGAGCGTAAATGTTGTGTAAACGAGGGAGAGGAAGGATTAAAATAGGATTTTTCGATAGAATGCAATGAATTATGCCCATCTAGTAGTAGTTGTTGTAAATTAAAGAGAGGTAAAAAATCTTTACGCTCCACATAATTACAGCGACCGTTCTCAAATTTCACAGTTCCTCGAAAACTGCCATGGGAACTATTTTCTAAGAGTAAAAATATGATAGTGTGACGCAGGGTTAAGAAGTTAATTTTGTCGGTGTATTTTGATTAAAATATCAAAATAAAATTTCCGTGCTCCTGGAAGATAAAAATGAAATCTTCATTGGTGAGATCTCGCTTGGGATTAAGGAGGAATGGACCGATAGTCGTGAGAAGGGATCTTTGGGGGTAAGACGAGACCCGCCCTGAGGCACTCCAAGGGTCGCAGGGTTAAGTGAGAGGGAGGAGGAACCGGCAATCCTCCGAGGATTTGACGCACCACGCAACAGTGACCGGGGCAAAGGCGCCATCTGGGCGATATACATGATGAGGAATGCCCCGAATAATCCCACTCATTTCGCAAGATCACGTATCTCCGAGATTGGACCAACGAGAGCGGAGAAGATGAAATTGAAAATATAATAAATATTATCACAACCCTCCAAAGAAACACCCAGACCAATTACTATTTTATCATTCGACTAGGCAGGGAAACAAATATCTGCTTTCGCCAAAATCAATGACAAAATATATGGATTATGGCCGAATAACAGTGCAAAGCGTTACAGTAAAGTGAAACATCTATCTGACGATTAAAAATCATCTATTTCATTAATTATATGTAAATAGTAGATTTATTTATGTTATGCGGTGAACCTTAGTAAAATACGTATTTGATGATTATAGCGAACGAAATACTTAAGAAAGTTTATATTCCATTAGATAAAAGGAAATTAACTACATCACAAAAAAATTAAAAATTTTATGACACTATGTATTAGCGTATCGTTGTACAAATCGTTGAATCAATCGTTGTACAAAAACATCGAGCGTTTCTGATATATAAAACTGTGCCTTTCTATGTTTTGTCTTCTTTTTACGTCACGTTGCTTTCTTACAACGCGAGTCTCTCCCAAGTCTTGCGATGGATTTTTAAAAGGTGTAGAAAAATAACTTCTAATTAATCCATAAAAATTGAAGAAAGTATTTAGCCTTTTTAACTTTAAGACTGCGTCGCGTTATTCCTATTGAATATATCCGCTGCAGCCCACAACGGTTTGAAACCATGCAAAACAACCAAAATATATTAATGGCGACACTATTTGACATGAAATACAGGAGCGAATCGAAAAGGAACTCATGAGAATCAAAATGGCCCGATACCCCAGAACGCCACAAAAACCTCTTCAGAAACAAAATGGGATCCTTTTATCGATATCTTCACTTTCCGCAACACGCACATTTTCGCCAGAAAACATTAAAAACCAAGAGGAACCATTAAAAACCCTCGCAATGGACGTAAATGGAATCTTATACCCTCTTCGTCACCCCTCAGGTTTTTTTCGAGAATATAAAAGCTTGGTATCCTGGCGAGTGGAATCCGTTAAATATATTTTTTTAAACGGGCCAGGGAACGGTACAACTAAATCGAATCATCGAGTGTCAAATGCGACTCTATGAATCACTTAACAGTGATATTAGCAATTTCAATCCTTACGGCATATATTCCTACTACATCTATCACCATATGCTAAAAAATTTACACCTTCATAGGAGTTGCTCAATAATTCTAATTTTCAATGATAATTAATTGTACGTTAGCAAAATCCAGTAAAGTCGAGTGAATTAGATTTATAAAATCGAGCAAAATGAAAACTCGCTGTACAACTGTGAAACTCCCAAAAATCTAAACTACTCACCAATTTATCTCGGTTACCCAATCAATCGATAACGACATATCGGATAAAAAAGTGATATTTATTTTAGTGGTAAGTTAGCATCGTCGAGAAGTTTGTACAAGTGGCTTCCTTGGAAATTAAACTTCCTCATTAACACATATTCCGCGAAAACTCTGAATTTCTTGCATCTCCATTCAGTATTCTAGTGACCAAGAAATTTATTCAGCAAAAACCGAATATTTTTAATGAGCAGGAGAAAAATAACTGAACCGCGGATCTGATATGGTTCACGCACAGCCGACGTGAGACTTCCTACAAGACAAGAAGAAAAATTTTTTTCTTCCAGCGTCGACGGGAAGTTTGAGGAAAGAATTTGCCGTGCGGTGATGAGTCGAGGAAGTGCGGCAGAAAATACGATGCGAAAAACAGGTTGCGAAGGAAATAAAAAATAACTAAATGAGCGGAGAGGGGAGCTAAAGACTTGGGAGATTTTATTAGAGGCTCAAAGGAAATTTGGAAGAAGGTTGGTGACGGCATGGAGAGGAAAAGATTTTCCCGAACACGCCCTCACCGAGGAAGAAAGAGAGAGAGAGAGAGAGAGAAGAAAAGAAGCACCGCGGGGGAGAAACCACCCTCCTCCATTTTGCGTCCCGAATTTCCGCTTTGGCACGCCCTACCCTTAAAAAAAATAAAACTTCCTCCCCCACCCCCCAGCCACCCCTAGCAAACCTTTTATTTTCCCTCGCCCCCCTTCCCACCAATCCACCCTCCAACACGATGGAGCGCTCTGTACCCCTCCACCAAATCACACATCCAAACCCTCCCCCTCAAGATTTCACCCCTTGTGTTCATGCACTTCTTCTCCCTTTTCTTCTCCGACGCAAATATTGCTCCCACGAGAGCTATCCGTATATTTTGGAACTCGACGATTCGAATCGGAGTGCGAAGCGAGACACCAGAGCACTTGGTGGTTCCTTCAGCCGCGGAAAGAAAATTCTCCCACTTCACTTCCAGCGCATATTTCATATTTTCTCCACGTATCGCAGTGATTTTAATGCTCCTTTCAAACTACACTTAAATTCTTCGTCACAGAGAAATTTCGAAAAAAAAATTGTGGGAACGTAATTAATATTTACCTCGGTTACCATGGTATCCCTCCGCTTACCAAACATCCATATTTTAAAGGATATTTCAGCATCATTTTGGTCGGTTCTGATGAATCAGGAATGACGGCCTCGTTTCCCTCTCATTCGGTTTTTTTTATATTTAAGAAATTTCCCATTTACTTCCACAGGATTTTGTTTGATCGATAAAATTGAAAAGCAACGACTTTTCTATTCCACGTGATTTGTTTATACGGACACGTGTTTTGTTTATACATAACCCTAGGGTAACAGACACACGGGTATGTTCAATTTAGTCACTACATTTTACACTATTACAACTTATTTTCTCGCAAGCTGGAGACGGTTATCGGGTTTTCCCCGGGAGTCTCTTGCGATCGCATTCTTCGGGTTTTCTTTGCCTTGAAGGGAAGTCATCACGTTGTTAAGTTACGAGACGGTGTGGGTTGGTATTGGTTCTGCGGGACTCTGATAGAGGGGAGGAACTTCAAAAGAAGGGAAAGATCTCGGAGAATGCAAGTAGAATGAAGACGCCATGGGCGGTGAAATTTTAGTCCCCGGCAATGCATGGAAGCTAGACACGAAAACTATTCGGATAAATGCAAAAAAATTGATGACATGAAGTGACTCTAGCCCAATTAATTTTCATCCCACGATAATTTCGGGTAAAAAAGTTACGACGCCAAAAATAATATAAGAATTTCTAACAAACTATTACACCACTCATAAATGCGCGGAGGACAGACGAACTTTTCTTTCGCCAAGCTGTGCGATCAAACGCACAGTTTCCTAATATTCATAGTACTAGCAGTAGAAAAATATTTTTCGGGATCGTGCCTGGTATCTTCTTTCAATGATCCTTCGAGTGAACTTGTTGCTCAAAATGTCATGCAGATACTATAAACAGGTTATTTCACGCTATTAATTGCGCTCATTAATCTGACATTAAAGCCCAAATTTATCAGGGAATTAATTGCTAACAAGGAAGAAATGTTTGCCTATCGAGAGACATAATAACTATCATAAGTGCACTAACATTTATATGACGACAGCTGCGCAGTATAAGCTATGATCGAAGGAGTAAAACACTGGACCTTTCCCAAACATTTACCCCAACGTAGGTAAATACGGAGTTGAAAGAATGAAAAAAAGTGCATCTTGGTTCAAAACAACTATAAGCGACGTAAACTCGACATGGAATAGCCATTATTTCAGAAAAGCACTAATTTCTCAAGCTATTACTCAGAAGCAAGGATGAGAGGAGTGTATACCGACAGTCATATCGAATTTCATTGCAGGAATATTTTACTTTTTAAGTCTCCGTGTTATTAAGCCAAGTCCTGTCCTAGTAAGTAGATAAATTGAAATATATACTTGCAATTTTGCGCGATTATAAAATTCATTAGTCGATTAAATTAAATTTTATAACCGTGGAAAATTGCAAGAATTTATTTCAATACGGAACTTCTTTTTTAGTAAAATTTCTTTCATAGTTGTTCACAATTGCTAACCTTTCCCTTCTCATGATGGAGGATTCCACTGAGTTCAACGGTTTATTTGTGAAGTCGATTCGAACGGGCCTTTCCACCATCGAGCAAAGCCAATCCGTAACGAATCGTACGGGTAGCGCGCGAAAACGCTCGTGAGATGAAGACGTATGCAGAGAGGAGGGCGACGAAATTTCGAGCTGCGCGCAGACAAGGGGAGGGTGGCAGGGGTGGAGGGTGACGAAACAGCCCAAAGCACCTTCCATACCCCACTCACCACGCCACCCCTCCTACCATTTCATTGCCATTGCAGACCTCCTCCGAGGAATCCAAAATTCGCCCCTCGGGCAGAGCCATGCCATTCGCCGCCAAGATATTTCCCTCACACTCCCTCTCGCCACTGCCTCTTCAAAACCACATCGGCGCTAACAATCTTGACACGCTCGCCAGATAAATAAAAAAAAGCGAGCGCCCGCGTGAATCAAGAGTGGTGTCACCTTTCACGTTCTTCCAATATCTGTTTAGCATAGTTCTGTGTAAAGGGATGCCTCATTTCACAGCATATTTCACATATTCATGGAATTACCAGGCGATTTACAAGTAAACATAATTACGCGTAAATTGCACAGTTCTCTTAAAGTAAACCAAAATACCTGGGTATCACAAGTTTAGATTATTATTCATCGGATTTATCATATTCTCATTACTTTTCTCCCTCCAAACCTGAAGAGTTTTCAATTCCACAGTGTACCTGAGTGCCCCTGGGCAACAGAAAGACCTAAAGATATGGTAAGTTAGAGAAAATTATCCTATATGCTGAATCGCCATCTTCAGTGGCGACTATACAGTCACAAATATTTGTCCACGTAACCATAGGACGAAAATTTAACGGTGACCTTTGGTATAAAATTTTACGCCAAATATCACTTGAAAGCAAATACTTACACTTACTTTAATAGAGCATCCATTTCCATAAAGAACAACAATGACACTCACACAGAAGATTATGTTTGAAAGCATAAACGTTTTTTAAGCAAAGAATTTTGATTCATTTGCTGCATTTCCGGATGAAATTTTATTTCAATGTTTATAAGCTTAATTGCGTATATATCTACGGAAGAAAATTTTCAATTACAACGCCAGCAGTTAAATTCATTATGAACAGCGGAAACTAAAATCATAGCATATGTCTCATTTGTACTTTGACTACGCCATAAATTAAACATGAAAGGATTTTCGACTGCCTTTTTATTTTAAAGAAAGGATATGGTCAATTAATTTTTAGACAGTTAAAAAATTAAACGGGAGAATTATTAGGAATTGATGCCCTGTTCAACAAACGACGAAACTCAATTTATGTGCCTTAATGCATAAATACATAATGGAACACCAATTGCCATTAGTTCCCGTCAGAAAAGGCGAATGAATTGTTAAATATAACTTATTCAACCCATGGCAATGGGAAGATTCAAATAGCAACCGAAAAAAGGGGGCACAATTCGTCAAAAGCAAACGCGAGGGCAATAATTGAACTGCCTCGGGTAAAAAAAAAATATGCATGCAAGGAAATCATTGGAAATTTTTCCATCTGCGGATTTCACGTAGACTGAAAGCTTTGAATATGAATTTACTTCCGTTGAAATACCGGAATATATTTTATTCACAACTCCGAAAAATGCAGTCAATTAGGTAATGAAAACACGTATGGACATCTATCACCCCCCAGGACTACATTCACATCCAGATTAGCTCTTATTTCGCTGCGATATGCAATCACCTCTGCGGGGGACAACCAAATAATTGTCCAATCATCTGAGCAAACCTTCTCAGTTATTTACGCCGTTTAATCAAGCGATCGTTTGCACAGTCCCCAACTCATGTCATTCGCGTAATATTATAGACGTGCATGACACGTAGCCGTGCAATTACTTCTTCACTTACATTCGCTAGGCCGGTTACGGTGGACAGATAATCAATGACAATCAGTTGACACCGCATTACGTTGCGGACGAGTGACACCGGGATACGTTTACTGCCCATCCAACTGATGATTGGTCATGCAAATCAAAGCGTAACACGGCGCTGATACCTGAAACAACTAATAATGGATGCAAACGTATTATTTAATATTCGTGTTCCACATAACTCCGACAGAGCAGCGTTAATTGATAGATGTGCACGGACAACGGAAAAAAGCCTCCAATTGCCTCCATTTTTAACAGAATATAAACGCGAAATCAAGTGATATCGTACGTTATCTATTATGTATAGCATCAATCAAGCTGGCAAAAAGTGAAAACTATCGTTAAATTCTGCTTGAGGACAAATAAAACGAAATGATATAAAGCTAAAATAAAAGTAAAAGCTATAAATAATATCAATGCATTTGATACATGAGTTCTGGGTATCTAGTAGAATGAAGCTGTATCATACTTTTTAACATCATTCACTGAAGTTTAAACATTTGCGTTCGCAAATATTTTGAAAGCCCAAAAATCAATCGTTGAGACGATTTTTCACATCAACTGCCGATGCATAAATATGACACTCGTGGTGAAAATTAAATTGAACATCCTCGCAACTATTCGGAATATTTTAAGGCTCATGTCAAAGTGTGTTGACTTTTCGTTACCAAGGCTCATGTTTTGTTTCACTGCTTAATACATATTCTAGTAGCAATAAGTACACAGCATGAGATGCATAAAATTACAGAAAAACGAGACGAAAAAATATTAATTGTGCGTGAACATAACACGGATAGGAGTAGGAGATTTTAACCAACAAAACAGAATCATGATCTCCTCACCCTTGTGGTTCTCCATGAGGCACGGAATTTCAACAGTTGATCAATATGGCAATGGCTCACTCGAGGAGATGAGAAATCGAGTTAGAAATGTAATAATATGAAATTAGGAGAAATACTTCGCGCAAAAAGTCAACCATCCCGAATTGTAACCTTTGCACCGCGTTTGGCGCAGAAGTTAGTACATATAAATTAGGCACAGAGTTCCACGCAACCGCAGTACATTTACTGATTTGACATTATCCTATTTACCTATCCCACATCAAAGAAGAAAAGCAAACTTCATATTAATTCACTGAACTGTATCATAGACTGCGCTGAATTGCTTTCCTTCATTCATTTCAGAGTACCTCTTACACCTACCCACCTACATTCCCTACTCCATACGCCTATCCATGGATTATTATCCCAAAGTGCTCGAAGTGCTCACATGTGTATGCCCCACATAACTCTTTGCCAATGGCAATAAATATGCCATTTTTCTCTCCACAGACTCATTCCTCAAACTTGCTACGTCGCATCTCCCAGATAACAACTAAAATAGGTGCATTTCACGTTTGTACTTGGAATTTTTAACGTTTTTATCCCTCTATATATTAATTCTCCACACTGTAGCTTTAAAATGGTATTATTCCTATAAATAGATAAATAAAAACCATGGAAAAGTGTCATCCGAAGATCTTATTTATTACAGTAGTCTACCGATTAAGGTAGGTTTCCATGGAGTACTAAAGAAGTGATCTGGGAGCCTCCCTTTCCTTTCTGCGCTAGCTTCTTCAATTCACTGTAAGGCCTACTCCCTTTCAATCTATCTAAAAATCCTATTCTTTTCCTTCCCCTCCTTTCTAACATTCTACCCTCTAACACCATTTTCAACATTCCCTCCCCGCTAAGCACTAACTCCGACCATACCTTCTGTCTCCTCCGTATCTCATCTAAAAGCTGCCTCTCCTCACCCACCAAATCTAGCACTTCGTCGTTCCTTTTCCTCTCCGACCATTTCACCCTCTCCATTCTTCTCCATACCCACATCTCGAATGCCTCCAATCTTCTCTCGTCTTCTTTCCTCAGTGTCCACGTTTCCGCACCGTAGAGAGCTAAACTCCAGATCACTAACCTTTTCTTTAAACACTTACATAACGATCCTCTCAGATGCTCCTTCCTGTTCATGAACGCTTCCTTTGCTAGTGCAATTCTCTTCCTAATGTTCTTACTACGGACAGCTTACACGGGGATATTGATGAGAACGTGGGATGGTATGACAACAAGTCAAAGTATTAGTAAATTCGTGATGAAACCCTACAATTAGCGATTTTATTAATGACTGGAGGTAATGGGTAGTACAGACGGACAGTAATAAGTTGGATTCTGAAATAATGGACGGAAATCTGGGTCAATAGTCGGCAATTATCTCTGTGTATAAACGTATTTCGAAATGAAAATAAATTTAATGAAAAATCTAACGATCATTAGACACAAAGACCATTTTCCAATCAAAATGCATTAAAAAATGACATGAGTGCGATTTCTGTCATAAATATCCAAAACTATTAGTGCATAACCATCGTGAAACGAGTTCATGCGTGTTACTTTTAAATGCTTATTATTCAAACGTCTGTGGCTCAGCCTAAGGTGAGCTCTACCCTATTCACACCAACCTCCGGGTTGACGCAATGAGTTTTGTGAGTGCAAGGTGAAATACCAGGGGAGACAATTATTAAGGGCATCCTACCGGTTCAATTAGTTGAACATTCGGACAAGGTTAATTCATCGTAAAAACCAATAAATTTAATAGAAGAAGGGTCAATTCTGAGTCTCATTAGACGGGGGAAGAATAAGATCAACACCACGAACCACAACATTGAGCCAAGGATGTGTGGCGTTTAAAAATATTTCAGGATAAATTCATAGCCATTGGACCGAAAAGCTTTTGTTGCGAAAAACTAGTACAACACACCTCCACGTACCCAAATTATTTCAAGGATAAAAAGGGGAAAATTTTACCAGAAACATAAATAAAAAAGCACGAAAACTATTCTGAGTAAACCTTGGGGAAAAGTGTTTCGGTGAACATATATGGTAACGTTCGCATTTTTAAAGAGAAAATATATAAAAGCAAATAAAATTTTAAAAATAATGAGCAAAAAAGCTGCAGAGGCAAGTGAGAAGAGAGAGATAGAGAGAGAGAGAGCAAGTTTGAAAAATGAAACTGAAAATATAAAAAAAGTGAATAAAAGTAAGCGCAAGCAGATAGACGCATATTCGTATGAATTTCGGTGATGTGAAGCAGGGGAGTCGGAGCTGGCGATTCTTTATTTCAGGGCGAACAAAAAAGCAGCGAGGTACGATACATTCATTCCAGCATATTGCAGCACACAACTCGGGGGGGGGGGGATGAGAGACAGATGACAATCGCGCGCCGCCGAAAGAGCAAGCGCTCGCGAAAGTGCATTTGGGGAACGACGCATCTCGAGCACTCGATTGGATTATAGCGACGACGAGAAGCGAACCAAGCGAGCCGAGCCTTTGATATTCCAATCCCGAGATTACGGGAAAATCGGAGCAGCACCGAAAACCCAGGATGCGGCAGGCGCAGCGACTAATATTAGGGCACGGACAGCCTACAAGCATTGACACATTCGCCGCTGAAAATATGTATAAAAGCAACATGTTAGACGAGGAAAAATTTTAGTAATGATAGGAACAGATGCAGTAAATTAGAAGATTTCAACGTCTATCTAATTAATTCATTCGCACTCACTAAGCAAGGCCCTTTACATAAATTGAATGGATGAGGTAGTTACTTCGTGAAGATCCATTAAGAGATTTGAAGTGAAACACTCTGTACTTTCCACATAAAAATTTATTAAACTACAGTCGACATGTTTCGCTCCACTGCAGCATTATCAAGACTAAACCAAGAAATTAACCATACCAATATATAAAAAAAAAATGCACACTCGTAAACAATTGAGAAAGTGGGGGTGGAAGGTGGGAGTGTTGGGAACATGTCGACTGTAGTTAGTTTAGTAAATTTTTATGTGGAAAGGGCAAAGTGATTCACTTCAAGGCCCTTTACAATCACAGCCACTCACTTAGATAGAAAAAAAACATGCATACAAAATATATGCAACCACTTTTGACGCCACAGACAGTGATCAGTAAAATTTGCAAAAAAAAAGGAAATAGGAGAGGAGCAATAAAAATTTGCCATCACCGAGATTCGCGGATGATCAGGCATTGATTAGCCAGTCAGCGAGGGGGCTTCATGCTCTATTGGATGCGTTATACGAGCGTTGCGAGGAGCAGGGGCGGATCCAGGATTTTTTTCTGGGAGGGGCACAAGCAAGGCCGTATCCAAGATTTTGTTCTGGGTGGGGCACAAGGATACCTCGTAATACAAAATGAACACAATGATAATGGGACCGTATTAAAAACCTTGCATATTCTGGATCCGCCTATGGCGAGGAGCATGGGATGAGGATTAATCATAAGAAAACTAAGGTTATGCGGTTTTGTAAAGTATCGCGAGCTAGGAATGTGAGACTCGAGGTAAAAGTGAGTGGTGAAAATCTTGAGCAGGTTGAGCAGTTCAACTATTTAGACAGTACGTTGGAGGAAAACGGATACAGTGGTAGGGACATTAGGAAGAGAATTGCATTAGCAAAGGAGGCGTTCATGAACAGGAAGGAGCTTCTGAGAGGATCGTTCGACATTGGGCTCAATCACCACATGTAATAACGAATACTGAGTTAGATGTTAGACCAAGAAATATCTGGAAATGTTGCCTTGAATTTTAGACACCAGGACTGAATGCGTTGTGAATATTGCATCGATTATTATGAGAATATACCCGTGAAATCAAGTGATACCGTAAGTTATAGGTTTATTATGGATTTAATGACTGAAGCTGCCAAAAATATACTACTATCGTTAAATTCTGCCGGAGAAGAAATGAAACGAAAAAATTAAACGGAAAATTAAAAATCTGAAACAAAATAAATTCTTTTGAAACATAAGTTCGTGGACTCCAGCAAAATGACGTGAATTATATTTCGTAGATTCATTAAGAAAGGTTAAATTGTTTGCTTTTTGGGCAAGGTTAGTTAGGTTTATTAACGCAGTTCATTTTATGGTATTGTAATCCCCACATTTGAATAATTGATCGATAATTTATTCATCAAAATGCGTTCGAACTCGCCACATCACCTACTTTACATTGCATGCAATATCGCAGCCAAGAAGCGATACAGAATATTAGCCAGGGTGTTTGGCAAATTATCGAAGGATACAGGGTTACGAATCTGTTTGAATCATTACGACACCCCGAAACTAATACTAGGTGGCAAAAACCAAAAGGTTACCTCAAACTACCTTAATCGGTAGAATACTGTAATAATAATAATGCAACTCATTCGGGACCGTCCCTTGCCCTTTTTCCCTTACACTTGTTCTTCTAAGATTGTTTTCATCAGACCATTGTGCCTTAAAATGTGGACAACTAAGTTGTCCCGTCTTCTGCTTAAGATTTTTAGGAGGCTTCTCTTTTCTCCCACTCTTCTTAGTACTTCCTCGTTAATTACACGGTCAATCCATTTTATCTTCATCATTCTTCGGTGGCATCACATTTCGAAAGCTTACACTCCTGACTTCTCTGCTACTGTCAACGTCCAAGTCTCGCTTCCATAGATAAATATACTTCTAAACTAAAACTTCTATGCTGGTATTTTCAGCTGTAAGAAGATTCTTCTTTTTGTAGAAAGCCATTTTAATTTATTGCAAACAACAAACGCTTTATTTGTCTTTTCAACGCCATAGGTGCGCCAACTTACGTCACACTCAGTTGTTTTAAACAATCGCTTTACGATTCGTACATTTTCCTCATTTGGCGTAACAATGGAGTTGAAAACTAAAAAATAGCCTCCTTTGGTTTAAAACAACTTGAAAGGGTGTAGTTCGACAGAGGACACTCATCATTTTCGAAGAACTTTACTTACTCTTAAAATTCACATGTACAAAGGAAGATGGCTTTGCTTATTCAAAGATGTCGGGCGCCTCTTTACTTTTGATAGATTTCGCGGTTAAGGCGTGAATTGTGCTATGAGAGACGGAATGTAGAATTAATTTATCTGGTTCATCGGAATATAAGTTACGGCAAGTTGAGCTGTTGGGGACAGGTCGTCAGCCATACAGGTGCCATTTTACGTTCAAACAATTTGTGTAAGGACTTGAAAGGACATAAATTTTCAATCGACTGAAGGCCACGATCATAGCTATAGCCCAAATGTTACGAGCTAACCTCGAGTGCTGTTTTAGCTATCACCCTGTTGAGAGACTATAGAGAAAAAATGGAGACGCTTTTGAAGACAATGATTCATCCCTAACAGGTTCATCAATCACAGAGTCCCAACAATACAACCCACCGCTACGACCGGTAACGTTTCTCTACGACAAGCAAGATAAAAGACTGAAGGAAGGCATGGATGGCGTGAGAGCTCAGCCCACAACACTGCGTGTTTCAAATTACTCCGGGATTTGTTTACCCAGCAGCTCGGTCGGTTGCGCAGTCCTCCGTCACACGAGGCCCCTGGCTAATTAATGATCACTGCCATATCTAACTTGTATTCCTAAAGTGTGTGTGTGTGTGTGTGTGTGAGCGATAGGCAGGCATTAATGAAACCGACCGAAAATTATGCAAAGGTTTACATGAGTACTAAATGCGAGGTCCACTCCCCAAGACGGGTAAATCTGGTTTAATCCTTCGTTATCGCGTCCGCAACAGCAAGGAATCCATTATAATTCCCGAGAAAGCCCCAAGCGCCGATTAATATCATTTCTAATTACAGATAGCATCTCCTTATGGCCCATTAGCGAACGTACCTACGTTCAAATTTCGAACGAATTACAACAGCGAGAGGCCAAGCAGGCCACAAAACCTGTTTACATTTCTCTGAGTCGGAAATTAATAGTACAATATATAGCACTTTACCCAACCTCAGTTTGTTCACAGCATTTAAATGGCAAAAATAAAATGGAATGCGGCACTACAGATCCGATACTTCAAGTCAAACTTTTTCTAAAACTTGTTACGCAGTATTAAGAAATTTGTTTACCATTAGAAGTTATTTATTTATTTTTTATTGATTTGAATGGACTTAAATGAATTTTTTTCCAAATTAACTAACCTCTTGAGAGAATCGACAAGGCTAATTAAGAGTAAGGACAAGATGGGTGGGTACAGGTTGGGCATATTTTATACATTGCTAAATTTTAAATATGATATAGTTATCGAAAAATGCATTATGTTGTGATTTACGGGAAATGACACAGTCAAGAGACCACACGTAATCCCAGAGGCCGTAACAGCACCAATGTTTCGACCCTGACCAGGTCTGCAGCAGAGAAGAAACGTTGGTCGTTCTTTCATTCGTCTGAGGACACCCAAAAATGATTCTATTTCACATAAGCACAATAAAAATACATGAGAGGAGTTCAAAACTTTTGATGTACAGGCCATGGAATGATATACAAATATTTGATTCTACGTGGCTTCCTAAGGGAGAAAACAACAATTAAAACTTTAATTCTGATGCAAAACAAAATAATAGGAAGACTTCACTCATACAGTTCTGAACTAGCGAACAATTGGCATTTTTCCACCCATGAAATAAATGTCGCACAATGAGCGAAAACGAGTCAATTAACAATAGAAGAAGAAAGGTATAAAAACGATATATTGACGGAAAAAAGGATAAACAGGTAAATAAATACATTTATAATATGAATCTCAAACCACGCTGTTTAAAGTAAATGGGTATATTGTGTAACGACAAAAGTATAAGAAACTATTGGGAGAGAAATTAGGTAGAAACCTCACAGCCTAATCAACAGTACCTAAGAAAATAATATATTCTGTGGACTAAGATCATGCAAAGTAAAGTGGAAATTTGAATTAGAGTTGAGGGAAAGGCGATGAAAATACTTGTTACTCTCCTTCCAAGCAGGTACTGTAGTGCAAGGAAGTACTGTTGGTAATAGCAGCTTAAAAAAATAGAGGAGATGAACTCGGTGAATTGTAGGGGTGGAAACGGTGAGTGTGCTAGATCAGGGTGGAGGTGATTTTGTCACTGCCTGCTACAGATGTTAAACAGCGCGAGTAAATACATCGAGAGGGAACTCCATCGTGCTTCCAGCCCTCAAACAACAAAACATCCGACGCGAACATATTTGCGTCCCTTCCATTCCCATTCGTCTTGCGCCGAAGCACGGTTAATACATGCTAACTCTTGTTTCCGCGGAAGTAAGTCAAGCAATGCCTGTGAGTTCCTTAACCAATCATTCATGATGAACCTCTGCGTTGGGTTCTCCTCACTAGTTTCTCCACCTACGCCAAAGTTTAGATCAATGAGTGGCCTTTCGACATTTATCAATTACTTATTATTTTTAAACATTGTACGCTAAGCTGGTGGAAAAAAACGCCTTCATAGGGGAGTCGCCTTATAAAATACTATTTTAAAAATTGCATTAGGAATTATTGGGAAGGCCCAGCTCAATATGCATAGCAAAACTTTTCCACAAAACAGCAGAAATACCCAAGGCATGAGCGTGGAACATTTTCTAAGCAGAAATTTAACGTTGTGTCTTTTTTCGTTTGGCTTTCCCCTCCATTCACCAGCAAACCCTCATATCTCGAAGCTTCTCGAGAAGTTACTTTCATCAGCGGCTGAACACAAGATAAACCTCTCGGCCACCAGTCTCTCCACGGCACGAAGGGAAAGATATGCCCGAGAAATCACCTTAATGCAAGGCCGAACGCCGAGTAGTAGAGTAGTGGCAGTAGTAATGAGATCAACTCGAGCGCGGCGCGAAAAGCAAACGGGGGCCGACACATAGGGAGCACCTTCGCCGCCCCCAACGCAAGCCCTCCACCCTCACAATCGATATGCATCGAGCGAGCAAATCGGTCCCACCCCTCTCCCCGTATTTTTTCCTCGTTTATCTTTTTCTCCCCTTGGACCTCTTACGAAGCAAACTTTCATTCGCCTCGTTATTCCCGAAGAGTGAGATGAAGGGAGAAAGAGAGAGGGAGAGAGGATGATGGTGGATGTGCTGCTTTTGGGGGCAGTTGGAGGAACGACAAGGTTAACGTGTAATATTTTTAACCTTGCCGCGTGAACGGCGGTGAAATATACAAGAATTGCCATGAGAAAAAATTCCCCTCGACCGGATAGCGTAGTGGTCTGCGCATTGGCCCGGAAAGCCAAAGGCCCGTGGTTCGATTCCCGGTATCCGTTAATCTTTCGGAATGTTTTTGAAAAGAGTAGCAAGTGTAGCCTTCATTTCTCTGCGTTTGAAATGACACTGCTTAAATACCTAATCACTATTATGATGATAAAAAATTGTCTCATGTCTTTGCTTGCTGCAATTTCAATTAATGAAAAACTTGACGCCGTATGATCACAATGAAGACAACAAAATAGACGGAGCCCAGAACCCTGGCCCTAAGGGTGGGAATCACGTACGCTACCACTACCCCACCTGACCCGTCTGCTGAGATATACGAAATTTGGAATTATATACGGCTTGCGAAGAGTACCGCATGAAAATTAATTAATTACAGACAAACTAGGGCCCATTCAACGGAACCACTACTAGTTCAGAGATGTGTTCACCATTCCAAAGGCCATAAAAAATACGGCATTGAAAAAGGCGGAGCAAGGTACGTGGTCTCCCCTTGTCAGTGATTCAATCCGAAAGTTGAAGGGTAGAGCTCACCCCGAACTAAGCCATAGGCGTGAGAATGTCACACATTCAGGTTAGGAGGGGTCAGTTCCTTTCCCTGGGAACCACTATTTTAGGGTGTGCTGTCCTTGCAAGGGCTTCACATCCGGCATTTAAATAAGACTAAAATGGAAACTAACTGCCGAGACGTGAACGATCAGCTGTAGGATATGGAGGAAAGGTGGGCTCCAGTGCGCCAACCTTCAGATTGTGACAAGATGCAAGTTTATTTTTCGCGCAGTCACTGCGAACACAAATAGCGTATCCAAGGAGACTATTCTTCCTCACGTGCACGGAGAGAAAATTGAAAAGCATCTTCCGCAGCTGATGAGGAGCGAAAGAGGGTTCTTTTTTTTCTTATTCACAGTACCACTGCACAGCGTTGCAAAGCCCGATTGGAAGAAGGATAACGCGGATCGGAATTTCGGCGAAAAGAGAGCGATTTATGACCACTGGAGGGAAGGGGGGCGGGGAGAATCGTCTGGGGGGGAGGGGTCCAGGGAAAAACTCGTCGACGGTTGGAAACATGAGTGGAGAGGGCAATAAAGGAGAATCGCTCGAATGCGACGACTTTTCCGCAATGCTTTTTCTTCCGCCATCGATTCCAAAACCGAATCCAACGAACCTCCTTTTATTCTTTTTTATTATTCCTCGATTTTCCACACAGAGAAAACATAACGTTTCGATCCCGAGCGCGCGATACAGTCTGGTCAACGTCCGTGGTATTCGTTGATGCAATATATTTTATGAGAGGTCATCTTCTTCATACAATCGTACGATTGGTTTGAGCAGCTCTCCATTCCTCTCTCTCTCTCTCTCTCTCTCTCTCTCTCTAATCGCTAGCCTTTTCATAGTTTTTCTTCTGAGTATTTCTTCTCTTTTACATCCTTTACAACCTGTCCGATGTGACTCATTCAGGGCCACCCTTAGCCCTTCTTCCCTTCAACCTGTCTTTCTACGATTGGTTTGATTATGATATCATACGTCACAATGTGGCAAACTACGTTGTCCCATCTTCTGCTTAAAGGTTTTAGAAGACTTCTCTTTCCACCCAACTATTCTCACAGCATTTTCCCATCCCTTACTCGGTCGATCCATTTCATCTTCATCTTTCTTCGGTAGCATCACATTTCGAATGCTTCCACTATTTCTTTCTTACTTCTTTCATTGCTTGTTGCTTAGCCTTAAGTTAACGGAAAAGATGGACCTCATAGTGTACTCAGAACTCCATGATTTGAAATCATTTTTAAAGCACTTTCTTACATAACTTACAAGATCAAATCGGATAAGCGAAAACTCTTCAAAAGGACTTCCATCGTTATAAAGATGAATTAATTTAATTTAGCCAAATCTCAGTTTACAAAACATTCAAAAATCATTTATTGACATTTTTACTCGATATTGCCGAAATTTTACACCGTTTTCAATTAGAAAACGAGTTGTTGCTTTGAATTTTTTTCCTAATATGAATAAAACTACAATAGACTTTTTCGCATTAGTTAAATCTCTTGGCATTAAAATTACGACTGCAAAAGGCATCCACATGGTGAAATTTCCACCTTATTGTATTGGAATTTCCACTCTAGACGAGGCAATGAATTTCTGAACAAAAGAAAAACTATGGCTGTTAATGCACACAGGAGTCTTGTTTTATGGAGGTTTCAAAGAATACAATGAATTAGCAGCAACAATTGATTAAGTAATTATAAAAAATAAGTATAAATTACAAAAAAAGAAGTCTAAAATAGCAGACAACACCTAAATCAATTCAATGAAAAACTTATTTTTAATTCCTTAATCGAGCATTTTTAGCGAATTAGTTACGCCACCACCATACTGAAATGATAATCATTATTTCAAATTGTATCTTTATTTCTACGATGATGCTCGACGAATTTTTCCCGAATAATTTGCTTCGCAAGACATTCTGAACTGGAGGACGATGACACTTACATATTGTGAAGATATGGTCGAAGAAAGCAATGAATCCGAAAGAAGAAAGCAGTTGGAGTTGGGATTGTTGACGCATACGATTGGCTATTGAGTCGAGTCGGGAATAAAAGCGGGAGGGCCTTTTTTATGAGAGAGAGGAGAGGGGGGTTGGAAGAGTAGCAAGCGAAGAGAGAGAGGGAGAGGAAGGGTACACGAGGAGGGTGTCAGCGATGAAGTAAGGCGATAAAGCCAGGGGTGGCAATCCCATGGAAGACGGCCAGGGGGGGCGGAGGGTCACGTGGTGGTTGGCCGGAGGAGGAGATCATACGGTTGGAAGAGGAGTGGGGATAAAGGCTTTCCTTCTTCCTTCGCTGAGACGAGGAAGATAATCCTTTGCCAGAAACACCCATCTCATCCTAAGGGACAGCAGGAGCTAGCGACCACAAAATCGATGTTTGAAAAAGAACGATACATCGATGTATCGAAAAGGAAATTGTAGTCATAATTATAATCATACAAATTAGTCTCTCCAATATTTCAGTACAGTAATGATGAGTGGAAAATACAGAGTAAGTATTAAATAAATACTTGAAATTTTCCACGGTTATAACATTTATTACGACGTTGGTTCCAAAGTTACCACATCTCCATCACCCTCATTGAAATTAATTCTTATTTTGCTCCTAAAAATAACTATAGGCACAATATTAATGTAAATAATGACCTTATTAATCTCAAATCATACACGCCGTTGTTGTCTCTTTGACTGATTCATCTTATCCTGTAACTAATCAACAACTCTTGACCCTTGGCAACCATTTTGCTTATTTCTTTTCATTTAAATGAGCAATTGGTTAATTCATTAACTTCAACAACCTTGATGATAATGAAGTGACATTGAAATAAATGATAAATTTTATAACCGTTGAAATTCTCAAGGATTTACTTCAATATGGAAAAAATCCACTCCATCATGCTTGGATAAACACGTAAACAAGCATTCTGCTTATGGGTTCCCACGACGATCAGATATTTCACTAATTTATCTGATTATTTAATTAGCTGATAATAGTAACACGAGGATGTCCGCATGCTCAGTTTCTTCGCCCAGATTTGAACTCGAGATCTTTACATCCACAGCAAAACCAAATACATCACTTCTGCTTTGCAAAACCACTTGTCTGTTTCCACACACTTTTATTTAAACAAACCATGGTTTCGGCAGCTCGTGCCATTATCAAGACAATATAAATCAGCTAATTAAATAATCAGATAAATAAGTGAAATATCTAATGATCGTGGGTACCCCGTAGCAGAATGCTTGTTTACGTGTTTATTCATAGCCAAAAGTGTGTGGAAACAGACAAGTGGTTTTAATAAGCTGAATATCAAAGATTTCCACCGCATCACGCCGGACACGGTATCTTTTAGATCACTTCTCCTCCACGATGATATTCCTCAAAAACCGAATCATGATGCGATGAATACGGGAATCCGAATATCGCCGATGCAGGAATAGAGGAAGGGGCTTGGTTGCTTGGCCCAGATTGGTAAGAGGGGATTATGGGTATTGGACGCCTTGGACGGGGAGACAGACACACACGAGGACCGTCAGAGGTCCTCTTCCTCTCGATCCCACACGAGCGCAGTCCGCTTGTCGTGTTCCCTCACTCCCCCTATAAATGCCACTTCTTTTATTCGGCCATCAATCGACCCTCCCGAGATATATATCGACGAACACCGGGGTCCGCGCGCCCACTTGTCCCAACGTGTCCTTCCATCTGGACGTTTATACGCGACGTCCTCGCACGCGTGATTTACAGGGCCGTTCCGGACCCGCTGAGATGTGACGAGGAACTATGTGGAGCCCATCTTTTGAATCGAAACAAATCCGAGTCGTCCACGGGCAACGTTTTTTTATTTATACCTGCCACCCTCTCTCTCCGCAATTGCAGTCCGATGCGCATTTGTTTAGTTGCCAACTGTACGCTTGAATAATAAAAAAACAAGGCCACCGTCCTGAAATTAGCGTCATGGAAGAGAGGAGACGACGCCGTTTCACAGTAAACAAATGGACAACAATAGGAAAACAAACAAGCGCGCCATTAACACGGTGATCGTAAAATGCATTCGATGGCCATCGGACAGAGTTGAAATTGGAGCGAAGGCGAAACTTTTCGCGACATTGCGCAAACACAGGAGTCATAATATTTACAAACATTACCACCATTCCTATCAAGAAAAACTCTACTGCAATATTGCGAGGTAGGTGGTAAAGTCTCGACTTGCTTCATATGCAAACACATTAAAAATTATTAAGTACTTTGAGTATTTTTTTAATTCTTCTTCTAATGCCTCAAAACTTAAGGGTTTATAATTTATATCTTATTCAACATATTCCCACAAACATGAAATTATTATTATTATGGTATTCACCCGATTAAGGTAGGTTTCCATGGAGCACTAAAGAAGTGATTTGGGAGCCTCCCTTTCCTTCCAGCGCTGCCTTCTTCAATTCACTGTAAAGCCAACTCCCTTTCAATCTATCCAAAAATCCTATTCTTTTCCTTCCCCTCCCTCGTTTCCCTAACATTCTACCCTCAAACACCTTTTCAACATCCCCTCCCCGCTAAGCACTAACTCCATCCATACCTTCTCCTCCGTATCTCATCTAAAAGCTGCCTCTCCTCGCCAACCATTTCCAGCACTTCGTCGTTCCTTTTCCTCTCCGTCCATTTCAACCTCTCCATTCTTCTCCATACCCACATCATAGATTTGAAAAAATTAGGAAGACATAATTCCAAACTTGAGATGGAGGTAAATGTTAACTTGGCCTTAACTATATACTTACTTGATATTTCCACGTGAAAGTGTAATTTAGCAAGAGTAATTAGAACACGTAAGAAGACCAGAAGAAGAAGAATCGATTCGCTCCCTTAAGAAGTCTCGGGCCTTAATAGACTGGCATCGCTTTAGGAAGGATTCCCACTTGTCCTTCCTTCCAGAGTTTCGGATGATTTCGAGCAAAGCAGTGCGTCTCGGATGGATTCACGCCGATTGCGAGACAAACGGACCGTGCCGGAGGAGTGAAGCTGGGAGGGCCGCGAAAAACGTGAGAGCAGATGGGACAGGGCTTACGGAATCCCACCCCGAGTCGCCCCGGGCCAACTTCCAAAGCGGTGCACCGCAAACCCTAGGGGTCGAACCCCCGAGACAGCGGAATGAAGCTCAACGGGACTTAGGGGTCCAACTAGGGGGCTTGGAAGATCCAGCGCTAATGCGGCGGAGACAAGGAGAGACGCCCGTGAAATGAACTTTCCGACGAAGCGATTCCGAGGTACGAGTGCCGTTATTGCTCTGAACACACGAGGTCGGAAGCTGACCGCAAGGTGACGGGTCAGCCAAGGTCCCCCACCCCCAGGGTACACCCCCAACACCCCCCTAAATGCACAGCCAAAGTCCCGAATACGTAATCGGGTAATCCTAGTACCTCAATGATGCCTTCAGGTAGACAAACAGCAATGGCTGTGAATTCATGTGGTGCGGTTTGAATAAAAATATCAGCGCAAGCGTTCGATCTGTGTTCACGAAAATATTAAAAATACTTTTTAATTCCGCCGTTCCCACTGGAAGGAGAAGAAAAGGAAGAAGAACAGAGTTGTGGATATGGTGGGTGAGGAGAGGAAATTTATAGAGTCGAAACGGAGGAGACAATATCTGGCTGGATCGCGTACCAAACAGGGATGGGATGCTAAAAAAATGTTAAAGGGAAGAATTACGATTAGAAAGGGGAACAGGAAAATAGAATTTAGAGATGAAATGGAATAGAACCTCATTAGGAATTGAGGAGGTAAGTTCAATTTGGGGACATTCGGGTCAATGCGGAAAATGCTCCACGTAAAACAACCTCAATCGATAAGAAGTCTTTAATAATAATAATAATAATACCTATACCTCCTCAGTAATTCAGCCACCTCTTATATCGCTCTCCCCTGTTTAAAAAACTCACTAAAATATATCACTAAAATTTCCAAATAAAGAGGATTTACTCTAACACATACCCTATTTTACCATCGTTCACAATAATTTAAATATTGGTACTTTTGGTTTCATTGGAGCCTAAGGTATTTCATGAAACTCGGAGGCATTCAACACTGATATTAAATGTATAATGAACGGAATGAAATCACTACACAGTGGCAAGAAGTCCTCAAGAACACAAAATCCTCGCCAAGACCTCGGGAGCACAGACACGGAGCGAGAAGCTTCCAGATTCGCCAAGCCGTCCCATCTCGAGTAAGGGGTCGCCAATAAATCAACTCATCACTTACATCCCATTTCATGGATGCTCTTATCCTCTCAGTTTTTCCTTCCTCGCCACCCGCTCCTCCATTTCTCCGGCCAATCCCTCCTTAATGCTCACTCCGCGATATAAGTCAACTTTTCCCACAAACGACGCCACTCCTACCCCTCATATTACTCGCTCTCTCCCCCGCGACTCTCAGCCGTCCACTCTCCACAACTCATTTCTTCCCTCCACAAATCCACGCCTGTCTTCCCTATTATTTCACGCGCGTCTCACCCCCACTCACACGAATCTTAACCTTGAATACGTCCACACTTATAATTACATAATGCCCTCAGAAGCCAAATTCAGATAAATAAATTAAAGCTTACTGGAATATTTCCACAGACACACACTTCAAGTGCACGATTGGTTTATACACTCTTCTCTTGAAGTAGGTCGTGCAATCAAAGTGTGTTTGGAAAGTTGCTGGTTACCTTTAACTTATTTTAGAATTTAAAAATATGTACCTATGTTAGGATTTCATGAGATTACGCCTAAAACCTCAGCAACTACTGAGATAAATACCTCACTATAAAGTTAAAGCAAGCATTTTCGGGGAGTTTATGGCTAAAGCAACGGTGTAGGATTTACTTTACCTAACCGCAGAGAATTGCACTGCTTGGAAGTCATCATTATCAGGAGTGTAGGAAGTCAATTTACCTGCAAAAGAAAAGAGAACATTTACTATGAATATCATAAAGGAAATAATAGTGCAGTGACAAGTTCATGACTTAAAAGCGACAAGAATATTTTTAAACATATAGTGGACACCACTATAATAACATAGAATAACTTTCAATGAGTATGAGGCATTTGAAAAGGGTTCGTTTGGAAGTTTAAGAATGCCGGGACTAGCCACGTTTATAACTTTACGGGAGTCACCCGCAATAAATGCACAAATTGGACGAATCCACAGAGGAAAAATTCATTTGAGATTGCGAATGATTTTTTTCTCTGTGGATTTTTCACACAATTCGGTTGGAATTTTAGCATGCAAAACTTTTAAAAACTCCAAACTTGATGGATATACTTGAAGGCCAAAATACCTAAGGATGTACACTCAAGTATTCCATAGGCACATAACCCTAACATTTCCGATTTCTGAAATGCATTGATTCGAAGCAAGCGACCAAATGGGCGATAATATTAGTGGCGTTTCTTTTTCCAAGCAAGGCTTAGTTTAACGAGATTGAAAAGAAACGGAAAAGCGAGGAATGAACTCAAATAGATTCTCTAAGAGGTCTCCCATTAAAAAAATACAATGACCTTTACGAACCAATTTAACGAAGACGTGATTGAGGAAATCCGGCAGAGCTGAATACACAAACACATGGGACCCCTAATTAAGTTGGAGATGTTTGATGAACTGAAACTGCTTCCCACGCATAAGAACCCTTTAGACACAATACAAACACATACCATGATTATCAGCGCCAGTGGAAAGAAAAATAATACTCCAGCAATAAAACTCCAACATTAAAAAATTCAATAGCCTCAAAATAAAAACGCAAAGTCTGCAATGGAAATTATAGGCGTGCGTATCGGTGCGTTTTTATTATGAGGTATCGAGCGACTAATTCCCAGACATTTTCCCAAAACTTAATTCTGAATCTATTTTGACAGGCAGCATTTTATCCATCGCTTCCATCACTTCTTCACTACGCTTTCCGCCTTGTTATTGATCCCACTTAGGCACGTAATGATACTGGTTCGTTTCGGAATTCTTAATTAACCAATCATCTTCCTCCCTGCGTGTAATCAGTATTCCCGGCAAAGTCTGCAGACAGAGACACACGTCTCACGGTCATCAACTAGGGCGGAAAAAAGGTAAAAAAATAAATTAAAAAAATATTCCAGCTATATTATGCTCCAACATTTAAAAAAAAAACTAAACACCAAATTAATCCTCTGATGTTTAAAAGCAATTCCGGCGTCTCGTACTAAAACACACAAATTCACACACAAACAACTCACACGCTCAAATACACTTGAACACGCTTGACGCCGGATTTCAAAACAAATTAAGCTCCCGAGTTGAGCCGCCGAGTCTCTCGCGCTCAGAGGAGAAGCGTGCCGACTCGAGGCCTAAATATAGAAATTAATTAATATCCGAGAGAGCTTTTGGCGAAGGAAATTTCACCGCAACCACAATACACCCCTCCCGCTCCCATCTGTAAGACCCCCAATGCAGCGAAGACAACGCGCGTCTCCGCAAAGAGAGGAAAGAGACAAGGAACGAAGGAACTATGGTCGGTGGGGAAGAGGACATTGGAAAAGGGCAGGAATGCCGCAGACCGCGCCGCGTTTCACTCGAAGACGCACGGAGAAGACAATCGCTGTCGGAGGGAAACTTTTGGAACGAGACGTCGAAGAATGACGCTAACAGAGCATGGAAACTATGAAAACATAGAGTCATGAGAGTCAGGCTCGTGCAAACATAATTACTCCAAGGGAAAGGAATTTTACTTAATACCTTCTACGCTGATCAAGTATTCTGTGGTGAATTATTTTTTTTCTTTATCTTGACCTCGTTTAATTCATGTTAAAATAGTTCTTGGAGTGTAGGTCAACGTATGTTATGCAAACAAGTTTTAGCCAACGTTTCTGTTTATTTTAAACTATCGTCAGGGCTTAGCTTTGCACATATTTATCATATATATATATTACATATTTAACATATTGCATATATATCAATAAATTTGTGCAAAGCTATGCCCTGATGATAGTTTAATTTAGTATTAATTTTTTTGTAAAATTCAATTGTACGCATAGGGTCTCTCTCCTTTGAAACAAGCAAGTTACGTAGAAATACATTGGGTTACAAGTCATTCCGTAATTACTCTCGATGATATGAAAAAGAAATTGAATAGAGGCAAAAGAAAAGAAACCTTTATCTTATTCAACTTATTTGTGTATCTCAAACATGAAATATATACATTTGAAAAAATAACGAAGAATAAATTTCAAATTTGAGATGGAGGTAAATGTTCAAAAACGCCAAATTAAAAAAAAACTCGAAAAAGGCCGAAAGACCGTTTAAGGGTCGTATGATAAATAGGAAAGAAAATTCCAAAACGCAAAATCGAAAGAGCTTTCAGTTGATTACCGAGTCATTCCGAGTACCGCATGCCATTGCAACCGAAGAAGACAATTTAGCATATCGGATGAGAACGTAATTACCGATTGATAAGTACAAATGCAGCCGAGATCACTGTAAATTGAATAGAAAGAGAAGGAATTAAACTAACGGAAAAGCTACAAAATCGGAAGCCGCGAAACCACACCGTAGTTTGACATTTCTTAAGTCAGAATCGGTTTTCCAGGTCGAGAATAAATTTCATTCGGCGAGTACATTAAATGAGTGAGCTTTTCCCACCGATAGTACCCATTATTTGACTCAGGTAGCGAGAATCGAACGATAACTAGAATGATTATTTTTAATTAAAAATAAAATAATACAAATAAAACAGCGAAAATAACTGGTAAATTAGGGTTCACAAAAAAACAGCACGCTCAGTAATCAAGGCCAAGCAGCACAGAATGATACAAATCAAGGTGGCTCATTACAACGGGAAGTAGGAGACAATCACGATTTCCCATTTGAATGATATAATGAAAATCAACACACAAAATAAACATGCATTAAAAGGTCATCACTCAAGGTATCGTATGCACCGAAAAAATTTCAGTTTCGCAAAATCCGAAATAAATTGTTCAATAAAAATAAATAAAGTGTAGAAACCCCTCCCTTGCTATCCTTTCCACCCCACCTTTCTCTTGCTGGACGGTATATAAAGAACTTGGAAAGCCAAATTGGTACCTTGATAATGACACTGCGTGTCGAAACCGGGTCGGTACTTTAGTAAATAAAAGTGTGCGGAAGGTTACCATTTTAGTTTATTATCATCCAATAAATTGGCTTGCTTTAATCGGAATAATACAGCACAAGAGAAGAAATACTAAAAAAGGATAGTATTTAACAAGAAGAAATTAAGAAAAACTATTGGTAAAGAAAATACTTCAATGGTATACAACCTGTGGCAACAAATTTAATCACCATGAAATGAAGGCTACACATGAGATAATGAATGAGACCAAGGAGGCGTACGACCAAGGCAAAACAGAGATTATCATAATTTCCCGCTTATATATTAGATGGACTAGATTTTTCAGCTGATAAATAGGTAAGGATCAATTGGAGCAGTCGTTTTTCCTCATATTTGCGTTGAAATACATCAAAATTAGACTGAAAATTAACATTTTAACATATTATCGACCACTTTTTAAAAATGGCAACGTTCTACCCGGAGTGTGGGGCAGGAATATCTTAATTCTTTAAATCTAAACAACGCCAACGCGTCAGCGAGTTTATTCCCCTTCATCATGAATATAAACAAAGACAAGGCCAAAGGTGATATCACAATCACTGATATTTTTGAGTTGATTGTAAAAAAATAACAAAATGAAAATTGATTCAAAAAACAAACAGCAAAGAAAATCATTCATAATGTTTAATACCTACGCATACGTGTGTATAAAATGAAAGACTTTATCATACCTAATTGTATGTTTTATTTATTTAAAACTCATTAAATTAATGATAAAATATGCCGTTGAGATGGTTTGAAATGAAAAATAATAACAAAAATTATTATTATTATTTCTTGAACAACATTCCAGAGACATAATAAATAACAGTAAAACTATGTTTTGGCCTCTTTTACAACAAATATTCGTGTAGTTTGGTCCCTAAAAATGAAGAAATCACGTAATAGCTGCAAATATTGGTCCTTTATCGTCAAATGTACACAGAAGATGGGATTTGGCATTAATTAGCTCGAAATAGCAACACACAAGCAGATGGTGAATTGTAAATTAATGGGGATTTGGAAAACTCGAAGAAAATAAGATCTCATCCAGGCTCGATTCCCAGAGGTTCCGTATTCTTGGAAATTCAGATATCCAGAAGAGAGGTAAGGGGGGTAATGCGAAGGGCTCAAGTTAGAATCGCCGTGAAAGGAAGGAGGAATCGGAAGAAATCGAGGGGAGAAGACGAAAACTGGGAAGAAGACAATCTGTAAAGATAGGTAGGAATGCGGCACAGGGAATAGAATAGAATAAAATAGAAAATGAAATTTATTATTCCTAAGGGAAATATATGTTCCTAAGGGACAAGTTTGTCCCTTAGGAACATATATGATTATAAATATAATAGAGTCAGACATATTACAAGAATAAGTAGATTTACATTATACATCGATTTCACAGAATATATGCGACTAAATATATGACAGAGTAGAACAAAAAAATACACATGTATATATAATTAACAGCAAGAAAAACGTATGAACTCATAAATACACATGATTTTATTGAATGCGACTAATTACATGACAGGGTAGAACAAAAAAATACATATGTACATATAATTATCAGCATGAAAAACGTATGAACTCGTAAATACATGTGATTTTATTGACTTAAGCATCAGCACAATAATCAGTTAACTTTACTATAAGCACGGTAATCAGTTAAGTTACACTATTCAATTTACATGTAGCAATATTTCATAATAATTCTTTTTGAATTGTCTTACATTTTTAGATTCTTTTAAATCGCATGACAATTGATTCCATATTTCGAAGGGAGTGGGAGAGGATCAGGATATGAAAAGATCCGCGCAGAGACCAGGTATTAAAGAGAGGTTTTATCGACGAAAAAATACCTACATACAAAATAGATGACATTCGTCGAAGTATTTATGCATCTAGGTTTCCCTTTAAAGAACTTAGAACAATTCTTTCGGGTATTTGTACTTGATAGAGCTAAATGCCGATGAAAATGTAAAAAAAATGTTGTTTCAAAATTGGATGGATATTTAAAATTTAATAGTTGAAAGTTGAATTTCTTGATAACTTAACGTCATACGGCAGTAAAGTTTGAATCCAATTTCTCCTTGCATTCCAGCAAAATAAATTCTCTACATTAGTATTTTATTGGCAAATTTCAAAAACAGCTAATCGATGGCTAAGTTCTAACAACACGTATGTCAAAAATAGCAACTTTTCAGGAGAGCAAAAAAAAACGATTTATTTTATTTTACTTTTACTCTGAATTCAAAAACCAAAATATCATAACACTGAAAAAGAAACATTCATTTGCAAACAAAGAGTTGTTTTTTACTTGCATTTTATTTTTTTAGTGTTATTACACTTTGTTTAAGATACCTGTCTCAAACCGGCCAAAATTTGAGATACGTATTGTTAGAACTTGTTAGAACTAGAAGAAGACTTAACAGCTGATAATATGAGCGATTACCTATGCACCTCAAACAATCACTTTATTTCCAAAAGCAGCATTTTTTCTGTATCAGCAGCGTAAACATCCGCTTAGCATATTACTAGAACTACATCCTGCCAAACAACAACGCCGAATTGTTTGGACTTCATGCTAGCCTCCTAAACTCTAATAAACTCATCTCCAGCATTACGAAGGAATGCTCACCGAATCTAATTTCAACCAATTTTCGTCCGCTCACAAATGCACGAACGTTTTACGGAATCCCCAAAAACCTAATCCGAGCTTATCGTATACTGCTAAAATATTCATAATAGCGTCATTGTGGCGGCGCGGCGTGGAGGCTTGTGCAAACTCCACGTGAGGGATGCCATGGAGACAGCAAACAAAGTATAACATCGATGAAACGACAAACGCTCACACGAACACAAACAGCGCAAAAACTATGCACCTGGGTGGATTTGGGTCACGTTCTCAGTTTATGTAATATTCCGACGTTCGGGGTGCGATGCGTTTTTTTTTTTTAAGAAAGAAAAATGAAAACACGGTGGTTTTTCGCGAAATAAATGTATCACGAAACGGTCTTTAAACTAAGGCCATTGATGATACGAAAGGTAAAACCAATGGACCAATGAACCAATATAAGTATTCAATGCATACGATAATATTAATTTCATACTCATTAGTACGATAAGAATTTAATGGTTAATGGGAAGCGATACATTTTTATTATTACTATCAATATTTATTTAAGTATAATGCCCGTTGTTGCTAAGGATCGCTGGTGTTTGATGATCAATCATGGTGATCCTTCATTCTAGTTTTGATCACTTACAGTACCCACTCTTTTACTCTTTTCAACATTCCCCCATGACCCCACTAAATCGAGTTAAAACGTCGCAATGTGATATTAAAAATAATTACCAGTTGAGAAGGAACTCTTCCATTCATTTTCATGCAGGCTCCTTTGAAAAGTGCAAAGATATCATCAAAGATTATTACAATAATTATTTAATTATTCCAATAATTAGGGTAGGTTTACATGGAGTAGCAATTCTAGCAATCTCTCCTCCCCCCCGCGGATTTCTTCTCCAATTCACAATAAGGCCAACCCCCCTTTCATTATAAAACTATTCTGAATCTCTTCCTGTCCCTCGTTTACCCGACATTCTACCCTCTAACAATGTTTTCAACATCCCCTCCCCGCTCACTACTCGCTCCATCCATACCTTCTCTCTTCTCCACACCTCCTGTGAAAGCTGCCTCTCCTCACCCACCATGTCAACCACTTCCTCTTTCATAAGTAATAAAATAAAATAGAGATGGCACTTTTCCAAAGGTTTATTTAAAGTACGACGTGTTTTAACCGTTAGGTCATTATCAAGTACAATCTAAAACATCTTTGTACTTGATAATAACCTTACGGTTGAAACGCGTCGCACTCTAAATAAACCTGAGGAAAATTGCCATCTCTAATTTCTTTTAATACTTTTAGGATGTCATTCCACTGCATTTCGACTGCTATTGTTACTTTCACCTCGTCTTTCCTTCTCCTCTCCGTCCACATCACTTCTCCTTTCTTATCCACACCCACATCTCGATCGCATTCAGTCTTCTCTCGTCCTGCTACCCAAGTGTCCACGTTTCCGCGCCAAAATCTTCTTATCAACTTCATCATAAAAGAGGCTTAACTGGGAAACTAAGAGGGAAGCATAAGTTGGGGATGGGGAAGAGTGGAGTTGATTCATAAAATACTTTTATAAACCTATTTTTTCACATGTTTTCAGTAGAATAATTAAACAATAATTACACATTCTTTGAATTTATCAAGAGCGTATTCAGTACATGGCAGGCATTTCTTTGCCAGCAATTTGCCGACTTGCAACTTGCCAGCACTTCTGCCGACACTTCATTGACTCGGGTGGCAATAAAGCTCTACACTCCCGACGTGTGCTCTATAAATCCGAAGCGAGCTTCACGGCTGAATGGCAAAGGTCGTGGATTTTCATTTCGAGTGACTTTTCCCGCGCCTCTACGACACCCAATGTGATTCCCCGGACGATGTGCGGCGCTTCAGGGAGTGGAGGATTCGAAATGGCGGAATTGCATTACGAGTCGGTGTGAATATCTGCCTTTGGAATGATGGAGGGAAAAGGAGGATGAAACGCAGAGGTGCGGTACTTCACTAGAAGGAAGATGTACTTCACACACCACATACATAAGACCTAGCAACAAGGCGGAGGAAAAAAATGATTGCCGAATAAATTTTTCTTATTTCCTAGAAAAATGGGATATTACCAGAAAAAATAGTTTGGGCAGAAATTTCATTTTTCTTCTTTTTCCTTACTTTATAGCTATAGCAAAAGGTGGAGAATGAATCCCAGCGATATTTTTTAGTATTGGTTCTTGATTGAAGAGCAAGCAGATGCAAGTTCAATCTTCTGAAGAAACTGGCGCCAAAACAATACCTCAGCTAGCAGATCACAAGCAGTAAAAAATGAAGAAAGTAATGAATTAATTCTTCAGGAAAGTCAAATTTTAATGCATTATCTCCGGAGACACCAAATCCTCATCGTATTCCCCATTGTAACAATTAATATTAGTGAAGAGCTGGAGGGGGATTTTTAAAACCGTGGGAGGAGCCAGAATGTGTGGTAAGTGTTGTATTGTAATGTGATTTCTGTGATGAGTTGTTGGTAAAACTGTGCGGAGCTCAAGCGAAGTAACATACATTCAGGTTTGTTCAATTCTTTAATTCTTTTGGCGCCATGCATTAAAAAAATTCTAACCCTCTTCTTCATTCTGATTGCAAGATACACGTTTGACCCATTAGTGCATAAAGTTAAATTTTTACAATAAATAGTTTAGATAACACAGCCCATGCGGTCATTTTTCAGTGTTGATTACAAATTCAAAATAGTACAGAAAACTTGATAATTTAGAAAATCAAAAGATCAACCTTTTGACGAAAAATGAGATAAAAGTTATCAACATATTGAGCAAAATACTACAGTAAAAGATAATTTACTTACCCCGTGCGGGTGACTGAAATTTCTTTCAATGTCATGTCTCACATAAATACTTCTCAAGTCGATAAATTCAATGAGTCAACTAAAATATTAGCTGGGCAGTGAAGACAGACATCCATTTGAATTTAATACAGTATTAAAATGTAGCCCAAGTCAACTGGAGCCCATAAAAAAATAAAATACGCACGTCTGATATATCGGACGCTATGCATTAATGGGTTAAAGGGCTATGAGATAACTTTCCTGCTATCTGCCCAATATGAAATAGTAAATGGGATGAGGGAAATTGGATTTACACGGCGCGGCAAGTTTTCAGCCGTTCACATTTATCCACCAGGGGTAAGAATAGCAGAGTGCATTGACTACGTTATCATCTCCAAGACCCATAAAAGTCCTCACACCCACAAAATCATCTACCAAAGAAGCCTGCGTGGGAATCGACGTCTTAATTTGATCCAGCAGCTAAAGCACCCCTTTCGACAATGACGGAGAAACAAGACAACTCACGCACGTCGAAACAAGCTCTCGCTTGAACGCAGGGGAACAAGGCTGTCTCCGTTTGCTTCGGAAGTCGGATGAAGGGAGGAAGAGGTGTTTAAGTGGAGGAACATCTCGCGAAGGTATCAATGGCAGACGATGAGAGCGAAAGGGATGCAGAGAGGGAATTCATTGTTGAGTCGAGGGGCTGTCTCCTCTCATCCCTTCAACGTCATCGCGAAAGGCTTTTTCGCTCAAATTAAATATTTTTTGTCCTTCTCTTCAACTCCTCTTGACCAAAAAATTTATTATTCTCTAACGATAACATAGAATAATTTAAATATCGAGGTAATAGCACCGTATTGCTGAAATATTTAATTATTTATTATATTAAAGTGCATATATTAATAAATAGCTATCCTTCCTTGAACGAGTTAAATTATGGATGAAAATGAACTTTGTATTTCCACATAAATATTTATTTAATCACGATTTAATCCGATCCGCGGTCGTGATTGAATAAATATATATGTGGAAAAACAAAGTTCATTTTCATTCATCATGAGTAAATTCCACAAAGTGACGCCTCAAACCACCAACTTCAAGTGTTAAATTATTTTTTGGCCACGAAATATATTTGGTTCATTAATAACTGTTCCTAATACAAAACCTGGTCAATAAAAGAATACAGCAAAATTATAAAAATAATGGAATGCAAGATAAATTATTCTTGTTTTTTTCCGTCAGATTTTTCAAAATTGTGAAAATCGCTTTTATTTTATTCGTCGACCACAACCCCAAAAAAATTAATTATTATGAATCATAATCATCATATAGGATAGAGCAATAAAATAAATAGGTAAGTACATGAAATTAATATGAAAATTTTCCAATATCATTTTATAACTACGCTTCATCGACTGAAAACCACAAAAAAATTTCTCCGAACTATATTTTCTGTGAATTGAATTAAAAGAATTACCAGTCCAAAACGTAGGAAAAATTTGATGAATACACAAAACTATTGTTATGAAGTCCTCCATAACGAAAGAACCATGATATAATACCATAATAAAACGCCAATGCCCTATTTTTAGTTATTATCAATTGACTACTTTAATTGAAAGTAAATCACTTCAGCTAATGACACAAATGATCGCCTAGTATATCTGGAAAAAGTGTGGGAGATTAAAAAAATAGGAATGTATCATTCACGTGCCATGTGCCCTAATTGCCTAATATTTAGCCTCGATGGATTTCGTCAATGATACGAAAACATATTGTTTTTAAACAACGAGGAAAAGCATTCGTTTTGCATCAAACAGTCACGAGCCCAGAAACATGTTTCTTCCCATGTTCTACATGGCCCCGAATTGTAATCCGGAAAATGTGCTTTGCATTGTGGTTTAAACAAGCTGCTTTGAAGAACTGCTTGCTCCCTTGAAGGGGTGAGATTCCCTCCCCCCACCCCACCTGTCACAGTCCCTCCCCCTCCCACGACTGCGGCCGTATTCGACGCGACAAATATCTCCGCTCCACGCGCCAAAGCTGCTTAGCGTGTTTCGGTTCACGGAGGAGAGAAGTTTTGGGCGAACGGTTTGAGACGAAAGCACAAGTTGAGTGCAGACGCAGAAGGGGAGGAATGGCCTCGGAATGGGGGGAGAGAAACACCCCCAAACCACTCACCAATGGTACCGACTGCAGGCAGGGAAAACTGCGGTCAGCAAACGCGTCGCAACGCCCAAAGTTAATCGTAGAAAATCGGAACTCGAAGCGGTAGGAGCGCGCGACTTATGCATCCACAAAGTGCCCTGCAGGTCACCCAAATGGGCGAATCAAGTCACCAGCCGTTATTCGGGAAAATATTTTTGGTACAATGAATTCGATGTATAAGTGTGCGTTTACTTCAACTTTGAATTTTTATACAGTGAAAATGCAAAAAAAATTAATAATTCCACATTGTACTACCTAGGTTTCGAAGTGGCTCGTCATCATCTGACAATGAGTGTTATGTCAAGTCGATTCCATGAAGTCAAACATCGAAATATAGCTTCATTATCTTTAGCTTATTATTAGTGAAGAGCACTTTGCAATTTTTTATTGGCCGACTTTATTTATGATGGCCAGATGTCTTAAATAGATAATAAATAGTCGGTAGGAATAAACCGCAGAGTGATTGCTCGATACATAAGACTCTGCATCGAAAAAAGATGAAAATAAATAGTTTGACTCGGAGAAGGTTCTCCATTGATTTCAACTCCAACTGTGGAGCATTGCTAAGTGTTGGCCTCAAATATCGATAATGTAGCTCTCTACGGTGCGGAAACGTGGATACTGAGGAAAAAAAGACGAGAGAAGATTGGAGGCATTCGAGATGTGGGAATGGAGAAGAATGGAGAGGGTGAAATGGACGGAGAGGAAAATAAACGACGAAGTGCTGGACATGGTGGGTGAGGAGATGCAGCTGTTAGATAAGATACGGAGGAGACAGAAGGTATGGATGGAGTTAGTGCTTAGCGGGGAGGGGATGTTGAAAATGGTGTTAGAGGGTAGAATGTTAGGGAAACGAGAGAGGGGAAGGAAAAGAATAGGATTTTTAGATAGATTGAAAGGGATTAGACCTTACAGTGAATTAAAGAAGGCAGCGCTGGAAGGAGAGGGAGGCTCCCAGATCACTTCTTTAGTACTCATTGGAAATCTACCTTAATCGGAAGAATACTATAATAATAATCATTCAGATGAAGTCTAATTTCTCTCTAAGAATTGAAAAGTTCAGCGAAAGGGTTGGTGACGGAACGCTTGTCTCGCCAGGATGTAGCACGATGTCATTAGAGAGAGAGAGGGGGGGGGGGGGAAGAAGGAAGGAAGGAAGGGGAAGTGGAGAATGAGGAAGACGAGGAGGAAATGGAGGAGAAGAGGAGAAGACCGTGAGAAAGGAAGGGAACTGTGCGACAGTGTTGTTCTGCTGTGGTTCTGCGGTGAATAAACTTTGGGGTGAATCGCTGATGGGATCTCCGTGGAGAGGGTTTCAGTGAATTGGGTGTGAGGGATTTGAAGGTTTCTCTCGTGTGAAAGACATTCTGAGCGTGGTATCACTTTGAGTCGAGGACAAGAAACGCGAGAGAATGGATAACATTCGTGCTGATACTCAGCAACTTTGTCCGGAATTGTTATATTATCCGGTGTTCAACTGCGTAATTTGCTTTGATACGTATGATAGGAGATCCTTTGGCAAACCTCCTGGATTCCTCACAATGAAGGTGATAAGAACCGATCTATATCACATTTCTACGCCGCAGCATTAGTAACTTATGCATACAAAATACTCATATTGAGCAGCAAAGTTATGATGGAGGGAATGTGATGGCTCATTGCGTACCGAATCAGATGGAAGGACCACAAATCAATTTGGTGAAACCTTAGGACATTCCCAAGCAAAATTCCTCGAAACTGGAAAGAAAAAATTCAGGGGACCTGTCATGAATATAAAAAAGAAGCCGTTAATAAATAACAAGAAAATTCGATGGTAGACATCATTAAATATAAATCGATACCTCCACTGTACGAACGCTAAAAAATAGCCCACCGAATCAAATCCGCTCATCTACTAGCCCTAGTAGTACAAGAAGAGCGTATTTGACTCGGTGGGCGATTGTTGAGCATTTGTACAGTGGAGGTATCGAAATATTATTACAAAAGTATTCCACCGATTAAGTAATGTTTCCCTGGAGTATGTACGACGTATTCTGGTAGTCTCCCCTGTCTTCATGGACGTCCCTCTTTCATTCGCAATAAGACATTCTCCCTTTGAATGTATCTATATATCATATTCTCTTCTTTCCTCTCCCTCGTTTAACCAACATTCTACTCTCTAACACTCTTTTCGACATCCCCTTCCCGATCAATACTCGCGTAACTCTTATGTCCTCAGTATCTCATCTAGAAGCTGCCTATCCTCACCCACCATGTCCAGCACTTTGTCGTTTCTCTCAGTCGACTTCACCTTCTCCATTCGTCTCCAGACCCACATTTCGAAAGCCTCCAATCTTCTCTCGTCCTCCTTCCTAAGTGTTCCATCGATATTCATTACAGTATTCTACCGATTACAGCAGGTTTCCATGGAGTACTAAAGAAGTGATCAGGAAGCCTCCCTTTCCTTCCAGCGCTGCCTTCTTCAATTCACTGTAAGGCCTAATCCCTTTCAATCTATCTAAAAATCCTATTCTTTCCCTCCCCCTCCCTCGTTTCCCTAACATTCTACCCTCGAACACCATTTTCAACATCCCCTCCCAGCTAAGTACTCCCTCCATCCATACATTTTGTCTCCTACGTACCTCATCTAAAAGCAGCCTCTCCTCACCCACCATGTCCAGAACTTCGTCGTTCCTTTTCCTCTCCGCCCATTTCACCTCCTCCTAAGTGTTCTTGTTACCGTAAATCGAAAAATGGAGTGTCAGAATGTGGTCTCCTCCACAGATGAGCCGCGGGGCAGTCACCACGAGGCAAAGACTTTCGGGGGTGAGGGGGGATGAAGTGCCCCAAGACCCCCCACCCCCTCTCCCTACGTGCCTGGCTCCCATTGAATGGATATTGATATTAGAGGTGAGGTGTCAACAATGGTGGGATAATAAGGGGCAAAAGAAATCAATGGGGCCGGAAATGACGACGGAGCTCAGAAGCAGCAGCCGGGAGGTGGCGTGATTATTTTCGGAATTGTTTCCAAGGAAACTGTGCCTGCCTCACGGAGATGCGTTCTCCTATTAAAGGGGAAAGGGACGGAAATGAATCTAACCTCTACGCCATCAATTCTAGGATTAGTTTGACACGTGCAAAAAGATCGAAAATTTACCTCCGGGCCAACTGAATTTTTGAAGACCTTACTGTAACGACGGTTTTATAAAGCAACACGAGCAAGGAATGTGAGATTTACGATAAAAGTGGGTGGCGAAAAACTTGAGCAGGTTGAGCGGTTCAACTATTTAGGCAGTACGTTAGAGGAAAACGGAGACAGTAGTACGGACATTAAGAAGAGAATTGCATTAGTAAATGAGGCGTTCATGAACAGAAAGGAGCTCCGGAGAGGATCGTTATGTAAGAGCTTAAAGAAAAGGTTAGTGAAGAGTTTGATCTGGAGTGTAGCTCTCTACGGTGTGGAAACGTGGACATTGAGGAATGAAGGCGAGAGAAGATTTGAGGCATTCGAGATGTGGGTATGGAGAAAAATGGAGAAGGTGAAATGGACGGAGAGGAAAAGGAACGACGAAGTGCTGCATATGGTTGGCGAGGAGAGGCAGCTTTTAGATGAGATACGGAGGAGACAGAAGGTATGGATGGAGTTAGTGCTTAGCGGGGAGGGGATGTTGAAAATGGTGTTAGAGGGAAGAATGTTCGGGAAACGAGGGAGGGGAAGGAAAAGAATAGGATTTTTGGATAGATTGAAAGGGAGTAGGCGCTACAGTGAATTGAAGAAGTCAGCGCTGGAAGGAAAGGGAGGCTCCAAGAATACTTCTTTAGTACTCCATGGAAACCTACCTTAATCGGTAGAATACTGTAATAATACTGTAACGAGGTAATTCTAGAGTTTTCATTTCGTTTAGATAATCCATTCCAAGCACCGAAAGTTCTAATGACATTTGAGAGAGCCAAAAAAATATTTTCAAGAACATTGCTGCCACAGCAAGACATCTGTGTGAATTGGAATTAATAATTATTTACTGTGGGGAAGAATTTCGGGAAAGGTAGAATTGGGAAAATGAGGACTGGATTCATGGATTGATAGCGAGTAGAACATGTGCTGCACATTCCATGTAAACTGACTTTAAAGATTAGACTCCCTCAACCATGAACATTAAGAAAACTAAAGAAGAATATTGGAAATTGACGAAAAAAGCTCCAAGAATGAGTGCAGTCAAAGTTTTTACTGTTTTTTGGGGCTACATAACAAGGGGAAATCTTAAAAAGATTTCCCCTTGTTATGAGGTTTCCCCATCACAAGTCACAAGTTAAGAGAGATCACAAGTTTATCCAAATTCAAATTGTCCCTAAATGCACAACTAAAGGCTACCAAACGCTACACAAGCCATTCTATACTCATCGTTTTTGAGTGATCAGAACAAAAAAATCCTGACAGGACAGCCTAAGCTCAGAGTAGAATAAAAATGGACTCCTCACTAAGCCCACCTACTAGACAATTTAAAAAAATATTTTTGAAATGAAACGAAAGCAAATCCTTCAAGGTATTAAAACTAAATAGAAAATGCTGTCCAAAGAATCCAAGAGAGTGAAATTAGTCAAGACACTCTTGTTGATGGGAATAAATTAATTCTATTAGTAAAACACAAGAGAAGGTTTTCGACCAATTACAAGCAATTACTATGAGCCATTCTCGAGTCCGCAGACGAGGAGAACCAATGGCGATGAATCACTCAAAAGGAAAGAAAACAATATTTGAAAGGGAATTTCGAAAAATACAATTTTTTATGCCATTTCCATTTTTTGGGGATTAATATTTTGAATTTTTGATGACGATTCCCTTTCCATATTCAGGAAAATATTCACGGCGGAGCGAAAAATATTGATTTTTAAAGGGCAAATATCACTAAAAAAAAAAGGAAAACGAGTGGAATAGGAATGGTTTTACTCCCCCAAATTTCGTTCTCAAATGCTAAAAGGCGATAATAATCTCAATTCCACTACTTACAGCATCACAAACATTTAAAATGAGATGTGACCTAGGGTTATACGATACCAAAATGATATAGGTAGATTGCAATGCATGTCAACACGTATTTCTATGCATTCCTGTGGGTTAAGCACGTTTGATTGATTGATATATTATTCTCTAAGTTTTGGTCAACTATACGAACTACGCTCTTCGTAAGAGACTTCTTAAGTTTATGGTTAATTTATTGAGAGCTAGTTGGATACTTTCTCCAAAATGCCTAAAAACTGAATGAAGGATAGTTCATTAGTCAGAAATCAATCGGATTAGTTTTCAGATGAAAAGTTACCGAATACCTACTTAACCTTCAAACGCACCTAAACACAGCTCCTTCCACACTCCTTCAGGGCTTGCCAAGTTTAACAGACCGCTATCCACAACAACGATTTTAAAGCGTGACTGTGCGATTTAAACGTTTACAGTCTAATGCTCCCATTTGGGAACACATTTATAAAAATTCATGAGAATTATATTTCGTATCTATGAGTACTTTTATAGATTTTGTTGTGTAAATTAAGCATGGAAGAATTTTTTCTAGTGAATTGCATGACTTGTGTATACATTGGTCGTTAATTATGCCTTTCCAAAGTTAGTTATTTTCATCACCTCTGTAATGAGTATGCGGGTTATTCGATATTTTCCCCTACAATCGCCCTCCAGTGCTTCAAATACTTATTTTTTCAAAAGATCATTATATATTACATAGTTAAACTTAGTTTTTCGTCGAAGTGTGTATTTATTTTTCAAGCAATAGCAAAATTTTGTCACTTGTTCCCATTTGGAAATATGTTTGAAAACGCATTTAAAAATTTTTTATTCGGGTTTTCTTTCATAATATCTCTTAATTAGTAACAAAATAAATGGGATACGCAAAAAAATAATAAAAATAAGTTGGTAAGATAGTTCGGTCTATAAAGGGTTAATATTCTCCATAGTCCCACCTCTAATTTATTAAACTCCTTTGTTGTTTGGAAGAAAAGCGATTCCCATAGCAATCCGTTAATTAATCGCTTCTGTCGGACATGGAAATAGAGTGAGGCTATAATAGGTTATCCTCTCTGTCGCTCTGAAAGATATCTATTCCCAATTGCTCGATCAATCTAAGACTAGCGCGCAGCCTCTGAGTCTCTAGCGGCTCTCAGCGTCATTCGTGTAAAAGCTGCGTAACGATTTGTGTTCACCTGTAGCATTTTTTTACGAATCTGGCCGATATTCCAAGTATTTTATTAAGCACACAGGTATTTACGAATAGCAGATAAGATATTTATCCTCCTAGCATTCCAATAATTTACTCCATGTATAGTTTTCCAGATGTTAAAAATGGTGTTAGAGGGTAGAATGTTAGGGAAAAGAGGGAGGGGAAGGAAAAAATAGGATTTTTAGATAGATTGAAAGGGAGTAGGCCTTACAGTGAATTAAAGGAGGCAGTGCTGGAAGGAAAGGGAGGCTCCCAGATCACTTCTTTAGTACCTACTCCATGGAAACCTACCTTAATCGGTAGAATACTGTAATAATAATAATAATAATAATCAGAAATTTAAAGGGGTGAAAACGTCATAAAATACGACCGGTAGATGCGGAAGTGATGTATCCTCAGAAGCGATGACCAACTTTAAAGGACGCTGGACATGGAAGTGTTTTAACACCAACATTGCGGGCGAATCAATGAGTGAGGAGAAGTTAAAGGGACACACCACTTTCAGTGCGCGCCCTATCCAATACTCTCGACGCAACGAGGGAGGCAAGAGTTGGAGACCGCGACGGGACGCACAACGAGACAAAAGACCGGCAGGCGGCGGTGGCGCTGCCGGCAGGCAAGTTTGGGCCGCGAAGCACCCAAAAGTGCAATGAGTTAGCCTTCCCGTCGAGGTCGTTGGGACTTTCTTCGAATAACACCTCTTGACTCGTCCGACAAAATGTGGTGCGCCAACGCGGACGACTATGGAAGCTACGAAAATGGGGGAGGCAATAACAAAAAAAACAAGAGAACGAGACGAGACGCACTGTGACACCCTGGGGAATGAATAATTTTTTTATTGTGCCCCATTTTATTTCGCCGAGTCCACGGATGGAAACGCCAACGCATTCACACCAGGGAGAACAACTGAGGGAAAAAGGTGTCATAACTCCAGGGGTCAACTCCGCGCGAAGGTAGACGCAAAAAAAACTTGAGGCTAACTTTGTGAATTTAAGTAATTTTTTTTTTTAATGCAGAATAAAATCCACAAATTCAGGCGTCATATTGCGGAAGTTCGACATATTAAAATAAACCGTAATTGTACATTCATACGTTTGTTTTAATGCACACGAAGCAATGCCAGAGCCATAATCTGGTATAAAACATCACAGTGCATGAGAACGTAACATTAATACTTTTTGAAGAAGAGTTGGGGATAATTTGACAAGTTTGAGGAAGGGGTGAGGAACAGAAGTACAGTGAGGGAGACAGTGGGAAAAAATACAGCCAAGGATATACGGAGACTATAGAAATAATGTTAACATGGTTTTTTCCTTAATTCCTTGTGACTTTCGATCGGAATCGAATTTCTAGCCTCTGACCTCACTGCATCATTCATATAGGTACATGCAGGCAGAAATCTTAACTTCCATGCGGTATTTATAATTTTACTATTGTACTTTTTCAAAATTCATCTATTATTACTATTCGTACATTAATTACTATCAATTCATTTGCTAATCTTCCTCTACATTCAATCATAAGTATTACTCATCATCATCATCACTAATTATAATTACTCATCGTCCAAAAATCTTTTTTCATTTACTGTTGGTACAAATTTCTTAAGACGCTAACAAACATCCTAGCCAAATTCAAATTTCCGTTTCCGTGGTAATTTTTCTAATTCATGAAGGCATTTGCATAAATATAATAAACAGAAGCGAACTTCAGACCCAAGTCAATGGCAATAACAAAGAAACGGGAAGACGTACTAGAAAATCATTTTTGCACCGATTTTCAAAAGAATCAGCCTCGATAATTTCGCATCGTATGTTGAAAAACAAAAAAACTTGCTATAAATTAAAACAACCGGTAGCACAAAAAGAGAACAATGTATATGCATAAGGATAAATAGTAAAAATAAATAACTCGTGAAGGAAGTAAAAACTGTAATACAACCCACTGTGCAGCGTTAAAAAGAGTCGAGTAAAAGAAAGGAATGTTGAGTAAGCGAGAAATGAAATGGAACAGAAGAGGCGCGGCGGTCTGAAGAGAGGCCGAGCATACGACTGCTCTGGGAAGGAAAAAAAAGAAGTGTGAAGGCGGAATGTGTTTTTGTCGTGCAGAAGTGATTTAGATGGCCCCGAGATGATGCGTCATAAATTCCCACCACTGTCCACACCAAACTCGAAGAGTACAAACCAGCCATGGAAAAAATGGAATGGAGGAGAGAGAGAAACCCTTACAACGTGTGTGCGGCCAAAGGGGCCGACATAATTCAAAGAGGAGAGAAAAAATAGACCACCCCTCCGCCGACTTATGTCAATGAAGAAACGGATACCTCAGCATCATGATAATCCCACAACAACGGTACTTAACGTGCTCTTGAATGAATCCTCAAATCTACGACATTCACACTCTTTTGAAACCATAAATTCCAGTCCGAAAAATATAATGAAGGCATAATTTAATAACTTTTTTCAGCACGGGGTAATGGCTAGAGGAGGAAAATTACGTGGCAGTATTGTAGGTAAAATGGCCAATTTTCAAGGCGAAGCTGATCGCTGTAGTATGAAAAGAAATTCTATTAAGTGTGCTTCCTCTAATTAGGCTTGTTGACCCATAATGATGACTATACTTATGGCTGTCTCTCATGAAGTGGTCAATCTAATGTTTTCTTTACTGGCGTGCTGCGTTCCATAGCGTCCTTTCTCCTCCCCTTCTCCTATATGTCGCCTCATATCTCACCCTGTCCGTCCATTTCACATTCTGGATTCTCATCCAGCACCGTGCGGTGATTCTCGTTCTCCTTTCGCCCGGGTCTTCGCTTCGCTACGGCAACTCGAAGCGGTGCGAAAATTTTCTCCGCGATTATTATCGTTCTTTTCGCCCCGCATATGGCTTCAGTTCGGGCAACTTCGTTCTCTCGGCGAAATACTGTGGTGTAAGCAATGACGAATTACCCATTAGTCAATGGGCACAGGATAATAATTTTTATTAAGATTCCAAGCATCTTAATAACAATTCAACTAATTGGTATAAAAAATACAACATAATAATGATGTAAAGCTGTAGAAAAATCACGAATCTGTCTCTCGTCAATTCTCTTTCTAACCCCACTAGAGCGAGTTCATTGTCCTCGCTAGCGAAATTCGTACTTGGCGAATGTTCGCTATACACTCGCCAGTCAGAACGAGAATAACTTTTTCGTCGCCAGAAACACAACGTTAAGCATTTCTGGCGAAATAGCCAGCGAATGCAAATGAGAATACGAATTCATACAGCGTTCGCCAATCTTTTCGACAAATTGCGTTGGCGATAGCCAGAAAGAACCAGAATCAGGCCCCACGTCTCGAAGGCCTCATTCTTTGCTGATCAGCTCAATATCTATCCTAATGTTTTAATGACACGACCCGTGTCTCGTAACGTAGTTACATCTTCAGGTGACTCAATCATGATTGCGAATGCTTTGGTGTTTGGAGAGGCGACCTACAGCTGAAGTCATTCGCACCATAGAGATGGTAAGGAAAGTAATGGTGGAGAGAAACCCGGCATCGGCATTAGCCTGCTCTTAACGATAGGCGCCTAGGGGATCACGGATTAACGCCCCATCTGATGGACGGAGAGCTGTACTTGAAGTGCTCTCCTCAAGGCACTCACGCACGGATCGGACAGTCCCTGAAAAAAGGTTTGGAAACCTGGGTTTGAACCCGGGTCCAGAGAGTGCGAAGCCAACTCTACCACACCAACCCGACCCTCCAAAACTTGATTACATACGCTTTCATACAAAATAACTCGGTTCCATTCTCACTTCTCCCAAATGGGCCTTCCCCCTTTGGGCTCGATTTTATTAAAATACCGATGTAACCATGATCAGTCGCCTGAAGATGTAACTACGTCACAACTTCCGCCTCCAGCCATGCAAACATGCGTATGACTCTTCGCTCCCTCAGTCAGTGAATGTTCGACCCGAACGTTGGATTAGATGATGGTGGCGCTCGCCAAAGATAAACCCAAGGGGGTCAAATTACTTTCCATGTCCCGCTTCGCAATTCCGCTTCAAAGGCTTCACTCGGGATAAGAACTAAGGCCTCTTAGATCAGAAGCCAATCGCACTACCGACTAAGCTACCACACTTTCTATTGAACCTAATCAAATGTAATATTATTATTTTCCATGGTGGAAACTAATGAAAAAGTAAATTGTGGAGTTGAAAATAACATTTTAATAATTATTTCATTTTTCATTCAATCAAGTCCTCTCTTTATTCCTCCCTTACGCGAAGTCTCACCATCCGCCTTGCTCGCAAGATATATATCTGTCTCTTCGCTGTGTGTCCCTCTCCAACAAACCCTTTTCGTGACCCCTGGTAAGGGGCAGGGACCCTGGGAGGAGAGGCTCACCCGAAGACCCTGTCCCCTCGGAAGCGCACCCCTGGCGCCCGCAGCATCAACTCGCACCCGCCGGCCCTGAGCAGAGCAGCGGCCGAGATTACATGACACCGACAAACGCCCATTGGCGACCCGAGTGGTCCCTCACCCCCTCCACCCCAACAGATGTCGCTTCATCCCCGTCCTCTCTCAAAACACCCCCCCCCCCCTCCCCTTGGCTCGGATCATCAGATGGGGAAAGTAAAGCGACGTCGCGAAAACATACAACTGTGCTCTAAAGTCAAGTGTAAGGCACGTGAATCAGGTCATCTATCAGGCGCTTATATTATTACATTTATTCCATAAGTAATATAATGTAATAAATATAATGTAATGAAGTTACAAAAAAAATACTTCTCCATTCCTCCTACTATAAAACGGATTTACTATATTCGTCCGTACGTATATTTTTTATAATTTATGTAAAAGAAAATTTTTCTCTAATTTAACTGTTGGTCGAGCATTTGAATGAATGCTATGCACCAATCAGCACACACGCTTTATTCTCCAAGAGACAAGAAGTTTAGTTTTTACTTAAAGCTGCATTTCATACCGTATTTGAAAAAAACGAGCTTTTGCTAAATCTTCTTTATTTATCTTTTTTATACTCTTTCCTGTTGAATGTTGTAATCGATTACACTGTTGTCAGAGCTGTTAAAAAAAAATTCTGCCAAAATATTTATGACTAACACCATCTATTGAGAAAATTTAAAACAAAATTTTCGATATGCAAAATTTATTTAGCTCATTAGAGCACAGTGGAACAATATTTCAAATGTCTGATTATTGGATATTGTTTTTTCATCAGAATCAAGCAAGTGAACAAAATTTCAAGCCAATCCGTCTCCGGAAAGCGGATTTAAAATCAATAGCAAGATTCCATAGATGAAACAGACGAAGCGAAAGTAGTAGGGATTTGCCGATCCTGGCGCATGACGTCACAACGTCGCCTCTCTCACTCCCAGTGCATTCCAGACACGTGCCGAGCCCATAGCTTCTCCCACTCGAGTTGGATATGTTCCCATTGGCAGTTACCAAGGTCTAAACACGTGCAGTTGCAACGTAAATCGTATTTCCCCGTCTCGGCATCGGAAATAACCGAAATTACACCTCTAACTTCTTTGTTATTGAACATTTTTGAAAATAAATGCTTTTAAGTGAAAGAGCACATAATTATCAGTAAAAAAGGACTCTTACACTTTTTCGATATAAGTCATACTTATGAAGATATATAGTATCTTGTCTTATAAACAATTGTTGATTATTAAAAATCGCAATAACTTTGTTAATATTTATGCTATGATCACCATTCAAATTCCTATCATCATCAAATTCAATCTAGAATACTTTAGCATTTCCAAAAATTTGTCACCACAGCGATAAATACTCATTTTCAGAACCCTCCTCAAAAACTGCACATATTGTCTATGGTATGAGGCAAGACTATAAGTGAAAGGCGTTTCCAAGCGATCTAAGTGGGATGGGTGGGTTACGCCTAGGAGGCAAGGCTATAAGTGAAAGTCGTTTCCAAGCGATCCAAGTGGGATGGGTAGGTTACGCCTAGATTTGCCCCTTCCACGGTACCTTCTAAGCAGTATATAAGGCCGTGCAGCCACTGAGAAAATCACCAGCGGTCTCAGAACTAGTCTGATTCCATCGGTCCAACTGAATCATCGAGTAGGTCTTCAAGAAGTGAATTCTGTAGGAATTCTTTATGAATTCTGATTGAATTCCGGAAGAATCATCAGAGACCCGGACGCCGAAGGAGTTTGCCGCTTTAAGGTAAATATGATCCGTAAAACTGAGTTTTTCGGATTTTTTCCTATTTTTTCTATTGCTTTTGGAACCGAGAAAATTCATGAGCATGTTATGCTCAATACCCCCCTTCGACTCCCGGTCAAAAAACAGGATGAAATTTTTTAGGTATCCTAGGATACTAAGGGTAAGGTAGAAATCCTGGACCTAGTACTCTCGTTTTCTCCTCTAAAATTCGGGGAGATTAGTAAAGGAACAACCCCGTTTAAAAAATTTTGATAGAGCAAATAGTTTAGATTCGGTGGGCCAATATATGAATGATGGTATTAGGAGAATATAGGTTAGTAGCAGGTATCTTTGTAAGAAAATCATTAATAACTCCCTTATTTGAACAAATAGGACCATAGTTTAAATTTGAATGTTGATGAGTAAGTGACAACTCATCTTTTGTATGTAAAAGAAATCATCTCACTCCAAGGGCGTGGCCCCTATACTCTGGAGATAATTCCTGCGATGGTCTATAACTCCCTTATTTGAACAAATAGGACCATAGTTTAAATTTGAATGTTGATGAGTAAGTGACAACTCATCTTTTGTATGTAAAAGAAATCATCTCACTCCAAGGGCGTGGCCCCTACACTCCTGAGATAATTCCTGCGATGGTCTATAACTCCCTTATTTGAACAAATAGGACCATAGTTTAAATTTGAATGTTGATGAGTAAGTGACAACTCATCTTTTTTGTGCAAAAGAAATCACCTCACTCCAAGGGCGTGGCCCCTATACTCGGGAGATAATTCCTACGACCGTCTATAACTCCCTTATTTGAACAAACAGAAGCATAGTTTAAATTTGAATGTGGATGAGTAAGTGACCACACATCTTTTGTGTGTAAAAGAAATCATCTCACTCCAAGGGCGTGGCCCCTATACTCTGGAGATAATTCCTGCGATGGTCTATAACTCCCTTATTTGAACAAATAGGACCATAGTTTAAATTTGAATGTTGATGAGTAAGTGACAACTCATCTTTTGTGTGTAAAAGAAATCATCTCACTCCAAGGGCGTGGCCCCTATACTCTGGAGATAATTCCTGCGATGGTCTATAACTCCCTTATTTGAACAAATAGGACCATAGTTTAAATTTGAATGTTGATGAGTAAGTGACAACTCATCTTTTTTGTGCAAAAGAAATCACCTCACTCCAAGGGCGTGGCCCCTATACTCGGGAGATAATTCCTACGACCGTCTATAACTCCCTTATTTGAACAAACAGAAGCATAGTTTAAATTTGAATGTGGATGAGTAAGTGACCACACATCTTTTGTGTGTAAAAGAAATCATCTCACTCCAAGGGCGTGGCCCCTTTACTCGGGAGATAACTCCTACGACCGTCTATAACTCCCTTAATTGAACAAATAGGACCATAGTTTAAATTTGAATGTTCATGAGTAAGTGTCCACTCATCTTTTGTATGCAAAAGAAATCACCTCACTCCAAGGATATGACCCCTTTACTCTGGAGATAATTCCTGCGATGGTCTATAACTCCCTTATTTGTGGATTTTTTTACCTTATTTGGGGTGAAAGGAAATAGGGAACGACTTCGCAATCCACCCGGGGAGAATTGAGCTAGGTATTTTCCACACTACTGGCGTCATTCAGTAGCAGCTTTGCGCATTCCTTTCCTTATTTGGGTGTAAGGAAATGCATAACTTTGTCATCTATCCGTGAGGATTGACCTCGGTTTTTTTTCCACTTAGTTGGAATACCTCTGCAGCTGACATCATTCACAGTCTTCTCAACCCACTTGGCAGCCATCCGCTGAAGAGTAGGAGGAGAAGATTTCCTTTTATAAATACCGATCGAAGACGGAAGCATTCATTGCAATCTCGTCATTTGATCCGAGAACTTCCTCTTGGTGACTACTCCTCAAAGAAAACGTCATCTGCTCTCAACGAAGACAACCATATCGTATCTACATCTTGGTAAGTCCAACTTTTTAGCCATATTCCAAGTTCTCAACTTTAAATACCACCTTGAGGAAATTATTATCGCAGAACAAACTAATATTTTATTTAAATTGAGATTTTAAGTAGATGGTACGCGTTACGAGGTTAGAATCGAACGTTTTTATGATCCCATATTTGATCCAAGACGAAGAATGAGATAAAATTTTCTCTATTTTTTCAGATTTCTCACTTTAATCATGACATCCATTACAGACATCATTTTTAACTTTAAAAACAATGCATATAGAACTAAAGAAGAACTTGAACAAGCGTTAGCGTGCATTTACAGAAAAATAGCTTTTGAAAACGAAAGCATTGATGACATGGAAACTTATCATGAAATGAAAGATGCGTTAGATAAAGCAAATGGTAGAAAATTTTGCTCTTACTGCGAAATCTTCTACAACATTGATGAGGCTATGCCTCATGAGAATACCAACGCACACCGGATGAAAATTAACGAGCAAATAGGGAGAGGGTTCAATGAAATCGAATCGGCAATTAGATCCAGGCTAAAAACATTTTGGATAACTCCCGAGGGGGATGTTCAGGACGTTGTAACTTTTCTTGGTGAAATAAAAACTCTGTTGATTGAGAAAATCAGAGAGCAAATAAGGACGCAAAGAAGTATAAAGTTCAACCTTGTATTGATTTGCAAATTTCGAAAAGGAGAACATGAGGAGCTAGATACCTCATTTAAGACTAGTAATCACCGTGTCCTACTTGTTGATCAGTTAAATGAGATTGTGGACGAGAAATTTTCTAAACTTTTAAAAGAAAAGTCCGAGTTTCAAGCAAAAGGGTCAGGATGGACTTTGGCTGAAGTTGTAGGTTTAGAGCTCCGTATTAACAAGTACACCCCCCTTCGAGGTTCAACGTATATAGATTTGCCACGAAAGATAAAAAATACCAAAGCAGTTATAAACGTGGAAAATGAAGACCAGTTTTGTTTCAAGTATGCGATATGGGCAAAAAATATCGCAAAAGATCCCCAGAGAGTTTCAAAGTATAATACTAATATATTTCATGAAAGTTACCATTGGGAATGTCTCGATTACCCAGTCGATCTGAAGGATATCCCCAAATTCGAGCGCACCAATAACATTTCAATTAATGTGTTTGGACTAGATGATAAAAACAATGTATATCCTTTGAAAATTGTAGATTGTGAGCTCGAGGATCATCGCGACCTCCTCTACATAACCAATGAAACAACTGCTCACTACTGCTGGATAAAGAATTTTGAAAAACTCGTAGGCTCCCAAATAACAAAACATCAACACAAAATATTTATTTGCAAACGTTGCCTTACTCTTTATCATGACGAACAAAAATTGCAGGCTCACAAAGAATTATGTAGAGGAACGGGGACACCAAGTAAAATAGTGCTACCAGACGAGAACAATAAATTATTGAAATTTACCAACATTAATCGCACTTTCCGTGTACCTTACGTGATATATGCCGATTTTGAATGTCTACTGAAAAATGTAAACACATGCGAACCGTGTTCTAATACTTCGTTCACTAACATCATACAGAAGCATGAGCCATTCAGCTTTTGTTATATCATGATGACTCCAAACGGATGCGAGGAGCCAGTATTGTATCGAGGGCCTAATGCAGCACGTGTTTTTATTGACAGTATAAAAGATGAAGCCCAGAAGGTTTTCAAGTTGTACAAAAATACTATTCCTATAACACCACTCACAGAGGAAAAAGAGAGCGCTTTCCAAAACGCATCGACGTGCCACATTTGTGGGAATGAGTTGAACGAGGATAGGGTTAGGGATCACGATCACCTGACGGGACAGTATCGAGGTCCAGCTCATTCGTTTTGCAATGTTCAGTATAAGATGCCTCAATTTCTTCCAATTTTTATTCATAACCTGTCCGCGTATGATGGTCATTTCATTGTACGAGAGCTAGACTATGATGAGAGGGAAATATTCATTATTCCAAATTCTGAAGAAAAATATATCACTTTTTCCAAGTCTATAGAGGATAATTTCAAAATTCGTTTTGTCGATACCTTTCGATTTATGCCCGCTTCTCTTGCTTCTCTAGTCTCGAACCTGACTGAATTTAAAAATACCTCAGAAATTTTTGGTGACAAGACGCGACTAGTTACACGAAAGGGGGTTTATCCCTATGATTACACTGATTCGTTGAATAAGCTCGATGAAACCTTGCTCCCGGACAAGGATAAATTTTACAACAGGTTGAACGACGAGCATGTGTCAGATGAAGATTATGGTCACGCTTTGAACGTATGGTCTTCGTTTGGATGTGAAACACTCGGTGATTACAGTGATGTTTATTTGAAAAGTGACGTCACTCTTCTCGCCGATGTTTTTGAGAACTTTCGCGACGTGTGCTACGGAGCCTACAAGTTAGATCCGGCGTGGTATTACACTGCACCAGGTTTAACATTTGATGCAATGCTAAAATATACCGAAATAGAGCTAGAGCTTTTGACTGATTACGATATGATACTCATGATCGAAAACGGAATTCGCGGAGGAATTTCACAGTGTTGTAAAAGATACTGTGCATCGAACAATAAGTACATGTCAGGTTATGACCCAGGTAAAGATTCGATATTTTTAACCTATCTTGACGCGAATAATCTCTACGGATGGGCACTCTCCAGACCCCTTCCTTACGGTGAATTTCGGTGGTTAACTCAGGAAGAAATTGACGGTTTAGGCGTGGAAAATGTTCCCGATGACAGTGAAAATGGATACATTCTCGAAGTGGATCTTGAGTACCCACATCGGTTGCACGATACGCATTCAGATTTCCCTCTTTGCCCGGAAAACAAGACACCACCTAACGGTAAACACGAAAAACTTTTGACCACCCTCGAAAATAAAAGTAAATATGTAATTCATTACATGAACCTGAAACAGGCATTAGAATTAGGCATCATACTCAAAAAAGTGCACAGAGTTATCGAGTTCAAACAGTCTTCGTGGTTAAAGACCTATATTGACCTAAATACAGATCGTCGAAAAGTTGCTAAAAATGAGTTTGAGAAGGACTTTTACAAGCTCATGAATAACGCCGTATTTGGCAAGACAATGGAGAATGTAAGGAAACGGATGAATATGCAATTAGTGACAAGCGAAAAAAAACTTCAAAAATTAATCAATAAATCGACATTTTTGGATAGGACAATTTTCAACGAGTCTTTAGTAGCCGTTCACATGCGGAAAGCCACCATCAAAATGGTTAAGCCAATATATATTGGTTTCTGCGTTCTCGATCTCAGCAAAACTCTAATGTACGACTTTCATTACCGTACCATGCTGCCCAAGTACCAAAATAAATTGTCACTCGCCTACACAGACACTGACAGCTTCATTTATGAGATTAGAACGGATGATGTATACAGAGATATGCTAGAATACCTAGATGCATTCGACACCTCGAACTTTCCAATGACCTTCTTGTTTTTTTCATAATAACACGGATGTTCTTTTGGATAATTCGAGGTGTCGAATGCATCTAGGTATTCTAGCATATCTCTGTATACATCATCCGTTCTAATCTCATACATGAAGCTGTCAGTGTCTGTGTAGGCGAGTGACAATTTATTTTGGTACTTGGGCAGCATGGTACGGTAATGAAAGTCGTACATTAGAGTTTTGCTGAGATCGAGAACGCAGAAACCAATATATATTGGCTTAACCATTTTGATGGTGGCTTTCCGCATGTGAACGGCTACTAAAGACTCGTTGAAAATTGTCCTATCCAAAAATGTCGATTTATTGATTAATTTTTGAAGTTTTTTTTCGCTTGTCACTAATTGCATATTCATCCGTTTCCTTACATTCTCCATTGTCTTGCCAAATACGGCGTTATTCATGAGCTTGTAAAAGTCCTTCTCAAACTCATTTTTAGCAACTTTTCGACGATCTGTATTTAGGTCAATATAGGTCTTTAACCACGAAGACTGTTTGAACTCGATAACTCTGTGCACTTTTTTGAGTATGATGCCTAATTCTAATGCCTGTTTCAGGTTCATGTAATGAATTACATATTTACTTTTATTTTCGAGGGTGGTCAAAAGTTTTTCGTGTTTACCGTTAGGTGGTGTCTTGTTTTCCGGGCAAAGAGGGAAATCTGAATGCGTATCGTGCAACCGATGTGGGTACTCAAGATCCACTTCGAGAATGTATCCATTTTCACTGTCATCGGGAACATTTTCCACGCCTAAACCGTCAATTTCTTCCTGAGTTAACCACCGAAATTCACCGTAAGGAAGGGGTCTGGAGAGTGCCCATCCGTAGAGATTATTCGCGTCAAGATAGGTTAAAAATATCGAATCTTTACCTGGGTCATAACCTGACATGTACTTATTGTTCGATGCACAGTATCTTTTACAACACTGTGAAATTCCTCCGCGAATTCCGTTTTCGATCATGAGTATCATATCGTAATCAGTCAAAAGCTCTAGCTCTATTTCGGTATATTTTAGCATTGCATCAAATGTTAAACCTGGTGCAGTGTAATACCACGCCGGATCTAACTTGTAGGCTCCGTAGCACACGTCGCGAAAGTTCTCAAAAACATCGGCGAGAAGAGTGACGTCACTTTTCAAATAAACATCACTGTAATCACCGAGTGTTTCACATCCAAACGAAGACCATACGTTCAAAGCGTGACCATAATCTTCATCTGACACATGCTCGTCGTTCAACCTGTTGTAAAATTTATCCTTGTCCGGGAGCAAGGTTTCATCGAGCTTATTCAACGAATCAGTGTAATCATAGGGATAAACCCCCTTTCGTGTAACTAGTCGCGTCTTGTCACCAAAAATTTCTGAGGTATTTTTAAATTCAGTCAGGTTCGAGACTAGAGAAGCAAGAGAAGCGGGCATAAATCGAAAGGTATCGACAAAACGAATTTTGAAATTATCCTCTATAGACTTGGAAAAAGTGATATATTTTTCTTCAGAATTTGGAATAATGAATATTTCCCTCTCATCATAGTCTAGCTCTCGTACAATGAAATGACCATCATACGCGGACAGGTTATGAATAAAAATTGGAAGAAATTGAGGCATCTTATACTGAACATTGCAAAACGAATGAGCTGGACCTCGATACTGTCCCGTCAGGTGATCGTGATCCCTAACCCTATCCTCGTTCAACTCATTCCCACAAATGTGGCACGTCGATGCGTTTTGGAAAGCGCTCTCTTTTTCCTCTGTGAGTGGTGTTATAGGAATAGTATTTTTGTACAACTTGAAAACCTTCTGGGCTTCATCTTTTATACTGTCAATAAAAACACGTGCTGCATTAGGCCCTCGATACAATACTGGCTCCTCGCATCCGTTTGGAGTCATCATGATATAACAAAAGCTGAATGGCTCATGCTTCTGTATGATGTTAGTGAACGAAGTATTAGAACACGGTTCGCATGTGTTTACATTTTTCAGTAGACATTCAAAATCGGCATATATCACGTAAGGTACACGGAAAGTGCGATTAATGTTGGTAAATTTCAATAATTTATTGTTCTCGTCTGGTAGCACTATTTTACTTGGTGTCCCCGTTCCTCTACATAATTCTTTGTGAGCCTGCAATTTTTGTTCGTCATGATAAAGAGTAAGGCAACGTTTGCAAATAAATATTTTGTGTTGATGTTTTGTTATTTGGGAGCCTACGAGTTTTTCAAAATTCTTTATCCAGCAGTAGTGAGCAGTTGTTTCATTGGTTATGTAGAGGAGGTCGCGATGATCCTCGAGCTCACAATCTACAATTTTCAAAGGATATACATTGTTTTTATCATCTAGTCCAAACACATTAATTGAAATGTTATTGGTGCGCTCGAATTTGGGGATATCCTTCAGATCGACTGGGTAATCGAGACATTCCCAATGGTAACTTTCATGAAATATATTAGTATTATACTTTGAAACTCTCTGGGGATCTTTTGCGATATTTTTTGCCCATATCGCATACTTGAAACAAAACTGGTCTTCATTTTCCACGTTTATAACTGCTTTGGTATTTTTTATCTTTCGTGGCAAATCTATATACGTTGAACCTCGAAGGGGGGTGTACTTGTTAATACGGAGCTCTAAACCTACAACTTCAGCCAAAGTCCATCCTGACCCTTTTGCTTGAAACTCGGACTTTTCTTTTAAAAGTTTAGAAAATTTCTCGTCCACAATCTCATTTAACTGATCAACAAGTAGGACACGGTGATTACTAGTCTTAAATGAGGTATCTAGCTCCTCATGTTCTCCTTTTCGAAATTTGCAAATCAATACAAGGTTGAACTTTATACTTCTTTGCGTCCTTATTTGCTCTCTGATTTTCTCAATCAACAGAGTTTTTATTTCACCAAGAAAAGTTACAACGTCCTGAACATCCCCCTCGGGAGTTATCCAAAATGTTTTTAGCCTGGATCTAATTGCCGATTCGATTTCATTGAACCCTCTCCCTATTTGCTCGTTAATTTTCATCCGGTGTGCGTTGGTATTCTCATGAGGCATAGCCTCATCAATGTTGTAGAAGATTTCGCAGTAAGAGCAAAATTTTCTACCATTTGCTTTATCTAACGCATCTTTCATTTCATGATAAGTTTCCATGTCATCAATGCTTTCGTTTTCAAAAGCTATTTTTCTGTAAATGCACGCTAACGCTTGTTCAAGTTCTTCTTTAGTTCTATATGCATTGTTTTTAAAGTTAAAAATGATGTCTGTAATGGATGTCATGATTAAAGTGAGAAATCTGAAAAAATAGAGAAAATTTTATCTCATTCTTCGTCTTGGATCAAATATGGGATCATAAAAACGTTCGATTCTAACCTCGTAACGCGTACCATCTACTTAAAATCTCAATTTAAATAAAATATTAGTTTGTTCTGCGATAATAATTTCCTCAAGGTGGTATTTAAAGTTGAGAACTTGGAATATGGCTAAAAAGTTGGACTTACCAAGATGTAGATACGATATGGTTGTCTTCGTTGAGAGCAGATGACGTTTTCTTTGAGGAGTAGTCACCAAGAGGAAGTTCTCGGATCAAATGACGAGATTGCAATGAATGCTTCCGTCTTCGATCGGTATTTATAAAAGGAAATCTTCTCCTCCTACTCTTCAGCGGATGGCTGCCAAGTGGGTTGAGAAGACTGTGAATGATGTCAGCTGCAGAGGTATTCCAACTAAGTGGAAAAAAAACCGAGGTCAATCCTCACGGATAGATGACAAAGTTATGCATTTCCTTACACCCAAATAAGGAAAGGAATGCGCAAAGCTGCTACTGAATGACGCCAGTAGTGTGGAAAATACCTAGCTCAATTCTCCCCGGGTGGATTGCGAAGTCGTTCCCTATTTCCTTTCACCCCAAATAAGGTAAAAAAATCCACAAATAAGGGAGTTATAGACCATCGCAGGAATTATCTCCAGAGTAAAGGGGTCATATCCTTGGAGTGAGGTGATTTCTTTTGCATACAAAAGATGAGTGGACACTTACTCATGAACATTCAAATTTAAACTATGGTCCTATTTGTTCAATTAAGGGAGTTATAGACGGTCGTAGGAGTTATCTCCCGAGTAAAGGGGCCACGCCCTTGGAGTGAGATGATTTCTTTTACACACAAAAGATGTGTGGTCACTTACTCATCCACATTCAAATTTAAACTATGCTTCTGTTTGTTCAAATAAGGGAGTTATAGACGGTCGTAGGAATTATCTCCCGAGTATAGGGGCCACGCCCTTGGAGTGAGGTGATTTCTTTTGCACAAAAAAGATGAGTTGTCACTTACTCATCAACATTCAAATTTAAACTATGGTCCTATTTGTTCAAATAAGGGAGTTATAGACCATCGCAGGAATTATCTCCAGAGTATAGGGGCCACGCCCTTGGAGTGAGATGATTTCTTTTACACACAAAAGATGAGTTGTCACTTACTCATCAACATTCAAATTTAAACTATGGTCCTATTTGTTCAAATAAGGGAGTTATAGACCATCGCAGGAATTATCTCCAGAGTATAGGGGCCACGCCCTTGGAGTGAGATGATTTCTTTTACACACAAAAGATGTGTGGTCACTTACTCATCCACATTCAAATTTAAACTATGCTTCTGTTTGTTCAAATAAGGGAGTTATAGACGGTCGTAGGAATTATCTCCCGAGTATAGGGGCCACGCCCTTGGAGTGAGGTGATTTCTTTTGCACAAAAAAGATGAGTTGTCACTTACTCATCAACATTCAAATTTAAACTATGGTCCTATTTGTTCAAATAAGGGAGTTATAGACCATCGCAGGAATTATCTCAGGAGTGTAGGGGCCACGCCCTTGGAGTGAGATGATTTCTTTTACATACAAAAGATGAGTTGTCACTTACTCATCAACATTCAAATTTAAACTATGGTCCTATTTGTTCAAATAAGGGAGTTATAGACCATCGCAGGAATTATCTCCAGAGTATAGGGGCCACGCCCTTGGAGTGAGATGATTTCTTTTACATACAAAAGATGAGTTGTCACTTACTCATCAACATTCAAATTTAAACTATGGTCCTATTTGTTCAAATAAGGGAGTTATTAATGATTTTCTTACAAAGATACCTGCTACTAACCTATATTCTCCTAATACCATCATTCATATATTGGCCCACCGAATCTAAACTATTTGCTCTATCAAAATTTTTTAAACGGGGTTGTTCCTTTACTAATCTCCCCGAATTTTAGAGGAGAAAACGAGAGTACTAGGTCCAGGATTTCTACCTTACCCTTAGTATCCTAGGATACCTAAAAAATTTCATCCTGTTTTTTGACCGGGAGTCGAAGGGGGGTATTGAGCATAACATGCTCATGAATTTTCTCGGTTCCAAAAGCAATAGAAAAAATAGGAAAAAATCCGAAAAACTCAGTTTTACGGATCATATTTACCTTAAAGCGGCAAACTCCTTCGGCGTCCGGGTCTCTGATGATTCTTCCGGAATTCAATCAGAATTCATAAAGAATTCCTACAGAATTCACTTCTTGAAGACCTACTCGATGATTCAGTTGGACCGATGGAATCAGACTAGTTCTGAGACCGCTGGTGATTTTCTCAGTGGCTGCACGGCCTTATATACTGCTTAGAAGGTACCGTGGAAGGGGCAAATCTAGGCGTAACCTACCCATCCCACTTGGATCGCTTGGAAACGACTTTCACTTATAGCCTTGCCTCCTAGGCGTAACCCACCCATCCCACTTAGATCGCTTGGAAACGCCTTTCACTTATAGTCTTGCCTCATACCATAGACAATATGTGCAGTTTTTGAGGAGGGTTCTGAAAATGAGTATTTATCGCTGTGGTGACAAATTTTTGGAAATGCTAAAGTATTCTAGATTGAATTTGATGATGATAGGAATTTGAATGGTGATCATAGCATAAATATTAACAAAGTTATTGCGATTTTTAATAATCAACAATTGTTTATAAGACAAGATACTATATATCTTCATAAGTATGACTTATATCGAAAAAGTGTAAGAGTCCTTTTTTACTGATAATTATGTGCTCTTTCACTTAAAAGCATTTATTTTCAAAAATGTTCAATAACAAAGAAGTTAGAGGTGTAATTTCGGTTATTTCCGATGCCGAGACGGGGAAATACGATTTACGTTGCAACTGCACGTGTTTAGACCTTGGTAACTGCCAATGGGAACATATCCAACTCGAGTGGGAGAAGCTATGGGCTCGGCACGTGTCTGGAATGCACTGGGAGTGAGAGAGGCGACGTTGTGACGTCATGCGCCAGGATCGGCAAATCCCTACTACTAGCGAATTAATTATGAAAAAAAAGGTGTAAACAATAGTCAACGTTGCCGCCAGCTTTTCATGAGTTGGTGACGTCTTAATAGTAACGGTTCATCAGCTCATTCAGGAGGAACTGTTAATTGAAGGAAATAACTGCAGAAAACGTAACGAAACCGGTAGTGGAAACATGTGATTAAAAGATACAGTGTCCGGCGTGATACGGTGGAAATCTTTGATATTCAGCTTAGTAAAACCACTTGCCTGATTCCACACACTTTTATTTAAACCGACCATGGTTTCGGCAATTTGTGCCATTAACAAGGCAATGGTTGGTAAAGGGACATTCGCCTTGATATTGGCACAAGTTGCCGAAACCGTGGTCGGTGTAAATAAAAGTGTGTGGAAACAGACATGTGGTTTTAACAAGCTGAAACATGTGATATTTTCAAATTTTTATAATTCAAATACATAAATTTCACCGAGTGACACCCCAAACTACTTGTTCTACTATATTCTACTGATTGTAGAATGGCTTCGAGGAGAAAAGAGGCTCTCAGTAAAGGAAAATACGAACTCTTCTATTCCTAAGGTCCCACCAGTCGCACACTTTCTCCGGACAACAATAGCTGAAAGCACCTCCTAGGGATACGCTCGAATTTTTTGTCTTAATCGAAGCAGGTACATTACAAAGTTTCTCCTTTCTGTACTTTCTAATGTGGACCGCATTACCCATCATCTTTAGGGCGTGCGTTGAATATATGCAAAGAATAATCCATGATAAGAAAATATTTAAATCAAATCCAGAGAATGGTAAAACTACAACAGTTTAAGGATAGAAATAAAATCGCCCGTTGTCGAACGCAGATTGTACGAGCAAATTCGAAACTTACCAATAGTATCTCGTGTAAGTTCATATCTAAAATTTCTCTTCAAGTTTACCACAATCAGAAAAATTGAACTCACAAGAAATCAGAGTAACCTTTATAATGAAGTATTTCTTCGCTCACATGTTCAATAATACCGGCTCATGAGCACCTCTTCAAGCAAACTGATTATATAAGCAATAAATCACCTCGGAGCATCTAAGATTCCATCTAAAATTTTCCCTCCCACTTCACAGGAAACACTGAAAACTGTAAGTGTCGGAGATGCCGAGAGATCCATCCTAGCGTCCTCTTACTCTTAATGGAGCGCTGGATCAATTTTAACGACGACCATAAACGCACAGTCCATAAAGATGAGAGGTGAGTCCCGCAGCCGATTCACAGGTTCCCCAGAAATTCCAGAGGAAAATGAAGCCACGAAGGGACCCATCAACTCCTTCACTCAACGCTGAAGACTGAATTTCAGCTGATCGTACCATTCACCAAAGCCGTATTCCAATTGCATTCCGAAGCGCCGCGTCATTAGGATATAAATTAAAGGATTTCTACACAAAGATTCAAAATCTCTCTCATTATTCGATATAAAAAAAATCCCTAGCATCAATATTACACAAAATCGCTCGGAGATTATATTATATTTCAAGTTGCCCTACGATTTAAGATACCACATAGCTGATTACCAATACAGTATACACGATTAATGGTTTCATATTGACCATAATTATCATTGATTACAACATAACCATGGGAAAACATTACACTCTCTTCAAAATACATAAATGGCCGAATTTGAATGAAAATAAAATCGATGTCAACAGAATAGACTCAAACAAATCTTATTGCGTTCAGATTAGATTGCATTTTTGAGGAAGGAGAAGGGGGCTTTATCAGTTTCCCTGACACTAATGTAAGACCTTTCCTAGTCCACTGCGCCAACCATTAGTTTACCCCACCTGCCCCTAGCGGAGAGCAGACTGGAGCACCAAGAGATTAAGTTGACATGAACCAGACTGGACATTTGATGTTTCCATTCAGCTTTACATCACGGTGTTCGGTGACTTTGCTCTAATTAATTATGAATGCTTAAATAAGGAGATAAACCACACAAGGAAGCTGGTATCAATACTTGAATACAAGAAGACACTGGCTCTCTCATTCTGAGTAATTGTAACAACTGGAATGCAGGCGTTTAAATAAATGTCAAATATGACCCAATTCTGCAAATTTTCAGCAGTCCATTAAGTTAATTAGTAGCCGCAGTAATAATATGACGTAGCAGTAATACTAGGTCGAAACTAATTGATACTTCTTTAATCCGACTGAGCAGGTGAAAAAAAAAACAAGATAACTGCGACATTTAATGCGATTAGCTCAGACGATAAAAGCACGACGTGGAAACCACAAGCGAAGTAGGTAGGCAATTTAAATCCATTTCCCTACGAGAAATTGACGATTTCTCTTTTTTTTTCTTCCTTCGCGCTGTGGGGCACCTGCGAGGAATGTTAAGTACATTGCCGAGCACTGCCAGTGGAACATAAGCTTAATAAAACCGCAATGGGAAGGCCAAATGCACATCTGCCGTAATGGCTCAGCACGATTATTATAGGAACGTGTGGTATCCTACGCGGATAGAATATGTATATATGCCCTTCAGGAAACGCGTTCATTATCCCCTGAGAGTGAAGATGACGGTTTATTTTATTTTTTAGCCGTCAGTAAACCATACTTTTTACACAAAAACAGCCATCTAATACGGTACCGAAATATTTCTGGGCCATTTCAAAGACAAATCAGAATTATTTTACAGCATTTTGACGTTTTTCCCACCATTAAACGCTTCAGACAAAAAAGAAATTTTCGCCTCGAGCTTCTGAAAAATAACTGAATGATGTCCTGCATCAGAGGGCTATCGGTGATCAGACTCCGTACGTATTCGAGTATTTTTAACTAACCTTTTGAACTATTTAAATCTAAATCTTGTTATTTACCCCAGTAAATAAGTATACGTTCCCCTATTTTAATAAAATCTCGAATTTAATAATTAAGTTCACTTAATCCACAATTTCATGAGGAAGCATTCAAAAAAGGAAAATATATCCCGGTACGGTACGAAAACCCGGTAAGAAAACGGTACTGTGAGGTAACTTCTGAATCCCTCACCAATTTCACATTTAAAAAATTCAGCGATGGGACGAAAACGCTCATTTTAACGCATGCAACTTTTATACCTTGCATACATATTTCAACTACTTTTGCAATTGAAGTCATTCAATTTCAGAGTTTTTTATTGTATTCAAGTCCATTTTATAGTAAAAACAGGAGATCTGGCTGGTATTAATGTAACTCAAAGTATGGATAGAATACCAGTATTGAAGTCGAAAATTGAGAAACTAATTAATGAATTGTGCATTTGGCTGAAAATGGTGTCCGTGCTTCTGCATGGCATTTCTGGTAATGAATATTTTCCCAGAACAAATTTCACGTCGCAAGTCTCCCAAAAATCCATGACGCCAGTTCAAAACGTAATTAATCGGCATCTTATTCCTACTCTTTCTCGGAAGCACTCCGATATACGATTAAACGATTAATTATCCGAGTAGATCAATGCAAGCGGAATCTCTCTTATGGAAAAGCATGAATAGGACCTATACAAGCTATGTTATGAACTTAGTTAACTTCAGCACAAACCTGGAACTAAATGATTAGAAAACTAATTATGTCCTAACTATGCATTGAAATAGGCACAGGCTTACATACTATTTTCCTTCTAAGAGTTATCTTCGAATTTTCCTCCTATCTGATTATGAGCCCCTTAAAGGACAACTGGTTTCGATCACATTTAATTTTGAAACGAATCAACACTGAAATGAACTAACTTGGAGATATAGACGGATGCAATGCGACAAATTATAGTTGCGGTGCCTTAAAGAAACACATGCCAAACGATTTCTTCATCCGATATCCTATTGATGACTTTAAAAAAGCAAACGGTGGAGTTGAACCGCTTTTGCTTTAAAAGCATCATGCATAACAAAATCGATATTTGATAAATAATCGATACCGTTTTACCGATCATCATGAAAACAGGCATATTTGTATGTTTTCTCAATGAGACTATTTTTATACTATTGCCGTATTTTTACTTGCTCTTAGAGACCCCTGCATATAAACGAAAGCATTCACCCTCCCCCCCCCACCCTTCCCCCAATAGCGGTCCATGCTTTAGCTTAGAGTTTGGGGCATAGGTTGCTTTTTTTGCTCTGTACCAGTATTCTAGTGATCAAAATAGAGGGATTAGACCTGCTCTATTGTATGGCTGAATAGATGAAGAATTTTATTCTTAAAACCAACATTCTTCTACACTTAGTATTCTACTGATAATCATTTTATTAGCTGACAAATCTCTCAAAAATTAGCTTTGGCATGCACCTAGCTTTGACAACCAGAGATAATAATTAGAAGAAAAATCAGTAATAGTGATTGTAACTACGATGAAATGTCGTTAAGTTTGAAGTATTATTATATTTCGATCCGTACTACGCTGCGAGCTACCTACACCTCAACGTTTAAAGCATTCCTCATTCGAATAGAGATTTTTATGTTTATATTGAAGACAAGAACAGCAGAAACGCATCTGCCGAGTTTACTACTTCCATGATGGTGAGAGATTTGGCGCGGACACGATAAGTCAATAGAGTATCGTGGATTCGAGAATTGATGCAACCCATGAGTTACAGATCCGTCTCATTCAAGACTAGATAGCTATGCAAATTGATACATATCCCTTAAAATTCTTTTTTTAGCGGTGAAAGATATAAATCACGATTTACCCCGATGTTAGCTAGGTTAACACATTAGCTACGAATGCATGGTGCCTTCCCCCACCCCCCCCATACCAGAGGGAATAAATAAGTTCAATTATGTGTTTCGCAGAGAATCATTTACCGTATTTTCAAATCACATTACAAGTCTAATTAAGATTATGGAGGAATACTTCCTCATTATCTATCATATTAAACTAAGATTTCATTACTTGCTACCCTTTTCCCTCCACCAACAGCTTTCATCTCACGCAATGCAACCTTCTTTCTTTACGTGGTAACCTTCAGAATTCCCGATCCATAGCAAATAATTAAATACCTTCAAAATCCACGTGCTTGTTTCATCTGCGAACCATTATTAAAATTCCGTCGCACATTTTCTTTGTAACGGGCTTTCTATTTTGAAAAAGACTACTTTTCCTCGTCTAATAAAAAAAAACCCACAAATATCCAATAAATCTCTTTCCATTTTTCGATCGGCTAAAAGCACCGGTGCATCAGTCCACAAACGGTAAAAAAAATCGAGAATAAAAATAAGAATCGAAGGCGAACTGCACATGCAAATAACTACAGTGTGGACCGACGGTGAAGTGAGGAAGTAGAAGCAGAAAATAAAAATTGCGCCCACCATCGACGACTGAAGATAAAATCCACATCATTCGGATCTATCAAAGAAAAGGTCGGGTCTATCGTTACTCACATATTTCGCCAACGCGGGAGCCACAGGAGGACAAAATAGGAAACGTCGCAAAGTCGGTAACGAGCGGTTACTTTTGTCCGCTTTGACAAAGGGCTATAGGTAAGGCGATGGAAGGGCGGGGAAAATCCCTTCCCACTACTCGAAGTGCACGTTTCAAACTCACCAAACACGATTCCACGTCGAATAAAATGAAACTGGATAAAAGGAAAGGGGAAAACTTTTTCCCGACTTCCGAGAAGGAAGTGCTCAACCTCCCGTGTGACCTCACCCGTGTGACCAACGGACGGACCGAATCGGAAACCCTTAAACGGGGAACGAAAACACGAGAAAAAATAAACTCACGCGCACTTCAAAAAGCTGGTGCGCGGTAAGGCTGCCGAGGACTTCCGTGAAATGTCGAGGCGATTAAACGTCATCAAACGACAAGAACCCTGCAATTGTGGCAAGGCGTCGCACTGACATATTGTAAGCAATGCCACCCTTCTCTCTTCATAATTTATTAAAGCATAGCCACCCTTCCAGTGTGTCTTCTTAATTCACATTCACCCTACGTTGCCACATGGAATATTAGCTACGAATTTATATAGGCTTTGTCTTTTTTTTTTAGTATTCTACCGATTAAGGTAGGTTTCCACGCAGTATGTGAGAAGTATTTCGGCAGCCTTCCCTTCCCCCATGTACTTCCCTCTTCAATTCACAATAAAACCTACTCCCTTTTATTTTATCTAAAAATCCTATTCTCTTCCTTCCACGTTTCCCTAACATTCTACCCTCTAACACCGTTTTCAACATCCCCTCCTCATTAAGCACTCCTTCCATCCATACCTTGTCTCCTCCGCATCTCGTCTAGAAACTAGCTCTCCTCTCCCACCAAGCCCAGAACTTCGTCGTAGAAAATCATTGTGGATTACTACAAATTATTATTTCTTAAGTGCAAATTATTATTATTATAGTATTCTACCGATTAGGGTAGTTTTCCATGGAGAGTTGAAGAAGTGATCTGGGAGCCTCCCTTTCCTCCCAGCAGTGCCTCCTTTAATTCACTGTAAGGCCTACTCCCTTTCAATCTATCTAAAAATCCTATTCTCTTCCTACCCCTCCCTCGTTTCCCTAACATTCTACCCTCTAACACCCTTTTCAACATCCCCTCCCCGCTAAGTACTCACTCCATCCAAACTTTGTCTCCTCCGTATCTCATAAGTGCAAATGAGATAATCAATTGCCAACATACATGTACACTCATGTAAGTAAAACAGTAATACAGCCACCCTATACACGGCGAAATCATGAGACACTATGGGGGTACATTACGAATATTCTTTGGTATAAAACTGACCACTTTTACGGAACCCCCTTACATTACGCACATCAGGTACGAACTCATCGAAGGAAGGAAAGTATTGACTCGCAATCCAATCTCCATTATATATCATGACGCGCAAAGTGTGTGGTGATATTCTTCGAATGGAGCGGCGCCCTTAAGAGCGCTCGTCCATCAGTCACTCTTTGCAAACGGAGTCGGGATGCTGCGCCCGTAATCAATCACCACATTCGGACCACGAGATGGAATGAAAGAAAAAGGTTGAAGAGGGAATCCCATCATATTTGATGACATCACGAGGACCACGAGAACACAATGACACGAAAGGCTACTCAAGAGTACACTCGTGGAAGGAACAACGTTATACATCATTCATGGTACACATATATGTATACACAGATTGGAAGCCATAATTCAGGACCGGGATATCTTTCAAACTTCCTGACATTCTCAGAGGTTATCCTCCGAGAAAATATGAAATTGCCGAAAGCTACTTCTGTCATTTTTCCCCCGACCAATCTGCGTCAACTTCTCTCATCGAATGACATAAGGGAGCGAAAGAGTGGTTATAAAGAAATACCCAAGTTAACTCTGCAACTGGTTTAACAGCGGTATATATTAAGTTTGATTACCCCTTAGCTATACCACGAATGACTGAAATCTTAACGTGGCTATATAAAGGTATCATCGGAGGGAATTTTAAGAGTTAATAATCCTAGACAACCCCATCAACAATTTAATATTTCACTACTCCGTAGGATATGGTACAATACCTTTAATTACACACTGCTATGAAAATGATGACAAAAAATGCTCTAAAACGTTTTCGAGGGATTAAACCTCACTATACACACTTAATGATACTAAAAGATTGGAAGGTAGACGGTTAAGGTAACGAAATGATCACAAATAACACACGTATTATATAGTAATGTCAATACTCATCAACTGTTTTCTCTCCTATGCATTTTTGTATTTCACACGTTTTGTTGTCAAGAGACAGAAATACTGCTCCAAGTTCCGCTTTGTTTCCTCGATCATCATGATCTCTTCCCACTTAATTTCCTGCCACTGTTACTTTTACATCATGTAAGTCTACACGCCGCTATGACAAAAGTTTGAATATGATTCTCTCGCAAAATGAATGTAGACTACATTATAAATTACATATTACTCATGAAATAAGTGCCAGTATAGAAAAGATATTAGACGAAATGTAGATGAATCGATGGTGTGTGCACACAAGAGTAAATAGATGCTGAATTCCGTATTCCAGAAGGCATAGCCATTTGGTGAATGGAGGCATAATTTCTACATCACTGAGGTTTATGGAAAGCAAAAGAGAGATAGGCTGCATGCCAAATTCAAAATTGAAATAATGTGAGCAGACTATTTAATACAGCTTTGTAAAATACAGCATACTTTATCCAAAAAATATATAAAACTATACCGGTACCAGTATTACTTATAATAGCGGTTAGGAGAAAAAAAAACGGTAAAGCATTCCACGAACCCCATGTCGGTTACTTTGCGTTAAATCCTCGTTGGAAAAAAAACGGAAAGCAGAGGCCAGACTCCGCATGCCGTAAAAATCCGCATATAGAGTATTGGCGGCGATTTATTTGGAATCCTATGATCCGTAGAGGCTGGACATCATTTGACTCGGAGGATATATCACTCAGGGGAATTAATGCGAGAAAGCTCACATGCATCTGGGAATAATACGTGGCAGAGATTGATTACCACACGAACTTCTAATGAAAATTCATTCCGTGGTTAGTCTCTGAATGAATGTGACATGCGAATGAATTTATAAGGGATGATATTAAGCAAAACAGGGAAATGAAAATATTTCTAACAGTGGATGTTCCAAAAAAATCCAAATGATGAATTAAACTTTCAATAATGTATCTTCAATGAACATTCGCATTGCCGAGACGGAATATTTTCTCTAAATAAGTTGTATTTCTGTCAAAAAAAACGACGCCAATTGAAATTCTCAACTGATAATCTTAACTATCAACCTTTAACCAATTGAAGACAGTAATTCCCATAAAATAAAATGTTTTTATAGGCGCACCACAATGCTATATAACCACTGATAAACTGAAACAACTGAAACTACTTTTTCTCAAGATTTTGACGTGAATTCATGCAGTTCATAAATTACAGGAAAACATCAACCAAGATACTGTCTTGGTATAATCAAGATGATGACTTGCTATTTGGCCATCCTCAGGGATAGGATACATTAATAGAAAAATACAGCAGTAGCGGAATAGGGACACCAATATGCTCCAAATCTGGTACAAACGGCGACTCTCATTGTTAAAACCTAGTTAAATGAGGATGACAAAAAAATGCAGAAAACAGATGAAGCTGTAGCACAAGAAATATCGCCAAAGCCAAATGTAGATACACAATAAGGGCAACAAAGCTATTTTTAGCTTCCTTATAATATTATCGGAATAAAGTGAGCTTTGTTCACTAATCCTGAGAATGGATGCCTCGGACGATTTAGATACCTTGTACACCTTTCCCAAAATATGTTGATGACAATTTACCACTCAACGATGCGGAGGTGCCGCTAGGAATTTCGTAACCAATAAGGCATAATGAGTCACAATACGCCATTCAATTAGCGCTGTTTTTCGAACTTTTCCCCATCGCGACTGCCTCCATCAAAGTTGCGATTCCCCACTGGCACAAAAGTGCACAACTCCCGAATCAATTTCAAATCGAACCGAATTTAGAGACTGACCGCACGGACAGATCCGTGCTCGCAAAACACAGGCGAACCAACAAACGCAAAATTTCTCCCAACAGGAAGGTTCTCAAATCCACGCTCTTGACGAAATGACGCACGTAAAATTCACTACCGGAAAATATTTTGAATGAAACGCGACCCTCTCGTCAAGGCCTGCGTCAAAATTCCGGACTCTCGTCACGTGCCGACTGTCACTGATACGCTAACGTCATTTCAACTTCAAGTTTTCACGAGAAACTACGTTGGCACTACCTCAGCTGTAAATAATCAAGAAAAGACAAAGCGCGCTAAATCAATCCCTTCTCGTCTGAATGTACGTCACGGCAAAAAGTCACAGCATGGCTATGAAGTAGCCCCACTACGGGTGACGTTGTGTCCCTTCGGATTGACGTTACAACCTCACTCGTTTCGCTACATCGCATAGAACGCATAAAAAATTGTCCCAAGTTTTACTTTTTCATCCCTGGGATATAGATATATATATATTGGGGTGCCTTGAGACTTCCTTGCGTATGAGAATGAAAGAGGGTCAGCAAAAGGCCCACATGAATATCAATCGGGACTTCCACGTATTTATCCACTCAAACCACTTTCCATGTAATTTTCTTCCTCTCCCTCATTTCATTCAAGAATACTCAGATCTTTGCAGGATAATTATTTACTTGTTCACTATACAACAATTGGATAAGAAATTCCTACTATGGGAACCAATTTTATAGACAAAACGCAAATGAGTCATAGCAATGAGTCAAGCAACTGCCCAAAAATAGGAACGTGAGGCAATTTTTTTTACCAGCCCCCAAATGTAGTACCTGAAGTTAACCCCATCAACTGGCAACAAAAAAATGACACTATAACGATGAGTTAATCCTATCCATTCTCTTCGGTAGTTCAAATCCTCTCACCACACTAGTCCGAAACATTCCATCGGACGAAGAGTTGCATTCAACGGACGGATATCCCTGACACAAGGGCCAGAGCACAAGAGAGGCCTTTTCAGAAGAGAACCGCCACTAAGCACCAAACATTCTGCAGAGTTCCTCGAAATTAAACAAAATCCTCGGCCCTTATAACCACCTCTCCGATATCCCCCTCCCCCATGCCAACCAGCCATTTCACTCACTTTGACTCACTCGGGCAAAAACAATAACAAAATTCCCAATTCAGGGCCGAGAGAGCCATTCGTTCCCTTCTCCCTCTTTCATTGGGCGGCTATTTTGACGACCATTCAGTCAGCAGACGCATTGAGCTCTCTTCCTCCCCATCCAAAACCTCTTCCGTCCGTTTTCCCTTTACAAAAAGCAAGCATTCACCCCCCCCCCCTCCCCCCCCCCTCAAAAATGGAAGCCTCTTTCGCCATTCACCCTTTTCTCTACGTTCGAATACCGCGAGAATGGAATTGGACGGAAAGTCCGAATTTAAAATAAAAAGTTGGTGCTATGAAACACGGTCCCTGATTCTGCTATTGGGGCGGGAGAAAAAAATCTGTTAGGTCTGCAAAGGGACGCATTGAGCTCAAAATAGACAGCATGTGTTCTATTAAGGAGGCTGGTGCGTGAAACGAATTCAACGTCACTTTCATCACGATTTTCGCGTACACTCTGCTAATTTTAGGAACCTTAATCACGGACAACAGACACACATTCCCTGATATATTTTCCGGATATTGCATATTTAAATTGGAATTTTTATACAGGCTCCAATGATGGCACGTGCCTCAGAATTAAAAAAAATCGTTTACTTCCTAATATAGATATTGTTCTAGCGAAAATGATAAATTTTTCGACATACCACAAGAATTTTGAAAAAATACCTAACACAAACTACGCACGTCAAAGCTCTAATTCTTCATTTATTATCAAATAAATAATGTAAATAACGTCAGATTACGACAGTTAGACGAGTATGGCGAAAAGATCTTCTTACAATCCCAGAAAAAAGCGTTAAAGTAATAATATGAGGATTAAAAAAGGTTCTCCTTACCCTAATTCTGTATTTTAACCTCGATGTATTCGTCCACGATGGAAAAACTTTACTTTAGATATTATACGCGGAAAGTGTTATTTTTTGCCAGCGCAGCCGCAAACCTACCTCCCTCATTGTAGAGAGCGTGGCAATGCAGTTGGCTCCGATAGCTGGAGTCCAGATAGAGGAAATCCAGTCGGCAGCGCTCGGCTGCTGATCTAAGCGTCCAGGTCACAATATCCGTGTGAAGACTACGGACAACACTGACACAGGCACGAATTATCCTAGGGAAATAAACTAATTTAATAACCACTCATCTATGAGAGCATACGCATTGCCTTACATTGAATGGGGTGAATATAATTTTGGCATAGCGGGGAATGACAACAGAACAATCAAACGAACAAAATGACAGAGCAATCGTCTCCGAAGTATAATTCAATCACTCGGCAGGGCGACCAGCATGACCGGTGGAGGAGAAGTCTGCCTCAGTGAAAATATCGGAAAATCTGACGGGGAACGTGGAATGCTGGAATCAAGGGGAAAATGTGCGCGGGAACAAACAAAAGGAATGCAGGAAAGGGTGGCCATTAGAAATAAATAATTCATCCCTACGTATCATTGGAGATGGAAACATAAGGCACAGATCAATAACAATTGAGAGGGTGAGAAGCCAAGGGGTACAAGTGATTTCATTTTTCTAAACAGAGTTAGGTTGAGAAATTAGGTATAGAAAAAGAACGAGATCAATTAGATATTTGGTAGTGCATTTGATTTTCCACTCGATATCAGCTCAGAGCAGAGACTCACTTTTAACCCTTGGCACCAAAGTTTAGGGTATTTCTTCTAACAATTGACTTTGCCTAACGCTGTTGAGAAAAAAATCACTTGTACCCCGTTGGCTTCTCAACCCCTCAATTGATATTTTCATTACTCTGGCACTCGATGAGATGTCATTTAAATTTATTTCCCCTATATTTTTCCTAAACTTGAGCAGGTTGAGCAGTTCAACTATTTGGGCAGTACGTTAGAGGAAAACGGAACCAGCAGTAAGGACATTAGGAAGAGAATTGCATTAGCGAAGGAGGCGTTCATGAACAGGAAGGAGCTTCTGAGAGGATCGTTATGTAAGAATTTAAAGAAAAGGTTAGTGAGGAGTTTGATCTGGAGTGTAGCGCTCTACGGTGCGGAAACGTGGACATTGAAAAAAGAAGACGAGAGAAAATTGGAGTCATTCGAGATGTAGGTGTGGAGAAGAATGGAGAAGGTGAAATGGACGGAGAGGAAAAGGAACGACGAAGCGCTGGACATGGTGGGTGAGGAGAGGCAGCTTTTAGATGATATGCAGAGGAGACAGAAGGTATGGATGGAGCGAGTACTTAGCGGGGAGGGGATGTTGAAAATGGTGTTAGAGGGTAGAATGTTAGGGAAACGAGGGAGAGGAAGGAAAAGAATAGGATTTTTAGATAGATTGAAAGGGAGTAGGCCTTACAGTGAATTGAAGAAGGTAGCGCTGGAAGGAAAGGGAGGCTACCAGATCACTTTAGAACTGCATGGAAACCTACCTTAATTGGTAGAATACTGAAATAATAATATTTCTCCTATTCATGGATCCAATAAGTCTCCTAAAGGGTTTCGCATTATTACGATATCGAGGGCCATGTCGACCTCGCCTTTTAGATTATACTCCATGTTTTCAATGAGAAGATAATTGTCAGGGTTTAATAAGTCTATTCCAACAGGGTTCTTATGTGACATCATCACGTGGACCTTATCTGACACAGGTGGTCCTACCGAGACCATTTCACAATTGCCTGAGATCAGATTTTTATACTGCCGAGAAAGTTGCTATCCCACCCAGAAGGACCGGGCTCATATCCCATCGGTGGCAGAGATATGTCGTAAATTGCCCTATCCCTGCTTGAGTGCTTCGTGGAAGGCATCGCAGGTACAGAACTACGTCCGTCGCATGGGACGTCGATCCGTTGTTGCCTTTCAGCACTTCGCTACGGGCAGGTTACCGTCGGTGTCGGGTTTCTCTCCACCCTTCCATCCTTGACCTTCTCGCATGGCGTAAATGACCTAAACTATCAGTTTACTCTTCAAAATACCAAACCATTGACAATGATCTTTGCAGGTGTAGCTTCAGGGGTCACTGGAACACGAAAGCCTTTCTGTCGCAGCCCGAAGGACAGTGAAAAAAAATTGCCATTCTCGGAAAGCGAAATAAAAATAGAGAGAGGAATGGACGTCCAGACGAAATAAAGGCCGAATAAAATAAGAGGGGGTCGAGCAGGAAAATTCCGCGCGTAGAGAAAGGATTTGTACGAATCAAACGGATGTGGAAATGCTCCATTGAAACGGATCCAATATTTCCGTTTCTCCTCTCGCTCGAGTGAATTGCACGCAACGAGAGAACGACATCGCCCACCTCTACCTACCGATCATCGTCTGATTTCAACGCTATCCTTTCGTCATTTCATCACGGGCCCGAAATTCTTTAACTTTTCAACCCTTTCCTTCCTCCTTCGTACCGAAGGTTGCTCATCTCCAGCAAAGGGATCACACAAATTACCAGGGTAGTGATGAGATATTTTTCCGGAATATGAAATCGCAAAGTTGAAAATCGTTACGTCCATGCTGATGCACCAGTTTCGGGACTCCAAAATGACCGAAAATATGATGACACAGTGGTAGGGCAAGAATTTGCCTCATGTTAAAGAAAAAACTTTGTAAATTTCACGTATGATTTTAATAACAACCATTTTCGTCACACTGTGCGACATCGTTAGGTGCAAATACAGGATGCATTACCCTGACGATGTCGCTCAGCAACGAAACTGGTTGTCATTAAAATCATATGTTACATTTACAAAGTTTTTTATTTAACGTGAAGAAAATTTCAGGAAGTCACGCCTCAAACTATTAATTTTAGATTCATATCGTTGTAGCCCTGGTCATAACAAATGGACGCGTGCCATTACCGGTAACGATGTTTTATAAACACGGCTCAAGTTCCAAAAAGGATTCACCGAAGCTTGAACACATTGCTTCTTTCATAGATGCGAATTTGATAAACAGAAAATGTTCTCAGGCAAAATAAATTCTCGATAAATGCATTCTATCAAAACAGAAGACTTAAATTACTATAAAATAAGCGATAAGACTGAGAAACACACAAAAAACTAGCAAAATGAATCGCATGCGAATGACAATAAACGCAGCAAAGTGTTTTCATCTTGTCAGGGAAACTAAAATTGCATTTCAGTCGAAGCACTTTTTGGGATTTTTCTAGCGAATTAAGATAGTGAAATGATTTCCCAAAATGCCAAATTTTCGGAAAATATTTTCTTACCTATGACTTTCTGGCGACAGGGCTGGATTGTAATCAGTCATAATGAATAGAAAAATTACCTGTAAAGAAAGAAAATACACAGCATTAGTGATTTTAGCAATAATTTAGCCATTTTACCAAATAAAGAGGGAGCCAATTAATTACTAAAAATCCAAATTTTCAATAGAAAAGAAAATATATTTAGTATGAAAGGACAGTACGAGTGGATGTCAATTTGAAACTAAATCCACATAATGCAACAGTTTGTGGAGAAATAATCAAATGTAAAATCTATGCGTTTCATGCGAATATAAATATTTAATACGAATTCAGATACAAATATTATCTTTCGCTCAGGTGAATATAACGGCATTAAGATTCCCATAAGAATTTATCACGAACTTTAGCACGCTGATCAACGGTGATAGCAACATGGATGAAACACTTTTCATGAAGCCGCGAATGTGGAGAGAGACAATTTTCCTCGGCACCGAGCCAAGTTGCATTTAAGCGATCAATGAATCAAGATTCTTGACCTCTATCTCCCCTATGGTCATTAGAAAAAACGGCACACTCAACAAAAAAAACTGTGAAAGCTGAAGTAGACTTTGCAATAAGTAATTGACGTACAGCTGTCCAATTTGAGCTTGTATATTACTGATTGGCAAGAGCATCAAAATATTTTGATGCTGATGCGATGGATTCGCATGCAATTTTCGCAATAAAATGTATAGTAAATCGTGTTGTAGAGTGAGTAAAGGCAATACATAGAAATATTTTAGTTTATCACTACTAATTAATTATAAAGCGCCCTTAAAATGAAGTTTAATCTTATTAATAGTAGCGGGCGTAACTTGGTGGAAATCCATAATCGCGGGAATAGAAGGATCAACAACTTTGCTCTTTCCACATGGCAATGTATTGAGACCGACCATGGTTTCGTGACAGAGTAACATTATCAAGGTGGGTATACCTTGATAATGTTACGCTGTAACGAAACCATGGTCGGTCTCAAGAAATTACCATGTGGAAATAGTAAAGTTGTTGATCCTTCTATTATTCCGAAGTTTAATCTGATAAATGTTGCATAAAATACGATGCGATGACTTCTAGAATCGAGTACGAGCGATCACTATACTACGCTCCAACGGCCTCACGACAGAAAGGAAACTATTTACATTGATTTGAGGAATGGGCAGATATAGCGGGAATAAGAGGTACTCATGTACCAGAAGATGTTGGAATTCGAAGTAGAGAGAAGAAAATTTCTATGATAATAATAATTAACTCATTTATAGCTGTAGGAGTTTTAACTCCCTTGGAACAAAGAAATTGTTAAAGTGGTGAGCAGTACAATTAACTTAGTAAACTGGAATTAACATAGTAAAACTGGAAAAGAGTAATTTCTTTTTCAAACAGAAAAACGAACATTAAACATACCAAGAAATAAATAACACAGCCTTAAAAAAGGAAATTTAGCTTAACAAATGAATCAAGAACTAGATTACTACTTCTAACACAACAATAGGTATTAATCACATCAATGAGCAGATAAATGATTAATAAATAACATGATCATTGTTCATGGGTAGCAAGAAAGTAGGTGGGTGACAATCCTTTTCTTAAATACTTCCTGTGATGCACTGTCTTTTACATGTTTCGGAAAATCGTTCCACAGCTTTGAGACAACAACAGTAAATGATCTCTGAACTGTAGCTGTGCGGAACTGTGGGGCACACATAAAACAGGGGTCTTGTCTTGTAACAACATTGGTGTGTTTGCAACTGGGGAGAAAAAGATCCTTTAAATACAGAGGGCTACCATATTTAAAGAGATTGAACATAAAACAAGCCATGCTATACTTTCTCCTAGATTTAAGATCAAACCAGGACAGCTTTTTAAAATAAGGTTTAATGTGTTCATCTCGCCGTAAATTAAAGATGATTCTCACAAAGGAGTTCAACAGACGTTGTTGCTTGATATTCAACTCCTCAGTTAAAGTGGTGAGGTATGATATGGTAAGGGAACGAGGTTATTCGATTGATAGTGGGTAGATGACGTACCGGACATTATCTTAGATGACACTTCAAAGATGATAATTAAATAGTGTTCATTTTCCACTGAAAGTACCAGAAAAATTCAGTTTCCATCAAAACCATCAGTGCATTATAATAATAAGCAGCAAACATCGCGAGGACACCACCACTTCACCTCTCAGAAACACTGTCATCAACTGAAAAGTCAAATTCATTCATTCTCCATAAAAGCAGCAAATATTTACAGGAATAATAGGAGGAAAAACGAAAAAATATCACACTGATAATATATTAAATAAGATCACCAATGCACCGTTAGGTATGGATGTAGAATAACAAAATCTGTAAAAATGACATGTTATTAACTATGTAATCAAGCTTAAAGATCTTCAATGTGCCATAATTTCACGCCTTGTACCTCCGTTTATTACTTTAAGGATGCGACATCCTACTACGAATTGATCAGCCATGACTTTTAAGTTATATGGTATTGAATCTACCGTGCTAAGTAAGATCACAATGAATTGAATTCACAGTATTCAAGCATTAAACGCCCAATTCTGCGATTTTTATTATCTTCAACCCGACATATCAACTGCCTTCCTCCCACCGTTTCATCGGGAATCTCTGCTCTATCCGTATCCCTTCGTCCAACATCCGTGCCTCCAGTTGGATCGTAGTTTTCCGTGGTAATGTGTTATATCTGTGCTGAACAGCGGTGAAATCCACATTGACTGCCACGGGAAAAAAATCCCCTGGAGCGTGAAACGAACCAAGGACCTCTGACTTTACGCGCCAGTGCGCAGACCACTACGCTATCCAGATTCCTTAATTTCCATGTCAACTGTAGCGATGGCTCATTGTAATAGATGTTAGGCCCAAGAGGTCTATCGGAGATGGCAACGCAAGCCACGAGTAAAATGACGAGAAATGATGACAACACTGCATATAAGTCCAAGATATAAATAACGATTTTAAGAGAGATAACTTTGAATAGGGATGCGAAACGCGACTTCCAGTAAGAAGATGAAACAGAAGAAGACACCGCCAAGAATATTCGAACATCCGCATTCGTATATTGACGCGCAACACAGGGGATATTATTTGCCCTGACGAAGTCTCCTACAGAGGAGAGGAAACGTTGGTCGCTCTTAATGCTGACTCGGGGAAACACAAAAATAATTCTGTTCTACAGTTTCTCCTTTCTTTCATAAAGACCCTGACTTCTATATCAAGGTTTATCCCCGCCTTATCCAAACTTGCAAGGAGCAGTTTCTTCGCAGCGACACATCAAGTCTTTCGTCCACCTCACCTTCCCCTTCCCCCGCCCGCCATTAATTGCAGACGCCGTGATAACATGCAGCAGCACAAACACCCAGCCAACACGCTTCCCCCTACCCTTAGCAATGCGCCCTAATTGAGTCGTAATGCGGGACACCGTTAAAGCGGCCAACTTGCATCCACTCTCCGACCTTCACTAAAGCGCCCCTGACGACACTGCAAGCAACCACGACGGGCGGCGGTGGCGATGGAGACATCAGCCCCCATCTCCTTCATGCCAACAATCACCCTCTCTCTCCCATACGAAACACTGACTTCATGAAAAAACTAGAGATACTCAAGCAGAAAGTGATGTAAATTGGAAACTAATCCATCTGTTGTAATGACATAAGCTGGAGAAGAAAGACAAGTATAACCCTTTCAATAAAAGGAGAAACTGTGTCCCCACTCAAACGCCATCTTTTCAATAATCACTCCATGGACCTCATAAGAGATGATCCATGCGATGGAAAAATGGGCTCTTTGATGGGCCTTTACAGGACAGAGACATATTTTAACTGTTTTTATTTAAGTATTCTAATAATTAAGATAGGCTTCCATGGAGTACTTAAGAAGAATTCTGGCAACCTCCCCTTCCTTCATGTACTTCCCTTACTACTTAAACCATATACGTACCTAAAATTTGTATTAAAGTAAGCTCTTCTATTTCCGTTATTTGAACACTTAAGCGATAGTTCAAAGCGCTCGCCCATAAGATTGATAAAGCACATGGACACAGTAATAAAGAAATTTAAAAAATGAAAAATTATCACTTCTATTTATATTGATAGTTGTTTATCCTTGGTTTAGAGATGAGCTGAGGGCTGGAGAAAAGAAGATAAGTGGTAATTGAAGTGAAGGCAGGATATGAACGAGGGCAAGTGGCGCGGTGGTCTGTTCGCGAGGACACTAACAATAAGATACCATTCGGGAGTAGCAACAGAGATATATTCCCCAGGGAAAGGATAAGAAGAGAATGACCCAGTGGCGGATCTATGGGGGGGCGAAAGGGGGTATCCCCCCCCCCCTTGAATATCCATTTTACACTGGATAGAATGGTAAGTTTATTCGGACCCCCACTACTTCTTACCCCCCCCCCCCCATTTAGCCCCCTATTTAGAGGTTACCCCCTATTTAGCCCCCTACCTTGTCTCTATCCTTGATCTGCCACTGGAATGTCTTAACGAAGTAAACGGTTATATGGGAACTTGACGACGACGAGAATATACTTGACTTGCATAAAGGCCGTTTTTTGCACCTTATTGAACAGATTAGGGCTGCAAGAATTGCGAGAATGCAAGCTCAGAATTAGAGCAGGGGCTATTTTGCCATCTCGCATTCATGCATTCTCGAATGCGTTGTAAGAATACACCGCTTTACGCGACGCAATTTAAATTGCGTCTTCATACATATGTCAGATTGTAAAACGGCCTTCAGAAATCAGAAGAAGGGCGTGATTGAAAAAAACACACGGTAATGCCATAGGTGGATGGAAAAGGAAGTACTTTTTTTAATTTAAATTTGAAAGGAAGTTTTTTAAGCGGCGTTATGAGAGAGGCGGGTGTTTGATGAACTCAGAGTAATCAGGGGAAGTTTAGCATTTATGCTCCTATTCGATTCATCAACATCATCACTTCTTTTTTTTCGTGCGGAACCCTTCACTAGGAGTGAAATCACGCGATCGATTTGATAGCGGACACGAGGATGACCACGATGGACGAAAGACAGGGAAGACGAGATGACTGGACAACCTTCGCTCCGTTTTATGAATCCCGTCGATCCGCCTACCCGCTGGGCCTGCGAGGGTGGGCTACGGGGAAAGGCGAAATTCTGCTGACGATGGGGAGAAGTCAATTTCGCAGGACGGGACCAAAAAAAAAAGCACGGGTAGTGATGGGAACAAAGAAAACCGTGTCACGTTTGAAGCCTTCCCACGCAGTTTAGCACTTTTTATTCACTGTCACAGCGGTAGAGATGTCAGGAAGAGGATGACTTCGCGAACCATATTGGATTGGAAAACGACGGATGATAGAGGAGATAAAAAAATATATTGACTTTTTAATATTTTCATAAATCTTTTATAGTATGATATAAATTAATTTTATCTATACATAGATAAGCCTGCCCACCATCACCATTGATATTTGATGCATGTGTCTTTATGACCAATATCACTTTTGTATATATGTTTAGTTTATTTTCTGTTTTTAAGTTCATTTGTTGTTTGCTTTGTTTATTTGTGAGCATGTTTGTTTTTATTTTTATTTCTTTTATTTCTTTGTTTGAGAAGATGCTATGGCGATAAAAGATAAATAATGAACTGTTAAGGAGAGAGCCATCTTGAAGTGGATGTAAAATAGGATTGAGAATTAAACAGAGTGTCAAGTGATATTTACATTGAATTTAATCGCTGTGATACGTTATTCTTAACATGTAAATTGGGGAGATGTAGGAGAGGCATGTGATGAGTTGGGATCTGGAGCAAAAGTGGAGGGAGTAATGTTTAAATCGGTGAAGTTAGTGGATGATCAGGCGTTGATTAGCCAGTCAGCGAGAGGACTGCTGGCTCTAGTGGACGCATTAGACAACCATGGGGAGGGATGTGGGATGGTATCTGGTGTAACTTTGAGGAATATATAATTTATTTTCGTCCAAAAATATTTTACATTTCCACAATTTTTTTTTTCACCACAATGGTTTCGTCAAACAGTCGACATCATCAGGTGATCATTATAAAGAACATATTTAGCTTAAAACAGCTACTGTCCGTCGATACCGCGGTCGTGAAATAAAATAATACTGCGCACGTGTACAAAGTGTTCCTGCTGATACGTAGTGACGTTGATAGAGCATTAAATCGGGAGAGTATCTCATGGAAAATATTTTTAAAATGCCGACTTTGGATGAGTATAGAGATTTCCGAAGAGTGGCGAATAACCACATCTGTAACAATAAATTCAAGTGATGCATAACAAAAGTTACCATAAATCATGATTTCACGAAGTGAATCTCAAAATACCAATGAGATCCCATCCTTAAGATGAAGTCGCTCCCCTCACCTAAGACATAGCCAACAATTACCTAATAAAACAATCAACGTGATTCTAACGTTATTTTTAGATATATATAAATCTCCGAAATTTAAAGTTAATTCTCCGAAAAAGTCCATATTTCACGTTTCTCTGAGAAGATAACATCCTCAAATGGCACGGAAAATGTTAGTTAGTTTCGAAAAAATGCAAAGCCGATTCTGAATGGACAATGCACAGTTAATTTTTCGTGAATAATTCAAAGAAAGTGCGAACAATACAGGGTAAGAGGAGGACAAGCATCCTCCCCGAAGGAAGATTATGCTGAGCATGTTTTCTCGTTTGAAGATCCGCGCAGGGCATCCAAAGGAACCGCGTGGGACCAAGTTGCATTTGCAAAATTATGCAGGCATCAATGCATAATTCATTTGATGAAAAATTTATTGGGATTATAATGCAAAGAGTGCGGCAGAAACAGCCAACAAAGCATTTCCTGCTTTAGCCGAGCATAAAGAGTAAAGGGTAACATTTTAGAATCCTCCAAGATAGTCATTAATTATTCATCCTTGCTATTAATTATTCCCCATTCGGTAGGCCCAAAACAAAATTCGCAATATGCAAATGCATTGAGGGGCCCTCTGCATGAAAGCATGGCCGGAGTAATCGGTAAAAACCCACCCAGCCCACATTTATTCATGCAGGGGTCGCTTGCCCTCGGATCAGAAATAAATGATGACCACAGGCAGGATGAATATCCGGCAGCGAAAGCACAAACAAAAGACACAAATTTACTTACAATTTATCCAGCCTCACTCCATAGTTTACTGAGAAAGAAGTTTGCGGAATGACGAGACGAAATTTAAGTTATAAAGTATGTGAATCAAACTGTCATATGTATAATTTGAAAAACTGAAATAGCTTTCAATCTTTAATCTTCCACTTTCCTTCTCAATTTGTAATCGCTGAGTCTCCGGAAATGGCGATTAGGACGAAGAAAAGCATACCAATTTGAACTCTCCAAGGAGACTATTCCATAGAAGTAACGAAGAAAAAGCATTATGAAATAATGATCAAATAATATGGATAATTGCCACTAAAAATTATGTACTTTAAGGTTTTCCGTGTCCCTTATCGAACAAAGAGAGAATTTTGTCGAAAATATTTCGTTCCACTACCTTTTTATTCCTCAACTGCAGTACGACCTAAATACACAGCGTTTAAGTGAAATAGTCTACTAGGTACAGTAGACGGCGTAGCAATTTCGTCAAGGGATCCAAAAAAACTTGCTCATTTATAAAGTTATTCACTGAATTCAAGACATTATATGAACCCAAATTTATTTATGAACGCAAAACGATGCGTAAATAAAATCAACTAAAACAATCATATTTAAAAATGATTTCAAGAATTATAAAACAAAATAGTTGTTATAAATATTGTTTTCACGGTGGAGTTCCTAACACATCAGTGAGATCACGCCTTAAAGATGACGTCGCTTTTAGAATAGTCGACGGCATTTGTAAACATCACTCGGAGTGAATGGCGAGAAACGATTCCGAAACGCAATAATTGCAAAATAGCTGAAGCCATCCGAGTTGGCACAGATGACGTTTATTTTTTTTAATTCTGAGGCATCTCTTTCCTCCGACCCTTCCCTACCATGTCCAGCATATCCTTAACTTCACACATAAATATTTGCGCGTGATGATGGTGATGATGTCGACGATAGCGACATGTTAGTAAAGTTAGTAAGCAAAGAAAAAAAACATTTATACCCGCTTTCAGCTTTGTCCCACCGCGTCAAATGGAATAAAAAAGTGTGGCCTCCACTCGTCTGGCTCTTACTCACGCAGAAGCCTTGACCCCGAGGGAGATGCAAGTAAACACACAACGACAGTTGACGAGCGACGGCATCTGCGACTTTCAGTTCCCCCGCGCACGCAGATGGAACAGCGAAAAGGCGGCGTGCATTCGCTGCGCGAGCGCGTTTTGACTGCTCGACGTAAACTTAGAGATTCTCGTATGGGGACATATGCGTCTCTTGGGCAATTCCCTCTGCACAGTTGAGACACATTTTCGCGAAGGTCAGACGGACTCAGCGATACGAGAGGAGGAGGGCGGTGTCTTTCTCAGGAGCTGATTGTTGTCATCGAATTTCCAATGAGAAATTGCTCGTGATGCCATTACGAATATAAAAAAACAGACGAATCAATTATAGTTGATGCTGCTCTATCTTCTGCTGAATTTTATGCGAGAAATTCGACTTATACAGGGTGTCCCATTTATCTTGACCACCCGAAATAACTTTTTGTCCAGATGCAAATTCAAAAATGTGTCAAGCAAATGTTCATTAGTCGTCAGGGGGACATTAATCAGCATAATTGCCTTCTTTGTAGCTTTGTTATTTACAAAGATATGAACAGCGGTATGTCTTTTTTTAAAAGGCACCCTATATTTTTTTATTTCGGCAATTCATTTCCTTTCCCAAAGACTTATTCAAAAAATGCAGCACAGTGGACCATTAACATAAACACAACGTTATGAAAACATAAGAAACTCGTCCACTGACTGTGGACGAGTTTCTCATGACTGGTGTGCATTTCACTATGTTTTCATATGTTCACTGTCAACGTCAGTAAGTGGAGTAGTTCCAATACCCGCGTACCTGAGAGGAAATGAATTTAAAAAAACATTGATACGCTATTCTAAGAATTAAGAATTGAAAATTAAGATTTAAGAATTAAAATTGACTGCTTCTGTTCATTAAGGACTATTATATATATAATCACCTAAACGCATAGAGGTATTTTTATCTCATGCTGCCGTCCATTAAAGACTGCATTATATAATGTCATGTAATCATAGAGTTTTGCTCAATTTTTTAATCTGGATAACGCATGTTTTTATTTTTGAAGGTAGTATTACCCCAGGAATAACCCTAAAGACTACCTACATCTTTGATATTCGATGGTAATTTAGTTGTGTACATTATTTGATGGGAGAATAAACAAATGTATAAAAAAATCAAAGTGTACGCGAGAGAGAGCGAGATGCATTCGTGTGGAGCGCATCAAGATGATCCCCGCACCAATATTCCTCGACCACAACTCGCACAGAATCGCTTCCCCTGCGGATGTTTTCCCTCGAGGCCACCCTCGAGCCATGCGGCGCCACTGAGGACAAAACACGATGCCCAATCGCACACGCCGACGCGACATGACTCGCGGCCTCTCATTGGCCGGAAGAGTCAGCCGCGGCGTCAGAGCGAGACGGGCTGATGCAGCGATCACCTCCACCTGGCGCCCACTCCACCACCGTTTTACTCTTTTTCCCCGAGAGAATACCTAGCGAATCTGCGCCATACCCGTTTCAAACGCTCGAGCAGAGAAGGTTCGGAGGGGTCATGCGCTGCGCTAGAATGCCATCACGTTGCTGCTGCGCTTCCGAGCGCGCGGAAACGAGCAGCCGGCCGACGTGAAAGCATTTGAGGTGCGGGCGAAATACGGGGAGGGTTGGAGCAGCACGGAAAGGGTTAGGTCATTTTCTACTGGGAAAGCTCCACAAGAAGTAATCATAGGGACAAACACACCCACGTCGGCCAGCTCAAACGATAGATCTATTATTTTTAATGAAAAATTACAGGAATGGTATGAAAGTGAGACTGAGCTCTGTATTTTACCAATACCAAGACTTGCCACGAGGGTTAAAAAAATCTAATTTCTCTAAATACCATGTATTTTACAACACTCCTTCATTATTCCCACCAGTGGCGCAGCGAGGGGGGGTTTTGGGGATAACCCCCCCCCCCCCAGAGCTCAGAGAAATTTTAAGTTTAATCCATTTTACTTAATTTGATTGATATTACTGATAGAATAGTGTAAGGATTAAAAAAATATCCCTCAGAAAGGTGCAAAACTCACCATTTTGAACCATTTATCTTCAAATTCCGTAATGTATTAATCTCGCAAATACCGCTTATCCTGGTGTGTATTCCATACCCCCACACAGCCCGGTAATAGTTGCACCTAACCCCCCCAGCGTTAATATCTGCCTGTGCACATGATTCCTACAACTAAAGAAGAAATTTGATTACTGGATGCGTCGTCGGCTACAGACATTTCACACCACGCAATTGGTAAAAATGAATGGAATACAAATTATTGATTAATAACATGGAATTTGGTACTTATTATTCCCTAATGACACGTAAAAAATATGTATACTATTCCAGCCGTTACTTATAACAAGGGATCTTAATAATGTCTTTTAATTTCTTTCCTAAATAGCAATTACTTGGAAGAAAAATCTGGAGAATCACCAAGGTGTGTAACAAAGACTTCCCTTAATTTTTGTGCGATTTGAGAGTACCAGTACTTATAACGCTCCGTCAGCATATGTGGTACTCTCAAAGAGAACTCCGCCGATGGGATTTGAACCCTAAACCACTGGGTGTGAAGCCAGTTCTTTGGCTACGACAATAATCCGATTCCCTGCACGAAGCTCTGGCCTTCTTACGTCATGGGACAATCCTTATTCTGAATCCAACGGAAAATGCTCATTAATTCACGATTTCTCGACCACAGGTAATAATTTATTTATTTATTGTCTTCTCTGAAGTTGATCCTAATTCATTGAAAAAACTAATAATCAATCATCATTTCATCTAGGCACCGTTTTGGTATTTATTACAGCCATGAGTACTCATTGAGTAGGGCTATAGTGCACAAAACGGACGAGGTACGTATTAATAATGGCATAAATAAATCTAGTAACAACTTAATAAGTACAATAAATTCTCATTAAGCTATAAATTCAGATTCAATAAGATTTATCCTTATTCGTCAGCATTCCATCATTTCCTATTCGTATATTTAAAAAAAAACTAAACTCATCATCATCTATAATTCGACCACACACGGCAAACTGAGCAAACATATCGCCAGTGATAGAGGGCATTTCAGAGACTTTAACGATACAAAGAAGGCATATAGGAACACGCTGATGCACCCCGAATCCCTCAACCGTGCACACAAGACAACGTGATTACATTCAGACGAGAAAGGCACATGCATATTGTAGCGCGAAGGAAAAAAAACGATACAGACTTCTTTCCGCGCCGAAAAATTTCATCGTTCTCACAGAGCAAGAAATAGAGTGAGAGATGGCAATGGTGGTGGGGACGCAGAGCTCGGAGGAATTGGAGAAAAGGATCCGACACAAAAGTTTCGTGCTTAAAACGAATTCCCTCGAACATGCCCAAGCGAAAAAAATAAAACACGAAAAAGAAGTTAGACCCAGGAAAAAAAGGGCTTGAAATTAGGACCCCGGGAGTTCACAAAGAGTGTTCCACTACGGTCGACGAGAATTAACGTTCTTTCAACGTCGTAGGAACTTGCTACGGAGTAGATACGAACGTGCGTCGCCGAGCTCCACCGCGGCGAAACCGTGATAGGATAATAATGTTTCCCCATTCTCCCTCTCTAGGAATAGGACAAAAGACCAAAGGACTAGACAGAATTATTTGAAGAAAAAAAAACTTGGTCCAACAGACCATATCACCATCACGTAGATGATGGTATGGTGGATAAAAAAAAAGTTTGACGAAATATCGAAAAGAAATGTTTTATACGAACACGTTTTCAAAGGAAACATTTGCATCTGTCACAGCCCCCACAAAATAATAACAAAAAACTTAGAAGGAAGTAATTAAAGAAAGTGCGCCGGTAAAATAAACAAATGCAATTATAGGAAAAGTTTCAAAGTATGACCGCATATATCGTTAGTTGCTGAAAAAGACTCTTCTTTCAAAATTATCTTTTTTGGAAATCGCATTTTAAAATCCAAATTGTTCATAAATTTCGAACGTAAACGTCCGCCGATGTGAAGAAAGAATGTTGACCAGCATCATACACAAGCATAAATGTCATTTTTACAAGAACAGACATGAAACTCAGCATAACTTCTGGAAGACGATAAAAATGAAAACGCACCCCTATATTACATTTTGAAAGGGTGTACACTGTACAGTCAGCATGATAATCGGAGTCAAAATATTTTTTTAAATCTAAATACCGCCATAGTCAAATGGAGCACCTAAAAAAAGAGGTTAATACCAAATTATTTTCAATAATGACCTAACTATATGTTCCCAAACAATTATTTTCAACGTCCAATCAATCGATCCAATAGGAAGACTCAACCGTCCACGACAGTCTATAAAAGACTGTCTATAACTCCACTGGGCACTTCTGTAACTTGAAAAAGCCAGCAGCAATTCCGGCGAAACTCTGATCTACGAAGATTGACAGACGATAGTCTCATTATTAAACATATCAGGGTTTTAATAATATTCAGCTTCACCCCACGGCGATAGCCTACACAAGGATTTCATTACTTCATCGACTGAAGGTCACCAAATGAAGGCTTTTCGTTATATATTTTCTGGAGTTTACATTCCAATATCTCCATATTACTTGCCAAAATATTATAACGTCGTGGATTACTTCTAAAATGTGTACGTCGTCATTGTGCGAATTGACACCAATTGACGGAGATTGACGAGATTACCCGAATGAAATCCCGAGAAGAATAGGGTAGTTTCCTTTATCAAAGAAAATGAAAGGCATTGATTGCGATTCGTTACCCAGCATTAGTGTATTCATAATATACAAAGTATTTGGTCTTAGAAATACCAGTTTAGACGAACCGCAATGGTCAATTTTAACCGCATTTGGAAAAGGCCAGATTGGCCTAGTTTCTATACGAGTAGATAAGAGTTTTACATCGTCTGAGATTACCAATTCGCGCGTGAGGCACAGAGCTCGGGGAAACATGTCTTCCTAATCACCTATTAAAACTGCCGGTAGGTCGGAAAATTTTCTTCGTTTGATAAGATATTAATAATCCTTATTTAAGCCAAGCGCTACCAGCTAGCAGGGTATTCTACCTGCATCCTGCGTCGTATCAGCGCTGAAAGCCTCGCCCCAAGGTCACCTCGCGGCAGCGGGAACCAGAACGACATCACACGTGGGTTTCCCAGCATTCGTACTTAGCCGTCGCGTTTTCGTGCACTTGAAATTTTTCACTTTTCATTTAATCGAGAAAAAATAGATGCCGTCATTTAAAAATCTAAAAGCGTGAAATACGTACTCCAGGAGTAATAATCTTTCGATTTAGGCAATAAAAAAATAATAACAGGAAACCACCCCATTAAAGTATTCTGCCCTTTAAGGGCAGAAATTCACGTGGTATTTGCAAATCCTTTCGGTCGTCACCTCAGCTGCGAGGATTCGGATCCGCTTCGAATCGCAGCGTGACGACCCAAAGGTCAAACTCCAAACTCTGAGCCCCTCACCTCCATTTCGACGCCATCCAGCAGACTAACACCCTCCAAGAAACTGTCCCCTCCTCACACTTGTCGACTTCTCTCAACGCTGGCGTTCGAGATGAGAGGCGTCTGAAACTTTCTGCGCCGGTGGGACACACTTATCTCTCCCTGACGACTTCAAGTTCTCACCGCCCCAAACCACTTCCTCTCTGAGCGACTCCTTCCCGCCAAACTCCGCCCTCCTCGTCAAACGCCGAAAACTCTTTCGCCACGAGAGGGCGTTAACGGATCTTCCACCTTCTCTCTCCCACACTGCTGCCGCTGCGGCTGATCGACGCAAGCCGTAAGAAAGTTTGCCAATGTTCATGCTTATGGCTTACGACGAGTCAGTGGCGGCTCGTGAGTCAAATTCTGGGAGGGGCACGCTCCACCAAAATTTTTTTTAAATATTTTGTATATTTTAGTGAGTTTTTAAGGCAATCTAGAGACCATTATGACTCACTAATACACAAAACAATCACTGACATTAAAACACTAACAATCACTAACTCGATTAACTCAACTACAACTAGGCCTACTTACATTTAAAAAATTTACACATAATAAGTCAACTGGTCACCAAAACAAGGTATTCTGCAACACTGCCACACACATATTATACAATCGCCGGCCAGTGCGGCGATGTCAACTCACTAGATACGTCGCTCTGCGCATAAATAATAAAAAAATCACTCTGCCGCAAGATTAAACTTAATTGTTTTCCTTTAAAAGACTGGTTAGACTTCAATCTACACTCGCGTAGTTCACTGAAAATCTCTCTTAATGATATGATGTACCTACGCGTAATTTATGAACTAAATCGATACCCACTGAAGTATTATCTAAATTCAGGATCAGGTGGTCAAATATCTAGCCTAGCAGGATCTTTGAAGATCAACGGAGGGAGAGAGGCGTCCCACAAAGACCGAGGAGAACCGTTTGGCGCCGTGCCTTTTTCCGCCGTTGGATTCTGCAGCCAGCCATCATCCCATCTATGGTGCTACTGGCAACCTCCCACCCTTCACACCGCCACTTAGGGAGACTCCAACACTCGAAAGGAGCTTGTAAAACGAGTGGCCACTTAAATTTATTGACAGCTAGGCCTTCCTCTCGGTGAACATATTCCGAACGCTAGAATGAGCGGTTCTCTGATACTCGGGTGGCAATTTACGAGTAAGAGCATCTACTCTTTTTTATCCCGAAAGCCATCACCACAGCAGTATGTTAGAGGTGACCTACAGGTAATCATGCATGCGTAGGATGTTTTGCAGGGGGGGTAGTCTCATTTTACTCGACGCGCACTAGACAACTTTATTTTAGGCAATATCATACGTTCAAATGTTCGTATATGGAAGGGGTAAGAACCCAACAAGCATGCATAATTGATCTTTTTTTTAAGCAGTCATCTACACACCTTCGTACATTTCCCAACTAATGCTACACGAAAAAGCTCAGTGCTTTTAACTTTCTCGAGTCACCTTAACTGTGTGTGTGTGATTAATGTGTATTAATCAACCATTGGATAATACACTAGCTAGTCTTCCCAAAAACTAGATTTAATATCATAGTTTAATGTCACAGTTTCATGAAAAAATCGTACACTCAGGTTATCTAATCGCTAACATGAAACAAGTGGATGGATTACGTGAGTTAGCTTAATTAAACGATTTAGCTGAAATCATTTTGCAAAGTGAGGAAATGGCAGATGCGAAATTGCACTTAAAATAGCTTGCACACGATCAGGCCTGAAATCTCAGCTAAACCTCCAATTGGGGTGACCAATATGGGCCTAAATGACTCATAACTTCCTCATATTACGGCCATGAGTCGGCTGTGGAACATATTATACATCACCTGGCAATAAAAACTCCTTTTTTTTAGGCAGAACACAATGATTAACTACCGGCAATTTCCAGATAGGTGCCTACCTGAAATAGCATCAAATTAATATCTCAACTATAGTTTTCCAACAAAAATTGCAAACATAATAAAGTCCACACAACAACCAGTTTTTCACGCATATGTACCCAATCGTACGTCTGAGGATGCGACGTAGATTAAATATAATTAAGTAACCAGCGCCCTATAAATTTCGCACAGGGTGTGAAAACCCTTCATATTTAACACACATTTAAGAATGGGGACGCTATAAGCGGCATCATTTTCAATCAGAAGGATATTTCCATTCGACCTGGATCGACCTTGACTCTCGATAGGATTTTTCCAGCAACAAGCCGCAAGGTCGCCGTTGGGGCCACAAGAATAACTTCCCTCCCTTTATTTTCTTCCCCCTCCCTCTCATCAGAACTCCAAACATGCATGCACGCGCCATTCTTTCGCTTCCCGTCGTCATATTTATCGTTCCGTCTTCTGGAGCACGCGTCACGCAGGGCCTGGCTGCGTCCTCAAGGAGATGGAGAGCGAGTCTCTTACGCTCCCTTGGGATATAGGCTCGAGAGCCAGCTACTCTCTCTCTCTGTCTCTGCCATATTTTACCCATCCCGACGACAACACACGCTCCCTTAAGCACTCAACACTGAAAACATTTCATTTTTCTCTCTCTCTCCCTCGCCATCTTTTATTCTCCCATACCCGCCCACCGCCATTGAGGCTTCGTGAAAAAAGTACTTGAATTCCTCTGTCGCTTTAATTTTTTTCACTCGCTCATTATTTCGGTCGGTGCTCTTCATTTTTTTTAACGTGCTCGTCCTCGAGTAAATGTGTCACTCACTCTTCCCGTCACGAGCCTTGGGGTTTTGTCACAGTCACGAAAAAGAAACTCCGAGAGAGATTTGAAAAAATGAAGCCTTCTTTTTTCCAAATCTTCTCTACTGCTTCCCTATGGGATCTAGGCTAACATTTCGCATTTAGAGCAAGTGCTGCGGCAAGCACACATCTGCAACCTGAAAACCAACGTACAAAAACCCTGTACCAAGCAGTGAGATGGCGTGACTGTCGCAAGCGCAAATTTAAAATCCACCTTAAAGCATGTCCACGAAAATAAATTTCCTCGGCGGCGAAACTACCCAGCGATTAGTAATGAGTTGTTAAAAATGTGCGGAAAGAGCGCTACTCTTTAAATATTAAATAGTCTTTTAGTGCGTTAATAAACGATTCCTCGGTAAGATTAATTAGCAGGGTAGGAATAGAGAATTGATCGCCAATTAAAAAATAAATACATAATACCATTTTTTCAACTTGGCGATTATTCATAGTTCCGCTTAATGCTAATTATTCTTCTAAGCAAGCGATAAACATAATCAGCTAAACAACCAGTCATTAGACAAACATCCCAGTAATTTAAGTAGTATGTTATCAATTCAACATAAAATATCCATGGCGCAGAACCATCAAAATAGTTTTTTGATTAATTTTGCCATTTTATTCACAGTCAAGAAAAATAGCTGTTAAAATATGAACGTTGAAAACACTCCCTAATAGCGATGACTAAATATTCCAGGTAATCAATGAAACTTGCTGATACTACGTACTTATATTCTGAGATAATAAAAATATCCCTTTTCTCCCACATTCGTGGAACGAAAGTTATTCCAAAAAGCGAAAACGTAATAGAAATTATACCATGACCATCGTTTACACGTCTCATGGAAAGCAAACCACGAAATGAAAAGCGGATCAAACGATTCACTCTATTTTTACATCGCCGATCCATTCCTGATCTTTACCCAATAAAGTTCGAAATTAACTTGTGCAGGACGGACTATATAAGGGACTCGTCATGTCAGAGTGTTGCAAAAAAGGGCATGGAAGAGTGTTTTAAGGAGTGTGGCGCTTTACGGTGCGGAAACGTGGACACTCGGGAAGGGAGACGTTAAAAGGCTATAGAGACCATTGAGATGCAGAAGTGGAGAAAAATAGAGAAGGTGTAGAGGATAGAAAGTAAAGAAACGACGAAGTGTTAGACATGGTTGGTGAATACAGGATACTTCTAGAGTGGATACGAAGGATATCGAGGCCCTGAGTGAATTGCATAAAAACGGAGAGAGGACGAGAAAATCCGTGTTTGGTGGAATAATGTAAGGCGAGTGGGAAAGAGGGAGGAAGAGAATATACTTAGATATAGATAGAAAGGGAATGCGCCTTATCGTGAATGGAAGAAGGAAGGTCAATTTGAGAATGGGGACAGGGGAGGTTATCAACAACATCCTCCATGAAAACCTCCCTCAAACGATACAAAATGTCCTTTAAAATAATCATATTCAACGATTTAAAAAGGAAGAATGGGTCTATTAATATTTTAAATAATTCATATTACTAATATACACCAGTAGGGATATCAGGAATAGAATTGCATTACAAAATAATGTGTTCATGAACAGGGAAGAGCTCATGATAGGATCGTTATATACGAGTTTAAAGAAAAGGCTGGTGAAGAGTTTGATCTGGAGTGTAGCGCTCTACGGTGCGGAAACGTGGACATTGGGGAAAGACGACGAGAGAAGATTGGAGGCATTCGAGATGTGGGTATGGAGAAAGTGAAATGGACGGAGAGGAAAAGAAACGACGAAGTGCTGGATATGGTGGGTGAGGAGAGGCAGCTTCTAGATGAGATACGAAGGAGACAGAAGGTATGGGTGGAGGGAGAACTTAGCGGGAGGGGAAGTTGAAAAAAAGCTAGAGGTAGAACGTTAGGTAAACAAGGGAGCGGTAGGAAGAGAATAGGATGTTTAGATAGAATGAAAGGGAGTAGGTCTTGTTTGGAATTGAAAAGGTAAGTACGTTAGAGGAGGGAAGACTGTCGGAATGCTTAGTGAAGCTCCATATAAACCTACCTTAATCAGAAGATTGGTAGATCGGGCGGTAGATCAGTAGATTATTATAAAATTTATGGTTGAGATATTGATGTGATGTTATTTCAGGTAGGTACCTATCTAGAAATTGCCGGTAGTTAATCATTGTGTTCTGCCTAAAAAAAAGAGTTTTTATTGCCAGGTGATATATAATATGTTCCACAGCCGACTCATGGCCGTAATACGAGGAAGTTATGAGTCATTTAGGCCCATATTGGTCACCCCAATTGGAGGTTTAGCTGAGATTTCAGGCCTGATCGTGTGCAAGCTATTTTAAGTGCAATTTCGCATCTGCGTTTTCCTCACTTTGCAAAATGATTTCAGCTAAATCGTTTAATTAAGCTAACTCACGTAATCCATCCACTTGTTTCATGTTAGCGATTAGATAACCAATTTATTCCATATGAAATATTCTACTAAGTACTTCAATAATACTCCTACTCTGCAAATTTTTTAGCTAAAAATGAGCCCATTAATATCAGTGCTCATGGCCAACTCCTTCATTCTCTTATTATTATAGTATTCTACCGATTAAGGTAGATTTCCATGGAGTGTTCAAGAAGTGATCTGGAAGCCTCCCTTTCCTTCCAGCACTGCCTTCTTTAATTCAATGTAAGGCCTAATCCCTTTCAATCTATCTAAAAATCCTATCCTTTTCCTTCCCTTCCCTCGTTTCCCTAACATTATACCCTCTAACACTGTTTCCAACATCCCCTCCCCGCTAAGCACTAACTCCATCCATATATTCTGTCTCCTCCGTATCTCCTCTAAAATCTGCCTCTCCTCACCCGCCATGTCCAGCACTTCGTCGTTCCTTTTCCTCTCCGTCCATTTCACCCTCTCCATTCTTCTCCATACCCTCTCCATTTCTTTAGATTCTCCTAAAATTCCTATGGTAGACCCCTGCTCATTGGCACCATTCCCACGCGAAAGCACAAGAAAGAGATTGTGACGTCACGGTTTCTCATCGGCATACTCTGCGCTGCACGGACTGAGAGAGAGAGGGAAAATGAAGAAGAGACGAGAGTTTCGCGAGGGAGGCGGTACGAAAGACAACGAGGGCCGTGGGAAGTGCACCGTTGGAGCACCGAACCGCGCGCTGCGATTGTCACGATGGAGAGTGCAGCGCGCGGCATACACGGAGAAATTTAAATCACACGGGATTGCGGAATCTACACGTAAACGAGAGACAAAAACGCTTAAAACTGTATTTAATTAAAGTTGATTGTGTCAGGCGATGCATTTTCAGTAGGTTTTCATTTATAATATGCTATAATACCACCATATAAAAGCCTGAGTTGATTCTCTATATTTTCGAAGATCGGCTTGAGGATGACCTTTTAAGTCGAAACCGGACGCAAATAACTTCTGCGTTGAATTGCGAAGTTTTCGCTTTCACTCATTTAAAATGTAAATTCCAATACTTTCATAGAGCATTGAAATAGTCGGAAGCAGGAGTCCTTTTCGTAGAAAAAAATCTGCCAATGGCCAACCCTGGCGAGGAATACAGCATGGAGATCAATCACAAGAAGATTGAAGTTATGTTGCTTTTTAGGAATGGCGAGTAAGGAATGTAAGGCTAAAGATATCAGTAAGTGGTCATACCCAATGACAGGTAGATCACAGAACCCTAGGACGGGAATAGGGTGGTTTCCTATTATTTTTTTATTGCCTAAATCGAAAGATTATCACTCCTGGAGTACGCATTTCACGCTCTTAGATTTTCGAATGACGATATCTATTTTTCGCGATTAAACTTAAAGTGAAAATTTTCAAGCGCGCGAAAACGCGACGGCTGAGTAGGGATGCTGGGAGAAGTCCGTGTGATGTATTTCTGGTTCCAGCTGTCGGCAAGTGGGGTGACCTTGGGGCGAGGCATGAGCGCTGATACGACGCAGGCTGCTAGCAGGTAGCTGAGTACCCTGCTAGCTTGGCATAAATAAGGATTATTAATACTTACCTTATCAAAAGAAGGAAACTTTCCGAACTTAAGTAATTTTAATGGGTGATTATTAAGAGATGTTTCCCTGAGCTCTGTGCCTCATACATGCATTGGTAATCTCAGACAATGCAAAACTCCTATGTACTCGTGTAGAAACTAGGTCCCTGTGACGTCACGTGGAGTGGAATCGCATGGGCGCCAATCTGGCCTTTTTCAAATGAAGGTAAAATTGGCCCTTGCCATTCGTCTAAACTGGGATATCTAAAACCAAATAATTTGTATATTATGAATACTCTAATGGTGGGTAAGGAATCGCAATCAATGCATTTCGTTTCGTTGATAAAGGAAACTACCCTGTTCGAAGGCAAAAGAGGTGTTCACGAATGTGAGATTGCATATGAGAGGATCCTCATGAAAGAGCGTTATGAAGAGGCTAGTAAAAGGCTTTAATCTGATGTGTGTAGCGCTTAAAAGAGCGTAAACGTGGACGATGGGGAATTAGGAGGAGAACAGGGTGCAGGCGTTCGTGATGTGGATGTGGAGGAGACTGAAGAGTGCGAAGTTAACGGGGAAGAAGGAGAGCTAGGAAGTACCATGACAGAGAGACAAGGAAACTCCTTGATGAGATACTTACTCAGAGATAAATAAAATGGTCAAAATGGATAGATTACAAAACGGGAATGGGATCGTAAAAACCCGCACCAGAAGGACGAAATCCGAGGTGGGATGGGGTAGAACCAAAAAGAATGGGCAGAGGGTGAAATACTGTCGATCATATTGTGAACTGAAAATGGAAGAACGACTTGGAAGATGAAACAGGCCACGGTGATTAGTAAAACTCTGCTCTCTTAGTTAGCAGGTAGAATACCTATAAGTATTGTTACCAAATTACTTTCTAATGAAGGAAAATATTACTCAATGCCCCAAAGGGAGTGGTGTGTTTAGAGATAATATGCCGAGGAAGTGCTCTAAATGATAAATAAGACGAGGAAATTTGATAAATACGCGGAGGGGTTAAATGATGAGGATAGAACGTTTACTGAAGTGCAAGAGGCGAAGACTGCGATATTAGATGTAATGTGAACGAGAAAAGGTTGGGAAGGAAAGTTGGCCCAAGTGGCTATCCCATTTCTGGGCCCTTAACGACCATTAAAATTTCCGCAAAGTTACGCCCAATAAAATCAGATATAAATCAAAGAAATTTTCGAACGAGCCGTTCAATCTAATGGAAAAACGCATTCTTGGAAAAGTGAGATAACTGAGGTATTCGTAAAGTTGCACAAAATTTATCACCTCGTTAAAGCGCGTCGCCCTTATCACGGCGTCATCGATGGCCATAAATCTGGAAAAGGAACCTGATTATGCTGAGATTAGCGATATGCACCGTATCCAGCCAGTAAATCTTCAGGAGCTATCCGAAGATTTTGGTGATTCAATATTTTTCAGAGATTTGACTTTTTCTCCTATAGTGCCCACGGTAAAAAAATATTAAATTATCTGTCTTTAGTCAGCAAGCATCGATGTGTATATTAGCAAGTGCCGCTAAAGTCACATGATGACCCTTGCGTAACAACAATATATAATGATAAAAATACACAATACTAAAAATATATTACAATAAAAACAATAATAACATTATCAATAAATGAAATCATGAGGAAACCGGGGTAGAAAATTTTGAGGCAAACATTCTAGTCGACGCAGTATTATACAATATCGAGTCTAGAATTTTGTTCTTATAGTTGAGTTTCCGTCAATGGCGGATAATACCAAGTACTTCGTTTTTAGAAAAAGATTTTGAGAAATTAAAGCAAAAAAAAATATCCGTACACAAAAAAGTATCTTTTGTCACACGTAATGTTATAGCGTAATAATCTGTACCATTATGTTGAAATTTATAGCATATTCAGAATATGCCTATTAAATAATAATAATATTAATAATAATAATATCATAATATGATATTCATAGCAGAATTATTATTCATATCTTGGCAAGAATAACGATTCTGCTCATGGATGTCACTTTTATGTGCTATACATGTCATTTTCTGAGCTCAAAATGTTAATCTTGGGTTAAAATATTTGTTTACGCTTCATGACAAAATTATTTCTTTCATGATTTCCAGAGTGTGAGTCGCTTTCAATTCGTGATTTCATTTTGCCACAGAGAAGATATTCGCACGAAAAATGTCTCTCGTTTAGGGGAATAAAAAGTGATATTTCACTCTTAAAAAACACAACTGATTCAGAAAAGGGAAGCCAAAGTTCGGAGCGATAGAACTTTATAACTTTTTCATCGAAATCCGCAGCTTTTTGGGAAACAAAAAGATCGTGTGATCCGAATTGGGAGATATGGATATTTTCGTCCCTTTTTACGACGCGTGCGCTATATTAAGGTCGGATGGAAGGCAGAGATGGAAGTATCGGAACGGAACTTCATTCGGCAAAACAATCAAAAGGGATTCGCAACTGCTACTACAATGGTTTTCCGTCTCCGAAGCGCAAATCAGTTTGGATATTTTGTTGTGCTGTTTCCTCTCTCAGCCCCGGAGTGAATATTTGTTCGCCTTCCCATGATGCCCCTGGAAACTTTGGAAGCCTATCATTCATTAGTCCACCAGCGGTGAAAGAGCGCGATTCGTCTCGTATCGCCACACACGACCTCGACGAAAACAGAATGAAACGAGAGCTGCGAGTAAATATTCCTTTTCCCAATAATTCTCTCTCTCCTACTGTGTACGAGACAGCCGGCACGAATATCCTAGCGATGAATCGGGCGGAGTTAACAAAAGGATACCTAAGAGTCAGAATTGTCTCGTTAACTGGGATTTAAGCATTGCGCCTCGCAGGATTAACGATCAACATAGGTAAACACACGCATTTTCTCCATCCGTCTCAGTGTTTTACCTGAGAACTATCGCAATAGCTCGAGCTCAATCGCTTATTGCATAGCAAGAGGAAAAGAAGAGAAAAAATTTCATCATCAACACTACGAGTAAGCTCTGCAATTAAACTCACAGAAAAAGGCGAAAAGTTTGTGGCTTTCCAATTGATAGAATTCGGATTCCGAGTTAACCTACCTTAAAAACTTGTCAGGCCACCATTGAGCTTAAACCATTTTGATTTTTGTTTTATTTTCAAACTACCGAATGCAGCTCATATTGAGCCATTTTATATCGGGGTATTCAACAAATTTAACAAGTAAACGTACACGAATATCCATGCCCTGGATAGGGGAAACTACCGAGGCGGGACTCGAACCCGCGATCTCTTGTTTGGCAGGCGAGGACGTTACCCCGCCGCCACCGAGGCCGGCATGCCATAAATTTTATTAAAAAAAAACTTATTTACTTTATTTATGGAGGAGGATATTTCAATCTGTAAGATCAGTTGGTAGCTTCCCGAAATATCCTTCATTGCAGAAAATTAAATAATACTAGTAATGAGACGATAATGAAGACCGTCATGAAGATCAACATATAAATTATTTTTCAAAAAAGGCATGATTTAAAACAGAAAACCAAAATTAATCAAAAAGAATTTCACATAAGTTACAATCATTTCTCTAAAAGAAACTCCATTATACATTTATCACTCCATTAATTCATTTGCTGTGAATAATTAACACAGCGAATTGTCAAAAGAGAATCAATATATAATATTAAAAAGTTATTTCACATAAATTCACTTCGTCTTAACAGTATTTCATTCTCTTCTACAAATATAAGGCATATAAAAAGTCGCCAAAAGAGAAGCCATAACATTGTTAGATAGAAAAAAAAATACTAAGAGATATTTTTGATTCAAAGACAGCTCTCTGGAAGTTAAGATTTTTTTCCAAATACAGTGTGCTGTGTCTTGCAAGGACTGTTTGGCAGGAGTTGCGTAGATATCTCAGTTATCAGTGATTAATTCCTATATCCAGGGATAGATTTGGAATTTAAGGAAAAGAAGAGCTCGTACGAGTATTTTTCTTGCCCGCCCCTTGCTATACTGGGGCGGTCAATGTGAATGTCGCGAATCGTTAAGCCACCCGCTGCCGGTGTCGTTTTTTACGTGCCGTTGCTTCGCCTGTGCCTTCAAAGTCATTCCTTTTTACCTCCGTTTCACATCCACTCGACCCCATCTTTTTTATTCCCAGACCTCGCTTTGTCTAAGTAGGTTCCACTAATGCCATTCCACCGAGCAGTTCCCCGCTCAACTTGAACGGTCCGTGAAATATCTCAACAGTATTGCGCCCGACTGCATCCGTATCCACCGGCATACCTGTATTTTCTCAGGCACTTAAACCTAAAGCCTTAAAACCGGTTCATTCCACAAAAATTAGCAATTAATTTTTGTTGTTATATGTAATTTTCAGTTTTGTTCTATGTACACTTCTTTGTCGCTGATTTTTTGTCCTCAAACCTATTTATTTATGTTCTCTTAGCAACAATACCTTCTTATGTGATGTACATACTTTAAATGAAGTATAAATTGATCTGAGTTGAGGTCTTATCGTTCATTTACGCTGTAACCAGTGTCTTTTAGCGGGAATATAAGTTCACGCTAAGAAACTAACAGTTCTAACTCAGCGCTCATCGAAAAAGTAGCACCAGAGCTTTGGGGCGTTTATAAAAAATACTTGATGCATGTGCATGACGCAACCTATCATTCTTCTGCAGAACTAATAACAGCAAGCTGCCGCACACAAGGTAATGAAATTGAGTTAGCTTGTTTCTTAACCATATACCTAAATGAATTAGCTTGAGTTTACTTCACCATTCCATTTAATATCACGCCAGTTTTCATCCCGAGACGTTTTAATGCTTTAACAAACAACACACGGATGAGAAGCGTAGCTTTAAAAAATAATACGAAACTCCACATTTTCACGATAAATTTCCCGTACTTTAAAAGTCGACTAAAGCACCTTCACGCTATTTTTTCCCGTTAATTAGGTCACGCTCCACGCCTATTATTCCAACGAATGCCGCCATTGACATAAGTGTATGACGTACAGTAATCTCCCACTTAGTGCTCCCACACTACGGGAAATTTAACGCAAATTATTTCTTTAAACCAGCCACAAGAGTTCCATTTGAGAACGTGAAGTGTGACTTTTTCCGGGAATTTTAGTCCACCTTCGGTAATCTTCTTTTTCTCCCACGCTAACGTTTTCCCCTTTTCATTATCATTTTTAAGGTAAAATATTTTACGTCACAATTAATTACGCATTTCAACCACCACTGTGGTTAAAAGTTTTCTACCGGTTCAGGTATGTTTGCACCGAGCATCTTGCAAATCGCCACGACCCGTCTCCTCTCTGATAATGAATTGACGCTTCACTCACCAGTAAGACCTATTTCCTTTCATTATACCCGTAGTCCTCATTTTTTTTCTTTCCCTTTCCCCCTTACATTGATAGTATTCCTCCCTTGCTTTTAAGCAAACCCTCCTCGTTCAATACTCTCTCCTACCTCCAATCAAAAATTCCATCTCCTCCGTTCCTCTGCGTGAACTTCTCCTTCTCCATTCTTCTCCTTACCCACTACCAGAAAGTATTTGGTCATTTCTAGTCCTCCCTCCGAAGATCCCATGTTTCCGCATCGAAAAACGCTACAATCCAGATTAGATTTGACAATAACAAAAATTTGACAGCAAATAAAAAAAACATTTGACAATAATTTGTCCGTGAAATGGTCTGAACGTGGTGGCCGAGTTCGTCTATTAACTCTTTCCTGCTAATAAACACCGTCTTCTCTAAATTAACTTTCTCTTCCTAATATCATGATTGCAACATTTTTACTTGTAAAATGAAATGCAATTTTTCAAGCGAGTGGAACAAGAACTTGGAGCGACCGATTGAAAGTGGTGATTTAAAAATGATGGGATATTCCGACCGCGGACCTGATTAATAAAACTGATGGCGGCATTCGCTAATAAGACTGATTGCATGCTTGTCTTTCTCCATTTCTATTTTATTTTTTCTTTACCCATTCTTCACAAAATATTTTCTTCGTCTTATCGAACTCTAACCTTGCATAGATTGGAGGAAGAGTTCTCGGGTCTCCAACCGGGTCCGTGGGTTTTTCAGCACCGACGTTTCGAGGGCGAAGTCCGCCATCGTCTTCAGGGTGAATCTCGAGAACTCTTCCTCCAGTCCATTCGCCGGAAAACCCTAGATCCATCATTCTTGCAGAGATTGTCTCTGCAGAGAGCATGTCAATTACTCACGGCAAGCAAGTTTTACTTTACCATGAAAGTGTTGCATTGTGTGTATGTATTGCACTCTAGGATTGCATGTTACGATGCACGCTTAGCGGGAGCTTACACTGTCAGCACGCATTATCTTCTATAGTATTTCTAATGTACAGACACCTTTTTCTCAACTTGTGCGCAACCAAACTCTACAAATAAGGTACCAAAATGCACATAATTTATTAGAAAACATGCGACGGAATATCTTACTTCCTAAATATTGCTATTGTTTTCTAAAATTGGTTGTTAAATAATAAAAAATCGGTAAATATTCCTGACGTTAACGGCGCACAAACTGATACATTTGTTCATTTGCAACAATATCTCGCATTCTTTAAATAACTTTTATCAAAATGCGGCTGATTCCACATTCAAATCTCCTGTTGATACGTAAGTATGAGTCATCATGTGTGTTTAACAGATGATAGTGTAATTACTTCCAATGTTGCATTCAAAGAGGTCCTCTGACCTCAATTTGTACATGAACATTCCAATTAAATTTGTACATAAAACCCTGCCTTTTTGTCTACATTTTAAAATTGGAAACGCGCCTATCCCACTGTGGACCTGCATTGAAAAGAGCGGGGGAAGCCCGCTGGGAGCGGGCGCAGCACGCTCGTTTTATATTACTGTGCATTTGTTATAACCACGTAGATTGCCTGTTGTGGGTAACCTGCTAATGTTTGGTCACCTCCTGCCAAGCGCACTATATAGTGGTCGCTAGAAGGGTGTTACTCATGCATAGATGGAGATAGGCTGAGCAGTGCATTCGCTGAGAGCTCAAACGATGATGGCTCGAGAAGATGGAGTTAAAGAGGCGAGGGCACTCAACGTGCTGTCAGGGGCACGTGGTGATGTCGTCCGCTCGCCCCAGAGGATCTCTTAATATATACACGGGGACAAATGCTGCTTCTTCTTTTTTCTTTGTAGAGGGTCGCTGCAGCAGGCTGAATGGGATAAAGGGACATGGGTGTTCGGTGGTTGCTGGTGGAGCATAGTTGGAAGAAAGCGGTCAAAACTGGAGAGTAAGAAGGACGACACAAGACTACTTTTGATTTGGGATCATCAGCTTTCTTTGCTTGCTCTCTGACACTCTCTCGATATTTCACAATGAAATTCAATACTTTATCCGAATCCTTCCGCACCGGTCCTCACTTATTATTGCTAATTTTAAAGGAAAACTTAGGTAATATTTGCTTATACCTTAAGAATATAAATTTACAACTGAGAGAATGCGAGTGATATTCCAATTAATGCAACCATTTCTCCAGCACAGTTGCGAAATTGCGTCACCCGAATTTGAATACCAATATCTCAAAGACTGCTCCTTCAATAAAAAAAATTACATGATGTTAATGTTCTCATAATTCTGCGTACTGTTGACTCCATTTTATTTTGATAAATAGTTCAGTATGCGCTCGGAAACGGAATTTAGCGCATTTTTCCAGTTGAAGCATCGCTTACACGGTTTTGAGGCAAAAAAAAAGATTGAGATTTCAAAATTTCCTGTAGGTACACACGTTATAGATTAAGGCTTGCCTTGATATTATAAAACTTCGCATGACTTTTGTGAAGTTTTATGTTATTAGGGTAATTCAGTGTTATAGTATTTCAGTATTTGATGGATGAAATCGCTGTCTTCTTGCTTCAGAGGTTGTACAGCCACTCATCACGAAGGAGGATTCTCAAGGAACAGAGAGACAAGAATATATCCCGCGGAAGGAGAGATGAAGCCAGAGGAAGTCGCCGAAGCGTCTGACCGAGAGAAAGGGACAGCGGCGGCCATCGTCCATTCAATTTACAGCCTATTTGTGATCCCATCCACGCCGTGCCTCAATGACGGCGGCGTGCGCCCTGATTTACAACGGCTGCGACTCGACACCGCGAATGACGCACTGCCCAACAGCGCCACAATATTTGCCGACGCCTCTCTCTCTCCCAGAGCTGTAGCAGCTACGGTTTCCCCAGTGAGCATCAGGAGAAGGTACGATATAAGTCGTGCAGGGCGTATAAGAGATCCGATTCCAGGATTCCCACTCTAACTAAATTATAAAATTCACGGTTTTTTCCAGGTTTTCACGGTCTAAATTGCGTCAAGTTCACGGTCTGTTTGATAAGCCATTTTAGAAAGAAATATTGATCACATAAAAATCACTGGCCGCACGTTAACTAAAAAAATAGCAAACGCGATAAACGCCGGGAATGCAAAACGCAGCAATGAAAGTGCTCTTATGACGTCGCCTATCGTTAGCAAAATTTAGGGCCGGCTAAAGGTTGTGAGTGAGAAAATGGAGGATGACAGGGAAGTGAAGAGGTGTCTGATTTCTCGCCAGGGTTAATGATCACTTTGGTTAAAGGTCTTCCAATCACAGCCTTAAGGTCCGTGTGTCGTCATGACACACGGACCAATGTTTGCGCTTCGAATATACGCGTGCAGATAAATGCAAGGACAGTGTCTGCGAGTGACTGACCTATATTTCTTTTGATCCGTCAATCGTAGATCTAAAATCAAGTTTGAGAAGTTTTTAACGTTTCATGACGAATTCATTCACGGCTTATTCACGGTTTTAAGGTTTTTTACGGTTGAGGGGGAACCCTGGATTCAGAAAGACAATCTGTGAACTTAATAAAATACAAAAAAAAGCTGCGCGATTCGTGAACAGAAAGCGTTGCATAGATGTAAAACGACTTAAGTTGGGAGCCGCTAGAGACTCGGAGGCTGCGCGCAAAGCTTAAATTGCTGGAGAATTAATTGAGTAAGAATGAGCGATTGAGAACGGATATCTTTCAGAGCGACACGAAGGACATCATATAAGAACCATATTCATATTAGAACCCCACTACACTTCCAGATCCCACAGAAACGATAAATTAAGAGGGATATTGTACCGAAAGGATAAGCGTGGGAATTCGTTTTTCCCCTCCACAATGAAAAATTATAAAGCACTAGCCGTTTTCTGGGGCTATATAGCAGTACAATATCATTTACGGCAGGATTAACTCCAAAAATGGACCAAAAAATTTCGAAAACTGTCAATATCAGGAATTATGGTGCGATGAAGCAGTCTGGATTCAGCTCAACATATTGTTTCAGGAACTAATGTTAGGCGCGCGTGATGCGTAATTACCCAAAAACGGAAATGGTGGAAAATTATCGAAGAGTGTAACCACTAAAAAAGTAAATAAAAAATGGACGTCGTGATCCATTGTGCCAGCGTGAAACATCTTCAGGAGGCAAAACGAATGTCGAGAAAAAACTGCGAAACATAATTGGGAAGCAAAATGCAAAATTAAGTTCCCGACCCAAGCGATCTTTGAACTCATTCAACATTCTCCGGAACATTCAAGTAGCCTTCGAAAAGAAAAGAGACTACGAGAGAGAGAGAGAAAAAGAACGTTCTCTCCTCAAACTGCGTTGAAGAATTCAAAGAGCTTCCGTTATTCACGAGGATCTGGCAAAGAAAGGAAGGAGTCTGGGAGGAAAAAGGCAGCCTCCCCATTCAGACACAGTCAGTCCATCTTTTTTTCATCGGAAGAGAGAATAGCTGGCTGGTGGCAGTTGGCTACTCCGTGGAAAGCGTTTCGGAGGCACTCCACTCCGGGAAGGTGGGACAAGAGTTAAAATCCAAGTTTGGGCCATACTCGGGACAAAATCAAGAGGGGACCCTTATTTAGGGCCAAACTTTTCAAAGGAAACTGCTAACATCGGACAAGGCTTTATCTTCAAATTACACTTAACTTAGGAAAACTAGTGGCAGCAGTAGATGAGATAATAAACTAAACGCAAATTTGAGGGAGCCTAATACGATTGCATTTTAGGATTTTTTATTTTCCCTTTCTAGATTTGGCATATTCATAAAATTCAGCCCAAAAGACTTCATAAATGTTCGCCGTAACCTAATCAGAATAAACTTTAATTTAACAGATTTATCAATTCTTTTTGTCAATTTTTGAAAAAAAATTAAACAATGGCATCAATATGTCTTCTTCCTTGAATTTAATCATGAATCTATCTCATAACACAGCCTATATCAAAAAATAGCTTCGTCTATTCACAAAATATAACACTTAAAACTAAATGTATCTTACTCACATAAATAAAAGAGATAGATCATCGGCCCCAAATACGTATTTACCTGAAAAGAAAATAAAAATATTTCAGTTTACTATGAAATTAACAAAATGTATGAATCTGGCGATAGTAATAGACAGTCACAAATGTATAAATATCGGTTTCAATGTAAGTTTTTATGCGCTGTGTCTCAGCCTTCTCAAAAGTAGAGCAGAGGTGGAGAGAAAATACAATTGCTTCGGATCCTCAAACTTTACGATCTTCTATTGTGTTAAAGTTGTTGTAGAGCAGAAGATAATTGCAGAATCTATTCTCAGTTCATTCTTTGTGTGTGACGCTTTTTCTGTACTTTCAGAGAATTCATTCAAAGTTGTCTGTTCTCAGAATGAGATCTATTAAAATAATAACTTTTGAATTATTTAAAAATAATCTCAACAATGGATTCCCATGAGTTGCCAAACTACATTTTTTTCCACTCAGCGACGAAGAGTCAATCGGAATTACACGAATGTGTAACTATGAAATCATTCCGAGAATTTTCCTCTTTTCGGATAACCCGACCCAATGATGTCCTTTCTGTATTCACGGATATCAGAGACATTTATTCGCCAAATCCGTCTTCACGCGGCTTAATATATATCTCTTAGTACAAACACTTTGCAAGATACACTTCCGTTTCTCCAAATTCCCCGATCGGATTACTCATATTTTCTCACTCGCCATTACTGTGTGTGCATTTTATTGACGACTCCAGAGAATCACTGACCTCGCCACTCGCTGAATAGGTTTGCTATCCCATGAATGTGAAAAGTCAACATTTACATAACCTATCAAGAACTAGACCCAAAATAATGATAACGCCGCAACTTTTGGTCAATGCAACCAACACCTGCTACCACTCCGCTACATAATTCATCTTCATGTTTAATCGTAACATTTGTCTATTCCTTAGTTGTTAAGGCATTCCACCGAGGTATGTCTGCATTGAGAATTTGCGAATCACTCGATCCGTCTTCCCTTCCATCATAAATATCCCACTTCAATTCACAATAAGGCTTATTCCAGTCGATGGTTTTCGGCTATACTTTGTGGAGTTTGCTGAACATTTCGGATGAATAAAACTCAACTTTGATTTTCCACAGATTTTTCATTAAAACACGACCATGGTTTCGAAGGTTAACTTTAACTACTCGACGTCAACATCAGACCAGAGCGGAAAGGAACGACGAAGTGCTAGACATGGCAGGGTGAGGAGAGGAAACTTCTGGAGGGGTCAAGATAAGTAGGTGCAATTAGTTACTTAGGTAGGCAGTATACAGGGTGTCCCATTTATCTTGACCACCCGAAATAACTTTTTGTCCACATGTAAATTCAAAAATGTGTCAAGCAAATGTTCATTAGCCGTCAGGGGGACATTAATCAGCACGACTGCCTTCCTTATAGCTTAGACCATATTGGTTGTCATTTGTTTGCTGCTAACTCCAGTAAGTGGACGAGTTTCTTATGTTTTCTTAACGTTGTGTTTATGCTAATGGTCACTGTGTTCCATTTTTGAATAAGCCTTTAGCAGAGGAAATGAATTGCCGAATAAAAAATATAGGGTGCCATTCAAAAAAGACATACCGCTGTTCATAGCTTTGTAATTAACAAAGTTACAAGGAAGGCAATCATGCTGATTAATGTCCTCCTGACGGCTAATGAACATTTGCTTGACACATTTTTGAATTTGCATTTGGACAAAAAATTGTTTCGGGTGGTCAAGATAAATGGGACACCCTGTAGTAAGGAACAGTTGAAAAGCAATTCCATTGATAACAGGGTCTGCATGGAGCGATTGTTGAGCGGAGAGGGGATGATAAAAACAGTGTTGAGGGGATAATATGAAGTAGGCTGGAAAAGAGGAGGAACGTATAGAATTAAAGGGAGTAGACCTCAAAATGAAATGAACAAGAAGAAATAAAGAGTAGAACTGGGACAGACTGGGGTGATGCACCATATAAATCAACCGTAACCCGTTAAAAATGCCATGAATGAACAATAGGTACATAACTGTTAATATAAACATAAATGACAGAATTGATATGGATAAATATATTTGTGCAAAGCTTCGGATAACTGTAAATGTAAATATTTATGACAGAATTGACATGGATGAAGATATTTTCGTAAAGCTTCTTCTGATATTTTGAATGCATACAAAGGCACAGTTGAAAAGCCATTTAATTGACCGCGAGCTTAAACATTAATGTGGCTAATGATTGGAAAAAAAGCCTAAAACAATGATTGTCAGCAAAAGAAATATAATCAACATCGGTAATCCTTTTCCTTTAAATTAAATTCATGAGGACAACTTTGATAATAAATAGGTTTAAAAATAAAATGTCAAGCGATTGACACGCTCGTCGTATTTGTCCGTCCGTCCGCATTTGCATGCATTTTAATGAAAATATCGGAACCACAGGATTGTGACAGCGACAAACTTCGCTTTAATTCAATTACTGGCTCAAGCACAATTTTTCCACGTCTGCTTTAATTAATTACGGTCAATTGGCCTTATTGTTGGACTTGATGGAATAAATTGAAAATTTATATATATAGTAACACATTCATAATTAAAACTGCAATGAGTTAGGAAAAAATTACAAATTATGGTAATTACTTCATAATTTCATTTCATTTTTTTTCTTTGGTTGGTACAAATGATTGGTCAAAAAAATATTGCCGTAGAAAAACCAGAAAGACGGCTAAAAAAATGCAATTACAACGGGAACAGGCACTAGTCTAAACTGTCATTTACACACATCAAATTTTATTTAAATGGAACAACGCCGCCACGATTTCAGCGGAACACAGAACGCGTGTACGTTTGATTTGAAATTGAACTGCAACGAGAGATGAAAGAGTTACTGAAACACGGAGAAAAACTGGGCTGAAAAAAATGAAGGGTGGTAAAGCGAACGATAAACATAAAAATCCTGAAAGCTCACATGACAAAGACCTCCAGGCTAAAATTCCAATAAGTGGGCTTGGAAATAACCAGAAAAGCGACTTCATGCTCGAAGGGGGTAATCCTGAAGGTATAAAAAAAAAATTCAAATTCTACATGGATAGCTCTGCTAGCGTCGTTGCATAGGGACAGACATTGAAGGATAATAAAAAAATCAACTAAATAAGTAGGTATGCCGGAATCAAAGGAATTACTGATGAGGTACTAGCGAAATGTTGGCAGGTCAACCTACAATCTTCGACTTTAAGGATCATTTAACATTCAATGAGTTTAGTATTTTGGATCAGTCAATTTATCAACGATATATGGCCGGAATCACTGTTCAACAGTTACATTTTCGCTGTTTTAATACATTTCAATTTGAAACTAACTTCCATTCATTGTGAAAAGATAAAAATGACAACACGGTTTGATGACATGGATACAAATGAGTCTTTTTCAGATAACCTCATTTAATAAACAAACACAAACAATCAGTTTAATTAGTTATATAAACAAATGAAACAATATCAAAAATATACTTCAATGAATTACTAAATAATTATCAAGATTTTATTTATTTTGGAAACCTGTTTGACAACCAGCTTAAATACCTATGCTATATAACCTAAGAGCTGTTTCATTTCACCAAACCGTGTCTTTTACATCGACAACTCATCTGATAAAATTAACCAACCAACACTGACCAATAAAAATAACAGGCACAACCAAAACTAACGAATATAATTTATCAACAAAACAAATAAAGCAATGACTTTTTTGACCCAGTGGGGAACCCGTGTGAAATTCGTACATATAATATTTTATTGGCCAGATTTTTTTAATAAAAGTAAACAGTAAACCACTCCATCAATAATTATAAGCCAATGTTTTAGCCTTCACACAATCTTGATATTCGATAGCTGCTTAGCTTCACTAGCAAGTAAACACGAAGCGACCAATAATCGACTGCATGCATAGGTCGCAGTAAAAAAATAATACAATATCGTACCCGACGAAAAACACGCGCACCCATCTGCGGTGACGCCTCTATTTCGACATGAACACTTGACGAGCCCATCGACCAAAGGGACGAATGGAATAAATCCTGGACACCGCCCCCACTGACCCAGATCGGTGGGGTGAACTGGGTCTCTTTTTTTCCCCCTGAATCCACGATATCACGCGTCGGGAACCGGTAAATCGCGCAGGCAGTCCCGGGAATGACTTATACCTACTTCTCCTCGCGAACGTAGATTTCTGGCCGCACTTGCTCACCTAACTGATGTGTTACCATTACGTAAAAAATTACGGCTATCCCTACGAGAGAGTAAGAAGGTGGGACGGAATAACACAAGCCATGGCTCAACTGGATCCGCGATTCGGTACATTACCTCATTTTTTTCGCTCACTTGTTCGATTGAGTCGAGGGAAAGAAATAACCCTATTTAAAGTTACTTAGAAACAAATGAACGGCGTTCGCGATGCATCCGAGTGGAAAGACTACTTTCATGCCCCACAAACGCCATTTACAGAAATCTGTCGAAGAAAACAGACAGGTCTTGCGGAGGAAGACATGTAGTGGGCGGAGACACTTCCTGTCCCTCTTACCGACAAGGAATAACTAGGTTAGAGCGGAGCCCGAGTCGGGGGAAGAATTCCCGCAGGGGGTGATCATCGATATATCAACAATAACAAGATCGAATTGACGAACTTCAATAGGGTGGCTCCCTATTATTTTTTAATTGCCTGAATCGAAAGATTGTTGCTCCTGGAGTGCGTATTTCACGCTTTTAGATTTTTAAATGACGATATCTATTTTTCGCGATTAAACGAAAAGTGAAAATTTTCAAGGGCACGAAAACGCGACGGCCGAGTATGAATGCCGGGAAAACTCCGTGTGACGTCGTTCTGGTTCCCGCTGCCGCAAAGTGAGGTGACCTTGGAGCGAGGCTTTGAGCGCTGATACGACGACGGATGCTAGCAGGTAGGAGAGTACTCTTCTAGCTGGTAGCGCTTGGCTTGAATAAGGATTATTAATACCTTATCAAACAAGGAAAACTTTCCGACCTTAGCAAGTTTTAATAGGTGATTATTAAGATATGTTTCCCTGAGCTCTGTGCCTCATGCATGCATTGGTAGTCTCAGACGATGTAAAACTCCTATCTAATCGTATAGAAACTAGGTCCCTGTGACGTCACGTGGAGTGGCATCGCATGGCCGCCAATCTGGTCTTTTTCAAATGAGGATAAAATTGACTATTGCCATTCGTCTGAACTGGGATTTGTAAAACCAAATAATTTGTATATTATGAATACTCTAATGGTGGGTAACGAATCGCAATCAATGCATTTCGTTTTCTTTGATGAAGGAAAGTACCCTATTCTACTGTCAGCCAGCCTTTTCGTAGTGATGAATATTCTCTTTTACACATTTTCCCATGTAAATCTTTCGGGGCCATCCCTTGCCCTTCTTCCCTTCCACCTTATTTTACCCCTAGTTTTGATTTTTATACAGTTTACATAACTGAGATTTATAAACATCTGACATCACTTGAGAACAATAATCAAAGTGTGACGTCAGCAAGGAATCGACTAGCTTAATATTACTGGTATATGGGACACCAAGGATGCGAAAGTTTTTCAGTTGGTGCGAGGTTGCTATTACCTAGTTAGAAATACGAGCTATGTGTCGGTCCCAGGTAATTGCTTTGTTGATATTACGGCCGCAGTAGCGTGTTGAATTTATACATGTTTATCTTGAATCTTAGACATTGATTCCAAGTTTACAGATTTTTAAGATCTTAGCACTGCCTACTTATGCTCTATATTTTCTGTAAAATTTAAATTTTGCGAATTAACTGATGTCCAATTACATACAGCAGATTCTAGTGATTGCATTGGAGATATCTAGGTGACATGCATTTGACCACCCGCATCAATCTTTATCACCGTCGATATATGAACCCATGCCCTAGGGACGGAAATTCATCTCAATATCATACGCATCGATCCAATTCCAGGACGCAGAGAAAATGACAGTATAAATGGATGTTTGCATCATAATGCAAGATGGTTTGACAAAATCAATCACTGAATGACAAGTGGAACTGCAGTGGCGCCGACTCCATGGGGCCTGAGGGGGCCCGAACCCCCTCAAAAAATCGTTATGGGGGTGTGGAAAAAATGTGTAAGGCTTGTCGATTTTCGGAGTGTCCAGATATCGAGATTGGAGTTATCAGGGTTCTAATGTTGATCATATGACTCTTCTAAAATTCTCAAAAAACTTCAAACTCACTACTTATAAAATTTCCCGGGGCAAGATCCCCAGGGTGTGGGCCCCCCAATATTTTTTGTAAGTCGGCATGCATGAGTAGAAGGGGATAATGGCGAAGGAAGGTCATGAGCGAGGTACAGCTGATGAAGGAAGTAAAGCAGAAGAAGTATTAATTGGTAAGAGATCAGTCACCAGAAGAACTGAATGGAAACATACGGGTAATTATTCTCCGGATTGCTATCCACTAATATTGCAGCGATAACGATGAGCACATGGTAACCGCAATAGCCATATTATATATCACACACGTATATGCACAAATAGATATTATCACCACTTCCAATCACTCGTTAAAAGTAATATCTGGCAACAATGTAAAAAAATCTATGACTTCTGCGAGTATAAGGCTTCTTACTTAACGACACTATATGGACACCGGTATATTGACTGACGAGGGATGAAATTTGAAATTAAGTCTCAACCAATATACGAAAGCTTTATTCATTTAACCTCTAGCAATGAAAAATACCAATGATTTCTTTGGACTATATTTTTTTTTTGTTCAAGAAATGTATAAGTAAGTAGATTTTAATGACACTGCATGGGAAATTGGTACAAAAAGTAACGTAAGAAGCGACGCAATTGGATCAGATTGCATGAATATTTAAAAAGGGAATCACCTAATTTCGAACTGTTCCCCGGTGGACTTGGCGTCCACTCGTATCCACGATAATGATTTCGGAGCACCGCCAAAAAAAAAAATGGCCGAGGAGCGCAAAATGCCACGGATTCGAAAATATTGCGCCGAATGATATCACTCCACGCCACGATGAAAAACCTTTTGTTGGTTCATCCGTCCCCGGCCGATCCAGACATGGATTATGAATTATTGAAATGAATAGTTGGGGAATTAATAGCAGCTCTCACAGTGATGATTGCAGAGGTCCCTCAAGTCCTTCGACGGCCGATTTAATATCAAATGAGGGTCAGAGTAGGGGTTCCCCAGATTCCGAGGCACTGCGTAATGCATTCGAATTAATAACGGCCAGCAACGGAGAGAAATAAATTAAAGTCAAACCATTTGGGATGATCCCGATGCCCAATCAACAGCTAATTATTCGGCGAAAGTGGATCAAGACGAGGAAAGCCATAAACAGGATTGAGAGCCAGCGAAATATACTCAATCACGACTTCAACTAATAATTGCTGTCCACTGCATTTCCTCTTTTCACATGACAACAGTTCGCCAATGATTGTCGATTGCCGTAGAGTCTGAGAAATAAAGAGACAGCTGTTTTTCCGTTTATTTATCCGTCGCCTACCTCTCTAGAATATTCGCCACCAAAAACGGACGTCCTTTCGCAGATAAGTTAATGACGTCACGGACTCGTGCCGCGCGGGCCATCGTCTCTCACAGTCAGATACACCTTTGACCTCTTCGCATCGACCTCGCGTGGCTCTCTTCCGTTCCCTCTACTGTGAGCGATTCAATGAAAGCCTCACTTGAACGAGAAAATTATGCAGAACACTGATGACGTCACCGACTCATCAGAAGCAGGCGTCGACTTTCGCATGTTCTTATTCTAAAAAAGCGAGAGAAAGGCTGAAAGGGCTAGTTTTTACTCGTCGAAACTTATCCATCGTTTCATCTCCTGAATTCTTTTGATGACTTGTGCTTTTGGGCCATGATGAAAGTCTCCATTTGATTGTGCAATGGAAAAAAACTTGGGTGTCGTCGCCCATGGGAACCTACCCGTAACAATAGTTTACCAGATAAGATTTAAAAAAATATCGAAATGCAACACAATATGGATATTCTTTGTGCGTAATAGCTAAATTCTGCGTCTAAGTAATTTAATATAACTGATGGAATAATGATGCAGAATCTATCCTCTTCTCGTCCACCATGGAATCACTTTCTCGTTCCTATATTTCTCCATCCATCCACTTCACCATCTCCACTCTTCTCTATACCCCAATCTCGAACGCTTAACTTCTTCTAAATACTTGTAATAATTTAAAACATTTTTATTCCTGGCGCCTCGTTGTTAGCGTTTATCACCTTCCAACATTTGTATCACTACCTCGATAGCGATCGTTACAACCACCCTTAATTGCTCCGTCTCCACTGGAATCCCTTAAAAGACCTACACATTGTTCGGAAGAAAACTCTAGACGAATGAGCTCTATGTCATTAAAAGGCTTCCAAATCAATTCCCTTCCATCCTCCAATTTCCTCTTCAAACGATACGATTGGGAAATGCGGAAGGGAACAGCCACGCAGAGGAGAGAGGCACACTATGAAGTGTACACGGAGCAGTGCTCCATGTCGATTGGAGCGCACACGATATCCCAGTCACCGCATCGCACACTTTCACGGGTCAACACCACCGAAGAGGCCGCAGTAATACTCATTCGTAAACATACAGAAAAATGGGCCAGAAAAAAGAAACATTGTATTCCATGGACGTTATAAAATTCTTAATTTTCCCCTGCCTCATACTGAGGTCGAAAATACGTCCCTCTAACGTTAAAAAAGGAAGAAAATATTCAACTAGAAGGAGAGAGAAATGCCAAAGAAGGAGACGTATGAACATAGTCTAGTTAACGATTAAAAGTGTTGGCCTGGAGTAAAGCATAACGAAAAGTTAAATAGCAACACCAGATAAATTTACTCTAGACCAGCAAAATTTACTCTTTAATGGTGAAACCAATTTTCAGAAATTAATTCATACAGAATTTTTTCTTTTCATTTTAATGTTTTTATACTTAACCGTAATGGTGCTCGATGAAAAGGGTGATAAAATATGGTGAATAATTATAATCTAAAGACCAAACCGTACCAACCAATGCCATAAGTCATAAAGAAAAAGAAGATCTAGAACCGCGACATATTCTTGCGCTCAATAGAATTTCGTTCGCCATTGACTTTCTGGATTCATTGATTTAAAAGACAACATATAAAACCTTGCTTTATGGGAGGAAATATTTCCCAGATCTCTTTTTCTTTCCTCTTATCTTGTACTAAATTCATTCCTCATGTACCACACATCCAACTCACTAGATCATCACGCCCCAACAGACTAACCCATTATGAGGCTTCTTGGTTAGTCCACTTTTACTTATAGCCCTACTAGAAAAGTTAACTTACTTTTACATACACCACTGAGTAAAAGTCAACTAACCAAGAAACCTGATAAAGGACTAATGCCAAACTAGGAAACTATAAAATTAAGACAGTAAAACAGTGGTGCAATCTGGGTGGACAAATGGCGGCCAGCGATGGACGGAAAAAGAAGGAAATAGTCAGCATAATAGCCTAAAACGAAGAGGAACATTTCTCAAAGAGAGGAGTTCCTTAACAGTTGGGAATATAAGAGTTGAAGTGAGGAATTAAGTCACAAAAACTCACACTTGGAGCAAGCTTCTTTATGGCAGTGAGGCACGAACGATGACAGCAGCGGAGAAATCGAGGCTGGAGGCTTTCGACACGCGGCGTGGTGTTATAGGAGAATGATGACCATAAAATGGATCGACAGTGCGATAAATGTGGAAGTTCTAAGAAGAGAAGTCCTTTGAAAACCTTGGACAGAATAATCGGCCACATAATGAGACATGATGATCCGACGAAAACAATTGTACAAGGAAGGAAGGGAAGAGGGTTGTCTCGGATGATATATAAGGAGCACGTGAAAATCAAAGCATGTGAAACAGAATAATTATGCAAAAGATAAAATATATATCCAAAAAGAGAAATGAATGGAGAAGTGCGTCCAATCGATCTCCAGATTGCTGATTCGTGATGAGTGTATTCACGGGTAAGTGCTTCCCTTGCTTATTCTTTCTCCCCTTGTTTCCTGGAATAAGATGGACGAATGAAGATCACTCGCGTCCACCTGATGCGCTCACGGTAAACACTGACGACGACGGCACATTTCCCACGATGGATCAAAGTCAAGAAACAGTACGTGAATTTTAGACTAATTGCGACTAATACTATTAACACTACTAAACTATTAATATCGGTGTTTGCTGCGTCGTTGCAGGACATTTCGGAGAAAGAATTCAAGGAAAAGTTCTTCCATCGATACACCCCCCCCCCCCCAGACCATTGATCCAATTACGGCGTGATCAACTCCCAGGAAAGACCAAGAAGGAAGCCGATCAAATAAAATTAGCCAGGGCTTCGGGCGAAAAAATATTAGGTACGGCTCGAGGAGAGAGGGCATAAGTAAATGTTTTTCTTTTTCTCGTTTGCGGATATGCTTGACGAAGGGTCGAAGCAATGTTTATCTCGGAATGTTACAAAGCCTGCGGTGCCCACGGATGTTTAGCCACCAGGTTGAGAGGGTTAACGAAAATACAGCCATATACGAATGTTATTCCGCAGGGGTGTTTAAAAATACAGACTGGTGATTGGTTAATGCAGTGTAAGGTTTATTTTTCATCAGAAGTGGTACGGAATGATTCACAGCCATCCATGACGGGGAACGGTGCGGAGAAATGGACAATCAAGAACAAGTGCGACAAAAGACTGTACTACGCATTCTAGATGCGGGCGTGGAGAAGAATGGAGAAGGTGAAATGGGCGTAGATGATGATGATCGGCGAAGTGGTCGATATGGTGGGTGAAGAGAGGCAGCTCCAAAGAATTTAAGGACCAATGCAGGCATTAGTATTGGCCATTAAAATAGCAATGCGTATTAATAGCTCTAAAATCTATCGAAAGTTCTTAAAAACAACATCGAAGTCTGGCTGCATTGGCTGTTTTTGTTTGAAAGGCTTTGAGAAGGTGAAGTGGATGGAGAGGAGGAGGAACGACGAAGTGCTGGACATGGTGGGTGAGGAAAGGCAGCATCTAGGTGTGGTGCGGAGGAGACAGAGGGTGTGGAAGGAGGGAGTACTACGGGGTGAGTACAACCCGGAAAGCAATCGAGGAAGGAATATAATATATAGAATGAAAGGGATCTGGCCTCATTGTGAGTTCCGAGAGAAGTCGAGGAAGAAGTGGCTAACTCACCAAACGCTCCATGTAATCCCACCTTAAGCGGCAAAGTACTTTAATTATGATGATGAAAAATATTTGAGGTCATATCGTTCTATTAATTTTAATAACCAAGGGGCATCATTGCGCACGACGAAGTAAAGTCTACATTTTATTGTACGTAAGAATATTAAAAAATTAAATTTTATCTAAAAATATAAAAATTATTATTCTTACAGTTTTCTACCGATTAAGGTAGGTTTCCATGGATTTCTAAAGAAGTGATCTGGGCGCCTCCCCTTACATCATGCACTTCCCTCTTCAATTCACTGTAAGGCCTAATCCCTTTCAATCTATCTAAAAATCCTATACTTTTCCTTACTTTCCCTCGTTTCCCTAACATTCTACCCTCTAACACAATTTTCAACATCCCCTCCCCGCTAAGTACTCCCTCCATCCATATCTTCTGTCTCCTCCGTATCTCATCTAAAAGCTGCCTCTCCTCGCCAAACATATCCAGCACTTCGTCGTTCCTTTTCCTCTCCGTCCATTTCACCCTCTCCATTCTTCTCCATACCCACGTCTCGAATGCCTCCAATCTTTTCTCGTCGTCTTTCCTCAATGTCCACGTTTCCGCACCGTACAGCGCCAGGTAAACACTTCACTAACCTTTTCTTTAAACTCTTACGTAACGGTCCTCTCAGGAGCTCCTTCCTGTTCATGAACGCCTCCTTTGCTAATACAATTCTCTTCCTAATGCCCTTACTACTGTATCCGTTTTCCTCTAACGTACTGCCTAAATAGTTGAACTGATCAACCTGCTCAAGTTTTTCACCACCCACTTTTATCTGAGGAACTTCTATTTTTACACGTAAGATCGTTGGCGCAGACATCTTTACTCCTATCTTCGGAGTTACAGTGCAATGTGTGGCGATTATTTCTACTAGCAACATCGAATTAAGCAGTTAAATCATGAAAAACGCCTCCCGGTCTCTTTGAGAAAAATACGATCCCATTCCCCGCCATCTGTGCAGAAGAATATCGAGGCAGAAAATCGAGGCCCAAACCGAAACCCGGAAACCATCATCGTCGTAAATGATTCAAAAATCCCATCGAATGGGGATTCTTCGCCCCAATGCACACCGACCGCCCTCCCAACCCTCTCCCCTCCGCTCTCCCAACCACACGAGGAATAAAAAAAAACAGATCACCCACCACTTCGTTCGCCCGCAAGGCCCTGGCCGAATAAATCTCCAACCCACCTCCATTCAAAACTTGCATCATCCTTTGTGGTAAAGAGGAAACTATTCCTTACGCCTCACCTACCATTCCAAATGATTCTCCAGAACCCCTTCAAACATCTGCGTCCCAGGTTATTACCAAAGGTATTCTATTGGTTAAGGCAGGTAGGTATACATTTAACAATCAGAGAATCATCCAGCAATGTCTTCTCCACTCCCTAATTGGACTTTCATGTTCAATTTCCAGTAAGGGCCAATCCCTCTCATTTTATATAAAAATACCCAATCCATTTCCCACCCTTTACCCTCTTGCCAAGAAATATTCACAGTAACAAGTTTATTAACATCCAATCCCTGTGTAAAACTCGATCCATCCACACCTAAAATGTAGCGGAGGAGATTTGAACGGAATATCCACACCTTGGCAATCCCTAACTCTGGCCTTGGCTTCCAACCTTCCTTGTGGAAAACAGAGATACATTCCTCACTCCTCCAGTTTCTTTCCAAAATATTTTCCTAAACCCCTCATCTGCGTCCTACTAGGTAGTAGGTTACCATTATAATTATTCTACCGGTTCCGGTAGCAGTTTTACATGGATCATTTTGCGAATCAGCCCGACTTTTCCCACCCGTAATTGAACTTCCCTCTTCTATTCCCAGAAAGGACTTTTCAATGCCAGTCTTATTTTCTTCTTTTTCGGATGTTTCCGATAAGTATCCATAGGGGTTTTGCATGATGACGACCACGAGGACATAGGCGTTATGGCGAGACCCGCCCACAAGGCCCAGGGCTCATTCGATGAATATCCGAGGATCATTTGATTAAACTCCATGTTTTCAGGGAAGAGATAGCTGGTAGAGTTTCCCACGTTCATTCCAACAGTTCTATTTTTACTTGCCACCATCATGAGGACCACCTTTCGTCGTCTGACACCTACCCTTCGACCTATTGAACCCTACTGTGAGTAATAGATTACTCTCGCTATTAGGTATCATTGCAAACCTTTCCACTGCGACATGGCTACAGCACCAGGAAACGGTGTGTCATGAACTCAGAGGAAAAATAAGCGTCAGATCATTGAGACCATGACAACGACGCCTATAAAAAAACCAGGGTGGGTGCATGTGTTTCATTATAGCGTGGAAAATCACCTGAAAAAATGATTTTCTTAAATCTCCATATTAGAAATACCTTTCAAATGCATTCCTCATATCAGTATCATGTCGATGGCTATTCTAACAACACGTATCTCAAAAATAGCAACTTTTCAGACGAGCAAAAAACGATTATTTTTTTACTTGTGCACTGAAATAAAAAAACCAAAAGTTAAAAAAACTGAAAAAGAAGCATTCATTTGCGAACCAAGGGCTGTTTTTGTTTGTATTATATTTTTTAATGTTATTACACTTTGTTTAGGATACCTGTCTCAAACCGGCCGAATTTGAGATACGTGTTGTTAGAACTTAGCCATCGATGTATTCCGTTAATTACGTAAAAATAAAAATGAAAACACCTTGCACTGAATTGTTGAGGCCTCAATCTTATACAGTCCCATATCGAGTTAGGAAAAATAACAAACATTGCTTCCTAAAACTTAACATTTTTAATCGCCCAATTTGTTCGATTCAATGCATCATCCTGAGACTCGCACTTAAAATGATAAAGTGCATCGATGATTAAAGGCTAATGTTTTCGAAAGCAAAGTCTGTCATTTTTCCAAACATGAAAACACCTTTCCCTTGTTCCAGATGCAATGCCCACGTTTTTCCGTGCAGTCTTCAAGGGGTTCGATTTTCAAAATTGTGCCGCTCGGCCTAAGGCACATAGATATAGCCCCTTCAAACTCCCACGCATGAAAGCACACACCCACATACACACATGAATGCATTTATCTCACCCCCCCCCACCCCCCCGAACCCCCTTTTCAATCAAAGCCTCCACCGACCCCATTCCCTTTCGTCCAATGAATGAATGAATGAAAAAATATTTCAAAAAATTATTCCATCCCGCCATCACACGGATGTAATCATTCTAATTCCATTACGCACTCTCGCTGCTGACGACGCAAATCCGGATATGAGCGATGGGACCTGATCACTTTTTTTATTTTTTTATCGGCAATCTTTTATTTTGGACGGAATAATAGGGAGGGCCACAGTTGGAACTCAAACAAAATATCTGCTGTGAGGGTTTAGAAAAATTTAAGCCCTTAATTTTCGAACGTCAAAACCACGTGAATGACGAGTTAAAACCAATTTGAGCGGACGAGCAAAATGAAAAACTATGCTCTGCAGGAGTGTTTATGGAGGAAATATCGCTGTTGTCGGTCGGAAACGGAAAATGCATTCCGTTGAATGTTGTATTCATGGCGGTGGGATGAGAAAATTCACGTTTATATATTAGGACAAAATTCTATTTTGGCCATATAATAAAAACCCAGCACATATTTTGGATTTATTTCTCATTTAAGTTTACTATTACAAAATAATAATCGCTCTCCACAACAGGCAACAAGTTTTTATAAAGACGAAAAAGAAACCACGCAAGCTGCGAATACCTCCTCACGCCCTGCAAAATAACTTCCAATAGGGTGGTTTCCTATTACTTTTTTAAATGCCTAAATCGAAAGATTATAACTCCTGAAGTACATATTTCACGCTTTTACATTTTAAAATGACGATGTCTATTTTTAGCGATTAGATAAAAAGTGAAAATTTTCGAGCGCGCGAAAACGCGACGGCCAAGTATGACGGCAAATATTCATAAAATAATGGTGCTCGTGAATGAAAAAATCAATTAGATATTACGTATCGTAAAATCACTAGTTCGGACCATCCGATGACTTAACCGCACATTCTATCAATCGAACCGCTGACGAGCATAATAGATTCGAAATCGAAAGACAATCTATCATTGGAAATATGCATCAATTGATCAGAGCAGACTATTCCGTCTAGTCCATTCCTCAAACTCGCAATCACACCTGCCCCCAGGGATCGCAATCAGATACGTCGAAGACCCTTCTTCCGCGCCAATATCAAAACCGCCACACGTAGAGGGAGAAGCGAGGGTTGGCCCGCCTCCCGACCCCACTGGGCCGAACTGACGCACTCCATCCCACAGGCAAATTCCACGAAGGCCGACTTTGAGTTTCGAGATCCTGGCTGCTTCTCTCTCGGGCCTCTCACGGTAGGAGTCGCCTCGCATCCCCATCACATCAACCCTATCCCAAAGCAGCAACCCCCTCCAACCCTCATCCCCGCTTCTCAATCACTTGGCGCCGCACAATCTCGGAGGCAGCGATAATTCCGCACCCGTCCTTTGTCATCAACCGACGTCTCCACCCCACAACCACTCCCTCCACCATCGCAGAAGGGTCGAAACTAATTCACACCTGCACGGCTTAAGAAGATGTCTCACTCCCGCTAATCCCGTCTGATTCCTATTCATCCACTACAATGCAACCAAGTGTCTTATAAAATATTTAAATAAATAAAAGATCGTAGCACTTTTCCACAGGATTTTTTAATGCGTACAACGCGTTTTGGCTCACTGAGCCATCATCTGGTACAATGGCTCAGTGAGCCGAAACGCGTTGTACGCATTAAAAATTCTTGTGGAAAAGTGCTACTATCTTGTATTTATTTAAATATGTCGAACTTCCACCAATTGAAGTCTGAATCTGTTGTAATTATGTCTTATAAAACCCTATCGAAAATGTTTGGCTTTCTAATTTCGAAGAAAGAGAGGATTGTAAAAGATTTCATGCATTTATTTGACACTGTTAATAAAGGGTGATTGCCAAGGTTGTTTAGAGAGCATACATTTTTATGCTTTCAATGTAAATTGGATACCTAAGTCTACTTGAAATATTTAAAATATGATTATCCACGGGTTCAGCATTCCCAAGGCCAAATGTTAATTACAGTTATACTCTTAGGCGAACATTTAAACCAGTAATTTAATTCCTAAATGTGTTACTTTCGAGGGGGCTCACTTCTTAATAATAATAATGTCGTCTTTATTTCACAAGCGAATTTAGGACTACATAGTCCTCTTTTACAATTAACTTGTTTCACAATCACATACATCCATGCCCTGGATGGTGGTCAAACCACCCAGGCGGGATTCGAACCCGCGACCTCTAGGTTAGCAGTCGGGGACTTTACCCCAGCGCCACCGAGGCCGGCAATAAGTAAAACTGAATGGCCATTTTCCACACAAAGTTTAATTACACAATCGGTTCCAATAAATTTTATGCGCGTCTTGCCAATGTCTTCAGTCCTACATTATAATGGCTCATTCTTGCATCCTGCTTAGGGTTCGTTTTTATTCAGCATTGAGTTGCTCCGAACCTGTCAGGCTTCAAGTTTGCTCTTTAAATCCAGATTACTTTACTTGATTTGTCATTTATATAATGCGTACTGAAAATCTCGGAGTAAAGAAAGCACGTCGAGGATAACACTACTGAGGGAAAATAATTCCCCTCGAATTGCAGGCGAAGTAGCGTATTCGGGAGACCCAGGTTCAAATACCTATCAAGAAAAAATAATGTTCTTCAGTTAAATTTCCGCTCCAAACTAGAATTGGCGGGTGACTCCGTGGAAGGCGCACCGCAGGCCAGTTCGCGGCTATTCCCAAGGATGAGTCGAAGAGAGAAAGGAAGATACAATTTTGGAAGGTATGAGGCGGAAGAAAGGACTTAATGTTATAATAATAATAAAATGCCTTTATTAGGGCGAGGTTGAGACTAAGAAGTACCCACTTCCACCTAACCCCTGGATAGCGTCAATGCAAACATATTAAAAAATGGTAGACAAACGTTTACAATACAAAATACATACAATATACACTATTTGTGAAATGTCATAAATATAAACAACTATACGTGAAAATTTTGTGTAAAAAAGATTGCTGTTTGTGGGAAAAAACATGAGGATAAGGGTGTAGTATCCTTCAGCGAAAAAACCCACAGCAGGAAAACGCCCACACAAGAAGGGGGGCGTGAAAAACCTGCGAAAAGCTACTGAGTGAAAGAAAGAATGTTGGGCAAACGAGGGCGATACGAGGCAGGATGATGCTTGGATAACCTCAGGAGGGCTGGCTGGAATTTCAGTGGTGGTGGGGCGGTGGGTTGTGAGTGAGCAAAGACTTGGTAGGCTATATTGGCCAAATACCTGTAATGAATCCGTCTCCCTTCAAACGCGCCTCGAGGAAAATCTTGCCCGCTCCATCTTGCTCCCCGAATCGTTCGGCTGAGAGCATTTCAGATAGAGGGAGAGGCCATTGCGAGGAATGAGAGCTATGCATCGACAGCAGCGCCCTCTCCGACCATTCCACGGCGATAAACGAACCCATTCCCTGCACTGGCCACCCCTTCTGCTGCCCGCCCGCCCGCTCGCGATATTTCCCTTCTCCATACATTAGTCCCGATTCCCATTCAAAGGCGAACCTCCCACCCCGCAAAGAACTCTCAAATCAGAAAGGTAGGTGTCCGGATGTAAAAAAATAACTGCATGCAACATAAAAATCTGTGCTCGTACGATCATCTCATGCGAGAGAAGATTCAGAATGCCCTGGTCAGACGTCAATAGGCCTTTGCCACAAATTTATTCATTAACAATTGCGATAGAGTTCTCCATTCAGTCGCGACGGGTTTACTGAGATCTGATAATTTTTCAGTGATAATTTACTGGTTTTCATTAGTGGCTGAGTCTCTCAACGAAACGTCGACCTACACTATGCAGACATGACCTGGTTGGAAACCCTAGAAGTTTTCATCTTTGAATATTGTCTCATAAGACAAGGGAAAAGAAATTTATCCTTGTAAGAACGATTATCTTAGGTGCCTAAGTTAATAAATTCTATGGGAAGTGAATGCAATTTTTTGAAATTGTAAGAAGGCAGTGCTGGAAGTGAAGGGAGGTTACCAGATTACTTCTATAGTACTCCATGGAAACCTACCTTAATGTGTAGAATACTATAATAATAATAATTAATGACTGTTACACTGACTTTCGTCACTCAGGTTTATTTTTCTATCATCACTTTTTTCAAAGTTAGCAATGGTATTGAATTTTAATATCGACTGTAATAATATCTTCAATGACATCACTCTCGCATCGCCAAAGGGATGAGACGTAAAAGTGATACGCATGGCATTAAATTTCCATCATTTAAACTAAAAAATAACGTGAGATGAGAGGTAGGGAAATAGTGGAATGGGAAGTGTGGCAGTAGGTTTCGCGGTGAAATTGGTTGGGGTTGAAGACGCGAGAAAGATGGGAAATCAAAGATTTCGGCCAAGTGAAGGGGGCGATGAGTTTGCTGGGCTCGGTGGTGGGGAATTCCTCCAGCGCCGAAGGGGTTTCGTGCGAATGATTGAAGAAGGGGGGGGGCAGAGGGGAGGCGGGCGACATGATTTATTCCTCCCGTGGATAAATGCAAGGTGGAAAGGGGGGGTACCCAACCCCCTGGGCTGTGTGCGCTGGGTGTGGCGCCGGATTAGCCCTTTGTTTGCCTCCAAAGGGGGAGGGAGAGGGAGGGAGGATCCTTTTTATCTTTCCCCGAATGCGGTGAGAAGGGATGGCTACGCGTAATAAGGATCGAGAAAGAAGATAGGCTTGGGAAGGTTCCTTTCAGCATCCAGCATCTGCATTTGATGGCGAACTCGAGAGAGAGAGTGACTCACGGGCAGGCTTCCCTCGGGGGATTTTTATAGGGAAACATCCGACATTTTTAATCCCTCCTTTTTCTCGCATGAATTGTGAATAGTTTAATTATTTGGGGCGCACTCGGGTGGAAAATGGTTACAGTATTGGGGACATAAAGCAGGGAATCGGATTGGAAAAGGATGCGGTTATGAACAGGAAAGTGCCAATGCGAGGGAATTTATATGAGAGCATTAAGAAAAGGCTATTGAAGAGTCTGATCTGGAGTGCAGCCATTTTCAGTAAGGAAAGGTGGACACTTAGGAAGGAAGACGAGAGAAGACTGGAGGCGTATGGGATGTGGGTGTGGATAAGAATGGAGAATGTGAAGTGGACGGAGAGGAGGAGTAACGACGAAGTGCTGGACATGGTGGGTGAGGATTAGCTTCTAAATGAGATGCGGAGGAGACAGAAGGTGTGGATGGAGCGAGTACTTAGCGGGGATGGGATGTTGAAAACAGTGTTAGAGGATAGCGAATCAGCCATGTGTTCGATTTAGACGAATTAAGATAGTGTTTAGAACTGCTACACATTTTCGGGAACTTTTTTCATGGGATAGTTTTTCGCTTTTGGAACAATGATCTCGTAAAGGCGAGATACCTAACAGTTGGTTTTGAACTTACAGATTCACTTCCCAAATTCTTGCTGCGGAGTTTTCTAGAGGAGGAAAATTACGTTATTTGGTAATTTTTCCGCAATTACCAAATTTATAAGGGTTGAAATAAAAGATAGCTGCACTTTTCACAATTATTTAATGCGTACGATGCGTTTTGGCCCACAGAGTCATATTCTGGCACAAGAGAAGGTAAAAAAACTAAATACATTTATTTAATGTTTCTTAAAAATCTTTCAGGAATTTTGGACAATGATTGAATTTAAAGTTTTGAGCATGATCAACATTTCGGTGAATTTATTTAACATCAATAGGCATAATATATAAAACACCACAGGATAATAACACTAGAATTGATAATTAAACAATATATATTATAAAAATATATAAATAATTGATCTCACTTTACTCTAGCTTTTATCATTAATTAACTCTTCGACACGCAACGTTCACATCACTCGAAATGCCTTCATCCCGCTCTACGAGTAACATCAACCCGAAGTTTCCTTCGAACGTCAATATTGGCGACGCAATCTCTGATCCCAACGTAATCCCAAAAGAGTAATCAACCTAGGGAAATTATAAATGCTCCGAACTGGAGCGGAGATACTCCAAAGATTGAGGGTTCAGATCAGATGCCACGCATGGCGCTTTGTCCTGAAATATGTTTGCACTGCGATATGATCTTTGCTGTAGGCACATCGAAAAAAAACACAGCTACAACCCTACCGCCTCACCCAAGTTGTGACAGGGAATTACAAAGTGAACGTATCTAGATTGGGGCCCCTAATTAGATGGTACTATCCTGTAGCATATCAACCGCGGAGCTTGCAAGTTAAGCCATGATATAAGGGGGCGAATACCTATTTTCGGGCACTAATGATTCCAAGCTTTGGAAGCAGAATTGGGTTGGCATAGAGGAGATTTTCGGCACAAACTAAGGGAATCCCAAAATACGTCTACAACTAGAATGGAAATATGCAGCCAAAGTTCCGCATAGCATTTATTTATTATAGCCATTTATACTTCACGGGATAAACGAATTCCCATACTTATCCGTGAGACAAAATATATATCTTGATTCATCATTTTTCTTGTGCCTGGAAATGTAGCAGGGTTCTAATATAATGTTCTTCGTGACGCTCTGAAATATATCTATTTTTAATTGCTCAAGCAATCCTAGCCAAGGCCTCCGAGTCTCTAGCGGCTCCCAGCCTAATTAGTTTTGGAAGAATCACGCCGCTTCCTTTGTATTTACTTCAGTTCACGGATTAATTCTTTCTTCTCCTGATCCCATATGCTTGCTGCATATATCCAAGGCGTGGCCGAAAGAGTGCGAAACAGCACCTTTTATTTTACTATTTCATCCGAAAATCTTCCCACAACACGCTTAGCGACTCTTAGCTTCATATAGATACTGCAATCGATTTCCTGGCCCTTGCCTATTCTGTCAGTAAGAGGAAATGACCGTAAAACATGAGGCGCATAGGAATGACATTTGAATCATTCTTGTTCTATAAACTTGTTGTACAAAAAAATCGTCTCTTACTTTGTGAAAGTTTAAATCTTCATCATACGAAAACAATCGTAAACTGCTCACTAATTTTAAAGTTGACTGGCCCGGGTGGTGGCAACTCAGAGTTACTCTGTACGCGCAATATCTTGTGGCGGCTGCGTATAAAATGGGAACAATGTCAAAGGGGGAGTTGTGAATGAAAAAGTGAGAGGTAAAAAAGGAAGTGTTGAGATAAGGTAAAAAAATGGACTTTGAGGGCGACTAAGTTGTTTTTGGAGTGAGCCACCAGGCAAAGGGAGGGGGCGGGATGATCGGCCGAAGGTGGAGGGAGCAGAGATGAGAGGTGAATGGATGGAGAAAATCATATGGGCATTACTTCAAATGTTTTTACAATTTAAAGTATGAAATTGTTTGAAAAAACTCATCTACTAGGTTTTTTCAGCTAGTTTACGTAAAATTCAATAGCTTAATTGATAAAAATGGATGTTAAAACATAAATACTCGGCAAATTTTGAAGTACCATTTGAATGTATACATACATGGACTTATCAGAACTTGAACACTCACTCATTGTCTTTCTAGCTTTCCCTCCTCTACTCCTCATTTCGCCTACATGTATACCAAACCGCCAAAAGATATTGTGGCTGGAATGCGGCAAATGAACTGCCGAAACTTAAGCCGATATTTAGATGTATGTGAAGTTTAAAATTGTGTTTCATTATGATCTCTCCCGAAGGTCAATCACGGTGACAAAAGAGGAACACGGTAAGCGTACTAGATTCAGATGAAGTGATGCACGGTGCGAACGGATACGTAAAGCGAGTAATGCGTTTTTCCTCAGTACAATTATTATTACAGTATTCTACCGATTAAGGTAGGTTTCTATGGAGTACTAAAGAAGTGATCTGGGAGCCTCCCTTTCCTTCCACGCTATCTTCTTCAATTCACTGTAAGGCCTACTCCCTTTCAACTATCCAAAAATCCTATTCTTTTCCTTCCCCTCCCTCGTTTCCCTAACATTCTACCCTCTAACACCATTTTCAACATCCCCTCCCCGCTAAGTACTCCCTCCATCCATACATTCTGTCTCCTCCGCACCTCACCTAAAGGCTGCCTCTCCTCGCCAACCATATCCAGCACTTCGTCGTTCCGCACCGTAGAGCGCTACACTCCAGATAAAACTCTTCACTAACCTTTTCTTTAAGCTATTGCATAACGATCCTCTCAGAAGCTCCTTCCTGTTCATGAACGCCTCCTTTGCTAATTCAATTCCCTTCCTAATGCCCTTACTACTGTATCCGTTTTCCTCCAACGTACTGCCTAAATAGTTGAACTGCTCTACCTGCGCAAGTTATTCATCACCCACCTTTATCTTAAGCCTCAAATTCCTCGCTCGTGATGCTTTACAAAACCGCATAACCTTAGTTTTCTTGTGATTAATCCTCATCCCATACTCCTCGCATCGCTCGTATAACGCATCCACTAGAGCCTGAAGCCCCCTCGTAGACTGGCTAATCAACGCCTGATCATCCGCGAATCTCACTGATTTGAACATCTTTCTATTTGTAGATGTAGATGTATTTGTATCATACAGAAATAACTTTATAATGGAAAGGAACATGCTGGAAAATAATGGTCGCAAAGGAGAAAACACAAGGAGTAGATCTGTGCGGGAAAATCAGGTTTACGGAAAATGGAAAAATTTTCGACACGAAAATGAGCTCTGCATGCTCATGCGATATAGATATAAAATAATGAGGAAGTGCATCACATAGTTGTTATTCTTCGGCATTTTTTTTAAGCTTAAGAAATAAACTTCACGGCAAGCGGCACTTAAACGAGGATTTTTTACCGAATATTCGTATGAATAAAATATGACGAGCTTTATTTTAAGATAAAAACAAGTTCTCAAATGGGATACGAGTTATATAAATTATACTATAGAGTGATTGAGTATATCACTAGAGTGAGATTAACTATACATGCTTACTCAATGGCCATAGGTACCAGAATCGATTAAATCGATCGAATGAAGAGACGACACCTGCGCTCTATTTTTAAAATAAGACAATTTCTGGGTAATGGAGCGGTGTACACAATTAGTCAAGTAACTGCAGCCAAAAAGGTGGTGCGGAAAATAGCAAACAAGTATTTTGACGAACTGTAAGAAAAAGACAACGAAGCTATTCAAGAAATACTATCATATAGAGACACCTTGAGAGATAAATTTCGAAGACCTGAGCAAATCTTTAACATATAAACAATAAATTAAAACAAATGACGAACGCAAGGGCGTTATACTAATGCGTCAGGGATGAAAAGAAGTCAGAAGACTTCAGTATCTGTTGAAACGAAGACCACACGCCAGGTACCACAATATTTGATGTCACAGATCGTTAATGAAATACGAGTGCATTGCTTTCGGCTGATGAACGAGAGTCAAACTTGGGTTTAATCAGGAGAGACTGTCCCGAGGCGAGAGGTCGATGGAATCCAGGTCGATAGGTCGATGTGTTGCCACCCCCTTACCTTCCCCCCCACCCCTAAAGCCAATTAGCCACAGCCCAATGTTGTTCAGACTGCCGAGCGGAGGAGATCCACTACCAATATACGCAAGCAAAGAGTGATCCACCATCAGCCTAAATAAATGGATGGGCCGGAGGAATGAATGCTCTCGCTGAGTAGCATTAACTTCGATGAGATCAAAGTTCGGTGGGTCTGCGAGAGAAGATGAATCGTCGCCAAGTCCTCAGATCGCACTGAGCATCGCATCCATGTTACGCGCCAACCCTTCCGACACTAAAGCACTCCTGATTGAGATCTTCCCTCTCTCCCCATAACCCACGGCTTGCTCTCACGAGGCGTGATATTAGATTTTGAAGCTCCTCAGTTCGCCGTAACACACACGCCGAAATCTCCACGTCTACCGGTGTAAAATTCATGCTTGTACTCCGGTGCGTAATGATGAAGTGCAAAGCGGAGAGGAAGGTTAAAAATGCTAAGAATAAAGCAGTAGAACGACTCAATACCCCCATACCATGAGGCAAGATAGCCTGATTAAGACAATCGTCGAAGGACAAGCAACGTTGTCTCAATTGATAGGATTAATGGCGTCGCTCGCTAGGATCACTCATTGCATGTTTTTTTTCATAGTTCTAACCTTGCATGTATTTTCTCTAGGAATTACGAACCATACGCAATTTTTTTATGAATAAGCATGTATATTTTTCTAGTATGCGTAATATTTCTTTGATCGTGCGGTGTGCATGTGGCGGTCCTCTTGCATGCTGCATGTTGGTGATTTGTCACCCCCTGCCAAACTCCCTAGATGTGGCTCGCAGGGTATTATGTAGATGTAGACAAGACAAGTGGAGGGGAAGAAATTTAAGGGTGGCCCCGAATGAGTTACGCAAAGCAAGTGATTATTAACCAAGTAAAAGAGGACAATACGTCACCATGAAAAGACTAGTGGATAGAGGAGCGGAGTGGAGAACCCCATTCCTGAAAAACCTAATCATAGATCCGCTAAATGTGCCCTAATCCCTTCTTATATTCCTACTCCCAATCAGCCCCGATAACTGAAGCAATGCCATGACTCATAACTACAATAAAAAGTGAATAAAATATAATATTGAATCCAAATTCTCCAGCAATACCAAGGAGGCAGCCATCTGGCCGATAACTATGGATAAGCAACACAAAAAAGTGAAGAAACGCTTGGTTAATCTGGATGGCTGCATCAAACCAACTTACAATTGTTAACTTACGATGGTGACTCCAAAAAAGATTATGACCCCATCACGGCAACTTGACTTCAGAACACGCTAGCCTCCGAAGATTCTTACGTCAGTACAGCCTCCCATTAACTCGCATCCAAACTACAAATGTTTGAAAGAATTCAGAAGAAAGCATAGTGAGAAGGACAGATTACGACGAAATGAAAGTCTTCCTCATACAGCTCTTCGCCATTCAGCTTCAACGTTACGTGCATGTATAAAAAATCGAGGTTAAATCAATTTATTCATATAATGAACGTTGATTAATAATAAGTTCAAATATTATCTATTCATACTTGATTATACATCACAAATTAGCGTGAAAGAGGTTTTTAAATGCCATATTATGAATAAAAATTCGATACTAAACTCCTTAAATTGAATCAAGAATAATCCAACCTGTATCATTTTTTTAAACAAACATCTGTCCAACAACCAACACAGCAAGAAATTTATTGATAAATTTTAATTTCATAAGAAAGTGAATACTTCTGTAGAACACATTAATTATACTTCTGGATAGGGTTAGCACGGGAAAGAAAACAAAAGCAAAGAATTTTGCGTCTTCATCAGCGACGCGAGGGAGATTTTTACGGACTATTACAGACGAAATAAACTAATCACTTTTATAAAACCACTCCACAACTGTAATTAATGCGCATTCATAGTTTCGAAATTTTCGTCCTCACACTAGATTCCTCATCTTCAAAGAGTTCGAAGGGGATTGAAAAATGCATATTTCGACTAAAAAGTCGACTGCGCACTCTCCGCATTAAATCACGACAGAGACTCAAACTTCATATCAGTATAGTATACAAATCACATTCAATGCAAAATAAGACCCGATTAAGGTATAAAAATGTACTGAAACGTTGTTTAAAAATTTTGAGCTTAATTCTTAAAGATCTACCCTCCAAGACCCTAATCAACGATCAACATTGAGGTCAGGCGAAAGAAAAAAACTCAATTTATCCTAATATAGATTTTAAAAATCGCTGTTCAACAGACACAACACAGTAGGTGTTTAAGCCATCTTCACATGTTTTAACAAATACCTCTCCAAACAGAAACACCACAGGGGTTTAGGGCGAGAAAATGTTATTTCATTTGAAAGAGGGAATATCTCCAGAACACATTAATTACACTGCTGGGCAAGGTTGATGACGGCCATTTCGGCAAGGGAGGGGTGAAGAAGATCTTTGAGCCTTTAGCGTGGGAGGTGATATCGACCAAAGGGGAAGGAGGGGGACGGGGGGGTTTGGGTACAAGGGTTGACCGATGAGGCTGGCGCGGCGCCAAATACAGGCGCCCTCAGCGGAGGGCAGGGAAAACACACGGCCATCAACCAAGTGTCCACGGGTCGCCCTGGGAACCGTCCCTCTCCAAAAGACCCTGTCCGCCATATTCATCACCGCGCTCATCCCCATTCATAAAAAACACACACAGAGCAGCAGCTTTTCCTAACCCTTCCGCGTCCACCACCAACCAACACCACACAGCGCGCGAGGAACGATCTGAAAATTCAGGAAACCCCAACAATCTGTTCTTATTACTATAATTTGGAAGCCGCGCACGGAAGGGGGATCTCGGATGAGCACTCCAACCGTTCCTGCCATCAAAAATTAATGTTACCAACATTTATTTCGTATGGTTGAATAAACAACATACGCGTCAATCATTCTTTAACCAAAACGCGATCAAACGCAAATCTGGATGAAATCAAGGTATTTATTGTTAGTTAGAAATTTCGCATATTTACTATAACCTAATAAATGTTTAATAAACTAATACAAAAATCACTAAAAAACGCTATTATAAAAGATATTCTGCGGGTGAAGGTAGCTTTTCTTGGAGCATTTTGCAAATCGCTTTGATTTTCTCTCATTTCCCAAATTGAATTTCCCTCTTCCGTACACAAAAAGGTCTATTTCTTTTCTTTCAGTCTATAATTTTTACTCACGCCGCGTGCCTAACAGTATTCCCCTACACCCAGCTATTAAAAACTCCTTCCAGTATAGTTCTTGGTCTATCCAATCCCCCTGTCTCCTCCGTTTGTCCTCTAGAAGTAATTTAATTATGATTAATTATTCAATATCACTAAGATTGACATGATTTAGAGGTAGGAATCTTAGAATATCAATTCACCAAGCAAAACCTACTACTGATATTTAGAACTCAATTTAGAGAGCCAACAACCTTAATTCATTCATTAATTGTATGCCAAACCAGAGAAAGAAATTCAAGATGGCAATGAGGAGAGACCGTTGCGATTAAAGAAACGCTCCAAGTAAACTTACCCGGCATTTTACCCATTTCTATTACGTATCGAAGTTACGAAAGAAGGGGATATTTTTTGTAACCACTGGGCAAATAACCGAAGCATGGCTGCTGATCTAAGGGTCCTGGGTTCAAGTCAACGCTAAGCCTTTGGTCAGGCCCACTGAAATTTCTCATCGAGCAAACATCTGATCGACATAAACCATACGGAAAATCATCGGATGAACTTAAGAAGGAGCTGGCTCCCCCCGAGGCTGCACAGCAATTTGAATCTTAAAAAAAAACACCGATTGATTTCAATTCGGAATACAATTCACTTACGGTACTTGATGAGAAAGCTGACACAGGTGAGATTAGCCATCGAAGGTGCAATGTCAATTACCTGAAAAGGGATAAAAACAAAATTAATACCGTCTAAAATAAAAAGAGAGCAGAACTGAATGAATAGATAAGAAAATTTGCTTCCTCCACAATTATGTTCTTTATGAGAAAAGCTAAGTAACCTTAACAAATTATCCCAACAACAAAAACGAGTAAAAAAAGAGTAATTGCTGACTTATACCTAAATTCAAATGGTATAAGAAGGTATTTCATATACAGGACATGCAGGAAGACATAAAGAAGTGAAATTTCAGTTCAATAAATTCTAGTAATGACAAGAGAAAATCAACATTCTTCTCCATAAATTGAAATCAGAATCATGCAAATTAAAATGACCCATTGTTACCGACTACCAAGGAGAATAAGTCCTTAAAATTGGAGTGGATTGATAAATAATGAAGAATCCTTTTGCAAAAAAATATAAGGAATGAGAGGAATGTTGAGAAGAAATGTTTAAAAATTAATCTTAGAGCTTAATGAAACGAGAACTTGCAACAATACGATTGCGCAATCTCACACATTTTGAGATTAATTGTGTGAGACAATTATAATCGCACAGTTTCGTCCAATATTAATTATTTAATGTCCTTAACAATCCAGAGTATTGAATAAAATGTCGAAAAGGATGGATACCCAAGAAAACCCGTTTTCATGGTAAATGCAAAGTGCATCAAAACAAATGCTAGCCGTAGCTATGCAGTAACTAAAGAGTTACGACCCCGTTATGCTTATGGACAAAATATGCATAAAATTGTCTCCCCCGTCACCTCCCCAAGTTACTCAGATTCATCCTGAAATACCCTGTGAATGGTATCCACATTAAATGTTATCTCTGGAAACTGGGGCAATGTTTTCTTTCGAATAGATTATAAAAATGGCAATAGAAAATTAGGTGAGGCCGCATTCCGGAGGCGTGGGCTGAGAGATGTGGGCGGGAACACCTCTCTATTCTTTGGATCCCGGCCCTTAGGGTGCCTTCACAACTCCGCGTTGCGTCGAGAGCTCTGCGTTGCAGATTTTGCCCTTCACAGCTCGTTGCGTTGCGAAAACAAATGAAAGGCAAAAAGCGTCGGCTTCTAAAAATCGACCTGGGAGCATATCGTCTCATGATTTCGATCCAAACGCACAATACATGTGTTGTTTTGTGCATTTTTACGCAATTTCATTTCTTAAAATATTCTTCTTGACTATAAATAGCATTGGAAGTTAATATGGCGACCATAAAGTCGATATTAATGTATTTAGTGATGGCCCTTGCTCATGTATTATTATGACCTTTAAGTTTTATTTCCTAACTCAGAATACACGAAAAATAAAAAATTACATACACTCAGTGAACATGAGTAACGTGGAACTTTATCAGGAATATTTATTTATGATTGCAGTTGTTCAAACAAATTTTCCTAGTCATGTTATCTAACTAGCTTCAGCTGAGCAGATCATGAGGGCGGAATCATTAGATATAAATTGGAATTTAAACGACAGTAGTCACCAACAAGCAGCTTTAACGCTATATTTAGCTTGTGATACCATTTATGGGTATGTGTTGCGCTAATCTATGTTCCTCAGTGGTTGTAATCTAATTTAGGGTTAACATCTCTCTGATGTTTAGGAAAGATACGAAATATCTAAGCTTAATACTTCAAAATAATAGTAAATAATGAAATAAATAGCATTTGCCACTCCCATTATAGCTAATCTTGCATATTTGTATACCTACCCATAAACAAGCACCAATTCGAAATCGTCGGCTTACTGCCGCTTTCACGCAGAGAAAATCCGACAGGTTCAATTTTTCTGCGACGACGCAGCGAGCTGGTGACATGACGTCATCAATCCTCAAAGACGAGCTCTGATTGGCACGCGAGCCGCGGCGTCAACGCCGAACTGTGAAGGCACCCTTACGAGGACAGAAGAGCCTTCGAAGGACGGACCCTAATGAATATAAAGCCCTTCAAGTTGAGGGACTCGACCCGACCCCACCAGGATGCAGCCTCACTGAATTCCCTCTAACCGTAAAAATGCTCTTTATGCGCGTCCGAGTGTCGTTTAAACTTCCCGATGTTCACAAGCCATCCCGCCATAAGCAGGCCACAGGAAATTCTCGTACCTACTACGTCGCCCACCCGAAAGTGGATAGGTCAAAGGTCCCGTCTCCTCGGATTGATTACAATTCATTACCGTTCGCAAAAACGATCCCAAGGGTCTCTCACGCGCCACACACTGCCGCTATTCCCAGGAGTCATACCCTAATTCAGAACGGCTCGTGAAGCTCTCCTGAACATAGCATCGCTCCTCATCACCAGATTTGGCTATGAATGGATTCAAAGCGAGTTAAGCATTTCAAAGCGTTCCTCTTGAATGGGCGCAGAGTCCAGTAAGGCACCCAGGGAGGGCGAAGGGAGTCTTATTTAAGGGCCGCTGCCACAGAATGAGAGAGGCTCGATCCGAAGGGACATGCACACGCGGAGAGGGCTTTAATTAACGACTGCGTATTACGTGCAGTGAGGACGCCACATACACATGTGTTCCTTTTGGTCTTTTCACATGTCCTGCCCCTCACAACACCCCTACAACTGACCCAAACACATTCCCATCGAAGAAATTCTCTTCCTCATACTAACACGCACTGCGCTTTGAGGTGTGGACGCGAGGACCCCGAAGAAGGATGACAATAAAACACGAGGGAGGAGAATGGAGACGGTGAAGTAAGAGAAAAGGATTTCTCGGTGGAGTTCAAGGGAGTTAGGGATTCATAAAGACAATTAAATGGTGATAAAATAATTCTCGTAGTATAGGTCACACATGGGGGATGATTACAAAATAATTTTTAAACTTTTGGGCTCTTACAGCATTCGTTAACACTTTCACATTTTTGAATAAAGCCTTTTTGAATTGTTCCATTAATAAATACACTCGTAATTGAAAGAAATATATTCTAATTACATTCCCAAGAGATTCTTTGGAAAATTGACCTGACCTCGAATTCAAACCAAGCTGCATTCAACAGATATGCATTTTTTTAATTGTGGCGAAAACAGGGTTTTAGGATCTTGGTGAGAGGATAGGTATCCCTCCCTCCGCTGGGGAGATGATTATTAAGATAATTAATTGGGAGATTGGACAGGGCAATTTTAAAATGCACAAATCAAACCGACCTTGAATGGTAAAATACTTCAATAAAATAAGTATGTCCGGTTCTACGAAAAACTACAGCAGTAGATTACCTGCAATGGTCATTTTAAAAAATTCGTATTCCTGGGATAGTTTCACTAAAGGGTCATCACTCTGCTCATCGTAGCCGGATAGGCCCTGGTTACACCTCTGTCTTGACCTCACCTTGACGACCCGAGAGGAATGAGAATGCTCTGCAACGGATGTATTCCGACAAGTGTTCTCACTTCCCCTCAATATCTCTCTCTCTCTCTCTCTCTCATCCACGAGAGCCCGGAATCAGCGAGCGAAGTTTAGCGAAGCGTGAGCACGCACACACGTCTCTGGTTTTGAGATTAATCAAGCGAGCGTAAAATTGGACCCCGACACAAGGACCCAACCCTCCCCCGACACAGGAACAGTTCTTCACCCTCAACATTGCCGTCTCTTTCTCCAAAATGATACACCTTTTTCTTAATCCTGCATCACCATCGTCTTTAAAAAAAACATCCAGGGCCGAACTGATCACCCGAAGTCCAATGCGACGAGGTCAAAGCAGGTGCTGGCAATGAGGTTGGGCTTCAGCACCCTCTGAAAACTGTTCCCTTGTGGCGAATATTCGGAATACATTATTAAATCCATCGCGATACTGGTGGAGAGCCCTAGCCGAGAAAGGGAAACCTATCTTCCCACCAAGAATCCTAAAACCTTGTTTTCGCCACAATTCAAAAAATACATATCTGTTGAATGCAGCTTGGTTTGAATTTTAGGAGGGGGCAGCTGCCCCTCGCTGGGTACGCCCATGGTCGTGCTATCGAATTGTTAACCAGAGTAATGGAAAATTGTATTTTATTCACCGATGGAAGATGCAACAGTTCCACGAATAAAAATTATGTACCTGAACATATGTACATATACTTAAAACAAGTTAACTGGCGGGGAAAATGGTTAAGGATTAGTTGCTTTCGAAGGGGAATACCCCGTCATCATTGTGGGTACCTCTAGGAAAGGAGTTCAGCACATGAAATGATAAACTTTTTGAGGTTAACTAATATATTCATAGAAACAAATTAATAAAGAATATGCTTTCATTTTCCATAGTTAATGGAAAGGTTTCACGAAGTTCAGCCTGCAATCGTCATTTATAGTTCAGCTCATGCGGAAGACTCGATTTGTAAAGAAATCGCATCGCGAGGGAAAGAGGCGAGGGGGCGGAGGAAGAAACAAATGAAGGGCGAAGGATAAGGCATCGAATGAACGCTTTGGCGCGCAATGAGAGGACTGCCGAACCATTACCACCCTCACAAATCGTCGATCGCTTCCCTCAACGGCCACTCCAAACTCTCTCACTCTCTGCTCGCCTCGAACGGAAAAAATACATCGCAACTCCTTCCTCCTTTCCTTGCCTCTCTTGCACTCGAACTTCGAGGCCTCGATTAAAAAGCTCGCCTCGACCGCAGCGCGAAGCATTCTGGGAAGCCCACTCCAAGTCTGCACCTGGTTGAGGACCCAACTTAAGCTTAAGATGGGGCAAGCTATAGGGGAACTTATCCACTGCCCCCATCCACCATCGGCAGTGCGAACACAGATCTGTAATATACTCAACTTCATCATTTATTTCCACTTTTGGAATTCATTGAGTTTCATACTCGTCCAATGAATCAACTAGACTGCCATTTAAAATAATCAAATTTACTATTATTATTGAAGAATCTTGCCTGGATAATTTTGAATAATTATCTCGCTCTGTCTCCCATCCAAAATTGCAGCTCCCTTTTCGCACGAACAATAAGGCCTACTCCCTTTCTTCATATCAATCGATCCTATTCCATTCCTCCCCATTCCGCGATTACTAAACATTCTTCCCTCTATCACGGTAACTAGCACCCCTCCTAGATCCGTACTCGCCCCATCCAAACCCTCCGTCCCTTAGGTACCAAAAGATTTCTCTTCTCGCCCAAATGCACCAAAGCAGTCAATGGACAATGTAATAACTGAATACACATACCTAAAAGCATTACTCACTTTTATCTTTACCAAATCAATAACAGAAATTTACCGATCTTCTTAAATGACAATCCCTAAAGGTATTCCTGGCAACTAATACATAGTTGTCAGTGATAATGTACATGTAGAATGTAAGACAGCCAACAAACTAAAAATTTCAATGTAATTTAGTACGTTAGCTAAGAATCCCATAAAATATGTGGCAGAAAATTTCCTTCTCGTAATAATGTACCGAAACGTTGGCCGAAATTTTTTCCATCAATTCATACAGATGTACACTCGAAGACACTAACAAATACAAACAATACTACGCACCGTTGTATAAATATTATATTATTAAATTATATTATAGTAAACATATAATATGTAGTGTAGTAAAAATTCAAGACGCTAGTAATAATAATATTCAGTCTGAAAACCACGCCACCAAAATTCAGTGCCGTCAAACCCTAAATAAACATCCATCCACACCCCTGTCGCAAGTACAGATTCATTATTCATACTCTCTAGCTGCACTCTTTACAAAAAATAAACTTTCTCCCCCCTCGCCGTTCCTTCAAACTATCACTCACTCGAACTTCTGAGCGGCAAGGGCTCGATTAAAGCACTTCACGTGGCACACACACACACACACACACACACAGAGTACGAATCGAACTTTTTCGGAGTGTCGAGAAATAGCGAAAGAGCAGGGAGACAAGTGGTTGCGGAGGCAAAGAAAAAAAATTAAATGATAAACCTTCCCTCCCAACAAAAAAGAGAAGTCGGAGAACTCTCTCCCCTCCTCTCTCTATCGCAGCAGTCAGGGAGGGTTTCGCGAGAAGGAAAGAAAAGGGGGAAGAAAAAAAACGAAAGACTTGGAGCGAAACAGGAGCAGGCACGTACAATAAGGGGGCACTCGACAGCGGACGAATAAAAAAAATTGGCTTTTGGGTTTTGGGGACGATTGGTGGGTGGGAGGGGAGGGGAAGTTTTTTCGCCATGGAGTTGGTTTTGGAGGGGTTGGTGGAGGGAGGAAGTGGATTCCTATGGGGTGGTGGGCACTACAAGAACCACTAAGCAATGATGGACGAGGGATGGTAGCAATCTGAAAAGTGCACTCACCTGATGCAGACATTTAAAGAATCGCTTACCGATGACTGTCATTATTACAGGTTTTCCATCGCGTAAGACGAAGCATCCCTACCTCTGGAGCTTTCGAGTGTACATCTGTAAGAATTTATTGAAAATTTTTCGGCCAACGTTTCGGTACATTTTCATACCTTCATCAGGTTCTTTTTAAATGAAATTGATTTGTTTGAAGTCATAGCTTTAATTTTAATCCAGCAATGCGCAATACTCAATTTTAACGTTGATAAGTGTCTTGGATTGTAGGTCTTTATTAAGAATCACATACAAAATTTTTGCCCAACGGCTAAGTATATTTTATATCTTCATCAGGGCTTTTTTTCAGAGAATATGATTTGTTTCTTTCAAATATCTTGAAAACATTTATGTATTTAATTCTTTAAGGCCTTCACTACAAGACACTAATCAACGTTAAATACTAAGGTCAAGATAAAGAAAATAAGTATTTCAATATTTCTAGTAGCGCATTGTTGGATCAAAATTAAAGTCACAATCTAAAATATTTCATAGGATAGAAAGTGCACCCTTGCTAACATTCGTATGTATATCACGTTCAAACTAAAATGTGACTCAAAAAACACAGATGAAAAGTTTTCAACTTTCAGAAACAGGCAAATGTCAACAAAGGGTTTCCATGGAGCATTTTGCGAATCACTCATACAGTAGTACCCCATCCCAAAAAATGAACTTCCTTCTTTTATTCCTAATGACGGTTATTCCTTTTCAATCGATTTAGAAATTTAATTCTCTTTCTTACAAGCTAACTAACAATTTTCCCCTTTTACGGTGTTTAACATCCCCTCCCCGTTTAGTACTCGCTCCATCCAAACCCTATGTCTACTCTCTATTCAATGAAATTCCCCTCCTGTGAAACCGATGCGTGAGAGGTAAGGAATTGATTCACAATCACGACTTACTCTTGCATTGAATTTTCGTCATCCAAATCTATGCACAAATTCCGATGTCGTTCATAATAATAGGGTTCATAATAATAGGGTGGTTTCCTATTATTTTTTTATTGCCTAAATCGAAAGATTATTACCCCTGGAGTATGCATTTCACGCTTTTAGCTTCTCGAATGACGATATCTATTTTTCACAATTAAAAGGAAAGTGAAAAATTTCACGCGCGCGAAAACGCGACGGCTAAGTATGACTGCTGGGAAAAGCCCGTGTGACGTCATTCTGGTTCTGACTGCCGCCGTGTGAGGCCACCATGGTGCGAGGCTATGAGCGCCGCTACGATGCAGGCTCCTAGCACGTAGCAGCAGATATCTAGCTGGCTGCTAGCAGATATCTCTTGGCTTAAATAAGAATTATTAATACCCTATCAAACGAAGGAAATTTTCCGACCATAGGCATGTTTTAATAGGTGATTATTAAGAGATGTTTCCCTGAGCCCTGAGCTTCATGCATGCATTGGTAATCTCAGACGATGTAAAACTCCTATCAACTCGTATATAAACTAGTTCCCTGTGACGTCACGTGGAGTGGAATTGCATGGGCGCCAATCTGGCCTTTTCAAATGCGGTTAAAATTGACCGTTGCCATTCGTCTAAACTGGGATTTCTAAAACCAAATAATTTGTGTATCTATGAATACAGTAATGGCGGGTAAGGAATCGCAATCCATGCATTTCGTTTTCTTTGATGGAGGGAACTACCTATTAAAAGCATTTTTCGCGTGCCGTTCGGATCTACTAAACAATGCAAAGGCAGTCGATAACTGGATGAGAGGAAGCTTTTGGAGAAGTGCATTTAGAATAAACGCACGTGATGAAAATTAAATAACCTGTGAGTGTCGATTGCGTTGCTGGGTATTGATTCAAGGTTTTCCCATGATTGAATTTGCCCATAGGCGGATTTAGGGGGGGAGTACGGGGGTTCGTGCCCCCCCCCCAATCCCCAGACGCTTTAGAAACTAATAAAAAGATTTTTAATGCGGTTATCATTACGTCCGTTTTGTTTAGTATATTGTGGAGCCGAAACGGTTGAATTTCATATTAAGAACTTTAATGTTAAAAGAAAGAGAATACTTCGTACAGTATTTGTTGCACCTTATTTTTAACCTCAAATATGAAAATATCGTTTGCCTTGTCCTTTGCCCTACAAAATAATCCTGGATCCACCCCTGCCTTACTCACGCGAAAAAATATTATGGATTTATTACATTGCAGACATAATACCAAGATCCAGTTAACGGTGGATATGAGTTAGATAGGATCTAGGTAGCTAAAAAATACATCCATTATACGGCAATAATTCAGCAATTGAAGAGTCCCTTAGGCATAAAGCGTGAAGAAAAGAATTTCATCAGAATTGTTTAATGATAGGATTTTGAAATTTGAAAGTGAGACGATACAATGTACCTAACCTAAAGAGGAAACAATTAACTTCACGTTATTTCGACCATTACCTTTCGTCAGCAGCTTCCGAACTGCCATGAGGAGCCCCTTGCGCGCATATTACGGCGCCTGGAGACTTGCATTGGTAGGAGACGACAGTTTTCGCGCTATCCGCCCAGCGCGCCTCGCGACAATTCCCCGTGACACCTCGTAAATCAACGAAGGCGGCTCGCACACCAGCATCTGCCGTCGATGGCTTTTAATCCTCTCCCCAACCATATCCGAGAAACTGCGCTTAAAGTGTTTTGCCGCGGCTGAGGGCTCCAAATACGACGCGACTGCACAAAATGACTGGAAACCTATTGCGCTGCTATCTCAGCGCTATACGAGCGGAGTTAGCGGAATTAGTCGGAGGCAAGAGCTTGCAAATGCGATGTCGGTGGAGCAAAAAATTAAATCGCGGATTGGAGGGAATTTATGCTACTGGATACGCATCCACAGGCTTCTCTTGTTTCTTCCTTCCGTTTCAAATCGACACCAATAACTCGAGTGGAAAAAGAAAAATTGAATTCCATAAAATTTGCATTAATTTAGCACATATAAAAATCCTTATAAGCCACGAGAGAAATTAGATATTAATGCCATGTTCTAGAGGTAAAATATTTTTGTAAACAAAAACTGCAATTACCCAAATATTTCAGCCATTTAGACTAGATTTTATTTCTGAATAATTGTCTCCGCTTACTTGACAGCTACAAGCAGGAACTTGTATAGATCTTATGGTACATTGCATATCTGCTGAGGATAAATATGTCTTAATGTCGTAATATCTTTACCCATAGCCATTGCCTCTGAATTTTTCATAACAAATTTTCATTTCAAATAAATGCTGAACTTAAATCAACAATCCAATTTGAAAACAAGTAAATATGAAAAGTAGAAATCCACTCCCAACGTTTGAAATTTACAATTCGGAGAAAATTGCGACCATAATGCCCTTCCGTGAGAAAACAAAATTCTAGGGTAGCAACGAAAATAAGCGAGATTTATACATTCCGAAACAGCGAATTCCATTCCGAGAAATATAAAATACTAATGTAGAGAATTGAACGCTCTTGTTTCTGTCTGCGAGTACAAAAACGGAAACAAATACTGTGCATTTAAGTAACTACGTGAATTCAAGTGTGAATAGAATTGCCATCAAAAAATTGAAAACTGTTCATTTAAATTTTTGATATGGCCATTGCGGGATACAAGTATTGCATCATTGGCTCTAAAACTGGTGAGAATAATTAAAATGGTCTCTCTCCATTAAAATAGTTAGGCACCAAAATTAATAATAGTACAACTCTGAAACTATTTCAATGATGTATTTAATAAAAAAGTATGGCAATATTCCAAAAATTTATTTAATAATGTGCGACGCTTTTCGACCGTCAGGTCATTCTTAAGTACAAAGTATTTTCGAGGACAATGCATTTGCATATTAATTAGAATATCGCCTCCTCTCTTTTTCATTACATTCATTCATGTCATTCCGCTACATCTCGTCAGCCTCAGTTAATTTTCATTCAACGATATCGTTCGAGGATGATGTAAATCTGAGTCAGGTGCATTGATGCTTCATTAGAGACTTGAAACTCATTGGCTAGTTACATTATGATTGCAGGAAGTTACAGGTGCGGTGAAGGAATGATGTGAAGCGCTGCAGACATTTCCGCGCCTCATACTATATCATATATTTATGCAGGTGAATATAAATAAATAGAACTTCTTCTTGCCCTGTGTAACTAAATGTGTTTGTGAGCCGACCGTAGGGCAAGAAGAAGTTTCATTTATTTGTGATGCTCATGTAAGTCAATTTCAAACGCGTTTATTCATACGCTTACATACCTATCGATGGCTAATTTCTAACAACACGTATCTCAAATTCGGCCGCTTTGAGACAGGTATCTTAATCAAAGTGTAACAACATTAAAAAATTAAATTAAATCAAAGAACAACTCTTCATTTACAAATGAATGCTTCTTTTTCAGTTTTACGAACTTTTGATTTTTAATTTCAGTGTGCAAGTAAAAGACACGGTCTCAGGCGTTACTCTGTGGAACTGCTTCATCATAGAATAGAATAAAATTACTTTGTTCTATTCCACGCTTTATTTTAAATAGCACGACCCGGGTTTCAGCATCTCATGCTATCATCAGGTCGCTCTGTCGACGAAGGCATGAGACGCTGAAACCCGGGTCGTGCTATTTAAAATAAAGAGTGGAATAGAACAAAGTTATTTTATTCTATTCCATGCAAGTCATTAGCAAAGGAGGCGTTCATGAGCAGGAAGGAGCTTCTGAGAGGATCGTTATGTAAGAGTTTAAAGAAAAGGTTAGTGAAGAGCTTGATTTGGATTGTAGCTCGCTACGGTGCGGAAACGTAGACACTGAGGAAAGAAGACGAGAGAAGATGGAGGATCGAGATGTGGGTAAGGAGAAGAATGGAGAAGGTGAATTTGACAGAGAGGAAAAGGAACGACAAAGTGCTGGATATGGTTGGCGAGGAGAGGCAGCTTTTAGATGAGGTACGGAGGAGGCAGAGGGTGTGGATGGAGTTAGTGCTTAGCGGGGAGGGGATGTTGAAAATGGTGTTAGAGGGTAGAATGTTAGGGAAACGAGGGAGGGGAGGGAAAAGAATATAATTTTTAGATAGAATGAAAGGTAGTAGGTCTTATTGTGCACTGAAGAGGGAAGTGTATGATGTAAGGGGAGGCTCCCGGAATTCTTCTTAAGCACTCCATGGAAACCTACCTTAATCGGTCGAATACTTTAATAATAATCTATGCCAGTAAAAGAAATTAGTATTGGTTTTTTTTGCTCTCCTGAGAAGTTGCTATTTTTGAGATTCGTGTTGTAAGAGCTTAGCCATCGATATATGCCTCATATTTTCATCTGGACATTCTTTGGCGAAAAACAGTGAAGAGTGTGTTGGCGCACGGCATCCGTGGTGCAGGCAGGTCAGGTGTCCGTGTCCACCCAGGCGCCGTTTCATCAGCCTGCGATTGCGACTAACCCCCCACGCTGCGACTGATTCAGCGAGATATTCGAGGCGGCGAGAGGGGGGGGGGCAGTAGCAGTGGCGAGGAGAGGGGTCATCAGTCGAAAGAGTGGCAACGTCCACGGGCATATGGATAGGGTCCAGGCACGCAGGGAGAGAGAGAGGGTTGGAAGAGGGAAGTTGGGATAATGGTGGGAAGATTAGCGAAATGGGCACGGCGGCCGGGTGCACACGCGCAGTATGGACAAGAGCGGCAGTGGAGATGGGTGCCCCTGATTCGAATGGGCCAAGCATACGATCGCGAACAAACCACAAGGGTACAACGGTAATTACGCCATTGATTAGAGCTCTTCCCTAAGGGCTTCGAGGGCGCGCAGACTTCGCTTCCCCATTCTCCCTTTCCTTTTTTGCTGGTACAATCTGATCCACGCCCCATAGATTAGTACTATTCTCACAAGATATCACAAAAAGAATTGCTTACTACACGGAAAAAAAAGATTTGATTAAAACTATCAAACTGGTGTGATAGGGAATATTTTTGTTAAATTTACTTAAACTATTACTTATATTACTTCATTATTTGGATTTCTTCAATAACAATCTATATTTTCACTTAATTCCACATGAGATTACAATTTCACAAAAATTGCTTTCACTTCCCATAAAATTTATTAACCCTTAGCCAGTGACGTGAACCATTTGGTACACTACCAGTGGCATGCGGTCTGAGAGACCGCAATAAATCAAATATTCATGAAATGTTACGACGTCATTTTTATTGCTTAGGTTAATGTTTATTTATCTGCTAAACAATACTAACCTATATATTTTATGCGTTACCAATACGCATCAATTTTTCGGTAAAAAATAGTTTAAAACAGGATCAAAAAGCTGGCGTCAAAAACACTTGAATTACTACTATCGTTTTTAAGTGTTAGTGTCTCGCTGTATTTCAAAATAAGTCCTTAAATTTTAAAGTTTTACATAACTAATTAGAAACAATTGAATTTATCTCGTTTATTAAATTTTCTTGACGCACTCTGCAGGCATGACGTGAGGCCTCTCAGACCGCTAATTGAATTAATTTGCAAATCAAAAGAATTAAATAATAAAAAAAGTTTCATTTTAAGTTATATACAAAAATATGAGGCTAACGATGAGTATAGATATAAAAAAATAATTTTGAAAATATTAATAATCTCAAAAACGCAGCGGTCTCTCAGACCGCACGTCACTGGTTAGGGGGTTAACTTAGGTACCTAAGATAATCGTCCTTACAAGGATAAACTTCTTTTCCCTTGTCCTATGAGACAATATTCAAAGATGAAAACTTCTCGGGTTTCCAACCGGGTCATAGTCTGCATAATGTAAGTCGACGTTTCGTTGAGACACTTTCCCAGGAATCCTCAGAATAGTAAGAATAAGATAAGTCTCTCATCAGCCCTGATGATGCTGCGAAAGTGTGTCAACGAAAGGCCGGCCTGGACCATGCAGACCATGACGCGGTTGAAAACCCGAGAATTTTCATCCATGCTACTCACCGGGAAAAGCTCAGATTCTTCAATATTCAAAGACATTTCGGTATTCATAAAATTCCTTTTTTATTCATGAAAGTTCTTGAATGTTTAGGAACGAATTACACGTTCATAAAATATGAGGTGAATACAGTAGATCACAGAAATCGAATACATCCTACGAGGTAAGAGCTACAATGAAATTGCACACACACATACTAAAACGTAATTTCTGAAAATAAATTTAATTTTATCACCACATTCACAAATCAGAGGGTCTTTTAAGTTCATACTAGGGAGAGGAGAATTATGGGATAATTTCAACATAATTTTATTCCACAACGGGTGGAAACTATTAGCAATTCACCCCAACGTCAAATGAAAGTCAAATAATTTATATCGAGAAGGTACATGGCAAAAAATGGGAGAGGAATACCAGAATGAAGAAGAAATAGAGTGAATGAAGTGTTTGAATATCAGAAAGCTAACGTTGAAAAAAAAATATTCTTCTATAATGACCTCACGAAAATAGGCGGTGATTTATTCATATAACTCAGCCATAATTTATATTATTATCCATTGATTTCAATAAAAAATAAGGCCACTACTTTGAGGAAGACATTTCCAACACCACAATCATATTTCTTAGCAAAAAACCATAATTGGTACCTCGATCATCAATGCGAATTTTATTGATAATTTAAATTTCTTTTCTTCCATTGATGCAAATGTATTCCTACAAAAATTATACGCTTTGTAATTCGCGAACGGTTGTCTCTGAAGTCCTCAAGACCGTAGTCATGGACAAAATAGTGAATAATTAATTACTTTAAATTTAAAAAATTTAAATTCAAAATACCAATTAAGTATATAAACTATAGGGAGAGGATGTACTAGGGAGATATGTGCATTAGTATAGCATTTTCAATTTATCTCGATTAAACGCTGAGTGAGAAATGAATGAAAACAATTACGATTCACCGAAATTCACATTTTGCGGACTCCATTTCAGCTGGCATAAATTTCAATGGCACAGGGAGCAGTCGACTTTACACGTCCCATTCGTATGAAATACTCGAGTTCCCCTAGAATCATGAATGCACGATGGTTAATTAGGGAGTCGCTTCCAGAATTGCAGGTACAGGTACTCTACTCGTGAATTCTCGTCGGTCTTCCGCCACTCGAGTTAAGCGAAATACGACTAACCGCATAAATTGCAGTGAGCCTCTCTTCGTAACCACTACACGTAAGCTTTTCTAAGAAGCTCTCGGTGGTGCGGAGGCTGGCAAACGGTTTAAAAGCTTCCGGAGTCCAGCGAAAAAGATATTGCAGAGCAGCCGATTTAAAATTTCCTACTAGCTTCATTTCAAAGACGATGACATGTGGCACACTTAGTTACGGGTGAAATATATAAACTAATTTTGCAAAGCCCAAGGTACTTGCTTATTAGCCGACTCAAATAACGAGCAAGCGATATCCATATCAAACATATACTGCTAATTTCATGTTCAGTATTTTTTCAATTCGCTCACGTAATATATCCTGAACTGATAATACTATCACCATTATTTATCTTAGGCATTCCTTACCATTTTTAACATTCTGTAAAACAGCCATTTATTTTGAAATAAGTTTCTTAAATATTGCAAATTTTTGAAACCCAGAAAAATTATATCCAAGTTTACGAAATCATCAAAGAGAATATTTACATGATATCAACAAATATTGGCGCCCCACATGTTTTGCACATCTACATAAAAATCAAATATTCATTTAAGAGCTCTCATGCTTTGTAAACAAGGCATATGTATAAACATATCTATAGCTAAGTTTAACAACACGTATCTCAAAAACAGCAACTTTCAGGAAAGCACAATAACGATTATATTGTTTTATTTGTACGCTGAAATTAAAAACCAAAAGTTCAAAAAATTGAAAAAGAAGCATTCATTTGTAAACAAAGAGTGGTTTTGTGCTTGTATTTAATTTTTTTAATGTAATTACACTTTGTTTAAGATACCTGCCTCAAACCAGCCGAATTTGAGATACGTGTTGCTAGAATTTAGCCATCGATATATTCCGTATGGAAAATCAAACAAGCAAGAAGTGAGAGCTTCATAAAACTCAAACGATTCTTTTCTAGATGTTGATTTAAGATGAGCTTCCGACGATTGTCAGGACACCACCGCTGACAAATTCCTTCGCATTACAAGCAATTTCACTTCTATTAACTTACACATGAGCCGCTGTCTCTCACTACATGCAACACCTTATACCACAAGTCATCTCCACCATTGCCCGTTTCATAGTCTGCAAAGTTTTACGTACTGTGAGAGCGTTCACGCATTTTCACACAACAAATGGCAAATTTCTTCATTCAATAGTTATTGATAAACACCTTAAGCCAAAGTTTTCATTGTTGCATATGAAATATATCCAATAGCCTACATGGCAAATATTCCACTTAAAGCGGGGTGAATTCATACCGGTGAAATCTCCAATATCTACTCTGAACGCGTCATCGGCTCATTAGAGAAACTCATCAGCAGTAATTACTTAATAATTATTTTATTTAGATAATATTATTATGAGGAAGATTTTAAAAACGCCAATGGCAACGGTTTTTAAGCAAAAAAAATTGGAAAAATATGCAGCAGAAGAGAGCTCTCGTTTCCGATATAATGCAAATAATAGTCCTGATGCAGTATCACAATGGGTCAACTCAATCGTAAAATATAGCGAGCATTCAACAAACATAGAAAAATGGAAATAGAATCCGAGACTGTAAAATAGAGGGAAACGGTATTAAACCAAATTATTTCCACACTAATCCCATCATTTCAATATCATTCATGAGTGTACATCCGCATGATATTAACTTTGATCTGCTTCAATGCCCCACAAATGGGCAAATTGAGCAAATTTTGCATGTATTTTCCATCGGATCACAAAACTGCACGATAGCGTGTCAATTATCAACAAAGGTTCTCATTTCAGACGGCCGTAATCATTATCATGGTCATACGAAAACTTGGTTGGCAAAAAAAAGCCCATGTTTACCCAGTGGTTCGGGCTGAATAATTATCCGCAAAGATTTTATTTCGATGTCCTCCACTTCACGCCGCCGGTATTCGGTGGAGTTGTCACAATCGTATTATGAAAATTTCCTCATGCAAATGTGTATCATCTGTGGCACACTGCCGGACGACTGACCGGTCTTTTGCGATTTTATTTCGGTATTCACCAGCACTGCATGCAATTACCCTCGCTATCGCCACGAACTGGAATAAAATCAAACTTCTATATTCACAATTCCATCAACAAGAGCCTTTTAACGTCCCTCCCATTAACAAAACGATCGAATGTAACCGACCGTGCGCAACAAGAAACGTTTGTCAATGCACTTAAAACGCAGGAACGCAAAAAAAGTAGATGGTTCTGTGCACTCGCAATCTTTCGAATGGTATTTTAAAGTGTCCCGCAGTGACAGCGACGACGGATACTTCGAAATTCAGTTCCACGATTAAAGGGGAAGTATTGACTGCATTTCCACCCTCCGTCACTCAAAAGTTAGCCAGAGACAGCCGAGGAAACTGGAAAAGACAAATCATAGGGAAAAAAAAGAGCCAAACATGCAAAGACATTCGAATCCATTCGACATCAGATGGACGAAACGAAATTTGATTAACAATAAAACAAACGAAGGCAATAAATAACGATTTCCGTCAAGATATCATAAAAGCTCTCAAAACAATTTGCTCAAGAGCAAGAAGACGGGTACGAGGTACGGAAAATGACGCGGTTTCACATCTACATCTACATAATACCCTGCGAGCCACCTCTAGGGTGTTTGGCAGGGGGTGAAAAATCACATTTCGATCGACGACTTAAAAACTGATGACTGTAATAACACAAAACTCCGAATGAATAGCGTGAAATCCTTCAAGGACAACACATAGAGAGGATATTTTGATATCTCGATCCGCCATGTAGTTTAAGCCGTATATGCAATGCATCCCTGCGGCAACCCCAAAATTCTATTAAAATCCGCCTCTGAGTACACAATAAAATTATTATCATCACTTACAAGTGTCCATACCATTAGTAAACGCATCAACAATCGAGCTAACATTTGATGAGCATTTTTTTGTCGCATGAGATATGAGGGGTTGGGAAGCCAATGGGGGTGCAAGTGATATTTTTCTCGACATGGGTAAGTAAACTTAATTGTTAGAAGAAATACACAAAAATTGGTTGCCAAGGTGATACGGGTGAGTCTCCGTTCTGCGCTGACATCGAGTGGAAAATCAAATCCACTCCTAAACATCTAATTGATCTCGTTTGTTTTCTGTGCCTAATTTCTGTACCTAACTCTGATTAGAAAAAAAGAAATCTCTTGTACCCAATGGCTTCTCACCGACTCATATAAAAGATGTATAAGAATTCAAATTTGATTGCCAGAAGAAAGATCTAGTGCTCTCGGAGTGAATCAATTGTTTGACATTTCTCGAGCCTCCCACCGGGTGATGAACACAATCTCCGTCGACGTTTCGGTAATAATCCCAAGGACTCTAACTACGAAACTCATCCTTAAGAAATACCCCGAAGGCAGAGAAGATCGAAGCACTGATCGATAGGGAGGAATCTGATTCCATGCGCAGAGTGTGAAAGACTGACGAAAACGGCACCTGGAAGTCCTGAGGATTATTACTGAGCCCGTAATCGAAACGTCGACGTCGAAGAAGTCAGTAACCCGACGGGAGACCCGAAAGAAGTGGACACACAGTTATGTATTGGATAGCAAGCTCTCGCTTATTTTGCCAAAGACAGCCCGAAGAGATCACATACATTCACTCTACTCTAGTTAGGTTGAAACTGAACTATAACACAAGAAATTGGAATAAATTAAAGATATTGCGACGAAAGAGGTTTGTCTAAAGAGTCGAAAGGTTTGAATGGAGGCAGTATCCCAAAATTAATAACAAAATTATATTAGCCTAAACCCTAAAGTATAATCGTGGGTTTTACATCGTTTATACATGATTTACCATGAGCATAAAACACACGCGCTCTTTTTTTCTCATGGCGATGCATGCCTATTTCACCACTTTTCACGTGGCAGGCCTTGATATATTACACTTTACATGGTTATTTATTTTCGAAGTTATTTAATACGCGTTATATGTAATGTTTATGTGAACTATCGAATAGAGAAATATCCATAGGCATTCCCGTAAGTATTTGCTTTTAATTTTTCTTTGCCTTATTGATTAAATTCGAAATTTAATGGTTCCGATGTTATTCATTGTGGTATGAAAGGTTCTTGGGAGTTCCCTACACCCAAAATATAATACAATGAGTGCACGTCATACTTGATATTGAGATACGAAGATTTACAGCCAAAACCTGCGCGTTATATATGAGTTGCCGTTATAGTAATAGTAGGAAACTTCGGATTACGAAACACGTAGTTCAGAGTATGGCGCATGTGCTTGAGATAAATAGACGGGTAAAGATACATGACGTACCTATGGGTGGTGAAGAAATAGATGATTTCATTTTTTTCAATTACTTCGTTTCAAAAAATCCACTTAATGCCTTAATATCTTTTTTATTCGGTTGGGTTCAAGACTTGATTGAGGAGAGTTTATTGAAAAGATGCTAGCTAGAAAAAGCAAGAAAGTGTGTCGAATTGAAGAGAAAAATATGCGTAACATGTGTTTGGTGAATATTATGTGTCGACCAATGTTATACAGGGTGTCTCATTTATCTTGACCACCCGAAATAACTTTTTGTCCAGATGCAAATTCAAAAATGTGTCAAGCAAATGTTCATTAGCCGTCAGGGGGACATTAATCAGCATGATTTCCTTCCTTGTAGCTTTGTTATTTACAAAGATATGAACAGCGGTATGTCTTTTTTAAATGGCACCCTATATTTTTTATTCGGCAATTCATTTCCTCTCCAATAACTCCTCCTGTTCATATCTTTGTAAATAACAAAGCTACAAAGAAGGCAATCATGCTGATAAATGTCCCCGTGACGGCTAATGAACATTTGCTTTACACATTTTTGAATTTGCATCTGGACAAAAAGTTATTTCGGGTGGTCAAGATAAATGGGACAACCTGTATATGTAACATGCTGGATTCCAAGTAGACGTAATTCAATCGGTAGATAAACAAAAATAATGTTGCTCTCATTATGGAAACCATCAAGAGTTAAAAATTGGCGGGCGATATTTGCTCAGTTTTTCTCTCACAGAGGCACTACAAAAATCCCAAATCGTAACGGGCACCCACTGCAAAACACAGTCATACCATTTCCCCATGAGGGAATTAAAATTTCAACGAGGCCATACTGGTCCAATATCCCCTTTTCACGTAACTTAGATGAGGAGGGTATTATCATCGCAAATTAATTGGTCCCCTCTTTCCGTTTGCAAATTAAAATCATCGATGCCCATCGGGATGAATATGGATCAATCGCATGCATTAAAAACACACGGGAGCCCATACTGGATCCGGCATCCACTGAGCCGCGAATTTATTTCATACACGTGTTATTTATTATTTTGTTTAACTTCTCCACTAATGAAGCCACTTAATACTTAAAGTCCTTTGTGTTAGGGTGGGTCTCCAATACCCAATTTCAGTTTCAACAGAATCACAACGAAACACTCCGAGGCAGATCAATTTCAAATCAATGGAGCTTTTTAACGGCTAAACGGACAATTATGAAATAAAAAAAAACCAAAGCCCAATTTCATGCACATGTAAAAAAAAACTTGAAAACGGATTTCAGAAATCCTGGGAAAGTTAAAGGGCATATAAGGTAAAAGGCTTCAGTTTGTGAGGAAATCGGGGCATCCGGATGATAAAAATGTTGATGGGACGATATTTTGGAAAGTGCTTTCGGTGCATTAAAATTATCCCAAAATCCACGCAGTGAATAGACGCAGAAACAAAAAAATTCACTGATGAGCATAAATAGGCTACTTGTGATAGAAATGAAGAGAATCCAAGAAATAATCGTAGAAAATCCGACTTCAGGAAAGATATATCATTCAGTCAAGGTATACTCAAGGTATAAATTTCATACTCCCCATTCACCCTTAACTGTTTCCCCCTCTCCTCCGCATGCATGATCAAACAAAAGTGCTCTATATATCTAATACATTAAATGCTGAGGGCACTGGTACAAGGCTTATCACATAATTACCGTATGCATCGGTGGCGTAACCAAGAATTTTATTCGGGGGGGGGGGGTCCACAACCATGGGGAAAATGTTTGAAGAACAGGGTACTAAGTAATGGGTTTTAAACTAATTGTAACACTTTACATAATAGGAAAAACTTCATTTGTTAGAGAAATATTTTGTAAATTCATGATTTTTCAATATTTTGCTTTCTTTTATGAAGGAAAATAATTGTGTTTTTATATTACGGCGGGCGATAAGGGGGTTCGGACCTACCCGCCCCCCTCCTGACTACACCGCTGGTGTGCAATCTCCGCCAGCAAATCATTCTTTATATGAGAAGAGGAGAGGGAGGTCTTCTATGCTTGACTATTTTCCTAAACATTTCATCACGATATCATAAAAACAACAAATAGAATGAGGAAAAATTCAACACGAGGTATGGATATTAGAATTTCTAATAAGAAGGTGATATATTAGGTAATAAAAACTTTCCTATTTCCTCAAAAGCCTATTCCTTGGATATTTTTTTCCAAAAATCACGAATTCGTATAAAACTGATGGTTAGAGGCGTGACTTTGTGAAAGCGATTCATTATTTATTACAGTATTCTCCCGATTAAGGTAGGCTTTCCATGGAGAATTCAAGAAGTGATCTGGGAGCCTCCCTTTCCTTCCAGCACTGCATTCTTCAATTCACTTTAAGGCCTACTCCCTTTCAATCTATCTAAAATACTATTCTTTTCCTTCCCCTCCCTCGTTTCCCTAACATTCTACCCTCTAACACCATTTTCAGCATCCCCTTCCCGCTAAGTACTCCCTCCATCCATACCTTCTGTCTCCTCGTTATCTCATCTAAAAGCTGCCTCTCCTCACCCACCATGTCCAGCACTTCGTCGTTCCTTTTCCTCTCCGTCCATTTCACCCTCTCCATTCCTCTCCATACCCACATCTCGAATGCCTCCAATCTTCTCTCGTCTTCTTTCCTCAGTGTCCACGTTTCCGCACCGTAGAGAGCTACACTCCAGATCAAACTCTTCACTAACCTTTTCTTTAAACTCTTACATAACGATCCTCTCAGAAGCTCCTTCCTGTTCATGAACGCCTCCTTTGCTAATGCAATTTGCTTCCTGATGTCCTAGCTACTGCGTCCCGATTCATTATGAAAAATGAAAAAAAGTTTCTTCTTTTCCATTTTTCATAACGAATTCATGTTTCAATGAGCCAATTGGCGTGTTTTGCGCAATAAGTTATAAACTGCAGAGTGCTGGCACAAAGGTTTCCGATCTATTACGCGTCCATTCCACGGCCAATCGCCACAGTGAGTGAGTCTTCGAGTGGAGCAGCAACTGTCTGTCTTGCGGAGGAGAGCGCAATGGAGGTTAGAAGGCGACGCGGGAGGCTGGAGACGGTTGGTTGGCGTTCACTGACTGGATCCGCGGGGGTGAATGAACTTGGCTCCGGAGGAGGAGGTTTACAAGAGCCCCTCCCCCTCATTACCTCCCCTCACCTCTCCCATTATTCCTCCCCGACTTCCCCTTCGAAGCCGCAAGGCCTTGTGTTGCGAATCATCGATGCCGTCGTCAAAAGAAGCCGAACGCCACGACGACGATCGTGTGAGTGAGTTCTCAGGCAGTTAGCAGTAATGTTCGAACAGAGAGAGAGAGAGAGATTGGCGGGACGAATTCGGCTTCTCTGAGGAGCGTGAGCCCCCTCTGGCGTTTTGAACTGAACTGAAATAAAATATCGATGGCTTTCGACAGAACTTCACCTCCACCGTCCGGGGGATTTGCAAAATCATCCACATTATCCTACCTAAGCCGGTGGAATATTATTGAAAATTATGCAACTCCAGGAATGTTTTCGTTATGTCAGGTTTGAGTGAATGACCTTATTAGGAAGAGAAAATCCTCCGCAGGCAAGCGATCAATGGATGTCTGATCTAACTGATTGCTTGTTGTAACGTCACCAACTCAAGAAAAATGGGCGGATGCTTTCACGTTTTTTATTTATTTTGAAACTATGAGAGAGTGGCTTGAATGAGGAAAATTCTGAAGACAAAATCCTCCTCAGATTGGCCTCCAACGGATGCCTGACATAACCGATTGCTATTTCATTAATTTTGAAAAAATACGGGGAAGTTTACGTCTGTCAAAGTGGCATATCAGTGGAATGCCGACATTAAGGAATATGGCCAGGCAGTACTGCATAAAGACACGACCAAATCAGATATCGCCCTCTACGCCTTCGCCTAGAAAGGACACGTAATTACATTCGACAAGACGACGGTATTATCAAATATTTCCGAGACGGTTATTACACAAGGCCGAAGGGGAGACGAGTCACGACACACAAAAACATATTTCGAGGAAGAAATAAGGAGAAAGGGGTCAGCAGCCTTATACATAATAATGCTATGGTGATTTTCTTCTAATAAACTCCCGAGGATGCCCGGGGAAATGGCCGCGTAGGCTGGAGAGAAGACACGAAATACTCAGATGAAAACGCAGAATTTAACGAGTGATTTGATAACACATTGTAGGACTTAAATATTTATAAACATCATTAAACGTATTTATTAACTCAATCAATATTTTTTAATAATTTACGCAATCTTAAGAATATATGCTAGATTTATTTTCAATGTATCTACCAGAGAAATAGTCCTAAAAATCAATTTATTGATCTCTGCACAGTGGCGGTATTAACCAGGGAACAGTGGGTGAATCCGCCATGGAGCCACTTATTGTTAGTACAATGACGCCAGTCAATACGACAGAATACCAAGAAGGAAAATGTAAAGAAAATATTTTGCACAATTACTAACCAAACTTTATTAGATGTATCAATTGAAAAGCAAAAGAAATTAAATTTTCAGGTTATATGAATGAAAAAACAGTGAATTTTGAACTTAATCTGATTTTTTTTAGTCTACAAAAATCACCAACGCAGTCGTCTGCTGTTTCAGCCCAGCTGCACTTTGAATACACCATCTTACCACAATAAGTGCATCTGTGGCATAGTTCGTTTGTGCCACATTCTTTGCATTCAGCATGAATTTCAACGTTTGGAAATTTGAATAAGGGAACACTATTTTACTTTAGAATTAGGAACGGAAAGTTTCAACAAAAGCAGTAATCGTAATCGATAAAGTTTCACAACTTTTTGTTGATTCAACCACACGCGAGAATTCGAAATAAGCCCGAAAAGCAGGAAAATACGCTGTGATGTAAACATTTACAAAAACAATATATATCATGAGAACGAAAGGAATAAATCCAGCGAGGATCGAATGATTAAAACGTCAATGGCCAATAGCGGCGGATTGCGATCCGAATAATATATGGAGAGACGCGTTTCACAATAAAAAAAAAACAGGACGAGAGAGGGAAAAATCAACCGTAAATAAAATTTGAATGAAACATTTCCATCGTAGTGGTTTGCCTCTCCCCCCTCGCTCCCCCACGGCCAGAAAGGGATGATCCCACCCTCCCTCCCCGTTGTCACTGCTAATGCCGAGACCACGAACCCAAAACCGAACACCCACAAATACCCCCCTCGTCCAACCCCCTCTCTCCCTTATACCACACACCGTGGGACTCATGTCGCATGGGTCATGTCCTTGTAGCACAACATTCAGCTGCGGGGAAGGGTGGAAGGGGGAACAGGGAGGTACAAGGGAGAGTAGATGCGCTCAACAACAGTGTCATAGTCACGGGGCCCTCTTAAAGGGGAACCACTCATTCATTTCTAAAATTCAACAGAGCTTGGCCTGAGGAGGATTCATTCATTCCGCAACTTTGGTCTGCATCTAAATCGGTTTTCAAAAATGTCAGCAAAAACGCCTCGACATTTGTTCCTACCGAGGATGGATGTAGAATAGGGTGGCTTCCTATTATTTTTTATTGCCTAAATCGAAAGATTATTACTCCTGGAGTATACATTTAACGCTTTTAGATTTTTAAATGAAGATATCTATTTTTAGCGATTAAATGAAAAGTGAAAATTTTCAAGCGCGCGAAAACGCGACGGCTATGTATGAATGCCGGGAAAACGCCGTGTGACGCCATTCTGGTTCCCGCTGTCGGCGTGTGAAGTGACCTTGGGGCGAGGCGTTGAGCGCTGATACGATGCAGGCTGCTAGCAGGTAGCGCTTGGCTTAAATAAAGATTATTATTCCCCTATCAAACGAAGGAAACTTTCCGACCATAGGCAGTTTTAATAGGTGATTATTAAGAGATGTTTCCCTGAGCTCTGTGCCTCATGCATGCATTGGTAATCTCAATGTAAAACTCCTATCTACTCGTATAGAAACTAGGTCCCTGTGACGTCACGTGGAGTAGCATCGCATGGGCGCCAATCCGGCCTTTTTCAAATTCGGTTAAAATTGGCCCTTGCCATTTGTCTAAACTGGGATATCTAAAACCAAATAATTTGTATATTATGAATACACTAATGGTGGGTAACGAATCGCAATCAATGCCTTTCGTTTTCTTTGATGAAGGAAACTACCCTATTTGGATGAGATTACATATATATAATACCCTGCGAGGCACCTCTAGGGTGTTTGGCAGGGGGTGATCAATCACCACCATGCAGCATGCAAAGAAGACCGCCACATGCACACCGCAGGGTCATTGAAATATTACGCATAATAACAAAAAATACGTGTATATTAATGCAAGGACAAAACTTGCCAGCGGTTAGTGATTCCTATACAAAATCCATGCAAGTTTAGAACAATGGAGTACAGAGGCGAATCCAGGATTTATTTCCGACAGGCAAACGATCATTTCATATACAGCATACGACAATTACAGTACGGAACTCTCTTTATTTTTACATTAATGTTATTTGTATAAAATTATATGATTGAGGCTCCGTAATAGACAAAACAATGCGAGCGCATTGATAACCGTATTAAAAATGTTGTCTATTTTTTAAGCGTCTTGGGGAGCACGTTCCCCCGAGCCCCCCCCCCCCCCCCTCCTATATGCCTATGAGGGAAAAAATAAAAAAACAATCATTGAGTCGTCCAAGCAAGTGACGCCCTTAGTAATATTAATCGAGACACTGTAGCTATCCTTAATAGTACGAGGAGACACTGACATTTTAAATCTCTTCGTTTTACAGTCTATTTCTTCAATTTTCTTCTGGAGGATTCAGCGAGAAATACGATGCAGCAACTTAATGGGACCGAGGAAAACGAAATTTGACAAAGATGAATTATTACATCGACATGGCATCAAGCATCTGTGGTATACATACACCCACACTGGGCTGTTAATGAAAATAATAAGGTGTAAGGCTGCTTTGGCTGTCGCGTTACAAGCAGACTTGGAGAGCGAAAGGGTAGGTTGGCGATTATAATAAAAAAATAATCCGATTTAAGAATTAGATAAGCGAATTGACGAAAACAATATAGAAAAATCCCATGTTCTTGCGACGACAGGTAACCGTGCCTGAGGAGACTACGCCTTCCTCTTACATGCTGGCAGAGGGGATATATCGTGAGAAATTATGACTAGAAGGGGACAATATGATTGATTTGTTAATGAAAACTTATGAAAAGGGCACTTCAAGCGAAAAAAGGGAGGACAACTAGGATTTTCACGTTGAAACAACTGCACGAGATCTCGTGACTTTTCATGCCTAACAATCAAAGTTAGACCACGGGAGACAAGACTTGGAATTAGTTAGATTCCCATTTCGCGTTGACGGGCACACGAGCCAACTACACGCACGACCCATTGCATATTAAAGGTGTGCTGTCCCTCGGGTGGCGCTCAATGACACTGCGTGGCTGACGTGTCCAAGACGGAGTTACGACACGGAGAGGATGACGAAGGCGCCCATCGGCTGCAGGGCAAGAGGATTTGGGGCCGAAGGGAGAAGCGCGCATTGGCAGTTGCCTCACGCCTGCGGATACGAATGTGCGCGTGATAATTTGTCCGAGACGCACGTTTGGGACACTCCTTAAATGGAGTGCCAACGGCGGCTCAACACGTTTCGACGAGAGAATGAACGCCATAAAAAAGACGACCGATGCGTCATCTTCAAAAAAAGAAATTAGTTTTGCAAAGGGAAGAGGTTCTTTGATAACAACATGAGCCAAATTTTAACATCGTCAAAGTATTATACAAACGCACCTACTCACGCTTTCTCCCAACTACTGACAGCTGTGGAATCAAATCAGTGTCTAAGATACGAAATTTTCTCAAAATAGGTTATTGATAACAACTATCACGAGGGCTTACGCGAAGTGAAATGCACACAGCTAAATAGCATAAGAATCGGTAGCATAGAGATCTACTCCAAGATAATATATCTGAATTTAATGTCACAAGTTTCAACTTCTGTGGCTCACCTCTATTGAATGCCTTTCAAAATTATGACAGGTACTTCCGCGACCAGATCGCCCATCCCGTGGCTTTAGAATGTTCCGATCTCCACGAAATCCCATCCCAAAGCGAGGGGAAAATACTGCTCCCACCCAATCAATATACCTGTCCACATTCATCAAAGGAAACGACAGAAGGACCAAGCATTTATTTCCATGCTATCAATCATGCCGTCAAATAAATTTCAACTGAATGAGCGAACTAGTAAAATGAAGAGACACGGCTCAATCACGAATTGAGTGATTGAGACTTCCGAAAGAGACTTATTCCGTTGGGAACAGTTCTCGCCAACCCTTTTCAACGGATCGCAATACAAGTCACGGAGACATTGACGATTACTCGCTCAGAGAGAAAAAAAAAAGATTTTTCATCGAAATAGACAAAATCCAGAAATTTATACGAAGTACCCTAAGAAGACACTTAATCTCGTGGGGTTGTAAATTTGATTTTTCTTTATGGCGTATTTCGCTTTCGATAATAACTTTACGATCTTGAAGTATTCAGCTTACGAAGATGAAATGGATAGATAGCGTCAGTGATGCGGAAATTGTATTGACAGTAGGTGAGAAGAGATGTATTTTGAAAATCTTGGATAGAAGGGGAGACGGCGTTGGGATTCTATAAATAGAATTATTCCAGAGATTTTCCGTAGGTAGAAGAAGATAGAAGATTTAATTGGTCACATCATGAGATAAGTGTATCTCGTGAAAATCATCATTTAAGGACAGGTGGTAGGGAAGACGGGGAAAGGTTGGCCACGCATGAGGTAAACGGAACAAATAAAGAAGGATACGGAAGAGATGAAATACGAGAAAAGATTGGCCGATATGAGATTTGAGTGGAGAGCTGTGTTAAACTAATTTCGGGATATTTGCTTGGGTCTCCGATATAAAAATTTTCATCTGAGAGAATCCTGAGGTGAAAAATTCAATTTCGAGACACAGGCATATATCGACGAGGATGTAGCCGGAGGACTTCAAGGTGATAGCATCGGTCAGCAAAAATTCGTCTAACATTCACTTCCAAACATCATTTTCCGCTCAAATTGTTCGTTCATTTGCCCCAAATTGCCAATTCGCGGAACAGGCATGAGAGGTCGAGAGCAAGGAAATCCTGGTAAAATCACGAACATTATGCCGCGAACATTGGAGCAATTTCCTGAGGATTCATTAATCTGATGAGAGTACAAGCAATAAAACGATATCAGGTTGTTTGACTTACTCTATGAGAAGGAATATTTCAGGCAATTCCCTGCCCTGCCCTGCCCTGGGTAGATAATTACCTGAAAAGATAGAGAGAAAAGATTAGCTGATAAAAGATTGATCCATCCATGATGCCAACAGTCGACATTAAATTATAAAAATTAAGTTATCACTAACATTTTTCGAGTGTAGAAATACTTTTGCGCAAATGTGTGTTGACCACACTAAATGGAAGAATACACACAACAAATTATCCAATGCATCTATCGAATGCCGCGGTTACGCTTCGCGTCCGAGCCTACAATAAATGGGGAAACATATACATAGGAGCATCATTACGGCCATGAGATAGGGTGGACTCCACACGAAGCCAAGCCGGGGCAATATAACGTATGTATGTATGTATATGGTGCACCCGCGTGTCTATTTACTCGGTCCACGGCGCTGCAGTTGGACGGAAACCGCTGACAGATCCCCCCGCGCCCCACTTGGCCCATCACACACTTCGTCAATCTCCACCGCTGCTGGCGGGGGAGTCCCCCTCACACCCCCTTCCCATAAAACACGTTGCCAATGCCCTCCCCCGCCCCCCTGTCCATCATCCCTCGCGGTTCTGCTCCATTTCTGCATCGTACGCGGCCCCGACCCCGACAATCTATCGAGACGAGATAGCCGGGTCATCGGAGATGTTAAAGCGCTATGCAACACATCGGGCATTTATTATTACTGCATATTAAGTATTTTACCAGTTTTGGCAAGATAATATAGAGCATTTTGTGACTTGTCCCACCCTGTCTCCCTTCTGCCCCGCTCCTTTCATTCTATCAATTAAATACCGAAAATATATATTTTTCATGAATTTTCTATTGTTCATGACATTCATAGCAATCATTACACCTGATTGATCGCTTTAATGTTAATTGCCGTCATTACGTGGTCGTTTAAACGGCTTTTGTTCCAAATAGCCGTAGAAAACTCTTGGTGAAAATCTCTGTTGGGTTCTGTTCTTCGCCCCAAGTAAGTGGCCACCCCTCACGGTCTCCCCCGGCACAAAAAAAGAAACAGGATCCAATGCAAAATTTTAGATCATTCTACCCGAAAAAATATCAAGCACAAAATTTTCATCAAACGCGTAATCCTTTGCTTAGCTGATCTCCATCATCCCTGCCTGTCCTATTCCAACCTCGTACGCGGCCGATCGACTCGGCTCCTGCCGTGCTGGACTCGAGAAAGCCAGGTCATCAGGGAGCCCCACGGCGGCCGCGCGTTGAATGCCAATTAAAGGAAGAGTTGGGGTCGGATAGGAGCGTTGATGACCTCAGATAATACGAAGTTAAGTTTCCGCCGAGGGTTCGCATGTGACACCCGAGCGCTGCAGGCAACTATCCGATAATGTACATGCGAAAGTAAAAATGGGTGAATTGTGGCTGGTGCCTCTACAACGAGCAACCCCGGGGGTGCTTGTAAGGGGGTTCGACATCATAGCATCAGCAAATAATGACAGATACCAACTGTTTTAAAACCCTCAATATCATCCACCGAGTAATACAGGATTTCGCGATTTTAGTAACCCTTGGATGCCTTCCGTTCCATCAGTGAAGCCAAAAAGGGACATGGTAATGCAATGACCCCTTTTTCCAAACAAGATTCAAAATTTGTTGCAATTAACTCTTATTTTTAACGAAGAAAACGTCGAAATGCTTCCCAATAATCATACTAATTCATACATCAGTTTAGTGCACACATAATTATTATAGTAGCGTGACGATAGTTCCATTATTTCCATTTCTTTGAGCTGTTGTGAAAGCGTGTTGACTGAAACGAGATTATTGAAACACCATTATGCCTTAATAAATTATAACATAATATTACCCTTTTAAATCATTGAAAATCAATGTCTTCCGTGGAAGGCATGAACTGGGTACTGATGACCTCGTTCGTATTTCAGGTAATTTATTGTAAAGAATACTAGGTACATATATTTAAGTCTAAAGCCTGAATCATGCGATCATTTTCCCGTTCCTTTCCAGCGATTCCGCCAATGCTGACGGAAAAATAACCGTTCCACACGATCACTTTCTGCAATGGCTCCAGGGATGGCAATCCCATCCCTATTCCTATCATTCGTCACGTCCCTTTTTCCGTCGCTTTGATGCCACCGTCTTTCAACCAATCAAAACACACGACCGTTAAGAGCGATTGAAACGCCACGTTTGGACTTTTAATGGAACGACAGTTGTAAATGACCTTGGGATGCAGTGGCGCAGCTAGGGGGGGGGGGTTTGGGGGATAAACCCCCCCCCCAGAGCTCAGAGAAATTTTGAAGTTTAATCTATTTTACTTAATTGGATTAATATTACTTATAGAATAATGCGAAAAATTAATGAAATACCCCTCCGAAAGACGTAAAACTCACCATTTTGAACCATTTATCTTAAAAAAATTCTGCCCCCGCCCCTCCCGCTTCCCCTGGAGGGTATTCCATACCCCCAAACTCCCCAGTATTAGTTGCGCCTAAAACCCCCCCTAGACTTAATTCCTAGCTGCGCCCCAGTTGGGATGTAGGCTAAGCAATACGAATTTCAGCTTGCATTCGGCGATTTTTCCCTGGGTCTGAGGAGGACAGGATGAGACACGGGATTCATCGGCGCGACATCGCACGTTCCGAACCATCGCAAGAGTCTTTCGAGCCGAAACAAAAGAAGGACGGATGTATGACGCCGCGGCGCTTCTACCAGCGCTGTGACCGCACGCAGTGGCTATGGCCAGACCGCAAATTAATCGGCTGCGCCCCTGTCCCTCGCTGCTTATGCATGCGTGCGTCGGGTCACGGTTCCCAAGATGCACCGCTCCTCCTCCTCTCAGGGCACAGAGCGCGCGCACGTCCAAGATTTTGCAGTCTGTGGAGCACTCGTGACAATACTGCTCTTGCTAGAGCGGCAACATGTCCCGAATACGTGATTCCGAAGGCCCGCTGCTAACGGGGATGAATATTCAAGTCCACCCGCTGCGACGTAAGAATATGCTAGGGAATTTACTACACAATTAAAGTAGTAGCCTCGTTTTTTTCAGTACTAAATTCAACCGATTCTTGCGTGATAAACTTCGAGGAATTGATATGAAAGGTAGTTTCACTTTTACACAATAATTTGATGCGTGCGACACGACACTCAGATATCATGAACGTGTAGTGCGGAAGAAATAATTGTGGGAAAGAGCAGATACCTCTCGTTTCAATTTTTTTCAGTAATATTCACCCATATTCGACTGATTAGAGAATTAAATTTCAGGGGCAACTTTACAAATATACTTTAATTTCACTTCAAGACCGACTACAACGCATTTTGTATCATCTTCAGGTGAAGATAGTCAAGCGTTCTCCAGTAGACAATATGAAATTTATTGAAACCGGTTGTGAAGTGTTATTTCAGTATTGGTGCAAGATTGCACATAACTTTGAATTTGCTTATCTGCTAAAATGTCACCAGATTAAGCCAGATACAACTCTCAATTCAGTACATAGTCAGATCTCATTAGAATGCGTGAATATTTTATAAATAAGCATGAAAAATTAATTTACACGGAATATTAGCATGTTTTATTACTGCTATTATCGTTCAGGCAGAATAGATTTAAATCAACCATGTGGCCAGGGAGGTAACATGCGAGCAGAATAATTTTTTTTTAAATATGCCAATTAAAAAAGGACGATGCCCGAATAAAAAAAACGAAGACCATATAATAACAGAAGAGGAGAACCCTCACGGTATAAACATACACTTCATTTGACCTCGTCTCCAATGCTACGGTTGGGAAGGGATTCAAAACTTCCTTGAGTAATCCGTGCCTGTATTCCTCCTCCAATGCAAGAAAGAATGCTCCACTGTGTTTGAAAGCTGCTTCGGACGCTCAATCTTATATTCTTTAACTTCATTGACTGCCACGCCTATGTTCCAAATATTCACTACGGATTACATAATGTTTATACCGACAGTGGCGCAGCGAGGGGGGGGGGGGGGTTTGGTGGGTAACCCCCCCCCCCCCCCCAGAGCTCAGAGAAATTTTTAATTTTAATACATTTTACTAAATTGGATTGATATTACTAATAGAATAGTGCAAGGATTAATAAAAAATATCTCTCAGAAAGCCGTAAAACTCACCATTTTGAACTGTTTATCTTAAAATTCCGCAATTTATTAATTTCGCACATACCGCTTATCCTGGTGGGTATACCATACCCCCACACATCCAGGTATTAGTTACACCTAAACCCCCCCCCAGCATTAACTCCTAGCTGCGCCCCTGTATACCGTCAATAGGTTGTGCCTGAGTTCACTTCCAAGATAGTAATTATCTAAGCCACGTGATCTACCTCCATCCTTAACCTCTCAAAGTAAAGGCTGACTGGCTATTATACCATTAGCGCCCTCGTTGAATCGGCTGAGTATATCTATTTCCACAGAATATTTTATTTTCGCTTATAAATTTAAGACCGGCAACAAAGAAGTTGTATCACTTGAATAAAAGCTGTATTATAAGTGCTGGACTTTTGATTGATTGATTGACTTGATTTGTTTTTCCCATTTTCCTTAAAATATAATAGAACTATTTCAATACCACGTGCCGCAGGTGTTGGCGTAGCATGAACATAAATCACTTAAATTTGAATACGATTTGAAAAAAAAAATTAAAAACGCACGCTGGTATGATAGCATAAAAGTTAAATGCTAAATTTCTCCATTCAATCCAATTAATTTCGAAAATGTGCAGCCAATTCAAGGAAAGAACTTTTCCAATCGGATAATTATATCCTTAAGAAATCCAGGAATTCATGGATAATAAGTTCTCTCTCTCTCTTTCTCCGCGTAAATATAAAAAAAAACAGAAAGAGAGGTAAAATAGGGCTGACGAGTGCCTATTTTCCATTCAAATATAATATTTCACACTATTATATGACTCAATAAACCCATTTAGCACCCGAGTCATTTGCGATCTATTTTCCTCTACATCTCTAAAACTCGATTAACACGAGAAAATATATTTCCATCAACCAAGGCCTTTTTCAAAAAGAAATGAATTTTTGACGGGTTCATTAGTTCACGAATTCATAGGAAATCCATGTTTTAGAGGTCGCAAATGAAATTAAATTGAAATAAATCCCTATTCACGGTTCTCCCAACAGTTTAGAGGAGAAAAAAGGTGGCGTCGTAAAATCTTTTCGTAGAAAGCCCTGTAACACTAACATGAGGGTTCATGGTGTACGAATCGAAATTTATTTATTGCATTGAAATTTATTCCTACCCAATTCTTCAAAAGCCAAAATCCTACACCACTCCTATCCATTGCTATATGGGACAAAAGTACGCTAGTACCTCTAAATCGACAAAGAAAACAACGCGGAAAGCTCCTTGTTTCCTTAAAACAGTTGGTTAAGGGTGATCCGATGCTAAGGATCTCCCACAAAATCTTTTGGTTGTCTTTCTGTCATAAATCTGTGAGGTAAATCATGTACAACTCTAATTCTAAGAAGCCATAGCAAAAGCAAAAATAAATACATAAAATTAAGCTCAGCTTATATCTGCTTAATATGCCAGATAAAGAAGAGCCGGCATAAACTTTTTGCAGATGAGCCAAGTTTTAGGGTACACGGTTGAGATTCACCTCTAAGAGGTAAGAATTTCGAATTGACACGTCTTATGTTGAAAATGTTCATTTTCTTAAAGTCTGATAGGTAAATAAAACTGAAAAAATAGCTATTTTATATTTTTGCATTGTTGCGTCACGAAGTTTTATTGATAAACCTCTTAATTGGATTTTGTGCATCAAAAACAAAGAGGAAACGATGAAATCCACCCCTTAAACTTTCCGAAAAAAAATACATTTTGACTGGAGCAAATGTAAAAAAATACCTTTGGATTTCCTCCTCCACCCCTGGGGTAGAGGGCGCCTGCACCCTTACCAGTTGGTATATCGATGGCTAAGTTCTAACGACACGTATTTCAAAAAATAGCAAATTTTCAGGAGAGAAAGAAAATGATTATTTTTTTACTTGCACGCTGAAATTAAAAACCAAAAGTTCATAAAACTGAAAAAGCAGCATTCATTTTCAAATAAAGAGTTGTTCCTTGCTTGTATTTTATTTTTTTAATGCTATTTAACTTTGTTTAAGATACCTGTCTCAAACCGGCCAAATTTGAGATACGTGTTGTTAGAATTTAGCCATCGTTATGTTACATAAATTCCTGATCTTCGCCTGCCGCAGAAACCGATGAAAATAGTAGTTCAACCACCTCATTACGATAGGGCAATCTCGTTGGATTTTTTCCGAAACGGGACCCAACGATATGAAATTAACGAACTGGGCGGCCATTCAGCTGCGCAACAATGAAGCCAACAATGGAAAGTTTAACTCCCGGCCGCTTGACGCGATGCTGAATAGCCATTCAGGAGCGGCCTTTTATTGGTCCAATCGAGAGAGAGCTTTAGCATGGCGACGCAGCCAACACAGAGTCAGTGGAAAAGGCGGGCGAGAAAAGAATAAACGAAACTAAAGGCCCATTGTGGGGACGAGGACTATTTTCAAAACTATTTTTCAAAACGCTCTCTTTTTCGGCGGCGAAGTAATGAAACAAAAAGGAGAACGAAAATAAAAATCTTAGAGGAAAATATTTTATCGTAGAGGCGTACACTGCTGCCTATATAAAAATTGACCCCACCCACTCCCCTTTCGCTGGCAGAGGTCATCGTTTGCTGGAATGGAAAGAATAAGATCGAAATCGACAAAGGAGGATTCATGCGGTAAAATAGTACGTGCCCCAAAATCCTCAGGACAAGATGGCGACGGGTTCGTTTTCAGTGGCGGGTCACAATAGCCTATTGAGCTGGAATAAAAAGAAGACAATGGAGAAATCAGCAGCATATTGTCCAAGGAGCCCTACCTAAATTTCTACACCCCCAAAAAGCCCACATACGGTCTTCTTCAGGCAACTCATTATCCTCGGGTGACTAACTTACATCAACTGTTATATTGGCTCCGTGAGCAGCTTGTCAATAATGTTTTCCCAATCACACGGAGACCTACTCTCATAGCTAGAAGAAAAAAGGATCATTTTGTACCCTACGCACGTCCAAATCGTGCCAGCTAAATTCCATAAATGAGATTCATTAAATTTGTAGGATAAACAACAAGAAGAGGAGTGAGAGTAGAGCGTGGATTCTTACAATCGATGGCTTAAAACAAGATTTTATCACCAATTCTAAAATAAGATACACCAAACTAGTTTAACTATTGGAACCCATATAATGCCCTAAAACCCCCTATCATATCAAGTTATTTGGAATTTATTCGATGCATAAAAATTCACTATAAATGGTACCCACAAACCTTGGCTCCACTAAATGAAAGATTAATGTTAATATCCAGCCTTAAGTTCTGCTGCAAATCACGAATAACTCAACTTGAACAAGTGCAAACTTTGAAGTTCCAAACTAAATTTTATGGCGAGTAAATTTAAATAGCCGAATTTTATTTCTTCACTTTGAGATAATTCAATATTGATCACAGATATCACAAGTTAGATGCTTAGATTATTATTAAACTAGAGCGATTAAAAATTAGTTTCATTAGGAACTCGCAAACTCTCTATGGCTTTTAATTTACATACGTTCAAAAAAATGTACCAGGGTTCTATTCCTGCAAATAGGCGAGTCCTGACCAGTAATTTATTATCGTTTCTCATCTGTATCAGTGTGTATCTACGAACCACGTAACATGGACCAAATGTTTTATGGGTGCAGTTATTAATATGGGCTCTCGGAGGCTCGCGACTATCATTTCTCCCGCTTAAAAAACTTGCTAACCACAAGGAAGAGTTACCTACTTGATCGATAAAACAATTCTAATGTGCATTCATTCTCAGAAGAGCATACGCTCAGATCCAGGTAGGAAGCGCATAACATAAATTGTACTTGGAATCCATGTTTAAGATCCCTCCGAAGAGGTATGACATCTAATGTCATTGCAAAATCCCCCTTCGCATTTGATAGAGTATCTTCTTATGAGGGTGCTATCTTCCTGACCTCTTAATACATTATTTCTTGGAGTATCGATCTCTTATTCTTTTAAATCAAAAACTCATGCACGGCCAACGTATCGGACCTTTATTGATCCATTATCAACGCTTGAATGAAAACATGTTAACACTTTAGGAGAATCAAACATTTCAAAATATTGCTATCGTGTCTCGCAATAACTTAAAGAGTGCAAAAGTAACTAAATAAATTAAACGAACGAAAATCATTACAGCAACCATTAAACAGACAATAGTCCGGAAACAACATGACTTTAAGAGGGATCGTATCGATGGCAACCAAGTCAAATGATTAATGGAAACAAACTAAATATGGATATAAAAACAAACAATCTCATGATTTACCATCGAAGGAATATAAATTACGCAAATAATAAGAACGCAATGATCCTTAAATATTCTAAGAGAAGACGAAATCTATTCTTATCTCACAGTTAATGACACGGGAGTCGAAAAAGAGTCTGAGAGTGATTTGGAATCGTATGAAGAGTGCATTAAGCTCACCAGGCCGTGACTTCGCAACCGTCGACCGAGTCTAAAAAATTATGATGACGTAGGCTCGCCGCCGTCTGCTGCGTCTAGGCCTCTAGGAACTATAGGACCCGCGACACGTGTACAGAGGTTAAATGGATTGGAGAGGAAAGGATGAATCATTCAGGACTCCACGTGGAGCATTCAAACTCGGTTACGTAAATGAAGAAGGAATATAGGTCTCGAAAGCATGAGAAGGATCATTCACTTTTCCACATAATAGGGTGGTTTCCTATTATTTTTTTATTGACTAAATCGAAAGATTATTACTCTTGGAGTACTTTTTTCTCGCTTTTAGATTTTTAAAGGACGATATCTACTTTTCGCGATTAAATGAAAAGTGAAAATTTTCAAGTAAGCGAAAACGCGACGCGTAAGTGTGAATGCTGGGAAAACACCGTGTGACGTCGCTCTGGTTCCCGCTGCCGCAAGTGAGGCCAATTTGGTGATATGCTATCAGCGCCGCTACGATGCAGGCTGCTAGCAGGTAACAGAGTACCTTCGGCAATTTTAATGGGTGATTATTAAAACATGTTTCCCTGAGCTCTGTTCCTCATGCATGCATTGGTAATCTCAGACGATGTAAAACTCCTATCCACTAGTATAGAAACTAGGTCCCTGTGACGTCACGTGGAGTGGCATCGCATGGGCGCCAATCTGGCCTTTTTCAAATGAGGATAAAATTGACCATTGCCATTCGTCTAAACCAGTATTTTGTAAAACCAGATAATTTGTATATTATGAATTCACTAATGGTGGGTAACGAATCGCAATCAATGCCTTTCGTTTTCTTTGATGAAGGAAACTATCCTATTCCTCATTTCTATCTACCGCCAGCAAGTCGCCACAATATACAGCGGCCAGCCAGCCAACATTCAGTTACAGTTCACTTTTAAAATATCGAATATTTAAACTTCAGCTCGATTACTTGTCGTAGTCTCCACCAAAACTTAGTATTTGTAAACCTTACTTTATAAAATATAACACATTATCTCTCGATTTCATAACGACCATGGAATCTGTCATACATGCTAGATATCTTATCTCAACCAGTTTACCCTAAAGAATGAGGGACATTAGCATTATACATGTCAACATTCCACCATGCATTACATGTGAAAATGCTTTGTCTTACTGATCACAGACCGTACAACACAACAATGGTTGGCTGTAATTAAATACCAATGATTTTCTGATTGCATAGAATCATAGTTTTGTTAGGAATTCCTACCGATGATAGGAAAAAAATTGGCCTTTCTTGCATTATGGTGACGGTCACTTTTATAAAACTTTCTCCAGTTGGAGATACAAAATTGTTCCTCGCATACCCGAAGCAGAGTGATTACTCCGTAAAGTATTAATTTCCAAAGGCCATGCTCTCCATTTCATAACACTTTATTACAGATTGAAATGATACATAGAAACAGTAATTGAGTATTTATGCATAAATGGCTACCTTTTGGCTAATATATCAGTTCTCAGACATTCGACAAAAACCAAGAGTCACAAAATATTTTAGACTCATTATAATATGGTCGGCGCGGCGCAGAAATACAACGGTGGATTCTCATTCGGTTCTCCGATAATATCTGTCCTAAGATAGACTGCGATACAACGAAGAATTGATTGCATTTTTCCGCCACGAATCTTCTTCTAGCTTCCGGTGTTGCATACAAAAACTCACGACGACGTCGCGTCGCAGGAGCTTAAATCAAATTTGAATCGATGGAGTGACAAGATGCGTGCGGAAACTGCGGATCTCAATGACAGCCACTTGATGGATGAACAACGATTAGGGCAATAAATAAAGAAATATCGGGAAAAATAACTGAAAACTTGACGTAGCACATGACAGACCACATAAAGCTTGAAGATTTCATTGTTACCCATCGGATGTAACGTTGTAACAAAGATTTACGAGTCAAATTTATGAAAATTAATGTTTTTCTGAAATTGTTCTTGGGTCATAAGTATTCACGACGGGTAGAAGGAAAACCAGGAGGAAATTCGGAGATATTTAAATGATATAATCAGTAAGAATATTATTAGAAACATCCTGGTGACAAGAAAAGAATATTCTCAAGACGCATAACAAAAAGTATCCAAGCAAAGGGGGGAAAAAACAAGTTTTCAACAAAAAGGACAAATAAGTATACTTTTTCACTTACATTGAATTCAGTGAACAAAAAAGACGATTAAAATCTTCTGTCCAAATGCCCGAAGATAATATATTAAAAGTGAGAACGGATGACAGATTTCCAAGACTGATTACTGAGCTGAATAGGTAAGTCATCAATTTTATCGAGAGAAGAACTTAATGCTTAGTTATTTCTGGGCAATATATTCAAAAATAAATTTCATCATATCTATGTATATTTTTAGTACTTTCACAAAAAGAAACGGCTGTATAATCTTTTGGATTTATGAGATGAAAGGATAGCACTAGCAAAGAAGGCGTTAGTGAATAGGAGAGAATAGTGGAGGCGATAAAGCCGTTTTACACGGTACACGGAATTGCGCAGGTTAGAGCTGCATTAATTTCTAAAATGGCGTGGAATTGCGCGAATGCATGAACGAAATTAGAACAGGGGTTATTTTGCCGTCTCGCATCCACGCATTCTCGCATGTGCTCCAGCAATTCACCGATTTACACGACGCAATTTTGATTGCGCCTTCGCACGTACGTCAGAATGCGCAATTCCGTGTACCGCGTAAAACAGCCTATAGAGATGTGGGTGTGGAGAAGAATGGAGAAGGTGAAGTGGACTGAGAGAAACGACGAAGTGCTGGATATGGTTGGTGAGGAGAGTCAGCTTCTAAATTAGATACGGAGGAGACAGAAGGTATGGATGGAGGGAGTACTTAGCGGAGAGAGGATGTTAAAAACAGTGTTAGAGGGGAAAATGTTAACGAGGGAGAGGAAGGAAAAGAATAGGATTTTTAGATAGAATGGAAGAAATTTACCTCATAGTGGTGGAGCGGTAGCATATCTGGCTCACACTCGAGATATTCGAGTTCGTATCCCGATCAAGCCATATAAATTTTTTGCCGGCCTCGGTGGCGGCAGGCTAAAACCCTCGCCATCCCAACCGAAAGGTCGCGGGTTCTAGTCCCGTCTCGTTGGGTCGCCCCTACCCAGGGTATAGCTGTTTGTGGGAGTGCATCGCCATTGATTGTTAGGGTCCCCTGATGTGAAGCCCTAAAATTTACTGTGCACGGGGAGGTGAAGATTAAAAAAATGATAAAAGCTAGGCCTTATTGGAATTGTAGAAATTGAGCTGGGAAGTTTCATTTGCTGGCATTTGGGTTGTTAAGTAAAATGCTTAATCTAAACGTGCTACAACCGGTAGCATTTCTTTAGTAATAATAATGTCGTTTATTTTCGTAGGCACTGGGGCCCATGAGAAAATAAATGTACAGCTTTCTACATTTCCAACTTGGTAGATAAATAGAAATAAAAAGGTAAATAAATATAATTACAGACAAATGCAACCAGAGCAGATCGCAAAGAGCATAAAAAAACAATACAATATTTTCAACAAAAAAATAAATAATCGCACTTAGATATAACATACTAATTACAAGAATTTAAGGTGATAATACGTTATGACAATTATGCCAAACAAACATTTTTTTAAAGAAACCATAACATTAGGATAACACTGTGATTTAGCACAATTCTAAATTTAGTTGACCATTTATTAACATATGTATCAATAAAAATAACAATAATAATAATAAGAACTAGGCTAAACAAGAATATAAACAAAATAAATTCATCTTGAGGTAAAGGAGGCATTCTTCAGAAACCCATATGTGTTATGTTTAAACCTATTGATATTTGTACTGCTTCTTATTTGGGCTGGGAGAGAGTTCCATATTCGTGAGGCGGTTACTATGAATGATTTGTTCATATGAGGCGTGTGATGTTTTGGAATATGGAGGTCAATTAAATGAGTAAACTGAATGTAAATGTAATAAAATGAGTAAACTATATCAGCATCAGCGGACTGCATAATCTTGCTTAATTCGTGGAGGGATCAAGAATAGAGCGAGTGAGACAGCAGACTCGGCCTGCAGAACTTCATGAACTCCCAAGTTTCAATTGTCCACCGATGCGTGCAATTTCCTTTGAGGGCGGAATTAATGAATCCTCCGAGTGCAAGCGCGCACATGATATTAAACGCGAATTGAAGGCAGAGCTAAACACTGCCGCTGCTTCGCATCTCAACGACTGGACGAGAGGGAGAATCCGGGAATGAGCAATTGGGAACGGAGAGTGTGCGACTGCCCATGAAACGCACGGAGGGAGGCCAAAAAGACATCGACACTTACTCACAACCAGAGAACGTTCCTGCATCGCACAGCATTCCATTGCTCAGCTAAAATGAAGACAAAGACATCGAGAAGGGGCAGCTATGATGCATGATACCCAGCAAGTCGCCACTTGTTTTTGCATCCCTACATAATTGAGTTTTCCTGGAATGCACCGAAATTTATGTCATCACTGTTCATAGAGCATGTTAGAATACGTGCCATATAAATGCTACGCTTAATATCATAGCAACAATCAGAGCCTGCAATTTTATTAACGACTGTTTAGTCATCGCATAAACCTCAGCAAACCTGGCTTAACTATTATCCATCCATCGTATAGAAATCCGAAAGTTTGGTCTCTTCAATCTCTCCACTTCTACCCAGCACAAGACATTTCTTTCAGTTTACTGACGTTATCTTTCCTTGTTTCCTTCTTCGTCTGCCCCAAAACATACTTGCATCTTGGTCTTCCTCTTTGAATTTTCCATCAAATGGTCTCATAAAAAATACTGTTTAAAGATATTGCAATGAATTTATTTTATACACTAAGGTATTTTATTTATGCTATATATATTCCCCACTAAACCACACCATCTGATGAAATGGCCAATGCCCCGAGCTTACCCAGAAAAATCGGAACTGCAGAGTTTCCTTTCTTCTCTTATTCTTCCGTATCCCTCCTTATTTCGCATCCAATCAGTGCATTTAATCCACAGCAACCACTGCTAACATCAGGTCTTAAATATTCGTTTGCACTCAACGTTTCTACATTTCTGAGCTGAAAAGTATTACAACTATCAATCCATCCATTTCAATTCCAGCATTTACATCTTCTTGCTATCTCCTTACCCACTCCTCTGCACGCGCGCTGAACCAGTGGCTCTGGGGGGGATTAACCCCCCCCCCCCCCCCCAGGGCTCAGAGAAATTTTTCAGTTTAATCCATTTCACTTAATTGGATTAATATTACTTATACAATAGTGCAATGATTAATAAAATATCCCTCAGAAAGCCGTGAATCTCACCATTTTGAACCATTTATCTGAAACATTTTCTTGGGGTGGGCCCCCGCACCTCCCAGGCCTATGGTTCTCACCCCGATTCTCCGCGTCCTTCGCACCGATTCGACTATGCCACTAGCATTTAAGTCACCAATGTCTATCAGTCATGCCATTTAAGTCACCAGTCTATTCCTCCAAACCTAGTGTTTTTTCCTTTATATCGCACAATATGCAATCGAATTTTAAATAATTCTAACAATACATGCACTTGGAAACGAGGTCGATGAAAATTTTCCAATCTTTGTAATCAGAAGTACATAAAATAAGAATAATTCAAAGGCAATTGCTCTCTTTAGACCTATTTCACGCGATTCTATCACACCAAAATCATCCACTAAGCAACTATAATATCATCAGTAGATAGGTATATTAGAAGGCTACAGTTACACACACTAACTTCTCCGGCATTTTATATTAATGACCAGAGCGATAATGTATCACGCTACAATAATGTAGCGTCAATGAGCTTCATATTCAATGACATGTAATAGAAATTAATTTCTCGGTCAATTTCTATAATTTTTTTCAATCGCAAGTCTTTCGTCCTTTAAATTATTAGATTTCAAGGCTGAGAAGGTAATGAGAACCCCGAAAGCAAAAGATATGAATCATTGCGTTGTACTTTTCGCGGCAGACAATAAGGAAAAAGCACGCGTGTAAGCTATTCTTTTGATTGCCTCATTTCCGGTGCAACGTCACGGAACGGACTTATGGCCATGAAATAAATGAAAGACTTAGCATGTCGAGTTGGAATTTTTTGTGACAAGGCCAAATCTTGACAGGCAGCGCAAGTTTTTTATCCATGGCAGAGAAAAAACAGCTATTTATTACTTTATGACGACAACGGCATAATATCTTCCTCAGGAATACTCAACATCTATCCTAAAGGTATATATTAGTATACGTATCCTAATTGATATATGTATATTGCATTCAGTTCACAACCCCAAAGCTCAGCCTAATACATCAATTTGGGAAGATTACAACTAAAAATACTCGTGACATGAATGATAACAATTTTAATTTGTAAAAAAAATCGAAAAACAAATTTTTATTTAGCACAACCAACTCAATGCACAATCACGCGCATTGCCACATAAGAGTCACCCCAGGTCACATGTGTAACGCCTGAATTTGACCCGGTGGCATACCCGAAAAGCTTCTCCTGACATAATACGCCAGGGAAGCCTCAAATCTCTTTTCAAGGGGCATATCTGTGAACATATATATATATATAAATATATATATGTGAGATCTTAGAGGAAAGCATTCGACAAAAGACGAACGCGGAGCGGAAGAGGGAATTGGAGTGAGGTGGACGATGGTGGGGGAGATAAAGGAGACCTCTGCAGGGAAATAAGACAGGTAGGACGTTTGGGATGAGAGAGGAAATGAATACTTTATTAAAATCTCCTCTGAATGCCACCGCCCCCTCACTCACTCTCCACGTGCAACACAGCTCACGGATAGAATGAATTCGCTCCCCATTCTCATCTTTCTCGGTTTGGTTTTCGGCGCAAGAGCGTATAAGCAATGGTTAATAATTTAGAGCGCATCCGCATAAGCCCCACAGTAAGCTCCTTGCATTTTCGAACCCCCCCCCCCTTGGGGTTTTTCCAGGGGTTCGCCCCCCGGGGTGGCAGTGGTAGGGGACCACTCCCGTCCTGAGAAGGAACTGGGGAAATTGGACGGAACATCGCAGGGTTCCAACGCGAGCGACGAAGGGGAACTGCCGAGGTTGGGAGAAGGAGAATTGAAGATTTTCGGAAAATGGGGTGGGAGGAGGAAAAAAAATCGACGTCATTTCCGAAAAATCAAATTTTAACGGCGCCGATCCGAAGAGCGCGCATTCGATGAACAGAACAGCCAGCGGCCGTCTGTCCCTGGGGACAGGGCACGAGGCATCTGGGGCACGTTTCTGCGCGGCTCAGGCATAATGTAACGTGTCTGAACGGGGAATCGGCTTGACAAAAGGGAGGCGATCCCCGCGGTGGAACGGGAAAGAATACCTTTGTTCCCTTGTGTCCCAGGCGAACGATGGCGGAGTTGGAGCACTTTATTCAGGCTGCCCTGGTTCTAATCCCAGCAGCTCACGGTACCATTGCCCGTAATGCATTTTTGTTTTTTTTTTTTTCAAATAATTTTAGCGTTGATACGAAATACGTACTTAGAAGATTGTAGTGTATCTAGTAATGTAGCTGCAATTCAAATTAATCTGCTAAAAAGAATAGATGAATTAGTAATGAAGATGATGTTACTTAGAGTATTCTACCGGTAGGTTTCCATGGAGTACTTAAGAAACATTCTGGGAGCCTCCCCTTCCTTCCAACGGTCCCCTCTTCGAAGATAATGTAATCTTTTTTTTTTCAATTGTCTTTAATGTTCGCTCATTCTTTCCTGAAATTCATCGAATGCACAGAGATCTTCAATGACGTATTTATGACTGCCAGCAGTGTCATTTACTTTCCTTTCCTCGAACTCTCAATCACGGATTATCAAATCCCTGTTTAGTTAGACATTATTTATTTATTTATCTAATCCAGTCTAAAAACAGGACGAGGCCAATTACAGAGGACTACAATGACAGGAGAAACAATTTAATAATATTAAGCAACGCAACCAAAAATGAACAAAAAATATTCAACAGTATTTACAAATAAATAACAAAGAATAGCAAATTTCATCGCGTGGTGCGAGGAATAGGGGGAAAATTACGATAGCGACGGTATAAGATGGATGAGGGATGAAAAAAAATGATCAAAAATTGGAACACATTTGACATAGGAGTTAATGGAAGAAGGAAGTCCGAATAGAAAAGAACGTTTAGAGATAGAAAGGCGGGGGGTGAAACAATGAAATAGGTCACTCTACCTCGTCGTGCGCGAAGGAACACGAAGCGGAAAAAAAAGAAAGAAGGTCAGATGATCTGTATTTGCCATTAATGATATTTAAGAAGATAAGTAAAAACCAATAATATCGTTAGAAAACTCACTCTCACACGATTACGATAGAAGTTTTCTATTAATAGATGGAGGGTATTCGGTAGAGCCCATGGCTTACTATCAAGAGTCCCAGGTTCAAATCCCGGGTGATGCCTTCGGATATCCCAAATCGAAAGGTGCAAGGCGGCTCGAAAGGAACTCACCCCACTACCTTGGATGTATGAAGTTGATGCGTAGTTTTCCGCGGCGTTGTCTAGATGATATCTCCATGTTCCTGGGTTTCACCGCGTGGATTTTCTTTGTGACGACAGTTTCGACCTGAAGACGCCGGTTGGAATACCGGCGAAACTGTCGTCACAAAGAAAATCCACGCGGTGAAACCCAGGAACATGGAGATATCATTTGGATGTATGAAGTTCATACGCCTGTGGCCTAGTTCGGGACGAACTCTACTCTCACCTAACCAAACTAACATTCGGGTTGAATCGCTTTCTAAATGAGAAATATTATAATAATAACATTTAAAAATTATCATTGAAATTTGCAAGGGCGAGCATAGGCTTAACAAAAAGGCGCCATATGCTTGATGTGAAGGGAGAAATCACACGTAATGTCCGCTGTCTCCTTGGTAATACGGCGCAGAATATTTCAAATACTTAAAACAGGACTAGCTCAACGGCTACATCTTGGGTAAATATTGATCAAACTCAATGCAATCATATTATTAAAGTATCATACCGATTAAGAGAGGTTTCCGTGGACTATTTAATAACTTTTCTTCCAGTCATAGATATATTTTGAAAATCTTACATCAATTTTACAATACTGCCCTCCTAACATAACACCCGAGATTAAATTCTTATAGGCTCTCCATTGTACAATTCCCATGGAAAGAGCAATTTCCGTGAGGATAAAAGTCCCTACTCATTCTCATCCGCTGGCCATTCCATTCCGTCCATAAGTACTTCTTCTTCCACTACGGAATTCAGCATATTTTTCAACCCTCCATAAATCACTCTCATTCTCACCTGCCAAACATCACTCTCGCATCTACATCCCCACACCTCTCACCACACCAACAAACCAAATCCTGAAAACCTTTTCCATCCCTCAAGTACTTTCTTCTCTCTACATCATGCCAAGTTTGTCCACGCTGATTCACAATCATTATTTTACAATCTTGCAATCTTATATTACTATGATTGATCACGAAGAAAAACAAATTCACTTACTCATTACTAACTTTGTGGTATTCCATTATAAGCTTTCTTGGATATTTCAGTATTACTTATACCGCTTCTTTTTTAAATGGCGCCACTCGGGTTTCGATGAATTATCATAATCGTCAGGCGAAAATTAATTAAATTGATTTGCGCCTAATTTCATTAAATTAATTTGCGCCTAAAGATGATGATACTTCATCGAAACCCGGGTCGCGCTATTTAAAAAATAATAGATATAAGTAATAGTGTAATATCCAAGAAAACTGATCACGAAGACTCACCGTCCGACACGATCAAGTTTTAAATGCTTCTTACATTCGTATAGATCTTTAATTCAGCATATTTCTCACTCGTTTAGATAGTTCTCAGATCCCCTCGGATTAAATCTTTTTCGTCAAAATCAATCGCGTTTCCTCGTAGTACCAACATCGCTTCCGGCTATGCTTTTCCATTATATCGCACTCCTGGTACCAATCATCAATTTATTCTATTCTAGGAAGTTCCTTTTTCCCCGAAATTATCCAACTTCTGATAACATCGCTGATTTTTTTCCTCCAGGACTCAGTGCAAATCCAACCACAACCGAATCCAGTACCTACTCCAACCCAAAATCTGAATAGTACTGAATATTAAATAAAGCAAACGATGCCGCGATAAATTATTTCCTTAGGGAGGCAAAATACCGATCACTCGAGTCCTAAACGTGATAACATAAAATGACGCTTTAATTTCTCCAGCAGCACCAACCTTTGGGAAATGAATGAATATAAACAGCGCAGACAGTCTGGTGAGATCAAGATAAGACAAATCTCACAAAGTAATCAAAACTTATTGCCAATTATGTCTCACAACAAACAGGCACAATTAGAATAGCAACATTCGCGAATGCTCTCATAAGGACAATTACGTACATTAATTCGTTTTTCATTCGAAATTTTAACAAAAATAACAAATTTAATTGAGGTTGGATGAAAACAAAAATTTTTAACCTGTTCTACTTTCTTGATATTCATCAAATTGTGAGAAATTAAAGTCTATTTGAGGCTATGCGAATTATAATGTATAGCGGTCCTTTGACACAACACAATTAATTAATTTTTTTATCCAAACAAAAACGCTGAATGGTGAGGGAATGAGTTTCAGTTTTTAATGTTTATACATAAATGTCCCAAATTTAATGCTCTTCTCGGTCTATTTTTAGAATGCTTGGTCAATCGTATAATTAAGTAAAATTTTCGTTAAATATATTTAAACAGCATACACAACAGATAGCACTGCATTGAATTTTATGCGGTTTAGACAACTGAAATTTAGAAATTACAAATTTGACAAAAGGACATAAATGGAAAAAAATAGATTTAAAAAAAAAACAAAACTTTTAATACAATTTCTAATAAGGAAGATGGCGGCGCTGGCGATGGAGTGAACCCTTAACCGGTGACGTGCGGTCTGAGAGACCTCTGCGTTTTCTTAAATTATGAATATTTTCAAAGTGACTGTTTTTAAATATCTAAAATCATCGTGAGCTTAATATTTTTTGTATAATAAGGGTATAACACTATTAAAATTAAACGCTTTTATTATTTAATTCTGTGAATTTACAAATTAATTCGATTAAGCGATCTGAGAGACCTCAAGTCACGCCTGCAGAATGCATCAAGAAAAGGAATAAACGAGATAAATTCCATTGTTTTCTAATAGTTAGCCATCTTTCTTTAAAGTTTAAGGCCTTTGTTGAATTATGGTGAGATATGGGCACTCAAAAACGATAATGATAACTCAAGTGTGTTTGACATCAGTTTTTGGGCCATGTTTAAAATTACTTTTTTGACCGAAAAATTGATTCGCATTGGTAGCGCATAAAATATAAAGTTAGATATAGTTTAGAAGATAAACATACACCTAAACAATAAAAATCACAACATTTTATGATTATTTGATTTATGGCGCACGCCAATGGTAGTGTAAAAAATATTTCACATCACTGGTAAAGGGTGAAGGAGGGAGGCGACTTAGAGAAAAGACGTGGCGATAAGACGATGGATGGAAGGGGGATCTGGTGATTCGGACGCATTAGGAATGGGGGCGAACACAAAGGGGAACAGAAGAACAGGCTCGACTGATTTATACAATGTTCTAATGAGGCGAGTTGGGAGCAGCACAAAAGAAGGACTTCCTCGGAGGAAAGGGTGAAATGGATTATTAAAGATGAAAGATGAAAGGAGTCGCCTCCGCTGGGTGACGAGAGAATGGATTGGATGGAATATTATCATCATGTGCTGCACGCTCAATGAGGAAGGGGTCAAAGAAGTGCGGGTCCAACGATTTAAGCACACAAAAGACACCGCGGGAAAATATAACGGCACATCGACTCGGGACTCGCTCAAGTAAACGTTTTTTTTCCAACAGCACACGGCATCTCATTCTCATTGACATTCCGAAACATCGTACGTCAAAGTTTATTCGTTCAAATTCTACGTCGAAGTTCATGTGAAAAGAATTTAGTTAAAATTATCACAGTGATCCTGGCTGAAACGCCCTCGGGTACAATAACGAGAATCATGGTTCGGATGAAGTTACCGGAATGAGTTGCCAAATCCAGTTCAGTATTGTAAGCCAGAAGGTCTGCATGGGGTGCCTGGTTGATTTTAAAATATAAAAGCTTAGGGACCATTGAAGTATTAAGTAGAGCTAGTTTCCCACGGTTAGTTTTTCCGTAAATTTAGTCATAAAAGAATTGAACATCAGTGATACGATGTTGAATTTAAATACCTGTCGGTGTGGGTCTCCTTTCTATACACTGAATGGCCTAGGCTTCCATCCATTTTTCCTTTAACCAGGACATCTAGGAAAGGGAGAAAACCTACTTCTTCACGTTCTTTTGTGAATTTGATGTTTGGATGCACTGTATTTAGATGTTCGTGGAATGCCTCAAGTTTTTCTTTCCCATGTGGCCAGATCACAAAAGTGTCATCTACATATCTCAACCAGCATGATGGTCTCTCTTCACTCGTCTCAAGTGCCTTCTTCTCAAAAAACTCCATATATAAATTGGCTATTACGGGAGAAAGCGGGGAACCCATTGCCGCGCCACTTTTTTGTTCATACATTTCCCCGTAGTATAGGAAATAATTGTTTCGAAGGCAGAATTCAACCAATTTTGGGTAGTCCTCCGGAAGTCCATCACCTGTAAGAGTTTTTAAATTTTCCACCGAATCAGGGACAGGAACTTTGGTAAACAGCGACGTGACATCAAAGCTGACTAAAATATCTCTTTCGGTCACTCGAAGGTCTTTCAAGATCTACATAAAATGCGCCGAATTTTTTTATGAAGGAGTCCGTACTGCCGACGAAATCTTGGATGCCTCTTGAGAGATATCCTAGTATTCTCACTACTGTATCCGGTAAGGACATTAGCAAGAGAATTGCATTATCAAAGGAGGCTTTCAAAGCTTAAAAAAATTAAAAATAAATTACCGTTTAGTGCCACAGGCAGATAAATCGTATCGCATCTCGGGTATTTACCTTATTATTAGTGTCCTACTCACTCTTGAGCATTCGCCCGACCCACTTTCCAATTGGCGCATCTCTTTTGCTTTCCAGCGAGCAGTTCACTTCCCTCCCACTTCGCAAAAGTGGATGCGAAACGCCTTATTCCATCCGGATGCCTTTCTCTCTGCTCCCTGCTGATGGGAGCGGAAGAGAGTGACTCAATTACCGGAGGGTTTATCGCGAAATTTCATTGCCCTTATTACTCATTTCAAAGTCATCCTTCATCTTTCTGCTTTACGCAAATCGCTTCTCAAACGAACTCCGCTTCACCTTCAACTTTATGCCAATCCGATGGCGAGGAATAGAAGCTTGGGAAAGAGGGTGTAGAAAAGAACAGTTTCTTGTAATACATAAATAAACATTTCATAGACTTTTACACATTTCCAAATCACCGGAAGTCGATTCGGTATAGTATTGAAACAAACAAATTTTTATGTAGATCATCGAGGCTACCGCTGTCATTGGAAAATTGTTTTCGGGGTTGATGTCGCGTTGACTCAATTTGGTGGACGACAGTTTCGGGCGCATTCAAGCTCCCGCCTTCGCATTCTCGGACCATTCAATCACCGTGGAAGCCTTCGTACCAATTTGACCGTCGTCATTATTAGGTCTCCCCCATGAATAGATAAAGTGATTTATACAAATAATAATTTTCAAACCTGGGAAGCCAAGTTAGCAACGATGGACGAAGCAAGAAAAAAATAGTCAGTAGAATAGCGCAGGCGAAGAGGGCTTTCTACAAAAAAAAGAATCTTCTTACACTTGAGAATACAAGCATAGAAGTAACGAAACAATTCATCAGATGCTACATATGGAGTACGTTTCTCTATGGAAGCGAGGCTTGGACGTTGACAGCAGCAGAGATGTCAAGAGTGGAAGCATTCGAAATGTGGTGCCACCGAAGAATGATGAAGGTAAAATGTATCGACCGTGTAAGTAACGAGGAAGTGCTAAGAAGAGAAGGAGAAAAGAGAAGCCTCCGAAAAACCTTATGCAGAATACGGACAGCTTAATTGGCCACAGAATGAGACATGATAGCCTGATGAAGACTATCGTAGAAGGACAAGTGGAGGGGAAGAAGGGCAAGGGACGGCCCCGAATGAGTTGTATAGGACAGTTTAAAGGATGTAAAAGGGAAGAAATATGTAGCTATGAAAAGGTTAGCGGATAGGAGAGAGAAATGGAGAGCTGCGTCAAACCAATCTTACGATTATTAAAGCCTTAAAGCCTTACGATTGTTAAAGCAAAGTAATGATGATGATGATACAAATAATAAAAAGGGTGGAGCGAGGGGTCCCGGCCCACCCTCTGCAATGAGGAAAATGAAGAAAAATAGTTATATTAGCTAAATGAATCTTTCATGACGGCTTGACCACGGTGTCCATTTTTGAAATGGGTTCACCTAACCTTGCAATGAACATACCCCCCTCCATAGCTACATCATCATCATAAGTCATTGCTAATACGTGTGATATAATAGGGGAGCAAACCCGAAGGACCAAAATCGCCTCACCTCCCGAAATGAAGGCCTTGATACGCCACTAAATAGATGAGTTACCATTACATACATGACATTAGATACATATATAAAATGCAAAAAGATTCAATCGAGGCTGGGTGGAATGTATCCATATTGGAATGATAGAAGTAATATTATGCGAAAAAAACTTTTGATTCGACCCTAGTTTCAATGTAAAGCGTACAAATGGTGTTAAGTTTAGCCAATTTACAAATATTTTGAAGGATGGAGAAGCTGTGATTACGAGAACTTTATAATGTGTATCAATTGGCGAAACTTAACACCATTTGCACCCTGATGGATGACGTCGTCTCATATAAGCTCGAATCGAATTAAACCCTATTTTTCTATTCCATTAAAAAGTTGAACTAAAGAATTAATGCGAGGGCCGACGTCTTTTTCTATCCAAATGCTCTTTTTCTTACACGAAAATGACCTTTTTACGGTGCTGAGGAATAGATACATTCGAGCAAGAAACTCTGTTCTCACGCGCTCCCCTGTGTGTGTGACATGCGATGGCCTTTGACCTCTTCCGCTTCTTATCGGCCCTTGATTCATTGTTTCCTCTCACCCTTGTTTTTATGGACAGGGCTGAAAGGTGTTGACTGGGACTTAAATTGAATGAAGAACGAGACCAGGGCTGAATTAAGGGGTAGGTACAACAGGAAACAATGGCAGAATGGATGTCAGGTAGGAGGGAATGAGGATGAAGGGGAACAGGATTAATGGATTGAACATAAAGGATTATTATGTGAGACTAACTCGAATATTAGATCTCCAAGATTGACTACTTTTCAAGGAAATAATTCATGCGAGAATATGAAAAGGATTCAAGGAATTACTTTGTAATTGAGTGCTTTATCCATGCCATGGAACTGTGCCCACACATAACGACTGAGGTTTCACTTATACCGAAAAAATCGCCAAATTACATAGCCAAAGAATAATATTATTACTAGAGTTTTCCACTCATTAAGATATGCTGGCGTGAAGCATTTTGCGAGTGTTCACAGCAGAACATTTTCTGAGTCACCGCGGAAGGCCGCGGCTCACCCACTGTCCCTGGATTGAACTTTCCTATTTAGTTCCTAGAAAGGTTTATTTCTATCTGTTCTAACTATAAATCCCATTCTATTTATCCACCTTCTCCCCTCACTTAATTCACACTCTTCCCTCTAACACTGTATTTAAACATCCCCTCCCTTCTCAGTATTCTCTCCATCTCTCTCTACTCCAATTTATCAGTGGACTTTTCCTCTCCAAATGGATCACTTCATCGCTCATTTTCCTCTACGACCTCTCCACCTTCTCCACCGGATAAAAACTGTGAGAGGATTGTTGAAAGAGGATAGACCTACTGTTAGATCACAATGTTTGATTTCTTTTCTCGCCCGCAAATTCTTAACAAAAATGGAACGGAAATCAAAAAATGATTGGGAAGAGACTAATTAATTTATGCTTTTAATTATCCGAAGGATTTTATCTTTCCAAACTGTAATAATGAATTTTCACAAATTACGAAAAAAGCTGATAGGTACCTAGTACAGCCAAAGAAGGTATTCCGGAACAAGGTGTTCAAGTTCGTAATTGTCAGTAGAGAAGGCAGTGAATTCTAGAGAGGAAGACGTAAATTATGGCCAGATATAGAGGAAACGAAAAAAAACCGGCATCATATTTTACATGAGACGATTATTTACTAAAGCAGAGACTCGGGTCGATGTAAATTTTACTTTTGTCGAATAGTGCACTAATAAAGTTCCAGTGTTTTAACTTCCCTCTTTTCTTTTGCCATTCCATCATCTTCTTGTCTCTTTCTGAGAGAGAGACTGTTGAGAGAGCCACCGAACACCGCTGTCAGATGCACTGCTGTCCCTTGCCACGCCCCTCACATGTCTTTTTTCACGCGACCCTTTCGGAAGCGGCGAATCCCACGCCGTCTATTTATCACGCGGCTTTCACAGCGAGACACGCTGGCTGACCCCGGGAAGGACCTCCTCCAACAGTTTTGTCGAAACATTTTGGAGCGAGCGCTGATAGCTGGACGTATCCGCCCCTTCTAGTGGTGCTCTTAGGCGCACTCTGGAATGAGATGGAGCCCCGAAGCAAAACGAAACAACATTTTGATGTGGCGAAGCATTTTTGACATTTTTCAGTTTCGAAGGTTACGCAGGCGATAAGAAGATGTTTGACTTGCGAACGTCCGCCTTACGATCATCCAGAGTTACAACCAAATTTATATTTTTTAAACAAGCTTTGAAAAATACCCAAAATTTCCTCTGAGAAAATGACGTACTACGATCTCTTACATACTGCGGCCTCGTATTCTAATCGCGACATCATTCACGGTTTTTTCATGGAGAGGGATTCACGTACATGAATTGCCATGAGAAAAAAATCCGATTCAGATACAAATGCCATGGGACTTCATTAATTTGGATAGCGTCATGGTCCACGCAGTTGTCCGGAAAGCCATGGGTCCGCGTTTCGAATCCGGGTCGGGATTTGGTTATCGTGGCAATCCATGATTACTTCACCGCCGTTCACTCGGCAGGATTTGAAATATTACACATGGAGAGGGGAGTTGCAACTTATTCCATGACAAACAATTGTTTATGTAATATCCATATTCATCATCACAGGTCAGCAATCTTAAAAATTGCATCTGTGAGTTTACACTATGCGACACCACTCGCGCAACTTATGTCGCAACTTTTCTCGCAGGTGTAAACCTAGCTTTAGGATTGGTTTGACGCAGCACTCCATTCAGTTCTCCTATCAGCTAATCTTTTCACAACTTCGTATTTCTTCTCTTTCACATCCTCCTTTACTTATTCCATATTTAATTCGAGGTCTATCTTTTCCGTTCTTGCCTTCCCCTTGTCCTTCGACGATTGACTTCATCAGGCCATCATGTCTCAAGATGTGGCTTATGAGGTTGTTCCGTCTCCTTGTTAAGGTTTTCTTGAGGCTTCCCTTCTCTCCTACTCTTCTTAGGACTTCCTCGTTACTAACTCCGTCGATCCATTTGAACTTCATCATTCTTCTGTAGCACCACATTTCGAAGGCCTCTATCCTTGCTTTCTCCGCTGCGGTCATTGTCCATGCCTCACTTCCGTATAGGAGCATACCCCAAATGTAGGTTCTTATAAATTGTTTTTTTTTAACTTCCATATTTAAGTTTCCCGCTGTAAGCAGGTCTCTCATTTGGCGGAATGCTCTCTTCGCCTGGGCTATTCTGCTGATGATTTCTTTCTTACTTCTCACGTCACTAGTTATCTTGCTTCCCAAATGTAAATTGAGTGGAGTAGCTGCGACTCCTCGGGATGATAACGTGGTGGTTTCTCCTTGCCTTCCACATCGCAGTACTACAGCCGTTAAAGTAAATGTTACCACGCCCGTATATCCATAGTATAGGAGTAAAAAGTAAGTGTACTTCACAGAGCGAATACACGTCAGTCGGCACATAAACGTATTCGGCTTCATATGATTAATGACCTGTACATCATTTCCGAGTAGCCACAGGTGAGACCTGCGACCAAGCCCCCAGAACTTGGGTATCCTGCTCGTAGGTCAGCTGGTAAGTAAGTCCGTAGGTACCTCTCTCCTGATCAGATGTTAGATTTGGGAGCCACTCCGCCTTTCCTTGCATTTGGAGGGGAAAAAATGGGCGAGCTCAAGCAAAAGTCGACTTGAAATTTCGCTGCAATTATTTGGCAATATTCTAGGAGACATTTTGGTCAATGATTACATGATATGATAAAACTCCTGCTTGAAGTATGATCTAAATGCAGAACCTGAATTGCAGATGGCATCATAAACAGTTGAAACATAATAATATGAGATTTGATCTTTGTCATACTTGAAACAAAAGCTGGAGGTTAAACCATTGTTCTCGAAATTAGGACGGTTAAAGTTATAATCTTACCAAACCAACGCAGCGATCATGTCATAAATAAGAAAGCTCTAACAGGTCAACCTCCTTCATCCGAAAATTAACATGGTTTCTGTAACTAATGCGTGAAACTAATGGAACGAAAATTCTCTCTTCTAATATCATTCTTTTAAATTTTACTACAGTAGTATGTGAAAGAGCAAAAGTAGGAATGTTTTTAATAAAATAAACGTGCCTAAGAACTAATTAATGCTCTGATAATGTTTTCTTTCCTTTCAATTCCCACCCTAGTTCCCGAAGAGACAAATATCCCACACTCTCCTTCGAACAAGCTTTGTTCATGGTCCACAGTTACGTCGCGTGTAACAGGGAAATTACGGGCTGGCAATAGGGTAATTTCCTTCATCAAAGAAAACGAAAGGCATTGATTGCGATTTGTTACCCACCATTAGTGTATTCATAATATACTAATTATTTGGTTTTAGAAATACCGGTTTCGACGAATGGCAATGGTCAATTTTAACCGTATTTGAAAAAGCCCAGATTGGCGCCCATGCGATGCCACTCCACGTGACGTCACAGGGACCTAGTTTCTATGCGAGTAGATAGGAGTTTTACATTTTCTGAGATTACTAATGTATGCATGAGGCACAGAGCTCAGGGAAACGTGTCTTAATAATCACCTATTAAAACTACCTAAGGTCGGAAAGTTTCCTTCGTTAGATAGGGCATTAATAATCCTTATTCAAGCCAAGCGCTACCTGCTAGCAGCCTGCATCATAACGGCGCTCACAGCCTCGCACCAAGGTGGCTTCACACGGCTGTAGCCGGAACCAGATTGACGTCACACGGGCTTTTCCCAGCACTCATACTTAACCGTCGCGTTTTCGCGCGCTTGAGAATTCTCACTTTCCTTTTAATGAAGAAGCCGGAGCAATTTCCACAATTTTAATTTATTCGTATTACCGGTTTCGCTTACAGCATCATCAGGTACAATATATCAAAATTGTGGAAATTCTTCCTGCTTCTTCATTATGTTCCGTTTCCACTCCATCCCTCCTTAAACCTCAGATTATCCACTTTCCTAAATATCGCGAAAAATAGATATCGTCATTTAAAAATCTAAAAACGTGAAATATGTACTCCAGGAGTAGGTAATAATCGTTCGATTTAGGCATTAACAAAATAATAGGAAACCACCCTATGCCTATCTGCCCCCAACTATTGTCCTTCATTTGTTTATCAGTAAGCGATAGGATTCTGGCAGAGGATATTGAGAAACGCCCCATGACCGTTGAAGTGGTTCAAGTATAAATTCTATTGTCGACCATGTAGACGAGGAAATAGAAGGTGGGTATGAAGAGCTCGTGGAAACAATTAGAGAAATCCCCAAATAATAATGCCAAATATTCGGGTGAAAAAAACATAGAGTAGCCACGGGATATTTTTTGCTAAAGAATTCCAATATCGCTTTCATGGTATGCTGAAGGACGGTGTTGTTTATGAAGGCGTTTGGCTTTGAATTCAGTGATTCTCGGTGAACGTGCAAAAATTACGGATCCAAAACTGCTGTGTCCTTACTGGAAAGTAGGAATTATTTAATTAATTAATTAATTACGATGATAATTCGTAAATTTTCATCAGTGTTTGCCTATAAAATTAAGCACTCATTCACTGAAAGTTGTAAATTTATTTATTATTCCATGTAGCTTCTCTGTGTTTACATTATTATACCGTTACTGGTGGACGTTGAATCGTATACCAACGTCAAAACGATCCGTGTCACGCTAGAACACATGTTGTGAATTACGGCTTGAAACAGCATCACCCATGCCTCTCATTTATTAACTCCGTTTGTCAGTGAAGTATTCGGTCATCTAGGACGATCCGCGTAATCCCGGGAATTTATTTGGTTCATTAAATCGACCCAGATGTCAAGTAAGAGGAGTTTAATGGCCGAATTACGGGATGGGATGAGTTCACCAAGGCATTATTCGGATCCTCCGTTAATTATCGCGTCATTTTAATGCGCCATCGGATCGCGCGGAAAGCGGACGGCAATTGTTTATTGATCGAGCGGCAGATCGTTATCGCCCACACGTCATGGTTCACGCACGGAGGAATGCGGCGCTGATACAGATGAGGAGGACCATCGCCTCTAATCAACTGACTACACGCGAAAAGAACATGCACCAACTACTATTACTCCATTAAACGCTAAGCAGAGAGCAATACGCATGCGTTGAAATATACGATAAACTTGTTTTTTATGTCGGTTTTTCGGTTTTCACATTTTAAAGTGTGCCTACAAGAGTTTGGGGCAATTGGAAACGAATAATTAGATGGAAGAGAGAGTAGGTACTTAATAAGCTCTATGTTTCTCTACTGAGTAAAATATTCGAATTCACTGTTGTATTTTCTATCAAATGCGACAAACAGTCGGAAACTTAAGATCATTTAACGTCAAGGTTTCAATATAAAAATATTGGAAGCACTGACGAACGACTTTATGAGCTCTTGTGGAAAATAAACAATATCATCGCCATCGTTGTATGTAGGAAAAATAAAATGCAAATTTTGAAAATTATATATTCCGTGGTGAGCATCATTTTCTCAAATATTCACTATTATAAATTGAAATTACAAGTGCGCCCATCGCAGAGGTTATTGAATTTTTTTTCGCAGAAATATGCTGAAAAGACAATTTTTTCGACAACGGCAACAATCCAACCTTCTAGTTCACGAATAAGGCACGTGGTGTTACCAGGCTTACTGTTTGTGACTGCTGGCGCACTTATATGAAGCGCTAGTATAGATATTACCAGTCACTGCATCAGTCCAGGCTATTATAAATCGTCAGCAGAAGACAGTAGCAGTTGTATCACTTCAGACTCTATTATAAAGGGCGTTCCAGACCACAACAGAAGAGCACAAAAGGTGTTTACGCACGGGGAATTTACAACAATCCCACTTTGCAAAGAACCTATGGGATGAGGGGCATCACGGTGACTTCGAACCGGACGTTTTACACAGAGTCAAGAAGGGGAGGGAGATGGACGTCCTGGAGGAGTTGGAGATAAAAAGAAATTTGAATTTGGGACATGTCCTTAATGACATCGTCTTCCTGAGAAATTCACCTCTTCCTTCCACAATTTACCCCGCTCCAAACCGACCCTTTCCCCCGGTCCAGGAACCTTACCTGCCTCTCCTAGCGTGGGCTTAGTCACGCTTCCCAACCATTCCCTCACCAACCCTCCCACTCCTCCCCAAATTCCCCCCCCTGTATAACCCTTCTCCCTCCCCCCTGCCAGAATTTGGGTATTTATTGGATTGTCGATATTATAAACAGTGTACTTGATAATGACGCCTCACCGTCGAAACGCGTCGTACCAATAAATAACTTTCCAGTGAAAAGTTACCAACGTTGTGTATTTTCATTTCAACATGGATTTTCACAAAGTAAAAGTCGAATCAATTGAATTATTCAGATGAGAAAAGTGGGTCATCCCACTGAAACGTTGGAAAAACAATTGTGAGTGTTCCTTTTTCTGTGTTTCTATGTTTAAAACTCTAGTTAATTAGAACGTAGGTTTTCGCGGCGATGGTTTGATCTCTGCATATCTTAAGGGTTTTCTTCCGCGTCAGCTTGTTTGTAGACAACAGTTTCGCTGGCTATTCTGCCAGCGTCTTCAGGTCGAAGCTGACAGCGTCTTCAGGGCGAAACGGTTGTCTACAAACAAGCTGACGCGGAAGAAAACCCGAAAGATATGCAGAGATCACTCCAGTTAATTATTTACCATCGTATTTTCGATATCTCATAGCCTCATCGACTTTTTGATTGGTCGATCAGTGGGGCATGCTTGTCTCAGGTTATCTCTTCCTCCTCTTTCTCCCTTCTTCCTCTTCTTTCACAGCCTCCCTTCATCGGCCTTTCTGTTCTTCCTCCATCTCTCCTTGTTTCTCTCCCGGAGTCACATTCCCCCTCCCTTTTTCTTCTCTCCTTTGCTTTCTCTTTTTCTTCCCACACAATCTGTCTTCCTTGAATGACTCGCAAGCGCACTTCCCATGATCCTCCGCGGCTGACGCGTGCCTCATCTTCCGCTAACTCGCCACTCCTAATGATCCTCTCCGCTTCCCTAATTTAATTTCGGAGCGGTTTCTCATTCCTTTCTCATTCTCCTTCCCCTTCGTAGCTGCCGAGAAAAACGGTCTCACATCTCTTGCCGCGTTTCCTTATTCTTTCTGTATCCAATCTTCTACCTTTGCCACCACCTCTTAGCTTTCGTTTTCTTTTCTTTCGGATTTCCTCTCAGCAGCAGAATCCTCGTACTACTTGAGAACTTCATCAACTCGAAACTTCTTCTAGTAGCACAATTGCTTTTCCTCCATCAGTCAACCCCACCGCTTTGACGGGCATGTTACTTGTAAATTAATAAACCTAACGTTGCATTCTGGCAGAAAAAAACTTAATCATTTCCTCGGTATTTTCTCCCATATGTTTTTTCAGGGTAAAATCACCGTAGCCCTTCTTCATCACATATTTTAATACTATCACATATTTAATACAAATAAAGCATGCAAAAAATAAAGATATTTAGGTACTTAGGCAGTGAAATACCTCATAAAAAGCGCATTAAGCAATTTCATTTTAACGCTCTAGTGGATTTAAGTCTTGCGTCCCACTTCACCTCTCCTGAGGCGGCTTGCGGGGCAGTGAGCACAAATAGAAATCTTCCTATAGTCCTTCCATGGTATCCAATTGTCACACTCCCAAAAAATATATAAATTTGTTCGCTCTTGTCTTCTGCTAATCTATCACCACAAACAGTGATATTTTGAAAGCCTAACACTCAGAAAATTCGAACTTCTTCGGTAAAATCTCAATATTAGGAATCATGTTGGGATGAATAATCACTGAAATTTTAAGAAAGGTACATGATCTTAAATATTACACCCATTTGATCTAACAGGAAACGCTCGTCTCGATTGTAATTGCTGCTAAAATCAAGCACTGAACCGCTCTCCATAAATATGGTCAAGAATGGACCAAGAAGAACGCAGAAGAGGAGATGGAACGTTTTCCTTCGGAAGAGATCCAGGACACACGAAACTTTAACGACACCGCGACGCTGCTCAGCGGGAAGTCCAAGGAACTCCGGCGAAGTCCTCCACTAGCCGCTCGCTGCTGGTCTAATAAGGCGCTATGGATGGCGGTAAGAAGACAAGTAGGAGAAGGCAGGAAGCGTCGCATCCATATCTGGGAAGCGAGTGGAAAAAGGAAGCGGCCTTCGAAGGGCGGCAAGGAAGGATCGAACGAACAGAGGTGACGTTATCCCCAGACCATAAGAAATAAAAACACTAGAGTAGAGATAGTTTATATTCACTGCTGCCCAACAGGGCGATACCACAAAATTTAGCACAACGCAACGCAAAGTAATAACTGTGTGATGCGCTTAAGATGATGGTACCTTCCTCACAGGCCCGAAATTTTAGATAATCAAAAGAATTCAATCAATCACGGCGAAAACATGACATTCCTCATTCAGCCATTCTCTGAGTAAGTTCCAAATAGACAAAACCCTATTCATGAGTTGGTGACATCACAGAGTTCCGGCTCATTGACTCGTTCAGGGAGAACCACTCATTTGGGAGAGAAATAGGGTAGTTTTCTTCATCAAAGAAAACGAAAGGCATTGATTGCGATTCGTTACCCACCATTACTGTATTTGTACAATTAGGCGAACTCTCTTGTATGTGGGCATGAAAAACTTTTAAATTGTAGAAAGAAGACTAAAGAATGTTTACAATGCAACATAAGTTTATTAAATAATTAGTTTGATTAATAAATGAGCGAGTTTAGTAAATTTATTATCATTTTCAAGAATTATAACAATTTAGCTGAAAACATTTTTCACAGCCTCGGGCGATACTGAATGAATGTCTTTTACTTAGCCCTATTTAAGAAAAGTCCTTTCCTCTTGTGGATAGTATAACAACAAGAGCTTTCAAAATAGGGCAAGAATAGGAACAATTGTGAAAAATAAGAGTAGATCAAAGGAGGAAAATATAAAAAATAGTATTCTGAAAACAAACAATTTTAATTTCGTCGCGAGTATAGAGTCTATGTGGCCGACTCATGGCCCAATAAAGCGGCATGTTGTCCCAATTAAACAAAGAACACTCTGGGATGTTCCTCTATTGGGTTCTGTTCTTCAAGATCTGCCCCAATTAAGCGGCTGCCCCAAGTAACCGGTGGACCCATTAAACGGAATCTACTGTATCACACCAAAATAAAATGTATAATTTTCAATATCAACACATCCCCTCAGATCATAACGAAGATGTTTCACCAATAAATGATACTATGATAAAGAAGGGTTAAAAATATTTTCTTGGATCTGGAACGAAATATTACTCATTAAACATAATAAAAAATACACTGTTGTGGGTTCTAAAGAAGTTCCTGGGTCGGTTAAGTAAGCTTATGTGGAACATACAACAGTGCATCTTTTATTGGTTCCTGTCACCAAATTCCACCAAGTATCGCCATCCAGCCTTCAGTTGATTACTCATTAACATTTGAAAAATTACTCTTTTTTCTTTCGACCAATTTTATGATGTACGTAAATATGATACATCTTTCTGCACCTGACCTCTACAAGGATAGAACTTAATGAAACCGATGTTAGTCCATTCGCTAAACAGCGATTACTGCAGATAGTCCGAGTGTCTGAGGTAGATAAACTACCTGGAGACGATGGCACGACCATATGCCACACAGTTAGAGAAACAGATAAGTGCACCGCGGCAGTCGCTTCTGAGAGAGCAATACGGGCTTTGAGCGGAGAACTTCGCAAACTGAAATACGTCCCGCAAACTTCCGAATGATATCACAGTGCAGTTACGAGCTAAAATCCCAGCCGCTTCGTTAGTTACTACTTGGAAACAGTTTCAGAGGCATATCGCGTGATACTCTCACGAGGGATCCAATCCCTAAAGGATTATGGTAGTTGACGGGCAATCAAGCTCAATATAAAAGCGCCACAGATCTCAAAGGCTCAAGTAAACCTTCGCTTTGATCGCTCGCAAAAGGATAACGAGAAGCGAGAGAAGAAAAATTAGTTTCGAAAACAACTGAAAAATTAAAACGCTCGCACAAGATAAGAAGGTTGTGTAATAAGAAAGATTTCGTGCTTTCCCGGCGTATAGACTTAGTGAAGAGTTCTCGGGATCGCCATCGTCTTCAGGTTCACAGCCCTGAGGACGATGGCCGAAACGTCGGCAGTTTTACAGTTCCTGACCCGGTGGCGATCCCGAGAACTCTTCACTAAGGTTGTGTAATGTTTGTGCCACTTACACAATATCTTCAACTACTTACTTGTACATGCATATCTCATCGACTGAAGATCACAAACAGTAGGTTTCTTTCATTTTTTATTTTTATTTTTCATTCCCAAACCACCGAATACAGCTCATATTGGCCATTTTATACCAGGGTATTCAGCAAATTCAACAATTACAAGTACGCGAACAACCATACTCTGGAAAGGAGAAACCTACCCAGGCGGGACTCGAACCCGTGACCTTTTGCTAGGTAGGCGAGGACTTTACCCCGCCGGCACATTTTACTGGATAATCCGAAAGTATGAAGGTTTTTACAGTTACACTGGTCAAGGCATACCAAAAAAAATTGTTTGATGATAGCATAGGTATGTCTCAGCTGATGTTAATATCTGTTCATGAATTATATATGTCGCATAAGTTTCCTCCTAGAATTTCTCTGGCAGAGGAAACGAGTACCCTGGGCGGCTTCGCGGGGTTACACTCCTGAAGGGCCAGGAACCTAGTCAGAAACTTTGGCGCCCGTGAGTCTCAGGTGGGGAAGGACAGGGGAAGGAAAAAATTATAGTAGGCGCCGCCGCGATGAGAGCTCGACGACATGCCCATAGATACAGATAGGGATAAAAGGAGTAGGACAGGGTAATCCCAACGTCGTCATTAGGGCTGCGTGGACCACTACTAGCGAAACCATGATTTAATGTTTCTACATAAAATGGAAGAATATTCTACAAGTAAAAATATTCCATAGATTTTCCTGTAGATAATTTCTCAGGCAATAACATTCACTGCAGTGCATCCTCTTAGCTGTCTGATTTCAATTTGGAGGTTTTATTTCAAATTCCCGCGTGCTGTTATTCGTCGCCATGCATCTCAACTGCTGCAACCGAAGGAAACTTAATTTCAAAATTGATTACCTGTACCTACCTCTTTAAGATCCTCTCATCAATTATTTCCTTTTCATCCTTAGTTAACGCTCTTCCTCATGCCCTAACCTATGTAGATATAGACGTCGGAAGGTTATTTGAGGCCAAACATCTTGGATTATGTCGCCATAATACATTTGATATCGCCATCTGCATATCACGAATCAACTCGTCATCTTTCAAAGTGGTGCTCTCCTCTGGCGCAATGAGACATTAATTAGCTTAAGTAAACGACGTTCTAAGCCAATGGAAGCGGGGAAGTTGACGGACGCTGGCACGAGACAAACGGACCACTCCTGGAGATTACTCATTAAAGAACGCACCAAGAGATTCGCACAGAAGCTAAAACATCGTCGTGAGAGGCACCCCCCTCCACACACCCTCCTTCCCAAGAGGGTAACGAGGCGTAATGGACGACGCTGCGCAACCCCAGAGATGACTCGAGGAAGTCGGGAAGAAAGGACCAAAAAAAAATAAGAAATAAGATAGTTGGTGGTTAAGTTAGCGGCGGCCGAGAACTCCTCCCTCGGCCCTCCCGACTGGACACGCACACTCGGCCAAAGAGACTTCGGGATGGAAGAGAAGTTCATGCGGGAGAGCCATGGAGAGTTAGTTATAAGAGATATGAGGGAAGAAGTGGGGAAGTTGGGGGATGGGGGGTTAGGAGGAGCTGGGGTGAAGAGGGTGGTTGGCTACCCCAGGGGGGAAAAATCGTTAAAAGGAATAACTACTACGCTGTCTATATTTCCACATTACTTGACCACCACTGACATTATTACTACAGTATTCTACCGATTATGGTAGGTTTCCATGCAGTACTAAAGAAGTGATCTGGGAGCCTCCCTTTCCTTCCAGCGCTGCCTTCTGCAATTCACTGTAAGGCCTACTCCCTTGCAATCTATCTAAAAATCCCATTCTTTTCCTTCCCCTCCCTCGTTTCCCTAACATTCTACCCTCCAACACCATTTTCAACATCCCCTACCCGCTAAGTATTCGCTCTATCCATACATTCTGTCTCCTCCGTACCTAATCTAAAAGCTGCCTCTCCTCGCCAACCATATCCAGCACTTCGTCGTTCCTTTTCCTCTCCGTCCATTTCACCTTCTCTATTCTTATCCACACCCACATCTCGAATGCCTCCAATCTTCTCTCGTCGTCTTTCTTCAGTGTCCACGTTTCCGCACTGTAGAGAGCTACACTCCAGATCAAACTCTTTACTAACCTTTTCTTTAAACTCTTACATAGCGAACCTCCCAGAAGCTCCTTTCTGTTCATGAACGCCTCCTTTTCTAATGCAATTCTCTTCCCAATGCCCTTACTACTGTATCCGTTTTCCTCAAATATGCTGCCCAAATAGTTGAAGTGCTCAACTCAAGTTTTTCACCACCCACTTTTATCTTGAGTCTCACATTCCTCGCTCGTGATGCTTTACAAAACCACATAACCTTAGTTTTCTTGTGATTAATCCTCATCCAATACTCCTCGCGACGCTAGTATAACGCATCCACTAGAGACTGAAGCCCCCTCGCTGACTGGCTAATCAACGCCTGATCATCCGCGAATCTCACTGATTTGAACATCATTCCTCCCACTTTTATTCCAGCTTCTAACTCATTCCACGCTTCCCTTGCCATCTCCTCAGCGTATACGTTAAAGAGCAGCGGCGAAAGAGGACAGCCTTGCCTCACTCCTCGTCCCATTCTTGCCCACCCAGATTATCCATCCGCTACCCTCACTTGCGCACCACTGACAATATTATCAGAAATTTTAAAAATATTTCCCCTACTCTCTCTCCTTGCTTCACTCACTCCAGTTAAAATAGTAATAATTCAATGAACTATTGCACCCTGGAAATGGTGCAGCAACATTAGTAAAACCTAGATCTTAATCAATTTTATGATCGTGGAAAATTGCAAGTATTTTTTTCAGTATAGAAAAATTCCATTCCGTCACGCTGGGATCTTCGGATTTCACTCAGAAATTTAAACATTCACCATCTCTAATACTACACTGCCAAAGTAAAGCGACAAGGTCTTTTACCTTCCAGTTTGGTTACGTAAAGATTTGGTTAACATCGGATATCTCCCCAAATAATTTCTAATCACATTCTATCATGAATTTCCCGGTCGTGAAAATGTGACGACTTCAGATTTATTACCGACGCAATAATTGTAAGCATTCGCGTTAGAATACATAAAAAAACTAAAGAAAAATGACGCAGGATAACTAATAGCACAATAGTTTTCCTTGCTCAATTATTCGTTTCAAGGCTAAACTTTGACTCCAAAAACGCATTTGCTTGGTTTGATCACGGTTTTATAATAAAAGAAGTAATAATAAATGATACTTAGGGGTGTATGAGCAAAGTATCAACTTTGGCAGCCCGTACTTCAGTACTTGTTAGATAAAAATCATTTCTGCATATCCTTTAAGTTTTGATATGATACGTTCAACATAAAAGAGTTAAAATCAATTTTGAAAAATGCCGTTTTTTTAATGACAACCATACCTTACTGGTTCAATTCTGCGGAAATCGAAAAAAACACATAATTGAACGCGAAAATTAAGGTGCATTTGGTGTTTTTATCTTCCTTTCCGTTATTTATAGCAATTCCACCAAAATTATTTCCTGCGTCCACGGTGGTGAACACATGTTATTTTTATATTTCTATTGAAACGTATCGAGGACTTGTGCGGAGAAAGACGTTAAGGAGGAAAGGAAATAAGGAAGCGCAGAAGCGGAATGAGGGTGGAGAAAAGCCGCGGAGTTGCGTGCTGCGTTACGGAGAGCAGAGGGGAATTAGGTTTATGGGCTGAATATTTAATGCCGCCCAGCGCGATTTCGTCCCACCCCTTAAAGACTCTCCAAAACAAACCGAGGAAATGGTGGACGACTACTGTCGCGTCGGAGATGAAGAAAGAGCAGAAATATATCTCTCACAAGAGCAAAGAGGAAGAGAAGGCGAGGGAAAATGGAACACAAACAGATTAAGTTAGAGATTAAGCTTGAGACGTATCCAAGAATATAATAATGTGATCATCATCACCATAAGTCAACAATTCGCAGATTTAATTTCACGCATCTCTCATTACGCTCTCCCGTCAGCTAAACTTATCATTTTCACGCATTTTTTTCACATCATTTTTTTTGAGCTGCGATAGTCACTGACTTACTTTAACCAAAAGTACTCAAAACAATTTAAACGTGTTGACTTTGATGTTTTGCCAAATATTATTACTGGTGATGCTGAAATATCATACGCAAACTCCGATAAAAATCTTGGGGTCATATTGATGCTTAATTTGTCTTGGCTATATCATGTTCAAGCCATCACCAATAAGATTAATATAGTCCTGTTTCAGCTAAAAACTCATAAAAACCTTTTCCCCCTCATACCCGCACGTAACTTCTATCCTCACTAATATTCCCCCATATCGATTACAGCTGCCTTGTGTATCACGTCACTGCAGGCATGGTAGTATTTAAATCAACGACTCTAGTACTGCTATATGGCTTCGCAGTTCATGCACTCGTCCTTTTTAAAATATACGTGATGGAATTATCTGATACCTAAAGAAAAGCATATTAATCCAAGCAAAGTTAAAGTTATTTGGTACACACTGACTCTTGGTAAAGCAATAACACCAAAATATTTTCTTCGCCACGATGACTAACAAAAGAAACATCGAGTAAAAACACCGTATGAATGGGATGTTACACATATTTTCGGCAAAGAAGGAAATCATGAACGACCGAGAGCCATATTTAGATATTTTCCAAGTTGTTAATATTATTAGCGTTCTTCAGGGATGCCGAATTACAAAAACTTTTTGAGGGGCCCAAACCGAGTATACCCCGGGAAATTTTATAAGTAGTGAGTTTTAAGTTTTTTAAGCATTTTAGAAGAGTCATATGATCAGCATTAGAAACCTGATAACTCGAATCTCGATATCTGGACACTCCGGAGAAAATCGACAAGCCTGACACATTTTTTCCTCACACCCATAACGAATTTTGAGGGGGCTCGGGGGCCCTTAGGCCCCATGGAGTCGGCGCCACTGGCGTTCTTTGGTATAAAGCTTGTATCATCAGAAGATAGGATTAGCCAAGCGTATTGCGGGAAGAATTCCAAATGAAAATGTAAATGAGAGGTGCTATTTGGCACTCGTCCGGCCTACACCTTGAGTATGCAGCGGACATATGAGATCCGGCTCAGAAATACACTCACGATTCGTCAAAAACCGCTACAGTAGAAATAAAACATTAGATATTAAGCGAATCAGACTGAGAGCCACCTTAGACTCTGCGGCTCCACGTTACGCTTATGTTGCTTGACCGATTGAGAATAAATATCTTTCAGAGCGACACGGGGAACATCATACCAGAACCCCACTATATTTCCATGAGCGACTGAAATGAAAAAGTTAAGAAGGGCATTTTGCCCAACGATTGCGCTAGGGAATTTTTTTATCCCGAATAATAATACTTATAATATATGCTAGATGGAACTTCGTAAGAACATTTTCCCTTCTATTAGTGAACGGCTAGAGTCCGACGAGGCCAAAAATAATTCCACAGATGAAATATTTGTACCTTAACAGAGTTTTTACCGATTCAGTCCACGATACACGCTCATTGAGGCAGCTTGCGAGGTATGGTATGTGGACGAACAATGAAACCAATAATACTTTCCCTGAAGCGGAGCGATAACTTCAAAGGTTAATTGTCAAACATAGATGGTAAAACTGCCTCTGAAAATCTAGGAATGAGTTAAGAAGGCAATGTCGCATGGTTCTGATCAGTAATGAAAATTCCAAGCTAATCCGACAATGGAAAGTGGGTTACCAGATTACATCGATGAAATAGGCAAACAGACGAAGTACGATAAGAAAAGGGAATAGTAACAGGAATGAAGTCGCCGGCAGTGAACCATAAACAGGCGATCAAGCCCCCGCGTGCGTTGACGACTGACGTGAGTTATGATGTAAACAGAGGCATATAGGTTGACTGCTTAATGGATCGCGGACATATTATCAGCGCTGGGAGTTACACAAGAGGAATGGCTGCTCATTGCGATAAAGGCCAGAAAGAATCTTCAAGCACATGCTTTTTAATTAGTAATGCATAAAGGAAAACTTATATCCATTATATTCTCATCAACTATATTTTGTGAATGAAATTAATAATGAACATCAATATTTTTACTCAACTGATAGCTACAAAATTTGTATTCACTTAAGTCAATTGTTCTGAATCGTTCGTTCTGAAGACGCTCGTTTTACCCTTCGGGATCAATATGTGACTCATTTCGAACCCATTTTTGCCACAATAAATATGCCATATAAAATTCTGCCGAATCAAATAAACGAGTCAAGTTTTCATGCAATTTGCGTACACATAGGACATACTTGACATCGGAAACTCACTAACGAACCAAGAATTTTTCTAATATACTCACCGCCACCAATAAGGTATTTTTCGGTTAAGGTATTTCAGGCTCAATCACATCACTCACCTGTAAAAAAAGGAGAAATATGTTTTATAAAAAAATAAAATTAGGCACTTTTACATCATCGAAGGTGATGTACGAATATCAAAAATTTTAACGTGTTAGGAGAGAACTACGATGAATAATACTCGTTAAATAAATATTTATTTCGAAAAAAATACTACTTATCAATTCTAAAATTAAATTCATCAATTATGATAAACAATTCTACAGACTTTATAATTGCACCATAATATGGAGTGTCTACCGCTTCAGTCCTCACAAAATCATAGTATGCGTAGAATTATAAAATTCGACAGCAGGCGAATGAATTCTGTTCATTTTGGGAAGCAGAATAACTACCAATGGAATACTTAATCAGCAGAATATTCCAGGCGAAAATACATATCATTCAACAAAGAGAAAGATATACTTAAAGCGGGGATTTTAAACATGGAAGTAGGCTACGACGTGCTTTTTTCACTCTCTCAGTGCATCGACCCGAAGGTTGGTCTGGAAATGTGAGGGTAGAGCTCACACCGAACAAAGGCACAGGGGTGTGAATTACTCAAATTCAGGGTACATCAACATACTTCCCCAATTCAAGCCGCCTCAAGAGGTGTGTGGCAGGGGGTGTTAGGACACCAGCCAATAAGAAAATCCGCATGAGAAGTTCCGCCCAGAATTTAATAAAGTGCTTTATTGTTCGGGGGAAAAAGGAATTTCTACACCTATGCCAGTTAATAGGGTAGTTTCCTTCATCAAAGAAAACGAAAGGCATTGATTGCGATTCGTTACCCACCATTAGTGTATTCATAATATACAAATTATTTGGTTTTAGAAATACCGGTTTCGACGAATGGCAATGGTCAATTCTAACCGCATTTGAAAAAGCCCAGATTGGTGCCCATGCGAAGCCACTCCACGTGACGTCACAGGGACCTAGTTTCTATACGATTAGATTAGAGTTTTACATCGTCTGAGGTTACCAATACATGCATGAGGCACAGAGCTCAGGGAAGCATGTCTCAATAATCACCTATTAAAACTGGCTAAGGTAGGAAAGTTTTCTTCGTTTGATAAGGTATTAATAATCCTTATTCAAGCCAAGCGCTACCTGCAAGCGGGGTACTCGAGTAGCTGTTAACAGACTGCATCATAACGGCGCTCACAGCCTCGCACCAAGGTGGCTTCACACGGCTGTAGCCGGAACCAGATTGACGTCACACGGGCTTTTCCCATCATTCCTACTTAGCCGTCGCGTTTTCGCGCGCTTGAAAATTTTCAATTTTCATTTAATCGCGAAAAATACATATCGTCATTTAAAAATCGAAAAGTACGAAGTGAAATACATACTCCAGTAGTAATAATCTTTCGATTTAGGAAATAAAAAATAATAGGAAACCACCCTATTAAAAATCGTTTTATTTTCGATTAATTTACCTATGACCTTACCCTGGACCACCTAGTACTTCGAGTATTTCTTTCGGGGATGTCCGTGGGCTATACCTGGGATATGAACCCGGCACTCCGAGATAAGCAGCCAAGCGCTCTTCCCATAGGCCTAAAAACTCTCCCGTATTCTCTCAAATGAATCCAAAAAAGGGGGATAAAAATACGCGCTGTGGAAAAGAGAAACGAAAGCGTGAGGGATGAAGTGGCGTTAAGGGAGTCCCTGAAGAGGGGTTTTGGATGAGGAGAGGGAAGATGTGGATGGAAAAAAAGTGGTGAATAAATGAAAGCAAAGCCAGAGAGAGAGAGAGGGAGTCGACGGTGCTTGGTGCGAAAGTGCCTTCGCCCTTCGCGCCCGCTTCAAACGCCTTCCGCGCGGCGCGGCGGTCGTGACAGATGACTGACGTCGCGGGCGGGACGATCGAGGCAATTGTAGGATGATGTGGGGAAATGGCGCAGACAGTGGAAAAATTCATGGTTGAGGCTGACGCGAAATCAACTCGGACGATTTCGCCCATTATAAAGCTTTCCATTGACCGAAGACCCCCTGTGGGACGGAGGGAAAAAAATGAAAGTGTGAACTTCCGAAATTATAAATTTATTTTCCTTTATTTTTTTATTAAATCATTCAAAACAGTCAAAACGGCCTGTTGCGTATTATTTCTCATAGTTTTCGTTCTTCAGTTATTATCGTCTGCTGTAGGCTTCCCCGTGTTCCCGAGGAGGGCGCTAATAGTCTCCTGGCGTTTTCCTTTGCGGAGAAGCAATGCAGTTCAGTCGTGCAGTTCAGTTGCAGTTGACGAGCAGTTGACGAATAAGTGGCCCGAGAGGCAGTCTCGCCTTTCTCCCTCCCCTGAGTGTTCCGCCGGACTGCATGCTGCTAGCCTACTCCTGCATGCTGCCCGCTTATCCCTGCACGTTGCTGTTCGCATATCTCCTGCATGTTGCTCGCCCTCTCCTGCATGCTGCTCGCCGGATCAACGCAATCTCACCGCTGCTCCGACTCTCCGTGACCTGTATTTCCAGGCTTCTCTATTATGTATTTTTTGTGTTAATAGTTCATTATTTGTTAAATTGCTTAACCGAATTAAATGTGGGAATTGTCTCTCTTCCGCTTTATACAGTCCACTTGATTATTCTTTTACCCCACACGGCCCTTATATTGAATAGACAACTTAAAATCTGCAGCTTTAACAAATATAAACTATAAAAAAAATAAAAAAGGGGGAAAAAGGGATTCAGAAGATGGCTTTTCGAAGCTGCCTCTTGAATTATCTGCTGGGCATTGAAATATCCAGGGAAGGGTGAGTAGTCGAAATGGTATTGAAAGAATTAGGAAGTATGTGAAAAAGTGATGTCTGAGAGAGAGAAAGACGGAATTTAGGTTGGTGTAGCAGGTGGTTATTACGGAAGGAGCGGGTGGGAATGTGGAGTGAAAAGAAAGGCAGCATTTCTGAGGATCGGAACTTGTAATTAAAGGCATTGTAAATGAGGGAAATATCGTGGAAATTCCCACGGGAGGATAGCGGGACAAATGATAGAGCAGACATTACTTCAGAGCGAGAAGAATGACGGAGGTGAGGAACACGGTGTCGGCCTACTGAAATAAAGAAATTAACTGGGCGTTCAAGAATTTTAAGGTTGGAGGGACAGGCAGTGACACGGACACACGACACGGAGAAAGAATGATTTCTCGGGGGTTTTTTTTTCAATGAAGTATACTTTTCGACTAAACCTTCAAGGCCTTCCATCATGAAATTGCATATCTAGATTTCAAAAATCGAACCATTCAGAATTATAGTAGGTAATACAAATGTCTCATTTTCACAGGGAAAAGTTGCTGTAATGCCTGTATTATATTATTACTGTCAAAGGTACTCTACAAGTTTCAGTCAAGACTAGCACACACGGATCATTTTGTGAATCACCTCAACCGCCTCTCAATCCGAAAGTTAAATTCCACAATACGACCCTTTTCATTTTATCCATTAGCACTATTCACATCCTCCCGTTTGCCTATTGCGAAACTCTAGCGGGAAATACAAAAAAAAACTATCATATTGTTAATGGCGACTTTTTTTAATGTTTCAGAAAAGCTATGGAGTTTTGATTAAAGGTCGTATGCTTTTCCGGCGAATACTATGGATAAATTCTTCTCGTGCCACGCATCGCGTAAAACTGTTTAAGGCCAACTTTTCTTCAATCTTAGCCCTGATGACAATGAGGGAGACAATGAGGGAATGGAGTAATAGAATTTAGCCTTTGATTCGGTCCGTCCGGATAACAGAAGATACATCACAATCAGTCTGAGCAGGGATGCCGACTTACAAAAAATATTGAGGGGCCCAAACCGGGGATCTTGCCCCAGGAAATTTTATAAGTAGTGAGTTTTAAGTTTTTTAAGCATTTTAGAAGAGTCATATGATCAACATTAGAACCCTGATAACTCGAATCTCGATATCTAGACACTCCGGGGAAAATCTATGAGCCTATCACATTTTTCCTCACACCCATAACGAATTTTTTAGGGAGCTCGGTTCACCTCAGGCCCCATGGAGTCGGCGTCACTGCTCCTGAGCGAAGCGTTATGTAATAGAAGTCGAAACGTTGACCTTTTTAACAGCCTTACCCGATGCCTATCACGAGAAGATTTTATTTATAGAGTTTTTTCGTAGAGCTTTTAAAAAAAATCAACCTATCGTAAACATTTCGTTCTTTAATGAAAAATACAACACGCCCTTTGCTCCCTTCGGATGATCTTCGGTCTCAGGAGTTAGAAATATTGAAAAAATGGGGAAGGAAAATCGGATTGAACTAATGAGAAGACCAACGAACACAATCAGCGAAAATAAAATATTGAGGACAAGCGGTTGCTAAAATACCGATCACTTCATTACTTCAATACTTTTGACTTCAGTAAATAAATTATCTGTAGGCTCAGGAATTAACTTTGTTTATTCATCATAAATATACGTGTATAATGGATGAACTAAATACTCTCCTACGCTTCGTCTTCGGCAGGCAGATTAAAATTTCAGCCATTGAGTAAAGGCTAATGTTCTATTATTTTCAATCGGATTCATTCATAATAAAGTCATTCCAAAACGTCCCCATAAAGCGGGGAGACACTTCCATATTCCACTGGATCTCGTCGCACAGTGCGCGCTACGGGATTGCTACAGAATTAAATAACGCTGGCTTACCACTGTCGGAGCAAAAAGAACACTGGAAGGGAAGAATCATGATAGACGCTCAGCTTTGCCGATTACACAAGCTACGCATGTCAGCACTTGGGGAGCAGATAAGAGGCTGACAAAACAGGATGAGACATGTAGCCAGCAATGTAAATACGTATGACTCTTTTATTTGGACAGGACTCCCAACTCTGAATGCGTGCGGATATGGATGAAAATGAGCTATCAGATACGGGAGAAAATTTGAACAAACACGATGTGTTCGAAATGACACAACAAAATCGAGAAAATAAAACTGTTCATACTCGGAGAAACATTCTGGCATGAAATATGGCTCACCTGATAACTGATCTTAAAATGGCATTAAATAAATAACAGCATGAATGATATGATTACGAAATCACATTTTAGTCTCACACGTTAGTTTTAGAATATGAGGAGCTATTTAAATATTTATGCGATTAGATGATCCACTTTCCAAATTCAAAGCTCTTTTAACTCTTTAAAAATTCCCATGTCCTGATTCTATCGAAGGATTCCTGTTTTTATTTCCACCTCTCGAGAATGAATGGTTTGCTTACATTTTGATGAACATATGAAAACGATGGAGGAAGAGTTCTCGGGTTTCCAGCTGGGTCCAAGTGTTTTTCAGCACCGACGTTTCGAAGACTAAGTCTGCCATCGTCTTCAAGGTGAAGGCTCACCGAGGGCTCACAGGTGAAGATTCACCCTGAAGACGATGGCAGACCTAGCCTTCGAAACGTCGGTGCTGAAAAACACTTGGACCCGCCTGGAAACCCGAGAACTCTTCTTCCAGTCTATTCGCCGGGAAAACCTTAGATGCTTCAGATGAAAACGATATCAAAAATTCTAGTTTCAAAATTAAAGGAATTCAACCGATTAGGGTGGGTTTGCATGGAGGATTTCACTAATCACTGTCCCCCTCCATAAATTAACCTTCCGTCTTCAACTCACTGTATTAAGGCCTATTCCCACTCATTCTTATCTCTATTTCTTATCCTCTCCCTCCCACTTCCGCGCATATTCCGACAGGCATTTTGCATTCCAAACTCTATAAATTATATTATACTCCAATTAGCCGTGGATAATTCGCAGATGTTATTGCAATTACTTCGTCATCATTCATGAGAATCTTTTGTCCTCGTCCTGACATGAAATGATGGGATATAGCTCAATTGTGCACATGTTTTGCCTTAGTGCCCTTTTAAACTCCTTCAGTCGGGTCTTAATCTTCCGTTTGGTGTCTCCGATAAAACTAGACCAACACGAACACGTAATCTGGTAAATCCCTTTATTTTGGAATGGAGTAATAGCACTTATGGCAGAGAGAAGTTAGCCTTTGATTCTGTCCGTCCGGATAACAGAGGATACATCACAATCAGTCTCCTGACGAAGTCACTTCAGCGAAGCGTTGAGTAATAGAAGTCGGAAAAAAATTTCTATAAAATTAAATATGCAAAGGGTTTAATTATTTCCACTTAAACGCTGACTCGCACAATTAGTTTCAATTTCAATTAGATTCACCGGCATCGGTGGAGCCGGAGTAAAGTCCTTACCAGCCACAGAAGACGTCGCGGGTTCGAGTCCCGCCTGGGTAGGTTGCCCTTATATAGGGCATGGATGTACGCGTACGTTTTATTGTTAAGTTAAAAACCTCGATGAAAAAGGGAAATGGTACTATAGTCGTTGGTGGAGGAATAAATAAATGAAATACATAAATCCATACGTCCCGCCCCACCCTCTCATGTCTATGCTTACTTAAAAAATCTCCAACACCACGGAATCATTACGTGCACCCGAATATTACGCATGAATGAATCGAACATAGTTATACGAGTCAACATAGAAGTGGACGTACGCTAAATCCTTTGCATATTTCATTTCACATCATTATATTCCATTAAGAATTCGCCTCACACACCGTTGATTTCAAGTTTATTCTGGTGAACCGAACCGCTGCGAAAACCTAAATGACCAGAATTACGACATTCATCCGCTGACCGACGCAACACTCTGAGAAGTCTATAGGTTTGTATGCACGAGGCGCGAGACGGCGTCCACTCCCAAATTCAGAAAAATGCACCGTCCCTAATCCCCAACATTTCGCGGGAACATCGTTAATCCCCGTGCAGCGAGCGATGAGCTCTTTCTAAAGCGACCAGACGGGAGAGAGAAGGTATTAGGGATTTTGGGCGATTGCATTTCCTCCGCGGAGTAATGAACTGCATGCATCTCCCTCTGGCGTGGACTCCGAATACTCTGGCGGGAAATGCCAAAGGGATGGCGGATGCTCACGCGTAAAATGAGGAAGACAACGAAGTGGCGGTCGGCCGCAGGGAAGAAAGAGCTTTCGAAGAGCAACGTTCAAATCCCACTAATTCACAAAGTCATTTCCCCCCCACGCGAAAGCGAGCTTCCAACTATTGGAACCAGGGGCGCTGGCGATTTACAGCATGCAACACTGACGAATAGGGTGGTTTCCTTTTATTTTTTTATTGCCTAAATCGAAATATTATTACTCCTGGAGAACGCATTTCACGCTTTTAGATTTTTAAATAACGATATCTATTTTTCGCGATTAAATGAAAAATGAAAATTTTCAAGCGCGCGAAAACGCGACGGCTAAGTATGAATGATGGGAAAAGACCGTGTGACGTCACTCTTCTTCCCGCTGCCGCATTGTGAGGTGACCTTGGGGCGAGGCTTTGAGCGCTGATACGACGCAGGCTACTCCCAGGTAGCTGAGTGCCCTGCTAGCAGGTAGAGCTTGGTTTAAATATGGATTATTAATACCCTATCAAACGAAGGATACTTTTCCACCATAGGCAGTTTTAATAGGTGATTATTGAGACATGTTTCCCTGAGCTTTGTGCCTCATGCATGCATTGGTAATCTTAGACGATGTAAAACTCTTATCTACTAAAATAGAAACTGAAGCGATCATCAAGCGAAATAATTCACGTGGAGTGGCATCGCATGGGTGCCAATCTGGCCTTTTTCAAATGTGGTTAAAATTGACCATTGCCATTCGTCTTAACCGGTATTTCTAAAGCCAAATAATTTGTATATTATGAATACCCGATTTTGTGACGGATATTGAAGTCGAAACTAAACTGAAATCCGTTTATATATGGTACAAAATTAATGAAAACGCTTTTATAATTCATAAATACATACGTAGAGAACGAAAATATGGGTAAATAACGTTATTTAACTATTGGTGGGAAATGAATCGTAATAAATGCCTTTCGGTTTCTTTGATGAAGGAAACTACCCTATTCACTGAGTCATTTCCCCGTCGCATTTCCCCCACGCGAAAGCGATCTTCCAGCTATTGGAACCAGGGGCGCTGGCGATTCACAGCATGCTACACTGACCAATTCTCATCTTCACGTGCGAACTATCAGATAACAAACTGATACAAAAACGAAAGAGAGATATTTAACTCTGATACTTCAGCATGCACATAAATACGAAATCCAGCTGGAATAATTAAAAAGCCCTGAGAGTTTAAAGTGAAAACACAGCAAAGTCTTTCCATACGATGCCTAATTGCAAACATATTTTTTTAAGTGTGCACTGCTAATGGAAACCCCATTTTGTGACGGATATTGAAGTCGAAACTAAACTGAAGTCCGTTTATATATGGTACAAAGTTAATGAATACGCTTTTATAATTCAAAAATACATACGTAGAGAAGGAAAGTATGGGTAAATAACGTTATTTAACTCAACGGAATGAAATATATTTGACGTCATCAAAATAATATTACAGATTTAATTGAATCTTATATCAATAAAAAACGCTCAGTTTCCTGTTAATGTAAAATTTCCTGCGAGCGTTTCCACCGATAGCGAAGCATACGTATTCATCACGAAGCAAAGTGAATTATTATGATTTTGACGAATTCAATGGAAATGAGTCGGTATCAATGCATAAAAAAATTAATTCGAATCAAAAGTTAAGGAAAAAGATTAATTCATGACCTAAAAGAATTCCACTTCCCAGAATTAATAATAATATAATTTTCAATTTCCTACAATTCCCAGTTATTTACTTCTCCATTCCGTGTCCCTTGTTCTCCCGTTGTGGAATGAAACCTGTGATTGGGAAATTCTCTCACCGTTGCTCAAAATATTAACCTGCTCATCATCCTAAACGAAAAATTGACACACTTGGTACATGACCAATAAAACGCCCACCCACGGGACGCAAAACAGGATTTATTCATTTTTAACTAAACCAAACCACCACACAGGACAAAAAACTACAGCAGGACAATAACGAGAGGATTTGAAAGTGGTCCACTTTCTTTGAACATCTTAGGACTCTAATTATTAGTGAATTTAAACATTAAAGAGAGATCATTTGGATTTCAGTCCACTTTCTGACAGTTTTTGCCGAACGGTTAGGAGAAGGAATTGGTTTCTCCCCGGACAAAAAAAATGATACGGTGGAATGGAGGCAGATGAATCACTCACACCTCCCACATTAGAAGTTTTTTTCATTCTTTCATTCATTCACACGGCTGCTGTGCTAACACCTCCGCCCCACATGCCAAATGAAGTGGCTAGCGGGTAATGTGTAAATGCAGTCGATATACATATTTACCTAATATTCACTTACTGGTGAGGTTTGAAGGTTTGAGGTATTGTAGAGATTAGACTACACCACAGGGGTGTCAAATCCACAGTAAGTGGGGTTACTATCCCTGGGCTAATTCGAAGAATTCATAAGGGGGTGTCCAAAGGATCCAATCGGGATTTGAACCAAGGACCTTTCGATCAGAATCCAAACGCTCTACCCACTACGCTACCACGCACTCCTACTTCTCCTTACTTGAAAAAAATTCAAAACCAACTAATACAAAGGAATAGACGGATCAACAACTTTGCTATTTCCACATAGTAATTTATTGACACCGACCATGGTTTCGTAACAGAGTAACATTATCAAGGTTACTCTTAACTCAAGGTTACAGAGTAACTTATCACCTTGATAATGATACTCTGCAACGAAACCATGGTCGGTGTCAATAAATTACTATGTGGAAATAGCAGAGTTGTTGATCCTTCCATTCCTGCGATTATGGATTTCCACCAAGTTACGGCCGCTACGATTCATTAACTACTACAAAGACAAAAACTTAAAGTGACAAAAGAATACAAATTTAACTTGAGCGAATGTGAGCTATTCTTCCGTTAGTCGAGCCTTCAGCCTTTCTAGCTCCTTCGTGAACGTTCCCAACTCCTTTTTCTCGAAATATCCCAACACAGCCCGATCCGACCCATCTCAGGGAGGCAAAATACCGTGCAGTGCGTCTTCGGAGCAGGACGCACTCGATTGCTGACGCTTAGCTTTCCCTTTCAGTGAAGAAATCCTCTCATGACTTGTGCTGGGAGACCCAATCGCAGGCATTCCCCTATCCGCCGGACTGCTCAGGTGCAAGCGGCGGTCTGTTGGGTTCCAGGACGGAAAGGACGAAGGGGGAGCCAGGAGGTCATCGCAGTGTGGTCTGAATGGCAGGGTTCAAGCCTACGTTGGCTAAGAAGATAGAGTATTGGATCACAGGATATATTGATAAAGGGAGGGTCACTGGGAGTTTTCACCATCTCGGTGCGTATCCGCTATAGTTCATTTTCATTTAAAAGAGCTATTTTTTTAAACATTTGCGCTCTACGCTCTAAAAGCAATGTTATCGGTCATGTATTCATCTACATCTACATAATACCCCGCAAGTCACCTAAAAGGCACGTGGCTGGGGGTGTTAGGACACCAGCCGTTTACAGATAAAAAATGAAGTCCTCTAACCAAGTTGGGACTAGCGTTTTCAAGCAATAAGCGCCTAGCGCGCAGCCTCCGAGTCTCCAGCGGCTCCCAGCCTCATTCGCTTAACATTTGAGTAACGCTGTCTGTACGCCCGTATCAGTTTTTGACGAAACGCGCAGCCTTCCTTTGTATTTTATTCAGTTCGCGGATTAAGTCTTTCTGCACCAGATCCTATACGCTCGCTGCATATTCAAGGTGCGGTCGGACGAGTGAGAAATAGCACCTTTCTTTTACTTTCTCATCCGAAAATCTTCCCACAATACGCTTGACGAATCCTAATTTCTTCAGGGCTATGCCGCAAATATTCCGTATATGTGTTCCCCACGGTAGTTTCGAGGTTATCGTAACTCCCAGGTACTTCAATTCGTCTGTTGCCTTTACGTTAATACCATCCACTGCATTAACATGGTTATAGTTGGACGAATTCCGCAAGAAATGTACCGTCATGCATTTCCTCTTATGAAGTTCGATATGATGCCACAAGCAGTCCAAATCGTGCACACAGCGCCACAACCGGAGAGCAAAGCCTGGAATAGGAACACTTACAATTAGAGGTGTTCGCCCTTGACTAATTAAAGTATATCGGGACTAGCCACGGCGATAACTTTTACGGGAGTCACCCGTATTGAGACATGATGGCCTGGTGAAGATAATTGTCGAGAACCAAGTGGATGTCGAGAACGGAAAAGGAACACCTCAGATAATATTTATACGAAAGGGGTAACGAAGGATGTGGAAGTGAAAGAATAACTGGGCGCAAAAAGCAGTGTACAATGTTTTATTTGCACGAACGAGCAATTCATTATGAATACTCACTGATCACGAAAAAATGCATCATAGAAACATTTTAAATTTTAATACATACTCAACGTCGGCATAAGAATATCAACAGTTCTCACGGAAATAATTTGAATTAAATTTGCATTCCCATTATTTTGTTATTTTAAAATAATTACCCGATTTTTATAACTATAAACAATAATTGCCTGGTGGGACATTAAAAATATCACGAACGTAAGAGAATAATATTGATGATGGAATAAATAAAAATTGGTGATGAATTCTAAATGAAATATGATTCGGGTAGAAATACTTCGCGTAATCTTCAGGTGAGAATTTATTACAGTATTCTACCGATTAAGGTAGGTTTCAATAGAGTACTAAAGAAGTGATCTGGGAGCCTCCCTTTCCTTCCAGCGCTACCTTCTTCAATTTACTGTAAGGCCTACTCCCTTTCAATCTATCTAAAAATCCTATTCTTTTCCTTCCCCTCCCTCGTTTCCCTAACATACTACCCTCTAACACCATTTTCAATATCCCCTCCCCGCTAAGCACTAACTCCATCCATACCTTCTGTCTCCTCCGTACCTAATCTAAAAGCTGCCTCTCCTCACCCACCATGTTCAGCACTTCGTCGTTCCTTTTCCTCTCCGTCCATTTCACCCTCTCCATTCTTCTCCATACCCACATCTCGAATGCCTCCAATCTTCTCTCGTCTTCTTTCCTCAATGTCCACGTTTCCGCACCGTAGAGCGCTACACCCCAGATCAAACTCTTCGCTAACCTTTTCTTTAAACTCTTACATAACGATCCTCCCAGAAGCTCCTTTCTTTTCATGAACGCCTCCTTTGCTAATGCAATTCGCTTCCTGATGTCCTTACTACTTTATCCGTTTTCCTCTAACGTACTGCCTAAATAGTTGAACTGCTCAACTTGCTCAAGTTTTTCACCACCCACCTTTGTCTTAAGTCTCACACTCCTCACTCGTGATGCTTTACAGTGAGAATATATAATTTAAATCCAATAAGTGCGTGCTCCGAAAGTGTTAGCAAAGCCGTTTCATTTCAACAGGAAATTCTCGTATTCTCCTCCGATATATATCCTTGCTGTGTGGGTTGGGGGGAGGGGGTCAGAAGGGTGGTCGAGGCGAAATGTCGGTCGATGGGATACGCGGGTGAGAAGACTCGTGGGAGTTGTTGAGCTCACTCCGACAAGGAAGGTCCTCCTGCTCCCGCCTCGCCCTTTGGCTTTGGAAATGGACCCTTGTAGGGACCAGTGAAAGACCTCCCGCCCCGTGTGACGCAGGGCAAGAGAAGGAACGGTCCAGGAATGCGAGGGAAGGCCGTCGTCCTTGGCAACCATCTTGGAGGACGAAACCGCAAAACTACGACCGAGTTTACGGACGGATTTCGTAGAGACTGGAAAAGACAACAACTGACATCCAATCTTGAAATTCCCAGAAATAACTCCCTCTTCCCACGGACCTCCCAATTTCCTTGAACGATAGACAATCAAGCGGTTATTTAGTATCGTAAAATCAACGCACATTACACAGTTGCGATTGAAAAGAAAATACTTGATTATTATTACAGTATTCCACCGATAAAGGTAGGTTTACATGGAGTATTCAAGAAGTGATCTGGAAGCCTCCCATTCCTTCCAGCACTGCCTTCTTCAATTCACTGAAAGGCCTAATCCCTTTCAATCTATCTAAAATCCTATTATTTTCCTTCCCCTCCCTCGTTTTCCTAACATTCTACCCTCTAACACCATTTTCAACATCCCCTCCCCGCTAAGTACTTCCCCCATCCAGACATTTTGTCTCCTACGTATCTCATCTAAAAAATACTTGATAATACCACGAAATTCATTTATACCACCATCGTTTCGACGTTTAAGGCAATCATCAAGTACTGAACGCAAGCCGTGAAAAGAAAGGTGCACAAAAAATACTTCGGTTTTCACCGTAGTGTCTTGTACCCGATTAAAATGTCCGAAGCCGTGGTCGTACTAAAGTCTGAATTCTAATTACCCAGTGCTTACTGATAAATCAAGATGATCGTCGAATTCGAAGATGTCACGCCTGATACAAGCTTAATGATAACATTCATAATTTTCTGCATGATTTTTGCGAGGAGGTCAGGATTCGATTTTTTAGCAATAGTTAAATATAATCTGCAATGTGGAGAGCTTTGAGATATCTAATATCAAGCGTTTCACGCACGAATTTAAGAAAGTATACAAATTAATATGAATGCATATTAAACCATGGAATGAATGTTGAACTTCTAGTGCTGAAAGGCTTAAGGAGAATGCAAAAAATTGATAGTTAAACGGTAAATTATTCATCAAATCGGTCCTGCCTCTGAGCTTTTACAGTAGAATGTAGGTACACAGATGCAACATCCCTATAATGGACAGAAAAGGAAAAACGTCCGTTCACGGAGGTACTTAATGTTTGTTTAATTCTGCTATTCGAAACATTCCACTTCAGGGCGTAACATATGCGAGTTTCACCATCTAATCCAAAGCAATTTTGAAAGAATATGTTCCGGAGGTCTACTTCGCAATATCGATGTCCTCCGCTAACTTGTTCCTTTCCCTCCAATGGATTCTGCCGACCGAACCAACCGACCCTCCAATATCTTCTCGTTTGCATCCGATGGAGAAAGAGGGCACTAGTTGTCCCTTCATTCCCCCTTCCCTCCTTCTAAACAGCCATTAAGGTCGTATTTTCATTCTGTCCCATTCCATCCGCATTTGTTATCATTCTTTTGTGCCCCTTTCAACGTTCAATTCCAACTCTATCATATTGACTACATGGGATTAGGCAAAAAAGTCACTACTTTACACTGCCGAAAATATTTGTCTCATAATCTGGCAGAACCGATTAACCAATAATTTAAAATTGATATAGCGAGAGGTATAGGAAATATAGATGCAAGAACTTTTGCAACACTACTAACTTAAGTTTGAAAAGCATTACCTAAGGGTGACAATTCTGTTAATAATGTTCCAATTATCATGAAGTCATCAGTAAAAATACAAATATATCTGTAACGTAAAACTTTATATATCTCCCTCATAAGAGCTTCAGCAAATCATCATAAACTGCATACTATTTCAATCATAATAAGTGATCGATCATAAGAACTAATCTTATACAAAAAAATCATCATTGTCGAATATGGATTGAAATGCAGAGAAAAAATGTATCGTTTTAAATATAAACTTGAGCATAAAGTTGGCCTTTCCGCTTTTATTCATTGAATAGAGGAAATTCAGAATTTAGAATAAATTCCCAGTAGACACTGGGTAAAACATAAATTGTAGGAAATGCCCAAAATTAGCCTCTAATGTGCTGGCCAAATGGGATAATGCTATAATAATGCATCTAAAAACTCGCCATTTCATCTCGCATACCTTGATATTTTTTTTGAAAAATGACTTCGGGTCTAAGTGAACATTGGGCCGTCTTAGGTCTGATCCGAAATTATCCAGACATCTGCGATCCGAAAGAAAAACTATTAAAATCCGTCAGGATAGTTTCAGAGAGCACATCTACAGCTTCCCTCTTTGGTCCATTCCATTTCTCACTCTCCGTCTCCAAACCTCCAACTTTCTCCCTCTCTTTCTCTTTCCAGGGAACCCTGCGGCTCAATTCCACTTCGCTCGGACGGCAGTCTTTTGTTCTGCCCTTTCATCGCCGATTTGTACAATCACCGGATTCAATTGCGGGCGTGGCACCGTCCTTCAAGGCCTGTCCTATCCCTTTTTTCCCTTCCCACCCATCTCCTCCCCAACGGACACCGCTTCACACTCACCGAATCTCTCCTCTCTTGCTGTTCGACCCGACCCCGTCATTTTCCCAAAAAAACTCCTGATTTCTCTCTTTCTACGACTAGTGGTGAGTTAAAGGAATCACATGAGGTCCTCCGGCAAAGTTACATCCTACGGGCCACATCAGTTCCTCTTACCCACCGAATAAACCTCTCAATAGTGATGTGAGATAACCTAAAATGTACTTTACCTGATCTTTTAAATCAAGATATCTCGTAGCCTTAGTAGTATCACAGAGTAAGTATATAAAGAGGGCTCACCGCAAGTACAAAAATTGTATGTATTTTTGATGTAGTTGTGGAACAATTAATCAGATGGCACAATCAGATGAGGAACAATTTTTTGCAATTTTTTTTTAATTTGCTCGTTTTAAAAGTCTAAAAATATATTCTGAAGCAAAATGGGTCGCTACGTTTAGTGGGTACAACAGTTAGTCGATTTTGTTCATTACAATAGTTATAAAAAATATTTCCTTGAATTTCGGCAAGTAGCTTGACTCTTCCGAGTTTATATTCCTAATCCAGTTGTCGGTAGACTGTTCTTAGTTGAAACTTGCAGGAAACTTTTATTGCACATTTTTTGCATACTGGTGAACTTTAATTTGTTGCTAACTCGGTTTCGACGTTGTTACATTTGTTTATATTTACTTACTCTATGGTAGCATATATAGAATTTCTTAATACTCAAGTGGTAAAGAAGTACACAGTAAAAAGTAATCCCAATAGTTTAATTGCCGCCGTGGCATTTAAGGAAGCATTTGGTTAAATCGTGTAAGTCATAGAAGCGCACACACTGACGCACTTTGACAACACTAATTCACCCTACTTTTTGCATTTCGCTTTCGACCCTAAATATAGTTTGTTCCTGGAGTAATTTCCAAGCTGTCAGTAATCTTCAGGAATCAGCCATTGTCGTCAGTACAAGATTTTCTTATTTCAATATGAAATGTTATAACATCATTTCCCTCTTCTCATTTAGTTATTTATAGAAATTTATTCCTTCACTCAGTCATTATCCCTGTTCCATTTTCACTACAAAACACCGCCCAAAAAGGCTTTTATCTGCCCATTAATTAGCCTTAAATTTAGCACAGATAACTCAAAAACTTCCTCCTTTCTCTTCGTGTAGCTCAAAAAAAATGCTACGGAATCATCTTTTGGGTTCCCCTTCCCGCTTACCAGTTTTGCCACTCAAAATCCATTCCTCATTCATTAACGCGATCATGCCCATTAGTTTACTGAAAAGAATGCAGGAAATGATAACATAATTTAGCTAAAGGCAGCCGAAGTTTATAAAATTTCAATTAATTTGGGCGTAAAACGTTAATTTAGTGGACTATTTGATTATGAGCCGTAATATAAATGACCTTACGGTTATATGAAAAAAGAAACCATTAGTGACTTTGTAGCTCATATTTCCTACTTTATTAAAGCCTTCAATCTTACATGCGGAATGTTCACAATTACAATAAACGATTTAGTGAAATATATTGCATTGAATGAATTAACGGCCACGGATTCGAAGTCAACTTTGAAGTTGAAATTACATATCACAATTTTGTAGAGTATTTTCAGCAACACCATCAGAGCTGATATAAAGGTTACTTTCAAGTTAATTCTGGCAACAATAATGGAGTATAAATCTTATACTATTTACCTTGAGTTGAAACATCTGACTGAGTAATGAGGAAGGCCTTAGAAGAGAGGGAATAAAAAGAGGTCTTCAAAAAATACTGAAAAAAGTAGGTTTAATTTTATCCATCACACCATGAATATAATCGTCGAAAGACAAGTAGACGGGAATAATGACCAAAGAAGAACCATAATGAATTACAAAGGACAGGCAATTAAGAATTTTAAAGACAAGAATTGTGAAAATAAAATAAAATGATAGAGCGTGGTTGCTTTACTAATATGTATGCACGTCAACAACATACCGCCAAATTCCATTAGCGTTGAACAGCCTCTAAATTAAATAGGTAATCATAAAACAATTGCACAGATAACGTATTATTGTTCTAATAATCGCCATTGAATGACTGCTAATGCATATACATATTATAACTATTGGCTTGGACTAAAAAGAGAAGGTGGAGAAGCTTATACTCACTCTTATAAAATAGAATAACTGGACTTTAGGCAACCAGAAGACTCACCTGCGGAAGAAATGAAGAAAATAAAATCAATTTTATGGATCACGTCAATAAACAACCATTTTTTAATGACAGCTCTTCTGAATATGGATTTGAAATTTGGAGCTCAAAAATCTTATCAATAGCACTAAAATAAAACAGAGAAAACAATTCAACTTTGGTACGAACCCAGAGAAAAAAATCCTAGGCATTATTATATTTTTACATATCCAGAATGGATTCTTATCATTTGCCTTGACCGCGACTCCGAAAAAATAAGAAGATGATAGAATACATATGCTTAATAGAAATAAAACCTTAAGCTATTTTTATTCAATATAAAAATCTTGTGCAGAGCAGAATTCATTTCCCGCTACCCACTTTCTTACGTCCTCCATCCTAAAATCTCATGAAAATGTGATTTCTTTCTTTCCGCAAATGACAAGTTAAAACCTTTAAACCCCTTACACTCCGATGGCCCTCCATTAAAAACCTCACTACGCCTCCATTACGCAAACTTTTAACACATTTTACCGGTAGAGGCCCTCACTTATATCACCACTGCATTTATCCATGGTTCAGTTAAATAGATTCCCTCGACAGCCCTTTCGGTACAGTGAGGACGCACAGCAGAGAGGAAAATATTCAGTTTTCTTCGTCGCGAAGGCATTAAAACATTTGAGCCCGCCATGACCATCGAGTGCAGCTAAATGCATTCGCTATCTTTCGAGAAAACTCGACTCGACGTTTGCTATAAAAATAACTGTCCTTTTTTTCTGAGCGTAAAAGTTGTAAATTCAATGTCATCAAAGTCAATTCATCAGAAGAAGATGGTGGGAACGTCACACTGCTTCATTCCATCTTCGGACCATTTTCCATTATACGCCTTGACTGACCATGATTACTTTTCACAACAGCGCAGATAATCGTTCATAATGTACTCAGACTCAGAATCGTTCTTCGCGATTCCAAGCAAGCATCTTCTGAAAATTATAATATCCAGACATTGAAGCGGACTGCTTTGCTGAGAGGGGAAAACTTCCGTTAACGCCATTAAATGGACGATTATCAGCAAGAACAGATCCTATTTTTTAAGCGTCTTGGGGGAGGGGCACGTGTCCCCCCACAAATCCGCCAATAAAACAGGTACTGAAGAGACGAGACTAGCTTCATACTGAACTAAATAATTTTGTATTTCAAGCTAGTACACGTATATGTAGGAGAAAAATGAGGGAATATCCCTAAAGTGAGGGTAACCACGAGACGAAATACCTTCATCGAGGGTTACGTATTAGCCTCCTATGTATTCATACAGACTCATCTTTGATCGCATAAAATAATTCATGTTAGGTAATTGTCTTACTTGAATAGATTATTTAACAGTTCTAGGAGGAAGATGAATTAATCGAATCAACGATCAAAGTGGTGTAGGTGGTAAGACGGAGGATGAGAACATAGATAGTAGAAAAGCTAATGCTATATTTGCATCCCATATTTGCACTTCAAAAAATTCGCCATATCATCTCGCCTACCTTCATACCCTTTTTTTCCAGCCTTTATATCAACTCACCAACCTGTCCGTTTGTTTGTCTGGTACAAATCTTGTAACTCAAATTTGACTCACTTCCTGTGAAGCAAAAACGCTGAAATTTTGCACACTTCTTCATTTCCGATGACAATACATGAAAATATAACTTTTTCTCTCCAACCCCCTTTAACCACCCCCCAATCAACCTATAGCCCCCCTATACGTCACTTTTGGTTTTTCGGGGTCACTGAGTTTTTTTGCTTTGTGTCATATATAAACGTTGCTCATCCCCTGTAATCTAAATATAAAGGCTGGTTTTTTTTTTTTTTAATTTTTATAAGAGCTTATTTCAATGATTTCGGGTCTGAGTGATTTTTACAGATTTTCCCTTCCTAAAATAATAAATTTGTAAAATACTTTTGAAGGAGCCCAAACAAAACTTCTGTAACGTTATGCTTCAGTGATTATTTCTTTTTCGTTAGAATCGTTTTCTTTATGTTTGCAACTATCCATTACGTATCAAGGCAGTTTATATTGTTTTAAGAACTCTTTGTTTCCACACAAATATATTTCGTATTTTTAAATGTACTTTAAATACTATTTTTCAGTTTGTTTTTCAATTAATCAAGTCAAAGTTATTTTGTACTTTGCATTCCAAATGCATTTTGAGCGGTATTTTGTATTTCAAATACTCTTCGGCCTGTATTTTTCCCAGCCCTGATTGTAGCAAAGTGCCGATACGTCCCAACTGACTCGACTCTACTGAAATAAGAGGAACAGCGACCGTAACTAAACCAAATAGCACCATAGCAACAAACGACCAGCGTTCTGTTCACCTTTTTTACATCCCCCTAATCACACACCCGCTGGTGGTTTCCGATCGTAAGATTGCGAAAGACAAATGAAGACTTTTTCCGAAGATTTAGCGAATCGCAGCACTCTGTCCAGATGAAATACTTAGCTTCAAAAAGTCTATTTCCGCTATATCAACCACGTTTGGCAAATCCGTCTCACCAGAGAAAGAGATTTGCATTTCCTCCTTAGAGACGACGAGAATCCCACGAGCGGAAGGAATAAAACACGGCAATGCAAAGGGCGGCATTATTTTTTACAAATCCTTAGCAACGGCTGCTTCCGGCGAGGGAAAGGAAAAACGGGGACTGAACAGATCTCCCGCGTGAGCATTGAAAGGAATGCCTTGATGATCTTAAGAAGGGATGAAGAACTCGTGGAGATCCGTTCGAATTGCAAACGCAATAAATACTCAGTGAAGAGTTCTCGGGATCGCCACCGGGTCAGGAACTCCATAACTGCCGACGTTTTGATGCCCGACTCGGTCATCGTCCACAGGGCTGTGAGTGTCGAGTGAGAACTTTAACTTGCTTATATACAGTTACTCTGGTGGTCAGGTGACTGCTGATTGGCTGTCGTCAGCGGCATGCTCTGATTGGCTGGCGTGATGGTTTTGTCTAGCCTTTTGGATAGTATTGAGCACAGGTTTCCAGGTGCTGCTCAATGCATATCCGGAATCTCTGTTGACGGTATTCTTGGCCAGTCCAATTTCAATACTCTCTGATGAGTCGATCCCAAAAGCCAATGGATCGGCAGAGTATCTTGGTGTCGTCAAATTTAACTGCTTTTCTGCATTTCATCCTATGCTCAGCGATGACTGACTTTTCCGGCTGTCCTAGGCGGAGGTGGGCAGGATGTGTTCTTTGAGCCGCGTATCTATAGTGCGGCCCGCCTCACCGATGTACATCTTCCCGCACCCACATGGCACTTGGTAAACGCCAGGTGTCTTCAATCCTACAGGATCTTTTGCTTTGACGAGCATGTCCCGGATCTTTTTTGGTGGTTTGTGGATGGCCTGTATGTTGAATCTCTTCAGAATTCTCGCTACTTTCCCCGACACTGAAGAGATATATATATGGTAGACACGCCTTCGCAGCTGGTTCGTATCTTTCTCCATCTTCTCTCCTTGAGTTGGTCTTGGATAAGGACCTTTTTAGGATTAATACTCGACTTCTTCGCAAAGCCTTCAACTCGACATCCTTCATCTTACCACCCAAAATTCACCACTTTCATGAAAAAAGGGTCGGAGGTTTTTGCTGTTTTTGGCGGGCTACAAGAGATTCAAAAAAATAGAAATAGCGGTTCATTCTTCGCTACCTTCACACCATCTCCGTGGAGATACCAGTACATCTGAATATTTATCGCTTTATGTGCAAAAATTCACGAGTCGACCCTTTAAATTACTGCGCCGCGATTGGAGCGTTTGCTGTGGAGCGAGGGGATGGCGATATTTCGCATGAAAAGGCTGCCGTTTAAAGAGTGACGCAGGTGATTCAAATCTCTCCAACAAAAGAGAAGAATATCACTGTTGCTCCCCCTATAAGTAGAATCCTGCAACAATGACGGTGAATTGGACTGGTGGAGGAGAAGCAAAGGAGAAGGTCGTAAGTACCGAATGAGTTTCAGAGATTTTTAAGTTGAGGAGAAGAGGAAGTGAGAGCGATAGGAGACGAAATGCAGATTGGAGAGGGAGAGCGAGGATTATTATTATAGTATTCTACCGATTAAGGTAGGTTTCCATGGAGTATTCAAGAAGTGATCTGGGAGCCTCTCTTTCCTTCCAGCACTGCCTTCTTCAATTCACTGTAAGGCCTACTCCCTTTCAATCTATCTAAAAATCCTATTCTTTTCCTTCCCTTCCCTCGTTTCCCTAACATTCTACCCTCTGACACCATTTTCAACATACCCTCCCCGCTAAGCACTAACTCCATCCATACCTTCTGTCTCCTCCGTACCTCATCTAAACGCTGCCTCTCCTCGCCAACCACATCCAGCACTTCGTCATTCCTTTTCCTTTCCGTCAATTTCACCCTCTCCATTCTTCTCCATACCCACATCTCGAATGCCTCCGATCTTCTCTCGTCTTCTTTCCTCAATGTCAACGTTTCCGCACCGTAGAGCGCTACACTCCAGATCAAACTCTTCACTGACCTTTTCTTTAAACTCTTGCATAAAGATCCTCTCAGAAGCTCCTTCCAGTTCATGTTCAGATAGCGAGCGAGGATAGGATGGAAAATAACGGAGAAATGCTCGTTGGAAGGGTGTAAAATGAGAATACTGAACATGAGCTTAGGGGTATTATTATTCCTACCCACACAATCTCATTTGAAGTAGTTCCACTTGGCACTTAGGTAAACCGAATTCTTTTCCGGATGTGTTCTTCCACTTATTGATTATTGTTCGCCCATATGGTCTTCAGCCTGTCCCTCATACCTCAAAATTCTTAATAGACCTGTTAATTTCTTCGTAAACATCGTGAAAAACCGTAACCCTTCCCTCCGTAATCTCACCGATGATGATCTCCTCTCTCAAATTGACACAGTGCCCTTAGGGCAAAGACATACTCTTAGTGACCTCAGGTTTTTCCACCGAATCATGAATGGCCATTTCAGGTCTGACGACATTCTTTCAATGTTATCCCTCCGTGTCCCTTCCCGTAAAACACGGAACTCATCTCTACTACCTCTCCACCGTTTATCTGTGACCCAGAGATCCCTTACCTACCGGCTACCTCTTACCTACAATTCCATCAAAGCTCCTTCTGTTGATATGACATCATCAATTTCATCATTTACGACCGCCATCAGGAAACTTCCTCTTTAAATCCCTCTTTTCTGTCTCCGCCCTTCCCAAAATAACAAATGAGCGGTTGAGGCGTTCATAGAAGTGAAGTATTACGTGATATCCGAGTGCATTTAATCATGTTTTTTTTTGTTTTTTTCTTTTTCCACTTTATTATTTAACCATTTGTTTAAAAATTCAATGTAAAATGTCTCATGTACTGTATTTGGGTTAATTGCAAATAAATAAATTGAAGCATTAGTAAATGTATGGGAGAGAGGAGGGAAGAGAAGGTGTTGCGATTTTCGCGCTTCGCTCAAGGGAGGTGTGGTGGCCTGTAGGGGAGTGCTCCAACGACTGCTGACGGAATGGTAGGTTCTCCGCGTTCAAAGCGCGTTCGGACACCACAAACCCTGGAAGATAGCTTAGGGAAAGGAACTGCACCCCCTTCCCTGAACGTGTGAAGTTCAAATGCTTGAGGCTAAGTCAAAAAACAACCTTTTGGTTAGATCACTTTGGGAAACAGATGTAAGGGGTGTTCTACTTCGATGAGATGATAAATCGAAACCAATTGAGTCGATGTCTTGAGCCGTCGACAGTTTTTTAATGCCTTCGTAAGCAGTGAGAGACTCCACAACTAATCCATTGACGACGGCCAACTGAGTATCAAAGATAATAAGACGGAGAGCGTAATAGGTGAGTTTTAAATGTTGAAATTCTTAGACCCGATCCACGAGGGAATCCAAAAATTGTTCCTCCTGAGCGAAGGGCGAAATATCATCCGTCGATCGTCTCCCGATTTTCAATAATCATCAATTGCGAATTATCATTCAACTGACATGTGCTATGCTCTGTTTGGAAACCGGTGCCATTGATAGAAGAGTGTTGGCTCAACTGAAAGGGGAAGTGCAATACAAGGGATATGAACGCGCTGAAAATTATCCGCCCTCATTTCGGGCTGATTTTTTGAATACCATTTTCTTAATACTTTTATCATGTATAAGGGATGGGATCATAATATTTTCAGGGTCTTAAAGCACCATCGAGTCGAGTTATTAGATAAGTGGATTGCGTTGTGTTACACTTCGAGTAAGAGGAAGTAATGCTATTTCTTGAGCGTCATCTCATCGACGTTTTCTTTTGCTGGATGAAGAAATAAGTCGCCGGTAAGCTAAGAACGTATTCAACCCTATGAGTGACAACCGATTTTCTAAGTAGGTACTATAACAAAAGTGCGGAGGCATTTTTGCTGATTTTGCAGTAGGTTAGGGAAAAAAATTAGGCCTCAAAAACAAGTAAAGGTATATGTTCAAAAACCTTGGGAAATCTTTAATAAATGCGGTTTCACCTTTTTATTATATTATTTGACAAATTTTTGGTAATGTGAGTTAATTTTTATAATTTGAAGAAAATAGTTAATGTTAAAATAAATGAATATTGACAATTGTATCATTTGTTAATTATCAGCATCTAAGAGTGACATTGCATGTGACATGGCGCTTTTCGCGAGAGATAGGACACCGGCATCGGCATAGGGTTAGGAGGCTCATTCTCGAATACTCAATTTCAGTTTCGATTCAAAGGTGGATGTTGAAGTGTTGGGAGGACAATGGCGATGGAGCAGAGGACGTGAGATTCGGGAGGCCTCTCGCAATCCTTCACTCCCACCCTCCAAACACGCTCTCCTCCAAGGAACTCCGAGATCACGGACCGTTCGCTCGCCTTCGAGAAGCCCCACTTGCCGCCGCACTTCAGATTCTCCGATAGTCTGTATCATTTGTCGCTCTCGCATTGCGCACTTGGCTGGAGAACGAGGTCCTGAGACAGACACGAATTCGCCGTTTTAATACTTGAGGAAGGAAGGTAGATGCTCGAATTGATTTTTGCCGAAAAATAATTCAGCTCAACGCTTGGAAGTCAAAAATAAGGAAAATACTTTTTTTATAAAACGCATGCATACCTCCTTCTCGAATGGTATATCGATGGCTAAGTTATAACAACACGTATCTCAAAAATAGAAACTTTTCAGGAGAGCAAAAAACGAATATTTTTTTCTAATTGTACGCTAAAATAAAAAACCAAAAATTCATAAAACTGAAGAAGAAGCACACATTTGCCAAAATAGAATTGTTTTTTGCTTGAATTTTATTTTTTAACGTTATTACACTTTGTTTAAGATACCTGAGTCAAACCTGTGCCGAATATTGAGATACGTGTTGTTAGAACTTAGCCATCTATATCCTTTTTGATGACATACGGCTCGTTTTTAACTTACGTTACACGGAGGAAAAAGAGTAATGAAAGCTACCAAAGTGATCCTGGTCCAAATCCTCTTGGGTAGTAGAGTGGTAATCATGTTTAAATTACCACAGCTTATGTTGCTAGACCCAGCTCAATATTTTGAGCCGGAAGTTGCGTAGCGGTTGCCTCGTTAATTTTACCAGACAAGGGATTAGAGGCAACAAAGTATTACATAAATCCTGGGCCCATCGGTCAATTTGACCGAAAATTTATTCAACAAAAAATCAATCACCACAAAGTGTAGTGAATCAAACCATATTACTTTCTGGCGGTGAATTCTTCTCGGGTTTCCATCCGGGTGAGCTCAATCTCCATCGCTGCCGACGTTTCGATAGAATCCTTTTCTATCGTCATCAGGGCCGATATACACACTTTCTATAGTACCATATTACTTTCTAATACACAGTGTGGTTATTTTAACTTTGAATGTATTTGGTTCATATTTTACAACACTATTCAGTATAACATAGGGTGTTTATAAATGAATATTGGTGTTTTAGCACTTTAAAATATTTATTACATTATACTTACAGTTATTAACTATGTATCAACAAGCGTATGGCGTATTAGGCTGTCGGTATGCTGCGTTTGCGTCATTCATTCCGTAAGACAACAACGAGTAATTTGTCTTGTTCACCGCGTCGCGGATATGTTTGAAAACCGATTAAGATGCAATTGGGCCTGCTCTATGCAGTCTACTTAAACTGATGAATAAGAAACGATTGGTAATCGCTTATTGTAGCGTCGGAGGTAATCGCAGTGATTTGCGTTAGTCCCTGGATGATTCCTGGTTGCAGTTTAAAAGGAACTATAATGAGTAATAACGAACTAAATAATATACCAAACGAGTAATGGATGGTGTTATAAGCACCGCGCGTACCTATTATTGCTTACGGAACGTCTACCCTTAAGATTTTTTTCGGCTGAAGAAGTTCTCCAGGGATGTTTGAGGCATAGCTGGTTGTAAACCGCGACGGAGGAGGCAGTGGGGATGTCTTCGAAGGGCATTCGTTTGCCCTGGGGGAAAATATTTATTCTTTCCAAGTGATGTCATTCCTATTAAGGGATGTCCTAATCCTCTCCCTCCCTCCTCCTTCTCCGAGGATAGTGCCATTTTGCTGCCTTTTCATTTTCTCCTCTTTAATTCCTCCGTAAATATTACTCCCGAAGACAACAAGATCCAGAAAATCATCATCGTCATGAAACAACATTTCCATGGTGAACTTGGCAGGTAATCCGTGGTCTGAAGGATTTAGAGCATGCAATAACTTTAACCGGCAAGGACGCAGTTGTAAGCGTTTCCTTAAAACTTCCCAAGCAGTCCACACAGGAATTTCTAATTCACTTTCCGGACTGATTTCTTTGGACTACAAGTGAACGGCTCTCTCACTCGCTCAACAGTCTCTTCGCTAACTCTTGGTCGTCCCGTGCTCTTCCTTTTACAAAGGCAGCCTGTATCTTCAAACTGATGATACCATCTACGGATGTTATTGTCTCTAGGAGGATCACAACCGAATTTAATGCGGAACGCACGTTGCACAGATTCAGTCTTTGCAAACTGTAAAACAAAGAACGCTTTCTGTTCACTAGTCACCATCTTTGCTACTACCACTTTCTAGGGGATCGCGGCGGAAACATTTCACGCACATGTGCATTGCTGCTAAATAACAAACCTGTTTGAGTTGCTTTTTCATTAGATGCATAGTTTATAACTATAAGTATAATATAATAAATATTATAAAGCGTTTAAACCCCGATATTCATTTATAAACACCCGGTATATATAACCTGCATCCTACTTATTCAAACCGGAATTCTTTTCCATTTATCACCTTGAAAATTAACAGTTGATAGAGTAAACCTTAGTCAACTTTTGCCTGAATCTCAAATATAAGAAATAATCATCAGAGAAAACTTTAAGAAAACATTTTCGACGATGAATTACAGGGTCAAATGTCTCCTTGCGTCTATTTTATTCAAACTGCCATTTCGACGACGATAGCACGAGTTTCAAAGGGCGTCGCCAAAAAAAAAAAAGGCCGATCGAGCGGAAGGAATTCGACCTCTTAAGACGCCGTCAGCCTCCTTAAAAGTTCCCGCAGTTATCGCAGAAGTTGTTCTTCGCGTAATCAGCAGGTGGGAGGGGTGAGGGGGCGGTACAGAGCGGTGAGGGAGTCGAACGGGTGACGGAAGACGTCAACAACTTTCCCCGAAGCCTTTTCACTCACTCCATCATCATCAATTGGTTGTCTGCCCACTGCCAAGGTCCCAAAGCTGTCTCCACCTCCTCTCCCCCTGTCACACGCTTCCTACTCGCTTGGTTTTCCTCCAAATTCTGTTTATCGTCTGTCATTATCAGCCTTCTTCTTCCTCTTCCCTTTCCTCCTTCCAGTGTTCCCTCCATTAATGCATTTAAAATCCTACACTCTCAAAATATGTCCGATCCTTTTTTTTTGCATGGTTTTCAACAATGTTCTGCCCTCCTCAACTTTATATCCCTCACCACCTCATTATCCTTCACCTTACCTCTTTCCCATCTCTCTCTGGCCTCTTCCACACTCACATCTCAAAAGCGATCATACTCTATATGCTTCCTCTTATTCCCTAAGTCAACGTTTCGCATCCAAACAATAAAACACCCCGCACGTAACATTCCACCACGGGACTTCGTTCCAGGAGGAGGCAACAGTCCGTGTCGTATAAGCTTCATTGAAAAAGATTTATTTATTTAAAATTATGAAAACAAGAGTAGAAGGACAGGTGGAAGGGGAGAATGGCAAGGGACGCCCCGGATGAGTTACATCGGACAGATTATATACTTAGGGTGTAAAAGTGAAGAAATATGTAGCTATGAAAAGGTTATAGGACAGGAGAGAGGAATGGAGAGCTGCGTCAAACCAATCTTAAGATTGTTTACTAATGATGATGATGAGTCTATACCTGCCTGTAAGCACAATGGGGAAGATGAGGAGACGAGAAACGGGAGGAGTGAAATGGAATCGGAAGGGAGTGACTCTCTCGAGGTGGGCGGATGCCTCGACTTGGAGCAGACCCCCTTTACCACCCCCCCCCCCAATCCTCAGCTTGGGACCCAACGGAGGGCCCACGACACAAAGGAGCAAATCATCGCCGTACTCCTACCGCCTTCGACGACAAAGCTGCTTCGGAATCTTCGAAATCTCACCGAGACGATGCGTGCGACACTGCATGCAAGATTCACACTCAGAGAGAGTCATATATGTACTCTATTCTCTGCTAGGTCATAGCAATAGTCAAACAAGGAAAAACTTGCAAATTCAATGTACATCTACATAATACCCCGCAAGCCGCCTAAAAGGCGTGTGGCAGGGGGTGTTAGGACACCAGCCGCTAACAACAGCTAAAACTAAACTAACAGCTAAAAAAAATTAGGTGCTCTAACGAAGTTGGGACTAGCATTTATTCAAGTCCTTTATGGTTCGGGGGAAAAACGAATTCCCATATCTATCCGTTCGGCAAAACATCTCTCTTAATTTATCGCTTCTATCGGACCTGGAAATATAGTGTAGCCCTAATATTATGTTCTCCGTGTCGCTCTTAAAGATATCCATTCTCAATTGTTCAAGCAATCTAAGCCTAGCGCGCAGCCTCCGAGTCCCCAGAGGCTCCCAGCCCAAATCGCTTAACATCTGCGTAACGCTGTCTGTACTCCCGTAGCAGTTTTTGACGAAACGCACGGTCTTCCTTTGTATTTCATTCAGTTCGCGGATTAAGTCTTTCTGTACCGGATCACATACGCTCGCTGCATTTTAAAGGTTCGGACGGACGAGTGCGGAATAGCACCTTTCTTTCACTTGCTCATCCGAAAATCTTCCCACAATACGCTTGATGAGTCCTAATTTCTTCAGGACCATGTAGGTTTGAAGTGAGTTGAAAGGAGAGAAATTCACATGAGTCATGAGAGAGGAGGGAGGATGAAGTGCTGGACATGGTGGGTGAGGAGAGGCAGATGAGATACGGAGGAGACAATACTGGATAGAGATAGGGAGACGGAGAAGGTATGGATGGAGGGAGTACTCATCGGGGAGACAACACTGTTTCCAGCATCCCCTCCCTATGAGTACTCGCTCCATCCACACCTTCCGTCTCCTCCGCATATCATATAGCAGGTGCTTCTTCTCAACCACCACGAGCCGACGAGCAACGAGCATATACTTATATAAAGGCCGTTTTTTGCACTTTATTGAACAGATTATTATTACAGTATTCTACCAGTTAAGGTAGGTATTCAAGAAGTGATCTGGTAGCCTCCCTTTCCTTCCAGCGCTGCCTTCTTCAATTCACTGTAAGGCCTACTCCCTTTCAATCTATCTAAAAAATCCTATTCTTTTCCTTCCTCTCCCTCGTTTCCTTAACATTCTACCCTCTAACACCATTTTCAACATCCCCTCCCCGATAAGTACTCGCTCCATCCTTACATTCTGTCTCCTCCGTATCTCATCTAAGAGCTGCCTCTCCTCACCCACCATGTCCAGCACTTCGTCGTTCCTTTTCCTCTCCGTCCATTTCACCTCCTGCATTCTTCCTGCACACACCTGCGTGACGAAAGCGTCCACTCTCATCTCTATCCTATGCGTCCATGTTTCCTCACCGTGAACTGCTACACTACCAATCTTCACTTCAAACTTGACAATCAATCCTCTTTGATATCGCCTCAATTTCTAGCTCAATTCTCCATCTAATATCCTTAGATACCGCTATTTCCGTTTACCTCTAGCGAACTTCCCAACAACAGCTCCACCTTTTATTCCGTGTAAGTGATGAAATAATTAATGCAAAACTTAACAGTACAATACTCTAAGTGCGATTTGTCGTACAAGGCTGAACGGATGCGTATTATTTCTACATTTCCGCAAATAATAATGAAGGCATTCCTTGTACAACCTCTCACCAAATAATGGCCTGCGCCGACGTTTCCCCAGCTACCGCTTCTATAATAGTCACCGGGGCCATCTCCTTTAAAATCGGTCGCAGCGGAGCCCCTGCTCGACCCATTGGTTGGTAGGTGGGCGATCGTTCGCTTTTTCCGATATAGAGGCCAGCCCAGGAGAAGAGTCCATGGAAAGCCGATAAATCGAGGGAGAATGGGAGAGGGGTGGTAAAATAAGATTAGCAGCATCCGAAGGGGTCGTCGCTTACGACATGAATAAGCGGCGCTCGAGGAAAAAGAGATTTTGGCGAGCGACCCACCCCGACGGCGGATCAAGACGCTCTCTCTCTCCTCTCGATCACCTGCGATGGAAACTGCATTAGGTGGACCTGATCCCGTGATTCGAGGATGAGAGATGAGGAACGAGCAAAAAGTTCAGGGGGAGAAAATGGAAAAGCAGCCCAGCAGCAGTCCAGCCGGTCAATGCCAGGAAGAAAAGTTAAACGGACGTCCAATATCCAGGATACAACCGCGCACTCAACTATTTAAAGGGGATGTGCTGGAATACATGCATCGCACCCCATGTGATATCTTGATAGGAAAGGAGTACAGCTCAACAGTGGCGGCTCGTGAGTTAAATGCTCAGGGGGGCACACTTCACCGCGGGGGTCAAAGTTTTTGAATATTTTGTGTATTTTAAGTTAGTTTTTATGGCTATCTAGGTATTAAATTTGTTAAATTTAAAATAATATAATTTAAATATTTATAATAATAAAATTTAAACCAAAACAAGGTATTCTCCGACTCTGCAACACGCCAGATTATAATGCCGCCAGCCGTAACGGCGATGTCATCTCACTAGATTCTTCGTTCTGCGCATTCTCGGACGGCGTCCCAAGACTTCCATAAGGCACAAGCTTAGACGCGTCATAGCACCAGCAGCCCCCACCACTACCACTCTCCATATAACTATATGCTAATGGGTTGGGACGCTCTGGCCATCGCCCCGCGGCTACAAATGCGAACTTCTCCCATTATTTTTGCGTGCTTTTCCTACATTTTCGATGCATGCGATTGAAAAAACAGTTTGGTTAATTAGATGTATAATTATAAGTGAATGGGTATTTCATTTTTTTCCTTTTTCAAATCTTTGGAGGGGCGGCGTCCGAGAGTCCTTATGGGCAAGCCGCCACTGCAGCTCAGTTAAAGACAGACAATGCAGTTTAGAAATCAGGAATAGAATAGCGTTAACTGAGGATCAATTCATGAATAGGAAAGAGTCGATGATAGGATCGCTTTTAAAGAGTAACGACGAAGTAATGGGTATGGTGGGTGAGGAGAAGGAGCCTCTAGATGAGACAGAGCGTTGCGATGGAAAAGTTGACACATTCAAAATTTAGCCTCTGCCGTAGAATCTTCAATGCCTTTAGTTCATGCCCAACAATGAGATAAGGAAAATTGAACTTTGTTTGAACGTTGAAAGTTTTACATTTGTCATGCGCGTATCGTCACAATGTCTCAAGGTAGTCGATTCTTTCACGTATTTATTTCATGCTGAGGTCGGGTCCTCTACCCATGCGCCCCCGATATTAAAACAGAACAAACTGAAGTCCACTCTTACCCAAACTTTGCTGGCTCGAGAAATGTTTGTATTCTGGAAAATCACGCCTAATGGATTGGTAGCAGGCAGAACGAAAGTAAACTCAAATCATTCGCTCGAAATACTTACGGTGGAAAATTATATAAAACCCTAAAGAACACATTTTTCAATAGCACAGATGCTGAGTAAATAATCTCTCTCCAATCACGAAAATGACTTTTCCCACCAATCCATCAGGATTTTGAGGCAATTCTAACAAAAAATGTACCGTTCATTTTTTTCCATAAAAGTTACTTTGATCGACGACCGGAAAATATCCAGCATCATCCTACTCTACGAAGGTATAACATTTGGCATCCAATTTATCTTGCAACGGGAAAACACACTCAGCGAACAAAAAAAAATACCTCATGCAGCACGGAAGACCATCATCAATGGAAAAGGGCTTAAAAACCTCAGAATTACATTGCGCACGCTGCAATATCTGCGCCTTTATAAATTCCAACCACAAAAAAATACTACTCGGATCCTTTCCATCACTCTACCATGAGTAATTTATTAGTGTCCGCATTCGCTGAATTAACAAGACTTTAATTTAGCTTAATGGATCACGATGGCGTAGTAGTATATAGGTATCGGTTGCGTTTGGGGTGAATAACTGATTCGGATTGACGAAACCCGATTATACGTTCACAAATACTTCGACGTATAGAACCACTGTTCATGGCCACAGTAGAAAATACATTTCAAAGAAGAAAGGCCCTGAGAGCAAAAGACTGCAAAATGTCAGAGAGATTTATTTCCGCAACCTTTGCCAAATCATGACTCTAGCTCTGCTCAACATAAGTTCGAGATAGAAACAAGACAAGTGCACATTGGAATTTCCACGTAGTAGGTTATCTAATCCAGCTTAGCATGAACTGGATCGGAGATTGCGAAGAGATTCCAATACATTGAATTCACGTAAGAAAAGAATAATACCTTGGGTGAGTAACAAATAACTTAGATTGTACAATGTACAGTATTTAAAAAATGTAAGGCGTAGTCAAGAAAATACCCTGAATCACAATTTTGCCACCGTTAGTGCACCGTTTCAGTAACCATAGTAGACTAATGAAAAATTGATCTTCACTCACACTTTAAATATCTTAAAATAACGTACATTTGCGCCAACCCAATTTTTTTCTTTGTATAATTAAACGTTTATTTCATGTTTGTTCTAAATGCATTACTTTTCAGCTGTCTTTATTTAGCAGTTAGTGTTAAAATTTAAATAATAGTGCTCCAGTAATATTTTGAAATCGAAAAAAAATCTATTCTTCATTTTTGGAGAAAAGGTAAAAAATAATTGGAGTATCTGGAGTAACTGGTAACATCCCCTCCCAAACACTCCTTGGGGTGCATAATGCAGGCGTAGAATGAGACTTCTCATGATAGGAAATTAAACCCGTCGACTATCGATGATGATGAGCAAAAAGAGGAAAAAGAAAACGATTTCCATTGAGGGAGCTGAATTAAAGAGATGGGGGGAAAAAAGAAGCTGGCCGTCTCATTCTAGGTCATTGGGGTTCATAAAACGACGGAAGATATTGAAAATGATAATTTTTATTCGTATAAATGACAGGCAGGGAACGGATTTATTTCTCATGTTTTTTTCTTACCCTCTCCCCAAACAGCGGCTTCGCTTACAGGGCCGGGAAGAGTTTCTGAAAAGGGGCCGAGAATGCAAGGAGCACTTTCCGAAGTCTTTGGGGGAAGTGTCGTTTGAGTGACAGCTGTTCGTTTATAGAGTAGAAGAGGAAGAAGGCCTCTCATCATCTCCACCAACCTTTTTTTTCATCCTCATTCTTTTCTTTTTTTGCCGTCGAGAGAAGATGAAAAGCGTACCTAGGGCGCATTATCGAAATTCGATGGGACGCTCTCGAGCAAGACGTCACGTGGACGATGCAAAAGAGTTGGCGGATCACGGAGGAGCACGCCCCGTGAGGGTGAGGGGGATCGTCCCCCGAGGGGGATCAGCCGAGGAGGATCACGGAGGGATGCCACGAAGGATTAAAAGGAAAGAAAGAAATCTATAACATGAACAGTGAGCAGTTAATCATTTTGAGTGATACTTCAAAAATTCTACGAATTATTACGATAAGAATTTTCAACTTAACAATACCCCGGTTCACTTCGTGGAAGTAAATAATTTTCATAATTATATATTCGTACTTTTCCACTAAATTAAAATTTTTACTCAACATGTTTTCCACATCAAATTAGAATTTTGTGATGTAAATATACTCGGCGATGTCGCTACGCAGTGAAACTTGCTGTGCAAAAATTAAAATTTTGAGAAAAGTATATAATTATAAATATATAATCATATAATATATATAATAAAATATATAATTATAAATATGATAAAAAATATTCAATCGGTTACGGCAGGTTTGCATGAAAAATTTGGCGATACACCCCGCATCTCTTAATTCCAAAAATTGAACTTCCCTCCTCTATTTCTAGCTTGGCCTATTTCCCTTCAATCTATCCATGCATACTACTCTCATCCTCCCCCTCCTCCCTTAGCTAACAGTCTTCTTGGGCTGCATTGCATATGCAGAAAGAGTAGCCACGGAAGATCACCGAAGGGTATGACATTGATTGGCTACATCGATTTCAAATATTTTTTCCACCATTCTTGTTTCAATGATATAACCGTAGGCACGCAACTCTGGTAAATTAAACAGAATTAACAATATTTTTTATTTTTAGTTTCCTCCGCAAAGAGATGTACTGGGAGGGTTAATTTTCAATGACTCCGGATAATGGCACTCATGCCAGGTAGGTCCCAGAGTAGGCAGGACCCAGACAAAAGGAAGTCCTCGTGAGGGTGTCACGTAAAAAACACTGTTGGGATGGAAGAAGGAAACCCTACCAACTGTATCTTCCCTGAAAACGTGGGAGTACGACCAAATGAGCCCCAGAAACTTATAAGAGGGACCCGAGCCTAAAGGGCGAGTGGTTTCCACGGACGTGACACAGTTTTAAATTTTCTATTTGATGTTAAAATGAAATTTAGTTGAAATTATAGAAAGGATAATGTCATCAAAGTTCATTTCAACGATTTTGGCAAGGAAAGAGATACATTGGTTGGTGAAGATAGGCTCACCAATTAGCATAAATGCAATAACCCTAGCTGATTGGTTTTCTCCACGTTAAATCTCACGGAGAAAATACTAAAAAAAAAAAAAAATGGAAGTAGCCCGATGAAATTCGTTTCAGCAGCTTGCACATTCATTTGCAACCAATATTCTTAAATTGTAAAATATAACGAAGATATTTATTTTTCACTGAAATGGTGGGCAACAAACACGACTTTAAAGGCCACAGGATATGTCATTAATATCGCAACGTGAGTATTTTCATAAATGGCGGCGGCCTTTATGACTTGGGTCGGCAGCGAGAAATCTATAGAAAAGAAAGAATCCAGCTGAGGGCAAATATATGTATTCCAAGCATTGTGACTATCTTCGACGACCGTATACCGAATTCCATTAAGACAAAAATATTGAAGCGGGAAGGGTTGATGTGAAAGCAGAATCATTCCGTATTCAAGGAAGAGATTCCCAGTTACCATTTGGGCGTCCCTTTCGATCGAGCCAGAGGATCCCAAACCATTCATTTTAATGCTAACGGGCTCGCGCGATGAAAGTGCGATAAGACAATGGCGGACCTAATGGACGAAAATATTCTCTTTAACATGGTCATTGCGATTTAAGGAAATCAGGCAAAGGGGAAGACATCTCTCGCGTCTCATAATATTGGCACATATTTGAGTGAATCACACGAACAAATGACTCGCTATGCAGTTACGCGAACGAATACTGTGTACATGTGTAACGCGAACGAATACTGTGTACAGAAAATGAAATTTTCCATGAAAATGTCATTTGATATTTATTTAAATAATAACGTCAACGCAAATTACTTTTTCCGTGATGTGTTTTAACTTGATAGACACAAACATTCGGGTAGGAACGTTTAATGTTCATTCAATTGTTTTAAAATATGTCGAACGAAAAACATAACATGCTAGCAAGCACACCCAAAATGCTAATAAATTCACGGCTTTAAAGATAGAAAGCACTTCACGGTTTACACTCGGTAGAATTGAAATGTAAGAAACGCATATCCGCACGTTGAAAGAATTGGCTTCAAAAATAGCCCACTCTCCTTACATAAAAGTTAACGTTAGACTGTGCCTAATACAATCACCTACAAATCACAAAAGCACGATACATTGTGGCGTCAGATTTTTATTATTTTAGCGCCTATTGACAGCAGTTTTTATGTCTTTATAGAGATATTTTTGAATGCTTAATTCGACAACGTGTGCGACTTTGTGTGAATCTTTTGATTCAAACCCCAAAACTCCTCCACACGAATGGGAATGGCAGTTAGCTCAACCGTGCCGGGGCGTCAATTCAAACAGCATTTCAAGAATGGTTTACATGGTGAGCTAACACATCCATCAGAACAAAGACATCGGCAACCGAAGCAACAAATTGAACACGACAGCAGAGAGATTGGAAAGCGTCGCATCGAAAAATTGAGGGAAACAGCACAAGGATATAAAAGAAAAAGGCTGAATGGAATGGGAAGAGGGGCGTGGAGTGTTGGAGTGTAAGGAAGAATCGAGGAATGGGAGGAAAAATAAGTGCGTGTTTACAGGGGCGAGAGATAAGCGATTGCGTCGCCCTCGGGCGGGAAAATTGTGAAAGGGAAAAACACTTCACGCTCCTCTCCTTTCGATTCCTCCTCCGCGAGCGAAACGAAAATAAGAGAGACAAAAGACGATCGGGAGGCGCTATGCTTCGAAATTCGAACCGATCTCACTTCCAACGTCTTCCCCGTTCCTACAACAACAGACGAAGGACGGATAAATGTTTCCTCGATAAAAAAATTCGCACAGGGTGAAGCCCTTTCGTTTGAAAGTGTCCGATTTGCCCCGAGACAACTGAAGTACGACTGCGTGCGTGACAAAAAAAAGAGTCCGTACTTTGGAGTACATTTGAAGCGCTCAAGGCAGCTTAGGACAGCAATTAGCAAAGGACAAAATTGAAACTCCGATGTTCAATATTTCAAGTGAATAGCTAAGATAATTATCTAGGTTGGAGAAAAGTTTTTATTACAGTATTCTACCGATTAAGGTAGGTTTCCATGGAGTACTAAAGAAGTGATCTGGGAGCCTCCCTTTCCGTGATGATGATAAGTCTCTGCAAGGATTTCGCACGTTGACGACCCCGAGGACCTTGCCGACCTCGCTGCCGTGACCGACACCTGCCCTTTGCAGACGGGTCCCGGACGATGAGATTCCGAGGCTCATTTGGTTGTACTCCATGTTTTCAGGGAAGAGATACTTGGTAGGGTTTCCCACTTCCATTCCAACAGTGTTTTTCACGCGACACCATCACGTGGACTACATTTCGTCTGGCTCCTACCTTCGACCTATCTGGCATGGGTGGCCCTACCAGGAATAATTTAGAATTAATCCCGCCAGTGGAGCTCTAGGAGTCAAAGGAACGCGCAAGCCTTTCCACCCCGACAAGGTTGTAGCCCAAGGAAAAGGGGAGAAAAGTTGTGTCACGAAATTTTAACCTAGGATCGCTGATACTTTAAGGAACCAAAAATACCAATGATATTTAGGTCGAAAACGCACCATTTTTAAATTACAGAAACTTTGAGTTAAGCGCTTCGATTGGTCGAGAGTTCGCCCTGCTGCCGGTTGCCTTGGATACGTCCCGATCTCCGTCAGGAACGCATTCGAACGCATTGAGTTGTCCAGAGCATCCGGCAATAGGGCAAACTCGTGGCCAATCGGAGACCTTGGAACAAAGTTTCTGTAGTAAAAAAGTGGTGCGTTTTCGACCCAAACATCAATGGTAACATAACTGATGACTTCAGGCTTTACTTTGAGAAACCTCTCCGGATTGGAAATAAAGGAATAAAACTTTGCAAGTTTCACTATTATGTTAATATGGGCACGTGTTTCGTAACGTAGTTACATCTTCCTACGATGATAGATGGAAGTTGTAACTACGTTACGAAACCCGGGATCGTGCCCATATTAATATAATAGTGAACCTTGCAAAGTTTTATCCCTTTATTTCCAATCAATGGTAATATTGGTTCATGCTGGCATCAGCTGTCCAGGGTTTAAATTCCGTGACACAACTTTACTCCACCATATATATTCTTATTAATTTATTTAATGAAAGACATTTACCCTTTAGGTTCAAATCAATTTTGGAATCAACTCTGTCTTTCCTTCCTCCTTCATCGCACTTCCCTCTTCAATTCTCACTGGGGGAGTTTACATCCATTCATTCTATCCATGAACACTATCTCTTCCTCCTTCACTTAACTAACATTCTTCAATCGAACACGGCATATTCTCCACGTATCGCGTGATATATATAGCTTTCCCTTAAGCCTTCTCTGATTATTCACCGAACTGGTATCATTGCATCAAAGATATGAGTACGCCTAAAAGCGAAACTCAACTTTGACTTGGAAAGCCCCGTAAGAATCGTTCATTCTGATTCAATTTGATCCGCGAAAGATGCCACATCACATTCACTGCATTTTCACATCTACATCTACATCTACATAATACCCCGCAAGCCGCCTAAAAGGCGTGTGGCAGGGGGTGTTCGGACACCAGCCGTTTACAGCTTTAAAAAAATGAAGCGCTCTAACGAAGTTGGGACAAGCGTTTATTAAAGTCCTTTATGGTTCGGGGGAAAAACGAATTCCCATATCTATCCGTTCGGCAAAACATCTCTCTTAATTTATCGCTTCCATCGGACCTGGAAATATGGTTTGGCTCTAATATTATGTTCTCAGTGTCGCTCTTAAAGATATCCATTCTCAATTGTTCAAGCAATCTAAGCCTAGCGCGCAGCCTCCGAGTCTCCAGTCTTTTGATGCAAAATAAAGTAAATTTTAGTAACGAAAAATAATGCACGCGGTAGAATAAAGAATACAGATGAATATTTCACTATCACCAAAATAAAGCTTATTTTGATCAAATTTTGATAATGTTACTGGTATTTAAGTTACATAGAACATTCATTTGCATAGAACTTCACTCAGACTCATTCGCTTATGAAACCCGCAGGTTGGTTAGGATGGCTGAGGGTAGAGCTCGCCCCAAAATGAGCCACGGGCGTGTGAATATCACATATTCACAGTAGGAGACCGAGTTCCTTTCCTTTAACCACCTCGTACTTTGGGAATTATTGACATAACTTAGCATTGAAATTACTTAAGCATAGAACCTAAAATTCCCCATTCTGGCCTCTCTGCAATGACTTCGTCAAGATACTAAAAAACAACTAAATTTCTCAACACATTGAACACGGGGTATCGAATTCCCGGAATCTCTGGTCGATAAACTCAGGAGCGTGAAATTTTCTATTTCCACAAAAGCCTTTTTCCTGGATCTATCTATTTTTTTTATTAAATAACAAATTCATATTTTTCAGGGAGCCAATACCAACAGACCTCTGACTCTAATCCTAGTCGGAGGAAAAGATGAATTAATTCCTCGATGAGAAGAGAAGTGAATAGTGAACCAAAATATTGAAGAAAAAATTCTGCGTTGAACAGACACGTGGGAAAAGAAACAGATAGCTGGTATGGAAATGAATTACAAATTCTCTTCCCTTGGCTCGCAATTTTTTTAACAAAAAATGCAAACACGCGGAATCGTACCCATGGATTAGAAATGGAAATGTGAGGATCAAACTGGAGACAATGGAGTTATCGCACGATGTACGCTGTCCCTGGACTTTGACTTGTAAAAGGTAAAAAAATATATTTCGAAATTTTAGGGGAGACGAACTAATAATTCAATTGGACGATATCACGGAGAGCAAAAGAAGAACTTGACGCACCAGTACTGCAATAAAATGGTATGACCGAATATATGAATATGGTTATGAGCAAATATTTTTACGACATGTACCAGTCAGGTCACGCTGAAATATGACAGCTGCTTTCCCTAACAATATGATGTATTACTGCACCGTTTGTACACTGAGAATATATGTGGTGTTACAATTTTCTTTTCGTGGGGACCTGAAGTTAAGCAAAACATATTTTTTCAGAGTTGGAATGCATGCCGCACACTTGAATGAATGCAGAAAGGGCACTTGAATGAATGTAGAAATGAACGACTATATTATACGCATTCGATTAGCTCATGGAGCTTCATCTGAAAAGCGAAAAAATTCACGGTCTTTGAGCGAAGTGCTCCAACATAGATAGGATCGTAACATATCTATCCCGGACACTTTGAAAAACAACAACACATTGAGTGAATTCACTACACATTGTGAACGACTAAATCTACATTATGGATAATCCAATAACTATGAACAAGGCCCCAAAGCTAAGACGAATAATATTGTACCATATGTACCACAAATTGGTAGGTTTACTGGAGTGATTGAAGACATCTTCCGAATATTACTTTGACTTTTTCCCTCTCAATTTTTAGTGTATGACGACCTACTAATACTGGACTCATTTGCAGTGGCTACATCGAATTTCTTGCTCATGTTACAATTTTAATTTTTTTATGCAGGATGGGTTTTCTTCCGATGAAAAACCTGTTTCTTGGAGTAATTATTCCATACACCACGGGTGAAATTCCTACGCATATTTGCACCTGTGCACCCGACTGCGTACAAAACTGTTTCATACAGGAATTTGTAATTCTTCCAATATCTCCAAGGCTATCTACTTTCAAGAGTAAAGCTCCAATCAAAATGACTTAATTTGCCGTATCTATGGATGGGGCATTGAAATGGGCCGCTACTACTTCACAACAGCTTAAAGTGGCGTAATTTGAATTGGAATGGTCGTTAGTTATAACAAGATTTCATGGAAGTAGCCAGTCTCAGTCAAAATTATATCATTTAGACATTAAATGTATTTGCTTTACTCCATAATTATATAATACGTACGACGCGTACCTGCCCACACAGCCATCATCTGGTACAAGACCTGTGACCAGGTGTCTTCTATCATATGATGCCTGAGTGAGCCAAATCGTGTCGTACGCATTAAAAAATCGTGGAGAAGTTTAACTACCATTCATTTCAATGCGTCGAACCAGTGGCGCAGTGAGGGGGGTTTTGGGGGTTAAAATCACCCCCCCCCCCCGAGCTCAGAGAAATGCTTAAGTTTAATCCATTTTACTTAATTGGATTGATATCACTAACAGAATAGCGTAAGGATTAATAAAATATACCTCAGAAAGCCGTAAAACTCACCATTTTGAACCATTTATCTTAAAATTCCGCAATTTATTAATCTCGCACATACCGCTTATCTTGGTGGGTATTCCATACCCCCACACACCCCGGTATTGGTTGTACCTAAGCCCCCCCAGCCTTAATTCCTGGCTGCGCCCCTGCGTCGAACTGCCACTATATCACTCCTGAATCGGTTGAAATTCTCATATCAATCAACAGCAACAATAATAATAATAATAATGATAACAACAAGCAATTTGTGAACTATTCAAAGTTCGCCTTAATAGATTCCAAGATTGCTACACGATCTAAGCTTTGATTGGTGTCATAATAAACTTATTATTGGTCTGGTTGGCATTAAGACAAGTTCCGCTAAGTTAAGTTGATGTGAACGGGGGAATTGGTCCCTGAGACTCGTGTAAGTGATAAAATCTGAGAAATATCGATAAAAGTGACGACGGCACAATCACCGCCAACCCAACACCCCTGTCTCAGCCGCAGGCGATATCCCAGGGAGGAAGACAACACCGATCCTAAAACCAATAACACGACGCCCCCTCTGTTTCACGAGTGGAGGGTTTCCCCTCTCATACGACTCAACATCGTCTTTGAAATTGAGTCGCGCAGCGAATAGAAATCGCAGCCACACTCCCTCCCTCCAACGGCAAACACCACTACAGACCCACGAGAGAGACCTTCCCCTGAAAAATCATCCATGGACCTCTCCTAAATTTGCATTCCACCTTTCCCTCGCTCAGTGCAGTGCATTACGTCGGGCTTCAATGAAGGCAGGAAGAAGGATAAAGAATACCCTGCCGTATTGACAATCGCTGACTAAGGCTTGAATCAAAAGCGCAAACTTCATGCGGAACGGCTGCATGGATTTTAGCGAGTGGTGCCATCGGATTACACAGAGTCGAGTGTCATGAGGCACTGAATGCAATAATAGAAAAGAGCAATTACTTACTAGTGACGTTCGGTTAAAATAACGGACAGGTAAATAACATAAAGACGGCCCATAAAGCAAGAGGAGAAATATTGTAATTATCATTATTATTAAGGGATTTCAAACAGTAAATGAAGGTTTATCTGGAGCACCATATACTCCCTACCCTCCCGCGCTAACCTACAATTCATTTCTCCAACACTGTTTATAATATCCCCTTCCTGCGTAATATTCGCAACAATCGAACCTTCCATATATCCTCTAGAAGTTTTCTCTCCTCGTCCACCATGCCTAACACTTCGCTGTTTGTCTTTCTTTCAGTCCAGTTAACTTTCTCCATTCTTCTCCACAACCATTCATTCACTGGCAGCATACCCTGGGAAAGAATATCTCACTTCACGAGGCTATTACGCTAGGATGTACCTAGTTGTAGAGGAAGACAAGAGAGGAACTTTCCCAGGCCGAGATCATTGCATTGCGGATTCGGATGCATTTGTCGAAATGTTAATGGAAGAGGTCAGACCAGGCGTGTGGTAGTCACGGTATTTGTGCGCGTTCAATTATGAATCTCGTTTCCATGGAGACGCTGTGCATTAGACAAACAACTCATTACTCCGCTATGCCCCACTCTCTTTGCCTTCAAGAGATAGCGAGTGATAGATACCCTGAACATTGTCGTTCTCCTTCAAACTCGTCGACCTCTGTCTTTCTTCCCTTTCTATCCAAAACCAAACAAGAAGCTCTCTGCAGTCGCAAACAAATCTCCCTCCATCCTCTCATTCCCACTATGAAGTTAAAAACTTTGCGAAAATTTCACGACCGTCGGCGGCTCGTTTTACGGTTCGCTGAGAAATTAAAAACTCATTTCTCAAACTCCCGCGTGCACTCACGAACGGTGAGTCATGAAGTCGTGATTTGATGTCGGAAATGAGTTAATTAACTACGGGCGACATCTCAACTAGGAACCTGCATAACTTAAATTATTTTCTAAGAATTAAAGAATAAATTACACTAAAAAAATAATAAAACGACCTAGTATATGCTATTAAAACAAAATGTAATTGCATAGCACCCTACCACGACTATTTCAATGCGTACCAAGTGCAAAGTGCAATTAAATTTTATTTTAATTTGTCGAACTTCCGTTATATCACGCCTGAATCGGTTTCATTTATAAATAGATGCGCCTTCGCTCTAAAAATCTTCCCCATAAATAATACTTCCCCATTATGGAACACATGATTCGTAATATCATCGTGAAAGATGAAAGGAATAACGAGAATTACACTTAAAGGGATTATATTAATATAATATATTTTAAGACACATTTTAGTACAATTATTCTAGGTAATTTAAGATATGGTATGGTATTTAGAGGAGCCGACCGAAAACTTATGACATTTGCTCAATGAATGAAGAGTGGAGAGAAACCCGGTGTCGGCATAGTGAAAGGCGCCAAGGGGACTATGAGTTTTTAATTTCTCTCCTCTTTGGCCATATTCCTTCAGCCTACTAGCACGGAACCTTAACTATGCCATTTCGCAAGGAGGTTTTAATAAAAAAATTAGAAATTTTTCTCAATAGGGTGGTTTCCTATTATTTTTTATTGCCTAATTCGAAAGATTATTACTCCTGGAGTACGCATTTCACGCTTTTAGATTTTTAAAGGTTACTCACGACAAGGTTATAAATACTACTGGTAATGGATAATTACAGGAATATTGTCAACTAATGCCCAGAAAAGATGGCGAAGAGCAGACGCTTGAGTTGGACACTATAGGACTATGCACTCATTTGCAAATGTTGAGAACTCGTGCTTATATTCCATTCGATTCGACAATGATCTTTTCATAGCGGCTCACGCACAGTCGCGGGATTAAATGAAGAGACTCGTCGTCGGCGAAAGCGACTTCAAAGCGAAAGCCACAAACAATAATGACGTTGCTTGCGTTTCTTATCGGGCTCCGACCCATAAACCATAAAAGTAAAGTTTACAGACGCTGAGGCGAGCGCCCGAGTTATCAAAAGAGCATCACCGATGGCGCAATTGAAAATAAAAACAGCGGCCGTCCCCATTGTGCGAGATAGAAATGAGATACTTCGACCAGAAGGGAATCCGAAACATACAATTATCCTCGCATTTGGGTCAAACACTCTCCTACACCACCTTTTTAAATTAAACTTCAACGAACATGCACCCGTATGCATTTCAAATAAACAGCAATGAGCACATGTAAACACTCGCTATTTGAAACAAAAATAAAAGAAAATGCTGCCCGAGTATACATTACATAAGTAATCTTGAAGGCTAACCTCTTCTTTACCACAGTTGAAATACTACGCATTCTACTCTCTTTCCCTCTATGGCCAACCCCACGTTTATTTCCAGAAAATCCAACATCAGCCTAAGCTAGTGAAAAATACACGGAAACTATGGATTTAAGCCCACTAATTTAGATAAAATTTAATGAATCCCCATAAAACATCCATGCGCTTACCTCTATTTGCATGACTACATTTTGTTTGCTTCCCTTTTCACCAACGCAGCTTTTTCGCGCATTGAGTTAGAGAGAAAATAAAAAAGGGATTACTTGCGTGAGAAACACTTTCATGATGCATTTCATAGCTAACGCAGGTTAAAATTATTTGGATGTTGATTTTTCACCATAGAACTGTGATCCAGGAGCATCATTCTTTGATTCAGTCTGCACATGGAAAATGAGCATAAATTTTCCGCGATATTTAGAATAATAAGATATCGTAAGCTACGCATAGCCAACGAAAATGTTCCATAAATATCTGACGTTCGACATATTTTCCTCAATGATATTCATTTCAAACAGGGATGGAAATATAGCGAATATAGGATTAAAAGTAATAAGTAGTCACCAGAAAACAGTTAAGGGTTCCACATGCCAAACAAGACGGATAGAGCTCATGACAACTGACAAGTAACACAATCCGTCGAAATGAATGCGGTCTCTGAAATTCGGTCTGCCTCAATTTAATTAACTGATGAATCGTCCCACTTGATTTGGCGTCGTTTTTACGACTGACACCGCGCCTCTAATAAAACCAGTTTCCAATGCTAAAAATAAAAGAGTGACAAGGATTTTCCAATCAACATCACGAACGAGGCCTCATCTAGATTCTTCACAATAGAGCTAAAAATGGAAATAAAATTAACGGCGTCATTTCAATGGGGCTCCGCCGCAGCCACGAATCAACGATTCCCTGCTTCCTTTGTGCGATGACCGGCGGGATGGGAGGGCAATGGAGGGAAACCTGGCGTCAAAACAATTGTCAGCCACGCCGTCGTATGGGTGAGTCGATTTAAAGCATGAACTAGCCGCCTTCAAAAGGTCGTGTACTTTTCAGGAGTTCACTTTTTATATCAGTGTGCGTTCTATCCCTCGTTATCTCCACCATAAGTTCTTTTCGTGTCCTTTCTCTGTTCGCCTAATACCCGTTCCTAAACTTTGCAGAACTAAATAATGAATTGAGTTTATCTTTCCCTTTCTCTTGACCTCAACTTTTAACGCTGATTAATACCTTGGAGTGTAGGTCTTTAAGACTTTGAATGCAACGGTTCGGTGTATTTTTTTATATCTTCCTCTGTAAAGAAAAGGGTAGCGAAGGGTTTGATTTGGAGTGTAGCGCACTACGGTGGGGAACCTGGACTCTGAGGAAAGAAGACGAGAGAAGATTGGAGGCATTCGAGATATGAGTATAGAGAAGAATGGAGAGGATGAAATGGACGGAGAGGAAAAGGAACGACGAAGTGCTGGATATGGTGGGTGAGGAGAGGCAGCTTTTGGGTGAGATACGGAGGAGACAGAAGGTATGGATGGAGTTAGTGCTTAGCAGGGAGGGGATGTTGAAAATGGTGTTAGAGGGTAGAATGTTAGGGAAACGAGGGAGGGGAGGGAAAAGAATAGGATTTTTAGATAGATTGAAAGAGAGTAGGCCTTACAGTGAATTGAAGAAGGCAGTGCTGGAAGGAAAGGGAGGCACCCTTGAATACTCCATGGAAACCTAACTTAATCGGTAGAATACTATCATAATAATAGAGCTTTTTTTGCACATTATTTGTTTGATACTTTAATTTGTACCCAATAATACTACCAAATCCCACTTCCACGACTCTCGCCTGCCAGTCCAAAATCTCACTCAACTCCACGATGAGCACGCCGAGTACATCCCCGTTTGTCTTCACATAAGTTTATACCACCTCTCCTTTCTCCAAAACAATCGTATCTCAAAACTCCCGAAGCTCACAAAGGAAGGATCCCAACCCGTAAAGCCGTAATGTCATATCACTAGGATACGTCGCTCTGCGCATGCTCGGGCGGCGTCCCAAGACTAGAATCCTTGTTTCCTTAATTATATTTTATTTGTATTAATTATTTCTGTTATGATAAAATATTTGAACGAAGTTTTTCAACGATAAAATCTTCCTTAATAGCACCGTTTAGAATGCTTGGATCGGTAACTCTATCTTGATTATGTGTTTGTTTATCCTCGCAAGCCACAAGTTTAGACGCGTCATAGCACCAGCAGCCCCCACCGCTACCACTCTCCATATAACTATATGCTAATGGGTTGGGACGCTCTGGCCAGCGCCCCGCGGCTACAAATGCGAACTTCTCCCATTATTTTTGCGTGCTTTTCCTACATTTTCGATGTATGCGATTGAAAAAACACTTTGGTTCATGAGATGTATAATTATAATTGAATGGGTATTTATTTTTTTCCTTTTCCAAATCTTTGGGAAGGGCGGCACGCCGAGAGTACGCCGCGGCGCGCCGCGGCGTCCGAGAGTTCTTATCGGCAAGCCGCCGCTGGAAATAGCATAATAAAGTAGCTGGTATTAGATATCCGATTTGTACTTCGATGCTTATTTTTTTTAACGCGGCGATGACCGCGTGATGTTTCTGCCGCTGGAAGTAAATAAGCGCTTCATGGGATCGCTCTGCTTCCAAGTTTTCTCGTTGGCTCGAAACCAAGAGCACGTGGCGTTTGGCGCTTTCCGAAATGATCGAAAGTATGGACGGGAGTTTCGAAGAAAATCTTCCGAACTCTTTGTATTCAAACCCGTGACGGTAACCCAATAAAGCATATTAAAAATTCACGCAAGTTGATCCGTTCAATTACTGATTCAAATTGAGAGGGAGGAGACACCAATCAAGCCAGTGGAGGCAACAGCGAATTTTTAAAATTCCAACACAAAGCTCTCACCACACGAATGTAAAACTAAAAAAAAAACTGCCACGAAATTTCTGCCTGCATATCAAATTATTTGAATACTATGACACGTGGAGGAATTTCCTAACGTTACTCGGCACGAACGAGGGTAAAAAGAAACACATAATCAAGATCCGATCCAAGCATTCTGAACGGTGCTATTAAGGAAGATTTGTATATAAAAACTTCAATCAAATATTTTATTATAACAGAAATAATTAATACAAATAAAATATAATCAAGGAAACCAGGATTCTAGAAAGACTTCAACGCTATAAAAGCATTTTTCAATGCAAACTTAGCTTCATGCTGCTTGAAATTGTTACTTAAAAGGATAATACTATGAATGCATATGCAGTCAGGTCAAATATTTATTTTGTGCTAGTGTAAACTTTTTCCATTCACAAAATGTCATTTTCAAGATTAAAAATAGGCTAATAAATGTCCCTTAACACGAAAGACATCTGCATAGATCGAAAACGCTACCTAAATACTTATAGGCAGCAAATTACGAAGCCTGAGAAAATAAATTGTATTACTTTAGACATCTATAGGTAAAAATTGTGGATTTGAATCTAGAGTTTCCAGATGGTATATACATTTAAAAAAAATATTGCATGAATCAAGATGAACTGACGTCTACAGTGTCTAAATTAATATTACATTAAGTAATGCAATACATGATGTAGAGTGTAGAAATTTCTTGTAATTTTGTGAAATTCAATTTCTTCCTTCGCATTAAGCTCCAGTTTTCAAAACTGCGGAGACAAAACGCCTCATAGCTGCGCATATTGAATCGGTAGAAATATCCGAGGTCAGCGGCTTATGTGCTTCACGCTTTGCAGCTCAGCCAAAAATTGATGAATATTTCATCGGCCACGGAATCTCGCGACGTTAAGGATTAAGGAATCCATTTCATGAATCTACATCACCCGAAAGAACCCGGAAAAAAATATTGGTGCGCGACCCCGGTTTCAAGTAGGCTAAATCCTGTGTTCAACGGAGCATCAAATGGGATTCATCCTTGATCTTAAAAATTATTCATTTTTTTTTTGACAAGGCGATCGGAAAGATACATGAAGACTTGAAATTCAACGCTCAAGATGACGCCGCTCTCATGACGATACGTATCTTAATAAAAATGATATTTCTCAAGAGAATATCTCCGCAGCCAGAATCATTGCTAGTACACGGTCCACTTTCACCAGTCGTATAAGTAATCCGTGCATTTTCTAGTTTCTCAAGGGAATTAAGCCAAGTTTCACCACCAGATCGATTCGATCGATTCGCAGTGTGATTGACAATGATATTTTAAGGGTTAATTGCGACGCTCATGCGCATAATTGCTCTCATTTCTCGAGATATTAGCGATAAAAAGTATCTACTAATAAAAACACCTACGATTACGCAGCCAACGATATAACAATACCACTATTCGAGGGAAATATTGCCGATTTCACGCAGTTGCCAGCCTAGCAACGGGATAGAAATGTCTCCGTAAATGAGAATTATCCGTATATCGCCTCAAAAGGGTGAAAAATCCAATAATATCGCTTCAAAAGGGTCTATATTATTAATTAATTATAATTGCGGTTCAATTGTTTCGCGGGTGGCAATACAAACAGAAGTTAAAATTTGGTAGTTTTACTATCACAAACATCTCCAAAACTTAAGTCCATTGTATACTAGAGCAAAAAATCATGTATCTCGAACAATTTCAATTTTCCATCACGCCGTGAAGTTAGAACGGGATCTGGTGGAGACAATTGGTTAGATGTCGATATTAACATCCATCGTAAGAAGTTTAATCTTTACGAACTGCAAGATTTTTAAATATTTTTTTGTTAATTTTAAGGAAATTTAGCGTTAGGCTTTGAAGTTTTGGCATTTTGGCTCACGGTGCTTCGCCGGCAGACTTTGAGTTCTGGGTCGCACACGGTGGGTGGTATGTATTCAAGCGGTGACTCCACGCCATATCCGTATATATCGCAGTTCAAAGTTACACACTCTCCGTGAAGCAGCGGGTAATTGCGACGCCAGGCCTAGAAACACTCACCATCCGCGGAAGACGGAATATGAGACGGTGGTGATTGCGTCGGAGGCACTATACGGCTTTGCCCTCAGCTCAGCTCCTCTCAATCCCATGCTACACATCCGCCGCCTTCCCTTGATAGTGGTGCGCGGGACAAACCCTTCTGATTGCAGCGGAAGCGCCGCACGTTGGCATGGGGACGGTGTCATGACGACGATCCTACCCGAAGACGTCTATCCCGACATCAAAAGGGTGGCTCCACTCTCTGCTCACTGTCAGCTCCGTCGCCGACTCGTGACCTCCACCCAAGGTCTCCCTCATATTGCATGCGCTTCCAGACGACGGATAGCAGATATGTGCCGAAGGGGACTCGCTACGAGTGCTTTCGGGTCGACGTTCTCTACTAGGTGCCATAAAAGTGTCGCGAAACCTTTTTTCATTAAATTCGTCACAAACTTCCTCGTGCCATACTAGGCTGGAGAGGTAACATTGTTGGTGGGGACCATTCTTTGTCAGCGTGAGTGTTTCATACGGGAAGGGTGTGTATGGACCGTGAGATGAGAGTCACGCACAGAACAAGAAATTCGCTTCGGTGAGGGAGAGATAGTGTGTTCTGCGGGTTGCCTGCATACACGGATATTTAATGAACGGATTACGATACGGATATTGGCAATTCGAACGCATTGGAAAATCATAAATTTCAGAAAATTATTATGCAAGTATTCTACCGATTAAGGTAGATTTGTATGGAGTATTTAAGAAGTTTTATGGCAGTCCCCCCTCCCTCCATGTACTTAATAAGGCCTACTCCCTCTCATTCCACATAAATATATTTTTCTCTCCCTTCATCTCCCTCGTTTACCCAACATTCTAACCTCTAACACTGTTTTCGACATCCCCTTCCCGATATGTAATCCCTCCATCCATGCATACCTTCTGTCTCCTCCACATCTAACCTAGAAGCTGCCTATCCTCACCCACCATGTCCAGCACTTCGTCGTTCCTCCTCTTGTAAGTGATAATTTGATTCCTGATGCATTTTACCAGAGGGAGTTGATCTTCGTAATCAATTTTTTGCGACATGCGACAGTTTAAGTCCCAGAAAAGGTTTGAAAATTCAAACTTATAGGGAAACCCAAGGATTTATGCACTCAGTGGCTAGCTCGGAAGCTACGATTATAGTTCAAAACGAGACTACAAACCCAAACAAATGAGAAAGAAAAGCCTACTGGAGTAGCGCAGAAGCGCAGGTGACACACAGAAGGGTACCTATGGAGGATTAAAGTTTAGGTGAATAAGTTAGACACCGGCAACAATTAACGGTACGCCTAATTTTTTAAGATATCGCAAAAGGGTACATTATATTATGTATTTATATTTCACCACACAACCCGCCACAGACCTTTTTAGGTGGCTTGTGCGATAGCATATAGATGAAGATACTCTTTCTTATTTTCACAAATTATCTATACCCCCTGCATAGTCGGGTTCAATCAAAATATATTATTCAAAGTCCTATGACCGTCTTCACAAATAATAATGTTAATTCATTTATCTAATAACTATTTCATATTTTATAGGGCTTAACTTTTCAATTTATAAATTGTCTAACATGCAAGTATTTTTTTGATAGCGAGTACTATATATCTCGATCACAATAGAGAAAATAGAGTCATGGAGGAGTAAGAATAGAGTTATGGGCATTTCTAACCGTGATTCCGTCCAGCGGAGCACATATATGCATAGAAAAACTTAATTGAGGAGCATAATAGTGTCTCATTTTTGAAAATTTTCCGGATATTTTTAATTTCTTTAAACATATTTAGTATGACAATGCTTTTGGTTGTGGATAGGGTGATGATTAAAAAAAGTAGGTTGATTGTTTTGTTGTCGGATTTGGGGAAGAGGAAATGATGAGCTAAAGCTATAATCTGTTAGATATTTTTGAGCTTAGTCAGATTATTTAGTCAACGTTTATCTTTGAAAGCGATAAAAAGAGAGTGTACATTATGCAATTTATTCCGTAAAAAAAATTGCCACGTCCTTCCTTCAGCATGCGCAAGCTGTGTGGAGCCGTTCACTTGAAATGCCTCTTTAAAAAGCCGAAAATTGTGTGCGGCAGCAGGCGACGGATATCCGAGGACAGAGAGGGTGGCAAATATCGGAGGAGGAGGAGGAGGAGAGAGGAATCGCAAGAGAGGAGAAGGGCTTTCCCTTCCACCTCGTTTCGCATCCAGCTTCTTTTCTTTTTCTTTCGAACGCGTGCGGTCCCTCGCGTTTCTTTTTTTTTTGGCGTTTTTGCCCCAAAATGACTTCCGCAGAGAGAGACGCAAATTGAGTTCCGCCATTCTTCCTTTCCATTCGAATGAAAACGTCAAGAAAAAACCGGGATTACGAAGCAATTACGATCTCTGGGAAAAGTCGTCTTGCCCCGCGCGCGCCCTCATTAGTGTTAGCGCACGTTTTCGCCGCCTTTCGCATTTGCACGCGCGCTTCCTGAACACTGCGGAGAGCGGGTTGAAGAAGGGGGGCTTGAAGGGCGGGGGGAGATGAGGACAGGCAACAATCACGCGGGTGGAGAGACGAATGAAAGAGAGAGGTCCCCTCTTGACCTTGACTTTCACGCAAGTAAAAATAATTTGTCGTTCCAGAGGATTTCCCTTTTTTTTAAGGGTCGCTGTTTCGGATATTCCGTTTTCACGCACACAACGAAGTGCGTCACGTGGTTTCCCATGACGACCGAAACATTCCAGCCTTGTGCATTCGCGTGATATTAATTTCTTAAATACATATATATATATATATATATATATATATACATTTGCACACATTCTATACGAGATAGGTAGCAAGCAAATTTTCTCCATGGATCGAGTGCAAAATAGGGAGGTGTTGCTTTAAAACCGACTCAAAGGGAAGAGAGAATGTTGGGTGAGCAAGGGAGAGGGAAGGAAGAGTATAATAGGAAATGGGAGATAAAACGAAAGTTCCCTAGGCATTACTTTAGCTTGAGGAATTGAGTTCAAAGCGGAAGAGGGAATTTGCTCCATTGAAAACTTAGCTCATAGAATACTTTTATATTAACATATTTTCACGATTAGGAAAGATGGCATACTTAGTGGGGCTCGTAAAAGTAAATATTTTTCTCATTTGGTCGAGCCAAACAAAAGTAAAAATGTTGGAGAAAAGTCTCTATGGAGTGTTACTTGCCGTGGGTTCGAAACTTAGCCGAGTCTTCGATATTTACCGACGTAAGGCATGTGTGTTTATGCACATATTAGTGCAGGGTTTATTAAAAGATTTAAAATCACATTAATACGCGATCAAAAACCACTGAATTAGCTCTGTTCTTAGTTAAAAATTACAACTACCTAAGGTTCCAAAGCTAGTGGTACCGGTGATTGAGTATTATCTCCCTTATATCGTATAAAAAATATCAAAGTTACTTTTAAGCATTCGACACGTAAAGGTAGTTAAACATAAGGCGTTTTTCGATTCGCCCCGGTCTGTTTCCCCGTAAATATTGAACTTCCCCCTTCAATTCACAGTAAGACTTAGCCTCTACAATTCTATCCATGAATTCTCTTCTTCTCCTACCTTGAAATCATTTTTTGTAGCAACTTTAAGATACAGAGAAATTCTTTTGATTCCAGGAGGGTCTTGAGAATCCTAAATCTGTCCCTCTCCCGATAACCTTAATTTATTCTGCCTGACAAGGTTTGTAGCATTCTCTCCTCGCTTAATATGTACAAGCTCCGTTCTTCCAAAACCTTCCGTCTCCTAAAGAGCAAAGAGTATGAGGGTTCAGGGCGAACCCTTCGAGAATACAACGCACCGGGGCCGGGAAACAAGCCCGTGGCTTATACGCCCGATCACCCGGGGAGGGGGAGGAGAGGAAGGAGAAAGGAAAGAGGCGCCGTCTCCTCTTTACCGCACCTGGAAGCCTCCTCTCATCCCTCAGCATGTCCAACAAAACACTCGATACCATAACAACTGCACTTAATATTTCAATTAAATAGTTTCGTATGGAAAGCGGTGATAATTATAACTGGAAGTCTTTAAAAATCCGCAACCCTAAAGTTGTTTAATGGTTACAATACCTCTGGTCGAAGATTTAACGGTCGCTAATGAAAATATACATATTGGGATGAATGTGTCGGTAGCTGAACTTCTCACCTAGTTGTGCTCCCATGAAGAGCATATCTAATGCAATAATCCTCCCTCACTCAGGCACTATGGAGAGGTAACCTACAAGGAGAGCATTGTAACCAATTACCATGAAATGACGCACATGTTGCATGCACACAAAGAAATTTCCTTGATCATAGCTTTGATGGCCTCCAGAATGACAAAATCGGATTAAAACACGGTAAGGAATATCATTTTAAGGATTAATTTTCATTAGAGATTACTTCATTTCACCACCGACACTCCAGAGCCAAGACAGGGGTGCAGTGGCCATCCACACTCACCGATATCGTAAGATTTTATTCTGAAATTTTAAAACTGCCGAATTGTCGATTGGTTTCGCGATTCAATTAATTTCGATCCCCTTTCTGCAAACATTTGTATTGATTGAAAAATGCGTAATAAGATAAACTATTAGTCTGATTTAATACCGCGAAAAAGCCGTAACAATACAAGCCAGTAAAGTAATAGAGCTCGAAAACTCTCCATCTCATTATAATTATTATCAGGAACGTAAGGCAAAGCAATGTACTACACGATGTACAAGTAACACAAACGCCAAGTCTCCCATATAATGCGTTCACTTCCTCATTAATGCTCTGAATACGCAGAAATAAAACTTTTTTTCAAACGCAGACAATTTTCTGAGATGGACCCCAAAAAACTGGAAGTTTGTGAAACAAGTGCCCAAAACCCGAAATTCACCTTATTTTGGCATTTTATATGTAATATTGCACATAAAAGCGCAGTATACAAGAATTTGACACAGAAAAATTTCACATTGGTAACTTCTACTTTTAAAATCCAAAGAACACAAGAGTATATGTATATTAAAATTTGAAGTAATCAAATCAGTAAGGCTGCTTTATTTTGAGTATGTACTGGAATATTTTCTTAAATTCAATTCACTTAAAATTATCGGTATTATAGAAAGGGAAGAGCTTTCACTATACCATTGCAAACTAATGGGTATCACTACGTTTCACCCTTCTTCCATTTTAAATGTTCAACCACGCAGAATTGTGTATAAATTTAAAGTATGCACGATCCATATCATATCACACAGGTAAATAATTTTTGAAGAGTTTTTGGTCGTCCAGAATGTCTATCTACCTACGGCACTAGTAACTAGCTCATAATCCAAGGACAATAATTTTTTATAAAAATATTACCATGATTTTCGTAATTTTTTAAGTCTTGTCGCCCATGCCTCTACTTGAATATCCTTCTCTAGTCGGGAAAATGGTCCATTCATCAGGCTATTCTATGTCCATTGTCCAATAACGTTACATTTTACCGTTATAGAATATACGATACATTTTCGACAATTAAAAATAATAAATATCTAATCTCAGGCAGGGCAGTCGGTACTGAGCATAGAGTATCATCAGTAGTTTATTTAAACCATAATAATTCGCACAGGGATTCTTGAAAAGACGCTGTGCTACCCTAACGCAATCACGAGCAGCAAGCATCGCATCCCATCCCACTCCTTCCATCTTTTCTTCCGTCTTCTCCCGAGCCATGAACGATGGTTCCCCTCGCGGGCCCATTTAATTTTTCAGCTCGATTCACAGAAAGGTTGGATGAGCCCATATCTGTACACTCAAATATAATGGGGCCTCCATTAATGGCTTCGGGATGAGAAAGCAGGCGTAGGCAGGTAGGGGGTTGGAAAGAGAGAGAGATATTATGAGGTTATGCGCGGAGACAAAGGGATGTGTTTTAAGACGCTGCCGTGCATAATGGAGGGATCCCTCCCGTAAGAATAATCTGGCACCGAACTCTTGGCCTCTTCGAAAGGGGAATCAGAAGGGGAGGGTTGAAAGCCATTGCTGGGGTGTGGGAGAAGGGAAATTGGAAGAAGGGCTGCACACACCCCCGACTCTTTCCTCTCCACAACTGTTTTCGTCTCGTACTGCACATCCCCGATTCTATCCGTTGCGGCGTTCGCGGTTCATGGCGGTTTAGACTTAGATAGGCGGTTTAGATGGCATTTTGCGGGCGTTGTTGCATCATTCTTAAAAGAGGCCGAATCAGTCGACCAGTCTTCTTTCTCATCGACATCCCTGAAGACGTTGCGAATGTCTCCAGAAGAATTCATTCGCGTATTCTTTCTCGATTTCCTGAAACTGCACTCCCTTCACACTTACGCAACCGGAATAATTTAATTTAAATTTTAAGTTGAGCCACTAATTGGCGAAAGTCCGAAGAGGATAATCCAAAAAATAATTAAATCTGGAAGGGAAAACACCTCCAATGCAGGTTTTTCGATCGTCTTAGGCAATCATCAGTGGGGAGCAATCATATAAGGGTGTCAACCCGCCGAGGGCAATGGCAAAGATTTATTTCTTCATCTACTTATTAAAGAGCAAAAACAGCACCAAGGCCTTTACATTAGGTTATAAAAAATTAAAATATATAAAAATATGATGCATACAAATAGAAAAATAATCTCATGAATTACAATGATGCTAAATAAATGCAATTTGTAGAAAAAAGGGGGATATCAGAATGAAAGGCTCTTCAATCGGCTATGAAACTGGTACGGGAGATAATAAGGTCAAGAAAAGAAGTAAAATTAACTTCTTCATTTTAGCATCGCTTGCTTTCAGCTGAAGACTTGCGCTTTTTGGAAGCAATTCCCTCATTTTCCTTGCATAATACTCACCGACCCAAAACCGCACCAGTAGTTACCACTTTTCTAAATAGTATATTTAGTTATGTAACCCCACATATCTGGATTTGAATTTATAAGATTCCCATGGCATAGCCAAACATTGTTCCTGCAAAAAAATTTCACTATACTGATAAAATACAGTCTGCACCTTATGTCAAGAGAAAGAAGACTTCTGAACGGTGAAATCAGACCCTGTAACCCTTTTGAAGGAAGTAAAGCATATCAGAAACTCTCGTGATATGGTTAAACGTAACTCGAAACTGGAATATACCAGTAGAACACGATGCAAATAAATAAATATGAAGATCACAGCTTTGCATTCAAAGAAGAAAAATTCTTTTTGAGGGTTTCTAAGAGCTCTGTTCAACGGAAAACCACTTCTCAGGGAATTGACTGCCTCACGCAATACTGAGAGCAAGAGAATTTTTGCCTTTCACAACACGTTTGCCAGAGGTTGCTTCACCTAGGAAAGAGGAATATTTTTCAGGGATAGCTCATACGTGCAAGGCCTTTCCATTTAATGTTTTTTTTCCGGGATATGAGAGACAAGGTGGGGGAGGGAAACGAGTCAACAACAAGATTACGACGGGGCGGAGATGGATTCGACGAAAGGGAGGCCCTCTTTTGATAAAGCAAAGAAGATCATTGGCGCGAAATAAACGCGGATGAAAAGGAGCGGAGACCGGCTGCCTCAAGAAGACGAGGGCGGAAGTGATGAAGAATAAAAATAATAATAAAAGCGAAGAAAAAGGCGAGGAAAGGAGAGCGAAAGAGAAAGGCAGCACAAAATCCACTCCCTCCCGAACCCGTCCACCACCGCGCGCGCTCTTATTTTCCCAAAAAATTTTCATCTCTTTGGAAAACGCGAAAAATTCATGCGTATCGTATTGAGCGGTACACAGCCTAATGATAAAGGAAGCATTGAATGCATGTGAAAGAAACGGACTAGCACTCGCGCAGAGATATTGAAGATGGCTCCAAGTACTTTCTGAAACTTACACTCACATCAGTAAACACGGATCCGGAAGGGTAAAATCTTCGACTCATGAGAAACTGAAAATTTTCAAGGTGCTGCCTTCCGTTCATCCATTACCGAAGCAAGGACATAGAAGGGTCTCATTTCTTCATATAACCGGAAGAGTCAAAATCTTCTCAGCACTGTCAAATACCTCCATGCTTTAAATTTGAATTCTTTAATTTCCCTTTTCCAAAAACCCAACATATTCAATATATTTCGTAAGGTTGCCGTGACACTGGATGATTATTGTGTCATCTTTCATGGGAACAATTCAAAATACTCTACTCATGATTTACGTGATTTCTGCGCCAGATTTCCAGGTCTGTTTTGTAAGGTATTTCTCCCTTGAGACACTCAGCGTCACACAGTCGAAAATCGTATAGTCAAATCCTGACGTAAACATTAATCATGCGGACTCGATCGTACATTTGCGCAATTTGGGGAGCAATTTCATTAAGTAATAGCATTCACGGATATCCATTAACAGATCTTTTAGTGGAGGCTTCGACGATACAGGTAATTGCATACAACTTTAGCGGTAGAATGCAAGAATGCAATTTAAAAAGATGAAAAATAATTGATTCGTTGATGGAATGAAAGGTTACATGATGCATGAGGGACATAGGATAAAAGAGAAGAGAGATTGAGACTGTGTAAAGTATTAGAATAGATATTCACATTTACAGAGAAGTACAGAAATGATATTGGTATTTTACTTATTTTATTTATTTGAAGATTTGCTTTTTTCAAACAATACAAACCGAACTAACAACTTCAGGCTTGACTTAGTGAAACCTCTCCATATTAGAAATAAAGGGATAAAACTTTGTCAGGTTCACTATTATATTAATATGGGCACGACCCGGGTTTCGTATCGCAGTTACATTTTCAGGTGACCTAGGCATGTAAGATCAGTCGCCCTAAAGATTTAACTACGTTACGAAACCCCGGTCGTGCCCATATTAATATAATAGTGAACCTGACAAAGTTTTATTCCTTTATTTCCAAATACAAACCGATTTTTTACAGTCTACACCTTAAATCCTCCTAGGCACCTTTTTTCTTTCATCCTCTATTAAATCGCTGTTTAAACTATCAGTACAGTATATATCAACATCAGGGTGCTAAACCTCACATGTAACGCTGACAAACAATCCAGATATTTCGCCGTGAATTTTCATCTAGTGCACACTTTTCATTTCTATGGCGACGTGTATCGTGGGAGGTACTCATTAATCAGCATATACACTGCATGGAAAATGAGTTTGAATCAGACAAATAGTGGTGACAAAGAATTCTAGGTCTAAAGCTTGCTCGTAACGTTAACAAACAGAATGATTCGTATCGATGGCACTGCAGCTTATTTGGAGCATAGTGAGGATTTGCCTTCAGAAATCCTAAACGGTACTTTACTTGAATAATAACTATTCATACTTCCATCGAAGCAAGTCGCGGCCGGAGATTACTCCTTACAGCAATGGATATACATATACTGTGAGATGGAGGGGAGACTCGGATCATGAGTTTCACCTTTCCACTTCCGTGGATACAATATTTTCTCTCTCTTCTTTCCGAGAGAATGGATTTGGGGAAGGTCGGCAAACATGAAAGATGAAAATGCAATTCCCGCTTAATGGGGATTTCCCGGTGCGATCCAAGGTGAACGTTATTCTTCCGCTTGGATGGGAACGGAAAAATTGGCCCTCACAGTTCGCGAGCGAAGGTAGGCAGCCGGCGGAAACGAAAACGAAATTTTTCTCCGTTCCCAATATACGACTGTCAATCATGAATCTATATTCCATTCTTTTATCAATCAACGAATGCCCAAATCTAACGGATAAGGTAGATTCTCATGAAAGTCAAATATTCTCATACTTTTCAAGAGGTGTTTTCCTTCTTCATGTTGACTCAACCCTCTCCCTCCAACAATCACACCCCGAAATCGTACTTATATTTCTTCCCCTGCATTATCCACTCCATTATGCTCCGTAAAGTAAAAGCATAAATATAACTTCACTCCGTAACATCTACTAAACCGACTTAAAGGGAAGAATGTTGGGTGAGCAAGGGAGAGGGAAGGAAGAGAATAGGAAATGGGAGATAAAACGAAAGTTCCCTAAGCTTTATCGTAACTTGAAGAATGGAGTTCAAAGCGGAAGAGGGAATTTACTCCATTAAAAACTTAGCTCATGAAATACTTTTGCATTAACATATTTTCACGATTAGGAAAGATGACATACTTAGTGGGGCTCGCAAAAGTAAATATTTTTCTAATTCGGTCGAGCCAAACAACAGTGAAAATATTGGAGACAAGTCTCTATAGAGACAAGTATCACTGCGGTTCGTCCGGTCCAACTCTGTCTTGATTTCCTGATACATTACTTGCTTGAAACTTACGCCACAACCTTGAAATATTCACTGCAAATAGACAAGATCAGGTTTACATCAAGAGGACGGAGAGGAAAAGGAACGACGAAGTGAACGGGCATGATGAGCGATGAGAAGAAACTTGTAGCGAAGATGCGGAGGCGGAGAGGGTTTGGATGGAGTGAATAATGAGCGGGTAGAGGATGATGAAAGCTGCGTCAGAGGGCAGAATATCACCGGGGAAGGAGGAGGAGGAAGAGAAGAGGATTTATATAAGGGATGAAAGGGAATATGCCTTATAGTGAATTGAAGAAATGAAGTTCATTTTGAGGATGTAGGACAGTCGGGTTGAATCACAAAATGTAAACCTGATTAATCGGCAGAATACTTGTAATTTAATGTAAATATGAACTTTTCGTAAAGCTCTGTATGTGTAGTCATTAGTTTTAACCGTTTCGTAACCATCGAATTTGCTCATTACTTGTTATAAACTGACGCATTTCCCCTCTAAGTTCAACAGATTCAGGCTTCAATTGGTGGAAGATAGACATATTTAAATAAATAAAAGATCGTAGCAATTCAAGAGCTACGATCTTTATTTATTTGAATATTTCCCCTCTCTTGTTTTTCTCTTACTTCCTATTAATTGAAAGTAACCCTCGAGGCTACATCCTGCATCATCCTCATCGCGAAATCTATGGGACCCCCATAAAACTCAGAACACAGCCTGAATTCAATTTGGTTGTCTTTCAACATGAGGTAACATCCCGTAGTGAAATTAAAACTTGTTTCACTGTTTTGATTTGGTTTACCTTAAAAAAAGAAATACTGTTCCCAATGAACGATGTGGAGCAAGCAACAGGAGTACACTGGGTACGGAAAATGATTCTCATTACTGGGAAATGCTAATTATGCTAATTGAAACAAATTGGATTTTGTTAACTGGTGCTGGAAGTGCGTGCGACAACAGAGGCCGACAGAGGCACAAGGAATTCATTCGAATCGGATTGGCTCTAGTTCAAGGGTAAGGGGATTCGAACTCGGGTCCTTCCAGAATAGAATACCCTCAGAATATTTTTAATAATCCTATAGTATTCTAGAATACTACTGTCAACGACAAGACACCTGTATCTGATCATGAATGAACTTAAATCTCAGTGAAATAACTAATATTTTGAGTAATAATATTACTAATTGACCTAAACACCTTGCCAAGTGCCACTTGCGATCCAAAATTGGAAACTAAATCAATATTTGCATTGATTTTTTTTTACTTTTTTCGCATTCACCAATTTAATAAATCGGATTACATAAAATAAAAAAACATTAAGACATCATGTTGGGAACCCTCCACATAGGAACCAAACCTTACTCACAGTACACTATTACACATGCAAATGATTTCCGTTTCAACCATTGAGATGCACTTGGTTGCCATCACAACGACAAGACAACCTGGAGGGTTATTGCCCACTTCCGAATTTGGGCTCCGATTCGGATGACGTCACAGATTTCGGCCAAATACGCGGAGTGTATGCAAGTTCATACAGTGACGCGAGTAACGGATCCTTTAAAGTTTCACGGGTACCGTTCATTTCTTCACGTGTCCTGGTGTCATCGTAGTCGCTTACAGAGAAGGAATACGACACATAAAACAGAATAATTTTAAAATCCAACATATCACCGAATGTGGTTTTTCATTTTTATTCGGATACTAGCTAGCACGCCACCCGGCGGGAAGGATAGAGGGCCCAGAGAAGAAGGATACTTGGAGTGTATGGTTACTTAGCACGATTTTTAGGCAAAGGAACAAAGCAGGTATGATGATGGAATACATATGTAACAGAAATAATGAAAAAAAAACAGTTACCACACACGGGAGCAGCTTCTACCCCGTTCCACAGCATTGATCGTTGTGTGTCTCCGTACGTGCATAGAACAAACACGTCATGTGAACGCATACCACAGCAAAAAGATTGGCAGCAAGAGGATTAATAATTTAGAGTAGAATCCTATGAGTTATGTTTTCCCTTTGAGCGAGTCAAGAGATGTGTCTACCCGGCAGGATATTCAATCACAGAAGTAGTATGACGTGACGTAACAAACGGTAATGAGAAAACGACGCAAAGGACACCACCAGAAGTAAAATACACCAACGGATGAAGTTCGCCAGGAAGACATATTTGACTTAGCCGGGTTCGAACCCGGATATCCCAATTGCCAGTCAGGCGTGTTCACCAGTTCCACCACCAAGCCATTTTCTCAGAGCGATCTTCGTGATGGCTTTTAGCGAACAAGATGTTGACGTCACAAGTCCACACTGTTGCACATGTGGAGAGGGTCGTGCATACTAAGCCACTGTCGGGGTGAAAAACCCTTATTTAGTCGCTGGTCTGCGACGACGAATTTCAAAGCACTGCAGGAACAAATGCCTTAGAAAAAAGTACTATTATGGTATGTAAGAGCTTGAGATGCACCTGTGCAGGGGAGACTGGGTACGGTTGTGACAATTTTCATTTGATCGCCCTCTTCTTTGTAAGTAGGCTACTAAGCTGAGCAAAGAGCGTTACTTAAGGTAATTTGTGCATTATTACAGATTTAAATACTACATTTGTATTCCTAAACTCAATTGTTAGCTCATAGGAGCAAGTTATGATAAATATTTAAGTGTCACAACCGACCACACCCCAAGGGCGGTTGCGATAGTAGGTACTTCGGGTGGGTAGTGGCAGGTTCCCAAAATACTCTGAAATTGTCTGAAATCATTTTAATAGCTAGAAATATTTAACACAATGCAGCATACTCTTCTTTCTGAAAACATTGCCACTTAATAACAAAAGAAATAAAATCTGGGAACGCTTCAAACATTTACAACTAATAAGGTAGCATAGCATCTGAAATTATTATGCCAGTCTTCACATACACCCTATAGTTAATACATCAGTCTTCGTTAACAATTAGTTGAGAAGCTGAATAAACATTTCTAGTCACGCTTCAAAATGAATTCTATCGAAATATGAAGTCCGTAAGGAGATAGTCCAAAATAAATGTCCGCGCTACGTGCTAAGTATTTCGATAGTTGCTGCTGTTGTTTTGTCGGAAGGCGAAAACTCTTGGCTGAGAGCAACATACCCCATGCTTACAATGCTTTCATATTCGACCGCACCAGGGCTACCGAGTTTACAAATATATCTTAGCAAAGACATGTGATTAACACTGCCCATTACCGCAGATCTCCGTAAAGAAGTCTTTAGTGTCACTTCTTTGTGACCGTATTTATAGTGCAATGCCACACTGTCCTCTTTTTGTCTTTCTCACGCATATTCTGGGCATCTAAAACAAGAAAAAACAACTTTGACTTGTGCCACAATCGTGCCCAGAAAAAATGTCACAACCATACCCATAGCACCCTTTCGCAAAAAAACAAATGCTATATCGACACAAAATAACTTCCAAACAAAGTAATCGCTGCTATTGAACCAATAATTTTAATGTGTATCTTATATCGAGAAAAATACTCAACTTTCTATCTATATTCATGTGACAAAAATCTTCAAAAGAATTCGAACAAACATATTTACTTTTGACTGTTGAAAAGCAATCAAGGGACCCATGCCGCGATGGCTGACACAAACTGTGACATAGGTTCAGATGTGCAAGCTGCTCCTCTATACCCTTGCATACTCCGCTATTCACAATGGGTTTGCTAATAGGACGACTGTGAGTACCGTAAACAGTCTACCCTACCAACTTTGGTTTCAATGGTACGGAAATGCATAGCGGACAGACAAACAGACATCTTCTTTTATACATATAGATAGAGAGAGGATAGCCCTCCTGCAAGGGCCATCGGAGCGTGCCGGAATCCAGACTCAGGGGAGACGTTAGAAAAAAAAATGAAGGTAGGAGTGCGAGGGAGGAGATTTCGAGGGCGGGAATGGGAGGGACGGGAACTCGATCGGAACGGCATTAGCAGTCTGGTAGCAGCGGCAGCGGGTGGGTGGTTTGAGGAGGGGAGGGGAGAATGATACCCCCGGCAGCCTGATACCCCCCCCCCTGAATCTCAGGCCGCCGTGGTCCTTCCCCTGCCATAAATATTCAACGGTCCAGGGAACACGGAAGGAGCGACCCACCAAACATGGCGAGGGGTTGAAGTTACACATCCTACGATCCGCACCCCTCAACCCACATATTCCCCAACACACACAGCCTGTACTTCTTCGGGCACATCCCGAGCATTGAGTGCCGTCTTCGACAGGGCTGGATACATCACAGAGAGCATGCTGATTAATTAAAGTTTAAGGTCAGACATATCCGCGACAAAATTAGTCGTGCAGAAAGCTCCTATTATTTTGAAAAATAGAGGATTACGAATTATACGGAAAAGAAAGAATCAACATTCAAACTCAACCATTGCTTGAATGTTTTCATTGAAAAATCTGAGGTTGTCCTCTATGAAGATACATATAAATGGGGGGTTCCATTAATTACCTGAATAGGTAATTTTGGCGATTTTTGGACCCCTCCCTCTCCCTTTAGTGAGATATCGTGAGATTTGGCTCGTCCCCCTCCCTCTAATCTTTCGGAAGATTGCTCAAAATGCGTATTTTCAGCGTAAATACGTAAATATATTCTTCATCGAGTTAGATTTATTAAATATTATTAAGTAGAATTTAGTCATTTTTAACACTTTTTGCTCAATTCAACCCGGTTTTCTCGCAATTTTACCTTGTTTCTTGCGAAAAAAAATTACGTAATATTTTCCAGGACCCTCCTCTCCTACACGTGAGATTAAGTGAGATTCGGCTTGACCCCCAACACCCCCCCCCCTAAACGCCTCACGTAATCAATGGATGTTCCCTAACTAACTTCAACGGAAGATTACTATTTTGGATTGTAGCGAATCAAAAGCACATGCATCTATTTAGGCGTGTTTACACGATGAATTTACCTGCGTAAGTATACACGCGTGGACAAATTCATGTTCAAAGTTGCACCACGTAAACGCCCAAATTGCACAAATGAATGTCCAGGAAACAGGCCCTGTTCTCCTTTCGTTCCTCCATTCAAAGCATTTTTTTCCCCAGCCAACAACTCGCACGCGTAACTGCAACGAATAAGGATCGAACTGATGACGTAGGCATACGAGGAAATGCTACCTACGCTAAAAGGTAGGAATTTTCTGCGATTAAACTGCTCTTTCCCAAAAATCGCAGTCTGTACACAGTGGAAAACACGTATCCTGTATCAGTATTTGCAAAAAATGTAGAAGAATGTAAAATATTGGGTGAATAACCGCTGGAATGAGAGAGAAGCGCATATTTTGCGGCTATTTTCGAAGCTTTCCAGGAGCTCATTTTCGTAGATGGGAAAAGGGGGTCACAGTCGGCGGACGATTAATTGGCAGTACTCAAGGGAAGCAGCACTCGACGCGACTTCTCTCGATCCGTGCAATTCCTCTCAGGTTTTCTTCCCCGGACACATTCCACACGCACTTCCCATCCGTCCAGCGGTGAATTCACAACACCCTACACGAGTGGCAATTTCCAAAGAGAGCCAAATAGAAAGCCATCATCGCATTCGAAAGAGTGTTTAACATTTCCTTTACAGATGACCAAACGCGAAGCCAAATGCTATTATCTTCGCACCTGATTGTACTTTTATGGAAACACAAGTTCCCAGCTACGAACTCTGCACCTCCTTTTTTTCAAATAACTGAACTTCGGGTAGCACAATGCGGGAAGAGAAATCGGTTGAAGATGGATGAATGGGCTTGTTCAAAAACGTTGTTTTACTTTTTATTATGATATAATGTGAGTTAGTTTTTGAACCTTTAACTACTTCTTAAGCCCGTATGGCACTTTCCAATCTATTGGCCAATAAATAGGCGCGCAATATTGTTTAAAATATTGGGCGTTACGAACAGTATGACACATAACAATATTTACACCAATATTGACCGAAGTAATGTTCTAATGTCCCGCTAGAGAGCGCCATTGTATTTCAATGATTTTACATTGTATAAGCATTTGTGTGATTTGTACGCTTTAATAAGTATTGAAACAACTTCTTTCGCCCACATTTTAGAAACTTCAAGCGAATTTTCGGAACAAATCCAATGTTTTGCAGCCAAACCTGATGTGTTTTGCGAAGAGCTTCTTTTTTTGGCCACTAGGAGTCAACATAACTGAGTTCTGATTGGAGATTGGCCGCGAAAAAATAGAACATGTTCTAAATTACAAATTGGGCAATAAATTGTGTCCAATATTATGAAAAGGATATTGGGCTAGAAATTGGTGCGTTTCAGTTGGGCCACAATCTCATATCCAATGAATTGGCCAATAAATTGGGAAGTGTCAAACGGGCTTTAAGGTATTCGCAACGGAAAATAGAATTAACCCGTTTACGGATAAGTTGATGACGTCACGAACTCTACCCTAGCGATTCGCCGCTTCTCAGCCACTCGCATCGGCCTCACGCGGTTCGGTGTCGCTTACTCTCTCGTCTCCTCCCTCTGTCGAGCGTGCCTCACCCTGATTGGGTTAATAACTGTAATGACGTCACCAGCTGAGGAAAAGCGGGTAATGCCAACTTTCTCTTTTTTCATTTTGATACCACTGAATGATGGATGATGAAGTCTTTTCCGTCGTTACTTATCCTTCCCCTTCATCTTTCCTAACTATTTCTTACAACGATGTGCGATATTGAATAGCCTCACAATGTAATTCATAAAATGTTTCAAATATTGCCTTGGCTCTTTTATGCAGAGGAAATGTTAGGGGAGGCATTGGATTAGTCAGAGGCAAACTTTAAGTGGGAGATTTGATTTTTGCTTTACGATTTTCGAGGCGAATAGAAACAAACATACAAATCACACGCTGTCGGGTGTTCTGCTGAATGTAATTGACTAAAACACTCAACGTTGCGTTCTTTCCGAGTCTCATGACGAAGTTCCCAGGAATAAAACGTTGAGAACTGCAAGTCCATTCAACGCGGCAGAACACCCGAAAATGCTTTATAATATAGGGAGGATTGATCAAGCATTGACCAGCCACACCACGAAAGAGTTAGAGTTAGGTTGATGCGTTAGACAATGAGCGCAAGCAACATGATGCATCAAAAGAACACCTGAGTCAAGCGGGTTTGTAATTCGTCGAGAGCATGGAATGTGTGGCTCATGGTAAAAGTAGGAGGGCAAACAATCGAGCAGTTCCACGAATTGGGAAACACACAAGAGGAAAAAGGATACAGCAGTAAGGTGTTCAGGGACAAAAAACAAAAGAGGCATTCTATAATAAGCAAGACATGATGAGAGGATCGTTGCGTAATAGTAGAAGAAAATGCTTGTGAAATGTCTTATATGGAGTGTTAGAAGTGCTAACAAAGGAGGCACTCATCAAATCCTTGAACGTGCCGAATGCGGTACGAAAATTACGATATTTTAAAAAGCAGTTTCGATTTCAACAAGTGTTTACCGCATTACCTCATTAAATTCAATCATCTCAACACTCCTATATAAAAAAGTACATTCGTGGATTCATATGCATTCGGCTCTCCTGATTTTTTCACATTTATTCACATAGGCACACCAAGCAAGCGTGTGTCACGTGTTTGCGTGCGGGTACGCCAGGATGTTGTTGTGAGGGTGCCGTGCAGTACCCTAGGGCACCTTCGCTTCCGCCGCGGCGAGAGGAACCGCCAGGGGGCAAAGCGAGAAAGAGAGAAGAATGAGGGAAGACTTCCGGGAAAATGTTAATTGGAAGCCATCGCTCGGGGGAATAAGGATGCGAGTGGCGGTGTAATTACTTCCGCGAGTGCGGAAACGAAAGTGAAGAGCCTTTTGAGGACGTGAGAAAAACTGACGACGACGAAGCGAAACGCGCTCTCCGAGAACACAAGTAGAGAATGCCTTCTCACCAACTTGAGGTTATTATTCCCACTAAACGTAATCCAACCTTAGATTACGTTTTCCACATTGCCATAATTCTAATATTTAGTGAAGCGTTGTGTACATGAAAAATAATGAAAGTCGAAGTCGTTACATAATTCAAGTTTATTAAAACACGAAAGTCTTGAAAAAGCAACTTTTAGCTATTCACGGCCTTCACAATGCTCATTGAAGATATTTATAATTCCAAATATGTCCTGTTTAATGCGAAGTAGTTTCCATATAGTGTAACGATGTTTCAATGTCGCGCAAAATCATTGCAAAGATATAAAATGGCATTAGAGTTTTTGCTTTTCAATCAAATGATGAAGATTTAAAAAATAAATTCAAATTCAGTTGTCTCAAGGATCAATAATCTGATTTAATCGAATTAATCTGGACTGCGTTTGATAATGAGGCATTCATGAAAAGGAGCAAAGAAAAGGCTAAAGAAGAGCCTAATCTGGAGTTCAGGAAGTAATGGCAAAGGAGGCACTCGTAAAAATCGTTTTGAACATTTCGTTTGTGGTACGGGAATTACGAATTTTTGGAATACATAAAAAAAAATTTCAGAACATACTCTTTAATCGAAGCGCACAATTTGTTACATACAGAGCGTGCAAAATAAATTCACTAATGGGAGCTAGTCTTCTTCTTTTAAATTTCAAACTATTATTATCCATTAAAACAGCATTTATAAACGAGACTTCAAAATGGAAATCAGCGATTGTGCATGATGCATTTGCGGTAATTCGCGGAGGAGCCTCCTAAAATCGCGCACATGAACTTCGGATGGATTCGCGGTGCATCTCGGGAAGGTGGAGATTCCGTTTTACGCACGAGTAGCAAGCACGCAGACACCGAGGCAAGCAACCCCATCACGCTCGGCTTCCTCCTGCAACCCTTCCCAACCAAATGAGTCAAGCACAACCAGTAATGGCACTCATTTGCAATGCGATCGAAAGAAGGAGAAAAAATATACAATAAGGGGGCGCACTTTCCGGGGAAGAAAAAAAAACACAGTCAGACGGAAAAAAATTCAACGTCCGTTCCGTATCGTTCCACAAGAACGAAAAATCACGCGCGACATTTAAATCACGAAGTATGTGAGTACGGAGCCGAAATTCCCTTCCTAGCGTGCAGAGACGGAGGCATTTTATCACCGGTGGATCGCTTCACGTGGTTCACCAGAGCTGCATCTACAAGCGAGACGAAAAAAAAACAAACTACCCCCGTTAAATTTTGCAACCCGTGAAGATGAAACACAAAAATGATGAAGGCGCAACAGAGACGCTTCTCAAACTTGCCTCTGTAAAAACCAGAAATCGAGTGAAGCCACAGCAGAGACTTGGTTCCCGAAATTCAGCAGATTAATATAGCTTTCATTTATTAGTTTTCATTCTTTAGATTCTGAGTACTGAAGTGGGAGGGTTTGTAAAAAAATCCGCTGTAGAATTCAAGGTAAACGGGATAGAATGAGGAAGAAAAAATTATATTTAGGTAGCCAAATGGCCCCTGAAAAGGTATCGCAACCGGTAAAATATTCATTAAAATACAACGCTGCCGAATAAAACAGCATTTTTTGGGGGCAACACATGAATACTTTAAGAATCACTCGTGGAAATCAAAACTAAAGATGCCTTAGGTGGTGCGTTGCCCGTTCAGACGGGATATAAACCAGAGACCTTTAATTTAGAGATTAATGATTCCTATGCCACCCAGGAAAGGAAAAATGAATGCCATATTAATGAATATTAATAATAATTCAGGAGAAGATACTTATTTCAAACAACTCGACTTAATCAATAGGGTGGTTTCCTATTATTTTTTTATTACCTAAATCGAAAGATTATTACTCCTAGATTACAAATTTCACACTTTTAGATTTTTAAATGACGATATCTATTTTTCGTGATTAAATGAAAAGTGAACATTTTCAAGCGCGCGAAAACGCGACGGTTAAGTATGAATGCCGGGAAAACTCCCGTGTGACGTCGTTCTGGTTCCCGCTGCCGCCAGTGAGGTGACCTTGGGGCGAGGCTCTGAGCGCTGATACGACGCAGGATGCTAGCAGGTAGCATAGTGCCATGCTAACTGGTAGCGCCTGGATTAAATAAGGATTATTAATACCTTATCAAGCGAGGAAAACTTTCCGACCTTAGCAGTTTTAATAGGTGATTATTAAGACATATTTCCCAGAGCTCTGCGCCTCATGCATGTATTGGTAACCTCAGACGATGTAAAACTCCTATCTACTAGCATAGGAACTAGGTCCCAGTGACGTCACGTGGAGTGGCATCGAATGGGCGCCAATCTGGCCTTTATCAAATGCAGTTAAAATTCACCATTAACATTTGTCTATGAGCTGGGATTTTTAAAACCAAATAATTTGAATATTATGAATATACTTATGGTGAGTAACGAATCGCAATCTATGTCTTTCGTTTTCTTTGATGAAGGAAACTACCCTATTGCATCACTACGAATTCGAACTATTCAACGAAATATACATTACATACCTCGATATTCATAATCTTTTTTTAACAAAAATTTTCAAGATTTATAAAGTAGAAAATGAGGCATAGGGCAAATAAGAGTAATAACTTGGATTTATCAAAAATTCAAGCCTCCCTAACCACCTCTAGTAATACTTGCGCAACTCGGAAAAGTCTTGACATAAAAGTTTTGAAGATCATAGTAATTCTTCGCTCGCGTAGCGCGACTAAGCACTTGCATCCCTCCTTCGCACTTCACCTCACTGAAAATTTCTGCTAAACCTTCCCTCTTTCAATCTCATGAACCTCTTTGGACCCTTTAATTTTTTCCGCAGCTGCCTCTTACCCTAAACCTCACCCGCCCTTATCCTAACAAGTTATTATACGCACAAAAATACACTCTGAGGAAGAAGCAGACACAACCTTCATTTGAAAGGAAAAAAGATAACGTCGAAAGATTAAGGTGAGCATTAAAACGGTATAGTACATTTTATATCGCACAAATTCTAGACGAGGCATTAAAAAAATTCTACGCTTAAAACCACTGTTTCCCAATTATGACGACTTATATAAGGTATAAAATCGCCCTTACTATGTATAGTTTATATGCATCTGCATCTAATGACAAGTTATCTCGTTTAATAGATACTCTAATAAATTCTTCCCATACTTTTAGAAAATAACCTGTATCGTTTAGCTGTGGAGAAAATCTCTAGCATAGCTCAGCCCTTGTGAAAATTATCGCAAGTACAACTGCTTCCAAAGAAATTCTGGAATTAAGCCTAAAATATTCACTTAGAAAGTGCTCTTTGAATAAAAATGAAGCAGCACCTGAAATTAAAAAAATCAATAAATATCTGCAAAATCATCTAAAATTTATTTCAATAAGCCATTCTAAATTTACGTCCATCGGATGGTAATTCACTAATATACCAATAAATTAGGTTCGCAATAGCTTTTATGGCTTGAGATATTCAGGCAAAAGAAAAATTTTATTCGTGCTTTCAATACGTTACAAATTTATGAATCTTCGGCTTAATTGTGGACCTGATGCTAGTTATGGAATAAAAACGAAGAAAAAACTGCGACCCTGCCGGTGAAATTCATCTCCCATAGAATCGCAAGCTCATAATAAAAATCATTACAAAAATTGACTTTAAAAACAACTAATTGGCAATCAATGCATAAATTACAAAATAAAATTAAAATTTCGATCTGAAATGGTGGATGCTTCCCTTCTTCAAATATCTAACGAGAGTGGCCGAATATGACACAAATCACTTAAATAATTTGCCGCTGTGCATGGCCATTTTTGTCGCTTTAGATACCCGTTTTCACTCAAAAACCAACAAAATCAATTAATGACATCAAAGGAAAACTAACGCTTAAAGAGAACCTATTGAATGCTCGTAAAATACAGCACAAAGGTCGCCATAAAAAAGGCTTGAAGATATAAATATTTTGTTCTCTGCTGAAGAGACGCAATTAAGGTGAAAGGTACTGGTAGCTCACATTTCCATTTCTATCGTATATAAATTCAGCAACGAGGAACGCTTAGTTCCTCAAAAGGGAAAAACAATTTCGTTTTACACGATTCTCACTATTAATCAGATAGAGTTGATAATGATAACTAATAACGTTAAGAGCATGAAGAGGAAATAGAATTTAAAACCGTGGTCTAGCCAAAAACGCCATTCAAGAACAGATAAATAACTAATAGAGAATATAAAAGAAGTGGCTATTTACATCACTACAATTACAGTATCATTGATAAACCAATTAAACATCAACTTAGCGAAATATAAATGCTATAATTTTACAAATCAATTTCATACGCTGTAGATATCGTTCAAATCCGATTAGTTATGGTACTCGAAAATATAAGAGAAAGGTGTTAATTCCGCATTAGATTCGTCAGTAGGAGAGGTTGGTAAAAGAATGAAAACAGAATCACCGGAAATTTCAGAAATAATAATTGAACAAACAACAAGGTTATTCCTATAATAAATTAATTTCCCGTAGCATGAACTAGGCATCTTAAGGAACGAGAAAGAGCGAAGAAAATATAAAACTGACGAGGACAAGAAAATTATTTTAATGACCTTTGATGACCATGGGAGGATTATTGGTGAAATAATTACGCGGGCAAATTTGACTCCCTGAAGATAAAACAGACCAGTCGAAACGATAGCACTCGTGATCCAAGTTAACATAACTTTCGGAAAACAATTCAAAGTGATTCAATTCTCACTAATGATTGAGTTTGAGTTTCTCAAAGGAGGACTTTTACTATTGCTTACACCATTGGAGATTAAAAAATAAATTAATTAATATTTATATATCATTGTTATTAATTTAACTAGATACGTTTGGACGGTAATTTATTTTAATAATAATAATATCCTTTAATTATTAATACTAATTCAAAAAAGCTATTCTTCCCGGCTTGACGGTAAAAATGACCGTACCATGAAATCAAAATTGTGATAGCACTATGTATGGCATCGCCACTGAAAAAACGCCGAGTTCAATGTAATATAAATTCCTTATCGATTCTATGCATACCATTCTTTAACTTTTGCATTGATGGAATAAATTTAAATCCAATATATTAAAGTGACCTGGGTAATTACAATAATAGTATGTCCAATTAATATTTGGAGTAATACGGGTTACTCAATTATAGCCCAGAAGAAGATTGAAATACCTTTTTCTGATACTGCTTCCTTCAAAGTTCCTCTTATTCATTATTTTCCCACAGTAAATAATTTATTACACTAAGTAAGATATAATTTCCAACTGAACTATTCATATACTTAGCTTACCACGTATCTGAAGACTGGGCACAACTAGATTACAACCACGATGCTTACCTAAAGAAAAAAGAAAATGAATATTAATCAATCGTAGATTAAAGCAGTTACTAGTAGATGGAAATAATACCATAAATTTTGTTACTTTTCAGACTGAAGTTGTTACATAACAACTACAATATAAAGGCACTTGAAGATGGCACAAAATTTATTAAAACCGGTCGTGAGATTTAAGTATTTGTGGAAAATGTTCCAACAATTCATCAATTGCTAATTCATAACAAAAATGAATACCAATAACGCGCATATGTCCAAGTACTTATTATTATGCACTACTTTGAATTAATACACATTTTCCAAATTCTTTCTTAGAAATGTGTAAATGTATATGATAACGAAAATTTCAAGATTTTTAAAATTTATTGAAAATTTCTAGAAATCTCCAGCTTCTGAATGAAACTACTAATTTTTTGGCTGGTAGCGAAATATTATGGAGCCTCATATTTAAAAAAAATAATAGAGTGCTGGAATATATTTAATGGCTTGAAAAAACGCACGGCTCAATTTAGATTGCTTCCAGGGGAAACAAAACTTCTACAACGCCGACCATTGGAACGGAAATGGAAAATATATATTACGTATTGATATCGGCACATTTTAATTAATAATGATATTTCCAGTATAACCGTATCCCATTGGGGGGGGGCAATATTTCAGGTCCAAGTACGTCCCCCACTGAGCCACTAATTACACCATTCCGACAGTTTCAACGTAAGCAGAGGGGCCCAAATGAATCATATTTTAGAGGATCAATCCCTACCTCTCGTCTCGCCGTATTTTGATTTTTTTTTCGTGAACTGTAATTCGCTTAAAATTAGTTAATATATCATACTGAAAATTTTCACGGAAGATTAGATTTTTTTCAGCGTAAGCTTTTATCTCAATAAAACAATTGCACCTTTCAGTCGCGTAAACCTTTCAATTTTGGTGAATAGAGAATGCTGAAAATCTTCTCCTTCACACTGTGAGGAAAAAAATTGTGTCACGACATTTTAACCCCTAATGCCATTAGATACCAAAATTACTAGTGATTTGAGGTCCAAAACGTACCGTTTTTAAAATAAAGAAAATCTGAGGCAAGCTATCCGATTGGTCGCGAGTTTGCCATGTTGTCGGGAACTTTGGACAACTCTTGCATTCGAATGTTTTGCCTGCAGGAGATCGCGATGTATCTAAGGCATCTGGCAACAGGACAAATCGCGGCCAATCGGAAGCGCTTGGCTCAAAGTTTCTTTAATTAATGGTGCGGTTTCGACCAAAGTAATCTTGAGTAACTTTGGTTACAGATGGCGCCAGCTATCCTGAGTTTAAATTTCATGACACAATTTTTCCGCACCCAATATACCCTGAGAATTTCAAGATGACAACAAAAGCTTTGAGAGAGCAATGTTTCACGAGAATGGACTGGTTGAGGGAGAGTGAGTGAGCAGGTTTGCGCCCGCTGGGAGTAAATTGGGCAACCTGCATCCACCCACTGCCTCGGTCGATTTCGTATGGAGAACATGCGCTCGACAGTTTTTAAAAATGTGGACGGTTAAAACAAGAACCAAAAATTTAGGAAAAATATGTACATTCAAATCATTTATTTATTTTAGGCTTACAATTAGTACGATAAAACTCTTTATTCATCTCGCTGTCAAATCCTGATAAATTGGAATGTACATCAATTTATTTTTATTATAGTATATAGGTTTCCATTGAGTACACTGCCTTCTTTAATTCACTGTAAGGCCTAATCCCTTTCAATCTATCTAAAAATCCTATTCTTTTCCTTCCTCTCCCTCGTTTCCCTAACATTCTACCCTCTAACGTCTTTTTCAACATCCCCTCCCCGCTAAGCACTACCTCCATCCATACCTTCTGTCTCCTCCGTAACTCATCTAAAAGCTGCCTCTCCTCACCCACCATGTCCAGCACTTCGTCGTTCCTTTCCCTCTCCGTCCATTCCACCCTCTCCAATCTTCTCCATACCCACATCTCGAATGCCTCCAATCTTCTCTCGTCCTCTTTCCTCAGTGTTCACGTTTCCGCACCGTAGAGAGCTACACTCCAAATCAAACTCGTCACCAACCTTTTCTTTAAACTCTTACATAATGATCCTCTCAGAGGCTCTTTCCTGTTCATGAACGCTTCCGTCCTTGCTACTGTGTCCGTTTTCCTCTAACGTGCTGCCCAAATAGTTAAACTGCTCTGCATGTTCAAGTTTTTCTCCACCTACTTTTATCTTGAGTCTCACATTCCTCGCTCGCGATACACTACAAAACCGCATTACCTTGGTATTTTTGTGATTAACCCTCATCCCATACTCCTCGTACCGCTCGTCTAACGCATCCACTAGAGCCTGTACATCAATGAGAGTCATTGAAACATTGACGGAATATCCCTATGATGAACGGATTTTATCACCTTTCCTTACCAACAGGAATTTAATGTTTGAAATTTCTATCAGTTCCTCATAGTAAAAGCCAGTAGCACTTGTACCAAACAAATTTACGGCGCTCCCATGGGTTGTGTGCTCCAGTCTAATATTCCATCGAATCCATCCGATAAATTAACATGTTTCCGACACAATCGGAAACAGCTCGAGTCTTTGCGAGAAATATTTATTATTTTCTTTCACGGCGCGAGTAAATATCCCGCTGAAGAAATGCTATCATCACGCACACCTCCTGGAATTCCCGTAAAGTATTTATGCAAAATCATCGCGAGGGGAGTTGGCGCTTTTAACTTGATTGCAACACGTGAAGCCAAACGGCGCTCCGTGAGGATAATGAAAGCAGGACGTGGACGACGGAAATGAGAGGAAAAAAATAAACGAAGAGACGGCGACGCGCGTGCAGTGTTTCTGGTGCTTTCACGTGAGCATACGTCCATAGGCATAAACATTCCGCACGTGTGAATGCGAAAAAATGAAGTCATATAAAGATTAGGAGGGACGCGCGGGTGGGAGATATTTTCGTAACTATTTCCGTTGCCGGGAGGGAGGGAGACTTTCATTACGTCCGCTTGCTCGCATTCATTTATCCCGGCCACCGTGAAAAGCGCGCGTCCGCGAGCGCATCGCACGCGAATTAGCCGACGAGACGACCGTAGGATTGCGCGAGAGGGATGCGAGGCGACACCTCGATGATGACCGCCAGCGGCGCCCTGCGGTTCCCTTGGTAGAGACGCCACGCGCCCAACAAAAGAAAAGGAATTGACGCAGGAAAGAGTCACTTTGAATTCTTTGATCACCAAGCAGACGGATGGAATCCAATTACACTGGGGAACAGCCACTTTGTTGTCTTAGATCTGTGACTTGTTTTTTACTAACTTATGGCCCCTGGATAATAAAATAATGTCTTTATCCATCAGGTCAACTTTTTAATCTACAACTTACCCTCTTTTTTCTCATTTGTCGTACGAAGTTTGCACATAAAGGAAGATATTTTGAACGAAATTTAACTTTAAGAATTGCTTAGGAAACGAAATATCCAGCAGGTTTCATGAAATGGATGATTTAAATGAAACAAGCAGGTGAAATATAGTGGAATGACATCCTGTAAGCATTAAAAGAATAGAGAGATGGCACTTTTCACCAAGGTTAGTTTGTACTTGATAATGACCTAACGGTCGGAACGCGTCGTACTCTCAATAAACCTGTGGAAAATTGCCATCTCTCTGTTCTTTTAATACTTACAAGTGTATAATTTATTGATGCGTACGGGCGGAAAACGTAAGATCAGTGTAGGCAACCTGAATACCACCCAACCTCCCTCCGAAGCACTTGGCTGGGTACACGCCTGCGTCTCCCTAATCTATCTCCGACGTGACCGAACAACAATGCACCCGTCGCTGTTCTCCTACGGCGTATTTCGGAGAATCCATGCTCAATCCAGCAATGCGATCACATTCACATCAATAAGGCGCAGAGAAAAAAAATTGACGCGGTAGAAGAAAACTAACTATATTTTAAAAATCACTATGCCCATTTCACCCTGAAACACCTCAAAATTCTAATTCAATAGAAATTGTGTTAAATATGGCTCCCCAATCTTATTCATCACGCGTTTCCACACTTTACGAGTGTTACCTCACTAGTCGAGTGTAAGAGGCCAAGAATCACCACAAGGCCTATTTGATTTGATAAGGTTGCATTCATTTCCTCCGTTCTCTGTATCTTCGCTTGACTCAAGCCATCCCATTCTCGGAGCATATTAAACCTAAAGCCAGAAGAGCGCTAAAAAAAACTAAACGTGAAATTCGATTTGCTTCTTAGTACGTGTGCCAGGAAAATGATCTTTGGCACATAAAAATCAAAGAATCAAAAAGTATCAACAGGGACGGAATGGCCATGGGGGGCGGGCGGGCAGCTGGAAATCCTCGCCGTGGCGCCCGGCCCTGCGAGGGCCCAGGGCCACTCATTATCAGGTCGCTTGAAACTGTTTGGATCACTGGAAAACGCTCATTTTTTACGGGAATTCGCCTTTTTGGGCCCCTTGACCACGTCTCCGAAGGGACCTTGGAGAAGCTACTTCGCCTATGGAGCATGCGGCGGGCACCTGTGAGGCAGCGTTTCAGCACGAAGTAATCGAGATACGACTAAACGGTTGAAAAATTATCCCATAGAACTCTAAAACGTGATGTTTACCTAAGAAAACTTTTTATCCGGATCCAAAAACTCAGCATTCAAAATAATTGCATTAAGACCCTATTGGCGCCTTTAGGCGTCTCAGGCAAGGCTATCCGACGTCACACGAACCTAAAAATTTTTATGCTTTTTTTCTTACCATTTCGCATATTTTGAGACGAGGAATTTTATATCGGACCATTATTTGAAAAAATAAGCGCCGGCCTAGTGTCTCATAATACCCCTCACCCCGGAATATCCAAGAATGGTTGAATACATGAGAATTGTTTTAAAATCATTAAAAGATAATATTTTCACCTGTATGAATCAATATTCAAACATTTATAGAATGAAGGAAATAAAAAGTTTTTCTACTCATACAGAAGCTTCACGACTAGTACGCCACCACGACAAGGGCAAAGGAAAATAAGAACTTCATTCAACCGCGGAAGCACGAGGAAGTTCGGAGATGTAATTGACGAGATGTATCGCAGGAAGGCGGAGCAACGTCTGAGAACAAGCGAGCGAGGATGGGAGGGAGCAGTTAGTTACATGAAAATCTTCACTTTTTATCCTTGTATCCCTCGGCAAAGAACAAGCATGCTAAACCACCGGCAACTCTGCAACTCTCAAAGCGGAGAAAGAAACATCCCAACTACTGAAGATAATTTTGGCGTCGCTGTCACCAGAGGAACACACGAAGATAAGATAATGAGGCCCCCACATTAAAGTTCAAAGAAAGTTACATAGGTGACACTAATCCTTTCCCCGCTTATCGCAAACATTTGCTAAGAACTTAAGCGTGTAAGGCTAAACTTTAAGGCAATTTCAAACATCAATGTCAGAAATATTTTTACAGCTTATAGAAAACAAAAGGGGAGCATGGAAGGCTAAACTATGCTCATTTTATCTCTGCGGGTGAGCTGGTGTAAGCTCCAAAGCAAGTGGAGATGAGGGGAGGGAAATTTTCACGACATGTGACTTTGCCGTTGCCAATTAGCAAACAGTAGGCGTGGCCTCAGTGAGTCGCTCTCAGACCTCCGCCGAGTGAGCATCGTGAATCGGCTCGCGGAGCAGTGTTGCCAAAACTCACGCGTTCTCCTTGTATATGACTAAGTATGCGTTTCACTGAAAATACCTGTGGCCACCTATGACTCTCACGTTTTCGGTGACAAAGTAGGGTGGCTACGTACATTTGGCAACGTTATGTTAGCTCCTCCTCTCTCTCTCCGTACTACCCCTCCCCTATCAGCGAAGCCATCCGAGAGTGTCCAGGCTCTCACGAAAACTCACCCGCAGACATAAAGTGAACGGACTATAGTGTGTGGAGCGTTACGCTGCTGATAGAAGTGTCCCGGGATCGAATACCGGCTGAAGTCATCGGAATATCCAAATCAAATCTGTGAAGAGCGAGGTAGCCCACGGAAAGGAACTGCCACCCAAACCAATACGAGTGGATTTCACACTCCTGATGCTTAAAGCAGGGTGAGCTCTTACCTCACCTATCCAAACCAACCAAATTGGTGGCAAACAGAGGGAGAGAATGCGTTTAAGTGTGAATGTCTACCGGGCTTCTCATCGGGTTATGCTCTCCATTTCTGCCGACGTTTCGATGAAATACTTTTTCATCGCCCTCATGGCTGATTGATGCCGAGTGCTCAGGTCGCAAGGCTTACATACAAAATGAGCCCGGTGAGACCAAATCTGATTGGAGTTGCCAGAGTTGGTTTTTCCCTCCATTCCCGACTGCCGAACCCGGTGGAAAGCCCGAGAGACATACACAGCCACCATTCTCTGCGAAAAAAACAAATCCTTCAAACGATAGGCTGCTGGTGATGGTAATGAAACAAAACAGTCGCAGATAAATCTTGCAGGAAATCATGTAAAATTTATAATCCTAAGCGTCTTAGAGATAAGTTTTCCTAACGGAATCGTTGCGTTTTTCAAATGTGATGAGCATGGGTGATACGTAGTACGTGTAAGGGAAGCACAGCCCTCCTCATCCTACTTTGCAATAAGTCGGGAGTGGGGCACGCCAGAAAAAGGGAATTTTTTCAAAGGGACCGAAAATCGATGAGGCCAGCGAGAACTCCCTCCTCGTCCAAAAACGAAAACCACCCTTGTCGGGAATTCATCAGAACCCCTGGAAATCAATCGCAAAGGCGATGACGCAGCAGACAAAAGACCCGACATCAAACTCCACGCCTCGAACGAAATGCACGCGGCAGAGAGTGGCAGGGGCTATTCTAATGCAGGGCGACTTCAATTAACTCCATTTTGCATAAATAACGGTCTATAGGATAATTATGACAAAAAATTTAAGTGAAATTCATAACCAAATATGATGGCCTGATGAAGATAAACGTCGATGGTCAAGTAGACGGCAAGGACAGGAATAGAAAGACCACGGATTAACACGGATAAATATATGTGGAACAGATAGAGATGAGCGATATATCGCTAACTGTGATTGAATCACCGTTACTGAAAAGTAGCCATCACTGTCGGTGATTTAATATTCGAAATCACTGTGATTGGATCACGGGATTCGGTGATGAAAGCACAAGCTGCTACCAAGTGATTGCTACCTGTGATTGAAGAGAAGTAGCCGATCACGCCCGGTGACTAAATCACTAAATACTCGAAATCACTCCGACTGTGAATACGGTGAAGATAGCTTCGGCTGCTACCAGTGCTATCAACAGGATAATAAAAGATGAAGAATGTCTTATTCATCTTTAATGATGAATAAGACATTCTTTACGAAATATACGGCTAACGGTTTGAATCATGATGGTTTGAATGTAAAATATGCTTTAAAATGCCGACGGGATTTAAATGACTGCCACTTATCAATTCCTTTGACATATCAAATTTACTTAATTACCGTAATATAAACTTAGAATCAGAACCTTTCCATCAAAAAATATTTTGCCTAATTTTCCAATTTTCAATAAGTTTATTCGGTCTTTTTGCGGAGAGCTCATCCATTGGAATTGGACAAAGTAGCAAGTATAGCAGCGTCACTAATCACTGCTCACTTTTAAGGGTGATTCTTGTCGGCGATCTCAATCACTTTTAAGAATCATCGTTACTGACGAGTAGTAGTCACAGGTAACTAAGTGATTGGAAAATCTCAGTTCCGCTCATCACTAGCGACAGATAAAGAAGTATAAGAAAGAGAAGAAATACGTAGGTGTGAAAAGATTAGCTGATAGGAGAACTGAGTGGAGAGCTGCGTCAAACAAATCCGAGTATTGTTGAACAGTGATGATGGAATAACGAGAAATCGGATTCACAGCGTTGGGGCGACGACAAAAAAATAAACGCATACAAACGCCCTCAATTATTCTCCAGCGGAATAAATAGAAAACTGCCGAAAACAAGGTGTGTATTGAATTTCATTTGAGTTGTTTCATAGCCGCATTGACGAGTACACTTATCAATTCAATAATATATCAATAACATTTTTACATCCCGAAATGTCGTCTTCCATGTTTCACGATTAGAGATAACAAAACACGGATGAAAAACGAATAGAAACAAATACTAACTTTTAACGTCGCCTTTAAAGTATGGGATCTGACTATATGGGTACTGGAATATCACATTAAGCGCTCTCTATCGCTTATTTATTGCTTCATTTTCCTTAAAAAAAACTGTCCTTGATTGTGCCATGCAAAATGTTCTCTTACTTTAAAAGAGAAATCTTATAAAACCTGACACCTAAGAGTCCATTCCATAGATTCTGAAGGATCTCCTCCTTCAACTGAGTCAGTAATAACCCTCCTCTGAGTGATCAAACAACCTTACACGGATTTAAAATTAGGCTGCGAGTATTGGGTGCTGGAGGTGATGAAAGAATTTTTACATGAATAAATTACACGATGCTGTTATAAGTATAAACTGCCGTCGAGAATTTCATAAATTGACCGCCTCAATAAAGGAGTTATTTAATTTAACTTTTTGGGAGTGAGGAAGTTAAACGTATTAGAAATATTAGAAGAGAAGAAGAAAGTATTATGGAAAATATTAGCATCACTGTGTTTGGAATTAAATTACAAACATTTTGAATACCCAAAAAATCACTTTTTATCGAACATTAATTTTCCGTTTTTTAGTTATTAGTACGGGTACTGTTATTTACAATTAGTGACTTAGTTTTCACGAATTAAGACGTAATATTTTCAAGGATCATCACTGTTTAAGTGCCTCTATTAATTTTAATGCCACTACAAATCTGCCAACGAACGCAAAAGCGAGAACCGAGGAGTGAGAAATACGATTAGGTAGTTCAAGGTAGAAAAGTTGATGAGTCGTCAGCGTAACCGAGAAATGAATGAATTAAAAGATGTAGATGATGACATGTACACACTTTTAATCTAGTTCATAAGCCATTCCATGGCTTCTTTCCAAACTCAGTATAGGCTGTAGAGGGGCTCACGCTAAAGAACAAGGTATGCCTAAGAACACATAGAACAAAATGACGTCACAGCTCTGATAATATGGCCGACTGGTGTTTCAGCGCATCATTAATTTTGCAAATTTTAATAATAAATATCTCACTCAAAGAGTACCTCTCTATTCTCAGACTCGGAATTGAGCCTAATTGAGGATTAAATTTTTTTTAAGATCACTTCCCAAAAACGTGCACATACTCTATTGTTGAAATACTTCACTCGTAGATCAATGTAATGTAGACCAAGTTAACTTGTTGAGATCGCAGCTTCATCCTACCGCCGATCTTCTCTCGCGCAGAGGACCAAGTCTCTCTCTATTTCCTTATTCAAGCCAATATGTATTCCTTCCCTCCAAACCAAATCACCCGAGTTTTCCCAAACCACTCCCCATTCAAGGCACGAAAACTTTTTTGAAAAACTGCTCACATTTCTCAAATTCCGTGGGTTGGTTGGTTGGTGGAGAAGAAGAGCAAAAAAATATCCGCCGCCGCCCACCCAAGAATAAAAAAAGAACACGCGCGTTGGGCGCGATGATTTTTCTCCCGTCACTTCCCTCCCTTCCTCCTCTCGCCATTTCCATTCGCCCTTCCTTTCCCATTCATCCCCCCGACATTCATCCCCTCCACGCTCCGCACTCGCTCCACTCCCAATCTCACCCAGAAGTTTTCCCTCCTCGCCCACCATGTCAAGCACTTCTTCGTTCCTCCTCTTCCTCACCGACTGCTTCACCTTCTCCATTCTTCCATAAATCCACATCTCCAGTCGCCTCCACCCTTCTCTCGTCCTACTTCGAAAGTGTCCACGTTTCTGCGCCGTAAAGCGCTACCCTCCAGATCAGACTCTTCTTCACTAACCCAATCTTTAAACTCTTAAAATCTAAATAGATAAAAAAATGTAAAAATATAAGTGGAGAAGGGGTCCATTATGGGATATGCTTTGAGATGTGTGGTAGTGTAACAATAAATTTATGATCATTCAGTCTTGTAACTTAAATCACTACACTCCACATCAGACTCTTCACTAGCCTATTGTTTCAACTCTATTTTTTAACTCCAACACTAAACTTTTCTGTAAACTATCTCATTAGATAAAAAATAGATGTGGTGAAGGGGCTCATTAAAGGACGTGTTTTCAGTTGTGAGGCACTGTAACAATGAATCTATGATCATGTAACGTAAGACGATTAATTTTCAGAACCTTTTTTATTTCCTTCAATTCTCTCCACAATACTCCACTCCCCTCCTTAAACAAACCCTTCACAACCAAAATAACAACTTTCAAAAATCAGACATTACAATCACTAAGTAGTGTACGGAGACAATTCTGAGTTATAAACCATGGAAACAGATCATTTTTCTGCTTGAGAATGTAGAAGTGGACGGAGAGGAAAGACGAACTCCAGACGTAATTCTCTCTCCTTCTCTTTCCAGCACGGAATGAGTCGGGGGGGGGGAGGGGGGAGGAATTCCAGTTCGTCCCTTCTGGGGCCTCTTTTTTCAATTGTTGGATTTGCTGACCACAGCGCAGAGAGCGGGAGAAAAACGAACTATCGCGCGAGCAGTCTCCCCACAATTCTCCAATAATCCATCTCAATGAGAACGGCTGACCCCGATGTTCCGCCACCTAAGCAGCAGAGACGCCGCCGTCCACCCAACCGGAATAACCCGGGTTCGAATCCCCTTGCGCTGGAAGGAGAGCGCCATACCGATTCGAACGGCTTCTCGCGGCACCATGTCGGCCGGTCTGTAGTCGTACGGACCAGCTGCGAAAATCCAATTTGTTTCAATTAACATAATTAGCATTTCCCAGTAATGAGAATCATTTGTCGTGCCAATTCTACTCCCGTTTCCCGTTCCACGTCGTTCATTGGGAACAGTATTTCTTTTTTTAAGGTAAACCAAATCAAAACAGTGAAACAAGTTTTAATTTCGCTACGGGATGTTACCTCATGTGAAAAGACAACCTAAATGAATTCAGGCTGTGTTCTGAGTTTTAGGGGGTCCCATATATTTCGGGATGAGGATGACGCAGGATGTAGCCTCGAGGGTTACTTTCAATTAATGGGAATTAAGAGAAAAACAAGAGAGGGGAAATGCGCCAGTTCATAACAAGGAATGAGCAAATTAGATATTCTTCCGAAACGCTTAAAACGAAAGACTACACGTACATTATTATTAAAGTATTCTACCGACTAAGGTAGGTTTCCATGGAGTAATTAAGAAGTGATCTGGGAGCTTCCCTTTCCTTCCAGCGCCACCTTCTTCAATTCACTGTAAGGCCTACTCCCTTTCAATCTATCTAAAAATCCTATTCTTTTCCTTCCCCTCCCTCGTTTCCCTAACATTCTACCCTCTAATACCATTTTCAACATCCCCTCCCCGCTAAGCACTAACTCCATCCATACCTTCTGTCTCCTCCGTATCTCATCTAAAAGCTGAATTTCCTCACCCACCATATCCAGCACTTCGTCGTTCCTTTTCCTCTCCGCCCATTTCACCCTCTCCTTTCTTCTCCATACCCACATCTCGAATGCCTCCCATCTTCCTCGTCTTCTTCCTTCAATGTCCATGTTTCCGCACCGTAGAGAGCTACACTCCAGATCAAACTCTTCACTAACCTTTTCTTTAAACTCTTACATGACGATCCTCTCAGAATAATGAGTAACCCACGATAAGTATATCCCAGTCGAATATCCTACTGATGCGTTGCCAAGTAACCTCCGTCCGTTCACATAAGAGCCGATTCGCGATGGCAATGAGCAGCGGAGAAGCAGCGGTGACCCACTCGCCAGATACACCTACTCGTCAAATTATCAGAAACAGGGTTAGGATCATCGATTTTCCATCACGGCTCGAGTGGATGGAACGAAACACGGAAAAATGCGATACTCATCATTTCTCAAACTGAGTCAACTGTTTATGTAACAGCCCACTTACGCCAGAGCACCAGTTTCTAATTATCTAAAAGTAAATGCGGGAGTATTGTTGGCATAATTTCAAAACCAAAATCTAGAACATATTCCGAGCATTTTCGTCCGTCGGCATATAAATAATAATTTATGATGAAAAGCGAAGTCTAAACATAAACGCTGTCAGTGAATGGACGTGCATCATAAACATAATTAATGCTAGTTTGCCCTAAACGCCTTTTAAATTGAAACATTAAACACGAACAGTTTAAATATGCACAATTTTGTAAATCTAGAGTTGACATCTATTTTACGTTAAGCATTGTACCAGGAAAAATTCTCCGAGCGTGGAACAAAAGAAAAGAACTAGCTCTCGTTTCTCCAAATGAGTCCGTGAAAAGCACTGCCACTTACGATTAAAATACTTTACCGGCGTTTGAAACTAAAACTCCTGTTAGTCTAACAATACTTTTATTTATAATCACTCACTTATTTTGCTGAACATATATTCTCTCTTTGCTCATCAATATCCTATTCTAGCGTTAAATTATGGATTGCCCACGAAATCCGCGACTCGCGGCAACCCTATTGGTCAGAGGGAATGATGGGAGGCGACAGTGAGTGAAATCGCAGAGAGGGAAAACGAAGAGATGTAAAGAGAGGCAGAGTGATGAGATAAAATAAATAAAAATGTGCGCGATTGACCGATTGAGTAGTGTTGGGAATGACGCGAAAGTTTGGGAAGGAATGAGGGGGGGGGGGGATTTGGTTTATGGGGGGTCGCAAGGGAGAGTGAGTGCGTTGGAGATAAGGAGGACGGGAAAAAATGGGACGCGGATTCGGGAGGATTGAAGTGGGAGTGGGGAATGATGTGGGGGGGAGGGGAAGAAATGCGCGCGACGACTGTTCAACTATCGGGAGTTGGTCAACAATTTCCAGAAGAGGCACCGAATTTTCGCCAATATCAATTTAAACTACGAGGAAGAGTTCTCGGGTTTTCAGCCGGGTCCAAGGACTTCGACGTTCCGAAGGGTAAGTCTGCCATCGTCTTCAGGTTCACTCTCTGCAAGGAATGCAGTGCAAGTAGACACTAAACTTCCGATGACGGCAAGCGCCTAGAAACCAAAATATAGTACATCTACAACTACAAAATACCCCGCAAGCCGCCTAAAAGGCGTGTGGCAGGGGGTAGGGGGAAGTCGTACCTATAGCGGAATGGCAAAGGTTATGTGAAAGGAAAAGTCGAAGCCCAAAGCGTTGTAAATGAAAGACGAAGCGGTGCACAGAGCTGCAAAGGGCTCAGTTTTGAAAAAGGCAGCGTAAACAAAATGAAACCTATGTCTTCGGTGAACAATTAATACACTTGAGTTTAATTTCCTGATAGAAGAATATTTTTGGCCCAACCTCGTTCCAGGCAGGGTCGCAGCTAGGAATTAAGGCTAAGGGGGAGAGGGGGGGGTTAGGTGCAACTAATACCGGGGTGTGTGGTGGAATGCCTGCTTATCCTGGTGGAATACCCAGCAGGATAAGCGGTAGGTGCGAGATTAATAAATTGCGGAATTTTAAGATAAATAGTTCAAAATGATGAGTTTAACGGCTTTCTGAGGGATATTTTATTAATCCTTACACTATTCTATTAGTAATATCAATCCAATGAAGTAAAATGGATTAAACTTAAATATTTCTCAGAGCTTTGGGGGGGGGGGGGTTTAACCCCCAAAACCCTCCCCTCGCTGCGCCACTAGTTGGAGGCGTTTGTTGAAGGATGGTTGTGATGGACACGCCGGGCACACTAATGTGATTTCAGGACGATTGAGGATCCCCAACATCCATCTCCTGCTGCCATCTTCCCTCGAACCCTCAAAGCCTGGAGGCACAACAGGAAGGGAGGGCACGGGGTGAGATATTGAACCACACTCCCCCCATCCAACCCCTCCGCCCCCGAATTAATGGCACGAAAGAATACCCACCACCCCTCCCTCCCTCTTTCTTGCATCTCCGCACGTCGTTCCACTGCAAGTATTCCGGACCGGCACTGCAGGTGCATCAGTGGGCGCATTGGAGGCTGAATGCGCGAAAGAATGCCAGTAGACATGCGCATCCACATCTACCTACTACCCCATAAGCCGGCTCACAAGGCGTGTGGCGGGGGGTGCTACGACAACAGCTGTAAACAAACATATAGCAAATGCGCACACGAAGTTCCGTACGTATAAAACAGTTTAAGACTCCGACTTGGTGGAAATGCTAGATATCCATAATAAATATCACAAATAGTAAGCTGCACACTCAAATATAAAACTCCACCACCGGCCATGGTCTCTATATTCTTTGTCACTTACAAGGGAAAATCGAAAATGACATTGAGTGTTGATACCATGACCGGTAGTGGAGTTTTATGTTAAATTATATAGATTACCATTTGTAGTTTTTATCATAGACGAAGTTCCATTACGCATTAATTTAAGTCATTCATTGTTCGGAGGGAAAACGAATTCCCAAACTTCTCCGTTCGGCAAAATATTTCTCTTACTTTAACGTTTCTGTCGGACCCGGAAATACTTATAATAAGGTTCTAATAAGATCTTCTCCGTGTCTCTCTTAAGGATATCCATTCTCAATTACAAAATCATCGAAATCACATTACCTAAGGCGACTAAAATGGGAAATAAAAATAACGCATAATTAATGAGAGAGTCTGCGCACGTCAACAAGATTCAATTTTTTCCTGAAGATGCTCAAAATGCATGCAACTGGGGTGGAAACAGTGGCACGACTGGATGTGTCTGTCTCATGCAAGGCTAACCAAGGTGTGAACCTCCAACAGACATGCTCCCGTGGGCATGCCCCCTTTCGCTTGCGCCGAGCCAACAGCATCATCTCCCAAGATAGCGATTTTCCCGCTAGCCGCTGATTGTGTTTGCTGAAGGCGCGCCTGCGATGAGATTTAGTGCAAGGCAAGAGAGGGTGCAGGGGGTGGCGACCCCCCCCCCCAACCTTCATACAACGCTGCTACCCCACACGGAATGCAGTACTTACAAGTAGACACTAAACATCCTATGTCGGCAAGCGCCTAGAAACCAAAATAAATGAAGGGATACAACGAGAGATAAAGGCATATGAATAATGGGAGGAAAACAGCAGTGGAAATATTGACGAAAATCAATCATCCACCCAACTCGTTTAATCCATAGCAATGCAGAACACACAAGTTTCAATTAATGTCTCGGTCAGATAAATGTATATTATTTCCACCATGTCGCACTATCACTGTGGTTTTGAGGAAAACTCGGCTACGAACCTAATTCGGTAGGAAACAAAATTTCATCGGCTTTAATAATTACGGTGAGAGTTGGTTCGGAGTGGTTCAGTGATTTATATGTGGATCTGGATTTTTTTCGTTTATATCTGACATTAGAGGAGCATTCTTATTGATTGTGTAACTTTTTGGTCCATGAGGTTATTGTAGGTCAAATCCGAAATATAGCAGAATCTCGTATACTGCTACATACTATGAGATTCTTCAGGTAAGCTCATGAAAATTCCATTCAGTTATAGTAATTTTTCCATGACGCATTGTGACGCTTGGACAAAAGAAAAATTTTCAACACACATTATAGATAAAACGTTGAGAAAAAATGACAAAAAACACAATACCAATTCTACTGGTTAAATTTATTGACCAATTCGTGAAACGACGATAACTTAACAGAAATACTTATGCCTTTTTCAGCATAGTAAATCCCTCACGGCTACAAGATTTTCTCTGGCACGTAATGAATAATTTTTCCCCCGAAAGGTAATAGGTACCTGCAGTAAAACCTGGCTTGGAACATGGATCATACAGTAAGGCAGTCAATAAGAATGCCCCTTTTACGTTTGATCAAAAAGGAAATAAAATTTTATCTAAACAGCTAATAGATATAACATTTGCCTTTATGATTTAAATCTATATTTTGACAAGTCTTCGAATGTTTAAGAATGTTATAACAAGTAGTGCCATATAGATGGGACACTCAAAGGACAAATCATGAACTCTGATTTAGGAATTATTGCTACAATTATTCAGATGCCTTCCTTTTACACAGTTTCCATTCGGAACCAAAGAGCCAGGTATAACACCTCCCAACACACCGAAGCAACTCCCCGTAATTATTGAGCTGATGAAAGGTTGTTATCTGGCGAATTAGGTCCATCGCTAGGTTTTCCTCAAAACCGCAGTCATCGTCCGTCAACATGGAGATGATAAACATTCAACTGACCTCGACGTTAATTGAATTTTGCGCATGCAGGCATGTCAAATAAAGTCAATTAATTAATCAACAACGAAGTAGAACCTGAGTTCGCAGCGAATTTTTTTAGAATTTTCTTTTTTTCTTCGGTACGTTATACACTTTTTTGGTTTCACTCCGAAGTGGAGTGCTACGTCCAAACGTGTTCGCGCGAGTGGGAAATAAAATGTCCAGAGTTGGCACAGATAGGAGATGGGAAAAAAAGAAGAGAAATAAAAATTGAAGGCACGGCAATGAAGTAACCACGGCATAGGGCTTCGCAGTCCAATTTTCACCAGACATCTCGCACCGATCCGAGAATTTCCTCATTACCACCAAATTTCTGGAAAGGGTTGACGAGAAGCCAACCAAATCACCAAGCGCACATACAAACGGGTCCATCGAAGAGACGCTCTCTCGTCTAGGAGGCTTGAGAAGCTGCTCTCGACCGCATAAAAGTTGAGTTAACTTTCGCCCTATGCGTGAGCGGTTAACGCAAAGCCGACGAGGCGGAATATTAAACAAGTTTCAAAGTCAATGGAACGACATCAGTTAACATAATCGATTTTAAACGAACGAGAAATCGATGCAAAGTCAGTCGATGGAAACTTGCTCGCATGGCGAAAGATCACTGGGTCGGAAAATGAATTAGAAAAACCACGAAACCACGAGGAGAGGTTAGTTCAACATTATAATTCCAAGTGAGAAAGAGTGACGTCAACTTCGAGTTAGCAAACGGTTGCGTTGATACTGCCGTCATTCTGTCTCGTAAAAAAATATCCCTCAACACCATCTCAATGCAAAGTAATCAAATGATTAAGGGTCATATGTGTTCGTGTCTGCGCGGTCTAAAAAAAGAAATACCATTCGCGAAATAAAGTGAAAAAAGCCGTATATTACATAAATGATCAAGTTGCCGTACCACAAATTTTATTCTACAGCTCATAAGTACCTGATGATGATTGAGTGGCAATCGAAACACGTGCTGTGAGCTGATAAATAAAATAAGTGGGCAGTGCGATATCTTTTTTATCATTCGATGCGCTGCTCCACGATATCTCCCCAGAAAAAGTTGACTTTGAAATCATAGATGACTTACCAACAAGTTACAAAAATACAAAATGAAAGTGCACAGGCTGTAAATGGTTACATTCTTCTTTCAAATACTAGACCACTTATTTCCGCCAACCCTTCGAAGGTCACCGAGGTGACTGGAATTCATTGGAAAATGAACTAATGCGCAGAAACTCAAATAGTTGTACGGTGATGTGTCAACATTTTATTTTCATCACGATGCATATGGTATACTGACCTTTTTTGTCAAAATGACGCATACCTACATGCAAGCAGTAATGAACATTTTTCCTTCGTTTTGACAAGTGCGGCCATAATAACCAGAATAAATATACGGAATTTCAAAAATAAGTTCCACATATAAAACCACGGAAAGGCGATCATTTTTGGACCTAACTACTTGAGGTGCTTACGATATCTGTGAATTTTTTAAATTTTCATGAAAACTAGATGAAATTCGTTTCTCGAACCAGGGCAGATATAGTACCTAGTACATTGATGACAGCAATAGTTTTCGCTTCCTGTTGTCCCATCCGCTATCCCACATTTCATTTCTTCCGCTAATGCGCTGCTCTTCACGCTATCCAAAAACCCTCGTCTCTTCCTTCCCCAGCAATCCCGTATCATTCCTCTTTTTCACAATTTCCAGCATCCCGCATACACAATCCTTGAGTCCACTAAATCCATTCGAAAAGCGGATGGATTTATTGGAAACCTGCTTCCGAGTACGGCTGACCTCGACGACGAATCGAGTACAGCCATACTCGCTCGGCCGCGAGAGAAGTAGTGTCCAACCCATCGCTGCTCCTCTGAATGCTCCAAATGGTTTCAGATTTGAGCGATGTAAATTTGAGAGCGAACGTCCATTCAGCAGCCACCGAGTCTCCCGAAGCCGTTTGTATTCAATGGTTGCCTCGAGGCGATTATTGCCTCATTCGCATTACGATTGTTCCAGCAATTTGAGACTCAAATCACCGATGAAGGCAGTGACGTAATTTGCCAACATGGCCGACGCATCGAGGATATTGTTGTAATAATAACATTCGTGTAATAGGATGAACCTTCGAGCCACTGCGAAAATTAAAGTAGGAAATATCAAGGAAAATTTTTCTTGGCTTTGAGGAGGTATTTCGATTCCTAGGGTCAACGACAAATAGCAGTAAAGATTAAGGAATAAATGAATTTTAGCTGAAATATCCTCTACTATCTCACGGCGATTATTCAAAGGATTCCTAATGTCCATGACTCTGATAAAAAAAATTATTCTTCGCAGGCTAGAAAAGAAAAAGTGCAATATGTCGGTTACCCCAAGTGCATTCAACAAACAAATCACCGTCCAATTAAATGATGCATTGTAGCAATGAATTGCAACTGTAAGGCTTTTTACATAAATATGAATGCTTAAAATATGTTGCTTACGACCTTATGATAGCTCATTAATTACCAAAAATATAATTAGAAAAATCAGTAAATTCCCAGAAATACCAATGATTTGTCAACGTGGTTTCCTTAGTGAATTGCTTGGTATCCTTGGAGCTCCATTTCCGAATTTGGCCAATAGTTGGCGTATTGCTTGTGTGGATTCTCGAATCGTCGGAACAATCGTGCATTCACACGACGATGGTTAAAAACCTATGCTGCCCTCTAGTGTTGACATCTAAAGTGAACGAGAAATTGACAGTTAGCAAAGCTGTTGAGGTATGCAGGGTCAAAATATTACTTTGTCCATCGTGTATTTGCCGAATAATTTTTATTCCGCCCATATTCTTCCTTCCTAGGACAAATCCATGAAAAACATAGAGCGAAGAGAGCTTCACGAACTTTTCGTCTTTCTCTTGTCGCTTCCGTTTCCGGTCTCCCAGCGCCTAACCATCGTAAAGTGGCAACGTTCGGAACTACGTCAACTATTGTCAGGACATGCATTCACACGGCTAGTTCGCCTAACTATCGTTAGGACGATCGCTCGGACAATCGTAGTGTGAACGAGGCATGAGCGATCGAGCACACTCGTTTAACTCGGGGCTCGATTCGATTTACATTCGATTCCACCGCCAGTCGAGTGAAAGGTGACGGGGAGGTACTTTGCAGGGCTCTAATCGCGGCTGACTGTTCTTAAGCTGCTGTAACCAATGCGCGAGAACCATTCGAGACAATTGAACGCAAGCTACAACTTAAAAGACTAACCCTCCGCCCTCCCCTTCGCATCGTCATCATCTCAAACCAACCGTGGGGCTGTCTGGGTGCGTGGAAGAAGTACTCAACGCCCCACGACCAAAATAATCCATTTTTCTCACGTCCATTTTAAAGGGGACGAGATGAGACGAGGGGGATACGTGCAACATCCACCCATGGCGAGGGCGGCATCTGATGGGGTGCGGAGGAAACTGAAGTGAATGGTGAGGGTTAGGGTGGCCCAGAGGGTGAGAGGGAAACCTTCTCATCTTCTCTTCCAGAGATGATAAAAATGATATCTGGACCGAAGATGCAGTCTTTGCAGGCACAGCATGCTAACCTAAAGGAAATACATTTTCGTCGATGGTTCATTACCTTTGAGTATTCCGTTGGATAAGGTAGGTTTAAATGACGCATTTGGTGATTTGGCTCGGCTTGTATCCCCTCCTAAATTGGAGAATTACTATTCAATTTCCTTGAGGGCCTATTTCTTGTCATTCCACCTATAATTCCCATTCTCTTCCTCCTCCGTTTGCCAAACATTCCCATCTAATTCAGACCCATTTTAAGATCCCTTCCCCACTTACGTTAGCAATCGCTTCATCCTCTGCCTCTGCCTTCTCCGTAACAAGTTTGCGTCCCATCCCCACCATGTTTTGCACTTCGTCTGTCCTCTTCTTCCGTTCCGTCCACTTCATCGTCCCCTCCACGCCGACATCGCTTCAATTTTTTCTCACCAAGGTTCCTCATCGTCGACGTTTCAGCACCGTAAAGTCTTTCACTGCATTATTATTATAAAAATATTCTACCGATTAAGGTAGGTTTCCATAGAGTACTAAAGAAGTGATCTGGGAGCCTCCCTTTCCTTCCAGCGCTGCCTTCTTCAATTCACTGTAAGGCCTACTCCCTTTCAATCTATCTAAAAATAGAACAGCTGAATTCTGTATCTTTTACGCCCACGAGCCCATGGAACACGGAGTCAATTTTTTTTCAATATGAGATAGGGTCACTGCAATTAACCACGGCTGCAGGTATCTATCTATTTTGTTATTATTACAGTAGGTAATAGCTAGGTACGTGATGGTGTCACGTGAAAAACACTGTTGGAATGGAAGTGGGAAACCCTACCAACTATCTCTTCCCTGAAAACATGGAGTACAACCAAATTTCACTGCATATCAGACCACAAACTAGCCTTTTCATCTCTTGCATAACGTTCGACTCATGATCTCTTTCCCATTTATAAATATCTCTTTAACTAAACGCAATCCTTTTCTTAATATCGTCATTGCTGAGTCCGTTATTCTTTTGATGCCCTTCCCATATAATGGAACCGCTCCCTCTAGCCCAATTTATGACCAATTACTTTCGTGTTAAGCCTCCAACTCAATGCATGAGATTCCACACAAAACCACATTAGTTTGTATTCTTTTTTTTAATTAATCTTCACACATCTTCCTCACACCGCTTTTACATTGCATCCACCTGTGCCTGCAATCACACAAGCGAAAAATTATCCCCTGGCAATCCGCGAACTCACGATCAATTTAAGGAGAGATATTTGTATAACATTTGATTCCAATATTTCCTTCATTATTTGAAGTTATAATTGTGGCATAATAAATTAAAATATTTTCCCCAACAGTTATTAACTGACATAAAAATTAATGAAAACTTCCTTAGCAATAAACACGATTTATAAAGCAGTCGCGGGCAAGTTTGCGAAGAAAACCACACCACACCACTACACGGAGTTTATTAACATCTTTCAGCAAATATTTTTGAGTTGAGAAACGATTGTTCAGAAGAAACTGGGAGATATGAAAATGGGGATGCATACAAAATACGTTCGGTCGCACTCTCCTTTCATAAAAAAACATAAAGGATATGTTAAAGCATGATTACGAAGGTTAGAATTCTACACAGGATTTTCATGACATACCACGAACCGTACTTAAATGAATTTAGAAAACGATTAGCCCTGGGTGGTTTTGGTAATTCAACACTAATATCTGGTCAGCAACTATGATGAGATATTTAATGGATATATCCATATAACAGCTTCCCGACAAAATATCACAACATCATGAATGATATATTGCAATATGATATCGCACGGCGCTTTCCCATATTTCACGATATTTCAACGCGATATTTTTAATGGTCGCGATATCTTTATCTTTGTTATCGGGCGATGTATCACTAATTTCATCGCGCAATCAAAGAGTGCCACTGTTCAGCATTTGAGTTTCAACATATTTTTATATCGAGATATTTTTCGGATATTTCGATATACCGCCCAAGACTACATACGACATACATCTTTCGTCATAGCCAAAAATTAACCTCGGTGCAGCTAACAACGTTGATTTCATCGGAAACGAACTGCAAAAAGCTTTTCGCGGAGCATTCATTGAAGCAGCCGCTAGGTGGATGTGCGACAAGTCGATCTGTAATAACAACACGTCTCGACATTTTATATCGACGAGGGCATGTAGCGATAGGGGCAAAGATCGTAAAGCATACCTGCTCTCATCCCTGTCGTAAAATAATAATAAAAACTGGAGGAGAGCGCGAAAACGACCTAGAATGAATATGGAGAAGGTGGGTAGTCGATGAAATGATGCCATCCAGTGAGACGAGACGGATGTGAGATGAAACCGAAGTGCAAGTCGAGTAAACGGGTGCGGTAAACACATATCACATGGGCAATATGTTGACATATCTTATGGCTACTAAATAAATTATTACAAAGGTATAGAACCGAATTCCTACCAACAGTAAGGAAGGTTCAATCACAGTCTCTTGACGTTGATTAATGATGGTTCATGGCAATTCCCAGTGTAACTAGCCATGCTGACGTGATTGAGTACTGATGTGATGAGGGGAGAATATATTCTGTATTCAAGATATAATTTTCTATTGGTCCTAAGTTTTTCTGTTACACCAGAATATTTTTCTTGGAATAAATTGTGATACTGTTTGTTTCAAATGTATTTAATATGTTTGAAAATGTTGTGTGGCTAGATACCCGGGTATCCGTATTCGGGATGCAATTGTATGTATATGCTTGTAAAGGTTTATATTTTGTTTTTGTTTTTAGTTTTATCTCTATTTTTTGCATTTACTGAGTCTTGATTGTAGAGTTTTTTTTCTTTGAACCTTTGTCAAATGATTTTTACTGAATTGTTGTGCACTTGTAAATTATGTCAAGGGCCAAATGGCCCACGATAATAAATTAATTGAATTGAATTGAAACTATTTATGGATGACATATTCAGTGCAGAGACAAAGCATCAACACATTATCTATATTTTTTTCAAACACATTAATATATTAACGCAAAAATTTACACGTCACTGAGGTTGCCATGGGATTATTTTCTACCATTTGGTGCCTGTGATGGCATGTGTTCATGACATATTCATCCCTAGCTCGTGCAGGGAGGTAAGGATGCCATATTGACCAAGCCAAAATTTTTAGTGGCTTCAAAGCCTTAATTACCTGACTAAAATAAATCCATTAGCTCTGACGCTAATTACGAACGGTAAGAGTTCATTCTTCAATACATACTAGCCTCTCAAGTCGACGTGATTGCCTTCTTAAGTCACATGCCATGATTAAAATATATGATTAAATTTTAGACAAAAAATGTTTACACCCAAGTCTTCCCTTAGAATTCATATTGAATGAGGGTCAATCAGACACTGAAGACGAGAAGCTTAATGATTTTTTTAAAGAAGACAAAATGAAGACATCATCCTCAGCAAAGGGAAACTATTCAAGGCATTAATTAATTTGAAAAGTTTAGAGACAGCGATGTGAGCAAAAAATCTTATCACGACAAATCCTATTATTCCGCAAAACGTCTGGAGATGAACAGGATTGAAATTGCTTCCAAATTAAAAATATTCGCAACTCACAGTACATCATCCAATCTCGTTGCAGGGCATCGGTCGTGAACTTCTCCGTTTATACGGCAATTATTACCTGAAAATAAAAATAGAAGAATTAGTAAAAAAAATTATTTTTACGAATTAATTCACCATCAAAAACCATCTTGAATACACCGACTTCAATATATTTAATGACTATTACTTATAATTTATGAACGACAGTGAAACAAGTTTTTTTCAATTAGATGCCCATGAAGTTTGTATGAGAAAATGATGAGAAACACAGTAATTATTCCTAAATTGTTAAAATACCAGAAAACTTGAACGGTAAGTATATCAATGGACTGTATTTTTTTAAAAGAAAATCACTAAAAAGATGATTAGCAACTCCTTTCGGATTGAGTAAGCAATAATATTTTATTTATTGAGTCGATTTAAGTCGTACTAAATCCCCAAAGTCACATAAAACAGGAATGGCTCCACAGGAGTAAAATATCTAGCAAAAACACGAGCAAAAAGAAATCACCCATTCATAGCCTTAACATCGATCTCTAGAAAGTCGAATCTTCAAAATCCAAACAATATAAAGAAAAAAATCGCACTGGATAAGTTGAGTTCAAAGACTTTATGATCACTTTCGTGGATTCTTATAGTTCTTGTCAAAAAGTATTGTGTTGTATTAGTGTCTGAAGACGCCACAAGAATACGCATAAGACGGTCTTCTGGTGGCCTGGCGTAATAAATTCAATGCCATCGATGTATCTACGCAATGATAAAATATAACCTTTGTCCTTCCGATTCAAAAAACAATTTCAAAAGATGTTCCGAACAGTTTCGATGACGACGGCACGACATTTAAAAAAAAAGAAGATCGAAAACAAAAATCCACTCCGAATTTCAGTATTGAATTTTCCATTTCGAAAAGCCTCCATTCGATATTTCAGGACAAAAGAAGTCCATCGCCGTATTGTGTGGGATCGAGAGAACAGAGACAGGGATGTGTAGGGAAAAGGCAGACGCGAGGGGAGTTGTTATGAGGCCCTGGCAAGGGGATACACTCGCTTTCTTTGACGACGGAAAATGATCCCCCGGATTGTGATGATGTCGAAAAGAGGAAGACAGAGAGATGAAAATAAAAACACGAATACCGAGGGGACGATATCGAACAAATTATGGAGTGGAATCAACATAATTCATGATATTTGGGCATGACATGGTGATATCTCACTCAAAGAGGAATAACATAAAAAAATAGCTTCAAAAATTGCTGGGAAAAAGGTAACATCACCAAAACAATTGGCTAACAGAAAGTAAGCCTAAGATGAAAAATAAAGCGCAGGCAAAAATGCAAGAATGTTGTTGAGATTAGAAAATAAGTCGAGTGTTAACTGCTTGACCAATCACGACGGAATAATAGCAAGGCAACAGCAGGTATGTGAAAATGAAGGCTTTCACGGGCCTGACTGATGGCCCCATATTTCGGCTTTCCTGCCGCATAGCAGTTTATTGGTTGACAACAGTTTCGGGAGCAGCGGTAAGAAAGCCAAAAGATGGCGTAAGCAACAGCAAAAATTTAATTAAAAAAAACAGCACCAGCACCTCATACTCTCATCAACTTCCGCCTTTAATTCAAGATAAACCCATTTCACTTCCCAAAAAAGGCAGTAAAAATAGTAACTAAATACAGTAAAAATGAGAATATGAAAGGAGCAAAAAAAATACAAAATTCCAGGGCTCTTGTTGTCAAAATCTTGTTCAAACCATCAGTAAAATTCCATATGGTCAATGATATTAACAAAAGATAATAATTTTATTTACCCGGTTTTTAATTGGAAGCCGCAATGACAATGTAAAATGAATGTATCTGTAAAGCTCAGCTACAATTTTGCATCAAAAAGATGATAAAACAGCGGTAATTGTATGAAATGGGTAAATTTTAATTAATAATGTTGAGTCAGGAAATACGCTAGGTTTAATGTGACAATGGCAAGGGATTTACCAGTCAAAACATAGGATTTTAATCTGTTATAATCATACATTTTAATTATCTTTCCCTTAAATATGATTAATGCTTTGAAGAGTATTCTGTATGTTTGAATAAATTGCTATATATGGTTTAACCTCTAATTCACCATTGTTTTTATGCATGTTGTTGATAGCACTTGAGGCCCATTAAGATATACTGGATCTTTTCTGGCAATTGCATTCAATGATTTTAACTGATTGAATATTGGGATTATTTTCCCTAACGTCTTCATGAATTTCCAAGCTTTATCCAATAACGTTTTCATTGCTTCAACAGTAGTCATATTATTATAGAATTTTAAAACTTTCCACGAAAAACTGAAACATCAATAATGCCAAACTCTCGATAAATGTCAGCCTCTGCTGATAAATCATTTTGTACGAGAGTTTCTGCATTAAAATCAGCTTGGCCTATGTTCTGCGGTAATGCCACCTCCATACCCGAGAAATTTAATCAAATGTTTGTGCAGTGGTGTGTTGTGCAATCGAGCGAGGATAACAAGCAACGAAGACGGAGAGAAATAGAGAGACAGCAAAAAAATGAGCAACGACAAGCGATTGTGTAGATTATTACCGGTGGAGAAACGAAGATGTATGTTGCGGTGAGGGTGACGGCAGCGAGAGGATGATTTATTCGTGGAATGGGATAAGGTGAGATGAGGATGGAGTAGTCCTTGGGAACTATCGAAGGAGGGAACGCGACGCCACAGTCATTTGGAAATCTTACCTACCACGTAATTCAGGCCTCTTACGAAAACGTTAACGTTGGACTACATTCAAACTTGACCCTTTGGACATGTTCGGCTGAAATTTTTTTATTATTATTTAATTTTTACTTTTTCAAGTCATTTTTTGTTCAATTTTGATTTTTATATTTCAAGTGATGTTTTCCAGATTTTATTCTTTATCTTCCAATCATACAAATACCACAAGCTTGATAGGGGCCCAACCAAACGTCTATAAACTTCATGACCAATTCAAACTCAACGACAGACTCGATGTCTTTGGCAATTGTACGATCGACCCGCTGTACATTTTCATACTTCGCAATTTCGTGAACACGTGCAACCCGCAAAATGGAAACAATGTCTAATGTCGTCAACGTAAACAAATATATAAGCCTCCGACGGCGAAAAAGGTCGAGAAAAAAGCAAACTTTTTTTACGACTACAAACTATTATAAAAAATTAATACCTACACTTAATTAAATCCGACATGGAACACCAAAAAGTTACGCTAAGAATCAGGGGCGCAGCTAACAATTAAGGGTGGGGGGGGGGTTTTAGGCACAAATAATACTTAGGGGTGTGGGGGTATTGCATACCCGCCAGGGTAGGCAGGAGTTGCGGGGGCCCTCCGTTAGAAATATTTTAAGAATAATGGTTCAAATTGGCGAGTTTTACGGCCTTCTGAGGGATATTTTATTAATCCTTAAACTATTCTATAAGTAATACTGATCCAAATAAGAAAAATGGATTAAACTTTAAAATTTCTCTGAGCTCTGGGGGGGGGGGTTTACCCCCGAAACCCCCACCTCGCTGCGCCACTGATAAGAATCGTTTAATTGCCTATAATAGGGTTTTCCTGACGATGAGATCACGGCTGGATATTGTTCACCAAGAAACCGATCACGCTACTACGACGACAGTGATAGTTTCCCTTTGTTGATTACGGACAAGGCGGAGAGCTGATGACGGGAGAAAGTTCGGTGACCCCCGGATTGCCGCAAAGGAATCGTCCTTGGCCGCGCCTCGAAATTATCGTCGCCAGAGGGCGGAGGTCAAGGCGACGGCCTTGACCTCATCACGTCGCCCGCACTCCGGCGCACTCCCGTCTGAGATGACGGACGATGAGTCGCCCTCGAGACGAAAGTAAACGAACACACTCGAGAAGCAGCCTCACTGAGACAATTGCGAGAGAACTGCTCCTGGAATACGGACACACAAAACACAAAATATTAAAAGGGACAACGGCTATCCAATCAGCAACGTTTGAAAGAGAGTTCTGACCAATCTGCGCACAGGAGGAGATCGGCCAGTGCTATATAAGACCGCAAAAAATGAAAACTTCTCACCTTCGACCTGAAACTGTAGTCAACCAAAAACGACAGACGCGGCTGGAGAACCCGGAAATTAGCAGTCATCGTGAACAACGCCGCGGAAACCTACGCACGAATCTTACACTATTCTATTTGTAATATCAATCCAATTAAGTAAAATGGATTAAACTTAAAAATTTCTCTGAGCTCTTGGGGGGGGGGGGGTTTAACCCCCAAAACCCCCCAGTCTCGCTGCGCCACTGTTACTGATCTCTGTAAAAATTGCTCAAAATTTGATGATTCCATCATTTCGAGCGCTTTACTATCCTCGACCGACAAAAGGCTGATATCCTGAAACCCTTTAGTTCACATTTTCCCGTTACAAATTACATTATATTCGAGAGGTGGCACTGGTAATTCTAAGGAAGATGGGTGGACACAGAAAATGTCGTGCGAAGAAGTTTGCGCCGAAGTGTGGACAGGGTCGAAGAGAAAAGAACTCCCGGGGGAAGAATAGGAGCGTTGAAAAAAGAGAAGTTATTGAAAAGAAACGGACTTAGTCGGAACGAGAGATTATACGACGCCTTTGAGAGGAGGATTTGAAAAAAAGAATAAATATAAAGAAACGCGAGCGGACGGAATACGAACGAGGTGAGAGGACAAAAGGGATAACAAAAAAGAAACGTCGCGCGTTGTCACAAATAAACGGGGGCACACGGACGGACGCATATAAAAACTTGGCGGGAAGTTATAGCACAGAGTGTGGGGGGAGGGTGTAGGTGGGAGTGGGAATTTTTGCTAGGCATAAAAACTTTGACGGGGGTTGACCATCTGCGTCGCTTCTTCTGCGGACATCGCCGCAGCCCCGTGAGGATAACAGCGACGTCTGTCGGCTTGTTTCCAAACTGTCGCCCCCGGGAGAGAGAATGTGAAAAAAATATAAAGGGAGCAGGACACGCAAAAGGGGGTTGAGTGGTTGTGTAAGTAAGGATGTGGTCCGAATGAAGAAAGAATCGGTTCGAGGCGAAGGAGCAAACAAAAGCAGACATTCTTATGCATCCTTGTCACATTACAAGCAATGCAATGTGGGTATGTGATATATGACAAAATTTACTCGGAAAAAATAGGTTATAGGCATAGTATAAATTATTATTATTACAGCATTCTACCGATTAAGGTAGGTTTCCATGGAGTACTAAAGAAGTCATCTGGAAGCCTCCCTTTCCTTCCAGCGCTATCTTTTTCAATTCACTGTAAGGCCTACTCCCTTTCAATCTATCTAAAAATCCTATTCTTTTCCTTCCCTTCCCTCGTTTCCCTAACATTCTACCCTCAAACACCGTTTTCAACATCCCCTCCCCTCTAATGTAAGTATTCGCTCCATCCATACTTTCTGTTTCCTCCGTACTTCATCTAAAAGCTGCCTCTCCTCGCCAACCATATCCAGCACTTCATCGTTCCTTTTCCTCTCAGTCTATCATAGTATAAAAGGAAGTGGTAAATATGCTGCGTCAATTCCGAGGCAGATGGAAAAGAATCAGGGAAGGGAACGCCCTATACCCATAATCCAACTTCTCTGTTTCTTTTTCTCCAATCACAGGTATAAAATAATCCATTTTATTTCCGCAACAGCGACCTCCAGTGTCTCGAGTTTAACCTAGACGAGAGACAAAGCAAGCGTAGCGATTCACTCCTAGGAAGAGAAGACCTACTTCCCGACGATCCCAGGGCGAGAATACCAATTGACTTTATCGGCATGGAACAAAACCTTCGCAAACATGTGCAAAAGAAAAGCAATCGCGTCTCGTTCGCCGCACACACACCGGAATCCAATTCCCGTTTGCATTTTTATTCTCAACCCAAAGTCTCATCTTGCTTTATTTTTCGAGCAGTAGGCACTGAGAATTTCCCCTCTGAGCTGAACGATATTCTTTTTAATCTCCCCGTATCGAAGCACTGGCGCCAACTCCCCATTTTCCTTCCTCTTCAAATGCAACGCCGAAAAAAAACATACCGGTCTTAGAGTTTGGTTTTTTTTCCTTCTTCTTCTCCTTCTCCTGTCTTTCCCCGAAACGAAACCAACCTGGCAACATGTTCTACACGGCCACGGGATCATCATTACCATCACTGGAGACGGCAATGACGAGAGCGCGCACCCGTGGGATCGGTTAGGCGTAAGGGGCATGTTCCTCTGCGATGCAATACACGGAGATATGCAGTAAGCGAAACGAGGGAGGACGAGGAGGTTTTTTCCGACCTTATCCGATCCACGGCGGAGAGGAACATGAATAAAAACAGAGGTTCGAAAATTTTCGGACAGTTTTGCGTTCTCTCTTTCTCTGAAGCTGCAATCGAGGTGGTTACACGAGTCACTCTCAGCGCTGATGAGAATCTAGAGGCTGGAGACCTTGACTCTGACGCATGAGCATACACTAATTAGCATACGAGTAGAACAGCTGAATTCAGTTTTTTTTACACCCACGAGCACATGGTACACGGAGTCAATTTCTAAAAAAATATGAGATTGGGTCAGTGCAATTAACCACGGCTGCAGGTATCCGTCTATTCAGTACTCCATGAAAAATTGTAAAAGGAGATAAGAGTGCGATATTTGAAAGAGAAGCATAAGTTAAAATTAAAAAAAAATTAAGTGTATCAACCGATAGTACCTATCTACTCGGCAAATACCCGAAATCTCTCACAAACCGGGCGTTTACACGATAATTATAACAAATACTGTGAACAAATCCAATAAGGCGACAATTAGGACAAATAATCACTTTGCATAAAGGTGGAATTGCGCGAATGCATGAACGAAATCAGAACAGGAGCTATTCTGCCATCTCACGTCCACGCATTCTCGCATGTTTTGTAGCAATCCACCGCTTCACGCGACGCAATTTTGACTGCGCCCTCGTACACACGTCATATTGTGCAAGTACGTGCCCCGTGTAAAGCGGCCTTAAGAGGGAATATTTCAGAGAGTCGGAAGTCCTTCGATATACCTTACGCCCGTAAACCTTTACTGACTACGGCAATGGAATATTGTTATGGTAACACAGGAACATTCTTTCATAGTCAGTGACTACTATTCGTCATAGCAATTCCTATGAGTTGGTAAAAAGTTTAAGTATCCAATTATCATTCCATTCAGTGGTAGAATGAGGGCAGAATGTCTGAAAGAGGTTTTCTCTTCTTTATTGTTTTATTTTCCATTCTGATTGGATTAATAAAATAAAATAGTCCTTAGTGTTTCAATCAAATTCAAAGTTTCTGACCCTTCCATCATCAAGACTGTGTTCCGTCCATTGCTTCCGTGCAGTCAAGATAACTTCAAGAGCATTTCCCTCTCATCACTTTCCAGGAGCCAAACGGAGAGCAATGAAGACGTCACAAACTTTTCAAGAGATCAACAACGATAGCGAACGTAAGTTCTCAACCAAAGTGGGGTGGTAGGAGGCATGAATTTCATGAAGAATTAAATTTCCGAAGATTAACTTTCAGATCATTCTAACGGAAGAGTTAATGAATTCACCTGCTATCGATGCCTGCGACTATATTTCCAGTCTCCCCAAATTTCAACGGAAATGGAGGACAAAACTGCGGCTTTTACTGCACTAAACCCTAAGTGGGCGTGTTTTACATCTACATCTACGTGCTACCCTGCAAGTCGCCTCAATATGCGAGTGGCGGGGAGTGTAAACAAAAACAAGAAGAAACAAAAGAAAATGAGATACGCGCACTGTGTCCCACATCACATTTGTTAAAGTTCTCTTTGCCGCTCTGATAGAATTATACCTATTCTCAATTGCTCGTGCAATCTAAGCCAATCACTTGGCCTCCGCATCTACATTGGCTCCCAGCCTATAGTCTATTCACTTTATGTCTGCGGGTGAGCTTTCGTAAGAGCCCGGACACTTTCGGATGGCTTCGCTGATGGGGGAGGGATACAAACAAGAGGGAGAGAGAGGAGGAGCGAACAAAACGTTGCCAAATGTACATAGCCGCCCGACTTCGTCATTGAAAACGTTTGAGTCATAGGTGGCCACAGGTATTTGGCCCCGGCGCCGAGACAATATACCCACTCATTTGGAAGCCATTGGGAAAAATTCTTTCACAGAAACCCATGACATTGTCAGCTACCACACTGAATGAAGCACCGTTGGTGAAACGCTTACTTGTAGACATACAAGGAGAACGCGTAAGGTTTGGCAACACTGTTCCACGAGCAGATTCACGATGTCCACTCGGCGGAGGTCTGAGAGCGACTCACTGAGGCCACGCCTACTGTTTGCTGATTGGCAAAGGCAAAGTCACATGTCGAGAAATATTCCCTCCCCACATCTCCTCTTCCTTTGGCCACACCAGCTCACCCGCAGAGATAAAATGAACAGTTAAATTCGTATAAAAGCTCTGTAATGCTTTCAGTTCGCCCGCAGCAGTTTTTGACTACTCGCGCAGCTTTCCTTTGTATTTTATTTGGCTCACGGATTAAGTCTTTCTTCGCCGGATCCCATAGACCCATCGCTAAACACGTGTACGCCAAGGCATCAAAGGTTTGCGTACAGATCATTACAATGAAACCGCCGCGCCGGCGAGGTAATCATGCACTCAACTTCCCACAATCCATAATAGACTAATGTTATTCATAGGTATTAGCCGGGCGGGAGATACATGACCTGCATTTTCAGGGGAACGCTCAGTCTGTGGAAAGGTTGGAAGTCGGTCAGTTTTCGATAAATCATCGTTAATGCACTCTGAAGGACATCAAACATCTCCACTATCGCTCCTCTTCGCTCAGAAACCCAACACTATCATCAAATTACTCAGAACCCATCATGAAGCACGAAACAAACACAGAGAAAGGTTATTAGGAAACATTTCCTGTAACTCTGAGCTGTGAGGGAGTGTACGGGTTATAGACGTTTATAACATAAAACCCGGGGCGATAAATCATATACCACGATATAACGTTCAAAGACAAGCCATTATTTAAATCGAAGTATTCAATCGACTACGGTAAGTTTTCATTTAATATCCGCCCGATCTGGCATCCCTCCCAAATAAGACTGCCCATTTCAATCCACAATATGGGGTAATCCCTTTCCCTCCACTCGCTGACAGCTACACTGAGTGAGAAATAGCAAACAGGATGAAACATCTACAGACTAACAGACATGTCTACAGTTTAGAAATATTCATAGATTTACTTGCTGATACCTCTCTTAGTATTCACATAGCACACCTTCAATAATCAAACTTGTCATCACCAAAAAAGTAACTATAATTTGGAAAATTCCATTCAAATTTAAGAATTTATTAGAGATAACATATTTCGCTTGACTACAGTAAATTCAAGACTGAATACACAGTTCCTTATAATGCTGCAGTGCAATGAAATACGTTGACTGTAATAAAATGTCAAATTGGAAGGGAATTTTTGGTGATGATGATGAAATTCCATTAAGTATAGACGGCTACAATCGATTAATATTTCATGCTGTAGTCTATCAACATTGTTCACATTTTTTCCGGAACCACTGAGAAACGAAATGAAAATTTTGAGGATTTTGCGGAGCAACGTGAGGGGGCCAGTGAAATTTAAGGCAATAATCACTCAGTTGGTAACAATAATAACTAGGTAATACATATTTCATACGACACACAAAAATGTATTTCGACTTAAATGTTTAAATGTTCTCATTTATCAGCCGATGAGGGTATTACAACAATAAAGGAATGCAACCAGCTCCGAATACTTACCGTCATTCATCCTTCGAAAAACGATTTAATGTAGACAAAAGGATAAAAATTAACGGTCCACAAAAAGAGATTTTAAAAAATTCACGATCCATTGCAATAAAATTTTATATCTTTCCTCACTCACTCCTCTTTCACGCGTTTTCTCCGAATCCCTCTTTTAATAAATATTGCCAATTACGCGCAGCAAACATGATCGAGAAGCATGTAAAAAGAACGGCTACATCATAGTTTAAATATAATCAGTAGAATTATCTCTGGTGAAAGTATAATACTCTCCCCCATCGAATTCAGATAAATGAGTTCAACTTCCAAAAAATTGAGTGAGAACAACAAAAATTAAAGGTATTGAATTCCTTTTCGATTCAAAATAAGGCCTGCTCCCTTTCATTCTATTGAAAAATCCTATTCTTTTCCTTCCTCTCCCTCGTTTACCCAACATTCTACCCTCTAACAATGTTTTCAACATATCCTCCCCGCTCATTACTCGCTCTATCCATACCTTCTGTCTCCTCCATTTCTAATCTAGAAGCTGCCTCTCATCGTCCACCATATCCAGCACTTCGTCGTTCCTCCTCCTCTACGTCAGATGGAGTACTTTGGGTAAATAACCTTTTATAACTACTGCAAATTTTAGGACTCACAACACCAATCTTGCAGCACATTTTCATTCTGCTTCAGCCTGCTATAACACACTACCCGCTCTTGAGCCATTTTTAAGGGGATATTAAGGGAAGCCACAGTTACCACCGCGCAGCGAGTAAGTATTCGTCTCTAGGCTTTCAATTAAAAATCCATCACTGTAGAGAACCACGGACTCGCGGAAAGAGATACAAGGGAGACGGATGCATGAAACTAGAAGGGCGAGAAAAAAATATCGCTCCCGTTAACTGCCGTTACCCTCCGTCCGCGATACCGTTTATCCGACTGAGGGGAGAAAAAATAAGGGTGGGAAAAGTCTCCCTCGAGTGGGAAGAAGGAGATGAGAAGAAGAGGGGGGAGGACTATCGTGGGAGAATATCCCACGCCCCCCTTTATTCCTTTGTTTCAGCACGGCGCACCGTGATCGTCGCTTTTTTTCCTTCCCGTCCCGCAATCCTCGAGCGGCGCTCTGAAGTAGTGGTGGTGGGGTGGATAGGAAGTCTTGGTGCATTACGACCCGGCCGTCGCTCGTGTCATTACTCTCGGGGGCCCGCCACATTCATTCTCCTTCCGAGTCGACACAGCAGCCACCGCCGGAACACAAGAACACAAAAGACATCGAGAGGTCGGATTGGGCGATTTTCTCATCTGGACCTAGGTCAACGTTTTAAATTGGAATATTACACGTGGAATTGAAACTTGGGGAATGGCATCACGAATGTTACATGGTGAAAACGAATTCCTTACGAAAGAAAGTATTGACATTTTTTAAATCATGGAACTTATGTACTAGTTTCGTGTTCATCGAATAAAAATAATTAAATCCGTTCAACAAAATATTAAATTTATCTATGACAGTTATATTAATACCATGATGATAAAAATCACCAATAAAAGCATACATCTACATAATTACCCGCAAGCCGCCTAAAAGGCGTGTGGCTGGGGGTGTTAGGACACCAGCCGTTTGCAGCTTTAAAAAAAATGAAGTGCTCTAACGAAGTTGGGACCAGCGTTTATTAAAGTCCTTTACGGTTCGGGGGAAAAACGAATACCCATATCTATCCGTTTGGCAAAACATCTCTTTAAATTTATCGGACCTGAAATCTACATCATACATCACTGTTATAATTCGACAGAAAGAATATATGTGGTACCCGAAGCATAAAATAAACACGGAGAAATGGACAGGAAGTGCATTCTCCCAAAAACATAAAATATAAATAAAAAAGATTCATTAACGGCGAATTATCAGTTAATTATCAATACATTTTCCAACACATCCTATTCGGGAACACAACATTACAGAACAAAACGAGGATTCCGATGGAAATAGATGATTATATTTCCCTGATATCTGACTGAGGTCTGACTCTTTAGTTTCCAAAATGGTGCCTCTCCACAAAAAATAAATTAAATTGGTGGATCTTCCACAGATAGTTCATGATGTTAACATATTATTACAGTATGCTACCGATTAAGGTAGGTTTCCATGGAGTACTAAAGTAGTGATCTGGGAGGCTCCCTATCCTTCCAGCACTGCCTTCTTTAATTCACTGTAAGGCCTACTCCCTTTCAATCTATCTAAAAATCCTATTCTTTTCCTTCCCCTCCCTCGTCTCCCTAACATTATACCCTCTAACACCATTTTCAACATCCCCTCCTCGCTAAGCACTAACTCCATCCATACTTTCTGTCTCCTCCGTATCTCATCTAAAAGCTGCCTCTCCTCACCCACCATGTCCAGCACTTCGTCTTCCCTTTTTTTTCTCCGTCCATACACATATCGAAGCTTAAAATAAATCATTAACATGTCTCGTGCAAACAGTAGTAGGGTATTTTTCAAAACAGATTCATCGACGAAAGGAAGAGAAGTAAATTCGTAGAAATTAGCACTTAAATTCTCAAAAATTAAGATAAACTCCAACTATCCAATTAATACCGAATGGCAATTGATCCTGCAAAGTCGCCATAACCTCATTAACTCAACAAAAGACCAGCCGTCGTGATGAACCTCAACGCTGTTTCTATTATAACCCCCATTTATGCGAATTTATCGACGCGTAATGCAGAGCGCCAAACAACCCCAGAGTGAGAGAGAAAAATAAAACTGCGCTCAACGACTCTCTTCTTTTTTCGGCCTTGGACCACGGAGAGCACGAGGGAGTCTATTTTTTTTAATGCATCGTGTATGGCGGAGCGACCGCGATTACTCAAGTTGAAAAAGAGAATATTTACCTTTTGGACGGACAGCTTCATGTTCCCCAAAACGACCATTGGCTGCTGTGTATCAAACGGACTAGTGGGGGAAAAAATAGCGACGAGTGACGGCGCCATAAAAGGATCGCCAAATAAGCGCCACTCTCGCAGAGTTGTGAGGCGAGAAATTGCGCCGCTCTGTCCGTCACTGTTGTGAGTCGACCGGCAAAGAACGACAGCGGCCGTCCAATTTGTTCGGGACTATTATTCGTGCGTAAGCGAGAGGAAAGGCTGAGGATAGGACGAGGAGGAAACACGGCGAATCCACAGTCAAGGGTAATGGAACATTGAATTTCTCCTCAGGCAAAAAAGGAGCTTAGGAGTCTCACGGGGCTTCTAGCATCATCCTAGCATCTCTAAAGGCCGTTTTACACGGGGCACGGAATTGCGCAGGTTAGAGCTGCATTAATTTCTAAAATGGCGTGGCATTGCGCGAATGCATGAACGAAATTAGAACAGGGGCTATTTTGCCGTCTCGCATCCACGCATTCTCGCATGTGTTCTAGCAATTCACCGCTTTACACGACGCAATTTTTATTGCGCCTTCGCGCGTACGTCAGATTGCGCAATTCCGTGTACCGTGTAAAACGGCCTTAACAGTATCCTTCGCATGTTCAAGCTTCATAGGCATATCGCCTTCATGAGTTATGCGTTTGCATGAATGCAGAAGAATAATTTGTTAGTATGCGTAACATTTTTATGGGATGTCTAAAATAAATATGGGCATATAATATAAGATACGGTCTCAGGCGTTATTTTGTGGAATTGCTTCATTGTAGAATAAAATAAAATAACTTTGTTATATTCCACACTTTACACACTATTATTACTATTTAACTTTGTTATACTCCACACAGGTGATGATAGCACCAGAGGCTGAAACCCTGATGATAGCAGTAGATGCTGAAACCCGGGTCGTGCTATTTAAAATAAAGTGTGGAATATAAAAATGTTATTTTATTTTATTCTACAATGGGCATATAATTCGATCGTTTGATTTGAAACACAATGGAAAGTTTTTATGGGCGCAGCTTGTTATCAATTGCCAGTACTTTTGCTTCGAGAGGAGGGGAGTTCCATATTTACTAACAAAGAATAGTGAAATGGAATAATGAATAGCAGCTAGGCATCAAAATATGGACGTTTATCACGGGTTATAATTATCATAAAGAAAGCAACCGCTGAATTTAAAAAATATAATTTTTAAATCTTGGCTATATTCCCGTATTCTACACCAGATAAAAAAAAACATTACTGGAAGCAAACAAACGAACGCGGACAAATGATCCCGAGTGAAAAGAAAGCAAAAGGGAGGGAGATGGATGTAAAAATGTGTCTGCCGGCCAGCAGTAGTAAAACACAAGGCCGCGTCGGCGGCGCTTCCGTCGCTGATTCGCCAGACACTCATTTGCCGGGTGGGGACGTGCTCCAAAGGCGAAACGATCTCAAATGGCCCTGCGAGAAGACGCGGGCGACATAAGGGCATGAAGAGTACACTAAGGGGAGTGTCAAGGCGGGGACAAAGGAGGGCGGCATCTCCGGACGATGATGGAGCAGACGTTGAAGGGGGCCTAAGACAGACATAGGCCGTTGAACGAAATCTACATAATCTACATCTACATAATACCCTGCGAGCCACCTCTAGGGTGTTTGGCAGGGGGTGATCATTCACCATCATGCAGAATGCAATTGGAGTCCCACATGCACACCACACGGTCCAAAAAGCGTCACGTATACTAACAAAATATACTACCATATACTGTTAGAAATAATAATAAGATTAAGAAAAATGCATTAAGTTTTACATAGGTAAGTAGGCTACACTAAAAATCATGCAATCTATTTGTGAGTTCTGTCGCTGCCATTATAAGCTCTGAAAGAAAGGCTGAAGAAAGCGAAGGCTGGCCGAAATGAGCCAAAACTTTAGACTTTTTCCAGTGATTCAAATTCACGCCAACGAAGGCGGATTTCGTTCAATGCAATAAGAAGGGCCGTTGCATTGAAATATATGCTGGCCTTATGAAAAATGCGGGATCGCCACCAAGGATATTTTTCAAAAAAATGTTGGTATTAAACTAAAATGAATGATGATCTCAGGATTCTCTTCGGGTTTTCACCGCGTCTCTTAGGTTTTGGCGACAAAACCCAACATTATTTTGGTCAAAAACAAAACAATCTTTTCAGTTAAAGCCTTCAATGAAAAAAATACCATCAATGATCATTCTCGCGGGATGGGGGAAAACAGTCACTTCTCAAATTTAATTTGAGAAATAATTAGGCTAGGCACCTTGAAAATTTCTTAATTTTGATTTGATTTCGTATTATTTTACGTGAATAGTGGAGAAAAAGTTCAGGGTGTTATAGAAAGCGTAATACAAATTTCAAATTTGTTTAAAAATCACAATTCTGTCATTTTCATGCAGCCGTGGAAGTTGCTATGCGGAAAAAAATCTCGATATGCTCTTCTTACACGTGTAAATGGCATAGTTTTTTAATTTGTCTCCAACATTGTTGCACTTCCTTAAAGTTAGACTAGGAAATGTGAAAAAAATATTGCACAAACAAAAGAGACCCTCTGTCAAAAAGCTAATCTTCCTTAAAAAAATAACCTTTTAATAGACAAGAAGATTTGAACCCTGACTTGAAACCATGACCTTGAAGAAATATATTTTACGAGGAAAATACAAAGTTAACAGTTATTCCAGAAAGATATCTCTCAACTACGTGTTAAAAAATTAATCTACTCATGCAGCTAAATTTAATGAGTGGTGCTGCGTAATCACGCTCCTTTATGAGACAAACATCGTTAGTGACAATAGGAAGATCGCACAATTGAATTCTAACTTGGATCGAACATGTTATCTCGCTGACTGAGCATGAGCCGATGTTTCCATTGTGATCTACTGTAACACAGTAGCAGTAGTGTGGTGCCGGTCAACTCAGCAGTTTCTACGCGATGGAGAGCATGGTAGCTATTCTGCATATACATACATCTTGCTATGCCACCATTTAATCACGACGCGAGTGGAGTTTGTGAGGGAGACCTGACCGTCCAATTAACTCATCGCATGCACGCAATGCTCCGATATCTGCAGCATCGAGAACAAAATGGCCTTTGCTCCCGTTACTCATTGCTCCTAAACACCAATGCATCGTTCCCTGGTTAAAAAACTACAGCATATGCTTTGGTATGGAAACGAAATACTAGGCGTATCATGACAAGACTGTGCTTCCAGAAATCGTAGATTCTCTCAATCTAAGCTTTTTAATTTTAATTTTTCCAGAGTGTGTTCCTCCCTTCACCTACCACATGGATTACTTTCTAGTAGGCCTCGTTGACTTATTGTTACCGCCGCTAGCACTTGCTATGGAAATGGTTTTCATTGGATACACTCCACCTTACACCATAAAATGTGCTGATTATTGCTGTTAACTAATTATAAATAATTTGATAGTTACCGAAAGGGATTCAGCTACCACAGAAACTCTTTAGCTTTGCAAACGAAATCGGTGATAAATTCAAGGCTTAATATCAAAAAAAAATTTATATTTATTTTTAGATATTTATTTCACTGCCCAAAATTACATTTAAACACATAGATAAACAGTGAAATTTGGCACCCAGAATCTTTTGTTGGGGGTTTCCGTTCAACTAAAATAAGGCAGTAAATAAAATAATTAAAAAATTTTGATGCTAAAAATTATTAATAAAAAAAATTCCAGGGCTCAACCTCATCCTATTCTAAACTGCGAATAACTGAGGACTTAAATTATAGGTAGGTCGAATAGGTCGAACGAGAGGAACTGCGGAAAATCAACTGCCGATGAAAAGTGAGAGAAATTAGCTACTTTTCCCTCGTTAGACCACATTTAGAATACGCTGCCAGTGTTTGGGACCCTCATGAAAAAGGATTAATAACAGAGTCAGAACATGTGCAAAGAAGAGCTGCCAGGTATGTGAAAGATCGTTACGATAGTCTAGTTAGTGTAACTGACCTCTTAGATAAACTCGGATGGGAATCTTCGTCGGACCGTAGATTGAAAAATAGACTAAACCTTTTAGATAAATTCGAGAGCAGTGTCTTTTCTAACGAAGTTAACCATATCTTACGGACGCCAACATACTATGGAAGATCAGATCATATTAATAAAATAAGAGAGATAGATTGTAGAACAGACATATTCAGAATGTCCTAAAGAGGTTAAAACGGCAGCGATAGAACTCATAAATAGATTGCATGACTTGTAGTGTAGCCTACTAACCTATGTAAAACTAAATGCATGTTTCTTAATTTTATTTCTATTTCTAACAGCATATGGTAGTATAATTTGTTAGTATGCATCACGTTTTTTGGACTGTGTGGTGTGCATGTGGGAGTCCAATTGCATGCTGCATGCTAGTGATTGATCACCCCCTGCCAAACACCCTAGAGGTGGCTCGCAGTGTATTATGTAGACTCGCAGTGTATTATGTAGATGTAGATGAAGAAGAGATGAGGAATCGACCATCATCAAACAATTATTACACATAGTCATTCAACTGACGAATACGTGATACAAATCCATTTTTTAAGTAAATCTGATTATTGAAGGAGAATCTATTGCTAACGGTGGATCTATATTGCAACAATAAACCATCTATCAATAAGCGATGGCTAATCAAAAAGCGATATCCGATTTTTTCCAACGTTCAGCCACGTTTCTATACGACCGACGCGTCGACGTCGAGAAGACGATTCACAGGAAAGTCGTTGTATTGAGATTCGCACCCACTTCCAACTTCACGCATTGCTACGCGTGGGCAAAGAATTGCGAGCCAATATGCACCGGCGGGGTTTACTCAAAGGGTCGTCCACTAGCGTGAGCTAAAAGGCACGGAGCTGTATTCATGACACTGCCGCATTAATCCACGAAACACAGGATGATTTCCCAACCGGGCGCACAAGTCATCGTCATAATTAACCCACTCACCCACGAGGATACCTCCGACGAACGGAAAGGGATGCTTTCAATTATGTTTCGGGGAGCCATAGTAACGCTGAGAGGAAGACCAATTCTGCGTCAAAATTACTGCTGTCTAATTAGAGAATAGAAGAGGAATCCATGGCGATTTTTTTATTAATTATTTATCTGGAAAAATAAATCCAAAAAAGAATCGAATGCTTTCTACTTTGGATTGACCTACAAACATAAATTAAAAGGAAATAACTAAACGTAAAAAATAGACAAAAAATAGAAGCACATTTAAATAAAAAATTTAAAAGAAATGTTATACCTATGAATAACATCCGCCCATTCAAACTCAAAAACCTTCTTTCATGCAACACTTATTTCATTGCATCTACAAGCAAATTTTAAAGGGAGATTTCGGAGAGTCATCACCGTGAAATAAGCACATATGTTGTTATTTCTGAATAATGCCACTAATGTATCCTGGCTCATAATCTGATCATAAATATGACGCGTATTTAAAACGACTGACAGCCCATGATATATCCAAAGGTTTTGCTGAAAAATCAAAAGTATGAGAAAATTGACGGGAAAAATATCCACGTTCTTACGTAAACGCCGCCAATGGAGAAAACCGAAACTTGTGAAGGATGCGATGTGGCAATACTGCGGGGACTTGAGGCATGTTCATCTTCATCCGCCACGACAGTCGCTGTAGCAGCTGAGTCACGGAAAAGCAAGGACAGGAGACCAGGAAAACTGAGAGCTTTCTAAGTGTAGGTCATGCGGGAGTAGATATAGTATATGATACCGAGCTTCCCGGATGCCTTGTCGCAACCACAAATATGACAGACTAGATGAAGCCACTCCTTCCGATTCATAGATATGAAATCTGAGGTAATTCAAGTTGTTCAGGCATAGCCTTGAGCCTCTCGGGATGCCTGGCGATCCGTCGAGAAAATTGCCTTTCCGTCATAAATCAATTGCCACTCGTTCCTCCGCATAATAACTTAAAGTTTATATTTCAGAAGAAAGATGAGAGATGCACTAGCGAGATGATTGAGCTACGAGGGATCAGGATAGATGTGATGGATTGTGCTGTCTGCGCTCTCAATTGAGGTTTCGAAATAATTATAAGTTGTAGACTTATGATCTCTCAATCGCTTTAAACATAAGAGTCTTTGCTCGAAATTGATGCCAACGTGTGCCAATCGAAACGGAAACTCGATGAGAATGGAAAGTTTTCGACGAAGAACATGCATCCGATTCGATGGCGATAGGTACCTTTTCTTCTTATGCATGGGGTGGCAAGAGTTTGATAACGAAGCACTTTATCTCAAAACGAAATTATAAATATGCAAATAAGGAATTTTCATCACAACGCTGGGTATTATCATTAATCTTAGGATCAGGTAATACAAGAAGTACCTGCGCGAAGTAATTAGGTATACCTGCACAGAATACGAATATTATTATGCGGGAAAAACATTAATTTTCCCTCCATTTCGACGGGAAACATCTATCCATTATCCATTCTAGATCACTTGGAGCCTACTGCGCTTAATATGTATTGAAATGTACATAGCAAAATATCAATGTTTCACTTCAGACTCAAACGGCATTGAGTTACTAAAACTACCTCTTTTTTAAAACAATCAGAATTGTATTCATTTATTAAGTAACAGGCATCATCGTAGGAAGAAATATGTGGATATAAAATGAATTTTGTGAACGGCGTTGGCGAAAATAATAGGTACTGGTAATGTAAAATATCTTTCCTTAATCTATCAGGAAGCACAAATTCTTACGAAAGTCTTGCCATCAGAGTGCTTCTCTGACCAACGGAAAATATATGCAAGCATTAAACTAAAATGTACACATTAAAATGCCTTTCCCTTGGGCTACAACCTTGTCGCGGTGGAGAGGCTTGCGCGTTCCTATGACCCCTAGAGTCAACTTTCCTTTTAAGACCCATAAATTCAGTATCACCTTCTGTACTTGCTTAAAGTAGTTAAGGACACTTATAACGGTCCTCGATATGAATAACGAAAACCAAATTGTAGAAACTAAGAAAATATCGAGTAAAGTATTGAAGTTTCAAAAAATTTGTTTAAATATAATCTCAGATAAATGGTTAAGCATAAACAAATGCCGACCGTATCAATAAAATACTTCAGAAATTCGCTCAACGATTACGCAAAATTGTAAATGGAATAGGCACTTCTCATATATAGCCTCTTTCATTACCAAATAAAAACTAGAAACATTGAGCATGAAGGTAAAAGTTCCTTCGGTTCTACTAACCTCGTAGTGACCTTCACCAACGCCACCACAGAAGATAGCAAAAATAAAGCCACAGCAATTTAATTTTCCCCAGCCAAATTTCAACAGGAATGACTCATTCTCCTCGTGAATAAATATGTTACGTTAAATGATCCTCAGAATATATTCTTTCCAGAACTTGTTTAGGAAATTTTATCCCTGACTACGTAGCTAATTACGAACGTGCGAGCAAAAACCTTCGATAAATAAACCCAAAAGTGATGGGAATGTTAGCTAATGAGAAAAATAAAATGGCTTTGTTGATCAACAGCGCATAAAATCACCAAGATAGCGAAACGAACGCGATAAATATCTGCAAACAGCAATAAAGAGGAGTTAATGACAGTAGTCTTGAGGATACAAGTGATTAGGTCGCCAACCATAACATAGCTAATCTCCTACACCATCGTCTGTTGGATTATTTTTCCATCTCAGTCCACGCGGGTGCATCTAGCTATATCTGAGTGCAGTGGATTAAGCAATTAGTTTAGTACTCGCTACACTTATACCGTACTGAGGACAATTTGACAAATCTTATTTTTACGACTTAAGGAAACACATTGGATTTTGCCCACAGTGAAACGATTACTCAAGACTATCTATGATAAATACGTATGTCCCCGACACGACTTCATCATGACATAATCCTTACTATTGATCTAAAAATCTAAATGTATGATTTTTTTGGAGAATTTTATCCTTGATTTAGAAAATATTGCCAATTAATTTCCTGAATTCTTCAATATCGAATAGATTCATCCATCATATCTGATGGTAAATGCTGGATGAGAATTTTTAATATTTTGTTTTTGTCCACTCCCCATTCGTTTTCACGATCAAAAAGCCTCCTCCAATCATGAACACCTCTTGACTACTGCAATAAACAACCACCCCACGCACATTTCTTTTTTTAAATATACGCAAAAAATAAAAAGAACTCTATAATACGTAATATAACGATCACTTTTAGGTTATACAAGATTAATATCAAATACTTTTTCTCCAGTAATTATTGCCTGAAACGACTCCAATTTTGTGTTCGTAGGGAATGGAACTGATAATAACAGCAGACAAATTAACCAACGAACAAAAATGGGGAATAACCACCATCAGATGTTTAGAGCATATATTTGAAAGAGCTGGTAATGAAGAATACAACTGTATAAAAAACCACGAGCATATCACAGCGTTCATCCAAAATGGCAATTATGTCAATATTTGAACTGCATTCAGATTCTAGCGAGGCAAAATAACGGAAGATCTTTCTAGGGAAACAGTGATTAAAAGTGGTCAGCGAAAATCAGATCATATGGTAAGCTTAAGGAAACGACTAATGCTCTTGAATGCCGAAAAGGGCTCTAAAAATATCTATTAATCCAGGGATAACAAACAGATACGAGAAACGCCACTCTTTCGTTATTTGGTAATTTAGATAGTTTGATTGATTAGTAAAAGTCTAAACAGAGGAGCCCCTTACATTTTCCTAAAATGTGAGGAAGCAAGTAATGATAAACCAAACTAGTTGGTGAATAGCGATTTCTGTCACTTTAAAATGGGTGCTTTCCCAGACGAGAGATTCCTAATGCCCCAACAGAATTCAAAAATGATACTGCCATACGAATCAGAGTAAACAGCAAAAGAGCAAAAAAAAATTTCTCTCGCATAAACTTCACACGTCAGTAGAAATAATTATTTCAAATTCAATCAAATTATTTCCTCTTTTTGCTTCATAAAAGGCTTCGAAAATAGATAACTTCCGTAAGTAATAACATGCCGTCATCACAAAAGAGAATATATTTAGCTAAGGAAGGGTTAATGTAAAACAAGATGCAACTATTTCCCACTACCTTACCGAATTTTTAAATTGCAAAAATTTAATTAAAAACTTAACACGGAATACAGAGGTTCTCTCCTTACCCGAAGTTAAACACCAATTCATAGCGTAGAAATCTATAGTCATCGTTGCTTGTAATCGAAAAGCCCGTACGTATGACGAAAGGAATGAAGTGTGAATATTCCCAGTTTTATGACAACTGTTCGAGAGTAAATTATCTGGAGAGAGACTTTTTTCCAAGGTTCCCATGATACCGTATTCCAACACCCATTAGCTTTGCGTTTCAATTGATTCCGCAACTACACTACCTGCTCGCAGGCCAGGCAGTCCACCTAATCATACATCTCACCCTTTACTTTGTCACCAAGGTGTAATCTCTCTGATATTTTTCCCTCAGTTTCATGCTCAGGCTTAACAAAATGCACTACCATATCTCCAAAACACTCAATTGTACATGGAATAGGCAATTATCATATATCATCTCTTTCATCCCCAAAAAATAACTAGAAACACTGAGCAAGAGAGTAAAAGCAGCTGCGATTAGTGAATTTCAATAATCTTTCCGTGTATTTATCAATAAAAGCATCCCAATCGATAATGAGATTTATTTCCTCAAAACGGTTGGTTGGCAGGCATAACAGAATGTAACTGCATAGAAAAATGAAGTGTTTGAGGATGGGAGCCCATGGGTTTATCGTTTCTTCATCAAATTCATCGCGGGGAGTCGCCACATGGGAAAAAGTACGACAGGCGGAGAAGGAGCAAGAACCCAAAACGTATGTACGTATGCATGGAGCCAATTCAGCGCCACGAAAAACTTCCGATTTAATATTCAAATATTCTTCACACTTTCTATAGAAGGGTCGAAAAGAAATTGGCGCGCATATTTTTATCGTTGGCCTTTGCTTCAGATTAGAAAGGTGACGGGCGTTTTCTCACGCGATCTTCAACAGAGGAGTAAAAGAGTAAAAAAAAACATAACAGAGGAGCAAGCAAGTAAGGTGTGGCGGAATATCTCCATGGTTACAAAGGATACAGACTGACAGGCAGGAGGTGATCGTGCATTGCCTTTTAGACCTAACGGGAGGTCGACCACCTCACGCCCATGCAGGGAAGGAAGAGTTTGTTTGCTACTCTATTTTTAAGTTTTTGAGCCACAGATCTCTTTGAAGGAGTAACGCAGGCTCAATTCCACAGAGGAGTCACGCGCGAACACTCGCGAATGATGAGGCACTTCCCACCACAAAGCGGAGCGATAAAAATTGAATGCAAATTCTTTTGCGCGGAACTTAAAAAACAGTCGAACTTGCATCACTCACTCACTCTATTTCCGCTCATTTTGTGCTTTTACTTCCGAGAAACGCACTGGTGAAGACGATGCATCATTCCCTCTCTCCATTTCGTCTTTTAGGTGTCTTGCTACTTGCCTAAAAGTAACGTTGCACAGTGGGCTAGAATCGAAAAAAGCTGGCCAAACCCTCAAAATCGATTTTTTTGAGCCAGGAAGTTGAAACTTCGCATATATATTTTCAATTAAAGTGTGCATCACTTTCCAGATTATTTATTTCCTGTGCTTTCACGCTAACAATACATGTGAGGTCAAAGTTGAACAAATTTATCGAAAAATGACCAACCTCTATTTTTTCTGAAATTTGCCAACTTTATCCTAGTGCAGTGGTTTCATGAATAGTTTTATGGACGAAAATGTTATATCATCTTAATTGACACTTCTTTTTCTTCCATTTGAATGGTTTTAAAGATTTTTTTCATCAATAACCATAGATATATAACAAAATGGCGGAGCCTGTTTTCAGCCCATTTTTTTCACATAAACGTAGAGAAAAAGTAGATATTGCCAAGGACTTCCACCAAGTGACTGATACCACGTCGTTCTATGAAGCTTCTGCATTGTGGATCTAAAGTAAAACCTTGCACCAACTAGCAACCCCGAATTTTAAATCGTTTTTTCGAGCGTGCGGTCGACTCCGGTTTTGGCCGGCGGCGGCGGCGGAGAGTACGGCGACGCGGCTACCGTGTGGATGAAATATGATGCGTTGGCTCACTCAGCGATTTAACCTTAAGGTTCATCGGGAGAGGTGAAGGTAAAGCTCTCCCTGAGCTAAGCCACAGTCGTGCCAATTTCCCAAATTCAGGACAGTTACTTCGCCTGGGCACTTCGAGGATTTTGTTTGAGGGATGTCCGAAGGCTTCTCCCCAGGATATGAACTCGTGACTCCTCGGTCAGAAGCCAAGTGCTCTACCCACTATGAAACCACGCTCCCAAATAACGTTACCATCATAAAAATTCCATTGTGTATAACTGATTCATATCTATTTCAAAATTTACCTGTACCTCAAATGCCACAACCATTCACTCATATGAGGAAACACAAACGTAAAATTTGACAAATTGCAGGAGCAGGCGGTTGTTAACAATGGTCTGTTTATTATGCCCTTAAAATGTCAATTTGATGGCGTAAATTTCCTACGGTATTTACGAAACGAAAAAGAGCCAGTATAGAGACCGTGGTGCGTCCCATTTCTTTAGGTTTTCTTCGATAGCCCAATAACGCCTAGCCTTCAATAGCGCCTTCACCATTATCATTACAGCGCTACAGAGCATTCCCAATTTCATGCACAAGGTATTTACTATCTAAGAGATATTCAACCCACCGCCCAGAGGATACCACTGGATATTCGTGAATCCGGCATTCTCAAATCTTTCATTGGACGAGGTCCAAATGTCAAAGGGCACTGAAATATCACGCCCGGAGTGAGTGGAGATCCGGGAAATGGAATTGCAGAGAAGACGGGAGATGTCAGACAATGGGAAAGAGGCACGCACTTCACGAGAGATAGTCACGATTCCTATGGAAAGGGGTCACCACATCCGCGAACAAAACACCGAATACAAATGAGAGGAAATCTTGGGATGAACTCATTGTCAGCCGCAATTGAAATTAGAACTTAATTCCATCTTAGAGTAAATGTAATTTCGTTTATGTATGTAGTAAATGAAATTTAGTTTATACAGTAATACAACAGCAGTTTTGTTAAGGACTTTTTTTTAGTTGCTCTCATTTGTAATGTTGTTTTTTTTCTAAACTCACTGTTCCTATTCAAATTGCAAAAGTAGTCGATACTTAGTCGATACAAAAGTAGTCGAGGCATGGGGGATGCAAGAGCACCCCATTTGGTACCGTTAGCCATGCAACCTAACTTTGACATGTAGCTATTTGTTCCGAAGGATTTCAACGAATCGGAGTTCGCCTTCAAAAGGGGCGGACTTTACAGGTCAAACTATGATCGTGTGAAGCATTGGTCGACAAACACGTGGGCGCTCTCATCACTAAACTACGGAAACAATGAACTGGATGTTTCGTTACGCTCAGGCAGAGCAGTGCAATGCAAACGACGAAGAATCAATCACGTAATGTCACTGCTTGAATAAAACGACGTGCATCAATGCTTGATGTGACGGCAAAGACGCGTGAATCAATGCTCCACGTGACATCGCCACTCCAATTCCCAAAAGTTGTGCGACAGGAATGTGCAAAAAGAAGTGCAAAAGGAATCGTCTCAGGCAATACTTTGTGGAGGTTGTTAATATTCATGATAAAACACAATTGTAAACTTCACACATTTCAATGATAACCGACTCGGCAGCCTATCGCCGCTCTCTAGGTGCAATAAAGGTTGGGTACATATGTTCATATATGTAGAACAGACAGATTCAGAATGTCTTTTTTTCCACGGTCAATAACAGATTATAACGGCAGCAATAGAACTCATAAATAGATTGCATGACTGGTGGTGTAGCCTACTAACCTATGTAAAACTTATTGCATGTTTCTTAATTTTATTATAATTTCTAACAGCATATGGTAGTATAATTTGTTACTATACGTGACGTTTTTTGGACCGTGTGGTGTGCATGTGGGAGTCCAATTGCATGCTGCATGATGGTGATTGATCACCCCCTGCCAAACACTCTAGAGGTGGCTCGCAGGGTATTATGTAGATGTAGATGATATGCAATTGCAACAATGGGAAAGGAGGAATTGATGACAGAGAGAGGGGTAAAATGGGGATGCTGAGTTGTGGTAGTTTATGGATGTGGAAGGCGACTCATTAATATGTACTTAGAGGAATATTACATGCAATCAGGATAATGGGATTACTTGAGATGTAACCTTCATAAATCTCAATCCTGTAATTGGGTATCAAATCGGGGAAGGAAAATTTGACAATAAAATACAAGCAGTCAATTAGTCCAGCATTCGGCAAAAATAAATGAAACAAGTGCAAACGCATGAATATAATAATTGAATAGCACACATCATATGTAAGTACCATTATTTTGCCTATTAAAGTCGATGCATGTCGTATGTGAAGGCTAAAAAGTGACATAAATATGTAATGCGAAGAGCATTTTCTTCCAAACGCGAATTTGCATACAAAACGAAGAGAATGCAAATGTAATTGAATGCTAATGATTCAAAGGACAAAGTAATCGTGACCAAAAAAACTCAATGCGTTATCTAAGTACTACTTAGTTCTGTGTTGACACCCGAATCAGATTATAAATTACGAGGGCGGTTAGCTAAGTTATTTTACGATGAAAATAAAAAGCATCTCCACAGACTTAAACCTGGAACCAGTGATATTTATTAATTTGAAACGAGTTGGATTCTATTTGAGCCACAAGCGCAATTAAATAGGACACACTGAACGTGAAAAAACGTACAATTACAAACATATAAGACGTATGCATTCGGGAATAAAACCAAACGATCATTAGAAATCCAAAAAACACAGATGTCGTTAAAATCGTCGTTTTGATAATGAGGCGGTGGAAAAATGATGAAACACGATTTGTTTTCGCGCGATGAAGATTTACAAGTAAAAGAGTTGACCTCATCGAGGATTAAATAAACGTATTTATGGCACCATCAGCGGTCGTCAGGACTCGTAAAATCACATGTTTACCTTCTCTAGTGGGTGGTCTAGTGGCTCCATTTTACTCTGATGAATCAATTCCAGCAGGACATTATCTATATTGACTATTTATTGTTACTAGGCAGTTGTTTACACTGGGATATCGCTCAGAACATTTCTCGCTCGAACGCTAACGATTGAAAAATAAAACCATTCTCCGGCAGCACTCAACCGCCTATTTTCCTTCCTAAGCGTGAGAAATAAAATGTTTTCACAGGTTTACGATTAACTGTGACAACAAATCTGACGGAGGAGTCGGCACAATGCGTGAATGGAGCCAGGAAAACTAAAAACGAAAGACTGCCGTAGCGTTCACGGACAAATGAAAAACTTCGCCTTCGACCAATCGTCCCGAACCAATCCAAACAAATTAAATTGCCGTAGAGAGAGAGAGAGACATGTTTGACTGTAAAAAATTGATTCCTGACTAAACGCCTATCCCCAAAATTCACGAACCATGAAAAGAGAAACACAAAAAAATATTTGAAAACAAAAACAAAGATACGTACTATAGCGTCAACTAACGGATTTCTATTTTGCCGCCGTAAATAAATCGAAAGAAAACAGGTGGATTTCGACCACATGCTAAAATCAATAGCTTCCAATAACGTACCGAAGTGCTCACAAATATGGTCTTAAACCATTAAAAAGCATCCGCTTCGGGCCTATGCTGGACAAGTTCTCAAAGGAGGGTGCGACTATTCATATTCTTACTGAAGGCAAGCTTTTGGTCAGCATCATTATTACTTACTCGTCATTACTTACCTCTTTCTCGCTTCTTACTTATACTTGGCTACATTTTTAGCTACCATCATGACATGCAAATCGTCATTAAATGACTCTCACTGGACCCAACTAGCGATATTCAAGTCATAGGATGTATTATGTACAAACGAATGCACTGGACATATGATGAATGCAGGCGCATGCAAAAGTTGGCATTTACGTATGAAAATACAGGGTATTTAGAGTTGACCTTTTTCAACATATTCCTAAAAATAAAATTTTAAAATTTTAGCTCATTGATTCCTCATGTGTAAACTTTTTTGCATTCCAGAAGTTGACAAAGGTTCACGCTACACACAACAATGATTCTCACTCCAAGCGACTGGCGATATTACAGTCACAAGAGGTGTTACATAGAGATTCATGCGGTAGGCTTACGATGAATACGGACTCACGAAAATATAATTATAAAGAAAATTGAAAGGAGCTGCAAATGGGTGGTCATGAAATTTAGAAGTTTATCTCCTATAGTCAATTAAAATAGGAATTAATACCTCCGAAATCGGTTATTCGGTTGAATAGGCAACCATCATTGGGGAGAAGAATGGATCTTAACCGGACCGAGGGCGTGATAAGAGACACAGGTGATTTGTTACCCCTTACCAAACACCCTAGAGATGGCTCTCAGGGATTATGTTAATGTAGATGAAGAGTGAGGAGTGGAATTTTGGAGATGTGATTTCCAATTTTTATTTCAAAGATAGGTGTGTTGGCATGACAACCTCAGTAAATTTTCGACTGATACTACCGACTCCTCATAGAGGGAAGATTTTTAATCAATATAGTCGGATGAGCGGAATGGAATTACGATCCAGAAGTTCCCACCACATACATACTGCCTCTGCAAATTACTCTTCTATGAGTCTATCCTATGTCTTTCCTTCTTCTAGATTTAGGTTTTTTTTCAAATATATTTGTGCCAATCAATATTGTTAATGTAAAAATTATATATACCGAAAAAATAATTAAAGAAAAAAATGATAAAAAAATGAAAATAAAACAATGGAAAAAATTAACAAAACAAATGAAAATGAGTAAAAAAATAATAAAATATTATCAAAATAATAAAAAATATACATAAATATATATTCAAAGGTTACTTTCTGTAGACTTTTTATAAAAAAATTCAACAACTGCTTAGTATGTAAGTTTCTGCTAACACAAACACCACACTACCCCAAACGACACAAACAAATGCGCAAAATATAATTGTACGGTAATCTGGCTGGTTGTGGTAAACATGGTTTACCGGTACGGCGTTAAATTTGAGGCATTTAATGTGAGGTAAGAAGCGAATAGAATTTTTAAATAAACTGAACGGCCTTCGTGTGAAATTAAAAGGAAAGTCTTTATCGGAAGGGAAGGCAGGCTCGGGGGTTAATTTGAACGATGCCCAATACAAACTAATTACAAATATAAGCCCATATTGGACTTGAATAATAACCATCGATTAGATGCGATTGAAGGAGTTGGCTGAAAAACGAAAATCGCACGCATTCCATATAAAACGACTGTTCCATTTAGGCCACTTAATTCGCACATACGACCAGCCAGGAGGATCCGAAAACGTAGCCAGTTTTCAAATGGTCAATTTGGCGGATCGCGAGAGCTGAAATGGAATAATGAGAGAGGGAGAAGAAGGGAAGGGCAAAGGAGGGCCAGGTCGAGGAGAGACTCATTCCTCCTGAGGAAATGGTGAGGGGAAGTCGAGAGTTGCGTCACTGGCAACATGAAAGGCAAGAGGACCATCGGAGGGGAATACCCAACGACGACCCAGGTGCTGCACGAACGGCAGGCAGACGCACCAGAGGAACAGGTGATAAGATGTCAACAGAGAGGCTAAAAGTAGCTGGGCTTGAAAAATTTGATCCGAAAAGAATAGAGGCCTTCGAGACCTGGCGATGTGGAAGGATGCTAAAAATAAAATGGACGGATAGGGTGAGAAGGAGTAAAGGAAGATGAGAAAGGAATTTTTCAGAAGAATAGCTTAAGAAAGAACACTATGGATCACTGTGGGTACCCCAAAATGGAACGCGGTGGATTGGACACGAAAATGTGAGACGGCAGTTACGTGAGAAACATAATGGAAGAAAAATTAACGGAAAAGTGCCCAGGAGAAGACCAATGGACAAGTATCGAGGGCAGATGATGAAGGATGAGTGAAAGAAGAGGCAGTAAAGAAATAGCTTGGGATGGGAAGACAAGGAGAGATGCAGAACACCAATCTTAGAACCCTCCATAACCTTCGTGTTTGTAATATTCATTTATGGGTTTCATTCCTGTCATAAGATGTATTGTACCACTCGGAACGGTGGTTGGGTCACCATGGCATGACTTGCGCCGAGAACAGGCGATGCAATAGAGTCCAAGAAAGAACACGCCTCCCATCCGCAACGGGAAGGAGACAAAAACGTTTAACATCTACATCTACATCTACAAATTACCCTGCGAGCCACCTCTAGGGTGTTTGGCAGGGGGTGATCAATCACCAGCATGCAGCATGCATTTGGACTCCCACATGCACACCACACCGTCCAAGAAACGTCCCGTATAATAACAAACTATACTACTATATGCAGTTAGAAATAGAATATAGAATAGAAATTCAGAAACATGCATTAAGTTTTACATAGGTTAGTAGGCTACACTACAAGTCATGCAATCTATTTACGCGTTCTATTGCTGCCGTTATAATCTCTTATTGATCGTGGAAAAAATGACATTCGGAATCTGTCTGTTCTGCAATCTATCTCTCTTATTTTATTTATATGATCTGATCTTCCGTAGTACGTTGGCGTCCGCAAGATATGGTTAACTTCGTCAGAAAAGACACTGCTCTTGAATTTATCTAAAAGGTTTAGTCTATTTTTCAATCTACGGTCCGACAGAGATTCCCATCCGAGTTTATGTAAGAGGTCAGTTACACTAACAAGACTATCGTAACGACCTTTCACGTACCTGGCAGCTCTTCTTTGCACGCGTTCTAACTCTGTTATTAAGCCTTTTTCATGAGGGTCCCAAACACTGGCAGCGTATTCCAAATGTGGTCTAACGAGGGAAAAGTAGCTAATTTCTCTCACTTTGTCGTCGCACTTTCCTAATATTCTTTTAACAAAACCCATTTTACGATTAGCTTGACCGGTTATTTCTCGAATATGTTTATTCCACGATAGATCATTATTGAGTCTAACCCCTAGATATTTCACAGATTCAACTGCCTTTAACTGCGTGCCCCGAATGACATAGTTACGCTGTAGGGAGTTATTCTTTTTCCAGAAATTCATTACGACGCATTTTTCCAAATTTAATTCTAACTGCCAAGCATCGCACCAAGCTTGGATAGCAGCAAGGTCATTCGTTAGTTCATCTATATCTTTGCTGGAACGAATTTCTCTGTAAACTACAGCGTCGTCTGCAAATAATCGTAACTTACTCTGCACTACTTCGCCAATGTCGTTTATATAAAGAAGGAATAGGAGTGGGCCGATGACACTACCCTGAGGAACGCCAGAAGTCACTCTAACCTCATTGGAGACTGCACCGTCTAATACTACTCTTTGGACGCGGTCGCTCAAAGGCTACACTACAAGTCATGCAATCTATTTACGCGTTCTATTGCTGCCGTTATAATCTCTTATTGATCGTGGAAAAAATGACATTCGGAATCTGTCTGTTCTGCAATCTATCTCTCTTATTTTATTTATATGATCTGATCTTCCGTACGTTCTTACTTTCCACGATCTTAACCTTGGGTCTGGCAGAGCGAGCGAAGGTGATGTGGGAAGAAGTGACGAAAATGGAATGAATGGCTTCCTGGTTCACTGAGGGTAGTTGAACCTCATTTGCGACACTGCGTTGGAAGGTAAAGGTGGGCAGGGGAGGAGAAGAGATAACAGGAGTGGAGTGGAGGGGGGGGACGACAATGGGTGGGATGAGGCGTGGGAGAGAACGAGAGAGAGAGAGAGCGGAGTTGCCAAGTTCAAACGGACATCAAAAGCAACAAATCTATCTAATACGTTCGCTTTCTCGTTGGCCTTGCCACGAATTTGGCGCTCCGATGATATTCCCGCTAAGTTAAGTTCAATGAAGTTCTTGTTGTACAGAGCAATTTCTCCTACATCTACATCTACACAATACCCTGCGAGCCACCTCTAGGGTGTTTGGCAGGGGGTGATCAATCACCAGCATGCAGCATGCATTTGGACTCCCACATGCACACCACACCGTCCAAAAAACGTCCCGTATAATAACAAACTATACTACTATATGCTGTTAGAAATAGAATATAAAATAGAAATTCAGAAACATGCATTAAGTTTTACATAGGTTAGTAGGCTACACTACAAGTCATACAATCTATTTACGAGTTCTATTGCTGCCGTTATAATCTCTTATCGATCGTGGAAAAAATGACATTCGGAATCTGTCTGTTCTGCAATCTATCTCTCTTATTTTATTTATATGATCTGATCTTCCGTAGTACGTTGGCGTCCGCAAGATATGGTTAACTTCGTCAGAAAAGACACTGCTCTTGAATTTATCTAAAAGGTTTAGTCTATTTTTCAATCTACGGTCCGACAGAGATTCCCATCCGAGTTTATTTAAGAGGTCAGTTACACTAACAAGACTATCGTAACGACCTTTCACATACCTGGCAGCTCTTCTTTGCACGCGTTCTAACTCTGTTATTAAGCCTTTTTCATGAGGGTCCCAAACACTGGCAGCGTATTCCAGATGTGGCCTAACGAGGGAAAAGTAGCTAATTTCTCTCACTTTGTCGTCGCACTTTCCTAATATTCTTTTAACAAAACCCATTTTACGATTAGCTTGACCGGTTATTTCTCGAATATGTTTATTCCTACTTTGTAATCGTTTGTATTTAGTTTATTTTTTTTATTCCGTTGTGTTTATTTTTTTTTTTCTTAACGTATTGTTGAAGTTGTTGATTGATGTCTTCCTTTAAGAAGGACGTTCTCCATCTTGTTTCTGATTAAGTATTATTAAAATTGATCAACTTGAATATCCTGTCGTCTTAATAAACCTAAAAAAATCAAGAGTTCTTCATATATTTATAACCTGCCTCGTATAATCCACATTAATTGCCTAATTTGCGACGATCCAAAACTCCGTAGAGCGAGAATCGGTCCTGGGGACTATTTTTCATAGCAAAAATCGTCTCTTAAGCCCATCATACACGGACAAGAAAAGACAAATCTTCAATATGCAACTTTTCATGAAATCGGTCGTGAAAACAGCATGAACCATCGGGAGGACAAACAACGTAAGCATTGACCTGACCTTCCCATACGGATTAATTAACACAGAAATAGTGCATCAGTTAATAAATTTAAAAGTTCCCCGATTGATAACACGCCACGGCCAATGGCATGGCCAGATGGAAACTCAGGGGTGAGAGGGAAGGGGCGGAAAATCTCTGTCCACGTAATTATTGGCCGTTCCAATCAGGCTGTTTTCGCTCGTCGCGAGACAAACAAACACAGCGACCGCCTGATGGCATCAGCGCCGCGCCGCATGCCGAAGTCGGGAGAGGCACCGCGCTCAAGTCTCCAAAGGATTACCGCGCTCGTCCTAATTTCCTCGACTCTGGCCACGACTTGCACGGGCGAAGGGGGAGGTAGGGCAACTCTAAATAAACGTAAGGAAGGTGCGCGTGCACCACATAAAGCTGAATTCAAATCGAAAATCACTACTTCAGGATTATTATCCTGGAAAATGGAATACTTATGAATACACCAAGCGGAAAACTGAATGGTAAAGGCCTTTAAAATTGTAGAATCCCATTTTAAAGAAGGAAAATTAAAACTTTGCTTCCCACAAATTAACTTCTATTGTCGACTACTTTCGATACACTGATGTGGACCACTTTTCTTGATGATGATAGAGGTATCTTAACTACTCGACAGTAAAGTTTAATTTGTGGGAAGCATTTTATTTTCCCTCCTTCAACGGAACAAGGTTAAGTATACATCATATTTTGCAATAGATTTCGTGAAAATCACGATACCTCTCCTCCGTAATGAGCATCAAATTTAATTGAATTAAAATTATCAATCGTAATAAATAAAATGGAAGCTAAAGATATTGTCGTATTCAGATATTTATACCCAGAAGACCTATTACGCGTTGGATAAATTATTACCACACCGTGCAAGCCCAAGGCCAAGACAAGAAATACTTCTGAGACGATTGCTGTAAATTGTTAATCTATTACAAATGTCTCTCCAGTAAAAATTGGTACTCCCATTACAACGAGAGGATTTTTCGTGAGGCTGCAATCTACACTCATAAATCATTTGAAACGAGAAAAAAATCGCGAATATCTCCATTTGAGATGCTGAGTGGTTAACCAGTGCTGCGTGACGTTTCTTAAGACCCAAAGAAAGAGCGGACCACACAGAAAGCGGAAAGCCCAATTGATGTAAGCGGGGCCTTCCGGTTTGGCCTCGTGTTGAGAGAAATAATGGCTACAAAGAACATCATTTGATGCGATCAGAATGAGACTCTTCAAACGTCAGCTCCACGAGATGTTTAAAGAAAGGAAAAAAGGGAAATTCTCTCTTTATCATCGAAGGTGACCTTTTACTTTGCGGATTCAATTATAAGGACCACAAAAATGGTGAGGGCATAGCAACCACTCGAGATGCACGATGACATTAAAGAAGGCCTCGGCAAAAAATGAAAGTTAACTTTTTTCAGACTCGAATAATTATAATAGTACGGCTTCTAGAATTTAGTTATTTAGTTTATCGTGGGCAAACATAACTAGTGCGACGAATGCGATAATGAGGAAGGAAATAAATCTCCTTTAAAATCCAAATGAATTTCAGAAGGATGATCTACCTGACATTTACACATAATTATCATTCGAAAAATACCCTGAGGACAAACGTTAATGGCTTATGGTTCAATTTCAGCATGTTCAATCCGTTTCTCTCTAAAAATGTCACAGCTGTTTCAATTTCACTCAAAATATTCAATGTTTCCTTAATTTATTCCTCTCAATCAATCCGAATTTCAGCGTGTTTTGCAAGTTGTAAAAATTTCCGAGAATAGAAACGAAATCAGCTCTTCTAAACTTAAGAACAGAAGAGGATATTAGGCGTTGCGATTTCGGCGGAAAATAAACGAGGAGGCGCAAGGCATGATTGAAGAGAAGAGGCAGATAAAGCCAGTTGAAGACTACAAGCCCCCACACGTCATATCCGTCGAATTTCATTCGATACACTGGGCTTAAGGCCGCTACACACGGTGAACGATCATGCTGAATGATCACGTGATCATTCACAGAATCATGCGAGCAAAATAGAACATGTTCTAATTTTCACTGAATGATCATGCGCATTGTTTCGCGAATTGTTCCGTCATACACGGTTAATGATCATGCTGAATGATCATGCGAATGAAATCATTCGCCGTGTATAGCGGCGTTTACCGGGCATCAAAGCGGCTTTAATATTTTAAATAATAGGAAAAAAATAAACTACGTCATTATTACTCCAAAGAACCGACACAGTATGGAGCTTTGAATATATTAAGGAAGTAACTCTAGGTAGGTATGAAGAATAACTAGTGTTATTACTATATTTATCTTAAAATAGGTTATGCTCAGAAATAAACATAACGATAAAAAGCATTTGAAAATACATAGCATATTTATAAGTTAAATGATATTGAAATAAAGATATTGAAATCAAAAGATAGGTACCATCTCCCGTAAATTTTCTGTAATAAAATAAGGCAGGACATTTTTCACGATTGAAGCACAGTTTTTTTTTAATTGCAGACAGGATTTGGTAATACACTATACATTTTAGGCCCTTCGAATAAGAGACATCGTTTATAAAACTTAAAGATAGGTTTAGGAAGAGAAATACTTTATTTAAAACAGATCCCATGCTTACGAGATGCGAAACAATTGAAAATTTTGGTATTTTCATAGCCAGCCAACATATGAATCAGTCCTAACCAATGGATTATTTCTATTTACATTGCAATTCGAACATTTTAACGCTTTTCTCAAACGAGGAACAGTGATAGATTCCTCATTCGAATGTTTTCCATGAAAGTAAGCGCTAAAATGCTAAGTTAGCAAACTCCCGCTCGTCGGCATTAGCATATATATTAAATACCTACACATTCGCAATTTGGTAGTCGTTACATATTCACCTCCATCCCCAGATTCAAAATGAGATATCAATTTATCCGAGGCCAACGAAAGAGAAGATAAATCGAAACCTAATATAACACTAAGGTTCAATAGAAGCAATCTTCGAGACTTTTTATAAACTAAATAATTAAAATCATTAAATTATACTAATTTTTAAATTTTTTCTCAGCTACAACAGGTATCTGTATAACGTCGTGATATGCCAAATCGTAGATAGACTAAAAATGACTTTTTATACGAATCGACGTGCTTGAGTCAAATTCTTATGCCTGCCTTCCCTTCTGACTTGTCCAGGCGTCTACCAAATCGATCCACGATCCGTGTGACAGAGGCGTTCACAAATCCATTATATGACTAGGTCAGCGAAAAGAAAACAAGCCGAACAAAAACTCACAACCAGCTAATAACACGACTACTGTCTTGAGATAAGTCTGCATCCATTAAATAGATTCACAACACCGTAATAGACAAGCAATGACGATTATTTCAGTCGCTTTTCCCACTTTGAGGTGGAAAAATTAAAGAAATGCCTATCATAAAGAGAAACCCATTCTCATCCTAAAATGCAATCACATACAACTCTTCACTGTTTTCGCCGGGAACACGTAAGTACACAAAGTGGATGAATGTAAACGCCTATGCCCGAATAAATAATTTTAAAAGAGACAGGATATACTTTCTATACCCATTTGCTACGAGGAAGGGAAATAAATAATGTTGGCGTCAAATGAGCTCGTCCAGGACATCCAGACGCCAGCTTGTCTCCCTACGATAATCCCAAGCACCGCGTAAATAACTACACCATGTAAAAGATAAACTGAAAAATAATATCACCGTTAGGTATTGTGCCCATATAATAGCTGACACTAATGAATTCATTTATCTCTACAATGTGGAATCTTTTAACGTAAAAACAATGACAATATCCTATTTAACACATGAGAGAGAGTCTCATAAGACGACAAAGACTTCGTTAGAAAACATATCGCTTTTAGAATCGAAGATTGTTTATAGCTAACCGGCGTGGCGGCTTGTTAGAAGCAACCCTAGTTTGTTCAAAAACATTGAAACACCAATTACATTCGCCGCAATTCCCACATAGAGCTGTATAATCTAACAAATCCTAAGTTCTTCCCCAAAAAATATTCATGGGCCATAGACAGTTGTTTCAGGATTCCTCTGGTGGAATTCTAACATCTATTTAAACTAAAATTTATCGGAAATATTTCAAAAATACTCGATACAAAACACACTTGAAGAAAATTTAACTTGGAAAAAAAATTAATTTGCCCAAATTTCAGTATTCCACCAGGTTCTCTCTGTATAAACACTCCACATTCGTAATCATGGCAATCATGGCAATCCGGGTAGAATTTTGTCTGAAATTGTCAATCAAGTGCCGTGTTGAGTACTTAAATATTTACAATAAATGGATAAGTTTTCTTGACTTACACATAATTAATTAGTAATAATAAATTTTTAGACCTACACCTCAAGAAATTATCTGATCATCTAATATTTGCTTCAGTCACAAGAGCTTAGAGTTCTGAATACTACCAAAGTGCACTTCCTTCGACATTTGAGGAAAATTTCCGCTAACTTTAAATTTACTAATATTTCATGTATGATGATTAGGCGTATACCACCTTCGATTTTCCCATCCGCGTCGCACATTGACGAGGTGAATGCAATCAGTGGCGGATCCAGGATAGGGACAAGGGGGTGGGGAGCGAGGTGGGAGGCCGGGGGGGGGGGGCTCTAAGCAGCAATGAGAGTTCGGGAGATTACGAAAATTTGGATAATCTAGAGGCTTGTGACAACACTTTAAGGATTTTCTCATTCCTAATTTTCCAAGGATTAAGATTTTAAAACAAACTAGTCCCTATAATGCATTTCATTTTTTGTCCCGAGTTTATTATTATTATTATTTGTTCTTTAATTTTCTTCAGTTTTCACTGAGTAGCTTTAGTGTTAAGAGCACGGGTTCTCACCAAGGTAACTCTTTACTGTTGAATTGGGTTGAGAAATTTTCTCGTGATATGACAGGTTGAAATTATTACAGCCTTTTGCAGTTTGATGTATGTATTTGGATGGAGGTTGAGTATTTTGAAACTATTTTGTATATGTTTTGGAATGATACCGGTAGCTGAGATGACAATTGGAGCTATATAAACCTGTTCCATATTCCATATTCTTTATGAAAATGAAAAAGTAGGAGCAATTTCCACAATTTTACATTTATTAATACGACCGGTTTCGCTTTTCAGCATCATCAGTGATGCTGAAAAGCGAAACCGGTCGTATTAATAAATGTAAAATTGTGGAAATTGCTCCTGCTTTTTCATTTTCATTATGTCACGTTTCCACTCCATCTCGCCTGAAACCTCAGACTATATCCATATTCTTTTTATTTCTATTGCCAATTCTTGGTACTTGTTAATTTTTCCTGTAATTGTCTTTTCGATGTAATGCGAGAGTGGCACGGCAATATCAACTATGTAGCAAGTTCTATATTTCTTGTCAATCAACACTATATCTGGTCTATTATTAACTATAGTTTTATCTGTTTGTATAGGCAGATCGTAATAGATTTTAAATGCGCCGTTTTCAAGCACTGTTTCAGGGTGGTACACATAATATGGGGTCTTAGTATCTATTAACTTGTGTTGGTAGGTCAGTTTTTGGTGGATAATTTTTGCAACTTGATTATGTCTACTTAAATATTCTGTATTAGCTAGCATCTTACAGCCAGATATAATGTGCTGGATTGTTTCAGGTACTTGAAAACACCTTCTACATTTGTCATCTGTTATGCTTTTATCACCAAGGATGTACTTTGCATAATTTTTAGTGCGGATAACCTGGTCTTGTATTGCAAGCATGAACCCTTCGGTTTCTCCATAAAGTTCACCCAATGATAACCATTTGTTTGATGAGATTTTATCAACATATGGTTGATTGAGGTCATTGATGTGTCGTCCATGTAATTCCTTCTGGGCCCATACTTCTACCTTTCTATTTAATAGAACAGCTCCTGTATTGGTTGCTTCATCGGTCGTGCCATTTTTTAGATTTAATGGTGTTAATTTGTTGTCGGCATATACTATTGATTTGTGAAGCATCGAACTGTTTGATTTATCGTAGAAGAAATGTTTTAGTCCATGAATTTGGTTTTTGAGGAGCTGTTGTAAATCTATTAACCCTCTACCTCCCATATAGCGGGGTAGCGTTAGCCTTTCTATTGCAGCCTTTGGGTGATGTAAATTAAATTTTGTGAATGATGTACGTATTGATCTTTCTATGCCTGCTATTTCGGTTTTGGTCCAGTCAATCACTCCAAATGTATACGTCAACACAGGTACCGCAAACGTATTGATGGCTTTGATTACATTTCGTGCATTTAATTCTGTTTTAAGGATGGATGTTAGTCTTTTATGGAATTCAGTTGTTAATTCCTTCTTGATCTGTTTATGTTGTATTGATTTTGCTTGCAGGAATCCAAGGTATTTGTAGTTTTCATTTGCTTCCATAGATATTATTGACTCGTCATCTGTAACATTGAAGTTACCATGCTTGATTTTCCCTTTTTCTATGTGAAGCAATCTGCATTTATCCAATCCGAATTGCATGTTTATATCAGCGGAGAACCTACTTGTGACATCCAAAAGGTACTTGAGCTGTATTTCATTTGAGGCATAGATTTTAATATCGTCCATATATAGAAGGTGAGACAAAGTAAAACTGGTGTTTGTACTATTTTTTATTTTGTATCCATATTTAGTGCTATTGAGGGCATTTGATAATGGGTTCAACGCCAGACAAAACCAAAGTGGACTCAAAGAGTCTCCTTGGAATAAACCCCGTTGTATGTCAATGGTTGGTGTTATAAAGCCTTTACCCGATATATTGAGCATTAGGGATGTTTTCCACTTTGCCATAGTTGCTTCTAAAAACTTAATGATGGTGCCGTGGATTTTGTATGTAGTCAGAACTTTTAAGAGCCAATTATGTGGGACACTGTCAAACGCCTTACGGTAGTCAATATAAGCAACATGAAGGTTTCTGTTATTTTTGCGTGATTGTTGTAATACTACAGAATCAATTGTCAATTGCTTCTTGCATCCCATATGGAACTTTCGGCATCCTTTTTGCTCTTCTGCAAGTATATTATTCTGTTCAATATGGCTATATATTTTATTTGTAATACAAGTAATTATTATTATTATTACAGTATTCTACCGATTAAGGTAGGTTTCCATGGAGTACTAAAGAAGTGATCTGGGAGCCTCCCTTTCCTTCCAGCGCTACCTTCTTCAATTCACTGTAAGGCCTAATCCCTTTCAATCTATCTAAATATCCTATTCTTTTCCTTCCCCTCCCTGGTTTCCCTAACATTCCATACATTTTGTCTCCTCCGCACCTCATCTAAAAGTTGCCTCTCCTCGCTAACCATGTCCAGCACTTCGTCGTTCCTTTTCCTCTCCGTCCATTTCACCCTCTCCATTCTTCTCCATACCCACATCTCGAATGCCTCCAATCTTCTCTCGACTTCTTTCCTCAGTGTCCACGTTTCCGCACCGTAGAGCGCTACACTCCAGATCAAACTCTTCACTAACCTTTTCTTTAAACTCTTACATAACGATCCTCTCAGAAGCTCCTTCCTGTTCATGAACGCCTCCTTTATAGGCCCAAAGAAAACTCTCCTCTCCGGCATATATTCGACAAATGAACAAAATTACCATTTTATCTAGTGTAAATAGGATAATCCAATAAGGGGGGGGGTATAGCCCCTCTCTGTCTCCGCCACTGAATGCAATCGCACGGGTCCGAAAAAAGAATGTTGGAAGGAGAGCAGGCAACGCGAAGCCCACTCTCGTTGTTCAGGGAAAGGGAAGACTTTCTGCGCGTGGTGAATGAGAGAGAGGCCCTGTCTGTGCTTCGTGGGGCGAGTGGCGCTGTCATGGTTACCACTCCCCCCCCCCCCTCCACATCCAACGCAACACTCACATCAGTGGCAGCCGCAAATCTCATAATCCGGACGCCGTAATCCAGTGCACACCCCAATCCTTGACCCAGCACCACGCCACTAACCCTCCCTCTTCTCTGCACTCCACAAGTTCAACCCAAACCCACCCCCCCCCCCCCCGACACGCGCTTCCACTCCACGAGTGATGCCGACTCAGAAACTGCCGAGCTCTCACAAACGACTAGGACGCTTCAGAGACAAGAATATTCTATTTATGTTCATTTTATTCCCCGCCATTGTATTCGCTATTCATATCTAGCAATATAACATAATCTAACACCATCATAATGAGTAGACCACCCGAAGATTGGTTCGCCTAAACACTCCAATCAGCTAACCACATCATATTTAGGTATCTCTCCTACTTTACAATCCTAATAACATAGGTGAAATGACGTCAAAAACGGACAATTAACATAGTATACAACCATGTAACCAATCTGGTACCATCTTTTTCCTTCCTTCACGTAACCTTGTCTTTCGGCAATTGTGTTTATCAGTCTATCATGTCTCATGATGTTACTGATTAAGTTTAAAAACAGATCAATTACCCTACCAAACACCATATTATATCTCAGGGTACTATGTGGAAGTAGAACTATTCCAAATTTTATTCATTGTTCACAGCTCATATTCAAAGACCATGCTTCAATTCCTAGGACTTTGCGGGGAAGGTAGAAAACACTCAAAATACTTTCATTGGTCCAAGCCAAATTTCTCGAAACGTATTCACTAATTACATTGCTAAAATATTTTCCACCACTTTTGAATGCAGAACAAAATATTCTCGCTATAGAAATACCAGGGCAGTACATATTTTCAGAATTTCAATATTTTTTCAAAATTTCAGAATTCAACTCGGATTGCGAAGAAAAAGAATTGTTTTTAAGCCGCCATTATTACCATTTCTGCGGGAATTAATAACATTGCAATGTAAAATGAGTAAATCTGCACGCACCGGGGACCAAACAAAAAATGGGAGTGACTAGTTTCAAGCAAACATACGGAGTGATTTTGAATGAAATATTTCACATTTCCACATGTTTTTACGCGAAAGGAAAGCCATTGAGAAATTAAACATTCATTACATCATTTGGAGCCATTATTTTAGCGGGACATTACGTATAGGACCTGTCAACCCAGAAAATTTATGGCTCTCTACGAGGTATTTTTTCTATTTAAAATAAACACAGATGTCACTGAAAGAGCGTCAATTTATGCATTAAAATAATTTAATCCTGATCCTTTAATTTAAAAACAAAATAATGCTAAACATCACGAGTGTTAGAGAAATCAAATTGATCAAAATGTGAATGAATAGGCAGGAAAATAGTACGTAGATATACAAGTCCAAAACACTATGTAATTGTGAAATTGAAAGGGAGGACCAGGCATTGAGATGAAAATGATATTCCAAAAGGCTATTTTTCAGCAAAAAGTCATGGTCGACGACAAATCACTTGAGTGACGAGGACTGCGATACAAATTTACGAGTCGCAAACATGGATTTGTTTTTTTAATTTTTTATTTTAAAGATAGAGAACCACATACAGCATACAGTCGCCATTTTATAATGGCCAGGTAACTATACATAAATTAGAGGACTAAAAAGCGGAAACAAGATATAATTTTACAAAAAATGTCAATAAGAATCTGCAGGTGCAAGCTATCTCGGTGACAGATAGGATGGGGAAAGGCTTACACAGAATTTCAACGGAAGTTCAAAGGGGTCGATGTGTGGAGGGAGTGAGTTCAACACAGAGGTAATGCGGTAGAAAAACGAACGTTTAGTGAGTGGAAGTCTAGGAATGGGCATGTGGATCAGGGGATGAGGGCGGGGTGGAGCGGGGAACTGAGAATCTTATAAATAAGTTTTAAATCAGCTGTGATCTTTTTTTCCTCCGGCACGATTGAGCAAGAGCTAACATTGAATTACTATGAAATTTCACGCACCGCATTGAAGCAGAAAATGAAGAAAAATCATAGAGCTATACGAGTGTGGGGTACAAAATTTAGAATTTTTGGCAGTTAATAGAGCATATTTAAAAAAAACGTGTTTTTTTGCACCTGGCGCCACCTTTCATTGGGAAAAATCATTTCTGCAATAGTAGGGACATGATGGGAGAGTGGATTGCTCCCTCTGTAAGGAAAAAAGAAAGATTTGTCTATCTTGCTTTCATTTACATTACAAAAATATGCTGGCAATTTTGGGAGACAACATACAAAGGCAAAAAATAACCCGCTATTTTACCCATTGCTTACACTCTCTGGAGTGGAGCAAAAAGTAAATAGACTAATTAATCTATATTATAGAATCTCTACGCTACGGCCCGATGGATTTCACTCCACCTAACGGTCACAGAGTATCCGAGATGTAACAGATGTGCATAAGCGTCGAGAACGCAGTACCAAGGAACGAGTGAGTGTACTGTACACCAGTTTTACACTCTGCGATTCCATCCTAATTAGATTCTCCGCAATTCTCAAAAGTCAAAAACACCTTAGACCAGGATACGAATGGAAGTGGCGAGAGATATGTACCTACCCACCCGATGACGAAACTAAAAAAAAAGCTGTAGGAGCGAAAATAAATAATCTACCTCCCGTTGCCCTGACAACGTCTATTCGTCCAATGCAGGTAATACCTTAATTGGAAGCTAAATAACGTCCGTCCTTAATGAGGTCGCCACTTCCTTCCTAAATAAGAGCCCTCCGACCGAATTGAGAACCGTTTGTTTATTATTTCATTAATGCGAGACGGCATCAAAGTTTTTTTACCGGGCCCCTAGCAGTGCTGCATCGAAAAAAATAAAGTCATGAGAAGAAATGCGAAGATGAAGCAGAAAAAAAATCTCGCATCAATTGAGATGCCGAGGAACGGTTGGAAAAGATGGGATTGAGAATTTTAAATTTAAATTGGCAGTGCGGAGACGTGTTTGGCTCGTTAGGATGCTTCAATGAAGAAAAAAGAGAAGGGAGAAGTTGAAACTTTCGTCCGTACCTCCACTTCCTCCATTACTGCAATATAACTTCAATCAATAGGGCATGCGAGGAAGTGAACGAGGTGAAATTCTAATGACGCCGTTTTCCGTATATGCCCACTTTTAAACCGGACTGAGAGCACGTGAATTATTTATATTCTGGATAATTAGATACAGAATTTTCGTAAGAAAATCCCATCAGATGTATAAAAGCGTTATAATTCCTATATTCATAACACGGTATAACACGTCTAAGTAAGTCATAGGGGAAACGGTTCCAAATTCTCGCACTATAAGGAGATCATTATTAGTGAGGTCAGAGTTGATCGTAGAAATTGAATCTCTTTCCATTAGTTTTAGCAGAGTCAACCTATATCGACCATTTAAGGGCACTTGTGGTTGTTGTATGCATCAAATCTCACTGTACTTATGGTATATGCAGCGGATTAAAATACATTACGATCTTATACGCACGTCGATTCCCAAGATTAAGAAAAGGACGCCAAAGAAAACTGTTCGCAAACACAAATAATGCAACGGCATGTATGTATTTGTAAAATACATAGGAGTAAGTTCTCCACAGGATTACTACCGGGTCAGGAAATTTAAGCTCCGTTGTTTCATTTCCAGACTCTGAAACAGTCTTCGAAGATGCGCATGATTTTCCATGAATGACGATTAAAGTTGAAGGTCATGCAATATTTTGGATGACGATCGATGGTATAATAGTTTGTTAAACATTCATTTCTGAACTGATGCCTCGCACGAAATACAGCGTAAAATGGTCCACACGCCAATATGTGCTAAACGTTGACTTATTCAAGCTTGGAATAGCTTTGTCTCCTACATTTTTGCAGAAGAAAATAAGGTTTGTATAAAGGCGTTCGTTCCTTTAATTTGAGCACTAGAGGGTGAAAAAAACATCGACTAGCATGGGGTTATACATACGATTTCGAAGGGGATGGAGGATCACATGGCAGCTGACTTATTAGCAGTGACATACGAAAAAAGGAAGCTCACTCATCATTACGTGGTTTTGAAGATGGGGGATTAAAACTAGATACGAAGAAGGAAAGCAAAATTCAGGCTGGCCTCGAATAACGGTAATTTTCCCATTATCTCGCTAATTAAGAGAGTGTAATTTGAGAGATTGTGACTTTCGATATCAAATTAAAGCCACCTGTATTTTGCATATTTTGTAAAAATATTTTGAAAATATTGGAGACTCTCTTATTATTTATAAATACTCACTTACTTTCTCTATTTATAATAATGCAAATAAAAGTTTCTAATTAAACTGCTCTTCAGTCTTACCTTAAACTGTATCCAAGTATGCAATAATTGGTTATCGTAATATTTTGAGAAGATTTCTGTCTCAATTTTCCATTAATGGAGAAGAAGATTGTACTCACAGGTTTAAATGCTCAAACTGTAAACAGATATTAAGTGAAGATTGTCATGAATTGAAAATGAGTTCGACGCAATGGATAGCACTTTTAAGCTTTTTTTACAAATAGTACAAAGTTGCTTTAGATAAATTTTTATGATTTAGTGAATACTGATTAGTTGATACCAGTATTATTTTTAAAATGTATCCTCCAAATCGGGAATTTAATATTACTCTCAGGAATGGCGATGGGTAGTAATAAATAGGAAATGAAGAATTATATCTAATAGCTTCCACTAGTCACGCACATCGTCATATAAAATGACACTAAGCGATGCCAACACCGCACTTAAAATGAAAACCAGGTTATCATAAGACGAGCCTAAATATCACGTTAACTAACATTTCAAGCTAAATAAGGAAAACGAAACGGGAATGAACTTCTCAGAATCAGAAGCAAGAATCAGTATTTGGTCAATATTGGAGGAATCAACAGGAAGTAAGCGGAACTGAATCCCAAATATTTAGAGCAAACGAATATGACTTGCAGGTAGGGAACTGCACTGCGGGACTGAACTAAAACCAACACGGCTCCAAAATACCCTGCCACTTGAGGCATTCATACCATTGGATCATAAAAAACCGTCACAGTAAGTATCTATGCTCACTTTCGTAGACGAGCTCACTTAATGTGGTACAAAAAAAGCCAAAAACACGTATCTTGGAGTCGAAAATTTTATAAATTAAAATTACACATTTCTAGATAGTTACTCATTTGGCTAAAGAGCATTTAAAAATAACAGGGTCTTTGTTTAGCGTCAGATGGTTGACATCTCAGGATCTGTATTCCATGCATAGAGCAAATATATAGAAGTAAGCATCATGGTGAATTATTGAGACGAGGAAAGGAGTATTTCAAACATATTGATATGCTTTAAGAGAACAAGAAGCAATAATTTCGGTAAGATTTGAAATCAGTTAATAAAATGCATACCTTTTAAGCCATACATCAGGACGACCGATCATTGAGGCTGTATTAGGTAATGAATTGTTGAACGATTCAGGAACTAGCTCGAAGTTCTGCGTTACCAAACATAGAGGTATTTACCTGCAATAGAAAAATAAAGATGCATTAGAAAGTCAATTCCAGCCTTAGTAAATTGCTGAAAATAATAAGAGACGGCATGGCAAAATTATTTCGGGAAAAAATCAGTTTTATTCAACATATGATTCTGATATTTTAATGCACTGAAAATAATACTAGGCACAATATCACTTCCCAAGAATTGACATGTTTAATGAATTGCTTCCAGAATGTACAGGTTGTTGTGAGGCATCATGGAAAAAGGAACCGCAAGCGCTTGTAGCAAGTGCTAATGGTATGCTATTAAAGATTTAGCGATAATGGGAGAGAATTTTGTTGAGAGTGAACACAAGCTTCACCGGAACCTTACGGTCAGAAGTCGAACTCCAATTCATATACATACAGCCAATAAGCCAACTAAATCCTCGTCATAATCATCATCATCATAATTAAGTCCACAATTGTGAGATTGGTTTCACACAGCTCTCCATTCCTCTCTCCTATTCGATAGCGTATTTCTTCTCTTTTACATCTTTCATAACCTGTGCAATGTAGCTCATTCGGGGCCGTCCCTTGCCCTTCTTCCCTCCCACCTGTCCTTATACGATAGTCTTCATCAGGCAATAATGCCTCATAATGTGGCCAACTAAGTTGTTCCGTCTTCTTCCTAAGGTTTTACAAAAGACTTCTCTACTCTCCCACATTTCTTAGAACCATCTACTACTTACTCAGTCGATCCATTTTATCTTAACCATAATTCGGTCACACCAAATTTTCCATTCTTCCACTCTTTACTTCTCTGCTTCCGAAATGAGAAATTTTAGTGACATGAAATGATCCATTTAAAATTCCTCTTCCATTTCCTGCTTTAATGGACACTTGGTGGAAGGAATAGGAAATTAGCAGTGTATAACAGTAGAATAATAAGAAGAGTTATTCACAATAGACAGCGAGAGATTCAAGCATGTTTTGCAGGAGCTCAATTTGTAAGATAAACGCGCGTTGACCACGGAAGTATTAGTGTCTTTTAGAATCCGTTTGACAATATCTCTCACTTATTATTACTTCTGACTTCAGTCTTTACAGTATAATAAAACTGCTCCATTAAGGAAAATGATTCTATGCAAGGTTTACTGAGAAATGAAACTTTGTAAAAATTACTTAAGAAATTATGCAAGTCCATGCTCAATAATAACAAGTGAACCTTATTTAGGGCATTTCATATCCCTTCATTGTTCATATCGCTTTCATCTCATTGTTTCTGTTGGGCAGGAAAATATGATGGAACTCTAAAATTATATGGTACCCATGTATCACACAGAGTGTCTGCGACTGTTTTCAATTGCCATAGCTCAATTCATGTTCTCTTGAAGCGTGGATTACGAGTCTATACAGGTTTGCTGCAATCGAGGGGAAAAGATTTTCTCCGTGCTAGACTCAAGAGGGCATCTAACGCCCGGGCAATAAAAAACGAATCGAGGCCTTAGGAACGAAAAGGAAGGTCGAAGGAATCCTTGGGGAGGCTGCGGACGGAGTCTGAAGAGGAATAAAAATTAAAGAAAAAAAAAGAAAGTCGACTTTGAAAAGTTAAATCGAGAAAAGAAAACGCACCTACACACACTTTCGCTATCTTTTAATCCCTTTTAAAAACCTTTAGGAATGCGACGAAAGGAAAGAAGAAGTCCTCATGTTCAATTCTCCAGGCGTAAGGGAAAAAAATAGAATCTCGGGAATATAAAGTTTTTGGGCGCGAATCTTATTAACTCCGTGGATATTTCGGACGGAGTTTGGTCTCGAGAAAAACGAGGATTTTTCGAGAGGGAACAACGCTTGAACTTCGAATGACGCTGTGATATTCTGTGTTCACTCAGAAGCAAACGTCTGATGTGCTTTCTCGTGAATTCGATGGCATCCCAACGATAAAATTATAGAATGCACCGCACATACCACAGAGAAATTGATAAATAGCTGTCGGGTGTGAAGCCGCGTCGGGCAGTCCATTATTGCCGATGTTTCGATTGCCGAGTCTTCCATCGTCCTGAGGACTAATGCCATATTAATATCCCCGTATTTAAATGCGTCGTCATATTCATGCAAACCCGAAGAAGATGGACGACTCGATTATTGAAACATTAGAAACAATGGAGGGATTGATCTAGCAACAAACCCGACAACTATTTATCAACACCGAGAAAGCTTCAGCTGTTTCTACAACTATGAGAAAATACTTATATTGGTATGTAATGCATGCTGAATACATTCGACAACCATAGACCGATATTTACAGTGATAAAGGAATTCTTTTATTTTATTGGATAAAACGTCAAGATTATAAGCAGTGAAAGTAGAACAATCGTCAGTTTAAAGTCAATTTTTCCTCGAATTTAACGCTAAAATTAACAATTTCTCGCGATGACATCACACATTCACCTATACCTTGGAATATAATGAAAATATTGGCGCGCTATGACCAAGTTTAAGTGACGGATTAAGGAAACCGTAATGGCTTGCAGCGACACTTTTCGGCATTCTAATTTAGCCCCATTCAGATGGCTCGGGGTTCCATTTAACAGTTTAGGCGCAATGTTGGTCAATCTGTTGATCATTGTACCATCAGTTTCCCCACCCCTCCCATCCATTCCTTACCCCTTCCACATATTCCATCCCCTCCCCTCTTCTCAGCACCCACGCACTCAAATGAGGACTGTAACAGCATCGCTTAGCTCGGAGCGGAAAGGTCAAGGGGTGCAGCTAATCATGGCAGATAAAATTCATAATTCATCCAGATAAAATTCATCCACAATTCCAGGTTTTACAGGGGAATTATACAAAATTCCAGGTTAATTTAACGTGATTACAGCGATAGATAAGAATTTTAACACACCAAACATTACTTCAATACTTATAAATAATATTATATTTATGAATTATTATACGTTCCTAAGGGAAGAAGACGAGAGAAGACTGGAGGCATTCGAGATGTGGGTATGGAGAAGAATGGAGAGGGTGAAATGGACGGAGGGGAAAAGGAACGACGAAGTGCTGGACATGGTGGGTGAGGAGAGGCAGCTTTTAGATATGATAGACAGGTATGAATGGAGTAAGTACTTAGCGGGGAGGGGATGATGAAAAAGGTGTTATAGGGTAGAATGTTAGAGAAACGAGGGAGGGGAAGGAAAAGAATAGGATTTTTAGATAGATTGAAAGGGAGTAGGCCTTACAGTGAATTGAAGAAGGTAGCGCTGGAAGGAAAGGGAGGCTCCCAGATCACTTCTTTAGTACTCCATGGAAACCTACCTTAATCGGTAGATTACTGTAATAATAATACGTTCCTAATTCTTTAAGACACACTTATTAATAGAATTTTTTTTACACTTAAATTATTAATGTCTCACCTGACATCTCAAGAGATTCGTCATCATTTAAAGAGTCGTACATGTAGATAGATATGTTTCCATAAATTGCAATTTAAAATGTAATCAATATACATTGTAAAGCATACATGTACATGAAATTGCCATGAATAAAAAAAGGTGTATAAACCTTGGGTAAGTAGGATGTGGAAGGAAATGAATGCGTGGATCATTCGCTTGGCCGTAGAGAAGATTGAGTTTGGGATGGAGGGCGATGAATTCCCCATCGAGACGGGCCCACTACTCCACCCGCATCCGCGGATTACGAAGGAGGAGATTGGTTTTAAATTCGGAGGAAAACGGAAGTTTTAATCGCTTCGGCCGCGAAAGGTCTTCGCTCTCTCTCCCCTTTTCCGTCATGAATTTTTCAAAGCTTCCCACGCACCAATGAATGGACGAATCAGTCAGGAATTCACCTGAGGTATCAGCCCACAAGACAAATGAACGCGAAGCACCCACGCAGCATCATCATGCACATACATGAAGCACCACCATTTCTATTTATTTATTTATTTATTTTACCTGGCCCAGATGAGGCCACAATCCGGCCCCCTCTTCCTCTGGACCAGGGCTCTCTTTATAAGGTTGCAGATACGGAAATGAAGGAATACAGTCATCAGTAAAAAAAATTGATATGATGGTAGATAATTTATATTATTATGTAGCTAAGCCACATTGCATTTTTTTCCAGCTGCCGGATCATCTTCGTCCTTGACCAGTCGCGTCTCTGGTCATCCGACAGGGCGCTAAATCAGCGGACAAAGGTGCATATAATAAATGATCCCGCAATTCGCGATGACCTATGGATTGGGACCAGAAATTTGTTTCCTCCACGTCGCGTGTTCCACGTGAGGTTATCGCTGAGCAGAGCCATGCTGTTGTGGATGAAGGATGGAACATTGAGCTTCCAAATTTTCCACCCGATTTGCAGCACTGCGAGTGTTCGACGCTCCATGATTTTCAGCCACACTTCCACAACATGTGCAGCACCCATGGAAACTTAGGGACAAATGCACAAGCGTTTCTCGTTTGATAATTTCATCGCCATAGTTTCCATGTTCCTCGAACTTTCCACATCAAATTATACACGGCGGATGAAAATTATTTCACGAAATTTCAACCCTGGATAGCTGAGACCAATTATTACAATTATTACAGTATTCTACCGATTAAGGTAGGTTTCCATGGAGTACTAAAGAAGTGATCTGGGAGCCCCCTTTCCTTCCAGCGCTACCTTCTTCAATTCACTGTAAGGCCTAATCCCTTTCAATCTTTCTAAAAATCCTATTCTTTTCCTTCCCTTCCCTCGCTTCCCTAACATTCTACCCTCTAACACCCTCTAACCTGCCAATAGTAACCTGTAAATAGCTGATGCCAATAGTAACCAAAATTGCTAATGACGCTTACGTCGAAAACGCACTATTTTTAAACTACAACAACTCAACTTCAAGTAAACAACTCGTGACTTCGAATTCTTTGCCTTCATTTGCCTTTGTCCAAAGCTTTTGGTAACAGGGCAAACTCGCGGCCAATCAGAGAGCTTGGCTAAAAGTTTCCGAAAGCATACGGTGTGTTTTCGACCTAAACATCATTAGTAATTTTAGTTTCTCAAGGCTTCGGCTGTGGAGGATTAAAATTTCGTGGCAATTTTTCTCCGCTCTGTACATAATATCACCTGTAAGAAGTAGTAGAATGTAAAAATATTTTCTAGTCAGTGAAAACAGGTTTTGCACCGATAAGCCTTGGATGTTGATTGACGTTAAATGTTACACAATACATTGAATCCATCACCCATTGATATCCATAAACAAATAACATCAGCTTCATAACTTGATGTCGGTATCATGAAAAAAATAGTGAAGCTGGAAAATATGAATAATTGTCACCATCAAATGCATTCGGCAGGTTAGTGTGTTGCTTGCTCGCATGGAGTATTTTGAAGGTTATCCCAGCGTGCCCACCCAACGTCGAACTCCCCCTTCAATGGGGAATTCCTCTGAAAATGGATGATTATGCGATAAAAAAATATCCTTTGCGCTGAAAATTACAATGAAAGCAGTTCTTCTCTAACTTGCGCATTATTCGTAAAATTACAATTTGAACATTGTCTTTGAATTTTGCGCTCCATACGACCCATCGCCATGTTGGCTGATCGTGACGTCAGAGTCCAGTAAACAACACGTTTACGTAATGCCAGTAGAGAGAAGACTATTTATCCGAGTTTTAGAAAAACCTAAGTATCTCTCTGTACAATTTATTTTTTTTTTATCAATTTCATCATCAGTCATGTGAAATATTTATCCAGAATAATTGACAGGTTTAAAGAATCTATGCGTAGTGGAAGATGCAGCACAGTCTTGACAAATAGTGCTTATTACTTTTTCATCATCCTTATCTACGGCGATTTCCACATTATTAGAAAATTACTAAATTAATCTACCTTCAGAATGTTCCCAGAATGCGTCTTTTCGAAGTCAACCATTGCGCAATACACGCACCGTCAAGCTATTAAACTATTCACAACTGTTTCCACACACCCTTTAAGTTATGAATCGGTATCATCGTAGATGTTTGTTATCGTCGTTACTGTTTTGTTATTGCCATGGAGCGAGTCTGCTTACTCGCATTCTGACGTCACAGGGCGTCCTTGTAGCGCGAAAGAATTTAGTAATAATTGCGAACTTTGAAGCTCTCTAGCAACAAGAGTATTGAGAATTATGAAGTCATATTTCGCATATGCTAATAAATTTAACTTACTTATCTAGACATGTAAAAAAATTACCTTTTTAATTTTATGAGAGCACCCCATTCTCATTCGGGACTATTGACTTTCTTCCTATACTGATCTTCCCTTCCCCGACATGTGTTACCAAACATCCATCCCTATAACACCGTTTCCAGCATTACGCAATCTACGTATATTATTTTAACGAAAGACAATGAAACATAAGAACTAACACTTCACCAACAGGCATCAGCGCATTTTTATTGGAGTCTCTAAAGCTCATTCCATAAGCTCTGGTCTTCATTCAAGTGCCCCTTTCATTTATTACTTCCTTCGGCACTGAAATTCAAACTTCTTCCTCCTCACTACAACAGCCAAACCTTTTTTTTCCTCCGAGAGGAGTGCTATCAGGAAAGAAAGAGTGCTCCCAACACAAATTTCATTATACAAATCCCCTCCCCTCTCGGCAGCGCCCCCTTTGTTTGTCCACGAAAACTGAGACACACAAAGATTGCCTCATCTTGCTCTCATTCTCCAAAAGCACTCTTTTTCCCTTCGCCATCTCGCGCATGCGTAGTAGAGGGCTTTTTTCCCACCGTGCGAAAATGAACATACAGAGGACGAATTTCCTATCTTTGAAGCGTTCTTTAAGCAATACTCGAGGCTTCCCACATTTCAAGTCTTTAGGCCACTCGATTCATTTAAAATACGTATTAGTGTGACATTTGAAAATTCGAAAAATAAGTTTCATCACAAAAATGGTAGCAAAAAAAAGAGCAAAGGAACATAAAAGTAGAATGAATGATAATTTGTATAGACATTTTTTTATTACAGAGGATTTAGAAAAATCGTTAAATTAGAGAGAGAAAATTTCATTGATGCGCAACTTAAACAGAGACAGGCAAGCTTAAAAAGAAATTTAACTTTAGTTTTGGAGAAGAATAAAAAATAATATGCACAGAAGAGAACGAGATACCGCCGAGGAAAATCACATATTAGGAGTGATATGAAAGAAAGAACATATGTGAAAACTTTTTACCTATGCCCGACTGCAATAACATTCCCAAGGCAATTTATAAGTATTATTTATTATTACAGTATTCAACCGATTAAGGTCGGTTTCCATGGAGTACTAAAGAAGTGAACTGGGAGCCTCCCTTTCCTTCCAGCGCTGCCTTCTTCAATTCACTGTAAGGCCTACTCCCTTTCAATCTATCTAAAAATCCTATTCTTTTCCTTCCCCTCCCTCGTTTCCCTAACATTCTACTCTCTAAGTATAGGTAAATTATTTGGCGATAGCTGACGAATATAGTTAATATACGGCGTTTATATAGTTATACAGACGAATGTATTATATTTAAACAATACCCTCCAAATCGCCTAAAAGTTGTCTGCCATGCACCGGTGACTTTTCTTATGTGCCGCCGATCTCTGTGAAATAAGATTCACAAGCATATGCATGTAGGTGTATCTGGGGATAGCTCTTAAGAAAACATTAATCGCCCCATGTAATTCATAGAACTAGAGAACAAGAACAGCCAACTAGAGAAATGATAAGGATATCTACGAGAATCACAATTTACATTAATAAGCCTAAATGTGATTAGAGGAAAAATAAAATCTCCAACGATCTACTCAAATACGAAGACTAGAAAAAAATTAGACTAAAATATTCATTGCCTTTAATCCAAATAAGCGGCTTAAAAATTGCACCAGTGACAAAATTTCTAGAGAAAGAACTTTCTCACGGTGAATCTCCACACGGGAAATCTGGAAACGGAGAAAATGGTCAGACTGACAAATTGACGTATATTAAATAATTTTCTTCATTCATCTCCTTCTTATTTGAACAATTACGATCGTAAGAACACACCAAACAAGCGTTGCTATGACACGCACCCATCCATTCTTTTGTTTTCCATCCACATTCCGCTCGAATAACAATCCCATCCCTCTCCCATTTCCACGATTTGCATTTACACGCGAGGGCAGAAAAATCTTCCGATATATTTGTTCTCTCCACCCAATCAGCATATGAAAATTTTCTCACTTTTTTATGCAAATAACAACCTACACTACCATCGTTATAGAAGGCGTTCTTCCGGTTGAGTTTTTTTTGAATGGATAATATTGCGAATTGCCCCGGCCTGTCTCACCACTCCGATTTTATATTTCCCACTACAATTCCCTCTAAGAATTACTCCCTTTGAATCTAAAAATCCTATTCTCTTCCTTCCCCCCCCCCCCCCTTCGTTTACCCAACATTCTACCCTCTATAACACACTTTTCAGCATCCTCTCCGCGCTAAGTACTCGCTCCATCCACACCTTCCTTCTTCTCCTCCCCTCCTTCAGAAGTTTCCTCCTCAGCCGTATCTAGCACTTCATACACACTCTTAACTCACGCTAAATAAGACTTCTTGGTGGCTATTCCGTAAAATTCTTGCATTGAGATCCCCTCATCAGCTCTTTCCTATGCATGAATGTCTCCGTTTCTAGCGCTATACTCTTCTTGATGTTCTCTCAGCTATCTTTTTTATCAGCCCATTTACTCTGATATTGAAAGGACGAAGTGCTGGACACGGCGGGTGAGGAGAAGCAGCTTTTAGATGAGATATGGAAGAGACAGGAGGTATGGATGGAGGGAGTACTTAGCGGGGAGAGGATGTTGACAACGGTGTTAGAGGGTAGAATGCTGGGTAAACGAGAGAGGGGAAGGAAGGGGGGCCTCCCAGAAAGCGTCCTAAGTACTCTATGGAAACCTTCCTTAATGGTAGAATACTTATATAATTCACTTTTATATTTTTACCATAATTTTCTTCAATAATGCATATTTTCCCAGAAACGCACTCGCTTCATCACCCTCAAGATTTTCGCAATGAACTAAAATTTCACTTATCTGCAATTTCCTCGTTTCTCTGCTGTTCCCATAATCCTATCGGTAAAAATTCATGAGCTTTGGAATAAAAATACGGCATCTCACAAATAGATTTTTTTAAGTAGATACGAAGATTTACACAACAAAGAGAGTACTGACAGAAGGAAAATTAAATTAACCTTCACAAATTAAATTTACTATACTAGAAAGGAATTATTGCCCTGAGTTTTTACTATATAAGTCATGGTTTTAAAAACGAAACGTCTTTCTAAACACAGAGCTCAAATGAGTTAAAACCCTTTATTCCAATAAACCGTTTTGTAAATCGTGTATGCAATGAGTTCCAATTAATAAAAATCTGTTTACATCACACGAAATTGATTTAAACGAGCTACGCGAGATAAGAACAAACGAACAGGTATAATGTCACGGGGAGAACTTCGAACTCAACTCAAGAGAGTTAGCGATGTGTGAAGCACGCGAGATTCTCAACGAGTCTCTTAACACCTGGGAATATAATCGTCGAATTGAAGAAGCAATTACATAAGTCGGACTTGCATTCGGAGCGTGCTTCTTTAGGCAAGTGAGACATGGACTATGACACAAGTGGAGAAATCAAGGTTGAAAGCTTTCGAAATATGGTGGCTGAGAAGAATGATGAAGAAAAAACGGATAGATAGGGGGAGTAATGTGGAAAATCTAACAATAGTAGGAGAGCAGAGAAGTCTTATGAAAACCCTGGGAAGATTTAAGCGAATATTGAATCGACCACATCATGGCACAAGATCGTCTAATGAAAATAGTCGTTGAACGACAGGTGGGAAGGGAAAACGGCCTCGGATAAGGGACAAAAACAGGGGATGAAGGCAGGAAAACAGAAGAATTATGCTGGTATTAAAATATTCACTGATAAGAGAAATGAATACATAGCAGCGTCAAATCAATCTTAGGATAAATGATTGTTGATGGTCATGAGACATGAGTAGAGAAGCATCACTATTTACACAACTGAGCGCAAAACTTAAAGTGAGACCCAGAAAAATCGTAAATACTTCTCACGGTGAAAAAAAACATCACTAAGCTACAAAATAAAACTCAAGGCAGTGTATAATAACAGAGAGTGCCTGAAGGCAGAGTATAATCGTGACTCCATCAGGAACGATATCAGAAGAAGAAAAGGCCACGAGAAAACAAGTGAATCCGCCCGCAATTTTCAGCACCATTTACCAAGCACATAAACTGAAGAACGGGAGGGCGATCACAAGGGTGCGGCCGGTGGAAGCATCGCTCGGGTGGGCTTCATTGGGTGAAAATAGGAGCACAGACGATTCACGCACGAATTTCCCTCCTCCGTATTCCAGCTCCACTAACTCGCGGATTTAATGGTGTATTTTACAACAAATCATCTTCAAAGAGAAGCGTTCGCCAAACAAAAGAATTTTCAACGAAGAACAGCCATCAAAATGTCACACGAGAAGGCATAACGTCTACGTCCTCAATCGAAGCAAAGCGAGATAAATGAACAAATGAGAATGATCCATCTACAGGCGACGCGACAGTTTGATTCAGTGACAACGGAAATCAGTTTCGCTGATAATAATGAAATTTTCTCGGACTTCGCACCACGTTAAGAAGTTTTAAACTCCAACTCATCATTAGCCGAGTCTGCCAACGTTATCAGGATGCAAACACTTTAATTGCCATCCGTTTTCTAACCATTGAAAACGGATACAGACAGTTAAATGGGCAGAGAGGAGGAGAAATGACGAAGTGGTAGGCGAGGAAAGGAAACTTCGAGACGAGATGCGAAGGAGACACAAGGCTTAGATGGAGCGAGTGCTGAGCGGGGAGGGGATGTTAAAATCCGTGTTGGAGGATGTCTGGTAAGGAAGACAGAGGAAGTAAGATAACAGGATTTATGGAAGGGAGTGGGCCTTATTTTGAACTGAAAGGGGGAGAGGTCCAATTTGGACTGATTCGCATGAAGGCTGAATGACACGGAGTGCAATTCCAGTGACCATTTCAACAATTCTTTTCAATGACAGGAAAAATGAATGTTTAAGCCATTAAATCCTATAACAAGTGGTCATTCGAGGCATCCTTGATGTTTACTACGCTCGTTATAATATTGCTCAATGCATCAATATGCATTTGGCCTCTTGCACGGGTCGGCTGCTTTTATATTTCAAGCACAAGATTCGTGATGAAAAAAATGAGAGAGATAGGGACGGTGGTCCCTATCATTGACCCGTCCCCAAAAATGATGGCTATGAGGGTCATCATTTGAGCTATCAATGACGTTATCCCTTTACTTTTAAATGAAAAATGACCGTGTGATTTAGACTTCACTAACGAAACACTCCATGCAAACCTACCTGAATCACTAGAATACTTTAATAATCACATCACGAAATCCCTACCTGCTTTGTGAAATATGATCCCTACCTGCTTTGATGACCGCAAAACAGCTCTTTTTACGCCGAAGTGCAATACTACTGTACGCACTTCAACATCACATTCCAAAATGGTATTTTCCGTTCGCTTTTCGTTTTCATATTCCCCCATAGCTGAGTATAATATGCAACGTAATGTAATGCGTGCGCCGTTGGCAGAAGCAGTTTTCATTGCCTGTTGCTGTGCGTTCTTATTGGTCAGACCACTGCGCACCGCTGGGCATTCTAGGATTTGAAAGGCGAGGTCTATTCAGCAAAATTGTAGGTTAATTGCTGCAAGTATTCCATGCATTTCAAAATTACCGGTGCAAAGTGACATGAGCGATCTGCCAATTAAATAACACACACAAGACGGTTTACATCGTATTCAAATATAAATATGAATATGATGGGGCAGAGATGATAGTGAAAATCAAACCTGAGAATACGATGAAAATTGTTGACAATCGATAGGAAGTGATTTCGATAGATGATATCGGGATAGTGACAATTTTTATTTCGGGCCCGATATAAATATTACGATACGACCAATGAAATATTTTCTGATCGCCAGAAGATGAACATCAAAATATTGCCTCCCGATAAAGTATCACTATGCATCGGAAAATACCAAATGATACATCGCGATGTCGGATATTAATCCGACAATGTATCGCGGTATTTCAACGGGCGGAGATTTTTCACTTGGCGCTAAATTTTGACTTTTGTTATAACAGTATTTAATCGGACAAACATAAATCCGCAGCAGCCACTCCATTAACCGTCGGAAGAACGCGAGTAGTCGGAAATTTTCTCGGGTTTGCCACCGAGTAAAATTTTTTTCAGGTTCAGACTCGACATTCACGACAGAGGGTATTCTAGTAAATCATCCATTCCCACTCATTCTCCAGATTGCTGAAAATAGCCAAGAGACGGAACCAAAACAAATATACTCGTTTGTAACTTTGAGTTAGCAACAAGGAAGGAGACACGTGCCCGAAGAGTACTTACTTGAGATTTTCAAAACACTCAACGAGGCACTTTGCCGCCGGAAACATTATGTTGAAAAAAATTAAAGAATAAAAATAAATCTAAAAATACGTCGAATGCTTTCGGGAAGATAAATAAAACTAAGTAAGGGAGAACAATATTTAGTTTTTTATTTAAGCAGAACAAAATATCTGAATGATGAACTTCGACGCACGTCACGAGGGATCGTTCTCTTCGAAGGGGCGCGTGTGAAATCTTTCACGACCTCCGTTCATGTCGACAGTCTTTTATTTTTCTCCCCCCCATAACATCTCCCTCGCTTGTTCGTACGCCCGGCCCTTTCATCCCATCGACTACCTCCCACCACCCACCCCCATCTCCCGAAGGACCCTCCTCTCTCCTGAAAAGGGTTTTCATTTTCCTCTACACTCCCACATCCCTTGCAAACCCCTTCTTCCTCAGGGCCTTCATTTTTCCACCCCGTATCAATCCCAGGGTCCTCTCCCGGGAGAGTTGATGGCTCCCTATAACACCCTTACACCCCACTCCCGACTATATCTTACCCTCACTAGGGATTGTGATCCTAGAAATCCCGAAGTCTCGGGATTAAGGAAAATCCCTGAATCTCTGGATTCGTGTGTCCACGGAGAACTACAGATACTTAAATTTCACTTCACCACCTCTTTCAATACATCTTGTACACTCATCAGGAAAGGGAGAAAAAGCTATCGGGAGATACCTGAAGGTCATACAAAATGCAATGAAAGCGGTCGCGAATAGGAATTAAACTATTTGCGAAAAATTGCCAGTAAATTTTAATTTATTGAAGGGGTAGAAATTCTACCAGAATTAGCCAGAAAAAACTCTCTATCCCGATCCAGGGAATTTTGAAAACTAATATATCTGTCGCTATCAAGAATGATTTTTCCAACATGTATTTCCTTTTTGCTCTTTCTACATTTGCACTGCATGTTTTCATCTTCACTTTTTTGAGCATTGCTTGACATTTATTTCTTCGGGGTAATCCCTTTATTTGCCTGATTCCAGCTTTAAATTAATGGACTTATTTGAATTATCGTTACTTCATTCTAGCTCTCCGAACAAGACAATGTGTGTTGTGATCATGGGTTGCATTGAGCGATGCATGATGGGTCGAAAGCTCACACCATCTCCATGAATATGTACGTGACATTCGTATAACTTTTAAATAGCATGCAGCGCGCACATTTTGCTTAGAGGACCACCCCCTACCAAATACCCTAGGGGTTGCTCGTAGACAGGTTCGCTTACGAGGACGTAGGTGTAATTGAAAAACTGTGTTTTCAGATCAAGATTCTGCATCGGTACATACTCACCACCATTGACTCTTAAGTCAGAAATATTGTTTCATTAATAATGTAATTATTCTGTAATAATATAATTTGCGTGAAAAGAACAATATTATTAGTATAACATTAAATTATCATGGTGTTGGTATTTTTTCTCTTCCCTTTTAACTTAGCCGCACGGATCGAAAAAAGGAGAAATGCGGTTCTCATAAATATATCTATCAAATAGCCACAAATATATGTTACAACAATTTTAAAAACTCGCCTCATTGTTAGTCGTCTTGTCTGGGAAAAAATCTTGCAACTCAATTATAATCCACTTTCCGATTAACTATCAAGCTTATATATTCAGGGTAACTCAGAAGACAATGCATTATTCTAACACTTTTATTGTGATTGGAGATTATTTAAATATACATATAAAATTACTCAAATATATAAAAATACCTCTAATTTTTAAGGATTTAAAATTAAATTTGAGATTAGTTCAAAAATGGCCCTCAAAATCCGATGTCGGCGCTGTGAGAATGATGGAAAACCGTGACAAAAAATTTGTTTACATCAGAGTTTATTAAAAATTATTCGCCAGAAAAAGGTTGCTATTAAAAACAAATTATTTTTGCATTGTAATATTATTTAAATGCATTAGCTGACGAAACAATTGTTCCGTTGACAGTCAACATAACTTAGTCCCGAGGTCCCGGGAAGGAGAAGAAAATTACAATCCCGTAATTTCGGGATCCTTTGGGGACGGTAATCCCCGCTTTCCCCACCTCCACGAACCATCCCCCCTCTCTATAATCCCCAAACAGCATCCCTCCCTCCCCCCAGTGGAGAAGATCGCCCTCTCCTGGTGCTCCAAGCAGCGACCTCATAACTACAGTCTTCCAACCGCCTCTTCCCTCTTCAACAAATCCCCCAGACGACCGACTTAAGACGAGGCTCCACAATTAAGGGGTCGCCTCAACCAACAAGGATAACACAATCCCTTTTTTTTCACCCTCTCGCGCTGAATCACTGAATCATCCCCTATCGAGACATCACACAGCATTTACTCATGATCATGATTTAAGTAAGCTCGATTGGGATTAAATCGATACTGTCGAAGAATGTTACGCGCGCATTTTCATTTATTTCATTCCGCCATATCCTGAGGAATCGTGGGTAACTTAATCAAGTATATTACAAGACACGATGGCCTGATGAAAAGTATCGTTAAAAGACAGTTGGAAGGAAAGAACGGCAGAAGAAGGCTTACACAGAGCAGGTTATGAAGGGTGCAATGCGGAGGGATTATGCAGGCGTTAAAAGATTACTTGATTAAGGAATAAAGTGGGGAGCTGCATTAAACCGTTCTTCGTATTGATGACTTTTGATGACTTTTGATGATGGTAATGACGCCATACCCATGCGAAAAAAATTCTCCGAGTCCAATCAAGGCCATGAGTCTCAGTGAACTTTATTCCATTAATTCAGAAAAAAATTAATCGTCTCTCGCTAAATTATTTCACTTTTATCCCAATAAGCATACGATTACCTAGTCGGGAAGTTCACTTTCCGCTACAAAGTGCTTAGTTGTGGTCCAAAAATATGAAATCCACCTTTTTGTATTTTCTGAGTACTTAAATACTCATTGTCCATTAATTTCACCAATTTATCCAGTACGTCAGATAAGCATTAGAAAATACACTAAATACAAATTACGTCTTCACACTCTCGCAGATAAAAGAGAAAAATAACTAGGGCGGATCAAAATTATTAGTGCACGATTACGAGAAATATAACAATCATTGAAACTGAGGTAACGGGGCTTTTGCCAAATTAAAGAGAGGAATTCGAATCGAGAGAAGGTGGCAGGTGCGGAGGATCAGTAAAAATGTGCAATGATTGACCACGCTGGATGGTAGGACATTGATTAAAGGAAGAAGGGAGAGGAAAAGAACAGGTTCATGGCTATAATGAAGAACGATTGGCCTCATGACAAGTCTGAGAAAATGCAATATTGAAAGGGGAGATGGATCGGAGTAATTGGCAGATACACCATGTCAATCATGTCTCTTACACTGTAGGTAACCTATTAATTATTTCATTCATTACACTTTTTTAAATTATTTCCAATTTTGGGAAAATTATGGACACTTAAAGAGAAGGATGAGAAAAAGACTGTGGCGTTCGAGATGCGGGTCTAAAGAAGTTGAAGTGGACGGAGGGGAGGAGGAACGACGAAATTATTAACATTATTGACCTTAAATAATTTGACAATGCTTGCACAACTATTCACAGCGGTTTTCGGGAAATATTGACGGTAGCATCCAGCCAGGTGAAGGAGGGATGAACTAAATGTTATCATCAGGGGGCAGGGGTATCAAAATGGCCCAAAATGCATCACACGATTCATGGAAGTAGAGGTAGTGTGTAAAGGGAAACTTATCGCGTTCTCCGAAGTGCACGTTTCTCCTCAATCCTCTCCAATGGAAGCTCCTTCCGCTCACACAGTACCCACCGAAGGGTCCCCCTCTCTTGCATTTAAGGATCTGGGGGAGAGAGACCCTTTGTCCCCTCCCCAGTCGTCCCTTAAACGCCATCGCACCAACAGGGGCTGCTGGAGAGAGGCCGAGCGCGAAGCGGATCTCATATCCCAAGACATCGCAGGCATCAACGCAGCGCGGAGTGATCGCTGCTTCGGGGGTCGGATGCCGCGATTATAATCAAGAGGGGATAGGCCGACGGATGATGTCTTAAGAGACGCCGGAGGAGGGTTCAATCCTAGGCCGTTGAGACGAGCTTTAAGTCCACACAGTGACTGAGGACCACGAGTGGGGAAGGACAAGCCGTAAACGAAATCGCCCCATAAATAAAGACACTTGCTGACAAGCAAGTAAAGTAAGACACGTGAGTTTGAAGGGGTTGATAAATGAGGCCGTTCATTATCCTACGATTGACCATATATTTTGAAAAATCATCACCCACTCATCAATACACACCCCAAACTAGTGAAGACACGGCATCTAAATTTTCAGCATAGGTTCATTCCTTGTGTCTTGCATAGAATCAATTAGAAAGGATTTTTGCAATAAACGGTTATTGGGGATTTTTTTCACCAAAGAGTTATTCGAAGACCCTTCGCCAGTCCAACATAAAGAGCAATGCCGGTGACTCCAAGATGTACCACCGCTGTCTATTCCGCAATTATTATTATTAAAGCATTCTACAGAAAGGGTAGGTTTCCTTGGAGTATTTTCGAAGCATTCTGGTAGTCTACCCTGCCTTCATGGACATCCCTCTTTAATTCACTCTCCCTTACCCATCTCCCTTCTTCACTTGGATGGACTCCTCAAAACCGGGAATGGGAGAAATGGATACTTTGATAGTGTGCTGCCGTGTGATGAAAGATACCTCGTCTTTTGACTATATGCTGGGTGTTATGGCTCAATAATAATCAATTCCCTGACTTTTGCCCCTTATAAAGTATTATGATGAACATGAATTATTCTCATCTATCAATCCATCGGATTTTTGTCGCTAGCTGGTAAGATCGGTGTTCAATATTCTCATGGTAACATTTTCGTTTATTGAATAATAACATAGTTTTTATTAAAGTATTCTACCGATTAAGGTAGGTTTCCATGGAGTGCTTAAGAATAATTCAGGGAGCCTCCCCTTACATCATGCACTACCCTTTTCAGTGCACAATAAGACCTACTACCTTTGAATCTATCTAAAATTCCAATCCTCTCCCTTCATCTCCCTCGTTTACCCAACATACTAACCTCTAACACTGTTTTCAACATCCCCTCCCCGTTAAGTACTCCCTCCATCCATGCCTTCTGTATCCTTATTATCTCATCTAGAAGCTGCCTCTTTTCACCCACCATGTCATGCACTTCGTCGTTCCTCCTCCCCTCCGTCCACTTCACCTTCTTTAGATCCACATCTCGAACGCCAGTCTTTTCTCATCCTTCTTTTTAAGTGTAAATAATTTTCCCAAAATTTGAAAGATTAAAAATAAGCTTAATAAATGAGCATCTATTATTAATCGCAATACAGAATTTGTACGAAATGAATATAATTCAATGCGGTCAAATACCGACCAGAAATAGATCTCAATCACACTGGAGCAGGATAAAACCGCCAACATTAACCTTTCAATCTAAGACGGAATATTCGAGAACTTTCGAGAAGGCAATACGATTTCCTCTTCCATTCCGATGAACTAACTGACCATGAGTTTCGAAACTGATACTTCAACAAAATAAAACGTACACTTTTGTGTGCAAGGAAAGGTCAACCTCAGAGGAAAATCCGTTTACGAGGGGGGGGATTCAAAGAAGAGAAAGTTGACGGAGTGCAGGGAAACCCAGGCGGTAAACATGCGCTTCCAAGTATTTTACCTCATGCGGATGGCGAGCCAGTAAATGATTAGGGAGAACGTGCATTTAATGTCAAGAAGTGCATTCAGCATCACTGATGAGGCTGCATTTCAATGCATCGCAGTAGTAACACTAGCAATAAGTAAAAAAAATCAGAATTAAAGAAGCAGAAGCATCCACTAGTTCCGAAAATGTCAAATTAATTCCATCTTTTCACATAATCCTTGAAAAATCACTCGTCTACTCAATTAACTTTCCGCGACGAGCACTCTCCGGAGAGGAACACCATTCACGCATGTTTAAATTGGAATATGGTTTTTTTATACCAAGCATACAACAAGCTGCTGCTGATGAATGCGACAGTTCAAAAATTGGGCCCATTTCAATCCTTACTGGCTGCACGATACACAAAAGGGTTATTTATTAACGATCTCTAAGGGTGAAACGATGAATTTTAGGATGAATTCTGTCTCCTAAAAAATTAAACGCAGAAAATAAAACACGACGACGATGAGGAGGGAAGATAAGAATGAGCCAGAGATATAAATGGGGATGAAGATGGATATAGGTGAATAAATCAAGAGAAAACGGAACCAGTGAGTGCTAGGCATGGTGGGTGAGGAGAGAAAACTCCGTTAAGAAGTAAAGATATGGTAGAAATGGTGGATGGAACGTTTCATTAAAGTATTCAACCGATTGAAGTAAGTTTTCATGGAACATTTTCGAATTTTTCCGGCCGTCTTCTCGTCCATCGTAAACGTCCCTCTTCAAGGGAGTGGATGATGCAATTTAAAAAGACCAGCTGGAAACCTCGATAGAGTGATTGTGCAGGACCAGGCTCCACTCTTCTGTCCAGGGGCGCAGTTAAGAATTAAGGCTAGGGGGGGATTTAGGCACAAATAATACTTAAGGGTGTTAGGGTATTGCATACCCGCCAGGGTAAACGGGATTTGCGTGGGCCCTCCTCCAGAAAAAAAATTTAAGAATAATGGTTCAAAATGGCGAGTTTTACGGCTTTCTGAGGGATATTTAATTAATGCTAACCCTTCTATTCTTAATTGGATTAATTCAATAAGTAATCCTAATCCAATTACTTAAAATGGATTAAACATAAACATTTCTCTGAGCTCTATGGGGGGAAGGGTTTATCCCCCGAAATCCCGCCTCGCTGCGCCACTGCTTCCGTCCAACGAGATCTCTTTATCTCACGCCCTGCGACTGTTTCTTATGGGGTTATAATGATGGACGCTGTTTACCTACAGCCTCTACCTATCCCTCTGAAAGATCAGCGGAACCGGATCACTGCTGCCGTGCACTTAACAGCATGGGTCCGTCCTTTATGGCCGTTTTACACGGGATACGTCATACACAGGTTAGAACTGAAAAAGTTTATAAATTGCGAGAACGCGAGCTCGGAATTAGAGCAGCGGCAATTTTGCCGTCTCGCATCCACGCATTCTCGCATGTGGTCTAGCAATTCTCCGCTATACACAACGCAGTTTTGATGGCGACTTCGTACATACATCAGGTTGCGCAATGACGTGCCCCGTGTAGAACGGCCTTTAGAATAACCCAGTAAAATGAAGAGTATTAGGTTTTCTTTCAAGATGAAGAAGAAAATAAAATCCAGGTGTGGGGACAGAGGCAGGTGACAAGGAAAATTGGTGCATCGTGATTCGTACTACCTCACCTTAACAGGTAGGTAGTATGTACCATAAAAATAACCCGTGCTCCGTCACAACTGAATCTTCTTCGAATAACCTCCTTAATTACTCCAGATTACGTTATATGAGTCAGGTTTTTGCTAAAGAAGGACAATAGACTGGTTTTCTTTCCTATTAGAACGCGATCTCGGAAGGAAAGAATCTCACATAAGGAAAAAAGGCACGAGATGGAAAATTCCTAGAACGAGTGCGTAGAAGAGTGAGAAAAAGTGGTGTAGCTAGAGTTTTATAAAAAATAACGGCATCACACTGTCCTACGCAGAAAAACGATGTCAGAGACTTTAATAAAATATCAACCAAGGGGAACTTCCCCAAATCGATTGCTCCAACGCCCACTGACAATCGCTTCAGCGCCGCAATCCGTGCGATGTTCCCGTTCGGATTGATTCACTCATTGTAAACAGCTCATCTCTACGCTATCACCATCTTACATGCAACGATGCAACGGTCACGTGGTCGATCCTTATCTTCTATATTATTTCTACTGTGTTATACCTTTTTCTCAACTTATACGCAACCAAACTCTACAAATGAGGTACCAAAATGCACAGAATTTATCAGAGAACATGCGACGGCATATCTTTCTCCCTCAATATTGCTATTGTTTCCTAAAAATGGTTTCTATATAAAATTAAAAAAAACGGTAAATATTCCTGACGTTAACGGCGCACAAACTGATACATTTGTTCATTTGCAACAATATCTCGCATTCTTTAAATAACTTTTATCAAAATGCGGCTGATTACACATTCAAGTCTCCTGTGGATACGTAAGTATGAGTCATCACGTGCGTTTAACAGAGGATAGTGTAATTACTTCCGATGTTGTGTTTAAAGAGGTCCTCTGACCTCAATTTGAACATGAGCGTTCCAATTACATTTGTACATAAGACCCTGCCTTTTTTTCTACATTTTAAAATTTTGACACGCGCCTATCCCGCTGTGGACCTGCATTGAAAAGAACGGGGGAAGCCCGCTGGGAGCGGGCGCTCGTATAGACATATTCACACAATTCTATATACTTTCAGCTTTTATTCGCAGATGCATAACTAAAAAGAAGAAATATTACTTTATCATACTTATTTGTTTAAGCATGATTGCAAAGTTACGACACGCTTCTTATCTTTTTCTTGCCTCCAAAGAAACAAATATTCCGTTTCCAATAAGAATAATTCCGACGCATTTGCAAGCATAGCCATTAGATTGTTAAAATATTCTTGGTGTTTTAAACACAAATTGAATGAATGAGTGGAGGCTTTCATGATGCGGCTGTAGAAGACTATTTAGATGGTAAAGTGGACGGAGAGAATGGGGATAAACAAAGTGCCAGGCATGGTGGGTGAAAAACAGAATGCTTCTAGAGAATAAAGAGAGAAGACAGAAGGTATGGATGGAGCGATTACTATGTGGGGAGGAGATATTGAAAACAGGGTTAGATGGAGGAATGTTGGGTAAACGAGGAAAGGAGAAGTCATGAGAATAAGATTTCTTTGGTTAGAACGAAGGGGAGTATGACGAAGGAATTTGACGTAGGGGATAAGCGTAAATCGGAATGATTCACAATACGCTACACATAATCCTACCTTACTTATATCTTCAGTAAAAATACTAAAATCATAATCAATAAATTGTTAACTGAAATCAATCCATACTGTAAACACAAAACAGCCTGCAATAAAATCAAAAACCCACAAAATTTATTGGGACAGATTCATCATAACAAAAAATACTACTAGCAATAGACCAGATATAACCTATCTTGACAAAACTAACAGGAAAAGATATTTAACGCAATAGCAGTACCAAATAGCTACATAACGTTCTGAAAAACAATGCACAAATACAAAATGAAACAGTATGAAGAAAACCTGACTGACGAAATTAATGCAATGACAATGGGAAACGACCTCAGTGACCACATTACAAATTATAATATCCTGCACAGACATAATGTCAAAAATCCTAGACTCTGAACGGATTACAACTACCAAAACTTACACTTGTTGAGATTCAAATATCAGTACTACTTACAGCACAGCTCATTGTGTTGGGAAATTCCTAAACAGTGACCGCCTTTCCTACACAGATATTAGCCTTGGCATTCATTGCCGAGTGATCACAACGAAACCGAGGTAAAAATCCGGAAAAATGGCGATAAATATTATAATAATTAAAATAAATATTTTTAAATTGAAAGAAGTCATAATTCACCCACTAATAATCATTGAGGAAGCAGTGTTATCAAACAGATCCAAAGAGAAATTGAAGACCTGGGAATTCTTAAACACCTGATTAACCTCGGACAAAAAGCCGTTTTACTAGAGACTTGCCAGATTGTTAGAAGATTCCTGGGTCATGTATAATCGGATACGGTGAATAGGGTGAGTATAGGACTATGTAGGATAGGGTTAATTCTCTACTTCAGCATCCGAGTCTAGTCCTAATTTGCTCATAGGAAACATGAATATTTCTAGTTGGTGTAAACCAGATAAGAAAATGCAAAAGACGTAAAAAAATAAACGCAAATCGAATAACACGTAATTAAAGTCGTTATATTCGAAGTAATAATAACAATAATAGCGTGAATATCATATTTTTTTAATGTAAGTCAATGAAGTATAATTATATAAGCGTTATAATATTTTGAATGTCAGCGTTTCTTTCTCGTTAGAATCTCGTTAGAAAGCCGAGCGGTTGAAGGTGGCAATGGTGGAGGTTAAAAGACAGATAAGGTCGCCAGGGAATCGTGGAAGTAATCGCGCGGGCGAACGCCTCAAAGCGAAGTGGGAAAGACCCAAAGACGTAATTCCCGTCAGATGTCACCCGCCACGCTTTCAATCCTAACTAGTTCCCAACTTTCGATTTCAAATCAAAAGAAAGAGCGTCGCGAGGGTGACATGTTGGTCCCCAAACGCACGGCTTGAGGGCGCTCAAATACGAATTAGCACCGGAGGAAATTTCGTCTGGATGGTGAAGTTTTAATTGAGAATAAATAGTTGTGCAGAGTAGTTAAGTAGTCAGTAGAAGGGGGCAATGATATGCTGCAAGATGATCATGCCGTGTTGAGCCCGACATATAAATTTGGATTACAAAAACATATAATCTAATCGACATGCTTCGCACAAAATACTGTCCGCAGGTGCAATTTTTCGATTGCCGTTATGATGGTCGAATTTTTCCTCATTCTGAAAAAACACGTACTTTGTCTATAACTTATTCATACATATTTCTTATTACTATGTACAATTATATATTTATTTATACCTATTTTATAACACTTATTAAGAATAACCATAGATGATGATAGAAGCATGCATAGACAGAATCATTCCAATACAGATGATCTTATTAATCTGAAACGGCGGCTAAATCAGACAAAAACAGCTTCGAATGTTCATAAACCGGCAGATACGTTGTTTTTTATCACGTTTTAATATGCACGCTTTCTTGTTTGTCCATCCGGGAAAAATCTTGCAACTCAAATTCCCACCACTTCCTGATTAACTAGAGCGCTGAAATTTTCAGGATAGCTCATAATTGGATGATAATGCAATGCTATGACACTTTTACCACGACTGGAAGAGTACCTCGAGTAATATAGTAATATTCAGAAATAAAAAATTAGATATGGAGTTCTAAAAATCGCCACTTAAATCTAACGGAGGAACTTCAATCACAGTAGGTGCAATAAAGAGGCTTTTTTCAAGCGTAAAGTACGAATATATTTTTTTCTTTTGTTTATCTTCAACAGAAGCCTGCGATTTACCATTCCTTTTATGACTCGCTCTGAAAATTGTACATTGCTGCGGGTAATTTTCGACTTCGCTCATAACCTCTGCCGTCTCTATGTTCCAATCCACAATACAATAAACACACTTTTGCTACAAAACCATTTCAAGAAAAAGTTAACGCATGGAATTTAGAGATGAAAAGATATTAAAGAAAAGATGAATTGAGGAACTGCATAGTGAGAGTGTGTTAAGGCATAAATTTCAAGACATCAGACAAGGTAGATTGGCAAAATGAACACTTAATTCGAATCCATTACGGAACACTTGACGGCTCTTGATGAAGCTGCTGCATTAGTTCTTCAGATCTCTCGTAGTGTTTAAATAATGGGAATTAAATTAGCCCAGAAATAAATAGGTAAAATAGTTGCACGTGAAACAAATACAGTGAAATGAAAAAAAGTAAAGAGAAAGTGAGGAACAGCATAATAATACATTGTGTTATGACATCAATTTCAGGACATCAGGACTAGACCAGTTGGCACGATGAACAGTTTAATTAGAATATTTTATCAGATTAGCGCTCTCAAGTAGAAATTTTTTAATTAATTTTTACGTAACAACTATAGTGCATGAGGATTTTTTTTACCGAATATCCATTACGAAACTCTTGATAGCCCCTAATGAAACTGTTGCATTAGCTCTTTATTTCTCATGTCGATTTAAAATAATAAAAAATAGAATTATAAAAATACTTCTAATGTTACAGTCACATGAATCATGAATGAAAGTGAATGGAAGTATATCCATTTTAAAGGTTAACGGAAACATATGTTCTTTTTCTTGATTCAAAAAAAGAAGTGCATGGAAATAAATAGAGCAATCATGACAACAAGAATTATCCTACTTGATCTAAAGAGCTGCTATCATTTAAAGATAATCCTTTCTTGCCAACCTAGTTGGCTCCGCCATTTTGTAAAGCATAGATTAGAAAACTTTTCTTGCTGCTTGGAATTATAACAGTCGTTATCGCTGTCTGGTATAAAAGGTAATATTTGAGACAGCCACACAGTGGTTGTACTTAAAATTTAAATCGATTATAAAATTCCTCTCTAACAAAACTAAAAAGTCTAAAATAATAAATTATAAAACTTTAATTTTTATAAAAACCACGTTTTGTTAAAAATAAGAAAATGACTACCTGAGGCCCCTTAAATAATTGAGTCACAAATATGATTGATGAGAAGGTAAAATAAGTTTTGAAGAACATTTCCGATATCATATTTGTCTCCTACCAAAAGCGAATGTTGTCTTACATGCGCACCACGTATTTCGCTTTTAATATCTGAAATGTTCTCTTATTGTACCTTCTCATCGATCATATTTGACATTTTCAATAATTTGAGGGCCCATAAGTAGTTAAATTCTTCTCTTTGACAAAACGTGGTATTTATAAACATCTTATTTTTATACTTTAATATTATTATATGATATTATTAACTTAAAGAAGATTGATCCTTGATTTTTTTATTTTGGATTTCACTCCTTAGAAATATCTATCTTTCATTTGAAAATAAAAATTGGATATTCTCAGGCGATCAATATCTATTAGCTCAATGCAAGCAAGAAGATGACATAAAAAAAATTAGGATTACGACTAATCCAATGGGCGGAAAGGGATTAAAAGGAAAAATCTGAATTATAAATTCAATTTTCCATAAATATGGACGAGGAGCCATAAAAATGATTCCTCATTTTTTTATCTTTGATGGAATACGCTTCTGATTCAATCTAAGATAACAAGGTAGGAGTAGATAAAAAAATTTCGCCGAGCACATTTTAATGATATTTGAGCAAGTCTGATCTTTTCGCATTCTGAACAGGGCAAAATGTGACGGAGGAAGGGTGATCCGTTCAGCGAATCACAGTTTCACAGCATTCGAAGAACGAATCACATTACATTCCTCGACTCTCTCGTGTTCTTCTCCACTTTGGTGGCGTATTACACGCTAAAAAATTTAGCAATTATTTTTAAAATTCCAGAGTTCGCAAGTGCATTGTTTGATATTCGAACCTACTGAAAATAGGGTAGTTTCCTTCATCAAAGAAAACGAAATGCTTTGATTGCGATTCGTTACCCACCATTGGTGTAATTATAATATACAAATTATTTGGTTTTAGAAATCCCAGTTTAGACAAATGTTTAAGGTCAATTTTAACCGCATTTGAAAAAGGCCAGATTGGCGCCTATGCGATTCTACTCCACGTGACGTCACAGGGACCTAGTGTCTATACGAGTAGATAGGAGTTTTACATCGTCTGAGATTACCAATCCATGCATGAGGCACAGAGCTCAGGGAAACATCTCTTCATAATCACCTATTAAAACTGCCTAAGGTCGGAAAGTTTCCTTCGCTTGATAGGGGAATAATAATTCTTATTTAAACCAAGCACTACCTGCTAGCAGGGTACTCTGCTACCTGCTAGCGGCCTGCATCGTATCAGCGCTCAAAGCCTCGCCCCAATGTCACCTCACACGCCGACAACGGGAACAAGAATGACGTCACACGGCGTTTTCCCAGCATTCATACTTAGCCGTCGCGTTTTCACGCTCTTGAAATTTTTCACTTTTCATTCAATCGCGAAAAATAGATATCGTCATTTAAAAATCTAAATGCGTGAAATGCGTACTCCAGGAGTAATAATATTTCAACTTAGGCAATAAAAATATAATAGGAAACCACCCTATCCCCAATCAAGCGACGGGCGGTCTCTAGACGCAGCACATTAGGCCTCCTCCGTGCCACGCGCTCAGTCATTTGTGAGCATAAGCTGTCAGTTTAAAGTGAGTCTAAGCAGTCTCATTAACCAGGAGACACATAAGTTGATTCACCCGCCAAACGCGAACAGCGGAGCGACAGTCACAAAACTTGCCGAATGGCTTGAGCATTGACATGTATTGATCCTTATGCCAATAAAAGAGATTTTTAAAAATCAACTTTGGCTACAGATTCAATACGACACACATGAAATAAAGCGACAATCACAACTGCTGATGCACCAAAAATCACCAAGAAAATGGCCAAATCCTAATTGGCCAAGGAAAAGTAACAGCTGGTTTTCCGTCAATGAGTCAAATTTAGTTCTAAACCGGAGCTTCTACGTAATATGTCAAACTTAAATAGATTAACACCAGGTGAATAATTCCTCCATAGAGAAATTGTTCCAATCGATAAGATTTCAAAAATAAATTATCCTAAGACATAAGCAACGAAGTGATAGACACGGTGAGCGATGATAGGAAACTTCTATATCAAATACAAGGAATACAGAGAGGATGGAGCGAGTACCAAAGAGGTCAGGGGGTGTTTGAAGAATGTCGTTGTGAATTTTCAATAAACGGGGGAGGGGAGGGAAGAGATTAGGATTAGTGGATAGAAAAACATTTACCGATAAAATTCTAAAATTCCGTTTTCGCTAGGTTACAGTGTAAGCGGCTAACTGGCGAAATATACGCAAAAACCGACAAAAACATTTTGTCCTGCGGCTCATAACTTACCCTGATTACCCTTATATTGGCAGTTTTCGCGAAATCGTATGACAAATTAAGGGTGTTGGTATTTAGGCGCCTCTCGCTAACTAATTATTTAAAAATTTTCGAAAAAAAATGTTTTCGCCTATCCTTGTATACCCGAGGGTCAACGTAATCCGATTGACGATTTTGAAATTTAAAAAAAAATGTTTTTTTTTGGACAGCCTAGACTGTAAGCCTTATACCGCCTTTAGCAATAGTTGAAAGTAGATATCTTGGAAGCAACAATTACTTCCGCAACATGCTATTTTTCAGGTAATTAATCACAGATTTACATGTTTTACCAGTCCATACTTGATTTACCGCGATGACTTGTCACAAACGCCTCGTTTTAACCCACACCAGACTGAAATCTTCCTCTGATGATATTTCCGCGCGGCGCTCCGTTGAGCCAAAAGCCTTGCGAATGATTGATCGCTTTCCTCAATTCGCTTTCTCGATTGCCATCACCTGATGTAAGAGTCAAACTTTGCCGCGGATCTTCCACAACCATCCAGATGGTCGAAAAGGAAACAGAGATGGAGAGTAACTACGGATAGAGAGGCTTCACGGAAAGTAGCTCTCAAAGGGGAAAATGAGATTCAGGCTAGTCATGTCCCTCAATGGCTGAATAACTCCTTTCTCTTCACCGAGGAATAATTACCATCTCAGTGAGATGATTGCAGCTCTTATCTGAGCAGACGACAATATTCCTGACGGAGAGTAACGCATCTCTTCAGGCAGAAACGTTTTTTTTAGTCATAAGTCGGTCTTTCAAGAGGAAATACATGAAATCAGTAGCAAAAGCATATTTTGAAACCATAGCAACGTAATCACAACTTAAAATGGCTGAATTCAGTACTTGTATTTATTCAGAGAGCAATGGAAAAGCATAGCCGCTTGGGACATTAAAATCACTGCTATCAAATAGCAGTGGTGGATAAATAAGCGCCTAATCTTCAGACTGGAGACGTGTGCAGAATCAGTTCGTGGGAAATGTTTTCTTCAGAGTGGCATTATTATGTGATACTATTAGCGAAAATTTAGTAAGAATCTGTTGATATTTTTCGTTTTTAGGATGAAATGCTTCGGGAATTCTCGGATAACAAATTGTTGAATAAATTTTATAACACAGGCATCTGACGTTAGATAATATCGAAATAATTGGCCAGAGAAGCCGTCGGTTCAAGAAGAAGGAGGAAGAAATTCCTTCCCGCGAAGACACAGCTCTTTTAACGATAAAATATATCCGCTAGGTGAGTGATCCAATTACGAACTCTATGGGAGGTATAACTAACTACGTGGAATATCGTTTGCTCCAAATTGACCGCTTAAAATGAATGGAGAAGAGACGGAGTTCACGGCCGTTGTCATTTGGTGACATTGGATTAAAAAAATACAATAAAGGATCTCCGACGTTGCTAGCAAAATGCTAAAATGCACAAATTGTAGTCAACCAACTCAACTCCGCCGTCCTCTGATAAATAACAAGCTCAGCAATAAATTTATAATTCGAATTATTCCATTTTCGCAAGCGTTACTTCATATTTTTTAATTGCACGTTTTAACGATTGAATAGCAGGTCTTACAAGCATTGTTTAGGCTTATCACATTCAAGACGCATTATAGCTGAGAGGTGGTCCATTAAACCAAGGTAACGCGGAAAGTAATGAACACCTAAAAAAGCGGCCGTTACATCCTCTCCCGGTGGGAACACGCTCTCCAGATGAAAAACGCGCGGTTTTACGAAATGTCGACGTTATGAGACCCGGCTCGATCCTGAGAAACGATTTTGCACACAATTCACCGGGAAACAAATTATTTAGCTACTAAGGTCGTTGCCTGCTTTGCATACGCCTTAACTGCTGCGGTGCAGCCAATCACAGCACACTGAAAGGTTTACTCAATTGGAGAGGAGACAATTATGCATTTGTGGAGATGTTTGATAAGCATGAAAACTCTAAAATACAATATCCGTAGCCTAAATATAGAAAGCTGCATACATTGCATTCAGGAATAACTGCTGCTGCCTCAAAATGCGCAACCTCGCCAGAATTCAATTGAGAACACTTGCACTAAATGTTTACCCCTTAATGCAAACCCAAAAAAAAGAGCTGTAAAAGATTACTAAAGCTGCATGGGATAAAAGCAGTATTCGCTCTTTTACATGTTATTCAGCTTCGACTTAAACTTTTGGCATCACACTTTTTACGAAAGAGAAATTAAATGGCTAAATTAATAAAATTTCGCAGGAATGGAAGGATCAACAACTTCGCTATTTCCACAGAATAATTTATTGACACCGACCATGGTTTCGTTATAGAGTAAAATTATCAAGGTCATGTCACCTTGATAATGTTACTCTGTAACGAAACCATGGTCGGTGTCAATAAATTACTCTGTGGAAATAGCAAAGTTGTTGATCCTTCCATTCCTGCGATTATGGATTTCCACCAAGTTACGCCCGCCACTAAAAATTAATAAAATTTCCTTCTGTATATTGATACTTGCATCATTTTCGGAGTGAATATCGCAATCTTAGCACGACTCTAGTGTAATTGCGAGGACTTGAATTGATGAAGAGTCCCGCGGAGGAAGTCAACACCAGGAAACTGTGCTCGTAATCCAACAAATGCAGAGTCGTATCTCTCCCGCCGAAGAAACTTCATCCCTGCCTCTGGCTTAAGCAATGCACAGCAACGCCGTGAATCACACGGCACTCCTCCATAACCTCCACATTGAGTTACGTCCTTGGGGAGCAAGGTAGAGGATGAAATTAAACGGAAGTTATAACTGTCGGGACTCTCTCGGGTTACCCCGCTCACAGCCCAAAGCCAAGCCTCCTCCAAACGGATTAGAAACGTTCGTCGCGACCCCCCACCTAAAGCCACTGCTATCGTCCAGAATGTTCCTCCGACGAATATTAAATGCAAAGCTTCAATTTATCCCCTAGGGGATGTAAATTCTCCTGTCTAGCTTTAAATCATCAAACTGCTCATCAACACCGAAGCATGATTCATTCTTAATTGAACTTATGCAGCATTCATAATAATAATTTAAATGTTCACTCTTCCGTAACCTAGCGACGCAAAAAAGTCTACTTTCATTTTCAGATAAATTTTAAGCTTTTATGAACACTTACAAGATGTTTGACAGTATGAGTTAATTTTCTTAACATTTTAGCAGATTATCAATGATATGTTTGTGCCAAAATTCATCAGCTGCTGCACATGGAGCAAGTGTCTGTAATAAATCGATGCTTGGACGCTGACTGCAGAAGAGAAGTCAAGAGTGGATGCATTGGAATTGTGGAGCTATCGAAGAATGATGAAGATGAAAATGCATCGACCGAGTAATCAATGAGGACGTGCAAAGAATAGTATGATAAAAGTGAAGTCTCCTCAAAAGTAGAAGAACTTATAGTTGGCCACATTATGAAGCATAATGGCCTGATGAAAACAATCGTAGAAGGACAGGTAGAGTGAATACCCAGCAATGTGGACGAAAATTACAGTGATGCATATAATGGGGGTTCACAACTAAATTTGGATCACTTTCCCAATTTCATGAAATCCAACGAAACGGATGATAATTTTACCGATACTGTATAACAACTTCAATTTCCTAGCAATTGTATTTTTGATTGATTGATTTTATTTAACAGGACAAGTATCCTTTTAACAAAAATTTTCTTCTAAAATTACACGAAGTGATTTTAAAACTTGAGAAAATTATCGCTACAAACACGCAGTGGGTTAGAACATAGGTTTCGCCTAGCTGCTCTGCAAGAGATGTGGAAAGTTTTTTTTGTTTTTGAAGAGAGAAGCATTGATATCATTTTCATTGTTCCCAAATTCATTCGCACCTGCCTTACTGATTTTTCTGCATCGAATATCCTCATCGCGGAAGCCAACCCATTGTTGTTTCTTTATTCAATTTTCAGCGAATATTAATTTAAAATACGGATTCATCGTACTCGCAAGAGAGTATGGGCGAAGTATTTGATAGTATCTCCCGGAGAAATCTCAAATTCAATCCGCAACGCTTCGCCTACAACTCAATTTCGACTAATTGGGGCAATGCCTCGCTCGCGGCGGCTCCTGACGGGAGAGTTCAAATGTGGGCAACGAAGCAAATCAGGCGTGCATGTGTTAACCATTTAATATTTCACGAGAGAATGGCTGGGATTCAACTTGCACTAACTCCAGGACATAAACTCTTTATCCTCGATTATCCCGTGAGAAAATCTGCGCTAATCCCAAATATCTCGCCAGCGACGCTGGAACTCCGGAAAGCAAACGAGGGAAAAACATCGTGGGACATTACTCAGGCGCCGCCGGCACTTCGTTCGAAGCGAATAAACTCGTAATGCCGCCCCCACTGGGAAACTCAAACATATAGGTACTATTCATCGCAATGCATCCCTCGCAGAGCTTCCATGAGCGAAAGATTTGTTCCGTGAAATACTCAAAAGTCAGCTGCTCGCATCGAAATCACATTGGAGCACTCGCGAATTAAATGTGCACGTGCACTAGTCCTTACAACTTTTTTTCTGCTATGAGGTGGAATGACCTAGAATAAGTTGAGCACGTGAGTTTGCTCGTCATGACATCGATGCAAAATACATATGGACGCAAGAACACAGCAGATTTTATTTACAACGAAAATATTCAATCGGTGAAAGCAGGTTTACAAAGAGAGCACAGGGCGAATTACCCCGAATTGCCTCCCAACTAGTGCTGTGCAAGAGACTCGTCTCGGCGGTCGAGACGAGAATTTCATTTCTCGGCATTGTCGGGACGAGACTCTTGGCGCGGCGAGAGTCTCGCCTGGGTCGAGAGTCGAGAAGTCTCGCCCCTTCGAGATTCCTCAACACCCGTCGAGACTCCCGGGCAAGGCGAGAATTTCCGATGAATACCACAATCAGTCAATGATAGAGTTTACTACGGTATCCCTTGCTAATTTTATGGATTTATTCACATTATAAAAATATTTTATTTAATGATTCTGCATCCAATTTTTTAAAGAGTTGCACGATGCTAATAGAGTTCCCAACGAGGGATTTGGAAAAAATATTCCTTTTCTTGACCTCAATATTTGATATAAAATTTGAATCTTGGGAGTCCCAACCCCAAATTGAGCATCCCTCTCCAGTACACAGAAAGGCTTACTCACTCTCATTCTATCAATAAATCCTATTCTCATCCCCGTTTACCTCACACTCTACCCTCTAACACTCCCATCATACTCCACACCTTCTGTCTCCTCCGTATCTCATCACGAAATTTCCTGTTCTCGTCCACCATGTCCAGAACTTCGTCATTCCTCTCCGTCCACTTCAACTTCTCCATTCCCTTCTCGACACCCACATCTCCAACGCCTTCTCGTCCTCTCTCCTCAGCCATTTCCTGGGTGCGCCATTTCCCAAACATGTCTCAATGAATATTTATTTATTTATTTCCCATTTCCCCGTAAACAGCGCGTTGCGGCCTTTACAACGAGTTTTTCAACATCAACAACGCACAACACAAACATCCATACCCTGGCGGGATTCGAACCCGGGCCCTACGAATTGACAGGCGAGGACTTTACCCCACCGCCACCGAGGCCGGCGAATAAATTCCGGCATATGAATTCAAATAAAAGTTACAAAGCTTTTTTAAGGCGAATGTCTTAAGGCTATACGACTGTTCTTCGTGCACTTGAGAATCCTTATGCTTTTGCAGCCCAGTCTTCAATTTCAATTCCAATCCCAAACAGAAAACTTATGCTATAACCCGTTCGCATTTTCGGATCTCATAAGAGAGCGAAAGCGGATTATATGATATTTTACAAATGTTTTATCACGCGGTGTTTCCAAGCGCCCCAGCGTGCACTTTAGTTTTTTGGTATAGTTCAGAAAATTGAGTCTACTGCAATGGGAACAACTGCAATCTCGGGAAATGTAGTCGATATGAAGCTGAACCATAATTCTATCGAAGAAAGATACGAGGAAAATCTAAGTAGGTATACATTACGATGGACAGAGATAGAGGACCATGTTGACCGTGGTGTGGCGACCCCCTTCATCTCCAATGCTAACATTCAAAGCTCTCGAGTTTACAGCGATCAACGCCACATAACAGCTTCTAACGAGAACTCCCTAAGTGCCTCAAGTGTTGATTCTACGGGCTTGGGCCAACAAATAAAGTTCTTAAACATCTGAAAGCGTACTCTTATTCTCTAAATTTACCTCAAAGTGCGATCTGATGAGTGCAAAATGACACCTCTCTTATACTTTTTCGAAAAGATTCTCACAATAAGTATGCATTACGAATCCTATCTTCTTCATAGCTGCGGCGCAAATATTTTTGATGCGTGTTCCCAATGACAGGCTTGAAGCTAGGGTAGACGGAACCCAGGCTATGGGTGAACAAGATTTGCATGTGTTTTCCTGGTTATTACACAATTACTTATACCACTTATTTTTTACAGAGTGCTACCCGGGTTTCAATGAATTATAATCATCTTCAGGGGAAAATTATGATTTAAAAATATAATTTAAATTATGATTTAAATTATGATAAATCATAATTTGCGCCTGAAGATGATGATAATTGATTGAAACCCGGGTCACGCTCTGTAAAAAATAAGTGGTACAAGTAATTGTGTAATATCCAGGAAAACATTGAATGGAATACCAAAGTAAATCAAGAGTCAGTGAATTTAAGATCTGCATGTACCTACTGCTGCTCAGAAATAGGAGGAAAAGGGCTCTTGGGTGGATGATGGAAGTTGGAATAAGACGAACAGGGTTGGATTGACATCAATATTTGGCGACGGGCGGAGGTAAACTTAGCGGGAGCGAGGCAAGGGAGTGTATTGGGGGACATGTGTGAGGGGCGACTCGGAGGAAAGGTCTCGAAATACGCGAGAGAGATGCGAAGACCTACGCGAGGAGGAAACGTTAGAGTGCTTTCGCCGACGGGAGTGTGTGATAGGAGAGGTGGTTTGGAAGGAGGAAGGACGATTTTCTGTCCACAAACGGTCAGTCCAGTCAGCACGGGACAAGAAAAAGTCGAGTCGTCGATGTCGAGCCGCTCCAAAATAGGGTAGTCTCCTTCATCAAAGAAAACAAAAGGTATTGATTGTGATTCCTTACCCACCATTAGTGTATTCATAATACACAAATTATTTGGTTTCAGAAATCCCAGTTTAGACGAATGGCAATGGTCAATTTTAACCGCATTTGAAAAAAGCCAGATTGGCGCCCATGCGATGTCACTCCACGTGACGTCACAGGGACCTAGTTTCCATACGAGTAGATAGGAGTTTTACATCGTCTGACATTACCAATCCATGCATGAGGCACAGAGCTCAGGGAAACGTCTCTTAATAATCACCTATTCAAACTGGCTAAGGTCGGAAAGTTTTCTTCGTTTGATAAGGTATTAATAATTCTTATTTAAGACAAGCGCTACCTACTAGCAGGATACTCTGCGTCCTGCGTCGTATCAGCGCTCAAAGCCTCGCCCCAAGGTCACCTCACTTGGCGGCAGCGGGAACCAGAACGACGTCACACGGCGTTTTCCCAGAATCCATACTTAGCCGTCGCGTTTTCGCGCGCTTGAAAATTTTCACTTTTCGTTTAATCGCGAAAAATATATATCGTCATTTAAATATCTAAAAGCGTGAAATACGTACTCCACACGCGAAGAGTAATAATCTTTCGATTTAGGGGCAATAAAAAATAATAGGAAACCACCCTATTGTTGCGACGATGACAAAGGGAGGGAAAGAAGCGTTTACGAGAATTCATACGACGGGAAATCTCTCCTTGAGTTTTTCCCCATGGAATTCGGTTCAATCCACCGTCTGCGCCGCGAGCGGCGGCTTTTGTGAAACTAATTAGCATCTACATCTACATATTACCCTACGAGCCACATCTAGGGAGTTTGGCGGCGGTTGACCAATCACCAACATGCAGCATGCAAGAGGACCGCCACATGCACTCCGCACGGTCATAGAAATATTACGCATACTAGCCAAATATGCATGCTTATTCATAAAAAAATGCTAATGGTTAGTAATTCCTAGAGTAAATACATGCAAGGTTATAACTATGGAAAAACATGCAATGAGTGATCCTAGCGAGCGACGCCATTCATCCTATCAATTGAGACAACGTTGCTATCCTTAATAGTACGAGGAAAGAATGACATTTTAAATCTCTCTGTTTTGCAGTCTGTTTCTTTTATTTTATTCTCATAATCACGTCTACTATAGTACGATGATAAACAAAGGATATGATTGACGTCGTCTGAGAAAATATCATCTTCAAATTTCCTAAGTAAGTTAAGCCTATCTAGCGCCCTCTCAGAGAAGTCTACATATTAATACCCGTGACTATGATTGCAGCGCTAATACATTTACAGCCAGTCCCAAAAGCTTCCCTCGTTCAAATTGAGCGATAGGAGAAATCTGAGAGATATCGGCTGAGCCTCACCCGGTTCACTTAAAGTTCATTCATCTCCAAAGAAGCGCCGTCGTCGCTAACTCGACGGAATTTCTGCCTCACGCCGAAAACATTCTCGTCGCACTTCCAAGGGAGATATAGAGAGAGAGGCAGGGATGAAAGTGCGACCGAAAGGAGGATGTCCCATAGGTGTCTCCGTCAATTCTGCTCCCCACTTTCCGTTCCGTAAATCAGAGGAGCGCTGATCGAATCAGGATCGAAGTAATCCGAAAGCGCGCAAAAGGGCGTCTTAAACGCGTCTTCCACGTCTTCAACTGCGAGAGATGATTAAAATTTCAAAACGGCAATCCCATTCCATAATTGAATAGGAGGCCACTCACTCGGAATTAGTCCTCCGTCGAATCATCGCGCTTCTTCAGGAAAAGAAGGAAAGGGGAATAAAGAACAGGAGAGATTAACCAAATTATTGAACGAATAAAATCGAACTGAAACTCTTAGCGCACACCCCTCTAATTTTTCGTTTTACACGGTGAATAATGTCCATTTTGATGACCATTCATCTACATCTACATAATACCCTGCGAGCAACCTCTAGGGTGTTTGGCAGGGGGTGATCAATCACCAGCATCTAGCATGCAATTGGACTCTCACATGTACACCACAAAGTCCAAAAGACGTCTTATCGCGTAAATGCCTTAAAGTGGCGAAACTGAATGAATTCTCATATTTAGTACAAGGGATTTTTGTTAGATATATGATTTAACACATTCCCAGTGAATAAAATGAATAAATTTCTCTCGGATTTAAGATGAAAAAATGAGGCCGCCACATCTTTACGACTGCCTCAACTACTCTGACCCGCGTGCAAACCCGATAGACTATATTTGTGTGACAGCTCTATGCGTCACTACATAAACAAGTCAAATAAGTTAGGAATACCTACGCTAACATATGTTTTGAATTTTGTCAACGACGCCGCGCAAATTCTTTAATCTCAAACCTTCGATTAAAAATGTCTCGTAAGGACAGTAAAAAATTTTCCTAACCTTAGAATAAGAGTAAACACGTTAGTGCACCATCACTCACAAAGTGATTCACCCTGAAGGTTAGTTTGGACAGGTGAAGATAGAGCTCACCCCAGACTTATCCAGAGGGACGCTAATGAGAGCGCAAAAGACGCAGCTTGGCATAACTCTCGATCGATGACAAGGTCTTTAAGCAATTGCAATATTTGGGGCAGTATGTGAGCTGCGATGATAATGCGACAAGTTATGACCGAGTGGCCGTGAACTACCGCCGAGGGTCACGGTCGTCGTGCTGACCTAACACACTGACCTCCCTTCGCGAGTCACCCCTCGCTCTCTTCGTAAGAGAATTATCTCCACGGGAATTGTCAGCAGAGAAACAATTTGCAATTTGTTCACCTCAGCGAGCGACTGAAATTCCACTGCTTTGCCTTCACCAATTCCTTGAAAAAGGAACAGTCGTTTTCGGCATGAAATTGAAGATGGACTGCGTCAATATCGCTACTTCACGTGGAGTAAACTCGCGGCGATCATGCGTCTGGCGTGTGATATTCGTAAACAAGAGAACTTTTAGATATCCGCCAATTATTTTTAAATATTTTTGTCAAGATGGTGAAAAAGAGAAAAAAACACTGGAGGGCCACTATTGAAAATTCCATCTTTTTCATTTTTACAATACTTTCCAGGGGCCATTCATTTTCAATATTGTTCATCTCCCATCAAATAATTTTCCATTTTTCCAGAAGAATACACGCAAACATGAAGACTAGCATTGAAAAGTCATGGATGTGATCATGATTATATCATCGGAAATGCAAATTTCGGCTAACAACCGAAAACAATGCTCATTCCCATTCTCTGTCAGACCTTAGATTGAAAAATAGAGTAAACGTTTTAGATAAATTCAAGAGCTGTGTCTTTTCTAACGAATTTATCCATATCTTACGGACGCCAACATACTACCGAAGATCAGATAATATAAATAAATTAAGTGAGATAGACTGTAGAACAGACAGATTCAGAATGTCTTTTTTTCCACGATCAATAAGAGATTATAACGGCAGCATTAGAACTGATAAACAGATTAGATGACTTGTAGTGTAGCCTACTAACTTATTTAAAAATTAATGCATGTTTTATTATAATTTCTAACAGCATACGGTAGTATAATTTGTTAGCATGCGTGACGTTTTTTGGACTGTATGGTGTGCATGTGGGAGTCAAATTGCATGCTGCATGCTGGTGATTGATCACCCCCTGTCAAACACCCTAGAGGTGGTTCGCAGGGTATTATGAAAATTTAGATGAAATTTGGGTCGCTCTTACCGTCAGCGACACGAGTGGCGACTTTTGTAAATAAATTTATATCGGTAACAGAACATCTACATAATAACCTGCGAGCCACCTCTAGGGTGTTTGGCAGGGGGTGACCAATCACCAACATGCAGCAAGCAAGAGGACCGCCACATGCACACCGAACGGTCATAGAAATATTACGCATACTAGAAAAATATACATGCTTATTCATAAAAAAAACTTGCTAATGGTTAGTAATTCCTAAAGCAAATACATGCTAGGTTATAACTATGGAAAAAAATGCAATGAGTGATCCTAGCGAGCGACGCCATTAATCCTATCAATTGAGACAACGTTGCTATCCTTAATAGTACGAGGGAAGAATGACATTTTAAATCTCTCTGTTTTGCAGTCTATTTCTTTTATTTTATTCTCAAAGTCACGTCTACCATAGTATGATGGTAAACGAAGGATATTATTCACGTCGTCTGAGAAAATATCTTCTTCGAATTTCCTAGGTAAGTTAAGCCTATACTTCGATCTACGCTCCTGTGAAGATGCCCATCCTAACTCGTGTAACATACTTGAAACGCTGCACTTTTTGTCGCAACAACTCATCACAAATCTGGCCACCCTGCGCTGTACTCGATTGATTTCAGCTATTAGTCCTACCTCGTAAGGGTCCCACACGCTAGTAGCATATTCCAAGTGAGGCCTCACTAGAGTCAGGTAGCTTATTTCTTTCACCTTTTTTGGGCATTTACCGAGAATTCTTTTTTCAAATCCGAGAGTACGGTTATGAAATTATATGTTCCCTAGAGGTGGCTCGCAGCGTATTATGTCGATGTAGATGAAATACGGGTCGCTCTTACCGTCAGCGACGCGAGTGGTGACTTTTGTAAATACATTTCAATTGGCAACAGAATATCAACATAATAACCTGCGAGCCACCCCTTGGGTATTTGGCCGAGAGGACAATCTCCCTCCTTCGCAATATTCCTCCCTGCCCTCGAAACTCAAGCCCACGCCTGAAGCACGGAATGAGATTTCCAGCGACAAAAATGAGAGGGCGTGACGCAATTGAGAGGGGGCGCTTCCAGTCTTGCGCTCCTGCCGGTTATGGCCCTCTGCCACACTCCCTAACGGTACGCACACTAAGTGGCATTCCATTAGCACACCCATTAATACTCCGTGCCAAAGCACGCGTGGACGCGGCCCAACTCGAGATGAAATTCTAGCATGAACGAGGCGCAAGGTTGCGATAACCCTTTGCATGAAAACGTACCTATGGAAACATGTAAGATGAATGTTCTAACGCATGAAATAAGTTGGAGGATGCATTGAAAGTGTAGAAGGATAGCTGCAAGCGTTTAAGGAGAAATATGCTACGAAGATGATGAAATAGCGGCATGTCAAGAAAGGAAAAGACAAGAGGAAGCACTCGAAATGACTGATAACGACAGAAAACTTAAGGAAGATACAATAAAACATACGAATGTACACGGTTGGGTCTATGTGCCACTAAATGATTTTGAACCATTCATTCTGTTTCCAATGATGACCATGCAGTGCCATTGTTAACCCGATTGTTAATCAGACGGCAAATTCAATTGTTATCTTACCCTCCCCCCCCCCCCCACCGAATGCGTGCTGTTCACGCGCCTGAGCATTATTAAGGGACGAGCTCTACCCTAACCAATGCAAACCAATCTTCCGGTGTAAGAACATGTAAAAAATATATTTTTTTAATCGAGCAATCGCGAAACAAAAACTCCTCAACTGGTAGATTGGTTAAAATAATCATAGGTACCTATACTCATCACCATCATTTATTGACAATTCCAAGATTGGTTTGACGCAGCTCTCCATTCCTCTCTCCTATCCGCTAGTCTTTTCATAGCGACGTATTTCTTCTCTTTCACATCCTTTATAACCCTTTATCCTATGTAACTCATTCTGAGCCGTCCCTTGCCCTGTCCTTCAACGATTGTTTTCATCAGGCCATTATGCCTAATCTACATCTACATCTATTATACCCCGCGAGCCGCCTAAACGGCGTGTGGCAGGGTATGTTAGGATACCAGCCGTTTACAACTAAAAAAAATGAATTGCTCTAACAAGGTTGGGACTAGCGTTTATTGAAGTCCTTTATGGTTCGGGGGAAAAACAAATTCCCATATCTATCCATTTGGCAAAACATCTCTCTTAATTTATCGCTTCTATTGGACCTGGAAATATAGTGTGGCTCTAATATTATGTTCTCTGTGTCGCTCTTAAAGATATCCATACTCAATTGTTCAAGCAATCTAAGCATAGCGCGCAGCCTCCGAGTCTCCAACGGCTCCCAGCCTAATTCGCTTAACATCTGGGTAACTCTGTCGGTACGCCCGTAGCAGTTTTTGACGAAACGCGCAGCCTTCCTTTGTATTTTATTCAGTTCGCGGATTAAGTCTTTCTGCACCGGATCCCATACGCTCGCTGCATATTCAAGGTGCGGTCGAACGAGAGAGAAATAGCACCTTTCTTATACATTCTCATCCGAAAATCTTCCCACAATACGCTTGAGTAATGATGTAGCCAAGTAATTTTTCCCGTTACCTACATAACTGAGGATAACTGATGAGTACTAATCCATTAGAAGAGACAGTCACGGCAGAACCTCCTTGAGATTTGAGAGAGAGGGGCTGTTGGATGGGAGGCGTGAGTAATTCCCAGAGACGTCGAGGGGTGGCGTGGCGAACGGTGGGAGGGCAGTGGATGGCACGATGGAACTGAGGTTCGATGACCCCGGGAGGACGAGAGAGAGAGAGAGAGAGAACCTCCCCTCCACCTACATATATCCGAGCAACGCCCGCTACTTTTGTGTCCTCGCCGAACACACCTACTCTCCCATCCCCTTCCTTCTTCTCCTTCTTCTTCCCTCTTCATAGGGATGAGTCAGTCCGCGGAGGCGCCGAAGTGTCCGCGAGGAACGCCTCCGGTTGAGGACGGCGAACAGCGGTCCCAAATCGAAAAAAGCTGGCCAAAAGTCATTTTCTCGACTTTATAAAGAGGAAGTTTTGCATTATGTATTCGGATTCTAGAGGATATGGCCTACAATATTTCGTACCTGATAGGTCTGTGTGTTTATTACGTTGACCTGTGCAACCCGTCAAACATGGGCATTAGGCCGGCCCTTATTTTTCAGAATTGAGAAAAGTTATGTTTTTCTAGTCTCAAAATTATCCAAATGAGGTTCATATTCACGTGTTAAAATTTGGTTACTTTAAAATAACGGCAACCCGTGCCCCAAGGGCCCTAAGTACTGAGGACCCTCAATTGAGATTTTTGGGGCCGAAGAAGTACTATTTCTACGTAAAACGTAAAAGTAAAGCCCCTTAGATCCGATTTTCTTTTTGTTTTGACCTATCTCTAAGCGTTTACGAGATATCGTCCGTCGTAATGCAATCCACCCCCCAGGGCGCCACCCCGCACCGCGGCGCCGCTGAGGCACGGTCAGCACCACTTACTAGAGACTTCCCCTCCACCCCCTCCCCTCCATCGGCAAAGACTTTGCTCCTGCTTTAAAATGTGTTAACCTATCTTCACATCGACCTCGGACAAAACGCCATCATCTCAAGCCATTGCTATAAGCACTGCAAGTTCGGGTGCAAGAAGAGGGAGGTGAACCTTGAGGGCCGAAATCGCCTTCGAGTTGAATTGGACGAATATTTCTAGCGGTGTAGCGACAGGCGTGATCACCTCTCGTCTTCCACGTAACGTTCTACTTTGGGACAAACCGAATGTTTGTAGCAGTAGACTCACCAAGAGCGAATTTCGGAGAACCCACCACCCACCAAACCATATACGCCGCTGGCCGACATTCCATTGTATCTTCACTTCCAATTCTCTTCCTCAAATTTCAGTTTTTCCCACTACCACTGTTTTCAACATCCCCTCCCCACTCGGTATTCTCTCCATCCAAACCCCCCGACTCCTTCGGATCTCATCAAGAGGCTGCCTCTCCTCGCCCACCATGTCTAGCACTTCGTCGCTCGTCTTCTTCTCCGCCAATTTCACCTTCTACATTCCTCTCTTGAATTTTTATGTTCCTGCACTATACACACAACGTTTACCTCCCTTCTCCTTTGTGAAAACGGTAATGGCATTTGTTCTGCGTGACAGGACCCGTGTACACCTGACTCCGTGACAGAGAATGGGGAAAGGCAACCATTGTCCCGTGTCTGCGCACCCTTTGCTTTCCAACCTCTCTTATCGGCGCCTTCCCTCCGTAATCTCGTACGTGCCCAGTTGGACCCGCCCCCAGTGTCCTTGCTTCACCTCTGCCTTATCGACGACGCTGAAGAAGACGGGAAATTAGGAGAACTCACGTCTCTCTCTCCATCCTCGAAGAAGTCGACTCAGAGGTCCCGGCATTGAGACTCAACACATCGCTTTCACTACACCTTGCTTAGTTTCATGATTCTCCCTGCATTTACTCAGAATGGGATACGGACGAGAAATCGCTCGTTTTTATTCATCAAAATCTACTTTCGCACGCACTTATTGAAAATTTCCCTACGAAAGATAGCGTAAGTATTGTTTTTTATCACTCAATTATGACCAAAAAATATGCCATGTAGTACCAAGAGGTAGGTAAATAAGTAGGCGGTTTTATATGTCCTTCACTACGTGGAGTTTGCAGCCGTGGCTAAAATTAGTTAAATTACTTTGTTGAAGGAAATAATGGTGGACGCTTAGCGAGAGCTAACCTCCACCACAAATGCCCACAAAAATTATTACGAGAACACTTCATATCGTGTAACATCCAACGCCTGGCATTGTAGGTAATTGATACAGAGGGCTTCCATTAAATTTAATGTTTTCTTTCCTCGAGTTAAGTTTCTTATATGTTCGAGATGGAGAGTGTGGTGACCTGGTCCCTAGAATAAAATCTTATTTAATCTTTAACTTCACCCTTAAATCAACGAAAGGTGTTTGGCAACATGAATCTCACCGCAAAAAGCATTACGTAATAGAAAAATTCGAATTCCAACGAAGTTTTCCTGATTTCCCATCAAAATACCCATAGGACGATATGCTAACGGACTCTGCAAGAGTGGGGAAGAAAAATGTTTTGAGCTTCGGTGCTTTTAAAGTGCACTCGCATCCGTGCTCTCTCAGTGAGAGCAAACGGCAGCTGTACTCATACAAGTAGGCGTTAGTGTGTGGCGTCCAGCGGCCCAGCAAGGGGGATTTTGGTGGATAAACCCCTCCGCCCCCCAGAGCTCAGAGAATTTTTTTAAGAAAAGTTTAATCCATTTTACTTCATTATATTATTATTACTTATAGAATAATGTAAACAAATTAATAAAAATATCCCTCAGAAGGGCGTAAAACTCACCATTTTGAATCATTTACCTTAAACTTTTTCTGGGGGAGGGCCCCCCGGCAACTCCTGCTTACCCTGGCGGGTATTCCACACCATCAGACACCCCAGTGTTTTGCGCCTAAACCCCCCCTAGACTTAATTCCTAGCTGCGCCCCTGGTGGCGTCCAAAAACCACGCTACATGAGGTGATGTGCGTATTGGTGATGACCTAAAGACCACGGCAGAGGAGGCCATCAAAACGCCATTGAACGTTAAGAAATCCGAAGGCGGCTCAAACGGAAGAGTTCTAAGCGTTCAATGATGTGCATGATTCAACTACTTAACAGTTTGAAGTAGGTACTCAAAATAGATAACTAATATTTTCGGAAATACAGAATAAAGGAGAAGTGATGTTCCCACCACCATTTCACCCTCATCAGACATTCCGCAATCTTTATTAACAGATTAATATTCTTGAATCAGAATTTCTTTCTTCATTTCTCAGAGCGAGCCCAACCTCTCGTCACTGTATCCACAAACCCAGCCTTATCTCATCCCCTTGCCCATCTATATAACTTCCTTTGCCTTGCTGTGGATCGACCAAGCGATAACCCCGGAATGCACTCAACATATCTACCCCGAGGGAACTTCCATTTCAGGAAATCCCTCTTAACAAAACAAAACTGTTTGAATAGTAACAGGAAAGAAATGGCTGCAGGTGAAGGCTCAAATAAATATAAACACGGTGGTCAATCTTTATCATCGGCGCACGAAAGATATCGATTCTGGCCACGTAAGCCTAAGGAGCTCAAAATATAGATGTTATTCGTCTCGATTGCGAGTTGCTTGGCCCATTCACAAATGACTCATTTCCGATTATTCCGATTATAGTGGACAACAGGAAATTTCTACTTACAAAACATGCCTCAGCTACATGGGATGTGACTCGCCAAATCCTAAGTATGCGCGAGTTTATCAAAACAAATATGATGCACACCGCTAAGCGACGCAGGGGAATGCGGCAGGAGAGGGGGTATGGGGGAGGGGGCACAGATATCTAACTGTGAACGTTCACTTTTCCATCCTGACGGTCCCGTTACCCGCGCGGAGAAAACTTCTGGAAAAAATATTACGCATCACGGCCAGGAATCGAGCGCGCACTCGAAGCCTGTGCGCGGTGAATTCGCATGCATCGTGGCCGCAGAATGAACACTACGTATTCATCAAGAAGCTAGCCACTTAATAAACAACTTTAAACAATAAACAACTGTAAACGATAACTGTAGCTCTTAGAGCGTATAAAGTACCATGGAAAATTACTAGAGCCATTTCTATATCTTATTACAATGAAATTCCACTAAGTGAACTCGTCGACATTCGATTTGGTGGACACTTCCATCCTATGCCGATTCCCAATCATTTTATCGAAATAAATCAATCCTGTCCTCTCCCTTCCCCTCCCTCGTTTCCCTAACATTCTCCCCTCTAACACCGTTTTCAACATGCCACCCCTGTTAAGTACTCCCCACATCCATACCTTCTGTCTCTTCCATATCTCATCTAGAAGCTGCTTCTCCTCACCCACCTTGTCCAGCACTTCGTCGTTTCAATATGAGAGTAGATGAGCCGATAAAAAAGACAGCTGAGAGAACATCAAGAAGAGTATAGCGCTAGAAACGGAGACATTCATGCATAGGAAAGAGCTGATGAGGGGATCTCAATGCAAGAGTTTTACGAAATAGCTACCGAGAAGTCTTATATGGCGTCTCTATGAAGTGCTAGACGTGGCTGAAGAGGAAACTTCAAAAGGAGATAAGGAGGAGAAGGAAGGTGTTGATGGTTCTAGTTCTGAGCGGGGAGGGGATGTTGAAAATGGTGTTCGAGGGGAGAATGTTAGGGAAACGAGGGAAGGGAAGGAAAAGAAAAGGATTTTTAGATAGAATGAAAGGGAGTAGGCCTTACAGTGAATTGAAGAGGGAAATATAAAATGGGAGTGGTAAGATAGGCCGAGGCAATTCGCAAAATGATCCATTTAAGCAAATCTCAACCGGAAGAACACCTTCTATAACGATGGTGGTGTAGGTTGTTATTTGCATAAAAAAGTGAGAAATTTTTCATATGTTGAGTGGGTGCAGATAACATTAATATATCGCAAGAATTTCCCGCCCTCGCGAGAATATGCGAATCGTGGAAGTAGGAAAGGGATGGGATTGACATTTGAGCGGAATGAGGATGAAAAACAAAAGAATGGATGGGTGCGAGTCATGGCATCTCATCCTTCCTCCGCCTCGTTTACTGAAAATTCTACCCTCTAACACCGTTTTCAACATGTCATCATTGCTAAGTACTCCCTCCATCCATACCTTCTGTCTCCTCCGTATCTTATCTAGAAGCTGCATCTCATCACCCACCATTTCCGGTACTACGTCGTCCGTCTTCCTTTCCGTCCAATACACCTTCTCTATTTTTCTCCACACCTACACCTGGAACCCTTCCCGTCATTACAATACTCATTATAATTAATGTTAGTTCCAATTACACATTTGTATAATATTTTATAATCTATTTAAAAATTACCCTTCGAGGTGAAATGGTAATAAAAGAATAACCCTATTACAATATCCACCGTCCCCGAGTACCTTCATCCTAATACATCCTTCATCATCAGTAAAGAGTCCTAGGATTGATTTAACGCAGCAATCCAGTCCACCCTCCGACCAGCTTTGCTTTTCACTGCGACGTATTTCTTTTATTTACATCCTTGATAGCATGCCCTATGACATTCGTCCGAGGCCCTCCCTTACCATTCTTCACGCTCACTCCTCATGCAATGATTTCCTTCATCAGAACACCATGATGCGACCGATTAAGTTTTACCGCCTTCATCTTGAGGATTTTACAATACCACTCGTTTCTCCCACTCTTTTCAGTTCCTCCTCATTATTTTCACGGTCAATCCATTTTATTTCCATCATTCTTAAGTAGCACTACATTTCGAATACTTCCCCTCTTGTATTCTACGCTGCTGTTAACATCAAACCCTCGCCCCCATACAGAGAAACATGCTCCGTATGCAGCATCAGATGAATTCTTCCCTAACTTCTAAGTTTGCATTCTCAGCTGAAAGTATAGATTCTTCTGTTATTAGAATGCGCTCCTCGCATATGCTTACTTCTTTCCCGCTTCGTCCACCGCTAATCTGATAAACCCCGATTCCAAATCCATGTTGCGACTGAAGAACACTGCTTTGCAAACAAAAGAACAACTGCAGAGCTGCGTGCGCATCCCTCACGTGCTTCCTCGCATGAACGGAGCATTTCGTCGCTATGCAACGCGCGTGCTATCCGCACTTGCTCCCTTGATCCCAAGACTAATCGTCGCAAAAAATACTACCACCACTCACCACCACCCCCCTAAAACCTTCCTTTGGCAAGGCGGGGGCTGCATTCTCACCCTGTGGGGTTGGGGGTGCGTGAAGGAGGCAATTACCGCGCGACGTGATTGGTGCTTCGGGAGAGGCCCACGGGGTTGTCAGGGGTCAAACTGGGGGTAATTGGGACTCCCTCCCTCCCTCCCCCACTCCTTATCTTCAACCCCTCCCCCGAAACCCCGCTTCAACCCTTTGGGGAAAAAGATAGCGCAAGGGAATCCACGTGGAAAAACTCGGAAAAAATAAGAAGGGATAGGAGCAGAGACCCCAACAGGTTTTCTTTTTTTAATTTCGAAAGATGATAGGTTTAAAAACGCGATTACACGATAAACTTTGGTATGACTGAAAATTTAGGATATCTCATGTCATTTGCAACACGCGAATTCACGCAGCACTGCAAAAATAATTCCCAGAAAGCCAACTGAAGGGAGTTTGACAGGAGATGTATTTCCACGATCATGCATTACGGTTTGCACTTCAACGGTTGGTATCCCCAGGTAAATCACAATTACAAAAATGCTGCCGAATAACCTGGTGGTTAATTAGGGGTGAAACGGACAATAAATAAAATTTTACGAATAAAACACTAAATCCGATCGCAAAATCGACATAAATTATTTGACGAAGCATAATTACCTTCAATTATCGTAAAAAATTTACTTGCCTTACGTTTAACCTATTTATTTCTTTAAGAAGTCGTCCCTGGGAATGAAGAGAAGCTAAATGAACATTTCAAGAAGAAGACGGACCAATCGGCGATATCACGCGACAATGTTGGCCCGATGAAGACGATCGCCGAAGGAAAGGAAGACTTCGGATAAAATGTATACGTAAATGAACGCAGTATTTAAGTATAAGACAATGAATACGTATGTGTGAAAACATAGTTGAATGACGAACGTGCTGCGCCCGCTCCCAGCGGGCTTCCCCCGCTCTTTTCAATGCAGGTCCATAGAGGGATAGGCGCGTTTCTAATTTTAAAATGTAGAAAAAAAGGCAGGGTCTTATGTACAAATTTAATTGGAATGTTCATGTACAAATTGAGGTCAGAGGACCTCTTTAAACACAACATTGGAAGTAATTACACTATCCTCTGTTAATACTTGTCTAGCGTTTTCCTTAATATTTACAAAAATATTTTGAAAAGATCTTACCCTAGAGAATGCTACATAAAGTTGGCCATGAGAAAATACAGGGTCAGGCAGGAATAAGCCAGCTCTTTGCAAAGTCTGACCCTGAGCCTTGTTAATAGTCATCGCATAGGATACCTTAATGGAAAATTGTCTGCGAGTCAAATTGAAAGGCATGGTGGGATCCGACGGCGTTAACTGTATTCTTGGGATGAGGACAATCTTGCTGGAATCGAATATTTTTTATCGATTTTTTTTTTATTTTTAAAAACCAATTTTAGGAAACAATATAAATATTTACGAAGTAAGATATGCCGTCGCATGTTCTCTGATAAATTCTGTGCATTTTGGTACCTCATTTGTAGAGTTTGGTTGCGTATAAGTTGAGAAAAAGGTATCTTTACAGTAGAAATAATACAGTAGAATTGAGCGGAGAGCTGCGTCAAACCGATCTCAGGATTATAACTGATGATTTCAGTCTTAACTATGCAAAACCTTTTCACTATGGAAAATTATTCTTTCATATTCAATTGGTTCTTAGGATTACTGAACAGTGATAATCTTGAACGAGTCATCATTATTCCCCTGAAAAAGGATCTAGTGGTGAGAATGGAATGATGCACGGCAAGCAAACAGCCGAAGCATCGAAGAAGGTCCATCAAAGGAATAAATAAAACAGTAGTCGAATACGCGAAAACGACGCGAATGTACTGAACATCGTCGAAGAGTACGAAGTAATGGCGCTAATAATAGTGGGATGGCTTCTTAACTTAGCATTCATCAGCATTATTAACTTACACCAGCGAAAAAACACACGAATTAGATGGAATTTGCACCTTCTTGATACCAACGCAACCTGTCTAAAGCCAGCAGGGGAAAATTAGGATCCCATAGCCAGACGAACGCGAAGAAAAACTCTGGGATCAAATTTGAGTGTCAATGCACTAAAGATAAGTTTATGACCTGGTTTCTTACTACCACACCTTCCCCTTCAAGCAGGAATCTGGGAAATGGGCCTTAAAGGTAAATAAAGCTCACGAATTAACTTCGATTTTAGAAATTACGATTAAAATATTTAAATAGTACCGTCGCACTAATGTAGAAAATAATTTGAAAAATATAGAAATATTTAAGATATCATATTAATCACGTAATGTAGGAGTTAATAACAGGTGACAATGCATCTAATAAATTTGATATTTTTGCAATGCCGGTCTTAAGTCATTTGCTCCAAGTATTTGAGTCTTAGCCATTATTTTGTCGTTTTCTGTTACACCGTTAGGGTCTGCTTCCGTCGCAATTCTAGAATCATCGGGTTTGCATTAGCAGTAATTCATACTCTCCGCAGCTTGCAATTTAATTCAAGTTTTATTCAGAATTTGGGGCACTGCAAAATAAAAACAAAATAGCACTTAATGAATAAAATAAGGTACTGTAATAGCCCCTTCCAAAAACCCTAGAGGTGACTCTCATAGTATTATTTAGATGTGGATGAATAATCTAAGATACTAGCGGTGACTTGCACGATGTAGATTCGTCTTCACTTGTTTTTTTGCGCACCACGTAACACGAACAGACGACGACGGCTCAATATTTGCACTCGAGGGAAGCGCAATTCTAGTTAATTGCAAATTTTTCAAGGCCGGGAGGCGAGGCGTTGATGACATACGTATTTGCAGCGACACGCAAAGCGAGGCCCCGAGGCAAACTCTTCCCCTCATAATCGATACCGTTTTAATCAAATAACGAGCAGTCCACGAGCGCGGAAAGAGGTCGAAATGGATGGATAGATCGGACTTTTCGAGAATCCACTTGGGAGAAGCATCGGCCGCTTCAAAAGGTGTTTGAATGCCTCGCTGTCGCCAAAACAAACGCCTCTCGCAAGCGCGTGACAAGAGAAACATCGGGTACATGGAGGCAATCGTCATTAGCTTTGACGGCAACAACGAAAATATGACATACCATGACGCCAAATTGGGTGGAAGCTTGTTCGATAGATCGATTAATCGACATTTTCCATATTTAATACTTTAGTACGCGGATGATATAGCAGCGAGTTTCAACGTCGATGATGGGTTTACAAAGGTCATAAAAAGATCGGGCCATTGGAGGCAGCACTAGTTTCGCATAACAACGCATGAGTAGATGATTTCACGGGGAAGATTTGTCTTTTATTTATAACACTTTTATTGATAAAACCAATACGTTTATATCTATAAATTGATAATGGCCTCGCATATTTAAACTTAACTGTATGGCTAGGCTTATTTAACCCACCAGGAATTTAAACGGAGACTATTAGCATTCCTGCGCGGTACCGCTTTTAAACGTAAGGCAAAGATTGACGCTGTGGGAGTTCACACCAACTTCGCAACTTTTTTCACTATACGTTTTGGTGGATATCAATCGTAGGAAGACAATTGGAAGGGAAGAAGGGCAAGGGACGGCTCCGAATGAGTTACATAGGACAAAGGGTTATAAAGGATGTGAAAGAGATGGAATACGTCGCTACGAAAAGGCTATCGGATAGGAGAGAGGAATGGAGAGCTGCGTCAAACCAACTGTTAACTTATAGTGATGATGAAGGGAAGTATATAATTAAAACGTTTTTCTTTTTTTAATTTACCCTCAAGGAAAACTTGAGCAGGTTGAGCAGTTCAACTATTTAGACAGTACGTTAGAGGAAAATGGATGCAGTAGTAAGGACATTAGGAAGAGAATTGCATTAGAAAAGGAGGCGTTCATAAACAGGAAGGAGCTTCTGAGAGGATCGTTATGTAAGAGCTTAAAGAAAAGGTTAGTGAAGAGTTTGATCTGGAGTGTAGCTCTCTACGGTGCGGAAACGTGGACACTGAGGAAAGAATACGAGAGAAGATTTGGAGACATTGGAGATGTGGGTATGGAGAAGAATGGAGAGGGTGAAATGGACGGAGAGGAAAAGGAACGACGAAGTGCTGGACATGGTGGGTGAGGAGAGACAGCTTTTAGATGAGATACGGAGGAGACAGAATGTATGGATGGAGCGAGTACTTGGCGGGGAGGAGATGTTGAAAATGGTGTTAGAGGGTAGAATGTTAGGTAAGAAGGGGAAAGGAGAGAATTGGATTTTTAGATAGATTGAAAGGGAGTAGGCCTTACAGTGAATTGAAGAGGGAAGTGCATGATGTAAGGGGAGGCTCCCGGAATTCTTCTTAAGTACTCCATGGAAACCTACCTTAATCGGTAGAATACTGTAATTAAAAACCCTCAAGGAGAGTAACGCGGGGATGATGACCACTCATATCCTAAATGAAGAGCCGCAGTAGGCCGGAAGTGTTACAACACAGCCATGACGAAGGGATTACAAAAGGCAAAGGAATGGTAATACTTATTGAGAGAGCGATTCCGCATTGTTTTCCAGCCCATAGCATCCGATCACATAAATAGACGCTAGTGCCGATATCAGCTGTACCTTTAAAAGTATGTATGTACTTCGGAGACATGTTACGGGAGACGAACTCGAACCAATGGAATCGAGACAATGAATAGCGATTAGTACGAGCACACCGGATATATAGTAGTTTAGTTATCTTTAAATGATGCATGGATTAAGAGAAAACTCTCTCGGACACATCAGATGTGTTGAAATGCGTATTTACGTATAGAGAGTTTATACAGATGTAGGCATATTTTTTTATTAAAATCGATCTGCCGGCAAACCCGTTGCAATCAAACCATAAATAGCTAAGTTATTACAACAACAAATTATTGGTGACTGGTTTCTCATGAAAATAACAATTATTACTATTATTACAGTATTCTACTAATCAAGGTAGGTTTCCATGGAGTACTAGAGAAGTGATCTAGGAGCCTCCCTTTCCTTACAGCGCTGCATTCTTCCATTCACTGTAAGGCCTCATCCCTTTCAATCTATCTAAAAATCCTATCCTTTTCCTTCCCCTCCCTCGTTTCCCTAACATTCTACCCTCTAACACCATTTTCAACAGCCCCTCCCCGCTAAGTATTCGCTCCATCCATACATTCTGTCTCCTCCGTACCTCATCTAAAAGCTGCCTCTTCTCACCCACCATATCCAGCACTTCGTCGTTCCTTTTCCTCTCCGTCTATTTCACCTTCTCCATTCTTCTCCATACCCACATCTCGAATGCTTCCAATCTTCTCTCGTCGTCTTTCCTCAATGTCCACGTTTCCGCACCGTAGAGCGCTACATTACAGATCAAACTCTTCACTAACAATAACGCTCTAAAAATACAGTTAACACAATTAAAAGTATGTAATTATTCAAAATAGCCCAAAAGTATTATCTTTGGATTCACTTTTATCAGGTAGATCAGTAAAACTGCAGAACAACCGATACATTTCAATCTCTTCAAAGTGAACTTCCGCGACAACTTTCGTTATCATTACACAAGGAGTAATATACGGGTAATGTAACATTTACAATAAAGGTTGATATGCTCCTATTTGTGCTTATAGATCCGCAGAACTATTCCCCGACTCTATTTTGATCTTAAGTTCATCTCGGTATGGAGAAATTTTTTTCATTTACATATTGAATTAAATCCACAAACTCAATTCTTCCCCATTCCAAACGAGATCACTGCGGCAATACGCAAATGCTATAAAAATAATGGAAAACTATGTTTTTATCCCCCAATAACTTTAGCTTCCATTACCATCGTCCACATCGTTAACGAGGCCACGCCTTTTCAAGATCAAGATAGTGACTTCATAGCACACGCTAAGCAAAAAAAAATGTTTTGTTTACACAAATGTCGAGCAAGAGAGGAACTTTATCATCAGCTCAAAAAAAAGTATTTAAAACACTGACTTCACACGCTTCGTCCCTACCGACATTCCATCTAAGTTTGTGACATACTGAGCGAACCTCACCGATGGTCAAAAATTAACAAAGGCAACAATACTGATATTTTCCCACACATCACTGAAGGTAATTATTTCGAAAAAAAAGCTATGGAGGAAAAGACACTCAGTTACATGAATTCAAAGATTGGAAAATGTGAAAAAACGAGGGTAACAAGCAGCTAACATAATTCTAAAATCGCTCGAGATAATTGGAAGAGAAGTCCCTCCAAATACAGCATTTCCTAAAAAAAATATGCATACACAATTTTCAAACATGTAATTGAAATAAAAAGGCTACACATTAAAAAAGGTTGTCGTTTGCGAAGTGACCCGTTCATTAAAATCAAATGTCACGAAATATACTGGAGGATTTCCCTTGCAGCATTCTCCATCCTCATAACACTGGACCGAATGAGCTCTGGTGCCAATGGCAAACAATAGAGGATTCCTCCAACGGAAGTCGTTTGTCATTCCTAGTTACTAGGCAACGCTCATAATGCTGCGAGATATCTCTGCAAATTAAAACCTCATGCCTCCCAACGCCGGAAGACATCTGAGAATTATATTTTTCATCAACGAATCGATAAATCGAATTTCGATGTCAGCAAAATAAAGCCTAGTTTTATGCATAGTGCGGAACAATGCAATCTCGGTGGAAGCTGACATTAGCGGAACACTCAGAAAATTGTTTGAGGAGTATTTTTAATGGCAACAAAATGCATAGGACAGCGTTTGTAGCGTACGGCATGCAGTTGAAAACATCCTTACTTAAATACCACTGAGGGGGCTCGCCTTATTATGAAGATTCAGGACCTACCTGCACTCAAAAACGCCTAGTCCCCAATACTAAACCCAAAACTATAAATACCTTCGCCGTCTCTGAAGCGCTATACCACATTTTGCAAGCAATGATTCATGCCAATCGCAAGGACGAATGAAGATATTGTTTATAATGAATTTTTTTATGTTTCAATGCTAACCGCGCACGGTTAAACTCATCCGGACTATGATGGAGATTCATATTTTCTTTCGTTATCATCCATCACCTTTCCAAGCGTGCTGAGTTTGAGCTACACCGTGGAGAGATGAAAGATTGGTTGGATGTACCGTGGCATTAGGCAGTGCTTGTAAAGGCCGCTATACACGGTGAATGATCATGCGCATGATCATGCTGAATGATCACGTGATCATTCACAGGATCATGCGAGCAAAATAGAACCTGTTCTAATTTTCACTGAATGATCATGCGCATGAGGGTTCATTCGCGAATTTTTCCGTCATACACGGTGAATTATCATGCGCATGATCATGCAGAATGATCATGCGAATGAAATCATCCGCCGTGTAAAGCGGCCTTAAGAACAATGTGGTTCATCACAGAGCACGCCGGTTAACATTCTCCCTTTAAACATGTAAATTGAATAATGTAACTTAACTGATTATTGTGCTGATGCTAAAGTTAATAAAATCAGATGTATTTATGAGTTCAAACGTTTGTCGTGCTGATAATTATTCTGTGAAATCGATGTGTAATGTAAATCTACTTATTCTTGTAATATGTCTGACTCTATTATATTTATAACCATATATGTTCTTAAGGGACAAACTTGTCCTGGAATAATAAATTTCATTTTCTATTCTATTCTATTCCTTTACCATGTGATCTTGAGGTAGGTACCTAGCAACAAATATTCTGGATCTTAGTAAGAGGAAAACTATGAAAGAGCTTCCTTCGGCTTCTGCAAATGGTCCAAGATTGACATGGCAAACACCTAGATCACGTATGTATGGAATGGTTCTTTGAGGAGGCGACCGACAGATGAGGTCAATTGCGCCGCAGGGAGGGATGGGAAGGGCGGAGGGAAACCCGGCGTCGGAGTTATCCCGGTCTTAACGAAAGGGGACGTCAAGGGGGCCACGGCTACATGTATCATCTCACCATTCACATTGAACCAAAACGTACCACCCTTGACCTATTGGGTGTAGCTATATCTAAAACAACCCTATCGCCTCCAGGAAGTATTAAAACATCTGGTAGGCTTACATAAATGGGATATGAAGTGAAACACTTTGCACTTCATATCTCGTGATGGATCCCCACTAATAATCTACCTCGTCCATCCAATTCATTACATAAATGGGAAATTCTCATACTTACTTATCCAGGTAATAATTGCAAGAATCTCCAGTAAGTAATTCCCGATAGATTAGCTACCTCCTCCAACATAAGCTCACCTGAAAAGAAATGAAGCCAAATTTAGAATAACATGGACAAAGAACCTTAATTTACGTGTATCCAACAAAAAATCTAAGAATTATCGAATAACAATGAAATAAAAAAACTTGCGCAAGTATTGATAAAGATTCTAAGTACATGCAAAAGCTATATCTTGTCGTAATAGTGGGGAAAATTATTATACATGCGAAGACATTATTAACGAAATAGACATTTCTCGCTAATACATTTATATTCATTTATAAGTATTTTGAGCAATAATTATTCAGACTACACACAATTTTTATGACTACAAAAATCAATCGGAATATTCTTTTCTACTTCGAACAACTCAATTTTTTACACAGCATATAAAATACATTGCTATAAGAGAGAGAAAAATCGTTCAATCCCTGACGTGATAAAAAATGCACATGATATAATAATACATAATAATACAATATAATAATACAACTGAAAGAGACATGCTGGAGAAAGTCAGTTTCTGATTCATGATTGAACCCGACGTTGGTTCTTTGAAACTTCATCACATATGAGAAATTCTCGATGGCACAGGCTGAAAAATATACTGCGAGCTCAAAGATAAATTACACATTAATCTAAATACTAAGCGACATTGAGATTTCAAGAAAGTGATTGCAAATAGTACTGGCAGTATTTACATGGATTTAAGCGAGGATTGTATTTTAAAAGGATTGTATCAAAGGATTGTATTTTACTTAAAAAAAGGATTTTATTTTACAGCACATGAATCTATTAAATGGTAAAGGACGAGGAGAAACAATCACACATTTCGATCATGACCTTTCGATGATCCCTTCGATTCGATGTTCGATATAGGTACCCTTAATTCCCAAGCATAACTCACAGGACTCCCGCAGAGCCTTGACTACGGAAATTCATGCTCGCGCTGTCACTGAAATTCGCAAGCGATAACATCAATTCGCAGACCAAATATTTAGATGGTTAAAAATATTTCTCATAAGGTTTCTACCCCGTGATTATTACTCACCAACGCGTACTCGATCACCAAATGTATAAAGCCCATCAATTAAATTTGAAAGCTTAACAAAAATGACGTTTTTTTTACAGATGTCAAACTTGAGAATTGAAGGTGACAATCTGAAAGGTTATCGGGCCTGCTTCACTTGACGGCTCGTCCTTAATTTTTGCGGCGACTCCGGTGTGCGGGGCATCGTAAAAAAGATGTTAATTCCGAAACAGAGTACTTCGAAACGCAAAATTTTAAGGCAGACATTTTTGGGAAAAAGTGCTCGGGCTGCAGTGGCTATATCGCAGCCCGTCGTGGGTGGGAGAGAACAGTTAATTTCCCATTTTGGGTCTATTTATATTATGTCGCTGATCTCACGAACGCTGGCAGAACCTCTGAACCGCAATAGGTCATCTCTGACGAAAATAAAGTGATGAAAAAGAATTTAAAAGCAGTGTTGGGGTTATCCCAACGTCTCGAGTGTTCAAGAATATTTATTAAAAAAAATAACAATTATTATCCAAAAACATCATTTCAAAATATCTCTATCAATGGCAATCGTTATCTACCCTTACACCCTCTTCTTCTTCCTTCCAGGATTAGGCTACTAAGCCTGTTCCGGCTCCACATTACCAACACCCTTACACCTATTGACCCTAATGGTTGCATTATAATAACTTATCGGGATTTTATCAGTGGGAATATCGAACCGCGCACCGTTTCTATTCAGCCATACCTAAAATTAGTGTTGCCGCGAGACTCGAGACTTTATTCCGTCTTATTACCCGAGGGTGCAGAGGCTAGAAGATGTAATTGTGACGATACATTGGAGCAAATCATTCGGTGAGCGCCTCCGGAGTTTCGATAAAAACTGGGAAACGGATCGAATCCCAATTTCACCCAACTTCTATCTACTCGAAGGATCTCGGTCACCCTACAACGAGTAAAAAATCCAGGCGGCCCGATTACCGCATTCTGCAGCGAAGCGGTAATAGACGTGTGCAATAGGAGGTGAGCTCAGCGGTACAGTGCAATCTAGTTCAACTGAGATGAGCGCCATGAACATCTAGAAAAAGCATCGTGAGAGACGCAAAGATGAGACGAGCCCTTTGGGGAACTTGGCCACACGTCCCTCTTCAGGTTCATAGTTTGTTTCCTCCTCACACTTCAGCGCGTTGAAATCCCAGAGAAGCGCCAAAACAAATCCTCAGGGTATGGAAGCACCACGGCTGGATGAAATATATGTATATGGAGCAGGAAAAAGAATAGCGAATTAAGCACAGATTTTTTTCGCCCAGCGACAGACTGTGAGAAAAATCCTCTTAAATGACTGCTCCAAAACCAATTCAGGCTCTAAAAATGAAACGAAATTAGAGGGGATACAAAATCCATTTTCCAGTATTCACGAGAGCTTCGACTTCAAAAGAAAGTTGTCCCGGGAAAAGCGGATTTATTTCGAGTGCCAAAGGAAACGTCTCGATATCCCAGATCTTTTACAAGAGGGGGGACTAACCGTCAAAAATAATTTATGGAGATACAAGGTGAATAAATTAAGAAAAAAATGATTCCACCGATATTTTTTACACTTAAGCAAAATAAATAACATCAAATCGAAATCTAATTGCTCATACATTTTAGGAACCATTTCATTCTATAACCATTTTTCATCTCTCTCACTAGTAACATTTTTCTCGTACTTTTCGTCACAAAGCGAAAAAATGATTGCATTCAACTAGAGAGCTTCAATTTGTTAAATTTAAGAAAACAATTTCCAGGCGTTCAACTTAACAACATTCCAACACATTACACGAGAATACGAGTAAACGATAGAACGAGAAACATAAACAAACATCACATAGGAGGAAATAATCCTATTCCACTTTTAACAGGCCTTTTCTATGCACACTATAATTATTACCAAATTCACCAACTCTCACCATAGTCCTAGAAGCCCATATACCACCTCCATTATTATACCATCACAATCTTATCGCCTACATGATCTATACCCACCATTCTCTTAAGCTACGTTCACACTGAGTAACATGCTTAATAAACAAATGACATATAATATGATTTACACGGTTACATGGTTTGTAACTTTTTCGCAAAACATGTTGCATGTAACTTGTATATATAACATTTTACTCAGTTTAAACGCAGCTCTACCTATCTTCCGATTTAATAACAGAGCCACCGCTCGTTGACTTCCCTCTCCACCACTATATATAGATAACCCTGTCCCAGGTAGATATTCCGCGTCTACTTTCGGTTGAGAAGAGTTGAACAATTGAAGAGTTGGATGCGGAGGAGGCAGAAATTGAGTCAGTTGAAATGGGTTTTACGAGGCGAGGAGGTGGTTCGGGTTGGGCGGACGGTCCGCGTTTTGGGGCGGATGACGTGCTAAGGTGGTGGAAGAGGCGAGATAAGGAGTTTATTCGCGTCGTGGAAGACTGTGCCGTGCGGGCGGAATGGTTTGTTCTTGTGTGGGTAACGAAAAAGACGCTTAGCTCGGGTGGGAGGGGAGAATCGAAACGTTTCGGCTATCAGGACGCGCGATGGATCGATACACATATCGGTAAATGGGATGAAAACAAATGAGGCCGGTAAAATTTGACATCGCATCACGGAATTCTGATTTAATCTTTGTTCCCAGTTTAAAGATCCATCGTAAGTTTTATTCTCTCAATCGATGTCATGGCGTTCCTCATTAAACTATGCTAATGTCTTTTTACTAATGAAGGTGTTCGTAATCTGTTCCATGCACCTTTAAAACACAGCTTTACTTTCGCATTTCGTACATCATCGATAGCGGAGGATTACGATATCCGAAAATGAAGTATCTGATTCTCCCCTACTCTTGATCGAGAAAATTTTCAATACTCCTCGTTTCTAATTTTGGGAAGTCGAACGCCTGGAAACTGTTTATTTTAATTGAATAAATTGAGAGGTATTGGATATGACGTAACAGAGACACACCCTGGAGGTGACTCGCGGAGAATTATGCAGATGTAGGCCTATGAGGCATGGCTGCCCATAGCGGTAGTACCCAATTAAATTACTCCAGCCAGTGTAATTCTAGGGGTCATTGGATCGAGGAAGCCTTCCCACCGCGCCAAGGTTGAGGCCCAAAGGAAAATACGTTGCGATAAAAGAATACATTTACACAATGTTAGCAATTCTGCCACCGAACTCCATTTCCCCTCCAATAACTTTCCACTTTTCTGGATTTCCTCCGCATCGTACAAAAAACCTACTAGCGTGCCTACTAACAACAGCGCCAAAAAACAAAAACCAACAACTAAAATCCATAACGCTTCTTACTTCCCAATTTAAAAAAAAGTCTCAACGCATATAAAATAGTAAAAACGAAAAATAAACAACGGGATACACAAGAATTGGCAATTTGTCGAAAAGAAGAGATGCGTGAAAAATATTATTAGGAAGTAAAAAATGCAAGATAAAATAAAATTATACCAAAAATATTGTGTGTAACTTCATTATTTCTAGCACTGAAATTTTTCGAGCAGCAAGAAGGTATATCATAACTTTGGAATACACAGAGTATAGTTGAAATACATTTAATGAGGTTGTAATAAAAATAAAATATTATTCAATTTGATATAAGTAATGTAACCACAAGAAATGAAGTAAATAAAAATAAAAACATGTTCATTGAAGAATAAAAATTATCTAAAAAAAGATGCATTTTGGAACTATAGATCGAAAAAATATGTGAGTGAAAATTGCCACTATAAGAAACTGATGGTAAATGCGCTGTCAAAATAATTATGAAGTGAATAATGGAACGTCCTGACAATTCCACGGAACTCCAGGGAGATTAAAGTATTTTTTTGAATTCGACGTATGTATGCATAAACATTTTGTACGTATATCGTTGTTTATGCATTGATATAAATGTACAACCAAAAAGAGTTTGACATCCAGCGAACCGTCTTTTGTTTACGCCACGAAAAGAGACGAGACAAGACCAGTCGGAATGTGAGTGATGTGTCGTCTTAAATCCCGACAAAAGGTGAGGGAAGCAGATTCTCCTCAGCGAAACCATTGATTGATACGTAACCCATTCACCTTCACCAACCGCTATTAAAAGGCCATGTTGACTTCCTCCGCCAGGAATACTCTTTTGGGATGGCATGCGGAGGCAAGGAAACGACTTCTGGGGGGGGAGAGGGATAAGGGGGGCGTGAAAGTGGGCGAGGCCCACGCACGCATGTCCCCACCCACATTATGCCAACAATAACACGACGCTTCCCCACTCCACCAAGAAATTCTATCTCTCCAAGAAATTCTATCGTAAAACTTCCCCACTCCGTACACGAAACGAAGTACACCGTACCAAAATTTCGAAATACGTACTTGCATACCTGATCTCCCTGTACCCAATCACCTCTAAGCCATCCAAAACTACCTAGAAACTTCAATGATCAATACCAGATTCTCGTGTACTATTTCCCTATTTCGTAGAGGAAGCGGGTGAGTAATTAGCTCCATTTTCTCAACATCAAGTTCCATCAAGACCTTTTGATGGTTTGATAAATGAAAACACCCACAGAGTCATACAATAATTTCGTATGTACGATTCAATTTCATTATGGAGTCAATTGAAATTATACGCGGGCATTTTTCCATCATAAATCCATCCCGTAAAATGTGTAAAAATACCAAAATTGAAATATCGTATTCCTTAAACAGGATATCGGTGTGGCGGTCCTCTTGCATGCTGCATGTTGGTGATTGGTCACCCCCTGCCAAACACCATAGAGGTGGCTCGTAGGGTATTATATAGATGTAGATATCAAGACAAGATAGCACTTTTGCTCTTTACCATTTTAGCCTTTCAGCTTGCAGCCTACTCATTTTATCCGTTAACAGTATTCTCTTAAATCTATTTCCTCGCCGAACGAACCTTCGTTGTCACCGCGACGGACTCCAATATCCAGCAACCCATCAGCATAAGTTCAACCACACCCTTAGCCTTTTGTTTCATCCACACTTCATCTATATTCCAAGAAAAGCCCGTTACAATATATTACGTATCAAATTCTCCATTTCTAGAATCCCGGATGAGCTGACTAAAATTATTTCGGTGTACAATAACATCACTGTCATATTGAAAAAAATATCAGCTTTTGATAGAGGAGGCCCTAAGGCAAAGATCTCCGAATTGTATGCCTAACAATATGTCCGGATATTGCTTATATTTCCAAAGAGATATAGAACAGTGGGTATCGGATATTGGAGATAAAATTTATCGACTAGGAAAACCGAGGAGAAAGGAAGGGCGATGCCTCGTCTATGTCAAAGCCTTGGACACAAAGCATTTCAGCGATATATATTCCAGATCCCTCCTAGATCATATAAAATCCAAAAGAATAGGGTGGTTTCCTTTTATTTTTTCATTTCCTAAATCGAAAGATTATTACTCCTGGAGTACGTATTTCACGCTTTTAGAGTTTTAAATGACGATATCTATTTTTAGCGATTAAATGGAAAGTAAAAATTTTCAAGCGCGCGTAAACAAGACGGCTAAGTATGAATACTAGGAAAACGCCGTGTGACGTCTTTCTGGTTCCCGCTGTCGGCGTGTGAGGTGACCTTGAGGCGAGGCTTTGAGCGCTGATACGATGCAGGCTGCTAGTAGGTAGCTGAGTACCCTGCTAGCAGGTAGCGCTTGGCTTAAATAAGGATTATTAATACCCTATCAAACGAAGGAAGCTTTCCGACCTAAGCCAGTTTTAATAGGTGATTATTGAGAGAGGTTTCCCTGAGCTCTGTGCCTCATGCATGCATTGGTAATCTCAAACGATGTAAAACTCCTATCTACTCGTATAGAAACTAGGTCCCTGTGACGTCACGTGGAGTGGCATCGCATGGGCGCCAATCTGGCCTTTTTCAAATGAGAATAAAATTGACCATTGCCATTCGTCTAAACTGGGATTTATGAAACCAAATAATTTGTATATTATGAACACACTAATGGTGGGTAACGAATCGCAATCAATGCCTTTCGTTTACTTTGATGAAGGAAACTACCCTATTCATAGATAGGAGTTTTAGGAAAGGAAATGATCCTAGGAGCCCAGCGACGCAGCATCATATCGCGACTTTATTCTATCGGGGATGTATTATGGAGAGAAATGTTGACTTCAACTAGACCACGGATGTCTGAATACAGTAGGGTGGCTTGCATCAGTGCCATGGCTGAGTGAACACGTCGTGATTACTGCGACAGCAGTCGGCCAATAAGATCGATCCGTACGAGTGAACAGCGACAGAAAAAGTCGCACCATTTGCTAAGCTGTTGAATGGGTCGCAAATCTAGAGGTCTTTCTCGAGATGGCCAAATTCGCAATTTCTTTTCAACAACATTTGTTGAATTATTATTACAGTATTCTACCGATTAAGGTAGGCTTCCGAGGAGTGCTCCAGAAGAATTCCGGGAGCCTTCCCTTACATCATGCTTTTCCCTCTTCAGTGCACAATAAGACCTACTACCTTTCATTCTATCTAAAAATTATAATCTTTTCCCTCCCCTCCCTCGTTTCCCTAACATTCTACCCTCTAACACCATTTTCAACATCCCCTCCTCGCTAAGTATTCGCTCGTTCCATACCTTATGTCTCCTCCGTACCTCATCTAAAAGCTGCCTCTCCTCGCCAACCATATCCAGCACTTCGTCGTTCCTTTTCCCCTCCGTCCATTTCACCCTCTCCATTCTTCTCCATACCCACGTCTCGAATGCCTCCAATCTTCTCTCGTCCTCTTTCCTCAGTGTCCACGTTTCCGCACCGTAGAGAGCTACACTCCAGATCAAACTCTTCACTAATCTTTTCTTTAAACACTTACATAACGATCCTCTCAGAAGCACCTTCCTGTTCATGAACGCCTCCTTTGCTAATGCAATTCCTTTATGCCCTTACTACTGTATCCGTTTTCCTCTAACGTACTGCCTAAATAGTTGATCTGCTCAACCTGCTCAAGTATTTGTTGAATGGGGTATCAGAATTGCTCATTCATTCCAATCAGCATTCCATTCGTTCGATAGCAGTGCTTTTTGTTGTATATTAAAAAATAATTTGGTTAATCGATTCCATAATTATTCGATAAATCAATTGATTCGAACTTAACTTCGTCCACACTGTCTCATCACCAGGATAACAGTGCAAATGACCTCAGCTGTCGGTCGCCTCCTCCGATTACGACACCACCATCCAGAATAATATCAGCCGCTCCCATCCCCTCATGATATCAGCCTTCATTGATTCCCTCTCAGCGAGGACTCGTAGAAGGGAGAATGGGCAAGAGGGAATGATTTTATTTAGACTCGCCGCAGACGTGTGTCTAGCGCCGTGATGGGGCCAAGTGACTGACTGCGTCGACTGGGAAGCCTCAACCTCCCACCCCCCCCCCCCTCACCCACTCACCCCAGACAGCGACACCTATCAAAGCCCCGTCAAAACACTCGAACCATTCACCGCGCCGTAAAAAAAAACACCGACTGCTGCACTGCGCAAACTTTTTTCTCACTGGGCTCGCGAAGAGAGCTTCATTTTTTTAGACCTAGCAATAAACAACAACGCAAACGCTGCGATATAAAACAACTCTTCCATAGAGATTCAACCAAAAGGTTGACTTGGACGGGTGAGGCTAGAGCTCCATCCTGATTAAGCCTCAGGCGTGTGAATTGCTAACATTCAGGGAAGGATTTTCTTCCTCTGTGCAACCTCTTACCTCGAATATTTATGTTAGAGGGCGTCCCACGCTTTCCCAGCGTTGACAACTTATAAAAAAAACATTGGCCGTCTCATTGCATTTATTAATTTGCCTTTTTCATAAAAGTTGCTTTCCTCTTAAAAGTTGATTTCATTTCTGAGGGCGAAGCAAGTTGACGTTGTCACAGCAACATTTTTGTTTATCGGCGAGTCATATGTCCATGAGTAAAGCCTCATATCATTTCTTATGGCGATTGTTTTGATAGTGATTAGTTCTTTTTTTAATTCTGAAAGTTAATGGGATGGATGGATATCATTCGGTACAGCAGTGAGTGAATGGCAGTTAATTTTGATACTTATGATGGTTTTTTGATACTTTAGATACTTAGTTAGACTGGTTGGGAATGATTTCATTCGAAAACGTATATTTTCTATGTATCGCAAAGTGGTGGTTCTTATCCCATAGGAAGATGGTCAAATCTAAAAATGTAATTCTCCATCCGAGAGAATTAAATCCTTCCACTTCCACCGAGAATATTACGTTCGATTGAAGCGACTTCAAGACTTTTAAGAAATAGTTCAATTATGAGTCCCTAGACACACATCACCCACATATGATGAAGTATATTCTTTAGGATGTGTTTTCAAAGCTGGAAAGTTAAAATTATAAACAATCCTCAAAAGAATGTCGGCCAGAATCAATGACAGTGGTGAGGCCATCGCCAAGCCGTGAGAGCTGGCATATAGCAAACCGTTAAACATGAAATTATTTTAGTTTTTGACACAAGGTCAAGAGTTTTTCTAATTCATATGTGTTTTCAATACAGCACCCTGGTACCTTCATACTTTCTTTATACCTAATAGAGTTGTGATGGTGAAGGCTAAACAACACATACATATGTTTGAAACGCTTGTTTAGCCTTGAACTCAAAGTTCTTCTGAGTAAACCCCGATACCACTGAAGACATACAGCGGATGAAAATGGTTAACGAGATGTCCTTTCGAAAGTATTTGTAACCAAAACGCTGACATATTGCCCTGCCCTCTAGAGCATTAAGATAAAACAATATAGAGGAGAAGACAGTGAAAAACCATGAATGAAACAAGAGGAAGAGTGAAAAAATGCATTCTTGGGCAATCCCTCTCCATGTCGACCCGTGGCTTTTAATGCCGATATGCCCGCGTACAAACAAACCGCCGCCAAAGCAAGACAAATCGCCCAGACTCACAATAACTGGGTCATCAATTAATCAAACACGCCGAGAGATGCGAGAATCAATCAATCATCGTCTGGGTTTTCGCAAAAAGGCGCGTCGTAAAGGGAAGAGGAACAAAACACGGTTTGAAAAAGGCTTCGAGAAGAGCAGACGGCGCAGAGCAGGGATTTCTCTCTCCTTCATTCTCTTCGAATATAAACTCAATTAGCGGAGCGGAGAAAAACTTGGGCTCGTTGCGAGCGCGTAAAAAAAAAAGGGATTGCGACTCAGTTGCCGAAATAAAATTTCTCACCGTAGTTCCAGGATTCCGCAACACTCAGAATCGTTGTAAATGTGTGTTTGGAGGTGCAATAGGAGAGAAATTGCATGAAGAAACGCTGCGGCAACTCAAACGGCGAACGAAAACTAATATCAACGAAATGATAATTGTATTATTACACATTGCTGCAAGTAGACTATTGCCTGGTGGCAGCATTAGATGTACATGAATAACAAATGTGTACATACCAAGTTTCTATCTATATAAAACAAAGTTTAGAAACAGAATAGACACCCATGGTAAAAATAATACACTAATTCTAATCTCATACTACTTACTAAGAATTTAACATTGTCCCAATAAACCAATTTCAAACAATCCATTAAATACATTAATTCTAATATAATACAACTAACAAATGAACATTGACCCAATTTCACACTCTCCCTTTTAAACCACTACGTATTTAATCAATAAGTGATGCACACTTATTCCTAAAAATTTTCGCATTTGCAGGTAAGATCTTAAAAATAACTTCAGGTAGGTCGTTCTACTCCTACTTTCCCCCGCGAGCTGCATTAAAAAGAATTATCTTCGAACGAATACATATCCAAATCACATCAGTGGCTATCGAAAAGTTATGCGTGCATTGAAATTTAATTCGAAACGTAGATAGATCTTTTAATGTGTTGAAAACCTGGTCAGTGGGTAGCAATAAATTTCAAATAAAAGGTAGACTAAATGAAGCCTCCCCAATTTTACATAACAATACCGCTTGACTGAGCCAGATAGAATATTCCAACTGGAATAAATCGCTGAGTCCTCTGATTGGTAAACCACAGCCAACTTTCACCAGAGGAGCAATAAGAAAAACATTTCGCCGGCCAAACATTTATCAACCCTCCGCTGAAGCACTGACCAACATATAAGGATCCCATACAGCACACAATGTGAAGTACGGATGTATTGCATCTCTAATACAGCCAAAATGGATGTTGTATTCAACCGTAATACAGCAGTAACTTCTGCGTACTTTAACAGTATATATGCTTCAAATGCCCTCTAGTACACGTATAATACAGTGTAATACTTGATGTACAGAAGTGCAGGGGCGCAGCCAGGAATTAAAGTTAGGGTAGGTTCAGTCGCCACTAATACCGGGGTGCGCGGGGTTATGGTATACCCACCAGGATAAGCGGTAGGTGCGAGATTAGTAAATTGCGGAATTATAAGATAAATGTTTCAAAATGGTGAGTTTTACGGCTCTCTGAGGGATATTTTATTAATCCTTACGCTATTCCATTAGTAATATCAATCTAATTAAGTAAAATAGATGGAACTTAAAAATATGTTTAAGCTCTGGGGGGATGTTATCTCCCAAACCCCCCCCACTCGCTCCGCCACTGCAGTACCTAGTGTATTATTCCACGAAAATTACATGATGTACCAAAATGTATGTTTCCATGGCATAATGTCCGATGAGGACAGATAGGTAAGAGTCCTTTACAGTAACTTCTTAAATTAAGCACAAGTTTTCAAAAGTCAAGCAGCTCGAAAAGGAAAAAAAAAGAAGTTATAGCGAGATTCCCCCACATAGGAGAAACTTCTAGAATTCACACGAACGATCTCAATCTTCTGAGTAACCACGCCGCGCGCTCGAAAGAAGGCATCAAAAGTAATGGCGGAAACAGTTTCAGAGGAAACACTACTGTGCTCAAAGATGATCTTATGAGTGGACTCATTAAAATCGATAATGCGCGACTAGGCAATTACGTATTAGGTTTCAGAGTTCATTTAAATCCACGAATATAATTTTCCTCAGCATTTTAATATCCCACGTGTTATAATTAATATATTTGGTCGCTAATATGAGTTCACAGGTTTATGCATTATACCAGTATGGATATATCAATGTGCATCATGTAAATCCCTATTTAATAACGCTGCAATACAGCATTAATAAGTTACAAAATACATTATGAATTGTATGCATCAATTTCCTTGGTACATAGATTATGTATGCGAACTCTTGTGCTGTGTGGGAAGAGGCATGCAATGTCAACAGGCTTTGCGCATCGGTTAAAATAGCTATCGTTGATCTAAATATATAGCGGAGATAATGCTGTCTGCTTTCATGAAACCTATAATGGACTGATCTTGCGAGGAAGATGTCCCCCGATTCACCAGAGGATTCCAACGTCGTCTAATAGATGCATATAAAAAATACTCGCACTTCCGACAGAAACGATAAAATAAGAGAGAGCTTTTCAAAAGGAGAGGTATGGGATATCGTTTTTCCCCATTACAATGAAATATTTAAATAACCCCCGGTAGAACTGAACACAGGCTGTCAAATCACAAACGAGGCAAACCGAAACTTTATTCCTCTTTACGGAGGATCTCTCTGGTTTTCCCTGTGAATTGATCGAAAGAGTTATCGAGTTTCCCACCGGGTTCAAGAGTTGATTTTATTTTCAATTTTTTGTAGTTATATTCCTGTATTGTTCGCCCCATAATTATGTATATGTTGGGCGAACATTAAAACATAATAAATAAATAAGTCTCTTCCGAAGTTTCAAGGGCGTAGTCAGCCATTGGCTCGTAGTATGATGGAACAGATAGAAAATTCTCCATTCTGCGTAGAGAGGATCCGTGTTCACGTGGGCTCTCATCGGTTCGTTTTCTCGCACGTTAGTTTGCTCTCTTCTGGGAGTGTTATTTTTTTATCGTTTATTTTCCGAGCCCCGCGAGAGAGGGCCATTAAAATATTTTCGTGGAAAAGTACATGATATCATCACAAAATTTTATAATGAATACATATTGTATTCTTGTCCGGAGTGTAGCGCTTTGCGGCGCGGAAATTGTGGACGCTTAAGAAGGAGAAGACGAAAAGACAGGAGGAGGCCTTCGCCATGGGGGTAAGGAGGCGAATGGAGAAGGTGAAGTGGACGGAGAGGAACGAGCAAGTGCTACATTTATTTGGTATGAAGAGAAAACGTCTGCAGGAGATATGGACAGTGGCGTATCCAGGGTAGGATCCGGGGGGTCCAGACCCCCCCCCCCCCCCCCGAAATATTTAGATTCATAAAAAAAATAATTAAGCATGGATAGACGAAAAGTGTTAAAAGTTAAAGGGACACGGAATCGAGAGAGAAAGTGTTAGTTTCGCTGTTGCCCCGATCAATGAACCTGGGGCTCAAACACTTTTAGGCGCCAGTCAGTTAATAGAGCATTGGTACAGGCTTTTGAATTGTATGAGTAGTGGCGGAATGCTGGGAGGGGCACATTCCACCGGGGGGTCAAAATTTTTGAATATTTTGGATGGATTGGGGCGTTCTGGCGTTACATTGTCGATGCATGCGATTGAAAAAGAAACACTTTGGTTAATTAGATGTATAATTATAATTGAATGGGTATTTAATTTTTTCCTTTTTCAAATATTTGGGAGGGGCGGCCTCTGAGAATACTTATGGGCAAGCCGCCACTGTGTATAAGATTGGATTGGTTGGTACCTCGGGCAGTGTAAGTTTCTTTTGTGGCTCTGCCAGCGCTAGTATTGCTGTCCGGTTGCGCAGCGACACACTCGGAGAATTTTTACGTAAGGGAACGAGTCGGTGACCCCAACACGGAGTATTTCAAACAGGTCACCGATATACCGCTATGCATTCTGTACTGAATTATAACTGTAATGTGTGTGTGGAATATACTTATTATTTTTAGTATCTCTGCTTAAAAATCGAGTCGTCTAAGTGTGGTTGTGGTGTGAACACTGGTGGTTGCTGGTCTTCCTCGCTACTCGGAGATGGCGAGACGCGTCCTTTATTAGTTACCGAGTGAGGGCGCGAGAGGCGGGAGGGGAGTCATGGCTGCCGTAGGAAGGAATTCACTCTCTCGCCTCGTCCTGCCACGAGGCCGCCAGTGCGGCCAACACGTTGCTTTCGGAGGTGCTAAAGAGACCGGCTGACTGCCCCTCCCTACGAGCCACGTTATGTAACGGGAGTGTTGCCTTCGTCTGTTCTCTCACTCTCACGTCATTGGTGCGGTCAAGTGGGGAAGGATTACCTCTTGCGCTGAAGCTGAGAGAATGCGTCAAACATGCTATTTATGCTTTCTTCCTAATATAAACGGGAAGAGGAAAGAACTTGGATCCTCGTAGATGATGAAATTACGAATCATGTTTATGTTGAAAGCGGACCGTTTATAAAGTATAGAGTGAGCCAAGCGCTCCGATTGGCCGCGAGTTTCCTCTGTTGCCGGTTACCTTGGATACACCGCGATCTCCGGCAGGCAGAGCAATCGAAGTGATGGGTTGTCCAGAACATTCGGCAATAGGGAAAACTCGTGGCCAATGAAAGCGATCGAATCAAAGTTTCTGTAATTTTAAAAATTGTGCGTTTTCAGCCAAAACGCCATCGGCTATTTTCATTCCCACTCGCATCGGCTTTCCAGGGTTAAATTTTCGCGACAAAATTTTTCTCCGATGTGCATAACAGATGACTGCATAACTTCTACTCCTCGAATAAACATGTTCGACTATCTGTGTAGTCGAGAGATGAGCGCCGTCAAGTGTCTCTCTGCCTCTTCCTATCTCAGCCACAATCCTTTTCTTCCCGCCGCGTCGATGATCTCCTGAATCACTAATAAACTCGCCTCGCTTCGCCACCGCCGCAGTCTGGAGAGAATTCGGTCGCCGCTGCTGCCGGGAGATCCACAGACACCGGCTGATGATGACACCTACATTCGACCAACGAGACGGACATCTTCATTTCAAGCATCGCGATTTTTCACCTCCTGTCCGACTGCTCTCAATCTAAATATATTGGCACCGAGATTTGCACGCTTTCTCCTTCAACCCGAAATCTCATCGATAAATAAAAATTGTAAATATTTCACCTAAAATATCATCGTAGGACAGAACTGAAAACAATGGAATGTTGGTCGCTAAATACCGCAATGCAACAAAATGTATTATTTTTAATGGGAAAATTCGTACATTTCGATTGAAAGAGTAGATCATTTGTGGTCAAAAAACTGTTTCAAGTAATTCATATTCCAGGCCCAATCTCATTAGAAATATTTGAGTTGAGAAAAACTTTAAAGTTGCAATATTTCCAACATGTTTGAATGAAGCTCAACTTTAGTGGTCCTTGTCAAGATGCGCAATTTGTCGGCTTCGCTTGGGGAGATGGTACCAGCCTTAGAGCAAGGACAAAAGTAGAGGGGGCGGGTGAGTATCCAGCACCTTCTTCAGTAAAGACGCGCACCCAATCACATGCATTACGTGACTAGGGAATTTTAAACATCAATGAAACCGTGACAAAAAATTAGACACAAATCAAAATTAAATACACTGTATTAAAATAGTTATAACTTTACTCACAAATGAAATGTTACTGAGCTTCTCTTGAATGATTTTTCTTGGCACCCAAACTTACAGCAATAGTGTACTATTCGCTCATCGCCTTCAAGTTGAGCAACACGATATTATGTTACTATAGAGACTAGAGGTATGTTGAGACCAAAGTAGTGACGTCGTCCGCCCTCCACCAATCCAATGGGTTTCAGCATTCCATTGTTTATCATACTCAGTGATTAAGAAACCGTCATCGATCGGTCATCCACATCATCAGCAGCATCAACAGCTGATCGAACGAAGGTCGCGGCACGATAAATATCTGGTAGATTCTCCGAACTACAGTCACTACCGTATTATCCCCGACAAAATTGTAAATTCTTAGCTAAAGTAATATAATTTTCTGGTGGAATAATTTTAAATTTTAATATCTATATAAAATTTGAATCCTTTTATATTATATATATATTATATAATATAAAAGGATTCAAATTTTATTATGGCATTACAAAAAGACATGGGCGTTCAAAACATACGTTAAAATGTTATGTTAAACATATGTACTGGCTATTCATCTTCAAAGATCCCTCTGATATTATTCGGTAGGTAGCAATTACAAGCGCAAAATGAGGAGATTAATACCCGATGCGCCATCTTACTCAGGGTGCTCTACATTCTGCATCCAAACCTATTTCAATTCCAACTCACGGGGCCGACGTGATTTAAGAATGACTCCAATCCATCGGCTTCCTCAGGGTTATTTCCTGACCGCAAATACGACAGCGCGTTTAAATTTTTAAAAAAATTGAGATGGAAAGATATCGCGGTGTTATCAAAAGCAATCAATCACCTGAGGCAAGGGATGTTTTCCCGGATTAAGCTGTCAAAATGGAAATCGTGTTCCTTCAAACCGCAAGCATTCATCAAAATTTCTTTCTCGTACTCGGGGTGGTATAAAATCTGGTGTCATCAATCTCTGCGTTAGTTTTGATGGACATACGCGCAGGCCAGTCTCCGAGTGAAAAATCAACTGCACGCAAGATTTTGGTGGATGCTCTTGGTTTGATGTGCAGGGCGCAACGCTTCCGATGGGAAAGCTTCGGAGTTCGGATCCCAGTTGATATCTTCAGGCTCGCTACTCAAGAAATTCCAGCCATGCCGTTTTCTGGTTAATCAGGACTTCGTGCTGAATCGCGAGTTGCTCAGAGAAAAATACTGCACGTGTTACGGCGGATGGGAATTTCACTTGATAATGAACAGATTTGTGTGAATAGTAAATCACGTGTTAAATTTGCAATATACCACGGTCGAGCGAAAAAAATATATTTCACAGTTACTTTTACAGATACTGTATGAAGTTTTAGCATAGACTTTGGATCAGAATCTGCGCCACCACTTTCTCAATAGGGAAGGGTGGGGAAGGAAGCGAGGAGAGAAACCCGGCGTCGGCATTGCCCTGCTGTTCACGAAAGACACCGAGGGGACCACGGAATAACGTCCCATCCGACGGAGGAAGTGTTGTACTTGAGGTGCCCTCCAAAAAGCAATACAGCAGGGATCTCCCAGTCTCTGATAAATCTCAGCCACCGAGGGGGCCCACGGAGAGGGAATCCAACACTATAGCCACCACGTCAACCCGATCCCCCACTAAATTCAATCCTTTTAATATATCATGATATATCACCAGAGTCGCAGGCTACAATGTAGATAGATGTATCAAGAATAAAGTGTCATAAATAATTTCAAGGTTGACCTTATATATTGCCCGAAAAATTAAATGGTAATAAAAAATTCGCTTTCAATGCACCATGAAAGGAATAATGAAATGTAATGCAGGGAAGAAATCATGTTAAATTGCCTTATAATGCAGCCGCAAAATTCTCACAAAAGGAAGAACTAGATGACGAGTCAATTAAGAGCGGTAGTACCACTTTAAGTGAGATAGTAACTAAACAAAGCTCATGAGAACTGATCGCAAGCAACCCCTAAATTACTCTAAGCACCGAATTACAGACATGCTCAGCAGCAGACCGACGCGGAGCAGAAAAGAGTTCTTTGAAAGAAGAATGTGCTCATTTTTTTTGCAGCGACAGCTTCAAAACTGCAGTTATAAGAGAAGCGAAGCATTTAATGAGGTGCCCCAAGCGGAAGCGAACAATTATGGCGTGATGATACGTTGAGCCTGCGCAGCAATCTTGAAGACGATTCCCAAAGCGAAAACAGTCGATAGCAGGGAGAAATATAAAATTATAGTCGGTGCTCCGAAGACCGTCTAGTGACACCCCGCCATTCCAACTCGTAATTTCCCCAACCAACCAACGTGGTCAGAATCACGAACTCCTGCGATCTCATCGAAACTCAAAAGTTATTAAGTGGATTTGTAAACCCTGGAATCATGTTTCATTGACCATGAAATCCAAATTTCGTCCATCATTCATTCTCAAATCTTTCGTTTTCTCAGTAGCGGATGTAGAGAAAGCTCAAGGGGGGCCGCAAAAGATATCTTTAGTTACCTTTACTTTAATCGTAATAAAAAACAATCAAGTCACTTGTAGAGCTTCAGAAATTTAGCTTTTAAATAAAGTGATTATACACATATTCAAGGCAATGCCATCTTATGATATAAAAAGTTACAATTGTGGTTCTGCTATGTTTGGCAATACAGGTGCCCCCGCAAAAGGGGGGCGCGCGCCCCCTACGCCCCCCATCTGTATCCGCCACTGCGTTTTCTCAACATGTATTTTCATTACAAATTCTTTTGAATCAATTATTCCTTCTTCTGAACTTATCGTCATTACTTTGAGTTAAAAATTGTCATTGGCTCGGATCATAATATCAACAGCAAAACTGACGCTTCTTCTTGATGCCTGTCTTTCGTCCACTTTCACTCACCATGTCCATATCAATATGACTTTGCTGGAGCAATACCAGTGTCCCAACACCAGAAACGCTGTAACATCTTTTATAATCCCTCATCATCGCACCTTCAGAATGGGGGATCGATCGATTGTCGTGTCTTTTGCACGTTTGTATGTACAATGCCCTCCCAATGGAAATGAGGACCAAGCCAAGCAGAATGAAAATCTATAATCACCTCTTCAGATCTTATACTACCTACTTTTAAAAAATTCCTTTCAATTTTATTTTCCTTTTTCAAATCAAATCAATGTTTTTTATTTATTTGGTAAATTTCAAAGTATTTTAAATACAATTCTTTGCCTGCATTTAATAATTTTACCATTCTTATAGTCTTTATCCAAAAGTCGATTTTAGTACAGTTCTAAATATTCTGTAGAGCATTATTTACTTAAATTTTCTTTTTATCCACAAAATTTTTATGGTTTTTTACATCTATTTATTGGTACTTCGTTTTTCCTTTTATTGATTTTATACAATACTTATTCTGTCATTATGTTTTTAGCTATCTAAAGTTTTCCAAACAATTATACAATGTTTCATCCTTTTCTTCTAACTCATTTAAATGTTGTCAAACTAATTATTTATTTATTTGTGTATTTTAATGTTCAAATATTCATTTATTTATTTATTTATTTACTAATGCCTTTTATTCACATATGGCCAAAACTGGAACTTTCCGGCGACGGCAACAAACCACGTTGACCGAAAGGCTTGACTCCTAATCGCCGGATGATCTAGAGATGAACTGAAATCTGAATTATTGTAGAAAGCCAGACATTTTACCAGCCTGCGAGCCACCCCTTTGTCATGATATGAAACGCTGTACAGAGAGCCCTGGGTTGGGGGAAATTGGGGCCACCTGGCCTCACCCAACCCAGGTTGAATAAACTAAAGTCAAGTCACCATCTCCTCAATGTAATATTTAACAGTTTTATAAAATAGTGACAGCCCGGCCTCATCTATGTCCTTCCATTACGTCAATCTCACACCCCGTTACATAAACCCCGTTTTTGGGCGTTTTCCGCACATTTTTGTACCACTTCCTCTGAAGTTTCTCCTCGCGTGCTCGAAACCCCCTCAGAGTGTAACGGTTATGTCATTGTTTGCATAGAGCACCACTCATGAGGAAGCCCCCAGGACGCGGGGAGAACCGTCGGTGGAAGTGTTGCGAAAAACACCCAAAAAGCGAGGTTTATTTGTGACCAATGGTGCACAAAATCAGTCAATTAGTCTCCCATTACCTTTAATAGTACCACCTAAGACGCATGGTCAATGCTCCGTAGTTTGTGAGGAACGAATGTATCGTGAACGACCTAAAAATCCCTCCTCTCACCAACACCTCACAGACACAAAAGACAGATTCGAAAAATCCCTCACAAACATTAACAACCCACTACTACACCACGGTTGGAATTACGAGCCCCACCCACACTTCAAACATCGCAGACCAAAATACCCAATTCGCATAACACCACTCCCACCACGATGAAGATCACTTGCACCTGAACGAAGAACACTCTACAATACTAAGACGCCCATCAGAGAAAATACAAAACACAAAACACTACACTAACATAACAACTATATAATACGCCCTGTTGCAAACACGCTCAACTCATTCAACCAGAGACACACGTGCGATTAGCAGCCACGGCTGAATATCGCAACAGATGCGCACCAGCGCAGTCCAACCGTCCTGCGTCCTGTGTTTTGAACAATTCCTTCATCAACCTCCTATCCTTCCAGCCTACTTTCAGTCAGTATTCGAATACGATGAATACATAGGATGAAAAACGCGTTACAGGGGAGAATAATGCAGCTATACAGCAAATGGAATAGGATTCCCTGATAAAATGAAAGGAAATTAGCATATTGTAAATTGATAGTGAAGATCAAGCGGGGTACCTCGCATGAAGCCCAGTTACGACATAATAAATAATAGGATGAATACATAGGATATCCATGAAGGCATCCTCTGGTGCGAGGGCGTACCCAGGATCATAACTAGGGGGGGGCAAGCTATGGTATAAGGGGGGCAAGCCATGGGATTTATGAGATTAATTTCCTTGAAAAAATAGTTTTAATTTAGTTGCATATCTTATACCAATATACATCATTTTTCGTGGGTTTAAAGGCAATACGGCAGTTTCATTCATGAAAGAAAACGAAAGGCATTGATTGCGATTCGATACCCACCATTAGTGTATTCATAATATACAAATTATTTGGTTTTAGAAATCCCAGTTTAGACGAATGGCAGTGGTCAATTTTAACTTTCTTTGAAAAAGGCCAGATTGGCGCCCATGCAATTCCACTCCACGTGACGTCACAGGGACCTAGTTACGAGTAGATAGGAGTTTTACATCGTCTGAGATTACCAATACATGCATGAGGCACAGAGCTCAGGGAAACATGTCTTAATAATCACTTATTAAAACTGGCTAAGGTCGGAAAGTTTCCTTCGTTTGATAGGGTATTAATAATCCTTATTTAAGGCAAGCGCTACCTGCTAGCAGCCTGCATCGCAGTGGCGCATATGTTCTCGCCCCAAGGTCATCTCACTCGGCGGCAGCGAGAACCAGAATGACGTCACACGGGCTTTTTCCCAGCACTCATACTTAGCCGTTGCGTTTTCGCGCGCTTTATAATTTTTCACTTTTCATTTAATCGCGAAAAATAGATATCGTCATTTAAAAATCTAAATCGCGAAATGCGTACTCCAGGAGTAATAATCTTTCGATTTACGCAATAAAAAAGTAACAGGAAACCACCCTATTTGTTGAATACTTTCGTTTCAATTCAGTACTGGTTTTGCTTGAAGACTTCTGCGATTTTTGCTTCTCGAGGGGTGCAGCTGCCCCACGCTGGGTACGCCCATGCTCCGGTGGGCGTTTGCGCAAGTGTGCTTGCACCTGGAGTGCCAGCACGGCTCCACGGAAAGGAGTGGAGCAGTGAGCGCCTCAAACGTACGCTCTTTGCGGCTCTCCGATCAACCTCAACTCATTCCGTCCGACAGTTGGACGACGGAGGGGATGGTTCTCTCTCTCTCTCTCTCTATTTGCTCCCCTCTCTCTCTCTGAGCGGGGGGCGGAGGGGGTAAGACATTGACCCCGAGGCGGGGCTGACCCACCACTTGAGCCAGATCATCTTAGAGTACACCGGCCGAGGCCTCCTTCCTCCACTGTTACACCTACTTCGAGCAGACCTCACTCCCAAGAGGCGGCCGCTACTCCCCAAGTTTACCTGCTTTCCAATCCAAGAAGACCACGGTTTTACGCCCCAGACGATTCCCTGCGAAAAGCAACGTTCCCCTCGCGAATCAAAGTTGTACATTCTAGTGTTATTTACAAGTCAAGGTGTCTTATGGACCTACTCTCCTGCGGTACCTACCACCAAAGGTCCCCTGTGTTTTTCTCCACCCACCCACCATGTCCTGCACATCTTCGATTCTTAGGTTCATCAAATCATTCTCCCCCATTTGCTTATTTCAGCATAATGATAATAATACATAACCTACTTTTAAAGAAATAATAAGTAAAATTATTATAGTATGATCATGAAAATAAACTATTTGTTCTATTATTGGTGAAGCAGCTTCCTGAAATCTTACTTGTGCTCATGGTACCATTTTTAACGGGAGGAATAGCCCCCACGGATGGAGCTTAAATCCATTGCACTTTTATGCCACATTAAAACTTAATTCAAACACATTAAAACTTCTTGAGCCCATCCTAAACGTTTTCCAGGACCACAGGAGAAGTTATTGGGATACGATTGGCGACTCGGCCCGATGGGACACAACTTTTGGTTCTCGTTGATGTCTATATTTACGTACTACCCCAATGCAAGCCGCCTTAATAGGCGTGTGGCGGGGGGTGCTAGGACACCAGCCGTTCACAAATAAAAAGAAAATGTTCTAGCGAAGCTTTGCCTAGCAATTATTAAGTCCTTCATTTCTCAGGGGTAAAACATTCCCATACCAATCGTTCGGTAAAACATCTCTCATAATTTATCGTTTCGGTCGCAACTGAAAATAAAGCGGGGTTCTAATAATATGTTTTCCGTGTAGCTCTGAAAGATATCCATTCTCAATTGTTCAAGCAATCTAAGCCTAGCACCCAGCCTCCGAGTCTCCAGCGGCTCCCAGCCTAATTCGCTTAACATATATGTAATGCTTCCTGTAAGCCCGTGGCAGTTTTTTTACGAATCGCCCTGCTATCTATTGCGGCCTGTATCGTTTTTGGAACCAATTCCATTTGAATCCTTTTCATCGCCGCTGGAAATGGTTGGAGATGAGGGTAAATTCTGGATGACATAGTAAGGAAGAGACAGATTGGACGGTTTGGATGGAGCAAATATATTTTTACTGGTCTAGCGGGAAGCATGCTTTGTAGGCGGGAAAGATAGGGGAAGTTTTAAATATGATGGGCCTTACAGGGAGTAGAACAGGGAAGTTCAATTTGAGGAGAGTAAACAGGCTGGGTGAGTCGCAAAATGCAAACTAACCTAAACCAGTGGAATACCCCCAATAATAAAAAATAATTACGATTTAGAGTGTTTTAGCGAATGAAAAGAATTTTTAAATTCAGGAAAATGTGATTAAACCGATCAGAGGTTACTACATAGACTCGGTGGCGTTAATTGGGACACATCGCAAAGTCATTTGAAGACCCTGAAAATGAATATGTCGACAAAGCTCGGGTCTCTTCATCAAAGGTTATTGTGCGGAGCACAGAAAGTATTTATAATTAACTTAATCAACAGTTCTACAAATACACGCCTAGATAACCTTCGGTTGTTTCCATAGCTAATGCAGGTAACAAACTGTAATATCATCACGCCACGCTTTTCTTCGTGGGTCATCCATACGCCCTTCCTCCGCTTAATACTCGAATTTAACGCCTAGTAAGGGAGTGAGATTGATCGAGCATCTGAGAACGGATATCTTTCAGAATGAGGGAGAGGACACACGCATTGTTTTATCGTAATAGTTGTCTATAGTTGCGTCTTAAACAATGCTAATGATTTCATCGGCGCAAACATACAGGGTGGATAAAGATTGCGTCACGAAATTCAAACCAGGACAGCTGATGCCGGAAGGATTCAAAATTACTAATGATGACAAGGTTGAAAACGCACCATTTTAAAGTACGGAAACTTCGCACCGAGCGGTCCGATTGGCTGCGAAAATTGACTTTTGTCACGCTACCAGTGAGCTCGCGAGCAGCCTTGAATACATCGCGATCTCCGCAGGGCCGGATTTACCGCAAGGCAAAATAGGCAGGCGTGCCTAGGGGCGTCGCAGTCCAAGGGGCGCCCTCAGGGGCGGCAGTTCATTCAGTTACAGCAGTACGTTTTTATTTTTGAAGTTAATCTTCTTTTTTGTTGCATAAATTAAGGTTAGACATTATTTTTGGAAACAGTATTCATAGTGTGTTTTAGTTGCATAAAAGTTTAGACTGTTTTATGCAGTTTTACTCCAAGCTGTTTTTAAAAATTGAACTGTCTAAGTTTTCCCTGTGTAAAAATTCAAGCATAAACATATGCTATCAGCCATATATCTGTTTATTCCTTTTTTCCCAACCTTACCTCATGTGAGTGGCTATGCCTTATCATAAAAATCAGGGAGGTGGGGGGGCCTCTAGTGAGGAGTGGGGGCGCTCAATGGAGAGGTGCCGATAGCGTAACTTTGGGTAAATCCGGCCCTGGATCTCCGAAATGTAAAGCAATCGAAGTCATGAGTTGTCCGGAGCATCCGTCAACAGGGCAAAGCATCGGCCAATCAGAACTCCCTCGGTGGGAAGTTTATGCAGTTTAGAGATGGTGCGTTTTCGACCGAAATATTATGAGTAATTTTTGTAACTACTGGCTATGTCAGCTCTCAAGGGTTAAAATATTTTGGCAAACTTTTTTAGTATTTAAATAATATTGAATTGGCACATGAAATTAGGCGTTCGACCATATATGCAAATTTTGAGCAAATGCATGTCGGTACATTTCTCGCGGAATTCGTCCCACTATAACCATGTTTATTCTGTGTATGGTATTAATATAAAGGCAACAGACTAAGTGAAGTACCTGGGAGTTAAGATAACCTCGAACCTCTCGTGGGGAACACATGTAAGGAATATCTGTAGCATACCCCTAAAGAAATTAGGATTCGTCAAGCGTAGTGTGGGAAGATTTTCCGATGAGAAAGTAAAAGAAAGGTGCTATTTCGCAATCGCCCGTCCGCACCTTGAATATGCAGCGAGGGTATGGGATCCGGTGCAGAAAGACTTAATCCGCGAAATACAAAGGAAGGCAGCGCGTTTCTTCAAAAACTGCTACGGTCGTACAGACAGTGTTACCCAGATGTTAAGCAAATTAGGCTGGGAGCCGCTGGAGACTCGGAGGCAGCGCGCTAGGCTTAGATTGCTTAAACAATTGAGAATGGATATCATTAAGAGTGACGCAGAGAACATGATATTAGAGCCACACTATATTTCCAGGTCCAATAAAAGCGATAAATTAAGAGAGATATTTTGCCGAACGGATAGATATGGGAATTCGTTTTTCCCCCGAACCATAAAGGACTTTAACTTTAACCCCAACTACGTAGAGCACTTCATTTTCTTTGCGTAGACGGCTTGTATCCTAACACCCCTGCCACACGCCTTTAAGGCGGCTTGCGGGGTATTATGTAGATGTAGATATATAAAAGTTTCACTTCTGCCAAAAGAATGGATGGGTACCATTGGATTAAGCGTATCTTCCGCGCATCGCGAAGGCCGTCAGAATAGCAGTGGGGGAGGCGTTGTTCCTCTGGCTGTGCTTACATCTCGGAGGCTGCGCGTGGACACTAAATAATTTCCTCCTCTTCCGCGCCGCGGCGCCTCTATCATTCCATCACCCCCCCCCCCTCCATTCACGTCATCATCCCATGCGGTCAAACCACTATCCGACCCATGTAAGGGAGTGCTCCCCTTCCCCTTCTCCCCCTCTCCCCCCCCCACCCACCTTCACCCTTCCTCACCTTCTTCCTCTTCGCCCTTCGTCACACGCTCCCCCTTGGCGTCACACCACTATCACCATGACAACCTATTTCAAAGGACGCGGCGGTGAGATCAAAAAAGTTTCCACCCAGAATTATCAAAAGGTATTCCACCGGTTAAATCAGTACTTATTAATCAATTATACTTTCAAAATATTCTGAATATCGCCCTTACTTAAAAAAAACCTCGTTTTCAAATAAATTTACTGATTTTTTTCCTGCTCTATACTTATCGGCAAAACATTCAAGGCCGCAGGTGCATGAATTCCCTAATAAATAGGGTTAAATTCTGTGTCAACTGAGGCACATGTTATTTTCTCCTCATAACTTAGGGATAACTACTTGTACAAGATGATGAATAACCACTCCGAGCACAAAAAGTTCGTCGCACCCAAAAAATATACAAGTAACTAGCTGGTGACACTTTGAGATCTAGAAATATGGGGAAGGGGCGATCATATCTCTTTTTAACCCTTTATAGCCCTATGTTGCCAGTGAGCAACATCAAAAATGTCCAAAATTTGTTCAATTTTAGAAATGTCTAAACTGTGCATTATTTTGTGGAGTAAACTGTAATGAATAAATACTTAGCTGCCACGATAATGGTGATTGAGAGCAAAATTTTCGTTTTCAGAGCGAAAAATAATGAAATTTGATTTCTCCCAGAAGCAGTTCTGGATTAGAAAGGTTAAATAGTGTTGCCCAGACAATTCGTCGCGGGGATTGGACACGGGACCCTTCGGTCAGAATGCCAACGCGCTATGCACCTCGCACTGACATAAATCAAGCATTAAAAAATTAAATCGAAATTGGACCGCCCTCCCCCGTGAAATTTAACGCGGCCAACATCGGCATTCTGCACTCCGCAGCGGCGCCCTCAAAGAGCAGCGGGGAAAATTCTCGAAGCAGTTACGAGAAGCCTTCTCGGCCTCTGTGATCCGCAGTTGTAAGAAATACGCGCGCGCATACAGACCGCGTGAATAACTGCGCTGCCGCAGAGTGAGAGAATGGGAACAGGTCTCCATAACAATGGCCATTCTCGGCTGGACCAAACGCCACCAGATCTTTCACCGCCGAATACGAGTTCGAGGCGGTATGAAGTAGTCAGTGTTCACTCCACCAAAAATCCAAACCACACAAAGTAAAGTGTTGAACACCGAGGATTGCCTTGAAGACGGCCAAGATTTATTCTTCAAATACAACTCGTTTCTGTCGCACACGAATCTATGAAAGATGTCCATAAAACGTATTTTTCCTAATAAAGAGGTCAGTTTAAGGAATTCAGTCAAGGAGAGCTGAGCAATAGGAAAACGGCTGTCAATAATGGCGGAAAAGAGTCCCTATACAATGAAGACCAAAACAGTAACCCGGCACATTAATCTTCTATCTGAAGACGAAAGCCACTGTGTTGACGAAACTTATGTCACCTTATAAACAGCAGCGCGGGAGTAACTTGAGGGGATGGTCTTAGCGATATGGTGGTTTCCTATTTTTTTTATTGACTAAATCGAAAGATTATTACTCCTGGAGTACGCATTTCACGCTTTTAGATTTTTAAATGACGATGTTTTTCGCGATTAATTGGAAAGTGAAAAATTTCAAGCGTGCGAAAACGCGACGGCTAAGTATGAATGCTGGGAAAACCCCGAGTGACGTCGTTCTGGTTCCCGCTGCCGCAAGTGAGGTGACCTTGGGGCAAGGCTTTGAGCGCTGATACGACGCAGTATGCTAGCAGGTTGCTGAGTACCCTGCTAGCAGGTAGCGCTTGGCTTAAATAAATATTATTAATACCTTATCAAACAAAGGAAACTTTCCGACCTTAGCCAGTTTTAATAAGTGATTACTGAGAGATGTTTCCCTGAGCTATGTGCCTCCTGCATGGATTGGTAATCTCAGGCGATGTAAAACTCCTATCTACTCGTATAGAAACTAGGTCCCTTTGACGTCACGCGGAGTGGCATCGCATGGGCGCCAATCTGGTCTTTTTTCAAATACAGTTAAAATTGACCATTGCCATTCGTCTAAACTGGGAATTATAAAACCAAATAATTTGTATATTATGGATACACTAATGGTGGGTAACGAATCGCAACTAATGCCTTTAGTTTTCTTTGATGAAGGAAACTACCCTATTGAGACCCGTGAAATCCAAAGTTCTAACAGCAGCGTAAAAAATTGAATATATGTATGCACAATAATAGCTGCGTGGTAATAATAATGCGAAACGCCAATGGAAGACACGTTGTAAGGATGATCGTGAAAGCCGTAGCACGAGTTGAGAAATTCGCTTTCAGAAGTTATAAAGTCATCGAATGCGTTTTTTATACCGAATCACACCAAAATCCGTGTACAGATAGTTGCCAACACAATTTACCTGGCAATTTAATGTCACTAGGATTTCTTTTCATATTAATATTGGTTCAAAACTTTATGAAAAGCAAATTCATACGGAGAACACAAGAAATTAGATTATAATTTTTATTTTTCACATTATAGAAGCTATGTAGATGAGTAAATCAAAAGTTTAAAAAGTTAATTTATTCAAATATTAACCAGTAACCACATCGGTCAATTTTAAACTTTTAGAACTATGATCCCTCGGGATAATGAACTTGTTCAATGCATCCGCCAAGGTGCTGTAGCGAGAAACAGCCGAAGAGAGTCATCAAGGCTCGAACGAGGTGCCAATGCGATGGATACGAGGCGGAACACCCCACGGTTCCACTCCAGTGATCACGACGCCACCGGATGCCGCGGAAGAACGGGAACTCCGGGAATAAACAATGGAATAGCCCGAGACGCAGCCCAGAACTGACCTCTATGTGGGGCATGTGAGCATATTGCTGCGTCACGTGACGTAAAGCGTATCCCGGACATGTAAACAAAAAGTGACGGGCGAAAATATTTATGTTGCGGAAATGACTATAAAAAAACCCATAGGAGACAGTACTCTACGTTTGCGGGAAGAAGTGAATATGGAAATGGCGAAGTGGGTGGAAGAAGATAAGCTAGACATGATGGGCGAGGAGAGGAAACTTCTAGAGAAAAGAGGAACGAAGGAGATAGAACGGAACTGTAATACTCTGACGAAGTAACCCAGTGTCGCTTTTCCGAATAAGGATTATATTCTTTATGTAAAATTTTGTCCCAATAAAGGGTCCATCATTTGATGTCGTAAAATTGTTCAAAATTCCCACAAATGCTTGAAATTTTTGAGTAAAATAGATGAAGTATTCAATTTAACAATGGTAATCTTTTATTTCATTAAATTCCTTACATTACTCATACGTTATTTTAACTTATAAGATTTTCGAAGGAAAATCCGGGCGTCTTTTTGGAAATTTCGTAGCGTTTGAGCCTCTTTTTACTTTATAACAGCTATTACATATCGTAAATTATTCATAATTTTTTGATCACCGATCATTTGTGCGTATTTTACCTATTTTTTTTTATTTTTTAAGAAGCTCAAAGAACTAATTTCGACTATTGTACACCAATTTTCTATTTGGGACCACTGTACAACGTTCTGAATGGAGGGGTTTTTCCGAGCATGACATTAATAGTTCATACGATAACCGTATCACCGCATATATATTTTACGACTAAGATCCGAATAATGCCATTTTCTTCACTGTAATTCATTTTGAATCATAAAATTCTCATACCTGTGAACTACAAATACTACCAAGATCGGGATCTTTCTTCGGAACGCCCGATTACCGAATCAGTCAGTCAAAAGAACGATTTTGCCACCAGAAAAGTGGAGATATGAATAGCTTTCTTCATGCCCATCACTCTTTGTGTCACCGTTGCTGAAAAATATTAACCCATGAGCACTTATTAGGAACTAACTCCGGCCACAACTAAGCGTGAGATGATACAATATCAGTGTGAATCTAAAATATCCCCGCAGTGTTCGATAGGAATTGCTCAGCTCAGGGGCGTAGCTAGGAATTAAGGCGGGGGGGGGGGGGGGGTTAGGAGCAACTAATACCGGGGTGTGTGGGGGTATGCAATACCCACCAGGATAAGCGGTAGGTGCGATATTAATAAATTGCGGAATTTGAAGGTAAATGGTTCAAAATGGTGAGTTTTACGGGATATATTATTAATCCTTACACTATTCTATTAGTAATATCAATCCAATTAAGTAAAATGGATTTAACTTAAAAAATTCTCTGAGCTCTGGGGGGGGTTTTACCCCAAAACCCCCCCTCGCTGCGCCACTGGCACAGCTTACGGCAAATATATTCATCCTGGATATATGGATGAATATCTTTGAAATATTACGGCTACCTCCCTTGAAACAATACAGTCATGCATGAATGGGATACAATTTTCCGTCCGATTATATTCTATCACTTCCCAAGGAGTAAAAAAACTTTATCCAAAGGAATATTTACAAAAATATATAAATTAAACATGGCATTATCAAAGCAGAAAATAGTCTATAAAATCGCGAAGGAAGTAAAATGGTAATTCGAATAGTTTCATCTTTTACACATAAATAACCTAAAGCTCGACTTTTCCATCTACTTGATCAAAAAATGGCACTTCGAATCACAAATGTATAGTGTGCAAAGACAAAAATATAAGATAACAAACTTCGAAAACAGCAACTACTTACGAATCCAGGCCAAGATTTTCGTTGCCATCAGGAAATCCCAACAATATTACTCTCGGTTAATATGACTGGAGCTTACCTGGAATGGAAGAAGAGCTTAGCTTAATACGACAGCCACTGATAAAGGTACGACTAATTTTTACCAATTTCAACGTAATAGCACATGATAATGATTCAAAGGGAAAGGTTCAAATAAAAATCTAAGGGCTCAGGAATACGTGCTATGACAATTAAGTTGAGCGAAAAGCTGCCATAAATGAAATCGTTAGAAAAAAAATGAAATATTGAATGAACTTCAAGTTGGAAAGATAATTTTAAAAAGTTCATAAAGGTGTCTCTCGATTTATTTGGCAACCATCTTCGTGTAGGAGAAACTGATACCACACAACCAAGGGCTTGGCCAAAGAATAAATTTTTACAAGCGGAAACTATTTCAAGTATGGGAGAGGTATTACTATGAGCGTGCATCAATGCCCAGGAAGTGAAAATCGCATTTTAATGAAATAAATGCTGACTAGCCAGATTTATATCTTCACAGAAATGCCCTTTAGGGGACATATGGACCCATACATGTATTCTATCCAGGGAAAAATAGTTTCCCTCACGCAAAATGAATAAGACGGTCACCAGGAAGTCAGGCGAGGGAAATAAAAATATGATATATTTCTAGGACGCGATCTTCGTTCCAACCTTGCCTTGGGGAAGTAGTGAGTGATATGTATGTATGTACCAACTGGTGAGATGCATTCCACAGACTCCGAGTAAACGCGAACGAGGTCCTCTTTCAAGAAGCCAAGGTCTAGGAGGAGAGTGCGCTAGGCCTACTCTACGATGAAACGAGAGGAGGAAACACTTCTTTAATAACCTTCTGCGGATTAGAAAAATGAGGAGGAAAACTCTGAAACCACCGCGATCGAAGGGGATCGCACCGATTCCATTTACAATCCGTGAAAGAATTATCGATTGAATGACGTTTGAAGTAAAACTTTTAGTCATATCATTCTCGTCAGCGAGATTTTCTGATGAACTATGTTGTGTAAAATGTTCAGAGCTACAAAATACCTTTCGAAAGCTATTTTCCTCTTGTTCAAACCGAATTCCAAGCTATATCGCCCTTATGTGACTTCAATAATATATAAAGTGATTTATAAAATACTGTCGCGGACGAAACTCAAATGAACAATACAGTAGATGCCTTAAATTTCTCCATAGTCCCCTGTAACATTTCGACGATGAAAAACTGAAAAAAAAAAGTTTCCTCTCGTATGCACTGGGCCCTCATACCAGCGCATCGAATGTATCTGTGCCCAAATGAGTCTATTTTAATTAAAATTGGCTATCAAACCATTTTTAGTGCTCTCCTGTGGGTCTCCGATGCTGCATTAGTCATGCTTCTTCGCATTATCAGACTAAATCCAAGGTAAAATAATTATTTCTTCAACCGTCTCCATGCAATCTCATTAGGTATAATGAGGTTACAACTTCAGGGCATAGATTCCGCAAATAAAACTTAAACTTGATCCATTCATGATTGAAATTAAATTTTTAATAAAGTTTGACACATAATTAGTTAATTTACTCAGTTATATTTTAACCATATTAAATGTTCAGTTCGACATAAGCGTACCCAGCGGGGGGCAGGAGGGGTAGCAACTACCCCCCCCCCTCTAGATGCGAAAATAAATTTAGTTCATAACAAAAGTTATGAACAAATTTTCCTTTTGAAGAAAAATGATATTAGTATAAAACATGGTACTAAAATAAAAATCGTCATTTTTTCAAGCAAATAATTATAAAAACTAGTAAATAGCTGTTATAATTTCCTTAAAATTTTGGTTTCACAAACCTCTATGCAAAAAAAAAGTGCAACTTGAACGACCACAGCTAGTTTTACCCCTAGTTTTGATTCTGGGTACACCCATGGGTGCTATTTTGCCGGACGGGTAGCTACAGGAATTCCATTTTACCCCGAACATTATATGACACGAATAAATGATAGGCGTAACTTAGAACGCGCAAATTCATTTTTTTCCTAACAGCTGGTGTCGCAACACCCCTGCCACACGCCTATTGAGGCTGCTTGCATTGGGGTAGTGTGTAGATGTATGGGATGAATGAGACTACAAATATTTTTTAAACTCATACCTACGAAAACAGCACATAATGACCTTTTACATCGGGGTTTGTTTCATAGTATTAACAATTACACAGGCATGAACAACCATGCCCTAGTGGCTAGGGACCACCTAAGCAGGCGGGACTCGAACCCGCGACCTCTTGATTGGCGGGCGAGGAATTTACACCGCTAAGTTCAGCAAATGATAATATATAATAATATTATAATATAATAAATATAATATTACTTTTTCCATTTAAATTCAAATATATTACACTTGAAAACACTTAAATAATTGTGGAATACATATTTACCCCTTATTGAATAGTTTTGGGGCTACCACCTCACACTTTTTGTACAGGCCTGATGCAAACATACATGAAAAGTAAATTTATTTCTTTGCATTCAGTGATTTTTTATCTTACCGATTGCATTCACTTGTGACATTTCAAAGATGTACACCGGGATAAAAAACTTTCTTGCATAAACGCATAATTACATACATACAATATACCTTTTGTTGAAAACTTTTTTATGCCACTTTTCTTAACAGAAACTCTACTTCCTCGTACCTCATAAGCAATTTATTGACAGAAGATGTAAATCCCCATCTTTTTTCTGAGTTTGCCACATTTCTTGGCAACATACTAAATAATTTAGGCCCTAAGTATTTGTACGACTGTCGATAAATTTCAGTCGTCGGCCTAGGTATTAAAGTTTTATATATATACTTATTTTTATTTATATAGGAATATATTTATTTATAAGAAGCAAAAAGAACTAGAGTACCTCGTAGTGAGGGACAAGAACCATAATGCTCCTACGACGTGAATTCCTGAGCCATTTTGGCGTTTTAAGCACGAGTAAGTCCGAGAACTTTCTCTTGGTGTGTGTGGAGCGACCAGTCCTCGGACAGCGGCAAGCAGCCTACACGTAACTCAAAGCGAGGCGTTCCCTCCCCTTTTCTGGGGCGGAAGGAGAGGGGGTGAAAACCCCGACCTGCGACAACACCTCCCATTCACCTAACTCGCCCAATCGTCGAGAGGAAGGATTATTCCCGCAGCGCCGGAATTCAAATCGACGCCATCCCAGTGATTTCGTAAGACGCTGCTCAAGGGAGGAGAAGAGAGAGAGAGAGAGAGAGAGAGGAAAAGTTACTACTGTTTCGCAGTCCGAAATCAACGATCATTACTCATTGCTCAGGATGCAACAAACAGAAACTACATTGATTGAGTTCAGAGAAACAGAAAAGATTAATGTTTGGAAGGAAATTTCTTAGCTTTTCTACAAAAAACACACACTTTATTGCCGACTAGTTTCGGTTACACTGTACCATTTTCAAGACTAGTGATACACATCAGAATTTGCCGGTATATATACTCTGTGGTCGGGTGATTGGAGGGGAAGGGGAGAGGTAAGTGACGGGAATGGTGAAGGAGGGAAGGGATAGGGGAAAAAACCAGAGGTAGTTACAAAGAAGAGCGTGGGTTGGCGTCACAAGGATTTTTTGGGGGTGTTATAGTTGAATGTCTAGGAGGGGGGAGTGGAAAGGAAAAAAGATTACCTTCGGCGAAAAAAAACACCAATTTATACCACTGATAAGGGATATTCCAAACACTTTAAAGTTGTAGAGATAGAAAGATAACACCAGCTCTGAGGACGATAAATAGTTTTTCCTGAAACATGGTTATTGAGAAAACGTGAAATACAAAAAAATATATGAAATTGCTCTTAGGTTTCTACCTTTACCATTAAATATTTACAACATGTTACTTTCTGACCATAAAATGTTATAAATTACTTGCATGTCCTAGTAATTTACATTTATACTCGTTACCATGCCATTTTCCCAAACACAAAATGAGAACCCAAAGATAGTTCCTCAGCTGCTTCAGCAACTTTAATATAATATTTTATAGTCTGATTACCGATACTTTCCGATTTGTTTTTAAACATTTACAACTGAAAAGTAATGACATGAATTTTTCACGTGTTGTCTGTAAAAATTCGTACCTAGTTCTTCCAAATTAAATAAATTTATATTAAAACTTGTCACTATGTTATCGCCCGTTAAAGACGAATATAACCTAAAAACAACATTCAATTGAAATTTTACGATAAAATGCATGCACATGTATTTATTACATCATGTCCATACTACGTTCAGTTTCTTAATTTTGCAACCTGTATCAATTTATCACTATGTCCTTGTCTAAACCAAGGGTCTTCCACCTAAGGGCTAAATTCTCTCTCTATTCCAATCTAAGGGCTAACAAGGGCTAATTTCTAGCGGTCACTAGAGGCTCAAGAAAATATTGTATACAAAAATTAAACCAAATATCGACACTATCCTTAAAATGAACAATGTTAAATATCGCATTGCTTGATTGAAAATTTTAACCAATAAAGATTATTGCACTTTGAAATTATATATTTGTTTAATATATTTTATTGATGTGGTGGAAAAGTGACATGGAGCATTGAGGCCCTCCGGACAATGTGAAATCCATTCTTGGCCCTCGCATTAAAAGAGGTTGATGGCCCCTGCTCTAAATTGTTTCATTTTTTCTCTTTTGTTACTCGCAACAAATGAACATTTTTTACTTTAAGGACAATGACGCTAGGATAATCTATATATTTTTCTCCCATTCACTCTTTCATATAATATGAGTTATTCCACTCAAAGTCGACAAGAAAATTGGTCCTTAAGGTAATCGATTTCGACTTAGACAAATCGTCCTCATTAGATTACAAATCGGCTTACCTGGAGGCGTCTTCACAAAAAAGCATTATGCCATATATATCTGAGATAGTACATGTGGATATAATGAAGCAAGGAGAGTACAAAGAGGAGGCCTTGGGTCTTCCCGTTAAAGCACGATTTTTGCTTTCATTCTGAGCACAGATTCAAAATAGTTCGCTGAGAAACGTAGCATGGTGAGCGCTATAAAAATATTTACAATCACGATTAATAGCAGTGAAAAGTTATAAATTTAATGAGTCACACCATCACGAATATAAATTAATGCAAAGAGACCCAATCATACCTTATTTTTCATGGGCATTCGGATCACTTAGAGATACGAGTGGCGACTTATTAAACCCATTGAAATGCGCAGTGGTAACAACACTTTTATATGCCCATTGGATAATCCACTATTTCAACACTCGTGGTATGATAAGCAGTAGGGCGCAATATGAAACGAAGAACGAAATCCATTACGAACACGAAATTTTCTGAAGGTGACACACATTTTAATGCTTCCTTCAAAATGCATTTAACCCGATTCCATTTATCACTAAAAATAACATTTTAAGTACCTACTTCCTTAGAGTTCACGAAAGTGGTTCAATATAAATAATTTAAAACACAACAAGGTGACTGATTGCTCGTGGAAGCTCGTATTCGTAGGCCACTGTCTTCTTCCCCGCTTCCGTGACATTTAAGACGGGGTATCCCGTGATATAAAAGTCGCAAGGAGACCTTCCGAGAAATCTCCGAGGAGCGCTTGCGGAGCGAAGGTAAGGCCGAGCGTAGTCTCGGAAGAAATTTATGCAGGTGCTCAGAAAAAAAAAGAAGCCAGACGTGTTTACGCGCAATAGCGATCCCGCCGTTCTTCAGGGAAAAAGCGGTGAGAGGAAATGATTTTCATCTTTAGGAGGTACTTTCCTACATTTACATTTTCCTAACATGCCGTAAGCCGCCTCAAGAGGCGTGTGGCAGGGGGTGTTAGGACAACAAACCGTTTACAAATAAAAAGGATGTGCCCATCCAGAATTCCACCTAGAATTTATTAAAGCCCTTCATTATAGGGGGGGAAAAGAATTCTATTCGGCAAAATATCTCTCTTGATTTTGCGTGTGCGATTAAATGCGACATCGCAATTGAAACAAATTCAAGCTTTTCTCGCGTGTCGCGAAAATAATGCTGTGCCATCATGAATTACATCCATAGAGTTTAAATGAGTTAGAGAGAAGAGAATGTGGGTTATTCAACATTTTTTCACGTACCTGAGCTGATTGTAGCACCACTTTCGCGTAACTAGCATGATTTGACTTCATCTACAGCTTTCATTCGCTAATAACTCTGAAAGTAGTCTTATCTGGCGTGATTTCGTGGAATTTGCTTATCACTTTAAATAATAAGAATAACTTCAGGTTTCCACACACATTTATGACAAGAGCGCATGGGTTTCGACGATAAGCGTCATAATCAGGTATATTAGTATTAGAATGTTTATTTATTCAAGAACTGTAACGATTAAGGTACATTTCTATGGTGTGGAGTATTTACGAAGCCTGCCCTCCCTTCACTTCCCTCTTCAATTCACAAGAAGGCCTTCTGCCTTTCATTCTATCTAAAAATTTAAGCGTACCGGGAAAAGCCACGTTTATATCTTTACGGAGTCACCCGCAATGCACGTATTGTGCGAGAAAGTCCTCAGAGAAAAAAATCATTCACCGTGACCGGGATTACAACCCGGATCCCCCAATTTTCGGTCGAGTTCCTTACCCAATTAAGCTACCGAGGCGTCATTCCCCCCTGTGGAAATTTGAGGACTATACCGGACTCCTATCTTCTTCCTTCCTCTCTCTCTCTCGTTTACTCAGCATTATACACTCTAACGATTGTAAATTTCACATTTTCAATTCCCTTCCGGCTTACTACTCGCTCCATCCATACCTTCTGTCTCATCCGTATCTCATCTAGAAGCTGCCTCTCCTCACCCATCATATCCAGCACGGCGTCGTTTACCATCCTCCCTTTTTACAACCTTCTCACTTTTACAACCTTCAACTACATAAGGACGCATCTTTTAAGACTTGATCGACTACGTGTCATGATTATCTTGAATGTCTTATACGCTTAATATTTCTATGACCGTGCGTTGTACAAATGGCGCTCATCTTGCATGCTGCATGTTGGTGATTGAACACCCCCTCCCAAACACCCTAGAAGAGGCTAGGAAAGTATTATGCAGATGTAGATGTAGGTCATAAATATCCGTGGATTTCCAAATTTCGGTATTCACTCTAGTAAACACTATGGGTATTTGCCATGAGTTATAAATACGTGAATATTTAAAAATCAGTAGTCATTCACTTGTTAGAGGCGGATGTGTCGTTCCGAATGGCTTCCAAACGCACTTCAATCCCATCTTTTTTACGCTACCACAAGTCTGCAGATGAGCGCATAAAGATGGCATGAGTCAAACCAAAGAGTATAGGGAAATAAATAACTTAAGTATCCGGGATAATTAAGGAATGAATTGCCGTTGAGACTCGCAAATGACTCTTAAATGGCGATAACATCCAAAACCAATGATTGGTTGGGATTTCCTCGCGTCCATAACAAAGGACGCACGCTTGCTTTCCTCCTTGACGTGAGGACGGGTTTTTCCAGCCTGCCCTTCTCACAGCTCCCTCTCATCCATCCATCCGTCCCTCCTCTCAACATCGCCTTCCGCCGCGAGTCTGCAAATCCAAAGGCCGTTCGTTCCACGCTCTCTCAAGCCGTAACCTCTAAAGGGTAAATATCTATATATATACGAACGTGCAAGTGGGCTCAAGGTGGCGACGCAGAAACCAAAAGCTAAGGCCAGAATTTATACCTATCCTTAATTTCAGAGCCACAAAGGGAAATGGAAAAAAAAAGTATTATCGAAGGAAATACCTCGCTATGGCTTTTACTAATATCCTGATGCATCTCTTTCATCTGGAGTACCAAACTAAACACACACAAAATCGCCATTCAGGGCAAATGAGGCGATCCGTATGTAAGAATATGAAGAAAAGACGAGTGAAAATTCTGATTTGGAGTGTAGCGCTTTACGGAGCCGAAACATGGACACCTGGGAAGGAGGATGAGAAGAGAACGGAGGTTTCCGATATGTGGGTGTGATGGAGAATGGAGAAGGTGAAGTGGACGGAGAGGAGGAGGAACGACGAAGTGCTGGACATGGTGGGCGAGGCGAAAAGAAGCTTCTAGATTCTAGAGGAAGTGTGAAATTACTGAAATGCATGCGGTGATAACGGCGACCCACCACAATACGCACTGCAAGTCCTTTATACAAGCAAGGCAACATTTTAAATCATGGTTAAGCACAGAGGGACGAAAACATCACAATAAAAGCTGAAATTAACATTTATAGTCGTAAATTGGCGCCTTCAAAGTTTATGCGCCATAATATACTCGAACATGACTGAAATAACCATTTTTATAAAAAAAACGTGGCGTACTAGATGCTACTTTTTCAGAATGGCCTTCGGCCAAGGACGTACGACGGAGGCTTAGAAAGAGAGGGCACGATAAAGCCTTTAAAGGCAAAAGCCTAACAATACCTCGGCTATTAACCTAGAAAATCGATTAAGATCGAAGGTGCCTGCTTCCTTTAAGAGATTTATTCCGAGAAAAATCACTTCCGTTGGTTGACTTCCTTCCCCACTCCATTGCTCAAATAAAAAAGAGCGGAACGAATCACGGAATGGTGGCTGAAACAAAAGGACATCCTCAAAGTGAAAAAGACAAAATGTTAGACGCATTAATCAGCCGGATATCATAAATACTTAACCCAATTCTACATTATGGAGTAGAATATGGAGTGCGTTCCCACTCTGAAAACACCCGTAACACAGTGCCTTGCTCCTGCGGAAAATCATATGTTGGTGAAACATGCCGAGGAATGGCGACAAGGATGAATGAGCATTGGAGAGCCATAATAAAAAACAACTGCACTTGTCAGCCATTGCAGAGCATGTTTGGAGTGAGGCGGGCCATAACATTGAATTCGAAAAAGCGAAGATAGTGGCAAAAGAGAGTCGCTACTACCCAAGGCAAATCACGGAAGCAATTGAAATTCACAAAACACAAAATATTAACAGGGACGATGGCTACCCAATCAGCAACGTGTGGAAGAGAGTGCTGACCAATCAGCGCACAGGGGGAGATCGGCCAGCGCAATGTAAGACGGCAAAAAATGAAAACTTCTCACCTTCGACCTGAAGACGGAAGCAGGATGGCTTCCGTCTTGTCAACTGTTGTCAACCATAAACGACAGACGCGGCTGGAGAACCCGAAAATTAGCAGTCATCGTGAACAACGTCGCGGAAACCTACGCACGAATTTCACCCGTAGCATCGTCTGGAGGAGCAACAGTGATGGTTTCGATTCATGTAACCATGGAAAGAAGATGCTGAGATCCGAAACGGGCGATTTTCCCCGTCATCTCCAGGAAGGAGGGGGGAAGGAAATGAAAGGGGGTGTGAGATGATCCCCCTCCACCAACCCCCCCTATCCCCCCCATCCGCCGCTTAGCCCGACACCTGGCGGCAGCACGGCGCGTGATGCCCTCAGTCAAGGTCTTATGGGTGTGTGATGGCCACCCGGGCCCTCCTCCTGCCTCTCTCTCTCTCCTCCGGGAATCCCAACGGGTGGCTCTGCCCTCGCTCACTTCGGAAGGGCCCCCCACACGCTCCACCTCGCCTACGCAACGAGCCCACGTGAACTCGGGGACATCCTCACCAGAAGACACAATAGGAGTGACTGAGGCAGGCGACGAGATGCAGTGGAATGACATCCCGATTTTTTGGCAATTTTCCACTATTTATTTAATAATATACGTCGCGTTTCGACCGTCAGATCACTCTAAAGTAAAATATCCATTGTAATTGAGAATCTACAAGCCTGACGGTCGAAATGCGACGTACATTATTAAATAAATTTGTGAAAAATTGTCATCTCTCTTTTTCATTAAATCAGAAACAATAGGATACAAGAACAGGGCCGGCTACAAAGTCCGGTTTACAACGTCACTATGTTCACTGAGCCATGTTCAACTCCCGCGTTATTATGTTCAAAAAATACTTCTATGCCCCGCGTTTTCATTGTCGTCACCTGCTAATTCTCCACCCCCACCGTCCACGTTTCCGCACAGAAAAGCGCTGCTATCCAAGCATGAGTTTTCACCAGCCTTTTCTTCAAACTCTTACCTAAGGGTTCTCTGAGAAGCTCTTACGTATTCAAGAATGCCTCCTTTGATGACGCAATTCCCTTCCTTCTGACCTTAACGCTGTGTCCGTTCTTTCGCTAATGAGCTGCCCAAATACTGCTCCACCTGCTCATGTTTGTTGACCGCCCGCCTTCATCCTGAGCGTCACATTCCCATGCTTAACAAAAACGCATTACTATGGTCTTCGTGCGGTCAATCTCCGTGCCATATTCCTCGCACAGATTGCCAAATGCATCAAACAGTGCCTCCAACCCTTACGATGACTCGCAAATCATCACCTGATCATCCGTCGACTCTAGAAGACTATTGGAACTACGTGAACTATTGTCCGGAAATGCATTCACACGACTATGCCTCGTTCACATTACGATTGTTCGAGCGATCGTCCTAACGATAGTTGGCGGAACTAGTCGTGTGAATGCATGACATCCTGACAATAGTTGAACGTTGCCACTTTACGATGGCTAGGCGCTGGGAGACCGGAAAAGGAAGCGACAAGAGAAAGACGAAAAGTTCGTGAAGCTCTGTTTTCTTTCATGGATTTGTCCTAGGAAGGAAGAATATGGGCGGAAGAAAAAATATTCGTTAAATACACGTTGATCACAGTACTATTTTGACCCTGAATACCTCAACAGCTTTGCTAACCGTGAATTTCTCGTTCACTTTAGATGCCATCACTCGAGGGCAACACAGATTTTAACCATCTTTGTGTGAATGCACGATAGTTCCGACAATCGCTGGAACAATCGTAACGTGAATGAGGCACTAGTTTCGCCAACTGTCGTTAGGACGATCGCCCGGGCAATCGTAATCTGAACGAGGCATCAGCCGCCGTGTGTTCTCATTGGTTGAAAGACGCTACCAGCGATGGTCCCAGCGACGGCAAAAGGGACGCGTTGGTTAATGGAGAAAAATACGCTATTTCCATCCCTGGAGCCATCGCGGAAAATGATGACGGTGTGAAAAGGCCAATTTTCTGCCATAATTGGAGCGATCGCCGGAGCTATCTCGGAAGGGACAGAAATAATGACAGTGTGATAGCTAGGCTTGAATAGAGGAGAGTCGGACTACCCCCCGAAAACGCGAGGAACGTGGGTACAATTTTATTTTTCACACAGAACGAACGTTTCGACACACTTGCCTAATGGGAGACTGACAAAAAAAACAAATGAAGCGTAAACCGACCCCAAAAGGAAAAAAATGCGTAAAATAAAAAGCTGTCGAAATCAAATTAAGGGGAAACTCTCGCGTCGCGTCGATGGCAGAATCCACCGCTGCTGCCAAATCAAACCAAAAATTTCATTAGTACGTCGCGAGAGGAAAACAAAAGAAAGGGAATGATGGAAATGAAAAAAAATACGGGAATGGAAAAAATTATGAAACTCGAAGGGAAAAAAATCTGACAGTCGGGACCCGTCCCGAGAAGTGGACCTTTCGAACTCCGAGAGAGAGATCGGGAAATGTTCGTTAGATGAAAAAATTATTTCAAAAATTCGATGATAAATCAATGGTAGAATTCTTGCCGAAAATTAATTACCGCGCCACTCGAAGATTGCGAGTAAGGCGACGGGCGCTAGTTGGTGAGGCCGACCGAAATGATTTGCCGTCTGCCCTAAACGGTCGTCGCGAAATACCGAAAAAACCCTGGAAAAGCACTCGAAGCCATACATTGCGTGATTACACCGTTGACATGAAACAAATTTCGTCCAAGAAATAAATATTTCTTTATCTAGGACCAAAAATATTGGATACATTTGTGAATCGCTAGGATAGAGAAAAACGTGTCTTCGGGATCAGAAGAGTTTGAACCCACTGAAAAAAATTTAGGCGAACGGACTTTTAAAAGTGAAATCACTTCAAATTAGCACACATATGATAGTAATGCTAATCGTAATAGTCTTCGTGTCTTGACGGAGTAGAAGCAATAAACAAGCTCATAATGTGACAAGGATTTGAATCATAATAGAAAAGAAGACCTTTTTCTGTCGTTGAAAAAATAAGTTCATAGCCATACGAAATTTACAAGAACACCATCAATGACAAATCTAATTTGTGCTACTTACAATTAGTCCTAAAAAGTTAAGTCAGATAATGAAGTGAAGCCCCCATACAAGTCGGGTGTCTCCGATTGTGATAGGCGTGTGGTCTTTATTCCTACGGATACTGAAGTCTTCTGACTTCTTTTCATCCTTGACGTATTAGTATAACGCCCTTGCGTTCGTCATTTGTTTTGTTTTTAGTTTATATGTTTAAAATATGCTCTGGTATTCGAAATTTCTCTCTTTAAATGATGGTATTTCTTGAATTGCTTCGTTCTCCTTTTCTTCTAGGTCATCGAAATACTTCTTAGCTATTCGCACTACCTCTTTGGCTGCAGTTACTTGACTTATTGTGTACACCGCTTCATTACCCAAACATTGTTTTATTTTAAATATAGAACGCAGGTGCCGTCTCTCCTTTCGGTCGATTTCATCGATTTTCTCTTTTGTTAGTAAACCCCACCACGCCGGTGCTGCGTACAGTAATGTTGATTGAATAAATGATTTGTATAATATTGTTTTTGTCGCTACCGGCTAAGATGGGGTTCAGAGACACCCTCGCGCCTATGTATTTTGCTAATGTATTGCCTATTTGGCGGCTAATGTTTAATTTTCTGTCTAATTCTACGCCCAGATATTTAACGTGTTCTTCCCGGCATAAGGCTTGCTGTTTTATTCTGATTCTCTCTCGTCTATTATTCTCTGTTGTCGCCTGCTTCCTAAACATTATTGCACTAAACATTATTCCGATTGTGATAGTTAATGGTTGGCCCCATTCATCAATGAAAATAGATCAATGCTGCGCGAAGGTCAAAGTGGGTGCTTGCAATGACTTTCGCATGCAGAGGCCTCAGACGCGGTGAGATCCACCAAAAACGGCTTACACTAGGTGACATGAGAACTTCATCAATCCCGTCCGACCGGTCTGTTTTATGTTAAGTTTCACCCGCTTGTGATCAGCTAAGTTTTACTCTCTTAATTTACCTTGATAATGTCAGCATGGAAACTGTTTTCCTGTCGACATTATCGAGGTAAATGAAGTGGTCCCTGGTCAACATTTGACAGTATCTGAAATTCGAAACTTTTGCCGCTGAATTTTTCCGATTGTTACATTTTTCAATTGAAATGTAGGCATACATTGAAAAGGGTTACTCCATAAAACCTGGATACCCACTTCAAGATGATACCTTAATTTTAATATGAGGACCATAACAACAAAAATGTGAAGGCCTTCTTAAAGCCGGTAAAATATTGGGACCAAGTCCTCACCACGAAAATACGAAGCAAAAAACAAATAAAAAGGAAAAATTCCGAAGGATTTATTATTTTTATTTATAATGCAACGCGTCAAGCTAGGATACACTGGTATTTTTCTGGTCTGAAGACGTGACCAGCTTGCTGTATCAAGCCGAGCATTCTTGGAATGGAGTAATATGCCTTAAAACTGCCAAAAAAAATAATGTCGAAACCGCGTGGGCGCACTTGCCCCTTCGATTGTTCTCCAGGTCGCCATGGTCAATTCCTTCACGCGATACTCGCGGTGAAACGTCTTGTCTGCCTCTGGAAGTATCTCGACCGTACCGGCGCGGGGCGACGAGGAAAGTTTAAACGGGATAGCGTCCTGTCTATTCTGGGCTCCCAGTATCGCCAGCCGAAGATCAAACTACGTAACCGAGGAAGCAGAGCGCGGAAGGACAGATAAGGTGAAAAGAAAGAGAAAACGGGAAGATAGATATGTGAGGTAAATACTTGGAGCGGGCACCAGAACGATGGAACATTTTCCACTGAGCGCTCCCTTCATTCTGGATGACCTTCACGCGACCTTCATTGACGCGGCGAGGCCTCGATGCCCGCCGGACGAAAGCACTTGAATAAAAAACGCGCGCACAGAAAAACGGAAAGAACAAAAAAACGTGAAGAGGGCGACACGGAACCTAACTGCCTCGAACAAGCGAAGGCGGTGGTTCGTCAAATGTTGACCCAGCGCACTTATGACACCGAATGTCATATGCCTATAGTTAGTGGGTAGAGCACTTGGCTGCTCATCAAGGGGTCTCCGGTTCAAATCCAGGATGGAGCTTTCAGATCAATGATGGAAAAATCGATTTCAATTAAAATCGAAAAATCGAGATCGACCTTCAGATCTTTGAGTTTCGCTCCAAAATTGATTTCCAACTTCGATCTTGACCATTTCGCTTGATCTCAGCAGCTTCATGCTCACGTCAACCCTACGATATAGTCACCCGTCCCACGTGAAAAACTTTTCACTAATGCCGGTAAAATTGGAAAGTAACCTAAAATACCAGCCCCGACTAACCTAAAATCCCTTGATTGTATCCCCCACTTCTTTGCCAAAATAGTTAGTCATAGAGTCCCTCATTTGCGCAATATGTCCTATGATACTGTATTGTCTTCTCTTTCCTTGTCTAATCTGCAGAATCTCAGACTTAAAACGGACTTCAACTTTCTACACAATATCTTAAACTCGACTTTTGACTGCCCTGAACTCCTCTCTCTGTTCAATTTTAGAATACCGACTCGTTCCATCCACTCCGTCTCCCTACTCCACCTTCCTATTCCCAGAATCTCCCTGACCAAGCGCTCACCCTCATATCGCCTCTCCTCCCTCCTAAATTCGCTCCCTCCTTCCATAGATCCTTTTTACCTGTCACGCAAAAAATTCACCGCACAAGCTTTGACCCATATGTCTGCTCATTGAATGTTATACTTCCCTACTGGTTAATTCTTTTTGTTTTTATGTTGTTATTGTATTGTGTCTAATTCATGTATGCCATTGTTAAAAGTTTCACTGTAAATTGGCGTCACGGCTGTATGTGAAATTTACTTAAATACATAAATAAAAATAAAAAAGTACGCCCTCGATCAAAAAGAAAGTAATCAGTTGATTTTTCTCAAACGTTTCAGTGAAGCAGAATGCCAAGCGGTGATGCCAATACTTTAACTTGTGTGCATTTGTAAATTTTCAAAAGTAGTGTGTGCAAAGTAGATTTTTTATACTTTTTTCTATATCTCAAAGCTGTATTTTGAGTGTTTTTCGAATGCATAATATACAAGTTTTTGTAAAAGTTGTAGTTTTTTTATAAACCGTCGACTTTTTCGATTACTTAATTGATCATTCGTTTCAAATTTTGCATTTTATAGAAAAGTCGAGCTTTTCATTTCGATTAAAAATCGATTGCTCGAAAAATCGATTTCACCGACATTTTTATCGCCACTACGGATCCCATGAGTAGATGAAAACTCTCGAAATGCGAGGTGGTATAGGGAAATGAATTGGCCCCCCGACTCAAAATTCGCACACCTGTGGTTTCGTTTGGGGTGAGCTCTACTCAAACCTATTAAAACCACCCTTCGGGGACATGTTCAATTTGGGGAGCGTGGTACCCTAGTGGTTGGTTGCTGATTGAAGAGTCCTGTGTTTCAAATCTTTTGAACGCGACATTATCACGAAAACGACAGAGCCTTCTTTCCAGAGGGTAGCATCTTTATGGCTGTATTTTACGACGAATATTTACCTACTGAAAATATGGCTGGATCTGATGTCTTCAAATCCAAGGGAGTGATTTCATCTGATTACGAAATCAAATGCAATGAAACGAGCTGAAAAGATGAATATTTACGACACTTACGTTCCATTAAGCACATACATACATCGAGGTATAGAAATGTTGACCTTTAAGAAGGGACTGCTGCCTCACCACCATCGGGTGAATCGTGACTCTTCGTCTCCCTCTCGTGTTTATTATAGGAAGAACACCGAATGATGCAATTGAATAAATAATGGATGGGACGAGTGCTTCTTATCGCCTTTTGGACGTTATAAGCGACGACAGTGAAAAATTAATCAAATATACATTTCCATACCTAACATTGAAAGTTCTGAAATTCATATTATTAGGAGAGAGAAATAAATATGTATAGGATCTACCAATACATCAGTCCTGGGAAGTATAATAAGTACCCATTTTAGGTATCGTGGAGTATCGATTGATTTTAGCCATCGAATACCGTTCGCCAAAGGAGCTAACAATACCCTCAGAGGGATGGCAAATTATTCAGAAAAAAATATGAATAAATACCGAAAACCTTAAGAAACCATTTACAAAAAATGATACCAGATTCTTCACTTGAGAACTGCTTTTAAACTTTCTTAAGCACTTCCAAAATCGCGTTTACTTCAACATTTATCGGTTACAATATTTGCATGACTTAGACCAATCCTTTGCAATAAAATTGTATATCCTTGAAAGGAAGTTTCCAAGAAGGGATGGGTTGATAAGCAAGCATAGAAATATAGCCTTACTGAATAATGATTTAGGTATTCCACTTACAATTAGAGAAGGTCAACGGTCTCAGACAAGAGGGAACATGTGAGGAAAATATCTTCGAAATCTACGCAGAATAGCGGTTTTTACGCGCACTATTAACCTTCACGTCTCCTTGTCTCATTCAGAACAGAATGAGCAAAAAGAGCAATAATCATGACCGGCCGCACAGTGGTAATTAAAAGAGACTGTTTCACTTGGAACGAAATCAAGAAATGTCAATTGCTCTGGCCGCCGCCGCCGTCGGCAAAGGGAAAGGCTGCGACACTCCAATACGCCGACAGTTTGCAAAAGCACGCCCGCGCCACCCACGGCCACGCATACAACTACGCAGAAACAATCGTCACACACTCAAGCGCAGCCGAAGCTCTCGTTCTCCGGAGGCTGGGAGACCAAATGGAAGATGCTGCATTTGATCCAGATAAAGTTTCGTATTTGTTGAAACATAGGGCGTATTTTAATTGGTTTACAAATATGTCCGAAGCGCACGCATTACAGCAGAGCGATTAATTTATCCCCAGTATTAGCATGGACCTCAATTGAAATATTTCCAGGGGAACGAGTAGATTGGAGGCTACCTAAAGAAAAAAAGTTAATTCGGAAAACACTTCAATACTGAAATGTGCTTGAATTAATATCTTCATTGGCTGCTACCACTGAAGGCTTTAGGAGTTTCAATGTGAAACCTTACTAGCTTAGAAAATAAAAATGAAGAACACTTTGTAAGGCACACTTGTGACATTAAACCCATTCGGGATCTAAACTATTTCCCGAGGTTTTCATTCATGCTCATATACTTCATCTTGATTGCATTCTGAATACTTCCTATGAAGCCAGCTTTGCGATTTGAAGTGGATTGCGAAGTGGTTGGCGAAAAAAAATAACACGGGGAATCAAAGTCTTCAAGAGTCAGCCTTGGAGCCCCATTAGTTACGTTCACTGATGTTTCCATAGGAAGTCATTTTATGACTTGCATTTTAACTAATTTTTAATTATTTTATCGGTCCAAATTCTCAGATTTCTTTGTTCCAACCGCGACTTCATGTATTTAGCCAAGCACAGTTGAGGATACTTCATCGTCAAACTAGGAGCTAACGGACATAACTTCAGTAAGGTAATTTCAGTTAGGTAAGAAGAAAAGGTAGCATTTCCATTGCTACACATTGGATGTGAAGCAATGAAAATGCAACTTTTGCTTCATTCAACATAATAATTTACAACTTTCAGTCTGTGAATGCATTTTATTTATTGGAATCATTAAATAAGACACATTCTGGGTTTCGCAAATGGTTTCTTGTTTAAGTACTTAAAGATGTATGTAGGAAACCCAGGTCATAACTCGTTGTCTCAGGCGTGACTTCGTGGAATCGACTCAACATAATGAAAAGTAAATTATCATGAATTACAAAGTATTAATTTTCATTCCACCAGGTCATAACCATAAAACATCACAACCAAACCTTACTAAGAGTCATTTGTTTCATTTACGTATTCATTGGCGCTGATGTATGGACGGTTTCAGCGTGGCAAAGAGTAGTGCAAGGCGTCAAGGTGGTTTTGCAGAAGAATGACGAGTATTAACTATGACGAGAGAGGGTAATGATAAGGTCCGAAGGAGAGAAGAGAAATCTTTGGAAAAATTCCGATAAGAAGACGGTAGCAAACTGATGGACGACATCGCGACACACGAATAAGGCAATCATAGGGGGTAAATTGGACAGCAAGGGCGGTTTAGGACAGCCATGAATGATAGAGGTGTATAGATCGGAAGCGATGAAGGATGTGATGGAAAAGATAAAAGATTACATGATAGGGTTCGGTTACGGGAGAATGAGAAGTTGCGTATGGTGATTTCAACACACTTGGATGTCCTATAGTATATTCATTTTATTTCTGCGGGTGAGCAATCGTGAGAGCCCGGACACTCTCGGATGGCTTGGTGATAGGGAAGGGGTAGTACCGGGAGAGAGAGGAGGAGCTATCATAACGTTGCCAAATGTACATAGCCGCCCAACTTTGCCACTGAAAACGAGTGAGTCATAGGTGGCCACAGATATTTTGGCCCCAGCGCCGAGACAATGCACCTACTCATTTGGAAGGAAGGCATTGGGGATAATCCTTTCCCAGAAGCCCATGATATTGTCTGTTACCGCGCTGAATGAGGCACCGCTGGTGGAAGGCATACTTAGTCACGAACAAGGAGAACGCGTGAGCTTTGGCAACACTGCTGCACGAGCAGATTCACGATGTTCACTCGGCGTAGGTCTGAGAGCGACTCACTGAGGCCACGCCTACTGTTTGCTGATTGGCTAAGGCAAACTCACATGTCGAGAAACTTTCCCTTCCCTTTTATCTCCACTTGCTTTGTCACCACAAGTTCACCCGCAGAGATAAAATAAACAGAGTATAGCATGTAGTCTTTTTGCAATATCGATGGCGTGAAAGATTGAAGTAAAACGGAAGGCATATGACGACAGAGGACATGTTAGGCACGATTTTCATGATCAATTTTAAATGTATCATTGCACAATGAACTCTTTCGTTTTCTGGTCTCTATGCCGATGATGCGGCACGTTCAAAAAGTCCTCAATCGTGAATTTAGTGAATGGGGTTGGATCTCTGTGCATGGCAGCTTAATCAAGTGATAATCGAAAAATTAAAAGCAGAATACATTTTTGGAAAACAGGTCTCTCAATTTTATAAATTCACGGATAAGGATGCATTTCAAATTAGCTGACGACGGCAAAAATCAAGCAACCGCAATAAAATAGGAGATAAAATAACGGATAAATTAAAAAAAAAGAAAACTCAGCACGCAATACACTTAATACCATTATGAAGCAACCAGATTGAATATTCCAGTGACGAATACAGAAACCGGTTTTCAGGGTTGCAAGAGACGCAAGTACCAGTGAATTGCAACATCATTGGTCTGCAGCTAATTTCTATGCATCAAGTTCCAATTTCTTTCACAAAAAAATTAAAGTTATCGCAATAACCGATAGAAGACATTGCTGCCTTCAAGACTTCTAAGTAAAGGATACTGACAGATTGTTCACCGAAAACACGATAGCATATATCCTACATACTCAAAACGTACTTATAAGTGCCAGATTCAGCAATAAATCTAATAACTACAAATATATTTTTTTAATAAACAGCAAACAAGACCACATCATAACGTTCGACTCAAGAAATATTTCGAATTTTTGACGACACCAATCACAAAAAGCCAAGGACAAATAATTTGCCAATTTTATTTCTGTGGAGAGGAAACAAGCAACTGTCGGACCGTAGATTGAAAAATACACTAAACCTTTTAGATAAATTCAAGAGCAGTGTCTTTTCTGACGAAGTTAACCATATCTTACGGACGCCAACATACTACGGAAGATCAGATCATATAAATAAAAGAAGAGAGATAGATTGTAGAACAGACAGATTCCGAATGTCATTTTTTCCACGATCAATTAGAGATTATAACGGCAGCAATAGAACTCGTAAATAGATTGCATTACTTGTAGTGTAGCCTACTAACCTATGTAAAAATTAATGCATGTTTCTTAATTCAATTATTATTTCTAACAGCATATAGCAGTATAGTTTGTTAGTATACGGGACGTTTTTTGGACGGTGTGGTGTGCATGTGGGAGTCCAAATGCATGCTGCATGCTGGTGATTGATCACCCCCTGCCAAACACCCTAGAGGTGGCTCGCAGGGTATTATGTAGATGTAGATGTAAAAACAGTCAAAAAAACCAATTCATCTTAATCGAGGAAAAAATACATCTTTAATTAGGATATCATCACTTCCCTAGTAACCAATATATAGATCGAGTCTTAGGAATAAAGTTGCAATGATTCTTAAAGAGAGTCGACCTTTGAACTGGAAGAGGGCAAGCAAAGTTCAGAATCTCAATCTTTCATCAAAGCAAATTCTTCGTCTATGCAACATCAACCACATCTGACTTCAAATCGTAATGAATCTAGAATATAAGGTGACTCCCAGCGTAGTCATTGGGAATTCTCAATTGGAGAAGCCCGGTAATGGCATTAGCATTGTGTGTGCAGTATACTAATATGAGTACGACGGCAGCCCACAAACACAGACATTTACTTACCAGACGGCTCCAAACGATAACTCGAGATCAAATGTCAACAGAAACAGGTCTGTTGTGTCTGAACCTCGCCTATTCCCTAAGTGGGGTCAACAATTACAATTTTTTGGCCAGGCACAGATTTCAACAGGATTTTACACTCATTTCAAGTTAAGCTGCCAGGAAAGTCTATCATGCAGTTCATTCCATTTAACATCATCATTACTCAGCGGGCCTACAATCTTTAGATTGGCTTCACTCCACTCAGTTCTCCCATATTTTCGCACCGACTTACTTGTTTTCTTTCACATCTTTCTTTACCCGTTCCACATATATTCATTCGAGGTCTTCCTTTTCCGTTCTTACCATCCACTTGTCCTTCTACCATTGTCTTCATCAGGCCATCATGCCTCGAGATATGGCCCATTCAGTTGTTCCGTCTTCTTACCAAGGTTTTCATGAGGCTTCTCTTCTCTCCTACTCTTCTTAGGACTTCCTCGTTACTAACTCGGTCGATTCATTTGATCTTCATCATTCTTCTGTTGCACCACATTTCGAAGGCCTCTATCCTCTATTTCTCCGCGGCTTTCATTGTCCATTCCTCACTTTCGTACAGAAGCACATTCCAAATGTAACTTCTGATAGATTTTTTCCTAAATTATATGTTTAAATTTCCGCCTTCTTTTTTAGGAATACCCTCTTCACCTGGACTGTTCTACTAAAAAAAACTGAATTTACAAACTAAGTACACATTCATCCTCGCCAATTAAAAAAAATAAATCATGGAAAATATTAACGAGATGCTGAGGGCATTCGTGCAATAAGCTTCGGGGAGAGATACACGTTCCGCACAGTGACAAGCAAATCCACGGCATGGCAGTTCACGACCAAGGGAAAGGAATGCAGTTGGACAAGCCACGTTACCTGTACAAGTTACGAAAGGAACGTTGCGGCAAAGTTTTCACAGCTGATATGACGATCTTCGGTGAACTAAAGCCTTGATTTTAAAGAGTGCGGTATTTCCTTGGGAAAATGAGTGAGTAATTGTGAGAATAATCCTTTTACGGTGTTTTTATAAATGACACGAGGGTGGCTATCTTTAGCAGTACCTATAAAGATGCTGAAATTCAAAGATACTTCGCTACAACAAAATATCCAATACCTCTCGCTTTCATTATGGGAGATAAATTATAAAAACGGACTCCGCTTTTGAATGCGTTATTATCTACTAAATTATTGAACAAGCAGAATACCATAATTTGCCTTTTGAAAACGAACATTCACTAACATTATGTCTAAATTAATTCTAGAAACCAAAATATAAAGGACTACAAAAAAACACGAAAAACCGGTAGTTAGCCATTATATCACTTCCATTCGTTTATTCCTTTTAAAAGATGGAAGTATGTTAGCGGAAAATTAGAATGTGTATTTTCAACACTTCTGATGCCGCCATCATCATCATTCAAAGCAGGACTATCGACGAATTTTCACGAGCGATTCGCCGGTTCATTATCACTCACATTGTCAGAGGACGAAGAGTCCGCCCGCCCACGCGATTCTGCGTCGTGTGGACAACCACCTTGACCTCACCGAGGGAGGGCCAGAAATAAATAAAGAAAGAGGAGAGAAGAAAGATGGGATGAGTAGGAGGAGGAAGATTGAACGAGGGTGGGGAGTGTGGCGCATTCGATCGTATACACGCGAGCGAACACTTCCCCCATTCAACACTTCACCACTCGTGCGAAAGATCCGCAGAGAAAAAAATCATCCGCCTTGACCGGGATTGGAACCCGGATCCCCCGATTTCCGGTCGAGTGCTTTAGCCAGTTAAGCTACCGAGGCGTCATTCTTCCCTGTGGATATTTGTGGACACTACCGGACAAGGTGTTGCTGCACTACTGGGCATATGATGCCACAAGCAGTCCCAATCGTGCGCACAGCACCACAGCCGGAGAGCAGGCCTGGACACAGAACACAAAGAGGTGTTCGCTCTTGACTAGTTTTTAAAGTACACCTGGATCGTGGATGGGTTCATTTGAAGGGCACCAAACCGGGGATCCTTCCCCGGGAAATTTTATAAGTAGTGAGTTTTAAGTTTTTTAAGCATTTTAGAAGAGTTATATGATCAACTTTAGAACCCTGATAACTCGAATCTCGACATCTGGACACTCAGGGAAAAATCGACAAGCCTGACGCATGTATGATCTTAGGTTTTCCCGGCGCATCAGACGCAGAAAAGTTTCTCGGGTTTTCCACCGGTTGATGTCGTCCATGTCTCCTGACGTTTCGATCCGCGACTTGCTGATCATCCTAAGGGGATCTTCCGGATGTCGTTCTTCGAAAATTTTTCGGTATACATACACTCCATACGAGGTCAGGTGTAACCTGATTGGTTTAGGCGTGTTGTGGTTTTCCCGCCATTTTTTTTGTATATAATGGACTTCAATATTGGTCTCCAAACATTGCTGATTTGGAAGCCTGTGTCCCTGTTGAAGTTGTTGCGGTTGATGCGGATCTGAATGGCTTCCTTGACAAGGCGGTCCCAGTAGCCCTGTGCCCGGCATAGCAGTTTCGTCTCCTTCCATTGTATGGCATGGTCCTCACTGATGCTATGCTCCGCCACTGCAGACTTTTCCGGTTGGGCCAGCCGGAAGTACCTCTGATGTTCCTTCGTCCTAGTTTCAATTGTCCGACTGGTCTCTCCAATATATGTCTTCCCGCACTCGCATGGAATTTCGTAAACTCCTGGCGTCTTCAGTCCGAGGGGATCCTTCACTCTCTCTGGAGATCCCCTGAGGATGATCAGCAAGTCGCGGATCGAAACGTCGGGAGACATGGACGACATCAACCGGTGGAAAACCCGAGAAACTTTTCTGCAAGCCTGACACATTTATTCCTTACACCCATAACGAATTTTTGAGGGGGTTTGGACCCCCCAGGTCCCATGGAGTCGGCGCCACTGAATGCAGCAAAGTTACTTTAATTCCATTCCGGCAGCAACTAGTTGTCCAGTAATACGAATTGGACTAAAAAGCCAGCCAATTTTTCACTGTTATTCTTACACTGAGAACGGTCCAGAATTTCTTTTCATCGTCTTTGGGAATTGGGTATTCTCCTCGTCTTAAGACCATTGCGGAAGCCTGCCCGTCACTACTAACGTGAATGAAAACCAAATTCCGTATCCAAATTATCACTTGCTTTAAGATTACGTATTCGGCGCAATTAGAAAGGGACACAAGGAAGAAGAATAACAAGAGCGAACGGAAGAAACTAGCTTGATAAAGGGATTTTTAAGTTAAAGGAGGGATGCACTACATTCCAATCTTCAAGACATTTTTCAGGCATTCCGTGCAGATCGCCGGAGTGGATTCTTCTCGGATTTTACACCAAGTCAAATAGTCTATATGGGCCTAAGTTTCCCCATTTTCTTCTACATGGATACCAGAAAGGAATTGTTACGAAATATTGGCCAATGCGGACCATTCGGCATGGGATAAAACCCGAGAAGAAAATTGTAAAATGCCAATCGTAATACTGCAACACTATGAATGAAACGCACGGCTTGTAAAAAAATTCAAACAATTCTTCAAAGCAGCTATATAACAGTCCCATCGAATTTATTATAAAGTGCTAGAGAACGCTAGCACGTAGCAACAACAGCCTCATATCCTTTAAGCCATTGTGTCACAAGGCATAATAAGGAAAAGATGATGTGAGGACGGCGAAAAAGCCAAGCATCGGAGAGAACAAGCGATGATGGGACGAAAGGGAAAGGAGAGAGGGAGATTGTTTCCTTCTTTCAAGGTTCTCCCGCGTTCCAACGCGTATGCGCTACCTCATTTGCATAACAGTCGAGGTGCGATACGGCGCCTGAAAACAGCAGACGACTCCGCAGCGGACGCAAAAATATCGGCCGTATTCACCATCACGGCGAGTGTTTTATGGAAAGATTGAGCCGTACCTCAATGCAATTGTGAAAGGTATAAAAAAGAGTCGAGAGTTGGGAAATAAAAATAAAATATCGAGAAGAGAGTAAGGCTAAATCAGCCACATGATTCGCGAACGTTACTCGGAGCAGAGTCACTCGTATTGACTAGAACCTTGAACCGCAGCATAGAAGGTGCCCCACTCAGCGGAAAAAATAAGGAATAATTATTTGTGTCAAGGCGAATCATGTCTTTCCCAGCAGGAATTCTGCACTTCGATTGAATATGTCAAGTACTCAGCGATGGGTAGTCAGCGGTTATTACGTACATCTTAAGTTCCCAAATTCTTGTTCACTCGTTTATTTCAGCATCTACCCAGCCACCATCTACACCAACATCGTACACCTTGCAAGCTACGAAGGCAACATTTTCCCTCAACATGAAACAATGAAATGGTTTGCAGATGTCGATAATCCCGGTCGACAGATTTGTAGCTAAGTAACCAAGAATGATTCTCAACAGGGAATGAAAACCCAAGGGGGGTCCTTAGAAGGTTACAACGCACCGGGGCCGGGACCCAGCACTTCATGGGATTCTCAACACTCCATTCTCCAATAATAATTTTAGTAATTTACGAATAGTAATTTTTTGTTTGTGTTGTCACCTCTTTTCATTCAGTGTCCACACATATTATCGGTCTTTCTCTATTACTCAATATCCTCATTTCAACGGGCAATTCACCATGATGAGAGCTTTAAACAAAATATTAATGCATCCTTTCTGAAATTATTACACCTTCCTCATTCAAATTTACTCTCCTTTGCTAGCTTTGCTTCTTCCAGAAATGTTTATTTTTTCCGCCTTTACCATCAACCCACCTCTCAAGCCATCCACAATTTAGGAAACATTTGTTCGAAAATCAACTGAGAGAGAAATTGCCTCATTGCAACCTTTCATATTTTCACATAGCGATGCGTTGAAAAAGGTAGAGAAGCAGTTAACCTCTTCATACCAATAACACTCATAAATAGCCGTTTCCAAATCATAATGAATGTTTATCGCTTTCCCTTAAAGTGAGATAGATCATTCATGAATCCTTCAATAAAAACGATTGAGAATCGCTACACATACTAAGGAAAGTAATGGGGAGGTGAACACCTAAAATCAGAGGGAAGAACGTAAGGCAAGCGAGGAAGGGGGAGGGGATGAGAATAGGATATAGATATATTAATAGATAAAAGTGAAATGGACGACATCAATCGAATTTGAAGACGAGCACAATTCGGGGAAGAAGAGTGATTCGCAATGCTCTCCAATCAAACATCATGGAGATTGAATAGCTTGCAACAATGTCTGGAAACTTAAATGAAACGCAGATAAATGTTGTGTGACGTCTATTTCCCTAAAGAAGATCACACATCAATTTGATTACACTATTTTTAATCGCTCACTGAAACGTGTGTCAGCATCTAAGGATCTAGGCATTATCAATGACGATAAATGGAATTTTTCTCTGCACACACAGTCCATCAAGTCTAAAGCAATGTCCCTCTTAGGCTGCCTGTACCGTTTCACTGAAGTTAAGAACCCCCAAGCTCTACCAACTTTTTTTCCTCCAATCGTCATTCTTCCAATCCTTACCTACTCTTGTCCCATCTGGTCTATCTCTTCACAAACCAACCTCTCATCCTTAGACTGTGTCAGCAATTTATTTGCCAAAATAGTAAAAAATAGATTACTGCATTTACGCAACATGTCCACTAATGCTATTCTCTCCTCCCTTATCATCGCTAATCTCACTACCCATAGGCTCACAGCAGATTTAAAACTTATTTATATGATTCTCAATTCCATCATCGACTGCCCTGCATTGCTCTCTTTTATAAATTTTGCGGTTCCAACCCGCCCTACCCGTTCTCATCCCCTAATCCACATGCCCATTCCTAGACTTTCACTCAGTAAACGTTCGTTTTTCTACCGTATTACTTCTGTGTTGAACTCACTCCCTCCACACATCGACCCCTTTGCACTTCCACTGAAATCCTTCATAAGCCTTTCCCTATCCTATCTGTCACCGAAGTAGGATATACCTGCAGATTCTTGTTGCCCTTTTGTTTTTGTAAATTTAATTATTGTTTTCTACTTGTTATATTGCGTCTTCGTCCTCTAATTTATGTATTGTTACCTGACCACTATAAAATGGCAACTGTATGCTGTATGTGGTTCTCTTTCTTTAAAATAAAAAATAAAATAAAAACAAGTCCCACTCCGTAAATGTACCAATAGGTGGCGTCCGTTTGTGTGGTATAGTGCCATTGAGTTCAGCTAATACGAACTAATTGGTTTCGAATCCTGTTCGGACTCAGGATTGCTTGTTTGCTGGAATTAGCCGAAATAATAGTAAAAAAACTGCTTGAAACGGAAGATCGAATCACAAGCGCGGGGCGCCTCGGCAATCGTCACTCCCCATTACTGTAATTGACTTCAAATTCAGCATTGAATATTGCACGTAGATTATAGTTTTTATTTTGTACTACATTTTAAAATTTTCACATAAAGGAATTACTTTACTGTGTTTAAATCTTAAACATTCAAGAAAAGCATTGACCTTTAAATAACAAAAGGTTAAATTTCTTTGAAAAAATTTCATCCCAGTGCTGTTCGGATTAGCAGGTACCCCTACATCTCAGCATCCGGGAAATTATCTTGAAAGAACAGCATTCACTACAGCACGCCCAACAGGATTGCCTATCCCCATAATATTTTGAGGGACCCACAGCACGACAAACCGGAAGTGAATTCAACGCCTGAAACACTACAATAACATTAGGACCACTGAAGACCGTGGTTAATCACGGGGACACGGTGAAACGGCACTACAAATGAATCTCAATGAGATTCATCGATACCACTGTTTCACACGGGAATATCTTGGAAGTAGGTATGCACATTGCACTCTGTAGCAGCAGTATCTCAAGGAAACAATTTCACTCGAGATAAATATGAATAGACTCTCCCACCGAAATGGTGCCCACATTTCAATGAATAATTAATAAGTATTACTTGAAAGAAAATCTCATGAGACTGAAGTACTTATGAAAAATTACCTTAATTTTGTAAAAAAAACCACGCGTGCTCGACTACATCTTCTGCAGACGTAACTGGAAACTGCCGCACATTGCCGAGACATTGAAATTGAGTGTTTCTCAGCCTCATCGATGTATTTTCGGGAGTTTATTTCTTCTCAATTCCATATTTAATCCATGCAATTTAGATCCTAAGACGTCTTCTTCCATGATTCACGGTTAAGAGACAAAAAAAAACACGGATGAAAAGCGTACGAAAAAAATGACTACGACACTGCTCATTCCAAAGTTTCACGCTACTTTTCCCGTTCATTCAAAATCGACCGAACCCCACACTTATTTTCGCGCGCATTTCTTCACTTCACCGCTATTTTTTTCTATGAGAGCCACCATAGACGCATAGAGACCTATCTCACGCATTGTGCTCTATCCGGATAATTGATAGCTATTTTTTTCTATAAAACAGCCTTCAGCGGCCGCCATTACCGCCGCGGCGGCCACATGACGAGCGTAAAATATTTTTCACTGGATGAAGGAGTTTTTGTCGGATCAACGGAAATGTGTTTCGCGATGGATCAGTGAATCTTCCGAGGCATCGTTAAGGCCTTTTTCTTCCTCTTTTATTTATCCGTTCTACTTGGCGTTAACAGATGAACCGTGATCCCTGAGGTCATAGTATGAGCTTGAAATTAAAATGCCCACCTATTCGTAAATGCCTCCTAATCCAAGTCATAGATGTATTCAGGGACATGATTAAGGGTTCAGGAGCAGTGTGCCAACTATTTAAGAGGGATATAACTTCGCATGTTTAAGCGAAGTCATCTTTCACCAATTATTATTATTATTGTGTATTGGTATTTTACCAGTTAACGTCGCACAGTGGGCTGAAATCGAAAAAAGATGGACAAACATTGCTGTAGTCTTAAAATTTAATAAATTAAGGAAAGTTTTTGCAAATAGTGTATTTTAAAGATGCAATGAAACTTATTCAGGATAATACAGTCCACAATATTGTTAAGGAGGCCGATAACAATTAAAAATAGGAAAAAGTGATGCGGGCGACATAGTTGCCAGGGGCAAGTCGAAATTTTTTGCTACGGGAACATGCGGGGAATTATACAATTTCTTCTATTATTAACTATGTTAAAGCTATCAAATATCTGCGCATAAGGTAAATTATGATTAAAAATTGGTATTAATTCATTAAAGTGTTGGTTATTAAAGTGTAATGTTTTTTGAAAAAATACCACTAGGTAACAAATATTTAAATTAATATTATTATTATTAATACGTCGGTTAAATATTTACATATTGATATTAATATTGCTACATATTAATTATATTATTTATTTAATATTTAACAAATATTTAATATATTAACCGACGCGTCGGTTGGCATGGAGTATTAGCGAATTACTAAGACCTCCTACAATGCACCACCCTCTTCAGTCTCCAATGAAGTCTCCTCCTTTTCATTCTAACTATATCTAAATCCCATTCTCATATTCACTCGCTCACCCAACATTTATCTTTCCAACATGAAGTTCAACATCCCTCTCTGTACTCGCTCCATCCATACCTTCTGTCTCCTCCGTATCTCATCTGGAAGCTTCCTCTCTTCGCCCACCATGTCCAGCACTTCGTCGTCCTTTCCGTCCACTTCACCTTCCTCTTTATCCTCCACACCCACAACTCCAACTCCATTCTCGGCCCATTTTCGCCCTCATTCCTCAATGTTTTCACACCGAAAAAGCGCTACAGACTCTTCATTAGCCTTTTCTCTAGACTCTTACATAACGAGACTCTCATCAGCCCTCCTCCAACCAACTTCGGAAAAAAAGTAATTTTGTGGGAGATGGCGATCCGAAAAGAAATTAAAGCTTAAGCAATGTACACACTTGAATCTTCTTTTACTCCATGGATACGTGGTGAAATTAAATTTGGGTTCTATAACTTCTTATTTTTACACACTGCTCTCTATCAATAATGTTTCACGGCAAAAATAAAAGCTAATAAATTAGAGAGAAAGAAACGCGGTGAAAATTATGAATATGACTTTAACAATGAAATGATAGCTCTTCAATAACGAGGAATCATTTTCTGCATATTCCGCGGTAAGTAAAGCAGGGGTTGATATACATACGATATTTGATTTTCTATTAAGTAGGTAACAACGGATATGCTTCTGCAACAGTAAAATATAAGGAGAATAACGCGCTGAAGAAGATTATTAATAAACATTTAGACTGGTATAAAATTTAGAATGACAGTGAAAAATAGCAAGGTTTTTGTTTCAATTTGTATTAATAGATAATAATTTGCAGCAGGAATGGAGGGGGAGTGATTCTCTTCATGATTCCCACAGCATGTGGACAGCTTAAAATAAATGAATCCGGAAATTGCGTACATCTGCCCACAGACTCCCGCGGCCGGAAAAAGAATTTCTCTTTCCGGTCTTGGCTCATCATTTCCGCTCGGATAGCGCAAATGTATTCCCGATATCTATTTCCCAATTATGACATTATTCACCGCTTCGATGGATCCATCATGCGTCACCTCAAATATCTGGATGCACTCTCGTCACCGCATGACTTCCTGCATTCTATTTTTTTTGGTGGAAATCCGCTACACGTGGTAACGGATCACCAAACAGTTTCTTGCGTCGGGAGGCAACGAACGCTGGCTGCCTTCTTGATCACCTCGCAATCACGGAGTCTTCCGATCGAGGCGACTTCATCCAGACATCCGATAAGGATAGGTTGAAAATGATAGCAAAAGGTGACTAACATTCGCGGGCGAATTTATCCTTAGCCGATTTTTACAGCGCGGGATCACAAGACTCTTTAAGATTAAAAATTACTGGGGACACTTATTTTTCATAAATTGAGAAATATGAAGAGTGATTTCGGATCTGCCGAGATGTGTAATCCTGGTTGAAAAATAGGTCAGAGTAGGGGACAGTTAATCTACACACCTACATGCCACCTCGCAAGCCGCCCCAACAGGCATGTGTAGGGGGTGTAAGGACGCCGCCGCGAACAAATATGAAAGAAATTCTCCAACGAAATTACGACTCGCATTTATTAAATACCTTAATTGTTCGGAGGGATAACAAATTCCCATATCAGTCTTCTGCAAAATATCTCTCTTAATTTATCTATGCTGAAAAGAGGAGACGATGAAAATATGTATCTCTTTCGCAACAGTCATTTCTTTTATTTCTTTGCCAACCTCTGCCACCTCGAGGGGTATTGGCACACTTCGATAATTGATAACAGTATCGATATTTCGTTTGTGAGCTTCGTCTATAAAATTCCACTTCGGCGTCTGTAACGCAGCTACGCATCCACGAGTCCGCTCCGAGGAGACTTCAACGCGAGCATTTCGATATAGCGAGCATCCCAATCGTACGAGCCTCCGAAAACTCCGCGTCACCGAAACTGGTTCCTCTCCCTCTGCGATGCGGAGGAGGAAGATAATTGGAGCTAAAGAAAGCAAGGAGCGAAGGTTCGAGTCGTTTTTCGAGGTCACTACTGTCTCGCTGCGCCATCCACTCATAACATGCCGCGGTACTGTTGGAAAAAATGACGCCTCCACCTCCGCAAAATATCCATTTTATAAAATATGAAAAAAAAAATAGAATTCTCTTTTGGAGATGTGAAAAGTACTCCATGTTGATCACATCAATTTATTTGAGCAAATGGTGTTAGAGGGTAGAATGTTAGGGAAGCGAGGGAAGGGAAGGAAAAGAAAAGGATTTTTAGATAGATTGAAAGGGAGTAAGCCTTACAGAGAATTGAAGAAGGCATTGCTGGAAGGAAAGGGAAGCTCCCAGATCACTTCTTTATTACTCCATGGAAACCTACCTTAATCGGTAGAATACTGTAATGAAATTCTGTGATTCTCACAGCAATCGCAATCCTAATCTTGGTTGCATAAATATAAGTCAACAAGGTCACTTTGGCAACAATATAAAATATGTGTTATAAATATTATATAATTACTAAAAGGTGATGTGTTTTAAATTATTTATATACACGCCATCATCTTACATATTTATAGTATAAAATACGATTCTCCGTTTACGGAGGCAACACTTCTTACGCAAGTATGTCCCTCTATCTCAAAAGGAATCCACAGTTTGAATTTGGCGGAATATTGACTAACAGTAAAAAGCGTCAGAAAAATCAATCTCTCCCTTCATTTTTGGAAGTAAGTGCCGACCATCTCCAAAGCGTTTCATCGAGAGCTGGTGAAGTAGGGCAGTAATAAGATAGGATTGATCATGTGCTCTCTCCATGATTGAAAATCACCACGGTGTTACCTGTATCACAACTGTATTGTACTCAGAGCACTCAGAGAAAATTCGATGCGTCTTAGTTTAAAGCCATGACAAGGCAGACTTCCCAGTTGAAAATTCGCCGTTGATGTATCATTTCAAGAATATATAATCATGGCAGCCTAAAACGTCCAAAAACCTCTTACCATCAGAGAAGTTTAAGAATTGATGCAGAGGTTTATACATTTTCCCAGTTAACCCTGGATTAATAAGTCTGGTTCAGAGTTATTATATTTCATGTATATTGTACAGTTTAAGTCATATGACTTTCATTGAAAATACTTTTAACAATTCTTTTATTATGATTTATAAGAAAAAATTTTTTTCATATAAATCATATTTTAAAAATACCATAAAATACGTAATTTTTTATTACAAAATGCATTTCCCTAGACTTTGGAATTTAAATTTGCCGCATAGTAAATCTTACGAAGGTTTAGTCATGTAGGTTTAAAAAGGCACATGGATGATATAATAACTTCAAAGCTTGCGATTTTCGTCCATGATTATATTTGCCATGATACTGACGACATCAAGATTATTGAACAAGAACATCCCTGTCCCACCTCTCCCATTTCCGTGCTTCACTTGGACGATGTCCCACGACCCCTCCTTAATCCACCCTCTGTGAATGTGCAGTGGGTTGTGTGCTCACCCAAGGATCCTGGGTTCATATCCAGGCTTCGGACACCCAAAACAATCAAGTCCTCGAAGTTGGAGGAGTGCCACTGGCCCCTTGTCCCTGAACTGCGAAAATTGACACTCCTACGGCTTAGTCTGGGGTGAGCGTTACCCTCACGTATCCCAACCAATCTTCCATTAAGCCTCATTCACAAGTTGGAGTAACTCGACTAATTATAGGCTTGAACGATCAATGAATATTCCTTCAATCGCAGAAAAAACGCGAATAAACCGTGAAATCGAATTTAGTGGAGAGTTTCTAGTCTCTTGACTGACAATACTTTCTTCCTTGTTGCCGATTGGTTTTAAATAAATTTGCTATTCTCTCAACCAATCAACCAACCAACTGTCTTAAGTCGAGTAATGCCATTTTGTGAACCAATAGCTGCTATTTATCAGTGTCCAACTCCATAGTTACACCGGAATAAGTCTGGCTAAGCCTTGGACTGTGGGTTGAAATACGCCACGTGAGATATGAGGTGGAATGTTCACGAAAACGGAAGAAAGCAGTTTTTCTACTGGACTGCAAGAACCGCCCACGAAATATCCTTCCGTTATGAATGATTCCCTGGGAATCCGTCTGGCGCCACTGTGTGCGGGGCGAACCGAAAACGATCGGGTGGAGACAGAGCGCACATCCGTTACTCGCGGGAGGAAACTCCGATTGGGAGGGCGAGAGAGCGAGGCAGTTTTCTGAGCGGAGACGACAAACAAATGAGAAACGTGACTGCACCACGATTCACGCCAACCCTCGAGAGAGAGTTCCTTCGAGCACTCTTCGTGACGGTTCACTTTCGTGGGCTGGTGGCGAAACTTCGGACGAAAAATACTGCAAACGAGCTCTAATTGCACATGGGAAACTTGGCCCATGCCGTGGGAACTTGCTGTGGGGGATGAATATTTAATTTCAGGGGCCTCTATTAGTACACCGAATTAATTTTAAAAATACATTCTCGCTACTTAGCAGTCAACGTTTCTTTCGTACTCGGAACAATAAAATTTAGTAGAGTGGGAGAAAAGGGAAGTCTTATAAAAACTTTAAGGAGACGAGACAAGGCAACTTAGATGGCCACATTATGAGACATTGTGAAAACAATCGTAGACAGACAGAAGGAAGGGGAGAAGGGCAAGGGACGGCCCCGAATGAGTTACATTGGACAGATTATAATGGATGTGAAATAGAATAAATACGTCGCTTTGAAAATGCTAGCGGATAGGAGAGAGGAATGGAGAGCTGCGTCAAACCAATCTTAGGATTGTTGACTAATGATGATGATGACCTCAAAAGACTGGAAGCCTTGGAGACATGATGACGTGTGTCAAAGGAGAGTGTGGGAAGGGAAGCACCTTGGAGCACCAGCGCCAGGGAGGGATGATTGGGTCTGTCATAAGATACAGTGATCACACGGAAGGAGTTGCATAAGGAAGGAGTTTTACAATTGAAGGAGTCCTCCGTGGAAGAGGGAAAATGATAACTTCTCGCGGCAGATAAAGAATGATAAATGGAAGATGAGCAACAAGGAACTGCTGGAAGAACTGAAAAATAGAAATGAAGTGCTGTGGTACACTAGTCTTAAGATGTTGTTTTGCACTATAAATAAACCCATAACGATAGCAAAAACAGTATAGTCACATTTTCGAAGTACAACATATGGTAAAGGTAATCGAAGTGCCTGAGAGTAAATTAATAGGTCATGAAGTGAAATTGAAGCTTTTGTGGACAATGGGCAGTTAATTTTCGTTTACTGATATTTTATTTTTATTCAATTCCCATACCACCAAATACAGATCACATTGACCATTTCACAATAGGGGTATTCAACAAATTTCATAATTATATGTACACGGACAAGCATTCCCTGGATGGGGAAACCTACCCAGGCGGGACTCTTTTGTTTGACCCAAGAACCCAAGACCTCTTGTTTGGCAGTCTAGGACTTAACACCGCCACCACTGGATAGAATTCCACTAGATTAAGGCTGAAGCAACTTTCTGTGATCCATGTGAACTGAAGCCTCAATCAGAGGATTCAGTCTCTCATAGTGATAACTCCACCAATAGCTCTCCAAGGAACCAAAAAAATGATCCCTCAACGTGCCATTTTCTATATCACTCGGTCATTCTCACCGTCCCTTTAACCACTGCTAATTCCATCGCTATCGGTATTTTATCCAATATGATAGCAGCGACGGAATAAGGGAGGTGTCGAGTGATGGAAAAAGGGATAGGATTCCCACCCCTGGAGTCATTCCGGAAAATGATCGCTTGAAAAGGTCATTTTTCTGCTATCATTGGAGCGATCGCTGGATCTATCGCTTGGAAGGGGTGGAAAAATTACCCTGTGATCCAGGCTCTAAGCTACATCTAAACCATACAGGTATTGTCAGTAATAAGTGGGTAGTTGTGTACCTAGAGTACCAACTTCTTAAACACATTTTCCCGTGCAACACAATGTGTTCACAAATGTACTTAGGGATCATTTGGCGCAACAGTTTGCGGGGGAGAGGAAAATTAAATAAAAACGCGATGACCTTAACGGGCTTCCGAGTCTTGAGCGCTATGTGGCAGAACGGAAGTCTTACTCGATGCTTCCCGCTCGTAGAATGACTAGAGGACAATGGACGGGCGCAACACGCCACGGCAGCGTTCACAGGGAAAATACGTCAACATAACGGAAACACTAATATAAGTACAAGGGCCAAATTCAACAATAAACAAGCAATCCCTTTTGGAATGCGTAATGCAAGCAAGAAACGATAATCACATCGCTATACAGATAATAATTGGGAAAACGTTCACCATAATCCCTAGACTGGGACAATTTTGATCAAATTACATACAAAGAGATCTCAAATTATTCAGGAAACCGTTATTTATGTAAATATTTTAATAATTGCTGGAATAAACAAAGCCTTATCCATTAAATATCCATTAAAAATTAATTCATCCAAATTTATCACAATGTAAATTACTTGCAGTGTGACTGGATAAAGTTTTAATAAGGCCAGTCAACTAATACTACGGACCATCACTCCCAAGGTAGCTTCTTGCATGTGTAGCTCTAATAACTTATCTCTCATGCTATAATTTCATTCCATTGTCGGTTAGAATAGCGGGCGAAATATTGAAATTAAGAATTTTTTTCTATGCGACGCATCCGCTAAGTTAGACAAAAATCTATATCTACGTACTACCCCTCAAGACGCCTCGATTGGCGAACGGCGGGGGGTGTTAGGACTACAGTTTTAACGAAACAAAAACAAGACGAAACAAAAGAAAAGGAGATGTGCGCACTGAGTCCCGCGCTTAGCGTTCATTAAATTCCTTTATTGTTATTGGGGGAAAACCTAATAACTATTTTCCTATCCGTTCGCCAAAATATCTCTCCTTTTTATCGCTTCCACCGAACTTAAAAATATATCGTGGTTCTTCGATGATGTTCTCTGTGCCTCTAAAAAAGATATCTATTCTTAATTTCCCAAGCAATTTAAGCCTTGCGCGTAGCCCCCGAGTCTCTAACTCAGAATAAGTATTTGAACCCATACATACTTCATTAATACTCAGCTAAGTTTGATCGGATTAATTTATTTACTTCAAGAAAGAGATAATCCCCGTGTCATTTGTTCCAAACGTTCGCACTCGGTCGAGAATGCGTTGCCATGGCAATAATCAAACTCTGGCCGATGAAGAAAACAATTCTGTTCAAGTTCACTTCTAAGTAAGTGCCTTTAATTGAGAAAGAATCACGTGATGATCACTCAAATTGTAGAATTTCACTCTGAAAATGATAAAAAATCACTCGTTTTCAGATCTAGAAAATTTCTGGAAAGTAAGGAAAACAGGTGAATTGAGAGTGCTCGTTGGGTAAAACGCTACCTTTTTTTTATAGTAACTTCTGCAGTTCAATTCAAGCAGAAAATCGTAATGTTCCAACTTCATTAACATTCGAGCGTGCCATTTCAAAGTGGAATGACGCTCGGGAAAAGGATCCGGCTTCTCCGCGCAATAAAAATTATTTTTAATCAGCGGTAAGTCCCTTCACTGCATTCCAAGTTTATCATCAATCACTCACTCACGATTGATTCTGTAAGAGCGCAGGAGGCGGTTTTGAAATAGCCGTCTCAGTGACTCATTCCAACCAGCCGCTGTTAAGTGTGGTTCGTGTGAAAAAGAAATACTAACAACTTGACAATGGAAAAATAATATAACTGATAACTTCAGGCTTTACTTTGTGAAACCTCTCCATATTGGAAATAAAGAAATAAAACTTTGTAAGGTTCACCACTATATTCATATGGGCACGACCCGGGTTTCGTAACCTGACGATGTAACCACGTTATCGTGCCCATATTAAAATAATATTGAACCTTACAAAGTTTTATTTCTTTATTTTCAAGGAAAAATAATACATTTGCAAAAAAATTGGAGAGATTAAAAGGCTTCCTGACATCGACAATTATTATTGAAGGCATACTGCTGCTTTAGGTAGGATAATGCCGGTCTCGGTGGCAGCGGAGTTAAGTCCCTGCCTGCCACACAAGAAGTCGCGGATTCGAGTCCCGCCTGTGCACGTTGCAGGACATGGAAGCTCGTGTAGGTACGTTAAATTGTTAGGTTAAAAACCCGGATGGAAAAGGCCACTCGTATAAGTGCTATTTTCGGTGCTATGGCAAAAAATTAAGAACACGTGGTATTTTACGAACCACTCCGACTCCCCTGAAAAAAAAGATCTTCCAACTTCAATTCCCAGTAAGGTCTCTCAAGAATCCAATAGTTTGCAATATTATTACGAACATCTGTAACATACAGTGGCCTGCAATAAAAGACTTTCGCGCCTAACACCCCCGTTTTCCTACCTCATTCAATATGCGAGACCACAAATGATGCTACAAGCGTACACCAACATCAATATTATTAAAACCACTCGAGAGACGAAGATACGCAGCGTATAAAAAACTTCGATACCTCCACTGAGTAAACACTCAGCAATCGTCCACCGAATCAATTCCGCTCATCTAGTACTGCTAAGGCCACTTCTAGATGAGCGGATTCTATTCGTTGGGCGATTGTTGAGCGTTTATGCGGTGGAGATATCGACTTACTATGATGGATCCTTCGACAGTAAAAACTGATTCAGGAAAGAGATAGCACGGTCCATGTAAGCCATAAAATATTGCACAACTACAGCGTTTGTATATTTTGAATTGGCGGATGGAGAAATCGGATGGAAATGTTTCGCAAACAGCGGTGGGGATACGAACAAATGTTGGACGTGAAACCGAAAAAAAAAAAAAAACAATTCGTGTTGATGTCACACCAACAGTTCAATTGAAAGCGTAATGAAAATATTTTCTTTTTTCTCTCAAGTACGATTGCATTATAAAATGGAATGAACGCATGGTAATAATATTGAATAGGTTTTGACGTCATATTCTCGTCGAACATCACCACCATAACTTCATAAAGAAAAGACAAATCTTGCGAAAATGACAAATTCCAATCTAAGAGGCCGCAATCTAAACAAATATCGAAAAATGAACATTAGAATCAAACGTCAACCCAGCATGCGATGTTTGAAAATATACAATTTGAAGACAAAACAGGACCGGAAATTGAAAATTAAAATACCTACAACCTCAAAGCCCATATTCTTCTGTGATTAACTTTCGAGGAAAAAATACAGCGGAAATATTATAACACAAGAAGAATAGATTCACTATCTTATTAAATTCGTTTACATCGACAAATGAGATCCCAACATCTATATCATTTCTTCATAATTCCATTTCTCATCAATTCCAAAAAAGAAAGCTTAATCTTTTCAGCCGACATCCAGATCCAAAACTCCAAAGGAAAATTAACTGCGGCTCAATCGTATTCATCAAGAGAAGAAATTAAACATTGTATCATAAAGCAATTAACTGAAATAATCCCGATCGTAAATTGGAACATCCCGAACAAGGTACAGCTATTTATCTCGTTCAAAGTGGATGAAAACCATGGAAACGGGCCACCAAACACAGGCAGGTGAAATGATTTCGGCTGCTTTTTAATCGAATGACACGAATCGGGAATTAAAGATTTCTGACTTATTTTCCTTTGAAAACGATATTCGAATTGAGCAAACATTGGGAATTGCTTGTTTTCGAATTAAAATAAGCATTGGTTTTCCATTTCATGAGAAAGGCCTTTCAGAGAAGACAACATTTAATTACGGAATATTATATTTAGGTAAAGAAAAACATTTTAGAACATATTCCGAGCGTCCTTTGAATCAACAGACGAAACCGACATCAAACAATAACTGCTTACTAATATTAATCGAGAAAGCCAATTTATCACCAAATGTCAACTCAAATCATCGCGTTCCAATCCTACTGGGATCGATGACGCACTAATTCACATTCGAAACTATTATCAAACACGTGAAGCTCAGACTGAACTAATATAACTCGCTATGGATAATGATATGTCATATAGGAATAATTACGCTTTCCTGTAGCTCTTCTCAGAATTCCTATCTAGAGCCGAGTAAGTCCTCGTTTTCATCACAATACTCATTGTTTTGACATGAAGTCCTTTTTAATGGCTCATAATATTCCTTCTCTACCAGCCAATTCCTTACGTCAACTGCATCCTTCGAAAATGTGGAACAGCTACAACCTTCGTAGGGTGCCGGCACAGCAGACACACCTGATGGGATGGGCTGAGTAGCTATCGTTCTACGCATACCGCGTATCCGATTCTACGAAGAAGTCCTTTGTTTCCTTTCCACCATATCGAGTCTTCTTTTTCTAAGTGTGTATATTTTCTCTTACCATATTTTCCTGCATTTATCATTTTCTTCTTCTCATCAATTTTGTACATTGTTTGGCCTGTGTTTCTTCGCTGTAAACACTTTGCATTACTCTAAACTTACATGTCTCTATCATACTATGCACTACTAACCGTTCGCAAGTTTTGGCTTTCTACTTGAGTGTATTTTGTGTCCTGGTCTCGCGCTGTATGGAGCGACATACGCTTGGCAGGTTCTCACACCACCTGCATGAATGTATACGTGCTGTGTTTGTCATTGTATGTTTTTTATGACCTTGTGGTGTGAATGGGTCCCTATTACTTGCTGCTGATCGTTCACCCCAGTGGCGTAACTAAGAATGTGCTTTGGGGGGGTGGGATGCCCTGGAGTGGCTACCCCTCCCAGGCAACCGGGAAATTTTTTGAAAAAATGACATGCCTGGAAATGACTTTTACATCATTTAGGCACTCAAAATTTAACTTTAAGCAGATGCAGTTATTATACGTCAAAACTCAAAATGTGAGGGGATCTATCCCCTAATCCCCCCCATACTTACGCCACTGGTTGACCCCCTACCAAACACCCTAGAAGTGAAGTAAAATTTGATGCTTTCCCGGCGAATATACTCGAAAAGGGCTATTTGGGCTTCCAGCCGGGTGGTCTCCCTCCATTCTGCCGACGTTTCGGAACACGAGTCGGGTTCCATCATCAGGGATACGTCGGCAGAATGGAGGGAGACCACCCGGCTGGAAGCCCGAATAGCCTTTTTTGGACCCTAGAAGTGGCTTGCATTGAGTAGGATTAGGTTGACTTCCTAACTCCCCATTTAGCCGTTTCATAATCCCTTGTACCGCACGAACATGATTCAAAAAATATACGAGACATATCTCCGCGACAAGAACGAATCATAACGAGGCTTCATTTTCTTGAAGGGCACCTTACTGGAGAAAAACTGACAATACTGTAAGGGTATGAGATAGCGCTAGCATAGTGGGTCCCTAGACGCTTATGAAGGAGGACTGGAAAAGACTGGAGACGTTCGAGATGTGGGAATGGTTGCGGACAGAGAAGGTGAAGCGGAGAGAGTGGAAGATGAACAACGAAGTGCAATTCATGGTGGGAGAGGAAACTTCTAGAGAAGACAGGAGGTGGAGCGAGTGCTGAGCGGGGAAGGGATGACAAAATCCGTATTCGGAGGAGAGAGTGAGTTGATGAGGGAAAGAATGGGATACAAAAATATACATGTAATAATGATAGAGGATGTGGATTATTGTGAACTGGAGAGGGCAGTCCAATTCAGGAGGAGAGACAAGCATAGGCGATTTGTAAAATTCCCCACGTAAACCCACATTAACCGATCGAGTGCTTTAATCGCACCGCTTGCTTGAATGTATACCATATAATACCATTAATATTAGGACCGAAGTTGAGGGCTACTAAGTTAGCGAAAGTTTTTGGTAACTGTGCCGTCACTTTGAGCGCCAGTGCATGTAGATTACACCATAGAGTTATTAAAGCACTATATACTCTAATCAAGAATAGGAAGGAGCTTCTGAGGGGATCGTTATGTAAGAGTTTAAAGAAAACGTTAGTGAAGAGTATTATCTGGAGTGTAGCGCTCTACGGTGCGAAAACGTGGATATTGAGGAAAGAAGACGAGAGAAGGCTGTAGGCCTTCGAGATGTGGGTACGGAGAAGAATGGAAAGGGTGAAATGGACGGAAAGGAAAAGGAACGACGAAGTGCTGGATATGGTTGGCGAGGAGAGGCAGATTTTAGATGAGGTACGGAGGAGACAGAATGTATCGATGGAGCGAATACTTAGTGGGGATGGGATGTTGAAAATGGTGTTAGAGGGTAGAATGTTAGGGAAACGAGGGAGGGGAAGGAAAAGAATAGGATTTTTAGATAGATTGAAAGGGAGTAGGCCTTACAGTGAATTGAAGAAGGTGGCGCTGTAAGGAAAGGGAGGCTCCCAGATAACTTCTTTAGTACTCCATGGAAACCTACCTTAATCGGTAGAATACTATAATAAAAAATAATAAAAATATACTCTAAAAACCATATGCTTTAAGGATTACACCCTATTTACTTCGAGGGCTGCTTAAGGCATTTCGTTCGCTGGGCGCGCTGGATGCATACGAAATCCAGGGAGAGGTATAAAGGACAGGTAAAGCATGTGACGTGAGCGCTGTTGCGGACCAACCCGGCAGGTCTTAACCGGAAGTGAGGTTGGGGCGCGGTATCCGGCAAACCCCCAATCACGCCCCCTATACCCCCCTCAAACCCCCCCACCCCGCCCCACCCTTCCATACCTGGATGCGTGCGGATATACGAGAGGGGGGGAAGGCATGAATGGGATGGGAATTCGAAGGGGGTAACCACCCACCCGTGTCCCCAGGGCACCATTAACTCACAGGATACCTCAAAATAATCGATCGACTGAGATATCGAAAAATGAGAATCGAATCTTCGAACTACGTTTGCAGATTGCACGCTACTGAACCGGCAAAACCAACTTTGAAACCAGCAAGACTTAATCGATATCCAAAAAAATAGCGTCGAAAACGTGAAAACAAAATATCGATGTCTTCTTTCCGTCATAGTAACTAATTGAGAAGGGCAATATTGGTATTCATAACTCAACACTGTAATTTAAGCTTCACCATAATACGTAGGTGAAGAACTAAGAAACATTATCATTGAGGGCATTCTACCGGAAGGTATGCATGGAGCATTTTGCAAATCACTCCGCAGTCGAAAATCAAACTTTCCTCTGCAATCCAGTAAGGGTCCTGTTCCTTCTCATTCTATGAATAAATCCTATTATATTCCTCCCATTATCTTGCTTAAATATTATTCCTCCTTTACCACGGTATTTAACATCCCCTCCCCAATTAGTGCTCATCTGTATAACCTAGTCTAAAGCGTTGCCATCGGACGGGAAGCGTTCGTGGACTTTGAATAACAGATGCATGGTAAAAATCAAAGGCGCTCTCCGTGACGTGTGCCTCCCGCACGCACCTCTGATTCGACGGAAGCGCAAACAGCTGAAATGCGAGAGGCGCGCGCCAGCGTGGAAGCGGCAGCACCTTTTGTCCGGATCCCGTTATTCACATCGGTTGGTTGACACACGGAGCCGTAGTGTTCCGATTGAGCTCTCCCTCCCTCCCTCCCTTCCTCCCTCTTTGCAGCAATTCCCGCGGATGCCACGTTTGCAGGCGACGAAACGCGTTTTGAAAATCCACCCGTTGAGCACATTCGAGAGGTCTTGAACGAATTTGTGAAAATCAACCTAAATAAAAATCAAAGCACACATCACTCGCCAGTAGAAGGGAGAACGAGTCAAGTAATACCCGCCAAGATATACTAATGCTACAATTAGGGATTAGTCGATTCCACTTTTTTTTCGATCCCAAATCCGATTCCGATTTTTTCAAATCGATTTCCAATTCTCGATTCCATCGATTCTTATTCATACTGACTATATTTGTCAGGAGTATCATGGGCATACCCAGCGAGGGGCAGAGGGGGGCAGCTGCCCCCCTCCCCCTATAAACAAAAATCGTAAAACATTTTAAGCAAAATCAGTACTTAATTGAAACGAAAGCATTCAACAAGTTTTCTTCGAACCCACGAAAAATGATATGTATTAGTACAAGATATGTAACTAAAATAAAACTATTTTTTCAAGGAAATAATGTCATAAACTAATGTCACAACTTGGTTTGCCCACCCCCTAGACCATGGCTTGCCCCCCCCCTCCCCCCCAGTTATGATCCTGGGTGCGACCTTGACGAGTATTTCTGCTTTAAAATTTAAGAATTTAATGGAATAAAATAATAAGACAATATATATTCATCAAAAACAGCGGATTAGTATTATAATAATACATATCCTCGGATTTGATAAAATAATTAACAATTGTTTCAGACATAAATTGTTAACTTAATAATGAGTATTGCACAGTTGCTCAGGTGTATGGCGGCCTTTATGCCTCAAGCTTATAGTCTATTTTCAAAATATTTGTCTTCATGGAATCAAAGGAATCGGAATCGACTTTAGGCGATCGATTCTCGATTCCGATTCCATTCCCGAGAATCACTGGAATCGAGAATTGATATTTGGAATAGACTCATCCCTCGTTAGAATAGAGGCGGATTCTCCAGTTACCTAGCTACCAGATGTAGCCACCCGCCATTCAAGTCAATATGTTTACAAAAGTCGTCACTCGAATCGCTGAAGGGATAGCGACCTTAATTTTGTGGAGAACAAAGCTTTCATTAAGTCTGTTAAACGACGACAGCAATGCATATATTTAAAAAAATAGCATCGAAAATGTGGAAAAAATCGATGTCTTCTTCCGGTCATACTAATTGAGTAGGGTAGTATTGGTATTCATAATTCAATACTATAATTTAAGTTCCACTTTTAATGCGAAGGAGTGGCACTAAGAAACATTATCATTGGTGTTACTATACCGGTAGGTATGTATGGAGCAGCAACCGACAGAAGATAGGCGTTGACACATGGAAATAAAGTAGTCAATGTCTACGAGGACTTAAGAAGTTGCCACCAATTAGTCAATGATGAAAATATGCAAGTATGCATTATGATTTTATCTGATGATTGCGATCTATCAAATTCATAACCCCACAGAGCTATTCCTCGCGGATGCAAATATTATACCGTAAATACCGTATGGAATAAATGTATCGTTCAGCGGACATTTTTAAATGACCAAGGTGGCAACAAAAATTGACCTTCAATGGGACGGACTGGGCTTCCTCCATTATGGAGTCAACTTGGTCAAACCACTCGCCAGACCATTGGCACAGCGCTTAGTGTTCCCCAATGTCAAAGACACGAATATTACAGTATTCTGCAGTCTCTCACAAGTTATCTCCTCACCCACCGCCAAATCCTAAGGGTTTACAACCACCCGGGACTCTTGACGGTAGAGCGACCCTTATTCCACGGGAAAATGAAATTATTAATAAGGCTGTGGAGCGATGTTTACATTCGAGATGAAATGATCAATCGAACTCATGATTTTTCAATAAAAAAATCCTATTGCACACGTTTAGAATAAATGGATGGCGCTAAACTATTTTTTCATAAATTGCTACTAAATTATTACGCAAACTTAATTGTTTCATGCGCTTTTCATTCGTTTTTTGTGATCTCAAACCGTGAGTGGAAAGAGGAGACATCTTGCTATCAACAGTGACTTTGATGCAAAATGGAATGGCGAAGTTAACTCCCGAAAACACATCGACATAACTAAAAAAAAACTATCAATCCATTTTGAATATAGTGTGTAGGTACATCAGTTTGCAATTTTTCACCAGGGGAATGATATATGACGTCTATTTCACGCTTTTTTTTTAACGTAAACTCCCCAAAGCTGTGAATCACATTTTCGTGACATGTGCGACATTTAAATATACCACCATTCTTTCGGTAAACCTGCCAATAACCAGCTTCCGACGTAAGAAAGGCGTTGACGCATGGAAATAAAGAATTCGATGTCTACCAAGGACATAAGAAGTTGCCACCAATTAGTCAATGATGCAAACTACGTTCCGGATCGTTAAAATTTCCTATTATTCACACCAGAGGACATTCTTTTCGTGATAGTTACGCCACCACAGAGTGCCTCGTGCTAAATATCCTCTTCTCTCGTTTCAAATCTCATTCGTCAAATTAATTAGGAGATAAATAGAATAAATAATACGGCGCAAATGAGAGTTCTCATCAGATCGCAATGATCATTCCTACGGAAATCACCGTTCAGAAATAATTGCAACGGCCATTATATCGTCGCGTGGTCTGGGAATAGAATAGCCGGTTTATTAACACCATCAAGCTCACCTCGTCCATTTGGTTATGCAGACAGCCTTTAACTTCACCTTGAAAGCGGATGAAAGTCCTAGCTGCCCACATTGCATTTTCTAACGGTAAATTTAGCCAACAATGTCAATAGGGAGAATTTATTGAATTCCACATTCATGCTCCGAAATCGTTTTTAAATAAAAAATTTCAATTAACGGTCAAACTAGAAGCAAGATTAAGGTTTTTTTTTTTTTTTTTTATTAAACCCTTTCTAAAACATATATGGGTGAATCTCCTGAAAAAGTGCAAATACTTTAAAATATCAATCAATATTAATAATCGCGTCAGGATAAATGTCAATGACGAGAGTAAAATGGCCTTAGAAAGTCAAAAGCAAAAGCAAGCAAAGAAACAGAAGATTTCAGCCTCTCACTGGGACCAATAGAAGAAGGAAAATGCGATAAGAGGACGAAATTATACACGGTGGTATGGTCTTCATGGCGTCTGAAAATGGAATTCCGAAAGGAGCACGAAAAAGAAAGATAAACCAAAGATGGGAAAAGGTTCCAGACGATGGCGAATGAGTGGAATGTGTAGACATATTTGCCGAATGGAAGAATGATTAAGAGAGACGATACACAACGAAAAGAAATGAATAAAAATATGCATCAAAGTAAAAACAATTGGAAAGATGAAAGTTACATACGTGTGTTTTAAAGATAAGGCTATTTTCCAACGCAAACGAAAATAGTAGAAAGCTCTTCCTTACATAAATCACCCAAAATTAAATCAAATGGTCACTTGAAACAGGCTTCAGCACTACCAATATAACTATCAATGTACAATTGCGATTCTCGATTTATAGGTATTGCTCTCACCGGGCCCATATCATGTATCATGGAGAGTATCAATACATTTATTTGCGAGGTTTTCAATTTTGGAGCACGCTTTTAAATATTCAGCAAACAAAAAAATTGAGGAAAATTAGATAAAAAATTGCATATTCCATGAAATTACGAGTTAAATTCTTTAGATATCGCATATTTGACCCTTAGAATGGGTTTTTCCACAAAAATAGCCACTCATTTCTCTTCGCAACGATACTCCTTGGTTAAAAAATGCATCGTTGGAGAAATTAGATTAGCTATCTTCTTTCATCACCATCAGAGATGACTTCTGTTCACGGCGATACCTTCCCTTTCGTTCTCTGGGGAATATACTTTCACCGCCAGGTTCCAAAAGCATGAATTTAGGATTTAAGCCCCTTAACTCCGAGAAAGCATCTGCTAAGGAGGCCCGCTCGTTAAGGAGCTAATCCGAGGTTACACGATATCAATCTCGTCTCGAGGAAAAGTGACGCAACGGCCTTTAATGAACGTGCTCACGACGCGGAATGATATTAGCAAACGCAGCGCACATAAAAACTCAATTAGCGTAACCACTGAAGCATGAGCCCTTAATAGTCTTAAACCAGTTGCAGCGGACGTGAAAACGCATGCGGAATGGTTGTCTACGACCCAAACACGACTATTTTATTCAATCACTTCCCCATAGCAGAAATATGTGTTATTAGTCAATTTTCCGTCACATAAATTATATCACTCACTTGCGCGATTGTCGGCCGCATTTTATAAAATTTGATTGGCTATTTGGAAAGACGGCATACAAAAAAATACAACTGCAGCATCGACATACGTTCTTTATAATTTTCAACGATAATCGTGGAGAATTGTAAGTATTAATTTCAAATTAAGTTAATGAGCGGCGAACAAAGCTTAAGTCCTCCAATAATTTAGCAAACTCCTGAATTTTCTTCCATCACCAATTCGATAATTTGTAGTATACAACAATCACCATAATTATAGTTCATGAACACATTTTTTACGCATCAATCGGATTTAAAAGTATGACTCCTTTCTTTGTTATGTATCTAAGCTAATCTCGTCAACTGAGGAAACCATGGCAGAAGAGGTGAATGACTTGGCAACACCGCATGATCAGATGCAGGACAAGAGCGATTCGGCCATGCATACGTATTAGCTTTCATCTTGCTGCGCTCCACTCGTCGTCCAAATGACAGTCGTTAAGACAAGCGGACGCAATCAAAAATTACCCTCCCAAGTGCTTCAAACACTCGCTGCATCGAAGGAAATTTTCATTTGACAAAGTGGGCAGGGAAGTGCCAATTCAAACCAATATCGAGCAATATTTCACGACTCCTTATCCAGTTTACGACTCAAAACATCTCCGAAGACTTGCGAATAAACAATATTCAGGGTGATATTGAATGGTCTTACTAAATTTAACTAGGGATATAAATTTTACAGCGGAACGATTTCTTATCCTCATTTTTTCACTCGTTATCTCGCTTCAGCTAATAAACTGCCTCCCCGAAATGTGTTTTCATGTTGAGGCGAAGAAAAGATTAAAACACGAAATTTAAAAAGAAGGCAAATTCTACGGATTCCACCACATAGCGACGACACTGTGCCTCCTGTCGAGGAAAAAGGAAGGTTCGGATTGGACACTAATAATTCCAAATCGATGTAAAAATTTATCTGGCAACTTAGGAAACTGAATGCGAGCATTAGCAACGCTAATTTTACGCTGAGGTAAAGGGACAAAATAGATCTTTTAAATGAAAGGAAGCTCCAACAGGACGAAGAGAAATCAAGTGAAAACTCTAGTTTGATTCAACGCATAAGCCTTAGTAAGTGAATTCATGGAAATGAGAAAACAGTTGTGCACATACTAAATTCACGGCGGAAAACACGGATGAGTGAATTGCAGACATACCACAACACCAACCATGGCGTTAGCATTGATCACATCAGCATGGGCTGGCTCGATGAAAGGTAAACTCACCTGAAATGGAGAGAAAGAGATGTAAGTTTCACTAAAAACAATTGGGGGCACTGAATAAACATCCACCTACCGAAAAATATAAACTGCGCCTTCAATAAATCTTATTGGAAAAGCAGTTGGGAAGCGAGCACCAAACGAGGCGAACTATTTATTTAATATCATCTTCGCCAAACAGTATTATTGTGGAGGAAATTAATTTTGCCCAAATAATATTAATAAACGTATGCGTAGTCACAGCCGTTAGAAAGTTTGAATAATATAAGATTCAGTCGTTGCATTCAATCGAAAATATTAGAAAAAGTTCAACACAGTTTGTTTTTTTCTTGAAACAGGTGAATTCTCATTTGAAATTCTTTATACTTCTCACACATTCTATTCATAAGTGAATTTTAGGCACAAGAGTATTTCACTTACATTTTAATAATAACATAGATTTGGGCCTCAAATGAGCATTGGAAACAAAAAAATGTTAACTCTCCAAACATAAATTGAGAACCTTTTGTAATTTTAGTTTCAGTAGGTATCTCAAAATTTTTGAAATATCAATATTTTTATATGAATACATTATTCTGTATATATTTCGAAGCTAAACGTCACCACCAAGCATACCTGAAGACACCACTTCAATACATATTCTTATCAAACACAGTGACGCAGCTGACAGGAACTGACCGATTTTAAAAGGAATTTTCACAAGAATACAGTACGGAGAATCTAGTTATTTTTAGCGACAAACGATTAAATAAAGTAATATAAGCACGCAATGGCAATTTCATGAAAATGGCTCGTCTTTGAGTTTCTCGCTCGAAACTTGCTAACTGCGTATTGGAGTAAATATAGAGCCTCGTGAAGATCACTTTAACTTGACGAGGATTGAAATTTTGACACATTGAAAAGATTATCGACGATTTCAAAAGAACATAAAACAGGGTAAACTCGACTTCGTAAATGTATCGTTGCGCACGTATCAATTTCTCCTCGTTATAGACCATTGGAAGGTCCTTAAATAGACACGAAATATATCGAAAGACAGCTGCTATACATTTCATGATTGATGTGAGGTCTTTGCAGCTGGCGCAATACTTCTCTCGTTGAATTATTGCGTAGATTTCTGCGGTCATATGCACGATGGTAGAGACACTCCGGAGTTCGAAACCACATTCGTTGATTGAAGGAACAACAGTTTTGCAAGCGATTCTTTCGTTTTGCAGTTCAAACTTCACTTACTCGTATATTTGCTCAAAATAAGCCGATTCCTATGGCAGTGGCATGGGAAGATAACTACGTCCCAGCAAATGAACGGCAGTAAATTTATTGCGTATGACGCCCATTCATCCACATGTAAAATATCCGGGAGTGAATATAACCTCAAGCCTATCATGCTGAACACGAAAGAAATACCTATTTGTGGCAGAGCTCTAAAGAAGCTAGTATTCATGAAATGAGTAAATGAAAGGTCCTAATAAGAACAAGGCAAACGAGATGCAACTTGTCAATCCACAACTCGAATATGAGGGAAGTATGTAGGACCTGGCGCAGAAATACTTAATCTGTGAATTAAAAAAAAAAAACAAAGGAAAACGGTGCGAATCATCAAAATGCGCAAGGAGCGATCAGAGAGCTTTACACAACCTTTACATGAATTGGTTGGTAGCCGATTGAGACTCAGAGCTTACATGTAATAATTAAATTGTTTGTACAGCAATCTACCGAGCGAAATGGGGAATATCATCGTAGAATCCGCTATATTTACAGATCCCACAGAAATAATGAAATTAGAGAGGTATTTTGCCGCACGGATAGGAATTCATTTTTCCCCCAAACAATTAAGGATATAGTGAACTTCTCGACACATTTGACAACGAAGAGGGACCCTGTCTACATGCCAATAAAGCTGCTTTAGGAGATTTATCCGCTATGCGCAGATCAGAGAGTGCTCCTTTGCCGTCGGCACCACCCAGCACACCCAGTTGTAACCTCCCGGCACGGAAGAAGCAAGGGAAGCGCATCTATTGCTGCATCGCGGCAGTCCTCTCCACTCACGGCGCATGCATCCTCGAGAAAGGGCGAATTAAGGTCAGGTCACGTGGCTCTCTCTGCCGAAGAGCCTTCCTCTCTGTTCCGTAAAAACAACAGATCTTCTCTGGCGCGAGAGAGAGAGAGAGAGAAACCAAGAGACAAAAGAAGCTCGCGAGGGAGGAATACATGCAGTAGAGGAGAACCTTTTTGTCTCCTGCGGCGGGGGTGATCGGCAGAAGAAAAAAGTGACGATAAGGAAAGCGCATTATTTCGTCGGAAGATGGTGAGACACTACATGGTATAGTAAGTGGTCTCAGTGAATATCGAATAATCGGTGTGTACTACGGGATGAGTATAAATAAACTTTCATTGACTAATACATAATTAATTTCGTTGGTTTGTTATAAAAAGAATACGCAATAACTGGGTGAGCTCACTCTCAGCGATGGCCAAAAATATAAACGCATGTAATTCTGAAGGAAAAACCATGGTATTAATTATACTTGCTAATTGATTCAAAATAGAAAAATCAGCTTTTTCATCATTCGCCGTATTCATAATGCCTCTAGGATTTTAATAACACTCAAAATATATTTCCTTAGCAAATTACATCTGAAGCTCGTAACAAAAACTGCTTTGACACTGCACTTTATTTCATGGGGAGCATCCACAGGTAGGCCCTTATAATTAACAAAACTATCTCAAACGTAAATATTTTATCAAAGTATGATATAAAACCATCATACCTGTGACAATGGCAAAATTAAGGGTCTGGTCGAATAAAATGGAACATTTAAAGATAGCATTTTATGTTTTTAACACGTCAAGGCCGGTTTACATAAAAAACTTTATATAAATTTTAAAAAAGTCGTTAACGAAAAATTAGCTTCGCAGCATTGGAGCGTTTTCAAAAAAAATAAGAGAGGGCTGGGCGATATCTATCATTCTTCTGCTTCAAATTTCGAACAAACTGTATTTAAATTGAGTCGAATGTTTCTTGGCCGCATTTATGTCTTTTCCGGGGTACACTTCCTAATTCCATACTGAAATAAATACCTGCAATTTTCCACGAATACAAGCTTTATTAAGACCCAGGTTTCAATTTTATTCAAACATCTTCAAGTCTGTGAATTAAGATGATGTAGTAACCTAAGCCACCTTGCCTGTACTACCACCTTGAAGATCATGTTGTAACATTGAAACTTATGTCGTAATAAATTTTAAAACAGAGGAAAATTGCAAGTGCTTACTACACCATGGAAAAATTCTACTCCATCACGATTGAATCTTCGGATTTTGTTACCAATTCTACATTAAATCAATATTATTTTTCACCAGAGATTTCTTCCCTTCATCATTCACGGTAGGAGCCACAGTCGGATAAAGGGGGGGGGGCAGGGGGCACAAGCCCCCCCCCCCAGACCCTTAAATAATACGCAAGAATGTTGATACGGTCCCATTATGATTGCGTCCGTTTTGTGTTACGGGGTATCCTTGTGCCCCCCAGAACAAAATCCTGGATACGGCCTTGTTTGTGCCCCCCCAGAAAGAAATCCTGGATCCGCCCCTGTTAGGAGCAAACAAAACACAAGTGAAAATCGAATTAAATAAACGACAGCAACACTGCGCGCTCCAAAGTTTCTCGCTAATTTCACCGTTCATTTGGCCAGTTTCCACGCTTTGAAACGTTTCCATTTTTTTCTAATACCATCATCATTGACTTATGGGTTTTGAAATCTCGCCCCCTTCGGATAATTCATTGCTCATTTGTTCCATAAACAGCCTTTAATACGTCAAGAAATCCGATTGGTCGAGCGGGATTCCCAAAAGGAATACTTGTAACTCTGGTTGCAAGTCCGATTGTAAGTTCCTCCAGCAACGGGCCCAGGGACCGCGGTACCGGATGAGTGTGGAATGAAATTAATAACTGAGGAAAGAAACAGCACAGGATGCGAAGAGGACACTCTGTGTATTTCGATTTCCAAGCTGCAAAACACAAAACGCGATTCAATTCGACCGACAATGTTTTCTGAATCGGACGGAAAAGGAAGAGAGGAGCGCCACCGCCAATGCGTGGAAAGTGGAACGAACGTTTTCTCGACGAGTCCATTGTTCGGGCCGCGCACGGTAGTGGGAAGAAGTTGGAGAAAGCTCCGTCTGAGTCAGACGCCGCCGCCGCGAGAACCCTCTCCTTAACTCACTTCGGGAACTCCCAAAGCGCCGATAACCAAGTGCACTTCAATTCACGAGTTCACTTGATGACGTAGGTCAACGATCTTACATTCGTGCATTCTCGAATCCAACGGAAGAGACATCTAATGGTCATCATATGAGTTTTTAAAAATTATAATCAAATATCCGATAGTACTCATAGAATAAGGATTAAAGTAGAGTCCAGATAGTTAGCACCCTCTTCGGTCAAACACAAGTACTAATCAAATGCATCACGTGACATGGAAAATTTAAACATCAATGAGCGCAGAAGGATAAGTTAGGCAAACATTAATACAATAAATTTAAATATTTTTCTCTTTATTCACCAATGAAAATTCGCTCAGTTTCCCTTGAATGATTTTTCTTCGCACCCAAATTTACAGCAATCGTATACCTTCGCTAATCGTATGCAAGCCACGTGACTCGATACCACGTTACCATGGAGACCCTCGAGCTACGCTGGGACCGAAGCTGTGACGTCATCGGCCCTCCACTTATCATTACTCTAATTGTAAGATGGTGCTGACGTCATAAGCCGTGTCCCAATATCAAACAATCCTCTATTTTATTTCTACTGTATAGATACCTTTTTCTCAACTTATACGCAACCAAACTCTACAAATGAGGTACCAAAGTGCACAGAATTTATCATAGAACATGCGACGGCATATCTTACTTCCTACATATTGCTATTGTTCCCTAAAATTGGTTTTTTTTTAATAAAAAAAATCGATAAAAAAATAATCGATTCCCGGAAGATTGTCCTCATCCCAAGAATACAGTTAACGCCGTCGGATCCCACCATGCCTTTTTATTTGACTCGCAGACAATTTCCCATTTAGGTTTCCTATGCGATGACTATTAACAAGGCTCAGGGTCAGACTTTGCAAAGAGCTGGCTTATTCCTGCCAGACCCTATATTCTCTCATGACTAACCTTATGTAGCATTCTCTAGGGTAAGATCTTTTCAAAATATTTTTGTAAATATTAAGGAAAACGCTAAACAAGTATTAACAGAGGATGGCGAAATTACTTCCAATGTTGTGTTTAAAGAGGTCCTCTGACCTCCATTTGTACATGAACATTCCAATTAAATTTGTACATAAGACCCTGCCTTTTTTCTACATTTTAAAATTAGAAACGCGCCTATCCCTTTGTGACCTGCATTGAAAAGAGCGGGGGAAGCCCGCTGGGAGCGGGCCCATCACGCTCGTTATCTACAAAAGTGTAATATTTTAAATGAAAATTCTTTCAAATACTCAATTTCCCAAACGGGCCAAGGGATAACAGGCTGCCTCGCGAAAAACTCCACGCTTGAAAATTTTGCGTTTTAAGTCCACATTATCAATCTCTCCTGGTTATGTAAAGGGTCTAAAAAATTAAAATTTTCGGTTCCTTCGTCGCACGAAATCATTTTAATCAGGCTTCAGCATTTCAAACTTCCAGTTGGCGAAATTCTGAATTATGGCCGAAATTTTTCGATTGCAGTGCGCCGTAGAATCGGCATCTGGCGTATCCACCTGTTGAAATCTCCGATCCGACCCACATAGCTACTATGTGCTAAGCGTCTGCTGTACGGGCTTGGGAGAAAGAGAGAGAAAGAATGATTCCGAAGAACCACATGATCATCAGTGGACCACAAAGAATGGCTGAGAAATGATTTTATTGCCCACTAGGTCAGTTATGATACACATCAAACTCGTATAACCGGAATCCACAGAGCGCATAGGACGATGGGAAAGCGGCAGCCAATGGCATATCAGCCAATGGCTGCCAATCCCTGTACTCTGAACTCTAATAAATATTTAAATGGTTTGCATTTCATTTTTATATACGCCTAAATTTTCCTTCTGCACTCATTGATGTTTAAATTTCCCATGTCAGGTGATACATTTGATTAGTACTTGTGTTTGACCGAAGAGGGTGCTAACTAACCGGACTCTACTTCAATCCTTGCTCTGAGTAAGCCAATGGCATATCAGCCTAGGTTTGCTTAGATTTACTAAAATCATCGTCCATACCTCGAACATAATATTCACTTGCTCTCCGACTCCGCATGTTTTCAGGTGCACACGTAACCCCTGCATAGGGTGACGCTCTTCTCACGGCGATCTTTCCACCATCATTCCCAAACGAAGTTTAAAAAAAACGACGTAGAAGCGCGCGAAAGTTGGATAAGCATGAGATACCTTAATAGTAAGACATGTTCCCTCTTCTGATGAAAATCCAATCCTTAAATTTATGATTAAGTGGATTTAAAGCTGTTCAATTTTTTCCCCAATTTTCAATAAAATAAATACTAAAATGCGCATGAAATGATTAGCTTAAAGGCAAGCAGGGCAAACAGTTTTATCGAAATCTTTATCACAGTTTTCCAGCGATATTTCATGGATTTAGAGTCTGTTGCGCATGCTGTAAAATTTGTTTTGAGGCAGTATTTAGCCACTTATCGTCACTTGCCTCTAATTGTGACTGCTACCGCACACTATCTGAAAAAAAACTGCGAACCCAACGAAATGAATAATACTTTCATCATCCGCCCTCAGGAGGATGTTGTAAAGCCTTCCAGCCAATGGTCGACCATCACGAAGACAATGACCTCGTGGGAAAACTCCAACGAAAGAATCCGCAAGAGTCACTCGACGAGAAAGCTTCCTCAAGCTCTTTTGGGATGGAGAACACTTTGCAAAACTTAGGGCGGCTCCAGGTTACATATATAACCGCTAATGGAGATTCCATCGGATTACGCGTGATACTACGGTAACCGCTCCAGCCTATTTATCTTTACTCTTTCTTTACATGTAGAGTAGTTCTGTGGTCTTTGTAAAAATAAGAGAGAGGCCAAATTTAAACAAAAATATTTAATTACTGCATTTCAAACATATACTATTGCTACGACACGAATCTTAATATTATCTTAATGGATCTGGGGGGGTCTATCCCTTTCTCCCCCACCCCCACAGTAACGCCACTGTTGTGATCCAATATTCTGCCCATTTATAAATAGGGATGGAAGGATTCAGGATTTTTTTCGGATCCGGATTCAGATCGGATCCTTGATTTTCGGAGCTGGATCTTTCGGATCGGATATTTTCGGATCCAAATGCATTTTCAAATTCCTGCAATTAAACGAAGTAATTATTCAAGTTTACTCTGGGTACGTACAATCGGTTGAATGCTTTTTAGATTCTCATACATATTTTATTATTTTTATAGGCTTTCAAGTTGTTTTTTAAACGTCTTTACATACTCAGGACCTAAACTGTTACGCTTGGGTTTGGAGATGAAAATAGGAAATATCTTCGGATAAACCACTGACCAGTGGCGCAGGACAAGAATCGCATGCGACGGTACATTCGAAGAGAGAATCGGAACTCTTTCTACCCTTATGGGGTGCTGGATTTACTGAAGCTATTACTTAAAATTTCGGATCCATATCCGATGTCTTCCGCGACTTTGGAACCGATGTATACGATGGAGGGGAATATCCGCGGATATTTGGATCCGAGGTATCCGATCCGACCATCCCTATTTATAAATATGACCACTTCCAGCAGAGACACGCAGATAACCACGCCAAAATGACACGAGGATAAATAGATTCCAATATTCTACCAACGAATAGGCCTGTATCGAGTCAAAGGGTCTCCAGTGCTTTCGAGGACCGCAGAGCAGATACGAATCCACCCGTGTCGGTGCGGTCGTCTCCAGACAACGAGGGAAGAGAAAGAAAGGAAATGAGAGAAGAACTCCACTTCCCTCAATCACTCCGAGAATGGAACGACGACGACTCCACTTCCAGATGCTTCCATCCACTTCCCTCCCCTCGCCTTGTGCTTTCGCGGCCACCACCACCGCCTCCCCTCCCCTCCCCTGCCCCCTCCAGCCAACACGACTGCCTGCCTTCCGCGACCGCCGCGGCGGGAGAACAGACCATCCGTAAAGGTCACCTCCGCCGCCGCCGCCGCCGTCATCGCCAGCAAGAAGTAAGAGGCCATTTCACGCGGAGAGCGCCTCAATGGCCACGCCACGCCGCTCATCGCTCGAACCGCGAATGCGGATTACACAACAGAAGATCCTCCGCTCGACCTCCACTGCAGATACGCCACCGTGCATTTTCACGGGTTCATACAACAGCCCTCGAATATTACAAAAGAGGATCCTTAACTCGGTCTCTGTTTGTGTTGCCAACTACCGCGCCTTTGAATGGGTTTACAAAAGTCGCCACTCGCGTCCCTAACAAACAAATTGATCCGAGTTTCACGGGAAAATAAGGTGTTATTAGCTGTTTAAACCGAAGTTTATATACATGATGTTGTGATCTATCAAATTCTTAACTTTTTAATGCTATTCCTCGCAATTGCAAAGACCAAACTGCAAAATATTGGAAAAAAAGTGGATCGCATTGTACACATCACCGCGCCGCGGACATTTTTGATAACCGATTAAAATGCGACCGAAGTGGCAACACAAATCAGCCTCCCGTGGGATGGAATTGGGCCTCCTCTATACAGTCCCCTTGCAACAGCCTTACACACGCGTCGACGGCGGGCAGACACAGGCATAATCCCAATTTCACGGAGAATAATTAAGGTTGCTGACCAACATTTGTATTCGTGATGCTGTGATAGATCAAATTCATGACTTTTCAGTGATATTCAATCAAAACTTCTCTGTGCAACTCCTCACGGTTGTAGTTACAGTGCAGTAAATATTGGGACTAAATGGATCGTTCTCGCCACATCGCCGCGCAGATGACACTTTTGAAAACCGATTAAAATGGTCCCGTAGTGGCAACATCAGTGGCGTAACTAGGAACATGCTTTGGGGGGGAGTGGGCTTTGGGGGAGATTAGGGGTGTTACTGGGGGCTACCCCCCAAGGAAAAGGAAACATTTTGAAAAATAACATGCCTGAAAATGCATTTCACATCGTTTGGGCGCTTAAAATTTAACATTAAGCATATGCATTTATTATACGTCAAATCCAGGCAAGACTTTTAAATGTTTTTTTTGATTTCTCAGAGGCTTTGGCGGGGGGGATACATCCCTTCATCCCCCCCCCCAATAGTTACGCCACTGAGCAACATAAACCAAGTTTCCACGTGAGACACAGGCATCTCTCTCTTCACACACTCCCCTTGGGTCAAACAATGACTTAACGCCTCACCCCTGATGGCGAAAGGAGGAAGGTAGTGATGGAAGTACCAGCGATAATTTTGGCTGGCCAAATTATCTACATACTCCCCCGCGAGCCGCCTTAGTAGAGGGTTGCTTGGACACCGTCCGTTAGCGAAAAAATGGAGGAGACAAGGAGTTGTGTGAATATAGATTCCCAATTCGCATTTATTAAGGAGCTCATCATTGTTCGAGCCTTGGAGTGCGATGCTATCTAGGGGAAGAAACTGGCACTCCAACCCTGAATGTGCGAATTTCACACTCCTGAGGCTTAGTTTGAGGTGAGTCCGACCTTTACCCATCCAAAACAAAACTTGGGTTGAAACGCCGAGTGATTAATTGTACGGGGGAAAAACGAATTCCTATGCCGATGCGTTCGTAAAAATATCCTCCTTGTCTCATCGCTTCTGACGGTCATAGAAACTTTGAGAGGTCAATGATGTTCTATGCGTCTCACGGAGAGTATTGTACCGGTTAAGGTGGACTTTCATCTTCGATTGCAATTGCGGCCTATTCCCTATGATTCCATCAATGAATAGTATTCTCTTCCAACCCATTCTCCGTTTACCATAAGGTCTTCCTTGCAACGACATTCCCTCCCGGCTCTGTTCCGATTCGCTTCATCCACGACCGGACGACAATCGGAGAGCTGTTGGATCTTCAAATGAACTATTCCATCGCTTGAAACAGCAACAATGAAAAGATAGAAATGAACCGTTCCTGAGGAAATGGGTGGTCACTATTCGAACTTCCAAACATTGTCCACACTCGCATGTATCTGAGACGTCATCCGCAATTGAACACAAATTCGAAAATACAAGTCAGAGGACAAACTTCGAATCACCAAATTAACAATACTTAATAGCATTCAAAAATTTTCCGAATAAAGTTACTCCTTTCAGTCAAAGCTGGTTAGTTAATGTCTGAGGGCATCAATAGGTGAAAAAATCACCACTTCAATTTTTTTAATTGTAAAACTATGTTACAGTACGGATACAGGAAAACGGATACTGTGGTAAGGACATTAGGAAGAGAATTGCATTAGCAAAGGAGGCGTTCATGAACAGAAATGAGCTTCTGAGAGGTTCGCTATGTAAGAATTTAAAGAAAAGGTTAGTGAAGAGTCTGATCTGGAGTGTAGCGCTTTACGGTGCAGAAACGTGGACACTTAGGAAGGAGGACGAGAGAAGACTCGAGGCATTCGAGATGTGGGTATGGAGAAGAATGGAGAGGAAAAGGAACGACGAATTGCTGGACATGGTGGGTGAGGAGAGGCAGCTTATAGATGAGATACGGAGGAGACAGAGGGTATGGATGGAGCGAATACTTAGCGGCGATGGGATGTTGAAAACAGTGTTAGAGGGAAGAATGTTAGGTAAACGAGGGAGGGGAAGGAAAAGAATAGGATTTTTAGATAGAATGAAAGGTAGTAGGTCTTATTGTGCACTGAAGAGGGAAGTGCATGATGTAAGGGGAAGCTCCCGGAATTCTTCTTAAGCACTCCATGGAAACCTACCTTAATCGGTAGAATACTATAATAAAAACTATGTTATTATTCAATAAACGAAAATGTTACCATGAGAATATTGAACACCGATCTTACCAGCTAGCGACAAAAATCCGATGGATTGATAGATGAAAATAATTCATGTTCATCATAATACTTTATAAGGGGCAAAAGTCAGGGAATTGATTATTATTGAGCCATAACACCCAGCATATAGACAAAAGACGAGGTCTCTTTCATCACACGGCAGCATACTAACAAAGTATCCATTTCTCCCATTCCCGGTTTTGAGGAGTCCATCCAAGTGAAGAAGGGAGATACACAAAATAATGGTAGTAATGAGTTCTTGGAAAATAAATCACACCTACACGCGCATTGACAAATTTCGAATAATCGTGGTATCTTCCGATTTTAGATGGATCAATAAACATAACATGAACTCCCATCCAGACTGACATTTAATGAGTCAGTAAGATGTTAGTAAGGGAGTGCGATACTTAAAATTTGATGGAAGTATTCCACCACTTAACGTAGGTTTACGAGGGGGATTATGCAAACAACTCCGTCCGTCCCTCAAACGGAACTTTTCTCTTCATTTCACGACGAGGCCTTCAATTCTCCCTTCAATTCTACTCTCTTCCTCCTCCATCGCCTGGCTAACATTCTTCCCTCGATACCGGCTTTCAAAGTGCCCCCCTCACATATATCTCAATAAAGAAAAAAATGTCGGCTTCCAGAGGCCCTACCTGTTCACGAGTATTATTCCAGAAATCCTGTGATACTTTCGTTCACTTTCTTTCGACATCACTATATGCGGTGCAGATGAAATGTAATGGCTGGACAGATTCTTTTGAAGAGATGAATGGAAGGTCTGCTAACCTTACATATTTTTTATGCGTAGTGAGCTAATGACAGCACAATGGGAGAAGAAAATAAATTCTACATCGCCACGTGACTAAACAAGTCGTCTCCGTGCAAATAAAAGGGGATGAAATCATTTCCAATAGACCAGATAGTATTCCAGGGAGTGGTTAGTATTTTGTTTTTGTTAAGTTGAAGGAAACCTTTCCAAGAAAGCCCGAACGAATCACATTACTCTGATGCAATCGGCAAGGTAGCTTTCTCGACGGAAATGATAGGCGATGCAGGAATAGGATACGGATTCCCATTCCAGATGCGTCATTTCTCAGCATACCGTAAGGCAGAAAATCGCTCGAGAGGTTTCCGTAATCATCTGGAGAATTTCCTCGATCTCTCGTTATACAACGCACTCATGAGGTCAAGACAAAAAGTCGCCGCGACCTTGTGAGCAGTGTTCTTGAAAACTTTTTAAAAAGTTGATCACAAACACGATGCGAGAAGATACTGAACGCGGCAAAGCGGTCGGAATTTCGGCCACTCTTTTACTTCGATGAAAGAAAGAACACAAATACTTACGAGCCGAAATATTCCATTTATAAATACATCTTGTGTTAGAATATGCTACTTCGGTGTGGGATCTTCATTGTAAAACTGACACTTAAAAGCCTGAAAAAGTTCAAAGAAATGCAGCTAGGTACACTCCTGGGAGGCATAGGCTCTAGGGGACAATGTCGCAGCCACTGGCGCAGCGAGGGGGGGTTTTTGGGGGTTAAACCCCCCCCCCCCCCCCAGAGCTCGGAGAAATTTTTAAGTTTAACCCATTTTACTTAATTGGATTGATATTACTAATAGAATAGTGTAAGGATTAATAAAATGTCCCTCAGAAAGCCGTAAAACCATTTTGAAAGAAAGCCATTTTGAACCGTTTATCTCAAAATTCCACAATTTATTAATCTCGCACCTACCACTTATCCTGGTGGGTATTCCATACCCTCACACACCCCGGTATTAGTTGCACCTAAACCCCCCCTCAGCCTTAATTCCTAGCTGCGCCCCTGGTCACAGCTATGCTAGGGTGTTTGGTATGGAAACCATAAAAAAATAAGGAGAACCATAAATAAGTTATGTCGGGTCTATAAAGTCTATATTAAAGAGCAGGGTCGGAAGGAAATAGGTCTATCGGAAGGAAATAGTTCTAAAGCTGGACTCACCCTGATACATGGGAAGGAACGATCAAAATTCAAAATAATGTTCCGACATTTTGAAAAAGTCCTTCATACATACAGGAATGAAGGATTAGAACGACCTACCAGAAGATATTTTTAAGATCTTCCCCGTAAATGCTAAAATTGCTTAGAGTAAGAGTTCATCGATTCTTGGTTGATGTCATTGTAATTTATTAGGGAGAGTAGAAAATTGGGTCATTAAGTTCAAACTTCATTTGTAAGTAGTATGGTATTCGGTTAAATGTATTTTTTTCGTATCCTTTCGGTGTACTTTCTCTCCCTTTCCTTCACTCTTAGATAAGTAGACTTTTCATACATTTATTTTAAATCTCATTCTGCCATCAGGCAATAGCCTACTTGCAGCAATATGTAATAATAAATAAATAAATAAAAACATCAGATTATATTTTTGGGGCCACGATATGTTACGGGCAGCCGCTTATTCGGAAAAAAATTCCAAGAAAGAAGCCAAAAAAAAAATTGTCCGGGGTCTTGTGCGATACGAGCAATACACCTCAAAGGTAGTAATTGACCAAGACAAGCATTGCAATATTTTGCATTCCCATCGTTGTCTCTTGTTCTAATCCTTAAGATGGGCATCAATATTTTTATATCGTTCTTTAAACGCTTGTCCTAAACCATAAAAACGCGTTCAATAAATTCTTCAACGTACACAGCCTCAACATTTTTGCTGGATGGCCAACCAATGTGTAATTGAACTAGGAGTTAATGAAACAGTATTACGTCCCAATTCTCCATTATTCAACATCTATTAACGAATGTGCACAGGATACTTCAGAAAAATTAAGCAGCCGTTTAATAAAGACACAGTTCAACTTTGCTCCAATTTAATAGGTAATCAAGCTTATATCAATAAAGATAGAAGAGAATTTTCCATGAATAAAAAAATACGAAAAGTAAATAAAAAATAAAAACATATTAATGAGAACTTTTTGAAGATTGATGATGAAAAAACAGATAAAACTGCTCCGTTTATCAGTGTTTATCATGATACAACATTAAATATAACATAATATAATAATATATGAGTCCAATTGCATGAAGCTAGTCTCCATCACGTTTAATGCACATAAACTTCAACCTCATTTAACTAAGACCAAATTAAACAGTATTTTATTGCAAAAAGATAATTTTAATAATGAACAATAAAATCATGTCTCAGTAGGTGATGTTTATTTCAGTGTTGCATTGGTGAAATAAAAGATGCATGGTTGCAGTTGAAAATCATGCGTTACTCCGTCGCCGAATAAAAACTAGACGTTATCCCTGGCATGCCATTTCTGTGACGCAAATCTATATTTTACTTCCAGGGGCACTTTGGCAATTCGAAGTTCGATTGTAGCAGAGTAAATAGCGGCGCAGAGTAGGGGAAGAGGGATAATGCACGGCGTAAAAAACCTATACACCGTGATGACAACTTGGGAAAATTACCCACCGGGAAAGCGATTCGTGCGGTGGAAGGGATTGCTGGAGGGAAATGGCAAAGTGTTTCCGCTCTCCACGATTTGGGACAAATGAGGAGAGGCACGAGATGAAGATGTTTCCGTGGAACGAAACGAGGTAAAAAGTATGAACCACAATCATAACGGGTTCTGCTCGAGCGACGCAGATAACGGCAAAAAAATATATAAACGAGTCGGCTGCATCCTCCGTCGGTGGTAGTAGGTCGATATTTATACATCTGAACGTTAAATGTTTGACTCGATCCATCGATAAACAGCGGAAGAAGGAAAAAAAAAGTACAAGGTGGTGCATTCACGTACTGTTATCACCCGAGGACAGGAAGCACTAGAGGAGATTGCTCGTTGCGAATCAAATGAGTCAATTTCAGCACGCTGAAGCACATCCAAGAATGGCAAACGCGAAATCAAATTCGTGATATGGCAAACGAATTGCATGAAAATGTACGATAAATGTGGAAAAAGAAAAGGAATGGAATGTTATTACTATAGTACATGGAAAGGATTCTGCAGAATCGCAAACGATGAAAGAACCCTCACAAAAGCCGAACGGAAATTAAAAAAAAAAACGGAACATGAACGTGCCGTAGTTGACAGCATTTTTTAATTGTTACATTTACAAACTATTTCATAATTCATAAACTCATCGCTAAATCGCAACATATTTGATATTACGCAGGGAATATAATTCTGCGGAGCATTGAGGCATGACGTTGATAGGCCAGAGAAGCCACGATGGGAAGCATTCGAAATATGACTGATGAAGATGAGATTGATCGACCGCGTAAATAAGTCCTCAGAAGAGAGGGGGAGAATAGGAACGCTCTAAACAACCTGAGAAGGAGAGGGGTCATTGGCCATCTCATGATGACCACGGCAGTCGAAAGATGGTTCAACGGTGACGATGACGTGAGAAATCCACTAATGAGTTTCAATGGAAAATGTTATCAAGGAAATTTAAAGAGGCGAAGTACGAAAATATGAACATGTTAGGTGATCGGAGGACGGAGTGTAGAGCTGCAAAAGAAGCAATTTTCAGGTAGTTGAATTTTGATGATCATCGATACTAACAAAAAATATATCGAAAACACCACTCGAATTCTTTAATTCGTTGTACTATGCCATCTTAACAAGCCCTCCCTTCAAATTATCTTTAAAAAAAAGCACTGTAATCACACTGATAATAGCGAGTGCTTCTTCTCCCGTCTTCCATTTGTCGCCTGTCTCACCCAAATATCCTTATCTTCATTGCTCACTTTGCAACGCGACTCAGTTAACGCCTTCTTTTATCTTCTAGAATACTTACTCGCTATTGAGTCCCCACCCATTCGCTTTCGCAATACTGTCCCTTTTTTGCATGCGATTCACACTGTTCTACTTCAACTTGCAGCCCTAGTAATGTCACTAACATCGGCAGAAGGTGACTAATATATCATGTTTCACTAGCCAAAACAAAAAGAAAAATTGAGGATACCTCGTCGCACGTTGGTACTGACTTGAGCAGAAGAAACGAGCCAAGGAATCAAAAGGTAAACCTAATACATTTATTAGATGTGATTTCTTGATTTTACAAATAGGTAAATGTTGACAAAGTTCTGCTCTATTTACATTCGACATTTCACCCCCGCCAAACACCCCAGAGGCGACTCGCAAGGTATGATGCAGATGTAGATGTCATGTGCGTCACGAAAAAATACGCGAATTGTGAAACACAACTCTATCGGTCGAGCGGGATTTACTTCGCTTTCTTCGAGACAGAATCTGATCATTAGACGAACGTGCGTGAACATAGCCCTCTCCGATTCGCCCCGTTCACTGCAGAAATGCACTTAGCCGTCGGCAGTACCATCTTTAGCCAAAGCCCATCCCCCAACTGACCGAAACGCGATTGTTGGATAAGAGGGTGCACCTGACAGGGGCTAGACGCGTCACGGATCTATTTCCGCCCCGTGCACACAGCAACCTGTCTGTCGCTCGCACCCTCCTCTCTCTATAACCAAGGGAAACCAATTCCCATACATGGAAGAGAGAGAGAGCCCTATGGCAACCACCTCGACCACCACGAGGCCCTCAAACATTCTCCTCCCATTGTTTGGGTTCAGGTCACATGACGGCACTGCCTTTTACAATGCAAGTCACGTGAACAGAATGGGTCTGACGCAGGTCGGTCGAATGAAAAGACCCAAGCCAAGAGAGACGGGTCGTAAGATACCACACAAACGGGCAGAAGAAAGAGCAGGCGAGACGCAGCGGACGAGTGAAAAGGATCACAACAAAATATTTAACCTCTTAAGGAACCACTCACAATTGTGACTGAGATCAAAAGACAAGAAGAAGAGGAAGCACACAAAGGTATTACATACTATATCATCTCTATAGCTTAATACCGTCTTGAGATGTAACGATGAAGTGAATCGGCGAGCAACTAAAGAAAAATGAGTCACGTAACATATGTAATGGCTCAGGGCACTCGGTTGAATGCTTACGCATTCTTCCACGCACAGAATTTGAGATTACAACATGCGCACTTCCCGAGAGCAAATTTCAATGGTATTCGTGGCATATATTTTGCGACGTCCACTTTGATGGCCTCTGTGACGCGACTTGGTCATCTAAATCTACATAATATCCATGAGAATAAAATAAAATGGTAACTTTCCACACAATTTTATTTTATTCTCATGGATATAAAATATTTCCACCAGATATCGCCGGACACTGTGAATTATGATCTACATAATACTCTGCGAGCCGCCACTAGGGTGTTTGGCAAGGGGTGATCAATCACCAGCATACAGCATACAATTGGATTCCCACATGGACACCACACGGTACAAAAAAAATTACGCACGCTAACAAATTACACTACCACATTCATTCAAAGGCAAAACTTAGCAAATACTCCTAAAGGTTTTCTGCAAGTAGAGGTAGAACACACAAAATATGCTGTTAGAAACAATAAGAAAATTCAGTAACACGTATTAAGGTATAAATAACTTAGCAAGCTACCACACAAGTCATCAGATCTACTTGTGAGACCTAACGCTATGTTTATAATCTCTTATTGATCGTGGAAAAAAAGTCATTCGGAATCTATCTGTTCCACAGACTGTCTTATTTTATTAAATGATCTGATCTATCGTAGTATGTTGGTGTTTGTAAGATGTGGCTAACTTAGTTAGGAAATACACTGCTACTGAATTTATCTAATAGGTCAGTTACACTAACAAGGCTATCGTAACGACTTTTCACGTACCTGGCAGCTCTTCTTTTGCACGCGTTCTAACTCTGTTATCAAGCCTTTTTCATGAGGATCCCAAACAGTGGCAGCGTATTCTAAATGGGTTTTAACGAAGGAGAAATAGCTCATTTCTCTCACATTTTCGTCATAATTGCCTAGTATTCTTTTAACACGACCCAATTTACGATTTGCTTGACCTGTTATTTCCCGAATGTCTGTTCCACAATAGAACATTATTGAGTCGTGAACTGCCGTACATCGCACCACGCTTGGATAGCAGCAAGGTCCTTCGAAAGTTCATCCCTATCTTTACTGGAACGGATTTCCTTGTAAACTACATCGTCGTCTGCAAATAATCGTAGCTTACTGTGTACTGATTCACCAATGTCGTTTGTATAAAGAAGGAATTGGAGTGGGCCAATAACGCTACCCTGAGGGACGCCAGAAGTTACTCTAACCTCGTTGGAGACTGCACCGTCTATTACTATTTAAAATTTATTTCGAACAAATTAAAATTACAAAACTAGGATTAAATATCGAATCTATATCCTATTCATCTACATCTACAAAATATCCTACGAGCCTTATCTAGGGTGTTTGGCTTGAGAAAGATTAACAATCTCATTTTCAGCCCTACCGTTGAAGCTTGACTTTTGTTACCGCGGTGGGGCGCATTACAATCAGTTTCCAAAAATGTCCACGTTACGGCGATGAATGGAGTGCGATCCTCAATATTTTCTACATGACATTTACAACGGCGAAAGAGGAGAGGAGAACCGCAGAATCCAAGCAGGGTGGAGAAACTGAAAAAAAGTATCAGGGATGCTGTGTGATCGCAGGATTGGGAACAGGATGAAGGGGTAATAATACCGCTGTGCGGCAAGCACTGTCACCTGTGAGAGAAACTTGGCCTGCTAAGAAAGCCAACGAAAAGTAAACGGATGTGGCAGGTATGAGAATGCCGAGATGGATGATGGGAAAAACAAGAAGAGATAGGATTAAGAATTAGATAATTAGGACGATGGTAGGAGTGAATGTTGAGATATCAAGTAAGATGTAAGAGGTAATGTGCATTGAAATTCAAATTGGATAGTTGCTGCATGGAGTCTGATATTTCTTGTCACCACCTTTGCTGTCGGTTACCTACTCTCGAAGTTGACAATCAAAAGAACTCTGGTTCTCGTCAACTACGGGTAATTGCAATGAGATTATAAGAACACGCATTCAAATTATTTATATTATCAAGGTATCCTACTACATACTTTCATTTTTCTTCGTGTTAACCTATTAGAGTCAAATCTTGGTGACCTCTATTTCTAAATGCCGCCACATCCACAAGATACCCTCATAGCCACCTCCCGGGTTAGGGCGTGATTACACAGGGTATTTAGGCTTCTTCGGCATAGTCAAATGAACGTCTCGCAGAGTGGTGACAGCGATGAACGCAGGGCTGGAAATTAAAGATTTTCAAACGCGTTGCTTTCAAATATCCGCGTATTAATTGATCGGCACAGTGATATTGGCATTTGGATGATTTGTTTTAGCAATCGGGGCGGCGATGGCGTGTGTACGCCCCCACGCGACAACGTGGACGGGATGACGCGGAATAATATTCCTCGCTTCCTGCTCAGACTCGCTAAACTGGAAAGCGTCGTCATGAGAGAAACGAACATATTATTCCGGGCGATCGCCGATTCCAATTCCGTTGACATTGGCCTTGAAGGAGAAACGAGGGAGGGTGGGGAACGGAGGGGAGGGGGGTGAGTAGAAAGAAAGGAGGGGAAAAGGACGAAAAAAATAAATGAATAAAAAACTCGCTTCCCTTCCAGTTTTGGCGATCTCAATTCTCCACGGCGGCTATTGAAGATTTAAGAAGGTTCAGCCGCGACTACCAGATACAAAATAAACACTCACTAGCAAGCATTAGCCAATATTGCTTTGAATTTGCACGATGCCATTGTTATTGACCTTTTTTTCCTTCATGACTGTTGGAGATGGGTCATTTATGTTTGATCTTCAGCATTCTCTGTCAGCTTTTATCACCGACGTTTAGCTTTTTCATTCGAACATTATTAGGGCTAAACATTCAATGGCATCATTATTATACCGAAGTAAATGGATAATAAAATAATACTTAAGACTTTTGTAGGTACTTATGTAAGTTTTCGTTCCAATAGTTTTGGTAATTAGGTTACACGATAAGAAAATTGACATCATAGGATAAAACAAGTTTGGGTTTATGCAAGTTTCTTGTCTATGCATGCATGGCTATTAGATCCCAGTGATCCCAGATATTCAGATGCGATTCCTAAAATAATAAACGCGGAGGAAATTTTTAAAAGACAATTGGTAGAGCACAAAAACAAGGGGTATTCTTGTTGAATAAACAAAACATAAATTTTTCACAAAGCCTCAATTTCCAGCACAATTCTCATCGCTTTCGCCACTCTGCAGGACATTCATTTGACATTCTGACAATGCAACAGAAGCATAAATACCCTGTGCAAGTACCTACGCCTCAACCAAATACCTACGCGGTGGATATGTAGGTACCTTGTGGATGCGACGGCATTCAGAAATAGAGGTCATCAAAGATTTGACTTCAACAAGTTAACACAAATTCCTCTCCCGGTTCATGGCTGCCTCAGTCAATCGAAATACAGATTTTTGATATTTTATCACATTCTTCACTGTCTATTTGGATATTTATCCATTCGGCAACACTCAGTTGAAGACATTTGGTGTTTACACTTATCCTTTTAAGATCTATTTAGATATTTAATTATTTATATATATTTAATTTATAGGTAGATTTAATCACGCATTTAAAACTATAGGGACAATTTTTTTATCGATCGACGAATGATGAGATATGAAGGCAATATTAATAATAAGAGGTAGACATAGACGGAAAAAAATATTTGCCACAAATGGAAATGGAACAAATCTTTACTTCTCAGAGGTAGATAATCAAACGTCGCATTTTCAAGTGAACAACTCCAAGTTCGAAAAAGGTAGAATAGGAATTCAGCAAAAATAATATTAAAGACAGGTTGGTTTTCAGTGTTTGCTTAAAACAATGCAGGGATTTTCTCAAGGTACATCTGAAATGACGATTACTCTCAGGGAGGTAATCAAAAAACAACTTCGACTCGCAGAAATGTTTCGGCTCGCTCCAAACATCGCGGAATTAAGGAAGTAGAGAGAGAAAAAGACGAAGGAATTCAGCAGAGATCGTTTAAGACGCGCCCGAATTGGGGAGAAATGAGCGAGGGAATGGCATCTTCTCTGCATCTTTGGATTTTCCGCAGGCAACAAAAGCGACCATGGAAATCGTCTGCAACGCGGGCGGCTCAGCGGCTGCCACTCGCTTGACCGAGCGTCCCCCTGCGGCCATTTTCACAAGCACGCGTTCGGTCAATCGGAGGAAACCTGTTTGGTGATCGGCCAGTTGTGGGAGGAGGAGAGAATCGCAACTGCACGCGAACCTGCGCAGACACATACACATCCGCTGTGAGGCTCTTCTCCTGCCGCCTCCACACAGGCCTCCACTCACATCCCGAAACATATTTGAACTAGAAAAGCCAAGAGATGAAAACTGTACAGGTACCTACTGTATGTATAAAAAAAAGCAGGATACCCCAGTTTGAGGAGTTCTAGCGTCCACACGAAGCAATCAATTTAAATTCAACAAAAAGCACACGAAAGAGAATTTATTTCTACGTTGTATCATGTACTTTAAAAAATCTTCGGTTAAATGGTATTTCCTATACTTACTTAATTTTTCCCCAAAAAAGTACTCGATTTTTGCGCGTAAAATCAAGTTGCCCAACTTTGAGCGCTTGGAATTCCCGTAGTTTTCGTTCCTGTAACATTTTGGTTGGGCACAGTTTAGTTACAGGTTTTAGTTAACAGTTTAGTTAGTAGTTTAGTTAGTAACGTTCCTGTAGTAGGGCATTTTGTACGTTTAAATCTCCGACCAATAGCATGCTGGCTTGCACAGGTTTTTCGATCGCCTCGGACTTTTTCGCACCCATACCAGAGAAGGGTGGGTACTACTAGAATTAATTTAACATTATTTTTTTATTTTTCTTCAATCGAGCATTGAAAATAGGCATTTCGTCATGTAAAAATAGACTTGAAGCTCAGATGGATAGTCTAATAAGTTTCAGTTCCTGTTTGTTTGAAGAGTAAACAGATAACGCTCGAAGTATGATTTATGACAAGGTTGATGCTGATCAATATATAAAAATATTTTATGAGATATTCATCACATTATCCCATCATTTGTAATATTTGTAAACGTAAAATTATAATCACAGCGAAATAGTGCAGGTCTCGCGAGACATCTCATCGATAAAAATTGTGTCCATCACGAAGTTTGACCGTCCTTCACTGTCAACCATCGCCCGGATTGGAATCGAAACATTTTAACAAGAAATCGTAAAGCAGGAAGATGACACACTAATTTTATAATTATAGTTTCACGGTTTATGAGCGAAAAACTGTAAGCATTAGATTGATTTTCGTCTTAAACGAGAGCTCAGTTTATTGCAACACTTTTGCGGCCCAAATCTGCGAATTTTGTTTAGCATACAATACAAGGAAAGACATAATAGCAGCCGGTAAAATAAAATATAAATGCTTTGAAATTACACAGATTTGGAAGATTGATGGGAGATTTGAAGATTGGACGGGACAGCAGCTGTTATTGTCTTTAAAGAGCGGGAGGGAATTACGCTGCTTACGTAACGTTATGCATCCCTTTATTAGATTTCCTGTAAAAGGTATTGTCATTCCCCATTGAATAAGGTGAAATCGACCCGAAAGTGTAAGTTCATCAGCGTTTCTTCGATAGTTGATAAAGCATGTTATTGCACTGCTGATTAATTTAAGTTTCATGAGAATTAAAGGAAAAGTTTGCATTATTGGTTGTTATACTGCAAAGGAGTTAACAAGGCGTATAGGAGATTAACGCAATACCTAGCGTTAATAATTGATTATCGACATTAATAATGGAATTTTAATAATGGAAGTAAGTATACGTTTAAATGGTAAGTAATGTAAGATGAGATGCAGTCGTCTGCATAACCTATGCGTAAATACATCAAAACGTTTGAAGGCGACTTAAGCATGCAAAGTTGCTTGTCAATGCAATTATAACTATAATACTGTTACATATTGATGATATATAATCAATTCCTCAATAAAGTAGGAAACTGCAACGCTGACACTATCACCCGATTTAAGCAAAATATGCCATACGTATTTGCTTCTCACGGTGCCTGACCCCAACTCATCCAATCGCCATGAAAGGCATTCACTGATTGGCTGGCTGCTTATCGGCCAAGTTTCAACGTAAGACAGTCGTAGAACACACATTCCTTCCGCCAGCAGGTGGAATTCGGTAATTTGCACAATATTTAAATAGGGAGCATTTATTGATTTGAAGAAGTTATTTTTTCCAATTGGATGTTTTGGATTTTGAAGAACATAGAGGGAGCTACGTTTCTATTTGGTATTTTGAATTAACAAATATATAGACTTGGCTGGGTTTCATGATTCACAGTGGGAAATACTTTTCTATGAGGGAGATTACAACCAAACTGATAAAGAGCAATATTATCGTTACCTGGCCACTATAAAATGGCAACTATATGCTGCATGTGGTTCTCTTTCTTTAAAAGAAAAACATGACAAAAAAAATAGTAGTTACTAATTATGTTGGCTGGGCACTTATTTCTGCAAAGTTCTCTGGGGTAACACGGGGCAATAAATCCTGCGAACGAGTGAATCGCATATATTCTACTCTCATGTGATCAAAAAGCGAGCTGGTTCTTCCGTCAGGACAATCTTAAGAAGGGCTGGGCATGCGTTTACTTGTCTTGCAGTTTTGAGTGCAAGTGCAGTCAACTAATGAATGCGGAATTTCACACTGCTCTGCATGAAACCCGATTTGCGTATTCTCACTCTCGTTGCCCCAATCACACATTCACTCATACAATAGGGTAGTTTCCTTCATCAAAGAAAACGAAAGGTATTGATTGCGATTCGTTACCCACCATTATTGTATTCATAATAAACAAATTATTTGGCTTTAGATATCCCAGTTCAGACGAATGGCAACGGCCAATTTTAACCGCATTTGAAAAAGGCCAGATTGGCGCCCATGCGATGCCACTCCACGTGACGTCACAGGGACCTAGATTCTATAGGAGAAGATAGAATGTTTACATTGTCTGTGATTACTAGTGCATGCAATAGGCACAGAGCTCAGGGAAACATCTCTTAATAGTCACCTATTTAAATTGCCTATGGTCGGAAAGTTTCTTTCGTTTGATTGGGTATTAATAATCCTTATTTAAGCCAAGCGCTATCTGCTAGCAGGGTACTATGCTAGCTGTTCGCAGCCTACATCGTATTGACGCTCATAGCCTCGCCCCAAGGTCACCTAACACGGCGGCAGCGGGAACCAGAATGACGTCACACGGGGTTTACCCGGCATTCATACTCAGCCGTCGCGTTTTCGCGCGCTTGAAATTTTTCACTTTTCATTTAATCGCAAAAAATAGATATCGTCATTTAAAAATCTAAAAGTGTGAAATGCGTACTTCAGGAGTAATAATCTTTCGAATTAGGCAATAAAAAAATAACAGGAAACTACCCTATTCGCCGTTTCCCAGCGGGGCTTGGGACGAACAATCACGTATTTTAAAAGAGAATAACAAGTGTTCTCATAGATTATAGACCACGACCCCAGAATATTGTAAGAAACTACATCATCGTCAACAGTCGACAATCAGGAAATTGCTTTAACGCATCCCTCCACTCAAGACCCTCGTCGGCAGATGTCAACGAATTATTCTTTTGCTCCACCTCACCTGCACTCTGTATCTTACCCGAGGCGTACTTCTGCCGTTTCTCCCTTCCAACTGTCCTTCGACGATTATTTTCATCAGACCATTGCGTCTCTTAATGTTGCCAATTAAGTTGTCCCGTCTACTTCTCAAGGTCTTCAAGAGACTTCTCCAATGATTTCCACATAACCAGCACGATCTATTAATTAAATACTCAATGAAACTACGTTGTGAAATTAAAAGTATGCGCATCTCAACGTTCGAAGTGACCAAATCTTTCAAATCGTTCCTTCAACACAATGACAATCTCAATATCATAACCGACTTGACTTATCTCAATGTCATTCACTGCGGAAGAATGGGATCGTTAGCATTTGTGAATGTGACAATGTCTACAAGAAACGTCCGCGAAAATATCAATGACAGCAAGAAAAAAATCGAGGGAAGGAACTGATGTTTCGGTAAAAAAATGAGCACGCTGGAATGCAGTGCAGCTTATGTGCAACTCCCCCCCGGCCCACTGAGGCGTGCTATGCTGACCCATCGACAAGCCTTCCCTCCTTCTCCTACGGTCGTCTAGCTGACTTTGAGTCTCTCCGCAAAATCACACCAAATCCGCTAGCAAGCAGATGCTGTGCTGAAAGGCTTTTGCCGCAATGTAACAGAAAAAAATAACCATAAAATACTTCAGTCGAATTCTACATCTATTAAAATGAAACCAGGAATCATCCGAGGACAGGGCTATTATTATCATAGTATTCTACCGATTAACGTAGGTTTCCATGGAGTACTAAAGAAGTGAACTGGGAGCCTCCCATTCCTTCCAGCGCTGCCTTCTTCAATTCACTGTAAGGCCTACTCCCTTTCAATCTACCTAAAAATCCTATTCTTTTCCTTCCCCTCCCTCGTTTCCCTAACATTCTACCCTCTAACACCATTTTCAACATCCCCTCCCCACTAATTACTCCCTCCATTCAAACCTTCTGCCTCCTCCGTATCTCATCTAAAAGCTGCCTCTCCTCACCCACTATGTCCAGCACTTCGTCGTTAGAAGCCCAGAAAAGAAATTTTCGGCACAATTCATAAGATAGACATATCAAAATAAAATAGCGATGGATTTTCCTTGATTATAATATGGCGTACGATGCTTTTTCACTCACAGGGCCAAGACCAGACATCTTGTACCAAATGAGGATTCTTTGAGCGGAAACGCGTCACACGCATTATAACAATGGAGTAAACTGCCATCGTTATTTTATTTTAATGCGCCGAACTTCAAACATGTATATCGCCCAAATCGGTTGACGTTGAATTATATAGGCCCGAATTAAAACCATTGTTCTTTTAATGAGCGTGCTTAAAGAGACAGGATCATCTCAGTCACACAAAACTCAAGTGAACACCTCAGCAGAGGGACTAAATAGCACATGAAACCTGGCTTTATTTTTTTATTTTACTCTCAAACCACCGAATACCGCTCATATTGGCCATTTTACATCAGGGTATTCAACAAATTTAACAACTAAACGTACACGGACTACCATGTCCTGGACAGGGGAAAGCTACCCAGGCGGGACTCGAACCCGCGACCTCTTGTTCGGCAGGCGAGGACGTTAACCCACCGCCGCCGGTCGGATTTATTTCGGCGTTCTGTGGAATCGCACAACGCATTTTTCCTCTTCTAAATGCGCAGATTCCACCGAGTTCATAACGTTCATAACTTGATTGAATGGTTTTCCAGAGCAAGAGACATGATATTCCACCACGATTGCAGCTCTCACTTGGAATGCCTCCACTTCGACGAGTGCCCACGTCGCGTCGCCTCTCTGGCGAGGGAGGGGACGACTCTTCAATTCACCGTTACACGCGCAAGCAGCAGGGATTTCAACGAGCAAAAGGTAAGCTCTCTCGCCGGGCGACCGCAGCATTCCGCCGGCATCGAAGACTCTCCTCCTGTTGCGCACTTCCCTTTCACCGAATCATGATCTCGAGGGCCATCGCAAAGAGAGGCCACCGAAGCAAATACAAACGCTATCGATAAGGGAAGCGGAATTCCCGATCGCAAAGGCTATTTTGGACGACGGCAGCAGGAGATGACCTTGATGATACTGACGCAAAGTGCTTGTCTACATCTACATGATGTAACCTCAAGGGCATTCGAGACGAGCAAATCAACTACAACAGCAGTTCACGCAAGTTACATACTACATGTAACGCCCAGTATAAGTTAGGAAACAGGTTGAATTAAAAAAGGAGAGACAATGGCAGGTTCCACAATTTAATAAATACTGCGACCGGTTTCGAATACATGGTATCATCATCATCAGGCACTTGTGATAGAATTGTTTCCACTTATATAGTAGTCAAGATGGAGGAGGGGAAGTTCTAGTCCTCTTGACTACTATATAAGTGGAAACAATTCTATCACAAGTGCCTGATGATGATGATACCATGTATTCGAAACCGGTCGCAGTATGTATTTAATTGAGGAACCTGCCATTGTCTTTCTCTTTTTGATTCATCATGAAGGAGTTCCATCATGTTTCGCCTGACACGATTGAAGAAACAGGTTAATCTAAACCAAACTAAACCGAAGGTGTTGCCATTCGATATCACACAGGCTCCTAAGAAAAGTTCTGACACAACATCGTAAAAAATTATCAAACATATTTATGCTATAAAACTCTTACACTGATTTTCAAATTTGCCAGTTTTAACTGTCTAAGTTTATATCTCACGAAGTCACAGCCTAGTGAAACAAAAAAAATGGCCGCTCCGGGATGAAGGGAAGAGAACACGGACTGACTATGAAAAAGTCATTATTTTTCCGCATAAGCAAACACGAAGAAAGCCTTCTGAACACATGAAGACAACGCAGCAAATTCTATAAATTTCGAAGACACCGATTATCCCGAAACCGAATACGTAAATCAGCACTTTCCACAGACATAGATCTCGAAGCGGCCAAAAAGCGATCCCATCGTATCCGAGATATAAATGGGAATGGGCGCGCAGAGATGGGGAAACTTTCGACGCTGAGATCCGCAACTGAAAGACATTAGAGCAACGTGTTGCCTCCGCCGAGTTCCCATGGGTTCACCCGTAGAACGTTGCGTAACGTCCTTCGAAGCAGACTCGACGAATTACTCGGCAGCGCAGATGGAAACCAAAATGGATCTCTCGCGGACACATGAGGACCTCAGGACAGTATTCATAACATATACGGGAATATAAAGGAGTAGGCACAGGGGGCGCGCGCCCCCCCCTTGTGGGGCCGCCCGTATTGTCAAACAATGCAGGACCAGAATTTTAACTTTTTTATATCATAAGATGGCATTATCTTGCATTCTTACATAATCACTTTAATTAAAACCTTCTTAAATTTTGCATGTGACTTTATTATTTTTATTACAATAAAAGTAAAGGTAAGTAACTTAAGGTATATTCTGCGCCCCCCCTTGAGTTTTTTCTGTATCCGCTACTGACTCCACTGAATAAATTTTCTTACTTTATCGTGTAACAGCAACGAACACATCCCCGGATCCCCAATTTCCGGGCGAGTGCCACTTAAGCAGTACCGAGGCGTCATTCTCCCCAGTGGAAATTTGAGGACTATACCGGACAAGGTCGCTCCAATGGTGTACCCTGGATCAAAACTAGGGGGGAGTGGGGGCAAGCCACGGTTGTTCGAGTTGTAGGTAAGATTTAAGGCAGCTGCCCTCTCCTACCCCTCGCTGTGTAAGCCCTTGGTTCGCTCTCAGACTAGTTTTAAGTATACCGTGGCTAGTCCTGGTATACTAAACACATTCCTCCTGCTCTTCACCAAATCCAACAGGTAATTCAAACGTTTCATCAGTTAAAGGTCGAGAAGTTTGATAACGTAAGGACCAGTTCTCGATGTAAACGTGCATGCAATAACCATTATGCTTAATTTTAGTAAAGTCAAGTAATTTGCGTACATATTATGAGGCACGTGAAATCAATAAAGGAAATACATGAAAAGTGACGAAGAAGTATTAAGCACAAAAGTTGACAAGCTAAATCGCCACTAAGGTACTCATTAACTGAATTACTTAGACCTTCAAGAATGAAATGTTTTATTTTTGAACATCATTAGATATTACACGCTCTAACTCATTCGACAATCTGTTGTAAATTCTGATTCAATTTCTTCTGGTCCCAAATTTTTGTAACTGGTACTAACATCAGTTACGTGAAGATAAGTATATTTCCTGGTGTTATATCGGTGAATGACAGTGTTCAGAATAGGTAAATTTTATTATATTTTTCCTGATTCACATAGCTGTAGGAGGTAAGTATATTCACATATCTGTAATTACATAAAACTTATACATCTTACTTATTGCTAGACAAAAAAGATAAACTGGAATCTTGTTACGATATGAATTTTTCGATTCAGGGATATTACCGGGTAAAAGCCCGCGCCGTACCTGGAAATACACATTAAGGGCCAAGATTTCACCAACGATTTGCATCCACCGGGATTCGAACCAAGACCTCCCAAATTTTCGCCAGGTGCTTCTACAGGTTGCTCTCCTTTTTCCTCTCCGTATGCTTTCCATAACAAGATGATCCCACAGATACAACTATATAAGGTAACTTGATTGTGCGCATAGCGCCATAGTCCCGAGAGGCTGCTAGAGCCACATAACCTTTGATTTCCATGGCCAGAACTTAAAAAGAGCGTATAAAATAGACGTTATCCACGGAAATGACCGCTAAATAGCCAGTAGTGATCTGTAAGTAGTCAACCGAATACGCCTCCGAATGATATCCCACCCAGCAACCACCTTTTCTCCCTGACTAATCCGTAAAATTGAGTTAAAATGATTGCGAATATCACAATAGAGGATTCTGCAGTCACCTTAAGATATGTTATCATCAACCGCACATTTAGATGGGTTTACAAAAGTCGCCACTCACGGCGATGACGAATAGAACGATCCGAATTTCCTGTGGAAATGATCTATCATTAGGGATGTTGACCGGAATTTAAATTCCTGAAGATATGATGTATCATATTGATAAATTTTCAACGTTATTCCTAGCTATTCAAAATACTCCGAAATATAGAAAAAAAAAGAGGATCGCAATAAGGTAAGATCTTGAACCTACTTAATTCACGCGCAGGGGACATTTTTAGAAGCCCATTCAAAAGCCACTGAGGTTGGCGATAACAGAAATCAACCTTTTACAGCAGATCCATTAAAGCAGCGTGCTGCCCTCGCTGAGTTCTCATGAGCACCAGAAAGTTGCCAAACGCCCTTCGAAACTGAATTCTGAAACTGAACGGGGCCTCAGCAATGTATTCCCCATGAGGATATTATGTTAAATTGTCGCAAAATCGAACCCCAGTGAATGACCGAACGTTTAACCCAATATAGAAACCTGAAATAGCTTCAGAAAAAAATACCGACCTTAAGGCATGCAAGCAGACGAAATGTCGAGCAGATAACCGGTCGGCCTAGACGATCATTTCACGAGAAGCGAAAAAAAGGCTCCCCATGATTATAGAGAGAGAGAGAGAGAGGGGGGTGGAGTGGGGCAGGGTGGGGGAGGCTTCGGTACAAGGTCACAACAGTTCATGCACCTCGGGAGGATGGGGCGGAAAAAACGTGAGTGCGGCCCTATGTTATAGTGAATAGATGAGCGGTGACTTGACAGCATTTCGCAGCCATCAAAGAGGCTGGGAAATTCTAAAGAAAGAAAATTCACTCGGGAAATATGAATCGATATGTGTGTGTCTGAATAAATATATAAATATGAATTTACTATCACATTTTTTGTGTTTAAAACAATTTATTCTTTTGGTCTAAAAAGAAAGGATTAGGGGGGAGTAAGTCCAGTATGCCGCCGCCATACGATAATAGAGGTTTCTCCTATCTGATGCTCAGAACGACAGGAATTTCAAGAAGAAATAAACTAAATATAGGGCTATTCGCCGAAATTTACATCCGTGAACGCGTGATATAACAAATCCATAACTTTTTAGCCCTATTCCTCACGACTATAAGAATTTTATAGTAAAATATCGAGAGTGAATTGCTCCCACCTCATCGCCGTGCTGGGGACATTTTTGAAAAGCTATCAAAAGTTAACAACAAAATGGTACCAAAAATCAATACTCAGCTGGACCCAAAGTCTTGGCTGCTACAATTGGTCTGATTCCATTTCCTTCTCTATGACGACACATAGTGTTCTCACAGGTATGACCCGGGACGAGGGAAAATCGAACTGCCCTCATCGTCTTTTTCAGAGCACAATTCGGATACCCGCATCTTGAAATAGGCGCTCGTTAAGATTGGCTTCCGTAAGTAGTCTAGATAGAGCTGCTATCTTCGCCGCTTTCTCAGAGACGAAGCAGTACGGAGACACAGCGACTCGGTGGAACCAGCAGGAGGGCGAGAGAAGGCTCGTGGAATGGATAGAAAGGAGACGATGAAAGGGGAAAATTTCAGCAGCAAAGGGTTAATAAGGCTCACGTTGGGGCGAAACTCAATCATGACCCCGATGCATCGATGCGTAGTGAACGAAATCTCTCGATACCTTATTTATACCCCTGAGAAAGAGCATTGTAAACTTCGAGACTTGATAAAGCACACGACCCCGAATATGAATATCGGTTAAAAGCCCAAATTAATGTATATTTCCACATGAAATTCAGATTGCTTCACCCGAAAGTGACGCGAGTTGTGACCTTTGTAAAAAGCCGTTTTACATGGGTCACGGAACGGCGCAGGTGATAACTGCAGGAATTTCTAATGAATTTCAATTTTCGGGAATGCATGAACGAAATTAGAACAGGGGCTATTTTGCCATTTCGCATCCAAGCATTCCCGCATGCGTTCAAGCAATTCTCCGCTTTAATAGACGCAATTTTTGACTGCACCTTCGAACACACACGTCAGATTGTGCAAGTACGTGCCCCGTAGAAAATATCGCTTTAAAACCATACGAATGCGCAGTGGGTGACGGGTCCATTTCTTCACCGTAATGTTGTAGGTTGGAATGATATTCCCAAGAGCTAACCGACTCCGAGGTGCCGGTTGGGTAATAAAGAAAGACACGGCTTCAGCTCAGGAGGGCAGAGGCGTGTTCCCGTGCGGTGGGCGGGAGAGCGAAAGGGAAGTCATTTGGGGTCTCTGACCCTCCACCAAATCAAAAAGAACAGCACGCAGGAGAAAGGCCTCGACCACTCCGTACGTACTCGGCCAGCAGCGACGCCAAGACACACAGCGAGCGCAAGACGAGAGCCGCTTATGTGCACGCGTCCCTCCAAATTACGACCTTCGCAGCGATCCTCCCATAGAGGTCCCTCTATGAATCCTCCCACGGGACTCACGTCTATCGGCTTAAGAATCAGGAGAAAATGCATTCCTTCTAAGATAAACCCTAAAAAAAAATAACGAGAATCCATTTTCCTGGTGGCAGCACATATCAATGACTCGTAGCATGGCATTAAGAATGACAGAAAAACTTAACACATGTACTCAATAAAAACACAATTAAGTTCAACAGAATCAGGCTTCAATTGGTGGAAGTTAGACATATTTAAATAAATAAAACATCGTAGCACTTTTCCACAAGAATTTTTAATGTGTACAACGCGTTTCGGCTCACTGAGCCATCATCTGGTACAAGACCATATGTGCTCAGTGGCTCCGTGAGCCGAACGCGTTGTACGCATTAAAAATTCCTGTGGAAAAAAGCTACGATCTTTTATTTATTAAAAAAACACAATTGAATAAAATCAACTGATTTAGGCGTTACTTGGTGGAACGATGAAATGTTCATGGTGAAACAAAACCCAGTACTATTCCACAAACTTTTTATTATTAGCTTTCAACTAGTTTCGACGTTTATACCGTCATTATCAATACCAACAGAGGAATTACTATGAACACAATTGAAAGCTGCGCGATACATACGCCAAAAACTGCTTGGAGCGATCAGAAAACGTCACAAATCATTTAAACAAATATGGCAAAGGGCCGCTAGAGACTCGGGAGGCTACGGCCAAGGCTTGAGCAATTAAGAATAGAATCCATACAGAGCGGAGGGCCTAATTAAGTGTATCTAGCCGAAAGAAACGATAAATTAACGATCGGGAAAACACGAGACATTTTTGCCGAACGGATACGGAATGGGAATACGTTTTCCCCAGAACAACAGCTGACTTAAATTAATCCTAGATTCATCTCAACATCCGCAGCCTCTATTCTTTCTTATATGTAAACGGCTTGTGTGCTAACAACCTCTACTTCCACATGCTAATTAAATAGTGTAAAAAATAAAGAATGAGCGAATGCCTCACCGTAAACAAAGGCATGGCATTTACCACAATAGACCAAGTGAAGAGATAAAAACGAAAAGAGATTGCTGGCGACAATCGAAAAAGAAACATGGAGAAAGGACAGGTAATAAATTAAGAAACAATACGGGACATGGTGAGCATTTGTTTCTTCCACGAAATAAAAATGGCGGCCTCACACCTTTCCGGGGGTTCGCTGAGGACGAGTTAGATTAAGATTAGAACAATCCCACGGCATGTATTTTTTTCAGCTCCATCATTTTCCTGGCGGCAAGGAATTCCCTCCCGATCCCCAAGATAAGAGCGAGTCGTTTCTTTCCAAAAGTGTTCCCGGTTTCGTGCAGAGGAAGGGTCGCGGGTATAATTTGGAGGGGCCTCCTGATGGTTTTTAAAATGCATACAAATGTTGTCCGAACACGAGAGGGAGAAAGACACGAAGAACGGCTACCCTTACCAGGAGGTATTGCTACACATCGGATTAAAGAGGGCCAACTCGTCCTATGGTTAACAAAAGGTCTCCCAAGGCCTCCAAATACGTCCACCAACTGTAGAACTTCTTTCCATCGACGATCGGAGACAGTAAATGAATACTATTTCCCACCAAATAATATTGATCCAAAGAGTCAAATGTTCCCCATCGTAACGGTTCTATTCTAATAAGCTGAGGGCGACACTTGTTCACATGCAATCTATTTTGAAGCAACATTTCTTCAACACACAATGAGTAATTCCCTAAAAAGGTCAAAAGGAAAATCACCGACTATCCTTTGTTATCAATTTGAGAAAACAATATCTATCACCAAAGACCATATAAACGAGATTAGCACCCAAGAAAACCCAACTCCAGCCGAGTCACCGGAAACTTAAAAAGCATTGAACTCTCCCTCGTCTCCACGACCTGCAAATATTCACTGCCTCCCCTCATCATCCTGCGGAGGAAGATAGGCGATTGCCCAGACACCAACCACCCTCAGCATAATCGTCACCCCAACACACCACGATAAGTTTCGCCTCCGACCGAGCGACACGAACGGTGAAAAAATGGACACCGCTTCATGTGGTTCCACTTCAATAGGGTGGTTTCCTATTATTTTTTTATTGCCTAAATCGAAAGATTATTACTCCTGGAGTACGTATTTCACGATTTTAGATTTTTAAATGACAATATCTATTTTTCGCGAATAAATGAAAAGTGAAAATTTTCAAGCGCGCGAAAACGCGACGCGTAAGTATGAATGCCGGGAAATCTCTCCGTACGTCGTATTTCTGGTTCCCCTCCCGCCCGGTGAGGTGACCTTGAGGCGAGGCTTAGCGCTGATACGTCGCAGGCTGCTAGCGGGTAGCTGAGTACCCTGCTGGCTGGTAGCGCTTGGCTTAAATAAGGATTATTAATACCCTATCAAACGAGGAAAACTTTCCGACCTTAGACAGTTTTAATAGGTGATTATTAAGACATGTTTCCCTGAGCTCTGTACCTCATGCATGCATTGGTAATCTCAGACGATGTAAAAGTCCTATCTACTCGTATAGAAACTAGGTCCCTGTGACGTCACGTGGAGTGACATCGCATGGGCGCCACTCTGGCCCTTTTCAAATGAGGATAAAAATGGACCATTACCATTCGTCTAAACCGGCATTTCTAAAACGAAATAATTTGTATATTATGAATACACTAATGGTGGGTAACGAATCGCAATTATTGCCTTTTGCTTTCTTTGATGAAGGAAACTACCCTATTAGCCACGAAAATAGGTTACAGTTGGAGGGAGGAAGACCATTTCCACATCATGGCAAGACTTCGTCAACCGTCCCTTCATGATTGATATTGTGGTAAATTATAAAAATTAAATCTTTTTCTCCGTTGAAATATGGTGGAACCGTTCCACTATAAATTATAACACATTACTGAACACGTAAACTCACACGAAATACTTAAACGCTCCCTTAGAAGTGGAGACAGGATGAAGACGAAGGCGCAACACAGAGTTATCGGGAGCAGAGATTTGCTGACGACCTGCCTAACTAAACCCTGAATCACGCGGTCACTTTCTGTCCCCTTGGAGCGGTACTTCCACTTATTGATAAAAAAATTACCGTTTCTGGCGAATATCATTGTCTGCAATGGCATCACGGACGGAAAACCCATTCCCTATTCCACCTCTGGTGCTATCTCCTGATAGGCCAAACCTTGAGACATGATAACGACAAACGTCGAGTAGATGGGAAAAACGGGAAAGGAATACCTGGAATTATATTCATGGAACTGGTAAAGAAGGATGTGAAAGAGAAGAAATACGTTGGAGCGAAAAGATTAGCTGATGGGAGAATTTTGTGTGGAGAGCTGCGTCAAATTAATCTTAGGATTGTTGATCAGTGATGATGATGGAGCTATCGCTCTGATACTCGAAAATAACGACACGGCGTAACGCCCAGCAATTTCGGAGAGGCCCGCAATCCGAAGACGTCGCTGCGCTCACTTGGTCATCCCCTTGCACGCTCTGAAGACGGCCGCCATGGTTACAGCCTCACGCCTCAGCTCCGTTCGCGTTGCGTCATCACATTACTCTCGCTGCTGCCCACCTCGCCCGAGCACCTCCGGAAGGCCGACCTCACACGCAAGCAACGGCAAGAAAAGCAGCGGAAGGACGATGAGGGGATGGATGATGGACAACCGCCGCGACGACGCATGCCGAACACCCTTAACATGTCTTGGGAGGGTTAGGGTTCTTTCCACCGGGCCAACGTAGACGTGGCTGCTGATGTTTGCCAGGGTTGAATACGAAAACGCACTGGGTTTCCCAAAAGTCGGCAGTAATGTCCACAATGACACGGTGCGAAATCCGAGTAGCCTTCCAAGACGCTATACGCATTATCGCTCAATAGGTTACATTGTGAGCTGAGCGGTTAAAGTTTTATATTCAAAGTAAAAGCAAAATCGGCTGATTTTGAATAAAGAAATAATGATGTTGCAAGTGGTATTTAACGTAACGCGGGCCGGATATGACGAGCACAAATCAAAAATATTAGGCAATGGAAAGGAATCATTCTGAAAGAGATTTTGGTTAAGAGCAGTGAAGTGTAATCTTCCATAACTGGTAGTATTTGATTCTATCCATCAAATTTTCAAGTGATTTCACTGCTCGCGTTAACCAAAAGAGACGCTGGAGCGAAGCATTCTCATTGGTATACGAAAGCAAAGAGAAGTACTTTGCATGAGAGTAACCCCTCTCTTGGATACAGGTCAGAATTAACGGTACTTGATTATGCAAAAAACTAGACGTAACTCCCACATATTTGCGTGTATTTATATCTCATAAATAATTATCCATCGTGAAAATTCAAATCCGACACCATGGAAAGATGAAGGCAGCGGCCACTTGAGGGAAATCATAAATTTCCATTCGATTAGTCTCACCTGGGCAAAGAGAAGAACCTTACTTCTAACAATAAGCCGAGAGAGGGGAATCATCAGCGATATCCAAGAGCGTTATCATCGTCCTCAACATTTGCAGCCGGAAACACGGCGAGACGAATGAAATGGCCTCAAAAGCGAACACATTTCGCATTAAAATTATATTCTTCATCGCTAACACCAGCGTAAACGGCAGAAGCACATTCTTAGCTAACGAAAGAAGCGAAAACGCAAATCCTCTGTTATAATCATTCGTAGGCTATTTCTTGGAGTATATTTCTCACATTTTGTTCTCATTTCGATGAAAAATCATAAAGGCCAACGATATGAACCTTCATCGCTTAATGACTAAGGCCTTCACGCAGAGTTGTTAATGGCAAACTATAAAAGGGTTCAAATCTGGCCAAGCAGTGGTTACTTCCTACAATATGACATCCTTTTCTCTACCTTTAGTCAAAGAGTGATGGATAGTTTGAGAGGTAGAGCAGTCAGTCACTCGTGAGTGGCTACCGATGTGGACGACATAACAGTATTCCATGGCAGGTATTAACAAGAACGCTTTTTATACCCGACATAAACTATATTAACACCGCCAAATATCAGTAATTGCACACACAATTATGAAAAATGAGAAGAGAAGCCTTTTGAGAAGAAGGCGGGACAATTTATCAGGCCACACCATGGCAACCGAAGGAATAATAGTAACCACCGTTGAAGGAGGAAAGTGGAAGAACGGCAGAGAGAGAGGACACGCGAGATATTACATGGACTAAATGATGAAGGATGTAGAAGAAAAGAATGTTATACCTGTTAAAATCTCCATCCTGACAATGGAACGATACATTTTCGGAATTTTGGCCTTAAATGTTTTTTATTTCATTAAAATAAAATCGAATAAGAGACATATTCTCTATTAAATGGTCTGCTCACACATTATGAGGTCAAGAAGACAACTCATCGTTGTTACCATCGTCGAACCGGGTACAATTGACAGGTAAGTACAAAGGTCATCCAAATAAAATCATATTGCACGACGGCTCCACGCAGATGCATCGGAACTATTTTCCCTGTGGGAGAGGACATAAAAAAAAGGTTCCTAAGAGCAGGAGCCGAATTCCGTCCCTTTTCAGCAGATACGAGGGGGTAAGCACTGGACTTTCGGTAAAACTCAATTTGAAGGAGTAAAGGCCTGGTTATGTGATACGATAGCATGCACAATTCAATGAGGAAATGCATGGATGATGGAATGAACGCGAAAATGCACCGTGTAACCACCCAGCTAATGAGAATGCGAAAAATAGCACATGTTCTGTAATTCGTTCCATGCATTCATACCCACGCCGTTTAAGTCCCTAAATATCGTTCACGAATTCACAAATTACTAATTACCTCCGTATGTATTTGATAACTAAGCCTTACAACTGCGTGGATGAATCTACATCTACATAATACCCTGCGAGCCACCTCTAGGGTGTTTGGCAGGGGGTGATCAATCAACAGCATGCATTTGGACTCCCAAATGCACACCACATCGTCCAAAAAACGTCCTGTATAATAACAAACTATTCTACTAGGGTAGAGTAAGCAGCCATCAAAAACAAGAGAGATTTTATTTCTATCGATAAAAAGAACTTAATCCTCAATAATCTTCGCCAAGCATCTCAATTTGCCCTGTAAAGACCATGGGGAAATTTGGGGGGGGGGCGTCGATCCGTACTACCCCCACTTTCTCCATTCATAACCGAGGTAAATGGTATAATCCTAGTTCTGAAGGCCTGAGAAGGGGCTCAGACGTTGAAACACCCTTCAAAAATGTAGAAAGATGGTTTCGTCACAATTGAACCTCTAGAAATGCGCTTCTGTGAAATTTTCCCCGCCGTGTAATTGATCGTGCCCAGCACACATGGATATCATGAGTCAAAATCATCCCTCACTTTTGCCTATAACGACCATGGGGAAATTTTTGGGGGGCGTCGATCCGTACTACCCCTACTTCCTCCGTTCATACCTGGGGTAAACAGTATAATCCTAGTTCTGAGGGCCTGAGAAGGGGGTCTGACGGTTAAACTCCTTTCAAAAATATAGGAAGATGGTTTCGTCACAATTGAATCTCTAGAAATACACTTCTCCTGCACTGAAATATTTCATCTCCGTGTCATTGATCGTGCCCGGCCAACATGGATATCATGAGTCAAAATCATCCCAAACTTTCAAAGACGGGACTGCGAGCAGCTAAATATCCCGGCCACCTGAGCGCACGGATGAAACCGGAGGCAGTGGCGAGGCAATTCGGTTGGAGCGGCATCACCTCAGCGAAAGAGTCTCCGCACATCGCCAACGTGGCACAATTGGTTTCGCCAGAACAGTCGCCGCCGCGACTTCAATTCCTCCCGATGAGTGAGTGAGCGGCCTGAAGTTTTATTACTTATTTCTAAAGGACGGACGAGGAAACAAAGAGAAGAACGAAGAGGAAAGGATGGAAATAATACACCCAACCACAAGGAGTATGAGAGATAGCTCTTCCAGGAGAAATCCTCAAAGTTCAGCTCGCACGAAATTAACGCTCAAATGTATCGACGAATTTAACAATTTCTATTCAGGTACATTCAGAAGGTTCGAACTGATGAACTGAAAGCGGTCCAGCGGAGATTTCGTAGGTTGCACAAAACGGAATATGACGTAGTGTTACATTTATATCGACAACTGAAATAACTTCGGACTTAAAATGATAACTTCAGGTGAAAAACCAATACCTATGTGCAGAAACTAGAGAAGTTTCCGAACGCAGAATGCTACAATAGTTAAACTTGTGTACTGGAAAATACTGGTCTTTTAATTCGTGCGACAAAATTTCATGCATCCATACCCGCGCCAACTATATCGTTCATGAATTCACGAATTACTCTTACGCGTTAATGCATTGGATGACTTGGGTCTCATGACTGCGTGGCTGAATACAGTAAGCACTCGTAAAAGCGAGTGAGATTTTATTCGCATAAAAGAAAACGACATATTCCTCCACAATCTTCGATGAGATGCACATTTTTGCCTGAAATGGCCACGGAAATGGGATTTCGCAACGGACAGTTTGTGGAGGTGGTGGGGGCACTCTCCGTGCGAAAAGTTTTCCTTCTCACCTGTTGTTCCTCGCTGTGATTCCTGCGCTCCGACGGCGGCGAAGATCGCGAACAGCAGAAGAGCGGGCGCCGCCATCTCGACCATCCAGCATCGAACGCACCCACGAACACCGCTACGTCCTCCGCACCTCCTCATCACCATCCGTGGGCTGCCGCTCCTCTTGTCGGACGATAGGCCATCATCCTCCATGGAACACCTTCCACCGCCTTCCTCCACGACCATGACGTCGGCAAAGTCACAAACACAATCGCGGAGCGCGCAATATATTCCTCGAAATAAAAGAGTAAACCCACTTCTCTCTTCTCCCAGGAAAGATAAAAAAGAACCCACCTCTCAACACCACCCCTACCTCGCGGTTCACAAAATTTCCCTTCGACGGATAATGAATGATGTTCCTCTTTCCCTTCAGTGTCTTAAATTGTTAAAAATCGTGATTTCTTCTAAGTCGCAAAGTCGTTATCCCCGCCCGACATTCTCCGGGTAAGTGAAAACACGCAATGCGATGGTTTTTCTCCGACTTCCTTCCTCCTCACCTCACCTAGCTCACTCTTTGTGACGCAAATGCCTTCCAGGCGCCACAGAACACCTGTGCTGGAGCTGGAGAGGGTTTTCGATATTCCCTCGGTCCTCTTGACTCCAGAACCCGAAAACAAATTCACAAAAGCACACGCGCACAGTCGGAGAAAAAAAAACAAATCTATCCAAGCAAGTTTCTTCTGTGCAGAGTTGCGAAAAGGTGAGGAAGACTCAGCGACTTACGTCGATGGATTAAAAATGCAAATGAAATTGGTTACGTGCATAAAAAAACAAAACTGTTATCTTCGTCGCTTCCAGGATCGTTGTCACAAGTTAATTCCGCGTATTTAAGTTAAAACAAAAAGCCGGCGAACCACCAGGGAACGGGAAAAAGGATCACTCGACCGAGAACGGATGTTACACGTGGACAAATTCCTACCGCACCGCACGTAGAAAAAAAAAAACTCGGCAGGTATTCTCCTCCTTCCGACCACCTGTACCGACTTCACCCTTCGTCAGCCGTCCGTCCGTTACGCAGAGCAGATATCCATCCACAGACGCTTCGCCGTTGCTCTCGGAAGACACCGTGGGAATGATGACGATAAAACTTGAGAAAGAACACAAAATCCCCTCGGAAAAGAAAGTCGACGAATGAGAGGCTCCTCTTCTTCCTTCACGTGCGGTTTCTCATGCGTCCTCACGAAGAATCGCGACGGGAGAAATGAAATTCGCGGCACTAGCACGAAGGGGAGTCGTTTGGGGGCGAACAATAAAATGCGTTCCTCAGGGCAAGTTGGCGCTATGAACGCGGGACAGAGCGCGTATTATATTGTACAAAAAACCTCCTCGCGGTCCCGAAAGCAAGAACGCACCGATCCGGAGCTCAACGGACGGTCCGAATCCCAACACGACCGGAGGCGGACTGACTGAAGGTGGAATCCTGAGAGTCGAGTTACTTCCCCTCTCCCGCAACCTCCCTCTCCTCCTCCGCCCCTCTCTCTCGCTGCCCCCACAAAGCAGGCGCACCAAATCACACCCCCTTCAACGAGTTCCCCTCCCACCACACGAGGGAGGCCGCAACCACCGCTGTCGTTCGTGAACGAATTACTAAAAATGAACGATTCAATGAACCGAATGAGTTATATGAGAGATCATTGCGTTACGTCGAAGAGAACCGGGAACAAAAATTTTCCACGCGACGCTTTCATACCGTGAAAGCTCCCACCAGGGTGCGTGGCACGGGACGATTCCACAACAGGCGTTCAGCACGCATCCTAGCCTCAATCAGACACGCGTTCGCTTGCAAGACTCGCAGGACACCGAGATGCCGTTAAGGCCGTTTTACACGGGGCACGTCATTGCGCAGGTTAGCGCTGCATTCATTTCTTCATCTTGCACGCATTAATAATTGCGCAGACGAATGCGTTGCCGCTTTACACCGTAATCGCATTCAAGCACTCATTCACGCATGTATATTTTGCCAGTATGCGTAATATATCTAAAGGCCGTTTAACACGGGGCATGGAATTGCGCAGATTAGAGCTGCATTAATTTCTAAAATGGCATGGAACTGCGCGAATGCATGAACGAAATCAGAACAGGGGCTACTTTGTCATCTCTCGTCCGCGCATTCTCGCATGTTCTACCAATTCACCGCTTTACACGATGCAATTTTGACTGCGCCTTCGTACACGCGTCAGATTGTGCAAGTACGTGCCCCGTGTAAAACGGCCAAAAACATCGCGGTGTGCATGTGGGAATCAAATTGCATGCTGCATGTTGGTAATTGGTCACCCTCTGCCAAACACCCAAGAGGTGGCTCGCAGGGTAATATGTACATTCACGAAATTTCGTCGTCTTTTGAGTGCGCTCGTAGCGAGATAATTTTTAAAATAAAGAACAAACGAAATTCACTGCGCAATGTTATTGACATCATAGAGTTGCTAATGCAATAGAACTATAAACTCTAAGGTTGACATTCTGTTCTGCTTCGTGTAAATATACTGACACAAATGCGAGTATCCTGAAACTTAAGCAGACGAAACTATGCGTACAATTAATGAGGTAAAACAGTGAAGAGTGAGACGAAGACCCACGCTCAGTTTAGATTGCTTTTGCCACTACTTAGAATTTATACTTTTCCGCGACGCGCACTATTCGGAATAATATGGAAATCGTAATCGAAAATTATCAATTTTTCATGTCTTTCAAATTCATGGAATCCTCTAGAATATTGTGACGTACATGTGCATGGTGAATCTCTTATCTCTCGGAAATATAATGGAGCGTACTCGAGATGAATCAAAGAATCATTCACTCATTAAACCGGTATGGTAGAACAAAAATGTTTGTGCGTCGCAAACCTTACTATAGTTCAATACTTGATGTAACACTTATACATCAATGCGCGAAAAACGTTATCATAATTATATTTCCCGGCGTTTACTTATCTACCACCGGAAAATGGCAAGACATTATTCAAGACACCATCGGCAAATCACTCAAAGTTATTATAATTATACTCTGTTCATTTTATCTCTGCGGGTGAGTTGGTTTGGCTAAAGCAACTGGAGATGAGGGGAGGGAAAGTTTCTCGACGTGTGACTTTGTCTTTGCCAATCAGCAAACAGTAGGCGTGGCCTCAGTGAGTCGCTCTCAGACCTTCGCCGAGAGAAAATCGTAAATCTGCTCGTGGAGCAGTTTTGCCAAACATCACGCATTCTCCTTGTATGTGACTATAGTCCATTCACTTAATGTCTGCGGGTGAGCTTTCGTGAGAGCCCGGACACTCTCGGATGGCTTCGCTGGTAGGGGAGGGGTAGTACCGAGAGAGAGAGGAGGAGCGAACATAACGTTGCCAAATGTACACAGTCGCCCTACTTTGTCACTGAAAACGTGTGAGTCATAGGTGGCCACAGGTATTTTGGGCCCGGCGCCGAGACAACGTACTACGGGGGAAAAAAGTATCCTAACAGAGTTTGTGCCGCCACCATCGCTTCGCAGGAAAATGGGTATATAATCCTTGGAATGAGACGAGGGAAATTCAAATACGGTCTTTTTTCAGCCACCAAGGTCGTGTCGGTGAATTTGCCTGCCTCGAACCGAGGCTTGAACGTAATTCGTACTACTTTCTAGAATGTTGGCGCATTCGATATCCCTAGGAATTGTGCCTTCTTTTTACCTGCCTTCTCTCTGTGACCCTCCTTTCCGTTCCTTCTTCGCACTTACTCTGGCGCTCGTAATAAAATCACTTAATGCCCATCTCCACTTCCTCATTTTCTCGTCTTTGAAAATTCATGGGATAAATATTCTCCAGACGTAATCTGAAAGGCAGCAATGGTGACGAGTGATTTTGAGCATCAGGAATTACTATAGATACACTGGGGAACAAAAAAAAACTTTTTTTTCTGTCTTGGAGATGTTGTTGGGTGATCCAATAGGTGCTTTTCGCCCTGATTCCAAATCTGGGCTCAGATGCTTTCTATCACGTCTAGTTTTTTTAGGACAACCAAATTAAATATGGGTTCAAGGATATTTAAGTAAATAAATCGTGATTTAAAAAATGTGAAACAATAGGTACTTTCATAGGATTTTCTCGTATATGTATTTAGCATCTTGTAGGTCCCTATTCAGTGTCCATCAGTAATCTGCTAAGATGCTGCTGAAATTCATTCAACGCGTAGTGCATCTCTTGCGGGCTAATACGTATGTTTACCTGCATCCTACCTAGTGGAACGCCTCTATTTATTGCGACTGATGGGAATCAATGGAATTATAGGAGTGGAGAATTCTGTGTAGAGTATTTATGGCAACTACTCTGGCACTCGTTCTAAAATTCACTTAAAGCCCATCTCCACTTCCTCATTTTCTCGTCTCTGAAAATTGACGGTATGAATATTCGCCAGACGTAATCTGCAAGACAGCAATGTCTAGGAGCGATTGTGAGCATCAGGAATTACCCTAATACCTAAACAATCATCGCTTTAAAAGGTTTTATTTCGACAATAGGGTAGTTTCCTTCATCAAAGAAAACAAAAGGTATTGATGGCGATTCGTTACCCACCATTAGTGTATTCATAATACACAAATTATTTGGTTTTTGAAATACCGGTTTAGACGAATGGCAAGGGTCAAATTTTATCCTCATTTGAAAAAGGCCAGATTGGCGCCCATGCGATTCCACTCCACGTGACGTCACAGGGACCTAGTTTCTACACGAGAGGATAGGAGTTATGCATCGTCAGAGGCTACCAATGCATGCATGAGGCACAGAGCTCAGGGAAACATGTCTTAATAATCATCTATTAAAACTGGCTAAGGTCGGAAAGTTTTCTTCGCTTGATAAGGTATTAATAAACCTTTTTTAAGCCATGCGCTACCAGACAGGAAGGTACTCAGCTACCCGTTAGCATCCTGCGTCCTATCAGCGGTCAGAGCCTCGATCAAGGTCACCTACCAGGCGGGAGGGGGAACCAGAAATGCGTCGCACGGAATTTTTCCCTTCATTCCTACTTACGCGTCGCGTTTTCGCGCGCTTGAAATTTTTCACTTTTCATTTGATCGCGAAAAATAGATATCGTCATTTAAAAATCTAAAAGCGTGAAATACGTACTCCAGGAGTAATAATCTTTCGATTTAGGCAATAAAAAAATAATAGGAAACCACCCTATTGCGACTGAAAATATTTGCTCAATGCATGTGCGTATGGTTGCTACAGATTTAAATGACGAAACACAGTTTTGAGAGGTAAATTCCATAAATCGTAAAAATATTAACATTTTATGCAGTTTGATAGACTTATTTTTCAATTAATTTGAAAACCAAATTTGTGAAGTTAAAACAATTCATAATGTTTATTGCTATCAAATTACTTTTGACAATATTTAAGGGTAAAAAAGAAATATCTAGATTAACGTGGACAAAAAAAAATCAAGGCACGAAAGACATACTGCAATGAATTTACACTTCACTTTGGACAGTATCTCTTCTTTTATTAAATACGAAATCTTAGCAGCACTTCGATGCATTATGTACCAGCATCAACATCTCGGGTAGTATACCTAGGTCTCCCTCTTCTCCGATTTTTAATGCCTCATTACCCTCCCTGTTTCGTCTCTGGCAGTAGAACACAGTACTTCTATTTTTATTCATCCATCGATTATGTTTCCGCAACTGTTAAGCCTGCCCCCAAGAAGCCGACTACTTTTTCCCCTGCTGACAAAGAGATCTCAAATCAAGATAGGAGAATACCCTCCTTGATTCAAAGAAAAACGCGTTCTGGCCAAGTGCTCGTCAGTCCTTCTAGAAAAGCTAAAAACTTCTTCAAAGTCAACTGCATTCAAATGCTTGGCCCATCTAATCTGCGAGTTGACTGTCTTGTTTATCCCAAGGGAAAGCTTGCTATGACCCGAAGTGATTATTGTCGTTTCGTTGAGATATGCGAAGGAAAATTCAGAGGAGCGTTCCCAATGTGCGCTCATGATGCCGTCGAATGCGTCTCTATTCTACGCAGTTCATCGCGAGTCATGCTCTGGGTTGCGGGAGACTCAGTAGTCGGTCGCGTATTTGGACGACGAAGAAAGGAAATGCTTTGCCTGGTTTGAATTTCCCTCACTGACCAAAGAATAGCAACCCACTGGAAAGGAAACCCACAATCCCGCGGAGCGATAGTGGCGGCACAAACTTTGTTGGGATACTTTTTTCCCCAATAGTACCTACTCATTTGGAAGACATTGGGGATAATCCTATCACAGAGGCCCATGACATTGTCAGCTACCGTGCTGAATGAGGCACCGTTGGTGGAAGGCATACTTCTTGTTAGTCACATTCAAGGAGAATGCGTGTGGTTTGGCAACACTGCTCCACGAGCAGATTCACGATGTTCACTCGGCGGAGGTCTGAGAGTGACTGACTGACGCCACGCCTACTGTTTGCTGATTGGCAAAAGCAAAGTCACATGTCGAGAAACATTCCCTCCCCTCATCTCCACTTGCTTTGGCCACACCAGCTCACCCGCAGAGTGAATGGAGTATAGATATGTACATCTGTACGGCTATGTACATTTGGCAACGTTGTGTTCGCTCCTCCTCTCTCTCTCGGTACTACCCCTCCCCTACCAGCGAAGCCATCCGAGAGTGTCCGGGCTCTCACGAAAGCTCACCCGCTGAAATAAAGTGAATAGACTATAATAGTAGCGGGCGTAACTTGGTGGAAATCCGTAATCGTAGGAATAGAAGCAATAATAACTTTGCTATTTCCACATGGTAATTTATTGAGACCGACCGTGGTTTCGTTACAGCCTACGCTGAATAAATTACCATGTGGAAATATCCAAGTTATTATTGCTCCTATTCCCACTCAACGTTAGCCAACCAAATATTTCAAATAAGTACTTAGACATATATTCTCAGAGAACGTGCCATTTTCACATCCGATAATTATTTATAAGTACAAATTAGGGGCATTTTTGCTCAGTTCACGAGAATATTCTGAATAATCCTCATAATACTTCTGGTTACCACTGCGACCTCTATCGGAAAAAATTGTTGAAATTGCGAGAATGCGAGCTCGGAATTAGGGCAGGGGCTATTGTTGTCGTCACGCATACACGCATTCTCGCATGCGTCCTAGCAATTCACCGCTTCACACGACGCAATAATGACTGCGCCTTCGTACGTCCGTAAGATTGCATAATGACGTGCCCTGTGTAAAACAGCCGTAAGATCAGAGAGACAGAGTCACTCTAGAATCACGCGGCGCACGAACTGAGATTCAGGAAATGGAGAGATTCACTCACTCGCACACCAAAAACGGAATATCATCGAAACATTAAAAAAAAAAAAACCTGAAGGCATAAAATCGCTATGAATATTTTATTGGAAAGAAAAAAACATCTCTTCAAAAAGCAGAGTAATTAGTTATAATAATACATTATCTGATGGAGAAAAATATTATATACAGAAGTTCAGGAAGCGTACTGGGTACGCATGACGGCGTTGAGAGGATAAAGACCTTGGCCGCAAATCGAGGGATCTGGGTTCAAATCCCGATCAGGGTGAATGATTTTTCTTCTCATAAATTTCGTAAAAACCTGCAAATAAAGTTTTCCTAGAGGTTTCTGGTCCCTTTTAGAACGGACTGCATGCTGCTGAAATAAGATTTCCCTCCGCTAACTGGTGTTTCTGGAGAAAATATGATGAATGGAGTTAGAATGAGTGGCTAATGCCGGTCAGATGATCCAGTATGGACTTTTGATTAAATGGACTTTTGGATAGCAAAATATTCAAAGGAAAGTCAATTGCAGTCATCCTTTTTAATTGTAACATCCTCAACACAATGCAGCGACATTATGCTAAATATCCTCACTAACCTCGGAAGATATATCATGCAGGAAGAGGTACAGCGTTATTTCAAATGTCATCTGTCTTTCTGCCGAGGTAATATGCTCTGCGCAATTCGAAATGGGCTAACATTTTCCCCTAGCAAGCAAACTATAAGATGGATTGCAAGTGCCGCTGAGCGATACTTTACACATATGCGAGTATAATCCAAGATACTTTCGTCGTAAGAGTAAGCACTGAAAATTCCCACTTTAGAAAATAGTTCTTTTTTTGCCGGATAAATTTTCCAAGGTTAAGGTCGCAGGAAACAAGGAAAAATAGTCAGCCATTAACACTCCCTAACATGGCTCAGAAGTCACGCTCACCCATTCAGAAATTGATGTTTCGACAAAAATTATTTTTTTACAGTTAGGTAATTTTTCAAAAAGTTATTATTGTATTATTTTTCAAATTAAATACTAAATGAAACGTAAAAGTTACTTCGTCTTAACAGAAGGGCATAGTTTTAGGGATAAAGCTATACGAAATACCAATCAAGGACATATATCTGTATTTCGAGACTTTCTAGAGCCTCGTGGAAGTGGTATCGTCTCGTCTCGTAAAAAAGTGGTCTCGTCTCGAATTCTATCCAACGGTCTCGAGTCTCGCGGCAACACTACTTATAGTAAACAGAAGAAAAAGAATTCGGAACCCAAGTGGTATAATGGTGATGTCCGTAAATGTCTGAAGAGGCAAAGAACCATCCATTCAAAAATGAAAAACGCCAGTGAGGATGTCCCCGAAGAAGAACAAAAGAAATTATCAACTGTTAATAAGAGAGCGAAATCAACAAAAAAACTGCAAAAAAGAAGTGCGTTAATTGAATTTAAGACTAAAATATTTGGTGAAAGTTTAGAAGAAAATCCGAACGCATTTTGGACCTGCGTGAGGGAGGGTCAAGGAAATAAATATACGGTAAAGTCGCTAAAAAACGGCAATGAAGTAAAATCGAATATCCTTAACTCCTTCCGAAGCGTATTCACTACTAGTATGTAAACAGGGACATACACAACAAGTCCAACAGAATTGCGCACAAGAGAGTTCTCAATACTTTCATAGATTGGTGTAGTACTTGGCAATAAGATTTAAATCTTAACAAATGAGTAGCCACAAATGCTTGTAAATAGAAAGACTTCCAAAACGAAAGATATTCAACTAATCAAGCAAAGTTATTAAAATTAGAGTCAGATACGTATTTAGGAGTAACTATACCCACGACTTATCCTGAGGAAAGCACATTCAGGAAATATGCAGGCAGGAAAATCGTCAATTAGAATTTATTAAACAAATTTTGGGAGATGCGATGACAAAGTAAAAGAGCGACGTTATTATTCTCTCGTTAAGGCCTGGTTACACGGTACGTTAACATGTACAAGTTAATGTACGCTTGCGTGAACGATTTTGGTGGACCGGAACGGAACATGTACGAATAGATGAACCGAATCAGAACACGTTCTATTTTCCGTTCTTGAATTCGCACAAGTTGGGTGGTTTCGCGGCGCATTTTCGTGTTCATTTACGCGTTCATTCATTAAACATTATCCCCTACGTGTTAATGCATCGTGTAACCAGGCCTTTAGACCCCATTTGGAGAACGCCCACTTGCATGGGACCCGCCTGAAAAATGTATGGTTTAGGATATAGATAGAATACAATTAAATAGTTAATTTGAGGCCTGACTTGGTGGAATTGCTTCATTTGGAATCAAAAAACTTGTAGATTTCACATAAGTACGAAATCTACAAGGTTTTTTGATTCAACATAGAATACAACGGCAATCAGCAAGATTTGATAAAGATTCCTTTGATAATTCTAGTGATGTAACAGATCTAATCGGGAATTGAGAGCGAGAAAGCCTAACCGATCGAAGGGAAATATTTCGATTAAAGCATTTGCAGAAATGTTAGGTATTTGCTTTGTACTTCTTAAATTACGGAAATTTCAAATATTGAAACTTTTTACAATAGATACATGTAATACTTCGTACCTAAATATACATCATTCCACGACCCTAAATATGAAATTTACCCATTCGTCCAATGACGTGGTTTAGTTTCAACAAAGAAAAAATAAGGATTAATTCCTTGAATCCACAATCGTGCTGCCATGGGTTACCACCGCGTTGTTTGATATCTGATACCGACAGTGTCGCCGGCAACCTTTCAAACATTCGCTTCTCCCCGCAAGCACCTTCGCAAGAAACCATGTCGAGTTAATCTTCCATAAAGAACGATTCGAAGGACCGAATCATTATAAGGTACCCGATCGCAAGAACCGAATCATCAAAACGAACCGAAATACCTCTCCCCTTCCGCAAGGTGGTTGCACCCTCCCCTCCATTCCCCCTCCTTCACCCCTTCTCTCCCTCCCCTACTTCGTCCCCGACTCCTTCGGAATCTCCGCCACCGCGACAACACAAGGCGTGCGTGCACTAGCCGCTAAAGCATTCGCTGCGTCCCCTTCACTGACGATCATCTCATCTCACCAGGGCCCTGGGAAAGTGAACGAGGAAAGACCAGACAACTGACCTCACTCGCAGCACAAAGCGCGCGTCTAATTCATCCCATACGCTTACAATAGGGACAGAATCGCAGGGAAACGCATGGCCCACTGTCATCGGCATGCGCGGACTGATATGACGCAGCTCTCCATTAATTTTTCCCATCTGCTAATATTTTAGATCTTGCATTGGTCTTTTGTTTCAAATCCTCAATCACCTGCGATGTAGTTCACCGGAGGCCGACCTGTGCCCTTCTTCCCATCCACCTCTCCTTCAGCGATTTCTCTGATTAGATCCTTATGTATCGTGATGTGCATTGGGATGCCGACTTACAAGAAATATAGGGGGGCCCGAACCGGGGATCTTTCCCCGGGAAATCTTATAAGTAGTGAGTTTTAAGTTTTATAAGCATTTTAGAAGAGTCATATAATCAATATTAGAACCCTGATAACTCGATATCTGGACACTCCGGGGATAATCGACAAGCCTGACACATTTTTCCTCACACCCATAACGAATTTTCGAGGGGGCTCGGGTCCCTTCAGGCTCCATGGAGTCGGCGCCACTGGTGATGTGACTGATTAAGTGGTCCCATATTCTGCCGAAGGCATTCAAAATACTTCTATTCTGCTAAATACATCCAAATTATTTACGCAATATGTCCATTTATTCTTCATCAGTCTTCTATAAAACCACATTTAGAGATATACAAGAATTGCCATGAGAAAAAAATTCCCCTGGATCGGGAAACGACCCAAGGACCTGTAGCTTTCCGGGCCACTGCGCAGACCATTACGCTATCCAGGTTCTTTATCTCCCATGGCAATTATACCGAGGCTCATGGTACTGGTGTTGCCATGGGAATTAAAGAACCTGGATATCGTAGTGATCTGCGCAGTGGCCCGGAAAGCCAAATGTCCGTGGTTCGATTCCCGGTGCAGGGAATTTTTTCTCATAGCAATTCTTATATATTTCACCGCCGTTCACGCGGCAGAATTTGAAATATTACACATCCCACACTTAGAAAGTTACAACCTTGATTTCTACACTTCCGTGGACTACGAAGCATCGTCCATGGCTCACGGCCATATATTTTAAGTCATAGGCCACGTCAAATCAACGCAAAAAAAAACATATTCAACCCGATTTTACCTGAATCCTCTCATCCTAGATTTGTCGCGTTATTTTGCTCACGTGAGTAATGAGTACGACTTTAAAGAGTTTTGCAAATTTTAATGACAAAGTTAAAGGATCCTTAGGTTGGAAATTTTCATGAAATCGGGTGTTTCAACCTACCTATTAATGAAGGAAAATGTTCCCAAGTATTATATTGCAGCAGAATTTACTCATAAACTGTCGAAATTAAAATTTTAGAGCTTTGAATGGCAATATAAGGTGGCATGTTTTTATTATACCTTCGGGCCTAAGACCATCGACTTAAAAATTTTATCTTGAACATATCAAAACATGCCCCCCTTTCAACTTAAAAAACAACAATTTTCATCCCCGCAGAGAATCGCTATTTTCTATTTAAAAAATATTATTGGGACAATTGGTTGCACGAGGCTCAAAATAAATCACAATTAATGACCCTCACCACCAGAAATCCATGAGCTACGACATTGCTTACGGCCGTCTTCAGTGAAGTGTGCCGAAAGATGAGAGTTTTACAAAAGAATGAAACTGAAAAGAATCGACGATGCAAAATATCATGTATATATTTCTGCAAGGAGTAGATGAAATTGTCAGTGGTAAGAAAACTAGCCGATCTCCCACGGGTAAGTAAGAGCCAATAATCGAGGAGGATATAATAACGAAAAGAAACGCACTGGAAAAACATGAATTCCGAACAAGGCAAGAGGAGAAATAAGTTATAATAATTAACTGCGATATCGATAATAATTAACTGCGGCGATTCACCAAAATACGTAAAAAGACAACGGCGTGAGGGTGGTGAGAGGAAATCTTATGGAAGTTGAGGGGACGATTTGAGAGTGCGCTGTTGACAAAGAGAACCATCGGGAATATTACCTTAAATTAAAAAATTAGGAGAAATGATAGTAAGGAAGGAAAAGGTATCGGGAAAAATATATCCTAAAAGATATTTTGGCATGAGTAAATGCTCTTTCAACATCATGTCTGATAAGGAATAATTATCAGCAATAAATATAGGGGCTGGGGGCTCAAAGACCCCCAAAATTTATATCTCTCTATATAAACCCCCCGGAATATTTTTATCTGGCTTCTGGTGCATTTGATGGTAGAATGAAGCGAAGGAGGACAGACACTGAGAAAAGAAAAAGCAGGCGTGAACAAAGCTGAGGAAATACGGGAATCACGACTAAACAGTTTTACTTTACTATCAAAATTTACGAAACACGTAATAAAAATAATTCATAATTTACTACTATTAGGGGGAGGAACTGCTGCCAAAGGATTTCCTAGAAAAGTTCTCATACTGATCCAGAAAATGTGATCTATGGCTAGGCAGAATGGAGGATAATTATGGGACGAAATTTGAATCCTGAATAGCTGATTAGGAACCTAAATTACTAACGATGTTTAGGTCGAAAAGGCACTATTTTTAAACTACAGAAACTTCGCACCAAGCGCTCCGATTGGCCGCGAGTTTGCCCTGTCCCCGGATGCTCTAAACAACTCATTACTTAGAATGCTTTACATGTCGGAGGTGCTATGGACAAAGGGACAGGCAAATACAGGCAAAGCACATCGAAGTAATGAGTTGGTCCAGAGGCTTTTCATCGGGAAAATATAATTCTTTATTGCAAAGGGAGGCGTTCATGAACAGGAAGGAGCTCCTGAGAGGATCGTAATGTAAGAGTTTAAAGAAACGGTTAGTGAAGAGTTTGATTTGGAGTGTCGCTCTCTACGGTGCGGAAACGTGGACATTGAGGAAAGAAGACGAAAGAAGATTGGAGGCATTCGAGATGTGGGTATGGAGAAGAATGGAGAAGGTGAAATGGACGGAGAGGAAAAGGAACGACGAAGTGCTGGACATGGTTGGCGAGGAGAGGCGGCTTTTAGATGAGATACGGAAGAGACAGAAGGTATGGATGGAGGGAATACTTAGCGGGGAGGGGATATTGAAATTGGTGCTAGAGGGTAGAATGGTGGGGAAACGAGGGAGGGGAAGGAAAAGAAAAGGATTTTTTTTAGATAGATTGAAAGGGAGTAGGCCTTGCAGTGAATTGAAGAAGGCAGTGCTGGAAGGAAAGGGTGGCTCCCAGATCACATCTTTAGTAATCCATGGAAACCTACCTTAATCGATAGAATACTGTAATAATAATAAAACAGGGAGTTGATAATCCGTGATTGAGAGTTCGAGGAAAGGAAAGTAAATGACACTGCTGGCAGTCATAAATACGTCATAGAAGATCTCTGTGCATTCGATGAATTTCAGGAAGGAATGAGCGAACACCAAAGACATTTGAAAAAAATATATATTACATTATCTTCGAAGAGGGAACCGTTGGAAGGAATGGGAGGCTCCCAGAATGTTTCTTAAGTACTCCATGGAAACCTACCTTAATCGGTAGAATACTATGAGTAAGTATTGTAGTGGTCTCTTATGGCGACCGCCCACGATGAATACGCTTTTTTTAACACGATCAATATGAGATTATAACGGCAGCGCTAGAACTCACAAATAGATTAGATGACTTTGTAGAGTAGCCTACTAACTTATGTATGCTTAAATGCATGTTTCCGAATTTTATTACCATTTCTAACAGCATGTGGTAGTATAATTTTTAAGTATGCGTAACGTTTTTGGACTATGTGGTGTGCATGTGGGAATCCAATTGCATGCTGCATGCTGGTGATTGATCACGCCCTGCCAAACACCCTAGAGGTGGCTCGCAGGGTATTATGTAGATGTAGGCCACCAGCCCTGGGACACCATAAACCAAAGCAAATCACAGCTGCGTAGTGCTGAAGGATATGCATACATTATATGAGTGGCGGATACAGAAAAAAACTAAAGGGGGGGCGCAGATGATATCTTGAGCTACCTTTACTTTTATCGTAATAAAAAATAATTAAGTCACATGTAATGTTTAAGGAAATTATATTTAAACAGATAACAAACATGTATAAGACATCGCCATCTTACGATATCAAAATGTTACAACTGTGGTTCTGCAATGCCCGCAAGGAGGGGGAGAGGCGCCCCCCATAAGTGTCCGCCTCTGCATTACATGGATACAAATGATGATTTGTATCTAACTTCTCGTATCAGTATATTTTTAGCGTAATCGAGAGAATCATTTCCTCTACAGAAGTTTGGAGGAATCAGTTTGCAGTTGCGAGATGGAGGATACTAATATGTTTCGACGAAGAGCATCATTTTGATGTAACACGTTACGTTATGTTATACATCATTAATAATGATCAATTAATCATTAACGATCGACATAATTAATAATAGTTAATAATTAGTAACCATCGATTTGATGAAGCTGGAAGTCTGAGTGATTGATGACCGCCTTATTTTCCCTCAAAGACCCATGAGTAATCACTTTGAACGAATCGTTCGAACGAACGACTCATCACTAATTTATATGAAGGTTGTTATAAGAAGGCCTTCGGTAAACCTTGGAAAACTTTCTTTAAACGTTTCCAGGAAAGGTAAATGTGCATTTTTCTCTATTTCCACGGCGAAGCGTAAGTTGGGATGACGGCTATTCATGCGCTCCTGGATAGATAGAAATGATCCGATTCCATGGGGCCACATTTCGAAGTAAAATGCAAACATCTGCTTAACGGAAAAAAAGCACTTAGGACGATGCGTCGAGTTAAGCACTTCTTTGAATTCCTCCATGGAAAAGTACCATATTGAAGGTTGCACTCTTTTTTAATTCAAATTCGAATGAATTTTTTTATTATTTTCTTAAGACCGGCATCGGCTGAAGTCAATTGATGTACTGGGGCAACCTATTACTTACGCTAAAGAGTCGCCAGAAATTAGGAATGAAATGTGAGTGCAATAGGGTAGTTACCTTCATCAAAGAAAACGAAAGGCATTGATTACGATTCGTTACCCACCGTTAGTTTATTCATAATATACAAATTATTTGGTATTAGAATTACCGGTTTAGACGAATGGCAATGGTCTATTTTTATCCTCATTTGAAAAAGTCCTGATTGGCGCCCATGCGATGCCATTCCACGTGACGTCACAGGGACCTAGTTTCTATACGAGAAGACATGAGGCACAGAGCTCAGGGAACCATGTCTTAATAATCGCCTATTAAATCTGGCTAAGGTCGGAAAGTTTCCTTCGTTTGATAAGGTATTAATAATCCTTATTTAAGCCAAGCGCTACCTGCTAGCATCCTGCGTCGTATCAGCGCTCAAAGCCTCGCCCCAAGGTCACCTCACTTGCGGCAGCGGGAACCAGAACGACGTCACACGGAGTTTTCCCAGCATTCACACTTAGCCGTCGCGTTTTCGCGCGCTGGAAATTTTTCACTTTTCATTTAATCGCGAAAAATAGATATCGTCATTCAAAAATCTAAAAGCGTGAAATACGTACTCCAGGAGTAATAATCTTTCGATTTAGGCAATAAAAAAATAATAGGATAAATAACCCTATTCGAAAAAAACTTATTTCTCCATAAGAGCCCATGTAAAAGTTGTTCCAATTTGACCGTCAAATGTCTCGTAAACGGCGAATATCTCCTTTTCTTAGGATTATTGAAAGCACATTTTTTAAGAATATGAGACCAAAGTTTATCACGTTATGGCTGCTGATTTCCTTTACGTTCTAAAGCGTAGTCGGCCACAATGACTAGCGAAGTACGTCATTACCGCATCGTTTACGAGAAAACTATTACAGGCATTATCGCTGATTGTTCTTCCACTTAATGGAAATTCACTGTTATTTACACATTTTATTCTAACTGTCCAGAAGATATAAGATGATAAGTCTGTGGCCTACAATATAGGCCTGGGTTGCCATATTACCGACTCCTTCACTGCACGGATGCTTCACCTTGAAGAAAATGAATGTTTCACCTTGAAAGTTTGTTTCGGGTAAAAGGTTTTTAATATTTATTTCCATCTTCTACCGCTTCGAAAATTCTCCCTGAGAGCACAAAGTTAGCATTATACCTAATTTAAATCAAATGTAGACTTCTATATCTGGTATACGTACAGCAAACCTAATGGTTTCCCATATACCAAATGTAGACGTCTACATTAGGTCTGCACTCGGTCTACACAAGGGGCAAATTTTGCTCATTTTTGGTCTACTGGTAACGTATAATTTTGGTCTACGGTTACACCAAATGTAGGCATAAAATATTTTTTTACAAAAACATCAATATTATACAGCTAATATTGTAGCAATTTGTAGCTTGTTAACCTAAAATGAATTGATGGCAATTTGATACTACCTTCGAAGTATTATCAATTATATCTAGTACTATTAACATAGGATGGCATTTTCATCAGCAGCATAGTGGTAGGATAACATTTCCAAACCTTAGCCAAGGACATTCAAAATGTGTAAAGTCCGTCTGACTGGCCAGACTAGATTCAATGGAAGTCCTGCAGGTCATGGGTTCGGCATACGGTTAACATCCTCACATGCTAAAAGAAACTAAAACGCAATGAAACCAGCAAAACGATAGACTGATAACAGACTACAACTTTGGCTAATCATTAAATGAAAGATAAAGGAATTGCAAAATGGAATTTTTAAACCTGGTAAATGGAAGTAGCTAGTAGAAGAAATAAACTTCAAGTTTGACTTGAAACACTTCAAGATGGCAGGGAAAAGGAAGAATCGATAAATTAAATAAAGAAATGCAATTTTATGCATATGAAACAAGTACATGCAGACTTAGATAGATAATGAAAGAAATACACAAATTAAAATTGAATTTGAAGCCATTGGAGAAAGGATGTGGCAAACAATAAGAGCAATATTTAGGGAAGTAATATGATTCATAAAAACACTGATCTAGAATAGTAGTTTATGTATTTTCCTTGAAATAATAACTGAACAGTTTTTTTCAGTTTCACTCATAAAAATTCATTCTCATTCTCTTTAGAGACGACTAAATCATTCACTCCATCCATTGAAACACGGTATTCATTAAAACTTCCACATATATTATATATGCCGCACTCTGAAAAAATATATCTATCTAAATTAATGATTAAAAGTTTATAATTTCCAGCCAAACGCACCGTATATATGTTGTTTTGTGCATTTTCACGCAAAATTATATCTTATGATTTCGAGCCAAACGCTCTGTATATGAGTTGTTTGTGCATTTTCTCGCAAAATTTCTCTCTAGGTGGCTGTGTTAATAGCATTGGAAGCTAATATGGCGACTGTAGAGTCGCTAATCATGCATAGAGTGATGGCACTTGCCTATGCATTATTATAACCTTAAGTGTTATTTCCTAACTCGGAATATACGATAAATAACAAATTACATACACTCACATTAGTCAGTGCTCATGAGTAACGTGAAAAGTTAACGGGAACATTTATTAACTCTTGTTCAAACAGATTGTCCTAGCCATGTTATCTAAATAGCTTCAACTGAGCAGATCAAGAGGGCACAAACTATAAATTGTTCGAAATCGCCGGCATACTGCCGCCTTCACGCAAAGAAAATTTGACAGGTTCAGGTGTTTCTGCGACAACGCAGCGAGCTGGCTACATGACGTCATCAATTCCCAAAGACGGGCTCTGATTGGCTCGCGAGCCGCGGCGTCAACGCAACGCCGAACTTTGAAGGCACCCTTAGTCCTATCCCACTTTAATCACACGATAAATATCCTAGAATAGTTATTAAATTATTATAAATAAATTTTTTGGAACAGTTTTTTTAGGAATCCTAAAACATTTGACTAGATTTTATACGCAATCAAGCAGCTCTTTTCCAAAATGCTATAAAAGTTATTGAAGGTGACAAAATTTCGGTAATTGATGTAGAAGATGAAGTTAGAAATTTTAAATTTCATTGTTAACAGCGGTTAGAAATTTATTTTCTTCCTTTAGCCATTCGTAATGCTTACAACTTGTTAGTATAAGCAAGCTAGAAGAAAAAGTTGCAATAAATTATGCAAATATCATGAATCACGTGAAAAGGTTCTACGGTAACTGCGTAGATTACTTAGAAGAGTGGACGGTACATGACAATGACATTGAAAATTTTCATTGAATAAAATTAAAACATGAACTTAATTGGAATGACCTGCATAAATCATTCAATCGCATTGCTCAAAATTTCCACATATTAGGGGAGATTGGGGTAATGTCGATCACTATGATTTCCCGTAAAGTGGAGAGCGCAGAGTCAAACTGATAGGTGCTGTCAACTCACGACAGTTTATGGATTTACTTACGGAGTACTCGCCGTCTTGCCAATCGTAAATCGCCTATTGTGTAAGAAAGACTGTTTTGACATTTCACCTTACAAAAAAGCAAATATTTAAACCCACAATCAGCTCTTACCGTTTACTTTTCATAGGACGAGACTGATCTTGCAATGACAAGGCAAGCCATATTGTTCTATCACGTACTGTTTTAGCATGATTTTAATCACTGATATTTATTTATTTAGCCGTTGAATGAAAACATGCAGTTGGAGTAATGGCACCCGCATTGGCAACTGACCGGTGTTATCCCATTAGTACTTATATATTTTATTCTATGCTTCAGAAGCCGAGAAAATAATAAGGAAAACAAATAAAGCTGGTAGCGTGCAGCAGAGATCTTCAATAAAAAAATCATAATAAAGAAGCTGCTATTGCTAAAAAAACATACAAAAAGAGAAGCAAAAGAAAATGAGCAGAAAACTCTTTGAATCTGACCCAGACACTTCTATTGATGAGATTAAAGATTTGTGAGGACGAATCAAAAAGTGAGTTACTTTTAACGGAAATGGGTTAATAAACCTCTTTCAATTACGAAGACACCGGAGAAGATGGAGAAATGTGGTATCGGTGCACTACTTGTGCATTATGGGCACATCACGAATGTTCTAGATGGAACACTACTGAGGGGTATTTATGTGAAATGTGCTCCGGAATGTATAATTAACTAAAGCTTCTAAAAGCTCATCAACATATGTAAGCATATTGGGAGTGCCCTTAAAATTTTCAGCCATTTTTTACCACGGAAAGATATTTTTTTAATCATTGACTTCATATTATGTCTCCATTGATGTCATATTATGTTCCCATTTACTTGTTCGTAATTTATTAAATGCGGAATTACTTAATGTAATAAACATAATATATATAAATATATTATGCCTATTATATATAAAAATATTTCAGTTTAACGTGCCTATGCCATCGAATATCCCCATATTTCTAATTTTACAACCATTTAGTAGAACATGGCATTACCGACTGCCATTACCCCAGGTTAGGGGTAATACCGGTCGAAGCTGATTTTGCAATATTTTTAATTTTATCAATAGCTAAGGTTAATTAGGGCTCAATCAAGTTCTGCAATAGATAAAATATACTATATGTAAGCGATTCCACACGATTGCGTTCCAAATTTAAAACAAATTGAAACTTTATACTCATTTTTCCCTTAGGTGACCGCTATTACCCCAAACTCCCTTACCATTTCCGAAAATGATCTTTACGATGAGGTATCATTATTTAAAAAAATATATAATTATTAGGGAAAGGTTAAATGTCGGACTTCAGCACAAGTCAGATTAGAGAACAAATAGTTAGAAACATTTCATCATTTTGAAATAAATCATGTTCAATAAAATACTGCACTAAAAATTGTGGAATATGCTTGTGCCCTTACCAGGAATTGCTACGACTGAACGCGTTTTTTCAACGTCAAATAGGGTAGTTTCCTCCATCAAACGCGGAATGAACCCGAAAAACAATCACCAATTATTTTAATGCATCATTTTAGTAAATAGCAAGTGTTGAAATAAAAATATATTAAAATACAATTTTACGTTATAAATTTTTCTAAATCAATATGGACGAATTTTTATCTTAAAGCTAAGACTTTGCGCAATACATGTGTAAACAATCCATGGCATGGTATTTTTATAATTGTTACATTTCAATGTTTTAATAATTGTTAAATAACTTTTCTCACATACTCCCCGTCAGAATTGACTCATAGGTTCGCTTTATTATCTAGTCATCTTTCCACAAACAAAATTTAGTGGCAGCACACGAATGGTTGTTTAGAAAACATTTAAAAATTAACGGTTACTCCGGCGCTGCTCCATTAGGAATACGAGGAGACTTCAATAGGGTGGTTACCTATTATTTTTTTATCTAAATCGAAAGATTATTACTCCTGGAGTACGCAATTCACGCTCTTAGATTTTCGAATGACGATATCTATTTTTCGCGATTAAACAAAACTTGAAAATTTTCAAGCGCGCGAAAACGCGACGGCTAAGTAGGAATGATGGGAAAAGTTCGTGTGACATATTTCTGGTTCCCGCTGCCGCCCTGTGAGGTGACCTTGAGGAGAGGCTTGAGCGCTGATACGACGCAGGCTGCTAGCAAGTAGCGCTTGGCTTAAATATGGATTATTACTACCTTATCAAATTAAGGAAATTTTCCGACCTTAGACAATTTTAATAGGTGATTATTAAGAGATGTTTCCCTGAGCTCTGTGCCTCATGCATGCATTGGTAATCTCAGACGATGTAAAACTCCTATCTACTCGTACAGAAATTAGGTCCCTGCGACGTCACGTGGAGTGGCATCGCATGGGCGCCAATCTGGCCTTTTTCAAATGCGGTTAAAATTCACCATTGCCATTCGTTTAAACTGGGACTTCTGAAATCGAATAATTTGTATATTATGAAAACCCTAATGGTGGGAAACGAATCGCAATCAATGCCTTTCGTTTTCTATGATGAAGGAAACTACCCTATTAATAATGCGATACATTTTTTCTGAAACAGGGGTTTGTTTTATTCAGCATTCAATCACACCATGTATTTCCATAATCTTTTACCTACAAAACAATTTTCTTCAATGTAGTCTCCATTCATTGCTTTGGTTTGATGCCGCCTTGTAGGGAGGGCCTGTATGCCTGTACTTACCATTTTGCTGGTCGGCGTCGGAGCTAACGTCGCAGAGTGGGCTGAAATCGAAAAAAGCTGGCCAAAAATCAAAATATCGACTTTTTCATTTCGCAACGGGACTCGTCATTTTAGAATGTTCAGGGCATCTTAAACTGAAGTTATTTTTTTCCAAAGTAATTTGTTTAATTTTTATAGATCGCCAAAAATCAATGAAAATCTACGAAATCTTGAGTGAGCAATTTTTACGAAAATGTTCGATGCTTGTTCCACAAGCAATGAAATAAGATTAATAATTCGGAATTTAAATTATGTTGATTGATAGAACTACTCTTTTTTTAAATATCATCGTAGCGGCGATGACGAATCACGCGTTTACCAATGACTCACCGTACTTTTGTCCATTGCCAGATCACTGTAGACATACTGCAAGCGGTTAAATTTTATCTGAGACACCCCTTTTTTACGCAAAATTCCATGTCAGCCCGTTGTTCGTAACGCACCTACGTCACAGACGCCATTTTAACATCTCCATACAGCGCGGTCACTCAATTCGGAAGTCAATGCAACTGTACGAGACGAAGTGGGACTGTTTGAAAATGTCCCACAAGAAATGCCAAGTTTCTTCGACCAAAATTGGCCGTGAAAAAATGTGTGTTGCATTACTCATTGAGCTAAACCTCGCACACACCACAGTGGCCTTTTAATAAAAGTCTGTGGACGTGATGACTGCTCCAGACCAAAGTAATATTACCTACTACAGGGGCGCAGCTAGGAATTAAGGCTGCTGGGGGTTTAGGTGTAACTAATACCGGGGTGTGTGGGTGTATGGTATACCCACCAGGACAAGCGGTACCTGCGATATATATAAATTGCGGAATTTTAAGAGAAATGGTTCAAAACGGTGACTTTTGCGGCTTTCTGAGGGATACTTTATTAATCTTTACACTATTCTATTTATAGTAATATCAATCCAATTAAGTAAAATGGATTAAACTTAAAAATTTCTCTGAGCTCTGGAGAGGGTTTTATCCCCCATACCCGATGCGCCACTGACCTACTACACCTTCAACCATAAACAATCAACGATGCCAATGTTTATTATCTATATTATTAACAATAGGTACGCTTTTGACGAATCTATGGCGAGAGCTGTATTTGGACATACAACCAGCTATTATGACTTCATTTTCAAAAATACCCATGCCATAATAATAGTAAGTAATAGGGATGGTCGGATCGGATACCTCGGATCTAAATATCCGCAGATATTGCCCTTCATAGGATACATCGGATCCAAAGTCGCGGAAGACATCGGATCTGGATCCGAAGTTACGTAGCAGAATTTCAGCCGTGGAAAAAAAGGCAAAATACAACTGGCTCATACTGTGACTCTTCCCGAGAGATTGAACAATTATCGGGGGAATCTCAGCGCCGTAGGATAATAACCACGTCAAAAGTAACTACGTCGCAGATTTCAGAAAACCACCTTCGGCCGTCCATCAGCTCGTACCTCTTTTATTTTTTTTTCGTTTCCGAAATCACACGGGCCATAAATCATTGTCTTCGTTAGAGGGGTGGGGTCCAACACCAGGGGGAGGGGGGAGTTTTTAAACAACAGAGTACAAAGTAGAGGGTTTCAAACTAATTTTAACACCCTTCATAATCGATAAAAACTTCATTTTTCAAAGAAATCTATTGTAAATTCATGATTTTTCAATATTTTTTTTCCTTTTATGAAGGAAAGTACTTGAATAATTTCTTCGTTTAATAGCAGAAATATGAAAATGCATTTGGATCCGAAAGATCCGGCTCCGAAAATCAAGGATCCGATCCGAATCCGGATCCGAAAAAAATCCTGGATCCGTCCATCCCTAGAAAGTAAGATAGTATATATATTTTGAAAATACGAGAAATTATTTTAGCGAATTCTTTAAACATCGTCAACAGTGATACCAGTCTAAAAAGTTCGTTTTATTTCTGGATGTGATCCGATTTGTCTTAATAAGAATTGAACTTTTTTCCAACGATAGAAATCCCACTTTTGTTAATTTCGATTGAAAGCAAGCAATATCATAAACAGGTTTCAACGCGCATATTACATGCTTATTTTGGTTTTACTTTCTCTTATATTTTGCAATGATAGTTAATTAGAGATAGTTTGCAAGGATAACAAATTTGCAGTTTCTTTGTAGCTCTTGGAATTGATTTGTACATTAAAACATGAATTTAATTGGAATGATATGCAAAATTCATTCGATCATATTACTCCAAGTTTTCCATAATAATATTTCCAAAAATGATCTTAAATGGTCCGCTTAGTTGGAATTACATGCAAAAATCATTCGGTCATATTACTCAAAATTTCCCATAGTAATATTTCCAAAAGTGATCTTTTTAATGAGATATCATTAAATTTTTACTACATCAATATACTTAAATGTAAGAATAATATCAATTCAATTTCCATTTCATCAAATCATTAATTTTTTGAAGTGAAAATTTTTTAGCGGCGTTAAGCACTTTTGTGGGATGGGGAAAAAGCATAGCATTCACGTGAGCGTCACCGACCCGGCACCGCGATCGCTACAGCGAGATATACATATGTGTAGTGTGTATAGTGTAAGGTTGCGTCACTGCTATACTTTTACATACTGAATGCTGGCATCTGTCTGCTTCTAGTTCTATACTGTACATATGTACTTTTTAAATAATGAATTTGGATTAAAAATGTCAAATGATCGCAATCTCAGTACTACGAAATATGAAACTATAATAGATGCGGTCTTTACAAGACATTTAAATAGATTTGAATCAAAATTGTTCATTTCTTATTTTAGCTACCATAAACCTATTGTATCAGTTTTACAAATAGATGATGATAGTGCTGGTCGTCAAGATGGTGAAAGTGTTGTTCAAACTGTACATGAAAGTTAAATTTTCAGAAGTAAAAATGTTTTATGTAAACTAGTTTTAAAAATATTGTAAAATAGTGCCATAAAAGCATATTACATTGTAACATAAATTATAGATGTAAAAATTTTGTACGGTAAAGAAATAAAAGCATATTATATTTTAATATATAAATGATGCTACTTTCTATTCATACGCATCGTATTTTTAATATTTATTTAATAATAAACAGTTTGCTGAAAATAATTTAAATTCTTGTTGAAAAATGAGTATTACTGGAAAAATTAGTTCTTTAATAATATTAAATCTATATAAAAAATAAATGGATAATAATGATTTCAGTTTTCACTTCTGTCAGCCAGTCCCACGACTGCCCCGTTTTTTTTAGTTCGCAATTATTTTTTAAATTTAAATGAGCGGCGTTGGAACACGGCTTGACAGCTGGAAATTTCAGACTAAACTCACCTCATGTTAGCCTGCAGCTGGATGAAAATGTTGCCCTATCTATAAGTATAAAAGAGGATACCTGTCCGCTATGCGTTTCCATACACGGATTTCGACCAAACTTCGTACAAGGGTGCATCGCATGCTATCGAACCGCGTTGTGCTACTTCAGGTTGCGTCCGATGAGACCTTTGCATCATTTTCTCATTGCCGAACACTACAAGAGCGCTCAGATAACCTTCCGATAACATCCTCATTAACTCTCCAATGTTTGTATATTTTTGGGCGCGCAGCGTGCAGGGTGAAGGCCGATTTGGCGACTTCCAAATCCAATACTGCCTTTTATCGCAACTTAACCGTTCACAGATAAAAGGCCCACGAAAAACGTTACTGCCCCATTAACCGCGCATTGCGACAAACCGTGTTTCTTCTTACGTTCTTTCTTATTTTCCAACTGAGAGGTCAATACGACCATGAATTCCAAATTGTAAGATCCTCCTTTTCTGGGTACCATCCTTGCGGAGAACGCCGCGCCGGGTGGCCGGCTAGTTAATGATAAAATAAAAATTGCAGTAGTCAAAAATAAGTCCAGATTTAACAAGTCCCTCTGCTAAAAAAACTGTGAATAATTCGCAGGAATCGTTGCCCGCCCGCCGTAAGCGAGGTAGCTGCCACGTGCCGGTCATTACGACGTAATGATAGGCGTATCTCCAAAAATGCGGAAATTCAACTCCCATTTATCCCAAAATACGGAGTGGATTCTTCATACTCTGCGTCCATAGATAGGTTTCGTCGTCACGGCCCTTATGCATATTATCCTCGTATTTAAGGATGCGGCTAAATATGTGCTGAGATGGTAGTCAGTCCAGTGGCGTAGCGAGGGGGGGGGGGGGGGATAGAGAAAGTTCAATGTATTTTACTTAATTAGATTAGTTTCATTTTTCCTACAGAATAGTTTGAAGATAAATAAAATATCCCTCAGAAGGCCGTAAAACACACCATTGTGAACCATTTACCTTCATTTTTTTTCTGGGGGAGGAGCCCCGCACCTACCGCTTACCCTGGCGAGTATACCACACCCCCAGGACCCCCCAGTACAGGGGCGAAGCTAGGAATTAAGGCTGGGGGGGGGGGGGAGGGTTTAGTTGCAACTAACACGTGGAGGTATAGTATACCCACCAGGATAATCCGTAGGTGCGAGATTAATAAATTGCGGAATTTTAAAGATAATTGGTTCAAAATGGTGAGTTTTACGGCTTTCTGAGGGATATTTTAATCATCCTTACACCATTCTATTAGTAATATTCCAATTAAGTAAAATGGATTAAACTTTATGGGGGGGGGGGGTTTATCACCCAAAACACCCCCTCGCTACTCCACTGCCCCAGTATTAGTTGCACCTAAACCCCTCCCCCCTTAGCCTTAATTCCTTGCAGCGCCCCTGGTAGACACACGAAACCTGTTGTTTTAGTGAATGAATAGGAAATTTAGAATTGTTCTCATCTCCTTCGTAATCTTGAAAGTAAAAACGAAGTGTATCAATTCTGGTGCGTAACTGGTAAATTTTTAAAATCTATGAAGCTTTCCGGAAGAAATTTTTATGACTCGACCCTAATCTTAGAAAGGATAATTGTAGCAAACTTATTTCCTTCCAAGATGCCAAGTGTATTGTAAGACTGTATATAATTAAGACTATCGATCTGATATTCTCATTAGTTGGCGAATCTTGACTTGAGGGCTCACTTAAGGTATGGCAAAAACATTAAAACGTGTAGAAAACGCACAATAATAGTTTGAGGTTGATGTAGACACATGCGGAAATATCCATCGAAATCTGAGACCATAAAGGAACCAAGGTTAGTTGAATCGAGATGAATGATCCGCCTGAACATGACCCACTGAAGGAACAGGAGTTCTCTTTCTTTTTTAACCACTTGCTAAATTTTGATCGCAAACTAAAATTCATTAATGTAAACAATTGTATGTCGTTTACGGATTAATCTTTAAGTTTTTAAAACGTCAGTATCTCAATTTTTCACGGAGATACATGCGGACAACTTAATAGGACTAACAAATGATGGAAAAATATTTATTTCCCAAACGTAGAAGCCAGATTGACTTCAATCCGCTTTGGGGCCGAATTCACTGTCTTATCCGGCTCAGCCAGATACTGAGGATCTTGGAAAATGACTAACATTTAAAAAAAGCATGAAATAAAGTGTTTAGGCCACGCTCGCAAATAAAGAGACATCCAGAACGTCCAAGGAAGAGAAGAATTGGAACTGAAGGGAATAAACCAACTGAAATTTGGCACATTTGACCTAGTATGTAAGGGAGCTATCCATAAATTATACCTTGCTAGAAGTGCTCACTTGACTGTGCCCCACAGAACTCTATGCCAGACAGTGAAGATCCCACTCAGACTCATTGCTCGAACTTGCAGTGTTGCATTTCCCAGAAAAAAACTCTGGACATCTCGCCTATCAGTCATTTTCCCCAGGAGTTCCCCCAGCTGTGACATTTTTCATACACTTCGCTGTTACTCCTATGTATTACTGATGTTTGATTTTTTTCTTTTATCAATTCCCTCTGTAAAATGAAGATAAACAATTTATGTTCTGAGCACCATTACGTGGGATGGAAGAAGCAGGACGCAAGTGTCAACAACAGCCCAAGCTAAGGATGCGCTCATAGCAAAGAGGTCGCTGCTATGCTCAAAGGCCAAGACAGGAATCAGGATGAGAAAATATTTGAGTGGGTGGTGGTATTCCATGATTCAGAAGCTGTGAACATTGGAAAAGGTGATCAGATAAGAATACGAGGACTTAGCGACCTATTGCCGGATGAAGAGGCCGAAGATAAAATTGATGGCAAGGGCAAGAAATGAGGAGAGAAAAGCTACAGATACAGATCCAAAAGAATAACACGGTTGGCCGTGTATTGAGGCACAGTTGTTATGCACGGAAACATAGAGGAAGAAAAAAATAGATGGAAAAGTACCCATGGGTAGATGAACACATTCAATCAGTTCACCCTTAAATGACACACATCAATAATAACCAGACTTATGGCATTTATTTACAAGTTGTCTATATAGCTCTATACAATATTTTTTAAAACAAGTTCAAACAAAGTTTTACACAAAAAGGAAGTTATTAAGCGGAGTATTTACACAAAACCTGTCATACCTACACTTTAAGACCAGGACTATCTATCACACATCAACTACAACCCCTTCCCTTTCAGAGAAGGAATAGAAAATATATCGAAAGTACAAAACAAGATTCCACGGGACGCAAATAATCAATTACTTCCATCAAGGCTTCCAACAATTTAATAGCTGCAACCACCTGGAGGCAATATCAGCAGTTAAAAGTAACAGCTTTCAGACTTTTCAAGTCAAGGAACAACTTACAAAAGATTTGTATGTACAGTTCTATCAGTCACAACCTCTGGACAAGGTTTAAATCAAGTAATGGCAAACCTCATATAGAAGAATTCAAAGTCAGACAATTCAATACATTATATACACAGTAAATTTGTACAGTTAATCTATTTTTCCTACATTTCAAATAAAATACTCACCATAACCTATTAACAGGCTAAACCCCACAAATTAACAATTTGACTCAATACAAAACTGAGGAGAGAAGTGGGTAGCAAGCTATTACATAAAACTAAAACGTTAGAAATAGCTGAACAATAAGAGAGACAAAACTGGAGAGGTAAACATTAATTTTTCAGATTTTTTGAAATAATGACCCATGAAAATGAGCACCATAACAAAGTGAGTATATTTTTCAATGAATGTAAATCTTAATTCTGGATTGCCAAGCCACTTAGTAAGTCCAGGACTGAAAAACTAGTCCTTCAACATAAAAACTATTCCTAGAATAGTCTGTGATAAACATTAATCAGCAACACCACACCATTGCTCAAAAATACAATTGATTCAATATCACAGACTCAATATACAAGTGACATTCGCAGCATCAACGAGCTCTTCACAGACACTTATAAAACCAAAAGTATTCCTTTACGCTAATAATTAACAGTTAAAGGAGTAATTGACTACATCAACAACTGCAGGTGTATTAAATGATATAAATAAATAAGCATGTGTTAACAATTTCATCAATTTCCTCCAACCATAAGTGAAGCAATAAGAAATAATTACTTATTACAGGTAAAAACACCCCTAACCTTCATATTGACAGCCCTATTCTCTCGTATTTTAAGTGCACTTCGCTACTGCTTCTCATGTTAATGGCAACTCACTCTTATGCATGTCAGCACTACAAAAATGAGCTATCAATGTGCAGCACTTTATACGTGTGGCTCCAGCACAACTTCACACTACGTACAAATCAACTAAGGGCAGAAATGCATTCAAATGACACTCAGGCTTCGGCGCAACGCCACACGCCCAACGACCACTACGTGGCTGGGCCCAGACAATGTCCTCATTATTCACCCAACTCATGCAGACACACTGGCATGGTTCTCGTGAAAAGCTAATGCAAATTACAACAGCAAGATACTGATGATGCAAATGAAGTTCTCCGAGCCCTCCAAAAGGCTTCCCATTGGCCGATTCACATGACATTCATCATCCTGATACAAGACTGCACATATTCACAACAACCATGTTTTACAGGCAACTCTTTACCCGATTCATCAAACACACTCGCAAAAAAGCCATGCCAATACACAACAAAGAGATATAAGAGGGACTCAACATTCCTGTGATTGAAACCAATAGAGCAGTAAGTAATGTATCCACACCACACAGTAATGAAAATCATCAACTATAATTAAAACTTATACCACACTCACACAATCCATCATCAACTCCTAATGAACATTTTCTCTACAAAATGTATAAAATAATTTCCGAAGTCAACCATCTAGTGCTTTATGTGTGTGTAATATTAACAGGGGAGGGTTGAGGATACTTATTTGCCAAACGGCTCGAGGAAATGTGTTAGTATATAAAGGCAATCATTACGCAAGGGGGAATTCACTCTTAGCAGGCCCCGAGGTCTATGCAAACTGATAACAGGCTGCCCTTGACAGTGTCACGCCCTTAAGCCACAATAAAATAAAGGCCAAGCCAAATAACGGCCCGAATAAACGGCTTATCTAGGTTTCTCAGAATTTGACGAGGAGGACGCCCCACGGCCAATCGTGTCTGCACGACGATAATACAGAAGGTAAGGTACACGGGGAGCCTTTGGCTTCAGGACAGCTGCTTCAGAGACGCCTCGGACAGAGGAGTCGTCATATCTGATCCAACCGCCCAGTCCTTGGTGGTAGGCGTCAGTTATGTAATGGCCCTTGGTGGCCTCATTGCCATCATGGTACACCACTGAAAGCATGAGAAACAAAAGCTGTCAATTTTCATCACGTGGAAATTTATAAACTGTCAAATACATAAAAGGGAAATGAAACAGGAATTTCAGGAGAAGAAAGTTTTAACCACAGGTTCACGGAAGAACACATTGGAAAAAAAAAAAAAAAAAAAACTTGTACACCATTGAAGGCAAATGCTTCCAATGCAAACTTAGCGTATAGTGCAGTGCCATGCACACAAACTCTTCATTCGAAACGTTGACTTCACTTAATCACAGTAAACTCTTCATTACCAGGTAAACAAATTGAGCTCACCCACATGGTTAGGTAATGTACATCCACATGTTTAGCCAGACAATTGCAATCAGCAGATAAGCGCCAAAATGCATCCCTTGAGGTAACTACTCATACGAACTCATTTAATTGAATCTTTGGCTGCTATTATGGATAAGCGTTGCAAAAAATAGCATACGCTATTCTGCCGGTCATTATAGCAACGACCCCGTATTATGAATGAAGCGTAGTAATAATTTTGTTCGGAATAGCAGCATGCTATTTCTTGCGCGAGCTATTTGGAAGCTCCGCCTCTTCCCGTATGAAAAACTTTCTGAACAGTTTGCGTAACCAATGAGGGAGAAGATATTTTATATATTTTTCTGTATTTTACGGAATATTGACTTGAAATTATAAATAATTGCTTTATTTACATTTAAAAATTATATTAAACCTTGGAAATATATAATACGCTTTGAAAATCTCATTTAAGAAATCAGCTGTTTGTTGTGGTTGTGATAATTTCCCAATGGCTTCAGACAGGTGGGTTAGGTCATAATTTCGTTGTTATAATGATGATTTATCGGACATAAATATTCAATGATTTACCTATATCCGATCGGTCCTTTACCGTGAGATATATGCTATGCGAAATAATCATTGAAAGCTAAATATGTTTGATTTTCTTCGTAAATGTGTTAGACTTCGAAGTCTGTTTGTTGCATATCAGAAGTAATATGTATCAACTTTTATTGTATTGCTCGTGACGATATCGTTTTACTGTATGAACTAGAAGCTTTCGTTTCTAATGTTATCTATATATTATTATGACTCCCTAATTTCAGTGTTCATTCTCTGTTTAGGAAATGAAGTAGGTGGCAACGTCACAGCTGTGCTTTCATGTATTATGATGGAATAGTATCGATATTTCAGCTGCATATTTGGAAAAAGCAGAGGGAGGTGATGGTGAATTTGAGGATGGATGGAACAGCTGTGAAAAAGTGAATCTAGCAATAGTGAATCGTGTGGAAAGTGCTGTTGTGTCTGTTATCATTGTTTTCGTATCAGCTGATTTTATTATGTGCTCACTGAAATTTTTGATAGACCCTGAACTGTGCCGATAAACTGAAACTTAATTGTGTGAATAACTTACTTGTCTATAGAGGAAACAATTTGTATTCAATTCCACATGATATATATTGCATTAATGATGTAGTGCATGGATATTCCATTAAACGTTTGTGGTGAATCATATTTGTTCGGAAACTTTATTGGTGTTCGGAGAAATCCTTTGTTTTCAAGCAAGTAATTCAAGTCGACTGCCCGTGTTTATAATTTAGTAAATTTTTAGTTTTAATTGTAGAAGGCAGCGAATAGTGGGGAAAACAATTTCGACTCGTTGCATGTATTTGTATATACTGTCCAATTGAGGAAATGAACGGCTGATCAAAGTATATGGTATTATTATGGTAATATATGGTTTTCATTGAAAGCTATAACTATTAATATATTTGGCGAGTTAGTGTGTTAACACAAGCTTGAAATTTTTCAAGAATCGACCTGATAGCCTACATTGAGGATATTTTTAGTAGCAAGTCAAGTGATGAAATAAAATTATGAATTGTAAATATGAATAAAACATGTAAAATTTGGGCTAATGGTAGTAATTCTTTGCATTAATTGTTATTGTTTTCGTACTGTCGATGAAGCAAGCTTGTGCTTCATATATTAAGCTCGAATGTTAATTCCTAACCAAATCACTTAACTAGTTAAATATTCATCACTTATGCTACTATTATTTAATTAAAATAAAGCTGATATCATTTTATTTTTGGCTATTATTCCATTTTTCAATGCTTGATTAGGTTACTTTAACCTCAGAAAAACAATTCGACATCGCAATGCGCACGTTTTCTGGTTGCAATACCGAATTGCTCGGCATCGAAGACCGCGTAATATTATAGCAAGCCTACCGGTTGCAATTCGCCGTTCATAATAGTAAATAGCAACGGGCCTATGCTATTCTGAGAATTACGTCTTCCGGTGTAGTAAAAACACGAATTGCAACCGTTCTGAATACCAAATAGCATAGGCGTTGCAATACGCTATATTATAGCAACATCGGTTGCAATAATGAAGAATAGCATAATGCTATTCCATCCATAATAGCAGCCTTTGAATACAGTTCTTATCAAACAACTGCACTGAGATTATGGTTCATAACATCACGTACCTTCTTAATAGCCATAGTCATTCATCATTTCAGTGGGAAGAGATTTCCCAGAAGTCAGCAATATTAACTCATTACTATTGAAAATCTCAATACATGGCCGAACGCTTTCTGTATACTAATCCAGTGGAACCCCGATTCCGGAGTTTAGATCACTTTTTTTAAGTGAGCTATTAAAATAACTGCGCAACTACCGTCCTACTGCCAGTGATGAATAAAAAAATATTAATAGCCTGGAACAATTTTCCCTCTTCATAATTTTTACGCATTAAAAAAGCATTTTCCCATGAAATTTTAGCATTAGTAGATTGAATCTACCAGTTATAGCTTCTCTGTCGGCATTCTTCCGCAAATTCAGCGCCGGGACCTTCGTCTCACAAGCCATGTGACTCATCTGCGTAATATTTTGCTTCCCCATATCTGATAAATCTACCCCTCCCATTCCCTGATTGCAACCGTTGATGATATTTTGCTTTTCTTCAGTCTCCGGTAATACCTTTTCGTCCTTACTATGGGTTCCATATTCCCGTAATTTGAAGCAACAGCAAAGACAGAATTATCATGCCATCGCATTAAGAGAATATTTTTTGACCTGTCAGATGAATAGTAGAAATCCCTGTCACGCTTTTTGCCACATTTCCCGAAGACATGAGTGCCCAGTTTCCGGTTTGATTTTCTCTTACTGCTCCCATTACAAAATAACCATTGTCCCTTGCTCAGTTGCTAATAGACTGTAACTGGTGAAGAAACTATCAAAATACTTAGCATGAATTTTTGGAGACCTATAAAAATTCACCAAATTAAGAACAACCCTTTTACCAAGTGAACTTAGAATTCCTAGAGCTATCAATTTCTGGTTCCACCTCTCCATACGGCAAAAACTGATAGAGATAGCCTGTAGACACCACAATTTATAACCTAATCCAATTGTTTCCCCACAGATGAACATTTTAGCTGAGTGCCGCCTGAAACATGGAACCATTTGATAGGAAATCAGGACTGGAACCCAGGCTGTACACGATGGGAGTCACTGACCCAGCACTGTCCCTAGACAGCACCGCTGCCACCACCATAGTTGAGGGCGAGTTATTACACAAGGGAAGTCATGGTGTGCGAAATCTTTACATGCCAATATCTCTCAAACCCAGGCCAGTGTGGAAGAAATACGTGACACCTTTTCTGCCAAGGAGTCAATGGAATCCACTCAAGTTCCTCAAAGATTTGGAGAGGAAAAAGGACCAAGGCTGCAGGGAGGAGGGTAGAAGTCATAAGAAATAACACTTCGTGTAATCCCTTTTAACAACTTATTTATGCAAATACGCTTTCTCGGTTATCGATACTTAGAATGAGCAAAAATATTAACTAACAATGGTATGTCACTAAGACCTACAAGAGCAGTCATACAGTCACGAACCACTCTAACCTCAGGCTTAGTCATTCATTTACCCACCATTCACCATGATATAGCTGCACTAAACACAACCATTCCCGGAGCAAAGGTGGGCACTAAATTCACAATAATTTACCAGTCATATTGAAAAAAATTGAAGTAACAAAGCTTATTGTGAATTTAAGAGTTAAAAGTTTTAATTCTTCCGCAAGAATTGCAACCAATACTGTATAACACTGAAACGAGGAATGTGTAACAGTTACCATACAGGCAGTAACAAAAATTAGAACTTACCAGCAAAGAGTTTATAGTGCTTCTGCTTGACTCCATACTTGGTTTTGTTGGCAGACATGAGCTCTGAAAATTGAAAATTTTAACTTTAGAACATTTGAAGTAATTGATTGTTAATCCAACAAGCACCAACGGTTTTTACACATACAAAAATTACCAGATAATAATAAAAAAGCAAAACAGACCAAGGACCTCTTAATTACCGCATTATGAGCCACATGCTAGGATAAATTGTGCAAAATTGCTTGAAAAGAGAGGATAACCCTTCATAGGACATGGAAACCTTCCGTTTCTTACTAATACAGTTGCCTAAGCACCTGTAATCCTAAGACTTAAGCAAAATTTCCTGATCACTTCACTAATTTTCAAAAACATTGCATGGTGTGCAAGTAAATCACTGACTGGAATGGCAATTTTGTTATTTATTGGGAAGTCATCAAAATGTAGAAGCAGGTGTAGAAGACTGCGTGAAACCATTGTCTGGGAGGAGCTGAAGATGCAAAAACAGCACAAATACTGAAGAAATCTGAAACTGAAGCTGGAGGGCCGTGAACCAGGCTTTGAAAAGAGAAGGATAAACTGCATTCTGAGCTTCATAGAGCTTTAATACAAGGCAGGTGCATTTCATCGCCAACATGAATGCTGCTAACATGTATAGAATTCATGATTGTTGTACCATGTCTGGAGATAAATAACTCCAAAATTCTCTCAGGTAAGAGCGAAGGTCTGCTCATCTCTCTTAAAGACATGTATTCTTAGTTGCTCAGGCAATCTAAGCTTAGCATGAAGCCTCAAGAGTTTCTAACGGCTCCCAGCCTGATTCGTTTAATGTCTATGCTATGCTTTCTGTATGCTCTCGGCAGCTTCTGACGAATCCTCCAGCTTTCTTATGTATGTTATGAAGTTCAGAATTTTGGAGAGAAAACCATAATACCACACACATCACTTTAAAGCCTTAAAACGACAACACTGGAGTACATACATTGCTCAAAAACAGAGGTACAATGTGGGTGAAAATCTTTCTCCAATTATAGGATAGCTGTGGTGAAGAGAGAGTGATGTGTTACAGGTAACAGGAAAACATGGATACGGAGGTCACAGATTGAGTCTTTCTGTGCCAGATACCACATGCACCCTGCATACTCGAGGTGTAGCTGGCCAAGACAAAACACAGCAGACTTTTTTACCCCCAAATCTTCCTACAGCACACTGGATGAATCCTAGCTTATTCAGGGCTCTACCACAAATATCGTCAAAGTTCAAAAATATGAAAACTGAAGTACAGACTCACAAAGTATAAGGAACTTTATTTCCCTTCCACCATGAATTTAAAACTTTACTCCCCTGACCAACTTCTTCAACTCAAACTCACAAGGGGAATACATACACACTAGAGCTGTGCGGTTCACGAATGAATTGTTCAAAAGTGAACAATTCAAAGGCATGAACGGAGTGAATTGAATCTACTTTTTCCACCCAAATGTTTCAAAATGAACGATTTGATGTAAGATTAAAATCTGCCAAATCCGAATCCTTCAAAATGAACGATGGATGATTCAAATCCTCCAAATCATCCAATAAGAACGAATTTGATTTGGCTTGACTGCACTGATGCTACCCATGAAAGGAAGTGAATCATCATTAGATTCTGACGAATGGCCATACAGGTTGGCAATAAAAATAAACTCTTCACCATAATTACTGTTGATTTGACTCGTAGGTATACGCGGTATGTATGTTAGTGTGACAGATCTAAATTTAAACTCAACTTAATTGAAACTAAATTTAATCTGAATTTTCGTTGAACGTGACATCTCGTCAAACCGACTGACCAAAAATGATCAGTCGGTTTGACGGGATAAGGATGAAACATGCTTTCATGTATGTTCCCATGTAACTTGGCATTTCCTTTAAAGCTTATGAATTATAGTCTGCTTGGTCACATAAAGGAAAAAAACCTTAAAAGGCATGGGCTGATGGAGGGCCAAGGGTGGTTTTGTGAAATCTACGCCGTGGCTCAATCTCTTGGGAAGATCAGTGTCTGTCGTGTTTTGCTTTAAAATTTTCCACGGCTGATATTCTATTCCAATACTCCTACGAGAGCTTGTAAACAAAATTGTTTGTGAGTAGGACAAGCATAGCAGTGTAATGGCATACGTGAACTGGATCAGAACTCTTTCTACTCCTATTATGGGAAGTTGCATTCACGAAAGCATTGCTTTAAAATTTCGCATTCAGATTCAATTTCTTCAACAAATTTGAATCCAGTTTAAGGTGAAGGGCATTTTCTGTGGATATTCGGATCCGAGGTACTCTATCCAACCAACCCTAGTAAAATTCATACGGTTAAGACTATAAGTGATTACCTTCTTATCTCCAAGTGCCACACATATGGTATAAATTTAGCTGAAAAATGCCACGTAAATTTTTAGTACTGATTGTGGAAAGTTTGATAACTGTAAAAAGTCCAGGCATACGCCTGCAAAACCTTGCAATCTGATAAAAAGTTTTTTTCTTAAGCTCCGATGCGTCTCTTACATTTGTCTATACAGTATGATGTTTAAATTTTTCAAAGATTTTTTTGTTATCTTTGTTACTTCAATGAAAAACATTTTAATGCCATTTTTGTTAATATTAATAAGTGCCATGTCATGGTTTGCATGCATGTTAAGATTATCAAGATCACACTGTAAAAAGAAACAACTGTGCGGATATATGGGCTGCAGGTGATTTGATGTACAAACCACCTGTGAAGAATTCCATTATGCTTTATGCCTGGTTGAAACCAATGAGGTCACTAAGACAACCTCCTTGTCAAGCACCAGGCATGCTATCACCAGACAACACAATTTGTTTGAATGATATTTCAACTTAGAACTGTGTGATGAATGCCCATACTATGCAGAGAATGTACCACTATACATACAATTTATATTTGTTAATTTCTTCATCTAAGCCCATAAGATTTCAAGTAATTAAAAGTAGCAGTAACTACAATAACAGCTGTGTGACAACTTTTTTGATTTTTCAACTGAAAATTACCTAGGGAAATAACCAAACCAATCCGCATGAATTCTGCCAGTATACTATCATTAAATATCAGATCATGCGTATATAAATCAATTCACTTGCACACAAACAAAAAGTATGAGAACTTACTTCCATCAACCTTCAAATCCACCATGAATTCTACACTCTTCACTATTTTGGAGCAACCATCCAATTTATAGTCAAACCACTTCAAGTGCAGAATTAGGACAGGTGGCAATTCCTCTAGGGTGACTTGCTGCCATGCTTCCACTTCACGATGGGTTTTCAAACTGGTCAAGCCTTCCAGTTGATCGCGACCCACAAGCAATTCCATGGCATCCTTGACAGACTGCGCCTTCTGCAATACACGAGGAAAAAGGATACCATTATGTGCAAAAGAACTAAATCAGGAATCAAGAGACAAGAACTTTTTATCTATTTCACCTGCATTAGAAACTTGCCTAATGAGCACATTAATAAGGCGTACAATAGTGTTCCAAGCAACGTACTCATACGACATTCACCCATCATTTAGGACTTCCAAAGCAAATATTGCAGGTTCAAGTTCCACCTCACTCTTGGAGTGCATAAAAGTAAGGTCCCTTAGGAAAAAATTCAAAACTTAGAATGAGTCATTAGCACACCCCAGTAAGGCTGGACTAAGGGAGCAAACGTAAATGAAAACATACAAGAACAGCTAAGACGTGATGCTACACATCCTAATCCTAATGTTTGGGAAATAGGGCTGCAGAAAGGCCGTGAATAACAAGCCATCTGTGAAGAATCCCATTTTACTTTAAGGCCCATTGAAAACAGAGAGAATAACAATTCAAACTGCCAAGCAAATGGGCCTACTAAGAACAGACAACTTTCTCGGGTATTAACAATTTTAAGCCAATCATACCTCAGCCAATTCAGAAACACACAAGTATATTTCTCACCCACAGAGTCAGTGATTGAATCCAAACGTTGGTTTGAATATGTTAGGGCATAGCTCATCCCAAACTAATTCACAGGCATGAATTTAGGGTTAGGGGGGGGCCAATTCCTTTCCCAGGGCCACGTCGCACTAAGCGGATTTTAGAGTAGTGTGTATTCAAAGGCTTCACCCAGGATTTGAACAGGAGACCCATCTATCAGCACTCTACCCACTGGGGTTCCACAGTCCCACTGCTTAAGCATGAATTCTAATAATCTCTACTAAAGAGCCAGGTACATAGTATAAGTTTACTTATCATTTAAAAATTCCAGGTGATCTAGTCAAATGAAGTGAAAAATTGCCAAGCAAAGAGACATCAAAATACCTTAGGCATACACCACAGTTAATTCCTTTAATTTCACCAAAGCAACAATTAACAATGTCATGATACCTCTGTGGAAGAAGGATATGAGCTACAAAAAAAGATAAATATTGAGAGCATAGAAATTGAAATACGAATCTCATCAATAATAGAAAAAGGAATTTACAAGAGGTATGATTAGCCTTATAAGCCATGTGACTAACAATAAGAATTTTAAGCATTACAATATCGCTCAGCATGGTAACACCTAAATATGAAGTTATCGACGCTATTAAAGCTAAGAAAATAATACAATGTCATAGCTGAGAACAATCTACCATCACTGGCTAGATGAATCATCAGCCTTCACAGAGTAACAAGTCGCACATTGACCTTCACACACTACCAGCCAGTCAAATAAAAAAATTCTGCAGAAGTACCCAATTTTTACTTTCTTGAGTTCATTCACTTTCTGCTTTCACCGTTTTACTCAGGATCCCCATTAATTACGACTCCAACCTTTACCCATATTTCAGACAAAACCCCTCCAGTGCTTCTATCGAAAATCTCCGGAGATGTGCGTTTTTTATGTAGTAACAAGTGAATGACACCATCATTAGGTTGGCAAACAACAAAGACCACATTAATATTACATGAATTTTTCACAGGTAAAACAAAGGAGCTAAACAGTAAATTACTCCAATGCCGTCAATGAAGGGATCAATGAAAATCACAATTTTAGGACATCAAAAAAAAATAGTAACAAGAGTCATAAAAATTACAACAGACCAAATTGAGTCCATTACAAGTCCGTTTCCCCACAAGATAAACCACATACCTCGATGTCCAACTGAAGGGTGAAAAAGGGCTGTACATTGTCAGTGGTAGTGTCTCCCAGCCTCTGCACTCGTGACCTCAACTGACCACGGAAAATATCTGACAGTGGAGTTCTGCCAAAGTCAGCATGTCTCGTGACACTTCCCTTGTTCTTAGGCCCCATTATCTGCAAAAAAAAAGTCAGCATTTATACTTCCCTGGACAAAAAATGTAAATTAAACTTCAACCTGCCAGATTTAAGCTAGGAAACTTCAATTGAAAATATTGCATAGTAAGATTTAATCAACTAGGAAATGAAGATGTTTTAATCACATACGATAAATAATGATGTTCACAGGTATTGCTTGACCAAGGAAAAATATTGTGCATTTCATAGAAAAGTAAAAAAACAGATGGATAGCGAAAATTAAGTTCAAACTCAATTGCCACACATTGTATCATCACATTATAACATATTACTCTTATCAATTAGTTACTTTCCGGCCAAGATATCTTTTCGAAATCATTGCAACAAACCTAAAACAGACTATTGACCATAAAACGAAAAGGTTTTGAAGTTTTGCAAAGCAGGAGGCTAGCTTTAGACTCTGGTGTTACGAAAGACAATTCAGATTAAGTGATAAATTGGACTTCAAAGCTCAGACCCTTGTAGAGCATCATATTGTAAAACCAATCGATGAGATGAGCTTCAAAACAAGAAGTTCCTTCATTTACCTCAATACTACCACACCAATAGTAAGACTTCGTGATCCAGAGAAGGATTCTAGCATAAAAAAACCATCTATAACATCTACGTAAGAGTTATTTTAATGGGTCTTAAAATCTTTCTTGCCATCCCTGCTTTTAGAAGATGCCATAACTACAAGTATGCAGGCGCTTGCTACAACATCAAGTGGTGGGGGATGGGGGGACAACCGCATCATCTGTGTCATACGCAACATCTCCCATGATGCTCATTAAAGCAAAGCATTTTTTCAGTGAATGAGTTTCTAAAAATTAATAACATTAAATAGAAATCATTAATTCAAAATATAACAGTGACAAAAATGTATTCCAGCCAAATTAAACTTACATATAAGATAGAAGATACAAATAGATGAATACAAGAAAACTACACAACTAATCACAAGAGAGACAATCAAGGCTCTTCTGCGATTACTTAAATACTTCAATAGCAGTTGTCAGTATTAAATCATCCAGCCTTGCATCAGTGTTTGTGAAGCAGTTCTCCGAATATCTTGAGGCACTGTTAACTGAAATATTGTACCAAACAACATTAGAGCTCGGAGGAGGACCTTCAAGCTAAATCAAATGTTTTTTGGATTACTCTACCCACTCCGACAGACCATGTGAACATTCAACTTCACACGGCTAATTAAGGTGGGAAAGAAAATAACTCAATGCCTTGATTAAAACTTCATACAATCCACAAGGTAATAGTTGTAACTATGGTCAAGAAAAACTAACTTCTATAAAAATGTATCAAATAAAAAACCAAATTTTGAGCCAAGTATTTACACATGCTTCCTGTAGTGAGACTTACCTGTAGGTCATACTGAAGTCCTATTACACAACAGCAAATAGGTCTTAAAGTTTCAGAATATGCTGTTAAATCTCTACACTATGAACTGCTAAAAAATGAAGTATTAAGCCCTATTTCAAAGTCACAGCTGCAGTCCCAGACTTCTGCATGGACAATGCAATATAAGAGAAACCACCCATAATAAACCTCTCTCATTATAAAAACTCAGGACAACAAAATCCATGCCTGGGCCCATAAAATGAACGAGTCCTCCTCTATAAGAATTAGTAAAATAATAATTATTACTTCCATCAATGTTAATACAGCAAGAAGGAAGTAGAAGCTAAGCTTAGGGTACCACATCTTAAGCTCCTAGCTCAGTAGGGTTTCACTTAGACCAACAGGGCATCGTGCATGAAGGAAAATTGACACCCCTGCTCAGTGGAGGTCACAGTCAACTATAGCTTCCCATCCACCATACCAAACACAAAACTGAAGTCTAAGCTCAACTCCATATCATTTGATCCGCTGAAGACCTTTCCCATAGATCTTGGACAACAAGAAGGAACTAAACTCAGGCATGGATAAAAATTGTTTACCTTCCACTCATTGCCATCACTGCTATCTGGTTCAGAAACTGGTGACAACGGGGCAGCTGGAACAACTTCTCCATTAGTCAAACCCTGAGCCTTCGAGGTATCCTCAACCAGCTTCATTGCCTACAAAAACAGGACACGAAAAAATCCTTGCAATCATATAAGTCTTTTCATAAGAAACATAAAAAAATTCTCAATAACCTTTGAGGGAGGCTACACATGCAACCATAACTTCCTCAATCATAAGGTAGAATTTAATCCATTAACTTTATTTAACAAGAACAAAGCAGCATGAGAGGTCTTCATATCTCACCCTTAAGCTTTTCATAACAAACAATCACTAGCTGCACTTGCATTGCACTAATAACTCCCTTATTCCAGGCACCTAATTGATGCACACTTTTTTAAAAACGAATGCAGTTAATTCTATTTATGACTCTACCCACAGGACTTTCCGAGGGTAATGCTTGTCTCTACGATGTTTAACTTTTTTAGCCCAAGAATCTTAGGCAGATTATTTTTTCTTTCAAATTTTAAGCTTGTTATAAATAAATTGCTAGAAGTATCATTTGGATTAAAAAATACTTTTTGAAGCTCTGATACCTCTTCTTTACTAATAAATTACTCTTTCAAAGTCATGCCCTGCAAACATTGTGCAAAAAACTTTTGTTCCTATGTGATATCTAAGTCACACTGTGCAATTCACGGTACAAAAGACACAGTACTCAGCCACCTCTAACCATAAGTTTGTTGAATAGAAAAACCATGATGATGTAAGTGTTGATTATTTCATGATAATGTAAACTATCATCAGTCATTCGCAAGCGTAATACACTTGAATTGTACCTGAACTTCCTTTGGACAAAAAGAGAAAACCTCAAGTTGCCATACACAGTTCAGCATTACTATACCCACCCTTAGCACACCACATGGCAATTGAAGTGCCACATTGCCGGCTTAATAAGTGGGGTAATACACCCTGGTTTAGCCTTAAGATTACCTTCTATAATTAGGTGGGAACATTTCTCCCAACAGCTCTAATTGAATACCAGTGCCATGCCTTTAATAAAAACCCAACCAGCCTAAGGAATTACACCAAAACAAAATCCTACAGGATAACCTTCACAAAATTTTTTTAACCAATTGAGGTAAATGCACAGGCACAGCTAATATACAAGTTAACTTGTAATAATTAACTCTATAAGTAATTGACCACAGGTAGATAATATTTAGATTACTTAAGAAATTCACCATTAACTTCCCACATGAATACCATTTCAATTTTTCTACCAATCTTAGTTTGCAGCTAACAGACACATCCAAGCATCAGAAGAATTCTTCTCAAATTCAACGAAATTCTTGACACACAATATGTATATTCCTAACATAAAATAAATTTTAGCAAACATAACGCACAACCTGAATGACATTCTGGGATGCTAAAATATCATGAGCATATCAATAGATAAAAGAGACCATGCTCACTCTGTGCGTGGCTTACCTCTAACATTTCATCATTGAGGCCATTTAAAAGGCAGCCCAGAAACTCCTCTGCATCTTCCTGCCTTCCCTCAACCTTAAATGCATCTCCACTCCTAATGCCATTCATCATACGATAAATGTAAGATGGCTCAAATGCAGGGCCACAAGGCACTTCATGCATTGTGCTAGAGATAGGCGAAGACCCCAACGCAGCATCCTCGGCTGCGCGAGCCCTTTGCAACTTCTCCCTCTTTGGCATTCGTCCAAACAGTCCCATTGTGGCAGCCGGGAGGACTTCAAATTCATTCACCAGTTCCACCCTGCATGAAAATGAACAAGGGGCAAAATGTAACACACTCCATCCAATCAACATACACCCAAAATACAGAACAGAAACACTACAGATAAAAAACACATTACGAAGTTGTTTTTTCAACATATTTTGGCAATTTTTTAACTTCAAAATTCCATTTCAATTCTAATTCGATATTACAATATTTACACGGTATGTCCATGGTCTTTAAATGGCATATGTCAACATCTTTTAAGCTGTTATAAATCATAATAGATGGATAATTGATGTCTAATTCACTTTAAGGCTCTGACAGGTCTTAAAATGTCCAATTATTTTTGCCCATGAATGCTAAAGGAGAAATACAACGTAGACACCACAACTCCTCAGACAAAAAGGACACGCAAACTCCCACCCCTGCCATTGGCTATAGGCACCATCTATCCCTGCAATGCACCAGGCAACTCCCACTCCCTCTCGCAAGCCATCCCTTCCAAACTCCACTGTTGGCCTTTCCCATGTTTGCCAGCCTCAGGAGGTTTTCTTCAGCATCTTGCACCAAATTACCCAAGAGCTCAATCGTTAAGACGATAGGGATGTTCGGATCTGATATCTCGCATCCAAAAATCCACATACATTGCCCTTCACCGGATAAATTGGATTCAAATTCACTGAATGAATCTCATATGGAGCCAAAATTTCAAATTAACCCTTCGGTAAATGCAGCATCCCATAGATCGGAAAGAGTCCAGATTCTCTCTTTCCATTTGCTGATACACTACAATGCTTGTCCTACTCATAAACCATTTTGTTCAGAAGCTTTTGCCGGGGTTCCATCAAGGAATTTCAGCAGTGGAACATTTCAGGGCCACTAAAACTTCCAGTAAAATATGATGTAACTCTAATATTAGTAGAATAAGAGCCTTAACCAAAAACATCGGTATAGATTTTTTAAAATATTTAGAATAAAATTGGCTGGCCACCCTAAGTAAAGGGACTGAACCCTTTCGCACCGAGCGTCGGGAGGAGTCAACGGGCATTTTCATACTCAGAAGACCTGATGATGGGTGTAGCTGTCGGGGATTTTTTCAATGCAAACAACCGGACGTTGGCTCCAGCCGACACGAGGGAGGGGAAGTGACCGCTGAGGTGGCAATTCAGGTCAGATGCATTCAGGCCCAGCCTGAGACCCAGCCTAGCAAGTCCTTAGGGCCACTCCTCTGCAATTAAGCCCGACCCTCCCACTCATTTATGACCATCCTCACTGCAGGAATCCATTGCTAAGTGGTTATATTGAAAATAGTTTTTTAATATATTTCGTTGCATAAAACATTTTTTTAATACTTTGAAATGAATTCTTCATTTTGATCTGGGTGTAAACAATTTTTAAGCTAAATTTTTGCATTAAAAATAATGAACTTCCAGACCTATAGCCTTATTACCTTGTATTTATTAACTTTGTTGTTATTAGCGCTAGAAACCTGTTTAACACTCCACAATGCTTTTAAAAAAATGTCAGTAATTCTCTTAAGCAAGTAAATTATTGAAAATAAAAAAACAGCATACGGTTGAAAAAACACTAGTAAGGCAACATGATGACCGTGGATTCGTACTATGAAGGGTTGGATGGTCTAGTCCCGTGGCCGGGGTAAGGGACGGACTGAGTTGGGTCCCAAAAATGAATTGGTACTCCACCCCAAAAAAGAGCTCCGTACGGAGAGGTTTAAAATATTCTCATGCTACTCGTAGCACAGAAAATGTTTTCCAATTGTAGGCACTGGCAGGTGAGGGTTAAGTCAGGGAAAAATAAAATTTGTTCGTTCCACAACAAAGGATGCAGAAATTGTGCTTCCACACCCAACTCTCAGGAACACAACCAGACAGCATCACACATGAAAATGCTAGAACAGCACTTAGAACACATGCTAAACCGCCATGGAGAATTAATCTACCACATGTGTAACACTAATGCATTCATTGGAGAAAGCACAGTTGACTTCATGTGGAAAAGTAAAGAATCCTGGTTTCATACACTCAAAACATGAATTAGATTAAATTTAACAGAAACTATGTCCAGTGTTGGGATCAGATGGGGGAGAGCAAAACATTGCATGCAAAAAATCACCTGCCTGATTAGTAGAAGGGCCTGACTAAGCTTCCGCAGAAGAATGCTGACGAAGAAGCGCTCTCATTACTTGGCCCTTGACTCAACAATGCATCATTTACGCAGATGACAACACACATTTAGGAAAAAAAAAAGTATTTTCCGTGCCCCATATAGCTGATATATTCACTGGAAATATCATTAATTCAGAATGCGTTTGGTCTGGCATTCTGGATTTCAATCCTTTACTCTGTTATGAAAATGAGACTCCTCCCAGATTTGTCAGATTAAATAACTCTATAAACCAATAGGCATTCTTCTTAAACCACAATTTTAGATTTGGGTCATTCCATGTCAGTTCATCCAGGCATGACACCCACCGACTCGGATTTTGATGAAACTTACCAATTTTCATCCTTCCATGCTGGAATGAAAAAGTGTAAAATATTTCTTGGCTATCTCTAATAGTTTTTTTTTCACGACCATTTGAAGTTTGGGTGAAACTGCAGTTTTTCAATGAATGCGGTCTCCAGAGGCACTTGCGCCTCCAGAGGGAAATAATTTGTCTCAGCCATAGTTTTCATCCGATTCTTATGAAAATTTGCAGGTTTGCTATAGAAGTCATGAGGATTCCAAAGACTTATTGAATAATATCCTAAGGAATATTGGAAATTCTCTAAACTCGTATGTTTCATAAGATTTTAGAAACTTTTGCGTCAAAAACATGGTTCTATAAAACATCAAATTTTGACCTGAGGCAATATCTGAATCAAGCTAAATTATTTTTTCTAATATTCCTTAAGGTATGACCCACCACCTGTAAAAATAAAATTCATGGCTTTTTGCTTGCTTTGTTGTTAAAAAAAAATTTATGCAAAAAAAATCCCTTTTCACGACTCTGGTCGTCAGTGTTGGGTCCTCCTTCAAGTGCGATGAATGCTTGTGTTAACTGTTTTCTATATCTAAGAAAATATTTACAACATGTATCTAGTGCATAATACATTCAAATATTAAAATATTTTTTTATGTGCAGGTTGTTTTTCTCCCGATAAGAAAAATATATTTTTGAAATAGAATATTTTAAGGTATTCATAGCACTTCCCCGTCATTGCTGGGGAAAACTTGATTGTTTGCTATATAAAACATCAAAATACAGGATGCATGTCAATACAAATCACCTTTCTCCATTTTGTATTGACAAAAAACTTCACGAATGTGTTTTACTTCAATAATGTTGCACAACTTATAAATGATAAATCACAATATATAGTCACTCTTGTCTGCATCAGTTTGTAGTTAAATAGGATAATACCCAAGGTCTTCACTGAGGCCTATCTCTGAGAAAGCTAATATTTCAGTTACACTAGAGTTACATTTTTTTCCCAGTAGTGGTAATTCCAAGTTTTCCTTTTAAATACAACAGCTGTCGGTTCACATGTTCAATGTCTTTCTTCGAGAAGTAATACATTCGTCCTGAGCCTCTTGTGGTAGGAGTTTCCACATAACAAATAACATTATTTACAGGAACATTATTTACAGGAACATTGCAAATATCTTCTTTCTCTTTTGGCCAGTAAAATGATAAAGAATTTCACTTTTATATCAAATGAACATCCTTTGACATAAGTAGCCCTAAAAACCAGTGATTGTCATACAAGCAGGCCACAAAAGAATTAGTACAAGTTTTTGTCAAAATTTCTTCCCAACTTAGCTTTATCAAGAAATTGTGGACAGAACTGTCTGTGGTATCAAAGCTAATTTTTTTGTCGCAATAATTTATAGAAGAATGGTAGGTATGAGTACTTAGGATTGTTTTTACAAGGTACCAGCGAGGTTCTAATTGTTGCTGAACCATTGATAATCGTTTTTTTTTTTTAAACGTAAAATAAAATTTTGTCCACTTTGTACTTGCAGAACTCAAACACCTTTTCAATGGAAGTCATTGTATTACCCAGATCCCGCTGAAGGCTTTCTCTTGTAAGAATGCACTTAACTGTTCCACCTATCCCATCACATGGAGATTTCCAATGACTAGTTGAAAAAAAGACAATGAAGCATGCAAGTCAAAGTCCTGGTGATGATGGCACAGGTTTATAAAGTTTTTACAGTTCTTATATTGGCCAGCACAACCATCACTGAAATATTGCACTTCCTTTACTTCAAGGAACTTTTCCTTTAAAAACTGAGTGACTATTTTTTGCGTTTCAAATACGAAAGCTACATCATATTCTACATCGTCACAAAATACACACAAACTTGACACACAGAGATCTTTCTTCAGCTGTCCACGAATATAAATTACCGCTGGATGTAGGGAACAACCATCCTGATTCCAGTGATGACCCTGAACCTCATCTTGTATTACATAATGGTAGTTTTCACTGAAATCCAGCAAAACAATGGCTTCATCTGGCTGTAGGTTGATTTTTAGTTCTTTTAGGTATCTCGCCTGGGATTTGTTTATGAAGGAATGTGGGAGAAGTTTTTCCAGATTGTTCACCAGACTATTGATGTATTCATCCAGAGTCACAGTTAACCTAATTTATTGGGTCCGATGTGTTGTCACCCATTGTATGTCACTTCATCTTCGGGGTCCCATTCTTCAAATTTACTTTTCAGATGCTCCTTCAGTCGTTTTCAGATATACATTCTGAACAGTGCCGTAACATGCAATCCCTGTTATCTTTGGAACAAACCAAGTAGTCAAATAGGTCGTTGTAGGTCTCCTCTATAGAGCATCCATGGAGAAGAAGTGATGCATTCTGATGGATAGCACAGACACACTCAGAATGGGTTGCAGAGGAGCCTGACAACACGCACCATTTAGGCCACAACAGACAAAATTTTGAAAACCCTATTTTAACATGTGGGAATTCAAATTAAATAGCTGCAAACAGCTCATTTAGATTACTTAGAAGTAACCTCATTTGCTTGTGGACATTTTTGGACACACTCACCTTATCTTTCATTCCTGGCATAAGGCGTGAATACTCATAATTTTGGTAGAATGACTGAACTAAGTCCACTGCAGTTTTTTCTATGTTTTTCCCCCTCCTTGGATCTGGTATGGCTATGATGCCTTTCATTCTTAGAATTCCCTAGCATGCTGAATTGTATATTCACTAGCATTAATTTCGGTGGCTACTTTTTTCCTACTCCACAAAGTCGGAGCTAGTGTTAGTAGCTGAATTATCTCTCGCTGACTGCCTGCTGTCACCAGGTTTTCTTTTAGTAACCCAACTAGCACATCCATATCACTCGCTTTATCAAGAACTTCTGAATCATGCTCTGGAAGGAAATCTTTATCCAGTACTTTGAAAACCTTTTTGTTCAAATTAGAACAGCATTAATGAGGTAAAAAACATTTGTGAAGTTTTTTGTCAATACAAAATGGAGAAAGGTGATTTGTATTGACATGCATCCTGTATTTTGATGTGTTTTATATAGCAAACAATCAAGTTTTCCCCAGCAATGACGGGGAAGTGCTATGAATACCTTAAAATATTCTATTTCAAAAATATATTTTTCTTATCGGGAGAAAAACAACCTGCACATAAAAAAATATTTTAATATTTGAATGTATTATGCACTAGATACATGTTGTAAATATTTTCTTAGATATAGAAAACAGTTAACACAAGCATTCATCGCACTTGAAGGAGGACCCAACACTGACGACCAGAGTCGTGAAAAGGGATTTTTTTTTGCATAAATTTTTTTTTAACAACAAAGCAAGCAAAAAGCCATGAATTTTATTTTTACAGGTGGTGGGTCATACCTTAAGGAATAATAGAAAAAATAATTTAGCTTGATTCAGATATTGCCTCAGGTCAAAATTTGATGTTTTATAGAACCATGTTTTTGACGCAAAATTTTCTAAAATCTTATGAAACATACGAGTTTAGAGAATTTCCAATATTCCTTAGGATATTTTTCAATAAGTCTTTGGAATCCTCATGACTTCTATAGCAAACCTGCAAATTTTCATAAGAATCGGATGAAAACTATGGCTGAGACAAATTATTTCCCTCTGGAGGCGCAAGTGCCTCTGGAGACCGCATTCATTGAAAAACTGCAGTTTCACCCAAACTTCAAATGGTCGTGAAAAAAAAACTATTAGAGATAGCCAAGAAATATTTTACACTTTTTCATTCCAGCATGGAAGGATGAAAATTGGCAAGTTTCATCAAAATCTGAGTCGGTGGGTGTCATGCCTGGATGAACTGACATGGAATGACCCATTTAGTCTACCCAAACAAATTCTTAATCTGATATGCTGCACTCCATAGTTACATTACAAAACTTCTTTTAAATCAAAATTGCCACAATTTTGAACTTGGCCCCTTCAGGGTCCTTCGAAGTTGTTAAATGGGTTAATATTGCAGCACTTCTTTTAAATACATTGTAGAGACAAAAATATTCCCATGAGCCATGGTCTACGCAATCAGTTAAGAATCCAGGCATGGTCTGGTCTGAAACTTGGTAAATGAAACAGATGCATTCTTGTCTACTTACATGGCACTTGTGATTGGTGTCGGTGACTTGGAATTGGACCCAACTGTTAGAGGCAGCGACTTCAAGAGGTTAAAGAAGGGAGGACAAGCTAACAATGCTTGCAGAGTGGCATTCACATAACACCAATTTCCACGGTTAGTTAGCCCACGCGGCTGTAGAGGGGTGGTTGTATATTCCAAGTCGTACTGCAGTAAATGCTCTAGAATAAGAATAATCATAGCAAGGCATTACATACATCAAGTCCAGATAATATACATGCTTATCATATACTACCACAAAAGAGCAATATGAAAGCAAGCCTTTCAGATGAGGTGAAAAGATTTGAATTTCAATTGAAAAAAATTCAAATGCATGGATATTGAATATTGCATTGTCACCAGAAGCAAGCAAGTCTGCAAATTTTCAAGCCCGTACGACAATATAAAAGTAGCTTTAAATTTAATTGCAAGATTCCATCAAAGAAACAGAAAAAAAGTTAAGAAAAAGGTTTAAAATGGGCATGATGACACTTGAAATATAATCATATCTCACTGGAATGTTGACTAATGCCAATCCGAGAGCATGACGAGAACTTGCACCCTAATCTCTCATGTTTCTGAGCCTAACATTTACATGAAGCATGAATATGAAGTCCGAAATATCACCAAATGTTACCACAGTTTTTGGTGACATTTACATGTGGAGGTATTCACAATTTGGTATTATGTACTGAGAAAATACTAACACAATATCATGAATGTTCTTTTCGTAGCCTGAATAGCAAATACTTAGTACACTAATGATGATACTTAAACTGAAACTATTGATATTATTTCAAACTCAGGAAAGCTGAGCAAAGGATTATATAACTAATAACAATAATGATAATAAATAACATAGGATCATTTTTATCGAAACATACAAAGCCATTGGGACATGACAAACAACTATGATGAAATATTTAACGGAACAGTGAGAAATCCAAATTGACGATGATAAGATACACCACACATTACCAGGACATGGCATTGTTTGAGTAGGAAATGAAAAGACTGATGGTCCTTGGCAGTTATTCCATTAGGAGCCCATATTTACAAGGAATGGAGTCTGTATACATAATGGGCTTCATTTCATTGAAAAAGGCACATTCTAAAAAAAGCTAGCTATGCAGTTGACTCAGAAAATTGGTCTTGAATCCAAATTTTGAGTCTGATAATTTACCTAGTTTTAAAACACATCTAGGTTACATTCAGGCCACATGATTACACCAAAGACTTACATTACTTAAATACAACAACTGAAGTAACTCAAGAAAATATTAACCCTGAAATATTTAAAAATTTCTTATCAGGATTGCAAATAGTTAGAATCAATGATACTCTAAGTAATTGAAAATGTTGACTACTCGAACCTCTGGAAAGCTCAGCAAGACAAAGACTCTAATAATTGCTCAAGTTTAGTTTATTCATTAGGACCATTGATATTCTAACCCTTCCACACTAAAATGAGATAACATGAAAACAAGTCAACAATGTTGACAGTTCCTTTACCTTTGAAAAAACAATTGTTATGATGGTTAACATACAGAAAATAAAAAAAGCAGATTTTTCAGCAAGATGCCATGGAAATAATTCATGCCATAAAGTGAAATTAAAAACTTCCAAACATTCCAAAGGACAAAATATCCAGGAGAAATCCTAGATAAAGACTGCCAAATCCAGAAAATCCCATACCTAGGCAGGTTAATAACAAATGTTTCTAATGAACTGTACAAAATTGTTATGCAGCATGGAATATCAAGAAAAGGGATAATCATACTGATGGACATCAATAAAATATATAAAAAATTCTTCAACCAAACCATATTAACAGTCAATAGAAGTCATTGTGATAAATAATATAAATATAACAATCACAAAAAATATTTGAATGGCGAAAGACTACAAGAATAAAAGCTCACATCTAATGTAGGCACAAATCCCAACTATAGAACCTTTCCTCCAAAGAGATTGTATCTGAAGACTGCCTGGCAAGCCAATGGTATGGTATGCCATATAGCAACAGAATTAGTATACCCACTTTCCGCACCCACTGTAACTATGAAAGAAGTTACATTGAAGGCAATTAAGTGGGATAAACCTGCAGAGAGAAAAATCGTCAAAACACCCACCTCCAAGCCTGTACGACACAGGATCATCAATCATGGGCGATGACCTGGGAAGCTTTCCAACAGAAGGCACAGAAGAACTAGACTCCTCATTGGTTGGAGATGTAAAGGGACCCATTCTTCCCATCAGCTTCGCCCCCTGATGCCCAATGTCACCAGGAGAGGCGACAGAGGATGGTGAATGAGAATTGGTAGAGGCAGTTTGCTTTGGAGTGAACAGACTGGCCCAGGAGCGACCAACCTCAGGGGGCGCGGGTTGTGCAGGTGTGGGAGTTTGGATTTCTGGGAAGTTAGCGTTCATTTCCGCAGGGAATGTGGGTGAAGTGGTGAATGAGGGAGACATAGAAGTCCTGGGGGCATTTGGCTCAACGGCCCCTTCTGTTGCAGCAGTGACTGCCTTGGGAGCCACAGGCTCCTCCTTCGGAGGCTGAGCCACAATTTGATGTTCAACAGTACTTGGAACCGTCCGAACCACCACTGGCACTATAGTCTGTGTTAGAGGGGCAGCTGCTGCGACAGGGTGAGAGGGTTCTGCAGGCAGAGGGGCGGGAGGTTGGGTGGTATGACACTCGGAACTCAGTGGAACTTGTTCAGCTTGTGTCCTTATACCACAGTCTACATTCACACCTTTAGTGTCAACCTGAGACCCCAGTGCTGGGTCTTCCGGCACCAGTTCAGGGTCTAGGGCCTCCACCTGTTGTTGCTGGGGAGTAGGGTGAACCTGACTGTCGTACAAAGGCTCATTCTTCAAATCAGACACTATCGGCCTCTCAGTTGGCAGTTCTTGGCAATGCATTTCCACATGCTCAAAATGGTGCTGCATTGAGTGTTCCACTATACCATGTTCCAAGGATTGCTGGGAATCGGTTTGCTGAAAATGTTCATTGGGCGGTGGCTGGAGCTCCTGCTGAGCTTCGGGAGGACTCTGATGATGGTGGTGGTGATGGTGGGGAGGATGCGCAGGAACATAAGCCCCATATATGGGAGTCGTGTACATCTGAACTGGGGCTGGGGCCAAATACAAGGGGGTGCCTGTGGCGTGTTGCGCTGCTGCCACATTGCTCTGAGTAGGTGGAGGCGGCTGATGAGGAGGGTAGTAATGAGTGGGATAAGGAGTGTATGTAATGAAAGGGGCATGAGGAGGATGCATGTAGGCTGTCTGAACTGGATTCATCGATTCTGGGGATGGGATAGAGTGGCGGTCGTCTCTCTTCCCCTTGCCCCTTCCACGACGAGGACGGTCAGAGCCTTGGGAGCCTATGCTCCCTCGGTGAGATCCACTCCCAGATGCATCCACGGGTCCATTTGGGTCCACATCAACTGCATAGTGAGGAGATCCCAGGGGTGACTGATGCCTCGCATGGTGCTGGTGGTGGTGGAAAGCTCCAGGGGGTGGCTGCATCGTCTGGTAGGGGTGGTGTAGATTAACATTGGCTGTGACACTGCCCACATAACAATTGGGGACATTTGACATTGGTGTGACCATCTGAGTTGCCTAATGATGATATTAAAAAGAATTCCCAAATAAATAACTTGAAATTTCAAAATAATAAAAAAACTTAAGTTTAAATCATGATGAATAAATATAAAATATAAGAATAAAATAAACAAAACCAAACACTGAAAATAATTCGGAGATCGCTCTCCAAACATAAAATCACAAGAAACCTAATCTCAAAAGGCTTAAGGCAAAATATGACAGGCACGTAGTGAGAATCTTCTCTAAGGAAGGAACCCACCATCATGGAAGCTAAGTGCCATAGGATAGGTTCTTTATTGCACATTTACCAAACTTCACTATTACCCTCCCATCAAACCTCATCCCATTCCTCACGGCACAGAAAATATGCCCCTAAAAACAAACAAATTTTTGGTTAGCAAACAGCGTGACAAACTCAGTCAAGCTGTGCGACAGCTGTCACCAGACACCCATTCATTTGTATGTTCACTTGCTTGCCATGCTCTGAAATATTTTGTTTTATTAGCCTTTAACTCTAAAGAAGAATAGAACTGAAAGTGGTCACCTGAAAAGGAGAAGAGCAACAATTGAACTTAAAAAGGAAATCATTGCTAACAATGAAAGTGGAGTCTCTCTCTCTCAGATCTTGCTGTCGCGCATTCTGTGTCTAGGTCGGCAAAATATGATTTAAAGAATAGAGAAGTAACAAAGCAAGGCTAACCTTAAAAAAGGAGTGAATGCTTTGACGAACCTAAGGCCTCAAATTCTTGAAGTACCCGAGAATTTACTACTATTTTTGTGAGAAGGCACTACAAATCTGTGACGATTTGGAGAAGAAATCCCCAGATACAAGTAAGACTGAATTAGTTTTAAAGAAAAATTTTTAAGCACAGAAATAGATCACACAGCGTAGAAATGCATGGAGAGGCAAGTAGTTCACGCATGGCAAGAGCTGAGAAATTTGTCATCAAGCTCACTAAACGTATACAGGAAGAAGCTAAGTACCTCAACAGATGTTCAATGCAGATGAAACCAGCTTATTTTGGAAAAGAATGCCGAAGAGAAAGAGAACATTTATAGCATAGGAAGAAAAAGCATTACCAGGGCATTAGTCATTGATAAATAGGCTTATTCTTCTTCTGTGTGGTAATGCAAGTAGAGACTTTAAGATTCAGCCGTAGTTGGTATACCATTTGTACAATCCACGTGAGTTCAATAGGAACAATATTATCAAACTGCCTGTGAGTCGACAAATCTTTGTTGAGTGGCTGCATTAAGTTTTGACACCAAGTGTGAAAGAATATATGCGAGAAAAGAATTTGGCAATGAAATGCCCTCCCATATTAGGTAACGCCCTTCACCCTCCAGGCCTAGAGGAAGGTTTAGTTGAGTTCAGTTCACGCTTAATAGCTGCCACCTAACAACCTTTGTTGCAACCTAAGGACCAGCTGATCATTTATAATTGTAATTAAACATACACTAAAGACTTGTTTCATAAGTTTTTTGAAGTGACTAATGATACCCAGCCAACTTTGAATTTTTTTTTGAAAAATCATTACCACAGCCTCAATTGTGCCAATCTTATTGATAACGCATGGAAACAAGTGACGTACTGCACCATGAATTCAGGAGAGAGAAAACTGGCCTGACTGTACCAAAGCAATATTTTGAAGGTTTTAATCAAGAAATTTTGGATGACATAGTTTCCATGGGGCAAAAAAGGGCCTGGAGGTAGATGGTAGGATTGAAGGCATAGTAGAAGATCACTGTACCAAACTTACCACAAAATAGTTGGAGCATCTTCGGAATGAGCGACACAAGACAAACTGAGGATATGCCTTAGTGGGAGGAGGATGGGAAGGAGTATATCCCAAGTTCAGTGATTAAAGAAATTTGTGCTAAGTGGGCCAATGTGCTAACATCTGTTGAAAAATCTCATTCGGATACCGTGGTAGCCAATATGGTTGTTTTCAATGACACCATTTCAATGACAATGTCATGCATAGTTCTGCAAGTGACAGTGGATAAGGTTTTTACTACCTACTTCTAAGCAACAGAAAAAGTAACCTCCAATCTCAACTGTCAGAACATCTTATGAAGGAGTAACTCCCACACGTCCTCCTCATACTTCCATCCACTAATGCCACCATACCACAATCAAAAATGAATAATAAAATCACTACTTTAATGTTTCTTTATTTTTACTGAATGTTTTACATGAGTAATATTCTATTTACTTAGAATTTACATACTAGCTATACATAAATTTACTTAAATTAACTATACGCAAATATGTACACCCATGCCTCGTATAGCGCAAGGGATGCATTCCTTGAGGTCTTGGCACTATACGAATTTGCGTTATATGAGAGCGTTTTAACATTGGGAAGATAGGGATGCGTTCCTTGTAGCATAGATGCTGGGTATCTCATTTCCTCTAAACCATATAATTTCCCATAAATAGCCTTAGAATAACTTATTTACATACATTTTATAGTTTAAAATATCTTTAAAGATAGTAGGCACTCATTCAAACAATTTCCTTTACGCTAAAAAAAAATTCGTACGAGCTTTTGAAATTCCCTCCTGTCGTATGGGTGGGCTAACATCTGCTATCTCAGGGGTTCATAATGCATTGCCGGCAGTGGACAATTTTTCAAACCAGTCTGAAACAACTATTGTGTCACCCAGGCCCTTTTGTCGCTAATCGAAATGACAGGCAAATGCTACTCTGAATGCGATTTCATAGCTAGCAGAGTTTATGAATGATAAATCATTTTAATTTTTAAGCCCTCCGAGGCATTAGCAGCTACGTGAAACTGTCTTTGAATGCCTTGACACCTGACTCATTCTGAGAGCTTGCTTTTACGTTGTTAAACCTATGCAATGCATCAAAGTGTGGTTATCCTCCAGTGTGCAACACTGCATTACAATTTTGTGTTTATTTAAAATTGTGACTCATTGATCTAGCTGTCCGTGCGACGGGTATTGAGCCGAATAAAATAAACTTTCCTAGAGAAGGAAGAACGGGTAAAACACTGAACAGTTACTGACTTCACAATGGATTTAATAGACACTTTTCAGACTTTTTTTGTGCCCAATGAGCAAGTTCCATTATGTCACACACCAGTCGCAACTGCCAACTACAAAGGCACCAAATTTGAAATTTCCGACACACTTGAATTTTTCCAATGTTCTTTCTTCGAAACCTCTGAAAGTTCGTAAATCGAATGTTCGTAAGAAGAGGACATACCCATCGTTAATTTACGAGCGGTAATGAATGGGTCACCATTATTCCACAGAAATGAAGCATATTATATAATAACTGAAGTAAGAACTACAATTGAGGCTCTTGGGCACAATGCACAAGGATAACTTAAACATAGGGTAGTGTATATCCACCTCCAAAAGCGCTGATAGCTAATGTATACACGCTGTTACTTATATGTGGAACTTAGTAATAAAGGTCACTTTATAACCCCTGGGACCAGAACCAAGGTTCGTAATAACGTTTCTCTTACTATAGATTGGATTAGCCTTTTCATTAGAACCAACAATTTGCTTCGTGAAAAAGAGAACTCTGTAATAACGGTGTTGGTATTAATGAGTCTACTGCAACTGGTAAGCCACAAGTCATGACATATTAATCCTGTTCCCTAGGGCATGAATGGAAGAGGAGCTTCTCCTTCTCCGTACCTATTTTCAAAAGATTGAGTGTCAGTCAAGCATCAGTCTAAGGCTGAGTAACCTTGCCCGGAGAACAGAGCAAGTTTATACAACATACTTTTGACGTAAGAACATTTTTTTTTCTGGAAAGAAAAACAAAACTGTGCCATCAACTGAATACATGATATGTTGACTTTATTAACTGCTTTACAAAAACAAGATGTCTAGAATTTCCTAAGTTGAAACAAAAAAAATATAAAATATTAGCAAATGTGGGAAAGTGGGAATTAGATGCCATGCACAACTGCAACTCCAAATGTTTTATGGGAAGGAAAATGGAATATTGTGCACTCCTGACCCTAAGTACGAAGTCAATTCCTAAATTGAAATTAAAATTGTCAATCATGATAAAAATTTAGCGAAGTCACTGGTTGACAGGGCCAGGGAATTCTGGAGAAAAAATATATTCCCACTGTTAATTAAAGCACTTTGATTTCAATCAAATGTTTTAATGGACTTTACTTGAAAATTTCTTTTTAGTCCATTTAAATTTCACTAGGAGTCAACTGTCTATGTTAACGACCTATCTCTGTATTCCATAAGTGGGATGGTTGGATTCTGGATGGCAGAATGTAAGTATTGTGAATATGAAAATGAGCTACTTCAAAACTTATGGTAAAATACTGAATTCAGAGGTTTTTAGAATGCTTAAGTATTGTTATAATAATAGACAAGGTCTCACTGACTCATTAAATCTCAATATTTAATCACTCATCTTAATTATCTTATTTTATAAACTTATCAACCCTGCAGCTATTGTATTGACATAATTTTCACGCAAGTTTTCTGACAAGTTGCCGTTTGGGTTACATTTAATTACCATACAAGGCTCCCCTGCCCTCCCCAAAACTCCGCCCGTGCTCCTTTTCCCTGTTAGTGCCACCCAGAGTCCAGGAGGAAGCAGCAGGAACGGCTGCCCCCGCTGCAGTTCTGCCTCGAACAGCATATGTGACGTCAGAACCTTGGAAACAACCACACCCCCTTCCGAACGCCGTTTTTCGCGCTGTTGGATTTTCAATAACTTTGAGAATTTATCTCGAGAACGATGCATTATCTAGCCCTCAGGTTTTTTGTGTTGTGCAAGATTCAATCTATCTCCTCTATTTTTCCCAAAAAATGTGCAAGTTCTCCATTGCATATTTTCCTCTTCGAAATATGATTGCCACTTCATCATTAATTGAGCTCCATCCATCAAGAAGAGGTATTCTACAGACATCTTTTACACAGAAACCGCCATTTTGCAACAGTGAGAATCAACATTTTGGTTAAACCATGTTTCTTCAGATACTGTTTTCACAGGTGAAAGCACTCTCTTTCCATTCAGAAGTCCTTTTTATTAAATTTACTAGTAAAATAGCAAGTTGCTTCAAGGGCATGAGCTTTGCAGTAGTTTTTACAACATATATGGCAATCACTTTTCACAAGTAAACGTCCTCAAAACATATTCAAACCCATCTAAATGGCTCATGTTTGAAACCAGGGAGAGAGAGAGCAGTTTCATGAGAGGAATGAAAGGCCACCCTGCATTATGTTGGTCATTAGATGGGCGACCCCCACTGAGAATCCCACAGCCAGAAGTGCCTCTTTCCATATGACTCATGCCATCTATTCTAAAATTGTGTATCAAGTTAATGCTTGTAGTTTTTTTTAAAATACTTGCATTCTCCGAACTTATAAGATTGTTTGCTTGATAAGATGTGTTTCCGTCATTTAATTAATCTAATCACCAGAAATATAGTTAATCCATAATGCATCTGGTCCCAAGCATTCTGAACCATAGATCTGCTACTGTATATGCAAAAAAGTTCTTTACGATACATTTTGCATCAAGCCAATTAATTCATCATTATTTCAGGTGCAGCATCATCATGTCAACAGTAATACGACAACATCAAAGCAGACATTTCTCGCATTAGAGGCCTCAAATATAACCAGCTACTAATTACAATGCCATGCGATTACAATAACTGAGAATATCAAGTTATTTCATATAGAAACAACTTAGTTCTTCACTCAGAAGTTCTGACTTTAAAATGAACATTCATGTGTGGAGCAATCATGGTATCACACAATCTAAGATAAAGGACAGAGAACTTCACAAATTCTAGAAGGAAAAGTACTGTTTCTGAACTTCCTTTGGACAAAAAGAGAAAACCTCAAGTTGCCATACACAGTTCAGCATTACTATACCCACCCTTAGCACACCACATGGCAATTGAAGTGCCACATTGCCGGCTTAATAAGTGGGGTAGAATTACCATGAAATAAGTACCCTTCACCAATGAGTTACTAATAATTATACACCTAATATAATATTATACTACCTAATCAACTATTACACTACCAAATATACTACTACTATATGCATTAACATTAAACAACTGCATAACCAAAGTATGTTTCAGGATTACATTTTGGTCATCAACGGCTAAGTACGCCTCAAAATGTAACACTGTTATATGGTGAAAACAGGAGGACAGGCAAGTTTGCCAAAGTGTGACCCACTGGTTGGTCACACCTCACTTCCTCCAGGTGCAACAACAAATTTATTATTTTTCTTTATCTTTCAGTTCTCGCCATTTAGAAAAATGATAAGTTAGAGACACACATCTTGGTGGATCTGTTCCATATTATGTGGTGCCACCTGAAGTACATTGTGACGAGGCAGTGAGTCACACCGCCCAGGGTGAGACCAATTAAAGGGTGAAACATCTGCAACATGGCGAGCCACTTGTGATAACGCTATGCCATGACATATTCTTCCCTCATATCACTCTGTTATTGCATTTTAATCATTGGTTTTAATTTATTCAAAAATCCCAAAACCATCAAAGTTTTAAAATATTGATTAACCCTGAATCACACGATCATTTTTTCCGTCAATTCCTAGTGATCACTATTGCAATCACTTGCAAATGATCATTGCCAGCAATTGCTTCTTGCGATCACTCTAATGACGAGGATTCCCATCACTATTTTTCATCACTCGCCCAGTCGCTTTTTCTGTCGCTAAAACAGTCACTAAAACCCCATATCAGCCAATCTAAACGCATTCCTGTATGGAGTGGTTGCAGCGCAACGTTTGACTAACGTGGGAATGACCCAGATAAACACGCTATATATTGTGGTATGTGGGTCCTATGACAACGAGCTGTGATATCAAAAGTACAGGCATCCCCCGAGTTACGTATGTCTCGACTTACGTAAATCCGTACTTACGTTAGCGATAACCGTATTTCAAATGATTACGTTAATTTTCGACTCGTACAACCTATAGTAGAAAAAATATCAAATAGTTATAGTTTTTTTATGTGCTAAAAATAACAAAGTGACCCATTTTTGTCATTCCACGAAGGAATTTTCATTAATTTCTGTGGAAAAATCGCTAATAAATCCCAAGTCAGCAATCAACGTGAAAATTTGCAGTTCTAGCGATGGATGTGGTTGCACTCATTCCTGTACGATACAACTTGTTATACAGCATGCACACCCGAACTACGACTTTCAACTATTTAAAAATTGTATCCTTAAGTTTGGACATTTCCATCTGTGGAATTAAAAGAAAATGAAGTTCAAGCAGAAATATTTATTGCGGAAAAGAATTGTTTAGTACCCACGTAACGGCATTGAAATTTTAAGTGTTGGCAATGAACGCCACGAAAAAGTTGACTCTCAATATTAATTGCGTAATTGTGTACATGTTTCTGGCGGAAAATTTTATTAAGCTGCATTTTCTCGTTCTCTCATATTGTGTGCAACTATAAATGAATATTGCGTCATTGAAAGCTTTTCCCCACTAACTTTGTTGCACGTTAATGACGGAGTTGGCTGAATAAAAGCTCACTTTTAATTAGCTTCGTGCTTTGGAAATACTCTTCGATGTTTCCAGCGAAGTAAATTTTCAAATGATGATATTTTCACGTCATTTTATTGAGATATGACAAAGTATGTTGTGTGCGTGAAAGATTGAGTATGTGCGTGTGAATGTATCTAAGAATAAAGTAATTTACTGGTATTTTTTTAAGTGTTATTTGCTCGTAATCCTAGACACTCCTCCTACGTGTATTAACTGTGACGGTGAAACCACCAGATTCATCGATCAACGTATTATATAAAAGGCAGAAGATATAATGATTATAGGTAGGTAGACGATGCATTCTTTGAGCCCTTAGATCGCAGTATAACATAATGAATCAATTTTAGTATTCAGTTTAGTAATGTAGCGTTGAGATACCGTACTTTCCCGAATCCACGCGATCGGTCAACTCTGAATTATATTACGCATTTTGATTAGCAATGCTCGAGATGCAACTCTCAGACTTTATTAATGTTTATCGATTTTGTATCTAGTAACGTAAGAATAGACGCGGTAGAGTTCATGAATATCGCAGTGAATTGAATGAAACTTCACCGAGAATTTACCGCGCATTTATCCGCTGAGAATTTCACCGCGCCGATCGCAATCTCTGAAGCACTAACACAGAGGTTCGACTTACGCAGAGTCTGCCGGAACGCATCTTTTACGTAACTCGGGGGATGCCTGTACTGCGAAAAGCGACGGCGGGAGGGACCGTGTGATTCAGAAAAATGATCACCACAGTCAGGGCGCCGAGAGTTGTCCGATGGCATTTAGAAGGATCTAGATCAGGGTGGGGGGCAATGTTGCCAGGTAAGAAAGGGATACGCCCACCTCGCACATAAACAAAAGGGTTTTTAGTGAAGATGAAGCCAGAAGGGACGGCATGCATGAAGAAGAAAGGAGGACTCTCCTGCTTCGGTGACTCGAAGAAAGGTCTTGCTTTGAAAGGCTTGTTTCAGTACTTGGTATGCATGTGACAACATTGCATGACTGGGCGAGTGTGTGAGGTGCGTTTGGGCTGGGAACCGTGCTGACGCAGGGTTCTCCTTCCCCTCTTTTGAACTCGCATCAGACAACTCTCGCCCACTGGACCGTAGAGCAATAACTCTATTGATCACTTTTCGCGACAAAAAAAAATAATCGTGTTATTCAGGCTTTAGTAAAAAGGAACTAGAGCTTAATTCAAATTAGAACAATTACCGGTTTGACAACACTCATGAAATTAAGCATTGCTGTTTGCGGCAATGGAACTTTTGGCAGCTTTTTTCAAACAGATAAATTAACACATGTTAAGCAAATTATGTTAACTTATTTAAAATGAGAGACATTTTATACCGATGAGGCCACCAATAGCTGGTTTATAACTGATCAAGCCAGAGGAAAGGAGAAGAGTGCCTGGGAGTCATTTAGAATGTTCACTACACAAAAGTAATTAAGAGTGTTCTATCCTAATTCAAAAATCCAAATTCAACCGTCGCCGGATTTTAGTTGCGAAGTCGGCCGCAACGGCCAGTGGAATGGGAAACCTCCTTGGGCGGAGGGGAGTACCTAGTCGCTGACCGAAGGAAAAAAAAAGGAAAAGACGAGGGGTCAAGCTTCGCTCCGACTGAAAAAAACACCCGGCGCTGTGTCAAATTTCACTGCGGAGGTGCGATATTGAGAGTGGTCGGGATTCGGAGGTTGATTTTTGCTCTCTGGTGGCATTAGTCCCATCTCAGCCACTCGGTTGACGTTTCTTGGAAGGATCCAAATACGTACGCTCTCGACGAGGCTGGTAAGTACGGCCGGCTTCTATGAAGAAAGGCGATTACTTGCATTGTTCTCTCCTTATTCGACTCCCCCTCGAACGGGAGAGCTGGTCAACGTTCTCATCTCAAAATTGTTAAGTGTTCTTCAAAGCATCGTAAAAGTCAGTTACACTAACCGAAATGCGCGTACTTCGTGAAACTTTTTTTTAACGTACAACTTTACATTTTTACGTTATTCCTCAGTATGAATGAAATAGTAACCACCCACGTACATTTGAAAACGTGTATTCAATACAGTTACTTTCCGAAACATGTTTATTCAGTAATCATAACGCTACAGGGAGAACACTAATGAGAAATATGACAAATAATGAATGAACGAAAATTGATTTTCAATCATCTTTAATATTTATTGATTTATATGGCAAGAACATCATAAATTGCATATTGCCTCAGACATCACATACAGCTTTAATAAAGCCAATAACCCTGAATATATCGCATCGGGTAATATTGACTTTTTCTTGGATGTTTTTTTAACAAAATGATGCCGTTCGAACTAGTGTTTTTCTGGTCTCTAATTTCTTGTAATTCTGACTGAAGTAACGTTTAATATTCAAAGTGTTCCCTAGTTTTGCTGCAACCGACGTTTTGACCCGATGCGACCGAAAGTGCTACAATTTATTCTCGCTACCGATTCATCGTGGAGACGATTAAAATTCATTCGCTCGAATTTGGCTTGATGAAATCGCCGATGACTCATCTTCCTGGAATACACCCATGTGCAAAGTGTGTATAATGAATCATCAGCATTTCGCCTCTTTTTGCGCAGAATTATTAGATATAATTGTGAAAATCACAAATCTCTACTTTAATTCTGTTTCTGGAAATTATGCAAGAGATCGTGATACAAGCAGTTCAGTGAAGATGAATAACTGGCTCTTATTAGTCTCCTTTTTCTCTCAGGTGCGTATAAAATTTCCCATGTTGATATTAGGGAAATTTGGAGCAAAGAAGTCTATCAAATTTTTTCCCGTACACTGAACTATCGGATTTTTTTTCTACGGTGCATTAGTTTTTATGACCTCAGCACTAGACTAGAAAGTAAGAAAAGTGACTAGTAAGCTGCAGTTACTGAGTTCATTTATAAAATATCCAACAAATTTGAATTTGCAAATACACCATCAGAGTGCATCATGATCCTTGAGCAACTTATACCATTTCGAGGCCGATGTCCTTGAACGCAGTATCTATCAAAAAGCCAAAGAAATATGTTATTGAAGTCATTGCTGTGGTGGATGCTAGGAAATTTTACCTAAAAATTGAAATTTTTATGGGCAGGTAGCCAGATGCCCTTTCAAAGAATCCAATTCACCTCATGAAATTGTCAAACGCTTAGCAGAGCACATTGACTGCAGAGGAAGAAATATCACCAGTGACAGTTGGTGTACCAGCATGCCTTTAACAGTAGAACTTTATCAAAAAAAGATTGAATATGGTAAGGACGATGAGTAAGAACAAAGCAGACGTTCCTCCTGAATCTCCCCCAAGAAAAAATAGAACCTTACATCATAGGCGAGGGGCAGGGGGAGGGGCAATTGCACCCCCTCCAGAAGCAAAAATCGCAGAAGTCCGCAAAATCGGTACTGAATTGAAACGAAAGTATTCAACAAATTTCCTTTAAACCCACGAAAAATGATATGCATTAGTAGGTATAAGATATGTGCTTAACTAAAATAAAAATATTTTTTCTATGAAATGATATCAGAAACTAATAATGCGCTGTTATAATTTTCTTAAAATATTTTTTTCATTCACCTTTTCCATGCTAAAATGTCACAACTTGGCATGCGCCCCCTTCTAGACTATGGCTTCCCCCCCTAGTTATGACTCTGGGTATGCCCTTGTCTTACATCCTTCCCTTTTTGCTTTACTCCCTACATTTCCGCTTTGTAATACCTACGTTTCAATAAAATCCATGTAGTATTTATTTCTGCCATTATCCATGACGCAAGTATTACTGCCTCAAGTGGTAACAAAATGCTTCCTGGCTTTATATCATTTTACAATACTATCAAGGGGGTGTGGATTCAAATGATCAGCTTTGCTTAAATTATCGCTGGACGGCATGAAAATCGGCCCTGACACCATTCCTGCTATTTCGTTTTTAAAATGACCTCCTAAATCCGAAATATTAACTCTGTTTTTCTCCATCACCCACCATTTTCGGAAGAGCCTCCAATTTTTACCACTTTTCGGTCATTTGGAGAAATAAAAAGGATTATTTTAGCATTTCAATTTTTTCTAGGGGTTTTGAGGGGTGCAAAATTCTGAAAAAATAATATTAATGGTAAATATCTAGATTTGAGGGGAATAAGTCTCCGTCAATTGTGTAAAAACGCATTGAAAATGACCAATCTTGCCATTTTTTCGCAAATTTTCACGTATTTAAAAATATTTCCAGCTTCTATTTCACATCATCCTCCCCGAAAGATAATAATACAAAGCAGCAAGAAACAGCAGTATTAATAAAAATATTTTGCAGTTTAGCATAGCAGCAATAATTAAAATATGTAGCAATAGCTCGGAAGATTCACTTTACTACTCTGGCCCTCGCAGTGCCTCTCCCGCTCAGGCTTGGACGGCAATTTTCTTGATTTCGCAGCTAAATAAAGAAAAGTAATACTTTCTAGTTCCACGAAGAATGTAAAACTGAGATTTTATAATTTCATTGGATTAAAAAGTATTCTTTCTCCTTAATCATGGAATTCCGCAAAGTATCAGCCTCTAAAATCAATTATGTATATTGAAGTTGTCATCATCTTCCCTCGGTATACCTCTAGCGATCGCAGAGTCAACTCTTTCGGTGTTCTGGACAAGGATCCTTTTTTTCCAAGTAATTTAAATAGTGCAAAACAGTAAAAAATGTTTTACTCCGGCTTTTTCCAGGTGAATGTCAGTATGTGGGCTTGAGTTGTGAATATTACCGAGATTTAATATGTAATTAAATTACACGTGTGTAAAATCATCGTCATCGCTTCTGCTATGTTTGCGGTGAATTGACTAAAACATCGCAACAATAATATCTTTCTTTAATTCTTTAAACTGCTTATAAATTTTTCTCTGGCTGCGAAATTGGCGGTCAGGGCTAGGATTAAGCTCCAAGTGTTTGCTGCACCACTTGTTACAGTAATTTGACCAAATACTTGGAGAAACTAATGTAACATATGGTACGAAGTTGCGCCTATATGGATGCCAATCTCTTACAAAAGGGCATAAAAATCTTTTCCAGTAGGACAAGAGCGCCAACACTGAAATTAATTTCTACGTAAGATGAAGGCTTGGGTTTTTTACTGTAATTAAATGCATTGTTGATAGAAATTATGATGCCATGTGACCCAGAAAAATGGAGACTGTTTATGGATTCGTCAAAGAAAAGCTTTGGAGTGGTCCTGTTGGCCAATGGGAATGAGTTACCTTCTATCCTATCTGCATACTCTGCTGATATGAAGGAGACGTACCGATATATCAGTTGAATCCTTGAGAATACTAATTATCGTGATTATAATTGGTAAGTTTGCGCTAATCTGAAAGTTGTCGCTCCACTCACGGGACTGCAATCAGTCTTCACGAAATACTGCTGCTCCCTTGAATACAACAGCCGCGCCCGAGAAAACATTACATCTTACGGAAATGGCCTCTGCGAGAAAGCTTCACTCATGGTTGTGAAAATGTCGCCTATGTTTCCCTGGTTCCGACAGAAAATATTCACTTGCCACCATTGCACATCAAACTAGGACAGATGAAATACTTTGTGAAAGCAATCGACAAGACAGGAGCTGAATTTCAATTTTTAACTAAAATTCCTTGTCTTAGTGAGGCTAAAACCAAGGAAGAAATTCTTTTAGGTTTTTAGAAGACTTATTTTAATTCCCACTTTCTTAGCTCTCCTTCATTACTTACTCATTCGATCAATTTTATCTTCATCATTCTTCGGTGGCACCACATTTCGAATGCTTCCAATCATTGACTTCTCTGCTGCTATCAACGTCCAAGCCTCACTTCCCTAGAGAATCACACTCCATATGTAGCGTATGATGAATTGCTTCCTTACTTCTATGCTTGTATTCTCATATGTGAGAAGATTCATCTTTTTGTAGTAAGCCCTCTTCGCCAGCGCTATTCTACTGACTATTTCTTTCTTGCTTCGTCCATCGTTGGTAATTCGGCTTCCCAGGTAAGAAAATCTCTTCTAGCTTTTGATTTCTTACCTTAATGTTTGTCCTAGCCTCCTCTCTTTTACTACATACTAATATCTTAGTCTTCCTTTTGTTGATTTTCAACTGATATCTGGCCATTTTCCTTTCTATATTTGTCAAAGTCTTCTTAAAATTCTTCTCTGTCTCGGCTATGATTGCTATGTCGTCAGCGAATCATAGAATACTATTTTTCTCAGTCAATATTGACACCCAAACCCTTCTCCTTCCAATCACCTAAAATTATAAGGTTTTCTTCACGTCTTACCTGTTTGATTACTGCGGTGATATCTTCATAGACGCCTTAAACTTCTTCATCCTAGTAGTCCGTCGTAGGTATGTTAACATGTACCACTACGGTATCTACCGGCTTAGTCTCTAGCTTTACCATAATTATCCTTTTATTTTGGGCAGAACCTTTTTCCCTGAATTTCTATCGTATGCTCCTTATCTTTTACATAATTAACGGAAGGAGGAATATTTCTCGCAATTTTTCAAAGTAAATTAGTAAAGCCATTAGAAATAATTTATCCCCTACGAAATTAAAGCGGGCCAAATATTGGCAAAGTCGAATCCATTAGTTCAGAATCAGACATAACTTAGTCCCAAGAAGATACATTGAATGAATAACACGCCATTTGTACGTTGAAGATGTTGTTATATCATTGAAATCTAGGTCACAATAACTTTTCTTATAATCGTGGAAAATTGCAAGTGTTTGTTTCAATATAGAAAAATTCCGCTCCATAACGTTTGAATCTTCGGATTTTATTTGTAAGTTGAATTAAGTATATGTTTTTATGTAGAGCGTTTGAAAATCATTAATCATTCTACCAAATGAAGTTGTTAAGCATGGAACGGCAACTAAATATTATAAAATATAATATAATAAAATAAAATATAAAATATAAATAATAAATTATCGTACAGTGGTTACAGTTATTTGTGAAAGAAGATACTCCTGCGTCACATGCAAAAGGTTTTGTGCTCTCATTCATACAAAGTACTGCGTCGAAAAAGCAACTTTGTACGCAGTCACGCGCACGAGTGCATAGTTAAATACACTAGTGCATAGTTAAATAAGTATGATAATCGACATGAAAAAATCATTTGACTAACCTGGGATTCGAACCCGGATATCCCCGATGGCCGGTCAAATATGCTACCAATTATACCTCGAAGCAACCTTTTTCCTTGAATATGAAATTCTCCTTTTACTTGTGTCTAAGATTCGCCTAGAAAAAATTACAGTCGGATCCGGATTTAACGTCTTCGCATTTAACGTTTTTCCGCATTTAGCGTTTATTTTTTTGGGTCCCGATTCATTCCCTATTAGGACAATGTAAAAATTATCCGTATTTAGTGTTTCCGCATTTTGCGTTTTTCCGCATTTATGGTCGTAAAAATTTGTCCCGCCCAAGATTTTTTTGCTCGATTTAACGTTTTTTCATGACGGTTCATCCAAATCTTCGAATTTATGCTCATCAACAAGAACAGTCTCATGAAAGTTTACCAAGAGTCGATAGAATCTACCGGGGAACGCTTCTTCAACTGCTTTCTTCTGCGAGCGCAGCGCTGCGACCTTCAACTCGCAAGCTGGGTGATTTGTCTTCTCGTAATGTTTCGCTCCCCTTCTGATCCAAAGACCAGGCACTTTTTGTATCAGATCCGATCTAATGGAGCAAAGTCATCCTTTAATAACCTCGAACTACCTTATCCTTCACTTCTTGAACTTGACTTCGATGATACGTGACGACTGATGACACGTCGAGTTATCCTCCGAGGGCCGCTACAATAATGTTTTCTCGTACCTATTGTTTTCAATTGATGGCTTATGCCCCTTTCAACTCTACTCCCTACGAGCAGTCGATTATGAGCCCAATATTTTTCCAGTCGGCTACTTTCTCTTTTCAAAAGAGGAGGCCCAATATCAAGTGCGCAGTTCACTAGAAGATTCTTTCTGTAATCCATTCCAAGGTCAGTTTCCACGGAGGAACAGCGAAAGAGCAGAGGAAGCGTTTCCCCTGTCATGACCATGAGTTAGAGCATTCTTTCCATGCGGAACAACATTATTTTACATCGTAATTAACATATCCCGGAGCCAATTTACCGACATGCGGCTGATTGATATCGATGTCGATTCAAAAATATCTATCTGGTGCTAATTAATGTCAAAAGAGAATGACAATCGGAGTTTTGACGAACTATCACGGTCCATGACTCAAAATAAATCGCTCATACTGGAAAAAAAATCACCGCATACTCACGGTAGAATAGATGAGCGCGGAAAAATACGAAAATCCGGCAGGTATCCCTTGGTGGTTGACTTCGACATCATAACCCTGACGAAATTGCCAAACTCCAGAGGCACTGACAATTTTTCTGATGAACTCCAGTTTTGTTGAAGATTAAACCTTTTCACTTAACTTAAAGTTTAGCTAATCGTTATTCAAGGTCCAACCAAATTTCATTAAAAGCTGCAGAGAAACAAGGTGAGTCGGAGTCAAGGTGATCAGCGCGCCGCGTAAAGAACTTCTCCTGGTTCCATTCGACCTGCATGAGGCCGCGGATATATGACAACGAATCTGGTGCCATCATCGAGTTGAATCACCATCGACTTGTACGCATACTAGAAATAAGATTCTCCTTTTTTGGATGACCTCGAAATCCAAAATGTGCGCACGGGAGGCTTTTTAAAGGCTCATAAATCCCTCGTTTCGCCGAGGCAACAGAAAACGCTAAGTTGGTATAATTCCAGAAAATCTCCCTTTTACTAGATATTCGGTAGTTTAGATTTCGGGATTAGCGATCTTCTGCTGTCCCTTTATTTCACTCATCTCTATAGATGCAATGACGATTTTTCGAGTACCTACTTACATCTTTTCTTATTATATTATTAAATGCTATAGTCACCTACATGTCACTTTTACAGAAAAAAATTTAAAATTTCATCGAGACCACTGAAATGTACGTAAAAATGGAATCACTAATGTCCATAATAATATTCCGTGTGGGAATGCTTTTCAGTTGATGCATATTAAAATTTTCTTAAAATATTTCTTTAAAACAATAGGGTGGTTTCCTATTATTTTTTATTGCCAAAATCGAAAGATTATTACACCTGGAGTACGTATTTCACGCATTTAGATTTTTAAATGACGATATCTATTTTTCGCGATTAAATGAAAAGTGAAAATTTTCAAGCGCACGAAAATGCGACGCGTAAGTATGAATGCCGGGAAATCTCTCCGTGAGACTTATTTCTGGTTTCCGCTGCCCCCCTGTGAGGTGACCTTGAGGCGAGGCTTAGCGCTGATACGACGCAGGCTGCTAGCGGGTAGCTGAGTACCCTGCTGGCTGGTAGCGCTTGTCTTAAATAAGGATTATTAATACCTTATCAAATGAAGAAAACTTTCCGACCTTAGCCAGTTTTAATAAGTGATTATTAAGACATGTTTCCCTGAGCTCTACGCCTCATGCATGCATTGGTAACCTCAGATGATGTATAACTCCCATCTTCTTGTATAGAAACTAAGTCCCTGTGACGTCACGTGGAGTGGCATCGCATAGGCGCCAATCTGGCCCTTTTCAAATGAGGATAAAAATGGACCATTGCCATTCGTCTGAACCGCTATTTCTAAAACGAAATAATTTGTACATTTTGAATACACTAATGGTGGGTAACGAATCGCAATCAATGCTTTTCGTTTTCTTGGATGAAGGAAACTACCCTTTTGTCATCCTCTCATTACTTATTTTTACTACCCATTTTTTTTAGCTGATTCCTGAAAAGTATTATCCAACCTTCATAGGGCTGAAAACACTTAATCAATGAATTTTTTGCTGCATGCAGCACCTTTTAGTTACGTAAAATAATACTTTTTATTCATAAAAAGCCATTTCAATCATTACAGACCCTAAAGCCTGAAAAAAATGGCAGGTCCGCATTTAGTGTTTTTCCGCATTTAGTGTTTTTAAGTTTGTCCCCCCTGAAAAACCTTAAATCAGGATTCTACTGTACTTGGTAATGTAGCTGACCGGAAATCGGGAGGATCTGGGTTTGAATCGCGGCTAAGCGAAATGTTTTTTTCGTGGCAAATAACAGTCTTGGTATACATGTATTCTCATTCATGTTAAATAATAGTGGAGCATAAGAACTTAAATTCCCTTCGGAATTAATAAAATGGGAAACATATCAAGTAGAAGACCTAACTTCAATGCAGGGTTCCATCCCGGAAGGGTCATACAGTGTACTGAGGGGTAGAGAAAAATTGATCGGGTAATGCTCCTGAGAAATTTTAGTTTCTTCCCAAAGACTACAACCGCGCTGCGGTGATGTTAGTATCATTATAAACTGAAGAATTTTTAATGAAATTACATTTATTTGCCATAAATTTCTAGACGCATTATTATGCCGAAGAATTTCAACAGTTAAATATAATGAGTCTACCTGATCCTGTGCACTAGTATTTTATATGAAGTCTCGCATATTTATATCGCAATGTGGTCGTTTACTCTGACACGAAATCGTAATTTTAGTTAATACTTCGGTCGATGGATGGGCAAAAAAAACTAACTACCTCGTTCAGTCATTCTCACAAAAATTAGAATTGAAAAATCGCGGAAGTTGCCGCCCACTTCCGAGAAATGTTGCATTCATCATCAGAGTTTCGGTTCATTACGACCTGTAGTGAGAACCATTCATTGAGAGAATCAATCGCTCAGAAGAGTGTAAGCAGCACGTGAAACAGGTTGTTGGTGAGAGATATACTGCGAAGTTAGTTTGCATAACTTCACTCGAGCGAAATAAATATCCCACATTCAAGTTTTATCCGTGTGTATTGTTTGTTTTCTCGTCATTCCTGCTACACAAGTAAAATTCTTGCCTTATACTTGTAAAACTGGTTCGCAGGTTGGTTCTCGTGTATATATTTTTTGCATACAACAAGCACATTTATGTAAATAGGAGATAGTTAACGATTAAATTCGGTTATCTTGACGTCATCGCTGTATTACATCGACCAAACATCAACCCCTGCTTAGTGATACGGTGGTTCCAGTTCAAATTCTTTCTTTTGGGTGACTCACGTAATAATTAACAATAGTAATTTTAATTATAAGAATATTTTTATAAGAAAATAACTTTTCGAAGTTTTCCCCCTCGGTTGCAAGTTATCGAGAAACATATATGTCGGAAATGCAAGACAAATAAACCAGCGTGATACTTTTCATATCGTGTTTTGATGACATAACGGTTACTTTTGAAAATATTTAGACACGAAATGAAGATATGCACGTTATATTACCTACTCGGTGAAATATTTATTCTTGATTATCGTCTGCGAGAACTTAAAAGGCAATGGTGTAACCTAGAATCTAATTGATAATGTGCAGTATATTCTCTATATTCATCTTATTTTCAATGCTTGGTTACAAAAAATTAATATATTATAGTCATAGCCAATACATTATCGAGATGTACTTACTTAAAAGCAGTTTCTCCTTCTGCAGTGTAAATAACATCTATTGTTGCAGGTTTGTAATGACTAAAATGGTTAAAATAATTTGATAGTCTATTTATTAGCTGCATCACGTTATTAGAGATTTTACGTGGATGAAAATACATGTCTAAAGATATACAAACTATTATTAATGAAGCACACTTCAAAAGGATTTATATATTCACCATTATTCCTAGTACTTCTTTTACACCTTCCCACATAAGATATGCTTCCTCTTTGATTTCCTTTCACTTTCCATGCATAAGAACAGAAAACTTGAAAACTCGCCATAGCCCCGTTTCAAACATGCCGCTCGCAACACAAGAACACAGGGCTTCGGATAATAACGAAAAGAAAACTGTTGGCCTGCTGGGTCAGACGGGCTTCTTAGGTCGAGGAAAGCATAGAGGAAAAAAAAAACAGATGGAGGGGACCCAAGAGACGACGGAGGGGAGGTAGTGAGAGAGACTGCTGTGGGGTGAGAAGCTCTTTCACCGAGAGTGGGGGGTCATACAGCAGCGCCATGGAAGAAAAGATCGTAGGCGCTTGACGTTGAGAAAACACGCTCGGGAAATTGGGCTATAGCGTGGTTATTACAAATATCACATTGATGAAACGTATCTTATTTCCAAGAAGAAGGAAGAATGTTCCTATTTCCCAAAAAAAAAATTCAAATCGCGCTTTCTACGTGGTAGAATTACATCGAGAAAACAGGCGTTTTATTGTGTTTTTTAACGCCAATAACTAATTAACAAATGCTTTTCAAATATTTTTTTTTCGCTTGCCGAGAACAATAATCTTAGCTTAAACCATATCCAAAACAAGTTCTCTCCAGAGTGTATAATAAGCGAGCAAATGGCGAGCAACCTGAAGTCTGCAGAGCCGTTTTTCGCGGAGGTATAGAACACCCTTAAAGTAACACAAGGAAAAAAATAGAGGTAAACAGAGGCAAAAAATTTTCCATTAGCAAAAGATGACTAATGCATACACCGCACCCGACAGGAGAGAAAGTAATTAAAAAACACTGAGGAATATACACAAGGCATGTTGCCTCTATTCCAACTTAGTAAAACCTTTTGATCAGGGATTACTTAGCATTGCCACAAATATTTTTCCAGTAAAGATTAAAGCATTTTCTTAAAATATATCTTTAATCATTACAATAACTTCATGTATATAATAAAGTAAGCCTGAAATTTGACAAAGAACAACACAAAATTCAACTTTCTCTTGACAAGTCCTTAAAGGACATTTAAAGTTTGGCCACATAGAAATGACCATAAACGAATCAAGGTCTGATCAATGAGTTAGACAAGAACAGGATATTACGTCAACCCCACCAAATACTACATCAAGAACATAAAACTTGAAAGAAATGGAACATTTCATCAGGCTATAAATTGTTGTCATGGCTGAACTAGAGCAGAAAAAAAATCACACCAAGACACACATTCCTCCAGCAACAATTCCATCAATTGCCATGAGAACATGTTGCCATAGTTAGGAGCTAAAAAGCTAAGAGAGGTAAATTAAGGTTCAATATTGATAAAATGTAAACCCTGCAATCCAAACATCACAGCAGTATCTAGCTAAGCCTTCAAGAATATATCCCACAACCCATAAAGATTGTATAACATGGAACTTAAAATGAATAGGAATAAAAAGAGGTTTGCATTAAAAAAGACATCATGTGGTAACTTACCGGATACATGGCGGCTGGACATGCATTCGGGGGTGGCACTGAAGTAGTGGGTGTAGTGGGAACCACCACTGCATGGTTTTGAGGCTCAGGATTTGAGGCATAGGCAGTAGCTTGGGGGATGTGTGGGATGGTAATTGGAGTTTGACTTGTGAACTGAGGAGAGAGCTGTGGTATTTCCTGCTCCACCGGCATTACCACTTCTGCCGGCCCGTTCATTGCTGTAAAAATACGATAAAATATAACCATGAAACAACATTTAAACCAATACATTACTCAATTTGGTTTCTAATTCGCACTCTGGCCTCTTTTAAAAGAGCTTGAGGTCTATTCACAATTGTACATAACAAAACTAAACTACATAATAAGGCGGATTAAGATTTAGTAACTCCGCAACTTAGGTGAGACCATAGTTTCAGCACTTAGAAGCCAACCAACAGTTCTTGGCAGCTGAAAACATGGTCAGTGAAGATTAGTTGACGGTAATTCATAAATCTACATGTTACATGTATTTGAAGAATTTCTACAATATTCAGCCAAAAGCGACTTCTAACATTACATAAGTAATAATGCTGATTACGTAAGTGAAAAAGTAAGTGAGACAAAATCACACTTGTGGTGGTCATTCGGTTTTGTCCACATAATTATGAGACGCAGCGCACTTGCCGTTTACATGGAAAGCACGATAATTAAACAAAATTAGGAATCTCTCACTTTTGACTTTCACGAGAGATTCATAAACACTACTCAGTACAAAATAAACGTCAAACATAAGTATATAGAGAAAAGCCAAGAGAAAATGAAAACGTTAATCCTTCATATTATTACCGAAGTGTTGCATGAAGTCACATCATTTGGTAAAAATTTTTGATAGCGATCACTACTGCGGCAGCACTATAGCAGACTGCAGCCTTGGTGTAATTGGCGAAGTTCTCATATCTCTATCCATTTTCCACGAATGTGGTTACTCTTACAACCACGTGACGGAATACAAATCCCAGTTAGCATGCATAGGTATCATTTTTTCAACTTAATTAAATAATCCAATAGCAATAAATGTTCGTTCAAAATATTAGGCGATGCAAGACAGTAATTTCATCACACCGTATTATGAACGTAAACAAGAAGCAGAGCGCAGAAATACACCAAAACGGTGGATATCAACACCACTCTCCTTGCAATTGATATGCCACATGTGTAACACTCGTGCATCATCATGAATGCAAAGTTGACTTCATGTGGACAGACAGGAACTACTATCGTGCAACTAAAAGCTAAATTATGACCGACAGAAGTAAAATTTAATCTAATAGTTTCAAACATTACTTAAAATCACAGCCTACACTATATCCTTATAGTTAAGACTGGACTTGGTCGACTTAAGTGGATGAAAGTTCATTTCACATAAAAGCGAATACCAAATTTAACGCGAAATCGGATCATTTCACAATTACTTCATATATAATTACTTAACAATTACATCAAAAATCCTTCATGATCTTAAATAATACATTACGTACCGTAATTTGCGGGAGTCCATCCTTTCGCGGTGCATGTTCCTTCGTTATTTAACCAAGGGAACTCTGGAGATTTCCCCGGTGGTTGTGCAAATAAAACCTGATGTAGATGGTTGCGTTCCTTTTCGTTGGTGTTCTCCAGATCAAGGAACTCAAACTCCTGCACAAGTAAATTGAACAATTGGTATCCCGAATAGATAATATTTGCCAATTAAATTAGTACACATGCACAGGTGATATCAATAATCTGCTTTCCAACTAACACTATACATCACAGTACTGCTTCAGAAGTATTCCGAAAATATTATGGACAATTTCCTTATGAAGAACAGCACTACATGTTATTCTAAGTGAGTATTAATTAATTTCAAAGCTACACCACGTGTACAATAAGCATGATGGCGTAACGACATTTTGCGCATCTTCAGTACAATGACCAAATACAATTGAGTCTTGAGCCACGGAAAAAAGCTACACGGCATACAATACCAACTATTGGTTAAAATTGTGATAAATTACACACTATGTTAGTGAAAATATACCTGAATTATTGTATCCATTGCCCCTACTTCTTCATCGGCATGTCATATCTATCGACTTGACGACATGTTTTCTTTCAGAGAACAACTAGAGAATGTGCGCATGCGTGATTCAGAGCACATTTCATAACCCATTTTGTGATTGGTTGGTTATTGGGATGGACTACCACTTCAGCCAGTAAGAAGATAAGCATTTCAGAACATACATACCGGTACAGCAAAATTTTCGCCGAAGGAAAGACGATAAAGGTCAATATCCACCTTAAATATGAATGCAGTGAAAGTCATTAAATTAACTGGTAAATGCTCTTTAATGTCATCTCTTATTACAAATTTGCTTGTTGCTGCCATCTCCATTCAACCATGACAAAGCACTGTAGGCATTTAAAACTAGTACAGGTATGGATCACGAGAAATCATTTGCTCTAAATACAAAAAATGCCAACAAACTGACTACAGTTAACATGAAATTGCCCATTTTCACCTCACACTTCTTTGTTAAAACTCGTCATCATTGGTGCTGGATCCTTTTTTGACGTGTTGTTGCTGCGACTTACTACGTGAGATCAATTCCTCTTCTAGGCCATCATCCTCAATTGAATCTAAATCGGATATATCGCCACCCCCATCGAGGTGGAGTTCCGAGGAATACGTTTCTAGAGCACTTTCACTTCTGTCGTCCTCTTCTACGTCTAAGATTTCCTCACCATCATCTTCTATCTTTTCCTCTGTTAACCCGAAATTCCTGCTTCCTGCAATTTTAGATGACCGACTGGAACCTACAGCAGCGAACAGTAATAAATCGCATCAATTTTAAAACAAAACGTGATGTTAAACGTCGTCTACCCTTTGTGCAATGTGCATATTAGAAACGGTGCGATTCGATAAAAAGTGTAGTGCAGATGAAAAGTACCAAAAACAGCGAGCATACATCCATTCCAGTGCTTCAATTGAACGCTTAATAGTAATCTCACTATTTTACTTCTGGCTATATTGACTTATTAAACTTAGAGTGCCTTTCCATCTTGAATTCAAAATGAATTGGCAATCCTGCCCTAATATCCGTTGGACTCTGCTTTCATAACCATATCCATTCAGCCCGAAAGACACTGCAACTCGTTAGCAATTACTTTTAAGATACCGTAATGACTAGTTTAAGCCCTCAAAGCATTCTAAAAAATGCTTGTGGTATTCCTAAGAGTAATTAAAACTGCCTGGTGCTGTAATTGATTTTAAAAACAGGCATACACTGTGGCCAAATTACGGATACTAAGACCAGAGCCATAAATACATTGAAAACTAACATTGTTCATTGACCTACACAGTGTCACTGCAAATCCGACTTATCCATGTTTTTGTTCATAATGCATGCCTTTTCTCAGAATGAGAGGTTAATTCAGAAAGAACCTTTGACATAGGCGGATCCAGGGGGGGGGCACGGGGGCACGTGCCCCCCCCAGACCCTCAAAAATATGCAAGATTTTTAATACGGTCCCATTATCATTGCATTCGTTTTGTATTACGAGGTATCCTTGTGCCCCACCCAGAACAAAATCCTGGATACAGCCTTATTTGTGCCCCTCCCAGAAAAAAATCCTGGATCCGCCCCTGACCTTTGAAACAAAATATTATAGCAACAGTAAAACTAAAGAAAACAAAGACATAGTTGAATAAAACAGAAGAAGTCACAGCAGAGGGTAATAATGCTGGAGGATGATCCTCGAGGAACTTTACAGGTTGAAGATACTTTCAAATGATAGCATGAGGTCCTAAATTGCACCAGAGAAGTAAAACGTAATTTTAAATACCAATGGCAAACAGCAACGACGAAGTACTTCAAAACATACTGAATGAAATCCTACATATAGGGGGCTGAGCAGGAATCATCGCCCCATGAGGATATCATGTTGTAGCTTACTCTTACTCTACTTCCCTTTGGAAAACCTCTGAAAGACGGCAATTCTTGACAACTAGAACTAAAAAAATAGCAACATCTACCTTGCCTAGAAAATTGTCTGTCTGCTTACAGAAAGCAGGCATTCCAACTTGAAGAACATTGGTCACCCCTAAGGAACCAAACCTAAGTGGTATGCTGTTCCATTACAACCTGCCGAAATCATCGTAAATCTAAGTATCCTGGTAGCGCAATTAGCCAATTATCTTACTGACAATCGGAGAATTTGAGTCGCAGGAAGGCCACATTTTTACCCTATTATGTCTGGCTTCTAAATCACTGTTATCCTAATCCATTTTCCATTGCGTGTTCCTATCCCTTGCTTGCCCTTTCTGTTCAATTCATCTCATCTCCGTTCACCACCCTATCACTCAAATATATCATCAATGACGAAACCACACCCGACCTTGCCTCTTGTGCCCCCTTTCACTTAGTCCCTGACATTATGAGACATTAACAACCCTTCATTCTCCTCAAATAAACTTGCACGCATGAATTCAGATGGATTTTATTCACTTCTGATGGAAAACTCAGACCAAAGTGGAGTGCGAAGGGCATGGGAAAATTATAAGAAAATTTGAAAGAGGGAAAAGACCTAATTACGATGAGGCACTGGAGCTTCAATATCAATCTAACATCTGAAGTAATTGCTGAGAACTATTAACCTGAGTATTTATAACAGTAAGAAAGAGAGAGGCAAGCTGAAAAGACAGAAATCACTAAACTGAATAGTGTAGTTTCCTTCGGCAAAGAAAACGAAATGCATTGATTGCGATACCTTACCCACCATTAGATAATATTCATAATATACAAATTATTTGGTTTTAGAAATCCCAGTTTAGACGAATGGCAATGGTCAATTTTAATTAATTATTATATATTTTAACTATTTTTTAATTGACATAACATCCAATTCTGGAAAAATTTTCTGTTTCTTTTACTGTCTGCATGATGCTATTTTTTCTTCGCCCTTGCTTTTTCTTTCCTGGAAATAAAGCATTATTAAATTCAATTTTATCTGCTGGCCATGGTGATCCTGCTCCTGTGTTTATTGGCATCCAAATAATGCAGCCAGCTTCCTTCATTGTTCTGTTTTCTCCCGAAAATTGTTTGAACCCTTATTTTGATAAGTGCAACATCTATTTCAGCCTTGCACTGCTCGCAATTTTATGTCACATATAAAAATATTTGCATACATCTATGTGATTGTGAGTTTCAAGCTGTGTCAGATGTAACTCATACATGTATTCATGCTGATTTCAAGACAAATATGGGTATTTTTTCATTAATTAGACATGAATAGTAAACCTTTCTGATTACTTTAGGATGAAATTCAAAATTTAAAAATTCCTAATGCGAGTGTACATGATAGTAAAATTTATGCGTTTTTCATTGTTGTGACATTAAACAAAAATTATAACAGGGTTCCCACTCAAACTAAATTATAAATTTCACGATTTTTTCCAGGTTTTCACAGTCGTCGTCAAATTCACGGTTTGTAGATATGCCATTTTACGGAGAAATACTGGTTACGTAACAATCATCAGCCACAAATTAACTACAAATTTTAAAAACCCGACAGACACCTTGAATGTGAACGCAGCAATGAAAGTGCTATCTCACACATTGCTTGCAAAATTCAGCTCTGGCTAAAGGTTCTGAGTGAGAAAATGAAGGGACCAAGGCAGCATGGAAGTTAAGAAGTGTCTGAATTTTTGCCAGGGTTAATGAACACTCTGGTTATCAGTCTTCAGGCTTAGGTACAGGCTTAAGGTCAATGTGCTGTCACGGCGCACAGACCAATAATTGCACTTCGAACATACGTGTACAGATAAATGCGTGGATGGCGTCTGCACGTGACTGACCTTGAAACATGATCGACACATCGATTTTTGAACCGTCAGTCGTAGATCTACAATCAAGTTTGAAGTTTTTAAGGTTTTGGGACAAAATCCATGGCTTTTTCCAGGTTTTTTCACGGTAGATGTATTTCACGGCTTTTTCACAGTTATAAGCTTTCCAAAGTTGAGTGGGCGCCTTTAATAATATAATCAAATATAGCATTCTTTGCACTAATGAACTTGGAGAACACCAGCTGAAAATTCAGTAGAGAACAAACTCAGAAACTATAGACACTATATTAGCAAAATATGGTTTTCAACCCTTTATTTTAACCCATTAATCCCCAGCGTTGTGTAAACGCAACATTATTGAATTGAAATTATTATAAAAAACCTTTGCTTCAGGATAATTTTTTCTCAGGGTTTCTGAATTCCTGAAATACCATTCGCTCTTTTTCAGTTATTTTTGGAAAAATATTCATTAAAATAATAATTTTTATTTTACTTCGAAATTTGCCTATTTCGAAGTGCTGAAGTACTACAAACTGTAAATATTTTTTTACAAAGATTTATTGGGCGATCTTGCTAGAGGCAATGTTTTCTCTTAGTTCTAAGCTTCTTTATTCATCATGTTTATTTTTGTCACGAACTTTCATCGCTACTGGTATAAATATGGTTGTTGTAAATAATGTTGCGTTTACGCAACGATGGGAATTCTCTGGTAAACCAGAGGGCTTGTCTCAAAGCATAACGAAAATCGTCAATATGGCTTTTAATCGACAACGTAGTCTTTTGGAGGCAGTTTAGATGCATTTTTGGCTCTCACAGGTTGTGAGTTTGCATAGTAAAGGGTGAATGGTATCTTGAATTCCAACATGGCCATCGGTACGAATTTTACATGGAACACTCTGGTACTTCGTGGAGTCAAACTGTTGCGCGCACACGTGGAACCGATACAGGGCAATGTCATTCCCATGTCGTTGAGTTAAAGGATTACTTCGTAGACGTTAAATTCAGCTTCAGATGCATTCATTTTCAGAGATGGTAGAATGAGAGGGTGAGAAACCTATTAGTTGAAGCAGGATTGTGATGGAAGGTGGAGCGTTCCTCTAGTCGCTCATTGGAATTTTCTCCGTGCTATCCTGAGTTACCTATTTTTTCTTCTATCGCTTAGGTGATGTAAGGCTAATAATCTAGCTTCAGTTGGGTTAGTATCAATGAAATTGTACTCTGAAGTGCATCTTTAATTCTCATCTAGTAATTATATCAATCATACCGCAGTAGTTTTTGCTCGGCTTTTTGCTAAATAATTTATTCAGGGGTTTCCTTCAGAATTTAAAATTGAAGAAAATTTTATTCGTTATTTCTACGCCTCAGGCGTATACTTTATAAGAAGCGTCAAGAAGGTGACTGAAGAATATAAATTGACAGGAGAGGCGATTTATAATATTTTCTTAACTTTGGAACTACAATGGGGATTACATCTTCTCAGTATTTCGAATATTGCAGGAGGTGCTGCAAGGTAAATCATATTTTACTCAAGCAGTATCAAAAGAAAAATCGTCCAGTAAACGCGCACGCCCAGGTAAGAGATGCAGAGAACAAACAGCGGTTCATCTAAATGTGAAAAAATAGAATCTACCTCCGTAGGAGTCCCGAGTTTCTGTGTGAAAAATGGAATATAAACACTTATTACTCAGTATGGAGGCCACTCACCAATTGAGCTCCGTCACTAATTTCTCAGTGGAAAATTAATTGAATTAATTTTGAGCTACTCAATAATTACGCTGAGGATAAATAACCACACATTTACTCAGAGTGAGGCAGATATAAAAAAATAATTGGAATGGTAATGTTGTCGGGGTATCATATATTACCACGCACTGAGTTGTACTGGACAAGCCAAGAGGAGATGTCTGTCGCAATTGTGAGGCAATTTATGACGAGGATTTGGTTTGATGAATTAAATAAATATCGACAGCTCTCCGACAATTCTCAACTACACAAAGTGATACATTTTTGAAAGTTGAACTTTTTCTCAATAGACTTAACCAAAATTCCATTCAGTCAGGAATTTTCCTAAAAAATGGTTCCATATTTCAGTTGGCACACAGCTAAAATGTTCATTCGTGGGGAACAATTTAGAGTAGGTTATACATTGTGGTGTCTGGCCTCATCTACAGGCTATCTATATGAATTTTTGCCATATGGAGAGGTGGAACTTGAAAGTGATATGCCTAGGATTTGTAAGTTCACTAGAAGAAAGGGTTGCAATAAATTTACTGAATTTTTTTGTTAGTCTCCGAAAATTCTTGCCAAGTATTTTGATAATTTCTTCATCAGTTACAATCTATTAGTAACTCTTAAGTGCTAATTGCTATTTTTCAACGGGAAAAGCAAGAGGAAATCGAACGGAAAACTGCGCACTCATGTCTTCGAGAGATTTGACTAAAAAACCTAACGGGGATTTCTACTATTCGTTTGACAGGTCAAAAAATATTCTCTTAGTGCGATGGCAGGATAACTCCGTCATCGCTGTTGCTTTAAATTATGGGAATATGGTACCTATAGTAAGGACGAAAAGATATTCCCGGAGTTTCCCGTAGAAAATCGAAATATTATCAACGATTACAATCAGGGAATGGGAGGGGTAGATTTTCTCGATAATTTTGCTGTATGTTACCGTATCCACTTTATGAGCAAAAAATGGAGGTGGCCTCTATTCCAAAAAGGGGTTGACAGTGCAGTGGTGAATCCGTGGTGACTTTACGCCAAAGTCACGGGCAAAGCAATTCCTCAGTTAGAATTTCGGTCCGAGATCGTAAAACTTTACTGAGACTAGAAATCGTTTCCAATACAATGGCTGATGACATTTGGCATAAAAATCGGTGTCCACATGTAAATAACCACACCTTAGGAAAAAAAAACATGTATGTGGGGTTAACCGCAGCCGTATTCTCCCGTCAAGGGAGAATACGGCATTTCATCCGCAGGCTACATATAATTCCCGGCAAAGATGTCAAATTTGCAAATCAAGGATAATTATGTTGTTCAAAGCGCTACGTTTAATTCCGAGCAGCATATTATTGAACATTACATCAGAAAAGACGATGAAATATAAAATATGCAACCTAAGTTTTCAAAATTTATTTTGCTTTTATTTACCGGAGTTTTCCCAGCGTTGCGTAAACGCAACATTATGCAAATCATATATTATGCTGAATATAATATTTTTGTCCGAAAATTAATCTTAATTAGGCCATAATTAACCGTAAAATACGAAATAACCGGAGTTAAAAGCCCTATGTGCAGTCTGGGGAATAATGGGTTAATGCCAAGTATGAGCCATTTTCGACCCATATCAGCTGTTCCCGGGCAGCAGCTGAACAAAGAATGTGTATAACTAGAAAACAAAGTAACAATTGGATTATTGTAGAAGGAGTAAACAATTTGGATCTTATTCCACACTCTTCAACAGATTTTATTACAATAAATTTAGTTTTTTTCTCACATGGTACCAGTCCATATGGAATGGCTGTTGAATTCTTTGGTTCCGCCACTCGTAGCACGGATAAAAACTGTGTAATTGAAAGACAACATGTGTTTTATACACAACACAGAGCCATTTCACATTTTCTTCACTCCCATTATGTGGGATCATTATTCATACTTGTATATGAAGAGAAAATAGATATGTAAATGAGGAGAATGTGTAACAGAGTTCATGGCGATGGAAATCCAGGGAAAGAGCAGGAAACTTATTTTTGATTGCACTCTTTGTTCGAGTAGTTACATACACCACTCAATGAAGGTTATGTAGAAAAACTTATTCATAGTCTTCCCTTCGTGTGCTTTACTATTTCTTGAGTCGAGACTTCCCTCTACTTTGCCCTTTATCATTTAAACAGCACCATCATACCTTAATGCAGATTTAATATAATAGTCTGGCTTCCCAGGCAATAAAAATTCTGATAAGGAGAGGATTAATTTTTATATTCTCTTCTTTGAATTTCAAGAAGGTTTCTTAGAGATAACCACTTAGATTCCTTTTTGAAACCACAGCAGGAACCTTTGGTTATTCAATCCACTCAGTTTACTATACATTCTTCCTGCATTTATTGACAACATTCATGTATTGAGGTTGGTGAAAACAATAAGTGTATCTCCCAATAAAAACAGCCAAAGTAAGAACAGCAAAAGGCACTAAATACTAGGAATGTGCAAGTAGTACTTTTTTATCTCCAGTTGAGTTGAAAACTACTCGCGAGTATCGAGAGGAGTCCAGCACTGAGAATTGTCGAGAATTCCTGAACCAGGCATTACAACAATGCATGCTCCGACATATTCTCATTTTCCCAATCCCTCGTGAATTTTCTATTCTGAATGCTAAGCTTGATGTAAAAAAGAAAAGATAATGAGGAACGCTGATGGTAGTTCTGCAACAATTAGCAAATGAACGAAAACTAATGTCTTAAATAGTTCCATAAGCACAATTGAAATGAATTATCCTCTGGTAATCTAATGTCATCAAAAGTAAGTACACAGTTACATTTTTTCATATAACTCTTAACAATTTTACGTATTCTCTCAGCATTTGAGTAAAGAAAGTACGGTAGGATATAAGAATATGTATCACATAAGAAGTAATGAGCAATTCAGCAGTCCACTCCCATTACTCCGGATAAGTCGGAAGATGGTAGGCTGCAGCTGACAAAAAGGTATTTGGCAGCAACGTGGACTACTATAGTGGTTGACTGCTACGTATACAGTGACATATGTACAGCAAGCTGAAACTCTCAGGCCAAGGAATTAGAATGACTCATCAACTCTGAACATGATATAATTACATGAGGTACATGAGCTAACGCCCCCCGTCAGCAGATCTCTGAACTCACTGGACTCGACTCGACATTCGCGATGCTTCTCGAAGCCCTCCAGTTGGGTACCAACAACAGAACTTGACTCGAATTATCGAGTATTTGCACATCCCTACTAAAAACTTACCATCACAAAAATAAGCTTCACAAAATTATCCAAAAAAATATTGCAAAAAAATAGTAATGCCACTAAGGAATAAAATATCCCATGTATTTGTGAACACACAAAATTTTATTACAATTTCATGCAACCACACCGTAGTGAAAATCAAATCATGCATGTATTCACTGCTGGATGACAAAGCATAGTCAGCAAAAAGTTGCAGGCAAGATGCCAATATTACACAATAAAAATTTTCATTTAAATTGACATGAGAGATGAGAAATCACATTTGGTTTGTTTTTCTGATAGCAAAATCAGTGAAATGAATGGTATCAAAATGCATGCATTTTATTCAGAATCAAATAAATGATCTGTACATGTGTAATTAAATACAATAAATAGTTAATAAGTTATTCAAGTAAATAGTTAAGTTAAATAGTAATATTCAATTTTGATGATTGTTTTTTATTTGCATTTTGAAAGAGAAACGAGGCAATTATCACTTCAAAACAGAAAATATTTTCGTGCTCTTAATTGAAAATTAAATTGTATATCTTCTATATAAATATATAATGAAGTTACCTCTGGTGGGGCCCAATCGACTCTTTCGTGAACTTCCCCTCAGTGCTCCCCTATCCACCACTTTGCTCTCGCCCTTCCCCTCGCTGACGTCCTCCTCTTCATTGCCCACACTGTCATGGGACAGAGGGTCCCAGCCTTGGCTGTCCTTTTGCATCTGCTCAATCAGCTTGCGCGTGGCCAACTGAAACGAGCAAGACAGTACAACTCCATTAAAAGTAAATTCACTCGACAAACACAGCAAGAAGAGAAAAGAACACATTTTAACACGTTGCGTACGGATGGCGAGAATTCTCGTCATTTTTTTCCCGAACTTTCCGGACGGATGACGAAGATTCTCGTCATTTAGGCGCGTCAACCTAAACAATTTTAAAGCGTACAATACATATTCGTTAGTACGTTTTCAGTTGTTGTTCGTTATTCATAATGAATTGATGCATCATAACGTTTGATTGGGTAAAGTTATATTCTAAACATTAGCTTACCCCGGTACACAACGTGTTAATCAGGACAAAAATGAAGACTGCAAAGTAAAGCATCAGTGACAGGTTAACTGATATCCAACGGATTAAATAAATGATCCGGATAAACCCCAGCCGGATAATCGGGAGTCTGCTGGACCAACATTGACTACTACAGTCCAGCCGGCGAGAGTTGTCCGATGGCACTTTCAAAGGAGGGGCCTGGGAGAACCCTGCGCCAACGTGGTTTGCAACCAATCGCTGTCCCCCAAATGCACCTCACACCCTTGCCAAGTCACACAACGTTGTCACATGCATATGAAGCATTGAAACAAGCCTGAGCCACCAAAACAAGCCCTTTCTGCGAATCGCCAAAACAAAGGAATCTTCCTTTGGATCCTTCATGCTCGTCGCCCCTTCTGGCTGCTTTCTTCACTAAAAACCCTTTTGTTTACATGTGATGTGGGCGTTTCCCATTCTTACCTGGCAACCTTGCCCCTACCCCTTCTAACTGTCAACGAACAACTCTTGGCGGCCGGACTGTATAGTGGTTCACTGCTACGTATACAGTGATATGTGTACAGCAAGCTGAAACTCTCAGGCCAAGGAATTAGAACGACTCATCAACTTTGAACATGATATTATCACATGAATTAAAGTAGTATGCAAAGAATACAGGGCGATTTAACACATAATGAAAGCACTTCTGTTTTTGCCACACTTCTTCATTTCTACCGACCCAGGTTTCAGCACTGACAAGGGGAGACCACAAAACTTGCTCCTCCTTTTTCAATGCCGTATTTTTTATGGCCTTCGGAATGGTGAACATATCCCTGAACTAGTAGTGGTTCCGTTGAATGGGCCTTAGTTTGGCTGTAATTAATTAATTTTCATGCGGTACTTTTTACAAGCCTCGTATAGTACCATAATGTCGTGCGCATCTGCAGGCGGGTCAGGTGGGGTAATGGTTAGCGTTTACGGCTACCAACCAGGGGACCAGGGATCGGGGCTCCGTGATAGGTGTATATTTTGTTGTCTTCATTGTGATCATACGGTGTCAACTTTTTCGTTCATGTTAATTGCGACAAGCATAGACGTGACACTATTTTTTATCATCATAATGGCATTTAGGTATTTAAGCAGTGTCATTTCCAGCGCGGAGAAGTGAAGGCTCCACTTTCTACTCTCCTCAAAAACATACCGAAAGATTAGGGGGGGGCTAAAACAGTGGCTTTTTTTCGAAGAAATGATATTTGTTGGTGGGCATCTTGTTATTATATTGGATGGGCTACGGAAGATTTTGGGAAGCGGCGAGCACAAGACACATTGTGTGTGTAATTGTTGCTTTTAACCCTCTAGCAGGCACGACTGTTATTTCTACACAACTGGGCGAATGGCGTACTTTGCCCATGTCATGTGCATATATGATAACACTCGATTTTTGTTAAAATTAATCTTTATTTGTAGAAATTAGTAAAATCTTGTACATTTATAGGTGATACAGACATAAAGGTACACAAGTGGTACACGGCCGGTCGCGCGGCATAATTTATACGCCATGTGTGACGGGTTCCTCTTGCTGATCTAAAAAAATTAGCTACAATACCTCGAACTATGAAAACTAGCAATATAGACAATCAAAGTACATTGTAGGAATACACGAGGCCATTATAGCCCAGAATGTACGTATGATGTTGCAATCCTTGGTTTTCGAAGATTGACATATTTTATACGCCAGCACGCCAGGTCCAGGGTCATCAACTTTTATTTCATCCCATTTATTAATGGAAATTATATTTCGGGATGATTGTATTAGCACATAGGTACTGTGTTAGTAAACTCCGTTTGAATAAATTGAATTACAAGTGTTCGAGAAATATGGCATTTTATAATCGTTTTGTGTTCTTATTAATGATGTCTGTCCGTATGTTGTTGATCGCCGCCAGCCTTTAATGGCATGTGCTCTTGCAGGAGTGGTTTTCATTTTTAATGTAGAAGTTGATCAGTATAAGCAATGAAAAAATTAACATTTTGGCGAACACCAACCTTTGCTAGTTTCTCTCCGTGTTTGAAATGACACTGCTTAAATACCTTATTATACATATTATACATATAATACATACATATATTATATAATATATATAATACATTATGATGATAAAAATTGTCTCACGTCTATGCTTATCGCAATTAACATAAACGAAAAAGTTGACGCCGTATGATCACAATGAAGACAACAAAATATATAGCCCTCACGAAGCCCTGAACCCTGGTCCCCTGGGTGGTAGCCGTAAACGCTAACCACTACCCCACCTGATCCGCCTGCAGATGGGCGCGACATTATGGTACTATACGTGGCTTGTAAAAAGTACCGCATGAAAATTAATTAATTACAGCCAAACTAAGGCCCATTCAACGGAACCACTACTAGTTCAGGGATGTGTTCACCATTCCGAAGGCCATAAAAAATACGGCATTGAAAAAGGAGGAGCAAGTTTCGTGGTCTCCCCTTGTGAGTGCCATTTTCAAGGTTGGAAATGGCTCTATGTGCCGGAACCAGGGTCCGTAGAAGGAAAGAATCGTGGCAAAAGACAAGTGCTTTCATTTGGTACAATATCAAAGATTTCCTTCAAATTACACCGGAAACTGTATCTTTTACAATACGTGGCGAATCAGAGCAGATTATGTTGATGAATGACTCAACTTGAGCCTAGAGACCAAAAAAAAATGAAGACTGCCTATAAACCAAAATGTTTGAGAAAACAGAAGTTGAGAGGCAGTAGAAATTCAACTTGGCCAACACATGCTCCTAAATGTGTTCACAAATGCGTTTCTTACATGATGAAAAAAATAACTCCATCTCCTACCCTTGAAAATTTTGTTAAGCAGATTTTAGGATTTTGACAGAGAATATCACTCCAGGATCATGTGTATCACTTACATATGTCATCGAAACAGGAGGAGGGACTATTTCTGAGGAGGGAGGGGGCATAAGAAGGAGGATTTAAAATATGTGTAATATAACAAAAGGCTGCATGCACTTCACCACACCTTTGCTTGCTCCAGTTGCTCGGCTTCAGTCGCTGCTAATTCCTGTTCTTGTTGATAAAGATATGCCATGCTGCGGTGGCGATACAGATATTCTGCAAATAGTGACTGAAGCTCCCCTTCCAACTTCTTGAATTCCTCTATAAATGCAGGTCTAGAAAGAAAAGGAAGATAACAATTTGGTGGAATGTGGCTCATCCGGAATGCTAAACTAAGGAAGCAAACTGTTGCAGAATTTATTCGATAATTTTGTGCACTTCATTTCAAAAGCAGTACCACTGAACTGACAATGATTTGCAAGGTTTAAATGCCTTGTTTAGCTGGATATACCAATTTATGTCAATCTCAAGGGTGTCTCAAAATTCAACATCCCTCAAATCTGAAGAAGAGAGTACATATTACTTCTAAATGCAAATACATTCCATGTTGCCTAAACACGATGGCATCCACGACAAGCAACCTGACCCCACCCCTCTGTGGCAGGCAGGCAGAGTGAGGTGTGCATGTTCAGCGTGCTGGTCTTGAATTGAATCTCTGGGTCAATATTTGAAATAAAGGTGACACTTAAATGACTAATGATCTCTTTTCATATTAGATATACTGTGCAAAATTGGACCTTGCCATCAGAGTTTCACCAAGATAATCGAGGGCGTACCCAGGAGTATAACTAGGGGGGGCAAGCTGGTCTACGGGTGGGGCAAGCCATGGTCTACGGGTGGGGCAAGCCATGGTTCAGGGGGGGAGCAAGCCATGGGTTTTATGAGACTATTTCCTTGAAAAAATAGTTTTATTTTAGTTACATATCTTATATTATTATACATCATTTTTCGTGGATTTAAAGAAAATTTGTTGAATACTTATATTTCAATTCAGTACTGATTTTGCTTAAAGACTGATGATTTTTGCTTCGAGGAGGGGAGGGGGCAGCTCCCCCCCCTGCCCCTCGCTGGGTACACCCATGAAGAGGAAGGTGTCAGACGGTCGACCCTCCATGACATCACATAGATTCTTCCAAAATTATTCTGTTATTCCCATCTTCATATTGTTACGGCACCCCTTAAATATCTGCCAGAAGGTTTATTTCTTTGTATGAGATTTTTTTTTGCTTGTATTGCTTGAATTGTATTGGTTAACAAGTGAATGGTGAATACATTTGAAATTGTAGTTCGCCTAGTTCCCCACTACCTCATCACTGTACGTATCGTGTGCAGGCGATGTTAGAGCAGGGAACGCTGGGTAGGCGAACTGAATAAATAGGGAAGCCGAGCGAGAGCAAGTGAACAGATAGTGACGCACGAGCCAGCAAAGCATATGCTGAGAAGGAGAGCAGATAGCGAACGCACCACGACGGAGCTAGTACGTCGAGAGGAGGAAAGTGGGGGATGGCCTTTTTGGACCATGCTACGCAAGTTCCTTGGCATTGAGGGATCGACATATTGGAAGAAGTACCTGCCACGATTCAGCAGACGCAATCCGCCGTCTGTTTTGTCAGAGTATCTTCTACAACTGATCCTCGCCGGAAAGGAAATGTAAGCTAACCACGCCCCAATTCCCTATTTCCCCTCGTGGAGCTTGTTAAAGCTTCTAAGTGCGCTCAAGTGTGTGTTTTATGCTCTCATGCTCGTACAAAGAAGAAGAAGGACCTTTTTTTGTCAATTTCTCACTGTTCACTGCCTACCCAAAATTGCCTTGATGATCAAGTCATCTTTTTTTTGTAAAAAAGACATAGCTAAAGAGTGTTAATCTCTCATTGTACTTTATTATCTATCTAAATTGCCTTGACAATTAAGACATTTTCTTTTTTTGAAGACATTGCTAAAGAGTGCTGAATCTTATTGTTGATGAATATTGCAGTTAATAGGGAAATTGCATACTTTTTATAAACAGTATGCTGATATACTACAGTAAACACTTGGTACCGCAATATACTTTTTTCTGCTTGAAATTCAGTTTATACACAAGAAAATGACTCCCAAAAGTCTCCCGAGTTTCGCGGGCTAAAAAATACCGCCCCCACTAATCTTAGGCCGTGACGTCATAGTTCAGTGGGAGTCCAAGATCCAAGCCCAGTAACTGCAGGTTTGGAAGAGCCACGTTGCGTTTAAAGGAGAACATGGCTGTAATAAGGAAAAATTACAAGTGGTGCATTGTTCCTCTGCACAATAACATCCCTGAAAAATTTTTCGTCTCCATTCCCACAGAGGAAATTAAAAGAAAAGCCTCGATGCATGCCATCTGTTGGGATGATCGTTACGGAAAAATAAGAGGATATAAATGGAATGATAAACCCCTGTGCTATGTGAGCGAAGATAACTTTAATATAAATAATATTTCCATATTTCATCAACAGAATAACTTGAAACTGAGATTTTACGATAATTCGGCCGCCGTAGAAAAAAAACTCAACTTCTCAACAAAAATCGAGATAGGTGCTTCTCGATGGTTACGATGGACTCAAATTATTTATGGCACTTGTTCAATTTCAGTTACGGAAGGACATAGAAAATTCCATGATGTTTAAAATCAAGGGAGGAAATATAGAGCAACGTTGATCCTCATGCATTCGAGTGCCAGCCAAGAAGACAGCATTTTCTTCTACTGTCAGCGTCAAAATGATGTGCCGCTGTACTTTGCAAATTTATATCCTGGCTTCACTGCATGCTATAATAATGAACTATACGGCATTTTAAAGGAAAATTTATCCTAAATTCTGATTTATTTTATTACAAAAAAATTCATAAATGTAGACACGGCCAGGGCAATAAATGACTCCGCGCACCGAAAAATTAGCCGTTTTGTCAACTTCATGAACTTTGCAAATCAACCTAGGGAAAACTACTGCGTCTACAGCATTCATCTTCCACATTAATTTACACTCATTAGTGCGGATTAATAAAATGGCTTTTGGGTATTTTTAGAACTTATATTTTGTTATAAATTAATGAAAATATTTAAACATTATCTTGTCCCATAGTTTACCCTGAAAGATAAAGGAAGTTGTAGATGGAAAAAGAATGAAATCCAGAGGTGGTCACAAAAAATGAATCGCAGCATTCTTTGATTTTATTCTATGCCATTGCTTGCTTTTCAGAAAAAGTTGAGTCACAAGAGGAATGTTCCGCGGCCCTTGATTTGGAAACTGTGGAGATAGAGGAAGACGTGTGGATCAGCAATTTCCATTTAGTTGGTTGTCAGGATAAACCAAGGATCCATTTAAAGGTTGTCAGGCCATCGTATAAAGATAGGACTGATGTGCACCACAGGGGAAATGGGGTGTTTGAGGGAAAGTCAAATTCAAAGTTGCCCAAATAATGTGCAGTTCTATGTTGCTCTTTCCCCAGTTAAAACCAAATAGAAATTGGATTGGGATGATATTTTCACCACGGGTTCCAGTGATAGTGAGAGTGCAGGTGATCACGGTCATCGTCGAAGGTCATCCCTTTAGGATTCCCGATACGGAATTTTTAAGTGACAACCGATCGCAATGACGATGAGGTCGCCGTTAGAGTAGGTTTCGGATATATCATGAGAAAAGCTTCCAAAATGTATTAAAGACTCTGTTTGGAAAATATTCACATTTTAATGCTACTTCAGGAAGGCTTTTATTACAGAAGTAACTTCTTAACACCTGAAGACGTTGTGTTTATTACATTGATCGAAGTGCGATTGACCGATTCTTTCTGCAGAATAGGAAGTGGTTTCGGGGTTTTTGAGTCACAAGATGGTAGATTGTGTTGAAAGTTCGTCTATATTATCGCTACTAAATTGAAACATTAATAGTCTGGCTTCCTCAGAGCTTCCTGTCGCCCTCCAGGCAAGGTATTTTTCAGTTGAAAGTATCATCGACAGCTTCGAGGTGGAAATAAGTTCACCATAAGACTCTCTACCGGACTGCCAAAAGAATACACATTTCACATGAGTATACGCTTTCGCCAATATTATACGCAAGTCTCACTTTGTTATGAACTATAAAACATCAGATGCACATCAGCTACCTTTCCATTTCTCGGCATCGACTTTCGGCGCCGACGAAGTCTACAGTTTCACCAAAATACCCTGTTATAATGATGGAATCAGTAACAGGAAGCTTGCTAGGATCAGCCTAGGAATAACGATATTCCTTCATCTTTACGCAATCTATCGCTTTCAATGGAGGAGAAATAGATCAAATAATAGCCCTGAAGTCACAATGAACAACTCCGATACGTCTGCACTTCAATAAATGAATCATAACCACGCCGTCGCTTGTATTCAAGTATGTAACCTCTACTATGGCCGTGCCACCGTGCCTCCTCGTACTGAATAATGACGTCACTTTTCTACCAGCCAATCATCGGGCATTTTCGCTTCTCACTTGCATTTGAAAATTCTCGTGAACTTTGATGCATTAAATATCGCAAACCACGTCATAAAATAATAAAAAAACTTTCACCGAGGTATGCAAACACATATTTTTATGTAATTTTGGGGCTATTGATAATATCTGAAATATATGCAAGTTCCCTATTATATTATGTCACAGGGTATTTTGTGTTTTAAGGGTATTTTGTGTCTTAAGAGTTATTTCTTGTTATCATCTTTTGATTCATTAAAAGTGATTTATGTTAAAAGGAATAAGGCCTGGCATCTTGTTATTTAAGGGGGAGATTCGTCACCTCATTCGGCGATTCCTCTGCCACCCATCAATTTTACTGTTTATGTGCAAATCAAACGGCGCTGGTCCCTTGAAATCCAAGTTCCCTACCCCTAGATCGGAGGGGGGGAGTGGTGGACCAAGGCTGTGACTCCTCCGACTCAGGGAAAAATAATTGTGTGTGCGTTGCCCCACTTGCTAACCTCACTCGTCGAAGTATCCTCGGAGAGAACGGAGAGGAGGGGTCAGGCAAAATCATATCCGGGAGTTGGGACCGGCACAATATATTTCTCCTTAAAAATAATCAAAACTATGGAGAAGCCTTTACCATTTCAAGTGAGTGAACCACCTTTCAGAGCCACTGACACCATCAAACTGACTCTCTTCAAGGGTGCTAGTGCTAGGGTGACTTCAGCAGTAAAATTTCAACGGCATTTGAAATACCTTCAGCAGCCAAATTCCACTTTCTCCCAAGTTCTCACTTTAACGGCAGTGGAAATCATATAAAATAATCACAAGTACGAACACAGATGAAAAGTAATTGTTAAAACTGTTAGTGGGTGTATTGGTTTATTTCTGACTGCAGTGTGTTGATCCAATTAGAGAGGAGATGAAACCGGGACTAAACATAGCCCACTACCTGTAAGTCTCCACCTTTCTCCCAACCTCTTTTTGAGGTATGAAGTAAAACACTTTGCACTTTCCACATAAAAATTTATTAAACTACAGTCAACATGTTTTGCTGCACTGCAGCATTATCAAGACTAGACCAAGAAATTAACCATACCAAATATATACAAATAAAAGCATGTAAAAATGCACACTCGCAAACATTTGAGAAATTTTAGTATATATATTGGTATGGTTAATTTCTTGGTTTAGTCTTGGTAATGCTGCAGTACAGCAAAACATGTCGACTGTGGTTAAATAAATTTTTACGTGGAGAGTGCAAAGTGTTTTACTTCATATCTCATAATGGATCTCCACAAGTATCTGCCTCATCCATCCAATTCCACCTCTTTTTACCTCCTCCCACTCCTTCTTCCTCCCAATACACCCTCGGCCACCAGCCGTCGCACCATTCCTCTCCCATTTAGAGAAGTGTCTTGACCACAGAAACACTCCACCATATCATGTGAGTATCCTTTTTCAAGAGTCTATATTTTCCTTAATCCTATTAATAGTTTATACCTAGTAATCTACCCCCGTACTTTTTTGCAACACATCATTTTGAAATTAAAAAAAAAATGAAACATAAAACACCATTTTTCTGTTCTTGTGACAGTTTCTGAAAAAAAACTACTCGAGCATTGTGAGGAAGGGGAACTGTTGCTCCTCAGAATAACAGACACCTCTAAATAGAGGACATTTTCATCAGCAAAACCAAAATCATATTTTCTACTCAAGAAACATGCAAGGTAATGAGCCTTACCTGACTTTTTTCAAAGCATCAAGCCGCTTCCGACCACGCTCAAGGTCCTGTTTTTTCCTTTCCACTTTTACCTCAAGAGATGAAGCAGTCACTTCAGCTTCTTTCGTTAAATCTTGCACCCTCGTTATTTCAGCCCTCATAGACTTCAAAGCCTCTCTCATTGCGTTCTCAGCATCACTTGTATCAGGTGATCGCATTGCTCCAGGAATGCGGAGTTCCTAAGGATTTATTTCAAGGATATTTGTTAACAATAAAATCAGGCTCTACCTTTTTAACATAACTCATTTTGAAATCCAAATAAAATAAAGCATTCAATTTGATTTATACATTTTTTAACCGAGTAAACTCAAAAGTAGAACACTGCAATATCAGTGTTTTAGAAAGAATTGTTACTGTTTTATGTTACTTTGTATTTTAAGAGCAGTTAAGCTTCTCACATCTGTGGCTTACTGAGGTAATTTCAAACATGAATGATAGTTGACACTGGACAGCAAAAAATACCCTCCCACCAGAGGCTTGTTTAGACAATTTCAAATACTGTAGATTGGGCTGCAAAATCCAGCCTCATCAACTAGCCAGGCCTATTGATATTGACAAAGCAAACTTAATACCAATGCAGATCAACAGCGATAGCACTTCAAACCATGCAACTGCCTACACAGTACCAGGTATAAAATATGATCTAGTTACACCTGCATGCTACCAGTTTTCATAGGTTTGTTCCCAAGCTATCGCACTGAAAAATCAGTGAGGGACCTCCTTCTTAATATTCAATGGCTTAGTGGTAATATGACAGGCTTTAGGTGGTAGAGACACTATTCTGCTGGCTCAAATCCTCCAGCCAGCAATTTTTTTACCATTGGCTGAGAGGTTGTGGAAAATCTTACCTGCCTCCTTTTAGTAAAAATACTAAGTCCTTGCTTGTACTAAAATATTTTTTCCATGGATATTGATTTAATAAAGTCTTGAAATTGGAATACACAATACATATCACAAAAATTACAACAGGGTCATTCCATGTCAAATCTTAGAGAAGATTTTCCAACCGGCACCCATCGACTTCGATTTTTAAGACGTTTTTGTAACCAACTTCTGTCACCAATTTAAATAACCCATATTTCCTGTCTCACTCTTGTAGTTAACAGGATATGAGTGGTTAGAGTTTGAGAATTTTGCTCAAAACTGGCTGTACAATGGAATCTCAGTTGAACAATGTATTTTCTGTTGTATTATTTTCTCGATTGGGCCATGAAAGTGGGTTTTCCCAGCGTAAATACATGCATTTCCACAGAAAGTAACCCTCATTCGTACGACATTCAGATGTACAACTAACCAAGTTGTACAATACAAAAAGCCTAACCATAGAGATCTATTAACACATGAATCTATCTTAGTTGTACAACATCGCTAGTCTGCAGACAGAAACATTCCAATCCATAAGAGTGGGCCTAAGGCAAACTGTTTCTGAAAATTGATTCTGGAAATGAGGACAAGACTGCAATAGATACCAATCATGGTGGGGCATCTGAGACCTCACACAGTATCTCACGTGGCACACAGCATGTCAAATATGTAAGATTCGATGACCACATTACAGTGTGAGGAACATGCATGATTGAAGAAATTACCAAGGACCACATCGTAGGAAGCAAAGATTTGTCAGCAAACAAATAGCAAAGTGAAGAACCTAAGGTCGAAAATTTAGCAGAAGCTGCACATACATGCAACATGGCTGCATGTTTCTTAATTTCTAATGCCTAATCTGACAATGATATGGAAATTGTGACAAGTACAGTCGTGTATTGCTCACTCCAGCCTTAGCCTTCAATCAAGTACTGTATCTCTCCGAATATAGTCCCCTCCCCCCTAATTTTGAGGCTTCAGTTTCGGGAAAAATTTAAAAAATGTGTCTGAATATAGTCACCTCTTTACTTTTACCATTAGCGTTTATGGAAAAAAAGGGGGGACTATATTCAGACAAATACGGAATTATTTTAAGAAGCCAAGCCTCCCAAATGTTTTAATAAAATCGATAATTTTATTCAATAGTGTTTCACATTTACAGATTAAGGTAAGTTATCATTTAATCTCTGCATTCCTTCAGGGCTTTCTTCCGCGTCAGCTTGTTTGTAGACAACAGTTTCGCTGGCTATCCTGCCAGCGTCTTCAGGTCGAAAGTGTCTGCTGGATGGAGCTGGATGGGAGCCTACGATATATAAGCGAGGCAGAAACCAACAGCCGACACTTTCGACCGGAAGACGCTGGCAGGATAGCCAGCGAAACTATTGTGAACTGTTTTTGGGTAAAATGCAAATAAATAAAAATTCTGTAAGAAAAAATGTGCAGTATGCAATAACTAACTGAGGAAAAGTGCAACCACCTTTTATTTCAATATCCAATCCATACTTTAATGAGGCAATATTTGAAATAGTGATCAGCGAAGGAAAGGCCTCGCATCTATTTTCAATGAATATAACTTCCGTTCACATATTCTTTTTAACAATTGGAATCTGGCAGTGGAAGGGTAAAAGGCCTTAATGTTCAAGGAAAAAATATAGGTCAGAATTAGAATGCCCCCAAATATTCTACGGAAATTGGCATATACGTACAGAATTTTATGAGAAAAACGCACTACAACATTTAAAGATCAACTTTCGAATTCAGGCTGGGGTACTTACTTTCAGCTTTGGTTCTAGGCCCAGCAACTGGTACAAAGTTGCGCCATGAGTTGTTATCTTCGAAGAAAGATCCTTAGCTCTCTTTAGATCATTAATCTGCAACAAAATAAAGTTAAGATGAGTCTCGGGTCTACAAAACACAGGCAAGATGTCAGCATTAGTATAGAAACACGATACGGCTCCACCTTAGCTTCAAACTGCACAGCATGAGTATAACTTGCATCCTTTTCCGTTGGGGGCTTCACGATATCCACGTTGCTCCTCTGGGCATTGTACAAAATAAGTGTCGGCTTTAAAAGCTCTTTCACGGCACAGTTGTCCGCTTGATATAGCCATTTCGTGTTTAGTTTTACCCTGGCTTTCACTGCCTGATATAAAAATTAGGACTCGGTTTTAACAAAATAAAAACGCAAAATTAACAAACGATAATACTCTATACATCGTAGCATTCTACTTTTCACAAATAAATACCAAGAGAAAATCGTAGGGCCATAGTATTATGATTACCAGGAATTCAGCAGCAGCACGAATAAACGCGACCCTTTCTCCTTCGGACGAAATATCGGCGTCCATGAGACTTTCAGGATCAAATCTTTTGATTATCCATACCAATATTTCAGCAACTAGAGGAAAATTTGGTTTACGAAAACTGTCAAAAGATATCAAACGCTGATATCCTAAGGACCTCATCATTTCTGTGAAATCTACGGAGAAAAGTAGAGAAAATTAGTCGAGAAAGATAGAGAATCTTTGCAAGGCGCGGAAATTTCCACAAAATCTCACTTCTCAAATCACGGTAAGTCATTATGCCTTGAAATTCGTGGGAAATCAAGGAAAACAATAAGGAGGAGAACGGGTTCAAGCGTTCAAAACACGAATGTGACATTACAGGATATCGCAAGATATATAAGTACGCCGCCGGTATTTGTCGCTTGGGGACGCATTAAAATCAGTTTTTTTTAATGCCACTCGCAGCGCTACCAGGCAGCCATATCCAACTTTTACGTAAAAGTACACTTAACAGTGCCAATAAATTATATTAACTTCACTTTTAACTCGTAAGAGACGTTTTTCAACTAAAATGGAACACTTCGATCTTTTCCGTCGTCGACTATTACGTAAAAGCAGATGTGAAAATCAAAGGGGCGATTTTTTGGGGCTTATAGACGCCCAGCGAGGCCATGGACGCATTCATATCTGATGCACAGCTCATGAATATTGTATATTAAAGTAATATACACTCTCCTGCACATCTAGTATAATGTAAGAAGATGTAAAGCTTCCACCTCGGAAAATGACGAAAGTCACACTGAACGAGATATCTTTGCCTAACAGCGTCACTATGCGGCCACTGTTGGCGATCAAATAAAATGCGAGCGAAATGGTATAAACCATGGACACATTCGAGCCTCCTCCTCCTATAGTCCCCTTGGTTCAAAAGTATTTTTCGGTTTTCTATTGTCATCAAGCGGTATTTATAAATATGCCTGGCAGAGGTGTGGAGAATCTGTGCATTGTTTTTATGGTTCGAAATTCATGAAGATTATTGATGCTTGATTACAACATAATAAATGTCTTCACTTTTTGGGTGACAGGTCCTCTCCGCTCTCTTCTGGCGGTCCGATGCGTTCGCGTAACGGCGGGAGGTATGAATGCGGGAGTAAGGGCGGAATTTGAATAAGTAAATAAATAGGTTGTGTGGATCCATCTATATACGTTATGTCGATAAGCTACATATTCACCATGCATTTAGAAAAAACTACACATTTTCAACGATATCAAGTAGAATACCATGACTACTTGTTTTCATGACATTCATACCTCTTTTAACTATTTTACAGCCAGTCGAATTACAGGGCAAATATGAGGAAGTAATTTCTTTCACTATGAAATGCTTATATTTTTCCTGTGTAACTGATAATAAAATGATATTTTATTTATTGATGCAGCACCAAATGAGAGGCATACAAATATGGAGGATAGAAAATAAATATCCTTTTCAATGGAAGCGAGTTTGTAGGTAGCAGTTATCCATTACATAGGCGTACCCAGCGAGGGGCAGGAGGCAGCTCCCCCCCCTTGAAGCAAAAATCGCAAATGTCTTTAAGGAAAATAATATTTTTTCAAGCAAATAATTTTAAAAGCTATAAATGAAGAGCTGTTGCTGTTTCCTTAATATGTTGATTTGATTCACTTTTTCCATTCTTAAATCTTACCTACAACTTGAAGAAACATGGCTTGCCCTGCCCCCCTCCTCATAGTTTTGATCCTGGGTTCGCCATTGATACATTCTCCAAAAAAAAAGATGGAACAATTACACTTTCCTCAAAGCAGTCTTGGTGAAGGCTTAGAGTATATGTGCTGAGGCATCCCCTGCCTCTAAGCATATTCATCCCCAGCAATTAGTATATTAAATGATGCGAAATGTATGCTATACAAGAAAATAATTGAGCATGGCTTCATTTAATATTCTATATATATCCTTGATTCCTGTCATAATATTGAGTGATTAAGTGCAGTAAGCAGCATTCTTTTGGGTAAATCAACTTTAAATCATGCACCAACTGTTTTCTCCCCACTGCTGCAGACTTCCTCAAGGTAATGCCAACTTTATAAAATGCTTTTTATTTTGAAGACATGACTGTGGAGGAGGGGTTAAGGGGGGGTATGTGAGGCTTTTTGTAAGTCACTTTTTATTCTCAAAATAACCAGAAGCCAGATGAGCTTACTGCATTTACTATAACTCTCTTTTAAAGTCAATTCTATGTTTCCCTCTTTTGACGGTCTCCATTCTTGATTTGATTTTTTTCCCTCACCTAGGCTTCTGCATTGGTCATATCAATACCATGACAGCATTTTCCACAATAGCAGAATCAACATGACCCAGTCGCATGGTTCCTTTATTCTCTGCATAGGTTTGCTAATCTTTTCTACACACAGTCTGCTGCATCTTTGGCAACTTAATTTACAGACTTTCACCTTTCCTGTTAATCTTCTTCTTTTAAGCACCAGCTGGTGCCTTTTTGCCATGAATATTGTTCCTAAATCACGGCTCTAAGTATTAGTTTGGTGTTTTGCAAGATGCACAGCAAGTACATATACTCTCCTCCCAGTCAACATTTTCTTCATCGGGTGGCCAAAGTGAAGATTGAAGTTTGTGAGAAATGGCCTTTTGTATGTCTCTTTCAATTGTGTAATTCAGGAGTAATTATGCCAGTTTATTTAAATATTTGCCCCCGAGGGTTTTGTCACTCACATTGATAGGTGCATCTTGTTATCCATTTCCACTACGGTTTGTTCATGAGAGGATCAAGATCGTTGCTTTAAGGGTCAGTTCATTACTTACCGTGGTGGTATGCAATACTTCACAGAGATAATGCCTCCAAGGTTTGATATGCATAGACAAGTAGCTTTCAGATATTCATCAATTATTTTAAAACAATGTTTGCTAAGCTGGTGAGATAAAAACTTGCCACTAAAAATTAATGTTTTCAACTTTCCCAGAAATTACAGGGGACAGTCCCCAACCCTCTTTACTCCCCAACAGAATTTGTGATGAATAGCAGGAATCCCACAGAGTGTCAGTTCAAAGCCAAGGACATTGCATAACCAGTGTAGCAGCCACCTGAACTGCAGCCTGAAGCTGTATCCACATTCAAAATTTTTTTTTGGCATTAGTTCTGTTACAGTGCACCATCCCCAAGATGGATAAAATTATCAAAAATGCTACAATGTACAAAAAGCATGGGGAGAAATGAGAAAGAGATAAACAGCATTCTATATATGTACCTCTATTCTGCGGTTTGACTACCTTATCACAATATATAGAGTGGGAAGATTCAGCCATAAGCCCTAGTTCACATGGTTTTCAATGAATCCTCTCACCTTTCGAACTGTCACCAGACACCTTTTGCCAAGACAATAGTAACATTTCACACACATCAGCACATCATCTCAACAAAAAAACATGATGAAATTTTTTAGAAGTAGTATTTTAAGTATGAAATAATTCACCAAGTAACTAAAATAATATCCGTTTATTTACAGCATGAGTGAATAGATTTGATCACTGGTCAAAACAGACTTAGGTAACAACTTTATTTGCCAATTAGTACCAAAATAAATATTCACTTGATGAGTGGATACAATGTTAACTAAACCCAAAATATCCACAGTAACCTGATTAGGAATGCAAACATAAAAACAATTAAACTGCATGACATTACTGAGGGCTTTGAGGACAAACAAGAATAACATGATAAGCTGTTACCAGAATCACAAGATTCTTTGGACATATCCTCTACTCCATTAGCGACACTCTTAGGGGCTGGACGGAGAAGAGTTGGGTTCTTTAGAGGAACAATGCTGATTGGATCACCAATAAGGCAATGCTTTTGGGCTTGTAGAATTTTAACTGTAACCATTCTTCCCAAAAGATCCGAGTCCTTAGGCACCAGAACCTACATAAAGTTTAAAAAGATAATTAAAAACTAATGTCAGTTAAATCAATTGCATCACAAATGTTATAATGAGATATGAAGTTAATATACCTAATATCTTTTCAATTCAAAGTTGTCAACACTGAGCTTTAAAAAGTGGGAAAATGCCACACATATTTCATTAAAAATCCACTTAAAAATTTATTTAGTTAGGAACAATCAACTACCTGAGTTTGACATTTTATCTAGCAAATAAATGCATGTGGTAAAGGTCAATACATATACACAAAGAGTGCCACTGTTGGGCAAGTGTAATAGCTTAATTCTTAGCCCCAGATTCGAAAAATATATAAAGAGAAAAATTTCCTTAGAAGATACAAAAAAAAAAAGATCTGGAAATATCATGCTTCATACAAGACAACAACACAGCATAGGTATTGCTTTGGTTTAGAAACCTATTTCAAACCCTTTATGTACAATGAAAAACTGATACAAAAATTCATGAAATGCAGAAAATATAGCATCACTTGGGTTGCACTAACGTTTTATATGTGGCCAAAAGCTCAAGCTATAGATGTCATCAAAAACATGTGATTGAACTTGTCACTTAAAAGAGAGGATTCTTAACATCCCTAAGGATCCTTCTTTTATATTAAAACTTCATACCAACCAAAATCAGTAACTGTGGGCATTACTTCAATTGATTGTATATGTATAGGTATATGTATTCCTAATTAAAATATTCTATTTTTAATTTCTCATAAATTTAGTGGTTAGCCATATGACATTGCTTCAAAACAATCAAAACAACTTATCAGCTGTAGTACACCCATGCCTCACTTAGCACAATTTCGATTAGTGCAATTTTGATATAGTGCAAATTCGTTCCTCAGGGAAGCATCCCAACGTTGCTTAACCAAATCAAATAACCTTTAATACAATCTTGATCAAACATGAACTAGTGCTAAGGGCACATGAAATAAAACTCATTTCATGCATATTAACAGCATAGCTTGCCTCATATTTTATTCTCTGTTTATATATTAGTCGAAATCCATTGCCATGCAATGGCCAAAAACATTACCCTCATGTGTCCGGACAGCTGACCGACCGAAGTTATTTATCTCACCTCTTTGACTGAATAATATTAGTTAATTTAGATCATTAATTAGGTTTGGAGCTAGTGGAAATGAGTTTTTTGAGAGCAATACGGTTTGATATTCTGCGTCTCAGGAATACAGTGTGGCAGTGCAATATTGCATGTAAGTTTAAGGTCAATACGTCGAGAGTCCGCAATGTTATTCTGAACAAAGACAAGGTTAAAATGTCAGTGACATCAGTCCCACCCACTTCAGCCACGGGGTCAACCAACACCTACACGAAGTTCATTGCTGGAAAACGTGAAGACGTCTAATTACCTGGATTTATAATAAACGTTTGAATTATATTCCCCTATCACAGACAGTAATTTGTGCAAAAGCTGGGGCTTTATTTGAATCTATAAAGGAAGATGAGGAAGGTGATTGCTCCGAGACATTTAGAGTTAGCTCCGCTTGGTTCTAGAATTTTGAACTGTGAGCTGGTGTTTAAGTTTAGCAATACATATCTGCAAGTGCTGATAGCACAGTCCCCACAACACTTTCTGATGAACAACTATCTGTGATTGAGAGTTGATCCTTTCCCCCTCCACTAAGTTTTAATGTCAACGAAACGGAATTGTTTTAGAAGAGAATCCAATCTTGTTCATACATTTTCGGGGAAGAAAAACCTGAGTTAAGGTTTCAAGGTATTCAAAGACCGTTTCACGTTGCTGCTTGATGCTAATGCCTCGGGGGACTTCAAATTAAAGCCAGGTATGATTTATCATTCACTAACTCCTCGAAAAATGAAATGGTATTCAAAGTAGCATTTGTCTGTTATTTGGATGAGCAACAAAAGGGCCTGGGTGACACAAGAATTGTTTTTAGACTGGTTTGAAAATTCTTATCTGCTGGCAATGCATTACAAACCCTTAAGATAGCATGCATTTTTCATACCATGGCAAGTGATGGCAACTATAAGAAAACACACTGTAAAGAGAAACACTGTAAGACCATACATGAACTTCAACAACTAATGTGATTGATGGAAATATCTGTCAGAGAAAAATTTGCTAAAATTGAGCCCTTACTATCTAACTTTTCAAATAAAAGGTTTCATACTCTAAAATTTAAAAACACCCAAGTTTTGACAATTATCACATCAGCCATGAGACAGAAAATATTGTGCGCTAAAAACCCCTCAATCAAAATGCAAACTGATGGATGTCAAAAGAACACCCTTTGGTACAACAGGCAGTTCTGCAATGTCTGCCATTCTAGTATGTATGTATTCTGATTTACTTGAGGCATGGGCATCTGACTTGAAGCATAGAGTGAAACTCACCTGTTCATAAAATTTATTGTGACCAACATAATGCTGCTTGTCGTGTGATAATTCAGTCACCAAAACATCTTGTACTTCAGACACTTTGTGAGAGTAGGGTTGATACGACTTAAAGTATTCTGAAAGTTGTTTTGTCCTCCTTTTTACCTGAAATAATGGGAAAAAATTGAATAACCAGGGAAACTTCCATGGCAAACAGAATGAGTAAATATACATCAATACAAGTCAGTGGCGCACATATTTATATTCCCATTATGGCGTGACCCAAGACTTTCACTTCCCTTTATGGAGGAAATAAACAAATGTAGCTAATTTAGCCTTATAATTTGAACCACGGGGAGTATGGTAGGCAGGTGGGTGGAGCACTTGGCTGCTGATCAAGGGGTTCCAGGTTCAAATCCTTGGTGATGCATTCGGACAGCCCCAAACAAAATCCTTCAAGTTCAAGGTTACCCAGAAAAAGAAACTGGCCCCCATACCCAGTGAAATATGTACACAAGGCTGTGGGTTAGTTTGGTGTGAGCTCCACTCTCACCTATCCAAACCAACATCTTGGGCTGAATCTCTGTGTAAGTGAATTTTAATCTCGTTGCAGGTTTCAACACTTAATATATACAGTAAAACCTCTATGTGGTGAACCTCTTTACATCATAAACCTCCATACTTCATACCACCCCTACCATCCCATCAGATCTACATGTAAATTTATAGGCAAACCTCTATGTAATGAACCTCTTTACCTCTTAAACCTCCACTTAAAATACCAAGGAGACATCCCAGAGACAGCCTGACTACCTCCGCAAATCGTACCGAACCAACTAGAGACCATTAATGCAGCCGTGATTACATACATGGAATGACATTTTCAGCGATAAATGTTATAAGAAAAAAGGTCTCCAACTGTCCTAATCATTTTAAGTGACTGTTGAATTAAGAGAGATAACATCGTTTTTCTCGAATCCTGGCAAAAATCATGCGATAGCGCTTGCTTTCTGTAATTATTAATAATGCACATAATTTTCACTACTGCATGCATGTTTGTTTAAACACATAAATATAATGGTTTAAAAGACAGTAGTGCCTTCATTTCCATAGGATATGAAAAAATGGTGCCTACCACTAAAACCTCTCTATAATGAACCTCCATACATCAAATTGCCCAAATTTTGGTCCCCCTCCATTACGATGTAAAGAGGTTTTACTGTATATACATATGTTTTGGTATGGTATTGTATTTGAAGGTGGCAACCAACAGCTGAGGTCATTTGTACCATGAAGGAGGGGTATGGGAAGGAAGGGTGGAGAGAAGCCTGGTGTCGGCATTAACCTGCTCTAATCAAAGGCACCAAGGGGAAACAAGGCCTGACGTCCTATCTGACGGACAAAGTGCTGTGCATGAAGTGCCCTCCACATATTTCAGAGATGCTGACGCAGCGTCTCAGAAAAATCTCCACCTCAGTTGGGATTTGAGCATGGGCCGACATAGTGGCAAGCCACCACACCAACCCCATCCCAATAAATTGTATACGCTTCTGGAATTTCACTCATAATATAAAATAGGACAATGCATTTTTAGTTTAAATTTTGGAAGTAAGGGCATTTCAAAGATGTGTAGATAACTTGATACAAGATGGAATATGCATTTCACGATAATTAATTCCAATAAATCTACTGCAACAACATTTACTGAAGAATACTCTCACAGATAACAGCTAATTGTGTTTTAAACTATGTATTCTGAAAATAAAAATGACAGTTGAAAACCCACAGTAAATGATTTTTAAGATGTACTTAAATTTCTTGAAATAACATAATTCAATAATATGAAGGGCTGATTTTTCCTTGCCGATGAATTTTTGCATTATCAAGAGTTTATTACATTAGTGGACAAAAAAAGGAAATTCCCTTAAAAGTAAAACGTGGGAAGTCTTATTAAAAGGTACAGGAGAAGAAAGGCAAAGGAGAACAACTATGTGTAGAGGAATACAGATGAAATACACAGTAAGGGAGCAAAAGAGAGAAACCCTCACCTCCGCAGGTGGCACGCGGGGCATTCTAGCGGCAGGGGTCCCTGGCCGAGGGAAAAACTGATTGATAAAAAGGCTGGGAAACTTGTACTTTTTACAGAGGTCCATAGTCTCTTCAAAATCAGCTTCAGTTTCAGTAGGAAATCCACAAATTATGTCTGTGGCAATAGTTATTCCAGGTACCCTATAATAAAACAAAATACATTAATACCGTTGATAATGAAAAATTACTCCAAAGAATATGACATTGCAATTACTCCTTTCGAAGTACGTACCTTAAACAGGAAAGCTATTATGCACAGAACATTGTGATATGTAATTACCAACATAATATGGGATCATGATAGCCGCATGGGTTGTGTTTCGCTACTGATGCAAGGGTACAACGTTCACATCCTGGGTGAAGCTATCAGACACTCCCCGGTAAAAGTCCTCAAAGCGCAAGGAGGCCCAGGGAAAGGAACCCCCCACTGGCATTAATGAGTGATGGTCACAAACTAGTGGCTAAGTTTGGAGAGCACTCTACCTCTCCTATCCAACCCAACTTCCGGGTTGATTCACTGGTAAGTGATCAACATAATAATGCTGTTAATGATTCCCAAAAGCAATCTAAAATAACATTAAATGTGCATATTGATTGATTGATTTACGTAAATGATGAAAATTACAAGAAATTAAAGTGACAGTTTGGATTATTAGTGTATTCATGCCGTTTTTAGATTATTCATGCCATTTCTCCCATTCATTATCCCAGATAATCGGGAGTTTGCTGTACAATGCATAGTTAAGTTTCATAAAAATAAATATTTTACAGCTTAATTTGCTGAGACAGCCACAGACTAAAGAGTTTTCCAGGGCACCAGACCATCTCACGCCTCAGTCAGCCTGTTGTGCTACACTGACTGAGATTGCCCTTTGAACCCCAAAAAATCAACTCTTGATGCCCACTGGCTGATATAATGGTCTTCCGGTTTTAGCACAGGATAAGCTGTCATTAATCAGCTTTGTACATCTGTGAATCTATAGAATTTAAGACAATTATCGGAAACAACGGACCCTAACACAGACACCTGCCTTCACATGATCCTGAAATATTCAGAGACTGACTGACTGCAATGCTGAATCAATAAATCAATCTCAAAAAAAATATGACTTAGTCAATCAGAAAAGATTCCTTGTTTCAAATAATCAAATGTTGAGACAGCCCGTACTAAATAAAATACTAAATATGTCAAGAGAATGCTCAGACTGGAGCAAGATGGAATGGTACACGGCATCTTATCTCCTTATTGTGTGGGATTATTCTGTATACTGCATGGATTTCCTGAAAAATACTCCATGCCCTCTGAATGGGAAATCATTCAGTGACACCATGCCTTGAGACTCAGATAGTATGGTTGCCTTTTTCCTTTTGTGTGATTCCTTGCATGCATGGTGACGCGTGGAATAAAAGGTACACACCACATTTTTGGGTTTTATTTCTGTCATGACCACCCACGCATGACCACACACCCACCCACCCACATAACTTGAGATAAGGTTAGAATTGCATCTTATTTGGACACATTCTTTAAATTTTGCATCAATTACTAAAGTTGCATCCCAAAGACACATATGTCATGCAGTGAAAAGTCATGTCAGGATATGTTATACCCAATAAGTGACTGATACTTCACAACTCAGACGTTAGGGATAAGGATTATCGAAGTAAGTAGTTTGGCACTGTCTGTGGATGAATGGATAGAGAGGGGATGTTAATCCAGCACAGATCTTCTTGTGGGAGCTTTGATAGATAATAAGGACTTTAAAGTTAAGTTTTTTTAAATTTATTTACTCTATAAAAAGAGCACTCCTCCAGAAAAGTATATGTATTGTGTAACATGTTGAATTATTGTCTTTTCACTTTTTGCATCTTATATCCATGGGATTTCAGAATTAATACTTTACACAACAATCGAAGGATAACGAGTTCACACTAGAGTACAAAGGGGCAATACTCCACCACAGTTATGTAACAGGAATGTGGACATCCCCCTATCCAAGACGGTATCACAATGAGGAAGTGATTGTTTCCGCAATTCAATGTCCCCATGAAATTGATCACTCAGTGTAATAGCTGTGGACGCTCAGTTAAATAGCACGGTCATGTTACTGACTGATGCATGCGTGGAACTATTTGCTGATTTCCATGTTTTTTTAAATTTTGCTATTTTAATTGTTTATTTGCTTGTTCGAATTTGACAATGGGTAAAAAGTGGAGAATGTGAAGAAATTGATTACAAGAACGTAACACGAGAATGACGAAAGTGTAAAGTGAAATCAGCTGAAGAAGGAAATGTATGAATGCGTTTCCATAGTAATTGTTCCAAATATTTTGCGGTAGAGTTTAAAGTGCTGAATGTATACCAATAATTTTTAAAGTGCCAGTTCATTTTCTTGTATTAGTTTCTACGCAATTCATAGACTTAAATGAAATAATAACAATACGAGGTCACACTTGAAGGCATTGGGGCTTAGATTGTAAAATGTACCCACTAAATAAGGATATGGTTACAGCCCTTCACACATTTCTTTAAAATGGGCTTATGTAACAATCTCTCTATGACAATGGGAGACAAACAATCGAGTCGAACAATATTGGACGACAATTCTTTTTGATGATGTGGAATAAAGAATAGAGAAGTATTGTAATGAAAATAGTGGCATTAAGGTGTATGCAACATCGTTCCCGATGTTTTTGCCGGAAGAATCTATAAACAAGTGTTTGCAATTTGTATGAACTAGATTTGTGAAGATAAGGAGTAAAGGGAATGTTATAATACTTTTCTGGAGAATAATAGGAGCCAGTCCAAGTCACACACTTTTATATACCATTGTATACCAACTGTACATTCATGGAAACAGCACACTCCAGCCATGGATTTTCACCTTGACTGTAGCTGCTCCATTGACATTCAATATGTGCACTTATTCATTTTGAAGTGTGTCTTTTTTACCACAACATAACACTCATTTTCGATTCGATTTCGATTGGTCACCAATGGTGTGTTGCTAGACAAATAAAAATGCATAAACAAGCCAAATTTTCTACTTTCCACCAGAATAATTAGAAAAAAAAAAGATTTTCCAGGGATCTCCAGCACTCACTATAACATTCTTCCACTGTAATACACTAGAGTACATTACTTAAAATATACATTACCTCTCTTTTAAAAAGTCCACAACCTTCTCAAAGTCTGCCCTGCAATACTCCCGCTTCATGTCGGCTAAAACAATGTCACTGCCCGACTGTACAGGAATATGTAGGAAGCTGTAAACTCTTGGATGAGACAGAACCACTGCCATTTCCTAATGCGAAAAAAAGAAAAATGACTACAAACTCAAGAGTCTAAGATTATTTAATGTCTTTCCAAAAAATGTGACGCCAAAATTTTATGTTTGTGAAACACTGCCAATTCAAATACAGTGGAACCCCGATCTATCGTTCCTGTAGTGATCATTTTCCCGCATTCATTGTTCGCCGCTCCTGGTCACAAATTAAGTTTCATATAAACAATGTAATTTTTTTCCGCATCTATCGTTCCCTGAAGTATCGTTTTCCCACACTGATCGTTTTGAAGATCACGGTCCCGTCGTATAATTTTCCCGCATCCATCGCTTGACGAAAATGAGACCAAGTGTTTACAACGAGTTATTTGTGGCTAATAATGACGGACACATAGTTTGAATCTTTCCCAGGAGATTGATATACAATAGGGAGAAGCGGAGTGTCGTGGAATAGTTACATTAGTGCATTTCCCAAGATCCGCTATCCCCCTCCATTCAGCACTCGCCTCCCCACCTCTGAAGCTATCCTCTTCTCCGAAATAAAAAATGGTCCCAGCTCGCACTGTGATCGTATTACAAAGACCTTAGCTTCGAAAGAAAATATCAAGTTTTACGAGAACAATAGAAACATGTTTCTCGCCTCTCCGATTCTCGCCCTGGAATTTTTTCAGCCCAGCTTTTGCTCTGCTTACACCATATGCGATAGCATCAGTTCCGAACTTCACCTCATACGAGTGGTTCCATACTTTCCTGGGTGGGTTGACTTCAAACTAGCGAATGTTTTCTGTTTGGTTTTAATAAAGCCAGGTTTCATTTTTATTAGTTTTATTTTTATCACTCTTCAGACCATAGCCTTTCTGAAGAAACAAGTGAGAACTTTAATAAATGGAGTGAAAATAATTGAAGATGAAGAAAAGAATCCAGGCTAGAAGCGCGTGAATATTGGAGAACGACCTGGGCTGTCCGCCAGCACATGACGGTAGGGGTGGGGATAGAGCGAGCTACCCGGTGAAAACAACAAGTGGGATGAAGCCGAGGATCAGGTGGGCGTGCCACTGACGATTAATGCAAAATTGTTCACGCTTTACACATTGCCTAAATTACATGAAAAATATATTTATCAGAAAGGAAAATTACAAGTAATTGACTATTTTTGGCCTATGTGATCCATCTCACAACCAATCACTGCACCGGCAAAATCGGTTGTTTTAGGCATAACATGCACATTGCTCTCGTGAATACGTGTACTGGAAATGGCATTTGATGGATGAGAATTTTTACATCAGAGAGAAATCCATAATAGCAGTGCAAATGCCGAGTGGAGTGCATACATATTTTAGCAAGGCAGCGTGTTCCTTTCGGATATTTGAAAGTGATACAAGTGATACAAATCAACAATATGACCTAAGTGTTTCGATAAAGTAATAATATTCCTGTAATCAGCTAAAATCTTGTATGAATCCTTTAATGAATATCATGATTCACAAAAATCCAACGTTTTCTGGGACATAGGCAAACCGGCCAAACATTGCCGCATCGATTGCATTCATCATTTTTTTCATCCATCCCCCTGAAAAACGATAGATCGAGGTACCACTATATACCTTCAAATAGCTGATTTTTGCAAAACATTCTCGAATTGGTATTTTTTCATTTGAGGAGGCAAATATTCAATTCAATTTTCATCAAAATCTGAGAGGGTCAACTCCAGTTTGATTCGGTGAGGAAAGAGTGATTATAAAAGAAGAAGGAAAAGAGAAAAGGATTTCTGGGATAAAGAGAGAATTAGGTGTTGCACAGCTTTAGGCCTACGACCAGAGAGGACACAAGCATGAATACGATAATGTGATAATGATAACGAACGAGTATGAGGATCTGCAATGTTTGTGGCTTACTGAAAGCTGAGTCCATCTTGAATTGACGTCTATGAAGCTTCACAAAAATCAGCACAAGAGTTATGGTTTATGGATAGCAATGGTCTCTGTTGTTGGCCGAACAATTGAAGACACATCATAGTTTAGTCGCCAACTCAGAAGGACTTATTCTCATGTAAATGTCTTAAAATAATAAAATAAAACAGAAATAGCCATGGACATACCTCCAAGTGTTCCAGGATGTAAGGAGGGTTGGTCATTCCAACGCGCATCATGCAGCCATCAGGAATAACGTCTGATAACCTATGGAGGAGTTCAGGTAAGCTTGCTCCGATATCCCTTCCGTAAGCACCTGTGTCCTCTGACGTCAGCCACAACTCTCTGACTCCTTCCTCAAAGCACTGTTTGGCACGATCAACAATTTCATCTACCAAAATGACACAATTATGTCAAACGAGAGCATATCAAAGGACATAAATTAGCACAAGTTAACTGAGAAAATATGAAATTCAGCAAGCACCATTACAAAGAACATTGTACAAGAAAAATCAGCATCCACTAACAGACTTCAAACCCTTTGACAGTATTTTACAGATACCAAAACTGTCTAGATGTCGCTTTCTTAATCAATTCTTGATTTATGGAAAGACTCCACCAAAGGTATAAGTACAAAGTGGATTGTAATTTTTTTCTCAACAGGATGATGGTGCCAGAATTTCTTCATGAAAATTAGGTTAGATACATACTACTCTTGAAATAAAGGCACCTAAAGATATGATTAAATTGGTCCAGTTATCCAACAGTAAGTGCCACACTTCCACAAATTAATGAAAAGTGTACCAAAGATAATATTCAAGCATACATTCAGGCATACAATCTGATATTTAATGGGTGAGAGAATTTTCCAACAATTGGTATTCACTTTCACAGTGCCCATGCAAATCAATATACAAGTAGTCATCAAAGAGGCACTCCTTTTTTGCCCCAAGATCACAGCTGCAAGAAGATGAGTGTCTAAACAGAATTCCCCATCTGCCTGCTCCACCCTCAAGCCTCATGGATTAATGGGTAACCTACAGATGTTTAGCATATAATATACCAAATAAAATACTCGCACCGTGGTCTCAGACTAGGAAATATTCCTGCATAAATACGTGGAAGGCTCATAAAATGGCTAAAAGTGCATGCTAAGATTCCTAAGACCTGGCGATATGATTAAGAAAAATACAAATACAGTAGAATCCTGATTTAAGGTTTTTCAGGGGGGACAAAATTTAAAACACTAAATGCGGAAAAACACTAAATGAGGACCTGCCATTTTTTTCAGGTTTTAGGGTCTGTAATGATTGGAATGGCTTTTTATGAATAAAAAATATTATTTTAAGTAACTAAAAGGTGCTGAATGCAGCAAAAAATTCTTTAATGAAATGTTCTCTACCCTATGAAGGTTGGATAATACTTTTCAGAAATCGGCTAAAAAAATGGGTACCTAGTAAAAATAAGTAATGAGAGGATGACAATTGTTTTAATGAAATATTTTGAGAAAATTCAAATAAACATCAACTTAAAAGCAGCATTGCCACACAGATTATTATTGTGGACATTAGTGATTCCATTTTTATGCATATTTCAGTGGTCTCGATGAAATTTAGACTTTTTTCTGTAAATGTGACATGTAGGTGACTATAGCTCTTCTAATATAATAAGAAAAGGTGTAAGTAGGAACTCGAAAAATCATGAGGAATGAGTGAAATAAAGGGACAGCAGAAGATCGCTAATCCCGAATTCTCAACTACCGAATATCTAGTGAAAGGGAGGTTTTCTGGAATTTTGCCAACTTAACGTTTTCTGTTGCCTCGACAAAACAAGGGATTTATGAGCCTTTAAAAAGCTTCCTGTGCTCACATTTTGGATTTCGAGGTCATCCAAAAAAGTAGAATCTTATTTTAGTATGCGTACAGGTCGATGGTGATTCAACTCGATGATAACACCAGATTCGTTGTCATATATCCGCGGCCTTAGGCCTCGGGTACGATACGAGCGGCAACCTGAGCGGCAGCGGTGGCTACAATACAATTTTCTAACCGCTCAGGTTTCTCACCTTTTCTAACTTCAGTCTTCCTTTATTTGGCCGTATTCTCACTACTTTGATGTTTTTCTGCTTACGTTTTCAACTACACTGAAGGATGAATCTACTGAGCGGCAGTGGAAAAGAAATCGGTCTGGACTTGGAAGCATGAGTGGCACTGGGCGGCGCCGCTCAAACATATCGTACCCACCCTCAATGGATTTACACGCAACTAAATGAGGACCGATATCAGAGCGGCGCCGCTCACGCCGCTTGCCGCCCGCCGCTCCTATCGTACCCGGGGCCTTATGCAGGTCGAATGGAGCCGGGAGAAGTGGCTTACGCGGCGCGCTGATCGCCTTGACTCCGACTCGCCTTGTTTCTCGGCAGCTTTTAATAAAATTTGGTTGGACCTTGAATAACGATTAGCTAAACTCTGTTAAGTGAAAAGGTTTAATCTTCAACAGAACTGGATTTCATCCGAAAAATTGTCAGTGCCTCTGGAGTTTGGCAATTTCGTCAGGGTTATGATGTCGAAGTCAACCACCAAGGGATACCTGCCGGATTTTCGTATTTTTCCGCGCTTATCTCTTCTACCGTGAGTATGCGGTGATTTTTTTTCCAGCATGAGTGATTTATTTTGAGTCATGGACCGTGATAGTTCGTCAAAACTCCGATTGTCATTCTCTTTTGACATTAATTAGCACGAGATAAATATTTTTGAATTGACAGCGATATCAACCAGCCGCATGCCGATAAATTGGCTCCGGGATATCTAAATTACGATGTAAAATAATGTTGTTCCGTAGGGAAAGAATGCTCTCACTCAAGGTCATGACAGGGGAAACACTTCCTCTGTTCTTTCGCTGTTCCTCCGTGGAAACTGACCTTGGAATGGATTATAGAAAGAATCTTCTTGTGAACTGCGCAATTGATATTGGGCCTCCTCTTTTGAAAAGAGAAAGTAGCCGACTGAAAAAATATTGGGCTAATACTGGACTGCCCGTAGGGAGTAGAGTTTAAAGGGGCATAAGCCATCAATTGAAAACATAACGAGAAAACCATTATTGTAGCGGCCCTCGGAGGATAACTCGTGTCATCAGTCGTCACGTATCATCGAAGTCAAGTTCAAGAAGTGAAGGATAAGGTAGTTCGAGGGTTATTAAGGGATGACTTTGCTCCATTAGATCGGATCTGATACAAAAAGTGCCTGGTGTTTGGATCAGAAGGGGAGCGAAACGTTACGAGAAGACAAATCACCCAACTTGCGAGTTGAAGGTCGCAGCGCTGCGCTCGCGGAAGAAAGCAGTTGAAGAAGCGTTCCCCGGTAGATTCTATCGACTCTTGGTAAACTTTCATGAGACTGTTCTTGTTGATGAGCATAAATTCGAAGATTTGGATGAACCGTCATGAAAAACGTTAAATCGAGCAAAAAAAATCTTGAGCGGGACAAATTTTTACAACCATAAATGCGGAAAAACGCAAAATGCGGAAACACTAAATACGGATAATTTTTATATTGTCCTAATAGGGAATGAATCGGGACCCAAAAAAATAAACGCTAAATGCGGAAAAACGTTAAATGCGAAGACGTTAAATCCGGATCTGACTGTATGTAGTTGGCTTCTCTAACTAAGCAGGAGTGTGCCTCTTCCACAACTTTATACAGTGGAACCTCGTTAAAGCGAGTACGGACTACTGGGAGACCCCCACCATTACGAGAAATAGCCGAGGCACCACCAATTGACCATAGGATTGGCATGTAAAAAAATTCGTGTTCGTGAATAGAGAACATGTGAATGTAGACACCCAGGCCAAAAAATGCAGAGCAAGGCTAGGCAAGAAATTGAAAAAAATAGAGTAATACGAGAGTGGCGTAATTAATTTATCTTTCTATTCGCACTTCACGATTAAAAAATAAACAAAAGCACCTGAGGAATGCAGATCATGAAGAGTTAGAAGGAGCTTTGTTCGGGTGGTTTTCCCCATAACAATCTGCGGGAACTACTGAGAAAAGGGCTATGCTTAAGGCTAAAGTGGAGCATTTCAGGGATAGATTGAGAATCAAGAACTTCGAGAGCTCTTAAGATTGGTTATACTAATTCAAAGCACAAAAGCATTATCTCTGTTCAGAATTGCTGAAGATGCCAGCAGTGTAAACCCGAAGTCGTGGAAGATAGGACTCTGATCCTGGCGGAATATCTTGGGAAGTATTCACTGCATGATATAATGTAGACAAAACGGCACTCTTTTACAATCAACTCCCCGACAAAACCCTTGCAGTACGAGGCAGCAATGATGGCATATGCGAAGAGCTTAAACTGAGCTTTTAGTTTATTCAATTAAAAAAATTCTACATTCCTTTTTCAAGTAAAAAAAACATCACCTTTTGTCTGGATTTATGCTTACGTTAATTGGATAGAAATTTCTCTGTCGCCGCACCAAACCTGTTCTTGTGTTAGTGTTTACAATAGGTATACTGGCTATTATTTGCTCCACCTCCGGTAAAGTGACAATTCGCTATAGCGAGTGTTTATTTGAGCACCGCAGGGTTTCGTTTTATCAAGGTTGCACTGTATATGGTACATTTACTGCTGGTGTATGAATGAAGCCGTTAATTTGTGAGGCCTCTGAATGTAAGTTCAATAAGTAAATAACAATAAATTAAGTCATTCAAATATTCAACAAATTTTTGAATTTTCAATCACTAAACCATTAAATTACACCCATTATACCATACATATTTCCTGATACAGAAACATTACACTTATCAAAACACACAAGAAATCAAACATGTGGAATAAAAAATACCTTTGAATTAAAAAAAAAAAAATTCTGTAACCAATACAGTGAAAACAGATGGTGAAAATATAATTACATGCCAATTTGAAAACCAGTAATCTCTATTAAATCATCATAGATTACCTGGAGGGTAGCTTCCTAATTCCCCACGGGCATGCTTGGTTTTACAGTAGGTACACTGGTTAAGACATCCAGTGTTTATGGGAATTATTTCCACGAGAGGGTTCCTCCTCACTTTAGGAAGATCCAACGGAGCCCCTCCCAGTCTCCCTTTGCCCTTCTCACGTTTGGACTTGAGCAGTCGAACAGTATTGCCTGAAATAAATTAAGAACAACAAATAGTAAATACAGAAGACTCCCAATTACACGGCTGCAGTTTATCTCGGATGCAGATTATCCGTGAACGATTTTCACGCTCGCTCAACTTTTTCTCCATGATCTTTATGAGAAAAATCGGACGCAAAACCATCGGAATTACGTTACTAATGCTAGGATACATCGGGGCTTATTATTTCCGTTAGAAATCCCTTCGTAAAATGGAAGCGATCACGCACTAGCTGCATTCACGGGAGCACCGTGTTTCTGTTTTCCAAGCCTCGGAGTGCGCGACCACGCTCCTTGATCACGGATACACGGCGCGCAGCAGTTGTGACCCGAGCAACTAGTGCGAGATGTGACTACGTAGTGTGGTGCCTGACAGTGTAGTTTCTGATGTCGAGCAGTAGTTTTGAAGCATTCGTGCGAACCACTTTTCTATATTCGTGATCACACAGCCATGGATGTGTGGTTTTTGAAACCATGCCTTACATAAAGCATTAATAATACGAGCACAACCTTGTTATCGCAGCTTAAAAGATCGCGAACTGGCGGAGTAAGCTCTCAATGAGTCCGGGAAGCGCTCTCAAATAACAGAATGACTGCATAAATAATAATATGTTGTTTGTTTTATGTAAATTATTAATATTACAAGACATTTAAGTGAAGGTTTGGATTGTCCGTGTTTTCCACTTATTCATGCCTTATCTCCCCATCATTAGCCATTGGGATAATCGGGAGTGTACTTTAATGGCAACAAATAAAGCCCTTAGATAATAATTCTACCATTTATTCACAAAAGCAGTCAAATCAAACATGCATGTTATTACAGGCAGCAGAAGTGAATGACACACATAATACTCCCTTAAATTTAACTTCAATCGATTTAAAATCAAATCTCCTAAGTTATCATTTAGTATGTATATGCATGGAAACAATTCATTTCTCACAGCAAAAAATGTATAAAGTAGTTTTGCTCATAGCTGAAAACTATTTTGCACAGTAATGTCGCAGAATATTTGACAGAGAATTAAAACTTTAGTCCAATATCGATGCATATCATTCCTACATTAAAGACTTAAAGGCTAATACCATGATCAGAACTATGTATGTATGTCTTGCTCCATCTTTTCCCAAATTGATTCCAAATATGCACACTTCTATGATTATATTAACAACCATTAATTTTAATGTCATCTTATTATATTTTTCATTAACACTAAATCATATATAGAGCAATGATGATACATGATGATAATGCTAAATGCAATAGTGAAAAAATAAAGAAGTTCTGCAGATTAGTTATTATACTTCCTCACAGGGACGGATCCAGGATTTTTTTTTCTGGGAGGGCAGAAGGGTCTGACAGGTTTTGTCATATTTGAGATTAAAAACAAAATACAACAATTATAGTAGAAAATATTATCTTTATTTTGGTACGAAAGTTATTTATACTAAATTTAATGATTGAGGCTCCATAATTCACAAAATAAAATGAACGTTATGATGACTGTATTGAAACTTTTGTCTATTTTTTAAGCATAATCCGCCTCTACTTCCTCATCTGTGCTCTTTTGCTGAGCAATATCCATTTTTTACCTACTTCAAATTTACCACACTGAAATTCAGTAAATATTTGATTCAACGAATGAATTTTTTCATTCAATTCATCCAATGACATATTTTGTATATAAACTCAATGCACACCACATTATAGGTGTTTGTTCACTTAATTTTATTTATTTTGCTGAAACTGGTTTACAACCAGAGCTTTACCGTATTCTAAACTTAAATATGAATCATGCTCCTTGTTCAGATTACACATATTTGTGAACAATAATTTTATGGCATAATAATATTTCTGCTACAAAGGGAATATCAGAATTGATAATCCTAAGAATGTTTTTATTCTAACTGAAATATTTAAAATGATGAGCACTTAAAATACCTAAAATTCACTACTAAGCAACTACTATTAGACATTCTTTATCATTTATGCTCCCCAGCATCAAGGTCATTATGTACCTGAAAATATTTTCAGGGGCTCATTTGGGAGATGGTTGGATTTGGATAGGGGCATTAACTGGGAAGTGACAACACTCTACCCCTGACGTCAGTGAAAAAGGACATCTACCACTAATATCATTTATGTACTATCATAATTTTCAGCAGGTTCACTTCAGACCATACCCTAAATCTGTGAGGGGCAGGAGGGGGCAGCTGCCCCCTCCTGCCCCTCACTGGGTATGCCCATGCTTTGCTTTGCATTTGAAAGATCCCAGGTTCAATTCCCAGCATCTCTACAATGTTAAGGGGTTTGATGGAAGATGGGACTTTCTAGTCCCAATTTCGCCCAATAAGGAAGAATTATAATAATAATAATAATAATGCACAGCAGCACACGAGCCTTTGCACTGCTGCCATTCCTTCATTCAGGACTCCACCAACAGCCACACTATTGAGCCTCAGAGACACTTCAATGCTATGCACACCATAGGCATTGGGGCAAAATGATAAGTCACCCTACTATATTGGAACATTAAATGGATGATAAAGCTTACATATTTAAAATGTTACACTGAAATCAATTAGGGTAACATGTGCTCTTGGTCTCTCAGATAACATGTAAACCAAGGTCATTGTCAACAACAATCTTGGGGATTTGGGAGATTCGTTTGAAGAGGTGCATTCCTGGGGGTGCACTAATCACTGTACCTCGAAAACTTTGAATCCTTCCTCTAGTTAAGGATTGCAAATGGATTAAAAGACTTCAACAATTCAACAGAAATAACTATCAAACACTTTTCATAACACAGAAACCTGTGTATAAAAGATATAAACCTAAAAATGTTTTGTCTAACCCGAACATTATTTAAATTGAAACTTACCGCCAGGACAATTTTTACACTATGCACTTAGCAATTACCTAATCATTCAGCATGGGAGGTTGTCATCATAATAAATACGAGCGACCAATTGGTCTTCAAAAGAACATAAATGATAGATTTACAAAAAAAAGCAATATTACCTTTAAGAGTTTCTTCAACAACTTCAACGACTCTGTCTATTTGCTGAACACCAATAACACTAAGCCCTTTACATAACTGTGATTGTGGTTGACCCTGGGGAACACAACCAGCTAGAACTACACGTTTATCGCTTTTCCTAGCTGCTTGAATTTCATTCCTGAGAAAATACAGAATTAATAAAGCAGAGTCAATTTCTGATGAAAGGAGGGTTCAAAATACAACAATAAAAATAATTGCATTGCAGAAACACAAGCCCGTAGGGACGTACTCGACGCTAAGCACATACATAACCTTACCTGAAATGATCCTCAGCTGGCGTTTTGACAGTACAACTGTTAAGGATCCATAGATCGGCATCTTCTTTCCTATCTTCAGTAAATGAAAGAAGAGAGGACATTTGCTAAGCGATTCACCTTACATGCACAAAGGTCTAACATGAAACTTACCGGTTAGCTTATACCCGAAAGAAGATAGCTGCCCTGCCATATACTCGCTGTCAGAACTATTATGCGTACAACCCCAAGTCTTGATGTATATTTTTTGAGTCCCTGGAACATAGCTTTGAAAATTCACAGCGTCGGGCACACACTCATGGTTTTCATTTTCGGTAAAAACTTTCTTCGCTCTAACTTTTACAAAGGCTTTAGCTTCCTGACGCTCCTTTGGTGTCACATCGTAATTTGATATTATATCTTCGATATCGTCAATCATCATGTACAGATAATTCCTAAATTGACTTCGAAACAACCACGATGCCGGGATAACTGTGGTAACATGGAATTCTTCTGGATTAACCCCAGATTACTACGAATGTCTTAAATTAGTATGTAAAAATTAATTCAGATCGCATTTAAATCTGATCCTTTATGCAATATGGGTTTATTTTAAATGAAATAAATATATTTCCACAAAATCGACCAAAGTACGCAGTACGTGTATCTTTTGTTATTCAACATCGAACGTTCAGTTACCAAAACAACATGGAGATGGAAGCACCACACCGGAAATAGATCACTTCTGAATTTTTTGATTAAAACTCTGCCATAGGTGGAATGGACTTTGGTAAATGATTAAATTTAAAGTAATTATTATTTTCGTGAGTTATAATTACAGTACTTGCAATTTTTCCCCAAACTGGGATAAAATTCCTATATAAACCGGAAACAGAAAATTTCTGCCATCTATTTGGTGAATCGCGAAGTAGGTAAGGTTATAAATATCCCCGCGCCCATATTTTTTTCTCAATGAACATGGCGTCAACGGTGAAGGAAGGTGTCTTTAGTGGCAGTAGGTGCGGATTAGCCGGATTAGTGTTGAGAATATCTCTGTAAGTATGTATGTTGTTTCGATGTGGTGGTTAATGTTTGCAAAAGCTAACGGGATCGGTTAGCACACATTGGTAGCATACTAGTTCTCGAATTTGGCGACACGTGTTTAGTCTTTCCATGATTATAGTTTGACAAGCATATGTATGAATTGATTGGTGATTCTTAAATCTGAATGAGAAAGACTATTAGATTGAATTAGTTACTGGTATAAAGTTGTTTTTTAGCATTTAGTTATTTAAATTATCTTTGCAGGGGGTCCACACTTGTTAGTTACATGTACCTCACGTGACTGGTTGGCGAGCACGTGTCTCGCCTAGATGGGATTTTGTCAATCTGTGGGTACAAACCATGCTGTGGATAATGCAAAGTTGATTCCAGGTGAGATATTGCACGTTTTAAACACGTGGATAAATTGAAGTGATGATACTATTTTCCTCCGTATGAATGCATCATGATTATAAACTTGCCCTCTCTGAATGACTATTGAGAAAGGGTTAATTTCGTCTTGCAGTACCTACCTGACTGTACTTTTGTCTTACAGCGTAGGAAGAGTTGCTGCCCACCTACGCCTCTGACACCTGGCTGTGCTCTCCGTGAGAGGTAAGTGTTCTGTCACTGCACTAGTTGCAATTTTGTATGTGATTATAACCTACCGCCCCAGGCATAATTATTTTGAGTGAGTGGACTGAAATGATAAATCGCCATCGTGTTCAAATTCCTCGTGCTTTTCACTTTCATTAATATTCACTTTCTTTTCTTTTGTAGGGGCTGCATGGTGGCGTTGGGTCGATCGTTGGTGGTCCCGTAGGTGAGATATATATGTTATAATATATGTAACTTTTCCATGTGATGAATTATTAGTTATCCCTGTCTTACGATAAGACGTGGTGAAAAGTCTACTCTGAAAAATGTTAAACACTTGTCGGTCTTGTATAAAATTGTCCAATCTTATGATGGTGCTAATGAGAGTCGTTGTTTCAGGTGGATCGTAGAATCTTAATTTAGTATTCGGCGTGCAGCATAACGTCGCGGACGAGGACTCGAGGTGAGTTCTATTTAGTTTTTGTTTGAATGCGCTAGATCATGATGATAAACGTCTCGTTCGTATGAGATTTGCAGTGATTATAAAACTTGCCCTCTCTGATTAAACTGTACTTAGTGACGTGTTGCATTTTGCTTGCCTTGTTAGTAATTCGCCTTTTTCCTTTATAGGGGAGGTTGGGTCCAACTGAAGTTGGAGTGAAAGTATTCTGTAGCGAGATTTCTTGTGACGGAATTTCAACATGGTAAGGGCGAACCTACAAATTTTCTTAACGTTATTATTACCAGTGAATTGTTGTTAAATGATTATATTATACCGCCCCAGTCTGAATTAGTCTGAGTGAATGGTTTTTATGATGACACAATGTTTGCATCATTTTCGCTATTAATAAGGTTTTTGTGTTGATATCGTTTTGTATCTAACTTGCAGTGATAGTCCGGTTCTGTTTTGCTGTCCATGGTGCAACTTTGGTCAGATTAGCTGTGAGGTAAGAACATGTATATTATGAAGTAAAGATGTACTATATTAACAATAAAGTTGTTCCAAAGTACTTAGTTTTTGTGATTATGTTGGAGTACTTCCCTTCTGCTGCTCGGGCACCGTTCCAGTAAAACTAGTTTCCCGGGTTTATTTTTGGTATACTAGTTGTGATGGGGAATAATTGTGATGAGAGACAAGTACTAATTAACAATGTGCTTTGTGTAGTTGGGGGTAGGAGTGTAGCTTATAAATTTAATGGCACTTTCGATTTGTGCTTAATACAAGGTAGCAAATGGGCTTAGTACAATGTTGACAGCTACAAATTTTGTCTTTTGTACACTAGGAGCCTATCTTGTTACAGATTCATTGGCTAGTGGCTTACTGATTACTGTAAGTCGAACCTGGTGAGTTTAAGGGAACTTGTGACAGTTGGAGGATAGTAGTTAATGCCAGGGTGGTTCAAGTGCAAGGTCTGTTTAGATAGAGGTTGTAACCTCTTTTTTTCCTACTGCTGTCTCTTACTGATTAGAGGTAATTAGGTAATTTTTGCTTTTCTGGGTCACATTCCAGTGTAGCAAGTTAAAAGAAATGCCTGGTGGTTAAAGGTATCAGCACCTCACAAAATGTTCCTACTTGTTGGTTGGACCTTGGCAGTTCAACTCTTATTTATTGGAGAAATGTGAATCTATAAGTACGTGGTAAGATATTGTGTTGCTGAGTTAGTGGTTCATTTCATTGTATTCTTGCAGAATAATTTATTACATAACTAATCCTATTATGGTGGGGATCGACTACATGGTGTTTAAAGCAGGTATTGTCAAGGTGAAAGGATAGATAGACTGGTTTAGGGATGCTATGGCGACCTGAGGCGAGGGAAAATGAGATAGGTAAGCAAAGTTAGTTCACGCATCCTTGTAATCTCAAAATCTAAAATTGATACATTTAAGTAGGTAGTACCCAATTCCTTGGTGAGTTACTAAGTGCTGCAGGCCAGGGCTACTACTGCTGGGGTTAAAATTGTCACTAAGTTCTTACTAAAAGTGATCCTTGGCTATTATTCCTAACTCGGTACATGTAAAAACAGCGTAATGGATGGAGATTCTGTAATCTGTTGGGAAGTACTACTTGCACTCAATATTATTTCAATGAAGTATTGAAATAATTTTGTATTTTTGAAGAGAATAGCCCTCACTGGACTGATGATAGAACAGAGTCTTAAGAGCCTCTGTGATCATTCTTTCTGTGCTTCACACCATAATTTGTAGAGCAATGGTAATGTACCTTCAGCTCTTAAGGAATTGATCCTATACTAATGAGGTAGGGTGGATGGAGGGAAGGCTTTACCAGCTGATGTTCCTGTGATAGTCTTTGGCAAACAGATTTTGGCTGTAAGATGTTGAAACTGGTAGTTTGAATTGAAATAAGCCTGTGGTAAATTGGTTTTAGATGCTGATTTCATTTTTTTATGGTTAGGTACGAGTGCTCATCAAGCCATTTTCATGCAGATTTAGTTAGTGACTTGACTCATGCTGACCGCGAAATATTGAATTAAAAAGTCGGACTACTTAACTACATAGAATTCAGAAAGCTTCTTGCTGTAAGTACATTGTAGCAATCAAGATTGTACTTCCTCCCCTGTGTATATTGTTGATCTTTGCAATTTAGCCACCTGATATAATAAATCTACAAAAGGATTTCCATGCGTAAAATATTTCTTAACCTTACTATGCTGTAGGTCAGCTTGTTTATCCCAGTATTGGCATCAATCTAATTTGTTGGTCACTTGTTCAAGCTGTACAATGCCCCTTGTTTGTGAACTCCATGGAAAAGAAAGGGAATTATTCTTAAGTAGGAGCAGGGACTGCTCACAATAACTTTGAATGTTAATCAGTTTCCATCCAAGTCTGGAGGATTTATGATCATGAGGACCTTATCATGATATCTCTTATGTAGCCAAATTTAATATTTGAAGTGGGGGGAAAACAAGGTTGTGAAGATAATTCCATGTAATACAGAGAATTTAATTTGGCATATAATACTAGGAAATACTGCGAATAAAATACCTCTGTAAATATTGGTCTATACTGTTAGCTAAAGTAATTATGACTCCTTCCCTTGTAAGTTTCTTGATCAGCCATTGCCTGGGTATGGGTGCTGGGTGGACATTCTTGACACACATGAGCTGTACTACATTTTATTCCTTCCGTAATCCTTGCTAATAATAGCAGTTAATGATACCCCCTATGAAAAAATTGTATAAACCTGTTTCAAAATTATATACAATCTTATACATTGCCATGGCAATTGTATAAAATTTTGAAACTGGTTTATACAATTTTTTCATAGGGTACAGCATTCATGTGACAGCTACAGTTTGTTTAACCTTCTTTTTTTGAGGAGTTAAAATGTAATGGTCTCGCTAGATAAGCAATAGAAATCACTGAGCAGTCTAGATAATATGAAATTGAGTGCAGTGGAATGTGGAAGCCTTAAAGAGGAGAGCAAAGGATATGAACATAGACCTAGTGGAAAATATCATACAGTAAAATATGTTATAAAACAGCATACCGTGGAGGGATGGTAAGAGGAGGTTAAAACAGGAATAGTTAGTGAGAAGTTCATGGGCATAACACTCACCAGAGAGTGGATGTTCATTTGCTGCACCACAACAAGTCAATTTAAAAAAAAGTCCCTTTCATGTTGCCATCAAAGTTTTTAATCATCTGCCCTCTGCCATTAAATATACTACTTCGAGAGAATCCTTGAAAAGATGGCTTAAAGACTCTGCTAAAGAAAGCCTAGTACAATGTTCAAGACTTTCTAGCCGTAGAAAGAATTGCCACATTATTATTTTCTATTCACTAGCCGTGGGAATGGGTAGCGAGTGGATACCTGAAATGTCTGCGCTCTTTCATAATCTTACCCACATGGTATCCTTACCGCATTGTTCCCAACATCTGGAACTCACTCCTACACCCCTATGAAATGGAATGCAGCAACTGAATTCAGGGAGGAGTTCCTTTCAAAAGAACTGCAAAGTCAAAAAGGAATGTTTGTCTTAAAGGATGGCAGGGACATCAAACATAGAAAAAATTGAAGATTGCGAGAGAGAGAAAATTCCTTGACTCATGAAATCAATCCTGGTATTTTGCTCCATTTCTTGTGCATGCTGTAGCATCACGTGAAACAATCCAACAACTCTATTATGTTTTTTGAAATATTGTTCACCAAGGTTGATGAAGATTTCCATCTGATAGGAAATAAATTTGTCAGTCAGTGCTTTTCAACATTTTGTACAAATACAGTACATTCCGGTTAATTGGAACATATCGGGATGTGCGCGCTTTGCCCTAATTGGGCGTACTCTCTCGTATATGGGCATAAAAAACTTTGAAATGGTATAAAGAAGACTAACGAATGTTTATAATGCAAACTAAGTTTATTAAACTATTAATTTGATTAATAAATCAGCGAGTTTAGTTAATTTACTATCATTTTTAAGACTTATATCAAATTTAGTTGAAAATATTTTTCTCAGCCTCTGGCGATGCTAAATGAATGTCTTTTACTAAGTCCAATTATAGAAAAAAATCAGTTATTTAGTTAAGAAAATGCGATTCCTAAATATTTCGTACAGTTATAAAAATGCAGAGTACTTGCTATTCAAATCGTATATCCTCCTCTGAGGAATTTGTCTAATGCTCTCATTGTCATTGGGCACTTTACTGCCCTCTCGTCATACAAAAAAAGTCAACATAGAAATCCAATGACGTCATTGGGTTACCTTCATCGCCTTTTGCAAGAAGAAGAGTCATAACCCCTCAATGAACCTTGCATCCTGAGATGTCACACTGCTATGCTCGGGTATGATTTCATCACTATCCTAACCTTGTTGCGTTTAAAATGTTGTTTCAGCATTATCAACTTCATTGTTTTCATTAGTCCAAATTGCAGTCCATAGTTTTGAACTCTCACGGCTTGATATTTGGTATTGCTTAGAGTTGATTTCGCTATCAGATTCTGGTTTTGTGGAAAACTGTGTAGGCATGTTTGAAACGGCAATGAAAAACGCAATTTGGAATTGTTTGACAGGTGACATCTGGCCAGCATTCAGCCAGATACATAATTGCTTGCAAAATGTTCACCTTTGAGCTTGATTCGTTGGCGGTGGATGACTATGTCAGAAATCGTCAATAGATTCTAGAACACCTATTATCTACTAATTTCCTACAGTTGAGTGTGTTCAAATTTTTAATAATCCCCTTATCCATAGGTCACACCAAGGATGTTATGTTTGGAGGCAGAAATTCCAACTGATTATTTTTAACTCACTTCAGCAATTAGCATGTGCCGTAAAAGTATCAAGTACAAGAAGAACTTATATTGATTTTCGTGCTACTTCGTTGTCCCAAATGGTCTTTTATTGCATAGAGAGGCTCATAGTCATTCATGCATCACTATTGGCGTGGTACTCCACTGGTAAACTGCTTATTCTTAACCCTTTGAGGCGTCGCGGCTTAGCAATTTTCCCAATAACTTCAAGAGTTTTTTAAATCAGTTTTTAAAATATTTGAACAATACAAAATATTGATGCAATTCATCGCTTTTTTGGAGCCTGTTAGTCCTACCTAACTAACAAAGAGAGCCATTTGGTGTTGCTTGGCTCCGTATCATCGGCGTTGTAAATGTCGTCAGCACAAAAATTCTTGTGTACCCAGGGCAATTCGTTCAATTTCCACTCCTCTGCACTCACATCATCAGCATTTTTGTTCTCCATGAGCTCTCTTGAATTTTATTTCATTTCTGGTCTTCCATCAAGACAGCCTTTCTGTTATCTGTTGCCTTAAAATGGTTATGACCAAGTTTCAAAGCTAGTTCCTCTGACTTCTTGTTTAACATTGGACCGCTGACGCAAAGATGTTGCCAGTGCTTAGAAAAATTTTCCACTCTAGAATAGCACATACACTTTGATTGGCTAGTCAACAATTTCTTTGCCAAAATAGTAAAAAATAGATTGCCGCATTTATGCTACATGTCCACTAATGCTATTCTCTCCTCCCTCTTCATCGCTAACCTCACTACCCATAGGCTCACAGCAGATTTAAAACTTATTTATAAGTTTCTCAATTCCATCATCGACTGCCCTGCATCGCTTTTATTAATTTTAAAGTTCCACCCCACCCTTATCCCCTAATCCGCATGCCCATTCCCAAACTTTCATTTACTAAACGTTCGTTTTTCTACCGCATTACTTCTGTGTTGAACTCACTCCCTCCACACATCGACCCCTTTGCACTTCCATTAAAATCCTTCATTAGCCTTTCCCTATCCTATCTATCACTGAAGTAAGCTGTACCTGCAGATTCTTGTTGTCCTTTTTTTGTAATACAATTATTTTTTTGTACTTGTTTAATGCCTCTTCGTCCTCTAATTTATGTATTGTTACGTGGCCACCATAAAATGGCAACTGTATGCAGTCTGTGGTTCCCTTTCTTTAAAATAAAAAAATAAAATAATGCCAGATTAATGATAGTATTTATTTGCCTGGAGATGGTGGTGCGTACATATTTCATGATACACGGCACGTCAATGTGTAGTTAGAGAAAATAAAAAAATACCCTCACAGAACATATTTACATTGTCAAATATTCATCAATAGAATAAAATAAAGATACCATAAAAAACTCCTTTGCCTTAAATTTAAAACTAGACATTTTTTCCGCACTCTTAAGGCCTGGTTACACAGTATAACATTAAAACGTACAAGTTAATGTATGTTTGTGTGAATGGTTTTGGTGGTCCGGAACGGAACATGTATGAATGCATGAATCAAATTAGAACAGGCTCTATTTTCCGTTCACACATTCACAGAAGTTGGGTGGTTACACAGTGCATTTTCGTGTTCATTCACGCGTTCATGCATTTAGACATTAACCCGTGCGTGTTAATGTATCGTGTAACCTGGCCTTTACTGTTTCTAGGTACCTTATTGTTATGAAGAAGGATTCCCATGTTATGGGGGAAAAGCTGGTTTTACTGGTTCTGATGAAGTTCACATGTAGATTGCCGCAGTTGCTGGTATAGTAGTTGTGGATGCTATCATTGGTAGCATACAAACCAATATTCAGCACAAATGATAGCACTCAACATGTAGACACACGGAATTAGGAGAATAGAGAGTTTCTTGAAAAGAGGGTGAGCTGGAGCCCTAAGGGGTGAACTACACATCAGTCTCACTATTTTCTTTTGTATTTTTAAAACAACATGAGCTCAGGGTAAAGGGCCCTGGGATGCTAAAATGATGCTGGGTAAATGACGAAAAAAAATGGGCAAGGGCCCTGATGAAAAAAGGATGCTAAAAATGACATGGGAATAGAACTCATCATAATAGATTGAAATTAGCACTTAGGTAATTATTAACTGTTAACCTAATTGAGCGAACCAAAAAGCACATTGAACAGAGTTTCTTACGTAGGCTAGAAATGTGGCTATCCCATGGGGTTAGTCCACTATCTAGGGTAACATCTAGGAAGGAGGCATTGTCATTCCTTGGAATTATATCTTGCCATCAAAAGACTGAAATATCTGATAATGGCTTATTTTTGTTTGTTAACTGGATTAAATTTGTTTTTTTCCTATTAATAATAAAAAAGAATTATTATTACACCACTCTTGCAAGAGGAGGACAATACTGCTAACCCTAAATACCAGGCTATCGACTCAAGGGCGTACCTAGGATCAAAACTGGGGGGGGGGGGGGGGGGAAGGGCAAGCCATGGTTGTTCAAGTTGTTGGTAAAACTTTGATTTGAAAAAATATTATTTTCCATAAAGGCATTTGCGATTTTTGCTTCTAGGGGTGGCAGCTGCCCCTCGCTGGGTATGCCCATGTATCGACTGAAGAGGCTGACACCAAGACATTTGTGTCATCAGCATATAATATGGAGAGTGTATTCAGTACAGAGTTCAGCAGCTTAGGAAGGTCATTTATATACAAGAGGAAAAGCACTGGCTCTACCACAGATCCCTGAGGAACACCACAGGAAATTGATTTTGTGGGTGATATACAAGTTATTCCCTCTTTACTAGTGCATACACTCTGCTATCTGTTGTTCAGAAATGATTTAATCCAATTATATGGAGTACCTCTTATGCCAAGTTGCTGAAGTTTCGACAGTAATATGTGGTGATTGACTCAATCAAAGGCCTTGGAGAAATAAAATTTAAAAAACAGAGATTCTAGTTTACTGTTTAAGTCAGACAATATTTTGTTGACACTATGGTAGGTAGAAGTAGTGGTGGACATAGATTTTCTAAATCCATGGTGGGAGGTGGAGTACAGGTTGTGATAGTCCAGGTATGTTATCAATTGATCATAAAAACTTTCAAAAATTTACCAAATTGATTCGGTATAGATTTTGGTCTGTATGAGCTCTTGTGCTGTTTACTGCCTTTACCTTTATAGAGGGGGATGACTTCGGTACTTTAAAGGAGAGATTGAAACTGGCCAAGCGTTAAGGACTCATTGACTAAGAATAAAATAGGGGAGACAATAATGACATCAAATGCTTTTTTAATGATAATGAGAGGAATACCATCCAGACCAGTGGTGTATTAATTTGCCATTTTGTGAAAGATATTAGTTAATTAACTGTCAGAGCATGGGTGTAGAAATAGAGAATTACATTGGCAAGATGACTGTCTATGAATGTTTTGTCGAGTCGCATCGAATGACTGATGTGACGTGAAAAAGTCATTTAAAGCCATGGCAATTTTAGAACTACCCTCTAGTATGTTACCTTGGGAATCTATTAATTTGAGATTAGTGGTTCGTGATTTTGGAAATTTTGACTCCATGATAATTGTCCAGATTTCTTTTGATCTGTTTCCAGCATTACATATTCAGTGATTGCTAAAAAAAATCAGCATTTTGAAGAAGGTGTTTATATATTTTTTTCAATGACTTGCATTCGACAATTTCAATGGGGTCCGAACAGTTTTTGTAATAGCGGGAAATGTGCATCATAATGCACATAGAACTTCAGGATTTGTTACTTCAAGAATGCCATTTCCCCATCACTACCGCTGCTCCATCATACATTTGGGCTATTTCTTGCTACAGACCATGTTAGAGTGATAACCTCAACTGTAGCAGGAACAAGACAGTGAGTGCTGATTTTACAGGACCCTTTGAACCTTACCTTAAATTTTGCCTCTCAAACGAACCTAAAAACTATTGACAACTGTCCATGTTGGATACATGAGTACGTACTGTGGTCCATTAAGAGAGTCACTAGCCTTGAACTTCATACCTTTCATTCTGGGCACCACGGATTTCTCTCTTCACTGCATTACTTCCTTTCTTGAAAATAGAACCCACGTACATAGTGTGTTACATGCATCACTCTACAGCTGGGATGGTGCAAACCATCTCAAGCTCACGGAGAGTAGAAGCAGATGTCCCGCAAGAGGCAATTCTTGGCAGTCGCGTAGCTATAGAGGGTGAGGTCCAGACCTGGCCCCCCACTCAAGCTACGTTTCTCCTTTTTATTAATGATTTTCCTTGACAGTTTACCAGGAGTCATTCAGTTATGCACGCAGATATGATACAGCTAATCTGTTAACTGCCAGCAATACTTCAGACCTAACAAAATGTCACAAAACTGCAACTCAAGAGATGTTTGTACATTGTCACCTGATCAATATCACATTGAATGAAGCCAAAACTTACAGTCGCTTTCATATTAAGAACCCTCACCAAGCATAGGATTTACCCTCTTATCCTCTGCTAACCTTTTCTCAATCAATAAATGTCTTGGCGCTCACTTCTTAGATAATTTGGACTGGTTGTCACATGTTTCTGAGCTGAGTGAAAAGCTTTATGTGATAAGAAATCACACCCTAGAATTCTCCATCCACACACTCAAAACTGCACTATGCCAAAGTACACTCTCATATGTCTCAAGTCATTTTTTTTTTAGGAAATACCTCTCCCAGAAATTTCATTGCATAATAAGGCACTGAACCAGGGGTGCAGCTAGGAATTAAGGCTAGGGGGAGTTTTAGGCGCAACTAGACCTGAGGTGTGCGGTATACCTACCAGGACAAGTGGGGGTGCGGGGATCCTCCCCCAGAAAATTTGTAAGATAAATGGTTCAAAATTGTGAGTTTTATGGCTTTCTGAGGGATATTTTATTAATCTTTACGCTCTTCTATAAGTGCATTAATCCAATTAAGTAAAATGGACTAAACTTAAAAGTTTCTCTCATCTCTGGGGGGTTTTTTATCCCCCAAAACCCCCACCCCCCTTGCTATGCCAGTGCACTGAACTGCCTTTCTGTAAAGCTGTACTCATTGATAGTGTGCAGAAATTTCATGTAAATTATTATGGTCCAAACTGATATCTATTCTTACCTCTCCAAATGATGCCGACAATATCCAGGACTTTACATGGCCATGTGTAATTTCATGCCATTTCTGATTTGACTAAATTCCCCAAATTGAAAAAACCCCATTTCGTCCGACTACTTCTTCTTCCCTTACCTAACAGCTATCAGTTCCAGCAAAACAAAGCATTTAATATGCTATTACCAGCGAGCTAGGTCTATTTGTCATTACACTAACCTTGAAAATGTAGAGTTACCTTACCTCATTTATACAGGAGGTTAGACGATTCAGGGGTTGACCTTCCGAGATTTATAATTCCCTTCCTTTCACCTAATCATCGTGTACAAAATGGCTAATGTAACAAATCTTGAATGATGCACTAATTGTAAGACTTATTTCACTACAAGTAGTCTCGAGGTTGATAATTCTATCCAGGGGCGGATCCAGGATTTCTTTCTGGGGGGGGGGGGGGGGCACAACCAAGGCCGTATTCAGGATTTTGTTCTGGGGGGGTACAAGGATATCTCGTAATACAAAACAAACGCAATGATAATGGGACCGTATTAAAAATCTTGCATATTTTTGAGGGTCTGGGGGGGCTCACATAAGCCCCCGTGACCCCCCCCCCCCTGGATCCGCCTATGGATCTATCATCGTGAAGGGATGCACATGAGACTTAAACACACAAGTAGCAATAGATTGAGACTGATGGTGACCTTGCACACTCACAACATGTGTTCTTGCCTTTGGAGAACCCATCTGATGCATGCTTCCGTAGCCATTCATTTGGCACGGGTTCCTTGCACATCAAGTCTGAGGGTATAAAACAATGGCTGTGGGAGAATAGGCAGATTGGTGGATTTTACGCTCTTGTCAGGGTATAGGTGAAGCATTCTAGCCTCAGCTTCTGTTGGTTTCCTATTGATTGTCATCAAAGTCTCAAGTGTGAGCTCAGCTAATGAACGGAAAGTATTATTAACACTTAGAGTGCTGGCGACGCAAATGTGCGTCGCCAGGGGACTTGCGGTTTTTGCGAGCGACGCACATATGCGTTGCTGGAATTATTACTTTGTTGCGTGGAAAGTAACACTCTGTAGCGTTGCTAGCAGTGAGCATTGGCTCATGATCGTATACATTGTTCACGCAAAGCATTATTTAGCCGTCTATAGCGCTCGCTGTCGTGAAACTAGTAAAAGACGTCGATGTGTCCCGAGAACACGTGTGTGTCGTTCGTGAGCCTATTGCGTGCATGTGAACATGGAGAATCCTGGCTGTTCAAGACACCTTCAGGATGAAGAAATTATTGATTTACTACAGAATATTAGTCCTGATGAAGACACAGACTATTCTGAAGATGATGAAACGTATATTCCTCTGCCACCAAATGAGCAAGGTGAGTGTTTTTGCCATTCTGCGTCCTTTCAGCTACATTTTCTGTGTGTTTTTCTTATTCCTATTCTATACTTTTTCATTTCAAATTATCTTATATTTCTCAATTATAAAATTCTTTCTTTCTTTTCTAAAGTTAGTTGTCATTTATCGCATGTTAATTTGGAATATATTTGAATCCATTTCATTAGAGAGTACTTCCGAAGCAGATAGTGCTGAAGACGAAGACGTCGATGATGCAACTGCGGAGAGTGTCCCCGATGCATTCCAAGAGGCTCCTCGCAAGAAACGCCCACGCTTACGAGTGGATAACCATAGCAACATTGGTTGGACAGAGAATGATTGCACACCTACTCTTCCGGTATTTCATGGAGATACTAGGGTGGTGGATGGGGTTGGCCTGGATGAATCGTGCGAGGTAATTGACTTTTTCTTTCACTTTTTTGACGCCGATATTATGCGCACGATGAAAGAGCAAACCAATCTTTACGCCCGGCAAAATATTCGAAGCAAACGAAGTGAAAATAGACTTTCACCTAACAGTAGACTTCATAAGTGGAAAGCCGTAACTCTGAACGATATAAAAAAAATTTTTAGGCATCATTCTTCACATGTCAATTAGTGATAGGCCATCTTTATCGGATCACTGGTGCAGTGACCCTGTTGTATCCTGTAATTTTTGCCCAAATGTCCTAAGCCGGGACAGATTTTTACTTATTTTATCAAATTTACACATGGCTGATAATAGCAGATTGAAAAGGAAAGGAGAGCCAGGTTTTGATTCCCTGTATAAAGTTAGGCCATTGATTCTGTCACTCGTACAAAAGTTCAAATCAACATACAACGTTGGTGAAAACATTACAATTCACGAAGGCATGTGTCCTTTCAGGGGTCGTGTAAATTTTCGTGTATACATGCCCGACAAGCCCAATAAGTATGGAATGAAAATCTTTATGCTTTCTGAAGCTACATCTGGATATGTTTGGAATTTTGAGGTTTACCAAGGAGAAGGAATTGATAATTCAGTGCCAGCTCTGGTAAAGAGATTGCTTGATTCCCTTGTGAATACAGGCCGCACACTTTTCACGGACAGATATTACACTTCACCTGATTTGGCCATGGAACTTGAGAAGTTGAATACAGGTCTAGTTGGTACTGTCAATAAAACAAGACGGGGCATCCCAGGAGTTCTCTATGAACCCAAATCGCTGAAAAGAAATGAGCAAGTTTTCCGACGGAAAGGAAATGTTCTACTGACACGCTGGAAAGATAAAAGAGATGTCTGGATGGTATCTACGAGGCACAGAGCAGGAATGTCTACTTATACTGACAAAAGAGGAAGAGAAAAAACCAAACCATTATGTGTGATAGATTATAATAAACATAAATACGGAGTTGCCCTAAGTGACCAGAGGATGTCCTATGCTAGTTTTAGTCACCGAAGTTTCAAATGGTGGCGAAAGCTGGCATTCCACCTAATCCTAATGGGAACATGCAATGCTTGCGTTCTATATAATAAAATCAAGAAACAGAGGCTTGCTGTAACATCCTTCATACAACAAGTGTGTACAGAGTTGGTGCTGATAGAAGATCACCCTACGAAACGGAATACTTCTCAATTAGCAAGATTATCTGAAAAACATTTTATTGAAAAGATTCCTTTACCAGAAGGAAAAAAAAGTGCTAGACGAAGATGTGTCGTTTGTTCAGAGAAAGGTACGCGAAAAGACGAAACAGCCAGAAGGAAAGATACCAGCTGGTATTGTAAAGACTGTGATAAGGGATTCTGCCCGGGCGAATGTTTCAAGCTGTATCACAGCAAGAAAGTGTATGACAAATGATTACTGAATATTGAATGTAATTTTTCATAAGCAGATGCTACACTTTTTATGATCCACAGAACAAAAGCTATTGTACATGTTGCTATAATTGATGACTTATTTTGTATAAAAATTGTAAGTTTAAATCAATAAACATAATAGTATACTTTTTTAAATTTTTAAAAAATCACGAAAAAAGGTTTTTTTTTAAAAAGAGATAACAAATATTAAACATAATGTAATTATAAAACCAACTATGTTAGCATTTAAAAGAAGCTTTAAACTTTGATACTAAAAAAATAAAAATAAAATATAATAACTATTTACCTATCAATTGATTTTTTATTAATGCATAAAATGGCCAGCACTGAGCCGTGAACAGGGCATAACCTATTTAGCACTCTAAGTGTTAATGATTATGTGTTTCCCAACAAGCCATGTTCTATTCATTCCACAATTTCTGCATAAAACACATAATTTAAGTTGCTTTAGCAGTGTTTCATCAGAGTGCACACCACTACAAGAGAAGCCGCTGGAAAAGCAATATGAAGAAATGGAAAATTTGTGAAGAGAAGTGCTGCGAAGTTGACGTTAGCTATGAATCATACATTCTGGTACCCAGATGTACCAAGTATAAGCAAATATCAACATTAAAAGAGTGATGATTATTCATAATTCCTGCTGATTAGTATGAATATCTAGTAATACTTAGTAAATGCACTTTTTGATATCTTAAACTGAAATTTAACACAGCTACCATAACCTGAACTCGACAACATCCCAGTTTTTCATATCAAAGAGAAAATAAATATGGGCACCAATGTGCTAAATTTCTTTGACCATTCTGCATTTTTTGGGACAAAAGCTAATTTCATATAACATATTGTTTTTTCCTCCAACTCCAACCTCTTCTCCAACTATCATGTTGGTGCAAATCGAAGACTCATTTTCCATCAGGAAACTCTAAGAAAAGAGGGCTTGCAGCTCATCTAACAATCAGAAGCAACTACTCAACTCCCACAATGAAATTTGTTTGTACGATTTGAATAGGTACATGTATGAAGTACTCCTGGATAAATGTGAAAACTGCGTATGTACTTTGGCATCTTGTTGTCCATTACTGCCAGTAATAATTGATAAAATCAATCATCCCCCAGTGGTAATTCGAACATTTGGGTTGTCTAAGAAATGAATTGTAGTTTTACTCAAATATGTAGGCAATAAAAGATTTGAAAAGGGGATAAGGTTGTTTGAAGAAAAGTTTCAATAATTATAGTTGGCAACCATACAAAAATTACTGAATGCCTCTTTGTTCATTATCACTTATTTTATAGCACATTATAATATATGTACACAATTATATACAAACACATTAAAATATGGTTTACACTTCATCGCTTCTTATGCTTGTGCTTGGATTTGTGTTTCTTTGATTTTTTCTTGTGACTTTTATGGTGCTTACTCTTTTTGGACTTCCGAGATGATTTTTCCACCCATTCCACTTCTTCAGAACTACTGCTGCCACTGGATACTTGCACCACAGTAACTGTCTTGCCTACACTGGCAACTTCTGCCCTAAATTTATCAGGAAGCCTAGGTCCATATGCTCCACTGTCTAAGTCTACATCAGAAACTTTGGGAGGGGCAGTATTAGATTCTTCTTGTGGAGGATTCTCGGCCTTTTCTCTGTCTTTTTGTGAATTGTACCTGTTATTTATAGAGTCGAGATCCAGATTAGCAAATACTCCTCTTGGAGGTGATGTGTTTCTCTCAACATTTAGCTGTGACGGTGTTGGTGTTTCCTCTGCCGTGGTAGGCTCAATCCTTTCAGATGCTGATTCATTCGGTTCTTGAACCTCTTTCATACTATCACCTTCATCATGATCGTCCTCATCTGATTCTGATTCACTGCTGCTCAAAAATATGGCCTTGAAGAGATCTATTTTGTTGGTAGGGAAGCTCGTGTCCTAGAATAAAAGAGAGTGAATTTATGACATTGATGAACATCCCTGGAAAAATACCATTATGAATGACACTTTTCAAAAATCTTTTATACATTTACACAATAATAAAATCTTTCACTTTTCATTTTTACAGCAAAAAGATGCTCGTGTCAAAGACTTAATACTATCCCACGTTATTAGAATTTAATGGAAAAGTACAGTTCCTATAATGTATGCTTATTAGACTTTTCATAAAGGGAAGCCTAATTTGGATGAATGTATCCAAATTATGATATGAAAACATTTTTAAATTATGCTTATATGTATGTAGAACTAAATTTTAAGACATGATAACTATCAATCAAGCTGGTACCCCTTACAATCAACAATTTTTCATACATGTAAACTTGAAAGTCGGAATTGAAAGACTTTATCTTCCTGAGTGTCACACATTGAAAACAAAGTAATTCATTATGGTGATAGTTGGGGAGAAACTGAGTTTGCAAAAACACTTCATGAAACCTATCTTAATCAGGAGAATACTTAAATAATAATAATCAGCTGTGTACGTATATTTATTAAAAATATAAGGTGATGCTTGTAAGGTGTTGGACATAGAATTTTCTGTTTCAGACATTGGTTGTACTAACAAATTTGGGTTTCATGATGAATGAAGTGAAAACTGATATTTAAATTGGAATATCACTTCATTCCATAGGATTCCAAATGTTTATCACTATAAATAAATATATCACAGTAATATGTATCCAAAAATAAAGTTTAAAATTAAAGACATAATTTAAAGTTTTAATCAAAGCAGGTACCTAAATTCCATTTATCATGTATATATTAAAACTGAAATGGAATTATCGATCTGATCTGAGATCTGCTACTTTGAAAGGTTTAAATCATCAATAAAACTGAAAAAGGGGGGTTAAATATATTTTTCACACTAGTAGTCTTTTAGCCAAATATGACCAAAGCTCCGAGTAGTTTTGAGAAATTAGTTTCTCATGGATAGACCATAAATTTGATACAAAATGAAACTTTAAATACAAAATTTCAGTCTAGGTGTTTGACCTGCTATTCCCTTAATTTTATAAGGATCCCATATTTCCTTGATTATATTATTTTTTACATTATAATTTTTCTTTAATTGGCAAGAAATCACCCTTGACTTGGGAAAAAGAATTGGTCTCATTGTGGTTTCACTTTCGAAAACAGATTTTCGTTCACTTGGACAACAGGTGTTTTCATACCAGTATACCTAAGGAGTAATTTTTACAGTAAATCATTCATTAACCACCAATTTTTCACTTTCAGCACATTCAGTTTCTGATACATTACCAGTCTATATTGAAGTAATCTACTATTTTTATCTAAATTTCCCATAATAGTAGACACACATTTCACTAACTCTTGCACAGTTTTGTACCATCTGATGATACGAAGTGCAAATACAGTAGAACCTCACTTATGAAACTTTCAGCGGAAAACCAAAAAAAGTTTCATAAGTGAGGAAGTTTCATATGCGAGGTTTTTTGGTATTTAGCATGAAATCCTTTGCTATAGGGGCTGGTTTGTTTCCAGGATGCAATTACTCATTTGGAGGCAAGAAATTGAAGCCTAATGATCTTATTTTCTCAAAAGTAACACACCAGATGATGTGTTACTTTAAGAGAAATATAATTTTACATTCCTGAAAAACTTAACCGAGGGATGAACGACTAGCATTTCTGGTACTAAGCTGCAAGGCTATCACACTGGAGAGATTTCGGAATGATGACACTAAATGTTCACAGAGAAGCCAATTTAAAAAAAAAAAGTTGACTCATTAAAAGCGGTTTTCAGGAAATTCATTTTATCACCTATAGGCAAACCCCAGATTGGAGATTGAAGAAATGAAATACCTGAGTAAAGTCATTCAAATTAACCCCGTAATTATACCATTTTTCTGAACTGACGGCGGCTGACCATGAGCATGCTTGAAACCCACCCACTCTTCTAGCCAATCACAGAAGAGCGACAGGAGAAAGTGAGGAAGAGCCCGCAGTCTCTCTCCGAACTCTGAGCAGTGCAGATCGCTCTCCAGCTAGCAGTGTTGCCAAATCGAATCTTTGGAGATCGCACAGCACTCATTCTGCCGCCCCCAAAAGTACCGTTAATTTAAAATTTAAATTTTAAATTAATTTTAATTTTGGTACGCGAGGATTTTTAACGGCTCATTTAGGTGTTATTTCGCTGGGCGACGGGAAGCATAACCTTGGAAAATTCTAGACAATCTTCCGTTAGAGATAGATATTCCGGATTAACGATCATCTACTGCAGTTAAAATTAATATCTAATAAACAGCATCGCTCATTATTAAAACTTACTATTCTTCATTGACATATCTATGTAATGAGCGCATACTACCCCCGCTCCTGTGACTAAAATCGGCGCGCCTACCGCAATCTTCTCGTAGATCAGTTCTCTGACAAGTCGTACAAGTGCGGTATTTTATCACATTGGACTGGAAAAATACGTTTCATAACCGAGGTCGTCGTATAGGTGAAGAGTTTCATAACTAAGGTTGGAAAAACATGGGTTCATATGGGGTTATTCACCGGACCAAAAAAAAAATCGGCGTATAAGTGAGGTCATCGTATAAGTGAGGGTCGTATAACCGAGGTTCTACTGTATATACCTATGGCCTTCCATGACAGGAATGGTGCCATCTTTGAATATTTCAGAATAAATTGCTTAACAGCAATAACATAGTCTACTTCAGAGATTACAGTTGGATGCACCACATCCGACTCCAAAGGAAATATGTACATAGTCTATTTCCGACACAAACATTTCCAGAAACTTTTCGCAAGCTAATTTTAATAATTACTAATATGAATTAGTCCTTCACTGAGGGAATATTAAAAATGTATGTTCTCTATCAGAATTTGTTCTATAATTTGCTGTAATTTTTTTGGTGTCCGTGGTACATTGTTTGTTAATGTTAATTTGAACTACTCGTTTTGTCATAAGAACTAAGATGTACATGCATTTTTATTTTGCATTAGTTAGTAGCTGTACATTAGCTTCAAACATCACATTAATTTGGATGATTGTTACACTGAGCATTTAAAGCAGCACAGACAGTTTGTTCACAAATGCAAAAGTGGCTAGCTATGAGAAAGTGCAAAAACTGAGGAACCATAGCTCTAAAATTTTGAAGCCAATCACAATATCACCATAAACTATACTAACCTAATATAAAGCCTCAATACTGTTCTTGGATTAGGATAAATATTGTAAGCTAGTAGTAGTAGCTTGCCAAAATATGTTATGTAACCAGCAATTTGTGGAAACTAACATTTACGTCACAGGTTACCTCTTCCAAGCAATTGCACAACTGCAATCAACAAAATTCCAAATGAGATGTGCTGAAGTGGTTCCACCTACGCTAATCTAAAATTTATCATTAAAAAAACTAAGATTATGTCAAGATAAAAGCCTTTTGCACATCTATTACTGAAGCTAAGCTAAATAGGGTAGTTTCCTTCATCAAAGAAAAAGAAAGGCATTGATTGCGCTTCGTTACCCAACATTAGTGTATTCATAATAAACAGATTATTTGGTTTTAGAAATCCCTAAGACAGAGGTTAATGTTCAATTTTAACCTCATTTCTCTCAGATTGGTGCCCATGCGATGCCACTCCACGTGAAGTCACAGGGACCTAGATGCTATACCAGTAAAGTAGTCAGGAGTTTTACATTGTCTGAGATTACCAATGCATGCATGTGGCACAAAGCTCAGGGAAACATCTCTTAATAATTACCTATTGAAATTGCCTATGGTCAGAAAATTTCCTTCGTTGGATATTAATAACCATTATTTAAGCCAATTGCTACCTGCTAGCACAGTACTCTGCTACCTGCTAGCAGCCTGCATCCTAGCAGCGCTCATAGCCTCGCACCAAGGTGGCCTCACACGGCGGCAGCTGGAACCAGAATGACGTCACATGGGCTTTTCCCAGCATCCATACTTAGCTGTCGCGTTTTTGGGCGCTTGAAAATTTTCACTTTACATTTACTCGCAAAAAATAGATATTGTCATTTAAAAATCTAAACGCGTGAAACGCATACTCCAGGAGTAATAATCTTCCGATTTTGGCCATAAAAAAATAATAGGAAACCATCCCATTGTATACTATCAGGAAAATAATCAATATATAATTATAATAAACCAATAATTACTGTGATGCTGGTAAGCAACCCGTCCTCATCTAAAATATTGCCTTTCTTCCATATTTATTAATAGAGTTGAATTTTGTTATTAGGGCATAAATTACTTACCAATTTAATGGTAATTAATGAGCACAAAGAAATATTAAGAATACATGTTCAGCCTACTATGCACTTGTTTGAAGAATCTTGGATATTCTAGGATTGAACCTACAGCATTACATTCCGCATCATGGTGTTTCAAAAGAATTATGTTTTTTTGTACATTTACTGAACATATTTATTTCTCGCCATAAACTAGACCACTGACTTATGATAAGATCAACAATAACGAGGCTACATGAAAGGTAGTACATATAATTGGAGAAATAAGAATTATCAATGCATTATACTATGGATGACTAATGGAAATAATATATGTAAGCTAGTAATCCATATTCCGTCCAACAAAAGACCCAAAGAGAATGATGAGTCATGAAAGGAAACTGGTAAAATCATGAGACAAATAATTTAATTTGATTCTTACCTCATTTTGATGATTTGTATTGGTAACTGATGGTGTAATATCTTCTTGACTACTATCTTCACAGACTTCAGCATGTGTTATGGTTGGTTGATGAGCCTCGGGAGTATCTGATGTAGATTTTTCTAGTGTTTTATCCCTATTTGATCCTTCAGAAGATACAGCAGAATTGTGAGCTGATGATGCCATGAAGTCAAATACAGAAAACTTGGAAGTTTTCCTTTTCACCTCAGGCTCCGCACTGAAAGTATTATGAAAAGGAATCATTGGAATTCACATTATTAGAAATTTCCAAAGAAATAATGAGTAATTAAACACAGTTACACAGGAAAAAATTCTTAATTCTGTCTCTCAGACAAAGCAATCTAGAAAAAAACGAGCACAAAAACATGGCTGGTAACTTGAATAAAAGATATAACAACTACTTCACCTAACATTATAATGTAGTGACCTGGAAACGGAAGATTTCCATTTCCAAAATATGCATAAATATGTTGTCGTGTGACGTCTCAGAATAGCCAGCTATGACAAACTATGCCTCGGGATTTGTACCTTTTCACTTTCTAGAATGCCTAATCTTCCTCTTCCCCTTCCTTTCTCCTTCCTCTTGGACGAAAACATCCTGGTTCCACTTCCCTATATAATGGCACGGTTGAGATGCTATTGGCACGCAGGACTCAAGACGCACTCAGTAACACACAGGGCAGTCAGCAATGTAGCCGTCAGTTGGAGTGAAAGCGTGGGCCGTATGGCCCGTGCGACCTAAGCGCCTTGCTATCCACCCGTGCCATCACCAGCATCTCCTCTCCTTCCCGAGACAATGGTAATATCTTAACTTTTGGCTATTCTGGACGCACAAATTCATCATTGTTTCATGCATGTTTTTTGAATTGATTTGGAAATTGGGTTTTTGAATGGAAATAAACTTTGGGTCAAAAACTTTAAATACTTGTGTGTGATTATTCGCTTCCCACCACCAAGGGCAAGAACCCACACGCAATACAGAGCGTGCGACCTGCGATATTTTTCGAGGTGGCGGGCCGTACGCACCCTTACAATAACAATTATCATTAATATGATGATTCTGTCCCAAGCCCATTTTGTCATTAGATTCCTGGAAGTTATAATTTGTATTTAGGTTTCCCAGGGACCGAACCATCAGAAAGTTACACAATGCCATGTCGTGAGTAGTGAAAAACCCACTCAGGTGGGAATTGTGACAAATTTGATGGTAAATAGTAATATCCTGGAGTAAAAAACAAACAACATTTCACGACAGATTCATCCTTTTAGATGGCTATTACTGAGTCATTCTTAACATAAATTACTGAGGATTCATCCTCAGAATATAATAAAATAAAATAGATCAACAGATTGTGCACACTTAGGGCCGAAGGGAAATAACAGGATAAGACTTGCGAGCCTTACGTGTACACCTGACTACTAGATTGGCTTTATGACAATGTGCTCACCTCAGGCCAGGATCGGGCACATTGAATCTCTTGAAAAGTAAAGAGCATGGAGTCCACGGAACCTTCTCACGCGTCATACGACCATACATTTTCATTTTGGCAGCCTTCTTCTTCTCTGACTCTTCTTCCTTGGGGAATCTGATTGCGGCATCACCTCCATCATCGCCAACGTCAGGGTGCATGGCAGACACAAATCGGTCAAACATGAGGCCCATTAGTGGCTTATACAACTTAGCAGCCTGTTCAAACTCCACTCTCTCCCTGTCTCTCTCCCATTCAGTCATGGACAAAGGCTGTAATTCTGTCAGCCTGCCTAAAACAATCAGCGTAAAAAGAGATTTGTTTAGTGATAACAGAAAGAAAACAGAGAACCTACACTGGCTATTTTATGCAGGTTGCTTGATTCCTTTCAAGGATACTGCTTGCTTACATGGCTAACAAATCAAAGCTTAAAATTTAATATGTTTAACTTTAAAATAATCTATGCAACTCTTACCATCTGACTTTGCTCTAAAAATTAATTAAAATCTAAGAGAAAATGTATTGCTCATCTGAACACAGGTTCAACAACCCTGTTAGATATGATGAAACATCGATATTGTAGATTTTATTTCATTTCTATTCAAGTTTTGCCAAAAACTGTAAGTCCAGGGAAAATATATTCCAGCGATACAGAAAAGAACCTGATATTCTTGCAGACTGAAGTCGGCGCCACAAACTTTGTTGGGATTATTTTTTTACCCCCATATACCATTTTACTCCATACGTAATGTAAGGTTGATTACCATTCTATAGTGCTACTCCAATCAATGAAAGTATTAGAGCCACCAGATGCTCACCAGCCTATGAATCGATAAAATATAGGCTATTAAGAGATAATTACATATGTACTTAATCTCTTGAAGCCCAAGTGATCAGTAGTAGAAGAAAAAAGAATTACCTTTCTGATTTGATTTAAGCAAGCCGAGATATTGCTCATAGCGACGTTGTTTATCAGGATTGGCGGCAAAGGGTCGAAACTGGGTAACACCCTTGGAAGCAACTGACTCTTGAGCAGACGGAGGTACAGGTGGGTCATTCCCTCCAGGCGACTCAACATCTGCGACACTTTCAACCTGAAAGAAGAGCTAGATTGTAATCACCACTTCACCACTGCCTTCTCTTCCAAACAATGGCATTAGCAAGAGGAAGGCGAGGGTTGAGTAGGGTAAGAAGGGACGGAGAGACTTTTTGAGTGACTAAAGACTTATAATCGGACAAACGGTATCAACAATTTCAATGGTGGAATAATCATCACTCACCTGTACACTGTGTACAAAAAAATTCTTGGCAAAATTATAGAAGACTACATACATATTTTCCCAATTAATTAATGGAAGCCATAAACAAGGATATTAACCATAGATAACATTATGAAAGCAGCAAAAACAATCAATACCTTAATTTCTGATGGAGTGAGCAAACTAGGCACATCCTGCCTTGTCCTTGGTGTTTCGCTTAAGATTACTTCCCTGTCAGCAGCCGTAATATCATGTCGCCTCAAGCCCTGCTTCCTTCCACTGACTTCAACATCATCAGCAGGGGTCTCAAACCGTGTCTGCCGAACCTACAGAATGCAAAAGACATCAGGATTAGGATTGAAGTATACCAAATTAATACCTATATAATAAAATATAATTGATCCCAAAAGGATATGGAATAAAGAAAGGAAAGACGTGACAAGAGGAAGCATTCAAAGAGTGTAGCAAGAGAAGGATGTTGAAGGGACGTAGACATATCATCCAAGAGCTGCATTTAAAATACAGCACTGTTAACTTTTTTAGTTCCATTAGCAAGTGTACTAACAATGGGTTTCATGTGCTTGAAAGAAAGTGATTTTTGCAACCCTAGGATAGACTGGATTCGTAATTGTCATTTTCAACCAGAAACACCTGTTTTAAGCTGTAAACTCAAGCATGTAAGATTCCCATGGAGCTAGACCACCGGCATATCAGGTTTTCCCGCACTCTTTACAAAAATAAAAAAATCAAACTGTTAAGACAGAGTTTAACTAAGATATAAATGAGGCATTTATTGAGGCCAATAAACTTGAAAAAAAAAACAGAAAACAATGCATTAATAGGCTTCTTCAAATACTTGTGACCAGTATGAGGTCTGTCACCAATTTTCAAATTTAGGAGAAGTTTGCACAAAAAAGTGAGCGTGGTGGCCAAGTGGTCTGAGCGCTTCCTTGGTGATCAATGAGGAGGGCCTGTTCAAAATCCCTGGAGAGCCTTTTGGTGCCCCAAAAAAGTTTGAAAATGTTTATAAATAGTTTTGGCAGTTCTACGATTTGCAGCCGTTCTTAAAGAACGTACATACTACATGAGAACCCCATAAAAATCAGCATTAGTGAGTAAAATGACACAGCATGCAGCTAGGAGCACGGTGGAAAAAAAACCACACTGGCAATTGAGTGTAACTAACACAACTACCTGTAAAAGTTAATTAGCAGGAATAGAGTCCATAATCAAAAGAATGTGTCGCAGTCATTGTGCATAGTTTATAACGTAGTGATTTGAGTGCTTTGGAAGGAATCAAATTTCCACAGTTACTGGAAGAATGTAATCTTTTAAGGTACCACACAATTTTCTACAAATTTCCTGAGGTAAATCAGCAATGCGAATGTTTATTCCTCATGTCACATCACCGAAACATGTGAAAATCTTTGTTAAAGCACAGTGATTATGTGAAGTAAATATAACTTTGCGACATGGCATTAATGAAAATTCTGAACATAAAAATAAATAATAACAATAAATACCTTGTGAAAAGGCTGAAAATCAGGTGGTAGTTTTGGAGGTGGGAAATACTCAAACTTTGGCCGACACCTTGCCAGCACAAACCCTTCGAGCACACTGCCAGCGTAATTTGGAAGCAACTCTTGACCCCAGCGACTGCTCTTCACTTTGCTCTTCTTCTGATTTTCTTCCTCCAGTGAAAAGTCATAGTGAGACATATCCTCGGTGGAATATATGTCCTCATCCTCTTCCTCAAATGCGCCCACACCAAAGGCCTGAGAGAGAACATTTTTTTAAACAAATGGTTACATTCATTATGATTCAAACTACGGGATTGCTTTATTCACTGAGAAAAAAGTCAGTTATCATCATAAAAATCAGCTTCTACAATGACTTTTTTTAGATACGGTAATAAATTTATATAGAGAATTCAATTGAAGATTTAGGTGCCTGTTTAACTCTCAAATACTTTCATCTGACTTCATTATGCAGATGCTGGCCATAGCCAGTGTAGTTGGGATTGCAATTGCAACTTACATCTATGGAGTTAATGCTAAACTAACCATCAGGAGTGAATCCAAAATTACAGATACCAATTACAGCAATGACGTGCTCATTCAGGGTTGCTACAACATCCCTGGATTCAAATTCTCCGTCATTTCCCATATTTCCCACTCTCCTTAGGACCGTAACATTCAATTTTTCAAATATAAAATTATTTCATAAATATATTAAAATTCCTTTGAAAATGTGTTTCCCTCCATTGAACACATAGAAAAATGGTAAGCTATCCACACCAATCATAAAAATCACCATGAAAAAATATTTGGCTCAGTCGTGATTCAAATTGAGGTTTTCCGATTGCCAGACAGGTATGCTAAACAGTTACACCACCAGGCCATGCAGTGCCTTCATGAAACATGTGTTCAGTTTAATGCAGAGATTTGAAAAATGGTAACTTGCGAATAAAATAAATTATCTCCCATAAAACTTAAAAATATCTCTAATTGCAGTCAAAGAGAAGTCAATAAAAAACAAAGGCCCATAGCCAGCCAAGAGTGTGGCAGTTCATTTGATGTTTGTGTTATGATGACATACATTTCCTCCAGTGCCATGCATCAAATTCCCTCAATTTTCCTTGAAATTCCCTCACCTGTAACAACTAACTGCCATTATATGTAATACCTAAGAAATTCGGAGCCAAAAACAATAGATCTACTACTCAAACCACACACAAATACGATCCATTATTCCTCCTAATAATCTATATACAGCAGACTTCCAATTATCCGACCGCGGTTTATCTGCGTTACAGATTATCCGCGCATGATTTTTACTCTCGCTCAATTTCTACCGCGATCTTTACAAAACAATAAAATTGGACACAAAATGATCGGAATTACTGCATTAGTGCTAGGATACATCGGGGCTTATTATTTCCGTTAGAATCCCCAAACGTAAAATGGAAGCAATCGCTCACTAGCTGCATTCACGGGAGCACCGTGTTCCTGTTTTCAAAGCCTTGCACTGTGCAATCACGCTCTGCTAAAAAGATCGCAAACTCTCGAAGAAAGCTCTCATTGAGTCTGGGAAGCACTCTCAAATAACACAATAACTGCATAAATAGTAGTACATATATTGTATGTTTTAGGTAAATTATGAGCATTGCAAGACATTTAAGTGAAAAATGCGATGGTGGTTGGCGTAACATGGTGAAACTCCTTCATGATGCACAAAGGTTAAGAAAAGACTTAGCAGTTGGAAATTTTAGTGGGCCAAACCTCACCCAACATAACATTTAACGAGCAGTTGTATTCTCACCATTCACCACTTTTCAATGTTTTTTCTGAGAAACCATTACGGATGCCACTCACCACTCCATAACAACCCTCCCCGTATTTCGTCATCATACACCAACCCTCGGCTACCCCGTGCAGTGACCCATCAGCGACGTACTTCCCAAACCTACCTTCCCTTCCCTTACCCCCTCCACCAAATAATACACTGCAATTCACGACATCACTTCTCTCACAAACTATCAGCAATACATTGTATGCTTCACAGACTATGATTGATTCCATTGTCGAATTACAACAGGATGAAGGAGCTAAACACAATCAAACTAATTGCATCCAATAAACTCCCTCCATTCTACCACCCCTCTAACGCCTTCAAGGGTATAAATTCTATGTACTGATACTTGTAATTGCCAGATGATGATACGCTGTGTTGAAACCGGTCGCAAATATATTTTATTTTGTGAAACAGCGAAGTCTTTTCTTAACCTTTGTGCATTGAAGTGGAAGTTTGGATTGTCCGTGTTTTCCGATAATTCGTGCCGTCTCTCCCCATCGTTAGCCATTGGGATCACCGGGAGTGCACTGTATGACATGTACATAAAAGAAAGTCAAAAATTAAGTTAGTTACACCATTTATAACTCAAGAATGGTTGCACCTATTTTAGTGATATTTGGTTTTCTGGATTTGTCTCAGATTCGGATAACAGAACACACATTAAAATATAATAAAAGTTCACGAAACAAATTGACCTTGATCTTAGGATTATTTTTTTAGGAGTTGGTAACATGGCAATAGCTATCAAGCTGGTCAAAACTAGAAGAATTATTTTGTTTTAACCAATTTGCAGGGTATTATGTAGCCATGAACTCACAGCTCAAGGTAGGTTTGGTGTTCACGATGCTTCGAAACCTAAACCAACCAAAACTATGAAATGGAACATGTGTATCGATTAAAAAAACTGATAATCAATGTGATTCATGTGATCGTGCTCAAAGGAAAATTTTAAGACGAGGAAGTTCTCATTCCGAGGATTCCTACGATCCCAACCGATATACCCTTTGAGTGAAAAATTAATTCAACTTTCCCGTCGTGTTTCATCCGCGATGACGATTATCAAATCACAAGGTGAGTGTTTTTATCATGGTCAAATATATGAGGCATGTTTAAGTGTTGGCAAACCATCCACTGTACTTGTTCTTCCACCTGATAGCAAAGCAAAAACTATTGTAAATCAGAAGGTACTTGACTCAAGTGAATAAAGCCGAATGTGAAGGGTAGACCGAGGCACATTTACGTATCAGACACTGGGGCATGTTTACGCAGTGCACTTTTCCGAACCGAGTTATAACTAGCGTGCCACATGACATATTAATGCTGCTCTCTAGGGGCTATTTTCATAAGATATAGAGCGTCAGTCAAGCATCAGTTTAGCGTTGCGTAAACTTGCCCCAAGAACGGGGCAAGACTTGGACATAATAAGATTTTTTACGGTTAAAAATGAAAATAGGCCAACAACTGAATGCATAAAATGTTGACTTCATTAACTGCTTTATAAAACGACAGCGTAACTTAAGGCTTTAAAATTAGAAAATTCATTAAAATAAATCTGCGTATGCGCACCCCAGTCTACCCCATGTAGACTGAATAAAGAAAATATGTTTATAACAAGCCATTGTAATGCTTATTTTTGTAGTCTCATTGAATTTTTACAAATTTATTATAAATAGGCAAAAATTATTAACATCAGTACAGCCTCTCTTGATTTATAAATAGAGTGACTAAACTGATAATTGATAACTAGGCAGTACAATGTTCGCCAGGTCAGCTAGTTTAACATAAAAATAAACATCAAACAAACGTTTCACTTCATTATTAACATTATCATTTCCGAAAATATCAATAATTTTCTCACAATATTTATGCTGAAAATTAAAAAAACACATCATAATTGCAGGAATATGTCAATGAAACTGTTTCGACTTAACTTCCAGCCCTTACATTAATGCACACATGTATTCATTCACAGCATTTAAAGAGATTTTTGGCACTTCACCTTCATAGATACAGCAATGATGAAACTGTTCACTGCCATAATACCCTTTAGAGTTTAAATAGGGAAAAAAAGTGAAAAATAAACATACCTGCCCAGATATTGAAAATTTATTCTTTTTTTCTCTAATATTCAAGATGGAATTTTTCTTAGTCTCAGATTTGTCTTGAGATAAAATAGGCCTCCGATCCAGACCCGAGTATCCAATGCCAAAGAAATCATTTTTTGGCTTGCATTTGAATGCTTCAATATCATCAGGGGCGTATAAAATGTCTTCTTCATCGTACCCCTCTTCCTCAGTGCTGTCTTCTTTGACATCTTCAGTGGAGCCTCCCAAGTCTTCAGGCAATGAGCAGCCGTAGATCTGGAAACAAGATCATTTTGAATTTATACCAACAAAAGATGAAAACAAAAAAAGAAGGATAAAAATCTTAGACACCTAAATAGCATTTATGTGTGTCGTGAATACAAATGTGACTGTTGCATAAATAAACATACCTTTTTTGTTTGTTTATAGCTTTTCTTCCTGGCTTGCCTCTTCTCCAATTTGGTGACACGTGGCCCCACGCCCTGGCCTGGCTTCCATCCCATTTTTTTCAGGAGACGAACCCCAACAGTATCTCTGCTCAATGAAGAGTAAAAGAAGATGCAATGACAAGGCACACATTCTTCTTGTGAGAGTCTTTTGAGGCCAGTGAAGAAATATTCCATAACTATTTTGTGTCATACATTTACAACTCTGTACACCAGCACATCCAAATCATTTTTCTCTCATTAATGACACAAAAACAAGAAATAAAATACAATTTTTGTAACCAACACCACCAATGCATTCCCTGAGCAGTTAAAAGTATGGCCATCAGATTCACGAGATTACCAATGCATGCATGTGGCAGAGAGCTCAGGGAAACATCTCTTAATAATCACCTATTAAAATTGCCTATGGTCGGAAAGTTTCCTTCGTTTGGTAGGGTATTAATAATCCTTATTTAAGCCAAGCACTACCTGCTAGCAAGGTACTCTGCTACCTGTCAGCAGCCTGCATCGTAGCGGCGCTCATAGCCTGCCACTATTACATGGCGGCAGCCGGAACCAGAATGACGTCACACAGGCATTTCCCAGCTTTCATACTTAGCCGATGCTTTTTCACATGCTTCAAAATTTTCATTTATTATTTAATCACAAAAATTAGATATCGTCATTTAAAAATCTAAAAGCGTGAAATACATACTCCATGAGTAATAATCTTTTGATTTAGGCAGTAAAAGATAAATAGGAAACCACCCTATTGCTAACACAAAGGATCTGTAAATGAATGATAACTTTAATAACAAAAGTATCTACCAAAAGACGTTAAAAATGTTCTTGAGCCCCTTATTTGAAGAACCAGGTTTTACAGGCACCCAACAATGTGCACTGAACGATAACAGAAGATGGAAGAAATCAAACCTTGGATGATACATTTCAATTTAAAATAATTACATACTTATGAAAATCTGAGACAATTTTGCTGATAAATTTTTGAATTCATCAAAGAAGATTCAGGATTCCTGATCAAATGGTTGAGGCTATGGAGGTATAAAAACACCTGAGAATTATGTTTGCTAAATTAGAATATTTAGTAACTCCACTTTCAAGAAGGAGAGACTTTTATGAAAGAAGGTAAAACTCACACTTCAAGCCTGAAACTTGTGCTCAAAAACCATCAAAAAGGCTAGAGAAAACCATCACCAACACGCCAGCCAATCATAGCGTGCCGCTGATGACAGCCACTCAGCAGTCACTTGACCATGACAGAGGCTGTATATACGTAATGAAAAACCTCACTCGACACGCACAGCCCTGAGGACGATGGCAGAGTCGGACATCGAAATGTCGGCAGTAACGCAGTTCCTGGCCCGGTGGCGATCCCGAAAACTCTTCACTGGGAAAGCACTAAATCTTTCTTCACTCTCAATTTTAATTATGAGCAGGAGGGTGGCACAATAGTTTTGTGACTCACGGACCTCCATGCAATGAACTCTGAAGACTATTTCCAGACTTTTTACCCATGTCAGGCAATCCTTTCAATCAGGGATGAATCCTTTTTTCCACTACTTACTACAATATTGAATTGAATTACTCTATTTTAAAAATTTTTGGTCGCCGTTTCTCCCTAGTAATTGTTAACCTATCATGCATTAGTTACATCCTCAAGTACCAAGCCATGGAAATCACCTCTCAGAAATCTGTAGAAATTTCCGCTGAGTTCACCATGTAGAAACAGCCTCTCATTTAGAGTTCACAGAGGACCAACTGAGGACAAGTTCCGTATCATTTAAAGTGATTTAACCACTGTTACATTCACCTGAAATTGTTTATTAATCGTGCACTAGTTAGATTCTTGGCGAAAGGCGTATTGAACAAGAATTTTGCCCAAATGCCCGGTCCATGGCGAGCAAGCAAGAGACACAAGTGATATAAGGATATCTCTCGAACCATCGTCTTCGGCATCCAGTAGTGGCTAAGAGGTCCTATCAAATGCTTCTAACTGGATTGGAGCCTAAATCGCAAAAAGCCTGATAACATTGGCCAAGATCAATAGCACATAATAAGCAAGGAGGAGGTGTCCCTTACATATGTAACACCATTGGAATGAAAGCGAAACAGAATTTTATATTCCTGTTCCCGTCAATACTAATTACTCCAATCACTCCCTTTGAGATCCAGTGGTAAGATAAGATGGAGTACATACCTCACGGGCTGCAAGATAGAGAGCAGCACTGGCACTCCTGGTATTGGGCCTTCGGCTGGTGCATTTCGCTCCCTTTTCCTAGACGACCCGTGATCCCTGTAATCACTTGTGGCTCTAATCACTTTGGGTGCAATGCCAAATTCTTCCATATCCTAGAAACAACATGATAGGAGTCAATTGAAAATGATGAAGTAAGCTTTCACGATAAAAACACAATAATATGTATGTTTTATGCATTAATGTTTGATGCTTAGGCAACATGGATCCCAAGAAAGCAGGTAGAGGAAGCAAATGAGGGACAATGCACATTCCACAATGCAGCATAAGTTTGATAACCTCATCTTTGTGAGCAAATACACGCTGACCACAGAGTGTACACGGCCAAGGCAAGCGAAAACACTCCTGATTGCTTTTATTTACGTGCACTGAACTCACAAAATTACAATCTTAGGTTTGAAAGAAAAAGCCGTTTCATCATCAACAGTGCCATGAAATAAACTTAAGCTGGCATCCCAAATGCGGCACTTGGCAAATTTACATCAAAATTTTTGGGCAAAAACTTTTGGTCCAAAAATTTGTATGCAACTGGATGGGGTCTCCCATGATGCATTTCATTTGGACCAAAAGATGGAAAACAAACAAAAGACAATATTAATGTAAACAAATGTGGAAGTGGGTAAACTTTTCTCGGGATTCCCACCGGGTTAATGTTTTTATAACGGCCAACGTTCCCGTTACCGTCTCGGCACTCATCTTAAGGGCTGAATATTGATTTATTTAATGTTTGGTTGCTAAGTCCCATTGCTGTAATAAATTTAGTTAAATAAAAATATATATTTAAAAAATAATAATAAAATAAAATACGATGTCAATTCTTTTATCGCACCTATGCAACAGTCCACCTCATGTGGCCTACTTATTTAAATGAAGTTCTTTAAGTGTAATTTCGAAATAATTAGGTCAACTGCACAAGATTGGCTATCTCTGTGACTGCAGGTGGCATTAGTTTTTGATTTTTGCATTCGTGAATTTTCCCTCACTTCTAGAATCTTCTGCAAAACGGGTTTCTAAGTATTACCATTGAGTAAGTATGTACTAGAGTAGAGTAGAGAGTATGTAGAGTAAGTACTCTATGGTATTACTGATGGAATACCCAGAGTCTCTGTTAAAGTTATTTTTATCCAACTTAATTTCAATAGCTTCCTTTGTGAGGCGATCCCAAAAACCTTTAGCATGGCAAATTATTTTTGCTTCTTCAAATTTAATGATGTGGTCCTGGCTCACACAATGTTCGGCAATGGCAGATTTCTCCAGTTGCCCGAGCCTTAAGTGCCGCTTATGCTCCTTGAGCCTAGTCTCAATGGTGCGACCACTTTCTCCAATGTAAGCTCCTCCGCACTCACACGGGACACGGTAGATGCCAGGAGTCTTGAGACCAACTGGGTCCTTCGCTTTAACCAGCTGCTCCCTTAATTTCACCGGAGGCACGTGGATAGTTTCAATATTGTGTCTCCTAAGTATCCTAGATATTTTACCCGAAATAGTGACGACGTACGGCAGGCAAGCTTTGGCTACCGGTTTTTCTTTTCCACCTTCTTTCTGGATATCCCGTGTCTGGAAAGTCCTCTTGAGTGCCATGGAAATCTGGCACCCACTGTAGCCATTCTGTGCAAAAGTCCTTTTAAGGAATCTTATCTCCGAAGGTAAACTGCTCTTGTCAGAAATGGTCTTAGCACGATGGAATAAAGTTGTGAGGACCGCCGATCGCTGTGAGGGGTGATGGCGACTATTCCCATTGAGGTATAAGTTGGTGTTTGTCGGCTTACGGTAAACACTATGACCCAATATTCCATTGTTTTTCTGCGTAATGAGGATGTCTAGGAAAGGCAGCCAAAGACCATCTTTCTCTAGTTCCATGGTGAAGGTGATGTTGGGATGCCGGCTGTTCATATGTCCCAAAAACTGGTCAAGAGTGTCCCTCCCATGGGGCCAAACAATGAAGGTGCCATCGACATACCGGTAGAAATGCTTCGGATGAAGTGGAGCAGAGTTCAAAGCCTTCTCCTCAAAATCTTTCATAAAGAAGTTGGCGACGGTGGGGGAAAGAGGGGATCCCATAGCGACTCCATCTGCCTGCTCAAAGAAAAATGGGAATCCCGAGAAAAGTTTACCCAGATTATTCGTCGGGAAAGCATAAAATCATATTTCACAAATGTGGAAGTTTTCGAAGTGGAGTATTCTATCTTTTTTAGTAGTCGTAATCATCTGTGCAGGCCCCTTGAACATTAAAAAGATGAAAAAAAGGAAACAGAGGGAGTGTTGGACTTGCCGTAAGCCAGAAATAGGAGATGAAAGCATTGGAATAGGCGTGCTTACCATGTTGGAGAAGGAGTTCGTTGCGGATGCTCCCATATCTTATCGACTTTACTTTACAATACGTGAAGATATTTTCATATCCCTTATCAGAAAGGTAGAGGACAGAAAAAAATATCAGAATATAAACATGAGGCAGTTTATTCCCACCAGGAAAATGTTATTGATAAATGATGGACACTGTAGTTGAGATGACGTTATGAATAGTGCCATAAAAGTGCATTGAAATCGCATTTTTTTTCTCTCCTTATCGAGCAGTTGCTAAATGGTCCTTAACCTATAATCATAATGATCAAAACAGGCGGTTCTAGTGTTTCACAGGTTGTCAATTATCCAGATACTCGCTTGCTCGGAATCGTATGCCCTCCAAAAAGCTAACCTATAGATTTTGGCATCATTTAAATCTTTTGTTCTTTCCAAAACACCTCTTCTTATATTGTGATACTAATACATCGCTTCCTTCTTATTGAGCATGTACTCATTAATAGAGGTCCGTGAATTTCGCGAGACGCGATATCGCGAAATAACGCGAAATAAAACGAAATAACGCGAAATCGGTAAATAAAAACGAAATTTCGCGTCTTTTGCTATTTTCAGTGAAGTAGCGAAAATATCACATCTAATGAGCCATAAAAGCCTAAGCCTTCACTGTTTAACGCTGCCAAATTTCATTTGCTCTATCTCATTACGATTCCAAGGTCAATTGGCTCGTTTAATCTCGCGTATAACGCATCCGCGTATTATCGCTCACCGTAGTGATTTCTCCGCCAGAATTTGCCGTTAAATTTATCACAGCCTCTCTCTTCGATTCCCACGTATCAATCCTTAAATATTTAGAATGAGGCGCTTTCTCACCTGAAGAATTACATAATATGAATTAAAAATGTGCGGAAAGAAATTTAACGCGGCCGCGGAAGAGCGGAAATACAAGCTCACGCGCCCGGCACGCATCAATGCCGAGCAGTAATTCCGGTGACTCACCGAGACGCATTAGACCGCGTTATTGGATAACTTGTAGCAGGAAAACCTTGAGTGTGGGTCTAATGTATCAATTTCGTTGACTTAAACACGGCCGCTGGCTGGGACCGGGCCGCCGTTCACGGCAAGGCCCACAGCGTGGCAGAGAGTCGTCTCGTCTGAAAGCGGCGTGAATTTTACGGCGTCGTGACGTGAACGGCGGCCGGCGAAAAGTCGTTTCGTCAGAAAGCGGCCTCAATGTGGCACTGCCTGTATTTCACGCCGTAGACGGCGCACCGCCGGGCCGGATTGAAATGGGCGCTGTGGTGACCACGGCGGCCGTCAACGGCGCCGTGCGGTCAACTGCGCGATTCGATTCGTTTAAAGACATCCATAGACGCGTATGGTTATTTGGAAGCACGAAGCGCTAGCAGTGGGGGAAGGGTAGGAAGGAACAGAAAGGATAGGAGGAGAGGGTGTTCTCATTATTAGTGGATGGATCGTCGGATATTCGGCTCTCCACTGAGCTAAAATTAAAAAAAATCATTTCGACATTGGCCAAATCTAATATCTAATTCTTCAGGTGAGAAAGCGCCTCATTCTAGATGTTTCAGGATCGATAAATGGGAAAGAATTTTTCAAGTTTCTTTGAATCCGATTATGTTTTGTCAAGTGTGGCTAAGTAAGATGAAGCTTCTTTCACTGCCTTTCCTGACCGATTGGCAACAGCTGTAATAAAAACTAAGCAATTTTGTTGTATATAGCTGCTTTCCTACTTTCCCTCAACACCCATGCAAAAGAAAGGGGACCCGCAAAACGACACCTATAATTTGAACACATAGTCGCTCAGTCAAAGAAAGCAAATGAGGAGCTTGTTGTTGCTACTACAGAAGCATTTTTAAAGGCTTTATTTAGTGCAGAGAAACTTGACAATCCAAAAATTCTGGAATGGCTCTCTAAGTATACACATATGAGGTGGTGGGAATTTGCCATTTGCCAATCGTATTCACCACTACCTATTTGAACCATTCATATACCTTGGACCAGTGTAAGTTGAACCATTTCTTTCATTTAGTTTTTTCATAAAGTTTGTACAATCGAAATTGTGTTAAATTTTATGTAAAATGCTTAATAAAAGTATAAGTATTCATGAAATGTGTACCATAAAATAATAAAACGCCTATAAATGTGGGAAAATTGTAGCATTATAATAACACCACCAAGATTTTCTATAACACCGAAATCACATGGTTTTAAAACGAATTTTAGCAAAAAATTAAACCACTTTCACGGACCTCTACTCATTAATACTGATTTACTAATTGAGAGTTTTCATCACCTCTCAAGACCAATATTTGCTCATTTTTACTTCTAGGACGACACCAGGCAATGAAATAGACCATCGTGAACATGTATATATATTTTAATTTTTAAATAGATGTTTTGCGAGTTCACTTGGTGGTATGGTGACATTATAGATTCAAAAATAAACCTTTTTGTATTCCACACAGTATTTATGTAAAAATTCAACAGGTTCTGACCTTTTCAGGTCATTTTCAAGAGGTGAACGATAATGATAATGGCATAACAAGGTCAAAACCGGTCGAGTTTTTAATGCATGTTGTGTGGAAATAAACAAAGTTTATTTTTGTGTCTATTAAATATATAATTTTTTATTATAATGTTCATGCAGACGATAAATAAGTTTAACCTGTGGTCAGCACTTGGCGATGCTTTTTAGTCGAAGGCCCTGTGATTGGTTGGTTTCATCCAATTGGATGAAATTTTGACCATGGGAGATTGTGTGCGTCTGTTGTATCAAAATTTGATACAATGATGCAAATTTGACCTTGGGATACCCACTTTAGAATACAAATGCATGACTACAACTTTAAGAGTTTAAAAGTGCTCTAATGTTTCGATGATTTGTAACATACACAAGAGGTAGCATTTAATAAATGTGTGCATTCAGCAAAAGGATCTACTCCCCAGATGCTTCAGTGTAGTTTTTCGAGCACCCAGAGAGAGTGTTCTCATTCTGCTGAATGTGAAGCTTGTTTGAAACTGTAGGAGTGGGAAGTTTATTTTTTTCCGATCCACCATATTTGAACACTCCATGACCACTGAGCAAGGGTTCCTTCCACTCAGGAATATAAAAATGGCACTCACAATGAGCATCCACTGAGTGAAAGAATTCAAACAGAACACTCCGATGCTGATCCATCGGCTGGATACACCAATTTTTCTGAGTATTTTACACAGAGTTCTGATTTTATGCTCCACAGTGCTATCTGAAACTGAGGGCCACAATCTACAATTTGATGTTTGAAATTTCGATCATTTATGGCATGTGAATACTGTTATGTATTCATGTTTATGGCTTAGTAAAGATTTTCAACACTCTCACTGGTGGATATCCAAGTGGATATTCCATGCATTTAGGATCAATCCTTCGAAGATGTTCGGGCCTTTGGCATACCGCAATAGGGTAGTTTCCTTCATCAAAGAAAACGAAAGGCATTGATTGCGATTCGTTACCCACCATTAGTGTATTCATAATACAATAACTATTTGGTTTTTGAAATACTGGTTTAGACGAATGGCAAGGGTCAAATTTTATCCTCATTTGAAAAAGGCCAGATTGGCGCCCATGCGATTCCACTCCGCATGACGTCACAGGGACCTAGTTTCTACACGAGAGGATAGGAGTTATACATCGTCTGAGGTTACCAATGCATGCATGAGGCACAGAGCTCAGGGAAACATGTCTTAATAATCACCTATTAAAACTGGCTAAGTTCGGAAAGTTTTCTTCGTTTGATAAGGTATTAATAAACCTTTTTTAAGCCAAGCGCTACCATTCAGCAAGGTACTCAGCTATCCGCTAGCATCCTGCGACGTATCAGCGCTAAGCCTCGCCTCAAGGTCACCTCACCGGGCGGGAGGGGGAACCAGAAATACGACGTACGGAGATATTTCCCGGCATTCATACTTAAGCGTCGCGTTTTCGCACGCTTGAAAATTTTCACTTTTCATTTAATCGCGAAAAATAGATGTTGTCATTTAAAAATCTAAAAGCGTGAAATACGTACTCCAGGAGTAATAATCTTTCGATTAAAGCAATAAAAAAATAATAGGAAACCACCCTATTACATATATATGAGCATGGAATAATGCATTGCTCAGTCAGATATGTACCCCTACACACAGAGATACATTTTTTGTTTAAGTAAATTAACGAAGAATGATGAAGATAAAATGGATCAACCAGGAAATTAATGAGGAAGTACTGGGAAGAGTGGGAGAAAAGAGAAGTCTTCTCAAAACCTTGAGCAGAAGACAGGGCAGCTTATTTGGCTACATCATGAGACATGATGGCCGGATGAAAACAATCGTAGAAGGACAGGTGGAAGGGAAGAAGGGCAAGGGTCGACCCCGAATGAGATATATAGGGCTGGTTATAAGGGATGTAAAAGAGAATATATTTGTCGCTATGAAAAGGCTAACGAATGGGAGAGAGGAATGGAGAGCTGCGTTAAACCAATTTTAGGATTGTTGGCTAATGATGATGAAGTAAGTTGGGCCCAGTTCAAATTACAGTAGAACCTCGGTTATACGACCCTCAGTTATGCGATGACCTCACTTATACGCCGATTTTTTTTGGTCCGGTGAATAACCCCATATGAACCCATGTATTTCCAACCTCAGTTATGAAACTCTTCACCTATATGACGACCTCGGTTATGAAACGTATTTTTCCAGTCCAATGTGATAAAATACCTCAGTTGTACGACTTGTCAGAGAACTGATCTACGAGAAGAATGCGGTAGGCGCGCCGATTTTAGTCACAGGAGCGGGGGTAGTGAGCGCTCATGACATAGATATGTCAATGAAGAATAATAAGTTTTAATAATGAGTGATGCTGTTTATTATATATTAATTTTAACTGCAGTAGATGATCGTTAATCCGGAATATCTATCTCTAACAGAAGATTGTCTAGAATTTTCCAAGGTTATGCTTCCCGTCGCCCAGCGAAATAACACCTGAATGAGCCGTTAAAAATCCTCGCATACCAAAATTTTGGCTTCCAAGGCCATTCAAAAAAGATTATCGTATTTGTAGTATGGACGTAAGCCGTTGGTGATTCAACACGATGGCAAAAACAGCATGCGTGGACTCATTCCGCGGGCTAATCCCTCATCCGCGGGACGAATTGAGCCGGAGGAAAGTTGCTTACGCGGCGCGCAGATCAAAACTGACCCAACTTGTATCTGCGGGTTTAAATGAAATATAGTTTGACCTTGACTGCCTGGTGGCAAGCGTGTATTTTTTAACTGAACGAGAGTTAGTACGAATGCCCTCGGAGTATAACTCGCGTCGTCAGTAGTAACGTAATCATTAAAGTCAAATTCAAAACGCGAGAGATAAGGCAGTTCCTTTCGACTCAGGAATGACTTATAACCATTATATCGAAGAACAAAAACGGTCTGGTGTTGTTTTCAGATATGGGGAAGCAAAATATTACGTGAAGATGAGTCACACGGCTTGTGAGTCGAAGTTCCCGGCGCTGAATTCGCGGAAGAATGCCGGCAGAGAAGCTATACCCGGTAGATTCAATCTATTATTACTAAAATTTCATGGGAAAATTCTTTTTTAGTGCGTAAACATTATTGAGAGGGGAGATTTTTCCGGGCTCTTAATCTATTTTTGTCCATTCATCACTGACAGCAGTTGCGCGATTATTTCAAATGCTCACTTAAAAGTCTTCTAAGCACCGGAAAAGTGAACTTAGTCACGGAATATCCGGGGTACCAGTGGCGTAACTAGGAATATGCTTTGGGGGTGACGGTAGTACCTGGGGGGCGGCTTCACCACCCACCCCTCGGAGGCAATGGGGATTCCCGTAAAATTAAAAAAAAATGGCATGCCTGTTAATATGTTCTACATCATTTTGGCACATAAAATTTAACTTTTAGTAGATGCAGTAGCTGTTTATCAAAGCTAGACTTGTGTTTAAAATTTTTCTGAGGCTTTGGAGAGGGATCCATCCCCCAACCATAATTACGCCACTGCCAGGTGCTCCATATTATCTATGGCATGGTATTTAGAGGGAGAAAACCGACAGCTGGGGTCATTTGCGCCATGAGGTAAGAGAGGGAGTATAGAAACCCTGTGTTGGAATTAGCCAGGTTGTAACGATAGGCTTAACCAGGGCTTAATGTCCCATCTGCCGGACAGTGTGTTGCACTGGAAGTTCCGTCCACACTACTCTCAAGCAGGGATAGAGCCATCTCTGAAAACTTTCTGCCTCTGCCATTAACCCGGGTCCATAGGGTGTGAAGCCTTCGTGATGCATTAGTGAAATTTTGCTCCCTATAAAAAATTACATGGTTAATTTGGATGACTTTCCTCAGGTATTTCATTTCTTCAATCTCCAATCTGGGGTTTGCCTATAGGTGGTATAATGAATTTCCTGAAAACCGCTTTTAATGAGTCAACTTTTTTTAAAAATTGGCTTCTCTGGGAACATTTAGTGTCATCATTCCGAAATCTCTCCAGTGTGATAGCCTTGCAGCTTAGTACCAGAAATGCTAGTCGTTCAACCGTCGGTAAAGTTGTTCAGGAATGTAAAATTATATTTCTCTTAAAGTAATACATCATCTGGGGTGTTACTTTTGAGAAAATAAGATCGTTAGGCTTCAATTTCTTGCCTCCAAATGAGTAATTGCATCCTGGAAACAAACCAGCCCCTATAGGAAAGGATTTCATGCTAAATACCAAAAAACCTCACATATGAAACTTCCTCACTTATGAAACTTTTTTTGGTTTTCCGCTGAAAGTTTCATAAGTGAGGTTCTACTGTATATACCTAAAGTTTTAAAGACTGCAGTGGTTCACAAGTTTATTTGTATTATTAGCCAAGTATTTTCTATTTCCCCTTCACAAGCTCAAGTGATTGTAACAAGACGCAGGAAAACAATACACAGATGTAAAGGGTATTCATACGAGGGGGTATACCAGAGAGAATGGGGGAAAATAGTTATTTTGGAATATTATTATCCACATGAAGAAATATCACTTTCAAAGCAACTTTAAATTACGGAGGGAGTGAGAATTTAATCGAGATAATAGCAGAAAATATCTTTTCGAGTATTTCGATGGCTGCTATTGATACAACCATGTAATTAGTGCCAAATATTTTTTCTGAGGGGCTATTTTTTGACATTGCGTATGAAAAATAAAATTTTGCCAGATTGGAATCGTTGTATCTCGCCAACGTGCGCAACCCAAGGATATCTTGAAATTGGAACAATAAACCTTTAACTACAGAGTGAAAATACTGAAGGATACCTCATCGTCCATGAAATCTTCTGGCTTTTGCGATACCCCACCTCCTCTTTCTGAGCGAGAAGATTTGAATGAAGAAGGCTTCCATCCTTCCAGAGTTCCCACAGTGTTGAAAAATCCAGCAGAAAACCCTCCCGTGAATGCTCCATGGAATCTTCTTCGGCCCTGCTTATCCAGAGCAACTTGCTCCTCCAAACTTAAGGGTTTCTTTCTAGGAATTTCATCTGAAAGTGCAGAATGTTGAGTTGTTTATCATACCGAAAAATACACCGACAATATGCATATGGAAACTATTTATAATCTAAGTTCCTCACCTTCCTCTATTGGATCCAACGCAGAACCATAAATGACATAACTTTCAGATTCTTCGTCGTCTGAATCCATGTTTGACAACTGGAACTACACTAAAATAAACTCTTTCACAGATGATACCATAGGATTCGTATCAGTACTATAGTATATAATTGCATAGAGCTCATATTATTATGAATATTTATGGACGGTGCATTCCTATCCAGAACAACATTAACACGGAATCGCTGCTTTTTTGTCGTATGGTCGGGGCCGGAGGGTAGCAAAGGAGGGTGAGAAATGAGGGAAAGTGATCGTAAAAGGGGATGGAAGGGTGGGAGAGGTGGGTGTTTTCATTGAACCCTACAATAGAACCTCCCTAACTGCTGCAGTTCATTGACACTGTGGGGAGGAAGTTACAATTTATACCGCGACATGCGCTCTAAATACCCTTACCATGGAAGATAAATTGAAGTGTTGAATATCTGATGGAAGTACTAATATTGGTAAATTTTTAATTGAGAGAAGAAGTTGCAAAGTTATTTTTTCTGAAATTAAGTATTTATATAAGATATTGTATTTACCTAAAATAGCTCTGATTGTGAAAATATGGTCGGTGACGACCACTGTCACACCAGCCTCAATTAAAACACTATTTTATACATTCTACTTTAACTATTTACGCCTTAATGATTACCAAGACTAATTTTATTCCTCGAATACTGAAAATATTCGCCGTAGCTTATGTTGGAAACAGAAATATTGCTATGGTTGGTAACTCTACACAGAGCGCCTCTTGTGGGAATTTTGTGCAACTCCGTAGTTGCGATCATGCCCACTCTCCACCTAATCTAGCCAATGGGACTAGTACTGCATCCAGTGTATAATAAAGAAGGATACGTTTTCATGAGTGGCCTTGTTTGATAATAATAGTGCACGAAAGCCTGTGTTTCTATCTACCGTTAGTGTTCGCGAAATGGCTGTAAATTCAGATAATCCTGCAGAACCGAAAAAGATGTTCTTAAGTTACTTGAAAGATACTCTGGCGCGTCGAAATGCTAGACAAAGATCTCAAGTGTGCTGTTGTGAAATCTTAGAGAATGCAAATGGCGGTCTACCATCAAACACAAAGAATGTGTGCTCCGGGAGGACGGAATCGCCAGCTGATGATGAAAGTGATATGTGCGAGTGCTCTGGTGTAGCCATGAGTGACGAAAGATCGAAATGTAAGCCTAGTATTTTGAAAACTTTGAAGAAAAGGTTTCAGCTGAATGCCAGCAGTGGTAACGACACGCATAAGATTAAGTGTAAGTCTAAGCAGAAAATTAAGCCTAGGGAGTCGCTCAATGGCTCTTACCCGAACACTGTTAGGGAAGATGCATTGAGTGAAGGGTTTACCTCTGCAGTCCAAAGGAAAGGAGGGCCAAGACTAATGTGCCATTTACCGTCTGTTCATTTGCTGAGATCTGATGATTATCTCGACGATAACTCTTGGCTTCCATCTCATGGTGTGACACATGATGGTGTTGTGCATTTTTCCACCCGTGTCCCAGAGTTGGTACAAAGTCCTTATAGTTGCAGCAGCGTTTCTTTGCCCATCGTATCTTTATGTGCCTGTGCGAATGAGCAAAGTAGTAATTCGAAAACACCCAGTGAAACGCATGCTAATCTACGAAATTTAGAGAATCATTGTCCTTGTAGTATGAGAAATGACATCGAAAGTGAGTCCCGGGAGTCGAGTGAGGGTGACTACAACGAGATCTTTCTCGAGCAGATTGAAAGCACTGTGTATGAAAGTTGTCATCCAGCTAGTCGGTCTTCAGGGCTTCCGTCTGATAGAGTCAAGGATACTGCAGTGTCCTCAAGCCCTACTCCAAGCATTGCAAAGTCGAAAAGCCTCACATGTGAGCTTGTAAAGTTAGCTAAGCATGGATGGTATTGGGGACCAATTTCGAAGGAAGAAACTGAGGATAAGTTGATGGATCAGCCTGATGGTGCCTTTATTGTGAGAGATTCGACTGCTGACAGATATCTATTGACTCTGAGCTTCAGAAGCTCAGGAAAAACTCTTCACACTAGAATAGAGCATTTAAATGGACTCTTCAGTTTTTACTCGGATCCTGACCAGGAAGGGTCTGCTAGCGTTGTGGAATTAATAGAGCACTCAATGAATTATTCCCAGATGGGTGTTTTCTGTTATTCCAGACCTCGATCCCCGGGTTATCCTTCCTTTCCAGTTCGCCTTACGAAGCCTATCTCCCGATTCACCCAAGTTCGTTCATTACAATATCTGTGTCGGTTTGTGATTCGACAATACACTCGTGTGGATAATATCCAGAAGTTGCCATTGCCCACTAGGCTCAAAGGGTACATTCAAGAAGGACATTATTGATAGTTGTGGACTGCGAATGTATAGTAAGACATTGTTAGTGAGATGTGAGGGTGGGTTAATGAATAATCCCGTGTCTTTGCCAGCATGCTGTTGGTTCTTATTATTGTGGTAACGTGAAAAAAGGTTTTAAGTTCCTTTTCTAGTCTGATGCATCCACAGGAGCTGCTCTCCTGAACGACCGTGCCGCGATCAAATGTGATCACCGAGTCTAAGCACCAATGCTGATGACTTACTTAAAAAAATGAGAAGTCGCTATTTTGTACTCCTAGGGGTTAAAGACGTTCAAAGACGGGTGAGGTCATGTATTTATTTTGAAGGCAGATGACAAGGTGTTCGGCCTGTTGTGGTTTTAATTCACAGTCGTTATATTTCTCCAGTTGCCATATGTGTAAGTGCGGTGGAAGAATCCAGATTTATTGAGTGCATCTTAACCTAATTTGTGCATTTATTGGTCTGTATATTTTTGGAATCAATGGCTAAGTGTGACTATTAGTCATTGTTAAATTAGGGGAAGATGATTTGGAATACCTACGTTCTTACATTCGCATAAGTCTCATTTGTGAGAATATTAATCCCTTAATGGCACCTCTGGTACGTGTTTATAATACAATACTATGTTATCAGTTCTCAGTACAATAGTTTCCACCCTTTCACTTTGATTTATAACCATACATGACTTAACTGTTCTCCTCAATTTTATTGGTCTTAAAGAGTACTTGAGTAGACATTGATAAGTTCCCCCCTTGCATACTTTGGACTGAAAAGGCTGTCATTCTACTGACTTTATGATTTAAATCTAAAGCAATATCGTAATATTTTATCATTAATTTATATGCATAATTGAGGATACTGTGTTGTCTTGATTGTCAATTTTGATATTTTACTAAGCACTGTGGGTTTGATTTAGATTGCGACAGTGTAACAGGTCAGTTCAACTATTGCAAATGAGTGCATAAGTAATTTAGTTTTTAATGGTTTTCAAACTAGAAACTTTTTATGCCCTTGACCCGAGTAAAATTTGGTAGTGTTGAAGAACATCCCAATTCTGCATCTTTGTTGCTTTTGTTCCCATTCAAGGAAATGAAATGTTAATATCTAATCATTTAAAATTGTCGTGGTTTCTTAATATTTGATACCAAAGACTGCACAGTACCATTCATTTTCATATTATATGTATACATAGTTGGTGTGTAATCTGTGATTAAAGTATTTGTCTATGACCTTCTCTGCCTGTCATGTAGGTGACAGTTGGTTTTTTGTATGTTTAATTTTGACTGTACTTCATCATGTGCTCACTTTTAAGAACTGTTGTTGACCTAACCTTTGGGTGCTTAGCAGAAGGTGTCTTACTGTTACCTATTTAGTTATTTTACCCCAAGGGAAATTCCTATTTATGTTGAGTGCTGAATGTTATCGTGGAAACAAAGTTGCTTTCGGCTAATTTTACATGTTTCCTTGTTGAAAGTTTTTCTCAAATGTACAGACATGTTATTGATGCTGTGGTGTGCATCTGATATAGAATTCCATTGCTTGACATCATCAAGTAATGCTTAAAGAAGGCTTAATGCAGCTTTGTATTGAAATTGTTATGAATATAAACTTGTTTTGAAAAGTAATTTTGTTTTATTTTTGTAAACCCTGAACAAACATAGAAGATAGGCATGTGTATTTTACAAACAGCTTTATTTATCAATACAAAATTTGTAGCTTTAATGCATACATCTTTACTGTGTGCTGATACATTGCAGTAACACATACGGATCTCGCACTTGCTTTTAAAGCTAAGGTATTACACACAGCCATAAGTTAAAAGTTCACTAGGGTCCTCTACCTATCACCTATTCAGTCCCAAGATATTTCTGGCCTGAAAAGAAATAAAGAGTGATACATAAGTTAAATTTCATTGAAGTATGCATAGAAGGTTCATATGAAATACATACTGAGAATTCATATCTTTAAGTTGAGAAATTAGGTATAAGTACTCTAGTTAAGACTTAATATGCTAGCGGTAATGAACCTCCACCATTCACACAGAAAGGTGCTAATTTTGGAAGGTGAAGAACAAATCCATAGCGAAAGCTTAAGGTATAGATTAGAATGATTATCGTTTATGATAGAATAATCTTAGGATTGCCAAATTCCTGACGATCAAATATCTTAACTCTCCTGCTTCTTTTTTTCAATCAAACCCTTAATAAAAGCAATGAGTGAAATGTTGGTCATTTTTTGTACGTCACATTACATACTTAGGACTAATTAAGTTTTTTGAAGGCACAATAACTTACTGCACAAAAGCAGTGGAAAAGCGAGACATCCTTCCAGAGTGTAATGTGATCAACAATAAACCCCTTACATTATTCATTTACTGAATTTCTAAAATTAACATGTTGATGGATTATAAACCCCCGTAAAAAACTGAAGGATTTGTAAGCACCATCTATGAATTTATTGACATAGTAAAGAACTTAGTTAATTTGAAATAGGATTGAATTGGTTTCAACTATTTCTTGAGATCATCAGTGGTGCAATTTTCACCAACAATAATGACTCGGAAACAGAATAATGAGCAATGATTCAGCAAAAGTTGGGGTAATTGATAAAAATACAGGGAGTAATGGAAAGAAAAATGGAGAAGGAACAACCAGATATGACATTATGCCCAAAGGTGAATTAGGCAATAAGAGTGGAGGGATTGTCACAGATAAGATGGCGGGATGAGGTTGACTGAATGAGCTTATATGACTTACCACAATTTAAATAGGACATGACTTCAAAGTTTTCCATAAAATCCACTTTATTGCCCCATCACAAAAATTTGAAAGTTTAGGACAAATATTTGTTGTACGTCTTTCATCAATAAGATGACTGGCTAACATGAGATTTTTTTACCAAGTTTGACAAAAGAATAAAAATATTTTTATTTTCATCACATAAATTTCTACTAATTTTTCTGATATTTTCATGTAATAGCCGAGTCGTACTATAGATGGTGGAATTAATCAACTTTTCCATATTTTACTAGAATCGTTTTAGCAATAATTACTTGAATCATGGCAACCAAATTGAATCACGAAGGTATGAACCTCAAATTTATGGATTCAACTGGATATGGAATCCATAGATTTTAATGAGATCATAATAATGTCCAAATCACTGCTCCATCTGAAATATTAACACATTCAGCAGGGAGCACATCAATTGACGTGGTACCATCCTAGCCGAGATACTGAGCTCGTCAACTGACATGCTCTGCCGGTCGGGCCGAGAGCCCTTTCTCCGCCTCCATCCATGACTAATATCCACTTCCGAGTCTTCTGATCGTGTGCATGGCCTTCGGCAAGCTTCCCTCTTTCCACCCATGTGCGCCGTTTGTAAATAGCAGTATTTGAACAGAAGTTATGGCGCGTAAACCTCTCCTTAATTTACTTTCTTATTTTATCCGCTGATTCTGACGACTTTCATGAAAATTGGGCCCGCATTGCATGTGTTAACAAATGAAAGTTAAGGAGTGAGAACTAACCGTAATAAACGTAGCCATCGCAGTCTCCTGAGCCATTGCTCCAAAGTCCCCTGACTTCTTGAGGTAGCTCTGCAGCTGAGTAACATCTTCCATCCTTCTATCAAGGAAGCGCCAAGTTGCTTCATAATCTTCAGAAGTGTCTTGAATCAAACTTAATTCAGTGACTTTATACACGCCGGCCAATGCTATCCGCTTTGTGTACCAACTAAACTGAAATTACCAAGAAATATTATTAATTCATTTTCAGGATTAAAGTGAGCCACAATACTTCATGCTTATGGTATTAATTTTTTTCATCAGCATGGAGAAGTCCTTAGCCATCATCAAATATGTTGATGGATACAGCTATGAAATGTATAACAAGTGAACCACAGCTATCCATAAACACTTACAAACTACAAATCTTCAAGCAATGATTAATCACTCAAATAAATCTATCATTCGGTGAAGTCCTCCCACACCAGACCGAAAGTCATGAGCTTGAGTCACGCAATTCACGCAGACGACTTACAAATGTATGCTCATTCTACGGTAGAAGAGCTTCCATACAAAATCCACATGATTAACTCAGAAATTCGCTCAATATGCAGCTGGGCTGAATTAAACTGCCTTCAGTTAAACCCAAACAAAACCCAAGCTATAATTTTTGGTAATAAAAGACTTCTAAACACAATTGCTTATGACAGCCTCCCAAATTTAAGTGTCGCTTCCACCACTGTGCCGGTTACCAAGACTGTAAGATATCTTGGACTCACGCTCACCTGCAATCTATCATGGGATCCGCATGTGCTTGAAGTATGTAATAAAGGGAATAAGGCTCTTTATTTATTGAAACTACAAAAGAAAAATCTCCCTATTTCCACGAGAATTATGCTTGTCACATGTGTTATCTTCCCCATTATTGATTATTGTATACTAGTCTATAATGACTTACCTATTGTACTTGAAATGTGTTTGCAACGGTTAATTAACTCCTGTGTTAGATTTATATTAGATTTACATAGAGATGAACATTTGTCCAAATTCTACACTGATCTGAATTGGTTACCTCTTCACAGCCGAAGGGATTATATCCTGGGATCTGTTCTCCTTATTCCAAAAACAGACTCCTTTATACCTGTACGAATTATTCATCCCCTGCAAAAAAGTTACCGGAATTTCCACCCACCGTGTTTCTGACCTTCAAATTCCCCAAGCCCGCACCAATATATATTTCAAATCTTTTCATCCAACTGCGTCTAGATTCTGGAACTCTCTTCCGCCAAATATAAAGTCGTCACAATCACTTCAGTCGTTTAAAAGAAGGCTGTACTCGTATTTGAAGTCTGGGCTTAATTCAGTCTCCTAAACTCATTAGAGTTATTATCTTAAAGTTGTAATGTTAACAAAAATTTCAACATAAATATGCATATGTATGTGTATATTTATTACTGTTTAAGTTAAAACATACTCTTCTGTGTTATTAGTATTGAATATTTTACATCTTTTGCATAAATATCAACTACTTGTCAAAATGCCTTTGTTAAGATTTAGAACATTTCCTGTATTTTCCATTTTTTTTTGCTCTCATAGGTATTACCTAGAGCATAATAAAAATATTCTATTCTATTCTACTTCGGTGACAGATAGGATAGGGAAAGGCTTATGAAGGATTTCAATGGAAGTGCAAAGGGGTCGATGTGTGGAGGGAGTGAGTTCAACACAGAAGTAATGCGGTAGAAAAACGAACGTTTAGTGAGTGAAAGTCTAGGAATGGGCATGTGGATTAGGGGATGAGAATGGGTAGGGCGGGGTGGAACATTGAAATTGATAAAAGAGAGCAATGCTGGGCAGTCGATGGTGGAATTGAGAATCTGATTTAAAACTTATAAATAAGTTTTAAATCTGCTGTTAGCCTATGGGTAGTGAGATTAGCGATGATAAGGGAGGAGAGAATAGCATTAGTGGACATGTTGCGTAAATGCGGTATTCCATTTTTTACCATATTGGCAAAGAAATTACTGACACAGTCCAGGGATGAGAGGTTGGTTTGTGAAGAGATAGACCAGATGGGACAAGAGTAGGTAAGAATTGGAAGAATGATAGATGAAAAAAAAGTTCGAAGTGCTTGTGGGTCTTTAATTTCAGTGGAACGGAACAGGAGTCCTAAGAGGGACATTGCTTTAGACTTGATGGATTGTATGTGTGGAGAAAAATTTAATTTATCGTCAGTGATAATGCCTATGTCCTTAGATGTCCTTGGTGGCAGCGGGGTAAAGTCCTCGACTGCCAAACCGAAGGTCGCGGGTTCGAGTCCCGCCTGGGTAAGTTACCCTTATCCAGGGCATGGGCGTGTGTGAATGTCCTTCATTGTTAATTGTTAATTCCCCATTGTAAAGGCCGTAAATGTGCTGTTTATGGGGTAATGGAAATAAATAAATGTTGATACACGTTTCAGCGAGTGATTAAAAATACTGTAGTCAAATTGATGAGTGATCTTCTTTAGGGAAATGGACATCACACTACATTTATCTGGGATTAATGTAAGATTCCAGACATTACACCAATTCGATGTCTGACGTAAGGTGTCTTGTAGGTCTTGGCAATCAGATGATTTTTGAATTTCCTTGAACAATTTACAATCGTCAGCATAAAGGAGAGTTTGAGCTTGGGAAGAAGGTAGCAAAGAGGCAAGATCATCAATATACAAGTTAAACAGGTAGGGACCAAGGACACTCCCCTGAGGAACCCCAGATGTCAGAGGAGACCAAGGAGAAGATGAGCCAGAAAGAATAACCCTTTGAGTTCGGTTGTTGAGGAAGCTAGTTAGGAGACTTTTGAAATTACCAGAAATATTAAATCGTTCACTTAATTTGTGGAGGAGGAGGCTATGATTGATCGAGTAAAAAGCTTTGGAAAAATCCAGGAAAATGGTGTCTAACTGTGATTTATTATTAATGGAGTTAATGACGTTATGCTGAAAGACGGATAAGTTGGTCATGCATGAGCGGCCCGGAAGGAAACCATGTTGATTATCACAGAGATGAGGGGAGGTGAAGTAGTATAGTCGATTTAAGATTATTCTTTCACAAACAGAAGAGAGAACTGGAAGTAAGGAGATGGGTCTATAGTTTGAGACAACATTTTTTGGCCCGGATTTATGAATGGGGATAACATTAGCAGTTTTCCATTGTGGTGGAAAAATGCCAAGGGAAAAGCATCGGTTTAAATGCGAAGTTAAAGGAATGGAGAGTGATTCAGCACAATGGCGAACAAATATCGGACTCAGGCCATCAGGGCCTGATGAACGTTGAAGGGGAATATTGCGTAAATATTTAAGAACTTCAAGCGGGTTGGTTCGGATTTCACAGAGGCAATAGGGAAATTGCATACTTTTTATAAACAGTATGCTGATATACTACAGTAAACACTTAGTACCGCAATATACTTTTTTCCGCTTAAAATTCAGTTTATATACTAGAAAATGACTCCCAAAAGTCTCCCGAGTTTCGCGGGCTAAAAAATACCGCCCCCACTAATCTTAGGCCGTGACGTCATAGTTCAGTAGGAGTCCAAGATCCAAGCCCAGTAACTGCAGGTTTGGAAGAGCCACGTTGCGTTTAAAGGAGAACATGGCTGAAATAAAGAAAAATTACCAGTGGTGCATTGTTCCTCTGTGCAATAACACCCCAGAAAAAACTTACGTCTGCATTCCCACGGAGGAAATTAGAAGAAAAGCCTCGATGCATGCCGTCTGTCGGGATGAGCGTTACGGAAAAATAAGAGTATAATAAACGGAATGATAAACCCGTGTGCTATGTGAGTGAAGATAACTTTAACATAAATAATATTTCCATATTTCATCGACTGAATAACTTGAAACTGACATTTTTCGATAATTCGGCCGCCGTAGAATAAAAACTCAACTTCTCAACAAAAATCGAGATAGGTGTTTCTCGATGGTTACGATGTACTCAAATTATTTATGGCACTTGTTCAATTTCAGTTACGGAAGGACATAGAAAATTCCATGATGTTTAAAATCGAGGGAGGAAATATAAAAATATAGAGCAACGTTGATCCTCATGCATTCGAGTGCCAGCCAAGAAGACAGCGTTTTCTTCTACTGTCGGCGTCAAAATGATGTGCCGCTGTACTTTGCAAATTTATATCCTGGCTTCACTGCATGCTATAATAATGAAGTATACGTCATTTTAAAGGAAATTTTATCCTAAATTCTGATTTATTTTATTAAAAAAAATTCAAAAATCTAGACACGGCCAGTGCAATAAATGACTCCGCACACCGAAAAATCAGCCGTTTTGTCAACTTTATGAACTTTGCAACTCAACCTAGGGAAAACTACTACGTATACAGCATTCATCTTCCACATTAATTTACACTCATCAGTGCGGATTAATAAAATGACTTTTGGGTATTTTTAGAACTTATATTTTGTTATAAATTAATGAAAATATTTAAACATTATCTTGTCCCATAGTTTATCCCGAAAGATAAATATCCCCATAAAGGAAGTTGTAGATGGAAAAAAAATGGAATCCAGAGGTGGTCACAAAAAATGAATCGCAGCATTCTTTGATTTTATTCTACGCCGTTGCTTGCTTTTCAGAAAAAGTTGAGTCACAAGAGGAATGTTCCGCGGCCCTTGATTTTGAAACTATGGAGATAGAGGAAAATGTGTGGATCAGCAATTTCCATTTAGTTGGTTGTCAGGATAAACCAAGGATCCATTTAAAGGTTGTAAGGCCATCGTATAAAGATAGGACTGATGTGCACCACAGGGGAAATGGGGTGTTTGAGGGAAAGTCAAACCCAAAGTTGCCCGATGAATGTGCAGTTCTATGTTGCTCTTTCCCCAGTTAAAACCGAATAGAAATTGGATTGGGATGATATTTTCACCACGGGTTCCGGTGATAGTGAGAGTGCAGGTGATCACGGTCATCGTCGAAGGTCATCCCTCTAGGATTTCCGATACGGAATTTTTAAGTGACAACCGATCGCAATGACGATGAGCTCGCCTTTAGAGTAGGTTTCAGATATATCGTGAGAAAAGCTCCCAAAATGTATTAAAGACTGTTTGGAAAATATTCACATTTTAATGCTACTTTAGGAAGGCTTTCATTACAAAAGTAACTTCTTAACACCTGAAGACGTTGTGTTTATTATATTGATCAAAGTGCGATTGACCGATTCTTTCCGCAGAATAGGAAGTGGCTTCAGGGTTTTTGAGTCACAAGAAGGTAGATTGTGTTGGAAGTTCGTCTATATTATCGCTACTAAATTAAAACATTGATAGTCTGGCTTCCTCAGAGCTTCCTGTCGCCCTCCAGGCAAGGCATTTTTAAGTTGAAAGTATCATCGACAGCTTCGAGGTGGAAATAAGTAACCATAAGACTCTCTACCGGACTGCCAAAAGAATACACATTTCACGTGAGTATACGCTTTCGCCAATACTATACGCAAGTCTCACTTTGTTATGAACTGTAAAACATTTCAAATGCACATCAGCTACCTTTCCATTTCTCGGCATCAACTTTCGGCGCCGACGAAGTCTACAGTTTCACCAAAATACCCTGTTATAATGATGGAATCAGTAACAGGAAGCTTGCTAGGATCAGCCTAGGAATAACGATATTCCTTCATCTTTACGCAATCTATCGCTTTCAATGGAGGAGAAATAGATCAAATAATAGCCCTGAAGTCACAATGAACAACTCCGATACGTCTGCACTTCAATAAATGAATCATAACCACGCCGTCGCTTGTATTCAAGTATGCAACCTCTACTATGGCCGTGCCTCCTCGTACTGAACTATGACGTCACTTTTCTACCAGCCAATCATCGGGCGTTTTCGATTCTCACTTGCATTTGAAAATTCTCGTGAACTTTGATGCATTAAATATCGCAAACCACGTCATAAAATAATAAATAAACTTTCACCGAGGTATGCAAACATATATTTTTATATAATTTTGGGGCTATTGATTATATCTGAAATATATGCAAGTTCCCTATCACTGGAAATGGATACAGGGAAGTGATCATGGGTGAGAGGTGGGGAAGAGAGGGGCGTCATGCATTCAGAGAAGAATTTGAGAAACAGGGTCGTCCTGTTTTCATCCTGTTTTCTCCAATGGCATTAGCATTAGCGTAATAAACTATTTCAGGGATTCTAGGTTTACTGCGGCGGCGATTTACAAATGCCCAAAATTTTCTTGGGTTGGTGGTAATGGATGAAGTGACATTCTGGGTGAACTCAGCATAGTCATGTTGAATGAGGACCTTTGAGTAGCGACGCAGGTCTTTGAATGAGCGAAGGGTGTACTCATTTGGGCAGGATTTGTAGAGGTACCATGCACGGTTCTTATTTCCAAGAATACGCAAGATCTCGGGCTTGAACCAGGAAGGAAATTTTCTGGACCTGCATTTCACCTTGGGCACACAGTCCTTAATGACACTTTCAATAACACTGTAGAGGTAGTCGACCGCTTCCTCAGGGGATAAAGACGATAAAATGCCCCAGGGGATGAGGTCGAGGCGGCGGTTGATGTCCTCCCAGCAAACTTTTGACCAGGCAGGAAGGGAAAACAAAGGACCATTGGGAGGTGCACGGGTTGTCCGGGAACGGCAGAAACGGTACTCGGAATCGAGGGATTCGTGGTCAGAAGCAAAGATATTTCGCCCCAGTGTAATTTCTTCTGGAGGAAGAGACGAAATAAGGAAATCCAGTGTTGCCAAATCGCGAGTATGGTGAAGATTATATTGAGAGAGTTGAAGGCCAGCTATGAAATGGTCAAGAAAATAGCGATCGTGGACATTGAGCGGATGGCCACAATTTGGGGAGTCCCAACGGATTGATAGGTTAAAATCTCCCAAAAGAATAACATCACCAAGCTTCACAGCACTAAGAACTGAGTCCAAACAATTTTCTAAGATTATGATGTCACTTGATGGGGGGCGGTAGAAATACTCTATTAAAATTTTCGATTTCCCACGGTTGCGAGAAGAAGGAGAAACTTCACACCACACAATTTCACATCCCGTCTCCAGGTCCTTGCGACGCTTTGAATAAAAGTTAGAGTTTATAGCGAGGAGTACACCACCACCTCTAGAGGATCTATCCCTGCGGTAAATTTTATGAGTGTGAGAGAAAGATTCACATACATATGTGAGCACCTCCTCCCCTTACGATCGCTACGTTCACCAATCAGATTTCGATTGGTATGAGTACGATGGTTGAGTGTGGTAAATGCAACAACCACACTGAGAAGCACACCGCTTCAGCTTTCCCTACTCCCCTGAGAACTCATTGTCTGATCAATACCAGGTGGCCTGTGTGCAGGGCTTGCCTTCCTTCTCTAGTCAACTGTTGGGGTGCGGGTCTTATCAGTATGATTCACAGGGATTTAGTTTTCATATACAATGAAACCTCTTCTTTTCACTCATCTTTGCATTTTTTGTGTTTAACATTTTCACTAATTATGAACAAAATTTATCTTCTAGTCCCAGATAATACATCATATAAAAATTTCCTACATTTACACTTTCCTCGGATTCCTAGGAACTTTTTCATGAGTTCCCTTCAATCGTGTAAATAAAGGTTTCACAATGGGTTTCAAGGGTTTGAAAATCTTAGGTACATCCTCAAAAAAAAAAAAAACTCCCATGATTAATGGGCAAATGGATAACACCAAATATGTTATAATGGAGAGGAAGACTTAAAAAAGAAACATAATTCTTGAGACACTTACATCAACAGAGTTGTCACCAGCATAATAACAGATGTCATCGACTAGAGTGAGGAGGTTGGCAAGGGAAACTGGAACATTTTGTGGCATTGTCATGATGGCAATGGCCTGAGGCCAATGCTTAATGTACGGAATAATCATCCTGAGACGAGTTTCCACGGCATCCCGGGCAAATTTTGGTGGCTTCCTCTTCCTGGAAAAGAAGACAGAACAGAATGTACCCTGGTGAAGTTCGTCAATTGAGTTCATAAATTTCAAATAAGGAATACATAAAGGATACATTAATATTACATGGTCTCAAAAGTCTTGGCTACATGCTTCACATTTTCAATCAGAAAGCCAAACAATTTCATGCACTAACATTTCCATCCCTGCACAGGGTACACAAGTTATTGTAATATGGCAGTATGATTCACTGGTGGATGATGATTGTATAGTATTCCAAGGCAGCAAAATCCACCCAAGAGCAATGCTTTCCTCAGATTCTGATGAAATATTTTAGCACAAACATAAGATGCGATTGTAAATAAAATGTGCCCAGCCAAATAAGTATTCTAATGGCCAATTAATTGCACATGCTAAATAGTAACCACACAGCTTGCACTGAAAATTCTACCCTGGGTACTGAATCAAATTTTTAATTTTAAACATCTGAGTTTTAAGAGCTGTGCAGTCCAAATGAAGAAACCTGTTTCGATCCAACGAAAAGGATTACAGATGCTGTTACTTTCTACATTGGGTCATGTGCTGCAAACATCCTTTACCCAAAAAAAGAGATACCCTTTTTTTGGTCAAATCACCTAGCCTAAATTAAATGTGCTCGATTTTCCCATAATTTAAAATGCAATACCTTGCACTTTTTATTGGAGGAGGAGGCTCAATTAGGTATTTCCTAATTGTTAGGACCATAACTACAGGTACGTATATCATAAAATATTTGAAGAGTGAATCTTATAAAAAAGATTTTGGACTCTTATTACCCTACGTACAAGATATCTGTCAAAGAAGGTTCTTTTTCATTGAGGAACATAACTAAATTTCATTGTTTCAGAACCAAAATTAAAATGGATGACTTTACTTGTGCAACTATACCGAGAGTCGTCAATGCTGAGAATGCTCAACATTGTGTATTTTGACTCGGAAATTACAAAGAAGTATACCTAACTCATTGAAAAACTTTCTTTGTTTCTTTGAATCATAATAAATCCTCCTAGCCACAGTGACCGCATCCAATATTTTTAATTTTAGTGGTTTACATATGATATGTTTTCTGGAAAAAGGAATAGATTGCAAGTTATGAAATGGGAACTAGAAATGGGAATACAAAGTGGTCAAAGTTGCACTCATGCTTTTTGTTGCATTGAAGTTGGTTGCTTGGTTTGGATGACAGAGCTCCTCAATCTCGGGCATCAGGTGCTTTATTATACAGACAGTAGACAACATCCTCATAAGTGGCCATTCAATAATCAATAAAATTACTATATGAAACTTCATGCCCAAAGTACATGCGTACATATCAACAAGGCTGAAGTGAGCAGGGGGTCTAGGACTAAAAATCTCCCAGAAACACTTGAGAGATGCATAGTCTTAAGTGTACCCCCTCCAGCTGAACCTCCCCAAAATATACCTCCTCTACGTGGTGACGTATTTCTCCTTCAACATCAACATTTCAGCTTTGAGTCAAAATGAATAGGAAAAAGTGAATTAGAAACCAAATCCCAGGGGGAGCCCCGAACACCAAAATTGAAGTCGCGGCCCTTGTGTATCGAACCGTGTTCCTCATCGCAAAAAAAAAGTGTTACGGGCAATTTATAGAAAAAAATAGCAATAAATTAAAATATTATACACTCAGAATGATACTCCAGAACCCATACATCAATGGCAGCACTAACAGCAACAATTAGTGCTAAACCTGGTGATATCAATGTGAAAATAAGCATTTGGGTTGGTCAATTTCTAATTCATGGGAAAATTAGCGTTGAAATTTATGGAATGCACAATGACTACACATTTCTGTTACATGCTTATAATCTGTTTTTAGTAAACTGTGAATAATGGAGGAACATATCTTGACATTAACATATGGTAGGAATGACAAATCACAATATTTATTAATAGTCCAGGAAATGAAGCATTTTGGCTTGCAATTTTTTCAAACTGAATCGATTTTCTTGAAATTTTCACAATAAGTAGGGAATATACCAAGAATCAAAATCTATATCATGCCGACGGGCGCTTTTTCCCTGGGGGTGGTTTCCACCCCATCTCGTGGGTGGAAAATGTTAATTATATTTTGACTACAGGAATCGATAGAAAAGTGAATTCTAAGAATAAAATGTTCTTTCCATTTTTTGCATTAAATTAATATTTTTCGAGTTATTTGCGATTGAAAGTAACAGTTTTTTGGCGAAAAAATGAACGATTTTAATCGGTTATAGGCAAATAACTTGAAAAAAGTTAATTTTATGAGGAAATTGTGAATTACAAAACTGTAGCTTGTAAAAAATTAAATAAAAATCATATTTTATATTTCCTTTATGACCAATTTGGACCGAGCTACAACTTGTTGATGGTTATCTATTGTTTGTCATACGCTAAATTTGAAAGATTCAATGCCAAATAGCGGGAAAAATGTAATTTTCGAGGAAATATTGTGTAATCTGTTTAAAAGTGTTTTTAAAAAACTTTCTTATAATGAGAAATAATATTTTTTTATCATGAAATTTGAGCGAGTAAGATTAAAAATAAGATCAGTCCCTACTTTTTTGTACGAAAACATCAGTGAAAACAACTCCTTATTACCACACTAGACAAGATTCATCAATGCCCTTCAGTATTTATCTTTATCTAAGTATTGTTAATTGATTCTAGAAGTTTTTTTAATTTACAGCTCTAAATTTTGAAAAAATTGGAGGAAAAAGTGAAAAGTCATTTTCTACAATTTCGTTAAAAATGCTTTTTTTTCAAAATAACTCCAAAAAAACTGGAGATATGAAAAAAATGCTAGAGTAATAAATTGTAGCTTCTTTATTTTCAAATATTTTGGTGTACTTTAATTTTCTATGCAATAAATATTTGGTGAGATATTGATAATTAAAACCTCTGTTTCCAAGGGAGCTCCACCTTATTTCAACCCTTAAATCCCTCCACTTTCAAAATTAATGACTCGAAAAAAATTTAATTCACATGACCTTGTAGTCAGTAAAAACCCTACAAAATACAATTTAAATGAACTTTCTATCATAAAAAATAAAGGAGCTATGTTTGAAATACCAATCAAATTTATTTTCGAAAAATTCGAAATCCACAATTCAGAGCATAATATTCCTCATAATCAGCATATACTTTGTGTACTCTACGTTAGAAGCTAACGATACACTCAAATTTGCCACAAAATAAACACACATACCCATAAGATGTATATATACATGCACATATGTGAGTATGTGTGCTCTCGCTCACAGTGACCTGTGAGCATGCATGTGGTGGGAAGACTGGAAGCCATACAGTCTCCGTTTGATTGTGTTTCATGTAATGTCTACCTAAATGTACATTTATTTGTTTATGTTACCATGAAGAAGTTTGTTCTGCTTATCCTATTGTTATATCTTTTCTGTGCTGTGATTAAAATCATGAGAGAAAAAAGTGAATACATAATAAAAGGAGCAAGAAAGTGAATGAGAAGATACAATGTGATAAATAATTTTTATTTTTAGGGTAAATATTTTTTTTTTTACATTAACCCCCAATAAGGGTTGATTATTATGGGTTGAAACGCCTTAAAATTATTTTACAAATAAAAAAATAATTATACGAATAATTTAAACTAAATTTTACTCGTATTTAGCTTTAAAAAATAATTTTTTAAGTCTTAGCTTTTAGGGGTAGTTTTCACCTCTAAAAAATAAAAGGCGCCCTTTGGCATAGTATAGATTTTGAAGAAGGGGGTATGATTAGTCTAATCCCAAATATTTATGCAAATCGATTCGGTTTGAAAAAATTTTTAAAGGAGGTATGAATAGTATAATCACAAATTTTTATGCAAATCGATTCATTTTGAAAATTCTTTTTTACATTAACCCCCAATAAGGGTTGATTATTATGGGTTAAAAGGCCTTAAAATTATTTTCCAAACAAAAAAAAATAATTATACAAATAATTTAAACTAAATTTTACTCGTATTTAGCTTTAAAAAATAATTTTTTAAGTTTCAGCTTTTAGGGGTAGTTTTCACCCCTAAAAAATAAAAAGCGCCCTTCGGCATAATATAGATTTTGAAGTAGGGGGTATAATTAGTCTAATCCCAAATTTTGGTGCAAATCGATTCAGTTTGAAAAAATTGCAAGGTTTTTCACTTTTATGAGCTTCATTTCCTGGACTATAAGGCGTTTGAAGTTGATGTGAGTGAGAAAAAGTGAAAGAATAAGAAACTGCTGCATCCATTTCCTCTGATGTCAGAAACGTTTAAGATAAAAATGCACAACTCATTCCCTGTTCTACTAAAACCACTAATATTTTGAGGAAAGCAATTTGGCTGGGCAAGACTTGAATTTCTGCAGCCCAATCTCTGACATGCAAAACCCAGAATTCCAACAAAGACTACCAAAGGCATATTACATTAGAGGGTCAGTCCGAGCCTCCTCAACTTCTTGTTTCAACCTCTCAGCTAAGTCATGGTTGCAGGAAGTATAAAAGAAATTCACCAATTCTACTCCACCTCCAGGAAACAGCCCATGTGCCACACCCGGATAACCAATACTTTCTGCTCCTGTAATATTAATAAAACATTATTGTTGGGGAGCATGATTTTTATTTAACACTAAATTCACACTGATACCATGTATATTGGCTACTTGGATGTCTCCCTTATTTATTTTGAATGTTGACTGTTGCCGCTTGTTGGCTTCATGTTGTACTTAGTCAGTTTGTTTTGCTTTGCTGGTATCTAAGTTTCTCAAAAAATGCCTGTACATAAAAAATACACATTTGAGCAATGGGAAGATCATATATACAATCCATGGATATATACAATCATAGAGACATGAGGCAAAATTGATTGAAATAAATTTTTGGAATGCCATCAACCTGGGTTTTGGTGACAACATTCATGACATCAACTATGAAGGTGAGGTGATAGGCACACTCAATGCTGAGCAACTGAGAATCAACTGAAAGGCACACAATATGATATTTGATGCTCTCAACTAACTTATGAAATCGGTGAATTTCAATTAGGGAAGAGAGCATGAGACAGGCTACATCAAATGTACCAATTAATCTAATCAACGTAATCAGACTCTTCACTAACCTTTTCTTTAAACTCTTACATAACAATCCTCACAAAAGTAGCTTCCACTAAATAATACCACTTAACTGCCTAGACATGGCTTCTTTTTTAAAAGGGGTGGTATCACCTTATTCAGTAAGAATGCTTCGTCTCCTCTCCCAGTCGCATACACAAAGCAGCTGACAGAGATGCCAAGTGGGCTGTTTGCCTCAAGACCCTCTCTGACACCCTATAAATCTATCTCCCTGCGCAGTATGTATTCTTAAGGTTCAGTGTGAGGTGCACGGGGGTATTGCCAATGGCCTCTTGGAAAACCCCATGGCCCAAAATGTCTCAATGTGGCTCCAAAATAAGTTCTAACCGAGGGCATAGTGATGCCAAACCACCCCTGCCACCCCACCAGCCTGAATTTGAATCATTAACTGACCACCCCCAGAGGATGAACTAGCATTTGTAATTCTTCCTCAGGATTGAGCCAGGATTTGTACAAGTCCTTCCAAGAATGGGGAACCCTACACTACAAATGGTGAATAAAAGGTATCTACAACAATTTCAAAATTATAGGAGAAACAGCTGCCCCCCCCACCCCCTGACTCCAGTGACCGAATTCAAAGATGACTGAGAAGAAGCTTATTCTGACCCTTAGACCATACAAGCAAGTAGACCCGCCATGCTCCACCCCTTCCCATGGCTTGCCGTGTGGCCAACATCTCCCCTCCGCTCCCTTCCACTTTTAAGGTGGCGTGATGTCACGCTTGGGAAACGCATCATTGTACTGCATGGCTACGAATGGGGATTCATTGTATCACTGCGGTATTTTGACCATTTTATTCGCAATTTTTCAATTTAAGTATTAATATTTTATGGTTGGAAGGAAATTACTTAGCTTTTCTACACAAAAACACACTTTATTGCCGACTAGTTTCGGTTACACTGTACCATTTTCAAGACTAGTGATACACATAAGAATTTGCCGGTATATATACTCTGTGGTCGGGTGATTGGAGGGGAAGGGGAGAGGTAAGTGACGGGAAGGGTGACGGTAGGAAGAGTAGTAGAGTAGAGGTAAAGTAGGTCCAATCACCCGACCACAGAGTATATATACCGGCAAATTCTTATGTGTATCACTAGTCTTGAAAATGGTACAGTGTAACTGAAACTAGTCGGCAATAAAGTGTGTGTTTTTGTGTAGAAAAGCTAAGTAATTTCCTTCCAACCATAAAATAAGGAATTCTACAAAGTAAAGGCCTCAACAATTCAGTGCATGAAGTACTAATATTTATTGCATTATGTACGAGAAGTATTCTTTCAACCATGGTTGGATTGGTGAACTTACAATAAATGAACAGTGGCATTTTTCGGCATAGGTAGCGACGAAAACATATTGTGGCAGTAAAATGAAGAGAAAGCCCTTTGTACACTTCCGCAGATTTTTTTCTTAACATGACATGTCTCGTTAGCAATCTAACATCATTTGGAACATCCTTATAAAAGTATTAAATCTCACACAAAAATTTGAAATGGGGGGAATTTTAGAGAGGAAAAGGGTCATGGTGTAAAGACTTGGCCGGTCGTCCACGAAGTAACACGGCAACGCCTTCGCATATTGAGTTTTTTAACGGTCACTTATGGGACGCAAATTGAACTGCGTGCTAGTGCTATTAAAAAAGGGATGTCAACAAATCAGCATTCAGATGATTTAGGCAAGTAATAAGTTCTTTCATAAATGCATAATTTTTTTATTTAGCAGACAGCACTCGTGTTATTTATATTTTGTGGTGGTGGAAAAAGGTCTAGCACCAGCCTTGACAGTGACAACTACGACTTATGTACGCTACCGAAAATTCTGGGATTACATTATACCTGCATTAATAATTTAGAAAGAAATAGAGGATTGGATTAAAATACATTTTAAAAATAAATTTACTTTAAAACAATCAATTTTATTTTATTTATTAACTAACTTATTAAATATTTTCATGAAATATTATAGGTATCTATGTACTTACAGAGTTTTCAATTATATTTTTGTAAACAATTCACGACATAATTTAATTTTTTAGATTTTTGTCATAGTGCACAAATAACAAAAGAGGATGCGAATTCAAAGATCATCTAAGAAGTGAATCTCATTTTATTAAAAAAAAATCCAGAAGTGATTACTTTGTCAAATGTGTGAAATGCAACGGATAATTTTCTATTTTGCATGGCACTAGCAATGATATTTTGAAGCACTTGGAGGTGCAAGAACGTAAAAGATATTTAAATACTGCTGCATATGCCTCCAAAATACATTAAGTTTTAGTAAAAACAAGTTATGGAGACCATGAAAAGAAACTAGCATTAGCAGGAGGAGGTCTTTCCATGCTATTTTTCATAATCATTCCTTCAGATCTAAGGCCTGTACATCACAAGTTATCAAAATGGTTTTGCAGCGCACATGATACATAACGCCGCTCAAACAGCTGCTGATTTGTTGCCCACAGATGTGGAAAATATTGTCATTAAAATATATTTCTAATTCTATATTACACTGTGCGTGTAGAAATTCTGAAAGAATTTTGTGAAACTGCGGAAGTCGAATATCAGAAAATACTTGGTTACCGTAAAATGCACTAGTTAGCTATTTTGTCAGCTGTAGAATTTTGAAATTATACCACACTATGAAATCCTACTTTCTGTCACAGGTTTAATGTCCTAGAATTTTAGAGGCGAGTTTTGAAAAAGAATCCTCAAATTTAGCTAGATTTTATGCACAATCAATCACCTCTTTTTCAAAATGCTATTGAAGACGATAAAATTTTTGTGATCAAATTAGCGAATGAAGTTAAAAATTTAAAATTTCTGTATCAAAAGCAGTTAGAGAGTAATTTTCTTCCGTTAATCATCGGTAAGAATATAAGTGAGCTCAAAGAACAGGGTGCAATAAATCGTGCAGATATCATGAATGACGTTAAAAATTTCTACAGTAACTGCATAGATTATTTACAAGAGTGGATGCTTTATCAAAATTATATTGAAAATTCTCATTGGATTACTTAAAACATGAACTTAATTGGAATGATGTTCGAAAATCATTCGATCACTGTACACAAAATTTCCCATATAATAACATTTCCGAAAATGATCTTTTTAATGAGGTATCATTATTAAAAAAATATATTGGTTAGAAAAGGGTAAAATCTTGGGCTTCAGCAGAAATCTTGATGGAGTTCAAATGGTTATAAATATCTCATCATTTTGAAACAAAGCATATTCCATAGAATAATGCACTAAAATTAAGGAATATTCATTGCCCTTATACCACAAGCTAATGCTGCGACTGAAAGCATTTTTTCTGTAAATGAAGTGTGTGCATCAGAAAAATCTCTATCAAGTGTTGAGACTTTGAAAGCAATTCAATGTGTGAAATATAACCAAACAAATTCATGTGAAAAATTTCATGAGCCTTTCCACAAAAGAAATTAAGAAAAAAAAATAGCTCAAATATAAGAAATATGCCAAAGAAAAAAATAATACTAACCTAAAATTTAAATGAATCATATTTGTAAATTATAATTGTGTTGACATTAAAAAAATACGTATTAAAATACTATTTCTGCATTGCATTATTTTCTTACAATAAATAAATATAAAAAATAATAAATTAAAATAAAGACCAGATTATTATTGAAGTACCCCCTCCCCCTCGGTCAAAGGTGTCCCGCTGGATGATTGTTAAAATTTAGTCACCTTAGGTAAATATCTCGTAACGTTTAATGCTCTCGTATTACATGTTTACATACAAGGGCGTACCCAGGATCATAACTGGTGGGGGGGCAAGCCATGATCTAGGGGGGGAGCAAGCCATGGTCTAGGGGGGGGGGGGCAAGCCAAGTTGTGACATTTTGGCATGGAAAAGGTGAATGAAACCAACACTATAAGAAAATTATTACAGGGCTTTATTAGTTTATAAGATTATTTCCTTGAAAAATAGTTTTATTTTAGCTACTTATCTTGTACTAATAAATATCATTTTTCATGGGTTTGAAGAAAATTTATTGAATACTTTCGTTTCAATTCAGTACTGATTTTGCTTAAAGACTTTTGCGATTTTTGCTTCTAGGGGGAGGGGGGGGGGGGCAGCTGCCCCCCAATGCCCCTCGCTGAGTACGCCCATGTTTACATATGACATTCTCAATCAATGTATTTAATACGATCGCTTCTTGCTTTATCTTGATTTATGCAACTTTTTGCACACATTCGAGGCTATAAGATGCTTTAGATCATCGCAAAACTATATTTTTTATGTTTAAAATCATTTTGCGTGCCCAATATCTTCACTTTTCAGTGACTCTGCAGCGGATAAGTGTTAAAATCGTACACGGTATATCGTCTGCATTCCCATCCGTGACGTCATGCTCCCTCATCCCCCTCACTTTCCCTCCTTGTCATGTTGGCCACAGTGTTCCGCCCCAAGAGTGGGTCTAGTTGCTTATATGGTGTAAGTTCTGACCAATCAGAAATTAATTAGGACTTATTTGCCCCATCAAGATGAAATCCCCTTTCATTGATATCCTCTTTTTGTCCAGCAGACCACTACAGAAGCCCTCAAAAATCCCATTGCATTCATTGGCAGCATTTTTCCTCCAGCAGACCACTACCAAAACTCTAACACTTCACTGATTCACAATCACAGAAGAGGTAAGGAGACGGAGGATATAGCAAAGAATCACCCACAGGTATAACTAAGAGCTGTTACTGTCAATTAGGCCACGAAGATGTCTTTCCCAAGCAAAATCTTTGAGTGAAATCAACTCCTGAAGAATCCTCCGTACTGATGAGACGAGTAGCATAACTATTGGGGTAGGGGGAGATGAGGGATAGATCCCCCCAATGCCTCAGAGAAGTAAATAAAAATTATTTAAAACTATTGTCTAGTTTTGACATATAACAACTGCATATGCTCAAACTTTAAGTTCATTTATTAATATCATGGCAGTGAGAAGAGTCACTGAATACAGACTGGTGACTAACCCCCGGACCTGTTGCCGGGGGGGGTCACCCCGCCATCCCCTACCAAAGGATATTCCTAGTAAGACCACTGCCTGAGATGAACATAAATGATGTAGAGTATTATCGATGGTCTCATGGTACAGTAGATTCTGTTTAATGGGTCCACCGGTTACTTGGGGCAGCCGCTTAATTGGGGCAGATCTTGAAGAACATAACCCGATAGAGGAATATCCCAGAGTATTCTCCGCTTAATTGGGACAGCATGCCGCTTTATTGGGCCATGAGTCGGCGATATAGACTCTATACTCGCGACGAAATTAAAATTTTTTGTTTTCTGAATGCTATTTTTATATTTTCCTCCCTTGATTTACTCTTATTTTTCACAAATGTTCCTATTCTTACCCTATCTTGAAAGCTCTTGTTGTTATACTATCCGCAAGACGATAGGACTTTTCTTTAATAGGACTCACTAAAAGACATTCATTCAGCGTCGCCCGAGGCTGTGAAAAATATTTTTAACTAAATTGTTATAATTCTTAAAAATCATAATAAATTAACTAAACTCGCTGATTAATTAATCAAATTAATATTTTAATAAACTCATGTTGCATTATAAACATTCTATAGTCTTCTTTCTATCATTTCAACGTTTGTTTATGCCCATATACAGGATAGTTCGCCTGATTGGGGCAGCCGCTTAATTGGGGCAAAGTGCACAAGTCCCGATATGTCCCAATTAACTGGAATCTACTGTATTAGATTCAATTTTAGGATTATAATCTCACCTGCACTGATTGCAACTTTGGTCCATCCATGAATATTAACATATGGTAATGATGCTTCCATGATTTTCTTTTTCACATCTTTGGTATCAACTTTGCAACTTTGATCTTTATCTTCAGCATTGCTCTTTGAATCACTATTTGAACTTGAACTTAAAGCCCTCCTCAGCCTCTCTTGAGCTTTTCCTGTGCATTGAAAAGTAAGAAATTACTTCAGTACATTGTATACCAAATTAGTACATAACACATCCGCCGTGGTAACTAAATAGTGTGAAGCATATCTTTGTAGAATATTTGATGATGGGGTGAAATATATTTACAGCAACTTATGACTGATGAATATGGTACGCACTTAAAGCTATTCATTCCCTTCAAGGAAAAACATGCTTTTCAAGATGATTTGCTATTCAATTTACCCCATTGACCACTGATGACATCGCTTTTTTAGCTGATGTATGAACATCTATTCGTGGATTAACTTCACAAGGGTAAAAGTTGAATTTAACAAACTTCAATACTAAGGAAACTATTACTGAGATGTAGTTAGAACTACCAGCAGAAAGAGGAACTGAGATTGCAAAATGTGTAGAAGTGACGTTGATAGTTAATTCCATTGGTGCATGACAGAATAATATTTGCTCTTCAACTCTCTTAACAAACCAATTATACTTCTAACTGAACCTGTTACAAGCTGAATTATTAACTTCATGTAGTAGATATCATTTCTGAATACTAAGCTAACAGAACTTAGCTGTATATGATGTAACGTGAATCAGCATTATATTTCTAATTATAAATTGATATAAATGAGAAAATTATAACTAGCCTCATTTATGAAATATTATCCGAAGGCAAAATTGTTTAACTAAATCAGAGATGAATAAATAAACATATGATTTGAAAATTTAAATGAATTTATTACAAACTTGGATAAACAGTTTACAGCCAAATTTGAAACTGTAGTTGCAGTGATCACTTATCATACATGGAGTTTTACATGGATCACTATTTAGCCATACCAAGTTCCAGACATTCATTAAGCCTTCCCATTAAACTTTCAATCAAATCAAAGGTGTTGAGAGCAGACTCGACAACCAAGATCTTTTCATCAACAGGAAGGTTGGGTAAAACCATTCCACCGATTTTTACATCAACATCTGGCTCACCACGGGGACCCTTCTTTCCCAACCTCTTTTCTTCATCCAGATCTTTACGTTTGACCTGATAGTGTGCTCTCGAGTAATCGATACCTTCCCTTAGGGGAACCAAAAATTTCTGCTGTATTTTGGGGACATGATCCCAAAAACCAGATACGTTCATACAGTCTCTAATGGCAAGAAAACGAAGAAGATTAAGTGCAGACAGCACCTGATCTGATGCCTCTAAAACGTCAGTTTCTGCACCATGCTCCAGAGAACAACCTCCTTTTGAAAGCAGGAGGGCTAACAGATTTTGTCCACTGAAATGTGGACTAGACTTCTGAGCACTTTGAGCTCCTTTTCCACTGGGAATCAAAGTGTTAAGTATATTTTTAAGTTGGACAAGGAGGAAACCGGCCAATCCAGAATGACCAGCTGATGACAACATGCTCATCAACACCAAATATTTTCCTTTTTCATCAAACTTCTTTAGGTATAACTCTAGAACTTTAACTCCAACTTCACGACATTCACGAGATGAACTATATACCATGACATTGATAACGGCCTTTCGAAAAGCACTGTGTGCTGGTGAATCTAATACATCACTTGGCACAGAAGAATCTACTTGAATTTCGATGACTGATTTGGCAAGAGTTAATCCTTTAAGCATATGTGCGTTCTCTTTGGGATTAAAGAGAGCTGTGGAGAGGTAAATACCGCATTGAAAAACATATAATTGGTTGTATACACAAGGAATTTTGTCAATACATATTTTCTCCGCGAGCAATATGTAATAAAAAACTGCAAAACAAATATCCGGTATTTCGCTCACGTTAAATGCATCACACTCTCCCAAATCTTCCAGGATTTCCTCAGACTTAGAATCCTTTTCAACACATTCCGATGGAAGTCCCTTTACTCGATCTAAATAGTTCATCATGTCATCCGAAATACGGGAGTAAGAAACCATTAATTGCTCTGTGATAAAACGAGCTTCACTCATTGACTTTCCGTCAAAGCTTAGATCCAGAAATGACAATGGGCCACCAAAGAGACGAAGAAGAAACACTTGAAGAATCACCGACATCTCCTTACATGAGGTTAGACCTTCTGACATCTCATTACTCATTTCATCAATCAAGGGGGCCAGAGACCTGATTATGGAAGAGTACATCAAATTAATACGCGCTGTGGCAGGGTCAAGATCCAGCAATTTGCGTTCTTCTGAACCTTCTAAACCAGAGCATTGTGGTGACTCTAAACTCCCCAAGTGACCTAAGAAGGCATTCAGCAACCACTTCAGGGAATCGCTACGCCTACGAATAAGTCTCATATGGACTGATATCGAAGGCTCCAACAAAGCAATGAACAAAATGTCATTGTCAGCGCTAGAAACATGTTCAATAAAGTCTAAAATAGCCTCCTCTGGATTTGAATTCTGAGAAATCAACAATATTAGTTCACTGCAACACTGAGTAAGTTGTGGCGACCTTTTAGACGCATCTTCATTTAAATGCTTGGAAATTACAGAGATGAGTTCACAAGCATTGCTTTCCACGAGCTCACGATATTTTTCATCTTTCAAAGTTGCCAACGCCTCTTCTGTCCGGAGATTTTCTAGATGGCTGCTAAGAATTGTCGTGAGATCACACACACTATCACTTGTCATGATGGCGCGGCACTTGCTCAAATTACAAGACTACGTACAAAAGATGAATTTATAGCTTTGCAATTCAAGTCAATGATTATTTCACTCAAAATTTCCTGTTATTAAACCTGCAGAACTACGATGGTGTAAGGGTGCGCGCCAAAAACAAAAGAGAAAACTACATGTTACTTCTAAATATTCACATATTTCATGGATTGTCACCGACTTCTGCCACGAAAGTACAATTGACTAAACACTTCAGCAAAACTTACCCTGAAAAACACTTCTACGACTTAATGTAATACATTTAAATAACATGGAGATGGCCATACTTCTACATTTAATACTGTCGGTTGCGATCGGATGAGTCGTTTGTAAATGAGCCGTTCTGGCAAATTGACCTTAATAAAAGATTCGTTCGCGGTCACATTTTCGTTACTGTTCTGTTTATACAGTTCAACTACTCTCCAAGAGATGCCCTTATCCAATAAAAAATTACCTCGCACGGCGGGTAATTTGACAGGTAGTTCCACGAGTCTACGGCAGTTTAAAATTAAAGATGTCAACAAATATTGCAAATCATTTTTATATAAATACAGCATAAAATAAATAAGTTTTTGACGGGAAGAAATCTACCTGGACATGAATTGATAATTATGATTACGAATTTATGATGGCACACAAACACTGAGAAAATATACACGTTTTTACTTTAAATTAATAACTATAAAAAATACTACGAATTAACATCAGTGATTAACATCAGTATTCCTTAATAAAGGCCTAGCTTCAAAATTTCAAATTAATAGACATCTATTTTTCAACGACAATTAAAAGCAGGGATATAAGAAATACTATATGACTCATCAGTCATAGTTTGAATTTTTCGCAATAAATCTCGAAAGGCTGGACTCAATTTAACTGTATCTCCACACGCATATTTAAATTTGATTTAATAGCCTTTCTGTCCATCTTTGTTAAGTTCAGGTAAAATGAGCCCTATATTTAAAAAAATAATTTGGCGCATTGCTTATGATTGTTATCAATCAAGTAAATTAGTATATAATAAGTATTATAAGCAAATTCTAAGTTTTTTCCTTTTCATGTCCTCTAATGAAACAGTAAATTGTAAGTACATGTTTACATATTATCTGATAGCACTGGAATCATCGGTAAAAACCAATGGTAGTTGGAGAAGTAGTGGAATCATAACAGCAATCATTTACTTACATTTATTCTGCGAAGTAACTCTGTAAATATGAAAAATGAACTGTTATGCACAAAGAGGTAAAAATTTGTGAACTCATCGGCAATTTTGATAGATGACTCAGATTTCGACGTAATTTTTTATATCTCAGTGAGTCACAAAAAATGGACATCTTGTAATGTACAATGCTGTGGAGCGGCGTGGGGGATGCACGTCACGAATCACACTCTGTAGGTAAAGAACTGAGAACTAGAAGGCTTCAAAATGTAGATTAAAACTTTTGATGAGTACTTTTTAACCCGGGGTGGTCTGGGCAGGTCGGTTCGTCGGCAATCGCCCAGGGCCCACACAACGCTCGCGTTCATCGTGAGGCGTATATGACAGCAGGGACGCAGCTAGGAATTAAGGCTGGGGGGAGTTAAGGTGCACCTAATACCGGGGTGTGTGGAGGTATGGAATACCCACCTGGATAAGCGGTATGTGCGAGATTAATAAATTGCGGAATTTTAAGATAAATGGTTCAAAGTGGTGAGTTTTACGGCTTTCTGGGTGATATTATATTAATAATTACACTATTCTATTAGTATTATCAATCCAATTCAGTAAAATGGATTAACCATAAAAAATTCTCTGAGCTTTATCCCCAACCCCCCTCGCTTCGCCACAGTATGATAGGTGTAGTAAAAAAAAGACTAATTACTTGAGCCAAAGCTTATTTGCGGTTATAAAATTCTAACTTTTCATCAGTCAATTTATTTACAACATACTCACAATAACTGTAAAAATATTATTAAAAAAATAAAGGTGTCGGAAGATAAAAGAGAGTACGATACTTTTTTGAGCGGGTTGTCCAAGAATAACATTTTACAGTTTTTTTTAGATTTCAGAGCAGTTTCGAGGAACATATATTCACTAAATGGATAATAGAACAATTATACATCAGTAAATTTTGTAAGTTGTAATATTCCCACCTTTTGTAGTATTTTTCCCACGAGATTGCTGTTTTTTCATTAACTTTTATCCAGTTTTTGAAGGCCTGGTTACTCGGTACATTAACATGCATGAGTTAATGTACGTTTGCATGAATGACTATTGTGGATCGGAATGGAACATGTACGAATGCATGAACCAAATTAAAACAGGTTCTATTTTCCGTTCATACGTTCGCACAAGTTAGGTGGTTACACGGTGCATTTTCGTGTTCATTCACGCATTTAGACATTAACTCGTACGTGTTAATGTATCGTGTAACCAGGCCTTAAGAGCCAGAATAGCATCAAAATCCATATCCAGGCAAGGAATTTCCCAAGACTTTCCAGGGGATAACCCCGAATGTCAGGTGATGAGGTCCCCATCACCAGGGCCCCAGGCGAGGGCCCCCAAGCATCTCGCCCACCGCCCCTGACTTCAACAAAAGAATTTTGTTTAGATTTTTACGTAAAAGTGTTTTCAGTACTCTCCTGATGTCTGAGCAAACAAGAAAACAGTTTCATTTTTGTCTATTTAAACGGCCAACAGTCTATAAACGCCCATTAAAACTAAGGGCTCACATTGGAAATGGAATGGAAATAATTAATGGAAAACACGGGTAGAGGCCGTATTCGGCCCAGGTGGGGATTCTCGCCTCAGCCTGTACACTGTTTTCCACCATGGGTTCATCGAGCAGGACTGTACAGTGTACAGTCCTGCTCGATGAACCCATGGTGGAAAACAAACTGCAAGACAACGGACGTTGAATACATACGCGTATACAAAAATGCCGACGAGTAAGGAAGACAGATACATTGGGTTTCTTTTATTCCTTATCATTACGACTTATTATACACTTCACTAATCGAATCCTCCCTGCGTCGTGTAAGATGGTGATATGCATGAACTACCCTCCATCCTAGGCTCAATATTAGGATTGCATGACAATTTTTCGGAGAAATATTTTCTGGTCGCTTTGTTTTCCATTAGAAAAAAATCATATTGAACGAGTAGTATCCATGAACCAAGGACTTATAGACTACCGTGCTATAAGCCACTCTGCAACATCCAGACTCATCACCGTCGTGTCTTTCAAGCCCGTTCCGCACGTTCAGCTGATTTCGATCATAAGTGGAGAATTATTAGGCTTAGAGTGGAAAGGGAAGAATAGACTTCCGTCGGTAGGCCTGAAAACGATGGAAATATAATTAAAGTGCACAAAAGCCTATCATTTTTATAACAACTAAATTCATCGGTGAGATAAAATTACGCCTCATTCACCAAAGATGACTATCACGCATCAGTCTTAACAAAGTTCAGCAATTAAAAGTTAAGTTACAGTCTATTAATAATTATGGTTAATATTAGTGATACCTGAAATGTACTCAACCTGAATATTTCTCTCTTCCCTAATGGCTGTTCTTTCGTCAGGCTACGAAAGAAGGCAAAGGTCTTTGTTGGGGCTTGGTTCCTTCCTAAAGAAGTTTATTCCCCGTTTTTATACGTCGGAGTATAAAGGGAAAGGTTTTGTTATATTGGGCTGTTCTGCGGGAAGTTATCAGTCATAAATTTATTTTTCAGTATGGAGAAAAAAATCATATACGGTAGGTACTTCGTTCGTAATTATTAAATTAAATGTAGAGGACCATAAAAATGAATTGATGCTTAAACCTCACTCATTGAGATCGACACACTTGAATAAGTTTGGGATTATTAGAGTGATATGTGTTTATCTCGATCACCTATAACACGTTAAAATTACTAAGTTTTATTCGATGTAGGAAGCGTCTATATGAGAAATAATACACATGAAATGTCACGAGAAAAAATTCTTCTGGACCGGAAATGGAACCACGAACCTTTGGCTTTCCGGGCCTCTGCGCAGACCACTACGTGCTTTCCCAGGGGCCGTATTCTGTATCTCCAAATACAATGCCCAATGCAATTGTGTGTGCATTATAGATGAGAAATGAAGTTTTAGCGAGGATGTCGTTTTATTTTTGACTACAGGAGAAAAGCGGCTAACATTTTTAAAACTAACAATCTTCGCGTTTATTAATATTAATATCGCGTTTAATGCAATTGCATGGTGGAAGGACCGTATGTAGGCAGCATTCATTTGTCCTGAATAATGACAGGAGCGGCCAGAAGAGATATGAGCCTTCTCAGATTGGTGATGGGTGCAATTGTTAATCCCCTAGACAAATAAAGTATTGCGACCCAAGGGAGGGATATTAAATCCAATCCCTCCTATACCCAGTGATATTGCATGCATTACGCGGCTTGGACTGACTCCATGGTCCCACATTGAATAGTTCGTATTAGAGCTGAGTATTTATAAGATTTTAATGTTATTTGCACCAATTAAATATGTTTTTTCTTAAAAATAAAGTGCTAGATTTTTTTAGCCAAGACAAAACAATTTATCTTTGCATTCTATGAGCTTTCTGTTATTTTCAAAATGCGATGACAAAATATCACGAGATATACACTTCATTAACGATATTTTACTTTTGTAACGCGAGTGGTTACAATACAAATGATAACTACTCAGCTCGCACGCGAATGAGCGCGCATTAAAACACGAAAGCGACGAACGCATTCACGAAAAGCCCGAAAATCGTTTCAAAGCTTACACCATAAGCTTAGAAGCTGATATATGCCGCCGTTTATATGGTCGAAGTTTCAAAGTAAAAAAAAGACTCTCGAAAATATTTAGTTCTTGTCGCCATTCAGAAGAATAGATGTTTCTCTCGTTCATTAAGTCGTTATTGGTATATCGTGAGTAAATTTGTATCCTTTAAAGGAAAAATTGTGAATTATAAGTTAAGAAATCATAACTTACTCCCCAAATATATAATTCAGCCAACAGAAGTAGACAAATTGCAGCAGAAGCTATCCTAAGATCGATTTCGTGAACAGATCATGGAGCTAATGAGTCAGCTCAACTCGAACGGTTCCTGAAGTAGGATTGCCAACACTATTTCAAGCTAAAGTGATGCAATATAGATTTTTTGTTAATGCATTACATAACATATTTATAGGAATGAAATATTATTTACTATTTATGGTTCATTAATATTTACACTCTTATTTAATGGTCAAATGTATAATATATTATGTTCTATGAATACATATCATGTACTATTTTTCCACATTAATTTATATTATGTACATTTTTTATATCTTTTACATTTTTTGTACCAATAATGTGCAATTTTGTATTTTAATTTGTAATTTCTAAAAGGGCTTGTGCCCGTAAAATAAATATTATTATTATTATATTAATGCGATTGAATTAAATGCATTGGATTTAGTATAACAAAATATTGGATTCGCAGAATCAAAAGGAAAATATACTGTGCTTCCTCCATAAGTGAAAATCTTCAATTGTTAATATTTAAAAAAACTTGCATTTCATATCTTTGTTTTTTGTTTGCGTGAATTGATTTCTACAATCCTACGATATAGCTAGCCAATCACTTATATCCTTATACGTCTGAGTTAAGGAGTGATGATACAAAAATTCTGTTTCAATTGTATCAAGTAATCATTCAAATGATTCAACGCTCAAGGCATGACGATCCATTTGTGAACTGCCATTTCATGTTTTCATATTCCCGCTATTCGGCTGCAAGGTGTAATTGGGACACTTGGCAACACTGCGACGGAGCTCACCCGGATACCGGAATGAGTCGAAGGAATGGCTGAGATGTGTCTGCAGTGCTCGTTTCTGTCGTGTAACATGTGGTGTTTTGTGTCCTAGCGTTTTTGGAATGAGTGTGTACAAAGTTTGAAATCCGATAAAGTCGGTAGTGTATATGAAGGAAGTTAAAATTGTGTTATAATGTCCACGAGATCGCAATTGACGAAAGATCTTAACGGTAAGTAGATTGTTTACCTTGTCGAAACTGGAAACAGTTGACTACATTTTCTATCAGTGATTATTGTTTTCGGATTTTGCAGTTCCATATTTTAGTAGATGATATTTTAAGTATAAGGCATACAGTACCTTTCCGTTCGAGGTATTGGCTCAAAACCTCAACGGTCATGTTCAGTGCGAAAGTAGGCGTAGGCCCTCGACAGTGATGTGTGCGAATCTCCCTAGTTCGCCTTTTTCTTCTTGTTTTACCAATTTACAATTCGGTTAAATAAATAAGATGATTGCAGTTGAGTTTTAAAATGAGAATTTTTTCTTTTTTATCTGTCCTTTACCTAATATCTTGGTTTTACCCTTATCTTTTCGCAGAGAGTATAAAGACATTACTTGGTAAACATGTCAAGACATTGCTCAAGATTGTTGTTAAACTGGAAACAAAAGGTGACAAGACTGAAAACCGAGTTTTGGTAAGTTACAGTTTTGCATTTATTAGCGTATGGAAAAGGTTCTCGTTTATTTGTGTATCGGTGATCGTGAATGGAGTTCACTAGTACATTGTGTTGTAACTGTACCGTAGCTGTGATTGCATAATTGTTTAGATATTTAACCCTGTCCCTGAGAAAAATAGGAATTAGTGAAGTGGCGGCGAAGTGAGTGTAGAGTTTCAGTTTATTTCCGCAGAAGTCTTCATTTTAGGACGAGGGAGACGGTTTCATATATTTTGGTTGACCTTGTTTTGGCTATAACTCGTTGGAAAAGTGTGATAATATATTTGTGCTTTCGCAAGAACCGCATTTTTCATTCCTTCGGTTTTGTACCTAGTTTTCAAATTGAAGTACATATATCGATTCGGATCCCATTGGGACGATTATTTGCTACGAGGTGTCCGTTTTCATGAAACATTTCTTGACTGAATCTTGTGTCTTGAGGGAACCGAAATGTACTCAAATATTTTTTTTTTAATGTTTCACGAGGTTTTTGGATGGTGTTTTTCTCTTCGTAAGATCCAATTCCAAGTCTTTCTATTGCTTAGAATTCTCATAGTGTACATCTGTGGATATTTTTTTCGTGGCTAAGACGTGTGTTCGTTCATCGTTTCGTGGAGAATAGTGGTGGGCGTGCGAGGAATTCATTCTTTCGGCCCTCTCTCTTCGCCTCTCCGACGACTTCTCAGATTCTCATTTTTAATGGACTTTCTCCTTTAAAATTTTCACGGAGTGACCTCACACTTAACTCCTTCCCACTCCACATCCCCACCCATATTCTCCTCCACCTTCCCACCTCTTCAACCAGCCATGTCTGCACTCTTTTCCCTCTAAAAAAATCTCCCCTCCTGTTAAAAGAAAATAATGATACTGTCGCGGTGGAGAGAGGAAACAATATCTGCCCACTTCTGCGAGCTACCTTCGCCATACCCATCTTCTACTCTCTCTCTCCCTGCAGGCTGCTCTCTCCTGTCTGTCAGGCAGGGAGATCCTTGGCTTCTTCTGCTTTTATTACCCTTCCCACTTGTCCTATGCACTTGCGCCCTGTCCCCCACGCCCTCGCACCCCGCCCTTGCCTCTCTCTCTCTCCGTCTTCCTTCTCCTCACGTGGCTTGCGAAGCCGTGTGGATCGATCATGAGTAACAACGAGGCTCAAGTACGCTTCCCCGCCTTTCATTTTCAACCCTCCGCTATCCGCTTGCACCTGATACATACACATCGCCCCCCGTGGTGAATCCTCGGTATTTTTTGTACTGCTGCACACACAATGTCCATCTTTTCCCCGTGATTTGTCATTTATCGTCCTTCCCTTCCTGTTCGCAGAGGCGGAAGGAAGGGGGGTTTTTCGGTCGACAGTGAAGTCGCAGGCCAACTGACTCCTGCGAATCATGGCGAAGATCGTTTTTATCGCAAAATGTACAGGAGTGATGGTTTGTTGCACCTTTTCTTGCTGGCGGAATTTGTTATGATGCTGTCGCAGTGTTATCGAGTAGCGAATAAGTCAGTTGCATCCCCAAACAATGCGAGGAAGCTGCGAGTCCACCATTTGTTTCTTCCATCCTTACCTCGTCTCGTTCATTAGCGCGTTCGTATTATATATATTTAATGAAGTGCGCGATCAATTTCCAACTCGATATTGAGTGATGAGTTTATTTGGCCTGGGTTGATTGGTTGCTTGGCAGCCCCCGTTCCCTTTCGCATTTTCACGGAGGCGATAAATTTGCTCCACGGTGAAGAGGTTCGTGAATTCGTGCGCTTTTTTGCAAATCTAAATGTTAATATGCGCTGTTTCGCATGACGTCACGGATGTAGTCGAATTTCGTGAAGGGTTTATAAGGAAGCATTAAAAAATTGTGCCTTGTAGTCAGACCTCTGATGAAGTGTTTTTCTCATTGCATACGCGAAACATTACCTTGAAAGCCACAGGGGGTGCAATGTATTGTAATGGTTAATCAAACTCATGTTGTTTTTGTGTGTTAGCTTCGTTAAGTTCCGGTGTATTATGTGGTCCAGCTAACTAGGTTACCTGGCCATTTCTACTGGGCGAGTGACACTTACTTCAGGTCGTCGATGTGGAACAGTGTATGGATTATGAACATTTTATTTTTCCTCAATTCATAAATTTAAACAACGAAGAACAAAAGGATTTTATTCGCCAGCAGTTTATTATCGAATATACAATAAACTCCATTATTTGTTTCATGTTCATGAGTATGAATTATTGTTTTTGCGATATATTTGCGTCGAAATACGAGTATCAATTGATTTACGAATTTCTTATGCGGTACATTGAAAGCGTTTTTTATTATCCCGCAATTCCCCAAATTTAGTTTCTTTTTTACGGTGAAAATAATGCCCGTAAAGCCTACCCAAAATTTATGAAATAGTAACATAATTGTCTTTTCTTATGAGATTTTGCCGACGAGAGAATTTACCAATGATTTATGAGGATTTTTTAAAAACATTTATTAACGTATTCCATATGCCTTAAATTCGGCAATCGTTTTTCCTAGTGCGGTAGATTTTCAATCAGTTTGTACAAAATTGTTTAATGGACATCGGGATTTTTATCGGTTTGACAAATTTATGACGCGGTATCTTTTCTACCAAAAAACCATGATGTGGTTTTAGATGTAGATATAGGTACTATTTACGGGTCATCCGTTATGAATGAAATGCTGTTGTTTTTTATTGTTCACGTCGAAAATAATGGCTAAGGACTTACCTATTTTGCAGTCTTTATGCTCTAAATGTATGCGTATTTTGGGGATATACTTATATTATTGTACACGAAGTACTAAGTTATGTACTCATTTGAGGTGATTTGTGTATTTTAATCTCCGTATTTTTTTGCCTTTGACGGGTGTCAATTGCTGTTGGTTCACTATGCACTCACGGGCCTATTGAAGCTTTAATGAGCTCTCAAAATATGTCGGAGGGTGGTGCGTTGGTATTTCGGGTCATCCGCGTGCGTAAGCTCCTCTGTGTGATTTGGGAATGAGGACAGCTGACTGCAGTCTTGCGTGGCCGTGAGAGCTTAACGGTTTGGAACCAAAATTTGTATTTTGGCCGGATATCTTTTTCCGGGTTCTCGGATATTTTGTATCGGCTTGCAGTGTCATTTTCATTCAAATGCCTGTAATTATGGATCATCTGTTGCATTCATCTGGCACAGTCTAAAATTTTACAGTAAAAATAACTTGCGTTAAAAAATCAATATGCATTTAAATTTGGCGCATTGTATGCGTCTTAGTCTTATGATTTTCAGTTCACACATTTGTTGATGTCCAATTATTGAACTGTTTATAGCGAGGTATTCCGTTGATTAGGGCTTTTGGCCTAATGAGGAATGACTAATGTTGATACACTTGTAGCGTAGAGAATGTTATAATGTGGTGGCATGGTTTTATTTTCATCGTCATTTTTCATTTTTGCTGTCATGCATTATGTATCATTGTCTGAACGCAGCCATATCTATTTTCTATTAAATGTACTATTAATTTTTACCGCGCATTGACAAGCCGTGCCGTGTTAGTAAATTTTCGGATTTTAAGTTGCGATGTCCAAATAAATAATGTATTGACCATTTTTTATTGAATCTGGTGAATTGCAGCAGCTAATTTTGCGAAATTTTCAAGGAAATGAGTCGATCATAAGAAGCTTCGTAGACATTTAGCCGACTCGGTAGAGCAATCGTACAATAAATATTATTATCGATATTGGATTTTTTAAATATTTTCATGATCGCCGTGAACTTAGCTAATTTTAAACTAATTTAAACTTAATTTAAAAACTAATAACTTGTAATTTGGTTCATGTATATTCTTCTTGCATGTGCCATTTCTCCAAAATTATGTTTGAATTCACACATTTACTCGTGCGTGTAATGTATCGTGAAACCAGGCCTTGAGAATATGTTACATCTATGGAGGAAAATGGTCTTGTCCGATCGGAAATATGATCACATGAGTGTATAAAACTGAGACTATGGTACCCAAAATGGGCTCTGGTTTCGATCCTCTTCCGAGCTGGGCTCTCCTATGCAAATTACTTTTCGACGAGTGAGTGATCTTCGATAGTGTACATAAATATCTCATTCTTTTGGGACGTGCTAGTTGCCACTCCTCTCTTCGTTTCCGGTTTTGGTGCGTATTTTTCTTTCCACGAAATTTTTCCCGCGCGCGCCCACGTGACGCACAATCCTACGTCGTTTTAAACATTTTATTTTTTACGTGGCCACCAACCCTTAGTTTATAAAACTTCACGGATATAATTTTGCTGCCCGTACTCTTTAATGGCTGCATTGTTGGGGTCGTAAGAAAACGTTGGTAAACGTAGGTATGGAAGGGAATGAGCATGCTGAATGATAACATGATCATTCACAGGATCATACGAGCAAAGTAGAACACGTTCTAATTTTCACTGAATGATCATGCGCATGACGGATTATTCGCTAATTGCTCCGTCATATACGGTGAATGATCATGCGCATGATCATGCTGAATGATCATGCGAATGAAATCATTCGCCGTGTATAGTGGCCTTTAGTCTCTGCTTCGGCTGTGGCTCGAACTTCTTCAAAGAAATTGGACTCCATTGAATATTGTTCTCGTATCTTGATTGTCATGTGATCTCAGTTTTCTGTGTTGTGATGTTTCCTGGGTTTCGCAGAAGTGTGACGTCAAATATTTTGCCTCTTGTGTGAGTCTCTTGGATGGTATTTCTTTCTTCTGTTTTTTATGTATCACATGTCATCTCATTTCATCTTTTTACCTCATTCCTCGTTTTTATTTTCTTTTATTATAGGCTATTTAAGTTTGACCCTCAGTAAACGCTTTCTCCACGCCCTCCTGCTCTTCTCTTTACGAATTACCCTCGTGATGAACACCTGTGAAATGAACATGGTGCAAAATATGTTATTATGATTGAAGTTGGTTGGAATATTATGTGGAGAATTGAGTCGCGTCAAATTTGTTATACCCTTAGCAAGCTAGAAAATCTAGAAGATAGAAAACGTATTTGTCATTTTCCGCTGTACATTTTTATCGTGAGATTTTTAACATTAGGTGAAATCAAAATTAGAATTTAGAAATATTAATTTAGAATGGAATAAAAAGGTCAAAATTGTGGGCAGGACTTTTCTGTGGACGTGGGGAATTTAAATGTGGCGACACGTTTCCGTCACCTAATCGTCATGTGTTATTATTGAAGAATCACTTCAAATACCACGCCATATTTTCGTTATTTTGTATTTTGAAGTAGGGGAAAGTCCTTTAAAATATTTTGACCTTTGAGACGAGGGAAGGACGGGTGAGGAGGGAAACCTGGCGTTGGAGATCGCCCGATTTCAGCTAGAGGAGCAAAGGGTGACCGTGGAGTGAACGTTGCTCTTACTAGGTCCAGGATCTGAAAAATCTCTATCTCCTCCGGGGTCTGAACCCACACCCTAGGGAGAGAAAACCTGAAGCCACTACACCCAAACGAATCCTTCACAGATATTAGCACATTCATTGGTTGCGGAATGGCTAATAGCTGTGGAGTATAAGGCGTATTCATTTAATCACCACCTTTTACGTATCGTAGCGTGAGTGTAGTATGTATTTCACAGACTCATAGCCGAAGTATTCTTCTGGTGATTGTTTGGTGAGAGGACTTGGATTTACCGTCTGCGCTCTCTTGTAGTTCTTTGCGTTCAGTGTCATCGCAGACGTTGATCAGGTGTCGTGTTTGTGTCAACGCTCTCGAGGTGGCACTTCTTCTTGTCGTGGGCTCTTAGCCGAATGAGATTTTTCGCTCCAAGTCTTCTCGCCTTCCGTTAACAACCGTCACTGCTTCCCCAGGGTAGTTAATTCCTTATTTCTCTCACCCGCTCGCTCTCGAGTTCATTTCTTCTTCTTGGAGAAAGAGGCTGGTGAAGAAGTCGCAGCGTTGCCAAGGAAACCGGGGAAAGAGTGTGTGGAGAATCGATTGCTAGCACGGTTAAAACTATATGACAACATCTCTTTTTTTTCGTGGAATGCGTTTTTGTTTTCTTTCAAATTCAATCCACAAAAGAATCTTCTTTCTCTATTCTTTGAAATGGTGCAATGACTTATGGAAGAACCGTTACGATATATTGGAGAATAGAATTTGTTTAACGAATAAATATTCTGAAATTTCCATTAGCTTGCGGTAGGATGGTATTTCTATTATTGGGTCATTGAAACGGTTTATTTCGACAAATATATGTTTGATTTTTACTAATACCATGATGTTCAGACCATTCTTCGGAAGGAAGTAATTATGCATGGGGGTTGGATACGTAAGTACCCGAGTTGTCATAGTCTTTGGATGATCTTGTATTTAATTTTAATAGTAAAATTTTTGTGCTTGTCGGCAAATAAGTTTAAGAAAGGGGTTAACTGTTCCTTAAAATTACACTTTGCCTGTGTAAATAGGACATGTGGAAATGGGGTCAAGTAAATTCTGAGAGGTGGACGCCCTGCAGAAAGGGTGCATTGGTATGTGACCCCGCGTCGTTCGCCCTCTTCTCCTAAATTTGGTATGCATTCGCATCTGTTCATTTCATTTAGTCATCCTTTGCAGACGACAGAGAAGTTTTCCTGCGTCCAAGTTAGTTTGCTCAAGTTGCATGAGGTGGTTTACGTCCTCCCTACCGTCGGTTTCAAAGTTTGCTCCGTTATTTTTATCTCTTGGATGTAAGAATGAAAGTCATTTTCTGGATTTCTCTCTTGGGTCGTACGATTATCAGTTAAGAGAAATCTCTTTCTATTCATGGTTTCACGTTGGAAATAGTGTAATTTGTGTATTTATATAAAATTGGTTTATATAGGGAAGTGCACTAATTTTTTTTTATTGCTGAATTTGAAAGTTTAGCCTAAAAAAGAAACATTAGTATAGTCACTTTTATTTTCTGCATCTGGGGTATGCACTTTAAAACGTTTTGAAAGTCGGAAAATTTCATGTTGCGCTGAAACACAGTGCCTCCATCTTGATTGACATGTGACGTCACAAGGCAGTAGTCACCAGTGGAGTATCGCTGAATTCCGTCGCCTTCTTTAGCGCGGCGAGAGTTTCCGGGAATCGGTGGAGTTTGCTTCCTAAAAATGTCGTCTAGTACCGAAAACATGAATTCAAAATAGAATTATAAATGATTTTTGGCGAGTTAGTGTGTTCACACAAGCTTGAAAATTTTCAAGAATCGACCTGATAGCCTACATTGAGGATATTTTTAGTAGCAAGTCAAGTGATGAAATAAAATTATGAGTTGTAAATATGAATAAAACACGTAAAATTTGGGCTAATGGTAGTAATTCTTTGCATTAATTTGTTTTCGTACTGTCGATGAAGCAAGCTTGTGCTTCATATATTAAGCTCGAATGTTAATTCCTAACCAAATCACTTAACTAGTTAAATATTCATCACTTATGCTACTATTATTTAATTAAAATAAAGCTGATATCATTTTATTTTTGGCTATTATTCCATTTTTCAATGCTTGATTAGGTTACTTTAACCTCAGAAAAACAATTCGACATCGCAATGCGCACGTTTTCTGGTTGCAATACCGAATTGCTCGGCATCGAAGACCGCGTAATATTATAGCAAGCCTACCGGTTGCAATTCGCCGTTCATAATAGTAAATAGCAACGGGCCTATGCTATTCTGAGAATTACGTCTTCCGGTGTAGTAAAAACACGAATTGCAACCGTTCGTAATACCAAATAGCATAGGCGTTGCAATACGCTATATAATAGCAACATCGGTTGCAATAATGAAGAATAGCATAATGCTATTCCATCCATAATAGCAGCCATAATGGGGTCAAAGGTCATAGAGTTAAACCTCGGGCCAATATGACAGCAAAAGTGTGGAACCATGGGTTTTAAAGTGTGCCCAAGTCAGTTTTGCAGTTCGCAGATCCATATTGTCGATTTTTTTACCACCGAGGGTCATAATGGGGGTCAAAGGTCATAGAGGTATGTTTTGAAGTAATAGGAAAACTAATGTCCCTAGCCAAAGGTTTAGAAGGGTGACCAAGTGAGTGGTGTAGTACACATATCCACTGTCTTTTCCGACTATCCTCCCTTGCCCTCTTAGTTTCGAGCCGTTGTTGATTATTTATTTCCCTAGACATCCTTTTTCCCGACTTTGTGTCCGCGCACTATTGTCCGCGCAGCGTGTACTGGAAAATTCCAGGTGTGCGTTATAACGAATTTAAAAATTCTAACCTGGAAGACCTAGAAAGTGTAATGGTGCAGGAGCTTCAACAGAAGAAGAGCATGGCAATCGAAACCATATCTGCAATTAGATGGTTAAGTAGCACAATGAAAACTCAATGTTCACATTTCAGTTTATTATCCTATTAATGTTGTCGTTTTATGATATTTCTCTTAAATCGTCAAATTTTTATCACATTGCTTGATACAATCAAAATAAAAGCTGGATTCATCCATTGCTTTTAATTTTTACCTTAAGGTTTTGGACATAGCCAATATCTTTTTAAACGGAGTTTTGTCTTACACTTTGGGCGACAAATCAAAAGAATATTTAGAGAAATAAATAATCAACTGCGGCGTTAAAGTAAGAGAGTACGGGGGGCCTGTTGGAAAAGACTGCGAGGAAATGGAAAAATTTCGGAAGGAAGGAATGGTAAGCGCGTTGCATATTTTCTCTATGACCTTTGACCCCATTATGACTTTCGGAGGTCAGAAAATCAACAATACGGATCTATGAACTGCCTAACCGACTTTGGCACCCTTCAAAACCTATCGTTTGACACGTTGGTTGTCATGATTGCCCGAGGTTTAACCCTATGACCTTTGACCCCCATTGTGACCCTCGGAGGTCTAAAAATCAACACTACGGATCTATGAACTGCCTAACCGACTTTGGCACCCTTCAAAACCCATGGTTTGACACGTTGGTTGTCATGATGGCCCGACGTTTAACTCTATGACCTTTGACCCCCATTGTGACCCTCGGAGGTCAATTAGTGAATAATAAGGGTTTTTGGACTTTACCAATGACTTGGGCACCCTATAAAACCCATGGATCGACACCTTTGTCGGTATACTATTCTTTTTGCCACCTTTATGGCCTTGACGGTGACCTTACTGGGTCAACAGTTGAATTTTCGTGAATAAAAGTATTATTTTCGGGTTTCTCGTGTCCGAAAACCTAAGAATAGTCATCTTGGTCAATGAAATTCAGACTTTTTTCTATCTCGATTTTTTAAACATTGAAACCCCATAAGGCAAATTGAAATTTTTGGTTTGGACCCACATTGTGAGGTCAAAAGGTCAAAATTGTAAAATTTTGCTTACACTCAACAAAACTTAGGGCCTTTTCCCATAAGTACATATGCCAATTTTCATGAACATTGCTCGATGCAAAGTTACTAAAATTACAGGTCAAAAATGACACACGACCCTTGGGACAGTCTGTATTTTCAAAGCCCGGCGAGGAATGAAAACGAGCATAATTTCTATTTAAAAAGTTGCAGAACTGTAATTTTTTGAAGCAACTAATTTGGTTTTTGCGTATTTTCCTACCAGCCATATTAATCTAAGTTTAAATTATATTGCGGAAGTAGCAAGGAAAACAGTGTTTTGAGAGTTACAGGAAGGAAGTGTGGACACGGAATCAACTCGCACACCTTCCCATTTCATCACTTCATCAGGAAATTATGGCGTCTGAATACACGAATTTGTCTTTTTTTAAATCTTATCATCATTATTTTCATAAATCGGCCTTCAATTTAAAATTCGGCTTATAGTGTTCGATAGAGGGTAACTTCAAGAACTCGCTGCGGTAAGCAGTTATGCCCGCGGAAAGGCTAGAATTTGAAATGGCGCTGGAAGTTGGGTCTACAGTGACGTCAAGCCAATGGGAGCCCGAGTCGCGAATGAGGCAACCTTTACTCTAAGAACCTTGCTTAATAGGTACCTCAGTCACATCAGAAAGTGTGTTGAGTCAAAATATAGCATCTTCCGCGTAGACCTACGTAATTTATAAACTGAAAGTAGTTTGGTTAAAGAATTATGGCGCGACTGTTTTTTTACACGACCGGGCAAAAATGCGTACTTTGCCCATGATATGTGCATATATGATAACAAACGATTTTTGTTAAATTTAATCTTTATTTGTTGAAATTAGTACATTTATAGGTGATACAGATATAAAGGTACACGGCAGGTCGCGCGGCGTAATTTGTACTCCACTGGTGACGGGTTCATCTTGCTGATCCAAAAAATTAGCTACAATACCTCGAACTTTGAAAACTCGCAATATAGGCATTGAAAGTACATTGTAAGAATACACGAGACCATTATAGCCCAGAATGTACGTACAATGTCGAAATCCTTGGTTTTCAAAGATTGACGTATTTTATACGCCAGCGCGCCCGGTCCAGGGTTATCAACTTTTATTTCATCCTATTTGTTAGTTGAAATTATATTTCAGAATGGTTCTTTTAGCACTGCTACTGAGGTAAACTGGTAGGTACTGAGTACAAGGTACTGAGGTATGTACTGAGTAAGTAAACTCCCTTTCGAGTAATGTGAATTACAAGTGTTCGAGATATATGGCATTTTATATTCGCTTTGTGCTCTTATTAATTATGCCTGTACGCATATTGTTGCTTGCCGCGAGACTTTAATGGTATGTGCTCTTGCAAGAGTGGTTTTCATTTTTAATGTGGAAGTTGGTCAGTATAAGCAAAGAAAAAATTAACATTTTAGCGAACACCAACCCTTGTAGTCATCGTATCTCTGCGTTTGTAATGACACTGCTAAAATACCTAAACGCCATAATGATGATAAAAAAATTGTCTCATGTCAATGATTGCTGCAATTATAATTAATGATAAACTTGATGCCGTATGATCACAATGAAGACAACAAAAAATAATGCCATGACGCAGTCTTGAACCACGGTCCTTCTGGTGAGACCTACCTTTAGAATCGTGTACGCTACCACTACCCCAACCAACCCATTAAGAAATAATGGACATTTTGAATTTATATATATAACTTGTAAAAAGTAACGCATAAAAATTAATTAATTACAGCCTAACTAACGCCCTAATTGAAAAAGATGCAGCAAGGTACGCGGTCTCCCCTTGTTAGCCTTAACGTCTCGCATTTCTATGGAGCGTTGAACCTGTCCTCCTTATTCAAAAATTCAGTAACCATAAATACATCAAAGTTCGGTATACCATTTATAAATCGTTGGAATTTTCCTTCTCCCAACCAAGATTATCTTTTCTTGAACCCATCCTGGATAGCGAATAATTGCAACAACCAGCCAGCTCGGAAATAAGGCTAACATCCCATGATTCTAGTTGCGAAGGGCGAACGTTCCGGCCGGCGTGAATACATACGCAAAGAATAAGTCTTGCAGCAAACGTCTGAAATAGGTTTATTAGTTTGACTCGGTTCTTACAAAAAAAGTTTTGGCATGATAAACGGCATTGTGTCAAAATATACCCAGCGAAAAATAAATGCCATCATGCATTAATTAAAGATTCAATGTGCTATTCTTACTACTCTTTCCAAACTTGAAGTTGACACGTAAATGAATATTAATATATTATGCAATGATGAAGTCGTTTACTCAAAAGAGAAGCAGCCACATATATATTCTGAAGATATTTTATGACAGCAAAAAACGGATACCCTCAAATTCTGTAATTTTTCTATGCAATAATAGTGGTAGAACTAAACGGTGTAGAAGCTGCCTTCTGCTACTGCCTTGTGACGTCACGGCCAATATTCAACATGGACACCCGTTTTCGCGGCCTTTGAATTTTTCCATATTTCCGACGGTCATCTCGAATAAAGTATTCACTATTAGGATTTAAACTGTGGTTTTATGACATTATGTTATTCTGAACTCTAATTTAAAAAATGTGTTTGGTGCATTTGAAACACTAGTGCACTTCCCTATTGCCATTAAAATGTTCTGGGATCAAGTACATAAACTAACATAGTTGTCTTTCAAAGAAAATGAGTAGCTACTTCAAGATAGTGGTTTCCTCTACTTGTGGAATATGTTTGTATGTATTATAATGCTCTTTCAAGGGGAAACGTCTGACATTATTGAATTTAAGGAGTCACTAAGTACCGTAGATGTTTCTACCGTAAATGAGCCTAGACTTTACCAATGCACTATGGAACATCTGAAGATTGTCTAAATTATACTTGTTCAGGATAAAATACGATTGCGCATTAAATGTTTCTTGTGCTTCAGGAATAGAAATACTGCCCAATAGTGGTGCTATTCATTCTAGGTCACTATTACTCGGTGAGTTACTTATATATACCATGAAGTCTTTCGGAGCTGTTGCTTAAATTTTTCTTATCCTTTCGAGTTTAATGACTTATTCTTGTTTGATGAGCATTGGATAGGTATATTCGTCAAAGGATATCCGTGCTTTGCATTGTGCGCTTGCTTTATTTCGCTGCATGCGGTGGGTGACCTTTGAGTGGGTTTTAAAGTGATCGCTAGTGATGGTACTTCCCAAGCGCCCTGTGGTCTTCCGGTCGATCAATGGGTGAGCACATACCACCTTTAGGATTTCTTTTGTCTCCAATGTTGTCTTAAGGCAAGTCATTGACCTTTTCCTTATTCATAAGAACAACGGCTTCATTTTATCTTCCCCTCCGCTTCTCGCGTTCTTTAATATTTCTGCCTTCCCACATAGACGACACCTATCTTCATCATTATGTGAAATGTAATTGATGTAAAGAGAGAAATAAAAGTCATGAGCTTCATGTGAGAAAGAAAATATTTTTATCTTATGTCATTCGAAAAAAATAAATTCCAGTCCTGGCAGTTTAGTCTTTATGTCGTATGCTATGTCTTTCTTTTTGTATTTTACATTATCAGACGTATCATTCCTAGCGACTCTCGACGGATATTTCGTATTTTGCCTCTTTTTATGGTGTTCAAAACATAAGGTTATCGAGTCTTCAGGAATTGACTTACGTCAACATTTTACGATGCGTAAAATGTAAATATTAAACACCTGAAAATATATGGAGGAAAAATTTTAAATTCGAAAGTCTGAAAAACACTTAAAAAGGTGTACACTACACACTCTGAAAAAATCGAGATGATAACTTAAGTTTTAAAAAAAGTTATGGATTACTTTAAATAGTGCTGGAGCGATATGTTTTAAATCACTTTTTGGCATTCCTCGATGGAACTGGTGGAAATTATATGAAATAGATGATGATTATGCGTCAGCGTTATGGAACTTGTTTCTATCGCCGATTTCATTAAAACAATGCCAATCAACAAAATACCATAAATTTGATTAGGATTCATTTTGTTATAACTCTAAAAATTTCGTGAATTCGGTACAACGTTGGGAGTCTCTAATTCGACCCCATGCCAATGTGGTTAATTTTTCTTTCGTAGAATAATTTTTCATCGTTTTCTTAGCTCTGTCATACCTTTAATTAGTTAAATTTATTTGATTTATCACCATATTTTGGGTATCGTATCATTAATTGGTAATCATGATTTGGGGAACTTTAATTTAGAAGATGAAATTTTCATGTCATTATGCCCTGTGAATTAAGTAATCTTGATTTATCTGTGAGAAATTGTAACTCTGATTTCCGCTCGTCAATGAAGAGAACTATTCTCCATGTGCTGACAGTTGCGCTTTTGACTTTGACCAATGACCAGCGTCACATTTCATCCGCGCTGATGTTTTCTTTAGAGTGACGATAGTGATTTGTCCTCAAACAAATATTCTAGCACGTACCGTGTAGAGTTGTTTCAGGATGAAGCCAGTGGAGCACGAACATATTACTATGCTGAAAGTTTCTGGCAATTTTCCGTAAATACGATTTGAATTAAACATTTTCCAATTTGAGTTAACGACTTGGTTCAAAAGACTTAGTGGTAGTATCTTCAGGTATGAAAATAAACGTTTCTTTCTTATGCATTATCGAGGAAATCCTCGTGTATGTAACCTTGATAGAATATTTTTTATAAACGTGTGTTGGAGGAAGGAAAATGCGAGTGGTATTTCCTATGCGATGTGCATGTGATTGTACTTGGAAGTAATAATATTCTGTTTTAAAATTACCCTCCGGTGTCAGTTTTCGGAGAAAAGATGTTGGACATTGGCTATTCAGTTCGGTTCGAGCATTGCCTATAAAAATACTACGAACTATTTTGAAAATGGTCGTGAAGTAAGCTTCAAGTATTATAATATTGGCTGTAAAATTTAATTTATTTCTAGCATATGCTGTTAAAAGAAGTTTCGTCGCTTCATAGACGAAAACCGTCGATGTTAAGAAATAATTATCAATCGAGTTGAAGTTAATTGGGGTACTCAGAATGTTGGTTATTCAGTCCTTAAATATTTTTGATAGTTCTTTCTCCAGCAGTTTGAGCTAATAGTAGCGCTACTTTCATGTAACAAACGAGATGTCACTTACATCATTCTTTTCCTAATACCGTAAAAAAGGAGAACGTTCACTTGCTTGCTGGAGTTTTTAAAAGTAATGATTCTTATAGAGTAACCTCCATCCTACCGATATTTATGTAGTATTTTTGTAAACATGACATGTATATTCTATCGGTAATAAAAAAATTATATCTGCTTTGAGAAGTACTGCCAACTGAACTTATCAAGATTACGGATTTTGAAATACAATTTCCAGGAATTTTTGTACGGAATGCTCATTTCTGTGGCCGTTCGTGGATGGAGTACCCATACTGTTTGGAAGATAACGTTTTAGCAATTTTCATGGAAATAACTTCTTTTCTCGTTCCGGCCTCCTTAATTTTCCTTTAAGTGTTCCATTGACGGTAGTAAGCCATCATCAGCAGAGATGTTAACGCTCCGCAAGATTCTCTAAGTTCTGCCGGAAACAGACACAAAGGAAACATTTCAGCAATGGGGCCATGATAATTATTTTTTTTATGGCCCCTGGTGGACTTCCCTCCTATGCGTGTGTGTTTGTTCACATTCCGAGGAAGGGAAGTGAAGGTGGGTTGTCGTCAGGTGGATGGGGCGTCAACTATCCTCTCTTGGGGCCAAGGAGGGGTTCTTCACCCCACGGGGGTGGGCAGAATCGAAGTCCTTTCAAATAATTGTGTACTCCGAAGTCGTAATTCCCCCCTTCCATTTCAATTCCCTCTTCTGCTCCATTAAATCCAAGGGAGAAGGGTGCCGCTGCGTCGAAAAGGAGTGCTTCTTCTTTCCCTTTCATTATTGAGGACGCTCTGGTGAATTTACCCCGTTCGAACATTTATAGATATTCGTAGTGTATGAATGAAAATGCGTGTGTATTTCTTGTACGGTGCTCAATGTCAGGCCGGAATTCACCGTTATCTATTCGGCCCGGTACGAGCTCTGTTTTCCCCCAACTCTTTCGAGTGGAAAGTATTCTCTTTTACATTTAGAAAGAAGGTTTGGGGCTTTTTGATTGCGAAAGCTTTTGAGAATCGCGGTGTATCCCGGGTGAGCTTCCCTGGAATCCTTTGTGGACGTAGTTTAGGTCTTCAAACAGCGTTATATTTTTTATTTTTTTGCGATAATAATTTACTTAGTTTGGTATCTTCTCGTTTTTTTATGTTTACTTCAAAACAGATGAAATTATCTCTGAGATTATACTCGATGCCATTCTTCTAGCCGACCATCTATAACTTCGAGCCTCCAATTGTCATTGCTGGTCGGATGTACTGTACTGTGTAGACGGCATTTATTTATATATGGCAGGTACTTATCATAAAGCTAGGCTTACTTGGAAATATCCATGGAAACTGTCGTCATAAAGAAAAATCCACGCGGTGAAGCCCAGGAACATGGAGACATCATTTGGAAATATCCTGTTATCCTTAGCCCACACGCTAGAGAGCCTACAATTTTGCCTCATATTTCTGTAAATTCGAGTCACTGTCCACCTCCCTTGATCTCATAATTGGTCCTGTTCCATTCCAACTAGCGCTTACCATGCATCCTTCCCTTCATCATAGTTTTCAGCATTCCTTTCTCCTTCAGTGCGTACATCGGTGTTTTGTCTCCTCGCAGTTTCATCTCCCATCCTTCCATGTGTGTGGAGCACTTCCCCTTCATCACTGTCCGTCTCATCTCCTCCCTCAATTCCTCTCAACATCTGCATCTCGAACGCTTCGAACAATCCTCCTACCGTGGCGTCCCTGTTTTCACTACGCCACACTCCACTGAATAATCAAGATGTGCATCTAAAGGTTATCCAGAATACGCCGGAAGGTGAAAATGTGCTAGTCTGACCAATGATAAATTCGCGAGAACTCTTCATGAACAAACTTTGGGACATCGAGGTTAACTATTTTTTTGTGGCCATTTCATCCCAATCTGAACACTCTCTTAGTGAAATGTATTGTAGATTAATGAGGAAATCAAAATTAATGACAAAAATCATCGATAGAGATTCTATCAATCGGGGAGCGTGGTAGGTTTGCGGTTAGAGCACTCGGCTGCTGACGAATGGGTCGCAGGTTCTAATCGCGGCTGAAGCATTCGGTCAGCCTCAATTTATAATCTTCGAAGTGCAAGTTGGACCAGGGAAAGGATATGACTCCAGGTCCTGAATGTGTGATCTGAAAAACCTTTGGCGAATTCCGAGATGAGCTCTAATCCCTCCTGACTAAACCAACCTTAGGGCTGAATCACTGAGGGACTGTATTGATCCACAATTTTCAATGAAGGGACACAGATCCTGCTTTCAACTGTTTCTCGTCGTAATCAAAGTGCTAAACACCGACAAAGTAACTGTGTAATTATGTACGACTCACTTTGGAGATGATCGATTCTGGGCTAGTAGGGAGAGGGGGGTGGGAGGAATTAGAAGTAAGACGCAAACTAAAGAACAATTTTAATTAAATTTCCATCTTAAGGAGTAAAAGAAGTAGGTTGGTTTGTTATTTCAGTGCCTCAAAGGGAGCGCATATCCTTGCATGTTTGTGTTATCAGGCCAAATAGTTTTTTTTAAATTTCTGGTTAGTGACCAGTGAGAGAGAACCTGGAATTCCTTCCTCTTCCGTTGGGATTATCTAGAATAGGAAGTTGATGACACGCGTCTTTTGAGCGCAAATGAGAAGTCAAAGCGCTCTTCCTTTCTCTCTTGGTGCATAAGTGGAGAGCTCGTTTCATCGCTGATGTTTGTGCGTGCGCATTAGGCCACGCATTTGTCTCCGTTCACTGCATTCACGCGGTGGGAAATCGTCCTCACTGATTGTGAAACCTCAAAATTACTCTAAGATACACTGGATGGTTTAAAAAGTCAACACATGTAAAATAAGTCATTGGAAGTGAGTGTTCAAATGTTAGTAATTGGCAATTAATGTCATTTTTACCAGGAGCGAAGCTAGGAATTAAGGATAGGGGGGGGGGCTGGGGGTAACTAATACTGGGGGTCTGGGTGGTGTGGAGTGCCTGCCAGGATAAGCAGGAGGTGCGAGGTCCCTCCCCCAGAAAATTGCCAAGATAAATGGTTCAAAATAGTGATTTTTACGGCTTTCAGAGGGATTTTTAAAAATCCTTACTCTGTTCAATTAGTAATATTAATCCAATTAAGTAAGATGGATTAAATTTAACAATTTCTCTGAGCTCTTGGGAGCGGGAGGGGGGGGTGATTATTCCACAAACCCTCCCCCCTTCGCTGCGCCACTGATTTTTACTGGAAGGGAGTGCTATTGAGTATACAAAATTTAGCACGAGTACATTTCTTGAAGCCCCAAAAAAAACTGCAGTGGACGATAAATAGATGAAACAATTGGGTACGGAAATACCTTATAGGAAAGATTGTGATATTATGCATTAATTCCAATATTTGCTGTTACAGTTAGCCTCATCTTATGGATATTTTAACTTTTTGTATATCTCTGTCACTTCCAATAATCTTCCCTTGTAAACATCCCTTTAGTATTTTGTGGAATAGTCAGGGCAAGGTGACCGTGGTCATGTATACCGCTTTATTATGGAAAATTACTTTGTTATTGCTAGCTGAATTTATGGCTTTATTCTTTCTTGTATTTGTGTATGATTTTGGGAATAATTTATCATTTTTTACGTACAGCAAATAAATTTCTTGATTAAAGTTTATTTTATTGGGAGAAGCTCTGTAATGTATATTCCCTCGTTCATACCTCTTCACCTTTAAATCCTTCCTCCAAACACTTGACTAGTAGGCCACCCAACCACGAATGTTTAGTCAGAATTTAAGTAGCCCACTATGATTCCCTTAGGAATAGATGTGAAAAAACTGCAAATCGTCTATTTATTAGATATAAATCCAAACAAGGCATGTGATCCACGAAGTCTCAAGAGAACTCCCATTGTGGAGGTATAGAAGACGATTCAAGGGCTTTAAGGTAATTTTGGTTGTGGAAAGGTTGAGGGGGAATAGATATAAATTCAAGGTTGAATGGATAGTGCCTCTAATATTTTAATCGTATTATTAATTGGAGCAAATGATGTGTGGGATCCGTTGTGGAACAGTCGCACCACCATTTTTCTAAAAGTTTTACTATATCGTGATGGCACTTCTTCTTTTAATCTCATTGTGATTAATTGTTCTCTCTTTACTGTTGAATTACTTCTGTTGTGCTAATTGTACGACCGTCATTGACCAATGGAATTATGCACGTGATGTTGTGTGTAATTGCGGAAAGTCAGCAAGAAATTGCTCGCTTATCAACTGTATTGACGGCGAGTGAATCAAAGGTTATGACTGATAAGATTCGTTTTCTATGTTTTACACGGTGCCTATGTTTTCTAGAGTAAAAATAGTAATCCAACTTAAAATGCCCATTGTCACTAAGTGTATGAATTCGAAGTAATATAAGGCAACAAAATTTCTTTTCACCATAAGATGTCATTGGAATGGAGATTAGGCCTGTTATAATGTGTGAGTATTCCATTTTAAGTCTATCAAGGATAAAAAATACTATTTGTTTTCAAACTTCGTGTTTTTGAAAGCTATTCGTTAGTTAGTATGTCTGCTACAAATATATATATTATTATATATATTTGTTGCAGACATCATATGTATATTATACAAATATATATTATAGGCTATTGCTCGAATTTCGATTTTCAAATAACTATAGTGTTGATCGTCATCATTGTCTTTATTTTGTCTTCATGGAGTTGTTCACATGCTCAAACCTCTCTAAAGTTTTCAAATTGATATTCCATTTTAATAATTAAAGAAATAAATATCCATATGGTGTTTACTATACGTACGATTCACACCTTGGACCTATCAGACGTTTGGACGTGAAATCGGACAAGCAGAAGCGCGCTTTGCACGTTTTTGTACGAATTTTTGCGGAAGGCTAATATTTTAATTTTTTTCTTCAATGAGGGTTTGCCGTGATGAATGATTTCAGTGTTTTCCGTTATGTGATGCGGAGATCAATTGCGTTTCAATGCGAGTGAAAGGAGTTATCTCCCGAAAAACTTGGGCAGATTACTCCGCTACCGTTCTCAGGAATTAAGTGCCCAGCGTCCCCCCCTCCCCAATCTTAGGGGGAGGGCGGAGCCTTTAAATATGAAACTTATGCGTGGTGTAAGTTTGTTTTGGCCACCCTTAATTTATGCGCCCTGGAGAATATGGCTGTACCAGAGGCTCAAAGTTGGTTTCGACTCCTTTTGATTAGGAGCTGTTTCCTAACTATCACCTACATACTACCTCAAAAGCTGCCACGATGGGCGTTTGGCGTGAGTTATTAGAACAGCAGTCCTGTGGGAGATGGCAAAAAAATAATTATGGTGAGAATTGGGGGAGATTTGTTTACCTGATCCCCACCTTGCATTTATCGAAGTCCTTCATTGTAAGGAGGGCGCAAACGAATTCCTATCTGCATCCCTTCTGCAGAATATCTTTCTTATTTCATCGTTTTTGCCGCACCTAGAAATGAATTGAGGTCTTAACGTGATGTTGTCCGTGTCGTTCTGAAAGGTATCTGTAGCTCTAGCTATCTAATTATCCTCTCCCCATGTTTGGATTGATGCTCTATCTTGGTGAGGATCCGTGGTGACTTTGGGGATTGCGTTTCAGCCACGGCGGCACCTCCCGTCGCGACGACGGCACTCGCGTTGCCGCACCCGCGTCCAGTTTTCCGCTTCCTCATTAAGAAAAATGGCGGGCCTCCCTTCTTCCCTCCGCCGCGTGGGACGTGTCGCCGCAAGAGGGTTTTATTTTTTTATTTTTTATGGAACGGAGAGGAAGGATGCAGTCAGGGAAATTTTGGGAGGATCCAGATAGCCATCGAATGACGCATCGCCCCATGGAAGACCGCCCTCGCTGGAAACCCAAACGCTGAAAATGAACTATGATGGCAAACTATCGTGGAAACGTCATCGCCTTTAATATTTGTGCAATGCGAAAAATCTGACTTAAAATCTTTGTATTTTAGCAGGTATTTCATCGTTTTTTGGTCGGTTGACAAGGAGTGTTTTTTTTTACAATTCACTCCGTCCTGCCACCCCTCCCACATTGGATTTCCTTTTATAATTCGTCCTGCTCCCCGACTCTTTGTCTTTGAATCCTATTATTTTCCTCCCCTTCCCTAATTAATATAAAATGTTGATTATTTGTAGCACTTACATGCTGAGAAGACTTCTCCATTATTATTACTAAGCAGGGACATAGCAGGCAAATGCACAGATGTCGATATGAGGATTATTCCCTAAGAAACGAGTAACGTTTTTCATTTAGAATATAATCCGGAATTAAATCCGGCAGAACTTTATTCCAGGGGATATTGGGGCGTATATTGATTGGGGGGGGGGTTCAGGGGTTTCCGGCCCCACCGAAATTAGTGATGTGTTTAACGTTGAAGCTGCCTACCGTCCGCCTCTTAGAGCTATAGTAGTTCTTCTCGTCCACGTCTTAGTTGTATCATACGACCTTCATTATTTAATATTTATTTTAATTGGATTGTCTTCACTGAAAATTACTCACCTTAAACTTACATTGATCTTGTTCATTGATCCCCCCCCCTGAAAGATAAAATCTGTTTTCGCTACCGCTTCATCCACCGACTTAAATATTTTCAGGAAGATCAGCCTTAGTTCTGGGAGGGTCGTTCAAGTGCCACTACTCTTCCGCGAAGACGGGACGAGTTGGATTGCCCGTCCCTTTTCTTTTATTTATGTCGGTATATATTTTTTCCTCGCGGCTGAGCTTAAAGCCACCGAGTGCATCCACCGGGTTGCGGATGGTGGGTCGACCTTTAGATATAGAGGTTAGCTGCTAGATAAGCGAGTTCTCTCGTCGAATAAGCAGTCGTGGACAAAAAGCAGCGGTATTCTGAGGGGGTATTGGGCTACCCTTGGGTAAGGTAGGCCATTTAAAAGATACCAAAACCTGTGAAGATACCGTCAAGGGGGCGACATACCCATAAGGATAATGCGTATAGGTTTTGATACACCAGTGCCATCTATGCCAGTGGTCCAATGCTGCCGCGAAGTTTGAATGCACATCTCGGCGCGTGTTTCAATTTTTTTTACGCGTCACGATAGAGCGTGCTATTCAGGCCTAATAATGATACTGCAATTGCGAGAAACTTAAAAGCAGTGAATGTAGGAAAATCTTCCTGAAGAACTTCCCCAGGTTACTAAAGCAGTAACCATAATACAAGATTAATGTACAAAGTCAACTGGCGATCTGGTGGTTGGTAAGAATAATGATCTCGGAAACTTACTTCAGTGGACATTAGTATTTATTGATACAATAACTGGCAAAAGAAATACAACAATAACAATTTCAATACGACATACTACAGATGAAATCTGAGAAAGTTAACCATTCTACAAGCACATGAGATGCACAAGCAACAAATATCAATGACAACATGAGATGAGCAGCCTTTGCGTAATAGGAGAAAGATTCCATTACTTAAGTAAACACTCCACAGTTATAGACAAAGAGGGTGACCCAATTTTCCTTGAGGTAGATGTATCTTGCAATAGCTCTGGTACAGGGAAAACAATGCTAATCCTGAAACCATAGACCATAACAATACTTCACTAGAAATAAGCATGCAAGTTTGGATATCATTTCATGGAAGATAATTATTTAATTATGAAAGGAGGACATTATTTCGTAGGAAGTTGTTCATGATGAGTACCCATTAAGATATGTAACATATCTTGGCAGAGGAGTCTTAAAATGAAAGGTTCTTATAAGTTAATATCAATCACTTATACGAAATAAAGTATTCCAAAAGTAGAAAACGAGAAAAGTGAAGAATATTTTATACCAATGTAGTAGAAATTAAGTTCTTACTTCAAAATGAAAGAGATTAAAGTTTTAAGAAATGTAAACATCGTAGAACACATAATGAATAATGCTCAATTAATGACAATTAAACAGTTGAAAGGACAGAGTTGAAATAGCAAATTACATACATAACCAACAAAATGATTAGCATTAAACAAACGAAAGCATAGCACTAGCGATAAATGAGTAGTTTGAACACTAGAAAAACTGCAAGTACAATGAAAAACATATTGAAATATAAGGAATACAAGACACCATAAAATTTTGAAAACATGAGAAAAGGTTAGCTAATCACAGGTTGAAATCAAAATGGAATAATGAAGGAAACAGGATTACTCACACTTTCATCACCAAATACATTTCATACCCACGCAATTTAGCAATAACCAAGATCATTGAGACTCGTATCCTTCATCGAGCACATTCCAAAATCGTAAGGGACACTGTAAGCAATAAAAAAAAGTCTGCAGTTAACACTAATGACTATCAATAAGCCTCAATATCACGTTTGTTTACAGCGAGATTCAATATGGCAGCCCCCAGTTCGTTACTGCTCAGAAAAACAGGCTACACCAGCGCCTCTATGTTGGGTAGGCCGTTGGACCACTGGGGCTCCGGAAAAATCAAAACAAAAGAGGTTTTCCATACGATATATCGCAGTTTTGTCGCCCCCTTGATACCGTGACTTGGCGACTGGGGGCCGCCAATAATTATGCCTCTCATCACCCGGGGGAGAGGGCAGCAGCTCTTCTTCACATGTGCGAAGGTGGAGACCATACTGGTCGGTACAGCGACACACATTCCACTACGGGCGTGGTAACATTTACTTTAACGGCTGTAGTACTGCGATGTGGAAGGCAAGGGGAAACCACCGCATTATCATCCCGAGGAGTCACAGCTACTCCACTCAATTTATATAATGACATGATGGAATTCTCTCGGGTAAAATATTCCGGAGGTAAACTAGTCCCCCATTCGGATCTCCGGGCGGGGACTACTCGAGAGGGTACATCGGTCAAACGAGATAGAATGTTACGGATAGGAACATGGAACGTCAGATCACTTCGTACCTGCGGTAAGCTTGAGAACTTGAAGGTGGAGATGCGAAGAATGAACCTCGATGTATTAGGCATCAGCGAAATGAAGTGGCCCCAGGAAGGAGACTTTTGGAGTGGAAGCTACAGAATGATACACACGGGATCGCTAAATGGTAATGCTGGAGTAGGCTTAATGCTCAGAAAGAGCGCCGGGATGCGTGTTAAAAGCTACCTGCAGTTTAATGAAAGGATAGTAATGGTGAAGATAGATACTAAACCCGTAGCTACTGTAGTGGTACAGGTTTACATGCCTACGTCAGATTATGAAGACGAAGAAGTAGAAGATGTCTACCAAGATATAGCGGAAGTTATCAAGCAGGTAAGAGGGGAAGAAAATCTTATTATTTTAGGGGACTGGAACGCTGTCGTCGGCGAAGGTCAAGACGGAATAATAACTGGGAAATATGGGTTGGGTAACCGAAATGAAAGAGGAGAAAGGCTACTTGAATTCTGCACGGAGCACAGGCTAGTGGTTGCCAACACTTTATTCAAAAATCCCCTGCGAAGAAGATACACGTGGAAGATGCCAGGAGACCGTAGAAGATTCCAAATCGACTACATTCTAGTGAAACAAAGATTCAGGAACCAGGTGAAGGACTGCAAAAGCTATCCAGGGGCAGATATCGATAGTGACCATAACCTAATTATGATGAAATGCCACCTTAAATTTGAAAAGTTGAAGAAAGCCGTGAAAAACATATGGCAGGTTGAAAAATTCAGGGAGGTTCAGCATCAACTGGCTTTTAAAGAGGCTGTAGAAAATAATATAGGGGAGGATGCGACCAACAAACCAATGGAAGAGAGTTGGAAAACCATTAGAAGTGGTCTGCAGGCGGCAGCTGAGGAAGTTCGTGGTAAAAGAAGAGTCGTTATGAAAAAACCATGGATCACACAGGAAGTATTAGATCTCATTGAAGAAAGAAGAAAATACAAGGCTGCGAAAACAGAGGAAGGACAGAATCGTTACAAGAGGATAAGGAACGAAATATGTCGTAAAGCGCGGAAGGCTAGAGAAACGTGGATGAAAAGCATTTGCGAAGACGTGCAAAACAATCTTAAACATGGAAAAGTAGAGGCCGCTTATAGGATAGTGAGGAACCACTTTAAGGAAAGGGGAGTAAGATGTAATACCCTTAGGGACAAAAACGGAGAACTATTGATTGAAAACGAAGAAAAAGGGAAGAGATGGAAGGAATATCTGGAAGATTTGTACAAAGGAAGTCGCCTCAGAACGAATGCTATCGAATACGAGAGGGAAGTGGATGCCGATGACATGGGAGCCCCAATTTTAAGATCGGAATTTGATGCGGCTGTAAGAGACCTCAGGATAAATAAAGCGTCTGGCATTGATGACATTCCTGCAGAACTAATCAAAAATTCAGGAGAGAAGACGTTGAACCATCTATACAAAATTATTAGTGAAATGTATACGACAGGTGAGATACCAAAGGATTTCGAGAGGAACATTATAATCCTTATTCCTAAGAAGAAACGAGCGGAGAAGTGCGAAGATTTTAGGACCATAAGCCTTACTACACATGCATCAAAGATACTGACAAGGATCATCTATAGAAGAATAGAACGAAAAGCAGAAGAGTACTTGGATGAGGACCAATTTGGATTCAGAAAAAACAAAGGCACAAGGGAAGCAATATTGGCCCTAAGACTGCTCATAGAAAAGAGAATGGAAAAGAACAAGCCAACATTCGTTGCGTTTGTGGACTTAGAGAAAGCATTTGATAACGTGGATTGGAGCACAATGCTTGGAATCCTAAAGGAAATTGGGGTTCTTTATAATGACAGAATAATCATCCACAGTTTATACAAAAACCAAGTAGCCGTGATAAAATCAGGGCCCAGCTGTGAAGAAGCAAGAATTAAGAAAGGAGTGCGACAAGGCTGTACATTGTCACCCGTAATTTTCAACGTTTACATTGAAAAAGCCATTAAGGAAATCAAAGAAAAGGCATTGGGAGTGAATATCCATGGAGAAAAAATAAGCATGCTAAGATTTGCCGATGACATAGCCGTTATAGCAGAAACAGAGAAGGATTTGAAAAATATTCTGGTTAATATGGTTAGGGTAATGAGTAGATATCAACTGAAAATAAGCACGAAGAAAACCAAGATCGTAGTATGCAGCAGAAGAGAAGAAGTCAAGACCAACATTAAAATAGGGAGGCAAAAACTGATAGAAGTGGATGAATTCTGTTATTTGGGAAGCAAGATAACTAGTGACGGGAGAAGCAAGAAAGAAATTATCAGCAGAATAGCCCAGGCGAAGAGAGCATTCCACCAAAAGAGAGACCTGCTTACAGCGGGAAACTTAAATATGGATGTAAAGAAACGATTTATAAGAACCTACATCTGGAGTATGCTCCTATACGGAAGTGAGGCATGGACAATGACCGCAGCGGAGAAAGCTAGGATAGAGGCCTTTGAAATGTGGTGCTACAGAAGAATGATGAAAATCAAATAGATCGACCGAGTTAGTAACGAGGAAGTCCTAAGAAGGGTAGGAGAGAAGAGAAGCCTCATGAAAACCTTAATAAGAAGACGGAACAACCTTATAGGCCACATCTTGAGACATGATGGCCTGATGAAGACAATCGTCGAAGGACAGGTGGAAGGCAAGAATGGAAAAGGAAGACCTCGAACAAAATATATGGAACAAGTAAAGAGAGATGTGAAAGAGAAGAAATACCTAGGAGTGAAAAGATTAGCTGAAAGGAGAACTGAGTCGAGAGCTGCGTCAAACCAATCCTAGGATTGGTGACCAGTGATGATGATGATGATATATTTTTTCGGCGAATCTTTTCGCGGGTGGTTTTTCCGCCCCGCCCATCCCATCCCCTCCCCTGAAGGTAAAAAATGAACAAAAACTAGGAAATTTTCGGAACTGGGACTCTGTTATTCGTTTCGATTCACGTTTAATTCGAGGATAATCAAGTTGAAATGAAAATCCCGCCTTTACAGAGCAGTGTTATGAGGCTTCCACAAATGTTATCTCCGTATTATTACTTATTATTCATTTGGATGCGGTCTTTCTATTTTAATTTCGCTTCTGGGATTCACCCCAAGTATCTTACTTTGGACGCCAAAGCGACGCCAAACTTTAGACCATTTGGGAGGATTTTGTTCCTTCCCGCCCTTCCCTTTTTTACGGTGCAGCCTTTTCCTGTGTGCGCAGCCGTTTCTCGTCGATCGGTCGCATTGGAGCGCGAATTGCAGCAAGGCCAAAGGAAGAGAAGTGGCGCGAGGGGTTCTTTGGCTCGCATCCGAATGTTTGCTCAGCAGATTAATGGACGCAATCGGGAGAACTCCCGAGCCGGTCGCTGTTTCCACAGCGGCGGTTATGCCGGGGCAAAGTCAACGGAGACCAACCACCACTTGTCTCAGTAGCAAGGACATTATCTTAACCATCTTAAAAAGTCGTGTTCTGTCTCATTATTGATCACTAACGGGGGGGGGGGCACCTTTCATACTTTCCGTGCGTTTGGTGCAATTTCGGTGTCGAAGCTGATATAAATGCCCCCCTCGCCCCTTGGTCCGAAGTAATACAAACGTAAAGACTAGTGGAAAAGTATTTTGGTAGGTTTTCCGCCCTTCCGTGTTCCTGGGAATTGGGTCGTCTGTTTGAAGCAGCCCTTGGGAACTCCGATGCCCAGACGGAACTTCATGAAAGACGTTACTCATTTGGAGTAATCCGATTACGGCCTCAAAAATTCCTTTTACAGTCTTATCCTTAATGTCTCACTAGTGCTTCCGTTCAAATTCTACAATGAATAGCCTTGTTTGCGTCCTCAAGTAAGATGCTTGGGAAGAATACCGCACATTAACGGTAGAAGTTGGTGCGACAGAGCTGATTTTGTGCAAAATCATATGAACTGCAAATTGTTTCATTTACGAATGCTAATACGATTTTATTCTATATAGCTGAAATTTGCAGAAAACATCTTATCATTGTTCAGTTAATTTAGCAAAGCCACCATATTGGGCTGGTAAATAGGAATCTTTTGCTAAACATGATTAAACGCTTGAAAACGGTTTCAACGTTTTCAAAAGTAACTTTTCTACTGATTTATTATCTTTCTCGTGAAATCGCACGCAGTATTTATGATAATGTTAAAATTAATTTGTTTCTTTAACAATCTTATTAATCACCTTATACTTTTACTTGATTTAAGAATATTGAACATTTTGACAATTTTTTTTGTTACAAGACACTTGCGTCCTAACAGCAATGAAAGATTTTCCATTGATTATTCCGATACTACCATAAGAGCCTGTTAAAATGCGGATTTTCAAATACTATGTCATAAAAATTTAGTGCGGAAAGCTTAGGTTATGTGGCCGTCAGTAAATGAAGTACAGTTGAAAGAACGTTTCACGAACAAATCTTCATGAAAATAACTTGTAATAAGTTTCTTTAGCCAACTTCCGTAGTACATACATACTGAAATATACGTGATGAATTCTATCGGAGCACTTATCATTGACAGAATTTCAGAATTGATTTATTTGAGGTCTCCGTTTCTCTACATCATACCCTGTATTTAAATGGCTCTCTCTTGCCATAAACCCTACCTAAAGCAGTAATATTCATCACCGATTTCAAAAAATTAAAAGAACTTCTACTTAAGTTTCCGACTGGTGCTCGGGACTGGCATTAGCTACTAATTGCGAATAAGCGCGCTACGAGAGAATGAACTAAAGCTAAGCTATTCGCGGTAAAAAAGATAAAATCATTGTATTGCGTACGGACATTTTCGATGCTCAATTCATTTCTGGTAAGCGACTGGTAAAGAAGATTTTTTCCTCTGGATAGGTGGGCCTATCCCGTTGCACAAACCACGATTGCTTCGATATCTGGTGAAATAGAGCGCACGAAACCGATCACGGATTTTAGGATTTTTATTACTCCAAGCCTCGATCGTGTTTCTCGCTGTGAAGTGGATGATATCCGTCTTTTCTGATGGATGAACGGTAGTTCTGTGTGTAATCCACGGCTTTAAAGACCATCCTCTTATGGCGTCATAGGACGTCCGGTTTTACCGCAGTTTATCTCTCCAGGACTCACTCCTCATATCGTTTTCCGTGTGTGTCATCCCATTCTAGACGTGGTCTCATATCCTTCTCGATGATGTCCTTCCTTGGTGAGTTTGTGTGTGGTTTTTGTACGGCTGTTGCTGGGATATGTGTCAAATTATTAGTTTAAATTGATGATTGCGTTGTGACGACAGTATTTGTTACTTCGCCGTGGAAATGATATCTTTCCGCCTTACTTCTCTTTATCTATTCCCTGTTTTGCGGAGCTGTTTTTATTCGAAGTCCGTCATTAGGCAGCAGGGTTGTAGTTAGTGTTCCCGAAATTTCAACGCTTAGGATGGGAGGATTCTTTGATGATGCATATATTTGTGTGAAGTATTTTCAGATGTTTACAATTTGTGATATCATGGGATAAAAGAAAAAATACCCATCACCGACTTCATTTCATCCATATTCAACGCAATTTTAACTCTTAGCCTTGCGTAGAATGACATGAATTGCTTCGTAAGTCCATTGAATCGTAAAGATTTCCATATTGGTGATGAATGATGCGTATAATGTGAGCATAAAATCCTTGAAAAATCAACATAGCTTATGGACCGAAGTTATCGAAAAAATATTCTTCAAGTAACCCTTAAGTGGGCGTCACGGAACGTAATGGAGAACAAAAATAATGAGTATAATCGTAATGTGTATTCAGTATAAACGAAAATAGCAAATATAATTATCTGTCATCATGTGTAACGTATGCCGAGTATTTTATGTTCGTCGTTTATATTATTTCTCATGAAGACTAGCATTAACCATTCCAACCACCTTAAGGCGAAAGTTGGAGAAGTTTTAGGCTAAGCTTCGGACCGCGGACCGAAGCTATGAGGACATTCGCGCTTATGAGGACATTCGCGCTAGCGCGCTATGAGGACATTCAGTGCTTACTTCCCCCCTAATTTCAGCAAACTTGTCAATGGAATGTTTCAACGATTGAGAGATTAAAGATTGTGTTCCTTGTAAAAAAGATTGTGTTCCGTGTAAACCGAATTAAGTAAGAAGTTAAGAAGTAAGGGGAATTTTGGCGAACGTCGCATTTCGTAGCAGTTCTGTTTTTCCTTGTATTCATAAATACTTTGTTATTAATATAAAATCTGTGATTGTATGTATTCTGCGAAAAATTCATAAGTGACACTCGGGAGCCTCACCGTAATGTTCCCTGATGTATAACTTTGCAATTTTCTACCGTTTGACTTATTAGGCCAAGAGGAGGAAGGTCACTTTGATTATAGGCATGCGATTAATCGCTTAAACTTCTATCGTAAGGGTGGCAGTCTGACGTTGTATGTTTTGTAAATTGTCTGAGTTGGACTTTGCCCTATTTCCATTGATTATCCGACCTAAAACAAATCCTATTATCACATAGAATCAAGGTGTTCAATTGTACCCTAAGATTCCATGATAAATAAGAAGGAGATATCGAGACGAGGCCCTTGTGCTGCCATCCCAGGGAGTGTTACGGAGCGATCGAGGCACCACTTGACTTGAGCTCTTTTTTTCTTCTCGTTCTTGCTCCACCGCGTTATAAGTTTTTCGTAGTTTTATACTTGTGTGTGACAAGGTACAAAATTTCGCACTCCGGACTTGCTGCATTCCTGAGGATGTCCTCCCCCAATCTCCGTGTGGCCCACCGCAATGTTCCCAGTATAGGTGTTCAGGCGGTGTCAGTGACCTACCCGGTCGCATTCCTCCGGTCATGTGTCCCATTCACTCGGGTAGGAGATCACCTTGAAGCTGGGCCGAGATCGCATGTGCTTGTCTCATTTTATCCTTTATCCCCCCATCGAGTACTCGAAACTCGTTATTTCAACTCAATTCATGGGATTCTAGCGATTTTTGTGCCGCATACTTCTGTTAGATTATGAAAGCAAGGATTTATCGGACGAAAAAAAAAACTTGCGCGATGATCTTGAAAAATGTAGTGAATATTGTTCGGTGTTCGAAGTTTATCATTGACTCAGATGTAATTTTTTTATATCTTATAAAGTTATGATGTGAAAGTAAAGTTATTAACTTGTAGCGTGTGTGTTTGATTTCAGAGTGGAATTTTACTTTTATAAAGTACGTATTTGGACACGCCACTAAACTAGATCCAAAAATAATCCCGTATTAGCTTTATTGATATAAATAGCACGTCGAGATAACCGTGGAGAAATTAACTGCGGTGTTTTAAAAATTATTAAATTTATTAATGACATAGTTTACTTTATCAGTCTGTTTTACGTCTAAGCTCAAGTGTAAAAATGAGGAATTCCTGAATTGATTTGTTCCCAGCAGTCTTCCTTTCTCCAAGTTTTCCCCGATTTTCGCTCTGTCAGATTCTTTCTTTCATTCCTCCTGGCTGTGGTGAATCACGGTGGATGTGGTGCCAAGTGATTCATTGCCTTCCTTGACCTATGCCGCAAGCATGTCTCGCAGCTGGAGAAACTCGGTTTGAAAATATATCTGGCGTGGCATCTCATGGAATTTGTCGCATTATGTTCTAGATATAAAATGCAGTTAGAGTATCGCTGTCTTCTCGTGGAATATAAATGGCTTAGGGTGTGATTAAATATGCATCAGTGGGCTTGATCCCTACCGAGGCCCCGCGGAAAGTGATGAAACCCCACACTCCCCCCCTTCCACACAACGACCTGAATCCTACACTGGACACATCCGTGTCATCATCAGGGAAAAAGGAGTTTACAGCTGTAATGCGCGTGTTTTAAGAAATGAAAGGAATTGGAGGGTGGCGATTCAGGTGAGGAGAGGGCCGTGGAGGAGGGACGGAATAAACACGATGAAAAGAAAACAGAGTTACGGTCGCATCTGTTAAAATTCAACTTCATCGTGATACTCAAGAATGTGTGCACGTTCCGGCTTCGTTCAGCTTGTGACCCACATAAAGTTTGCGCTTGTCCTTCAGAGAGATTTGGAAAAGATAGCCGTTTTTATTCGCGTAAATGTGTCCTGGCTGTGTCGCAGTATTATTGCGGTGGTCGGGCGTATTGAGCTGCTCGCGAGACGGATAATAAGATTGAATAACTTCATTCCGCGGACGAAGCCGTCCCGGGTGCGTGTAATCGCTTTATAGAGTTGGGTCGTGGAATCAGAGCAATGTGTCATGTGTCGGACAGACTCTTTGGGATCCCCTCACAGGTGAAGGGAATAGCGGTGTGCATTGACCGCGCGTGGTTGACGAATGACGTGAATAGGAAGCTGGTGGCTTAGCTGAGAAGAGACTTGGTCGTCATCATATGATGTCAAGGCACAGTTCTCCATTCCGTTACCCTTTTTTATTTAGGTACCCACCTATTCTGCCAGTTCAGGTGGGGTTGCATTTGCGAATCACTTCGGTTTTCATCCCACTCAGTCCCACTCTCATTTTGGGCTTCCCTTTTCAGTTCACATCGAGGCCTATCATTCTATCTTTAAATCCAATTATCTTCCTCCTCCATCCTCATTATCCTAGCATTATTCCCGTTGCCACTGTTTCCACCTCCCCCCCTTTACCTTCTCCTTCAAATCCACATCGCGAGCCCTCAATCCTTATTTAAATCCTGAATTTCACCTTAACATGCAAACATTGTGGACTTTGTGCATTAAATCTCCTGTAGGTTGCTTGATTCGCCTGGCGCTATTTCGTAATCGGCGTTTGATTAGCTCTCCCGGGCTTTCATATTAAAATGAGATCTGATAATCATTCCAATATCTCTTTTGCTGTTTATTGGTGGTAATATTCAATTGCTTGCGAGCGCCGTAAATTTATTTTCATACATCTACCTTTTTTTTAATCATAAAATGGGTTCGTATGTTGACGCGTTTGTTTTTAACGGCTTACTCTAACGGCGAACGACAGGAAAAGGAGCAGTTTTTTCCATTCACTTATTGACAATTTCTGTTGATTCAATCTTCGAGTATCGCAGAGTATTTAATTTCTTCTTTTACAATAGAGAGTGTAGGAAGTTGACGTTGCATGTAGCCCCATTCCAATCGCCATGTAGAGCATTGCTTTGCTTGCGAGCAAAATATTTGGATACCAAATCGCATCTTGTACGGCATTTCATGTTTTCAAAATAATTCCTTTTTTCTAATTATTTCTGGAATATAAAGACTTTTTCGTTGAAATTCAATTTCTCTGTCCACCTGCCGAATTCATGATGTCCTTTCTTGCCAATCAAATCACGAGACCTCATTTCTTCGCCCAGTTCTCACTCCTTCGATGCGTTGCGATCACTTCAAATATATTTTATGCAGCTATTACCTACCAGTGTCATCATCGTGCAATGAGTGTCGCTTTCTTACTCAGCCAAAAATTTCCTCTAGAGCCCTGACGAGAATTGCCTCAAGATTTCACAGGAATCTCTGTGAATATATATGTAATTATTTTAGAGGGTTTACAGAAGTCTTTATTTTGTCTACAAAGTATTTTTAACTTATAATTATATTAATGCCTATTTGTTATTTCTAACGTTTGGAGGAATCGTTTTGTTTTACGCACTTCCTTCACGAAAAAAATTACGGAATAGTTTGGCTGGGTAATATCAATTTTTTTACTGATAAATTACTGATAGCGTTGCGTTACTTCCTAACTTATCTATGTTTACAACGCTGGCACATTGAATGCGTCGCAAAACTTCCAAATCAGAGCAGGAAAGAGTTTGACTAGGGCTGACTCAGTCCTCGGAGAATTACTGGGCGATAAGTTCTTTAGTGTGCACTTCCAAAAGTGACGAGCGCTTAACACACATCCGTGTGATTGCTTTGAGTCACTTCATCGCCTAGGATTTCCTCTTGAAGTTGCCTCGTCACAACCGCTCCAAGATCCTCTTTCAGAGGTCCGTCTATTGGCCAGTGCGATGTCTGATATCCTCGATTAATGCCATCCTTTTGTTTTCATGGAAAAGAGGGATGACAATTTTCAACAAGTTAATTTTATTACGTATGACGCGTTTCCACCGTCTGGTCGTCTGACGTAAGAATAGTTTTTGGACTCTCGTTATCAGGATACGGTGACTACCCAATCCTTCCTTTCTCTCGTCCTGTTTACGGAGGATATTTAGACATGCTGTCTTAATTGTGCAAGTTTGACGTAACTTGGCCTCGGCTATTATCCGGCCCATTGAAATCCTTTTACTTGCACTTAAATTAAAGTGGCAAGGGCTGTAATTTATTTTGTCGTTTCCATTTTTTTAATGTCCCAATTTTACTCCATGAATTAAAATCAACTGCCAATGAATGTATTTATATTGAACATTGCTCAATTGGAGTTGTTACTTCACGTGAAAGTGCTTCATGAAATTTGTGTGAATTCAGGAACTCTCTCATCAAAACCTCAATCACTGGAGTATTTGTAAGCTATTGATAGGAAAGTGTTGTCGTAAGTATGGAGGAATGGTGTATGTAATCATCCATCGCGCCATCAAAATTTGATATCGAATTTGAATTAAAACTGCGGATGGTATATATCCTCACAAGGGTCCTAGTATGTGTTTAACGCTACGTTTTTTGAGTTACGACCACATGCGAGCTGGCCTTGGCACTTTCTCCCCCCTTCACCGCAGTCTGCGCTGCAAGGAGTTAGTTGATTTAAGGGTGGCTGCGGGGAATATCAATGGAGAGGAAAGCACACTCTTCCCCCGAACATTTGATGAATGCCATTCGGGTGCCTAAGTCTATTAGCTATTCCTCCAGCGTCCCCAAATAACCTAGTCCATCGTTCCCCTCGTTTCATCCTACCACTCCCTCCCCTCCACCTCCGGCCGCGCCATCTAGAGTGAGGGGGTGGGAGGGAGAATCAATAGGAATGTTCGCACCCCGTCATGATTGATGGAGTTGATATATATGAGTGGCTGGGGGTTGTTGGAGGGTGGGTGGAGCGAAGGAGGAACTGGAAAATCCCGAGTCTGGCAAATTGAATGGAGTCCCGTGGAGGAAGTTCCGCGTGAACCGGAAGGGTGAAGGGGTTGACAATCCCTCGATCGGTTCCCCTCTTAAGTCTACGAAAGCAGAAGATCTTTCACTCAAAGCAGACTTTTCACTCGCTCAAGCTCCACTCTTACCTATGAATGGATGCTCTTTTATCGTCTCACTTGGCTTCAATCCTTCGTTTTGTGTATAATATTTCACGTTTGTTTTGTATCAGTTACCCGAGGGTTATCACGGTGCAGTGCAGGGTTTGGTTTTAAAATTAATAGTTTGTTTTCACTTTTTTAATCGAACGTATTAGTTTCTGGGGATTTTGGAATTGAATCTATAGGAGCATCGTGGTATTGGATGCGTTTTTGTTTCGATGGAAAATACTGTGAAACCAATAGAAGTAAATTTATAATTCCTGGAGGAAAATTTATGGGTCTAAAAAAATCTATGCTATGTATTTAGCTCGTACTTTCGAGACGTTTTAAAATCATTGTTCTTTAAAAATTCGATTCATTTGATTCTGAGTCATCCATATACGGTTTCATGCGTTATAATTTTAAAACCTGGTACGACTACCATTGAGGACCATCATTTTAAAAGTTTTATTTAAACGAGTGTGTGCTTAGGGGTTTTTACTCCGCTTTCACCACTCTTCCTTACCTTATTTTGCAAAGATGGCTCTCGGTTTTCTAACCAATAAAAAAAAGCTGAGAACACCCCTTGCCGTCTATTTGCTCGAAAATCATAATGTTATATTTCCGGATAGAAATTAGGTAAGTGATCTAGCTTGAGCCCCGAAGGGAATTATGCAGTGTGTGAGTAAATCTGGACAATTCGCATGGAAGAAAACCATTGTAGATGAGGAAGGATATTGCGGGAGCGAATCGGACTTCTGCATAATAATGTGAATTTTGGCGCCTTTCCACTTGAATTCAAGTAAATTGATCCACCATGGGTTGAATTCCAATGTAATAAGTCGTTCGGCTGCCATGTATCCTAAAAATTATTCTCATCAACTCAGTTGCGTAAGGGTTTAACATCGTCCTTTCGTCGCCGCGGATAGCCCGTGAGGTGGGCGACGAATTAAATAAAAAAGTCTCTACTTGTCCGACAATATCACAGTGGGCAGTAAAAAAATCTGTGCGTTGCGAGTTCGTCGATAGTGGAAATAGATGTTCTCCAGGTGGCTCTCTTGTTATGAACGAGTTAGCGTGCTGTACAAAAAGTTTGTGGGTCCGCCTTTTTCTTCCACAGAAAATTCCAAATGTTCATTTTGGCGCCGTCGTGTGAGTTCCCGGAGAAATATTCGATGAATGGATCGAGTTGCGTGTTTATGTGTGGTCTCGAGACGTTGTTTATCAGTCGGCGGGGGTGGGCAATAGGGAGGGGGAAGGAAATGATTTTATCTCGCTCTTAAACGATCCAAGCGCGAGTGCCGTGGTTCACTGAACCCAGCCGCGACTCGTTAGCTTACCAACGTGACGTCTGCGAAGTGAGAAATTGCAATATTTTCACTACCAGGGAAATCCCTAGTGCCACAACTTTCTGCGAAATAGATGTTGGATTTTCTATTATTTTATAGTCGTATCTCGGCAGTAATGCTCTAATGCTCAGTATTGCTCGCGCTAGGTTCTGCGGGTCTATCTGTAGCCCTGTTGTCTACCATTAACGAGTCCTTGCCATGACCCGTGCTTCTAAAGAAAACTTCAAGGACATTTATTTTTGAAATAAAACTCGGATTTTACCGTAATTTACTGTAGAATCCTTACGAAAAATATTCTTGTTCAGTGAGAAGCCAACGTTTACTTCCTTGTGGGAAATGCTTGTAGTTATGGTTAAGACAAGGAAGATACGGGCTCTAAGGAAAGAAGCTGTTTGTAGTTGTTATGAACATTTTCATAAACATTCGAAAAGTGAGGTTATATAGTCCATCTTTGACACTACCAATTTGTGCCACCAATAGAGAATATTTTCGGGTTTAATGTAGTGGAATTCTAATGTCTATAGAAATAAATTAAATTTTAGTAGGCAATTTTCCACAAATACTTGACTTTCTGGAAATGGAAATAAAACAAAGCTTGCAAAAGTAAGTTATGAGTTTTAATTTTCACTCGAAGTGGAGGGGGGAGAAATACCCCTGAAGATGATGCGAATGTATTTGAACCGGTCGTGAAGTGAAATTAAAGTAACTGTGGGAAAGCAACTCTTCATTTATCAATTTTTCACCAATATTTTTCCCTTGCAACACCTCCACTGTTTGCATGATGAAAGTGGTCGCTGAATAGGCGTATCGTTAATGTAGATTTGTATCTTGCCAGCTCTATGTGCAACCCTTAATGTGCTTCATATCTATCACAGCTTCCAGTGTTTCTTTTGAGGAGTACGCGCTTCGTTAACCGTAATTGTATCACCCGCAGGCGACCCAAAAATCAGTGCACCACCCAACCGCCAAAAAAACGACCATATTATGTGCCCTAATGTACGTGCGTCGCATCCTTGTCCATTATTTTTTGTAGCTCGCTTTTTCAGTGGTTCCTTTGTGCCAGTCGTCGCAGTTCGCAAAATTCGCATTTTCGACGTTTTGGTCTATTTTTTTCTTTTCGCAGCTTTTCGTAACTCCGGCGCGTCGACTCCAACGACTCAGAGAAAAATAATCAAGGACCTCGTCGACGCCGATGCGAAATGAATGTGCGAAATTTCCGAGAATAAATGAAAATCGCGCGATTTTTGGACCCTCCGTGTTTTTTTCGAGATCATTGTTGTGGGGTGAGAATGGAGAAGGTGCGACAAAAACCGAAAGAGAAAGAGACGAGCTTGTGTTTTCGGTGTACTTGGAAGTTGGGAGGGAAATTTTGGAAGAGGAAAAGAGAGAGGGAGAGGATGGCCATTAGGCTGGATTTCTGAGGACACGTCTTCGTCTGTTTGAAGGCACCTTGGGAGTAGAGGAACTAGACGTCCTCCTTCTTGGAGAAACATGTCTTTAATTTGAACTCCCAGTCCCGAGTTTGGGAAGAAATATGAGTAATTTATCCATGACAAACCCTTATTTTTAGAAAGTAGATCAACATTCCTTAGTTTGGTGATATATTTATCGTAATGAAATGTAAAAAAAACATGCCACGACGAAACCTAGGTGGTACAATATTAAATTTTAATGTGGAATCATAAAGTATTTTTACGTTTCAATATGTTAAGTCGACTCCATGAAGTCACGCTCTGACAACAAATTCATCTCTCCTCTGAATGCGCGCGTACATGAAGTTCAAATTACATTTAGACTCTTAGCGTAGCAAAAAAAATACAATTTACTACACGTTATATAAAACTTATCCGCCAAAAAGTTTCAGATCAAATAATTAACATTGCTTGTGATTTTAGAAATTGGTTATAATATGAAGTTTACTCTTTTTTAAGAGAATTACGTGGTTTGTTTCGACGAGAAGAAACTTATTCATTGTATCAATATGTATTTCAAAAAGATTTTCATGTGGTTGGACGACGAAAATGAGGTGTTCTTTAGGCTGTAATAGGAGTTAGGGTGAGCAAAGGAGGCATGGCAAGAGGAGGACATGGCTTAGGGATGGAAAGGAGAGAACGGTGAACGCACCCCGAAGTGGGGAGGAGATTGAAGAAGAGTGGGACGCGCACCAGTGCGGTACATATATGAGAATACCTCCATGAAACCCCTCTTACCCCTTTTGGGTGCCCAAGGAACAGTAGCAAATCCTTCTGGCAATACTCTCTTGTGGTTGGCAAAGTCTTCCTCATGGGTTCTATTGTCATTTGAGCTTTATTTCTAAAGCCTTGCATAGATTCATTGTGCACGTGAAAGTGATTCATGAAAATTGTGTAAATTCAGGGACTCCTTGCAGAAAAGTTTCTCGGGTTTTCACCGGTTGATGTCGTTTCGAGCAGCGACTTGCTGATCACCCTCAGGGGATCTTCCGAATGCCGTTCTTCGAAATTTGTCCAGGAAGATCCCCTAAGGATGATCAGCAAGTCGCTGCTCGAAACGTCGGGAGACATGGACGACATCAACCGGTGGAAAACCCGAGGAACTTTTCTGTAACTGATACGCCGGGAAAACCTAAGATCATACATCAGGGACTCCTTCATCAAAGCCGCAATTACAGTAATTGATAGGAGGGTATTGAGATTAAATTTTGAATGACGGGATTAATTTTTGTTTTTCTGATCACGTCATTATTTTTTTTTCAAAAATATATATTGGGAAGCTGAAGCATCTTTATGTTTGATTCTTGTTCTCGGGTTTGTTGATTTTGAAATTTAATGGAACTGAGTGTGGCTTCTTCTCCTTGCATATCACCGCCATCCCCAAGCATATCATTCCACTCTCCCCTAGAACATCTTACGCAGTATTATACTTCAGCTCAGTATTCATGCCACCAGAATGCTTGAGAATGAGAAGTGTTATTTCTGTTTATGACCATTGACTTAGGGCGGACTAAGATTTCGAAACGGTTCTTAAGGAGAGGTATGAGAAAGAACATGTGCTCAAAGAAGTGTTTGCGTATGATTAATGGGATTGACCCTCAATGCCCTCTCTTTGGCACACCATATCCCTCTCTTGTTTTTATTTTAAATGCGTCATAAACTCGTTACGGTGCAGTAGTACCTCATCGAAATGGAGTTAATGCGTTTACGCTCTTAATAGACCACTAATAAGTGTGGAAATTAATGGGATACTTGTGGCTCCCAAATTTCTTAAAGTCGAAAGCCTATATTGAGTCACATTCTTGAGGTATGGTTGTGAAGTCGTCCCTGTGAGATCCAGACGAGAGACAACTGTGTCTACAGTTTTATGGCTCCCTTTCGTTGCCGGCTGAACCATGTTATATCGCGTGCATTGAGGAGAGGTTGCTTTCACCGAATCGGGGAAGCGCCATCGGTGTTTTTCTTTTCGGTCGGATAGTCGGCTCTCTCGCTGATTCAAATCGCTCCTTTGCTGTTTCGTCTTGTGACGTAATTATGAAGCCGAGATATTGAAAGCTTTCCCGAAAAATTTCCTTGAACATAAACGAACTTGTGGTGGTGCTGGGATCATCCTGGTAACAATATGCGGAATTTCCTAAACCACTGATGAATATGGAGTTGAGGCATTTTCGTCGTTGGTTGGTTGTTTTTTGCGGTAAAAAGGTAAAGTTCCCGGATGTTTAGTATTCAGGCTATTCACCGGAGTAAACTTACCATACTTAACACAGGAAAACCCGCGTATTTATGGCTGGTAGATCCTTGAGCTTCCAAAATAATCTGCCTTGTCCTTATAAATACACTAATAACATCATCTGGGTGCTAACCCAGGCCATGGGTTTGCCCGATTACATATTCAATCGGACATACTATGCCCTTTGAGCATTCACCGATTATGTTTGAAAATGCATGTTGGGTGTCAATGTTAGGAAGTGTCCACTGGCAATTGCTGTAAAGTCCGTCATGCCTTTGATATTACGTAGATACATTAAATGTAGCCTTAAATTGCGTCGTAAATTTGACTTGCTCCTTCGTTTGTTTGCCCTAGTTTTCATGATGTCAGTGGCGTAACTAGGAATGTGCTTTGGGGTGGTGGTGAGAGGGGATGGGGAAAGACGACCTGCCACCCACCACCCTCCCTTTTAGGAAAATTTTGGAGAAATGGCATGCCTGCAAATACATTTTAAATAATTTTAGCACTTAAAATATGGGTTTCATTACAAGCTTACGTTAAAATTTACTATAAGGCAAAACTAGACAATAGTTATGAATATTTTTTAAATTTCTCTGAGGCTTTGGGGGATCTACCCGTCTCATCCCCCCATAGTTATGCCACTGCATGATATTATATCTAAATATGTTCAGCGTGGGGAAATGGTAAAAATATTTTCCTTATGTGAAGCCATTTTCTCATAAGGAAAATATTTATTTTAAAGCCATTTATTCGGAAAACTTCCTTGGTATTATTAGTAGGCCGAATCCGTTTTTGGCTCAAACAGCGGGGATTTTGCGTTAATTAACCCCGAGAGGCAAAGGATTTTCAATACACGCGTTATTAAAATTGGATTCAGTGGAGAAAAAATCTGGTTCGCGTTGAAAATCTTTTATAAAAATTGTGTGATGCCTATTTATCCATTTTTTATTATAAATGTATTTTAATAGTTATTATTCATATATTCAATCTATGAATGAGCTTCTTTTTGAATTGGTGGTCATAGTGGAAGAAAACATGAAAATATCTACCGAAGCAGACGATCTTGGGGGAGCTGTCGGACTAATTTGAATGGCTTAAGTACCAGATCTACAGAATGAATTCTCACTTTATGGAGTCAGTGGTCATTTTCGGTTTTGTTGTTTCATTGATACCTAATGTTATACTTTGAGTTATTTTTGTTCATTATGTATGCACCGAGGTATTTACGTGGTGATCTAAATAATGCATTCTCGCGCTGGTTAACTATCGGTGTACAAACACCTTCTGCCTCACGCGGCTGCGTAGGCGGCTTGTGGGGTAGCAAGCAGATGTAAGTATACTTATGTAGGGGATCGGGTTGGTGTGGTGGCTAGAGTGTTGGCTTCCCACCCCGTGGGCTCGGCTTCAAATCCCGGCGGTGGCAGAGAATTTTCATAGACTGCCCGATCCCTGCTTGAATGTTGTGTTGAGGACACTTCAAGCGCAACACTCCGTCCGTCGAATGGGACGTTAAGCCGTGGTCCTCTTGGCGCCTATCGTTAAGAGCAGTCTAATACCGACGCCGGGTTTCTCTCCACCATTCCTTACCTACCCATCCCTCGTGTCGCAAATGACCACAGCTGTCGGTCACCTCCTCCAAATACCATGCCGTATACAAATGTTCAGACGATTCTTTATGGAACTCCATTTAAACGGTAAATTAATAAAAGTTTCCGAATTCCACTCAAATTTTAAAAGACTTAATTCGCGTCAACATGCTTCACTGCTCTGGAGCGTCAACAGGACAGTATCAATAGTTGCCGACGTGGGGACGGCTTGTTTTGGGTTATCCGTGGGAGTTCAAAGAGTGTGGAGAGGAGAAACGTGGTCATTGGCTAAGGGTGAATTATTTTTAACGTCCGATGCACTGTACACGCTTATTCGTTGTAAATTATTCACTGTGGTCCCTTTCTTCTCCTTGTTTGCCATCTCAGGTACGAAGTCTGCCTGTTTGTCCCCCTGTAAGTAGTTGTCCCTCTTTTGTTCTGCTGCTCGGACTTTTAGCCTCCTTCCCGTCTGACCAAATTAATTAATGCTTCTCAGTTTTCACACTCCATTCCATGTTTTCCACTTTGGTCCATTAGGTTCACTGTTTAATTCGCTTTGGGTTGGTGTTGTTTAAGATTGAAGCGTTGTGCAAGGCTGGCTTGATCCCTACGAGTTAAAATAGAAAGTGATTCGATTTCCGGTGAGAACCCCAAGTAGCCTTATAGCAGGGAAAGTCACTCAAGGGTCACCACCACATCTCGTTCAAATATTACTAGGCGATAGATAATGCACACCCATGAGGTGTAATTTTTTTCAGTCGCAAACGCTCAATAATTTTCTAGATATTAGCCACGGAAATTACCAAGGGAACGCCTAAATTTTTGCAACGCTAAGCGCGACAATATACCCTCATATTTCGTTGCTAGGACGAAGAGCACTGGCTGTTTATTGTTGTGCTGTCGGTGAACTGAATTTAGGTGTTTTCCTGGTACTTTCCATCGCTAATATCTCGAAAAACATTGAGTGTTTGCGGTTGAAACAGAAAAAACACACCTCACGGGTATCTATCTCCTATTATCTAGCAAAATTTGAATGAGATCTGGTGATGACACTCGAGGGAGTTCCCTTGTAAGATGCTACATGCCGGTAAAACGCGAGAGAATACTATGATTATGTTCTTAGTCGGGGACATGGCTTTTTCCTAATCATCAAGTACTTCGAGGTCATCTTAATTTTATGTAATTAGTGCTATTGGTTTCGCTTGCATAATCCATCCAGATTAAACTGAAATTCACGTCTAATCGAGAGGTAAATCGCTATCGTGAGATTAGCCGCACTATGCATTGTGCCGCTTCCGGTATCAACCCTCAGTCTACGCCTCGTCATGAAAGAAGTTTTTAAATTTGTGTTATGTTTGAGCTGATTTGTTTTCTCTTGCGTCGGAGCTGACCTGTTTATCCTTTGTGGATCGTTTCGTTCGCACCCCTCGGAGTCTTCTTCCGACGCACGGCTGTGACCTTTCCCTCACGACGACGCCAGCGCTCCTGAATAATGCATGCGCTGTTTTCTTTATAACTGTGACGACGACGGTTTATTACGGCCACTCCAAATGCGCACTCGCCCTGCCTCTGCCCTCTTCTCCACTTGTTTCAATGCGCGCACACGATACCTCACGTTTATCCGTCGCTGGCGGCGAATCGATCGTAGTCTTGTGGCACTGGGCGCTACCGAACGGAAAAGAACAAATCGAACCAATCGATTTGCTGTTAGCAATGCCCGACTCGAACCCGCGACCTCTTATGTGGCAGACAAGGACTTCACCCCGGCGCCAACGAGGCCGGCAATACATCTGCGTATACTACCTCGGAAGCCCGTAGATATGCGTGTGACAGAAGGTGTTAATACACCAGCAGGTAACCTGTGCGAGAGTATATTACTTAGACCACCGCATAAATACCTCAGTACGTACATAATGGGCAAAAACATCTCAATAATAACGCTGGGTGTTAAAATCGGAAAATAAAACATCGAACCAATCGATGTTTTATTTTCCGGTGCATCAAAACCATTGAGTAGCCAAAACATCAAGTGAACATCGTCTTACTTTTCTCGCGTCTCTTGCCCTGATGACGATGGACAAATCGTGCATCGAAACGTCGGCCGAAATGGAGTTGGAGAACCTGACCCGGTGGAAATCCCGAGTAACCTTCCACGATCGTCTCATTTGCTTTGGAACAATTAGTCTCGCTCAGATTTTTGGAAATTTCGTTGACATAAGTTAATTAGAAGTTTTTGGCAATTTTCCTCAAATGCGTTCATCTCACTTCAAAAATGGCTTCAATACATTTGTATTATATTCAGGCAAGCCTCCAGGTACATTTACTACCGGCTTCAGTGCGTAAAAACTGTAATGAAATCGGCCGTGAAATGAAATTACAGTACTTTTGTAAAATTGGTAGTAAATTTTAATTTAACAAGATGTTATAATCCAACAGATTAATCCTGTAATAACTGTCTGACTTTAATTCACCATCGATGATGCAAGGAATGCCACTTAAGCACATGGATGCACGTTATTAGAAACATGCCGGAAACGTCAAAAGCTAACTTTTAACCGCAGGAAAATAAAATTAATAAATGATTCTCTAAAACGGGCGCAATTTGTCACTCTTTATTCCAACTCCAACGTTGCCTTGCTGATCGAAAATCGATGCTTGACCGTCTATAGCTATGCTAGCTGTCTTTGATCTCAGAGTAGGCTTACCTTCGCAAAAGTTTATGGATTTGGTGCGCTAATGTAGCTTTTTCTGTATTTTAAAACTTAATTGGTATTTTGTTTTGATACTCATTTCGTACTAAGTCTTTCCGGGCAATTAATATGTTGGGTGGAGTTTAACTCGTTATTTTAATTGCTATTTATTGGGTGCTATTCATTATTTTTTGAGTAGTATATGCCTTATTTCATGGCAGCAGTACCTTTGAGATATAAAAATGAACCTTTTTTACTTCTTTTAGTGGATGGCACTTACTGTTGAACCCTGAAAAGGTGATTGTATTCAATTATTGTGGACTAAAAGCTAGTTATTTTAACTATGAACTTTTCATACTCATTCAATCGCGTGTAGGATAACAGCAGTATCATCCGTGACCACTGTTAATTGATGATCGAGATAAAAGAAAGATGATCGAGATCCGATTAGAATATTTCGATGTTGCAGTTGGATTGTGTGCATCCCTGTGGGCACGGATCGCGGAATTGACGAACGAACTAAACGAGGCGTTTGCTTTTTAATTGATCGGCAGTCTGCTCTTCTTCTGCCACTCGTACCCCTTCGCGGCATTCCGAACGGTTTTTTTTGTCCTCTCTCCCTCTCTCTCCGTGGAGATAATTAACGGTAGTATCACGGCGATATTGCGGGCCTTAATGAAGTTAGCTCGGTGGACGGGTACTAGAACGATCTGCTGAGTGGCTAGATTCCTCGCGAGGAGTCGTCTCTGAAAAGGATTGGAGGGTTTTGGATCGCAGCGAGGAATGCGCGATTAAAAAAAGAGTTCGATCCGTGAGGAAAAGCGTGACTCGTTCCCTCAGTTTGAATTCTGTATTGCTGGAATTATTCTTGGCGCAGTGCCGACAATTTAGCCATGAAACAAGATATTCAGTTACTATATATCTCTGTTCTGTCTAGTCCAAACGTTTTATCGTGGCTGCCGTGAAATCCTAATTAACACCCATAACAATCCATTGCCTGTATATCATGCATCGAGCTACTACGCGGGCGGGATTAAATTCATTCTATAGGGAATAATGTTAGGGTAAAAACCGGAAAAGAAGAACTAAAGAGAGAACTGTCCACTTGGGGGAGGCGAAACAGACAGGAGTCATTCCCAAAATGCTCCATGTAAACCTACCTTAACGGGAAGAATGCTGTAATAATTATAACAACAACTAATGAATACTTTTTGGCTCAGATCAACATGTCTCTTTTTTGCATTGTTTTTACACCAAATCAAAAGTAGTCCCACGTGGTCCATTAACCGTTCCCTTTAATTGGTGTCTGGCAGTGTTTGTCGACTGTTTTGTGTATATAGCCGAATATTGCTCCCAGTTCACCTTAATTTCCATCTCCTCTTGCAAAGGTCTGATAGATAAATCACCCTCTCAGTTAACCCGGAAATCTCTTGCTGTGATTTGCGGAGTTCGGCTGTTAATTCCCCATGGCGAGGCGGGCATCTTGAACTTGTCCTTCCTCTCCACATATAGACTCACTGAGTTATTCAAATTATTTTACGTGATGATAAATTCAATTTTTATCATGGTCCAGCGACTTTTGTCGATATGGAGACCTTTCGAATAGTGGCGATGAAACATCTTGGGACCTTCGTCGTGCTCTGTCGGAGGTTGTTTCTTTTGGGGTTTTTAAGTGATGGTACAGGATGGATAAATATGAAATGTGGTTTTCGTCGTGAATTATCCTCCCTTCCACCTTCCGAATTCTTGGAATAAATTGCTGTCTCCGGTGTGAGTGATCGATTCCATCGTGGAGACCAGCATACCTGCTAGGATACTGACGTTGATGTCGGATTTCCTGCCGACTTTTATTTTTTCGCCCGTTAGTTGACTCTTAACCAGCTGGAGAATGCTATCTTCTGTCCTCGAAGCTTAGGCCAGGTCAAGTGTCGTGTGATTCAGCCTCTTAGGACCTTAAGATGAGCATCGGCAGCCGGACAAAGTGGTGTTATTCTGACAATGGGGCTCGCGGCCCTTCAAATTAATTGCTTGTGGGCGACCGCGCTGCTTTTTGCGGCTGTCTATAGCGGTTCAAGATCGTTTTTAAGTGGTCTCATTAAGCACGTCTGGCTATTACATAAATGAGACGGGGCAAGCTTTATCCCTAATGCAAGGTTGGCGAATTTTTTTCTGGAGCTATAGGTTTTTTGATAGTTCTTAGAAACATTTTACGATGGAGTGTTGACAATGGTACCAAATATCCAGGAAAAGAGGATGACTTTGTAATAATTAAGAGATATGAAGTGAAACACTCTGCACTTTCCTCATAAAAATTTATTAAAGTACAGTCGACATGTTTCCCTGCACTGCAGCATTATCGAGACTCGAAACGAAAACTTGTCGACTCTAGTTTAATAAATTTTTATTTGGAAAGTGCAAAGTGTTTCACTTCATATCCCTTAATGGATATCCACAAAGAATCTGCCTCATCCATCCAATTCATAATAATTACTGTTAGCGTTTCAGTGATCTTTACACAAATTGAACAAGTTGAATTAGATTTGCTATTTTCATGGTGATCTGAGAAATAATTATTTGGAAAATTGACATTACTGAGGTTTAGATCTGAAAAAATTGGCCATATTTTGGTTTGGAATGTGCCTCAGTGTGAAGCGGAATGTTGCTTATTTAGCTGTTTAAACGTTTCGAGTTGCTTTCGTCGCTTACATCTAGTGAGAGCGTGGTAAAATCCACGAGGTGATGGGACATTTAAACAAAAAGATTGTCCACTTGGACGTAAATGAAGAAAGGCTATGGAACACTGGCGAAGGAAATTGCGCAACGGAAACGCGTGCGAATGAGGGAATTAATTGAGCACAAATTGATGAGTGATTAGGTGTTGAATTTCGTATCGACTGCTGTATTTGTAGTTATTGAGAAACGATCGCACCACTTATTTGGTGCTCTTGATATGGGGCTGTATTGGCCTCTTTTAATTATTCTCCCTTTCTTAGTGACTCTATTTTTGGAGTTGGGCGATAAATCGATGTCATTTCATTTTTGTCGTCCTTGTAAATCCATTCCATCCAGTCCATAAAAGCTTCACATGCCTGTAAAATGTTAATGTGGGGGATGTATCGAAATCATTTCTCAGTGCTGAAGAGGCGTTTAGAAATCTTTTCTGCCAAAAAAAAGGTGCTGAGTTGATTTAAGATAATTACCTTAGGGTTCCCAAAGCCGTCTGTCAATCAGTGGCAATCAGTCTTCACCTTTGAGAGAATTGTCGTCTCCGTTAGTCCTTCTATATTAGGAAGCTAAATAGCTGCTATAAATATTTATTATCTTTAAAGATCTCTCAAGGTTATTAATATTTCTTGTGAGTTAGTCTCGAATCAATTTTGTGGTAGCGCTTTGCTTTCAATCGAAGCATGAAAATGTTGGTCTTCTTTCTCGTATTCTGAGCTTGATTCCAATGGTAGTGATGGAAGGAAAACATTAAGGATCATAGATGTCGCGTAAGATTTTATGTCAAGCCAACCACTTACTTCCCGGGAGAGGATATGGTCAAATAAATTTCGAACGTATTTTAAATGGAAAGTACAAATTACTCTCCATTATCGTATTTCATATAAAAAATGCAATGTGCTCAAACTTTATTTCGATGAAAAATGCAAATGTAACTTCGAAATACTTTTTTGAATCCGGAATAAAATCCACCCACAAGTTAATTTTTTTAATACTATAAAATCAGTGGACGTTCTACCTCTTTGAATTGTTTGAATTGCTAGGCTAATTGTGATTGAAATTATCATGGCATCATTCTTGTCTCAATATTTATTTTTTTAATAAAACAACGCTGTTCAAGTTTCATGCGATGCCAATCTCCATTACCTCTGAGGGGCCTAGTTTCTATACGAGTAGATAGGAGTTTTACATCGTCTGAGATTACCAATGCATGCATGTGGCACAGAGCTCAGGGAAACGTCTCTTAATAATCACTTATTAAAATTGCCTGTGGTTGGAAAGTTTCTTTCGTTTGGTAGGGTGTTAATAATCCTTATTTAAGCCAAGCGCTACCTGCTAGCAGGATACTCGACGCTACCGCCATTCTCGGCAGCAAGCAGCCTGCATCGTTGCAGCGTTCATAGCCTGGCATTCATGTGGCCTCACACAGCAGCAGCTAGACGTCACACGGGCTTTTCCCAGCATTCATACTTAGCCGTCGCATTTTCGTGCGCTTGAACATCTTCACTTGTCATTTAATCGCGAAAAATAGATATCGTCATTGAAAAATCGAAAAGTGTGAAAGACGTACTCCAGGAGTAATAATCTTTCGATTTAGGCTATAAAAAAATGGAAAACCTCCCTATTCTCATATCAGCGAATCTTCTATTTAGTGTTAGCTTCGTTAATGTAGTTAAGAGTGGCATCGGCTGAAGTCAAATCATGTACTACCTTTTATTTACACGAAAGAGTTGCCAAAAATGAGAAACAATAGAAAACATAATTAGGAATGAAATTGATTGCAATTATGCACCTCAGCACAATGCCAACGCCACAAACAATCATTCCCGTAAACAGTTGGAGGTCAGGATGTGCCTTTAATTAGTTGGTGTCAGTGATGCGCGACAGTTTATGATTAATTTCATCCATTTTAAATTTCAACACCGCCGTCTGGTCGGTCGGTGCTAATAATTTTTCTTTTGGAAAATGCATTTTTGATTTAGCCATTCCGGTAACTAAACCCTTTATTTAATCAAGGAGGCTGCGTTTCCCCCCTTACCGTGGCAGGTTAGAATTGGATTACTTTTTTTTACATTTGAGCCAGCCAAGAAGTTTTTTCTCATTAAATTTATTACTTAAGTTTATTCTTTGATCGAATTCTCCATGGCTGAAATGAGTCTCAGAAAATCCTTCATTAAGAGAACCATTTTTATCTGATTGATGTGATGGCTACCGTGCTTTTTAATAATCTCATGTCATGTCAAGAAAAAATCGCGGCCTATCTTCTTCACGTGGCCTTAGGAGTACTTCAAGAGTTTCAGAAATAGTAATGTCGGATTCTAAGTGGAGCTGAGCAATTAAGTTTGTGGTCGGAAGTTGAAATAGTTTTTTTTTGACGCGCTTCAGCTTCAATTATTTTTCGTGGAAGTCCAGGAAGGCGCGTCTCCCGTTTCCATTCTGCTTTAATTTTCAGGTCTCTCTCTCCGAGTGCGCAAGGCACGGACAAACCAGTTCTACGACAATCATATCACCGCACTTCTCTTTAATGCCTATTACGGAAAGCAATCGAGATAGTAGTCTCTATCTCTCTTGTTCCACCTTCATTACTACCCGGTTCAAATGCATTTCATTCGTTCTATTCTCCTGAGATTCATTTTTATCCCTCGCTCGACTTATTTCCATCGCTCAACTCAGAGGTTCCCTTTGTTTCCCGGTAGATGGTGAGCATGGAACTAAATTGAGGGAGCCGATGAGTGGCTCATCTACACCTTTTCTTAATTTTTTCCATTTCTCAGGGATCTATCTAGATCGCCATTGTAATTCATTGCTCAAATATCTGTTGCTCGCATCATCCTATCCCAGGCGTGTTCTATGCATGTACCATAGTTAAATCGAAAGTTAAAAAAATATAAGTTCCCATAAAAAATGTGCGAAGGCAGGAAAATGCAAGAGTCCTAATTGAATTTGTTCAAATTAATTGTTCTGGCTCTCATGTTTGATATATCTATGTATCTCTAACGTGCTGCATAACGGTGGTGAAATTCACAATAATTGCCTCGGGAAAAATTCCCCTTCGAACACGAATCAAACCAGGGACTTTTGGATTCTCTGGCCAATGCGTGGGCTAGTACGCTATCTAGGTTCTTTAATTAATTATTTAATTGCCACCGGAATTAAGGAACTTGGATAGCGGAATGGTCTGCGTTGTGGACATAGGTTTGTGGTTCAATTCCCGGTCCTGAAGAATTGTTTCCCATGCCAATTATTGTGGATACTGTGTTGATGGTGATCACTGAGCTTTAAATTTTACAATGGGTACCGAACGTCGATGATAATCTTTTCGTCTGTCTGGTATGAATGGGCTCTTTTCCATCTAGTAAATTTTAGGAGGGCTTTGGGATTGAAATCCAAAAATCTGCTGTTACCTGCGGTTGATGTCGAAAATTGTGGAATATCAATAACCAGAATACTTTTTATAGTTGTGACCCACCTGCTGGTGTAATCTATCGATAATCTCCAAATATCCATAATATTTATATTTATAGCAGTTATTAGTTATCAATGTCAAGGGTCGTCAATAGAACGTCAATCTGGGACAATGGCTGTGCCAGATTGACGTTCTGTCGAACGGAAAGCAAAAGTAATCACCTCCGGTGTGACGTAATTGAAGGTCTCGGATGATGGCTTAGCCCAGATAATGGCACGAAGTTAACTGCTGACTCTGGGGTCTGTTTGATAAAGTATGCTTTATGGTTTTCAAAAGAGTAATTTTTTTATCATCTGCCGTAATGAAACCCCGTTCCACCTGCCTTGCGTATGCAGTGCCATGCTCATGAGTGTTCCTCTTGTAATGATAATACAGTGGGCTAAACGTGCGTGGCTGAGAGGGAAGGAAACTCTCTCTCTAGTGTCATCCGTAGCCTCACTGTCAGCAAAGGGGGGGGGGGGCGGATGGGGCTGGCGGATGCATTCGGAGCAGCCACCACGTACGTACTTCCGTTCGCTGTCTCTCTCTTGGGGCTATCCGCACTATGAGCGAACGGGTGCGTCGCGACGTCATCGCACCTCTCTTGGTCGTTCCTCCCTTCGCCTTCTATACACTCAGTCCTCACTCTCATCCTGGAGATAGAATTCAAGAGCAGGAAAGAGTTTTGTGGTCCGAAATTGAATCCACTGCCCGAGAGATCGGCTACAAAACTTTTGTTCGACGCGATACTTTTATAATTTAATTAATGTACCTCCTCGATGTATTGTGGGAAGATTTTCGGATGAGAAAGTAAAAGAAAGGTGCTATTTCGCTCTCGTCCGACCGCACCTTGAATATTCAGCGGGCGTATGGGATCCAGTGCAGAGAGACTTAATCCGCGAACTGAATAAAATACAAAGGAAGGCTGCGCGTTTCGTCAAAAACTGCTACGGGCGTAATGACAGCGTCACCCAGATGTTAAGCAAATTAGGCTGGGAGCCGCTGGAGACTAGGAGGCTGCGCGCTAGGCTAAGATTGCTTGAACTATTGAGAATGGATATCTTTAAGAGCGACACAGAGAACAAAATATTAGAGCCACACTATATTTCCAGGTCCGATAGAAGCGATAAATTAAGAGAGATGTTTTGCCGAACTGGTAGATATGGGAATTTGTTTTTCCCCCGTACCATAAAGGACTTTAATAAATGCTAGTCCGAACTTCAGTAGAGCACTTCATTTTTTTAGCTGTAAACGGCTGGTGTCCTAACTCCTTTTAGGCGGCTTGCGGGGTATTAGGTATATAGATGTAGATGTGTCCCTCAATAAATTTGCCCCATTATAAGGATGACCTGCGTTCCTTTCATGGACTATTTATTTTAAATCAGCGTTAATACTGAATTTGCCGCATTTAAAAAAGGTGTGATTCATTCAAAGTAAATTAGCAATCCACTGATGGCTCGGGAATAAAATCAACCAATACTTATATTAAATGAACGATGCTCCCTTTGGTCCTCGACAATGGCTGTGAATTTTAATGATGTCGTTCTGTTCACTAGCTGAAATATAGTGTTATTTCTCATTGATTTGCGGAGGTTAACTAAAGAACATGCAATTTTTTGGGCCTCAGAAGGCCGTCTGAGTCATATTCCGCCCTCAGCAGATGCGGAATCGCTCACGTCAGCGCAAGAGGCTTGGGAATCAGTGTGGCATAAACTGTATTCAAGACGGAGGAACTTTATGACATCAGACGAGGTTACCGCTACACTAACCGCGCGTCATGGGAAAGAATTTCTATCTGGTGTTAATCTGCGGATAAATCAAAAGAACCGGTGCCTTTTGGCGTTTTGGGTCTGATTTTCAGGTCAAGCCGAAAGAAAAAAAAACGTTACCATCCTTACGGAAAGTGCTTGGAATATTTCGATTGGAGATGAATTAATATTTTTATATTAATGTAGTTAAAAGCAAAGAACATAATCGTTGTCGTGAAACTCTTTAATTTCAAAGAAATTCATCACTTGACGGCGATCCTTTCCGCTTGTCGCAAAACATTCCATGTTTTTAGTGTCTGCTTATTGTACTGGCATCGTTGGAGCGGGATTCCTTTACGTCACAACAACCTGAAGGTCGTTGGTTTGAATTCCGTTTCGCGTGGAATTATCACATAGGGCACTGTTGTATCCATTTTTATAGTCAAATTCTCTACTGTAAAGATGAATTGAATTAATCGGTCAAATACGGTGATAGGGTGGAGACGAAATTTTTATGGATAATTTTTATCATTCCGCTTTAGTTTTTATCATTCCGCTGTAGTTTTTATCATTCCGCTTAAGCGCTGGGATGCTTGTAACACAAGATTATTATAATAATACCTCGTTTTAGAATGAACTCTTATTATATAAATAATAATAATTATATAAAAGGAAATATTCTCCTTATTTCCTTTTATATAATTAAGGTGAAGTGGTATGTTTTGTAACTTAATTGAAAATGTGTGAAAATAACTCTTCGGCTCATATAGGAGTGCTTGATTAAATGCAGAAGAAACTCGTTTGCTGCATTAATTTTTTAACTTCAACCAGTTTCAGCGAGTGCCATCTCAGGAGTTAGATGGATGGGCGGAGGAGAATATACGGAAGTATAGGCTGAATTGCTCGAAACAGTGTGTGTATATGTTGTTTTATTAACCTTAGTCGAGTGCCACAAACTACTTGGCATCACCCTAATCAGAAATAAATACATGCTCAACGTAGTCGGCAGACTAGTGGAAGGGAGAGGAAGAATTGCAGACGGATATACTCCGCCGTTCTCCCTCCATCAGGGCAAAGTCAAGAGCGATTACTTGGTGGTGTTAGTCTTGGGAAAACATGAGCGTTTCACAATTTCCTCCTTACTGCCGTATTCTCGAGCATCATCCATCACTCAATTGTTCTCAAGACTCCGAATGATCCTTAACTGTCGCTGGGGCGCTTCTTTCACATACATCATGTGATATTACGAAGACATCCTCTTTTATCATGAAATATTTCTTGGCTGGCGAAATCTGAAACTAGTTTATATTGTTCCTATAGATGTTGATATTAGAATATTACTAATTGTTAATGTGGCTAGTCTATACCTACGGCGTAGATTTCCAAAAAAATTCAAATTTTCCGCTGTGGTCAGTCTTGTTTTGCTGAATTTTTCTTGTAATTCTCAACTGCCCATTTTTAATGTAATTAAATATAAATTATTCAATTGAAACTTACTGGTATTTTATCGTCTCTGACGATGGCATGAGTTGACGAAACTAAGGTGATGTTAAATGTGAAAATTGCTCTGTTTTGATATGATGCATTAGCCCGTTTCTTGAACACCCGTATTTTCCTCGTCAATGTATGACGAATAACTTAGTGCGCGGTTGTGGTTATATGGTTACAGGATTTAACAGTTTCTTCATTCAAAGTGTTTTATTTGAATTCCGCTGGATCGGGAATCAAACCATGGACTTTCTGGGCCACTGCGCAGACCACTACGCTGGAAAAGAAAGCCCAAATGTCCGTGATTCGATTCCCGGTCCAGGCGAATTTCATCTCATGGCAATTCATGATTTTGAAATAGCGACATGCCGGACGGGAATTTGGGAAACCTGGGTGCGATTCACGGCCTTATACAATTGTTATTAGAGTCGACTTTATTCCTGGGAGTATATGTTCGGTGTTGTGTCTGGTTGGTGGGTGGGTGGGTTTGCGGGTGGAGCACGAGTCCGTCGTGGTCGCCCTCCTCCTCTCGCTACGGATTCTCCATCCGCTCTCATCCCGCTGCGTCTTCTCGCTCCTCGTGTGGGTCGCATGTTTGCGATCTCGGAAGGAGTGTACGTAGCGTTTGTATTGGTACTCTTCGTATTGGTACTCTTCTCGTTATCCTTTATTATACGAGTGTACCCGGAAAACTTGAGATACGGTGTGTGTGTGGTGTTTTTTAATATCAGTATGGGTCTCTTCCAATGAATGCCGAAGTATTGCATTTAGGATTATAATGGATTTTCTACTCTCTACGCGGTCATAAACGTATTTTTTACTAATCGCCTTTGCCAGTAATTTATACTGGAGCTCCGAATGCGTTATATCCAGTAACGTCATGGCAAAATTAGCAGTGCCGGAACGCACTTTCATTCACTTTTTTAAAAGTGCAATGTAAGTGCAATAAGTACTCTTTTGTTTTTTATCACAAATTATTATTTGCATTTTATTACAAAATTTTTTGTTTTGGTTTCGAATGCATATATGTATGAGATAATTAGAGGCAACAAAATTGATAAAAGTGTTATTTGATTATAATGTCGTTTGTTAACCACTGTCGGAACGGCGGCGTTCCGGCTCGTGCCGGCACCATGACACCTCTCCTTATATCTTTCTGAAAGTCGTTTCTTTTCATATAAGATACGTTCCTATTTGTTCTAATTCCTCTGACTTTGCCTATATTTCTGATACACGAGGGAATGTTTGCAGTAGGGAATGACCGTGGTAATGAGTTGTCGAATCGAATCCTATTCAAGTTTGCATTATTGAATTTGCATTTTGTGTGGGCGTTTTCCGGCAGTGGGTTTTTTCACTGAAGGATACTACACCCTTATCCTCATGTTTTTTCCCACAAACAGAAATCTTTTTTACACAAAATTTTCACATATAATTGTTTATATTTTTGACATTTCACAAACAGTGTATATTGTATATTCTTTGTATTGTAAACGTTTGTCTACCATTTTTTAATATGTTTGCATTGACGCTATCGAGGGGTTAGGTGGAAGAGGGGACTTCTTAGTCTCAACCTCGCCCGAATAAAGGCATTTTATTATTATTATTATTTTATTAATATTTCCCCCTTTGGTCAATCCTGTGCCGATTTCGATTCTCAATCTAAACATAATAATTTTTACGTTTCTGCGAATGTCATCGGCTATACATTGAGCGACATCCTCTCTCGTTTCTAATCAGAAACTGAAAAGCTAAAGACTTTACAGAAACTGCGAAGGAATTCTGTGGAACTTTTTCAGAAACACAAGGAATTCCGCAGAAATTCCTTAAAAAAAGTGTTTCAGTATTTTGAGGTACTTCTGTACCAAAGTTTAAGGGATTCTGCGGAAATTTTTAACTGGAATTTCTGCAGGATTTTATTGAAGGGTAATTTATTGATACGGCTGGTTACGCTGCTGAGACTGCGTTTGAAGAAGTGAGGATGTTCACTTTCGGCATTGGTCGTGTCAATTATTGTTGTCAAATAAGGTATCACAGTGTTGATTCGACTACCATCCCTGATATTAAGTAATTCCATCGAGTTAGGTCCAAAATTATTATAATTATTTGCGACATCTTCAAAGGGTCATTAGTTTCCTTTGTGAACCTGTAGCTCATGGTTAAACAGAGTTAAGTTTGTAAATTTCGCGCACTTGCGAATATATAGGATAAAAGCTTTAAACTCCTCTCACTTTTGAGTGAATGAAATAAACTTTGTGAACCACACCTACTGTCTAGATTTGAAACATTTATTTATTAAATCATAAAAGTGAGTTGTGTCTGCAACGCCTGGGAGCTAGCGCTTGTGCACATAATTCTTCCAATGTATAATAGCGGCAATGATTTTATGGAAAACTCATAATCGTTTGACTCTTTTCACATTTGCCTTTGTCGCCAGACGTTGTCTTACTTATCCCCTTGTTCTGATCCGATATGGCGGGTTTGCATCCTTATTAATCTTTGTGGAATATTCCTATCGTCTCATCTGCGTAATTTATAGAGGTACGTAGTCTACCAGATATACATTCCCAAATATAGATTACTTGCGCTTCCCGCTTTGCATAGCTTACCTGTATATTGTAGGGTATAATTTCGATGATGAATTAGCAGTCGTGTTTTTTTAATAGCATTAGAGGACATCGCTCGATTTTCTTAGGAGCGCTCGAGAAGTAAATATCGTAATTTGTGCCGTCCGGGAAATGAGGAATACTTTTTCACGCGCTCTACATTCGCAGTGCAATCCATCTGTGTTCGACACAAAATAACATGACGAGAAGCTCATCCCTCGGATTGAAACGAGGTCAAACGAGTGTGTCCATGATTTCTATTGTCTGAGGTGACGAGTTACTTTTCCGGCCAGCAGCGTCTGCCGTAAAGCACCTTTTAAGGCGAGCTAATGTTAATGCCATGAGCGTTCTGTCTGTTGCGGTAGATGCTGGCTTAAAATTGAAACCAGGCCAATCATAATGACGAAGATAAAACGATTTAGGTAAGAGAATATGGTAGGCGAAACGGAAATATTGTTATTCAAATACGTAATATTAAAAACTATCATCCATATAGGATTATTGACTTACGATGATGAAAGTGACTTACAATAGTGTAGTGACGAGAAGTTTAGGTGTTTTGTTTACAAAGATGGTGGTTCATTAGAAGGGGCTGATTTCATTGTTGTATGACAGCCATTCTTTAATTAGAAAAAAAAGTCGTTTTTAAAACCATTTGGTTTCAATTAATAGTCCTTTTGTGCTTGAAGTATCTCCATAATGTAAATAAGGCTGAGCGCCAGACTCAATCCTCAATTTATATGCTTCAAAAATACTTGAGTTACTACCCGGTGATTATATTTTTGATGATTTTCAATGTCGTTTGTTATTCATTTAAAAATTAAAATTTGAAATTACTTGTTTCACCATTACATATTTATTTGTATAAATTGTGTCTTTGAAAATTGAAAATCCCATTAGCAAGTTTTTTCACGTTTAGTTACCCGCAACTTAACGCAATGTCAAGCTGAAGTGCTATGACCAAGTCTAAAATGTGCGTGCATAGATTTTTCGTCGAACGCACCTAACCTCATCGCTTCAGCACTTGGTGCGACTGAGATAGACGATTAAGGGCCAGTTTCACCAACGAGGATAATTGAATTAACTCGGATAATAGTCTCAAAAACCGAGATATTACAACAATCGCGTTTCACCAGATACATTAACTCCGTTTTGGGCTGTTATCTCGGTTTATACTTTTACTGGCGATATTCCGCAGTTCAAAGCTTATTATCCGAGTTAATCTGAGGGCAGATGGCATGGCGCGCATGCAGCTTCATCAGCTCTCGGAAAATACGAATGACAGCGATGAAGAATATCGACATTCTATTCGGAGACCACGTTCATTATGGATAAATGAGCGTGCAGATTATTTTAATATATATGGTGAAGTACATTTATTTACTCATCCCAAAATGGCATATGAAACTGCAAAGGCAGTTCTCGCTCTCATTGAAGAAGACGAATTTTACTAACAAGGGGAAGCGGAGGTTTCCAATGCCGTATATTTTATAGCATTCGGAATGGCGAACACATCTATAAACTGGTAGTGGTTCTAATGAATGAGCCTTAGTTTGGCTGTAATAAATTAATTTTCATGCGGTACTTTTAACAAGCCTTATTCAATAATGATATATAATGCTAAAATAGCGCAATAGCTCATATCTCAGGTAGTTGGTATAGTGGTACCGTCGTTGACTCTCACCCAGGGGACCAAGGTTCGAGCCTTCGCCAGAGCAAACTTTTTTTTTCGTCTTCGTTTTGATCATACGGCGACAAGTATATGAATAATTTTAATTGTAGCAAGCATAGACATGAGGAAAATGTTTTATCATCATAATGGGGTACGTGATCTCCCCTTGTCAAAGAAATTTCACGTTTCTTTCTCTTAAACTTGAGCTTTCCCATGCCTATGCTCCTCTTGAGCCAATAATTCCGACAACTCTTGCCAAAATATGTTCGTATTCATAAATGTCATAAGCCTTTCTTTGAATTTTCTTGCATATATGTACAAAAACCTTTTATCTCTGTCCTCTTCCTGAATTAATACCTATGTAACAGCATCGTTATCTTCGAAATCGCAATTTTACCAATGTGAGACGTAATTAATTATTGTAGCACAAAATAACCAAGAACTGTGTTTGTTTAAATGTGGGAGTCTCGGTAAATTAAAAATTTTCATTTTTAAATAACGATGCATTAAACAAAGGTGCTTACAAGTTTTTTTACCGCAATATTCTCGCATTCCTTGATCTTGCCAAATACGGTTCCCCTATTTGTTTTTTATTTATTTTTTACTACCCGTGCGTGGTATTCGGTAAGGCAAATTAAAAAATCCTTGCACGAAAACTTAATATTTGAGCTTTTCGAACTCTCATTGTCTATATTAATACTGTTGCTGTTCATTTTATCACTCTGTACTTGATTGTACACTTACCGGCTAATTAAAGCTGATTCCATGTCATACGGTTGCTTACCGTCATTTGTTTTTCCCACGTCAGAGTTATGAAAAACGTACGAGCCAAATCATTTATTCTGATTATCTCGGTTTTTGAAAACTAGGATAAAACGTCGTTGGTGAAACACGGTCATCACATTTCTGAGATAATAATTTGAACCGAGTTTTTGAAAACTCAGATAATAGAGAATATTATCCGTGTTGGTGAAACTGGGCCTAAGTGCGACTGCGCAAAATGTAGACAGGCGGACACGTTACAAACTTAGTATACGATGGAGGAGGTTTTTTTTTCAACCCCCGATCGCTCATCAAAAGCAACACACAAAGCGACAGGCGGGTTCTACGCAGGTGGGGCAATTGCGCGTCTTCCGTACCACACCCTCAAGTCATTTCTGACCGTAAGCTGTTAGTTTAAGGTTAGTGGCAATCGCATTAACTACACTGCCTCAATTGATTCTCCCGCCAAGTGTGCACTGCGGAGAGAGACAGCCGAATGGCTTCAACATTGGCGTGTCTTCACCGTAATGCCGATAAAAGAGAATTTTTCTTTGATACAGTGTAGGTAGAGTGTGAAAAATTACGTCTATTCCCATTCAAAACAAAAGAAGAGACATGCTGACTTCTGGAAGTGTTCTTATCGATGACAACGCCCGTCATCTGAGCGCTGATGCAGCCCAACTGCTCCTTGATTAATTTCAATGTATGAAGAATGTATAGGAAAGCCTGTCCACAGGCACGACCAATTACTCATTCGCCGAGGCGATTATGTCGAAAGGATACCATAAGTGTGCTCAACATTTAGCTCTAGTTAATTAGCTATAATATATTCCATATATGAAATAAATTTGAATCAATCACTTCGTCCTCTGTTCATGACCCATCGGAGGTCCTCGTATATAGATAGATAAATACGTGCGAGGTATTTTTCTCCGTTCAAAGTCATCGTGCCTCGTTTCGTTTCGTTCTGCTGCTCGTCCTTCCTTCCTGCTCTCGCCACTGCCCTGCCTCAAATGCGCGACCACGCCCCTTCCTGTTCCTGGTCACCGTCTCGACCTGTCCCAAACGGAGCCTCTGCCGTGGCTGCCTTCGCCTCCGCGTGTTCCTCGGCCGTCCCCGCCTTCGTCGCCCCCCTTCGTCGCCCTCCTGCGGGATGTCCGTTATGCTGGCTCCGCCGCGAGCCAAGTTAAAAAATACGCCAGGAATGAAAAAAGACGCGTGCCTTCGTGGAGGGTTTTCATTCGTAGGCGTGTCGCGACATTCCCTTTCGATCGAACAGAGCCTAATCTTTCGCGCACGTCCGAGATACGTGGGGTTTTAACGCTGAGTGAGATGAGAGTGTGTTCTCCGCCATTTACCGGCGCGAATTTTCTGTAGATATTTTCTATTTCCGGGCGGCTTTAGTGAATTCCTGCATTTTCTATAGAAAGCGCGAAAGATAAAACACAGTAGTGATTGAAAGAAAATCGGAGAACATTTTAGAACCCCACTAGATTTCCAGGTCCGACAAAAACGATAATTAAAGAGAGATATTTTACCGAACGGTATGGGAATTCGTTTTTCCCCCGAACAGTACACTTTAATGAATGCTAGGCGGGAATTCTTTAAAGTATTTCCTTTGTATTTTTAACCGCTGTCCTGACACCTACCGCCACACCCATATTGAGGTGGTTTGCTGGCAAGGTCCTTTAAAATATATTTTAAGGACCTTGGTTTGCGGGGTAGTATGTCGATGTAGACGTATCATTATAGACTTCTCGCGTCTCCCAGTCTTAATGTGTCTTCTCCTTAAATAGTGACCAAGCATTTACTTGGATACCTTCAAGAATTGGTCGCAAATTCCCGAAATGGAATCGTTATTTTTTTTCGGCAGCCCCGTGTATGGCGAGGTGAATGCGTGCGTGCCGTTATTTCGGGTGCTCGTAATTGGCCGTGGCAGCCCGCCCGTTTCCGGTTCCCGTGCCGTATCGCCATCGGAATTTCTCAAGCACCGGCCTGAGCTTTGTCTAATAGCCTCCGGCTCCGAGAGTAGACATTTTCTCGTCTGCGGACTAATGAACGCTTCGCTTTTGTACTCGTTGCACTTTGCGTGGCCCAACCATTTACTCGTTCCAATGGCTCTAGTTTGAAAACATTTTATAGTTAAATTAGTGTATCTGGAGCATGGGCGTACCCAGCGAGGGGCAGGGGGGGCAGCTGCCCCCCCCGCCCCCCGAGAAGGAAAAATTGCTTAAGTCTTTAAGCAAAATCAGTACTGAATTGAAATGAAAGTATTCAACAAATTTTCTTTAAACCCACGTAAAATTATATGTATTAGTATAAGATATGTAACTACAATAAAAATATTTTTTCAAATGTCACAACTTGGCTTGCCCCCTCCCCCCCAGTTATGATCCTGGGTACGCCCTTGATCTGGAGTCCGAGGATAATCTGCTCGATCAGTGGCCTCTCATCGGCTCGGCTTCATGCTTCGGCCCCGGAAAGCGTTTTTTCTTGCAGTGGAACTCGAGTCATCCAATCCAAGTCGCCGGCCTCTGTTGTACCCTCACGTCCGAAGGCGAATGTCGCGAGTTCGAGTCCCGTTGGGTGGGTTGCCTCTATCCATGGGAGCCTGTGTTCGTACATTGCTGTTTTCTAAACATTAGAATGTAAAAGGTCGAAACGTACTGTTTTCGGAATTGTGTGAAGTAAATAAATCCCCTTTACCTTTTTAGGCAAACTGGAAAAAATTGATCAAAAATTATATCTTCCGTGTAACTCTCGTCGTATCTTGAAATAGAAGGTAGTTTATCTGTTCCACAAGCAATACCAGTGGAATAATGCAACTACCTTTTATATTCGTATCATTAATTAAGGCTATTCTTTTCCCTGTCCGCATTCATGCTATGGTTATATCGGTGTCCTCATCATTTCCCTCAATTTTTCCTTCGATCGCCGCTTCTTATCCTCTCCATTCAAGTATTATACCGGCTAAGCTAATTTTAACGGAGCATTTAATGAATAGGGTAGTTTCCTTCATCAAAGAAACCGAAAGGTATTGATTGCGATTTGTTACCCACAATTACTGTATTCATAATATACAAATTATTTCGTTTTAGAAATACCGGTTTAGACGAATGGCAATGGTCCATTTTTATCCTCATTTGAAAAGGGCCAGATTGGCGCCCATGCGATGCCACTCCACGTGACGTCACAGGGACCTAGTTTCTATAGGAGAAGATAGGAGTTATACATCGTCTGAGATTACCAATGCATGCATGAGGCACAGAGCTCAGGGAAACATGTCTTAATAATCACCTATTAAAACTGGCTAAGTTCGGAAAGTTTTCTTCGTTTGATAAGGTATTAATAAACCTTTTTTAAGCCAAGCGCTACCAGACAGCAAGGTACTCAGCTACCCTCTAGCATCCTGCGTCCTATCAGCGCTTAGAGCCTCGATCAAGGTCACCTCACAAGGCGGGAGGGGGAACCAGAAATACGTCACACGGAGAGATTTCCTTACCCGTCGCGTTTTCGCGCGCTTGAAAATTTTCACTTTTCATTCAATCGCGAAAAATAGATATCGTCATTTAAAAATCTAAAAGCGTGAAATACGCACTCCAGGAGTAATAATCTTCCGATATAGGCAATAAAAAAATAATAGGAAACCACCCTATTACCATGACCCGTCTACTCACCCAATTCTGACCGCCCTCATCTATGCCCATTTATGTCTGTTCCCTTTCTTTCCATCTACGATTTCACTCTCTTCTATCTCCTGCCTCGTGTACATTCTTTACTCTCACATATTTTTAGCAGTTCTTTGTGAGTACTCGTACAATCCAAATCCTATCTCCTCTCATTGCATTTCTACCATTTCTATCACTTCGTCGTCCATTAAATCTTTTGCATTCTATTCCACACCCATATCTCGAACGCCTCCAGTCTCATCCTCCCTAGCTGCATCCGAATACATCTTCTCTTTATCTTTTGCAATGGTGTCCTCTCCTTAGCAACCGTTTCAAGCGCTTCTTTATGCGTATATTTCTCCACCCGTCAAAACCACCAGCAAATCGGCTGCGTGGCGTCAACTCTGGATGTCATAAATATAGTGTGATCGGGGTAAAAATTCTCATAATTTATTGGAAGGAATGAAGTGCATATTTTCCACGAGACGAATATCCGCTTGTATTTTCTCTGTTTCTATTCTTCTCGATGTCAATAAACATTTAAATCTTTAATGTGAAACGTTCAAATGTAAATATTAGGGGGAAGTTATTTTTGATTGTACATGTGAAGTTTTCGTCATAAATTGTCGTCACTTCAAATTTCGTCGTCACTTGCTGTCCTTAGATAAAAATGAATGGTAAGTAGCGATACGTTTTTTTGATACAATGGGACGTACTCGCAATACCTGTCATTTTATGCCAGAAAATAGAAATAATTGCTCCAAAATGACATTTTGCATTTCCCTCATTTCATTGGACCAATGAGACCTAGAAACGTGGGAGGGTATGGTATTATTTTTCTCATTTTGAATTCCCTAGCCTGAATTCCCTCCATGTTCTCTCTAAAAACCCATGAATAATGTCTATGAAATGATGTGAGACTGGTTGGTGCCCCTCTAGGCTTGAATGATGGATAGAACCTGGCAGGGGCGGATCCAGGGTTTCTTTCTGGGGGGAAACAAGCAACGCCGTATCCAGGATTTTGTTCTGGAGGGGAGGCACAAGGCTACCTCGTAATGCAAAACTAACTCAATGATAATGGCACCGTATTAAAAATCTTGCATATTTTTTTAGCACGTGCCCCATACCCCCCTAGATCCACCTATGGATGTTGGTAGTGTCAAAGATAGTTCTCGTGAGTTTCGCAGTGCAGCTTCCCCCCGGCGGCCCTTGAGCGCGCGATGGTTTTTCGAGACGCTTCTTCTTCGTGTGCAGCGCCCGCTCGCATCGTCTCCTCCGTCGTCCGGGGGTATATTGCAAACTTGAAAGCGCTCATTACTGCGCATCCAGGTGCAGTAGAGAGAGAGTTAACGTGTCCCGAGTGTGCCATCATCGAAGCCTCTCTCCTCGCAGAGAACCCACTCCCGATTTTTGATGAAGAGAAGCGAATGCAGTTCGCACGATGTGCGAGGGAGGGAGCGGTTGGATATGAGTTCACTGTGAGAGCCAGTGTGTGTGTGTGTGGATGGAACTGATGGAGAGGCGAAGGAGTGATGAACTCCGTGATCGAGGGAAGGATGATCGTGGCAAAAACCAAAACAATCACAAGAACCAAGCGTGATGGAGTGGAATTTTTCCTTATTGAAACAAACACTTGCAATTTTCCTTAATTATAAACTTTTATCCCGTCCTAGGTTTCAACGTTACTACATTATCTAAAGGTAGTTCTACACGGGGCATGGAATTGCGCAGGTTAGAACTGAATTAATTTCTAAAATGGCGTGGAAATACGCGAATGCTTGAACAAAATTAGAACATGGGCTATTTTACCATCTCACGACCACGTATTTTAGCTTGTATTAGTAATTCACCGCTGTACACGTCGCAATTTTGACTGGGCCTTCGTACAAATGTCAGATTGTGCAAGTACGTTCCCCGTGTAAAATGGCCTTTAAAGGTACCAATGGTGAGTGGTGCATTCAATGCATACGTTTTTTTTTAGCTGTTTTGGGGGATGAGATGTAATAATCCGTTCACTTTCTTCTTCGATTTTTTCCATTTCTTCCCTCTCATGTCTCCCCTTCTCTCTCATGCGACAGTTAATAAAAATGTATAAATTTAATCCAACACACACTCCATTTTGTACCTTGAAGGTGATGTATTAACATCGAAACCTCGGTCGGAATAAAAGTTTATAATCGTGGAAAATTGCGTTTATTTCAATGCAAAAACGATTAACCTAAATGAGAAAGTTAATTCATTTGTTCAAGTCGATACGGGCCGAAGATTGGTTACATGCTGCGGTCTCTCTTTTCCCAGCTGGTCCCTTCACTTCCCTCTTGATCTTCTCCCTTGCGTCATTCTTTCTCTCTCCAAAGTACTGATCATTTACCCTTCCCCGGGAGACTTTCTCGTGCATTTCTCCCACCAATATATCCTCTCACGTATTCATTGTGTCTTACGGTATCTACCTTCTCTTGTGCTGTATTGTTCTGCACAGTTCCCTTTATTTCTTATGTCTTCTGTGCATCTCTTTCCTTACCCTTGATAGTCGTCCATTGGGGCTCCGCTGCGAGCACAGGCCTCGAAGGAGTGCTTTCTGCTCAGATTTTCCAATGATCCACGTTGCCGTAGAATTCCACTACCGAAGCAAATATTTTCGCACCTTGTCTTCATTTCTATGCTCTCTGTTCACTTTGCGAGTTAAACATAAGTTTTTTTCTGAACAAGTTACTATTTAATGTTAAAAAATAGTCATTTCACTAAAAAAGTTTCTTTTTAGTTTTCTTTTGTAGGTTTATTTTAATAGTCAGGTAATTCAATATCTTCTTCATGCTTTATTCACTTACCTCTAGGTGTTATCCTTAGCATTATTGGAAGACGGATTGAGTATGCCTTGAAATTAAAAAAAAAGTTTTAAATTTCACTTATTGTTAGTTTGCGTGCCAGCTGTGTTTTGAAATTCAGCATTGGCAACATTTCCCTAAAAGTTAAATTTGAAACTAATTGGAGTTAGCTACGATCAATTTATTAATAACGTTTAAACTTTGTTGAATGTGTTTTGAGTTCAGCTTCGTGTTTTTGCGATCTTTTGAGCAAATGGAGTACGAATGGTAATTTGCGCGAAAACACTACGTTGTTTTAATCGCCTATATCAGTATGTGTGTGTTATTATGTGTTATGTTTCCAAATTTTTATTGTCTATGTCACCTCGAAAAATGGTTGTCCTTTAATATTGCTGTATTAAATATTTAAATGTCATTATATTATTTTATATCCGATCTTGATCACTCCCTCTTGTGTATAGGCAATGATTTAAATTAATTAGTGTTAATTTTATTTTTTAATTTCATTGAACTACATTTGCCATCAAGGATGCTAATTTAAAGTGGATACCGATCCTCTTGCATCATGTACTAGTGTCCAATATAACTCATGAATTTCACCTTATTTTTTTCGAATAAATTCAAAATAAATTACATACTTTTTCTATAATTTGTCCTTTTGAAAGAATCAATGGTGAAAAGTTGAAATATACTTGTTTTTCACTATGTAATTTAACTTTTACGTATAACTGCTGTCTGATCACAAATGTGCTAACCATAACTTATCTTTTTTTGCAGGTGAGTTACGTTGTGTGTGGTGATTTTTACCTTCATATCAGTGTGGGTCTCTTGTGGTGAGTGCTGAAGAGATATATTTAGATGTGCAATGGATATGATACTCTCTCCACGGTTGTAAAGATGGCTTTTAATGATCGCGTTTATGAGTAATGCATGCTTTCGCTCTGGTTGACCTAAACCTTTCTGAATGGCGTTTTTCATGTGAGATGCGCTCTCTATGTGCTAACTCCTCGTTTACCTTTCTCTGATACGTGATTGAATATTTACTGCTCGGAGTGACCGTGGTGATGAGTTATCGTATCGAATTACATTTACGTTTGCACGATTATTGCCCTCTTCGATCAGACATGAGCCGATTTTAATTCTCTGCTGTCATTCTATTTTTTACATCCATGCGAATGTCATAGGCTATAAATTACCCGAGGTTCAATCTCGTTTCTGATCAGGACCTGTGGTACAGTTTGTTGTTCATTAGCCCAGGAGAAACGAAAAGTTTTCAAGTTTTCTGATTGCTGTCAACGAATTGAATCCTTTGGTGTTTCAGTTATATTTCACCGCATGTTCCTTGCCTTCTCATATAACCTGTTTCCAATGATAAATGTTAATATGCTATAAAATTTCGTACTAAATTTTCGGAATTTATAAAGTACACCCTGTTTTAACATTTGGCGAAATCTCAGTTTTGAAAATTAAAAATATTCTCATGTAAGGTGCAGACAAATGTTGACTCAGGTCTGATCTATGCAATCGAGAAATGCCATGAAGGTATCTTATCGAAGTTGTGAACAATAAGTAGGCACGTCGCGAAAGAAGAAAAAATTCTGCTGCTGATGATGTTGAGCCGCGGGTGTGATGAGCCCTCGCTCCTACTCACTTATTGATTCAACTCACAGGCTGGTCTGAAGTAGGTACAGCTCGAACAATACTAACTAGACTCGCTTGCGTGATGTAACATATCGATGGCTAAGTTCTAACAACACGTAAACATAGTGTAATAACATTTAAAAAAATAAAATGCAAGCAAAAAACAACTATTCGTTTGCAAATGAATGTTTCTTTTTCAGTTTTACGAACTTTTGGTTTTTAATTTCTGTCTATAATAAAAAATATTAATCGATCTTTTGTTCTCTTGAAAACTTGCTATTTTGGAGATACGTGTTGTTAGAACGTAGCCATCGATATTGAGGGTTGGCGGGGCAGTTTCATTCCCTTGGCAACCTCGCGTTTGGAGGATTTTAATTGGTGGTGTCCGTAGGTTTCTTCTGGGATTTGAACCTTTGACCCTTTGATCTGTTAACTAAGGCTCTTCCCACTGGGCTCCACGCTCCGCGATAAGTTTTCGAAGGGACGGAAAATGTGTGTTGTTCCTCGTTTATAAGTGATGCTTCTATTATTACTTAACTTTGAATCGCAAACACTTGTCAAAACGAGTTAATATACTAGTGCCTATCCTCAAGCATTCCGATGGAATGCGAGTAGATACGTAATAGCATTAGGTGATGGCGCGCTAATCGTCCGTTGAGAAGGTCACTCGCACGTTTAAGGCTGTCGTTCGGTTGTTTTTTTTTACTTTCCCCGCCACCTTTTGTTCGACCACATAATCGGATTTCAGAGCAAGACTGGATTGGGTGGAGTCCCCTCAAGTTCAACTTTGTCCTCTGTGTTGGGTCGTCGAGTTCACATCCCCACTATTAAGGAGTAAGTAGTGGACGCACGCGTGAGAGAAGGCGTGAGAGCGCCCGTGGACTGAAGGCGTAACCTTTGGCGAACCCCTTCTCCCCACCCATCGGGCCAATAGCCCTTCTATCCGTTGCACATTTCTTTCGATAGGGTTTGAAGACCAGCGCTCATTCGCCATTTAAACTTCGTGCACCTTATCTAAGCTATTTGATTTCTTCGTTGACGGATACAAACTATATTGATGCGATAAATTTGACTCCATTATGCGCACAGAAACGGAATTTCAGCGCATTTTTCGAGATATCAAAATGCCCTTCATTTATGTTCTAGCTGAAGGTTTTCTCGGTAGTCGTATGAAGTTTAATGTTAAGCTAACTTTAACAGTGTGAATGTGTCTTATTTACTTTGACTAAAGACGCAATTGGAAGGAGGGCCGAAAATGTAGGAACTAAAATATAGCCTATTGATTTTGACAAAATCATACAGATATGGTCAGGGAGGACTGTGCAACCCTATTCTTTCCTAACGATAGCTATGTTTACGAAAACTTCCTAATTTTCCTAATGATCAATTCAATTGATTATTAAGTCATTTAATACTTTCTTTTGCGCTCGACTCCAATTCAATTGTGATGATTCATTCACTTAAAAGAGAACAATATTCAGAGTGAAGTAAATTCAGCAAAGATCATCACTCTGGTGAATAGAAAATTATCGCAAAATATGGAAGTATGAATTTATTTCCAGAAAAAGAAACATGATTACAAATCTCTAAGAATCTTAGCTGTACTTGGTACTTTGTGGCTAATAACGGACTAAGCTACAAATCAAAATTAATGTCTTATGTCTGGCTGTGCAGGCATTGGTCATTTTTTGTTGGAAAAACGATTATGTTAATAAGCGTCGCTATTTCAGATGGTTAAACCGTTCATTCATATGACGATAGTGACGAAAAAAAAACTTTTTCTTCTTCAATGTCGCGTTGGAGATGAACAAAGAGGAAGATCGGAGAACATCTCTTTTCTCGAATAATCAGCTTACGAGATCCCTACGATGGGATTTCTTTTCGATTCATGAAACCGATTAAGATATCAAGACAATTACTTGAGATAAAGTCTCTGTGTTATCTGGTGATCTTTGCGTCTTAATTATCCAATGCTCCAATTTGCAGATATTCACCGTTCATCACGTGCGCTCATTTTCACCATTTATTTTGAAGAGATGAGTTCAACTCTGGATTGAGAAGTTCGAAGGTTTACCCGAGGTACCCTTTTCAGAAGCTAATTTCAGCATCAATGTAAGAATTTCCGTTGAAGTAACGAAGAAGAAATAGCATATTTTGCGAAGGATGAATTGTAAATATTAATTTCTATTTTGTAAAATGATACTTTTTCCCATGATTCCAAGGCATGTTGAATATTAATCACTGGCAACAATCGGCACTGAAATATTTTTTATGCTCGTTCTTTGACATGGATTTGTCAAAATATTTTTAAATTTTGACGTTGTATGACCTTATTCCATTTATATTTTTTCAAAACTAAAAAAAAAACGCTATAAAGTTCAGTGGAAATTTATGTCACTCTTTATATGATTATTTTGAACAATCATCGTTATCATCCGGTACCTTGCCATTTGTCTTCAGCCATCTGTATTTTAAAAGTCACATCAATGGGAACTTCAAAGATATATTTATGGTGTTGGCGCATAGCTAATTTATGTTGCCTCAGAGATTAAAGGATGTGAAAGAGAGCTTGATTTTCTGCTCATATTGGAGACGAAACCACTTGACAATTCACGCGTGCCAATTTAAACTGATCGAAATGATGAGTAGAGTCGCAATGGCTTTTTTGAAAAGGGGCGGGAAGGCGTGAAGAGCATTGGGCTCCTTTGAAAGTTGGCGGCAACAGGGTAGTTTTCTTCATCAAAGAAAACGAATGGAATTGATTGCGATTCGTTACCCACCATTAGTGTATTCATAATATACAAATTATTTGGTTTTAGAAATACCAGTTCAGACGAATGGCAATGGTCAATTTTAACCGCATTTGAAAAAGGCCAGATTGGCGCCCATGCGATTCCACTCCACGTGACGTCACAGGGACCTAGTTTCTATACGAGTAGATAGGAGTTTTACATGGTCTAAGATTACCAATGCATGCATGAGTCACAGAGCTCAGGGAAACATCTCTTTATAATCACTATATAATATGGTATCTCCTGGAGTACTTATAGGTCATTTATACAAAAGTTAGCAGCCAACGTTTCGATTTATTTTCTTAAATCATCTTCAGGGCTATGTTAGAAAAAGTGTGAAACAATATAAAATACAAAGAATAAGACGATACACAATATTTATACATAAAGAAGGAACAATTGGTTTTTTTATATAATACAATATAATTTAAAGAAATATGTATATATAAACATATATATAAGAACAGAATGGAATATACAAAAAATTTTGACATACCTCTAAACTTTGAACATATTTATTTATGTTTTGTTTCTAAGGTATTGCCACAACCTAGGTTACCATTAATTTTGATCCTTCGTTTGATAAGGTAGTAATAATCCATATTTAAGTCAAGCGCTACCTGCTAGCAGGGTACTCAGCTACCTGCTAGCAGCCTGCGTCGTATCAGCGCTCAAGCCTCGCCTCAAGGTCACCTCACAGGGCAGCATCGGGAACCATAAATACGTCACACGGACTTTTTCCCATCATTCCTACTTAGTCGTCGCGTTTCCGCGCGCTTGAAATTTTTCACTTTTCATTTAATCGCAAAAAAATAGATATCGTCATTTAAAAAACTAAAAGTGTGAAATGCGTACTCCAGGAGAATTATACTTTCGATTTAGGCAATAAAAAAATAATAGGAAACCACCCTACTGAGGTGACACTGTCTTTCAGCTTGGGGGCTACTCTCGCACTATAAATGGGCGTGTCGGAAGAGTAATTTTATCTTCTAGGAATTGGTGCACTCAGAATGCTTTCACTAATCGTATCAAATTCATTATCACCGCTAAAAAAATGTTGAAAAATAACGACATATTTTTAGGGTCATGCAGGCGCGTAGCCAGGGGGAGGGCCTTCTTCAGCCCACACCTCCGAAAATGTTCCCTCATTGCGAATGCCCGCGATGCATGCACTAAGGAGACAACTGGCACAGCGGAACCTATCCTCTCAGCAGCAACCCTACCACCTTGGTTTTCGGCACAATGTAACAATGCCTTTGTGCCGTTTTTGGTGGTGAAATAAATATATAAAAATAATAAAAAATTCTTATCTCACGAATGCAACGCGGTTTGAATTTAAAAAGACAACTTTCGTTTAAGAAATCTCTTCAGTATCATCTAGCAGAGGGTGCGTTAAGAATATCTATAAATCGAATGCTAATGTAATTAATGGTCGATCACGGGGCAAATATTTTCTTTTGTGAATCGGATATCATTAACGAATGCCGCCCAAACGAGTCCTAAAGTTAAATTTTTTTCAAATCTGAGGCGGATTTCGGGAGTAAATCATAAAATTTCTGGAGCCTATGGAGACCAAGACATAGTGACCCAGGCTATTTAAGCGGTGAAAAACTAGTGGGTTTAACTTTCAACATTATAAAAACTATTGGTATGGCTTATTTTACGAAATTTTTGGATTTCCTATTCATGCGAATTGACTGCAAATTACTATTACCAAACATACCACCCAGACCATCCACGAGGCAAACATTTTGCTCCGAGTCTGTCTTGATGTAGTGGAATGTATTCAAAATAGGTAAACCGTTGCACTTTCCCACGTAACACATTTTAACTCACAGAGTCACAATCACCTGAATACGGCTCTGTGTGAGTTAGTAAGCGTTGTGAGGTAAATGTTTTTTGTGTAAATTTGCAGCAGATTTTCCATTTAAAATGATTCAAGTGACAAAACTTTCAACCAAGCTCCTATCTTCATTGTAGCGTCCGCACGTCCGGACTAGATTCTGCGCCATCGATTGGTTGGACATTTTATTAGGTTAGCGGGACGCATTAGGTGCGAAATCTATTGCGAGTTCTAGGTCAGAGGGATCGTGACGCACATCCTAGGGTCTGTTGGTGTGCCTAGTTGGAGGCGACGCGACGGACAGAGGCAATCAATTCCAAGGCAGCCGTCGCTCCTATATCAATCAATGGCTAGTATGAATGCCTGGGACACCACCCAGTCTCCCAGACGCGTCCAGCTGCCTCGCATCTATCAATGAACCAAGAATCTCATTCTACCATTTTAAGCTATTGCGGTATAAGTGCATCTATAGATGCGAAAATTTCCTATAAGCCTTCAGCAAGCGAAGGCTGACGGAATTTTCTAACCTGGTGTGCCCTACGTTAAGGTATGCCGATGTATAGGCCACGGTTGTTTCGTCGCAAAAATAAAACTATCGATTTGCTAGCATTATGTCGAAACAGATGTTTAGTTTGTTTGTTTGTAGGTTGCAGTGCGATAAGGAGGAAGCTGAGATGTGAGTTGGGAAACAGTGGTGGTTTGAGGGAAGATACGTCCCCCTTTAGCCTGAATCGCACGATAATTTTATCCGTCATTTCCGAGTGATCACTATCGCGATCACTAGAGTGATCACTCGCAGATGATCGTCGCCGGCAATTGTTTTTCGGGATCACTCTAATGATGAGGATTCCCCGCACTATTTTTCATCACTCGTCCGGTCGCTTTTTCCGTCGCTGAAACCGTCACTAAAACCTCATATCAGCCAATCAGAACGCATTCCCGTATGGAGCGATTGCAGCGCAACGTTTGACAATCATGGGAACGACAGAGATAAACAAACACGCTGTATATTTTCTTTATGCGGGTCCTATGACAACGAGCAGTGTAAATAATGCGAAAAGCGACGGCGGGAGGGACCGTGTGATTCAGAAAAATGATCGCTAGAGCGATCACTTTTCCGGTCGTGATCGCTTTTTTGATCGCTTTTCGCGACAAAATAAAATGATCGTGTGATTCAGGATCTAGTTCCTGCAAAAGTGGCAAAAAATTAACGTGGTATGTTTTCTTATATTTTCGTGGAACATCTTTTAATAAGTCGTGAATCTTTTTAGATTGTGCCTATCCTTTTTTTTTTTAATGAAAGAGCGAGAGTTTATTGCAGCTTCATGAGGCTAACATACGATGCGTATGGATACATCATTATTTGTTTAATATCGTCGCACATGACGGCAGCCCGTGTTTGGCTTGTTATTCGTGTCATTTACGTCATCTTCACTCCCGACTTCATTTCCCGGCTGATCCAATATTAAAACAGATACGTCCTTTCGGCGTGGCTATGCTTGACATTGTCGTGATCGACACGTCAGTTGGCTTCGCTCCCGTGAAGGCGGCGGGCATCTCCCTTTAATCTGGTTTCCCGGAGCAGCGTGGAATGGAGTGCTGTTGTCGCGCTGTCAGCCTCAACCTGATGGATCACCGCGCCAATAGCAGCCCCTCACTCATCCAGGGTTCCTCTCCTCGCTCTGGCTCGCTCGCATTGTCTTGCATTTTTCTTCTCTGCCATGTTGTTTCGGCAATCGGACATGCGGACGTTCTTTACTGCTCCTTTTCATGTCTTTCCACCGGTAGATTTTTATATCGACCGCATTTACATTCACATAACTACATTAGCGAAAAGTTCTCCTTGAATTTCAATGGGTAGAGAATACCGAAGTGTGGCTCTCCATTTGCTACAGCAGTGGTTGGCTGTTTACAATAAGTTTAGATATAAGCAGTTCCGTTTGTGTGCATGCATCGGAATGCATGTTTACGCCTGGTTGCTGCGGTGAATGTCTTTTGTTGAAATGGAAGGAAAGTGGATAAATTTGGATATAGAAGTTCAGAAATTTTAAGAATACGAAGCTTATGTGAAAACTGAAGAAATAACTTTTTACATTATTCCTTTTCCGTTTTATGGTACAAATTTTCAGTTAATATCTTGAGCGTAAGGTACTTTATTAACCAATTTATGAATACTCAACTTAAAGGAAACAAAAGAAGTCTACACTGAATTCAAAGCTTTTATTTTAGGAGTAAAAATTTTAATATTAACGAGGTGAAAAAATACCCAAACAATTGTTTATCGCAAAAATACCTTAGTGCGCTTATGCATGGGACATGGGATATATCGTGAAAATTTAATGGCTGTACCGTAAGTAGTTTAGGGCGTTTTTTAATGAGGGAGGGAATGAATCAGTCCGGTCATGTGAGCTTACATGAGAGATTTGAAGGTGTGGAGAAGAGCGAAGGAGGTTAGTGTACGCAGGTGAAAAGAAATGTGGAATTTCCTGATGGAAGCTTTCGTGGCTCATAACGATAGCTAGTCATAGGGTTGTGTGCCGCGTGATGCACGGAGATATTTGGCCTGGCGTTTTGTGATACTGTGCTGGTCACTTATTCATTGCAAATTACATTTGGAATATTCGACGGAGTGAGTACTAGGTGAGGAGGGGATGTTATAAGCCGTGCTTAAGGAGACGACTTTAAGGTAAGCGGAGAAGGAAGAATTAGAGAATAGGATTTGTTGATAGAGTGAATAGGAATAGGCCTCGTTGTCTTTATGTGTGTATTACATTGTATTTAATAGAATTAATACGCTACGCATTTAAAGTTTTTGCTCCGCTAATACTATACATTTTAGTTATTGTATTTAACTACTTCAGAATCAGTCCTTACACTAAGATCAACCGATGTATCAAATAATTAAGTTAACTTGAAAGTCATGGTCTTCAGAGCACGCTGCCTTTAATACTTTTTATCCGTATGTTTTAAGTTCGTTGCCAATATTATTTCAATTTTTACATAGGCTATATCTTTAGATTTAGTTAGTCCGAAATAAAACTAATTGAAATTTCGCAATCACACTTTTTTGCGTAGTTAGGACAAAAAATTTCAATCCGCGTCTTTCCAAAAAAAATTAAGATTCATTATTCCATCAAAACTGCGGCCTATACCTATCAACAAAACTGAAATTCGTCATGAGTTAATGTACGTCATGGAAAACTTGTTGATTCTTCAAATGCTTTCGCCCCGAAGAGCTTACTCTCGTGCCGTATCACCATTTCAGCTTGTATATTCATTTCAAGTCCCATTCCGAATGCAGAGAGTTAGTTATCTTAGGAAGGGACTCAGGTCCTATCATATTGCGACAACGTACGCATTTTCTATTCCTGGAAGTTAGAATGACGGTAGCATGACCCGTATGATCGGCTTTAGTGGTCGTTCAAGACTGCCGCAATAGAATTACTTATCTTATGTATGGGTTTGACTTCACCTCAGATAGGGTGCGCACAAATAATATGTATTTTTATTTGCATTCATCAATCCGAAAACAGCAGTTCTTTGTCTTTAAATCGGTTGGCTACAACATGAACGACCACTAACATCTATTCACTGGTTAGGGGTAACCGATCCAAATGGGACTCGAACTCGTGACCTTTAGTTTGGCAGGCTAGGATTTTACCCCGCCGTCACTGAGGCCGGCGATGTGTGATATTAAGTCAGATGTTATCCATTTATATTAGCTTTTTGTGCCGAAGTCAAAGAGATGCAATCATTGGATTAATTATTCTCTCTTTTGAAGTTGCGAGCGGAAACTTTTCTGTGTATTCCATCTATGAACTGTGGACTGACTGTTTCTTCCACCTCAAAATCGTTTCTTGTTTTTAATTTTCTATGTATACCATTCTTACCTTCGTATCTACCTTTATCTACGTTTCTTATCAATTTTATTTTTATGGATTTGGGCGCTTATATCTCATTTAGATTTATTCCCTTCTATCTTTCTTGGGTAGCTGTGTCATCATCTGCCCCGTCTTTAATTCCATTATATTAGAGACAAAAAATGGATACGCCATCCAGACGTTAGATCCTATAAGTTTCCGTTTAAGTGCTAAAAATTCTCATCCTTCAACGAAAATATGCGGTTATTAGTGTTAAGACTCGAGGCCCGCGAGAATGATGAAAGTATTTAAATGTTTAAATTTAAAATTGTTGTTTTGATCAGTCCCTGGCGCAGGCCCTGAAAGTGTGGAAAGAGGTGGGAACTAAAAATGGCCATCTTTAATGAATTGGGCGTTTTGCCGGCCTCGGTGACGGCGGGGTAAAGTCCTCGCCTGCCAAACAGGAGGTCGCGGGTTCGAGTCCTGCCTGGGTATGTTACCCCTATCAGGGCATGGTTGTTTGTGAACGTTAAATTGTTAATAACCACGATGTAAAAGCCGCATATAGAGCTGTTTTCGGTAACAAAAAAAATTCTAGTTATCCGAGAATTTTCTGAATTTGCTGATAATTCGATGCGTGAAAATGTGCTCTGAATAAGTGGGTGCTCAGAACCTGGGAGACGCTGGAGGCTGTGGCTGTGTGCCTATCTCATTACATGCTCTTTTGCTTTTAAATTTGAGGGTATCTGCTTTTGCATCACCGTTCCTGTGACATACATCCTGAGAAATACCTTTTGAGGACAGCACGGTCCCAAATTTTAAGTAAGTACGTACAGCACTTGGTCCGTCATATTGGACGAGGTCCTCTTGTCGTCTTTCGTCTAGAGCAGTCCAATTCTTGCGCCGGCTTTCTCTCCACCCTTCTCACGGCACTTCTAACTTAGCTTTCGGTCGCTTCTCGCATTGCCTCCCACTATTTACGGATTCTCCTTAGCTCCTCTAGCTGAATTGCGCTGGAAAACGTCTTTCCTGAGTCGTTTTACTTGGGGCTGCACAGCGTGGTGGTGTGAAGTGTTAAAGGATTAGCGTTGGTCCGTCGTGAAGATAAAAGCGTTTAGAGCGTGGGAGTGGGAGCTCAAGGAGGATGGTGTTTTGGGGGAAGAGAGAGAGAGAGAGGTGTGTGTTGTCGCAGTGCAGCATTCAAAGTGAAAGTTGCATCGAACGGCCTCTCGCTCATTTCTTTCTTTTCTCTTCGAGCGGGCGCGGGAGGAAGGGCGGGGAGAGTGTGGAGAAGGGGTGATAAGGGAGGGATAAGTCCTTCGTCAACGTGTGTACCTACTAGACGTAAATGTATACAAGAGCGATCGAGGTGGCTGCGCATTGAACAACAAGAGGGGCCAATTTTGAAACTCCGACTTGAGTTGGTAAATGGAAAAAAGTAAGCAAATGAAATTCTTCCTCATCATCAATGGTCATCCTACGTTCATGAAATTGGTTTGACGCAGCTCTCCACTTAATCTTCCTATCAGCTAATCTTTTCACCCCTACGAATTTCTTCTCTTTCACATCCCTCTTTACCTGCTCTTATAGTGTATTCGAGGCCTTCTTTTTCCGTTCTTGCCATCTCTTTGTCTTCGACAATTCTCTTCATCAGGCCATCATGACTCAAAGTATGGCTGATGAGACCGGAATGTACTAATCATGATGAACATTAATAATGTTTACTTTGGTATTCCACATATGTTAATTGCAACAACTATTTTTCGAAGAAGATCTTCATCATCAGGCACATTTTTGGCTAATCAATTTCTTTTACGTCCAATATGGCTGATGATGAAGATCTTATCTGAAACATAGGTCACAAATTAGTTGTACCTTAAACACATGTGGTGTAGCAAAGATATTTTTATTAATTTTCGAAAAATCTTTATTGTTTATTGAGAAATTTTCATGTTACAGTATAAAATAACTATTTTCTTATCTCAAATGTTAACTTTTGCATGATGTACATGAATTTCCGTCTTGTTGTATCATTTTAAGTTCTGGGAACGGAATTGATCCTCTCTCGATCATTATTTGTTTGTGATAACGATCATTTGAATCATCAGGGACTTAAGATATAAACTGTGCAAAACATCTGGGGAAAAGTTTTGGATTGTGTCTGTTATAGTCTTTTTGGAGACATTTTTTTCTTTGGCAATCCTTGTGGAAATATTTCAGTTCATGTGTTTTCGCTGTGGGGTTATCATTGGTGGAAAGACTCGATTTTATGACTCGGCCTATTGATATTTTATTTAATTACTGCATTCACTGAGGGAAAAGAACTTATGCCCCCGTGAATGTGTCCAGGGCTTTTCATATTGCATAGGGATCAAGTTGCCGGTTGAAAGTGCTGGTGCAAGTTGCGCCGGTGAACATTTTTTGGGGACTTAAAAAATTGTGGATTTGAGAAATTTATTCTGAAAATTTATTTGGTTTTGAGGGCCCGTTTGCCACGGCCGGCCCTGGGGCAGTGTGCCCTGCTCTGCACTGAAAGGGGCGTTTATTTTTCAAAGTACTGCTCGAAACATCCAACCTTGTGCGATGTCACGCGCACGACTGCAAACTTCTTTACGCCAAGGGTGCAATTCACCATGGAAAAAAAACCAATTGGCCTTGCCGGGATTCGAACCCTGGTCACCCTATTGGCGGTCAGGTATGCTACCAGTTTGGCATTATGACTGGTAGCATAGAATCTGGCTTCCAATCTCAGCTAAGCTAAACGATTTTTTTCATGGTGTTTGTCAACCTTCGTGAAAATAATATTTATTGTTATGCAATTGTTTTTCTCAGGAAGCTCACATCTTAGTGGCATTGTAATTATAATAATAATAACGTTTGTATCTTTCGGTTTCTATTGAGATAACCCTCTGCAGTTGTTAGCTGCATGAAAAATAGTTATGGTATAATTTTCTATGTCCATCATATTTACTCTTGGCGAGTGATAAGGCCTTAGGGTAACGTGTTCAACTTTCAATATAACTCCGAGGATTTTAATCGCTGTGAGTTGGAGGTTTGAGGCTCAAATCCCTAGATTTTGTGTGAATGAATCATGTCGGGTTGTAGGTAGAAGCCGGATAGTATTTAATTCGTCCTCGGGAAATATCTTCTCTGCTTCCTGCGTTCTCCCCTTCGTAACCTTCTAATCAGTTGGACTTATCAAATTTATCTATTTTCTTGGTTTTGGGTCAGTCATGCTTTTTATGCATTCACCGTTTCTCTGTTTGGGTTTTTTTACATTCATTTCCACGAAACGAATTTATTTTTGAAGACGGAGGAGATGACTGATAGAATACAGCGTGTTCATGTTCGCCTGCTTACGAAATTATGACTTAATTATTATTTAGATCTTTTATTCTGCATTGTTATATTGCTCAATAAAACGCCCAAGTGTGACCAGTAAATATCTTTGGCAATTCATTTATCTTAGAAATATAAGCGAGAGCTGAAAAGCCTCGTCATATTGACATTTATGCATCCCGCTATCAAAAAAAGTAATTTTCCGAAGCTAGATTCCACCATAAAATGAGGTTAACCGGGGGTTAACTGTACGTCGTTTTGCGTTTGAATTCCATAGTATGCCTTCCAATGGTCTTCTACCTTCTCGGTAAATTAACTAGGAAAGTTTCCCTCTTCCCACTGTGATCTCAAATTGAAATAGCTGGCAAATATTGATAACTCTGTTGAAATCACGTGTTATTTTATATGGATGTCGATTTCCACAGTTTTAGATCCGTTTATTCCTAATTGAAAGTTAGTTATGCAATAAAAATACCATTGTAACTCCAGCGTTCCGTTGAGCGATTGATTAAAAAATCCAAACGGAATTGACGGCTACTCACGCGTCCCCTCGATTTACACTGTTGACGAGGAAGGTTAGCAAATCAAAACGTCTGCTAACTTGAACCACCTCTCCCGGTTGAAACGTGGGATAAATTCAGGTGATGATGTGAAAGCATATATACATGCACATCTACGTAATATCCTACGAGCCACCTTTAGGGTGTTTTGGAGCGGATGATCAATCATCAGTATGCAGCATGCAAGAGGATTCCCACATGCGCACCACACGATACAAAAAAGTTACGCATGCTTACAGATTATACTTCCACATTCATGCAAAGGCAAAAATTGCCAAATTCTCATGTAGAAAATCTGCCGATAAAGCTAGATCACACTAAACATACTAGTAGAAATAGTAAGAAAATTTAGAAACAAGCATTTAGGAATACATAAGTTAGTAGGCTGCATTAAAATTCATCTAAACTATTGCTAAATCCGAACGCTGCCGTTATATTCTGTTATTGATCGAGGAAAACACGATATTTTGAATCTTTCTGTTTTACAGTCTATCTCTCTCTTATTTGTATGATCTGATCTACTGCAGTATATTGGCTTTCGTAAGAGATAGGTAACTTCGTCGGAAAAATACACTGCTCTTGAATTTATCTAAAAGGTTTAGTCTATTTTTCCATCTACGGTGAGACAGAGATTCCCATGCAAGTTTATCTAAAAGGTAAGTGACACTAACAAGACTATCGCAACGACTTTTCATGTACCTGGCAGCTCCTATCTGACGCGTTCTAACTCCATTTTTAATCCAATTTCATGAGGATCCCAAACATACGGGGCGTGATGTGTAGTGGATTAAGTTTTTTTCGGGTGGAACATGCTCGATCTCTTTCATTTATGATGGAGCGGTTCAACCGCATCTCACCCGAAGCAATTCGTTTCGTTCGGAAGGGTGATAGGATGAACTTATCTCTGGTTTTCAACCGGGTGAGGTGGTTAGGAGACAATTCGTGACTCGAATCGTGCAGCCCTCCTGGCGTTCGCGTCGGAAGGCGTGTTTTATGGCGAGGACGAAGCGGTGCAGACACGAGGGAGCAGCCAGCCACTGACTGCCGCCGATGAACTTGTATCCCGACTTATCGATCGGGCGTGTTATTGTCTGTTGCCGTGTGCCACCTTGCTCGCCGGTCGAGAGGAGAGGTGCAAGTGCTTGCTTGCCCCGGCCTGATGCATACTTCGCCGCTCCCGTTTGTTTGTTGACACTGCTGCTGTCGTAAATAACTCTCTATCCTTGTGTCATTTTGTTGCGAAGGGTGTGACGGGGTTCGTTTTGTAATTCCACTCCATTTACCTTGGGTCCGGCAAATTTGACTCCGTTTTTACTAGTTTCAACATTTTAAGATATTTCCAACCACTCTTTAAAAACTTAGTTATGATATCTCTTGAGTGTTTTGTCATGAAATAATAACTCCTTGATTCAGAGTAATTCCATTTATTCGGTGAATGTATGCACGGAAATAAGTTTTTTTTAATGCAAGAATCGTTAAATTACGGGGAAAACTCTTCGTTTGAAATGTTTTTTTTAAGATTTCAAGCCGTGTCAGACGATACGTTCTTCATTGAATTATACTCCGAAAAGAACTAGAATTTGCTATGATGAGGGTAAATTAAATCACTGAAACGTTGGCGTTTTTCTGATGTAAAGAATTATCATTTCCGGGGTAACATAATTACTAGTTGTTTGCGTGGAGTTTTTTGTGTACATGGTTTCATTCAAATGATCAAGTGCTTCTGACGCATTGAAAGACTCCCTCTGCCACAAAGTTAGGAGCTATGTGACTTTTCATCGACCCCACCACCTTTTTGTCAAAGCACATGATTTGAAATCGTACCAACGTATGAAGACATACCTTCACCAAGGATCGAGACTTACAGACATTGAATAATTATATACGTTCTTGTTTTTTAAACTGAAGCTAGTCTGTATTTATCAGGAGAAGAGCGGTTTACCCGAAGGCCCGACGTGGTCAAGTGGCCACGAAGGGCAAAATCCTCCTTTATAAAATTGAAAGAAAACATTTATGTGAGTGTTTTTTACTGGTTCTAACTGAACAGTTGAATTTACAGTTCTCCTGATGCTTTTGTAAACATGCCCCCAATTTTCTTCCTTTATACCTCAAAAGTTAACAGTCTTTCAACGCATAATTTTTTTTGTCAAGATCGTGCGAAAGATCCACAGAGAAAAAATCATCCGCCTTCACCGGGATTATCACCGCGGCTAGTCCCGGTATACTTTAAACTTTTTGTCAAGAGTTTCGGGAGACAAAGAACAATGCAGCACGAATGTTAGTATCTGGGATTTAAAAAACACTTGCTCTCAAGATACTCGGAAACCAGCACAAATGCATTATATAGGTACAGGCCTTGGGCCCCGCAGGGCCAAGGGTTACTACGGGAACTCCTGATCTGACCACCCTCTTTGTCGGTCCGCCCCTGATCTTCACTCTTCCAGAAAGCATTCGTTTCAGTGTGAGGCAACAAAGCCATAGCTACTAGGTATAGGGCCACATACTTCAGGCTATATGCCGCGGAAATTAGCTATCAAGTTACGTGGGTGATAGCTTCTTTGAACCCCTGATCCCTTTAATGGTGCGTCAGGAGTGGACCGAGAAAGTAGGTGGGTGAGATCCTGCGTTCCTCATTACCGCGAGAATTGGGGAAATTAGATTACTTAAATGTGAGATGCCTCGCCAGTTCAAAGGCTCGTGCATTCGAAAATGCCGCAAGGCGTAACTTTGAAGGTGTTTTTGGTGTTTTTTGCTGGTAATTTTTTTCCGCGACAATCAGTCTAATTTTGTTCCAATAGAAAAATGTATCCTTTGATAATCAAATCTATAGGCAAGTCATACCACACCTTTTCCCCACAATTTTAAATAATTTTTAAATAAATGTTAAAGTTACCTTGAGTGTGGGGCTTCTTCGACATGGCACTGAAATGCCAAAATCGATCATCCATGTCGCCAATGTGTTTTTTTTCACTACTTATTTTCGCACCGATAAGATTGTCGTGTTTCTTTAAATAATAGTTTACATTTGAATTCGTAAATTCGACCTCCTCAACTACGTCCATCCACATTACGGTCTACCTGGAGGAGGTCCCTTAGAGATGCGATTATGATGTTTTCGTGATCAATTCAAAATGTGCCCTTTATCGTGTGCTCAATCGAAAAGTGTTCATAGCAATTCTGACATAAATGTAGAACTGAAAGAAGACTAACACACGGTTTGTAATAAAGTAATGGTGAAAATCTTGCTACTTCACCATATGACGTTTTGGTTCATTAATATTTTAATTGTAATCGAAATAATTTGTTTCCATGACGATGGATCTGCATGCAGTTCAGTGGTGGTCTTAGGGGAGGTGGGTATCCCCCTTAATTTCTGGAAAATGTGAAAATATTGTGATATTAAAGGCGTCTCTCCATTAAAAAAGATCACCAGATTAACAAACAACGTTTAAAAATAATTTATTATTTTCTCTTGTCTTTTCTTATTTTTTCCGTGTAACCTGATTCATCCTCGCATAATTAGCTATGTATTTAGTTATTACATAATTCACTGATTGAGGTACTTGAGGTGGCGTTATTTTTCAAAAGGCGTCTTGCTCTTCTTTTTCTTCGTACAGAATTATTTATATGTTTGTATGAAATTTTCCCTCCAAATCCATCCATCTACTGGAAAGTGATTGTTTCCAGGATAATTGTGTTTCTTACGCGCCACTATTCATCTGTGCGTGTGGATCTCGTAAGTGATTCTGTGTCTTCCGTGACGTAATTCCTACCTTGGAAGCCATCCATCAATGGTATGGCCACGTGCCTATACCTCATTGCTGAAGAGTTTCCCTTTGGGCGGGTCTTCTCCCGTGAGCGTGGTCCATTAACAACGGTATCCAATTATATGAGAATTATTTTTTTTTACTTTTGACTCCACCCTACCGGCTTAATTACAGAGCTTTAATATCCTAAATGAAACGAGTTCGGAGGAAATTCTTATATTGTATCCATCACTATGGAGCTTTAGTCTGTAGAGTTTAGAAGAAAGGGCAAAAGAAGACCGCATGTTTGGCCTCTAGTATCGAATTGCACCCAGTGAAAGAAATGAGAAATTCTCCTTTGGCATTAACGCTATGTTTCATTAGATTTACGTTTATGTGGCGGCGTCTTACATTGTTTGCGCAACATATATCCTTTTCTCAATAGTTTTGTAATATTCTATGAACCGTCTTTGACGCATGTGATTTGGAGTGTGATATTAGTACGCATTTCCTTAAGAAATGTTTAAAAAAATGCTACATCGTGTATTAAGTGACCCGTATGAGCCAGCTCATATAACTGGGAGGGTATGCATTATTATGTAGAAGCACCTCCGTGACGTATGTACCATTGGGATACATATGTAAGTCATGGTGTTTGGTTAGGGTGATGTAGAGTACACTATTTGGTGACTGTCATTAAATGGCACTTTTCTTGCGTCTGAATTTTTTTTACTAATACCCTACGTTTGCTTCTAAAATCCACCCAATTGAAGCAAATTGGTTTATTGTATATGTTGTAGAAAAGGTACTGTTATTAAGCAACTGCGTTTGAACTCGGTACTAGTGTACACAAAGCCAGTGTGTATTATGCTCTGGCCTTAGTTCTGAGCCGACCCCCTTTGTGAGTCTGTTTTGTGTTGCTTCAAGGCCGCTGTACACGGTGAATGATCATGCTGAATGATTATGCCATCATATACGGGATCATGCGAGCAAAATAGATCATGTTCTAATTTTCAGTGAATGATCTTGCGCATGACGGTTCATTCGCGAATCACCACACACGAAAGTTTGATACAAATATCATGTTTTTAATATTTAATCGTAATTGGAAATTATACAGGGAAATTGATGAGTATTCAAATAGCCATCGCTCGTATCCTGTAGGGACTGATGACGACGCTTAATTACATACTCTTTTTTTTTGACCCATAAAGCTTTCTGCACCAGTATTCTCATCTGTACACAATTGTTTTGTGGCATGTAGCCGTCGTGTTCTTAAAAAACCAAGTCAAAATAATGAGTTAATGTCAAGCCGATAAATTTTAATTGTTGATATATTCTAACGGTGGAGGTATGTTCAAATGGAGCATTTTTCATTTCACTCATTAATCCAATTCTCTTCCTTCCTAACATTCTTCTCTTAAGTACTGATTTCTGCATCCCTTCACCGTTTAGTACTCGCTCCATCCATCCAAACACTTTCTCATCTCCCCATCTCATAATTTTCCTCTCCTTACCCGCCATGTCCTGCACTTCGTCGTGCATTTTCCTCCGCGCCCCTCGAAGGCCGACAGTTTTTACTCGCCGTAATTCCTCTCAGTCTACGTTTCGGCAACGTAATGCGCTACTCGCCAAAGCATACTCCTCTCTAGCCTTATCTTTAAACTCTTTCAGCTCTATCCTTTCATCGGCTCTTCTTTTCATCAACCCCTCCTTTTCTGAGGCAAGCGAAGAAAATTCCTGTGTGACAATCACACCCTTGGAATGGGGCAGCAGTCGACAGCTAGGCACCATGATGCGGGCTTTCCACAACTGGATTGGTCATCTCACTAATTGTTAGAATTGGATTTGATTGACAACTGGATATTTCCCTGATATCAAGGGACGAATGAAAAATGGAATGACCAAATCCACAGTCGAGAAGTTAAGAGGGTCCAATTAAATTTCAATCAAAATGAGATGAACATCAATGTTCTCGTAATGGGATAAAAATTTCCTCCTGCATAAGTCACTCCGTTGAAGAAGATAGCCTAATTGAAAAGAATGGAAAAGGCCCCGGAGGAAATGTGTAGGGTTGGTTATGCTCGGGGCTGTTATGGAGTCTTCCGCGGTTATTTAAAAAATGAATCAACGTGGTAAAAATCCGAAGAGAATAGGGTTATGTGCGGGAATTTGGCTTAACTATTCACTGCTTTTTCACTTGCCTACAAAGGATGTATTTAATAGGTTTGTCGTCAGTTTTAAAGTAACGTTTCATGAACGCGCAAAGTAGTCTCGTAAAATAAACATTTTCTCCTTGTGGACGCTGTAGTTGAATAGTTAACCTGACGTAATGTACATTACCAGGACCTTGGAATAACGCTAAAGTTATCAGCAATCAGTTAAAAAATAACAAGGAATAACGTCTCCTAATGATTAGCGACATCGCGTCATTTCTTATTGACGTAAACTGTAGAATTTATAACAGTGGCGTGTTACCTATTACAAAAGGTATAAAAAACATGGTGTAAAATATTTTTTTGCATTTAACAAGATGATTTATTTCAATTGATTTGAGAATATCTCATAAATTTCAGGCGACTCTTAATTGTTTCCATTTGTTGAGGCCATCTGCCTTTTGTCTATGCGGAAACAGTTTGTTGAAAAAAGAAACCCACAATTTTAACATGGCATTGCAAAACAGGAAATTGCATATTTGTTCGAAGAAGTAATTTTAATAAAAATTGCCATAAGAAGTAGATGCTGAAGCACATAATGAGAAAAACTGTGCACCATTGCGTTTTTTTAACAATCGTACTCTGAGTTTGATCAATCTCTTATTCTTAAAAAAACAATTGATATTTATATTTACAATGAAACATTCCTTAATTGAAATTCACAGTTTTATTTTATAATTCAGATGATGGCGTTAGTACTGTGTTGAATACCAGGCCGACATAATGAATTGTAAATGTGAATTTAAACCAACAAGTAAGTTATATTTTTATTTTAAAGTATTACAAAAATCTACCGAGTTAAGCTGTTAGCGATTGGTAATAAACTGTTTGTAACTCTGGCGATTGCTTCATGGTAATAGTTTCTACAAAAATCTCATTTTCTCGCAGTACTTTTTGAATTTTGTTATCGTTAAATGAACTGATTCTATTTGAATGGCGGTGGGAAGAGAGAGAGAGAGTGAGACACTAACAAACAAGTGAGAAGACGGTTCCATTCTCAGCCACTCGGTCAATATAAGGGAAGGGAGGAGGGCGTGGCAGGATTTCCCCCACCCCCTCCCACTCTCCCATCACTTTCACTTCCTCCCCCAACACCTTTCCCCTCCCTCCCGCCCCTCTTCCTGCCTTCCCCTACCGCTGCTTGCATTCCCGATACCCGAATTAGAGGGGGGAGGAGAGCACCCCTCTTGCGGCTGTGGCCCATTCCTCCTCCTTCTTTCTCTAAGACGAGCGTGGATGTGGTCGACCGGCGTGCTCACCTCATCCCATGACTAGCTTAAATGTTAATCTAGTTAAAATATGGAAACGAAATCGAAAAGGGGGCACCATGACCACATCCCCCATGATGTATTTTGATAATCACAATGTTGAGAGCGTTGACGAGTGCGAGAAGAAAGATGGAGGGGTGTCGCGTGTTCTTTCGTTTCACGCACTGCCCCTCCAAGGCTGGCTTTATTTTGACGGGCGCGTCCTGGCAAAAGTAAACATGCTGAGATGCTGGAAATGAGGGAATGGATGCGCTTCCCGTGCTTCACCTGAGAACACTTCGGTCTTGTATGTGCTACTGTCTCATTCAAAATGTGTCGTCATCGTCATTATTGTCAATGGTGTACAATCTAAAGGTTGGTTTGACGCAGCTCTCCACTCTAATCTCCTATCAGCTAATCTTTTCACACCCACGTTCCCTATCTCCTTCACATCCTTTAGCTGCTCAATGTATTTTATTCGGTGTCCCTATTCTTCCCGCCCACTTGTCTCTCGACGATTGTCTTCATCATGTCCCAAGATATGGCCTGTTAATTTGTTACATCTAGAGGTTGACCCACCATCCACAACCCTGTGGACGGACTGGGTGTTTCCAAGCTTAACCACGCGTAAATTTATTGAATCATGGGAATAACGGTAGCTCTTTCAGTTTCTACTTATTATCGGCGACCAAAAATGACTTTCTTTCCATCATTTTAAATTTAATGTACTTCACTAATTTTTTTATTAGATGTAAAAAATTCTCTCACCATGGAGATGCGAAAATTAATGTGCGGGAAGTTGTAAAGAGGGGAATTTATTTATTACTGACCTAATTCCAACAACAAGTTGCTTAATCTAATTGGGGTAAGATTAGCGAGCAGCCATGTCTCCATAGAGAGTACACCCTCTCCCTCCCCCTCCCCTAGGCTAGATCTGTTTTGATTGGACATCTCAGAAGCCTGCGCGAGGATCTCTGCTCTACCAAATTTTAGAGCCTATATTTGATCTGATTTGCGAATATTTCTGCGTTTCCGTCGTCGTGTTTTTTCGCCATCCGTGCCTGATCGCAGAAAATTTTGCCACTCTCGCTTTTCCTTACGCAGCAATTTGGATCCGTCTCCGCGGGCGTCTGTTTTTGTAACCCTCACTACGGGGCGAGATCTCTATTGGTTGCGATACTAAACTACCGGAGATAGAAGGGCACTATGCAGGCAGTGAAATGGCTCTCAAATTTACGCGTATTTTGATGGATTTGTGCATTTATCTGACCCTAATCTCGGCGTAGGAGCGTCCGAGGGAGGACAAGTGGGCATTTAAAATCACGCCATGCCCCGAGGCTAACTTTATTTGTGAAAATGTGAGTGTTTGAATAACCCTTCTATAAAGTCCCACGTATCCTCATTAATAAGTCTTATTTTAATTCTTCGCAAAGGTGCCTTGCTACATTTTGAATCTCACATTAAAGTGGAGAACAATTGTAAGGCCGTCTGCGTGGCAAATGTGGTCTTAAATTCTTTTGGGTGAACGTGCGCGCGAGAAAAATTGTACCCTTGGGAGACATTTTGGGAAGAATACCTACCTTCATTCAGTTTAAAAACCCAGTATTTAACCATAATATTTCTCAGAATAATTTAGGTATTTTCTGAGCCCTGGTCCGTGCGGTTTTCTTTGTATCCGTATCAATATTTCGTAGGACAGTGCAGTGATTTAAAAAATATTTTTTCTGTACTTCATTTCGTAAATTATTCATTTGCCTAACAGCCCGTTAAAACCGAAGGAATTTATTATTACGTGTTTTTCAACGATGTTTGACTAATAGCTTGATGCACCCTCTAACTCATCTAGCGAACAAACTTTAAAGACTTCCATTGCTTCTATGAGTGCGTGGCTGAGGTAACTCTAATGGGTGCAATGGCTAAATCTGGAAGGGGCGCGGCGCTTCATTGAATTGTCGGTGAATTTTTGTCGGAAAACGTGTTTCCCTTGCTGTTGGCTTCGGAATTTTTTCTTATATTATGAAGTTTCGGAAACTTCTTCGTGTAATGAGGGTGAGCGTCTCCGAAGACTCGTCGCGACAATCAATTTATTTCGTTTTTTTTCCAATGTTCTTGAAACGTCATTTGGAACTTCTTCGAGGTCTTCCTTCTTAGGGATGGGTCGCCTTTAAATTGGTCGACTCGTTATTAAATAATCGATAATTCTCGATACCTTCGGTAAATCCGTCTCCGCGTCGTCGAACGGTTGTCAGGCTATCACTTTGAGCAGGAATGGTTTTGTTGATGACTAATGCTGATTTTATTTGTCGAGTTGATTTTCCTGGAAATATTTTTCGCTTCTTTTTATACTTTCTATTCACCGTCACTCTTTGGTCCTGAATACGTTTTTAGAGCTCTGTGGTTATCAAACTGACGTAAAGTTTCATTTTATAAGTTCAACAGATTTAGGCTTCAATTGGTGGAAGTTAGATATATTTAAATAAATAAAAGATCATAGCACTTTTCCACAATGTTTTTTTACTGCGTACGACGAGTTTCGGCTCACTGAGCCATCATCTGGTACAAGACACTGCAAAACATTTGAAAATCACCTTTATGTTCTTGAGAAAGGGGTTGAGGTTTCCTGCGTGGCTACTACTCCTCTCCATTTCTAACGACATGCGGCCTCTTTTTTACCCTCCCCTTTTTCACTCTTCTCAACCCCCCTCCAGTTTTTCTGTGATTCTTACCGCGTGTCGTTATTTTACAGTTATGACTAGAGTCCCTCTTCCAACGTGGGTTCCCCACATCCCGTATTTGTATCTATTCCCACTGCCTTCACTCTGTATGCCTGTTCCCACCCCCTTCTTCAAAGTTGTCAAATCCTCCCCAACTCCCTTTCTCAAAGATATAAAGGTGATTTTCAAATGTTTTGCATTGTCTTGTGATGGTGATGGCTCAGTGAGCCGAAACGCGTTGTACGCAGCAAAAAAAACTGTGGAAAAGTTCTACGATCTTTTATTGATTTAAATTTTCAATTACTTCACTCGCTACAATTATTTCACTCGGGTAAATGAAATCATATGCTCGCGTCACTCTCTCATCGCTGGGGTTAATATTATATCCCTGGCATTTCAGATTTTCGAAAACCCTTACACCGAAATTGTGTGAGCTGCATGGAAACAATTACTTAGTGAGAGGGCCTCTTAATCTGACATAACATAATACTTGGGGTTGCATTTTATCCACTTAGCAAGAGTTCTTCTTGCCTCCGAGGATGGTCACTGTATCTTCCTTTTGCATTCGTTTTCCTCCTATTCGTTCTCTCGATACAACCCTGAAAACATGAATTGACGTCCATCTGCACTGGCTAAACTAGAGCAACATGTAAATTGTGCTGCATAAGGAATAGTTATTAATTGCTTTAAATCAAGAATATAAATTAAATAACCTTACTGGATAAGAATAATGAACTCTTCAAGCACCAAGACAGTACTTGATTTGGGAAAATTCGGCAAAATGAAGTACTGTATTGAGCCATTTTCCATCACGTTTAAGGAATATATTAATTTTTATTGTTAAAAAGTTTATTAGTTAGTAAGAGAGTCCGTTTCCCCACTTAAAGCACGCGATTTAAGTCCATTCTCCACGGAATGCACTCAAAGAAAGAAACCTTTCAGTGCACCTCTTGCAGTGCCCAGCGATTGCATAATGAGAGTCATTCGTAGCAATATTTATTAATTTTACTTTCTGGTGATTATTTTCTGTCACTAATATATCTGTTATCCACACATAAAAGTGAATGAGACCATATTGCATCCACCCGCTTGCCGCGTCGCCGTACTCTCCGCCGCCGCCGGCCAGAACCGGAGTCGTCCGTGCGTTCGAAAAAACGATTTAAAATTCGGGGTTGCAAATTGGTGCAAGGTTTGACTTTAGATTCACAATAAAGAAGCTTCAAAGAACGACATGATATAAGTTACTTAGTGTAAGCCGGTGACAATGTCTACTTTTTTTCTACGTTTATGTAAAAAAATGGGTTGAAAACAGGCTCCGCCATTTTGTTATGTATCTATGGTTATTGATGAAACAAAATCTTTAAAAACCCTTCAAATGAAAGAATAAGAAGTGCCAATTAAGATGGTATAACAGTTTATTCGATAAAACTATTTATAAAACCACTGCACGAGGATAAAGTCGGCAATTTTCAGAAAAATTCGAGGGTGGTCGTTTTTCGCTAAATTTGCTCAACTTTGACCTCACATATACTGTTAAAGTGAAAACACAGGACCAAAATAATCTGGGTAGTTATGCACAATTTATTTGAGAATGTGTATGCGAAGTTTCAATTTCCTAGCTCAAACAAATCGATTTTGAGGTTTTGGCCAGCTTTTTTCGATTCTAGCCCACTGTGCGATGTTTCGGTTCCTGACTCGGGCATCGTCTTTAGTGTCTTATCTTTCGTGGTAATGTTGCCTTGTGTCTTGGGGTGAATGTCTTTAAGAATTAAATTTAATTTTATTTCAACGTTTCGGCATATATTTATATTTTCTTCGGACTTTTTTTGCAATGGATATTATTTGTTTATTAAATTTGATAATGAACAAATCACATTCATTGCAAAAAAAAGCCCTGAAGAAGGTATTAAAATTACCGAAATGTTGGATAAAAATTTTGAATTCAATTCTGAAAGACATACACTCCAAGATACTGGTCAACTTCAAGAATTGAGGTCAAGAAAAAGGAGAAGAAAAACTCTATTTCGTAGTAATGAATTCGCTCATTTCTTTGAAGAGGGGTCGAGTGCCGAAACGTCGGAGGCTGTGGAGACTTTAACCCGGCTGGAAACCCGAGAGAAGGTCCTGAATATTATTCGCCCGGAAAGCAGTGTCATATTCCGCGTCGTTCTGTTGGTTTGGGTTGTGTGGCTGTGGTTGTGTGGAAATGGACGAGCGACCGAAGGAGAACAACAAGTTACCCTCGTCGATATCCTCTCCCCCACCCTCTTTTCCCCTCCCCCCCGCCCCTTTTCTTTTTTTATCCCTTTCACACCGTGTCGATTGAATCGTTCGGGAAGAGTGTCGGGAGAAAAGGGATGGATAAGCCCTCTTACTTACTTTCCTTCTCCGCCCCCTTCTTTTCGGAGACTTCGCAGCGAGAGAGGCTTTTGTCGTGGCTGCTTGCTTGAAAAATGAAACGCACGAATGAGAGAATACTTCTCCTCGGATATGATGGATCGCATCACCACGATCATCCAAATACGCTCTAATGCCCATTCTCTACTCCCGATCACCCCTAGGAATAGAATTCGCCCCTTTTTTCACCCTCTTTCCTCTTCCAATTGGTTGAGTTGAACGCTTTTCAGTTTGCTGCCACTTTCCCCAAATTGTTTTGGGCATAATTTATGAATCCCGATGATTGAGTTGTGCCCGCGTTTCGTGGTCCTCCACGAGCGGTATTTTTTTCCGAGTGGGAATCAATTGGGGAGTGTGCTGGTGGCTCAGAGCGATACGCGGCGTCTCCCTTGACTGCGCGTAATCGGCTGAGCGATGGAATTATGTGTCATCTTTGACATGCTCACCTGCAATGTTGCCTTTTCGCGGAATATAATTAATAAATACCACGTATGATTCAATAAAAACCTTCATTGTACCTACCCGGGGATTTCGAAGTAAGGCATTCGCTGTTGATGCTTGCGTAGTATTTGGAACCCGGTGCCGTGTGATGTTTGCGCATTCGTATACAATTTTTATCCGAAATCGTGAATGAGGCTGTGATGGCATTACTGTATTGTATCGCGGGTTGTGTGCGTGTAGGCGTTTCGTTTACTTTCCGTCAGTGATATATTGAAAACTAAAATCCATATAACGATTGGGAAGAAATAATTATTTCTTAAAATTTAATTTTCTCTCACTCTGCGAAGCATTAGAGCCAACTGGTGCTGACACTTCGGTCCCTCCCCATGTAAGATAAACTCAATTTTCATCATGGTCATTTGTTCCCGCAGAAATAAATTAAACCCATTATGTGGAATGGGAATAATAGTTTCGGAGGAAAAGAGTTCTTCTTAATTCATAAAAAATATCTATTATGTCTGATTTCATCGTTCTACGTGATACTACTTGTTATATTTTCAGTGTTATTTCGGTACGAGTGCGTCGCGGATTAGAGACCTAATTGTCTCTCCGTAGGCCATAATTATTAATTTTATCCGTTGTTTTCGTAATGTGAATGCGCTAATTCTAACTTTTCTCTTTTTTTGCAGGTGAGTATTTATGTGCTCCGTGGTTGTTCTTTTCATTCAATTGTGCGCGTATTACGGTGAGTTATCCATGCAATGCTTTTTTTTTTAATATACTGTATAGGTCATACCTTCCTTTTCTTAATTATGGCTCAACTCAATAAAATATATATTGAATGTGCTTCTCTCGTATTTGGCCGATATTCCGTGGTTGGGTCAGTTGAGAGAAATCGGAGCCATGCACGGAGAGAGGGCTTTTTAATTTAGTCGTTCCATTGTCTCCTGTACAATATGTCAGCTGTTATGATGTTTCGTTGACATCGTGTTTACATTCGTGATGAAAATTTAATTCGCGGTTCTTGATCTGCATCGACTTCGACCGATTTTAATTGCGAAACGAGATTACATATATTTATGCGATGGGAAAAACACTACCTCGACAAATCTTCCTGATATTCCCCATATGAATGGAAGTTGATTTATTTTCACGGCGAAAATAATGTTTCTCCAGGAATGATATATACCGATTCCCGGCCCCCTAAAGACCATTGAATACTTAAATGCTCTCAAAAATGTTTGCAGTGATATCTCCATTATTATTAATATCATCATCTTTTGAACACTATTATATTCTTAATTTTTGTAGTCATGTGCGTCCCTAGTTTATCTTTATTCTCAATTCTGAGAGTTTTATACTTACTTTGCTCGTTGTAAGCGTACTCTAATAATTTTTGATACATTGTGATTGTATGTTTTCTTCCTTAAAATCTGATTCAATATTTCAAAGCTTCTTTTTAATAAATCTAAAATGGGTTTTCCGATCATATCTCACGTTGACTTACATTTCAAATTTTTGGATCTAATTTTAGATGGGTTCTCGGAATTTTGATAGTGAACCAGCGATACGTCCTTTCCACAATAAAATGGCTCACTTGAATTATTGATGCTGATCGAAATCTATGACAGAATGTCGGTAAAAGTTTAATTAATGGTCCATCCATTTCGGTCAATGCCCTACAAAATTATTTCATAGCAGAGGTAATTCATTTTCCCAAATCCATATCCGCTCATGCCGATGGGTTTGGAGGAAGCCAGATTCAGTTCCATTTGCTCAGGAAAGGAAATACATGCATAATGTGATCTTTTTTTTCGTGTTGGAATTCAATTTGGCTGATTCATGATTTGCATTAAAATGACTTTTCCATTAACCGCAGAAAGTTTTTTTTTTCTTCCTGTCAAATAATTGTGCGAATGAAGACTTTCGGATTTACAACATATACATATTCTATGATGTTTCGGTGCATCTAGGGTTGTACATTTTATTCCTTGTCGTGTTTTATTGTCTCTGATGAGACAGTGAACTTTGGAATACTGGCTTTAGCGTCAGCGTTGCGTCGTGGAATTTTTTTGCTTGCTCATTAATAATTCCAAGGCATTCCTTAAGCGAAATGACTAGCTTGTGATGAGAAATATGTCAAATTGAGTGCGATACGTACTGTGAATGGGTTTGCGCTGTCGTGTTTGTGATTTTCAAACGTACTCCGAATCCAGTGGGAACTATTATTTTACTTCTAGAGTATACTACTCAGAACGCCTTCCGTTGTCCTTTTTAGTTAAATTTAGGAAGTGAGTGAGGCCTCTCTGGTTATTTTTTTGTGTTTTAGGGGATTTTTCTGTGGTCATTTTGTAATGGCAAGTTTTAGGCATCAATTGTATTTTTTTAAACGATTTGTGTATTTTTTGCTTGTCCACCAGTGTTTGTTTAAGGTTATCTGGCGGAAATTGGTTTTCCTCACGGAGAATACTATTGTAGTTATAGTTAGTAGCCAACCTTATGATAAGAATATCTTCAAGTGTTCATTTTTATAATTTTGTGCCTGTATATTATTTTTGTGAGTTTTCATTTTCCCCAAACGCTCATCGCTTCCTGCATGAGCTGTGGATAATGTTCATAAAAATTTCGTAAATATTTCTGAAGACCGCGAAGTTGAGGTGGTTCAATGTTCATGTATGATTTCTCGCTACTGTGCATTGAGCCCGATCGCTTTACATACGTAATTAAAATCTTATGCCTCGTTTGCAGCGAGATATATTGGCGTGACTTACGGGTGGTAAATTTTGTAAGTGCGTCTGCTAGTTCTCATCAACTTTAAGCGGCGAAATCCGTGTAGGCATGGTCATTATTTGTACTAAGTTCAAGTTCTCTTTTTCGTTGTCAGTAGCAAGAATAAGCACTAAAAAGTTATGATACTTTTTCGCACAATTTATTTAAGACGACCGGTTTCGTCGCAGAGGCGACATCATCAGGCACAGAAATCGTTATTTTAACAAAATTTATTTATTTTATTTATTTATTTTTTATTTTTTTGCTATAAATAAAAAAATTAAAATAGCGATTTCTGTGCCTGATGACGTCGCCTCTGCGACGAAACCGGTCGTCTTAAATAAATTGTGCGAAAAAGTACCGTAACTCTTTTAGTGTTTACAATGGATTTTCACAAAGTTAAGCCTGAAACAATCGAGTGGCAAGATGACAGTAATTGCTATCAATCCATAGTCCTGAAAACAATCGAATTATAATCGATATCTGATTAAATCGTTTTCTGAGCTGTGATCCGTTGTCCATGCTACATATTTGTCTTAGTTATTTGTGAGAGCCCTATTAAGGCGAATCATCATCAAAGTGTGCGGTGGCACTCGGAAAGGAACTGGATCCTTCCCTTCTCTGAATGTTCGCGATTCACTCGCCTGTGCCTTAGTCTGGGGTGATATCTACCCTCAATAGATCTAAATCAACCTTGGGGTTAAATCGACGCGTGAGTGTAGTCGTTGAGGAGATGGAGGCTTTGTGTGGGAATGTTTATGGTTCCCTCAGGAGTATGTGGAAACGGAATGGAATCTGTTTATTATCGCGACAAGCCTAGATCGATTCGATTTTCTGCGGCCTCTGATTCACGCCATCGTGATTGTTACATTAGTCGTGATAATGATGATGAGATTCATTTGCTCGAGGTGGGTGGGAGGGGGGTTAGTGGGGGAGGAGACGTGAGTCATTCCTGCCTCGCGCACTCGAGTGCAGAGAGAAAGGCGAGAGGAACATTGGGGGGGGGGGGAATTTCACTCTCTCTCCATTTGTGACATGGGGTGGGCCCTTTCCAACCCTCTCTTTTAATGAGACGTCGCAAATTCACGAGGCTGGCGGGAGGGAAAGGAAATACCGGACGTGTGCGCGACGGAAAAAGAGGAGGGGCGAGGGAGGAGGAGCGTCTGAGGGTTTTGACGGAGGTTTGTTTTCTTTTCGACGCCGTTGCTCCGATTCCGTCGACCGGTCGCAGCTCTGTCGACGACGTGTGTTTCAATGCAACGGCGGGAATTCGCCCTCGGGGGCAATCTCGTCTCTCGCGAACGGAATGAGGCGTGTGAAGGAGAGGCTTGATGGTGTTGAGTCTGTTCGCATGATATCTCCCTGCTTTTGTGCGCCCTTTTGTGCGGCCGCGCGCCTTTTTAAAAAGCGTGAAATCCGCGCGTTCGAGGGAATGGCCTCTGCGACGATAAGCGTCCGCGGGCAGATCCCCTCCTTCGCCCGTCGTAATTTTTGGGATGGCTCCGCGGATTAACCCTCCTAATTCCCTTCACCGCCACCGGCCTTTAGGGGGGCGTTCCCCGCGAGGAGATTTGCATGATCATCTTTCGTTCCCCAACTGATGTAGGATGCGTTCTTTTTAATCCGCACTCACGGGACCTTTTAATTTTCTGAGTCTTGGTCTAATCTGACCTGTTGAGCGTTGAATTTTCAGCGAGAGAGGAAATAGAGAGTGGATAGCTTGCACGCCCTTTTTGAAATGGGAAGAATACCTCACTAAATGGAAGATTTTACGTTCGTCTCCTATTACTACGAAATTGGCTGCTTTTGAAATCTGAAGATTTTACTTCGCTATAGTGTGGATTTTAAAGAAAATGTTAGTGAAGAGTCTGATCTGGAGTGTAGCGCTTTACGGTGCAGAAACGCGGACACTTAGGAAGGAGGACGAGAGTAGGCTGGAGGAATTCGAGATGTGGGTGTGGCGAAGAATGGAGAAGGTGAAGTGGACGGAGAGGAGGAGGAACGGTGAATGGCTGGACATGGTGGGTGAGAAGAGGCAGCTTTTAGACGAGATACGGAGGAGACAGAAGGTGTGGATGGAGCGAGTACTTGGAGGGGAGAGAATGTTGAAAACTGTGTTGTAGAGGGTAGAATGCTGGGTAAACGAGGGAGAGGAAGGAAGAGAATAGCATTTTTAGATAGAATGAAAGGGAGTAGGCCTTACAGTGAATTGAAGAGGGAAGTGCATGATGTAAGGGGAGGCCCCCGGAATTCTTCTTAAGAACTCCATGGAAACCTACCTTAATCGGTAGAATACTTTATTAATAATAATGTGGGTAGAAAGGCCCCTTAGGGCTTAAGTTGTAAATTGTCGGAATTACATTGCGAAATGCTAAATATCCATTGTGACTGAGTTCTTATTTCATTACAGACATCCATACCTCAGTTTACACATAGGTAATTTATGTAGTTATCCTTGAAATATATTCATTGAATATTAGACGCAAATATTTCGCAGCTGATTGGATGGTATTTCTGGCTGACTTTTATCTCCATTTGTCTAGGCAGTGAACAACCCCTTCTCTTACGATAGCTATCCAGCTGGAGTTACGATCCCTCCCCGGTAGAGCAAAATTTCCTCTCAAAGACTGATTAACAATGTTGTAAGATATCTTATGCTTAAAATATGCTCGAAGAATCCTTAGGCCTGATACATGTGTTATGCATAAATGTTTGTATATTTATTGGTTCCAATCCATCGTGGAAATGTTTATGTTTTTTCAAATGCTATTTATAATGACTCTTGTAGAAAATCTTTAGTTGCTCTGTTGTCTTATATTTTATTACAATTTGTAACGCTTTCTAGCTTGTCATATCTAAAGAAATGAACTCAAATGGACGCGACGTGAATAAATTCCCTGGAGGGTAAGTGACAGTCAACTCTGCATATATACAAATTAAGGCAGCATATTAATGCCTGAGCTCCAATTATGCTCTCCGGATATATTTCTTTCGGAAGACTCCTTGGAAATATGAATCTGGTCGTCATTAAGCATTTGGGGCCCGGTCGTTCCTCTCAATATCCTTATAATGAAAATCTTGGGAATATATTAAATTCCCTTCAGCTGCTTGAGTGGAATACATTGAAAAGGCACGCCGATGAAAACATTTGAACGTTTTTGGGAATTGTAGGAGTAAAAATGAAAGGGAATTGTTCTGAGAAGTGGAGATATATCCGACAAATCATGGGATGTCCCTTTCAAAGTGATGCTTCGATAGGAAATAAAATGATCGAGGAAAATTTAGACGATGAAACCAATTGTGAACATTTGTTGGAGTGGATGGATCAACGTGATTAAATAATATCCCTATAATATAATGTCCTTAGCTGTAATTAACTCATTTAAAAGTGAAGACGAATCAAGCTGCAGACACAAGGATTCTTTCGCATACGTGGAATGAAGATAGCAAAAAACTTCTGCTTTTGTAATTATGGCCAGCAGGATATATTTCTATTTTTTTAGAGAAACAATATTACATAGTTGGAAGACGGTTTAAACAAAAGAAATAAGGGTAGTAAAAAAATATGAGACAATCATCACGGCGAAAGAAATAAAATTAATAAGGGTATTGTGGCGTTGGAGTGTGACGAATCGGAGTAATGTGTCTATCTATAGAGGAGTGAATCTTCAAGTGTACGACGCAGATAAAGTTGACAGATAACAGGATTATGAGAACTTGCTGTGGTAGTGTTCTCTTCGTGAATGCGTGCAATGGCCGGCTCTATTCTGTCTCACGCGTGTTTCCGCGGCCAATCACGGCGGAGACGTGACTTAGGGTGTGCGTGATTTTTGCACGTTATGCTGGCTCCCGGGTTTCATTTACTGTTAGATAGGGTCATGGTTGCGTGTCAACGCGTCGGCGAACTTGATGGGGGACCGCGGCGATTTATGACGCACGGAGCGGATGAAAGGGTTTTTGGAAACACCTTTCGCGAGGCCCTTCCTTAATAAACGTAGGGTTCTTCATTGTTTGTATTGTTTTCACTATTTTAGTATGTTTAGCATTTTTACCATTTTACGCACGTATGGTAAATTATGATTTATTCTAATTTAACACGCTTACAAAAACTTTCGTATATTTATTCATTCGTGAACAAATCGTATATCCGAGGCTCCCCCAAGTGAAATAAGTGGTTTGTTGGGGTTGCAAACATGCCAAGTAAGAAAACGTAGCATTTACGGCTCAATAAAACAACCACAGCGTAAAAATACATTTGAAAATGGAGAAGGAGCTTATCCAATTGTTCTTATGGAATACGTGTCCTTTCGTGTTTGGAAAGAAATAATGTTGTAAAGTTGTCTTGGTCGACGTGTGGAAACACTCAAAAATGCAAATTTAAGGCTCTGCAATGCACTATGTTGAAGAATACATTACAAGTAATCTAAAATTATTCAAAAGAACATAAGAAGGTTAGACAATAAACGAATCCTGCACGATAAATCAAATGAAAGATCCACTCAAGCATTTCAATTTTATTTGTAAGTGATAAACGTAGGCCAGCTCGTCACAACGCACAAAAGTTCTTTGTATGCCTTTATCAGTATATCTGGAGCAATGGGTCCAACAACTGACTTAATCCTGTTTATAAGCTCGTCTATTCTTGTCTAGTTTCAACATTTTTACAGTGGTCATGGGTAAGCTCTGTTTTTCTTGTTTCTGTTGATCTTTTACAAATTTTCTGAAAGTTATGAAATCTTCATGTTACATATACAACGACTCTAGACTACTTTTTCGTTTATTCAAAACCGCGTTAGCTGCGGAAAGAAATTATTGCACCTTGCAACCGTCGCACCTTGGAAATAATGGCTTTAAGTAAAGAAAAGAGGCAAGTGTGGGACCGTTCGATAATAGTTCTCTGGATTTTAAGCTGATGACTGTTGCTGATATAAGTGAAGGAAATATACGTACATTCAACTTGTTTATTCTTGCAGCGGTGTAGAGTTATCGAGTTCTTGTAGCCCCATTTTAATGAATCAGAAAATAAGTGAATTTGTGGAGCAAGAATTCATTGACTTTTTACCATGCATTCGCCACCAAGGCAGCGCCCTCAAGACCTTTAATTCGACCAGATCCACCTCCCCCGCTACTCTCTCTCTCCCGTTCGATAAAAGAAAATCCTGGCGCCAGTGTTGGCGGGAAGTGTAAAAGATATTATCCGCCTCTGTGCAAGACGGTGTAAGGTCGTGCGGGGCCCTCTCCTTAAAGGGCTGAATCGGTTTTTCTCCCAAGTTCAGCGCTACTCTCTCGTTTTTTCGACCGTGTGGGCGTCGCAAAGGGATGGAAGGCAGCGATCAGCTTCAGTCGAGTCCGAAGTTTCGTCTCCTTAGTGTGCATAAAATCCGGATGGCGAACACACGTATCTGTGTATACTCTTATAGCCAATCCCATTCTTTGCCAAATATGGGTTCTTTTTTGCGGAGCGCCACTGGAAACTGCGGTAGAAAACTACTTTGGATATTATGTTTAAATGTATCCAAATAATATATATTAATACGGAGCGTGATGGCACGGTGGAATGGAGCGCCTAACTGCTGAAGGATCGTGGGTTCGAATCCTGGCTGAAACCTTCGGACCCATTTCCATAGAAGAAAAATCCTCGAGGTGGCCCACGGAAAAGAATTAGCGCTCCTACCTTGAGTGCGTGAAATAAACGGGTCTATGGCTTTAGCCGGGGTGAGCTCTACCCTCTCCTATTCACAACAACCTTGAGGTTGAATCTTTGAACGGGTGATATCGAACAGCGAATTAGCTCTGACATATTTATTTTTAAAAAGGCATTGATTTAGTGTGTCGCTATTTCTTGGAAATGTATTGGGATTACTTTCATTTGAGATGATGTCGGTATATATTTGGTTCTTACTGCTATAGACGTGAATACTGAAGTTGATGAATGAATTAAGCTAGACATTTGTTATGCAGGAATCGCTTTTGTCACACTTATGATAATTGAGGTTGGTGGGGTCATGTGGAAGCCAATAGCCGAAGATAAGTGCCCATAAGCTATACTCCACTATTTTCCGGATACATTCCGATTTTAAGTTTGACATGCGTTCTTCTTGTCTTCATCACGTCAATGAACTGCATCTATTACTTCCATTTGCTGTTTAACTCCCCCTCTTCGGGACTTTAAATATCTTACCTCATTGGAAATCATACCCTTAGTCGTGCAATTAATTCGTACCTTGCCACGTCCACATAGGGCCATAATGGCTGGATACAAGAACAGATGCACCGATTTGTACATGGACACATTTAACTGGCGATGATGGGTGTCCATACACCCGTTAGAATGTAAGCAACTTTTTCGAGATCAAATTTATTTTTTACAATCGCCGCTACCCAAGAACTAAACTCTCTTCCGATTGAATTTTAGATATCTGGGAACTTGTTCGTTTCGTGGCGCAGAGGCTATATCTTGTATGCCATGGAATTTATCGGTGTAGTTTAAAAAAAATTTATTATGCTAAAAATCAGCTGGGGGCAGAAATCAATTGAAAATAACCACAAAGAAAACTAAGACATTGGAGTGGCTTGCCACACCTTGTATTTGACTAGTGCGAAGTATCACCCACCTATCTCTTTTACTTTTTCATCCGAAAATCTTCCCACAGTACTTTTGACTTTTCTGTAAAGCGTTTCCCACGATAGTTTCGAAGTTATCGTTACTCGATTGATCCCGAGCAATTCGTCCTGATATATTGTGAACTTCACCGCCGACAGTGCTGTTCTCGTAACTTGGCCATTTGTGGCACCGTTGGTCGCTCTTTCCTGCAGTGTTGTCGTGTTGGCTGAGTCATCTCTCTCTCTCTCTCTCACCCCTCTCCATCACCCCCTCTCGTTGCACCCCCTCCCCCTCTTATAATACACGCCGTCTTATTTGCCCCGAGTAAATATTGACATTCCGCGCGGCCACAACTCCTCCCTCCGCGTTGCGACGACGAGTTGAGCGAGTCCCCTCTCTCGCTAAGGGTGGGTGGTGTCTCTCAAGTATTCCCCCACCATTCCACCCCTGCAGTGTAATTTTCAAGGTCACAGGGTGCAGTAGTGTGTCAGGTTAGCGTCAGGGTGCAATATTGTGTCAGCTTGTATAAGGGCTCCGATTTTACTTTTCGGAATCACATATTGGGAATTTAAAATTCACTTTACTAGTTCCACCCTGAATTATTTATTCTTAATGCCGACCTCAATACTTTTATATCATTATAAATTTTATTATCCCTTAATAATATTATGACAGTATGGAAACCGTGATCGGAGCTAATAGAAATTCAGTACGGGAAGCATTTTGAGATTGAATTTTATTTCCTATATCGCACCACCTTCATCGGCGAGAACGTTGACGCAAAATCTACTCTAGGTTTATTGAAAGGGCCGTATCTAAGTATACATGAGTATGAGTGTGGTTCAAGTGTAAGTGGGGTGACGAGGTGGCCCTTCCCAAAATGAGGACTTTGAAGGAAATATTTATTGCAATAGTCTCAATTAATGAATCATTTTCGCGAGAATGGAGGGGGTATGTGGTGATGCTCCATCAAATTGTATATATTATCAGTCAGGCGTGAAATTCCGCGGAGTTTCCTTGATTCAATGATTAAACCTATAGCGTTCCATTGATTCCCCCCATTATTATTATCCATCCATCATTTTAAGTTTTTGCTCTGCACTTTTAGCCCGGGTACTCGTGCTATAATTTATGGCCTCAGTGGCGGTGGGGTAAAGTCCTCGCGTGCCAACCCTAAGGTCGCGGGTTCGAGTCTCGCCTGGGTAGGTTCCTCCTACCCAGGACATGGTTGTTTTTGATGGTCCTACGTTCTTGTTCGTCATATTCCCCCGCTACGAAGGCCTTAAATGCGCTGTTTTCGGAGCGGTGGAAATAAATAAATGCATAAGGAGAGAGGTAAATCACGAAGGGGCGAACTGAAATCGACTATTATTCATCAAGTGTCTTCAAATGCGCGATCGCCTCTCATCACCGAAGCGACGCTCTGTATCATGGGGCTAAATAAATGTTTTAAGCCGCCAATAGTAGTCCCCTCGAGCGAAAATATTTTTATCATAAGACACTTGATTGAAAGAGCAGTTCTTTTCTTGTGTGCTTGGTCCTCTCCTCAGCAGTGAAGGAGGCGTCAGGCAGGGACATCTTTCGTGTCGCTAATTACTCAATCCGTGGGTGAAGCGCCTGAGGTTGAGCTGATCTAATTTCCTCTCGAGGAGTGCCGCGCTTTTCCTCGAGTGTCCTCAACTCATCGTCGCCATGGCAGGGACGGAAATAATCCGGAGAGGTCTTGACGGGTCCAGCGATAATACCTTGACCTTAAGCATGTGAAGTCAATAAGCACTTCTGTCTCGTACGCTTCCTTAGTTCCTTCCTGGAGGACGGCTTCGTAACTGGAAATAGACGTTGTGTGACCTACATATTGTTGGACAAATTTGAGTGCATCATGCCTGTATTTACAGCAACACCTCCGTAGCATTGCTCGAAAGTGAATTACTTGCGATAAGGATACGCTTCGTGGTAGTTACAGCTTGGTTTTCAGTCCCTGGTATTTCAATGGCTTGAAATTCAAGTACCAGCGGTGGTATGTGACATTTATGAGGAAAATTTCTGGATTAAGTTTGAACTTAAGGAACTTAAGGCTATAGGAACTTATTCTTAATGCAAACTCGACTGCTAATTATTTCATCGCAGAAGTTGGTGCTAATTGGATGGAATGGCGTCAAACATGCACGACGTATTTTTTTATTCAAGTTCTTATAGTTAATTCTTTCTACTCCTCTCTTGTCTTTGATCTTCTCCGAAGTTATTAAGTGAAAAAAAATACTACCGCGAATTTTATTGCCTATATGATCTTGGTGCTTCCTGTATTCAGTATGCAGCCATTTCTCCTGGCGTCTATTTTCATCCGATGATACAGAAGTACAGATTTCTTGATCAGTTGTCCTCCTAGTCAGGGGACTACTTCGACTGCACCACTTCTCAAAAGTTGCGTAAGTAATTGATTACAGTACCTTTCAGTATACGAGGTACCTGATAGAGAGTTACGACATTTGCTCCCGTTTTCGGGTAGTTGATATTTTATTTAACACCCCCTATAGGATTATATTGGTAATTTAAGAGTATTATGAAAAAGCTAGTGAAGAGTCTTACGTAGCGCTTTACGGTGCGGACACATGGACGCTGAGGAGGGAAAGCGAGAACAGAATGGACACGTTCGAGAATAGGGTTTGGAGGATGTGGACAAGGTCAGCTGGGCAGAGAGGAAAATGAACGACGAAGTGCGAGACATGGTGGGCATGGAGAGGAAAGTTATAATAAGGAACGGAGATGGGAGAAGTTTGGGATGGATGGAGCGAGTAGCTACTTATTAGGGATGGGATGCTAGACAATGCTACAGGGAAGAATGCCTGGTCAGTGGGAATGGTACGGAAGAGAATTGGATTTATGAGTGTAATGAAAGGGAAAAGGCCTTTATTGTGAAGTGGAAAGGGATGTTGGAATGGGAGATAGATCTGGGCGATTCGCAAAATGCTCCATTTGAGCATACCATGCTCCGTTATATGTTAACAGTTTGACTTTTCCTTATTATTTTGGCTCAGGTTATTTTGGGAAACGACGGCCACGTGCCACAAAATTGTCACATGCCTCGGAAGTCATGCCTCAAAGGAAGAGTATAAGATGACGGATTATATGGAAGAAAATTGGCTTGATTGTGAATTGGAAAGAGATGTTCAGTGTGGGAGGAGGGGCCAGGGTGATTCGCAGAACTTTCCATGTAAACCTACCTATCTGGTGGGTTACTTAAGGAAAAAAGAAAGAGAAGGACTCGGGTGTCCATTAGATGCGGTGCGACTCGTATGTGAGTAAATGGTCCTCGGAGCCAACTAAGCCTCAGTCGAACTTTTGGCATTGCTGACCCAAATCTCGGTATTGATTTTAAGGAGGGCCGGGTCTCGGGTTGTCATCAACTGTCTCCGTTCCTCACGCTGCTCATTCCCTTCTCTCAATTAACATTTTGCTCATCACTGCAGCGTTTAGCGAACCCGTCTTTTCAATCGGTGTCCTCTTGTCGAGGACATGGGCGCCGCAAAAAACTAACTGGTGTACGTGTGCAGTTCACCACAATATGGTTCGAATGGAATATTTCTTAGATTTATACCATGAAATGCAAATGTAACAGTAGCCGTCCCACAAATGATGGGGGAATACCACAAATGCTACTACCTTAGAGTGAGAATTAGCGCCAAAATTAAAAATAATATGTAATTCGTATTTTTAACTCCTTGACCGATAGTTAAGTACGGAAGTAAGCTTTGGATTATAACGATAAAGGGAATTTGTATTTATGAACGTGATAAAGTGTAGAGGGAAATGTTTGGATGTATTAAAACAAGGCTTAATGGATAGTTAGTGATTTTTGAAATTTATTTTTCTAGATATAATTTCCTATGGATCAGTATACATATAATATTCCTCGACAAGGTTCCGTTACAAATCAAGAACGAACAGAGAAGAAGTGCAGGTGTAGCATTCCACTCTAGAGTAGTAAGGTCTTCGACTCTGAAAATGGTGAAATTTTTATTAGTAAAGAAAATAACTGGGAGTCTCTTCCCAATAGAAAAGTAAAATTGAATAATTAATCCCAATCAAATGTGGAGTACTCAACGCATACTTGAGTAAAATACTTCCAGAGGTGAGGTTTGGCAACGATTTACCCGAAGAAGATTTATCTCTCATATAATTTAGTTAATAAATTTAGGGCTACCTTTCCTCAAAACGTAAGATTTTTTAAAAAGTTGAGTGGTCGCAGGCCATGATGGTCCTGTAAATCTAGTTATTCGTTACGGAAATTCTTTAAAACGTTGAAATGTGTGTACATAGAGGGGAGAACTTACGTTTTTATTTCATTTCTTTTTTTTTCGCTTGTGGTGAAATTAGATTTATTCATAAATGTGGGAAATGTCTCCAGTTGGGTGAGTCGGCGCAATAAAGTTTAGATGTGTTAATAATTGCACGTTAACTCAGAGATCCAACCCGAAGGTTCATTTGGATAGGTGAGGTTAGAGGTCACCCCAAACTGAGTCACTGACGTGTGAATTTCACTCATTCAGAATAGGGAGCGGGAAGTTCCTTTCCCTTCATTTGCCGCCTCGCACTTCGAGGGGAGTGTGGTGTGTGGCCTAGTGGATAGAGCGCGGGGCTTCTCATCAGGGGTCTCGGATTCTAATCTCGGGTGAAGTCCTAGGAAACGCCAGACTTATTTCGTCGAATTGCAAGGTGGCGATGGGCAAACAACTGGTCCCACCCGGAATCTGTGAATTTCCTACGCCTGTGGCCAAAACTAGGGTGTGCCTTACCATCACTTATCCAAAATCTACCATCGTGTTGAATCTCCGAGTGGGTGGATGTGACGTTGTTAACCGTTAATTAATTGCGTTTTAGGTCTGTAGGACACGAGATGTTTCTTTAACGAATAAAAATGTCATGCAGTTAAATGTTTTAGCAATGTATGTCCCATGTAATCTCATAACGTACTTTTCTCTTTCTTCCAATGCCATTTTTGTGTCCCGATATATGAATTATGCATGATAATTTGGCATTTTAACCCGACGCGAGTGTTTACATCTTTAGAAAAATACCACTGTACGACTCGTCGCGGGCTTTTGTGGTACAATTTTGATAAAAGAAGACTATACTTGCAAATTATACGTAAAACTATGTAAGTATTAGAAGAATAGAGAGATAGAACTTTTCCGCAGGTTTATTGGGAGTACGACTCGTTTCGACCGTCAGGTCATTATCAAGTACAAACAAATCAATAAACCTGTGGAAAAGTGCCATCTCTCTATTCTTTTAATACTTACAGGATGTCATTCCACTATATTTCGCCTGCTTCTGTTACTTTTATGTAAAACCACGTATCAGATCACCGAATACAGTAGAACATGCTTTAAATAGTTCATTTCTTGTTACTAAACCCGGTTTTATTTACAATCATGTGAAAATTATTACATTGAAGGAAGAAATTCAGGGTCGATAGGACCCGACAACTAGTAGCTACGTAACTTTATGTCATGCGACTACTTAAGGTATAAATAATTACAGATGTCGCACAAGAATTGTCGGCACAACTTGGCTTGGAGTGAACCGGAGATAAAATCATTGGCAGTTGAGTGTACGGCCTTTAATTTCATCTCGATCACTCTCTAATTGTGCTCACCACCAGCGGTCGATCGCCTCACCCATTCGCTCATATCGATCGGTTTGAGCCATCGGTTCGTCGCATCGCTCGCTTCCCTCATTGTGTTTCGAGGAATGGACGTGGCAGCCGCTTGAAAGCGGTCCCATCAACGCGCTATCGATTTCGGATTGGAGATTGAAGGCGAATAAAGTGAATAAAAAAATGAGGCTCTACGAGCGCAAGTCCTTCACCCTCTCGTGGTGTCCCTAGCTTCTCGGTAATGCCTCGGAACATGACGCATTACAGCGTCGCGGATAGGGGACGCTGAGGTTTACATCTGTTGCTGTGTCGAGTGCTTTTGACCCAGTTTCCCTCCACCTCCCCGAACTCCGGAGTCGATTGCGGATCCCCGCGAGGATTCTGTGTGTGTGCCATTGGAGTGATCCCCTCAGCGGTCACGGCAAGGCCGCGTGCGCCTTGGTCGTGGGAATGTTCGACAATAACTGCCCCATTGAAGCGCACTGCTAGCCAATGAATATTGTTTTATTTGAATCATTATTCACTCAAGGCCGTGACGCCAATTTATGGTGAACATTTTAGCAAAACAGGGGCGAGACAAAATCCAACACCAATACAAAAACTAACGAAGAATGAACCAGTGGTGAGAGAAAAACATTGAATTAGCTGGCATATGGGACTAAGCTTGTTCAATGAAATTCTTGTATGAAAAGTAAAAAGAATTTCATCGTTTAAGTCTCAGGAGAGGGTCCAAATAAGATGCGTTCTTCATACGAAAACAGAGAGCGATTGGAACCATCTTATATACCTATGTTAAATGCGATGTGGTCTCGGTTTATACCCAATCGATACCCTCAAGCGAACAGAGGGCTCTGCACAGCTTTCACACAAAATGGTCTGGGAGGCGTGAGAGACTAGGACGTTATGTGCTAGTCTTAGATGGCTTGAGCAAATAAGAACTGTAATCTTTCAGAGCGACACGGAGAACATCTCCTTGAAACAGCACTATTATATTAGGCCCGTCAGAAAAGATGAAATAATAGAGATGTTTCGCCGGACGTAATAGTATCTTTTTCACAGTGATTCAACCCGGAGGTTGGTTTGGATAGGTGAGGGTAGAGCTCACGTCGAATTAAGCCACAGGCGTGTGAATATCACACATTGGGTGTATGGGGCCGGTACCTCTCCCTGGGCCACCTCGTTCTTCGGGGATATTTTCATGGGGGTGTTCGAAGGCTTTAGCCGGGCTTTGAACACGGGACTCCTAGATCAAAAGCCAATCGCCCTACCTACCTAGCCACCACCCTCCCCACTGTAGGAATAGGAATTAGGTTATGTAAACGAATTATTTTTCCCCTTAAAAAATAAATGAATTTTATAAAATCTTGGCCCAACTCTTGCAGTCTAAACTCTCGCAGCGCCGGCCATAATTTTTGTTTTATCCTCTCACAGGTCAATGACTGGTGTCCTGACACCAGTCATAAACCTGTGAGACCCGCCTTAAGCCTACATTGAAGTGGCTCGCGAATAGGATTCATGGTATAGTTGATGTCTTTGTAGTTCGATGGCGGTGGTATTTCTCGAATAACGGCAGCTAGTTCTCAAGTAGCAAGATATTGTATCGGTAATGACCTCGCTGTTCTTGGCATTGCAGCCTTCAATCGATGAGAGGAAGATGGGGTTAGTATTTGCTTTAGCGCCTTCGACTCTTCGTCATAAACCACACGTCTTCAACTCTTTAGGTGTGAGCAATTCTCTCCGCCGCTCGGATGCGCCTTGATTCTTTCAGATAGAACGAGTGGCCGCTTGTGTCATTGTGTTGTGCTGTCACGGACTCGCCACGTCTCTAAGGAGTCATCTCAATCGGATGTGGAAATACCCTGCAGATGTATGATGGTACAATGAATGTTGCCCCAGTGCTTGTGAGGCTTTCGCACGTGTACGATGAGGGGCAAGGATTAAGAGGGGAGATTCGCGTTGCAGTGGTGGCTAGATTGTTGACCTCCCACCCCGAGGGCCCACGTTCAAATCCCGGCGGAGGTAGAGATTTGTGAGAGACTGCCCAAGACCTGCTTTAGTGCTTTGTGGAGAGCATTTCATGTCCAGTTCTCTGTCCGTTGGATAGGACGTTAAGCTTTGGTCCCCTTGGTGCCTTTCGTTAAGAGCAGGCTTATTCCAACGCCGAGTTTCTCTCCAGCATCCCCATTCTATCTTCCCCTCATGGCGCAAATGATCTTAGCTGTCTGTCGTCTCCTCCAAGTAACATACCACATCTCATAATGTTATGGGAAACTTGTTTGAGAATATTTTCGCTCAAAAAGTTTTTACCAAACGTGCCTAATCCAAGTATGGATTTGTCCCAAACATGGGGATTTTCTCGCAGGTGAATTGTCAAACGTAATTGTGATGCTTTTTATTTCCTATAGTATTTTTTATTTCTATTATAAAATTACAACATCACACTATTAACCCCTGGGGTCTAAATTTCCCCTTTTATCAGAACTCAATGCTTTAAACAGATGTTACCAATACATTATTTCACACTCATAACCAGGATATCGTGATAGTTTTCCATTCGGGACGAAGCGAAACGGCTGTGTAGATGCAAGCTTGGGAGTCATGCTTGCGTTGGTTCGCATGTATTTCAATTTAAACGCGCGTGAGTAGGCATATCTCTGAAAAAGGAACTCCTCAATCTGTTTGTACATGAACCAGACAATTTATCATCGGCGCAAGGCCTTGGTGGGAGTCTAAACATGGGGTATATTTGGACTCGTGCCACTTGTTTCCTCATGAAGTATCTCGTCTATGACAAGGCGTATCTTTTGAATGGAATCTCGCGGAGAGGGGAGTAAATGCATCCGCCTATTTTCTGAATATACACTCGACTCTCATTGCATGAGCAAAACCTGGTCTCATCTATTTCAACTCAGTCACTTTTGACGCTACGGTATGATGCAGAAATTGCTCTAGATGAAATACTCGAGACAGTCCCGAAAAGGAATGAGACAGTCCAGACAGTAAGTACCTAAGTGATTTGAAAAGCAGGATATGAATCATATTGAAGAATGAAGACGAAACCATTCAATAATTTGAAGGCTACAATATCCAAATGAAACTATTAGACAAATCTATTTCGGAGGTCGCCAAAAGAGAATGAAAAACTGAGAGCATATTTAAGAAGTATTACGAATTTTGGAGGAATGGAGTGTCATCCGTGGGTTTTCGCAGGTTTCTTCGCGGTTTCACTTTAAAAGTGAACGTAAATTTAAATGTAGCCAATTTTAGATTATTACTCAAGTGTTTGAATGTGTTATTTCGGAATGAGATGTAGTTATTTCAGGGATCTTATATCCATGCTCGTCATGGTACCAATATAACAAGCCACTGCAAAACTGTTTTTTACTTCTATCTACGCTCGCTGTAGGATACCATTTCTAATTATGTTCGTAGCTTATACTTTCGGAATCCAAATAGAAGCTAGTCTTCAATGTAAGTGAAAATCAGTGCTATGGCTTCAAGCGATTCATACGTGATACAGAGTAAGTTCGACTTATTGAAATGAAAGGTAGTTATGATATGGGAAAAATTGATCGTTTGTAAGCTTTCAGATTTTAAAGGTTTAAACTTGGCATTTTTTAAGATTAAACATTTCTAATTCACAGTCAAACTTTCACTCTTCTAATAGTCCAGCGCTCGGAGAAACATGGGAATTCGTTTAGTGATAATGGTAGCTGCAAGTACGCGCTATTACCGTAACTCCTTGACATTCTATTCTTGCGGTGATAGTGACTTTGAATTCAAGCAGAAGGTAATGAAATAACCCATGTAGGGAAACGTTTAGTTTCGCTTGTATGGTGTCATATTTTAGCGAAAGTCAAATAAAAGTTAATAATCTGTTGGCATCTTTGTATCCATTCATAGAACGTATCCGGTAACCTGATGGACCATCGCGGTAAAAGGCATGCTTGCTTGTAACAGTTTATAGAACTCTCCCAACTTTTTTGACGAACTTCCGAACCTACTATGTACAGAAAATTAATTTAATTGTTTCATCGTCGTCTTAATGGATTAACAATTTTATCTGAGGATATATGTGTGGAATATACGAATTCAGCGTCCCTAAATTTGCTTGCGGAGATTTTGTTGCCTTTTCTAGTAACGGTGTTTAGCTCTTTGCGATGGAAAATGTGTGATAGATTCAGAAAAGCGGAATATTTCATGTATCCTTCTCCAGATGAATGCGCTGTCGAATGATAAGTGGCCGAACAGAAGGCGCAATTCTTCCTCTTTCCTCAATTCATATCTTATCGTGGTTTGTTTAATCGGTTGTTCCGTGTTAATCTAATCATCGGTGACGGGGATGTTAGAATCGAGACGTTGTGGTTGACGGAGAGGAAAATACTTGTCATGGTTGTGAAGGAGGGGATACTGCTGGAGAGGACGAAATGGATGCAGGGGGTGTAGGTTAGATGGAATGTGTACTAGGTCATAAGACTATCGGTTTATTTTAAGCAGTTTATTTTCATAATGGATGATGCTCTCCTGCTTTCACCAGAACTTAATTGAGTACAGAGGCACTTATGGCAACACTTACGCCATGAATTCTAATGCGTTTGAATTTTATGTTTTTCATTTTAAGTGTAAAACATCGCACCGTGGTTTCAACCGAGATAGAGTCGTTAGCCATGATTCGTTATTATATTTCAATGCCGTTTTCTTCGTCCTCATTCCTTATCATATTAATCGGGGTGTCGATTTCACGAAAATCTCCACTTCAAATTTATTTTCCATCTCTACTTTCAAACATGTCAAATTTGATAGTTATTGGTCTAATGCCAATGAAGGCAGATTTGCCAGGAGCATTTTGCTAAACGCCAAATTGAATTGCCATGTTCAACCTTTCCCTTCAGGTCGTAATCAGGCCTATTAGCTTTTGTTTTCCTCTATAAATTCTCTTACCCTCCTCCCATTCTCCTCTCACCGAACATTCTTCCCTGTGGTACGGTTTCTAGCATCCCTTCCCCGCTTTGTACATATTTGTTCCTTTCAAACCCTCCTTCGTCTCCGTATCTTCTCTAGAAGTTTCTCTCCTCCGTAGTCAATGTATTATAATATCCATAGAAACGCAATACACCAGAAATTTGTTAGGGATCCAAATTGTGGAGAAACTCTTTGGGGATGATACTGGTCATTTTGACGTTGTAGTCAAGAATTTCCACGTAATCCGGCCTCGTTCACTATCATGCAGAATAGAAATTTGTCTCCGAATAGGCATCAAAATGCCCTCTTAGATTATACATAATAGGGAAGAGTTTTATTGCCCTTAGACAAAATTCCTTGTGATGTAAAAGTATATATACATTCCTTCATCGGAAAAATATGAATACGGCTGCTAAAAAGTGGAATGCACTTGGGAAAAGATCAAAATAACAACTTTACCATGAGTAGAACGCAAGCAAGTAGCTGTTATGGTTGAAAAAGTGACAAATGAGTGTGATAAGGAAGTAAAATTGATGTCGGTGGTAAATTAAAAGTAGACAAAAAATCAGAATACTGAATCATCATCATCTATCAATAATCCTAGGATTGGTTTGACGCAGCTCTCCACTCAGCTCTCCTATCACCTTATGTTTTCACTCCTATGTATTTCACACTTTCACATCTTTCTTTATCTGTTCCATATATTTCATTCGAGGTCTTCCTCTTCCGTTCTTGCCTTCCACTTATCCCTCGACGATTGTCTTCATCAGGCCATCGTGTCTCAAGATGTGGCCTATAAGGTTGTTCCGTATTCTAATCAAGGTTTTCATGAGGCTTCTCTTCTCTCCTACTCTTCTTAGGACTTCCTCGTTACTTACTCGGTCGATTCATTTGATCTTCATCATTCTTCTGTCGCACCACATTTCGATGTCCGCAAAAAAGACCAATGTGACATATATGATGCATATATCATCTCATCCTGTGAAATAATATTGAAAACAATATTTCAGTATGAGACGTCATTGTCTCCAGCTTCTGTCGGTCCTTAATCGCGATTGAATAACACATGGGTGCATGTAAAATCATCCCCCTCATCACATTGTGGTATTTACTAAATCAAGAGATCATTATTGTGATCGAACGTCGCTGAGGGCGGCATCCTTATTCGCTGAAACTATTGTCAGAGGTGTGGCTGTCAATGGCGTGTGTTATAAGTAATCATTTTAATCATCGTCATCATCACTGGTCAACAATCCTAGGATTGGTTTGACGCAGCTCTCCACTCCATTCTCCTGTCAGCTAATCTTTTCACACCTACGTATTTCTTCTCTTTCACATCTCTCTTTACTTGTTCCATATATTTTGTTCGAGGTCTTCATTTTCCGTTCTTTCCATCTACCTATCCCTCGACTATTGTCTTCATCATGCCATCATGTCTCGATATATGGCCTATAAGGTTGTTCCGTCTTCTTGTCGAGGTTTTCACGAGGCGTATCTTCTATCCTACTCTTCTTAGGACTTAATCATCACTTACTCGGTCGATACATTTTATTCCCGTGATTGTTTTATCATTCATATAATGCTTATCGTTCGTTTCCACAAAATGTATGCACTTTGATTTATGTCTCCGAATATCCCACTGCACCGATGGCTCTCTCTATATTGTCGCCCTTGGTGACACTGTCCAGTGGACAGTGTCCATTGCGTCGTCCGCTGGCCGCCCGTGTGCTGGGCAAATGACGGAAGCGGGGGTGGGTGTGTGCAGAGGGTGGTGGGTGGGGTGATTGAGTGGGGTGGCGGATGACGAGGACACAATGCGGGGTGAGCGAGGCGTGAATCTGTGCTTTTGGGAGTGGCTGCGCTCCATTGTGTTCACCACCCGAACGGCGTACTTTTTTCTATATAATTTCTCTCTTTCGTTTCCTATTCCATTGCTGTGGGGGAGTAGCCTCGTGGCGGAGGGCTGTGATCGCAGTTCACCGCTCCTGTGGGGGTCGATTGCAGTCGAGGGGTGTATGCAGAGTGCTGTACCCTTATTCGGTCCCTTGCCGTCACGGCAATGAGTCTTCCGTGGGGCAGGATTGTGTTCGGTAGATCACAACCTCGCATTAGGGTAAAGGTGGGAAAGACGATTCTGAATAGACTAAGGGCATCATGTTGCCACTGAAATGTGTTTTCCCTGGATTAACTAAATCTGTAGCTAGTTTTCAGACTCCAATTATTATTTTATAAGCAGTTTTATGGATTAGGGTAGTTGTACGTGGAGAATTTCGCGTAATGCCCCGCCCTGTCTCACTTCCACATTGAACTTCCCTTTTCAATTCACAATGAGACTTACAAACACAAGGATTATTTCGTGGAAAGAAGTAGTGCTCGTGGGTTAATATGCATTTCATATGCGATTTGAGGGAAATAAAACTCTAAGGATATAACCATTCAAACGATCTACTTCCGGAAAAAAAAACCTGGAGCAATTCGTTGTTAGTCCATGAAAAGTGAAACCGTATTAGAAGAGGAGTAGGTGAAAGACATTCCTGATGCTGCCGGAATCTTCCTTTGCTGGTACATCATTTCTGACTAAGTGGAAGATAGTTTTCCAGTTTTGGTGCATTCAATTATTATGACAAGGGGAGCGTGGCGGTCTAGTAGGTAGTACGCTTGATTACTGACCCAAGGGTTCCGAGTTCAAATCCTGGGTGAAGTCTATGGACATTACCGACTAAAAATCCTTGAAGTGCGTGGTGGACCAGGAAAGGATACGCCTCTCCACCTGCCCCGAATATGGTAGGAGGAGATTCCTTATTCACACGCCCGTGGCTTAGACTGGGATGAGCTCTACCCTCACCAATCCAAGCCATCACCGAGGGAGTGAGGGGGAATGACCTTTGTTTAATAAATAGGTGTATACTTTGGATACTCCAGTCCTTCCTCAGCTGGAAAGGAGGCTTCATCGTGAGAGTGAACCACCTCGTCCCTGTCGTCCTGATTCCCGCTCACAATATCGCGGCCTTCGACAGCTACCTGATGGTAGTGTGTAGTTGGGAGGGAATTATTATTGACATGAACTACGTCATTTTAGTATTTTAAACACTTCTTTGCATGAAAAAAATTCTCGAACCCATGCTATTATGTGCGAGGCCTCTCACTTAGATTGCACCTATCATGCACCACACAAACGTAGAATACAAGTAAACTATCGAGAAAAACCTGCTCGTAGTCAGTGGTATAGGTGCGTTATCGTGAAGCTTTACTATTTGTCAAACGATAAAATCGAAAAAGAGACATAATTTCCTGAAAATAAGATACCCTAGACCGTCCTGGTAGAAAAATTAAATGCAACAAAAAGATGTTTCATGGAACGTATTTTCCAAGGGAATTTTTATCCCTCATACTGTGATGAAATTATGACACCCGAAATATTTCCGTTCTTCTGTCGGTTACTTTTTATTTTTATCGTCATCCTTTCTGCATTATCACGATCACAACCGTAGAATAAAGTGAACGTTATTTGAAGCAACCTGCCAATATGTATCAGCTATCAGTAATCTATATCAATCAATTGGAGTGTGGCAGCAGGTACTTCTACACTTGCCTTTAACTCTAAGAGAATGCAAAGGAGAAGAATTGAGGTGGGCATTGTGACTGATTTGACTCTCTGAGTTTTTTTCCGGCGTGGCATTTATTTAATTCCTTTATTTCTATTCGAAGAAAAGAATTCGTAAACCTATCTGTTTGGCAAAATTTTTCTCTCATTTTATCGTTTCTATCGGACCTGGAAATTTGGTTGGGTCCCTAGATGATGTTATCTCGGTTGCTCTGAAGGATATGCGTTTTTAATTGCTCAAGCAATCTAAGCATAGCACGTTGCCTCCGAATCTCTAACGGTTGCGAACATAATATGCGTAAGGTCTTTGTAACGATCTCTGTTCCCTCGTTGTAGTATTTGGCGAATCGTGCTGCTTATCTTTGTTTTTTTATTCAGTTCGAGATTTAAATCTTTTGCGCCGGATCTCATACGCCTACCGCGTACTCGAAGTGCGGCCTGACCAGTGTGAAGTGGATCCTTCAAGGTTTTTACATCTTCGGGAAATCAGGTTAATCAGGGAAATGTTAGGAAGTTTTAAATGAGTTTGGGAAATTAGGATTATGCGTGGGAATCTCGTCCGTGGCGTCAGGGAAAATTTCTGTCACGACGCGCGAATCAGAGGAACCTTTTTTCTGTCGGCTGGCTGTCTTGGATTTTGTGACCATTATTTGACTGGAATATAGGTCACGAGTTAAAGTTTTTCTATTTTTCCGTTGTAAAGAAAGAATGTAATGAACGAATTTGAATATATTTTATGAAGGAATCCTTCCTTAAATTTTTTGGGAATTTGATGTGGGATTGATTCTTTTAACAAACCAGAGATTTCACAGTGTATCAGTGTGTCAAAGGCTCGTTGGAAATATTTGGGCAAAAGTGATGGATGATTTTGTCATATTTTGGTAACACACCGTCCGCGAGGGCTCATAAAGTGCGTGGAAAGATGGTGAGGATCCCACCCACGCCACACTTTACGACACCATCCATTTTCCCTCTGCTACTACCCCTTGCCCTCACCCCCCCCCCTCCTCCCGCCCAACCCTTGGCGTAAATCCTGAAAGGGTCGAAGGGTGGTGTAAGCCACGATCCAGCAGTTTGTCTTGAACTCTCCCCCTCACTCGCCCACCCGCAACGGTTGATCTGCGGGTTGTTTCCGGCGTAAAGCATTTTCGCTGTCTGGCTGAAATGGGATTGGCTGCTCTCTTTAAGTGCGTGCCGCATGTTCCTTCTTACGCGAGTATGATCCCAGTGTCACGTTATCATGTACGCTCCATAATCAAGTTACTCTTCCGTTCACTCATGCTCTGCTACAATCGGAAGCAGTGCATGCTTCTGTAGATGGGAGAAAATAAACTTCTGTGCACACCAAAAATGATGTCATTGCGATAGAGGCCGCGTGGCCCTTCGTAGTCTTCGAGGAACGTATCGCTCACAGCGATTCGGACGAACTGTTTAAGCTAAATACTACTTACTGTAATAGTTCCTCAGAAGCGATTCGTGTCCTCTGATTCATCAAACTGGCACCATACTCAAAAAGTGTCCTCTAAATATACGGCCAGTAGAGTACACATAGTGCCTTAGCCATTACAATACGTCTTTTTTAATTCATCAACTTTATTTCTATTAGTTTTTTGCCGGTTGCCTTTAATTTAGCAATATGTTAGAATCCTCCAGATTATGCGTGAAGCAGCTCTATAATCTCTATTGCTCGTATTTATACTTATCATTTCAAATGAAGTCGTTAATAGTCGAGAAAATATTTGTCTCTTGAATATGTGGAGACGAGGCGGGAACAGAACCAGCGCAGCGGCTGCCTGCTACCGAGTAAGGCTATAACAGAATTTTTAAGTTGTGAGTTTTTTTGGGCACCATAAGTGCACTTCCATGGTCAGCTTCAAAATAAACATAGCGCTCATTTTATCTGAGCAGTAACCAAAAGCCGAGGATATCATTGAACTCATCCTCCCAAATTCAATGATATCGTGGAAAATGAATAAGTGATTGAATTGTATGCATGTGAATGGATTTTTAGGAAGCTTGGTACTTCTCCTCCTTCGACTGTGTTCGACTCACTGGAAATGAGGTTGTCAGTCGATTAGAGGGCATGTAAACAAAAGCTGTCACGTCGGAATCAGAGCCATCGGCGGTAATGCTCTCTGGGATTTAGCCATTTCAACCTCGGTGGCATGCGGGAAAATCTCTCTTGTTTACATTTGAATCGCTAAATGCAGAAAGGCATCATGTCCAATTTGGACGATTTTTCTTTTTTTTCCTTTAAGTTGCTGCTGGGTGCAAGACTAAACGTTTCATAATAAAAGGAAACATGTCAGCTCGGGTGTTATTAGTATGACATGTTCACTTTAAGTTGGAAACGTTAAGTCTTGCACCAATCAACAAATCAAAGAAAAAAAGCTGAATCTTTCAACTTAGACATGATGCCTTTATGCAGTTAGCGATTCATTTACGCGATTGTGTGTGTTCATTCGGCGTAGCTTCCTCCGTGGCGGCGCTCGAAACATTGTCGAGTGATGGTCGAGTGAATCGTCGTCATTGTCATTGGCCTGCGTGTGGCGCCGCTCCCGTGGCGTGGCTTGCCCTTCCCCTCAGGGCGCGGGCGACGATGACTCAAAACTGGGCGTGGAGGAATCCCTCGCCACGAAGAAGACGTTGTTCAGTAGCGCACGCGATTCCATCCACGTCTGACCCAGCCTTTCACTCCATCCGGAATTATGTTCCCCCCCCTGAGATGACCGGGGATCGTATTGGTGTGGTGGCGAGTGTGTTGGCTTCCCACCTCGTGGGCTCGGGTTCAAATCCCGGCGCTGGCAGAGAATTTTCAGAGACCCTGCATGAATATTGTGTGGAGGGCATTTCGAGCGCAACACTTCGTCCGTCGCATGGGACGTTAAGCCGTGGTCCCCTTGGCGCCTCTCGTAAATAGCAGGCTAATGCCGACGCCGGGTTTCTCTCCACCCTTCCTTCCATCCATACTTTTCCCTCATGGCGCAAATGACCTCAGCTGACGTTCCCCTACTCCGAATGCCACCCGAGGTGGGCGGCAAAGTGTGGAGAAGCTGTGCGGATTAATAGCAGAATAAAGTGCACTGTGGAGCACGGAGTGCGGAAGAAGAACACGCCGTGTTGGCCAAATCATGAGACCTAGGTAAATCCTTGGGAAAAAGGTACTTGGCAATTCCAAGACACAGTAGGCATAGTGGCTGTATTGCTATGGCCCACCCGCCGGCCTAAAATCAAGGCATAACTGTACTAATAATGATGACATTATAGAACTGCCCTAATGAGAAGGGTGGAAAATGTCTGTTGTGGACTTAATGAAGCTTAATCAAACATCTATGAAAACCATTAAGAGCTGCGTGGAACTTTCCACTTTTCGTCTTTAAAATATAGGTACAAGTTGTTTTCTTTTGGATTTTATTCATATCTTGAATTGAATTCATCTGCCCAGGGTTCCGAATTCTAGGAACGTACCTATTTATAGCGAAGTTAACGCTTCTCTTACACTTTATATCCGAAGACACTGTTGCACCGAAACACCCAAATACCTTAGTGTAGAACAAAATTTCATGCTCTTTCGAGACGGATTTTTGAAGACATCAAACCAGCAATCAGAGCGCTGCTCCAACAGCCACTAAGCACCCACACTATATATTTATTCATTATTTAATAAATGTCGGACTTCAGTGCACTAATTATTTCGGAGCTGGAAAAAAAGAAATTGTCGTCCAACGATATGAACTAAGGCAAATGGGAGCAAGTGATATTATAAGATGTGACAGATGGCGCTATACATAGGTCCCACACATGGGACATTTTTTAATGTCTGCAATAAAATAATATTAAAATTTTAAACTATATTTTAATGGACTCGCATTCATTCTTAGTTGCCACCAATCTTCTTCTACTTCAGCCAGAAAAAAATGCTCATCCAACGCACACACGAATTGTCATTTATTGTTGATTGTATTAGACGCGGAAAAATAAAGACCCATATATTTCTGTTCTTCGATCCCTCGCCTACTTGTTGAGCTATTCGCTCCGAAAAATGGGCGGCCTTTAACCCTAAGAGACAAGTAAATTACGTCACGAACTCCTGCTGAGCGGTCCACCGTTTCTCAGCCTCTCTTCAGTATCGCTTGGTTCGCTGTTATTTACTCTGCTGTGAGCGTTTAATCGCGTCATTAAACAACGTCTCATCTTCTTACAGCACATCTCTTGTTTTTATGTGGTGAAACTTTGATTTTACACACCTTGACTTTACTTAACTCTTGATTTTACTCATTGATTTCCAAGTTCGGTTTCTTTCTGAACGATTTGATGAGGCGTCACCCTCATGACGTCACTAGCTCAAGAAAATTGGGCGGCAACTTTCAATTTTATTTTAAATTTTAGAAATTAATGGAGGAGAGGGAGACTTTTTTGCCGTAATTTGTTTTGCCTTTCCATCGACCGAATTTTTCTCGAATATTTGTGATTTCGGGTCCTGTTTTTTTACATCTGATAGCGTCAACAGATTTTAATCGATTCAGCACGTCCGATCATGAATTATGATTTCATTTCCTTCGGCTCCTGTGTTTTTCTCATTTTATCAAAGATCGCACGTGGGCCATAGCACTCTCCTTTCTTCGAGAATTCCCGATAATCCATTATCACGGAAAAAATAAATGGTGCGCTGCCTGCCTCCGCGGTAGTTGCATTCCTCTCCTTCCTTCCGTCTTCGCTTCAGAGGTCGTCGCGAGCGAATGGACGGAACGTGATCTGGGCAGGAGAAGAAGGTTATGTGAGCAGCGGACGAATGGATTCACCCGCACTGCCCCAATTGAAAGAGCCGAAGGGGCAGCAAAAATATCGCAGCTTATTCAGTGGAATCACTCAAGATCCATCCACGGTCATCACCAATAAGATTGGTTTTCTTCAGCTCACGGCGGTCTTATCTTTTCAAGTGACGGGCTTTTAGTTTTGCGGTAATTGAAGGTTTATGAGCAGGAGAATATTTTTTTCATTTGATTGGATTCCGTTGATGACAAGGTCGGTTCTATGATTTACTTAATAATGAAGTTTTTTGATGTTTTATCATCGAAGTTCTTCTGCAGTGCTTCTCAAACTGCTTTTGTACCATCGGTTGCACCAACGCTGGACCCTCTATTCGTGGCGTTTTGAAATGAATACCATGGAAAGGTACAATTCTATATATACTATAAAGCCCAAAAGGTGACTCGCATATTTGGATTTGTGTATAACCTCAATCGAGTACTATCTGGAAGTTAATACGCATGAAATATGAGTTTTATCGTGGTCTTTCTTTAGAGATCAAGCAAAAAAAACACGTGAGAATTGAGGGTCCTTCTGCAATTTCCCGCAGTCCTAATAATTAAAGAATAAGTGTATGGCTTAGCTTTGTTATGTTTTTTTTTTAGCGTGTCCAAAAGGTACTCCTTGTTCATTGGAGTTAACGCGTCACTAGTCGACAAGTGAATTCGCGTCGCAAGGCATTAATAGTTTGGATGGTTAGATACGACACGGACTCGTATTGTCGACTACGTCCGTCACGTGCTACTTTGCAGTCGAACTTATTGGGAGCTGGGTCGAACTGTATCAATCCGTTCGATAGAAACGGAACGGAGAGCACCGGAACCTTGGCTGCGTTCTCATGCCGAGTCATGCCATGCCCAGCAAGGAGTGCTTCCCAACGGTTTGCTTCGGCATGAACTCTTTTAAGGAAGTACCGTTCAAGTTCCCTCTTCCCTCATCCTCATGGCTACTCCCGTGTTAGCTTGTGAGGAGTAACAGCACTATGAGTAATAGGGTTCTTTACGAAAGCAAGAAAATGATGAGGCGCATATTATGTTACGTTATCCCAGTAATCGTACAGTTGAGTTGTTGCGAGAAATGTACACGGTGAAGATGCTCTTGTTGTGTGCTCAGCTCCCTCAATACCCGTGCTGATTATAGAGGGATCGTTCATTTATTCACGAAGTCGTAATTTACGGAAGGAGTAAGTAGTAGCAGATGGAAGGGAAAGATAAGTTTTCACAGAAAAAATCTTCTCCCATCGGCCGCACTCTAAGAAGTTTCAAATCTGGAAATGCGAAAAACTTTGGCATTTTCGGATTTTGAGGAAAAGGATGGAATAAAGAAGAGGATTGGGTGATTGGAGGAAGATACAGGCATAGAGTAAGTATATATATATACTTACTCTATGATACAGGCCAAGATAACTTGGGGCGAAATTCGAAGAACCGGCCTCAAGATATTTATGTTCGATGGGAATTATCTTTGGAGCCTCCCATTCACAAGTTTTGATGGATTAACAAGGTATTTTCGAAGTGATTTGTGAATAAAAGGCTCCATTGACAATTCCTTTCGAAAATAAATATCTTAAGGCTCTGGCGTTCACGGAAAAAGTTGGCGCGGAAACTGACCTCGTCAGCGGGAAATTTAGCGCACGGTTTCCTCAGTTTTAGTAATAAGAAAATTTGCCGCAACAATTTGGGACGCTCAGTATATTAAAAATTTGTTTCATGCGCTTTTCATCTGTTCATTTTGTCGACTCAAATCGAGGAGGAAGACATCTCGGGGTGAAAAACAGCATGTGTACGAGTATAATATGGAATGCAGAAGCAAGCTCATAAAAAGGCATCGAGGTAGCTAAGAAACAACAAAACTCTATTTCAGTGCAGTGTCTGCGACATTTTGCTGTCTGTTTTTCAGTTTTATGTTAGTTCTTCTCAGTGCTTTCTTATGGATGCCCCAGAGCTAATTTTTCTTTAAGCGCTTCATTTAATTGTTTTTATAAACCGGCTTTTCTAATCTATGAATGGGCGCCTCCAAAGGCAGGTCGAGGGGGCAGCTTCCCGAAAACTGATTTTGTTGAATATATTTTATCCGAATCTGCTGGGCGTGTTCCCATTTGGGAGCATCTAATAGCGATCCGAAATACGCGATCCCTATATTATAAATACCTATTGCAATCAGTGTTGACCGTGAAGTCCACACCGCCTAAAGGCCTGTTTACACGGTACATTAACACGCACGGGTTAATGTCTAAATTTATGACCACGAGAATGAACGCCAAAATGCACCGTGTAACCAACCAATTTGTGCGAATGCATTCACAGAAAATAGAACCTGTTCTAATTTGGTTCATGCATTCGTACATGTTCCGTTCCGGTCCACAAAAATCATCCATGCAAACAGACATTAACTCGTACGTTTTAATGTATCGTGTAAACAGGCCTTAAGAAACTGGTTGTAAACGAGAACTCTTTGCCATCGTAACGTTAAACAAATGAAAGGTAGCCTAGTGGGTAGAGCGATTGGCTGAGGATCTAAGGGTCTTGGGTTCGCATTCCCTACACCTCAAGCAAAACTCCCCGCTGTGATCCAGGGAAAGGAAATGCCCCTCTACACTAAATGTGTGAATATCTCACGCCTGTGGCTGTCTGGTATGAGCTCTACCCTCTCCTACCCCAACCAACCTTCGGGTTGATGATTGAGAATATCTTTAAATTGATACATCCCAATCTATATTCTGGTTTAACTTATTATGCGCTCTTGAAAAAACGATAAATTTTAGAGACGTTTTCGATATTTAGAGAAAATGTAGGGTATGTATCGGGAAACCATAGTGAGGACATGGGCGTACCCAGCGAGGGGCAGGGGGCTGCCCCCCCCCCCAGAAGCAAAAATCGCAAGTTTTGAAGCAAAATCAGTACCGAATTGAAATGAAAGTATTGAACAAATTTATTTTAACCCACGAAAAATTATGTGTATTAGTACAAGATATGTAACTATAATAAAACTATTTTTTCACATGTTCACAACTTGGCTTAGACCCTCCCCTAGACCATGGCTTGCCCCCGCCCCCTAGACTATGGCTTGCCCCCCTGGTTATGATCCTGGGTACGCCCTTGAGTGAGGAATTCGTTAATGATGCAGATATATTTTTATATGCATACTTAAGATCTCTTTGAAAGCAATTAAAACCTATCCATGGTTGAGTTGCAAGAAAATTACATATAATTCCGGGTAGGCATTTGAGCTAAAATGAGGACGTATGGCTACCCTAATGTTTGTTTAAAAAAAGTCAACTTTTTGGATTTTACAGTCAAATTTTGAAATTTTCTAGAGGTCCGTCTCCTTTGCCGAAGACCTCGTCGTGGTCAATGGAAAATGTTAAGTGTTGTGGAATAAGTTAAATGTACGTGTCGTGGGTACAAACCACCTTCGAATCCTATAATTTGACGAACCCAAAAAGTGGCGTAAATGTAGATTCTGATATTGGAGTGTGGAAGCAGGGCTCCCTCTCCTCTGACGCGTATTAAGGCTGATAGTGCTTACAGTGAGTGCAGTGACTTATAAGATGTTCAATGGATAACTCTAGGGGGGCAATATAAATTTGCGGTTGCGTTAACTGATTTTAAACTAGGACACACTTTCATATTTTATGTTTTAACATACACCAATAGGGTGGTTTCCTATTATTTTTTTACTGCCTAAATTGATAGATTATTACTCCTGGAGTACGTATTTCACGCTTTTAGATTTTTAAATTACGATATCTATTTTTCGCGATTAAATGAAAAGTGAAAATTTTCAAGCGCGCGAAAACGCGACGGGTAAATATGAATGCCGGGAAAACTCCCGTGTGACGTCGTTCTGGTTCCCGCTGCCGCAAGTGACGTGACCTTGGGGCGAGACTCTGAGCGCTGATACGACGCAGGATACTAACATGTAGCAGAGTACCATGCTAGCTGGTAGCGCTTGGCTTAAATAAGGATTATTAATACCTTATCAAACGAAGGAAACTTTCCTACCTTAGCCAGTTTTAATAGGTGATATTTAAGGACGTTTCCCTGAGCTCTGTGCCTCATGCATGCATTAGTAACCTCAGACGATGTAAAACTCCTATCTACTCGTATAGAAACTAGGTCCCTGCGACGTCACGTGGAGTGGCATCGCATGGGCGCCAATCTGGCCTTTTTCAAATGAGGATAAAATTGACCCTTGCCATTCGTCTAAATCGGTATTTCTAATACCAAATAATTTGCATATTATGAATACACTAATGGTGGGTAACGAATCGCAACCAATGCCTTTCGTTTTCTTTGATGAAGGAAACTACCCTATTATTATAATAGTGAAGATCTGACTGATTAAATATGACCTCAGTCACTCATATATTACCAATTATGATATCCTGCACTCGTGTAATACCAGAAGTCCTTAATTTTGAACCGGAATAAATTTCAACTACCAAAATCTACACTCATAGAAATAAATAAATGAGTACTACTTGCAGCACAAATTATTTCGTTAAGAAATTCGTAAGCAGAAACCGCGATTCCTGCACAGCGATTAGCCTTGCCATTAATTGCCCAGTGATCACAATGAAACCGACGTGAAAAGCCGAGAAAAATGGGGATAAAAATTATGTTAATGTGCTAGCGGGTGGACCATAATCGAACTCCTATCCTATCATCGCTGTTAATAATCTATGGGTCTTCACAAAGTTGATTATTTTCCACGGAGTTTCTCTAAGTTACGTATGCCACCATTATGTCAAAAGATCGAATAATAATCGTCAATTATTTTCTTCCGGTGTTGGGGATGGAAACGGTAAAACTTGGAGATCCTGTGAACTATGCTTGTGGATATGCTCCAGGTGGGACCCATTTATACATTCTGATTGGTCAACTTCTGTCTTGAGTATTCGTTCACAGCATTGCGAACGCGACGGCTCTGCATCATACTTGGCTTTCGATTCCACTCGGTAAGGATGGCAGGGGTTACGGAGCAATCATTCGCGATCTAATAGCGAGTCCAACCATGAAAAAAAGAATGTATCTTTAAAAAGAGAGAGAGAAAAGAATCTTTAAAAAAATGTTAAAAATTGCTACTTGGGATGAAAAAAATTAAGAAAATGAAAAAACAGGGCAATATATAAACTATGTAAAATTGCGCGAAAGTCCAACCATGAAAAAAAGAATATATGTTTAAAAAAGAGAGAGAGAAAAGAATCGAAAGGGAAAAAAGTCGATATGTTAAAAATTCCTACAAAATTATTTTATTGTAAAAAAACGCTATCGTAACATTATTTTATGTAAAAATATTTAAATAGTAAATTTATAATGTTCTTATGTTTTTTCTTTCATAGCCCTGATGATGGTTTTAAATAAACAAACGTTACATACGTTGACCTTCACTCCAAGAAATATTTTAACATTAATTAAATGATGTCAAGATAAGGAAAAGAAAAAAAATAATTAAAAATTACTACTTGGGATGAAAAAAAAATAAAATAATTTAAGAAAATGAAAAATAAAACGGCAAAAATAAAATCTGCAAAAAAGATAATTTTTCTGATATTTTCAGTCTATCAATGTTTTAAAGTGTTTTCAATCTAGGGTTAAGTTTCTGCTGGGGCGAAAACTACACGCAACGCATTTTTTTGTAAACTAGCTGGTAGATGTGCAAGGGCGTAACCAGGATCAAAACTAGAGGGAGGCAAGCCGGGGTCGTTCAGATTGTGACACAGAAAAGGCTATCGAAACCAAAATTTCAAAAAAATTATAACAGCTCTTTATTAGATTCTATAATTATTTTATCAGAAAAAATATTTTTATTTTTATTACATGTTTTATACTAAAATCACTTTTTTTGGATTTAAAGAAAAAATTTCAAAAATTTCTTTGGACTTCATTTAATTTTGCTTCTAGCTGCCCCACGCTAGGTACGCCCATGTAGTGGTGAATTCCTGAAACGGCCCTGCGGTGCTTCGAATGGCGTGAGGAAAAAGAAGAGGGAAGAAATTTTTGATGAAAATGAAGGTGTATGTCTGCATGCGGCGGCCATGTCCTCGCGCGTCATTCATTAAACTAATTCAGATTATGGTAGTTGATTTGGAGGGGAGTCCTGAACCCTGATATGAAGTGCATTTGCGTCGGCACCACCCGCAGTTATTTTTCCGGGTGCGAATGCCCTCTAGCGGGAAAGTTCGCGTTGCGCGTGAACGTGAGGAGGAAGGATGAATCAGGCGCTGGTCGTCTCCCATGAGGCGACGCAGACGGACCAACTCCTTACTTCACCGCTCCGTCGATCCTTAGCGGGGCGATGAATCAGCGGCGCGAGGAGGAGGGGGCCGCATCAGCTGGTCTCTCTCTCTCGCTCTCTGGGAATCGTAATAAAAAAAAGCGAATGAAACTCGCCGTGGCGAACGAGTTCAACCCCTTGTGGTTATGCCCCACCTCGGCTCACTCTAGGGCGGCTGGGTTGCCAATTTTCCTGGGTTATGCAAGAACGTTCCTCTCACAATCAGTCGCTTTACTTCCCGCGTGCTCACGTTTTGGAACGGACGTATTTTTTCATTCAATTTATTTCCATTTCAAAGAAAAAAAGGCGCGGTACGTTTCCGCTCGACTATCTTCGTGAATACCTCCAAGGAGGGAATCTTTGAGACTCAGTGGTGGGAAGGAGCAAGAAAGAAGAGGTAGTGATTGAGCACTTAATGGATAGGATTTTTAAAAATGTTTCTTGCCGTTTGAGCGGTATTTTTTGGCTTGGATAGGGCTGGTCGAAATGCTCTTCTCTATTATTCTGAGCGCTTTTGGAAGCCATCAACCGGTTGCATTGAATTTGTCACGCTAGCTGGAATTTCGCCCTCCGCCCAAACCCTCCTTTCACCTCTGATCTCTCAGCATTATGGGTCGTGCACTAAATATGTTACCCGCCCCCCTTTTCAATGTCAACCATTTTTCCTCCCACCCCCAAGACTAGTTACACATTCCCCAGTCATGAAACTCTCAATTATAAATATTTTTTTGATTTTGCTGGTGGTTTTCATGTTATCACGAGCGTCCCTGAAAATTTTAATTTCTTAGAGACATTCAATAGAGAGAGTTCAATCACATTTTATTCAAAAATAGGCAATGACCGATCAAGGGGAGAGTATTTTCTGGAGAAATTGTAGTTTATGGAAAAATTGGAAAGATGGTAATTTGTTTGAGATTGTTCCTCCATATAAGTTTTTATCTCATCAACCCTATTTTTATCTCACGTTTTATCTTATCAACCATAATAGGTACCATTTTTTGCAAGTCTCTTGTATTCGTACTTGTGTTAATTTTATCTCCTGCAGTGCCTGAGTGTGCCACTGTTGAGAAACCGATTGTATGCAAATAAAAATGTTTTGAAATGGCACGCAAGTCAGCATGTCAGCATGAATGTATGGAAGAACCTGCAGAAAGAGCCACCAGTGGTCACCTCTTTGCACCATACAATTTTCCATCCTTTCAGCGGCTATTTGTCGAGTTGCTCAGAATTTCTTTCCATGGGTCTATAGGTGACCCATTCCTCGAGAAATTACAAACATCCTTCGGGAGAAAAATATTTGTTGCTATTCTCCTTTGATGAACTGCTTTTATATCAGTTCACTCTCTATCCAACTCGTGCTTGCTTGGTTATGATGGCCTGCCTATGCTTTAAATAATTTCTAAAAGTTGATTTTACTTGACGTGTTGCCCGTATTCAGGTGATAAAATAACTTCAAATATTTCCGAGCGCATACAATGGACTTCCATTGATGTCATATTTGCTGTGGTTTCCCTCAGCAGTGGCTTACCTATTCATCCCCTTTCTCTCTTCACTGTCGTTAAAGGGAACCTCCCCCATCCCTTCTCTGAAACCATCACATTCATCCTCCATTTATGAATGCCATTATTTCTTCTCCCACTTGAGTTACTAGATTCTCAGGGGCACTTTAAGTGTGTGGAGCATGGTTGAATTTGAGAATTTATCACCACTCTCATGGACTGCCACGTATTTCCTCTGTGATTTTTAAGGCGTGGGAGTGAGATTGTTTGGTTCCATATCTAATGTTCAATTTCTTGTATTACAGGTTTACTCTCCATGCCGTCTCTTCATTCTTACTGCCAAAGTCCCAACTCGGGTAAGAATATTTTTCTCAATCATTGTTATTTAAGCTAAGATAACTGTAAAGAACCAACGCTGACAGAACCTGCATAGCAATGATGAATTTAGCTAAATGCAATTTGGTTTTAAAATAAGATATGTGCCTCTTGAGGCAGGCTTTTGGGGATGTTTTTAGTAATCGTGTGTGTGATGAGTTGAGCCTTGCTATTAAGGTTTGAACTTACAAAGTAGAGCAGCAATGAATTCATAATTGCAATGAAGCTATAAAGCATCAAGGCTGCTAGCATGAATGATAATGCATGCAAAAGTCAACAAATAACCAACATCCCCCTAAAATTAATTAACCTTTATCAGCCTCTGAAATTAATTGCGTAGCTTGGAAATATGCTACTAAATAGTTTTTTTTTTAATTTCCATCTTAATGTCATTTGTTATCCTTTGTGATGGTATTATTTTTTAATTCATGAAAATTACTTGTTAATTTTTGTTTTGTTTTCAGATTGATATCCACTTTCACTATCTGGAAATCCAAGCTGTTGAGAGCAAGAGACCTAATCAGGTTAGTATTTTAACTCAATTTTTATTCAAATGACTTTAAAAAATTGGGGTATTTTGGGAAGGATAAATTCATCTCATTTTGAGTTTATCTGAGGAAAATATCATGTGCAACCCATGAAGTTATTTTTGTTGAAATAAGACTTTAAAAAGAAAAGAAAAGCCAACGAGCACCAATGCTCATGAAGAGTTTCAAATTGAGCTCACTGTTTATAGCTTCATCAGCATCTCCTATAGTTCTCAGCTTGTGCATGTAGATATGTATTCAAATCCACATCCTCTTCATGAATGTTTGAAATTCTGCAGTTTAATCTTACTGTACATTATTTGACTGTGTATTACTCCTTCATTCAAAGGAATTGTTTTTTCTTTGTTAATGGTTTGGTTGTGATTTATTAGGCATACATGTGTCATATCCTTCACCTAACAGTTTTTTTTTTTTTTGAGCTGTAGACTTTCATGTGTGTGGTTGTACATGAACTGCATTACTGGGTGGCGAAGGTTTTTTCTTTTTTAAGAACCCTAGGCTCACAACAAAGGGTTCACTCAAAGCAGCATAAATTTTACAAGGCACCTACACATTAACTTTCTTGATCAGTAATGTTACTTTGTTGATATTACAGAGTAAATGATGAGAAAGGCCATGTGAGAAGTTTCTTCTTTATCTCAAATTTCTGTGAAGCTAGTTTCTTGATTGACTGAATTAATCATCAACAGGGTGTAGAAGAGGTGTTAACCTACTGAGGGATAGTCAAAGAGTCTATTACCCCTGGCTGGTTTACTCTGCGCATTGATGATCACTTAAGTCTATTAAAAAAACTGGTTTTCGAGATGTCAATCCTTTTCCAACTTTTAATAGCATCTTGTCAGTGTATTCATTCATGTTGAGGCATTGTACAATTAGTCTTTAATTTTTGATTGCAATGGTAAACATGTTTTTGGGTGGTACTCTGAGAGTGTCAATGTCTTATTTCAGCTGAGTTTCACCGTTGGGGACAAGGTTTACTCATTCCAAACGGTTGCTCCACCTACCGTACCAGAGGAGGGTGGCAGCCCGTGCAGCACTGCAGGCTCACCCTCAGCCGATGTGGAAACAATGGTGCTAACGCTCGCTTCGGCCCTCAAGAGCATCTTCCCCACCGTGCCTCTCGAGTGAGTCACACGCTCATCCCCCCTTCCACTCATTCACTCATACTTGCTCTCCTGTTCAATAATTTCATCTATCAACGCTATCACCATACCATTATCATTTTTGGTAACTCTCCGAAATCCTCTTGGAGTTGCCTGCGGTCATTATAACTGCTCTAATACTTTGTAGTAGCAAAAATCAAATGAAGTACATAATTGAATATATTTTTACCGTCTCCCAAGTTGAAAGAAGATGTATTTAATATGTAGTCCCTCTCCTTGTCTTGCACCTGGGGATTAAAAAATCATGGCTGTATTTCAAAGTTCAATGTTGGAAGACTTTATTTGGTAGCCATATTCACTAATACCAAGTGCTAACAATTATGCATACTTCCGTACACATAATTGTCTGTCTTGCAAAATAATGGTATATCTCTTTTCAATCAAATATCCAACATTTGGGGTAAAAATTGCTTCATGTCATTGAGACAAAGGATAAAATTGGAAGAAAAAATGCAAGCTTATCTATGTAAGATGAATGGATACCATGGATAATGAAAATATGTAACATGGAATGAAGCCATGTGTGGTACACCACACTGCAGAAGCAGGTATTAATGTGAACTCTGACTACTCCAGCCAATTAAGGTATTAGGTCTCCTCCCTCTCTCTCTTGTAAATTAAAGGCTTCAGCTGTAAAAATTTAACTTGAATAATTAATTCCAACATTTTTTGTTCTATTTAATGAAATATATATATACATATATATATATATATATATATTCAATGTTTTGCAGAAATGCGATGCACCGTAGCACATAATATGAATGTTCAAAAACACAGTCACTAAACATAGACACACAAAAAAAAAGGAAAACACTCACACGAAAAATAAAACTGAAAGACTTTCGTGGTTGTAGCCGCTTCATCAGTCAAGGAGAGAATTGACTGATGAAGCGGCGACAACCGCGAAAGTCTTTCAGTTTTATTTTTCGTGTGAGTGTTTTCCTTTTTTTTTGTGTGTCTATGTTTAGTGACTGTGTTTTTGAACATTCATATATATTATATATATGGATATGTAGTGCTTTCACAGGTGTGTTCTTTTTTGATGTGTATCATGGTGAGTAAAAGCATTATTGTGGCATGTAAATATATGATCATAAACAGTCAATGAAAGTATGATTTTTTAAAATGTATTCTTTTTCCATTTGTTTTAATCAGTTGATGTGAAAATCACATTAAACTGGTGTATTTGACTAATCATTGTATTGCTGCATGCAAAATGTCACCCTCTATTTACTTGTGATGATGATTTTTTAATACAGGCATTTATGTTCAAGATATTGAGAATCATACTTCCTGTCCCCATTCCAACATTGAGCTTCTTTCTTCCATTCATTTTAAGGCCTATACCGTTTCAATCTGTCCATTAATCATGTTATTTTCCTCCCCTTCCACTACCTATCTTAACGCAGTTTTTAAACATCCCCTCCCCGCTAAGTACTCACTCTATCTATCCAGTGGCATAGCAAGGGGGGGGGGGTTCAGGGGGTCCGGACCTCCACCCCATCCCCCGAAATATAAAATCACACTTACACTGTATCACAAAATAAAACCAAATATTGAAAAATCATGAATTTACAAATATTTATTTGAAAAATTAAGTTTTTTCGATTATAAAAAGTGTTAAAATTAGTTAAAAACCCTCTACTAAGTAACCTGATTTTTAAAAATTCCCAAAATTCAAAAATTCACTTCCTGACAAAATTCGTGGCTACGCCACTGCATCTTTCTCCTCCGTATTTCTGGTAAAAGTTCCCCCTCCTCACCCACCTGGTCCACCAATTATGTAATTATGTATTCCCTTTCCCCTCCTCACATGCTAACCTATCTACTTAAGGACCTATTCATATAGCAAGTCACATGCTAGTTAATTGTACATATTTTTTTAGCTTTTTTTTAGGAATTTCTTATTCATTCTTTTTATTGCCCTACATTTTAAAGTTTTCTTTCCTCTTTTCTTATCATGAAATCGTATTACCCAGCATAAAAGTGGCTAGTTGGATATAGTGTTTAGTATTCTACTTGTTCCGTAGACATGGAGCATTTTGCGAGTTGCCCACGCCTATCTTACCTCACAAATTGGACATCCCTCTTCAGTTCACATTAAGATTTGCTCCGTTTCATTACATGTATCTATAAATCCTATTCCTCTTCTTTCTCCTCCCTCGCTTGCCAAGCGTTCTCCCCTCCAGAAAGGATTTTAACTCCCTCCCTCCTTAGTATGTACTTTCTCCATCCAAACCCTCCGTCTCCTCTGCATATCATCATCTCCCCTTGCCCACCATGTCAAACACTTCCTCCTCCTCTCCATCCATTCCACCATCTCCATTCTCCTCTGGACTTGATCTTGAATGGCTCCAGATGAGATTCTTCACCATCCTTTTATTTAAACTCTTATTTAATAACCCTGTTTTGAGCTCTCCAATTCAAAAGAGTCTCATTTACTGAACATTCTCTTCCAAGCTTTAAAAAATGTGATCAAATCCCTGACTAAACCCAGTTCACTCATTTTAACTCAGTTTGATTTTCTCTGTTGTATTTTTTTTTCTCGCAGGCACATAATAAGAAAAGTTGATTTGGGTCCCAACGAGGGTGCTAGAAGACTGCTGAGTACTATTCATGGAGGCGAGACCGTGTTGGGTGGTCGCTACATCAAGGGTGATGCGCGCAATGGAGGTGCTGGAGGAAACGCTCCCAGTTCGAGTGGGGTGGGCCCATGTGGGGGGTTTTCTACTCAATACGCATGCATGTGCGATTACCACAACATGCCGTACAGGGATGAAGTGGCATGGGTGGGTATTTATCTATGCTTTGCGTCTTGAACTATGTACACACGAAGGTTGGGAATGTATTTCTGATAGATTTACATTACATTAGCATGGAATAGATTTCATACAGTCCTCTGGGAATATATGCCTAAAAGTAGCATTACAGTGTACATAATATTTTGAATTGATAACAAGAAAAACTTTAGATAAATAACAAAATTTACGATAAATAGACTCAATAAAGAGATCGTGCTAAATCTATCCTGGGAGTAAAAATAATAAATTTGATTTCTCCTGTTAAAGGTAATTAGTTATTTAAACTTGAATGATTTCACAGGCATCAGCAATTCTATATTTTGTTGGGAATAAGTTCAAGTATGAGTGAAGTATGGAACATTGTAGTTTTGTATGATGGTAAGTGAGGTTTAAATGATTCATTCCATGTTATCATGATTATGTTTTTGAGCTGGTACTGAAGTAGTTCATTTTAATATTTTGATTCTTTGTTTTTGGTGCAGGAAAATAAAAATATTTAAAGGAGTTAATTTCCATCTACATGAAATATTCAGTCAGTTTACCCTATGGTGCAATGTGTCCGTCTCAGCAAAGATGTAATGTTAATCGAATGTACGAATCCTGTGACTGTTGCAACTTAAGATTCACTTTGTTTGTTAGATTGCTCAAGTATAGAATAAAATACTCTAAATGAGGACAAATGGTGTTTGAAAACTTTAAAGGAAAATGTTTTGAGGTAATTTTTAAAATGTATTGTTTGTCGTATACTGTACACTATTTACTCTGTAATGTATTGTGTCTATTTAACCGTGCCAAAACAGACTGTTTTTCATAAGACATAATTTCCAAATCGAGGATGGAATTTATCTGAGGAATAACTATTTAAATGATTGATTTTTGACTCTTTTTTAGAGAAAGTAAATGTCCTTTAACCTGTGATTTGTCTTTGCATTGGTAATTGCTGATCAGACTAATTTTATTGAAATATTTAAGGAGGAATAATACATAAATTTGCTTCTATAAAAGCCACTTAAATGTCATGTAAATGGTGCTTGTTTTCATGCGTGCTATTCTATTAGAAATTGTTTGGAGTTGAATGAAATGACATCTTTCTTAGTTTAATTACTAAATCATTCCTTATTAATTTTCCACTTTTGCTTTTTATTATCAATTCTGCACCACCTCAATTTTTTACATGAGTGGCCATCGCTGTAAAAGTTTTACGTCCTAGCATAAACAACCTGAGTGTGTTTTATTTTGATGATGGCATATCATGAAATCTAGATTATTGGTGGTAATTATATGACCTTCTTAGTTGAAAGTTTCCTGTACTGATACACTTTCTTTTTCACAGGACGTGGACACCATTTATTTATCTCACGACACCCGGGAGTTAAGCCTCAAGGATTTTGATCACCTTGACCAAAAGTATGTAATTAGTGGATTTTTTAACATCGAGTAGATATTTCTACGTACATATTCTGAAGTGGCATGCCCAGGTTGCATGTTAATATTGTAATTCTAGTGTAATTTCTGATGGTGCGATGTTTTCATCCCTCTTTTTACAATTGCAATATGAGGATTGATTTGACATCAGTTTTGTTGGAATGATCTCATTCTTTATGCAGGCAACTCCTGATTATCCATGCTTACGACTGACCTAAATTGGTGCAGAAAAATTAATGACATGAATTGATAAAAATATGAAAAATGTATTGTGTCATGATTAATCTCTGAGTTGCTTGAAAATTTTGCTTATAAAAGGAATTAAATGTTTCCTTTTTAATTTTACAATGATAGTTTAATTTAATCTTTCATGAAAATCCTGGATGGCGTAAATGATATTTTTTGTAGAGTTATCATATTGGTTCTAACTCTTAGTTTAAATTTTTCAGAGACCTGGTTCCCATAATTAGTGCTTTGGAGCATAACACTTGGTTTACCAAATTACGTGCTAGTAATATAAAACTTTCCCATGAAGCCCTGGAAAGAATTCTTCATGTAATGAAGAAATCACTTAGTATTGAAGAGCTTCATTTGGACAATCTTGGTGTGAGATGGTGAGATAAAATTTCACTTGCAGAAATCGATGTACATCAATTTTTTTGGGCAATTTAATAATACTCTATGTTATAATTGATTAAATTTTTCCAATATTTGTGGCAGATTAACACGTTGCGTACCGGGGTATTTGAATTCCTAGGAACGCCGATTCTGGGTGGAGGTGTTGAGATTGGAAATATGTGCCTATTAGGGCGTAATGCCTTTGGTTTAAACATGGTTAAAAAGCTAATGTTTAGAATATAACTTTACCCAATCAAACGTAATGATGCATCAATTTATTATGAATAACGAACAACAACTGAAAATGTACTAACGAATACGTATTGTACGCTTTAAAATTGTTTAGGTTGATGCGCCTAAATGATGAGAATTTTCGGTATGTCCAGAAGGTTCGGGAAAAAAATGACGAGAATTCTCGCCATCCGTACGCAACGTGTTAAGGGGGAAGTGGTGGTGTGATCTTAGAGTTAGAATTAGTAGAGGGAAGGTAGACAGCAATTTTTTAGGTAATCATGTGTACCTATCGCATGATATGGGAAATTTACAAATCAAGCAGCCTGGTAGGAAAAATTAGATGCATATCACAACAAAATTGAATATATTAAAATACTTTACTTGCCTATGAAAGGTCACAGAGCTTCCCTGGAATGATTTTTCTGGGCACTCAAATGCACAGAAATAGTCCAACATTTTGCTAATCGTATGCAAGTCACATGACCCAATGCCACCACACCGTTGAGACGCTTGATGGTTAAGTTGAGGCTAAAGTATTGACGTCATCCACCCTCTACTCTTATTTGTACTCAACTGGTGTGATGTGCTCAACAAGCAATGTTTATAGATAATGGGAGAGTATCTAAAAGCCACATGCATATAAGAAGTCACATTAGCACTGATAGGCATTGCATACCACCTCGGCACCTGGGAAAGTAGTGAATCTTGCTTCCCCCTTCCAAAACAATGACCCCAATCTGCCCCTTTCCTCCATTTATATTTAGCGGCAGACTCTTGGATTAGGGTCAGGAGAAAGAGGTGGAAACTTGTTCACTATTACGGAAGATTTATCTAACTGTCATACTCAAAATCATGAATGTTTAAACGTCAAGTGCTATTGGGGGCTATGATTTCAAAGCATAATGATAAATTCAAAATTTCTCATTGAAATCCAAATTATATTATTAAGAAAAACTGAATTTAACTAAATAAGATTGTTATCTACTGATTATGAGTGTCTTCCATCCTGTTCCATTGATAGGGTGAGTTGTTTAGTCAATGTAATTTAATGAAGACAATGAAAATAATATTAAATCATCTAGCAGGATTTAATTATTCATTTTAATGCTTCTTTTGCTGTTTATTTGGGTTAAATCTTTCATTTACTGTGCAATCCATAATATGTATTTCTCTTTAAACTTAGAGTAATATACTCAGATTTTACTTTAGATTCCCTACGAAAATTGTCTTACAATGTGTATAATGTTTGAACTTTTAAGCCTGAAGTGTATCATTTTCATTTCTCTTTTCAGGGATTTTGCTCATAAGCTATCATTGTCATTGATAGCCAACACGAATACTCCTTTACACACAATAGACTTGTCAAACAATATGATCGAGGATAAAGGTAAAGTCAAACTTCATGCATTCTTTATGCTGAGACTAGTAGTAGTGCTAATATATTTAGTATAATTTTTTGTTGTTTGATGAGTTTTATATTTTGCTTTTAGAAGTTGTTTAGGGTTGTTGTTTGCACCAGCAGTTAGAAAGCTCAAGATAGTCATTCAGAGCGTGAAACTTGTAGTTTATATGTACTAGTAATCAGAAATTTTGGAATCAATTGATGCATGTGCCTTTTGTTTATGTAGTAGTTCATACATCTTAGTAATTCGAAGTTGTTAGGAGGTCATTGTTTTTGGAAAAGGTATAAGATTTATGAGGTAAAGACAGTAGTGATGTGTGCTGGACGGTCATTTTTTTAGAATGTTTTTATTTTGGGAATGACAAGGGGATAGGTAGTACGTAGCATCCACTTGTTTTTAGATATGAAAGAGAAGATTTTACCATGCATTATTGAGATTTTCGTGATTGTTTCCCCAAGGTGTCTGCTTTGAAATTTGCAATAATTGTTCCAAATAAACTATTTTCAATGTTGAGGAATTTGAGTATGTATTTGCGTCTTTTAGTTGGTTTATTCCAACAATGATCTGTTGTTGTGGACTTAAGTTTCATCCATGTTGTTGCTGGGTACATCAGATTCAGGAGCCAATGACACCAGCTGGAGTGCAAGTGAAACTATGAAATGAATCATTGCAGAAAAAAGCCAAATCTGTATGTGTATGACTGGCATTCAGTTTTCACGGAACCCTCTGTGTCAATTTGAAGTATGATAAGGGCAAGAGTTTGATGGGCAGATTCATAATTAGGTTCCCTTTTTTTCTTTCAGTGTTGCCTTTAAGTCAAGGTGATACAATTTTTTGTGAAAGTGAAATCCTCGTGAGTTTTGATTTCGACAACGTCTGGACTTTTGAGAGATTTAAACTGTTTTGATGATACAATATTTAATCAGGAGTTTGAAAAACCAAGTTTAAGTATTAGTAAATGTCATATTCCACAATTTTTGTATCTTGCTCTGTTTTTGCTTAAATTTTTTTGTTCTTAGATATTTTTCATTTATTATAAGTATTTTACTTCATCTCTTTCCTAATTGCCAGATTTTGTTCTGTGAATCTCTCCTGGTTGGTAGCTGCTGGTCAAGCCTATTTTCTTTTTGAAAGTTATTTATGAAGTTATTGAAAGCTATGAAATTTTTTGGCTAGTCTTTTATAATCAGAAACGGCAAATTTTAAACCTTGGTGAAACGAGTGATAAATGTATATTTGAAAATAAACAATGGGATGCCTCATTTATTGAAAATAATGTTGTCATGAAATAATAAAAGATTTTGGTTAGAGTCTTAATCTTAATTTTTCAATTTTATCTCATATTCCTCGATGAAAAGTATTTTTTATCAACTACCTACTTCTTGCTAATATATTATTTTCAATATCTTATTAATAATAATTTTGTAGTTTGTTTGTTTTAATTTTTCCCTTTTTTCATTTTGACTCCCTTAAAATGAAAATCCATTTGAAATTTTCTTTTTAGGTGCATCTAGTTTGTGTGGAATTATTGCCAAAATTGTTCAAGGTGTGATATTATTATTTTTTTTCATCCTTGGGGTGCAAGCAAATTACTTACCTCCTTGCATGTGATTCTTATCATTTAATAAGTGTAGTGCCTCTGTCTAGTTAGTACATTGTAGCTGCATGGCCATGCACAAAATCATCCCATAGCTAGTGAAGAAGTCGTAAAAATATGATTTGTTCTTTATTATACAGTCGTGCTTTTCTACTATCTCATAATTCTTATTCAAAAATTTAAATTTAGTGGAAAATTATGAATGCATGATTATCAATATAAGTAACATCCATAAAGTGATGCATGATATGGTTAGACATAAATATGATTTGATAGTTGAATTGCACTGTAACCATAGTGATGTATTGTTTGTTAACTCTTCAAGTCATTTTCAATATAATACAAAGGAGGGATATATATTGACCTGGTTGCAAAATATGGTTTGGAAAATCACAGCTTTCGAATCTTTTATGGATTGTGACAATTAGCGATAGGTCGAATTTACTTTTTTGTCCTTTTTGTTTTGGTTCTTGACATCAGTTCTCACTGCTGCTTCTTGGTTCTGGCTCTTGTGTTCCTAATCTTCTTATTACAAAATTTTCAACAGATGTTGATAATTTCCATTATGAAAATTTGCCCCCCTTTGCTATGGGGAGTTCCCCATACATCCCGGAATGGCCCTGAAATCTCCGGTAAACCTCCCATGTCACAATCCTGGCTAGGCCACTGATGAAAACTAACGCAAGAAAGGGCTTTAAAAAAACCATGACTCGAAGTGAAAAGATACAAGCGTACAAATTAAATTGCAAAATATTTGCTGCACAGAAATTCCAATTTATTTTCTCTGTATTTAATTTGTGCGTTAAATATGAATTGAAGCTTGCAATTGAAAAATATCGACAAAGGAGGGCCCAAAAGTTTGCTCTTGTCCAATGATATCAATCCATTCCGGAGGACCTAAAGCAAATTTCATTGCACGTTGAAAAGGCATTATTAGGAGACAAGGCATTGGCTTAAAGAATATCAGTGCATGTAAATTTTTATGAGTTTAAAGTTTTTTTTTAAACAAATAAGGCATAATTGATGAAACATTGCACTAGTCGGAACTAAATCATGAAAATTTGAAATTTCACACAGCACGTGCAAAAACAGATAAGATTGTGTGCCAAATATACCATAAGTCAAACTCATTGTAAAGTGGAGGTTTGCTTTATTTCAATGGCATTACAGCAGAATTTAATGCTGAGTTGACTAAGAAAAACAGAGAAATATATGTGCATAGTGTTTATTGTAAGAAAGTACCTAAAATTTGTAAGGCTAAAAAGAGCTAGGGTTTCTTTGACTTTTTTCCCATATGTGGCCCCTCCCTATATACATCTCCCTCCACCTTCAACTCAGCCACCTAATTTACCTTTGATCCATGTGTCCCTGGCTCTTTGCAGCTCTTCTGCCTCAATCCTTGCCTCCCTCGACTTTTTCTCTCTACCCACCAGTCCATTTGGCGATTGAGGGGCGCTCTGCAAAAAAAGACGGGGAGCGACTCGCAAGTCGCATTTAACGAGTCATGACTCCCCCTCCACGTGTAACTCCCCCTTTGAGCGCAACTCACTCTCTGCGCAGCAAGCCTCCATGCGACTCTCTCCTCAGTGCACCTCTCCTTCATGCGCATCTCTGTGGTGCACTTCTAGTTCTTAGTGTCGTAGGAAGTTCAGTTCCTGGAGAATCCTTTTTTTCCAAAGCTTACCAAATTATCACTGAGTACAATACAAAGTATCTCAATTTTCGTTCCTCTATCATAATCAGTAAGCAAGATCAATTAATGGTACATAATTAAACCAAGAAAGAGTGAAGTATTCTTCGTAAATAGTAAGAACTCTTTTTCAGTCCCTTCTCTCTTATTCTTTTTTTTTGAAAATGATTTGAAGAGGTTGAAGCGGTTTAGAGTTTTAATAAATATGTAGGGAAAATATCATTGTGTAATTGATTAATTATTCCTAAATTTTGCTGAGAAAACTTGCTGACAATTTATTAAAAAAAACTTAATCTTGATAATAGCTTCATAAAAGTAGGGTACAGTTAATACATGTACATTATTCATGCATCTTAAGAATATTGAAAGAAGTGATTTATTTGTTTTGTCAAATGTCTGTATCCTCTCTGCCAACATTGATATCCGTTTTGCTTTACAGTGACTTTATACCATTGAACTCTTTTTATTTTAGTTATGCCTGTATCTTTTAGTATCTTTATGTATCAAAATGTGTGATGTCCATGCATGGGTGATGGGTAGCTAGATGTATGTTGTTAGCATAATAAGTATGTATATATTGAATCATATTGAATATGCCTGTATCTGTCCTGTGATTTTCTCTCTAGTTGTGCATGTGTTTGCCTTATCTAGGGCGTCCAGTCTCTCTTATTATCAGTGTTTATGCATTAGAGATTTACTAATTAAAAAATAAATAAAATCAGTTGTTGACCTTCAGAATAGTTGACTTCAATAAAATGGGATCTGGTCAGTGTAAAACCTAGTCTGTCATTCCATTTTTTTCCATAGTTTTTGATTCAAATATCTCCTTGGTAAATTTAGTCCCTACTAATTGTCCCTACAGAAATCTATTTGTCCTATTTTATCTTCAATAGTGGGGACTATTGTTCTATACTGTGTACCTATTGCATTACAGTGTTGGTACTCTCCATGAGCAGATTTGGCTCAACCACCCTTACAGTGCTCTCACTCCAAACCTATTACGAATTTTTGCCTTCTCTCTTGTCAGTCGAATAAGCATATTTCAATGTATGCATTAGATGCTAAGCCGATAGCTTTTTTTTGACGACTGTTGAGAAGCTATGCGGAATATTGGGAGGTCATTCACTTTGGAATCTCAGTCGTAAATGAGCTATACATTTTGTTGAAAATTCTTGATGAAAACTTCTGTACATGTAAGAAATTGATTTTCTATGAAAGTTTTTAAATTTTATATTGAAGAGATAATTGTTATTTCCCTTATATTTTTTTTGTTGAATCAATGAATCAGCATTCATAATTATCTGCTTAATGCCTGAATCACACAATCATTTTTTTCGTCATTTTTGAGTGATCACTTGGAAATGATCGTTGCGTGATTCAAGCTTTATACACAAGTTATGTCAGAGTATTTTAGTGAGGAAAATAATGGATTGTTGCATTTACAACATTGCTCGCAGGTGATGAACTTCATAATCATTGTAACCAGAGGTTATGGAAATGTTTTTATGGTAATGAAAGGCAAATCGATATTCTATCAGGAAAAGTCTCCCCTAAAGTCTCAACTTTGAAACCCAACTCTCCTATTTGTTTGGAAAGGTAGTTGATAGCTCCAATTTTTGGCAATTTTAATATATTCTTATGGCTTCTTTTTGAAGTCATGATTGGGTGGTGCATATTTATATGCAGTCTACCCCTATGAAAACATTTTATAAACCTGTATATATACAATTGTATAAGAGTGTATACAAATTTTATGCAGGTTTATACAATTTTTTCATAGGGGTAAATAATTGAATTTCCTATAAAGTCTCATTTCTATCCTCCCCTGTTTCAACCAGTTTGTACATATGTGTATATGTAATAAGTCCTTGTGGCTTCCTGAAACCTTACCTCTTGCAACAGGATGTGAGTGAACTTAATGCCTAGATGCCTTTGGGAAATTTGAGAGGAAGCATTGGGGGCATTTTAATGTGCTCTGTAAATATCCTCCAAGAGTAATCATGTGCAATGTCTGCAATGCTAATGAACAATGCTTTGTGTTTGAACTTCAGGTGCCTCCCATCTCAGTAATCCAATTGCTAAAGTCTCCAAAGGTTTGGTTCATCTCAACCTATCGCATTGCTATCTGTCTTCCAAGGGTGTCAACCAGATTGCTCATGCGCTCTCACTGAACAAGTATATGCCAAATACGCTCACTTATCTCAACCTGGCGGGAAATTGCCTTAGAGATGAAGTCAATGTGAGTATCCTTTCTGTAATAAATCTGTTTTGGCTTTGTTGGTATATGGAACATGGGTTTGAAGAGTGGAGAAGGAGGAGAAATGGACAGAGAGCTAGAGGAACGGTAAAGTGCTGACATGGTGAGTGGGAAAGGAGAGGAAACTTCTAGAAGAGGCACAAGAAAGACTGATCATTTGGATAGAGTAAATATCAAGGCAGATGCTAAGGGAAAAAGTTAGCAATAAATTTAAATTGAGCTCTCTTTGAAAAATTATCTTCTCAGATTTGAGGCATTTATAGAAACAATTAACATGTTTTCAGTGGTATCCATCATTATTCTTTAAAACTAACAGCAAGCTGCTGAGGAAGTTGGAGTGATTCATAAAATGCTCCATAATAATTTGGAAAAAAATAGGAAAAAACTTGTTGCTTTTGAAGGCTCTCATAATCCACTACCTAATACCTAATTTTGGAATTTTTCCATTTGTACGGAACATTCAATTTTAATCTGTGATATGTAAAATTTTTGGGTGGCTATTCCCAAATTATGTCTATGATACCAGCTAAGTTGTGTAGTTGACTGGGAGACAGTGAAATTATTTTGAGGAAAATCTTTAAAATTAAATTATGAAGTACAGTATTATTGAAGCACATCCTTAACAATTTCTCTTCAAGAGGAATAGTGGATGTGATTCCTTATTATTTTGATTTAGGTCCTCAAAACCATGCACATTGTATACTCCTTGACTCTTATATCTTTACTTATCAATTATTATGATATTCAAATTAAAAAAATTGATGTCATATTCAGTGGATAATTATTATTCTTATGTCTTTTCTTGATTTCAGAACCTGTACAACTTCCTTGCACAGCCAAATACAATAACTCACCTTGATATCTCAGGGACAGATTCTGTTTTAGAAACTGTGAGTATGATTGTAAAAAAATACATTGTACATATTAAGTTTATTTCATATCTTTTAAGATGAAACTAGAGTTGAATGGTTGATTCCAGATATTGATTTCTGTATTTTAATGAATATGAAAAAGTCCCAATTATTAGATATTGGATATTAAATTGGAAATAAAAAATTAGATTGGGATATTAAATTTAAATCCTCCTCGCCAATTTTATGTGATAGCTTCTTTCACTTGACCTTCATTCATATTGTACAAGCTATGCTTTCCAGATAACTTAAAGTCAGGAGTAAAATATTATTATGCATGTACAGCCGACTCCGGCTGCGGTTTATCCGTGTTGCGGATTATCCGTGCATGATTTTCACTCTCGCTCAATATTTTCTGCGATCTTTACAAAAAATAAAATCGGATGCAAAATCATCGGAATTACTGTATTAATGCTAGGATACACCGGGCTAATTATTTCCATAAGAATCCACTTCGTAAAACAGAAGCGATCGCACGCTAGCTGCATTACGGGAGCACAGTGTTCCTGTTTTCCAAGCCTCGCAGCGTGCGACCGCACTCCGTGATCACGGATACACGTCCCGCAGCCGTTGCAACCCGGGCAACTTGTGCGAGACGCGACTACGTGGCGTGGTGCCTGACAGTGTAGTTTCCGACGTCGAGCAGTGGTTTTGAGCCATTCCTGCAAACCACTTTCCTGCATCTGTGATCACACAGCCACGGATGTGTGGTTTTCGAAACCATGCCTTACATAAAGCATTAATAATACAAGCACAACCATGTTATCGCCGCTAAAAGTATCGCGAACTGGCGAAGAAAGCTCTCAATGAATCCAGGAAGCTCTCTAAAATAACAGAATAACTGCATAAATTATAATACATATATTGTTTGTTTTAGGTAAATTATGAGCATTGCAAGACATTAAAGTGAAAGTTTGGATTATCCGTGTTTTCCGTTTATTCGTGCCGTCTCTCCTCGTCATCATTAGCCATTGGGATCATCGGGAGTGTGCTGTGGTTACATTTCATAATGACTGCCAATAGCCAACGATGAATTTAATTTTTTGCTATATTCAAACGAAATTTATAGGTGAACTATAAAAAGGTATGGTTTTCTGATGCGTGTCAATTAAAGACAAAATATCAGTGTATGCAACCAGCGAAACTCTGAAGCTGCACATTGAGCAAATTTTGGACTACGTGCCTGCATCTCACACTAATATCTCATGCTTAACTAGACAACATATACACCTGTCGCTGGCCTCCTACGGCAACAGTCGCATAAGGTTAATGTCAGCCAATTTGAGAGCAATGATGCGTCCTGTGATCGACGCTCAATCAAATAGAAAGTGATCACAATTGCACAAGGAATGATGAAAAAACTTGATGTGGTAGAAGAAAACTAACTGCAGTTTTGAAGCCAGCATTTTACCCTAAAATACATAGCAAAAAAATGAAGTCTTTCAAAAGAAAATTACTTAAAAATTTTTCCTCAGTGTAATCAAACGAATTAAAAATATTTTTCTTACTCTTTTAGGGTTACCAAAAAGGTTTTAACTATGACTTTTTCTGATAATTTAGTGCGAATTGTAGTTAATATGAGTCAGAACTTTTCTCATATGATATTGAACAGTAATTAGCCGAAAGGACACGAAGATACAACCTCTGCCTCTTCCTCTGATATTATTTCCTCTCGGTGAATGAATCTGCTTTGAAATAAATGTGTTAACATTGATAGTCATTATTTTAATAATTTCTGTCGTTTCAAAAAATTCGGTATTAATTATTTATTGAGTCACCTGTTTCTAGTATGTTGATGTTGAGAATGATTCTTTTACGAAATGAAAAAAAAAAATTAATTTCTTCGAACCCTCCCCAAAACTTAATCAAAACAAATGCATGTGAAACAAATCTTGTCAGCTATGGAGCCACATTTACGTAATATGTGAACGTTGAGTCCAAATATGAACCTCAAGAGGGGAAAAATCTTGCCAAGGAGCCTGAAAGTAAACACTTCCACGTCTCAACTTGTGCGTGAACGTGAGTATCCTCAGTGCATTAGATTCACAAGGTTTTTTGGGCCTGGAGTTTGACTCCTGTCTCGCTAGCCCAATCGCCCCCGCATCTGTCTTCGTTGGCTCTTGGAGTGGTACGGGTGAGGGATGCAGGTTACGTTATATGTGCCAATCATCTGAGTTTTTACCGACTTGACCACATCAGTTAAGTGGGGCTCATGGGTATCTACATATTATTGGAAACAATAATACCTACATACGTGAGATAGATATGAAAAGTTGGAAGAATTATGTATTACATAGTTGTTTTTATGCTTTTTTGTCAAGAAGGACTCCGTTAGTTAGCTTATACTTTAAACTGGCCTCGTCTCTCCCTCCCTCCATTTCATTGTTTTAGTGTTATATTTTCTCCTTTTAAGCTTACATTATCTCCGTGAAATTTTCGGACTTTATCAAACAGATGTTTGTCAAATCTGTGCCTGTAGTTATCTCAAATATTTAAAAAATACATCTGTGAAAAACTGGGGTGAACTTTTCAAATTCTGAGAAAAGTTGACCCAGGTCTACGTAATCCTTAAACTTGAAAATTTCAAAATGATGGCTAAGTTATAGATGAGCGGAAGGGATGTCTTCTTTATGGTTTCTCTGAATTAGCCCTCATCTTTCATTATATATCTAGGCTCTTGATTTGCCTAGTCAAAGTTCACTTAATTGCCAGGGTAGTGGTTGAGCTGAAGATATAGTAGCTATTTTATTACTGCCTGAATTTAAAGTTGGATGTTTAATTAATCAAATTTCAATTGTCTTATTTTTATAGGTTTTCGGTGCTCTTTTGCGGGGTTGCACGACAACATTAGCACATTTAAATGTTTCCCGCAACATTTTCAACACCAAAAAGGGCAAAGAAGTTCCACCCTCATTTAAGCAGTTCTTTACCAGCACACTCAGTTTGAAGCATCTAAATATGTCGCATTGTAAATTACCTTTGGAAGCTCTGAAGTAAGTACATGTTTGATTATAATACAATTAGTTTAATTCTGTTTCAGATTTTAACAGCAACTTTTTTCAAGTTTCCCATAAGGTATGCAGGTGAAACCGGGCCAGCGTTTGTATCAGGGATGAAGCTTAAGCACTATCTGAGGGACTAATAATATGTAAATAGATCTCCACATAACGTTACATGATTAAATGTATTTAAGCTTAATCTTCAATTTTATGTTTCTTAGAAATGAGGGACATGGATCATTTTACCAAAGTGTCCTCTCAGTTCGTTGCATTGAAGGCCTTTGGAGGATTGGGCAGTTTGGAATCATCCGGCTGCTGGTGGACTCTCAAATAGTCAATTAGCTAACGTGCAATCACCCTCACCTGCTGCCATGTGATGTATTTCTTGAGTGCTGGAAGACCAAATGCCCTTAGATGCTTCTCGGCAGATGACCTAAAGAGATCGTGACAGGAAAAGGAAATTCAATCAAAATCAACTTCTGAAAAATTATCACTGAATAACGAGTGAAGATAGCTTATAATTGTTAATGAACAGTTATTATTTTAATTTTGTGATTACATGTACATATCAAGTTCCTCATCCTCACATCATCATCATTTTCAAGGAGGCAATTGGCTACAATTCCCACTTCCTTCAGCTTTTCTTGTGGTTTTGATGTCTCTTGTCTTCTATTTTTAATCATTCCAGACAGGGGTGGCAGACTGTCATGATAATGACTATCCAATTCACTTGCACACCTGGTGGGCAACCTGATAACTCTATATTCTAATCTTTAACTGAATGCCTGGAGTGATGGAATACTTTTTCCTTTGCTATCTCACAACTTTGAAATGTAAATAGCAATGTTTGTATACGTACATACGAGAGAGCCTCAGCCTTCACTTAGCTGTTGGTTGGATCCTCCCCCTATCGCTTTCGCATAGTCTGTCTCCAAAAATGCTCCCATACTCCTCCCTACCCACCATCTAGTGGCAAGTCTCAATTATAAACCCTTCTCTACCTCAGAACAACAACTTCTTCAATAGAATACTCTCTAAAGATGGAGGAAAAGCATGGCCCTGAAACCAAAGTTAAAATTGATTAGAAGGAATTTCCTCTCTATCAGGTTTAGATTAGGGGGGTGGGGGCATAATTAATGGAAAAATAGACAGTAATAATATACAGATATTGTACCTGTTGGAAAGTGGGGGTTTACTGTTCCTTAATCCACACCTGCTCTCCATTAGAGATTGTCAAGTCTCTTCCTTAAATTTTATTGTGAACTGTTTATTCACTCATTTATGACATTGTTTTAATTGGTAATACTCTTATTTTGTATTTTCAGAAATCTCCTGCTTGGATTAGCCTGTAATGAGTCGACTACTGACATTGAGCTTGATTTGAGCAGCAATAATTTAAGTGCTCAAGGCGCCCATGTGCTTGAATCTTGTATTCATGGAGTGAGGAGTGTAGGAAGTTTAGATATTAGTGATAACAGTGAGTACTTATCAATGATTATGGTTGATTTATTTTAGATTTGACACACCCATTGAGCCATAGGGGGATCCAAGGGGGGGGCACGTGCCCCCCCCCAGACCCTCAAAAATATGCAAGATTTTTAATACGGTCGTAATATCATTGCGTTCGTTTTGTATTACGAGGTATCCTTGTGCCCCCCCCCTGAACAAAATCCTGGATACGTCCTTGCTTGTGCCCCTCCCAGAAAAAATCCTGGATCCGCCCCTGCATTGAGCTAAAAAGTTATTACAATGTGCATGTCCACATGTAAAATTTAAATGCCAGTTTAATTAAGGCAATTATCTGAATCTAACATTTACTGAAATTTTGATTTGACTGATCTCATTCTGTCCTCTTATGGCTTGCTGATTATTGTCTGATTTAGGTTGACTCTTGTATGCCATTTTTGCATGTATGTACCAGCTAAGCTGGTGTCATTACCAATAATGTTGCTGACTCTGGCCATAGATTATTTTCACATCACCAGCATTGCTTGCTCCAGTTGCCAGTTTGATTTTCGGCCTAATTTTGTAAGAAGCCTGTAAGAGAGATATTTTCTGATTAGAACATCCCCACGCGTCATTGGTGGAATCAATCCATATCATGAGTTTGAAAGTGTTCATATAAAAGCATTGAAACTGATTGCTGGTACCAGTGAAAGCACCAGCAATGGTGCTAAATCGTATAATGTGTGAAAGCTTTCATTTGATTGTATTACATCCGGCACCATTGATGGCTTTGGTTTTGTAGGTTTGTGTGTGAAAGTGGCCTTAAGCTCTTACGGAGTGAGAACTGATGCTGTTGACTTTTGCTAACTTGAGGCCTACATCAATCGTCACAAGCTGTGTTGTAAATTTTTGTCCTTACCTGTGGTATTTTTATTGCATTTATCATTCATTAACTCCTCTGAGAGCTATGACAGTTGGCTGTGTTTGACTTGTTGATGTAGGCCTTGTCAAAGTTTACATCAGGGCATTTATTCTGGTATCATTTGTGGTCCCTAACTTAAGATAGCCAAGAAATTCATTTCTCTTAATTATTATTTCTAATGATTACCTGGTTTTAGATGTACTCAATCAATCAAGAGGCTGGAGCGCTCACTTTGGGCTTTCATATGTACCTCAATAGATTTCATGCATGCGTTATTATGTTTGAAGTTGTTAATAATATGTACTTTAAATGCTATAAATATCTTCAGAATTTTAAGTGTGTGAGATTATATCTATTTCTTAACAATACTGCTTTTGTACGTGGTCCTGATGATGTTGTCTGTAATGAATCAAGGAGAACTACTATCCACACACTTGAAAGCTCAAAATCAAAAAATTTCTTTCTTATGTGTTTTTTTCTTTGAATAATTTTATTTTTCACTGGCATAAAAATGTTTTATGTACTGCATAGTTGTTACTGCTGCAGATTTAACAATGTCATGCTAAATGAAGAGACTTTTTAGTATATGACTTTTGTGATATGCAGGAGAATGATGTTGATAGTTTTATCTGTTGTTGTCATTAATCATCATATATTCAAATTTTGCAGATATGGATGTTGAATTGGCTTCTGTTGTGACAGCAGTTAGTAAAAACAAGTCAATTAAACATTTGAATTTGGGAAGAAATTTGATTAATATGAAGGCAAAGCATATAGCCTGTGTTATGGAAGCCGTGGTGCAAATGATTCAGGTACATTTTTTGTTAATCTATGGACGTTTTAGTTATTACTCTGCTGAACAGCATTATAATTCCTTTTGACATTATATATATGTTTATTCCAGATCTAATAAGTTAATGTTATGTAATTGGAATTAGGTATCTAATGAGAGATGGAATTTTTTCATCACGTCTTTGCATTCTTGGTAATTTTCCATTACTTGATGATTGTTTTATCACAGTTCTCAGTGAAATACCATCATAATGCCATTTCATCAGTAAATTTTCAATTCTTTTTTTCTGGATATTATACATTTAGTGACAACCTTATGTGATTGAGAAATTAATAAAAATCCATTATATTTCAGGAAGAAGATTGTGTTCTTCAGTCCTTATCTATTCCTGACTCCAAGTTGAAGTCAGATTTGTATAATCTCATTAATGCCTTAGGAAGTAATCAATGCCTTCAAAGTATAGATATAAGGTGAGTTATGTATGTTGCTCGTATTATATAATCCAGAAGTTTTTTCTTGCACCAACTATATTAGCTTTGATATTTAAATTTGATTTACAGTGTGTATGGTCAAAAAAATATTGTAGGAGCAGCATAGTCGACTTCCAATAGTAATGTCGAGGAGATTCCAAAAACATTATAAAATATGGCCAATTAAAAAATGCTGATCTATGAACAACTTTGTAAATGTCTCAAAATATTGATTCATAAATTACAAGAATCATAAGTATCAACCTGTAGCTTTTGCTAAAGTGTAATTTTAATTTCTTGAAGCTGGAAAATCAGAGCCTCTTATTGTATCTTTTATTATTTTGAGTTACCTATGTTTGCCGGCATTTCCTGGAATACACATTTCCCTAGTAGCAACTGACGGTCCCGCAACGTTGCAGGCACATTATAATGCAACCAACTTAAGGTTCCAGCAGCGTTACAGGAGTGGTGATTACATTGCTGCAACGTGCGAAGTTTCCGATAATCCATGTCACGGGAACTTCTCATTGTGACTTTCCGAAAATATTTTTCTTGCGCACCACATACCATTGCAAAAATCTAATCCAGGCCTATTTAGACGGTTCTTTCTTTTCCCCATTTGCTTGTGCATGAACCCCCTCCGATTGAGTAATGGTTTACATTAAGCGCGATGCACGGAAGGGGTTTGACCCCAAAAAATAACTCTGACCATCACCAACCATGGCGGGTAACGCTATTCCGCGGAATACATGAGACATTCATGTATACTTAGCTGGAGAGCCTTAATCACAGACAAAAGCACTTAACTCCTGTGAAAGAACAAAAAAAATGTTGCTCTGCTTTCCTTTCGTGTAAGTAGCGTGATTTGGAAAACTAATGCCAATTCAGAGAGCAAAAGGAAAGCACTTTCTAAAATAATATAAAATAATATTTAGGTAGTTATCTATGAAAAGCCATAGACTGTTGAGGAAACACAAGAAATGCACTTATTGTTAAACGATTTTTCATTTTCGGGATAAATTGAGAGAGTTTCACCATTTCCTTGGTTTCACGAACACGAATTCACAACAAAACAGTCCTCACACAATTCACATACGTGAGATCGCAAATCAGTTCCACTGCCAACTCACACACAAGGTACAATGTATTTCAATAATGTAGGTTAATCCACAAAAGATATACATACTGGCACACACCATGAAAATATAGTGGGAAATAGGCAAATACAATCATCAAAAACTGGAAGTCACTACCATACTTATATTCATCACCTAAAACTTAAAATCACAGAGCAACACATTTAAAGTCTTAATATAGCCTACACAAATGGAACAGGTGACCCTTCTCACTGCTATTCGATGATATGCTATAAAAACAAACTTCACATACAGCTTTGATCTCGATAGCTTGATACTGAAATGTCATATCTAGGTTGAAAAACGGAGGTGAACACGCCACTGACAATTTTTACATTACTATCAGACATTTATCAGTAGCGTAATAGAACTGTGTACAATTCAATTGTGGTGGAACACTGATAATTACAACTCTTGGACAATGTTTTTCAACCATGTCAAACTTTGTGCATTACAATCACTGGCACTGTGATTATTAACAGTAGATTAATGGGAGTTGTCACATTGAAAACAACACTATTTTGGCACAAAAGATGTTTGTATAAATCTCTAAGTAGTTGTATTCAAAGTAATGTAAAAGTTGTACCGTATAAGTGTGTGTAAGAGGCACACACGTGTAAGAGGCGCACCCCTATTTTGAGCATCGAAGCTATAAAGAAAAAAAAACTTTGCGGCATTTTTTATCCTATTGTGCGGTGTTGCAGACGTATGCCTGGAATTTCGACAGTTATCAAAATTTCCTCTTGCAATACTAAATTGATTAATAGATTTGACCACAATCGGGGCAATTTCAGCGCCGTAGGATAATAACCACGTCGTAGATTTAACGGAACCACCCTCGGCCCTCCATCAGCCAATGACTCTGCCGTTTTTTTTTCCTTTCTGAGACCCCATAGGAAAATATCAAGTTACAGGGGAAAAATGGAAACATGTTTCATCCTTACCCCATCTCACCAACTGACCTTTTTCGGTCTACCAGGTTCAATGCTCCCAGTATCTGGAGGTCAAATGCTAGGTGAGTCACCTACTGAGCTCAAAGATATCTCGATTTCTTTCAGCAATTGTATGACACGCACGAGATTCTAAAAAAAATGAGACCTAACGCGACGTATATCTGACAGCATTTAAGCTTTTTTAAGCTCTAATTGATTGACACAAAGATTTATCGTTAAAGCAAGGCTACTAATATTCAACATAGTCCAAACAGCACAATTTCGGAAGAAACAACCGTGGCATAAGCTCATCCAAACAAGACGAGACGGACTGGAAACATCAGGCAGCGCAAACTGCGTGTATCAAATTGCTGTGTCTTCGCCCCTTCACTTTGAAGGCAACGGCGTCACATGCAAGATCGGACGTGTTCTTCCCTTGCTCCTTCGCTCATAGCCTCGTAGCTTGAAATACGGAGGGGAGGGAGCTCGCTCCTTCCCCTGGCCCACTCCTTCAGCGCTCTTCACTGATAAGAACTTCCGATTTCTTCTGTCCACCATTTAGTCCAACAATGAACACACTCGTTCGAATTTTTTAAACAGCAGGTTTTGACACCGATATATTTTCCTCATATTAGCGTCTGAAGTTGATTTTTGAAAAATCAGGTCCTCAGCGTAATGGAAATTGCTCGGCAAGACAGATGTTGTCTATTAACCACGTACGTCCTTCAAAACTACGTGTTTCTCTACATATGATAAGCGATTACACTCGTAGCAGTAAATTTAGCAAGCCCTCCGGAGCGAAAACCCCCGCGCGATCTTTTCCATGTTCACCTCTGGGGTACCGACGTGACGGCGCGATGCTTACAAGAAAAGCAAACAGGAGCATTCTAAAAATACGTCATTAAGGGAGAAACTCCCCTCCCTGCCGCTTGTTTTTGACCCAGGGTTTCAGATGACTGACTCACGCTGAAAACCAAGGCCACTCAGCTCCCCTTGGACTTGCGACCGGTGAAGGGGAGGGGGGAAGATAAGAAGTTTATGTAAGAGGCACATCCCCATTTTCGGCTGCAATTTCTGGGAAAAAAGGTGTGCCTCTTACACGCGCTTATACGGTATTCACCTTATAATACAAGCACAGGCAGTCCTAAATGATGAATTTTCCAGTGCGTACAAAGACATGGATGAAGTAATTGTATATAAAAGCATAGCGGGCATCAGAAAACTTCAAAATTGTTCCAATTACATAAATGAATGATGTGCCGTCGATAACATCACTTTATAATTAACGTATGTATCATCCTCCATCAGTAGTGGCTCAGACTGCTACACGATGTTATTTAAGCGACGGTATTATTACGATGTTTTGGTTACCCACCAAAGTTGATACATAATTGGTTGCTGGCTGATCACAATGTGAAGTGCCTGCAACGTCCATTGCGAAGGACGGACCATTGTGACTGCAACTGTTTGCTCCGTCGCTGCAACGTAATGGCAGCTAACTCTGCTTCTGGGGTTAATCTGCAAGTTTGAAGATGTGTGAACAACCTCGTACCATTTTGTTAATTGGTTTTTTGTTGTGTGTTGATTGATTTGTTGCTCATTCACCCTATGCTAATTCTACATTGTTATTTGCAGTGGTAATTTAATGGGAGATGGTGGTGCTAAATTGCTGGCTAAAGCTCTTCAAATCAACTCTCGCCTCCGTAATATCATTTATGATCGCAACAATATAACTCTGCAGGGGTATGCTGATTTAGCGTATGCTATGGAAAGGTAAATGTATGATTGTTTTCTATTTTACTTTAGCTACCAATGTACAGTTGTCAATTTATTTGACATATTTTTATATACTGTATGAATGAACAAGGCTCATGAAACTCTTAAGTTTTAATTCTTTCTAATTTTTTGTAATATAATGAAAAAGTTTTGATTGTAGGTGACACACACAGGTAGGTATAGAGGGTTGTTTTTAATAATTACTTGTAATTTACAAGTACATACATATTGGAGTTGGTGGATATTTTAAATACTATTGTTTGCAGTACATACTTCATAAATTTTATCGATTGGATTTTATAACTAGAGTAGGCTCAATTGTAATTATGTATCTATTAACATAGAATTAATTTATCTATAATCTTAACTGAATATTTTTGCAATACATATATAGTGGCTTATAACGTGGTAATGAGAAAAAATTAAAAAAATGAGTCTCATTGAGAAATAACGCATTTTTTTAAATTTATTGTGTTCAGTTTTCATGAAGGTTTAAACTCATTTTTTGCTTGCAAAGAGTGCAATGCCAAGTTCCTTATGAAACTACCTTCCACAAATATGTACCATAGTGGCCTTTATTTTGTGATACTTGTGACTTACTAGTGCAAAACCATTCAAACATGCAGACTTGTTTCTTTCGACTCTTTGTGTGTCCAGTGTGTGTTTTTACTCTCCTTTTTTTTGCAGTAACTTCACATTGAGGTACATGCCTTTTCCTGTGTTCGACATCATGCCATGCATGAAAGTGTCCGCTGAAAGAACTGAAATAATCATGAGACGGATACAAGACCTCCTGCATAGAAATGTCTCACCAAAGAAATACAGCAATGGGCAGGCGTTCAGGCTGCAACAGGTAGGTGTCCCTGTATTTTGTATTCTCTCCGTTTTGAAGCACAATGAAACCTGTGTAATTGGGCACTTCAGCGCTTATGAACACCTCTAACATGAGAACATATTCTTATGGACGAATAATGTCTGTCTTTGAAAATCATTTGTTACTCCTACATTAATTGTTGCCATTCACATGGCGGGGTTGAAAGAGATCACTTCTGCTGTTTGGTCAGGAGAGGGGAGGAGTGGTGGAGAGAAATGTGGCGTTGTCATTCACCTATGTACTTTTAATGAAAGGTACTGAGATGATCACTATCTAATGTACCATCCTATGAAGAAATTGGTGGGCATTTATTCTAATTATTATTAGGGATCGCTAACCTAAGTTAACAAAGAAATCAGCAACTCCCGCTGCCTGCCTGAATCACAAGATCATTTTTCTTGTACAAGTTCTGGGATGGAGGCAATGGCAGCTCGAATGATAATTCTTGGCATCAGCATTTTCAGGGATAGCAGCAATGGTAGGAATCGTGACCCTGTTTCCACCATTTGCTGTCTTCTATCTCTGAAGAGGTGAATGAAATACAGCTGCAGCAAATCAGCGCACAAGACCATTGAGCTTTATTAAAACAGGCGTAGTAAACACGGAAATTAGTAACCGCTGACATCAAGATTGCCTCAAGTTACCCTGTGACATAAAATTAATGAAAATAAAATGGTTATAAGCGTAAATTAATAAGGCAAAGCTGGAAAGATCACTGGACTCATATGTGAAAAATGATTGTGCGTTTCAGGCTGGTGATTGTTGTATTACCCAGTGGCGTGACTTTGTGTGGGGATGAGGGGATACATCCGCCTCCGGATTGCTCAGAGAAATAAAAAAATATTTAAAACTATTACCTACAGTTTTGACTCATAATATCTGCATATGCTTAAAGCTAAATTTTAGTGACAAAATGATGTGAAATGTGTTTCTATGCTTATTGTTCAAAAATTTTCCTGGACCCCTCGTTGCGTGGGGGAGGGGGTCGCCACCCCAGGCCATACCATCCCCCATCCCAAAGCATATCCACTGGTGTTATCTTCTTATGGCTTGCTAGTGTTAGTGGTAGCCACTGAGCAACCTTAGGCCTTAGCTATGAGAGAACCAGAATAAATGCCCTGTAATTAATGTGCCTTAAACACATGCCCAAGCGAGGATGGGGCTTCTATTTTGAATCCTCATCAGCTGGGGAGTTTGAATGCAGTCTCTCTGGATGGATAGCCAAAGCTAGCTGCCACATCAGAAGGCAAATCCTGGGCAGGAATAGCTTTCACTCGTCATTGCAACCCAAATTTTAGTTATTCGAGTGAGCTCACCTATCACTAAGGCATCTAAACCACACACATTAACTTAAGGAGGAGTGTTTCCTTTCATTTCCTTTGTAATGGAGTGATAATAGTCAGGAAATTGTACCATGTGGATGTAAGTGAAGAGTGTCCTGGCATTCTCCTGTCCATTCTCTGTAGTCCAGTGCTCTGTCGATATAACCATCTCATTCTCTTGCATACACGTTAGTGAAACTCTATAAGCTAGTTGTGAAAAATATTTTTGGAATAAATTCCTTCTGCATATTCTATAAATGTTGTAAACAGTCAAATGAAAAGAGATGAGGTCGCCCTATGAATATGGAAAAAAATTTGCTTTTGCTCATCTTATATGCGACTAATATGTAATTATGTATTTTACTGTTTCATTTATCTACTCTAATTTCTTGTATGCATACATAAATTTAATACATTTAAAAATATTTCTCATTTGTTAAAAACTCTAAATATTTTTGTTATTTTTTAAGGGAGAAACAACCGTTTGGTATTTTGTGAAACTATTTGGAGTAAGAAAATATGTTATTGAAATGACACATTGCAATATTTCCACTTATCGTGCCTAACATCATACAAGAAAATATGTATTTAATTCCAATATTTATTTGAGGTGCAAAAAGTAATTGTAGATGTATTTGGTTTCTTCAGGGCTTCTTGTTAAGTTCAACTCAGCAAATGGTTGACAGGCTAGTGGTGCAGACTCAGGACACTATTCGTACTCTCTCGCGAGAAGCGGCGGCCGCTCAAGGCGTGGACATTGAGCATGCTCTGGGGCTCACGAAAGATGCAGACAACTCAAAGCAGGTAATGAGGAAATATGATCATGTTTTTCTTTTATTGTGAAACAGAAGATATGGACTTCAGTTCCAGGTCTGGTTATGTAATGAATGATATGATGTTTTTACTCTGTGGATTTCTCTTGTAGTTACTTAATAATATTTATATGTATGTAGTTGTGTGAGTGAAAAACTTTGACATGTGGTCATTAAAGGATATGAAAGCACAGTGTAAATTTTAAATAATTATCGCAATACTGGTACATAATGCAAACCTATAATTTACAATTGGTCATAAAAATATTCTTGTATACTGTAGTAACCCTTGTTGAGCAATATTTAATTAAATTGAAGTTAAAACATATCAGGAAATTTATCAATTTAATTGCTTGGGGCCATTTGTTATATTCAATTGATGAAATGTGGTATGGTCCATGTTGGGCAGTAGTCTGATTATAACTATGTAGTTAGGTATGTGGGTGAATGTTGTCGGAATGAGTGGAGTGGAATTGATGAATTCATTACCATTACCATTTGTGACCAATTCATTGCTTTCAATCATTAATGCTTGAACTTGGTGGAAACAGGGATTTAACAGACTTTTTTTTTGGAAGAGAAAGTTTTCTTTTTCATTTTTCATTGATTGAAAAAAGAGACCTCCCTTTCCATAGTTTGATCTTCAGAAATTTATGTCTCAAATGGTTTAATTATTTTTTCTCTTTTACAAATTATGTACTCCGGTCCATATGAAAGATGGCTCTACTTCCGTTGTTATTTTTGTTCCAAAGACAAATAAATATTTTATCTTACCTGAAACACTAAGTGCATAGCTAGGAGTGAAGATAAAAGTTATCTAAGAGATTAATTTTGCTGCTCAACCCTATTCATGCATGTAGATTCATTGTGGTATGCGTCAGACTTGTACATATATTTTATAGAATGCTAAGTATTTTTTCCTCCCATTCTATAATCATGAAAGGAATTGAAAATGAAGCAGGTACATACTAAAATTGAGCAATGATTTTAAGTGTGGGCTGCATTTCATTGATTTTATAAGATTACACCACTTTGTTTATTTTCAGCTACTGCCTCGCTTACAAGAAGTTGTGCAGAGGAGGGAAGAAGCAGGAAATCCAATTGACATCAAGTTGAAGCAGGTATCTGAGGAGCTCCACGGTGTCATCACAAGTTACCTTCAAGTAAGTTTCCTTCTGCATACCCAATGGAGACCATTTCTATTATTTATAACGTACAGCAGATTCCCAATTATCCAAATGGGCTAATTAACGATGGGGAGAGACGGCACAAATAATCGGAAGACACGGATAACCCAAACTTTCCCTTTAATGTCTTGCAATGTTCTTAATTTACCTATAGCATTATTTATGCAGGTATTCTTTTATTTTAGAGTGTTTCCCGGACTCAATGAGAGCTTTCTTCGCCAGTTCGCGATCTTTTTAGTGGCTATAACATGGTTGTTCTCATATCGTTAATGCTCCATGTAAGAACTGGTTTCAAAAACCAAACATCCGTGGCTGTGTGATCATGGATACAGAAAAGTGGTTTGCACTGTTGGGTTTTTTGGTCAATCAACCGAGCTTTTCTCAATGGGGTTTTATTCGGTGAAGTCGTGCTACACAATGACATTGCATGGCACAATCAGGTGCGACTCCTCGCGCGTCCGGCTCGCGTCCACCTTATTTGCGCTCGGTCGCTGAATACCTGGAATGAGAAGAGAGGGAGGGAACCGTCCCAGGGAAGGAGGGGAAAAACCCAAGAAAGGGAAGGGAAGAAGGAACGGGATGGGTTCCTCGACTCTCCCTGTGCCTACCCCAACAGCACAAATGCTTCAAAACCACTGCTCGACGTGGGAAACTATACTGTCAGGCACCACACTATGTAGTCGCATCTCGCCCAAGTTACCCGGGTTGCAACTGCTGCGGGACGTGTATCCGTGGTCACTGAGTGAGGTCGCACACTCCGAGGCTTGGAAAACAGGAATACGGTGCTCCCGTGAATGCAGCTAGCGTGCGATCGAAGTGGATTCTAATGGAAATAATAAGCCTGGTGTATCCTCGCATTAATGCAGTAATTCCGATGATTTTGCGTTCGATTTTGTTTTTTTTTTAAAGATTGCAGAAAAAATTGAGCGAGAGTAAAAATCATGCGCAATGCAATCAGCAAGAAGAGAGCATTAAGTCTTAATTTAAAAATGTGAAATTTTCAAGAGCATAGGTGATAATATGAATAAGACCAGTGTCACAAAAATGTACAAGGTTTCTTTTTCTGTATTTTATCAGGTAGATTTACAAAATCGGGAGAAAATTAAAAATCTATTGAGTTGCCTTAAAGAACTTATTAACTCTGCGTTTCAGTGGGCCCCTAATAAAAAGAAACTCTTAACGCCCAAGCTCCTTCCTCCTTCCTAACCAGCTTTGGGATGATTTTCCTCAAATCGAAGGCAGGGTTAACTCTTTGATTCAGTCCATTTGTAGCCCCTCCTTGTGTTACGACCCCTCCGTTCTGAGTGTCACTCCCCTCTGTCGAACCTTGTGCCTACTTCCCCTCCTTCACTTCTGGAAAGAGCCAAAATAAAGCTCACTGATGTGGTGCGGTATATTGGTGGCTAGGCTTGATGATGGTGACTAAAATCCGATACGTGGTTTATTTAATAATTGCAGTGGAATGCTCGAGCAGAAATCTATCTTAGCACCTGAATTCTACTTCTCATGCTAAAAGCAAACTCCCATACGTATCATCTTCCTTTTTCTCCCCATCCCATCTCCCGTCTCAATTCTTCTCTGGCTCACTCACATCTCTGGTCTGAATTCTATTTTAATAATACCCTCGGGTTACTATGTTTCCCTTGCTTATGACATTTTCGTTGCATTATACTTCACGAACATTTGCTCAGCCTCCATCATTGGAGTGTAAATTTTTCTTAACTATCTGGTAGTGGGGAAAAAATATGACCTTTGCCTGTATTTATGAATTTATGAACATTGAACTAGAATACTATTTTTTGGCTTCTTCTGGATATAGTTCTCCTGAATTTCCTAAGCAAACGATTCCTTGATATCCCTTTGTATTTGACTTGACTTCCTCTCTTGAAGAAATTGTTAAAAATTATAATAACTTTCTCTGTAGAATGCAATTAAGGATGAAGAAAAAAATGTACTTGTTATTAAAGACTGAAAAAAGTAATCTGTGAAAGTATAATATGTGTACTTATAGCTAATTCCACATTCTTTTGCTGTGAACCACACAGGGTACTTTAGAAAACATGATGAAGTGTGCTGAAGATCAATGTCCTCATGTTCTATCTGATGAAAGAGTCCAAGGAGAAATACAAAGGACTTGCTTAGCAAAGAGTGCGATGCCAGCAGATTTTGTGCAAATGTGCGTTATGGAACAAACTGGAACAGAGATCATGAACAAAGTGAAGTAAGTAGAGGATTCATATTATTTTTTAAGCTTTTGCATGCCTTGCGACAAGAGTTGTTACTTGCAGTCTTTGCCTGGGGTGCCTTGTGGCAATTTACTTTCATTACCTACTTCTGGTATGGGGATTTTACATTGTAGGACTGAAAATTTGTGTGATTTAATTATATTTATAATGCCTAATTGGCAAGTATGATTTTAGTGACTAAAAACAGTCTGTTATAATTAGATCTTAAATTTAAATTTAAAGTTGAAAAGTGTTCTTTGTGATAAAACAGTAAATTTAAAAATATGGGAGCATTTCACTGGTATGTACTATAGAATATCTTTGAGACTGAAAAGGTTAGTTTTGATCTTCTTTTTAAAATGAAATTATGTACCTTGAAGAGGTGCAGGTAAATGTTTCATAGATACCTAATCTTATCTTGATTAACTGCTCAGCTGTAGTATTTTCTTTCCTGTAATTACACCTTGTGTATTTTCAGTGAATTGAATCTTGCTGTTGCGGCTCATGTATCTGATAGAATTACTGATGAAGTGATAGAGTCACTTTCCAGGTGCTACAAGTCTCTGGTAAATCCATATTACATTACTCTGAGCTTACATTTATTTCCATCCAATTTATTGTTCTTTGCTGCATTGTCTATGAAGATGACTCCTTTTTTAATGGCTTGGGAATTGGTTAATTGTGCCCAATGCTGGTGTACCATACATCTTTGTGGAGGCTAAAGGCTCTTAATTTGGCCTTTAATACCTTTAATTTTTGAATTTAGTTCTTAGAAGTAACTGCTTGAATGGTTAAATTTCATTGGCTTTTTGCTTGGATTATTGCTATGTTTTTTTTAAGGATTTTGCTCCAGAATATTAAATTCCAGGAGACTTATCTCAACTAGACTTCTTTCGAGTTAATTGGAAAAAATTGGGATGAGTTCACTTTGCCCTGATTAAGCGGCAATCCCCATTTATCCAAAGCATTCCATAAATATTTGTGCACAAATAATTGGCATTAAGAAAATGGACTGTCTGAGGATTAAAATGCAATTTTCTTCTGTTTTCTATTGGTTCAGCTACATTTATGAAAAATACTTGACGTAATTAAAAACATTTGCCGGAAAATGTGAGAGTGGATAAAAAAGTATGCAAATTTCTTTCATGAGTTTACAATTATATTCCTTGAGCTTTGCGACTAATCCTTTGACATGATTTTTTAGCATTGAGTAATTATTATTTCAGTTCATTTTTTATTACTTTGATTTTAACTTGTTGTGTTGGGCTCCTATTTTTAGATTGGTGATACTTCAAAGAAGCGCTCCTCGACTCCTGATGTGCTGCGCACGAGATCAAGGGTTGGTTCATCTGAATCATCGTCGTCATCCTCCAAAACGGAGCAAGGGAGTGGTGTGGGAGGAGGAGGAGGAGGAGGCACTATTGTTGGAGCATCCGATTACTCTAACACTGGGGATGATGTCAGCCAGAAATCAGATCAATCGCCAATGGTTAGTACGATACGTTTGGAGTTCCCATGATTCCCATGAGTTATATTTTTTGCAAGTAGGTTGACTGGTTCCAAAAATGATCATTTATGATTACAATCTGGTTTCTTGGTTAGTGATACGCAATACATGGAACACAATGCTTTGTATGTTATCTATTGCTTTCCGAATTCTTTATCTTAAATGATTAAATACGTAAAATGCTGGGAATTGGGTTTTCTGAAAATTAATTTTTTAGGAAAGCAAGTTATGAGATAATTATCACAAATTAAATTGTTGTGGTTTTTTACTTTTTCCTACAGAAAAGATTATTTTAATGAATGTGAAAGGTGGCCTTATTTTTTATTTTGAAACATACTCTTATATGCAATTACCTATTTACCATAGGTGCAGTAAAACCCCTATATTACTAATCTCCATATACATAGTGAAATTTTATGAGAACCTCCTTATTAAAAGTCATAGTTCCATTCCCAGGCTGCTACCATGATTAGTGCATGGAGGAAAACCTCCTGTAATGAACTTCTATAATTGTGAAACCTCCCATAACTACGCCACCCACAAGTCACAACCCACACATTTCCCCTGCCCTGGCAAATTTGTTTTTTGGAGATATTAATCTTAAACGTAACTCATTACTAATACATAGTTGCTGACATTTTCTTCATGCATGGGTTCTCTAGTCTTGCAGCTAATGGAATGATATGACTTTTTTTTCAAATTATATGACTTTTAACATGCTGGGATGTATCTTTTTATTACAACTAGCAGCAATTTTTTAAAATTAGTGTACCAGTATTGGAAGTAACTCCAATACATATTTTGTAAAATTTGGCAAACTTTTAAGGAGCTTACCTTTTAGCCATCAATTTGTTTGTCAGTTAGGATAAGTGATATGTTTAGGGTAATAATCAAGGCTGTAGCCAGAGAAAGATGGTTTATTTAGAGGAGGGAGTATTTCAGGGATGGAAGGGGCGTATTTCGGGGGTCTCTTTTGGAAAGGGCATACTGAAGACTCAAAAAATTTCGAGGGAGGCTTTGGACCATGTTGCCCCTCTACTGGCTATGGCCTTGAATATAGTTTTTAAATACATTGTTAACCAAACCCAATTACCTTGGATAACCCCCATATTTTTAACCACTGGTTAACTTCGTTGGTTGTGTTAAATACCAAATTTGATGCAAGATTCTGAATGCATCTCAAGTGTATAACCTGCATTTGTCAGTTGTATGCCTTGAAAATTTTAAATTAAGTATCAATTGCTAACACGTTCCAAAGTTTTTAGCATACTGATCTTTGAATTTGGTTATGAGCTTGGAAATCAGGGAAGAACCTCGGATAGGGGTGTTTGATTGGGCATCTAGGGATTGTCAGTTTGCAATATCAGGCTCTTGGGGTTGCTGAATTCTGCAGGTTGAGAACAATTACTTTAAGAGCTTAGTTTCTATAGTCAAACTAACAGATTACTTCAGAAAATTTAAAATTTTAACCATTTTAAATGAGTGATTTATTGATTTGCTTTTAGGCTTATTGTAAAATTGAAATTGATGAATTGATTAAGAATGGAAATAATATCCGTGGAACTGCATATTGTTTTTACTATTCATTATGGTTACTATGGTCCCTATCATGAATTTAAGCTTATTTCTGAATGAGAGAATGATTTTGCTATGTGGAAAATCACTTGCAATACAGTTAAGTATTGATGAGGAAGAAAATAGAGGAGGACTCACAGAAGTAAATTGTCTTCTGAATATCTACTTATTTTCCTCCAAGTGGCTGCTGTTGTTGATTAGTAGTCAATTTTATTTATCTTCAGCCTCCAAATTTCAAAGTTATAAAATATCACCATATATGTTTAGCCAACTCGTTCAATATAAATGAAAGATATAATTTCCTTGTAAGCTGTTGCTTAAAGCCTATTAGATGCTTACCCTAATTACAGGCTTAGCAAATGCCTCATAAAGGGTAGCACAGCTGTGGGTTCTGTATGTATTGTGCTCCTCTTAAATAGTTAAATATTTTCATTTAAGTCCTTAGATCACCCATTTTGTGCCTCTATGGTATTTTTTTAAATTGCTATTTTCCCATATGAGTGCATTTAAATTCTCCTCGCATATTACATATTATAGTGTAGCTCATCTTTTTGAGGAAAAAAAACTAGTGCAGAAGTTTTGCTTTTGCTAATATTAATGGTTAAGCTTATAATTGAGTAAATACCATCAGCTTTTATGAGTCCATTTGCTTTTTTATTGGTGGAGATGGTTGCTATACGTTAAGTATGGTAAGATCTGAATCATCTTGAAACTACATTGAAATTGTGGTTTATTTTTAAGGAAAGTCAATGTTCAGAAGGTTTTGATATTTATGCATAGAAAATTATTGTTTTCTGTGGTTAGATAAGGGATATGTATTTTAAGAATGAATTAATTTTTTGAGGCCTCATACAGGAGCAGTTTCATTCATTTTTTTCCATTTATAAATTATCATGAATTTTATTTCCATGTGATTGTGATCTTTACTTACAGCTGATGCGGAGTGTGTCATTTGAATGTATTAATGACAATTTTTTCTTATGCCATCATGTCTTCCTAGAAATTGGAATATTTGAATCTAGTAAGTACAATTCAAGTTTAGGAATTTTGCAGAAAGTAATCAAGAAGACTAACAATAACAAGCATGTTTCGTTCAACAACCACCAGAAATGGCATTGCTGTGTGCATGCAGGTTAATTTGTGTCAAAGGATATAGCACGAGCTGTTGCTGAGGCTTACTTTTGCAAGGCTTCAGTAAACCACGTATTATGTTTTGTTGTTTAATACCAATATTTTTTCCTTGATTTTGTGTTGCAATTTGTAGTGTTTCCTTTACTTTTGTTTTATAGATAATAAAAAATTGTTTTTGTAAATGATTAGTATTTATTATCAGTGAGTGTTAAATAGTTGTTATTGAAGCACTCTCAGAAAAATCATTTCAGTCCAAAAGCGTTTGTGATGGGATTTTTTATTCTATTTGGAGTACATATCTTGGAAAGAAAATGGTTTTGCCATGGGAAAAATGTTCTTGGATTGGGAATAGTCAAACCATAGACTTTTGGCTTTCAGGGCCGATATGATGGACAGATAACTAAATAGGGGAGTGTCCACGAACTGGGTCGCAGAAAATCAATGAAACTTTTTTTACTAGTAATCCATAAGATGCTGTTCACAAATCACCCCCAAGGAAATTTATACAACCAATAATTTTAACAGAAAAGGGATTAAAAATTGCAGCTGTAAAGATATTAATTTGAAATGGGATTTTTTAACGTGTTGACCGCCATGATGTTTTTAGTAGATATGTCCTCTGACACCATTGGTTTTTTTCATTCCGTTAACTATTCCCGGACCATGAAACATTAAATGTGATTTTGTACTTTACTTTAAAATAAATATTTATATTCTGATGCCACAACGATCATGGCACATATGTTAGCAAGAGATTCTGGTCACTCCGGCGTCAGAAATCCACTTTGAAACAGTCGCTCGGTCACTTTGACCGGCTTGGCGTGACGGGAGCCACTGGACTCCGCTCATTATGACCGGCATGGTGGTCAACGTGTTGAAAATGTCATATGTATTTGTTTAACCCTTTTGAGACGGCAGAGTTTTTGTCTTAGCATGACTGCTGTACTGAGCCCCAAGAGGCTCTTCTTTCTCGTGGTACAGAGCATTTGGAGGACATTCATTAAGAAGGGTCTCGCAGAACCTTTTTCGACCCTTCCCCGGTGGGACTCTGCATTATCTCGGGATCCAAGAGTAGTTGTGCTCCCTCCTTTCCAGGTTTACGACCATACCTGCGGCATTGGTTAGCGGTCAACTTATGTATTGCTTATTTGTTGCTTGCATGTAAATTGCAGACTCTGAATTGAATTCCTCATTTTTTTCTGAGCATTGTCAAATTTTAAGCGAAGTTCTAAGGTCAATATTAATGCATTTAATGTAGAAACAATTTCCATGTTGATGTTTATACATAACTCAAGATATAAGTTAATATTTATCGTAAAATTTCATTTAAAAATTGTAAACGCTGCTCAAAAGACAAATAATTCAATTCTTAGTTTATTTTCCTTGAGAATTGAACAAATATTTATTTGGAAAACTGACTGGATAAACAATTGTATGACCGCTGTCCCTTACCGCTGAGAGGGGTTATAAACGACGAGGGGTCCGGGTACCTGCTCCTGGATTCCGAGGGTAAACCCAAAACCCCGCAGCATTGGGTCCCGAGAAAAATACGACGTAAACCCACGACTGTCCTTATAGGGGGAGAGCTAGAAAACTGATATAGATGGCTTTCGTTCTCCTGGCCAGGAAAATCTCACACACAAATATACGGCTTTCGTCTCCGGGTCAGGAAATGTCCACACATGTATGTATGTCTTTAGTAGGGAAAAGGTTAAAATAGTATGTATTCACCATATTTACTCATAGAAGCCATGAACCTTTCGTTGGAAATGCCGGTGAAAAAAGTGGTGTGAGTGGCTTACACGAATCCTCAAAATTATGTTAGACCTCTAAAAATGCTAAGAAGTTTTTTCTCCTCACGAGCAGGCCCAAAAATGGGGGTGAGCGGGATATAAGAGGGCGTGGTGCCCACATGAGCAAATGCGGTATTCCCGTGTTGGAGGTGATTTGTGGACAGCGCCCAACGCATTGCAAATCTACAAAATTTCATTGAATTCTAAAACTCCTATCGTTGGACACTCCCCGTGTGTGTGTTATCCAGAGTCCTTGACTGAGAATAGTTCATCTTACTGATGCATGAAGAATGATTTTTTTAGTTTGTATTAGTACTTTTTTCAAATTCAATGCAACATAGGCACAGACTCTCTCTCGCTGAGAGATTATCTCCGGAATATCTATTTATGATTCTCAGAGTTAGAGGAGAAAAACGATGAAAAATCAAAACTTTAAAGCTGACAACAGAGCAGTGAATGCACGTGAATATTTATTATGCCACGTAGTTAGTCTTTTTGGACGGATCTGATTTTGGAGAGAAACCCATATGGTTTGCTGCTTTGAGCTAGTGCATTACAGTTATTTATAATTTCCCAAAGCTTAGTACCCTTAATATTTTTAAAAACTAATTATGAATGCTGGATTGCTCTAAGATTGTAGTTTAATACGCCTTTAACTTGCATTAAAGAATGAAAATCTTTCCTCAAATCAGGTTGTGAATTGGTGGAGGCCTTAATCATGCATCTAGGAAGTTATTTGTTAGTTTTTGTTGTGAGTAATTAGCAAGTGACAGGGTATATTTTTCATGTCTAAACACTCAATGTCTAAACACAATGGTTAGACAATAAATATTTGCATTGCATGTGATTTTCTGTTTGTCAATGTACATCACCACTTGTATTAATTAGTATTATTTGATGGATAAAATGTTTTTAAGAGAATGAATACAACATTACCTCCTCTTGTTTTTTTCTTTTATTCATTTGTATTGATTAATAACTCTGGGCATATCTTGTCAGTACATACCTTACGCTATAAGTTTTTATACTAAATGAGATCTTTATCGTCCATCATAAGCTATATGTACATAAACATTTTAATCTAGACTTATTAATAATAATTTTATTGTTCTATGTTTTAAATCTGATTTCTCTTTGAAAATAATTATTACAGTAAATTTTGGTAATAACACACACACTGGCATTGACAGGACATTTTTTCTGAAAAAAAGGTGATGGAAACAAAGCTTGGATAAGAGTTTTCCATCCAAAAGTAATACACTAGCACTGAGTCAATATTTCATCTAATAATAGGTCCTAGAAAGCTCTTCTAAGGGATTTCCTGTGAAAAAAGCAGCTCTGGATGTAGCGAATGTGTCAGGGGATTGAGTTGGTGTGGGGACTACATCCATTGTCGTTTTCCCACCCTGTGGGTCCGTGTTCAAATTGGCGGAGATTTTTACAGGATGCACAATTGGGTGCCTCGTTTTGCCACTTTTTTTTCGGAGCGAATCGTAATACCCGGAAACAGTTGGGTATCCGAGTGGGTATTACAGATATGATTTTTTTTCAAAATCAGTTAATATCTTCTGTTTGCCTTTTTGTCTTGAAATTTCAAAATTTTTATTTCATCAACTGATTTTGAAAAAAAAATCATATCTGTAATATGCACTCGGATACGCAACTTTTTCCGGGTATTACTATTCGCTCTGAAAAAAAAGTGGCAAAACAAGGCACCCTATTGTGCATCCTGTAAAAATATCCGCAGTTTGAACACGGACCCACAGGGTGGGAAAACGACAATGTAGTCACCACACCAACTCAATCCCCTGACACATTAGCTACATCCAGAGATTTTTTCACAGGAAAATCCCGAGAAGAGCTTTCTATAATAGGCAACTTTTGCTGGGTATTACGATTTGCTCCTAAAAAGTGGCAAAACGAGGGACACTAATGCACAATCCCTGCTTGATTGTGTTGTGGAGGGCACTTCAAGTGCAGCACTCTGTTAGTTGGATGGGACGTTAAGCTATTGCCCGCTTGGTGTCTGAAGAGCGTGTCCTCTCAGGGTTTCTCTTCTTCCTTTTTTCCCTTCTCACAAACGACCTTGGCTGTCAATCGCCACCTCCTCTAACAGGGGCGCAGCTAGGAATTAAGGCTGGGCGGGGGGTTAGGTGTAACTAACACCGGGGTGTGTTGGGGTATGGATAAGCGGTAGGTGCGAGATTAATAAATTGCAAAATTTTAAGATAAATGGTTCAAAACGGTGAGTTTTACAGCTTTCTGAGGGATATTTTATCATCCTTCCATTAGTAATATCAATCCAGTTAAGTACAATGGGTTAAACTTAAAAATTTCTCTGAGCTCTGGGGGGGGGGTTTATCCCCCAAAACCCCCCCTTGCTGAGCCACTGCCTCCAAATGCCATTAAATTCGAGTTAAGGTGTTGGAGGGCCACTGCCAGGGATGTGGGAGGTTCCCACTGAGCAAGGATGGGCGTTTGCAAGGGTGCAAAAAGGGTGGGGCGGTGTGGGGAGTAGTCTCAGCCCCTTGGTCTCCACTCGGGAGGGCTTGGAGGTTGTGTTGGGAAGGGCCTCTCAGTGGAGAAAGGAAAAACACTAATATGTATGTCATTACAAGCAACCCTCATTACAGAAAGGGGGTGACTTACGCAACCCACAATATTACATGAAGGTACATGCAAATAAACTAGTCTATGTTAACTTTTCATGAGATTCAAGACATTAGGCTGAAGTAATGGAATACATAGTTATAATTTTTACTAGAGATGGGTTGAATAGCAGATTTCTCGAATTCGAATATCGAATTCGAATAGTAAATCATTGCTCGAATATTCGAATACCTCGAATTTCGAATACCTCGAATACTAAACAATGAATGCTGGAATGTTTGACTTGGTTGCCTATGCAGCAGGCAACACAAGATTTTGGGGAGTAATTTTGATTAAAGGATTCGAACAGGAATTTAGCTGATTAATGGAGTATTTTAATTTTATGGAAACAATTGGGCATATAATTAATTCAACTAACATCGCCTTACCCCCACTCCTGCTGCCAAGTGCTAGATGACAATCTGAGGCATTTTGTAAAATACAAGCTCTTCTACTCCGGATTTTCTTTAATTATTTTCAGTCCATCTTTGGGAGTTCTCATGAGATAAGAAGATGAATTGGAATTGCTATCAGGGAGAAACCAAACATCCTGAGAAAGTATCCCTTCGTCTGGGACTGTAACTTAAAATATTTATAGCACCCCTCATAAATTGTAACTTGATATATATTTTCTGAAAAAATACCACATCACCTTCCAAGAAGCTCTGCTGCTCATATCGAGTTTCGCCAGAATGCTAAGTCTCCGTCGTATTTTGACATTTATTTCCTCGCGTAAAATGCTTAAATAAAGTCAGAAATGCGTCGGGTTTGGTCTTCTTCTTTTTTAAATTACGCGCACATTACTTATATTTCAGTCCAACAAAGGTGTAATATCAATTGCCGAAAGTCATAGTTAGACACCTTTTGGGCTAATAGGTGATTCATGCAGCAGTTGACCTCCAAAAACTGGAAACTTAGAAGCAGGTGGGCTGAAAAAGGTCAGTGGGTGAGAAAAGGGGGGGTGCGAAACATATTTCTTTTGTTCTCGTGTCACTTGATATTTTTTTCGAAGCTAAGGTCTTCGTAATATGACCCCTGCGCGAGCTGGGACCTTTTTTATTTCGGAGAAGAGGAAAGCTTCAGAGGGGGATAGCGGATCTTGGGAAATGCGCTAATGTCACTATCCCACGGTACTCATGCAGCAGTTGAGCTCCAGAAATGGGGAACTTCGAAGCAGGTAGGCAGAAAAAGATCAGAGGGTTAGAAAAGGGGGGTGTGAGACACGTCTTTATTGTTCTCGTGTAACTTGATATTTTTTCGAAGCTAAGGTCTTCGTAATACGACCGCTGCCCGAGGGAGGACCTATTGTTTGATTTTGGAGAAGATAAAAGCGTCAGAGTGGGTGAGACGAGTGCTGAATGGAGGGGGATAACAGATCGTGGGAAATGCGTCGATGTTACTATCCCACGGCACCTGAGTTTCCTGGTGGGGGAAACCGGGGATTTTCGGATTTTTTCACCCGGATCAATTTAGGTTCCCCACGTCGAACTCTTTTCACCGCTCTGACCCGCGAAACCGCGAATTTGATGTAGTTCGTCAACTTGCCTATAACGGCGCCGCATGCACTAAAAGACTAGCAAGGTCAGTAAAAGGATTTTACCGACCTTGAAGACTAGAGTTCTGTGCATTTTTCCGAGTCAACTACCAACGACGTACGTGCGACAGTGTACGACGCGAAATTCAAAGTATTCGAGGTATTCGAGGCGGTACTGTTCGCATAATTATTCGAGACCTCGAATATCGAATACTTTCTAGTATTCGAGGTATTCGAGTATTCGCGGATACTATTCGCACATCTCTAATTTTTACCTATGTAGTTATTTGAGTTTGTTTTGTTGCTGTGGTAGTTGACTGCAATTATTTGTCACATAAGGTATGTTTGAATATTTTTCACTCATAAAAGGGGGTATTTCTCTGTTTTGATGATCAATCTCGATATTACTGAGTACTTAGTACTTTGCCCTACGCAGAGGAAATGTACCTGGCACTTGTTTAGTGCTTCTCTACTTCTGTTTTTATTTGTTTGATGTGGAGTTATGTAAGATAAATCTTGTGTGGCTGATAATGCTCAAAATACAAATTGCAGATAATCGATTAAAATAATGGGTTATAGAATAGCTGTTGGTGGAAGAAAATTCTGCATTCTAATTCATTTTACAGTTCTACTTTGCAATCAAAGGATACATAGTAGTACCATTTTAAATTCAAATTATAATTTTTACCCTATAGTGTGTAATGAATCATTAATTTTGATTCATAGCCAGCAAAATTGTAAAATGAGTAGCATAGTTGGAGGGTGTATCCTCATCCATAGATTTTGGTTTTACATTAACCATTGTACACTTTATTACCAAAATTTGCTGTAGGTATTTTCCAAATTTTTCTTTTCTGAGACATTAAGAAGTCATTCAAGTTATGATCAAAATTTGTTTTTACGTGTTGAATCAAATTCATAATTGTTTGTAAGTACAATTTATCAGTATTTCTTTCTGTATTATGTATATCTAGAGTTATTCCATCATGAAGTCTTTTTAAGTAAGATTCTCCTGTCAATTTAAGTATCAGTTCGGTTTAAGGTATTTTATTTGAGAATTCCCTGAATTTCTCCTATATCTTCTCACGTAATTGTGGCCCAGAAGATGATAGAGAAATGAATAAGATTCATCATGTGGCATAATTTCAAGTGTGTTAGGCATCAAGTGTGAAACTGTAAATTAACCCCAATTTAATCCCTTAAAAAATATCTCTCTGTCTTATTGACACAGCTAATATGGTTGGCTTGAATGTAATTTTAATATTTTGTGAGTTTTATTTCATAAAAATACACTTAAATTTGTATAAAAATACTTTACCAACTACATAGCCCATTCTCTTTATAATGTTTTAAACAAAAAATATTACCTTTATGTTGTTACTGTTTTGTGTACGTAAGACTTTAAATCATGCTCATCCTTCCTGAGCAATGAGATTCTTGTCAATGTATTTTAACAGGCCACGCCACACTTGTCTACCAAACGCAAGAGTCTTCATGGTCGAAAGCTTCGTCCCAAGTCTGTGGTGGATAGTGTTGATGGCCTCTCTGCTGATGACATCCCTGATCTTCTGCCTTCTTCTCTTCCTAAATCTGCGGAGGGTAAGTTCATATTGCCATTGTATCCAATTGAAAATGCCTTATCGAATTCTTTGTGGATACTCATAGGGAATGAATGAATAATTTTCTAAGTGTATGATGTAAAGTTTTTTTCAGTTAATCAGTTGAGTGCTGAGTATCTGATGATTGATTAACCGTTTTTCATAGTATTGGTCTAACAGCCCCTTGTAATCCTCACTTTTATGACCCTTACCTTCACTGCCATTCCAAAGAAAAATAGCAGAAAAATTTGTCCTCCCTGAGAAACCCTCCACCCCCCATACATATCCTTCTTCAGAACCTTCCTCAAAAAAGTTTTGCTTCTGTACCCCCTTGCTTCCCAAACTTCCAAATATTCTCTTCCATGCAGACGGTGGTTGTGTTAAAGTCTGAAGATTTTCTATATTTTCTGCTCTTTGCTTGCGCAATAGGTTTTTATGGTGCAGGGAATCAAATTATGTCCATGGTAACATTGTATTATGTATGTTGATTCTAGTGAGTCATTCTCACTACTGTAGGATCCCTCCAAACAGCCAAAAATAACTGATGAACCGGAGTAATCTCTCCTCTTTCAATTTTGGCTCGTCTATCAAAAAAATTCTCATTAAATCATGAGGCGAAATAAAAGCTGAAAAGATTGATTGTGTGACGAGCACTGAGGTAGGGCAGGATTTGCTTTTAAAATTAAAAGTATTTTTCCGAAAACTGGGTTTGGGTCACATTGAAAATTCCATGGAGTTGGGATTTTTTGTGTTTATGAGGTATAAATGCTGGCACTATGAGGGCTCAAAACTATTACAGTAGAAGATTGACTATCCAGAACACAGAGGACCAGGATATTTGCAGAATTACGATTTTTATAGTGTTGAAATCACATTCCTTTCAGTGTTCAACTAACCATGCAACTACTGTAGTAACCAGGGTGATAATTGGGGAAAAAATGGCTGATAGCCTGGAATAAACTCCCCTCTATGAATTTCTCCTTATCTAACAAAAATATTCTTATAAAATTGTAGTTGGAGTGGAATGAATGTACCAGAAAGTTCTTCTTTGTTGCTCTCTTGTAAATGCAGTCCTTTGACTCACTGAGCATTTGTTTTGTCTTCGTGTAATGTCTCATTTTCCTACTCATAATCCCAACTCCATGTACTTTCTGTCTTAAATTTGATCTAATGGCGTTGAGTCATTCCTAACTCAACAGATGTTACCTTCTTGAACTTACCATACTGCTTGAACTGTCATGTACACAAGAGGCTTTTTAATGGCTCACATGGCTATCATTTTGCCTGGGCGGAAAAAATATCAAGTTTGCAAAATTTAGTGCAACATTCCGTTGGGCTCTTTCATTGTTTAGGCTGCCAGATTTACAGCCTTTTCTACTTAAGTCGATGTATAACTTTCATCATTGCCTGTTATTGGGTAGAGGAGGAGTTTTTCACAATGGAATTTCCTGAATGCTTTGTAGAATCAATGGACTCTGTGTCTGAGCTGCCGTCGGAAGCGGGCCTGGTGGGTGGAGGTGGGGTGAGGCGACTGCAGCACCTGGCCAAGGGACGACCCCGTCGCGCAAAGACGCGGGCCCCATCCCGCCCAATGCTGCCCCACAGAGACTCGCACATGAGCAGGTTTTCCCCCACCCCTGCCTCGTCGTCGGCATCGGCGTCGCCCGCTTCGTCCACCGACCTGCAGGTGATCCAAGACCTTGGGGAGGGGCTGGAGACGTTCTTCCGCCCGGGATCCGTTACCCCCACCACTCCTCTTGTCTCCCCCTCGTCGGACGACAATGGGTGAGAGAAAAATCCTTCAGAACTGTAAAGTTTTTGACCCTTTGATCTTTCCTAGCCCATCCTCTTGACAGTGGTGTCCATTAGCACTGGTTGTAGTGGAAAATATTGCTTATCTGCATTCCTGTACTTGTAACTAAAAAGCAACTGACTAATGTGGTGTTACTGACCGTTGGGTGGTAGCAGGCAGTGAGACTGACTGGTTAACATTGACTTGAGTAATTACTTTGGCCTCTTGGGAGACAGCACCAGATTTTTTGTTACTTACACTGGTGTAGCATCGAAATCTTGAACGATTATGTAACTGTCAGAGGAAGTTATGTACGGAGGAATTTGTGATAAAATTACTTGATTCATGAGCATGTTTTTTTATTGCTGACTGTTAACCTCTATCTTTACCCTGTTAATGTTGGTATTGTTTCCTTTTCCCTTAACTGGTGGCATCTTACAGATTGATGAGGTATTTATTTCATACATGTCATCAAATTTTGAAAGTTTTTTGAAGCTTTCCAGTTTTCACTTCTTTTTGTTTGTCATTAAGAGTTCCCCATTGAATGTATACATGAACCAAATTTTTATCGCTTGTGTGTTATTTCGACATCATGGTCAAGGTTAAAGACTCACTAAGATTGAAGAAGCTTTGCAGAATATGTAAAATTTATCAGTGAGTCTTCTGAAAAGGGTGATATTGGGCTTTTACTCAAGCCCACAGAGAAAAGGTAGTTGATGTCACAGAAATGGTCTTGACTATGTGAACCATGTGAGGATTATACCTAAATTCAAAGGATGATGTTTTTAATTTACAAAGCTTTGTTATTCCATTGCCATTTTGACAATGTATGGGATAGACCTGTGAGGTGCCATTTCCATAGCTATGGACTCATAGTTTTTGAAGTAGTCCTTCTCTTGGAGTAGATTGGAGTGTGGTCCTGGGCATCAGACTGTAGAAATATTGATGTAGTTTTATTTGACTAACAACTTTGCCTTGGTAATGACTTTTGAATGCTATGTCTTCATCTGACCGAGATCCCCTCACTCTTCCATGAGACATTAGACCCCTTTTACAATAACCTTTGGGTATGATGTATCTTTCGTGCATTAATTTGGCTGTAACTGAGTGATTGGTGATTGAGTGAAAAAGAAATGTGAGAGTTGTGGATGAAGTGGGAAGCCTGTCATATGCTTTAGTGAGGACCTAACCAAGGTTTTGAATGTATCTAAGCTGATATTTGCATAGAGATTAACTTGTGCTTTGATTGACGGTTTTCTATTGACCAATCAAGCTGATCACGGCTTACTCTTATTTGGAGCTGTCATGGTCTTCAATCAAATTTGTTTGATGATCTGGCTTTATTTGACAAACAAAATTTTTCATTGTTTTCAGTTGTTGGCATCTTTTGTTGGTTGAAATAAATCAGGTTCAAAGTGATATTGAAAGTTTCTCCAACTACTGTTTTAACATATGTCTTTCTTGCTGCTGAAAATGTTCTTATGATTTTTGAGCTGCTCTTCCATTTTTAAAGGAAAATTATGGAGCCATAGTTTTGCTTCTTCATGTTTATATTGTTTGTTCACTATTCACCCCATGTAAACATGAGGTCATCCTTTCATTTCAGCCTTTTGCTGTAAAAGGTGGTTGAGGGGGCCATGAATTTTGCTAATGGTGACAGTTAAGTCAGCAGTCAAAAGATTGTCCATAATGGTCTATGAATGAGTGTAGTTTTTCATCACTGTGTAGTAAAATATGTGTGGAGGCATGGTTGCAATTGTAACTAATAACATCAAAAGGCCCTGTACTTTTTTATGTTAACCTGTCGAAACATCTTTGCAATGGTAATTAACTTGGTTTGTAATGCATCGTTGCCTTTTTAGAGAAACTTATTTCCCATACACCCTCTATCTTTCTCTTATTAATTTTCTTTTAGAAAGGTGCACAGAAAATATTTTGATCTATTCTTATCTCTGTTTGGAGGAAAATGTCACTTTTCCTATTAATTCAGATGTTACTGTAGTTGTTATTTCATGGAAGTGTGCTCATAATCCAACTGAATTTTTAACTCTATACGCCACTTACACACTTGATTAAAGACATGAGTTTTTAAAAATCTATCCACTGGCGAACAGATATCTGATTGTATTGATACATCTCATTTTTGCCTTCTTTATTTTAATTAAATTGATCCTCCTACCCATTTTTAGTTTAAGAATTTTTTATTTTTATTTTATATTATGTACCATCATCCATCTCTTCTGTGTGTTCACTTCCACATCTATGCAGTGGTGAATTTATGCTCTGAACAGCTTGCTAAACTTTTCATATACGAGTATCTGCTTTTTAATTGGATACACCTCAGTCTTAGAGCCATTTTGATAATGTATTTCTTTGGCTTCCTTATTTTGTTGCAAGTAGCTTGCCTACACGGAAACCTGACGTCATAATGGTGGAGGTTTGTCACAGCTTGTACAAACTGCTTTCAAAAGATTTGGAATTGGGATTGTGTTTTTGTTTTTTTTGTTTTGGTTGTTATTTTGTTTTGCATTTCTTTTGTTTTCCTTGATTTGACGTTACTTTTTTCTCAGTGGAGAGGGAGAGGCAACCCACATTGACACGCACAACAAAAAGAAAGTGGATTGTTTTGTTTCCAGTTCGCACTTGTTTCCAACAGCTTCGCCCGCGTCGGCACCCCCAACAACAACCGCTGGGTCGACGGGGGATGGTAGCGATGAGATTGACGTGGGAGTCAAGGCAGGAGGGGTGGTGCAAAGAGAGGCTAGTCCCAAGGTGAAAGAGGATGGAGGTGCGGTGAAAAATCCCATTGGTGCGAGCGAAGGAGATGCCGGGGAAAAATCACTGCTCGGACGAAAGAGTGAGGATAAATCGGGCAGGTGTGTTTGAAAGAGCCATGACGATGGGGTGGCGGTGGTGGTGGTTGGAGGAAGTTGTGTGTATGTCTCTCACCAAAATTTTGGAAAAGGAGGAATTGTAAAAGGAGTTTAAACCAGCCTGTAGTAGCTGTGTTGCGGAAGAAATAGTTCCAAACTTTTCTGCATGTATTTAAATGTTTTTTTTGTCAGATTTGTGGTTTCACATGCATGGAGTGCACTGGAAACATGTAGTCTATGTATTTTTTTGAGAGAATGTTGAGATGATTGGAAGAAGTTAATCCATTGGGACCAAAGAATCCTCGGGACCAAAGGATTTTACATTTTTGACAGTAAAGTAGATGATTACATACCAGAGAGAAATTGGGTCTTGTAATTGGCCAATTGATGCCAAGGATAGTGATGTCATACTGCAATATTGACTAACTCGCATTCAGAATTTATTCAAATTTTTCAAGAGCTAACCTGAAAACTACATACTTGAAATGTGATGAGAAATTTGTTTACATCACAACTGGGGCAAATATTCAGGTTTTCTTCCTACAGTCAGTTTTCCTTTGAGAAATAGATGTGAAAATATTCAATCATTAAAGTTACAGTTACTTGTTTTGGTCACGAAGCTTGTTCCAAGTCAAAAAACATGATGTCACTTCCAGAAACTGGGGAAAATAAGTACATATACCCAGTGGATTCAGTTGGAATGCAGCCAAGCGGTCAAATGCAGTTCAAAAGTAGGGATTTTCTTTGGTTGAGGAATTAGGTATGATGGGACAATTCAACACTGAAGGAGGTTGGCCCGAGGAATGAAGCCTATGTCCTGGTCTCAGAAATTTCAAAGTATGCTCTTCTTATCATGCTTAATGGACTGGCAGCTACTAAAAAATTAACTTTCCATGCTAATTTGTATTTTTGTGAATTGTATTTGAAAATCCCCATTTTTTTTATAGATTCTGTAGGCTATACTTGGTTCTTACGAAAACTTTTGATCCATAATAGATTAAATATGTTGTTTTGATTAGTAACTGATATAATTTTTATTATTGCAGAAGAAACCATGATAAAAATATAACTTAGGCTTACCTCCGGCATACTTTTTGAGTTATTATCAAATGAATGCAATGTTGTGGTACGTATATCTATGTACACTTAAATCTTGTTACATGAAAATGGTGCTTCAGGCGATTCAAATAACAAATGAAGAAAAGGGTTAAAATGGGTTATAGTTAAATTTTTGGGGCACGTCAGGAGAAGTAAAGAAATTTTTGGCATTATGTAGAACTAATATTAGTGGGAATTATGACTTTTTATTAATTTTTGTGGTAATTCAGTGGCTGCATGTGAATGTTAGTGCATTCATTGGCATGGTTAATTTTGCTGTTGTCTGGGTTCATTATTGCTTTGTCTGTGTTATAGCTCATTGCTTTTTTACTGGCTCAAACTGCATCTACGGTGGCTCTGCTTTATTTTGAATTATACTAAATTGTGGTGTCTTATCATGGTGTCTTTGCAAGAAAATGTGGTACATATATCTATATTTTTTATATAATCCCACTGTCAAGCATTTTTTATTGTGTTTATTGCTGCATCGATACACAGTTTCATTTTTTAATAATCCAATGGTGTGCTCTCTTATATTTTTCTTAAATCTCTTTTGAAAATTCCAGTTTCCTTTCCATTCGGGCCCAGTGATATTCTCTGTGCTACATAATGTTGCAGTCATGATCTTGAAGTGCTTGAGATTACTTGATCAAGCCCTCAAGCCCATAGGGAAAAAATTGTTTTGAGGGAGATTTCACTTTGGGAGGGAAAATATTTGGGGGAGGATTCATTCAGAAGGGGCATGCTTCATCTCATAAGCATTTTTGGGGGTACATTTTAGTACCCCTGAACCCCCATTGCTTGTTACAGCATCTCAAAGTCTAACAGCAAGGAGGAAGAAATCCGAAGGGTTTCAATTCAGCTGCATTATTTGTTTTTAGAAATCCCAATTCAGGCAAATGGCAATGTTCAATTTTAACTGCATTTGAAAAAGGCCAGATTGGCGCCCATGCGATGCCACTCCACGTGACGTCACAGGGACCTAGATTCTATACAAGTAGATAGGAGTTTTACATCGTCTGAGATTACCAATGCATGCATGAGGCACAGAGCTCAGGGAAACATGTCTTAATAATCTCCTATTAAAACTGCCTATGGTCGGAAAGTTTCCTTCGTTTGATAAGGTATCAATAATCCTTAATTAAGCCAAGCGCTACCTGCTATCAGGGTTTCTCTGCTACCTGCCTGCAGCCTACATCAGCATCCTGCAGCTAGCGGTGCACATGTCCACACCCCAAGGTCACCTCACTTTGTGGCAGCGGGAACCAGAATGATGTCACACAGGCTTTTCCTGGCATTCATACTTAGCCATCACGTTTTCACACGCTTGAAATTTTTCACTTTTCATTCAATCGCGAAAAATAGATATTGTCATTTAAAAATCTAAAAGTGTGAAATGCGTGCTCCAGATCTTTGTTCGCATCGCTTGCTCCATCTGCACCGGAAGGTGCATTGAAAATCAGGCGGGTGCAGGAAGGTTCAACTCGTGCGACGCGAACGGCAACGTAGCAACAAAAATGGCGCGGGACATGATTATAATAAACATTGTCAAAGAGGATTTTTATGAAGACTGTAATGTTATTTTCCCAGCTTTCATTCAGCCGCGGGATAGATATAACGTGTTATTCCAGTAATTGTTGCCATTTACTCGGATTTGTTATGATTCTGGTTGAACTAATATTGAACACATTTGTTTATTGCTTGTTTGTTATTTGATTGTATTGGCATTGCGTTGCAAATGCCTCTACGTCTTCCTTTATTAAGAATAAGGTTTTAAGCTTTTGCAATTATGGCAAATTTGATATCGATATCCTAGACCTAAGTTTATTAATTGGTGTGAGAAAGGTGTCAATGAGCTAAAGTTACCATTTAGATGTAAACATTGCCTTTTCACTTCATATACGCCTTTTAGTTATGCTAGTTGTTTATATTAAAGGCTATTACATTTTTATTACGCATTAATTTCTTTACTCGATTACTTCCAGTAGATAGGGAAAATTACTTAACAACTTTTTTAAAAGGATTCGTGACCACCGGGACTAACAATTTTGCTAATCTCGTTCGAATTTTTCGGGAGCACGAAGTGGTCCGTAATGAAATCCTTAAGTGTAATGACCAAAGACAATTTGGTCATTTGGAAGGCATTGTCCGAATATTTTTGTGTCTGGCATTTCCTTCGTACCTATACTGCCCATATGAATGAAAGGATATTTGTGGCTGCCTCATTCCATATTGGTCCAAGTGGTTCGTTGGTTCAATGGCCTCATGGTCGTATATAATATAAGTATTACCTCTGTATTCCCAAGATCGTCGAGGAACTCTTTGCCCCTATCTAGAATCTGAGATGACATTTTTATCGTTGTAAACGACCATCTATTTCATAGAAATCATGGTGAAAAATAATGAAAAACTCGTTCAATACTGTGGAAAGATTAATTAACATTCAAGAATCGAACTAATGGAATATCAGTGCATTTCATTGAGAAGGTTGGTGGTGTGAAAGACGTCATATTATTCGAAGTCATAATTCTAAGTGTCAGGTGTGACAAAAAACATTTTCATTAATCACAATATCACCTACCATAGCGACAAATACCACTCCATCCTCATCGAAGAGTAATTCATTGTGCTTGTCTACATTGGTATAGCTGTCACTTTGACAACACTACATGGATCCACTCACGATACTGTTTCATTCACGAGAAAAGAATATATAGGTACCTACGGTACGTTTTAAAAAATTGCTATTGGATTGGCATCAGTCCTCCGTGGGAGTTATAGTAAATGTATAGTCGACGACGCGAACAAATCGTTTTAGAAAATTGTTTATTGATAGGTTACTATGCTAAAACTAAGGTATTTTTCATTTGAATTAGCACTTTGGCCACGTTTAATGAGAAACGTCCATTTCATTTGACTATATATTATAAGTTCGCTTTTGTTTACTATTTAACCACTTGAAAAAAATTATTATTATTAATATTTCACCCTGTCAGATGTATTTCAAATATCAGATGTTTTATTTCCGAAGAAGTAACGTCAAAATGAAATACCTTCCAATTATCTATCATGGCCATTTGCTTTCCGCCTGTTTTCGTCTGCTATTACCCATGATTCCTGAAGTTGCACCTTTTGCTCCACCTCCGAAGCTGGTGCAAAAGGTGCAGACAAAAGTTGCACCTTTTGAACCTGCACCCGCGACGCGAACAGCGTTCGTCACTTGCAACGTCCGCGACGCGAACGCAAAAGTGGCAGAAAGGTGCAGGAAAGTGCAGAAGTGGCAGTGACGCGAACAAAGCTCAGGAGTAATCATCTTTTGATTTAGGCAATAAAAAAATAAAAGGAAACCACCCTATTGTGAATGAAGAAAAGTGTTGCCTATGATGTTTAAATGGTTTTAATTTTGCAAATGGGCAATTAATGCCACAGCCTCGTTGGGGGTTGAGTGCAACCCGAGAGAAGGCGTAGATTTGTTTCACACTCAGGCATGATGGTATGGGGGAGATGAAAATATGCTCGGCTTCCGACGTGTGACGGATAAGGATATTGCTTGCACTGCGACCAGTCGAGGTCAAATGAGAGAGGAAGCGAGCAGAGGAAGTGAAGGCGGTGGGGGAAGGGGAGGTAGAGACAGAGGATCAGAGCGGAGGTAGGTAGAGCCACAGACGGGTGCTCACCTGTGTTGACAGTTTGCTGGAGTATGTGGAGCAATTGGAATACATGAGTAATGGCTTTATCCTCACTAAAAAGAAAAAGTGGTTGGGTGAAAAAAGCTCTCAATGAGTCTGGGAAGCTATCTGAAATAACGGACTGTGTGCTTAAATAATTGTATATTGTTCGATTTACTTAAATTATGAACATTGTAAGAAATAAATGTGAAAGTTTGGGTTATCCAAGATTTCCGAATATTCGTGCCACCTCTCTCCATCATTAATCGGTTGTTTACTGTAATTTAAAAATCATTTCTGGCCAAATCTCAACTGTGATGTCATCACAAAGCATCTGGCTGTAGGGAAGGAAATAGGAGAGTCATAATTAGGAGCCCTCAACCCATATATTCATGGGTACTTCTTGCAATTTTCATGGGAGTTTGGTGTATGGCCTAATTGATGGGTGGCTCTCTAAACAGCAGCTTGCTTGGGATGGACCTGTGTGATGCTATGCCACTAAAACTGAAATCTAGTCTACATTGCTGAGTCTGCTAAGAACAGCATTATCAATTTTCCAAACATTCATTCAATAAAGGGATTTATATTTTATATTTGATCTTTTGTTGCACTTCTCAATGCTTTTAGCTCAATGCCCCATTGTCTGTGACCAATTTTTGCCATAAAGACCAATGGCGTCAACACTAGGTTTACCATTGCATACTGCAAAAACTACTTTAGCATGCCGCCATTGTTGAATTCTACTGCTGGCACCTGGGTCTAACCTGGATAAATTTATGGAAGTCAGGTCCAAAAATGGAAGTTGAGGTTTCATGAACAAAAATTTTGTTTGTTGTTTGGCAGAAGAGATTTTGGGCATAGTCGCCTACTAAATATGTACTTACTTTGCTTTGTATGCCACCGATTGGGTACTCTTGGTCTATATGGTATTAATGAGAATTTTTCTGGAAGGTAATTTCTGATGCCTGATTTAATGGTGTAGTTGTAATAATAGAATATCAGCTGTGCCTTTTCCGAGTCACACTAGACTTACCTCCTCAGTTTTGATGAAAGTTTGCGCTCTTTAGATGGCTATCATAGAATTGAAATTTCCTGAAGTTAATGCTATATCATATGCTGCATGCACACACCTGCTTAATTTAGTGGCAATACAAACATTGCTAGTTGGCATTGCTAAGTTAGGGTAGTTGCTGTTGAGAACTTAGTGCTACGTTGATTTGAACATGAAATTTCATTATGCTCCCTAATTTGATGACAGATTTTGTGAAATTAATTATAAGTCCAGTCAGTCATATTGAATGGTTTTTGTCAGGTGCAATTTTGCAAGTATCCTACCAGTTAAGGTAGGTTTTCATGAAGGGAAGCCTTCTATCATTGCCCGATAACCTTTCTTCATTTTTAGTGTATGCCCTATTACTCTTCATTCTATCTGTGAACCTTGTTCTACTCCTTGACCTGCTTATCCAAAGTGATTCCTTCCACTCTGCTCTCCCCTGTCTCCATGTGTCCCTTCACACACGCTTTGTGAGCATTTTCTGCCTCTCCTCTTTGAAGTTCCCTCCCCTCACCTTCCACGTCTCCAACTTCTGCATTCCCTCTTGTCCTCATCCACGTCGCCATCTCCACTCTCCTCCATACGCTCATCTTGAACATTTGATGTTGTTTTTTTTACTGACTTTATTTTTTGTTCCAACTGTATGTTCCAGAATCTTGAAACCCATATTGAAGAGAAAAGTTGTGCAGGATAGTGGTATTAAACCAATGAGATAGTATTTGTTTTAAATGACCACTTGAATCACTGTTGATTTTATAATTGTGATACAGAGCATTTAGTTTTGCAGTTCAGCGTGGGATAATTTCTCTAGTTCATTCAAAAGAGTGACCTTTGTCCCACTCAGTGTTTGGCAGGGGGATGAATTTGGTTGGTGCATTTTCCTCACTTTTGGTCTGCTTTCTCAGTTCGCCCCGTCTCGTGAGGGGCGTGTCCAGTGGCGCTGTCCTCGGGAGTGTTTCCGAGGAGCAGGGCAAGCTGGGATCCCATGGACTGCCCCCGCATCGGCCAGCTCAGCATCACGCACCGGGCGGCGCCACGAGATCGCGCTCCAGTGACTGCCTTGAGAAAAGCTCCCCCCTCTCTGGACGACGGACAGGTGGCGACTCTCCCCTCTCCACCTCGTTGCTCTCACGCCGAGGTTTGTTTTCTTCAATCTCGAATCAGGCAGCCTTCCCCTTCTCCTCTCCCTTTCAGAGAGCTTTCATTTATTATAGCTTATTAATTATTGTTTACACATCTTGTGGTGGTACATATTTTTGTAATAGTATTGTTTATTGTAGTGCTAGTGTTGAGTTTTCTTTTGTGTTGGGAATATTCATCGAGTTACAGAATACCACCACAAGTTGGATGGAGATATGTACTTAATACTGGTAGAAAGCCTTTCTCTGGCACTCCCAAGTTACAGAATTCCAGCCCTGGAGTAGTGATTCCACAAATATGCCACAAATAAAAAATCTGGAGGACTCGTGTTACCCAGTTTTTTTTTGCTGGTGTTTTGGGAAAAAAAAGGTTTATGTAATGGGTAATGAGTAAATTTTGCAGAGGCATGTAATGTCTTTCTCATGGAGTGTTTGTATTTCTTAGGAGGGACACATGGCAGTGAAGAGGCCACAGGCAGTGGAAATGCGGCAAGTCTGGAATCAGTTGATGGTATCAAAAGATTGTCTCCCTCTCTTCCAAAGATAGGAGTTGGTGTTGGCAGTGAGGTTCTGGCAGAAATAAAAGCACGCCAAGAGAAAAGGGCCTCTGTTCTTCCTAAACAGGTATTTTTTTTGCACAAAAGATGACATTATTTGATATTTTTGAGTTACCTGTATCAAATTAAATGTTTCTCATCACTGAGAACCTCTCAATATTATCCTATGTGTTTAGCCTTTTAATTAGTTTGACAGTTGACATTGACAGTTTTAGTTTCATTCAGCCCATTAATAGTGCTTAATAATTAATTTTGCTAGATGAAAAAATTGCAGAGAAAGTTTAGGGTGTGCACCCATTACTTAAAATGGTATTCTATCATTTGTGCAAAATATTATTGATGTAAAACTGCCTTTTAAGGCTATAAATGCAGTGTACGTACATGTCCTTTCTAACTTCCTCTATCAGTTTGGGCATACCTGAAATGGTTTTCCAAGCCCATACCTGTGCTCTGCAATTGGAATTTATCAAGCATAGTTTTTTCCAGAATATATTCTAAATCATTGTTTACGTGCTGTATATGAATTATTTTCCCAATCAGAGTCCCAGGAACTTTGCTGAGAAGTGGCAGATGATGATTTAGCCAACTTGGGGATCCCAATCAAGTGGCAAGGTAGAATTCCAAATTGTCAAGCATGCTTCGTCTGAGCGTGCTTGGCCAGGATGCCTTTGACGGCTTGCAAGCAGAGAGCTTCTTTGAATCATGCTTTTAGTTTGCCATTTGCTTGTGGCTCTCATTCTTGCTGAAAGCTTCCATTAGTGTGGGCAGTCCTCCATATTTTGTTTTGTAGCCAGTGTCATACATGGGCTCATCAAGTGCTCATTAAAATCCCTATTTTAGATTTGAATTCATTTGGAAATTCCACAATTGGTGAGACAAAATACTATGGGCTCAAAAAGAAAATCTTGGTAGGGAAGAACTTAGTGAGGAGGCTAAATTCATGCAGCTCACAGTGCAACCCCTTGTACTTTGTTGCTAGGATGAAGAGCACTGATTGTTGTGCTGTGGGTTGCGTAAACCGAGGGGTTTTTCATGATACTTTGCGTTGCTAATATTTGGAAAATTATTGAGTGTTGGTGGCTGAAACCAAAACTACACCTAATGGATATGCATTTAACACCATGTAATAAAATCTGAACGAGATCTGGTGGTGTCTATTGAAGGACTTTTCTTGTTAGATCACACAGAAAATACTTATGCATTGACTTTATTAGAGTGATGAGTAAAACAGCATACATAACATGAAGGTGTCAGCTGAAATCAAATATGTCAGGAACTTAATATAACCTCAAATCTATCATGAGAAAACACGTAAAGTAAATGTTTGTCGCAGATCCCGAAGGAAGCTGAGACTCGTTAGGTACATATATTGTGGTAAAGTTTTCAAATGATAAAATACTACTTAAGCCACTTTGAATACTAGGGGACCATATGGAATCCAGTGCAGAAATATATAATCAATCTATGTAATAAATGAAGTACGGAGAGCAGATATCTTCCAGAGCAATCAGGTGAACATCATCTCAGAACCATAATATATTTTCAGATCTAACATAAACGACAACATATGAGAGATATTTTCTCAAAGAGAGAGGTGTATGAGTTAATTTTTCTCTTGAACGACAAAGTGTCTTAAGATCTTAGTAAATAATGAGTGAAATCAACCCTAAGTTAATTTAAAAAAAAATACCAGCTGGTTTCATAACATCCCCTCCACCACATGCCTTTTGAGGCAGCTTACGGAGTAGTATACATGTAGACATAGATGAGGAAGATAGAAAAGTCAGGCTGGGAAGAGATTGGGTTATGTGTAAGCCAAGGATGGAATTGGTGACTCCCATAAAGTTATCTCAGTGGCTAGCCCCAATATATTTAAACTAAGCAAGGATGGAAGTTTTAGGTTGAGTTTAATAATTATGTACATGTAATGGAGCCCATTAGCTCATTTATCAACACTTTTTTATTGCCCCCTCTGCTGTAAAATACAGTAGATTCCGTTTAATTGGGACGTATTGGGACTTGTGATTTTTGCCCCAACTAAGCGGCTGCCCCAATTAGGCGAACTCTCTTGTATATGGGCATGAACAAACTTTGAAATGGTAGAAAGAAGACTAAAGAATGTTTATAATGCAACAAAAGATTATTCAAATATTAATTTAATTAATAAATCAGCGAGTTTAGTTAATTTATTATCATTTTTAAGAATTATAACATTTTTGTTAAAAATATTTTTCACAGCCTCGGGCGACGCTGAATGAATGTCTTTTACTAAGTCCTATTAAAGAAAAGTCCTATCGTCTTGCGGATAGTATAACAACAAGAGCTTTCAAGATAGGGTAAGAATAGGAACATTTGTGAAAAATAAAAGTAAATCAAAGGAGGAAAATATAAAAAAATAGCATTCTGAAAACAAAAAATTTTAATTTTGTCGCGAGTATAGTGTCTATGTTGCCGACTCATGGCCTAATAAAGTGGCATGCTGTCCCAATTAAGTGGAGAATACTCTGGGATATTCCTCTATTGGGTTCTGTTCTTCAAGATCTGCCCCAATTAAGCGGCTGCCCCAAGTAACCAGTGGACCCATTAAACGGAATCTACTGTACCTGATAGAAAATATATACTTGTATAATTATATTTTTTTAAATATGTACAGCGGAACCTCGTTAAAGCGAGTACGGGCTATAGCGAGACCCTCGCTATTACGAGAGATAGCCGATGCACCGTCAATTGACCCTATAATAAGCATGTTTAAAAAATTCGTTTTTACGAGGCCCTTTTGGTGTTGGCTCTCGCTATAGCGACGGTTTCACCGCCGGAAAAACTTACATCAAGACTCCTTAATCTCTGTAATTGCTAGCGATCTGTTAGAAATGAAGTTAATGGAGTGCTCAGTCTCAAATTTATGTGGTAAACTGTCGTTCAATAAATAAGTAGTTAATTTTGGTGAAAATATTGTGGTATTAGCATTCGCGAATCTTCTTTTGTTCCTCGGGCGGCAGAAAGTTGCCGTCAGCATACCTGCACATTAGGGCGGATCGCAAAAATCGATTTTTTTCAAATCCATCTGGCCCAATGAAAAAAAGTTGTGGGACCGATCAAAAATAAGGCCTGAAAAATTTGAGACCTCTACGTGAACCCCTGACCCTCGCTCAAATGCAATTTAGGGGGGGAGGGTCAAAATTCGAAAAATATAATATTTTATGGTCATTCCCTATAGATTTTGCCGAGTTACTGCCCTTTTAGGGCAAAAATTTCGTGCATTTTGACGTATCTGCCACCGTTTAGCCACAAAATGCCTAATTTGAGTCCGCGTCCGCGAAGAAAATATTCCAACGCCCACGCAGCGTCGCGGATACCAGAGCCGCAGGCCGATCCCTTCCCCTCCACGCTCGCTTCTCCCCCTCCCACGCCTCTAATGCAGCAAAATTCATCCCGCGCATGCTGCTAGGAGGTAGTTTATCTTTGATAATATAAATCAGAAGATGGTAGAAGGTAAAAAACGATGCGTAGTGAGACGACTTGTCCCTTATTTGGAGCATCGTCGGCGTTAAACAAATCGATGTTACCAACTTTTAGAGAATTGATGAAATATTTTTAGATCTGCGCACGCAGGAAAGGAGACTACGGTCTATGAAGACGCCTCTCGAGTGGCTATGAAGGTTTGGGAACTTAGGTTATGCACTTATATTCCGGTATTGTCCGACAGCTGTGACTTAATGGATTAATAAGGGTTAAGGCCGCCGGCGTACCCTCCTACGCTGTCCTACAATTCCCTTTTTTCCTCAGTTGTCGAGTAAATTTAGGGTTCAATCCAGCAGCCATCATCTTTCTTTTCGTCAGATTGTCTCTCAAAATACTTCTTCATTGGGGGAACCTTATGCTCCTCCATGCATTTACACGCAAAAATATCGCATGTATAGCAGGTAATTGAGTAATTCCTTCGTGATTGTTCCTCACTGGACGATGCTGATACATCAAATATTAGTAAGACTAACGAAGAAAGACGCACTTGGTGTGAATTTTGGTGCATCCGGGGCGTTCGAGAGGGTAGCGGGGAGGGTACGCCGGCGGCCTTAACCCTTATTAATCCATTAAGTCACAGCTGTCGGACAATACCGGAATATAAGTGCATAACCTAAGTTCCCAAACCTTCATAGCCACTCGAGAGGCGTCTTCATAGACCGTAGTCTCCTTTCCTGCGTGCGCAGATCTAAAAATATTTCATCAATTCTCTAAAAGTTGGTAACATCGATTTGTTTAACGCCGACGATGCTCCAAATAAGGGACAAGTCGTCTCACTACGCATCGTTTTTTACCTTCTACCATCTTCTGATTTATATTATCAAAGATAAACTACCTCCTAGCAGCATGCGCGGGATGAATTTTGCTGCATTAGAGGCGTGGGAGGGGGAGAAGCGAGCGTGGAGGGGAAGGGATCGGCCTGCGGCTCTGGTATCCGCGACGCTGCGTGGGCGTTGGAATATTTTCTTCGCGGACGCGGACTCAAATTAGGCATTTTGTGGCTAAACGGTGGCAGATACGTCAAAATGCACGAAATTTTTGCCCTAGAAGGGCAGTAACTCGGCAAAATCTATAGGGAATGACCATAAAATATTATATTTTTCGAATTTTGACCCTCCCCCCCTAAATTGCATTTGAGCGAGGGTCAGGGGTTCACGTAGAGGTCTCAAATTTTTCAGGCCTTATTTTTGATCGGTCCCACAACTTTTTTTCATTGGGCCAGATGGATTTGAAAAAAATCGATTTTTGCGATCCGCCCTACTGCACATCCATGAGTTGCATGAATAGAAAGCATTTGATGGCAGACACCATGGCCAAAAAAACACCAAACACATCGATGCGAGAAAATAAAAATAAAGGAGTAATATGAGAGTGTTAAAAGTAATTTATCTTCCAATTTGCTCTTCACAATTAAAAAAAACAAAAGCGCCCAAGGAATGCAGACTATGTAGAGTTGTAAGGAGCTTTGTTCGCGGTGGTTTTGCCCACTCTAATCTGCGGGAACTTCTGAGAAAGGGGCTACGCCTAAGCCTAAAGCGGAGTATTTCAGGGATAGATTGCGAACCGAAAATTTCAAGATTGCGGAAGGTTGATTATACTAATGCAAAACACCAAAGCATTATCTCCCCTCATAATTGCTGGTGATGCCTGCGGTCTAAACCCAAAGTCGTGGAAGAAAGGACTCCGATCATAAGTATCTTAAGAAGTATTCCCCGCGTGATATAACATAGACGAAATGGAACTTTTTTTGCATCTTACTCCCCGACAAAATCCTTGCAGTACGAGGTATTTCGTGCAATAATGCCTCTAAAGGTATGTAGTGCGCCTTAGCGATGGTGTAGGATGTGCGATGCAATGATACTGAGTGTGAATTGTCTGGATGGACGTATTTATTCTCCGTTGCGGATTCACAAGGGTGAACTATTCGCATCAGTGGTCGGAGTCGTACTGGTGCTCTCTTCCATCACATGGGTAGCCGAGCATCCCCTGGTGCCCGCTGGAAGAACTCACAGAACAACTGACTGTCATTTGCAGTGCCGTGGTAAACTCTGTGTATTATTTCAAATACGTCGCGAGCGTAACACTCAAAAAGGAACTTTTTTTAACAACGGCAATTTCAATCACATCATTTTTCAAGCTTAGCAAACTTTTTACCGTAGATAATGAAGATATTACATTATCTGATGCTTACGTTTATCGGATAGAAATTTATCTGTCGCCGCACCACTCCTGTTCCCGTGTTACTGTTCGCAACAGGTATATTGGCTATTGTTTGCTCCACCTCCGGTAAAGCGACAATTCGCTATAGCGAGTGTTTATTGGTGCACCGTGGGGTGTCGTTATATCGAGGTTGCACTGTACTTTGTTTCATCAAGGCTTTAAGGTATCGTCAGCAAGATACATATGTATTGAGATTTTTAGTCAGAGGAAAGTCCTTGGGAAATTGGTGATGTTACATTGGTGCTGCTCTCTAATCGTTGACTTAGGGTGCTAGGAAGTATTCCCCTCTCCCCCTTCTCGAGCCAACAAATTGGGTGTCTCATAGCAAACCATAATCCATTGCACCTTCATCGAGGAGGCTTCTACGTTTTAGGCTTTGATGATTGCATTTTTATTTATTATACTCATGTAACAATTTCTGATGTAAAACTGCTATAAATAGTCGGAACGTGGTTCTTACATTAAAATTAATCCTATAGCTTTATTTGAATCTTTAAAAAGTGGTGATTTCACTGATTCAACCCTAAGGTTGGTTTGGTGAGGTGAAGGTAGAGTTCGCCCCATACTGAGCTGCAGGTGTGAGAATTACACACATTCAGGGTAAAGGGGTGAGTTCTTTTCCCAGGGCCACCTCGTATGTACTTTTTGTTCAGGTGTCTGTGGGTTTCACCCTGTACATACCTATTTGAACCTGAGACCCTCGGATCAGTTCCCCAGTGCTCTACCCACTACACTACAGTGCTCACCCACACATCCTGAACGAAAAGAATTTTGCCTTGAAAATAATCATTCAAAATCAAATACGTAGTGAAATATGACCCTCACCCATTCAAATGAAGCTGTATTCAAGGTGTGACTGTTGCATGCAACGTGAGCATAGACGGGGTTCCCACTCAGCCGTGAAAACCTTGAAACCGTGAATTTCGTCTGCCGTGAAATAACCTGGAAAAAGCCATGGATTTCGTCCTTAAAAATCTCTCAAACCTAATTGTAGAGCTACGATTGACGGATCAAACGAAAAATCGATATGTCGATCACGTTTCAAGGTCATTCAGTCACTGCCCACGCATTTACCTGCACACGAGTCTTCGCTGCGCAATTACTGGTCCTTGTGCCATGATGACAAATTGACCTTAAGCCTGTACCAAAGCTGAAAGACTGGTAGCCATAGTGTTCATGAACACTTGCGAAAATTCAGACACTTGTTGACTTCCCTGCTCCCTCCAATTTCCCACTCCCAACCGAAGCTGAATTTTCAAACGATATGTGGCGTCATGAGAGGGAGAGAGAGAGCGCTTTCATTGCTTCGTTTGCATTCACGGCGTCTGTCGCGTTTGTTACAATTTTAGTCGACGTGCGGCCGATGATTGTTAAGTGGTGAATATTTCTGCCTAAAATGGCTAATGAAAACCTGGAAAAAAACCGTGAATTTTATAATTAAGTGAGAGTGGGAACCCTGACAGAGGAGAGATGTAATTTGTGGGCGATGCCGTAATGGCTTGATTATTTGGGTAATTGGTAATCTGATATACTATTTCACAGTCATCCGAAGACTCTGAAAGCAGTACAAGCAAGGAAGGAGTCGGTTCTCCTGTTGGCATTGGGGTGAGGCTTCGATCGACAGGTCTTTCATCTCCAACGAACGGAATCCAGAGGGACGGCTTGCCTCCCCTCTCGCCAGTCCTCAAGAGTGTGGCTAAGACGAGTGTCTCTGAAAAGCAGGCATCCGTGAGTGCATCCGGGCCGCAGGCTTCCTCCAGCAGTAAAACCAAACCACCTCCTATAGCTCCAAAACCCAGGCCATGGTCAGTTGTTGGATCTGATCGGAAATCAGGTATGCATAGATGGTATAAAGTGATGAGGCTTTTTTTTCTTTTTTGTCCTAATGTCCTGACCCACAGCATTTTGTGAATGCTCAGCTTTTCTGCACTTGCAATAAGAATTTTGTATTTTTCCTGTGATGCTCTCCATGGTGTAGGAATAGTGAACAAATTATAATTTACTGTTAACAAAAAAGTCAAAGCTGATTTTACTTCTACTTCTCTGTGTTTTCAACCATTAACCTGTGTTATAATATCATTGTATATATTTTGTGTACTCCAGTATATTAAGTATATTAGTGCAAAATGCCTAACTCGTGATCTTAATCCCGAAAAAAAGTCATTTTTCATCCCATCCAAATGAAGGTTCACAGTAAGGGTACATTTTGGACCGTGGGTCAAGTTCCCATACATAACAGTCTTGTGCATTCCATATGCCTTTTCCTTTGCAGTGATGCCCTTCCATCTGTTGAAGCTATTTTACTAATTAAAATTAATTTCCAAATAGTAAATCAAGGTCATCAAAAGTTACTTGAAATTTGTAAGATTACTAAATGCCCTCCTTACCATTTAAAATTTCAATACAATATTCAAGATAAGATTGGAGATTCAAGCTACGTATTCAATGCATTCCTAATTTTCAAATCTCTTATCATTTTATCAGGTGAATTTTCCCTTCCTAGTGATGGGTCCAGCACAAACACATCTGCAGCTAACACTCCAGATTCCTCTGGTGATGCCTTGGATGAGTCAACCGATTCAGGTGTGGCCAGCTCACATGAGCTGAGCATGGGCGGAGAGAAGAAGTCGGTGAGGGAGCTTGCGGCTAGCCTGAGTAAGGGACAACTCGCAGGAGGGACAGGTCAGTGTGAATAAATGTGGATGTGATGGAATTTCTCATTCATCTGTTTAGAGTTTGTCTGTACACCCATTGTACTTCTGTACAGTCTTTGTATTAATACTGCTTTAATCACCATTTTTCTTGCGTAGTTTGTGATGCTTAATTTTTGTCTTATGCATTCTAAGAATTAACATCCCTCTGTAAGGTTGCTTGGTGAGGAAGATTCTCATTGCAGCCTTATCCAATATTTGTCTGGATCTATTCTAGTTATCTCCTTGGTTAGTAAACTAAAATTTGAAAGAAGTGTTTACATGTTTGTGGAGCTATTGCCTAGTTATCAGAGAATTTTGGTGATGTTTGTACCTTGCTAACTGCTTAATGTAGGTTTTGAGCTTTCGTGAATTCATTGGTGAAGTATCAAAATGCCACCTGTAAGCTTTGAACGTTGATGCTAGATTTCACTAAGATGATACAGAAAGTGGCTCTTTCGGAGGAAGGTAATCGCACTATAAACTTGGTAGGAGATATCATTACAACTGGTGTGGGCATTGAGGAGAGATAAGTTCCTGGCTGAATGGTTGTTGTCGGAAAAAGTATTGCTATCTTGAAATTATGCTCACTGTTTTTGGCAAAGTGGCAAAAATTGCCTCATTGGAAGACACTTGTTCTTTTATGGTTGGTTGACAACTGCAGGTTTTAGTGGCATAAATTTCTGTTCAGAGGTTGAGATTTTTACATATCAATCAAGGCTGTAGAAAGAAAATTTTTTCAGATGAGTTACTTCTAGGAGATGGTAGATCTAAGACTGTATATCGCATACATTTTGGGAGGGTTTGAACAAGATGTGCGAGTTGATAGTAAAATTTTTAGAGTGGTACCGTCTGGGCAAATATTTTGTGATGTGTACTACACAGAAGCCTCCCATAGCGATAATCTATGTGGCACTAAGTTGTCATTAACGATTAATAATTAAGTTCTGATAAATAATAAGTGCAAAACTAGTGTTAATTATTGAGTGTGCATCCTAGTTCTGAGTGTTCATGATCTCATTTCCAGCATAGTTGGTGTTGTCGCTGTTGCATGCCCTAGTTTTCATTGTTAGAGTAGTGACAGCACCCGCATCTAGTTTGAACCCTTTGTCCTCCGCCATTTGCTATGCTCTTCACATGAATAGGACTTTTGCTAAACTTATACATATTTGTGCATTTACACGATGTTTTAGGGTTGAAATCAAAGTTGCGATGTGTATGTTCTTTAATTGGAATGTAGCATCTGTCAGAAAAACATTCTGATGACCCTGATGAGATTCAGTTTCCAGATGTTTCAGCTTTCCTAATGATAGTGACATATTAGTATATATCACTTTCCCCCTGAGGATGAGTTTAATTAATGTAGACATCAGCATCTATGGAATTTTATTGACACAAAGCTTGATAAGCTTTCATGTACTTATTAGTGCATACTAGCTTCCAAATGGAAAACCTTCCAATCTATTTCACTTGATTAATAATTATATATATTTACAATGCCTAAAATGAAACACATGCTTCTTGTGTAGCTGGGTGTCACTTCCTTTACCCTTCTTCTAAAACAGAGACCGTCTATTTTATTTCTCACCCCAGATATTTTTTTTAAATAAGAGGAAGATAATAGTAAGAAGAAAAAGATATGTACTTTGATTCTATTGCACAAATTATTTGTTACTGAAATTATCAGTCATTTTTCTTAATGTAGTAGTACTGATCTAAGTGATTTCCTTGAATATATTCATGTATAATATGTTTTGTACCCACAGTGTCATGATAATTGCATCAAATATATCCGATGTATTCAAGCCCCAGTAAAGTTTGATGATTTAATGATAGGAACTGATCATATTCAGCAAGAGTAGTAAGATCCTTCTTGACTTGATGAATCTAGTTTGGTAGAGGAACAGCTCCTGTGTGCATTTTCGCTCATAAAAGCATCTGCTCTTGAGCATATCGAATATGTGCATTCTGTCAGATTTAGATTGAAAAATATTTTAAACAAATGAAGAACCAGGAAAGGAATCAAAAAGGTTAATCGATGTTTTTTTGTATGATTGAAATCATTTTTCCTAACCTTTTTCCTAGAAATGACAAATTCATGAGTCATTGTTTTCACTTGTTGTTTGGTATAAAGTGCTAATGTGTGGTCGATATTGGTGTTTGGGAATGATGAGGTACGTCTTGGAACTTATTTATAATAATTTGCCAATGAGTAGGGTAATTTAGGTAAGGATTGGTATAATTTATTTTACATACACATTTGCACTTTCATGATGAATTAATGATTTGTTGCAGATTCTGTTTAAAACTGTATTAAATGCACAATGTGTGAATGAACTTACAATAGTGAGAAAGTACCCAAATGCATCATGTGTTTAATATAGGTAGTTTATTGGTAGAATCTGCAGAAACAAATATCATTCATGATGGATGAGTTCCATTGGTAGAACAGCTGAAGATGCATCCCACCTAAAACATCTACATAGTTCGAGTGGAGTTTTTTTGTTAACTACGTACATTTGTTTTTATATGTATTTGATGTGCATGCTTCCTTTGTTTCCTTATAATTTTGTGCTTGGGCTTTCTTTTTTTTCTCACAATTTTGCACTTTTTTCCGTAGATCTTTCATCAAACAAAACATTAGAACACTCTCCGTCATTAGCATTAGGTTCAGCAATGGTGTCTACCATCCCTTTCGGAATTCCATCATCTCCTGTTGCATTAGAGGTAATATAAGGAGGCCTTTTTTTTCTTTCTTATTTGGGCCTAGCTCTTTTACTTTTCATTGGGAAGTGGTGTTTTTTTCTTGCTTGCTGCTCTTGTAACTTATTTATTCTCTTAGTTATAATATTCACCATCAATTCTCGAATATCCAGCATCCAACTTCATATCCCATTTTCAGAAAACCTGTGCAATTGTTCCATATGGTAACAGTTTTCAGAATTTTCCTTTTGTGAAAAAAAATAAATTCTCTGAAAATATTATGTATATAATAGCCAGTGTAAGATTTTGTACAATGAATACTTCAAATTTTGTTAATCGACAGAATCACTAAATGTTTTATTCCATTATAGAAAAATTTTGATGCTGGGGCAGCATTTCTGTTTTTCGGCCTTATCAAATGCTTGAGGGTGTGGATAATAAAGAGTTGGCACAGTAGATGTACATATCCTGAATTAGGTGCTGCAGGATTAAAAAATTATATAATTGACTGATTCCTGTCCTCAGCTTTTGACAAACTAAACAGCCATTGCAGTGAAATAACTTTTTTTTTTACAAAATAAAACATCATTTACTAAAATAATATTTTGTTTTTTTACCATTTAAGGATGGATGTGTATACGACTGTATGAAAGCCGTAGCTAGCAGGGAGGGGGAGTGGGAGTAAATAAGGGGTTTATGGGTGGAACTCTCACTCAAACTTTTGGGCATGCAGTCATAAATGTAGAATTTTGTTAAAAATTTATGTAACTTGTGCAAAAAAAACCATTTGCAGCTCAGACAAGTCTATTTTAATGAGCGACGGGGAGAAAGGGATGTAGGTGGAAGCCATCCCAGTCAACACAACAATTGTGGCCACAATGTGGCCGTACTGTGGTCATAGTGCATTGCCATTATGGCCCCACAATGGTTTTGACCCCGGCCATAGAGTGGCCAAAGTGTGGCTCGCCATAATGTGGTTTAAGTGTGGATAATACACTTTCTTTATATCAATGAATCAATCAACTTCCATTTTAATAACTTACCAACTAACCTGTATCAATAGCAACCGTAATATACTTATGTTTACAAATGTTTTGTTTGCCAATCTGTGACCTTCCTGAGATGATTCACAGTGTGGCCATAGTTGCGCATGTTTGGCAAGCCAAACTATGGCTTGCCACATGGCAACCACAGTCTGGACATAATATGGCAAGCTGTGGCTAGCCATAGCCATAGTTGCCACGGGTAAACCACAATTTGGCCACAGTGTGGCCATAATTGTTGACTTGATTGGGATCGTTCTCTTTTGGGACTCGATTGAGAGGGCAATTGCACTCCCTGCCAGCCACCCACCATTTGCCTCCATAGAATAAACCAGGATACATAAGAGGCTTAGGCTTATCTCCCTCTTGGGTTGGCCACCCTGCCTTCTTCTCGAGGAATAGAGAGGAGGGAAATTGGGTATCCACACTCTCCTCAGAGCAGCACTTGCCTTGTGCCCATGTAGTATGCCCTCCCCTTCCCTCTCTGCACACTCGGGTTTTTTTGACAGAGCTCTATACCCTCCTCCCCCAAATGCCCCAAAAACATTCTCCTGGCAACTGCCTTTGCTGATGACATATTTGAGAGTAAACGCATACCCTCAACTCTTTTATAATCTGTGGTAATGAATACAAGGCGAGGCCTGTATGCTCAACAAATGTGGGTAATCGAGAATATAATGAATGCAAATGGACCATGGTTATTTTAATCCACATTATAAAAAGTATGTATTTAGGATTCACTTATGTGGAGCGTACTCCGGACTATCCGTAATAAAGACAAGGAGAGGTGGCACGAATAATCGGAAAACACGAATAATCCAAACTCGCACTTTAATTTCATGTTATTTTCACAATTCATGTGAATCAAACAGTTTATTGTTAACAGTGCAGATTGCCTGTCATTTTAGGTTGCTTTCCGGAATCATTTACATCTGTCTTTTTACTGACCGCGATCTTTTTAATGACGATAACGTGATTGAACTCATGTTTGTACTGCTCCATGTTTCCGTTAGCCGTGCACCTGTGTCTGCAAGATCACGAATTCTGACAATAGAGTGGTTTCCTATAATTGTTTTATTGCCTAAATCGAAAGATTATTACTCCTGGAGTATGCATTTCACGCTTTTAGATTTTTAAATGACGATATCTATTTTTTGCGATTAATTGAAAAGTGAAAATTTTCAAACGCACGAAAATGCAACGGCTAAGTATGAATGCTGGGAAAACTCCGTGTGAAATTGTTCTGGTTCCCGCTGCCGCTAGTGAGGTGACCTTGGGGCGAGGCTTTGAGCGCTGATACGACTCAGGGTATTAGCAGGTAGCAGAGTACCCTGATAGCTGGTAGCGCTTGGCTTAAATAAGGATTATTAATACCCTATCAAAGGAAGGAAACTTTCTGACCTTCGGTAGTTTTAATAGGTGATTATTAAGAGATGTTTCCTTGAGCTCTGTGCCTCATGCATGCATTGGTAATCTCAGACGATGTAAAACTCCTATCCACTCATATAGAAACTAGGTCCCTGTGACGTCACGTGGAGTGGAATCGCATGGGCGCCATTTTGGCCTTATTTCAAATGCTGTTAAAATTGACCATTGCCATTCGTCTAAACCGGTATTTCTAAAACCAAATAATTTGTATATTATGAATACACTAATGGTGAGTAACTAATCGCAATCAATGCCTTACGTTTTATTTGATGAAGGAAACTACACTATTGGTTGGCACGGATGCTTCAAAACTGCTGCGCAACGTTGGAAACTACACTGCCAAGCACCATGCTGCATTGTCGCACCTCGTGCAAGTTGCCCGGTATGCAACTGCTTTGGGACGCAGTTCCGTGATCACTGAAAGCGATCGTGCACCGTTGATAGATGATGTTTAGATAACATGAACACAGAGCTTCTATGAAGGCAATGGGCACTCGATCACCCCATTGCGCAGCAGTGGTTATAGGATACCAGGACTTTGGGCAATTTGTCTACGCAGGCACGTGTCTGGTTATGGCTCATGCTATCTCCAATTCCCCCGCAGCCTTCACGTCTACTTTTCCCTTTCTCTTCAGTTTGACCTTGGCTAGTCACTCCACAAATATGTCCGAGTGCGACGAAATCTCCGGTTCCTTTGGGTCGTATTCAACTGAACGCGAGGCCACGGCAATAATTGGGCGTCTGCGATATGAAATATACATTTATAGACCATAAAAAACTGTTCCCTTAATTTGCGATTTGTTAACATTGAAGAAACTTCTAAAATTAATCAAGAGTTTTTTTTTCCCGCCGCTGATCATCGTCTGCATGCTAGAGCAGACGTACGAGTAAACTTGAAACATTCCTTGCCAAAAAGAAAATAAAATAATTCCCTTTTATGGAGAGGAGTTTAATAGAGATAACTACATAGCCCAGAGTAGCTTTGCATTGAAATGCATATATCCTGGTGCTATTGCGTCTGATTTATTTTTTTGTCAAGATCGCAGAAAATCAAAGAAGTGCAACACTCACGCAGGGAGAAGCTGCAACACGGACAATCCGCAGCCGGATACTCGGGAGTCTGCTTTACAAGAGGGGCGGATCTATGGGGGCTACAGTGACACGCTCTAGATAAAATCAGAGTTTTTGGAGGTTGCCACTTTGTGCAAAAATATTTAGCTACATTTTCTGATATATTTACGTACTTTAACGAATTGAAATACAAATAAGCTCTATACTTAGGGCCTATTTTATATGCCTTTGGTATTGGGTATCCAATTTTCTCTAGATAGAATGGTAATTTTGTTCAGACCCCCACTACTGCACGGAGGTTACCCCTCCACTCAGCCCCCTCATTGTCCCTATCCTGGATGAGTTGTGATAATTAAACCTTTTCTTTTAGCTTCATTATTGTTGCTTTCAGTATATTTTTCGAGATTTCATGTAAACTGGATGACTGGGAGCTGGATAGTCAAGAGTTGACTGTAGAAGTACCCATGCAGTCTGGGAAAAAATACTTTCATCGTCATTTTAGACATATTATATTATGCTCATTAATGCATTGATTTGCATATCTGCTATTGGACCTTTGTTCTGGGGTCAAACATATCCATGATAAGATTTTCGTGTGACCAGAATGGGCTGGTATAGTTATCACATTTTGCTTGAGTACTTTAACGGGTGCATTCACGAGGATTGAGTGCTCAATATTGTCCGACTGTAACTAATAATTAAGCTCCTTCCAATCAGCAACTCAGGCAAGCGGTAGCTGAAAAGACAGGGTGGTCACACTGACCTGCTGCATAGTGGTCGATTTCAGGAAGAAATTTCACAGCTTTTGTGTTGGCACCCACATCCCCTGAATGCGCTCAGTGGTACATATATGTATTACCATGTTCATGAAACGTAATTTCAAACAAATAACATTACGATTTCCTTCTCATCGCATTTTAATTTCCAATTCTTTTGGCAACAGGAGCAGAAAATGAGCTCGGATGAAGGGCAGACTGCACTGCCAGCACCAAAGAGAGAAATCAAGAAGGGAAGAGAGGAAGACGATCGCTTCACCTCCTCAGTTCCATTGCAGGGAAGTCAATCCCTGATGACAGAGTTTGCTTATGATGATGTGATAGACGTGTGATAATACTGCTTGTGGACCAAATAGTGAGGTGATGGAGTGAAAGGACTTCTCAAAAACCCTGTGCCAAGTGATAATCCTCCCTGAAACTCATACATACTGTGCTCTCAACGCGGCTGCACCCCCATCTTGTCCTTTACAACTGTTGTTGATACATTGATCTCTTTGAACTCTAGGAGTTGGACTTGTTATTCTGTATATTATTGCCTTTCTTTTAACCAAATGCCCCATCACCTTACACCCATTCCCTCACAAAGAGTTTATGTATTTACAATTACAATATCATCGTTGCAGGGAGACAGTAATGGTCCTCTGTTAGTACATTAGCCTTCTACTACGTACTGCAAGATAGGAATCATGGCAATCCTCCTCCTCCCTGTTGCTTTGGGAGTCTTATTCCAGTACCAAGCAAGATTATTTACCTCTACATAATCAAAGTTAGTCATGATGGAGGAAGCTCTTTCGACGGAGCATTTTTGATGATCAAACATTTTCATAAATGACATGAGGCATGAAAATTTCAAGCCATTGAAATACAAGTTCGAAAAGTTAATCATGTTCAGTATTCAATGATCAGCGCTGGTAGTTGAATTAGATTTTTTATGACATCTACAGCTAACAAACTCTTTTGATTGTGAATATTTTAAAAAAATATAACTTAATTGCATTGTAAATTGTACATAAATATTACCTTTACATGAACAAATAATTGGTGATCATTGTAGTCAGTTGAGGTTATAGTAATAATTGACTACTTCGATGAAAATGAGTCATTTGTACTCAAGTTGAAGTACTAATTTTGTTGAATTTGGTTTTTATTTTGGGGGATTGAAGAAGTTGGAGCTTAACTTGTGTATAATGTCATTATCCAGGAATTTGCTTCTTATAGTTCAGCATTTATAAAAATTTTGACTTCTTGCATACTGACCATGAAAAACATTGTTTCAAGAAGCACTCAATGGATCTTTGGAGTTATGTATATTATTAAATGATAGCTGCATTTATTAATGCCAGTAAACATTCAGTCTTTGTTATTGAAGTACAAAGTTTTAACTTTGCAATTGACTTTCAATATTTTGTACAGTGTATATTGTAACATATTTTAAATATCTACTCATAAAGTTATGGTATGTATAATTTTGTGCACAAGTTTGTTAGTGTTAGATTTAATGAGGAGCATCGAAAAATAGCTCATTTTTTATCTTTTTATTTAAAGTAGATGTAAAGTATGAAAACGAGAAGACTGGTATATTTAATTCAGAAGAATAAAAGTAATGTTTTAGTTGTCCTGTGATCATCAAGGTGTCTTCAATATGGTGCTATGTTTTTTTTTTGTATAGGTGATATCTAATATTTACCCACTCTAGGTTTCATGAGAATTTCAGGTGGTGTGATGGTCTCTTAGGCAATAATGGCTTCAAATGTTAGGATTCTCCTTTTTGTGTACTCAAGTTTTAAATTCCATGTCTGTTGCATTAACTGTTTAGTGTTTAGTAGGCCATCCATGCCTTTCATGAATCTCTTGAAGTAAAAGATAATAAAAGTGGTGGTGTATGGAAATATTTTGAGGGTGGGTAGTGAGCATGAGACAATTACTATGTATAGTCACTTCCAAAAGTCGGTCCCCACGGCCAGCACGAGCAACTACATTCTCCGCTGCGATCGAACTTTGGGTATTGCTTATGCCTTCTGTGCCTTGAATGGGCCAGTTTGACTTACTCTCACCATCCGTAAAATCTTACCGAGGCATTCCTCTTTATTCCTAGATCTCCCCGACTCCCGGTGCCAGAACACAGGCGAAGCATTATATCTCAGTCATGCAATTCTCACCGTGATAGTATTCTGAGAAGGATGATCTGTAGTCTGGCTTGTACTCAAAAATACCGAGACGTATCTGCATCGCAACGCACATATAAGGAAGAAACGAAAATCGGAATTTACGTATGAAAGAGTATTCCAAAAGTTGCCTTCAAAATAACATTCTAGATTACACCTTTAACATACTATTACCAAACACGATCAATGCATATTGTTCTATATATTAGTATTTTAGACACTCTGATCGGTGCATTCATCATTCCTAAGCATTTTCTTGGGACATATATTATCCTACAGATTTATATGCGTCTCATCGTACGAGAAATAAAAATACTTATGTTCGCCAAATTATTACGTTTAATTCGTTATGATATTTATTCCATTCGTTATTAACATTTCCCTAAGAAAATGTTTAAATAATGCTTAATGTATTCAATTAACTACATTTCTTCGTGTTCATCGAAAGTTGGAATGCCTAAATAGTTTAATCATAAATATATTTCCGATAGATAATAAACCTTCGGAAACATTAATTACATGACTTGTTTGCCTCTTGCTTACCATTTTAAGTCACATTTAGTATATGTTTTATCCTTCACCCTTCACTGAGAGTTGAAACTGAGTCTTTCCCGTTTTTTGTTTCTTTTTTTCAGCTAGAATCAGTCGTAATTGGCGCCTGGTGATATCATGCATGTCAATGTCCTCTACATTATTATGTAAAAGTGGTTTCGCACAAATAATAGAACTTACACTCACGTAATGAATACCTTGTGGGAGTCTCACAGGTGAACAAATACTGATCATTATCCTACAAACAAAAACTATGGATGCATAGTTTTCATCCAATAAAAATATACCATGTCGGGTACCTGATGATTATTTCTGTGCAATTAATAAAAACGATATGTATTAGCTACCAAATATAAAGCTTGTGATGTAGCAATTCATGGTGCGAAAACTTTGACGACGATGAAAGATGGACAAGAAAAGAATGAAGGCAACCGAGATGTGAGTATAAAAAAACAATGGAAAAGGTAAGATGCACGGAGGGGAAATGAAATGAAGAAGTGCTATCCATAGAGGAGACATTTGAGGTAAGGGGGGAGGAGAAGGATGAAGTTAAGGATAGAATGAAAGGGCTCTAATGCGAATGGGCCTTACTTTTAATTTAAGTGGTAAATTCAAGTTGGGAGGGGTGCAGGCGGGGTGATTCGTAAATTCTTTCATGTACTCCAACATTATCAAGATACGTTTCATTATAATCAAATATGTATACTCCCTTTTTCATTTCAGAAGGGCAGGTAAATTTTGTTTTTTCATGACCACCGTAAATGGTTAACTCACAATCATAATGCCAGGCTGATGTTGCTTGCACTATTTTTCTTAAAAAACACCGAACAATACTAATGTAAGAGTATTCCACAGAAAGAAAAGGACAACATTTTCTACGACGCATTATGGCCTGAAAGCTTGCCATTTTTCTCAATGCCCATAAATATCTCGCTACTTATTTCACTGAAAAATTATATTTATCTTCAAAGCAATCCGATTGCTCATCTGAAAAATGTAATGCAAAAATTATCTTCTCTCGTAAACAACGTCTTTGCCGGTGGTTTTTCTAGGTAAAAAATTAAAATACTCCTTTTACATTAACAGGATGGGAATAAGTTACGGTATTCAAAATGTAGGCACCACTTGTACTCCGAATAAACTTAAACTTGGGGAGTAACTGATATTTCACTTCTAAACAATGAAAAATGTCTGAAAATCCTTCGCCTTCGACACGGGTGAACGCGAGCATGGTAGTAGCCGTGATGCAAACAATAATATTAACATTGGCGTAACATATTTTCGTATTTTATGAAGACCATGTTGAGAAAAAAATATTGAGTATTATGCTCGAAATGTTCTGAAAATTTTATTTGCACTATTTGTGCTATATGTGCTAAATTCACCACACGATACGGATGTCCCTCTCACGATGTGATACTCACCAGAAAAATCCTTAAATTCCTCTCCACTTTCTTCGATGGTGGAATTGTTTGGCTGTGGGGGGGGGGAGGGTTCACCAGGACCTTCTTACCTCTGATAGTGTGCTTGGGGCTCTTGGTGAGGGTTAAAGTAGTCAACTTGCACCATTTGCACAACCCGATCAAATCAAATTGGTCCCCAGCGGACAAGGAATGCATAAGCAATACGCAAAGGTTGACTTCGGAGAATAACAGAGACTGCTGCGCCAGGTTTGTGGACCGACTTTTGAAAGTGACTGTACATAGAGTTTACAATAATGATATTAAGTTCTTGGAGTTTAGGCCAACAATGCAAAAGTGATTTGCCTATGTCTCGGTTTATTTTAAACCATCCTCTGGGCTTATTTTCACGGGATTGTTTATTTATAGTAATAAACAATCCTGTGAAAAAATGGCCAAATATGTTATTTCTGTCTATAAATAAGCAATCCTGTGAAAATAATCCCTGAGGATGGTTTAAAATAAACCGAAACGTAGGCAAATCACTTTTGCATTATTCGCCTATACTCCAAGAACTTAATATCATATAATAGAGGTGAAGACGAGAAGAAAGAAAAAAATCATAGTTGACTTTTAGTGAAACTCTCTCTCTATGTTAGTCATTGGTGCTTCATCTCAAAATTAATACATGTTCCCTGAGGAGCTGAATCACCGATCCTGGGTTGGGACCCAGTGGTGGGTCACGTGTAGGCTCATCTTGCAGCCACTTCCCAGGGGTGTTGCACCACTCTGGGGCCTTCTGCCAATCGGTGCAGGTAGAGGTGAAGTAGAGGAAGATGCGGTGCATCCACCATTTGGCCCACTGCAGCTAGAGACCACACTTGAGGCCTTCTAGAAACTGTCTTGAGAGGTGCTGAAGATTTCTAACCCAGAAATCTAATTAAGAGACAGAAATCAAATGTCCGCAGGCATTGGATTGGTATCAGCATCAGAGGGAGCCTTCTGGGAGTACCATAAGTAGTGCAAATCCCGTTTTCTTTTCAACTTTATTTGCAAAACTCCATTCTCAAGTGATATCAAGGAATGGGATTGAAAAACTAATGGAATGTATGTGCTTCGCACATTATCGCAAGGTGAGGGGGTTTTCTCTGCTCATGTATCGCTGATGGTTGGCCATTTTGCATGGCACCATCCGTTCTGGGGAGCGTGTCCCATCGGTGGGTCTTGCTCACCCGGCTGCGTGAAAGGAGTTTCATCGTGGGAGGCATGACCCACTGGAGCAGGGTCACTCTTAAACTCTAAGTTTTATGTCGATAGCTTCTCATTTTGGTAAATGGCGACTGCCATAAAATGAAGAAAAACTGTGAATATGCTGCACGTTAGGGAGGACGTTGGATTTGACCCCCCACCTGACGTCCACTGTTTCAATAGGGTGGTTTCCTATAATTTTTTTATTGGCTAAATCGAAAGATTATTACTCCTGGAGTACGTATTTCACGCTTGTAGATTTTTAAATGATGATATCTATTTTTTGCGATAGCTATTTTTTAGTGAAAATTTTCAAGCGCACGAAAATGCGACTGCTAAGTATGAATGCCGGGAAAACTCTGTGTGAGTTCCCGCTGCTGCAAGTGAGGTGACCTTGGGGCAAGGCTCTGAGTGCTGATACGACGCAGGATGCTAGCAGGTACCAGAGTACCATGCTAGCTGGTAGCGCTTGGCTTAAATAAGGATTATTAATACCTTATCAAACGAAGAAAACTTTCTGACCTTAGCCAGTTTTAATAAGTGATTATTAAGACATGTTTCCGTGAGCTCTGTGCCTCATGCATGCATTGGTAACCTCAGACGATGTAAAACTCCTATCTACTCGTATAGAAACTAGGTCCCTGTGACGTCACGTGGAGTGGCATGGCATGGGCGCCAATCTGGCCTTTTTCAAATGAGGATAAAATTGACCCTTGCCATTCGTCTAAATCGGTATTTCTAAAACCAAATAATTTGTATATTATGAATACACTAATGGTGGGTAACAAATCGCAATCAATGCCTTTCGTTTTCTTTGATGAAGGAAACTATCCTATTAAGCATGCCACAGTGAGCGTTTTAAATTCACTTACAACGCTACAGTTCATAAAAATAAAGTTATTACCCACATTTTCACGCTCAATATCATCAGCAGGAGATTAATGAATATATACATATTCGTCCTTATTCATTAAGTGATATGTTCATGTTTATATGTTCATCATCCAGCCCCAAAATTACTATCCTCAATCACTTATTTCCCTTTCATTCACTCCACACGATTAATGAACAAATGCATATCCCAATTTAAAATTAGTCTGTAAATGCAACAAATTTGTATAGACTCTGAGACTGCCATGAGAACAAAATAACTCCAGAAATTCTAAACAGTTGCAGCATTATTGTCAACTTTGAACAGAAACTATCACACCAAATTAAATTCTCATTAGCCCATTATGAGCCAGGAAGACAGTCTGATGCAACAAACTGCTGAAGAGACTTCATTAATTATTAAAAACAATTATTAATTTGAGGGCTTGTGGGTAGCACAAAAAATAGGAGGGAAGGGAGTTGCAAGGTAGGAGATAGAAGGTAAAAACTCAGGGGCCCCAATCTGTAATGACTTACATTGCCACATTGGTAATGTGGCTCCGTGTGCAGCCATGACCGTGGTTGCTTCTCTTTTATGTTCCTCAATGTGTATTTTTATAGCCTGAATGTCAGTAACCAATCAGGAAGCAACCCTATCACTTTCACAGTTCCTTAGGTTTGTGCTTTTCAGGCAGGGAGGCAAGTTATTCTTGCAGCACCTATCAGCCACAAATGTGAAGAGAGTAAAAACTGAGGGGATTTGTGAAAGTCAATATCAAACCCTGAAGGGAAATACAAGCAGACATGATGTCACTGTTTTTTCCAGGATTAGTGATGGGCACCTAACGAGCAAGTCAGCAGAATGTGCAACACGGCAAAAAGAGAGGAGTTATTTGAGAGTCATATTTATGGAGCTGTGACTTCCCCTTCAAGCTCGACTCACTCTTTGACCAGCATGCCTCTTGTAGTGACTTCCGTTCAAGCTAATTTTTTTCAGAGCTAGTCAAATTATCACCACGAGGTGAAATAAACTTTTTGGAATTACAGCATCTGAAATTTCGTTCCGAAATGATAACTCTAAGAGAGGTTAAAAAATGGTAATGTAACTGAAAATTTTAAGTAAACGTTAATAGTTTGCTAAAGGCTTTTCCTCTCATTTTTTTTCCTCATCCCACTGAGTATAATGACTCCATGGAGTCGTACAGCAAGAGTCTCATGTTGGCAAAGTAGCTGTCACGAACAATTCGCTTTTGCCATCACTATCCATGACTGTTCAGTGGGTGGGGACCATAGCTACTTCAGATACCATACTCCATTGTCATATGTTTAGATTTCATTGCATCCGCAGCACAGCTCAATGATTTGAAATACCTATTGGTCTTAATGGATGCTCGAGGATGCAACAGTGACATCTTCGGCTTCGTGCTGTGGAGGCCACCATGGTCATCATGGCACCCACTTCCATTTAGACCAATGCTCTACCATTAGAAATGGACAGGGATTCAAGCCGCACTGGCCACTGCTGGTAGGGTGCTTAACCTTGGGACTGCATGGTGGTAAGCCATACTGTCTTAAGGTAGCTTCTAAATATAGGTGGATAGATGAATACCAATTTCAGTTGACCCCAAGGACCATATGTACAGGTCAAGGGGAGAGAGAGTTCTGCCACCCACTTAAAAATCCAGTGTGAATGATGTTTTGCTTTATATCTGCTGAAAGTGGCCAGACTAGCCATCATCGAAAGATTCTAATGAAAATCCTGGTATTACCCACACTTGGTAGGACTTCATCAGTCCTTTCTTAAGCCATATTTTTAATGAATTCCACACTAAACCATGAATAGGGTGAAGGAATGATTTGTTATATGTACTCTAAAGCCCTTACGCTTGTAACACCATTTAACTTCCTTTCTAGCCAATAGTAAGGAATATCAATTGATAACTCTCATGAATTATTATTATTATAGTATTCTACCGATTAAGGTAGGTTTCTATAGAGTGTTCAAGAAGTCATCTGGAAGCCTCCCTTTCTTTCCAGCACTACCTTCTTTAATTCACTGTAAGGCCTAATCCCTTTCAATCTATCTAAAAATCCTATTCTTTTCCTTCCTCTCCCTCGTTTCCCTAACATTCTACCCTCTAACACCATTTTCAACATCCCCTCCCCGCTAAGCACTAACTCCATCCATACATTCTGTCTCCTCCGTATCTCATCTAAAAGCTGCCTCTCCTCACCAACCATATTTCGTCGTTCCTTTTCCTGTCCCTCCATTCCACCCTCTCCATTCTTCTCCATACCCACATCTCGAATGCCTCCAATCTTCTCTCGTCTTCTTTCCTCAGTGTCCACGTTTCCGCACATTAGAGAGCTACATTCCAAATCAAGCCCTTCACTAACCTTTCCTTTAAATTTTGACATAACGATCCTCTCAGAAGCTCCTTCCTGTTCCTTGAACACCTCCTTTGCTAGTGCAATTCGCATCCTGATGTCCTTGCTACTGCATCCGTTTTCCTCGAATGTGCTGCCTAAATACTTAAACTGCTCTACCTGTTCAAGTTTTTCCCCACCTACTTTTATCTTGAGACCCACATTCCTCGCTCGCGATACTTTACAAAACCGCATTACCTTAGTCTTCTTGTGATTAATCCTCATCCCATACTCCTCGCACCGCTCGTCTAACGCATCTACTAGAGCCTGTAGTCCCCTCGCTGACTGGCTAATCAACACCTGATCATCCGCGAATCTCACTGATTTGAACATCATTCCTCCCACTTTTATTCCAGCTTCTAACTCATCCCACGCTTCCCTTACCATCTCTTCAGCATACACGTTAAAGAGCAGCGGCGAAAGAGGACAGTCTTGCCTCACTCCTCGTCCCATTCTTGCCCACCCAGATTCTCCATCTGCTACCCTAACTTGCGCAGTCTGGGCCATGTACAGATTACAAATCAGTCGTCTATTCCTCCAATCTACACCTATTCTCTTGAAGATATCCATTAACTTAACCCAGTTCACCCTATCAAACGCTTTTTCAAAATCCATGAAACAGGCATATATGTCCTGGTCATATTCTAGGTTCCTCTCCACGAGGGACCTCATTGCATCATGAGTTGACCTCCCTTTTCTGAAACCAAATTGATCTTCACCCAAATACTCATTTGCCCTTACCTCCATTCGTCTGTTGAATATCCTCAGTACCACTTTCGCTGCATGCGATATTAAGCTGATAGTTCGATAATCTCTGCATTCCACAGCTTTCTTCTTTTTTGGTAGTGGAATTAAAATCGTCTTCACTAAGTCCTCCGGCCAACATCCCTCCTCGTATATCCTGCGTACTAGTTCGAAAAAACATTTTCTTACCTTCCTTCCCTGGGTTCTTCAAAAGCTCACACGGGATATTGTCCACGCCTACTGCTTTCCTAGCCTTCATATCATGGAGTGCTCTCTCTATTTCCGAATCTAATATCTCCGGCCCAAGATTATCCTCCTCCACTGCACTTTCCTCCTCTAGAGTCAATCTCTCCGGCCTGTTTCTTCCGTCATACAGATCCTCCACATATTCCTTCCATTTACTCTGTACCTCTTATCGCTCGCTTAGCATCCTCCCATCTTTAGCCTTAATTTTAGACATGGCTTGTCCTCTTTTGCCACCCAATAGCGATTTAACTTTGCCATATAATGCGCCTATCTCTCCTTCTCTCTGAAACTCTTCCATTTCCTCACACTGTCTTTTCCACCAAGCCTCCCTTGCCCTCTTAGTTTCACGTCGTTATCGGTTATTTAGTTCCCTCTACATTCTTTTGCCATGTTCTGTGTCCACGTTCTTCAACTTCCTTCTCTCCTCCATTTCTTTTACCATTTCCTCTGTAACCCAAGGCTTCTTTATCCTTCTGCTGTCAACTTAGCCAAGTGACTTCTCCGCCGCATTGGCTATTCCAGTTTTAATAGTATCCCACCTGTCCTCAACAGTCTTTGTACTTTCAATCTCCCGTATACTAATGCACACTAGTTCCTGATATTCTCTCCACATACTCCCATTCAGCGCTTCTACATTCCATTTCCTCACCCTCCTACCTTTCATGAGTCTATTGAATCTTACTTTGTATTTCATAAGTACTAGGTACAGGTCTGAATCTGCATCTGCTGCTGGGAAGCTGTGCAAGTTTTTCACACTATTCCTAACCCTCTGTCTTACCATAGTGTAGTCTATTTGATATCTCCCCACATCCCCTGGACTTTTCCATGTGTACCTACGCCTTTTATGATGATTGAACCACGTGTTTGTGATGAATAACTTGTTTCTCTTGCAAAATTCTGCTGCTTTCTCACCCCTGTCGTTCCGAATTCCTAATCCAAGTTCTCCTATTTCGTTTCCATCCCTCCCTTCCCCGACTGAAGCGTTCCAGTCCCCCGTCACTACCAGATTTTTCTTACCCGGTGTGTCTAATTATTTCCTCGAGCTGTTCATACACCTCATCTACTTCTTCCTCCCTATGATTGCTAGTGGGCATGTAAACTTGGACCACCACAAGGTTGGTGGGCCGCGCCTCAATTTCTACCACCAGAATCCTATCGCTAACCTGGTCTATACCTACCACATGCTTACCCATCTTCCCGTTTAATACTAAAGCTACCCCTTGCTGGCTTTCTTCCCCTCCACTATATATAACCCTCTACTCATCATTCCAATAGTCCCCCCCATCCCTCCACCTCACCTCCCATAATCCCAAGATATCTATCCTCCCTTTATCCATTTCCCTTTTGATATTTTCTAACTTCCCCGCCCTCATCATAGTCCTCACATTCCACGTCCCTACATTTATAGCCGACTTCTTCTTCTCCCATCTTCTTTTCTTCTCTCTTCATTGCTGCTGCTGATGATGATAAGTCTCTGCAAGGATTTCACATGTTGACGACCCCGAGGACCTTGCTGACCTCGCTGCCGTGCCCGACACCCGCCCTTTGCGGACGGGTCCGGGCGATGAGATTCCGAGGCTCACTTGGTTGTACTCCATGTGTTCAGGGAAGAGATAGTTGGTAGGGTTTCCCACTTCCATTCCAACAGTGTTTTTTACGTGACACCATCACGTGGACTACCTTTCGTCTGGCTCCTACCCTTCGACCTATCTGGCATGGGTGGCCCTACCGGGAATAATTTAGAATTAATCCCGACAGCGCAGCTATAGGGGTCATAGGAACGTGCAAGCCTTTCCACCGCGACAAGGTTATAGCCCAAGGGAAAGGCTGTCATGAATATTCCAGAGAATATTTTGCTCATTAGGGTAGATAAATTTAAAAAAAAATACTACAGAATTAATACACTAAACATACAGAAATAAAACTATTAACATTTTTAAAAGCTTGTTAATCCTGCACTTTCTTGTTGGGCTCTTACTCTACGACTCATATTCATAGAAAGCCAAGTGTGAACGTTTCACACACAGGCCTCTCCATCTCAAATCCAGCTTAACGAGCAAAATCATGTCAGAAGACCATCACCAATTTCACTTTAAGTTATGTACATGAAAGAAGTATCCTATTGATAAATGATAGCTTTATGCACACTCAGAATCTAATCAATGGAAAGTTATGGACCTTTGAACGTAGTCGTGTCAAGCCTAAGTGCAGAAATCGAAAAAAAAATCACGTAAATGCTATTGGACAATAGAACCAAAGCATAAAGAGCACTGATTCTTGTTTCATTTTAAAGAAAATTCATGAATGGAGATAATTTCAATGGGGAAAAATGAGGATTCATTCTGCTTAGCTTGCAAATTGGATAAGTAGTGTAAGTATTGTAGCAAGCTACATAATTAGGTACTGGAGGCGCAGTGACAAACTAAGTAGAACGAATCCTCATTAACTCCCACGGCATTTGCAGCTCTGAAGAGGAATGCATCCATCAACTATTCGGTCAAAATATGCCAGAATTCAACATGGCATAAAGCAAAAAAATATCAAAATACCATTTAATTTTTTCATTGGTAAAGCAACCTTAGAACTAGCTGATTAAAAGAAGGGTAATTAAAGGTGGCCTTTAAAAGACACTACTCGTCAAACAATTGCTCATTTTTATTGCAGAAACAAGTCCCATTTGGAAAAAAAGGAATAAAACTTTGTTAGGCTCACTATTATATTAATATGGGCATGACCCGGGTTGTTTAACGTAGTTACATCTTCTTCACCAGAGGATGTAACTAAGTTATGAAACCCGGGTCGTGCACATATAATTATTACCTTACAAAGTTTTATTACTTTATTTCCAATAAGGAGAGGTTTCACAGAGCAAAGCCTGAAGTTATCAGTTATACAAGTCCCATTTGTTTATTATTGGTTAAAACAACTTGAAAATCATTCCAAAAAGTGCATTCATGTATTTTATTAAAAACAAAACAAGATTCACTGCTATGTGATCTTTAGTTCCTTAGTTATCAGCATTTATGTGATTTTTCAATTTTTACTCTAAGGCTTGATACAGCTATGTTCAAAGGTTCATAACTTTCCATAAGTTAGGCTCTGAGCTTAAATAAAGTTATAATTAATCAGAAGGATATTTCTCTCTCGTTTAAAAAAACTATAAGAGAAATCAGTGAAGTCACCAGACATCCCTCTGCCTGATTGGAAAAGAAATACCCCACATGATAAATTTGACATTTTATTATGTAGTAAAACCCACTGTTAGCTCAATCCATTTTATTAAACCTTGAACATTTTCAATGCATGTTTGCCATCTCATCTCACATTGGAGGGTCCGAAAGGTGATAAACATAGTTTCCGCAACATCCTGTACATAACTTACAATTCCTCATACCTCTATAAACAGGGTAATTAAAAGGCTGAGCAGTTTCATGCACTGAGGAAATGCAATAATATTATAAAATTAAACTTAATTGGTACCTATCATACTGCTTTTCAACAATGTCACTTTTATTTACACCAGGTGTGATCTGCAATATCATGCTCATGCACATTCACAGAGCAATGGCAGTTTTCTTCTGACCTCACAATCTACTACAGGTTTCAACATCCACGCAAAACTAAATTTTTCACTTTTCTACTTGGATGGTGGTTTAAAGGCTATCTTGCGGCTCTTCAGCACTGACCACTTGTGCCTCTTCACGTAATAAGTTATTCCCACCAGCAGGGAGAAGATCATGATAGCCTGTCGGAGGAAAAAAAGCATTACAAAAGAGACTGAAGGTGTTCAACATTTGAGGACATTGATACATTAACAGCATAAGTAGATTCAAGTCTCTCCGAAGGCCAGGTTACATGATTCTTTTTAACACTTACATTCAATGTGTGAATGCATGATTGAGTTTGGTAGACCATAGCAAGTGCAAATGCATGCAAGTGCAGTACATCCAAATTAGAGCAGGTTCTATTTTCTGTTCAGGTGTTAGTGGCATAAGCTGTACAGTTAATAGGTATATTTTTTGCACACTTTCACATGCTAATGCATCTGCATATCAACTCAAATGCGTTTGTTCATTCTGTAAACAGGCTATATGGTTTATTTAGGTATCTGATCTTTAGGGGAACTGGATATTACTTTTGAATAGACGACAGAATACAAGAGGCCCCAGGAATGGCAAAAATTGTAGTTTGCGTAGAAACAGAATGCTGCAGCTTAAAATACTTATGCTTTTATTACAATTTGGACCTCCGACAATGATCAAATGAAAATTACCAAAGAAAGAATATTAAAGAAAGCATACCTTAATAGTCATTTTCTTGCGATCATCATGCTCGGGCTCTGCAGCCCACTTCAAGAAGGTGCTAACGTCCTTTGCAAGCTGACTGGCTGTTGCTGGCGTTCCGTCCTCATACTCCAATACCTGAAGAAATAATACACAACCATTACGTACAAATGCACAAAAACAATTCATGGGGAGAGTATTGCCACCATTGGATGACTCTTGAGCATTCACCTCATTATATAATGCTTGGGCCATACTGATAGCACCTCCTGGGAAGTATGGGTTGTAGTACTGCCCTTCCCTCAGCACGACTCCAGCTGGAGCATCACAATATCCAGTCAGAAGGGCAAAAATGTAGTCCTACAAAAATTACAAAAGGTAAGCAGACATATCTATTAAAATTTTGAAGAGTGGTCACCACTTATGCAAGTATGCCTTCAATTTTGAGCCATACACTGATAATTCCTTCTTCAAGAGGATAGACAAGATAAACCTTTGGAATAAAGGCAGTTTTTTAAGGAAATTGTTTCCCATAGTGATATAGCAAGATACAAAACAAGGAAATGGATTGTATCAATATCTATAAATTCATTGTATAGATATTGATACAATCCAAGTAAAGGCAAGGAATAAGCACAGGAAAAATGATTTTAGGGATATCTTTAACAGAATTACAAAATCACTAGGTTTGAGAAAATAGACAAGTACAAACCCACTGCTCTTTGAAAGTACTCGAATGATTACTGAGAAGTAAATCCAGTGTTAAGCTAGGTTCTACTACACTGCAAAATACAGATAACAATCAGCTCTAAAAAATTTTTACAATGAAATATCTATTATATTCAACAATCATCAAATAGTGGGTCCAGTTGGTGAACATATACTGTAATATAAAAGAACTTGTATAAAGTTAACTTACCTCTCCTCCATGCCTAGCTAATGTAATGAAGCTCAAGTCAGGAGGATAAGCACCATTGTTTGCGGCTCTAGCAGCTTCTTCATTTGGATATGGCTTAGGGAAGTAATCTGACAACTTTCCTGGCCTCATAAACATATTTCCACTCTCATCAGGACCATCTTGGATCTGTTTTCAAGATATAAATGAGTAGTAAAACATGAGATTTCCAGTTTATAAGTGATTACATCAAACTGAAGCACATGGAAGACCTAATCTCAGTTTAAAACCAAAGGAGCTGCTGAAACCCATAAAATGCCTCACTGCCACTGAGAATAAAAACAGAACATCTTTACTAAATTAATAAAAGAAATCGCCAAAAAAATATGAACCTCATTTTGCCAGGTTGCTTTCATAGAGAGAAGCGACAGTCATAAAAAACTGGGAATGCAATAAGAAAACGAAAGGCATTGATTGCGATTCGTTACCCAACATTAGTATATTCATGATACACAAAAAATTTGGTTTTAAAAATCCCAGTTTAGACAAATGGCAATGGTCAATTTCAACCTCATTTGAAAAAGGCCAAATTGGCACCCATGCGATGCCACAACGTCTGAGGGACCTGGATTCTATACGAGCAGATAGGAGTTTTGCATCGTCTGATATTACCAATGCATGCAAGCGGCACAGAGCTCTGGGAAACATTTCTTAATAGTCACCTATTAAAATTGCAGATGGTCAGAAAGTTTCCTTCGTTTCATAGGGTATTAATAATCCTAATTTAAGCCAAGCGCAACCTGCTAGCAACCTACATCGTAGCGGAGCTCATAGTCTCGTACCAACCAAGGTGGCCTCATACGGTGGCGACCGGAACCAGAATGATGTCACACACGCATTCATACTTACAAGGGGAGACCACATACCTTGCTCACATCGCATTTTCACATGCTTGAAAGTTTTCACTTTTCACTTAATCGCAAAAAATAGATATCATCATTTAAAACTCTTAAAGCTTAAAATACATAATCCAGGAGTAATACTATTTTGATTTAGGCAATTAAAAAAAATAGGAAACCACCCTATTGAGATACCAGTAGAGCACTTTCATGAGGCAAGAGATATTTAATGCAGATAGACAACGTTGGAATTTACATGTGACTATAACCAAGAGATCAAATTATATTATGTACTTTCTGACATGACTGTTTCCAGAATAATTTTCACTACAGTCATAAGAACAATGAATCATAAACCCAAGGGAATAAAATGAACAATGTCCTAAATATTGTGGATAGATATGTGAATCAATGGGACATCTAAGTTATTTCAACTTCTTTAACCCTTTCGCTGCTACAAGCGGGAATACCCACAAAAAACATTATGGTTATTGCCTGCGACATGCGGGGATATTCCACGACTTTCAAAAAACTTTTCCTTTCAACACGACATGCGGGTAAATATCTAAGTTTTCGAAAAACCCTCCCTTCGGTCGTAGGTGCTGTCATCTGCTCGAAATTCTAGCGGAACTACGTCCATTCGTGCGGCGACATTCAGCGACGTCAAATGAATGATTCAATTCATTTTTTTCTGGATAATAGGCAAAATAATGGAACCGATGAAAAATCTATTGAAGCAGCAAAAGGGTTAAACAGATACCCATTTAAACTGCTACCAGTATTAGAGGAGTTAACAACGCTGGCCACAGGCAGATATATTTATCCTAGGATGTAGGTGTTCCAGTACACAATAACATGAAAAGCTATTAGAACTCGAAACTTCAAAATAAAATACGATTTTTAAGCATAAGTACCCCCAGAAATGCCTATTAGCAATTTTCATTGGCACAGCAAAATACTATTTGAATTGTTAGCTAGCTGAACTCAGTAAGTGTAAGTTTGGTGCACAAAGAGCATATGACATAACTAGAGGGCTTACTCCACAAATTTCCACGTTTTTACAGCAAATTTACTACACACCTTCCTCTAAACAGGGAGTGGTATTTTACACATTAGAGAACCCTCCTCCAGCACTCGTCTAATGTTTACCCTTTGATGTAATTATTACCTATTCAAGTATTAGATATTAGTGCTTTCCCAGTGAGCAATTGATGTTTATCAAAATTAGAAGCCAAAGAGAATTCAGGAAAAGGCATATATTGAGAATGACTATGACGATAACGTTCATGAGCTGACATCGTATGTGAAATGATATGAAATCCATAAATGGGCATCAATAACACACACACCAAGCTACAACACTGACGATTTCATGCTTGGTGAGAACAAACAATGCTGGTAAACTTTTCCACCATTAGCAGCAGGTCAGTAAGACCTAACAAATACTAAATGAACATATAGATATTCTGGGGCCTATGGATATCCCATGCCATAATTGGTCAATTAAATTCATAGATCCACGAATTTAATTGTACAACCACATTTCAAATATCACAATTTAAATTTTAATTCCATTTCACTTCAAACAGTTACTCTTTTCCTCGTGACAATAATACAACTACAGACCAAAAATTACAAGAATAAGGATATCACTAATGATGAATAGGAAATTTCGTCATTAATAAATTACTTAATTTTATTTATCATGTAAATAATATTTTTCAGGGGCAGTTACAGATAAGGGCTCTGAGTACATGAGAATTAAGCAGCTAATTTCTTACCTGGACCTCTTCTGCTTCGGCTTTCGCCTCCGCTTCAGTATGAGAGACTCCGATTAAATTACGATAAGCCAAATACTGAATACTGTGGCAGGCAGCACAAACTTGTTTGTAAACTTCATACCCCCTTCGAATGCTAGTGTTTGACAACAGAGGAAAATAATCAAATAAGAGAAGTGACTTTGTTTTGTTATGTAATAGCCATAGGGCCATAATTATTCTATCATTAACAGTTCTAAAATTAGAAAATAAGTAAAAAGTATCATTTTTATTGGCAAAAGAGTATAGACCAACTAAAAATTACAAAAGAACTTGCGATGATGAAACGGACACATTTCATGCGTTAAAGTGCAGTCGCGAAGGTGACAATGATCTATTAAATATTAGGTGATAGTTACCTGGCATGATCTAATGATGCAAACCAACCCGTATGACTCCATGGATTTTTAGGAGGGTGAAGCTCCAAATCTGAAGCTTTAACCGATTGGTCTAAGGCTATAGCTAGTCCTGCACCACCTCCTGTTAACACTCCGATCGTGACGAGGAACTAAATTGCAAAATATGGCGTTTAGGAGATCACCAATGAAACGGAAACTTTTAAAGATATATTTCATCAATACTCACTGTTTTACGACTTCTGGACCACGTTCTAGTGGAAGAGAATTTAGCCTGCAAGGAATTGTGTTGTACTTAAGAGAATGCGTGACCCAACTGACCTACATGCTACATACAATACCAATGTACATGGCTTATTAAAGAATACATAACTATTATATGAGCATATCTCAGATGTAGATAAAATTTCAACCCAGAACGAAAATTGCAGGCCTATTTAAAAATAAATTACGAGGTTGCAACGACAACCTTTAGCCAAAATGTATCCGAATATCGATGATTATAAATATTTCGGTGTAATATGAAATCAGCATAAAGATATATGCATAAGGACTCGACATGAGAATTATACTCAGGACCTACCCTTTGCAATAATGTTCCATTATTTACTTTGAGAAGTCCGGTTCCGCAAATCCTTGCCACAGCAGCAGCCATGTTGGGCAGAGAAGTCTGCAAAACCCTGAAATACCAACTTCAAACTTAAAATGTACTTTTAGACACGTTTATCTATATTCTATTGGATTCAAAAATTTAAAGTGAGAAATAAAATTTTAAAAATTGTTGAGAGCGGGATAATGGCTCAGTATTTTATGACAATGGTATTGAAAGTGACTAAACTAGTAGTGTGACGTCACGGAATAGCAGGGGAAAACGCCATTAGCCGAGTTTCCGAATTAGTTCGATGGAGAAGGAAATCCAGTAACATCCTAGTCATCTTGTGCTTCGTATAAACGATTCATCATGAGTGCGGGAATGCCAGAGTTAGGTAGTAAAATAAGTTTAATCTCTAAAGCAGATATTCGGTATGAAGGCCGATTATTTACTGTGGACCCGGAGGAATGCACAATTGCGTTGGCCAATGGTGAGTATTTTTTCTATAATTGAGCATTAAGTATTTCCAGACTGTGGACGAATATTTGAGCCGTAATTGCAGTGCACGCTTCATTTTCATTTTACTTCTTATTATCTTATTTACCATTGCATTAATACGCGGTAATTGTTTATTTGCCCAATTTGACGTTTGTTGTTTGCAATGCCAAATTTTGTTGTGGCTTGTTCTTATGTCACGTAATTGCTATCTTTCAGTAAGGTCATTTGGTACCGAGACGCGGGAGACGACTTTTCCAGTTGCACCTCAAAATCAAGTCTACGACTACATTCTGTTTCGGGCATCGGACATCAAGGATATCAGAGTTGTGAATAATGTGGGTTCTCTTCCGAATGATCCTGCCATCGTACAGGTAAAGTTCAATTGCAGGTATAAAGTATGTTCCTGTAGGAGTTTGTGATCCTAGGAGGGCGCATTTGGATATGTATTCCTGACCTCATTAATTCAGTCTTCAAGCTCTAATTTCTATCAGATTTGTTTCTCTAAGTTTAATGACGTCAGAGCTGTCAAAATTTTCTGATTTACACGTGTCAATTTGTTAATCCTTTGTATTTCGATGATATATTCTGCCGTTTAATCTTGAATTGATCATAAATTGCAGTTTAACATGCTTATTTGCTTGGAGAAAAATCACTATGTTAATCACAGCCGTAAAAGGGTTTAAGGATACTTTAGCTTCTTAGTGTTTGCCATCGAAAATCTCTGGTTACATTCAGCTGTCGGTGCCACCTTCTATGGCACAGTCTGCCTACCAGAACCCAGGCTTCCCCCATGCAGTCCTGGGCCATCTCGGACCAGGAGGGTTGGGACAGTATCCAGGACCGGCCGCGGCTTACGCCTCGATTAACAACTTGGGAGGCATTCCCCCCGGCACCAATCTTGCGCCAGGGTTAGGGGTGCCTCGCAATAATGCCCTGGCATCAGCCCCGAAGCAGCAATCCCAAGGGCAGCTAAGTGAGTTGAGCCCCACGTTGCAGATGCCGCAGAAGCCGTCACAGGTGCCAGTGCCTCCTAAGGACCAAGGTTCGGGAGATTTTTCTGCTGTCGGGACTTGGCGGAATGTTAATATTAGTGCACATATTGCTTGCTGGGCTTGACTCATTGCTCATTCTTCAAGGGTCACCGTTTATTCCATTTTATTAATTGGGCGATCATAGGTTGTTGTGTAGAGGTCATGCATGGAACCGACAATTTACCAATATGCATGTACGGATCCTTTATATGTATGCATATCTTAGTTAGCTGTTTATTTGATCTGTATTTAGTTTCATTGAAAGGATTTGGAGTTGCTAGCTCTTAATTAGTTTGAGAAAGAAGTTCAATGTTTTAAATTAGAGTATTCAATTTAATAAGATATGTATTAAATTTGGAATTGAGGTTTGAGTCATAATCTATTGTGAAGTTGATTTTTTTCCTGATGGAAAACAAGTCATGGTGGTGGGGTGGTGTTATTGTTGATACAGGTTTACTTGTATGGTTATATTAGTTAGTGATTAATCACTTTAGTCTGACATTGTATAACTTTGTTTAAGTGAAATGTTGGAATGTAGGGAAAACCGTTATGGGCTGGTGGACATCATTTACGTTGCTTTTTATGATCTGGTTGAGTTTTGAATGCAAGTGCTAGTACATTCCTGTGCTGTTCATTAAGTTTAGGAGCAAAGAAAAATTAATGTATCGTGGCTTTGTTGGGATCATTCTTATGCATTGGTCTTTACCAAGTAAAACAAGTAAAGAATATACTTATGAATCTTACTTCAATCTTCATTGACAAGTTGTTTTAGGTTGCTTAGGTGGATATTGTTCTTCATTTCCCTGAAAGTTGTGTGCTGGAATATATTTTTCATTGTTAATTGATTAACATTTAGATGCTGCATGTGACATGCATTTCAGTGAACCTGTTATCCCTAAAACAACACCAGATGTCACTGGAAATTATTACAAACTAGTTTTGTTCAGTGTTAGTCTTGAAAATATAATTTGAACATGAGTGGCTGTTGGTACAGCCGATCTGGAGCACCATCCAGTAACTACTCTCCTCGTTCCCAAAATTTCTGAATTGAACTATGTTTCTGTCTCAGATCGTTTGTCACTCGGAAGTGCTTTTATGCTATCCACCAAGCTTTTAAAGGCATTAACCTATATCTGCAGCACCGTTTAAGTGGTAAAAATATTCTTTACCTTGACTGCTGGCACATCACTTTCAGATTTCGAGAAACAGAAAGGGATTTTCAGAGACCCTGAGTCATTTTGGCTGCTCTCGAACGAGTTTCTGTGACTTGAGGTTCGGACAGACATTAGTGGATTGGTCATTCTGTTATGATGTCTTTTTGTGAACCAACCGCAAACTATCTGAGAGATTCTTAGTGAATAGGGCTCTTGGTATAGACTGCTGTTTTCTATTTAATTGCATTTGAGCAAATATTTTTCATCATTGATGATGTGCATGCTTTTTTTCATGGGATTACCATGTCTTTGATTTCCATAAAACTTCCTTGATTTATGATATCTCTTGGGCTGGCCTGCCTACTTTCGTATTTGTGGCTGTTAGGTGGGGGTATGAAGAGGTATGTAGGTTAAAAAAATGGATCAATTTTACTCCCTTTGAAAGTCTAGTGTAGGCATATGTCGCCATCATATACTCTATACCTTGCATTGCCCTTATTATTTGTTGTAAGCAAAAGATAGCTTTGGAATGGTTGAATAAATTTTTTCTCATGTAATTTCTGGTCCATTAGCTCTTGGTATAATTTGTTCACAGACGTGAAAATGAAATTTATGAAGAAAGAATCAATTTTTGAACTAATTGTGATTGGCTAGACTCAAAATAAGAATGGAGTAGGCTTACCAGAGGATAATGATTAAATTATTGAATGAGCTAACCCTCAAGTAGTGCTAACCTGCTACTCCATTGGTCAAGTAAGGTCTGAAGAACCGATTTCAAGCTATCACGTGGGTCGTTTTTTTTTGTTAGTGCAATTTCTGGTGTAGAAAAATTTCCTTTAGAATATTCTTTGGAATCAAAGTTGCAGAGCTAGTATTTGGTGAACAAATGACATGAGTAGTTTGAGAGGTTAATTCTTTCGGATCTTTTTATTTTTCAAAGGCAGTTCTCATGCGATTTTATTGGAATTCATATTTCTTTCATTTTATCCCTTTTCCTACCTGAACCTTGTTGTACTCAGACTATCTTAAATGCAAGCATCATTTTGATGTTTTCATTTTATGGAGTGAATTCATGGTTCTGATGATATGGGTATGTTATCATGAAAGAAAAGTGTGTTCCAATTCTAAATTTTAAGTCGTGAACGTAGTAATAACGAGTCTACTGCATGCACAGTCACAGCAAATGTTATTTCAAGTTTTTTTTTCTGGTAAACTAATTAGGTAAATTCTTCATGATTTTTCCTGCCTGGGTGGTTCTCTGGCAGGACAGATGTTACTTATTTTCCTAAAATATGTTCCCTTAGTAAGTCAAACCCTATTCTTAGTCATTACAATATGTCTGTGGTGCTATGGTGAAGGCTTGTGACTACTGTAGGCTGTTGTACAACTTGCATTGATGTGGTGTTTTAGTTACTTTCTTTTGTCGGACTCTATTTTATTGCACATAACTTTTCTTTGGAAGCTAATCCAGTAAAGTGCAACGTGTCTGTTAGAATTAACTTTTCTTAAAAGTAATAGGGCATGAGTTTGTGATAGATATTTCCCTATAATTGATTAGCAATGATTCCCTCTCACGGAAGGCTGTTTGGTTGTTGGGTCAAATTTTGAAATGCCTGCAACCATGGGATTAATCTCCTGTGAAAGACCCAAATAATCTTGTGGCTATGTCCCATGAACACCATATTATACTAACCCATGTATCTTGTGTCAAATAAGATTTGTCAACTCTGGATCTTACTCGATTACTTTTGTATCCTGAATATTTATTGGGCTGTTTGGACCGGCTAAGTGACTCCTTGAAGAATGTTCTTTTTGCTTCCTACTCTGTGGTATGCTTCAGTCTGGCTTTATCCAAAGAGATACGAATGAGACCTTAAGAGCTTTTTCTCATTAGGTGCACGTCTTTCGTTACGTACTGCTTGCATAGTACTTGCATGGTGGCATCCCTGTTGTGGCTTCTGTGGTGGTATGTTGGTTCCTGACTTCTAGTGAGTAGGTTAACTTGACTTTATGAGTCCAGTATTAGCCTCTGTTTTAGACCTGATTGGAGGATCCAGATCGTCAACGGCCACACCTGTCCCTGGTGTGACTCGAAAGTCTCCCACCACAGACCAAGGTGTGCAAGTGAGTGCACCGCGCAGCAAGGACAATGATGGCCAACAACAGCAGCAGAAGAAGGGGGGTCATCAATGGCAGCAGCAGCATCACCAGCAGAATCAGCAGCAGTCCGGGTGGGAGGGGTAAGGGAACTCTTTTTGTCTTTGAAGTAGCTGGTGCTAATCAAACAATTTCCCAAGGTTATGAAAACTATCTATCTATCATCCTATCCCTCTGGTTGGCAAGAATTCAGTAAAACCCTAAGACTTGAATGGTGAGGGAAGGGTATCCCTTATTCTTCCTCGGCATAACCCATAACTTCCCTTTCTGATCTATTACCATGTGCGCTGCTCTTGTTTTTTCGGAGATAATTACAGCATACATTTCAAGGTTTGGGTTCCTTTTTTTTTATTTATCCCCTGTCAAAGTAAAATATTTATTAGAATTTTGTTGTACCTTGTTGAGTGTCCTGAGGGTTTAGTTGTTACTTTATGAGTCCAGTATTAGCCTCTGTTTTACTCCTGATTAGACCTCATAGTTGGGTTGTGGGCTTCCTATGCCTCTGTGGATTGTTTAAAATAGTTTTTTTTATGTGTGGAAAAAGGTAAACTTGATTATTGAAGTTTCGTGAACCCTAATACCTTTTGGGTGTTAAAGAAATTGAAAAACTGTTGATGCTTGCCAAACATTTTGCTCATTGTTACTTGTTGGTTTGTTGTGTGGGGTAGATGTTTTGGTCAATGTTTATTTAATGGTTATAATTATGGTTTTTTCAGACTTGAATATTTAAAAACCTTCTTAGAAGGATTTTAGGTTATTCTTATTGCCAAGGGCAGGGAGAATCCAAAGTGAAGGTAATATTTTTTTTGGTACTTGTCTTTGACATTCAATGATAGCCCCCGAAAGTGCTTCTTGAGTTAAAAATACATTATACCCTTGCTTGATTGTAACGAATCTGGCTGCCATGGTACAATGTATTTCATGACCCTGATGTTTCACTCTTCATTTTTGTGAGCTTTGGAGTTTCCAGAATATTTTAGATTTTTTTATAATGAATCATGGCCTTATAACGTAAAGGTTCCGTTTAATGTATCCTTTTTTTTGATTGGCCATCTTGTCTAATTGAGGAATTTGATTGATGGCAAAATATGCTCAGTTTCCTGGAATTTAATTAGTTTTGCAAAAATTCGTGTTTGTATTTTCCACTCTTAATTTTTACCTGACTCGGATAAAATCACTATAAAATTGAATATTTTTTATTGTGATATACAGTGTGTCCTCGTTTAACGTCGTCCCGTTTAACGTTGTTTCACGATAACGTTGTCCAAAAATTGAAACCCTTGATCATTTAACGTCGTTATTGCTTCGCGATAACGTTGTTCAAATTATGCGCGGCGAAAAAAAAATGAATGGCGAATAGGACGCAAGCGCATCTGATGTATAGTAAATATTACTATATTAATGCGATTGGTAATTTTCGCTCGACAGAAAAGGTTGGTGTGGGTAGCGTATGTTAAATATGGGTCTGAGAAAATAATTATCGCCTCATTTACCCATTATCCATTTATTTTTCTGATGCCAACCGAAAAAAATGTCCACGAAGAAGAGTGGCTATCCTGGCGGTTCTTCAGACGTGAAGAAAAAACGGCGATATTAGAACAAAAACTTGGTATTATTAAAGGAATTGAAGAAGGTGCAACTGCTGGAGAGATAGGTCGAGTTTTAGGTTTGCAGGTCGAGTTTTTACAATTAAAATTTCTTCTGTTACTGAAAATATCGATGTTTCGCCATTAAAATACTTTCTTTTTAGTTTTTATATTTCATTTAATAATGCCTTCTTCCCAACCTTTTCGTTATGAAAATTCGTTTCGTTTCGAATGAATCGTTATCATGCTGAAGTGAATAATCGGTAATGAATGTTTCTCGCGATTTCCGCCGGGTTTAAGAATTCATATCATCACGAAAATTGACTCGCCCTTCATCCTCGTGCTTCCGAGTGTCAGATTCAGTTTTTTTCGTTTTGGCCTGATTCAGGTGTCTCCCGATTGGTCACAAAGTCTGCTTAAAGTTACGGCGTTACGGCTCCGATAATTGGCCTCCTTGGATCCTCGCCCGGGAAATTCTGGATTCTTCACGAAGAAATGGATTGTTAGGAACATGGCTAGGAACCAATTTAAATTTTTTACATTGTTTCTTATGGGAAACACTGCATCGTTTAACGTTGTTTCGCTTAACGTCGAGTTTTTCAGGAACGAATCAACAACGTTAAACGAGGACTCACTGTATAATCATTTACCATTCAATTGTTGAAAACACTATAATCTCTTGTGAAGCCCAAGCAATCAGTCTATTTTTGTGTGAAATGGTACAATGTAGAGATCGTATTCTGTATGAAAAGCTATTCAAACTATGGCGAAACTGCAGCAAGGGAAGCACTCGAAGGAAACTGATGGGATATCCTAAATGGGTCGACTTAGTATTTAACGCTTCAATGAGCCTAAATCCTTACGTAATTGAGCCTAAAATTTTGTTCTCATCCAGGTAATGTGGTGAAAATCCTCCTGCAAGTAAAGTCGTCTGCAGTAAATCTGTGAAATGGATGTTGTTGTTATAGTCTTTTGGAGATCAGTTGTATTAGTTAATAATTTAACATTTTTGAGCAGTATGTGGTCATATTTTGACATCTTTGCCTAATGGCTTATAGCCATTGTGCTGGGCAAGTCGCAATGCTGACTTAGGGGAGGTGTTCACAGCAGCTGTGGTTATGCTAGGAACAGGGTGGTTCACGGAGGAACAGGGTTTGCCCCCTGATATGCCATTTGTCGTAGCATCCTTGCCTACAGTGGGTGAAACTTATTTAGTTCTTTTTCATCCTTGCGCATTTCAATGCTTTTTTCCTTATTTTGGAAATGATTCTGGTGGCATTGAATTTTTCCAAGGGAGTTGAATGAAGAATAAAATGTTGGAAAACGAGATTGAGGAGGATTGTTGAAGAAAAAATTGAATTTTGGTAAAACCAGGCTAGCACAAAGGTTCATGTTATTTTTTGTTATTATGTGTTCTAATTAATTCATATGGCCAGTATTTCTTCATTAGAACTTAGGAAATTTTTTTTACTTCATTAGTGTCAGCAATTTTATTCAGTTTACTTCTTTGTTGAGATGGAGGAATCCATCCTCTAAAATCAGAGTATAGAGTATGTCAGTTGATTTACGTTTTAGAAATAAATAATTTTTCTTTCCTCAGATAGTCCTGCCGATAACTGAATTAGTTTTTGAAATAGTGGCTCTTACAATTTGTTGTAGGAGGCAAGGGAACTGGAACCAGCAGCAGTTTCCCCAGCAGCAGCGGATGCAGCAGAGGCAATCGGGGGGCCAGGGTGGAGGGTACAAGTCGGGAGGCCAGTCCCAGGGAGGTGGGGGCACTGGAGGTGGGGGTGGCATGGGGCCTGCGATGCGGAGGGGCCGAGGAAGGGGAGGAGGTTCTGGGCAAGGCTTTGCCAACAGGAATCAGCAGCAACAGTCCAACAAGAACAAGAATGTGCTCAAGTTTGAAGGGGACTATGACTTTGAGCAGGCCAACGAAGAGTTTGCTGAGCTGAGGAGTCAGCTGGGCAAGATGAAGATAAACACGGCTGGAGCCCCTGCTGCCCCATCCAGCGTTGAAATATCCTCTACTCCATCGGCACCCACACCGGTTACTGCAGGTTAGTGCCACTGTTTGTTTTGTTTGGCAATGGGCAGAGATGGTTAGTTATGGTGTAAAAATAACTTGGTCACTGGCAGCTATCAAATTAAAGGTGTTTTGCTTGAAGTCATTATATGTTCATGACAGCTCCTATTTGTATTTTTAATATGTTCCATTGTGTAGGCTTTCATGGTGTGTCGAAGGTTGGGGGAGAGGTAGTTGTTTACGAGATATTCACCGTGTGTGTCCATCTTTGTAGAAAAGTTTTTAAAAAATTTAGCTAGGAGACCTTTAAGCTGTTCATAGCTATTTTTTTTGGCTTCTTCTATGAATTTGCCTTGAAATTACAGTAAAACTTCGATTTTACGCACTTCGATTTTACATCAAGTCTCGTTTTTATGCAGCGACACTCAAGTCCGGCCGGAAAGCATAGGGAATTGCAATGGTGAAACTTCGATTTTACATCTTTTCTTGATTTTACGCTGTTTTTCGATTTTGCACGGCATAACCCCAGAGCCCGCTAAACTTGGTTTTACGCGGTTGTCTTTAGACTTGTTTTGAAAATCCCGACTGGAGCAATATGAAGTTAGGTTATTTATTCATGTCAATAAGTTACAAAAATGAAAACAGGAAAGGTTGAAATGATGTCGTGCTGTTGAGTGTGAAACTAAAAACATCGCGAATCTAGGTATTGCTTCTCCCTGTGCCCTCTCAGTAATATTTCAGGCTTGTTTACAAACGCGAATATTGCTCTTAGTTCAAATTTGCCGTAGAAGGATAACGAAACCTTAAACACACGGCAATTGTCGTGTATGCATAACTACTTTTGACTAAGACAGATGATTGCCGGAGATATTAACATTATCACCTTTCGTTTATTATTCAACTTATTGATCGACGCTGTTTATAACATATTTATTGTAATTACAATAGATGGTCGTTAATGTTGTTGATGTTTAATTTAAACCCACTGGCAATGAGATACAAGTTGAGTGAGTTCTGATAAGCGTGCCGCGCAAGCAACTTTCCCCCGCCCCCATTCGTCCCACAGCAGGATTTGGCACTGGAGGATTTTTAACGACTCATTTCGCCGTTATATTTCGCTGGGGCGACAGAAAACATAGGTTTTGCAAAATTCTAGAAAACCTTCCGTTAGGGATAGATATTCCGTAGCTCATAATTCCGGATTAACGACCTTCTACTGTAATTACAATAGATATGTTATAAACAGCGTCGATCAATAAGTCGAATAATAAACTAAAGGTGATAATGTTAATATCTCCGGCGATCATCTGTCTTAATCAAAAGTGGTTATTCACACACGGCGATTGCCACGTGTTTTAGGTTTCGATATTCTTCTACAGCGCATTTGAACTAAGAGCGATATTCGTAAAGGAGCCTGAAATATTACCGAGAGGGCGCACGGGGAAGCAATAATTAGATTCGCGATGTTTTTATTTGCACGCTCAACAGTGCGACGTCATTTCAACCATTCCTGTATTCATTTTTGTAACTTATTGACATGAATAAATAACCTAAAAACCGTAAAAACGAGGCGAAGTAAAATCAAAGTGCGTAAAATCGAAGTTTTACTGTATATGCAATGCGATCGAAAAAGGATTTCAGGCTATTATACCGTAAAACCTCTCATACGGGTTTTTCTGCTTCAGGTTCTGGCTTAAATCAGAACAATACAGAAGTGTCTGACTAAGCCTTCTAAAAATAATGAGCAAGTGTTATCCTGAAAACTATACTCCTCCTCAAGACCAACTCTTGATTTTACACACTTTGGTTTTATACACAGTGCCCATATTTCTGTCCCTTCAACTGCGTAAAATCAAAGTTTTACTCTATTTGGCATATGCTTATTAGTAACTAATCGGTGAAGAGTCCTTACTTAATGGTAATTCTACCCCACTTATTAAGCCGGCAATGTGGCACTTCAATTGCCATGTGGTGTGCTAAGGGTGGGTATAGTAATGCTGAACTGTGTATGGCAACTTGAGGTTTTCTCTTTTTGTCCAAAGGAAGTTCAGAAACAGTACTTTTCCTTCTAGAATTGGTTAAGTTCTCTGTCTTTTATCTTAGAATGTGTGCTATCTCTCTAGCCCCCCACAGGAAGGTTTGCTAATATATTTTAAAGTTGAAAAAATAAGTTGTTTCTATTTGAAATAACTTGATATTCTCATTTATTGTAATTGCATCACATTGTAGTTAGTAGCTGGTAATAATATTTGAGGCCTAAAATGCAAGAAAAGCCTATGCTAGACAATTCATGTCATATTTTAATATTTGCTTTGATGTAGTCGAGTAACTGTTTACATGATGATGTTGTGCCTAAAATAATTATGAATCATCTGGTTTGATGCACAATGTATTGTAAAGAACTTTTTTTGTGTGTACAATGGAAAATCTATGACTTGGAATCCTTGGGACCAGACGTATTATGGATTAACCGTATTTCCTGCGATTAGATTAGTTACATGTAGGAAATGCCAGAACACAGAATTTTTTTCTTTTTTTTAAATATGTTGGTGTGCCTGGAAATGATGCATTGAGTATGGGGTCACATGAAGAGAGAAACTCATTCATATTCAAATGATTAAAGATGGTATTATTATGATTCATAAGATTTGAAAAAGATATTTGTCAGTAAATATTGAATGTATACGAGTTGTTAAGGTAATCTTGACCAATTGTAAATGGAAGGCAAGTGGCACAGCATTTTTGCAATCAGGCTAGAACATCATTAATTTTTCTCCGTAGTTTTAAACGGACATCTGCTGGAAATTAGATGTAGTTTCACGACTAACAACATAAATTCATCAATAATTATCAAATCCTTGGATTGGAGGTTATCCCACTTTAAATACATAACCATAAATAATGCTATGAATTTTAACTCTTTACATTTGGATGTCAGGCAAGAGACACCTGCCCCACGACCAACTTGAGAACGTAATGCAGGATGGCCTTTCACTCCTTCATGAAATTGCTCATATCAATCCCAGGTTTCCAACACGTTTACTTGTGAAAAGCAATTGACATATGCAATGCAAAAACTACTGCAAGGCTCCCATGCTGGGAGCAACTGGCCATTTCACTAGTGGATTTTCAAACTAAAAAAGATGAACTTCTGGTCGGGAAAGAGTCCGTTCATGTGGAAGAACTGCATCTGCAGAAACGTGTTTTCCACAAAGTGTGGATTCTCACTGCAGCAAAATGATTGCATTTGGATAAGAGATGTCTGTTAAATTCCGCATCTTGACTGTTGGAGGTCATTGAATGAATGAGTAGGCAATCTTGTTTCATGGAGGTAAATAAATACAGTGAAACTTGGTTATTAAGTTCCTCCTTAGTAAGTTTTCCTCCTTAGTACGTTTTCCTCCTTAGAATGGCGATTTCTCTCGGCCCCGGTACCATCCTAACAAAATACAGGTAAAAGTATTTGTTTAGTACGTTTGAAAAAATTGCGCTTTCCTGGTTAGTACGCTCAATTGCTTGCCGTGACGCAACCCGCAATTCGTTCTCTAGTATCTTTTTAAGGGTCGCAAACCTCGGAATTCATGATTTAATTTATTAGCCATTGACATTCTTGCGTTCATTCCACATCTCTTTCTTCGACCGTGGTTTATCCGAACGCATTTCTCAATTCTTGTGACGTGATTAATAATAAAATGCGGCCATTTATCAGGAATGTCTGACAAACTAAAACGCAGCCAATGAGAAGCCCCGATTTTCCCCACCCCAAGCTCCTCACCTTCTATTGCCTCTGGAGTGCCCACTGCACACAAATTTCGCGAGTGGGCAATTGTTGCTATTGCACGAGTTATCATGATGAAGAAATGAGTCTTATCCAATTCCCACTTTATCTAAAGCAGTACTGCACGTACTCCATAAACTCGATGTCAAGGCTATGGAGTATGTGCGTATTTACTTGACTACTGCTGCGGGAGCAGACGATGCTCTGGATCTCCACGCGAAGCTTAGCTTAAAAATACTTGATCTCGGCACGAAAGCAGACGACATTAGACAAATTTTTAAAAGTAAATTTCAACTGTATAATATAAAATCTTCTTGTAATTACATCATAATCTAATAATATTGCGTGTTATATGGTTTCATTCCAGAAGCGAATGTGTACGGCTATTGCCGTAATTTAATATAATTGTCCTATTTTTATGATATTTAAAAACAACCAGTTGTCATACTCAGGGTTGTTGTTATATTCTCCGAATACACTCTGAGAAAGAAGATATGACTTAGCTTTACTTGTCTTTCTATAAGTATATATAGGATAAATCACGGTGGATAGACGCCATTTTCATGTAATTGTCTTGGAAATCTATGAAACATTGTGATTTTTATTCATATGGTATTGTTTTTCAATATAGCGCTCATTTTCTTTATTTTAAATGGTGAAAAAGAGTTCGGGAAGGCGATCCTATGAGAACTACCGATAGTAATTATTATGACGACTTTTCCACGGATTGCATTTACCCCGACTGCTATTATTTATTTTCCTCGTTAGCACGTTTTCCTGGTTAGTACGTTCACTTTTTGTGGTCCCTTCAGAAACGTACTAAACAAGTTCTACTGTAATTATCATTCATGTGCCACACAATTTTCATAAAAAAGCTGATCTCCTCAGATAGATTTTAAGTAATTTTGGGCATGTGGCGTGCACAATGTACCAACGCAGCCCAAACCATTTCAATCACCTGTTGGTTCTGTTTTCACAGCACATTTACATCAGAATTTTCATGTTTTCAAATGGTGCTGAAATAGTGTACACATCTCCCACATTTAGTTATTACCGTTTTCAAAACAATTTATTTCAACTTTTGGTATGGTCTTTTAAATGTATCTTTCCTGTTAGTTTCATTAAGTTTTATACTGCTTTTAAAATATTTTTGTCAGAGTGGAAAATGTTTGTAGCCATGTAGAAACTGCTTTTAATGCTGGAAAGAAACTTTTTTCTTGTGCTTATCAATTGCTAATTAACAGACAAATGACTGAAGAGTAAAACTTAAAAATCATCTTCATAGCTTGGCAGAAAAATGTCTTCGTAAGAGCATGAAGTGCGTGTGTGGTAAATGTCTACCTACTGATAGTGAATTTCAACTAATTGAGCCTTTTTTCCTACCCTGCAGTTGTCTCCCCCAAGGTCAATGGTGAAGATAAGAAGGACGACTCTGGCAATGAAACGGGAATTGGAGAAGGGGAGCAAGAGGAAGAGAGTGAGGTCATATTCTACGACAGGACCAAGTCATTCTTTGACAACATCAGTTGTGAGGCTGTGGAAAGAAGTAAAGGGTAAGCATACTAGATCATTTGGGTGGATATTGAACTTGCCAATTTTGGGAGCACTCTGTTACATGCTTCCATTTTTCATTTTTTTTTTTTCCATGATTTGATGAAGACTGTATTGCCAACTATTCTTGTTTGGCTTACGATTTCACAGAAGCGTGCTAATTACTGTCAATTAAGTGTTGTCTTCTATCAGAAAGGCCAGAATCAGTGAGGTGATTTGACTTCAAATGGTTACCAGATTATATTAATTTCTACATCCATGCTTGCTAGTGGTCATAACTTGCAATAATTTAATTGAATTTGTCTTACTGTAATATACATAGTTCAATTTTTAAGGAATTAATTAAGTATATTTTCTTACACATCTGTCGTACAATAAAAATGAATAAACGTTTTGGAAATCTTGCGTAATGGCCTTAGTAGTGGGTATGAATGTGGGTGGGTATAAGAATGAATATGCAAATTAAACTTGTTTGTAATGAAATTGTTTTCAATTTTGAATGAGGTTCAGTCATACCTCAGCAAAGAAAGGCACACATTCCCTGCAAAATATGATATTAAAAAATAACCATTTCACAGTTTGTATATCTTAGAATACATTGATAGGATGCTGTAGAAAGAAATATTTGAATTATATTTTGCTTTAACATTAGTAATCATGGTGAAGATATAATTTCAGGAAATTCTGTGCCTTAATACACATTAGGATTGACTAGGGATCTGTGCTAGTCATTGGCAGTTTCCCCCTCCGTACTTTTCTATCCCGTTGTTGTTGTCCCGGGAATTTAATTTTCTAGCTGCTAAGGTGCCTCGGCTCAACATTATTTATGTTTAAAAATATAACCTTAAACCTGCAAGTTGTCTCTTTTATGTGTAGCATGTAGTAGTTATTGTCATCCTTTTGCCTTTGTTATTCATCTGCTTGGTTAACGGTAGTATTGAAGTTGCTGGGAAGGGCGAGTGTGGTGTTTATACTACCACATGGTTATGTCTCATTATAATAAAAAGTTGTTCAGGAATTCTTAACATGACAAGGGAATTATTCTCAGGTTATTGCCACAATTTCCTTTTGAAAGAGGGGATTTTTTCTTTCACCAGAAAAGCTACACGTTGTGATTAAAAAACAAATCTTGCAGGTTTGAATGGAAATCTCCCCAAGGTTCATAGTACAGTGAGTCCTTGTTCTACGTCACCCCGTTTAACGTTTAACGTCATTTTGCGATAACGTCACGAAAATTTTGAGACAGTCATTTGTTTATCGCACCTACGCTTTGCGTAACGTCAAGTCTTTTAAATTTCACGCAAAAAAAAAGGCGAAGCGGCGGGCGTTGCAGGTTGTTCGTTTTGTGTGCGGTAATAGTCAGTCTAAGCAAAGTGCAAAACTGTGTATTTTTTCTTAATTGCGATCACGGTTTTAGCAAAAATTTCTGCAAAATGAATTCTTGCGTAGGTGCGCAAGGTTTTACTTGACATAATGCTTTTCAGGAACCTAAAAAGTGATTTCAAGGCATTTTTCCGTGTAGAACTCTGAGTTTTTGTCATCACTTTTTTTGACGAGTTCACAATAATTTTGGTTCCTGTAACTGTGACGATGTTTCAGCGATGATGATGCCCAGGCGACGCTCGCCCGGGCGACCACCATAGCGAAGCCGAAATGCAAATGCGGGAAGATACAAAAATGGAGAAGGATTTACGTCACTGCTGCTATTGTCGTCGATGAAGACAGGAACTCTTATGTATGCGATAGTTTGGCATTCCACAGTAAAAAATGCCCCAGATATAATACGCTAACATTTTTTTCGCCTAGGAATTGTGAGGTCTAGGAGCCGATATTCACTTTTTACATTGTTTTTAATGGGATATTATGCTTCGAGTAATGTCATTTAGTTTATCGTCACATTTTTCAGGAACGGTAAGTGACGTTAAACGAGGACTCACTGTATTGCAATTTGGTTGTTCATTGAACTAAAATATGCCTAATTGGATTCAGTTTTAGCATTTATAACTCTCAAAACACTATCATCTGCAACTTTGACTGTAGTAATGTTGTGTGTGCGAGTATTGCTTGTATGTAGGTCTCAACTTTCTGTGATCATTTGGACAGCTCAGAAATCTGGAAGAAAGAAATCTCCCATCATGTATCTCTTAATCATGTGTGTGGCATGAACTGGTGCTGAAATGTCTGAAAGCTCTCTTGTTTACACCTCTCAAGAAACTTGCACATTATTCCAGCATAGTGCAGAATTGATAATTTTTGGAAGAGATGCTTATCCTACATGGGTTGCCAGTCCATGGGTAATTGGGGTTTGACTCTAATCTCAAATGTAAGACCTGGAAAGTCCCTCACATTACCGTCAATGAAATTCCTTAATTTCATTGTTAATAATTTCGGTGAAATTGGCAGATTGGACGAAAGCTACCTTTTGAAATTGATTTTTTAGTGGAGATTTTATTTTTTTTGGGGGTTCATATTAACTGATCTAGATCACATTTTTATCAAATTCAAATTTATGTTGGAAGGTAATTAAAAATGTGCTATCAGATGGTCTGCAAAATAATATGAAAAAAATTCTTTGTTTCTACTTGTTATTGAACTACTCTGATGGAGTATTAAATTGTTAATTGTCTTGGTATTTCAGTCATTCCCAGAGAACAGACTGGAGACAGGAGAGGAAGCTGAATTCTGAAACGTTTGGTGTTGCCTCAGCTAGACGAGGTGGCTACAGGGGCCGGGGATATTATGGCAATCGAGGAATGGGAAACATGTATGGCCGAGGTGGTTATCGAGGTTATAGAGGCGGTGGCCAAAATAACCGGGGACGAAGTGGCTACGGAGGCTGGGGCCAGTCTCACCAGGCTGTGACAGCCAATGCAGCTGCTACTGGTTGGTCATAATGGGCTTTTTTCTTTCTGTAAGTTAGAGGAGGTTGTCTTTGTTAATATAACGAATTCTCCTTTATAGGGAATGTTACAAAGTAGCCTGGAGCAAAGTTCAGAAAAGATTGTAAATATTGAAGAATTGAGAAGAACAAAGAAAGCAAGAGTGCTCTCTGAGGGAAGCGATTTCTTTGATTTCCCCTTTAGTGCAGGTGGTGCTGCACACAGGAAAAGGGTTTAATTTCGTTCGTTCTATTGATGATTTGAGGAAACGCGCTCCACTTGAGGGTGGTTGATGCACAAGGATTGATGAACATGTGGTGATTTGATAGCAAGTCGTGAGGACAAGTTTCAAGTGATGTATTTTACAGGAGAGCAAGTTTATTTATGTTTTGGGTTTGATTTTTGCCAGTGTTCATAGTTTTTGAAGGTTTAAGAGTGTGCTGTTAGAGGTGTGTTCGACGCGACCAACAGTGGGTGTTAAATTTGTGGCAGGATTGTGGTGTGTACCCTTCTGGTGTAAGTATTTTTCATTGTAGCTGTCTCTGGAGTGACCAGAGAATCTGAGATTTCCAATGGCATAGGTGCATTCTGTTGATGAAGTGAATTATTCATTAAGGCTTTGAGGAAATGGACTTTACTTTCAATTCAGAAGTAGATTGTCATGTGCACCTTTTCTTTAGGAGATAAATTACTCTTGCAGTGAATTAGTTCACGCGCACACTCAAATATGCCATTGGTGGAGTTTCTTTTAGGAAAGACATTGAAGTGACGTTTTGCCATATACAATGGTTGCAATTCCTTATGGATTTAACTGTTCTTAATGATTATCCTGACTAATATCAAGTGACTGTTAGTATAATTATGGGCAGGATAAGGTATGATAAAGGAGTTATTGAGGTTTAATTTTCAGTTCAGTCCAATCGAGGAGGTTGTTCAGGAGGAACCAAGTGGAAGGTTAACCTTGCTTAAGAAACTGAAAGAGCTAAGAGTGGATATTATAGATTAATTTTCTATTTTTGTATTGTTTCAGCTGAATGTCTCTTAGAAAGTTAAGACTCGGAAATTTTTGTGAAGGTTGGCAAGATTTTCAATTGAAGGCTTGGAACATGCATTCTTAACGTGGAGGATATTAATAGAAAAAGTACTAAAAGAGTACTTCCCTAGCTCACTGCCTGATTCTATGTACATCTGAAGTGGGATATTTAAGTAAAGGAAGAAGAAATAATGTGTGCATGGCATGTTTGGCTGCAATGTGTCCTCATTCCATGTCTGCCCAAAGATGGTTGGAATGAAAGCATTTTTGGTGTATAGGTTCTTCTATTGCAGCACAAAAGTACCTGTTGTAAGAGTTTTCATTTTATTATTTCTGTCTATTGAGATATAAGGAATTTATCCCAGAATTGGAACATGGAAATTGAATGATATGAAGTTAAATGTACTGGCAGTGAAAGTAATTGTGGATCAATTTTTGTACATTCAAAGAGGGCAATTTGATTGCCTAAAAAGATTAAAAAATAGCATTTTCATGAAATTACCTTCTTTATTTGATGTTTTCTGTTGATCTGAATATGTAGACTCAGTGTGATCTATGGGTGATTGGAATCAAGACTTGGTCATGAGGTTATTAATATCACTAAGTCTTAGAATTACCTGCATAAGTAAGAGGCTTAAATAATTTTGTTGTAAAAGTGGATACTGAGTTAAAATGACGATTTTATGCAGAGCTAAGGGGCAATGTATCCCATTAATATTTTTCCTAGTGCTGTCTGGGAGAAGGGGAAGTGATCATGTACATATTGACTTTTGACATTCAAATTATTTAATGGTATTTTCTTCATGCTGTTAAGCTTGAGTGGGTTTATTGTGTATTAAAAATGAAATACAAAGAACTTTGTTTTTTATTATTTGAATGTAAATGGCAGCAGCTGAGCAATGGGAACCTCTAATCACCTCTTAGGTAGGCTTTAGTCCACATAAGTTGTTTGAGCGCAACGTCAGTCGGGTCGGTTGTGATAAGAGAGAAAGGTCTTAGATTTACTCACCATTATTTCAAATACAGTAGAACCTCGGTTATACGACCCTCAGTTATACGATGACCTCACTTATGTACAGATTTTTTTTGGTCAGGTGAATAACCCCATATGAACCCATGTATTTCCAACCTCAGTTATGAAACTTTTCACTTATACGACGACCTCGGTTAAGAAACGAATTTTTCAGTGCAATGAGATAAAATACCTCACTTATAAGACTCGTCAGATAACTGCTCTACGAGAAGATTGCGGTACGTGCACAGATTTTAGTCACAGGATCGTGAGTAGTATGTGCTCATTGTGTAGATATGCCAATAAAGAATTATAAGTTTTAATAATTGTGCGATGCTGTTTATTAGATATTAATTTTAACTGCAGTATATGATCGTTAATGCAGAATATATATCTCTAACGGAAGATTGTCTAGAATTTTCCAAGATGATGTTTTCCGACGCCCAAGCAAAATAATGCCTAATTGAGCCGTTAAAAATCCTTGCGTACCAAAATTTTGGCTTCAGAGGTTATTCAAAAAAAGGTTATCGTATTTGCAGTATGGATTTAAGTCGATAGTGATTCAATACGATGGTAAAAACAGCATGCGTGGTCTCATTCCGCGGGCTAATCCCACATCTGCGGGACGAATTGAGCCGGGCTTACGCTGCGCGCAGGTAAAAACTGACCCAACTCAGTTGGTTTAAATGAAACTTAGTTGGACCTTCAATTGCTATTAGCTTGAGTCCGCCTGGTGGGAAGCGTTTATTTTTTTAACTTTGTGAGAGTTAGTGTGAATGCCGTTGGAGAATAACTCATGAGAGAAACTCGCCTCGTCAGTCGTAATGTAATGTTAAAAATCAAATTCAAAACGCGAAAGGTAATTCAGTTCCTTACGACTCGGGAATGACTTATAAACATTATATCGCAGAGCAATAAGTGTCCAGGGTTGTTAATAAAAATGGTACATTAAATTATTCCGTGAAGACAAATCACGCGGCTTGTTCTAGTCTAAGTGCCCGGCGCTGAATTCGTGGAAGAATGCCGACAGAGAAGCTATACCCGGTAGATTCAATCTACTATTGCTAAAGTTTGATGGGAAAATTCTTTTTTAGTGCGTAAACATTATTGAGAGGTGAGATTTTTCCGGACTCTTAAGTCTATTTTTGCTCATTCATCACTGACGGCAGTTGCGCGGTTATTTCAAACGCTCACGAGAAGTGATATAAGCTCCGGAAAAATCTTAGTCACGGAATATCCTGGGTACCAGTGGCGTAACTAGGAATATGCTTTGGGGGATGGTAGTACCTGGGGGGGCGGCTACGGTCCACAGGGTGTGAAGCCTTTGTGATGCATTAGTGAAATTTTGCTCCCAAATTACAGGGTTAATTTGGATGACTTTACTCACGTATTTCATTTCTTCAATCTCCAATCATGGGTTTGCCTATAGGTGGTAAAATTTATTTCCTGAAAACTGCTTTTAATGAGTTAACTTTAAAAAATTAGCTTCTCTGTGAACATTTAGTATCACCATTCCGAAATTTCTCCAGTATGTTAGCCTTGAGGCTTTGTACCAGAAACGCTAGACGTTCAGCCATGGGTAAAGTTGTTCAGGAATGCAAAATTATGTTTCCCTTAAAGTAACACATCATCAGTGGTGTTGCTTGTGAGTTAATAAGATTATTAGGCTTTAATTTCTTGCCTCCAAATGAGTAATTGCATCCTGGAAAAAAAGCAGCCCTTATTGAAAAGGATTTCATTCTAAATACCGAAAAACCTCTCATATGAAACTTCCTCACTTATGAAACTTTTTTTGATTTTCCGATGAAAGTTTCATAAGTGAGGTTCTACTGTATATCATGGATATACTTATTCTTATCTTACAGTACGTGTCCAAAACCCTCTCATGGAGGCAGAAAAAAAATAAAACCTGAAATACTCTTAGTGACAGTCAAAACACCATTTTTATTTCAGTATATTGGAGCACATATATTAACCTTCAATTTTAAAAAAATTGGAAGAGTTAACTACTCTGAGTTAACTAGCCTTTTGGTGATAATTCTGAAAATATGAAGTAATGTTTTTGGGCTAAAAAAATCTAATTAACAACTGTTGACATCGTTTTGGCTTACATAGCAATGCAAGGGGAATAAAAGACAATACTATGGAAGCTATGTACTTGGATAGGCAAGGGGTCAAAATTTCCTTCAAATATATTATGTGGTTTCTGAGTTATGAATTTTTACCCAGTGCCCTGCACTCTGGAATTTGACTTCCACTAGTGCCACTTCTGAGCAAACATCACAAACTTTGACTCCTCGTATCTTGCAAACTATGAGAGTGAGAAAGGAAATATTTTACATGGGTCATTAGATAGGTGATAGTAGCTAGTGACAAAAATTTCATAAAAATCCGAGTCGGTGGGTGCCATGCCTGGGTGAACTGACATGGGTTTGTGTATTTACTGGGTTAGCTGACATGTGTGCAATTTTGACTTCCAAGTCTGACTAGCACTGACCCTTGTGTATTTACTGGGTTAAAATGCTTACTGCTTACTCTGTTGAGTTTTCTTGGTGGCCTGTTTCTGGCCATTAAGAATTAAGGCAACATTGGTTTAATTTGGCATAGTAATAGCCTCATTGACATTATGCAGTAATAGGTAGTACCATCATTCAAAAGTTTATTGTCATGTTTAAATGCAGGTAATGGAATAATAGTTTTTAAGTAAATTAAATTTTTGGAATCCTGTGCCTGAAGGATTCTGTATCTCAATGAGTTTCCACTGATAATGGGTCTTATTATGTACTACCTTTTGAAGGCCAGGAAGAGGGTTGTGTATTTAAAATCGCTAACCATTTGGAGAGTTCTGTAGTTGATAGGGAAAGACAGGCGAGGACAGAACAATAATCCTCATTCTGTCATTCTCTCCATACTTGCACTTGATGCACAAAGGTTAAGAAAACACTTAGCTGTTTCACAAAATAATATTTTGTGAAACAGCTAAGTGTTTTCTTAACCTTTGTGCATCATGAAGGAGTTTCACCATGTTACGCCAACCACCATCGCATTTATCATACTTGCCCTGTCACTCAGAATGCAGAAGCACCTTAAGTGAGCACTATTGCCCACTTTTGTTGACTTTCCGCTTGTAATCTCATTAAGAGAGCACTGCTCAATGAGAGAATCCATCTCGTGAGTAAAATATGAACCTTGTGAGGTTGACTGGTGAGGCACAGCAGTTGCTTAGATGCCATTCCCTACTTGAAGGAGTGACAAACTCATCTCCATGAAGGTAAGCGTGTTAGGGGTAGAGGACACATGATTTATTTTGCTATGGGTATCTCAAGTATGTAGTACATAATAGGCAACATAACAAGAAATAGGTAATACAGCCTCTATTTTGCCAAAAACCAGTGAACGATCTCACAAGGAATTGGTGGCTGTGCTCACTTGCAACAATGCGGCCACTCTGCGCGCTCATTTTTGCTCACTGAGCAAGTGAACACACACATGCCATGGGACTGAGCAGATGCCATTTTAGTGAGCATAGAAATGCCACTTAAGGGCCCACTATAAACAAGAAGGTAGGATAAGGAGTGAGAGTTGTGCTGCATTCGGAACGTTGTCACCTTGTGATCATTACGTCAGTAGTAGGTCAAAGACAAGTCTGCTGACTCCCTCCCCCCGTACTAATAATAGTGCCGTAAGCTACTTTTTGAGACTTGGTAGTCAAAATTGCACGCATGTTAGCTATTATGAAGTTTTATCTATGAAAAACACTTTCAATAACACTCATATTAATGCACTCATACATATTAACAATTATAGTAGTTTTTAATAATATGTAGACACCCAGGAGTATGGATTTATTTATGGCTCCAGGTCCGTAAGAACTTGGGTTGGCCCTCAAGGTAAGCTGCATCCTTTGCCCTAATGTTTGCAAGGGCAGATGCAATTGTGATCGGGTTAGCAAAACAGGATTCAAACTCCAGAGGAAAAAGCCGTAGTGCGTGGAATACACTTGGGAAACTCACGTCCACGCACAGGGTTGGCCATTAGTGTTTTCTTGTGGGCTCTGTGGCAAGGTTTTTCCTCTCTTTACATTCATATTTGAACTCACTTTTAATGTCTTTCAAAAATGGCTTTGTCCATATTCATGATAAAGCACAACTCCAGTGCTGTTCTACAAACTTTTATTTGCTGACGACTATTCACGACGTGTTTTAGTGTCATTATCAAGACTAACAGAAGTAGCACTTACAATGTCGAGCCTCATATATCTGAAAACAGCAGGGGGGGACGAAGGCCAGATGAGGGGAGGGAAGGGGGGCAGGTTAGAGGAAGGGTCAAAACGTAAAAGTATAAAACATTTGGAGGGAGAGGTGGATAGGTCAGGTGGTGATGATGGTAATGGAGGGGGATTGGCAAGGAATAAGTCAGATTTTGAAACAGTTGACAAGAAATGGGAACACTTGAATTCAGTCATATCATTTAAAATTGTGGTTCATGTTGGGTGCAAGAGTGCATTTAGTGATTTCGAGAATTTCTAAAGCATCCAGTTAAACACTTTTGTTGAATATGTATATGTAAAAATCACACTTATGGCGGGCTTCGATGAGATGCTTGGAAAAATGTGACTTGAGGTCTTTCAATCTAGCACTTCTTTTATGTTTGTTGACTCAAGTTTTAAACTCACCAATGTACACCCTATTGCACTCATCACATTTCAGAGGATTGACGTCAGTTTTATCGAAAGGCCGTTTTACACGGGGCACGGAATTGCGCAGGTTAGAGCTGCATTCATTTCTAAAATGGTGCAAATGCTTGAACAAAATTAGAACGGGCTATTTTGCCATCTTGCATCCACACATTCTTGCATGTGTTCTAGCAATTCACCGCTTAACCCGACGCACTTTTGATTGTGCCTTCGCGTGTACGTCAGATTGTGCAATTCCGTGTACCGTGTAAAATGGCCTAAAAGGAAGCACTTCGTCCATGGAGTTGGAAATCACTCTTCCTAGGAAGGTCGGGGAGTAAAAATACTCTGTATTTGTCCTTTGGAATGAGATTACGAACACTGTAGGAAAGGGGACCAAAAAAGGGTAATTTGCAACAATGTTTGGGTTCTGCTTTGGGAACTGGCAGATGACTGGTTAGGGAGGGCGATGCTTTTTTGGGTTTTTTTTTGGCTACTAGCTTTTGGGCGAGATGAACATTATATTAAGAATGAAAAACACTTTGTTACTTCCACAAAATTCACAGAGTTTCTATTTTATTACCGGTTTCGGCCATTACACCATTTTCAAATACAATTACATTAAAAAACAAATAACCACGTAAAAGCTTCAAGTTTCGATTTAATGAACATTATAGCCATTATTCAAACATATTGACTTGATTACATTAAGTTCCTGGTTGAAACTTGAATCAGTCATGGGGATTAAAAGTAGTCCGTTTATTATAGAATTAATGTCCACAATCTTGTGGGAGTAGGGAAGGTTTGAGTCTGCGGGGATAAGTACATCCATAAAGGTACTTTTTCGGTAGATTGCGAAGCCTTGTTTGCCGCCTTTAAGGGAAATCGTAAGGTCTAGGAAGTGGATTGATTCACCTCTTGAGTTCAGAAGTAAATATGATGGATGGGTGGAGAGAGTCGAGTTGCCCAAGAAAAGAGGTCAGTTGTCTCTTGCTAATGGTCCTCAAGCAAATGTTATCGTCTACACATCTAAAGTGGTAGCACAGAGTTTTTACAAGAGGATGATGGGAGTTAAACAGTCCACTTTCCAGATGATCCATGAATATCTCGGCTAGGATGAGGGAGAGAGGGGAGCCCATAGTAAGACTGTGATACTGTCTGGAGAACTGGTGATTAAATTGAAAATAATTTTGATCCATGCACACGGATAGTAATTTTTTGAAGTCGCTCACTAGGTCGTCATTGACGGATGATTTTCTGAGCCAGTCTAGAGTTAGGCCTATAGCTTCTTTGGCTGGTATGGAGGTGAAAAGGTTGGAAACATCAAATGATACCAGTTTTCCATTTGGCAAGGGGTTATTGTTGTAAGAATTTTTGCTAGCCCAATGGAATTTTTAATGCCATGGGTAGGCATGAATCCCGACAGGTTCCGTAAGGCCGTTTTCACATGTACCAGCAAAACCGGTGCCGTTACCGGTGCCGGATGCAATGCAATCAAATGGAAGCTTATACACGTAGTCCGGTCCGGCATCATTGCCGGCGCCATTACCGGCACCTTCGAGTGGAGCCGGCGATGAACTTGGCAAATCGGAAGCCGGCTCCGGTTGTCGATTACAACGTTTCTGTATGTATGCTTGCCCACGTAGTTTTATTTTGCCGGTGCCGGAAGGGAGATGGTTTTCAGTCGTGTCGTTGCTCACGTATTTCATAGTTTGTTTCATTGTAATTTTCATATTTCATTGTAATCACTCTCATTTGTGGCTCTGTTTTGTTCTCGAAAATCGACATTTTTAAACATTATATAACAACCCTGATCAAAGTAATTAGTAGAGAGTAATCCTTCCCTGTGGGACAAGGTTTCAGATTGCTTTAAAGACTAGCTGAAACAACAAAAAGTATGGAGAGAAGGGTGGAAATTTTAAGAAGATGATTTGTTTATAGATGAGAAAGAATAACGCGAAGTGGGGAAGTCAATGTTTTATAACGTACTTATATAATATTCAGGACTTATATATACAGTAAAACCTCTATGTAGTGAACCTCTTTACATCATAAACCTCCATACATCATACCACCCCTACGGTCCCATCTGATTTACATGTAAATTTATAGGCAAACCTCTTTGTAATGAACCTCTTTATATCGTAAAACCTCCACTTATCATACCAAGGAGATACCCCCGAGATGGCCTAACTACCTCCACAAAATGTACCGAAACAACAAGAGACCATTAATGCAGCCGTGATTACGTACATGGAATGACATTTTCAGCAATAAATGTTTCACTCTTTTTTTTCTTATATACCTTATTATGCTGTAATTTTCACGTTAATCATTAGTTGTGGCCATTTTGTTCAATATGAGAGCATACCTAACAGTAAATAAGAAAAAAGGTAATCGACCATCCCAATCATTTTAAGTTACTGTTGAATTAAGAGAGGTCACATCATTTTCTCTCGAATCATGGTAAAAATCATGTGGTAGCATTTGCTTTCTGTAATTATTAAATAATAAATATATGTTCACTGATGCATGCATGTGTGTTTAAACACAAGTATAATGGTTTAAAAGACAGTAGTGCCTTTCATTTCCAAAGGATATGAAAAATGGTGCCTATCACTAAAACCTCAGTGAACCTCCATACACCATATTGCCCAAATTTTGGTCCCCTCCATTACGATGTAAAGAGGTTTTACTGTGATATTTTATTCCTTTTCCATGACAAAGTCCACTCAGGACCTACAAGTAGCCTGCTAAACGATCTCTTATGGTGACTGCTGTACTTTTCGGTCGGCAACATGGAAATCTGTTTACTTCATGCAATAACTGGGTCATGTATTATGTATATTTCTTCAGATCTGCGCTCATCTTTCAGTCACCCTGCATTATGAAGAATCACTCATGCCTTCAAGATTTCATTCGCGAATTGCTTTGACATACAAGAGGATCTGTGGAAAATTGTCCATTTATTTCACGGAAAACCGAATGCACATTTAACGTTTCTTCGTGTTCGGCACAAACAACAATTAAATACCCACTTTTTTCCGAAAGATTGCGTCCTGCATATGGTCGCATCATTTTCTGACAGCAAAAATTCTTCACCAATCACATGTAGAAATGGAAAATCTTCGCTACTAGGAGCGTTTCAGGGGAAGCGGGGATGGAATATTCAATTTCTTGCTGACCATCAACTTCAAACAAAGTGGTTGATTGAAAAACGGATGAGTCACCTTCTTTTCTACAGGCCCCTAACGTCAATACGTAACAATATACGTAAATATGTAGTCTGAATCGGCAACTGCCATCAATAAAATGGAAAAGTAGACCTTGTCGATAAGGTTCATTGAGCCACCACGAGAAAATCTCATTACTAGTTCGTGCTTCCCATCGACCGCACCCATGCATTTGGGGAAGAGAGCGGCCTTTTTAAATCCATTAGCTATTTCTCGCTATTTCCCTTCTGTTGGTTGAGGAAAAAATTCAGATTTTAGCAAATACCAGAAGGCATTGCATAACAAATGTACAGATCTACTTATTGTGCTTATTCCCAGCCTTTAGTTACATGTTTTGCATTTCATGATTAATATCAAGTTTCATATCCGTTTCCCCACCACTGTTCATTCTTCGAAAGAGTAACTAATTCAACTCTATACTAATTTACATATTTCCGCTAACCTCTGATTCTCGGTTGGTCATAATTAAAATTCGCTCAAATCTTTCTTGAAGCCCTGTAGGTGTTATAATAATACTGATTGTATTTATCCCTCGATATCGTTGACTAATAGCTCTACGATCCTACGACCAAGAAGTGTTTCTTTGTAAAATTTCGTAATGTGGTGCAGCTAGCGTTGGTAAAGTGCAACAAGTTTAATTAATTGAATATGAAACAGTTTCTTTTCAATAAACAATATGCTCTTGGATAAATATTGCCTGTTATTTTTCAACACAGACATTTTAGCTAAACTATGGGTTGATGAGGTACCTTTGCCGATCACAGGAGATAGTTACATTTACAACTTTTAATCTCACTGAATCCTAAGATCGCTCGTTACGCGCTTGTCCTTTCATATCCTCGAATATATTACTATTTTTCGCTGGCCTCCAACACTATCGCTGCTAAAATCGCAATGAAATGTAATTTTTTGTCCTTTTTACGAAATGGCAGAATCGTATAAAGTAATTAGTAAAATCACAAGGGAAGAGATCTCGTCAAAGTAATATGAAGAAATATACGTACCATGAAAACTTAAAATGTTAAACGGCAGTATGCCAAAAAGATGATACTGTATAAAACCTAGAGGGGTCACAGGAGAAGGTATCATATACTGAGGGACATTGAAGTAGAAATATAGGCATATGATGAGGAATCTTATGACCGGGACAAAGCCTGCCACTCACGGAAAAAAACTCAGGTGCCAAGAGGACGTGGACCAAGCACTTTTTCTATCCGTTGTACTAGCTGAGAGGAAAATGGGCGACGAGGAAAAAAATCAATTCCGTCTGGGTGTCTTAAAACTTATTAAAATAGGAAAACCATGAGATAAATCACCGGTCACCGAATGATCTCCTTCCCGTTCATCATCAGCCTCTCTGTCTTCCTCATCTTATGATCTGCGTCAATAACAGACTTCATGCAACAATCGTCTTCAGTAGACAATTATCATTGCCTCAACGTGAACAGCTGCAGTTCCCCTGTGACCTGCAAATCTAACCTTCAAACCCCTCCATTTGAGGACTTTTGTTTTTTTTAAATATTTTTGTTACAAAGTCTTATCAAATATTTCTCTGTACCTATTATAATTAAACGTTATAGTGGTGTATATCGGCGGTGTATATGCTCTATTTACTGCATCTTGGTACTGAATAGCTTATCCTATGTGTATGAGAGAAAATCATTCGCATGAAAACTCATACAAAAAAAAATAAAAGAGTCGTCCATTGTAAGTTTTTCATATGTAGAACAGAAACTTCCTCCCAAACATCCAACTTTCAGACGTGGATGCACGGAGAACTATCTTTCTTGTCTCCTGTATTTCCGCTAAGGTAAAAAGCAAGATCAAATGACCTCTCCTATCTTCAGACCACATCTTTCTTCTTACACGACCAGAATTTAACTGGTCACCGATCCCGGGGATGCCGGTGTGTGCACCAGCTTTTTCCAGTATGTGTGAAAATGGCCTAAGAGTGTATTTAACTATGAAGAGAGGAGGTGGGAGGGAGCAGAAAAATAATTAGGCTCTGTAGATGATTAGGTTTATTCCATGCACGTTAATTGTGGTGAATTTCTGGGAGGATTCAAGTCCACATACTTATTTCATTTTGTAAAAAATCATTCTTAACATCAATGCAATATATGCAGTTGGCACTAGGAAATTTTTATTTAGAATTTTTTAAGCTAATAAATTTATTAAATTAATGACTCTTTCTACGTTAACACATTTATCGCTAAGCAGATTCATATATGTACTGGAAGGTGTTGTTTATTTCACAACTTTGACAGTCTGAAATACATGGGTAATACAAGTATATACTACACTAAGTCTATGGTAATATGTATTTATCTCTTGTCATAATATAGTGTCTTCACTTTCCTTGAATAGATGGGTTTTTTGCCAGCTTGACCGTACAATGGAATAGTGAGTAATGATAGCTGAGTCCTAAAGGGTGACCTTCTTGGCTTGCCTCCAGCAAGACTTGATGGTAGTGTACCGATCTAAAATTTGACTTTGACATTGATTTGTATGGCTTTTCTAATTCAAAGACAATCTCCTGGATCTATAATACCAACTTAGCTTTGTTAAGTTGAAACCACTGTGGGACTCATGCATACTTATTGCTAATTTTTTATCTTGTTAAGGGATTCTAGTTTTCTTCTCTTTTCTGATGTGTAATTGAGTAAATTATGTTATCAGTTTTATTTTGGCATTGGGGAGTGTGGCTCCCTATTTTAGGTTGAGCATTAGGTAACTGACAATGTAGTGTATAAGGATTTCAATCATCAGTGGAGCCAAGGGAGCATCATTGTTTGTCAGGGAACTCCTGCTCTACATACTATTTATCTCAACATCATGTATCCCTTTGTAGATAGGCTTCTCTCTTCTAATTCTCTTTATTATCCTGCCAAATACATCCATTCCAAAATCTTCATTCTTTCGGTGCTACTGTGGAAACCTATGAAAATACTTGGTTTAACACAGTTCTCTTTGGGTGGATTGCAAAAATAGATTTTCTTAGAGAAACTGGTTCAATTGAGAGAAAGCTCAGTACTCTGGGTTTGGCTGATGACCAAGCCAGAATTAAAATCATTGAGAAAACATCAGAAAACAGTGTAATGTATGGGTACAACAATAGTTATGTTTTTTTTTGTGAAATATACAATGTGAAGAGATCAAAAACAAGCCATGAGTTTGCTTCTTTTGGAGAATCGCTGTAGGTGGTATTTCCGCTCCATGTGCTCACTCCCCAGTGAGAAATGGGTGCTGGAACCCACGTGGAATCCACGTTGACTCGTGGATATATGGTGGTGGTGGATATTGAGTGGTTGGACCCACGTGGAATCCACGTTGATTTCAAATGGATTTCTGGTGATTAGCATAAAATGTTAAACAGAATTTCTAATTTGTGGAACTTAACCCTCTGGTGACATTGCGTCATTTATCATCCTGAAACCACGCTAGTTATGTGAAAATGTATCGCACATTCTATTTTTATATAATTCGTGGAAAGGCAGCCATGAGAGCACATGAAAAATCGTAGACACATATATAAAAGGTTTAGATATAGAGTGGTTGAGGTTTTAATGGTTTTAGGACAGCACCTACTGCTGTTTTAATTTTTCCACCAAATTTCCACGTGGGTTCCACGTTGATTCCACGACCAAAAACACGTGGTATCCACGTTACATCTCCACATGGGTTCCACGTGGATTCCACCACCCATTTCTCACTGGGTCCCACTCATCCCCTCCCCTGAAGATGGCAATGGCGTTTAGCTAGGTTAGGCCAGTAGGTTATGGAGGCGACATCTAACGGCAAGCCATAGGATGTCCTCAGCTCTGTGTGGACAGTGGCATGAGGACAGAAGGGCAATTCCTACCTGTGAAGTAGTGTGCTGCAGCTCGTCAGTATGTATACCTGTGCATTAGGGCGGATCGGAAAAATCGATGCTGAAATATCAAATAACTAACGAAGAAAGACAGACGCGTTTGGTGGGAATTTTGGTGCATTTGGGGAGTGGGAGAGGCGAGTGGGGAGGGGACGCTAGTGGCCTTCACCCATAATCCATTTAGTCACAGCTGTCAGACAATACCGGAATAAAAGCGCATATCCAAAGTTCGCACACCTTTATAGCCACTCCAGGGGCTTCTTTATAGACCGTAAGCTCCTTTCCTGCGTTGTCGTATCTAAAAATATTTCATCACTTCTCTAAAAGTGGGTAACATTGATTGGTTTAACGCTGACGAGATGCCAAATAATGGGACAAGTCGTCTCACTACGCATCCTTTTTTTACCGTCTACCATAGCTCGATTTATATTATCAAAGATGAACGCCCTCCTAACAGCATACACAGGATGAATTTTGCTGTATTCGAGGCATGAGAGGGGGAGAATTGAGCAGGGAGGGGACGGGATGGGCCTGCCGCTCTTGTACCCGCAACACTGCGTGGGCGTTGGAATGTTCTCTTCGCGGACGCAGACTCAAATTAGGCATTTTGTGGCTAAACGGTGGAAGATACATCAAAATGCACGAAATTAATGTCCTAAAGGACAGTAGGGATAAGGACAGTAACTCGGCAAAATCTATAGGGAATGACCATAAAATATTATATTTTTCGAATTTCGACCTTCCCCCCCCCCCCCCCTAAATTGCATTTGAGCGAGGGTCAGGGGTTCACGTAGAGGTCTCAAATTTTTCAGGCCTTATTTTTGATCGGTCCCACAACTTTTTTTCATTGGGCCAGATGGATTTGAAAAAAATCAATTTTTCCGATTCCGTGCATGCCTCCAACGTTCTATGATGCTGTATTCTGACTTTCCTTATTTTTCATAAAACTTTCGATTGACCCTCGGGCAGACCTCCTGCAAGTGAAAAAACTGCAGTCTCCACATCTGTCCCTCTTGGGTTGACCAAGTGGCATTGTGTTGTATTTAAAGTTATCTAGTGGAAGGAGCCTAGATTCCCTTTTTGGATTTATTTAAATAAATAAAAGATCGTAGCACCTTCCCACAAAATTTAAATTTTGTGGAAAAGTGCTACAATCTTTCATTTATTTCAATGTATGTCTAACTTCCATCAATTGAAGCCTGAATGTGTTGAACTTATTCCCATTTTGGAGTCTTGGGAATGATACCAGCTAAGCATTAAAAATTTCTAATAACCTAACCTAAGACCACCGTGACTATAATTTTGTGCGAGTTATACCATCCTCTATCTCATGATTCAACCTTAAAAGCAATCCTGGTTTGTCATATCAGCTGGTATCAACAGAGATAGGATTATGTATGTAGTTCCTTTAACAAGAGTTTCAATTGCGCTGTATCTCCGTATGGAATATATTTTCGTAAGCACCTTTTATTTTATCCTGCTATTATGTTCATCTGTTACTCCTTTCCTCCTTAAAATACGCAGTATTGCCTGGCACAGCTCATCATGATTGAAATAAACTATACCATACTTTTATAGAAAAACAATCCATCAAATCAACTTTCCTAAATATGTGGCATTCAGAAATCTTTCGTTTCACATAAATTGCCATGAGAAAAAATTCCTGCTAAGCTATCCATGTTACTGATTTTCTGTGACAATTGTATATGGAACTTGGATGGCATAGTGTTCTGCACAGTGGCCCAGGTAGTCAAAGGTCTGTAGTTTGATTCCTGGTGCCAGGGAATTTTTACTTGTGGCAATTCATATGAATTTCACCACTATTCTTGCGACAGAATTGCATCTTTCAGTGTCCAAACATTATTTCTACATTCTGGTAAATCAATGAGACCATGATTGGCACTTAGTTACTCAGCATTGATACTTTGCAACAAAATTTATGCAAAAAATCATGAAAGGCATTCTCAGGAATATTAACAACAAACTTTGATCTAGTATGTCAATTGCCTACTGTCTGAATGGATATTTCTTTACAATGAATAGTTTTAATTCCATCTAAATCAAGTGTTACACTTAAAAGTACTCAAAGTGGACTGAATACTCAAGGGCCTCTATGGCAAGGTGGTCCAAGTTTCCTGAGGGGCAAAAAAATAAAGTGGCTTAAAATGCAGTGTTAAAGTCAAAATATGAAAACCATAAGGTTAAAATGTGAAAAATAAAGTGATAAGGGAGCGAGATGGGGCCTCAATCCTGGTAGTATCATGATAATTACAATGTGTGAGTGTGTTGATGAGTGCGAGAAGAAAGATAGACAGACGATAGATGGGTACATAATCAGTGGAGGGGTCTCATTTGTTCTCTCATTTTACCGATCTTGTACTTTCTGGGTCCAAGGAAAATAGAAGGTGCTGAAAGAGTCTTGGGCCTCCAGAGGCTGCCTGGGGCCTTTAGCTATGGCGTCCCTGACATTGATATCACAATTTGAAGAGTTGTTCTATCCATGAAGGTAGAATTTAAAAATAAAGGGACTCTGGAATCAGACCACCTGCCACAGCATAAGATGACTAAACTTGATTGTCACCATTTACCACTTGAATGGGGCATTATTTCTTTAATGAATCACCCCACGAAGCATAAAAAAAAAACAAACAAACTGATGAATCACACCAGATTGTCTCCTCTACCAAATTGAGCTTCTCCCTCAATTCACAGTGGAACATATTCCATTTCATTCTATCTATGAATCCATTTCTCTTTCTTCCTCCCATATCTAACATTCTAATAACTCTGTTTTCAACATTCCCTCCCCACTCAGCACTTGCTTGAACCAAACTTCTCTTTCCTCCTCATGTCCTCTAATAGTTATTCCCCTCCTGCCCTCTGCGTCTAACATTTCCTCGCCCTTCATTGCCTCCATCCACTTCACCCCATACAATCTTATCCATACTCACTCCTCATCCTCATTCCTCATTTTCCATGCTGTTAACAGCTACACTCCAGATCAGACTCTTCACTAGCCGTTTTTTTATTTATTATGCATTGATGATGCAATTGGGTTTTTCTTTTAGGCATTCATTAACCTCAGCTTAGAGTGAAAAGCGAATGCTCTACAATTGCAGAGAGGCTGAACTGCTTTTTCACAGTGGCTCCTTTGTGCTCTTGAAGACTTGTTTCAATATTTTGTGTGTAATAATGCTTCAATATACTTGCTGCCACATGAAAACGGCAGGTCTACGTTAAAATAAAAAAATCAGCTGAAGGTATATTTGAGTTGATCCTTTTCTTAAGACATCATTGGGTATTGGCAATGGATAGGCCATGATTTTATCTATTAAAGACATTGAATAACTGGAAGAAGTTTTGCTCCATGGATACACGTCATGGTTCAACTAATTCACTTTGATCCCTGATAAAAGTGATTGTTGGAGCAAAAAAAAATGGTGACATCAGTAGTTTCTTTGGCAGGCCATAAGAGAAAGAGATTACTGTCATTAAAGTTTGGGATAAATGGATGGGTAATTCTAGTTTTCTAGCTCAATTTTGAATACCTTGGACAGTGTCGTAGCCAGGAAATTTTATTCGGGTGGGGGTTCCAAAACCAGGGGGGAAAATTTGAAAAACAGGGCACTAGGTATGTAATAGATTTAAAACAAATTTAACACTTATCATAATCGAAAAAACTTCATTTGTTAAAGAAATATTTTGTAAATTCATGTTTTTTTAATATTTTGTTTTCTTTTATGAAGGAAAATAATTGTGTTTTCATATTTTGGGGGGGTCTGAACCCTATGTACTCCCCCTTGGCTATGCCACTGACTTTGAATGGTTTGATGTTGAGAATGAAAAATTTTGAGGAGAGTATTTAATTCTAAGGATACGAGATATAAAGGGAAGTAAAAATGGAAGATAATTGGTTGCATAAGTGTGTTTGGGGAACAGATTCATCTTTATTCAGGATATTCTGCCAATGGGGAAAAGCTATGGAGAACAGCTGTTCACCTTGATTAATAAATATTTCTTGAAAAATTGGGATCTGACCTTTGTTCAACTTTTTGAGGTATATGATGAAATGAAATTTTGGCTTTATAATAGATATTCAGTTTTGCTGTAAATAAAAATGCAGGAACTTTTATCATCTTTGGCAATAATAAGGTTGTGGCTACTTTTGGCTGATGTGGTTGGCTTCTAATAATTAGTTAAGTAGTATAGGGTAGTGGAAGAGGAAGAAGATTATTCGACACGAGATTGTATTGCTACTTGTTATAAATCTTCCTCTATAGAGCGATTCATTGCACAGAGCTACTTTTTAGTAAGCAAGGAAGTTATGTACAGGATATTTCCTTATTTAGAGTACCTAACTGGAGATTATTCATAACCTTTCGGGATGCATTTAAGTGCAGGCCACAAATGTACATGACTAGGAGCCACAACCACTATGCAGGTTGTCCATTTTGGCCTTTATTCTGGCTGATATTTTATTTTTTACAACTATCTCATTTAAGCGAAGAAATAAGCATCTCTCTAGGAATCTTGTCTTACCTCCTTATGACTATCTAGCATCCGTTGTAGCTGTAACCTTTTGCTGTGAAAGAACCAGAATAAATACTCAGGACCACCAATTAGAAACTTTACAACAGTTTGAACAAAGAGAACTCTACAGAATTCAAATCTGCTCCTGATAACCTACAAGTAAAACTCAAGGTCATAGCAAAAAAATATGGCTGGATAGAATTTTTTCTTAGCATGGAGAATTTTTTGTTTGTATATATTATCCTCAGCTACTTTCAGGTAACATGAGTGCTGAACTGCATTCATGCCAATGTTCATCACTTAATTGCTGAGTGAGTCTGCAGTTACTTCACTGTTCCACCCTGCTTCTTTAGGGTTGCGATAATCTCGGGGCCATTATTTTTTTCTAGAGGGCTTCCCTTCCCCTAGGAACATGAAATTTGCTTTTTCCAGTGGTAGCTAGGTGGCTGGGATGGACCTGTGGTAGTGTATGTATTTGACTCTCAATCGGAGGATCACGGGCTTGAGACCAAGTAACAGACAAATTATTTCTTGCTACGGTCACTAACTTTAACATACCACATGAAATGACCTCATTACTGAGAGACAGCATTCATGGCAGAAGGAAACAATGGTGTTGATCAAGAAGTAGGTCTAATCCTTTATTCTGGCAAGAGTGAAGTTCATGGAATATTCCAAAGTATTGCCATGTGGAAGGCAATGGGTAACCACCACATAAGCCTCCCAAGGAGATACTGCCCAACACTAAGCCTAAATATGACATGATGGCATTCTTCATGGGAAAGTATTCTGGAGGTGAAATAGTCCCCCATCAGATGGAGAATATTGGGAAGGGAACATCAGTCAGGAAAGGCAAGTGCAAGATAGGGACATGGAATGTAAGATCCTCGGGGTTGACCAGTGAGTTGGAAAACACGATGATGGAGATTAGAATGGCTGTCGAGGGAGTCAGCGAGATCAATGGATGGACGGAGGTGGACAACTGCTGGAGCAATGGATATTGAGTGACATATTGCGGAAATAAACAAAGCATCACAGGGGTAGGAATTATGCTGAGGAAAAAAGGGCTGGAAATTGATTCAAGTCTAGCTGTATAGCAATAGAATTCTGATGGAGAAGCTAGAAGAAGAACTTACGGACATTGTGATGATGCAGATCTACATGCTGACCTCTAGCCATACCTACGGAAGAAGAAATAGAAGAAGTGTACGAGTGTATGGAAGAAGTTCTCAGCGGGTTGAATGGGAAGGAAGATGTCATCACACTGGGAGGTTGGAACGCAGTGGTTGGAGAAGGGAAAGAGGGTAAACACTGTTGGAAACTTCTGATTGGGAAAAGGGAATGCCAAAGGAAAGAGATTAGGTGCCTTCTGGAATGAGAAGAGCACAGTGATTTCCGACACTCTTTTCACAACACCAAAGGAGGAGATATACAAGGAAGATGAGAGGGGATATTTCCAGACACTGGTTAGACTATATCAGTGACGCAGTGAGGGTGGGGTTTTGGGGGATAAACCCCCCCCCCCGAGCTGAGAGAAATTAATCCATTTCATGTAATTGGATTAATATTACTTATAGAATAGTGTAAATATTAATAAAATAACCCTCAGAGGGCTGCAAAACTCACCATTTTGAACGATTTATCTTAAAACTTTTCTGGTGGGTATTCCACGCCCTCAGACACCCCAATGCTTTGTGCCTAAAACCCCCCTAGCCTTAATTCCTAGCTGATAGGACTATATCAGTAACGGATACAGAGAAAACTCAACAGAGGGGGGGGGGGGTGTGCAAAATATATTTTGAGCCTTTGCTTTTATTGTAGAGATAAATAATTAAGTCACTTGCAAAGTTTAAGAAAGATTAATTTAATCTGATAATAAGCATATACAAGACAATGCTATCTTATGATATAAAAAAGTTACAATTGTGGTTCTGCAATGTTCAGCAATGCAGGCGGCAGGCGGGGGATGACTCCTCGGTCCCCCATCTGTATCCGCCACTGCTTCTTAAGGATCCCCTCCCGGAAAATTTTAGGAATTGCATGCCCCGAAATGGATTTGACGTTATTCTGGCTCTTAAAAACCAGATGAAAGTTAATTTAAAAAATAGCAATTTCGTAAGAAAAATACTGCGAAAAGTGAGAATTTCACAGCTTATGAAATTTAATAATGCCGTATTTACTCGAGTAAGCCGCGCCCTCGTGTATTCCGGGCACCTCCATTTTTGGGCCTGCTCGCGAGGAAAAGAAAAACTTCCTGGCGCTTTTTGGGTGCGGTCTAATGTAGGAACTCGTTATTCGTTGCTTAATCGATAAATTTACGTTTCCATGATAAATAGCGTTCAATAATGTTAGAAATGTAATCCCTGCGAAAGTTTCCTAGTTAAAATGCTGAATTTGAAGGAAAATGGAATGCGGCTTGCATTAAAATTTGGAGGATCCGTGTAAGCCGCGCACTCCCCTATTTCTTTGCGGCATTTCCGGAAAAACGGTGCGCGGCTTCTGCGGGTATATACGGTGTATTGTGATCCTATTACACATTTAATGAATTAGCTCCTTGAAACTGCTCTGAAATCTGAAAAATATGTTAAATAACATTTCCGTATGACCCTTTCAAAAAAACATTAGGTCATCTTTATTTTTCGGACACTTTTATTTTATTTATATGATCTTTTTACTCTGAGAATGTTCCAAATAATGAAAATTAATGAAAGCGTAGAATTTTATGTTTCGAAAAAACTTTGGTTCAAGTAATCTGAGTCTTGTATACTACACATTTCATATGTGCTTCACGACAGATGCGAGAGGTGTGGGGGCCCCATTAAGCTCGGGGCCCTCGGCGATCGCCGACCAGCCGCCCGATTGAGATGAGCAATGTCTTGCAACAAATCGAGCGGCGCCTGTTTCGCTCCACAAAGATTGTGCCCAGAAACTGTATGGTTTTAGGGTGTATGCAGCTATCCAACACTAGTCTTCATGGTTCAATGTATGGAGAACGGGTCATTGGGTTGGTGAGGTATTTTTTCATGTTCCCCCAAACACATTGTAGCATTTTATGCAGGAGGAAAGATCGAGGGAATTCCTCGGAGAGATTTTAAAAAGTTTGTAGCTTGGCTCATTTTGAGTGATCTTAGCTCTTTTCAGAGAGCTGGAAATCACGAATCGCTCACTGTGAACATGGCGGAATTTTGTTTATATCTATTGACTCGAGTTGATGTTTTTCATACGATATCTACGGCATAAGATACGAGGCAGCTTTGATATTCCAAATGTTTCATCATATAAATATCTGAGCAAGCGCGAAAAATATGAAAATTTTAGGTACCTGGAGCGGATAACATCAACGTAGAAAGTACCGAGGAACTCGAAAATAAAGCCAAGGATATGGCATAATGAATGATAGCTACCAAAGCGTATGACTTCCAGAGGACTTTCAAAGGAGTGTGATGATCGCGATATCAAAGAAGACGAGGACTGAGAAATGTGATGGGCACCTGACATGGAGTATAGTGGCACATTCATCAAAAAACATTTATAGGCGATTTATAAGCCGGAGGATTGAAAGGAATATTGAAGATAACCTCTCGGAAAACCAATTTGTATTAAGATAGAACAGAGGAACCAGTGAAGCAATACTTTGCACGAGAATTATGATAGGGAAAACAGTACTTGTGGCGTCCGTGGACAATGAAGAGGCCTTCGATAGTGTTGAATGGAAGAAGATATTCGGACTGCTGGGAAAACTAGGAATGGAATCTAAAGGCTGAAGGATAATCAACCAGATACATGAGAAGCAATCAGTTTCAATGCAAATGAAAGAAATAAGGGAAATAGAAGCCAAGCTCAAGTTAGGAGTCAGACAAGGAATTAATCTCCCACCAGTACAGTTGAAAATGTCCTTGGGAGAGGCAATCAGAGAAGCTCAAGAAATCAGACTGGATGGAATTAAGATCAATATGAAGAAATAAGCATGCTTCGCTTCTAAGACGATACTGCTGTCGTAGCAGATATCTTAGGGATGATTTTCATAAGTCACCACACTATGTATCAAGTTCTCAGGGGTACAAAATGAACATAAATAAAGCGAAGAGGATAATAGAAGTATGTGAAAGGGAAAAGCTGAATGTAGTCGTCACATTGATAGGCAATAAATTTGAGTAATTGTATTCGTTCGCCCATCTAGGAATCAAGCGAATAATAGCCCAAGCTAAGAAAGCGTTCATGATGAAAAGATCACTGCTGTGCTCAAAGAAGATTGGACTACAGACGAGAAAGCGGTATATAAAAACACAAGTGTGGTGCATGGTATTCTATGGATCAGAATCAGATCAGAAATATCGACGAAAGAAAATGTGGACAAATAAGGATTTAAAGCTTTCGAATTCCGTGGTGGAGGAGAATCTTGAAGATCAAATGGACGGGTAAGATTGGAAACGCGCATATTTTCTATATTTTCGTGACCATGTTCAATATCAATTTTTTTACCAGCGGAACATAATTACATAGTCATATTATTTTACTCTGAGTTTACCGAAAAATACGTCGACGATAGGTGCGCAGAGAAATAATTAAAAGAGTGAGCGGTAAGATTTCTCCAGTAATAGGTATATGAATGAATTAACAGAAAGAACCCTTATTTGCGGACAGACCACTTTCGCTGTGTGTTGATCGAATGAAAGCCCATGTTCCTCTTAAACTTCCTTTAATAAAAGCCCACGTTGGATGAGAATAAGTTGGAGCTTTTAGGCGTTTTTTTCGGAATTCCTAAGAATAGTAGCTGCGTTTCAGTTTCTTTTACGATGGCTGCGATAAGGAGTGATGTTGAAATTTGTTTGCAAAGATCGATCTGATATTCAAACCGATAGCGGAGTTCATTTGGTGCATGTGTCTGATATCACTTATCTTCTGAAAAATATGGCTCATTCTCTTGGGCGAGGAGCAAAATTTTTCTGTCTCGGCATCTTCGAGCAATGAAAAAAAGCAATAGATCGAAGCACAACGCTCATAGAAAGTTTTAGCCTGGATAATTTCCAGGCCTTTATTTGTCGATGAAAATATATTCTTATAATAAACTTTTTACGTGTACGTCAAGTATCTCAATAACAATTCATTGGAATTTGTCATAAATTTCTGCCTTTTACAAGCATATTGACTGAATAGTTTGCCATTGGATGTATAAAATAAATGTATCTCTGATTCAAGGTTCAAATGAAATATTTAAAGCTTTTCGTCCTTTAACGGAGGCCTGTGGCCGGACACTATTGGAATTGTAGTCTAGTACCACTATAGGTTCAGTGACCGTCGCCTCAAATGAAATGTCAGCTCTGAACGCATAATTCTTCGTTAAAACTTTCGCGGGTACTCGTCATGTTAAATAAAAACTGTTGGGCTATGTCGCCGCGTCAATTGTCGGTTTCGCCATAAGGGAAACGTTGGGTTGGATTTCTCAAGGGAATCTTTCCCAGGTTCCCTTGAGAAAGCGACCAGCATCGGTCGGGAAACGTTGGGGCCACTCAAAAATTGACGCGGCGACATAGCCCAAAAGTTTTAATTTAACATCCGAACGAGTAGATGTGGAGCAGCTATCAGAAGAATAACTAATAAAAGTGTAAATCCCATGATTCATTCATGCAAGGTCTTATTTTCCTACAGAAATATAATATAAATTTTCACGTAAAATTACAGAAATTTTCATGTAAATGTCAAGGTAATCTGAGCGAGATATTCCGAGCTCAGCCAGACATGTTCGCTAATTGCATCGTATTTCATTATAGGGCCTGGTTTTATCCGAGCTAGGGTTAGCGCGAGCGGAGGTCTCAATCAAATAACATTTCCGAATTATCAATCGTTAGAAGCAGTGTTGGTAAAAATAGTGAGAAAAGTAACTAGGTTCAATTACAGGTACTTTGTAAAAAAATTAAGAAAAAAAAAAAAAAACGATTTTAAAAAGTAATCAGTAAAAGTACAGTTACTGTTACAATTACTCCATGTAAGATTGTCCACTCTAGAAACCAACTGTCAACTGTCGAATATTTCTGTAAAAATGTGGAATAATTGAGTCGTACAAATCATTAAAGTTGCCATTTCACTTGCGAAACATACAATGATAAATGCTCGAACAACACAAGGGGTGCCGTATTTTGTGCCCATCATAAGTAGGCCATAAGATAATCGTGACTGAACCTAAACGAACAAATTATGGAACTCGAGGACTCGAATTTATCTCTTAGGCCTAGGTAACTCAGTGAATTCAGTAATATTCGATTACGAACAAGTAACAATTACAAAGAAAGCAACAATTCCTCTTTCACCGTAAGGAGTAAATTACATTTCGTAAAAAGTAATCGTTGTAAGCACAAATTACGGCAAAAGTAATCGTTACATTAGTAATCCGATTACTTTTACTCGATTGATTTCAACACTGGTTGGAGGAGCACACATAAACAAACATTTGTGGGAAAGCGTAATAACTTAAAATTTTTGCCCTCATAAAATACGGAATTTTTTTCAATGTAATGAACGTGTGTAACATTTTGAGGGCCTAAGCGTTTGTTATTTCCGCAGTCGTAGCTCAATGGCTGTACCAATTTTGACGAATAAATTAAGATCTGAGTCATTTCGTTCCCTTTATTTTAAGGAAATTAATATTTCCACGGAGTTACTCCCAGTCCTGATCGCAAGGGGCTAATATTATTGTATAGCATCCTTAATTATGCTTCCCACAACACACGGGTGACATGCATGGTGGTGGATTGCACGGCGTCTTAGAGTTTGTTGAATACATCAAATCATTCAAATTGTTACTTAATTATCTTCATGAAACTGCTCGGGTGCGCCCGACAAAGAATCCTTAAATTACCGTGAATGTAATAAATTGATGTGTGCTACCAGGAGAGTATGCCCGGTACAAGACTGGCCGTAGTATTTGAATTTTATTTCAATGCATAATCACTTCTTTTCGTTCGGAATAATTTCGAGGTTTGTGGTATCTTGCTCAGTTAATGTCCAAAAGTTAGATATTTCCCTGGAGTTCCGTTCTGAGACTGGCTTTTCCCTTTTGGCAGAAGATATTTGGTCGTTTACTTTTCCAATTCCTTCCTTCCGCGCGAACATGTAGCAATGCCTCTTCTGTGAAACCATTCGGTGATATCCATTACTGTTTGCTAAAAGTTGAGTTAATAATATCTTCGTAAGTACTTTAACAGAAAAAATATTATTTATTTGAGTAATTCGAAAATAAAACATACAAAGTTCTTGAAAGGAACTGAAGGCTGTAATTAATTTATTGCTACTTTTTTATATTTCGCTGACGAAGGAATATTTATTTTTAGAAATCGTTAAATTTATATTCATTTTATAGCAATAGTGTTTGTTAATTCGAAACGCTTGAACAATTTTGATTTTACTCGTTTTTTTCTGTCGGTGGTTAGTATTTTCGCTCTATCAAAACATTTTTTGGCGCGAAGATCGCAGGTTTTTTGGGTGAACAATGAAGATGGACCCAACTCTGAATCCGCGGTGTAGGACTTCGATGTAATTGTTACTTAGTTACTTGTTTTCACTCTAAAATACTCAATAAAATTATAATTAGCGTTTTTACTTTGTTAATTTTTGTGATAATGTCCATGTGCCACTCCGGTATCGGCATTCAGGCAGGTCAAGTACCCCTTTAAAATATATTTTAGAGTCCCTGTCGCAGGTGGAGCTCTTGTTGGGAAAAAAGTTTCCAGGAGTTAATTTACAGTTCTACTGTGAAAATAGTTTCGTAGTTTATTTTTTATGTAATGCCTAGAGAAAATGCTTTTCGATAATAGCTCAACGTTCAAGTTTCAAGGTTTTACCAGAAGAGTTAGTTGATTTCTTATGAATAATGACTTTTTTTCAAATTTCTCGTACATTTTGGGTCAGTAATTTCCTTGAATATAACATCTTTTCCGGAAAAATAATATTAAGTTAATTTATTGACGCTTAATTATCTTGACACAATTTTATTTGAATATGTAAATACTTATTTTGGGCCTATTGTGACGTTTGTCATTACTCACGCAGTAGCGACCGCGGTTTGTTTTTTTGTTATTTTCTTCATCCCCCACCGACCGTAGAGGACACGAATTGAGAGGGAGGAAAAGAGAGTGGTTGGAGGAGGCGGTCAGTCGCCTCCCAGTCATCTTATTCTTCGGTTAGAAGGAAATTATCCGATTTTGGGTTATTTTTTGTGTTTCCCAGCCTGTCCCTTCCTCCTTATCCTTCCCGATGATGAGGGTAGCCGTCGGGAGATCGCGAATTCGATCCCGGGCCAATCTGAGGGAACCCCTAATGCCTTAAAGAATTGATAACCAAATTAAAAAAGAAACCACTCCCTCTTCTCCTAGTACGGGCGGTCCCTTTTACGTGTAGGCACTGGCGCCCAACCACTTATCATCCTCGTTCGACTCCGCTCCGTTTAGAATAGAAGCAGCAGCGAGACACAATAATACACAATGAGTTGGACACACTAGCGTGTTTTACTTTGTTGACATTTGCGGAAATTTCCATGTGCAACTCCGCTATCGACATTCGGGCAGGCAAGTTTTCCCTTTACAATAAATTCACAGGCGGAACTCTTGATCGGAAAACAATTCGCAGAAGTTAATTTGTGGTACTTACATGGGAAAAATATTCTTAGTCTATTATTTGGATGTACCTAGGAGATAAGGAAATGCTTCTCGATAATAGCTCAAAGTTTTACCAGAAGAGTTTGTTACATTCCTGTGTAAAATGACGGTTTTTTAATATTTCGTAAATATTAGGTTAGTAATTTCCTTGAACATAAAATCTTCTTGGAGAAAAATTAATGTTAAGTTAATTTATAAGTGCTACCTTGAAAATAAGAAAATTCCAACCGGCTAACAATCTGGACACTTCTTCCTCAACCTTCTCGTCAATTTCGTAACGTTCCATTTTAAGAAAACATGTCGGTGGTGTTAATTTTGGTATCATTAAAATTTAATTCGTTTTAATGCAAAAAAAGTGTTACAATCATCCACCTCTTATTTTGGAAGTGATAGTATACATGACTAGCTGACAATAGCGTGCTGTTACGATAGAAACTGTTCGTAGATTGCATTTCATCGCATTTCCACGTTAGTGAGCTTCATTCATTTCTCTGACGCGTCTCATCTGCTTCATCATCTGCTCATCTTCATTTCCTTGTGGTGTGGCATTTGTAGCTGGTAGGCTGGTTCCTCGTGTTCCACCACCCATATCGAACCATTTGGAGCCTCTTTAATTAGATGGATCACTGCCGTTGCTACGTTCTCAGGTCTTTGTATGCCATGGGAATCGATTCCGATTGAGACAGCGTTTTCGGATAGGAAAATAAAAAAAGAATTTATTTGTTATAATTTCTCCTTTTGTATGTGTATCGTGTAAGAGACATTTTATTACGGTTGTGAAAAATTAATATCAGACGTATCTTTGTTGAAATTTTTAACATTAAAATGGATGGGCAGGAAGTGACAGTGATTTTTTTCCCTCTCAATGGTCCCAATTTTGCTTGCATTTTTTTCATAAGTGAAAAATGTGAATCTTTGAAGGGAGAAGAGTTTTTAAACATTTTAATGAATCGATTTTTGAAAGCCATACAATTTGCGATGCGTGGTGTATTTTTTCTGTAATATTAACCACACGAGGAAAAAACTTTAAAATAAGGGTGAATTTGTATTTTTTAAAATCAATTCTAACAAAAAAAAGTACGTTTCGGTGCTGAAGTTATTTTTTTTGTGAAAAAGATGCACCCCTGTTGATGCATGCATCATTTCGAGAATATATATATTTTAGAAAATGCGGGAAAAATGTCAGTGCTTACTTTTGAGGGATGTACTTCGCATCGCCAGTCGATTGCATTTGTTTCAGGTATTCCGTGAGCCCTAATCCTGTTGGTCCGCCCAATAAGTCCGTGTCGGTGAGATTTGGACAAATAGCTGCGAAGCGAACTCCAGTCTTCTCGAATTCTTGTGGTCCCTGCAAAAAGGTTAAAATATTGATGTTTAATCTATTTAATCTTTACCGGTCCACGTAGGACTTGGTGATGTTTTTGGGTTACCAGCGCTACATGTGAAAATCAGGCCGAAATTTTCTCCGTTGTGGTAGACCTTAGAGCGGTATCTTTTGATAATTTTTGTCTTTACTTATTAGTGAGTAACAGATGGTAGAAGCTTAAGGAAAAAGTAGGGCTTTATTTTCGAGTAGTATCGACTATTCATTTAAAAGAATGTAAATAAGTATCAAATAATTCAAAAGAAATTATATCAGAGAAAAATATCAAAGAATTGAAAGCATTCAGAAGAATGTAAATAAGTATCAGCTGGAAGATGAGGGAAATGAGTATTTTTCGTATGTAAGAGCTGTTTTAATGTGTGCTTGGCACATTTGTAGAAATAGAGTTAGAGGCCATTCTCGCACCTGAATATTTGCCGAATTGCAAATTGTTGCGTTATTTTAAAGTTGGAAACTTATAAGCATATTTATTGGGTTACCATCGGGTATTGATTTGGGCATATGGTCCCAACGTTTATAAGGCTAGTTCTACCATCGTCTTCCGGATTATCGTCTTCAGAATCAATCTATCCTTGAAGAAGATGGTAGAAGTGGCCTTCGAAACGTTAAGACCAAATCAATCCCCCCATGGCACACCCGAAAAATATTCTTAAAACATTCCAGCGTCAAAATTACCTAGAGAATGTTCAAATCACGTAAGTGTTTGGATAGTAAAACTGAGGAATGTTCCTGTATGCTAGGAAAAGCTGAAATTATACTTGGAAACTTTAAGCAATGAATTTTCTCGAAAGGAAATTCTCCCCGTCATAAAACCTTAAGGCCATGAATGCGTGCTCTTTTCCTGGCACTGATGGCGCTAAAATAGAGGAGTAGGGGGAGGTTTAATAATTGGGTAAGTAGACGAACCCCGTGAGATCTCGTGAATCCAATGACAGCGGCCTTGGTACCCGCGTACACCGGTCCCTTCATGTAAGCCATCATGCCAGCGATGGAAGCAGTGTTGACTATCACGCCTCCCTTGCCTCCAGCCGATTTGCTCATTACCTTCAACGCCTCATTCGTTCCCCTCACCAACGCCACCTGGAAAATTATATTAACAGCGTCATCAGGGATACCTATATACGAAACTGTACTTTTTCCAATGCTGCTTCCGGAGAAATTTATCAGGATGTGTTCATGCAACGGTAGTATTTCCATACCTTTTTCGCGAAGTTTCATAGAATGCAAGGAACTGTGGATTGACCCATATACATCCCATAAAGTATGGAAGTAATGAACATTGCAATGTAAAATGCTCCTTTGAACTATGTAAGTACCTATTACTGTGGAATAAGCGACAGGGTTCTGTAATAAATGACAGTAAAAGTCTCTTGAGTACCTACGTAAAATGTTCTCGGGATCGCCACCGGGTCAGGAACTGCATGGCCGGTGGCGATCCCGACAACATTTTACGAAGTCTAATGGCCGGAAAAGCACTAAATCTCTCGTCTATTGAGTACTCACTGTCTACGCTTACACGGTAATGTTTTTGTGCCCATAACTTGGCGGACTGTGAGAACGTTGTAAGGCTGGTGGCGTCAATATTTTGTCACTGTGGACTAGAGAATCGTTTGGGAATTTGAAAATGGCATGTATATCATTGGTAATTATTCTGTATTTCCGAATGATAATTATCACATTCGGTCTAATTGTCTAATGAAGTCTAATTTTTAGTCATTCGGCGAATGCATCATATTAAGTATTCATTAATTGTCAGGGCACATTCTGGGATCCTAGGCAAGAGAAATGACACTAACATCTGCCTGGCAGAAGAAAATCCAGTTATGAAAGCTTACGCAATATTTCTACCCTCTTGTCCTATTGGAATGTTTTACCGTGGGAAACTTGAAATACAAAGTGCTTTTCTGTTTGAGATTGTATTGCCCATGATTACCCACATATCATATAAATAAGCCGATTAAAATACGACTGCTTTAAAACATAATAACGTAATGACTTTGAGAAATAATCGTTTAAATATCTTGTTCACATTTTAACACCTTTCTTACGGATGGCGAGAAATCTTGTCTTTTTATTACCGGACGTTTCCGACGGATGACGAAGATTCTCGTCAGTTAGGCGCGTCATAACTTAAACACTTTTAAACCATTATATGAGTAATTAGTAGTACGTTTTAAGTTGTTCCTTTTTATTATAAATTGACGTATCGTAATGCTTGATTAGGTAAACTTATATGTTTAACCATGTTTTAACCAAAGGCAATTCGCCCAAATTGGCACATATTTTGGCACACAGAAAGTTAAGGCATTTTTCAATACTTTAAAATGTACCACACAATATGTAATCTAGAAACGGTGCTGGTACACTTGCAAATTCCAACCTTCACTTATGAAAACTCTGCTTGCGCACCGATTTACACCAGATTACTTTTCAAATGATAAAAGGGTAAAACCACGTACTCCTGACTAGTGCTTTGCATCAGTGGCGTAGTCAGGAATTTCGTTCGGGGGTTCAAAACCAGGGGTGAAAATTTTTGATAATCAGGGTATTATTAAGTACAGGGTGTTAAACTAATTTCAACACTTTTCATAATCGAAATAACTTCATTTGTTGAAGAAATATATTTTAAATTCATGATTTTTCAATATTTTGTTTTCTTTTATGAAGGAAAATAATTGCGTTTTTATATTTCGGGGGGGGGGGGGGGTCCGGACCCCCCCACTTGGCTACGCCACTGGTTTGCATAGTGAAGGATGTTTAAATACAGCTCGAAAAAATGATTGAAAGAAGTTTAAATACCCGTGTACGCAACGTGTTAAGGGGTATTTGCGATATGTTTGAGCGATCTCTATGGTTATTTGGTAAAGAAATCAAGTGAATACTTCCGTTGTGCATAAAAGGCTCAGTAAAGTAACAAAAGAATTTTTCTCCATCAAAAGTTGTTTGATGAATGTATTTGAGAGGGTATGTACAGTATTTACCCAGTTGATGTTTATCATGTCTTCCCATTTTTCTTCCAGCCCAATGCCGGCGTTGTTCAGCATGATATCCAAGTAAGAAAACTTCTCCAAAGTCTCCTTGAACGCTCCTGATGTTTCAATCACACCATTGCATGCAACGAAATTCGAAATAAATATAACAGATGGAGTTCAGTTCTTAAGAAGTTAAAAATATTGTGGATGACGATGAAAATTTGATTGAAACTATATATTGAAAGCTAAATAAATTGAAATAATTGAAAGCTAATTACCATATTTAATTTTAAAGTCTTTATAAAAGTCGAGATACAGTTCGAATCATAATAATAGTGTTAAAATATTGCATTGTCATCTGGTTCAGATTTATCCTGATAATTTCAGTTTGATAGCTAATCGGAAAGTGGGTTAAAATGTGGGAGTATTGACCCGAACTAGATGACAAACGGCAAAGCGAGTTTATAAAAACGTTAAAAAAAGAATATTTGGACAACAGCAAAGAAAAATGGCAAATTACCGGGGCCTTTTCAGCCGTTTTGCTTTTCCAGGGCACTGCATGTGTTAAGTATTGTCTTAACTTTTTATATTCTCTCATTATTAATATTTCTATATAATAGTCATCACTCACTTTCTAAGTCCTCTTTCTTGGTCACATCTCCGGCGACGAAGTGTACTCTACCCTTGCCATACTCTGTTTGTAATTGCTGCGTAAATTCCTCCCCCTTCTCTTTGCACAAATCAAATAGCACCACCTGTTGAAAATTAAACGATTATACATGCATATTAATAAGGTATAGTCTGTAACGATGATCATTTTCACACGAATCCAGAAGAATTACTCGTCCGGAAAAGTGGAATCAAATATTACCATATTACTTCTACCCTACGATTTATATATTGACAAACTTTGTCATATAAGTAATGAAATGTTCCCATCGTTGATTTTGAAAAATGGTTTCACTCCAACGCATTACTTCATCAATCTTTTTTTTTAACTTGTGCATAAAAGCTTTTACCCGATTTTCATTAAAAATTGTTTCTTTCTTGTTTTCGAGTAGTTCCGTGCAGCAGCGTCCGTAAACATAAGGCGTCCCGTGAAGACGTCCGCTGTTGAATGTGACGTAAAGATTGGTGACGATGAATATAACCGCCGACGGAAGAAACCGATCGCAAATTAAAGAAAAATTTAAATTGAAAATCGTGCGCAAATTTTTATTAAAAAACAAACTATGAGCTTTCATCCGAAATCAATCCAATATTTTCCCCCTTGAAAATGATATAAAGGTGCTCGTATATTAACTAGTAAAATGGACAAAATTAATATACTGCGGGTGTGCGTACATCGTACAGTGGCTTTCAAAGGTTCGGGGGCAAGATTTTGGCACAACTTCTGCCTCCTCAAGAAAATTAGTTTCTCTCACTCCTTTCCTAATCTTCACTACACAACGCAAATATTTCGTTTGTGAGTGAATATTTATGCACTGAAAGAGATATATTACTTTCTTACCGCAAATTTATCATTCTGTTTTGATTTATGTTGGATTTAATTATTATTTGATTTTAATTTTTATTTAAATATTTCGAACGTATTTAATGCGTGCCTACTTTCCCCGTTTTTTACTGTTCGTTTCTATCTTCCTTATTATAAACCTGCATTCGCATGCGGCTTCAGCGGCCGAGTGGAGAATGTTAGCTGCTAAAAAAGTGAAGTCAGAGCGATCGGGTTCCATACGAGGGATATATTACTATATTTTTCAGCTAGTTTTCTCGTTTTGTAGTTATTTGCAGGATTATTATTATCATAAATTAGCTGCAATTGCTTCCTATGCTTTTATCAATGGTAATAATGTGTCACATAAAATTTAGGATTTGGGGAAGAGTCGACGTATCCTTTTTATGAATTTTGCAGTGAATTTACGATGATTAGAAGCCTATAAATAATAAAAAAAAACAAGAGGACGAGCTGAAATACATAAATAATTCAAGTTGAGGACCCGATCCCACGGAATTCTTAGCTTTAGTATTTCAGAAGCACACATTCTCTGTAGAGCTATTACCCGACATTGAAAGGAATTTATTCAGAAAGGCGTCATCTCGACTCGCCTTTATGTGTAAATTATCTTATGTAGAGTTAAAAAAACACATTTGTTTACAGTTTCATATCGCTCATTGTACTCATGCTTTTCGGTCGTCTGTTAGGAACACATTTATTACTGAATGTTTGTTTGCGGTACTGTAAAAAAATGCTTTGAGACGTGCATTTTATTTCGAAAAAATTACTAAAGCATGCCGTCTACTAACCTCTAGTTTTTAATGTTATCCTATACGGAAAAATACAAAATAATTACATACAAGGGCGTACCCAGGATAAAAACTAGGGGGGGAGGGGCAAACCATGGTTTTTCAAGTCGTAGGTAAGATTTAAGCATGGAAAAGGTGAATGAAATCAACATTTTAAGGAAACTGTAACATCTCTTTATTATTTTTTAAAATGATTTGCTTGAAAAAATATTATTTCCTTAAAGACATTTGCGATTTCTGCTTCTAGGGGAGGGAAGGGGAGGGCAGCTGCCCCCCCCCCCCCTGCCCCTCGCTGGGTACGCCCATTATTACATAATGTTGCTCTTGGAGGTGACACACATGATATTTGCCGTGCTGAAGCTTGATATTAATTGAAAATGATCTCGAAAATTATTGTGGTAAGAGGTTCGAACCATGTATCATTTGAAAGTTGAGCATTTATTCATCATTATCATATAATTCTTGGTGAAATTAGTTCTCGCTGCAATTACACTGAAGGAAACTGAAACACAATAATATGGGATATTTCCCGTATTCGCCGTATCGTTTATATGGTAAACAAAAAAAAGTGAAGAGTAGGAGTACTCACGGAGGCCCCGTTCTCCAGCAGCGAGCGAGCGATGCACTTTCCGATGCCTCCAACTCCACCCGTCAGAAGCGCTGTCTTTCCATTCAACTCCATCTTCTCGGTCTTCCTTTGAACTGGCGGGATATTTTTCTAGGGTGCACGCAGCGCCGCCTTGAAAAAAAAAGAAGCAGCATGCGTCACGCCGTTTTTGCGGGAATTATTCGAGTTTTTTTTATCTTACAGCCTCGAAGACCTCTATTCCAACCGTCCCGTTGTAATTTTTTTCGGGAAGTTTTTTTCCCAGTTCTTTTGCCTGATCGTTTTTGTTCGTGAAGCATACTTAAGACTGTAGCCGCATTTGCCTAATCTACGTTCTATGCTACCAGTTTTTTTTTAACTCAATCGTCGGTAGTTTGAGTTCGTGATATGCTTTTGTTTGTGGAAGAAAGCGAATGCGTTGTGCTTAACTGTTTGAAAAGACCTCAACAGGCTTACGCGCGCTTCTGTGGTTATAGCTCGCACCTAACTTATTGAAAATTGAGCGTGAATGAAACCTATGAATTATAATTAACCGTTAAAAATCGAAATTCTCTCACAGGATGCGTGAACACTTCATCAGGAAACATGCGCAGTATGTCTATTTTTCGAAATCAAAGCCTGTAAGCCATTGAAATTGTAATGGTGAAAGTTAGATGGTATCTGTTTAGAAGCACGCGTGTGTTTAGAAGAGGAAGTCGTCGCTCTGGTTTTCAAAATACGAGGCATACCTCACTAAAAAGTAAGTACGGTTTTGAAAATAAACTTAGTCAACCAATTTTTAAGGATACATTTTTTTTAACATGAAATGCCATGAAATAAAAAAAATAATAAAAAAATTGTGGAGATGCTATTCATAGCCCAAGACCAAATTATCTGTTCCTTCGAAGAGCGGGCCGCTAAAGATGACACCATCGCAATAAAAACCAATATGAGTTTCTGCTGTCGTTATTTTGGAAACTTATACAGTCTGTTTAAAGCGTGGTGGTCCCTACGTGGGCATGGATTTTGGGACGACCTTTTAAAAATATACCGTCGAACGAGGGTGTGTTTTGAATTTTTCATTTATTTACTCAGGACTAGACTACATTCGAGGTTTATACTTGACTCAACAATCCGAACCACTTACCCCTCCCCTTCACAGTCCCCCCCCCTCCTAAGCAACCTTCACTTCTAAACAGCTGCAGTTCTGTGCATTCAGGGGCCACCCAGTTCGAAACGGAGTGATGTTGCTGGCTCATGCTTCTAGTGCATGAGCGGACAGTAGTCGGATCGTTCCATGATTGCACTGATGGGCGGTTGGTTGAATCAGTGGCGCAGCGAGGGGTGGTTATGGGGCATCAATGGGCCCCAGAGCTCAGAGAAATTTTTAACTTTTATTCATTTTACTTAATTGGATTGATATCACTAATAGAAAAGTGTAAGAATGAATAAAATATCCCTCAGAAAGCCGTAAAACTCACCATTTTGAACCATTTATCTTAAAATTCCACAATGTATCAATCTCGTACCTAACACTAATCCTGGTGGGTATTCCATACCCCTACACACTCCGGTATGAGTTGCACCTAAACCCCCCCCCCCCCCCAGCCTTAATTCCTAGCTGCGCCCCCGGGTTGAATTGCTCCTGACCGAACTGTTGAGTAAGGCAGATTGACTGTGTTGGTTTTGTGGACATGAGTAAGCATTTTGGGAACCCGACGGATCCAGAGCTTGCGATAACCTATAAGTTTGTCTGAGACGATACCATGCAAAAGAGGTCTTGAAAAATTCAAGCGTTGTTTTCGTGACTAGTCACAAATGTTTTTATTGACTCTCCTGACGAGATCATCATCGACAGTATAAGGTCGACCACCCGAGCTCACGCAGCTAGGAATTAAGGCTGGAAGGGGGGGGGGTTTAGGTGCAACTAATATCGGGGTTGTTAGGGGTATGGAATACCCATCAGGTTAAGCGGTAGGTGCGATATTAATAAATTGAGGAATTTTAAGGTAAATGGTTCAAAATGGTGAGTTTTACGGCTTTCTGAGGGATATTTTATTAATCCTTACACTATTCTATTAGTAATATCAATCCGATTAAGTAAAATTGATTAAACTTAAATATTTCTCGGAGTTATGGGGGGGAGGGTTTATCCCCCAAAACCCCCCCTCGCTGAGCCACTCCCGAGCACTATCGTTTGTCCTTCTTCAAACTTCTAACATCCTCAACACCCCCCGCCACCTGCCAGATTGCGGGGAAGATGGACACTTGGTACGCGAGACCCCCGTGTCGAGTGACGCCTCGCCGTACACAATTAAGTACCACCAAGTTCCATTGTGGGCAAACCAATGTGCTGAAAAAGTAATGGAATGCTGGTCGCTATCATAGAGATTGTTTTTTTAGGGTAGCTATGCATGGAAGCAGTTGAAGCCGGGCTGAAGTATTTCCGGGCACTACGAGAATGGCCGAATTCCATTTATTATTAAAAACGAGGAAAATGCGCAGATTCTGATCGAAAAAAAGAGTGCATTTTGAAGCGAAAAAGCGGTCGTCTGCGATCCAAGTAATTCATCTTCTTTGTCACGACGTCATCCTAAATTCACGGGCTGAGAAAACAATCTAAGTTTGGCGATTTTCCATGCGTATAAATGGAGGGTAACTATGGAGGCCCCAAACAAGATGGCCGTGTGCGCAAGTTCTTCCCGGTCTCACATGAGGAGAAGGGGGGACAGCATCCTATTTTTTTAGAATTCGGTGACGCAAACGTCCGGAGTGATCAGGTTTAGAGTTGGTGGCCCAATTCATTTGTCGGAATGGCAAGCAGGTGATCTAGGCCGAAGTGAAGCGTGATCGTGAGGAAACTCCTTAATTGGCCACTTGATTATGGGGGCGCAGACACACACACACACACACACTATATCTCGGCTGAAAAAGTATCGCTAGAAAAGTGATAGCAGTGATTTCTGTTTTCGCACAAAAACCTTTCCCTTTGCCGCACGGCGTTATCGGAAAAATTCGAAACAAACGTTAGTTTTTATCCAATATTTCTTTGAAGTAAACGCTAAAATGAAAACTCTCCCGTGATTGGTATATAAATTCATCATCATCGCGGATTATACAGAAGTACTTAGTGATCGATGACAAATGTCATGTAACGAAATGAGGGAGGGAATGAGGTAATGGTGGTCTGTAGTGATGCCGTTCACCATTGGCAGTGATTTAGGCCCTTTAATTAACCTCGCTCAGTATTTTAACCACTATATCCACGAGGACGCCCAGATTGAACCAAGGGCCGATAATCTAAGACGCAAACTTCATTTACAAGATGTAAAACATTGCGATTGAATACAATATATATCCTTGCGAAGGCACGTTGCACGTTGAGTATTAGATGTGATCATGGTTTCCGGGTGTCCTCCAAGTTATTTGATGTCCAACGACAACAGATTTGCTGGAAAATGCAGCCAGTATCACCAGGTGACAAGTGGAGTGTATACGAAATGAGCCTTCAAATATGTGATTCGCCGAAGTGAAGGTTGGAGCTGTCGTGTTTAAGTGAGGTTTGCTCTGATTGGGTGAGGGCGCACTTGGGTTTCGAGAGTTGGTTCCGCTCTGCGGCCTCTAGAAGATAGAACTCGACAAAATACCTAGAAATTTTTATAAAACGTTCACTTTTCACTAAACGTTCCTCTATAATTAGAAGAGAATTTTACGGCACCCGCTCGCGAAACCCGAATTCGACTCCAGCCAATTCGAGCATACGTGATGGAAAAACGACCGCTACAAGCAGCACTTCACACAGCAGGTATCGCGTACACATATCACATCACTCAGTCGTGGATTAAGCCTGATGCTAATGTTGGTTTGGATAGGTTAGGGTAGAGCTCTCCCCTTATTAGGGTACAAGCGTTTGAATTTCACACACAGTCAGGGTAGGGGAGCCAGGTCGCCTTTCTGAGTGCACTGAGTGTTTCGTTTCAGGATATCCGAATGCTTCAGCCGGGATTTGAACCCGAGAGCCCTGCCTCTGCAGCCAAACGCTCTGACCAATAGGCTCACTCACACTCTCTCACACACATTCGTGCTCAATTTGCATTACACTCCACTTCTGACCTGTAAATGCTGTCGGGATCGGTGGCCAAACTGCATTCACACCAGACACCAAACAACGCGGTGGATTCCCGGAAACCACGACCACACAATATGAACCCGTGAGACAATTATGGTCTCTCGAGAAAGACGTAGGTATTTCAGACTCACAGCAATACGCTTGTTCTGAGAGCAGGCCTTCAACTTTCTTTCCAGTTTAAAAATTATCTTACGGGTAAAGTGCGCGCGTGTTCCTCACCTGATAGTTTCACGCTGTTCTGTCGGAGTGAACGAACGCCTCTGTTTTATCAGTGTTGGTATCTGTCGTTGTGATTCGTGTGCTTTGGTGGGTTCTGGCTTGGGACGGCGGCGCGCGCAGCCAATTTTCGGCGCTTGTGATGCAATGCCTCTGACGAGTCTACAATAATTGTCTCCTCCAGGGAGGGAATTAGTTTCGGAGGGGGAGGGGGCGAAAGGGGGAGGGAGATGAATGGCTTAGCTGGTATGAGGGTTGCAGTATCTGGGGGACATGTCTCTGTTTTGGTGTGGTCCACCCTAAGGCGCAGCCCTTTCCTCGAGTCTCCTCTAGCCTCGCTGGCTTCTCTCCTCGGCTCTCAAAGCAGGGGTGGAGTGGGGGGATACATCCCGAAAACTTGCCTCTCTGACAGAGAAAATTCAAATATTTAAACTCCAAAATGCAAATAAAAAACTGATCGTTTGCATCGTATTCCCTCCAAACGTACCATCAAGTACGTCTTACATCCATGCTTATGAGATAACAATCAATGATTTTGTGAACTTTGCTAACAATGTGCTTGGGTTTTTGAGCTATACTAAAGGGTCTAGCAGGTTAAGATGGTGAAAAGTGCCCCCCGATGTTTTGAAAAATAAAAAATGTATACTTAAAGTGCATCCAAAATTATGTGTTTTCCCAAAGTTTCAGGCCTCAACAATGGATAATAACCCCCAAAACAAATTCAAACACGATTTTTAGTTTTTTTAAAACCATATCTCCAGTTTTTATTTTTCTAAAATCGTTTTCTTGATTTTAATATGTAAATAAAATTATGCTCTACCATCCTGATTTTTTTTCAAATTTTTTTGACCGAAGTGATTTTTTGATTTTTCCGAATTTTTTTAAGTGTATATTTTTTATTTTTCAAAATAACTCGAGGCACTCTTCACCATCTTAACCTGAACTCTGAAAAAATTTCAAATAATGTTTCTTTGTGGACCGCCGGATAACTAGCAACCGCTTAGAGATGGATGAATTAGGGGGCTATCTGAGTGAGTTTGGAGTATGATTTGGCCGTCTCTTTTACTGATTATTATTTCCCCGCCGCGGCCTCAGGAGAAGCTGAGTCACAAGCTCAGATTTGAACTGGACGCTCATGGCTTCGGTGAGTGATAGATTAGTGCCGATAAAATATTCAGTGGGAATTAACGAACGTCACAGAAACAGAGTTGTATGGTGTATCCCCAAACATGGAAATGTAAGTCGCGCGAGAAACTTCGCATGGCGCTAATGTGGACTTCAGGCTTCGGGGACCTCAAAGCCTAAACTTTGAGAGGGATTGCAAAAAATCGACGAAATATTTGTTCCAGTTGTCATAACTTCGCCTGTTACCCTGGAAGGCAACATTTTTACCTAATTCCGCGAAAAATTATGGGTGTTGAAGGTGTCTCTGGAAAATTCAGTATTAAAAAAAAAAATCCTTCAATAATCCTATCCTTGTTGACCTTTGGTCTCCGAAATACGTTTGACGTTTTTCAAATAAAAAAAAGTTTCTTTTCTTCAACAGGATAGCCGCCCGCATGCATGTGAACGCAGTATAATATACAGTGTATACAGGATGCTTTAGGAACACGGACTTGGAATAATAGTTCATGAGGCATCTACAATACTTCAGGAGAGAAAATTTTTAAGCATTTTATGTCAATAAACATGGGATCGCAGCTCCATAGTTACTGAGCTATAGCAACGCAAGCATTTTTTGGTGCACTTTGCAGTTGCCATGGAAACGGTTTGCCTCGAGTATCTAGCCTTTTCGACATTTGATTTAATGCTCTAAATTTTTAAGAACGTTAAATAATTAAGTTTGGATGAAAATGTGCGATTATATTTGTCTGTGTAATTGTATATAAATGTCTGAAACAATTAATTTTTCAGCTTAATTAAACGATGGCGATTTGAGCGAGTACCTATCAATTGTACGGTTGTGCCGTCTCACCCATTTTGAGATCAATTGTTTCAGACAATCATTATCGCACATTTTCGAGATGCGCACTCTATGGACTATTATCGAAAGACTCGCCATCGACTAAGAGCAATAAGATACGGCTGAACGAAACGATACTTCGATCCATAATGCTTTGCGACAATACCTACAAAATTCTGTCGCAGTTAAATAAAAAAAATAAGAGTCCCTCATATCGATCCTGCAAAATCCGCAGAGAGTCAAAACGCTCCATGACCTTCGTGTTCACAACTTACCGTCTGTTCAACAATACATACGTAAATTAGTCAAAGAGTATGAGATGAACGATTTGTTCCGTGTTTCCATTTTTTTTAACGCAATGAACAAAAAGCCGGAGACAACGCTTGGATTTTTCAACACCTCTTTTGTATGACTACGTCTAGGACAAACAACGTTATCGCAAGATCTGCCTCCGCTGCGTACCAAAAATGCTTACTCATGTCCACAAAACCAACACACACGACCTGCCTCAACAGTTTGGTCAGGAGAAATTCAGCAACAACCGTGTACTGCAGTCATGGACCAATCCGATTACTACTACTCGTTAATGCACTGGAAGCATGAGCCAGCAGAAACAGTCCGTTTCAAACTTGGTGACTCCAGAATGCGCATAACACGAGGGAGGGGAGGGGAAAGTGTCTGTGGAGGGGGAACTTCGGAGGGGAAACGGGGCCCTTCCGATTGTTGACGCAATCATTGAACTCGAATAGAATCAAGTTCCAAACCAAAATTCCAGTTTTAACCTAAACCCCCGCCTTACGGTACTCATTCAAAATAGACTCGTCCATGCCAAATGTAGTTGTTATTATGTCCGAAATAGAAGAATGCCAAGAATGGTAAAGCAGTTGCAGAAGGCAATTAATCTTAAGAGATCATAAAGTGAACAAATCCGAGATATTTGACATTATTGTATGATCGTATCTACAACTGTGATGAGATCTCAAGAGCCAGGCTGAAATCGCAATTCATTCCTATTCCGAAGAAATCAACATTTCCCCGAGCTTGGACGACTTCTAGAAAATTCTAGACCGTATTCATAGAGCAGGGCTTACATTTGGAACCCGAATCAACATCGCGCAAACAAAATGGATGCGTGTAAGCAGGCCACCGACTCAGAATGATACCCTCCATATTGATCGGAATGAAATTGAAATTAGTGCCAGAAATTTCTGAAAGTACCTTAGCTCAGTGATTAATTCACGGCTTGGCTGTGGCAAATAAATTAAAATTCGATGTGGCATAGCTAAGACAGCATTCCGACAGCTAAATAATATATTGATCCACTCCCATTACACCCAGAATAAAAGTGGTCTACGTCAGTGCTAATACGTTATACGCGTCTAATTGTATGTAGTGAAACCTTGGACGATTAAGAAAGCGTCAATGTAAGACTGGAAGTAATAGAAACTATAACTCATATGACGGCTTCTCAAAATTTCGCGGATCAATAGAATTTTGAACTCTTGAGGTTCTGCGAAGAGGAGGCCTCGATTGCTATCCAAGGAAGTTAAATGAGAAGAGGAAAGTCTCACATTTTGGCCTCGTTCTGAGAGGGAGAAAGCGCGAAATCCTCAGTATGGTCTTGGAAGGGATAGTTGAAGGTGAAGAGGTACAAGAGAGAGAAGAAAATGTTCATTGGCAGAAAGCATCAAAGAACGGACAGCAATTAGAGATACTGCGGGCATAATAGGGTGGTTTCCTATTGTATTTTTATTACTTAAATCGAAAGATTATTACTCCTAGAGTACGTGTTTCACGCTTTTAGATTTTTAAATGACGATATCTATTTTTCGCGATTAAATGAAAAGTGAAAATTTTCAATCGCACGAAAACGCGACGGCTAAGTATGAATGCTGGTAAAACTCCGTGTGACGTTATTCTGGTTCCCGCTGCCGCAAGTGAAGTGACCTTGGGGCGAGGCTTTGAGCGTTGATATGACGCAGGATGCTAGCAGGTAGCAGAGTACCCTGCTAGCTGGTAGCGCTTGACTTAAATAAGGATTATTAATACCTTATCAAACGAAGAAAAGTGTCCGACCTTAGGCAGTTTTAATAGGTGATTATTAAGACATGATTCCCTGAGCTCTGTGCCTCATGCATGCATTGCTAATCTCAGACGAGTTAAAACTTATATCTACTCGTATAGAAACTACGTCCCTGTGACGTCACGTGGAGTGGAATCGCATGGGCGCCAATCTGGCCTTTTTCAAATGAGGATAAAATTGACCACTGCCATTCGTCTAAACAGGTATTTCTAAAACGAAATAATTTGTATATTATGAATACACTAATGTTGGTTAACGAATCGCAATCAATGCCTTTCGTTTTCTTTGATGAAGGAAACTACCCTATTCAACGGACAAGAGAGCGATGACTGAGTAGGCAACGCATTGAATAGCACCACTGAATCAAGAAGAATAACAATGTAGCTTCACCAAAGCATGGTTTCGTTAATGGACCACGTCGTCTAAATGACGGCTTGAGATTCTTCCAACCTAAACCCTTTCTTCCTGAACCCTTTCCTCGTGGCGTCTCGTTGGCCTCACATCCCGGCGCCACACAGTGGACTAGAGTCGAAAGAAGCTGAAAAAAAACCTCAAAAACAGTTTTGATGGAAGTTAAAACTTTGCAAAGTTGTTGTCGATGAATTATTCAATATTTTGACGCAAAATATTTTCCATTAGTTACTTTTTAAACAAAATATATGACTTCAAAGTTGAACAAATTGTAAAAACTGCACGCATTGAAATGTTTTCATAATCCAGCAAGTTAAAACTAATGGCACACATTTTTACGGCAGTTAAATAGTAAAGAAAGTACTCTTATTATTATACGACTCGTCTACGTTAATTTCCTTAATGTCGGACCCTATTTTTGTTTTCATTCAGAATTATAAGAAAAAGTATCACCGAGTTTCGCATAGATATTTACAGCACATACAAAGCAAAGCCTGTATTGTGATTCGTAGAGGTGATCTGTGACGCCGAAATTAAGATAGATTTTACGAACTTACGGCACATTAGAGCGCACAGCCTCTACGGCGTAGCTGGCTGCTGGTCAAGGGGAACCCCGAGCCTGACGATTTTTTTATTTTTACATCATAAAGTTAAAATAAATATCACACATCATACCGATATTACCGATAATTTAAGATGTACGTTGATCTTACAGTGGTAGCAACAGGAAATACAGAGGCATATTGATCGTTACCAGAAGAAATAAAAAAATTATCAATAATGCTCTATGTATTTTATAACGGTTATGATATATTAGTTGTTTACAACAAACTATAAATTGTTGCAAATCCCTTGATACGTATTTTGTTATTTTTCTCCATGCCACCACTTTTTGTTTTATATGGAACGTTTTTCCTTGGAGCCCATCACCATCCCTGTTTGTCAAATGACTGTTGATTTCATCCCTCCAAAAATAGGGTTGGATACCTTGGTTGTGCACATACTTGAGTGATAATTAACCTCCGTCCAGCCGTTGGAGGTCAACTGTGTGATAAGGGGGATGTGTGGACTTTGACTTGGCAACCTGAAATCCTATGGTTAGTCATGCTGTTTGTTCAGATAGTGCGGAACAAGTCTTCTATACATTTGACCCATGCATGACCCTTGGAGGTCAACAAGTTGACAATAGTGGTATGTGGACTGCACCATTGTCTTCAGCTCCCTCAAAAACTTACGGTTCGACACCTTAGTAGCCAAGCTTCTCTGTTGCCATTCCTTGGACATTGGTAGTAACTACCCCTGTCACTTCGGTAGGGCTACGGTTGTTATTTTTTTCAAATGTCCATGTTAATAGTGTGTCACATTTTCTCCGAGGCACTAAGATTATTTATCTCGTAATTATTTAACGTGGAAGACCATAGAATTTTTCTTTTGAACCCACTTTAAGAGATCAAAAACAATCTCACCTTTCTTCTGCGGATAATTTTACTTATTATCTCACATTATATACTTATATTTTTAATTATTATCTTTCATCAATAAAAATAACTCAAAACACCGTAAAATATTGATATTTTCCGCAAAATCCATCAAAATGAATGCATGAAAAATAGATGCAACTATTACTTTCATCAAAAACTATAAAACTTATTCGCAAAAAATAAATTGAAAAGGCGCAGAACTTCAAATCTTAAATGAATAAAGATAATTCTGGACATAACTACAAATAATAGTACAAATAACAAGGTAATAAAATAATTATTGCTCTAATGTAGCACACACAGCCAGCACTACATACATAAATAATACAAAATCAGCTAAAGATCATGTATATATCGTCTTATATACATACATATAAATATATACATCATACATACATATATATATATAATACACATTTTAAGAAAAATATGTATTTTAAATGCATAACTGTGAATATTACTTTATTTTTTAACATAATATACCTTACCATTTTCTATACATATCAATAAAGAACCTTTTTAGAGCAATGAAAATAAATTAATCACTTAAATTCCATGAAATAAAATCAATCAACAAATAAATAAAACATTAAATACATTTACAATTAATTTAGTCCTTAAAAAAAGCAATACTTATTCAACATATTATAGCAATTTGAAAATAAAAAAATGTTGCAAAAATGTATGCGATTCATAGAATCAGCAATAGCTTATAAAAAGGTATATGACAATAAAATCAGTAATATTACCAAAAAATATGTTTCACGAGAAGGAACAAAAATAATGATAATAATGAAAACGATAATAAAAAACAAAATTACACACGAGCGAAAAATTGGATTAAATTTTGTCACTCTTCACCTTCTAAAGACATAGAACATCTAGAGAATGAGACACTAGATACCATACTGCTTTAGCCAGAGTAAAGTCTTATGTCACAATTCAGTCAGTAGTTAATACTTATAATTCACTTTCATCAATAATTGAATTGTATAGACTTTACTCTGTTTATCCCCCTCCCCACGTAGAGGGAGCAGTTTGGATTTGAGGGGGAGGGAGGGTGGGTAGGGATTTTTAGTGGAAGGAAGGGACAGTTAGTGTTAGTATTATTACCAACACTACTACTTCTACCACAAGCATACAAAATCACTCACTCACTCACACCAAGCAACATTCACACTCCTACGATACTCCCCAATGATAATCTAAAGTGGGTACCCATCATCGCAGCGATCCCCTGAAGTCGAAAACAAAACGGACCTAAGTAGCCACCTAGCCACCTCCTAGCTACGCCACCTAAGTACGAAGTCAGTACTATCTAATGCCCTGGTAGATAAGCTACGCATGTCGACGACCAAAGAATCTAATTTCCTACTCTCCTGCCTAAATTCCCCCAATGCTGTAAAAGAAAACAACACATTACAATAAATAAATTACAATTAAGCGCACAGAAATAAAAAAGCACACTCAAATAGTCCACAGTCCACTGATGAAAATAACAGGAGTCCCAAGTTCTTCAGTAAGTCTTCTTCAGTTTCTTCAATCTTCAGCTCTTGATAGACCCATCAGTGCACCTCTTCTCCAGGGTAACACAGCACTATGAAGAGTCACCTGTTGCAATAAGAACAATCACTTGTACTAACGGTACAATTAACTACCTTGAAGAGGTTTTCCCCGCTGTTAAAAAAATAAACGTGAAAAAAGAATAAATAAAGATAGCCAGGTTTAGGCTGCACTGGAGCACTGAGGCTCTTCAAATAATTCATTTTCTAATGCATGCAAAATGATATATTGGAGGGTAAGTGGGATAAATTGATTCCTGATAGAAGCGAAAAGAATTTGCAAGTGTAATATGTACTAGCAAATAAACTACTGGATAATTTATTTCATCGACTTCTTCTTCATCGACATCGACTTCAAAGACGCACAGTGGTAATATTAGGTTTGAATAATGAAAGTTAGTACTGATATCGACAACAAAATAGATTTCGGAGTAGTATTGTAGCAATGAACAATTGAATTTATTCATGAATGGCGTAGGAATTTTTAAAAACTAATACCACACAAAAACGAAAAAAACTAATCAGAAAATTATAACATATTTAAATAATATATAAAACGGAGGAATTAGAAAAATAAATTTAATTGAGTGGCCAAACGAGAAACAAGAACAAATAGCATCGTAAAACTTAAACGAAGGATCAAAAGAAATACAACGACTTTATTCGGAAACAAAGATGAAAAAGCTTCTTTCGTTACCCTTTTACGAATAAATACAATCACATCAAAGAATACGATTAAGTCTATAAAGAATAGCTTACTGTTATTAGCTAAAAATTTTTATATTGAAATGGAAAGGCAATACGCAAAGAAGCAAGTAAGCAAAACGCAATTATTTATATGAAGTAAAAATTACATCTTTATAAAAAGCAGATCACTTTTTTATGTACGAACGGGATAATATTTTTTATTTTCCTGTGAAGGGTCAAAACGTATGAATAAGTTGAACAAAATATAAATTAAACTCATTCCTACCTCCTGCGTGTCTGTTCCAATCCGTTTCGAAGTCTTCACAGCCCACAGCAATTCTGTTTCTCCCAAATTTGAACTCGGGTATGAGTCACAGCTGTGAAGATAAAAATGGGTACGTTAACATAAATTAAGCATTGCAAACGCGAAAATAACGAACAAAGAGGTCTTAAAAAGCAAATGAAAGAGGCAGTTACTTAAAATAATAAGTAAAGCCATTGACAAGCAAAATTTGTAGGTATTTATAATAAATCGTAAAATGGACAAAGTTTACTGAGTAAGATATTCATTAACTGCACTCACTGTTTATTGCAATGGAATTGTGATAAAAATATTTTTCTTAAATCCTCCTATCAACGTTAACATTCAACTGGAAGTGTAAAATGTTTCACCAGAATAAAAAAGTGTTAGTTTGAAATCAAATGAGTTTCATTAGAAAATTCCTTAATGGATTTTATCTTTTTTCTTTGTATTTTATTTTTTCTGTTATCTTTATACTTTATCTTATATTTATAATTTAAAGGTGAGGCCTCGATACACATAAATGTAAATGAAAGTGGAATTTAATCTTACTGTGACGTGATGGCGCCATGAACATGTTCTTCAAGAAGCGGAGAAGCATGCTGTACGTCCTCTTCGACCGTTGTCTTCTGCTCTTCATCTCCGGGGATGACTTGAGCCTAGGGAGAGGTAGGATTAGTAGGCACAAACAAAAATAAAAAAAACCTTGCATCAAAAATCCCCACGACGCATATATCGCCTAGCCTTACGTTACGCAAATTAATCGACCAAAACAGACCAAATCAAAGCTAACACACGCATTTTCTTTCGTCTTGGTCCTCTTCGACCGTTGTCTTCCGTCTTCTGTTCTTCAACCCCAAGGATGACTTTACTATCTTCTTTTCTAGGTCCTCTCCTACTGATGTCTTCTGTTCTTCAAAACCTGGGGAGAGGTAGGATTAGTACACACATACAAAAATAAAAAACCCTTGCACCAAAAATCCCCAAAGCCGCGCATACACTCCACGACAACATACAGGGGGTATCTTTGCACTCAAACCAAGTGAAAGTCCCATTCCTGTACGCTGCAATGGATTAGCGTATATGCTAAACCTTGGTTCAAAAAACTAAAAATAACGCACGCATATAATGGCCTAGCCTTACGTTACGCAAATTATTCGGCCCAAACAGCCCAAATCAAAGCTAACACTCGCATTTTCTCCTAGTCTTGGTCCTCTTCTACTGATGTCTTCTGCTCTTCATAACCTGGGGAGAGGTAAGATTAGTAGCACATACAAAAATAAAATAACCCTTGCACTCAAAAAGCCTAGCCTTACGTTACGCAATTTTCTTTGGCCCTAATGGCCCAAATCAAAGCTAACACTCGCATTGTCCTAGTGATGCAGTCCTATTCAACCATCGTCTTCTTTCTTCTAATCTTCAAATGAAGAGATGACTTCGCTGTCCTCTTCTGCTCTTTAAAACCTGGGGAGAGGTAGGATTAGTGCATGCATACAAAAATAAAAAGCCCTTGCACTAAAAATCCCCAAAGCCTCGCATACACTCCAAGACAACATACAGGGGGTATCTTTGCACTCAAACCAAGTGAAAGACCCATTCCTGTACGCTGCAATGGATTAGCGTATATGCTAAACTATGGTTCAAAAAACTAAAAATAACGCACGCATTATAATCACCTAGACTTACATTACGCAAATTATTCGGCCCAAACAGCCCAAATCAAAGCTAACACACGCACACATTATCTTCTTGTCTTGGTCCTCTTCGACCGTTGTCTTATTTTCTTCAAATCCAGCGATGACTTGATTCTGTGGAGAGGTAGGATTAGTATGCACATACAAAAATAAACATGACACTCATGACAAAAACATGACAAAAATCAACCAAAAAAAGGGGGAAAACACAAAAAATGGCCACAACACACACACGCACGCACACACACACCCCTACCTACTTTTTCTTTTTGAGCTCATTATATAAATAAACCATACTAAAGGTTTACGATAATGATGGCCTTTTATTTTAGTACTCATTAGGGAACCATACCTTTAGCGCTATTTTAATCATTTTCTTAACGTTGTTCTTGGGCCATGACCTTTGTGAATATTTTATTCACTTCACCTGGTACCAGTTATTACAACCTCTCATTAGTTGCAACCGTTTAACCATGTATTTATTTTTTACCCTTCGAGTCTATTTTGACTCTTTGCATTTTTCTTTCGAGTGACGTCACCACCGATGGAGATCTCATGTACCTTTGTGCCTTGATTCATACCATATGTTATTTGTGTGTAAATGTGAATGTGTGTGTAATAGACGGATACATTTAACAACAGAGCATTGCACAATAACATCACTGATCAGCCATAAACTCCTAGCGATGAAGAGCCTATCACTTCCCCCCTCATTGAAGCTCTTCCTTAATTTCATTTTCGGCGACGATTTGAATTTCTTCATTCGGCGAAATCACTCTTCGTTGCTTCGGAGACGCTTATTCTGTATCCTTTCATTCTGTAAAGAAGAGAAAACAGAATTCAAGTTAGTCTATAAGTCCGACTTTATCCATTAGAACAGGACCGCATTACATGAAATCTTAGCTAACCTATTGCCAATAGGATTATTAATCCGTAAAGGCAAAAGTTACGGAGTGTAATAAATGATATTTAACCTCTAGGTATAGAGCAAAGACCAGGATATGTGGAATAAATATAGTATTTTATATATTAATTGTAACCATGCCAATATTTTATTTAATCAATGGTTGAGGTTTCATTCCCTTTGGCGGATTGTAATTTTTGAGCAAATACTCATTGCACATGAGCGAATTAGAGGTCATACGAAAAATCTAAAATTTACTAAATCGTCATGTTCTTTTAATGTTCCCATACATTGATCTTTTCTTCTCTGACCAGCTAAATTAACAATAATAAAGCAAAAAAATTGCTACTTATTAGAAAAAATGCCAAAGAATAGTTACTTTTAATTGATCGAAAAATGATTACCAGGTTCGCAGTGCTTGGTTAACATTCAAAGTTGCTTAGATACTCGAGTAATAGCATATTCTCCTCCGCGCTTGTGTAAAAATTTCCTTCAAAGTATATCATTAAGGCGTAAAAATTACTCTTCTCACTTAAGGATGGAAAACGAAGTAGGCAAAATTACGCATCCAAAATTAGTAATAAAAATCCCATTGCATTCAATAAGTGCTGATGTTATGGGAATAAATTCAAAAATTTCCATCCGCTAACAGAAGAATTTAAAGTTCCACTTCAAGGTTAATGTTAACAGAGGAAATGTGCTGGGATTTCCATTACATCGTAAAATTATGCATTAATTCAATGATTAAGTCACACTTTATACAAAAGTTGAATGTTCTCCAAGTAAAAGATGCAGACATTAGCAAAAAAGTAGTTTTTTGCTTGAATATTATTTTTTTAATGTCATTACACTTTGTTTAAGATATCTGTCTCTAACTGGCCAAATTTTGAGATACTTGTAGTTAGCCATCGATATTTTAATTAAAAACATATGGATATAATAGCACGATAGCAGCTTTATAAAAGCGATATTCTCGCTACATATTAAGATACACCGAACTTTCTTTTCACTTTCAAGCGGGCGAAATCAATGTCAAGGCTACAAAATGAATTTACCTTTCGAAATAACTGGCGGTAAAAATAGTTGACAACCCAACCCAACTCCTATTAAAAATACAGGAGGAAAACTGTACATTGAACAAGCTGTACAAAATCATTAGTGAAATATATTCGATAAATGAGATACTAAAAGATTTCGAGAGCCATATTATAATCCCAATTCCCAAGATAAAGTGTGCAGATTCTTCTATGACCATAAATTAAATTTACTTCTAAATCGAAGCCAACGCTGGCTCCACACATTCAATACAGAAAATTCGGTTTTTTTCTCCTTTTGTGGGACCTATTTGAATATTCATTTTGTTTAACAGCCGCGTCAAGGCTTAATTGTGACGTGCAACAATAACAAAATTATCTATGTTTATCAAAACTCAACCTTATACGGATGAAAAACGAAGGCATGATTATGAAAGGATTTCTTCAATTCTCACGGATGTCTTTCTCCTCAAACATTCATTCCTACGATACTTTGGAGGTCGTACGTGTTCACGATATTCCGAGCGAAAAGAGGAACTCTGAGATTGACTTCGTTTAGGGTTTGTGTTGTGGGAGCCGGAGGGGGTATTTGGTCACTCATGTCCAGGGACGAATGCAGGCCATCGCATTCTGAATAGATAGGTCGAAAGGGCTCCAAATCCTGTTCTCGTCGAGGAAAAAAATGGGCGGCCCAATGCACAAACCAACGTGTAAAGCAAAATTCATAGTGCAAAGCCGTGAAGCACAAGAATGCATGAAAAAATAGAGCATGTTTCGATTCGAAAATAAACGCACTCCCGAGTGAGGAAAACATCAGCAGTTGGAAGATGTAAAGTGTCATGCCCTGTGCTTAATCAACCCCTTCCACTTCAATTAGTTTTCTGAATATCGTGCACCTATTCTCCATTTATTTCTCCTGTGGTTCTCTTTTAAACGGTAGGTAGTGAAATGATATTTCGTACTTTGTAATCAACGTAGAACCGTGAAATAAAATTTGATTACTAAATACGGAGAAGACAGCTATCGCGCCGTATGCGTTGTTTTTTGTGTCTACGATACTTCGAGTATCGCACCGGTTTTGAGTGGGGAAACGAGACAACGATGAACCTTCGTACAGTAATTGTTTTCAGGGAGGCGAACCAGCTATGTGAGAATGAGAATTGATAAAACTGAAGGAATCTTCGGCTTAATTTACAACCAATCAAAACGCACATCTACTATCGGAAATTGGAAAATAGGACCTAAGCGATGGGATGGGATTCTAGGGGGTGGAAAAAAATCGATCTTGTGATTCAGGCTCTCTGGATTCCGAATCAGGAGCCAACTTTACAAACGATACGAAAGAGATTTTTTTCTGACGTTTAGGCTACATTTTTCTTCATTAAGTGAACTAGTTAGATGATATACAATTGATATTGGAATACCCCTTAAAATTATGCTATACGACGATCAGTTTTTGGCAATTAATTGCAATCTTATTGTATTGAAGCATACAAAAAATGCGCTTTCGCCGATGAATCGGTAGTAGTGACGAACAAGAACAACGAGTGTACCTATTCATTCACTATCATCAAATATCCAACTTGAGATGGGATCCATGAAGGAACTCTTAGATAATAATTATCCGAAGGTAAATTTACACGTTCAAACACGCCGTACGGTGGGATGAAATCGAAAAAAGCTGCCCAAAAATGATTTTTTAACTTTTGATTTAGGAAAAAATTTATAATATAAGCCCCGTAATACACGGGTGGGAGCGTGATATGCGCAGCAGACATTTTAAGAGATTGGATTTTCCCTGAATATTGAGGAAATTAAACTCAATTACTTATTATTTGCGGTGTATTTATGGTGTGTACCATTCTCTGACGGTTTTACCATCGGGTCCTAGTGCGCAGGTCGCGTTCGGTCGGCAATAATCCTAACGGTTCCCTTTACGCAATCAGATTTGTTCTTTTACTTTGATCATGTGAAAATTTTGCCATTCTTCAAATTGGGTTTGCCCAAAGTATGCCATGTAGGAGATTGACTCTGCCATTCAAGCAGAGTGCTCATCTTTAGTGCCCACAATCCATGACCTTATCAAAAGGCTTCTGGTTACATAAGATACTTTGATTTCTTGTTCTGCGGTGGTAACTATTTATGAAAAAAAGCTAGTGAAGGCAAAAATATACGGATGTAGAAGAAAATATTCTGGAATATTTGAAGTCTTCATCTTCTGACTTAGAATAGAAATTAAAGCGTTTTTGAGCCATTAGAAATACAAATATTTGTGAATGGTATTTAAAAAATATTATTGCGCTTCAATGACCAAAATTTCAAGTTTAAAGACCAAATACCAACATTTAATCGTCATTTACCTTATGCCTTATAGCTTTAACTTAGTTAATAATAGAAGATATTCTATCTTCCCCCAGATGTTCCCGTAGCAAAATTGTAACTTGCCCCTGCCTTTGCCTTGCAAATATGCCTCCAGCATCACTTTTTTTACTTTACTATTTCGATGAAGGTACAAAAATATAACAAAACGTTGGCAAAAAGTGCATTAAATTCTTAAAGACCTACACACTAAGACACCAATCATTGTAAAGAACTTGAGTACTTAATCTCGAGAACAAGAACTTGTACTTAGAACGTGTAACAGAAGTTCCGGAAAACGACAAGAAAGGAAATATTTTGTCGTCAAATGCAGATAAAGACAGCCTAGCTTATACAATATTTTCATGCTGTTTATGCCGCTAAATGCGTGAATGATCATGCTAATTAAATAATTCCCCGTGTATAGAGGAAAAATTCGCGAATGAACCGTCATGGGCACGATCATTCAGTGAAAATTAGAACATGTTCTATTTAGCTCGCATGATCTTTTGGATGATCACGTGATTTTTCAGCATGATCATTCGCCTGATCATTCACCGTGCATAGCGGCATTTAGAACCTGCGTGCTTCACCAAACTACGAAACGAGACTTCAGCGAAAGTAGCGTGGAGGAATTTTTGTGGCGCATGTGAAGGCCCCCCCCCAGAGCTCAGAGAATTTTTTAAATTTAATCAATTTTACGTACTGGATTAGTATTACTTGTAGAATAGTGTTAGGATCAATCAAATATCTCCAGATGATGATACGCTGTATCGAAACCGGTCGCAAATATATTTTATTTTGTGAAACAGCTAAGTCTTTTCTTAACCTTTGTGCATCATGAAGGAGTTTCACCATGTTACGCCAACCACCATCTCAAATATCTCTCACAAAGCGGTAGAACTAGTCATTTTGAACCATTAATCTAAACATTTTCTGGAGGAGGGGCACCGCAACTCCCACTCACCCTGGCGGGTATGCAATACCCCCACACATCTAAGTATTAGTTGCGCCTAAAACCCCCCCTTGCCTTAATTGTTGGCTGCGCCCCTGCATAGAATAGACCTACTCGGCAGCGGAATCACGTTATAGCAATGCACAAACGGTGAGTCCAAATATGAATCTAAAGAGAGCAAAAACTTCTCCACGGAGCCCAAAAGAAAACACTCCGAAGGCACTAAGTGTGTGTGTGGACGTGTGTTCCCTCTGTGCATTCCATCCGCTAATCTTAATTCCGATTGGTATTTGCTCCTGGAGTTTGATTCCAGCTTCGGTAGCCCGGTCGCGCCCGCGGCTGTCCTCAACGGCTTTTGGTGCCACGAAGGCAAAGAATGAAGGTTGCATTTTGTGCCAACAGTCCGAGTTTTCACCGAACCGGCCCCATCCGTTAAATGGGACTCGGGTGTATACATGTAATTGAAAACGATGGAATAAGTTTGGAGTCAGAGTCCCTACCGAAGGCGTTATCTTGTAAGGAAAGCGTTAAGTGGGTGCAAGCTAGGTATGAAGAGTTAAATTCCTTGAAGACATACGATATTTTGGTACTCTTATATTTACCCCTAGGCAAGAAGTCACCGAGTCATCGAGTCATTGACATATCAGCCCACTTGGGCTAGGATATGGACAATAAGGACATTGAGATGGCATTCATAAATGGAGCACTGAAAGAAGACGCGTATATGATGCGACCAGAGGGTGTGAAAAATGCAGTTGAAGAGAAGGCATGCAATTAAAAAAAAAGCATTATAAGGTCTAAAACAATTATCTTAAGTATGGAATGAGGAATTACATTCTGTTCTGCATCATTTAAAGAATAAGCAGTGCGACTCTGAACCATGTGTTTGGAAAATCACGAGAAGGAACTGTATTTTTGTCGGTGCGATGCTTGCTGATATTATTTTTGTTTTTGGAAATGATTGTGCTGAAAAAGCGATGCTCAAAAGTATAAAAATGTTTGAATTGAAATCCCTCGGAGCAGTAAAAAAATGTCCTTGGTATGAGAGTAACAAAAACAGGTGATGGCCTAAAGGAATATTACAGCAGGAACATAAATGGGTGTTGAAAAAATTTCTAATGTCAGGCTGTTGACCAGTTGTTACACCTGTGTCAACGGGAACGAAATTATCAAAAGGCATTTGTAATATTTCCTGTATCAGAGTTTAATTGGATGCTATAATCATGTTGCTATTCAAACTCTACCGATTCTGCTTATGCTGCTAACGTATTATGCCAACATAGTAAATGTTACAGTGATGAACACTTGAATTGGGCAAATATACTGTTGCGCTATTTAAAGGGGAGTTATGGTTACTGCTTATTTAAAAAAAAGGAAACCAATCAATGATTAAAATGTACGATTAGGTAGATGCGTCTCATGCCAATGATCTGGTAGATCGAAAATCATATACAAGGTTTATTTTTAGTTTAACTGAAAGTATTGTTTAATGGGAAAACAGAGAGAAACTGACTGTAGAAATTAATAGCACAGAAGCAGTATACATGGCTATCATTGAAGGTACCAAAGAATGAATGTAATTAACTAATCTTCTCCATGAATCAATTGGAAATATGTATTTATACGTATCCCCTACAATGATAACCAGTCTGCTCAGAAACTTGCAAATAAAAAAAACAAGAACTAATCATATTGATGTACTTTATCACTTTGTAAGGGAGGCTGAATAATATAAATGGCTTGAACTTCGATACTCTGCAACCGAAGAAATGATAGCTAATATCTTAGCGAAATCTCTGAGAACATTTAAAATTGCAAAATTTCAAAAGGTCACAAAAAAATTTTAAAAGGTTGAGTTTAGCTCAAAATGTCATCATATGACAATTGTGTCTTCTTGGGTTGGGAGTGGATTCCGGTTAGGGGAAGGTGTTGCATTGTAAATCTGTTATGCGTAGGTAACCAAGAGGTAACTTCGAAATGTTGGCCGCACTGTTTTAAAGGGGCTGTGTGCGTTCTCCCGTGCGGCCTGGTCAGTCAATTTGTTCCCTGGCCTACCACGGAGCAGATGTCCTTGCATTGAATTCATTGAATTTTTACGAGGTAATAAAGACTTCGAGTACGTTGAAATCACGGTGATTTTTTACGACTAAAATCCCAAGAGAGTGAACTATTTGAGGATTTTTTTCTAAGTTAATCAGTTGATATTAGTGATGGAGCTCTGAAACTTCCTCCCTCGACGAAATATCTTTGGCCCAACACAATAGCCTTCTTACAATTGCAAAAACCAATAAGTAGGTTTCCCTTTCAATTAGGAGTAACTCTACGTTACCACTCATGTAAAATAAAGGCATCAGTGGCCGAAGTTGAGGAACAACTTTCTTAAGGTTAGTTAAAGAATACGCAAGAGAACATTGATGGATACAAAAAAGGCCTTTGTACCTATTTGTCCAGGTTGATAACTTCATGTAGTTACAACGCATTAAGTAGTAGTAGTATTTTGTTTTAGGGTGCCTCGACAACTAAGGTCATTTGCACCACCGAAAAATCTATAAAATCAAATTTTTTAAAGACATATTACGAAGGGATTTAAACATTCATAAAATAAAAGGGGTAGTCAGATGATAAAAGGGTAAGAATTTAAACACTTAATTAGCCCAGTCTCTATTAAAAACTTATTGACTCGGCTGATACTATCAGGGTCGTCTCGTAGGATGTGCCCTAGGTCTCCCCCGATGTTCAGCCGATGGCGCAAAGAACAACGCATTAATATATTATCTTCAGTTATAAACGGAGTTATCGCAAACACATGGAAACTCGTGGAAAAATATTCCTGAAAACGAGGCGTACGACTAACTATTAATATTTGTTGCAGCTTGTGATTTCTTTGCTGTGTTTCAGTTGAATATTGAAGTGAAGTAACTCGCGATAGGACGACGCCAACTAATATTCCTTCCATCACGAGAGGGAGAGAACAGAAGATCTTTTTCATATATGTAAAGGCGCAAGTTGAAGTGATGTTTGTAGCGTCATTTTTCACTACAGGCGTCGTAATTTCATCTATTTAACGGCTAAACTACAGCGACGCAGAAGAATAAGGACAACCACCACAATTATGCCAATGAGTCACATCCGCTAAACTCATTACAAATGTGATGGTATCATCTTTAGTTAAATATGGTTTGGTTAATCAAAAATAGTCCCCCATTCGAATTTCGGGATGGGAACTATACGAGGGAGCACATTGATCAAATGCGATACATTTTCATAAAGACAGGAAAATGAAACGAGAGAACTCTTCGAAGTTGCAGAAGGCCAGAAAACCTGAAGGTGAAAATTCGAAGAATGATCCTGGACGCATTAAGAATCAGAGAAATAAAAAGTCATTAAGTGATGGGAGACTTATAGAATGGAAGCTTTATAATAATACACCTGATCGCTAAATGGTAGTTATGAAGTGGGAATAGTGCCAAGAAAGAAAGCAGATTATAAATCTACCTATAGTTTAATGAAAGGTTGGAAATTGTCAAGATATAAACCAAAACCCATAACTACTGCAGCTCCGAAGGTTTGTAAGTCTACACAAAATGCCAGAGGATGCAGAAAAGGAGCAAGGCTATCAAGATATCTCAGAAATAATCAACAAGTTAAGAGGTGAATAAAATATAATCATTTTCGGTGAAAGTAATTATATCATTGGCGAATATCATGACGGGAGAATGTCCGGGAAACAGTAATGATGTAAGCAAAATTGAAGACTGACACAAATCACAAGCTTGTGGTTGTGAGTACAGCATTGCATAATCACAGCCAAAGAAGATAAACTACGTAAATACCAGTAGGCATGAGAATATTCTTAGTAGATTAAATTCAAGCAAAAAAGATTCAGTAACTAGGAAAAGGACGGCAAAAGCTACCATAGTGGCCGTCCGATGGCGGTGCCTTCAACTTAGAGTTGGTCACATAAAATAACAAAAAAAATGAAACATATAGCGGTAAAAGCAATTGGCAAGTAGCAAAATTAGAGGAAACTCGGGATGAACTGTAATTTTAGGACGCAGAGAAGAACAAAAGAACATCGAATGTGAGAGAGGAATCAGGGGAAGAGAGTTTGAAAAACTTAAACAGTGTGTTAAAGGAAGTAGTTAAAGATGTTCTTTGCGGAACGATAATCATCAAAATGGATAAAGTAAGAAGTCTTGAATTACGTGGAAGACACTGCGAGGATACGAAAACCTAGGAATTCCAAATGAGAACAAGGAATGAGATTTATCATAAAGCCAGAGAGGCCAGAGAAACGTGGACGAGGAAATAAATTCGAAGATGCACAAAAACATAATGCACATGGTAAAGTAGAAGCTGCGTCGAGGATTGTGAGGAACCACTTCAAAAAATACGCGTGAGGTTTAATACAGCAGGTGACGAAAACGGAAAACTTATGCATCAAAACTAATACAAAGTGAATACATAGATGGATTGAATATCTGGAAGAATTGTGCAAAGCAGGGCGAATTAGTACGAAATGGAAATCGAGTCATAATAGGGTGGTTTCCTATTATTTTTTTATTGCCTAAATCGAAAGATTATTACTCCTGGAGTACGTATTTCACACTTTTAGATTTTTTAATGACGATATCTTTTTTTCGCGATAAAATGAAAAGTGAAAATTTTCAAGCGCGCGAAAACGCGACGCGTAAGTATGAATGCCGGGAAATCTCTCCGTGTGACGTATTTCTGGTTCCCGCTGCCGCCTTGTGAGGTGACCTTGAGGCGACGCTAAGCGCTGATACGACGCAGGCTGCTAGCGGGTAGCTGAGTACCCTGCTGGCTGGTAGCGCTTGGCTTAAATAAGGATTATTAATACCTTATCAAATGAAGAAAACTTTCCGACCTTAGCCAGTTTTAATAACTGATTATTAAGACATGTTTCCCTGAGCTCTGCGCCTCATGCATGCAGTGGTAACCTCAGACAATGTATAACTCCTATCTTCTCGTATAGAAACTAGGACCTTGTGACGTCACGTGGAGTGGCATCGCATGGGCGCCAATCTGGCCCTTTTCAAATGAGGATAAAAATGGACCATTGCCATTCGTCTAAACCGGTATTTCTAAAACGAAATAATTTGTATATTATGAATACAGTAATGGTGGATAACGAATCGCAATCAATGCCTTTCGTTTTCTTTGATGAAGGAAACTACCCTATTTGACGTAGCAGTAGCGTGTATTGGAATTCAATGCTTAGACTCCAGAGAGAGGTGGGGGTGCTTAACCATTGCAGGTGAATTATCATCATGGGTGATGATATTAGGATTTAGTTATGAAGAATCGAGGACTAGGAACGGACTGAGCGTAGGAGGTGATGTTTCTTCCGTAATTTTCAAAGTTAACAACTAATAAGGCGCCTATTAAATCAAAAGGAAGCCGTCAGGAGTCTTCACGACATGAATACCATCGAGCAAAAATTTGTCAGAGGCGTACGAAAAATTTAAAAGATTCTAGTAAAGATGGGTAGGACTATAACCAATGCCATATGAAAATTATAATTCAATATTATAGTTTAAAAGACGACTGGAAGTCAAGCATATCATAAAAATTGTAAACAAACATTGGAAGAGGTCGACAAGTTATAACACTTGGGAAGCAGAATAACCAGCGGCGAAAGAAGCAAGAAAGAAATCATCGGTAGAATAGCCCAGGGAAAGAGAACTTTTCAAGCAATTAAAGGGTCAGCTCACTTGAAGAAGCAGGAAATTTGGGCATATGGTAAGGAAACTATTGATTAGAACTTACAATTTGAGTATGCTACTCCATTGCAGTGACTCATGGACAATGACGAAAAAGAAGAAACTGACGGTTATTCGGCCACATGAAAATTAAACGGATCGTCCGATTGAGAAATGAGGAATTATTCAGAAGAGTGGAAGCCCTGTGAAAGCTTGGTAGAAGGCTGATTATTATGAGCGGACATATTTCGAAGCATTTGTCTTGGTGGCCTGATGACAGCAATCCTCGATGGAAAAGTGGATGACAAGAGAGGAAAAGAAAGACCTCGGATATCGAATGTATGGAACCAGAAATGAAGTATATGAATGAGTGTTTAAGAAATTCCATTTGTTTCCACTTGACATCATTAAATATTAAAATGTAATCATTCAAAATTTACGCGAGCTAAAAACCTGGTAAATGTTTTTTTCCTCCTATTTGCCTTCATAGGTACAAAGGATAATACTAATAAACAGCTGGGTAAACGTAGCATAAAACACCATTAAGAGATATAATATTCTGAAATATCGTATACTTAAAAATCATCACATAAGTTATTTTTAGCAAACTGTACAGTATTTGGTTTATGCGTAGCAACTAAGAGACGAAAAGAGAAACAGAAGACCTATGCATGGGAATATTTAAAGATCTGTCAAATAATAAGTAGAAAGTGATTGATAATGACTCACCATATTTCTTCAGTCTTCTTCTTCCTTGAAACCCCATCGAAATTCTCCATTAAACCCCAACCCCTTTCATGGAATTGATCCGATATCCCTTTTTTATTCGTGCATCTGAAAAGAAACATTTCACATCAAAGGCTGGCAATATTCACTTACTAGACGTTTTCAGTTAACATGGAGTATAGCTAAAACAAATTGACTTACTAACGACCTCAAAGGCGAAGTGTATGGTTAAAAAATAAAATGCTAAACGAATTGCTGTAAATCCAATTATGATCCTCAGTATCTCTTAATTTTACTCCTCATCAAAAGTAGGTTACTAATAATTGCGGAGCGGTATCAGGGTAACACGTAAATACCTTAGCTATATTAGTTGACTGCAATGTCTGAGACTTAAATATCAAGGATTTTTTCAAAATACTTCTTAGAACCTGTAGAATAAATCACAATTCAAGTACCAATAAGAAATAGTTATAAAAGGGCGAATTATGGATGATACCTGGCAACTGAAGCAATCACGGATAAAAGATTCATTGTTAAATTTCAAGATCTCTCGCAATCGATAACGAAGCAGTGTGGCTGGCATGAAATAAACTGTTTCACGTGTACTGTTAATACCTCATATTTACAGTCACAGCGATAAATTTCAATGATTGACGTTCGTTATAAAATAACTAAGCTACCAGAGTACTGGAAGTAAGCTTCCGGAATGCTGTAAGGATCGCTATTCCTGCATTGACACCGTTATCTCCGATATTCTAAGAAACATGACGAATGTAAAGGTTAAACTACTCACAGGTTACTTATTCATTTAAAATGTCGACACTCCATAACATAATACAATTTTCACAAGCTACAGATATTCCACTCGGAAGCGAATACACACGAACTTAAAGGGGGATCAACCAAGTTGAATTATTGAGTATCTGTCGCGTAAAACCGCTTTGGTAACCAATCAAGTATAGTATTTCGTCCATTACCGCGATACTTTTTACCAAAGGAATTAATTCCATTGAAAATTCACAGGGTTGAAAGCACGATTCTAACCGGAGAGGATGTTTCCTTATCACTCGCTTTACTTAAAAAATCACTCTGAATCTCATTTCAACTTCGAGGCAAATTCCTCACACTTGGAACGTGAAGACGTCGGCGTGATAAAAAGTGCTCTTTCAAAATAATAGTCACTATGATCACGATTACTTAATAAAGTTGAATAAATAGTATTTGCGAATTATTCCTCCACATCAGAGAATTGAAACTGCATTGAAAATAATACAAAGGAATTTTTCACTTAAGGAATAGCTTAGGTACTCACCTCTCAACCCCATGAGAGCTTGCCGGGAACTGAAGTCCAGGACTCGATGGAGGGAACTTCTGATGCTGCGTCAGCCACGTGACGTATGCATTGACGTCACGATAATTTCGAACCAATTTCTTTTTAAGGCAACGAAAAACCTACAAACTGCTGAAGATCGCAGCTATTAGGTTATTTTAAATTAATCCAGTAAAATACATCTGCAAATACGTTGATATTTTATATTATAAATTTAAAAAATATATCGCGCGGAAAATCAATATAACGCTCAACCAATGAGATTTGTTCACAAGTTGGCTCTTTCAAACAAAAAAGCGCGGAATTTCTTTAAAAGGTAACGGTCACATCACACGTGATCAATGTTCCAGAATATTCTAGTCGTCAACGAAGGTCAATGGGTACACTTACAGAACACGTCATCGCCTTACATTAGACTTTTAACGATCTGCATTCAACTGTCGCTTCTGATCCAACACCTCACCTCCCCCACTCACGAAGCAAACACAACACACTCCAGTTCGTCACCAAACGTCCATGCAGTGGAATAGTGTATTTACGAGTTTGTAATTTATAAAATTAATTTTATGGACACTTTCAGCCGTTTCTTCGCTCGTTGAAGTCACCGTCTCATTCCAGAGGAACGATAATGGAGAGCGGTACCTATCAACAGAAATGCAGCGGTATTGATTGAGGTAGGTGAGAAAAAGTCATATCTATGGTATAAGTGAACAGAGGTTGTAATTGTAATTTCAGTCCAATCACGATAATACTCAAGCATAAGCATGTCACTAATATAGCTCATCATGTATAATAATTGCATAGGAAAGTGAGTGACAAAGATAGGCAGTGTATTGATATTGCGAGTTCATGAGCGATAAGATATATTCTAGCAATCCCACTATGCGATATGCACCTCAGCGAGAAGTATATTTGTGTTCCCATTAGTGCTTAAAAATGGTCCTCTTTAGAACTCACTCCATTGTCATTGATGTATGAAATGTATTGTCGATATAAATATAAAGACCTTGAAATTGAATGAAAGCCACATTATACGTTTTTAGCTTCCATTCAATTCAAGGATGGTATTTATCTTTAAAATATTACTGGCCAATTCTCCTTCGGATCTACGTATTATTTCGGTGGTAAAGATTCTACGAAACGGAAATATCCTATCGATTTCCCAGATGCGAATGTGTTATTCGATATTCTCATAATTGTTGCTCTACGTTCAATCGCAGATAAAATTTCAAATGACACCCACAAATTATTTGCTGTCTTGTTAATTAATCAAGGATAAACAGTGAAACCTACACAGTGCAAAAGCATAACTCTTAATAGTAATCACGGACCTCATTCATCCAAATAATTATGATATTAAATTCAGTCAGCAATGTTCTTCCACAATGTAATGAATTGTATAGTAAGTAGTATTTCTTATTTCTGGTCATTCGCAGATTGGTTTCCCAGATAGCCATGCTCAACTCAAGCGATGTCTTGGAATAACCTGATACCGTCATCGTCCTACAAAAGGGATTGCTGAATGGTTGATTGGGAATAATACTGGAGCCTCTATAACTAACTGAAGATATAATTTACCTGCGATAGCTACTACTAAGGAAAAGGTAAGGAGCGACTGATGTTATTGATTTCTTTCCATGAAGACCGTCAAAATTCTTGGTCTTCGTTGTCGAATCTTACTGTAGGTAAGTCATATCATTTTAATTAACCAAGTTGTCACCACTAAAATTAAATTTCGTTGATATACTTGAATTATAAATTAATAGTATAAAAACAGGCATCTTGAGTAGGTATAAACGTGTTGTAAATAAATATTAAGTTCGGTTAAGTTTTCCGCAAAATGTAAATATTTTCAGTTACTATTAATTGTTCACTTTAGTTGCCACTAAGAGGTATGCCTATGAGATGTTCTGAGGTTGTTGCGGTTAAGCCTAGGAGATTCCGCTAGCGATCATCAAAGCCCCATTTTGACAGTAAAATGTAGCATGCCACAAGAAAAATCAGTCTATAAATAATTCAGTAAATGTCAGCTTCAGCGCTCACAAAGTTCATATCTTTTTCACCCCCACTACAGTGATTTTCGATTGCTTACTGCTAACTTGAAGAGTCCCTGGATTTTAATAAACGCGCTTTGCATGAGATTGTTCATGAATGTTTCACCAGTAATTCAGACTGAGCCTATGAGGTTTGCTTATCAGTAGAGCGTAATTCAATAGTATAGGTCGTAGTCAAGTAAAATTGAAGAGAGAGCCTTCGTCTGCCCCTAAACCTTTAAACATGAATGAGGCTGACAAAACTTTCGACGAATAATTGAATACTCTGACGAATATCGCGATGAGTTTTAGAAATACACTAGGAAAGTTTTCTCCTGTTTTACTTCAACTCCAAAACGGTCTTAGAATTACCAATTTCCATGGAATACGTGAATAAGCAAAAAATGGGGAGGGGTTTAACTTTGATAAACACAGGAAAAAAGTAAATAGTAAATAAATTTTGAGTCGTCATACATGGCTTGTGTTGCGTCGAAGAAATAGATGGTATGCAAAGGATCTAGTGAAGGTATATACCCTGAAAAATGCAAAAGAATATCGAGAAAGAGGTATACAATAAATATAACTATAATTTAGAAAAATAGTTCGGCAAAGCGGTTGTTGTAAGTCCTTTCAAGTCATGTCATTCACGAGAGATAAAAATCATCTTAAGCCTGCGGGCATTATCCAGGGGATGGAATGTGAGAAAGATACGGTCAAATACGGGCATGCCAACCGCGATCACTACTTCAGGGGCGCAGCTAGGAATTAAGGCAAGGGGGGGTTTCAGGCGCAACTAATACTGGGGTGCTTGGGGTATTGCATACCCGCCAGGGTTAGCGGGAGGTGCGAAGGCCTTCCGCCGGAAAACATTAAGATAAATGGTTCAAAATGGTGATTTTTACGGCCTTATGAGGGATATTTTATTAATCCTCACACTATTCTATAAGCAATATTAATCCAATTAGGTAAAATAGATTTAACTTAAAAAATTCTATGAACTCTGGGGGGGTTTTACCCCCCAATACCCCCCCTCGCTGCGCCACTGCACTACTTCACGTAGGTTTGCTCGTTCATGTGTCAAGAGTCAAGAGCGCAGTGGGAAGAGGGAAAGAATATTTCCCCCGACCAAATACGTCTCTCACTCTAACCCACTGTTTCCAAGTGATGATTCAGATGTTCTTTTCTATCTTACCCTATATTCACTCGACACCTTCTTCCTTGAGAATTTTGTCTGCACGTAACTTGCATTTTCAGACATTCAAATGTAGTTTAAACGACTAGGACTGACGCAGTTAAATATAATATGTATTAGGTATTATAACATGTCGAAGTTTACTATTCATCCAATGAAATCGTAATCCAATTAAGTCGAGCCTGTAAATAATTGATGGCCGGATCACCCGATCATAAAAGTACAATAATTGCATTTAATACCGATTGCATTAATCTGGAAATAATTTTTTGCAGTGTATATTACTATATTACAAAAACACTAGACCCAGCATTCAAAGAAAACTTAGCTTTTTCAAAAAGACCCCACATTGTGTCAAAGAATTTTCCTTCTCGTCGGAAAAAGAGGATGCTAAAATCAGTTTTTATAAATAAATTTCTTCGGAAATGTTTAAGCTTCACATTGGGTGCGAGAGGAGAAGGCTTCCTACCTTTCGATTCGATGGTATGTCCATCGGCGGCAGAGCTCAGCTGTGCATCGGCGATTCCCCAAAATACGCATATTCACCAACACTTCACATTCAACACACAACTGATAATGAATTTTTTATGCAATGTTGACACTTACACTTCACTGGATTGCTAGATAATCACTCATTACTGCCCTTCAGTAACACACATCAGGTAGCTTCACCTAACTCCATGAGACATGAACAGCGCTTACAGTATAACCGATGAGGATACCCCAAGGGTTGACATGAAGGCTTGACAGGGATCGTTGAAAGCTTCATTTTAGGCTCGTACTTTCATTCGATGTATTAATTGAGTTATTCACTCCACCTTTCGTAAACTCTAAAAAAAAAAGAAATTGAACTTTAGTTATAGCACAAAAAATTTGTAGTGATGACACTATACCTCTAATCATATGGCAAGGAGGAATTGTGACAGCGGAAATGCATGAAAAGCATAGCAATTAAAGCCATTCATAAAGACCTGGTTTCATGATAGTGTGGTTAGTACACGTTTATGTTCATTTCCGAAAAGTTATAATTGGATGAATCATTGCGAATGCGTGAACGAAATTCATGAATTTATACATAAAATTGTACGTGGTAATATATCGCGTAACTAGGCCTTGCTGTTGGAGCTAGATTTTGACAGTGGTTAAAAAACATGAAAAGCTAAATCCAAGAAGGCGGGTGCAAAAACATAATTAATTCTATCTAATCCTATTGCCGAAGAATGTTGCCTTCTTGCACAAAAGTTATGTTTTAATACGTAGAAACAGCATGGGGTAATAGGTTATTTACGGGCATAGGAAGACTTACCAGTACTCTTCAGCGGCGGATCATCCACCTCTCAACACGAAGTGAACTGCTTTGAGACTCAACTTCACTATGACATACTGAGGACTAAGGGGAAAAACCTAAAGTGACCCACTGCTTCTAACTTACAGCCCTAAGAGGTAATGGAGGGCGGGGAATTACTAAGGATATCGAGGGAGGTTGCCTGGCACAAAAAGCCCATTAGAGAGTCAAAACTGTTGGCCTTGATTTTGAGTGCATCACGAAGGCGGTCGGGAGTCACCGAAAATATTACGTTTGCGAGTGAAGATATAGGGACTCCGAGGGAGATGTTACTCGCAAATTTATCATTCTGTTTAGATTTATGTAGGATTTAATGATCATTTAGTGTGAATTTACTGTTTAATGTCCCCGGTTTTCACTGTTGGTCTGTATTGTACGTATTATGAAATTGCTTAGCAGAAGCGGTGGCCTAGTGGAGTGAATGCGCGACTTGGAAAATGGTGATTGTGAGATCGAGTCCTAGATATGGTAAACGTTGCTTAAATATTTTTCAGGTCATTCACTCGTTTTGAATATCTTTATTGATTAAAATCACTTAAAACATCTGTTGCACAGCTTTGGATACTTTTTTTTTTTAACGATAATGAGTTATTTAAAAGTTAAGAATTGGGTATAGTTAGATGCATAATTTCTATGAATAGGTAGTACATCTTGAAGGTTTGGGATTTGCAATAGAGGGTTACCGTAACCCGTCGGTGAAGGACGCATAAAAACCCACCATCGGTGTTAACATAATTGTTTTATATTAGTAAAAAAGAGTCATTCAAATCAGTTGATCATTACAAATTTATCATTTGGTTTCGATTGCTGCTGATTTTTAAGGTTTCCTGTAAAGCCGATGTCCCAAGGTAAAATTTGCATCAAAATATTTGCCTCAAAGTTTTGGACAAAAATTTTGATGCAACAGAACGGGGGTGTCCCACGATGTCATTTAGACGAAAAACAAACGAAAGACGATATTTAGGTAAACAAATTTGGAAGCTTATGGAAGTGAATGATTCTGTCTTTTTTAGCAGGCAAAATTGTCTGAACAGGCCTCTTGAACATTAAAGAGGCGAAAAAAAGAAAACAAGGAATGCCGAACTTGGCCTTGGTTGGAAAGAGGGTATGAAAGCGTTGGAATAAGCATGCTAAACATGTTGGAGAAGGAGTTGGTCGCCGATGTTCCCGATGTTATCGATAATAATTGACGATAAGTGATGATATTTTCATGTACCTTATCAGCAAGGTTGAGGGCAGAATAAAACGGCAGGATACAAACGTGAGGCAGTTGATTCCCGCGACGAAAATGTTATTAATAAATGATGGACATTGTGGTTGAGAAGATGTAATGAATAGTGCTGTAAACGTGCATTTAAATCACATTTTTTCTCTCCTAATCTAGCAGTTGCTAACATAAGGTCCTTATCCTATAATCATAGAGATAGAAACGGGCAGCTGTAGTGTTTCACAGGTTAATCGTCAGTCCATATTAGTCATTTCTCCAGCTGCTCGCTCGCTCGCATTGCATGCCCTCCACAAAGCTAACCTTTAGAATTCGGCCTCGATACCTTATGTAAATCTTTTATTCTTTCCAAAACATCCCTCCTTGTATTTAGATTCTAAAGATCGCATCCCTCTTATTAAAGATTAACTCATTATTACAGGTCGTTAACATACTTGTGAAAGACTGGTGAGAAAGATTAACTCTTTTCCTCTCATTATTAACCACACTATGTTCTGGGTAAATTAAAAAATGGGGCTTATACTATTTGTTTCATTTAGCATTGTAAATAAAGTTCAAGGAGTAATATTTTAAGAGGAAATATAATAATCTAATTTGATAATCTAAAATATAAAATATAATTTAATTTCCTTTTGCATTGTTCACCGGCTGTCATTCACACATACATCCAATGCGCTGTAATGTATCATAATCGGTAAAACAATGGGAAATATTCTTATCAATTTAAGAGATGAAAGAATTTGTTTCATACAGTGTATTCCTAATCCTTCACAATTCTATTCTCCCTAGTTATATGCTGTGAAAATGTTTCTCGTCATCGAAAGTAATGATCTGAAAAAGCATAATCTCTAACCAAATTGTTTTACTGAATAGCAGCCTCAAATGTTTTTGTCGGTCTGTTAAGAATGGCTTGAGGGCAGGTTTGTGGAGTTGAAAACTATGCTCAATCACAAGCCTTTTACCTGTTCGTATCTGCATCCAAATTGCGCCTCCCTGGATAAGGCAACTATTCTACCGACACAAATGATTATACTCGATGAAATGGCGAAACTGTGGGTGGCTCGAGGTCTGCCGCTCCTTTGCCTGTCCATCAGTGATTCGTCGCCTTCCTTGATACGCCTTACCCATTAAAAAAGCATTCCGGGAAATATTTACTAGACCAGCTAACAAAAGTAAGCCCCACTGCAGGCAACTATTATGCCGCCCTACACAAATTGCTATTATCTGTCCACGTAAGGCTCAACCTCGTGCTCTTTTGCTCTTCCATGGCTCAGAAGTTCAAGACTGGTTCTGAATAATCGAGGAAGTTGTTTGTGAGCCACATCTTTCCTACTGTTCACTATTCCATTGTTCGTGGTTCCTAGGCCTTATTCCTATGATTAACACTTCAAAACTATGGCAATCTTCAATTTTTACATACTGGTAATTCGTGACATGGAGTAGTGGTAATAGCGTAAGATGGCTGTGATGAAGTCTCAGGAGAGTTTGCATTTTTATTCCAATATATGAGTGCAAGTTAAATCGCACATTAACATGAATATTTTCTTATGTGTGCGTTTTAATACACCTTTTTTCTTTTACCCGCTTTGCTATGGTTTACGGTTCCACGATTCCCGTTTCCATGGTTATCTCTTGAAAATTATTGTCTAATCATTCATAAACGTTTAATTTAATTAACATGGTGACATTGTATGCGCGTTGATTTACTGTCTGGACCCGGCTTCTAATACCAGGGAGCACAAACTTTTTCATGAAACATTTTCTCAGGCGAGGAAAAGTTTCATCAAATCAAATCTGATAGAACAACCTAGAAAACGGAGGAGAGTTTGAGGTTAATGAATTATTACAAATAATTAAGATCAATAGTAATCGAAAGGAATAATAAGTTTCTAGAAATGAAACAATGTATTTCTACTTGCACCAGTCTTTGAACATTTCAATAACGCCAACGTCGGATTTTCACCCGTCCTGTACCACCGGCTGACCCTTTTTTTCCGAATCCCTTGCCTTTTAAATGTACCCATTCTTCGAAAGAATAAGACCATACTTGCCTTTTTTTAAACTATTGTGTGGCCCAATATAGTTTTTAAAAAGTATATGATGCTGTTCCACCGAATTTAAAATAAATTGGACTGTGTAAAGAAAAAAAAAACGAGTGAATGACCTTACAAAATTGTATGCAATGCTCTCCACGTCGGAGATTCGATCTCACAATGAACACCTTCTCTATCGCGCGTTCACTCCACTAAGCCACCTCAACTGCAAGCAGAGGCAACGTACAATACAAAACAACAGTCAAAACCGGGGCAAATAAACAGTAAATACACACGAAATAATCATTAATTCCGACATAAATCTAAACAGAATGATAAATTTGCAAGTAACATCTCCCTCGGAGTCCCTATATCTTCACCCGCGAACGTAATATTTTCGGTGAGTGACCAAGGAAAAGAGTAAGGGAAAATTTCTCGAGAGGCAGAAGTGGCGCCACACACTTTGTCCTATACTGCTAGAGTATATAATCTTTGGACTGTACTTTACATGCAGCATGCCGTCATTGGATTTCTCCTTGCAGAGAAAGAAACGGAGTAGAATTTTCACAAACGTTCTACCCCGTTTTCTAATGGGATTCGGCGGTGCACCAAGATTTGCAGGGAGACCATCCACGGCTATCACTGCTGGCATGTTGCAGCTAGCTGATGTTGTCATCGTCATGACATTGATGCCAATAGGCGGAACCATTAACTCAGAATCATATGTTAACTCATTACAAAACGAATTTAAGTATACCGGGACTAGCCACGGTGATAACTTTACGGGAGTCACCCGCAATCGCACAATCATTACAAAACCTCAAAACGCGCTTCCAGCGACTTCGGCGCCATACCAACCGAAGAAATGCTTTGATTCAACACGATATATGCTTCAGTCCCCGGCAAGTGTGAGGACTGCTGAACACATGAAAAAACAGGGTTGGGGTTACGTACCCTATCCACCCCACAGCCCTGACCTGGCTCTCTCAGACTTCTCCTTGTTTGGGCCATTAAAAGATGCCATTAGTAAAAGACATTTTTGAGGATGACGAGGACGTGATTCATTCAGTGAAGTTCAAGCAATGGTTCCGTGGCCATAAAAAGCATTGGTACCAACAGGGCATACACGCCCTTGTTACTCGCTCTAGGAAGGCCATTGAACGGGACTGAGATTGCGTAGAAAAATAGGGTGTGGAGTCGAAATATCATTCTTTCGTGTGTGTCATTCTCATTAAGTTCAACCCATAAAATTCGAAGAAAAAATAGAGTGCATTACTTTCTGGGCAACAGTCGTAGTTCGCCCAATGAACAGAATGCACATTTGTGGAAATAACCCGGATTTTTGAAGTCTAATCTAGAAATATCCACCTCCGATGTGACCTTCTCAAAGGGCTTGTAAAAAATGCAGTGAGTGCTTATGTTGGGCGCCAGAATGGTGATAAGTCTTAAAAACTGATAACGGGACAGATATGATATGAGTTTGGGCATTGGACTCGCTTGATTTGAAAAGATTAAGTAGTTCTACCAGATTATCCGTCGAGACAAGGTGAGAGAAAGATTGAAAAAAACAACTTGATCATTCGGGTATAAGCAAATCATCTCATCATCATTAGTCAACAATCATGAGATTGGTTTAATGCAGTTCTCCATTACTCTCTCCTATCCACTAGCCTTTTGATAGCGACGTATTTCTTCTCTTTTACATCCTTTATAACCCTTTGTCCTATGCAACTCATTCGGGGCCGTCTTTTACCATTCCTCCCTTCCACCTGTCCTTCTACGATTGTCTTCAACAGGCCATCATGCCTCCCAATGTGACCAATTAAGTTGTCCCGTCTTCTTCTTAAGGTTTTTTGAAGAATTCTATCATTCTTCGGTAGCACGACATTTCGAATGCTTCCACTCTTTGACCTCTCTGCTGCTATCAACTTCCAAACCTCTGCTTCCTTAGAGAATCATACTCCATATGTAGCATCTGATGAATTGTTTCCTGACTTGTATTCTCAGCTGCAAGAAGTTTCTTATATTTGTAGAAAGCACTCTTTGCCTGCGCTATTCCACTGATTATTTCTTTCTTGCTTCGTCCATCGTTGGTAATTCGGCTTCCCGGGTAAGGTAACTGTTTTACCTCTTCTAGCTTATGCTTTTCTAGGTTAAAGTTTGTCTTAGCCTCCTCTCTTTTGCTGCATACTAACATCTTAGCCTTCTTTTTGTTGATTTTCACTTTATATCTGGTCATTGTCCTTTCCATATTTGTCAAAGTCTTATTTAAACTATGAATAATTCTACGATCATTGTTGAGCACTCCGATTTCTTTCAGAATTCTAAGCATTGAATTCCATTCCACGTTATCAAATGTCTTATCTTAATCGACATATGCCATTAAAGTCGGGTTTTTTTTCTCCATTCTCTTCTCGATGATCAGTCTAAGAGCCAAAATTGCTTTTCTTGTGCCCTAGCTTTTTCTAAATCCGCATTGGTCCTCATCCAGGAACTCTTCTGCTCTTCGTTCTATTCTCCTTTAAATGATTCTCATCAGAATAATCGACGAATGTGTCATCAGGCTTATGGTCCCGAAGTCTTCGAACTTCTCAGCTCTCTTCTTTTTGGGTATGGGAATGATGATGTTCTTCTTGAAGTCGCTTGGTAAATCTCCTGTTGAGTACATATCGCTGATATTTTTATAAAGTTGAGTTAAGAGTTTTTCTCCTGCATTTTTTATTAGCTCTGCTGGAATGTCATCTGTTTCTATGAGCCTTATTCTTTCGCACATCTCATATTGCAGCGTCAAATTCCGATCTTAAGATGCTCGCTCCCATGTCATCCTTTTCAACTTCACTTTCCTCTTCGATAATATTTGAGCTAAGTTAACTTCCGTTGTATAATTCATCCAGGTAATCCTTCCATCGCTCAGCTTTGTCTTCGTTTTCAATTAGAATATTTCCATACCCCTCTATAATGGTATAACATCTTGCGCTTCTTTCCTTGAAATGGTTCCTCGCTATTTTATAGGCCGCTTCCACTTTCCCTTGTACGAGGTTATTTTTCACGTCCTCGCATATGTTCCTCATCCTCGCTTCTCTGGCTTTCCTCGCTTTGCGGTAAATCACGTTCTTTATTCTCTTGTAGCAAGTCTGTCCTTCCTCAGTATTCGTATTCTTATAATTTCTTCGCTCTTCAATGGGGTCTTGGACTTCATCCGGGATCCATGGCATTTCCTTAACACGTTTTCTTCTCTCTAGAACTTCACTAGCGGCCTCCTGAATCCCTTGTTTTGATATTTTTCCAGCTTTTCTTTACTGATTTCTCCGTCCTAAATCCTATCATCCTCTCCACTACTTCTAAATAGGCCTGTGGATTATTTGGCTCCTTAATTTTCCTAATTGCCATGCGTTCTTCGCTGATTTCTTTAATTTCTTGAATTTCAGATGACATTTCATTATCACTAGATTATGATCACTGTCCATATATATTCCCCGGGTAGGTTATACAGTCTTTCATCTGATTCTTAAACCTGTGCTTCACTAAAATATAGTCTAGTTGAAATCGTCTTCTGTCTCTTGCCATTTTCCATGTTTATCTTCTTCGCATGTGATCCTTAAATAGCGTGTGGGCAACCACTAATTTGTGCTCTGTGTAGAATTCCAGGAGCCTTTCTCCTCTTTCATTTCGATTTCCTAATCCATATTTTCCGGCTATTCTTCCATACTGATCTTGAATGAAAAATTTGTATTTAGCTTTTCAATTCCAATGGCTTTGCATACCGCTGCGCAAACATCTTCGGTATCCAGTTTATTTGATTGCCATGGCAACATTACCGATGTTCATGGTGTTAGATATTAGGCCTTTGCGGTCCATCAAGGATGGTAGAGCAGGGTATATGGACTTCACAGAAGCCACTACCAGTAGTAAACATAATACCCGCGCTAAAGCCACGCATGGCGGTAATGTGTGAAATATTTCAAACCCGTCGCGTTAACTGCGGTGAGATTCACGATTATTGCTATGGAAAATATTCTCCTGGATTTGGTGTGGCCTGGGAGGCCGAAGGTCCATAGTTCGATTCCCATTCCATGGGAATTGGTAGGCTTACCGGGACGTGCTAGGCTTACATTAGATTGCTTGAGCCATCAAGGACATATATCTTCGAGAGCGACAGGAACAAAATCATCTTTAAACCACAGTATGTATCTTGGTCAAGCAAAACTATAAAATAAGTGAGATATTTTGACAAATGGATAGGTATAGAAATTCGTCATTCTCCCGAACTACAAAGGATTTTGATTAATGATAGTTTACCATTGCGGAGTGCTGTCTGAGAGGCATTGAAAGGAATTCATAGTCGTAATCAACTCAAAAACTTAAGATTTTTAATAATTTATTGCGGTAATCTTTTCTTATGAATCATATAATTACAAATTTTGGACAGTTTTTCGATTATTTCTTTGCATTCTCTCGTATGAGATGTATTTTTACGATTCAGGTGAAGTTAAATGTTTAAAATATTTTTTTCTGAATTATCAGTTGGTTTGCCATTGTTTTTTGTATATTTTTCACAGAATCACTCTGCAACCAGTTCTAAATCCCTGTGATGGCGCATGTTGACCTGGTAGGCTGCTTCAGAACGCTGCACCACCCAGACGGAACCACTCTTGGCATTTTTAATTATGCCGATCACTTCATTCGCCACGAATTCCGGTCTTCATTTGTCAGCATCATTGGTGGGCCGGAAAGGAAGTATTTGGGAAAGGTTAGTAAAATAAGACAATGCAACAAACAGACATAAATGTAAGGCTAATTAGAGTTTCATGTAATGTAAATAATACAAATATTTCATCAAACTAACGTTAATAATGTCCTCTACATCGTACTACATATCATATAAGATATTTTGAAAAGAGATCCCTTAATTATAAAGAGGGAAACATGATAGAATAGGATTGGTTGGAAACTTAAAAGGTACGATAAATTAAAGATCCATTGATCGACCTTTGATTGATTAATAACCAATAAATTGAAGACCTTTGAATATTCATGCGCGCTAGCTGCTCGCCAAAAGTAATCAATGCATTTGAAATGTTATTCAGATTATCCAGCTTCGAGACATTACGAATTGAATGCAAACTTTTGGAGTGAGGTATTTTTTACTTATATGCACCAGTATATTCAATATTTTCACACGCTAAACATTGCTGAAAATTGATGTGCTATGTATATCCGCCCTCTATTTAAGCATCCGCTGCATGGAATCATTGAGCAAAAACAAATTGCTGGCTTTTTATGAAATGGAAAGCAAATAAAATGCAAGTCTAATTATAAATATGAGTAATATCCACTGCATGAAATCATAGTACAGAGATAGCACAGGCTTTGCATGATGTGAACAGCAAACAAAATACAACTCTGATTATAAATATGAATAAAAATTAAAATCGTTTAATATTTAAACCAAATCAATAAGTATTTTCAAATCTAAAATGTATTTCTTTTGCTTTTACAACTTGACGGACACCTTAATGCTATCCGTATGCTTGATAAGGAGGTTTCGAAAATAATGCACGTTTATTCATAATGAAGTGTCAATTAATCTGTGATCAGTGATGCTTTTCCAGAAGTCTTCATTCAAACTCGTTGTTTTTCCGCCCCAACGTACCCTCTCCGGGTGATTCGCGTTCGAGAGACCAACACAACAAGAAAATGCATATTATTGCAATAAAGATGACAATAAAGTTCCCATTGGAACACTTAATTTATGGATCCAGCAGAATGTTTTCAGAACTGGTGCCCAAAAATGTTACTCAGGACTCAAATGCTTACGTCATCAAAGTGGCAGATGATGAGATCTTTAATATATTTTATACATTTTTTTCTCCAGAATTATTACAGATTCACAGAATATAATATCATCCTTCTCGGTAACTAAAATGGACGATTCAAATTGAATACACTATAAATGCTTTGCTGAAGTTATTTAGGGTGTTCTTTTGTCTTCCAGATAAACCTGATTTTCCGCTGTTGACTCGACTCCTTGATCACTACCATTACATTGCTGAACTTTTTAACAATAGAATGTTGATACCCTGTCTCCAAGGGAAGCCATAAAATTGCGCATCTGGCCATCTTGAGAAAGACCTCTAGATATTTTGCGCTCCAATTTATTTACTGCATGGGGGATTGGAAATTTATTTTTCTCAGCTGATATATTTCATGTGAGGTTGCAACTTTAGAGATCTATTACTTGAATTATTGAGGCCGTTTTTTGCAACTTATAATGGACTATCCTTATGGTCGAATTTTGAGCATTCAAAATATAATTCGTGGAAGTCGGCCATGCTTGGAAGCCCCGGACAACTTGAGCCTAACTTCAACTGCTCCCATGGTGCACTGCGGTGCTTAGCGACCAGTATTTAATTGTCATCAGTTCATTGGGCCAGGGATAGAATAGAAATCTTGTATTTAAAAGCTGTGTACAAAGTTACTTGATTCATACATTGCTTTGGATTCCATTAATATTTGTAACCATAGACTGTGCCCCAAATGATCGTTTGAATTTTTGCCTCTTGTACATAATGATGTGAATGCATTCCATGTAAGCATTTTAAGATTAACCAAATGATAGTGACGGTGATTTAACTAAGGTATAATTAATTAAGTGGTAAGTTTGTTCTGAAATCGATATAAAATTCCTAATTTCCTTGGAAACCGATTCTTTTACCGAGCTATTCGTTGCGATTGAAGGCCTCCGCGATTTGATGCATACGAAAAGGAACTATTTTGTGATTTAATCCGTGACTGCCCATTGATATTTTTCCATAGAACAATCATTGAACCACAAGTGTTATCTGAAAGATTAATTTCTCATTTTTCTCTCATCTCTGGAGAATGGAGAAAACATATTTGAGTTGTACTTACGTTTGTGGAATGTGTTTGGGTCCGCCTTGCTCCTCAACCATCTTTAGAATGTTCCTGAGATCTTTTCCCGAGGGTCCACGGAATAATTCCGTATCCGTTACGCCTGGACATACGGCCATAAATCGAACGCCTGTGCTCTCGTACTCTTCTGAACTCTGAAATTACAAAAACAAAGGACACACATTATAACTGTGAAAAAAGTGCAGTGTGTATGTTGAAAAGTAATAATGGTTGTAATTGTGTTTATGTGGGGAAAACCGGTAGAAAAATAAGAATTACGTAAATCGGAACATTTTAAATATTTTTAAATAGTAGTAACAAATCTGTTTTGCCACACATCATTTTAGAAAATGGTCATTCGTCTGATTTTATTCCAAAACTTTTATTTTTTTGTGACTAGGGGTATTAAATGAACCTATTTTATGGAGGCCTTTAAATGTTATCATATATATCATGAAGGTATATAAGAATGATTTGTTGGAATTATCTAATCCCTTCCAACCTTACTATTCACTACCACTGAACCCCCTACCACCACCCCCATTAATCATATATGTTGTCAATGTTGTTTGTCTGTCTCCCCACTTGCCTTTCTTCACATTCTTCCCGTTTCCATAGCTTCCCTGTCACCTACATCTCACTTAAGTCCTTCAAGTTCCCTCTTTCCCCGCTCAACGGTTGTGAGACCCTACTTAAGAATATACATACACTGACCTGTCTATAAATGTATTCGTTCACCACTTGAAAATGACCTGAAAACGTCGAAACCGGTCGAGTATAAATAAATACGTTGTGCAATACAACAAAGTTTACTTTTTAATCGACCTGAAATAATACCAGTGATTTTTTCACACTTATCAGGCGCGTATGTCAGCCAATTGACACGTTGACAATTTATCATTGGACTAAGAGACCTGCTGCTTGGTTTGAGGCCGGGATCTCCCTAGCGTACAATTGAGGTGTATTTATTTTTTATGCTCCACTTTGGCGAATGTGAGCAATGGGAAAAATAGTGCGTACATTTTTTGGCCTTGTATATGTATGCCAAAAATGAAAAATTATCTTTTGAATGGAAAAGGAATTTTAGGATTTTTCGTAGGTGTACTCTGCTTCACTACCCATGGCAGCATTTGCTTAGTTCTACATCTTTGAGCACCAACTTTCCATGTGCGAAGAGAAATTTAAGTCTCTACTTTCATTAGCCTAGTGTGTCCCACTATAATACCCTGTTTTTTTTCAGCACAATTATTTCATTAAGATGTTGTGTCCTCGACTTTGAAACCATGTTTCTTTGCGTTTTTCTCCACTCCATCAACTGCTAAAATTCCAAAACTACAACCAAAACATGAAGACAGAGGATCCATATTAAATGCACCACAGTTAATGTCTTCTGCAAAAATGAGAGAAAAAAGAGCAAAATTGATACAAAATGACTGACATTCTACAGAAATTACATTGATAGACTCCACTAAAAGGGAGATGTAAGCGGTCATGTCAAAATGGTGTAGGAAGAAGAAAAATAATAGGCTATCCTGGGTCGCGGAATAGGAAGAAGCACTGAATTCAATGAAGAGAGAACGATGAAATGAAGAACCCCTGGGGGAAATTGCAAATCTCTGCCATCTTGGAAAGGGCCTCGAGTTTTCTGCTTCATTTAAATGCATGGGAAATCACCCAAATTAGAGTTTTTTTCTGACAAATATGTTAACGATGAGATTGGAGCTTCTATGATAAATTTATGTGTAACTTATTAACTTTTGCACTAGCAGGCAGTAATTTTTGTCATGTAAAAAGTAGTCGCCTGCTTACTTATGTACCTTATGATTTAGATCCACATAATCTATGTACAAAACTTATTTAAATTGTGATAATCGGCCATTGTAATTGTTGAATTTTTGAGTTCTCTGAATGTATGTGAATTCGAATCAAACGTATGTCGTAACCACGTGAACCGAGGGCCAACTCTAAATTGTTTCGAATACGACGTTTTGGCTCTGTGTGTTGCATGACGACCTAAACCGTCAGCTAGCCGGACAATGAGAGGAGGTTTGGCAAAACTGTTCTCAATGAGGCCTGTATTAAATGTGGAAAGCCTATTTATGTGATCTCTATATTCTCTAACAATCTCGAGATTACTCGGTGGCATAGTGTTCTGTTAGGGAGTCAATGTGCGTACCCCATGGCATCTGGTGAAGGCGTTGACTGCACTTTTGGTCCCCGTGTACACGGGTCCGGCTGTGAATGCGATGAGGCCGGCCACGGACGAAATGCTCACCACCACACCTCCCCTCCCTCCCGCTTTCTTGCTCATAATCTTCAACGCTTCAGTCGTTCCTCTCACCACCGCCACCTGGAAAAAAAGAAGAATGATAGTGATGTCATGTACGTATATGCCCATTTAAAGGTGGAATCTGCAATACTTCAGGAGGTGGTAGGGGAAACTATTTTAAGTATTTTTTGTCCATAAAAATGGGGTCGCAACTTCTTAGTTGCTGAGCTACGGACAACGCAAAATATTTGTTTAATGCAATTTGCGGTTACCATGAAAGCGATTTGTCTTGGTTACCCAGCCTTTTTGGAATTTCATTTAATGGATATATAGGAAATTGAATTAAATCGAGGTTGGACGAAAATGTAAGATTTTTAAATGCGAAGCAATTAATCTTCAAGCTTAATTAAACAATGAAATTGTCAGTCAAATGTACGAGTACAAACAAGACGATTGCACAATCTCGACTATTTTAAGCCAGATTGTTGAATATAGGAGTTATTTAAGACAATATCAGTTCATGAAATGCGGAGAATTTCTCTTAGCGCTCAAATTGACACACGTCTGAGGGGAAGGTACTCACCCAATTGATGTGAATCATTTCTTCCCAGCGGTTTTCATCACCGATCCCTGCGTTGTTCAACAGAATATCCAGGTACGAAAATTTTTCCAATGTCTCCTTGAACGCTCCTTCAATGCCCCAATTATTACGTCCACGTTGAGATAAAAAAAATTACCTTTACATGAGCTAAAAGTCATTGGAAGATTTATTAAGATAAGTTACATTAATTATAACAATTTAATTTTAAGAAGTAGTTTTTCAATTATGAAGAGGAATTCCATACATTAAATGCATGCATGATTAAAACTTTCCTAATCACCTATGCATTATCGTTCATAATATTTGATTGCCTTTAATATATGTTATATTTTAATGCATTTATTGAACGATCAAGGAGTTCTAATGAAGGCAGGCACTCATGGCAAATCGGAGACGTCATAGGGTTCGTCATATGATTTAAAAAATTGTTTTGATTTCATTTCTGACTAGCCATTGCCGTGGCACAATTTTTCCTCACATTAGTAAAGAACGTAAAGGTTTCGCTTACTAATGCAAACATGCAGAATTAGCAGCTAATTTTTCTTAGGGAACTCTTAGTTAATTTAATATTACATTACCCATGATGTGGATGGAAAAAATGGTTAACGTTTAACGCTGATATAGGTGTGGAGTTCGTTCAATTTTGATTTAGCGAGAAAGTTAGTTTGAAATTTTAGGAATGCGTTGTGTCGCCATCATTTTTGTAAGTGTTTCTCGCGTAATTCACTCGTGTTTCATAAATTCAAAACGTTCATTATGGAAGTGGATATCTAGAGATGAAAAATAACATTCATTTATTACGTATTGCTTCAAGTAGGCTACTGGCTTCTTACCTGGTGGGAGCATGAGATTAAAATTATTGAAAGAAAAGTCTACCCAACTAAGAGAAAAGTAAAGGGACAGAAAATACATCAATAGTATACAAAAATACGTTAATTCGAATACTACGTAACTAAAAATGACGTTTGAACGAAATAACCAAAGTTCCGATTATCCCTAATACATGGCAATGACATCAATTAAGAATCTAGGAAAAATTGCTCTTAAAATTTTTAGTCTTTGTGGAGAAGATATTAAAAATATCGTCAGGTAGGTTGTTCCGCCTCATTATTCCTTCTCTGCAGGTAGGATTTTTTTCAAGATGTCCGTTTTCTGCTTCTTGAAAGTAGTTTTGAACATTCCTTCCTATGCAGCAGGGCGAGTCCAGCTTTTGACCATTATCCTTCCAATTCCGCTCCTTTATAAGGGCTTTTTAGACACCACATAATATACAAATTAAACTCCGGAAAAGAACCCGAGGTGGTTAATTAAACTACTGCATTTCATCACAGTGCATGCGGTTAATCATTCAGATGAATGACGGATGGCGTTCAATGCAAGCAATTTTTTTCCATAAACGCCCAGCAGCTGTGAGTGTAATTTATCGACAAGTGCTTGATTTGAAATTATAGCTGATTGTTTTCTATAACCCTTGCTCAAGTGGAATAGTAGGTGAGTCAGATTGAAGGTTTATCTCACTTTCCAAGTCTTCTTTTTTGGTGACGTCTCCCGCGACGAAGTGCGCCCTTCCCTTGCCGTGTTTCTCTTCCATCTGCCGCCGCAATTCCTCTCCCCTCGCACTATTCATGTCAAACATCACCACCTGTAGACAGAATGGAAGAAATCATTGTAAGATGAAGAAAGTCGCTACTGCGCGTTTCAAAGGTAAGTAATTCTTTACGCGTACGTTGTGAAGAAAGTTTTTCCCCAATATACCACATCCGCCGTGGTATAAAAAAATCCAAATTCATGGTGCTCATTCTGTGGATGATTCAATCACTATGCTACTTTTAAATTAACACGATACAGCCATTTGAATGAATTAAATTAACCATTTTCACAATGTCCGCTTTTTATTGCGAAAAAAGCATATGGTCATCATCAGCTCAAAATTCGTACCCTACAGGTCGATTAAATTGAGTATCTGGTGACGAGCTTAAGTTATATTACTAAAATTATATCCAGTTTTTCCAAAAGAGCTCACATATTACCTATTACGTACAGTAAATAGGATATATTTTTGTAATAGTGAGCCTAAGTTGCATGCATTGAATAATATTTTTCAAAAATATAGTGAGTTTAAATATGAAATATGTCCCGTGTATGTACAGAAATAGCCAGGTGGAACTGCATTGTAAAAATTGATGAATAAAAGTTAGTAAATATCCTTGATCGAATCATCAACATTTACCCTGTAAATAAAAAGGGACCGCCACAAGAAAAGTATGAAAACGTGGATTTCCGCGTGAAATTTCGCGATGAAATAACCCAGAAATCCTATATTATGTTTTTTCATTCGATGACCTACTGTTACCAAGGCATACTTTGAAAATTTCATAATATTCATAATTATATAAACTTAGATTGTCGAACCGACGTCCGTAACTCAGGAGGCCGTGGCGAGAGAACCAATTTTAATATGCACTATCGAAGTGTAGGAATGAGAACGAAAATTTCGTCGTCTGTTATGACCTTAATGACGTTACTTGACTTCGTGTTTCATGAACTTACATATAATTCTCGATTTTGAACACGGGTCGTCTCCTAGTGAAATCTATCACTTGTGGCGGAACACTTGTATAAGTTATCTATTTTGTTTGCACAGGATGTGATTGTGCAATTGAATGTGTTTTTAGGCAATCCTGAGCTTATTTCCAATATCGGTGATGGGAAAGAAAGACGAAATGCGAGAGAGGAGAGTGACTGCCGCATTGCAGTTAGTGCGTCTACTTTTGACTACCAATGTCAACTACTCTGTCAGCCCAAGGACAATATAATGCTCGTGACACTGCGGTTCAACAGAAAAGACACTAAATACACTTTTTGATACTAAATTGGGTAAACGATATATTGGGAATTTATTCTACGAAGAATCTGGTTCGTATCCCGGTTAGATCAATTTATTTTTTCATTGCCATAGTCATCCTTTAATGATCTCCCACAGATATTTTCCTTTTCTGTGGACATAAATACTCATTCAGACTTTATAACCGGTGTGCATTTATCATATTAGCATTTACTTTTTCTGATAGGTTAAATTGAAACTTTTTTTTTATAAATCACGCTAAAACCCCAGGGAAAGTTATAATTTCTTTGCTTCATAATAATATCCCGCGCAGCGGAGATGTTTAAGCTCTCTATTTCATCTAAGTAAAATGATTATTCTAAAAATACTCGATAATGCTTCTCACCATTTTTCAATTTTTTCTGCGTTGCCATGGATTTATTTGTTATAAATCCATAGCTTTGATAATTAGAAAATTTTTGTTTTTAAAATGTTTAAATTTTCATTTGGCTTCCAATGTTTTAAATATGTGAATATAGTTGTTTTCGGGGCTCAGTATTTTTTTGAACAGTGGAATTGGAAACTAGCATTACAGTGAAATGTGACTTTATTAGAGAAAACCAGAATGTAGTCAGCCAAGCCCATGTTTTGTAAACTGTTCCTATATTATTAACTAAATAAGAGATACATTTTTGTAAACTGTTCAAAGAATCACTCTGCACTCACCGAAGCTCCATTCTCGAGCAAAGCCCGTGAAATGCTTTCTCCGATGCCTCCAGCTCCTCCAGTGACCAGGGCTATCTTACCTTCCAGCTCCATGATTGGCCAATTCCCGCAACTCCTCCGTCTCCTAATCCACACGGAACCGCAAGAGAGGAAATTATATTAGAGATTTCAAACACAAATGTTTCATGTTCCAACATCTTCCCGATGGACAGCATTGTCCGTCTCAAATATAACATTTATTTATAAATGAATAAAATGTAATAATGCTGAAATAAGATGATATGCTTTTAGCACGATTTTTGCACGCAATCGTGAACTGCTCCTTTTCACAATATTTGTTAAAAAATAAAAAAAATGAAGGGGAAAATGCGGGAAGCGAATCGCCCGGAACCCTTGGATCAGAAGGTGAGTGCTCCACTTCCCAGGCTGCTTATCGATGCTCTGGGCTTAAATGCCGGTTTAAGCCTTCTGACTGCCTCAAATAAAAAAAATATCGAAGTGCGAGGTGTACTAGGGAAAGGAACCGACCTCCTTCTATGAATGTGTGAAATTCTACACGCCATTGGCTTAGGATAGGGTGAGCTCAACCCTCACCTATCCATTAAATCGGACTGAATCACTGAGAGAGTGGGTGAGAAGTTTTCGACGAGCATTTTACGAACTATCCCACCCCCTCTATTCCCCCCCAATTAGACTTCCATCTTCCAATCACAATTAGGCCTACTCCCTTTCATTCTGCCTAAAAATCCTATTCTCTTTTGTTCGGTAAACTTCTTTTTCGAATTGCCGCCGAGTGGTGCATTTTGTCTTACTTTTGTTATTTTGTTGTGTGTTCACCGTAAGAGGGCAAAAGGTTCTCTTTTTTTATCCTCGAGACGAGGACACTAGTCAGTAAGTAGTAAAACGGAACGCGTGTGCTTCGGACATCCAGGAGAACCTGCCTCAGATACCACGCGCCAGCTCGCCATGGCATTGACGCCTCCGAATTTCTGTAAGTACCTTTCGGGGGCATTATACTCCAACACAGTCCACTTTTCACCTTTTGAATATTAAACATTTCTTGGTCCTTCGGGCCGGATTCGGCTTACCGGATCATCTTTTTTCCTGTCCCTCGATTACCCAACATTCTACTCTATGAAACAGTTATCAACATCGCATCCCCGGTCATTACTCGCTCCATGCATACCTTCTGTCTCCTCCTTATCTAAAAGTTGCCTCTCCTCACCCGCCATGACTAGCACTTCGTCGTTCCTCTTCATCTCTGTCCATTTCTCCAAGCTTCTTCACGCCAATATCTCGAAAGTCTCCAGTCTTTCCTTCTCCTTTCTAAGTGTTCACCTTATCCGTTCCGTAAAGGACAACACTCTGGATCAGACTCTTCAACAGCCTCTTCTTTAAACTCTTGCCTAGCGCACCTCTCATTTGCTCTTTCTTGTTCGTGGACGCCTCCTTTGATAACGCAATTCTCTTCCTAATGTCCTTATTACTACATCCATTTTTCTCTGATGTGCTGCCCAAATAGTTGAACTGCTTCGTCACAGTCACGATCGCAGAAGTTTTAAAAGAGCCATTCTTGTTGTAGGCTATCGAGACATTGTTCTTCCCATTTTCATGAAATCTGTAGTAAAACGTCATGGATTCGTAGAAATCTGTCGTGTCATGGCAAAGACTATCTGTAGCTAGCAGCTAACAATAATGGATGAAAAACAATTTCAGGTATGCTCTACTCTAAGAATCGTGGACAGAAAAATTTCAGCTCGTCAAAAGCCTTTCGATTGATTAGCAAATAATATTGTAATGTTGGTAAAATTCCTTGAGAAAGAGATAGGCAGCATATCAGTGCTGCCTATCTCTTTCATCTATAGCAGCAACTGCGTGAGCTAATTTCGCGCTGCTGTCCTCTTTCCTTCCTTAAGGCCGTATTGCACGGTACACGGAATTGCGCAATCTGACGTACGTGCGAAGGCGCAATCAAAATTGCGTCGTGTAAAGCGGTGAATTGCTAGAACACATGCGAGAATACCTGGATGCGAGACGGCAAAATAGCCCCTGTTCTAATTTCGTTCATGCTTTCGCGCAATTCCCCACCATTTTAGAAATTAATGCAGCTCTAACCTGCGCAATTCCGTACCCCGTGTAAAACGGCCTTAAGAGATAGGTGCGCACTTACCAGTATATAATTGGCGCGGAAACACCGGAAAAGATGGGCTGTGACCGCTTACGCGGAAGTATGTCTCACGAATTCAGCTAAAAATTTTACTTCAGCACCAATGCCGTGAATATCCCTTATTGATAGTGGTGCTGTTGATGACTGCACGGTCACGAGCTGTTCTCCCAGTTAGTGGAGGCGCAGTCGTGGAGGTGGCGCTCCGTGGAGGTGTGGACGTCCTGAGCTCACGAGTGCCGATGGCCGAATGTGTTCCTCCTGCCGCTGATTATATTTTCGGCCCAAGGTGTTTTTGAAATCGCGCGCCGCTGTCCTTATTTCACTTGTCATCCCATTCCTTTTTTAATCTCACCTTTCATTCTTCCCCATCCCGTTTCTTTTCTTTGCTCTGCACTTGTTGAATATTTTCCTCGCGACGCACATACTTGTGATCAGGGGCGGGGTCACAGGGGTCATGACCAGTGGCGCAGCGAAGGGGGGGTTTTGAGGGGGTAAAACTTCCCCCCAGAGCTGAGAGAAATATTTTAGTTTGATTCATTTTACGTAATTGGATTAGGATTACTTATAGAATAGTGTTAGGATTAATTAAATATCCCTCAGAAAGCCGTAAAACTCGCCATTTTGAACCATTAGTCTTAAAATTTTTCTGGAGGAGGGCCCCCGCAAATCCCGCTTACCCTGGCGGGTATGCAATACTCCAACACCCCTAATTATTAGTTGCGCCTAAAACCCCCCTCCCCAGCCTTTATTCTTAGCTGCGCCCCTGGTAATGACTACCCCTAAAATTTTATCCAAACTTTTTAATTTTTATTATTTTTAATAGAATTTGTATCCTTGCATAGGAATACATGGGGTGTTTATGCAACTCCATGGCTACAAGTCCCAAACATAATAGAAGTTTGAGATATATTTATCGTAGTGCGTAGCATTCCCAACAGTAAAAACCCCCCTCTCTCCCGGGGGTATTCTATACTCCCCCAAAATTTGATAATGATTCCGCCCCTGCTTTTGAACGAGGCTCGAATATTATAAAGCAATACATCTCTTTTGACAGCACCTGATGGATCAAATTAAGGATTTTTTTGTATGGTAAGACAACTATCCAAGAAATTATGGATTCCGTGCAACCTACAAAGTAAGTGAAACAATATGGCGTTCATGAAAATTTTGTTTGACACTCAATGTTAGCCGTCAGGGAGCCTAGTTCATATCAACTCACGGATACGCTTGCGAATGGGTGAGTTTCCCTGATTTAACATCTACTCTAATGAGTTTCTTGAATGTAAAGAAGACAATGTATGAGGCAATGAACAGGGTATATCTCTTAAGTAATGAGAATAAATTCATTTACAGAAATTTGTGTGAAATGTCGGTAAAAAAAAAGCTCTAGTTATCTTCAAAGTATGCTCCCCCAGAATCTTACCTTACATCTCCCTTCTGCAGATAAATTTCCTTCACAGAATGCGCGCAAGCCACATTGACAGCATTCATAGTCGCTGAGTAACTGTCAAAAATGGCATTAGAAGAATTTTTTCATTTTAAATGTGAATAAAAATTCTTAAAAACTGCATTTCGTTGAATTCGTTTCAAATTTCATTTTATCTTCGTTCCTCGTTGCACGATTTATGTTCCTTTGATTCATGTAAGCACTCCAATACACAGGATTAGTGTCGAGATTTAACTTTTGATTTGGAAACTCAATCAATCATGTAATATCATCATCAACAGTCGCCAATGTGAAGATTGGCTTGAGGAATATCTCCAATCGGTTCTCATATCAGTTAATATTTTAGCATTTAAGTTATTCTTCCGCTTTACCGTAACCTCCATCACCTCCTCCAGATGTCTTTTCCTCGTCCGTTCTTCCTATCCGCTTCCCCTCCAACGACTGCTTTCACCAGACTATCGTGTCTTATGTTGCGCCGTATTAAATCATCCATTGCTTATAATATCATTAACAAAATATTGCGCTGAATGCGTTACGAATTTAATTTTAATATCTAAGAATGATTTACACAGTGTCTTCAAGATGAATCTCTCGAGCTAACTCATATTGGACGTCGCAATCTCTCACTGGCAGTGTCTTTGTGTCCGCATTCGTCTTCATCGACAGTTCCTCGACACTGAAAGTAATTCTTTGCATGTAACTATTTTATAAAAATTTATTTCGCAGAAATAATAGAATAGATTCAGGAGGTTGGTTTAAGAAAGTATTGTCATTTACATGAAAATTTTAAATATTAAAGAAAACACCTAAAATTTTTGAAAATGGAAGCGTGGTCTAGTGGGTAGCGCGCTTGTTTCGCGGTCGAGGAGTCCCGGGTTCGAATTCCGTGTGAAGCCTTCGGAAACTCCCCAGATGAAATCCTCGGAGAGTGAGATGGCCCATGGAAAGGAACTGGCCCACCCAAACTGAATGTGTGATACTGACGCACCTGCGGCTTAATTCGACGTGAGCTCTGTCCTCACCTATCCGTACGAACTTTCGGTCTGAATCCCTGAATGGGCGAGTTCCATTGATTCTGCTTCATCGACTGTCGGCTGCAAAATTATGCATTCTATGCCATAGTTTCTGGACATTAAAGTTAAAAATCAGATTTTTCACTTCTGCTCTTTGACCAATATTATTAACTGAACATACGCCTATATACTTTGACTAAAAACTGATGCTATGTATAATTAAACTTAACAATCGTGCTAAAAATAAAACTTAGTCTCGCCACTTAACTGTTTTGGAAATGCCTTCCTAAATGTAATGAATTTCTTAGAAGCCAAATCACGTTAGTTAGATAAAGTTGACTTATAATTATATACAAAAATGGATATGCTCACATTCTGCGTGGCTTCGTATCGCGATATAACTGCGATTGATGCCCTTTATTATGGCTAAACAGTTTTTTGATTGTTAGTGTGTTTAGTTTAGTGTTTTGATAGTTAGTTTGATTTTTAAGTGAAAAGTATTCGTTTAGAATCGTTTGGTCGCGAATCTACCTCCTTAACAAATTACCACTACATTCTGTCACATTAAAATATGGTCTTGGTTCTTGTATATTATAGTCTTTCAAATAGACGCATATTTTAGCCACTCAACAGTACAGCTTTTGCCTCACAACCAAAACTAAAAAGAACAGTATGACCACAAGACGACTTTGATAACGTAAGCATACATGAGCTTATACAAACTTGCATCAACTTCATCGTTTTCTAGAAGCAATTTATTTTTAGAAATTTAGGAAATGATTGAGCTACTTACATATAATTTTTTACATGGACAAAATTTGCGCAATTTACGACTCTTATACAAGAATAACATTTAAACAGAGGAATTTAACAATACATATGCCTTAATCGAAGCAAGTTAAAATTTGTTAATTACGGAAATCAATTTAAATAGCGGGCTTTCAAGGTTAGACGGTGGCCAAGCCTCTGTTGTCAGGGTGCAGCAAAATTCAAAGCTTTTTTATAGCAATCCGCTTGTTCATTACAAATTTAAAAAGTTTTGGAAGTGATCTCGTTCAGTCTTCCCGGGGTTTTCGCACCCTCCATTTTTCCCTACAGTTCAAGGGACTACAACTTGAACATCGAAGCGTTGGCCACAAAAGAAGATCTACATTTATTTAAGTATACCGGGACTAGCCGCGGTGATAACTTTTACGGAGTCACCCGCAATGCACAATTTGTGCGAAAAATCCATAGAGGAAAAATCATTCGCCTTGGCCGGGATTCGAACCTGGATCCCTCGATTCGAAGATCTACATCCCCCTAGGAAAGAGTTACTGGTCCAGTCATAGAATTTTTTTGTTTTTCATTTTTAATTTGATGAAAAATTCATCGAACCTGCTTCGACTTCAGAGAATATCCGTCCAATTTTCTATTTAAAATCTCTTCTTCAAAGTAATTCTCGTCGTACGTGAAAACATTGGAATACAGTAAAACTTGGTTGCCAGATAAAATTCGAAAATATAATTATTATGTAATAAACTGTTATAAAATGTGTGTCATTGTGTCGCACATTTCTTTGTGGCAACTCAAAATCAGTTTGGAATTCGGATGCCTGACGAAAAGAAAACCGAATTTATATTTTTACATAAAATAAAAATGAACAGAAGATACACAATTTGTTTTCAGCTTTAATCGTCATTTTAATTTCCATATCTTGGGATATAGTCACTTGACCTTATAAGTGCCGGCGTTTTTTCTCAATGAACATAAATGCGCTTCGTGGACCATAGCAGTTAGTGGCGCCATCTTTAGGTAGGTACCCACGAAAACCGACCGCTTAATCTATTTTGCCTTTACGTGTTTACACATCAGAGCAATTTTAACGAAAATTTTCCGCTTTACGCTACGGAATGTATATCAAGCTTAGGATTTACACATAGATGCCTACTGAAAAAAATAGGAATATTAAAAAGAAAAAAGATCTTCGACTTCAAAGAATATCCGTCCAATTTTCTATTTAAAATCTCTTCTTCAAAGTAATTCTCGTCGTAAGTGAAAACATTCGAATACAGTCGATCTAAACCCTTAAATATCGATATTTTCGGTCGACTGAATTTAGGCGATGGAGGTGGTGTGGGACAAACACCAAGTGAATGCCGATTTCGGTCGAAACTGAAACCGGTTGCGGTCGTGGACCCCGTTCAGTTTAGAAAGCTTGTGTCGCGTCGAGTGACGAGTTGGTGACGTTTTACGGCGCGCCCCTCAGACAAGATTTCTCGGCGTTTATACTTACGTCTGCGCGCGCGCGTGCGGTTCCACAACCTTTTTCGACTTGTGTCCCCGTTAGCAGCCAGTTTTCTTTGGCCTACCTCAAGCTCATCGGACGTCTGGGCGCCCGCGAAATTCGAGGACTTTCACTGCCTCGTTCCTGTCGTAACTTCCCTGTCGTAATATTCCGTAATCAACACCGCTCGTACCCGATTACCTTTGGATAGGTCAAGCTCTGAAATAGTGACCGCTTCCAACGCCAACCAAACAATTGACACGCTAGTGAGCGCCAAACCATCGGAGGTGGAAAATGTTTTCGGTCAAGGACGCCTTTACATACATAATGAAGAAACTTAACGAAAATTAAGATTTACGGTTTTCGGGTGTTTAATTATTAGCGCGTACCAGACGCCGTCTATCACTGTTTTAATAACTGAAAGCAAACTGCCACATACGTTATATTTTCCAGTTATTGAATCGACAGTTATTACATAAGCAATAACCTTTGATTCCAAACGATTAGAAAATTTATCAACATATAAGATACAATTTCAAGGACAAAATCTATTATTCAAGCAATTTATTTGAAAAAGGTACATTTGCTAATCGCTTTGATGGAATGGTTAACATTACAGTGCAATAAAGTTTAAGATTTTGACAATAAACAAAAAAATGGTCAAGAAATTAAACCAATACCATATTGACCCATAAAAATATAAATTATATTAGGACTAATAAAAATTCAAAGTATCATGGACTTAACAGACATAATAACTAGGAAAATAAATCACGCCATAAAATGATCCCCTTCCTTTTCTTTTCTAAGAAAATCAATCATTTCTATAAAAATCAATTATATAAAAAATAAATATTACAATTCACAATATTCAGTGAAATGTGGAGTTGCTTCATAGCAAACAAGATGGCTTTCCCTGAGCTTGTTCCTGCAATCCAATATTACTTTTTCCTTCCGAGATGTCTTTTTCCACGATTCACGGCTTGAGCTAACAAATCACGGAAGAGGAATGAATGAAGCAAGTGACTATTGCAGAGCATGCCAAAAAATGTCAAACTAGTTCCAGATCGACCTTACTCCACGATTAATTTTCCGAAAATTCCGCAAAGTTGTGCGCTAAATTTTCCTATGTACGTACGCCGCTATTGACCTATGTGTTTTGGAATTTCACGCACTTAATCAATTGTTTTTTATTTCAAAAAACCAGCCTTGGAGGTGGAAAATACGAGACGTTAGTCACAACATTCTAAAGAAGAACCCTCTGGAGGAGGAAGCTACTAAAAAGACAAAGGGTAGTCATGGATCGAGTACTTCAAAGGGTGGAGGTACAAAAATTCGAGTTAGAGGGCGAAATATTTGATAAGCAGGGAAAAATGAGAATGGAATGGGATATTAGAATGATAGAGGAAAGACCTTACCGGGAATTGAACTGGGAAATTCAATTTGGGCATAAAAATCACGATGATTCGGAAAACACATCATGTAAACCGTAACCACTAAAATACCTTAAAAATAATATAACAAAATATTTTCTTGACATCTTATCATATTTGTAGACTATTTCCTGAAGCGTAAACCTCTTCTTCATTTAATTAAAAATGCAAGGCCAAAATTTCGGAACTTAATTGCTCCATTATCGAGGCTTTATTGCAAAGAGTTGTTATGGCTACAGAAGCAATGAACGACCCTTGGCATGAAATCATTTACAATGGAGTTATATTTTCGTAACTTCGGCTTTAAATGAGATACATCGTGGAATTGGTGATCACTCTGATTTTGAAATTCTATCACCGAATATAAAAAACTTTCACTTGTGGAGTCGAGAGTGGGGAAAATAACTTAATCTGAGCCAATGCACGGCAAAGCATTTATTGCGTAGGTCTTCGAAATATCTCCGTTTGTGTTCAATGGATGCTGTGGACATAAATGGGAAGGAGAAGTCAAATATCTGGGAGTTACGTAACTTAGAATCTATCGTGGGGAACATAAATAAGAAATGTTGAGCAAGAGCCATGAAGAAGATAGGATACGTTAAGCAGTGGCACGACTATGGGGGGAATGAGGGGATAGATCCCCCCCCCCCCCAAAGCATCAGGGAAATTAAAAAAAAATATTTAAAACTATTGTCTAGTTTTGACACATAATAACTGCATCTGATTAAGTTAAATTTTCAGTGCCAAAAAATATAAAATGTATTTCCTAGCGAGTCAGTTTTCAAAAATTTTTCCGGAACCCCCGTTGTCAGGGGGGGGGGGTTGTCGCCATCCCATTCCCCCAAAGCTTATTCCTAGTTACGCCACTGATGTCAAACATGTGTGTTTGGAAGGTTTTCAGGCGAAAAAAGTAGTTCAGAGATGTTATTCCACACCGCAAGTCCACACTTTGAATGCCCAGCGAGCATATGGGATCGAGCGCAGATAGAAATGAACTTAATGAAATGCATAGGAAAGAGGGGCTATTCGTCAAAAACTGTTACAAGCGAACATAAATCGTTACACAAGGCTGGGAGCCGCAAGAAACTCGTAGGTCACCGGCTAGGAGGCTTAGATTGCTTGAGCAATTAAGAACATATGTTTCAGATCAACGAGGATTTAGGGCATCATCTTAGAGCTTCACCACATGTCAATGGACTTAAATAAATGCTAGATGTGGGACTCAGTAAGTGTTTTCCTTCTCTCTTTATTTTTTTCAACGGCTGGTGTCCTAGAACATTCCAATTGAAGCGGGTTGCATGGCAGTATATGTAGACATTTTTTAAAAGTAATAAATATTTTGGCATCGCATGGACGCCAATCTGGCCTTTTTTAAATGCAGTTAAAATTGACCATCGCCATTCCTCTAAAATGGGGTTTATAGAACCAAATTATTTGTATATTATGAATACACTAATGGTGGGTAACGAATCGCAATCACTGCCTTTCGTTTTCTTTCATGAAGGAAAATACCCTATTGGCGATCTATCTCCAACGGAGGCATCTAGCGGTCATCTTCGTCAGCGGTAATGACTTCGGTAATATAGGTAATGTTGGAAATCCGATGATCGCCTTTTTTAACTCGGTATTGACCGATAGACTTCTCCTCCGATGGAGTAGATCGTAAATTGTTGCATGAGATTGTTGTCCTACGTAGTCAAGTCAACTCGAAATCAAATTAACTTGATGATTGGCTTTTTCGAAAACGCGCTGAAGGTTTTTTTTTTGTTTTACTCCGGAATTCAGGAAGTTCACCCACCCTCTTGCTGCTCTAGCCTTTTTTGTCTCGTAGACACGTGTAGGAGATACTCCACGTGGTCCATTCGGGATGGAAATAGATCGGGCGACACAACTAGAGCCGATGCGAATGCATTTGAGTTATTTGCAGGGTCACGGGAGGGACTATTTTGTCGCGCGCGTGACAGCGAGGACGGGGAGTATGCATTCACAGGTCACACAAATAAAACGGCATGGGAAGGGACTGTCTTCCTCGGGCGGAGGGGAGCTAATCCTTTTATTTCGGTGAAGAGGAGTGGTCGTCTTTTATTTCGATCCTCATTTGTCTCTTCCCAATGTTTAAGAGGATCATCAAGCGCACCAACGCACAGTGGTCCGAAATCGGAAAAAGGCGGACAAAAGTCCAAAGTAGCGTTTTTTTTAGGAAGAGACTTGAAACTTGACGTATATGCTCCAAAATAATTGATAATCATGAAACAATGACTCATTTTTCATAGATCTCATCCGTTGCTAAGATATAGAGGACCAAACACGACCAAATTTCCAAACACACGCCCGATCTCATTTTTCTTCGAAAAACTTGAAAGTTAAGCTGCTCGTAGAGTTTTAGAAGGATTTTTATGAATTAAAAAACATTATATTCCAGTAATATGGTACTTTATCTGAATTTTCCATTATTTTTCAATATTTTGATATATATCGATGTGGTATAATGTCGCAAAATGACGGCCCCATTTTTATGGCAAACCTGATATAAAGTAGACATTATATTTAGTTTAAGAAACAATAGTCCATTTTACTGAAAGTATTAATTGAAGATAGCTTAAGAGTATAAAGCAAAACTCTTGGAAAAAAGTTTGCAGCTGCAAAAATGAACGCAATATTTCTATCGCGCTTCACGCCCCGACCCCGCGACGATGATTTAACGATGAATATCAAACGGAGCAACATTCTTCTCCTAATTGACAGACCAGAAGCAAAACTTCATGACAGACCGCAGTTCGCACTAAGTGTGAGCAAAAATAGGGACGTCCATCCAGAATGGGTGCTGTGCCAATAATAAGCTTGCTAATTGGTATTATTTAAGCGATGGGAAGGGAAAAGAACTACAAATACGTACAAACAAATTACGTATCAATTGTGTTTGTAATTTGTGTTACAATTCAAACCAAGAACCACGTAAGGAGACATCTTCGGATGAAAAAGTAACATGGATATAAATGTAATGATGGAGTGATTGAACTTCCTGGTCCCAACTGTATATTAGTATGTTTGACTACTTTTTATTCATTCTGATATTAAAGTCATTTTAATTACGTCATTGATTACTTGGATTTGTATATTTTGGAGATTGTCTTCATTTTCTGTTATCATGGCAAGTCTTATCATCTGCCAATCTTAACATGTCAATCTTTTCCCCATGCATAATTTACTCCAATTTGAATTTCTTCTATTACTCGAAGTATTACCAATTGAACATACTTACTAATTAAATAAGTACTCTGAGAGTGAGCTACCTTGTCTTACTCCTTTCATAATTTCGAACTCTTCCTCCATTTCATGGGACTTAGTGGAGTATGATTTTCGATGTTCTTGGGTATGGCTCTGGGCTGGTCCGTAAAATATATTTTTGTTGCAATCGCGGATGAACTTTTGAGTTTAGTTCTATTAGAAAGTAAATCATAGAAAAAACTCAGCTTAATCGCACTTTATTTTACCTTGTCGAATCTCGTTTGACTTAAACCGTAGATATCGTAAAAATTACCTACCTTACAAGGACGAATAATGGATTTTTCGGGTTTCTACGACGTACATTGTGGTTCTCAGTCGCAGAAATAACTTTTTGTGATTAATATTACCGTCCCTAATCACAATCTCGAACAAAAATAATGTTTTTAACGCTGTTTACAATATTTACAGTAACTTTTACCTCAACCAGGAGGCGTAATATATGTCTACTACTAATAAACATTATTTTTGGTAAAAGAAGTTTCAATTTTGTAAATTTTTGAATGCACGGTTACGCTTCGCTTCATTCCTATTGATGGAATGTGAAAAATTGATATATTGGATTTAAAAAAATAATAGTAACTCACATACGGGTGTATGCCGCGTGTAATAATGGAGATTGTCCCGACGTTTCGCGACCGACTGCTGGCCACTTCTTCAAGGGAATGATACTGGGATTTGGTTTTTGCTGCCTTTTTTATATTTCAGGTGGCCGTAGCGGAGCACGAAGCCACCGGACATGCGATCGACTTCGAAAAATCAAGAACATCGCGAGGATAAAACATTTTTAAACCCGACTCATCCGCGAGGCCATAGAAATAAAGAAGAACAAGAACAACTACAATAGAGATACCGGATTAAGAATCAGCAATACTTGGAACCCAGTCATCCGCAACATCTTCCCCCTCCAGTCCTCACTCCCCACACCCTCCGCCCACCCCTCCCACCTGAAATATATATATATATATAAAGGCAGCAAAAACCAATCCCACCATTATTCCCTTGAAATAGTGACCAACAGTCGGTCGCGAAACGTCGGGACAATCTCCATTAAGACACGCGGCATACACCCGTACTATGTGAGTTATTATTATATAATCATCATGAGCCGCGAAAGCTTCAATCAAGAAATTGATATATTTGGTTCTAAAATTACTATAATTAGAAGAAAACGGAGCGTACTGATGAAGTGACCTAGAGTGTTTTTGCAGAATTCCTTCGTCCCTGCCATAATACAAATTGTCAAGCAATACCGTGGGTGTAAGTGACATAAAAAAAGAAAAATATTAATTTAAAAATCTTGGTACCAGCTTTGTTCAAGCATTCATCGTATTACCTCGCACTTTTTTCGTAGGCTGCAAATTTTGCACTGAGGAATTACGTTCGGCGTGTTGAAATCACTGGAAAAATTTACATAACAAAGAAGTTTAATCATTCACTTCAGAAAAATTCACATTTCATTTTCTCTTTAAAATTAGGTGAAAGATCATATTGTCACTCGTCTGTCTTTTCCTAGGCCTCCGGTCTGAGGTTTTAATTTTTCTCCCACGATGATATAAAATGAATTATCCAATAATAATCTAAATTATTACTGCATCTCATTTTGATAATGTACATGCATAGATAGCAGATAAGACACATAAATGAAAAAATTTTATTTCAGTAAAATGTCTCTGGGTGCATTATCTCCTGTAATGTCCTTGAAAACAGTGACATTCCGCCATGCATCACACACTGCTGGCTATGAGCGAAAATAATATTTATTTTCTTATAACTTACACCAAGCAGCGATTATAATTTTTTGAACGAGAGAGCATGTTACGAACATATAATGTGTGTAACAGACATTTTTCCGTGGCGGAAACAAGAGCTGCTTACGATCAATGCTCTCATTAGGTTTTTAACTGGTGGCGCTTACACTGTCGTCGAATGTCGTGGAGAAGACAGATCCCATTTCACTCCTCTGCACCCAATGTGTTGTATAAATTCTTCACACTCAATGGCGGGCAGCATTTGCTGATTAGTAAGAACTTTTTGCCTTCACTTTGCCTGTCTTTCGTTTCCTACGTTTTTCTCATGGACTTGTAATATGGGAATGCTATTTCGTAGCCGGGCAAGTCGTTCTCCACAACCCATACGGACCCAGTAGACGCACTTTTCACAACTTCAAGAACGCAGGCTGCGACACTCTCAGGCCTGGAAAGAAAGAATAAGGTCGAATTGGTATGCGAATCCACCCATAAAGCTCTTTTTTACATGATGTCACATCACTAGAAATCAGGGAATCCAAAGTAAAAACAACCGTAAGATTAAATTCAGTCGGTAATATTTCTCTTTTGGGCATCTTATTGAGGGTTTTAATTCGATTTAATTTATTCTTGGAGATTTTGACATACTTTATTTAAATGAATTGAATATATTTTCGTAACCCAAATATGCAGGCAGTAATAGAAAAGAAATTCATCAAGACCGACCAAACTTGCAAGAAGTTAATATTGGGGATTATAAAATGTTCATTCTAACTAATCAATTATATGTCCGAAAGATAGTTATTTCCAGGTGATTTCAAAGGCATTTTTCATAGCCTACAGTGGTCATACGAGTAATAATCCTAGAATGGGAGAAATAGATTCGAAATCGGGAAACGGTCGAAATTTTACTTCATCTCCAAGTTTTACAGGCCTTATGAATTGATTTGACGCCATTTAAAATTGATTTATTATTCCGAAGCATTGCCGTTACATTCATGATAAAACTGATGATGAAAAATATTAATGATGTATGCTCTCGATAAAATGAGATTTCACGCCGTAGCAGCACCGCGCTGATTCCTATGAAGTTTCTGCGTGACTCTGTCGTTGCGATGCGTCAAATACATTGGCCTGCATATTTATAATGGTACGTAATAAATTGGTACCACAAAGAGAAAGGCAAGAGCCCAAGTGTAGCTATCTAGCCAACAGTTGAACTCACTTTTGCATGTCGGGTGTTATATCTAATGCCTGGGCCAGGGCGTTGACGACTTCTGCTGGAGCTGCCTTGGTGAGCTCCGATTCTGTGAAGCCCGGGCAGATGGCCATGTAACGAATGCCTTGAGTCTCCAACACCTCTTCTCTCTGAAGTGCAAAAGACAAAACCAATGTTATTTTCACACCTATAAAATTACATATATGGTAGTGGTTACCAACTCGGAAAAAATAGTGTATTCCTCAATCTGCATTTTTACAATGCAGTGCCTCAGAACATCCCCTCTAATTTACCACCCATCTTCTCCAATGCCATTCCTATGTACTTTGCTTCCCAAATTCAAAGATGATTGTGTATAATAGTATTTGTTGTACTCAGTGATCCTGGTATGGGATTCTATTTCCCCAATTTGCCAAGTTGTGCGAATGATAGAACAACAAATTAAACAATTAAAAAATATGCACCAAGATATGCACTGTCTACTTATTTAATTATCAAAACTCTAAAACACGTATTTCAACTGTCTCGTAGTCATGATCAGGTACTGAAATATTTCAGTTACATTCGCAAGGAAACATCGCGAGCAAAAATGACAGGAATCAATGTTTATGCCAAAGTATGAGATTGACTATGGAAGATGGTGGCTTGTTGGTGTAACTGGTGGCATACCTGAACGACTATCGGGAGATTCGGGTTCGGATTTCGGCTAATTGTAAGTCAAATCGTTTTTTCATGGCGAATTCAATCATTGATGTGTACAGGGTGGAGACAACTTGTGTCACGAAATTTTAACCCTGGATAGCTGATGTCGGTATGAACAAAAATTACCAATGATGCTTCGGTCGAAGACGCGCCATTTTTAAACTACAGAAACCTTTAGCGAAGCCCTCCGATTGGCCGCGAGTTTGCACCGTTGCCAGATCTCTGGAAAACTCATGACATCGAAGGCTTTGCCTGCGATGTATCCTAGGCATCCAGCAACAGGGCAAAATTGAGGCCAATCGGAGCGCTTGGCTCAAAGTTTTTATATTTAAAAAATGGTACGTTTTTAGTGTAAACATTATCAGAAATTTTGGTTCCCAGTGGCGTGAGCTATCCATCTAACGATTTAATCGTTGGATCATTCTTCCTTATAGAATGATCCTCCAAGATCGTTAGAACATTAATGGCTTGCCGGGTCTCGCTTATAGTTGGGCCCTCTTCTCTTCTATAGCGTTGAGGTGTTTTTTTCCCGTTCCGTTCCTTCTGCTCCTTCCTTTCCCAGAAGCGTCGATGGGCTCGTATCGCGGCGGCGCCTCTTTCCTTTTCCCTTCCTGTCCTCCCCCTCCCCGGGTGATCGGGCGTATAAGCCACTGGTTTGGTTCACGGTGTGTTGTATCCTCGAAGGGCTCCCATGAGCCCTCATCCGTTGGCATCAGCTATCCACGATTAAAATTTCGTGACACAATTCTTCTCCGCACTGTAAGTATATATTTCAGTGCATAGGCCTGAGGTCCTGGGCCTCCAGTGTTGGCAATCAACTGTTGACCCGACGTCTCCAATTTCACTTTCGTGTACTCACTCCTAGAGATCTGGTGAATCCGATGACTCCGTGTTTGGAGGCCGCGTAGGCAGTCGACTTGGCGTGAGGCATGAGACCCAGGAGGGAAGCCATGTTCACGATCACTCCGCCCTCGCCGCCGGACTCTCTGCTCATGTGCTTCACCGCCTCCTCCACCCCCCTCATCACGCCCAGCTGCAAAAGACCCAATCGGGTGATGATCGGTGGTAAAACCAATTAGCTGTAATTAAATTGGGACCCAGATGCGAAGAATCTAGGGCATTGGGAGGAGTGACACAAGGGTGCGTTCTGTCCCCCGAATTTTCATTTTGTTCATTTAGAATGGTTTCAATGAAATCGAAGAAAATCTATAAAGGGTAAAAATTCTCAGTTATAAATGCGTCAAACGACTCAGTGAAGCACCCAGAAAGCTCGTGATTAACACTTCCGCCAGGAATGCTTCAGATCATGCACCAAGAGAAAATGAAAAGAATGAGGTTGCATTTTTTGGCCCAATTTTTTTGGGCTGAGATATATGTATTCCTGGGTGGATATTCGAAATGGTAAAAGTGAATATTTTTACGGCTGGCATAACCCATTGCGTTGGAAATAAAAAATAAATGACCGGGGTCGACGTACTCACCAGATTCACCTCTATGATATATTCCCATCGTGGTGTACTCTCTGGAATTCCAGCGTTGTTTACAAAAATATCCAACCTGGAAAACCTCTCCACTGCACGCTTCACTGCTCCTAAATGAAGGAAAAATATTATAAGGTGGTTTTTTTCTAGGAACATTTTGATCAGAGTCGGTGCTAGGTACTTCTTCAGGAGGCTTGCGGTGGGCGTTGGTGGGAACGGTGGTCTACGAGCGTTTTCGGAATCACCATTAATCGATTTGAAATGATTTTAAGTTCACGGAGGACAAGGATGTCTTACGACAATTTATCAATTACCTCCGATGAAAGAGACATCCATCACCGCGTCAATACCCTGTTAATCACTTCGGTTCTATGGGTTGTTCATATCGATTGGGTTAGGCCGGCGCTTATTGTTTAAATGATCCGATTTGAGTATTCGTGATCTCAAAATGTGCGAATTAGTGAGAAAAAAACATCAAAGAAGCCCCAGGCTCTTGTGACGACGGATAATCATGCCTGAGGCTTTAAGGTGTCCCAAAAAAACCGAAAGTTTAAAAGTTGAGGGGGCATTTCCATTTTCCTATGCGAATGCATGAAAAAACGTCCTATAAAAATTTTCAGCTCAATCGGACTATATTTGACCCTGCCGAAACGCATTCAAAGTTTGAATTTTTGAGTTTTATAAATTTCATGCAATGTTGCCTAGCTCTAAGGGTTTGGGGGGAATTAAAATTAGAAACCTCTGAAAGAAAATGCTCTCTTATTGTTATACTGTCACAATGCGGATATAAAAGCACTGGGAACAACAAGCAATATGAAAAACTAGAGTTTTTTGCCACTTTTTTCATACATTTTCCTATGCCACTTAACAACTAGTAACATATGTTGCCTCTGAGCCTCATCAGTTGTCAATTTTTTCTTGACTAGAAAATATTTTATTAATTGAACTCCTCTCTCTGCAGTATCATTAACAACCTTAAGGTGTTGAACTATAGATAGGCCCTTCTGATAGTCTACGTCACTTTTCCATGTGCACGGATCTCGCAAAAAAAAAAATGTCGGCGAAATACCAATAATTTTGAAAAACTTCACAGAATTTTTCGAAGCGAAGTCAGCGAGAGTCAGCTCACTAATAGGTCGATTAGGCGGAAGAGTAGCCCGAGGTGCGTCATCATCAGACCCCTCATTGTCTCTGATTGCTTCCGCAATGTCTCTTTTCTCGTCGTCAGAAACCATTTCATCGAAGTGGGCCATACAATTCAAGTTTTCGAAAGTTTTAACCATAGATGCTCGCAAAACTTGGCCAAAGCTGCTGCGTAGTGAGGGTCTTTCTTCCGAGCAAGGACTTTAAGTAGCTCAAGATCCATTCTAGGAGCGCTCACTGCCATGGGACAGGTGTACCAATGTTTCATAAATGCAATTGCAATGAAGCAACACAATTTGAATAAATTGTCACTGTCATGTGTCGACAAACGCAATTGCTTGCCAAAAATCCACGTTTTAAAAGCGTAGAGCTCCTTATTCATCCACCGTGATTTGTCAGTCGGGCCTGGGGGGCGAACCACATACTTCTCTTTCTTGGGAACCACACCACCCAACCACACTATACACAACTCCAAAAATTCTATGTAGCCGTCTCGAGGATGGTGGTTCTAAAATAATATGGGGCATAATTTTAAATACTAATTCTGAGGATGGACTTTAAATCACCCTGAACATCCTGACATTTACCATTTACGAACCTGCAGCTGAAGAATACAAAATTTGATAATGTCATCTACATTTGAAATATCATTCAAACAGCCTCTTGTCATCTTCATTGCTTGGAAGTAATTTCCCATCCCAGTGCACTGCTAAAGGAACTTGAGGGTGAAAGTCTTGCTTGATAAACCTTTCTGTCTCGGTCCTTTTATTCACTCTCATTCTATGTAGATGAGATTTGGAAGATACTAAATGGATTTCATCACCTTTAAAACCCAATGCAGATGCTGTCGTATTGGCGACAGCCTGGACTATCATAGACCCAGCGGCAGAGGACGTCTGAGTCCGATCTAGGGAAGCAGTCACAAGGCTGTCGGACATCATACTTACTCTATGGCGCTTTCCGGACCTTGTCCGCATTTCAAATTCTGTAAAAGTAACAAAATGTTATTTCTCCCTTTCTTCCGCCATATTGGTCACCCTTCCCGCACCCGGAAAAAATTACTTTCTTCCGAATTCGACGAGCTTGTCGTACTCTCCGCAGACATCTGTCAAATGAGGTCCACTTTCTCATCCAATATTTCCCTTTCTTTCTCATGCCGTTTTTTCCTTAAAAAATCCTCTTCTTGAAGTCTCTTACGGTTTTATAAACGCTTACACGACTTTATATCAATACCTTCCATATATCCTTTTCAATCTGTTTTTATAGATATGTAAAACAACTTGTCCTCCTCCACAGTAATGTTTGAAAGGGCGTCTTTGCAGCCGATGTCAAACAGACAGTCGACAACTTTGCTGAATTCCTCTCTTGCGGACACTGACTTCTCCCTAGTTTTATTTTTGTCTTTCCCAAGGGCACGGTAGTTCTCGTAAGCTGTCAGGAGCTTCTTAATGGCTGCTCGAACCTCCTGCGTAGGAATATTAGACTTTCCCCACACAACAAGTAACTCTTTGATTGCAATCCTTGCTGCATCTGCCGCTGACATCGATCCTGGAGAACAGTGTAGGTTGTAAAAGAAAACTTTGAGAACTTCACGCAGCGTTGGGAGTTTACCATTGCCGGGCAAATTACCCACCAACCACACACTTGTCGCACTTCGCATAACCGGCGTACCCTTCGACTTCACGCTCATTCTGGCAACCGCCGAAACAGCCTCGACCTCGAAACACACGACAATACCTCACGTTATCAGTTAGTGCACAACACTAAACTCCACGAGTGACTGATAGACTAAGCCGGGATACTTTTAACATAAACAGAGCGATGTTCTGAAAGCGCATAACTCGAATCTCAACGCGACACGGCGCGGCGGGGCAATATGCACTCGACTGGCGCCTGGCGGCCGCAACGGCGAGCGGGGCTTGTAAACACACCGAGTTGTGGCTATGAAGCTCATTTTGACTCAAGTGTTGCTGTCAACGACTATAGAGCTAGAGGAAATGGTTTGAACTTAAAATTGGTTGTTTTTTAACACTCGATCCTCCTGCTGGGTAGGCAACATTGTATGAAATTTGGAAAAATCAAAAATTCAAACTTTGAATTCGTTTCGGCAGGGTCAAATATTGTCCGATTGAGCTGAAAATTTTTATGGTATGTTTTTCCTTGCATTCGCATAGGAAAATGGAAATGCTCCCTCAACTTTCAAACTTTCGGTTTTTTTGGGACACCCTACTGAGGCTTATACAGTCGTCGAAAAGAGGGAAATTCCACGGGACTGAAGAGGGTCGCGCGAATCAAGGAATGCGCGGCGTGGCTGGTGGTAGGGTGGCGGTGGGGGTGCGTGCGGCGAGAGCCTTTGTGGCAGCATTTCAGTAAGAAGCAATCGAGATACGAAAAGACGGTTGAAATATTTGTTCAAATGGATCTGAAATACCATGTTTGCCACAGAAAACGTATTATCCGGGTCGAAAACCTCAACATTCAAAATGACTGTATTTAGGCCCTGAGGCACATCTATCCGTCGTCGCACGAACCTGGGGCTTCTTTATAATTTAATCTCACCAATTCGCACATTTTGAGACCACGAATTCTTAAATCGGATAATTTTTTAAAATAAGCCCCGATCTACCATTGGGTGCTATTGGAAAATCGATGTAATAAGTATATTTCTGGAGTTCTGCGATGATCGCTAGATGTCTCCTCCGGTGGGAGTCGTTCGTAAGTTATCATCTTAGATCGTTGCCCTTCGCCATCAAATCAACTTCAAAAAGAGTTAACTTGATCAGCGGCGATTCTAGAAGCACCATATATCAAAATGTGGAATTTTATAATTTTATTTATCAGTATAATTTTTATATAATTTTCTTTTGGAGTCTGATCAAATAAACTGCTTTAAAATTGGGGAGACCGTCGAGAATAAATGTGTGGCCAATTAATCTAGCGTGTAAAATGAGCAGTAACCTTTTAAGGAGGCTTAGCTACTTTGCCACCTTCGGCACTAAATGAAAAGATATCACTAAAGAATAACCTGCCAGTGTACTCATAGACAATTGTTTGGGGTGGAAGTAGGTGGCTAGTGAAATGTATTTTTGTTGTGAAAAGCAAATCATGCTTGTTGCGTAGGAAATGGCATTCACAAACCTTGAAACTGATCCTTGTTGGTCACGTCACAAGTAAAACATGCCACTTTGATCTTTCCATGTTCCTCTTGTAGCCTCTTTGCTGATGCTAGTAACTTCTCCTCGTTGTGGTCTAGTAACGCGACCTGCAAACGTGAAAGAATTACATCCTATGCCCGCTTAAAACATTATTTAGATAAGTAGATAGATTTACTGGTTACAACTATTATGAATTGAAACAAGATTTACGTGTCATGATTGCAAGTTAGGTTGCCAAGAGTACCTGTGTTGAGGCAGCCTTCATATGATATATACATTGCTAACATTGATGTATATTACATAATAATTTGCATGTTAATAGATTGTAAACATATAAAATAATAATAAAAATTAGACATTGAAATTTATAATATAGAGCAGGTGATGCCACATATAATAATACAAATTATACTTAGGAATTAATTCGAATCATCCGAATTAATCCGGCTGATGAAGCAGCTCGCAATCATTAAGACCTTTATTCTAGTGCTCTTCTCGATGAGGGTTCTCATCAGCTTGCATTACCTAATCATAAGATAGTAAGATAATTTATTTTATTGAAAGCTTCCACATATTGCCAATTTACATTCACCCTTTGGCAAAAAATATGCTAAATAAATATATTAAGCCTAACACAGAGAATGGTAACCGGTGAGAAACTGAATAAAATGACTCAGGTTTGTGAATGCATTCATTCTAGGATAGAGTAACGGGGTCAACGTTCTGAGGAAGAGGATATGCTATGAACAATATATTATGGTGGTCATTGTTGCGTAGATGAATTAAGCTTATTGTTAGTAGTGAATGTAATAGTGAATACCAAATGATAGAGTGATGAATCCTTTGCATACGCGATGTGCATCACGTACACTGTTTTATAATGGGTTAGATAAAAGTTTCATTTCTTGAAACAGCAAAAACAAACATTGATAACACAAGATTAGGAGAGAAAACAAAAAAAAGATCGGCGACGTTGCAAAAAAAACACTGGAGATAGCAAATTGTGCGTGAAAAGATTAAGAGGAAAATTTTTCTTCTTCTCTGGATTTGGAATTGGGTTCCCCTCCGTTAAGGTTTTCCGAACCGACTTCAATCCGAATGTTGGTGCGAATAGGTGAGGGTAGAGCTCACCTCGTAATGGTCCACAAGATAGTGAGCTTCGCACGTATAGGGTGGGGGGAGCCAGTTCCTCTCCCAGGACCATCTCGCACTTCGAGAATTTTTATTTGTGGTCTCTGGAAGCTTCACCCGAGATTGGAACCTTGGAATGCCTAAAGGACCGCTGGATCACGCTACCTACTCCGTAGTAGGCTACTGCGCTACATTTTTATCTGTCACACTTTGAAACGTCATTATGTGAATGAAGCCTGTAATTGTCCACAATAAAAGTATTGATGCGGTTATAACGCGATCGTATTGGAAAAGCCACTCGTTTCCTCTTGTCAAAAAATTAGATATCCTCCCACTAAGGCATCTATTCATTTATAAAGTCCTAAGAGTTTTCTGTAATCGTAGCGGTGAAAAGGCCAGACCACAAACTTATCACATCAGATCTTGGAGAAACTTTGATATACCTAGGCCGACGACTGAAATTTATCGACAGTCATACAAATACTTAGGGCCTAAATTATTTAGTATGTTGCCAAGAAATGTGGCGAACTCGGAAAAAAGATGGGGATTTATATCCGCTGTCAAAAAATGGCTTATGAGGTACGAGGAAGTAGAGTTTCTGATAAGAAAAAAGTCACATAAAAACGTTTTCAATAAAAGGTATATTGTATGTATGTAATTATGCGTTTATGTAAGAAAGTTTGTTATCCTTGTGTACATTTTTGAAATATCACAAGTGAATGCAATCGGTTAGATAAAAAATCACTGAATGCAAAGAAATAAATTTACTTTTCATGTATGTTTGCATCAGGCCTGTACAAAAAGTGTAAGATGGTAGCCCCAAAACTATTCAATAAGGGGTACCTATGTATTCCACAATTATTTAAGTGTTTTCTAATGTAATATATTTGGATATTAATGGAATAAAGTTATATTATATTATTTCAAGTTTTGCCCAAGAATACCTAAAGCAAGATTTTTATTCCTGATTTTTGGCATATGGCTGAGGTATTTTATGCTGTTTATTAAATATACTATATAGTAATATAATAATAAATGCATAGAAACAATTAATATGCTGCGAATGCATATTAATAATTTGTACGTATTAAGCGTATAGACACTGTTTAAGGCCCATTTCACGCATTTGCATACGTTGTAATTCACCGTTTAATGAGATCTCTATGTATTCTATTTTATGTTCTATAATAGACGGATATGATGCTTCAATCACGTTGAAACTAAGGAAATCAAGCTAAGTTTCAGGAACTATTTGCCTCTGTTACGGTTTGAGTATCGGTGGAAAGGACTATTACTATTGAGACTCGACTTAAGGTACACCGCCGCCACCTTCACACGTCTAGCCAAACCCCTAAAAGTAGTCCATCTCGGAGTAGGGGGTGATATTGAAAGAAGGAATTCACTTTGAAGAAGCAGAAATACTCTCCCAAGCTATTTGAGCAGTATTTATGATTACTGAATGAAATCGAAAAGAGAAAAGGTGGACTATCGGAAAATTCTAGCCATATGGAAAATCGAAGTACATCGTATAATTCAGGACCACTCCACGACACCAGTATTATTCCCTGAAGAAGATGAACTTGACTTGCCTAGAATCGATGGATATAATGAACTCTATAACCATATTGAAAACCCAGGAGCACTCTATGTAGTTAATTCGCCGGGAAAGCACCTAATCATTCTTCAGATGTTACACCTGCCTTTTCTGCCTGATTTTGTTGAATCCAGGACTAGGATTTTAGGTTTCAAGTATAGTCGTATCTCGTTACGGTCGAGTCTTATCATATTATGTCCTAATGCTCATTGCATTTGTCGCGAGGGTGGGTAACGGTTCTGCTGCGCCACAAGGGAGGCATTGGGAATTCATGCTTGTTAGTGAAGAGTACGTGGAGCAAGTTAACTGCTGCGCTACCGGTCGTTACCTTGTCGCCTACCGTTGTGGCGCTGTTGCCTGCATAGTTCTTCACCTGTTTGCTGGTTGCTATGGTTTTGCAAAGGAGAGCCACCGTAGTGCACAGACAGGAATTAATTGTGGCTTGCCACTATTTCTCTCCCGTTTTGTGGGCAGGCTGTTTTCGGTCCGTTTCTTCAACTATTTTGTCCGGTTAGTAAATGAAATATAACACATGTGCTCCAAATTCCATACATGTTATCGTGAAGTATAAAATAAATCTCTAACTTGTTTCCCAATTTCTCTCTTTAGTTCTTTTTTCCCTGGCTTCATCTTGACCCCTGCGTGAAATATATTTTTGCAATCCTTTCGTGAGCGACTTGATGTGTTTTTTCTTCCTTTTTTCCGTTCGAATTGGTCCAGGGAATTGTGATGCACTTCTCGTGGGGGTTCAATTGGAGCAATTTCATAATTCAGGAGTTTTCGAATTGACGGCTCGCAAGAGGTGAAACCAACCAACAACATCGTTTGTAAAGTGGGTGGTTATGCAATTCTATTTTGCACCGAAGATAGGGAAAGGAAAGAGGTGAAAGTTTGCGTGAAATTTGGCCAGCGGATCTGGGTCGACCTGACGAACATAACAACGCCGGCGATGGAAGAAACGACGAAACTATTGAGTAATCAAATACTCGATATAACTGATGGTAAAAGTTCTTAGCTCACATAAATTATGCCTATAGACCATTCTATGAAAGTAGATTGGAGAGTTAACGGATGGTTGGCGAGAAAAGGCGATTAAATATTTCATTTCCACATGGTATACTGTTTGTGGGAGGCGAGAGACAGCCTAGATCATTAGCACCGTGGGGAAGGAAGTGAGGAGAGAAACCTGGCGTTGGCATTAGTCTGCCCCAATCGAGAGGGGCCAAGGGGCCCTATTACCGATAAATGCTTCTTATGTAATTTTTTCAAACGAAAATTTCTAATGTTTTTTTTTCTTGAGTCTACTTTTTTCTAATACTTTTACCTAGTAACTAATTAGTGGCGACCGCATGTTTATGAACAAAAAATTCTTGAACTTAAAGTGTAATACATAACATGGATTCGAAACCCAAAGTTGTTGGAAAATATCTCGATGTTTTTTTTTTACTTCAAGGTGAACGGCCTGTAATTTATGTGCCCTTCATAAAGCATTCAAGCCGGGATCGGGAATTCTGTGAAATTCTACTAACGCTTACTCTAGGATTTCAGCTCACGTGGTGGGAAGCCAACACTCTAGCCTGGACACACCCGATCCTCAATATGCTTGGAAAGTTTTTCGACGGGGGATAGTTTTCCCGAAATACTTATGATTGTGAGGCGCATTGCTTTAGAAGCTGGTGCTGAATATGAAAGGTAAATAGAATCACATTTTTGAAGTCTTCAATCGAATTCATAAGTCATCCAAGAGTCAGGCAAATATTTAAAGTCAAGGTTTTTTGAAAACTCGTTGCTGTAAAAAAATTGAGATATTTTAACCAAGCTTTTTTTAAATACCCATCCATCCACCTGATACTATTTATTAGGGCAATGCCACATCTTGAATTTTATTAAATATTCCATTAAATCGACAACTGAAAATTTTCAAGACCTAAAGCTGCCTCGTAATGCCTTCATTCGACTGACATGAGAAGTCGCTGAACGTCCTGTGTCTCACGCATTGGGAATATTGTATAGCACATCGAAATGTTTGAAATTTCTCCGAGGTAGGATACGGATGAAAATCCTTCGTATAAGAGGATATAATCAGAGTTTACTTGGTCAAAAACAGTCCTAACTAATGTATGGGACGCCTGTTTCAGCCTAGGTCAGGGCAAACGAATAATTTTTGGAATTTTTGCAGTTTACATGCACTCACCGGTGACTGCTGTGAACTTTCACCGCTGTCTAAACTGCGCATGAATCTAAATCATTTATTCAATTTCTTATGAAAAATATACATTGTTTTATATATGCTTCCTATGTATCTCAGTAAAGATAAAAAACAACGCAGGAATAATAAAACAATACGAGAATCCAACCTTCATTTTATTTACTTGACCAAGGCTATTTCCGGAAAGTGGTATCATACCTGGGTAAAACCTGCATCGCTTAAAATACAATTTAACTGCGAGATTCCAATGTATTGTTTTCCTTCCGGATTTAAAACGTGTACAAATTTTACCAAATCAATCCAATAGCAGTTTATAGTGGTGCTAGTATGTGACTTATGCCATGTATTTCGTTCTCTGTGGAACATGTTAAAAATGCGCGCAGATCCGCAGTCTATAAATTAGCCGACTCTATCTCCAGGTCACAGTCAAGGAGAGCTGGCGGACGAAAAAATATTTGATATAGTGTGGTGTGTGTGTATGTGAGAAACTAGATGAGATTATATGGTTGGAGGACTGATTGGGAAACGAGAAATGGGAGAGCCGAGAAAATAGAATCAAGGTGAAGGCAGTGTGAAATCAAGGCGGTGAGGATTGTCTTGTCTGTGGATGGTTCGGGTAATAAACAGCTTGTTGTTTATGATAGCTTGAAGGGAATAGCAAGATACCAGCTTCAAATCGCAATTTCATTCATAAGTTTAAAATTCATACGGATTCGGACAGACTGTCTCAAAAATGTTAAGCTTTGATTTTTTTTAACACCACTACTGCGTTTCATCAATACGCTAGCAATTTCAGTTGGGACTTTATTGACCAAAAAATGTTCAAAGTGCGTTCGTTCCTTGATCACCAATAGAACTATCAGAGATAATTCAAATAGGACTTAATATGGACGTTCGAATGTCAATCTTAGGCAGTAAAATGTAGTGACTGTCCAATTAGTCGTGCATACATTTTATTTGTAATTTTAGACTCTTCCCGTTGGGCGAAATTTATTAAATTTGTGACACATATCAGAAAATTTTGTATGTTTTAGTGAGAGTGAACCAAATATTACAATTATCACTTTTTGTCCCCAGAATATTGGGACAAAGGCAGTATCTCATTCTGTCTCATTGGGTTTCAATATTAAATGATCGCATTGATTAATCCAATCAATATAAGAAGTGAAATATTGTATTTGGTGGTGATTTTCCAAAAAAAGTGATGGCCGCTGATGATGACAACCTCATTATTCGTAAATCGCGAACCATTCCCTGGAAATTTTATCCTGCATCACGATTATTATCGACCTGGGTAATAATTTTAATCACTTGTAATAGATTTTAGTTAAATGAGACGTTGCAATATTTCCACTGGATTTATTTTAACGCGACGCGTTTTGCTGTTGCAAGCATCATTATCGAAGTGCGTTATCACAAATAACATTGTCAATTAATGTCGTTTGTAACAACGTAACGCATCGTCTTAAAATAAAATCCAATGGAAATATTGCAACGTCTCATTTTACTAATAATATTAAGAACTTTCACCTCATCGTGCCGCATATAATACAAGATACTAGTCACAGTCTAGGAGTTTAAGTCATTGCGTGGTGAGGGGGAGGGGAAGAGGGAAACCCGGCGACTGAATCATAAACACGGCCTGTCGTTCGACGAATGGACTGCTTACCTTGAAGTGCCCTGCTCGAAGAACTCACGGTAAGGTGTCCGATCGCTTGAACTCTGGAAAGTCTTCCGCTGGTATTCGAACCCTGACCCTCTGGAAAGGGAACACTATGTAGCCACCAAACACATCTCTCGTCTCCAATGGAAACAGCTTCTTCTTTCTTTTACAGTTTCGTGAGCGGAAAATCGTGCTCTCAAATGGAAATGAACATTAAATGGGAAATTCTAAATAGAAGACGTATCACTTCCTGGTTTTCCTCCGCGTTTGTCCTCGAACTACATTTGAAATTATTTTTGAATGTCATCTGCGGAGTGTACACTATCTGGGATGGAAAATAAACCTACTAATGCTTCTGTCCTAAATACAGAGTACTTGCAGGAAACATCGTTTTTACGATCCTTAATATACTGATCATTTGTTGGTTGGAGGTGAGTTTTTATTTTATTACACCAAATTATTATGTACGGAGAGAAATTAAATGGCAATATCTTTATTCGAGCAATTTGTTCATTCTAATATCTTGTGTTTCTTAATTTTTTTTTCTGCATTTTCACCATATTTTCATCAATATATTTTCCCTCCCATTGTACCAAAAATTCGCTTTCCTCCGCTCCATCAACTGATAGAATTCCAAAAACACAACCAAAACATGGGGAGAGAGAGAGAGAGAACCCACATAGAACGCACTTTATCTCATTTCCATAGCTCAATCCTTGAGAGGATAAGAGGGAAATGGAAACATAATGAATGCCTGATAACCTCCAACATTGTTACTCATAGATTTTAGCCATGATATTATAATAGCCACATTCTTTCTATTTTCAGACAAGCACTGCCATAGGATCCTTCGTATAGATACGAATTTTCGGATCTATTCCCCGGGAATTTGTGCGGAAAGATTATTTTTTCTGCTCCACAGTCGATGAAACACAGACGATTATAAATTATGATTTTTTTAAATGGAAATGTAGAATGTCTTATCTCACTCTCACTGTTATCTTAAGCAAGTAGCAATCAGGATGCATTCCTACGTACCGAGGCTCCATTCTGCAAGAAGGTTGTGGCGATGCTGAGTCCTATACCACTGGCCGCTCCGGTCACTATGGCCACCTTGCCTCTCAGCGGCTCCATCTCACACTCCGTGGGTCGGTCGGGAAAAAGGCCGCCGATGTCTGGATCTGCACTCGGACGAGTGGTGGAAGAAAGCGGACGAGACAAATCGCCTCGACAACACCTCTGGCGGACGTCGACTTCCTCGCGACTTCGGCACTACTGCGCGTCGATTAGAGGGGTTAGGGGGGGGGGGGGGGGGAAGGAATTGGGGGTCGGAGAAGGGGGTGAGGAGGTTGAATTGTGGGTGATGGGGCGGTGGAGACTGTGTAATAGATGAGGCGAGAGCAATTGTGTCTAATTGCCGAGTTGCATGTGCAATAGACGAAGATCTATCCCGCCTATTGTCGCGAGCGGTTGGGTCGTAGATATTGGTGTAATAGGGTAGTTTCCTTCATAAAATAAAACAAAATGCATTGATTGCGATTCCTTACCCACCATTAGTGTATTCATAATTTACAAATTGTTTGGTTTTAGAATTCTCAGTTTAGACGAATGGCAATGGTCAATTTAAACTGCATTTGAAAAAGGCCAGATTGGCGCCCATGCGATTCCACTCCACGTGACGTCACAGGGACCTAGTTTCTATACGAGTAGATAGGAGTTTTACATTGTCTGAGATTACCAATGCATGCATGAGGCACAGAGCTCAAGGAAACATCTCTCAATAATCACCCATTACAATTACCTAAGTTTGGAAAGTTTCCTTCGCTTGATAGGGTATTAATAATCCTTATTTAAGCCAAGCGCTACTAGCTAGCAGGGTACTCTTCTACCTGCTAGCATCCTGCGTCGTATTAGCGCTCAGAGCCTCACCCTAAGGTCACCTCAGTTGCGGCAGCGGGAACCAGAACGACGTCACACGGGGTTTTCCCATCATTCATACTTAGCCGTCGCGTTTTCGCGCGTTTGAAATTTTTCACTTTTCATTTAATCGCGAAAAATAGATATCGACATTTAAAGATCTAAAAGCGTGAAATACGCACTACAGGAGTAATAATCTTTCGACGTAGGCATTAAAAATTAATAGGAAACCACCCCATTATGTCTGTTCTACCCCCTATTTTCACCATAAAACTCGCTGCTACCATTAAATAGCCAGAGTCTCGTTAAATTTTATAATTGGCGGACCGGAAACTCTTTTTATTATTTCCTGAGCGTGGATCAGTCCCTACTTACTTCAATAATGTTCTACTTTCACTTCCTGTCTCACCTCTGCCGCTAATCACTCCGTCGTCGTATTCTGGTTCTCGATCAAATTTCAAATTTAATGACCGTAATCTCCTTTCATCCCGGAAAGTTTTTGATTAGGCTGAAAACGTCTTCAATTATGCACCGTTTAACTCTGGCCTCATCTCTACCGTTGTATGCGCTGTTATGATATTCATATTCTCGGGCAAATTAAAGTTGTCTTATCGGGAGCACTTTTGATCTCTGAAAATTGATGCTTAAGGCGGGAACTACTTGAAAATATACCTAGCACTTCCTTACTCTCCTTCGCTGTTTAATGCGCTGATATCGTATTCAGATTCTCAGTCAAATTAAAATTATCGAACCGGAAGCACTTATATTTTCTTAAAAGCGTAGGTTAGCCGAGTTCAGTAAAAACGTGAGGTTTTATTTTGAGATTTTCCTATTATGTATCGGACGTCACCAGCAATTTTTTAAAATGACACATTACTTTAGGCCATATCTTAATCGTTTAATGCATTGCATTAACTCTCAGGGTCGATCGAATCAAAATTTTCTATCCTCTTAGAATGGGCCAAAACTTCCAAATCACTTTTCTTTTACATCGAGGGAAATAGGAACGAAAGCCTCAATCAAGTCTCTAAAGCGACAAGTCCACAGTCGGGTCTCTATTCTCGTCGTGTATGACAAAATAACGTCGTGTATAAAATTCAAAATTACTGAAAACAATTGCTTAAAATGTAGCGAATTTAGGGCCTTCAGGGCATTAATTATTAATTTTAGTCCTAGAAATGGCGCTGATTTGAAAAAAAATTCTATGGCCAGAAAAAATAAATATTCCTAAGGATATAATTTAATTTATGCCAGAAATGAAAACCTCGAAAATTAATATGAAATTGGAGCTGTTGTGTGGAAAGAATTACCCGCTGGTATTTCTACTTACCTACGGATATCTCCTGCAATGTAGAATCATGTTCAGTTGGGGGGGAAGGGGCAACTGCAGTATCTACTTTTAGTCGAGCCGTAATCATCTCTTTTATGCCCAGGGTCGCTGAAGATAAAATTTCCTGCAATTGCCTTAGAATTGTTTAGCTTTTTAAAACTGTTTCCCCTGTGCAGGGGCGGTGTGGGCTATTGGGGGCCCTCCTTACTGGGGGGGGGGGGGCCAATAGCCCAAAAATTCGTTTAGAAAATCTTATTCTCTTGAATGGATTTTGACGCTATTCTAGCTCTTAAAAACTAGACAATGGTTTTTGAAAATAGCAATTTCGCAAGAAAAATGCTGTGAAAAGTGATAATTTTCCAGTTTTTTAGGATGTACCATCGATTGTGCTCAATCAAAAATTAACACTTTGGGAGCATATTGTAATTACCATGGAAAAATGGATATTTTGAGGCTTGGCTTCGCAAAATTGTGTTATGTTGAATCGAAAAAAACTTTGTAGACTTCTCATAGATATCTCACAAATCTACTTGTATGAAATATCTAAGTATATATCTTAGATAATTTATACAAGATAGATATTTCGTTCAAATAGATATCGATAAAACTATGTAGATATCACAAATATATCTCTATATTTATAAGTGAAATCTACAATTTTTTCGATTTGTATTAACTATATTCGCTCTCATGAATGACATTTTTCGATGTTGAATTCTAAATATTTTTCCAAGGGTATCTTTCCGTTGAAGGTAGGTTTACACGTATCATCCTCCCCTCCCCATAACTGCCTCTCTTCATCGCCGTTTTTGAATTTCTTTTGGATTATTGACTCGAGTTGTCTCGAAAGCGATTGATATTTTACCATCAGTGGAAGTACATCGATTTGAGTGTCAACGTCATTGTGTGCCTGAGATTACCTTTCTTCATAGCTTCATACGCCACTCATCTTTTGACTCCATGCCTCCATTGAAATCCAGAAGTCAATGATTGCTGATGTGTAATTGAGTTGACGGAAAAAAGTTAGCGTCAACGTCTGCTTGTGCTCATTGTATTCGTGAGGGCAAAACCGTTTAGAAATCGCCCAACATTTAATGGCTGAGCAAGTAAAAATTTAGATAGGAGATATTGTTTCTTGTATAACTTAAAAAATATCTAGATGTGTACGTCACATTTATTTTATCACAGATCGCTATCAGCGAATATGCGAACATAAATACAGATGGAAGAATACACAGAGAGATAGGATAATAAACATATAACGAATGATGGCTAAGTTCTAACTACACGTATCTCAAAATTTGGACGGTTCGAGACAGGTGTGTAATTGCAAAAAAAAATATATTAAAAAAAAACAACTCTTTGTTAACAAATGTATACTTCTTTTTCAGTTTTATGAATTTTTGGTTTTTGATTGTAGCGTACAATAGGGTGGTTTCCTTCATCAAAGAAAACGAAAGGCATTGATTGCAATTCCTTACCCACCATTAGTGTACTCATAATATACAAATTATTTGGTTTTAGAAATCCCAGTTTAGACGAATGGCATTGGTCAATTTTATTCTCATTCGAAAAAGGCCAGATTGGCGCTCATGCGATGCCACTCCACGTGACGTCACAGGGACCTAGTTTCTATACGAGTAGATAGGAGTTTTACATCGTTTGATATTACCAATGCATGCATGAGGCACAGAGCTCACGGAAACACGTCTTAATAATCACCTATTGAAACTGTCCAAGGTCGGAAAGTTTACTTCGTTTGATAAGGTATTAATAATCCTTATTTAAGCCAAGCGCTACGAGCTAGCAGGGCAGCTACCTGCTAGCATCCTGCGTCGTATCAGCGCTCAGAGCCTCGCCCCAAGGTCACCTCAGTTGCGGCAGGGGGAACCAGAACGACGTCACACAGACTTTTTCCCGGCATTCATACTTAGCCGTCGCGTTTTCGCGCGCTTGAAAATTTTCACTTTTCATTTAATCGCGAAAAATAGATATCGTCATTTAAAAATCTAAAAGCGTGAAATACGTACTCCAGGAGTAATAATATATCGATATAGGCAATAAAAAAGTAATAGTATACCACCCTATTAGAAAAAAATCTGTTTTTTGCTCTACTGAAAAGTTTCTATTTTTGAGAACGTGTTGTGAGAACTTAGCCATCGATAAGGACGACACTGCGATGGCGCGAAGAGGGAATAATGGCCGAAAAAACTTTGTTAAAAATCACCTCGACCGGGAAGCGAACCACGGACATTCTGCTTTTCGGAAAGATGCTCAGGTCACCGAGGCAACCAAGTTACTGTATTTTTCGGTGAGGGGTTTCTGCAACATTACCCCCCTCCAATATCTAGTCCAATGGAATGGGTAAGAGATGACTCTGGGCACACTACCCCGCCAGCAGGGGAAGAAATACAGAGAGGAGGAGATGGAGAAATGAGAGATTGACTCACACTGACGGTATGGTAGATAGAGCACTTGCGTGTCGCGGAACGTCTATCCCAACAAAAAATATGAGCATGATTCGCTAATAAAATTATTACAATGATTACTTGAAACGCAGGAAAATTTTCAGTGATTAGGCCATGTATTGTAATAATTTTAATAATTAATAATTTTCCTTTGAAAAGTACTTAACTGCGAGTATTCATTTTGATGGGAACTTTAAAAAGCGTCGTCTTAAATATGCGAATGACTAATTCGGAGATCCTGGGAAATTACTTTTATAATTTTTTGTGAATAATTCTCATTCTGTCGTTGCCGATTGTAGTGGCCAAGAAAGTAAAAAGTAGGGGTTACGCTAAAATATTTTCGCCCTGTAAAATGATTGCTCCGACGTAAAAAATAAAGAGAATTTATGCCCTTGTGGACTATTAATTTTATCACTAGAAATGATTTTGAGTTGAGAAAAAAAATTATTTCGTACAGTACTCTTTAATGATTTCTAAATGTTTAACAGTGTATCTAAAAAATTTTGGTACATTGATTCTATTCCTCCAGCTCATTTTGTAGGATTTGAAATAAAGAAAAGGAGATGAATATTTTGTAAAAAATTGCCACTCCTTAGGAGAGAGGGCTCTGCTGTTTTTTTAGGGAGCGGACGATATTGGCATCGTATCGTGACTGGTCGCCTCTTACGAAATCTCATTCATTCTATCTACCCTGTCCTTTCGTACTAATCACTTGTTTGGTCAGGTCATGTGGTCCATCCAAAATTCAGGTCAGTAGACTGGGCTGGATAGAAAGGGAGAAAACTCGTTTCTATTGATTGGCGGAAGGTGTCTTGGGGTTCTTGGGGCCACTAATCCAGCTGACGTGCTACTCTTTGAGTGAAAGTGCGAATGTAATGGCTTTTTGGAGGGGGTTTTGAGTTCGCGACTGTGCGAGACAAAACGAATACTTTTGGCGAAGTGGCCCAGCAAAAATAGAAGAAAGAATACTACAGGAAAGAATGATCCTGAGATTGTTCTCAAGATTAGAACTTCGGCGTAACCGTGCAACCACGTAGTGGCCAGCGTTGAACGGACGCTTACCTCCGAATTTTCTTTGCACGTTATCTAGCGGCGTATTAATTACTTCGTTCAAAGCAACGATGTGCACCCAAGAAGCACTTGCATTTGGCTGCTATGAAGTGAATCTTTACCAAGATATGGGTAACCAAAGTGGATGCATCACACGAACACCCAAAAAAAAGCGTTGTTATTGAGTTGCAATCGTGGTAAAAAACATTAAAATGTTTTCTAAATTCATGATTATGTCTTAAACAACGACAAGCGGAGAAGGAAAATTTAAGTTATTCCGATTTAGCACGAATACAAGGATCAAGAACTTTGCTATTTCCACATAATATTTTATTAGCACCGACCATGGTTTCGTTACAGAGTAACATTATCAAGGTGAAGATTTAGGTATATTGACAGTATATATATAGCAGGAGTCGTTGGTTAGGGCGAGGTAAGGGTTGGGGTTGGAGCTGGGTTTGGCGTCACTGTAGGTGGGGTGGGTGGAGGGGTGGATGAGTAAGGGGAAAGTGGAGGAGGGGGGAGCGAGAAGGGTAAAGGTGGTCGTTAACAAGGTATGAGTCCCTGTGGCTTAAAATTTCCAATTCTTCTAAAGCGTCTAATCTCCGTCCTTTCTTCTCAAAATGCAGAATGGTAGGGATGAAGTCACTAATGTGCCCCATGTCATTAAGGTGTTTTGCAAATTGGGAGTGATCCTTCCCCTGTCTATGACACATCTGATGCTCGGCTGCCCGGATGGAAAAACTCCTCCCTGTTTGGCCGATGAAAATCGCGTCACAGTCGGCGCAATTTAGGCGATATACTCCGCTCCGTTCCTCCGGGATATCCCTATCCTTTGGTGACCCCAGCATGCTCCTTAATGTGCTGTGGTTGTAAAAGGCTGGCCTTATTTTTTCTTTGGGAAGTAATCTTTGCACTCTCAATGACAAATTCCCAAGGAAGGGAATCCGGCACCATTTAGGAGATCCCTCCGGGGGATTATGCGTTTTATATAATAGTCGTCTTGCCATCTGAGTTCTTTTTCGTCGTAAGATGGTATCCACTAATTTTTCTTTGTAGCCATTGTTGACAGCAATGTCCTTTATGGTACGGAGTTCATTCGCTATGTTACTTTCCGACATAGGAATGTGGAGTAACCTATGTATCAGCGACCTGAGGGCTGCAGTGAAACCATGGTCGGCGCTAATAAAATATTATGTGGAAATAGCAAAGTTCTTGATCCTTGTATTCGTGCTATTATGGATTTCCATCAAGTTACGCCCTCTACGATTAATTATTCCGATTTGCTTTTCGCCTTTTAAGACCATTTCATGGGAAAACTAGCAATGAATTCAAATGAAGGCTTAAACAAAAAATTAGCCGCACAACTTCGGTTGTTTAGAGAAAAAAATAGTGAGGCCATCTGCCATTCGTCTGGAGAACTAACAGCAAACTGTCGAACACAGTGTATTGACATTGAGTGAGTGGTTTCATTAGCTGCCTCAGTGTTTTTTATTCAAAGTTCACTTCTTTGTTCTACATATTAATCATGTTTGTACTTGTTCCTATATGCCTTCTCCCATGAGTTGCGTTTCGAGTTAAAAAAAACACGGATGAAATGCGCATGGAACATTTCAACAAATGAGTGCGACATTGTTCCTTCCCAAAATTTCACGCTGATTTTTCCCGTCCATTCAAATCAACAAAATTCTACGCCAATTTCACCAGGTTCTGTCCCAATATTTTCTATGGACGCTGCTATTGGCGCATAAGCACTGCCACGTCACGGTAGATCCTCCCCAAGGATAATCTCGTAACATTTTTTCTATAAATCGGTCTTTATTAAGTCGCAATTTCTTCGCCGACAACAGTCGTGCTGAATATAACGGATTCATAAACGTGGGCCTATTTACTCTTGTCATGGTTTTTAATGTATATATAAATCATAAACCATTTACCCACGGGGTGGTTACCCTGGAGATATCACTGTGAATGACATGAAAGGACAAGAAAACGAAGGAGCAATTTGCATTTCCTTAATACCTCAAACTAGTGATGATGAACTGATTTATTTTACAAAATAGGCATTGCGATGGGATTGGGAAACCAATGTTATAAATGTGAGAAGATTCAGCGCTGCATAATGTTCGTTACAACATAAGCTAACGTATTCTTTCAATTGATATGGCGATACAGTTGAGATTTAAGTAATAAATGCTTATATTTCATTCTGTAATCTATTTATATGAAAGAGGATGTCTGATCGTCTGCCCGCTATGGCTTTCCATTCACCTGCACCGATTGCAACCAAAGTTAGTGCAAAGGTGCATCTCATACTCCCAAACTCTCTTGTGTTACTTTAGGTCGCGTCCGATGCGTCCTTTGCGTCGCTTTCTCATAACCGAGCCCTGTAAGTGCGCTCAGCGCCACCTAGCACCAATTCCTCGCCTTCTGCTTACTCTCCCACCTTCCAATAGCATCCCCATTCACTCTCCAATGTTTGTATATTTTTGGGCGCGCAGCGTGCAGGGTGAAGGCCGATTTGGCGACTTCCAGTTCCAATACTGCCTTTTATCGCAACTTCACCGTTCACAGATAAAAGGCCCACGAAAAACATTACTGCCCCATTAACCGCGCATTCCGACAAACCGTGTTTCTTCTGACGTTCTTTCTTATTTTCCAACTGAGAGGTCAATACGACCATGAATTCCAAATCGTAAGCTCCTCCTTCTCTGGGTACCATTCTTCGCGAGCAACGCCGGGAGGCCTACTAAAAGTCTATATATGTCATACTCGATAGCGAGGGCAGAAAATCAAAAGCGAAAAACACATCGAACCATCGAACTCATCAAACCATCTAGCTCCGAGCTATGGAACGACGATCGTGAAATCAGCTGAAGAAAATACTGTAGAGGTTGATCATTTCCTCGCATTCTCAGTTGGCCTTTTGACGTAGCGAAGGATAAACAGCACCGTTCGTCATATGCTACTCGCGGGCAATAATAAAATCACCCTCCTTCATCATCTAGACAACATTTATTTATTTCTGACCATCTAAATCAGAGTAAATAATATGGATGATATTTTTGGTATTTGTAGCAACGTCTGTTCAGTGTAAGGGAAGTAATTTGCGGTCGCAAAAGGAAATTGAGTTCATTTCATTGTCTTCTACAGACGCTACCAAACTACGGTCTGCGAAGTACAATGTAGATGAATATTTCTTTGTTATTATGAAGATTCATGCATTTATATCATTACCTGTCGACTGGAAACGATTCGGACCTCGAAACTTCGGGAGTCATGGATACATTCACGCTGTGGAACACCCGAGAAAAAATCATTCGTATGAATGCTGTGCTCGGGTTAGTTTTGTGGAATTTTAGCATGTTAGTACATTCAAAATTTCTGGAAATTTTCCACAAAATTTCGCTTCCCCACCGGTTTAGATTCAATATATGCAGAAACCTGAAGATAATACAAGACGATATGTAACTTGAAGATAGTACAACTTGTATTGAAATCTGAAGATAACTCAAATGAGTGAGTAATGCATGAAGATGATATAAAATGTCTTGCAGCCGGTCGTGCAGTGAAATGCCATTATTCGTGTCCCAAACTTTTAATTTACTAATCACCCGCAAGAGGAAAGGTTTTAAATAACAGTGATCGCTTCACTGTAACAAATTGAAACATCTATTGATAACTTTTTAACTCTCTTGGAAATTTTTTACATATTTGATTATTTTTATGCACTCTGATTTCCATCTCTTAAATTAACTTCATTGACGTTCATATTTTGTTTTACCCTCTTTCTTGAATTACCGTCAAACTAATGTCTTATCTCAGTCCAGCGTTATCCCTTAAATTATAGTTAACTATAATATACAGTAATTTACCTATGCCGATGGAATAGTTTCAACTCTTCATCTGAATACGTCGACTTTAAAGTATTCTAAAATGAAAAGTCATCAATCAGAACATATATTCATATTACAATTTGTTTTCTCCGAAAAATATAAGCTAGATGCAATTTTAGTGAATTCAATAAGAAAGTTTGTAATTTATCCTGCTATTTTGTCCCAAATAATGTTAGTAAATGTCATCTAGTTCGTAATTTTAATTCCGGTGGGAGCAGAGTTCAGGCAAGTGACTGAATATTATCTTTTCGCCTTCCCCGCCTCGCCTTCTTTTTCGTAATTTTATTTCCAGTTTTTACTGTAGCAGTTACAATTATTATTCATGTGAAACATATTTTCGAATCACCACTTCTGCTTTGAAGGGCCCCTTCATGAAAAGGTATACCGAGGTAAATATGAAGTACGTTTAAAAATGTGACAAATGACCACAAACAACAAGTTACGAAACATCAGTAGTTATTGGTTTGATTGCCACTTAGGTCATAAGGTTCAGAGTTAGCCTTCATCATATTCATGATTCAGTCATTATGATGAATTTTGAGGTTGTCTAAGAGTGGCTCTTTTGAGGTGGTTCTAGGCACACGCTTTTGGAAATATTTCATAATGAAATCTTTGGTGGTAGATATTAAATGACTCGTAGCATTTCTTTGTCAGTCACCAAGCTGGAAAAAAATTAATCGATAAATTCTTGAATTAAAAATATCACTTTTTAGATGGTTCTTGGTATTCGATTTTGGCAATGTTTTTCTGCCCAATCTGTAATGGTATACATCTATTTGTCTCGTAGTATCCCTTTGACAATAACCAATGTGGAAACAAATAAATCGATAAATTCTTGCATTGAAAATTTGCGTCGATTTTTGGACGATTCGGCTTCTGTGCCTCGTGCCATTGTCTCCTATAACTGTGTTTTCCTCATCGTCTTGTAGAATGGAAATGATAACTCGTAGCCTGGTTCGTTGTTCTCTGACACCCACACTGACCCCGTGGGTGCATTCTTCACAGCTTCTAGGACGCACGCTGCAACGCTCTCAGGCCTGGAAAATATGGCGAGGAATTGATTTTGTAAGAGGCAATGCAGACAGTTAAGCCTATGCACAAGAAAAATGCATCTCAACACTAGAGCACAATCTTGTCACTTAGTTTTATTAGAAAATCAAGTATTAGTTGTATTTTTACAACCTTTTACATAAACTCGGTTTGTTGTTTGCCATTTGTCTGAATCAAATCTTGCAACTCAATTTTAACTCACTTTCTGGTCAGCTATTAAACTAAAATTTTTTGATACCCCAGTACCAGATGATAATTTAATATTCTAACACTCTTCTACATCTACATCTACAAATTACCCTGCGAGCCACCTCTAGGGTGTTTGGCAGGGGGTGATCAATCACCAGCATGCAGCATGCATTTGGACTCCAACATGCACACCACACCGTCCAAGAAACGTCCCGTATAATAACAAACTATACTACTATATGCTGTTAGAAATAGAATATAGAATAGAAATTCAGAAACATGCAGTAAGTTTTACATAGGTTAGTAGGCTACACTACAAGTCATGCAATCTATTTACGCGTTCTATTGCTGCCGTTATAATCTCTTATTGATCGTGGAAAATATGACATTCGGAATCTGTCTGTTCTGCAATCTATCTCTCTTATTTTATTTATATGATCTGATCTTCCGTAGTACGTTGGCGTCCGCAAGATATGGTTAACTTCGTCAGAAAAGACACTGCTCTTGAATTTATCTAAAAGGTTTAGTCTATTTTTCAATCTACGGTCCGACAGAGATTCCCATCCGAGTTTATGTAAGAGGTCAGTTACACTAACAAGACTATCGTAACGACCTTTCACATACCTGGCAGCTCTTCTTTGCACGCGTTCTAACTCTGTTATTAAGCCTTTTTCATGAGGGTCCCAAACACTGGCAGCGTATTCCAAATGTGGTCTAACGAGGGAAAAGTAGCTAATTTCTCTCACTTTGTCGTCGCACTTTCCTAATATTCTTTTAACAAAACCCATTTTACGATTAGCTTGACCGGTTATTTCTCGAATATGTTTATTCCACGATAGATCATTATTGAGTCTAGCCCCTAGATATTTTACAGATTCAACTGCCTTTAACTGCGTGCCCCGAATGACATAGTTACGCTGTAGGGAGTTATTCTTCTTCCAGAAATTCATTACGACGCATTTTTCCAAATTTAATTCTAACTGCCAAGCATCGCACCAAGCTTGGATAGCAGCAAGGTCATTCGTTAGTTCATCTATATCTTTGCTGGAACGAATTTCTCTGTAAACTACAGCGTCGTCTGCAAATAATCGTAACTTACTCTGCACTACTTCGCCAATGTCGTTTATATAAAGAAGGAATAGGAGTGGGCCAATGACACTACCCTGAGGAACGCCAGAAGTCACTCTAACCTCATTGGAGACTGCACCGTCTAATACTACTCTTTGGACGCGGTCGCTCAAAAATTCTCTAATCCAGGAAATGACATCTTCGTCTAGACCATAAGATTTCAGTTTTATTATTAACTTTCCGTGGGGTACTTTATCAAATGCCTTTTTGAAATCAAGGAAAATCGCGTCTACTGGAATGTTGTCTTCCCCGGAGACTAAAATATCGTGGGCGAAAAGCGCTAACTGAGTTTCGCACGATCTGCTTTTCCTGAATCGATGTTGATTTCCCATTAATAAGTTTTGCGCGTCTAGGTGTTTCATTACCGAGCTGACTACGATGTGTTCAAGGACTTTGCAAGAGATGGACGTTAAAGATATCGGCCTGTAATTAGATGGCTGTTCCTTGTCTCCACTTTTAAATATTGGCGTTACATTAGCGATTTTCCAGTCATTAGGTACTTCGTGTTGCTTGATGGATTTACTGAATATTAACTGCAAGTAGGGGGCAAGTTCTGAGGCTAGTTCTTTATATACGCGAGAAGGGATTTCGTCTGGACCAGGTGATTTATTTGGACTAAGCGATTTCAATATATTTTCTATTCCGAGCGTACTAATGTCAATAGCTGGCATCTTATGTAGACAGGGATTGTCATCGGTCTCGGGTGAGTTTTCGGAAGGCTCCGTGAACACGCTCTTAAAGTAGGAATTTAATAAATTGGCTTTATCGTAACTGCTTGTCAACACATCTCCATTGTCGTTTCTCAGCGAACATACGGTAGATCGTTTACCTTTAACTTCCCTAACATATGACCAAAATGCTTTTGGGTTATCCTGTAACTGCTCTACTAGTGTTTTTCTTTTAAAATTCGTGAACGCATTCTTGAACGCTTCCTTCGTGGCGGCTTTAGTCATCCTATATTTTTTAATTATTAGCTCGCGTTCATTAGCGGATAAATCCGTGCTGACTTTTTTCATTTTAGCATGACACTCTCTCTGTCGCCTCAATGATTTTCTCACTTCCGCGTCGTACCATCTCGGCTCGCTGCCTTCTTTTACTATTTTACTAGGGATGTAGCTATTTATTCCCGAAGTTACGAGCGAAAGAAAAGCTTTCCAAGTATTCTCTACATTTAACTTTAATACTGATTCTTGTAACTCGGGGAAAGCCTTTTTCAGATGACTCTTAAACCCATCAAAATCAGCTCTTTTAAAAATGAAAACTTTACGCTCTTTTTTAAAGTTTACAGCGGTATTTAGAGAAAACCTTGCAGTTACTACCCTGTGGTCACTTATTCCTTCGACAGTGCCAACGTTTATTACCTGATGTGGCATATTTGTCGCTAATAAATCAAGAATATTTTCTCCTCTGTTTGGTGCGGATGCTATTTGAAACAATGAATTAGATGTAAAAGTGTGTAATAAAGCCTCGCAGATCACTTTATCCCTCCCACCAGGAATGAAGCTATAAGTCTCCCAATCTACAGAAGGTACGTTGAAATCTCCACCCACAATCAAGTTTCTTTCAGGATACTTGGATGCTACGCTGTTTATTTGATTTTGAAAATCCAACATTGACGTTATATCTGAGTTAGGTGGTCTGTAATACGAACATAATAAAATAGTTTTGAATTTTGGACATTTAATTAAACACCACACAGATTCAACGCTGGTCTCAGTTACGGTTTTCGCTTGGCTGACGATTGAATTCTTTACAGCTATAAAAACTCCGCCCCCAACTCGATTAATTCTATCTTTCCGATAAACAGTGAACGATTTTGGGAAGATCTCATTGTCTGAATCATCATCTGTTAGCCAACTTTCTGTTCCAAAAATGACGTTACACTTCGTACTATGAATTAAATGGTGGAATTCGGGAATCTTATTTCTTAAACTACGGCAATTAACCACAGCCACGATTAAAACTTCGGAAGTAGTAATATTGCGATTCGGGAATAATTCTGATTTGCTTTTGTCGAATAGACTATTCACAGGCTCTATACCGCTGATAAATGGAAATGCATGTCTTATTGACACACTATCAAAATGACTTGAGCCTTGACTGCCTTTGAACGTGTTGCTCGACTGACGCTTCTCGTGCTTAAATGTAATACCTGAAACGCTGATTTTTCTCTCTACTTCTCTATTCTCATTTCTGGAAGAATCTTTGTCTGTGAAAAGTTTTGAACTTACCCCTTTATTTTTCAACCCACTAATATATCTACACTCTGCCCTACTCTCTACTCTAAAAAAGACCTACAGTGCTCAAATATGCTACTCGCTACACGACTAGCCGACTCGGCCGTGTAATGGACTCCCGAACGGTTCAGAGGGATCCGACACGATCGGATTGCCGGCCTAAGGTCCACGAAGGAGGCTCCGATGTCCGTGCAGAAACGACGCAGCCTCTGGTTTATGCCTTCCACTCGGCTCCAAACCAGAGAACCACGATCGATCCTCGGGACAAGACTACAAATCGAAAGCTCAATGCCGACTCCAATGGTCCCACCCACCCGCTTCACTTCGGAATTCAGATCCCGGAGGGAATCTAGAATTTCCTTGGTATTTGACTTGGTATTTGATTTTATTTGGAATTACTTTGGTATCGAATTCAATCAAGCATACGAGAAAGTAGGAAATGCTCCTTTGGCTCATTTACAACTCATTGTTCAAAAATGGCCCAAAAATAAACGGCAGAATCCATTTTAGTTGTGCTTGAAAACATGTAATTCAGTTTCATCGGATATATAACATTCGTACTTTACTATTGTGGGAGGTTAAAATCCAATTGGATTTTCGAAATAATTTCTTTTAAAGTAGCTTGAATTATTATTGCAAGCACACGAAAAAGTAAGTTTAAATTGGGACTCAGTGGATAAAAAACTATGGAAATTAACTTTTGTATAAAATATAAAATGAAATTCTGACAGCACTAGTGCTTAATAGTTATTTTAATTTCGGCCAGATTCATCCGATTCGGGTTCACTCTGCGTCTACCGATATAGAAAAGAGACGGGTCCCGCAGTAGACTCACTTTTGCCTGATGTTGCCTATTTTCAGCTTCTTGGCCATTTCGTCGATGTGCTCCTGGCTGTACTTCCTCACGAGGTCTGTATCGGTGAATCCCGGGCAGACAGCGACATGACGGATGCCAGACGCCTCGTACACCTCTGGGCACTGAAATTTTCACAGAACAAATGAATAGGGGTTATTCAGTAAGTATTTCATGCGTCGTGTCTACTTCGATAGACTTCAACCATGCTAGTTCCCTGGAAAGTGATTATGGCCGATGATTTATTTATTACGCAACTAAGTCAAATTTGGTATTTTAATTGTCTCTTTTGTTTTCCTCCAACGGGCGAGAGAGATGGCCATTTTTTCTTAAGGATAACCGTGTTGAACTTATACATGTACTGTACATGTGTACCCCAATGCGGGCCATTTTCAATACTTTACTATTATTCCTTAACAACCAACCTTTCATGCGATGAATAGGTGTTTGCTATAACTTTAAAGAATGAATTTTGCTTTTGTTTTTTATTAAATTTATTTTTAATAGGCAAATACCACTTTGTTAAAAAAAATGGCACACTACGACTTTATCAAGACAGATGGGGTAATACTACGCCCGTAGCAAAAATCGAAGGATTTCACGTAGAGTAATAATACGACGATAGCACGCAAGTGTAGAACTAGTTTTATCACATGACGTCATTGTTGACCAAAATGTCAGTCAGGTTGTTGACATTGTATTCTGAGATTCTGAAGTTCGATTGTAAACTCTGTTCATTGTAAAATTGTTCATGAAGGAGTTCGCGGGAGATAAAATTAGAATTCAATTTGAAAGTCTTTTCCCTTTTTGGGTGTTTCCTATGCTAGAGGTAAATTTTATCCTTAATACGTATATACGTTTTTATTTTGTTACTTTACGCATACTTTTCTACTTTTTGAAACAATTGATGTTGCCATCCGACCTAATAGTCGACTTGTGACTATATTTTTGGTGATGATAATATTAATAATGTAGAGTAACGTTTGATATTTATGTCTATGTTAAATTAATACTGTTATTGATTTGATTTTTATGTTTCAAGAATGCTGATGGAATGTTGCTAAGGAGTTGTTGGGGGGAGAGGTGGGTTTGTTGAAAGGGAATCCATGGAGGGAAGGAGCTAGAGGGAGGGAGAGGGGGAAAGGAAAGAGTAATTTTAAAGGAATGAAGAGATTATTGGAAGAAACAATACGGTAGTTTCCTTAACCAAAGAAAACGAAAGGCATTGATTGCGATTCCTTACCCACCATTAGTGTATTCATAATATACAAATTATTTGGTTTTAGAAATCCCAGTTTAGACGAATGGCAATGGTCAATTTTAGCATCATTAGAAAAAGTCCAGATCGGCGCCCATGCGATGCCACTCCACGTGACGTCGGAGGGACCTAGTTTCTATACGAGTAGATAGGAGTTTTACATCGTCTGAGATTACCAATGCATGCATGAGGCACAGAGCTCAGGGAAACATGTCTTAATAATCACCTATTAAAACTGGCCAAGGTCGGAAAGTTTTCTTCATTTGATAAGGTATTAATAATCCTTATTTAAGCCAAGTGCTACCAGCTACCATGGTACTCTGCTCCCTGCAAGCAGCCTGTATCCCAGTGGCGCACATATTCTCGCCCCAAGGTCACCTCACACGGGGGAAGCGGGTACCAGAATGACGTCACACGGGCTTTTCCCATCATTCATTCATTAGCCGTCGCGTTTTCGCGCGCTTGAAATTTTTCACTTTTCATTTAATCGCGAAAAATAGATATTCTCATTTAAAAATCTAAAATTGTTAAATGCGTACTCCACGAGTAATAATCTTTTGATTTAGGCAATAAAAATATAAGATGAGACCACCCTATTGTCTGATGTTGTAAAAGGCTTAAGTATTGTAATGTGAATGGTCTTAAAAATATATCTCTGTCTCACTCATTGTCTTAATGAATGCGCTCGCTCTTTATTCCATTAAGATGGCTAATCTGTCAACAGTCAACAAAACATTTATACTTTTAAATTAAACTTCCAACACTTCCCTTTGACGGGAAACGGTTTAATATCACTCTAAACACATTTCTTCTTTAACACACAATGTTTCATTTTTCCTTTCTTTTTTTCTTATAACTATAATTCCAACATTTATAAAATCTCATTTTAAATTCTTCTAAACAATTCTTGTTACAAGTTTATCATCCTTATTTCTTTATTTGTAAGTGGTCATTCAGAGCAACAAATTGTTTGTTTGACCAAAATCCCAAACACAGAGCCACTCACAAAACGTTTCTTGGACTCATTATTTTTTTCCTTCCCAAATACCGATAAATCATCTACATACTTAATGAGTTTTCAGCTGAATGAACACAAGATTCTGTTATGCACTCCTATTTAATGTTTTAAACAGTCTATCGATTATATGAAAATCATTTTATACCTGACTAGTGTTGTTAACTTAGGTTCTTTTTTTAATTTTCACACAAACACCTTGGAAACACTTCCCCTGTTCGGAAAAAAAGCCCTCAGGCTTTCCACCCAATCTTATTCGTGGTTGGGAAACATTTTCACATAAAATTAGTATCGGAATTGATATATATAATAGATATACATATACAGGGTGTCCCATTTATCTTGACCACTCGAAATAACCTTTTTGTCCAGATGTAAATTCAAAAATGTGTCAAGTAAATGTTCATTAGCCGTCAGGGGGACATTAATTAGCATGATTGCCTTCCTTGTAGCTTTGTTATTTGCAAAGATATGAACAGCGGTATGTCTTTTTAAAATAGCACCCTATATTTTTTATTCGTCAATTCATTTCCTCTCCTAAAGACTCATTCAAAAAGGTAGCACAGTGAACCATTAACATAAACACGGTGTTATGAAAAATGACACACTCAATAGCACTTAGTGCAGGTACGTGGGTATCGGAACTACACAACCAGTCATTCATAAAACATATAGGGTGCCATTTTAAAAAGACATACCGCTGTTCATATCTTTGTAAATAACAAAGCTACAAGGAAAGCAGTCACGCTGATTAATGTCCCCCTGACGGCTAATGAACATTTGCTTGACACATTTTTGAATTCCCATCTGGACAAAAAGTTATTTCGGGAGGTCAAGATAAATGGGACACCCTGTATATTAATAGGAACAGGAAATCAAGACAAAATACGATATCGCCCTCATAATAGCGTGAGGTTGGTCATGTGTTCAAATGTAAGTGATGCATCCGCATTATGAATCGATCGATTTCCTCAAAATGGTGTCTCCCCCACTCACGCCCAGGGACCTGGTGAATGCGATGATGGCGTATTTGGAGGTGCAGTAAGGTGGTGCCCCTGGGTATGGGAGGAAGGCGGCCACGGAAGCAGTATTCACGATCACCCCTCCCTCGCCTCCGGACTCCTTGCTCATGAACTTCGCGGCCTCCTCTGCTCCTCTCATTGTCCCCAGCTGAAAATAATTAGTAATAACAATTGTCCTGCATCAATTGATCAACACGCACTCATGAAGTCTATTATTTTTATATTTGAACATTTCAAAATAATTTAGCTATTCATTCGCAACTGCTCCAACTCAGAATTTGCAGAAAATTTTATTTTATACCCTAAACACATCCTCCTTACGTAACCAAAATCAGTTTTTAGCGGCAACTCATGGATACTTTTTGAAATATTTGAACGTTACATTTTTCTCAACAACAGTAGCAATTAAAACCACAAAAATTGGAATTAGTGACTGCGACTCACTACCCAAGAAGCTGTAATTTGTACTCAAAAGGCTGAGATGTTCTGATGAATTTTGTACTTTCAAAGCTGAATTTCATTCACACTTTCTCTCCCAATCAGTATTTCAGCTTATCCACCGATGGTGGTGAATTATAAATCAAGTGCATGGCATCAGGTTAACTCATTTTTTTTAAATTTTTTTATTTTAAAGAAAGTGGTGCATGTACAGCAAAAATTACAATTTTAAGTTCAATTACGGCAAAAAAAAAGAAATAAACACGTCAGCACAATCCCATATTTTACGGTAAAAAAGCAAAAAAATAAATAAACGATCCGGTGGCCACATCCTATGTGTTTTCATATCATTTAGGTATTTTGTATTAAGTAAAATGTTGCCAAGTTATTCAAATGTTTAATTGATAAAAAAGGAGCCAATATGAGTCGGGAGAGAATTTATTAAGACGGAAAGAGTGTATATTAAGGCAAGAGAACGCTTAATTGTTGATAACCTGGGCATGCGGAGTACGGAATTGTAACGGGTATGGCGGGAAGGTTATATTGATGAAGGAAATGATACAGGACTGTCAAAGTGGGAATTTGTAGGTGCCTCGCGGAGATTTGGGCTTCTAAATTTTTTAAATGTTTTTGCGAAAAAAGTCGTTACTCTGTTTAGAATGGCAAGATTAGTGGGAGCAGACATTGACCATACAAGGGAGCAATAACCCACATAACACTAAATATCTTCTAGATATCTAGAGAATGTCTACTATGCCTTGGATATCTTAAATATCTTCTAGATGTCTAGAAAATGTCTTTAATGTCTTGAATGTTTAAATATATTTATTAGATGTCAAGAATCTGTCATTTTTGAGCTGAGATTCTTATTGCATATGCCCAGTGAAATTGACCAAGAAACACTCGAATCTCGAAAAAAAAGTGTTACTGCTATGCTTTTTGGTGGATGGATACATGAAGTCATTGTACGCACGTGCACTAATGTAGCAAAGGCAACTCTTCTGGCAATTGTTTATAAAAGCAATTTTAAGTTACGGTAGCTTGTTTTTTTAAAAGATCTACTAGATGCCTAGAATATGACTATTCCATGCTTAGCCTTAAAAAATACCGTAATTTTAGACACTGAAAGTAATTTAACAAAAAGATTATTTCAAGAATTGATACATTTTGGAAAAAAAATATTTTTGAGAAAAGAGCAGACATCGGCAATTTAAGCAAAATTTATTATTATTGAATTAATCAAAATTGATAGGTAACTATATACTGTCTCAGCTTACTTACCATCAATAAACAAATCCAATTCAGCGGAATAAAAGGTACATGTCAAAATATTGTAGTCTTTTCTTTTTAATAAATTTACAGCTAAATTCTTTTTTTATTATCTTAAAAAATCGTTGCCATAACCTTTCATGTTTTAACATTAATGTATTCATATTCATTCATAGCCCTGATGAATGTGTTTAAATAAGTTGTGAAAAACCTGCATTAAAAATTCTTAAAGACCCATACTGCAAGCACTGAATCGACGTTCATTGATAACGTTGAAGACTCTTTTGAGAAATCTAAAAGGAAATTGTGAGCTGCTTTGGTAACTTCAAATTTGGAATCGGGGGAGGAAGCCCCCATCAGAAAGAGGTGAATGCTAGAGGGGTTCCAATATTCAGGAAGAATCCCCGGAAGGCACCCTACCCTACACACACCACACCCTACACCCTAGAATGTTCCACCAGCAGGCTGTCAGTTGAAAAATAAACTCTTGTAATACCGAAAAATATTAGTCTTTTATACTGAATTTTCGCAGTGGGTCCAATTTGAATATGGATATCTAGAAAATATCATCTCAAGTTATCTTGTAGATATCAGAAAAGCGGACATTCAAATAATAACAAAAGTCTAGAAGATACGTGAAAGATATTAAAAGGTATTTTCTAGATATCAGCTGAAGATGTTTTATATATGTTGTAGACATCTAGTAGTTATTTTGTGCACTGTTGGAAGTGATTACTGGAAGAACGATGGATATAAAATATGATCGGAGTATGTTGTGCTGATGATGTCAGGTTACTTACCAAATTTATCTCAATGACGTCCTCCCATCTGCTGGAAATTGTGATGCCGGCGTTGTTTACGAAGATGTCTAATCTTGAGAATTTATCCACTGCTTCTTTTACTGCTCCTGTATTGAAGCGATGTCACGTATCATTAATTCTCGCACTGGTGCTGCATTCGTCTATTTTGCAAACGTCAATGGAAAAGGTATATTTTGGAATGTAGTACACTAAGACTAAAGCGATAGTTGCCCCGAAGATATAAGTGTAACACTGGAATTTGCAATCCGTATCTAGAATGCACTCGACTGCAGATTTAACCCTCAGCAAGTAAACGAAATGTTTGAGTGCGTGAATTTTACGTTAAAAAGTGTCTTCGAAGAGTGCATTTCAATTGTAGTAAGCACCGTTGTCCTCGTCTTTTTTCCATTATATGTTCCTTACCTCAGAATTTATTTGTATGTTTGCGCTTAAGGCACCCTGTGAATGAATGAAGTAATGTATCGGCCATATTGGCGTAAGAAATAACCTCTCCCCCTAAGCTCCCTACTGTTATTTTTCGTTTTTTCCTCTATCACTAATTTTTTCTATGTGCCCACCCTATTCGTATATAAAACTAAGTCGAAAATCGTGTTAGTTATACCATTTAAAATTTATAACTAGAGATGGGCCGAACCGATTTGAATGATATTTGGTGGTTTGAAATTGTCTATTCCCCGGATAACAGAGTAAACATTTAAAACTGGTACAAGCTCACGGAAAAAGTTATCTTGATCTTAGGGGTATGTGTTTAGGAGTTGGTAACACTGCAAAAGCAGTCAAGTTTTTTTTTGTTTTTACCAATTTAATTACTAATCTTCGTAACAATTCAAAAACCATTAAATTATAAATAGTTAAAATATTGGAATTGTCTAAAAAATATTTTAATTCGAGCTAAGCCCTGTCTGAGTTGAGTCGTCAACAAGCACGTCATCACCGTGAGAGTAAAAAAATCTCCAAGCAATTTTTGACCATCGGTAATGGCCGTGTTCCTGTCGACAAATCGACGAGATAGGTTTTATTTCCTCGAAATTTTTGCAATTTCGTTTCACGTGACTGATAGCAGCAAAAATTACGAATGGTTGAGTGAGCGACCAATTTTGGCGGCTAAGAACGAAGATCTGTGGATGACTTAAACTTTTTAATTCATAATCAAATTGTTGCTACTCTGCATTCACGTAAATATATTGACTGTGTAACAAACGAATTCGAAGTCATCAAGTATCCATCTGAATTTTTTAACTTCTTGGATGTGCCTGGCTACCCACACCACAATTTGCCGCTGAAGGTAGGGTAGGTGGTCTTTGTGCTTCCTAAACCTAAACCAACCAAAACTATGCAATGGAAAGCATTTGGTGATTTAAAAAGCTGATAATGAATGTGATTCACGCGACTATACTCGAAGGAAGTTCAAAGATGAGGAAGTTCTCATTCCGAGTATTCCCATGACCCCAACTGTTATGCTCTTTGAATTTAAACTAATTAAATTTCCAATTCGTGTTGCATTCGCAATGGCGGATAACAGTTCACAATGTGAGTGTTTGTGGACTGAATTTAGAAAACCCATGCTTTTCTCATGGTCAAATATATGTTTCATGTTCCCATGCTGGTAAACCATCCGCTTCATTTTTTTCTTGCGCCTGATAACGAAACAAAAATTGTTGTACATCAGAATGTACTTGATTCAAGAGAATAAGCTGAATGTGAAGGATAGACTGGGGCACGTTTACGCTCTTCACTTTTCCGAACCGAGTTACGACCAGCGCGCCACAAGTCATGGCATACACCTAGATGCTGCTCCATACGAGATTTTAACCGTTAGTGTAGCATCGGTCTAGTGTTGCGTAAACTTACTCCAAGATAGGGGCAATAGAATTTTATCTAAAACATTTTTTTTACGGTTAAAAACACAATTAGGCTAACAACTAAATGGATATAACTAGGACTTTATTAACTGCTTTTTAAGACCACAATGCCTAAAATTTCTAAAGTTAAAAAATAAAAATATGAAAATTCTCATGACAATTGAATAAAGAAAATGTCTTCCTAACAAGCCATTTTAAAGCTTATTTTTTTAGTTTATTGACTTTTTTCTTAATTTATTATATTCGTCAAAAAATTTTAAGATCAGTACAGCCGCTCTTGATTTATAAATGGTGAAACTAAACAGTTGATTGATTATTAGGCGGTTCGAAGTTCACCGGGTCAGTTAGTCTACTATATAAGCTTATTAAAGTTTTTTCTGTTTTTTAAACCTTGAAATTGGTCCTTGTCGGCCACGTTGCATGCGAAAAATTCCACCTTTCCCTTCCCATATTTGTCTTGCAGCTCTCTCTTCTTTCCTTCTCCTTTCTGCTCGTCTCGGTCCAATAGCGCCACCTGAAAACACGCAATACAATCAAGTGCTAAATTTTGAATCGATACTCTTACTCACCGATCGATACAAAATTTTATGAATAATTTGATTCTATATTAAATATGGAAGGCTAACTAAATCTGTGAAACTCTTGTGCTCAAAAGCAGGATCTCCGATTTTAGGAAAGTGGCAGGTCTGCGGTTCGATTTCTAGTTCAGGGAATTTTTCCTTTTCGTTTGTTTTCATTTATGCCAATTACGTCGACGTTTACACGGTAGTTTTTCAAATTCAATACATCATTTACATTTCCTCGTTCCATTTTTTCTGACGGGTGCCTTTATTTTGTCCATTCCAACCATTTCATTGTGGCTCCCTCTGCTAATGGATGGTAAATTAATGACCGAAAAACGTTTATATGGTATTCTGGATTTTATTATTTTTCCGACCTAGGTTTTGCCATTTTCAAGGTGGAATTATACATGTTGCGACCAAATGTATATAATTTTGGAGGTATACAGGGGTTTTTTAGTGATTGGAGGAGGGGGCCGTAACGTTGTGCCTTGTTAAAATTCATTTTTATTTATTTTATTTAACTGAATTTATTTAATTTCGTTCGTATATGAGCTTTGATTGTATTATTTTTATGTCAATTCTTTTTTATATTTTATTGAATATTTTTTATGTTAATGCTTTTCTAGATTGATGCTTGATTTTGTTTATTGTTTGTTTAAAATAACGTTTCTATGTGTTGTTGATAAAAAGAAGAGGATTGATAAAAAGAAATTTTAAGGGTGAAGGCGTGTAAAAAAAGAGGTGCAATGCCAAATTGAGATTTCAAGGAAGTTGATATTATTTGTGGAATCCCTACGTCACGATGGTCCTCATAATTTTATCATTTACCTACCTAGGTTTCGGCAACATAAGTCATTTTCAAGGTGGAACAGCGGGTGTAACGAGCTAATTCATACATTTTTTCAAGGTGAAGGGGAGTGTTTATGAATTGGAGGAGGGGCTTTAGGAGTATTGGACAAGTGTCTCACGGACAAAGAGCCGTCGTGTTCGTTTTGAAGTTGAGGAGAGATGACAGTTGAGGTGAGGAATAGGAAGAGTACAAAAGGCCATTTACCGTGCACTATTTTTGGTTTTGAGATGCCATAGAAATTTCCAGCGGCTTCAAAAAGTCCAACTTTTGCCTTTGCGTTGGTTATGGAGAACCTTGCCAGTAAAATTATACGTGTGTTTAGAGCCAAGCAAATGCTTGCCAAGATAAGAGGTAGGATCTTACCCAACGCTCCTTATGCTTAACCACCCTTTTTTAATTACACACTCAGTTTTGATTTGATCCACGTACATAGAATTGCAGTTGGATGTGTCACAGCGCAGCTTATATACACCCATCTGGTTCTTTTCACTGCATTTATGTTTAGTTTTGAATGAATCATTTCCAACCGAACCACTCCTGTGAAAATTGCACTTTCACATGTAAATATGATGAGGGGGGTCAATGGAGGGTGTTTTGCGCGAGGGATGGTAAAGTGGTGGTGGACTGTAGAAAATGTGGAAGAATGTAGGGGACAATTACTTAAAATACAAGCGAAAGCAAAAGCTCGGGACAGGCTCTGCTGCTCCTGTCAAAACGTCAAAATGGCATCGACGTTGAGCTGTTAGGCCAAAGAACCTCTTAACCATTACTGCTAGAAAAATTGTTAAGAAGAAACAAAATCAGACGATTCAAGAGCGCTAACCCCAGACTCCGATATACAGGAGTGTACGAAATTGAGGAAGACTTCAAAGGCAGCTAAGTATTACTTCAAGGATGGCTGAATATTTTGAAGAGAGAGCAAGAAAGAGATTGGAAATAATTAGAGACATAAGAAGACGATGAAGTTGACCATTTCGTGAAAATCACGGCTTTAAAAATGAAAAAAAATATCCCCAAAGTTAATTGCGAAGGCTCAATGTATCAGGAGAAAATCGTCGTCCATTACCACCATGCTCAAGGCAAACCTCTTGAGAGGCAAACAGCTCAAACTGAAATGCATTTTCTGCTCAAAACAATGTTGACGGGCCGCAGCCGTCTTGCGACCGGGACGCCCGAAAGAAACCACCCTGCCGCAGCGTCCAACCGCGACGACCGAACCCGGCAGCCGGACGCAGCCGCGGCACGCCCCAGCGAAACCAGACCTTTAGCCGTCTCTCACTCTTGAGGATGGCGATGGAGCCGCTTGGTGGAATCTTCCACCACAGTACTGACCAAGACACGAGTCAACAGGGGCTTATTTTATCTAACGCCCACATGGGGCCCAAAATATTAAAAGCTGTGTTGGCTCGCTGTTTGGCAGCGCATTTTTGTTTAGGTGAGGCTCTCGTCGACCTCGCTGAGAGAGTTGCTGCTCCCGAAAGACGGACCCACGGCACCTTCATGAAGACCTCCGCAGCCACGGTAATGCGCACGTGCGCACCCAAACTCCCTATATTCCCATACATCTCTCGAGTCTGGTTGCTTTCCTTGAGCCGGTCACAATTCGGGGGTATTCGTTAACGACCGTTCCCTTTTTTGTTTATAAATTACATCCGTTTTTACTTCGGTTTTTATTTCTACCTTTACGTACTCTTAGGGCCTGCACACACGTTTCAACCCCACGATAATTTCACCTGTTTCCGCAATGACTTTTTCTCTGATTGCCGCCATTGAAGTAAGGCTTCTGGAATCAAAGGCCCCTTGCACACACGCCGAATTTTAACCGGTCAAACGATCAAGTGCTTGGTTTTTGTGATGCGCAGAGGCAATGATCGGCTGCTAACCGACTTTTTATCAGGTATGACAATAGAAACTAAACCAAAGTCAAAACCAGTAAAATTTCAATAGTTTTGTTCCCGGGAGAGAGGTATGGTTGAATGAAGTAGAGGTTCGACCTCCGCCATTAGATGAAAGGGGCACTCATATTTTTACCACCAACAGGAGAGCGGCGAATGCAAAGTGGCCATTCGATTTTTAAGCTCAATGTTTAACCTCTCTACACGTATTCAAACGTAATGGGTCGAAGCTATTCTCTCTCATCCCCCTCCACTCAACTACTGGGATCAAATATTAACTATGAGCAGTGGAGGTTCGATTAATTTAGTTTCGTTCCCGGGAGTAAAGTTTCGTCCCGGGTCGAAACTAAACTCTTTTGTGATTTTAATTTCGTGCAGATACGAAACTAAACCTAGGCCTCGTATTTTCGTTTCCCTTTGAGTCGAAACGAAACATTTTCGTTTCGCTTCTCTTGCCATCCCTCCTTTTTATCGGTATCGTTACGTGGTCGGTGTGTGCGCAAGCTCCCATGCTCTCCAATTGATTGTTCACTGTTAGAATGTGGACGAACGATATTTTACCGGCCGTCCAAAATCGGTGTGAGTGCAAAGGGCCTTACGGGAAGTTCATCCAACAGATAATTAATTGGAAATAAAGAAATAAAAACTTTGTAATATTCACTGTTATTTAATTATGGGCACGACCCGGGTTTCGTAACTTGGTTACATCGTCAGGTGACTGATCTTGCATGCACCATACACTTATACACACATATGACAGTGAGGACATCTATCGGAAAGGGAAAGGACTGGTTGAGAGGGTGGGGGTGGGGGTTAAGCAGGGAATGGAAGGTGGGGGGGGGGAAGGGGCAGCCTTGATCTGGGACGAGGGTTTTTTCCTGTGAGGATAGGTATCTGAGCAGCGAGGGGAGGGCGGGGTTAAAGTGGGTGAGGAGACGAGAGCTAAGGAAGGTAGCGGTGTGTATAAATATAAGACGCATGTAAGATCAATCACCTGACGACGTCACCAAGTTACGAAACCCGGGTCGTGCCCATAATTAAATAACAGTGAACCTTACAAAGTTTTTATTTCTTTATTTCCAATATGGAGAGGTTTCACAAAGTAAAGCCTGAAGTTATCAGATAATTAATTCCTAATATTGTCCAAAAACCGGCTTAAATACTTATTCATAATTAGCTACTACACCTCCCTTTGCGTGCATCCTTCTCACAATTCCTTTATCTGTCATATCCCATCGTACCCAATATCTCGTAGACTCACTGTCACTTGATCATGCGCACTGGTGTGAAGATGAAGGAGAAGGTCTTACCTTCAACTTACCTTCACTCCGTTATCCAGCAGACACGTGGCGATGCTAAGTCCAATCCCATTGGCACCCCCCGTTACAATGGCCGTCTTGCCGTTGAGGTTCATTGCTAAGATACTCCGCTGATATGCTGTAATCCGCACTCTCCGGCGAATGCGAATACAGTGTCCGTATTCATGTGGACCTCGCTGGCAGTTTATCGATCGTTATCATCGTCGTGGGTCCAAATTTAGCTGTGACGCAGCTCTCCACTCCCCTCTGCTATCAGCTAATTTTTTCATGTCTGCGTGATCATTCCTTTTTTTTATTCTGCCGGATAATAATGTACGGAACATAAAGTGATGGATGTGAAAGAGAAGAAATACTTGGGTGTGAAATAATCGGCTGAAGGCAGAATTGAGCGGAGGGAGGCGTCAAGCCATTACTTATTAGGATTTTAAAACTCTTCTCGGGATACCGCGCGGGTAAGATTATGTAAGAGCACCGACGTTTCGGGTACCGACTCGCTACCCATTCTCACGGCTACACTTAACCTATCATTTTTGTCCACTTCCAGGAGACTCCTAATAGTATTTCTGTAGAGATAATGCTGGACTATCTATTTACCTTCTAGATTATTCCTATATAGGGCTCCGAAATTAGTGGAACAGTTTTATGCAAGAGATTTATCCAATCCTAACGTTTTTTTTGTAAGTGCTCATGAGTAGCCGTGAGAAAGGGTAGCGAGTCGGAACCCGAAATGTCGGCGCCCTTACATAATCCTACCCACGCGGTATCCCGAGAAGAGTTTTTGCATGTTGTTCTCCGGGTGTAATTAATGTGTAAACTTTTGCATTATTAGGATTGTTGAATAGAGAAGATTATTACTCATTCTGATCCTTTCCTTTTCGAAGAAGTGTCTTGTCGTTTTTTTCAGTCAATTTCTCAACAAATAATAGTGTGGGGCGGGTACATTATTGCCGCACCATATCATTTATGAAAAAACGCTAAAAGTTGACCATTACGTGAGTGCATTCATGAACCGAGTAAATTCACTTTACGTGAGCGTAGAAAAGAAAAAGATACGAAAGCATTATCAATGTACACTCGTGATAAGAATGATATGGAAAAGTTGATGAATGTTTCAGGATTGAATGTTTTAGGAAATTTAAAAAATGTCAATTGGTAAGCGCCCTCTTCGACGCTTTTGCAATTTCTCCGCTAAATATTCCTTCAAAGGTCCTTAAAATTTTCCCTTTGCCATCTTTCATTGAGCCCTTTCTCAATAAATATCGAAACACCACTTCCTAAAGGCTCCTTATAGTATTTCTCTAGAGATAATGCTGGACTATCTATTTACCTTCTAGATTATTCCTATACATGGCTCTGAAAATAGTGGAACAGTTTTATATAGGAGACTTATCCAATCCTAACGTTTTTCTTTGTCTGTGCTACAGAAAATTCAACCGGGAATATTTTTTCTAGGGTAAAAAAATGGATGGCTGTAGCTTATTATATTACAACACTTTAAAAGCCGTTTTATTTTATTTCTCTTTTTATTCGTATTTGTGCTTGCTGCAGAATTTCTCACCGGCCATTCATGTCAGCATATTTACCATTTTCAATGAGTTGAATTACGATACCAAATAGTCAATATTACAGGGATGAACTTAGTATCTATTCTTCAAGGCTGAATTAATTGATCATGATAAAATGACTCTTTTCATTTGGAATTTGAATGTTTTGTGGAATATGTGAGGTACTTATTAAATTAACTAAATTCGTTGGATGTGAAGCCCTTTGCTGTGTAGAGAGTGCAGTGGTAGTTTTTTTCCATGTGCAATGGCTACTCGATCTCAGCTGTGTCCTTTGAGAAATGTTTCCTCTAGCCGGTCGATTTTTTCAGTGTCTTGTAGAATGGGATTGCTATCTCGTAGCCTGGTTCGTTGTCCTCTGCCACCCATACTGACCCTGTGGGTGCGCTTTTCACAGCTTCGAGGACGCACGCTCCCACGTTCTCAGGTCTGTGAAAAGATTGCGAAGAAAACATTTAACATACACCACAGATGTGAAGTTCACACATTCGTAAAAATTTAATTCGACGAGGAACTATTGTGTCAATCCACATTTGCGGGACATTAAACTTTTGTTTGTAATTTTGATCTATCAGTCAATATGTGCCAACACTCCTCATTAACATTTTGATTTCTGGAGTCATAATTTTTCCTCGTTCGCCCCCACAGAAGAAAAAAATCTATCTCCGCTTTCATAAAATTTCCCAGTTCGCTCGCTAATTTCCACGGTGCTTGTTGAGGAAGGAACGACTTCGTATTCCGTTTGCATACTTTATTTTTCCTGCAATGGCTAGTTGAGTTTATCTTCCGTAATCCAACGTTCACATTTACTATTTCAAATCAGATAAGCACAAATTTCATACACAATTGTCCTGGGTTACGGCAAAAAAAATTGGGAGCGACAATACGTTCCATTACTTCACAAGTCAAACACAATCTGCAAACAGTCTAATTAACACAAATTATAGACACAATTATACTGGATAATTACTCGCGAGGAAACTGGGGAGTGACGACAAGGTGTTGACGTATCAAGTCCACACCGCGGTAGAGGATACGGAGGTCGTGCTCACTAAGCCACAAACGGTTAAATAAACCTTACTTTATCGCTCTTTTACCACGGATCTTTTCTAATGGCCTGGTTACACGGTACATTAACACGTACAAGCTAATGTACGTTTACGTAAACGATTTTGGTGGACCGGAACGGAGCATGTACGAATGCATGAACCGAATTAGAACAGGTTCTATTTTCCGTTCATGCATTCGCACGAGTTGGGTGGTTACACGGTGCATTTTGGTGTTCATTCTCGCGTTCATACATTTAGACATTAACCCGTACGTTTTAATGTATCGTATAACCAGGCCTTAAACCCCTATGAAAAAGTTGTATAAACCTGTATAAAATTTGTATACATTCTTGTACATTGCCATGACAATTGTATGAGAATGTATACGAATTTTATACAGGTTTATACAATTATACAGGGGAAGCGCTGCATGAAAAATTAACTTAATCCTGAATCACACGATCATTTCCTTTCGTCGCGAAAAGTGATCAAATAGAGCGATCGCCTTTCGCCACGGGAATTTAAATGATCGCTCTAGTGATCATTTTTCTGAATCACACGGTCACTCCTACCGTCGCTTCTCGCATCACTTCCGATATCGCAGCTCGTTGTCATGGGACCCGCATAACGAAAATATACAGCGTGTTTGTTTACCTATGCCGTTCCCACGATTGTCAAACGTTGCGCTGCAATATGCCATATGGGCATGGCATATGGGCATACGTTCTGATTGGCTGATATGGGGTTATGGTGACGGTTTTAGCGACGGGAAAAGCGATCGGACGAGTGATGAAAAAAAGTGAAGGGAATCCTCATCGCGATAGCGAAAAACAATTTCCGGCGACGATCATTTGCGAGTGATCGCTAGGAAATGACGGATAAAATGATCGTGTGATTCAGACTTTATTATGCATTCACGCGTAAATTTACACCAAAGATAAAATTCACCACAAAAAAATCATTTTGATGAGCCGGGATTCGAACCCAATTCTCTTGATATTTTCGCCCGAGCGTGGGACTGATATGCAGCGCTTAAATGATATATGTTTAGCACTTACTTTTGCTTGATGTTATTTATATTGAGTGCTTTAGCCATGATGTCGATGTACTCCTGCGTGTACCTCTTGGCTAGGTCGGTGTCGGTGATCCCTGGACAAACTGCGATGTGACGGATACCAGATGCCTCGTACACCTCAGGACACTGAAGTGTTCAATTGTCAGGATGAATTCGTTGGCTCTCTGATTATAAATGTCACCTTTAACGTCATTAACGTATATAAATACGATATTGGATATATCTCATTTGATATGCAGTTACTCAAAGACAAAAGGAACGCTTTCGAACCGTTTTGGCATACTGACGGACGTTTTGCAGTGGTGCCAGTCAACAGGGGCGCCTTCCGGCAGATTTGCACGGATGCAGCTAACTTGAGCATCGCCCTATTACCCCTCCACTCCTTTGCAAATTCCCTCCCCTCCACCCTGACACGATTCGGAGGCCGGCAAGCTCTCTCTTGCTTCGGCGCTCGCGGTGGACAGATTGCTCGGCTGACAGAGGCTGATTTCTGTCATAAAGAGTCTCTACTCTAAAAAGCCATACAGCTTGTACTCAGTCTTTGGTAATGCTTCCTCTGATATTTTTAGTTATCTTCGTTGTTTTCTGTAATAATTATGATTTTGAATATTTCTACTTCTAAAAGATATTGATTGAAAATGACTTGTAATTTTGTAACAATTGTTTCTTTAAGTACCGATTATTCTTGTTTGTGGAGTCTTTCCCTCTACTAGCTAGTGACAGACGATCGGAGTTTCCTTTGTCTGGGGCTTACGTTCGGAATCTGGAAGATTTAAAGACGTAACGCCACAGCAGCAATTGAGGGAACACTGGAAGGAGGAAAGGGAAGAGGAAAAAGAAAGCTAAAATTGACTGAAGATAAACAGAATTTGGAGGGATACCAAGGGAGGGGGAGGAGGCGTGTGACAGGAGGTGGAGACAGATTTAGCGATTGGGAATACTGATGGAAAAATGTTGGTCGGAATCGATGTTTCGAGCAATCGGCTTTAAATCGAAATAAAAAGCTCGACTTTTCAAGAAAAATCGGAATTTGAACCAAAATACCTATTAATTAAAATAATCGACGGATCTTTAGAAAAAAACAGTGCGTGAAAAAACATGTTTATTACTCACTCGAATGAAACTCAAACTACACATTTCAACAATAGAAAAAACAGCTTAGAATAGTAGATATATAGTATTGCAGGGAGATAAAAAATAAAATTAATTTGTCGTTCTTTATGTTTTCATTTCTGCTCTTAAATGAATGCCAGATAATATTAATCAATGAGCGAACACTTGTTTACGCTTTGTGATGCACCCTACATGCTTAAGTTATAAGTAATAAAAATTTACAAATGCACGCAAATTTAAATTTTGGGTTCTCCGCTTGTAATACTTCGCCCCCCTCTAAAATTTTTAAGAAAGACCAGGGAATGGGATGCTTTCTTGATGATATAGGGCACGCCTTTTCAATTTTTCCGGCCTGAGACAAGAGCCTTTCACAGCTGACGGATGGCGTCATCATAGGCCGTTAGTGACGCTTCTGACATTAAACGAAATGGTCAAGATCAAATAAGAAGAAATCGAGTTTGGATCGGAACTCGAAGATTATGGCTCCATCTCGATTTCATCGACTTTTTACCATTATAACTAGATTTTCGATTTTAATCAAAATCGATTTTTTTCATGACTATCGGGGACCTGCCAGTGGGCAGACAACTATTTGATGACAATCGGGTGTGAATTAATTACTTGGCACTCACTCCAAGTGCTCTGGTGAGTCCGATGACTCCATGCTTAGATGCGGCGTATGGCGGTGCCTTTGAGAAGGGGAGCAGGCCGAGAATGGAAGAAATGTTCACGATTACTCCGCCGTCGCCTCCAAACTCCTTGCTCATGTACTTCGCGGCCTCTTCCGCACCTCTGATCGTCCCGATCTGGAATGAAGATTAGAGTCTCGCATCATTCAGAGCTTCATAACATCTCTTTATTTAAACTCCCTTTAACTTCATTCTTTTATTAAATTTAATTTTTAATTATGACCTTTTTCCTCTTAATTATTCTTCTTCATTCCATTTATTCAGGGATAACAATCACTTGTCATGGAATGTTATTTTTCCTGCGCGTAATTAAATGTGGTGAGAAATCAGGTGGTGTTATATTAAGATTTGTTGGAAGAACATAATTGAAAACCATGCGAAAGAGAAAGTTGGAGTTTTGGCACTGGAAACAAAATCTTTGATATACTAATATTCTATGTTTCACACATTTTTTAATGGTCTGACACAAGTTTCGACAATACTCACTATTTCATTCTCAAAGTTCCCTTTCCTCTTTAAAAGGACCTTGGAATGAATGGCATAGTGTATAGTATCGAAATCCGGGTTAGGCCATTCAAAAATTTGGGGGACATACGATATTAATGTATTTGTGATTATGTTTCCTATATAAAATCGTTCCAGGCTTCATTTTTGTGGAAGTTTGCTATGTCCATGATAAAACCAAATGGTAATTTCCACACCATTTAATTTAACACTCAACGACCGACCATGGTTTCGACACTTTGTGCCATTTTCATTTTCAATTTTCAACCCCTTGAACCTTCAACCTCGAAAATGACACAAAGTGTTGAAACCATGTTCGGTCGCTGAGTGCTAAATTAAATAGTGTGGTAATTACTGTTTGTGTTTTTATCATGTATTACGTTTCCGGCTACACAATTCCACCAAATGTCGCCATCCACTCTTATATTAGGGCACTTTTACACTTGTTTCAAAATTAAAGGGGAAAGTAATTTTTTTTCCTTCAATAAATATTTCGTTGTTGGGGAGGAGGGTGCGTGCTCTTGACCCCCACCCTTCCATCCCCCGTGTTGTGCCAGGATGGTAAGAGACTGGTGAAATACGGGGTTTGGACGTTATGAACGGTGGAGAGAGTGAGAAGGACGGAGTGGAAAAACAAACGAGCAAGTGCTCCAAATGGTTGGTTAGGAGAAAAGTTGTGTAGGTGTAATGAAGGGGAGCATTTTAAGAAAAGGACTGTTAGACTTATATTTATTTATTTCTCTTATATACTTTTATTGATTCACTAAGTCATGCCCTAATTAAGTCTCTTTTATTTTAATGTGGTGGATTATCATCCATTATTGGAATAAATGTTGCTTGAAATGCTGTTTCACGTATTGCCAGACAATTTCAAGAATTCGAATCGAAAGATAGAAATGGGGCTGAGGCCCGGAACTATATATAATAGGGGGCGGGGGGCAGAGGGGGCGGGAGGCAGAGGGGGCGCGCGCCATCTGCGGCAGATTTCATGGGGCGGCGAAAATTGAAAAGTTTATTAAAATTTTTACTAATTATTCAAATTAAATTGCTTAACAATAATCATTAACACATTAATTATTTAACAATAATATCAATAAAACTTCTAAATAGCAAACATGCGGTGTTTTCAACTACCGCATCTCAAAAAAATAGCTTACGGTTGTATCGTATTTTAGTGTTGGGGGTATCAAAAGAGGGAGGGGCGGCAAACTCATCTTTGCCCTAAAACAAAACTCGAAGTTCCGGCCCTGATGGGGTCAATTGATTACTTACGTCTGACTTACGCCCGTTTTTCTGCCTCTAATCTTGAATTCTATGGGATTCCATCTATCGTTAGTGGTCTCCTACGCTGAGGATTTAATTTTGGAAATCACTTTTTTTTCTCGGATGAATCTTGTCACTTTTTTTATTTCTCTGCTGTGTTGACTGCTTGACATACTTGCTCGTTTAGTATACTTATTGTGCTATTTTTGTAAGGATGTTTAGTCAGTGGAGTAGGAATAGAGCATGGTAAATGAATGACATGACGGGAGTTGGGCCGTAATGTGAGATTAAGAAAGATATATTGTCGTAAAGTGGGAGCCTTTGAGTGCCAAGGTTAAAATTCCCCATGCATCTTCCTTGGCCTCTAATCGTAGGGTGTCCACAATAATAGTGATCTTCCAAGTTTTGGATGTTCTGGACTTGGCGCAAGATTTGGTAGATTTAGAATGAGGAGGAGCATCGTAGATTTACTCACCAGGTTTATTTCGATCACATCTTCCCATCGATCTGACTTCGTGATCCCCGCGTTGTTTACGAAGATGTCTAGTTTAGAAAACCTATCCACAGCTTCTTTTACCGCACCTGTGTCGAAGTGAGATAAAATATAAAATTAATTTCTCGTTCTTTATGTTTTTATTACTGCTCTTAAATGACTACCATGTAATATTAATAAATGAGTGAACACTTGTTTACGCTTTGCGATACACCCTTGACCATTTTATAATCTCAAGTTTTCGGATGCTTATATATTTGTATAAGCATAGGAACGAGGAAGTTCGAGAACATTTTCTTTCGAATTTTTCCGAGAGGGTTGCCTGAGAGTCATTAAATGCTTGGAGGAAAATCGATCATAGTCATTTCGTTACACCCCAGGCTTTATAGCATTAGAGCAAACTAGGGTAGGCATGAATAGTTAAGGAAAACTGAGGGAATGCAGTGAGAGATAAGGAAGAGCTTATGTTTCATTCAAACGTCAGTCTTCTGATACCTTTAACGATAGACTTGTTATTCCATATTATTCGGTAAGTCAGTCAGATATTTCTACCTTTTGCAATCTGTTTCAATTGTCAAGCATTGTTCATCAAATTATACGTAATTTGGTATAATAAATGCTTTCTTTACGTGAGCATGAAATATGGAATGCATGGAACATATTTTTTATTTTACTAACCTTGAAAGCCATCCTTATTGGTTACATCGCAGATGAAATATTCCACCCTCTTCTTTCCATATTTTTCTTGCAATTGCTTCTTGGTTTCCTCTCCTTTGTTCTTGTCTTTGTCCAGTAACGCCACCTGCAAGCATTTTATCATTGCATACCAAGTCCCTTCGAAGTCTGGCTCTTATCAATGATCATTAGTTCCGGATCATTAGGCAAGTGTAAATATATGGCAAAAATGAATGGATGGGGCTTGAGCTTTAGATAATTCTGTCCCCATTTACAGCAAATAGTGGCGTTACTATGAGAGGGATAGATCACCCTCCCTCCAAAAGCCTCAGAGAAATAAAAAAATATTGTCTAGTTTTGACTTATAATAACTGCATCTGCTTAAAGTTAAAGATCATTTATTAATATCATAGCAGTGACACGAGTCATGTCACAAAGTTTCTTCCTCCTCCGTACCCCTCGTTGTCTGGGGGGTCGCTCCCCTCCCCCTGGCTACCTATCCCCCCCGAAAGCATATTCTTATTTACGCCTCTGACAGCAACACTCCATCAGATGGCTGTGAGTATTTTTAAAATATCATTCTTTCGTCTTCGTTGATTCCAGAATTCAGGTTTCCCTCAGAAAAAACGCTTTTAAGGCATGCTTACACGATAATTCAACAAGTACGAGTCAGTGACTTAATTTATGAACGCGAGAATGGACGCCAGAGATATTTTTGGCTAATATTCTGCTCGAAGTTCCCTTTCCCCTTTCACGCTACTCTGAGCGTTTTTTTGAAACCCTAAAGGGTTCCTTATTAGTAAGGGGTATGGGGATAAGTCCCCCAGTTGTCTAAATTCCTCCCGCTAATTATGCTCATTCTCTATTCTTTTTCTCGTGAGCTACGTTGATGACCGAGAATGGAGTTCGTTGCCTCAATCTTATCAGCATCCGTTTTATTGTCACCGCCGCGCCGTCACTATCTCTATTATTCACTTTGGGCTTTAAATATCGTTATTCTTCGATGCAATCTGCAGATAACATTGTCTTTACTTTCTGCATTGAGAGCCACCGTTTTTATGTTCCATCGAGACACGACCTCTCTTTTTGTCGGTCCAATCTTTCGGGTGGCATCCCGCTCGCATTATTCCCTTTACGGGCTTATATGTGAATGCTGAACATTACTAAAAACAATCTTGCCTGTGAGTACATTTTGGAATTCCAAACTTTCATTTCCCATTGTTAGTTTATGGAAAAAAAATCCTCAAAATCCATCATTTATATCAACGTTTGTATTCTGAGGCAATTACATTCTCTCACTCGGTGATCCCAGTAGGTCGGTTTGAATAGGCGAAGGTAGAGCTCACCCCGAACTATTTCACTGGCGTGTGAAGTACAGGTTTCCTTTCCCTGGGACACCCCGTACGGAATTTCGAGTGATGTATACGATGGCTTCATCCGATATTTTAACCCGAGACTTATCTCGCCAAGCGATGTACACACCAAGCTACCACGTACCCCAGTAATTAGTGCTTCATTAACAGTGGGAGAGGAAACATATTAATGGAAATATGGCGCAGGAAAAAGTGCAAAACGGTAGGATATTTGAGTGAGAGACACACACACCACCTCCAATATTAAATATCTCCGCACATGAAAATTTTACGAACAAGACTAAAAATTGAATAAGGATACAAAGACTGCCTGCCATCAATACAGGCGTTGCTGCCTCTGTCGGAAAAAAGAAAATTCCAGATTCCATTCCAAAAATATTTTTTCAATTTTGGAAGGCAACGTACTCTGCCAATAAAATTACTCACTATTTGTTCCCATTTCTCGCACTCCACCAAAGTGGTAAAGAAATAAAAAAAGACCAAGTATACCTCGATAGCACACCAGAGAGAGTCTACTATTCCTAATGCTTGGCGACGGACCACCAACGAGAATCGCTCGCTCTCCCGGTTTTATGGTGGTTTACAGACTTATGAAGAGGGGTCCACACTAACCGAGACTCCATTATCCAGCAGACACGTGGCGATGCAAAGTCCAATTCCATTGGCACCTCCCGTTACAATGGCCGTCTTGCCGTTGAGGTCCATATTCGAGGTAAGCCACTGGCTCCTGGAACTCCACGCACAACACTGCTATGCTCTCATTTGTATCGGTTTGGCTTTCGGAGTATCTTCGGACTTTGCAGCGCTCTCTTGGTTGCTTTATCGTGATGATGTTTACGGGCACGGAGATATGAATTCCATCGGACCCATATTTTTCTGTTATCGGATACGTCGACTACTATTCCAACTATTCGCGATGAAAGATCGACGGCACCGAACCTTTAGCAGTTGAGTTGATTACGTCATGAGTCTTGAGCGTTGCCTCTTACCCGCTACTCTTCGGCCTTGTGCATTCGTTTGCTTGGTAATTTGTTGTTTACACGGTTTACACTCTGTTCACCGATTCTTTCTCTCAATAAAAGGTTTTATGTGAACGAGTAAATAAACTAGAGCTCATCATGAAATCATCATCCCGACAAATGTAAACGGCGACTTTATCGCATTCTCATTAAGTGTAAAAATTTTCTTATTTTTTAACGCACGAGAGAATTTCTGAATGGGGAAGATATCTTCGGCGCAACTTGGGTACATTAACTCTTCCAGCCACTGAATATCTTTAATGGAAATGATGTTGCGTTTTACAAAATTTGTTTCTTTCTCCGGAAACAGATCCAGCTCACTTCAATATTTATTATATTTATTACCACATATTCTATTTTATGATGAATTTTTGGAATGATCGTATTTTTCACAGGCTAAATAAAATAAATACTTCAACGGTTGCCAGGGAACGCTTGATGCATAGGCCGAATTTCATGGGTAAATAATGTATAATCAGCGGTTGTGACCGACATTTATATACCTACATGATGAAGCGATCTAACGAATTCATGAAAGCTCAATCCTATTTCTCCCAATCACAAGAATTTTACGGCAAAACAATGGAAAAAAATTGGATCGCATTGCACTCATCACCGCGCCGCGGGCATTTTTGAAAACCGATTAAAATGCGACCGAAGTGGAAACAGAAATTAGTCTTCTATGGGATGAAATTAAGCCTCCTCCATGCAGTCCCCTCTTTTAAGCCATATACGCCGCGTATACATGGGAATAGTGGACGATCGTCGCAAGAATTGAACCGCCGTGCATTTGCTCAAAGTACGAGTCCCCACTCCTGGCTACACACAGGAACGTTGTTTCAGTCCGATGATAGAATGCCATATTCAGAGTGATCACTAATTTCGCGATAGATGACAGCGTCGTCAGCAAATGAACGTATTTTACTGCTAATTCAACAGCATATGTTATTTATGCATATAATGAGCAAAAGGCTTACTTATGCTTCCTTTTGGGACACCTGATGTCACCTTAACTAGGTAAATCGGAGCTAATTCTGTCAAGATTCCCTTTTTGATTTCGATCACTATGTAAGTCTCGTATTCAGTTTATTACCATTTCGTTTAGCCCGCACGACTGTAATTTGTATATATTTTTTCATGTGAGGTTTTTTGTTTAGATACATTCATTTGCTCACATTATGAAATGTAAATGTACCGAAAAACGGAGTGTCAAAGGATACGTCAATACAATACGATAACTTGTGGGCAGTCGCGAAAAAGCAATTTAGGGGAGGGATATAAGCCCCCCTCCCCCAAACTACTTAAGTGCCTCATGAACATTTCGTGAGCAAATTTTTTACCCAAGGTTTCGCACAATGAAGCCATTTGAACAGCCTTATTATTGACACGCCCTTATCCAATTTCAGCTCCAACTATGAACTGAAAATTTTAAAGCAAATAGCTAAAACACTGGTATTAAGTCTCTATTGGTGATAAGACATTATCTCAGAGGATTAAGCAACTATCTCTTAAACGAACAACATATTTGTTGCTTGTTTAGACTCAACAAAAATTTAATTGTTTGTTTCTACCACAAACAGGTGACCAAACGTATTCTATTTCACGAACCATCCCTAAGGACACGTATGCGATCATTTTTTACAGTCCCAAAGCGATCGACTGCGCAATTCTAAGGACATCATTAATCTCCTATGGAAGAGTGGCGCGAACAAACGCAAGTGCGACGATTACCAATGTTGAAATACCAACCATACAGGACGAAGTTTCTTAACGAGGTGTAAAAAACACTAAGACTGCCTTCACAGCGAAGACGTCACCGCAAGCTACGCAGAACCATTCCCAGTGAAGGTCACGGCAGCACCTTTCAACGCATTAGAACAGAGAGAAAATTGTAAAATTGTACTAGGTGCAGAAGACTCGGCATTACCCGATGGCATGTGCTTCTTGCATATTTATCCGCTGTTATCAATCCCACACACATTCTACCACCTGAGGTCAGCTCTCCACCCCTCACCTCTCCCTTCCCCTTCCGCACGGATAAATAGATTGGCATTAGAAAAGAACCAAATAGCCATAAATGAATGCTGAACTACTTGGAAGTTAGAATTAATACTTCAAAAATGTGTTGTGATGAATTTTTGGGAAGAAGATACCTCGTCAAGGAGTTTCCCCGCTAACGGGATCCAACTATAGAATGTAGAGTACGTAAAATACTTACCTCACTGGGCTCACCATTACTCGGGATCCCTAGGGGTGGAAAACATATACGCAAAGTATGCGGGAAAGCGAACCGTAAATTGGGATTTGTAAAGAGAATTCTCGGTAAATGCCATAGATTGTGAAAGAGACAAAGCCACCCGACTTTAGTAAACCCTAATTTGGAGCACCTATGCTGCGAGCGTGTGGAACCCATATTTAGTAGGACTGATATCTGAAATAAACAGAGAACAGCGTAGGATGGTCTGATTTGTGATGAGTTGTTACGGTAAAAATGGCAGCGTTTGCAATATGTTTGGCGTGCTAGGATGGGAATCTTCACTGGAGGGTAGAGCAAAGTAAAGCCTAAATTTACCAGGTAAATTAGAAGAGGAGTTTTTCTCAGACGACACGAAAAATATCCTTCATTTACCGTCGTACTATAAAAAGCGTGATCACGGGAGGAAAATAAGGGAAATATATAAAATCGTTTCAGGCTTGCTTTTGAGGAATAATGATTATATATCCATGATTAAAGCACAAATGGTAATATCCACTCTATTTTATTTATCACTTAACCGACCATGGTTTCGACACTTGGTGTCATTTTCAAGGTATTTTTGACCTTGAAAATGACACCAAGTATCGAAACCATAGTCGGTTAAGTGATACATAAAATAGTGTGGATATTACCATTTGTGCTTTAATCATGGATAAGTGAAATATACTTAAAAACAGAGAAATTTATAATGCCACTATATTTTAATCTTTGCAACCAAGAGGAACTTTTAGCCCACTTATCGCGCCACAAAAAATTAATTAAATTCATCACCATACACAGACGACGTGCACGGGACCACAAAATCTTCCCCAAAGTTTATCGAAGTATGACTTTGCCAAGGGCTCTCTAGGACTGGGAGTTCACAATGTCGGGGTATCTACGAACCCAGCCGATGCACTTGGAATTGGATTGAAAAATGATGAAGTTACAGAATTTAATGAAGGCTCATTTATTTGAGGAAAGATTATTGAAAAATATAGTACATAAGAACACATATTTCAGTGAAAAAAAGATTTTAAAAAATGTCATTTTAAATTTGATGTTTCGTTGCAGAAAAAATGGGTTAATAAGGTTGAATGAGTAATTCATATCCCATCAGAGCCTTCAATAAAATTTTGTGACTTCATCCTTCTCATTAGTTTGGTTTTTTCCCTCTCTGTACGCCATCCAAAGATAATCCTGTTTGAGTACCGGGAGAGTATGCGGGTTTTTGATGCCGTGCAATAGGTCTGACTGCGTATCTGCAACCGAAAGAGTCATCAACCTCTCTCCTCGGGCTAACTAAGCCATCATAGTAGATACCTCTATAGAGGCGCCGAACTTCAAAGGGGAGTTCCGATCTCAAACGATAAATCGACGCTCATGCATTGGAATCAATCTTTTTGATTGAATTACAATGCCTGCAACATATTGAACGTTGTCAGTAGGCCTCCTTGAATGAATGCATCGTCTTGTTACGAAATCGGTGTATATTGTTTATTTCAATAGGTTCTCTGAAGGCTGATGCAATCGAATTATCGTATTCGAAGTAGTTGACGTCTTAGTGTCGTGCAGAGCTGGTCCTCTCCCATTGGGGAGCAACGTCAGAAGGAATGCTCTGATGTTAAACCGACGCTTGAAGTAGAAGATAGTGATTGGAGGAAATTATAATGCATTTCGGATCAGTGATGCAGCTATGAGGAGGGGGTTGAGGGGATAGAAACCCCCCAGGACTCTAAAAATTAAAAAAAATTATATTCGTATCACAGCAATCCTACTCATTTTAAATACGATAATTAAATGTTATAATTAAAACTAATGAGTTATCTAATTTAATTAAATTATTTTTTTATTGGCATTACTATCTAAATTGAATGGGAATATTAGGTTAACACACCCAATATATAGAAAATTTTCTAGTACTATTACCTGGTATGGTGTGCCGTTCAATCTGATCAATCCTCCCCTCCAAAAGCCAAGTCCTAGCTACGCTACTGTTTCGGATAGTAATACAAAGTCAGCATTTACAGCATAAATATTTTACATGCAGCATGTAGGTAAACAGGAATTATTTCCGTCAAAGATTAATTTCTGTTAGCGTTTTGACCGTAGTAAGAGAATTTATAGTTTTTATATTTTTAAAATATTTACCTAGTTCAAAAAAGGCTATTCGGGCTTCCAGCCGGGTGGTCTCCCTCCATTCTGCCGACGTTTCGGAACACGAGTCGGGTTCCATCCTCAGGGCTAATGGTGAGTGGATGAAGTTTGCCAGCTTATACACTCTTCAATTGGTTGTAAGGTCTTACGTGATTGGCTCGGAGGCAGCCAATCTTATTTTCTTAAGTGCCGGTTTCCATGCATTACTCAGTGAATACCCTGTGTCACGATTGAGGGTGTTAGTTGCCAGCCGGATCTCGATGGATTCCTTAACCAGTCTTTTCCAGAAATCAGTCTCGCGGCATAGAATTTTCACGTCATCCCACTTTACCCTATGATCAGATTCAATGGCGTGTTCTACAACCGCTCTTTTGGCAGGCTTTCTTGGTCCGCTATGGCTTTGGCTCGATAGAAAAGGGTGGACAAAACTGCTCTCCGTTGGGCGGGGTGGTGATGACTTCGCCCATTTAAATAGAGGTCCGTGTTGGTCGGCTTGCGGTAGACGCTGTGACCGAGCGTACCGTCGTTCTTTCTATGGATAAGGATATCCAGAAACGGGATTCGGTTGTCTTCCTCGATTTCCATCGTGAATTGTATATTTGCATGTCGACTGTTCATATGGCTCAGGAAATGTTGTAAACTCTCCCTCCCATGAGGCCAAATGATGAAGGTATCGTCGACATAGCGATAGAAGCATCTGGGCTTGAGGGTTGCAGATGAAAGTGCTTCTTCTTCGAAAGACTCCATGAAAAAGTTGGCTATTACGGGAGATAAAGGAGAACCCATAGCAACTCCATCTGTTTGTTCGTAGAAGGTGTCGTTGTACTTGAAGTAAGTCGTGGTAAGGGCGTGATGAAAGAGAAGCACTGTGTCATGGTCAAATTTTCCCTTCAATAGCTCCATCGTATCCATGATTGGCACACGTGTAAAAAGAGATACGACATCAAAGCTGACCATTATGTCCGTGCTCTCCAATCGCATATCAGCAATTGTTTTCACAAACTTAGATGAGTTTTGGATGTGATGGTCGCCATGGCCAATGTGCTCGGATAGGATACCCGCGAGGTATCTGGCTAGTTGGTAGGTGGGCGCCCCAATGGAACTAACGATAGGCCTTAATGGTACGTTGGCCTTATGGATTTTCGGAATTTTTTTTATTTACCTAGTTGTTTACGTTACTGATTGAAAAAGCAAGTTTAGGTGCGAGGTTATAATTCCAAATGAGCTCACCACTCAGGTGGAATTGGAAAAAATGAAGTCATTGATTCTTTCATTCCTCATCCGCTAAAGACTTCACGAGAAATGCATGGCGAAATATTTTGTTTCTCAAATGATGCTAAGTTACAGAGGACAGTTTATAAAGGATGTAAATAGAGGAAATGCGTCGCTATAGAAAGGATAGCGGATAGGAGAGAGGAATGGAGAGATGCTTAAAACCAATCTTAGGATTATTAAAAACAAGTCACATACGGGTGTATGCTGTGTATCGCACTGGAGATTGCCCCGACATTTCGCGACCGACTGCTTGTCACTTTTTCAAGGATATACCTAATGCTGGGATTGGTTTTTGCTGCCTTTTTATATTTCAGGTGTTAGGGGTGGGCGGAGGGTGTGGGGAGTGAGGACTGGAGGGGGAAGATGTTGCGGATGACTGGGTTCCAAGTACTGCTGATTCTTAATCCGGTATCTCTGTTATAGTTGTTCTTGTTCTTCTTTATTTCTATGGCCTCGCGGATGAGTCGGGCTTTAAAATGTTTTATCCTCGCGATGTTCTTGATTTTTCGAAGTCGATCGCATGTCCGGTGGCTTCGAGCTCTGCTACGGCTGACTTTGAAGAGTAACCTGGTGAAATGGCCTGCTTATGCTATTCTCTTCGAGTTTTGACCATTTGTTCTGTTTCCCTGATGTATTTCTTCTTGGATGTTCCGCAGGGGATCTCATACATACAGGGGATCTCCTTCAGTTTGAAGTGGCGCCCTATCCTTGGCATTTCCCAGGATGTGGCGTACTTGGGCGTGTGGTTTAAAAAATGGCTTTAATGTCAAATTTCCGTAGGATGTTACCGATCTTATCCGTCGTTCCTTTCACGTAGGGGAGGAAGGCTTTCTTTTGGCTGATGATGTCTTCTGTGTCTTGGGAATTGTTCCTGTTGTCCTTGTCGATAATCTTTTTAAAATTGCGGGATATAGCTCCGTTGTCGTAACCATTAAGACGTAGGGTGGATTTCAGCTTAATAGTTTCCGAAGATAGATTCTTCGGGTCACTCAGCCGGATCGAACGTTCGATTAGAGAGGTCATCACAGCGTTTAATTGAGCAGGGTGGTGATGAGAACTGGCATGGAGATTTAAATTTTTACAATCAATAGTTTAAATAATGCAGCCCGTCCGATATAACGGACGCCATGCACAGGGAGCAGTAGTGTGGGTTACTGAAGTGCATTCCTATGGATTTTTTTCTAAAATTATTCAATAAATGATTACAATAATCATGACAGTGATTTGCTATTTAAAAACAATAATACAATTGAATATAAATTAGACACTAGAATTTATTTCGCTACTTTTACATGATATTCGCTGAACCATTTTGGTTGAAGCCCAACGTTGCATTTACTGTGATTGAATTTTGCTCTCCCCATACTGGACTTCTATCTCGGGTGACAATTTCGCACCGGGTGGTCATTAGTCGAGGTCCCGTGAGGGGCGCCTTATTTGGTCTGGGTACGTCTAAGAACATCCGTGCTGTCGACCCTCAATGATGGAAGAGACATCAGCAGCAATGGCTTCCGCGTAACTGCGTCCAAACGAATGAATGCAATCCAAGAGCGAAAAAAAGTATTCACATTCTTTAAACGCGGTTTCCCAAAGAAGAGCATTTATCTACATTTGCCGCTCTAATCTATGTATCTATATATTTATTCACAGTATGTAGCTCGAAGAGGTACCAATATTAAATTTAAAAAAATGATTTTAGCCTTGCCGTTACTGCAAATTCTATATTATAGATAGAGATGCGTGAAAATCGCAAATGCGATAAATGCGACATAGATGCGATGACTGGACTTTAACGATATTTTTACGCAAATTTGCCTTTTTGACGGCAAAATTGGTACATTTTGTGCCGAGCGCAGTGTAAATGCTCCGCCGACACTCACCGCTTAAAGCATGTGAGCGACTGGCCAGTCTGCTAGTTGGATGGGACTCAACGCGGCCGCGAACTACAAGTGGGCGCGGGCAAGCTACAACTCCGCCACTATATGTCTTATTCCTTAATTTATTATTGCTCTACAGCATAATTATTTTAATATATTTTTTATTTTGTCATATAACTGTGTTTCACTACATTTTATCGTCATCTACCTCATTATGAAAATAAAAAATAGACGCTACAAAATGGGATAAACTGTTATTGAAAGTGAGATTAAGTAAAAATGAAAGTGCGATTTTCACGTATCTCTTGCAAGTTGCCCTCCACTGATGACCCGAAATTGTGCACTTGCGTATCTCCTTGGTTGGCGAAATCTAGATGAGAAAACCCACCGCTATTTCATCCTTTGAGGCATTCTACTTTCAACTGGCACGAGTATTGCTTGCAAGAATGAGACACACAAATTGCAAAAGGTTGGTGGATTTCCATCTTATGAATTTTGGCTACTGTTATTGATATTTGAGTGCCATAAACTTCATAATAATGGAAGCTTACTTTCGGTTGGAATATACCGTTACGTTGACGATGTTTTGTGACATTTTTAAATATGTGACATGTGTATGTTACTATTGTGTGACATATTTGCATTTTCAAATCGTGAAAGTCCAAGCCTACATTTTTTGCAAAATACCTCAATTTTTGCTGCCCTGTGTGCGGAAAAACATAAAGATTGTTCTATTGACGAATATATAACGATAATATGTATCTCTTAGATACTATTAGGCTATGATTTTTGAAAAATATCACTTTCTGATTGACCATTTTACATTAATAGAAAATTAACAGTTTTTCGCTTAAATTTTCACTAAATCAGAGATAAACTTGCTTATCTTCGCGGGGATATTTTCATCATCAGTTAGAGTGATGCTTATTCTATGTGAGAGAACAAGAAAATCCTCAGAAAACTTGCAGATTTCAGATTTTTTCGTGGTAAAGCCAATTGATGTCGGGCGTTTATCGCGCCCAGTGACCCGCAATACACTGGGTAGACACTCTGGAACTTCGCGTGATATGCTTCGCAATCCGTTTGATGTCCTGGATTTTCCCTAAATCTAGAGTGCATTGCACTCGATTGCTTATTATTTGTGGTGCCTTTATGGTATATACCCTCTTGCTCCCAGATTTGTTCTTTTATTATGAACATGTGCACATTTTTATATTATAAAAATTGAATTTTTCCCATAATATATCGTCTAAGGCATTGGCTCGTCCATTTCTAGCCGAGTGCTCAACATCAGTCTTCCTTAAGTATTCTTTGTAAAAGTTTGTGCCGAAGGACAGTCACAGTGTTGCTGCTGTAGTGATACAACAGAGACGACTCGCCAAGATTATAACATATTATGGGCTTGCCAAATAGAGGATGGTCCATGAAGCAGAAGAAATCATTCGTGCTAGAGTTTTTAAACAAAAAAAAAACATTTTTTGGAAGGAGACCAGGAATGGAAAACTTTACTTATTTAAAATATGATTTTTCATCAATGTTTTCGAAATTGGGATGAGTTCTCCAGAATGAATAGTAGACTTCTGAATTTGAATAAAATTTTGTCAAAAAGCTATTAACACTTCCTGCCGCTTTATTAAAATGCCTCCTAAATATCTTAGATTTGGTAAAATTATTAAACGATAATCCTAATAGATTGCAATGATAAATCCTTTTTTAGGAATTCAGGTGATCTAATTACCCACATCTCAGTAATTACGAGAATTGTATCGACTGGACTTCAAGTATGTGGTGCGATTTTCTCAGGTTACTGTCTAAACAAAGGCTAAACTGTACGAAAAACATTATCCAAGGCGTCACGTGTCACCAACCATTCACAAATTTTTAATACCTTCATGGAGCGGGAATGGTGAAATATGTCATTACTTCTCTTTGGAAGATGCTTTGTAAGCCCGGCACGAGGGTATAAGAAGATATCGTGAAAAACATGCCAGAAAAGTGTCTAGGATTGCCACAAACCGCGACCTTTTCAATAGGCTTCTGCTTACATCAGATCCTTTAATTTCTTGTTCGGCGGGGGTTAACCGTAAAGTAAAAAAATTACCAGAGAAGGTGAAAAACCTCGTGGTGATAGAAGAAAATATTTTGGAGTAAGAGGAGTCTTCATCCTCTGACTCGGAGAGGAGTTTAAGCCTACGCTTTTGAGCAACTAGCAATAAAAGTATTTCTGTGTGTAATTGTTTTATTTTATTACGCTTCAATCGCCAAAATTTCAAGTTTAAAGACCCAATAGCAATTTTTTATCATTACTTACCCTTTTCATAGTTATTTGATAGCTTAAATGTTTAAATCAATAAAATAAATTCTATCTTTCTGTTGATATTGCCCTAACAAAAATTTCGACTTGCCCCTGGCAATTATGTTTCACGTATCACTTAAATATTTTTTCATCGCTTTCCTAAACAATATTGCGAACTAAATCAGTATGTATATAAATTTCATTTCATCTTTAAGGTGCACAACATGCAAAAATTTTCATTAAACTAGTTATACTTAAGACTACAGTGGGAACGAAACCCTTAGGACGGGCTCGCGGGATACACCCCTGAGGCAGGGACTATAAGCGATCAGCTTTTTTCCTCTGCCACCAGAAGGGGAAGGACGGGAAGGAACAAGGAAAGGAGGCGCCGCCGCGATGAGAGCCCGACGACGCCTCCAGGGGAAGGACGGGGAAGGAGGGAGGGACGAGGAATCCTGCACCGTCACAAGGCGGGCAGGTCCAGCGAAACCAAGCTTACGCAATTAATATGCTACCAATTTTAGTAGATTTTCCTATGAGGAAGAAAAATCTATCGATCAAATCGGTAGATACTTACTTAAGACTACAGTGATTTTTGACCAGATTTTTTCGATTTCAGCCCACTGTGCATCGGCTGGTCGACAGTTGCCAAGGGACCCTAGCTTAGGGGGCCCCCACAGAACTCGTGTCTATCGTGAAGCGTATTTGAAAGATGTAAAAACAAAAGACCCAGGTTACTGGAACCTGAGTTATTTTTGCTATTATAAAATTCTGATTTGCCATAAGTTGCTTTATTTTCAAGATACTCAGCGTAAAATAGATAATATAAAAAATACCTAGATAAAATAAAAGTGTCAAAAGATAAAAGAGAAACTAATGCTCTTTTGAAAGGATTGTCCAAAATGATTATTTTAAAGCTTTTTTTTTTAGATTTCTGCGCAGTTTCAAAGAACAAATTCACCAAATTGTAAGAGTATCGCTTGCCGTCTCGTGTCAGCTCGGTTTCGCTCTCGGGGTAACAGAAGAATTAGATGCAGTGTCACGTTCAAGTGGTGGGTCGAGTATCTGAAACTGATAACACCTTGCAACTTCTCACATGGGATCCGTCCTCGTGCATGTCTTGAAAACCCTACCCCGATTAACACCTTGCAACCTCTTGCCTGGGATTAATCTCTGCGTAACACACTATGCCGTTTAACACGTTGCAGTATCTTGGCGTGGGAAGGCGTAGGAAATACATAATCATGCGACCTTTTCCGGCCAATAGGAAGATGCCGAGAGGGTCACGAGACGGACGCGACACGGGAGGCAGCCTCTTGGAGGGTATAGGCAAAGGGAGTCTTACGCTGTACATATGTCGGAGGGGGAGAATGTACCTGTGTGCTCAGTGAATTAAAGGTGTGGAACCAGACGTCTGACTTGTCATCTCACTCTGCCTTCTACGAACCTGGCCCTTCCTATTAAGCTTAGCGCTTACAAAATAATAGATAAGAGAATCATCATACTTCATATTTTATAAGCTGCAATATTTTTTCTTTTCATTGCATTTTTTCTCACGAAATTTCTATTTGTTATGAACTTTTATCTGTTTTTTTAAGAGACAGAAAAGAAAATACATTTCCGGGTGAGTGAAATTTCCTTAATTTTCCGAGGGAAGACCCCTATATCCCCCAGTGAGGAGGGCCCCTAATCACCCCACAGTGAGAACTTTAGTTATTCTTGAGAAATATGAATGTTGTAATTCATATTATTGTTATGACAAATAAAAAGTTGATTTAAACTATTTAAGGTGTTGTCTGTAAACTTAACCATGGGTTCAACAAATAATTTGAAATATTATGCATTTCATTTCTATTCCATTCCTATCGGCAGATTCAAGGAGACAGGGGAGATTGGCTCAAGGACATTTTTTACTTGTAAAAATGCAACATTTACTTTGAATTATTTATTCATACCAGCAACATTTTTATAGTTTTACATTTTTTATAGTTCTATTGGATTCACAGATCTTGCTTGCCATTTCTACAGCATTTGTCTGATGAGCTGTATTGTGCAACAACCATGATAATTGGTGATTTTGACTTATGAAGCTTAATATCGTTGAATTTAATGAGGCACGGATGTTAATTTATTTCCCATCATTGGTAAAAATTGTCTTCTCTAGAAGCAACCAATTGATTTATTTATTCCAGGCAGTTGTGGTGCCTTTGTCATCCATCGATCTTGAAGTCCCTGTAGTGTGGAATGGATATCTGATATGGCTCGGCACCCCCCTCCACTACCCAAATTGACCCGGTGGGAGCATTCTTCAGTATAATAGGTACAGCGGCACCAACTGCCTCAGGTCTGTGAAAAAATCATTCATTTAAATCCATTAGCAAAGCTATAAATTAGGAATATCATTTAAAGGAAATGTCTCTGTAAAATAAACTTCAGGAATAATTAAACCTAAGTGGATAATTTAAAAGGGTCTCATCAAAATTTTATAATCATTAATATTGGCTCTCATCTTAGGATTTAGGATCTATAAACTAATGTATCTTGCTTAGATAGGCGGATCTAGGGGAGGGGGCACGTGTTCCCCCAGACCTCTGGAAAATGTGCAAGAATTTTAATACAGTCCCATTATCATTGCGTTCCTTTTGTATTACGAGGTATCCTTGTGCCCCCCTCCCCCCCCAGAACAAAATCCTGGATTCGCCCCTGCTTGCTTAGGTATTTTCTTCTAGGGATCTTATTTTGTACACAATTGCATCATAGTTTAAAATATCTACTGAGATTTTTGTCTTCCATAAGGCAATAAATAATGTGGTTGCTGCATTATATTAATGATGTGAATACCAACATGGATACCACATATGATGAGGAACCTCAATGAGATTACAATGGATCTCTTGCAGAAATTAGTTGATTTCACATTTGAGGAATATAGACGCAGTTGTAAAGATACAGTAAGAGAATTACACTAAGACAATAGGAGTTAATGCACAAGAAAGAGCTGATGACAGGATCATTGAGCAAGAATTTGGAAAAAGGCTAGTGGAGAGTCTGATATGGTTTGGCATACAATCTGACCCGATTTTGTGCACTTTTATTAAATTTTAAAATTTACCAATATTATGTATTTCCAATTGCACTATATATCATCAGTTATGTTATTCTACAGCTTATTTTTTATGGAATACATTTTTATCACATCAAAAGTTACATATGTATACTGATGCTCTTTAAACTGAGCCATTGTGTTGGAAATAATGCAGATTTTTACTCACAATGGCATTTGCTTCATGATGGGTTCTCTGCAGGGATGCCGACTTACAAAAAATATTGGGGGGGCCCAAACCGGGGATCTTGCCCTGGTAAATTTTAGAAGTAGTGAGTTTTTAGTTTTTTAAGCATTTTAGAAGAGTTATATGATCAAAAATAAAACCCTGATAACTCAAATCTCGATATCTGGACACTTCGGGGAAAATCGACAAGCCTGACAAATTTTTTCCTCACACCCATAACTAATTTGCGGGGGGGCTCGGGCCCCCTCAGGCCCCATGGAGTCAGCGCCACTGGTTCTCTGGAATGAATTAATATCATAAAGCGAGGGTGTACTGTGAAAGGTTATAGGGGAAAGTGGGGCAAAACGCACTGGTTAACCTTTTTTCATTTAAAACTTGACCTTCTGTTGTTAATATTCTTTTCATTGCGGTTAATAGTAACACTTGTGATTAATCCTCATGCTATATTTCTTGCATCACTTGTATAATTTGTCTACCAATGCCAGCAATCTTTTGCTGACTGACTAATCAAAATCTGATCATCAATGTACTTCACTAATTTAAGCATCATTCCACCCCACTAAAACTGCTGCTTCCAACTCATATCACACTTCACTTACTATCCACTCAGCATGCACTTTAAAAAGCAATAGTAAACAGCCTATCCACACTCTTCAGCCATTTCTTGCCCACCCCGATTCTCCGTCTGCCACCCCCACTTGTGCAGTCTGGGCATCATAAAAATTATGAATGAGCTGCCTATCCCTCCAATCTGCACCTATATTATTAAGAAATTATAAGTAATTGTAGGAAATTATTAACTTTCTATCCTTCACCAAAAATCCATAGTCATAGGTGGATTTCTCATGAGACCAGTTTGTATCCGAGGGCCTTTTTTCACATGAGGATCGGTCATTAACGCAATACTTTTTTATGATACTCTTTGACACTCGAAGGATCAGACCTGTCATTTTGATATTTTACTTTCTTAATTCTACTGCCTAGAATTTCATTTCTGCCCTCTTAATTTTTCCTGATTTTTATTTATTTCTTATGGCACATATTCTGTTGAAATATAATTTAATTTTTTCGCACGGACATAGAGTTATGCCATCTGTCTACCTTAAAAGACCAACAACCGTCAACATGGCAGGTTAGGAATTTCTATTTTATTTGTAACGGTAATGCAAGTTTAATTTGGGAAATCACTACACCATATCCATACTACACCATATATTAAGTCAGGCCATTTTAATATTTTAGTTAGCTCATTTATGCATTTAACATTCCTCATTACATTTTGAATGGATATAAATAGCATATATATCTTCTGCACCGAGTGGCAATTGGATGGCCAGAGCAGGGGAGGCAGGAGCTACGTACGTACGTTGTGAGATAATTTGTGAAAAAAATACTTTCTTGTATTGATAAATAACAAAAATGGTTATAGCTAATGAAGTTATCTATTAATTTTAACATTAACGATGAAATATTTAAAATAATTACTACCTACCCATCAAAATGACAGGTAATGTTCCCTCAAGGTAGCCAAACAACCCCGGCCCTTCCAGTGTTCAGCTATGCTGCTGGTCTAGGACCAACACTTCATGCATCTCATCTATTGAAGCATAACCCGAGATTATTTTCTGTGTTGACTCACTGTTGTGCCAGGTGCTCCTTATCTCCCTTGTGGTGCTGTGACAAGAATTTCTGTAAAACTTTGCCAAAGGGTCCTTTGGTCACTAGTTCAGTTTCCGTGTGCCCTGGACAAAGGGTGACAACCCTCACTCCCGTCTTGTTGTACTGGTTTTGGTACTGAAAATTTAATAGCTATTACTTCAAAAATCCACCCCATTAGGTTAAGTACTTATATGAATTATATCTTCTGAATAAACTCAGCTAAATCTAGAGCCTATAGTTTATAGTATAGTAATCCACATATGTATGTATGTACTTTCAAGCAATAGGCTTTTTAAAAGAAGCTGTACATTAGAAGAGGAAAAAGAAATACCATTGGAGTTCTTCATTGATTACTACCATCCAATGGGACTAAATAGCTAGGTATTTTAAAAAATTTTGCTGTAAAAAGTTTATTTCTGAAATATTGTGCAGCAGACACATAATGACTGAATGTAGGTACTTTTAAGCCATCTCCACACAGGCACATCTAATGGAAAAAGTATTACATTGCACTTATGCCCAAAAGTCATGACAGTGGATAACAATAACATATGTACACACGGGTATGGGGTTAGATATAAATAGTATACTTTGAATTGAAAATGGCAAACTTCATGGCTAGATTAATGCGTCACATACTCCATGAGCTCTGGTGAACCCAATCACAGCAAATTTGGTGGCTGTGTACACTGGAGTCAGCTGCAGTGGGACAAGTCCCAGAACAGATGACATGTTGACAATGATGCCTCCATTTCCCCCCTTTTGCTTGTCCATGTACTTGATGGCTTCATTAGTACCTCTCACCAGTGCTTTCTGCAAACAACATAAAGCATTGCCATCAGGCTTTAAGGAGATGGAGCATTTGAGAATATTCCTAAGACTGTTAAAGTTAAATAAAAATCTCTTCATATGCCATCTTCTAGAATTTTTCTGTTGTATGAATGGCTAGAAGCCTTGTGAAAATGCCTTTAGTGAAACATTATTTAGCTTAGATCACCTCTACTATGATATTTGAAATGGTTATAAAACTATTAATCTTTCTATTTCTTTGCTCTATATCCAAAATAGTTCATCAAAATTGGCCATGCCACCACCCCATTTATAATTCATACTGACAGCTAAAGATAGTTGTGTCCTGATAATTTATACCATACGCTTTTATGTTACATCCTTTCGTGAACTCCACTGCAACCATGAACCATTAGAACTGCAACCAATGAGTGTCTGTCCTTACTTATTACATTATTAAAAAGTATGTTATTTCAAAATGCATTTTGCTTTAATGCTATGTCTAAATTACCCTTTACGGATAGTGAGATTGCATTTCAAGATACAATCTACAGATATTTACTTATGAGGAAGGTAAGGCATCACTGTTATTTATTTAGTAGCTCTGTGCAATTTTTAAGTTGGAGGAAGTTGTGAGGAAACATTTATGTGTCATTCTCTTTGAAAAAGAATAGAACCAAATAGGAATAAAGCAGTGTCTAGCTAAGTGACATATCTAGAGGCTTACCAAAGGGGTGGTCTGTCGTCATCATCATCATCATTGGTCAACAATCCTAGGATTGGTTTGACGCAGCTCTCCACTCTATTCTCCTTTCAGCTAATCTTTTCACACCTACGTATTTCTTCTCTTTCACATCTCTCTTCACTTGTTCCATATATTTTGTTCGAGGTCTTCCTTTTCCATTCTTACCTTCCACTTGTCCTTCAACGATTGTCTTCATCAGGCCATCATGTCTCAGGATGTGGCCTATAAGGTTGTTCCGTCTTCTTATTAAGGTTTTCATGAGGTTTCTCTTCTCTCCTACTCTTCTTAGGACTTCTTTGTTACTAACTCTGTCGATCCATTTGATTTTCATCATTCTTCTGTAGCACCACATTTCGAAGGCCTCTATCCTTGCTTTCTCCGCTGCGGTCATTGTCCATGCCTCTCTTCCGTATAGGAGCATACTCCATATGTAGGATCTTATAAATTGTTTCTTTACTTCCATACTTAAGTTTCCTGCTGTAAGCAGGTCTCTCTTTTGGTGGAATGCTCTCTTCGCCTGGGCTATTCTGCTGATAATTTCTTTCTTACTTCTCCCGTCACTAGTTATCTTGCTTCCCAAATAACAGAATTCATCCACCTCTATCAGTTTTTGCTTCCCTATTTTAATGTTAGTCTTGACTTCTTCTCTTCTGCTGCATACAAAGATCTTGGTTTTCTTTGTGCTTATTTTCAGTTGATATCTACCCATTACCCTACCCATATTAACTAGAATATTTTTCAAATCCGTCTCTGTTTCTGCTATAACGGCTATGTCATCGGCAAATCTTAGCATGCTAATTTTTTCTCCATGAATATTCACTCCCAATGCATTTTCTTTGATTTCATTAATGGCTTTCTCAATGTAAACGATGAAAATTACGGGTGACAATGTACAGCCTTGTCGCACTCCTTTCCTAATTCTTGCTTCTTCACAGCTGGGCCCTGATTTTATCACCGCTACTTGGTTTTTGTATAAACTGTGGATGATTCTTCTGTCATTATAAAGAACCCCGATTTCCTTTAGGATTCCGAGCATTGTGCTCCAATCCACGTTGTCAAATGCTTTCCCTAAGTCCACAAACGCAATGAACGTTGGCTTGTTCTTTTCCATTCTCTTCTCTATGAGCAGTCTTAGGGCCAATATTGCTTCTCTTGTGCCTTTGTTTTTTCTGAATCCAAATTGGTCCTCATCCAAGTACTCCTCTGCTTTTCGTTCTATTCTTCTATAGATGATCCTTGTCAGTATCTTCGACGCATGTGTAGTCAGGCTAATGGTCCTAAAATCTTCGCAGTTCTCCGCTCTTTTCTTCTTAGGGATAGGGATTATAATGTTCCTCTCAAAGTCCTCTGGTATCTCACCTGTCGAATACATTTCACTAATGATTTTGTATAGCTGGTTCAACGTCTTCTCTCCTGAATTTTTAATTAGTTCTGCAGGAATGTCATCAATGTGGTCTGTCGAAGACTGTGAAAATTTAAGCAGGCTGCGAATGGGGTTCTGCAGTGGATGGTGCCGAGAATGCAAGGGCCCCCAACTGAAGGGCTGCCCCATGCGACGCACAATTGAGGAAGACAGATGATCTCTCTTATGATAGGGAGCTTATCTTGCTTGCAGATAAATGCTCATGATGACATCTTGGGTCAGTGGCGTAGTGATGGGGGGACGTCTGGACCCCCTCCAAAATATAGATTATTTTGCTTCATAAAAGAAAGCAAAAATATCGAAAAATCAGGAATTCACAAAAGATTTCATGGAAAAATAAAGTTTTTTCCAATTATGAAAAATGTTAAAATTTGTTTAAAACCCTCTACTTAGTACCTTCTTTTTCAAAAATTTCCCACTCTGGTTTTGGCGCAGGGAGGGGGTGGTTTTGGGGGATAAGACCCCCCCCAGAGCTCAGAGAAATTTTTAAGGTTAATCCATTTTACTTAATTGGATTGATATTACTAATAGAATAGTGTAAGGATTAATAATATATCCCTCAGAAAGCCGTAAAACTCACTATTTTGAACTGTTTATCTTAAAATTCCACAATTTACTAATCTCGCACCTACCGCTTATCCTGGTGGGTATTCCATACCCCCACACACCCCGGTATTAGTTGCACCTAAACCCCCCCCTCCAGCCTTAATTCCTAGCTGCACCCCTGCCGCCTCCCACCCCCAACCAAATTTCTAGCTACCCCACGGCCTTGGATTATTGGTTGTCTTTCTAGTGAAAGGGAAAATTCTCAGGCAAAATTATATTTAAAATGGAAAAATAAGCTCATCATTCTTTGGCAATCTTATATTTAGTAGTAACGTAGTGAATGAAGATTGAATGATTGATTGACACTCTCTCTCTCTCTTTTGTTATTTTTAGATTTTAATTTTTAGCCCCTGTTCATAAGCTTTGTTATGAGATAAATGTGAAAAAAATGAAATGAAGTATCCATTAAAAAAAAACTCTATTTGCTTGAGGCAGAGGAAGTAGAACAAGAAGGTTTGGGTGTGTCAGAACAATCTAAATGGAAATTCTAATAAAGGAATGGTGGATATGCAGTTTGGATACAATAGTTTCCTTGACTGGGTCCATATTGATGGGAAATCTGGTTTCAATGGCACCCTCACCTGCCAGCACCTACAATTGGAAAACGTTTTCTGCACTACGAGAAGAATGAGAATATTTTAAACCTCTCTGTATGGAACTCTTTTTTGGGGGGGGTGAGTTGCCTGGGTGTTTCAGTCCCTCAGATTTGGGGCCCAGCGAATTCCCTTACACCCAGGCCAATGGACTACACCATCTAACCCTATCATAGCACAAATCCACGATCAACTTATTGCGATACTCGTGTTTTTTTTTAAGACAAAAACTGTATTTGATTTTCAATAATTTACTCCTCTAAAAGAACTACTAATATTTTTTAAGCATTGTGGAATTTTAAATGTATTTCAAATGTGTTAATAACAACAAAGTTAGTAAAAAAAAGGTAATAAGGCTGATAGTCCAGAAGTCCGTTATTTTTAACACTAAAATTTTGTTTTAAAATTGCTTAAGCACAGAACAAAATGAAGAATTCGTTTCAAAGTATAAAAAAAATTGTAGTAAGCAAAAAATATGTCATTGAAAAAACCATTGACAGTATAACCACTTCGCAACAGATTTCTGCAGTGAGGATGATCATAAATGAGTCGGAGGTTTGGGCTTTCTTGCATTGGGAGAGGCCCTAAGGACTCACTCAGCTGGGTCTCAGGCCGGGCCTGAATGCATCAGGCATTTGCTACCTCAGTGGTCACTTCCCATTCCTCGCATCAGCTAGAGCCAACGTCCACTCGTTTGCATTGAAAAATCCACAACAGCCATACCGGACGCCAGGTGTTATGCGTTTGGAAATGCCCGTTGGCTCCACCCGACATCCGGCACGAAAGGGTTAAGAAATTTGTACATTCATGTGGAGGGAATTCTAAGCTGAAGCTCTCAACAGGGTTGGCCACAGAAGGAAACAATGTATAACGGTGATAAGTCTAGTTGGTGGTTGGTGGCGTTTTGGAGAGGAGGCAGTAGTTGCTGAATGAGAGTAGGAGAGGGGAATAAAACTTCAGGGAAATATTTTTAAAGGGTCGACTGTTGTATGAGGTCATATCTTTAAATGAAATCTGAGGAGTATAGCATTTTGTGACCGCTCCGATGCTAATGTTTGGTGGCCAAGTAATTGTTTGAGAAACAGGCTTGTGTGCTGGCCCAGATGGATGGTGAATCGAGTGGTGAAGATTTTTCAGAGACGGCCCAAAGCCATCTTGAGTGCTTTGATGATAGCACTTCAAGTATACATATTCGTCTGTCAGATGGGACAGTTTGCCATGGTCCCCTTAGAACCTTTCATTCAGAGTGAGTTACTTTAGAAAAGAAGTCTTCTACTAATTGTAGAGGAATTGTTGTCTCATTGATGACCACTAGTTGATGAGATATCAGCACCTCCTGGGAATCTTGGTTTCACCAGTTGCAGAAGGATCAAACATTGGGATGAAATAACCATCTGCTACACGAATGTCTCACAGTTACAAGAACTCATATAAGGCACTAAGGGTTCACCTCTCATTGAGCCCAGGGAAGTTAGAGATCTATTCATTGAGGACCTGCTGGCCTTAGCAATGGCATCGGTGTCTGTGGTTGATCTTTGATTGATGACTGAAACAATGCACTACTAGGTGTAATTTTAAGTGCTCATGTAGCACAGCTACAAAATCCAAATCAATCAGTCAGTCTATTCTGGATTTCACTCCACCCTTCCCCATGGGGTAAATGGTCTAAGCTGTTGGTCGCCTCTTCCATATATCAACCTATGTAGGAAATATTAACATTAAAAGCCCAGTTTTTGAGTGTACTATCTCAGGTTATATACTTCCACTACTCCTGCAAGGGCGTACCCAGGATCAAAACATGGGGGGGGGGGGGGGGGGGGCAAGCCATGGCTGTTCAAGTTGTAGGTAAGATTTAAGCGTGGAAAAGGTGAATGAAGTCAACATTTTAAGGAAATTGGAACAGCTCTTTATTAGTTTTTCAAATTATTTGCTTGAAAAAGTATTATTTTCCTTAAAGACATTTGCAATTTTTGCTTCTATAGGGGGTGAGGGGGCAGCTGCCCCCTTCTGCCCCTTGCTGGGTACGCCCATGTACTCTTGTCCATTCAATACTACTATGGATGTGGCTTGCGGCATTTGAAGTGATGGAAAAAAGGGGAAAGGTCTACTTCACCTTGAACAATGTGGCCCTTGGCTGCATGTTTTCTAATGTATGCAAAGGGCCTAAGGACATTAGCATTTTCCAGCAATTGAACAATTTAGCATGAATAACCGTGAGTTTTTTTTAACCCTCCCAATAATTAAGTATACGTGATGAAGTACCGACACAGTAAATGAAAACTGTTGCTTTAGAAATTTGATTCCTTTCTATTTAGTGCTCCATCATTTATCAAGGGGAAGCATTTTACTTACCAGGTTAATGTCTATCTCGGCCTCCCAATGTTCATCATTCATTATTCCAGCATTGTTTATCATTATGTCAACTCTAGAGTATTTATCGACAGTTTCTTTGAAGGCACCTGTAACATAATGTCAAAAATATTATTCAGGAAAAAAACATCAAAAGTAATTTGCTTCCTGAGCATATCTCTGGCATCAATTTTCATAAATTTGGGGCTTAGGTAATGAACTTGGTCAAATTATTTTTACGGCCATTTAAGATCATAAAGTTGTACTGCTAAATTTTAGTTACCTATTATGCATAGCCTACAGAAATTCCAAAAAAAAATCCTTGAAGTGCACAGTGGCCAAGGGAAAGGAACAATCTCTCCCACCCTTAATTTACACAGTTTATTCACCTGTGGCTTAGTCTGGGGTGAGATTTACCCTCACCAACCTTCAGGTTGAATCACCGGGTGATTGTCCAATATGTACTGGTACAACCAAATCTCACCAAGGATTGATTTCATCCCTGAAATAATTCATCCTCTCATGGCCAGGGAATACAAACTCTTTGGTTGGTTTAGATAGGTAAGGATCGAGCTCTCACCATACTAAGCCAAGCAATCAAGTTAGTGGGGCTTCCTCGTACCAAGTGTAGGTGTGGATTAAGGTCATTATTTTGGGAGGGTGGGAGGAGTTCATCACCTCCTTTAATAATATACAATACTTCTGTGCCATATTGACCAGTGGCGGCGACTCCACGGGGCCTGAGGGGCTCTGATGTCGCTCTGATGACAATGAGGGAGTTTCTTGTCGAAACATTGGCCTTAAACAGCCTCACCCAGTGCCAATCCCGAGAAGATTTTATCAATAGTATTCGCCGCAAAACTCTATGATCTTTAAGCGTCGGAATATTTACGATGCGAAATGGGAGCCGCAAAGCATGCATTTTTATAAATCGTTGAAATTATACGGTATTGATTTGGATGGAAATTGGAATTGCTTTCACGAATCGTCACACGTTTTGTATTTGCTATGGGTGATATAAACCGAGGACGTTCCCGTCAAAGAAACAGGGGGTGGGCGGGGAGGAGAAGGCGGTTTGCAGGGGTTCATTTGGAGAGGTGGAACTCTCTCAGGGGAACTCTTAAACCTCTACGCATTCAGGGGTCTGGGTGTGGGTAGTCGGACCCCCCAGAAATCCATATTCGCCAAGGGTTGAGGTAAACTGCTGAGTTTGTGACAGTGGTGTAACATAACATATAATAATTGTGGAGTACCTTCCATGTCTTCTTTCTTTGTGACATCTCCGCGGATGAAGTGAGCTCTGCCTTCGCCAAATTCCTTTTCAAGTTTCTTCTGAAATGCATTCCCATTTTCCTTGTTCAGGTCGAAGATCACTACCTGGAAAACACATTCAGAGAATTGTTTTATTGGTAATGTGGTGAAATTTCAACTTATCAGGAAATTAAAAAATTACCGGCAATTATCCAAAAATATTTTAATTTCAGTTAATTATGGGTTGCAATGCATTTTATATTCCCTGACAATAATACAATGTTATAAAGTAATGGAATTTCATAATGTAAAATTGAAGTATTTCTGGAAAATTTCCATTAATTTTATCATTAACTGGAAGCTACATGTTTAATAATGCGTCACTCAACTGGAGTTACAGAAAACATATTCTATTGAAAAAAACATTAAGCTTGTAAATGCTGCCTTCCTGACTATTTCACAAATAATTGCGGTAATCGTTGTGGTACTACCTCTTTCAAGTTTATTCTGGGTGTTAAATTGTAATCGCTCTCCAGTTTGGATTTCCGTTTGATTGAAGTTGATTAGTATTTGGGACAAAACAAGAAGAACACAATTGGGATAAGTTCATCGTGGGGCGAAAGGAATTGGATTTGGTTGGAGATGCATCTATGGCGGTGTATTATACCAATCTGTATACTACGGCATTGAGAATAAATGAATGGATTTAATCGATTGTTGAAGCTCTTGTTGGGATGGGCAGAAAAGTTAAAGAAAATCATTGGATCAAAAACAATGGCTGGTTGCTGAAATATTTCAACTGGGTTTAATAACGTACGTAACGGTGAGCCAGCGCTTATATTTCAAATGTGATCCAATGTAGGAATCTGTGGTCTCAAAATGTGCCAACTAATGAGAGGAAATTATAAAAAATGTCCTAAGTTCATGCGATATCGGATAGCCGTGCCTGAGGCGCCATTAGGGCCTAAATCCAGTTATTTTGATTCCCGGATTAAACGTTTTCTATGATTAACATGATATTCCAGATCTCTCTGCGCAAAACTTTCAACCGTTAAGTCATATCTTGATTCCTTCATGTCGAAATGCTGCCTCAAAGGTGCCCGCCCCCTCCTTCCTGTCACCAGCTGTGCCGCACGTTTCTTGATTTGTGCGACGCTCCTCAGTCCCGTGGATCTTTCCTCCCTCCTTCCCCTTCTTACATGCTGGCAGAATGGAAACTGGGTGAGTAGCAAATACAAGCAGGGGATGATGTGATTCATTAATAATTTCAATTTGTCTAAAAGTACATTTTAAGCGAAAAGATGGAGGAAAAGTAGTATTTTCATGAGGTAAATACATTGATACAACCAGGGGCACAGCTAGGAATTAAGGCTGGAAGGGGTTTGGGTGCAACTAGTACTGGGGATTCAATCCAATTAAGTAAAATGGATTAAACTTAAAAATTTCTGTGAGCTCTGGGGGGGGGTTTATCCCCCAAAACTCACTGCGCCTCTGGATACAACTGTATGAGATTTTGTTACTTTTCATTCTTAAAAATCAAAGTTCACTTTCTGGCTATCTGTCGTTGCACGAACCTGGGACTTTTTCAAAATTTTTTCTCACCAATTCGCACATTTTGAGACCACAAATTCTCAAATCGGTTCATTTTTGAAATATTAGTGCCGACCTAACAAAACTGTTCGTCCATTAACAAAATAGTTGGCTTCGACACTGTCATTTCACCAGCAATGCACGACCTCTGTTGTTTACCACCAGATAAATCAAATCTGCTGTCGTGCACAAACTTTCACCTCTCCCCTCAACACGATCATAGTTAAACTATTTTCCACTATTTCGTCTAATTTTTGCTCATTCCTCACCATGCCATGAAATGTTGGCCCATGAGCAACATATACTGACTATTTGCAAAGGGTTTGGCTTTTGAAATGCTAGATCAACCTTCTTTGTGAGTGTATAACATCCACATTGCGTGAATATATATTACTTATCACGCTGATATCCTATACGCCAACAGCTTTGCACCCTGTCACATTATCATTGATCTGGTAAAATGACCACACACGGCCACAGGATATTTATGTGGCCATGGCCACAGATGGCCACACAATGTTGTGTGGCCGTCTGTGGTTATTTGGTCATAATGTGTGGCCATTAGTCTGTGGCCGTGTGTGACCATCTGTGGCCACCTAACATCTGTGGATCCAGTTATACCCTGTCCTACTCATACCCCCATAGCTTGACCTGAAATACAACAATATACACAGCCCTGTGTAGGAAAATCAAAAAGTGTAGTAGGTGTAGTAAAAAAGTGGGATAACCCTATAACCATCAATGCCCTCACAGCAATATGCGAAGACAACTTAAACAAAATGTTTTAACTCGTAATGGTATGAGTTTGGATTACCTACTACTTTAAGGATAAGGGACACACCACTGTAATATTTAGTACACGTGACTAACACAATTAGATTCCATATCTTAACCCGGCAACGCCCGACGTCACCTACAGGTGACACACTTTTGTGAACACACAAAATGCAACAATGTAATCTTAGGGGCACGGTATGTTTTCGTTATGTTTCTTTGTGTCTTTCTGCACCACATATTGGATTATCATATTGTTTTGGCGACAGAGGAGTCTTCAGTACGCCTTTGAATAGAAGACAGTGAGGTTGTGTGTGGATTTTAGTGACCAGACCTACTGTTATGGCCTGTAAACATCAGAAGAGGTACGTAAATGATATTATCATTTTAGTTTTGATGACTAAGTATATGTAAGTTCTTACATAAAATAATATGCATTGAAAATTTTCATTCCTATAGCAAATGAGGTACTTCGAATTTTTGATGTCACCTACAGGTGACGTTGGGAAGTGAAGCATCTTGATGGGCTGTATTTATGGAAAAGGCTGCACGGAACATTTTCAAACTCTCCATTTCAATCAGATTGAACTTCTTAAATATTCAAGCAGATTTATTCCCTGCTAATAGTTTTGTAAACTATTTACTGTAGCTATGAGCTTGATGGCACATTTTCATGTCAACAATTTTTAGTGAAACTATTTATATATACGGATTTTTTTTATTATTTCTGTGCTTACTGTTGTGTAGTGTATTCTAAAATTGTGGGTAAAATATACGGACGTTCATGGTATTTTTCATAATTTAATATTCTGAATTTTTATTTTATAACCGTGCATATGGTATTAATCAAAAATATTTTAATCAATTTTCTATTTGCATTGATAATATTTCATGCTGCTTTTTAGCTTACAACTGCACGAAATTTTAGAAGAATTGCAGTCTGATCTCCACAATGATAATTTGGATGACGCTGATATTATTTTAATTCCTGAAGAAGATGGAGACATTACGGAAGAAGAGAGTGGTGATGAAACAGTGGCAGATATGAATAATTTGCCGCCAAGGATACTTCGCTCACAAGTGGAAATAGGCACTCACTCGTATACTTCTGTGAATGATGTAAGATTACATTTATCTAGGGACTCTTCTGAAATACATCGGTAGTAAATTTTTATGAATGAATATTTTAACTTACATTGTTCATTAAATATCACCAATACAGGATTCCGGAGAATCTTCAATTGAAAGTTTACCATCTGATGTTGGTGGAACAACAGTGGAGCGAAAGCCACCAAAGAAAAAAATTAAAGGCGCACGAGTAGAGAGAAATTGGACCAGCGTGGAGAAAAACTTTGTCCCAAGTGGTAGAGGAGATTCAGAGCAGCAGGTGAATGAAGTTCACAAATTTGATATGTCTCCGGTTCAGTGCTTTGAATCCATGTACGGTGACGAAATCATTTCATATATTGTTAAAATGTCTAACTTGTATGCCTTGCAAAGGAACCATACTTTAAATTTGACGTCAGAAGAGTTGAAAGTATACATTGCTGTCTTACTACTAACAGGCTATCTAACACCGAAGTACATTCGAATGTTTTGGGAAACAAAGTCTGACACCCACAATAATCTTATTGCGAATTGTATTCGGCGCAACAGGTTTTTTGAAATCCAGAAGTATTTACATCTTTGTGATAATATGAACCTGCCAACAGGAGATAAATTCGGAAAAGTGCGTGAATATTTTAGATTCTTGAACAAAAATTTCATTAAAAATTTCAAATATGTTGCATCCTCACATATTTCTATAGACGAAACCATGGTGCCTTATTACGGACGGCATAGCACTAAACAGCATATGCATGGAAAACCGTTGCGGTTTGGCTACAAGTTGTGGTCTTGTGCAACACGATTGGGGTATTTAGTTTCCTTTGAACCCTATCAAGGAGCAAAAGCTGCGCAGCATCCTCTGCAATCGAAATTTGGGTTGAGCGGTGCTGTAGTTTTGGAAATGCAGAGTAGATTACCTTCAGATTTCGGACCATACAATTTGTACTTTGATAATTTTTTTTCTAGCTTTCCTCTAATATCCAGGCTAACAGAGCTCAACACAGGTGGAACTGGCACTATTAGGGAGAATAGGCTAGATAAATGCCCTCTGGAACCATCTCCTATGCTAAAGAAAAAAAGAGAGGCTCGTTCTCACTGAAAGTCACGCGTGATCTTTCTGTCGTAAAGTGGCATGACAATAGCATTGTCACCATTGCATCCAACTGCCATAGCGCAAGTCCAGTGAGTGCAGCGGACAGAGTTGGCGTTGTTCAAGGAAAAAGATGTAGAATTCAAGTATCCTGCCCAAATGCGGTTAGAAAATACAATAAATATATGGGGGGAGTGGATAGATTTGATGAAAACCTACACTCCTTGAGAGTCAGCTACAGAGGAAAAAAGTGGTGGTTTCCCCTGTTTGCCTTTGGGCTAGATGCTGCCTGCCAAAATGCTTGGAGAGTGTTCAAAGAAAACACAACTGAAGAATTTTCATATTGTGACTTCAGAAGAAGTATTGTGCAGGTATATTGTGGACTATACGGAAAACCACCTTCACAAAGTACAGCGCGAGGAGCCGTGGCCGCAAGAATTCCCCTTGAAGTTAGGCTTTCTGATGATGTAGATGACCATGTCAAAGAGCATTGTTCTCAACGCCGTTGTGCTAAATGTCACCAGAGGACAAGGATTATGTGCAAAAAGTGTAAAGTTGGCCTTCATATTCATTGCTGGTATGAGTTCCATGGGAGAAAATAAATTCAGGGTAAAATCACTTTTCTGGTTTTTAGGTTCAAAAGTGCCTTTTTTAATTTTTTATCCACGCATTTCATGTGTGTTGCACAGAATACATGTTAAAAATGATGTAACTTTCATGATTTCTTGTTCTAAAAATATGTGTAAATAAAATTAACATAAATCTTGAAAATCCTCTCTCTTATATTTTATTCGTTCAAAATTTGATGCCTATTGCCCAACGTCACCTGAGGGTGACACCCCTCCTGTTCTAAAACCAATGTAAAAAATGCTTCAAAAACAACTTTAACCACCTAATGGAGATGATTTTAGCTCAAAATGATCAAATTAACATTAATTTACTAAAAATTCTGAGCATGGGAACTGACGGGTTAATGAGAAGATATTTTAGTTTTACCTCACCCTTCACACCACCTACTTCAAATTTTGCATGGAATGTAATAATGCATGTACCTCATTTCTATCTTAAAAAAATCAGGTAGACCATTGATTAAACAGTCTACAATTCCCTAACCTCAAGATTTCACAAATTGAAACCTCGAATGAAAGAAACGCGCGATAAAAACAGAGCAAAAATGTTGATTTACTACACTTCGATGGCCCATTAAAAATAGTAACTTTTCGTTTATTAAAATCTAAATTTATACCAAGTAAACTCACTTAAAGCCATGCGAAGGATCTAAGTTTTTAACAGAGGAACGTATACATACACTCATATGACATCCTGGGTTAAATTAGACTCCAAAAGTTTCAGTTTTTTTCATACAGCTTCTTGAACAGCTCCTTTAAAAAATATCTTGTGATTGATGGTTTTACAATGTTTAAACTCTATCCGGCTTTATCGGAATTGATGAATAACGAATTGATTCTAGGAAGGAAAGAAATCTCAAAACATCCAAACAGGAAGTAAGTTCTGTTAAAAATAAAGAAAAGCAGTGGCGTAACTAGGAATATGCTTTAGAGTGGGATGAGGGGGCTTTTGGGGGATGAGGGGGTTAGTGGGCCCTTCGCCAGCGGGGGCCCTTGGAAACGGGGATTTAAGAAATGCATTTTACATCACTTTGGCACTTAAATTTTAACTTTAAGCAGACGCAGTTAGTTTATATCAAAGCCAGACAAGAAATTTAAATTATTTTTTGAATTCTCTGAGGCTTTGGGGGGGATACATCACCTAATCCCCCCAACCCCATACCCAGCCGGCACAGCCCATACCGCATCTATATGTGAAGTGGATGCAATGCGTGACAGAATGCGCTAGGTACCAAATATCCTTCTGCCATCCTTTGCTAGTTGCGCCTATGAATGCCATATTTTTCATGATGTGGTTTAATACTTAAAAATATCTGCAAGTCCTCGCATTAATTATTATAAAATTTCAAGAACTATTATTATTATAATTATTCATTGTATTCAAGATTTTCACGGACATACGGAACTACCAATGACTACAGCAGTAGGTATGGACTTGTCGTCTTGTAGCCATCTATCCCTATCTCGACGTGTTGGAGCCTCGTAGATAGAGTGTTGTGTTGGGTATGTTTTATAGTGATATTTTTTAATTCTGACCATTGCAGCAATTTTGACTTATCTCCCGGTGTCGACCCTCGCTCACTCATAGGCCTGTACTCTCCTGGATTTGAAATCTGCGTTTGTTTTGTACTGCGATGGATAGCGATGTTGTACCTCGTAGATTGAGTGTTGTGTTGGGCGTGTTTTATAGTGATATTTTTTTATTCTGACCATTGCAGCAATTTTGTCTAATCTCCCGGTATCGACCCTCGCGCACTCATTGGCCTCTACTTTCCTGGATTTGAACTCTTGCGTTTGTTTTGGACTCCGATGGATAGCAATGTTGTACTGAAGTTCTCATATGTTGTCTTGTGTACGCCTGTATTCCTGTGTTCGCCTGCCTCTTGTTTTATGCTGAGTCATTAAAGTTATATTCATGAAATAAAACGTGCTCTGATTTATCCCGAGTAGTGTAAAACAATCACGAGATAAAGAGAACCAGACAAGCAATATAGGAATACTAGTATGACCGAGTTCAATTTTCCGCCGTTAGATGGCAGCACTTTCGTGCATCCTCATCCTCACGGCATCTCTCTAAGTGCGGCGGTTCATCCCCTCGGCGGTGGACCGGCATATGGATGGCATCTGTATAAAAGGATGCACTCATACTATTTGCATCTGGATGACATCCAGCTGCCAAAAAGAAATTTGATGGTTTGTGCCGGCTGGGTAGTTACGCAACTGAAGAAAAGCATGACTCGTTGTATTATCTGTTCTCTATGGTTCTATTTTTCCGTAATGTAGCACAATCAAAAGCAATGATCGTGTAAGATTTTTCGGGAAACCCACCGGGTCAGGCTCTCCAAATCCATCTCGGCCGACGTTTCGATGAACGAGTTGTCCATCGTCATCAGGGCATTCCCGAGTGACCTTCCACGATACTGTACGCCGGGAAAGCCAGCGATAATTCATTATTCAAAAGCTAATGATATTCGTGGAGCAAATTATCCACTGTAATGAATACTGAAAAAATTCAGCAGCATTTAATCGTGCATCGCTTAAATTTTATCTTGGATTTATTTCGTCATAAAAGGGTGGTTTCCAATTATTTTTTTATTGCCTAAATCGAAAGATTAGATTATTACTCCTGGAGTACGCATTTCACGCTCTTAGATTTTCGAATGACGATATCTATTTTTCGCGTTTAAACGAAAAGTAAAAATTTTCAAGCGCGCGAAAACGCGACGGCTAAGTAGGAATGATGGGAAAAGTCCGTGTGACGTATTTCTGGTTCCCGCTGCCGCCCTGTGAGGTGACCTTGAGGCGAGGCTTGAGCGTTGATACGACGCAGGATGCTAGCTGGTAGCAGAGTACCCTGCTAGCAACCCAGACGGCACAGGAAGTTTTCGTACCTAAATACGAGGGTGGACAATCAAGATACAAAAATCGCGCTTAGGAAGTTACTTAGAAGGTTTTGTTTCTTTATTTCCTTTAATGACGAAAAAAGATGCAAGAGGACTGGCAAATTCATATGCATCGATAAAATTGTATCTCATCGATAAAACTGTATTCGGTCTGGGACTATTTTCTTTCGCGGGTGGTGCCATCAGGTGCCATCGTGCCATATCCTCCTAGAAAGATCACATGCCTTCACAAGCCGTTGGAGATGGCATGGTTTACGTCACGTCTCACCACATTTCAGGGATTTTTGTGGTTAAGTTTGTGAAAAATAGAGTGTCTGGTAATAGTGAAGTTTCCCTTATTCTTTAATTTCATTCACTGGGCTTCAGAAACGTGTTTGTGAGATATTTTTGTTAAAAATGCCTTCCATGTGTTTATTGTCGGGATGACGTAATGGAAACTCCGGGACATGGCTCAAGGTTTTAGCTTTCCAAAAGATCCTGAGTTGAAGAAGAAGTGCATTTGGGCGATAAGAAGAAAACATTTCACCCCTACGAAAAACTGTGAGGTATGTACTCTTTCTCGCTGTAATTATTTGGATGTAATTTTAAGTTAGAAGTGGATTCGGGATGTTGATGCATCAACATCCCGAACTATTCAGTACTGAAGTACTATAGTACTATTCAGTACTAAAAATGGTGATTCAAAATATTGTAGCAGCAATTCTTTTGAAAATTCTTGCATTTTAGTTGTCTTTTTTGTATTAATTCATTCGGTAAACGTGTGGTTAAAGGAGAAACTAGGAATAAGCTGCCAAGTTTATAGGATCGAGTATTGCTTCTTAGCTAGCCCTATGGCGTATTACACGTCGGCTTTCATCATTTCAAATTATCTTATGCTATAGTTTAAAACAATAAAAATATCAGGCATAAACATATTTACTATATTCACGAGCCTAGTAATTTGATTTCTCATGCAGAAATACCAAAAATTGGAAATGATTTGACCTAATAAGTTACATGGTATTTTATTATTTATTAATTTTAGGTGTGTGAGCTTCACATCGCACCTTGTGATATCAGAAAATAATCTGTGGCCTTGGACGAGAAGACGAGGAGAAAATTCTTGCTAAATTGAAGGTACCCAGATTGGAGGAAGGTACCATTGCTTCACTGTTACCTGTCGCCTAGAAGACAGACATTGTGGCAGAAGTGACATATTTGTGGATGTGGATTTGATTTGTGCAAGTTGGTGCAGTGATAGTGGACGTTCATCGGAGAAAGTATTGACGATAGTTTGTATGTATCGACCAGTCCTCTTTTAAATAATTTTCTATTCGAAAGAGAATAAGAGTAATTGTTTCGCTAAATTAGATGTGGGATAGAAGAGAAAATTGGAAATATTATTGTGGTTGACAATAGAAAAAACATAATATATGTATTGTATTTCTGTGGGTTTTTTCTTTCCTGCCTCTTTAAAATTTCTTGCGGTGGTGACTTCATGCAAAGTAAGTATAAAATCGGAGGTGTGATCTAAGAGATAACATGTTTTATTTTACAAGTGTTTATGCTGGTGATTTGGCAGGACTTTCATATTTTTAATAGGTTGATACATTTACTGCAGTGACCTAGGGACTTTTACTCATCCCAAATAATTTTTCAAATACTTTAGCGCCTGATATGGGTAAGTTTTAGTAGCTGAGACTGAACTATACGTTAATTTTTGCTTGCATTTTGTGAATTCGATCATACTAATAGCAGATGTGTCAGCAATCCTGTTTCATCGGCAATTTTTATTTAAAAATTTTATTTCGTCAGGCTTTAGGGTAAGCATTTTAATGCTCGTGGGCTATGTGATGTCTTATTTAGTGTCAAAATTAATAAGAATTTACTCTCATTAACATCTCAAGGTTTCCAATTAAGTACGAGCCACTTAACAATGCTGGATGCTGGGGGTGCGTGAATTAGCCATGAGAATCTCATTTTTCGCAGAGTTATTTAAGTGGCCGAGTAAGTTTTGTAAGTTCTCAATGGGTAAATAATATTATATCATGAATTCTAATTACCATGAAAAACTCACAACCGACAAAAACTTTGTCGGTCGTGAGTCTTTCATGGTAATTAGAATTCATGATATGGTGTTATTTACCTATTGAGAACTTACAATTCATAATGATTCGTATCAAGGTTCTCGCTACGGTCGGTAGCTATCGATTGTGTTGCGTTCGATACATTTTTCGATCGTGCGAGTTACGATATATCTAATTTCGACCTAATCGATTGAGATTAGCCTGAGTGCCGTGTTCCTGCGCGCTTCGTATCCAATCGTACGTGCTTAGTAGCGGACATTCACATGCTGCGTACGCGCTTCGTCCACAGGCCGCGAACGGAAATTATCCATTGACGAAAAGCGACGGAGTGGCATAGTATCCCCTTAGTCAATGGGTACTATGTACATACGAATTAGATACGCAGGGTTCTGTGCCGTCTGGGAAGTAGCGCTTGGCTTAAATATGGATTATTAAACCTTATCAAACGAAGGAAACTTTCCGACCTTAGACAATTTTAATAAGTGGTTATTAAGAGATGTTTCCCTGAGCTCTGTGCCTCATGCATGCATTAGTAATCTCTGACGATGTAAAACTCCTAACTACTCGTATAGAAACTAGGTCCCTCTGACGTCACATGGAGTGTTATCGCATGGGCGCCAAACTGGCCTTCTTCAAATGCGGTTAAAATCACCATTGCCATTCGTCTAAACTGGGATTTCTGATTAGATCATTATTTATCGAAATAAGTATCTTGTGAAGAACCTATTAACTTCGGTAATTATGGCGTCATTTTCTCTTTTTTTTCGATTTCGTTAGTTTTTAATTTAGTTTAATGGCGATTGTTTTGTCTTTACTTCGAGGTCGTAAACTGCGTTCGAACAATCTGTAGAAAGTGATATGTTATTTGGGTAGAAATTCTTATATTATTACCTTTATTCGGTAAGATTTGATCAGTCGCTACTCGTTGAGGAGAGAGGTTTGCATTGCTTCATTTTTCTTCGCGGTTCGCCCTTCGTTTGTCTTTCATTGTTTTCTTTGGGAACGGGATCAACTCGATCGAGAGATCAGTTTTCTTCCGCTTGGCTCGTTCCCCAATGACGGACTCAAGTGTCAAACTGTCCCGCGTCACCCCCATCCAACCAGATGCCATCAACAAGAGCTTTCTTGAGCGCAGCAAGCTTGAGGCGAGGATTTTATTGAAACTGTCTCTACAATAACTCTTCCAAAATTTGCCTTCCAACGGTAAACGGCTTGCATCGGCACATCGCTCTTTGAACATCGAGATTTGTGCAAACAGAGCATACGCGCCTGCGTGCTAGGTTTTAAAAATCTCAAACATCCTTTCTTTCCAAACATATTATTGCAGGAAATCTTTGTTTGAGAGGCAATTTATCGAGGTAAACGTTGACAGGTGATTTTTGAGCCAAGTAAGTAATTTTTGCCGTTTAGCTCCATCATGCTTTCCTCTAATGTCACTCCTTGTTTGTATTTCGTTTTACCGTCAGCCTGGCCTCCCGCCGAGGTCGTCCCGATACGATTGTATGTGGTGGGCGACCTGGTGGAAGCCATGCACCATGATTCATTCCCATCTAAATTGATTCTCTTTAATTTCCCACCTTAGATTTTCATTCTTTTTCTCGATTCAGTTTTCATAGTGTAACGTCTTCCCTTGTCTAACCCCATTTTTATTTATTTCATTTTAAATTTATTTAATTTCGTTCGTTATTTGGGATTTTTATTGTTCTTTTTGTTTTCGGGTGATGCGTCCGTGTGTGGCTTTGAACGACAGCGTAATCCTCCTTCGACCGGCACTGAAAATAGTAGGAGCATTCTTCTCCAGCGGAGATCAGTGATCTAACATTGATCTATCGATAGATCATGGGCTATAATCTCGCTGGGGTCCTATTCGAACGTAACTTTCATCTGTATTACGAGTGCGGTATTCATTCAGACTTTTTCCATCCCGCTCGAAATATTTATGTTACGTTTGTGTAAGTAACAATTTTTTTCATCACAAAATGTCCGTTACGCCAAGTTAAGCTGTTTTGAGAGGGGCTTTATTATGAATTGAAGTCCAACTTGGGCAGAAGAGACAAGCGGGGATGGGGAAAGAGTTGTTGTGGTGGCCGGTGTGATTGTTGGCTTCCAACCCTACGGGACCGGGTTCAAGCAGTTTCGGGCAGAGATCTTTTCACAAAATGCCTGATCCCTGCTTGAATTTTTTGTGGAGGACATTTCAAGCGCAACACTCCGTCCGTCGGATGGAACGTTAAGCCGTGGTCCCCTTGACGCCTTTCGTTAACAGCTGGCTAGTTTTGACGCCGGGTTTCTCTCCACCCTATCTTTACTACCCTCAAGCCTAGCGAGGGGGGAAATCCAGTGGGTCCGGACCCCCTCCACCCGAAATATAAAAACATAGTTACTTTGCTTCATAAAAGAAAATAAAATATTGAAAAATAATGAATTAACAAAAGATTTCTTTGATGAATGAAGTTTTTTCTATTATCAAAAGTGTTAAAATTAGTTAAAAACCCTTTGCTTAGTAACTACTCTGTTTTTCCAAAATTTTCCCCTCTGGTCCCTTTGGACCCCTCCCCCCGGAATGGAATTCCTTGCTGCGCCGCTGCCCACCCTTTTATGTGATGCAAATGACTTCAGCTGTCCTCCAAATACCAAACCACAGGAATAATTCCCTCGAACACTCCATGCAAACCCAAAAAGCAAGCATCGCTGGTGCTGTTAAAGCCACAGTTCCCAAATTAAAAGCTCTCTCCTGGGGTTTTCGCTGAAACTCGTTTCAGGGACATGTTTTGGTCATTTTAAATTATAATCAAGTGATGGCATTCTTAAGTTGGGTAAATAGGGTTTAGGGATGTTTTAAGAGCACATTTCGGTCGGTTGGGGTTAAGTAGGTATGGGTTAAGACGGTCCCAGAGGCTAAGCAATAGAAGTGCATTAAAAGTTTGTGGAAATTAAGTGGAGAAGTTTTCGAGAGCGATTATAAGCGATCATCACTACAAAATAGGCTTGTTCCTTTTATTTTTTATTGCCTTAATCGAAAGATTATTACTCTTTGAGTACGTATTTCACGCATTTAGATTTTTAAATGACGATACTTATTTTTCGCGATTAAATGAACATTGAAAATTTTAAGTTGCTACCAGGTATCCAACTAGCAGGTAGCGCTTTGCTTAAATAAGGATTATTAATACCTTATCGAACGAAGGAAATTTTCCGACCTTAGCCAGTTTTAATAGGTGGTTATTAAGAGATGTTTCCCAGAGCTCTGTCCCTCATGCATGCATTGGTAACTTAGACGATGTATAACTCCTGACTACTCGTATAGCATCTATGTCCCTGTGACGTCACGTGGAGTGGCATCGCATGGACGCCAATCTCGCATTTTTCAAATGAGATTAAAATTTACCATTAACATTCGTCTAAACCGGGATTTCTAAAACCAAATAATTTATAAATTGTGTATATAGTAATGTTAGGTAACGAATCGCAATCAATGCCTCTCGTTTTCTTTGATGAAGGAAACTACCCTACTCTATTGAAGTTATTTTAAAATCTTTTCTTATGTTTCGGTTGCGTATAAACCACAGCGCGGCAAATATTTTTCTAATATCCTTGCTTTCTGCCGTTTGTATTTTCTTCAAATGTGTGGATAACTGTAACATATAGTTGATAGGGCGGGCTTGCTGGTTACACTCCTGGGCCGAGGTCTGGAAGCGTTAGCTTATCACCTCTGCACCGCAGAAGGGGGAGGACAAGGCAGGAAAAAGGATGGAGGCGCCGCCGCGATAGGAGCCCGACGACGCCTCCTTGGGCGGGATAGGGAAGGAAGGGATGGGACGAGGAATCCCGCACCGTCACAAAGGCGGGCTGGTCCTACCATCAGCGAAACATGGAAAACAATTTCTGTGCCAGCCATTTTAGAGGATTATTCTATGAGGAAGAATAATCCAACGATCACTTCGCTAGATAACTGTAACATATCCAGTGAACTCACCGACACTCCGCATTGTAGCAGGTTCCTCGTGATGCTCCGCCCCAGTCCCCCCACCCCTCCCGTCACCAAGGCAACGCTGCCCTCCAATTCCATCGACGACGAACACCGGCGGCGTGTTGTTCTCGCGATCTCGCCCGGGAGTCGACTGATTACACCAACTCTTCTTCTCGCCCCGCGGAGAGGGCGGTTACTTAACTCGAAGGGGGAGCCAGCCCTCTCTTACGCGGGCGTCGGTCAACTGTGAAACGGAGGCACCCTGACGCTCTGATCTCCATTCAAGGACTACTCCACCTCATTGGAAGGCATGCAGAGCCTATTGGCGACGTTTTCCCGTCAGTGTGTGACGCCGAGGAACGAATTGGCCATAAATACGGCAGGAGGCAAAAAGGGTGCGAAAACTGCGGGAAGGAAGAATAAGTTGATACGTAATATTAATAATAATTCGTCTTTATTAAACAAGATTGGGTCAAGAAAGCTCCATCTCTCATCTAACCCTCGTTATTAGTAAAATATTTTCAGAGGAATACCTTGTCAAGTTATTCTTGAAATTAAATGCGGTCAGTTATGGCAAAAGAGGCATGTACGTATACTTTCCAAAAACAGCATAAAAATACTAAGAGAAAAATGTTGCATTTACCAAGTATAAAAAGATGTGAACACGTGGGATAAACCTTAAGATTATTGGAAAAAAGAGTATTCCTTATTGGAAAAGAAACCACAGCAGGAAAACGCCCACACAAGAAGGGGGCGTGAAAAACCTGCAAAAGCCTCAATTGGAGGGATTACATCAACAAAAACGTTAAAGAAATTTCATTGAAAAAACAAATGAATTAGTTTAGAAAACTTAATATCTGCTTTGGTACGACCCGAAAACTATTAAGAGCTAAATGTTTCAGTAATTCCTTCGCATTCTAGCCTAACTATTACCTAACTAGTGAGGTAAGGGTAGAGCTCACCCATAGACGTGGTGCTAAGACAGTGGTGTAATTCTAGCTCAGTAGTAGGTCTTATTCTGTAGCGAGGCTATAGTGGGGTTGGGAGGTCTAGGTGTTCAGCCCTCCTTCGCAGATGAATGCGTGAAAGAGAAGAAATGCGTAGCTGCGAAAGGATTGGCTGATCGGAGAATTGAGTGGAGAGCTACGTCACACCTATCTCAGTATTGAATTGACCAGTGATGATGATGACGATTCTCCATCAGTTTATTTTCCGGTGGGTTTTCACCAAGAGTTCACCAAAATTATTACAAAAACTGTGAGGAGAATTTCCGGAATTAATCATTATATATCTGTGACATCAATCGAAAATGTGATGGATTTGTGCAATAATTGTAGGTGATACGGAGTTTTGAGTCCTATTTTCGCATCTGGAGGTCGAAATAAATTAAGAACGCATTCATTTTTTTTTAATAATTGTGATATTACAAGTTTTTGCATGGTGATACGGATGTTGTCTTTCTTCGGCCGATGGTGATGGAATGTGAACGTAGTTCCCAGAATATTAAAAGGTCATTTTCACCCTTTAGATAAGGTAATGAGTGGGGGCGCGGTTGCCCCGGGTGACGGCGAATGCTTACGAAAGGCCTCTGTGGCCACCCCACCCCCCGTCTTCACCCTGTGGACTTCGGTGTCGGTGTGGAGGGTTGCGCGGTGTCCCTGCCTGCGGTCTTTTTCGTCCTCTTCTTATTTCTCGTGGAACCGCAATGGAAGAGACTGAAGTGTGATCCGCCCCCCTGAGAAATGATGCCGCTTTCTGTCTCAGACGACCCGTCACATGGAATCGGAACTCACCTCGAGGTCGTGACGCGGAGAGGCGATTCTTTTAAAGCCACTTTCTCAACACGCTGCGGGATATGTATAATGAGAGTAAATGGGCGGGTGTAGCAGCGACTGCGGGGAGTGCGTCGGAGCATCATCTCCTCTTGCCTGCCCTCGCGGCCCCCCCCCCCATTATCTGTACTACTCGATTAAACTCTTTCATGAATGAGACAATTGGGATGACCCACACTTCTCACCCGAAATAGTGCATCTCCATCGCTAGTTAGCAGTCTTAAACTATTCACGAAACTTCTCCGTTAAAACTTTCGCGGGTACCTACTCGTCATGTTAAATAAAAACTTATGAGCTATGTTGCCGCGTCAATTTATGGGTGGCCCCAACGTTTCCCGAATATATGCTGATCGCTTCCCTAAGGGAATCTGATGTCACAAATCTGTCAAAGGGATTCTTATCAAGGAAATCAGATTCCCTTAAGAAAGCGACCGGAATCGGTGGGGAGACGTTGGGGCCACCCCAAAATTGACGCGGCGGCATAGCCCAAAAGTTTTTACTTGACATTCACGAAGGAAAAAAAAAGAAAAAAAAAGAAATCGGTTGCTGGCATTGTCATTGGGCTAGGAGCTACTCCGAAAATGTGAGTTCTCTAGCCTATCAAGGAGTGGTCGAGTTTGATTGGAAAGATTTCACTAGAAAAAACAAGCACACAAAAAAACAAAAGAACGAGTTGAATGAATCGCGGTAAAATACCTCTCCCAAAAAATCACCCCGATTCATATTTAAATAAGGTTCCACACGTGCCAAGTAGCAATTGCTTTGTACCATTAAGCTGCGAAGCCGCAGTCAAAGTTTGGATCTCTTTCGTGCGAGTATCCCTTTAACAGCCAACAAGAAGTTATGGCATGCTTCTCTTCCATTCGAGACATAGCGCCCTCTTTAAATCCTACTCATCGTCACATTAGCTTACGTGGTCTCCTCGCAGCTGGCAAATAGCCTCCTTGAAATTCCATAGTTCCTCTCTCTCTCTCTCTCTCTGCTTGAAAAAATACTGTTGACGATTTTGCCTTCAAGAAATGGATACTTTTATGCATTTGGTGAAATATTATGTGTCAGTCCGTTACGGTATTATTTAATTTTTTTCCGTTACGATGAGAGGTTATGCTGCAAATGGGTTTATTGTTATTATTTGATAAAATGCTTCCAGGCGCGTGTAAACTTCGAGGTTTCAGACTCAGGGGATTCAATAGATTGGGGTTGAATGCTAATAAGAGGCATATGATGGCGGTGACTTAGTTCATTATAATTTAAAGATGTATAAGATTGAAATAAACTGTAAATTAAATTAGTGAATACTAGTGATGGGTCGATCATGAACGATTCGATCAAAAAGATTGAATCACTAGGTGAATCAAATGACTCATGATTCATTTCGTTAAACAAGTCGATCATCAATCATCAATCACTCCGACTTCCGGTTTCATATCAATCATCCCGGTTTCCGGTTTGTTTAAAAATTTGGAACGATCGATGCTTGATCTCTTTTCGTCATGGCAGAAATAGTTGTGAGAAAATTAAATACTATGTTATGAAGAACTGAATACTTGTGTAATCTTTTTCTTTGTTTTCCAGCAGTTATCAGTATTAATAACACCAATACACGTAAAAGGAATATATTAAGACGACTCCTGTAGGAGAACGTTAAGAAGTAGAAGTTAAAGCTGGTTACATTTTATTGTGCCGTTCATAAAATTATCCTGCAGATCAGATTCATACATAGTGTGTGGTGTATTTTGTGTTATATTTTGAGATATGTAGTTAGAAATTATTTTATTAGTGTTAAAAAACTTTGGCAGTTTTGCCTTCCCAAATATTTTCATGACACTACTTCCTTCATTTTTGCAATCTAATTTACTCATCTAGGAATTCACAATCAAAATAGTATATGAAATGATAATATGGATAGCAATCAGCGTTACCAATGCACTTCGCAGATGAGGCAGTATTTATTCGATTATTCAAAGTGATTTATTACATCCATTGATTGAGTATTTTCGATCATGATTCCTTTTGAGTCTTTTCAATCATGACTCCTTTGAGTCTTTTCGATCTTGATTCCTTTGAGTCTTTTCGATCTTGATTCATTTGAGTCTTTTCGATCTTGATTCATTTGAGTCTTTTCGATCATAATGATTGAATCAATTGATTGAATCACTTATGTGACTCGAGTCAAAATGATTGAATCACTAAAATGATCGACTTTGCCCATCACTAGTGAATACATTACAAAATATCAAATTGTGAGAAGCCTGTTTCTCCGTTTTTGCTATGTAGCAGATTTCTTATTAACATCATGACAGGGAACTTTTGTTCTAACTTATTACTATTATTTTAATTATTTCCAATTTATTCAAATAAAATGCACAGCCATAAACTCGGTTCTGCTTAGCCACTGGCTTGTCAGCAGGTTCAAGCTATATACTTTGATCTGAATTTTACCAAATTCGTGGATTATATTGTATGTTTACACTATTTAGATGCATATTTTTATTTACAACAATGAAAATTAAGATTGGGAGGAGTACCGCTAGTAAACGGAAATTTACACAAAAAAAAACGATTAGCATTGAAAAATAAAACAAAAATGCATCTTGAAATGATAACTTTTAATCTTAGCGCACCGAGTATAATAAGATCGACTAACATAATCTATGTTTTAGCTAAAAGTGAATATTGAATTTCCACTTACATCAGTTACACACATTTTTTACATATTTTCCAACAACCAAGTTTAACTCGTATTTTAAAATTTGACAGTTTTTCAGGGAAAAGTATGGTCCAACTAAATGATTTCGCAAGTTTGGAACAATTTATTCAAGAGTTCTTTTCCCATGTGGGTTGCAAAATTCAGAGACTATATTTTTCAGCATGTCGGAGGTTTCTCATTATCATGTCCCACTGTTCGATTGATTTAAAATCTCTTGCTAGAAGTGTGTTCACATATTCAGCTTATTAAAACCACTTAACTGTATACACACACTTTTATTTACTACACCGAAACCATGGTCGGTGTAAATAAAAGTGTGTGGAAACAGACAAGTGGTTTTAATAAGCTGAATATCAAAGATTTCCACCGTATCACGCCAGACACTGTATCTGGAATTCACATATGGTAATGTAGACGTATTCTAAGGTCAAATTTCTCATCAAGCCCAAACAGCGTTGATGATTTACTTAAGTTAATAAAATATATGAATATAAATCAATGCATGGAACAAGTGACTTTGTCCGCAGTCACGCGCACGGATGCAAAGTTAAGTACACCAAAGATGAAGGTTGACATGAAAAAATATTTGACTTAGCTGGGATAACTTAAATATTTTTCATGGTGAACCTCATTCTCGTATTACGAATATAAATGACAGCTTTTCCTTATACATATATGTGTCCCAATTTACGTGTAATCGTAAATGGGAGTGGGCAGTAAAGTATATATGTTTCTTCTATTCCTTATTGTTTAGAAAAATCATTGTGACCGTTTTTTTGTGTTTATTACTACTCATACTTTGTTGTCATGACACGAACATTTTGTGGCACAGAAATCTTGCTGCTGGCGTAGCACTTCAGCACTATCCAAGGATTGACTAATTGTAAGTACTACGATATCTTCGGCAAATACATTTTACTTTGCGAAATATAATGTAGAACATCGTTTGCGTAAGAAAAAGTATAGGTCCCATAGTGAAGCCTGTGGCACACCAGATACAATGTTCTTACTGGAATTGCATTGATTAAACAGTTTAACAAGAAATATCCTATCACTGAGGTACGATAGTTATTCATGCGAGTGGAATTCCACGTATTCCGCATTGTTCTAGATTTCTCAGTATGATAGAGGTATAGATGGTGTCTGAGGATTTCTAAAATCGATAAGTAAAGCTTAAATATTGAAATTCATGGTGTCTAAATTCCAAATAATTACAGTTCAGGTAGCAAACAAAAACCATCTGTAACTCAACCAAAAATAAAGTTTTATTAATTTCATAATACACTCAGCAACATCCTTAGATTTAGACTAAATAGCCTTAATTAAGAGAGATATGAAAATTAATCCGGTACCTAGTTATAATACTCTTTTTGAAATCAAAACCAAACCTATTACAATTTAACCCCTAATACTCTATTATGAATTTTGCAAATCCATTTGTAGAAGTATAAGTAATGAGGTTAACATCAAATGGAATTAATAATTTTACCTTTAGTTATTGCAGCCCTATTTGTAATTGTCTGGCATCTTTGTGTGAGTTAATTAGAGAGATTATCGAGTGCTTTGTAAATATTAATCGAAAATGTAACTTTCGAAACCGAAAATGCTATTCCTACCTATGATATTTCACTAAAATTTGAGTATAGGAGAAAATTATAAGTTTTAGAAACAACACGGAAAATTAGTAAGCAATTATGTTTATATGATGGCATAGTTATCCATTTTATTATTGAAATGTAGATCCGACGTCCAGTCCATTCAATCTGGATCATCGAATATCAACAACAGCAGTGGCGCAGCGAAGGGGGGGGGGGGGGGTGTTGGGGGATAAACCCCCCCAGAGCTCAGAGGAATTTTTAAGTTAAATCCATCGTACTTAATTAGATTGATATTACTAATAGAATAGTGTAAGGATTAATTAAATATCCCCCAGAAAGCCGTAAAACTCACCTATTTGAACCATTTATCTTTAAAATTCCGCAATTTACTAATCTCGCGACTGCCGCTCATCCTGATGGGTATTCCACCCCCCACACACCCCGGTATTTGTTGCACATAAACCCTCCCCAGCCTTAATTCCTAGCTGCGCACCTGAACAACAGCAAATACTGTAAGGGCAATTCGCATTTCGTGGCCTAGGCTTGCGGTCTGTGACATCAATTTGCCTGCACAGCACATTCTTCCGATGGCGAAACAACTTTTACGGACAAGTTTCAGGGGCGGCGATGAGATCTCGCATCTCTCCAGCAGTGACGAATATTTACATGGAACACTTTGAAACAGTGGCAATCAAAAATGCAGCGCATAAACCCAAAATTTGACTACGGTACATAGACGACACTTTCATCATTTGGACGCATGGTCGACAGAAGTCAGAGGAATTTTTTTTATATTTAAATACCCTTAATAGCAATATAAAATTCACTATGGAGATAGAAGAATCGAGAAAACTGCCATTTCTTGACGTCTTTGTGAAGAAGAATTACAACGGAAGCCTAGGCCACGCCGTGTATAAATAACCGACGTCAACAAATCGGTATCTCCATGCCAGTTCTCATCACCACCATGCTCAATTAAACGCTGTGATGACCTCTCTAATCGAACGTTCGATCCGGCTGAGTGACCCGAAGAATCTATCTTCAGAAACTATTAAGCTGAAATCCATCCTACGTCTTAATGGTAACGACAACGGAGCTATATCCCGCAATTTTAAAAAGATTATCGACAAGGACAACAGGAACAATTCCCAAGACACAGAAGACATCATTAGCCTAAAGAAAGCCTCCCTCCCCTACGTGAAAGGAACGACGGATAAGATCGGTAACATCCTACGGAAATTTGACATTAAAGCCATTTTTTAAACCACACGCCCAAGTACGACACCTCCTGGGAAATGCCAAGGATAGGGCGCCACTTCAAATTGAAGGAGTATACGAAATCCCCTGCCGATCGTGCGAGAAGAAATACATCGGGGAAACGGGACGAACGGTCAAAACTCGTATAGAAGAGCACAAGCGGGCCATTCGACTGGGTTACTCTTCAAAGTCAGCCGTAGCGGAACACGAAGCCACTGGACATGCGATCGACTTCGAAAAATCAAGAGTCATCGCGAGGATAAAACATTTTAAAGCCCGACTCATCCGCGAGGCCATAGAAATAAAGAAGAACAAGAACAACTATAATAGAGATACCGGATTAAGAATCAGCAATACTTGGAACCCAGTCATCCGCAACATTTCGTTATCTTCCCCCTCCTGTCCTAACTCCCCACACCCTCCGCCCACCCCTCCCACCTGAAATGTAAAAAGGCAGCAAAAACCAATCCCAGTATTATTCCCTTGAAGAAGTGACCAGCAGTCGGTCGCGAAATGTCGGGGCAATCTCCATTAAGACACGCGGCATACACCCGTACCCTGAATTATTATTATATAATCATCATGAGCCGCGACAGCTTCAATCAAGACAGTCGATATGATCATTGATGATATTCAATTTGAAGGGTGAAATAGTGGAACGTTTATATATTAAACATTATTAACTTTCCCTGGACCTATTTCTTGCAGTTTGAGCAACTTTTTCCCAAAAGTAAATTAAAATGTGTTTGTAATTACAACCCTTACGTGGGAAAATATCGTTTAGTTCTAAAGATAAAGTTCTTCCTCTTGATAAAAGTGGAGCGTGAACCGTAAAACGTGATGGTATTTGCATAGGCCAAAATGACAGGCAATTTAAAACTCGCATCCAAAAGTAGAAAAGGAGTACTAAATTTTGAGTATTTTAAACTCAATAGGCCAGGCAGCTGGATGAAACTCGACACCGGTGTAATTTCGATGTTAAATTCAACATTTTATAGAAAACGGTTTCAAATTGGATGCGTTTGAAAAACTTGAAATAACTAGGTTCCAATCTTTCAATGTTACATTACTAAACGGCGTAACTGGATTTAAACTTTCCCCCTTTTTTCACGACTGTTTTGAAATCCGAATTCTTTTCCACCATCCCTCGGAAGTTATTAACACCCCTTCAATCTTCCTCTCCCCCTCTCCATCCCGCAGATAACTAAACAATGCTGCAAAACATCAAAATTTTCGACGAAAATTCTTTCCACTTTTTTATCTTTGCAAAACACCTCCCTTGTTTTGATTTGGTGTGTATACAGCTCGCGAATTTTTATCATTGCATGTTTGACCTTGATTCTCACGCTATCGACGTCGAAACGTATTAAAAGTTTCTTGGCATTGTGGTAAGTGTTTTAATAATGCGCAATTGATGACATTGGTACTTGGAATGATTCACAAAAGAATAGGAACTGTTTTTTCGTGAAACTAGCGTCGGACTGTGCAATAAATTGAATAAAAGGACGTTATTGGAAAATTAAGAAAAGGGAGTATAAAATGGGTCGGGTGCCAGGCATCATAGTAAAACAAATGTCAAAAGATCAGTGGTATGTAGTTGAGCAAATTAGAATTATTATATTACAAGTTATACAAAGAGTCTTCGACGACAGGCTTCCCGTATAATAATACCCCAGGAACGTTCCTTGGGGATTACTGTTACAAAAATCACAGTTGTTTCAGCGTCTCCTCGAGGTCAGCACTTAATTATTCCGCTATCCCTCCGAACTTCCTCAAGTTTGTTTCCTGAACTCGGTGTAGTCTGGTATGACGGCCTCGTAGGCTGGTTCGCCATCCTCCACCACCCAAATGCTCCCAGACGCAGCCTCCGATATCACCTTCACCACTCCAGCCCCAACGCATTGCGGCCTGAGATGGAAGACAGCAATTATATATATATATTATATATATATTCGTATAATATTCAGTACCAACAAACCTTATCGATTTATCGACAAGCCATTTTAAATCAATTTTACATATTTTATGGCTCTAAACATTAGCAAATGTTTATGGCTTATGTACAAGTACATAATTGATACGGTATTTGGAGTAGACGATCCACAGCCCAGGTCATTTTTCATGTAGGAAGATAATTAGAAAGATTATGCGAAGAAAAATATTTATTGTTCAGGAAAAATTCCACAAGAACAAAAATATTATAAAACAAGCTTACAGGAACATTAATTACACAATATAAAAACTTTTTATTTTTTGAAATGTCCTGTATGATGTTTTCCCGTTTCATAGCATAAAAAATATTACAAATGCATGATCTAATTGCAAGTAAAAAAAGGCAAATGTCGTCATACACCAAGCAGGATTTTATACAAACGCAAAAAGTAAACTATTCTCAAGTTTACAAATAACAAAATGTTACAGCAAGACAAAAGAAGGGTAGGGAAGGAAGAGAGGAGAGAAACCCGGCGTCGGCATTAGCCTGCTCTTATCGGAAGGCGCTGAAGGGGTCACGGCGTAACGTCCCATCCGACGGACACAGTGCTGAACTTTATAATGACTCTGCTCACAAAGCACTCAGTCTGGGTATGAGGACGGTGAGTCCCAGAAAATGTCCACCGCCGCCGGGATATGAGCCCAGACCAGCCCCCGGCGTCCGCGGCTCCACGTACGTTCCCTTACTGTCCGATTAGTTCCCATACCGGCCGTCAAGCGCTAGCAGTACACTCGTCCGGTCGTTCCGGGCGTATTACATGGGTTGATATGGCTGTGAGGTAACTTGATGCACTATATTTATAAAAATTTTGTAAGCCGTGCTTCGCGCATGTACTCACTCTTACGCGCTTCAGTTTTAAAGAATATAAAATAGCTTTATTCGTGAAAACTGGTGCAGTAGCTTCCGTAAACGGTCATAAAATAGTCTACGAAATCGGGTGTTTGAATGCTTAATCCAGCGGGGATAAATAATAAAGGTGTGTTTTTTGTAGATCCCATTTCCGCGAGCCATTTAAGACAAATAGGACGATGGTGTGAAGATAATATACCCACCTGAAAAGGACATCGGTCGAAATTACCTTGCAATGGAAGCAAAACTGCGAAGTGTTAACGGAGAATATCGGTAAGGTACTCAATAGCATGGACAGAAGTATTAGGCTGAAAACTTAGTAAATGAAGCGGCAATAAAGAAGCAATGGCAATCTCCCTTTACTATTCCTAGATAGTTGAGGAGAAACGAGTGCCGACCTAGCCAAAAAGCTTTCGCGTAACTTTGCCGCTACAGCTTTCACATTGATTATTTGTAACAAGCGTAACTGCTAAGTAAGTCCTCTCAACAGTAAAACTTAAGACCGAATATTTACCTCTCGAGTTCCATAGCTCAGACCAATTAATTTTCTTTTCCAATACCCACCGAAAATCATCTTTTTTTCTACTTTTCATTAATTTTTTTCCTATCTATCTCCTCACGCCTCCCCCATTGTTTCGCCACTGCTGTATTAGCTGCTCCATTCCTTGGATAGATACCAATATGAATTCCTATAAACTGAAAATATTAATCCTTATGATAACTGTAATTGTAGATTCAGCATCTGGAGAGCAACACACGGCATACTTATACTTACAAGCACTACAAGCAAAGGAATGGTTAAACAATATAATGGTGTGAACGATCAAAAAAGATATTTCTACAAGGCTAAAATGAATAGCATTTATTTTTTTCAAAAACTTTAAGTTTCTCCTTCTGGAGGCATACTCTCGGCCAACCTCGGCATTCTCCACCCGTGCAGCTTGCCTCATCCTTGAATTCAAAAACTGGACAATGATGGCAGCAAGCATCATTTCTCGATGCTCACTGCACGGGAAGGAAAGGTCGTTCCTTTCGAGGATATCACTAAGAATAAGTTCGCTGGCATTCCAGCATTTGCCATATTTTTTAAATCGCACTTGAAGCGGAATTGCGCTTGGTTGGACAAAATTGTTGATTTTCCTGATATTGCATTTCGCAACCTTCAAAGCACCTCAGGTTCGTATTTTCCTTGTATTCTAATGGTGATATGGGGTCCCCTGGGATATTGTCCTAGTAATCTTATTTTTTAATTGGTACCTACGAATTTAAAAAGAGAATGGGCCTTTTAGTTGATGTGCCGAAGCCAAAATATGGTACATCCAATGATGAAAACTCAGCTAGGGGCTTTTTCAAAAATTCTCGCCTATCGGCTGAGCCTACTGGCGAGGGTCAATATTTTTGAATGCTTTCTTTTCATTGTTGCAATATAACATCTTTATATTATTGCTTTATGCAGTATTTTTCACATGATATAACATAGTTAATTAATTTTCAGGAGTAGAGGAAGAGTTAATCTTTCACTTCTCAACAATTTTAAGGTCTTTGTCTTGCGGATTTTTGATTGATTCAGTAAAATTTAAAAAGTTCTTCATGGATACAGCGGAAAATTTTGTGAGACATTATGGTCGGTTTTACATGCCACCCACTGTGCAAAAAGTGGTGCAGATGACATCGAGTCGGCTCTTCTTCGTATAGGAGAACTGTCGGAGGAGGCCCAGGAATCTCGCAATAAAGACATTAGAATATATCGTGAGCATCACGCGATAAAAATATCTCGACTTCAAACTAATGAGGATATTTTCCGGAGACTGATCCTAATATCGGATCCTTTTATTAGCACATTAGGAACTGAACTAAACAAATGCCGGGGCCTTAAATATCTTCCGCAGGAGGTTCGTGATCTCTTGGTCTTGCAAGAGTCTCAAAATTCTTCGAGTGCTGAAGGAACAAGTGACTTTGTACGCAGTCACGCGCACGGGTGCAAAGTTAAATACACCAAAGGATGAAGTTCGCCATGAAAAAATATTTGACTTAGCCGGGATTCGAGGCGAACTTCATCCTTTGGTGTATTTAACTTTGCACCCGTGCGCGTGACTGCGTACAAAGTCACTTGTTCCTTCAGTGCTTTGAAATTTGTCGCCGCAGACCAGCGGAAAATAAGGGTTTTTCTCCCCGACAGTGGCTTAGTAAGCACGACCCTCGCCACATGTGCCACAGTGTGGACTTGTGACGTCAACATCTTGTTCGGTAAAACCCATCCCGAAGTTCGTTCTGAGAAGATGGCTTGGTGGTGTAGCACGCCTGACCAGCAATCGGGAGATCCGGGTTCGAATCCCGGCTAAGTCAAATATTTTTTCATGGCGATCTTCATCCTTTGGTGTATTTAATTCTTCGAGTGAATGAGAAGAGGAGGATGGGAGGGATTCAGAAGAATCTGATGCTGAACAATTGTAATACATAATTGTAAATTTATGAGGAATTAACCATGCTTTTATGAGAATAAAAGAGTCACTTAAATACTATTTTGACACTAATTTATTAATTACTTTTTAGTCCATACAGAAGAATCTCTCGAAATCTGGAAATCGTACCTCTTTAACGTAAGTCAATGCACCAAAAAACCCTACTTTTAGCCGTTTTTTTTTTGTTTATTGACTAATTTGAAAGAATATTAACTCATTCTATACAACTAATTATCATTTATTTTCATATTTTATCATGATTACCGTTTATCTATGCAGTCAGCGTTACAATTAGCCAGTTAATAAGTTAAAGTTCCACGATATCGCATGAAATAATAGTTTTTTCGTAAAAATAACTGCAGAAATGAAAATAGCTCGCCAAATAACATGTAGGGAGCAATTTTTCAAAACATCCAACGAAAATCTGATTTTTGTCTGACTTTTTCGCGATCCGGACCACTGTGCGACGTTTCCCTCGTTGTCCGTGATAATCTTCTCACGAAGAATATCGGATTCAATAAAGTGTTTTTCACAAACAACTTGCGGATACTTGACGATAAAATTATCACGAGGAATGCACCTCTGCCACTCAGCTCGTAGTCTTTCTTCCCTTGACACCAAAAAGATATGCACCTTTTCTAAGTTAGAGTCATACCCAGAGGTAGTACATACAACCTGGCACGATACGTCTTTTGCCCACCATTTTCCTTTTAAACTGAAATAGAGAGTTTTTCCAACTCCTAAACACTCGTTCAACGATATACCATAAGTAAAACTGGCCTCCGTTGCAGGAAAAGACTGTAAAAAAACGTGGTTTATCGCAATGAATCACCCAGACGCATTACTTCCCATGCAATCGCAAGGCTGACGTCGGACGAGTGCACAAGTAGCGCCAGCGGTGAAAATGACGAACTAATCGGACAGTAAGGGTCGCATGAGCCAGCAGGGGAGAGGTAGGGAGAAGCCGGGGGCTGGCCCAGACTCACAGGGTGGGAAGTCAGCTCTCTAGCCAACCCACCAATCCGATCTCCAAATTGTCGACTCGTGCACGCAGGGTAAAAAATAGAGGTGTCTAAATAGCTGCTAGAGTAAAATTTCCCTGATTCTCATGAGCTCAAAATTGCCGTGGGTCGGTTCCCCTTTTTCCCAATATTCGTGACTCATTTTTTATCTTTTATTTTAGGCTCCTAGTATTTTTTATCATTTTTATTTCTCATTTTATGCAGACAAACTGTGCCATTTTGACACACCAGGAAAGGTTTATTTTTTAAATATGAAATTTTTAAAATGATTTCTCCCTTTTAGCGCGACTGTTAGAGCATTTTCCCGGCAAGACAAAGGCTCTGGGTTCGATGCACAGTCAGGCCGCAGACCTCCTGGTTTCTGACTTTTTCAATCTACCACAGCAACATTGTCTTCGTCCATTTTATGCTATGACTTTTCTATTCTGTGAATTGATAATTAATGATTACGCTTATGGTCTTGTGTGAATGGATGAGATAGAAAATAAAATATAAGTGCATACGGAATAGGCAATCTTGAAGAAAACACTTCCAGAAAATACACTAAAATAAATAAATAACTGACTAGATTTTAAACATAGAGAGACAGAAAAAGGGACACTGACAAATGTTTTCAGGTGTTTCAGCGGGATGACCCACTATTTCCATGAGAGAGAATGGCCTACCCTTGACTGTACCCATGTGGATGGACCTCAGTGTAATAGGATAGGTCATAATAGGTCAATGTTAATGCGTATTAATGAGTCGAGCGGTCACTCACAGTTGTTTGGGCACGTCCTCTATGGAGATTCCGTATCTGCTGTACATGTCGAGTGCGGCGTCGCAGTGCAACATGTCGGTGGCCGTCATCCCAGGGCAAACGGCGATCACCCGAACACCCGACGAATTGAAGTACATGGGCTCCTGCACAAAACACAAACATTATTCATTATTATTTGCTTATTCGATATTAACATTGGGCGCTCATAATCCAGTCGGCCAGGGGGACTGCAGGCTCCAGTGGATGTGTGAGACAAGCTTTGCGAGGAATATGGGACTAGGATTAATCACAAGAAGACCACGGTTTTTCGATTTTGTGAGCATCGCGATTATGGAATGAGGATTAATGACTAGAAGACCAAGGTCATTTCGTTTTGTAAAGCATCGCGAGCTGGAAATGTGAGGCTCAAGATAAAAGTAATTGGGCAAACACTTAAGCACGTAGAGACATTCAACTATTTGGGCCGCACATTAGAGGAAAACGGTGAGGGTATCAGGAATTGCATTAGCAAAGGAACATGGTTCATGAACATTAAGGAGCTTTTTATAGGATGGTTGTGTAAGAGTTAAATGAAAAGGTTAGTGAAGAGTCAACATGTATGCACACGTTTCCGGACCGCAAAGCGCTACACTCCTGATCAGACTCTTTACTAACCGTTTCTTTAAACTCTTACATCACCATCCTCCAACAAGTTCCTTCATGAACGCCTGTACAGTGCACAGTCGTTCACTATACACAGTACGCCTGTATACTGGGACGCCTTTACATTGTGCAGTGTACTGGCGTTCATGTTGTACATTTTACTTGTAGCATGGCGTACAGTGTACACTAAGGAAGGAGGACGAGAGAAGATTGGAGGCTTTCGTGATATAAGTGTGGAGAGGAAAAGAGAATATGAAGTGGACGGAGAGAAGGAAAACGACGAAGTGCTGGATATGGTGGGTGAGGAGAGGAGGCTTCTAGATGAGATACGGAGGAGACAGAATAATAATTATTATTAACTCATTTATTGCTCTAGGAGTTTTAACTCCTTTGGAACATAGAAATTGTTAAAGTGGTGAGCAGTACAATTAAGATAGTAAAAATGGAAAAGAATAATTTCTCTTTCTAACAGAAAAACGAACATTAAACATACCAAGAAGTAAATAACACAAGCTTAAAAAAGGAAATTTAGCTTAACAAATGAAACAAGAACTAGATTAGGTACTACTTCTAACACAACAATAGGTATTAATCACATCAATGAGCAGATAAATGATTAATAAATTACATGATCAGTGTTCATGGGTAACAAGAAAGTAGGTGGGTGACTATCCTTTTCTTAAATACTTCCTGTGATGCACTGTCTTTTACATGTTTCGGCAAATCGTTCCACAGCTTTGAGGCAACAACAGTAAATGACTTCTGAATTGTAGCTGTGGGGAACTGTGAGGCATACAAAAAACAGGGGTCTTGTCTTGTAACAACATTGGTGTGTTTGCAACTGGGGAGAAAAAGATCCTTTAAATACAGAGGGCTACCATATTTAAAGTGATTGAAAATAAAACAAGCCATGCTATATTTTCTCCTTGATTTCAGATCAAACCAGGACAGCTTTTTAAAATAAGGTGAAATGTGTTCATCTCCCCGTAAATTAAACATGAATCTCACACAGAAGGTATGGAAGAAGCGAGTATTAGCGAGGAGGGAATGTTAAAAACCTTGTTAGAGGGAAGGATGCTTGATGGGCGTGGGAGGAAGGGAATAGGATTTATAGACAGAACGAAACGAATGAGAGGAATGAAGAGGGAGGTTGATAGTGGGAGACGACCGAAATAATGGAAAAAGTTTATCCAACATAATGTAAGACAAGGATTTGTTTTGGATTGCGCTTCCTGAATGCCACAATGCCTGCGTGTCCTTACCCCGTAGGTCCGGCTGAGTCCGATGATGGCGTGCTTGGTGCCGCAGTAAATGGGACAGCCGGCATATGGCTTCATGCCCAGGACGGATGCGATGTTGACGACCACGCCTCCGCTTCCTCCGTTCTCCTTCCCCATGTGCTTCATCGCCAGCACCGTGCCTCTGCTCGTCGAAGTCTGTTCAAGTCAAGATGGAAAAGTCAACCAAAATACAAGTGCCAGGAAAACATCTGCTCTTTTCCCTGCATCACATTATAGTTTGAAAGCGTCGATTCATTGCTCGACTATTATATATCGCACAACAATTCATTGATAAATACTTTTTCAAAGAATATGGAGTGATTGCAATGTAGGAGGAAATTATTGTTAGTTAAATTTACTTCCTGAAATACTTTCAGATTCGAAAAGTGCTTTCGGGCTTCCAGCCGGGTGGTCTATCTCCATGTCAAATGGAGGGAGACCAACCGGTTGGAAGCCTGGATAGCATTTTTCGAATATATATTCACCGGGAAAGCATCAGATCTTACTTTACTTTCAGATTATTAGATTGGCATTGAAAGTAACATTTTTTCGACATGGAATGATTCGGTGATGCTCGAATCTTATCATGAAAAATGTGCCAAAATCTATTGAAGAGTATTTACTCACCACATTAACAGCTATCATTCTTTCGTAGCGCCTCTCATCAAATACTCCGGCATTGTTGACTATTATGTCCAGCCCTTGGAACGTGTTTTTCGTTCTTCTGATGGCATCTGGAAAAAAACAATAATCTCTGAGGTACTGTCCAATTTATCGATATATATGTATAGGATAGCACTTTTTCCACAAATCTATTGAGTTGATGAGATGACCTAACGGTCGAAATGCGTCATACGTCACTCAATTAATCTCTTTTTCATGAACTGAAGATATAATTTCACTATATCTCGCCTGCCTCGGGGTATGGGATAATTCCACGTCTCAATCCAACAGACGTTTGCCCCTTTGGATCTCAGATGTTCATGAAAATTCTTGAATGGGTCTATATCTAAAAAATTAAAAATTACACGTTTTATGCGTATTTTAATTATTTCGCGTTTTTGCCAAAAAAACGTGCCTTGAATCATATGATACCCTCTATTTCACTACCTAATTATGGTAGAAACATTATTTATGGCGTAATTTAAAACTAAGAATTTGCACAAGAAATCGTACATACAAGAAATGTGTAACAATTTTAAATGTGAAATGTGTAACAAATGAATGAATGCCCCTTTCTATTTAAAAAAATTTAAATGTTTAAAAATTGTTGATTAACTTTTCTCAAAATATCCAAATCAGAATTAGTACATGCTTTCATTTTATTATCAAAAAACAAAAACGTGAGCTGGTAATAAAATCAAAGGAACTGAATTGGAAAATTGAGATTGTGGAACACACTGCGTTGCAGGGTGTTCGTGTGAAATACATGCAAAAATATGCCTTATTACATCTCGCTATATATCCTGCCATGACTCTTAGGGAATAAGTAGGATTTTAAAAGGAATATTTGATGACCTTTATGCTCTTAATTTAGAGTGGATATCACTAAAATATGGATATTAAAAGCTGATGAGAGAATCATTTTGTAAGAATTGAAAAAATAAGCTTGTGAAGAGTCTGATTTGGAGTGCAGCGTGTTGCGGTGCGGAAACATGGACAATTAGGAAGGAGGATGAGGGAGAATGGAGGCGTTCGTGATGTAAGTGTGGAGAGGAATAGAGAATGTGAAGTGGACGGAGAGGAGGAGGAACGACGAAGTGCTGGACATGGTGGGTGAGGAGAGGCAGCTTTTAGATGAGATACGGAGGAGACACAAGGTATGGATGGAGCCAGTGCTGAGCGGGGAGGGGATGTTGGAAACAGTGTTAGAGGGGAGAATGTTGGGTAAACACGGAAGGGAAAGAAAGAGAATAGGAGTTTTTGATAGAATGATAGGGAGTAGGCCTTACAGTGAATTAATGACAGTAGTCTAAGTTGAGAGGGAACACTGGCCCGGTTAATCTGCGAAATACTCCATGTATACCTATCTTAACCGATATAATACTTTATTTACTTAATCTATTTTTACAAATAAGATAAATTCCTTCAGCCATTCGAAATTCCTCCCCGTACTCTGAAGCGTGTTGGGGAACATCGAGGAGGATCTGGAGGTATTTTCGTCACCATTATTCCCTTGCAAAGTGATCTCGTCTTACCCTCGAAGTGTTCTTCCTTGGTGACGTCTCCTCGGATGTAGATAACTTGCTCTGGTCCAAATTCCGCGACTAGAGCTTTGTGGACCACCTCGCCTTCGATACCGTTGATGTCCAAAATGGCAACCTGCAGAGAAATGAGTGAAGATCAATCAGAAAATCAGTGTACGAAAGAAATTGTTTCGTTGGAATTGGTTTATTTTTTTGCTTCGAATTTTTTTTAAAAAGTGCTTTGGTTAAGCCTTAATAGTCAACAATTAATTGTAGTTAGTACAAAGTTGTCATCATCACCATGAATCAAAATTCGTAAGAATGGTTTTACGTGTAAGTTCCGCTCACAAGCGTTTCAAACGTAAAATTGAAGGTGCTGGCTTTGTTTACATTTCAATAAGTTGAGCCTTGAACCCCTCGCTGCGTTTGTGACCTTGAATGGTGAACTAGGTCATCTCCTTATCTTGGGACAGAGTGTGATATGACCCTCGCTGACATCACAGACACAGCTAGGCCTCTTGATTTGAAAAAAATATTTTTCTCCAACGCGTGCAGCTTTTATGGAGAAAACCCTTGCTTTATTTCAAGCATGAATAACTTTCAGTAATTAATTTAATCAACGGGATATTCGTCATTGTGTATAACAGATGACATAAATATCTTCGTCAAAAGTTTTCTTTTTTCCATAAAAAAAACTGGCAATGTATTTCTGTGGTTCTTATTCAAAACAATAAATACTACCAAAATTGTTAGGTAATAATGATCATTTGATTAAAGTGTAAAACCGATTAAATGAATCATTCTAGTTATATTTTTCTCATTACTTCTTGCTTTTTCCGTACCTAGTTATTCGGCTTACAAGGTGACAGAAATCAGGCTGTTTACGTCTCCCAATTCTAATGTGCTTTGACTACTTCTCCTCTGCTGCAATACTAATTTCTTACATTTTTGTATTTTTTTAGCTGATAATATGGTATTTAATAATATTTAAAACCGTTTTTATATTTTCAGCTGATTAGATGCATTGAAATATTAGCTCCCTTAATAATTAGGGAAGACGATATAATTTAATTACGAAAAGGAATGCATTTTTTAAAATTTTCGATTCAAGGACGAATGATTTTATGCGTGATATAAAATCTCTTATTTTTGCGGAAGAAGAATACGTTCGAGGAAATGAGTTATGCACTTATGTTCACGTAATCAGAAAGCTCGATTCAATATCAGTCATGCACCCAGTCTCCAAGGTTTCCAATTGCGATATCGATCACTTTGTTCAAAGTCCAATGCGGAATTACAAAATCAATTTGCGCAATCATATTTTATCAAGGTGTCCCATTTTTTGGGTCGAGTAATCATCTGCAGATTTTTTTTAATGGTTTGGGCTTTAATTATGTTTTAGTGTACCACATTTAATTTATGCGCATACTTATTGCACCGTTTAAAGATTTCATTTGAATTCAAAACAATAGTGCCTTTACTATGCATTGGATTACAATCTCTCAAGTATCGAAGCATATGCACTTCAACTTATGAAAATTCCGGGCGAAATGCAAATAATCTCCTGGGTTTTCCTTTGTAGAACTTAAAAAAGTAGCAACCACTCTTCAGATTGTTTCTGAATAATGCATATTGCAAATTTTAAAATTTTATTTCTTTGCTTGAAATAAAGGTCGAATCTCTGCCGTGTTAAGCTGTTGTTGGGGTGGAAGCCAACCCTCCACACAGCTTGATAGCAGCCCAAGAATTTTCTCATCATAAGATGAAGCATCATTCCTACTCAACCGGTGTTTTTTCTTTTTTTCGTGACGATTTACTTACTCTAAACTACAACTAATTTCTTATATTCATTAGGGCATTGAGAGTCACCCTTTTTCAACATTTTTCTGCATTTTAAATGTGAAAATATAAATTTTCAAATTTGAGTCGTGCAATTTGAGTTGAGTTGACATGGGCATGAAATGACTTAATATACTGCAAGTTCAGCATCTAGCCTGTCGGATGGGACGCTGAGCCGTGGTCCCCTTTCTTCAATACTAGTACGCTACAGATTACGACAGATTTCTGCATGCTTTATGTATGTTTCTGGTTCGTATGGTGGCTGTTTTACTATTCAATATGCAGGTATCCCTCGAATAACATGAATTCACGCTACACAGTTTTCGCAATTATACGAATGGATCTCTGGATTGCGCTCTATATGTCAACCAATCTTCAATCAATTTACCTCAACTAAGAAACTTGCCAAAGCTATCATATCACCTCTTTTTCAGCATGGAAAAATACAAAGAGAAACACAACACAATGTAATCATAAAGTAGTTGGCACTACGAAAGATAATAATCACTGAGATTTTCGATCACTGTGTCTTATCAACTGTATTGATTCCCATTGATGTAAAATAGCTCGCATATAGGTCAGCCTATGGCCCTGAAACTTCAAATTATACAACCGGAAGTACACTTCTCACTTTACACGGATTTCGCTTAACACGATACTTTTCTTGAACATATCTATAGCGAAGGATACCTGTATTCAGAGTACACTAGCTAGGACGGGACCAGAGAACATTTGATTTATTTTTCGAGATTTGAACCCGGCCCAGTGGATAGCAAGCTACCACTTTTTGTCACAGAAAATCCGAATGGCAATTAAAGTGGGAAGAGGTAGATTACTCCAAATGGGGGTGTTCACTTGTCTCATCGGAGAAGTTGTTCTGCTGTCGAGGGCATGGCTAAGGCCTCTCTGTCATAGAGTAGTCCATGCCGAGTAAACACTTCCCCACTGATGGCCGCCTCAGTCAATCAAAAAACCACGCTCGGAGATATTTACCTTTGCCGAAAATTATTGGCATATGGATTTCCGGTTTCCAAAGTGGTTACCCGAGAGCTTCAGTGACGACGAGGTTAATTTTCCCCCTTAATTAAGTGAAAGACAACAAATACCCGAGCGATCTGTTTTAATTATTCGAATTCGAACAGTTCAATTTAATGCAAGTATTTGTATTTAAAGTAACCGTGTCTTCAGTTCTTCTGATGTCTGAGTGAGCATTTCCACAATTGTATTCTTGTCTACCTTCAAAGCTAACGGTTTTTCAGCACGTAAAAATATCCGAAACTTTGAAGAGTTCTTGGGACTAGCCACCGGGTCAGGAACTCCATTACTGTCGACGTTTCGATATCTGAATCAGCCATAGAAACGCCTCTTCACGGAATCTATTCCCTGCGAAAGCGACAAATCTTTCTTTATATCCGAAAGAGTTCATGAGATATATGGAACTGGAAGAGCACACGTTCGCACGATACTGGGGCGCACCGGGTGGTCCTCACAAATGGATTGTGCGGACCCTGAGGCATCGCAGGGCCGGGGGTCCTGGCGGGGACACCCTCCCTGGCCATTCCGCCCCTGCTTCGGAGAGACATTCGGAGGGCACTTCTAGCACGTTACTCCGTCCGTCCGATGGGACGTTAAGCCGTGGTCCCCTTTGCGCCTTTCGTCAAGCTTAGGCTAATGCCGACGCCGGGTTTCTCTCCATCCTTCCCTCACTGCACGAAAGACCTCAGCTGTCGGTCGCATACTCCAAATACCATGCAATACCAAACCACTCCCAATCCTCACAACCAACTCCCAGCTCTTTTGGGACACCGCCCGCCTCCTCAGCCATTGGTTGTACTTACTCTGCACCCCTTGTTGAGCAGTTCTTTGGCGCAGGCCAGTCCAATTCCCCTGGCTCCGCCCGTCACCAAGGCAACCTTCCCACGGGGGTCCATCCTCGTGTGTGTCGTCACTAGCTATCAGCCACCTACTGCACCCGACCGAAGCACGGGCAACAGCAGCCATCGGCCGGGACTCGTCATAAAGGTCAGCTATTATCTCCTCGTGTCGTCACGTCTAGGCAGCACGTAATGCGCATTACTCCATCCCATTGGCGCACACTTATCTCGACCTTCCACGAACACATAAGCGTTGTTTATACGTCCGCGGCGAGATAAGCGACGACGGACAGACAGGATATCGGACGGGCGCGAGAGGTGCTTCTTTTCAGGGATTCGGTTCTTACGATCGGGTCCATACCGATGAATCGGTCTTTCAAACCGTTGAAAATGAACCGAACGGCCCAGAAGCGGGAGACGATGGGAAAAATATTCATCGACTACCGTAAACCGGGACAACTTTGCCACTTTTTGTTTCTTTTTCAACTGCACTCTTATAACTTCATGTACGACAATGAGTTAAAACCATTTTCAGCCATTACTCTTCGTCTCCTCTTTCAAAATGTGTGAAAAAATTACCACCTAAGTAAAAGTTTATACGTTAAAATAATTGAAAATATAGTTGGCAAAGATTCTCTGGAACTGGGGCAACTTTGCCAACGGAGTTATATCCAGCGGAAACCTCAATAAAACAATGGAATAAATAATTCTAACTTAGAAAACTCTTAAATATAGAATGGTACACACAATGACTCAAAACACTGAACATAATATGCAATGGTTATTCCCCTAATTTTTCTTCTATTTACAAGTTCCTCCAATATGATTCTGGTGATCTGGTGTGAAGGTGCTTGGAAGTGATCAAGTGTGATTTTTCCACGGTTTCTCCTCGGGTCACATTAATTTTCCGTCTTCTTCTCTATGGCGAACTTTTGTTTGAATTACAACGAAAGGCTTGAAGATAATTCAAAAATGAAGCACTTGCTCTTGTAGGAGTGTCATTACGATCAGTTTTCTATGCATCCGGAATTCAAGACTAAACTTCTTCGGGATTGAGTGGCACGATGCCACATTTCTCGAACCGTGATATGATGTTTGAGTTCATTTTACCATCTTAATCCAAAGCACTGAGATTTTTTTGCCAAAAGTGTTGGAAATGTTCTATTTTCAAGACTTTTATATCTGGTAAAGTTCAATAAATTATGGTCTGTCAGTGTGGCTCTTCATTTATTTTTTACAAGGTTTGAAGACTGAAACATCAAAAGGTTGATATAAATGATTGGACGATGGTGTAAGAACACAAAACGAATCAATCGTCAATCAATGGCATTAAAAGGCATTCCAGTCAGCACAAACTAGCACATGTTCGAGTATCTCTTCTTCCTTACCCTTGCTCAATACCGTCTGGCGCCCTGGATTCTTTGAATGGCGACACTTCACCTTACTGTCAATTGTCCTATGTGGAATATTATATTTCAGGGCTGCTTTTCCACTTCTCATTTCATTATTAATCACAGCAGTGACAGCAAGTTGCAGCATGGTGTCATCATAATTTCGATACCTGCGGCCTCCCCACTTAGTATTAAAGCGTCTTGGCATCTGAATAGTCTATAAAACGAATATGAAAAACGCACCCTTAAGAAAAAAGTGTATTAGAAATTGAGAAATAACAATATTGTCAGTTGGCAAAGTTGTCCCATTTCCACCAAGTTTCCTGGTGCAACATTGCCAAGTTACATTATTAAACCTAAGTATTACATACATTTTACCATTTAAAGCGATTCTGAAAGTAAATTATATATGCTCTAGTGAACGATACCAGACATTTTTACTTACGTTTGAGAAAATGGGCAGGGCGAGACACTTAAATAACATACCAAAATATTCAGTTTGGCGCCACGAAAACAAAATACTAATAAATACCGGAAAAAAAACTCGTAAGACTACAAGTGTGTGGAAAGGCTATCAATCAATATCTTTTCTGTGTGATGAAAACACAGGCCCCTTCTTGGATAATTAGGGAACTTAGTAGGGCACCAAAGATAATATTTTTCAAAACCTGGCAAAGTTGTCCCGGTTGACGGTGATTCATACACTCAAAAAAAGGATTGGATGAGACATCCAGTTTTAATTGGATAAGTGAAAGTTGGATGCAGTATCCACTGTAACAGACACGGCAACCAACGCGATTAGGTGGTATATCTAATTAAATTGGACAATCATAACTTGGTTGTAGTGTCCAAGTGTTGGTCCCCACACCAATCTCGAACATATCCCTCATCCAATAGTTGGATCCCACAGCCAACTCAATGGATAAGGCGACTATTATCGCTTCTGCGTCAGTCATCACTATAGCGACGGACTCCCAAACAGTCCTTATAATAAACAACTCGTAAGTGAGCATGTTTGGCGTGCTTTGTGGTAAGTAAATAGCTTTTAAGTTTGCTCTTGCTGGTGAGAAAATATTGCCATTCAAATGCCAATTTTAATACTTTTTTTATATCTTAGAGCACTTTGATACGAGAAGATGACCGAGCTAAGGATTTTCTTGATGCTTTCGGCCTGAACCTTCTCGAGGAAAAATTTACCGGTAAGCTTGCTTATTGTGTTTCGTTATTATGCATAGCTCTTATTTTATATCACCGTTCAAGATTTTATCTTGTGGATTGATATTACCCCTAGGTTGGATATTGTATTTTTCAACCCATACGTTTTCTCGAAAGTACTTCCCGTCAATTTTGATGACTACCATATGAATTATACATTTCGTTAATAAATAGATGAATGCATTTTAACTTAATACATGTGTCTTACAATATCGCTTTTATTGAATGAAATGTTTGTATCCTCATTTAATCCATTGATGAAAAGTTTCAAGTAGTTTTCCATTATATTTCAATTACAATTGGATTGGATTGCAATTTCTGCACACCGGATAATCTGAGTTCCACTGTACAAGTAGAAATACAGACACTTATGCACTAATTATGAGAAGGACTCTACCCTAAATTTATATAATATAAAAGTGTAGTATCAGACACTAGCTTCTTCCAGAGACCTCTTTATTCATTTCATATCACAATCTCTTTTTCTCCTCTCCTTCCTTCCAGCTCCTATTTAAATGGCTTCCCTCTCAACAATTCCCTCTCTCTTTTCAGCAACTCATTGGCAACAATCCAAACATAAACATCAAATAAATAATAGAAATCAAAACATAAACATAATATCAAACGTTACAATGCGTGTGAACTGCAATATAGAGCTGTGTATCACGAAATTTAGAACTCAAATCCAGGATATATAGACCTATATATTATGGTATCCATATTGCAAGGTGTAACATACCACAGAATTTTAAAAATCATTTTTCTCCTGATCTAGCTATTCTTGATGTTTACATGACAAGAAGTTACGGCTGATTTATGTACTGTATAAAGAGCTTAAGTTATGAGTAGGAAGTAGCTTCCTTTTCATGCAAAACGTTGGTAACTAATTGCAAAAGAGTATAACGAATAATCATAAAGGCAAGTTTAATTATGTATTTTTTTATATATTTATTCCAGTTCCTTAGTGGAAGATTGTGAGGTGTTGATGGACACTGTGAACTTATAGGAAAATTCCCCGTGAGTTTGTGTCAGCTTGCCTTGAGGTGCCTTGGGTGAAGAGGAAGTTCACTCGTTACCGAAGTGGAAAATGTGTTGCAGTTGGTTTCGACGATTTCAGCCTTCCTGAATTTGGAAAAGTTGACAGAATAATTTCCAACGAAAATGACTGAGTGTTTCGTCTACGAAGCTCAGTAAACATTGGATTTCGACAAATTTTTGATGTTTACGAAGTTCTTGAAACCAGCATAGTAAACTACATCAATGTTGAAAACTTAATATCTTTTCAGCCTGTAATTTAGTGAAAATGCCGGACTATAGCAGCAAAATTGTATGCAGCCTTCAGATATTGCGTAACAAAATTTTTCAACTGAAAGTTTGTTTCTTTTTAAAAAGTTGCGTCATTTTTTAATAATAATTTTAATAAGTTTTATAAAAGATTACTGCTTTCTTATATCATTTAACCCATTTGAATTATTCATGGCATTCAATTCCACATGATAGTGATCCGAGGTGAGTAAGTCTTCAAGGTAACAAGTTGCAGTGAAAATGATGAACCCCAAAATTTACGGTAAATAAACATTTTATTTAAAAAATGCATTTTCTAACTCTAATGTTCGTCGTAAGTGGTGGAAATAGTACGACGAAAGGATTTTATAATGTTTCTTTCAAATGGTAGCACTATCAATAATAATATCCGTTGAAATATTACCCATTCATTAAACGCTACGGCAACAATTTCGCAAGGTTGTGGCATCCAATATAGATGGACGTAAGACCCAACGACGCTGGCTTGTTGTATCCAACGAGTTGGTTGTCACAACCATTTCTCACCCAGCCATTTAAAATGGCTCCCTCATCCAACTAACTGGATGGGGCCATAGCAACCATTTAAATTGGATGTGGGATCCAACTATTGGATACAACAGCCAATTTTTTCTTTCAGTGTAAGTAGTCCTTGAACAAGGGATGGCCCCTAATGAGTTATATAAGAGTTTATTAATGATGCAAAACAGAATGAATACGTTACTATGGAAAGGCTAGCTGATATGACAGTGGAATAGAGAGCTGCGTGCAATGAATTTAGGATTGTTTACTTTTGATGATGATGATATTTAAAAGTGCATTTGGGAGAGAAAATGTTTGCTAATTTAATTATTAAAATTCTTAATACTTCTCCTCGATCACTCACTACAGAAAGTGTTCCTGAAATATTTACTTACTCTTGTTCATATCACACAATGCTCAAAAGTCTCCCAACGTTACTAACAAAATTGTTATTGTTTTTAACTCTCACCGCGTCAGGCGCAGAGTCCTAAGCGTAAAATATTATCTTGGGCCAACTTCTTTTCCATGTCCCTTCATGATACGACCGATTTTTCACGATCCACGTGATCCGCATGAACCATTTCGATTCATTATGATCCATTTAAACGAATAACGGGAGTCGGTTCTTTATAACGAATCGTTCATGATGAAAGATACATTCATGACCATTCATCTGCAGAGATTGGAGGTTTAGTCTGTTTCCGCGACGATTGGCCGTAGAGCTGCGGAAAAAATAAGACATAGTCCAGAGTCGGCGAAAAGACAGAAAATGTCGTGATATCTTTTTTTCCAAGTGAGCTTTGGACCGCTCGCGCGTGGACCCGTGTTGGCTACTACGCAGGCGAACTGGAATTCGAAGAGTTATGAGAATTTTGTAATGCACGCACGAAGTTAACTGAAAATTTGTTTCCATTGATTTCCATCGATATATTGAGACTTTTTTTAAATGTGGGGGAGTGCAGATCAAAATACGAGCAGCATAAAACTGTAGCCTAGGCAGAAAATTTAAGGGTTCTGGGCGAACCCTTCGAGGGTACAACGCACCGGGGCCGGGAACCAAGCCAGTGGCTTTTACGCCCGATCACCCCGGGAGGGGGAGGAGAGGAAGGAAAAGGGAAAGAGGCGCCGCCGCGATGGGAGCCCGTCGACGCCTCTGGGGTATGGGATGGGTTCGGAAGGGATGGGACGGAGGGAGGGAAAAACACCTCGACGCCATAGAAGCGAAGAGGGCCCTACTAATTAGCGAAACCAGGCAAAACCATTATTGTGCCAGCGATTTTAGAGGAATTTCCTATGAGGAAGAAAAATCCATCGATCAAATCGCTAGATAAATAGAATAGATGTAGCTGAGGCAAAACAACCTCTCGCATTTGTGAAATAAACAAATGCTTCCTCAATTGTACAGCCGGACTCAAAAGTATTGCAACAAATGGAGCGGCGCCACTTTCGCCGCAGTTTTGAAATCGATTTTCGGTGGGAGGGAAATTTGAACAACATTTCCACTTCCCGCAATATTTTTATAACAACACCATTAAAGGGAAATGTATGCGGGATATGTGCGGTGTTTAATACCACATAAATGTTGCAGATCATGCTAGATAATAAATCTACGTCCAGAACGTCACTTTACTTCCTCTCGTAAGTTGGCCGATCCGTCGAAGTATATTGTCTTACAATTAACGCTGAAGCTTTTCGATCAGCGAAAGCGAACAAAACATACACATGAAATATCCGTCTTAATATCACAGCAAATAATGCCATTGAGTGTTAAAATTCAGTTTGATTTAGTGACACTAGAAGACTGGTTCATTACCTTTCCTAGCAGAGCTTGTAATGAGTCCCCTTCGGAGTCAACGAGTGAGATAGTGGTTAAGGAGAACCATTACTACAGTAGTAATCCGAAGTCGGTCTCTAACCTCTCTGCAATTATTTTTTTTCAGCTACATGGTATGGCAGAAACAATTTTAAAACTCCACTTTAATGCATATTAACTTAATTTGCTTTCCGCATATATCATTATTCGTTTTTACCGAAATATCAATTCACCAATAATATGTAAAATATTTCAGTCAGGCACACTGCTTCATCAAGTCCTTTTTCGTATTGCCCGATTATTCTGTCGTTTTCAATTATATGTAGACTAGGGTGGTCCTTATTTTAAAATTTTTCGAATTTCTTTTGGGACGCCCACCCGTTTTGTTCCATTTTGGGAGAAAATAAACCATGAAAATTATTTTTGCAATCGGAAAACGTCCTTTGAAATTATGGTATTTTTCGGTGTTTTTCGGACATAACTGAAGATGATGTCACCCTCGGATTATTCTACCACTCTTTTGTCCTCTACAACTACTCATTAGACATTTTCAGTATATCATCTCAAATTTCTTTCACTTCGCCCTTTGGATCGCGAAATATCGCACCGAGAGTGAGCGCGCGCCACCCCAGTTAGACAATAGGGTGGTTTCCTATTATTTTTTATTGCCTAAATCGAAATATTATTTCTCATGGATTACGTATTTTACGCTTTTAGATTTTTAAATGACGATATCTGTTTTTCGCGATTAAATGAAAAGTGAAAAATTTCAAGCGCACGAAAACGCGACGGCTAAGTATGAATGCCGGGAAAAGCCCGTCATTCTGGTTCCCGCTGCCGGAAGTGAGGTGACCTTGGGGCGAGGCTTTGTGCGCTGATACGACGCAGGATGCTAGCTGGTAGCGCTTGGCTTCAGTAATGATTATTAATACCTTATCAAACGAAGAAAACTTCGCGACCTGAGGCAGTTTTAATAGGTGATTATTAAGTCATGTTTCCCTGAGATCTGTGCCTCATGCATGCATTGGTAATATCAAACGATGTAAAACTCCCATCTACTCGTATAGAAACTAGGCCCCTGTGACGTCACGTGGAGTGGCATCGCATGGGCGCCAATCTGGCCTTTTTCAAATGAGGATAAAATTGACCAATTCCATTCGTCTAAACCGGTATTTCTAAAACCAAATAATTTGTATATTATGAATGGTGGGTAACGAATCGCAATCAATGCCTTCGTTTTTTTGTTTGATGAAGAAAACTACCCTATTTGGGTGGCACGCGGGTTGCACACTCTCAATATTTGTTGATCATTCTCACTCTTCTTAAAAGAATGAAATTCTTTAGATAGACTTTAAGGCCCGTATCCAGAAACCTCACTACTGCTAGATACGTCATCAGATGATGACGTAGCCGCTGTAGCGGCCGAGCACCGCTACGGGCACCGCTGCAAAAGTCTAGTGAGGTCCATGGCACACTACTCGCTACAAGTAATATGGCCGCCGGGTTTCGTCTGCTTATCGTCTCGCATTTATTATTAATAATTATTGATGTTTAAAGGGCTATAAGCTCATGATAATTATTTATTATTACTTAAAAAGATAGTAAGAATGCTTCAATAACCATATTTTATCCTAATGAGTAAATATTTTACCTAATTTAACTACCAATAAATACCTACTGTCAACAATACCGTGATGAAACCTCTTAGGATTCACCGTTTTATTTGCAATTAACTTCTAAACGGGCCCTGTCATGCCTTGAAAACCATTTATAATTAAATAAAAATAAATTAGGGACACAAGAATGTCTCGCCTTGATGCTTTTGAAATACTTTTTTACGAAAAATAACCATTGTCAACGCAACTATGCTGAAACCTCGTCGACTTTGCCATTCTAATAGCTATTAACTTTGGTATAGACCGTGGCTTTCCTTGAAAACCATTAATATTATATATATATAAGTGCCCAAATAAAGTTGCAATCACCAGCTTTGTGTCTCTGATATCCAAAATTTGCGTAAAATACTCAAAGCGACAAAGTCGTCTTCCAGTCAGCTACGTCCATTCTCAGTTACTGCTAGTTTGAATAATTTCAGTTCCGAGCCATTGAAAACCATGTTCAATTACGTGAAAACTTACCTATAATGATTTATGCCGTCACAAAAATGATGAGTTAAAGTTTAAGGGAAGGGTCGATGGAAATGGCATATTGCTTCTCAGTCCGTTTACAATAGCACATGATATTCATCTCATAATGAATGTCACGTAAATCTTTGGACGTTGCAATACAATACATGTATCTATTATATTACCTCAAAGTCTAAAATATCCAACTATACCAATGCAATCGACAGTTGTACGAGTATATTTGTCAACCACAATGACGAATTGCGCAAGTGACACCAAGGATTATTCAGCAATAAATACCACCACAAGAATTACTGAGTTCACAAACTTGTATTTATTAACGTCGTAAAACTCACTTTCAATTCAACAAATAAAATGATCACACTTTACAAGAACACTTGTCCAAAAAAAAGTACTCACGAAGAAAATCAACATCAACACGACACGTACTGTTACTTCACAAATCTAATTAACACAAATTGCAAATAAAATTGTCCAGGAAATGTTCACACGAAGAAAATCGGGAGCGAATACACTAACTGTAACTTCACAAATCAAATTACACATACATTGCGGACACAAGAAGTCGGTAATTAGAGCGAAACATCGGCAGCGACGACCCGTACAACTTAATAACGGCACTATTTTAAAAAAATGCTCACTTTCCTTTCATTTCGCATTGTCAACAATAATTGTAACAGATGAAACATTTTATTTAAAAAATCATCAATAAAGTCAGCACCGAAACTAGGGTGTCCTGAACAAAACTTGATGAGGTTACTCTTTTCCGCCCAGATTGGTGCATTTTCGGGGTGCGGGGTCTGGGGCATCGGCCGGCTTTCCCCGGCGGCTTAGTACACGTCGCGAGATTTCTGAACACGAAGATTTATCAGCATGTACCAGCTGGTTCTCAATGATAACTTTGCCGATTTAAAGGGACACTTTTCACATAATGAACGGAACCAGATTCACAGAAGAAACTTGAAGAACCAAGAAAATCCCATGGAACCGAGAATAAATTCCGTGTGAGATACCGCATCTCCTAAGACATCTTATTTCCACGAACACCACTAAAAAAGAGAAATTATATCAATAATTTCCATTCAGATTTTAAGAGCAAGACAAAAGATTCTCCGCTGAAATTTCACAAATCACGGCCTAATAATGTGCTTACCTTCGTTACGCCATCGTGCCGATTAAAATTCAACCTCCACCTTCTTCCATGCCATAGCCTTTAAAGAAAGACTCACAGCATTGGTTTTCTTGCACTCCAATACAACTTTCCTATCAATAATTAGTTTTAAAATCAAACTCTTCTTCTACGCCGAGATTCTTCTTCCAACCCGTTTTTATTTTGCTTACAAACAAAGTCGCGTTGCGATATTCGTTATTCAATTGTCGCCCTTAGTTCCTCTCAAAGCCCGCATAGTAGGGACCAGCCCCATGACACTTCCTATCCCACTCCATTGGGAACCCATGGTCTTTTATTGAAGTCGTTTCCTCAACCTGCCGCACGTTTGCCGGGGCGGCGCCACGTATTCTGGAGGGCAAGAATTAGCGGGTAAGTTAATTTCCGTATTGTTGAGCGCATACTACAGGTGAGTGGAAATAGTCATTTTTGTAATTAATTAAGATTTATTTTTCATTTATTTTCGAATGTTAGTCTTCTGCATTATTTCTTTATTGTTCTACATTAATATTTCGTGGATATATATCGCGGATTTACTGAAAAAAGGAAAATGCCGTGGACATGTGTGGTACCGCGTTGCACCACTGGTTATGACCACAAGACTTCGGGGATTTCGCTTTTTAGAGTCCCCGAGGACCCAGAGAAGCGATGAAATAGCTGTACGATTCCTTTTTTTGGTGTGCTAAAGCTGCAAAATTTATACATATTTTAAATTACAGGTTCTGCTGTTCCAGTGTTCAATGTCATTCACAGTGGAGGAATGAAGTAACACTGAGAAAATGCAAGATGTGCGACGGCTTTCATCAACTATTCATCATTCTCTCCTACTAAATTGAATCTCTTAGAATGATTAGTAATTAGAAATAGAAATTAGTAATAGAAAGAATTAATAGAAATGTTAAATTGTGAGTACTGAAAATTTATTTTTCATGACATTACCTTGCATTGATTGTATAAATAATCTCAGTTTCAATAGCATTGTGTAATCATTCTGGAAATGTAGATTTGATGTGTGTGTACATTATATAAGTTGGAAAAATGTGAACCGTTTTCATTCTTAATACCTCTTTCGATGATTTCTTTTAATGCAGCTGTTATCGATGGTGCGCATAGGCGGATCCAGGGGGGGGGCATGGGGGCACGTGCCCCCGCCAGACCCTCAAAAATATGCAAGATTTTTAATACGGTCCCATTATCATTGCGTTCGTTTTGTATTACGAGGTATCCTTGTGCCCCACCCAGAACAAAATCCTGGATACGGCCTTGATTGTGCCCCTCCCAGAAAAAAATCCTGGATCCGCCCCTGATGGTGCGTGCAACTCTCATGAAAAGTACATTTACCGCGTATTAGCAGTATTAGCCTGTGGTTTCTGTCGTACTACTCATCTTATTTTTGGGCGAGGGATAATATTTCAGATTTGCCAGCACCTGAAAGTGATCAGACATCCGCAAATCCCTTGGATTATATCCATTGCACTGTTTTCGTGGAAGTTTATTCGGAAATTATTTGCAAAATCTCTTTCGTTATTATCTTTCATATGGTATTTTACTTCCTTAAATCTCAAATTATTCCTTTGGTGAGAAGGCAAGCATCGTTATAAAATAGCCTTTAACGGTAATAATGGTACTTCCGGAAATTATTCACCCTGTTCAACGATTAAATATGCCTATAGGGTGGTTTCCTATCATTTCTTTATTGCCTAAATCGAAAGATTATTACTCCTGGAGTACGTATTTCACGCTTTTAGATTTTTTAATGACAATATCTATTTTTCGCGATTAAATGAAAAGTGAAAATTTTCAAGCGCGCGAAAACGCGACGCGTAAGTATGAGTGCCGGGAAATCTCTCCGTACGTCGTATTTCTGGTTCCCCCTCCCGCCCGGTGAGGTGACCTTGAGGCGAGGCTTAGCGCTGATACGTCGCAGGCTGCTAGCGGGTAGCTGAGTACCCTGCTGGGTGGTAGCGCTTGGCTTAAATAAGGATTATTAATACCTTATCAAATGAAGAAAACTTTCCGACCTTAGCCAGTTTTAATAAGTGATTATGAAGACATGTTTCCCTGAGCTCTGTGACTCATGCATACATCGGTAATCTCAGACGATGTAAAACTCCTATCCTCTCATGTAGAAACTAGGTCCCTGTGACGTCACGTGGAGTGGCATCGCATGGGCGCCAATCTGGCCCTTTTCAAATGAGGATAAAAATGGACCATTGCCATTCGTCTAAACCGGCATTTCTAAAACGAAATTAATTTGTATATTATGAAAACACTAATGGTGGGTAACGAATCGCAATTATTGCCTTTTGTTTTCTTTGATGAAGGAAACTACCCTATTCTATACCCGCAAAATGTCCCTAGGATAGAATCATTTTTTTAGGTTTGCTGTGCCCTGCCATCATTTTTATCACATGATCGAGACTCAGGAGATTAAAAACATTAACATACGTCACTTCATAAGAAGTGTTTCACTTCGGCCTTGGTAAGAAGCCGTTTGCGTTTCTGATATTATATTTGTTAATAGTGTTTGAAAGCAAGGAATAACATCTATATTCTTATAAGGCCGTGGAAACATGCCGATGGGCTCAGAGGCAATGGTGCGTACGTAGCTTCTATGACAACTTATATTAAGGTTTTCAACAAGATAGCTATAAATAATTATTTCCTTAAAAATACCTTTCCTCACTACATAAGGTTTTAACTGCTGACAATCTTTCGTTATGGCTGTAACTGATTTTACAAAGGTATGGAAGCAGAAGAAGCTGAAATCCAACGCCTTCCATTTTATTAATACTCACGTATGAGAACGATTTCTAGGTATTTTTCGCTATAAGATGTTAAGTGCATATTAACTTGTTAACTAGTAACCACTGTCGATGTGTTTATATTCATTTTTGCCACAAATTAGTTCATAATTACTGAAGTATCGTATACAGATACGTAGGAAACTTGCCCTTCAGGATAGGTGGCGCCCCTACCGGCCTCAACGGGAAACGGCTTCATTAAATGACCATACCTAAACGGAGAGTGTCCAGACCTTCTCATATTCTAAGACCGTGGTAGGGACTCAAAATGTCGCTAAATTCGTCTACGTCATCAATCCAGCCCAAAATAAATGTGGCAACACTGCCCCCACCCATTTGGAGCGTTTTGGAGTAGTGAGGTTTCTGGATACAGCATTCAGCGGTGCGCGCCGCTACAAGCTGAAGCATGGTTTCTGGATACGGCCCTAAACTTCGTCAATATAACCTTGAATGATATATCCATCTCTTTTTATTGCCAATACGGGCTTAGTATCAGTGGTTTATTCTCCACATCTAAATCTCCATTGTAGACACGAGACCCGCTTAATTGATGAGGCCGGGTCGCTGAAAACTTGTTAGGTTGGCAAATGAAGCAACCTGCATTCCTTGTCTTCGCGGCGAGCCGACGAGGACGGACATGGACGCGACTGAGCAACCGAACCTGGAGTCAAACTGCAGGAGCAACTGCCCAATCGGCAAGGTTTTTCCTAACTTTGGATTCATATTTGGACTCACCGTTTACCTCTTGCCAACACGTGGCTACTTAGCCGAGAGTGTCTATACTGTGCACTGTAACTTCATGAGATTCTTGCGAGGGATCAAGTCCTAAGTAATCAATTTTTAAGTAAGAAGACTCACAGCGATTCGCCTTCTCCGCAAACCTCGCGTGATAGCCCGTCGTCGCATGGACGGGAGTTCGCACGGGAGCGGCTGCGGGAATTGTCTCGGGATCGCCGGCGAGAGCGGCGATGTATTACATTTAGGGCGTAATCCAGTACACGCTCCCAATGCTCCCGCTTCAGACGCTACAGATTCGTGGTCCACTTTCGCTCCTATCGCTCCCAGTGCTACCCTACTGGATCACGGCTGGAGCGATTGTAGCATTTGTTAGTCGTTTGTTTTACTAGTATCGTCTGCTCGGATATTAGATCGTCTGAATTAGGGATTGTTATAGCCCCTTGTGTACTTTACTTAGCGTGTTAGAGAGGTCAGTAATATAAATGACAAAAAGAATATGACCATGGGGTACACCACAAGAAACCTATTTAATATTTGATCTTCATTGGATACCATGATCGGGCACCACAGCAGACCGATGCTTGTCCTGAAGATTTTACCCACTGGTTTGCAAATCCTCTAACAACAAGGTGATAAACTTAAACTATAAAGAGCAGATCATATGATACATATAAAAGAAGATAAGACCGATTAAATACCTTATTAGAGAAATTTCAATGAAACAAAAAATAAGCCTAATTAACTTAACTCACCTAAAAGCCTGCGTTTAAACGATACACGTACAAGTTAATGCCTGTTTGCGTGAATTATTTTTGTGGACCGAAACGGAACATGTACGAATGTTTGAACCAAGCTAAAATAGGTTAAATTTGTCGATCATGCATTTGCACAAGTTGAGTGGTTACACGTGTAACCACTTAACGTGCCACAACGCAACCGTACGGTACATTTCGTGTTCTTTCTCGCGTTAATACATTTAGACTTGTGCGGATTTATGTAGGTATAAAAAGGCCTTAAGTGGAGTGTCCTTTATGCGATTTATCAATTGCACTCATGACATTGTATGACAGTCTCAAAAGCAGTCCTACACTTGAACCAATCTCGTCAACAACGAGCCTTAAGCATAAATGCAATGCGTGTCAACCTGACCTTAAGAAAATTACATAAGTAAAACACAACCGAACATCAATAATTGATTAAACTTCAGTTGAAGATTAGAGGAAGATATCATCATTTAACAGAGAATACAATCTTCATGGGGAAAGCTTGAAGAAAACCTAGGTTGGCCGCCAAAAAGCAACAAACGGAATGCTTTAACTAGAAGTTCACGTACCCTAACCTAAGAAGTCATATTCTATCTCAATTTCACGTAATATCAAGTTCAAATAACTAATAATTGATCTAAAAAACAAATAAATCAATATAACTTACAAAATTAACATAATTCTTATGTAACGGACGGAATGCTTCGACCGGAAAGTTCACTCACTACATGTCTTATTAATTTCGAATAGCCATTTTCTATCTCCCCTTCTCGCTAGCTCAAGCTTAAACCACTAATAATTAAATAATATTATATATAATTAATTATCACAACAAATTTTATAAGATATCTTGGTCTTGCCGCTCAATTTCTTCCCCGATCTGGCCCGTGGCGACTCTGAATTGTGAAACCATTGAGTTACAGCCATTTGCCTCACAGTAATATCCCCCGAATAGTTCTTTAACCATTTGGTTTTAGCATTTACTATCCAGGCTATCTTAGCGACTTCTTCCATCAACTGCAAATGGTCATATTATTGCCGGCCAGGTCCACAATTGTTATGAACACCATTTTCTTTTGCCTTCCTTCCCGTTCAAATTCGCGCTGAAAACCGGTTCGCTCCAGCCGCCCTACCTATTTCTTGGGAGCGTTTGTAGCGAGAGAGAAGCGAATATAGTGACGTCATGCGTGACGTACGAGAGCGCCACGGGAGCTTTTGTAGCTTCTACTGGACCATGAAAAGACTCGCTTCCAGTGCTTCGGAGCACTGGGAGCTTGTACTGGACTACGCCTTTAGTGACCATGTTAATGACTATTGCTCTTGCTGCACTCAAATATATACATATAATACTGGATCTTAATGCATCTGGTTTTTTTGGGGTAGCTACCTTACACTACTAAGAAGTGACAGTATATAAATATAACTAATAACTTACCATCATAGGTGGATCTAGAGGGGGGAGCACGGGGGCTCGTGCCCCCCCAGACCCTTTAAAAAGAAACTCAGAAATAAATCCTGGATCCTCCCCTGCATATAAATCCTGCCCCTATATATATGTATAAATACCTCAGGAAATTCTTCTATGAGGTGTAAAACACAAAAATGTCCCAGGTGGGCGCACACAGTAAAGTACACACTTGATACAAGATGAAAATAAATAAATTTTCAGGGGCACCTACCACCTTCCTCAGAGTTAGGAAAGATTTTTATTAAATTGCCTTGTACTGTGTGTGCCCAACCTGGAATATTTTCATCTTATATGTATAAATATTCGAGGCTGATATCCCAAATCCCCTTCCCCTCCATCTTACTATTTAACAGTGTTATATATAAAAAAAACCAATGCAAATTAGCTATGAAAATGAGGCTCTAATTTTCATGGTTGAACTGACCTGGCAGATCGCTGCTGAGTTCTCAGTCAGCCAGAAAGGTATGACGAGTTTGGGTGTTATGTAGCTTTTCTGCACTGATACTCTTTTGTCGTCGCTTTGGAGGAATCAGACAACGATACACTCGTTACAAGCTTTTCAGCTTCTTAACGATGAAATAATCTTTCAGCATTATAACAGTTCATTGATTACTGGAATACATAATGAAATGTAACCACATAATTTGAAAATTGGAGTGCTGGAGGGCTTGTGGTCTTCTCAGCAGATGCGTTGCAGGTAGTCACCTCCAGGGGAAAAATATGGGGGATGTTTATGCCCCCAAAATACCCCTATGGTTATAAAAAAATAAAACGTACATTATTAAAAACAATTTTCACTGATCAATCATTACCAGTACTATTACACTTATTCGCAAAATCACATTCATCCATTGTTATCCAATCCATTGTTAAAGCCCTACCTAACAAAGTAACTCAACATGCACGCCTGAATTAATCAGACGCCACAATATGGACTCATTGTCACGATGTCCGAAGGCCTGCCTAGTCTGAGTTATTTATAATCGACAGTTATATATAATTTATATAACCCATATTCTCCTGTTCCAAATCTAAACTGTAGCCAGAAAAATACATATTCCTAATATTTTTGTGTAACAATGTCATATTATCATTACAAAAAATGGATTAACAATGTTAACAAATTGCCTATTTGCATACAATTGAATGAATTAAAATATTGCTATGCACACAATATATTCCCAATGTAATTGCACCTTGATGGATGCTTTCAAAATATGTTCACTTTATTTAGGTTAATTGTCAACATACGAATGTAAAATTTTGTCAATACCTTAATGACATTCCATTTTACTGGATTTCTAACAGTTTAACAACACTTTAATTTTTACAAAAATTACATTAAAATGTTTTATTTTATGTCATCAATCACAAAGATATTAAAATATTTTATTTTTACAACATCTCCATAGTAACAAGGTCAAAGGTATATAGAAAATAGTTTTATTGCCTTTACTTGTACAAAGTGGTAGGGAGAAATTACATGCACACCATTTAATAACATTTAAAATTAATAATTTCAAATGCTTGTAAAATAATATCATTAAAAAAATCGAGACAAAATATCAACAACAAAAATGCACCTCGACCTTAGCAATGGGTACAATTTATTCTGGCCAGGGTGTTACTTAATTATATTTTCATGGTCGCAATATACGAAGACCTGCCTATTCTGAGTAATTTCTTATCAACTGTAAGATACAATATTAAATCCCTACTCTCCTGCCCCAAGTCTAAACTATAGCTGGAAAAAATACATGTATTAGTTACAAAAATAAAAAAAGGCTCTGTACATTATTATCGAAAAACATCACAAAAACAGTAATGCAAATGGTACTAAGTACTGGAATAAATATCACAGCAACATATCATACATTATATTCAATGGTTTCACATATTTAAATACAAAGCACAAATGCACCAACTGTTTTAGCCACGGATAAGTCATATTTGCATGTTATCAAATAACCTTTACAATTTGCAACTCATGCGGAAAAACCACAAACTTTGGAAGAAAAAAATATTCCATCACATTCCCAATAAGGGTGCAATTTTGTAAGCATTTGGTGCAAATTAATGACTTATCCCTGTTTCACCCCCTCCCCACGATGAGGGAACAGTTTGGATTTGAGGGGGGCATGCACTACACTACTTACTACACTACTACCAAAATTAATAAGAATAAAAAAACTACACAAAATATAATTAGCAATTCATAACAATCAAGAACTACTACTACTAATATCATTCATTCATTCATAAACCACATTCCATTCACTCATTCAAAAAATCACATTCCATTCACTCATTCATAAAATCACATTCCATTCACTCATTCCTCAAATCTCATTCATCCATTCATACAGCCCTGCCTACCTAAATACTGCTTTATACGCCTGAATTAATTAAACGCCTAAATACGGAATCGTGGCCACGATATACGAAGACCTGCCTAATCTGAGTTATTTATACTCGACGGTAGGACGCAATATAAAATCCCTACTCTCCTTCCGCAAATCCTAACTATAGCTGGAAAAAATACATGCATAAATAAAAAATATACAAACACCCTGTACAATAATTGCAACAAAAAATGCAAAAAAACAACTATCTTCAGGCACGGTGTCTTCTTTCTTCTTATCTTCATTCTTCCTTTCTTTACGATAAAATCCTCAAGTCTCTAGTTGTTGGCGCAGTAACCTTCAGGTGTCCATTTCGTGGACCTCCACAGTAGCCTCCAAAAGCAATCGCTGTCGTTGCCCACAAGCTTGACCTGTGGTAATGTAACAAAACATTCTCATAATCCAACAAAGGGGACACCTAAAAAGTTAACTCTCAGCTCAGAAATATCATTTCGAGGTAGACGTTCAGAAAATATTAACTTCTTAAGTGTCTAAAAATCTTTAAAATAAAAAAATCCAAGAGTGGGTAATTGCAAATTATTTGACGATTATCTAATCGGCGATATTTCAAAGTATTTTCATTATTCTTTAAACATTTTAAAGATATGATTGGGCAATATTAAAAAAATTCCCGTAAATCATTACAGTGAGTTGAGAGTGTTATTTATATAACTTTTTTACGACTTAATTGGACTTTATGGTATTACTAAAAATCGATAGCAAATATATACCTTTCTGCATAAAATATATGTACAATTATATGAATTGGAAAACAATAATGAAATTATAAAAATCAATACGATGAAATTATTTAAAAAGACGAAAACAGAAGTTACAAATATGGCATCCATATTAAGTACACCACACCTATCCAGGAGGATGTATTTTAATAATTCCTTGTAGGATGTAATTTAATAATTAAGTCTTCTGATACGAAAGAAATAATGTAAGTTAATTCTCAAGACCATGTAAAGAGCCAGAGGTCAAAGTAGCACTTCAGAAACAAAATAGCCGAAAAAAATGAAAAAGGTATGCGCATTTTTCCGACACCATTGACTTAATAAATATTTAATAGCAAGGAAAAACGCGTCACCGGAAATTAAGTACCCAAAATTAAACAACAAAGAGTATCAATCACTGTAACATTATTTTTGCGACTTTTTAAACAATATGTCACTTATATTCATTAAATTCACGGAAAATTTCAGAAAGGTAGAAAATATGACCGGAATCTCATGTTTCCCTCGGGTAGCGTCTCCGAGGAAGTAATTACTTGAGCGCGCATGACGTTTGTTGAATTGCCAAAAGCAAGGCCAATATGGAAACCTCGACCTCCACATTACAATGAGAAAATTAAACAGCAAAGTAAATACTAATGATAGATTCGCGGAAATCCCCATAATTGTCCTTCATTCGAATTATTAAATTTAATGGAAATGAAGTTTCAAATCGAAATATATGAAAGAAAACGCTATTGTCGTCGTCAACCAATAAATGCCTTGAGATTCAGCGCGGGATTTAAGTTTTGTGAGTGTTGCAAATAAAGCGCGGGATCTTAATTTTGGGTGCGGTTTAATTAAATATTTTCGCGTTGGAAAAGTGAAAATATTTATTTATTTTCTCACGCATTCATTACTTTTATCATCGAGGTTCCTGAATGTAAAAATTAGTGTACCTTTGTGGCCACTAAATAATGTTTCTGAACTGAACTCAAAACTTGGAAGAGGAATGAATGAAATCTTACCGTCTGCCTGCGACAACGAGCTGTATTCTTTCGATCTCTCTGCACGTGCTTTCATCGAGGCCTCGAGTAGTCAACCCACACAATACGATCCAACGAACTCTGCAATTTAAAAGAAACGAACACTCATAAGAAGACAAAGCAATGTCCTAGAAAATCGACATCATGGCCGAATCAATAAATAAATTTTCTTATGGCTCTTGGACGTTACAGAGCGAATAGGCTCACCTTTTAATTAGATTTAAAAAACTTCGAGTGAAAAATAAAATTTCCCTTATTGCAGAGGAAATTAAAGTAATATTCAACTAATTTATAATTCTTATTATAATAAAATAATTCCAATTCAATGGAACTATATCTTTGTATAAATAGGAAAAATTAAGGATTGATTTTGAAGTGGGCAACCTTTCACAGGACAAAAAATAATTAAATAATTCTGATTCAGAATGAAAAATCATGATAGAAAATAAAATTTGAAATGCATACACAGATAATTAGAATCTAATTATAAATAAAAGTTATTCGGACTGTTTTATAACGTAAAAATATTTTGCGGATACTGTTAAGGGAGGTGATATTTTGACTCAAAAACATTGGTAAAGAAAATACGTTAAATGTGTGATTATGATTCATCCAGAAAAATGTTGGCACAAAAAAATATTTTGCCCATTGCAATATTTTTTCAAAACTTTTCAATTCAATTCAAAGTTAATATTCAAAGAAATATCACTTCCAGTTACTAAGTACCGAGTACTATTTTCAAACTGAGTAGGTAATGACTAAGTTGAGGAGGATATCAAGTTTATTTATTAATTTTGATGGCATGATGGGCAAATTAGAAGTTCAGTATAATCATGAGTACAATTGAGTTCCGTTAATGAATGCAAAATTGAACGTTCTCAAGCAACTCGTTAATTTCAAAATTTATATATAGGAAAAATGAACCAAATTTGAATGAATATTATGAGATCATACCGCTCCTTATCTGCTGCAACTCATGTAGAGCCGCAAGAAGCCGGCTCGGTAAGGCGCACCATCCCATCTTCTTCCAAGTGTCTTCTTTCTCCCTATCATCATGTCCAGCGATGACTCAAGCCTAAGGAGAGAGCGGGTTAGTGCATACACAAATAAATAACCCTTCCGAGGATTTGCACCACTCCAAAGCAGCACACAAGAACGTGACAATGGCATCGAAGGGAAATCATAAATTTCCTACCTAGCCACAGCCACATTCCTGCATGACGCAATGGAATATGTAATGCAAAACCACGGCACAAAAAACTAAAACTAACGCACAGAAAAAACGCCTAGCCTTACGCAAATGTATGCTCATTGGCCAGAAGGGCCCAAAGCTAAGATGTCGTCTTCTTCTGGTCCCGCGATGCCATCCTTTTCTGTCTTCTCTTCTTCCGATGAATCTTCATTCTTCTCTGCACATCCAGCGATGGCTTGCGGACCTAGGGAGAGAGCGGGTTAGTGCATACACAAATAAATAACCCTTCCGAGGATTGCATCACTCCAAAGCAGCACACAAGTAGGTGACAATGGCATCGATAGGAAATCATAAATTTCCTACCTAGCCACAGCCACATTCCTGCATGACGCAATGGAATCTGTAATGCAAAACCTCGGCACAAAAAACTAAAACTAACGCACGGAAAAAACGCCTAGCCTTACGCAAATTTTTATTCATTGGCCAGAAGGGCACAAAACTAAGCCGCAAATATCGCACTCGTCTTCTTACGATGCTCCTCTTCTTTCTTCTGCGAATACTTGCGTCTTCAATATCCTCTTCTTCGTGCAGTCTTCACTCTTCCTTCCTTGAAGTCCAGCGATGGCTTGAATCTGTGAAGAGGTAAGATTAGTGCATGCACAAACAAATAATTAAATAACACTAACATGCAAGCCCTAACGCGACGCAACGGAAAAATACTCGCAGCACACGCAAATATAAATAATCACACGCAGAAAATAATCACACGAAATCACACGATAGATAAAAAACACACGCAATCGGATTCTTGCCGTTCTTCGAGCTCAAAATTGATGTCTTCAATCTTCATGGCTGGAAGGGAAAGAGTTACAGACATGTTACAATTAAGTACAAAAAACACTCAGTTCACGCGAGGGATTATCAATGTCCACTCATTCCCGATACACACACACACACGTTATCTTCCCTCTTCATTCTTCAAGGCCCCCTACGATGTCTTCAATCTTCGGGGCCTCAGCTGCGTCTTCTTTCTTCATTCTTCACTTCTGCAATAAATGGTGTTAGTACGAAACCCACCCAAATACCTTAAAAGAAAACTACACACACAAAAATACCCACGTGGATTTCCTGCCTAAGAATGCATTCTTTGTCTCCTAGGATCGGTCTCATTCGTAGTAAATAACTTTAAAGTGCACTTTCTGGTACCTTTGTTTCAGCGCTGTTTCGAAACCTTTTTAAAGTTGCTCCTTCGAGCCGTCACCTTTCGTGTACTGTTGTTACGTAGAGCTCGTGCTTTTATAATCGAGGGTGAATTCACTTTCCACGAGGAGTCTCTCATAACTCCTGTTGTGTGGTTCAAGTCGACCCTAATTTACCATTTCACGTTCAAGATAACCTGATGTAAACCTGATGAAAATGTACGACAATGCACAGCGTCCGAGGAAAACTGCACTCCTGCCAGCCTTCAACCCAAGTCGATGAATGGTGTTCTAATTCTTCCATATTCATTCTGAAATTGAAAAAGCAAAAATGTGGATTAAAATTCGAGTCAAATCTCTCGGAATAACATAAAAGGAACCAGCATTGGATGTCCCGCGAGGCCATTGTCTTCTTCTCTTCTTCATTCTTCCTGCTCCAGCCTTCTTCTTCCCCTCACGTCCGAGGATGGCTTGCACCTAAGAAGAGAGCAAAAAATTAAATTAAATTCGGTGGTTAGATTATTAATTATGGGTCACTACACCTTCATTCAACGAGCGTTTGTCCCTGAGAAACTCAGATTTTGATATCTGTATGGGTCTACATCAACCTTAAACCCTGAGGTTTTAATACGTTATCGAATTTTAAAAAATGCCTTAAATCATATAAATCCCAACCTTTAACTATCAAATTGTTGCAGAGTCATTATTTATTGCTTATTTTATAGCTAAGTCCTTTCGGAAGTCACTCTGAGTAAAATATTTATAAAGTGCACTTCCCTATTATTGTTATAATAAAATGTTTAAAACATTGTTAATCAACTTTATCAAATAATCCATCTCAGAATTGGCCAATTATTTATTCTTTAGAATGTATGCTTATCAATTACCTTAGAATTACAAAAATTAAATTTAAATCAACTCCTGAATGATATTTTTTGAAAATATTTAAACGTTTACTTTTTCTCCCGAGCGGCTTTCCGATTACTTTTAATACCACTCTATGGACGTGTACTCATAGACTGGTAGTCTATATCATAGTAGTATGACCTACAGCATCAACTATAAACTATCAACCATGAATCCATCAAAATTTGAGACCCTACGGGACAAGCTTTTTGGAATTGAGGTGGAACGACTCAAACTATTATACCCGTCTGCCTTTATAAATCGTGGAAATGGATGCTATAAAAAAGGCTGTTTATTTAAAAAGAAGGATACCTAAAAAATTCTCTAGGAATTCACATATTTTTTCAATGACTTTTAAACAACAGACTATTTTTTAGGGAGCTTGCTAAAGTGATACTACTGAATAGGGTAGGCATGTTAAAATCTCTCGTAAACATATTAAATTATTGTTTTTTAATGTGGAATTCTATATATCCACTTGATTTTAGCAGTGGAAGATTTGTATAAATATGTAAATTTACTTAGAAATGTATAACTTTAATTATTATAATAGCAACACAAGAGAATTCGTAGAATAAGCAGTACCAAAGAAATACATAGCAAACAAACATTTTGGGAAATATTACACCTTATCAACTATTTTGTTTTAAAAAATAAGCAGACAACAAACTTTAGATTTACAACTCAAAAAATTGAATTTATTGACCACACGATGTTAGCATATTACAAGTTGAGCAAGATTCTTTTACTATATTGTATTTGTACAAATTGGATTTCAAAGTTGCTTTGTTCCACCGAGATCACGATTTAACTTTATCTAGTTTATTTCATCTCATCTAGTTAAGAACTTTGAAAATAATATGATAATAATATTCAGTTCCCTATTTTTCACCTGTACAAAGGCTTTAGGATCGAGTACGGAGACGTAAAAGATAAGCGTGAAAACTCCATCTGCGAAAAAATAATGAAATTGAAAGTATGAAATGATAAAGATTGAATAAATGTATTATAATTTTTCAAACGTTTCAACTTCAGTGGTGAATTATATGAATAAAAAATAATAAAAATCACGGTCTTATCCTGTAACTCATGTCATAAATGATAAGCCTCATTCACTGAATCGAATCACGTACTAGCTTTCTGTACGCGAGGGACTATTTCTACAATTAATCAGCTTCTTTGCTTATTTATGCTTCACGTGACATTTTTTCCGATGCCCTTTGAAGGTTTAGGGGATCGGGTTGGTGTGGTAGCTAGAGTGTTGGCTTCCCACCCGGCGGGCTCGGGTTCAAATCCCGGCAGTGGCAGAGAATTTTCAGAGACTGCCCGATCCCTGCTTGAATGTTGTGTGGAGGACATTTCAAGCGCAACACTCCGTCCGTCGGATGGGACGTTAAGCCGTGGTCCCCTTGGCGCCTTTCGTTAAGAGCAGGCTGACGCCGACGCCGGGTTTCTCTCCACCCTTCCTTCCACACCCTTCCCTCATGGCGCAAATGACCTCAGCTGTCGGTCGCCTCCTCCAAATACCATACCATACCCTTTGAAGGTTTAGTTAAATTAGCGCCAACCAGAGTGAGATGTGTATCCCGATGTCAATTGCTAACTCAGCATAATATCCAGCCAACATTGTGCGAAAAATCCACGGAGAAAAAAATCATTCGCCAGGATTCGAACCTGGATCCCCCCCGAACGATTTTTTTCTCAGTGGATTTAAGCACAATTTGTGCATTGTGGGAGACTCTCGTAAAGTTACCACCGTGGCTAGTCCCGGTATACTTATAAAAAAAGAAACGTCCAGATAGCAAACTGAAAAGGTGTTTGGCACGGATGGCTTATCACAAGCATATGAGCTACCTTCCATAAATTTTTACGAAACATAATAGTATTGGAAGAGGAGTTTAGTCCGTGATTTCAAATGAAACTATCGTTGAACATGTAATGTACTGCATTCCTTGGGTCCTCACTTCCTTTCTTCGCAAGATTTATCGCTCACGGACACTCTAAAATTAATCTGAATTTATTCATTGGCGGTATACAAAGAACTCGAATCAATTTTGTCATGCGGCAATGTTCTAACAAATATTCCAGTAGTTTTCCTCGGTAATGATTAGTACTTCCCGATCCCCAATGAAATTATTCGAATGATAGAGATTTGTATTATTGTATCAGCTCTAAACCAAGGAACCCCTTTTCATTTTTTCCATAAAAACCAGCACAAACTAATATTTCAGTTTTCTACGGACATATAATGATTGAAAAGCTAATTTTAATCAAATAGAATCACAACTACTATGTAGTTTTCCTATCATTGTTCTCAGTGCATAACATATGACGTTATTTTACTCAACTTTCTTCTCTTCGGCAACCATTATTATACTCTGTATTGTGAAATTCTTTATAACTAATATCATCTACTTAAGACACCGCAAAGTAAAAGTTTCAATATTTCTGACTCTCGACAAGAGGGCAGGTGAAAAATTCTGAAAAAGGAAGTTTACATGCGATCTTGTCAGCGCAAAAAAAGTATTAACTCGAAAGCTCACAATATATTTATGTGCGCATTTGTAAAAATTTATACACTAACGCATTTTATCATTAATGAATCGTTACTCGTCATCTAGGCGTTATTTAGACGGTGCGTTACTCTTTCACAGAACTAATCCACTACATAATTTAAACTATTTAAACATTGTTTTGATCGCCTAAATCTACATCTACATAATAACCAGCACGCCGCCTCAATAGGCGTGTGGCAGGGGGTGTTAGGTCACCTGCCGTTGACAAATAAAAATGATATGCTCTAACGAAATTACGCCCAGGATTTAGAAAAGTCCTATATTGTCGACGGGGGAAAACTAATTCCCATACCTATCCGTTCGGCAAAATATCTCTCTCAATTTATCATTTCTGTCAGACCTGGAAATGTGGTGGGGCTGTGGCATGATGTTCTCCGTTTTCGCTTCGAAAGATATCCATTGTCAATTGTTTAAACATTCAGAGTCTAACGCGTAGGCTCCGAATCTACAGCGGTAAACAACATAATTCGTTTAACATCTGTGTAACACTTTCTGTACGCCCGAAGCGGGTTTATTACGAATCGTGCAGCTTTCCTTTGTATTTTATTAATATCACGAATTACGTCTTTCTGCACCGGATCCTATACGCTCGCTGCATATTCAAGGTGTGGCCTGGCGAGTGCGAAATAGCACATCTCTTTTACTTTCTCACCCGAAAATCCACCCACCAATCGCTTGACGAATCCCAGTTTCTTCAGGGCTCTGACAAAATTATTTCTTAAGACCTGTTTACACGGTACATAAACACGTACAGGTCTAAATGTATGAACGCGAGAATAAACTCCAAAATGCACCGTGTAACCACCCAATTTGTGCGAATGGATGCACAGATAATAGAACCTGTTCCAATTTGGTTCATGCATTCATACGTGTTTCGTTCCGATCCACAAAAACCATTCATGGAAACAGACATAAACTCGTACATGTTAATGTATCGTGTAAACAGGCCATTATATGCATTCCCCAAGATAGGGTCGAGGTTATGGTAACCCCCAGATACCTTACTTCATCTGTCGCCATAATGTTGAAAACAACCACAGAAAATACATAGAGATAGAAGAGCGACCCGAGCAAAAAATTCACCGTTTGATTGCATTTGATCAGATAAAGTTCGAGTCCCCTCTCTTGGCTCCACTCATGGACGTCGTTTAAATTCGTTGATGGAATTTTAAAGCCAGAGTGATCACTAATATGGCGGGATGGATGGCTACGTCGCGACGCACAGTGGTCCCAAATCGAAAAAAGCTGGCCAAAATTAATGACGTCGTAATTTTAGCCAAAACAGCAACAAAAGTGGGTGTCTCTTACTGATTTTGATCGTCTGAATCTGATTTTGGCATTATTTTTACGATGTCTCTTCATTTTAGCACTTTTTGAGCTGTTATTATTTAAACAATTTTTAGAAAATCTCGATATAGATGTCATTGCGATTGGCGATAACTTGGTGTTCGTGGAGAGCTTAAAATAGTATAATTTTCAGGTAAAAGATGTATAAATTGTTGTTAAAGCCCATTATAGAATTTACAAATGAAATTGGTGAGATTCGAACCCGCGACCATCAGTATAGTCAGTGAAATACCAAAATCGGAAAAAAATACGGACACTCACTCATTTTTGGTTTCCATGTATTTGATAAGTCACATTAGATGAATTAAATTACTGATATTAAGAACATTAAGGAAAATAATGTTCGAATTGCAATAAAATCGCTTTCATGTATAACAAAGAACAAATTTTAAAAGAATCGTCGTCCGATGTCACCCCATCGGACTCATTGTCGCTCTGCGAATCACTTAAAATTAGCAAATTTTCACCTCACCTGATAGGCTGACATAGTTTTTTGTAACTCCTTATGCAAATAAAATGTATGATTCAGATATTTAAAGGAGTCTTCGAAAGATATCTTCATAATTTATCATTCTTGGGTATTTTCTTGTACAATGCTCTCGGAATTTCCTCATGTCTATGTTCCTGATCTCCAATGCTTCCTCCGTTAAAACTTCAAATGTAAGAAAGGATACTTTGGAAATTGCTATTCCATGTATCAGCACTTTATGTACCATGAGCAGAATATAATACCAACCATAATTGATGCACAGCTCAGCTATTTCAATGCAATACTGGCTGAAGGCTTCATTATTTATCTCATAGCCGCAGGACAGAGATTTTAATATCACTGAAAGTCTATGAATAAGTCTTTCATCGATACCTGTCGTGAAAATTACAAATCACATTAATAATTACATTTCATACACATAAAGCATTTATTCGTAGATTTTTCAAAATTATGGAAACGGGTCCAATATTTCTTACTTATTGATTATAATTTTATATTTACACGTAATTTCATCTTGTCTGAAATGAAATCCTGAATTAAAACTTCACTTTTAAAAATATGATGATTGAGATTAATGAGCGATTTTTTTATACACTGCATATATTCACCGACAGTGCATACACGGTAATCATTTGCACTCACTAGATGCGAGAGGGAGGTATTGATATGCTTCTGGAGGGAATTTCATTTCCTTCTGCAACCACCTTTGAACATCTCTTTGAAATGCTCATCTGTCCTCGAGCTTTGATTCCACTTTCTTAGGAATTTCGAGAATACATTCTTATCACAAAACGCGTCATAATATTTTTGCATGCTCGAATTCATTCATTCCAAATCTTGTTTTCAAATATTCCACAACATATTCCTTCTTCTTGTTTATTAATATTCTTTTCTCTCTGTATTTTTATTGTACACCGCAAGGTACGAAAAAATTTGCGGCACACATAATTCAAATTTAACATGAGTATTTACGGCTGTAACGATGAATGTGATTTCTAAAAGTTGTCTTTTTTTAACCAATAATAAACCGGAAATTATGAGTTGACATTGAATAAAAGATATACAAGCTTATATAGACTTGCCTCTGAGTTTCCGGCGTATCCTGAAATTTGAATGCCAAACATTACCAAACCAAGTGCTTTAATTATCTGGACAGGAGAAGTTTCTCGAGTTAGCCGTGTTAACACAGTTCGGAGCACAGCACTTTTTCACTAAGAAAATCATTAATTATTACTGAGTGGGAAATATTCACCACATCCATGCAATGGCTCTGGTGAGGGAGGCCGTCATCCTCATTCCATTAATATTAAAAAATGCACTTGCAAGATTCACGCTCAATTGGTGGGTTTAGACGAATGTTTCCCTCCACATTCAATCCTATCTACGTCTCTGGGCTGTTGAAATGATTCTGTGAACAATTCTTGGCATTAGGGAGCATTTATTTCTCTTAGCGCCAATACCTTATTTCGGAATAATGTGCTGACAACGCTGTACAGCATGCAAGGGATCTCTTCTCTATAAAAATATGAGGAAAGATTGCAGAGAAAAGCATCTTGTGGTTACTGTAAGGTTCTCGCATAGTGAATTAAGTAGTCGCTTTTGATCACTCATGTTTCTCATTAAGAGCATGAAAACCGGCCCTCATTGGTTTCATGAATATTTGAAGGTGAGTGCACAAACGAGAAGTGTGCATACGATAGGCGTGAAGCACTTGATATATGTAATCGTACAGGATGTAGAATTATACTAAGTATGCACCATGCAAGTTTGACCACCGATACAGGAATATTTGAGCGATAATGCCACTGTCTTCCGCCGGCCAGCCGCCCTCAGCGGAGCGGTGCACCGCTCAACTTAAAACCCTCTAGATGTCGGATAGGCAAGTATAGGCAAGATTTTTTTTCTCCATCTTGTTGTACATACTCTTCATAAGGATTCAGCATAGGAATCTTCGAGGGGCACGGAGGGGCACAAAACTATATCGACACATTTGACTAAAAATAGGCCCAAAAATAGCTAACATTATAAATAATTAAATATTGTTATAATAAATTCTGAAACGAACAAAACATACTATAATATTTTTAACAAATATGCAAACTTACCATATTAAAATTGACAAATGAATCCCATGAAAATGAAATAGTCATTTATTAAGTTGAATTACCCTAAAATCGACTATTTCTACGCCTCGGGCGTTTTAGGCTGAACATGCCCATGTTTGACGGGTTACACAGGTCAACATAATAATCACACAGACCTATCAGGTACGAAATCTTATAGGCCATATTCTGTAGAATCCGAATACATAATTCAAAACTTCCTCGTAAAAAGTCGAAAAAATGACTTTTGGCCAGCTTTTTTCGATTTGGGACCACTGTGCGACGTTGCCATCACTTCCTCTGTAGCCTTTATGTTAATACCATCCACAGCATTAGCATGATTATAGTTGGATGAACTCTGCAAAAAATGCACCGACATGAATTTGCTCAAATTAAGTTCGAGTCCCAACTCTTGGCTTCACAAATGAACGTTGTGAAAATTCGATTATAGAATTTCATTGTCAGAGTGATCACTAATTTCGCGATAGATGACGGCGTCGTTTGCAAATAAGCGTATTTTGCTGCTAATGCTAGGGTCATTTACGTATATATTTACGTATATGCCTAATGAACAAAACGGGGCCAATTACGCTTCCTTGTGGGGCACCTTATGTCACTTCAACTACATCAGAGCTAATTCCGTATTGAACTACCTACTCGTTACTTACGATTACTCAGAAAGTCGCGTATCCAGTTACCACTGTTTCATCTAATCCGCATGACTGTAAATAGTATATGAGTTAATTGTGAGGTACCGTGTCAAATGCTTTCTTAAAATCTAAGAAGAACTGTATCTGCTTAAATTTAAATTTTGAGCGCCAAAATGATGTAAAATAAATAACGAGGCTTGTCATTTTTCAAAAATTTTCCCACCCCACGCCATCTCATCCCTCCCGCCTCCAAAGCATATTCCTAGTTACGCCACTGTCTGCAGTACAGCAATCATTGGATTGCAATCACGATTGCAATACTGTAATTGAATCTTTGGGGATACATATTGTTTTCTTGTTGTTGGTAATCCTCTGTTCAGAATCACTTACTTATCTTTGACATGTAAGTACGATTCCTCTATTATATCCATGATATATTTGAATTAATTTTGCATGCTTTCCGCCTCTTATTAATTGTAATTTGCTTCCTTCAAACAACTTTTATTTTTTAATACTCACTAGTTTAAAAAAATGTGAAATCAATAAGAACCTGAAAAGAGCCTGAACCAGAAAATAAAGAAAAACGTTAGGACAATATTTCAGCATTACATTTTAAACGAAATATTGCGAAAAAATGGTTTTATGGAGCAACCCACACCTGTGCACTGTGCAGGTTAGCTCCAAATTCGCTACAGGAACGATTGGCGCCGCCTCAGTTGAACTTACGACGCGATTTTTAGCATGGATTTTAATATGACCGTTGGTTGTGAATTTATGGCTTCTAAATACAATCCAGGGCTTGTTCAATAAATTAAAGTACCGCAAAAAATCCCAAAAAGTAATGAGGCCCGAGCAACATTTGCAGTGAAATTGGGAAATAGGAAGAAAAAGCGGGAGGAAAAAATAAAAGAAATAAAGGTGGCGTCGAGTGAAGGTGTAACGCACATAACGAAGCGGAAAGACAAATCAACCTACCCAATGTGGTGTTTTTAAATAGAAATCCCATTTCGAACAACAGAAATGATTGAAATAATTGAAGGTGACGACTTGAACGAAGAAAAAGAAATGAATCAAGGTCAGAAACGTAGATGGAATGCAAGAAATTCCATGGCCCAGCATTATAAAGTCTCTACAATAGAGATCCGTGGTCCATCATGTAATGTGCTGTGAAACAGTAGTAGTTGGACAAGTAGACAGAAGAAGTATAGGAAAGTGGAGAAAAGAATTTTGAAGAATCTCAAGAGTATGAAGAAAATCATACGAAGAAAATTTTAATGAAACGTGTTAAATGATGGGAAGATGTAACTATGTAATTAAAATTATTCTGAGGTTGTTGTGTATTTACATAATGCAAGTAATTGAAGTTGTAAATATATGGCTTCCAAATACAATCCAGAGCATGTTCAGTAATTAAAATGGTTAGTGGTAGTTTTCTGGGGCCAAGAAATGGTCAGGTATACTGGACGGAAGGGCGAACCTTTTTCGAACCCTTTCTCGGGCTCTCAGCTATAATCCGGGTCCTCGCGGTCCTCGCCGTCACAGTATGAGGTAACCGCTGCCGATATGACCTTTCGTAGTACATTTTTTACTTTACTAATGCCAGTACTTGGAGGTAAACAATTACACCTATCATACTCATTGCCGTTGAGCGATTAAATGCGTCTTTTGATCGAGGTTCTACGATGAGAAATAAGGATTTTACGAAAAGTGATCAAATTGACGCCCATTGCCTCCCCTGACTTGGCAACGCCGAAATTTTGTGAGTGGAGGGGGGAACGCGAAAAGCTCCTTTTTCTCCCCCACCCCAATTTTTAGCTTGTCCGCGTGTTTCAAGAATTCTGTTGACGAGGTTCCTCAAAGGTGTTTGGCAGGGTGTGAGCTTTCGCTGACCTTCACTTCTTCATTTAATCTTCTGTATCTACATAACTCCATGCGAGTCAAGGGTGTCTGGCACGGGGTGTCCAATCACCAAGATCACCACAAGCGCATGGAAAAAGAAAAGCCTGTAATCGCCATCTACATAATACCTCTAGGGTGTTTGGCAGAAGGTGACAAATCACCAACATGCAGCATGCAACAGGACCGCCACATGCACACCGCACGGTCATAGAAATATTAGTGTTTGGCAGGGTGTGAGTTTTCACCGACCTGCACTACTTTATTTATTCTTCTACATCTGCATAACTCCATGCGAGCAGCCTCTCGGGTCTTTGGCAGGGGGTGTCCAACCACCAGCATGCAGCAAGTAAAAGAATCCCCACCAGCGCGCTCCCCAATGGAGCAATGGATAAATGAAAGCATATAATCTACATCATTTTTATACGTGCACATTCATTCGTAGTTAAAGTAGATTTATATCATTGAAGCTATTATCGAGGCTCTTCTATGGCCTAGGGAGACAACAGAATGAAGCCAATATCTACCGCTACATATTACTCTGCAGGCCTCCTACAGAGGTGTTTGGCAGGGGATGATCAATCACCAGCATCCAGTAAGCAAGAGTCTACCTTCTGGCTACCTTCGTCGGAAAATAAACTGCCCTTGGATTAACATATCAGGTTTAATCTAGTTGCCAGTCAACGGTCAGACAAAGATTCCTTTCGAGTTGTTCTAAGAGGTTAGTTACACTAAGGACCTGGCAGCTCCTCTCTCTACGCGTTCTAACTTCTATGCTTAAAGCCTATTTCATGAGGATGACAACATTGGTCGTTATTGATCACCCCCTGCCAAACAGCCTAGTGGTGACTCGCGGGGTATCAAATACATGAAGATGTATTCCGAATGGGGTCTAACTAAAGTATAAACTAACTAAAAATGGGGGACTACGATTAGTTACGATTATCTTGACCTGTCATTTCCCGAATATGTTTACTCCACCATACATCATTATTGAGTCTAACTCCTTCATCTTTTGGAGTCTACAGTCTCAAATTTTGTACCTTGAATGAAATATCTTCGTTGCGGGTACGTTATTTTCAAGAATTCACCATTGCGCAATTTTTCAATTTTAACTTTAACTAGCACGCATCGTAACATGCTTGGACTGCTGTCAGTTTGTTCGTTAATTCACCCCTATCTTCAGTGCAACGGATTTCCGTGACTTTTACTCGACAGATTGATTTTATACTTTGCTTTTATATGAAAAACTAAATTAAAATTCATAAAAAGTGAACTGTTGCCATCTATTCTCCTGCGAAAAAATGAAATTTGTGGAAACTTCCCATTTTTTCCGGACAGACCTTTAATATTTACTCCACTCCTCCAGAATTATGGATGCCATCTGGATCATTTCTCTTACTTATGAAGTACGGTTTTAGTTATGACTTACGGTCATAGAAATATTAGTGTGGCAGGGTGTGAGTTTTCACCGACATGCACAAGTTTATTTACTTACGTAATATTTATCTTGCGGACGCCAACATACTACGGAAGATCAGTTCATATAAATAAAATAAGAGAGATAGATTGTAGAACAGACAGATTCCGAATGTCATATTTTCCACGATCAATTAGAGATTATAACGGCAGCAATAGAACTCGTAGATAGATTGCATGACTTGTAGTGTAGCCTACTAACCTATGTAAAACTTAATGCATGTTTCTTAATTCAATTATTTTTGTCATCTGTCTAATGTCATCTGTGTAATTATGATTGTTGTTACTAAAAAGCGGTTGAAGGTTCAGCTGTGGAATAAAGAGTCAGTGCATCTAGCAAAAGGAAACTTAAAAAGTGAAGAAGATATTCGATCGGTACATGACATGACGAATACATGTTGAAAGTCGGAAAGAAAATTAGCGACTTGCGACTATATGCTGTTAGAAAAAATTGAAAGTTAAAATTGAAAAATTGCGCAATGGTGAATTCTTGAAAATTAACGTACCCGCAACGAAGATATTTCATTCAAGGTACAAAATTTGAGACTGTAGACTCCAAAAGATGAAGGAGTTAGACTCAATAATGATGTATGGTGGAGTAAACATATTCGGGAAATGACAGGTCAAGATAATCGTAACTAATCGTAGTCCCCCATTTTTAGTTAGTTTATACTTTAGTTAGACCCCATTCGGAATACATCTTCATGTATTTGATACCCCGCGAGTCACCACTAGGCTGTTTGGCAGGGGGTGATCAATAACGACCAATGTTGTCATCCTCATGAAATAGGCTTTAAGCATAGAAGTTAGAACGCGTAGAGAGAGGAGCTGCCAGGTCCTTAGTGTAACTAACCTCTTAGAACAACTCGAAAGGAATCTTTGTCTGACCGTTGACTGGCAACTAGATTAAACCTGATATGTTAATCCAAGGGCAGTTTATTTTCCGACGAAGGTAGCCAGAAGGTAGACTCTTGCTTACTGGATGCTGGTGATTGATCATCCCCTGCCAAACACCTCTGTAGGAGGCCTGCAGAGTAATATGTAGCGGTAGATATTGGCTTCATTCTGTTGTCTCCCTAGGCCATAGAAGAGCCTCGATAATAGCTTCAATGATATAAATCTACTTTAACTACGAATGAATGTGCACGTATAAAAATGATGTAGATTATATGCTTTCATTTATCCATTGCTCCATTGGGGAGCGCGCTGGTGGGGATTCTTTTACTTGCTGCATGCTGGTGGTTGGACACCCCCTGCCAAAGACCCGAGAGGCTGCTCGCATGGAGTTATGCAGATGTAGAAGAATAAATAAAGTAGTGCAGGTCGGTGAAAACTCACACCCTGCCAAACACTAATATTTCTATGACCGTGCGGTGTGCATGTGGCGGTCCTGTTGCATGCTGCATGTTGGTGATTTGTCACCTTCTGCCAAACACCCTAGAGGTATTATGTAGATGGCGATTACAGGCTTTTCTTTTTCCATGCGCTTGTGGTGATCTTGGTGATTGGACACCCCGTGCCAGACACCCTTGACTCGCATGGAGTTATGTAGATACAGAAGATTAAATGAAGAAGTGAAGGTCAGCGAAAGCTCACACCCTGCCAAACACCTTTGAGGAACCTCGTCAACAGAATTCTTGAAACACGCGGACAAGCTAAAAATTGGGGTGGGGGAGAAAAAGGAGCTTTTCGCGTTCCCCCCTCCACTCACAAAATTTCGGCGTTGCCAAGTCAGGGGAGGCAATGGGCGTCAATTTGATCACTTTTCGTAAAATCCTTATTTCTCATCGTAGAACCTCGATCAAAAGACGCATTTAATCGCTCAACGGCAATGAGTATGATAGGTGTAATTGTTTACCTCCAAGTACTGGCATTAGTAAAGTAAAAAATGTACTACGAAAGGTCATATCGGCAGCGGTTACCTCATACTGTGACGGCGAGGACCGCGAGGACCCGGATTATAGCTGAGAGCCCGAGAAAGGGTTCGAAAAAGGTTCGCCCTTCCGTCCAGTATACCTGACCATTTCTTGGCCCCAGAAAACTACCACTAACCATTAAAATTATCGTAAGCAACCCCAAAACTTAGAAACTATGAGACCTTTGCAAAACACGTCCTGCTAAACACTTCCCAAGATGCGCCCCGAACAAGTGCCGTCAAGCAACTGAAAAGTTGACAGTGCGCGGGGTTGGGCAAAAACCACGCGATCTATTCCTGCCGGCAACAGTGTAATCACCCTCAGAGTAGGTCCGGACGTAATTATTTAGTTGCGGCAACTAAAAAGTCGCCAGTGCACGAGGCCGCAGTCAATGCCGTGTGTTTCATTTCAACTTCCATAAAGCAACTACAAAGTTGCTTTGAAAAAGTTGCCAGTGCGCTTAGGGCTATTAGGTGAGCGGATTTGATTTGGTGGGCGATTGTTGAGCGTTTTTGAAGTGGATGTATCGGAATATTCCCGCAAATATTTCAGCAAAAAACCACTCGCGTGTACTTTGTCGGTAGACCTTTAAATACGAATGGGAGACTGGGAAGTGGAGGCCAGGGATCATGGACGGCTGTTAATTAGAAATAGAGTTTGTTTGTTAATAAAAAAATCCGTTTCCCAACGCTAAGCGCACGATGTTAGTCCATTCTCCGTAGTAGTACATGAAATAAACTAAAAAAAAAAAAGAAAGCCTTTCAGAGTACCTCTTGCAGTGTCCAGTGACTGTATAATAAGAGTCATTCGTAGCAATATTTATTAATATAACCTTCTGTTGAATATTTTCCATCACCATTTTATCTATTATCCAGATATAAAAGTGACTGTGGCCATATCGCATCCACACGCTTGCCGCGTCGCCGTACTCTCTCGGGGCCGTATTCTGTATTTCGTCGGTACCGCACCGGTCGGTTTCCCTTCCCAGCACACCGACAGCACATCATTCCGTACCGACAACGGTTTCCGTACCGACGACGCGACGGCGCTTTCAGCGATTCTGTAAGGTCGTCGGTTTCAATCCAGTCGGTACGGTTCCCTCTCCTTCCCAAACAGGGAAAATCCGAATATATCCGAAGTTAAACGTGTCTCCACCAATGAAAGAAGGGTAAAAACAAGTGAAGACTCATTGGCACAGTTTGTTGTCGTCATTCTCAATCTTTTTCTTTGCGGAAAGTACGACTTATTGCTAGATTAAGATATCGATATTGGATAAGTTGTTAACAATGCTTATATAATGTGTGGTAGTAATGCTGTACCAACAGAATCGAAGGAAACAATATTACAACATCACAATAAAGTGTGTGTATGTGATGGAGATTGTTGTTGCTGGAATGAATTATTGAAACTATCCTTGGGATCGTAGTTTCTTTTTTTAAATATTGGTTCCGTATAATGCTATTTATTCATGATTTGGTAATATAGTTGTCATTAAGTAAGTTCCGTCTAAATGTTATCAACGGAAGGTTATGCCATTGGCACCGTGGCAGACGAAAATAACATACCATGGAACGTGAACGTAGGATTCAAAAGCAAATGTAAATGTCGTATTAGAGGAACAAGTTAGGAAATTGTTTTAAAAATATGGAGCTGGGAGTAATTAAAAGAAGTGTAATGACGAAGAAGTAAATAAATTGTGAAAGGGTGAAATACATATGTATAAGTTGCGCATTCCAAGTGAGAGAAAATGATAATATTGCGGTAAACCTCATACTTATTAACAAATATCTTCTTTTATCGTTAAGGGAATCAATGGATGACGATGAAATGAAATATAGTTGCCTGTTATAAATGAAAGAAACTGATACCGTTGTGGCAAACTTCATACTTAAATAAAAAGATCTTATTTCTATGCCGAGAGAAACGCCAAATTGATGATTGAGTGAAATAACAGTCGCCTATTGAGAGTGATATAAAGTGATAACATTGCGGCAAAACTCATATTTAATCAAAAATATCTTTTTTATGTCAAAGGAGCAAAGAAACGATGATAGAGAGAAATAAAGCCTATTACAAGCGAGTGAAATTTCACTTATAAGTGGTAACATAAATGAGAGAAAGTCGTTATATGTCAGCAAACCTCATGTTTATTAACCATTATCTTATATTTCTGTCAAGGTAATTAATATAGATGATGACACAGTGAATTATAGAGGCATATTCGAAGGGGCAGAAAAAGATAACATTGCAGAAAACCTCATTATTTACTCGGTGATGAGGTAAAAACAAAATAAAACGTACAATGCGCACCGGGGAGTTCATGAAACCCACTAGTCGGTGGCCGTATCGACACCTTTTTGCTGTCGGTACGGCTACCGACGATCTCCCGTCCTCTCGTCGGTGCAGCACCGATCGGGTTCGTACAGAATCGCACGACTTCTTACCGGGAGTCGGTGTGACGTCGCACCCGACGAATCGGTGCCGCACCGATCGGTTTGGAGTTACAGAATACGGCCCCAGAACCGGAGTCGACCACACGGTCGAAAAAACGATTTAAAATTCGGGGTTTGTCAGTTGGTGCAACATTTTACTTTAGATTCACAATCTAGAAGCTTTATAAAACGACGTGGTATAAGTCAATTGGCGGAAGTATATACTTTTTCTCTACGTTTATGTAAAAAAATTGGCTGAAAACAGGCTCCACCATTTTGTTGTATATCTATGGTTGATGAAAAAATAAAATCTTTAAAAACCCTCCTAATGTAGGAAAAAGAAGAGTTAATTAAGATAGTGTAACTTTTTTGTCAATAAAATAATTCGTAAAACCACTGGACGAGGATAAAGTTGTCAATTTTCAAAACAAATCGAGGGCGGTCGTTTTTGGCTAAACTTCAACTTTGACCTCAAATATATTGTTAACGTGAAGGCACAGGAAATAAATAATCTGGCAATTTATTTGAAAATATGCATGCGAAGTTGCAACTTCCTAGCTCAAAAAAATTGTTTTTGAGGTTTTGGTCACCTTTTTTTCGATTCTAGCCCACTGTGCGGCATTGAGGTTCTCCCGATGGTAGTTCCATCTCTTGGGAAAGATTCACACTATGTGCTTGTCGTGTTTAGCAATTTTCTAATCGACTTTTGACGATGTAGCTAGCTAGCCTATTGATTTTTCTCAATTTATCCAGGTATTTCATTTCCCTTTCGTACCCATAATGTTTCAGACACATATTCACATGGATTTTGCTCAATAGTCGCGGATCACCTTTACTTGTCAATTTATGAACCCTGGTAAACAATTAAATGCAAATACGCAGGGCTGTTTATGTGTGCCGTGTTCGACTTCCGTTTCACTGTCCCGGCCACGTGCATGACCATTTTCTCGAAGGCAAGAATTACTCTGAATTCCGTGCGATGCCATCGTGAATAATCGCTTGCAATTCACTTGTGCGGTCAGCATGACGCATCACTCCAGCTCAACTGGTCGTATTTCCTTCATTGCTTGCGGACTAAATATGCTATGGACTGGTTTTTTACTATCCGTAGGAAGAGGTCGTGTCTTTAGGCCTTCGGCATGACTCAATTCAGAGTTAAGGGTGGAGAATATTCTGGTTCAGTGCGAAGCCAGTCAGAATATAGTTCAGTTTCTGGATAGCCATGTGATGAGAATGTTGAATTTTATTTCTGAGTGGCTTGCCTTTTCCTTCTCGTGAATTCCCAATTTCCAATACCACGAAGGAGGGGATTTAAGCATCTAAAATTCGTAAATTATTCGTTGCGCGTTATGAAGAAGTGCATTGGTCTATTATTAAGAAAAAATCTGAATTTGGAAATCCCTGGGTCAGCGTATGTGAGTGTTAAGTGTGTTGAGTGGCATATGCGTGGAAGCATATTGTGTTGGTTGTGTTATATTGTGCAGTTTCTTTTGTTAGCGCGAGAGTTACAGAAGAGGAATGACATTACTAACGATACTCGGATCTTAGGAGTTGGGTTCACTCACGTGGCAACATATAAATGTCCAAGGGAAAAAGCAGGTAATGATGATGTCTATCTTTGAAACTTCTATATTTAGAATTTAATTATTATAATATATTTTCAATGTATACAAACGATCACGCTTCCTCCGTATCACGCCGGACACTATCTTTTATACAAACGAATTTATACGACATTCTAGTAGCGTTTGAGACAAATTCAATGTCTTATTACCTCTTCATCATTTTATTATTGGCGGTAAGCCGATTTAAATAAGCAACCTTTTCGTCTAAGAGCTAGAATTGGGAGATGGCGGGTAGTTCCTCAAAAAACACGTGTACCCGTCCTATTTATCACGTGACGCTGGCAAGTTAAACGTTAATGAGGCCGCGAAGAAAATTCAGGCACTTATCAAAGTGAAATAGAATAAACTAAAATATTTTAAATCCGAATCACCAAAGCAAGTCCTTTAAGCTTCCCCTGAATGATTTTTCTTGGCCCTCAAATGCACAGCAACAAATCCACCCTCCCGCTAATCGTATGGAAGCTACGTGACGCAATATCACCATCGACGCTCGAGGTATGTTGGGACCAAAGTAGTGTCGTAACCTTCCCTCTACCAATCATTACTCGTTACGTCATTACAGTTTTACTTCGGTAGTATCCACCACAATTTTTCTATAGATTAGATAGAATAAGCGGTCATATCCACATGCATCCACACGTACAAAACGTTTATAAGAGGCCTTCAAAATTAAAGATAATTTTCATAAATACATATTAATAAAGGTTTTTTTTACCGATTAAAATAGATTCGCGTGGAATATTTTTCTTTTCATCCCATCAGCTTAATGCTCATAAGTCCTCCTATAATTAATTACAAGATTGATGGGCGGTGTATTCAGTGGTTGAAAAAATAAGTACTTGATTGCAATGATCCATAATTAGTCCAGTGGTTAAATTTTTGTGAACATTCCTGTATCATTGGAGTTCAGTAGAGCGTCATTATTATGGAAATTTCGGTTGGCGAAAAATAATTTGGCGTGAATATAATTTACAGACACCCATGTAAGATGATGCATGATTCAAACACTGCGCCATTCATCCATTTATTTTGGCTGTATTTCTGTTTTGATGTATTGATTCATCCATTTTGATGCCTAAAATGTACATGCAGTATAAGACATTCCCTGTCAAGGAGTAGCTGGCAGGAGTTTACATGCAAATATGAGATTCTGCTGTTATTTTCAAACCTTAGCACATTGTTTATGCCAGAACCTTGAAAGTCTGAAATGTATAAATTGAGCTCTCTCACTTTATTATCTAACATTTCATTACAATTTAGGGGAATATTTGTGGAATATAAATTAAAATAGAGTATTATTGAACCGGACGTTCAAACACCGGATCGTTGATACTTTGGATTCTTATCTGGCAGAACGTATGATGAAGTATCTACAAAAGTTCATGGGAATAGAATTATGATAAAATGAATAATGGAACAAAAAATATCAATAACTGACAACATTTTTGGTATGTTAATTAAATCTCGTTGAGAAACAATGAGGCAAATCGAAAAATTGAATAAATACTCATCAACCTTTATGGGAATTAACAGTGAAAAACAATCCCGTTAGTCATCCGATGCAACCCGAAAAGCTCCGAGAATATTAATGAGGGATGCCCGATGTCGAAAATTCCGCCATTGAAAATTTGGGGTGGAGCGTAGAATTATCTTTGAAGGGATTTACGAAAATATAATAATTGTAATCGCTCAATCAATGCCTCGATCCAAAGGTTGGTTCGGATAGACGTAAATATGGAAAGGATATCTGATTGGACAGCTACGTATAACGCCAATCTCCGATTCTTTCAATCTGTCGCCAATCGCATTTGCTGATCTGAGAGATACTAATTATTATTGTAGAAAAGATCGCATGGATAAGATATGGGAAATAGACTATAGAACCGATAGATTTGAGATGCCGTTTTCTACGCGTACATTAAGAGACTATAACACCTACGGTATTTTAGCTCTAGGATAGCTTGACTCGGACTAAGTAAAATAGATTTTGCATGTTAAGTTAGTAACTTATACAATGTTTGTGAATACTAACTATCCGCAAGAAATTTTTGGCATATTATAACCATGCATATATCACTCACTCAATTTTCATTTTCAATTACTAGCAATAAGTGATAGTTTTCTTTGCAAGGTAGCACTCACCTAAGCTCTGGTCTGGCGGCCTGTCCTGTGTCCACCAATTGTCTGATAAAGACCAAGATGAGTGCTGCACGCCTGGTGTGGAATCACTCCATGCCATACACCATGGTGGTGGCTTGCACGGATCTCGCATACGTAGATGTAGATCTGTGATGACGGCACTTAATGCGTAGGAGTTGTGATTCAGCACTTACGTAATCACGATCACTCGCGTGGATTTCTGCTCCGAGCGCACGTCTGCACTGCAGTATCACGTTCTCTTTGAGCGGCAAAGTAATGCAATGCATTTTGGTGCGCTAGTATAATAGCCCAGAAAAACGGTAATTTAGAAGTTGAATAATGAGCATAAGAGGCAGACACTAAGAAGGTTTTTGTAGTATTACGTATGTTAGAATCCGTCAGATTATCCCAAAGGTGGAAGTAATGTCAGCTTTTACGCAAATCGCTTTTTGTGGAGCTATTCACGGGATTTCGTATTGCATCATAAAATTCCAATATTCGACCATATGGTTATGTTTTGATGGAAATATACCGACAACCGGTGCTCTAAGCAATGAAATGCAAATTATGACGTCAATAAAAATTCACATTTGTAATATTTTACTTACTTAATCAGGTGAATTTCATCCCGGCCAGCCGATGTTTGCGTCATGGTGTCTCGTAACTTAAACATGGCCGATGTTGATGAAGTTAAGGACGGCCTTCCGTTGCTGTAGACACTGTTACACTAACAGAGTGGGAGTGGTTTGAAACGACACAAGAGAATGAGTCATAGTCTGCTGACAATGAACAAGGCCGATAAGCTGGGGTGGGGGAGGAAATAGTCTGCAATCGAAAAATGTTGTTTGGAAAAATTAATTTATTAAAATGAATTTATAAAAGGCATTACATTTTAAAATAAATTTCAATGAAATTCTATTTATTAATTTAACACCGAAACTGTGTTTTTATGATTTTTTACGGAAATAAATCAGACCAATGCTTTCGTGACGTCATTGCCGTCCTTCACTCGCCATTCGTCCAGACTGTTCGCTCCCGCCCACTTTCGATTGTTCGCAGTTTCGCAGTAACCGTCGTCGAGTTAAGAGGTAAGTAAGCAGCCATATTTAAGTAGCATTTTTCCCTCATATCTGTGCCATTACTGTTTCATTTTAGTTTTTAAGATATCAGTTAAGTTATAGTAATCAATCCTTATAACGATTTGGTAGTGAGCTTTATTTCGCCTGTGATAATGTTTGCTTTGTACCTCAGGGTTCGAAGATAGCGTTTTCGTGATATCTTCGCCAGCGAATGCATGCTTTCATTGCATTTTTCCTGACAGCTCGATAGTTTTCCAATGCGTGACTTATTTTTATCGCTTATTTACTTTCACGGGTACCCTTGCGACTGTGAGACGAGATACGTCTAAAAATGTTCAGAATTGAGTGCGATCCCTTGTAATCTAGTTTCAGTTATGCTATCAGCCTGTCTCACGTATTCAAATGTGGTAAATCGTCCCTTGCAGCGATCCACTGGCCATGTTATGATTATTTTGTCACTAAGGTTGACTATTATTCATTTTGTCTGGTTGGAATATGTGCGTATCGTTGTAGTTCTGATTCTGCTGGTGATTGATCACCCCCTGCCAAACACCCTAGAGGTGGCTCGCAGGGTATTATGTACATGTAGTTCTTTACCCACCGTCATTCATACGTGCTAATCGGATGATTTGGAGAGGGGTTTAATAACAAGTAAAATGAAAATGAAAAGTGAAATGAAAGTCTGTGTGCGTGCCATCGTTAACTACAAGTGATTGTATTCGAGTTTTCACGTCTTCTTAGCTCCTGCAGCAAGGAAATTCTGAAATAATTTCCCTGGGCCTTGTCGCCGAGATAATTGAATTTCTGTGAGAGTGCCCCATTTGACCGCAGATTGCCCAGCCTTCCTGGTATCAGTCACATAGTGTTGTGCAGTCTCTCCTTGACTCACTTCTTGATATATCGCTTCGAGAGTTGAAAACGATGCCTCTCCTTTGTGCAGTCGGCAAGTGCTTGTAATTGCTTAAACTTATTACGATTTTTCGTGAACTTCGTCTAAATTCAACCAGCGGAGACCTTTCAGTTTTCTTATTTAATTTTCTTTTCTAAGTGTTTGCTTTACATAGCCACATGGCCTTGGCATTAAGTAAGGAAAGATGGTTGAATTAGTAAGGAAATTAACCATCATTTTTCATTGATTTCATTTTCTATACAAACTTTTCCGTCAATGTAGGAGCCATATTTTAATGCGATAGCATTTCATAATTCAGCGTTTATGCATTTTGTGCTAATGGCTCGTGCATAATGACAACATTACGTTAATTTGTCTTTTTCTTAATATTTCTAGTAAATCGATTCCTTATGAAAGTAGTGGTGAGCCATTTTACGAGCGATATTTTTTGGAATTCTTCTATATTAGACAGAGGTCATGAGGAATGAACGGTAAGCAAATTTATTCTTTCAATTTTTTACAACATATTTTATGTTATATGCCAAAAAATCGCCATTCGTATGGTAATTATTAATATTTAATCTAAATAGAATTTTTTTTTACATACTTAGGTCAACGAACAAACTTACATTTGTTTGGCTCGTGAATGAAATTCTAAAAAAAATTCAAATACCAGACAAGGTGCTTGGATCATTGTGTGTTTAGGTTTTCTGACGCAGATCTCAAGATGGAGGTGGTGGGTTTTTCATTTTCTCTTGCGTAGTTTACTTGTTTCAAAATTTATCAATAGACCTCTTAGTGGATTCTATTCTATATACACTTGAAAATTCGTCTTCCAGATATGCATGTCGAGTGACTTTCTGGGTAGTTGGGAGGTGGTGAATTAGACCTTATTCATTTTGCTGTTGCTATTTTTTGGGGAAGATATTTTGATTCCCTTGTAACATGAGCACGTTTATGTCTCAATAGTGCTTATTAATGAATCTGAATTGAATTATTGAATTGAACGCTTGCAGCTTTTCATATGTTCTTACGTTGGTGTATACATTATGGTTAAACGCATGGCAAAGGTCCCTACTATAATTGTTCTACATCTACGAAATACCCTGCGAGCCACCTCTAGGGTGACGTCACGCATGGTAACAAATTATATTACCACACGCTATTAGAAATAATAATAAAATTCAGAAACATGCATTAAGTTTTACAGAAGTTAGTAGGCTACACTACTAGCCATCTACTTTATTTATGAGTTCTAACGCTGCCTTTATAATCTCTTATTGATCGTGGAAAAAAATGCATTGTGAATCTATCTGTTCTACAATCTATCTCTCTTATTTTATTCATATAATCTGATCTTATCCTTATCCATCTTTGAAGATATGTCTAACGATATCGGTCTGTAATTAGATGGCTGTTCCTTGTCTTCACTTTTGAATATTGGGAGTTACATGAGCAATTTTCCAGTCATAAGGTACTTCGTGCTGCCAGATGGATGTACTGATTATTAACTGCAACAAGGGGGAAATTTCTGAGGATACTTCTCTATACAAGCGAGAAGTGATTTCTTCTGGAGTAGTTCTTTTATTTGGACTGAGGCATTTCAATATATTTTCTATTCCGTGCGCACTAATGTCAAGAGGTGCATCTTTCGTATGCAGAGATTTTCAACTGTCTCGGATAAGTTCTCATGAGACTCGGTGAACACGCTCTTTTAGTATGAATTTAATAAATTCGCTTTATCCGAACTATTTTTCAACGCATCTCCATTATCGTTTCTCAACGAACATAAGGTAGATCGGATTCGAGGTGTTCTACGTCATTTTCAAGCTGGACTGCCATCTCAAAACGAGTCAAAGTTCATTTTACACTGCAAGGTGGGTGAAGGGAGAAGTAGGTAATGTGGATGAGGAGGTCGGGTGAAGGTTGGTGGTTTAAGACTCTCTCAGGACTCACGATTTGATAGCGACGAATGCAGACATGTGCAATAGCTTAGTGATTTTGAATGAAGTGGATTACTTGAACAAATGTGAGGAGTTTTTAACCAAGGACGCCCAGTATAAACTATTGACAAACGATCCGGCTAGTGCATTTATAAGGGAACTGAGGACCGCATTACCGAACTCAGTAACGCTTTCGTATCGAGAGAAGTGCGGACTCATTCCTATGAACAACAATTGCTTGGAGATTGGTTTACAAACACGGTATTGAAGTGTCAACTCGAGATGGGCTTACAATTAACTCGAAATGAATCTTTAAAATACAATTTCAATATTTTAAATATATTTAGCAATTTAAATATTATATTGCTAAATATATTATTAAGAATTTCAGGCATTAAATTGGTAGAAATATAACAAATAATTTAATTTGTAGTTTCGACCAACTTATCAATTGTCCAAACCCTCAAAACATATCCCTAAGAAATGATGATTTTTTTGGCGAACTTTTCCTATTTTTTAACGTAATTACGAGCACCGAGATTATATGGCCTTCCAAAAACACACAAAACGGGAGTCCCAGTAAGGCCTGTGGTGTCTCATTACGCTGCTCCCTACTACCCTCTTGCTAGGAAGCTGAATATATTCTACCGCAACATATCCAAGCTTAAACCTAAATTTCTGATAAAGAACTCCATACTGACCGAGAAGCTATTAGCCATTCCACCCCTTCCACGTAATAACAAATTGGTGTCCCTTGACGTAAAGAATTTGTTTACATCTGTCCCGGCATCGGAAGTAGTCACCTTAGTCACTCACCGCTTATGGGAGACAGGTTGCAACGAAGAAATTATTTAAGAAATGGACAACCTCATGAATATTTGCACGAAATAAAATTATTTTTCGTTTAATGGCTGTTTTTACGCTCAAACGCATGATTTGGCAATAGGTTCTCCATTATCTCCGTTACTTTCTGATATTTTTATGGACCACTTAGAAAACCAATTGTTTGAATAAAAAAATTCGTTAGTCAAAATTGTGATCTATTATTTCCGCTACGTCGATGATATTATTTGTCTTTGGAATGGTGGCAATAGGCAAATTCATCAGTTTGTCATCCTCCTCAACACCTTGCATTAATCGATAGTTCACCAGTGAATTTGGTACAAATTGTCTTGCAATTAGTTATCTAGATCTAACGATATATATTAGGGTACGTAGACATCAATTCTCCATATACCGTAAGGACACCTTTTCCGACGTGGTCATGCCGTTTGACTAAACCATCACCGTTCTCATAAATTGGCGTCCTTTCACTCCCTGATCAATAGACTTATCTCCATCCCCTTGGAAGAAGCGGGCTTCCAGAAGGAAGTGACATTTATTAAACAGATAGCCACTAACAATGGGTACAGCGCTTCCCTTATAGACAAACTAATTGACCGGAAAAGAAAATCCGAGCCATTTCGACCATATCGTCTAACTTACAGACGCCCAGTGACCAAGTCAGATGGAAGATTCAATTATTTTCACATGCCTGAAGTCGAAATCACACGCCATCAACACCGGAGAGGAATGTAGAATATGCAAGCTGTTAACTTTTTGGGAACACTCCCGTACTCACCTCTTAACTCAATGCAAGTTGCCGCCAGACTGATGAAAGATTTCCTGGAGACGCATCGTGGGCCTCATCGAATGTTACGTGACAACTGGCCGCCACAATAAATAGTTCCGATAAATTAAAAGAAACAGTAGGTACAAAGCATGCGACAGCATAAAATAAATAAATTATAAAATATTTAAACCTATTCATTTAAATATTTAATGTTGCTTAGTAATTTAATAGTACGCTTAGGTGCGATTAGAAAATTGATTTGTTACGCGGAAGGACGAATTTTAATTTTAAGTCTTCGCGGAATAACTTTAGTGGAAAACAGTATCCTTACGCGAGGGTCACGATGCAATTTTTCCAACCTTTTTCGCGCATAGACCTAGAAAAATCATCCCATTGTGGGAGGGGGAAAATCTGCTTCAAAGGTCATTCAAAGGCGTCATCCGCAAGATTATCATCATTTCACGCAAGTATTGCATTATTCCATTGCCTCTCGTAACAGTCTGCTCCGCGAAGTAAAATTGGGCAGTAGTGATGGCTAATTGACGTCGCGCCTGCCGTAATTCGACGGCCTCAGTAAATGCTCTACCCCGCCTCCTATCAATTCTTACCCCCTCTAGTCTAACCGTCACGAACCTTGGTGTCATTTCAAGCAACTTATTTCTTGATTAGACAGCTGATAAACAAACCAACCCTCTTCGTCAAGATCACCTTCCCCAGCAGTTACGGAGTTGGTGTAAGAAGACAGTGCAAAGGAGACTACGAAAGAAACATGAAAACTCTTCGGATGGCCATTTACGTGAGTACGAAAATGTTTTACTGGCGGTAGAACAATTTATAGGATAAACTTACTTTGGAAAATTCATACGGGTTATTTTATGGTAATGTTCGTAATTTTTTTACTGGTTGTATCAGTATGGTGGGAAGAATCGAAAAAAAGTAATAGGCATTTGTAAAATCTCGCTATTTGAGATGTGATTTTTTCATCAAAACGGCAGTGCAATTAAAGGACGCAAAAATTGGTCACTAATTGATCTCCATTCAGTGTTGAAATCATCAAAATTATTATTGTTTAAATGAGATAATTTGCTGCACTTTTAAGTGGGTGGTTGAGTTGTACGTTTAAATTCAATCGGATTGCTGTTTATGTGTTGCTTATCACTTTCCATATATTTACGGTTTCGGTAGTTCCACATACTACATTATGTACTTAATGGTAAAGATCAACTCATCCGCATTAGCGAGCATGTATTTTCGTAATGTTTTTTCTATGAAATAATGGTAATAGCTTGAGGTCATTGGCGTGGTAGCGGTGGGAAAGTCAGGGCGGTCTCAATTCCTCTTCCTATCAAAATTCTAGAGAGAATGATCATATGCGAAATCCCTCATAATGAACCCCTCCTACCCGGACATTTTCTGTGTATGGCAGGAGCAGTCGTACATCGTTGTTTAGGGGGTTCATTAACTTTCATACCGACTTGGTGGTGTGCAATACTTGTCAGTGATATTACGTTTGAAGCCTGATATACGTTGACGAGTGACTTTGTGGTTTTCATAAATTATTTTTTAACATTGTTCATTAATCTGTTCAAACGAAAATTTTCATTGGTAAACCGCCTAAAATCAATTGCAATACTTTCAATTTTCCCAGAAATTACGTGGGTGGTTCTATCCCCACTACGTTACGACTGCGGCCTTGATTTGAATAACGGTAAAGGTAATGAAGTAACACTCTCACACATGGCTAACACCAGTGCGATGTCTCTTTTTTGCGAAGTTTTTATTCAAGTGTCGAATTACTCTATTTTCCGTGCCAATTCACATAAAATTCCAAAAATCATTCAAAATTCTTTGTCCATCTTGATGATTATATTCTGCCATTTGCGTGAATATTTTCGAGACCGCAACGATTTCAACAAGTTGGGCTAAATGATGAAATTTATACTGCCTAAGAAGTATTTCTTTCTGCTGCTACTTTCCCGTTGAGCTTCAGCGATGGCTTTTTCTCTCTGGGTTTCCGTCCGGTTTAGGCTCCCCAATTTCTGCCGACGTTTCGATTGACGCGTCTCACTAACAGCATGTCGGAAGCCCGAGAAAAATTCATAGCATATTAATTGCCATTTCCGTAAATGCTGAGGGGCGAAAATGTTTCTCTAGGGCATACAGGGGAATGGTGTGGCCAATTTTCTTCAATAAAAACCTTCGGTTTGCATAAACCTAACTTATTTCCTATTAACTTTCATCTGTTGAGGCGTTAGACCTATTTACCACTCACAATCAGTCTCCAGCTATTTTCCCCGCGTTGATATGACCGGTTAGGCCCAACTTCGCATTACCTCTTTTTGGGGCGAGTCAGGGCCTGTAGACTCAACTAGATCTGAACCTCTCTGCTAGAGTAAAGTGCCCATATACCAATACATACCATTCTACCTCCTAACCTTTAAGCTCCCACCTCTTGTCCTTGCTTCGGCCTGCACAAACCAACCACGACAAGGAATGAACTTCTCGGCCTAAGCTAGGACCTTATCTTCGAATAACTCCTATATTTTAAGCTTTGGTTTTTCTTTTATCTCTAGGCAGGTTTGTTTTCCTTACCTAACTTTTTCAAAGCAGCTACGGTCTTCTACAACTCCTTACACATCTCTTAGAACTCATTTTCAGTGACGTCTCCTTGCCACAGCTCCGTTGCTTATCAGTTGCCTGCTCTAGTTAACCGCTTCGATTTATTATGCGAAAAGAATGTGCTCATACAAAAACTATCACGTAGAGGCCCAACATCAGCGCTGATATTTAGTGTTAGTTTTGAAGAGGACGCATACCTCGAGCTCAATCGGTCTTTTTTGTGACGGACTAGCTTAAAACTCATGTACCAACTTGAAATTTTCAGGGTGCATAAAATCGGCCGTAAACAACATTTTTCCTGCATCTCCAACTTGAATACTTTACTTTTTAACCGTTTTCTTTGATTATGTTTTTACTTTTGAGACTCAGGAAAATGCTGAGCAGATGTCATGATATTGGGCTTTGTGTGTGTCAATTGTTTTAAGTGCTGTCTACTGCTCCCTGTATTCATATGCTCACTGTTGAATAAACGTTCGTAAGAACATGACATGGCGCAGCCGGTAGAGATCGGCAGTGCTCGATTTGGGCCATATTCTCGATAGTGCGTAGTCAGACGACGTGTTCAAAGAAAAGATTTTATTTACAATATAGTTATTTTTTAATATTTAGGTGCTAAGCGCAGTATAATAATTCTTTCATGTACACATTTTAAAGTATATTACACAATATAAACTAGAAAATCCATACAATATTCAATATTTAATTATAGTCAATAAAAGTAGTGTTGAAAGTCATTAATTTAGAACAAGCGAAATAAAGAAAATTAAATGAGTAAATTAAACTCTATATAGAATTCTGATACTTGGGCCTACTTGCTATTAGGCATAAACTCAGTCATTGCCGTTTGTCCCAGTATCGGTAGACTCTAGGCATATGTGTAGTTTTGCCACCGCCTCATTAGTTACATTCCATATCTAATGTCTGCAAAAAAAACTTCAAATTTGCCTTTCAACAAAATTCCAATGAAAAATATGTGTAGCTGGTTTAATGATGTGTACGATTTTCTAGTGTAGGAATTGCTAAGCTCCCTAGGAGAAAATTGCTAGCCTCATACCTGTTGGGAGTGTAAGATGCAGTAAGTAGACAAAACAAAAAAGTAAGCTTTTCTAACTTTTGACAAGTATTTATGAAACTGTTATTTTTTCTTTCTTGTTCCATCTCTCCCTCCCATTGCTGGCCTGAGGAGCTTATGGATTCCCACATAACTTACTCACTCGTGTGGCCATGTGAACCCGTGATGGTTTTTGGCCTCGCAGACGAACCGCATTCACTCTTCTGTCATTTCTATTTCCAGTCCACATCTCCTTACATCCTTTGGCACTACGTCTCACAAACCCAGTCTTGGTTAGTCACTTGTCATATCAGTTGGTCTACAGTTAACAGGCTTTTTTATCATACCGGCTGTTAGTGGCAATTTAAAGATGGGAAAATGTAGCGACTAAAAAGAAATGGCCAGAGACAGGAAATAATGGAGACAGCGTTGGCGCAAGGGACCTACCAACAGGCAAAACTCTAGATGATGATGACATCCATCTTAAAAAATTGCTTTTTATTGTTGCAATTATATCTGGCTCACTACATTTAAATCTCTCTCAGTTATCCATTTATTTCTGATTCTTAAAACTACCCTTCCTTGGACTACCCTTCCTATACCCTTCAGCAAGGATAGACGGAGCGTATTTTAGAACATTGGCGGGTAGGCCCTATCCTTCCTGGAGTGTAGGGTAAAGGTAGAGGAAGGGTTGGGCCAGTCTAAATGAAGGGTAGGACTAATATGAAAACTAAAAATCCATAAACTAATATGAAAATAAAAAAATCGCTAAGCAACTAAATTAAACGAATAGGGATGAATTGTAACAGTGATTTCTAAAATTAGAAGAGAGAAAATAATTACCCTTCATGTGGACTTACATCTGGGACCCACACACTGTGAGATAATGAAGTAGCGCCTTAACACCCACGGCTACCAAGGTAGCCTTGCCTATATAGTTTCAGAAAATAACATCGGCATTCAAATCCCAAACATCACTCTCGCGATGTCTCCTTGTCAGCCACATAGAAACATTAGGTCCTTTTCACACAATTATAGCAACTACTTTTGCTTAGGGGACTTTTAAAGATTTGTTGTGCAGCCCATCTAGCTTTGCTATCCAAGGCTGCTTATGTTCTTTTACAGAGAAGAGGTTCCAAGGAAGGATGGACGAATCATAGTCCTACACTTTCCTTGCCGTTAATTGAGAGTAGAGAAAGGGCAGTCGGAATGGCAGGGGAAGTAGTCCCAAGGAAGGGTTTACCCTTCCCTTACGCTCAATAGATGTTGGATGAAGGGTAGATGAATGGTAAGCGAAGTAGTTCCCAGGAAGGGTAGAAGAAGTATAGGCCTACCCTTCCCTTAATGCAGGGTAGATGGATGGAAAGCAAAGGAGTTTTCAGGAAGGGTAGTTCAAGAAGGTTTGTCCTTCCCTTTCCTTACCCTCCACGGAGTGTAGAGCGTGGGTTGAACAAGGGTAACTACCCACCCTTATGGTTACTACCTTCATTTACCTTTCTTTTACCTACAATGAGGAAGTTTATTTTTATCAGGGTGAAAAACCAATATGGAAAGTTTAAATTAGTTTCTTAAATTTAATTAATTAATATTCTTTAATAAACTTTACAAAAGTTCTTAAATAAAATAAAATTAACTTTCTCGTTATTGTTATTCCAAATTGTTGATTGAAATTATCTTTTTGGAACTTGCTCATGGTAAAGGAAAGTAATGATAAATTTGTTGTTTATTTAAATGTCTTCACCAATCGGTCTTGGAATTGGCATATTGCAACTCTCCTGTCAGTTTGGTAGCCATGGAGGGGGACCTCCCTTTAAGCCTTTAAAAGAGATGCTTAAAAACAAGGAAGATGGCCTCAATAAGTATAAAATAATTTAAATGCTGTTTTTGAGTCCTTGAAAAACGAATTTCCACACCTATCCGTTTGGCATTATATCTCTCTTAATTTGTCGTTTCTGTCGGACCCGGAACTGTAGTGGCGTTCTAATATCATGTTCTCCGTGTCACTGTTAAAGATATCCATTCTCAATTGCTCAATCAATATAAGCTTGGCTCGTAGCACTCGGTCCCCAGCGGCTCCTAACGTAATGCGCTAAACATTTATGTAAAGCTTCCTGCACGCCCGAGGCAGTTTTTGACCAATCTTACAGCTTTCCTATGTGTTTTATTAAGTTCAACAATTAAATCTTTCTACACCGCATCCCATATCCTCGTTGCATATTTAAGATATGGTTGGACGAGTGCGAAATACACATTACGCTTGACGAATGCTAACTTCTTCAGGGCTCTCAACAAATGTTTTTTGTGTTTTCCCAGCAATAGGTTCGAAGCCATCGTAACTCAAATATACTTCACTTCATCTGTTGCCTTTATGTTTACCCCAAAAATTACCCGAAATGAAATATTCCGTTTTGGTGTTACAGATGACTCTATTCCAATTTTTAAGGCTGCAAAAATTACCCTGTGACCACATATACCGTCTATGACACCAACATCAAGAGTCGTGTGCGCTCACTTCCAGAGTGGTCCGTGCCGACTGGCGTATCCCTGCTACCTGCTAGCATCCTATGTCGTATGAGCGCTCAACGCCTCGCCCCAAGGTCACCTCACTTGGCGGCAGTGGGAACCAGAACGACGTCACACGGAGTTTTTTCAGCATTCCTACTTAGCCGTCGCATTTTCGCGCGCTTGAAAAATTTCACATTTCATTTAATCGCGAAAAATAGATAGCGTCGTTTAAAAATCTTAAAGTGTGAAATACTTACTCCAGGAGTAATAATCTTTCAATTTAGGCAATAAAAAAATAATAGGAGACCACCCTATTGTTTACAGGTATTAGTCCAGTGTAGCTCAGATTCATCTTTGAAACCTCTTAGAAGATGATCTACTTCCTTTCATTTTTTTGGTCTCCAATGTAATCCCGAAATGTGCTCCGATTTGTATGAAGAACTTAATGCATGGGCCGAACTCCAATCCAAGGATATTACCTTAAGAAAAACACCATGCAATTACGCATCTTAGGGGCGTATTTGTAAACCGGAAGGTAGGACCGAAGCGCTCGTGCACCGATGCGGCCGTCTACGAACCAAACCAAAATAAAAATGCTTCCTTAGCGCCGTGTTGTGATGAATACGTAAAATATTTTAATAAAATTAGTAAATTGTTTATAACTGACATACCTTCGGCGCCTAATCGTAGGTTTTTCTTCTCCCTTAGAAAAATCTTTCCTTTCAGCTATTATCATAGTATTCTACCAATTAAGGTATGTTTCCATGGAGTACTAAAGAAGTGATCTGGGAGACTCCCTTTCCTTCCAGCACTGCCTTCTTCAATTCACTGTAAGGCCTACTCCCTTTCAAACTATCTAAAAATCCTATTTTTTTCCTTCCCCTCCCTCGTTTCCTTAACATTCTACCCTCTAACACCATTTTCAACATCCCCTCCCCGCTAAGCACTAACTCCATCCATACATTGTCTCCTCCGTATCTCATCTAAAAGCTCCCTCTCCCCGCCAACCATGTCCAGCACTTCATCGTTCCTTTTCCTCTCCGTCCATTTCACCCTCTCCTTTCTTCTCCATACCCACATCTCGAATGCCTCCAATCTTATCTCGTCTTCTTTCCTCAGTGTCCATGTTTCCGCACCGTAGAGAGGTACACTCCAGATCAAACTCTTCTCTAACCTTTTATTTAAACTCTTACATAACGATCCTCTCAGAAGCACCTTCCTGTTCATGAACGCCTCCTTTGCTAATGCAATTCCCTTCCTAATGTCATTACTACTGTATCCGTTTTCCTCCAACGTACTGCCTAAATAGTTAAACTGCTCGACCTGCTCAAGTTTTTCACCACCCACTTTTATCTTAAGTCTCATATTCCTTGCTTGTGTTGCTTTACAAAACCGCATAACCTTAGTTTTCTTGTGATTAATACTCATCCCATACTCCTCGCATCGCTCGTATAGTGCATCCACTAGAGCCTGAAGCCTCCTCGCTGACTGGCTAATCAACGCCTAATCATCCGCGAATCTCACTGATTTGAACATCATTCCTCCCACTTCAGGGCTTCTACGTTCCATTTCTTCGCCTTCCTAACTTTCATAAGTCTTTTGAATCTTACGTTGCATTTCATCAGTACTAGATTGTGGCCTGAATCCGCATCTGCTGCAGGGAAGCTGCGCGAGTTTTTAGCACTTTTCCTAAACCTCTGTCTTACCATAATGTAGTCTATTTGATATCTCCCCGCATCCACTGGACTTTTCCATGTGTACCTTCGCCCTTTTTGATGATTGAACCATGTGCTTGAGATGAATAACTTGTTTCTCTTGCAAAATTCTGCTGCTTTCTCACCCCTGTCATTCCGAATTCCTAATCCGAATTCTACTATTTCGTTTCCATCCCTCCCTTCCCCGACTGAAGCGTTCCATTCCCCCATCACTACCAGATGTTTCTTACCCGGCGTGTCCCTAATTATTTCCTCGAGCTGTTCATACACCTCATCTACTTCTTCCTCCCTATGATTGCTAGTGGGCATGTAAACTTGGACCACCACAAGGTTGGTGGGCCGTGCCTCAATTTCTACCACCAGAATCTTATTTCTTACCTGGTCTATGCCTACCACACGCTTACCCATCTTCCCGTTTAATACTAAAGCTACCCCTCGCTGGCTTTCCTCCCCTCCACTATATGTAGCCCTACACCCATCAGTCCAATAATCCCTCCACCTCACCTCGCATAATCCTAAGATATCTATCCTCCCTTTATCCATTTCCCTTTTGATATTTTCTAACTTCCCCGCCATCATCATAGTCCTCACATTCCACATCCCTACACTTATAGCCGACTTCTTCTTCTCCATCTTTTTTGTCTTCTTTCCTTCCTTCTTCATTGCTGCTGCTGATGATGATGATGATGATAAGTCTCCGCAAGGATTTCGCATGTTGACGACCCCGAGGACCTTGCCGACCTCGCTGCCGTGCCCGACACCCGCCCTTTGCGGACGGGTCCCGGACGATGAAATTCCGAGGCTCATTTCATGGCAGGCATGTACACCATCATAATTCTCCTAAGTTATTTTCCCAAAATTAAGCTGTGATGTCCATTTAGCTTCATATTTGTCATGATTGACCTTATATTACAACATATATTTCTAAAAAAACAATCAGAATATTGTTATTAATGGTTGCAACAACAGTTCTATCAGCATTAATACTTAACTCTTACTTAGGCAGAAAAAACAATGTTTCAAGTATACCTTACTGTAGCATTTAACATAAGTGACTATAGCTAATGAAATTATGTGTGCCACATTCTATGAATATAAGAAAAATTGAATAATTTGAGCAACACATGGAGAGTAAATTCCTTAAGAAGTTTATGTAAGTAAAGTGGTCCATAAATTTTCAATTGTTTTTATTTTTCCTTGGTCTTTTTTCATTATCGTACGTAGGTCACTCAAATATTTTTGTCTAGTTAAATGTCTAAACTGGAAAATAGTCGAGAGATATATTTTTAAGTAAATGAAAGGTCGTAGCACTTTTCCACAAGAATTCCTGAAAAAAATAGAAAATACCGATTCCCAAAGAGAAAAAAATTCAACTGAAAAAAGTAAATTTCTCCTTCTCCACGGCAACTGGCGCGAGGCGCTCCGAAGAACCCATGGTGCCCTAAGGATCGAACCCCATCCCTCCGTCTCCACGTCATCCGCCATTGCCAGCATGACCGCAGGTGGTTTGTTTAGCTTCCCCCAAGGAGGGCTTTGAGCGCAGGCTTTCAAAGGCCTTGGAGGAGCATACAGCCACTTCATCGGACCTTCCGAGGCCCATAGGTAGGAATAGAAAAATTTACCATCATTATACAGTTTTATTACAGGTGATAAGAAAAACGAAAAATAACTAGCCAATATGACCATTTCGGCAACAGAATATCATATTATTCTGCGAACTTACTGCCAATTCTCACAGGAATATGTTACCACATTTCCCCATGGGACACGAGGCATGACGGTTGCTAGCAGAAATAAGCTTAAATACCAAAGAAATCGATGTGATGTTATTAAAGTACAACAGGATGTCCAATCTGAGAGATGGAGCACTGATAGAAAAAGACGTCAATAGGGTGGTTTTCTATTATTTTTTTATTGCCTAAATCGAAAGATAATTACTCCTGGAGTACGCATTTCACTCTCTTAGATTTTTATATGACGATATCTATTTTTCGCGATCAAATGAAAAGTTCAATTCAAGCACACGAAAACGCGACGGCTAAGTATGAATGCTCGGAAAATCCCGTCTGACGTCATACTGGTTCCCGCTGTCGCAAAGTGAGGTGACCTTGGGGCAAGGATATTGTGCACTGCTGTGATGCTGGCTGCTAGCAGGTAGCAGAGTACCCTTCTAGCTGGCAGCGCTTGGCTTAAAGAAGGATTATTACTACCTTATCAAACGAAGGAAACTTTCCGACCTTGGGTATTTTTAATAGGTGATTATTAAAACATGTTTCCCTGTGCTCTGTGCCTCATGCATGCATTGGTAATCTCAGACGATGTAAAACTCCTATCTACTCGTATAGAAACTAGGTCCCTGTGACGTCACGTGGAGTGGCATCGCATGGGCGCCAATCTGGCCTTTTTCAAATGAGGATATAATTGACCATTGCCATTCGTCTAAACCGGTATTTCTAAAACAAAATAATTTGTATATTATGAATACACTAATGGTGGGTAACGAATCGCAATCACTGCATTTCGTTTTCTTTGATGAAGGAAACTACCCTATTGTGGAAAAAGTTAATCACGGTAGCAAATCGCTATTTTTGAAATTTTAGTGATTAATGAGGAGTTTGCATAATTTTTTAATTCAACAGTCGGACAGAAAATTTAAACATACCTGCGCAATCCAAAAGTGCTCTGATTTTTAATCGATTAGGTAATCCTTTGATGGTATACAGTTGATATTTCACGTCAATGATGAGGAAAATGCAGGCAAGATTGTATAAATCCCTTACATCTTCATTCTCATTCAGAAATTTTATTTTTACTATTGCATTGCCCGTTCATTACATCCCTGCAGCTCCCTAGCATTGTAGGTAGACAGCGAAACGAGTTCGAGGTTTAAGTATAACATCTGGCTGAAGAAATACCTCCACCAAGATGCCTAATAATAGGTTCTATAGCGTAACCAATTAAACAAATAGTAGGGTTAGTTAATAATTCAAGTCAAAAGGGTTTATCACAATTACGCTCTTTTCTCTCATTGAAAACTCATATCTGCCGAACCGAGTAAAAACTTCCTATTCGCCGCGTCATTGCGGGTCATGATAATGCGGTACTTACACTTTTCACGCTTTGCGCTACATAATTCCTTCCCGGCTAAGGGGAGCGTAGCAGCTTGTTATTGGTCTTGCATTAAATTGCGTAGATGCGCATTTTGATGGTCGAAGGAATAAGAATACTTTCTGCATGTTATTTGAATTGACGAGCCACATTTCATACATGTGCTCGCCAAAAATTAGTTTTGTAAAATGTAATCGAGGGAATAAAGTAAAATAATAGGCAGTGAAATAAGTGGAGGTATGCTTTCACGCTTCCCTATTTGCATTCCTTTCAGGATTCCGCTCCAAGAGCTGCTGATGGTGTATATCCTGAACCTCGGCTAAAGTTCATTCCCTCCATTCTTACTTCCATCGCTTCCTTTGTTAAGCGATCCCACAAATTCCCTGTGCACAAGAGAACACTCTTTTCATCCCAATCAACCCCATGGTCCAGAGTGAGACTATGAACAAAAACAGTTGATTTCTCCGGCTGTCCAAGTCGCAAATGTCCTCGATGTTCCCTCAGTTAACTGTAAATGGTTAGCAGTATAAGAAAAATTGCATTTTTTCCAAATAAAAATTTATTGCATAATCCAATTTTTTGTTTTGATGTGAATTCTTTGTTTTCTTTCTGTGCTTAAGCAATTTTTAAGCGAAATTATATTGTTCCTTTGAACGCAATTCTGGAGTAATGGTCTTGGTAACTTTTGTTCACTTATGTTGAAATGTATGAAAAGAGTGTTCTCTTGTGCACAGGGAATTTGTGGGATCGCTAATGTTGTCATTGCCAACAGTAGAAATTCTGTTAAAATTCTTCTATGGTTTAAAAAAATTCATTCATTCTTATAAAGGTAAGTGTAAAGTATTTCAAATCATTAATTTTTATTTGAAATATAACTGCTAATCAACCAGTTGACCAAGGAGTCGTGCTATGGAAGGGTTGGAGGTGAAGTCTTCACGGGAAATCAGCCGGGTCAGGATGAACGTTGCTGTCCCGGCTTCCCAGCGGATCAACAAGTTTCGCCGGGAAAGCACCTAATCCTTCAAAGGGTTGGAGGGTCCAGCGGCCGTGGTAATGGCCGGGCGTCCCTTTGAGTCGGGTCCTAATCCGAGGGATGAGAATACCTGGGCAACCCCTTCCCAAAAACGTGGTTCCGTACAGAGAGTTTCAATATATTCCCATCCTAGTCGTAGCAGAGAAAACCTTTTCGTTTCGTTGGCGCAAAGGATAACAAGACTCGGGTTAAAAAAAAACAGCCGGATTATCAAATTTTAATTCCAGCACATACAAGGCTTGTTATTTCCACTATACCCTCTTCATAAAATTTAATAATTCTCTTTACTTGCTGGCAAGGAATGTTTCAAGTTCACTTGGGTATATGCTCTAGAAGAAGATGAGCGGCGAAAGAAAAAGGTGATTTGACCAGCAGGAGAAAAAACCTTGACAAATTTTAGCAAATTTCTTCAAGTGGGAACCAATTGCTAGTTAAGAAAATGCTGTTTACGATCTTATAGAGTAAATTTGAAATGTGATTAAATACAGCCCAGGGGAACCTGAGATTTCGTCGCACACGAGCATGTTTAAGGTGTGGCATGTGAAGGCGAAACTGGAGAGGAAGGGAGTGGTGGAGGTGAACGCAGTTGGGGAAATGGAAACAGAGAGGAAGGGAGTAGAGATGCCGGTGTGGTTGTTCGGCCACTGTGTAATCTCTTGTTTATACAAAATGCTATGCTATCATTTCAGAATATTTCATCACATCATTGGTATCGATTTCATTTTCTTAGCCTCTATTACTTAATGACGACCAATGTCTTACAATTGGTAAAATTTCTATTTACTTAATGAAGCCAAATTGATGGTAACTATGATATTGCACTGGCTTAGATACAGTTGATAAACATATTTGATAAAATAAGATGTAAACATTCTTTTCCTTTTTAATTATGCACAATTGAATTCTTTTTATATTTATATTGTATTATGGTAAAAAAAACACTGTAACAATCTTTCATGTCATTGTGTATTGATTTATTTGAAGTCATCATGATCCATAACCCCGAAGAAGATATAGTTAATATAAGAAAACGTTGTCAAACAGTCTTGCATATCATCCTCAGACCTACACTCTCAGACGTTATTCATCATTATCATCGGTATCATCTATGTAAATGGATTCAGTTAATGAATTTATTAACTATTGAATTGAGTAATAAGGAATACTTTTGTACTTATTATGTTTTCACCACCCAGCATGTGAGTAAGGAATGGTATATGGCATAAAAATAGTCTAAAATACTGATGCTGTGACGACCTACTCGATATTGTGCAGAGTGAAAATAACCATGAGGGAAGTATAAAAAACATTCAGAAATGAAAGGACGCTTTTACTGAAATTATTGGATTAAATAATCAAAAGAAATGATGTTATCAAATAAGTAATTCTTCAACTTATTTGATAACAAACCACATTTTAGACTTAGCTACATGAACATGCAATGATGCGTTTGGAACTGATTTTTCGTCTGGATTTAAATCCGATTCAAAATACCATGCCCTTCGTGTTACGATCGGTCCCTCAGAATAGATTTATGATGTATGCAATGGTCTACAGGACAAAGTGGCACCCAAACTGAAATTCCCTGTGTTGGCACACCACTCGGGAGGTGAGCTTTGAATTTCCCTTCCCCAGGGGCGGTCTAGGATGCTTGGGGTCTCAGGGCTGGGGCTTTGATGAGGCCCTCCTTATCGGCGGTTTCCGGATAATGTAAGGAAATTGCACTCCCGGAAATGGGTTTTGACTCTATGCTGGGTCTTAAAAAGCTAGATAAATGTTAATAAAAACAGAAAATTTCGATGAAAAAATACTATGAAGAGTGAGAATTTTACACATTATAAATTTTTACAGTGTATTATGGTTCCATCATGTATTTAGTGGAGTCGTTCCTTGAAACTGCCCTCAAATCTAAAACAAAACTACAAAAACTCTTTCAGAAAAGCATCCGGTTCTCTCTTATCTTATGAAATCTTTATTTTTTAAATTTTTATCTAATTTTTTACACTGAGTATGTAGTAAATAATGGATCAAGTGAAAATGTGCAATTTAAAAATTGAAAAATTACTTTGGTTCAAGTAATGTCTCTCTTCCGTTATTACGCCTTTTATGTGCGCTTCGCGATAGACTCGGGTGTTGTGGGCCCCCCCTATGCTTGGGGCCCTCGGCAATTGCCGACCTCAAGCCAGACCGCCCCAGTCCCTATTTTAAAATTCCCTCTCCTCTTCCCTGGGTGCAATTCGGTCGTCTTTTGGTTATTTTTGACATTCTAATGTCTCGAAAATTTTCGTCTGCTCGGAATATACCCGTCTAATGCGAAGGAGGGACAGCTCAGTCGCTCAGTGTGTGTTCCTTTGGTTGTGAGGGTCAGCCGCTGGCCTCGGACGAGTACTTCGCCGGCATCGCAATCGGAAGCAAGGTAAGCGCCCAAACCTTTATGTCTACCTCTACTCCCGTTATGATTTTTGCTCTTCCCGGTATCTTGAATTTTTACTATCGTTTTCAAAAATATGTAGACACTCACGAGCCCCACTTAACTGTTGGGGCCTGGTCGGTGAAAACTTGAAAGTTTGGCACCTGCATCCTACGCCTTTACAGCGGCTAGAGCTGACGAGTGAGGACGGGGATTCGACAGGGCTGGGAAAATTGGAGTCATTGTACAGTGGGGAAAAAAACACTATGGGATGGAATGAACTGTGGAAACTCACGTCCACGCACGCGTCGGGCTGTAGGAATGTTTTCTTTCGGGCTCCGTGTAAAGGTTTTTCCTCTCTTTGCATTCATATTTGGGCTCACCAATTACGTCACTTGCAGGCACTCCGTACCTGAATAGGTTTGCCCGGTGCGCGATAGTTGCGGCAGAATTCTGGCAAGGTTTGAAATCGGAGTAATCATCCTATTTTCATTTTTTTAAGAGGTATTCTTAACATAATCCAAGAAGATGACTGAAGAAAAACTTACCACTGAGTATTTTTGAACGACTGAATTTATTCAATTGATGATGAATTACTTGTATATAAATATACACTTATGGTCAAGATTTATGTCACCCATAACTTCAAACTTTTTAAATCAGGCTAATCCGTGATTTTGCTTTGGTGGATTTAGGTCGGGTGAATGAGCCGGCCATTGTGTTTTTTCTAAGTTCCCAGGGGTGAAATCAGAAATCGAGGCTAATAAGTTTGCAAATATAATTATTTCGGTATGATTACTCAAAATTTATTTAAAAGCAGAAGCAATGGATGACATCCATTCGGTCATATGTGTGTAATTGTCGGATTATTTAGGGTGAATGAGTTCATTTACCAATTTATTACCACAAGATTCGCCGGGAAAGCACCAAATCCTTCAAAGGGTTGGAGGGTCCAGTGGCCGAGCATCCCTTTGAGTTTGTTCGCATATCCGAGGAATGAGAGTACCTGGGCAACCCCTTCCCAAAAACGTGGTTCCGTGCAAAGAGTTTCAATATATTCCCATGCTAGTCGAAGCAGAGAAAACATTTTCGTTTCGTTGGCGCAAAGGATAACAAGACACGGGTTAAAAAAAACAGCCGGATTATCACATTTTAATGCCAGCACACACAAGGCTTATTATTTCCATTACACCTGTCCCTTAAAGCTAATTGTTCGCACACCTACTGGAAGGAAAGCGTTTGTGCTCTTTATCACGCAATTTCCCACATTTTTTCACGTGACCAAGTACTAGAAAACTATGCTTATCGATCGAATTACAATTATATGTATTACTCATCAAAATGCAGTTCATCAGCAGCAGTTGCAACCCTGGCAACTTGTGCGAGACGCGACTACGTGGCGTGGTGCCTGACAGTGTGGTTTCCGACGTCGAGCAGTGGTTTTGAATCATCCGTGCGTAGACGTTTTCTGGATCCGTGATCGCGCAGCCGCGGATGCGTGGTTTTCGAAACCAGTTCTTATATGGAGCCGTAATAATACTAGTAAAACCTTGTTTTCGTCGCTAAAAAGATCGCGAACTGATAAAGAAAGCACTCAATGAGTCCGGGAAGCACTCTTAAATAACAGAATAACTGCGTAAATACTAACACATTGTTTGTTTTACATAAATTATGAGCATTACGTGACTTTGTAAGTTAAAATTTGGGTTATCCGTGTTTTCCGATTATTCGTGCCGTCTCTCCCCATCATTAGCCCGGATAATCGGGAGTGTGCTGTATTAACATAGGTATGATCATCATTTCCATAACTTTACCTGTTTTAAAAAATTCAGCATTAAATTTTTCTCGAGTACTCTGCCTGTATGTAAAATGTTGATGGTGAGAATGTCTCTTAAACACTTTCAATGCCTCTTAAACACTTTGCGGGTGTAAATTTTGACCAACGTTCCTCGCCCAGCTTGGCATTCGTGCATACTATTGTAGTCTTGCTTCATCTTGTGCTTGGTTTATTTTTGTTGATCAGTTCCTTTGAAAGAAAATTAACCATAAATGAAAGTAGTTGAAATGAAAGTTCGTTGTTAAAATAGATTGAGGGTTCGCAGCTGAAGAGTTCTGAGCTATAGAGTTCTTAGCTTTCTGCAGGAGGTGTATAATCTCAGAGCTTGATTATAAACAAGGTATCTCTTTCAGAATCAGCTTTAATGATTAAAGACTGCGTGATGGCTGTACGTGCCATCGCTCTCATCATTGTTGTAAACGGGCGATGGGACCTTTGATCGACCATGGTTTCTCCTTTTAGGGAATTAGAGGGATAACGTAGTCTTTCATCTTATCAAAAAAGATAAAAATTAATTTTTATCTTCTCCGTTTATTTTTTCTCGTTCATATCAATTGTTTGATATTTCCGTCGTTTATCACGTTCGTGACCCCTCGTAAGATGAATGTAATAAATATAACCATTCGTACAGTCCCCTTATTTGTCGCGAAAATATGCTATGGAATTTTATTTTGTAATTATCAATCTTATGTACCCATTTAATGGAATTGGTGATTAAGTCGAAACGCGTTGTGAATAACAAATATTCGCAATTAAAAAAGAGGTCAGTAAAAAAAGTTTTATTTAATTTATTCATCAAGATGCTCCACCCCTTCTCTCCTAATACATTTGAGCCCTCTCGAGATATTACGAGTCTCTTATCTTATCATTGTCTACTGATTGCTCCTGCCATCATAATCAACTGGTTTTCTGCCATTCACTGGCAGGTGTCCCAAGCACCAAATTCGTCTCCACCTTCTCCTGTCCAAGACCTTTTCTTTGCTTTCGTTAAACCTTCTTCCTAATCTCACTACCTCCGTCATCATCTAGCGATTTGATCGTTGGATTATTCTTCCTCATAGGGTAATCCTTTAAAATCGCCGGCACAGTAATGGCTTCGCCTGGTTTCGCTATTTAGTTGGGCCCTTTTCGCTTCTGTCTTCTTTAGCTTTAAGGTGTTTTTCACCGTCCCGTCCCTTCCGTCCCTTTCCCTACCCATGAGGCGTCGTCGGCCTCCTTATCGCGGCGGCGACTCTTTTCTTTTTTTTCCTTCCCCTCCAACCCCCTCCCCGGGTGATCGGGCGAATCAGCACGACTGCTGGGTCCCGGCCCCGGTCTGTTGTACCCTAGCTGGGCCCAAGGTTCTTAGACTGTAAGGTTGCCTCATTCGTAACTGCGCATGCGCCAGCAGAAGTCCCGTTACGTCATTGTAGACCCTGTATCCCAGCTGATCCTAGCCATTTCATTGTTTGCACGCTAGAAATTGAGAGAGAATAAGTTCCCGAGACCTTGCGCCGCCTTGTGTTTAACGCGAATCTGAACACATTTCCTGCAATTTCACTGGAAATCGTCTTTGTGGTCCACTACTCATAATACGAACTTTTCGTGGGTGAAGAGCGCCTATAATCGTCGGATATGCCAGCCTCCCGTTGTACTGTGGCAACGAGCTCCAACAGGTTGTCGAAAACTAAGAAAGCTGGACGGAATGTCTCATATCAAAGGCGGATGCTTAAATTGAAAAATCTTTTAATTGTATATATTAACTAATCGAATCATTGACCGTGTCTCGCCCCCACACATGTGAAAAAAGTGGTGAAAGTGAATCGGTCAGACAAACTAAGTGGATATGCTAAAGATTTCGTAATCAAGAACTTAGATGCCCCTATTGCATTGGAAAATCTGGAATTCTTCCCTTTGAAGACAAATTGAACTTAATATTTTGCGCACTCATTCATGCAGGGACTATTTTGCAAATTCATCTTTTACCTCGTATGCTATGAGTAACGTCGTGTGCCAATGGTAAGATATCAGGTAAACAAATTTCTAGTACTAAGTCTGTAACTTTGAGTCCTTTAGTATGCCTTTGAAAGCTATTGATAAATTTTCGAGACTACGGTTGCGCACAATTGTTTATTAATGTAGTGACTGAAAAGTTTTAGCGTGTATAAAAATATTTATCAGGAATCAAGTGTTAAATCGTAGTTCACACGTTAATTTTAATCATAATATTTCTCTCGAGCTAGTGAATTGGTTAAGAATAGCCTTTATAAACTTATAAATGTTGAATTGAGTCAAACCATATAATATTTTATGTACTCTTTCGCGTTTATATTTACCTGCAAACTGTAATGAAGTAGACTCTATCCTCTAATTAGGACTAATACGACAAATTGCCAATGTTCTGTGCTGTTTCTCCAACTTGGACAAAGCAATTATTAAATGTTACGCTAAGCAGAGGGTCTTCACAAGAATAAAATGCTTGAACAAAAACATGCAACAAGGAAGAGCAACTTTGGTAGTGCCACTAACAAGATTTTAAAAAATGTTCAGTAAATCCTTTTACATAAATTCCTAAGTCTTATTATTTATACCCTCTTCAAAATGAACCTTGACGGTGGAGCTAAATTTCTACAACAGACTTATGATCGACCAAATAGCTAATATGCATTGGTCTAAGTTTTTGTTTCAGCAATTGTCACTGAAAATTATCGAATTTGTTTCCTGCAGTGCTTTTCGGTGCCATGAAACATTTTTCTTTTAGGTTTTTTGACCAAAGGCTACGGTGGAAACATTCTTTGGGATTTAAGATAGAGGAGAGTCCTCTGATTTGAAGGCTGTTCTCCACTCAAGCGGGCAACTATGGTGCTGTTTTGATAACGGCAATTGTTGGTGGTTTATTTTCCATTTCTAGAAATTATTTTACCGGGGAATTCTTATTTCACTCAGCATAATATTGAAGCTAGTTCCGTATCATCTGTATGATGTTTTGCTTACAGTATGATCACTTTAATTCCTATTACGAATGATTTGACAATGGTAATAACGGTAAATTTACAACTCTTTTCACTCTATATGCTTATTTTTTTTCTTCCCATTGACGTAAAGGACTTCAATGTCCTCTTGCATAATTTTCTTTATCTTATATATTTTCAAAGCCAGGCGAGGAATGAAAACGAGCATAATTTCTATTTAAAAAGTGGCGGAACAACGAACTCGTTTTTTGCGTATTCTCCTCCCAGCCATATTAATCTAAGCTTGAATTATACTGCGGAAGTAGAAATAGAAGTAGAAAACAGTGTTTTGAGAGTTACAGGAAGGAAGTGTGGACACGGAATTAACTCGCACACCTTCCCATTTCATCACTTCATCAGGAAATTATAGCGTCTGAATACACGAATTTATCTTTTTTTTAATCTTAGTATCTTTTTTTTCATAAATCGGCATTCAATTTAAAATTCGGCTTATAGTGTTCGATAGAGGGTAACTTCAAGAACTCGCTGCGGTAAGCAGTTATGCCCGCGGAAAGGCTAGAATTTGAAATGGCGCTGGAAGTTGGGTCTACAGTGACGTCAAGCCAATGGGAGCCCGAGTCGCGAATGAGGCAACCTTGCCCTGGGTCATTATTACTTCTTGCCTCCGTCATCTTCAGCCTTCTCCTCCCTATTCTCTTTTCCCCTTCCACTGTTCCCTCGACTGCTGCATTCAAACTCCCCTTCCCTCTCAAAACGTACCAACTCCCCTTTCTCTTTATTACAGTTCTCAATAATAGTCTTTCCTCCCCGACTCTTTCCAGCCCCTTCTCATTCCTCACTTTCTCCTCCCACTCCACTCTCTCCAGTCCCCTCCACACCTATATCTCAAAAGCGTTGAACCTATCCCTATCTTCTTCCCGATGTCCACGTTTCGCATCCATACAACACAACATTCCACACATAACATTTCACCAGTTTCTTCCTGAGCTCTAGGTCCATGCTGCTTCATAACACCTTTATCTTGATACTGAAATCTTCCTTTCCCATTGCTTCTCTTGTGTTTACATCTTCCTCACCAGTGGCGCAGCGAGGGGGGGTGGTTTTGGGGTATAAAATCCCCCCCCCAGAGCTCAGAGAAATATTTAAGTTTAATCCATTTTACTTAATTGGATTGATATTAGTAATAGAAAAGTGTAAGGATTAATAAAATATCCCGTAAAACTCACCATTTTGAACCATTTACCTTCAAATTCCGCAATTTATTAATCTTGCACCTACCGCTTACCCTGGTGAGTATTCCATGCCCCCACATACTCCGATATTAGTTGCACCTAAACCCCCCCCCCCCCCCACCAGCCTTAATTCCTAGCTGCGCCCCCATTCCTCACTACTCCAATCTTCAGTCAGCACGCTTTTCTTAGTGGGGGAGGCCCGGGTAAGACGCCTATGTTAAGGGAAAGTGTAGACAAAGAGGTACAGATATATGATCAACGGAACTTTTTCATTACTTTTCATCATGAATCTTGGTAGAAAAATCATCAATGTTAAATCTTCATTTAATTACGTTCATTCTGCATTCCTTCATTGCATAAACATTTTTTGTAGTTTTGTGTGTTGCCCTAGTGACGATACAGAAGATTGAGAATTTCATGATGTAAGCATATTTATCATCAATTGCCTGCAATTTAATGTTGATTCTGAATGTGAAAATTAAGCTGTCAAACGATATACTTCATAAAAAAATATTATTCACAATAGTCAATTTATTAAAATTTTTCAAAAATTGCAAGTTACATGAAATTGTGACTCCATTGGAGAATCACCCCGTTACATTTTTTTAGAAGCACGTTTCAGTTCTATGATCCTGATACCTGTGCAAAACTGTCAGTAGTTGAGAGAAGGCATGTGCCCGTGGACAAAGCTGTCTCCTCTGGGGGTGCCGCCACAGGGGCAAAGGATTTATATTAATTTTTTATAGGGACACCAAAGCCAAATGCATACGTGACTGCCCGGTAAATATATAGAATGTCATGAGACACGCAGTATTGTGTCAAAAATATAAAGGAAAAATTGAAGCAAAATGGTCATACTATGAATAATTATATAAGTGATGGTATTTTTAATGTGCAATATTTTCCACTTACCTTAGCGTCAGTCATTGTTCTCGTACATTTACGAATAAAACTTGCTTCAAAATTTAACAGCACTACTTTAGCCTTATTTTCTTTTGTTAGATTGAAATATTTTTTCTGCTTTTCTGGCATCGGTGAGAGTTTACGATTATGCATCTCTTTGCTCTGTTCCTTCAAAGTTCCTACAACACTCACGATGGAGTTGCCTCACCACACTTACTGAATTTGAATTTTTCGAAGAACACTTCCATCATATGTTGATATATTATACATTATTTATGTGTCGATCAAAAAGATGACTTTTTACCAAAACTTTTTACAGTATCCGATCCGTTTCCACTCTTAAGTCATTATCAAAGAAATAGGAGTGATTGACAAATAGAACACGTCGTAGGCTATCAAAAATCTGTGTATGAAAGGTCGTGCTTTGTCATTAATATTATGTTTTTGAAGTGAAAACTTCTTATGACGCGTTGAGCTTTTTTGTAGATGAGTAAAAGACATTGGACTCGCGACACCGTCACCGTTACTACATATACGTATAAATATGCATATTCTGTGTATACACAGTAAACTTGCTATGTACACAGTACTTGTGGAGGGGTAAAACCATTAGACTCGCATCACCGTCACCGTTACTACATATATGTGTAATTGTGTATATTCTGTATATACACAGCCAGGGGCGGATCCAGGATTTTATTCTGGGTGGGGCACAAGGATACCTCGCAATACAAAACGAATGCAATGATAATGGGACCGTATTAAATATCTTGCATATTTTTGAGGGTCTGGGGGGGGGGCACGTTCCCCCGTGCCCCCCCCCCCCTGGATCCGCCTATGTACACAGCATACTCGCTATATACACAATACTTGTGGAGGGGTACAAACCATTAGACTCGCATCACCGTCAGCAGTGCAGGAGAGTGTACTCGATACAAGAATAGTGAAGGTTAGTAGAATTTAACTCAATTTCTTATTATGCGTTCAATTTGAGTAGCTTATTACAATGCTGTGCCATAAAATTAATTATAAATGTGAAGTGTTTACAATTATATATTGTAAAAATATAAAAAAGGAAACACGCGGAGAAAAATATTTTGAAGTCGAAACGCGCGTACTCATATTGCGCGTTATGCACTCTTATCAGATAGGTAAAAAAATCTGAACTCGCGTGACCGTCACCTCAAAATCGTCACCGCCTCGCTGTTAACGAATGAGAGGGAAATAAAGAGAGAAAGAGTTTTGAATTTGATCGTTCCTCATGCATAAAAATATATTCTGAAGCAGAAAGGGTCGCTACGTTTAGTTATGACATTAGTTAGTCAATTTTGTTCATAGCAACAGTTATAAAAAATATTTTCTTGAATTTCGGCCTGTAACTTGGCTTTTGCGAGTTTATTATCCTAATCCAGTTAGTAGCATAGGCTTTTTGTACATTTTTTAACATCAATCAACGTCCAAAATTTTTAAAATAAAAATTTTTCAGTTCCAATGGCAGTCCCAAGACTGCCGTGTTTTTTTCTTCAATATCTCCCCTGTCGTGGTTACTTTAACATTCATAATCTTTTTCTGGAATAAAATAGTAAAAACATAATCACCTCCTTACGATATTCAACCATAATATATACAAATGCTGTCTTTCAAGTGCTTGCAGTTGTGAAAAATGAATAATGCGGTTGCTGTAAAGCCTTTAATACACATTTTTTTCATAATGTTTGAATGTAACATTTGAGCATAAACAACACTGACACTACTTTAAACGAATGATGTCCTTTGGAATAATATTACTTCAGCCTGAAAGGATAGGTATTCTAATTGGGGTTAGTCTTAATATAGAAGATGGACGAAAACACAGTTCTTTGCGCGCTTGTTTTTTTTACAATTTTAACAGTATATGGACGGCGCAGTGATAATGTCCAGAAGTTACTTCGACTTGAGCTCGGAGTAGTGCGGTATGTTCACTTCGTAGAAGGGCTCTCCGCCTTCCTGGACCACAATGACTCCGTTGTGTCCCTCACGCACCAAGTGGATGAACGCCTTGGCCACGAAGTCGACTCTGGAACGAGAGAAAGTAAACATTTTTATCGAATTTCGCCCCTCGATGTGTTAGGTGTATTCGGGTTCATTTTGACACATCAGGTTTTTTTGATAGTACACTTGCCTCCAATAATACGAATCAGACCGTAAATATGTACACATGGACTTTGATAAGTAACAAAGAAGGCGCATTCTTTAAATTTACAAGAGAATAGCGTTCATATTAGGCAAATATTCCAGTATTTAACGGGCAATTTGTTTTAGTAATAGAAACAAAACAAGAAAAGATTAAGTGCTACAGGAAAGTCAACAAGACTATTTATAAACTAATGCCGAAACAAAATTTTGTACAAGCATGCCATTTGAACATTTCATTAAATTACTATAAGAGGGTTAAAATGTATCATTGATGTTTTACACATTGCTATGTAGTCATGAAAAATATTAATAGCATTAGCTGAGGAGGCCAACGTTGGCGAAATATTGTTCAGAAACATGGATAAACGCGGAAGGAAACCCGGAAGAATCACTGCCTTCATTATTGATAGTATTTGTAAACATCATTTTGTTAATTTAATCAACAATATTTTTTACATTTAGTTATAAGAATCATTTGGTTCTTTTAGTCAGCAGTTTTCTCCGTTTCATTTACAGTTTCCAAGTTGATAGTGTAATCGAGTAATACGTGAGGAAGGAAGACATCGTGCGATAGGTCGCACTTAGGCACATGCGACCCCTTGATAGCCTCAAGACAAAAGTAATTAATAAATCACACAATTTATTGCTCATTAAAAGTAATTGCTTTATCCATTTCCGCCCAGAAAAGTTTCAGCTCGCGATTTTGAAGACATTTTGGGGTTTGGCTCCTTCTGTCGTCTTCAGTTATCCTTTTAAATACTTTGCTGATGTATTCATCACACAGTTTCCTCAAAATGACCCGCGGCCATATGGCTTCACTCGGCGGTTACGAGCCAAAATCTAATGTGATCCATTTTCTACCGGAATAAAAAGGATAAACTCTACGCGGGAAATATTTTTGTTTTTACAAATGTCATTTTAAAATTATAACAAGCAAATATAATTATGAAATGATTTAATAATTATTTAACCTAACCGTACATTCATCTTTTTAATGTCCTAATTTTTTTGCTTCTACCGACAGTAGACTTCCATGTTGACATTTGTGTTCCATACGTGGGATAATTTCTACTGGCTTCAAAATTAAATAGGGGACGGATTAGGAGAGCGAAAGCAGTACATTTGTAACGATTTGAAAACAAAATAGTGAGGAGTATTCCATCAAGAGCTCTGCTCATCTGCTCAGCAGGGAAGGGCGTATCCACAACTAGGCTATGTTGGGACGAAACTGGTTAAATGATCCCTGGACATGTAGGTAAAAAATACAATTCAAAGCGGCCAATGGGAACACATCCGAACTGGTACACTTTGCCGCCAATTTTTCCGTGTTTGTCCATATACATATACGCACACATGGACTTTAAATTGAAACGAAAACTTCTATACATGACCGGTTAGTTTGGAAACATCGAGAAAAGTAAACTTTTTCTATTTGTCTTTAATCTTGCCGTAAATATGCGTGCATTGACCTTTGATGTGTAATAAAGGAATTCTTATGGGTATTAATATGCATTTTGTTTTGTTATCTATAAGCTAAACTTTAGTCATGAAAAATACTAAGGGTGTAATCATTCATTTGAAATTCTGAGTGTAAATAAAATTTTTTGCATATTTTTCCTCCAGGTGTGAAAAATGTGTTGATAAAGCAGGGTGATGCATCGTAAGAGAGGCAGAAAGAGGATGCAGGATTAGTTAGTTCAATGGAGAGCGAAGGAAATCGATTTCGGTGACGCTCCATTGTACCTTGAATGATCCATCTACATTATACCCCGCAAGCCACCTAAAAGGCGGATGGCAGGGAGAGTCAGGGCACTAGCCGTTTACACATAAAAAGGAAGTTCTCTAAGGAAATTACGTCTGGCATTTTTTAAAGTCCTTTATGGTTCGGGGGAAGAACGAAATCCCATATCTATCCGTTCGACAAAACATCTCTCTTAATTTATCACTTCTATCGGACCTGGAAATATAGTGGGTCTCTAACTGACTATTATGTTCTCCATGTCGCCCTTAAAGATATCCTTTCTCAATTGCTCAAGTAATGCGCGCAGCCTCCGAGTCTCAAGCGGCTCCCAGCCTAATTCGCTTAATATCTGCGTAATTCTGTCTGTACGTGTACGCCCCTAGCAGTTTTCGACGAATCGCGCAGCCTTCCTTTGTATTTTGTTCAGTTCGCGGATTGAGTCTATCTGCAGCAGATTCCATACGCTCACTGCATATTGAAGGTTCGGTCGGACGAGAGTGAAATAGAACCTTTCTTTTACTTTCTCATCCGAAAATCTTCCCACAATACGCTTTACGAATCCTAATTTCTTCAGGGCAATGCCGAAAATATTTCTTATATAGATTGCTCTTGATTCCTCACATGGATATCCATATGCATTGAAGCGTGAAATATTTTGGTGTTTCCATATTAATAATAATCATTATTTTATTATGATGATTTATATTTCATCTTAAATAAATACAATTATCATTTACACAATGATTTTTTCTGGAATATATATGCCCCTGCGGACAGTGTCTCCATTTGCGGTCACTGACTAAATCATCAAAGATAGTTCATACATAAATAAAAATATAGAATGAGTCAGTTAGTATTACAATCACATGAATGCTATCATTGGTGCTGGATAAATTAGTTAATAACCGATGGTTTGAAAGGAATAATAAAAGCAAAGCTATAATGTAAATAAGTTTAAGGACTTGTGTTTTAGCTAACAGAGAATTTGAAGTATTTTTTAACATAAATACATTTGTCTGTGATCAGCAGCAATGATTTTATTATATACATTAGCATTGAATTACATGCAAGATAATTATATTATCGTTTCATAAAAACACCTTGGAACCTATTCTGCAACAGTTAATTATTACTTTTATGTTTATTGACTACCTCTATGCACAGAATAAATTTTTATCGACAAAAAGTAGAAATATTTTTGTTTTTAAAAATATCATTTTAAAATTATAATGAGCACTTATAATCAAACCTAATCGTGCATTGATCTTGTCCCCTCCCAACCATAAACGATGCATCGTCAGAAGTTCTGAGCACGCTATTTTGACGCGCAAGAGAGATGGGTGGGATTTGAATTTAAGCGTATATTATTTATTTACTTTCATACTTCTTGGTGTTATCTTAGGGCGAGAGGCACACTTTTCCACCCTAATTACACACGCAGTTGCTTCGTTACCATAATTAATCAATCGGCTAAAATGAAAGTGTGTGTCAATCGTTAAAACAGCTCAAGGAGACGAGGAAAGGGGGTCGCATGTGTATAAGGGCTGCCCCTTCCTACGATGAGGAAAATGAAGGGAATTAAAGCACCCTACTGATCTGATTTAATTTGATGAATCGTGCGGTGGGAAATGCTCTCGGCATGCAGTGATTCTTCGGCGTACATATTTTTCAGCATAAGTTTAAAAAGTTCAACCGATTCAGGCGTGATATAGTGAAAGTTCGACGTATTGAAATGAAAGGTTTACTTTTCCACAGTAATTTGATGCGTATTCCTTCCTTCCACCTGTAACGTCCATGATGTTTGACGTGATTGATTATGTATTGATGTTTGAATTGTATTTTTATTTGTATGCGTATTTGTGTTTACATCGGTGTTTTGGAGTTGAGAGGGCGCTATGGTGATGGGGAGTAAACAGGGGATTGTTAGAGAGAGAGAGAGAGCCATTTGGGATGGAGAGGATGAAATAAAGCTCTAAAGATTATAAGTGATTATTATTGTCTGAGAAGAAAAAAAAGGTTGCGACATCACATACCTCTTCTGGGTTTTCCCGTACCTCTTTAGTTGTATGTTTTGTCTCTGCCTCGACACTGCAAGTCTGTTTCCCACCCTTTCGTCAAACTTGTCAAATCCTCCCCCACTTCTTCCTCAAAGGTATAAATGTGATGTTCTCATGTACTAAAATGCTTCAGTTATTGCCAATGTGAGCCGGAACGTGTAGTACTCATTAAATCATATTGTAAAAGCACAACTACCTTTTATTTCAATAAATTAAATTAGAAAATTGCATGGAGTATCCTTGTTTCAAATTCTTTAGCCTGAATTTTCATTGATTTTGACTCACCTGATATAATCTTGAATTTTTTAAGCACTATAAATAAGCCTGTATACTCGTAATGGACAGATAAAGGCAAGCCAGATTGGTCGAAATCGCACAAGAACCGAATTCGACGAGTATTCTTCAAGTTTCCTGACTGACCTAAAGAGGCCTGGCAACATAAAGGCCATTTTTGCGATTAAAAAGTGGACAATACGAATATTTTTATTTATTATATCCATCATCAGAGGGATCACGCACGTGATAAGTGACGAAAATATCAAACAAATGATGAGAGGCGAGAAAAAATAAATGGAGAAGATAAAAATAAGCTTTTAAGTATCTTTTTTGATAAGATGGAATAATGCGTAATCCCTCTAATTCCCTGAGAGGAAAACCATTTTCGATCAAAGGTGCCATTTAAAAATCGATAAGAGTCATGAGGTCGCTGAGTATGTAGGTGTTCGTGGCTAAACCAATGTTTAGAGTAGAGTTGTGCTAATGCTCATGTGCTAATGAAAGGACCTTCCCCCCTCCCGAAATGAGGGCCAGTCACTTTAAGGATCTGAAGATCTATCTGAAAAAATACAACTAGTGAAATTTCTAACAAGAATGGATTATAATGCAACCCTATAGTCGTAACTCTGTTTTGCTCTCGTATTAATTTCAAATCATTGCGTTTGCTGGCAGCTACTGAGCTGCCGCAGACGAAGGCTTATAAGATTTCAGGCAAAATGCACTTCATCAGGTCAGATCAGTCGACTGCAAGTAGTGGGGAAATAAATTTCGTAATAATGCTTTATACATATTCTCAGAAAACGTTAATAATGATGGGCACTATGCAGAGTATTTACTATTTTAAATATTAAATTGTAAGTTACTATATAAACATACAAAATATGCTCGCAAATAATCATCGTGCGAATACTTCGCATGTAGACGCGTGTGACACAAGTAGTCGCGTGGCGTATAACAGATGCCAGAAATAATTTTTTTTTTTTTAATTTTAATATGGCAGTGTATGAAAGATAATAACGTAACTGTGACTATTTCAATGTCATAAAACAATGAGAAACACATAATGACAGTGCTATCAATGGGAAGTTGAAGTAAAAAGAGAATAGAACGCAGTCTGGCGTCAATTTGACTCTAACGGAGGGTTGAATCCAAATCATTGCTCTGGAACCCTATCTAATAGCCGCTGTCTAAGGCTTATGATAGGAATTCAAGGAAGATGATAAGGTCAAGTAGAGCGATTGCAACTGCATAGTAGGTAACTTCCTGGGAGTTGTTTTCAGCCAACTCTGTCGTCTGAGTTGATTGGGCCACGTCGGGTGCTCTTCTTCGTTAAAGCCCTTGGCCCATTAAGACTCCTAATCTCTACTCAAGGTCAAGGGCCCGTTTGCTGTTACGAGAGGATGTGGTATATACGCCTCTTTCTCCCGCTTCCCGCCAATTCCCATGCTCCTGCCACGAGCGCCTCCACGTGGCCAAATCGGCAGATCAGCACGTGTGTGCATCGCATGGAAGTCCATGGTAATGGCGCGCCACTTAAAAAGAGTTAGCGCTATTAGATCGCGAATGAGTACTTCGTAACCCCTTCAAACCTTGTCGAGCGGAATCGAAGGTCATCTGCCAGGTTCGTAGACAATGGGGAGGGGTAACATCGGGGGCTTCACCACCCCCCCCCCCCTCATGAATATCATCCCGCCCGCAATACATTCGCTGTGGAGACCATTATCCCAGGGGCAGGGGCGCAGCTAAGAATTAAGGCTAGGGGGGGTTTTAGGCACAACTAATACACTTCGGAGATTGGGGGTGCTGCATACCCGCCAGAGTAAGCAGGAGTTACGGTGGCCTTTCTCCAGAAAATTTTTAAGATTAATGGTTCAAAATTGCGAGTTTTACGGCTTTGTGAGGGATATTTGATTAATCCTAACACTATTCTATAAGCAATACTGATCCAGTTAAGTAAAATGGATTAAACTTAAAAATTTCTCTGACCTCTGGGGGGGGGGGGTTTATCACCCAAACCCCCCCCCCCCCTCGCTGCGCCACTGCCCAGGGGCACCCACATGTCTCCTGAAACTAGATTTTTCGACACCGTTACATTTCATAATGTCTGCCAGCGAATCACGCTGAAGATGAAAAGGATACAATTCAATCTCCTTTCCCAAATAGTTGAGTTTGGTCGATAAGGGGGCGTCCATTAATTACGCGAGGTGAATTTGGCGATTTTTGGGTCCCCCCGCCCCCTCAGTGAGATTTGGCTCGACCCCCTGCCTCTAATCTCACGTGACATTCTTAGAAATGCGTATTTTCAGTGTAGATAAGTTATACTATTCTTGATAGCGTTGGATTTATTAAAATAGAGATTTGTTTAATTATTTTTATTTGAGAGAAGTTAAGGTTTAAGATTACTAAAATCGTAATTTTTCACTTTTTCTTGCGGAAATAATTACGTGTTACTAGCCAGGACCCCTCCTCTCCCCCTCTTGAAATTGGTTGAGAATCGCCTTGACTCCCTTGACGCCTCGCGATATCAATGGATGTCCCCTAACCTGTATACTTTCTGTCAGAGCATGATCTTCTATATAGCATGTGTATTTTTAAATTTCACGGTGTAAGTGCAAATGTATTTCAGTTTATTTTGTTACCCTTAGCTCCAATCAGCTCATTACCTCGTTGGCAATCCTCGACTGTAATCCTCGACTGCCAATCCAAAGGTCGCGGGATCGAGTCCCGCCTGGATAGCTTGCCCCAATCCAGGGCAAACGTCTTTGTGATCATTTTTCTGGACAGTATGAATTTAATTGTGCCTGAAATTCTCTTTACACGGGGAGGTGAAATTGAATAAATAAAAAAGAATCACCAATTTGTTTGCTGCATGCATAATGTCAACGTTTTATTTCTCCAAAGGATTGTTTCTCTTCTCCTCGAGCAAATAAAATATTTCTCACCTATCTCCCCACCCCTTTTGCCCGAAATTCTTCCCTTTAAAATGGTTTTAAGCTTTCATCCACTTAGTATTCCCTCCAATTACCCGCCAGGTTTTTTTTCTCTCCTCGCTCTCCATGTGTTTAATAGACCGTTGTCACTTCTCATCAGCTTCGACTACTTAACCTACTACATTCTCCTCACAACCCATCTCTCACTGTATCGCTTGCACACATTAAGACTCGGAGGCTACGCGCTAGGCTTAGATTGCTTGAACAATTGAGAATGGATATCTTTAAGATCGACACAGTGAACATAATATTAGAGACACACTATATTTCCAGATCAGATAGAAGCGATAAATTAAGAGAGACGTTTTGCCGAAAGTATAGATATGGGAATTCGTTTTTTCCCCGATAGAGCACTTCCCTTATATGTGTGAACGGCTGGTGTCCTAACACCCCCTGCCACACGCCTTTTAGGCGGCTTGCGTGGTATTATGTAGTTGTAGATTAACGCAACGGTTCTCACATTAGCATTTTAAACCCAGATTTCTTTGCGGGAAAAACTATATGAAGATTTAAATTCTTTTAACTTGTGCATTTTCAAGTAAATCGTAATTATCATTTCAGCTACATCTTTGCCCATTTCATTTTCCTGCACAAAATAACTTGTAGTTCATGTGCATCCTTAATGAATTGGATAATTCACACTTTAACAACGGATCTTCAACATTGATGCTGCTTGTATAAGCGACGGTGCCTATTCATTGATGCCTTCTTTGCTGATGCAATTCTCCTTCTGACATCCTCTTTGCCGTTCCGCTTTTTATAAGTAAAATATGACATCAATTATTTGATTTAAATATAAAAAAGACGAATGAAGAGATGCATCTCTTATCATTGTGTTTGAAAATTCGACAGAACGAGTCGTAGTATAACCATCTATTGCTTTTAACTCCCACAATACAGTAATTTAATAAATAGAATTGAAATTGTACATCAGTATATGATATAACGTCAAAAATGTTTTGCATACGCTGATTTTATTTATTCTGGCAAATTAATTTATTACTTACTTGTATGGAACTGCAAATATTATTGTAAGTACTATGAATTAGTATGGAGTTCTATTTTGTGTCATTATTATGTGCATGTATTCATGACGAATGAGAATTTTGACATCGATTGTGTTATTATTATTTTATTTTACTATGGAAACTACTACTACTACTACTTTAATACTTTGGGACTATGTTGTAGAACTTAAATGAATATATCTAGCTATCAATATATCTAGACAATACCGTGGCGTAGTAGATAAATGTTTTTTTTCGCATTGCATATTCGTTTCTAAAGTCCTTCTTATGTAAAAGGTTTAGGGGATGGATAGAGTCATTTGAGTTTCGAGAGTTCACTCTTGCTGCTCCAACGATACGAAGCGCTTTATTCCTGACGGCGAGGGAAGCCGAGTAAAGAAATGCGGTCGTTCACTTGACAGCAATATCACCCGCCCGTCTGCTCCCAGACGTGGGAGGGGTCCGGGCCGTTATAAATGCCCCTCGTGGCCTTGTCGTCTGGACGCTCATTTTCACAATAAAGTTAACTCTTGATAAAGAATAAGAATTTTTGAAATTTCATTCACAAAACTGACTTTTTTGTGTAAACGGGATTTTATTTGGGATCTTATCGGCATTTTCAGGTGGAATTATCTCCTATTTTAGGAAAAAAATAAAATAATTCTCAACTGAAAAATGGGGGCTTTAGGAATGGGTTCTATTTGAGATATTATCATTCTGCGAGGGGTTTAGAAAAATGAAAATTCGTTGGCCCCGCGAGTGGGTGCTCCAGGCGAAGAACTCCGTGACGAACGCGGCACACAAAGTGATTAGCTCGGTTTAACCGCCTAGCTGCCGAGCAGGGCTATCTCGTCCGCCAGACGCGAGAGCAGTAATCTTTCGACGCCCGTATGCCGCGTAACATCTCCCTAATGTCATGTGAAAACAATGGAAGATGGAAGAGCGAGGCTACGATTTGTTCCGCGGAGTGTTTTCGGTGTTTTTATTTATCTTTCGTGTTTATCGCTCAGTTCCGTGAGTCCATACGAAAGTGTGCGTCCGCATTGAAGTACCTACTCTCGGCCCCCACAAAGCGTCTCATTTGTTTGCGTATTCACTCAAGACGGAGTCCTTGACGATATTTCTCGTTCGTCCCATTGTCAGTCACTCTCGTCTCAATACGTGGAAGACTCTTCCTCCACGCACCTCTCTCTCCCAATAGGCATGAACTTTCATATGTAGCCGTCGTGTGGGCGCGTCTTAAGTATTAATCAAAAACTACTTCGAGCGATCAGAAATCGTTACACAGCTTGTAACGAATTGCTGTGGGAGCCGCTAGAGACTCTAAAGAATAAACACCTTTCATAGCGACACGAAGATCATCATCGTACAACCTCACTACATTTTAGGGTTCTACAGAAACGATAAAATGAGATATTTTGCCGAATTGATAGATGTAGAAATTCTTTTTCCCCTGTATAATAAAGGAATGAAATACTTTTTTATAAAGGGCTTTAAGTTGTGGGACTCAGTGAGGGGTGTAGCCAGTACGATTTGTTGGGGGGGGGGGGGGGCACGACCCGGGGGACCAGTGAGGTGGAACTCCCTCTGGAGGAAAATATGAACATTTTTATCTCTAGAAATCACGTTATATGCTATTTTGGCACTTATAATTACTCAATTGATGGGTCGTCGAGAAGATTTTTTGCTAAAACATATTGGTGGGGTAGAATAAATTTGTTTTATAGGTTAATGTTTTTCCGTCAAAAATAATTGGTTTATGAGTGGAACGTGCCCCTCCTCCCCCCTCCCCCCCGCCGCTGGACACACTACGCGCAACTCCTTTTATTTGTAAACGGTGGGAGCACTAACACCCCTCGCCACGCGCCAATGGAGGTGGCTGGCGGGGTATTTCGTAAATTTAGAAGACATCTGCGATAATCTCATTCATTTTTGGTGAATATGGTGTTGGCTACTTTTATAAATACTCGTCACGCTCCTGCGATACCAAGCGCTTCATTCCCCAGGGCGAGGGACGCTGACCAGTAAGGAACTGCGGTCCTTCACTTGACAGCAATATTGCCGTTCGCATGCTGCCAGCCGTGGGACGAGTCTCCGTTGTAAATGTCTCTCGTGGCGTCGCGTCGCCGTTCATTTTTTTTGCCCACCGCCGTCTCCATATTCGCCTCCCTCGCGTGCAACTCCTCGGAGAGCGAGACCCACCACCCAGACGACCTTCACCGAGACCAAGTGTCGCCCTGGCTGGCGGCCCGCCAATTCCGACCAATTGCGGCGAATTTCGGCGGCCCGCGTTGCTGCTCTCGGCGACAACGTGCTGACGCGCACGTGCTTTACCAATGGGCGCGCGTGGCGGAAGCTCCCTTCCCGCGCAAAAACTTCGATTTTGGAGCGGGCCTTGGAGCGAGGGGCAATACCGCGAACAGTATAATTTATTAGGCACTCGATTAAAAGGAGGAGCTGTGGTTTCTGCACAACAGAAAACAAATAGATGTGGAGTAGAATTTAGAAGGTCAAGTGGAGGGAAAGGAAGAGAAGCAATGAAGTGTTAGATATGATGAAAAGGGGAGAGATTGGTTGATTAAATGAAATAACTATGGAGCGGAAGTCGTCATGAGCACTTAGACCTAAGTGGTCCATTGCGCTATCCACCAATGATTCCGTAGAGGCCAATACCCTTACTAAAGGATACAGGTCTACAGGTAAATCTCTTATCTCCATGGGCTCCAAAAATGGTGATACCAGGTTTCTATTACGAGTCGTCACAATGGCTGGGCACTCACATAGCAGATGGGAGGTTGTTTCCTCCTCTTCCTCACACCATCTGCATCTAGCCGGGTCAGTGATTACCAGGAGATGCAAATGTCTGTTCATATGGTACAGCGTCCAGTGAGATGGCCTACTTCCTCCCTAAGTTTTTCATAAGATGAAGTATTCTTGCGAGGGCAAGGAGAGGAAACTTGTACGGGGAGATATGGCGGAGAAACAATGGTTTGAATGGTGGGAGAGGGATGTTGAAAACAGTGTGAGCTGGCAGAATATTGGGTAAGCGGAGAGGAAAAATATGATTTACGCCGAGAAAGAATGAAAGCGAAAGAGCCTCATTATGAATCGAAGATGGAAGTTCCATTTGGAGTGAGAAGAAAAGCCAGGGTCAGTCGCTAAACTCTCATTGTATGCTTATCTCAACCGACGGTTTAATCAAATAAAATAATAGCATAAAATATGACCTGTTGCCATTATTCCGCTGTAGCTGACCTCCTCTAGACTTAGTGGTGTGTTCAGTTTACACACAAGGTTTTTCGCTCCTCGAGGACTCTGCAAAATGATATCCCTCATGAGCTATTCCTTTTTCTTTCGGCATCCATTCCAATATATTTTGCAAGGACCATTTGGGATTATCGAGGGATGTGTACAGACAGTGACTCCACTAAGTGCGGTCGCATTGATGATATATTTAAGTCTTTTATTACAGTACAGTGAAAAGCGGTGTTGTTTCCGACGGGAGGCAAACATTGGCTAAGTCCTACCGTATTCGTTCCCCTTATCTCCATATAAGTTCGCGCGGATAGTCAACAACGTGGTTATGGCGATATTTGGGTAATCTACGAATGATCACGACACCGAAACGAAATTTCCCTCGCCATACAGTGAGCCATCAGAATTCCACGATTATTAAAGACACCTAATTAAACCTTGAGCCTCACATCTCCGACACAGGCTGTCGAAGTCGAGCAACGGCAGACATGTGACGAGGTTGGTATCTCGCTTGTTAAATCAGTGATACCAGTGTTTACCTCCGTGGAGATGACATTTTTGTTAGTACGAACGGCCGTCGCTGACCAAGTCCGCTAATCCTCGGTTTTAACCGAAAAGGTACCATGACGTATGTGTGTACATGTAATCGCGAAGTGGAACATTTAATGTTCCTGCTGACAATTTTTGTGCGTCTATCGTAAAAGCATATTTTTGGGAGCCTGTTACTAAAATTATTCTACCCACTAAGGAAGATTTTCATGGAGCATTTTGCGTTAGCCTGTCCCCCAGGCATAAATTTAACTATCCTCTTCAATTCACAATAAGACCTACGCCATTTCATTCTATCTAAAAATCCTATTCTCTTCCTTTCCCTCCCTCTCTAACACTGTTTATAACATCCCCTCTCCGCTCTGTACTCGCTCCATCAAAACTCTTTATCTCTTCGATGTCTCCCCGTATAAGTTACCGGCGCATCTCAAGAAGCTTCCATTCCTCACCCACCATGTCTAGCACTTTGTCGTTCCTCTTTCTATGCAACTACTTCATCTTATACATTCTTCTCTACACCCACATCTCCAAGGATTCTGAACACGACTCCTAATCCAAGCATATTCCTAGTTACGCCACTTTTCCTGAAGAATTAAGTGATGTGTCCTAAGTTGCTGTGAATACAATGAGGGTAGTTGACGTCTTTTTTTCGAGGTCAGTGTCCTCGCAGTAATCTCACGGCACAGAATTATCATCCCACTCATAACGTCCGTCTTTCAATTAATTCGGTTGGACCATGTGTTGCGGTGATAACAGACAAGCGTTTTATCCAATTCGGAGGTGTCGATTAGTATTTGCGCGGCAATGTGTACACATGTATGTATGTGGATAATCGTCGTTTTCACTCACGGCTGTTTGGGCAGTGCGTTCAGCTCAGCAGCGCAATGGTCTCCCATGTTATTGGACATCTGTCTGCCTCCCGCGCCGGAGATAAGGTCCGTGTCTGTCACGCCAGGGCAGATGGTGACCACTCTCACGCCCGTGTTGTTGTAGTGGAATGGTTCCTGGAAAGAGAAAAGTGCGCGAAAAATTGTAATCTGAGACCAACTTAAAACGAGAAGAAGATGGCGAAATTTTGCTGAGCCGTATGAATTTTGGTATCATTATATCAGAAAACGTTTTTATGGTGGTCCACAGATATTTTTTAAAAACATTTTCGGCAAAATATGTCATACTTAAGGCGAAACTTTGTTATTTTTCTTTGTAATTGACATTTTTCGAGTCCTGTGTCGGTTATAAAAACCTGTGGACTGCACAAACGTTTTTCTGCGATTATGTTACCTTTAATCAGAGACACATAATCCGAGGAAAGAAACAGGCCTTGTCAAAGGCGCTGCATGTTAAAATACATAAACAAATACTTTTTTAATAGCTGGTTAAAAAGAACTTACAGAGAATTAATGCGTCGTACCTCAAACATCTTGTGCCAAATCTTTTCCTTGTATTGACTCAGCTGTTCATCGATAGTCACGAAAAGTCAGACAAACTACTAATATTGATATGTGTATATAACATCAAAAAAATGTTTTCTCTATCTTATTTAGTAAATTGCATATTACTTTGTCTTTTTCCTACATGATTATCTATCTGCATTGCATCCAGAAAGATCGATCATGCTGAAACCAGCTCGCGCTCCTTATTCATTCCGTTTTTGTATCTAGTGAATCGAAAAGAAAGTTTGACGTTTTTTCTAGATTTTAAAAAAGATTTGGGTTCGGTACCTCACAAAAAAGGTTTTTTACAAATTACAGTTATTCGGGTTAAACGAGAGAGTTGAAAACTTGGTGCAGGACTTTCTGAGTGATCGTATACAAAAAGTAGTCAAAAGTAATAGGTTATTAATTGGCTATCAATATAAAAGGCTATCAATTGGTGAACCTTTATGATTTAAGGGCGGGTTACGCTGTACCATCAAGAGAGTATGTCCAGCACTTCGCGATCTTTAGAGATCTCGAACGTTGGACCGAAATTTCAAAATCGACTTGATTCCTTAGTCCTCAAATCTGTTATGCAACACTGCTCTTTTTTGCTGAGACCACTGCTAAGGTGTTGAAGACTTTTTAAGCAGTGGTGATCGTGGCAATAAGGAATGTGGTGTTACTCACGGCGTAGGATCTGCTGAGTCCGATGACGGCGTGCTTGGTGGCCGCGTAGACGGGACAGCCGGCGAACTGCCTGAGGCCCAGGATGGAGGCGATGTTCACCACGAGACCTCCGTTGCCTCCCTGGTCTTTGCCCATGTGCTGCATGGCCAGGATGGTACCCCTGCACACGGCCGTCTAGCAATGGTGATGACCAACATGCATTACTACAAGTACCTACAATAATCCACACTTTGCCCCAATCAAACGTCACTCCCAGTCACTATTCTACACATTCCGTAACTATGTATGCAAGGAATTCAAATGACCTTAAAAGTATTTTTTAAATACTATTAAATTACATTTTTTTTAATTTCACAAAGGTTGTGTTAACAATTTGCCTCATCATGTGGTGGCGAAACTGGTCGGTCAAATAAAATCCGGAGATCCAAGCGTGATGGAGTGGAATTTTTCCATGTTGAAATAAATAAACACTTGCAATTTCCCACGATTATAAAATTTACATTCCGACCCAAGTTTCGATGTTAGTTTCATTGACTGCCTCCCGAAACAATACCAACGAACACAACCAGAAATGAAGACCGCCAGGAGGATGTTTGAATGTTTCTTTGGAAAAATATATTAACCCCCAAAAAAAACCTGCATTTCCCTTTGATTCCTTACTTATTAACCTCCACCATCTCTTTCTCCGTTTTTCCCAGTAATCATCGTCCCCTCTTTTACTCTCCTCCGTTCTATTCTGTTCACTTCTATTTCAGGCTTTCCCATCTCCTTCCCATCCTCTAACTCCTCTTACTTTCCCCCACACCGGTTAAAAATTGTATAAATTGAATGCACCATGCACCATTTTGTACTTAATGATGATGTAGTAACATGGAAACCTAGGTCGAAATAATAATTTCATAATTGTGGCTATTTGCAACTGTTTATTTCAACATGGTCGGTCAAAGTTACCCCCGTTAAGTCAGCAAAGTTTTTCATTTCAACTATACACATTTGTTGACCAGGTGAATATTTGAGGTGAAGGACCACGTGGCGTTAGCGGACATACACCGCCATTAATCTTGAGGGCGAGAAGCACGTGCTTATTTTTCTTCGCATTCCTCATTACTACAGTGTAGATAACCATTTGAAAATGATATGCATAATAGTTTTGTTATTTTGAATTTGACAGAAACTTTTGGTAACAGTTTTGATTCTTTGATTTTGTATACATTGAAATTTGTGCATACTTAACTCCCTCAGCCTCCATGAATATTTAACTTAACGCGTTGCGTACCGGGGTACATATTTTCATGCAGGGGAACGACGTACCTGGCTAGAGGTGTTGAGATTGAAAATGTGTGTCAATTTGGGCGAACCGCCTTTGGTGTAAACATGGTTAAAAAGCTGATATTTAAAATATAACTTGACCAATTCAAACATTACGATACGTCTGTTTATAATAAGGAACGAGCAACAACTGATAAAGTATTACCAAATACCTTTAATTTGAAATTGTTAAAGTTCACGCGCCTGAACGACGAGAATTTTTGTCACCCGTCCGGAACACTCGGGAATAAATGACGAGAACTCTCGCCATCCGTAAGCAACGTGTTAAGCAGCAAAAACGATGGATTAAATATTGATTATTAACTCTTCGAAGCAACTTACAATTAGTGGGAATTGGCGTTGAGGATGTCGTCGCCATTATTTTAGTCGTCAACGAAGCGCTCTAAAGTGAGGGACCCTTATTTTGAACTCATATCTGAGAGACCTTGGAGCCTCTCGTCCCCCGAACATTTACATTCGCAGGCATGTACATATATCACTCACCACGTTAATTGCTATTTCCTTCTCCCACAGACCGTCGTTCATCACGCCGGCGTTGTTGACCACAATGTCTAGACCCTTGAACTTCTCCATCGCTTGCTTGAAGGCCCCTGCGGCAAAGAACAGACCGTTACTATTGGGGAGGCATCCCTCTTTTTGCAACCCTCATTACTGCACTGAATTCTCAACGACCCTCTTCCGCTGCTTGCGAGTCATTTGTTTCCCTTCGAGGGTTGGTACTCGTCAGGGCTGGACGCTGCTGCTGTGGGTCTGAAGAAAGATGCGTGACCAAGAGGAAGGCTACGACGAGTGAGTACCACTTCTTATTAAAATAAATAATAGATCGTAGTACTTTTCCACAAATTTTTTTACTGCGTACAACGCTTTTCGGCTCACTGAGCCATCATCTGGTACAAGACACTGCAAAACATTTGAAAATCACCTTTATACCCTTGAGAAATGGGTTTGGGGAGGATTTAACATCTTTGAAGAAGGGGGTGGGAACAGGCGTACAGAGTGGAGAGAGTGGGAAAAGATACAACTAAGGGATGTGGGGAACCCACGTTGGAAGGAGGACTCTAGTCATAACTGTAGAATAACGACACGTGGGAAGAACCTCAGAAAATGGGGGGGGGGGTGGAGAAGAGAAAAAAAGAGGGTGGTAGGGTAAAAAGAGAGGCCTCATGAGTAGCGAAGCAGGAAAAGAGGCGGGGGTGATGGCTCTGTGAGCCGAAACGCGTTGTACGCAGTAAAAACATTTGTAGAAAAGTGTTACTATCTTTTATTTATTTAAATTCCACCAATTGAAATCTGAATCTGTTGAACCACTGCTTATGTTGAAAAAGGTCCTCTCTTGTGGGTAAACATTTCTGGGGATCCTCACCGGGTTAACTTCTCTATTAGAGCCAACCTTTCGAGCTGTGACTCGGGGCTCATCCTCAGGGTCTCTGAAAGTCGTTTTAGCAATCGTTTCGAGCTCTGACGCGGGGCTCGTAACATTAGCTAAAATGTGGAATTTAACCTGGTGAGAATCCCGAGAAAAATTTACCCACGTCATTCGCCGGGAAGGCACCAAATTTTATTTCAAGGTTTTCTCGGATATCCAGATTGTGAGATTGATTATGCATTTACTCTGAGGTGCGCAGTGCTCAAACACATCACCTTATTTTTCCAATATAAGGTGTAGTAAATAAAGAGCTGGCGCTTTGTTTTATGAAGTTTTTCTCGGGGTTTCAGCCAGATGAAAACGTCCATTTTCTTTAACTTATCGAGGTCCTAAGAGTTTCACGTCGCGAGGGAATGATGCTGGTGCCATGACCGTGGCCTGCATTTATTCTTGCACATACACCAGTTGTGGTCTCTTTTCATTGAGCGGGGCCGATTTTCATCCTCCAATGACTTTGTAATTTTAAGCGATGGACTACTGCGATACAGACCACAGTCATGGCACCAGATTCATTCCCTGATGACGTGGAACTCTTTGGACCTCGAAACGTTTGAAATAATGGACACTCTCACCCGTATGAATACCCGGAAACCCTTATTCAGTCCAGTTATTCGCCGAGAAAGCACCGGATCGTTGTGCACCATTCCTTATATTAGAGAACATGGTGATGGGGTCGAGCATTACGAAGTAAATGTGGAGTATATCTCACTACGATTATTATTGGTGATTCAGCACACAGGACGGAACCCGTGACCGAATATTTATGAAAATTCTATTTCATTTTAACAAACATTGGAATCAATTCCAATGATATCGCAATTTCAATTTCGTTTATATTTTACGTAGAGTTTGGGTAGAGTTTCAATGGTGAGAAAGTTTGTCACAACGAATCGCTTGTTTTACGAATTTAAGTCAATTTAAGCCCTAGTATTGAATTTCATCTTAAGAATGCACTTATCCATTAATTAAAGCTTAAACCGTTTGCTTAATCATTTAATTATTGCCTTAAAATATGCAGTAAATGGTAATTACTCCATTATGGGAGGCTCGGATGTGGTTCGAATTTTCCTCGTTTCGAATGATTCTCGTCCTTCCCGGCGAAAGTGGCGCCGCTCAATTCGTAGCGATACTTTTAAATTTGACTGCATATGGCTAAAAGATCACTCTCTACAAGAGTATTCTCGTGAAGCGACGTAACGTGCATATCAAAGGATTATAATAATATTTTGCTCGATTTTATGGTTTTGCTACAAATTGTCGTACAATCTCACTCGCGTAAATATTGACATTTTTAACTATACTTTTATTATCTAGGAATAAAGCTGAAATTTCATGATCTTATCGAAAAAAGTCTGTCATGAGCCTGAAGTGGAATTTCATGGTTTAATGTGATTATGAATTTATCACTAGCGTGAGGACTAGTAATGAGAAAATTCCGGGAAATACAGTTTTACACCATGTATTCTATAAGTCGTCAAGTGAAAAGATGACTCAAAGGGCTCGGATATAATTTTATGCCATGGGAAAATACAAAAAATACATTTTTTCAAAATATTTTGTTTTAGAAAAACTATATATTTTAAACTTCGGTGATTGCTACGGCTTATTCAAAATTATTGACGAATGTCTGAAACTGCTATTCCTTTTATATTTTATCAATCGATCTTTATCTCGAAAAGTGATACTTTGACAATTTTTGACACTTAAGTAATACGTAAAACTTTCCAAAAATAACATCCTCATTTTCAAAAATATTTGTCGTGAAAAAACTGAGCACTCCTGAAATTTGGAGATTTCAAAAGTAATTCTGCTGGTTATGGTTATGGAAAATATTGGTGTAATAAATGTTAAGATATTACCCTCGAGCTGTTCTTTGCTGGTAACATCTCCCTTGAGAAAGAACACATGGTCCTCTCCGAATTCTTCGCCGAACTCCTTCTGGCACTTGTCTCCCTCCGTCTCGTTGATGTCAAAGATGAACACCTGCAGAGAAAGAGAAGGAAAGGGCGCATCCCAATCGGCATCAATTGAGAAATAAAGCAGGGAAGAACAAATCGGGTAGTTTCCTTCACCAGAGGAAACGAAAGGCATTGATTGCGATTCGTTACCCACCGTTAGTGTATTCATAATATATAAAGTATTTGGTTTTAGAAATACCGGTTTAGACGAATGGCAATGGTCAATTTTAACCTCATTTGAAAAAGGCTAGATAGGCGCCCATGCTATGCCACTCCACGTGACGTCACAGGGACCTACTTTCTATACGAGTGGATAGGAGTTTTACATGTTCTGAGATTACCAATGCATGCATGAGACACGGAGCTCAGGGAAACATGTCTTATAATAATAATCACCTATTAAAACTGCCTATGGTAGGAAAGTTTCCGTCGCTTGGTAGGGTATTAATAATCCTTATTTAAGCCAAGCGCTACCCACTAGCTGGGTACTTTGCTACCTGCTAGCAGCCTGCATCGTAGCGGCTCTCAAAGCATCGCCCCAAGGTCACCTCACACGACGGCAGCGGGAACTAGAAATACGTCACACGGACTTTTCCCATCATTCATACTTAGCCGTCGCGTTTTCGCGCGCTTGAAATTTTTCACTTTTCATTTGATCGTGAAAAATAGTTATCGTCATTTAAAAATCTAAGAGCGTGACATGCGTACTGCAGGAGTAAAAATCTTTCGGTTTAGGCAATAAAAAAATAATAGGAAACCACCCTATTGTGCCCGTATATCAAATATCGTATCCTCACTACAGTCAAAGAAATATTTTTTGAGCGCCTACGGCCTAAGGTAAGGCTCTCGGCTGCTGATCTCGGGCTCTGATCCCGGCCGAAGCCAAAGAAGGAACCCCCCAGAAAATAGCCCTGGAAATACGAGATGGCTCAGGTAAAGGAACTGACCATACACTAATTAATGCTATTCACACTCCTACAGATTAGTCTGGAGTGACCTCTGTCCTCACTCATCCAAACCAGCATTCGCGCTAATCTAGAGTGGCAGTGTATATTGATTTGTTAATAAAATGGAAAGTGAATTTCCTTTGCCGCATGTCGAACGCCGTGTGCATACTAGTGTACGTATATGGAAACAAAAAACCTTCGCTTTTATCCTCGGATATTATAAAACAAATATGTGCGGTTAGTTACATATTATCAAGAAATTAGGAAATAACAGAAGTGCATCTTTCCATGCGATATAGTTAAAATTGAGTTCCTTTAAATTTGATTTAATGACTACGCCATTGATATAAGAGTTCTAAAATCTAACGCTTAATTGCTCTTTGCGATTTATTTATTACTATTTTTCTTTAAATTGGCTTCCATTTATAAATTAAAATTGGATATTCAATCCGTTTACTATTCTTCCTCGTGTTGCCAATTGCTTTTCCACGAGTTGAGTGAATGTTCGCACTCATCATTTCCTCTTGGCAGCCTCATTCATTTGGCACCGTATTCCTTTCTTCTGCTATTTTTCCTCAATTCTCGGAAACCCGTCGCTATTAAATCGTCCACGAAGATACTTTCCGCTGATCTCTCGTGACAATGAAATGTCGCCTTTCCGAACAACTCATGCGCCAATATCACGATTCGATTACTTGGTTTGGCAACCTCCCCAGATCATAGCCATTTATACTCATTATTTCCTTTTGTCCTTTCCTGCGACTTAATAGCTTCCTTCCCGATGCGCATCCGCGATCATGGCTTCAAACTCAACCGATTCAAAGGGCCTGGTGTCATAAGATATTCAAATCAGACGGGTACCACAGTGTAGAGGAGGAAAATATATTCCTACTCGATATTTCCCCCTGTTTAAAGCGTTGTAAATCACCAACGTTTCGACGGACGACTCGTCCATTGTCATCAGAGGTAATTAATAAGTTTGCTACGATCACATACCATAAGTTTGAGTGAATAAAATGCCGTTGAGATGTAACTACAAGCAGTCGAAACAAGCTGGTTACCTCTGAAAAGCTGGTGATTCACAAAAAAATTGAACCACATGGAATGGAATCAGATATTTGGATCAGTGAATGGTAAAAAATTGATCTGCGGATTGAAGATTTATCATTTTTTTCTGGCGATTCTCAAACTAAAACTTCTGATTTTGGAGTGATAAAGAAAAAAATCACGGAGGCATCGAACCGCGGACCAATAGCTCAACGTCCCTCAGCGGACACCATTAAACTTTTCCGCGTTGTCGGGTCAACTATTGCAGCGAAACTATTTCCTGGTCCTTTAAGGATGGCGAGGCAAGAGTTTTGTTTGCGCTTTCTGCCCTTTATAGTTCTTCGTAACTTTTGGAGGGTAAGTGGCTCAGGGGAAGTTTTTAATTTTCATATAAATTTAACAAGATCATGAAACTGAGATCTGAGAATATGCTATTCTGAGTAGTTTTCTGAGTAGATCCTTGCATTTGTTATTTATAAGATGATTGACGTTTAACCATATGAAATACCATTTACATGGCCTCTTATATTTTTTACATGGCCTCTTAGATTTTTACATTGATCATGCCATCAATTTTAAAATATCAAACTGGTTATGGATGAATCAATTTAATATGATATTTGGCCACCTGGTACCTACGTTCTTAAAATTCACTCAAATTGGCCCTCAATGACACCCTGTTATCTCCCAAGTTATTTTAAAATTTGATGCAGGAGATGAAAGCTCCATTCCTAAGACCTTATTACTTTAAAAAATAGGTATTTCAATTGTTATGACTATACAATCATACAATCTTTATAACCACGTCAAAGAGTCCATGTAAATGATTTGAATTACCCAAACATTCTAACTCTAGCACTTGCGTGGAAAATGTTTTTCCCCCACACATCATGTGAATTAGAAAGCGGCCAAATATCATAATAAATTGATTCATCCATGAGCAGTTTGATTTATTGACATTTTAAAATTGATGGCATGATCATTGTAATAATCTTGTTATGCAGTCCCAATAAAGGGAAGTCTTTCATCGTCACGTCCTCACATCGGAAAGCTATGATAAGTGAGCAAGGAAATAGAATAATAGATAATATTTAGATAACGTGAACGAAAATGAGCCTTGTTGTGAATTGAAAATTAAATTCCGATTTTGGAGGGTAGACAGGCCTTATTGATTCGTGAAGTGCTCCATTTAAACGTACCTTAACCGGTAGAATATTTATATAATAATTAGTTATTTTTAACAAGGTCTATGGATTCAGCATGACGTTCGACGGAAATTCATTTGCGAATTTATGATGTCTCGGAAAAACAATGTATCCCTCCAGTCTCCAATTCCCACGAATAGCTTTTTAAATGAAATTTGTGAAATTATGTATATCGATGGCTAAGTTCTAACAACACGAATCTCAAATTCTGCCGGTTTGATATAGGTATCATAAACAAAGTGTAATAACATTAAAAAATAAAATAGAAGCAAAAACCAACTCTTTGTTTGCAAATGAATTCTTCTTTTTCAGTTTTATGAACTTTTGGCTTTTAATTTCAGTGCACAAGTAAAAGAAATTAATTGTTTTTTTAGCTCTCCTGAAAAGTTGCTATTTTTGAAATACGTGTTGTTAGAACTTAGCAATCGATATGTATTTATAAATTCTCTTAAACTCTATTGTGTTTTCGTACTAACACTTTCCCTATTTATTTTCTTTTTTAATGCGAAACAAATCACAATAATTGTTTCATTTTTGGGTATCAATTTAGAAATATATTCTTTCTAAATAGTTTCCAAATCTTTTGGACCAAAAACTTGTGGCAAGGTACTTTCAAAAGTTTGACATCTAATAAGTTAATTATTAAATCACTCGTGCATTTTGATTAATGTTATTGCATATTTATCCCTTACGCTACTCGAAGGAGAGGGCTAAACGCTGGAGAAAAGTTAACGAATATATGTGTCCTAAAGGCTCATTAATTCGCCCTCGTCTGTCACGAAGGAAAGATTGTATGCGAACCACCAAAGCGGTCTTGCATATTGATGTCTGGTGGATTCCATCTTATTATTGTTTAACTCAGAGAGCATTGTTTGCTTTCAATTTGAGCGTGGGCTTCTCGCTCCCTTTCCACTCGACTTCAAATTGCCTCGTCGGCCTCGAGAAAATTTCCCCGAATACGCTTGTTTGCGAGTGAGTTCGCTTTGTGGAGGGAAGAGGCCTCACATCGCCAGGGTTCGCCTGCGTGGTATGATGTTTGCGCGCAGTGCTTACGAACCGCCTGGCATGATTTCAAATCGTTCGGGCTCTTCCTCTAATCCAAACCAGCTCTTCACCCTCTATCAACGACATACAATGGCAAAGCATGAGAGCATTCCTCTAGCTCTACTATTTCTGCGGTCACCCTGAAAATTTCACGGTGCATAAATTAGAATCTGATATCGACATTGTCCTGCATCTCAGATTTGAAAGTTTGTCTGGCATACAGCCTTAGACTGCGGCGTGGCGAGGCTGTCTTTGCTTTCAGGGAGGAGGGGGGGTTATTGACCAGATTGAATGGTGCACGACACCGGGTGATGATAACTGGGAAAATCGAGACCTAATACCCTATGAGCCAGCTTTACGGTGTCTGGCGCTGCATGAGAAAAGATTTCCTCGTGCACACCGCTCAGTCATAAAATAAAATCATTCTGGATATATTAGTCAAATAAATCTGCTATAATCCATTACACAGGCCAACAAAAAAATTTTGTTTGAAAACTTTAATTTAATAGCTGATCTTTATAGATTTTGATGTGCCGAATCCAAATCTGGCCTTAGTTTTTTTTTGCGTCACCCATAGTTTCCAAGCAATATGTATTTAATATTTAGTATAATTCCCCTATACGGTATACAGGGAAATCAATGAAACACTGTGTTACATCATAAATTGTTTGTATTTACTGTTCCCTACATCGTGGTAAAATTGTTTGTATTTACTACAGCGTGATAATACAGGGTTCACATGTCAACTGGAATTGGTCTACATTTTCTTTCCCTTTTTTCCTTGAAGCTTCTTGTGTAGCTTTTTCTTCGAAGAATCGCTTGCTGAACTTCTCGGTGAAGTACCAACAGTAGTCCCCCATTAAATTCGTTCATTAGACCTACTTTTTCAATTTTATTATAACAATAAAAAAGCTGTTAAATTAAAAACATATTACTTGATTTCATAAATTTAACTGTAAAATGTGAATAAATGGTGGGTGATACAACTTTAAAACCATCCCATTTGGATCCAGCAACTTTAAAAACATAAGAATAAGGTATTTTCAGTAAAAAAGTTTTTTCATTGTTGGCCTGTTATATTTATTCAAATAAGGTATTTATTTGTATATCTTAGAAAGGCCTAATCAAAACTAGAATATTTATTTGCTGTAAGTATGTTCATTATTATTTAAGGTCAGTCGTCAACACTCAGCCCAAACTAATGAAGATATATTCGAGAAATTTTCAGAACACATTCCCTCTGTCATGCATGGGCGCACTCGGAAAGGATTTTTGGGTTAAATTATATTCGGGGTAGTTTTCACCCCAATAGTGTCATCTTTTACACTCCCATAAGAAGGACGTTGAATTTCGTCCGAACATTATTCTTTTTTTACATTTTTCACTCGAAATATTTGGTTTAATTGATATGAATGCGCATCATACGGAATGCTGTTATTAACTTCTCTTATTTTCATATTATGTTTACTTCTGTTTTCTCCTGATCAATTGATTTTTTTAATACTAATGTATTGTTAATTCTTCTGATAAAATAATTTTCTCCGTGCCATCAATAGTAATTAAACGTAGCAACCAGGCGTTAACATATATTCAAAACGCGCATAAACTGGTGAATCTAATTATTACTTCAACCATAGGTAAGCAGCAAACTTCTGCATTAATCCATAATTTAGTCTTCGCTTCCCGTTGAAATTCATGGGGTACATTTTGACTGAAGGGCAAGGATTCTTTTTGAAGCAGGTTTGTTTTTTATTTAGCTAGAGTTTTTTTTAAAGTGATCACTTTGAATTCTCTTAGCTTATCTCCGAGTCTTCTCTCTCTTCTTTTCGCGCGCGTTCGTTGACATTCGAGGAGCGAACGCGACCTTGAACTTGGCCGTGAATACGAGCCGATGCCTTGGAAAGACGGAAAACCCTAGAAGTGTGTCCACCGCCGTCTCGAAGCAACGCTCTGCGTTGCGACGCCACTCGCTGGTTTATTTGGGCAGCCGGCGGCCCACGCAACTGTGGGATCGTTTGCACCTCTTCTTGAGTAAATAGACATTGGCCGCGATGGTGTTGGGACGAACAGCAGGGAGGTTTTTCAGGTGCGCGCTAGCGGAAGGGACCCAATCCATCGGTTTGACAAATGCCTGGACACGTCCATTACATAAGTTAATGGACGAAAAGGACACGTTTTGGGTATTCTGAACAATAAGCATGGCAAACGAAATAGCTGTGATTTCTACGCGGTTGTAAATATACACCCCGATAGATTCCAACGACGGTAATTTTCGAGGGGGAGCCAACTCACAACAAAAGGGTAATATTTTAAACCCCATGATGAGTGGAGGAGGGGCTCAGGCCAAGGATTTTTCCTGGGGGGGGCACAAGGGTCTATCAGACAAACGGTTTTCTCATATTTGGCATTGCACACAACATTTACGGTATGAAACATTCTCTTTATTTTAATATGTAAGTTATGGATATGAAGTTAAATTATTGAGGCTCCGTAATGAAAAAAACGAAGGTAATGATAGCCGTATTAAATATCTTGTCTATTTCTTAAGCGTCTGGGGGGTCGTGCCCCTATCCGCCTATGGCTCAAGCCGATTCTTTAGGATAGGGGCGAGCGACCTATCCCTATTGGCTTGACACCCTCTCTTCATAGCAGTAAAAATACAAAACTTGCGTGAAATATTTTGTCAGTTGGCTTCCCCTTGAAAAAAGCAAAGCTGCTCGCTAGTACTGGCGAGGTCCCAAATGCCACCTCAATGGTATGCTTTAATTTTCCCCGTCATTCTTCTCACTATAATTTACGCTTCAGAACCAACTCTTCGGATTAAGCTCTAATTGACATATTTGGGAAACGAATTAAATTACGCATATTTAATTCCCCGAGAACGTGAAAAACATCAAAAGGTAAGAAAAAGTATCACATGTGGAATTTACCAAGTTTTTAATTTAAAACGAAGCAATTTCGCCAAATCATGCATCAGACCATCAAAAGGTAAAAATTATGGAGACCTGTGGTCATCAGACAAAGGGAATATCCTTGCGGGAATGTACGAAATTTAGATTCATAGAGTACGCCTCTGGATTGCTGGGGATTACAAAAGATATCCTAAATGCTGTAAGGATCAATAGCATCGAAAAATAAGATGTCATATCTTATGATTATTCAAGGAAGAATAGAAAGGAGTTAATTTGGAGGTGCAATATGAATTTATGTCAAACGAATTTCATTAATTCGAGGATGCGCATCAGTCAAAATAGCAGCATGAGCGCTTGTGATAATCCGCGGAGAAAGAATTTACACAAAAACATTTTTCAGTCGGCGACATGAGTGCGGGATAGCAAACTGCTGCCCTCAGCCTACCTTCGGTCAATGTGAATTTCCCACTTCAACTTTCATGCCTGAATGACGTTTAGTTGGGTCAGAATAGGTTAAACACTACCATATAAGAAATTATTACTGAATGCAACGCATTCGTATGTTTTGGTGTTAATTTTATTTAGGTTAATACATGTTCTAAGATCACTTGCATAATGAATATCATAAGTTTCTCTGGAACAGAGTCAAAGACAAAGAGTGCTCAGAACATAAAGTGGCTTGAATCCTTGATTAGCGGCTTAGTCATATGATGACTCAATTATGTTAGTGCGTCATACAAAAATGAACAAATGATTAAAAATAAATAAATTTCATGCAAACAATTCATAAATATATGTACAGCCAATTGTTAAAAAGGTCTTTTAAATATGTTTTCAATACCGCGCGGAGTTAAAAACTTCGATTTCACTGAACAAAGGAAACTTTCTGAAATGCTTTTCCTTTTTTATACTTACCGGCAGAGCACTCAAGACTTTATGAGCCCCATTTGCATTGACGACCTTTTGAAAATAGTTGGACTTGGTTGGCAGAGATACATATTACCAAGTTGCTCCTCATAAAAAAGTGACACTTATAAGCAAGAGGGAAAATAATCACTCCGAACATAAAAAAGTGAAACACTTGAGGAATATTTAAGTATCTAGATGTTAACACTGTTAGATATGGAACCAGGGGAAGAGAGGACGCGTATGTTTAAAATGCCTGTTCAGATTACATTGGATCTAGAGGCTTTTACTTTTGAACCTCTATAATTATCGGCGATGCGAAAAATGTATTGAGGTCATTCTTGGCCCCTTGTCAAATTAGTCATAACAGTCGCGACTTGATTTCGCATGCGAAGTGCTTCCTATATACTTACCAACCTTTAAGTGCCTGGGGCTTCGTTTGGGGCTTGAATCCCCCAAAATTTTCCCTGGAGACGACTACCCGCGATACATCTGGTGGGGAGACCACCAGTTTAGGGGTACATATCCGTTAGAGGCATTTACATTTTATGATGCCTGCCAATAGCCAAGGGTCAATTTAACTTTCAGTATTATTCAAACAAAGCATTTGGCTGACTTTAATGAAATATGTGGTTTTTCGATGCGTGCTGATTGTCAACAATACCTAGGCAACCTGCCTAGCACTCAAGTACATTTCTGTCCACGTGCCATTGGCTGTCTTTGTGCCGGATGAGCATCGAAAAGCGTCACTTTGTGCGTCTGATATATGCTTGGCGCCAGATTGTTATCAACCCTTCCTTTCGTGAGGAATGCATTCCTTCGCCATCGATGCACGTGTCGTATGTGATGCAACGGCTGGCTAATCCACTTCCTGCCGTCGCTACACCACGAAGAAAAGCGCCACTGAAGACCCTTAAGACGTTCTCTTCCATTCCTACACTTCACTTTGGCCGTGAAGCACTTGGGTACATCTTTCAGGGTATTGTCATTCTGAATCTCTGTATTCGTTGCGAGAAATTGATTGAATATGAATAAAATGCTGCAATATTTAAAATAAGAACGGGATTTCGAGATTTTTTACCGATGACTACAGCACGCATCTTCAAAATCTGTATTAATCTTCATATATCATACACCAATATATACGAATGCAGTTTTCATAATAAAAGTGTTTTTTTAATATATAGGATATAATAAACAATAGTTTCTAATGCTATTCGAGCATAGTGCTTTCAGCCAAGGCAGCGTTTAGAATGTTTAACTTTTTAAATATGTCAGGGAGGGAAGTCTTAAAACCACCCCTGTTCTTGTACCCCATTTTTTTTACAGGAGAGAATGTCCTCGACTTCATCTTGGTTTGTTGCGTGGGCGAAGAAGGCGTCCCTCTTCAATAAGAAAAGGCCTGGCTACACGGTACAGTTGATGACGAGTTAATGTTTGTTTTCATTAAAGGTATTTGTGGACCGGAATGGAACATGTACGAATGCACGAACGAAATTAGATCAGGTTCCATTTTCCGTTCATGTATTAGCACTAGTTAGGTGGTTACAAGGTGCATTTTTTATGCATTCACGCGTTCATTCATTTATATGTTAACTCGCACTGGTTAATGAATTGTGTAACCAGGTCTTAAGAGCAGAACCGTCCATCTAATAGTTATTTCCCGGCAGACGGAAAAGCAGCAAGCAGCGTGGATTGGGGGATCAGCTCTTGAAGAAGGCCAACTACCTGTTCTGGATTTAATAATTCCATGGCGATAGAGAGGTGAAATGAAGTGTTAGTTAAGGGGAGTGATCCCTCTTTGTTAACATTGCGTTAATGCATAGGCCTAAAGTTATGGTTTTTTATTTTTAATATGTTTGAGTGTCTCTTTATTTTTTGCAGCTGCCACCACTCGCGGGAAATATAATTTAATCTTTCAAATATAGTCTATGGAATTAAAATTAATGACATCCTTCAAATTTAATTCATTGCGCATGAAATAATCCAATAAAATTACCAAGTATTTGGCATTCATTTATTTAATTACCGAATAAAATATCCTTGACAATTAACCTGTCATGCTAGGTAAAATATATATTTTAATATGGCAAAACAGTGCGTTGTGATTCCGTTATCCTAAGTTCTTCTAACGAACTAGGAATGCAATGAAATGGAAATACTTAGAAACTCTATTATCCTGACTCTGATTTTTTTTCCTATGTGAAATACTGGCTATAAAATGCTGGCTACCCATCCCAATGATACCTCTAGTGTTGCGTTGCATGTCAGCTGGATCATATTCCATCGCTTTACGATAATATTCCTCTATTGCGTTCTTTCTTCATTGGTATCATAGCCGTATTTTTGTTTTGTTTACTTAAATTTCCATCAGGAATCATCCATTTTTGCATCGTTCGAATGTTTTTTTTAGCGTTAGGTATACAATGTTTGTGGCTGCGTTTCAATGTGGAGGAAACCGCAAATGGGAGATAAAACACGAGATAGATTTATACTCACGCGCGCGATAAACGTGATCGATGACAGCATTGCTGTTGAGGTAGCTCCAGCTTACGGCCACATTGCTGTCGCGAGAAAATTTCTCATATAAAGCCTCATTGTGTCAACTACGAGGTGACAAAGAAGCGTGGTTGACCAGGATTTAACTCCTGCCATTTTTGGTTGCTAATAAGGCGAATATTTCCAAAAATGACGAAATGGCCACTTATTCCGGTGCAAAATAAGCTTTGCACCTGTAAATTTGCTTTATTATGTTTTACCATGCTTGAATACCTCTTTATTTTTTACTTCTGCTAGGACTAGTAGGAAATATAAAGTAGTTTTTCGAACATAATCTATTTAATTAATATTAATGATATGCTTCAAATACAATTCATGGCTCACGAAGTCTTTCAATAAAAATACCAAGAATTTGGCATAATTGTAATTGATTATCGAATTGAATTGAATTCGAATAAAATATTCTTTACAATTTATGCTATAAATTAGCTTCTTTAGATCTTCTATATTTTTATTTATTTTATTTTAATGCAACTTCAGATATAGCGGTGAAATGGCCGCACACCACGTAGGAAACTTATCGTACGGAATACCCCGGTGAAGAAATGACATGAACAATCAGCTATCGAGCGAGTTCATCGTTAGGGTACCATAGTAACTAAGGAGCAGTGAGGAGCATGAGTGTTCCTTTCCGGTAGGCGAGTGCTGAATTGGCTAACCACGCCTAAGAGTGGAATAACAAACGCTTTGTGACATTGCGATCACAATCGCTGGTAAATCTCAGCCCATCGTCGAACCAGGGCTCGAGAAAACGGTTAGATATAAATTATCGTTGGCAATAAAAATGTATACATGCGAATTCTATGGTTCAGTGGGATCGTATGTTGAATCTTTATCGCTGAGTATTTCAATATCTCTTTAATGCTGATATGTTTTGTCTCGGAGTGTTCCGTGGCGTAGAGAGGCGTCTGCAGGTCGAAGTCAACTCAAGCCACTTCGGCCTGAAGACGCCTGGTGGAATCCTGGCGAAACTGTCGTCACCTCTGACAGGGCCGGCCTTAGGGCGGGGCCCCGCGCTTTGGGGGGCCCCGCGTTCGTGAAAAAAATTAAAATATACGATAGTTTTGAAAACGCAATTTCAACTATTACTGTATTGTTAAGTCCGTGCTAGACAAAAAATAATATTATGAAAAAGGATTTTTATGTTTATTTTACGTTATAATTTTATGAATAAATATAATTATAAATTTTATTTGTATTATACTATTTTGAACTCAACTGCGTAATGGTATCATAACGGCGTAATTACGAAGTCTGAATTTGGAAGGGGAACACATACTTAGCCAAAGAGAGGTAGGGATTCAAAATGCTCGAGTTTGTAGATGGGGTATAGAGTTTAATATTTTAAGTGAAGGGACCCGCACTGAAGGTTCGCCCCTAGCCCCGCACCTGCTAGCGCCGGCCCTGACCTCTGACCACGAAACGCGGCGATGACCCGGAAAATGGAGAAATCCACAAATGCTGATATGTTTTCCTTGCGTCATCATTTTTAATGTTTGGTTTTCCAATTTTGATGACGCGAATATTGCGGGAAAGTACGTATGATGCAAGCGAGAAGACGAGGGAAATCTAATCAATTTTTTTAAGCGTAGTATAGTAAACAATTGGGGGTGAGGTAGTCCAGTGAGTAGAGCGCTTGGCTGATGATCGAAGAGACATGGGTTCAAATCCCGGGGGAGGCCTTCTGACCACTCCCAAACGCAATCCATGGATTTCGAGGCGGGCCAAAGAGTGGAACTGAATATGTGAAATCCACACGACGGAGGCCGAGTCAGGGTTGATGCAGTTAGAGTGAGTTGAATCATTAAATGCAATTCTTCATCTACATCTACATGCTACCCCGCAAGCCGCCTAAAAGGCGTGTGTCAGGGGGTGTTATTATCTGTTCATTTTATCTCTGCGGGTCAACTTTCGTGAGATCCCGGACACTTACACACAGACCTTAGGACCCAAGCAGTTTTGGTGAAAATGCTTAAACAAAATTGCGAATACAATTTATAAAAGTCCTTTATGATTCGGGAGAAAAACGAATTCCCATATCTGTCCGTTCGGCAAAATATTTCTCATAATTTAACGCTTCTGTCGAACCTGTAAGTATGTAAGAACCTGTAAGTAAATATGATGTTCTTCTGGTCGCTCTTAAAAATATCCATTCTCAATTGCTCAAGCAATCTAAGCCTAGCGCGCATCCTCCGAGTACCTATTGGCTCCAAGCCTAATTCGCTTAACATCTGGTTAACACTATCTGCCCGCTCGTAGCAGTTTTTGACGAACCGCGCAGCTTTCCTTTGTATTTTATTCAGTTCACGGATTAAGTCTTTCTGCACCGGATCCCATACGCTCGCTACATGTTCAAGGTGCGGTAAGACGAGTGTGAAATAACACCTTTCTTCTACTTTCTCATCCGAAAATGTTCCCGCAATACGCTCGACGAATCCTCGTTTCTTCAGGGCTCTTTTACAAATATTCATTATGTGTTCCCCACAATTGGTTCGAGATTATCGTAACTCCGGGTACTTCGCTTCGTCTGTCAACTTTATGTTAATACCATCCATAGCATAAACACAGTTATAGTTCATGCTTCTTCTCTTTATTGGATCCACGGAACTTTGGAGAAAGCTCTTATATTTTCGGACGGCCCTTTTTTGTCTCGTTCCCAACTCCTTCGACTTGAAGGCAATTAATCGGTGGATCATTGTAATTTAAATTTTGCCGTCAAGGAATAACAAAAGGAGAAGGAAAAGAAAGAGTAGGTAGCCTTAATTTGTAAATCACCCACCACAATAGTGTCGAATCAGTCGCACACGAGTATCTTCGTTATCAAAAATGTCTTTCAAATGTATTACATATTGCGACTTCGAGATGGGAAAGTCCCAAGAGGTAGGCAGAAGGACAAGTGTCTACAATAATAAAATGCCTTTATTCGGGCGAGGTTGAGACTAAAAAGTCCCCTCTTCCACCTAACCCCTCGATAGCGTCAATGCAAACACATTTTTTTTAATGGTATGTAAACCTTTAAAATACAAAATATATAAAATATACACTATTTGAAAAATGTCAAAAAAGATAAACAGGTATGTGTGAACATCTTCTATACATTTTCTAAACATGTCTATCGGAGAGATGAAGAGGAATATGGAGAAGGTGAGGCTCTGGAAGGTAAAAGAACTGGAATAGGAGAGACAGGGAGAAATGTTTAGTTGCAGAATCCAATATTAAGGTACATGTGTGCCTTTAATTGTTTTAGGCGGTACATTGATTAGATTGCGATTTTATACCTAAGGAATGATCTTTAATATAAAAAACATCAGTTTTCCAAAAAATAAAAAAATTTTCAAGCATTTATAACAACAGAGGAATTAGAAAAATATCACAAAGAGAGCATTTGGAGTGTGACGAGATCGGCATGAACAACGTGAATCAATTATAAATATCGGTGGCATATTTTTGACGTATTGGCATGTATTTCCTTTATATAATATCCTCATACTCATATGTAATTTGTTTTAACGTCATGATTCCTCCGTAAGTTGAGCGAAATCAACTATTATTTTGGGAAAGAGGTTAATATTTAATTAATTGTTGCAGTCTGGGGTTATTTACTCACTTCCGTGTAAATTGCAACTCTTCCGTAGACACAATATTTTCGATCTTTTACTTTCAATGGAACTCGAACGAAACAAACTGCTGATTTGACAAAACAAACGCCACGAAAAATACTTAATAGATTATGACTGATAACTTCAGGCTTTACTTTGTGTAACCTCTCCATATTCGAAATAAAGAAATAAAACTTTGTAATTTTCACTATTATTTTAATATGGGCACGACCCGGGTTTCGTAACGTGGTTACATCGTTGTAACCACGTTACGACATCATGGTTGTGCCCATATTAAAATAATAGTGAACCTTACAAAGTTTTATTTCTTTACTTCCGATACTTAGTAGAGAGTTGCCTTAAAATGAAATCGATCTCACCTGTATCTGTCGCACAGATATCTTTTATGAAAAAGCTCATTTGAATTAATTCCATACCACAGACCCTGGGAGCGACACTATTGCTGATGAAAGAAAACAAACGCCAAACATATCTTAAAATGGAAGCCTCAATGTATATTACACCCACTCGATCTCAAATCAGCCTCGCACATTTGGAATCGGAGAATGTCTTCCGCATGTATTGCATAGTTACCTCATCTCCAGCGCACTTTAATCATTACATAGGAGTCGGACTTCTCTTGGTCTTTCTTGTTTTTCCTTGACTACATTTTCGTCTAGCAGACACTTTTTCAGTTTGGAGCCCTTGGGAAGTCATCATCGAATTTAAAGAAAATGTGAAGAAAAATGGTAAAATTGGAAAGCCTCAATAATGAATCCGCTCTCTCAATCAAAATTTCTAGTTGGGAATGTCTTCCGGATTAATTTCAAACCATTTTGTGATCATATTTTAGGAGTTTAGGCAATGTAAAATACTAATTATGAATCAAGCTAACGTTTCGTTCGAGCGAGAACGACTGGGGTAGATATACTACGATGTATCCTCGTGTTTCAGGAGATGCAATGAATACGAGCAATGCCAAAACGAATTTTGGCAATGAACGAAAAACACTTAAGAAATATTTCCTCTAAAATATCTTTGGCACATTTCACTGAAATGAACAAAGTAACGGAGTCATTAGAGTGTTGTGCTTTTCGACACATGATTTTCGCATCTCACCGAAGTTCCTCTCAAAGACATAGTAGTGTTGTGGTTTTTAGAAAGTAGTGTTTTTTATTATTAACCAAAATTACTGACCTAGACATTGCCGTGTTTTGTTCTTCAGAAGATGTTCATCACGTGTCACCAAAATTGCTCTTATAAAGCTCCTTTCGTAATGGTTGTTCATCGAATATTTAGTTTTCGACGGTAATCACGAGTCCTTCTGAGTAACGACGCCGGGTTTCTCTCCACCCTTCCGTCCCTACCCTTACTCTCGTGGCGCACATTATCTCAGCCGTCGGTCGCATCCCCCAAGGGCAATACCAATTCCTACAAAACGATTGATAGGGGTGATTGCTTACCTTGGCTCCGGCCTTGAGCAGTTCCTTGCAGTACATCCTGCCGATGCCCACGGCACCCCCTGTGACCAGGGCCACTTTCCCGCTGGGATCCATGGTGCGCTCTTTGTGTCGGGAAGGCACGCGGAGAACTGAGAGATCGGAGTGTGTGCCTGTGTGTCTGCCGGAGGGGTTGGCTCTGGAAGGAGGAGCCGCGCCCCGAACGCCCCCTATATATACGCGCGCGGCTATCTCCCCCTATTCTTAGTTGACCTTCGCATTAATGACCCCCGTGTCGGAGGTGGTGGCTGCTGTGGAGTGCGGGCCTTTCCTCCCCCACCCCAACCAACCCCCCAATCCCACCAGAATAAGGCTCGTATGCTCGTATTGCGCTGTCCCAACGCTTACTTTCTTGGAAATAAAGGACCTGAAGAATGGTAAAATGGCACTTGGATATGAAGATGACCTGAAGATATAACTACGTTACGAAACTCGGGTCGTGCCCTTATTAATATAATACTGAACCTTACAAAGTTTTATTCCTTTATTTCCAATATGGAGAGCTTTCAAAAAGTAAAGCCTGAAGTTATCAGCTTACTTTCTTCTTCTTGTTCATTGTTGACTCGCCTTTCTCCAGCTGTTTTCCCTGAAAAGTGGTATAGGACGAATTTCCTGCGCTGACTATAGGGATCTGTATCACCTCGCGATGTGTGCGAATTCTAATTAAAAGAAAAAATGTTAAAATAAAAAAATACCAATTTGGCATAAACAATGAGAGACTATTTAAAAGCAAAAGAAAATAAAAATATATATATATTATTTTTTTAAATGATGACGCCGCAAAATTTCGAGTCTAAGTTTACTTTTTCTGACAAATAAAACTTTTCATTGGCAACGCGCATGCATGCGCAAAATAATAGGTAATAATTAATTAAAGAGAATATTTTCGGTTCCTGGGTGGGAAGATTTTTCTGTCCAGGGATGTACCTCTTTTTAAACCATAGATTGTGAACCCTCTCCTTCCGAACTTATACCAGGACAGGTAGTATAAAATCTCTAACCCCTGGTAATGGAATTCATTAAATCCAAAAACATTGGCAAAAGACGATATTTTTTATAAGTTAAACTGACAAATATCCGCTATTTTGAATGAATTTGATACATATAAATATATTTTATCCAGTTTTACCGGCGATTTTGCTTATAGAATTGGCTTTCCATTAGCTCAGTTTTGATTAAAACTAACTGTTTCACAATTGGTTTCGTAATAATGTTGTTCATTCATGTTCGAATAATCAAAATTACCGATTTTTGCGAGTTTCAAATAAAATTTCAGTGGTAATTACAAAGTTTGATTATTCCGTAATGACAGTTTTGATCGTTCTATATCACATGTTTTTATTTTATATTAATTGAGGCTATCGCGAGGGTCTTTGCCGCACTTGCCGAACTTCTGTTTGGCAACAAACGCGCGTCGTGAATAAACACAAAACGTTTTATCTTTCCCTGGCGCCCGAGATGGGCTGAGCGGGCGAGGGCCTATCCCTTGATTAGTGCGACCAGATTATGCGAGTGCAACGCATGTAATGCCCTGTGTCTCCGCCGGTAATTGTCCCCTGCGATAAGAGAGCATGGCTTACGCCGTTGTGTACTCGAGATCCGATAGCAATGGCCTATTCTCATTTTTCCTACGGTCGTTGACCCTGTCAGTTTTTCTCGAAAACCGCCAATAAAATTTCCGAAAGTATTATGTGTTCCTTCCGCTGATTGATTATCCAAATCCTTCTGGCCACTCCAAAGTAGTTATGATTAAATTATTACCATTATTAATTTATGACCATCATTTGTGGTCTAACAAGAAGATTATGGCATAAATAATAATGATGACAAGTCCAAAGGTATGAGGCTTTTTTATAAAGGCATTACGAGCTGAGATTTCGAGGCTCAATGTAAAAGTAGGTGGTCACAAACTTGAGCAGATGGATCAGATCAACTTCTTGGGAATAAATAGTAGAGGAAAACGGATACGGCAGCAGGGAAATCAGGAATGGAATTGCGTTAGAAAAGGAGGCGCGCCTCGGCGTTCTTGAACAGGAAGAAGCTCATGAGAGGATCGTTATGTAAAAGTTGAAAGAAAGGGCTAGGGAAGAGTCTGATCTGGAGTGTAGCGCTTAACGGTGCAGAAACATGGACAATTAGGAAGGAGGACGAGAAATTAGTGGAGGCGTTTGAGATATGGGTCAGGAGATGGTTAAGTGGATGGAGAGGGAGAGGAACGACGAAGTGCCGGACCTGGTGGGTGAGGAGAGGCAGCTTTTAGATGAGATACGGAGGAGACAGAAGGTATGGATGGAGTTGATGCTTAGCGGGGAGGGGATGTTGAAAATGGTGTTAGAGAGTAGAATTTTAGGGAAACGAGGGAGGTGAAGGAAAAAGAATAGGATTTTTAGAGAAAATGAAAGGGAAAGGCCTCATTGTGAATTTAAGTAACTTAGACCATGAAGTATACGGCCGGAGTGATTGGCAAATGGTCCGTGCTTACCTATCTTAGCCGTTAGAATCAGTAGCGGATAGAGAAAAAACTCAAGGGGGGTGCGCAAAATATTTCTTGAGCTACCTTTACTTTTATCGGAATGAAAAATAAGTCGCATGCGAAATTTGAGAAAGTTACATTTGAGCTGATTTTACATTTATACAAGATATTGCTATCTTATAGTTTAAAAAAGTTACAATTGTGGTACTGCAATGTTCGGCAATGCATTATGCAGGTGCCCCCTCAAGGGGGGGCGCGTGCCCCCCATATGTACCCACCAATGCACAGTGGGCGGAAATCGGAAAAAGCCGGACAAAATTACAAAATGGCTTTTTTTGAGTTATAAACTTGAAACTTCGCAGGTATACTTAAAAATGATTGAAATTTATTGATATGTACTTCATTTTACATAGATCCTACCCGTTACTGAGATACAGAGGCTCAAACGTGAGCAAATTTCCATAAAAACGCCCGTCTTCAATTTTCTCTGAAAATCTTCCAAAGTAAGTGAATGGTGAAGTTATGGGTGGGTTCTTGCCGAATAAAAAACCACATAATCTGTTAGCATGGTATTTTTTCTTTAATTTTCCGTAATCTTAAAGAATACAGCCCATAAATTCTTACCGTGCAGTAACAAAATGGCGGATACTGTTTTTCGACGAAGTTTTACATTTAGGTAGAGTTTCAAATAGGTTTTCAGCAAGGTCGCGCAGAATAACTTATATGAGAGCATTGTTTGAAGATTTATTGAGGTCTTTATTCAGTTTTCTTTGAAATAAGTTTGCGTCGCCGGAAATTACATTGGTTTTTCGATCGCGCGGCAGGGTTCTTCTCCGCGCGTCGGGAGTTGGATTAGCCGCGCCGCGGTAAGGTTATTGAAGCTGTACGGGTTTTAACGCTCAACATTCACCGTTTTTATGTTTTGCTTCAAGACACCGATTCTCAAATGGTCTATGGTGAAGACAGTGGAGGTTTTTCATGCGATGTACTTGCACGTTTCATCGAAGTTCATTTCGTTATCTTTGGATACGATCGAAGACCATGCTTCTATTAAAAGCGTTCAAACCTCGACAAAGTGAGTTGTTTTCCTGGGACTCATACAAAAAGACCTACCAGAAAGATACCAGCTGAGACCCTTATACCTTCTTCAATCACCGATCCCTGACCCTCAGGATTCTAATTTCGAAAACGGTCGTTTTATGACACCCTGGAGTGGAGCCCTTGGCCGTCTTAACGGAGGTATTTCCATGGGAACGAAAAAATGAACGATTTTTGTGTCGCTTCAAAAATTGGCTCGCTGAATCCATAACATTCCCTGAATATGCTTTGCATTACTTTCTCAATACTTCTACGGGAGTTGGTATTTTTGTAAAAATCTATTTCTTTCAAATTTATTGAATAAATACTATTCCACATTTAGCTTTACGTTACAAAATTCATACTTTATTCATACGTACCGACGGACCAATATTGACATAAATGGCGTGAATAAATTATTCTGCGACAACGTTGCGCTTGATAAAGGAAACTTACCCATGCGGGACTCGAACCCGACACTTCTTTGACAGGCGATCATTTTACCCCGCCGCCACCCAAGTCGGCAAATTGAACAAATAACTAACTGCAAAAAGCGTCATTAAATCTAATGTTTTACTCTACAGATGAAGAGAATAATGTTCAAGAAGACGGCTAATATAGCAGTGTTCAGTGACTTAACATTACTAATCATGAACATAGATTACTGATGGCAACTAAATAATCAAAATTTTATGGACGAAAATTATGGATCGCGTGACAATCTCATGTTCTGCACCTACAGTAAGCACTAGAAAGTTGTTGAAGCAGATACGATGAAGACAGGGTAGTTTAGGTAGACCATTCCACGGGAACTTCTAGATTTTTTAAAACGTGTATCATACCCTCAGTTCTACTTTGACTGTGGTGAAGGAAAGTTAAGTTCTCTTGAGTGCGCAGAATTTGTGAAAGTGATTTTAATTTGCTTGTGGAGCGTAGAAATTTCAAACTTCCACTTGCCTGTAAGTACGTTTTTGAATAATTCCCCCCCATCTTTTTCAAAATAGTTATTTTAATTTATATTATCAATTTTAGCTGAAAGTTTTCTTAGCATTCCTTTCCTAACTAAAATAAATTAAAATTTAAATTATCAAATGCCACTGTTTAAATTCCAATCGATACGACATATCCAATATGCATTCAGAAAATCATATGTGGCAGTGCAGCGTACACAAACCAACAGAATATTTATCGATATCAGGTGAACGATATTTTACATCTCCTAAGTTATTCATACCCGACGCTATTGCACCGCAGATTTAGAACCCCATGATTCAGCTGTCCTTCAGTGTGTTGCAAACTAAAAACTATCGTTTTTCTTAATTTCGAAATGACTATACTTCCCTGTAGGATAATAAATATATGGGTTTTAAGATTAAGAAAAAATTAGGAAAATAAGGTAAGCATTACTTTTCCGTTGATCATGGTCAGTAGTAAACAGAACTTGATCGTGTAAAATCCAGAGTTGAAATCATTAAGACCATCCACCTGCCTTTCGATGTAGGTAATGAATATCTTTCTGATTTTGTAACTTCTTTTGTCTCCTTTTTTCACCTAAAGCGGATGGGATGACAAAATCGTGTCGACGTCGGCAGTGGATTTTCCCAGATAGTGTCATCTAAAATTGTAGAGCCTATATGTGAGAAGTGCCTCCGATGCAATTTAAATTCTTTATCAAAAGTTTAGAGATAAATGTAATTAACCAAGAGAAAGTGGAAACTTCAGTCGTTACCTGTAGCGCCTTTGTTACCTGCTGCTTTTTAATCAAACTAAGAGATACAAGAGAACTCATGACTAGGAATTTATCTGAAACATCCACTTGTTTCCACATTTGCTTATATTGAGAGTGGCCCGAACTTCCATCGAAACCGTACTTAGAGATTAATCTGTAGTTCACCACACATTTTAATTCTTGAGAGGTGGAAGTGGTGGCTAAGCAGGCTATTGTTCCCAATATGGTGTGGTTCATGGTGCTTGAAGGTTTACTTCGCACATGGTCTCAGTTATTTTAATTCCTTCGTTAAACGCTGCCTTTTTTTGCTAGCGCTATTCTGTCATAGCTGGGATACAATTCGTGTCCATGGCTCAGAGCTGTCCTAAGGAAACACCGATATTGACTCTTGGTCAAATCAGAGGCAATCATCAATGACAGTGCCTCTTCCACTGTCATCTCAGGGTGGATCTTTTCACTCGTCCTCCACTTTGAAAGAACTCTCTTAGCCCGAGTAGGGGTCGTAGTTGTTATTTCTGCAATAAGGTGAGCTGCTGCAGTGTCTCCCCTCTCTCTAAAACTCACAGATGCCGCGAGAGCAAGCTCAGCAGTAGTAGCAGTAGTTTTTAAAGTTTGAATTTTCTTCTGTGTGATCTAACACATTAGGTGCGACATTTTTTTGGCCGCCCTGGAATGCCTGGCAAATATAATAAGAATTTTGTAGCATGAAGCTACAGGGGGAATTTTATTTAGTCAATCAATTTGAGAGGAATAGATTTTTACAAAAATACAATACTCAACCGGCTGTCGTTGAAGTATCGGGAAAGTGATGCATAACAAATTCTGGAAATGTTATAGAGTCAGCGAGCCAACTTTTGTATCGACACAAAAATCAGTCAGGAAGTCATTGAGAAATTTCAGAGCATCAGGGCCTTGTCTTAAATTCAGCCTCCGCGATAAATAATGGAGCAAATACTTTTTACCGAGTGAATGATTTTTTTACCAATTCCAATATTATTTTGTAGATATCAAGTCATGTAATAATGTGAGGTGGCATTTTCTATGGAATGGCGGATGGAGTTAATGTAAAATTTAGAAATAATAAATTTGTCGAACCTATGGTTATCCAATGCCCTAATGCGTACACGGGGAGGAACGTATGGTAAACGTGTAAAGACATGGTAATCTGTATGTCAAAGTAGAACTGAGGGTATGATGCACATTTTAAAAAAGCTAGAAGTTCCCATGGAAATACCTCCGTTAAGACGGCCAAGGGCTCCACTCCAGGGTGTCATAAAACGACCGTTTTCGAAATTAGAATCCTGAGGGTCAGGGATCGGTGATTGAAGAAGGTATAAGGGTCTCAGCTGGTATCTTTCTGGTAGGTCTTTTTGTATGAGTCCCAGGAAAACAACTCACTTTGTCGAGGTTTGAACGCTTTTAATAGAAGCATGGTCTTCGATCGTATCCAAAGATAACGAAATGAACTTCGATGAAACGTGCAAGTACATCGCATGAAAAACCTCCACTGTCTTCACCATAGACCATTTGAGAATCGGTGTCTTGAAGCAAAACATAAAAACGGTGAATGTTGAGCGTTAAAACCCGTACAGCTTCAATAACCTTACCGCGGCGCGGCTAATCCAACTCCCGACGCGCGGAGAAGAACCCTGCCGCGCGATCGAAAAACCAATGTAATTTCCGGCGACGCAAACTTATTTCAAAGAAAACTGAATAAAGACCTCAATAAATCTTCAAACAATGCTCTCATATAAGTTATTCTGCGCGACCTTGCTGAAAACCTATTTGAAACTCTACCTAAATGTAAAACTTCGTCGAAAAACAGTATCCGCCATTTTGTTACTGCACGGTAAGAATTTATGGGCTGTATTCTTTAAGATTACGGAAAATTAAAGAAAAAATACCATGCTAACAGATTATGTGGTTTTTTATTCGGCAAGAACCCACCCATAACTTCACCATTCACTTACTTTGGAAGATTTTCAGAGAAAATTGAAGACGGGCGTTTTTATGGAAATTTGCTCACGTTTGAGCCTCTGTATCTCAGTAACGGGTAGGATCTATGTAAAATGAAGTACATATCAATAAATTTCAATCATTTTTAAGTATACCTGCGAAGTTTCAAGTTTATAACTCAAAAAAAGCCATTTTGTAATTTTGTCCGGCTTTTTCCGATTTCCGCCCACTGTGCAATGGTTAGAATAATTTAGTAATTATGATAATTTCGTCTCAGCTGTGTTTGGGTGTGGTGGCTAGAGCACAGGCCTTTAGATATCGGAGTCTCGGGTTCATTTTCAAATGAAACTTTAGAAAACTTCATTGTTAAAATTTTTGCTTGCTTTCCATTTGACTACACCTTCAATAGATCGAAGAACGATAATTATTATTTTATGACCAGCATTAACTGTTATAAACGCAATTAATGAGAATGAATTTAGTTTTGCCATCTTTTCCTTTCTACCAATTATTGCTGGTAGGGTTCTCAATAAATACTGCATGGAATATAACGTTTATTTTTCAATTTAACATTTTTGCGAATCATTTTTTTAATATCATAAGGATTAAAATATATTAAAGTATTTCGCACTCAAGTCCCGTTATCTACGCTTAATAGTCCCTCACGCACGCGGTTATGTCGGCATATGATTCGTTTTTTTCCCTTCCTTCTAAGACGTCGGGTTTTTTGATAAGTTACCCTTCGCGTATCTCCATTTGCCCTTGCGTCTTCCAGGGTGAAGCAGCGGCAGAGGGAATTATCTCACGCACCATTGACATCTTCTGAATGCGGCGAAGTCAGTGAGTTATCTTGGCGAGACTTGGTGGACTGTGACGGAACGTGATCGACCTCACGCTACGAAAAACCATTGGAGTCGAAATTTGGCGTCCTTGAACCGTATTCATTATTTACACTCGTTCCCATTTGATGGTGTGTCTTCAGTATTGAATTTTGGGCAATATTTTAAAGTGTACAGTGTGTGAGGGTGGTCCCTACCTCGGCAAATAGGATCCCTTTACACCAAGCACTATTTCCCATTTCGTAACTTAAACTTTGTCGTTCTACACTAAACATTTTCAGTGTGTTCTAAGATAAGAAGGAAAAAGTCCTGCCATGAGACATTTTTCATTTTATTAATTGATATTTTTGGGTTAAACAGACTTCAACGTAAGTCTTCCTCCAGTTTTTAATCGCACTTTCATGACGCTTCATATATAAAGAAAGCTCGTAGTTTCTGGTAACATTTATCCTCCGTCGTAAAATTTAAACAAGTCATTTTCTACCAAACTTGAATCATAGCTAATAAATGAAATCATTGTGTACTTATCGGTTTTATTGAATCGCAGCTCCATTTCAGATTCGTTTTTCTTTTCCCTTGAAAACCGACTTAAACCTCATAGTGTCTACAGCTACGTCATCATAAAAGGAACTACAATAATTAATTAGCATATGCTTTCATCAGCGATGCGAATTCATTTCTTGGAATTGCTAATTAACCCTGACATGTACGTGACAATGTTGCACTTGTCAATGTGATCCACTGAGCTGTAATTACTAATGAGATTAGTCAAATAAAATTCCGTCCTTGCAAGAATTGCATAAAATATGTTGTTAAATAAGAAATAATTGCGCATACACAATTTTTTGAGGGAGGAAGAGAAATTGAGTATAATTTATATCTTTTGAGTTGTTGACGGACGATTTACGTAATGCATATGTATGCTAACGGTATCTGAAGTGAAGTATGAGTAAGGAAAAGCACCTCTTCCAATGACGCTTATCCACGCGTTATGAAACCACGAGGCTCTCTCCGCTGCGCACGAAATTGGCACGAATTGACCATGTTTATACGCCTTACTTCGTGCTTCTTCCCCGCGTTGCTGTAGTTCCTAAATGTCTTGCTTTTTACCCCAATTTTAGCATAGTTGCGAACGAATTTTGAGAGTAGTTATCTTTTATGTTGTTAATGTCGGTATATCATCAGAGTCGTTGGCTTTATAATGAAATTATTGTGAAAAGGAAGTGAACGATAAAGTGAGAGAGATATTTACCGAACGGATAGGTATGGGAATTCGTTTTTCCCTCGAACATTAAAGGAATTTAATAAATGCTTGGCAGAACTTCGTTTGAGCGTCCCCTTCTTACGTGTAAACGGCTGCTGTCCCCACACCCCCTGCCACACGCCAGACGCTTATTGATGCGGCTTCCGGGGTAGTATGTAGATGTAGATAATTGCCTTGAGTACCATTCGAGGACCTGGAAATGAATTTGGCGTACTAAAAGTGAATTTTCTGGACGAATTGATCATCCACATTTGCTCTCCTCTCCTACGATGAAGAGTCGTTTGAAGCCACTAAAATATGTGAGAACAGAGATGCCTAATGCTCTATTTTATTAATGTTATTCCACTGAACAGTTTTGGAATTATTTATTTAGTAATGACATTATGATAATGTTTTCTTTCTCAAGCACAATTCACTACACTTTGTTAGTGAAATAACCCGGTTTTCAGATGTTTTGAAACTGATGTTTTAAACTTACAACGTCGAATTCTTGTTTCCCTTGAGGCATTGTTTGATTAATTATATTACATGTGTTCTCATTGCCGGAAAATACCGTTGTACTGTCTAATTAGAATGGGTAGAGGATATTAAATGAAATATATCCTTTTTCCAAATTGAAGAAATATGTCGCAACGGCAGTCATAGGGCGTAAAAATATTTCATTACCTCAAATTTGAGTCTGAGTAATTCAAGTTTGCTTGGTTTTCGAAAAGAACTTCGTACCTCCGAGGTATTTTAAGTTTACATGATTTGCAGAGGGCACAGAGAGTTATATAAGATAATTCATATTTCTTATGACTTCGATGTATTCATACTATTAAACGATTTATATCCATATAAATTTTTAATTCTGGACGTCAAATATAACGTTTTAGCATTGTTTCTTTGCCAGAATTCACTTCACTGCTTTTAAACCGGCGGGATAGAAAAAAATGAAAAATTGATTTCGGCCTCTTTAGGCATCATGTAATTCGTCCATTCCGAGTAATCTCATTTCCGGAATGGGTGAAGGAATCTCCTTGTTCCATGAACTTGTTTTATCTGTCCGTATTTTTCCTCAGCTTACGCTTAAATACAGAGAAATGAACTTGGATACGCATTATTTTCTTGGCTCGCCAGTTTTGTCATTAATTTTGTTCAGAGTTCATCTCGACAATATTATCACATAATATGTTGTAGATATAATTGTGTTTGGTAAATATTAGGGAAAGAGAGGGCTCAGAAATGCGAGAAAAATGCAACAATTGACAAATATTTTCTTTACATGTGATACTCATTTCGTAATGACAAGACCGGAGAATAAATCTTGCTAAAATTAAAATATTTGTTTCTGAAGTTTCCTGTACGGATGTCAAAATTATTGTTAACTAGCAAATGTCTACTCTATAAATTTTTACTAATATTACCACTATAACTACCATTATTAGCACTGGTTTCCACGTACTAAATCATAATCAGTTGATATGACGATTTCAATATGAGTGTTGGGTCGCATTGAAGTACACACGGTGGAAGTTTGCCAATTTTGATTAATTATAGAGCTATTGATGGCACAAAACGGTTTTTTAGCATGTTTTGAGAATATGAGAATTTTGCAGGAGGTCTTGGCGTCAAATTATGTCTACTTATGGGGGCGCGAAGTTTTTTTTTTACTTTTATATTTATCAATGGCGCCATCAAAGGATGAAAAAATAGCCTTCTCCAACTGACTCAGCACTTCCAGGAAGATGATGGCGTTAGCGGAGGAGGCGCTAATGAGTAGGGAGGGGCTAATGTGAGTATCGTTCTGTAACAGTGTTTTTGACGCGGAACGGCTAAACGTTCACCTGTTTTGATTGTGCAAATAGTTCACACAGTACTATTTCTAACATAAACCTAGTTTTGCGACCATGCCTCAGCCACGAAATGCGCTGATGTGCCTTGCAGCAGCAACTGATCGCCAAAATAATTTCTCTTTGAGGCATACTTGCCGGTTACATGCCATCGGATTGGGGCAGGGGCGGTTCGGGGTGAATGGGGGCCCTTGCGCTGGGGCTCATTGATGGGGCCCTGCAACCGGAAGATTTTAGGAAATTTCGTGTCCCGAAATGGATTTCTACGCTATACTGACTTTAAAACTAGGTAATAGTTACCTAATAAAAATAGCAATTTCGTCAAAAAAAAATTCTGTAAAGAGTGAGCTTTCCACAGCTAATAAAATGTTACCATACAAATATAAAAAACTTCAAAAATAAGCTTTTTGAATAATACTTTCAAAATTGAATCACGTTCTCTTTATTCTTCTCTTTTCTTTATTTTATTCATTTTAATATGACCATTTCCCACTGAGTATTTTGGTAATTAAAGCAAATTTATGAAAACTAAGAATTTCATTATTTCAAAAGAACTTTGGTTTAAGTATTCTTTGTATTCCTTTATTACACCTTTCAAATACACTTACCTATAGAAAGGAGCGTCGTGGGGGGCCCATATTCTCGGGGCCGATCGGTCGATCTGAATAGACCGCCCCGGGATTCGGGATAGCGTAGTGGTCAGAGGATGGCGCGGAGAACTGGAGGTCCGTGGTTCGATCAATTGTCCACGATTGCTTCGTCTAGACAACGAACTGAATACTGAACACGCACAAGTTTCGCTGTGTTAGCGCTATAACCACACAAATTTTGTGCTCGTACAATTAGTTCCTTGTAAAAGATTTTTTACAGAAAAGAATGGTGAGGTCAGCACTTCTTCTCTTTTAATATCTAGTTTGGAGCCATCCATTAATTACGTGAGGCGTTATGGGGGGGAAGGAGGGGGTCAAGACGGTTCTCATTCAATCCAATAGAGAATGGTAGTCCCGGAAAGTATCACGTGATTCTTTTGTGATGCGTGAACTGTGATTCTAGACTACGATCTTAGTAATCTTAGATAGTAGTCTTAATTAATCTTAAGGAAAAATAATATTACAAATTGTTTTTTTTGTAAATCCAACAAATGAAGCATAGTATGACGTATTTACACTGAAAATACGCATTTGGAACAATATCACGCGAGATTAGTGGGAGTCGAGCCAAATCTCACGATATTTCACTAAGGCGGGGGGGTTCAAAATCGCCAAATTCACCTAATCACGTAATTACATCTACATGATACCCCGCAAGCCGGCTAAAAGGCGTGTGGCAGGGGGTGTTAGGACACCAGCCGTATTCACATAAAAAATGAAGTGCTCTAACGAAGTTGGGACTGGCGTTTATTAAAGTCCTTTATGGTTCGGGGGAAAAACGAATTCCCATATTTATCCGTTCGGCAAAACATCTCTCTTAATTTAATGTTTCTATCGGACCTGGAAATATAGTGTGGCTCTAATATTATATTCTCCGTGTCGCTCTTAAAGATATCCATTCTCAATTGTTCAAGCAATCCAAGCCTAGCGCGCAGCCTCCGAGTCTCCTACGGCTCCCAGCCTAATTCGCTTAACATCTGGGTTACACTGTCTGTATCCCGTAGCAGTTTTTGACAAACCGCGCAGTCTTCCTTTATATTCTATTCAGTTCGCGGAATAAGCCTTTCTGCCCCGAATCCCATAAGATCGCGGCATATTAAAGGTGCGGTCGGACGAGTGTGAAATAGCACCTTTCTTTTACTTTCTCATCCGGAAATTTTCCCACAATACGCTTGACGAATCCTAATTTCTTTAGGGATATGCCGCAAATATTCCTTGTATGTGTTCCCCACGATAGGTTCGAGGTTATTGTAACTCCCAGGTACTTCACTTCATCTGTTACCTTTATGTTAATACCATCCACTGCATAAACATGATTATAGTTGGACGAGAAGAGGAGAGACGGATGCCGCAAGAAATGTACCGTCATGCATTTGCTTAGATTAAGTTCAAGTCCCCATTCTTGGTTCCACAAATGAACGTTGTTTAAGTCCGATAATAAAATTTCATAGTCATAAGTGATCACTAATTTCGCGATAGATAGCAGCGTCGTCAGCAAATAAACGTATTTTACTGCTAATGCGGGAGCAAAGATCATAAATGTATTAATGGACGTCCCCTTTCTTCATTGATCGATTGAGATTCTTCCATCAGTCCTTCAGTACAGCGGAGCGGCTATAATGTAAATTGACGTAAGTAGGAAGAGGAAGTTATCTCACCGCAGATTCCGTGTCGTGTATGGGTCTCTGAGGAATGGAAATGGGGATTGTTTATGGCCGCGATGGAAAACGGCCCACATTGCAACACCCACGGGCGTTCCACGGACTACCGCCGATTTCTCAAGGCCCAAAGGGCGACAGCCATGCGCCGTGGGACTTAAAAGGACTCCTCAGAGGGAACTCCCTACGCTGCTGGGCTGGCTTCGACGCGGAAAAGGAATTCATTTGGGTTGGCAGTGGTGAAGTCCAAGACACTCGAATGAGACGCAGTCTAGGTACTGATCAGGTAGAAACGTGTATGTGAAACTGACTGAGAAAAGTGGGCGTGGTGTCGTGTAATTACAGCTTGCTAGGGCCAAAGGCCGAGCAAAAACACAATTAGGTGTGGGGGGAAGGAGGTGGTTAATAATACGATAAAAAGAATATTCCTTTCTGGGTGTGCCGCTGGTTGAGTAAAATTTTGGAGAGAACTAAATTAGAAGTTATCCGAAAAATTATCCGGGTAGCCAGAGGCCCGAGGTTGTTTGAACAGATGAATGTTTGCGTGATAAAAATAGACTTGCCCGTCATTCAGTTTATTCGTTCAATCTATTCAGTCGAAGTATGTATTCCCGGAAGGTGGGATTCCGTGAAATGTTAATTTATAGCTTAATGCTTCAATAATAGCATCAAGATCTATTGATGGCCAAATTAATCATAATACTTGAATTTTATGATTCTAACTGTATAATATGCTGGCAGTTGGTAGGTATCGATGGTGACTTGAAAGCATGAGGCCCCATTCCCAGTAACCTAACTTTGCGTAACTTGAGCTAATATCATCCAGATCTGTAAGTGAAATATTCGACCAATCACAGCTGAGACTGTACATCGATTCAAGCGAACCTTCGATAGTTCATACAACTTCCGACAGGCATTACCACCTTCCTTGCTAGTGGTTTTTTTCCAGAACTGTCTGATTTCCTCAGCTAATGACCATTCCCAAGCGAGCTGCAGTGCCAAATTCTGTTTTCAAGTAGTTAATGCTCTCCTGAATTTACTCTCCAAGATACTCTCCTTAGTTGCGCTCTACGTTTTTTCAAATTAAGATGGCTCATCACTCCTACTCGACCGGTCTGTTTTCGCTACGAATTCCAAAGTGAAAACTCTCATTATCATGTTAAAAGTTTGAGAGAATAAAGTGTTAACCCTTGTTACCATTTGACTGCATCTCAAATTTGAAATTTTTATCACAGTGTCCTATTCGTGTTTTTTCATTTTAGGTATGAGCAATGATTGACAAATTTCTTCTCCCCAACCTGCCATCAAATTTTCAATAAAATTACGTAAGTTTAAGCGAGTAATTCATTGCAAAAAAGTCAACGCATGACCGGTCGAGATAGAGACAGAGAGTAATAACTTATTGTGGACGATGCACGAAGCCTGGCCAAATATAAATGCGGCATTGAACGGAAGTCTTTTCCTGCTTTCCCACTGCATGACTCGTCAAAAGAGATGCGAGATTCTTCATTGAGCGATACGCTAGTATGGCTAGAGGGATCGCTGACATGTGCCGGTATTCCTGAGAAGGTCTCATCTCAAAAGGCTCGTAGGTGCATTTAATAGTCAAATTTTGTGGTGCTGTAATTCAAAGATATATGCTCGCCAGACGGAACGAGAATAACTTTTTCGTCGGCAGAGGTACGAAGTGAAATCATTCCTGGCGAAATAGCTAGCGAATGAAAATGAGAATACGAATGCATACACCGTTCGCCAATCTTTTCGACAAATCGCGTTGGCGATAGACGGAAAGAACCAGAATCAGGCCCCTGGAAAACTGTTCTGTTTCAGATTTAAAACAGATTGTATCATATTTACTAATTGTGACCACCATTTAAGCATTTGGCCCCACTGTGCGGCGGACGGCGGGCGAATGACAGTCAATGGCTTAAATCGGTTAACTAATCATCGGTTACCCAACCATAGGTTGAATAGGTATCGGTTAACCAACAATACATTGATCTAAACTAGACCCTCGGTTAAGTCACATTCGATCAACTAACCACAAGTTAACTAACTAAAGGTAAACTAGCCATCGGTTCACTAACCCAAGGTTAACTAACTGCAGGTTAACTAACGCCTTCGCCTGATGATGCGATCTGCAATGTTCGCGAAAGCTCGCTTGACAAAGAGTAATACAGAGCTGAACTCGAGGCATCCGATACAAATAATTTTTGTTGCAATAGCTCCGTCATACGATAGTAGGAAAGCCTTAAGTAAAATTTTAGTTAAACGGTCAATTAGCTTTCGCGACCACTGCGACGCAAGGATAGTTAACCGAGAGTTAGTTAACCTTGGGTAATTTAACCTGTGGTTATGTATACTGCACTTAGTTAACATTGGGTTAGTTAACCTGTAGTTAGGTAAAACATAATAAGCCAACCAATAGTTAGTTAACCTATGGTTATTTAACCATTTGGAAAGTAAACCAGTAGTTAAATAACCTGAAGTTAGTTACCATGTAGTTAGTTAATCTATGGTTAGTTAACCTTTGGTTTGTTTACCTATAGTTAGTTAATCTATAGTTAGGTAACACATGTTAGTTAACCTGTAGTTAGTTAACGTGCTGTTGGTTAACCTGCGGTTAGTTAACCTATAGATAGTTACCCTTAGTTAGTTAACCTATGGTTAGAAAGCAATGGTTAGTCAACCGATTGTAATTAACACTGTAGTTAGTTAAGATAGCAAACTTAGGGCCGGTTTTATAATGTCTGGTTAAACCTCACGTTAAGTTGACGTGGAGATTACGGTAACGTGGAGTTTAAGGAGAGGTTGTGTTTTATAAAGCAAATCCTACCGCCGGTTGGCTGATGGGAACTTTAACGAGAGGAAAGCGCAGCTACTGTAATTCTCATACCAACAATTGATCGCGAAAAGTGAAACAGACGAAAGTCAAAATTGAAAAAAATCGAGTTGGAGAGTGGTGAAAGAATTGTTTACGTTTGTTTTGAAGAGATGGTTAGCTTTGAAAACGAAGATGACGCCAATATTTTCGGTTTTAATCGTTGACGATCTTATGGTCAATCATCAGTGTGTCGTTAAAATAAAAATATTCGCCTCGATCTGTGAATATTTGGCAAGTACAAGTGTTAATTGTGTAAACCATAAATTACACGGAGATAATGAATTACTATTTGATAATGGATTGAATCAAGGTGGAGTCCCTTTGCAAGAAATAGTGGTAGATTAACCTTGTTTGTGCTTATTATTCGAGAACGAAGATTCTCATTTGTATTGTGAAACCAATTGAAATGGTTTTCTATTGAGTACGCCACCAGAGCGATTTTAGGAACATTTTGAGGCTACAATTAAATCATAATGACGATAAATTTTAATCATACTTTTGCAGTAAGATATATCTTCTTAGCGTTAGTATGGCCCCTACGCTAATTTATTATCATCTCTGCGTTCCCTACGGAATTAGGAACAGCCTGCAAGTTGTGAATAATCAAAGCCTTTCCCGTTTTCAAAGTACTCACCATGGCCATAATTTAAATAACATAATTTATAACCAACCACCGTCTAATAGAAAAATTCATCAGTGTTCATTAAAACGATAACGAGGCTTCTGTCACAATGATGTCATTGTTATGATCAATTAATGGTAATTCCTTTGATGATTTTTGTGTTTTTATAGAGCATTTTCAGTTTTATTAAAATTTTCACAATGAGGAGGTATATTCAGCCATGTGCCACTCGTGTTACAGACACGAAAAGAATTGAGCCATATAATTGTCAGCTAGCAGCAGATATTTCATAACTTTAAATTATCTCATCTTTTTTATGATTATATATATACATATACTGTTAAGAAGCAATATGTTTCATGAAATCCATAATCTCTGGCAAATAAATTTTCAATAAGGGACAGAACTAAGTTTAAATTTCTTCATTAGAGATACCAAAATCTATTGCATGACACCAAGTAGCCCTTACCATTGAAGTATAAAGTGAAACATATTTTGATACTGGCTGTCAATAGTGTAGTTGATATTGTAATAGGGATGACTGTGAGTCTTTATGGTAATGCCATTGAGAATGTATTCATTGCCATTTTAAATTGAATGGATGTTCAGAAATCACTGATTATGAACATAGCTTCACAGTCAAAAATTATAATTAGAGAAGAATGAATAAAGTTTGAATAACTTATGCATAACCCTACCACAGTTACTTCAAGGGCTCCTGCTATCCAATTATTAAATAAATGTACAGTTTGCAGCAAACCTTTCATACTTTACAAGTAGGCTGCATGTTGTTATAAAAATATGCATCTGTAACAAATATTGCAACTCTTTTTGGCTCATAGCTTGGGATGGGGGATCTATTCTTTATGTTAATACTATTTTTGCAAACCTTGTGTAACAATAAGTTTTAAGTGCTAACATTTAACTAACTTTATATCTAATCAACAGCAAAGGCTTGTATTGTATTTAAGATTTAAGGAAAAGAGATGGGGTGCAAAGATATTAAAGTTGCTGGGTTCAATTTATAAAAAATCTGTCAAAAAACATATCTAATCAGAATGAAATCATTAAATTTCAACTCTCAGTGGTGTTTATGAATACTATACTATACATGCGATAGATATTTTCTTTTATTCTCAGCCCACAAAATATGAAGCTTTCATTGAACATGTTTTAAATATTTAGCAGAGTACTAAATTATACAAAGACAGTAGTGGATCCAGGATAGGGACAAGGGGGTTGGGCTAGGTGAGGTTAAAATTCCAGCTGTAGTGGAGGTTGGAAATAAACCACCATTCTATCTAGTGTAAAGTGGATGATACCCAAGGGGAGCAAATTGGAAACCCTCCTTAGCCCCCCCCCCCCCCATGTATCCGTCACTGTACAAATATACTGTTATTTATATAGCATTTAAAGAATTTATTTGTATCAAATGCAAAGCATAAGGATTCCGTCATGATGACTCCTTCATTGCAACTGTCTTTTTGGGATATGGGTTTTCAATGGAATTATGTTGTTACATGTTGTCACAGTAAGTAATTTTTTTTACTACCTACTTCTGGGGTAATCCTTTTGAATGCTGTACCAAGTAATCTCTGAATGCACCACACTGACATCACTCACTTATAATTAATGTATGTGCTTCCATATTCATAAATGCAATAATATGACTTCCTCACCGACTTTTATCGTACCATGTTCTATTTATGAAGTGATTATATAAGCAATTTCCCTTACATCCACTCCACTTTCACAAATCTATTAAGAAAATTTGCCTTTGTGACATGAACATAGACTGTTTCTCATTACATATGTTTGCAGCTATGCATGTTAAAATATATCTCTAGTGATGCAGATCGGAGCGAGACAGATGAGACAGAGATAATCCTTGGAATAAATAAAAAGAGGAGAATTAAAGGGAAAATCACAGTACCAAAGTGCAAATAGAAGTCCGGTTAAGATATATGGAGTAAGGTTTGCTATGGAACTGGTATTTTTGACCCAGAAGGAGGATAAGAATAGAGGTATACAGGAATGTATAGATAATATTGACAGGAAAAGGAAGTGCTAGCTAGACCTGATAAGTGAGGTGAGGGAATAATTGCAGGAGATGAATTAGATATAAATGATGTAGATGAAGTGTATATCAAGCTTGAAATGCTGACAACAGTGATTAAGGTAAGGATTTTGAGTAACAAGCAAGGGCAGGGAGACAATGGTTCTGGAATAAATGGAATAACCATGTATGTTACAAAAAACTATGTCAACCTTAATGAGTAGATCACTTCTAACAGTAAGTAATGGAATGAGATATCTAGTCATGCATTATTATAAGTGTTGATGATATTATACCTAATAGATTTTTTGAACGTATGTACTCATTAGTGACAGTTCAATGGATGGAGCATGAAAAAATTAATAAAAGCTACATATGGGATTGACATCCCAAGAAACTAACGAGTGTACCAGATAAGTGATATAAATTGGCTGTTATAGGAATATGTCTTCACTTATCCTTTGAAGACTTATTAAACATATTAGTTAGTTAAACGTTGACAAGTAGTAGTAAGGGTTAATATTTTAGGAAGAAACCATACCAAGGATCCCACTTAAGACTTTGAAAGAGTTATTGGTAAAATGAGACATTGCAATATTTCCACTGATTTTATTATAATAAAACTCAGTGGAAATACTGCAATGTCTAATTTTACTAATATGAAGAACTTCACCATATCTTGCTCAATATCATACAAGATACTTTGAAAGAGCTTATCGATGAAAAAATTTCGGTAGTTACTGATAAGCATGGAAAATAATGAATTTAATGGTGGTGAATGCAGTCATTTCCTGTAAATTCAACCTCATGAGCAAATACATATGTACACAGACAACAGCTTTCCCCAATTGCAAGCAAGAGTAGCCCAGCTGGCTCAATATTGTAAGAAATACAACTGACTCTGATTGTTTCAAACATTCCCTTAGCAGACTATGCTTGAGAACCTCAATAAATATATTCCCTTAGCAGGCAATGCTTAAGAACCTTAAAATAATATTTCTTTGATTAATCTGGCTTTGATGTTCCATGAGTCTTCAGGTGCAAGGGTCCAAATTCTCTCCTTGAATTAAGGCTCAAATGTGTGGAATAAAATCAAACCTTTTCAGGATAAAGTATCGAATTGTTTACTTTCACTATATTAAAATATTCAAACCTGAAATAAGATAAGTATTGGTAACCAAATTGGCACTCTTATATTTTAACATGAGGTATCTAGATGGGCACCACTGATTCTATGGCTCTGAAGCTACTTTTGATGGCAGATGCACCACTGATTCTATAGCTCTGAAGCTACTTTTGATGGTAGATAATTTGCTAGGAGGTTGTAATAGTACATAACCTATGTTTGGCTACGAACTGCACTTAGGCAATTAAGTCGCATTTTTTTTCGTTGAAGGCTACACATTAGAAGAGAAGACTTTTCTTGTTTAAGGTGCCTTTCCAAATCTTTTTCTATCAAAAGGATGAGAGGTCATTACTTTAGTCACAAAAAGTACAATAATTAGTAAACTCCACACTCTAAAGGCTCATTTGCCTAACAAATTCATTAATATGTCATACCATCTTATGAGCAAATCAGTCATTCTTACTTTTTTACCCACACGAGCTGTATTGGTTGCATCAATTTGCCTTTCTCCGCTTCCAAAGAAAACTCAAACAGTATCTTGTATACATTACGTACGAAACGTGCAAAATCCTTTCTTTTACACGCAATCTTTCACTTGCCTCACTTATTCCTACATATTTATCTCCAAGAAATACCAAGCCGTACACCAGATATTGTTAATGGACTTACCTACAATTTTTTTTGTAGTACTTTGACAAACATATCTTTTGGAAAAGGAAATACGAAAATACTTTCACCTCATAACATATATCCTCACAATTAATTATAAATTCTATAGTGATATCACATGCTAGTAAATCAGAATGCAATCAGTAAGTACGATCTTTTTCTCTCTTTCGATTGCCAAATACGAAACTTGGCTGTTCTTCTAATTCAAACTGTCTTTGTAAACACCGACACATTTTAAATTCGTTGATGAAGTCAGCAAACCAGGTAATAACAGATTTCTATACCTACACTCCTGTAACACCTCCTTCTTTCTCTCCGATATGTAATTCTAATATTTTTCATCAACTCACTTGGCTGGCACAAATCATAACAAACTCCTACACCGGCACAAATATTGCGTAACTTCAACATTTTCAGGGGTTTGGCACACGATCTCCGACTGCAGTCCATAGAATAGACAATATTATTTATTGGATGGTGATTATTATCAAACTTGAGATGCTTGTAAGGATTTCGTAGCGTATACCGTAGAATACGTCTAATAGCATGAAAACAGTGGTCCGTTCCGGATATATCACAGGTCTTATGGAAATATTTCACTTATTAAATTGCTAGTATGGTGCTAAAAATATTGGAAATTGAATGCTGATATCGTAGACACGGATAAAAACGGAGGATGCTGCGCTTGGTCGATTATTTCTTCCGTATATTATCGTAGGGTACTTCAGCATTTCAAAACATCCGCCATTTTCAACAATTTAAACTTCACGTTAACCTTTTACCCAAGGGAAATCCATGGTTTAGCTTGACTACCACTTTAACGCTCAGATTTGACTTAACCATCGATTATAAAACAGAATTTTGGGACTTAACCATGGCCACCTATAATACAGGCCGGAACATGGAATTTTGGCAACGCTGTGCCGGGGTGCGATTGTGTTTGCATGAGAGCATGGCGACTTATGCATGAAGAGTGTCCGTGTGACCAAAGAAGCATTAAATCTCTTGTTAAAAAGGCAGAACTGGACTTATTTTGTGGATATCCCATTGGCTAAAGGTACGTACAATAGTTTAAAGATAATTTTTGGGTGCTGATGGAGGAAAATCACGTTTATTACTTCAAAAGTGTTGTGATCTCATGCCGGCCGGCCATTAATGGAGGGGAATTGAGAGTGCAACAATACTGGTTTTAAATGGGGAAAAAGAATTATTTCTCTGTACTGTGTTTTGCCTTACGGCAAGTAAAATAGTTAAAAGATATTCTCAGTGTATTGTGAGTGGATATTCAGCAGTATTTCATCCAAAGCATTGCGTCTCTTGGCGGCCGGCCACGAAGGAACATTAAGAGAACACAAATGAAACGAAGTGTATTTGTCGGGTATTTAAATGCTGCGTTGTTTTTTTATAATATTATTATTCTTGGGTTAACAGTGATTGCTATATTTGGTTGCCTTATGAATAACTATGTGTAGCTGTATCTATAATAATGTCGTATATTATTGAAGGAAGAATGGCTACTCATTAACTCTATTAATGTTTCTAGGTACTAATGTCATTCATATTTTCCAAACTAATCATGAATGCACTCCTTTTTTTCTGTGATCAGCGAAACTATTTTTATTCATGCAACTTTCCATTGTTTTCATTTAAGGTGCCCAAACGTTATCGTGTGCCATATTGCAGAAGCAACTACCTATCCACCAAGAACAAGGGGTATGTGACTGTGTTCCAGTTCACCAAAGATGAACGCAGTAGACAGAAGTGGCTGAAGAATATCCCTCGGAAGGATTGGAATCTTTCTTCAAGCGCAATAGTTTGCGTCAAGCATTTTGCTGAGCAGGATATCCTACACCGTGTAACTTACATGAATAAGAACGTTGAAGTGAAAAGTTACGAGTTAGATCGCCTAAAGTTGTCCCCTGGTGCTACTCCCACAGTGTTTCAGGCCCTCTCCTCTTCTTAAAACTTCTTATTGTGATCAGTGAACCATGAAAATCTGTGAAAATAAGTAGATGAGTTGTACTTCTAAGAAATGAAATCAGGAAATATTGTATGAATCAGTGGAACAGGAAAAGACTGCTGATGAAATGATAATATTTATCATTATTTCCGAAATACATGATAATTTGACATCTGGCCACCTTCTACTACTGAAGGTACATTGGAAAATCAATTGCTACTAAGTGATACGGAATATATAAGTGGTATTTTGAACTAATTCATCTTTCCCTTGCAGGTAGAACTTCTTGTTGTGATCAGTGAACTATGAAAACCTGTGAACATAAGTAGATGTAAATCTTGGAAATGAGATCAACAAATATTTTATGAATCAGTGGAACATGAAAGAACATTGATGAAATGTCAATATTTGTTCTCGTATCGATAAGGGCACCTTAATTGATAATTATCCGCCTTACAATACTCTAGGTATATTGAAAATCCAAGGGTATTGAGTGATATATCTATACGTGGTATTTTTGAACTAATCCATCTTTCTCTTGCAGGTAAAACTCCTTATTGTGATCAGTGAAGCATGAAAATCTGTGGAAATAATTAAAGATGAAATGAACGAACATTGTATGAATTAGTGGAACATGAAATAACTTCTGAGGAAATGACTATATAAGTTTTCATATTGAAAATACTTAGTAAATTGACGTCTAGCCGCCTTCCAATACAGTAGGTATATTGGAAAATCCATGAGAGCTGAGTGAAATTACATATATGTATGTAGTATTTAGAACAATATAATAATTTTCTCTGCAGCTAAAACTCCCTTTTGAGTGAACGTTTGTTAGTGAACCTTGAAAATTTGGTCACATAATCAATTATGAAGAACCTGTTGTGGCTACCATTATCGAGATTAATTCAATAATTTCCTCTCGTGTGTAAAATTTGATTTTCTTTTAATAAGTATTGAGTTAAATGTTAGTATAATGTTATTTGTTGAGACATTTTTCCAATTCGGAAGTCGTTAATATTTCATTATATACTGATCTTGTTGTTAAGAAATATTAGATTGAATATATATTTATCTTCCTTGTGGCTTCATATTTTTTAAACGTTGTCCAATTTATATAATGCTAAGACTAGTTTTTTTTATATCACATAGTTTTCTAATTAGCCCTAACATTTGTACTGATCATTTTTTTCCATCAGGTAATGTGGTGCCTGTGAAACTGATAGCTGTTGCTGGTGACGGTTCATCGGTGAACTTCAATGGCAAGATCTATGGAGGTTGTTTCCAGCTGAAATTGAAATTAAGAACCTGTGGCAGATTTTATTTATTCCACTTTCTGGAGTAATATTTATGCTTTTATGGCCATGTCTTGTGACATTGTGAGGTTGTTTGACCTCTTCAATATGAAATGTTTACCGTAAAATGTATATATCTGATTTTTATTTTAAATAAATGTTGTTGAACTTCATAAATTATTTTTCTCTCCTGAAATACCGCGACGAAAGGTGCTAGAAAATAACGCATTACTTTTTAACATGTTAATTTTTTAGGTTATGCAGGGAGGTGAAATGATGTTTATTTAAAAGCCGCTCATTATTTCTAAGTCAATAAATTTTATAGGGTGTTCTTCCATATTAACAACCAATGGGTTAAGTAGTAGACTAATCGGTATTTCCTTCTTGGTCTGAACTTCTGGGACGTCGATCGCAGTACTAAAATATATTTCCGTGCATAATCTCTCGTATCCCTTGGCTTGTTATTAGTTCTCACGATTACTTTTAATAAATAGCTGTTAAAACACGAAATATAACTACTCGAATAACTCAACCCTACCGTAATTTTTAGCTTAACTTTAGGGAAGGTGAACGGAGGTTCAACCGTATTAACGTCAACAGCTGAGAGGCCGATCCACCGCACCCCAGGCGATGTGCAGAGTAGCACCCCTGACGTCACGTAAAGCGCTGTCGCCAAATTGCATGTTCCGGCCTGTATTATAGGTGGCCATGACTTAACCGACGCTTAGCTTAAACTCCAGTTTAACCAGACATTATAAAACCGGCCCTTATAGTAACTGAATTTCAGTATTAGGCTTTAAAGTCATGTCCGGCATAGCTCTAGGCAGCATTGGATGAGTAGTACGCTGTTATGCCGCCTTTGGTGTTCATCCAAAATAAGCAAATTATGTTAATATGAGAATATTTTACTGCATTCCTTACCTATTCTTCCAAAAATCTATCTTTGCCTTGCATAACTTCCCTAGCGTACAATGAGCTGCTTATCATTTTTTCCGCAAGAAAACCATAAGAAACAGATATCATTCTTGTTATCTGGGCTAGGTTAAAATTGAAAAAAAAAACTGACCCACAAGTTTCACCGTAGTGAATTTTGGACTCATCGTTTGCATCTATGAAAAAAGATGAAAAAAAGAGAATGGTTAAATGTTCAGCTACGGAAAACCACCATTGAATTAGCAATATTGTACAACAATACTAAATTTAGTAATAGTTTTACACAATAAAGATGACAATACACATTTTAGAAATATGATTTGAATTAACCAACGCGGCCCACGCTGTTCAATTGTTTCGTGCTGCGGAGGCAGTGTGTTGATCGCTGAAATGGCTGAAATTATCTCGTGCCCATCGGCTTATGGGTAATTCGTCATTGCTTACGTCACAGTATTTCGCCAAGAGAACGAAGTTACCCAAACTGAAGCGATAGGCGGGAACGAGAAAAGGCGAAAGGAACGAGAATAATCGCGGGGAAAAATGTTCGCTTCGAGTGGCCGTGGCGCAGCGAAGGCACGGGCGAAAGGATAACTAGAGTGAACGCTAATCGTCGCTAATCCCGAATATGAAATACAAAGAAAAATAATTTTTTCCAAAAAATGCTTTTGATAAATAAAATACAGTATTTGTTAGTTATATCCAGTAAATAGTGGATAACATTTTTCAAGATACTAGATTACGAATATGAAAATATCATTTTTATTATTCTTTACTGAAATAACCTTTCCTTTGGGCTACAACCTTGTCGCGATGGAAAGGCTTGCGCGTTCCTATGACCCCTAGAGCTGCGCTGGCGGGATTAATTCTTTTTTGCAATTGCAAAATTAGTCCCGGTAGAGCCAGCAACCCATACCAGAAAGGTCGAAGGGTAGGACCCAGGCGAAAGGTAGTCATTGTGATTGTGTCCCGGAAAAAACACTGTTGCAATGGAAGTGGGAAACCCTACCAACTATCTCTTCCCTGAAAACATAGAATACAACCAAATGAGCCTCGGAATCTCATCGACCGGGACCCGTCCGCAAAGGGCGGGTGTCGGTCACGGCAACGTGGTCGGCAAGGTCCTTGAGGTCGTCAACATGCGAAATCCTTGCAGAGACTTATCATCAACGGCAGCAGCAATGAAGAAAGAAGGAAAGAATAACAAGAAGATGGAGAAGAAGAAGTCAGTAATAAATAAATGTAAGGATGTGGAATGTGAGGACAATGAGGAGGCTGGGGAAGTTAGAAAATATCAAAAGGGAAATGGATAATGGGAGGATCTTAGGATTATGCGAAGTAAGGTGGAAGGATGGTGGGGTTTATTGGGGTGATGAGTATAGGGTTAATTATATTGGTGGGAGGAAAGTCAGCGAGGGATAGCTTTAGTATTAAACGGGAATATGGGTTAGTGTGCGGTAGGTGTAGACCAGGTAAGCGATAGGATTCTGGTGGTAGAAATTGAGGCGTGACCCATCAATTTTGTGGTGGTTCAAGTTTACATGCCCACTAGTAAATATAGGGAGGAAGAAGTAGATGAGGTGTATGTAGGTTCGAGGAAATAATTAGGTAAATCCCGGGTAAGAAAAATTTAGCATTGATGAGGGACTGGAACGCCGCAGTCGGGGAGGGGAGGGATGGGCACTAAATAGGGGATTTTGGACTAGAAATGCGGAACGACAGAGGAAAGAAAGCATCAGAATTTTGCACGAGAAACAAGGTATCATCACAAACATGTGGTTTAATCATCAAAGGGCGGAGGGATACATGGAAAAGTCTGGAGGATATGGGGAGGTATCGGATAGACTACATCATGGTATGACAGAGGTTTAAGAAAAGTGTGAAAAAGTCTCGCAGTTTCCCTGCACCGGATGCGGATCGCAACCTGGTGCTCATGAAATAAAGCCTAAGACTCAAAAGACTTCTGAAAGTATGGAAGGCGAGGAAATGGAATTTAGGAGCGCTGAAGGGGACTATGAGGAGAGAATATCAGGAAGTAGTGGAAAATAGTATCTGGGAGATTGGAAATACACTGACTGTAGAGGAAGGGCGGGATAATATTAAAACGGGAATACTGAAAACGACGGAGAAGTCAATTGACTATGTTGAAATTAGAATGATAAAGAAGCCGTGGATTATGGATGCAACGGTAAAAGAAAAGGAGGAGAGAAGGAAGAGGAATAATGTGAACACAGAATAGGGTAAAAGAATTTATTGGCAAATTAACAATCGATTACGCCGTGAAACTAAGAGATCCTAGGAGGTTTGGTGGAAAAGACAGTATGAGGAAACGGAAAAGTGTCAGAAGGAAGGAGAGGTAGGTTGTACGCCAAAGTTAAGTCGCTATCGGGCGGCAAGCAATGTCTGAAATTAAGGCTAAAGATGGAAAGATGCAAACCGAGCGAGAAGAGGTGCAGAGTAGATGGAAAAAATACGAGAAGGAATCTGTATGACATAAGTAACAGACCGGAGAGATTGATTTTAGAGGAGGAAAGAGCAGTGGAGGAGGATAATCTTGGGCGCGGGATCTTAGATGCGGAAATCGAGAGAGCTCTTCGTGATATGAATCATAGGAAAGAAGTGGGCGTGGACAATATACCTTTTGAGTTTGTGAAGAATCTTCGGATGAATAGCAAGAAAAGATTTTTCGAACTATCTATGAGGAGGGAAGTTGGCCGGAGGATTTCGTGAAGGCGGTTCTAATTCCGCTACCGAAAAAGAAGAAAGCTGTGGAATGCGGAGATTATTGAACTATTGGCTTAACATCAACGGCGGCGAAAATGGTTCTGAGGATATTGAACAGACGAATGGAGGAGAGAGCAAACAATTATATGGGTGATGATCAGTTTGGTTATAGAAAGGGGAAGTCAAATCGTGATACAATAACGATAATGAGGTCCCTCGTGGAGAGGAACCTAAAATATGACCAGAACGTATATGCCTGTTTCGTGGATTTTGGAAAGGCATTTGATAGACTGAATTGAGTCAAATTCATTAATATTCTAAAGAAAATAGGTATCGATTGGAGGGATGGGCGACTGGTTCGTAATCTGTATATGGCCCAGACTGTGCAAGTGAGGGTAGCGGACGGAGACTCTGGGTGGGCAAGCATTGGCCGAAGAGTGAGGCAAGGCTGTCCTCTATCGCCGCTGCTCGTCAACGTGTACGCCAGAGATGGTAAGAGAAGTATGGGATGAGATGGAAGATGGAGTAAAAGTGGGAGGAATGATGTTTAAATCAGTTTGGTTCGCGGATGATCAGGCGTTGATTAGCCAGTCAGAGAGGGGATTTCAGGCTCTAGTGGATGCGTTAGACAAGCAATGAGAGGAGTATGGAACGAGGATTAATCACAAGAAGACCAAGGTTTTGTGGTTTTGTAAAGCATCGCGAGCTAGGAATGTGAGACTCGAGGTAAAAGTTGGTGGGGAAAGACTTGAGCAGGTACATCGAGTCAACTATTTGGGAAGCACATTAGAGGTAAACGGATACAGTAGTAGGACATCAGGAAGAGAATTGCATTAGCAAAGGAAGGAGCTTCATTAACAGGAGGGAGCTTCATTAACAGGAAGGAGCTTCTGAGAGCATCTTTATGTAAGAGTTTAATGAAAATGATATTGAATATTTTGATCTGGAGTGTAGCTCTCTACGGTGTGGAAACGTGGACACTTAAGAAGGAGGACGGGAGAAGATTGGAGGCATTCGAGATGTGGGCGTGTCGAAGAATGGAGAAGGTGAGGTGGACTGAGAGGAGGAGGGACGATGAAGTGCTGGATATGGTGGGTGAGGAGAGGCAACTTTTAGATGAGATACGGAGGAGACAGAAGGTATGGCTGGAGCGAGTACTTAGCGGGGAGAGTAAATATATTGAAAACAGTATTAGAGGGCACAATGTTAGGGAAACGAGGTAGACGGAGGAAGAGAATATGATTTTTAGATAAACGATTTTACTTTCTCCTGGTGAATACTATTGATGAATTCTTCTCGGGTTCTCAGCCAGGTTAATTTTGTCGTATAATCCGGCGTTTCGGGAGACGACTTGTCTCCCATCTTCAAGGCCGCGTTACTCTTTGAAAGTGCAATTTCACACTGAACCGATACGACCGTTTACCGAGGACAACAATACGGCTCAGGTGTCGTCCGATTTCTCGTATATTAAAAGTAATTGCTGAAATACTTTTAAAAGTTTTCAGACAGTCGAATTAATATTTTTTTGTATTTTTTTTAATAAATAACAATTTTATGCCAATTTTTAATTTTCAACCACTCCAAACAAATTATGTCCCCATATTATTACATATCTTAACGCAGATGATATACGACTTCACAAACTTATGGCTAAAAAATATCGATAAGAACATAATTAGTTAGCTTACCGGCTGGATTTATATTGCTGTAGAGCGTTAGCGTCCCGTCCGATGGGAGGAGTGTTGCGATTTCGGTACCGTCGACTCAACACTCGAGCAGGGTTCGGGCAGTCTCTGATAAATCGCCGCGACCTCAGCGATTTGAACCTAGACCCACAAGGCGAGAAGCCAACACTCTAGCCGCCACACCAAAACGATACCCCCTAGTCCGTATCGAGCAAATTATTCGCGGCTGTCAGTGTTTCATCCAATCCAGTTCTTTTACCGACTGTTTGAATTAATGTTTCCAGTAATTGATTCCACCCTCCTATCCTTGTTTAATACGGATCTCGCGTGCATGTGTGGAGAGGTGCGAGCTGCACTTTCGAGTCCAGAGGAGGCGACGGTCAATTTTTTTTATCAGCAACCCACTGAGAGGGGCTGAACACCCAAATGAGCCGCGCCAGTGACCTCGGCTGCCCAACTTCGCTTGTCTCCCGTCTGCGCGGACAACGGCTGTCATAAATTCCCAAATTAAGTGGGCCAGTGGCCGCATCATTTAATTTCGGATTATGCCCTTCATTGCGCGATTCGACATCTTTCCATATCAATTAAGCCCACGTACACGTGTCAACGCGGACACGGGTCACTGCGCTCTTGCTTTGCTCCTAAGAACCAGATGTGTCCACGAAACGTCGTGAATTACCGAAATGGAAAACTGTCTCCATTTGTCGATGAAAATTATGCACAATTATTCATTGAAATTTGCAAAACTCCTCCTTATAACATATCTATAACTCCCTTTCTTTCTTAATTGAGAGCATCTTCGCTGAAATCGAATACTTTTTCAGTTTGCCGGAATAGAATATGCTAATTTTGTCTTGAAGTTTCAAAATTCTTCTCCGATATATTTGGCATTTAATTCTCCAATTGCGATTGATTACATTCAGAGAAATTTTAGTAAGGTCATTCCTTTCAAGCAGCATAATATTTTTTTATGGAAGCGTCTTTCATTGCAATGGTTTTCTAGGAAACGATGTAACTTACTGCATTTTATTTATTATCCTTGTCCAATGCATTAGACGTCATTGCCAACCCATTTTCCGATACCTGAAGAATTGCAAACCTTATTTATTGGTAAGTTTCCCATCCTTTACATCCATTTCATTCATTTTTAAGGTAATGAATATTTAAAAAAAAACAATTGCTGGTTGCAATTTTGCAAGTTGATCATCGCAGTGGCAGAAATTATTTGATGAAATGTTTAGGGGCATGTACATAGTACACACATAGCAAGTGGAGGGCACCCCTTGAAATTGAATGGGGAGTAAAAGCAAAATTATAGTTATCAAATCATTATTAGCTGTGGTATATTGTTCAATTTAACTTATGTCTCAATTTTCTGGAGTATTTTATTATCTTACTTTTTTTTAGGGTTCCCAGCTTCGTTATTCGTTGAAGTCATTACTTCCTTCCTATCGGTATATTCTCTCAAAATTATAATCATTTATATTAGCGCTAGCTGACCCGGCGAACTTCCTTCCGCCTCATGATCAATGAGCACTTTATTTAAACCATTTATAAATCAAGAGCGGCTGTACTGATTTCAATAATTTTAACATATTTTAATTGTTAAAAATTTAATATGTTAAAAATTATTAAACATGACTTGTGGTACCCTAGTTATATTTCGCGTCGGAAAAGTGCTCTGCGTAATGAAACACGCCCCCGTCTACCCGACGACACATGCGGGTTTATTTTCTTGTGTGAAGCATCTTCAGTTTTTGTTTTGATATCAGGCTCATTAACAAATAAAGCGGATAGTTTACCAACTCGTCATTGCAAAGTCGTATAATAATTTAACATGAGAAAAACGTGTGTTTTCCAGATTTAGACCACAAACACTCACCTTGTGATTTGTTAATCGTCATCGCTATTGCAACACGGATTGGAAATTGAATTCGTTAGAAATGAAAGGGCATATCGGTTGGGGTATTGGAAATCCTCGGAATGAGAACTTCCTCACCTTTGAATTTTCCTTTTAGTATAGTCACGTGAATTACATTTTTTATCAGTTTAATTTAATCACCAAATGCATTCCATTGCATAGTTTTGGTTGGTTTAGATTTCGAAGCATCATGACCACCTACCCTACCTTCAGCTGTAAATTATGCGGTGGTAAGCGAGGCACATCCAAGAGTTTTAAAATTCAGATGGAATTGTTGGTGACTTCGAATTCGGTTGCTACACAGTCAATAGATCTGAGTGAATGCCGAGTACCTTCGGTTTGATTCTGAATTACGAAGGAAGTCATCCACATCTTCCTTCTTAGCCGCCAAAATTGCTCGCTCATTCAACCATTTGTGATTTTTCTGGTTATCAATTCTGGTACACTTTGTATCTGGTATCTGGCCATCATATTCGGGTACACTTTGTTGACGAGGTCGTCCTCAGGCCTGAGAATGACGCAGTGCGTTGAAACCATGGTAGTGATCTAATAAATATTTTATGCGGAAAAACATTTTAATTTTCATTCAATATGAATAAATTCCATAAAGTAACGCCTTAAGCCATCTACTTCCGACAAAAGTTGTTCGCTCTCGCAGCGTTTCCAAGAAAATGGTCGCATCGTTCGTAGACAAATCACTACCCCCACTTCGGAATGGAATAAATGTTATAACGACTGGTTACATCCAATGCAAAAGTGCAGTGACTATTGTGGAGAGTAGTTTGAAAAGCTATTTAAAAATTGCGTTATTTTACCTCGCATAGTTTTATTCAGTTCCGACACTGAAAAGGCTACCCTCGTATATTCTCTTATTTAAATGCTGGAAAGGAAAAGGTAAGTGTTTCTACGGAAATCCGTAACCCTTAAAGGTCCTCCACCTGATCGTTTTGGTTGAGTGGAAGAAGACTCTTTATGATTTGAGGTTCACACGGTGATAGTTATGCAGTTGAATTTACAAACTTCCTTGGCTCGGATGGAAACCTGGGAAATGTAACTGCAATTTCACTCTTCACTGGTAGACCCATAACAGTTTAATATTACGCACCCGCGTTCAGGTACATATCTAGTATCCTTAGCACATGCTCCCATTGAAACATGTTTCAGTACAGTATGTTGCTGTAGATACATTTTTATTGCCTCACAACCTTACGGGTGTCGTCCACGCGTTACCTGGGCTCTGTCCTGGGAGAGCTAGCAAAAATATCTGTGAGCCTAAACTTTTGCTGTGAAACTAAAAACAATCTTTTATACATTAATTCTTCATCAGTTAATTTCTGTAGAAAGCATGAAATGCTATTCGTATAGATACTAGCTGGCCCGGAGATCTTCGAACCACCTGATAGTGAATGAATAGTGTAGTAAATAAAAGTTTAGTTTTTTTTCCAGGTAAAGAACTTAGAAGATGAGTAGAGGTTGAACCAATTCTCTATTAGCAGTTGTATTGCCTTGCGTGAATGTGGACTCTAGGGTCGGTCAAGGTGGGCTCCTCACTAACTAAATAAGATGTCATTTTACTTCAAAACATCATTTGGCCAATTTCTTATATTCTCCTAACGTCGCATTAATTTTTTTTCGCGAATATAAACGATGGAATAGAAATGAAAACGTGCTCGTATTTATCACTAAATTTAGTACATCAATCAGTTTTACATACACTAAATTTCACATGACATTGTACATAATTTTTGGAAATGGCTGATTGATTTTATTCACCATTGATTTTTTCCCCTCATTTTTCATTCGAATACTACCATTAAATTTAGCCTTAACAATTTTCAGACATTTTCAAGCAACACGCGTACACTTGCAGACAAACCTTATTTGGATGAAATTTGAATGAACTGAAGTCTAATTCACATATGGTTTTCGAGTGGGTGTCCGGAGATTAGGCACCAGATATTAACTCAGAAACCAAATCAATTGTTTTAAAAATAATGAAAATGTGTTCCTTCCTGAAAGAAGTCTTAAGATGGTGAATGATGTCCACTAATGAAATCCACTAACATTCGAGGTCCTTAACCCTGGTGTTTGGGCATTCGATGTCGTGGTAATCAGGTATCAAAACCTGGTATAGTTCGCTCTCTTCGACGACCCAAATAGAGCCATTGGGACCATTACGTATGATGTGAGCAGCTGCTGGTCCTACTCTGTTACCTCTGTGAAAGTAAAAGATAGTTGTATTAATTGTTATAAAATAAATGTAGTGAGAAGTTCATGCTGCATCTCCTCGCATTGGTGCTTCATTTTGTTCAACGCAGAGTGGGACCAGCACCTCGATTATGTAAATGTGACAGCGACGACGGCGATAGATGACCATCACGTTCTCCTATCACGTTCCGCTGTATCGCGCGATCATGTAAGCCACCGTCATCGCGCGTATCATACAGGTACGAGCGCGCGAGGTTGGTATCATTGAGAAATGTGTAGAGCCAATGAAATCCTTCGACACATCTCTGTCCAAGAATGCGTCGTCTGCGGAGTCTTTGAAATAATAATAACAAACAACGAAAACATAAAATGGATGCAGTTCAAAGCGAAGTATTTCGCTTCGCCAATAGATAATATTATGATAAAGTACTCGTATTATGGTAAAGTTATGGGGAAAGTGTAGTACTACTTTTCGATGTCTGATAACGTAATCCATTATGCTAATGCTCGCCGGGAGATGCTGCAGTCATTATATTTACTATATCGTAGAGAATGGCCGAAAAGTCGTGATCTTGGATTTAAACTAATTAATGTTGAAATGATAATGGAAGTGTAATCGCGCTAGCGATTTGAATGTAAGTACTTAATAATTGATTTATGGTGATTAAAAAATCGAAAGGGAGTTTAACGATGTTCATAGTGAAGCAAAACTCACATTATACAACTTGTCAGTACTATTCCACAAACTTTTATTTTAACAGTCTACTAGTTTCGACGTTTATACCGTCATTATCAAGACTAACCTGACTGTTAAAATAAAAGTTTGTGGAATAGTTCTGAGTTTTGTTTCACCATGGACATTTCATCGTTCCAACATGTAACGCCCAAATAAGTAGTTGAGTTTAACGATGTTGATATGTTGGAGAACGTACTTGGCAAATGTTGATAATTTAACTTCGATACAAAGTAATTGGCGTTTGAATCACGGATGTACTTCAATTAGCAGTACTTTCCAATTTGCTGTGTGGAAATAAAGCAGCTCAATCGAATTCACTACCGTGCGCATATAACAATTGAACAACGTGGACAACTAATAATGTCAAGAGAGCACTCCAGTAGAAATAATTACGAATTTATTGGTTTTTAATCGATTATAGGGCATTTTTAAATTAAATAAACAATAATGTTTTGCTAATATATGCAATTAGTGCTCGTTTTTATGTCAGCATATGCTTGTCACCATCGGTTTCGAACGTGATAGGCCGATGACGCTCGCAACGTGATAAAGAGTGCGATCACGGTTTCATAATCGCTGCTATCACCTTCCGTCGTGGGAATCGCGTTGCCCCTAGCAACGACATCCCCCTCACCCTTCTCACAGTTACATAATCAAGGTGCTGATTCCTAAAATGTGGCCATAGCGAAAAGAAAAACTTGTATATACCTTCGTGAACACGGCTTTATCGATATAGATATGGCATGCATTTTAATATTTTATAAAAAAATGAAATACAACGTTTTCGATTTAAAAGATTTGTTATTGTTTTTTGACGTCAAAACACGTATTTGCCCGTTTTGATTGTAATTGGGCGATTTTTTTTTCTATTGACCACGCATCGGACCTTTCGTTCACTGTGTGACGTTTCGATAGTTCGAACCGATATCTTCTCCCAGGCGTTTAATGTTGTTCAAAGAAAACGATGGCGTGTGTTAGTCTCAAATGTCAATGGTCCTATCGCTCTACGGTACTGATCCGATACAGACGACCAATCTCAAAGCTATTTCTATCGTGTAATGAATCTGCATTACTTTTCCGAAGACAAGTCAGTTTCAAATCATACATGGCGTGTGAATGCTTACATGTGAATTTTTTTAAAACAATTATGGGTATAATTACGTATGTGAAGACATATTGTGCGTGTGGAAACAAAGTTGGCTAAGTAAAAAAAAACACGTTAAACTAGCTATAATTCCGAGAGTACGACATCATGAATAAAAATGTTATCAAAAATCCATATGTTTTCAGTTATAATATCAAATTTTACGGCTAAGTACCTACTACATGTCAAAATGCAACGGATATGAGTTAAATTCTTTGATCTTGAAGTGTGAATTTTCAAACAAGGTAATCATCTTTTCCTCTTTCAAATAGCATATTTTTACTTCCATTGTGCATTCATTTGAAGAAAACATTTTGTCTGCCCCTTTGCCAGCAAAATCAATTGCCATTTGATACGCCAATATAAAATCTGGACATGATGAAAATAAGAAATGATGGGAAAACATTGGACGGTCACTAATTAGTTTTTTATGGGTATTTCCGCATTTGGTACTCCAGAGTGGTTAAAAAATAAAAGTGGTCATCTTACGGTTGGTTTGGGTGGGTGTTGAGCCAGTCTTTGAGCACGTTTCTCTCTCCTATTCCGTCACGGAAGTGCTCGCACGGGATGTCGTCGAGGTTGGTGGTCATGGAGGACGACGTGACACCAGGGCAAATGGCGCACACGCGGACACACGTCTTGTCAAATGTTAGGTTGTCCTGTGGAATATGATCATCAGCATTAAAAGCAGGTATGATATTCTAATTCGATCAAATTAAACCACAGATATTTGAAGCGTAATAAAGGGAGCGCGGATTCGATTTCACGCTGTAGGGTGTGCACATTTTTTGACGCTATATTGGTATCAAATATACTCGGTGGGCCGTAGAGTTTACGAGATTGAAATTCACTGTGGCAAGATATTAAAGCCAGCAAGACAACCGATTTTCATATGTATGCCAACGTTAGCGACAATACAATCATAACAATGTGATATATAATAGTGTGATTCCCTAATTTCATGTAACATGCGTACCATTTATACCAAAAAGTTACTCAATATGGGCACTCACATTTTCCATAACATGCAAAGAGGAATAGGGGGCACTAATTGATGACGTGAGGCATTTATGGGGGGAGGGGGTCAAGGCGATTCTCACCCAATCTCATATGGGGGAGGAGGGGGATCCTGGAAAGTAACACGTAATTTTTTCCGCAAGAAACAGTGTAAAATTGCGATCGTAGTAATCTTGAGTACTAGTCACAACTAATCTTAGATAGAAATGATAAAACAAATTGTTTTTAATAAACCCGATGCAATGAAGCATGGATCAGCGCATTTAGACTAAAAATACGAATTTTGAACAATTTCACGTGAGATTAGAGGGGGGGGGTCGGGGCAAATCTCACTAAGGGGGATGGGGGTTCAAAAAATCGCCAAAATCGCCTCGCGTAGTCAACGAACGCACCCTCAGCTGTTGAAGAGGGCTCGCTACTCATGGCAAACAACGTCGCTGCACACTATCACAATTTCCGATTTTATTACTTAACCATAGCCATGATGTAGTTAGACATTCTGTGTATGAATGAATTTGCGCAGTCTTTCCGTTCATTTTACACTTTAGCCTAGAAAATGTGGATAAATTAAACCATTGATTTTCCCCAGTTTTCCAACACACGTTCATGCTCATTAAGATCACGTAGTATTTAATTTTTTTCCTTTGTCATAGAATTTAAACTGATGAATTACCTCTTTTGTGGAAATAAAGTTCCGGAATTGAAAATACACAGGATAGTTCGAACTTTTTCTCTGATTTTTGGCGTTCTTGACAATCTTATTCATTAAATATAGATTAATTAAAAATAGGGATGGACGGATCCAGGATTTTTTCGGATCCGGATTCGGATCGGATCCTTGATTTTCGGAGCCGGATCTTTCGAATCGGATATTTTCGGATCCAAATGCGTTTCAAATTCCTGACGCTGAGATTCCCCCGATGATTGTTCAATCGCTTGGGAAGAGTCACACTGTGTGCCAGTCGTATTTTGCTATTTTTATTTTCCACGGCTGAAATTCTCCTACGTAACCTCTCCGAGTGCTTTCAAACAAAACGGTTCATGAGTAGGACAAGAATCGCATGCGACGGCGCATTCGAAGAGAGAATCGGAACTCTTTCCCCCCTTATGGGGAGCTGCATTCACTGGAGCTATTATTCAAAATTTCGGATCCAGATCCGATGTCTTCCGCGACTTTGGATCCGATGTATCCGATGAAGGGCAATATCCGCGGATATTTGGATCCGAGGTATCCGATCCGACCATCCCTAATTAAAAATAGAGTACCAAACGTTGCTATTAAGGGCAAACTTGGCAACACTTTTCGCAGAGTATGTTTTTAATGCTCCGATTAACGTGTTTGATTTGTCGGAAATTTTTTTCCCTCATTGTGCAAGTGAAAAACGCAATGGCAACTTTCCACTCGGTTTACATTGGGGCGTCGTGATTAGGAAATTAGGTGTCACAACCTCAATTGGAGGAAAAAATGAACTTCCTATCGAGGTCTTATTAAATAGAGAATCAGTTGAGGAAAGTGTTTAGATTCTTATTACGTGAAATAATCATGCTGCCACCAATTACTTAATTCCATTTATTTGTTCCTGACAAGACTGTTTTCGTTATGCTTTCTATGGAGTGCAGAGGTGATGATACAAGTACGATTGCAAAATGAACGATTATTAATTCTGACCCGAAATCGTAATGCAATAAGTTAATTCTTTAAATGGACGGTGAAGATAAGTTATGACGGAAAAAATCTCCCTCATTAATCAACCATTTCTCCAAAACTTAAAAATGAAAAAGTTGTTCTGGAACCATGGGTAACTTTAACAAGGGTAATGTTTGAATTAATTTTATGTATATATGTTGAAGTTTATTTTAATGGAATTAAATGATTAAAAGATACATATTATAACGAGTCAGGGTATTTTCCGTTATTTAAAATGATTTTGATATTAACCGGTTTTCAATGATTAACACATCATCATCATTATATGCAGAAACTCTTCTCTCTTGTTGCCAGTCGTTCAACGTTCCAATCTTCAACGTTTGGGCAGTTCACTTTGATTCCGTCTTCAGGGGTAAAGAGTGAGCGAATCTCTGACGACGGTTACGGAGTGAGCTGCCGAGACGTAACAGATGAAACCTTTCGCCCGCCTGTCAATCGGAGAAGTATTTACGTTATTTTATTGTACATTATTCGCCGGGAAAACCTCAAATCTTTTATCATCTCCATCATGTTAACTTCAGCTTCAGGGCTCTAATAAAATCGTTTAGGAAAAGTTTAAAATTGCATTACTTTGTCGTGAGTATCTTAGTGTTCATATTCTTCAAAAAGCATGAATCCTGAGGTTGTGTAGAATAGACACTGTTATTTAATATTTTAAAGCGTGAAGTATAGATGTATTATAATTACTTGACCACTATGAATAATCAAGCCGGGATGAATGCTCACGAGGGTTCATGCCCGTCACGGAAGTCGTGCAAATTAGTTGATGGGCAGGTAAAAACTCCAGAAACGGAGAAAAAGGTGAAAATGTCGGCGGAACGCACGGAGCGTAGCTGCGTTGGAGCGGTGAGGAGGGTTGCCGTCGTGGCTGGACGGACCCCCGATGGCAATGCCACGATTTGGAGGTCCTTCACTGCTTGCCTTTATTTCACTGTATTTATTGCCGCAATTTTCCATGAAATCCTTATAAACTCTGCTTGGCCATCGATATAAAGTGAGGGTGATTGAAAATATTCGGACTGACGATGAGGGGAAATTGAGGGTAATTGAAAATGCAAAGAGTGTATTATGTATTACGTACCCCGTAGGACATAACTGCTCCGACGACTGCATGCTTGGTGGCGCCGTAACAAGGAGAGCCCGGAAGTCCAAGGAATCCGCAAATGCTGGCCATGTTGAGCACCACTCCGCCGTTCTTGCCCTGGTCAGCTCCCATGTACTTGAACCCCAGTCGCGTCCCGAAGACCACCGCTTTCTGCTCGGGAGGAAATGGTTAGGGCCCCCAAAACTTAAGTTCTAACTTAAAGCATTGTTCACAGAGAGATTATCTTTATTTTGTCTGGCGTTACTGAATGAATGAAAATTTGAAACTTATTATACTTTCTGTGATGAGTAGTTTGTGCTTTAGTTGGGGGAGTAGCCAGAGTGGGATATCAAATTCTAAACGTTACATAACAAGCACACATCGGCTTATTAAAATTACCTCACATTTTTAATAGATCTCCTACCTAAAATATGTTATTAAGATTTATTTACGTAATATTCTAAATTACGTAATAAATCTTTACATCTTTAATTACATCTTTTTTCCCGAAAGCAAACAATTATGTCTTTTGCCCGTACTGCCCCAGGTATTAAATATGTGGAACAAAAGAAATGCTCAACTTATATATTCTTGTCTTTTAATTTTGATTAATTTTTATGTGCACTACACTTTTATTAAGTTTTTTTGAAGCCCAATCATAACATCAATCACAAGTACAGAATCATCTGGGTCGCTGTTCACTCCTGCACAATAGCTGTGAGCCCATTTCTTACAAGCGACCCAGCCTTTAACTGATTTTGAGTTTAAATCGCCGCAGTAGAAACATAGAGTTGTCTCTCCTTCCCATCATTCTTTTTTTCCATTATTTCTTACCCCCTCCCCCCCGTTCCGCCCCAACCGTTCCGCTCCAAGAACACGTTGACGCTTAACTAGGAACTGACGCCCGAAAATAACGTTTATTCAGATGTTCAATCATACGAAACTAACGATTATTAGACCTACTTCAAACAAATATCGAGAATTACTGTAATTTAAACGCTTGAATATGACTTTCCATCAGGGATGCCGACTTCCAAAAAATATTGGGGGGCCCAAACTGGGGATCTTTCCCCGGGAAATTTTATAAGTAGTGAGTTTTCAGTTTTATTAGCATTTTAGAAGAGTCATATGATCAACATTAGAACCCTAATAACTCAAATCGCTATATCTGGACTCTCCGGGGATAATCGACAAGCCGGACACATTTTTCCCTCACACCCATGACGAATTTTTGAGGGGGCTCGGGCCCCCTCAGGCCCCATGGAGTCGGCGCCACTGCTTTCCATCGATACAAATTCTTCCAAAGTTAGAAAACAACAGCTAAAAGTCACACAACTCTCAGTTCACGCTTTAACACTCAATTAACTAAACCAACATCGCTGCAGAAGATGAGAAATAGCAGGTTACTCTATATCCAATACTCTCTGGTGATTGACAGCAACTCCTGGACGTAAAAAACCCCGAACTTCATTCTGCCCCGTCCCCGTTCTACCCCGTGTTCCTCTACATCAAAAATTGGTGTAATTCAGAATAAGTCGAGTTATGCCCAGTTAAGTTGTGGTTAATGGGTCTTGTCTTAAGCTGTCTACCGCCTGCTGCAGATGAAAGCCTAAACCCTATTAGTTTATTTTGCACGAGTTATTCTCTGTGATTTTGTCATGTTGCAGTACGTCGCATCTAGTGGCAATAGATTTTTATTCTAAATTACGTTTATGATTCAAAATTTTGTTTCTTAGAATACTCAGTGATGAGCTCTTTAATAAATTTTTAAAATAGTTAAGTGTACTTACGTAATTAATTTCAATTATATTATCACGCGGAAATGCGGATATTATACCAGCATTATTCACCATGATGTCCAATCTGTTATACTTGCACGCGGCCAGGTGAACACAGGCTGTACAAAACAAATTTATTTAAATTTGGGACAGGGAAGTTTACTTAAGCCAAGGCTCATATCGCAAAAATCCACGCTTATGAAAGAGTACCCTCACGATACCTTCAAATGATTCGAAGTTGCTGACATCTCCTTGTGCAAATTGGATATTATCCCATCCGTAAATAGATGCGAGACGGGTGGCAGTACATTCTCCCAACTCTCTGTTCTCGTCAATTATGAACACCTGCAGTGATGAAAATACACACATGAGAGAATTCTAACAACTGTATTGCATGACATGGCTGATTAAATTATCAAACCTTTGATCTTTCACCAAATTTATTGTACCTATACTTTCGTTGAGAGCTAACTTTAATCTCAGAGTATTTTAACAGAATATTTAATTAAGTTTGCTCGTGTTCATAGTCACTGGAATAAGTGAAAAAAATATTAGAGAAGGCCAGAAAAAAGTGGGGGTCGAGTTCTTTACTGAGGCATAAAATTTTTCCGCGTTCATTAATTAATTTCTTTCATTTCCAAAAATTTTGTATTGCAGTAACGAATTAAGATATTTTCCTGCGCTAAAATTGCCAAATTATGAATATGAAGGAATGTGGTCTTTACCCTTACCTATTTTGCGGTCTTTTTGATTTACCATTTATTCTTCTAAGGCACATATCCTTCTTTCAGTTCGAAATTCGAATGATTATTCTGTCACGGATTGAATCACTTTAGACATTTTTGTTATTGAATTCTGGACGCTATATCAATATACTAACCGAAGATGTTTCAATAAATTAAATAGATTCAAGCGTGATGGGTAATTCCATGTCAGTTCAACCAGGCCATCTCACCCAGCATCTCAGATTTTGATGAAACTTGGCTTGTTTGTTTTACCTATGAAGATGAGTCACCATACCAAATTTTAACACTCTACCTCTTACCGTTTCCTTTTTATAGCCTTTTAAAGTTTTGCATTTCCGAAAATTCTAACCTATGGATATCGAAAAATGGAGGACGCTTACGTTTCGAAAATTATTTGTAACTTTTTTGTTTACCATTAAATCTCCATGAAAATTTATAGGCTTATTCTTAAAACAATGAAGAATATAGAAAAAATACCTCAAACCTCTAAGTTAACCTACTAGGGCTGAAAAAAAATATTTTGTTTGCATCTTTGTATTTTTTTTAAACGAAGACATAGTTTAGCGTAAAATTAAATATCATCAAAAGGGTATGTAATAATCACAAAAACTTTTTTTTCTAAATAATCCTTACTAAATGGGCTATCAAATGATGAAAAAATATTAATGGGGTTTTGACACCTTTGTTGTGTTTTATTATGTTGAATATAAGTTGTAACATTTCGGTTTTACCGATTTTACCATGTCCTAGAAGTATATATTTTTACACTAGAATTTGATAAAGAGCCAGACATTCTATTAAAGAAAGCTTCAACTTTATATCAGTACAAGATTTGATAATAACAAATTTAATAGGGTTTTTTTATTGTTTTTAATATTCCAAACTATCCATGGGTATCTCAACAGGGCTATTCTGAACAGATAGCGGCTCCGCTCCGAAGAAGAAATCAATCTAATTAAACTAAGGACTGGGAAAGAGGATGATGGGGGGACAATTTGTTTTCACCATAAATATTATTACTTGAATAAATATGAATTTTTACAAAAGAAATGCTGTGATCTATACAAGAAACATAAGAAACCAATAACGAAAACACTGAGAGTAGTCACTGTACAGCAAAGCAAAGTATCAATTTCAAAGGGGTTCAAAATAAAACCAGGAGAAAAACTATGTGCCTCCTGTCGTAAAACCTTGTTTAAAACCCAACTCACTGATGATGGAAATGATGGTGACAGTGAACATTGCGAAGAGAATGACAAACCTTATCTTGATTTGCAAAAAGAAGAGGCAATTTCTTCTTTAAATACATCATTAACAGAAGTAGGTTGCTCGCCCTTGAAATTTCATACACTAAATGAGCACAGTAAACCAAATTACGCCAAAGTCAAACTTGAAAATTTGCAGAAAAATGTGAAGAAGAAAATTGAGTTAGTTCTTGATGTTGAAGTGCCTTTAGATAAAAAAAATTAGAAAAGACTGTAGAAGAAAAGGCTGCAGACATGGACAAGCTAATTAATAACATAAAGGACAATCTACATTTAACAACAAAGAAAAAACAGATTCAGCTACTGACTATACCAGCATCACTAGACTGGTCTAGGCAAAAAATTAAAGACACTTTTCAGGTTTCAGATTATTCGGTACGTCAAGCACAGAAACTTTTAAAGGAAAAAGGCTTGCTAGCAGAACCAGACTCAAAAAGAGGGAAACAACTTAAACCTGAAGTTGTTGAGTTGGTAAAACAATATTTTCAAAGTGATGAGCAGTCTGGAGTTTTGCCCGGGATCAAAGATGTTGTGAGCATAGGGAAAAAACAATATGAAAGAAAACGGTTGGTTTTAGGCAACCTACGTGAACTTTATTCAAATTTTAAAAAAGAGCATCCAGCAATTAAAGTTGGTTTTTCTAAGTTCTGCTCTCTTCGCCCGAAATGGTGTGTTTTAGCAGGTGCTAGCGGCACCCACTCAGTATGTGTCTGCACTATTCATCAGAACGTAATATTATTAATTCATGCAGCACACTTTGAAGAAAACTACAAAGACCTGACAAAAATGTTGGTATGTGAAAACCCAAGTCGAGAATGTATGTTAAGGCACTGTAGCCTATGCCCACCAAAGGAAAATCTAACAAGTTTTTTACTTACAAAATTTGAAGATTATGACGAAGACGACACAATTGAATTTAATCAGTGGTTTTCAACCGACAGAACTCAAATGATTACTCAAACAGCAAAAATTGAAGACTATATTGAAGACCTAACATCCAAATAGGAAAAACTTGTTTCCCACTCCTTCATTGCTAAGTCGCAATCAAAGTTTTTCAAAACACTAAAGGAATCTTCCAATGGAAACATTGCTGTAGTGTCATTGGACTTCAGTGAAAATTACTCGTTCACTATCCAGGATGAAGCCCAGGGATACCACTGGACATCTGACTCCTGCACTGTACACCCTATTATAGTTAACCTAAGCAGTGTTGTAAATGAAAGGTTAGTCTTGCCTCTTTGTATAATATCCGATGACATGAAACATGATGTTTGTATGGTCTACAAAATGCAAGAAATTGTGACAGAGTACGTTAAAGAAAATTATTCACATGTAACAGAGATTCACTACTTCAGTGATGGCTGTGCAGGCCAAAATAAAAATAAATTTAATTTTATCAACCTCTGCTTGCATGAACAAGATTTTAAGATCAAGGCACAGTGGTCGTTTTTTGCAACTAGCCATGGGAAGACTGAATGCGATGGAATTGGAGGCACCGTGAAAAGGTTGGCAAGAAAGGAAAGTCTTCAGAGACCTCTTGGAAATCAGATTCTGTCTCCATCACATTTGTACGAGTTTTGTAAATCAAACATTACAAAAGTTAATTTTTATTATATTTCTAAAGACGATATGCTTAAGACACGTTCTGACTTAGAAAAATGCTTTGAGGACATACAAACAGTCCCTGGAACCAGAAGCTTCCATAACTTTAAGCCGATAGACAGTTCAGGGAACTTGGAAGCAAGGAGGATCAGTTCCGATGAGAAACCTGCCCTCACGTTTAACTTGAGGAATAAATCAACATCATTCGTGACAGAAGAAAATTTGAATCCATCATGCTACGTGGCTTGTAAATATGATAATCTATGGTACTTTGGAATCATAACTGAAGTGAATAAAGAAGAAGGTGATGTGACTGTTCAATTTATGCATCCTGCAGGGCCATCACCATCATTTCAATGGCCAAAGGGAGAGGACATTTGCACCATGCCGATACCTTATGTACTTGCAATTGTTGATCTTCCTTACACTTCGACCGGAAGGACATATAGGTTTCCAGAAAAATGTGTCTGCTCAATTGAAGAGAAATTTTCAAAACTCCATTAAATGTTTCCTGTAAAATTTGGAATGTGATTAAGATGTTTGAAATATTAAATAGTTTATATAGGTGAGTTAACACCTATTGTTTATTTTTAATTTTTGAGTTTGTTTGAAATTAAGTTCTTTGAACAAGATGATACAGGTTAAAATATGATGTTATGAATTGAATAATAAAATATACCTTCAGATATCCTTAATAATAGTGCAAGCCTAAAGATCATTATAATCCCTGGAAATCCTTATTGTTCAGTAAAATTGGACGGAAAAAATAAATTGGAAACCTAATATATAATGCAATGAAACTCAGCAAAGGAATCAAAACCCCATTAATATTTTTTCATCATTTGATAGCCCATTTAGTAAGGATTATTTAGAAAAAAAGTTCTTGTGATTATTACATACCCTTTCGATGATATTTAATTTTACGCTAAACTATGTCTTCGTTTAAAGTAAAATAATACCAAAAAAAATACAAAGATGCAAACAAAATATTTTTTTTTAGCCCTAGTAGGTTAACTTAGAGGTTTGAGGTATTTTTTCTATATTCTTCATTGTTTTAAGAATAAGCCTATAAATTTTCATGGAGATTTAATGGTAAATAAAAAAGTTACAAATAATTTTCGAAACGTAAGCGTCCTCCATTTTGCGATATCCATAGGTTAGAATTTTCGGAAATGCAAAATTTTAAAAGGCTATAAAAAGGAAACGGTAAGAGGTAGAGTGTTAAAATCTGGTATGGTGACTCATCTTCATGGGTAAAACAAACAAGCCAAGTTTCATCAAAATCTGAGATGGTGGGTGAGAAAGTGATTTTTCTTTGGTTGAATTGATGTGGAATGACCCTGATGCAGTGTAAGTTCGACGTATGAAAATAAAAAGTAATTGAAAAAATAGTTGAAAATAGCACATACTTTTTATTTCAATATGAAAAGAAATCCTTGAAAATGTATAGTAACTTCGTACCATTGCTCCTACCTTAAGTAACTTATCGTACCTTTGCTCCTTGGCAAAGAAGCTCCTCCACTATTGAAAGACCAATTCCACGACTCCCTCCTGTGATGACAGCCACCTTTCCTCTCGGGTCCAATAAAGGCGGTTGACATGAGCATAAGTTTTTACTCGTATGATCAGTGGGGAGAGGAGGAGGAATGAGAGCTTTCATTCCCAATGACATCCCACCGATATCACTCCGTCTTTGAGCGACCTCCGTCATTGGTAGTGATGAATATCTCGCAACATTTTTTTGTAGCCCATTTTCTCTTGCAAACGGTTTAGTGGTGAAAAGAGATGTACAACCCTGATGATCGGTCTTCCTGTACAACTTGGTGAAGTTCCTGTGATGCGAATTTATTAAATTGCTGTTTTGCTTTAAGGACAGTAGAGTCCTAGGTATTTTCTTGATAATATTAGTCGTCATTTTTCCTAATAATGATGCGTTGTCTGCAAGATAAGATTTGGTATCAATTCTATCACTCCCATTTTATTGATCGTAATAACACGATACTTACTTTTATGGCTTCATCAAAAAGTGGATCACAATCCGTAAAATTTTTTTATCTTTGGCTTCTTTAAGTGACTCCAATTCGTTATTTTTTGAGCCACTATCGTAACAAACAATGTTGAGTCATAGGAAGCATCTATTTAATAAATGGTTATGATTAGTGTGCATCACGATAGCTTTTTAGGAAGTTCTATAAGTCAAATAAAATGTCAGTGGTTGAATTGAAAAATATATACAAGAAAATTGGTCATTTTTATTTTTAATTTAACCAAATACAATGAATGTGCTTGATTTTTATAAATGGTGCAAATTAACGCTTCTTCGGGGGAAACTATGTTTAGAACTCCCTATTGTTGGCAAGTTTAATCGCTTACCTTATTTCTTGGAGCTGATTTTACGTAAAACTCATTGACTACTGCCTCAGCAAAGTAGAATCTGCTAATTTATGACAGGAAACTCTTTCACCCACAGCTTTCTGAGCAAAACTTTGATTCAATACAATGATAACTGATGGAGTTCAAATAAAGCCGTTTCCATGGAGTAGCTCGCACTGCTTCGGTTGACAGTCGTAAACTGGTAGTAAACAACCTAAAGTGACCTAACAACCTGTAATATTGGTGATTGTTTTTCGGGCTCATTCCGCGTTGACTCATTTTTTGCGGACATTTTTTATTATGAGTCAACGCGGAATGAACCCGAAAAACAATCACCAATTAACTCATCGCGGAAGCCTCCGTAATAACCTGTAATATTGTTTTTAAAATCAAGTATATAGGTAATTATATGTCAAAAACGCCATTGAGTATAGGTGTACATCATAATATGGATCATGTTTCAAAAGTGGGAATAAATAAAAAATGAGCCAAAGGATAAAGTTGACACTGTCTGAATAGGGTTATTGAATTAATGTGATTCATCAAAAAAAACTTCACCAGTCTAAATTCAAATCAAAGCTCCTTAGATTCTTCCGCGGGCAATCTTTAAGAAGTGACCGTAACATTTCTGACAGTTGCATTCAACAAATTTTAAAGATGAATCGTTTTTTTACGGTATTTGGAGGAGGCAAGCGACAACTGAGGTCATACGACCTAATGGCCCATTAGCCTCCTTCACGAAGAGCACCAAAGGGATTGCTGCTTAACATTCCATCTGACGGGCGAAGTTTTTTGCTGATGATGCACCCCTTGAAGAACAAATGTAGCGATCGGTTTTTCCCTGAAAAATCTGCGCTGGGATTTTTACGTGCAACCCTCGAGATAGGGATCCTCTTTACCAGTCAGATACAAACGTTTTTCAGCTCTGTTCTGTCACAAGTCCGCATCTCTAAATTGCGTAAGTAATGGAGTGATATGGTAATTTATGTCATATTCATAAATATTGTGAACAACTATTGCGTGTCATTATAAACAATTTTGCATTAACCGCACGTATTGGATGTCATTTCTTTGTATTGTGCTATCACCTAGATGAATAAAGGAGTAGCCGAGCAGCGGTGCAGTGGTGCAGTCGTTTCCGCCAATGGTGTCTTTCAGTTTCCACTTATTTACCCCAAGTAAAGTCAGTGATGTTCTGATATAAGGGTATTTAACTCAGAGATAATATCAACAATTTCCGTTAATTTCATCCTTCCTTAGATACCTTATTACGCAGTACTTCGCTACCGCATCTATGAAATGTGTAAGTTATAGAGTTCTATGGTCATATCCTTCGCTCATTTATCTTGGTATGAAGATAAATGGTTGTATTATCAATTAGGACGAGGATGGCCATGACTTCACTGAGGAATTAATTAATCCTTTTCGTGTGTGTCTATCGCGAGTGAAGGATGCAACGGAGCCGTGGCGCAGCGCGGGGTGGTTATGGGGCATCAATCCCCCCCCATATCTCAGAGAAATTTTTAAGTTTAATCCATTTTACTTAATTGTATTGATATTACTAATAGAATAGTGTAACGATTAACAAAATATCCCTCAGAAAACTGTAAAACTCACCATTTTGAACCATCTATCTTAAAATTCCGCAATTTATTAATCTCGCACCTACCGCTTATCCTGGTGGGTATACCATACCCCCACACACCCCGGTATTAGATTCACCTAAAACCCCCCAGCCTTAATTCCTAGCTGCGCCCCTGCAACGGAGAGGCACTCAGAACATCGACGAATAGACTAGGGAGCTCTGCAGAGATGTTCATTGTTGGAAGAAGAAAAAACTGGGATTGTCATGGTATAATTTTTTATTATCACAAGTACAAATTACATTTTTTCAATTGGAACTACTCCTTGAATAAACGTGAATTACTCCTTGATGCACATAGTTACGAACAAGGACGTAGCCAGGATCACAACTAGGGGGGTGGGGGGCGAGGGGCAAGTTCTAGGGGGCAAGCCAAGTTGTGACATTTCGGCATGGAAAAGATGAATTAAACCAACATTTTAAGAAAATTATATCAGCGCTTTATTACTTAATGAGATTATTTCCTTGAAAAAATAGTTTTATTTCAGTTACATATGTTATACTTATACATATCATTTCATGGGTGTACCTGGTGAGGGGCAGGCAGCTGTCGAAAAATGACACGTATTAGTATAAGATATGTAACTAAAATAAAACTATTTTTTCAAGGAAATAATCTCATTAACTAATGTCGCAACTTGTTTTGCCCCCCCCCTCCCCCTAGACCATGGCTTGCCTTACTTGTTATGATCCTGGGTATGCCCTTGGTGGGTTTAAAGAAAATTTGTTGAATACTTTCGTTTCAATTCGGTACTTATTTTGCTTAAAGACTTTTGCTTCTATGTGGGGGCAGCTGACCCCCCTTCCCCTTGCTGTGTATGCCCATGATTACGAATAGATTTTCTTGTGCGTCCATGATACAGTAATAGTGTTTTTAACATACAGATAACCCTACGGCTTTTCTCACAAACTTTTCAAATATATCCTGTTGGTACATTAGAATTAGGAAGTTGACGATTATATTCTGAAACCTGTGTTCTGATAATGACAGTTTTGAAAATGTAATACATAGTCACAAATATGAATTTCCTAAAATCTGATTGGTAACTGGCAGACTACTTATCCAGGGGCGGATTTAAGCTACTTAAGCTCAAGCCTTTGGGCCCTCACACTAAAAACAGCACATTAATGAAACTTTTTATGTATAATTAAAACTTGCTGTATTGGCAGTATAAACAACTGAACTCATGTGTTGTTGGGAATTATACTCAACTTAATTTTTGGAAATAAGTTTTCTTTTTCTATTATTTCCATTTCATCTTCCTTTTTAATCCTTAAAATACTTTTCGAAAATTTACAATCAGCCAAAAGATTGTTAAAAATTTCCAAGAGACCCACGTGAATGCTTGTTGACATGAACAGCATTCATTCCATTCTGTCTCAACCCCAATGTTGGACCTAGTGCTAATCAACTTAATTGTATGCCCTTTGCTGATGCCCCCAACTAGAATATTCTGTCTAGAGAACTGCCTTTCAATATCATATCGCAGGTTTTCATTCCACCTATCTGTCAGCATTTTGAAGGAAACTCGATGTGTTATTGGGGTCTGAGGTGATTGGCCTTTCAAATACACACCATCCCCAAGGAACTATGTCCCACATAGTTGTATTTCATCTCAATGCCAATTTCCTGTCAAATTATTTGTGAAAACCATATCAGTATCATCTTGAAATTTTCAGGGTATCTATATTAGATCTGTTAGTGTGTAGGTAGAGTACTAAATCTTCAGACACCCCTACATCCTCATCTGCTCCTCTTACCCTGAATGCATGTTACCTACTCATGCACCTGTGACTTAGTTGGGAGTGAGTTCAATCTTTACCTATCCAAATCAACTTACAGCATGAATCACTGAGTGAGTGATGGAGTATACTCTAATAATTCTAACTAAAGTAACTCTAATTTCCTGTTTCTCAGTTATAAACTAAAGTTGACCTCATCACCTGTACTGGTCAAAGTTTGGAAGTGCATACAGTTGGTATGTCTGGAAATGAGACCAATGCAGTGGAAGTGATGTGTCCTCTTGAAGAACAATACATTAATAGGGACAAGGCTAAAAAATGCATAATGACGGGAATTATTCATTTGCTAGGATCTTATGATTTATGTGATCCAGCCATCCTTATCTCCTTCTCCCATGCCACTTCCTTCAATTCCTCATATTTTTTTCCTTGTGTTCTTCTTAAAATGCAACAAGTACTGATGTTTATGTCTTCCATGAGGTATTTTTGCCTGTATTGCATTCCTCATGCAATTTCTGTGCCTTGCGACATGACCTACTCTCTGTGTACTTAGCTCTAACTGGGTCTCTAGCAAATGGTGCTCCTCACATCCCTCATTTTCTCCACTTTGTTTCTCACCCTGTCTGTACATTTGATCTGCATGCATCCTCAATGGGCTTATTTGCCAACATTTTTACAGTCGTGTATTAGAATCAAAAAGAATTAAGGGATTTTTAAGTAAATTACCACATATTTTTTTAAACATGAAAAAGTATAATTAAGTAGTTTTCGGCAGTGAAAAAGTAAATTATTAAACCCTATCATTGAAAGATTCATAATAGGTACATTTCATGAAATCACTCTCCAACCGTCACGGAAGAATTGCATGGCAAAGATGTTTATTTCAGAGATTCCCTGAGGCATCACCCAGATTTAAACCCAGTACAGGTATCCCCCGAGTTACGTAAGAGATGCGTTCCGGCAGACTATGCATAAGTCGAAATTTACGTAAGTCGAACCTTTGCGATGGCGCTTCAGAGATTGCTGTAAAACAAGTTGTATCGTACAAGAATGAGCGCAACCACATACGCCACCACATCCATCGCTAGAACTGCAAATTTTCACGTTGATTGCTGACTTGGGATTTATAAGCGATTTTTTTACAGAAATTAATGAAATTTCCTTCGAGGAATGACAAAAATGGGTCACTTTGTTATTTTTAGCACGTAAAAAACTCGATAATTATTCGATATTTTTTCTACCATAGGTTGTACGGGCGAATATCTACTTCTTCGCGCTCGCATTCGAAAATTAACGTAATCATTTGAAATACGGTTATCGCTTACGTAAGTACGGATTTACGTAAGTCGAGACATACGTAACTCGGGGGATGCCTGTACTCTTCGATCCACAGCAAAACGCTCCACCTGCTGCGATGCCACGCTCTGTTTGGGTGCATTGTTGGGCTAATGTCTTCCTAATATTCCAGCAGGGACATAGTCACAATAAATTTCTGGGTGGTTTATGAGAGGAGGGGGTTCATTAAGTACGGCTCTTTTGGAGGGGGATCAATTAAAACAGTATCTCCTGAACAGGGGTGCAGCTAAGATTTAAGGCTAGGAGGGAGGGGGGGGTTTAGGCGCAACTAATACTTAGGGGTGAGGGGGTCTTGCATACCCACCAGGGTAAGCTGGAGTTGCAGGGGCCCTCCTCCAGAAAAATTTTAAGATTAATGGTTCAAAATGATGAGTTTTACGGCTTTCTGGGAGATATTTCATTAATCCTAACACTATTTTATAAGTAATCTACATCCAATTAAGTAAAATGGATTAAACTTAAATATTTCTCTGAGCTCTGGGGGGGTTTATCCTTGCTACGCCAGTGCTCCTGTGCATTTCTGCAGGGTGTGAAACTCCGAGACCCCTCCCATTTCCAACAGACTTGCATTCCACTATTTTCTGACAATGGCTCCCCAAACTACTCACCTGCAGCCAAAATGGCATCATCATAGCTTAACCCATTATTCAAAAAGTTCTGCAAGTTTCATTTATATCTGTGAGCTTTCATAGGGTTGCCCTGGATGAGCTTGATCAAAGACAGAGCCAGATGAAATTAAGGGGAATTTTCTTTCAGAGGAAGGGCAAATATTTCTCCTTCAGCTTTTTCCCTGTGTGTCGCTGAGCCCTTTGCTACCCGTTTCTGAAAATTAAAACATCTTCTGCAAAGGTAGAATTGTTTCTGCAAACATGTTAATGTTCTCTGGGAAAATTGTTCCCAGATATATCGCATATGTTTTGGAAGCAAAGACGCGGGTTTACATAAGGCTCCAGTTAGTGATGCAACAAGGCATGATAGATGTGAGAGAATATTTTATAATTTATATGTTGCAGATAATGCTAAATTTAAATAAAATGGCAAGTTTCATTACATTAATAAAGTATAAACTACATAATTAAATTACAAATGCATGCAATTATTACAAAATTAAATTTAGGCTATCCTATTGATGCTGGCTTAAGCATAAGAGAAATGTTGATTGCTACTATTTACGGTCATTGTAACAAAAATTGATGTAATGCCTATCTGACTATAAGAATCTTGGTAAAAATTAAATACAGGCAGTTCATTGTATATTCTACTTTTCAAATTGTTGGGAAATTAATGCTTTAATGGAGGTCAAATGTTATTTAGATAAAAATGCATGTAATTCCCATTAGCTCTAAAATGCATTAGATTAAAGTTTTAAGTTTTACCTGGAATTTTCCAATTTTTACATTGCTTTTTGACTTTATTGATGTATTTCGGTTGAGTTCCTAATTGAGTTCTTAATTGGTGAATATATCCAAACACACGAAATCTCAATAGGAATTAGAATTAGAAGGAAAATACCTTAAACCAGTCTTTTCCAGTCTCTGAAACCAGTGTTTTCGATTGCCTTAATATGATGACAGATTTGAAATTCATGTCTTCAAAAATATTCCTCGTGGATGTAATTTATGAAAGAAATCTTTAAGTTCGCGAAATATGCCAATAATATTTCCTTTCATTTATTCAGTCACGGTGGATCCTTAATCAGCTGATGCCAGATGGATTATATGAACATAGATATCCTTAGATGGGACCAGTGGTGCAGCGAGGGGGGGTTTTGGGGGTCAAAACCCAGAGCTGGAGAAATTTTTAAGTTTAACTCATTTTACTTAATTCGAATGATTTTACCAATAGAATAGAGTAAGGATGAATAAAATGTCCCTCCAAAAGCCGTAAAACTCACCTTTTTGAACCATTTATCTTTAAAATTTCGCTACCGCTTATCCCGGTGGTTATACCGTACCCCCACACACCCCGGTATTGGTTGCACCTAAACACCCTCAGCCTTAATTCCAAGCTGCGCCCCTGTATGGGACTACATATTCATTGAAACGGTATTTAATTCTTTAGGATGGCACACACTCTTTATTTCACTCCATGTATATTTTTTCTTCTTCTTGTGACTTCTTGTTTTGGCATGTGCTTCAAGATTAAAAATATCAGTTGCAAAAATGTATGTATAAATTTGTAACTGATAAACATATACCTAGTAATTTAATTTTTTGCTATATCTTTGCAAAAAATTATGGTGATTTAAAACTAATCATGCTTAGACATTTATTGGACAAATTTTGACTCATAAGTCAACAAATACACATTTACATCACATAAGTAATGGTTATATATGAACTACATTAAATTTGAGAACACTGACATATAGTAGTAGGTCTCAATCCTATTGAGACCTACTACTATTCCGCTTTTAACGTGATACTTTTTGCCTATATGGCCAACTCAATCAGTTTGGACTGTTACAAGATATAATTTAGGTTCATAAATGAACTACAACCAGATTCTAATTGCCCCCTCTTTTTTTCAAAGATTATATTTTAGAATTTGTTGTTATGTTGATGTTAACTATGTTGATGTCATATGGGAGAAGATATCTATACTAATCTGGGCAGCGCTAGGAAAGAATAAATAGCAATGAACTCCTATTAGTCCAGTAGTTGGCGCACGGAGGATTCAATGCGGCAATTCTTGTAGCATGGATATTGAATCATAAAAAGTTCCCCATCCTCAACTACCCACATTGAGCCATGTGGAGCATGACACACCATATTTGCGACAGCTGCTCCAACTGCATCAGGACTGTAAAGAAGACATTCATCAGATCATGAATAGGTAGTAATATTTATTATCTAGTGGACATTACCCCAAAATTTTGTCATACTTTTGTTTGCATTCATACACCATCACTCGGTCATACTCTTCCTGTAATTCTCTGGTCGGCAAATGGCTTCTACCTTTTTCTATTTTGCAGGTGTTTGATGGGCCAGCACACAGGAGAGCAATTCTTATGTTTCTTAGTCTGTAGTAGAATGGGTCCTACAGATTGATCAAACGAATACTCTTTTAGAAATCTTTAGATTTGAAATTTTACACCTTTCAAAATTATTGAGATTGTGAAAAATAAGTACCAAATAACTTTCATGCAAACCATGTACTCCTCGTCTTGTTGCACAGTAGGTTGGATGCACTGGAAATGGTTTGAGAGCAAATGTTGAACTCATATTTAGTATGAAGCCACCTGGAACTCCTACGTCACAGGATAAATGATTGAACGATATTTCCATGCATTTAGCCACAGCACCCTGATGAAGACAATAATAATTATTGGTATGAACTTTAAAATTTTATCAAATGCATATGGATGAGAATGTATACTTGTATCAACTACCATTAAATTAATGTTTTATGCTGGTATTTGATGTATCAGCTTTTGCATCTTGATACAAACATATCTACACTGCACAAACGCTCAACAAATGCCCACTGAATCAAATCCGCTCATCTAGCACCACTACTAGGGCTACCAGATGAGTGGATTTGATTCGGTGGGTGACTGTCGAGCGTTTGTCCAGCGGAGGTATTGCTCTGACTAAAAGTGCAGTTGACCAATGTATCAGTTCCTATGTTATAAATCCTTAAATTTAAGGACATGAATAGATAAAAAAAATTCCAGACTGTAAAACTTTTCATTACTTACTATTTCTCACTTATTCAACAAATTTAATCTAAAGCAACCTTGCTTATGGATGTGCAAAAAATAGCAGCATTTTGTAACGTATGTATTTCATTTCCTTTAGAATTTCTTGATACATATATCCCAGGTATAGGTCAGCACTCAGAAAGATGATATATGTATCATTTCAATTCAAACAATCCTCTAAATTGTGTTTTCTCTGTAAGAAGAATCTTCACAAAGTGCAGACTGGGGGGAAATTATTTGTGTTACATTGATGAATGCCAATGGCAAAGTTAAAGTAATCAAAATGGGTACTCTTTAGCATCCCTTCTTCTGATACTTACATGTTGTAGTCAGAAAAAAATTGGTTTAATGTATTTGTTGTATGCACTTGATAGGGAGGAAAATAAAATAATTATTGTATATTTACAGTGCAATGCTAATGGTATTGTTTACTCAGATCCTAAATTGCAATTCATTAAGAATTTGGTGGATGAAAGGGAAGTAGGAGTTAGGACAGAAAAGGTCTTCCTGTTTCAGCCATTCTCTCAGAAGACTGAGATACTAAAATGTGAATGTTGCCACCCACGACTCATGAGGGGGTGAGGTCATTAAAGTTCTGGTTTTTTGATGGAGAGCTATCATGGAAGGAAGGAATCACTAGCAAGACACAACAAGCCACACTAGGCCAAATTGTACCTAGCGTAGAAGCTACGACTTTGAATGAGTTTGCAACATCACCAACTTTAAGGTAAAAGGCTGTTGATTTTTCATTGTTCCAGAAGAGCGAGATGGAAGACAAAATGTAAAAATACTTATGTCTATATTATTCAAGTTCTATCAAAATCAAAAATATAATTTGAGTGGCAAATGAGCTCATTATTTTTTGGTCAGTTTAGCGAGAGTTTTCTAAATTCTAGAATGAGCCTCTCCTAATTTCACTACAATCTTGCCCCCCTTGGTCATTCACTGAGACTTTGCAGTACCTATGGTAGAGTCGAGGGTTTTGGGGCTCAAGAATCGTTTTGACTTGTTTTTAATGAACTGGCAGTGGGTCAGAGTAGATGCAAGTTAATTTACATTTGTGAGTCTACCTGTTGCCAGACTCTATAGTCTCTGAAATGCTTCAACACAAGCACTTCATGCCCTCCAAGGAAATTGGAGCAATACTTTGTTTTTCTCAGCTGTTCTTGGAATCTATAAAAATGCATTTATATAATTTTAGAAAAATCTTCTCGGGATTGCGCGCGGGTTAGATTATTTAAGAGCGAAATCCCGAGAAGATTTTTCTAAAGTTATTCGCCGGGAAAGTGTAAAATCATACATTTATATAATATTTGTTTTACTGAGTTTGAGTATTTTCAGGCTCCTGGATTATTGATAACATCATGGTGAGAGAGAGGTTCAGGAATAGCATGAAAAATTTGCCTGGCTTCCCTGTGGTGATTGTGGATTTGAGGCAACCTAGTGCATATGAGATATAAAATATTATCCAGAAGACTGGTGACTCACAGGCTGTAGAGCAAGTGTAGGATATGATAAAAACGGAAGTGTGTAAGTGGTAGAGAAGATGAGTTGAAGCGGAGAAAGTTAAAGGATAAAGGAAACATGGGTCAGCATGGAAGTTATCACGAAAACGGAGAAGACACAGAAGAGTTTGTGAACAGAGGGCTGTGAAATAAATATATAGCCAAATGAACAATGTATTACCATGAGAAACCATGAGGTCAAGAAAGGGTTGGTAGAAAAGGCAGTGTGAAGACATGGAAAAGTTTCAGAGGGAAGGAGATCAGATTAGTGGGCATGAAAGGTCAAAAATCAAGGCTAAAATGGAAGGGCATGGACAACCGGAAGAGGTTCAGAGCATGCTGAGGGAATATGCCAAAGACCTGCTTGGAAGTGGGAGAAGACTGTAGAGATTGAACTTGGAGGAGGGAATTATGGTGGAGGAGGTTAATCTCAGACAGGGATGTTTGACGTGGAAATCGAGAGAGTGACTTTGGATATCAGGTGGTGTGTGTGGATGCTGTGCAAATTTCTGTAGAATTTAGGGAAGGCTTGGAAGAGAAAGTTTTTTTTTTAATTATATAGTATGTGGAAAATATGAGGGGTCATGGCCTTAGGAATTTGTGTAAAGAGTTCTAATGGTACTGCCTATAAGATTGAGCATTAGACTGTAGAGTTGATTGGATGACTAGCCTATCATCACATGCAATGGAAGTGTTACTTTGGGTTGTATATAGATGAATGGAGGTGAAGGAAAGTACTTATCTGGGGAAAGTTTTAGTAGTTTCAATTCCAATCATTTAATATAGAGCCAATTTTATAATGTCTGGTTAGCTTTAACTGGAATATGGAATAGCCAAAACTTTAGCTGGAGAATGTTAGTAAGTTATTGCGAGTAAAAGCAGTTCAGAATAATGTTTTGTCAAACTCATAATGGGTGCTTTCCAATCACCTTGTGCAGATTAGCTCACATCGCAACAGATTGAAACACACTAGCGCAGACGAACAATGGTGCAGGATGTGTTCCCATCTGTTTAGCACAGATGACGTCACACCTGCGATTGGAACACGCTCTGAGCTAAACAGTTTAAAACAGATCAGCGCAGATATGCGATTGGAAAGCACCCTATATCAAATGAAAGGATTAGTTAGGTAACTCTAGTTTTCATACTCCATAAAATTTTCTCCAGGCATCTAAAAACCAGCCATTAGTGTGCCCATACACCTAGCCTTTAAGGTTAAAGAAACTTTGACAACTCTCTGACTTGTACTTACCAAATTTATATCACATTCCCCGACCCAGTTGCAAGCATCCATGACACTGGCATGGTTGATGAGGATGTTCACTCCACCGAAGTGATCAAAACATTTTCTGAAGAAAGCTTTAAAACAATTAAATGAATTAAAATCGTCATCTAATGATTATCATCCCACACACTAATTCTTTTGAAAATTCATATGGAATTATCCTTACACATGGTTTATTTTATGGTTTACATAATTCCTTTAAAAATTTTCACACCTAACTCTAGTTTCTTTGAAAAATATTATTCTTGCAACTTATCTGTGTTATAAAACAGAATTCTTTGTATGCATCTGCTTCAAGGGACTCAAAATTAGCTTTGATTATTTGCAAAATCTGTATCCAATACTTGGAGTGTGTACAATGAAATACTGCTAAAAGTGTTATTTGAGTATTTATAAGCCAAATAGATACCAATGGAAAATTAATTTTGTTAATTTTTTCTAAGTGTTTGTTAGTTTTTTCAAAATGAATTTATCATAAATTAAAAACAGAAAATAATAAAATTAATACTAAAATATTGAAACTTAATTTTTTCAGTCAATGTAAACTCATTTGTAGGGAAATAACTGTTAGAAAGTGCCTCAAAAATAAAAATGCACATTTACAGTAACAAAAAGGTCAAATTAGTCTTGATAAATATGTGAAAATAATGTTTTCAAAAAACTTTTTCTTGCTCATTTTTTTCTCTTGACTACCTCATTTTCATCCGTTACTTCACCATCCAAAGTTTGTTTCAATAATTTAAACTCATTATGATAATGAATACCTTCTCACCATGAATGTGACCTTCACATGACACATCACCATGGTAAAACAGTACACTCCCTTGTCCAAATTGTTCACCTAGGATGTGAGCGGCTTTTTGTCCAGCTTGTCCATCAATATCCACTATTAAAACCTGTCAAGAAATATGCAACTAATTCATTAATCAACTCTTATAAGAGTGGTTTATAAAATGAATTTTGGCAAATCGTGAACACAAGAGGTGCTACAGGAGAAAATAATTTGAAAACGGCTATTTTTAAGGAAATGTCGATATTGCCAAGAGAAAATTAGGGAGGGGTCTTTAATGCAAACATGGAATTATTGAAAGTAATAGAGTATGCAATCTAAAATAAATAAAAACTAAAAAATTGGGTAATTTCAGAGCAGAAACGATTTTTTGAAAAGAATAGGTTGCAAAAATGGAATAATCATAGTGGTATTCAGTTATTGGTTGCAATGTAGATTGACAATAGTTTCATATTTTTGTGGCTAAGGAACGACTTTGATGGATGATATTCTCTTAGATAGGGTGTTGATTAGGGTAGTTTGCAATAACCCAACCTAACATTATCGAACCAACTCCAATATAATCCATCCCACTCCAGTATTATCTTAGTCCATTCCAGTGCATTCCAACCAACTCCAACATTACTGAGACTTCTCCAGTAAGGGAGAGTGGGGCAAAACGAACTGGGCGGGCTAAACCGACCCTTTTAAAATCACCTGGTAGTTGTTGCTTTCAAGCAGGAATATTATAAACTAGTTGAAGTGGCCGCCGCCATTACCAGCAGATCGAGCCTGTTTTCATTTGCATAATGGCCGCCATTTAGTTTCTGTGAAATTTTCAAGTTTTAGGCAGTTTTCTTAAGGATTTTTGTAATATTTGTTTTGGATATGGCAGCTATTATCCCAATCTGCTTTACCAACAATAAATTAATATGATAAATTAGTGTTTTTAGTTGTGTTTCTTTAAGCCCGTGTAGCCAAGTAGTTGATTTTGGATATGCTTGAGTTACCATATTTATTATGCTGAGTGTCGAGGGGCAAAACCGTCATCAGAGGGTGGGACCGGACCAATAGAGGTTGGATGCTCTTAAAGATAGGGATGATTGTGACGAAAGGAGACGAGGAGGCTGGCATATTTAGCAATGAGTTGTATTCCAGTTCCAAGAATAAAGTGGGTTGGATACAATGTTTGAACTGCAAAGGGTGGGCTCATGAGGCGTGTTCAAATTGTGAAGAAGAAGATGACAATTTCATTTGTGATTTCCCTGCATATCCAAGTTCATATCCAACCTCACATATTGTTAATTTAATATTTCATGTTGAGAAATATCACACACTTGTTACATGTGTGTTTGTTAAATTAATCTTCCAAAATTGTGCAATAAAGGTTTTGTAAATACAAATTCTATGGGTGACTGTTTTGCCGACCTATGGGGCAAAATCGTAATTTTGTCAATATTTGAAAAAAAAATTATACATATTGATGGCTAAGTTCTAAAAAGACGTATCTCAAGAATAGCAATTTTTCAGGAGAGCAAAAAAACGATTAATTTTTTGTACTTGTACACTGAAATTAAAAACTAAAAGTTCATAAAACTGAAAAAGAAGCATTCATTCGCAAACAAAGTTGGTTTTTGCTTGTATTTTATTTTTTAATGTTATTATACACTTTGTTTAAGATACCTGTCTCAAACCGGCTGAATTTGAGATACACACGTAGAACTTTGCCATCAATATATGTAATCACTATCATAAAATGCATTTACATTAATATTCCACACCCTAATTATTAATGCATTAATGTTACTATTAACCACATTTAAAAGAATATCAGCCCCAGAAGGTCAAGTTTTTAATGAAGAAAGGTTAACCAGTCGGTTTTCCCCCACTTTCCCCTAATATGAAACCCTCACCAACATTATGCAACCCACTCTAACATTATTTAAATCATTCCAACATTAACCATTCATAGCTAAAAACATATTGCAGGAGAGTGTGACTTACTTCATTACTTATATCCCTATCTGCACAACATGGGTGATATGAAAGTATGACCAAGAGTATATGGAAAGTGAATGATAAAATGTTTTTGCTTCGGTACTTCTCACTCACAAAATCAAAAATGGAAATAAAAGTGTACCTTTACACCACAGCATAGAAGCTTCTTAGTTATACTGTAGCCAGTTCCAGTTGCTCCTCCAGTGACAATGGCAACTTTACATTTTGGGTCCATTAATTGTTCAGTGGTCGTAGTATATGCTCTTGATGACAAGCCATCCCTTTTTGTGGGAAGTGTTATTGCTACAAGGAGCAAAAGCAATTATCAAATGCATTCTGAACTATACCCATTTTTTATTATTATAATCCCTCATAATGCATAATCACCTCTAGGAGAAGCATAACTAAGACTTCTTTTAAAGAAGTTCAGTTGATTTTTTGGTATAACTGAGTGAGATGATTTGTATCTAGTCAACTGAGGATGTTTAATGCAACCTTGCAGAAGATTCCTGCTATATTGCAGTAATCTCGGACTAAATTGCTTCAGAGGCTGCATCATTCACTCACTGCACCAAATTCTTGTTGTAACTTGTTCTATGATCATTTGATCATAAGCTATTAAAATGAGCAATTGAGGGAAAATATCATTCAGATTATTTCTGTAGCAACTGTTTAACTGCCATTTCAGGAGTTAAGGTAGTGCACGAGTTTATGGCAAAAATATCAAACAAACATACCTGGAGAAAACAATTTCTATTGCCATAATATACCACTGTTATTTATTCTACAGATTTTAGCAGTTTTACTTCAATTAGTATCTGCTGTTTACCATGTTGCTATGGAAAACAACTCACCATCTATGAATTTAAAGATTTGTATGTAAATATTTTAGGTAGGACAGAATATATTTTAGACTGATTATATATTCGTATTTTAATAATGTTGTGGTATGTCTTTTTTAAGAAATTTTGTGAATATCTTACATTTGCTTATTGGCAGTGATGACTCTGTGTGCAAATTTATTTTGTTCACCCTATAGGTCAAACAGTCATAATTGATTTTCTGTTTAATTTAAAAAAAATTCAAAATAGATTTTTATTGTTATATAATTATTCTGGGATTCTTCTGATTAATATTTTTTATAAGATAAATTGTGCTTGTTTTAAGGCATGCAGATAATACCTTTTTATAAAAATAACTGTGGGTCAAGCTATGGCTATAGTCTTGCTCTAAACTTACCATTCTTATGAGTGAATTTCCATGATGCACTTGATTAGACAAATGCAAACACAAGCTATGAGTCTTCTAATAGGAGAAAATTTGTTCAATGGCATTTTAATGGTGTATAATATCATACCCATGTTACTGGAGAACATATTTGCAGATAGAATCTATCCAATCTGCTTTTTAGGAGGACGACATCAGTGCACTGTAGTTGTATATAACTTATTTCTGGTGGAAGTTTTCTCCAAATTACCCATCCATAAGGAATTGCTGTTGATACTAGAATTGATTGACATGGATTATGTTATCTGCCCAGCTGTGAAAGAATTTTCATTTTTTGAAGCAATTTCAATTTTTCTAATGACAAAATCGTAATTAATTGATAGGGATTTCAATAGTGCAATGATATTTCCCGCTGTTAGCTTATTAGGTTTTAAGTCCAATTTTTGCTCATCAGTGAGGCAAGAATGTGAATTTTTTTCTTTAAAATTTAGTTGATAAGAATAAATCTATTGTTCACAATAGGTTTAAAAGAAATTAAAACAATTCCATCTGCCATTTGATGAATGGAATGGATTAAACTGTGCATTATATTTTTCCTCGGGTTGGCACACTCAGATCTGATCAGAGCAATTCGGCAAAGTTATTAGATATTATCAGAATTTAACGTTATATATGTTCAAGGGTGGATAGTGGCAGATCTATGGGGGTGTTAGTTTCTTTAATGTGGAGTTGTAGAAGACACTGGTTTGGTGTAAGTGAAAAATGTAGCCTTAACTCAAGACACTTCATTTAATTAGCATCAGATAAGAAGAGTATTGTAATTCAGAGTAAACATAAATACAAGTGGTCACACTCACCATGGGATTGAGGCAGATCTCTATGGCTTCCTTAATTATATAGTCCCAGTAATGTTTTGCGTGGCAAAGAATTTTTGTACCTCCCCATCTAATAGCATGGTCTTCATTAATGCTGTGTTCCGCCACGGCCAATTTTTCTGGTTGCTCTAATCTGAAAATTCTTCGGTGTTCTTTTAGCCTTGTCTCAATTGTTCGGCCTGTCTCCCCCACATATATTCACAAGGAATCTTATAAACCCCTGGTGTCTTCAGGCCAATAGTTTCTTTCACCCTCACCAAGCAATGCCTTAATTTAGGTGGTGGCAGATAGATGGTTTCGATGTTATACCGTCATAGAATGCGGTGGATTTTACTAGATATGGTTGACACATATGGGATTAAGGCAATTTGGACTGCATTTTTTCAGGCGGCTCATCTGGGCAATTCTTTTGTTTCATGTTGGATCTACTCAGGGCCTTAAAAATTGCAACACCGGCTTTCCTCTTAGCAATGCTGGGAGACCTGTAATCAGGTGTATAAAAAATATGAAGGAAGAACATAAAGAATTTCAAAAGACCTACAGCCAATCAAACGACACCTGTGCCATATTGTTGCCCTCGGTAAACAGTAATATCACTTCAGTGTGAAATTGGACTTTCAAAGAGTAACGCGGCCTTGAAAATGGGAGACAAGTCGTCTCCCAAAACGCAGGCTTATACGACAGAATTAACCTATTAACCTGGCTGAGAACCCAAGAATCCATCAATCTGAAAATTACAATAGCGACAGGGGGGGTTATGGGGCTACAGCCCTCCCTATTGAGTCGAAACACACACAAGGTAAATGTTTGGAGGTTACCACTTTGTACAAAAGTATTTAGTTCTATTTTCTGATATATTTACCTACTTTAATGAATTGAATAATATAAATATTAGCTCTAAACTTAGGGACTACCATATTTTACACGCCTTTGATATGTTATTGGCTAGTTGTCCCTTATTGGAATGTATCACGGACATTCGCTACACAAGAAAAATGTGTGGGGGAGGGCTGATGCTCCAAATCCCCTCTCCACCTGACTGCATACCTGGCCAGCGGCGCAGCCAGTTTTATAATGTCTGGTTAGCGCTAAGCATAAGATGGTAAAGGCTTCCTCTTTACCAGGCGGTAGCTGAAAGTTCTGGTTAGCATGAAGTCTGATCTTATACAGTAACAAACCGAAACTTTCCACCAACTCTAAGTAAAGTAAAAGGCTGTATCATCCTATCGTTAGCATTAACCAGATATTATAAAACCAGCCAGTGGCACCGACTCCATGGGGCATGAGGGGGCCTGAGCCCCCATAAAAATTCGTTATGGGTGTGAGGAAAAAATGTGTCAGGCTTGTTGATTTTCCCCGGAGTGTCCAGATATCGAGATTCGAGTTATCAGGGTTCTAATGTTGATTATATGACTTTTCTAAAATGCTTACAAAACTTTACTCACTACTTATAAAATTTCCCAGGGTAAGATCCCCGGTTTGGGCCCCACCAATATTTTTTGTAAGTCGGCACCCCTGAAACCAGACTTTAGTTAGTCACAATTGGTTGTATTTTAATCATAAATATTCTTCAGGAAATATAATTTACCCTGACCATACCCCTGAGTGTCGCCAAATCGACCTAGGAATATTTTTGTAGAGGCATTTCAGTGAATTTTCCATTGAAAAATCAAAACACAGCGTGCCCCTGTGCCCCTCCCCCCCACCCCAAAACCCTTAAAAAATATGCAGGATTTTTAATATGGTCCCATTATCATTGTGTTCTCCTTGTATTTTGAGGTATCCTTGTGTCCCCCCCAGAAAGAAATCCTGGATCCGCCCCTGCATGGTTGTATGCATAAAATTTTGTATGCAACGGTTCTGCCTGTAATCTCAACTAGGCGAGGCAATAATCACAAGCGAAAAATCTCTCAAAAATAGATCTTTCTCCTGAGTCTATCCATTGGTCAGCTATTAAGCTGAAATTTTGGAATGCTGTAATTTATTATATTCTGGTGAAGTGTATTAAAATTCCTCATAAACTGGATCACCATTATATGCATATTACAACTTGTTAGCAAATGGTGGAAATATTTATTTCTCCCATTTTTGGCAACAGGATCTTCTGTGCTCCTTCTTTATTAATTGCGAAAGTAAAATGAAATTTTAAAACATCTCATACATTCTTAACCAGTTTCTTTGCAAAGTGTAACCCTCCTTTGCTACAGGCATTTTCAACTTGAAGTGAAGCTGTGGAGTGAGTAGCGAATTTCCCACTGAAGACGATGGGGCACTTTGATTTGAGGAAATATAATTATGGCTATAATGTAACGAAAGCCTTATCATGTGCCTATCTTCTGGTGCAAAGACCTGCTTTAGGTCATATCAGTATATTAGTATTTTTTATTTAGAAAATAAGTAAAATCAGTCGAGCCCTTAATGCAGTGTAAGATTTATATTGAGATTATAATTATAGTTCGTTTATTTTTCCTTTATGAATCTTGGCCTGATCGAGGGTCGTCAAGCCACCCCTATTACGTATGCCATTCCTCACCATTATTAATTGATAGCTGAAATAGGGTAGTTTCTTTCATCAAAGGAAACGGTATGCATTGATTGTGATTCATTACCCAACATTAGTGTATTCATAATATACAAATTATTTGGTTTGATAAATCCCAGTTAAGACGAATGTTAATGGTCAATTTTAACCGCATTTGAAAAAGGCCAGATTGGCGCCCATGCGATGCCACTCCACGTGACGTCAGAGGGACCTAGTTTCTATACCACTAGATAGGAGTTTTAACTCGTCCGAGATTATCAATGCATGCATGAGGGACAGAGCTCTGGGAAATATGTCTTAATAATCACCTATTAAAACTGCTTATGGTCGGAAAGTTACCTTCGTTTGATAAGGTATTAATAATCTTTATTTAAGCCAAGCACTACCTGCTAGCAGCCTGCATCGTATCGGCACCCATAGCCTCGCACCAAGGTGGCCTCACACGGTGGAAGCCTGAATCTGAATGACGTCACACGGGCTTTTCCCAGCATTCATTCTTAGCCGTCGCGTTTTCGCGCGCTCGAAAATTTTCACTTTTCATTTAACCGCGAAAAAAGATATCATCACTTTAAAATATAAAAGCGAGAAATTCGTGCTCCAGGAGAAATAGTTTTTCGATTTAGGCAATAAAAAAATAGGAAACAATCCTATTATATAAATCGCTTAAAAAAGTATGTGCGTACATAACCCAAGTAGCCATGAATGTCGGCTGAATATTGGCCCAATATAGGCTTTAGATTGGCACATCGGCCCCTCATTGCCATCATTCTGCCAATGATAGCCCGATATTGGCAGCCTATATAGGACCGACATCATCTACTGATGTTACGTTATGAGTCAAAAATAAGTTCCAATAAAAAAATGCTTTAAAAAGCAATTCATGAAGTATGTAAGGGAGTATCCCCTCCCTCTTATACCGGAAATAATAAAATTCAAGAGAGAAATCATTTGATGAATCGTGTGCGGTATGAAGAGATACTCCGTCGAATACATTTTTATTCACATATATTTAAACTTGAAATGTAATGTGGGGCCCCTGTTGTGACATTTTTTAGTGTTCCCCCACTAAAACTTCTGGTACCCCCCCCAGAAATTCCTCCAAATTCCTCCGAACTTATCCGCAGAACTTCTTCTGCTAAGGATTTTCGCGCAAAGGCCCTTCGACAAAAGGCTGGGGGACTCCAAGTCTCAGAAACTCCTGTCTCCGGAAACTCCTGTCTCCGGAAAATCCTGTCTCCGGAAACCCTGCATCCGGAAACCCAGCACCCGGAACCCAGCCTACCTGCAGTGTAAGACTTATATAGGACTACTGCGGAGGAATACTAACTCCATGGCAATCATGGGGAAATTGGTGCTGAGTCCCTAGTATGCAGTTTGGAGTGAGAAGTATTACCATAGTCCTATCACAACTCTCTCTCCCTCCAACACCTCACCCCACTATGTCTCTCCCCTCCATGTGTTCCAATGAATATCCCTCTGATTCGACTGATGTCTCCCACCCAGAAGTTTGAGGGGAAAATTCCAGCCCCTGCACGCTGTTCCCTTGGCGGAGCTGAGAGTCAACAGGGGCGACTTTTGGGGCAGATTCGCAGCTGATTGAAAATCGCCATCTCTACCCCTCCACTCCTTGGAATAATACCTCCCCTCCACCCTGTATCGTCGTGGAATACCCAAACTCTCTTTTGCTCTGGCGCCGGTGGTAGACGGATGGTTTGACATGCTGATGGCTGAATTTAGAACAATTATACTGCTGGTATTTAGTTTGGTAATGTTTCCTATGGGATCATTAGTTATCATCGTTGTTTTCTGTAATAATTCTGATTTTGAATACTTCTACTTCAAATAGATATTGATTGAAAATAACTCGTAAATATTTTTGAAATTTTTTTTCTTGTGTGCTGAATTCTTGTTTGTGGAGTCTTTCCCTGAACCAGCTTGTGACCGACGGTTGGAGTTTCCCTAAGTCTGGGCTTACGTGAACAATCTCCTAGATTAGCGACGTAACGCCACATTGTTTAAAACGAGTTGACCTACAATTACATTGACGTTGCCCCCCCCCCCCCCAACTAATGCCGATCTATCATCTAAGAAGTCATTGCACTTAGCACTGCTACATCGAGTGAGAGAGATAAGGAGAGAGAGAGAGAGGCTCACCCGAAATGGCCCAACAACTGCCTTTTCACGCGCCATCGTCTTATCGTCGCCTCCCCCCCCCCCCCCCCTTGAGTTCTTTCTGTATCCGCTAGTGGCTTTTGTGGGCGTCCATGGATTGCGTGTTGATTTTTGGGGGCCCTCATCCCTTCTTACAATTAGTGAGATATCATGAGATTCGCCTCGACCCTCTCCCTCTAGGTTACGCGCTGAATAACAGGGTCACTCTTACTCCTAGCTTAGGGCATAGCCGGATACAGATGGGGGACGTAGGGGGCCCGCCTTGCGGGGCCGAAATTTGTAGAACCACAATTGCAACTTTTTTTATCGTAGATATTGTCTTATATACACAAGATATCCTTTGCGCCTCCCCCCCCCCCCCCTTGAGTTCTTTCTGTATCAGCTAGTGGCTTTTGTGGGCGTCCATGGATTGCGTGTTGATTTTTGGGGGCCCTCATCCCTTCTTACAATTAGTGAGATATCATGAGATTCGCCTCGACCCTCTCCCTCTAGGTTACGCGCTGAATAACAGGGTCACTCTTACTCCTAGCTTAGGGCATAGCCGGATACAGATGGGGGACGTAGGGGGCCCGCCTTGCGGGGCCGAAATTTGTAGAACCACAATTGCAACTTTTTTTATCGTAGATATTGTCTTATATACACAAGATATCCTTTGCGCCTCCCCCCCCCCCCCCTTGAGTTCTTTCTGTATCCGCTAGTGGCTTTTGTGGGCGTCCATGGATTGCGTGTTGATTTTTGGGGGCCCTCATCGCTTCTTAGTGAGATATCATGAGATTCGCCTCGACCCTCTCCCTCTAATCTCATGTACGTGAAATTGCTCTTAATGCGTATTTTCAGTGTAAATACGTAAATATATGCTTAATTGAATTGGATTTATTAAATAAACAATTTCCTCAATTATTTTTATTTAAGATTAGTTAAGACTGGTATTTAAGATAACTAAGATCGCAGTCTTCAATCCAATTTTACTGCAAATTTGCGGAAAAAAATGACGTGATACTTGCCACTCCTCTAAGCATGGGCCCCTCCTCTCCCACGCGTGAGATTGGGTGATAGTCGGCTTGTCCTTTCTTCCCCCTATTAACGCTTCACGTACTCAATGGATGTCCCCTCACGGTATTTCCCTCAGGGGTCAGTGCGTGAATGGGGGAAAATGAGGGTCTATATTCGTCACGGTCTCAACGTTACTATTGAAACAGTGAATGTTCATCGATATTCTACCATTTGTCCACAGAGCAATATTGCCGTCATGGTGGAGAAGAACAAAAATAATTTTTATAAAGCCACCTTTTTATTAGCAAATACGGAATTCCTTCAAAAAAAGAGACGCCTTTTACTATCCAAAGACAGCGATATAAATCCACCTGCAATCTTCATTAATAACAATGGCACGAAAGTTTTCATTCATTACGGTAAATTCTTTTCTTGAATGAAATACATAGTCATATCATCCAGCGCTCTCCGTCTATCGCTATTGCCAATTGCTAGTCAAGGTCCTTGAAGTTCACTGCGGACAGGTAGCGTAGTGGCTCAGGGAGGGGAGACTCGGCTTTGCCACAGCCAACTAGAGGAGTTTTGCTGGGAGAGATGGAAATATGAGTTTGAAATAAACATACTCTAAGCGATCCAGCTTACCTTTCTCCTTCTAAGTAAGCTGATATGTGAGTTATCACGAGAAGTTCCCTTGGCGTAGCAGAATTGAATATGAGCTGCGTATCGCCGAAATGATTATCTATATAGCCAATAAAAAGTACAATGCGGGAGGTAAATGCAGGAGACTATCTTGTGATGCACGAAAAACATTTGTCTTATTCTTGCCATTCCTAAAGTAAAGCCACTTGACCTTGAATCTTATAAAGCAGTAATAAAATTGCAAATACTTTTCGTGGGGCATACATACGATCGTCGTCTTCCCTGGCCAGGGGTGCAGCTAGGAATTAAGGCTGGGGTGGGATTATTATTGGGTGGGATTATGTGGAATTAATACCGGAGGTGTGTGGGGTATGGAATGCCCTCGAGGATAAACAGTAGGTGCGAGATTAATAAATTGCAGAACTTTAGGATAAACGGTTCAAAATGGTCAGTTTGGTCGGCTATGGAAAACCTGACCCGTAGGGAAACCCGAAAAGAATTCCCGCAACACGTGTCTTCGAGATTCACGGCAGTTGACGTCGTCACTCACAATTGTCGCTCCCGTTTGCACTGTCGCCACCCGATCAAAAACTTGTCCTTTTCCTTCTTACGAAAGTATTCTCACCGCTGTTTTTAGGTTCACACTTTTTCAGTTTTTTCAATTCTCTGGAAAAATCTTATATAATTTAATAATAAAATTATCAAATTAGTACCCACAATTTCAATTTATATGTTTCAATCCGATCAAAAATACAATCTCTTTAAAATACTGGAAGGAAATGGAAATTTTTAATATTTTTATCGCACTTTTAATTTCGTTTTATATCGCATGTGAATGATTAATTTTGTCGTGTCCGAGAATTATTTATGTTATTATCAATTTTTCTTCGTCATTACTTTTTGGCCCTGCCTCTTGTCTAAAAGGACAAATTATGGAGTTAGCTCGCGGTGGTGTGAAAGTTTGTATCAAAGAAAGAGATTTTTACCACGTCACTTGTCATTTTTCATTTCTCTAACTAGTGGCATCTTTTCGTTATTCATTTACTTAATTTTCCCTGGTGCTCCAACAAAAAATCAATCATTGTTAGTTCGGCCTTCTGTTGAGAATCCATGCCTTTGTTCCCATTGAAAAGTACGTAGCTGCTTTGGCCACTTTTTCCTATTCAATTATTTATTTTTGGTTTTTGAAGGCTCAGTTCAATTATAAGAAAATTTCATTTTTTTGAGGCAATGGAATTAGACAATACTTTCGGTGATGTACTAATGAAGATGAAGTTGCCTTATTGATATACATTTTTCATATTGGTATATATTTATACAATAGCCGCATTTTTCCCTTTGTAATCCAATTCTTTTCCCTAAAAACTAATAATTTTTGGAGCAAACTTTTTCAAAAGCCATATTGCACGGAAATCGTTTTTTTTTTCATTTTTTTGCTGCTCATCGTCATCGGCTCACGGTTAACAATAAGTCGACAGCCAATCTTTTTGCCAAACCCCCTACTGTCACATTCAGATGACCTGCAAACCTTTCAAATTTATTCCGCTCAACTAACCCCTTACAGAAGTCACCCACTACTCCCAATAGTACATCTTCCCCCTGCGGTCGTCCTAGATGTAAGACCTGCCCAATTTTTACCCCTCCTTCTATCCCTAGTCATCTCGTCTGCTGTCTACCACCACCTCCTGCGGCCTCCTGTACTTCAAAAAATGTAGTTTACCTAATTCAATGCAAACACTGTCCCTCCTTTTATATAGGCAAATCCTCAACTCCCCTTAACCTTAGAATCAATAACCACAGGGCATCTTGCACTTCGTCTGACTTTGCGTCCTTCCCGGTGGCGAAACATGCGGCCACTCATCAGCGTCAATTCAATGATTGCTACAATGTAGCAGTTTTAGCCTCCCTTCCCCCACAGACCACCCACTCAAACTTAATTCCATTGAATTAACTTACATATGGCTATTCAAAGCATTTCTTCCTCCCGGCTTAAACATCAACCGATAATCCCTTAATTGCCTCAGCTCACTCTTTCCCCCCCTCTTTGGACCCTACCTCCGCTCTATTTCTCCTTCCCTCAGCTATCCTTTACCCTTTACCTACAGTCCTACAGTCTTTTACCTAACTCCGAGGAAGGTGGTAATGCCACCGAAAATTCTGTTATTAATGTGACTTTTATTCTTTATCTTGTGTGCTCTGTGATACTGCCCATCCTAGGGTTATATACCGTCTCCATACCTACTTCGTTCCTTTACCTAAACATCCTAGAATGTAACCATGAATTCCATGATCCAAGTTTTCCTCTTCTCTGGTTGCTATCCTTCCAGAACAACGCTAGGTGGTCTGCTAGTAATTAATAATCGATTTGCGTTTTGAAATCCTTGCCTACGGCCAGTGGTGCAGTGAGGGGGATTCTGGAGGGGGGATATACCCTCCCCCCAGAGCTCAGAAATTTTTTTTAAGTTTAATTCGTTTTACTTAATTGGATTGATATTACTAATACAATAGCGTAAGGATTAATAAAATATCCCTCGGAAAGCCGTGAAACTCACCATTTTGAACCATTTATCTTTAAATTCCGCAATTTATTAATCCCACACCTACCGCTTATCCTGGTGAGTATTCCATGCCCTTACACACCCTGGTATTAGTTGCACCTAAACCTCACCCAGCCTTAATTCCTGGCTGCACCCCTGGCCACAGCAAAGCATCCAGCGCGCTCCGTCTATCGTTACCGATCGCTACTTAACAAACGCCCATTATCAGAAAAGGTCCGTGAAGCTAGCTCATTGCGTACAGTAACTCGGGGAGGGGAGGTGAGACTCGGCTTGTTATTGTTTTGGGGGAAAATGGGGGGGAAGAGAGTCTGGACGGTGTGCGGGTTGCCTATACTGCAAAATTCCCCCATTCTTTCAATCAAGAAAGGATTAACATCATTACATAAAGCCCGATAATAACGTGTTTTCACGTCCCTTCAAAGCGACAGCTACCCAATTGTTTCTCCAAATATGACCGATGATAAATGGCCATTTCACGCGATCATCTTCCGCGGTGGATCCACAATCCCTTACCTTTTTTACATCCGTTGGCGCGTCCGTCGCTGAAACCATCGCTGACATCGATCGACCTGATTGGCTGGCATCAGCCAATCAGAATGCGCGACCAGAGGCGCAGCGAGGGGGGGTGGAAAATTAAACGGCTGAATGATCACGTGATTAAAAACATTATGGGCCAATGAGCGATGACGTATTTGGTCCTTGGAGAGCTATCGGCCGAGTACTTGCTTGCTTAGGAGCACGGAAAATTATCACGCAACCCATGAAAAAGCTATAAATTTAATTTAACTGTGAACTTTATAGCAAAAATGCTACTACCGCATTTCATCAGACGTGGTCATCATGGACGATAACTCTTTTCCCACAAAATATTTTATCTCATTACCTCTAACAATTTTCATGCAGCAACTAGATTTTATAAAACACTTATGGTTGTAGACCAGTATCACATCACCTGCATCGCAAAGATTTCCAATATTAATTAAGAAATTTAATAGAAATATAAGAACGTTAACTTTTTTCACCTAACTCCAGACTATTGTCAATATGATTACATACTCATGGTCACTTTACATATAAAAAATATGGATATAGATTACATTTAAAATCCCCTTTTCACACCAAATTACATATCTTCATTCATACAAATTACACATTATTAGTCACACTGAACAATATACTCTCATTACACTAAATTACATACACTCAGAATTAATAATACACTCCTTCACACTACATAACGTAGTCTTATCACGCTGTTTTTCATACCCTCATTCACAAAACAGCATGGTTATATTACACAAAATTACATAAAGACATGCACGCTAAATAACACATTCTCATTCAAACTTAATTGTATAATCCCATTCAGACTTAACAACAATCTCATCACCATAAATTACATAATTCACGCTAAAATATACACTCAACTCACTAACTTAATTTCTCTAATTCACACTAAACTACATACTCTGAGGAAAAGGCTCAGGCAAAAAAAATATATAAATTGGCTTAAGTTTTTATTGCAAAAAAACAAACACTTAGTTGGCGTACAATTAAAAATATAAGGAAATTATAAAATCAACAATGCAAAATCATAAAAAGTAAGATTTTCGTAAACAAAATTATAAAATAAATAATTTACAATTATTATATAGAATTTAAGCAAATAAACTAGCATAAAAAGTTTTTTTTTATTACGGGACCCAAACTTAAAAAGAAAAATGAGTATACAATGTTTTCAGCAAACGAGATAAAGAAATAGGTTATTTAAAATTGTTATCTTCCAAGTTATACATGCGGTAAAATGATCTTAAAAATTTAATATGGGCATATCAATTGAATTTCGTTGACAAGGCAAACTCTTAAATGGAAGATTGAAAGGTGCATTGCTTTGGATATGCACAGATAATCTTAATATGCGATTCCAAATATTATTTTTTCACTGAAATACATGCATTGTAAAGATACTCAGAATTAAAAAGTGGTACTTCATGCAATTGTGCTGAAAACGTCAAGGCTCAACTCAAATTAAAATAGAATTCGCTGTGCATAAAATGTGCAAATAATTTATTTCCAGTATTTTTTAAAAACAACGATAACAAATACATTACAAATGGAAAAAAATTCCTACATATTCCGATACTTTAAAAAAATGTCACCAACTGCATTAGCCAGCGGAAAATCATGCGTTGAAAGTAGTTAACAAGTTTTAAATTTTGCCTAAATTACTCGGCAAATAATATTTAAAGAAATAATTGGAAAAACGACGAATAAAATTTAGCATTTTGATGCATAGCTATTTCACATCCTCAATGACACATGACTGTCCGCTGTTACACCCCCTCTCCACGTTGAGGACGCAGTTGGATTTGAGGGGGACATGCACTACACTACTTTCTACACGAAACTACCACAGTTCTACCATAAAATCAAGCATATCATTCAATAAAATCACTTACTACTACTAACTACTAAATTGCACTTTCATTCATACACAAAATAATACCCTATCACACACACTCGAAACATCCTCATTCACGATAAACATCATGACTTCATTAACAGTATATTACATACAGGCCTTTGCATTGCATACCCTTATTCACACTCCTTAATATACCATCATTCGCACGAATTAACACGCATACATATACGCTCAAGGATATAACCTCATTCACTCAAAGCTACACATGCTCACTCACTCTAAATATAATACTCGCATTCACAGCACATAAAATAACTTCATTCGCACTAAATTACGTTCTCTAATTACGTACACGCCTTTAAATTGCACACTGTCATTCATACTAAATAACATACCCTCGGTACATAAAAATTGCATTATAATAATCGCACTTAATTATAGATACTCACTTACACTAATTATCCCTCATTCACACTAAATTACATACGTTCATTCACACCAAATAATACACCCTCATTCACAAAATACGTGACACTAACACAAAATAACATACCTTCACTCATACTTAAAATAGAACTCTCATTAACACTAAAATTGCACACTAATAATCGCACTTAATTATACACACAATCATTATCGTACTCTCATTCACTCTATATGAAAGGAATTCATTCACACTAAACTGAATGTCTCATTTACACCGAATAACATACTCACATACACACTAAATATCATACCCACACTCACACTAATAATTACATACTAATACTCGCACTTCATTGTATACACTCATTCATACTAATTTATATACGATCATTCACACCAAATAACATATTCACGTTCACACTAAATATCATACCCACACTCACACTAATAATTACATACTAATACTCGCACTTCATTGTATACACTCATTCACGCTAATTTATATACAATCATTCACACCAAATAACATATTCACGTTCACACTAAATATCATACCCACACTCACACTAATAATTACATACTAATACTCGCACTTCATTGTATACACTCATTCACGCTAATTTTCATACATTCATTCACATAAAATTACATAACCTCATTCATAGGAAAAATGAAAATCCTAGTAACACTTAAATCGCACACTAATAATCACACTTAATTATACGTACACTCATTATCGTACTCTCATTCGCACTGTATCGCACGCATTCATTCACATTAAACTGAATGTCTCATTCACACCGAATAACATACTCACATTCACTCTAAATAATATACCCACACTCACACTAAAAATTACACACTAATAACTGCACTTAATTATATACACTCATTCACACTAATTATCATTCCCTCATTCACACTAATTTACATGCATTCATTCACATAAAATTACATAACCTCATTCACACTAAAATCACGCTCCAATGCACACGATTAAAAATTCATTATCACACACTCTAATTCACACTAAAATGCACCCTCACTCCAAATCACGTTATCCAATACACACCAACTGCATACTCTCAATCACACTAAATAATATTAGCAGAATCACACTTAATCCCATTCGTGCACTCAAACCTACTCACACATTGCCATTCAAATCAAATCACAGCCATTAATAATTCAAAAGGTACCTACATACATTTGAAATATACAAAACAAATCATACGAAATATAACCAAATTCTTCAGACTTCAGATGGCCAAGCTTCATCTCTTCAATCTTGAAGCAGTGCATGGTCCTCTTGCATCTTCAAATCTTGAGACTTCAGCTCTTCAGATTTCACTCTACATTATCCGTTTCATTCTTCATACGTCTGAGTTCGTGCGTCACTTCACTGTCGAGGCCTTCAATGTTAGTTTTACCCATAAAGCTGCTGTTCCAAGATCCATGATTACAAGCTGCCGCACTCCCCCTATTGTAAAAAGAACATCTAATTTACTCACCAACAAAATTGAAAGGTCACTTTGTAAGGCTTAAAAATTTGTAATTCCTGAAACAACCAAGTTGAAACCAATTTACAATAATTAAAAGTATGTATTTGATTTACATGATTAGGTTCAAAAAATATCGGCATGAACGTCGAATTTATAGACAACTTATTCAATATCCCTGCTGAATATTAGGCCCACGCTAATATCTTTTTCATTATTAAGATGAACAAATTATCATTCTTCTGGAGGAAGTAAAACGAGGACGAGGGTAGACCTGGATGACGAAATTGATTTTTAAAATAATTTTTATGTTACAGTGTTTGCATGATATGGATTAACTGACGTAAAGAATTACAATTCAGGAATCAATGAGCGTGTTCCCTCGAGACTAAGGTAATATTTCTAACCAGAATTTTTTTCTGCAAATATGGAAGGTATAATATTTGTGTCTATGATAAAATTAATAAGTCTATAAAAAGTAGAAAAGAGATTTTATGTAGGCAAGGATTAATTCACTTCATTTTAAGAACTTGAAAAATATAGATAATTTGCTCTCATTAGAATACAAATCCAAGTTTAATACTGCTTTCGGAGCATACCGATGGGAAAATGGAGTTTCACTGAATACCGGTGGGAAAATATGATACTAAAAACATGCTTTGCAAATGCAAAAAAAATGCAATTTTTCAAAGAGGGAAAGTTAACATGCTGGCACATCGAAATTCACCTGTAGGCCCAAGAATGCCGCGACAGTCACTTAAATCAAATAAGATGTTGTGCACGAAAATTCATTTCCCCCGTAAATTATATGAGATGAAACATCTTGTTGGCTCTAACTGGACAGGAAAAATATTGCTTTCCTAAAATTAATGTTATTTTTGTAATGTCCAGCCATCTCATTCTTTTTTCACCTTTTGAAAGTTGAAAGAGAAACACTGCATACGGAATCGTAATTCGATCTGGAGAATTGATTTCCGTGGAGTGCTGTGTTGAAAAAGCCTTATAGTTCATTTTTGGAATGGATCTTAAAGGTACCCAAAATGGGTTTTATGTTGTGATTGGGAAGAATTGTCGCACTAGCCTCATTTGGACTCAATTTCCTCAAAGGTGCTATACATTCATACAAATTAATGTATTCAAAATTGGAATGACACAATCAATTTTTTCATCACACGAAGGGTCATGCCTATGTACTATCGTTTTCAAAAGTATGTAAACACCAAAGAGTTCCACGTGACTGATGGGATCGTTCGGTGAAAACTTGTGAGGTTGGCACATAAAGCGACCTGCATCCCTCGCCCGTAAGCCTCCAAGAGCAGACGAGGACAGAGGCGGAAGCGACCTAGCCACCGAAGCTGGATTCAAACCCCAGGAGCATTAGCCCCATCGGAATTGATATTAGCGGATGGTATTTACTGAGGTAATTTACGCTTACGATCACGTTGGGCCGTCGCAGTGTTTTTCCTAAATTAAGATTCATATTTGGACTCCCGGTTTGTCTCTTACTAATTCGTCGCTCCGTAGCCTAATTTGTGTACAGTGTACTGTACACTGTGCGCGGTGGTTGCGGTAAAGTTCTGGGAGGGGTAGAATCCGAAGTTATAACACTTTTTAACTTTTTTATAAGAGAGATCCTAAACATCAACATAATTTTTTCAGATGACTCGAGAAAAAGTTAGTACTGAATGTCTTAAACGACTGAAGTTATTTAACTAATTGTAGCCTCTAATTTTTAACATCAAATTAACTTAGAAGCGGTAATGCCGGAAACAAAACGAAAATTCCCAAACGCGTACTCCAGGGAAAGCAATAAAAGCTATGCAATAAGCATATCCAGTGTAATTCGCCCACATAGTGCATTAGCGTGGAAAAGAATCAACCGAACGTCAGTCTACAAAATATGACATCAAGTTGGTTGTGGTTAATTGCCGTGGCAGTAAAATCAAGAGCCCAAAAATCGAGCGTAAATTTCAGGAGGCAGACGTGGTCATGGGAACAGAGAGTTGGATTACAGAGGATGTTTGCTCCTCTTATAGACCTATCAAATCCGACGTTGATACTATTTACCCACAAGAAAATCAAATATCTGCATTTACTTTGAGAGACAGCACAGGTGTAATAATTATTCGAGGAAATTTTAATTTCCCATCTGTAAATTGGGATTCTTACACTGAAAATCGAATTCAAAGAATGGGTAAATTAGCGTGATCTTACCAACGCACTATTAATACACTCACTGAAACAAATACTCGACAAGTGTATGAGAGGAAATAAAACATTAGGCCTTTTAGCAGCAAGCCATCAAAAGTTGATAAAACAAATCAATACTATTGACTGTTCAGGTGATCACAGAGTAATTTTTGCAACCTTAAAAATTGGAGTAGACTCATTTGTAAAACCAAAACGAAATATTTATTTATTTGATACATTCACCTTCACTAAATTTAGCGTGAAGCTTAATTAATCGTACACGAACTTCGTAACTAAAGCAGGCAACAAAAAACTGACATATATTGGAATTAATTCTTATAAATTCTACGCCAAAGTATCAACCACTATTTTCCGTCACATTGAAGTTTGGTATAGTGAAAAAAGCCTCGCTGGTACAGAAACGATGTTAGGAAGGTCCTTAAGAAACAGAGAAAACTGTACAACTTGCTCAAAAGGTCCTTTTTATTTTTTTTACGAGACTAAACAAGATTTGTTCATTATATACATAAATGACCTTTGGTGCTACATTTCTTGCGGAGGTCGTCCAACTATCTCCATGTATGTGCAGTGGATAATTTCAACATAAAAGCTACAGCTAAAAAGAACGCAGAGTTATGAAGAAGTAAGAATTAGTCAATCGTATTGCGAGAATATTCTCGTACGAGAAAGTAAAAGGTAGGTGCTATGTCTCACTCAAAAACTGTTACGGGCGCACAGAAAGCGTTGCACAGATATTAAATGAATTAGGTTGGGAGCCACAACAGACGCGGAGGCTATGTGCTACGCTTACTTAGATTTCTTGAGCAATGGAAAACGGATATCTTTATGAGGGGCGCGGAGAAAATCACAGTATGTCCTCACTACGGTTCGAAGTCGGATACGATAGATGAGAGAGATATTGTGCCGAATGGATAGGTATGAGAATTCGTTTGTCACTCGCACAATAAAGGACCTTAGCGTACGCATAACTTGGTAAGAGCATATCTTTTAATTGTAAACGGCAGGTGTCCTAACATCCCCCGACAAACACCTTTTGAGGCGGCTTCCATTGGTGTAGATTGTATATATTAATTTTTTTAAATGATGATGAAATACTCTTAGTAACTTTACACTGATGAACGCAAATAATATCACCCATATCTTCTTTCTTATTAATCGCGCTCACCCCGGAGCTTGCTGTGATATATTTAGTTGGAGTGAGTGAGCCGACTATGGTGTTTTTCTTAAGTTGCCAGGGGTAAATTGAGAAGAAATCAATTTATTTCCGCCTGATCGTTACACAAATTGTGGTTCGTTCAATCACCGATAAGAAAGCGTCGGTGCCTTTAATCACGTTATTTCCTACATTTTTGTGTTCAAGGCGTAGACATTTAATAACTATGATTATCAATCGAATTAAAATTATTTTTATTGCTCTGGGGTCATCAAATTGATTTCAAATGCGAGTGGATCTAATTATTTTGTGAGAATTTCAATTAATATGAGCAGGAATTAGACTCAACGGAGATCGGACATAGCCGAAAAGACACGAAGATACAAAAACCCTCACCTCCCTTGATTATTTCTTCTTCGTGAATGAATCTGATTATAAATGTGTTAACGTAGATAAAGTAATCATTTTAATAACTTCAGTGGTGTAAAAAATTCAGTGCTAACTTTTTTTCAGTCATCTGTATAGATCATATTAATGTACAGAATGTCTCTTTTAAAAAGTGAAAAAAGTATGATAATTTCAGATTCGAACCCTCCCAGAACTTTCCCACAACAATACCACTCAGTGTAGACCTCATAATTGACGCTGTTGCCGGGTAAAATAATTTTAGAATTGTTCGTATGTAATTTTTTTTAACGAAATACCCTGTCGTTTTGAGCAAATTACGGGAATGAAGGAAAATTTGGAACGAGTTTGTTCTGTCATTCTCGTGAGAGCATAGTTGATTGTTTTTAAGAACTAAACTACAGGCAGTCACGAAATCCACTATTTTTTCCAACAACATATGGTTTACTTACTCAATTGTTTAACCAAATTGTCATATTTTCATTCAGTATCTCAATTAAATATGAATATTTATCATCATAAATGATGTTATGGCCTTCATGATATGCCGTAAACGTCTTACAAATTTTCCGTGAAAGTGGAGCTACGCTGGAAGAAAATACAGTGATTACATTAGGTTGAATAGTGTCCATTAATAGTAATGGCTCGAGTTATGTACGCCAAAATGACGCAAAAATAATTGTGTTAGGTTGTTATCTGTTTTGCACGTTCTCGGTTATTTCTATAACACCATTTTATTTGGTACGAAAATGACAAATTGTTGCTATTGATGCACCTTGAAATACACCTTCAAAATTATATTTCAGTGAGCGATAATTCCACAAAGAAAAAAATATTCGCTGCAAAAGGGAATCGAACCCATAATCTTTACCTCGCTGCGTACTACCTTAACCCCCCAAGTAGCAAAATCTTATGTAAAAATCATTTTAAAATATATTGCGAGAACATTTTAAAATGATTTTAACATCATTTTGAAAACATATTAGCTTTCTCTGTTTCAACGTTACAAATCTTTTTTTCACCATTTCAAAATGATTTTAACATAAGTTTAAAATATGTCCTACTCTTGTATAAGCAATGAAATATAGATTTTAAAATAGTTTTAATATATGTTGTAACTATAATTCAGCTTCTTTTAAAAATGATTAATTGCTATGTTAATATGATATAAGTAAACACATGTTTGAAATTTCGAACTGTGCCAGGAACAGTAAAAAAAAATTTCCCACCTAACAATTATCCTAGCGTCAACAGACATGAATGTTTTGAAGGAAATGGTACATGCATCGTGACAATTACAGAACCTCCTTCTCTGTGTGCTTTCACGGAAATCCCATGATTACCATACACACCTTGACATCTTGGAAATCAGATGTCAGAGTTTGGATTTGAAAGGATTTCATTCTAATTACATGTATACTCAGTCCTTATCCCTTTTTAGTATGCAATAAAGCACATATTGAGAGTGTTTTCAGGTGTTCCTTGATTGCATTCTCGGATCGTTCACTGTCCATTTTTTGATGATATGCCTTCATTTTGGGATATTTTTCCCAGAAATTCATTATTTTAAATTTCTAGAAATATTATGGAAAACTGCCAAAAAATACTGTTTTGTGGATTTCAAGATGGCGAAATTCAAACTCACTTTTGAAAAAAGGGATTCATTTTTGGTAGACAAAGTCTCCAAAATCATCTGTATTACTTGTTTTATGTAAAGCTACTTGTCAGTTACCACAATCACCTCCAAGGAATGAGAATGTTTATACTGGTTTATTTTATCACACTGGTATGACTAAGATTGAAATGACCTAATTATTTCAAAATTATGTTAAAATGATTTTAACATCATGTTAAAATGATTAGAAAATAATTATCAAATTATTTCAAAATTATTTTAAAATTATTTTAAAATTATTTTAAAATGTGTGTAAAATAATTTTGAAATTGTTTTAAAATAATGTTCACATAATTATTTTTCTGTGAAATTAAAAAACGAACATTTTTGGCAAAAATAAGCCATTACTTCCTGCATATCCAAGAATATACTATCAACAAAATGAGATCAAATGGTACAAGACTTAAAAAGAGCAACGCCTAATACATTATTTTAAAATTATTTTAAAATCTTGAAAAAGTCATGAATTTAGCCATCTTATGATATTTTGATTTTAAAATCATTTGAAATAATTTTAAAATCATTTTTCAATATTTTTTTGCTACTTGGGCCGCTGCGCCACCGTCAATTGTTGATAGAGGGCCGAAATTTGTAATCTATAAATAAAAGGATGGCATGAGGGAGCTTCGGTATAGCTGTTATCGTGGCTATTCCCGTTATGCTTGAACTAATATTTCGTATTAAAATGAATATTTAGAATGTACATGGAATGTACTGATACCATGTACCATGGAATCAACTGAATTAGGTACATAACCACGTCTAATTTCGATGTGACTACGATGCCAAGTCATACACACAATCATTTCAAACTATACAAATTGTTATACTTCCTAACCCACGGACACGTATTCAATGCATTATGCTACCTGCATATTTGTAAGTCATTACGCCATGCATTCCAACTTGTTTCACGTTCTTTTTGCCCAATTACTCGTCCAAATAACAACGCAAACGAACATGTACCGTCAGTGATACAGTCTGCCTATTTATCGCCTAATTTACACGAGAATTAAAGTCACTTGCACTTATATTACTCTATCATAATATCCACATATATAAGCACTCATGAAATAAAGTGGTATGATTTTATTATAGCCAAATACTTAATAAAAAACAGCAATATAACATATCTCCACTCGCCACGGGAATGAGTTTCCGGCACCTCTAGCCCACTCGACTTCTATCCGATAGGAAAGCCGGCCTTGAGTCGATAGGAAGCCAGTCTGAAAAGCACGGATTGCCTGGCCGATAGTAAGTGACGTAGAATCCGCGTCAAGTCTCCCGATCCGCTCGGAAAGGGAGACTCTGAAACACCCCCCAGTACTCAGCCACGGAGCCACGCATTAGGAAGAGAGACATGGCGAGTGCGAATATGAATCTAAAGATAGGAAATATGTACCTCGAATGTGATTAGCCATCCAGATGGAGGCGATTGTCGAAGGACAGGTGGACGAGAAGAAGGGTAAGGGACGGAACCGAATAATTTACGTAGGATAAACCATTAAGAAGACAAAAGAGAAGGTATAAGTTAAGTAGAAATATTAGCAACGTGGGGAACGCGGGGAGCGAAGTGTATAGCTGTCTCAAATTACTCTTCGTAATGACAAACGTACGAAGATAATAGGGTGGTTTTCTATTATTTCTTATGCCTCAATCGAAAGATTATTACTCCTGGAATACGCATTTCACGCTCTTAGATTTTCGAATGACGATATCTAATTTTCGCGATTAAACGAAAAGTAAAAATTTTCAAGCGCGCGAAACGCAACGGCTAAATAGGAAAGCTGGGAAAAGTCCGTGTGATGTATTTCTGGTTTCAGCTGTCGGCGTGTGAGGTGACCTTGGGGCGAGGCTTGGACGCTGAAACGACGCAGGCTGCTAGCAGGTAGCTGAGTATCCTGCTAGCAGGTACCGATTGGCTTAAATAAGGATTATTATCCCCCTATCAAACGAAGGAAACTTTCCGAACATAGGTACTTTTAATGGGTAATTATTAAGACATGTTTCCCTGAGCTCTGTGCCGCATGCATGCATTGGTATTCTCAGACAATGTAAACATCCTATCTACGCGTATAGAAACTAGGTCCCTGAGACATCACGTGGAGTGGCATCGCATGGGCGCAAATATGGCCTTTTTCAAATGAGGTTAAAAGTAGAGATGAGTCGATTCCACTTTTTTTCGATTCCGATTCCTTCAAATCGATTCCCGATTCTCGATTCCGATTCCATCGATTCTTGTTCCTTCTAACAGGTGGGATTTTGATTCATCTGTAGCATTGCTGTCATTAAAATTTAATAATTGAATGGAATAAAATAACTAGGGATGGACGGATCCAGGATTTTTGGAGCCAGATCTTTCGAATCGGATATTTTCGAATCCAAATGCATTTTCAAATTCCTGCCATTAAACAAAGTCATTATTCAAGTTTATTCTGGGTACATACAATTAATGGAATGCTTTTTAGATTTTCGTACACATTTAAATATTTTTATAAATTAAAAATCTTTTTTAAAGGCTTTCAAGTTATTTTTTAAAAACATCTTTACATGCTCAGGACCTAAACTGTTACGCTTGGGTTTGGAAATGAAAATAGGAAAAATCTTAGGATGAACCACTGACCAGTGGCATAGCAAGAGGACCCCCCAAAATATAAAAACACATTTACTTTCCTTCATAAAAGGAAACAAAATATTTAAAAATCATGAATTTACAAAAATGAAAAATGAAAAAAATTTCTTTGAAAAATGAAGTTTTTTTCTATTATGAAGGGTGTTAAAATTAGTTTGAAACCCTCTCCTTTGTACCCTGTTGTTTAAAAATTTCCCCCCCTGGTTTTGGACCACCCCTCAACAAAATTCCTGGCTACCCCCTGCCATCGACTGAATTCAAATTTTCCTCACGCACGTTTCGCCCGAATTTTATTTTCTCGTTGCATACCGATTTGTGTTTTACCCGAAAATGCTTCCGTATGGCGAGGTGGATTTAGCACATCCTCGCGATAATTTATGCCACAGTGCACGCACACGGCATTCATTGGTTCCCCTTATCTCAATGGAAATGTTTATACTAGTGGTGGGTCGGTTTGATTCCTCGATTCTCGACCAAGAACCGGAATCGAAAACGAGTACTTGCCAAGGTGAAAAATCGATTCCGATTCCAGTAGTACTTCAAACAACAAAATATACGACCGCATTTCCAACAGTCATTTGAATTTTCGCGCCACGTAATCGTAATAACAAAACACATATCTTCCAGGGATGTGTGAGTACTCGAAAATTCAAATCGATCGAGTAGTTGGTACTCGACTCGAGCGTTTCGAGTAGCATTACAAATGTCGAGTCGGGTAGTTAAGGTTACAGAGCTTTCGAGGATAGTATGTCCAGCAATCTGCCGACAGGAAGTGCTATCATGTAACTCATGTAGTAATACAGTTTTTAAAGCCGATAAGTCATTCTAATGCCTTGGCCTGGTAGATTCAGCTTGCTGTATACTCTATAGTTGTCGAAGTGGGCGCCGAATACCTTTACGCCAGCCGCTGCGGCCGATCGTCTTCTGACCCGGCGCACACCGGTCCAAAATTGGGAAAAGCTGGTATAAAGTCCAAAATGGCCTTTTTGGTAGTAGAGACTTGAAACTTAGCGTAAATACTCAAAAATCATTAGCAGATATAGATTTATATGCCATTTGACATAAATACGACCCTTTAGTGATGATACAGTGGCCCAAACATGACCAACTTTTCAACACCATGTGCGATCTAGTTAATCCTCGAAATTTTTTAAATTTATCCAGGTGGTGTTGCGTTGGTATGAGTTTTATGGAATAAAAAACGCAATATTCCTTTGATCTGGTGCTTTGCCTATACTTTCAATGACTTTTGAAGATTTTGGCTCTCATTTGTCTGGTTTTACAACGCAAAATGGCCAACCCGTTTTTCACGTGAAATTTGACATAAAGTAGACATTATCTTTCGTTTACGTAAAATATAACTCGGAAAATTTGGTCACAATATAAAGTAGAGATTTATAAAGATTACTAATTAGAAATCTTGGAAAAAAAAGTTTGTTACGAAGGAAATAAGAGCGATTTTTCAATCGCGCGTCAAGGCTGAGCTACACGCCGCGGAACTCTAAGGCTCGGTAACTGAGGCCGATTTTTCAAGTTTTTTAAAACATTAGTCTTGAAAATCATCATTTATAGCATGGATAATCGTCTTAATTGACTTCAAACACTTAACTGAGGATGTTAAAAAGGATTATGTATAGATCGACTAGAACATTTAGCGCATTACTCGAGTGAAAATACTAAGGATTGGATATTTTTCGGATCCATCCCACGCATAAGAAATATGCCTCGGGTATTGAAGTAAAGTGAAGAGATTAAGTCAGCATGCTTTAGAGAGAGAAAAATGAACTGTTTCCGTGAAAGGCAACAACCGATACCCTTTTTCCCTTTCCACATTCGCCGAGGTGAGTCGCGCAGAAGGGTAGTTTTCACACCACAAGGCTCTTTTAGCCTTTTTTATTACTGCGTCCGACCGATGTGATATTCATTTGTAGCGTTTAGTTTCTTTCTTGAAGGGAAAAAAGGAAGAGATTTTAAGGTTGATTAAATGACGTGAGAAGTATAGAATTTTTTTGGCTCTACAAAATAAAGTTTAGTTCTTTAGTTCGTTCGCTTCGTCCACTTGAATTCCATGAAGATTCAAGATCCAAAAAAATCGTTGATATAATTTTTAATAAAAATTCCAGTCTCCGAAATCTTGCAATTTTGGTAGGGAAGTATTTGCCCAGTCACACAAGTGTGTAGCAAAAGGCAATTTTCTGCAGGCAGTGATAATGTAACATGGAGACGTCAAAACCTGCTGGCTGAGCATGTAGAATAATTGGTTTTTCTGCTTGAGAATTTTAAAGGGCCAAATATTACACGATTTATATACGTAGTATGCAATCTTTATTACAGCTATGAGAATTTCTGTACTCAGGGCTCTCCATTGTAGTTTGGATACATATATATGGTCAACATATTATGAGTGCCAATATTCTAAAGTAATACCTATCATGTAACACCACTTTTCAGGTATGTTCTGTTTTGAAATGTAGCTATTATATTTTAATTACATAGTGATGACATGAAAGATGCTTTTGTCAACTGACTCTTTCACGGAGCAATATTTTTAAAAGTGGTTTTCTTATTGCCTGGAATTAAGTGATATTTTTCTTGGAGCCTATGGCATCAGAATCGATGGAATCGGTAACGGTAGAATCGGAATCGAAATGTCAGAATCGGAATAGGGATCGGAATCGATAAAATTTTGGAATCAACCCATCACTAGTTTATACACAATGAAAGACATTTTTATCGGTGTATCATTAAATTAAATTGCAACTGCACAATCAGCAACACAATTAACACGGCATTAAAACGGCATTAACGTCACGTGCGACGAGGTGCTCAACCGCTCAGCATGAGGAAGGGGTGGGCAGCAGAAGCGCGTAAAGGAGAGGTGGAGAGGAAGGAGCAGTGGCGCAGCCAGGAATTTCGTTCGGGGGGAGGGGGGGGCAAAAACAGGGGGGAATATTTTAGAAAAAAACCGGGCACTAAATAACAGGTTTTAAACTAATTTTAAAACTTTTTATAATCGAAAAAAAACTTATTTTGTTGAAGAAAAATTTTGCAAATTTCTGGTTTTTCAACATTTTGCTTTCTTTTGTGAAGGGCAATAATTGTGTTTTTATATTTCGGGGAGGAGGGGGGTCCGGACCCTCCCCCTTGATACGCCACTGGGAAGGAGCGCGTAAAGGAGAGGTGGAGAGGAAGGAGCGCGCTCCCTCCGTATTTCAAGCAACAAGGCTACAAATGAGGGAAGTCAGATCTTGCTTCAGTGACGTCGTTGCATTCAAAGCGAAGTCTGGCGCGCTATGTGATGTATGTAGTTGGCGTTTCCAATCCGTCTCTAATTGTTTGAGGGGTTAATGCGGCGCTTGTTTCTTTGTAAATTGTGCTATTTGGACAATGTTGCGTATCAGTAAAGTCTAATTGTAGAATTGTAGATAGAAAACTGAGTGGCAATCAATTAGAGATGGAAAATAAACTGTAATATCGTCAGGTATGCGTCTCGTTTGGTCTTATTCTTTTTTAAATCTCGTGCATTTCATTTAATTGTAGAAGCTATCGAGATATCTTCGGGCCCAGAAAGTCACTCTCCCAGCATTTGTCGTCTAGTAATGGAGAACTGAAGCAGTTAGGCCAAAAGAGGTCAGTTGGTGAGACGAGGTAGAGATTAAACACGCTTCAGTTGTTTTCTTGTGATTTGATAATTTCCTTAGAAGACAATGATTTATGGCCCGTGTGATTTCGGATAAAGAAACAATTTATAAGAACCTACATTCGGAGTATGCTCCCATACGGAAGTGAGGCATGGACAATGACCGCAGCGGAGAAAGCAAGGATAGAGGCCTTCGAAATGTGGTGCTACAGAAGAATGATGAAGATCAAATGGATCGACGGAGTTAGTAACGAGGAAGTCCTAAGAAGAGTGGGAGAGAGGAGAAGCCTCATGAAAACCTTAACAAGAAGACGGAACAACCTTATAGGCCACATCTTGAGACATGATGGCCTGATGAAGACAATCGTCGAAGGACAGGTGGAAGGCAAGAATGGAAAAGGAAGACCTCGAACAAAATATATGGAACAAGTAAAGAGAGATGTGAAAGAGAAGAAATACGTAGGGGTGAAAAGATTAGCTGATGGGAGAACTGAGTGGAGAGCTGCGTCAAACCAATCCTAGGATTGTTGACCAGTGATGATGATGATGATGTGATTTCGGAAACGAAAAAAAAAAACAAAAGAGGTACGAGCTGATGGACGGCCGAGGGTGGTTTTCTGAAATCTGCGACGTAGTTACTTTTGACGTGGTTATTATCCTACGGCGCTGAGATTTCCCCGATGATTGTTCAATCTCTTGGGAAGAGTCACACTATGTGCCAGTCGTATTTTTTCCTTTTTTATTTTCTGGCTGAAAATCCTGGCCACGGCTGAAATTCTACTCGTAATCTCTGCGAGAGCTTTCAAACAAAACGGTTCATGAATAGGACAAGAATCGAATGCGACGGCGCATTCGAAGAGAGAATCGGAACTCTTTCCACCATTATGGGGCGTTGCATTCACTGAAGCTATTATTTAAAATTTCGGATCCAGATCCGATGTCTTCCGCGACTTTGGATCCAATGAAGGGCAATATCCGCGGGTATTAGGATCCGAGGTATCCGATTCGACCGTCCCTAAAAATAACAATAGCTGCGGTGGCTACATTCTCGTTTGGCCGCGGTGGCTAAACAATAATGTAGCGTCCATGGCGCCCATACATACCAGAGCAGCCTGGCGGGTGCGCGGTGGCGGCCGAACGCAGCCTGTCGAGACCGTCCGGAGGCTGCAGCGGCTTATGCGAAGCAAGTATCAACTTCCTCAAGGGTTGCATTGATGAAACTGGGCTATACAAACGCGAATGTGTCTAATTTTTTTATTATTTACGCAGACGCGCGTTAGTCTAAAAAAGTTTCTTATATAAAAAAACCGCTCTCTGCGCGTATTTATAAGAAACTTTTTTTCACAGGAAAACTCGCTCTCTGCACGTTTTTATTTTCATCAGACTTCGAATAGCATTCGAAAATAAAAACATATCTATCGATATATTATACTTTAAAATTGGTGGTCCAGATGAATTCTCCGAATGTGATTCATAATCGCAATAATTTGATTTGCCATGTCCAGCGGTTAATAAAAGAACGAAAAACGCATGCAATTCTTCCCGAACCCGTGGTTTCCAATTTTTTTCTCTGAGAGTTGCTCATAAGCACGAGGCATTTCAGGGTTCGTCGGTTTGTCGCTCTTGCCGACATTTTCATGTTTCCGAGGCTTCTTAGGCATGTTCGTCGCAGCACCTGCGTGCCATGCGTATTCCCCGCGCCGGCAAGGCTGACACCGCGGCCGCTTAGGTGTGTGGCAGCCTTTATGCCCCAAACTTATAGTCTATGCTCATAACATATATCTTCCTGGAATCGATGGAATCGGAATCGACTTTAGGCGATCGATTCTCGATTCAGATTCCGTGCCCAAGAATCGGTGGAATCGAGAATCGACATTTGGAATCGACTCATCCCTAGTTAAAAGTGACCATTGCCATTCGTCTAAACTGGGATTTCTAATACCAAATAATTTGTATGTTATGATTACACTAATGGTGGGTAAGGAATCGCAATCAATGCATTTCGTTTTCATTGATGAAGGAAACTACGCTATTATGATGAAACAATTAGAAAAGCAGTGTAATTTTTGTCTGGCGGATTTCACGTCTACGAGGCACACAAAAAACCTCTCCTATAAGTTTGTTTTATATATACTGTTTTATTCATTTTACTTTCAAATAGATGAAAAAGTACCTTCGGAACTGGACTAATTATAATTGACTGTATAAATTTATATCGATAACGAGGGAAGTTTGGTTTTTATATCACGCGTGAATCTGGGTTTGTGAAAAATATTTTACTTTATTGTCGGAAACATGAAACTGAATTTTTTTTTCGAAAATTGAAGCATGCAGCGAACTCGATAAGCAATGTTTTAAGGCTATCCTTCTTAAAATCAAAAGCATGATAACACCGAGGAAAGATTTTTTGAGTTTAATCAAAATTCGTACCTTTCAACGCCCAATGCTCAGCATTAAGGGAAAATAATTCAACTTACAATAATCCTCGGGCCCTTTCGATAGACTGGATTGCGAATAGTGCCCCTTACTGAACTTCTAATGGTGGAATTAACAGTTACCGTAAATAATATTGCAGAAGCATTGGAGAGATTGAAAGAATAATTAAAATCTTTTTTCGAATATTACGAATTGATTGATTATCTCGCATTTCTAGGCATTCTAAACACCGAGAACTAGAGTTAATGATTAGGTCCAATTAAAATAATCTACTATTGCCAGGGAAGGAGGACTTCACTTTTCGTTTCAAAAAGAAAGAACAATCAAAATATACTTGATTGACGGCAAGAAAAATTATAAAACTGAGATTTAACCAAAATTAAAATGTGATACTTCCACTTCTCGACAATCACAACATTTTAAAAATATGAAACTGACCAACAGAAAATAATTAATGGAAGGATTTTCTTACCGTTTGGCGTGGCCAGTGCACCGTCAGAATCTGGACCATTATTTCCACCAGCTTCCTGCCCACATCCTCCGGGATGACTGCGGGCTGAGGAGAGAGAGAAAACAATTGAATTTCCATCGTATATTTACGAATACTCTATGGCAGTTCACTGAAATTCACAGGGATACGAAGAATTACTTTATTTATAGCCGCGCGCAAAATCAGTATATACGAGTGTAATTGGTACATAGGAAGCATGCACTACCCCCTGCACAAGAAGTTGAAAAGGTGCTTCATTGCAAAAAGATCGCATGAGAATATAAATCTAATTTTAAGAAGAATAAAAGGCAATATGTCCAAATTTATTCAAAACTTCGGTGGTCATCTCAAACCAAAAGGTAATTCAAACGTGTTTTAGAGCATAAAATTAATTGAAATTTTTTAATTTTAAGTTACTACCAGCTAATTGCTATTAAAGCAATGGGTTAGATCTACTTTAAAAAATAAAATGTGTTTTACTAATAAATTGATAAAATGGAGAAGACTTCTACAAAATGCGAGAAATTGGAAAAAATATTTTTACTTATCAAACAAAGATTTTCTTTGAAGCTGATATTTCTACGCAATTATCAATTTGCTTTAAAATTTATCAATAAATAAGGGGAATACTAAGAAGAAATTAACATTCTATCGTGTTTACAAAATTTTAATTTTGAAAATAAATTCGACTAATTTACACTAACAAAGCAGTTCTATTCCAAAAAAAAAAAACCTTTTAAAATTTTATTGGGAGAGAATTGCATGCATACACAAGGGAACGAAATTAATCGCGAACATAATTAGTGATACTACGGATAAATGGAGTTCTCGGATATTTAGAAACATTTAAAACAACAAAAAGAGAATTATTTAGTACAATGATCATGACGTACCCGAATGATGGAAAGCAAAGTAATTCCACTAAACTATTGAACATAATTATTTAAATAACAGATATACGTAGATGTCTACTTTGTCATCGGAGCAAGGAATAGGTATGATATTGTCCATTAAATTAAAACAGAAGAGTTACCGTAAACTCATTGTTAGTGTAATGTTGCATCAACATACAATACAAATAAAATACGAGACTTATCGAATAAATAACCAAGTTAGTAAAAGATACAAGTTTACTTTACTCACATAACAAACATAATTACATAATCCGAACAATCCGATTTAATACGAATTTCAAAACAAAAAAGGATTTCAAGGAAATATTTCACTCTTACCGTTTTCAAAGAGAGGAAATTCTTGGCTGACACGTTCCTTCATTGGTTCTTTGATGGTTTCCCTCTAAATCTTCATGGTCTCGAACTTCGAAGTCTTCATCTCTTTGGCCGCGGGCAAGTCTTCAAGCCTAAGGAGAGAGCGGGTTAGTTCATACAAGGAAAATAAATGACCCTTACCCCAAGGAATCGCATACGCCCCATTACAATTCACGGGAATTCCCCATGACACAAGGAGGAGATCACCACTTTTCCATCCAAGTGACACAGTTTCGATCCCGTACACTGCAATGGTTTACAGCGAATGAAAAACCTCGGTTCGACACGAAACAAAAACTAAAATTAACGCAAGTTAATATCCTAGCCTTACTCGACGCAATAATCACGGCCCTAAAGGCCCAAAAGCTATCCTAGTTTTGAAGCTGGGGTCCTCTTCACGTGAAGTTCCGATGTCTTGAGCCTGGGGAGAGAGTACATACAAGGAAAATAAATGACCCTTCCCCCAAGGTATCGCATACGCCCAATTACAATGCACGGGAAGTCACCGTGACACATAGAGGAAATCACCACTTTTCCATCCAAGTGACACGATTCCAATCCCGTACACTGCCATGCTTTACAGCGAATGCAAAACCTCGGTTCGACACAAAAAAAAACTAAAATTAACGCAAGCTAAAAATCCTAGCCTTACTCGACGCAATGATTCATAGCCATAATGGCCCAAAAGCTAACCTAGTTTTGAAGCTGGGGTCCTCTTCACGTGAATTTCCGATGTCTTGAGCCTGGGGAGAGAGTACATACAAGGAAAATAAATGACCATTCCCCCAAGGTATCGCATACGCCCCATTACAATGCACGGGAAGTCACCGTGACACATAGAGGAAATCACCACTTTTCCATCCAAGTGACACGATTCCAATCCCGTACACTTCCATGGTTTACAGTGAATGCAAAACCTCGGTTCGACACAAAAAAAAACTAAAATTAACGCAAGCTAAAAATCCTAGCCTTACTCGACGCAATAATCACGGCCCTAAAGGCCCAAAAGCTAACCTAGTTTTGAAACTGGGGTCCTCTTCACGTGAAGTTCCGATGTCTTGAGCCTGGTGAGAGAGTACATACAAGGAAAATAAATGACCCTTCCCCGAAGGTATCGCATACGCCCCATTGCAATGCACGGGAAGTCACCGTGACAAAAGGAGGAAATCACCACTTTTCCATCCAAGTAACACAGTTCCAATCCCGCACACTGCAATGGTTTACAGCGAATGCGAAACCTGTGTTCGACACAAAAAAAAAACTAAAATTAACGCAAGCTAAAAATCCTAGCCTTACTCGACGCAATGATTCATAGCCATAATGGCCCAAAAGCTAACCTATTTGTGAAGCTGGGGTCCTCTTCACGTGAAGTTCTGATGACCTAGACCCTGGGGAGAGAGGGAGAGAGTACATACAAGGAAAATAAATGACCCTTCCCCCAAGGAATCGCATACGCCCCACTACAATGCACGGGGAGTCACCGTGACACAACGTAGGAAATCACCACTTTCCCATCCTAGTGAAACGGTTCCAATCCCGTACACTGCAATGGTTTACAGCGAATGCAAAACCTCGGTTCAACAAAAAAAAACTAAAATTAACGCTACCTAAAAAACCTAGCCTTACTCGTCGCAGATATAACGACCCCTGGGGCCCTAAGCTACCCTAAATCACTCACTTCCTTCTTCTTTTCTTCCTCTTGTCCTTGTGTCTTCTTTCTTCTCCTCCTAAATGTGGAGGACACACGAATCGCACGCATCATTTTGTCGTTCGCACGATCAAAAGGCAATTTTTGCTCAATCACGCTAAGCATCGGATAAAACGCAAGAATCACACGCATTTCGCTCTTTTCTTCTTTCTTCGAGATCTCATGGTTTTTTCCCTTTCATTTTTGTCATCCTGTAATAAAGGGGATTAGTGCACATGCACGTGAAATGCAATTTCATAAGTTCCCAAAATTCCAAACACAAAATCAGAGAAACCAGTGTCACACACATCATTTTGTTCAATATGATACCTTTCTGCTTGCATTTTCGAATTTCCTATGCCGGCTTAATGTTTTGTTTGTTAGGGCTTTTGTGTATTTTCTCAAGTATTGGTACCATTCGTGATTTGGTCGACCTTTGGAATGTTGCAAGCATTCTCTTTTTACCAATGTTTTTGGGTGCTCATGATTCCCTAAGCCTCTCATAGCCAATACCCAAGTATATATGAGTGTACACCAATTCCATTATCACCATAACCTTGTCTCATGATATCAGGTCCACTCCCTTGAAACGCAATTATCAAAGAGAGACCGTATGTTATATTCGTACCTAGTTATATACCATGCTTGTAACCTTTTCTTCAAGTGAAATCTGTGGGGAAAACACAAGTTGTAAACGGAAATGCGAAATCACAGGATTATATGAAAAAACCCTCAGTGACGGGCAGCGTCCTGCTCATCACTGCAAACCCCAGTTTGATAGGATATCCATTGGCCGTAAACACGCCTTTCGTAAAGGATCTTCTTTCTCCCGTATAATATCATTATTCCCAATGCTCCAGATAACTTCAATCTTTTTACTCCTTATTATCAGTTTCCTCAGGCCATCCTGAAATATATCAAAATAACACTTATTTAGCTATTTTCAAGTTAACTCGTTAATTTAAAAAGGTAAACAACTATAAAAATAGTTACTACATTAACGTTATATGCCAAATTTTACTCGCCATTTCATGCTTTATCCCACTATAAAAAAATACCTCACATATAAAATTCCAAACGTAAGGTCTTCCCGTAATTTTAACGAACTACTACGATTTCAGTAAGGTATCAAATAATAGAAAAAGTCAGGAAAATAAAGGGCGTTTTCAAATTCCCATTGTATAAACTTCTTTCTGTATATTATTTCTGAAATAAGAATCTTTCATGCGGGGACATTCAATTTTCAAAGCCTTTATGCAATGATGCGATGGGACTAAAAGGCCGTTTTACACGGGGCAAGTACTTGCACAATCTGACTTGGGTACTAAGGCGCAGTCAAAACTGCGTCGTGTAAAGCGGTGAATTGCTAGAACACATGCGAGAATGCGCGTATGTGAGATGGCAAAATAGCCCCTGTTCTAATTTCGTTCATGCATTCGCGCAATTCCACGTCATTTTAGAAATAAATATAGTTATAACGTGCGCAATTCCGTACACCGTGTAAAACGGCCTAAAGACATTAATTAATAACACAAGTTTCTTCATTAAATTTGAAAAAGATTAATTCAAGATTTCTCCGGAAAAAGTACGGTTGTTTTTATGGTTTGTGAAAAAAATTACATTGCCGTAAGGTATTTATCAGATACGGTGTACTATTCATTTTTCTATTGCAAAATAATTAATGAGAAGAACGAAAAAACCATACTAAAAATTTTCAACTGAATTATTGATTACTACGTGTCACAATGAAGACAAAAGTGGTGAAAAATAAAAAGATAATATTGGTGAGTTGATTAAGATTATCAAAAAAGGACAGACTTGAGGTTCAATCTTTATTTTCGTGCTGAAGATCTCATGTAGTAAGTTACTTTCCTTCGATTCGGAAAAATTCCACTCTATCTCGCTTAGTTCCTCTGATTTTAATTTCTGAGGAATTATTCTTGAAAAAATTAAATATCAATGCGAATAGATGGGGTACTGGCTGACCAGACGATACTCCTAATCATATAAAAGTTGGCAAACGGAAAAAAACCTTGATTTCTGGATAATCCTTTGATAAATATTTTCACGATTAACAGCTCGTTCAATATTTCAAGTAACATTAATTAAATGCCAACTCAATAATGGATGCATTCCAAATATGGTGCAACTTAACAATGATGCAGATGCAATGCATTGACCCAGTAAATAACGAGGAAGTTTTAAATGAGTTGGAGAAAAGAGAAGTCTTCTAAAAACCTTCAGAAGACTAGTCAACTTGCCAACATCGTGAGGTATGATGCTCTGTTGAATACAGCTTTTTAAGGACAAATAAGAGTGAAGAAAGGCAAAGGACGACCCCGAATGAGTTACAAAGGACAAGTTATTAAGGGTGCACAAGGGAATAAATACGTTCATAACTGTGAAAAAAATGACAGGGAAGCGGAGTTGAGGACTGTATCAAACCAATTTTTCGGATTGTTGAGTCATGATTTTGTCGATAATTAACATACGTACCTGTTATTCGGGAAGCAAGATCACTAGTGACGGGAGAAGCAAGACAGAAATTATCAGCAGAATAGCCCAGGCGAAGACAGTACTCCACCAAAAGAAAGACCTGCTTACAGCGGGAAACTTAAATATGGAAGTAAAGAAACAATTTATAAGAACCTACATTCGGAGTATGCTCCCACACGGAAGTGAGGCATGGACAATGACCGCAGCGGAGAAAGCAAGGATAGAGGCCTTCGAAATGTGGTGCTACAGAAGAATGATGAAGATCAAATGGATCGACGGAGTTAGTAACGAGGAAGTCCTAAGAAGAGTGGGAGAGAGGAGAAGCCTCATGAAAACCTTAACAAGAAGACGGAACAACCTTATAGGCCACATCTTGAGACATAATGGCCTGATTAAGACAATCGTCGAGGGATAAGATGATGGTAAGTACGGAAAAGGAAGACATCGAACAAAATATATAATATATGGAACACGTAAAGAAGGATGTGAAAGAGAAGAAATACGTAGGTGTGAAAAGGTGAGCTGATAGGAGAACTGAGTGGAGAGCTGCGTCAAACCAATCCTAGGATTGTTCGTACGCAGGTTTCCGCGGTGATCGCGGCTGGCGGCTGGCAGGAGAGCTGGCGAAACTGTTGTGGTTCTTCAACAACGGACGCGGATGCAGCCCGAAAGAATGCTGAACTTAATCCTAGGATTGTTGATCAGTGATGATCATGACCTATTTATGACAGAAATGAACAAAACCTAAGATATCCCTTATTATGTGGCACACGGAAAAGATGGAAAATTGAATAAAAATCCCTAAAGGAAGTCTAAGAGAGATAGTGGCAGAGCAAAAGCACAAGAGGAAGACGAGCCTCAGGCAAGCAGCTGGCTTGTGGAAGGGACGAATATAATATTTCAGTATACCAATCAGAATTTCAAATGCTATCAACATTGAAAAGAAAGCATTAATATCGACAGAATCACTAGCTTGGAACCATAGGCAATGCTACAACCATTATGGAAGGCTGGTAGAAATTGAAGATAGAAATTTGGAAGAGTAGGAGGGACTCCATAAAGGAAATTAGGGAGGAGTATAACCTTGTAGAGATGTCCAGAGATATGTAAAACTCCAGTTCCTTGAACAAGCATGTCGGACGATCACACGAATAAATAAAACAGAAAATAAAATCGGAGGGATACGTGTGTCTACAATGAACGAACACTGAGTGTTACGCAGCTTTCATATGGATAAGGATGAGAACTTCTGCTGATTCCGCGGCTACGTCCTAGAACATTTGGAGAAGATGAAGGAAGGAAAAGGGAGGAATAGGGTGGTTTCCTATTATTTTTTAATTGCCTGGATCGAAAGATTATTACTCCTGGAGTACGTATTTCACGCTCTTAGATTTTTAAATGACGAAATATATTTTTCGCGATTAAATGATAAATGAAAATTTCAAGCTCGCGAAAACGCGACGGCTAAGTATGAATGCTGGGAAAACTCCGTGTGACGTCGCTCTTGTTCCCGCTGCCACAAGTGACGTGAGCTTGGGGCGAGGCTTTGAGCGCTGATACGACGCAGGATGCTAGGAGGTAGCAGAGTACCCTGCTAGCAGGTAGCGCTTGGCTTAAATAAGGATTAATAATACCTTATCAAACGAAGAAAACCTTCCGACCTTGGCCAGTTTTAATAGGTGATTATTAAGAGATGTTTCCCCGAGCTATGTGCCTCATGCATGCATTGGTAATATAAGACGATGTAAAACTCCTATCTACTCGTATAGAAACTAGGTCCCTGAGACGTCACGTGGAGCGGCATCGCATGGGCGCCAATCTGGCCTTTTTCCAATGAGGATAAAATTGACCGTTGCCATTTATATAAATTGGGATTTCTAAAACCAAATAATTTGTATATCATCAATACACTAATGGTCGGTGACGAATCGCAATCCATGCCTTTCGTTTTCTTTGATGAAGGAAACTACCCTATTGTATCAGGGAACTAAATCTCCACAGAAGTAACTGGACGGGTGTGTGGGAATACAAGGCACCGTTGGCATTAACTTGTCTTACAATCAATTAATATCATTTAAATAAGCGACGTATTCCATTTAGAGCAATTTAGATAATTACCGTGACTGTCAACAGGCATTAACATATGTCTTTCTACTTACTTCTAGCCGGAGAAATTCTTACTTTTTTCAAGCAATGGCCTTTCCAAGTTTAGCTATGCCCCTTTAAGACATTTTTAATCAATAAGCGATCTTCTCTATATTTAACTACATGATTATGTCGATGCAACGTTGATAGTATCACCTCATGTAAACAGAAGCTGCCACATATAATTCGAACGGTACCTCACCCAATCCCATCGAAGACTTTCATTGAATGGTTGACTATTTAACGGCAAAGCACCGACTAAGAGAGGTTCTAACTACTGTAGCTAAAAATGAACCAACGTAAATAGATAATGGTTAAACTCATCACTTTGCTCAATATGGTATTTCATGCATGTGGTGTAATAAATTCATGTAAAACTGTGATTTTGAAGAAATTTGTGATTTTTTTTTCATTTTATGGAAATTCCAAATCGATGATAGAAGAATAAACAGACTTTATTAATTTTCCACACCGCAATCAAACTTACGCTGACCTGGATTGTAACGGATAACCGTCGTTCTCTAGGTTTCGAACATCAACAAAGTACCAAAACACGTACATGTTACAGTTGTGGTGGGAAGCAAAAATACAAGGGGGGGGACAAGGGGGATGATGAGGATATTCACCGTATGACACCCAAATACGCAATCCAATTGCCAATTAGTTCACATATAAGAACTTAAGAGCATGGTATAAGGCCAGCAAGGTCACGAAAGGGGGCACGATAGGCAGAGGGTAAAGAAACGGTGGTTCACTGATGGATGATTCCTTTTATTAATGCTAACACAAAGCAATGGTGAGCAGAGGTCATAAAAATTGCAATTTCGTTAGCTACATTCGCAAATACTCTTTGTTTATAATTAAGCAACCATTTAAGTTTGATTTAAGTGTGTAAAATTACAAAATTTCATGTGGTCTTCTATAATGGTGGTTGACAAATTCCACCAAATTAAACCTGAATATATTGCCTATATTCAAATTCGAGTCTTACAGCTATAAGTTATTGAGAACCTGTAGACGCTCTTCAACATTTTTTCAACAACTTAGTTTCGCAAAACTAACAGTAAGTGAAAACGTTGCCCTAACGAGGCCTAAATCGGAGACGGGTCATTCATTCAAATTTGAGATCGACGAATGTCGAAGGAAGGATTAAGCCGTTGGAGACTTCATCTATTTCCACATAATGCCTCGTAAGCCGCCTGAAAGGCGTGTGGCAGGGGGCGTTAGGACACCAGCCGTTTACAGCTAAAAAAAATGAAGTACTCTAACGAGGTTGGTACTAGCGTTTATTAAAGTCCTTTATGGTTCGGGGGAAAAACGAATTCCCAAATCTATCCGTTCGGAAAACATCTCTCTTAATTTATCGCTTCTATTGGACCTGGAAATAAAGTGTGGATCTAATACTATGTTCTCTGCGTCGCTCTTAAAGATATCCATTCTCAATTGCTCAAGCAATCTAACGCTTAACATCTGGGTAACGCTGTCTGTACGCCCGTAGCAGTTTTTGACGAACCGCGCAGCCTTCCTTTGTATTCGATTCAGTTGGCGGATTAAGTCGTTCTGCCCCAAATCCCGTAAGATAGCTTCATATCGAAGGTGCAGTCGGACGAGTGCGAAATAGCACCTTTCTTTTAATTTCTCACCCGAAAATCTTCCCACAATACGCTTGACGAATCCTGATTTCTTCTGGGCTATACCACAAATACTCTTTATATGTGTTCCCCACGTGAGGTTCGAGGTTATCGTAACTCCCAGGTACTTCACTTCGTCTTTTGCCTTTATGTTAGTACCATCCAGTGCATACACATGGTTATAGTTGGACGAATTCCGCAAGAAATGTACCGACATGCATTTGCTCAGATTAAGTTCGAGTCCCCACTCTTGGCTCCACAAATGAACGTTGGTTAAGGCCGATGATAGAATTTCATAGTCAGAGTGATCACTAATTTTGCGATAGATGGCAGCGTCGTCAGCAAATAAATGTATTTTACTGCTAATGCGGGAGCAGAGATCACAAATTACTTAATTTCGGTAGACAATAAACAATGCAGAGTTAATCGGTAGACAATAAACGTATTGAGAAAAAAGGGGCGGAAGAAAGGAAATTGTTCGATTGGATCCTTGGGGGTATGAGTACAACAAATGAAAGGGGTGGATTTCGTTGTTACTAATTAAAATAAAATTAGAATTAAAATTTAGTTAAAAATCACTATGCGCAAACAGCCACCACCGCATAGCTTTGGCCTCCCCCTAGAAGCAAAAATCGCCAATGTATTTAAGGAAAATAATATTTTTTAGCCAATAATTTTAAAAAATAATAAAGAGCGGTTACAGTTTCCTTAGAATGTTGATTTCATTCTCCTTTTCCATGCTCAAATCTTACCTACAACTTGAACAACCATGGCTTGCCCCCCCCCCCTGTTTAATCCTGGTTACGCCCTTTGAACTATCTAAAGTATAATAGTCCTTTATTGTACGCGGAAAAAAGACATCTCAAATCTATTGGTTCTGTCATCTATTTCTATTGATGGGATCATTTCTACCATAATATCTAATCAGGCTATCTCAAAATATCTTGAACATCAGGGAAAATTTATTCTATTTGAAATTTCCGCAAAGAATTTAATATAACTTTTTCCCTTCGATCGGTTAGACTTTCCCATTATAAATTCATCATTAATTCGCTTACACTACTATATTTATTGTGGCAATTTTTAAGAAATCTTACTTATCGTCTTTGTATTGTATCCGTATCCGAAGCCATTTCTTTTTACGCGTGTCCCATGCACTAGCGACTTACTTCAAATGAGGTCTCTCCAGAGAATAACAACATCATTCTTTTAATTTTTCATTACTATACATTTGTAAAGATTTTACTCTAATTTGCAAGCATCACACAAATCGTTGATGGCATTGAGATCTCTCTAAGGCGCAAATAGGGTGATTTCCTATTATTTTTTATTGCCTAAATCGAAAGATTATTACCCCATGTAGTACGCATTTCACGCTTTATATTTTTAAATTACGATATCTATTTTTCGCGATTAAATGAAAAGTGAAAATTTTCAAGCGCGCGAAAACGCGACGGCTTCAAAGTCTGTTCAAATTTCAAAGTCCTATTGAGTTTTTTTTTCAAATACTAATTTCAAAAACGGAGCTATTCAGTTTCCAGCTCGTCATAAACTCCGCAATTGCGGCAAACGCCACTCAAGGCCATTACGTAACATATTGACAATGAAAGAGATTAAATATCATTGCAGCAGAAAAGCATTTCCAGCTGATGTTGAGTAGGCAGAGGTTTTAAATAAAAAAAGCTCAGTTTCGTCTTGGGTTGTTTGGCGTTGGTGGATTTCAAATCTCAAATTTGCAAGAATACTCGAGACCATTGTTGAGTAAAATAATGAGTAAAAAAAACGAATTTTAATTTAGTATATATGAGAAAAATTTTGCTATAAGCGTCCCAGTCGATAAACTTTCAGTGAAATATCGTATCCAAAGAGTTGATAGTTCATCACAAATTGGAATAATGATAATGTTCAATCTCCAAAAGTTCTCTTAGGTTTTTATCAGGGGGCTACAAAATCCATCTGGTCCAACGATTCGAGGTCCAATAAGTTCTCCGGCATCACAGAATGAATATGAATACGACCATAGTTCTTTACCGAAGGAAAAACGTGACGGACATCGGAATGTTAAGCCAGATGGATTTAATCACACGGCTGGGAACATGAGGTAACTAATACGAGAAGGTGTTACCTGCAGTTTTAAAATCGGCATGTGCTACGAATATTCATATATTCTACCCAACGTATTAATTTAATTGCAATTCAATCACTACCTGTGAAAGAAAAGCGTCATAAGGGGCGAAATTAAATGTAAATTAAGAAGTGCAATGAGATTATAATTGTATTATATAAAAAAGAGGAATTTTTTGCTCACCATAACCCGGGAATCAATGAATCAATCGGAACCGTAGTATTACACACGTTTCTCGGAATGGAGGCATGGTTTAAACGCTATAAAATTATCACATAATCACCTATTACTATAAATTAATATTAATTCTGATGGAGATAGCATTGCTGTCGTTGAGAGGTTTGCAGTTTCGCTTATGTTAATAATTTACAACTGACATTTAGAGTTCATTTTTTCACCTCATTGTGGTGTTTGCCTCGAGAAGATCATCAGAATGAAAGAGACCGACTAGAGAAAATGATTACCTATGATGCGATTTGAGTAGCCATAGGCGAAGAAGACTGATAAATATGGAAAGGAAAATGGCCATATAGGTATCAAAATTCAATCAAAATAATTATAAGATTTGCATCAAAAGAGAGGAGACCAGATCAAACATTCAACTAGGATGAGAAAAGGTGGAAGAAAGATAAATAATTTTGCTCCCTCAGAACCCGAGTCACCAGCGCTGAACGAAGCAGGAAAGAAAAAGTTGAAGCGCGCAGGCGAATCGGACATTTTACGTAAAGAAGGATCTACTTGAATCCTAAAATGCAAGCATAGAAGCAAGGTAAAAATGAATCATAATGAACCGAATGTGGTGTTTTCCTTGCTGGTCCGAAACTTATCTATTCTCAATTGCTCAAACAATCTAAGCCTAGCACAAGTCTCTAGCGATCCCCAGCCCAATTCGTTTAATTTCCATGGAACGCTTTCTGTACAACTGTTGCAGTTTCTGTATGGAAGCGAGGCATGGATGTAGGTAGAGAAGTTAAAGGTGGAATCATTCGAAAAGTGATGTTACAGCAGAATAATGAAGATGAAGTCCGAATGAGTGAGATGTAGTACATCCAGAATGAGTATAAGAGATCAGAATGCGAAAATATGAAAATATTAGCTGACATGAGATTAGAGTGCACAGATGTGTCAAGCCAATCTTCTGACTGATGACTTATGATGATGGAGGTGGACAAAATATTGTTGGTTCTTTATTTTTAGTTCAATTACACCTACGCATAGGCATTTCCAGACAATTTAGGTTAAAATGTTTGCATTATAAAAATTTATCAACTAGCATATGCTTCCTAGGTAAGTAACCCTTGCATGGCAGCTTAACGTGAGACTATATGCTTAAAAGTGTATCGGGATAATTTGGGTAGTCAACTAATTTTTCCAAGTGAGAAGTTGTAAATATTATTGTATTATCTGATTTGGTCGTATTCCAATTCACAGAGTTGAGTGCAAATAATAACTTCCACAGTTCACAGAGGCATTAAACACGGCTCTAGTTACAAATTATCGCAATCACCAATTGTTCTTACGCTATTGAAACTCTCTTTAGGGGTATGTGTAATATTTCTAGTACCATGAGCCTCGGTATAATTGCCATGGGATTTAAAGAACCTGGATAGTTCCTAGCGGTCGGACGTGCCTCGACGTCGCTCCAGTGTGCAACCGAGCGGAACGGTTTTTGGCAGCGTAGTGGTCGGATTGCGGTAGCCCAGCGGCAACCGGCCACGAGGAGCTCGGGCCTTGTGCCCTGATTTGGGGCGGTCCCCCGAAATTGTCTCTATTTTTCTTGTGAAAGTGGTTTTCTAGTTTTCTTCGGCTCATGTGATCTCACCCTAGGTATGCAGCAAGGAGGTGACGACGGGACCTTTTTAACTTTGAGTGATTTGAAGGCATTTATTGTGTTTATTACGAGTTGAAGAATAGTGGTACCAAGGGTGAACACCCTTCTGGTCACCACTGACCGGAATGAGTGCGTCCCTACGCCATTGGAATGCCATAGGTTTATTCGTGAAACGTTGCGAGCAACAGAACACGAAGTTCTGATTATTCAGTTTGGGTACACCAAACGGAACATTTTTGTGAAGATGTCCTCTGCCGAATCTTTGGGTACACCAAACGGATCATTTTTGTGAAGATGGCCTCTGCCGAAATTCTAGAAAAAATACATCAGTCTCGGACCCGTAAGCTGCCCTTTCCCACCAAGGAGGACCGGGTCATGGACTGCACAATAGAAATCGCCACCGGGACCCCGACTAATGTGAAGGTGATGTGCCTCCCTGGGGAAACATCCATGGCGGACATCAAAGCCGAGCTCATCAAATACGGCGAAATACAGCGTAGCTGGGACGTCGAGTGGGGGGGGACAAGGGATTTTTGAGGGTGAGGACGGGGACAAGAATTTCCCGATTGCTGTAGAAGGGAACATCCCCTCTTATATCATGGTGAATGGGGATCGGGGCCTCGCGATGTACGAAGGACAGCGCAGGACCTGTGCGCGCTGTCATCAGGAGGGGCATGAGAGGCGCCGCTGCCCCAGAAATAACGCTCCCCGAAGCTATGCAGACTCCATCCAAGACGATGAGGACATATTAGAGCAACGAGCTAGGGAACTTGCCCAGATGGAGGTGACGACGGCCGGCAGAGAAGCGGAGGACACTTTGGAAGCCGGACGAGTCAAACGCGGCCCTCAGGAAATTGAGGAGGAGTCCACGAAACGGCCTCGCGTCTCGGACTCCCCACCACGTGGCATTTCCCCCAACCACTCTTCCCTTCCCATTACATCCGCAATCAACACACGCCAAATACCCGAACTCTTGTCGAACAACGCCACCGCGAAAAAAGGCGTCGTGCAGGAGGAGATGAGGGCGGGAAGAGAGAGGGGTGTTAGTTGCACGAGGAGGGTGGAGGGGGAGATGGCGAGGGTAGTGGAGGGGAAGATTCTGGCGGAGGGGGAGGCGGCGATGGAGGGGAGTGTGACTGCTGCGGAGGGGGAGAAAGGAGGAGTAGGGTTAACACTCCCACAACGAGAGAGATAAGGCAATCGCAGACTCCAGAGATTGCGGGGAGATGTATGCCTCGGAGGATGACGCCCAGGTGGAGGGAGGATTTTACCCTCTCCTCTCCTTCCCTCTTTCGTGCATCTGAAATCTGGAGGGCATAGAATGGACCCCTTCTTCCCCTCGCCCTTCAACTTCCCGTTCGCGATCCCTCTCCCCGACCACCAAGACCTCGTCATGCACTCCGCCTCTATCCTTCATCACCCCCAATCAGTTTCAGCCGTTGATGCACCAGGATTCAGAGGAGCAGAAGACCCATCATATCTCACCGCCAGAGGGCAGGCGCCGCTTACGAAAATCCAAAGGGCGGCGCAATGGCAAGAGTCATTTAAGGTAACCCACCCACCTCCCACCTGAGAGTCATGACGCTTAAAATAGCAGGCATCTCCAACCCGACATAGATCTCCCACCTTCGACACTTTATCCGCCATCTTTCCCCGGATGGTACCTTCCTAAAGGAAACTTCAAATGAAGTCTCCTGGATCGACCCCCTGTATAATGCATACTCCAATTCCACTGGTCCGCGAAATGGAATCACAACCTTGGTGAAGAATACCTATTGCGTGAAGGCCCTTCACCGTCATGAATCGGGAAGAATCCTCTCCCTAAACATAGGGGACACAACCTTCATTAACTTTAATGCGCCTTCGGGTAATTCAAATAGAGCCGAAAGGGGGGTGATGAGACGATCGTTCCCTGCGTGGAGTGTTTTGCAGGTAAGGCGGTGATGGGGGGAGATTTCAACGCCATCTATCGTATCCAAGACTCGGACTCCAACGTCAACCGCGTCATGTATCGGCCGAGCCGCGCTCTTACTAGAATTTCTTATGGCACTAAAGCACTACTAAGGGTTTCGCTCTCGGGGTAACAGAAGAATTAGACGCAGAGTCACGTTCAAGTGATGAATCTGAAACTCATAACACCTTGCAACCTCTCGCGTGGGAATAGGGCAGTTTCCTTCATCAAAGAAAACGAAAGGCATTGATTGCGATTCGTTACCCACCATTAGTGTATTCATAATATACAAATTATTTGGTTTTAGCTATCCCAGTTTAGACGAATGGCAATGGTCAATTCTAACCGCATTTGAAAAAAGCCAGATTGGCGCCCATGCGATGCCACTCCACGTGACGTCACAGGGACCTAGATCCTATACGAGTACATAGGAGTTTTACACCGTCTGAGATTACCAATGCATGCATGAGCTCAGGGAAACATCTCTTAATGATGACACATTAAAACTGCCAATGGTCGGAATGTTTCCTTCGTTTGATAACTTCGTTTGCTTCTCGTCTACTTTCCGTGCTCGCGTTCACATGTGTCGGCGGCGAAGAATGTTCAGGCATTTTTAATGTCAACAAGTGAAATAGCATTTACTCTCTACGATAAAGTGTATTCAGAAAATGAGTATTGCTTACATTTTGAATATCACTACTTCCTCTCATACTGGAAATAGACTTTAATACATAAGATGAAGTATTTTTAACTCTTTTGAATGAAAATTTTGAAGATCAAATGGATCGACCGAGTTAGTAACGAGGAAGTCCTAAGAAGAGTAGGAGATAAGAGAAGCCTCATGAATACCTTGAATTAGAATAAGGAACAACCTTATAGGCCACATCTTGAGACATGATGGCCTGATGAAGACAATCGTCGAGGGACAAGTGGAAGGCAAGAACGGAAAAAGAAGACCTCGAACAAAATATATGGAACAAGTAAAGAGAGATGTGAAAGAGAAGATGTGATACGTAGGTGTGAAAAGATTAGCTGATAGGAGAACTGAGTGGAGAGCTGCGTCAAACCAATCCTAGGATTGTTGACCAGTGATGATGATGAAGGATTTTAAATTTTATACCTAGTCAAAATTACCGGAAACAATTCATCTGATGCTACATATGGAGTATGTTTCTCTATGGAAGCGAGGCTTGGACGTTGACAGCAGCAGAGAAGTCAAGAGTGGAAGCATTCGAAATGTGGTGCTACCGAAGAATGATGAAGATAAAATGGATTGACCGTGTGAGTAACCAGGAAGTGCTAAGGAGAGTGGGAGAAAAGAGAAGCCTCTTAAAAACATTAAGCAGAAGAAGGGACAACTTAGTTGGCCACATTTTGAGGCACGATGGTCTGATGAAGACAATCGTTGAAGGACAAGTGGAAGGGAAAAAGGGCAAGGGACGGCCCCGAATGAGTTATATAGGACAGGTTATAAAGGATGTAAAAGAGAATAAATATGTAGCCTTGAAGAGATTAGCGGATAGGAGAGAGAAATGGAGAGCTGCGTCAAACCAATCTTAGGATTGTTGACTAATGATGATTAATGCAATTTTTTATGGGATAAGATGATTTTTCTTAATATTTTTCGGATGAGCAATTGGATTGGTTTGAATTGCGTGTAAGATAAAATGCTTTTTCATTGCGATAAGAAGCAAGATATTTATGGATATCGAGGAAAATGAAACGTTTTTAGGCAGCAATTCGTCTTGAATATTGGTGACCTTTTGTTTCTGGCGAATAATCATTTATTAGTATTGTTCAGAGTTTTAGTATATGAAAGTAGTTCGAGAAACTTTGACATGACATTGAAAGAAAAAGACATTCTACCTGTTTATTTAAGTTTACATGGAGCATTTGGCGAGACACCCCGCCTCCGCCCCTCCCAACTTGAATATCCCACTTCAATTTACAGATGCGCCCATTCTCATTAGGCCCATTCATTGTATTCATTGTGTTCTTTCAGCTAGAGTCGCGGAGAATCGCGAAGAACTTTGTGATAATGAACAATGCATCGGTAAGATTTACGCGGATGATGAGAGTAAGACAAGGTAGATCTGTCAAGGCGCAGAGGGCGTAGGCAATACACGAAGTTCGATTTTTAAGCCTGAATTATACTATCATTTAATCCGTCATTTCCTAGTGATCACTATCGCGATCGCTAGAGTGATCACTCGCAAATGATCGTCGCCGGCAATTGTTTTTCGCGATCACGATCGCGATGAGGATTCCCATCACTTATTTCTTCAATCTTCTGGTCGCTTTTTCCGTCGTTGAAAACGTCACTGAAACCCCATCAGCCAATCAGAACGCATTCCCGTATTGAGGGATTGTAACGCGACGTTTGGCAAACGTAGGAAGACAAACAAACACGTTATATATTTTCGTGATGCGGGTCCTATGACAACGAGCTGTGATATCGAAAGTGGTTCGAAAGGCGACGGCGGGAGGGACCGTGTGATTCAGAAAAATGATCACTAGAGCGATCGCTTTTCCCGTCGCGAAAAGCGATCGCTATAGTGATCACTTATCGCGACGAAAGGAAATGATCGTGTGATTCAGGCTTTAGCAGAAAACGTAGTTGCTCGCGATGGCCGTATGGGCCGACTTTTTAAAGTGACTGTACCATTCCTTCATTATGATAAGAAATATATATAGGTACAGCACTTTTGTCGATATCTGTCATTGTTTTGAATGTTCAACAGGTGAAAATTCCGGAATTTGGGACAAAATACGACAAAAAATGGCCTTTCGAGAAAGCTCGATTTTAGCTATCTTTTTCCTCTACTTCCGGAAGGATAAAGTTATGTAATATTCTTCTCAAATACGTAACACATTCCTGATTTTTCCTCCACAGTCGATGCTGAAATACATTTTAGTAGTTATCGCTCACCTTGTGTCGCGGGACAAAAGGAACTATGTTCTTTCAACTATCACCCGAAGGACCAGAGAAACACAGTTTTTAAACGTTCAAAAAATACATATATTCTCAACTTAACAATATCAAGAAAGCAATGAATAATAATGACTTTCACAAATCAGTGCAATAGTGGGGGCAACTTCACCCATCAGTCAGTCAGCAAATCCTCCTGCCTGTCGTTTGGCCAACACTAGCGCACACTTGGGGGGCGGGGGAGTGGTCGGGGCAACTTCTGGCACCACTTACTTTCACCATGAGTTCCACTCGCTGACACTGACTCAACTGACTTCGAGAAATACGACGACTCGTCGTAAGCACACACACACACACAAAACTGAACATCGTAATACAACTACGCCCTCCGGTTGCAGTTACAAGAACTAAATATACCTCTGTTTACGGAACATACCGGCCCCCTTGACCCGCTAGGATCAATAAAAATATAAAAAAAGAGAAATTGAGCTTAATTGAAATGAGGTAGGGAACAATTTTGGCTGGGCGGGAAAAGGTACCTTGTTGCGTTCGTAGCTGCACGACGCGAACGACGCCGTCCTTCCCTGGATAGGTTTTGGTGACACGGGCAAGACACCATTGGAGGGGAGGTGCATGAGTGTTATGCACCAGCACCAGGTCTCCATCCTTTAATCCACTTCCTCGTAGAGTCCACTTCGATCGTTGCTGGAGGGTGTGCAAATATTCTTGATGCCAGCGCTTCCATATGCGTTGAGATAGGCTCTGTATCATCTGCCATCGAGAGAGCCGATTTTGAGGAATATCTGTTGAATCTTCTTCTGGAAGAGCTTGCAAGGAGCAACCGATAAGAAAATGGCCTGGGGTAAAAGCCGCGGTCTCGGAGGGGTCAGTAGACAGCGGTGTCAAGGGGCGCGAGTTGAACATTGCTTCCACCTTTCTTGAAAGCGTGATGAATTCCTCCAACATAACAGTTTCTCTTCCCCCAGTTCTAAGTCTTTATCAATAAATGGTGAGAGTCTTCGGGATGCCAAATCCGCTGGGTTTTGGTTAGAGGCAATATGGTTCCATTAATGAGAAAGTATCCATTCTTGTATTTGACTTACACGGTTAGCGGCGTATGTCTTCAAGCGGTAAGAAGGCGTTTGAATCCAGCTTAACACAATTGTAAAATCACACCATGCTGTTGTACTTTCAATATTAATGTGAGGAGAAAGTTGAAGAGAAGAATAATTTAATAATTTTGCTAAAAGATGTGCTCCACATAGCTCTAAGCGAGGCAAGGAAATGCGCTTTAGTGGGGAAACTCTTGTTTTGGCATTAAGAATTGATGATTTTATTGCATTACTTCCATCTATACTGCGAACGTAGATTACAGCACTGTATCCCTGTTGAGATGCATCAGAAAACCCATTAAGTTGGATGGATACTGGATGAGCGGTGAAAAGCTGTAACCTTATGTTTGCAATATGAGGCAAATCATTTAAAAATTGCTTCCATCTATTAATAATCTCTGAAGGCAATTGATCATCCCACGCTAATCCTAAAGTCCAAATCATCTGCAAAAATGACTTAGCCCAGAATACAACTGGCGCTATCCATCCACAGGGGTCATACAATTTCGCGATGGATGACAGGACTGCCCTCTTAGTGAATTGAGTTTGGGCAACATCTACTTTGTACGAGAAAACATCTTCATTTGGGTCCCATTGTAGTTCTAATATTCCATGCAGTTGTGTAGAACTGGAACGGAGAGGATTGAGAAAGTAATGTGGTGAATTGGTTGACTCCAGCAGACGGGGTGAGTTACTACACCGTTTGTGCAGCGTAAAACCTCCAAGGCGAAGTAGCTCGGTCAGTTCATCTTTTAGATTGAGAGCTTCTTCCAACGTATCCGAGCCAGTTATTATGTCGTCGACAAAAGTCTGCTTTAGGAGCACTTCAGCAGCACGAGGAAAATTTTCCCGTTCATCATGGGCTAATTGTTGAAGAGTTCGAATTGCAAGAAAGGGCGAACATGTCATTCCGTACGTTACCGTTGTTCGTTTGTACAGTTGAAGTGGTTCAGATGGCTGCGATCTCCAATAAATTAGTTGGAATGGCTGGTCATCTGGGTGCAGCATGATGTTGCGGAGCATCTGGGTGATATCACATGAGAATACTATTGCGTGCCGTCTAAAATGTAAAATCACATCATAAATGCTGTTTTGCAACTTCGGCCCTGATAGCAAAATATCATTCAATGAGACATTGTTGGAAGTGCGAGAACTAGCGTCAAAAACAACTCGCAGTTTTTTGGTAGGGTCACGTTTTTTTATTACCCCATGATGAGGGATGAAGTAATGAGAGAAGTTAAGCGTGCTGTAGGTGCATGGATTCATATGCCCTGAATCTAAATAATCTTGCATGAAGTTCACATGTAGACCTTTATAGCCAGGTTGCGATGAGAATCTTCCTCCAACGAGAAAAATAGTTTTTTAGCAATGGCTGCCGAGTCTCCGAGATTGGGATGAGCTTTCTTGAAAGGAAGTCTGACTATGTATTTCCCCGAAGGATCCTTTTGGAATGTTGTGGCGAAGTGCCGTTCCGCATAAATTTCTTCCGGAGAAAGAGCTGGGTTTAGCGTAATTATAGCGTAGTAAGACACAATCAATGTGAATTTTTCAGACTTCGGGGCGTGGGAGAAGGCTAACAGTGGCAGATACGTCTAAATGCTTGAAATTTTTCCACAAATGGTGATCTATTCTGAAAATCAATGGGGTGTGATCCTGAAATATTTCATTCTTCGATTATTGACCCCTCCCACAATAAATGGCCGATTGGCGAGGGCCAAGGAATCATCTAGAGGTAAAAATAATTTTTATGGTCTTTATTTTGATCAGTTCCACGATTTGCATTTTCATTGGACCATTTTTCCTTGAAAAAACAAACGATTGTTCCGATCCACCCTGGTGGGTACCCTTGTGAATATTTTCGCATTGTGGTGAAGATTCAGCGGAGAGGATTACGCGATGTATTTACCGCGATTTTCTATTTTTTCGGACTACACTACAGGTCGATGAAGCATAGAGAGGTGGTTTCGACCATCTTTTTTTACAAATCCGTCGGAGGCAGGAGTCTTCTAATTGGTCCATAGGGGAGGCAGGAGTCTTCTCATTGGTCCTCCTTCCATGGCGTTTTCTTTTTATATTTTTCTCCTGATTTCGCTTAAGCACTCTTTTCCATGAGTTGGATAACTGGTATCCCTATCTTCCCTTTTGAAGTTTGTCGCGGATTTCATCATCTCCATCGCTTCCCTAATGGTTATTGGATGCTTTCTTTTCTCCTTGACGCTAACTTTTGCCTTTTCACGCTCATTATTGTGATTTGGCCCACCCCACGTGTGCTCAGCCATGTCCGAGAGGCGCAGTTGTTGATTTCTCGTGGCTCTTTGGTTTAGCTGGAGCCCTGTCTTTAGAGTATCTCCGAATTTTTGTCCGATGAATGAACTGCCACATCTGCAGTTAACTTGGAATATACATACAGCATTGGATTGCTGTGGAAAACTCCGTCCTCTGCTTTGTATAGGAGGCTGGTGGTCTTTTGTTAATACAATGAAATCTCGTCATAATACCACGTTTTGAGAACACGTGAGCAATCTTTTCGCTTGCTCCCGCAAGTTATGGAAGGAAGGCGAATGCATGTCCAAGTGGACAGCTCGTGTGAATATTGAGTCATACAGAAATCTTAAGAAGAGTAGGGGAGAATTCTCCTCAAAACCTAGTGAGGATGAAGGTCACACCATGAGACAAGTAAATTATCACTGAATGACAGATGGATCAGAACAGCGGTAGAGGAAGGCCTCGAATTTTAAAGAACAGGTGTCGAAGGATGAAAAACTAATAACATTATATGTTAAAATAAGGGGCTATCGGAGAATTTATTGCAGAGCTGCGTCAAACCAATTATGCTTGATGCCTCACGATGTTGATGTTGAGTGCAAAGTGAGTGCAAAAAGTATTCGAACAGCTCATGTTTCAAGCCGCTATAGTTATTTTTGACTCAGTTACACTTGCTGTACGGATTCAATAGAGGTAACTATAGAATAATCATTCACTGCTCCAGTAAAAGTTTACAAATTAAAGAACGGAAAACTGGCACTACTTTGCTCGAAATTGAGTCCAATAGACGAATATGCAAAACTTTCGGGCGCAAAAAGTATTCGGGGACACGATGCACGTCAATGATTCGAGCGTGTTTCTTGGAGTGCGCTGGTGTGAGCGCTATTCAGCTGTGGGCGCATCCGCCTCCTCCCAGCTGTGGCGAAGCGAGACGCACCTTTGACTGACTGAGCGACGACCTGAAGTGTTGACAGAGATGGGACGAAGGGTGACTGATACGACTGACGCTGAGCTAAAGTTCATGATAAGGCTCCATAATCAGTGCAAGTGACGGAATTAAATGGCTGAACTAGTCTGACGACCTAGGTCAACTTTGTACGACGTTTAAATCGGTTCTGGAAGCCCAAGGCTGTTCTCGACAAGCCCCGAAGTGGACGTCCACGGAAAGTGTGGTTTCCTACTATTTTTTTATTGCCTTAATCGAAAGATTATTACTCCTGGAGGACGCATTTCACGCTTTTAGAATTTTAAATGACAATATGTATTTTTCGCGATTAAAGAAAAGTGAAAATTTTCAAGCGCGCAAAAACGCGACGGCTAAGTAGGAATGATGGGAGAAGCCCGTGTGACATCATTCTGATTCCCACTGTCGTCGTGTGAGGTGACCTTGGGGCAGGTATCTGTGCGCCATCGCGTAGCAGGCTGCTAGGAGGTAGCAGAGTATCCTGCTAGCAGGTAGCGCTTGGCTTAAATAAGGACTATTAATACCTTATCAAACGATGGAAACTTTCCGACCATAGGCAGTTTTAATAGGGCCGTGTTCCAATCCACCGTAAATGCACTCTTGCGCTCTTTCCCGCACTTTTCGATCGTCACATTTCGGAAGTGACGTCACGTAGTGCGATTCCAATCCGCTCTACGTTCTGCTCTGAAGAGCGCATAGTCGAAGAGCACGAGAGAGCGCAAGGATCCACCCTTACTCGCTCTTCAGCCCGTTCAGCCCTGTTTAGCCCTTCGCCTACCGCCGTTGAGGTGGAATTTTCGTGGGTTCGGATGGGATTTGATTCGGAGCAATGATTCGGTTCTTTAAATCGTTAATAAGGAATCGAGTGAATATCGAATCCGAATGAATCTTGAATAGATGTGAATTTAAGGGTGTCCAGCGACCGGGAAAGTCGGGAATTATGCATGAATTTTTGATCCACCCCGGAACTGTAGAAACGTTTATATCAAATTCATTTCACAGATAATTTTTCCAGTTCAACGCCCATTTTCTGGTTAAAACGTGTTTGTTGTAGATTTAAGTGCAATAGCTAAGAAGAGTTTTTTCAGCTGCAACGAAACGTGCAATGTCAGACGAGACAACAGAACCGAAATATACTAATATATGTACTCTATCTGAATGAATGTAAATATCTAACAATGTACTCGAGTAAGATTAAAAAACACGAAGAATAGAATGCCAGGTGACGTCGACATGGAGCAGCTCGTCAGCCTTGCTTTGAATAATTTCAATGCTAACAAACGTATTCAATGTGTTAACTAACGCATTTCTTTTCCTAGTAAATGCATGAATATGATAATGAACATGAAATCACTTCAATGATTTAAAGTCATGTAAGGGATTCGGGTAAAATCATGTTAAAAATTCGTATATATCGCAGTAATCACGTAAGATTAAACTGGGATTTGTAAAATTTCCCTGGAGAAGCTGGAATTATGCATGAAGTTTTCTGCTTTGGCTGGACGCCCTAAATCTGTCGACTTACTGCATTTCAAATATTATGACGGGTACCTATTTACAGTGATTATAATTTTTCATTTTCACTACATCTTTAATAAATTGTTTTCAGATATAAAAACCACTTAAATTTGTCTGAATGTACGAAATTGGTTGCCTACAATTGATAAATATGTCGCCTATGCCGTATTTTATTCGTTATAACTTCTGCAATTTCATTTATAAGTACATATAAGCATATACATAAGTACATATATTTATAAGGCAATAAATTATTGCAACACTCACTTCATAACAACAACAACATTGCACTATTTTCTTACCCTCCAAATTTGTTACTCAACTTTTTTCAGTTTCGAACTCTGCCACTTGACAGTGGTGGCACTACTTGCAATAAGAGCAGGAAAGAGCGAAAGAGCCGTTTAGAGCGTAAGAGCGCAAGAGCGTAGAGTGAACCCTATGGATTGGAACACGGCCCTAGGCCGTCCCAGGAAAGAAAAACTGATTTCCAACCGTTTTGAACCTCATTTGAATCTGATCTGAATCGTTAAAATCTGATTTGACTCTGTCTTGACACTGATTTCCACTGGTTTCCAGCGGACAGGAAATGGAAGGAAGTGATTTGAATCTCATTTCCATTGTAACTGGTTTCCAGCTGTCTTCCACATGGACTGCATTGACACTGAATTGAATGTCATTTGAAACTCTTTTCCTTATTTATTGGCTTGAAAGTGTTTTCCACAAGTACTTTCCAACAGAGTTGAATTGTAGAATGAATTTGAAATTCTCCTGATATGAGTGTCTTGTAGAAACCCATCTCACACAGGCTTTACTACTGCGTTGATTGGAAAATTACTTTTTATGTGGTGTCAATGAGTATATTTAATTCAAAATCATGGTCAGAAATAAAATAATGACGTAAAGGAGGAAACATGTACTTTGCCGTCTTGCAAAAATGCACGGGTGATGAAAAATATTTAATGTAGGTACATCATCCGCACTTTGTATAGCACATCATTTCACCTGTTGGAACTCACTACCATAGATATACCAAACGGTACATAACTTGGGGACTTGGGATTGAAAGCACGTAAAAACCTCACTTCGCATTTAAAAAAATATAGCCGGTATAGTGCTGCCACCTAACTACGAAAGATAGCAAACCAAAGTAGCAACGCCGATACCCGATTTCGTTTTGTATGTTTACGTGCTTGTGGTTGTCTGTTTTGTGCTGAAGTTATAGGGTGTGGAGAAAAAAAATAATCATATCAGTATTATTTAACCAGTGCTAAATTCCCGCAGCGTTGAATTAAGCCATTCGTGCATCTCTTCAGGTTTTAAGCGACAGTAAAATTCTTGATGTGATTTGGATCTTTTGTGTTTTCTTTGAATAATTTATCTTGTGTCTACAGTTTTTGAGCGATTGCTAATATTATCGAATGCAATATGTATAATATGTACGTGCGTTACGTCGCCGACGAGAACCTACCAGGATTTTCAGTGTATTGTGTATCTTGCAGGTTTGTTTGTGCTAAGTGAAACGACCGTGTTTATGTATAAACAGTATGGCAAGTTTCTGTAGTGAAACATACAGATATGGTTGGCTTAATGCGGAATCAGAAATATTTTCATAAGGCATGTAAAGGAGTCTTTCTTTCATAAAGGCATCTGAAATATTTTCTAGTGTTGTGGTTTTTCTGTTAATCACGGAAAAATTTGTGTTCTTCGATAATTCAAGATTGTGAAATCAAATGTAAGTTGTTGTTCTGGTGCAATGATTGTTCTTTTACTCTTGGCGAACCTTGTGCCTTTCGATGAGTGTTCAAGATTGTTATAACTGATAAACAGTGTGGAAAAGCACTATTAGTTTGTCAAACTCTCCTTCCAATGAGATTTCATCTGTAAATTCTGTGTTTCCCTAAAATATTTCTAATGCATGACATTGAGATTTTAAGTGTATTCAGCCTCAGAAATTTACCAAATTAGATGACAATGTATTTTCAATTGAATATGCACTTCCAATATGGTTTGTGCATACCGAATAAATACGTTAATAGAGCCTGTGTTATTTCATTGTGGTGGGAGACTTACATGAAGTTCATTTTGTTAGGCTGTATTTTGTAAACTTTTTTTCTGCCGAGTCTACATCCAGATTGATGATAGAGATGTAATATGTGAAGTTAGAAACGTTGGTTGAGTGCAGCTCTGCGAAACTTGGAATTGGCGGAAATAACTCATGCATCAGCAGGTCATAGGAGGTGAGAATCGAGTTGCAAACAAGATTCAGATCGGTAGGACGGTGGAAAACAAATTCGAAATAGCTAAAACGGGGAAACCGGATTCAAATCTGTTGAACGGTGGAAAACAGAGTCAAACCACATTCATGGAAATGAGTAGGAAAACAGCCGCCATGTTGGACCTTCACAACTGATTTCCCACTGTCCTCCAACTGATTTCCAGCTGTTTCAATTTTCAAAACAGATTCAAAGGAGAAGGAAATCAGTGCGTCAAACCTGTTGGAAGTCAGTGTCAAATCTGATGGAAATCAGTTTTTCTTTGCTGGGGTGTTCCAATCCATAGGGTGATTATGGTTAAGGTGCGTTTGGTGGGGCCATAGAGCAGGTAGTCCGAAGATGGGCGTGGCACACCCTCCGTAGGGTCTCTAATCCCGAACCCTTTCCTCGACGCGTTCACCCTCGCTAGCCCATCTCTTGGACCCTCCCAGCGGGGGCCTCCCTCCCGAAAAGTGACTGCTATGACTGCAATTTGGACATCAATCAATCAATCCAATAATCAAAACATGATTGTTTGCATCGTACTCCTGCCAATCGTGCGATCAAGTACGTCTTTGAACCGTGTTTCTGCGATGAAAAACAAGGGTTTTGTTAACTTTGCTAAACACGTGGCTACGGACCACCGGAAAATGGCAACAGCGCTTCGGAATAGGCAACGTAGCGGGCTGTTTGAATGAGTTACGATCATGATTTGGCCATCTGTAACCGCTTATTTGCACGCCAAGGCTTCAGTTAATTTACCTACAGTTCCACATAGTCTCCGATAGATAACCTGCGTCGAGATAAAGGGTCAATTATTCCATAAGGCGGATATTGAAGGATTAAAGCAGTCGAACTTATTCAAAAAGTCGAAAAACACCCTAGAGGTGGCTAGGCTGTGTGAGTTATAAGCGGTGACTGCGAGTCCCTTGACGTGTTATATTATTACGTAAAATACACCTACCAGGGGTAACAACAACCTTGACCTCTTGGCAACGAATATTTCAGAATGCGTAATCAGAACTGAGGCTGTTATTATTGACCACAAGGCATATATTTCATACCTCATGGTTCATCTACATCTGCATAATACCCCGAAAGCCGCCTAAAAGACGTATGGCAGGGGGTGTAAGGACATCAACCGTCTAAGCATAAAAAAGTGATCTACGAAGTTGTGACTAGCATTTATTAAAGTCCTTTATGGTTCGTGGGAAAAACGAATTCCCATATCTATCCGTTCGGCAAAACGACTCTCTTAATTTATCGCTTCTATCGGAATGGGCATAATTTGGAATGGGCAAGATAGCGGGATGTTTGAATGAGTTACAAGCACGATTTGGCCATCTGCTACCGCTCATTTGCACGCCAAGGCTTCAGTTAATCCAACAAAAAAAATAAGGCGGATATTGAAGGGTTAAAGCAGTCGAACTTGTTCGAAAAGTCGAAAAACACCCTATAGGTAGCTAGGCTGTGTGAGTTTTAGACGGTGACTGCGAGTCTCATTACGTATTTTCTCCAGTGAAATGAAATAAATAGCGGCAAAGTTCTTTGTAGATAAGGAATCATAAGTGCTGACAAAAATGCACCCCATTAATGACCATCCATTCGAAGAGGCGCTGCCAGGTACGTCAAAATTCTTTACGTCAGTTTTGTTAGTGTTAATACCTCATGGATAGACTCGAATGGTAATCTCTATCAGACCGCAGACTGAAAAATAAACTTAACCTAATAGATAAATTCAAGAGGAATGTATTTTCTGACAAAGGTAGACTTACCAACTATCTTATCAACGTATCTTACCAACGCCAGCATACTACGGTAGATCGAATCATAAAAATAATATAAGTGAGAGAGACTGTAGAACATACAGATTCAGAATGTCTTTTTTCCACGATTTATAAGAGACTGTACAGACAGCATTAGAACTCACAAATAGATTACACGAGTTGTATTATATCTTACTAACTTATGTAAACATTAATGCATGTTTCTAAATTTTCAAGACGGCTTAAAATGCTTGGAAAAATGTTTGACAAATTTATATTGCTAAAAGAAGACTATAATGAAAAATATAAAACGATTGACCCAATATAATTTGTTTTTATAACTTTTTCTAAAAACTTATGAAATGACCCTCGTTTCTCACTTTTTCCTAGTATTCTTTCAACAAAACCCAATTTAACCTGTTATTTCCCGAATATGTTTATTCCACGATAGATGATTATTGAGGTTTCGCATGATCTACTTTTCCTGAATCCATGTTGACCTCTCATTAACAAGTTTTGCGCGTCTAGTTGTTTCATTACTAAGCTGAATACGATGTGTTCATCTACCTCTAAATAATAACCTGCGAGCCACCTCTAGGGTGTTTGGCAGGGGGTGATCAATCACCAGCATGCAGCATGCATTAAGTTTTACATAGGTTAGTAGGCTAAATTACAAGTCATTTAATCTAATTATAAGTGTATTTCTGCCGTTATAATTTCTTATTGATCGTGGAAAATATCTATCGTTTTACCTTCAACTTCCCGAACATAAAACCAAAATGCTCTTGGGTTTTCCCGTAATTGCTCTACTAGTGTTTTTTTTAATTCGTGAATGCATTCCTGAACGCTTCCTTCGTGGCGGCTTGGGACAACTATATTGTTCATTTATTAACTCGCGCTCATTAGCGGATAAATTCGTGCCGGCTTGTTTAATTTTAGCATGGTACCTTCTCCGTCGCCTCAATTATTTTCTCACTTCCGCGTCACACCATCTCGGTTCTATGCCTTCTTTTTTTTATTTTACTAGGGATGTAGCTATGTATTGCCAAAGTTACGAGCGAAACAAAACCCTTGCCAAGTACCCTCAACATTTAACTTTAGTATTGTTTCTTGAAACGCGGGGAAAGCATTTTACAGATGAATCTTAAACCGATCAAAATCAGCTCTTTTAAAAATGAAAACTTTACGTTCTTCATTAAAAATTTCAGCGGTATTTAGAGAAAGCTTTTTCGTTATACCCTATGGTCACCCATTCCTTCGAGTGTGCTCACGTTTATTGCCTGATGATCTATATTTGTCACTAATAAATCAAGAATAATTTCTCCTCGGTTGGGTATGGATGCCATTTAAGACAATGAATTTTATGTAAAGGTGTGTAATAGTGCCTCGCAAATAATATTATCTCTCCCGCCAGGAATGAAGCTATGCGTCTCCAATCTTCAGAAGGTACGGGAATCCTGTTGCATACTGCATGCTGGTGATTGATAACCCCTTGCCGAACACATTAGAGGTGGCTCGCTGGGTATTATGTAGATGTATCTGAATGACTTTAATTTACTGATATCTGATATTCCCTGCCTTTGAAATAATGACAGTAGAACTTTTTTTCTCTAGAAGAACTTTTGCCTTCGGGGCCCCATGGCCAGGCACCTAGATTAGCGCTACGCAATGCCGCTTGCGAATTTTGAACTAGTTTTTTAGAACTAGATTTTTATTCGATCGAAATATCACCAGGATCAGGGCAACATTGGTTAGTATCAATGTACAGTATTGATACAATTGTAATGTACCGATTAATGCTCAGAATTTCAGTAAAGACGGTTGAAGTTCATTGTATGAATTGCTGTCTCATATGCCCATGGAAAAATTATGTAAGCTTTTGAGTTATCGTTAAGACCAGCTAATTTTTTTGTTACCTGCTGGAAACCCAAGCTAGTCCTGACCGGCTGTCATTAGGCTGATAGTGCAGATCAGAATTTCCGACCTCGCCTTCATTCCTGCGACCCTCCCTGAACAATGCAAATTGCACGACCATTCTGGATGGTCATTAATGGGGTGCATTTTACTTAGTGCTTTAGAGCCTATTTCTACAAAGAACTTTGCCACAATGGCTGAAAGAGGACTGAGTATTAGATGGGGGCATTTATGTATGACAAATTCAAAGAATACTTCTCAGTGCGATAGTTCACGTATTCTTAAGAAATTTTTCTTTCCTTTCTCTTGAGAAAATACGTTAACGGACTCGCAATCACCGTCTAAAACTCACATAGCCTAACCACGTATAGGGTTTTTGGCTGGGGGTTTTCAACCATTATTTGTTACACGTTATTATTACAGCGCTATTTCCCTGTACCTCTCTTACAAATAATTAGAAAGCCTTAGGGTGAACGTCTAAATATTCGCCCAATATTTTTTGTTTGAATTTATTCGATGCCCCCAGAAGAGTTTCCTTTGTCTCATTTCTAGACTTTTATAATTGTTCCGCATTTAAATTATTTTCACACAAGAAAGATCCACACGTGGCTTTTTCATTTTAGGGAGAGAAATTAGCTACTTCTCCCTCATTAGACTCCATTTAGAATGCGCTGCCAGCGTTTGGGATCCTCGTGAAATAGGCTTAAAAACAGAGTTAGAACGCTTGCAAAGAGGACCTACCATGTACGTGAAAAGCCTGCTTTGTGGATTTTGAAAAAGCATTGATTGAGTGAAGTGGGTAAAGTTAATGGATATTCTCAAGAAAATAGGTATCGATTGGAGGGATGGGCGACATGGTGGTTGAGGAGAGGCAGCTTTTAGATGAGGTACGGAGGAGTCAGTATTTATGGATGGAGCGAATACTTAGCGGGGAGGGGATGTTGAAAATGATGTTAGAGGGTAGAATGTTAGGGAAACGAGGGGGGAAGGAAAAGAATAGGATTTTTAGATAGATTGAAAGGGATTAGGCCTTACAGTGAATTGAAGAAGGCAGCGCTGGACGGAAAATGAGGCTCCCGAATCACTTCTTTAGCACTCCATGGAAACCTACCTTAATCTGTAGAATATAATAATAATAATAATATTTGATAAATTCATGAGCAGTGTATTTTCCGACGAAGTTAGCCATATATTACGAGCGCCAAAATACTACAGATGATCAGATTATATAAATAAATTAAATAAGAATAGGCTGTAGAACAGACTGATTCAGAATATCTTCTTTTCCACGATCAAATAGAGACTATAACGGCAGTGTTAGGACAAATAGATTAGATGACTTGCATTGTAGCTTACTAACTTATGTAGAGCGATGGCTAAGTTCTAAAAATAAATATGTATCTCAAAAATAGCAACTTTTCGGGAGCGCAAAAGAAACTATTCATATTTTTAATTGTACACTGAAATTCAAAACCAAAAATTCATTACTTAAATAATAAATTCAACAACGATGTCAGAAGGGAACTTAGGAAGCAGAGAAAACTATTCAACGTGTACAGAAAGTCCATTACGTTATGTAATAAATTGAAGGAACTTGAAGCTAAAGAAAGTTACTCTGCTCAACGCTCAATAACTAAGAAATCAATACCAAAGTTCAAAGAAAAGTACTTCAAAGTAAAGTTCAGTAAAGTAAAGTTCAAGTAAAGTTACAAAAAAAGTACTCGAAGAAAATCCTAAATCCTTTTGGTCGTACGCGAGAGCTTCAGGAATAACATTCAACCGTTGATTCGTTATTTGATAAAGATGGTAAACTTGTTACCGAAAATATTGACGTGTTAAGACGTGTTTCCCTGAGCTCTGTGCCTCATGCATGCATTGGTAATCTCAGACGATGTAAAACTCCTATCTACTCGTATAGAAACTAGCTCCCTGTGACGTCACGTGGAGTGGCATCGCATGGGCGCCAATTTGGCCTTTTTCAAATGCGGTTAAAATTGACCATTGCCATTAGTCTAAACTGGGATTTCTAAAACCAAATAACTTGTATGTTATGAATACACTAATAGTGGGTAACGAATCGCAATCAATGACTTTCGTTTTCTTTGATTCTTTAATGAAGGAAACTACCCTATTGACCGACAGTGACAACAAGATCAGGAAGGGACCTAAAACTATCGCTTCCAAAGTAACTGCTGACCTGCAGAAGCGTGGTTTTTACGTATCTGCGATTACTGTCCGGAATGTGTTGAAGCAGAATGGTACCTCGGCCGAGTAGCAAGGAGGAATCTGTGAATCAGCGCTGTCAATCGCTAGAGGCAGGTAGATTTCACACGGGAGCATGCACCTGAGCCTCTAGAGTACTGATTTCCACTCACGAGAGCAAGTATGCTCTGGTGGTCGTCAAATGATGTGGCGTCAGAAAAATACTGATTGTGAGCTTGATCCCCAGAAAGAACTTGAAAGCAGCAATGATATGACAACGTGAACGAGGGTCTGTGATGCCATAGGGGTGCATGGGTTCGTCTGGAATGGGTAATTTTCTCTTTATGGAGGGGATCATGGACCATAAGATGTACATCGGAATACAGAAGCAGAATTTGTTAGTCAAAGCTAAGAAAATGGGACTGAGACATTTTTGTTTCAATAGGACAATGATTCCAAACAAACGGCAAACAATACAAAGCTGTGGATCGTGTATAACATACCCAAACACCCCTCCATAAGCACCAGACCTCAATCCGATAGAACATCTGTGGAGTATTCTCGAGACACAAATAAGGTAAAGGGTATACTATATATAAAACAAGAAATACCTAAATTCGGTCTTGTTTGAAGAATGGAGCAAAATACCCTCTAGAAAAGCATCAAGATTGGTCTATTTAATGCCAAATCGCATTCAGGCAGTCCTGATAGCCATTGGGAATGCCTCACAATACTGAGTATTGTGTACATTTTGACTTATGACTTAATTTAATATGAAAACTTCAGGTGTGCTAATACTTTTTGTGTGACACAGTTGAATATGTTTTTCTTTTTGGCTTTAAGTTTAGAAAAGTTTATACTTTTTGCTGTAGCTTCAGTGTATCCATGAATAAAAAGAGTCTATAGGGCACACTAATAGCCACTTCAAGCCAGAAAAAACGCGTAACACAGGGAAAGTGGAAATTTTATTTAGAAACAAGAGCTGTCCAAATTACTTTTGCTCTCGCCGTACCTTCTGTGGATTGAAAGAGCCAGTTTGACTTATTGTCACCGTCCCCTTAAGTCTTACCGAGGCATTCTTCACTATTCCTAAATTCTCCGACTTTTAACTTCCCCGATTCCCAGTGCAAGAACACAAGGCGAAGCATAAGTTCCCAGCTATGCGATTCTCACCTCGATAGTAGTTCGAGATTGTCTAAGTAGCCTAACGTGTGCTAAAAAAATCCGAGACATCTGCGTCCCAAATCACACATAAGGAAGAAACGAAAATCGGAATTTACGTGTGGAAGAGGATTCTAAAAGTTGCCTACAAAATATCCTCCTTAATTATGCCTTTAACACATGAATACCCGACACCATAAATGCATATTAGTCTATTTTGAAGTATTTTAGATACCTACTCATTAACGGCACTCTGATAGACGCATCCATTGTTCCTAAGCATTTTCTTGGGACATATATTATCCTAAAGTTGTCTTCGTAGCTCATCACACGAGAAATCAAAAATACTATTGTTCGCAAAATTATTATGTTTAATTCGGAAAGATAATTATTCCAGTCGTTACTAACATTTTCCTAATCTAATACTTATGCAATGCTTAATATATATCAGGTATCAGCAAGTTCACCCACATCTTCATGTACATCTAAAGTTCTAATGTCTTAATAGTTATCGTAAATTTATTTTCGATAATTGAAAAACCATCGGAAGCATTAATTACATTACTTGTTTGCCTATTTATTACCATTTCAAGGCACATGTATTAGTTTATCTTTTAGCTTTGCCCCTTTTATTGACACCTCCAATTAAACTCTTTTAGTTACTTCTTTCAGCGAGAATCAGCCGCAATTGGCGCCTCGTGATAACATGTACGTCAATGTCCTCCACATGATTATATAAAAGTGGTGCTTATAAGCAATGCAAAAACTTACACTCACATTATGTATACCCTGAGTCACTCTTATGGGTGAACAACTACTGATCATATAGCTACTAATACCTCAAAACCATGCATGCATAATATTCATACGATAAAAATATTTCGTGTGGGGCAGCAGCAGATGAGTATTTCCACGCAAGTAAAACAAATTATATTTCTTAGCTGACAAATATGCTGATTGGGGCTTAGAGCTTTTCGGTGCAAAAACTTGGACTCAGTCGAAAGATGTGTATGTGAAGAAGAAAATGAAAGCACTCGAGGCATGAGTATTGAAAAGAATAGAGAAGATGGACGGAGGTGAAAGGGAGCTAAGAAGTGCTCCACATGGTGGGGGGGTTTAAGGTAAGGGGTAAGAGGGAGGTTGAGATAGGGAATGAATGAAAGGGCCTACTGCAAATTGGCGTTATTGTGAATTGAAGTGGGATGATCAAGTTCGGAGGGGCGCAGGCGGAATGATTCGCACAAGGCTCCATTCAAACCTATATTTAACGAGATACCTTTAATGATAATGAAATATATTCACTATTTCACAATCAGAGGGCAGGTAAATAACGTTTCGCCATGACCGCCATAAATGGTTCATTCCCTACATAATGCTTCGGAGATGTTGCTCGAACATTTTTTCTTAAAAAACACTGAACAATACGAATGCAATAGTATTCCCCAGAACAAAAGGACATCAATATTCAAGACGCATTGTTGTCTAAAAACGTACATTTTCCTAAAAGGCCATAAGCATCTCGCTACTTCTTTCAGTGAAAAAGTATATTTATTTTGAAACAATTCAAAATAATTTAATTTATCATCTGAAAGATATAATGCAAAAATTATTTCACCTCAAAAACAATTTACTTACCGGTAGATTTTGAGAAGTAAAAAATAAAAATGCTTCTATCTGTTATATCTTTCAGAATGGGAGTAAGTGGTAACATTCAAAATGTAGACACTGTTTGTTTTCCCAATACACTGAAATACACTTAAACCTAGTTATTAACTGCCATTACATTTGCTAAAATTGAAAAATGGCTGTAGTTTATTCGCCACCGACACAGAACGGATGTAGCCATGAGGCTAACGATACTAATAATCACATTTGCGAATGTATTTACGCATTTTCACGGGACGATGTGGAGAAAATATTTAAGTTTTATCCTCTAAATGCCCCAAAAATGTTATTTTTACTATTTTTTCTGTATTAGGTTAAGCAGACGACGTTTGGGCGTTTCTCTCTTGCTTGCGCAACTCGCACGAAAACGTTGAATTCATCTCCGCTTTCTTCGATGGTGGAAAAGTATGGCTGTGGGAGAGGGTTCGCGGGGCCTTCCCACCTCTGAAATCATGCTTGGGGCTCTTGGCGAGGTTTAAAGAGTCAAGTGGTGCCATTTACACAAACCGATGAATTATATTCAGTCCCCAGTAAACACGGAACGCGAAAGCAATAAGCGAAGGTCGACTTCGGAAAATTACGCAAACGGATGCACCGGGACACGACTTTTGAAAGCGACTGTACGTACCACAAGGATTATTTTTAAAACATTCCAAAGAGAATTGAACCTCGAGTCGGCCTCTAAATGCGTTTACACCCACCGCGCATTTGAATGGGTTTACAAAAGTCTCCGCAAGGGTCGCTGAAGGGCCGAGCGATCCGAATTTCACGAAGAAATAAGCTATAACTTGCGCTGTTGAAAAGAATTCATATTCGTAGTGATGAGATATCTATCAAATTCATGACCTTTCAATGCCTGTCCTTACGGCTGTAATTATTGAAAATAAATGATTCGCCGTGCACACTTCATCGCGCAGTGGTTATTTTTGTAAGTCAACTGAAAACCACCGTTCGTGTCAACCGAAATCAACTTTCAATGGGACGGACGGGAGCTTTCTCTATGCAGTCCTTTTGTATTCTACCCTTGAGCAAAAAGTAGACTTTGCTCTTGTAAGAGCAATGACTTTGACGTTTCCCATATGGGACATGAATGAATGAACATAACCTCTCTGATAAAAGAAAATTTGAAAGCAATCATAACAACGGCTACCACCAAAGCAATATTGCCAAAGGTTCAAATACCAGTAACCATTACAGTGATTTCCAGTCGGAAGTTTTATGTATTTGTAATGGCAGGGAGGAAATTTTCATTTAGAGATTTTTGCTGATCCCGGAGTCACTTTGGCAAATCATAATATAATTGTCTTCCGTATCATCCCCTTTGCTGATTTCAGTTTATTCAACCAACTTAACTCAGTGTGGAATGGTATAATGGATATGTCTTAATTGAAATAAACGGGGAATTCCGAGACGGAGCAGTAGAGAAAATATAATATTATATGTAAAAATTGAAACTTTAAAGTGATAAAAAATGGAGCACATTCAATTTTATTGATATCGTACGTCTGAATGGAATCCTTTTTTTAATAATAGATTCAAAAATCACGTCTCAACGACGATTGGGTTCAAAGTTATTGTGAATTTCACAAATTCTGCTTCCCGTAATCATGACAATGCCTGTACCACATCCCCGCCTATGACTCCTTAAAACTACTTCTTTCCTTCCCCCACTTCTTAATATGAATACGTATGTGTTTAAGGGAGCTGCGATGCCACGAGAGCACCTGAAATAATGATTAATAATTGAAACCTGTGGCATGTATCATGCCTCACGGTGGAAGGTTAAGATAGCTGTTTACTCCTGCTCTTTCATACATTTCTCCATAATAATTTATAAGTAACAAAATATTGTAGTCGTTGAGTGTTTATAATTGAAGCTATTGGCCATAGTACGCATAAAATATATTTCGCAGTAATATGGTGCGTATGTCCGAATGTAAATTAAAAGTTAGGCCGCATTGCAAGAAACACTATTCGAGAGGAGTGATAAGTTGTGTGAAAATTAAAACTGAACAGCGGTAGGTGATGAAAGTAAATCAGTTTTATTGCTATCGAATTTCTAAATATAAGTCTTGCTTCTGAATCTATTGAGCTAACATGAGCCAAAGGCCATGTATCTGCAAACGTAATGTGTGGAATGCATGATAAAAACTTCATGAAGCACAAAGAAAGTTTAGTTATCGTAAGGATAGATACTGATACGATTAATATCGTAGCGGTACACGTTTATCCTGGAGTAACTTCGTACTTCAAAGTCATACTAAGAAATAATACCAACGTCATACTAAGAAATGGAAGTGGTGGAAGACAAGGAATACGAGGATGTCGCAGAAGAATTTCAAAGAGGTTAGAGGTAGAGGATGTTTTGCTATTAGATGGGATTGGAGTCGTCTAGGAAGGCCAGGATGGAAGGGTAGCGGGAAAATATGGATCAGTAAATCAAATTGAGAGAGGGTCATTTTTCCTATAATTCTGAACATAACATCAGTGAATGGTCGCAATCGCACTGTTTACAATACACAAGAAAAGGAGATCTACGAAGAAAATACCTCAACAAGATTTAGTTTACAAACAATGTATTTCAAATATTGTTTGTAAACTAAATCAATAATACATTTTATCAAATCAGAGTTTTGAAAGCTGGGCTAAGGCCTACCAACACTAGGGCAAAATTCCACCGTGATCATGATTTAATGAGGCGGGAAATCCATCTTATACGATGATATCTCAAAAAGTGGACTACAGGAAGACGAAAAAAGAAGTTCTGAGGAGAAGAGAAGTTGTCGAGAAAAAGTTTTGGATCTCAGATGAAGTGGATGATGCACCTGATGGAAGACAGGAGAATATTCAAGATGACAATGCGAAGGACAGAAATACAACTCTATGAGAATAAGGAACGATATTTGCCAAAAAGTGAAGAGAGCTCGAGAAACGTGAATTAGGAACCCATCCGAATATACACAAAAATCATACCTCCCATGGGAAAGTGGAGCCGGCCTATATAATCATGAGAAGCCATTTCAGTGCAACGCAAGAATCGGTAAGAATGGAAATACTCTGAATTTAAATAATGACATATCTGAGGGATGGAAAAAATACACGGAAGACAGATAGAACAACAGACCTTTAATGACCTCGAGCGACTTCTGCTATTTTTTATTAACTTGTATCATAGAGTAAGTTTATACTTACTCGATGCTTGTATCTAGTTTTCATTAGCCATAATAGCGTCAAAATCCATTTCGGGCCCGCCTAAAATTTTCCGGGCGAGGACCCCCCAAACCCGTCGGTAAGGGGGCCCCCAATCACCCTAGACCGCCCCTGAATAGACCATCAATTTCTATTCTAGCGACCAGTATAAATTAAGCTTGGAGCGCGTGAGCAGGCGATACTAGGCGAACCTAGGTTGCGGCTAGAGGACCGCATTCGAATTGCCCTCATCTCGTTCCTTAGAAAGACGAACCATCAGAAATAGAAAACAATTTACCGGGAGGGCGATAGCGGCGGCACAACTATTTTTGGGATACTTTCTTCCCTCGTACGAGATAGAATATAAGGCCACCAAGGGAAGCAAAGCATAGCAGTCACTCAAGGAGATGACATCCGAGAGAAGAGATTATTTATACCCTCCCATAGAGGACTAACTGGTTGATATTGAAGTGATTGATGTATGAAAGTATTCGATAAGACGGTTTTGCGATAACTTCATGTAAAGAGTGGCTGAGAAATATTAATGCAGAAAATTAGATAATTATTGAAAATTTTAATACAGTTTTACACTCGTATTAACTCCATCATTTTTACTTACAAAGATAATGAAAAATGATTAATTCATTGCATATAAAGCTACAAATTATTTGAACATTCTTCAAAGATGATTAACGAAGGTCAATTTTAATTGAATTCTTTGCATTAGCCTTCAATGTGTTGGGTAAGATTGAATACTTCGTCAAAATTCAAAGGTAAGGATAGCGAAAAATTCTTTGAAGCTTCGTTATGTTGAAAAATAAAAACATCAGTTTGATATTGTGCGCAAAATTTCTAGATTTTCCAAGTTTTTTGAAATCATAGGATCATCCACTGGAAGTCACATTGAGCCTTGTGCAGTTCACCATATTGCTTCCAAGTCCATCGCTTGGTGCATTCACAGGCAACAGATTGACTACAGGAAATATTTATTGTTTTTATACTGAGAGGGCCATATAACTTCTTTGTCCTCGAGTAAATATATTGAATTAATTAATAGTTCACAAATTAAAAGAAGACTTCGTTGATTTCCACTGATTTAATTAGTTGACAAATTGTTCTTTCGCGAATTTTACGGAATTCACCACTTATATTTCTATACCTAAGTTGATAACTACACATAACAGATGCAATGTATAAAGGGTGTCTACTTTTGGTTTGAGAAATAAAATATAGATTTAGAGCCACTCTTGTTAGCACTTCCACACTTGGACCTTAGATAATTGCATCATACGCTGTGCGAAAGGCGTGTATAAAAATAGAGAACAAAAAAAGACAAGTCCAATAGTGAAACAGGGGACGACATGTTCTTATCATTTGTTGAGAAATTCTCTCCGTTCTTTAAACCCCCGTTAAAATAAGTTCCGAAAAGAATATTCCTCCATAACATAAGAAGAAATCACAAAAAAATCATTGCATTCAAATTGCAGAGGCCATACCTCTCGTATCCGGCATAGAGTCGAATGTTTGAAATTTTAAACAATATGTTACTACCTCAGAGTAAGAATGGGGGAGAGTGCGCTTTGGCTACTGCGCATGTAGTCAAGATCCCGCATATACATCCCACACTTCCCGCACTTCTTCCCACAAGAATAATAAGGATTCCCGCACTTTTTCCCACGATCACGTGGTAACCATGTTGACCACAGAATCTGCTACTGCGCAGCCTGAAAGCGCCCTCTACCCCAATCCTTACTCTGAGGTTACTACAGATGAATCTCTAAACAGATACAATCAAAACAAAAGTCATGGTAGTGGAAAGAAGGAGTAGTGATAGATGACGAATATTCGTCTAGCTGGACTGAGGCTGGAAGTATTGACAGAGTTGTAATACTGGAGCGGCATCCTAGAGAATAATATCAACTGTTCTTCTGAGGTCAAAAAAAGGATATCTTTAGCTTAAAAAGCCCTTTAATCCAAGAAAATTCCCCTATCAAAACATCAACGTTATTATTTAGACAATATAGAAATTCCGAACATATTTTGAATTGAGTTTATGAATGGACAATAAGGGAAAGGGAAATAAACAAATTTCAAGATTAAAAATTTGGTTTTGTAAGAGGGGTCCAATAACTAGGTGGACAGACAGAACTCTAATTGAGCACTAACATAATGAAGTTCATGCAGAAAGCGATCTATTGGAAAAAATTAAAATAAGAAAGTAAAGGTCATCGAACAATAACTCGAGCAACACGGCTTCAAATGAAATAATAAAGAAGGAAAAATTAGCTGAAGATAAATGCAAACGATGAATGACGACCGAGAACTTAACGCTGAAAATATAGGCGGCGGAAATAGGGTGCACATTTAAAACGACATGAAAATGAGAGATAAGGTTGAAAATGAAGATACGTTGGAAGTCGTAGCTGCAGCTACAAGGTCAACCTTAAAATGAAGGGTCGAAACGAGCAATTTTTTAGAACCGCCGAAGGTGTACGAATGACTAAGACTAACGGCAATACCTCTCACGATCAGCGTTTCCCTTTCGCTAAATTCGTGAAGCAAACAAGTTTAAATAATTTGAACGCATTTCCAATCATATATTTTGCAGATGATTACATCTTCTTTTCTTATTATGGATGCAATTAATCATAATCTGGAAACACGCGACAGATGTATTCCCGTTTAAAGTATCCAATCCATTTGGAAAGCAATAAAGTGATGATAGGAGTTCTTTATGGTGAAAAAAAGGAGGAAAGTTTTTTTTACGCGTTACACACGAGTACTATGTAAAGTAAAGTAAACTATGCAACGGAAATTCGACAGATATCCATGTTACGTACCATTTTCCCTGGTATTTGAATTTTTTTAAGAATTCCTTTCGCGAAGGAAAAGCCAAACAATAAAAAAATTTATAAATAAAATCAATATAATTCACCTGGAGAAATTACAATTGCTCACAAATAAAATTGCTTGTCCGTATAAGATACAACCCCGAGCGTTAAAATAAATGCTTATATTTTAAGTAACTATTAAGGATTAGCATTGGCAATTATTTGGCATATAATGCATACATAATGTTGTAAAATATTGAAAAAATTAAAGTTACTTACCCTTCACTCCACAGAATCTCTCTCCAACGTAAAATAATTCCAAGGAATTTCACTCGTATGACTGACACAGCACTAACTTCACACGGAGTCGATTTACTGGAACTAATAAGAAACGGACATATCTTAATGTAATGCAGTCATCACGCACAAACCAATGGTACAAAATGCACAAAAGCTGAATTGTGAAATATTGTCGCAAAAAGATCCGGCTTCTTTGGAGACGGAAAAGTTATCATGGGAAATGAAATCAGTGAAAAATGATAGTTAATCCACAAACTTATTCAATTTTCTTATTGATTGCTAAGGTCATGTAATTCAACGGCCAAGAAGAGATAATTTATGAAGAAAATTTATATCTCTTCGTTGGTTGAATTCAGACGAAGTTTCCGAATAACTGTGATAAATTTAAGCGATCACAACCACTTGCCAACAACTTTTAGGAGAGGGGTCTATTTCAAATCTCAAAACGAAATATTAAGAAATGAGTCCTCCTAGCTCTGCGCACAATTCCTTGTGACTGATAACAGCAAAATACAGCAATCAGCAGTCAAATGGGACAGTCTTACATGAATTCCATTACCTTGGTGACAAGCCCCAGAAAACCCCTCAAAAATATCCTTGCGGCAATAGCTAAGAAGACGCGAGAACTCGATCACTATCGGAATTAGTGAGCCATGGGGGAAACATCCTTAAATATACGATGTTCTCAAAACCTCTAACAATATGATATGGCCAGTGAAGTACGCACGAATGACCTCGCAGAAAGCACTTCGTCAGCAATCACTAATTATCGCAATTGTGTCGAATTATGCCGTATCCACCTTAGTGATAAAATGATCACAATATGATCAATGCAAAGGACAATTCACCATCATGTGATCCGTGAGACATAAATCTGATAAAATTATTTAAGCTGGACCACGAGATATCGTACTCAGTAATTACCACTTTAGACGTATCTCGCTTCACAAAAGCAGTCGGACCCGTGAAATCGAATAATCGGTGATTGCGGGGGGCGGATTGGAAATGTAGAACAATATGTTCCCACTATCCTCGTATCCTCGGCAGAAACAATGAAAGTATACAATCATACGCGAAGTTATCACAAAAACACTCACTTCAAACCTTAAGGTTCATTGCTAATGGTATGACACGATCCCGGTCGGAAAATGCTAAATAAAGCAGTGAACTCACGAATAATTATTGGCTTTAATCACAGAATATTCACTGATATCTTAAACACTAAAATTAAACAGTAATGACAAGGGTATGACACGGGAAAATAAAAACTTATACATGGCTTGCGTACTTACATCTTAACTCCACGCCCGTTAGCACGAAACTGAAAAGGATGTAAGCTCCGCCGGAGCGAATGTGATTGAAGGACGTTTATGACGTCACAAAAAAGTCTGATTTATTTTCGTAAAATCAATAAAAATAGAATCTCATTGTTAAAATAATGGATTGTATTAAATTTCAATTAATTTTAAAATGCAATATCCGTATAAATTCATTTATAATAATTTAGTTTTCAAAAATACATGTTTCTATTCCACTTGCTGATTGGCAATGTCGATCGCCGATTGGCTATTGTCTTCTTTTCGTCTCTACTACTTTCTTTGTGTTTCGCTACTTTTTCGGTAGTGTCAGTGCGAGGGCGCGTTTGACTTGCCGACGGTTTTAATGCTCCATTCAACCAGCTATACATTTTTAATCCTCCCCACCCCCTTACTTTCGCGGTGCATTGGTATTTCCTCCCCCACTCCGACTCAACGGTATTGCTCACCGTCATCATACTGACTCGTGATTTTGTGTCATTTCTAACTACTTGCGCACTGTAAGCGTAGCATCTTCTACATCAACGGACAACCGCCCTTAACTTCATCAACATCAGCGTGACATCCTATCTATACACGTATGTAGGGACGTGACTATTTGGTGCAAACTTATTACGCTGGAGAAATTCAGCAAGAGTGAAAAAATGTGTGCATGTGACGTCGGATTTGGCAGATAACCTGGCGAAAACAGCTGTTTGCTGGAAAGAAATTCACGTGATAGATCGTGACTAAGTAAGTGAGTAAATTATTATTAATTGAATTTTTATTATATTAATATTTGCATTCCATTGTTTAGTGCGCCGGTCATCAGAAAATTGCAATAAAAATTCAGCAATATGCTCGATTGTTGGGATTTCATTCGGCAATTTCGTTCGTAAGATATCCTCTCAATAGCTCCTTAAGAAGTGATATCCATAAAAACTGATCTTCCTTCAAGCTTTAGGATTCTTCGATATATTTCCAGGAATTACAAAAATAACCTTCTTGGTGTGTGTCTCTTACGTGCATTTTCAACAATCTTCTTTATGCCGTATTTCTGGCCAATGATCGAAATTTACCTATTTTCATGTGGTCTGCTTTGCTGCTCATAAAGGTTGTGAGTACGGAGTGAAGAGTTGAGTGTGTATGGTCGTACAGAAATCCACGGTAGTGATCATCCTCATGTGAGTATTTATGTACAATTCCTATGCGTTAAGTGCCGTTATCACAGATATTGGTTTGACATAGCTCTCCGCTCCTCTCTCCCATCAGCTATCCTTTCCCTTTTTTACTTCTATCTAAACGAACCTTCGCGTTGCGGAATGTAGGTGTAGGCGATGGCATTAATTATATTTTCGTAAACTCCCTGAAATATAGTTTTAAGCCCCACCACGACTGTTCAACGGCGCACTATGTCACCTTAAATGGCACCCCACTATATTTCCAGGTTCGACGGCAGCGATAAATTAAGAGAGATATTTTTTCGAACTGATGGATATAGGAATTCGTTTTTCCCCCGAAAAAAGAGGACTTAAATGAATGCCAGTCGCATTTGCTCTTTATATGTAGATGTGTCGTGACACCCCCTGCCACACGCCTTTTTAGGCGGCTTGCAGGGTAGTATGTTGATTGGGTTGCTTTGGCTGATTATCGGCATGTTTATCACTGTTCAGTGTCTAAAAAGTTTATTAGTAGTTCCTCAATTTCTCACATCACCACCTTCTTTCTCAACAAGAGTTAACGAGCATTAAAAAATGTTGTCTGTTGCTCGCATTTTTGGTGCCATTTTTTTCGATATCATCTTATCAATTTATTCCCAAAAGTGAGCTGGATAACACAAATTTAATTATAATTAATCTAACATCATTCAAACCATGGCATTCATACAATGATTATCAGGTATACCAATATCCAAAAAGCTTTCTCATGTCGTTCTCTTTTGTGCTCTTTTGCAGTGACGCTGAACTATTTTCCAATGCATGGATCCCACTGTTCGTCGCGGCTGCTGTCACGGATATGAGCATGGAGTAGGAAGAGCAGACTCCTTGCTCGAGCACGGCAGCTGAATAGAAATTCACGGAAACAACAGTGAGTGAAAAAATTACCAACCCTTTCCCTGGGTCCACGAACAATCACCCTCCCAAACCTAACGACCTACATAAGCAGGCGTGACTAACCGGGGATGGATTTTGGGTCATGAACCCCAAATTTTTTATTTTTTTTATTTTTAGTATTTCAATAGATTTTGTATCCTTGCGAAGGCGTAGAGGTAGTGTATGTATAGATGCATGGCTACAAGTCCCAAACGTTAGTGAAATTCTATTAGTGTTTATCATAGAGCGAAGAACTACCAACTGTGAGAACGCCCCTCTCTCCCCGTGGGGTATTCCATACTCCCCATACACCTTGTACTTATGTGCATAAATTATATTTACATCAATATATATCTCCTAACAAGACATCTGTTTTAATCACGCATACTGTTCTGCAATGAAATAATCTTGGTCACAAAAAATTGAATCACTAGATTAATTATGAATAAGAACAACCATCGAATCATTATTTCAATCCCAGAACAAACCGTGCATCAACCCTGAAATTGATTTTAGAGGACATAATATCACTTCAAGATTTTTTTCAAGAGGTAGGAGCTGTCTGACTTGCTATCAGCCTATTTCAAGAGAAATTTTAGCTTATAGCAACAAATGACTATCCTAAGCCGAGTTACAGACTTTTAAGTTAATGTGAACCAATGTACCATCTTTAAAGGCCTGTTTAAACTGTTCATTTGCTCGTAGAAGAAGTTATTGTCTAAATGTATGAACGCGCATCCAGGAAAGGACAAGGGTGAATGGCTATTCAGCGGAGCTTGGGAGATAACCTCCAAGCAGTAGTGGGGGTCCGAACAAAATTGCCATTCCATCTAATGTAAATTGGATGCCCTAGGGGGGCTGGAGGCCCGCATAGCTCTCTCTGGATCCTCCACTGACGAACGCAACGAAATGAACCCTGTAACCACCCAACTTGTGCAAATGCATGCACAGAAAGTAGAACCTATTCCACTCGTGCATTAGTACATTTTCCTTTCCGGTCCAGAAAATTGTTTATGCAATCAGATATAAACAACAATTTTATGTGTCGTGTAACCAGAGTAACCAGATTGGTAAAGGGCGGGTGACGTCACTGCTTTGTTCCCAAAGTATCTCGAACGTCTGAAATGGTAAACGTGGCATCGGGTCACGTGACTTGCGAGCGATGAGCGAAATGATAATTGCTGTGCATTTGGGTGCAAAGAAAGATCACTTAAAGGGGAGCTTCGTCTTTGTGTTTCATTGGTGAGTCAGGTTAAAAATATTATAATGCATTGCATTTCATTTTGATGTGCTCCTAATGTTTCCTCCCCGTTTCATTTCTGTTCGAATTTCCCACGTCACGTGATACATACGACAGGCACACGTACTTCTTGAAAAGCTACTCAAGCTCCGCGATTTCTTAATCTAAGACGGGGAGGCAGATTATTTCAATCGGCTTTCCACCAATAACAAAACGACGAAAAGAAAATAAGTGATAGAGTTCGTCTCTTACGCGGATTGCAATAATAGGAGAGAAATATAACCTGCAGTTGTATCACTTAGAAAAATGCATTAATTTCGGATTAATTTTTTTTACTGCTGTACCGTGAAGGTAAAAAATTCTGAATGCACTCAACATGATCAATAAAGCCAATATAATTTTTCCTCGCGAGCATCTGTTTGAATAAAGATAATTGTTAGTTTTAAAAGGTGAAAATTATCGTTATTTGGTTGTTACCTTGGATTTGTAGCCGTTTGACTCTTTCCAGGAGAATGAAGCCAATTCCTAAGATCCATGCATCGTTTGCTATGTTATTCCTCTTAAGTAACTCTCATGGTATCACAACAAGTAACTCAATTCTAAATACACAGACACCGCAAGAAACTTTCGAATATATACCATCGAACACATTTAACACTGTGAGCTGATCCAGTGATATCGAATTTTTTCTTACTCCACATAGGACAATGCTCTTCTTCACAATGCGCAACGAACAATTTTCGTGTATTGGAATTTTTTATCACCTCCTTTGTCTTATTGGAAATTGGGGATAATTACTTCACAATACGGAAAAGGCACACCACTCAGAAATAAAATTCAACACTCACATCACTTGGTTATCCTGCAACTGAACTATACTCATGGAGTGGTTTCGCACCGATCCGAAATTTTCTCCACCCTCAACTCATGCCTTGAGTTTCGTCATGCCGATGGCCTTAAGACACGACCTCTAACTACGGTTAGTACGGGACCACAGTTCACAGCATTTTTATCCTGTGAACAATAAAGCAAATACGGCCAGCTGACCGGGATTGACGTCGTGTTAACCGCGCTTGAGAATTGCTAGCGATTATTCACGATGGCTTCGTACGAAATCCAGCGTGATTCTTCCCTTCGAGTGCATTTCCAAGTATCATGTGAAGCGAGGGTTAAACTACCCGCCCTCACCACGGCATACGATAAAATCGAATCAAATTTGGAAGCAAAAAGTGAGACGAAGAAGTAATATTTAGCCAAGTAATAGGTGGGTGAAGCGATGGAAATCTCTATTGGCATTAAAGACACTCTTTTCTGATGGATTTCGGGCTGTTCATTATGTCTAGGGGGAGCAGGTCAATCAGGCCGTAGATTATTCGCTTCTTCAGGTGGTCAATCGGAATTCTTGATTAAGGGAATTGCTTCCTTTTTACCGCCTCCGTGGGGTCTTGATGAAGTTTGTAAAAATCACGTATTTTATTACAATAGTCTTCGGCTTTCAAGATAAACGCGACGTTTCCCTTGTCTGCCGGCAAGATGATAACTTCCTATTTCACAGAGGGCCTTAAAGAGCAGATCTTTCTTGTTCTTATAGATTAGTTTTTGGTGGGACTTAAAATATGCATAGGGTACATCGGCCCGCACTTATGCGGCCAAGTCATGGGGATGTTTACGAACAGCCTGTTCCGTTCCACCTACGAAGCCTAAATATGGGATGGTTCTGGGAGCTGAAGCGAATTTTAATTCCTTGGAGAGTGCCGTAAAAGTTGCCTTTTTACAACTGTCATTATTTAAATTAATCACAACCCGTTCAGGGTCCAATGGAGAAGAGCCATGCTTAGATTTCGGCACGCGTTCCTACTCACTGTTTTTTTTCTTTTTTTCCATAAAAATTTCTTCCGTTCCAGCATTGTTTTAATCAATAAATTATTATCAATCAATAGGAGAGAGAAACGATGCAAGGCGAAGATGGAGTGTCATCAGTTTCTTCACGTTACGATCCAGTTGCATTCGTTTTTCGTGGATTCATTCGAATGGAACGAAGCCAGTAATATTTATAAGTACACTTTACACTCTTTTCTCATCATTGATAACTTATTTAATCTTATATATACTTCGATTTGAACAAGATCAAGAAAATATTTATCAATCAGGTATATTTCTGTTTAAAAAAAACTCCAAGATGATGCCCTCAATGCTACACCATTAGGCGCTACGCTAAGCCACAGCCTATCAGCTAATCTTTTCACACCTACGTATTTCTTCCCTTTCACATCTCTCTTTACTTGTTCCATATATTTCATTCGAGGTCTTCGTTTTCCATTCTTGCCTTCCACTTCACCTTCGACGATTGTCTTCATCAGGCCATCATGTCTCAAGATGTGGCCTATAAGGTTGTTCCCCGTCTTCTTATGAAGGTTTTCATGAGGCTTCTCTCCTCCCCTACTCTTCTTTGGACTTCCTCGTTACTAACTCGGTCGATCCATTTGATCCTCATCAATCTACTCCTCCATCACATTTCGAAAACCCTTGTTTTCTCTGCGACAGCCATTGTCCATGCCACACTTCTGTATGGAAACATACTGCAAATTTAAGTTCTGATAACCTCTTTCCTTACTCCTATTTTTAAATATGGAATTATATTTTGTGTTAATAAACCGCAGAATATTTCCCGCAGCCCACATTGGTGACGGGGCAACGCCCTCCCATGATTATCTTGTGATTACGGGTTCGAGTCCCATCCAGGTGAGAATTTCATCACATGATTGCAGGTCGAGTTTAGTTTGAGTGGTCCCTGGTAAACCTGAAAAACCGACATTAACGTCTGAAATGCAATACAGTTGTGCGCCCATATAAAATGCCTATTTTTATCGCCTAATTATTTTCATCTTACAATTAGTAATAACATGAAAATAAAGAATTAAAACAAATTTTCATAGGATTAAATTTAAGATTGCCGTGAGGTGGATGGATGTTATAATTACAGTGAAGAAAAGTTATTGACTCAGACAATGAATTAGATTTACGTGGCATACCACCGGCTTCGGGTTTTCAGTCTACATCAAGTAATTGACTTTTTTTCTTGATTTTTCTTCGCTGTGGTTATAATGTTCTTCCTGCCCGGCGTAGCTTCAAATTTCGATTTTGTTGAAAGGTTTCAGTGAATTTGATTTAAACATGGATACATTCTGTAAGCAAGAAAAGTAAGTTAAGGAGCAAATATTCTCAACCTCTTCGTAGGTTGAAAATTCCATTATATTTTTATCTTATACTTAAATATGATTTAAGCGTTATTCAATTGTAAGTGGTTTTGACTAGAGCGCCTGTTTTTTTTTTCGCTCCACAAAAGATTTTTTTCGCCCATCGTAATTTTCTAAAATACCTTTTTGCTTGACGTATTGGGTATCGCATTTTTTATTTATATCATATACTACATAGTCCCTCCTGCGAAGGCCTCATGTCTGTTTTTCTTGAATTCCCAAACTAGGCCTTAGCTTTGGGGTGGGGAAAATATCAGATTGGACGACACACCACGTATGGTAATAATCGGTGAATGTAAAAGTGATAAGAAAAAGTAAATCGACTCAATTACAGCTACTTCGTAAAAATTAATCGAATACGAGTACAAATTACTCATTTTGAAAGTAATCAGTAAGATAATAGTTAGTTTCCATAACTTCATGTAAAAATGTCGAGTTTAGAGACCGCCTGGCAACTGTCGAACATTGCAGTAAAAATGTGGAATAATTTTAATCATAGGAATTGCTAAAGTTGCAATTCCACCTGCGCTACGTACAATTATAGCTGCTGTAACAACACAAGGGTTGTCACATTTTGCACCCATCATAAGAAGGCTACAACATAAGAGTGGCTGAACAAGCAAGCTATGGTACTTGCAAGCAAGTTATGGTACTGAGGGGACTCGAAGTTATCTGTGGGCCAATAGGTAATTCAGTTAAGTAATCGTAGATTTCGAGCAAGCAACTATTACAACGAAAGTAATGATTCCTCTTTCTCCGTAAGGAGTAAATTAAAAATAAAAATTACGTTTCGTAAAAAGCAATTGTTACAAGTTCATTGTTACTAAGTAATCTTTACAAGTAATCCGATTACTTTTACTCGATTACTCAATAACACTGGTAACAATATTTCCTTTTTTCCTCATAGGAGGACTGGGCGTATCTATTAAAGAAACCTGTTAATAAATCTGTCATTTTTAATCCTTGTTTTTAAAATGTTTATTTATAAGCGTGACGGATTGGACCTCGAAAACATTAATAAAATGAGACTTTATTTGTGAAATGTTTCCTGTAATTTGATGCATACCATCCTTAGGTGATCCTCTGATCTGCAGCCACCCTTCAGTTATCAATGTCGACTGCCGCTTCTCAGTTCCACGCTGGCCTGGATCGCAGCCTAGATCACGTCCCGACGGTAGCTTAGTGGCCCCCTTCTCAAAACACTCTCGGCTATGCCGCAGCAGACTAGAGATAGTTTGAGAGGGGAGGGGGGCTTTGAGCGCAATGGAACAAGGGTCACCGAACGGAAGAGCGAGAAACTAAGAATCTACGCCGACACATTGAGGATATAATTTACTCGGGAACGAATTACTGAAGTGCACTCCATTTTGGCGATCAAGGGAGTAGTATTTTGCGGATGAAAATATATTAATGCGCGTGAAAAAATAATGTCCCTCATCGTGGACTTTTTCTTTTTAACTGTGGATAAAGTAATAATATGATGATGACACTAGCAGTGTGCTAATCGTGTTAATTGGTCTTATCAAAGCCTCCAAAACACAAGCTCTATATCAAAATGATCAAAAGTTGATTGGAAATGCTAAAATTCATCGTGTGGAAAGAGAACAATGGTATGCAGTAGCAATGAGGTCACGTTGTAGTAGGCTACCATGAATGCACGTCAATAAGTACTCATTTTTGTGATTTAGAGTGATAACTTCGATTTTAAAAGACGTCAGCGCAAACATCTTAAACGTAAGAAAACAAATACGAAGTATATCTTCTCTGTCAGTTGAGAAAAAAACATAGGCAGGTAAACTTAATAGTAATAACGAGTAGTAGAATTGCTAGCCTGACTTGTTTTTCCCGAAATTGTCCATGATTGATTAATAAATAGTTTAACTAACTACGAATTGAATTAAAATGCAGATTTATAAGGGATACAGGTAAATACCGTAAAATTACTTGTAATTTCGCATATTCTCTATCGGTGCAATAGGTAATGGCAAAAATTAATATTTCCTGTCTGTAATAACATAGTTTAATGTATAATTATTTATAACGATTGAACATACTGAATTCAACATCAGAATCACGCAATAATCGATGCTTATGCGGACTTAAGTTCGTAGCGACTCGAAATTCCATATTTATATCTGTGTGGCTGCATTCCTTCTGTTGCTGGCGTTGAGTGCATAGAGAGGGACCTTCTCCCTATCGAGAAGAATGAGAACAGCTCTAACATGCTCAACGTGACTTATCTAGGATCTAGGATGGTATTTTGCAAGTGAAAACGTGTCTAGCCTGGCTAGGCGCGCAGAAGGCGGCAGGAGGTCTTTCGTTGCAACTCTCGGATATCTTCTTTCCTAGGCCAGATTCCTAGACCAGCTCACGGCCCAAGGGTAGCCGCGTGCTCCCTCTATCGGGTTTGGCGCTAGGCCTCACGACAGCTGCCTAGATAAACATGCTATCTATGCCCCTCAAAGCTTAGTTGCGTAAGCTTGCATGGCCTAGAAACACTGCATTGCTATAGAAGTGCATGCACTATGATTGCTCTTGGATAGGAAAATGAATATTATGGAAAGGTTTTAAAAATTGTATTCTTTAGTTGTTTTCTCCACATAGAATATCCATGTTCTCTATTGTAATATCATACATTTAAAGCACAGTCCTGTTTCCCATTTCCTTGCTGCAGTGGCGTAACTAGGAATATGCTTTGGGTGGATGGGATGGCCTGGGTGGCGACCCCACGCAATAGCGGTCCGGGAAAATGTTTGAAAAATGACATTACTGGAAAGACATTTTAGATCACTTTGATACAAACAAATTAACTTTAAGAAGATGGCGATGAAAATGCATTTTAAATCACTTCGGTTCCAAAAATTTAACTTTAAGCAGATGCAGTTATTACATTAAAATCAGAAAATAGTTTTTAATAATTCTTTTATTTTCTGCGGCTTTGAGGGGGATCTATCCCCTCATCCTCCTCCATAGTTGTGCCACTGTCCTGTTGGAATGGGAGATTTACTTTTTACCTGTCTGTGCAGAAGTGTTTTATGCATTAGTTTTTTACCTCTCAGGTGCAGAACATTACTTGGTAATGGAGATGAAAGGAACTTTTAAAATTACAATTTTGTCATTCAGAGAGCTACGATGAGGATAAAGTAAAAGTGTATTGTATATAATTTTACGCATTGATTTAACTCAACTTCAGCATAGCTGATTCCTCGAGGGTTGGTGAATTATTTAAATAATTTAGTGCCAGTTTAATTAAATCATTTAGTACTAGGAACCATATTAATGTTATATAAAACGTTCAAAATAATTGTTTCGTAGTAATGAGCCCGTCTCGGCTGCTCCTAGCCATTGAAACCCGAACAGGCGTCTCTAGGCGGAGAAAGTGAATAGAAACCAGTGAACCAGCACGATGAGAAGGTTTCCGCGATGACAGAAATGAAGCTATGAGTGGTGGGCGCGGATGGTCGAGTAGAAGGTTCCCTCTTCCAGGGACCCTCGCACGAGACGCCGCACGCCGACGGCAGGCCAGCTGTCCCCTCCCCCGGCAACGATTTCCGTGGCGAAGGGTGGGGCTTGGCTCGTCTATCTCCGCCTAGTTGAGGGTAGGGGGGGAAGCTAGGGGAAGGGAGGGATCGGTCTAGGAAGGCCGTCAACCGTCGCGCGTGTTTCAACGTGAAGACTGGTTTTGCCTAGCCAAGAACTTGTTGGGAATGGAATAATCTCACCTCCGTAATTCTTCTCGCTCTGAAGTTATGTCTGCCCTATCACTGGTCCCACTATCCTCCCGTAGGAATTTCCATGATCTTTCCTTCATTTACAATGCCTTAAATGGCAAGTTCCCATCCTTAGATATGCTGCCTTTCTTTTCACTCCACATTCCCTCCCGCTCCTTCCGTAATAACCACTTACTACACCAACCTAAATTCCGTCTTTCTCTCTCTCAGAGATCACTTTTTTACAGACTCACTACCTCCTTCAATGCCATTTCGAGTACTCACCCTTCCTTGGATCTTTCAATGCCCATCAGATTATTCAAGAAGCAGCTTTGAAAATCCATCTTTTGAATCCATTTTTTTCTTTTTTATATCCTTTTTATAGTTTTTTTATAGTTTATATTTGTTAATGCTGCAGATTTTATGTTTTGTATTCAATGCAAAGGCCATTTTGGCCTTTTTTGAATAATTTAATAAATAAATAAATAATGAAGGTGATGTAATCTAAAACGCTATAGGTAAAGCAAAATCATGATTACATACATCGATGGCTAAGTTCTAACAACACGTATCTCAAAAAATAACCACTTTTCAGGAGAGCAAAAAAAAATTTATTTTTTTAAACTGTATATAATTTTAATTGAAATTACTAACCGAAAAAACATATAACTGAAAAAGAAGCATACATTTGCAAACAAAGGGTTGTTTTTTGCTTGAATTTAATATTTTATAAACAGTATTAGCAGTATTAACTCAAACCGGCCAAATTTTGAGATACGTGTTGTTAGAAGTTAGCCGTCGACTTACACTTTTACTCAGCAAAGCTAGCCTAGCCTAGAACTAGTTGCGAATGTAATAGTATGGGTCGTGCAATATACAAGGCGAGGTAAAATAAAATCATGTGACATACACATACACATGTACTCATGAAACCGATAGATACGCTCATAGTCCATTATAGTGCGCTTGTGGGAATTATATGCCATCAATCAATGTCACTTGTTGTCATTGTGCAATTCTGAGTGGCGTAATACGATGATGTCATCTTCATAGATTATCTTATTACCTATTTTAACATTTACTATTTCTGTTAGACAAGACAAAGGGTGCCTAGTCGTATTAATGCATAAGAGGACTGGTTCACGGCCTCCCTAGATATTTCCATCCCTTCCCCCCCCCCCTCGCTCGCCTAGCACCGCCTAGTGAAGAGAAAGGGGGGGAAGGAGAATACGTTTCTAGGGCGACCGCGAATCGCGCGGACTTTTCTTGTGTTTGAACGTAAAGGCGGCTTTCACCTTTAGACTGTCTTTTTTCGATGAGGGAACGCTCATAGAGTTCCGAATAAATTCAACAGATTCAGGCTTCAATTGGTGGAAGTTAGAAATATTTTAATAAATAAAAGATGGTATCACTTTTCCACATTTTTTAAAATGACTACAGTCCTCCTTTCAACGTGGGTTCCCCACATCCCTTATTTGTATCTTTTCCCATTGTCTCCACTCTGTACGCCTGTTCCCACCCCCTTCTTCAAAGATGTCAAATCCTCCCCAAACCCCATTTCTCAAGGGTATAAAGGCGATTTTCAAATTCTTTGCAGTATCTTGTACCAGATGATGGCTCAGTGAGCCGAAACGCGTTATACGCAGTAAAAAAAGTTGTGGAAAAGTGCTACGATCTTCTATTTATTTAAACACTCATAGAGTTATTAAAGCACGTACTATAATGCCTTGTTTCCACTACGCCCTTCTAACGCGGGTTAGCGCTGACCCGGGTTACATATCGTTGTGGAAACGGCAGTTAGCGCCAACCCCGGTCAGAATTGTAACCCGGGTTGGCTGACGCGGGTTAGCAGGTAACGCGGGTTAGAAATCGTAGTGGGAACGCTAGTTTCCGGATCTAGTGAGCAATTGACGAACGTATTTCGTCTAACAACCACGAGATCAGGCAATTATTGAAGGCAGGAAAAACGTTGCGAGTACATATTTTTTTTTAATAAGAGCGGGGATGGCCAATCCTGAGAGAAAGAATTTTTTTGACGACGAGACGGAGATCTTGCTCCCGATTTATGAAGAGGAAAATATGCAACGGAGGTTTCGGGGTACATTTAAAGGCCACAAACAGGTGTGGGCAGACTTGGCTGCTCGGGTATAAAATCGGCCTATGTTGACATCGCAGATCTGACCCAAACTTGAGGTAGTACAGTGCAATCGCTATCCTTAAGAGACGAGAATAGCTTCTCGCGTGCGCGTACTTATTTTAGCGATGCTAGTCCTTATTCCATTGCACAGCATTTGAAATGCATCCCGCTGGATACGATATGTTTTTTTAATGCATCGGGTCATTTGGGAACATCTCCATCCCAAAACCCCTGACCCCCTCCTTCTTCCATGCCCTGACTGCTAACAAACCGTCAACTTCTTCTTATGTAATGCCGGGGTTTTCTTCTTAACCTATTTATAATATAGGCCCTCAGGTTCCTCCTCCGTCGCATTTCTTCTTCCATTTGTTCCGGAGGCGGATCCAATTTCCCCACAGCATTAAATAAATGTTGATCAAAGGCAATAATCTAGCTACTTGAACCTACATTTTCATCACACGCTATTTCGTTACTCAACTATTTACCTCCCCCAAACTTCTGTTCCCGGCAGGGTATTCGGACAAACTTCCCGTTGGAACGCTGGTCAGGTTACCCATCATCCCCTAACCGCTGTAGACCCTTCGTAGTGGAAACAAGGCATAAGGGACCACTGCACGCTTTTCTGTTTCACTAGTTAGCAGCCGCTCGACTGGCGTCGCACAGTGGTCGAAAATGTTTTTTTTATTCCCACGTACATCAATATTGCCAATTTACAGTTGCCCAATAACAAGCAAATATATAAAATATAACAAGAAGCAAATGCATGAAATGTAAAGACAATCATATACGTAAAATATGACGAGAATCAGATGCATAAAATATGTCTAGAATCAAATCTTTAAACATACCGAAAACAAATACAGAAAATTAAAGAGAATCGGATCAATAGTAAGAAATGACTAGGAAGTGATGCTATTGATGAGCAGGAGGTAATATAGAGCCATTTGTGTGAAGACGTTCGGACACAGAAAAAAGTATTGGAATTAATTCTTCTTCTGCTCCATAGATAACTATTAGACACAGTCTTAATGTAAATAATGATCTTTTTAATCTCGAATTATACACGTCGTTGTTGTCTCTTTGACTGATACATCTTCTTCTGTAACTAAGCAACAACTCTTGACGCTTGGCAACCCTTTTGCTTATTTCTTTTTATTTAAATTAGCAATTGGTTAATTCATTAACTTCAGCAAAAAGGGATCAACGCTCGTTCGAATTAAGAAGTAAGTTCAGGCGGAAAAAAGTGGGCGTTGAATGGGTGATAATTATAATCTGAGGGAGACTGCAGGGGATAATGTGGAATAGCAGCGAGTGGGTTCGCGAAGGGCGGAATTGAAATTTAGGAAAGAAATGATTCCAGGGCAGTCTCTGATAGAGTTCAGGATATTGTTTGCGGTGAATGGTGAGAGAAGTGAGAATAAATAGTGTACGTGGGCACATTACCCATGTGAGGGACTATATTTTACCACACTTGAGAAGAAGTTGGTTAAAAAAATTGGCATGAATTCGGAAAAAAAGGCCGCATTTTTTGGGTTTTGAAATTGCAAATTAGTTTCTCGGGGTTTTGCCGCGCGCTGAATTTGAATATGATCTCCGATTGCACCGTTGACGTATGCTTTTTCCAAGCAATTATAATGATAATTATCGAAAATGTATCACAAAACCCGAAAATTTTTGGTGAACATGTTCAAAGGGTCGCTGAATTCAATAATTACCTTCAATTGGACCAGAAGCGAACGCATTTTTAAGAGTTTTTGACACGAAAACTTTTTAAAGAGCTCCAGGGATGCATATTGTTTAGTAATGGCTCCTTGGATGGACAATCCCTAATCTAATATACTTACGTCGCTTCATGCATGCAGGGGTAATCTTAGACGATGTAAAACTCCTGACTGCTCGCACAGTATGTTGGTCCCTGTGACGTAATGTGGAGTGGCATCACATGGGAGCCAAACTGGGCTTTTACAAATGAGGTTAAAATTAACCATTGACATTCGCCTAAACTGGGCTTTCTGAAACCAAATAATTTGCATATTATGAATACACTGATGGTGGGAAACGAATCGCAATCAATGCCTTTCGTTTTATTTGATGAAGGAAAATACCCTATTGTAACTTTTTTATATGATAAGATAGCATTCATTATTTTGTCGGTAGTAAAATATTAATAATATGCTTATAATCAGTTTAAATAAAACTATCTTAAATTTTGCACGTAGTAACTTGATTATTTTTCATTTCAATTAAGGTAAAGGTAGCTCCAAATATCTTTTGCGCCCCCCCCCCCTCGAGTATTTCTGTATCCGTTACTGGGGTCATCTCTTGCACTACTTCCCTTCCAATTGTCCTTCCACAACTGTTTTAATCTGCACATGCCTCATAATGTGGCTGATTAAGTTTTCCCGTCTTCTGCTCAAGGTTTTTAGAGTACTTCTCCTTTCTCCTACTCTTCTTAGCAGTGGCGTAACTGGGAATAAGGGGCCTAGGGGGGGGGGGGGGGCGACTCCCCCAAGCAATCGGGGTTCGAGAAAATTTTTGATTAATGACATGCCTGGCAATGAATTTTACATCATTTTGGTACTTAAAATTTAAATTTAAGTAGATGCAGTTATTATAAATCAAAACTAGGCAATAGTTTCATAATTATTTTTTTCTCCGAGGCTTTGGGGAGGGGATCTATCCCATAGTTACGCCACTGCTTCTTAGCACTTCCTCGTTACTCACTCGGTCGATCCATTTTATCTTCATCATTCTTCGGCAGTACCACATTTCGAATGCTTCCACTCTTGACTTCTCTGCTCCTGTCAACGTCAAAGCCTCGCTCCCATAGAGAAACAATCTCCATCAGTAGCATCTGATGAATTGATTCCTTACCTCATCGGGGATGCAATAAAAATTTTTAGCAACATTTCTTCTCTCCAACCCCGGAAAGGAGCCTGGTAAACAAGCCCACGGCACAAAGCAATAATGTTACCTCAGGGTGGAAAGATCATTCACGATGCATAGTACGCATCTCCACATTGATAGAAACCGGACTCTTTGCTCCAAAAATCATTTGCTGAGTTTTAAAAGAGAGGGACGGTCCCTTCGGAATGTCTTCGGGTCCACCAGAAATTTTTTTATAGAAAAACTGTTCATTGCACATTGGCAATTTTAATCGACTGGTTTTTTCGCTGAGCGGCATAGTCTGGCAGTAGCGGCATAGTCTGAGCGGCATAGTGCAGAAAGTGCAAGACTAGATATAAAGTGAATCAGGGGGGGAATTTTCTGGGAAGAGTAAACGCGACGGTTACGTATGAATGCAAAAATTTTACAGAGCTCCAGGGATGCATATTGTTTAGTAATGGCTCCTTGGATGGACAATCCCTAATCTAATATACTTACGTCGCTTCAAGCATGCAGGGGTAATCTCAGACGATGTAAAACTCTTCACTACTCATATAGAAACTAGGTTCCTGTGACGTCACGTGGAGTGGCATCGCATGGGCTCCAATGTGGCCTTTTTCAAATGCGGTTAAAATGACCATTGCCATTCGTCTAAACTGGGCTTTCTGAAACCAAACAATTTTCATATTATGAATACACTAATGGTGGGTAACGAATCGCAACCAATGCCTTTCGTTTTCTTTGATGAAGGAAACTACCCTATTATGTATGTGTGGTATCAACATGCCGCTTTCCCGAAAAATGACTTATTTTCGGAATCAAATAAACCCTGTGCGGTGAAGTGGTCTGCTTAAATGAGGTTTTCCGATCCGAATTTATTACAACATTGGATAATATTAATCACTGCCGCATGTGCCTTAGAGTTTGAAATTTTGCGATGACTCAGATGAATGGGGAGAAAGACGCCCGCGGAGAAGGATGCAATGCGTCAAAGCCAGTTCGGCAATTAACATTTATGAATTCCAACTTCCTTTCTTTCCTTCCGTAACTTTCAGCAAAATATTTACATTTTTATTGTTTATCTTTTGATAATTTTATGATTTTGTGATTCGTGAGATTGGCCAAAAATGTTTCAGCACATGCAACCCGCATGCCAACTAAAACGCTTCGCTTGGTGCGGTATCACTTCACATCTTTTCTTTTGGAAGCTGAATTTACGGTAAATTTAGTATTTTTTATTATTTTCTCCTCATAAATGAATAATTCTTTAACTGGAAATACTGTATTTCCCATGATGAACCTAAAAAGAAGTTAATTTCCTATTAAACGTATATTTTGGCGAAGAAATAATGCACATTAGGGCGGATCGGAAAAATCGTTTTTTTTTTTCAAATACTTTTGGCACAATGAAAAAAATTGAGGGACTGATAAAAAATAAGGCCTGAAAATTTTGAGACCTCTATGTGAACCCCTCACCCTCACTCAAAATGCCATTTTTGGGGGGGAGCGTCAAAAATCGAAAAATTTAATTTTTTAATGATCATTCCCTACAGATTTTTCCGTATTACTGCCCTTAAGATCATTGAAATACTTTAAAACAAATTTAAATAATATCAGAGCAAAATTTGAATGCACCATCCTCTATTTGGATCCAAAAGGCAAAATGTGAGGTGAGTTCATAAGTCGCAAAAAATATTTGACGATGTGCAAGTCGCCTATCCCGGCAATTTGTTGTCAATAGGGTAGTTTCCTTCATCAAGGAAAACGTAAGGCAATGATTTCCATTCGTTACCCACCATTACTGTATTCATAATAAGCAAATTATTTGGTTTTAGAAATACCGGTTCAGAGGAGGTACCCCCCCAGAGCTCAGAGAAATTTTTAAGTTTAATCCATTTTACGTAATTGGATTAATATCACTTATAGAATAATGAAAGGATTTTAAAAATACCCCTCAGAAGGCCGTAAAACTCCCCATTTTGAACCATTTATCTTAAAAATTTTCTGGGGAGGGCCCCGCACCTCCAGCTTCCCCTGGCGGGTATGCTATACCCCCTAACTCCCCAGGATTATTGTAGTTGTGCCTTAAACCCCCCTAGCCTTAATTACTAGCTGCGCCCCTGTCAGCGAGAGGTTACAAATGGACACTGAATATAAATATCAAATATTCAGAACGAAAAGAACAGATCCATTACATTTGGTACCAAACGGAGAAGGGTGATTTATTAGAGTTGTTGGTAGAGGGTTATATTATCCACGGCCACCGGAGCCTCATACTCTCAAGCATATTTTCATATTTCCGTCCCTCGGATTGATAGCTCCAGCGATAGTTTTTCAGGGACCAATGAAATGATCGCTCGACACTTCATTGAATCACACGATCATTCCTACCGTCCCTTTTTCTATCGTTTTCCATATTTTTTACTGTTATTTCATCAAAGGGCAAACTTAACGTTACACAATCGCTGTTACCGTCCCTTTTTCTATCGTTTTCCGTATTTCTTACTGTTATTCCATCAAAAGGTAAACATGACGTCACACAATCGCTGTTAGCGGGCGTGTGTTCGGATTGGCTGAAAGACGGTGCCAGCGATGGTTTCAGGGACTAAAAAAGGGGCGAAACCGATTGATATGTAAAAAAAAGGGATGGGATTCCCATCCCGGAAAATGATCGCGTGAGGCTCCATTTTTCGTCGGCCACCTTTGGAGCGATAATTGGAGATATCGTTCGTACCTAAGGGACGGAAAAAATGATGTGTGGATTTTACGTCTAAAATTTGCCGAAAAAAAACAGGCGGACTTCGGAAAAAAACGCGTATCGATAGAAAGGCCTACGGTGTTTGGGTAAAATCCAACAAAGACTATTAATTCCAGCATTAGCTAATTTAATGAAATGTATGATTTTCCGATATGTACGTCTTTGACGACAAATTACCAGTACCTATAGGCAGCCCGCATTCCACTCGAAGCTAATTTTTCTGGCTACGTGCCTGCTTAACGATGATTTTTCCTCATGTTTTTGGAACTGTGTTCTTGACTGTACCATTGTTTGTAGTGTGAGAGGCAGGGCCGGAGCTAGGAGTTTTGTTGGGGGGGGATCAGTTGGCGGCCCTTCCCTCGCTGCCTCCCAACCCCACCAATAAAATATAATATGCCCGTGGGCTATTTTTTGAGATGCGGTCGTTGAAATTGTACACCGCGTGTATCCTATTAGGAAATTTTAATAATTATTTGAAACTTTAAATAATTTAATTTGAAAAATTAAATATATTGTTACAAAAGCCTATCAAATTTTGCCGCCCCCTGAAATCTATCCCCCAATGAAAACCTATATAAAATTTGTACACATTCTTATACATTGTCATGGCATTAGCACAGAGTCTCTGTCCAGTCCTCGAGGAGAGAGGACGTCCCTTGCCGTAGCTCCCTAAGTGGAAGTTGAACCTTTGACCATGGTCAGGGAGGGGAGTAAGGTTACAGTTTTGAAGTGTTCAGGGTGCAAGAAAAAGCTGAGAAATGGCGTGCAATGTGGGAAGTGCGGGAAATGGTTCCATTTTAAGTGCTCCAGATGTGCGATTGAGGACTGCATGGAAGAAAAATGGCAGTGTTTTCAATGTAATTCGGAGTCAGATATGTCGCAACAGAAGGAGAAGGAAAGGATTATTAAGAGTCTGAAGGAGGAGATATCTTGGCTTTCCTCCCAAATGGAAGCGCTAAGGGCGGAAAATGAAGTTTTGAGGGTCAAACTTCATCAGAAGGAATGTTGCATTAGTTGCAATTCTAGGAGCATTGGTGTTGAGGTTTCCTCGAATGTGCGTGAGTAGGTGTCTTCCGGGCGGAGTCAATGCAGGCAAGCAGTTAGGGCGACACAGAAAGCGGTTGAGGGAGCAGAAACACCCGAAGTTGGGAAGAAGGACGAGAATGGGAGACCTCCGGAAGAAGTGGCGGAGGAGGGGAAGGGAGCGCATGATGGCCCACAGATGGGTGGAGTCCTTCCTGGAAGTGCAGTAAGGAAGGGTACCCCAAGGGTTCGTATTATGGGGGACTCACTACTGAGACATGCTGCGGAGATACCGAGGCTTAAAGGGTATGTGGTTGACTGTTTCCCTGGTGTGAGAACAGAAGGTCTGGAGAGGATCATTGGAAGAATGAAGACAGAAGAGAAGACTAATGGTGGCAATGACGAAGTGGTGGTCATTCACGTTGGGACAAATGACGTGAAAAGGGCTAGAACAAGTGACCACGTGGTGGGGTGGGTATGGGATATGTGCACAGCTGCTAGAACGGCTTTCAGTTCGGCAAAAATAATCATAAGTGGGATTCTGAGAAGGCGAGATGTGCCGGACAGAATCATAGATTATATAAACGAAGGTTTTGATTGGGTTTGCAAAGTGAAGGGGATGTTCTTTGTGGATCCGAACTGTTGGGTAAAGTCAATTGACCGTGGAAGAGATGGGTTGCATTTAAATAGATCCGGATCGCAGAAGTTTGGAAAACTAATTTGTGATGTTGTGGAAATGCATTTGTCGGGAAACTAAAGAAGGGACTTGGTGGTGATGATCATAATGTTGATCACAGTGGGGAAGTCATTGTGAAGGGTGAATTGAAAGGTACAGGGAAACGATATTGTAATGAAATAAGTAAGTCCGTTTCAGACGGTAGTGAGGGTCCCTATATGGATACAGGGAAAGGAAATACACTAATGTGCAGGAGTGCAAGTGATACAGACGTAATAGAAAAGTTAACAGGAGGTGTTGAACAAATAGGAGAGTTCTACAGCGATGTTAATACGCTAATGTGCAGCACATCGGCGGGAAATGTCACCATCCCCAATACTTCACAGCACCAAGGTAAGATCTTAAAAAATCTTCAGGTTAACTGCCGCAGCATAAGAAACAAAATTATTGAATTTCAGTCGCTAATTGAATTGTGTAATCCTGACTGTGTAGTAGGCACTGAGTCGTGGCTTAGAGAAGATATCAACTCGAAAGAAATATTTCCAGATGAGTTCAATGTATACAGGAGGGACAGGACTGACAGGGGAGGGGGGGTATTCATTTGCGTCAAGTCAAACTTATTGAGTAGCCTAGAATGGGTAAGGGCAGATTTTGAAATGCTGAGTGTAAATATATACATGAAGGAAAAAGGAAAAACCTTAAATTTAATTGGACTTTACAGAAAACCGGATGAGGATATGAGTATACTAGAGGCTTTGGCGGATGCGTGCGCCGAAAAACCGAACAAAAAAATCCTCATAGCAGGGGATCTTAATCTGCCGAATGCCAACTGGGATGGAAATGCTAAAGGCAACGGCAAGGTTCAAAAACTTGTAAATAGACTAGTTTATGAAGAGGGATTCGAGCAGCTTGTGAAGGGACCAACGAGAGGAAGTAAAATATTAGATGTGTTCCTTATAAGACCATTTAAGGGTGTGCAAAGCTTTGAGATAATACCGGGTATAAGTGACCACTCGGCGGTTTCTATTGAGCTAGAATTGTCACCCACTAAGTCAAAGAAAAAAGTTGAAAAATTCATCTGGAACTATAAGAAAGGAAATGTGACGGCTTTTAAAAACATGCTAAGAGAATATTTTCCAAAATGGGCGGGTCAAGGTGCTACTTTGGATGAAATTTGGGATTCTTTTAAGAATATTTTACTCGAGTGTATAGAAAAATTCGTTCCTAGGAGAAGGCTTAAACATAACAGCGATCCAGAGTATTATAATGTAAATATAAGAAGACTGAAAAGGAAGGCAAGGCGTGTGTATAAACAAAGAAATTTAAGCCCTAAAAACCTTGAAACTTATAAAAATATAATTAAAAGATTTAATATTGAAAAAAGGGAAGCCCGGGAGAGCTATCTGGTAAATATGCTAAGCCAGAAGAATACTAATAAATTTTTCAAATATATTAGAAGGAAAAAAGATATTAATAACGACATATCTATGATCGTGAGTGAAGGTGGGAAAGTTATTTTAAATGACAAAGACAAAGCAAACGAACTAAATAAGTGGTACGCTAGGAGCTATAAGGATAGGGATGGTAATTTTGATTCAAACTGTAACACCGAACATTGCGAACCCTCATTATTATTATCTAGCCGTGGACAAAATAAATTCGACTATATAAGCGTGACAGATAGTGAAATTTTAAAACTAATACGGAAACAGCAGAGAAATAAATCAATGGGTCCTGATAATGTGTCCATGGATGCATTGAAATTAGGGGATGAAGCAATAGTTCCTTACATTAGAAGACTTGTTTTAGTCACACTAAATAATGGGGACTTACCTTCCGAATGGAAAATGGCAACCGTCATACCTATTTTTAAGGGGGGTGATAAAACTAAAGTAGATAATTATAGACCAGTAAGCCTAACGTCAGTAGTGTGTAAATTAATTGAAAAAGTTATCGCTAGGTACTTGCGCGAATTTTGGGCCACAAATGATTGGCTATTCAAGTATCAACACGGGTTCAGGAAGGGCTTTTCTTGTGAGACCCAGTTACTAGGGTTATCGCAAGACATTGCTGAAGTCCTGGATCGAGGCAGTGAAATTGATGCGGTGATCATTGACTTCAAAAAAGCTTTTGATACAGTGCCACACGCTCAATTGATAGAGAAAATTAATAGGCTACAAATAGATGATAGGATTAAAGTATGGATTAGGGAATTTTTGAAAGGTAGATCTCAGAGGGTAAGAGTAGGTGAAGGTTATTCTATGGAGATAGCGGTAACATCAGGGGTCCCGCAAGGAAGCGTATTAGGTCCGCTATTGTTTCTTATTTATATTAATGACATTCATGTGGGAGTAGACTCCAATATACGACTTTTCGCAGATGATTGCATAATCTACCGAAGTATCAAAGCCAGGGAAGACCCGTGTATCCTTCAAAATGACCTGAAAAAAATATCTTCATGGATAATCTCCAACAAAATGGATGTGAATACGGGAAAATGCAAGCAAATTACATTCACGAGAAGGAGAAACACGGAGAATCGGTCATACAGCTTGCTCGGGGAAAATATTTCCCAAGTTAGTGATCTAAAATACTTGGGGGTTAATTTCACATCTAATTTTGATTGGGGAGTGCATATCGATCAGGTGGTAGGGAGATCATTTAAAACCCTGCATTGGGTCATGCGGAATATAAAAGAGAGCAAAAGAGAAACTAAAGAAATGGCCTACATGACCATGGTTCGTCCGGTACTTGAATATGCAACTTCTGTGTGGGATCCCCACTTTAACAATGAAGCTTCTAAGCTTGAAAGGGTTCAGCGAAAGGCAGCCAGGTACACTCTAGGGAAACATGGAAGAGGGGAAAGTGTATCAGCAATGCTAGGGAGCTTAGGATGGAAACCTCTAAAAGTGAGAAGAACCATTAATAGGCTATGCGGCGTATATAAAGCATTTACAAAAGAGCAGGGTTGGAAAGAATTAGGTCTAAAGCTGGGCTCACCCTGCTACATAGGAAGGAAAGACCATAAATTTAAAATTCAATTGAAAAAACAGAAAACAGACATTTTGAAAAAATCCTTCCTACATAGAGGAATTAAGGAGTGGAATGACCTACCTGAAGTGATTTTTAAGATCTTCCCTTCAAATGCCAAAATTTTTAGGAAGAAGTGTGAAGCACTTACCTACTGATTTAGTACATAATGCATAAATACTCTACACAGGATTCTCCACTCCCTTGGTTCCTGTGATTCCCACCGATCGCATCAAATAGCGGCGCTGATGTAGCGAGCCCCGGTTGTCACGCCCACAAGAGGCACGCTACGCGGCGAATTTGAATCCATGTCTCAATCGTTCATTGCTAAGAAATAAAGTTCGTGTCAACTGTCCACGAAAATATAACTATCACCGTGAGTTTATGTAGTTTCCTGGTGGTGAAAATGTACGTAATCACAAAATCGGTACGCTAATTCACGTTGGGTGCTTTCCATTCATTGACATACGTCGACACAAGTCGACTTGCGTCGCGGTTTTCGTGTTCCATTCGGTGTGTGTCGCCGACTGTTGTGACACAAGTCAACAAACGGTAACGCACAGGAATAGGAGAGTTATAAACAAATGCCGCGAGCCGACACAAGTCGACTCATGAGTCGCATGAATGGAAAGCACCCGTTGAGAGAAGGGAAGAATAAGTGGGTAAGGAAACGCTGTTAACTTTCCATAGCCTGAATTAAGTTTGAGGGCCCATAGATATCAACCATGTCTTTAAACTTCCGACACCTATGTTTTAGAGAATTAAGAATGATTCCTGCGCAGCTCATAAAGAAGAGCACTCGTTGACATCATTACCAGACCACCTAGGCACACTTGGGGAAGGGTCAGATCCGGTATTAGGACCATAGCAAGAATTTTTATCATACAGACTGTCCCAAGGGTCGTGTGTCATTTTTGACCTGTAATTTTAGTAACTTTGCATGGAGCAATATTCATGAAAATTGTCACACTTATGGGGAAAGGTCCTAAGTTTTGTTAAGTGTAAGCAAAATTTTACAATTTTGACCTTTTGACCTCACAAAGTGGGTCCAAACCAAAATTTTGAATTTGCCTTATGGGGTTTCAATGTTAAAAAAAATCGAGATAGACAAAAGTGTGAATTTCATTGACCAATATGTCAATTCTTAGGTTTTCGGACACGAGAAACCCGAAAATAACACTTTTATTTACGAATATTCAACCGTTGACCCAGTAAGGTCACCGTCAAGGTCATAAGGGTGGCAAAAGGAATAGCATACCAACAAAGGTGTCGATCCATGGGTTTTGTAAGGTGCCCAAGTCATTGGTATTGTCCAAATACCCGTATTAATCACTAATTGACCTCCGAGGGTCACCACGGGGGTCAAAGGTCATAGAGTTAAAAGTCGGGCAATCATAAAAACCAAGGGGTCAAATCATAGGTTTTGAAGGGTGCCAAAGTCGGTTAGGCTGTTCGTAGATCCGTATTGTTGATATTTTGACCTCCGAAGGTCACAATTGGGGTCAAAGGTCATAGAGTCAAACGTCGAGCCATCATGACAACCAAGGTGTCAAACCATAGGTTTTAAAGGGTGCCAAAGTCGGTTAACTGTTCGTAGATCCGTATTGTTGATATTTTGACCTCCGAAGGTCATAATGGGGGTCAAGGGTCATAGAGTTAAATCGGCCCACCATGACAGCAAAAGAGTGTAACAATGTGTTTTAAAGGGTGCCCAAGTCAGTTTTGCTGTTTTCAAATCCATATTGTCGACTTTTTATTACCAGCGAGGGTCACAATGGGGTCAGAGGTCATAGAGGCATGTTTTGAAATAATAGGAAAAAAACAACAAAACAACCTTTGGTTGGGGACATTAGTTTTCCTATTATTTCAAAACATACCTCTATGACCTCTGACCCCATTGTGACCCTCGCTGGTAATAAAAAGTCGACAATATGGATTTAAAAACAGCAAAACTGACTTGGGCACCCTTTAAAACACATTGTTACACTCTTTTGCTGTCATGGTGGGCCGATTTAACTCTATTACCCTTGACCCCCATTATGACCTTCGGAGGTCAAAATATCAACAATACGGATGTACGAACAGCCTAACCGACTTTGGCACCCTTGAAAACCTATGGTTTGACACCTTGGTTGTCATGATGGCTCGACGTTTGACTCTATGACCTTTGACCCCAATTGTGACCTTCGGAGGTCAAAAAATCAACAATACGGATCTACGAACAGCCTAACCGACTTTGGCACCCTTCAAAACCTATGGTTTGACACCTTGTTTGTCATGATGGCTCGACGTTTGACTCTATGACCTTTGACCCCAATTGTGACCTTCGGAGGTCAAAATATCAACAATACGGATCTACGAACAGCCTAACCGACTTTGGCACCCTTCAAAACCTATGATTTGACCCCTTGGTTTTTATGATTGCCCGACTTTTAACTCTATGACCTTTGACCCCCGTGGTGACCCTCGGAGGTCAATTAGTGAATAATACGGGTATTTGGACAATACCAATGACTTGGGCACCTTACAAAACCCATGGATCGACACCTTTGTTGGTATGCTATTCCTTTTGCCACCCTTATGACATTGACGGTGGCCTTACTGGGTCAACGGTTGAATATTCGTGAATAAAAGTGTTATTTTCGGTTCTCTCGTGTCCGAAAACCTAAGAATTGACATATTGGTCAATGAAATTCACACTTTTGTCTATCTCGATTTTTTTAACATTGAAACCCCATAAAGCAAATTCAAAATTTTGGTTTGGACCCACTTTGTGAGGTCAAAAGGTCAAAATTGTAAAATTTTGCTTACACTTAACAAAACTTAGGACCTTTCCCCATAAGTGTGACAATTTTCATGAATATTGCTCCATGCAAAGTTACTAAAATTACAGGTCAAAAATGACACACGACCCTTGGGACAGTCTGTATGATAAAAATTCTTGCTATGGTCCTGTATCCCCAACCGCTTATTTTCCCTCAGCTCCCAATCGTAGCCTGAGCTGCATCCGGGCACAAAACACCGAGATTTACCCATGATATTTCGTAAATATCTTACTGGTGGAGAAATACTAAAAAAAAAAACACCAAAATCGGTGAAATTCTCGGCTCACAGAGGATGATAACAGCCGCTCACTCATAAGCCGCCATTGACAACAAGCCAAATGAAAGGAATAGTAGTGTCGGTCGCGCCACAAGTGGCAAAAGTTGGAACTTGAATTAATGCGCGGGACCCGTGTTCAAATTATGACTGCTACCGCCACCTAGTGGGGCCTCCTTAGTAATGTAAACTCTATGACATAATGGTTCAAAAAGAGAGTTTGAAGTTGGGCCAATGCTTATTTTTCAGTTGTATTATATTAGAATTAATGTATTTAAGGGATTGTTTTAAATTGTTTTATTGGGATAATGTTAAATTCTTAGTTGTAAGAGATTAGAATTAGGGTGTTATTTTTATCATGGATATATATTCTGGTTCTGTTTCTCTGTATTATGTGCTTCCTGATTTTATGTTACCACCCGACATTATGGTCGACTTGTAACAATTTATGTAATAATAATAATAATAATAATAATAGAAACCTAGCGGAATTCCGCTAGGTTTCTATTCTGTGGCATTAGGGTGGTTTCCTATTATTTTTTTATTGCCTGAATCGAAAGATTATTGCTCCTGGAGTACGCATTTCACGCCCTTAGATTTTCGAATGGCGATATCTATTTTTCGCGATTAAACGAAAAGTGAAAATTTTCGAGCGCGCGAAAACGCGACGGCTAAGTATGAATGCTGGGAAAACCCCGTGTGACGTCATTCTGGTTCCCGCTGCCGCAAAGTGAGGTGACCTTAGGGCGAGAATATGTGCGCCACTACAATGCAAGCTGCTAGCAGGTAGCGCTTGGCTTAAATAAGGATTATTAATACCTTATCAAACGAAGGAAACTTTCCGACCTAAGGCAATTTTAATAGGTGATTATTAAGACTTGTTTCCCTGAGCTCTGTGCCTCATGCATGCATTGGTAATCTCAGACGATGTAAAACTGCTATCTACTGGTATAGAAACTAGGTCCCTGTGACGTCACGTGGTGTGGCATCGCATGGGCGCCTATCTGGCCTTTTTCAAATGCGGTTAAAATTGACAATTGCCATTCGTCTAAACTGAGATTTCTATAACCAAATACGTAATTTGTATAATATGAATACACTAATGGTGGGTAAGGAATCGCAATCAATGCATTTCGTTTTCTTTGATGAAGGAAACTACCCAATTGTATAAGAATGTATACAAATTTTATACCGGTTTATACAATTTTTTCATAGGGGCCGCCCGTGGCACGAGCCCCCTTTGCTCCACCCTAGTGATTGACAACCCTTAATTAGTTAAAATTAGGCATGATAGTTTGTCCTTATGGTCGCTATTGTGGAAGGTGTCACCATCTTCTTAGAGTTCTCTTTTTTTTTTTAATAAAGCGGTTCATCAATAGGGTAGTTTCCTTCATCAAAGAAAACAAAATGCAATAATTGCGATTCGTTACCCACCATTATTGTATTCATAATATACAAATTATTTCGTTTTATAAATGCCGGTGTAGACGAATGGCAATGGTCCATTTTTATCCTCATTTGAAAAGGGCCAGATTGGCGCCCATTCGATGCCACTCCACGTGACGTCACAGGGACCTAGTTTCTATACGAGAAGATAGGAGTTATACGTCGTCTGAGGTTACCATTGCATGCATGAGGCGCAGAGCTCAGGGAAACATGTCTTAATAATCACTTATTAAAACTGGCTAAGGTCGGAAAGTTTTCCTCGTTTGATAAGGTATCAATAATCCTTATTTAAGCCAAGCGCTACCAGGCGGCAGGGCACTAGGCTACCCGCTGGCAGCCTGCGACGTATCAGCGCTAAGCCTCGCCTCAAGGTCACCTCACCGGGCGGAGGGGAACCAGAAATACGACGTACGGAGAGATTTCCCATCATTCCTACTAACGCGTCGCGTTTTCGCGCGCTTGAAAATTTTCACTTTTCATTTAATCGCGAAAAATAGATATTATCATTTAAAAATCTAAAAGCGTGAAATACGTACTCCAGGAGTAATAATCTTTCGATTAAGGCAATAAAAAAATTATAGGAAACCACCCTATTGGCAGTCAGGCTGTGAGGTCCACATGTTCCAAATGAGTAGAGCCTCACAACTCGACTCTGCTGATACCTCATCCACTTAACTCCCATCAATATCCACCCTGCGAAATGGTGCGATTCGCAGACACTGTTCAATAACCCTAGCGCTCCTTTTTCCAGGAAATTCCCCCATTGACACATTTTAGGTATCTATATGTGGTTTAGAATTACTTACTCATGTTTGTACCAGATGACGTTGCTCAGCAACAGTCGTTTAAAATTGCTCACGTGCGACAGTCAGTTTCCATTTTCAAGATGAAACAATTTTATGATGTCGTTCATTTTAATACATCCTCCTTGTATAGATAAGATGAGGTGGAAGCCATGAAGAGAGGAGGGAATGGAGGACCTAGTATGACCATCAACATTTATCGTCATAGCACTGAAGTGTTTAATAACCATCATTCACTCCAGCATCAAATGCTGACTTTATTGTGATCATCCCAGGGGAGGATCACATTTACCTACTCACATCATGAGGAACTTAGGGATTTGGGTTAAAAGTGGGTTGCCTACCATCAAGGATGGACACAATGATGCAAAAAAAAAAAAAAAGGACAATCCAGGCAACATGTTACAGAGAGCAATTAAAAAAACCAGAGAAATATATCCAGAGGAATTGCATCGTTTTCCAAGGTGCTCTTCCGTCCTAAAAATAACCGCTGTCGACTAAATATTGCTCTTAGGGTTGAAATAACATACCACAGGAATAGTTGGCAAGTCACACCAATGCTGTGTGCAACATATTGTGATTATAGAAACTTACCTACAATTAGATGACGCTCAGTAAACCTACATACTCAATAGAACTTCACTTCATGCATTAAACATGAGACAATCAGTACAGGAATTATCATACTATCCTGATCTTTAAAAATAATGCCACGGGGACACTTCGCTGCATCCTTCAGAAGCTGTCAATCTTATTCTCTTATTTATGGTTAATTATTTTCTTATGTCTTATTTATTCTCTTACTTAGTCTTTTCTTATTTATGGTTAATAAATTTTTAGCAAATTCATCTTATGCTAAGTCTTGGATTTAAAAAAAGCCATAAATCATGGATCTACATCAATTTGAGAGGAGAAAAAGAGTGAATCATGCAGCGATAGAGAGTAAAATATAAGAGGATGTGTGATCAACATATCAGTGGAAGATTGCTGAAAAAAAAACTCAAAAATGGACAACAGGAGGCTGGAAAAGGAGTGCTAGGGAGAAGAAATGCAGCAAAAAAAAATCCATGGATCATGTATGAAGCCTTAGAACTCGTTGAAGGAGGGAGGGAGGACAAAAAGTAGCAAAAACCAAAGAAGGACAACTTGAAAGCAAGAGCAGAGATCTCATTATGAATAATACTAAATTTGCCATCAATGCAAAAGGAATAGAATGAAAATTAACCCATTAGTGCCCAAATGATTTTTTTTACAAAAATTTCAATTTTTTCACCTGAATTACTTTATATGAACTCATTGAAACAAAAAAATGATTTTTTAAATTTTTTGCATTTTTCAATCTAGAAATATTTACATGCAACTCAAGTTGCTCGTGGGCACTTGAGTGAACTAAATGCAGGATATTCATTATTATTGTAATGAGAAAGATACTTTTTTTTTAATGTTACATGTTAGTCATTTTATTCTTTTATATCATTAATTCGGATGCATCATAGATACAATGAGCATAAAATATTAGACAGTTACATTTTTTTAAACAGTTTTTACCGGGTGTTTCCACCATGTACAAAATATTTCGTCATTTCTCATGAAATGCAAGAAAACATTCTGGGTGTAAAGAAATATTACATTTTTTGCAAATGTAAACTTCAATTTTTTACACTGAGCACATACTTTATACTTTGATGACCCTTTAGTTATCAAATGGTCTAAGTGATCAGTCCTGATTTCCTCAGCCCCTGTATGTGATTGTCTAAAACCACGTCCAGCAGATGGAGATCCAAAATGCCTCATCATGTACAGAGCGCATTTTCGTCGAAACTGTAAATGGTCCATTGTACTCCCCACATGTCGGTGTAACAACCAGCCCTGAACACACGACACGTCTACTGCCCAGGCAAAAAATGGCAACCACCACTTTTTTGTCCTGATGTTCCCCCTGTACATGGCCAATAGTTGGTCGCATAAATCTACTCCTCCCATGAATTTGTTGTACTCTGCAATGGCAAGAGGAATAGGAACAGTAACATTTTTTTTCTCTTTCCATGAGTAACGGTTTACAACCTTATTTCCTCCCTGGATACAATTTGTCATCATTGTTACCACTGCATTATCGTTCCAGCGAGTAACAAGTATGTCACCATTGGTTCTTTCCTCCATCGTTCCTCTAACTTCTTTTTTGAATTAATTTTTTTCTGTTAACCCATAATCTGCATACTTCACTCGATTTTCACGTAGTGTGCCAGTCCCTCCAATTTGCATATCCTTTAAAGTGTACAGTAACTTTTCAGATGTGAAAAGGTTATCGAAGAACAGCCTTGAACCTTTTTCTAGTTTACTCTTTTCCAATAAGCCCACAACTACATCACCTCCTTGCCCAAGATCAGACTTCGGGATTCGAGTACACAATCCTCCATAGGGCTCTGCGTGAATTATATGGCCATTTGATTCTGCCAGACACCATAGTTTGAACCCAAACCTAATTGGTTTTCCTTTTATAAACTGCTTCGCGCCATGTTTTTCATAATATGGAATTATAGTTTCGTCAACACAGCAGTTCATCCTGGGAGGTAATAGCTTAAAATTTCTGTTTAAAAATTGAAATATTGGCCGTATTTTATATAATCTATCAGAAGTATCAAGGTTTTTGTTGTCTGCTAAATGTAAGTAGCGGAGAATATCATCAAATCTATTCCTTCTCATTGTTTCTCTGACAATAGTGACATTGCAGTCATCATCTGTGTTCCAAAAGAGGCGTTTTCTGGGTAAAAAGTGGTATCCAGAGAATAGCAATATGCCAAGAAATGCATATATCTCTTCACTAGCTACGCTGAATCCATGATTTCCTCTCAAGTTCGCATACATATTTGTTTGTTCTACTATGTGCAACACGAAATCCTCCGAAAAGAAAACCCTAAACGAATCAAAGGGTGACTGATTGATCGAGAATCTACTCGGAGTTAGAGGGGGGATAAACTCAAGTAATTTAAAATTTAACTCAGTTAAATCGCGCGACCATTTTTTTGTTGAATCTTTTAACTTGCGTTTTTTGGCCATCCTTTTGAACCCTTTGTATGTTGACGGTTGCTCTGACTGCGATTCTTCAGGCAGAGTTTCCCTCGAATGAAGCTGTCCTTCTGCATCCAAAAAACGTCATGGTAGATGCGTTGGATCTCCAGTCACTTCCGCATCTGATTCATCGGAATCTTCATCGGTAATAGCCTCAGCACCTTCCTCCGGTCCAGTTATAATTATTGTCTGCGGCCTGTGTTCGTCACCCTCTTCCTCTAGTATAATTATTATTTCATTTACGGTCAAACGCTTTCGAGACCTGAAAATACATCATTTTAGTTTATATTTACACGGAAAATCATAAATTCATATCATATAAATAACTTGTTAAATGAACTTACATTTTAAAAGAATGTCTCAATAGACGAACAGTCTCAGCAAGAACAGCCCTCACTGCAAACCATTCGGTACCTACAAATTCTAATAGCAAAAAAGCTAGTTCATAAATGTTATAGACGTTTAAAGCATGGAATTGATCGATATTATGTAAGGTAATGTGGGGTAAGTGCGACCCCTAAATAGCATACATCAATTTTAACTGGCTTAGGAAAATTTTCTAGGCTTGCTAAAACATGAGATTCAATGTATAATATGTAGGCGAATCACTGAAAAAGATAATTAGATTAAAAATCCTCTCTCTATACGGCGGGGAAAACTAAATATAATACCAGAGTTCCAAAATTTAAAGTAAAGCAAGGAAAACCATCCCATAAAGAAGAGGAAACAAGATATAGTTCTTACCTTACACCTCCGATGCGTTTATTCTTAGAGAACCGCAGTGTCGCCTCTCATCAAAACCAACTAAGACAACGAGATGAATGGACGGGTATATTTCCTAAGCATGTGAAACGAGAACTATAGGGATAATTATTACAAAGTTATTGTCTCTGGTTCCATTACAATGTATGGAATATGTTGAACTACCGCCACCTGCTTTGAGAACAGAAATACGATCTTCCTCATGGGAGGTCGCACTTATCCCGCAGTCGCACTTACCCCACCTCACCTTAACATTTAGTAATACATAAGAAAAACCTTTTTACAGCTTGTTGAATGCATGGGAAGAACTGAAACTGGTATTCAATTTTTCAAGGCGAAGGAGACAAATTCCAAGGGAAAGGCAAAAATTAGTACTAATATGTGCCCACGAGCAACTTCAGTTGCATCAAAAGTTTGACCATCAATAAAAAAATTATTTTCAAGCCAAATCACGAAATATTTTACTCAAAGAGAATTACATATTTACTTACCATTTTGGAGTATTCAAATCCAATATGCATTCCGCTGGGCAGAAGGTATATATTCCCGAGCAGCACAGAGTCAGAAGCACAATTGGCGGCGACGGACCCTAAAAGGGTCGGCGTAGCAAAGCACCGTTATATCTTTGCTTGGACGCTTTTAAAAAATAACCTAGTTAGAAGAAGAAATAACCCTTAAAAAGGTTATTCTCCTGCATATTTGTGAGCTTCCAGGAGGGAAGGAGATTTTTTTTTCCTTGATGCAACTTAAGTTGCTCGTGGGCTTTAATGGGTTAACTATCATAGATCATAATTTTAATCAAATCCAGTTCTTTCAATAGGGTGGTTTCCTATTATTTTTTTATTGCCTAAATCGAAAGATTATTACTCCTGGAGTACGTATTTCACGCTTTTAGATTTTTAAATGACGATATCTATTTTTCGCGATTAAATGAAAAGTGAAAATTTTCAAGCGCGCGAAAACGCGACGCTTAAGTATGAATGTCGGGAAGTCTCTCCGCGTGACGTATTTCTGGTTCCCCCTCCCGCCCTGCGAGGTGACCTTGAGGCGAGGCTTAGCTCTGATACGACGCAGGCTGCTAGCGGCTAGCCTAGTACCCTGCTGGCTGGTAGCGCTTGGCTTAAATAAGGATTATTAATAACTTATCAAACGAGGAAAACTTTCCGACCTTAGCCAGTTTTAATAAGTGATTATCAAGTCATGTTTCCCTGAGCTCTGCGCCTCATGCATGCAATGGTAACCTCAGACGACGTATAACTCCTATCTTCTCGTATAGAAACTAGGTCCCTGTGACGTCACGTGGAGTGGCATCGCATGGGCGCCAATCTGGCCCTTTTCAAATGAGGATAAAAATGGACCATTGCCATTCGTCTAACCCGGTATTTCTAAAACAAAATAATTTGTATATTATGAATACACTAATGGTGGGTAACGAATCGCAATCAATGCCTTTCGTTTTCTTTGATGAAGGAAACCACCCTATTGAGAGGGCGATTCATCCTGTTTTATTAAAAATTTTTGGGAAGATCATGCGCTGAAAAGTATCCTTATCTCTTACTTGATATCTTTCATTGCATGATTCACTATCCTTATCAAAAATTACCATTGAGAAAATAATTTAAAATATTTACTAATTAAATTTGAGATACAGGAAAATGTTGAAAATGGTTTACTTAACATGCCCTCATAATTTCAAGATTAGCGTATGCGTTTTCCGTGAGTAATTTATCACCAAAAAAAGATCAATTGAGCGTATCTCTTCTTATGCCAAAAATCAACCTGCTCTCACGCCCAAGTATCCCACGTCAATATGCCCAGCGCAAAACCATGCCAAGGCGTCCTGCGCCTTATTAGTAGGCCTGTGCTCAAGTGTACCACGGCAAAAAGGCAGTACGTTCAACTATCGTATGTAGTACCATGGTTGGGAAGCAAAGCCATAGACCCCACCACCATCAAAGGTGACACTGCATTACCATTACCACTATCATAGGCAATGAATGTGGTAATTATCAGTAAAATGAATGGAAGTCAAACGTTTGACATAATGAACAGGAAAGGTATGGTAAATAATACTCAAGAGATACATTATTCATTGGCACTTTATTGAGCCCTTACCATTTAGTTGACTTACCATTACAAACTAGAAATAACTTTATGGCATAGAAAAGTGGTCTTTTGTTATAATAATCTATATGACAGAATCAATAAATTCTTCTCATAAACATTAAAAAATTAGAGACTAGAAAATTTGTCTTTGTAGCAATGGTTGGAAAAACATGAGCCCCGTCAGTTCATCCTACTTACTAAGAGATCCATTGTAATGACTGTGTAGTATGTTCAAATGGAATTTGTATTTGGCATGTCTCTTTGAAAAAATGAACAGATCAATAGAAATGAATGAACTGTGACAATGGTAAATGATTGTGCATAGTAAAAGGAATGCACAGTACTTACTTAGCGATGCAAAAAACCACTACGATGCACCAGTGACATTGTTAATTATAATAGCTGCATAGGTAGAATACAATTACGAATATAATGTCAATTTGCACATGGTATATGATTTACAAAAAGGCAATCGCACAATTGCAGTCTATATCATACAACATTTTCAAGCGTAAAAGGTTATTTAATTACTAGTGATGAGTCGATTTCATTAATCAATTTCTTGATTCAACATCAAGAATGGCAATTGAGCACCTTAAAATATGATACATTAATTACGGTACCAGCATCATTCCTTTTTGTACAATAAATCAGTTCTTCATAATAAAACTCTCTCACAATTAACAATAATTTTAACACTGATTAAAAAGAAGGAAATTTTATCGAAAAAACATCTCAATCGTCCATATACAGCCCTAGACACCCTGTGATTAAAGCCCAGTTTTAATTTTCATCTCCTTAGCTTTTGGAGTGAGTATGACACACCTTGGTGCTCATGGCATTGTAAACAATTCACAGGCATGCCTACGTAGAAATCCTGCTCCACCCACCTATCCCTTTAGAAGGTTCTAAAAAGATAACCATGGACATACCATTTTCATAAAAATTTCACAACATGCTCCACAATTTGTACTTCATGAATGACAAAAAAAAATTGGGCTTACCACAATGTACCTCCACTAAACCACATTTTAAAATCAAAATTTTACCCCAGGCTCTTACAAGATGCTGACCTTAGCGTAGGAAGAATACTGATTACAACTGGATTTTTGAAGTCATTGTGACATTAGACTGATTAAGGTCACAATATCATGAGATAAAAGATAAAAATCGAACTTCAGCAAGCAACCGATATTAAATACTGTAACTGACTACAAATCATGGAAGTTAAATGAACATGGTGAAACAGTGCCCAGAAAAAGCTTGAAAAAGCCTTTACTTTAAGCATTAAAATGTCCGAAATTTTGGTACTCTCGGATCAATCGACTACAATGAAAGAAAAATTATTGTTTTTCGTAGCATAAAGTATTTTGTGTTGAGCCTTTCAGTAGTGAGAGATCCTCCCGATTTGTTGATCTATATGCTTACATTGGAGTAACCATGAAATGGACTAGGGCATTGGGCAATTAAATTTACCCTGTTAGTATGATGAGATGCTGATGCAGCCAAAGGCATAGAATATCAGAGGCATAACTTCATCAAAATCTCAATACCACCCTCATTTCTTTGGCAACTTCCTTCAAACAATTGAAAGACACTCCACTGTTATTTAAATGCATACATCTTCAGGTAAGTGGGAGAAATGATGACGAAGGGTAGATTCATTTGAGTTCCCCGTAAAATACAAATGTCATCTGACAGGGTGTGCGTTTATGCTACAAAATAAACTGCTCCTCACAGTATAGGATTCATGAGATATCTAATGACATGAGAGGCAATCATTCGTTTCCCGATTCGTTTGCCATTAAAAAAGAATGAGCGTGAAATACAGCACCGCTGTATTTTAATATGACTTGATGTGAGGTGAGCAGATCAATATTTTCACAAGTCAATTTGGGAGCTAATTGCCCATTGCCCATGCACAGAAACGCAGCACACAAAGAGCTAACCACGCAAGGAAAGTCACGAGAGTGAAAGGATTTTTTCGAGTGTATTCACCTCGGTCAGCAAAAGCTGTGAGGTAGGAGACAAATGGAGTGAAGTACTGTAAAAGACACGAGTAAAAAGAGTCTGCCATTTTTTCAATCAGCATAGGCAGCACGACAGGCAGTAAGTGAAGTGAAGTCATTGGGTGTAATATGTATGAATTTTACTTTGAATGATTACACTCATGATCGGGAATCAAAACTGGACTACTGGCAATACCTATAATGTAAATCGACCCACCACTATTAAGTACATAATCCAGGTCAGCTATCAACAATATGGCTATATGCACACTGAAGCATGGACCTTGTGCATTCATTTGTTCTTACCATAGTCTGATCCATTGATATTAGTTTAAAATTGTGCTGGACAAAGATTATTTTAGACTCTTCAGTATCTGACACTGTCAATTAAAGTCAGCAGGCCTTCATGCTAACTTAACTTTAAATGCATCTTCTCCAATGAGGAATAAGTTAGTTAGAAATATCTCACAACACTCAAACTAACACTCTGCTTACTTCGGTATTATTGTAAAAGTACTACACAAAATAAAGCATTATGCTTGTGTCTTCAATACATGCAAAATATTTGCATGAATAAATAACTCAACAAATAACAATTTGGCAAAAGTGATAAAAACGATATTAAATAATGCTGCATAAATTCTAACAAAAACATTATACAACAATTTGACATTAAACTAGGTCCAAGTTTACACATAAATAACAATCTTTCACAAAACCGCACATCCTTTCTTACACTTTCAAATATACTACTTTCTACTAACCAGATTAAATTTTCTAGATATGAGAAAATTTATTTGATGAACAAAAATTTAGCTACCAAAACAATGAGAATACTCTTTTAAAACTTAACTCACTCATAAACAGGACATTTTGTTAGAACTACAATCAATGCATCTACAAACAATAAGTACTTAACATCAATCTAAAAAGCTATCAACCACAGAATTTATAAGCCCCAAAAACACGTGTATACTCTAATTTTCGAGAATGTATAAAACTTCAAGGGAGAGTAAATGAGAAAATCCCTTAAGCGATGGATTAACAGCATTTAAAATGTCAATTTAAAAATTTGGCAAATAACAAGGACAAAAGAAATCCTTCGTTTCCTCCATCAGCTAGTGACATTTGCTTTACAAAATGCACTGAACAAACTGAGAATGCAAGGCAGATAATAGATACCGCATTACTCATGACTGGAATGCTTTATAAAGTAGTCATCATTTATAGCTCTGACACAATCTGTACCCACATCCAAACACATTAAGCATTTTAATTACATGTTTTCTTACCCAACTTTGTTCCAGCAGGCTAACGCTTACAAGCAAATATGTATCAGGTATTCACAAACACAGAATCCTACGGTAGGTGTGAATGTTGGTGCTTGATAATTATGAAGAATGAAATGTAACTTCCCTGGCTGGCTGGCCATTATCCACCGCCCACACAGACCCACTCGCTGCTTTCTGCAGGACGTGAACGAGGGCTTTGGCAACATGTTCTGGCCTGTGAATAAAACAGCAGTGAGATAAAACAAACATCAAAATAAAAAAACCATGGAGAGAGAGAGAAATTTAAAAAGTTTTTTTTTACTCTGACATTTTCAGAGATCATACTCATCTGCCAATGACTTGATTGGAACTCAACAAACAATACATGTACACATTTAACTTTCATCAACATAGCAACATCTGTCACATATCTGTTAGATTTTGGACCTTTGAAGTTTTTGACAAACAAAGGCTCTTTCAACCTTCGTACTGGTTATAAACTTCATGCTTTAGGGTATATTGTCTGTTCATTTGGCTATAATACAGACCCTGCCTCTGAGTATAGACGGTTTCGGACCAAAATTCAGAATACAGAACGTCAGAGACCACAACCACAAATATTTAATTCACTTTCATTAAAATCTTCACTTATATCTTCCTGATGACAGTCACGCCCCCGCACTGCTGCTGCTGATGTAATCCAATTCCCTCCCATTCCCTAGCTCCTATCCTAATTGATCCCTTCCTCTCGACTCAAGCCCCTCCCACACTCCTCATGGAAATAAAGATGTAAGCCACATGTTTTCGGTATGCTCCCCCTTGCAAATGACACTTAGTCTTTGAAATCGATCGGGGTATATGTTTAACACTGTGTGGAAAGCACAGTTATCTCATTAAACACGCTTAATGTTCAGAATTTCCACAAATTATTGCCTATATCCATTAATCTGAAGCACTATTTTCTACACATGGCAATACAGCAAGAAATTAGGTACTGATAAGAAAGAATATTTCCGATATTTATCTTAATACATTGAAATCCCAGAACTTCATCCATATTTCAAGGAATTACCTAATGGTTGACACAATTACATAATTTACTTCCAAAAGTAAATTCTGCCTTCAATGTTCATGTCCGGGATCAGAAATTTTTACACTACCATCGTTATTTGCGAAATATCTTTAATTACCACGAAATGAACTCTATATTCTGATAAAATTGTTCCCTAGATCTGGAACAATTACATCACAACATAATTCTAAAGAATAAGAAAATGCCACAGGAAATGTCAAGAAATATTGCAACAGCAAGGTTATTTTTAAATAGCAAATCATGTTGAAGGTTGATGAAAAATTACATCTGATGAAGTTGAGCCCTAGCTACAGAAGACATTCTGTGAGTTTATGAACATTTACACGAATGGTTATGACAGAACAGAACATGCACAAATACATGCACAAAAGTAGTGTAGGTTCTCTTTTCTTTTCAAACATTCTTATAAGTAAGGTGCTAACATTTTGGTTAATACTCATGTTCATTCATTCATCCACTCACATTTGCACGAAAATGTATACAGTAACACGACTTTGACAAAACATGCAAAACCTAGAAAAAAATCAACCACAACATTGTTTTTTTTTCCTTAAACTACATTTTAGCTCCTTACTTTTGAACTATAGATGATGCTGTATCCCTCTGCCAGGCCTTTTCATACTCAGAAGAGAGCAGCTGCTTCTTCACATCAGTCACCAGAGCTGTGTCGGTGGCACCAGGACACAAAGCAATAACTTTGACACCAGTCAAATTCACATGATATGCATCCTGTAACATAAAGCTTCAATCTTACACACCTTCCTGCGTTAACAGAATTTTCAACATATACTCCTCTCCAGTTAAACATATTCTCTAGAATCACTTCTTTCTCCTTTGTGGATTAATCTAACATTATAAATTATTTGGATGAAATTCAAGCAGTATCTGTACCTCACGGAAACTGCAAAACTTGAAATCATTACGGCTGCAATGTAGTTGTTACATCCAAGAGACCAAGCAGAGAAATAGGCTAAGAGAAAAAACATATTCTTACACCCACATTTGGTATGTTAAAAAGTAAAGAATACCCCCTGAGATAAAAGCTGATTTAAGTATAACCTCAATAAAGCTTGACCTGCACCAAAGTTTCACCCACAGTCAAATATGAAATAGGATATGAACATTATGCAAAAATGAGTCACTCTTAAAATGCAAGACACAGAGGAGTAACGCATATGTTCCCACCAGCACTAACAGTAGGGAAAGCTTAACCCTTGGCCAGATCATACGCTGAAAATAATACTTGCAAATACCTACCCCAAATGAGCGAGTGAGGCCTATTAGAGCATGTTTTGTGGCAGTGTAAATTGGTATACTGACATATGGCCTGATACCAACATTGGAGCCAGTATTCACTACAATTCCTCCTCGGCCTGAAGCATTGCGGTCTTTACCCATGAATTTCAGAGCAAGCAATGTCCCTCTGATGGCACCATTCTGTAACAAAAAATTATATTCATTATTTTTCCACTAAATTGATCATAAAGGAATTAGTTATTTGTTTAACATTAAACCAGTAAGGGTAACAGGATTATTTAAGACCATGGTAACAATCTTGATAGCTCCTCTTGGGTACGAAAATACAGTTTTCCATAAGGTATTGTTAACTACATATGGAACACAGTGAACTTCAAATTTTGCCAGTACTGCAGACTATGAACCAGTGTTAACCCCTTATATAATTCTTTCATTTCATTAGAGACCTAAGAAGTCAAGAATTTTTTCACAATAGCTGACATAGATGAGAGGTTGTTTCTTCGTCAATAGGGTGGTTTACTATTATTTTTTTATTGCCTATATCGAAAGATTATTACTCCTGGAGTACTTATTTCATGCTTTTGGATTTTTAAATGACGATATCTATTTTTCGCGATTAAATGAAAAGTGAAAATTTTCAAGCGTGCGAAAACCGACGGCTAAGTATGAATGCTGGGAAAACTCCGTGTGAAGTCGTTCTGGTTCCCGCTGTCGCAGTGTGAGGTGACCTTGGGGTGAGGCTTTGAGTGCTGATACGATGCAGGCTGCTAGAAGGTAGCAGGGTACCCTGATAGCAGGTAGCTCTTGGCTTAAATAAGGATTATTAATACCTTATCAAACGAAGAAAACTTTCCGACCTTAGCCAGTTTTAATAAGTGATTATTAAGACATGTTTCCCTGAGCTCTGTGCCTCATGCATGCATTGGTGATTTCAGGCGATGTAAAACTCCTATCTACTTGTATAGAAACAAGGTCCCTGTGACGTCACGCGGCGTGGAATCGCATTGGCGCCAATCTGGCCTTTTTCAAATGAGGTTAAAATTGACCTTTGCCATTCGTCTAAACCGGTATTTCTAAAACCAAATAATTTGTTTATTATGGATACACTAATGGTGGGTAACGAATCGCAATCAATGCCTTTCGTTTTCTTTGATGAAAGAAACTACCCTATTGGTCAGAAACCTAAGAATGGTTCTTGGAAAAACTGCTTCTTTTCTATGTTGGCAGCATAGATTTATTTTCTAAGACATTGACATATTTAGTTTAGTCAGCTGCTCAAAAAACTGAAGGAAACAGGAGAAATATTCAAATCACTAATTCTATTCCATATAAATTGATAAAAGGTCTTTGGAAAGAAATAAGATACATTTTTCCTGCCCCTTCTAGAGGGATTCGACCCCAAGTCTCACAACATTAAGTTCAAGCTCAGAGAAAACCAAACCCAAGAGTGCCCAGGGCGGAGAAGAGATGATCAACCAATTAAAGGTAAACTGTGATTGTTAGAAAAAAAATACGGACCATTATTCTCCCTTTTACAACCCTTTGCCTAGTTTTCCAGCTTATATCTACAAAAAATAAACTGATTCAACCCTGTAACAATAAGGGTGATGACGTCAGGAAGTCATGCTATTGTGTCCCTGCATCCCCACTTTTCCTCGGCCATGTGCATGCGTCTCCGTAAGTCCGTTATTGCTGACACACTTGTGAGCTATTTCTTCCTTCAATAGAAAGTTCTCCCTGATCAAGTAAATGAGATGGATGCCTAACTCAATGAAAGTGAAACCGGTTGCGTTCAAGCCAGCGACCTGAGACAGAGGTGGAGCAGGGCAAATAATCATTATTGCTCCAATCTACTCCATTCTGGCAGGAGTGCAATACTAAGGAGAAGGAATGCACCCACCAGTACACTTACGGCAAAGCCAATTAAGTGTTAAGATATTCCTTCCCTTTATATCCACCTTCCCACATTTCAAATCATTACAAAGTGATGACAGACCATTTAACCACATTACATTAACAAGGAAAAGACATCAAAAAGAGCAAGGTATGATATGAATAAGAATAAATAATTTTATTAACCACTAAAGCCAAACGGCTGTCACAAAAAATGTTTTCATTGTATCTTTAAGCATCGAATTTACCGTTGAAAAAAGTCTTTTCTAATTATTGACGATTAACTCTACATGGAATGAGTGACTGAATTTCATTACTCATGGAGGAAAAAAAAGTTCCCTTAGCTAGCTAACAATGAATCACAACTAAACATATGACATTTGTAAAATATATGATCACATTCCGTGAACTACTTGAAGAATATTATGTTATATGTATTGGGGGCCATTCTGTAAGTTTAACTATATATGCCAGAACTACCCACATAGCACAAAATATCTTCTAGATATCTAGAAAATATCTTCAATGTCTTGGATATCTTAAATATCTGCTAGCTGTCTAGAAAATATCTTCAATGTCTTGGATACTTTAAATAATATATCCTACTTTATCATGCCTAGAGTATTCTTGTGTTGCACAGTGGGGACCAGGGAGGTCGCACCTCCCCTGCCCCCCTCGAAATATTAAAACATGTTTACTCAGCTTCATAAAAGAAACAAATCATTAATTTTCAAATTTGAGGGGGGGTCCAGGAGTCCGAACCCCCCCTGAAATATAAAAACACATTTACTTTGCTTCATAAGAGATAAAAAATGAAAAATCATCAATTTTTATATTTTGTTGGGGGGGGGGTCCGGACCCCATTCGCCCCCTCCCCCTAAATCCGAAACATAGAAACACATTCACTTTGACTTATAAAAGGAAAAATTGAAAAAATCATCTATGTTTATATTTCGGTGGGGTCCAGTGGGTCCGGAATACACAAAATGATCATAATGATAAACTGTGTTGAAATTCTAGCCTATTTTTAAACCATCTGGGTGGGGGGCACGTGCCCCCCTCTCCCCCCATAAATCCTCCTATGTTGACTGGGATCATTAGCGAATCATTTACCCTGAATTTTCCCAATGGATCCAATTTGAATCTGAATGTCTAGAAAATATCTTCTCAAAGATATCTTATAGATATCGGAAAAGCGGACATTCAGATATCTACAAAATATCTAGAAGATATTACAAGATATTTTCTAGACATTAGCTGAAGACATTCTAGATATTTTCTAGACATCTAGAAGATATTTTGTGCTATGTGGGTAAGTCCTCAATAATAATCAACTCTAGGCTTGACGGGGGGTTTACTCACCAAATTTACGTCCACTTCCAACTCCCAGAATCTATCATTCATAATACCAGCATTGTTGATAACAATGTCAAGGCCTCCGAAAACGTTCACGGTTGTTTGAAAAGACTCTAACGATAAAAAACATACATGAGTAACTCATACCAATACCAACAGTAAGTCACGATTTAAGGGCCAAAAATCGTTGAAAATTACCTTCATACTGCGGGTAATCCGTCACATCACATAGGCAAAATATTACGTTCTCTTTACCATATTTTCCGGAGAGCTGATGAACAACTTCTTCGCCGGCGTCTGCATTAATATCACAAACGGAAACCTATTGCAGAATGAAAACAATTATATTCATTAGCCTTTCAAAACATAATTCGTTTGAATCTCAAGGAATACACAGAATAATAAGGACCTTTGCGCCATTTTTCAGCAATTCCTCACAATAAGCACGTCCGATACCCGCAGCCCCTCCTGTTACTAACGCTACCTTACTTTTTAAGTCCATTTTCTGTAATTTTATGAAACTCTGTAGCCAATAAGGTTATTCTCATAATAAATAACCCTCCTTCCCTTTCACTGAAGAGTAATATTATACAAAAAATATTGCCATTACAAGAGAAAGAAGGTGTTTAACAGTGAAGCGCCACCTTCCACGCCCTCGTAGAACAAATCTTCTGAACGAATATTTCTTCGGTATTTCCTTCGCGTAAATATCAAAGAAATTCTAGCGGTAAATACAATAATACAATCGAACCTGAGTCCTCATTAACTTCTTGTCTGCGTATTCGGCTATGGTTCACAACAAATATCAGAAAAACACCCAAAATTTTGCGATTTACATCGATACTCAATTGTTTTCTTTAATGCAGAAAATGGGCTGGAGAGGGCTCTGGGTGTAGTTGTAGTCTCGGTGTCGGAGTGTCGGCCAGGCACAGAGTGTATCGGCCATGTTTGATTAAAAGCTAGCGTATTAACGAGTCAGAACGAAAACGTTCATGGAATTGAGTTGAAAAAATCATTGAAGTATCTCTATTTTGGAGTAATTATTTTTAACTGCTGCTAAATTTAGAACGTCACGATCTTTAAAGGGATTGGCTGATATCATATGCGGGCTAATACTTTCTTATATATAAGTACAAGGTGTGCGAGGACCCAATTACCTTGCACTCTCCCTCAGCATGTAGTACTACAATTATCATTTTAATTCCATATTTAATCCTTATTATACTTTAAATATTGGTTTTTGGCTAATTAGTCACACTTATAACTTCTTAACTCCCATTAAGCTAAAGGTTCATTGATAAGTCGCATGGAACGTTCGTAATTCCCGGTTATCCTGCACTCAGTTGACAGGAAGTGAATGTCCAAGTTGACTCAACTTTGGATAACTTCAATATGTTTTTTTCTGAATTTTGGAAATTATATATAAATAACGCATATTAAATATTCAAATAAAGTTTTTTTGCTGTTGCAATGTTGTTAAGTATTCATATTAAAGTGATATTAATGAATTTCATCAGCTGAACTTTCATTTCCGGTGTTGGAAAAATGTCCATAGCCATAGCCAATCAGAATTCAGTGCAAGATTTGCCACACTCAACTTTTGTATTTCGGATAAGGTCTGCTAATATTGACGATTGGCTCGTGTTTTTGGTGAACGTGTGAGGAAGAGCTGGTGGTTAGAATTTATCAACATTTACAATGCCTCCGAAAGCAAAAGCATCTGCTGCGCCAAGCAAAAAGACTGAACAAAAAAAGAAAGAAAAAGTGATAGAAGTAAGTTGCCAATTGTGATAAACTTATAAGTATTTCTAAGACAGAATGTTTCTTTAATCTCTAAACACTTTTGCATTAAAGGACAAAACTTTCGGATTGAAAAACAAAAAAGGAGCCAAGCAGCAAAGGTTCATCCAACAAGTTGAAAAGCAAGTAAAGTTTGGTGGCAACCCGAGCAATAGAAAATTGGAGGAAACAAAGAAACAAGAACGAGACAAAAAGGATGCAAAACTCAAGGAAGCCAAGGAATTGAATATGCTATTCAAACCTGTTGCGACCCAGAAAGTCGAGAAAGGTAAAAAGGCCCTTTCGTATTTAGTTAGTTAAGCCTCTAATGCGTTTTTGAGATCATCATCTTGTGGTATTGTGACTGAAGCTACTAGTATTGTTTTTGCACATGGGAATGAACGGAAGTGTGTATATTTTTGTTTATGTAAAAAAATTCCATTGTTTTTAGGCACAGATCCGAAGTCCGTCCTATGTGCGTTTTATAAGCAAGGCCAGTGTACCAAGGGTGACAAGTGTAAGTTCTCCCATGACTTAACATTGGAAAGGAAGGCTGAAAAAAGGAGTATGTACCATGACATGCGAGATTCCGAAGAGACTATGGAGGATTGGGATGAAGAAAAGTTGAAAGAAGTAGTAGAGAAAAAACATGCTGAGTTTGATAAGAGGCCAACAACAGATATTGTAATTTACTTCCTATTAACTCTGTCTTTTCTCTATTCTTTTTAATGTTATGATTTACTTAATGTATCTCTTGTAATATTTTACAGATATGTAAATATTTCATAGACGCTGTGGAGAAAAGCAAGTACGGCTGGTTTTGGGAATGCCCGAGTGGAAGTAAATGCATATATCGGCATGCCCTTCCTCCTGGATTTGTTTTGAAAAAGGTTTGAAAAGTACTTCTGTTCCCTTAATGATATTTGTAGTTTGGTCACATCACAAATTTACATTCCAAGTATTCAAGAATAATTTACTATGCACAAGTAATACTTTGCTATGTAATACATATCTACTATGTTTTTAACTTATGCCACACTTGCTTTTGCAGGATAAGAAGAAGGATGAGAAAAAAGATGAAATCTCTATTGAGGATCTCATTGAGCGTGAAAGAGCATCTTTGGGGTCCAGTTTGACAAAAGTTACTCTGGAAACCTTTATTGCTTGGAAGAAAAGAAAAATAATGGAAAAAGAGGAATCCGCCCGCAAAGATGAGGAGAAGAAGAGGACAGAATACAAGGCTGGAAGGCAGATAGGGGTATTCCCTTCTTTTCTGTTGATATCTAAGTATCATTATTTCTAATGAAAATGGCTCAATCAACTTGAGCTCTTATGATTTCATGATAGATTTGGTAACTATGTTATCCATCTTAGCTGGCCAAGGTCATAGCCATAATTTGGGGTGGGTGTTCATTTGGGGAACCATTTCTTGGTATCTTAATCTTTTTTACCAGGCACAGAGAAAATCTCTTCTTTGTCACTGACATAAGGAGTAGTGTCTAGAAAGGCAGTAGCCCAAAAGTTATTTTCGTGGAAAAGAGAGTGCTGCTCGAGTCATTATCCCTAATGAGTCTGGTTGAAGTCCTAGGCAGCCATGTAGCAGTTTGACTGCGAACATCAATGTTTCTTTCTGAGGGCCGTGTGGAATTGCACAATTAAAAACTAGAAACTGTGGAAGCTTATGGCCCCAATCAGTGGCATTTTAGCATTGGGACTATTGCTGGCAAACCCAATGCATTGACCATGGTCCTTATATACTGGTTGCTAATCTCTGGCTCGGGAGTGCTGCCTGAGATTCCGCTTTTACCCCTCACACGCCTCCCCTCAAACACAACTCTGGGCACAGTCGCGTTGCCACTAGGGGAAATATGGAACTAACTGCACTATCGGCGGCGATTCGAAAGCACATTGGGACGAGAAAGAGTATGGGCCGTATTCTTAGTCAACCCTGTAGGGCCAACCGACCCTGGATGCATCATGAGGCCCTACATAAACCGATCTCGCCCTACATACGCCACATCAAGCCCTACATTTGGCCGTTTTTGGAACTAAACGCACCCCCTGATGTAGGGTACCCAAACTAGCCCTACACACTACAAAAACATGGCGGCCTAATATCGTCTGCTGATCACTTTGATTAAAGAATGTACGTTGTAATGCATATAAAGCGACACGAGCTCACACAAACTATTTTAAAATGTATAGAAACGCAGCAGAAAGGTAATAATCCTACCACATTATAGCCACCAAGTTAAATAAATCCTGAAATTGACTGAACTAATAAGAACAATATAGTGGTATATAATATTTTTCACTCTTGGCACTTGGTATACTTTTGGGAAACCAAAACTTCGTTTACGTATAACCATAGAAAACGTATTTTCATGCCACTATTTGCCACATAATAAACTTAACTACGGAAGGTGAAAGCGAATGACGAACCTTGATGATGCAATGTAAGTTCCCACGTCAATGCTCATATTAACTCCGTACTTATTACTATCTTGTACAGACCGCTTTCGAAGTAAGTTAAAGACAATAAGGTTCTACTTTTGGCTCGATATGAAAGTATTTGTTGCGATAATTAACGTACCGACATGACCCGGCGGACGACACCGATTGTTTATTTACCTTGAGCCGTTGCCCCAACAATACGCCTGAAAATTATCGGATGTCTTTTCTTAGTTTCATAGTTAGTTCCCATTATGCCACCAGAGTGGAAAATTGGCGCTGCGCCATCATCTACGTCATCTCAGAGAACTTGACGACGGAATCACCCCCCACCACTTATGTAGGGTCGACTGAGAAACGAATGTAGGGGCCTCTTATTATATATGGGCCGGATATGTAGAGTCAACTAAGAATATGGCGCTATGATGTGGACGATTTATTAGAGGAACGAGTTTCATCGCCTTGAGAATCATTTCACCTGTAAAAAAAGCTTTGTTGTTTCAATCCTCTCCATCCATGCTCAAACAATTGTCATTAATCCTTTTGAGACGGTAGAGTTTTCGTCTTAGCATTACTGCTGTTCTGAGCTGCGAGAGACTCTTCTTTCCCCTAGTAAGGAGCATTTTTTAAAGACATTCGTTGAGAAGGGTCTAGCAGACTATTACAAGCTCTCAGCTCCAACCTTTTTCAACTCCTCCCAGCGGGCACTCTGCATTATCTCGGACTCCAAGAGTAGTTGTACTCCCTCTTTTCCGGGTTTATGACCCTATCGGCAGCATTGGTGGGCGGTCAACTTATGGATTGCTTATATGTATTTGGCACATGGATAATTGTTGCTTGCATGTAAGTTGCAGACTTTAATTGAATTCCTAATTTTTTCTGAGCATTGTAAAATTTTAAATTAAGTTCTAAGGTCAATATTAACCCATTTAATGCAGCAACAATTTCCATGTTGATGTTTATACAGAACTCGAGATATAAGTGAATATTTATCATAGAATTTCGTTTAAAAATTGTAAACGCCGCTCAAAAGACAAATAATTGAATTCTTAGTTTATATTTTTGGGAAAAGAAATATTTATTTCGAAACCCGACAGGATAAACAATTGAATGACCCCTTATCGCTAAGAGGGGAAATATAAGACGGGGTCCAGGTACCTGCTCCCGGATGTCAAGGGTAAAGTCTAAACCCTGCCGTGCTGGGTCCCGAAACAAAGACGTCTTACACCCCCGGCTGTCATAAAAGGGGGAGAGCTAGGAAACGTTTATGTTTGGCATTCATTCATTTGCCGAAACCTCCAGTGAAAATATGGAGCTTTCGTCTCCCGGGTCAAGAAATGTCCACATGTATATTTTTGTCTTTAGTAGGGAAAAGGTTAAGGGCCTTGTTAATGTCACAGAACAGCACAACAGGAGTCTCACAAGGCTATCTTATATTATCATTAATGTAGGAACATCTCACATCTCCTTAGCAGAACTGAACTAATGACAAACACTGTTTTGGTAAACACGAACGAGAGAGAATAATTCCCCTAATTCCATTTTTTTATGTTGTTCATCCCAGGGTGAATGACGGTGAATGGGGTTGTTTTCCTGTGTTTCCTTCATCCTTCCGCCCAACTGCTGTACTCTAATTCCAGGAAACACGTACTTCTATATACCCAAGATGTCGATATATTTTAAGAGCGAGTTTCCGAAAATCCACGCATCACTGCCCTTCTTTTTCTGAACCAATGAATCAGTGCACTGAATGTCTCACTTTGAGCTGTGCGTAGAGATTTGGCTTAATCTGGGGGGTCGTGCCTTGCATTGCAGTAGAAGCCTGGTTTATCGATTGCTGATAATCCCTCCGAATTTACTCGTTAAACCAAGTGTTTTATATATCCGAAGGTGTTGAATAAAACAATCCAAGTCTCATAATTGTTCATATATACAGTTTTTCTTTTGTTTCCATGGTTTTTAACGAAGTTAAACAGGTAAAGAGTTATTATCAGGCACAATCTAGTTGAGTGTCAACATATTTAAAGAAAGAAACAGGGGATTTTCAATTTTATTAAATATTGGCAATTCATTTGTCTTTGGTGGTGAGTTCTCTTTTTTGAGTGAAGTCCTTTTCTTAAGATTGCACGCTATGCAAACCCACACGTTTTCCGTACTCGCTATCCACGTGTGCTCATTTAGCATGCATCCAATTCAAGCACAGTGAGTTTTATGAAGTCAGAATTAAAAGATCTCCCTGCGGTATTTTACTGGGTGATCTGTGATCTAGAGAACAGAGAATACTGAGAGGAATGTTAAGTCTTGAAAGAAAAATACTGTAGAATGAATAATAAAGAATAAATGCAGTGCATAGCAAATATTTTATGGCCTCCTCATCCCTTGATAATATCTTTCTGTGGGTACCATTCACTAGCATTATTTACAGGGTATGTTGTGAATGTATTGCATACTTTGACTTAGTCGTTTATAATGAGTTATCTTTTGTTAAAATGTTGCCCAAGTACTCTGAATTAAATCTTGTTTGCGAATCTATTCGAACATGAAGATGTTATTGTTCGCTTTGTTAATTGCACTTCAATTCGGACTATCTGAACCACGTCGATGGGTGGTATTTATTAATAATAAAAATCAGATTTATTACCCAATTACTCACCTTTGAAATGAATTTGATACTATGTTTATAAGTGCCTTTTCCCTGTATAAATATACTGAAGACTATGTGGTCAAGCTTTTTTTTTCCTCGTTTTAGTTATCTGGGCGAGAAATGTTCACTTTCAACCCAGAAATGGCATCTGCTGACCAGTATGAAGAAGGAGATGATGCATTTGATACTGGGAATCTTCCTGATGATGACAATGAGGAAAATATTGAGGTAGGTTGTACTGTTTTTCTTAAAGTATTAGCGCAGTAAGCTATTTGTGGTAACATCTCTCTCATTATCTATGTTTCCAAATACAGTATCATTTATTTTATACATATCTATGCTTTTATAGTCCAACCACATATTTGATTCGCTTGTTTGAGTTATATGTAGTAAAAGTGTTAGTTGAAATTTTTTCCATAATTTCTGATTATTCATACTGCCTCTCCCTACTATTAGCCTGGATAATCAAGAGTTCAACTGTATGTTCTTATAACAGTGCAATCTTTGTTAGCAACCAGCAAAGCAAAGCAAACCAGCAAAGCACACCCTTCCTGCCTCACGGTACACCTAGTATGTCCACACTCAAAAACTGATATTTTGAGATTAAAACGATGGAATCTAATAGCCATAATGTTTTAGGGACCTCTCCTCTGATACAAATCAGTTTACTTTGTTGGTACGCAGGAGCAGAATTGTGTTTATTACCCACATTATATTTTCATTTACATTAAGTATTTTTTCTTTACAACATACCCAGTAATATTAGTTTACTACTAATACATTGTTCATGAGTAATGGAAAATGAATCAAAGGGTCAAGTAGATATGCTGAAGATCGGACCTAGTCCCAATTTAAGCTGGGTCGTGATGGGAAGTGGCATGCCTGAGTTTATTGCTTAGTACGTGGTCACTAACCATCCCCTCCATCGGATACGTGTGGCATTTTTTCTTTTGCATGGGAAAAGCCTCATTGGTTATAGCCAACATTTTTTTGTTTGTATTGGCATTCTGCTGCAGCTACATCCCATGATATGAAAAGTTAAGGTGATCACATAGCAGACTATTGATTCAGGTCCCAAGTGGTAAGGTTTTCAATGTGACTTTGATTTTCAGAGGGCCATTAATAATCCATATTTGTCACCACATGAAGGCCTTGAATATTTTTAGCTAAAGGTATTATATTTTTTGTTGTGAGTAAAACTAAATGAACCTCCTGAATGTTTTGACGCCTTTTCGTCATCATGGCTTATCCTTTCACAGTGAAGAAGATATGACTTTCCGGGTTAGTCATTTCTGTCTGCTCTCAATGAGCGTGGCTATGTGTTTCTGATAAAATAATGTCTTGAAGATATTTTGGATTGTGATGGCTGTCCTTATTACACCATAATAAACATTTTATTTTTGTTCTTTTGCAGTATCGTGAAATTGTTCTGGATTCGATTGTTTCGGAAGCACAAGAGGCAGATGGAACTGGTACGAAGGCGGCTGAAGATAGGCTGAAAGCAAGTGCAGCAGAGAGTGCAGAATCTAATGGAATCGGAGGTACTGGAAGGATTGCATGCATTTTGTTGTTGTTTTCTATTTGTTATGAGATGGAAAGCGATTTTTAAATCTTGTATGATGAAAATGTCAAGTAGATAAAATTCTCTGGCAGATTCACATCTCTTGTATTTCAAAATTTCTATTCCCATGACTTATTTTTCCATCCTTCCTTCAGAATCTGTTTAAATTTATGTTTTCCCCTGAGATTTTTCTCCCATTTGAAGAAAACTTGTAAAGTCTTGTAAGAGTGAGTATAGTAAAACCTCTATGTGGTGAACCTCTTTACATCATAAACCTCCATAATTCATACCACCCCTATGGTCCCATCAGATTTACATGTAAATTTGTAGGCAAACCTCTTTGTGGTGAACCTCTTTATCTCATAAAACCTCTGCTTATAATACCAAAGAAACACCCCCGAGACGGCCTAACTACCTCCGCAAATTGTACGGAGACAACTAGAGACCAATTATACAGCTGCGATTATGTGTACATGGAATGACATTTTCAGCGATAAATGTTTCACGCTTATTTTTTTCTTTTACACCTTTAATATGCCGTAATTTTCACGTTAGCCATTAGTTATGGCCATTTTGTTCCATATGAGAGCATACCTAACAGGAAATAGGAAAAAATATATCCAACTATCCTAATCATTCTAAGTGACTGTTGAATTAAGAGATATCACATCGTTTTCTCTCGAATCATGGTAAAAATCACGCGATAGCGCTCGCTTAGTGCTATCATTAAATAATAAATAACAGTATATGTTCACTAATTCATGAATGTTTATTTAAATGCATAAATATAATGGTTTAAAAGACAGCAGTGCCTTTCATTTCCAAAGGATATGAAAACTTGGTGCTAAGCACTAAAACCTCTCTACAGTGAACCTCCATTCATCAAATTGCCCAAATTTTGGTCCCCTCCATTATTACATAATAATAGCTGGAATCTGATTCACCGATTGGGTGATTGACCATAATTCGCAGCCCAAACTACCGGGCCGATCGAGCTGAAATTTTTTGGGGTAAAACTAAAAAAATATTCATCGAGAGAAAAAATCTGAAAATGCCAAAAAGTGCTATACTTTTCGAGATATATCGATCTACTTTAACATGGGCTCTTATGGAAAAAAAATAAATTCGCGATATGACCCACTTGAAATCGTCGTACGCGGACGAGATCCAAATGGGAAACATTAGTTTTTTGGCTGATTTTTTTGGCATAGGTTAGAAGCTCCCAAGTCGAGCCGATTTTGAGATATCGATTTACACGCGTTCTTATGTGATTTCGATTTGAGAGCTGGCGAACGAAACTTAAGCTATTCAGCTCGCGAAAATAATTTTTAAAGTGTACCGTAGGTACGGTACACTTTAGTTTTTCTTTTTTTATTTAGGTTTCGTTATAGTAAATGAATTATTTCCTCGGTAGCTTAACTGGCTAAAGCACTCGACCGGAAATCGGGGGATCCGGGTTCGAATCCCGGTCAAGGCGAATGATTTTTTTCTCTGTGGATCTTTCGCGCGATTGTGCATTGCGGGTGACTCCCGTAAAAGTTATCACCGCGGCTAGTCCCGGTATACTTTAAACTAGTCTAGAGCGAACACCTCTTTGTGTTCTATGTCCGCGCCTGCTCTCCGGCTGTGGCGCTAAGCGCACGATTTGGACTGCTTGTGGCATCATATGCTCAGCAGTCCAGCAACACCTTGTCCGGTAGTGTCCGAAAAATATCCACAGGGAAGAATGACGCCTCGGTAGCTTAACTGGCTAAAGCACTCGACCGGAAATTGGGGGATCCGGGTTCGAATCCCGGTCAAGGTGAATGATTTTCTCTATGTGGATCTTTTGCACGATTGTGCATTGCGGGTGACTCCCGTAAAAGTTATCACCGTGGCTAGTCCCGGTATACTTTAAACTAGGACAAGAGTCATAATAATCAATAGCTCGATTCGCTTATTGTACCAAAAACGCTAAATGGCATAAGTTGATAAGGATTACAGTTGGAGCAATGAAACTTAGTGATTGGGTATATGTTTGTATTCCTCATAATGCCAAATGTATATATTATTTTTTTGTCTTCTCACATTCGATATATATCGAATCTGTGTTTTCTTAAATGTATGGAACTGCTATAACTTATGCAGTTTCGAATCGACGGGGACAGTGGGTAAGATAATATGAAGGGAATGGCCATTGAATAGAACTTATATTAATGGGATAGCGAACCTTTCAATACACATGTCAGGATGGTCAAAGCTTTGATAGGAATATGATAGCAAATATGCAAATAGGCATATCTTGATTACTATTGACGTTAGACTGATGAAATTTTCTTGAATAGGTTCCACATAGCATTGTTGAAACTGCACCATGGAAACATGCTTGCTGGGTAGCCTCTCATTCGATTTATATCGAATCTTCGTTTTTGTATAATATATCGAATTTATTTAATTGAAAGACATTATCATCTATGGGGATAGTTGAGTATTTATTATGAAGGAAATGACCAATGATTCAATGGCATTTGAATGGGATCGAGAATCTTTCAATATAAGTTTCGGTATAATCGAAAGTTTGATTCGTTCATAGTAGCTAATACGGAAAGTTGCATATCTACATAATTATTTCGGTTTGCCTCATGGAAATTTGTGAATAGATGCATGTTAACCTTCTCTATGCAAATGATTGGAAATATGGATGGTTGGTGGACTACTGTTCGAAATACATATATCTAATCTGCGTTTTCTTCAAGTTAACTGAATAGCTATTCCTAAAGAATATCTCATCCACCGGGATAGTTACGTTGGCATTTATTGGGTTTAATCATTGGACTGGAAAGGAATATATTGTTGTTTTTACTATCGTTTATATCGTTTTCATTTTAAGGCTATTTTGCTAAATGCAATATCTTGAAAACTATTTCTGAAAGATCAATGAAATTTGGGGAATTGATACAAAATACTATTTGTCGTACTGCTTTAAGGACGTAAATTTTGTAGGTGGTATATCTTTATATTTTTATCCAATCTGCATACCACTTTCGAGAGCCGCTTTTCATAACGCTAATGGATTTTAAACATTGAAAAATAACCACAATATCGTTTCTTTCTTGATTTTTTTTTAACTTTAGTCCAATTAAGTGTCAATACTATTCTTGACCAACAAAAGAATGAAGTTTCTGTAAAATGGAATCCATTTCAAGAGTAATATGTTTCTGACGATTCAAATTAATGATTCTTCCCCTTTTTAAGTTACACCGTAGAAATTTTCAAAAATGTAACGACTAATGGACACATGACTCGACTACACGTGACACAAATATGTTCCCTCCGCCTTTTTAACCCGCTTGAAGAATTCAAGCGCCAAGCGACTCGTTACAATTTAAAGAGGTTTTACTGTATGAAGATGAATGCCCTATGTTTGTTTACATTTCCAGATTCGATGCAGAATGGGGTGAAGAGTGACAGTGGAACAGACAGTGGTGCCAGTGTTAGTGGTGGTCATAGAAATACTAAAGGTGAAAGTGACGATGACAGCAATGGTGATAGTGACGAGGGTAGTGATTCTGGGGAGAATGCAGCTGGAGCTGTTGGGGTTCCTATAGATGAAAACCTCTTCTTGGATGAAGATTTAGGGGATGGATTGGATGAGTTTGAGTTGAACCTATGACCTCCTTGAAAAATCTCCTCATTGTTACAACAATTTAATTCAAAGTCGGCCATGTGTTTACATCTCCATTGTTGAAATATAAGTGTGGGTATGTCTTACATGTTGCTTGCAAATAGACATGAGGTGACAGCAATATATTTTTGTAGTTTTTTCATGATTCACTTGTTAATTACAGATCAACTTATTATTTGCTTTCTTACCTAACATTTGTGCATATACCTACAATTTTTTTTAGGTTTTGCTGGATTTATTTATGCGTGATGTGATTGATGTGTGCCAAGGAATTTGAAAAGTCTAATCCTCCCATTGGTTAAGGAATGTCACATTGCTGTGCAATTATTGTTTCACTCCTAGTTAATAAATACATATCGCATGTAACAACCCTACTGGACATTATTTTTAATGTTCCATCTTTTTCGTCATCAATCAATTTTTACCTCATGTTTACTTTTCCTTGAATTTTTCCCCAGTAAATTCCTGCCAGACATTTTTATTCTCCCAAGTGTCACTACAGGGTCATATTTTGATTTTGAAATATGTAGGCTGTAGCAACGTTGTATTCCTTCATATTGACTGTGAAATAAATTGTAAATATATTTTGTCAACTTCTGTGATTAAAATGTGATGGATAACACCAAAAAGATGATTTGAAAGTTGAAATAGAAGTCTAACTGATCATCACATCTTTTGAGTGTAGTAGGAATTCCATATACATACATATGTAGTTGGTATACATTGTGGCTTTTGGACTGATATTATTCCTTGTTTTCTTCATAAAATTTCCTCTAATGACTATCAATAGAAATGCCATTGAAAGGTAATGTAATTGATGTTGATGGACCGTTTTGAGGATAATTCAAAATTTTTACTCATTAAACAGAAGAAAATATGTTCTTTCTTTCCATAGTCTTGCAGTTCAACCCCTCAGTGAAATTTTATACCTATTTTATTTTAACTAGCGGTGACAACTAATGTATTTTATTCATTCATAGCATTGCAATATTGGGATTGGTATACCGCAGCCTTCAATTTCTCTCCCCTCTGAGTCAGTTCACTTAATTTCCCTCTGATACTTCCTCCACTCGTTGATCTTCCCCTTGCACTTAAAGTCTCCGTCTTACTCAGCAAACTCCTCCTCCTCTACATTCCTCATGTAATTACTGTATCGTGTCATAGCCAATTCACTGCAGGGTCCTCCTTTGCTACTCAGCAGTTCCTATTCTCCAGTATGCATCCTCATTGCTCTCCTCCATTTGGCTTACATTATCTTCTAACGCCTGGCCTGGAAGCATTCTGCTTTTTTTGTAATCAGTTACTCAAATGCTCCATGTCTTCAGTGGAAGAATAGGGTAGTTTCCTCCATCAAAGAAAGCGAAAGGCACTGATTGCAATTCATTACCCACCATTAGTGTATTCATAATATACAAATTCTTTGGTTTTGGAAATCCCAGTTTAAACGAACGTTAATGGTCAATTTTATCCTCATTTGAAAAAGGCTAAATTGGCACCAATGCGATGCCACTCCACGTGACGTCACAGGGGACAAGTTTCTACACAAGTAGATGGGAGTTTTACATCGTCTGAGATTACCAATGCATGCATAAGGCACAGAGCTCAGGGAAACATGTCTTAATAATTACCTATTAAAACTGCCTATGGTCGTAAAGTTTCCTTCGTTTGATAGGGTATAAATAATCCTTATTTAAGCCAAGTGCTACCTGCTAGCAGTCTGCATCGTAGCGGCGCTCATAGCCTCACACGGCAGCAGCTGGAACCAGAATGACGTCACATGGGCTTTTCCCAGCATTCATACTTAGGCGTCATGTTTTCGCGCACTTGAAATTTTTCACTTTTCATGTAATCCCAAAAAATAGATATCGTCATTTAAAAATCTAAAAGCGTGAAATGTGTACTCCAGGAGTAATAATATTTCGATTTAGGCAGTATAAAAATAATAGGAAACCGATTCCCATGGCCCACACCAATGTTCTCATGTACCTCATATCCAGTCCTATCCACCAAGAGAGCACTAGTGGACATCTTGCCAGGAATGCTAATTGCTAATTCTTTGGATTCTTTTAAAACCAAGCATAGTCTTAATCGCTTATCTCTCTACCACTGTTACTTATATAAGTTAATCAAAGCAGCCATTAACCCTAACCTAATGTCTTACCCTCTGTCTGCTCCACTTTTTTCTTTTCATGATAACTAAAATAACCATCTACTCCCACAAAAACTTTGTAGATATATTCTATTTAAATGATAATACAATGTTAGAAATGGCCAATGAAAACCCCACTAAGGCATGATCAGTTCTGGAGTACAGATAAGGCAAAATAAAATAAGTTCTCACTTATTTACAGACTGTTAGGATTTGTTTCACTTGTTTTCTTTAGTGAAATCCCTCCCATAGGAGTTGCTGGTACTGCCTAGTGAACCATAAATGCATCACCTTTGCATTGATTGACTAGCCACTTACCTTACCTCCAATATAGATGGAAGTTTTGTCATAGTCGCAATAGTTTTTTTTTTCCATTGAGAAATTTTTCTCTCCTGTTCAATCAACTTTTTTGTACTCCTCCAAATCCCCTTCACTAAACACCAAATTTTATCTTAAAATTCATGGAAAGAGTACGTTCGGGATCTTACAGCCCATTGTACAGAAACTTTATGTGACCAGTGCAATTTAATTTTTGTCTAAGGCTCCACTGGCAACCTGACTGCTTTCACTGACCAGCGTAAAGTAATGGCAGACCCACACTAATGTCCTTCCACATCTCAGCCTAGGGTGGGCAACTCTTGAAAATGGAGTCGACCACCCAGTTGACGAAGCAATAAAAATCGGGACTGGAAGTAATGGAAATGTTATGGAAATCAAGTTATGTCAGGGAAAAACTCCAGATGCACAGCAAAAAGATGAAAATTCTGGTGGAGCATGCAGGGAGCTGCTGCATTTGTGTGACGAGCAGGGCGTTTTGTTGCTCGCCTGGACAGGATAACCCTGATTTGGCTCTGCTCGTCTCTATCTTTGCGATTAACGCTGTTTGACCCTATTTCAAAATGTACCTTGCTGCATTTTTCCTTTAAATCCCTATATATGATCTTTTCCATTGATAGAAGATTAGGCATATTTTAAAAATTCAAACTAAACCAGAGGTGTGGTAAATGCGAAGTTGGTATGAACTCTCCTAAGGAAGAGATTTGGCTTTAGTGCAAATGTAAGGAGAGGAGCATGGCTCCCCCAATGAGGAAAATCAACTACCTTAGTCTGAATTTGTCAAATTAATCTTGTGCAGTAGCATGGCTGCATCATGCAATGCTACTCGAACATGTATTATTACTTTCTTTCACTGTTGGAAATTTGTGATCGTTTATTTTACAATCTTAATTTTTTTATCAGCTTATACTCAATGTGTAATTAAAATGTATTTGTCATTTGTATTTGTCCTTGAATCGTGTGTCCAGGATACAAAAATATTTAGTAAGTTGTGCATCAGTGGTGTAACTATGGGGGGAATGAAGTTATAGATCCTCCATAGCCTCAGAGAAATACATATAAAAAATATTTTAAGCTATAGTCTAGTTTTGATGTATAAAAACTGCATCTGCTTTAAGTGGAATATTAAGTGCCAAAATGATGTAAAATGTATTTCCAGGCATGTCATCTTTCAAAAATATGTCCCGGACCTCACATTGCCTGGGGAGGGGGGCTTGCCACCCTAGACCATACCCTCCTCCCCAGAGCATATGCCTAGTTACGCCACTGTTTTCCATCATGAGCGTACCCAGCGGGGGGGGGGGCAGATGTCCCCCCTTCCTTAGAAGCAAAACTCTAAGCAAAATCAGCACTGTATTGAAACCAAAGCATTTAACAAATTTTCTTCAACCCACGATAAATGATATGTATTAGTATAAGGTATGTAACTAAAATTATTCTATTTTTTCAAGGAAATAATCTCATGAGCTAATGTCACCACTTGGTTTGCCCCCCTCTAGACCATGACTTGCCCCCCCTAAGACCAGGGCTTGCATCCCCCCCCCCCCTAGTTATGATTCTGGGTAGGCCATTGTTGTTGAGTTCTGTCGTAGTTGAAGGACTAATTCTCAAAAACGAGAGGAAGGATGGATAACATACCGTCATTATATTTATATTCCCTGCTCTTATGTCTGTGCAAAATAAATACATTGACACTCCATCTGCCCTTCCTCTCATTCCTGATTATATCTCCTGAAATGACTCCCGAAAGGAGAAACGTGCACAATGCAGGAGAACGGAAAGCCTTCATTGACTAAAAACAAACTAACGATTTAGTTCCCTAAGTCACCAAAATACACGGGACAGAACCGTACCAAAATTCAAATTTTGCTGTATCTATACCGAACGCTACCTACTGGGCACTAGAAGAACCCTCTATTTTCTCAAATTCCGACCTGCCGTCTACATTGCGCTTATCGTTTGGCATGTGTTGATAGCGTTACGAATTCCACTGCCATCTATTACAACGTCAATTTCAGTCAAATTCAATATGGTGGGTTACTGTAACAGTCGTATTTAATGATACCGTTTGGCCTATGGATGTTCTTGTGGTCTAATGAAAAATATCGTGATAATTTGCGAAGTAACGTAATCCATCAGTTTGGTCAGTAAGGATGATCGTTCAGGAGCCTGTACAGGTAAGTGCAGTGACGACTATTTGCCACCATTTGACGTTGGAAATCACTGTATTTTGAATGTTATTTTAAACAAATTCTTGTATGTATTGATTGCAGCCAACTAGTAGATAACAATTACACGGATTAATTTGACTGGCGAACTCACATTGCTAATGTGATGTCTATTTTTTCGTTTTTTATACCTTAAATGTCTTCTACGAAAGATAGTTTTCTAATTTTGCATCCTTTGTGTATCTTTGAAGTGATATGATTTATGGAAAGTTGACTTCACAATGCCTTAAATATTGTGAAATACGAGTTATCTTTATACAGTCGAATTAAAATTTAGGAATTCAGCACTACGCAGGTGAAAGTTTTGTGTTCACATCCGCAGTCGAAAAAATGTTCATTCTTGGCAGAAAATTCTTCTCTCCCTGATTTAATAGGGGCATGTCTCCCTACTAGCTGTATCGAAGATTAGTAATTAGTATCTGGTCGTGTCTTCACTGTGTTTATTGTGATTTTAAATGCAGTCCTTGGTTTTCGTTGTTGTTGTTTTCCTTAGTGTCGTCAGAAAGTAGTGCCACTTTGGAAGCAATCGTTTTGGTATTTTGATTTTACAATTTTGCTAATATTTTCCCAATTTCGCCATCACTTCAGCCATCGGCCAATCTGCTCGCTTTTTCGAAGTATTGGATAGCTGTCATGTAGGGTAATATAAAGACCTTCAAAATTTTTGCCGTCCAAAAAATGCTTCGAAGTTCCGTATTCTGTGTGGGGTGGTAATTAATTATGATTGTTGTTAATCGTCCATAGTTCGTGGCTTTTTATTGCTTCGAAATTCATGTTTATTTTTGTTTGTTTTTTTCTGTTTAAGGCTGCCATTTGGCATTGTTTGAATCATTATGCATATGAAGATGCAATTTTCCTAGCAGAACGTCTTTTTGCAGAAGGTAAATATAGTTTTTCATGTCCGGAAATAATCTATCTCTCTTCTCCCTAACTATGCATATGGTGCTATAAATAGCCTATTCTCACTGCATTTTTCTTTTTCTCAGTGGACTCTGATGACACAATATTCTTGTTAGCAACATGTTACTATCGTTCTGGGAAACCTGGTAGAGCTTATGCTGTACTACAAAGCAGAGAGTCTAAATCACCGCAATGCAAATATCTCATGGCAAGATGTTGTTTGGATTTGCAAAAGTAAGTCTCATTGCTAAGTTTGAATTGAGATTAACGGTCAATTTGTATTTTTGAGTTAATTGGTTTATTTCTCTCCAGTTTAATTTGGCTCAGATATCTTGGTGGTCTAGTAAGGTCACATAAGTGTATGTGTACATGTAGTTCATTTTTTAATATTGTAAAGAACCTTCTGTGTTAAAATGCATGTTTTGCTACTTTTTTGTGTCTTAGGAAGAATTTTGATGGTAGAATCATTCAAATTCGATTAAAAACCATTGTTTGCTTATTTTTTACAATCTAGCATTAAGATTAGCTTTGATTGCCTCCCAAACAAGCTATATCATATTATCATGTGTTGTTTTGTTGGTTTACGGTTGTAAACTTGAATCAATTTTGCAGTGCACAGTGTTGAATCGTAAATTTTCAGCCCTAGTAAATATGTGGTACAACATTTTTTCCATCCTGAATAATTTTTTTCTAGATTATCAGAAGCTGAAGCAGTTCTAACAAGTGGTAGTGGAGCTGTCAGTGCATCAGCTGCAAGAATACCCCTCGATGACATCATTGCTGACTTTGGAGATGAACGAGCTGCATTTGCTTTGCAGCTCCTTGCCTGTATCTGCTCTCGTACAGAAAGGATTCCCAGAGCTTCTGAAGCACTTCAAAGGTCACTTCGACTGAATCCGTTTTTATGGCACTCCTTTGAGGAGCTTTGTGATCTTGGAGAAAAACCTGACCCAAAAAAAGTCTTTCAAGTAAGAAGCATTTTCTTCATTCTTACGTTTCTTCATGATTTACATTGTGGCCTAATGGAGCAGTAATTTGCTGTCAAAATGGGTCATGTAATTAACGTTAAGATTAGAATCCTATTTGTTTGCTATTATTATTGATCTTGTTATTTTTATCTTTTTTCAGCTTTCTTCCTTAGAAAATTTTCATTCTTGCCTAGGATTTAATCCAATTATTAACTATTTTAACAGTCAAAAGGCTCCTGACTTAGTAATTGGTGGAATGAATAATTATGCTGCAAATAATGATTGTGGAGCGAACCCTGGTTTTTCTCTCAGCAAGTGAGTTTTTATGATTTATAAAACTATGAATTATGAAGTAACTCATAAGGTTAATTCAACGAATATTATAAACAGTGAAAGTTTAACAAGTGGTCAGAATCCCTGGAAGTCACTCGCTATTTTGGGACCTTGTTGTATCCTAAGGATGAAGCCCCTCAAGTCCCATAGTAACCTTTACTATGATCTGACCTTTCTTTCTTTGGTTCTTTGAAGTGTAAAGAAATGATAATACGGGATAAGTAGTAGAAGTACGATTCATGACAGGGTTGATACCCATTGCCACTGGCAAATAATGGATGAGATAATTTAAAAATTGTTTGATCATGGTTAATAATTTTAGTTTTGAAATTATATTCTTATAAGGAGACATCACCAAAGTGATGTTCGGGATCTGGATGCGAATGATATTTTCTGAAACTATATAGGTAAGGTATAAAAAGTGTCACAGCTTTCTTCCACATAGGCCCGGGTTCAAGAGATATTCACATGTAAAGATTTCCCGCACCATGACTTCCCTTAAGTGATCGATCCTCCTCAACTAGGGCTGTGGCGGCGTGGTCTAGGGCGCTAGTCTTGTGACCTATAGTGTGCTTCCCGCGTTCGAGTCCCAGTGACGGCAATATTTTTTCTCTCTTCTAATTTTTGAAATCACTGTTACAACTCGTTCTTGAATACTGTCAGAAAAGCTCTGGTGTCGTTCTTTTTCAAATCTGGTGCATATCATCCAATTGTCGAAGAGCTATTGGTGAACACCTTTGGGCTCCAACCAACTCTCACCTACAGTCCAGCCGGCGAGAGTTGTCTGATGTGAGTTCAAAAGAGGGGGTGCAGAACTCTGCATCAGCAACCAATCGCTGTCCCCCAAATGCACCTCACACCCGCGCCCAGTCATACAACGTTGTCACATGCATATGAAGTAATGAAACAAGCCCTTGCTTCAAATCACCTAAACAAAAGATTCTTCCTTTGGGTCCTTCACGCTCGTCGCCCCTTCTGGCTGCTTTCTTCACGGAACCCTTTTGTTTACATGTGAGGTGGACGTTTCCCTTTCTTCCGTGGCAGTCTTGCCCCCTACCCCAAACTAGACCCTTCTAAAAGTCAGGGGACAACTCTCGGCGGCCGGACTGTTGCTGTTGGCATCCAGAATTTGCCTTCATATAGCTAGGCCAATGAAGGTGGGTCGGTGGGATGGGAGAGAGATGAAACATGTTTCCATTGGTCAAGTGTAATTTTATATTTTCCTTCGAAGCTAATGATTTATGGTATATGTGATCTCGAAGAGGAGAAAACGTCTGAGGCAAGGACCGAGGGAGAGTTTAGTGGTTTTTGTAGTTACTATTGATGTGATTACTATCCTATGGCACTGAACTTCTTCAGTGGTTATTGTATCACATTGGAAGTTTGAACTACGTAGCTGCTACATTTTGCATTAAAATTTTCCATGGCAGAAATTCTGTTGCATAACCCCCATGAGAGCTTTTAAACAAAATGGTCCATGAGTAGGACAAGCATTGCAGTGCATTGACACATGCAAAGAGAGAAGTGGAACTCTTTCCACTCCCTTATACAGGGCAATGTATTCACCAAAGTATTAATTTAAAATTTTGAATCCAGGTTTGATTTGTTCAGCAAATTTAGAAGTGATTTTATAGTCTGGTGAAGGGCATTGTCTTTAAATATTTGGATCATATATATTTGATATGACTCAACAAAATTCACTTAAACTACCTTTCTGTGAACAAATGAACTTGGAAAATGTCAATTTTTTATGTGGAGTACGTGTCTTAACATTGTGGCGGCCGCACCTCCTGCCTCGCCGCCACACCGCTTGCCCGGAGGCAAGTTAAAGCGCGCTCTGTCTTCGCTTCCTTCCAACAGTCCAGATAGCCCAGCGGTAGCGCGGTCGCCTCCCAAGTGGGCGGCCCAGGTTCGATTCTCCGTGCCGGAAAGTCTTATTATTTAATTTTTCTGGCCTTCTAGAATTCTCTTCTAGAAGTTTCTTTAATGTTCAAGAAAAGTAAGATAGAACATTCTGGAAGTGGGCAAATTGAATAAATACTGCGGCCTTTCGGCCGGCAGTTCAGTGTGGAATTGTACACAAATCAATAAACATCGTTTAAACCATTCCATCGAATCTTCATTGATAGCAGCCTACCTCGACGCCTGCTACAACATTATAGGTGCTCCAAAATATGATCCCATTGGGCAAATCTTATTTTTCATCCATTGAATAAATTTATGGTGTGCATCAGTTGGGAATAGGTGTCTTTTCACTGACAGTGATTTTTCTACCTACCTAATCTCCCCAAAATACAATAGCTATTACAAATTCCACAGTGCAGATGTTACAGCTAGTTTTAAGTCAATATTTGTGTAGTATTTCAAACAGAGCCAAGAAATCTCTGTAAGCTCGTATGTATCTAGCCAGTCGTCGGCTGTAAAATGGCGGATGGGATTCTGTCTACTGTTATGGTGTAAACTTTCAGTTCCAATTTCTCAGTGCACATGCATAATTTTTAGTGTCACTCCCAGGGCTTTAAATTTCCAAGCTCCACCTATTGTGACATAATAGTTCTGCCTGTCGGAGATTTTTTTTATTTTCCCAGTTAAACTAGGGAAAATTTTTCAGTTACAAATAATTCACTTTTTTTTAAGATTTTTGATATTTTCCCTACTTAAACTTCATATCTTTTCCAAGATGGAATTGGCAATGCAACGCTGGGCCCCTCCAGTGGATACTTGTTTTTAAAAGTTCAAAAACTAATAACAAGTAAATTCTGTGCAGGCTAATGAAAGAGGAAATCTTAAATGAAGTTGGGTATATATGTAATGTGGTCACTCAAATCACACTCCAGGGCTACAGATAACATTACGCGTATCTCTACCATTGAATTACAGGCTAAAAAGGGAAACAGTAGGGAGGAGTAACACGTCAGAGCAAGTGTTCCTATGTTTGCTTAAATAATTAAATGAAGAAATAAAAATACTAGATAATTATGAGTTCAAAGACATTGTCAACGGGATCCATTTTGTGCACACATTAGCAGTTAGTTATTGATGCATTTGCATATTCCAGATTGATAAATTATTTTGGGCCTTGGCAAGCCTTCCTTTGTATTTTGCTTAACATCTGGATTACACTGTCTGTACCCCCGTAGCAATTTTTGACAAACCGCGCAGTCTTCCTTTGTATTCTATTCAGTTCGCGAATTCTTTGTGCACCGGATCTATGCTTGCTGCATATTCATGGTGCGGTTGGACGAGTGTGAAATAGCACCTTTCTTTTACTTTCTCATCTGAAAATCTTCCCACAATACGCTTGACGAATCCTAATTTCTTCCGGACTATGCTGCATTTATTTCTTATATGTGTGCCCCACGACGGGTTCGAGGTCATCATAATTCCTAGGTACTTCACTTTGTCTGTTGCCTTTATGTTAATACCATCACAGCATGAACATGGTTAAAATTGGAGGAACCCTGAAAAAAATGTACCAACATGCATTTGCTCGGATTAAGGTCGAGTCCCCACTCTTGGCTCCACAAATAAACGTTGTTTAAATCCGATGTTAGAATTTCTCGTTTGACCGATGTACCCTCTCGAGTTAGCGGAAGTTATCAAGCAGGTAAGAGGGGAAGAAAATCTTATTATTTTAGGTGACTGGAACACCGTCATCGGCGAAGGTCAAGACGGAATAATAACTGGGAAATATGGGTTGGGTAACCGAAATGAAAGAGGAGAAAGGCTACTTGAATTCTGCACTGAGCGCAGGCTAGTGGTTGCCAACACTTTATTCAAAAATCCCCTGCGAAGAAGATACACTTGGAAGATGCCAGGAGACCATAGAAGATTACATATCGACTACATTCTAGTGAAACAAAGATTCAGGAACCAGGTGAAGGACTGCAAAATTTATCCAGGGGCAGATATCGATAGTGATCATAACTTAGTTATGATGAAATGCCACCTTAAATTTAAAAAGTTGAAGAAAGCCGTGAAAAACATATGGCAGGTTGAAAAATTGAGGGAGGTTCAGCATCAACTGGCTTTTAAAGAGGCTGTAGAAAATAAAATAGGAGAGGATACGACCAACAAACCAATGGAAGAGAGTTGGAAAACCATTAGAAGTGGTCTGCAGGCGGCAGCTGAGGAAGTTCTTGGTAAAAGAAGAGTCGTTATGAAAAAACCATGGATCACACAGGAAGTACTAGATCTCATTGAAGAAAGAAGAAAATACAGGACTGCGAAAACAGAGGAAGGACAGAATCCTTACAAGAGAATAAGGAACGAAATATGTCGTAAAGTGCGGAAGGCTAGAGAAACGTGGATGAAAAGCATTTGCGAAGACGTGCAAAACAATCTTAAACATGGAAAAGTAGAGGCCGCTTATAGGATAGTGAGGAACCACTTTAAGATGTAATACCCTTAGGGACAAAAACGGAGAACTATTGATTAAAAACGAAGAAAAAGGGAAGAGATGGAAGGAATATCTGGAAGATTTGTACAAAGGAAGTCGCCTCAGAACGAATGCTATCAAAAACGAGAGGGAAGTGGATGCCGATGACATGGGAGCCCCAATTTTAAGATCAGAATTTGATGCGGCTGTAAGAGACCTCAGGATAAATAAAGCGTCTGGCATTGATGACATTCCTGCAGAACTAATTAAAAATTCAGGAGAGAAGACGTTGAACCAGCTATACAAAATCATTAGTGAAATGTATACAACAGGAGAGATACCAAAGGATTTCGAGAGAAACATTATAATCCCTATTCCTAAGAAGAAAAGAGCGGAGAAGTGAGAAGATTTTAGGACCATAAGCCTTACTACACATTCGTCAAAGATACTGACAAGGATCATCTATAGAAGAATAGAACGAAAAGCAGAAGAGTACTTGGATGAGGACCAATTTGGATTCAGAAAAAACAAAGGCACAAGGGAAGCAATATTGGCCCTAAGACTGCTTATAGAGAAGAGAATGGAAAAGAACAAGCCAACATTCGTTGCGTTTGTGGACTTAGAGAAAGCATTTGACAACATGGATTGGAGCACAATGCTTGGAATCCTAAAGGAAATTGGGGTTCTTTATAATGACAGAAGAATCATCCACAGTTTATACAAAAACCAAGTAGCCGTGATAAAATCAGGGCCCAGCTGTGAAGAAGCAAGAATTAGGAAAGGAGTGCGACAAGGCTGTACACTGTCACCCATAATTTTCAACGTTTACATTGAAAAAGCCATTAATGAAATCAAAGAAAAGGAATTGGGAGTGAATATCCATGGAGAAAAAATTAGCATGCTAAGATTTCCCGATGACATAGCCGTTATAGCAGAAACAGAGAAGGATTTGAAAAATATTCTGGTTAATATGGGTAGGGTAATGAGTAGATATCAACTGAAAATAAGCACGAAGAAAACCAAGATCATAGTATGCAGCAGAAGAGAAGAAGTCAAGACCAACCTTAAAATAGGGAGGCAAAAACTGATAGAGGTGGATGAATTCTGTTATTTGGGAAGCAAGATAACTAGTGACGGGAGAAGCAAGAAAGAAATTATCAGCAGAATAGCCCAGGCGAAGAGAGCATTCCACCAAAAGAGAGACCTGCTGGAAACTGACCTGCTGAGACAGCGGGAAACTTAAATATGGAAGTAAAGAAACAATGTATAAGAACCTACATCTGGAGTATGCTCCTATACGGAAGTGAGGCATGGACAATGACCGCAGCGGAGAAAGCAAGGATAGAGGCCTTTGAAATGTGGTGCTACAGAAGAATGATGAAAATCAAATGGATCGACCGAGTTAGTGACGAGGAAGTCCTAAGAAGGGTAGGAGAGAAGAGAAGCCTCATGAAAACCTTAATAAGAAGACGGAACAACCTTATAGGCCACATCTTGAGACATGATGGCCTGATGAAGACAATCGTCGAAGGACAGGTGGAAGGCAAGAATGGAAAAGGAAGACCTCAAACAAAATATATGGAACAAGAGAGATGTGAAAGAGAAGAAATACGTAGGGGTGAAAAGATTAGCTGATGGGAGAACTGAGTGGAGAGCTGCGTCAAACCAATCCTAGGATTGTTGACCAGTGATGATGATGATGATAGAATTTCATAGAGTGATCACTAATTTTGCGATAGATGACAGCGTCATCAGCCAAAAAAAATGTATTTTACTGCTAATTCGGGAGCATAGGTCATGAATGTATGTAGTGAACAAAAGGGGGCCGATTACACTTCCTTGTGGAACACCTGATGTCACTTTAATTACATCGGAGATGATTCGATTAAGAACTACTTTTTATTTATGATCATTCAGAATGTCGCGTATCCAGGTTACCACTGTTTTGTTTAATCCACATGACTTTAATTTGTATAAAAGTTTATTGTGAGGTACCGTGTTGAACCATTTATTGCATCTTCACTGTCCAGGACAATCCCAGGTCTGCAATCACGTGTATAGATGCAAATCATCTTACAGCCACGGATGAGGGGTTTTCGGAAACAGGCAAATATGATTGTGTTGTGAATTTTATTTGAAAAATCTTAGATAAATGTTTAGGTTGACTCAAAAACGGATTTTGTAACTTTGTCAAATGTAACTGACATCAAAGAGAAACTGTAAGTAAGGATGAATACTGGTGTTGAGGGGCTGCATCCATCACCTTCACCTCAAGTTATCGAAGGCCAGCACACCAATTTCTAGGGATTGAGACTACTTGCTCGTTATACCTAAGAATGAAGGCCTTGGACATTTGTGACACTTTTTTATCATTTCCTAATTAACTCTAAAAACTATTTATCTCATCGAATCTTAAACATCTCTCTTTATATCTGCATGTCATTGGTAGGATTATACTTGCATGTTTTTTTTCATTACAATTTTTAGTCTTATATGTATTGTCAAATATTTTAGTTATAGAAAATTAGCCCTATTTTGAGTGCATTTGTAATGATAGAAAAACATATCCTGGTATCTAATGTGGATGAAACTCACTGCAAGGCACTGACCTTGGTGGTAGTAACTTTATCTTAATAATAATAACGTTAAAAGCCCAGCAAACGCAATCCACAGAATAGAAACACATTTGGTATGTATTGAATACGTCAAAATAGAGAATCAGAAGGGCAGCAATACCAACAAATAATGAAAATATTTCACACAAGTCTCGGTGATGTAGTTATTCAAGCATCAGGCGAATATTTATTCACACTGCCTTAACTCTTTTCTACCAATGGCGATTCAATTTTAAATGCAGCTGCCAGTGAATGATGTGATTGATGATTTTTCTACTTTGTCGCGCATTGCAGTACGCCTTCCTCGATGGTGAACTGCTTTAACTCCACGCCCAATGGGTGGATGAATGACGAATCAGCACCGACTGGACTGCCTCACATCCCCTCCCAACCTGGTGTCCCTCCCGTGAGGAACACTCGACTACAGAAATTTCCTTGCACACGAATTCTTTTTAAATCACTCACAGCATATGACTCACCAAGGTATGTATATATATATATATTATATATATATGATCAGGGGTATGTTATTGGAAATGTTAATTGATTTGTTGTATCTTGAAACGTAATTTTGGAAACTTTGTAAAAATTAATTCTATTGTTTTCAGTCATTACATTTCACTCTCTAGTTCAAATATTTATTTAATTGGTGGCACAACATGTTTCTGCATTAAAATTGATCTAAGAGATTAAGCTTTGCATAATTTATTATACATAATATAATTATTTTTTGTGAAATTGTGATTATGATAGAGATGTAGTAAGTACTTCATAGTCATTTGTAATGTGGGGAATATTGCAATCAGATGCTTGTTTATATAAATAAATCCAATCATCTTCGATTAATATGTTACAAGTTTGAATATTACCTATAAAGCAAGACTCTGTTGCCGGATCTAGTTCAAGTGCTCTCTTAACTTTTAAGGTCTGTTGTTTGTTGATGTATGTATCTCCTTCTGTTCATTTCATAATCATTTTAATATGGGTCATTTTTGTCTTAATTATTTAGTGGAAGAAATTTTTTCTTGTCTCCAGCAAATAAATTGTAATTCTTGGAGTATGTATTCAATGATGTTGACAAAAAAATGGAAAAACTAAGTGCCTTTAGGAAAAACAGTTGAAGCCAGGATCAGAATTTAACAGTTTAATAAGTCATGAATCAATGTATTTACAGAATTGTGTAAAATATCCCTCACTCTAAAATTTGTCACAGGGATTCATGAAGAGCATCAGAGTGGAAGTTCATGTAAACTTATTTTGTAGAGTATCTGCAATAATAATTTATATCAAAGGATTTGTATTTGTATGTGGCATAATTGTTTGTTGTATTATTTCAGCTTTGGTGTTATACCGTTGGAATTGACTAAGTCATTTGAGAGTTTTGACCATAGCCCGACGCCATCGTTAGGACCGCAAACTCCCTCACCCATTGGAGTGCCTCCACTTCAGCAGTTGCCAGAAACGAATGATCAGAAAGGATTGGCTCCCAAGCGGGTGAGCAGCTTCCGAAGAAGAGTAGGGGTAGGTTTATAGTTCCCCTGGTAATTGTTCGCTGTTTAAAAGTGGAAAAATATCTTTTCCCAACAAGCTAAAATTTGTTGTACAGTGAGTCCTCGTTCTACGTCACCCCGTTTAATGTCATTTCGCGATAACGTCACGAAAATTTTAAGACCGTCATTCGTTTATCGCACCTTTGCTTCGCGATAACGTCAGGTCTGGTCAGGTCTTTTAAATTTCGCGCGAGAAAAAATGCGAAGCGGCGGGCGTTGCAGGTTGTTCGTTTTGTGGGCGGTAATACAGTCAGTCTAAACGAAGTGTAAAACGGTGTGTTTATTGTCAATTTCAATTACGTTTATAGCAAATTTTCTGCAAAATGAATTCTTAGGTAGGTGCGCAAATGTTAAGTGCGTAAATGTCAAGTAAAGTTTTAGCAAATTTTACTTGACATAACGGTTTTCTGGAACCTGAAAAGTGATTTCTAGGAATTTTTCCGGGTAGAACTCGGAGTATTTGTCGTCACTTTTTTGCCGTGTTCTCAATAATCTTGGTTCCTGTAACTGCGACGATGTTTCAGCGATGATGATGCCCAGGTGACCACCATAGCGAAGCCGAAAAAACAAACGCGGGAAGATACAAAAATGGAGAAGGATGCACGTCGCTGCTGGTATTGCCGTCAATGAAGACAGGGACTCGTGTTTATGCCATAGTTTGGCATTCCCATCGTAAGAAATGGCCCAAATATGATACGCTAAAATTTTTTCGCGTAAGAATTGTGAGGTCTAGGAGCCGATATTCACTTTTTACATTGTTTCTTATGGGACATTGTGCTTCGATTAACGTCATTTCGTTTAACGTCACATTTTTCAGGAACGGTAAGTGACGTTAAACGAGGACTCACTGTATACATTTTTATCGAGGTGTTAATCCAGAGGTTAACATTTTAAATGAGCCGAGAAAAAGAAGCAATGGTTTTGTTTTCTGGTGAAGTCAGTCACTAACAGTATTATTTTTATTGGGATACATGCCATAAATTATGCTTACATTGTGGGTCATAGGGATAGTGATTATTCCCAATTGATATGTACGTTTGTTTGTCTACTTGATCCAATCACACTGTGCCATAAACGTAAGCATTCATTAATATTTTAGAAATAAATTCATAGAAAGGGATGGGAACAAACAGTGACACTATGGATTTCTGTCTTCTACTATCTGCCACGGTCTGTAGCAGTGATGTGGCAGAGAGTAGAAGCCAGAGCGTAAACATGCAGCCTGAGTGGGACTTAACCCATTTTAACTACTGACTTCTGGCTTTACAAACGGCTTCATCATAGTACTCTTCGTCCCTTTTGTGTTATATTTTCCTATGCCATTTGTTCCCCCTCTGAAAATTTACGATATTTTATTCCTAATTATGTGACTATGAGTTTGTTGTAGTTCAGTATCATATGTTTTCTTTGCAGTAATAGACCTTGTATTTGTCATGTACAGCTTAATGATTGCAGATCGTTGTCAGAATGATTCTCAAATCAATGCAAAGCATCGCTAACATTGCTAAATTTCAATGCTGAGTGCAGCCAGCCTTAGTTCATCTATTGTTCCCCAAACACTGATGTCTCTAGAGATACATGTTGTCTTAGTAGTTAGCCGTCTAAAATGAATGTAGCAAATTTTTGTGTCTCGTATTAAGGAAATTGGCATTGGCATTGTGAGGGATAGCATGGAGAGGGTCAGCCCAATACATGCTTAGTTGCTGAGGGAAATAAGTATAATTTTGACTCACAGAATTAAATGAAAATGTTGAAGATTATTGTATTAGTCATAGTTTTTGTGTGACTTGTAAAATTGGTACAATTTTGCATTTTAATTATCAATCAGTCCCCTTTCTTAAGTTTCAACTAACAGGTATGCATATTCATGGAATATTTTAGATGACTAGGACAGCCATCTAATTGGGAAAAGTGCACCTAAGGTCACCTCACACAGTGGCAGCGGGAACCAGAATGACGTCACACGGGCTTTTCCCATCATTCATACTTAGCTGTCACGTTTTCGTGTGCTTGAAAATTTTCACTTTTTATTTAATTGCGAAAAGTAGATACAGTAAACTCTTGATTTTACGAAGCAGGATTTTACGAAGTTTTCGATTATACGAAGTGATATTGCGGTCCCGGTGAAAAGCCTATGCTAAATACATGGCGCTATTCGATTATACGAAGTTTCGATTATACGAAATTTTTTGAATTTACGAACCTCGGCTCGGTCCCTAGGAGCAAATGGCATTCGTTTATACGAACTACGGCGAAAAATTTGTCAACAAAACTAGTTACGCCGGCGTAAGTAGCTACAAAATCAGCGCTTCCAACTGTGGTCCATCAAAAGTGCGAAATCGTAAATGATAATGCAACTTTGGAGAGAAATGGGTCGCCAAAAATCTCACTGTGGGAATTTAGGGGGAGTAGGAGTTCAGTTAAAATATCGCGGCTGACATTATGCCCCTATTTACGTGCCTGTTCGTAAACATAGCATCGACAATAATTCGTAGTTTAACATGTCAGGAAGGTCGCGCGGAGTATTTCGTACACCCCTAATTAACCCTTTGCACTGCTGTGAACGTACTTCGGAGACTACTTGACTACTTTTCGCCTAAGCACTTCGAAGGGTCCCTAATCCGGGACCCTTTCCTCGACGAGCTCACCCTCGCTGGCCCCTGAAACTGGGCTATTTTTTAATGCATTACCTGACGCAATCCTTGGTTTCAAAGGGCAAAGGTGCCATGGGGGGAAAAAGAGTAAAGTGCGTGTTACTGTGGGGCTGTGCGTCAACCAAACGGGCACGGACAAAATAAGCCCGTTATCATTGGGAAATTTGAAAGGCCACGGTGCTTAAAACATGTAAAATTGGAAGCCCTCCCCGTTTTTTACCATGCAAATAAAAACAGCTGGATGACCCGAGAAATTTTCCAGCAAACGGTTATACGTCTACAGAGAAAAATTGCTGGAGAGAACAGCAAAATTGTTTTAATAATGGATAATGCCACCGTTCATAAATACGTGGAAGATCTAAAATTGGCTAATGTTCGAGTCCTCTTTTTACCCCCGAACTCGACTAGCAAGTCCCAGCCCTTGGACCAAGGCATTATCCAGGATTTTAAAATCCTATACCGGAAGAAGCTTGAGCGGTATTACTTGCGATGGATCGGTATGTATACATTCATCTATTTTGCTCATGTGCGTTTGGATATCAATTTAGATATTTTTATTCATGATTATCATTCTTTCAAATATATTTGCTACTTTTATAAATGGGAACAGAAATTAATAACATCCCGAAATGGACGTTGATACATGCAATCCGCGCCATAATATCTTTTCGTGTATATATTGGCCTTTGTGAATGAACAACTTAAATATCTTAAGTACTGGGCTCTATTTACCGCCAATTTATATTTCAGGCTTCTCGTAATGAAGACGCACTTCCAAGTCTAACCATGAACTTTCTTCTCACGCGCTTCCCCGTTCTCCCATGCTGGGGTTCTGTCTTTCCAAAGCCGTCCCTTCCCTCCTGCCGCCTTTGGCTGATCTTACTGACACCCACCTTACGCATCCCAAACCCCTCCTTCCCCAGCATTTCCCATTCACTCCCTCCCTAAGGAGACTGAGCTTGTGTGCGTCGCAAAAAAATACGGCCCCCAAAAGTAGACTGAGGCAGAGCTGAAGGCCATTTCCCCACCCTTCTTTGTCCTGCCCCCTTCACCAGTCCTTGTGCCGGAGAGAGGCGGAAGAAGTATCTTCCACTATCGGGAAAATGGTGCCGCGCTTATAATTGTCTCTCTTCTTCTCAGCTGACTTTTCAATTGAAATTAATTTCTTTATTCTTTCCACACTATATTTATTTACGATTATGGCACGACTATTTTTTAGTGCTAAAACTAAGAAAATCTTTTCTCTATGTCAATGATCCTTTGCCTAACTTTCAATACGGCGGAGAAAGGAACACGAAAACTAAATGAGGTGACGGTACAGGTTTTTGCGTGTCATTTTTTGGGAATTCACGCTAGCGAACCAATACTTAACCACGTTGAGAAATGATAAAACGTCTCTTGTAGGAAAACAATCAATGTGGATAATAACGTTTCTATCTATATTTCTACGATACTGTAAGATGTTTCTCCTGTCGTTTTCCGGTTGGAACCTTGCTCCTGTCGGCATAAAAGGAGAGAAACATACTATATGAACAGGTCACCTCACACCCGGTATGAAGAATACAGTCCTGATGAAGAATTAAGTCTTTTATGGCAACGTCTGCGAAGATGATGGAACACAGTAGTCGGACGGAGAACTCAAACAGAATTTACTTCAAATATTCGCCAGAAGATAATCACATCCTACGTTATTTATGATCGTTATTGAATCTCAGTGAAAATAGAGCACATTCTGCTGAAAATACGAAGTAACTCGAAATATTAACTTACGAAGGTTATTTTGGAAACGGGCTAAGACCCTTGTTTTTCTTTTATTCTCGTCACTGAGCGATAGAGGGCGACATAAATGGCGGTTAGGTCGGCTGCCGCTAAAATTCCGTGGGTGTCAGAAACAAATATCTATCTTTTGCATACTTAATAGTAGCTATTGGCTCCTAACCACAAATTTATTACTGTTAATTCTTATAATAAACATTGCAATTCATTATTTGATTACGTTTTCTAAACTGGTCGGGAATTTCTTTAGCGATCGTTGATGTTGAAGTATGAACAAGAAATGGGAATTTTATGGTGGTTTGATTATTTAACGATTTTTCACATCATAAATCGATAGCAAAAAGCCTTTTCTATGAATTATACCGAGAATAACCACCGAAAACATTTAAATAAGACCACTAAAGACAAAAAACGGCGGAAGGAACAAAAGCGAACATTTTTTTCGTGACTTATGAAAAAATTTTGAATTTACGAAACTCGATTTTACGAAGTGCCAATTTTCCGGTCCCACTGACTTCGTAAAATCAAGAGTTTACTGTATCATCATTTGAAAATCTAAGAGCTTGAAATGAATACTCCTGGAGTAATAATTTTTCGATTTAGGCAATAAAAAATAATAGGAAACCACCCTATCATTTTCAATCTACTTTAGTTTGCATTTTATATAATTTCCTAACAGTTGTTTTTGCTTTTTTAAACCATTACTGACTGAGTTTATTTATTTTTTGAGCAGCAGCTCATCAGCCGGAAAGATACACCCCTGCAGCAGGGCAAGCAGGTGTTCAGTCCTTCTGGGAACACAAGCAACTCAGCAAACATTGTCACATCGACCCCATCCCCTGGGAATCTGCCTGGAGGTCTTCAGAGTGGTCCCAATGTACGGCGCAGTTCACGGCTATTCAGCAATAGCTACTCAGTTAAGGTTTGTGTACTTTTTGTTAAGTTTTTACTCTTGTTAAATGATAATTACAGTTTTCTCTGCTTTATTTCACATACTTTTCATGAGGTGTTCTATGCATTCCTGTTGGCTTTCACTGTTATGAAATCACTCACCCATCTCCAAAAATGGCACTCAGAAAGCTGGGTTTTGAAATTATGCCTAGTTTTTGGTTCACTTCAGTGCAATAAATACTGGTCGCCCGTTTGAAAGAAAAATATATTTGTGGAACAGTATTGGTTATCTATAATATTTGTGGGGTTAAATGCTTGCAGAAAAACCTCGCGAGTTCTCCATTGTGAAAAATTCAAAGACCATTGAAAGACTGGAAAATAATGCAGCATGCCATACCATGCTGTCATCTAATTGGCTGGATAACTCCATGTTATGCCAATTAAAGTGCTGGAAAATTAGGCTAATGGTCATAGTGAAGAGAACCATGTCTCAAAGGCAATAAATAGCAAAACTGCATATAAGTGCTGGGTGACATAGTGTAAAGTGGTAAGATTTATTATATAGTGCTTGGGAGTCTGCAAGCAGGCCTCGTTGAAAGGAGGTTTCATAATTGCATAAATATTATTTTGGCTGAATAGAATTTTGTTTCTGTGGTGGTTGTTGAATTTTGAATATCTGAGGTGCTCTATTACAGCAGTTAAACAGTCTTTTTCATTCTAATAATTTTATTTTGGTCCCTCTATGCCTTTACGGTGTGTTCAATATATGTTTCATTCTGTTTTTCTCCATTTTTTAGGAGAACAACAAGAGTCCCAACCGCAATAAGTTTGTGACGCCCAAATCCCCATCGAGGAAGACAAAGACACGCTTGACAAAGACGTCACTGAGCAAAAACTCATTTAGTGATTTAAATGAGAAGAACAGGAGTGAGGGAGGTGGTGTTGTGAATGTGGGAAAAGGTGAAAAAGAGAAGACAGAGACTATTGCGTCGGAAGGCAGGATTCTCGGAAGCGGAGGCAACATTGGCAGTGGTGGTGTCACCAATGTACATGTCGGACCTCACCAGAATTGGAAATCCTATAGCGAGCGTAGTTTGTATTTTCAGAAGTTATCTGCAGGTAAGAAATTTTGAATTCTTATTTTTTTAAAGTGATGCTAATGGAGTAGGGAAAAAGTCCTTAATTTAAAAGGAAGTCTTAAATATTTATGAAAAAAGTCATATACTGTGCAATCTCGATAAAATGAGACCCCCATGGTGCACATATAAACACTCGCTATGGCAATTTGTCGCTTTCCCGTAGGTGGCGTAAATAATAGCCAATAAATCTAATGTAAACATTTATATGGGAACAGGATTGGTGTGGGGACGGAGATATTTCTATCCAAGAAACACAAGCATAAATGTAGAAAGAGTGCGTTGTTTTCCCCCCCCTCCCCCCTAGATCCTCCTATGATCACAACCAACTTGAGAACATAATGTAGTGTGTCCTTTCACTCATCTCATAGAACTGCTTATCTCAATCCCAGATTTCATGAAATATGTTGAGACTGTATACTTATGGAAAGGGATTGACATATTCAACATGAAAACTACTCCAAGGCTCCCGTGCTTAAAGCAAGTGGCTATTCTACTGGTGGATTTAAAAAAGAAAGGTGATCTTCTAATCGAAACGGAGAGCTTTCACTTGGGATACCAGCATATGAATAAGCATTGCACGCAGCAAATTTAAAAAATCATAATTTTGAAAAACTTGGGAAAACTCTTTTTTGGGATTATTGATCTTCAACTTCATCTGCGTGGGCCAAAATATCTATTCTTCATCCTCCCAACCTTCAGGGTCGTCCAAATTGTAGTCTAGTTCCATTTCATCACCTTGATGGGCCGAAAAACCAGGATCTTTAAAGCAAGAGGCTGTTATATCAGCTGATATTTTGTCCCAGCTAGAAACAACAGCACACATTTCATCCAAAGTGTTCCACTTCATCCTTTAAAATTATTAAGATCCAATTACCACGCAGCAAAATTCACGAGCATAGCCGTGTAATCATGTGTGAGCAGTTTTATTATTCCTTTATCAAGTGGCTGCAGTAAGCTAGTACCATCAGGTGCCAGGAAGACTAGTGCTGTGTTCCTCTGGTCGATTTTTGAGTGGGCCAGACAGTTGTCCACAAATAAGATGACCCTCCTGTTCTTACCTCCAACTCTTGCATGGAATGCCATTAGTCACTTCTTCTTCTTTTCTATAATTTCCGAGACCGTAGATGCTCAACCCCCATTTTTGCATCCATTAGCCACTAAGCAAAAAGTCCTTACGTCATCCAGGCTTTCCAACAAGAATTTGTTTTATTTAATATTAGTACAAAGAAGAACTGTTAGTCGCTCCTTGCTCATAAGAATCACTTCTTACCACAACAGTTTTTCAGGGGAGTAGGTTGTAAAAGAGTGCTGTTTTGTCTGTGTTATATATATCTCGTGGAGAATACATATGTACTTCTTAAGATATTCCGCTAGGATCCGAGTCAACTTTTTAATGGCTCTGGTTTTACACCACAGGATTCACTACTAATTTTCTGAAGGGAGATAACCTTTTGTGCTTTAAATTGACACAGCCAACCTGCTAAGCCCTTGGTTCTCAATCTATCACAGATATTCTCCACCCTAGCCTTAAGCATTCACGGGAGTTCCCACAGATCAAAGTTGGCAAAACCACCCGAATGAAGCTTCTTCCAACTCTTCATGTTCTGCATTCCTCAGGCACTTTTGCTGTAATGGTTGGCCCTCCCGCATTGCAGCAGACCTTGTACACTACACTTACGATTATCTGAGCTAATGATGGGGAGATAGGGCGTGAATAATCAGAAAACACGGATAACCCAAGCTTTCACTTAAACGTCTTGTAATGGTCATAATTTACGTAAAGAAAACAATATATTATTATTTATGCAGTTATTCTGTTATTTGAGAGTACTTCCCGAATTCATTGAGAGCTTTCTTCGCCAGTTCGCGATCTTTTTAGCAGCGATAATATGGTTGTACTCGTACTATTAATGCTCCATGTAAGGCCTGGTTTCAAAAACCACACATCCGTGGCTTTGTGATTGCGGATACAGAAAAGTGGTTTGCACGAATGCTTCAAAACCACTGCTCGACGTCGGAAACTACACTGTCAGGCACCACGCCACGTAGTCGCGTCTCGCACAAGTTTCCAGGGTTGCAACTGCTGCGGGACGTGTATCTGTGATCAAGGAGCGCAGTGGCACACTGCGAGGCTTGGAAAACAGGAACACGGTGTTTCCCTGAATGCAGCTAGCACGTGATCGCTTCCGTTTTAGAATAGAATATTTTTATTATGCTCTTGGTAAAACCTATGAGAGCAAAAAAAAATGGAAAATACAGGAAATGTTCTAAATCTTAAATAAGGCATTTTGACAAGTAGTTGATATTTATACAAAAGATGTAAAATATTCAATACTAATAACACAGAAGTATATGTTTTAACTTAGACAGTAATAAACACACACCTACATATACATATTTATGTTGAAATTTTTGTTAAGATTACAACTTTAAGATAATAACTCAAATGAGTTTAGGAGACTGAATTAAGCCCAGACTTCAAATACGAGTACAGCCTTATTTTAAACGACTGAAGTGATTGTGACGACTTTATATTTGGCGGAAGAGAGTTCCAGAATCTAGACGCAGTGGGATGAAAAGATTTGAAATATATATTGGTGCGGTCTTGGGGAATTTGAAGGTCAGGAACATGGCGGGTGGAAATTCCGGTAACTTTTTTGCGGGGGATGAATAATTCGTACAGGTATAAAGGAGTCTGTTTTTGGAATAAGGAGAACAGGAAAGATCCCAGTATATAATCCCTTCGGCTGTGAAGAGGTAACCAATTCTGATCAGTGTAGAATTTGGACAAATATTCATCTCTACGTAAATCAAATATAAATCTAACGCAGGAGTTAATTAACCGTTGCAAACACATTTCAAGTACAATAGGTAAGTCAGTATAGACTAGTGTACAATAATCAATAATGGGGAAGATAACACATGTGACAAGCATAATTCTCGTGGAAATAGGGAGATTTTTCTTTTGTAGTTTCAATAAATAAAGAAGGATTTTACGAAGGATTCTAACGGAATTTCAGTTTTTCCTGAATTCTAACAGAAATCCAGGTGTATCCTATTATTAATGCCGTAATTCCGATGATTTTGCATCCTTTTTTTTTTATTTTTATTTTTTCAATAACGATCGTGGATAAAATTGAGCGAGATTGAAAATCATGCACGGATAATCCGCAACAATGGAGAAACCGCAGCCGGATAATCGGGAGTTTGCTGTATTCTATTTTTATTTATAATTGTAGTGAGCAAAGGGGAAGAGAAATGATATCTCGTGCCCACTTCACTTTTCGACAAATTAGCACTCTCGCATTGCTCTATTATTTACATTTTACGGTTAGACTAAGTGTTTTGCATTGGTGGGACCTTTAAAGTGCTCTGCTCACGCAACTCACATATGTGCGGGTGTACTGTCGACTGTTTACTGTCTGAGGAACAAAAGATCAAGCATTCTCGTACGTTAATGCCACATCACCAAAATGAATTACTTATTTATTGAATGAAAGTTCAGCATATGAATTTAATATTGAGCTCTCCATATTAACTTCATTTCTAACAGATCACTACGGTAGACTCTCGTTATTACGAAGTTCACGGGACTGAAAACCAGAGGTCGTAATAGCAAAGTTCGTATGAATTATGGTATGGAACCTCGGAGTATTTCTTTTAGGCATCTTCAGTTCATAAAGCTATGTCAGGCTTTGAAAAGTGCGGTTATCCTGCAAAATGCAACACTGCATTACAATTGTGTGTGAACTCACTATTTTGACGAACTGGTCTAGCTAGCTGTGCGACGCAGCCGGAGCCGAAAAAAATTGCTTTCCACTTGAAGGAAGAACGGCCAAAACACTGGAAAGTTCCTGACTTAATCTCAGATTAAAAGGTACTTTTTTATTATGCCCGAAGTGCAAGTTCCTTTATGCTACACCGCGTCGCATCGGCCAACTTGAAAGGTGCCAAATTTGAAATTTTGGGCACGCTTGAATTTTTCGAATGTTTGCATCTTTGAAAGTTCATAAATCGAGTGTGCGTAGGCAGTGGACTAACTGTACGTCCAATTTACGAGCCGTAATAAGTGGGTCACCATGACTCCACAGGAATGAAGCTTATCATATGATGTTGTGTGCATACTGAAGTACAGTGGAAGCCCCTTATAACGACAGCTGTTGGGAACAGAGAAATCTGTCGCTATAGTGAGTTGTCGTTGTTACCGAATGCAATTATATCGTCACAAAAAAATTACTCATCAGGCGTCACCACGGCTGTTTCTGCCGAGAGGCGAAAATTGCAGCATGATAGCCGTTTTAAATCATTATTTTGAACATTTAATTCACTAATGATCATATTTACTTGCAATCTATGATCAAATCATATGTAATTATGCAGGATGCTATATGCCGAGGCATTAAGAAGTCGATTTTAAAAGTCCCAGCTTCAGACTCACTCGTACTGAACTGTGCATTATGAGCTGTTATTATCCTTATTTCTTGGATGCTCCAAATATACATGTCATAACTACCAGTTATGGCTATGCATCAGACTATTAAATGCTAAAACTTCGGAATCTGTTCAAAAATTCATACCTTCTATCTTTCCGAATAGTAATGAAAATGATGGGTGGCTGCTGCAATTGGGTGACGAAAGGAGCGTGATAAAAACATTTTAGGGTTCCACATGAGCATTGCAATTCTATCTTTTTCAGGTTAACGGCGGAATGAAGGTGGAAGTAATCTTCTTATGCTTCAAGTCTGCCTGTATGAATGGTTTACTATCGTGTTTCAAAACAGCCGACTCAAATGCTATCGGAATCATGAAACCGAACAGCATTACGGCATCTAAAAGCATATAAGTCATATCAATTATCTTCGGTGGAAAGAGTGAAAAACTGCTTCAAATAAATAGAAGGACAAATGATAAATGAAGTCCATTCTTTGTCTGTCTGTTAGCAAAATTTATGTTTCGTAGAGATTCACGCAATCAGACGCAATATCCGCGGACGTAGAGACCTCTAGCGACAGTAGCGCACACTTTTTGATAGGAATGCTGACTGGAACTGAAGAACGCTCGTAGTGTTAGGCGGCAATAACACAATTTTAACGTTTCTTAGTTCTATTAGTGGGTGGGCTGGGCAATTGTCAATGAATAATAGAAAATAATAGTACTTTTTTATTCCTTCCACCAATCCTGGCATCAAACGCTCGTAACCACTGCGTGAAGATAGCAGCCGTCATCCAAAGATTTTTATTTGCTTCGTAAGTGCAAGGGAGAGTTTTAACTCCCTTAAAACATTGGGGATGGGCGGATTTCCCCACCACGAACGGTTTTAACTTATCTGAACCATCCATATTGGCGCATAAAAGAACAGTTACGGGGTCTTTACTTTTCTTCCCTCCTTTGCAGGGGTCCGTTCGAGTGGCGAGAGTTTAGCCCGGGAGAAGGTTAAAATATATGCCCGTCTCATCCGCGTTGTAAATATCGCAGGGACTGTAATTGTCCATATAGTCTTTAAGGACCGGAGCCCAGCCTTCCACAGCATTAACGTCAACACTTGATGATTCACCGGATAGTTTGACAAGGGATATCCCCTTCCTATTTTTAAATCGTGCAAACCATCCATCCGAGCACTTAAAATTGTCTTCACCAAGCCTCTCACACAAATACTCAGCTTTAGCCTTCATCATTGGGCCGGTGATAGGAATCCCTGCGGCTCTTTGCTGGCAAAACCACGAGAAAAGAGCAGTTTCTAGCTGCGGATGCTCTCCGGGCCGCAGGTGTTTTTGAGTGCTTGGACGCCCTTCTTTACGCATTGCCGATCGAATTTGTTCTTTTTTCTTTAAAATAGTGAACAATGCCGATGTATTAATTCCAAATCGCCTCGCTATTTCACTCTTTGAACACTCTCCACTTTCACAATCTGCAACAATTCTCATTTTGGTTTTTAAATCCAAGGACTTGCGTTTACCAGCCATGGTGCTAGCAGACGGGCGGAATTATTTAACCTCACTGCGGAGGCGCGGGAGGGAGATGACAAAAGAGCAATGAAATGTGTACTCGAGAAATTTATTAAGGAAAGAAGAATAGGAGAATACGGAACATGTCGACGTTGGCGGAAAAAATGCCGTTTTAAAAGCATTGAATTCCAGAGATGTGGCACGTGGTCAAAAAGTCAACCTGTCGTAATTACGAATGGCGCAAGAGAGGAATCGAGCCATTATCGCTAATACGAATTTATTTTACATTTAAATCATAGGGTTTAAAATGGTTCCTTGGGTAGCTGTCGCTAATTCGAGCTTGTCGCTATATCCCGTACTCGTTATAAGGGGCTTTCACTGTATCTTCTACTGAAGCAAGAACCACAATTGGTGCTGTTGCACACAGTGCACGAGGAGAACTTAAACGTAGTGCAATGATTATAACGTAGGGTAGTGTATATCCACCTGATTGCCATTCCTTATTCGTTGAACTTCGTAATAAAATTCTTTTTGTAGCTGGTGGGACCAGGACTCAGGTTCCAGGGTTCCCACTCAACCGTGAAAACCTTAAAACCGTGAATTAGCCATGAATTTCGTCTACCGTGAAAAAACCTGGAAAAAGCCGTGAATTTCGTCCTAAAACCTTAAAAATCTCTCAATCTTGATAATAATACCTTCCCAGAAATTTTCAACTTCGTTCGTAGTGAGCGCACCTCTATTCATTGTGGCGAGCATCGTCGCATGGGTCAGAAAAGCGTGGGATCGAATGTTGCCTGAAGAAAAAAAAGCATCTTTCCCCAGCGCAAGCCTTTTCTCTCCCCCTCCTGAAATATGACACCACTTCTCATCAGCTTGTTTACTTTCCTCGACTAGCTTGGTTTCCCCTCCCTCGGTCACTGCTTAGTCCCCCTTCCACCCAATTAGCCTTCCCACTGGCTGCGGCGACCACTTTCGAAACTAAATCTAGATGGCCATTGTGTCGAAAAATTTGAACATTTATGCAATACCCTCAATCCTGTGACTGGAAGACCGCTAGCCTTGACAACCTGCCATGCGCTGTGGACACTTCGCTCCCTACGTTTGAACCAGGTGACAGCGAGCTTTCGGCGCGACGTTACTAATTCTCGCGCGTTGCGGCCTTTAAGCCCCTGAAAACGAGGGAAGATTTCCGCTTATGGCAACACGGCATTACACGATTTTCGCATGCATCGACCTGGGACTTGCCAGTTTTACGTCGCAACCAGAAAGTTTGTGTGGAGTTATTTACTGTCGGTGGTGATCCAGTTCCTCCGCTTTGTGCTATCCAAGGTAATGCTGTTTGTTTGTGTCGTTAAAGCCTCAACGCCGTCGCGATACAAACTGCTACAAAGTCGTTCCATTTTTCCCAGAGCAATGGTAAGAAGGGAACATGATTTGCCTCTGATTAGAGAGATCGATTCAGTTTTGGTTTCAGAGTATTACGATAGCAGAGAAAAGAAGTCATTACACTGCCGCTTTCAAAAGAAAGTTATACTTTGGAACCTCGATTTATCGCATTGATCGTTCGCCGTTTCTGGTCCCTAATAAAGTTCCTTATAGACAATGTAATTTTTTCCCGCAACTATCGTTCCCCGAAGTATCGTTTCTCTCATTGATCGTTTGAAGATCGCGGTTCCAACGCAGAATTTTCCCGCATCCATCGTTTGACGAAAAAGAGACGAAATAAATACGATGTGTCATTTATGGCTAATAACAACAAGCACATAGTTGGAATCTTCCCCAAGAGATGGAACTACCATTTGGAGAAGCTCAGTGCCGTGGGAAAGTAACATTTGCGCATTTCCCAATAACCTTTATCCCCCTCCATTCAGCATTCGCCTCCCCCCTTCTGACGCTTTCCTCTTCTTCAAAATAAAAAAAAGGTCCCAGCTCGTGCAGGTATCGTATTACGAAGACCTTAGCTTCGAAAAAAATATCGAGTTACACGAGAACAATAGAAACGTGTTTCGCGCTCCCCCCTCTTCTCACCCACTGACCTTTTTCAGCCTAACTCCTTCAAAGTTCCCAGTTCCTGGAGGTCAACTGCTGCATGAGTCACCTATTAGCCCGAAGGGTATCTAACAATGATATTCAGCAATTGCTATTATGCATTTATTAGATTGAAATGTTAGTAATTTGCACGTTAAAAAAAACGAGACCAAACATGACGTATTTTAAGCAAGGAAATAGATGGAAAAATACGATGGTGATTTTTGGCGAAACGCGATATCCTCGTAGCTGAGCTTTTCGGCAGTTAATTCGGCATTTTGTTCCGAAAACATGATATTAGGCTGTTATCAGTTATCAATTTACGAGCTATACTATGAGTCTCACTTGTCAGAGTTACTGACGAAGTGATATCTTCTCAGGATTTTTGTTTCTCTCTACTAACAATCCGAATTCATCTGCTCATCTGGCGCTACGCTAATTAGAAAAGAATAATAATAATAAAATGCCTTTATTCGGGCGAGGTTGAGACTGGAAAGTCCCCTCTTCCACCTAACCCCTCGATAACGTCAATGCAAGCATATTATAAAATATTAGACAAACGTTTACAGTACCAAGAATGTACAATATACACTGTTTGTGAAAGAATGGGTATCTTTAGGGTAAAAAATTTCATGGCGCTGTCATATGGTCACGCTTCGCCCTCTTCAGTATGCTCCGCGCACACCCGTACGCGATAGCATCAGTTCCGAACTTCACCTCGTATGAGTGGTTCCCTACTTTCCAGGGTGGCTGGACTTCGAACCAGCGAGTGTTTTCCATGTGGGTTAAATAAAGTCAGGTTTCATTTTCACTAGTTTAACTTTATTCGTCTTCGGACCATGACGCCTCCGAAGAAACTATTGAGAACTTTAAGAGTTGGACTGAAAATAATTGAACATGAAGAAAAGAATCCGGGCTAGATGCGCGTGAATATTGCGGAGTGCCTTGGGTTGTCCGCTAGCACATGACGGTAGGGGTGGGGGTAGAGTGAGCTACCTGGAGAAAACAAGTAGAGTTATGAAGGCGAAGATCCAGGTGGGCGTGCTGCTGACGATTAACGCAAGATTGTTCACGCTTTACACACTACCTCAATTATATTGAAAATATATTCATTAGACAGGAACAATTCAAGTAATAGATTATTTTTGGCCTTCATCATCCATCTCACAACCAGTCACTGCGCCGGCAAATGCGGTTGTTTTAGGCATAACATGCACATTGCTCTCGTGAATACGTGTACTGGAAATGGTGTTTGATGGTTAAGAATTTTTACATCTGACTGAAATCCATAATAGCAGTGTAAATGCCGAGTGGAGAGCAAACATTTTTTTAGTGAGGTGGCGTTTTCCTTCAGAATTTTGAAAGAGATATGGGTCGAATCAACAATATGACTTATGTGTCTTGATGAAGTACTACTATTCCTGTTATTATCTAAAATATTGTTTGAAACCTTAAAGGAATATCTTAATTACGCGCCAAAATCCTGCGTTTCCTGGGACATAGGCAACCTATCAAACAAATAATGCATTGATCGTTTTTCCGCATTCATTTTATAATCGTATCGTTATTAGGAAAGAAAAATTTTCCCCTAGTGGAGTTCCAAAAATGGAGGGTAGTCTTAGAATCGTGTTCGTCTTAGATTCGTGCTAATATAATGTATGAAATTTTTTTTCGATTTATTATGTTCTATAAACAATTTTCATAAAATATTTTCCGTTAAATAAGAAAGAATCAATTTATTATATTCTATCAACAATTTAAATAAAATATTTTCCGTTAAATAAGAAATATTGGGGTGGGGGAAATTCGGTTACTGTGCAGTAATAACAACGTGCGCAAAAAACAATCTCTCGGCGAGGAATTAAAAAGGACCTCGAGTGTCCGGACAGAAGAGGGTTCGAAGGGTATTCGGCGTCCAGGCAAGAGCGCGGTTGGGCTGGTCCTTTTGTCGGGCCTGAATTTTTCAAACGATAGATCACGTCATAACAGATATCACTTTTCATTGCGGCGTTAACATTCATGGCCTTTTGTCGCGTACGTTAATTTTCTGTTGATATACGGCTAGTGATTTTCTTATTGTTGGCTTACTAACAGACCGTGAATTTAGCGAAATTGAGACCGTGAAAACCTGAAAAAAACCGTGAAAACCTTAAAAATAACCGTGAAAACCTGGAAAAAGCCGTGAATTTTATTATTCAGGTAGAGTGGGAACCCTGGGTTCGTAATTTCGTGATAATGAAAATTTTGTGATAATGTTTCTTATACCATAGATTGGGTAGGCTGTTTTGTCGGGACTAATGATTTGCTTTGTGATAACGAGAACTTCGTAATAAGGTTGTTCGTAATAGCAAGAGTCTTCTGTAGCAGTTAGAGAGATTAGGGACCCTTGGCTTAGGTTTTCTGGCAATGGAAACTTTTGCTGTGGCAAGTGCCAACACCAAAAGGGGCTCGTGAAAACAAATTTCTTCACATGCTAATCATGGGGTCAACTGACGGTATATCTGCAATCTTTTGTAATGGTGGGGGTCTCGCAATAGCCTGCATTGGCCACATTTTAATGCGGTTCAACTGTAGTAACTTGCCATACAAAAGCTAAATTTAACCTAATAGGGTGGTTTCCTATTATTCTTTTATTGCCTAAATCGAAACATTATTACTCCTGGAGTCCGTATTTCATGCTTTCAGATTTTTTAATGATGATATCTATTTTTCACGACTAAACGATGAGTGAAAATTTTCAAGCGCGCTAAAACGCGACGGCTAAGTAGGAATGATAGGAAAAGTCCGTGTAATGTATTTCTGGTTCCACATGCTGCCTTGTGAGGTGACCTTGGGGCGAGGCTTTAGCGCTGATATGATAGAGGCTGCTAGCAGGTAGCTGAGTACCCTGCTAGCAGGTAGCACTTGGCTTAAATAAAGATTATTAATACCTTATCAAACGAAGAAAACTTTCCGACCTTAGGCAGTTTTAATAGGTAATTGTTAAGACATGTGTCCCTGAGCTCTGTGCCTCATGCATGCATTGGTAATCTCAGACGATGTAAAACTCCTATCTACTCATATAGGATCTAGGTCCCTGTGATGTCACGTGGAGTGACATCGCATGGGCGCCAATCTGGCCTTTTTTAAATAAGGTTAAAATTGACCATTGCCTTCTATATTATGAATACACTAATGGTGGGCAACGAATCGCAATCAATGCTTTTCTTTGATGAAGGAAACTACCCTATTGATGGAAAAAAGATCCCAGAGGGGTGGGTTCTTTGGTTTTTGAGGCAGTAAAGAACATGGTGGAAGGAAAAACTGTGATTCCAAATTTTTCAAATTCTAAATTTGGTATAAAATATTAATAGGGTAATTCTATGAAAGAGTTAAACTCTGATGTAAATTTTTGATTCCACAAATTGGAGAATAATTTATATATTTTGACAAGGTACTACTACTAGATTTAAGTAAATGGTGTTTATTTTGTGATTGATTTCTAAACCTTACAGCTATAGTCCTTCACTGTACAGTTTATCTGAGCTATCCACTTTTGCCTTGGCAACTCAATGGACTTTTCTATAGTAAATATTTACTGCAATAACTATCCTAAACAATGTGATGTTTGTTGATAATGCTGGAGTGAAGTTAATAATTACCGTACATGTCTGAATATAGTCTCCCCTTTTTTTTCCAAAAATGCCTGCGGTAAAATTAAAGGGGGGACTATATTCAAATGCATTTTTTTTTTTTACTTTTCCCGACACTGAAGCCTCAAAATTAGGGACTATATTCGGAGAAATACGGTAATGTCATTAAAATATTATATACAGTAGAATGTCTTTAATGTGGAATTCTATACAGTGGAATTTCGATGTAATGGAAGGTTTTCTAATACGGTGGAACCTCAATCTATCTTTCCTCGCATTGATTGTTTTTGCTCATTTATCATTAGCTGTTCTTGGTCATAAATAAAGTTCTACTTTAACAATGTAATTTTTTCCCGCATCTATCATTCCTCGGAGTATCTCTTGTAATGGGAATAATGATAAAAGCCGTGATTAGGTGCTACTTAGTGTAACCCAAAAAGTAGAAATTACAATGGAGGTTGTCAGACTTCTCTAGTTCCACCCCCACTTTGGACACTCCTATTAGTTTATCTTGTGATTCAGTGACCAGGTGGAATTTTGGTTGGATGAAATTTTCAGCGCAACACACACGATGAAACCTGGATCTTATTATATTCTATGGCTAACTAGTACTAAGATAGTTTTGGGTTCACAATCTCCCACATTATAAGCATCATAAATACATCTCAATCAATCAAGTAACTTAATTAAGTTATGCAAATAACTCCTGACCACAATCCAAAATTACTGATTTAATTTGTTAGCAGATACAAGATTACCAGCAGGCACAGTTCAAAAGCAGTAGCTAGTTGTGTGAGACTGCTTCTGCATAATAATGTGCTCGTGTTTCCATAATTCCACCCACGCCTTTTTGGACAAGTCCTTTTCACCAAAACAAATTTTAAGCAGTTACTGTGAGTGATTTCATATCCCTCCAGCAATTCATTTCTTCGTGAATACTTCCAGTTTGGGCTGGGACCTCTATGAATTAGACCTCGGAAAACGAGGGGTGGTGGTGCAGCGTTGTTAAATGGGGGCTGCTGGCCGAGTTTTCGAGAGAGGTGCCCCCAGTCGAGGCCCAAGTGGTTCATTTCTTTGTCCTGGGACATGGTTCATAGTGGAAAGTTGCTGGTTACTTAAAAGTGAAATTAAATACAGGAAGGCAGGCTCACATTTTGTTGCTACAGACCAAACAAAGGAAATTTAAAAAAGGCTAACTGCATATGAAACTGGTGAACTCATTTTACAGGATACAGTGAGTCCTCGTTTAACGTTGTTGATTCGTTCCTGAAAAAGTCGACGTTAAGCGAAACAACGTTAAACGATGCAGTGTTTCCCATAAGAAACAATGTAAAAAATTTAAATAGGTTCCTAGCCATGATCCTAACAATCCATTTCTTCGTGAAGAATCCAGAATTTCCCGGGCGAGAATCCAAGGAGGCCAATTACCGGAGCCGTAACTTTAAGCAGACTTCGTGACCAATCGGGAGACACCTGAATCAGGCCAAAATGAAAAAATCTGAATCTGACACTCGGAAGCACGAGTATGAAGGGCGAGTCAATTTTCGTTATGATATGAATTCTTTAACCCGGCGGAAATCGTGTGAAACATTCATTACCGATTATTCACTTCAGCATGATAACGATTCATTCGAAACGAAACGAATTTTCATAACGAAAAGGTTGGGAAGAAGGCATTATTAAATGAAATATAAAAACTAAAAAGAAAGTATTTTAATGGCGAAACATCGATATTTTCAGTAACAGAAGAAATTTTAATTGTAAAAACTCGACCTGCAAACCTAAAACTCGACCGATCTCTCCAGCAGTTGCACCTTCATCAATTCTTTTAATAATACCAAGTTTTTGTTCTAATATCGCCGTTTTTTCTTCACGTCTGAAGAACCACCAGGATAGCCACTCTTCTTCGTGGACATTTTTTTCTGTTGGCATCGCAAAAATATACAGATAATGGGTAAATGAGGCGATAATTATTCGCTCAGATGCATATTTAACATACGCTACCCACGCCAACCTTTTCTGTCGAACGAAAATTACCAATCGCATTAATATAGTAATATTTACTATACATCAGATGCGCTTGCGTTCTATTCGCCATTCATTTTTTTTTCGCCGCGCATAATTTGAACAACGTTATCGCGAAGCAATAACGACGTTAAATGATAAAGGGTTTCAATTTTTGGACAACGTTATTGTGAAACAACGTTAAACGGGACGACGTTAAACGAGGATACATTGTATTTTATCATTTCAGTTAGAAATTGCATATTGCTGAGGAAATTTTTAATCAAGGAAGTACAGGAAAACCTCCAAGCAATGAATTAAACGGGACCGGTAATTCATGACTTTGCTGTAGGAACTGTTGTTGTATGGAGGTGATGTGTGGGTTGCTTATTTGCAGGGGCACACTAGAGTCCCTTGTGCTTTGGGATGCAAGTCGAGTAAATTTTGTTTGAATCCCATTGAAATACCAGTAAATATTCTTTGTTCGTGACCAGTATAAACTACGTACATACTAATTGCGAGCGAGTTAGTTACCATGCGTAAAACTGGCAGTTGGCAATGGATGGAGCCGTGCAGAGAGAAGCTATAGATAGAGCCGCACGGATGAGAGCAATAGACGGAGCTGTGCAGAGCAGAGCAATAAATGGAGCCGCACAGAACAAAGCAATGGACGGACCCCCGCAGAGTGGTTGAGATGCAGTAATCTCCTATAAAAAAATGAATACACTTCACATATCTCCACTGTTGTTTTTAAGTTGGAACCTTGGTCAAGCTTCTTTAATCACCTCCACCCTTATATGTATTGGGTGTGTTTCTGTTAGCACACGCAGGAAAAACCTTTTATTTATAAGAGGTTATAACGTACACATCCACTGCGAACAAGAGAAACAGTTACATCCACATAAACAATACCTTGGCAACGCCTATTCGAATTCCACCCAGGCGCTGCTTATTTTGTTAATAACGTATTCTAACACCTCCCCTCGGGATTGACAAAATAATAATTTGAAATATAAATCTCTAAGCACTTCTTTAGATTTAACATCTTACAAAATTCTTTTGTCTTAGTTCCGTACAGTGGCTTTGTCAACATATTAGCGACATTATCTTTTGATCTGACTAACTGGAATGAAACCTCCCCTGTTTTTACCATCTCCCTGATATAATGATACTTCTTGTTATATGACATATAATCATATTTAATTATACTTCTTGATATATGATATAATGACACTTCTCCGCATCTGGTCCACTTAGTGCCTCCTCTGCATCCTCCGGGATGTTGCTATCTGGACCTTCTGCAGCAGGGACAGATCTTGGGATTCCTCTGTCTCTGAGACCTATGTGGTAGATCACCTTCCGCTACTCCTTCATAGGCAGGCTCATTTTCACAGGCGATGATTACCTCCCCTGGCCCCTGGATGGGTGTCACCTCCTCTGGCTCTCCACCTCTCGCCTCGAGCTCCTCCCAAGTCATCGTCTTCTCCTGCTTTCGTTTTTCCATCTCCAGTTGTTTCAAAGCGTAGTCTGTCTGTGATTGCTCTTCCTTCAGGCGTTTATTCAATACAGCCACCAATTCCATCAATCTGATCTTTTCAGCCTCAGCAGCCTGCATCATGGCTCTTAAAGCATACTCCGAGGACTTGAAATTTCCGGATCTCATTGCGGCAATTACCAGTGAGTTATCATTTGAGCCTGGAGAAACATTCATGCTATGGAGGGCTTCTTGTAACTTTTCTACCGTCATATTTTTCTTCTCCAGTGTATCTTCCAAATAATTGACTTTTGGCTGCTCTTTCATCAGCTTCATCGTTAATTTTTTCTTTTCTTTCCTATGTTCTTCTGCCATTGCCTTCATTTCTAATTCTTTCTCCTTAATAGTACTATCTTTGCTCTTCAAACACTCGTTGAGGAATAGTATTAGCTGGTCACCATGCTCTCCCTTGGCCATTACTGTGGACAAACGACTTTTGAAAGCATCCATTTCAGCCTGCTTAGCCGCTGATATTGCCCTACTAACTTCTGCTTTCCTTTTCCAATCGCTGGCCTGTTTCTCTGCCTCCTGAAGCGATGTCTCCAGCTTTTCTACTTCAGCCAACCTCTTCTCCCGGTCCATTGGTTCAAGGTGTGTGTGCATCTGTGCAAAGGAAACTCTGGAAGCCTTCTTCTCCATATTGTTAAATTCTTCACTAATCTCCTGTATACTGATGCCTCCCACTGTCGACACATAGTAAAGTCGAGCGACTCTTACTGCCCTAAGAATTAGTTTCTCCCTAAGATAGATATTTGCTACGCCGTTGAAGGTCTCTATCTTGCAACCTTTCTCCTCGATTTGCTCTAACGAAATTAGGCTATCTTGTAGTGCTGGTATATAGAGAACTTCCTTAAGTTCCACATCTTTACCTCCGCATTCGTCCGATATGTTCAGCATCACACTTCCCTTGCCTTCAATTCTTAAAGGGGCGCCGTCACCAACCTCTACTTCTCCTTCCATTGGTTCAAGGTGGTGAAATAGTTCTCTTCGCGGGCACATGTGATCTGAAGCACCACAGTCCAATAACCACACTCCCTGGCCGTCAGGTACTTTCCTCTTCGCGCAGAGCGACACGAATTCCCTGGACACGATGGCTGTTGACGCCTTCTTCTGCTCGACTACGATTCTTTCCCCTTCATGCTCCTTCTTCCTAGGGCAATTCTTTGAAATGTGTCCCTTCTTCCCACAGGCAAAGCACCAAAACCTTTTATCGTTCGAGTAACTTCTGAACCTGTTTGTTTCATCTCCCTTTCCATTCTTCACCTTACTTCCCTTTGTCTTCTGAACAGTTCGGAATGCGTGATGACTATTTTCCTCGATTTCTCCCATCAACTGCAATTTCTTCTCCGCCGTAATGAGCTTTGATTTCAGTAAATTTGTGGACAACTTACTTGAATCTATCTCCCAGGACTGAATAAAGCCTTGGTATTCTTCCGGTAAATTTCCGAGAATAATTCCCGCGACTTGTTTATCGGACAATTCAAATCCACCTTTTGCTGCTCTCTTCTGCAAATTGTGCATTTTTGCAAAGTATTCCTGAATGGGCATCTCCGGTGTTTTGGTGCAGTGTGTAAGCTCCTTCAGTACCATTGCGCCATTAACTAGCCCTTCACTATTGCACAAATCATCTAAAATCTTCCATGCTTCTCTTGCGGTCGTACAGTCAGCAATATCTCCCAAAAATTCATCACCTACCGTTTTATAAAGAATGGATAGTGCGATGGTATTGCTTTTGGCTCGCCTCCGAACTTCGCCTTGAGTGAGTGATGCGTCCAATGCGTCTTCGTAACCGACGATAGCCTCCCATGCATCACGTAAAAGTAACTCCGCCTTTACTCGTAATGACCATGCGAAATGATTATTTGAGTTCAGCACTGGAACCTTCGTAGTTGCTTCGTCCTGATTGTATAACGATGCCATTTCGCCCGACAGCACCTTCGTACGTTTTTTAAACTCTTTTATAGGCTCGTAATACGCCCTGGGCCCATAACCTGTTAGCACACGCAGGAAAAACCTTTTATTTATAAGAGGTTATAACGTACACATCCACTGCGAACAAGAGAAACAGTTACATCCACATAAAAAATACTTTGGCAACGCCTATTCGAATTCCACCCAGGCGCTGCTTATTTTGTTAATAACGTATTCTAACAGTTTCTTGAGTGTTTGTTGGGAGAATGAGACTTCTCATAGAATCATGTAATGAATAGGAGATGATATAATGTCTCAGTTATTCCTTCTCTCTTTTTCCATTTACGCTATCTGGGGGTTGCATTCGTTTGACAAAATCTGAGGAAAATGCGGTGAAACTCATATTAGCCCCTGGGCTATTCAAAACACGTTTTCAATTTCCGATTTCAGGCGTACTTGGTGGGTGCTATTCAGATTGATGTTTTAAGTTTCCATCGGGGTAAAGTTTTTATCTCTGACATATTTTGGTAGGTTACTCTGCTTCCTATTTGACCGAAGGAGAAACCTGAGAAATTTATCTGCACATTTACAGTAGTGCACAGACTTTCTATATAATGTATTTGAGGAGTGTTTCATGGTCCAGTTAAGGGCCGAAGTTTTAATTTAAGAGGTTATTCTTGAGAATTGGTTTGAGCAATGGAAAATTTCATCTCATCGGGTTTGTTAGCTTTTTAGGAAATTAATGATGCTCACGTCCTTTGGCATCGCTGTACGATTGTACTATTTCAGTCTTGTGTGTGATTGATAGTTATCAGATGTTCATTGCACTTATTTTATATGAGTTGATACTTTCTTCTTTCATGTGCAGAGGGTTTAATGGCATTATTTCAAGAGCTTGGGACTGCCTATCTTCATTTATCGCAGTTCAACTGTAAGAAAGCTATCGAGTGCCTTGAAAATCTTCCGCAGCATCAGCATGACACTGGATGGGTTCTTTCTTTAATTGCCAAGGCGTACTATTATTTAAATGACTACCGCTCAGCAATCAAGTAAGTAGTATTTTTTTATATACTATGTACTATGATTTTAGAATTTCTTAGCTTCCCTTGTCTGCTGAGGAAAGAGACTGCTCTGCTGGGCCATAAGTTTTACATTCCTAAAATTTATGTTGTGGCCAAGTTTTGACAAAGTATGTATGGCATTTATGGAAAGGCGAAATAGGGTGGTTTTGAATTAATTTTTTTCTCTATCAAAAGTTTTAAATGCTCTGGTGAATACTTGTCACCATTCAATTTTTAATTAACGTTTGGTATTTTTTCTTGTAAATTAAAATATTAAAATTTGAGCCCTGAGAAAAATGCTATGCTTCTTTTTGAGGATTGTGGGAATTCTTATGTGACGATGCGGATGGCAGTTCACCCCTTATGCCCCTTTGTAGTATCAGCATAATAACAAAGAGTGTCAACTCAGTCTAAAGGTATAGTTACTAAAGGTATAAGAAATTTATGAGCTCAACCCCATTCCACCACTTTCGGTCCACTGTCAGTCGTTCCTTTCAATTTCCATCTTCTAGTCTTTCCATCAAATACCAGATTTGGTTCAAAACTGCACGAATAAAACAAATTCCATTGTAAATTCATTGCTATTAATAGTTCTGATGTCAATTTTTCGCCCTTGTTTTTAAAACTACTTATTTTCAAATTTACCATGCAGAAAGCACAGACTTATCACAGTTTTTTTTTCACCTTCACTTCTTATTACCAAAACTTCGTACCACCCTGCTTGGTAAAATCAAGAATTTTCTGTATAAGTTTGATTTCTTCATATTTATTGTCTGCCTTAAATATAATATCGGTTGACTTAAATGTCATTCTTACCCAAATATTTCAGGTACTTTGCCGAGGTAAGGGAGCGTGAACCCCACAGGACACAGCTGATGGAATTGTACAGTAGTTCACTTTGGCACACACAGAAAGAAGTTGCTCTTTCAGCCTTGGCACAAGACTTAGTGAGATTAGACAGGCACTGTGCAGCAACGTGGTGTGCCACGGGAAACTGCTTCAGCTTGCAGAAGGAGCATGAGACTGCAATAAAGTTCTTCCACCGTGCTGTGCAGGTCGGTCGTTCAATTTGATCTAAATCTATGTGTACTAACGCAAGGAAAAGACTGTGGCCCTGCCTTTATGGAAGCACCATTAACCCTTTCGCGCCGGACCTTCGTTGAGGGAAATTCTTCCTCAATACAAGTCTCTTGAAAGTTTTCTTTACTCCTCTGTACGAAGCTTTTTCGTGTCGACTGAAGGCAGTGGTTTCCTCCCTAACAATTTTTGGACCCAACTCAGTGGGGCGCCGATCCCTTTCCTCGGCCTCTGTCCCAGACCCTAGAGGGATTAAAAGCGCCCCTTCCTAGGACGAGTCCGCGGTCAACTGGCTAAAATATCAGTGCAAAATATATGCAAATATTTGTTGTTCGCATCGATTTTTTACATTCAAAATGAATTTTGTGCTTCTTTTCTGAGCGTGCAGAAATTTTAAACGAAGTTCTAACGTTTATATAGACGGTTTTAGTATATTTACTAGTTGGTCTATAACTTCGTTGATATTAACGTTAGAATTTTGTTTGAAAATTCCATGTGGTCAGCAAAAAAAGATGAATTCATTTATAGCAATAGATATCAAAAGTAAGCAACAAATATAGTTTTGGAAAACACACTGCAAATAACAGTAGTTGACCGCATGGAGAGGATAAGGAAGGGTCGACCTGAGCGGCCGAAGATGGGACTGGGTTCGCTCTAAGGCGGATCACGAGGGGTGACCGCGTCCGTGGGTCTATTGTGTCCGCCACGGTCACTTTTTTCGACCTGTGCCACACAGGCGTGGCATTTGTTGCTAAGGTTAGGAAAATTAATGCTGCACAGGTGTGGCATTCGTTGTTTATGGAAGAAAATCCTCGCCGCACAGGTGTGGCATTCGGCGCGAAAGGGTTAAGTGCATTTATTGTGAATATTCCACTAAGTAAAAATCATTGCCCTTGACCAGGATTTGAACTGTAATTCACACAATTTATCTACATATCATTGAAACACTGCAGAGGAAGGAAATGCCTTGGTCAATGATTATGCAAGGATAATGATTTTTTCCTCTGTGGGAGTATAATTCTAGTGCTGCTTACTGTGAATTATAAAATGGATTAAAATTCCATTTGGTGTAACTTATGTCAATAAAGTAGTGATGCCATTGTCTGTTAGAAAAAGCTGGTTAAATATTAATTAATGCTATTAGTACTCCAGGCTGAAGTACTCTTTCTGTCCAATGGGGTTATTATTGTGAGAAGGTGAATTGAATATTTCACCGAATTTTCAAAGTTTAGTATATAATTGTGGTAATCAAGTTAATTCGTAATGGCTGTATATTGCTTGAGAATAATGTAAATCAGAGTTATGGTTTTTGATTTTTCATTGAAAATTTCACAAGACTACATTTATTTCTTCATAATTTATTAATTGAATTTTGTATTTCATCTGTTTTTTTTATCCACTTATTTATTAACCTTCACCTTTTTTCTCATTGAAATTGCCTAGGTTGATCCAAATTTTGCTTATGCATTCACATTACTTGGACATGAGTACTACACTACAGAGGAGATGGAAAAGGCAATGAGCTGTTTTCGTAGTGCTTTAAGGGTGGACAGTAGGCACTATAATGCATGGTGAGTAACAATTTATGTGTATACAGTAGACTCTTGATTATCCGGCTGCTGTTTATCCGTGTTGTGGATTATCCGTGCATGAGTTTTACTCTTCTTCGATGATTTCTGCGATCTTGATAAAAAAAAATTATCTTTAGTAGTAGGATAGTTATCTCTATTAAAATCCTCTCCAAAAAAGGGAATTATTTTATTTTCTTTTTGGCAAGGAATGTTTCAAGTTTACTCGTACGTCTGCTCTAGCATGCAGACGATGATCAGCGGCGGGAAAAAAACTCTTGATTAATTTTAGAAGTTTCTTCCATTTTAACAGATCGCAAATTAAGGGAACAGTTGTTTATGGTCTATAAACGTATATTTCATATCGCAAATGCCCAATTATTGCCGTGGCCTCGCATTCAGTTGAATACGGCCCAAAGGAACCGGAGATTTCGTCGCACTCGGACATATTTATGCCGAAACTATTCAAGGTCAAACTGGAGAGGAAGGGAATAGAAGAAGTGAAGGCAGCAGGGGGAAGTGGAAGTAGAGAAAGCATGAGCCATAGCCAGGCACTTGCCTGCACAGAAAATTTGCCAAAAGTCCTAGTTTAGTTTAAACGCTGCGGTGCGATGGGGTGATCGCGTGGCCATTACCTTCTTGGAAGCTCATTGTTCATGTTATTTAAACATTGTGGTGTGCGATTGCGTTCAGTGATCGTGGAACCGTGTCTCGCATCAAATGCATACTGGGCAACAAGACGCGACTACGCAACGTGGTGCCTGACGTTGTAATTTCCGACGTCACGCAGGGGTTTAAAAGTATTCCTGCAAAAAAAATTTCTGAATCTGTGATCTTGCTGAAACGGGTGTGTGCGGTTTTTGGAAACGAGGTATTACATGGAGCAGCAGGAATATGAGTAAAATCACGTTTTCACCGATCTGATAAAAAGATCACGGTCAGTAGAAGACAGATGTAAATTATTCTGGAAAGCAACCTAAAATAACAGACAATCACAGACGTCTCGCACAAGGTGCCTGGGTTGCAACTGCTGTGCAACGTGTATCCGTGATCAAGGAGTGCGGTCGCACACTGCGAGGCTTGGAAAACACGAACACAGTGCTCCCGTGAATGCAGCTAGTGCGCGATAGTTTTGTTTTACGAAGGGGATTCTAATGGAAATAATAAGTCCGTGTTTCCTAGCATTAATGCCATAATTCCGATGATTTTGCATCTGAACTTTTTTGTAAAGATCAGGGAAAAATTTGAGTGAGAGTGAAATTCATGCACAGATAATCCTAATTATCCTCCAGATAATCTGGAGTCTGCAGTATATTCTTATCTTTTGTTAGGTAACTATATGCAAAAACTTATTTTTATTTCCATTACTCTAACACTTTCTTTATGTCACTGTTTAGGTATGGAATAGGAACTGTATATTTTAAGCAAGAGAGATACCAGTTGGCTGAAATGCACTTCAAAAGGGCTCTCGCCATTAACCCACAAAGTGCTCTCCTCCTTTGTCATATCGGTGTTGTAAGTATTATGATTGCATGTATTATTTATTTATTAAATAAAATTAATTGTTTTTAGTTTGGTAAATTATAATTTTGTAGTGCAGTTTTCACCTTGGTGTATATTTTTTGTAAGAAAATATTTTAATATAATTTATTCAATTTTTAATCACTTTTTTTATTCTTCTAAGTTCTTTCAAAAGAAGTTTTCCAGTTAACTTCCAAAAAATTTTTCCGAGAAGTGGGGAAAGAATGTGGCCACTAAGCATTTCATTTCCCCAAATCCAACCTTGACTTTCAATGATTGGTATTGTTAAGTTTGTGCTAGCATCAGAGAGAAAATTAATTTGATGATGAATTTTTGAGTGTTGGTGCTTCTTATCATGATTTTACAATTTTGTTTGTCTTCATTTTACTAATATTTAGGTTCAGCATGCAATGCAAAACACTGAGAAGGCATTGCAAACTCTAAATGCAGCAATAGCTCTGGACCCCAAGAACCCCCTTTCCAAATTCCACCGGGCATCCATATACTTCAACATTGATAGGCACGCAGACGCACTGCGGGAGTTGGAAGAACTCAAAGAAATAGTTCCTAAGGAATCTCAGGTCTACTTTCTCATTGGAAAAGTGAGTGTTTTGTAGCTTTTATCTTGAGCCATTGTTTTAAATTGTGTTTTTGGAAGTCGTAGGCAGATCTGTAGGCGTCATATAGGTGTGGGGATTATTCACTTACATGCATGTAAACCTTCTGGAAACAGCACACCTCAGCTTCAATCTTTGCATAGTCATATTTTAGCCTTCTTTTAGTCATTGAATTTCAATGGGTTCCTTTGGTAAAATTATTAATCATTGTCTTGCCTTGTAATCCCTAATTATAAACTTGCTTTACAGGTTCACAATAAACTTGGAAACACACATTTAGCCTTAATGCATTTTAGCTGGGCGATGGACCTTGATCCAAAGGGAGCAAATAGTCAAATAAAAGAGGCAATAGACCCAGCAGTGAGTAGAAGTCAAGCAGAAGAGGCATCACAATCCATGGTTTCAACTATTAGCACAATTCCTTTTACCACAGGTATGTTCTATGTTTGGTCTAATGTTGTCATTAAGCAATAATGGTTTTCTAATTTTGTGATTGAGATTGCCATCGGTCAATACAAGTAAGTTGAGATCTTGTCAAAAATAACTTTCAGGCATTAATCATACAATAAACCAACATTATTAGGAAGTTCATGAGACCAAAAATTCGAGTTTTTATTTGTTCATTTTTAAGTATGTGTAATGATTGGCATATTGATAAATTAATATGTATCGCCAAGCTTATGAATGTTTTTTATTGCCGTACAAGTTATCAACATGGCAAACTGTATGGGCAAAAATAGCCTATAACATGGAATGTCTCTCCTTTTCACACACTTATTCTTATTGTATAAGTATATTCCCTCTTAATTGTGCTACAGTGTGAATTTTTTTATTTATTGTGTTTTGGCCAAGTTTTGCTTTCTTGTTAAATAGCAGACAACCAATATTGTGGCTTGATTACATGCCTTAAATATGCATACACATATATATTGCTGCATTAAGTAGATTGGCAGGATGACAAAATGGATACAACTTCACCGTACTTTGTGTTCTTAATGCTGTTGAACACATCTAAGTAAAATTAATGGCTACTTACAGGGTTGTAAAATATTTGGTGTATTCAAATGTATCAACAGCAAGCTTATGTTCCGACTGGCCTGCTGATGTCATTCTTCTTTGCATTCTCCTTTTAAAAACCAGATTCCATGGTATGCAAGTCTTGCAGCCAATTGACTGTGCTTCATTTAGCGGATTTTATAGTTGAGGGTCTATGGACATTCTAATGTATTTGCATTATCTATTCCAAATCACAGAAGGCTGTCATGCCTAAATAAATCCTTAATATTTCAATTTAATTTTATATTAACAGTTTTTGTATGCATAAATCAGTCAATAATATCTTGATTTTTGCTACATTCTTGATATTTATGTTAACCTTCCGAATAACTCTACTTTTTCATATCTTTCAATTATAATTTTTTTTCCTTTCCGTAAAGGTGCTGAAGCAAATGAGGGGAACCCAACAACGCCTTCCACGTCAGCAGCATTTGAGCGCCTAAGCTCAGAGGTTATCCCACACTTCCCCACATTGCCCTCTAGTGAAAGTGATGAAAGTCTTTAACAATGAGCAGGTCCTCATTTTATTGTATTGCCGACAAGAGAAAATTGTGTTGAAAGTTTTTATGATGAAGTATGTAGAGTACTTGCAATCCATTCTTTCGTCATCCTGAATTTTTGCCTCTTCCCTTCCTGTTTATTATATAATTCCTTCGAGGTGACTATTATTGTTACCCTTTGGCTGCTGATATAAATGAATGTTTAAGTATTCTGTTATTTTGGCATTTTTTCCCTGTAGTCTCATATAAAAAAAAAGTCTTTTATCTTTTTTGGTGCTGCTTTGAATGGGTTGAAACTGATATGTTTGTGGTTTGACATTTGAAGTGGTTTGTTGGTGCGTGCATTCTTTTTTGAGAATGTCATTTGCATTCCTGCAATATCCAACGGTGGCAGTTTTAAGGAAGAGAATATTCCCTCCTGGCCATCTTTTCTAGGTCTTCGTTAGCTTATCCATATTGATGTAGGTGTGTGTGTGCTTGTGTTGAGTGTTTTTGTAATGAGTTTCCCTTGATTGAGCAATTAATGTGGTTAAAAGTTAAACCTACAACAGTTTGAAGATGCTGGCCGAAGGAGGTGCTCATTGATACTTTTTGTAATAATGTAGCAAATTTATTTTTACTTTTGGTCTGTGTCTGTATCATGAGAGATCTTCCCTGTGGACTTGATCAGCTTGATGTACCCTAGGTGAAGTGTTTTTAACACGCTGGATGATGCAGTTCGTCATGTACTAAGTGATGAAACACTACAAGTGTAGAAGGACCAATTATGTAAATGTTATGGGGTAATAAGCTTTTGATAACATAATCTTGCTCTTCATATTGTCCTTATCAATCACCTAATGTGTGTCTGGGCTAGTGTGATGAGTGATTTTCTTTACCCTGTGGCAAGATGTGAGAGTCAATGAAAGTATGTGGTGTAGTTGTACATAAATAATAAGATTTCATACTCATATTTGTGAGACTTGTAATTATTAAATGAAATGATTTGTTGCCAGATGACATGAAAGGTGTAAATTATTAAAATGCATAAAGGAACATCATCACATGTTATTATTGCAGAAAACTGCTGCTTATTGAGAAAATAAATTGATTTCTTGAAAGGATGTAGTATAAAATTTACTATTCAACAATCACTCTCTATATTGTTCTGTCATTACAAGCAATAGAAATCCTTGTGGTGGAGGTTGTTTGATTTCTCATAATAGGTGTATTCTTCTAACAGCATCAAGGAACTGACCTAAAATCTTCATACATACATCCTCCTTCACTTGTGCTAGGTAACATGCATAAATATTCAATGACGTAATCTGGGATGCTTTCAAAATATATATTCTTGTTCATACTGTAAATATACCGTGTTTTTTTTTATATCTCCAATTTGATTTTTTGAGCTTTTTATGTATCATTTAAAGGAGCTGCACTAAATATGCAAGAGAAGTCTTAATGACGTTGCTTAATGTAGTGAGAGTTAAAATTGACATGTCTTTGGTAAAAACAAGCCCAGAATAGCAAATCAGAAGCAGGTGCTATTATCAGGCCTAGTTTAATTTTTTGTTATTAAGAATGGAGTAGTAACTGGTATAATTACAACTGCTATGATGCTGGACTATGGAAATGATCTGATGTGAAACTACTCAGTAAAACCCTAGAGCACCATGCATTCAAAAGCTAGTCATGAATCACACTAGAAACAAATTCCCACCAAAATAAAATTGTCGAATCAAGATTCTAAATACTCTCAGCCTTCTAATTTCTGTTAACCAACTTAAAAATCTAGGAGTGGAGTATGCAAATGCTGAAGAGATAAGTAATTTTATTCTTGAAAGCCATTCATAATTATTAAATTGGCAATAACTTCTTGAAAAGGCAAGGCATAACTGCATAATGCATAAAGATCATAAATCAAATACATAGTAAAATCATTACTTCTCCTAAACAGAGTGTCTGTAGTTACCCGAAGGACATGCCCTTTAAGGGCATACCCAGGATCAAAACTGTGGGGGGGGGGGTGCAAGCCATGGTTGTTCAAGTAATAGGTAAGGTTTAAGCATGGTAAAGGTGAATGAAACCAGCATTGCAAGGAAACTGTAACAGCTCTTTATTAATTTTTAAAATTATTTGCTTGAAAAAATAGTATTTTACTTAACCCGGCAGTGGTCGCGTGGGGTGTCTCAGACACCCCAGCCTTATATAAGCGCTATTTTTTCTTGCAATTGTGACTGCAATGACCTGTAACCTCCTCTAGCTGATTTTTTAAGCTTTCTGAGGAAGCATGTAAAAGATTATTATAAAATCAATGCAAGTTTTTAAGAAAAATTACTTTTGTCAAAGCTCTGCAGAGTGGGGTGTGCCAGACACCCCACGCGACCGTTCTCGTTACGGTTTGCCGCCTAGTATTTAAAGTCGCCTTGAATGTTTTTCATCCATTTTCATCGCATTTGATAGCTACTTTTCGGAAACTGGCCATGAAAGTAGTCTTTTTACGTTTACATCAATAAATATTTATTTATTGGTATATTTTTTGCCTAAATTTATGTAAACAAATAGAAAGTTAGTAATTTCTAAAAATGTTAGTGATTTTTCTCGAAGTAAGCCACGAAAAATCGATCATGTAATACTTACAGCACGTTAATTCAGTGCACTTTGGATTCCTGCAGTCTTTCAAAAAAAAGGAAAAAGCTAATATACCTTGACTTTTGATTGAAAATTTGGATGAGGAATTATTTGATTCTGACGTCAACTTTTGTAGAAAATGCGATTTTTAGAAATGATTTTTTTGAAGACTTCGTTCAATTACGTTAATGCAGTAGTTATTAAAAAATCATTATTTACATGTTTCTGTGAATTTACCGTTGTAGGTTGGCCTTGTAATACTTACATTCATCGTTTTCAATTCATACTAGATGTCAGCTACCTCTACAGTAAAAGAAAGAGTCTTTGTCTTTTGAATGAATCTTTGAGGGAAGAAGATTGATTCTGATGAAAAAGAAGAAGGGTGTCATGTAACTGCGCATGACACTTACACTGAACAACAGTGCAGAGATGATGAACTTTTGTAAACGGGAAGGGAGCTTATGTGCGTTGGGAAGTATGGAGTTGCAACGTGTAATACGCAGGGATCAAGACCAAACATAAGAACATAAAATTGTAGCAGTGTTACTGAGAGGAGTGGACTTATTAGCAAAATAAATTGGATTCAAAACACGAATGGTTTGCATTCGTATGATGTTAGGTATATATCATATTCAGGTAGATTAAGTCACTGAAAATTATTCTCGTAAAAGAGATAGTGAAACAGACAGGAAAGACTTAGTGTTCCTGAATAGAATTTTACTTTTAGCCAGGGCCATGGCCACCTATAATACAGGCCGGAACATGGAATTTTGGCAACGCTGTGCCGGGGTGCGATTGTGTTTGCTGAAGAGCATGGCGACTTATGCGTGAAGAGTGTCCGTGTGACCTAAGAAGCATTAAATCTCTTGTTAAAAAGGCAGAACTGGACTTATTTTGTGGATATCCCATTGGCTAAAGGTACGTACAATAGTTTAAAGATATTTTTTGGGAGCTGAAGGAGGAAAATCACGTTTATTACTTCAAAAGTATTGTGATCACATGCCGGCCGGCCATTAATGGAGGGGAATTGAGAGTGCAACAATACTGGTTTTAAATGGGGAAAAAGAATTATTTTTCTGTACTGTGTTTTGCCTTACGGCAAGTAAAATAGTTAAAAGATATTCTCAGTGTATTGTGAGTGGATATTCAGCAGTATTTCATCCAAAGCATTGCGTCTCTTGGCGGCCGGCCACGAAGGAACATTAAGAGAACACAAATGAAACGAAGTGTATTTGTCGGGTATTTAAATGCTGCGTTGTTTTTTATAATATTATTATTCTTGAGTTAACAGTGATTGCTATATTTGGTTGCCTTATGAATAACTATGTGTAGCTGTATCTATAATAACGTCGTATATTATTGAAGGAAGAATGGCTACTCATTAACTCTATTAATGTTTCTAGGTACTAATGTCATTCATATTTTCCAAACTAATCATGAATGCACTCCTTTTTTTCTGTAATCAGCGAAACTATTTTTATTCATGCAACTTTCCATTGTTTTCATTTAAGGTGCCCAAACGTTATCGTGTGCCATATTGCAGAAGCAACTACCTATCCACCAAGAACAAGGGGTATGTGACTGTGTTCCAGTTCACCAAAGATGAACGCAGTTGACAGAAGTGGCTGAAGAATATCCCTCGGAAGGATTGGAATCTTTCTTCAAGCGCAATAGTTTGCGTCAAGCATTTTGCTGAGCAGGATATCCTACACCGTGTAACTTACATGAATAAGAACGTTGAAGTGAAAAGTTACGAGTTAGATCGCCTAAAGTTGTCCCCTGGTGCTACTCCCACAGTGTTTCAGGCCCTCTCCTCTTCTTAAAACTTCTTATTGTGATCAGTGAACCATGAAAATCTGTGAAAATAAGTAGATGAGTTGTACTTCTAAGAAATGAAATCAGGAAATATTGTATGAATCAGTGGAACAGGAAAAGACTGCTGATGAAATGATAATATTTATCATTATTTCCGAAATACATGCTAATTTGACATCTGGCCGCCTTCTACTACTGAAGGTACATTGGAAAATCAATTGCTACTAAGTGATACGGAATATATAAGTGGTATTTTGAACTAATTCATCTTTCCCTTGCAGGTAGAACTTCTTGTTGTGATCAGTGAACTATGAAAACCTGTGAACATAAGTAGATGTAAATCTTGGAAATGAGATCAACAAATATTTTATGAATCGGTGGAACATGAAAGAACATTGATGAAATGTCAATATTTGTTCTCTTATCGATAAGGGCACCTTAATTGATAATTATCCGCCTTACAATATTCTAGGTATATTGAAAATCCAAGGGTACTGAGTGATATATCTATACGTGGTATTTTTGAACTAATCCATCTTTCTCTTGCAGGTAAAACTCCTTATTGTGATCAGTGAAGCATGAAAATCTGTGGAAATAATTAAAGATGAAATGAACGAATATTGTATGAATTAGTGGAACATGAAAGAACTTCTGAGGAAATGACTATATAAGTTTTCATATTGAAAATACTTAGTAAATTGACGTCTAGCCGCCTTCCAATACAGTAGGTATATTGGAAAATCCATGAGTGCTGAGTGAAATTACATATATGTATGTAGTATTTAGAACAATATAATAATTTTCTCTGCAGCTAAAACTCCCTTTTGAGTGAACGTTTGTTAGTGAACCTTGAAAATTTGGCCATATAATCAATTATGAAGAACCTGTTGTGGCTACCATTATCGAGATTAATTCAATAATTTCCTCTCGTTCGTAAAATTTGATTTTCTTTTAATAAGTATTGAGTTAAATGTTAGTATAATGTTATTTGTTGAGATATTTTTCCAATTCGGAAGTCGTTAATATTATTAGTCGTTTATCTTCCTTGTGGCTTCATATTTTTTAAACGTTGTCCAATTTATATAATGCTAAGACTAGTTTTTTTTATATCACATAGTTTTCTAATTAGCCCTAACATTTGTACTGATCATTTTTTTCCATCAGGTAATGTGGTGCCTGTGAAACTGATAGCTGTTGCTGGTGACGGTTCATCGGTGAACTTCAAATGGCAAGATCTATGGAGGTTGTTTCCAGCTGAAATTGAAATTAAGAACCTGTGGCAGCTTTTATTTATTCCACTTTCTGGAGTAATATTTATGCTTTTATGGCCATGTCTTGTGACATTGTGAGGTTGTTTGACCTCTTCAATATGAAATGTTTACCGGAAAATGTATATATCTGATTTTTAGTTTAAATAAATGTTGTTGAACTTCATAAATTATTTTTCTCTCCTGAAATACCGCGACGAAAGGTGCTAGAAAATAACGAATTACTTTTTAACATGTTAATTTTTTAGGTTATGCAGGGAGGTGAAATGATGTTTATTTAAAAGCCGCTCTTTATTTCTAAGTCAATAAATTTTATAGGGTGTTCTTCCATATTAACAACCAATGGGTTAAGTAGTAAACTAAACGGTATTTCCTTCTTGGTCTGAACTTCTGGGACGTCGATCGCAGTACTTAAATATATTTCCGTGAATAATCTCTCGTATCCCTTGGCTTGTTATTAGTTCTCACGATTACTTTTAATAAATAGCTGTTAAAATACGAAATATAACTACTCTAATAACTCAACCCTACCGTAATTTTTAGCTTAACTTTAGGGAAGGTGAACGGAGGTCCAACCGTATTAACGTCAACAGCTGAGAGGCCGATCCACCGCACCCCAGGCGATGTGCAGAGTAGCACCCCTGACGTCACGTAAAGCGCTGTCGCCAAATTGCATGTTCCGGCCTGTATTATAGGTGGCCATGCCAGGGCAAATAAAACTGAGTAACAGAATTTTTTATTGTTTTGGAACCAAAATGGATAAGGAGTGGAAATATGTTATTCCCCATGAGCCATAACATATTTCTCTTTTCCCCTTTATCTTTTCGTTTCGACAACGTGACTGCTAGAGTGGAGAAAATGAAAAGTGGCAAATTAGCACAAAGTAGAAATGTGTATGAGATGTTTGCTCGCAATACACGGCAACATTACAGAATTGGGCCATGAGAAAAAGCTGATGAGCAATTGATTCCATTTCGAAGAAGATGTTCATATGCGCTTTATTTACCTTCCAACCCCGCAAAATATAGCATCAAAATTTTTGCATGGGCAAATTCGATTGTATTTGAAGATGTACCTACTCAGGGTGGCAACCAGAGGGTCCATTTTTTGGAGATAACAGTCCAAAAGAGGATTTAAAGCGAATTTTTTCTTTTGTAAACAGAAACGGGAGGAACATAATTTGAAGTACTGGTTCAATAATATTCCGCAAGCGGATAAAATTCTAAGCAATAATTTGACGGTTGCGGGAACAGTGCACAAAAAATAAGAGATTTAGCACTGGAAGTCGTATATGTAAAAGAAAGGAGAAAATAGCAGTTTATTCTGGTTTAGGAAGAAAAAGCTCTAGTTTCCTGCGTCGTAAAATGGGCAAAGAATGTAATTCTTTCGCCAACAATTCACACAGCTATTTCTGTCAATGAATCCAAGACGAACAGATAATAAAAGAAAACCGGAAATATTGACCTTTTATAACTGCACTGAAGGAGTTCTAGCCACATTAGACAAAATAGGCAGCGCCTATCATACAAACAGAAACATCAGGAGATGGTCCATGGCCATTTTCTTTCATTTGCCAAACACTGCTGACATCAGTGCATTTGTTATTCCTAGTTATTTCAATTCACTATCACATTACAAAGAAGTTGTCTTCGTGAGATAACTCGATCGTTAACTTTTCCATATAGTAAAATTAGATCGATACTGAACACGATCTCTAGAGACTTGAAAAATAGAGAATTATGCGTAAAATGAGCCTGAGAATAGGATGAGGAGAAAAAAAGAAGAAAAGTTGGAAGATGTGTTTTTTTCCAACTGATATAAAAACAAAAATTTACTGTGAACTGTGTTAGAAACTAATGCGTGGTACACATTTGCTGAAAATTTTGAGAAGTGATTAGAAGCAAGTAAATAATTTACATGATTTATTTTCTACGTTCTTTAGATTCAATAAAACTTTTCAATAGCGCGAAATTGAACTTCTGTTGAGGACTACACATTTGTTAGTTTATCTTTCCAATGCTGTATCTAATTTGTAACAGGAGTATTTCAATAGTTATAAGTGACCGTAATATCATCGTAAATTTTTCCTCGAGAATACATTTTGGAAAATCGAATCAATATCGATAAGTAAATTAATTTTGTACATTTATTAGTATTTACGTAAGGCAAATAGAGGTCGACGCTGAAAACATGATGAGATACAGTGGTTGATGTTTATAAAAGTATATGCCATGTATTTATATCTCAACATTTCAATTGTGTTCTTTGGCTGAAACAAAAATAAATTGGCAATTTTTCCGGAGGAACTGGGACTGCCTACTGGAAAATAGGGTATTCAAAAAATTTTCTTAAAAAAATAAATAAAAGTTGAATTTATGGTTTGAAATATATCGTATAGCCATTCCTAAATAAACAAAGGATACGTCAAGGTGTGAATTTTTTAAATAATATATACTATTTGAAAGAAATTGAAGAAAATCTTTTGGGGTGTCAGAGACACCCCACGCGACCGTTTATGTTCGGAAAATGGGCGCGACTACCGCCGGGTTAAATACATTTGCGATTTTTTCTTCTGGAGGGGGGGAGGCAGCTGCCCCCTGGGTACGCCCATGATGCCAGCAGAATGAGCTTTAAATATTGTTATATATACTGTGCAAGCCTGATATTGACATAGGACAAGAAAAATGGAAAACTATCACCAGGATCGGGATGGAGCCTCAGGGTAGTATGAGTGATGTGGGGACTGAACCATCCGTGGAAACGACTTTATGTGAGAGCAAAAAGTTCTTGCATAAATCATGGTCCTAGAGAGTCTATTGTATATCATTCAGTTGCCCCTCAGGATCAAGAGATTTTCATGGCGAATCTTCTAATACTAGAGTCCAAAGTCGTTTTTTAGAGTCATTTAAATTTGCTATAATTCGATTTTGTTCCTGTAACGGCACAGATTTGAAAGACATTGCGATGATCGTATTCAGTTGGGAGCATCTTGGGATCATCGAAATTTAAAGAATTTAAATAGTCCGCGACAAATATCGATTGTCATTTTAAATAAATAAGGTAAGCAGAGCGCAATAATTTTTCCCTCCAAAAACTGAACTTCAAATCAGGTAAGGTTGCCTCAGTAATAATGAATTTTATTCTCTCGTGTAGTGATTTTTGAGTTTTCATTCTCAGTCTTTCGTATTTGCCAATATTTTTTTACTATCTATATTTAAATTCGTTGGCGTTTAGTGGTTCATCCAACCTTGATCCGACAATCCGTAAGAGTTTCGTTTTCCCTAGGAATGCTATTTACAGTTAATGCGATCAAACGTCATAATTTTCACCAAACTGAAGTCACTCAACGTTTGTTATTGAATTCTATCTGTCCCTCTGCTGCCTTCATTAATATTTGCTGTTCGACATTTTTTCTCCTACAGTTCACAATGGAGACGGAGGACAAGTATGACCCAAACAGTTTGCATGATCTCTTACCTGTATTTTACAAGAGATTATTTCCGTGTGGGCTCTTCTACAAGTGGTTAAACTATGGTGAAGGTAATGCAAACAAATATCAGGGCATCATCAGATTTATGCAAAGACTTATAATTATGCCCTCTAAGAATGTAAAAAAAATTATAAAAAGTTCTCAAAACATTGTTGGCTATGGAAAAATCTCAATGTATTTGATATAAATTTCTCCTATAATGGTTATGTTGACGGTGTAAATTCTCTGTCTTGACGGAATACAATGACCTACATTTATGTAGAGACAAATTGTTTTCATAGCCCAAATATATTCTTGCTGCATTAGTAAACTTACGTAGCTACTCTGATTCTAGGCATCAATATGACATTGAAGGGTTGTTTAGTCGAATGTGCCAAAATAATTGGGGCAATAAATTTGCTCCAGTGATGTAGTATTCAGCAGATTTTCTTTGTTTTAATTGTTCCACACATTTTATTTTCAGTGAAAGGGACGAACTTCAAGTTTAGAGAATTTTCATTTACTTTGGCTACTGATATATACCTAAGGCATTTATCATTTACATCTAAAGATGAAATGGAAAAAGAAATCTTGAGATTATGCCCTCATAAAATAGATATTGGTCCAGTTCTGAATGTGAGGTGAGTGGGAAGATGGCTTGTCGCTAATTCCATAAACAAATAAACTAGATGAGCTATTCCTGTTTTTATTGAGATTAATGGTGAAAGTAGGAGTCATTGCATCTTTTCACTGAAGTCCATATCCGGTTAATCAAAATTATGGGAATTTCCTCTGGAAGTGAATTAGCCTGGTGTGACTATTTGGGTTGGAATTGTACCTTTCTCATTATTTAGAATTGGAGGTTAATTGAATCGGAAATTTTCTGAAAGAAATGGACATCACAAGTTAAACTTACTAGACTGAGCCCAATTTTTCCTATGATATCATTTTAGTGTTGCGTTCATAAGAAAATGATAAAAATTTCAATTTTTTTAATTTAAGCTCTTATTTCTTTTATTTTTAGAGCCAAAGACCACAAAATTGTCATCCCAAAACCTGTTCAAAGAGAGCTTGTTTTTGATATTGATTTGACAGATTACGATGAGATAAGAAGTTGTTGTCAGGGTGGTGATGTATGTACCAAGTGCTGGAAGTTCATGGTGGTTGCTATCAAGGTACTGGACAGGGCTTTGAGAGGTAAGACAATTTAGGCCTTAATATTTCATTGAATATGAACTTAGTCATCTCATGTTATATAGTCATTATTTAATTAGAACTAAAACTTTATCTCAGCCTCAAAATGTGGGTGGATTGGAGGCTTGTTTTATACTTTTTCATTATATGATGTGCTACAGTTAAATGATTTGAAATTGTTTGTCTGGTTGGATTTATGAGTAGCGTGGTTACTCTTCCTATATCCTTGGTGATATCTTTGTTGAAATCTGTTCGATGGGATTAAACCTGGTTAAATTTACCTTAGCGGCTGAGTTGATATGGCTGAAGTAAGTATACGTATACGTAATACGAGAACCATCGTAGCCACTCCCCAGTTAACTCAAGAAAGGCACATTTATCAGCACTGCTAAACATAAGACAAGAGTGGAGAGCATCTGTAGATTAAAATAAACAGAAATCAATATTTATCCACTAAACAAGCACTAAACAGCAAAAAATTATTACTTCTTTAACCTGAAAATGGTGAATATTGACATCTTTCATGAATGGTAAATTAACATTAAGTTGCAAAATTTAAAATTTGCATGAGACAGACTAAGGAGAGGAAGCAGCAGTAAGGGAAGTATTGCATCATAAGTTCACACAATATGTAATGTAAAAGTTATTCATGTCAGCTAGTGTATATAGGTCTTAAATTGGGTCTTATAGGTCTTACCTACATTGGTCTTAAATATCAATAATCCTACAATACATTTCCATGTAAGTCCATCAACATAATACAATTATTGAGAGCTAGATGAAGATAATACTAATAGATTAGTGAGGTCATGAACATTTTAAGACACCGATTCATTTCCATGCAAGAGGGTGAAGTTCTTCAAAAAATAAAAATGTCATTTTTTTGCATGACTAAACACACATTTCTCATTAACAGATTTTGCATTGCTTAAAATATGTAATGAAATATGGAAAGCAAGAAAATTATGATGAACCTGAGAGTATCATGTTTAACAGAACAAACGTTTGGTTCAATTGACAACATTAAATTTAATTCCACTATAATGTGGAGCCTTATATTCCATAAAAAATCGCTTAAGATACACATTATGTGACTTTGGTCTCTAATTGTCCATGAAATTATAAATACCAATGGGCATATGGTGTATGTCTTGAAATCCGTGAAACCCAAGCAATATATATGCCAGATTTGGTTAGTATTTGAGGCACGAACCACAGGACTGTAGATACTGCAAATAAACTCGATTATTTTTGTCCCCTTACTTCTGAGTGAATCGCCTAAGTGCTAAAGTAAATTTTTAGTAATCTGATGGAAAAACTAACGATAGTACGTATCATGCACTCCTTTTGAGCCATCCCCATGGGTTACCTATGCCAATTCTTTGTTTCGTTCCCTCATATCAGAGTGCAACTGTGTTAACATGATTCCTAGTCGAGACTACTCATATTTACTGTTAGCACTTCGCTGCGACAGTTATTCACAAAATAAGTTCGTTAATGATACTTGGTTACAAATTAGTTAATTATGCCTCAAAATGATACCATGAAAGAGAGGGCTAATTCATCATCCAGCGATTAGTTTAGCATTCATGAAATGGTGCTGTTATCATAATTTTATGGCCTTGTTACAATATTAGCATGAACAAAAAAAAGAGTTCATGAATAGATTCACAAACGAAATTAGAACAGGCTCTAAGCCTTGACCAAGAATTTATTACTTCCTTCACATTTTATTGTGGCTATGATTGATTTTGATCGAACATTTTCGCACTCACTCGGTTACATGCATCATATTTGATCCAAGTATTTACATTGGGCAGGAATAACTTAATACGGCATTTACGACCACAATTGGTTCATAAATAGCCGTTGAGAACTTTTACCATACCACACAAGAACAGTTAGAACTAAAATAGTAACATCATACATTCATCCGCTCATAAACAGCGATTGAGAACTTTTACGATATCACACAAGAACAGTTAGCACTAATTGTAAAATAGCATTTCATATATTTTTCTACCAATGTACTTACATTTCATGCTTCTAGATGATTCCGAGGTAACTGGGCTCTCTCCTCTTGTATAAAGTAACGTAAACAACGTGCGATTTGAGCAATGAAATCATAGCAACATGAACACACACAACAACGTCGACGCATGCGTCTCGCTCTTCAATTATTTTTAAATTATTTTAATCAGGGCCTTGGTTAAAATTATGAATTGAAATACTTGAATTAGAATAAACTAGAACTAGATATATTCCTTTACATTAATTATAAAACTAGCATGCAGTATTCGAATCCTGATCGCTGATTTGTCGACGAAATATTTCTCAGAACGCATAGATATTTTCTTGAAAATATGATCAACATATTTCGTTGAACACATGTGGAGCATATGTCTACGTATATATGCTCAACATATTTCGTTGAACACATGTGGAGCATATGTCTACGTATATATGCTCAACATATTTTGTTGAACACATGTGCAGCATATTTCTATGAACATATGCTCAACACATCGTCTGAACATATGCTGGAAATATTTCGAGCATATGTTGAAAACATGTGGTTTTAAACATCTGCTGAACATATTTTCAGCATATGCTAATGTTGTGTGCAAAACATATTTCCCTGACATAATCTGAGCATATGCTCAACATTTCTTGTGCTACTAGGGTATGGGAGGATGTATTTTTGTGAGTCTGTGTGGGGATTGCCAAGAGAGGGAGAGCAGGAGCAAACTTAGGGTAGCTTAATTTACCCTGCCTTCTTTGCTTGTTGAAGAAAATGCATGAATCATGGGTGGCCACAGAAGTTTTGGTCCTGGCTTGGAGGCAATAAACCTATGTACAGTGGCGGAAAAAATTAACGCAAAGCTCGTTGGCATCTGAAAGTGGCCAGTTCAGGAACAATTGTCTTCCAAAATTTTGCCATCGTAATGTTCTCATACAACTCGGAAATTTGAAAGCTCTATGGCCCTTATACCGTGGAAATAATCATATCCGTCGCATTATGACAGCAGCCAAAAGATCCAGCTACGAATTCTTCCCCGTATTCTCTGAAGTATGCTTTGCCCATGAATCATCTAAAATGGAGTTTACTCTTGTCAAGACATTGTGGACACAGCCGACATATTTGGCATTGAGACTGCCTTAGATTGTTCCGGTGGTGTAGTGGGTAAAGTATCGTGCAGCGTCACAGAGGTTCTACGGTTCAAGTTTCAGTGACGGATGCTTGATGCTGCACATACACGGTGGACATTTTTCTCATCTTAAAACTTTGCCAGACCTATCACAGGGACCAGAGGATGTTGCACAGCTATTGAATTCTTACGTGCTTATTTATTTGTTGAAATCCAATTCCTATATTACCCTCACGAGGGTTGGACTCTTTCTTTATGTCTTCCAAGTGACTGTTGTGGCCTACGTTCCTTCCGGTTGGCTTAGGAGACACATGAGGATGCAATGGAAGGCCAGCATTGGGCCTTCACTGAATACTTCTTTCCTTTCTTTAATGAAGTACATATTATCCTACCAAATGTTTTTAACTTGTAGAGGTGTATGAATGTACACCATTTAAAAAATGGGAAAATCGGTCGACACATTGTCAACAATCAATTTTAAAATTTTAATTTATAAACTTCATTAAATTGCTATTTCTTAAATCAATCCACCTGATATCTTTCTCAATTTAAGATCTTTAAAGTTAGCCATTGCATGCTTATGAAGTCTTCTCGGAAAATCAGCTGTGTCGAGATGGCCAATGTTTCGATGGCCTTCTCTACTATTGTCTTGAGGAGGAATGATGGACCTGGTTGGAGCCGAGTTTATAAACATCTGTTGAGGTGGTCAAGTTTTCTCTGATTGGTCCATTTTGGGCACCTTTTGTCTTCTCATCATTCCTATTAATTTGATGATGGGATTCCATGTTTTGCTTCTGTTGAAACCTTCATCTCTATTGTATTCTTTCAGATTTGTGCTTCAATTGCCTCTTTGATTAGCCAATCCCAATATCCACTTGCCTTGCAGAGGATTTTGACATCATTAAACTGAATCCATGATCTTATTGGCTACAGTGATTGGCTTAGGTTACTCAGCCAGGTTACACAGTAGGTACCTGAACATGAAATATTTTCAAATAAAGTAATTCCTGATAATTACGAGAAAGTGCATGAACATTTTAAAGCAGGCAGTCAAAAATGCATTGGGATCCGATTATTTTCTTTATAAATTATCTGAGGACATCTGAAATCAAGGATCTCATCCAGATCTGGATTTGAAAAAATCGTGTTTCTGTCCATCCCTTATACATATATGCCTTATATATAAATTTCCCTTATGTATATATTCATCTCAAGTTAAACGGATGGATGGATGTAATGCTTTTGGGCTTCCAACAGTGGTAGATTTGGTTCCATGCAGACCTTTCAACAGCTAGCTCTGCTGTTGCCATTGGGGTTGATTACTTCAACAAATTTTGGTTGGAATTAGCCCAGGTTGGCAAAGGAGGTGCCACCTGATTACAGCAAACTCCTGATTATCCGGCTGCGGTTTATCCGGGTTGCGGATTATCCGTGCATGGTTTTCACTAGAGATGTGCGAATAGTATCCGCAAATACTCGAATACCTCGAATATTAGAAAGTATTCGATATTCGAGGTTTCGAATAGTTATGCGAAAAGTACCGCCTCGAATACCTCGAATACTTTGAATTACGCGTCATACACTGTCGCACGCACGTCGTTGGTAGTTGACTCGGAAAAATGTAGAGAACTGTAGTCATTTAGTGCTCGCAGCGCCGTTTTACGCAAGTTGACGAATTACATCAAATTCGTGGATTTTAGCGGTGAAAAGAGTTCGACGAGGGGAACCGAAAATGGTCGGGTGAAAAAATCCGAAAATCCCCGATTCCCCCCACCAGGAGAACCTCAGTGCCGTGGGATAGCAACCTTAGGGCATTTCCCACGATCCGCTATCCCCCTCCATTCAGCACTCGCCTCACCCACTCTGACGCTTTCCTCTTCTCCGAAATCAAACAAAAGGTCCCAGCTCGCGCAGGGATCGCATTACGAAGACCCCTGCTTCGAAAAAAATATCGAGTTACGAGAACAATAAAAATGTGTTTCACGCCCTCCCCCCTTTTCTCACCCACTGACCTTTTTCTGGCTACCTGCTTCGAAGTTCCCCATTTCTGGAGGTCAACTGCTGTGTGAGTACCGTGGGATACTTACATTAGCGCATTTCCCAAGGTCCGGTATCCCTCTCCATTCAGCACTAGCCCCCCCCCTCTGAGGCTTTCCTCTTCTTCGAGATAAAAAAATGTCACAGCTCGCGCCGGGATCATATTACGAAGACCTTAGCTTCGAAAAAATACCAAGTTACCCGAGAACAATAGAAACGTGTTTCGGGCCCTCCCTTTTCTCCCCCACTGACCTTTTTTTTCCTACCAGCTTCCAAGTTCCCCATTTCTGTGGAGGTCAACCGCTGCATGAGTCATCTATTAGCACAAAAGGTGTCTAAGAATGACTTTCGTCAATTGATATTACACCTTTATTGAATTGAAATATTAGTGATGTGCGCGTAATTTCAAAAAGAATAAGACCAAACACGACGTATTTTTGAGTTTATTTAAGCATTTTACGCAAAGAAATAAATGTCAAAATACGACGGAGACTTAGCATTCTGGCGAAACTCGATATGAGCAGCAGAGCTTCTCGGAAGTTGATGCGGTATTTTTTTCCGAAAGCAAATATCAAGTTACAATTAATGAGTGGTGCTATAAATCTTTATTGTTACAGTCCCAGACAAAGGGATATTTTCTCAGAATATTTGGTTTCTCCCTGATAGCAATTCCAATTCATCTTCTTATCTCGTGAGAACTCCCAAAGATGGACTGAAAATAATTGAAGAAAATCCGGTGGAATAGAGCTTGTATTTTGCAAAATGCCTCAGATTGTCAGCTAGCACTTGGCAGCAGAAGTGGGGGTAAAGCGATGTTAGTTGAATTAATGATATGCCCAATTGTTTCCATAAAATTAAAATATTCATTAATCATCTAAATTCCTGTTCGAATCATTTAAAGGAAATCAAAATTACTCCCCAAAATCTTGTGTTGCCTTCTGCATAGGCAACCAAGTCAAACATTCCAGCATTCATCATTTAGTATTCGAGGTATTCGAAATTCGAGGTATTCGAATATTCAAGCAATGATTTAATATTCGAATTCGATATTCGAATTCGAGAAATCTGCTATTCGACCCATCTCTAGTTTTCACGCTTGCACAATTATTTCCACAATCTTTTTAAAAAATTGGACAAAAAATCATCGCAATCACGGCATTAATTCTAGGATACACTGTGCTAATTATTTGCGTTAGAAACCCATTCGTAAAACGGAAGCGATCACGCGCTAGCTGCATTCACGGGAGCACCGCGTTCCTGTTTTCCAAGCCTTGCAGTGCGTGATCACAGATACACATCGCAGAGCAGTGGTAACCCGGCAACTTGTGCAAGACGTGGCTACGTGGCGTGATGCCTGACAGTGTAGTTTCCGACGTCGAGCTGTGGTTTTGAAGCATTCATGCGAACCACTTTTCTGTATCCGCGATCACAAAGCCACGGATGTGTGGTTTTCGAAACCAGGCCTTACATGGAGCATTACTAGTATGAGTACAACCATGTTGTCGCCGTTAAAAAGATAGCGAAATGGTGAAGAAAGCTCTCACTGAGTCCGTGAAGCACTATAATAACGGAATAACGGCATAAATAATAATATATTGTTTGTCTTACGTAAATTATGAACATTGCAAAACATTTAAGAGAAAGTTTGGATTATCCATACTTTCTGATTATTCGTGCGGTCTCTCCCCATCATTAGCCATTAGGATCTTTGGGAGTGTACTGTAGTTGAATTTTTCTGCTTCCTTTTCTTGTGATTTACAATTGGTATCCATGTATGTCTCAGTTGAATGCCAGCATCGAAGTTCATTCTATTCTCCTCCAACCTGATGGCAAAAGCTTCTTCTATGTACTATCCAGTCCCAGTAACCAGTGGACTGCCACAGGATATTCAAAAAGTATTTTATTCAAATCTTACAGCCTACTTCCTTAAATATTTTGTTAAATTTCCATGTTTTTTATATTGATTTTATTTATTAAAGCATTTTTTTATAGCATGTTGAGTTATTAAAATGTTCCATTATCTCATTGTATTTTTTTGCAGAGGATTTCGGTTTTCAGCACTTGCTCTGGGTCTTTAGTGGACGTCGAGGTATTCATTGTTGGGTCTGTGATGTTGTTGCTAGAATGCTTGATTCCCAAGGACGAAGTGCTATTGTGGAATATCTTTCAATTTTCCCAACAAAGAAACCTACTCTGACCTCAATTGAATCTTACCATTCATACATAAGGTAAGCATGTAATAATTTATTTAATTATTTCAGACTAATATCATGTCTAATATGAAATATTTTTCCTCCTAATTTTCCTATTAAAAAGGTAAAATTTCTGGCAAAAGATGAAAAGAGATGGGTCTGTTGTGAAGATCTAGTCATTGAGAGTCAGAGTGTTAATGATTAATTACCAATCAAAATTCATTAATCCTAATTTAATGTACACCTGAATTTAACCCCTAAAAATCTTTAAACAGCACGTTAGGGAACATTACCAAAAAGTCAATGAACACTGCATCAATTCATCCCCCAACTCAATGAAATGATCCTTAAATTGCTCCACCGCTGATGCGTCAAAATTGCAGCGAATTTCAACTCACAATTCTGTGCGATTGCTCCTCACCATAATCCAGACTATCAAACAAGGCATCAACCACCACCAAAAATTTTTTTTTCGTACATGATCCATATGAGATCAAAAGACTTGGCTCCTTTTCTAATGTATGTTCCTCTGGGTTTAGTGACACACCTTACGTACCTTTGCCTGTTATTTACTATTTTTTTCACTGGTATTTTTCATTTTCATATTTTTTTTTGTTTCAGACGCTCTTATAAAATTTGTCAGCAGTACTTCAAAACAGTGGTCTTGGAGGAGCAAGATATGTTTGCAGGAGATAAAGGATTAGAGAGGCTGTTATATATGATTGATGAACCTGCTTTCCTGGAAGAAGTCAAAATGCATCTTAATAGAGCTGGAAGCTCAGCTAATTCGACCACCAGATGGGATATCGTGTCAGCTGCTGTGAAGCAGAGGAAAAACAAAGTGAGTATTTTGTTTGATTTTTAAAAATTCCCTTCATTATTTTTCATTGTTTGGCTTTCATCAGTTAGGTGAAAAAAATCACCAGAAACTATTTTAAGCGTCAGTTCATGATGAACGTAGAAAGGCTCATCAAAGCGTTGGAAATTGAGAATTAATGATTGCTCTGGGGATCTCTGAAAAAAAGTTTTTCCAGCCATATTTGTTGTTCTTTACAATCAGGGATTTACTACTCTAGTTTTCCTCCTTTTTCAAATTCTTACTCAAAATTTTTCCTTCAATTATGCTATTAGCACATGAAATACAGTTGAGGACCTCAAACCTAGAATGCTTGGGACCGAAGGGCTTCTGGATTTCTGGTTTTTCTCGATTTCTGGTCTTCATAGTATAAGTAGTGAATTAATTGATTTATACATGTGATCAGGCTCTTGTATTTGATATCCTTATGTGTCCCTGACAAGGTTCTTAGCATATGTCCATAGTATGTGCTAAATTATTTCTCATCCCAGAACAAGGCCAAGGAGAGTGGTGCTATGTATGAGTTGGCAAGTCAAAACACTAGGCAGAGGAATTTTCAAACATTCCGGATTTCTGGTTTTCCGGGTTTCTAGATTCCGGATTTGAGGTCCTCAACTGTATTTTTATCCCTTAGAAGTGAAATTGAAATTGATGAGTGTGATAGTACAGGCTTATAGGCTTATAGTGGTGACTTTTACAGGGTGGAGGTAAGCGTGGAGGCATTTCTGAATCCCTGTTTGAAGAAGAAATGGTTCTAAGATATTTGATGCCACGACTGGATGAACATGTTACTACTGGAATGGGTCACTTGCTCAAAGCACCATTTTGCATCCATCCAAAAACTGGTCGACTAGCCATGCCCATCAATCCCAAGGCAGTCGACAAGTGCGACCCGAATAAAACACCTCCCACCATCACGTAAGTTTCCTTTTCTCTTGTCAAGCGGAGCGAAGTTACTTTTGTTCAAGAAAGATGCTTGCATTGTTGTTTATCAGGGATGTTTTTCAATTTTGGATAAATGTTATCACTATTGTTTTATTTAAAAAAGGTAACTTGCTTTTGAAATTTATTCATTGTTTTTTTTTTAATGTAATTGTTTCATATTCTTTAGTGAACTCCCCGAAACCTAGGTCAAATTCACAATCTGAGCACCTTAACACGTTCAGGGCGGCATGACGCACCGGTGGGTCATGCCGCCCATAGAGCTTAGAAACGCATGAGCTTTATGGGCGGCATGACCCACCGGTGGTCACATTTCCCATGCGAATTAAAGGAGCTTCTGCCCATGTACGCCCATGAGGACGGACTTATTACGTTCTTCATCGCTCATGAAGGTGTTTTTAGTAAACTTTTTACTGATGCCAAACGGAACTTTTTGCCTAGAGAAAGGTAGCAAGTAAAATGACGGGCAATCATGTAAAGATTCAGTATTTGATGTTGTATTTGCATTTGTGCGTGAAATATTTTCAATATTAGTTCAACTAATCGGAAAGATATTCAAATGAACTCGATCATCGGTAATCAACTTCCATAATTTTATGAAATACGTAATTCTTGCATTGCGGGTTGCCTATCCGTCGATTACAGTGGTTAAAAAAAATTCTAGTTGTGTTGCGTACGAAGTTCTCAATCATATCAATTCCACAGGCAGTTTTATGAAGTTTATTCAGTAATAAAAGAAAATAAAGAATATTGCAGTCATATTGAAGGTAGACGAGAGCTACATATAGTTGATTCGTTATTGAGCCATTATTTTCTATGACACGGCAATCTCTAGACATAAATTTTATGTTTTGCATCGTCTATCAAAAGTAAATCGAAATATAAATCAAGTTGGTTTGGCTTTATTTATATTTTACGACGAAGATAGGTTAACTAAAATATTCCTACTATTTACGTGGCATTATGCATCGCTAGAAATGCTTTTTTCGTTTTCAATAAGACTGTAAGATGGCCCTACAAGAAGGACGATTACCTTCCTTGATAACACATTGAAATACTACTACACTCACCGTTTCAATTACATGGCTTTCGCATATCGAAGATGTTCCACTTCCGTAGATATTTAGAGGGTAGCATACACCGAAAAAATTATTTAGATCGGAAACAAAAATGGAGAAAACATTTCAAAACTATAATAAATGTCATTTTCAGTTTGAATATCCTAATTAGGTCAATGGAAACAATTTTCTAAATGGAGAATACAAATTAGCACAACGAAAACTTGCCGAATCTCAAATATAATTTCAAACTATTTTCAATATAATCACTTATTTTCTTTGACAATGTCAATGGTGAATTTTGTTGAAACAATCCAAGCACATTGTAGGGTGTCCATCACATTCCTCACAAAATGTATTTATCTGTGTATCTAAAAGAAGAGTAAATAAATTATTTCATCGTTTTCATATCTAAAAGCACGACTTATTTGTACATTTTGAAGGTATTTACGTGACAGTAAATAAATACAGAAGAAAATAAAACGTGTAATGCGTGGTTGCATATGCAAAAGGGGATTAATTAATAGCTAAATATTGCATTCTGGGCTTATAATAAGAGTAAGTGGATAAATTATTTCATCGTTTCCATATTGTACATTTTGAAAGTATTTTAGGTGACAATAAATAAATACAGAAGAAAATAAAACGTGTAATGCGTGGTTGCATACGCAAAAGGGGATTAATTAATTACTAAATAGCGGTGCATAGGTTTTCCAAAATTTATTGCAATTCATCATTTTCAACTATACCAAAGAAGTGTGCATTAATTTTAACATGATTGGATCGATTTAATTTTTATGAAAATTGACGCCCACGGGGAAGAAACGGCAAATTTCTCGATAGCCGCGAACGTGTTAAGGTTATCAAAATATTTCTATTATTGTGTCATGATCATTATGGAATGATATTAATGCTTTCATTTTAAAATTTAAGGTGAACCAAAATATTGTCTAATAGATTACTCTCTTAATAAAAAATGATGGAGTAAATTATTCTCATATATATTCTCTGAATACTTACAAAATTTTCTATGAATATTGTTTGTTACTGCTTCTGTATTAGTTACTAATTCCTTTTAGAAGTTTTAATTGCTACTAAATTATAATTGATTCAAATTCAAATTGATCACTTATCATAAAGAGCAACTTCAACTTAGCCAACTTACATTTACTTGGTACTCTACCTTTTTTTTTAAAACAATCGTCGATTCCTCTTAAGCTTTAGTGGAAGGCTACTTTATGTTTTGTCCTATCCTTAATGTTTCTGGTTTTCATTGTATTTCTCTTATTATTTACTTTCAGTCAGCTTTTGAAAGAGATTGATGCATTCGATGCTCGTTCAATGGAGATATCGTCAGGTGGTGAAGGTCAACTCAAGGTTAGAGATGCTCGGAAAACTAGCATGCACAAGAGCCTTGTGATTTTTGAGGAATTTCTCAAAGGGCTGGAAAATGAAAGGAAAGAAGATCGCTTAGTTGTCAATGGTTTGTATACATTTCCTTGAAGTTCATGTTTTTCGATTAGATTTATTATATGTATATGATTGTATTATGGGCCCATTTTCTATTTATGGAGACTGTATTGCTGTATTTCTCCGTGTATAGCCCCCTCTGAATTTACTCTCCTCAATTACTTTTACCATGGCCATTATTGGAAAAAAAGGGGGAACTATTCAGATGAATGCAGTATTTTTTTTTGTTAATAATGGAAATTTTTTATCTGCATGCTCAAGATGTTATCATTTGGTCTTATGCATCCTCCTAAGGGTGTCCATTATTTTCCCACTTTTTAAGTGTTCACCTCTCTCCCCCCAATTCTGTTGGAAACCCTCTAAGAATTGCTTCTGCAAAAATGTATCAGATCATTCAGAACATTGCTAGTTGTGCCAAATTGAATATAATCGAACCACATCCAGATTTGCTGAGCTGATTCACCCTCGCTCGGGTCTATCGCGACATGTGGCTAACGTAGCAATTAGTAGTTCTGTAGTTATTAGTTATGCACATCTATTCTACTGTCGGTGTCAATATGATATGCCGCTGTACTTAACAAATTTATATATTTAATTCTGGGCTTGTGCGCATGCTATCATAATGAATAATACGTCATTTTTAATAAAATTAAACTCTGATGTTTTTTTTTATTTTATGAAATATTAAAAACTGTAGACACACCATACAATAAGTGGCTCCGCGCACTGTAAAATTAGCCATTTTGTCAACTTCATGAACTTTGCTACTCAACCTAGGGAAAACTACTGTGTCTACTGCATTCATATTCCACAATAAGTTGCAAACATTTATGTATTAATAAAATGGCTTTTGGGTACTTTTTGAACGCATATTTTGTCCTTAATCAACGAAAATGTTTAAACATTATCTATTCCTAAAGAAACCCCAAAATGTGAAATAAAACTGATAGAAGCACTTGTTAATTTATTTGTAATTTTTCTATGGTCTGATAATACTTGATATACAGGCGGTCCCCGACTTTCGTACACAATGCGTTCCCGAAAACTTGTACGAAAGTCGAACCATTGACTTCCATACTAATTAGGGGTTACGTTCCAAAAGAGCGGAATATAGGTACTAAAACCTTTTTTTTCATGGAATTAATTTCAATTGGCTTAATTTTAATAATATGTTAATAAAACTCCTCAAATCATCTAATTTCTTTCGAAAATACGCATAAAATGCAAATAAAAGTTTAAAAAATAAGAACTCCATTGGCTATCGAGTGAAACTTCCTCTTGGCGTTTAAGTTGACATTCCACTTATTACGTCCACTATAAATAAAAAGACATATCAAGAAGTATAACAAAATGTAGTTGTTGAACCTGCACTCTGGATACCTTTTAATTTTTACACCAAAATTCAATATTCGGCAGGTGACATTCATGATCGCGTATATTTCGCATGTTATTCAAAAAAGACATAAGACAAACGGGATTCGGGTGATATTTCGTGCAATATCGTTGCTGAAGGTGTACATGAATTCATCAGCACTCAAACGAAAAAACACATTTAGAAAGAAGATCTTACTAGTTTTATTGAAAGCTATTTGATGATGTCTAGTCAACTTCTTTTGAAAATTATCTTCAATGAAGGCTTTCTTCTTCTCTTGATAAAGGAGCCTATAGCAGGCAGTCTATCTCCCAAATAAATCACCTAGATTAGAGTCAACTACCAACAATTCCCTTCATTATATACGTTCGTATTGTTCGCATATACTGCCATTTGAAACAATTGAATGTTGGGATGCGCAATAAACACCGCGGGAATTTAAAAAAAATTACGGACCAACGTCCGAAAGTCCGAATTTAGCGTACGAAAGTCAAGTAAAAGGTGTCAATTTTGAATGTACGAAAGTGCGAATTGTACGAAAGTCGAGGACCGCCTGTATGTGCATGTAGCATAAATTATATATGGACATTGAAAAAATAAGCCGGAGTGAACAAATGCTGTGTTGCCAAGTCCGCGTGCAGAACTCAAGAAGAACAATGGAGGGCACTGCGACTGAAACATTTTTCTTAAAGCTTCAGGAAGCTTAGCGACCTTCGGTAAATCTTGGATGGTGATGGACGGATAGGAGTGGGTTATTTGGAGAGACTTTACTGAATCTAAAATGCATTTACACCAGATACAATAGCCATCCAATGAAAAGTGATGCCCTTTGTGAACGACATAAAAGGCACATGTAATTATGCTTGAAATCCATTTTTAAAATTTATTTTTGTTTTTGCTGTGGCCAGGCTGGAATCAAGACTGAATATGTATGAATGTTGACGTTACTCTTATGGATACTCTTAGATGTAACTTATCAATATTTTATATTCACTTTTGGGATTCTTTTCCCCACAGATATGAAGATGGAGTTTTAATGCTGCTACTTTCATTGTCCTCTGTGGAAACAATGCGGTACAAAGTTTTCTGAGGAAAGTATTGAACTTTTTGTGTGTTTGAACTTTTTACTCTTTTCAAAGTAGGTCCTCATGTCTATTTTTTACTGTAATTTTATAAGAATTGATGCTTTTCATAAAAGTTGGAGGACTTTGTACATTGTATATACCAATTGTAATGAATCTTTTTTATCAAAATGTCCATATTTATTACTATTAAAATGTTTTTACTGAGGTTTATGGGTTGCTCTTTTATAGACTTATAGAATTTATAGAATTCATAGTATTCTCTGGGTTTATGCCTTAAATTGTAATTACATGTATGTATGCAGTATATGTGGGATTGTAGTGGTAGTATTCCTGAAATATAGCGTATCTCAAGTAAGGATAGGAGAACGTTTTCTCTGTTTTTCTGGTAAAACAAGCTAGATTCTCTTGTAGATCTATAGACAATTTCATTTGAATGCTATCCCACTTATTCAATAACTGTATTTCTCAAAATATAGTGCCTCTCCAATTTTTGAGAATTCCATGTTGGAAGAATTAAGGTATTTGTGCTTCATTATAATCCCCCGATTACTTTTCTTCTCATAATAATTTTAGACATAAAGAGGTGGAGCCAAGCAATGTTGTAGTGACCTTAAATGTCTTGCCCAAATTGCTTTCCCAATTTTGACGCTCTGAAGGTTCTTTGAGACTTCTTTTTGTTTAAGTTTTTTCCGTTGGGTTAGCTGATTTTATGCGTGATTTCTAAAATTTTGCTCATTTTGTTGTAACTCACAATTTCGTCAATAAGGTATGCCTTTCTATGCCTTGCTTGTTATCAAAACACTTCATTTTACATAGCACAGCATTTACTTGCCCTGATTCTCTTTAAACTGGTTTCTTGTCCTGAAATAATGCTGATTCAACATACGACAGACAGGATTTGCTTTATCATCTGTTCACAGGTACAGATCAACATAGGAAAGCTAGGGTCCACTGTACTTATCGTTGAATTTCATAACCTTCTCTTAGAATATGACAAAATGCATACAGGGACAAGGTCATCGGTGGTAAAGTAGGGACACACATCAGTGGAAAGACTCCAGATTTTATTAAAAGAATACTTAATTATAAGTAATGTGGGTGATTAGAAAGGGAGGTTTGTATGGCAAGGTTTTGGCCTATGGCAGGTACTTCTGTGAGTGGCGGCTGATTGGCTAGAAGCAGTGTCGCCTCGTTTCTTTCGAATGTTCTCCAGGCTGTTCTCCTACGAGGAGTATGTTACCAAAAAGTCGAGGTCACACCCTTCTATGCCTAGCCTTCACAAGGCTAAATACATATTTGTGACTCCTATTGACTGGAGTATCTATGCACCTAGTGCAAGTATCGATCCGTGTGGTGAGTGGTGGTGCAGTACGTTCTCCCACACTCACTCCTCTCCTGTCTCTGACAGGAAGGGGCGTACTCATTCTGCGTAGGTACGTAATTGAATGCAGCATTCCCCTTCTAAGGCTTAACATTGCATATTGATGAAATCATTATCTTTTTAAGCAGTTATGAACTTCTAAGTTTTTTTGTGATTGGGTGACTAAGAAGAATTTTGTGGTGCTAAATCTTTATTACCAACTATTTATGGAAAGGATGAATAGAATTGCGAATTTGGCTTTGAGTAAGTAAATAGCCTCTGGTTGTGTTACTAATTTCAGAGGAAATGCATGAACAATGGGTGGAGAGGGGAAGGGGCTGGATCATTGTTGGAATGTGTCACATAGGCTTAGCGTCAGTTTTCGGGTGAATCGTGCATTTTAACTTCAGATGAATTTCATATAAATACAAATTTTGTATATGCCATGCGCAATGCTATAAAATTGATTGATGACTGGTTGTAGTCATTTCACAGTGTATCTGATTCCACCCCACATGCCTTTATCAAAATTCATGGGCAAGGAAATGCCTTTCTCTTATATTCAGCATTGTTTCATGGAAAATTGATGTGATGCTTTCCCCAGAGGAAGGGACCAAGTATATGGCATTAATAAATTTAATTTATCCTGCGGTCATTATAAACATGATATAGGAAAATTCTAACAAAAAATATAAAAGCGCATAAGAAATAAACAAATCAATCATTAATGAATTCACTGACACTGTAGTATTTTGTCCATTGGAGGATGCTTAACCCTCTTCTTAAAAACAATATCAAATAAGTACCTACATGTATATATATCCTCAAATATCACAGTGTGGAAGATGTCTTAACATACATGCGTACCGGGGTATTTAAATTCATAGGAATTCTGGGTGGAGGTGTTGAGATTGGAAATATGTGCCTAATCGGGCGTTATGCCTTTGCTTTAAACATGAATAAAGCTAATGTTTAGAATATAACTTTACCCAATAAAACGTTATGGTGCATCAATTCATTATGCATCACGAACAACTGAAAACGTACTAACGAATACATATTGTACGCTTTAAAATTGTTTAGGTTGACGTGCCTAAATGACGAGAATCTTCGTCATCTGTCCGGAACGTTTGGGAAAAAAATGACGAGAATTCTCGCCATCTGTACGCGACGTGTTAATGTTGTAAAAGGCATCACATTATTTTTCTATTTCTCCAAATACATAGGCAATACGCAGTATTTTAAGGGCTCTTTGCATTGGTTAGTCAATGTGTGGAGTGAAGATGGGGATTTCAAGTGTGGAAATTTGTTGATGTCAACTTTGGAAGTGGTAGCACTACATAGTACATTTAATTATGTATCTAATAATGTTGTATGCGACTAATTCAAGCAATATTGCATTTAAAGGTCTCCCCTATTTTTATTGAAAACCAAAGAAGCCAGTGTATCACTATTATATTTTCATATGAAGGAAAGTGAATTCTTGAGATCCTGGTGAACCATAGCGGTAAATTCTCTGAATTACCCAAAAGAATTTTTATTGCAGTCATTGATCATCACCTCAAGTTCAAAAAGCTGACATGAGGTGGCATCGTTGAGCCAAAGCATCCTGCTATAGTGAGGTACCCATGTGCTGACCCTAGGGTTGACTTTGGTATGTGCTAGCCGGAATTATGAAAATTTATATTGCCTAACATGAATGTATTCTCATTGTGATGTGTAGATGCCTAACTTGAGAAAATACCAAAATGGAGGCATATAGTGTATCACTGTGTGATGTTGAATTTCCTTGTTTTTACAATCTACATTTTTGCAACTAAACATAGCAGCTGGGTAGTTTGTGCAAAACTAGAAAATAGGTAATCATTGGCTAATCTTACAAGGCGAGTCCACGAAACTTGCTCCGCCTTTTTCAATGCCGTATTTTTTATGGCCTTTGGTATGGTGAACACATCCCTGAACTACTAGTGGTTCCGTTGAATGGTCCTTAGTTTGGCTGTAAGTAATAAATTTTCATGCGGTACTTTTCACAAGCCGCATATAGTTCCATGATATCGCATCACTCAGCAGGCGGGTCAGGTGGAGTAGTGGTAGCGTTTAAGGCTACCACCCAGGGGACCAGGGTTCGGGCCTTCGTGATGGCTGTATATTTTGTTGTCTTCATTGTGATCATACGGCATCAACTTTTTCAGTAATTTTAATTGCAACAAGCATAGACATGAGACTATTTTTTTATCATCATAATGGCGTTTAGGTATTTAAGCAGTGTCATTTCCAACGCGGAGAAGTGAAGGCTCCACTTTCGACTCACCTCAAAAACATACCGAAAGATTAACGGGGGGCTAAAGCAGTGGCTTTTTTTTTTCGAAGAAATGACATTTGTTGGTGGGCATCTTTTTATTATATTTGAAGGGCTACGGAAGATTTTGGGAAGCGGCGAGCACGAGACACATTTGGTGTAATTGTTGCTTTTAACTCTCTTGCGGATGCGACTGTTATTTCTACACAACCGGGCGAATGGCGTACTTTGCCCATGTTATGTACGTATATGATAACCCTCTGTTTTTGTTAAAACTAATCTCTATTTTTAGAAATTAATAAAATCTTGTATATATATAGGAGATACAGATATGAAGGTACACAGGTGGTACACAGCCGGTCGCAAGGTGTAATTTATACGCCACGTGTGACGGGTTCCTCTTGCTGATCTAAAAAATTGGCTACAATACCTCGAACTTTGAAAACTCGCAATATAGACAGTCAAAGTACATTGTAGGAATACACAAGACCATTCTAGCCCAGAATGTACGTACGATGTTGAAATCCTTGGTTTTCGAAGATTGATGTATTTTAACCACCAGCACGCCCGGTCCAGGGTCATCAACTTTTATTTCATCCTATTTATTAATTGAAATTATATTTCGGAATGGTTCTTTTAGCACATAGGTACTGTGTAAGTAAACTCCCTTTGGAGTAAAGTTAATTACAAGTGTTCGAGAAATATGGCATTTTATAATCGTTTTGTGCTCTTATTAATTATGTCTGTACGCATGTTGTTGATCGCCGTGAGCCTTTAATGGCATGTGCTCTCGCAAGAGTGGTTTTCATTTTTAATGCGGAAGTTGATCAGTATAAGCAATGAAAACATTAACATTTTGGCGCACACCAACCCTAGCTAGTGTAGTCGTTGTATCTCCGTGTTTGAAATGGCACTGCTTAAATACCTAAACGCCATTATGATGATATAAAAATAGTCTCATGTTTATGCTTGCCGCAATTAAAATTAATGAAAAAGTTGACGCCGTATGATCACAATGAAGACAACAAAATATACAGCCATAACAAAGCCTCAAACCCTGGTCCTCTGGGTGGTAGCCGTAAACGTTACCACTATTCCACCCGACCCGTCTGTTGAGTGGTGTGATATCATGAAACTATACGCGGCTTGTGAAAGGTACAGCATGAAAATTATGTTATTAATTACAGCCAAACTAAGGCCCATTCAACGGAGCCACTACTAGTTCAGGGATGTGTTCACCATTCCGAAGGCCATAAAAAATACGGCATTGAAAAAGGCGGAGCAAGTTTCATGGTCTCCCCTTGTTAGAAAAAAAGGTATCCATAGAGAAGCATCTTTGTAATTATTCAAGGGACAACTTGAAGAAAAGAGCATAATAGGGAAATTGCATACTTTTTATAAACAGTATGCTGATATACTACAGTAAACACTTAGTACCGCAGTATACTTTTTTCCGCTTAAAATTCAGTTTATACCCTAGAAAATGACTCCCAAAAGTCGCCCGAGTTTCGCGGGCTAAAAAATACCGCCCCCACTAATCTTTGGCTGTGACGTCATAGTTCAGTACGAGTCCAAGATCCAAGCCTAGTAACTGCAGATTTGGAGGAGCCACGTTGCGTTTAAAGGAGAACGTGGGTGAAATAAGGAAAAATTACAAGTGGTGCATTGTTCCTCTGTGCAATAACACCCCAGAAAAAATTTTCGTGTGCATTCCCACGGAGGAAATTAGAAGAAAAGCCTCGATGCAAGCCGTCTGTCGGGATGAGCGTTACGGAAAAATAAGAGTATAACAAACGGAATGATAAACCCGTGTGCTATGTGAGCGAAGATAACTTTGATATAAATAATATTTCCATATTTCATTGACTGAATAACTTGAAACTGAGATTTTTTGATAATTCGGCCGCCGTAGAATAAAAACTCAACTTACGAACAAAAATCAAGATAGGTGTTTCTCGATGGTTACGATGGACTCAAATTATTAAGGCACTTGTTCAATTTCAGTTACGGAAGGACATAGAAAATTCCATGATGTTTAAAATCAAGGGAGGAAATATGAAAATATAGAGCAACGTTGATCCTCATGCATTCGAGTGCCAGCCAAGAAGACAGCGTTTTCTTCTACTATGTCGGCGTCAAAATGATGTGCCGCTGTACTTTGCAAATTTATATCCTGGCTTCACTACATGCTATAAAAATGAACTATACGTCATTTTAAAGGAAATTTTATCCTAAATTCTGATTTATTTTATTACAAAAAAATTGAAAAATGTAGACACGGCCAGTGCAATAAATGACTCCGCGCACCGAAAAATTAGCCGTTTTGTTAACTTCATGAACTTTGCAACTCAACCTAAGGAAAACTACTACGTCTACAGCATTCATCTTCCACATTAATTTACACTCATCAGTGCGGATTAATAAAATGGCTTTAGGGTATTTTTAGAACTTATATTTTGTTATAAATTAATGAAAATATTTAAACATCTTGTCCCATAGTTTACCCCGAAAGATAAAGGAAGTTGTAGATGGAAAAAGAATAGAATCCAGAGGTGGTCACAAAAAATGAATCGCAGCATTCTTTGATTTTATTCTGCGCCGTTGCTTGCTTTTCAAAAAAAAGTTGAGTCACAAGAGGAATGTTCCGCGGCCTTTGGAAATTATGGAGATAAGAATGGACATGTGTGGATCAGCAATTTCCATTTAGATGGTTGTCAGGATAAACCACGGATCCATTTAAAGGTTGTCAGGCCATCGTATAAAGATAGGACTGATGTGCACCACAGGGGAAATGGTGTGTTTGAGGGAAAGTCAAACCCAAAGTTGCCCAAAGAATGTGCAGTTCTATGTTGCTCTTTCCCCAGTTAAAACCAAATAGATATTGGATTGGGATGATATTTTCACCACGGGTTCCAGTGATAGTGAGAGTGCAGGTGATCACGGTCATCGTCGAAAGTCATCCCTCTGGGATTTCCGATACGGAATTTTTAAGTGACAACCGATCGCAATGACGATGAGCTCGCCTTTAGAGAAGGTTTCAGATATATCGTGAGAAAAGCTCCCAAAATGTATTAAAGACTCTGTTTGGAAAACATGCACATTTTTATGCTAATTTAGGAAACACCTGAAGACGTTGTGTTTATTATATTGATCGAAGTGCGATTGACCGATTCTTTCTGCAGAATAGGAAGTGGCTTCGGGGTTTTTAGTCACAAGATGGTAGATTGTGTTGGAAGTTCGTCTATATTATCGCTACTAAATTGAAACATTAATAGTCTGGCTTCCTCAGAGCTTCCTGTCGCCCTCCAGGCAAGGTATTTTTAAGTTGAAAGTATCATCGACAGCTTCGAGGTGGAAATAAGTTCACCATAAGACTACCGGACTGCCAAAAGAATACACATTTCACATGAGTATACGCTTTCGCCAATATTATACGCAAGTCTCACTTTGTTATGAACTATAAAACATTACAGATGCACATCAGCTACCTATCCATTTCTCGGCATCGACTTTCCGAGCCGACGAAGTCTACAGTTTCACTAAAATACCCTGTTATCATGATGGAATCAGTAACAGGAAGCTTGCTAGGATCAGCCTAAGAATAACCATATGCCTTCATCTTTACGCAATCTATCGCTTTCAATGGAGGAGAAATAGATCAAATAATAGCCCTGAAGTCACAATGAACAACTCCGATAAGTCTGCACTTCAATAAATGAATCATAACCACGCCGTCGCATGTATTCAAGTATGCAACCTATACTATGGCCGTGCCGCCGTACCTCGTACTGAACTATGACGTCACTTTTCTACCAGCCAATCATCGGGCGTTTTCGCTTCTCACTTGCATTTGAAAATTCTCGTGAACTTTGATGCATTAAATATCGCAAACCACGTCATAAAATAATAAAAAAACTTTCACCGAGGTATGCAAACATATATTTTTATATAATTTTGGGGCAATTGATTATATCTGAAATATATGCAAGTTCCCTATTACCTGGACAGATTTGATGGAATTTTTCCAAATCAGGTATTCTCACTGCTACTTGATTCAAATCATAGGTGGATCTAGGGGGGGGGGGGGGGTTGAAATGTGTGCATGAAATGGGCACTGGAGCACTTCCCCCCCCCCCCCCCAGACCCTTAAAAAATGTGCAAGATTTTTAATACGGTCCCATGATCATTGTGTTCGTTTTCTATTATGAGGTATCTTTGTGCCCCAGAACAAAATCCTGGATACAGCCTTGCTTGTGCCCCCCCAGAAAGAAATCCTGGATCCTCGGATTCAATTACACAATCTGTTTTGCTAGGTCACACAGAGAAGAAAAAACTTTTGGAGAGGAGACATGTAGCCATAGTGGAGGTGCATTTGGGGGATAACCTAGATGATACAATGCAGTTAAAACTTCTTGGCCCATGCACTGACTTCAATTTTGGGATTGGGTTTATCTGTTTTGGAAAAGCACAATTGTAAGGGAGTATAGGTGAAAGTTGCCATTCTCACTTATGATTTTTAAAAATTAGTTTAAACACTCATCCAGTAGGAAAGATATCTTGAGCTACCTTTACTTTAGTTGTAGCGACAAATAATTAAGTCACGTGCAAAGTTTAAGAAAGTTTTGTTTAAACTGATTATACACATATACCAGACAATGCCATCCTATGATATAAAAAAATTTACATTATTTTAATTTAATTTTACGTTGATTTATGATGCGTAAGTAATCATTGATTTAGTCTTTTACCATTCAGTTTTAGATCTCTGTATACTTTTTTCAAAATTTCTTCCTTTATTTCAGTCTTGTGAATTGATTTATGTACCATTAGATTTAATTCTATTTTAGCTTGTATCTTTTAGTCATTTGAAGGGCTTTATATTCTTGCAGGTTACTTTAAGCATTTATGTTATTTTAGGGAAGACGAAATGTCTTCAAAGGTAGGGGTGGGAAAATCCTTGGAAGTCACGGGCCTTGTGTTAATTTTTATTGCGTGGAAGTTCATGCCGAATGAAGCAGTGGATAGAATAAAAATTCCGTTGAAATGTGTGTATGATTGTGTGGCTACTGCTACTGGTCTTTCAAAATGATTCCAAAAATGGATAGTGATGGAGGGAGCTGCCATTGTTAACGGATGCAAGGAGTCTTGTGGCTGAAGAGATTGCAGTGACTAAATCCACGGAGGATGCTTCCACCATATGCCGATCACTTGAAGAACTTAACCATGCAGTGGTGAACGAACGCCCCACACTCCAAGCTCTTCTATCTATTGTCAGAGAACACACATCTTTTGTTGGAGAACTAGCCACTACAAATTTCAATGAAGGAAATTGAATTCAGGTAAAATTTATGGCCAGTATTTATTTTTTTACGTATTTAAAGTAGTAGTTTATAATAATTTACAATTTTTTTATATTTCATCACAGGTGGAGAAGAACAGAAAATGGTACATAAATATTTACTCATGTGCATGGGACTGTATACAAAGTCGGTCACTTACCTTTATCAAAATTCATGGGCAAGGAAATGCCTTTCTCTTATATTCAGCATTGTTTCATGGAAAATTGATGTGATGCTTTCCTGCTTGCTGCGCTTTGGAAAATGTCCGTCTCCGAGTAGTGACTAAGTAGGGTTTTCCTCTCGGACTGTGCCTTAGTAAGCATGACCTTTGTCTCCTGTGTCACAACATGGAGTCGAGACATCAACATCTTGTTTGGTAAACCCAGTCTGAAATTTGGCTTGGAGGAAGATAGCTTGGTGGTGAAACTGGTTGCTTATGTGACTGGTAAGCGGGAAGGGAAATTTCACCCTTTTACATATTTATCTAACTACGTAGAGGGATATGTTTAGGCCAGGAGGTTTGAATGCTTTAAGTGCCCAAGTGTTTTCCATGTAACTGATTTTTAAATTAATGGAAGAAGCAAAGGTTTCAATAATTGTGAGGGAGGACCAGTTGTCGAAATGGTACGTTGAGGCCAGTTGAATGGGTGGAATCACATTTTAGTGTAATGGAGAAGCAGTGCTTATTCATTTGAAAAGAGAGAGGGATGATGAAATGCCCTATTTAAAAAGAGGAGGAGTATTGATCGTAGGATAGCATCTAGACAATTTTTTTGGAGGAGCAGTTAGCTGCCTACATGAGTGGGTGTGTGGTGAAGGATTGCGGACTGTTAGGATACTTTGAAGTTTTTGATAAGTTTGCTAGTTTTGCTGTGGGGGCAGTTTACATGGGAAGGGTAGATGGGGTGGGTGATTTTTTTTTAATAAGACACGGAGAGACAGGTGGATTTTAAAATGTTATTTAGGCCTGTGGGTTAGAATATTTATTATCTGGAGGTCATTTTTAGAAGACATTGGGGGAGGGTTGGGAGGAGAAATAGGGGGTAACAGCATTTTATTTTTGAGTATAATGTTTTGAGGGTGGGTTTAAGTTCATGCCATCGTCATTTGCCAACCATCTTAAGATTGGTTTCCCGCAGCTCTGCATTCCGGCATGCTCTCCTATCTGCTAGCCTTTTCATAGTGATGTGTTTCTTCTATTTTACATGCTAAAGAACGTACCCTTCGTGACTCATCCGAGGCCTTCCTTTTCCCCTCTTCCCATGCACCTCTCGTTCGACGATTGTCTTCATCAAGCCATCGTGTGTCGTGATGTGGCCAACTAAGTTTTTCCATCTCTTTCGCAGGGTTTTAAAAAGACTTATCTTTCCTTCCACTATTCTAAGCACTTCCTCATTACTTACCTGGTTTCCTCTATTCATCTTATCATTCTTTGGTAGCACCACATTTCAAATGCTTCTGCTCTTGACTTCTCTGCTGCTGTCATATATTAGTCACTGTGGATAATGTGATGTTGATATTAAGGCAGTCAGAAGCTGAGGCTTGTTGTGTTTGGAAGTGAAAGGGAGAATGTTTTCAGGGTATCTCCATTTTTTTAAATGGGGGAATGAAGTAGGAGTTTAATGGGATGAGATATTGGTCTAGTGATTTGGGATTGTTGCAAAGGCAGTGCCCTGAGATAGAGGGGAAGTTGGTGATAGAGCATTTGGTATGGAGTGCACAAGTTGGCAACAGTGGGGTCGGGGATTATGGGGAGAAAGATGTAGGATAGGAGAGAGATTCAAAACGGAGAGGTGCTGTTGTAACGTCATGTCCATGATGTTTGGTGTAATTAATTATGCATTGATATTTAAATTGTTTTTTTTTGTTATTTGTATGCATATTTGTATTAATTTTGGTCTTTTGGAGTTGAGGGCACTATGGTGATGAGGAGTAAACAGAGAGAGAGCCATTTTGGATGGAGGGGATGAAATAAAGCACTTAAGAGTACATATAAGTGATTTTTATTGTCTCAGAGGGAAATGGTGGGGCATCACAAGTGGAGGAGAATAGTGGGCAGCGCTAGAGTCAGAAGTTTGTCGTGAGGGCAAAGATCAGTTTTCTGCCCCCCTCCCCTGATTCTCCTTCGCTCCCACCCTCCCACGCCCTCACTTCTAGAATATTATACATCTGAAAGCTATTTTTTTTTTCAAGTTGTCGCTGTAAGTTGAAATCACACACTAACACACTGTATGTTTGCTTTTAAGAATTTTTATTAACATTATTGTTTCTAATTTAGAATATAATACTTATTTTTAAATAATTCGATTATGAAATTAATTAACTTTTTCTAATAAACTTATCAAATTTTGCCGCACGGGGCATGTGGTACCCCTGACCCGCCCTATTTCTGGGCCTGATAGTGGGCATAAACAAACTGGAATTCAGGATGCACAAATGCTGCAGTTTACTGAGATGCCCTTATCCTTACATTGCTATTACCAAATAGATACGTAGGTATCCTGGTGAGGGCTTTTGCTCCTACGGATGGTGGGATTATCGTGTATCCCTTTTTCCACCTGCCTGCCCAATGGTGCCTTGGACATGTATTGTATCTAGCGGTGGCGTGACTCGGAAAATGCTTTGGTGGAGTATGGGACGACCTGAGGGCGACCCCTTTCCCAAGCAACTGGTCCGGGAAAATTTTTGAAAAATTACATGCCTGGAAGTACATTTTACATCATTTTGGCATTTAAAATTTAACTTTGAGCAGTTGCAGATTTAATATTTCAAAACTAGGCGATAGTTTTAAATGTTTTTTAATTTCTCTGTTGCTTTTGGGGGGGATGTATCCCCCTCACTCTCCCCCCCCCCCCCCCCCACAGCTATGCCATTGGTATTTAGCTACATTTAGGGGTGTCCAGACAGCAGAGTAGTTAACTGACAATTAGAAGGATTATGAGAACGACTGTGAAGTATTGTTTGAGATCTCATCAACTTCAATAGCTCATTCCAGACACATTAGTGATGTGGTGATGAGTGAACTGTTTGAAATAATTTCTTAACGAATGACAGCTGTTTTGGCTATTCCAGGTAATCAGAAATTTCGATACCTATCAAAAAATAAACTGGATATTAAAGAAATTTTTAGCATCAACCATTAAAATTATTTTTTTCCACATTGATAAGATGTGAAGGTCGCACTAGAGTATACCTAATTTTATGAAATATGTACGTAGATGTAGGTTCCTTTGAGGGTGGAACAATAACATTTATTTTTTTTTATAATGGAAACTTTGAGCAAAATAGATGTAGCCCAATGAGGAATAAAACTTCGCAGCTGTACGTAGGTACAGCTATTTAACTTCGCGGCCATTTTCGTATTTTTAAGGTGCCGGTCTCCAAATCATAGTCTCCATTACTCCATTTCCCGCGACATGTGCGCAGGCCATGAACGTGCGTTGTAAAATTAGTAAAATGGGACTTCATCCGTCGCATAATGAACCGTAAAAATGAACAATTTCTGGAACAGAGCTAGTACTGCTGTCGCATGATTTTTAGGGACTAGCGTGTATTCTGGCGGTGGAATATTATTCGAAAATTGTGGCGATCGCACATGTGACTGTCGATTAGGGTTACCCTTTGATACAATTAATCTGCGAGCATTTTTTAAAGCGCCGTGAGTGTCATGGGCTTTTTCGACAACGCGAATTGAACGAGTTTTTTTAACCTTAGAAAATGCCGCGTCGATTTCATTGGAATCATGAAAAACCTCGGAAAACTTATCAAGATTTCGCTCTTGGACGTTGGTCTCTTGCCTTAATTATTGGAGTCATTGCTTGTTTTTCTGCTCGAAAGGTCGAAAGTAACCTAGGGAAATTAAAAACTCCACCTAATGATATAAGTATATCGATTCCTCTCCGGCCAACTTCCTTGGATCAATGCGTGGGAGTGGAACGCGGATGCATGCGGTACCGCAAGGCACGGGTCCTCGCATGGTGTTTATATTTTTATCTCCTAAATTTCCCCTTTTTTGGGCCGTTATGAATAAATCAAATGGGGAACGCTTGTCACCAGCTAGGACGGTCAACCACGTCTTCGCGGGGTTTCGACGCTGGCGTCAATGCCCCCGCATGCTACAACGCCGCCGAAGTTCGGACGGAAGCTTTTGGTCACGATTGTTTATCAATTAATAATCAATATTCAATATCGAGCGCCAGGAAAGGAGGAAGCGATTACGCACAGTCCCTCTTGTCAGCCAAGAATCCGGTGGATTTGAAACAATACTTTTGTCCTAAGGGAACGCTTTTCATTGATCAAATTAAAGACGTGGAGCGCAGTATTTATATAGACGGTAGCTGCGCATTTACTTCGTCATGGATTCTTGAATACGATATTCCGATAAGTCCCATTTGAATACATGCGCGTATCAGCGCAATTTTATTGCAGTTGTGTACGTGGAATTTCGCGGATAATCCCATGCGTTATTAATTCCTTAGGGTCTTAAATTCCGTAGTTACGCCCACGTGCACTTTCTCCGATCGCTACCCAAGATAAAATTCGTGCCATCGATCGAAAAAATTAAATCCGATTCTCGCGCAGTGGGTAACCTGGAATGACCCTCCGAGGGTTACCATGGTTACAAAACAATGTGGATTTGTAGGGAGATTCCTGTGCTAAGTGAAAGCGGTGCGAGCACTTGTTCCCAAATCGAAAGCAGTGGAACTTATACTCGCTGAAAATGGTTTATATCGTCATTTCTAAGATAAAAATCGTCATTAAATAATTTTTTCTTTCGTTTTGTTTATTTTTCTTCTTTTTGTTTCTCCTGATTTTATTGATTTTTGGGCAGTGGTTTTAGAGCTTGCTAAATCCTTTCACCCATTTGGATATAGGGGTCATAGTGTGAGGAAGGGTTTTATATTGTGCACAGCCTTCCTGGAAAGGTTGTACTTTTACCCCTTTGGTAACAGAGACCCTCTGTCAGGAACAAATTGTCACTGGTACTACATGTGTATCCATTAATCGCTGAAAAGCCTCAGGATTTGCGAATTTAACTTGATTTATACGGATTTTACTGTCGTATGTCTCCTAATGTTTTTGTAATGAAGATGCTGTGTGGTACTATACCTAAAGTTTAGGTTTTAAGGTCAGGAAAAGTTGCACTTTGGTGATTTTTGGGAGTAATCATGAGATGCAAAGGAAAATAAATCTTCAAAATGACAACAAGGCATATGTCTCTCCTGGAGCAAAAGAAAATGCAATGGGCCAAAGAACGAGGTATGAAAAATTTGCATGGTTTATTTCATTTAAACATAACTCTTACACAGGAAGTGCAATTTATGATGCAACTTGGTGTTCATGTTTTATGGTTTTGTAAATTTAGTCAAGCACAGTTGGAATGTCACTGCATATGCTTTTCCCTCATATCTCCACACATGTACTGTTTTATTTCATCAGTTGCACTGCTTGCCACTTTACCGTTGCCTGATTTTTTCTCTTCCTGTCCGCTTGCATTTATGTACTGCATTGTGTTCCAGTGGCGCAGCGAGGGGGGGTTTTGGGGGATAAACCCCCCCCCAAGAGCTCAGAGAAATTTTTAAGTTTAATCCATTTTACTGAATTGATGTTACTAACAGAATAGAGTAAGGATCAATGAAATATCCCTCAGAAAGCTGTAATACTCACCATTTTCAACCATTTATCTTGAAATTCTGCAATTTATTAATCTCGCACCTACCAATTATCCTGGTGGGTATACCATACCCCCACACACCCTGGTATTAATTGCACCCACTGGAACCCCCTCCCTCGCCTTAATTCCTAGCTGCACCTGTGTTGTGTTCAATTTGAAGTTGAGTGGATATTCCGTATGATGTTTTATGCTCTCCCCTTGGAAACTTGTGGAAAAAAATTGTTTCATTTGGTTTTGATGAGTTGATTGTTAGTCAATTCCTTCGTGAAGCTGACCAATCTAATTCTATTTTGAATAATTTTATGATTCTCAGTATAGGCATCAATTTCTTTTCCAATTGGCATGGAATGAAATAGTATGAAGTGCACTGAAAATACATTTCCACGTATGCTCCCCTGAGATGGAAAATCCATCTCCACGTATGTTTGAAAGTATGCACAATATGCCGCTGTCTAATTTCTTCTGTAATATTTAATTTATTCATCGCTCAACAAGTTTGATTAGTCATTTTATGGAGTAAAATTTGATTGATTTTTGCAAATGTGAATTTTTGCCGCTTTGGCATAATTTTGCTTTTTAAGCTTGCTTTAGCTTTTGCCTTTTAATTTGCTTAAGCATAATTTTGGTTTGTAGATGATATATCTGGTTTTTTTTTGCTTTTTTAATGACATTTTTTTCACAATTTGGAAAGGATTTTTGTTAATTCTTCTAATATTTAAATGTAAACAACAAACAAGCATCAGTTTTACCAAAACGAGGACGTTTGTTCAAACCCTGGATTTAAGCACTGAATTCTAGATGATTCCTCATTATGTCCTCCTAAAAAATTACCCATCAAATAAGGTGGAAATCACTATGAAGTAAGCCTCAGATAATGGGTTCTATTTTCTTTGTCCGAGGTACATCAAGCTGAAAAGAATACTATAAGAAATTCTAAGCGCTCTTTCTGAATACTTTGACGTGAATTCATTCATTCAGGGCATAACTCTGCAGCTACTGCTGAGAGCACACTTCCTACGTCCACTTGCATCCGAGTAAAGTGTCATGTATTTAATTAAACGTGACATGTGTATTACGCGTGCTCACGTACGTTGTGACCATTTTCAACGAATACTCAGTTTTGATGTTTAAGGGAGCCTGTTGCTATTGAAACCCGATTTTTCAATATGGCTGCCATGCTGTACACATTTCACAGCTTCTTTTCCAGTCGTCCGCCACTGAACCAGCGATACAATTCAGGCCAATTTATTAATGTTTTGGCGATCTAGACATTTGGACGTGGATTTTTAGGGAAAGCATCACTCAAAGCATGAGTTTTTGCTGACTGGAATGCCAAAAATTTGTTTAAACATATTTACTTGCTTTGACAAGTATGTTCAATTAGTCTTATGCGTTTGATAGAGCAAATTCTGCAATGTTAGGATAGTCTGGATTCATTTGCCTTAGGCTCAGTCTGGGATAACTCTAGCCTTACCAATCTTGATCAATCTTAAGGTTAAATCACTGAGTGAGTGACAGTTTCCTGATCTCCGCAAGATCACAGCAAAGTTTATATTCACATGCTACAATGTGGATTGGGAACCTTGATGCCCCCACAGAAAAAGGATGCAGAATTTATTTTTTTTTGTATCAAAAAAGTACCGTGTGTTTAAAGAAGCATGAAGTAAAGACCTTGAGGGTCATATTTTTGATTGTTTTGTTCACGTTTATGTTATGGTCCACCTCAATCAAACCCTTAGAGTATAACCATGCAGCGCCAAGCTGTGCCCCATTCACCTTACTGCCACCTCCTTCAGACATTTCCTCTGTCATTAGAAGTGTATTTGGATCATTAAAATTTTCAATTTGATCGAGGAAAAAGTTTTATTAAATGATTTTATTATCGCCTGGATCTTTATTCCCACTTTTTATTAGGATTTTTAACTTTTTTATACTCCTTTTTTAAGTTTACACTTATCACAATCTAGGAGCCCAAAGTATAACTCATTTTTATGATGCTTGTTATGAATTTGATGGCTAAATTTGAATCTTATGTAGCTATGGGTTAGCCAGCGGCAATATTTGTCAGTAAACCTTATGCAAACATGATCACCTGATGCTCTTCTTATAGTTAAATGCTGACTATTGAATGCCACTTTGCTGAAATATTTCCATTTATAAAAGTAAATGGGATACAGTGTGTAACTTGATGGATATTACATTTTTTCCTAACGCTGAATTATGCTTCACTAGAGGAGATGGCAGGTCTGTGCACTCCGTGGGGCCCGGGAGAAAAAGTCAAACCTCTGAGGAAAAGACTTCCATCCAATCTGCAGGAGGACCCCAACGAAGATTACCAGAGCAGGTAATTAATTGGGGTTTGAATAAGGCATCAAATTGCATTGCTGTTATTTAACCTTTAACCGGTGACGTGCGGTCTGAGAGACCTCTGCATTTTTAAAATTATGAATATTTTCTAAATGGCTGTTTTAAAAATCTAAAATCATCGTTATCTTCATATTTTGTAAAATAAGGATATAACACTATCAAAATTAAACGTTTTTATTATTTTATTCCGTTAATTTACAAATTAATTCGATTGGCGGTCTGAGAGACCTCACGTCACGCCTGCAGAAAGCATCAAGAAAAGGAAGAAACGAGATGAATTCAATTGTTTTCTCTTAGTTAGCCATCTTTCTTTAACATTTAAGGCCTTATTTTGAATTATGCTGAGATATTGACAGTTAAAAGCGATAATAATAACTCATGTGTGTTTGTGACATCAGTTTTTGGATCCTGCTTAAAGTTACTTTTTTCACCGAAAAATTGATTCGCAAAATATATAAAGTTTGGAAGAGTTAGGAGATAAAGAAACATAAACTTAAGCAATAAAAATGCCGTCGCAACATTTTATGAATACATATTTGATTTATTGTGGTCTCCCAGACCGCACGCCACTGGTAGTGTAAAAAATATTTCACGTCACTGGTTAAGGGTTCAATGAGGATGTGGGAAAATCTTTTATCTTCCCAAAAAATGTTAGGTTTTTCAATTCATTTTAGAGATTTCCAGTCACAGGACCATTCCAATGGAAAAACTTTGAAGGGATCTTTAGCCTTTCCACATCCTTTTTTATTATATTTTTATGGTCATTTTTTCTGTTTTTTTGTGTGTGCAGTTTGTGACTTGAAGCGTATAAATTTGGCTATGAATTCCTCGTAGAAATGGTTTGTGTGATCATAATCGTTCCTTCAATTTGAATTAGAATTTGTGTTAAATGGGATTGGTGTTATTTTCTCTCTTTTTCTATATTGTTCCAACACAGGGATGATGATTCAACAATATCGGTGGTTCCACCCCTGAAGGAAATCTATTCAAACCACCAGGTTTTGAGTGTGCCTGGTGACAGTAGAGGGAGAACTCCAAGGGCCCGAAGTGATCCTGAGTCCAGCAGCTCAAATTTACCCCCTGTCAACCACATGGAACAACCTCGGAGAGCATCAGTGCATCGAGCAGATAACATTGCAGAAAAGAACGAGAGATACGACAATTACATGTACTTGAACAACAGCTCTGGTCTTTCAAAGAGTACTGAAAACTTCAGTGTCAGTGAAAGTGATCCAAGGATGAAACGCAAGTCCTTCTTGAGTGGTGATCGTGTGCTCGACATGGGTAGTTACGATAAGATGCCGACTGATCGTTCCCTATACTCATCCTCTTATCAGTTGAGGAACTCAAATCTCTCTCTTGCCACTGACGGCGATGCCACGTGGAGAGAGTGGGGCCTGGGCAGAGGGAACGTGGAGGAAATGCGGCCCAGGTGGGGCGACCGTGGCATAAACACCGGTCAACCCTGGAACGCTGGTGGCCAGCCCCCTCCACCAAGGATTGGTGACAACCCAGGGGGCCCTGACGAGTACCCAACGCCGGGGTGGGTGGAGAGGGGTTTGAGCCGAATGAGTGGCGACGGAAGGGGTCGGGGATCGGCCGAGTCCCCTCGGAATGACCCCGGGATTCGAGTCTTCGTTTCAGATGAAAACGGTGGGGTGCAGAGAGTGAGGGGAAGCATAAGTGAGTCTCAGAATTTGGCCTATATGCCCGCTGGGAGGTTCAGCAATGAAAACTATCCTCCGAGGAACTACGATGGCCATTCATCAGCTTTGCCGTACGTTGGGGAGATGCCCTCCATGCATAGCTCAGCTAGTATGCATCAAAGACACGATGGAAGTTTTGTGGACGAAAGGAAGGGGGAGGGAATGTTTGTTGCAGAGAGAGATGCTTGCAATGCCAGTGACATTAGCCACAGTGGACGTTCCTATGGTTATAATGGTTGCATTAGTGCTCCCAACAACAACCCTCCCATTCAGAAGTTCAAGAAAAATGATGACGTGACAGCATCTCTGCCAAATTTACAGAGTACCAGGTGCGTTAAATGTGTGTTGCTCTCTTCCCTTATAGAATGCATATCTGGATAAAAACTGTGGATTTTTCTCATCATTAAAGCATTTGTGGGTGCTCAATGTGGTAATGAAAAGTTCTGGGCTATGCCTCTGCATCAGGCATTGCATACCCTGAAACTTGCTTCAGGGGTTCTTATGTGGTATGCACTTTGCCTATGTTAGTATGTACTGTATTGCACACATCATAAAAAATTATGTCATTGAAAAATCCAAAAATTTATTTTCAGAATGCCGAAAGTTAAAGGCATTTGTTATTACTGAAATGGCCATATTTACCATGACTCCCAAAAGAGTTTCCACCATTTTCCTGAATCCTATGTAATTTTTAAAATAATTTTAATAACATATCGGGCTTTGGTGGCGGTGGTTTATATTTATCCCTTAATTTTGAAAAAAATTGTATCTTAGGCCATTAGATATCAGTCCATCTCATTTTCACTTGGGGTGGACTTTTTCCAGTAGTTCCCATCCTCCCCACATTCGAATGCTTAAGAACTTAGTGTAAAACTTTTTCTGCTGCTGCAATATCTGCCTGCAGACCAGGTAGTCCATTAAATGATGCACCTGACTCTTTTATTTGCCACAAAGATAATGTTGATACAGTGTTCCCATTCCACCTTGAAAACCGTGAATAAGCCGTGAATTTCATCTACCATGAAAAAACCTGGGAATGAACGTTAATTTTGTCGTAAAACCTTAGAAACCTCCTTGATTGATTGATTGATTCCGCTAAAAAGATCGCGAAATGGTGAAGAAAGCTCTCAATGAGTCCGGGAAGCACTCTTAAAATAGCAGAATAACGGCATAAATAATAATATATTGTTTGTTTTACGTAAATTATGAGCATTGCAAGACATTTAAGTGAAAGTTTGGATTATCCGTACTTTCTGATTATTTGTGCCGTCTCTCCCCATCGTTAATTAGCCCATTGGGATAATCGGGAGTATACTGTACTTCCCAAATTATGCTGATCACATTGTCAAGGAAAATTACAGAAAAATTTACTTGGAAAGGCAACCTTTAAATTGCTTGTCATTTCCCTAAACAAAGCGACCAGTTGGGAAAAATTGGTATCACCCTATGGCCCAAAAGATTTTATTCCCGAGTGGAGTGTTTGTATGAAATTTTTCCTTTGCAATTGCAGCACACACTTAAGAGGGCAGAATGTTCCAGTTGACCCTGAGGTGATTGTCGAAAGAGAGTTGAGAAGATTAAAGGCTATGGAGCTTCAGAAGGCTATTCGCCAGCAGGTAATGAAGATGCATTTTTAGTCTTAGAGTCTTATTTGTCATTGAAGTTTTTGGATGAATGCTCTACCTTTGTGGTTTAAAGTATTGAAAGTCCTTATGGGAATGGTGGAAGGTTGGCGTGTGCATTTGGGTCCATCCATTGTAAATCAACCCGTAATATCTATATGTTCGATTCCTTCTTTTAACCTTGCGTCAGGCGCAATGGATCTGGCAGGCACATCACAATTGTTTTTTCATTTCTCCATGTCACTAGGCAGCATAGATGCTTGATGCTTATTATAGCTTTATGTTTTGATATGCTCTTTGCAACCTTTCACTTTTCGCATTTATGCGGACAGATCAGTGGCGGATTATTCGGCATAGTTAAGAAAAATAATGGCACAATAGAGCAAAATAAAAGCATTATTAGGTAAACTATTATTACGTTAATAAGTTAGCGAAATAAAAAACTCTGATCTTATAGAATACGCATGCTCAAATATATTACAGTAAAACCTCTTTACGTCGTAATGGAGGGGACCAAAATTTGGGCAATTTCATGTATGGAGGTTCAATATAGAGAGGTTTTAGTGATAGGCACTGCTGTCTTTTAAATCATAGTACATATGTATGTGTTTAAACACACATGCATGCATTATTGAACATGTGTATTTATTATTTAACAATAACAGAAAGCGAGCGCTACTGCATGATTTTTACAATGATTCGAGAGAAAACAATGCGAGCTCTCTTAATTCAACAGTTACTTTAAATGATTAGGATAGTTGAATACCTTTTATCCTATTTATTGTTAGGTATGCTTTCATATGGAACAAAATGGCCATAACTAATGGCTTACGTGAAAATTACAGCATATTAAAGGTGTATAAGAAAAAAAATAAGCTTGAAACATTTATCGCTGAAAATGTCATTCCATGTACATAATCGCAGCTGCATTAATGGTCTCTAGTTGTCTCGGTACAATTTGTGGAGGTAGTTCGGCCAACTCGGGGGTGTCTCCTTGGAGTGATAAGTGGAGGTTTTACGAGATAAAGAGGTTTGCCAACATTTACATGTAAATCTGACGGGACCGTAAAGGTGGTATGAAGTATGCAGGTTTACAATGTAAAGAGGTTCATACATAGAGGTTTCACTCTACGTATAGTAATATGTGCTTAATTGCTTAAATAGCACGTTTAATCGCATCTTGCTGGATCAGTCCGAGGCCGTATGACGGTATGTTAAGGGGTCTATGCATAGCACGAAAGACATGTAAGTGTTCAACTACACTTATAATGGTGCTTTAAAGTTTATAGGTATACCAGTGAGCCATGCCAAGAGTTCGTTATGTTTTTTTCACATCTGTGCCTGTGAGGCATATTACGCCTGAACTCAGCAATTCCAATATTGCGCCTGGCGAAAGGTTAATTAATATCACTAAAATTTGCTTTTGCTTTTCTGAAAGGTAAGTGTATTCATTCAGAGAATACACTGGCACTAATTTTACTCATGACATGTCTACTCAGTAAGCATCTTACATCATATTGTCAATCAATTCTAAGTTATTGTTTGTGCCATTGTAGTTATAAGAATATATTTATTTTTTTCATCAACTGCTCTCTGTAGAAAAGCAAAACACCTGAGTTTGAGGAGCTCTGTCGTCCAAATGAAGCAACCAATTTCAGTCCCACAAAAAGGATAACTGAGAGAGACTGTTTATTAATGAATCACATAATATGCTTTAAAATATCATCTGGCCCATAGAATTTCTTTTTGGTAATTTTTTATCCAAAAATTACCCCTTTCTTGCTCATAAAATCTTGTCTCCCGATTTAAATCACTTGGTATTCCCGTAGTTATAATTCCAGCAACTTGCTGTTTTAACCAACAAAAACCTCTGCTGACTTCATTTGATTGATATTGTTATGTGCTGTTTAGTATACTTAATAATAATAATAATAATATTTAATTTCCTGTTGGCTATACAAGTATAACATAGGATTTAGTCAAAAAAGGAAGAAAAGTATATACAAAAGTTACATAGAAATTACAATAAATGATAAGCAGTTAAATACATACATAATTATATTAATTTGTCATTAAGATACTCATCAATGCTATAATAGCATTTCTTAAGTAGCAGTTCTTTTAGCTTATTTTTAAAAGTATTATCACTCACTGCACATTTTATTGGATTTGGAACTTTATTATAAACCATAGAGGCTGAGTGGTGAGGACCTTTTCTGCTTACATTTAAAGGCTGATTATTCAGATGGACATTGTCTTTACCACGTGTCCCGTGGTTATGGATTGACGAGTTGGACATAAACAGGTGCCTATTGTTTCTCACAAAAGTACAGCAATGCAAGATATAAATACAGGGGAGAGTAAGTATTTTAAGTTCTTTGAATAGGGGTCTTCCTGGGGTCCTAATTGAGACCCTTAGCATACTCTTGATAGCCCTCTTTTGTATTGAAAATGCCTTTATTGCAGCACTACTATTACCCCAGAATACAATTCCGTAAACTAAAAAAGAATGGATTTTGGCGAAGTAGATGAGACTTAGAATCTGAGTTGAGGTAGTTTGGGCAAGTTTCCTGATCATATAGATCCCAGTATTCATTTTATTGATTAATTTGGTTATGTGAGGCTGCCAGTCAAGGTTCATATTGAGATATAAACCGAGAAATTTAGTGGTGTCACAGTGAAGTATAGTGATATTTGAGTCTGTTCTGAGAAGAGGGCTTTGAATTGGTGGGTTTGTTTTATTATGAAAATGAATGAAGCATGTTTTGTTTTCATTAAGAAGTAGGTTGTTTGACCGGCACCATTTGGACATAGTTATTAAGGTTTGACGGGCTGCACTGCTAGCATCTAGAAAATTGTCACCTATGTTCAGTGTGGATGTATCATTTGCATATAATATAACTTCATTGTTTGGAAAGTTATTATGTAGATCATTTATGAAAATGATGAATAAAAGAGGTCCTAATATAGAGCCTTGTGGTACACCACAATTGGTTGAGGCAACATCAGATCTAAAAGTACGAGCGTTTGAATTGAGGTTGAGGTTTACCTGCACTAATTGTTTGCGGTCTGAGAGATAAGACTTTAACCAAGATAAGGCATTGCCATTGATCCCAATTTTCCTGAGTTCGGAATAAAGTATGGTGTGGTAGAGAGTTTTATACTAGAATAACAGTAGTATATTAAAGATTGGTTGATATTTATTCATATGTTGAGTGATTTATCCCTATTTTTTTTCGGATGTCTTGCTTTTTTTCAGACAGTAGTTGATAATTTTTTTTCCAAGTTAAGCACTCATTTTATTATTCATTTAAATATTCATTTAATAATGGGATAGGTATTTATTCATCGGAATGATTTGACTAGATGTAATTATTTGAATTTTTGATGGGAATATCACTTATTAACATCTTAACAAAACTCCTTGTTGCTGAATTTGGCTCAGAAAGTTCATTTCGAATAGCCTGCTGTAGAACTTGTGGGCATTCATTTGTGGAAATTGAATTTCTTTGTTTTCAGTTGGAGGAGCGGGAAAAGATGAGACTGCAAGAGAAGGAGTTGAGGATGAAGGAAGAAAGAGCGATTGAGGAGAGGCTGAGGAAGCAACAGGAAGCGGAAAGGTTGAAAAAGGAAGAGGAGGAGAGGAAACAGAGGGAAAAGGAGGTGAGATAAAGCTGTGCACATGCATGCAAATGATAGCTATCATTGGTGGCTTTCAACTCTAAATGAGGATCTATGAATATATGTATGTAAGGGGGGTAATTACGTGAGCTGATTTAGGAGGGAGAGGGTGTCAAGGCGATTCTCACCCAATCTCACATGGAGGAGAGGGGGGTCCTAGCTAATATCACTTAATTGTTTTCTGCTAGAAACAGTGTAAAATGCGAGAATATTTGCTGCATCTGCTGAGGAGCAGCATTGCTGCGAGGTACATAGTTTGCACTGTCCTTTTTTAGTTATCTTCGATGAAAATAATTTAACAAATGTTTTTTTTTGTAAATCTAATGAATTGAAGCATAGATTAACGTATTTACACTGAAAATATGTATTTTGAACTATCTCCAGTGAGATTAGAGGGACCAAAGTTGGGCCAAATCTCACGATATCTAACTGAGGGGGGTCCACAAATTGCCAAAATTACCTAGTCACATAATTAATAGACGAGGGAGACTTCATGAATTGCCATCTTTGCTCCATGAAAGGTGGTGGGATTTCAAATACCACTTATACTCTTACATCCATTTTTCATTGTTTATTATAATTTTTCAGGTCTTTTCATGTTTTATTTTCGATGAAGAGATGTTATTACCTCCATGGTTTGGTGTTGAGGCGAACAAAATATATGAGGGTTTAAACTTTATTTACTTTAACATCCTGCCTGGAATATCAAACAGCTAATGAGGGTCGATAGGTATAAACAGCAGCATGAAAATCAGTGATAAAAATAAACCTGTGAAATTTTAAGTTGGAAAATGCAAGGGCACAGTTTGGTGTCTAATAATCAATGTTTTGGTGATGAAAGAGAACTGATAGAGTCTTGAAGCAAAAAGCTTGGAATAAAAAAATCTTGCATTACTCGGTTTTGTTCAATGAATAGCAGTTCCCCTTGCAAAATCTATTTCTCCCACCAGCACAGGGTTTACGGGAATATCCCATGCAAGAAGATTCACCAATCAAAAGCCCTTAAAGCAATAAGTTAATTTAGTAGCCTCCTAAACAAGTGGTCTCTCAGAATTTCACAGAGGATTGTTACTACTCATTTGTACCAAGAATTAGTTGAATATGAAGCATATGATAACCTGTGTGTGTTCCAAGAGATTTAACTGACACAGAAAACACCTTGAAGCTTATTTGGTATTAAATAAATATATTGGTACCAAGAAAAGTTGTGTGGAATAGATAAAGTTATCAATGTATGTACTCATTTAACTATGAGCAAGTTCCACGAATTTAACTTGCATTGAAGATACAATTTGAGGGTGTCATCGAAAGGGAATGCACTAAGCTCCCAATTATTATTAGTGTACGGATTATTGCATAAGTTTCAACCTCTGTACAAAATAAAATCGGATGCAAAAATGCCATAATTATCACATTTTAATGAATGGATACACAAGGCTTATTATTTCCACTCGAATTCCCTTTGTGAAGCATAATGATATTCTTAACTTGCTGACCAGGAATGTTTCAAGTTTGCTTGAATGTCTGCTCTAGTATTGCAGACAGGAATGAATAGTGGGGGAAAAAACTCATGATTAATTTTATAAGGTATCTTTAATGGACCTATCGTAAATGAAGAAAATTTTCTCTATGACCTTTAAATCTTTTTTGTGATTGCAAATGTGCAATTATTTCTGTGGCCTTGCATGTGGTTGAAAACGGCTCAAGGGAATCGGATTTGTTGCTCTTAGGCATGGTTGTGTTGAGATCAGTCAAGGTCAACTGGAAAGGTAGGGAGTAGTGGAAGTGAGGGCAGTAAGTGGAGACAAAGGAAGTAACGATCGAATGATTGACAGTCTGGTACCCCCCTGTGTAGACAGTTTGCTGCAGTATGCGGAGCAGTAGGAATGTAAGTACAGTGACATTAGTCAAGGTCAGATGGGTGAAGAAAACTCTCAATGAGCTCTTGCGGCAATCTAAAATAACACACTATTTGCATAAGTAATAATTTATTGTTTGATCTGTGTAAATTATGAACTTGAAAGTGAAAGCTGGGATTATCCATATTTTCTGATTCTTTGTGCTGCGTCCCCATCATTTGGTTGGATAATTGGGAGTTTACCGTATTCTTATTGCGGCTTAAAAAAGTGTCTGGCGGGAGTTAGATGGTGGTAATTGTTGTCTGCTTCTTGCAAAATAAACACAGATGCAGGAAAGCAGGAGAGAGATCCCATTAGCCATCAGCGTTACTTCATATGTCCTTTGAATGTTAATTGGTGTACATGATTTGATATGTGTCTTGTCAGCATTTTCTTAATATGCATTTGTGTTGGGAGGTAATTGAGGTTGTGAGTACTTATGAGGAGTGAGCTTTCCCAATGGATGGTCCCTGTGAGGATCTTTTGATGACTGACTCTGCCATCATTTGTGTGGAATTTGGTGTGATTCAAACTGCAGTAGTGTGTCAAAACATTCTGAGTGGAGGCTCAGTCAAGTAGAAAAAAATGCAGGGAGAGTATGAAAAGGTTTGACACATTTTGATACAAGATATGGAATATTACCTTTTATTTTTGAAGTGAAATCTTTTTTTTTAGGAAATGGAGAATAAAAAAGCAGAGGTAATGAGAGAAGCTCTTGAAGCTGCAGAGCAAGATGCCCAAAAACAAAGGAAGAAAAGATCTGGCCATAGAACCGAGGAGAAGATCGTGGAACCTGAGTTAAATAAAGGTCAGAATGATTATTTTTATATTCAAAATATCATTTTGTTTAGTGGGTAGCCAACAACTTGAGGAACATAGGGTTTGCAAATACCCCGTTTACACTACGATCGTATCGACGCTGATCGGAACTACGGCACGTTTACACATCTAAAAGTTACCATCGTAACTCAGTGGTGCCCTCGTTGTGGAATTGTGTCAGATAATAACTGACAATGTGACTGTGTGAGAAAATTGAAATCCTGGAAATTAAGAAGCAAAAGAATTTTAATGTTTTCATGTGCTAAAACTAAAGCTAGACCAAACTGTTGGTAAAAATTTAAAGAGTGTAGGATTCATTATGAGAATCTGTCCAAAATTTAACAATATTCATGCAATAAGGTCAGTAGATATATCGCTTCGCTACGTTCCGAATTATAATATATTGTTAACTGGTCACCGTATTATAATATCGACTCAGTCTGGCTTGAACGTCTCCAAAATAAATTTCTCAAATTAAATAATTACGATTAAGGAATATCTTTGTCTGACTACAGCACTTCATATCTTCAATCCCTTGTCAATTTGAAAACCATTGCATGGCATTATGATCCTCCAACAATGCCCTATTCCTCTCCAAATTTTGAATTACTATGTATTTAGAATGATCCTATCTCCTTTATTAGTAAATTTCAATGAATCCCGTCATAACTATACAAATCCTCACCTGCTTGTTTTTAATTATCATAGAGCAAATTATGTCTTCAACTCCTAGCTATCCAAAATGAAGAGGTATAACTAAAACTTGTCATAACATTCCGTGAAGACTTAAAGAATCCAGATTCTTTGAGAGAATATGTCAAAAAATTTAAGAATATTTACGCATTAAAGACAGTACATATTGCTCTTATTATTTAACTAGAAAAGGCTTAGATTTCGGCTTAATTCGGCACAAGTGTTGATTTCTCCATGTCTTCATCTAAATGTTATAGTTATTTGTGGCGAACTTTATCGTGAAATCCTGTATATGTACAACGATTTTAATTGGTTAACATTTTGTGTATGTTTGTTATTTTCCATCCTCTGTGAAGTATAATGTAAGGATACATGGTTATGGGTTAACCTGTAAATAAAGAAATGTATAAAACTGGTATAGTATAGAATATCCGATATCATTTGCTAAATAGAACATCAGATAAAACTTCCCCTTACATCCTTCCATTACCTGCTCAATAATGTCTTCAATCGTTGCCATATATTTTTGATATGTTAGAGTTATTTATGAAACATCAATTATCTTATCAAGATTGCAACGGCACGAAAGAATCGTAAATGCATCGATTAGTGGCGCCGACTCCATGGGTCCTGAGGGGGCCCAAGCCCCCTCATAAATTTGTTATGGGTGTGAGGAAAAATTGAGTCAGGCTCGTTGATTTTCCCCGAAGTGTCCAGATATCGAGATTTGAGTTATCAGGGTTCTAATGTTAATCATATGACTCTTCTAAAATGCTTAAAAAACTTAAAACTCACTACTTATAAAAATTCCTGGGGCAAGATCCCCAGTTTGGGCCCCCCCAATATTTTTTGTAAGTCGGCACCCCTGGCTTCGATCTTCATTTCCCAACTCTTTTTTCTTGGTGCACTAGCGCTAACCATCGTAAGTTCGGCAGTGTTAGGTACTAAGGCCTACGATGGTAACTCTGTGCGTTTACACGATGTTTTGAGGTTACGCACGTACGGATCAACGTCGATTCGATCGTAGTGTAAACGGGGTATAAATTTAATTTTGCTTCAAGCCTCTTTAGCATGAGACATTTTAATTTATACTTTGGTAAATGTAATGAGGCATTGGCGTATATAGGCGGGGGTACGTGCCCCCCCCAGACACTTAAAAAATAGACAAGATTTTTAATGCGGCTACCATTACGTTCATTTTATTTTGTTAATTACGGAGCCTCAAAAATTTAATTTAATATTTTTAATTCTGGAACTTTCATATCACAACAAAGAGAATTCGTATTTTCTTCAGTAATTGCTGAATATCCTTTGTAATCTTCAATATGAGAAGACCTGTCAGACCGTTGTGCCTCCCAGAAAAAATCCTGGATCCACCCTTTTAATGAGGTGATGCAAAAATTGCATCATATAAAGGGGCAAGTGACCAAAACAATGCATGTACATGAAGCAAAAAATAATCCCTTCTTAAATTGTTCATCTACATACTATCCTGCAAGCCATCTCAATAAGTGAGTGGCAGGAGGAGTCATGGCATTGGCCAATAGTTTTATAGAATACTCATAAAAATTTGCTCATCTTGACAGCTTTGACTGCCTGCCTGCTGGATGCATATTTGTGTACATTATATTAGCCTCTTTGAAAATTGTCTTAAAAATTACAGTTTTATGTTAAAATAATGATGCCCAATTAACTTTTTTCCATTTTTAGATCATCCTGGTATTGATGTAGCCGAGCAGAACAACAATTATGCTGTTTCATCGTGCTGCCCTATCCTAACAGAAGGCACTCCAAAAGCTGAACAAGGAGAATGCCTTGTGGATGACATGGGTAGTGGTCTTCCAGTGAACATGAAATTGGAAGGTAATATGACTCGTGGCAGAAGGCTGGCAGCAGATTATCCAGAGGTGCCTTATCACTCACCCACCGCCCCCGTGGCTCCCTTCAAAATCTCAATCCCGGAGTCGTCAATGCACGGTGGACCCTATGACGTGGGAGGTGACGGCAGTGATCCGAGGCAAGGAGGGGTCCTCATTGTGGGCAGGGATGTTTACTTGCTGCCGTACGTCAACACGGATGTGCTGGCTCCCCAGCATTTCGGTGGCGGTGCCTTCGCAGTTGGACCGGGTGGCGGCATGGAGAGCATTGGGAGTGGGATGCTGGGATCTGCTGATCAGTACGATTTCAGGAGAGAGTGGATCAGTGGGAACCAGAGAGTGAGGCCATCGAAAGATGTGGCCACGCAAACAGAACCGAGTACGCAAGGACCATTGCTGCTCCTCCTTCGATTGGCTGGACCAGATGATTCACAGCCTGAGTGGGTATTCCTCCTCTATAAGTATTTGGGTTGTGTAGAGCCTCAATTATCCTCCATTTGACGAACCGTTTATTGGATTAATGGCCACCCTGGCTGGTGCCACTTTGCACTCCCCTCCTCACCCTTCCTTAATCTCCTCCAATTTCCCTCTCCTACCCTTCTCTCCCTCAAAATTATCTTTTCAGTTCTGTGCTCTTAGTTTATGGCTATAACCATTGGAAAATCCTTGGAATCCAGCTTAAAACATATGTCTACACAATGTGGAGACAAATTGTGACAAAATTTTAATGTAAGACACTGTCTCAGGCGTTACTTTGTGGAATTGCTTCGTATTGAATGAAATAAAATAGCTATGTTTTATTCCACACTTTATTTTAAATCGTACGACCGGTTTCAACACCATCATTCATCAGGTGATGATAACACTAAGTGTTGAAACCGGTCGTACGATTTAAAATAAAGTGTGGAATAAAACATAGCTATTTTATTTCATTCAACAAAATTTTAACCCTGGGTAACTGATGCCTGAGGGAACCAAAATTCCTAATGATGTATAGGTTGAAAATGCACCATTTTTAAAAACTACAGAAACTTAAAGCCGAGCAATTTGATTGGCCACGAGTTTACCCTGCTGCTGGATGCCTTGGATACATTGTGACCTCCAGCAGGCAAAGCATTCCAAGTCATGAGTTGTCCGGCAACATGGCAAACTCGCAGCCAATCAGAGTGCTTGGCTCATTGTTTCTGTTGATTAAAAATGGTGCGTTTTCGACCTAAACATCAGCAGGAATTTTGGTTCCTTCTGGCATCAGATATCCAGGGCTAACATTTTGTGACACAATTTTTCTCCACTTTGTATATTTTTTTTGTGAGTGGTCCAAGGTCAATTTTGCAAGTATGTACATATGTACATGAATAATTTTATTCTCTGGATGACATGATATCATTTTTGATGCTGCAGGGATCTATTGGTTAACAACAAAGATGAGAAATATTTTATTTTGCAATTGTTGTTCAGGTCGGAGCGAAGGAGCAGTGCAGACGACTATTCGAGTCCTGACAATGATAAGGAAGGGAAAGGAAGGGCATTCAGTGAAGGTGATGGTGGGACGGCTTCAAACGATTGCTGCTTCTGCCAGAAAACTCGCTCTCAGTCTCAGCCATCTTGTTCAAAAGGCCCATCTCAAGACTGTCAGCAAAAGCAGCCACAGCAACTCGATCAGAGGCCCAAATGGGGAGCTAACCGCCCAACCAGGAGGTACACTACTCAAAGTGAAAAGGACCCTCATTATTCGTGCAGGTTTGTTTCTTTTCATTGATTGTTCATTCTTTAAAGGGGAATAGTAGAATATTAGAGTTTATAAAGATTTGGATTTTGTGATTATTGTGATAAAATGAAAAATACATTTAAAGTTAATATCAAATTTTTGAATTTAAAAATAATACTAAGAGTTTCAAATATAAACATTTTTTGTTTATCATATTTGGTTTTTGAACTTTGGTTGTTTTAATTTATGCATTCTTATTATTAATTTTTTTTAACCTTTGAGTTAATTAAAAAAAAAGTTACCTCATTGTTTGCATTTTTTTTGCAATCGCAATTCTTTGTCTGCAGGAATGCCAACCAAAAGCGGCCGCCAGTGGGGAGAAGCAAGAGAGAGGTGTCCGAAGCGGAGGAAGCATCTGAAGATGCGGAGCAAGTCAGTAAACCTCCAGCGCGAGTTAAGTCGAAGGCTGAAACCAGTGCCACAAATGCGTCCTCTAGTGGTGCACCGACCAGGTAAACCATAATCCACCCTTTGAAATATTCCTAAGTTGATTGTTTGAAGCGTAACTTGGTGAAAGCGATTCATTATTAAAATTAAAAAGAAGAACTTTGTGCTTTCACATTAATATTTATTCACGACCATGGTTTCAACGTTAGACGTCATCATCAGGTGAACTCTACAGAGGTCCATAACATCCTTTTATACCAGGCTAGGAGGGGGGGGGGGAGGAAGGTAATTAGGTTGAACGGATTGGTCAACAGAGAAGATGGAGGGGGAAAAACTTATGGTCATATGGTATGAAAGAAGTTAGGGGGAGGAGGCTCCCTTAGGGAGGGTATGGCAGGTGGAGGGGGGGTTCAGGTGAGAGAGAGGACGTTTTTTGAATTTTTAAAAAAGTGAATCAATTTGTCCTTTTGCAATTTTTGCCTGTTTATGATTTTTGGTGTTTAATTTGTTGGCCTTCTCATTTCAGAAATACATCCACAAGGAAGAAGAAGGAGTCCTCCAAGAAGAAAAGTGAAAAGGCCAAGGAGGCTGAAGAATCTGTTCCGCAAGCAAGTCAGCAACCTGTGCCGCAATCTCCGCTTCCTGTGCTAGTTCCACCCAGAACCATTGCCCCAAAGAGAGTGCAAGTGGTTAAACCTTCCCTATCCTTTGATCAGGACCTGATGGGAGGCTCAGAATACCAAACTCCGGAACCAACGGGAAGTAGGGCTCATTTACCATATTTCTCCCCTCAGCAGTTTTCCCCCATGCAGATGTTCCCAGACTGCAAGCACTTGCCCCCTCCCGTGCTGTCTCCCCACCAAAGGAGCGCCCTCTCACCAACCAGGTTCACTCCGATGCCTCTGGCTCCAATCAGACTCAGCCCCTCTCCCACGCATCCCATTCGACCCCCTCCGAGCCACCACTCACCCATGCCCACATCGTCAAGGCAGACCCAAACTCCACTGCCTCCGTCATCGCCACCACCGTCAGCCCCACTGCCGCCGCCCCCCCCTAAGAGCAATCGCAACTGTGGGTCACCCCCCGTCCCGGCCGTGCTGTCCAAATTGAGACGGGAGCAAGCCAAATCTCCGCCTCGTCAGTTCTCTTTCATTTCGACGGCTCCTGAGAGGGAGAGACCTCCGCAGCCGCCCCCTTCTCGGAAGGAGTCTCGATCGGGTACTCCATCGTTGAAACCTCAATCTGAATCGTCGAAGCAGCCCTCACCTCGGCCGGAAAGCAAGAACACAGTCGTGGTGATCACGCCTAGTGAGGATGCTGGCAGGAGAAGCCCACTTTTGAAGCCTAAGTGCCCTGTTCCAAAGCCTTTGGTAGAAAATAGTGGCCTGTTGACGACACCAAGGGAAAATATATCGAGGGCATCGTATGTTTCATGTCCAAGTCGTTCATCAGCACACGACAACAGTAATGCCCTGATGATGGTCACCTCTACTGAGGATATCTCCGTAGGATCTCCTGCGCCTCCTCCTTTATTCAACAGCTTTTCGATGGTGGAAGTGGATGGGAATGGCTCGGTGGTTTTGATGACGCACAGCGATGAAATTTCTGTTGGCGTGGATAGTAGGAGTAATGTTACCTTAAGTCGTGCTTCTCAGATATCAGCAGAGGGTATACCTGATGGATTTTGGGAAGATTTCGAAAGTTCAGCTCAAATTTCATCGTCTTTGGCTGAAGTGAGTGTGGCAACATCCATACCTGAAGATTTTATCAATGTGCAGAAGGAAGGGTTGTCTGCCAGATGCATGGAACAAGGAGATGAGACACAAAAGAAAACTGTGCCTAAGGAGTTAGGAAGTAAGGTTAACCAACTGGACATATCCTCTGAAAGGCAGGGCAAACCTACGAAATCTGAAGGACTCACTAAAGATATTAATAAAGAGCAGAAAGAGGGTGAGGAAGGGGTGGTAGAGTCAAAGAATACCGATTCAGTAACAGCTACTGAGAAAGATAATGGTGCAATAGATCCTAAAACAGCTGCAAAAAATGAAGTATCTGTTCATCAGGAGGCAAGAAAAGATACTGGAAAGAAAATTGGTGAAGTTGCTGAAACTAAAGCAGGTTCTGTCAGCACAAAACCAAGCAAAAATGGACCGAAGCAAGAGACCAATGGGTGTGAAGGTGAGGAAACAATCCAAAGACCCACGGAAGTTGAGCCTTTGAACAAAAATAAGACCGTTACCCCTGATGTTAAGGTGGAAAGGAAACGAAGCCAAGAGGTGGATGGAAATTCATATCTGTCTACTGCCATTTCTGCTGTTGAGAAAAGTTGTTTTGAACAACAAAATGAGGATTCCCCTAATGCCATGACCCTTGCTCCTGAAGCTGAAGCAGTTTTACCTGGTGAAATGTTCAACAAGGATATCGAGGCCATGACAGAGTTGGAAAGAAATCAATCGTGTACTGAGGTGGTGGACGTGGCTAAAGCGAGTGATCAGATGGATTCTTCCCAAGACTGCGAAGATGAAAAGATCATAACATCTGAGGGAGGACAATCTCCCAGAATTGAGCAAGGTGCAGGGGGAGAGGGAAAGTCTTCTACTGTCTCCAAGAGTGGAAAAGAAGTTTTATCTAGAGAAAAATTATCGCCTGGAAGTGTCGCATGTGAAATAAAAGAAACCAATGTGGAATCTAAATCACCACCTGAAGGTGCCAATGATGAAAAGGAAACTTTATTGGAAGGCAGAGTACAAACGCCCAGGGTGGGCAAAAATGCAACAGAGATTTATCGTCAGGACAAAGAGCTTTCACCTGGAGATCTTGAAGAAAATAAGGAAAGAAAATCAGAAGTAACAGATACTTTGCCCCTAAATATGAGTGATGAAACAACTCCCAAACTAGGTAAAGAATTGGAGTTACCCATAGATTCCAAAAATGAAAAGAAGGAAACAGAGCTAAAAGTAGAGGGAATGCCATTGACTCATGAAGCGGCAACTGATGCTTCATCGAGAAGAGATTCTCATTCACATGGGAAAGTTGAATTGCTTGAAGCAAAATGTGATGGTGACAATGAGAAGGACAAAATTACTTCCAAAATTGATGTATCAAGTTCAGGTGATTCACAGAAGAAGGAGTAGCATTGTTCTTGCCTGCTTTCACTCTGTATCAGAACTGATTAACCCTTTCCCTGCTAATACTGGATATGCATATCCATCGGTTTTCTGACCAAGGAGACCAACGATGTACACCTATATCCGTCAAAGATTTTCCTTTGGAGGACGGATACATCCGTTGTTTTGTTTTCCCCGTCCATGTGCAGTGCTTCTAGGTTTCAGAACTCAAAACAGGAGGAAAATGGTCCATGCCACTGCAGGAAAATGTGGAGAGTCTCTTCACGGTCCGTACAGCAAGCATTTACGGGAGAAAGTTCCACCGTTGCAAAAGGGTTAAAGATACTTGTGAAATGTCCTTGAAATGAAAATGATGCTTGTGAAACTCATCCAATCATATCTTCTTTTCCATTTTATGAGAGCAAAACTGAATCATGTATTTTGGTGGGAAAGAGTTTTTATGCCAGAAGGGAAAAATGGAGTACGATTTAGCTGGCCGAGAACAATAGAACTGGTTGGACTTTGACGGCTTATTTTGATGCATATCACCATAGTCAGTGGTATTTTGTGTTAGCCAACTGAATGCTGAGTGCCTTATTCATGAATGTATTTATATCTGCATCACCTCTCTGAGTGTGTGTGGTGTTACTGCAGTGGTGGATTCATTCTTATTGCTGGAGCAAGTGAGTGTTTTCATTTGGCCCTCCAATGCGATTAAAGGTTTATGGGGGCTTCAATATGATGCCATATTGAAATGATCAGTTTGACTTAGTTCTGTTGCTCCTCTGGCATCTTCTAGTTTTTCTACAGGTATTGAAAAAAATCTGTAATCATTTTCCTGTCAAATAGGAAGATATATTCCAGTACACGAGTAGTCTATATATTTAGGTTTAGAGAACAGCACGAATTGCTCGAAGCAGAGAACTAATGAAAAGGATGATGCTTCCTTTTTGATATCATCTATGTGTAAATTTCAGAGGAGTAAATTTATTTTACCAGAGAAGTACCTATCTATTCTTAATAATCATTCAAAGAAATAAAATTTCTGATAATATCTTAATTTGAATTTGCAGTTTCATAGTTACAGAAGGACTCATCTGTGAAAATGAGTAGAATTGTGATAGAAAAAGGGCTTCTCATGAAGGAAACATCAGTTACCTTTCAATCACCAAAGTAAGTGTAGGTTGGACATGTCTTCATAAAATATTTGCATATTTGTAAGAGTCATGTATCCTTTCAAAAGGCAGAGAGCAATACATAGTTGCAAAATGAACTCAGTTGTGAAAATGAGATAAGCCTAACTACTGCAACAAAAAATGAGAACTTGCAATTATTGCTTAACCTTTTCTTGTAATGGCTTTTTCTCATATTTTGGATAGTTGCTGTAGGACTGATTATTAACAGGATTTATGTATGCAGAGTAAACTGTGCTGTCCCCAGATGCAAATTCTGACTTAGAATTGCAGCCTTGGGGTGATGATTTTGCTGACAGTACTCTCAGTGTTCAACTTTTACTCAGAAATTGAACTTATGAGATGTGAAATAATACTGCAGCATGTATACATACTTTCCTGCTGTTTGCGTAACTTAGATGAGGGAATTGGATCCTCCACCAAGTCAACATTTGTACATCTGAGTATGTAATTTAATGTGCTAATGATTTTGATTTTCTACCTTCTCTAGAATTTTGTATACTTTTAATCATTACTTAACAAAATATTAGTGCCGCAAACACTGACATTCTGGTGGAAAGTTTTTTATGCTGTAAAAAAATTGTGAGTTGGGAGTTTTTAACTCTTGCCGAATATGTCGATATATGCTAGCTCATTTTATGACTGATGATAATGAGCTTTTTCAAAAAAAATGTTTTTGAAAGAGATTTTTATATACACTGGTGCTAATCAAGGAGTGAAATGTCTCAATGAGGATACCTGGTGATGGGGCATTTATGAACTCATTTCATTGAATTATGGTGCTACAAGCAGCTGTAATAGCAATAGTCTTAATGAAAAATGACATGATGTTGCTTCAGGATGATTTCAAATAAAGGATGTGATATTAATAGTCATAGAAACATCATATTATTAACATTGTACAAATATTCCACCCTTTGCACCTATAGTAGTTCTTGATTTTATTATTCCCATTGAACCAAAAGTGCTGATAATTTATTTTTTTATAACTTTATTTATCATCATGCTTAAATTTTGACTTAAGTTCTCTCTTTTGTGTTTGTCAAGATCACTATATTAATTTAATTTTTAGTATTATTTTCATTGGCAGTTTAGGTGGCTAAGACTAAGTATTATTCATGCATTCTTTGTCAATATTGAATATTTGTTCTGCTCTTTCTCAATGATTATTTATTTGATTTTTTAGAATGAAATATTCCTTCAAAATAATATGTCGTACCATTTCTTCTTCCAGTTGCTGCTGAGTACCATATTTATCCCCATGAAGTTGAGAACTGAAGATATTTAAGGAGAGAAATTCACCTGTTCAGACTATGTGGATGCTGAATTATGAAAGACCTGCGTTGATATATAAGTGCATTCTAATTCACTGCAGAAGAATAGTTGAAATATTTTCATTCTAATACTAATTGTTACTACAAAGCATTATGTTCATTTATCCTGAGATTTCTCCCATCACTCTAATGTGTTGTCTATGCCACATATATTGCTGCTGCATTGCAGTTGTTGGGCCTTATTTCAAAGGATTTAATCTTTGGCAAGAGGGAGTATGTCATTACGTCTGGATGATTTCCTTAGTAAAAAGAAGGAGCCGTCTCCTGTGCTGGACAATTCCACGACTCAAATTACAAGTAAAGAGGATTTTGAGAAGTTTTTAGACAGACTTCCAGAGTACAGGATTCGACCAGAGAAGGTGAGCTGGGACAGCTTAATGTCAAATGCTAATGCGAAACTTTCAAGCTGAATTTACAATGGTCTGAATTTGCCCATATACAATGGAATGAAACTGCCCTTAACCCCCTTATGTACTGCAAATTTCAGGGAAAATTTAATTTTCCAATTACTTATCCAGGGTCACAACAATTGGGGGTGGGGGGAAGAGGTGTGAGTTTCCCCTTTCCACAATGAGGAGTTGTTGCACCTCTAGTTATTGTAAATAATTTGCAATATATATAAATGATACCAATGATTATTGTTTCAGTCAATTAATACTAAGGAATATATGCTAATTTTTAATCACTATGGAATATCTCTCATTGGTAGCTAGTGATGCATATTCTTTTGTCATAGGTCAGGCCAGAGGATGCAAAAGTACGAGATAAAGATTTCAGTTTTCGTTCAAGAAAAAATAAAGTTTTGGACAACCAGCAATGGAAGAAGTCTACCTCTAAAAGCCGTGACGAGGGTTCATCTGCTGAAAGAGTATGGTGCCCTCAAGGGAAGAAGGTAGTTTCCCTCTTCCGATAGAGCTGTGAATTTGTTTCTTAACTCAAATGCATTATGGAGTCACTTAGCATTTACATATATGGTACCCATTTGATGTCAGTCGAAATTCCAACAAGATGAAATGTCGCTCAAAGTCCAGTAATATGTTGCTAGAAAGTGAAGCATAGGAAAATGGAAAATTTTTATAACTTTTGAATTGTTAATTTATTATCATGACTATGAAATATCAAATTTTGAACTGTTTTACTCTTTAGTTCTCTTGTTAGTTTATGAAGACAATTCGTCTCACATTCCATGTCATTTATTATGGATCAATTGAACAAAACAGTCATCTTTCAAGCCAAATATTTCTTTAATGCCTTTAGTTAAGTGAAATTACTATTAAGGATGATATTAGTGAGCTGTAAATTTTTGAAAGACTGGAATGGAAAATTAATTTAAAATTGCTGTAGAAATGATCGTCGATTTAGATTAGCTGTCTTTGTTTATTTTCAATTTGAAATTTACAATTTGAATAGGTACTCAAAGCTATAATGTACAGGAATAGAAAAACTATTAATGCCACTAGCCATCAAATAATTCTTAAGTATGTACATGCATAGTTTACAATGTCTTGGTGGTGGTTTTCATAGATTGCTTGATTAATTGTATGGCATATTTTGATGATGATTTTGTCTTTCTAAACATTCTCAGGGGAAAAAGGACAAGGGTGGAAGTGGTTTCAAGGCAGGCCAAAAAACTAAAGACAGCAAGGGACAATTTCCATTTGCCAATCCTGTGCCGCCGTCCATGCGAAGTATACGCCTCGAAGACTTATGTTCAGTGCCAATCCATTGGAAAATGTTGACCGACCTGAGACCAAAAATCAAAATGGAAGAAGAAATGTTTTCCAAGTGAGATACATTTATGTTTTGTATGCATTAGTGGTATAGTCTTATGACACTTAATGCTTCGGATGGCACAGGATTTTATTACCCACTTCACAATGCACTACAATTAACGGTCGTGAACCAGGGCTGCATCCTGCAACCCGGAAGTTCGTTAGTCACTGCCACTTACTCCTGCTGGACAGGCTGGTATACATGCATAAACAAATGAACATGAAAAAAAACAATAAGGGAACATACATAACAATTGTCATAATCAAATGGGATTTTATTTTTTGCATAAATTATTAAGTTTTCCTTTACCTTAAAATGTGCCCCTCGTTAAGCTTATGAACATTATTAATTTTCAATAACACGAGCCAGTATTTATTAATTGATACCTTTTATATTACATATTTATGGCAAAGACTTTGACATCATGTACGTACATTCCCTAAAATTCTTCTCTAACTTATGAAACTAAATGCAAGAGTTCCACTATGATTTTCACTATAAGTTTCTACACCTATATACTAGCCTGCTAGCAGCCTCATAGGAGTTTGGCGGGGGGTTATAGGCCAACAGCCTCTAACTAAATTAATAAAACAGTGAAGAAGAAGGAGGTGCGTGTATGGAGTCCCACCCTGCATTTCTTAAAGTCCTTTATTGTTTGGAGAAAAATGAATTCATGTACCTATCCGTTATGCAAAACGTCCCTCTCAATTCATCATTTTTGTCAGACCTAGAAAAATATTGAGGTTCTAAGATGATGTTCTTCCTGTTGCTTTTGGAGGTATCTATGGCTCAAGCAAAAATTATAGTACAGTGAAACCTGTATTAAGTGACCACTAACGATAAAAAAAATGGCTGTTAATTGTTTGGAGGGGTGGTCGTTGGACATGGACAAAGTGGTCTGGAAAGGGTTCACCATTGAATTTATGTCATAAATATCAATGAATGGGTGGTTAGTTTAAAGCAATTTGGAGAACTAATGGGCTCTCTGATTGTTTAATGTAATAGGGACCACATCTAAAATTGCTCGCCAATTTGTCAGAAATTTTCTGATTACCTATTAAAAATTCAGTTTGATATTTTCCACTCCTATGCATCGTAGAGGAAAAGTAACGACAAAGTAATATGGTTGGCGAGGAGAGGCAGCTTTTAGATGAGATACGGAGGAGACAGAATATATGGATGGAGTTAGTGCTTAGTGGGGAGGGGATGTTGAAAATGGTGTTAGAGGGTAGAATGTTAGGGAAACGAGGGAGGGGAAGGAAAAGAATAGGATTTTTAGATAGATTGAAAGGGAGTAGGCCTTACAGTGACTTGAAGAAGGTAGCGCTGGAAGGAAAGGGAGGCTCCCAGATCACTTCTTTTGTACTCCATGGAAACCTATCTTAATCGGTAGAATACTAACATAATAATAATGCATAAAATTTCATGTGTCACACGGGAAACAAATTTCAATTGACGGTGTTCAATACTAAATACACGTCTTCAAACCGACTTGTCAAAGGGTGGTAACTTTAATGAAATGAAAAATGCGTAAAGATACTTAGTGGACTGCATTAAGAAATAGAAATGGTTCACATCAGCTGATGCTTCTCGGCTGATGCCACGCTGAACACTTCCCCTTGTCTCTGAGCGTGCAGCCCTCGCACTAAGTCATGTCACCCTAGGGCCTCCTCCCCCGACCCCACCGAAGGCCCCTAACCCAGTCCTCCACTCATAGATCCATCATCCCAACCTCCACTCACCCCAACCCTAACGTCCAAACAGACGGTATAGAGGGTGTTTCAGGACGAATTTGAATTACTTCAGGAGGTGGTAGGGGAGACAATTTTAAGCATTTTTTTTGTAGGGATGGTCGGATCAGATACTTCGGATCCAAATATTTGCAGATATTGCCTTCATTGGATACTTCAGATCCAAATTCACTGAAGGCATCAGATGTGAATCTGAAATTTTAAATGTATGCTTCAGTGACTGCAGTGTCCCATACGAGGGAGTGGAAAGAGTTCTGATTCAACCTTCACATGCATCGTTGCGCTGCGATGCTCGTCATACTCAAGAACCATTTTGTTGAATAGTTCTTGTAGGGGCTATGCAATAGAATTTCAGCTGCGGAATGGTGAGTGACTTACTGGATCCGAAGATGTCTCATTAGTTTTTGGCAATCGGATGACATGCACGAGATTCAAAAAGAATGAGACCAAATGCGTCGCATTTCTCACATATTTAGGTTTTTTAAAGCTTAAATTGACTGAAGAAAAGTTATTCTAGTTACAACAAGACTATAACAACATTCAACATTGCCGAAACAGCACAATTTTCAAAGAAACAGGCATGGCATCAGTACTGTCAAACAAGAAGATACGCCCTGGAAACGCCAACTGTATGTATCACATAGGTCGCCCAGCTTTGCTTTGAAGGCAACGGCGTCACAAAAGATCAAACATGTTCATCTGTGATTCCCTCATTCGTAGTATTGCTGCTTGAAAGACAGATGGACTGCGCTCCTTCCCCTCCACCTCTCCTTCACGCGATTCTGCTACCCACCCCTCAACCCACAACATGGAAGACAATAATGGTAAGATGCAGGAGAGATGGAAAGAAATTCAACATAGTAGACAGGAATACCAAGAAGACTTAGCCAACAGTTTGAAAAGCAGGTTTGTTTCAAATTAGAGGGAAGTTCTAAAGTGGATAAATACATACATCACAGTTAAGCATGTAACATACTCACATACAAATAGAAGATTAGCATACGTGTGACCAGCCAGTGTTTTGCGCTACATTCTATACCCAGAAAGGGGAATTCAGCTCCACTGTGAATGCGTTAAAATGATTAAGATTTTCTTCCCTAGCAGCCAATACGTGTGTTTACTCAAATATTGGGCTTGAGGTGAAATGTTTTGCAACCACTGTTCCCGTGTCCCATTTCGACAGCTCCATTACCCTCTAGTTCTCTTTTAACTCCTATGAGATGACTCACTCTGTCCCACATAGTTTCTGCCTCTGCAGCACAAAACCTTGCTTACATTCCTATGGATGGCTGCAAAGGATGACAATCATGTCTTTTTGAAGGTGAATGATTTGGTTGCAGCAGCTCCAGGAAACATCTTCATTAGTGAAAATGAAATTGCTAGAACCTTCATACAGAAATATTCCTTTTCTCATTTGTTCAGATTCGTCACCATGGGTAAACTTCACCTCCAAAGTGTCCAGCATGACAAGAGGCAAGTTTATTCGGCTCGGCTGGGGAATTCCCGGATGGCGGGCGGCGGGGTGATCAAGCGTTCCAAGAATCGAGCTGGTATTTTGGAGACGAGGGCGCTTGCTTGCACCGAGTGTGGTGAGGAATTCTGTTCTGGTGTGGAGTGCAAAATTTACTCGTACGATGCGTACGTGAGGACTCTGGTCGTGGCGACTCCAGCGGCAAAGGAAGGGGAGCAGAAGAAGAGAGAGGGGGAGGGGGAGAAGAAGAAGGGCAAGAAGCCCAAGAAGAGGAAGAGGAAAAAAGTACCAAAATCTGCAGATTAAGGCAGGGGGTGTCGTACTCCCACCTCAAGTACGTACCTACTGTTTAATGAGATACCTCAAATTTTTATCCTATGATTACTCGCTTCCAAGGTTATCGTTAGGCATACAAAATATGTCTTGGTTTTTAGCTGCTATATAATTAAGAAATATCCACTATTGTTATTATAAGATCAGATGAGAAGATTTGAATTTATTCATCCAAAGGAAATGTGCTCATGGAATAAGACACGTCTAGATATGTACATATGTTAATACATACAACCAAACACAGAGCAATTTGTCGAGAATGTCAAACAGTCAGGTTAATTATTCCTACAGGTATTCATTTTAATGAGTAAAGTAAATTCTCCTGCAGGAAATGCTGTTCAAAATGCACTTAGTGATTGTATGTTTTTTATTTGATTAGGAAGTTTTTTTGAAAATTTAAATTTCCATTGATCATTTGGGCCAAAGCTGGATGCTACAATGTGACTAAAACTACATACTTTGATGGAGATGTTTTGAGATTTGAGTGTCGTACTCATGTAATTCTGCATTTACAACAGACTCCCGATTATCCGGCCGTGTTTTATCCAGGTTGCGGATTATCCGTGCATGAGTTCATGGTCCTTTGAAGTATTCTGTGATCTTTATAAAAAAATAAAAAGCACCAAGATATTAGAATTTTTTACAGTATGAATACGAGTACAATCACGTTATCACCGCGAAAAAGATCGTGGTCGGGAAGAGAAAGCTTTTAATGATTCCGGAAAGCAATCTATAATGATAGACAATGTGCAATGCAATGACAGATACATACAAATTTTGATTTACGTAAATTATGAAAATTACAAGAAATAAAAGTAAAGTTTGGATTATCCGTGTTTTTCGATTATTCGTGGCTCCTCTCCCCAGCATTAGCACGGATAATCGGGAGTGTAGTATGTAATGAATTTGTATTACATACAGTCTTGGCATGGGATTCAAAAACAATACTGTATTACTCTGAATGGAATACTTTCTCTTTGGCCAAAATCTCATGGAGGGAAGTGGTGTGGGAGACTAAAGTCAAGTGGAGGAGACTTTTTTTTTCAAATAATTGATTTCTAAAATATTTTGGGAGGATGTATTGGTAATGTATTCAGAAGTACAAATAAGGTAAGGTATATGAATATCCTGTGGTGTAGCACTACATTTAAAATATCGATTTTTCCATCTTTGTATTTGAGCCAGCTGTAGTGTCTGTTACTCTTGGATTCATTATTCTGACCTTGTTTGCTCCATTAATTTGTTGGCAACTCAAAATGAAGTGCTGTCGAGTAGCCTGTATTTTTCATCTATTGTGGCTCTCACACTGCACTGCTATGTATGTCAGTTTCTGTCAAACTGAAATTTATATTTTTTGGTTTAGCATCTTTGTTCTTTCATTGCCACAGGTGCCTATTCAAACTTATATTTATTGAAGCAATTTTCGTAAGTCATCCTGCCTTGTGGGTTATTACATACATATATATATATATATAAGTAGATGTGGGAGTCATTAAGTAGGAAGCTCAATTTTGTTGAATGAATAATAGTAGAAAACAAGTGCACACATTGAAATTTTCATGAAAATAGCATTTCTCGTGGAAAAAAATTAAATAACTTAAGCATTTAAGGGCTGAATATTATTTGGGATCCCAGAAAAACACTAGTTTTTCATTGAAGCCACCAAAGTTTAATGTTATGCTTCCTTAGGAAATCATGAGTACATACCTATTTAGTTTTTGTTTAGAATTGTATAGGGCTTGGGAACATTTTATGCCAGTGTTTTATTTGGTTTATTCAAGATGTATTTAGAGTTAATTTATAATGTGGCATGCATTAGATGATTACCGCTAAATGAGAAGCAGTTAACATATTTTTTATAAGATCTTATAGAGTTTGTTTCAGAAAGAGCTCTCTAGGGACCAGGTTATGGGTTGGTTAATGATGAGGTAGAATGATAATTTCTAGGTTAATTAATTCTTATGGAGGCTATGGTTTGTTAAATAATTAGATATCAAAATTAGGTTGTGGCAGCTCATGGCTCTGCTGATATGCACACCTGAAATGTGAATTTTCAGCTGTGCCACCATTGTCCTTTGCTCTTACCTGTTCAATGGACCTGTCCATTTCCTAGTCCTGCCAAACACTATCCTCTTCATAACCTCCCTTGTTTTTTTCTTTCCTACCCTCCCGACCTCAAAACCACCAGTTTTTCGATAGAATGGGTGTGAAGGATCCCAAAAAGGACTCGGAAACCACAGAAAATATAGGTTTGGACTAAAGATTGGATTGGACTATCCATCTCTTCTGTTAGTCAATTTCAACTTTCCCCTCCATTACTCTATATAAGCTCTACTGTAATTGAAAACGCAACTTTCAAGGTTACAGTGCAATGTTCTAAGTTTTTTTGTAGTGGATAATTGCATTTCTTTAAATGGATAATAGTTTTTGTCAGGTTGTAAAAATATTTTTGGTCCCTTGAATGCTTTTTTCAGTAAACATTTATAATTCTGTGAAGCTCTTTATGAATTCTCGTCATGTTATGTTATGGTGGAGAGTTTTGGTCAATATTAATTTAACATAGGTGATTTACTGTCTTGTGTTATTTTGCCCTTGAGGAGAGGTGGTTTTAAGGTGGGTTTGTTAGTCTTTACTCAGGGTAGTACAGAAAAACTAGGAATTTCAGAATGGCGACAGAAGAGCTTGCTCGAGACAGGTACTGTCCATTTGTAGGGAAACTGGACGAGTGGTCTCTTATGCAGATGTATCGCAGATGGAAAAAAATTCGCCCTCCCCCAGCTATGTTCTTGGAAGCAGACAGCATTTATTTGGTTGCTGATTGGTGGGTCTGGGATATTAATTGTGGGTGAAGTTGCGGAACACCTCTTAGTAAAAATAGCACAAAGAAGGCCCTTCCAACCTGAATGAATGTCTGTCCAGGTTGAGCTGTGCCATCACCCATCCAAATCCAACTTTGGATTCAATACTGAGTGTGTAGTCAATGCATAGGTGTGACCTGGTCATGGACCTGAAGTTTGACAAAATTAATTGCTCTGGCAAAAAGAATATTTAGCCCATGTAACCTCCAAATGCATGTATTAAAGATATGTGTCCCATTGATTAACTTTCTCAGTTGTAATGTTGCTCGTAGCTGGCAACTCATAAAAGTTTTGTATCATAGGTTCATGGTTAAGCTTTTAGAGTCAAGGCCTCATAAAAACCAGTTGGTATTGCTCAATTAGTAAGAAATTTGGTTAAATTGTCCTTTGCTATGCTCTTTAATGTTCATAACCTATTCCGTGTATTTAACCATCAATAGACAATAATTACAGAGTATCATGTACTTTTCCTATTAATTCTCATGTCATGTAAGATAATTCATCTTGTGTGTTTATGAGGTGGTAAAGAATATAACAATAAAAATTGTTAAGCCTGTTGATTCTGATAGTTATTGTTTTTAAATAATGGTTGTTGTTTATAAATTGTTTAATGAGTTCTAATCAATTGCGTTGGTAATTTTTCTAACATTATTACCTCCTGTCTGTGTCATTTGTCAAACTTTAACCATTTATATATAACATGTGTTTGTATTAACAAATGTGTGTGGAAAAGTTGTTTAAAATGACATATGTATACACAGTCGCCAGGTATCTTGAGCAGTATTGTTACATAGTAAGAGGCTGTGATTTTACGCTGTGCCCATGGATATTTCACAGTTGCTGTTAGTAGAAGTATTGTAGCAGTAGAAAGTTACGAGTTCTGTAATGTGCATATTTCTTTTATGCATTAGAGCTAACCATTTTATGGGTATTTGTCCATTCAAGGTCTCACATTTTTACCATTAATAAAAATATATACAAGATTAAGAAAATTGTGTTGTCTTTGTTTACCTCATCTTCTTTCATGTTTTGTTTACTAAAATTTTCCTATTTTTGTCCCACATACTTCCCTTTGATATAACTTCCACGTGCAAATTTTCAACAGAAAATTAGAATGTACCCGGGCACTATGCAAGCTTTTTTCTGCTACGTCCAATGGTTGTAGAACAGAATTCTTGACCTTAATAAGGGGCTGGCACTGACAAAGTCAGGCAAAGGGCAGAGGTAATTTCCTTCATGAGTGTTGGTGAAGGATGGGCTCTCTGCAGTGAAGGTTACTCGATAGCAGGAGAGGTATTAACTGCACTGAAGGAAGTGGAATGAGAAAAGAAACAAGTTTAACATTGAGCCTTTGTAGAAAGAAATTCTTTTTATTTCCCATGTCATCACTTGGTCACATGTAGTACAACAGAATGGGGTCATTCACTCAGACCTGAAATCACAATTCATGGCAAGAACCCAGTAGAAGGAAGGGAACGATAAGGTATGTCAAAAATGAATCTTCCTCATTCTGCCATTCTCTCATAAGTTCAAAAGAAGAAAACACAGAAGTTGAGGCCCACTTTTCACGAGTTCTAGGTGATGTCATTTGAGTGCTGGTTCATTTAGACGTTCAGGAAGAACTTGTGAAATTGCTGACTGTAAAGAACGATGAAACACACGAGGTCAATGTGTGGAGCAGCTGAGATGTGGGTACCAGCTCAACAGGGGTGTTGGTGTCATTAACTTAGCTTCAAAATGGTTAAGACTGGTGCTTTTTTGCCATTGCTATTTAGTGCGTGTGCCAAGGAAATGGTGAGGGAGGTGACGTCTGAACTAAAGGGAGTAGATGCCACATTGGAAGATGATCAGAGATTCGTCAGCGAATCAGCAAATGGGTTATGAGTACACTGTCACACACAGTAAGTAAACAATCAGAACAATAATGCTAGAGGATTAAACTCTAGAAGACCAAGGTAATATGATTTAGTGACGTTTCGAATGCGGACTTGTAATTCTTATCATAAAACCAGCAACTCAGCATATTCGGAAGAGAATTGTGTTAGCAAAGGGAGGGGTTAGTGAACATGAGGAAGCTGATGAGAGTATCAATTGTTCAAATGTATGTAAATGGGAAAGATTGATAATAAGTGAAATCTGGAGAGTGGAGGACTTTATGGTGCTTGAACATTTATGCCAAGGAAGGAGGTCGAAAAAAGGATGAAAGGAATTTGAGATGTGAGTGTGGAGGAGAATGGAGGAGGATGAAAGTGTCTAGTGGTGGGCGTGGAACCTTGTATGGGTGATGGAGCCAGACGAGATAGGGAGGAGGAACTGAAAACTATGATAGAGTGAAGGGTGCTAAGTGAATGAAGGTGAGGGGGAGAGGATTCATGGATAGGACGAATGGTAATCGGCCTTGCGATGAATTGAAGAGGGGAAGCTCAACGTGGGAGGGGGGACAGGCCAGGGCAAATCTTGAAACATTCCTTTGTCAGCTCACCTTAACGAGTCGCGTATCTTTTACACTTGCTTTTCTTTCTATTGCGTCATATTTTTTCTGCGTATCTTGCAATAAATTCATGCAGTTTCAAAGTTTAAAATAACACACATTATTAACCCTTTTACTGCCAGCCCATTTCAGGTGGGATGTGCGAAGACTGCCAAGGCTATTTAACAGAATTAGCAACATTTCAGATTTAAAAATTTTTCAGCTACTTAATTTTATTTTTATACGTCTAGCTTTTTTCCCAATTCTTAAGATATATTAACATCTTATAACGATAGATAGATTATGGGGGTTTACATAAATTACAGCTGTTGAAAAGGCCACAATCATGAAAAAAAGTGAAATAATTCAGGCCGATAAATGGGCCCCAGGCAGTTTTCGCTCAACCAGTGAGGGCAGATTTTTGGTGGATGACAGTTTCGGACACATTCCAGCTCCCGTCTTCATGTCCATGGTGATTTTGGATCTGAAGACGACAGCTCTAATGCGCCTGAGACTGTCATCTACCAAAAATGAGTAGATGCAGCAATAATAACCCAAAAAACAATTATCGATTTAAGCACCACAGAAGCCTACCAACATGCATTATTCCTTTAATAATTACTAAATGAATCAATTTATTCCAGAATACTTTTCCAACAAATTATTAGGGATTGTTAAATGAATCAATTTACTTCAGAATATTTTTCCCACCACTTACAATATCTGAGTGAAAGACAGAAATAGGCAACAGTTCCCCATTAATATGATTTCACTCTATAATGATTACTATTTGACTCAGACATGAGAGAGTTCACATTTGATTGGCAGATACCCTATCAAAAATTTCTTATCTGAAACTGTAAACAGAAATCTAAAATTGAACACTAGGGGACCAGCATAGAACTAATATGGAAATAGTAGGTAACCAATGAAGAACAAATGAAACTGGTATGGAACTAATAGAGAACAGATATGGAACTGGGTATTGTGTGCATGGGGAAACATATTGGGTAGTATGGAAGCAGAAGGGATCCAGTACAAGCAATGAACGCTTCAGGAACAAATGTCAGACTAAAGAATCTGGTGGGGAGCATCGCAGGTTTCCATGGAAACTGTCAGGCTCCACCAGGGAACAGATATGGAACCTAATACCAGTTTTTTCCCGTACCCACAAGTTTCAGATCAGGAACATTAGTTCCCTAACTGCTCCACATCTGTCTCAACTAATTCCAGGGGTGATTTCAATTGGGAAATGGTATGAAATTTTTGATAGGTTGCGAGTTATAATAATGCTATGGTACTAAGTAGCATAATCATTAGAGTACATTTTAGCGTATCATGCTGGTTTTTGAAGTTCATTCTTACAGTTAAGAAATAATAACTTAAAAGATCAGCAACCATGCATCTTTGCTTAGTTTCCTGTCGTGTGTTCAGAAAAAATACATAGCAATGTCAAATAAGAGGTTAACTCAGGGAAATTAAAGCATGTTAAGTCAAAATCCCTTTATTTGAATGACACATACAAGGTTTCATATCTGGTCCCAACAATGTAAGAGTTCTATTACATTGAATATATTTATTTAATCATTCTTCTGCTTCTTATTTAGAAAAAAAGGTGCATCAAAAGAGTGTTAGTCTCATTCCTTCTTGCAGCAAGCATAAAAAAATTAAGGCATAGGTAAAATCTTTCAACAATCGAGGTGCAAGTAAACCAATAGGTAAAAAAAAATCACAACCTAGATGGATAAGGTTTATTAATAAATTTGGGGATTTAAAACTTAGGAAACCCATATTAATAAAACTCTTGCATCAGAGTACCAAAAAATAACTTTAACCCCACCCGACAAGGAAGAGCTAGGGGAATTAAGGAAATACACGGAACAACATTTTACAAAATTAACTCTTCACATCCAACAAAAAGTAGAGACAAAATAATTCCTGGTATATTAGCACCCGTTCGAAGGAAAATGAAAAATATAAATAATTACTAGAAAAAAAAAACAAAGTTTAACCTCAATCATTAACTAAATCATTGAGGGCAAAAATCACTACATGGTAAATTAATGTATTACCTAAAAAGGAACCAATCGCTCAGTGGGCTACACATTCACGATTAGCGATCACAGATTTTTAGGGGAAAAAGCTCAATCCCTTTGCTAAAAGTAATTTAAAAATTACAAGGGGGGATAAAAATTGACCACAGACTATGAAATCACAAACCATAATTAAAATATAACTGGTGTCACAAGGGTGATGACAGTCACCAACAAGAGTAAAAACCAAAGGGAAGAGTTGCACCACCAGATTTGGTACAATGCAGGACCATTTAAAATTTCCAGAAAATTTCACAGTCAATCTAAAGCCTACATTTTGTCATTGATCAAAAATTTACATCCATACATTTATTTTTACAATACATTTACACGTATAAAACAAGCAAACCATTGGATGAACTCCACAATTTGTTATTTCAGGTATGGAAACATTCCTTTGGGAAGGAGGGTTTCATTTGTATTTCATTTGTGGCCTTTTTCTTGTAAGTAATGCCTTTGTCCAGTGTCTTTAGCTCTCCTGTGGACACAAATTACCATGAGTTCCAGTAACAAATGCTTACGGACACATAACACATGAGGTATTTCAAAGATCAATGAGAGAGAAAAACTTTTACTAATATATATGCACATTCTTTCACTCATAAAAATGAAAAATGTAGCACGAATGAAAACAAATAGCTATGATAAAATATAAAAGAGTGATCGTAAAAGTGTGGGAACAGAAATTTGGAAACATCAATGCTATTTAGGCCTTGCTATTCACATATACTGGAAAACATGGTAGCTTGCACGCTATCCCGCTAGAACTCATGTAAAAAAATTTACGTGGAAGACAACTATACACCAACAACAGGAACAATATTCACAAAAATATAACATTTTTTTCTTCAATAGAAGTGATTTCATGTACAATATTCCATTTTGATCTTCCAGAATGCTCTTCCAAAGCGGTTTTATCCCAGTTGATTACACTAGGACGACAAGGCAGTCAACACCTTCTAGCAATCCCAAAACCTATAATTCAATAAGTTCAGAATCACAAGGAAACATGGCATTCTTTGAATTAGCACAATAATGAGGCCCATGTCTATGTCTTTGTACAGGAAATTCCCACCCGCCAGCCCATAATGGCTGCTCTCATTACTTGTGAATCACAGGGAGTATTTGTAGTATACAAACATTTCAATTCACAATGAGATAAATCTAGCATTATGTGCACATGAATTGGATGGCACTCACCAACTAGTACAAACGAGCAGATGATATGCCATACCCTAAAAGACAAAACCCCGCTTGACCCAACTGCAACACTAAGTGATTTATCTTTCCCTTTGGAAGAACTAACAGACCAGAAAGCGTCACATAATGTTGCACCAAGTTTTCCCAAAAATAATGCTCTCCTCTCATCATGCTACACATAAAACTAAACCTCTGGTGTGTGACATGGAAAGTTTTATTCCTCACCATTTATGACATGAATTTAAGAAGGTTTTTGTCAGAGTTTGTGAATGTACAAGTGCACATAAATAATTCCCTCTTCCAGGTACTAATTTTAGACTATTTCTTTGAACACTTCTTTCCAGATGATAGTGTCAATACTTTACAGAAGATGCTTAACTCAATCCATGAGGCCGAAGTGGGTCTATCCTGGCAAGAACTGCCGTCACCGTTTTTGCCATGAGAGCAGAGGAGCTTGACAGGAGGTTCATGACAAACAAAAGGAATCTTGCAAACCACACCAAAGGTCAGCATATTATGCAATTGCTATACCAAGCTCCAGAAATCCTATTAGGGAGTTCTGAAATAGGGGTTTTTGGAGTGAATTTTGACAAGACCCAATAGCTCCTGGGCAGCACAAATGACCATAAACAGGGAGTAAAATCAAAAATACTTCATAAAGGTCCACGGAAATTGCAATATCACTCTTTGCGAGTTTTCTTCTTGCTTTTCTTGGGCTGCCTCGCCTCCTTCCAAGTATCTGAAATAATAAAATCCAAATGATACCTTAACAGACTAAAAATCATAGTCACGGATGGGAAAAGCAATCGTCAATAAACATCATTCACTTGTCATACAAACTGAATAAATAAAATGACTGTAAATGAGACCATGCATGGAGGCAGCAGCTCAAACGAATAGGTGACCGAAAATGATGGATACTTTTTCTTGACCATCTTCCAAAGAACCTGATTAACCATTTTTTCGTCTCTTTGAGCCACTTCATTGAGGTGCTAATTTATTTCAGCGGTTAGGGAAGGAGAGGGAGTATGACTGGGAGATTAGGAGAGGAATTTGTATGACTGGCTAGTGAAACGATATATCGATACCTCCATTCCACAAATGCACAACAATCGCCCACCGAACCAAATCCGCTCATCTAGTAGCCCTAGCAGTAGTGCTAGATGAGCAGATTTGATTGGGTGGGCGATTGTTGAGCGTTTGTGCAGTGGAGATATCGATATGTTTTACGCAATAAATTGCTAATCAAAAAATGCTTGCAAACTCCAATTTTTTAGCCTTGAAAAATTCAAGCTTGCTGGTGAATGATTACTCACCTCCTAATTCATCAAACACGACATTGGAGTTATCCTCCACTAGCTCTATCGGCTTGGCCGGACTCACAGGAGGCTCCACAACTTTAGGTGGAGGTTCTACCTTCACTTCCACTTTCTTGGCTGGCTCCTTGACTGTTTCCTAAAACAATGGACAATTATGATAGAAAAATACCTAAAACCTAATTAGTTTGAGAAAACACTAATTTACAACAATAGTTTTTTTGTAAAAGGCACGTTTGAAAGCACAGCTACAAAAAATTAAGCCAACAAAACATGTTCTAATTCATCCTCATTATTGCAATAGCTTTAAATTTCAGTTTGGAGGAATGGAAGTATTAATTAATTGGTTATAACAACGCATTTCATAGAACTGAGTCCTATTAAGTCCTCAACTTACACGCCATTATCCTTGATTCAAGCAAAGCAGGCATGGAAATAAAATAAAATCTTCCAACAACGGAACAAATAGACAAAATTAGATGCATTTTTGCATTGATATCAATTGATCAAATGCTAATCCATCACTAAACGCATTAAAATTCCAATTTCTTCATACAAAATAATGCCTGAAATTCTCCTAAAGTATGGGTAATTGCTGCAGAAACTCATGTAATTTTTTGAGTAACAACAGCTATTATATGCTTGACATACGGATTCAGTATTGCTTTTCCAAGTAGGCTTCCCCATGGATTATGATGGTAGGCAGCGATTCTTCCAGGTTTCCTTCTGCATTTATCCATTTTACTGGAAAATACTTTGCCAATGTTCCATTTGGAAAAATATTGTCCTTTAAAAAAAAAAATAAATGCGGCAAGAAACCCAGAAGAAGAAAGCCTACCATCAATATTGCTTACATCTTCAACTGGCTTCCCGGCAGCCCCGATGCAAGGAAATATGAAGTGTAGTGGAAGATGATATCAGTAAATTGTAGAAGAGATTGTAGAAGATAAGGTTTCATTTACCAGCCACAACTATGCCTTTCTTTGATGAAATGCACCTGAAATAAGCTAACAACCATCCTGCTGTTGAAGCTTATGGCTTATGAATATCCCGAGAGTGGTACATCCCGGATAACATGCATGGAGAAATGGACTTGCAAGTACGTACGAGCACTCGTCATTGGTGGATGATTTCCCTATGCTCTTCTACATGAGCTAACCACAAAATAAAATTACTCGCTCCTGTAGCACTACCCTCGGTATAAGCAATACACGTTATACAGTAGACTCTCGTTACCACGAACAACGTTATTACGAAGTTCTCGTTATTACTAAGCAATTAGTTGGTCCCAACGAAAAGGCCTTTCCAATCTATAGAAAAAGAAACGATATTATAAAATTTTTATTATTACAAAATTACAAACCTCGGTCCCAATCCTGGCAGTTACAAAATGAAATTTATTACAAAGTTCCGCAAAAAAGCAACGGCATTTAGGTGGATATACACTTCGCTATGTTATCATCATTGATCAACGTTTAAGTTCTCGTCTTGTACTGTGTCCGAGAGCGTCAATTTTGGTTCTTTCTTCAGTAGGAGATACTTCAATATGCATGCGACATCATGTAATAAGCTTCATACCTGTGGAATTATGATGACCCACTCATTAACGCTCGTTCATTGGACGTACAGTTAGTTCTCTTCCTACGCACATTGGATTTATGAACTTTCAGAGATACGAAGATTTGAAAAATTCAAGTGCGCCCAAAATTTCAAATTTGGCACCTTTGAAGTTTGCCGATGTGACACGACGTGGCGTAGAGGAACTCGCACTTTGGGCATAATCTGAAAAAAGTATCATTTAATCTGGTGTGAAGTCAGGAACTGTTCAGCGTTTCCCCATTCTTTCTTCCCACGGACAAAGATTTCTGTCGGCTCCGGCTATGTTGCAAGCTAGGTCATATCAAGCTAGTTCAGTTGAGTTAATGAACGATTGTGATGCAGTGTTGCATCGAGCAGGATAACCACTCTCCTTGACGCCTTGTATAGGTTTATCAACTAACGAGCAAGGTCTCGAAATGCATCTTCCTCGTATATTAAGGACTTGCGCATAATTTAATCATGTATATTATACACTAGTCTCGGAAGATTATAAATGCAGGAGATTGAAGATACAAGAAATTTTGACAAAGCATGTTTTTTCTTCTATGATTCCTAAAAGAAACGTTCATACTTACTTCATTATTACGAACCTCCGGTTTTTCGGTCCCGTGAACTTCGTAATAATGAGTCTACCGTAGCAACTTCTGCCGCATATTTTAATTAAATTACTTCATCAATACTCAATTTTTTACATCAGTTATCTGTTTCACTCTTTACCTTTTCCGGTGCCTTTTCAACCTCGGCATTGGATTCAGAAACTGTGGGAGTCTTCTTCTTGTTCTTCTTTTTTGATTTAGCAGAGCCATCTGTCGTCTTTGAATCTTCTTCATCTTTCCCTTCAGCTTTCACTGGATTGGTCATGAGCTGTTGCTGCTGCTGAAGACTATTAAAAGAGTTGTCAGAAGAGGATTGCTTTCAACAGATAGCTATCTAAACTCTTGATCTACATCATACAATCCAAAGCAAGATTTGTCTACACCAGGGGCTAATCAGCAGGCTTTAATACTTTCTCAGTGGATGAGATAAGAAAGCTATGACAGAGCTTTTTACCATTACAGGTAAGGTCCAACACCTTCACGTAATTCAATCAATGGCTCATAAAAAATTCAACACCCTAGTTTATCAGCACAAGCAAATACATAAAAAAAACAACATAAATGCAGTAACTAAGTACAATGGGATGGAAAATTACTCATTTTTCTTATGTTTAAAGTGGATTGTAAAAGATGATGAAAGGGTGTTCGAACAGAATGCCATTTTCAGTGCCACTTTTTCCAGCAATGATTTGAAAAGAGAGATAATTCCTGAATCTGTATTATGGAATTCCTCAAACACGTATATTTTAAAATGGTTAACATATCAGGCTCTCTGCATATGAGCCAAAAGGCAATATTTCAAACTGATAAAATTTGTTGAAATCACTCTCGCGATCACGGAGGCAATTTGATCTTCTAAGAATGGGCAACCCCTTCAAGTGCCAACTCACCACCATCATAATCCACTGGCTTTTCTTCAATTTGCTTTTCATTTCGCAAGTTTTTCTCATTTATCAAAATTAAAAATTTATGCACCCACCTATTTTCCTCTTCTTTTTTCTCCTTGTCAACAGTCTCTAAGGCCTCCCCGGCAGCAGGCGACTTCTTATTGGCTTCCTTCTTCTTCTTTTTCTTATCTTCTTTCACATCTTCCTGCTCCTGCTTCTCCTCTTTCACCTCCATTATTTCAGGCTGTTTCTCCTTCACCTCTTCATCAGCAATAATCTTGGCTGGAGCTGCATTATTCTCCTTCTTCTGCTTCTTCTTCTTTTTGGCCGGGCTGCCGTCATCACTGGCAGATCCTAAAAAACCACAAGATATTCATATCACTCCAGTTGATGAATAATGAAAATGAATGAAAATTCTATTGTAAGATAGATGGGCTTTAAATAAATGGTTCCAAAATATTTCATAACTTTCACATGGGTTTACCAATGTGAAAGGGTATACCCCGAAATAAAACAATTAGAATTGATTGAACAATTGATTTCTCGAATTTTATAAAACAAAATTGAGTCAAACCAGTTTTAAAAGACTGAAAAAAGCCATTAGAACATAGCTATACATACTATTCTACCACATAGCTTGCTGCCGCACTTAAGCACATGCTTGATAGGCAATATATACCGTACTCCTCCGAATATAGTCGCCCCCCCCCCCCCTAATTCTGAGGCTTGAGTTTCGGGGAAAAATGAAAAAAAAATGGGTTTGAATATAGTCCCCCCCCTTCCCAGTGAGAAATGGGTGGTGGAATCCACGTTGAGTGGTGGATATTTGGTGGTGGTGGATATTGAGTGGTTGGACCCACGTGGAATCCACGTTGATTTCAAGTGGATTTGTGGTGATTATCATAAAATGTTAAACAGAATTTCTAATTTGTGGAACTTAACTCTCTGGTGACATTGCGTCATTTATCATCCTGAAACCACGCTAGTTATGTGAAAATGTATCGCACATTCTATTTTTATATAATTCATGGAAAGGCAGCCATGAGAGCACATGAAAAATCGTAGACACATATATAAAAGGTTTAGATATAGAGTGGTTGAGGTTTTAATGGTTTTAGGAGAGCACCTACTGCTGTTTTAATTTTTCCACCAAATTTCCACGTGGGTTCCACGTTGATTCCACGACCAAAAACACGTGGTATCCACGTTAATTCTCCACGTGGATTCCACCACCCATTTCTCACTGGGTTTGCTTTTACCACAGGCATTTTTGGAAAAAAAGGGGGGCTATCTTCAGACAAATATGGCATTACTCAAGCTTCCGCATTTCAATTTTTCCATTCCCTTTACATACACCACTTCATTGAGGAACTGATACAAAACTGTTGAAATATGCATTTGTCAATAAAGGGAGGAAGTTTCCATAAATAGGATTATTCATTAGCTTAATTCGTGTTTCGTTGGTTGCACACAATGTTTTTGGGAAAGCTGAACAAATTTCAGGGGGGGCACTCGACCCCCTGTCTCCCTGGCTAAGTGCTTGCTTCCAACTGCAGTTAGGTGATATGAGGTAGTTAATCAGGGGATAATGAGGTTGCCACTTATATCATTTCACAATTAAACCTATAGGGAGCAAGCATCAACATTACCAGCGCGTAAGTCGTCATAGTGAAGTGGATATTGGTTTTTCTTTGGCCATTAAATGCTTTGGGTGGATAACATGCCTCCACGGAAAATTTCATGATGATACTAAGAGATAAGTTTAGAAGACACCTACATAGTCTGAGACTCACCTTGCTTGTCCGAGATTATATCTTTGGCTTCTTCAGCAGATGGCTCTTCCTTCTTGCGATTTTTCTTTTCTTTTCTGGATACTGCTTCAACCCATTTTCCTGGATTGCATATGATGACATAATTAGATCAAATGGTCAACCAAGTGCGACTTTCAGATTTGAGGCAACCCCTTCAAGTGCCAACTCACCATCATCGTAATCCACTGGTTTTTCTTCAATTTGCTTTACTTTCCGCAAGTTTTTCTCATTTTTCTTGTTTTTTAATTCCTCCACTTTGTTCTCTTTTTTATCCTTCTTTACTGGCTTATTTGTTGACTTATTAGATGCCTCCTTGGAATTACTAGGCTCAACTGTTGACTTGGATTTCTTCTCCGAAGTTTTTTCAGAAGAACTATCAGCAGAAACATGACCATTTGCTTGAGATTTCTGAAAAGATTATGTTAAATTAGGAATCTCAATAACGGTCTCTATGCATCAGAGGAAGGGAATACAGAGTTTCTAAAAATGTAAACAAATTGGAGCAAAATGATTGCTATCAAATATGCAGCTCATAACCTTCACGATGTTAAGATATACAATTTAAATATCAGTTAGATTTATGAACAATTACCTTGTCCTTCGGCTTTCGTCTCTTGCCAGCTGTTTTGCGGTCATCGGTCGAAAGTTTATCAAAAGCTGGTTCTTCAGCTCGTTTGAAGCCAAATGCATACAGTAAAAGTAGGCATAAAACAACTAATCCCATGGGAAGAGCATATTGTGTGTGGACTATGTCCATTACCTCCATCGTAGAGTTTGAGGGAATAAACTATTACTTCCTTTCTTGATGTCCTGAGTTCTATGGTTCTTTGCTCTACCTCTCATGAACCAGATGACGCGTCTGTGACGTAGCTGTCTACGTATTCACTCGTGGAGCTCTCGTGGATCCTCGAGGAATATCAGCTCAATCTGCTTGCTCAGTAAAAGTGCCCGGTGATAAGCATCAAAGGGGGGCATGTTTTAACGTAGACAGAATTCTTCATAAAATGAAATTTAAAATATAATATTTTTTTAAGTCCGAACCCTCTTGCAGGATAAATTTTAATTAGATGCCCTGTATTATACATAAGTTTGAGCTTGATTACGTAGTCGGGGAAAATAACATGGCCACCTGAATTAAATCAACCATATACGCGGTATCAGCTGAGATAAACTTTCACTTAACGATTGGGGATAATGACTGTAAATAAGCTAGACAACAATGCAAAGAAGTTCTAAAACCAAAGAAATGTTTATTGTGCGTGCACTAGAAAAGATTTTAAGCGACAAGGACATTAAACGGTCGCACCACTCCCAGCTAAAACGCGCTTGTGAGGTGGCATTAGGTATGTCTAATTTGTTTTTATTCCTCTTTACGAGCAAATATTTCACTTGAGAGGGAAGTTGAAATTATAAATTAGTTAACTAGTTGTAAGGGAGGAGGAGAATTGTGTCTGCTCATAATGTGTGGTTACACCTGACGTTTAATCACTTTAACAGAGGAAATTAGGAATGAATTGAAAGAAGTTGGACAAGATGAGGAAAATTCCAGCTCTGCTCTTCCGCTTCCCAAAGATGACTCAACGAACGTTATTACAGCAGAAAAGTATTTTCTTCCTTTTGAATTGGCGTGCCAAAGCAAAGCCGCCAGAATAGTTGTTACTGCTTTGGATTGTCTTCAGGTCAGTGCTGTTGCATAACACGGCGATGTATTACACGACTTTATTATTAATTTGTTGTCACCTAATACTTTTTACCTCCTTAATATCATCAGAAACTAATTGCATATGGTCACCTAACTGGGAATATCCCCGATTCCACAAGCCCAGGAAAATATTTAATCGACAGAATTGTGGAAACAATATGTGGGTGCTTTAGTGGTCCACAAACGGATGAAGGTGTCCAGTTACAGATAATAAAAGTAAGCTAATTAAATCTTCGTGCCAGATCTGAAAGCTTTGAGCAACTTTTGACATTACACGCTCTGTCTGTATGTTAACATCTTTTGAGAGTGAATGAAATATTTCATGACGTTCCGTTGCTGTTATCGTCTCAGGCCCTGCTGACAGTTGTAACGAGCCAACATGTGGAAGTACACGGCGGTACTTTGCTTATGGCGGTGCGGACTTGCTACAACATTTACCTGGCCTCTCGTAATCTTATTAATCAAACAACCGCCCGGGCTACTCTTACACAGATGCTTAATGTTATATTCACCCGAATGGAAAGTCAAGCGGTGAGTGAATGTATTTTTGCCTACGCAGTGGGTCACTTTATGCATGTTTACTGTTCATAGGTTTTATTCTCTATCGCTTAACCTAAAGTACTTGTATTGAGAGTACTTGGGAAATTGTTTTACCTTATATCGCTTTCCTTTTCATAAGGCTGATGAAGTGACTGTCAGCAAAGAATCAGACTATCAGCAGGCCCCAATTTCTTCGGATGTTGTGGCCCAGGAAACATCTGTTCCTGAGCAACTTAGTCGAAGCAACAGCAAGTCGTCAGCCAAAAGCCTCTGTGATACTGAGTCGAAGCCTGTTGAGGAGGATATCAATTCTAGGGTGGTGGAGGGGGCTGAAGCTGTGTCTTGTAATAGCAATGGACCTGTCACAGTGGATGAAAACTCCTTGGAGAGTGATGTATCAGAAAACCCGAAAGAAATGGTCCGAGTGGTTCTGGAAGGGATTGTTAATCAAGTTTTTGAAGGTATGTTCTTTTCGCCTCATTAATGTTATCAGAGATGGACATAAATGTACGTAATTTTTACTGTCTTTTTTAAAGTGAGAAGTTCTTTTTTACCCTGAGAAGAAGTTAGTGTTTAAGATTTTCTCATTTTTTATATGAAGCCAGTCAGTGTAAGGTCGGGACTGCATTATTATTCCGCAATTGCCGCAACCCTTTGTTGAACAGTGTGGGTCATTGCTTTTCGTTTAAGCTTATGAGGGAATGATGCTTCACGTCGCTCCAAGTTCAGGAAGCAGTTTATATCGACTCTACTTGTGTGTAGGGATCGAAATTGCCAATCTTTTGTCATTAAAATTTCATAATAGTGAATACTGGACCCAATATTAACTAATTTCAATCGCCCCAAATCTATGGCTACGTAGCGTACGATGCCATATGTTTGTCCTCTTGGCCTATCCTCATATATGGCCGATTGCCGTTTTTGTTTTGACGAGACTGCTATTAAAAACAAAGTGAGCGTGGAGCTCCGGATATTGCTGACACGAAGTCGGATTTTCATTAGCCGCGGGGTAAATGTACTCCGTGCTTTTATCGGATTAGTCAGTAATTTATTAGGTTCTGGTTGACGAACCTCCACTGGCAATTTTAATCTTATTTCCCCAGAATTTTAACGAAAAGTGGCGTTGACCTTATTGGGGCGTTAAAATTTTCGTTTTCACGTGACACTGGTTAGGCTAGATATCCGCCCGGGTTCGATGGCCTGTGGTTCGGATAGGGAAGTGAGTAGCTGTCTATGGCTCGTTTAAGAATAAATCGGTTGTGTCTTGCAATTTGATCTTGCTTTTGTCGTTATTAATTGTTGAAAAAAATGGGCTTCAAAGGGGTGAACGGATGAACGGATTCAGTTACCCGCGACGTACATATTATGTAACTTCTAATGTGTTAATGTGTTATTGGGAGCTAAAGCGGTCACAACAGCAACGTAATTTAATTTTCGTTAAGATATTCCGTTACCTTTAGTTAGCAAGAAAAAAATCATTTTATCAATCTAATTTTTTAAGACCGATTTAATTTTTATATTTTTGAATCATTCAACTAACAGCTGTTTACATGTTTTTCTTTTTACTGTTTTCAAATACTTTTACTTAACTTTGAGGCATTATTAATTTATTTCACTTGATGAAAAATGTAAAAGTACATGGTAGAAGGACTTACCCTTAGCATTGTGAGAGCAAATCTAATTATCGATTAGGAATTTTATGAGATATAGCATATTTAAAATATCCTTTGATGTCAGCTTGTTGCAATAATTTCAAGGTAAAATTTGAAAATGGACTTGCTGGTTGCTATCTAGTTTCTCCAGACTCCATAAGTTTACCATCCAATATTTTGATATATGTACTGTTCTCTTGACTTTCCATCTGTTAGTCATGAAGTCGTGTTACTAACTTCCCTTAAATTTGAAGGCTACATTTTCAGGGTTTCACTGTTATCGTTGTGATGCAGACTACAGTTTCTCCATCACAACGACGATGCAGTGCAACCCAGCAAATGCAGCCTACATTACTACAATGCACCACGGAAGCCTTCACACCTATTCCTTTAAATTTGTGGAGAGGTATGAAGAAAAAATTGATACAATTATCATTCTAAAAAAACTAGGCATAGATTTTTTTAGCTTTGTTAATTTCGCACAGATGAGTTGCTATCATTTTTTGCTAAAATACCATAAAAACTAACATGGGGATAACTGCTATACTTTTTAGAAGGGTGAGGAGGGTTGGAAAAATTGAGTTCCTCCTGAGACCACTATCATTGAATTAATATATATGTACAGTGAGTCCTCGTTTAACGTCACTTACCGTTCCTGAAAAATGTGACGATAAACGAAATGACGTTAATCGAAGCACAATATCCCATAAGAAACAATGTAAAAAGTGAATATGGGCTCCTAGACCTCACAATTCCTATGCGAAAAAATTTTAGCGTATCATATTTGTGCCATTTCTTACGATGGGAACGCCAAACTATGGCATGAACACGAGTCCCTGTCTTCATTGACGGCAATACCAGCAGCGACGTACATCCTTTTCCATTTTTGTATCTTCCCGCGTTTGTTTTTTCGGCTTCGCTATGGTGGTCACCTGGGCATCATCATCGCTGAAACATCGTCGCAGTTACAGGAACCAAGATTATTGAGAACACGGTGAAAAAGTGACGACAAATACTCCGAGTTCTACCCGGAAAAATTCCTAGAAATCACTTTTCAGGTTCCAGAAAACCGTTATGTCAAGTAAAATTTGCTAAAACTTTACTTGACATTTACGCACTTAACATTTGCGCACCTACCTAAGAATTCATTTTGCAGAAAATTTGCTATAAACGTAATCGAAATTGACAATAAACACACCGTTTTACACTTCGTTTAGACTGACTGTATTACCGCCCACAAAACTAACAACCTGCAACGCCCGCCGCTTCGCATTTTTTCTCGCGCGAAATTTAAAAGACCTGACCAGACCTGATGTTATCGCAAAGCAAAGGTGCGATGAACGAATGACGGTCTCAAAATTTTCGTGACGTTATCGCGAAATGACGTTAAACGGGGTGACGTAGAACGAGGACTCACTGTATATATAAAATAACTAGCTGACCAGGCAAATGTTGTTTTGCCGTATAAATTATTTCTAGTACCACAGCACCGTTGTCCTTGTCCTTTTTCTGTTAATAGTTCCTATCCCTTTCATTCCTTACCTCTGAATTTATATAATTGACTTTGAAAAACACAGAAACACATACAAAAGAGACACTCGCAGAACACTTTGTGTCTCAAAGCCACAAAAAGACATCGTTTGTCCTTGAGACTTGTCATGCAAATGCCAATCTAATTGGAAATTGAACAAGTTTGTATTCAATTGGCACATCTGTCATAATAATGGGGCTTCGTGGTAAAAATACATCCCTTGGAACATGCCATTCATAATTTATGGTGATAGAAAGAGATTTCAGATGACATAAACAATACTGACGGTTGTCAAGGGGACAGTAAGCCAAAAACGCTAAAATTTCTGCTTTTATTATGTACTTTTCTAAATTCACCGTAAACCATGTGGAAAATGAAATTCAATTGCAAGAATAAGAATGTGCATTTCTCTTTCTTTCCAATGGTATACATTCTCAGTCCTACTAAACATACACACCAAATGTCTTAGGAATCCGTCGAGCCGTTTCGGAGGAATTTGTCCTCAAAAAACCGTGATACGAGAATTTTATATGTTAGAAGTCGAAAATCGTGTTAGTTACACCATTTATAACTCGGGAATAACTGCACTGATTGTAATGATATTTAGTTTCTTGGATTTGTCTCATTCCCGGATAACAGAATATGCATTAAAAATTAGTGAAAATCGAAGAAAAAATAAATCTTTATCTTAGGGTGTATTCTTTTAGGAGTTGGCAACACTACAAAAGCTGTCAATTCGGTCGAAACTAGATGATATGTTTTATTTTTATCATCTTATTTATGACTGAGCTTCATGGTAAAATTAAACCTGAATAAAAATTAAAAGAAATAAGTTAAATTAAAAAAATTAAGTTAAAACCTATTAAAAATATAAAAATAGGTAATATTAAAATAATTTACGAGAAAAAATTCCCCTGGACCGGGAATAGAACCACAGACCTTTGGCTTTCCGGGCCACTGCGCAGACCACTATGCTATCCAGGTTCTTTAATTCCAATGGCAATTATACCGAGGTTCATGGTGCTAGGTGTTAGGCCCTCGCGGTCCATCAAGGATGGCAACGCGAGGCAGAAAGTTTAAAATAATTTATTTTGACCCTCAGTCCAGCTCAAATTGAATTGTCAACAAACATGTCACTACCATGTGTGTAAAATAATCTCCAAGCAATTGTTGACTATTGGTATTGATGATGTTCCTGTCGACGAATCGTGCAAATTGATTTTATTCCCTTGGAATTTTTGCAATCTCATTCTATTGAAAGATGAGGTCATCAACTAAGTGTTCCCAAGCATGATTGATTGGCCATAAAAATCTCAAATGGTTGAGTGAGTGAGCAATTTTGGTAGCCAAGAATGAAGATGTGGGTGGCTTAAACTTCGTAATTCAGAATTAAATCGTAGGTACTCTGCATTCACTCATATCTCTTGACTGTGTAACCAGGGGCGCTGACTTATAAAAAATATTGGGGGGGCCCATATCGGGGGTCTTACCCCGGGAAGAAATTAAATTCAAAGTGTGTCCCAGCACCGTAACACTATCATAATTCACACCACTTGTTTTCACTTAACCTGCTTACTACCTTAAAATTATTTGTTTTAACACATTATTGAATATATTTTAAAAGGTATCTATCGTCAAACATGGGAAAATACCAATATATTTTTGTAATTTCACAAAGCATAATACTTAATTATTTTCTTGAATTATTGAGGGGGCTCCGCCCCCCCTAACGAATTTTTGAGGGGGCCTTGGCCCCCTCAGGCCCCATGAAGTCGGCGCCACTGTGTGTAACAAAGGAAGGCCAAGTCACCAACTATCCATCTGAATTTTTTAACTTCTTGGATGTGCCCTGTTTACCGCCCCACAATAGTTTCCTTCATCAAAGAAAATGTATGGCATTGATTGTGATTTGTTACCCACAAATAGTGTATTCATAATGTACTAATTATTTAATAGAAATCCTAGTTTAGACGAATGTTAATGGCCCATTTTAACCTTGTTGGAAAAAGGCCAGATTGGAGCCCATGCGATGTGACGTCACAGGGACCTAGTTTCTATACGAGTAGATAGGAGTTTTACATCGTCTGAGATTACAATGCACGGATGAGGCACTGAGCTCAGGGAAACATCTATCAATAATCACCTGTTAAAATGCCTAAGGCCCCGGGTACGATACGAGCGGCAAGTGGCGTGAGCGGCACCGCTCTGATATCGGTCCTCATTTAGTTGCGTGTAAATCCATTGAGGGTGGGTACGATATGTTTGAGCGGCGCCGCCCAGTGCCGCTCATGGTTACAAGTACAGACCGATTTCTTTTCCACTGCCGCTCGCCGCTCAGTAGATTCATCCTTCAGTGTAGTTGAAATTGTAAGCAGAGAAACATCAAAGTAGTGAGAATACGGCCAAACAAAGGAAGACTGAGGTTAGAAAAGGTGAGAAACCTGAGCGGTTAGAAAATTGCCGCTCGTATTGTAGCCACCGCTGCCGCTCAGGTTGCCGCTCGTATCGTACTCGAGGCCTTAGGTTGAAAAGTTTCCTTCGTTTGATAGGGTATTAATAATCCTTATTTAAGCCAAGTGCTACCTGCTAGCAGGGTACCTACTCTGCTACCTGCTAGCAGCCTGCATCGTAGGGGTGCTCATAGCCTCGCACCAAGGTGGCCTCACACAGCGGCAGCCAGAACCAGAATGACGTCACACGGGCTTTTCCCAGCATTCATACTTAGCCGTTGCGTTTTCGTGCTCTTTAAAATTTTCACTTTTCATTTTATCGCAAAAAATAGATATCGTCATTTAAAAATCTAATTGTGTGAAATATGTACTCCATGAGTAATAATCTTTTGATTTAGGAAATAAATAAAAATAGGAAACCACCCTATTTACAGCTGAAGGTAGGCTCGGTGATCATGATGCTTCGAAACCTAAACCAACAAAAAGTTGTAATGAAACACGTTTGGTGATTTAAAAACATAAAATCAATGTGATTTACGTGACAACACTCTAAGGAAAGTTCAAAGATGAGGAAGTTCTCATTCCAAGGATTCCCATGATCCTAACGAAATATCTTTTGAGTTTAATGGAATTCAGTTTCCAATTTGTGTTGCATTCGTGATGACGATTAATAAATTTCAAGGTGTTTGTGGTCGGAATCTAGAAAACCCATTTTTTTCTCATGGTTATGTGTATGTGGCATGTTCCCATGTTGGTAAACCATCCGCTTTATTTTTTATAGCACCTGATAATAATACAAAAACTATTGTATATCAGAAGGTACATACCTAAGAGAATGATGCCGAGTGTGTTGGGTCGGTTGGGGCACGTTCAAGCCTGGGGGAGCCTGTGTATGTAGTGCACTTTTCTGCACTGAGTTATAACAAGCGTGCCACATGTCATGACATGCTCCCCCCATGGGCTATTTTCAGGAGATTTTGAGCGTGTCTTGGATTGCGTGAACTTGCCCAAGAAGGGAGCAAGTGCAACAGACTAAAAAAAATTTTTTTGCCGTTATTTTTTTATTCTTTTTTAAGGTACGGATGCTAAAAAAATTTTTTTTGCTGTTCAAAACACATGTAGCCTAACAACTGAATGTATAAAGTTTTCTCTTAATTAACTACTTTATAAGACTACAATATCTAAAATATCCTATGTTAAAAAGTATAAATTTGAAAATTCATTGAAAAAAATCTGCCCGTGTGTACCCTATGTAGATTGAACAATGGAAATGTCTTTTTAACAAGCCATTGTGATACTTATTTTTGTAGTTTTATTGAATTAATATTTTTATTGTATTATAATAGGTCAAAAATTATTAAAATAAGTTCAGCCCAGGGTTCTTACTCAACCTTGAAAACCTGGAAGCCATGATAAGCCGTGAATTTTGCAAACCATGAAAAAAAAAACCTGGAAAAGCCATGAATTTCGTCCGAAAGCCTTGAAAATCTCTCAATCTTGATTTTATGATCGTAGAACTACGATTGACATTTTAAAAGAAAAATGGATATTTTGTTTTATTTCAAGGTTAGTTATGTACAGACATGGCCACTGATTTATCTGAAATTGTATATTTGAAGTGCAATTATTGGTCATGATGACACATTGACCTTAAGCCAATACCAAAGCCGAAAGACTGGTAACCAAAGTGTTCATGAACACTTGCGAAAATTCAGACACTTGTTAACTTCCCTGGCACCCTGGTCCCTCCATTTTCCCACTCCCAACCTTCAGCCGGAGCTGAATTTTGCTAACGCTATGTGACGTCAGGAGAGATGGCACTTTCATTGCTGCGTTTGCATTCACAGTGTCTGTCGTGTTTGTTAAATTTGTAGTTAACTCATTCAATTCGGGCCCAATTTTCTCGGAAGTCGTCAGAATCAGCCGACAAAATAAGAAGGAAAAATAGGGAAGAGGTTTTCATGCCATAACTTCTATTCAAATACGGCTATTTACAAATGGCACACACGGTTCTAAAGAGGGAAGGCCATGAACACGATCGGAAGATTCAGAAGTGGATATTAGTCACGTACGGAGGCGGAGAAAGGCCCCTCTGTCTGACCGGCACAGCATGTAAATTGACGTGCTCCGTATCTCAACTTGGGCAGGACCACGTCAATTGACGTGCTGAATGTGTTAACCGTGAAAACCTGGAAAAAAACATGTAACCAAAAACTGCTCATTTATTATTAGGAGATATGAAGTCCACCGGGCCAGCTAGTTCAATATAAATGTACACTGCTGCTTTCTGTTGTGTAGATCATTGTCTTGCTCAAAATCTTATTCAAGGATTAACCGGGCGCTTCCCGTGTGCCATTTTGGGAATGTACAAAATCGTTTCAGGCTTGACTTTGTGGAATAATGCTATAGCCATGATTGAAACTCCAATGGTAAATTCCACGCTATGTGTGTGTGGAATTTACACCACACGGAATGTATGGACAAAAGTGGAGTGTACAAATTAAAGTGTGAGGAATGTGGTTTGTGTTATGTTGGCCAGACCGGTAGAAGGTTTAAAGACAGAGTGAAGGAACACAGAAGAAGTTTTTCATGTAATGACGGAAAATCTTGTTTTGCTAATCATTTATGCCTGAATAACCACTTCAGCAATTTTGACATAGATATTTTACATTGTATTGACAAAGGGTTGTTGGCAATTAGATTTTATGGAAAAATTTAAAATTGCCAATAGCCCGGATGGACTTTGTATTGATGTTTTATTTTGTACTGACTCACCTTTGTTAAACTTATGTCGTCAAACCCCTGACCTTCACTCATGCTCCTCCTGCTGTATGATGTCTTCTGGTTTCGGCCTTCATTCATTTGTTCACCTAAACTGTTTCCCCCTCCCACTCCCCTCACTCCAATTCCACATGCCCCCCCCCCTCCTACCTTGGCCTGGGTATATACACTGAGAGAGTTTTTGTTGGATTACCTTGAAAATGACACAAAGTGGCGAAACCATGGTCGGTCGTTAAGTGTTAAATTAAATAGTGTGGAAAATGCCATTTGTGTTTTAATCATGGATATTGTGGGAATACTCTCGTTGATTTTCCCTCCTAGTGGTATATAAGCTGCGTAAGTGTTTTGAGTCGGAGGTAGATTATCAAGACACCTCATTTGTTGCACAACATTATACATATTCATTAATTCCTTGTGGGATGCATTGCAATTGTTGCTGTGATGATGAATGATTGTCGTTGTGCAGGGGCGGAACAAGATAGGTGCTCATCCGAAGCCACAGCTGATGGTGAGACCAGCTCTCAGAATAGGTCGGAGTCTCAGGGGAATGAGAGTGAGACGTTGGCTCCACCGGCTGCTCCAGGGAATGCCACGACGACCAGCACCACGCCATCCATCACACGAGTTCCATCTCAGGTAAGGAATAACCACGTCATTTGTCAGGGTGCCACGGAACCTTAAAATGTAGGAAACCTAGGGTTTATTCTTAAATTTCCAGAGCATGGATACTGTGAATTACTCGTGAATTTCTTGTTGGAGTTTGGAATTTCCAAAATATTAATGCCATAAAAAATTTATTATTGGTGGAAATCTGATCTAGAATGTATCTTTTATGAGAACTCCCACTTGGTGGGGCTATTTCTTTTCTGAACACCCATTAATGGTGAATTAAATAAGACTGGTCAAATTGATATTTTACTTCAGGGCCTTTAGATGGTTCCAAAATTTTCCAGGGTACTTAGTTGGGCTTGTAATTCTATAATTTGCAAAAACAAAAGAATGGTCATTAGCAAAATTATTATTATTATTAGCGTGAGTGACGGAAATTAACTAAAGATTTTATCTAATGATTGTAATCTTAATGAACTTTGAAAAGGATAGTAGCCAATAACCAACAACTCCTTAAATTATGCCCTGGTATTGATGTTCAGGTTATCCAATTTTTTACTTGCATTTGCTTATGGTTTCCCTATATTACTTTTTTCACTGAGATTTTAGGAAAAAAAGGAGTGACTCTATTTATGGAAATAAGATCTGTTTTGAGATAGAAAAATTGTAAGCCGTTAAATTTCTTATTTCTCCTCCTCTCGCATTTTACAGTGGGCTCTTGTTATTACAAAGTTCATGGGACTGGAAAACAGGAATTTTTGTAATAGCATTTCTTTTAGGAATCATCGCAAAAGAAAAACATTCCTTGCCAAAATTCCATGTCTCTTCCATCTCCGGTACTTGCTGTGGGAACGTGAACTGATATTTTATTTGTGTTTAATATCGTAATCTGTTAAAAGGTGGAAAAAGGCCGAAGCGGAACGGGAGAGTCAAGTGTTGTGTTTCTCTTGTCACCCTCAGGAAAGCATGGACGTGGGAGGGGAAGGAGATGCTGCTGTGACAGCAAAGTTCACACACATTTTGCAGAAGGATGCCTTCCTGGTGTTCCGAGCCCTCTGTAAGTTGTCGATGAAGCCACTTCCTGAAGGGCAGCCTGATCCCAAGTAAGTGTAATTACCATTTACATTAGCATGATTTTTTGTTGTTTTTTTTTTCATTCTTAATTTTTAAAATTCTTGTTCAGTAGTCTTTTTTTATTTCAAATGAATTGTTTTTAAAATAAGATTTTTGTCAAACTTGAAGTTTATCCTTAAATTAAGTAATTGTCTAAAAAGTACATAATTTAATATTTTCGCAATGTTTCCTTCAGTACTTAATATTGTTTGAAATGAAGGGGCAAAATATGAATATGGGATGAGGATAGGTTCATTGCATGAAAAGTATTCCGGAAACTAATACCAACCTACCACTATCAAATAGGAGTATAATTTAAAATATGCAGACATGTAACTAAGTAATTATGGAAGTGTTAAAAAATCAGGTTCTTAAAACAAAATCAATCAGTATAATCTATATTATAAATATATGCAAAGGTAATGACTTACTTTAATTTTATAAAATTAAAATTAATAGCCTCTCCTAATTGGAAAACAAAGATTTTTTTGCTGTTGAAACTTCTTCAGCATAATGATATTCCATTACGGTCAATCTCTTCTTTAAAAGCTGAAATGTTACTTTTCTAATTCCTGTGGTAGGACAAAATAACTTATGATTCTCTCAAGTTAACCTGAAAAATTGATGGAGTATCAGGAATATTATGAGCTAATTCAATGGTCCTAATTATGTTTGTCTGCAATCCAAAAAAGATATTGAAAGAAAAAGGCAAAATGTTAAAACTTTCTTAGTCCTTGAAGTCCAAGTGATCGTCTTTTGGGTGCACTCATGTCATAATTAAAAATTTCTACCATAAGTTTCTTCTCTGCAGCTGGTGACCCACTAAGGGTAATGACTATTGTTTATGTGCATCAGTGATTTATACCATCAGGCGGTGGAGGTGTGAGAAGGGTTGAGGGTAGTAAAAATAAAGTGTGAAGCTGGGCTGCATATTAGAGATGTGTGGATAATGAATTCACCCACTCACTCAGTGATTCAACCTAAAGGTTGGTTTGCTTAGGTGAGGGTAGAGCTCACCTCAGATTAAGCATGTGAACCTCACTTACTCCTTTCCCTGGGCCACCTCGCATTTGGAGGATTTTGATTTGGAGTGTCCAAAGTCTTCACCAGAGATTTGAACCCATGCCTTGTTTAGTAGCATAGGGCTCTACCCACTAGGCTATCCCCAGGATGATGAATTAGGAGTATAATTTTTCTGTTAGTATTTTTTTGTTTCTTGTATTCATTGAATATATTTTTCCATAGGAATTCCTGAAATAATTTAATAAGCGATGGAAAAATATACACAGCAACATATTGCTGTGATTTATATAATTTTAATGAGTTTCAAGCAAAGGTTATTATTTTATTGCACGATGTCACCTCTAAAGTTTGTGTGGTTGTTTGTGATTGTCTTTTTCAGGTCACATGAACTTCGATCCAAGATCCTGTCATTACAGCTGCTGTTATCAATTCTTCAAAATGCTGGTCCAGTGTTTCGTGCAAATGAAATGTTTGTCACTGCAATCAAGCAGTATTTGTGTGTTGCCATGTCTAAAAATGGAGTTTCTTCTGTTCCTGAAGTCTTCGAACTTTCTCTTGCAATCTTCCTTGCATTGCTGTCACGTTTTAAGATGCATCTCAAGATGCAAATAGAGGTATGTGCATAATGATTAGATTAGTTGCGATTCAATTACATTTTGAGGTGAAGTGAATATTTTCCATGAATTCTTGTTAAGAGGCCATCGTTTTTCCTTACAGGTTTTTTTCAAAGAAATATTCCTCAGTATTCTGGAAACTTCGAGCTCTTCATTTGAGCATAAGTGGATGGTCATTCAAGCATTAACGAGGATATGTGCCGATGCTCAAAGTGTCGTGGACATTTATGTCAATTATGACTGTGACTTTTCAGCTGCCAATATATTTGAGAGGTTGGTTAAATTGTCAGAATATCCACCCTGATTCTTAGTCATGACACCCCTCATTATAGGCCTGATTTAACTCTCAGATGGCTTTTGTCTGGTCATTTGCTTGGCTTGGTGTTGTGTATACAGTGTAGTTAAAATAACCCTACTTGCTGTGAAGATTTTGAAAGTTGAAGATGAAAATAGCAAGTGCGAAAAAGAAATTATTAGTATGTACTCCCAGGGAGTTTTGCCTGCCTATATATGGTGGTTATTAAATATTCGTTTTAAATTCCATTTTTCAGTGAATATGTTATTGTTTAAAGCTCAAGTCAGTCAGTACTCAAAATTCTATTTTGGAAAAATTTCAGTGGGTGGTGTCTAAACTTGCCTTCAAGTCTTCTTAAGGTAGGATGTAATAAAAAAAAAGTTTTATCAGGGGTTCAAGGGTTGGTTGGCTCATTTGGAGGGGGTACGCTTAACTTTATTATCTCCCTAAATCATGGGGTTTTTGAACCCCCAAAAGTCACTGCAGTCTTAAATCATTTGAAAATTTTGAATTTTGGGTGGATTGTGTTGGCTTTACATTCCCTGTGATACTGTGTAATTTGTGAGAGAGATGTTTGATGATTTTTCAACCTTAAATTATTATTTTTCAGGCTTGTGAATGACCTCTCAAAGATAGCGCAAGGCCGGCAAGCCCTTGAACTAGGTGCCACTCCAAATCAGGAGAAGTCGATGCGCATCCGAGGTTTGGAATGTCTCGTCTCAATTCTGAAATGCATGGTAGAGTGGAGCAAGGATCTCTATGTGAACCCCAATTCACAAACCACCCTGGGTGTGCATTTTTCTCTCATTCACTCCCTGAACTGACTGAGTAGATTGGCTAGATATCTAATGTATTATTGACTTGTCATTTTCATGGGGCTCATAAATGATGTTTGAAAGTTGTTTCATTTTTAAGATCGATTTTGTGCTGCCCAATTTATTTTATTACGGCCAGAAATAATTCATTATTTTGAAGGAATATCTCTGAGAGATATGAAAGAGGATAGTCAGCAGAGGTAGCTCAGTTAAACTTTAATTTTATTTCATATTTGGTATAGAGCAGGCTAGCTGATGCCTGGTTTTCTATCCAACCCTCATCCTCCCTTGTCTTCCAAATGGCACAAATGTCTTGATGTTTCGCGTACTCCATAATGCTTAGTTAAGAAGTGAAGTTTCAATTTTATTTTTTATTTGTCATATTGTTTTTCATGATAAAAAAATAACTCGATTTGAAATACATGATTTTAATTTCTTAACTTGCACAGATTTAATTTAGTTAGTTATTTTTTTAAACATGTAAATCAATTACTTTTCATCATGAATATTGTGAACTTCCATAGAATAAAATCTGAAATGATTACTCGTATTGCTAATCAAGCAGCACTTCATATATGCGGTATCATTAACAATTGTGATATTTTATTTTTCCTCTTTATTGAAACAATCAGGTCCAGAGAGAGCCAGAGATGCTGGTAACACGGAAGAGGGTGACGTGGCTGTCCCTGCGATTGGTAGGAATAGCCTGAGGTCTCATGGGGGAAGCAGTGGAAGTCTCAACTCCACCGCTAGCTCAGTGGGAACCAACTTGGCAAATAATCCAAATCCCAGCAGCATTGGGACAACGACGGTCAGAGGGGATCCGACAACGGCACCAGCCACCCCTGAGCAGTTTGAAGTGCAGAAGCAGCAGAAGGAAGTGTGGGAGCATGGAATAAACATGTGAGCATCCAACTGTAACAAAGCGAACCCGTACCGTATTGAAGTAATTTTGTGGGTCATATGTTTAAGTGTGGGTTTTTGCCCGTGGTGTCAGGAAGGGATTCATCACACGCAAAGATTTTTAGTCTTTACCCAAAGTTTATTTCAAATCCAAAATGCAAATCAGTTCAAGGAACAAACATCAAGTAATGAATTTTTATGTCCAGAATAGCTAAAAGTTAAGATATTACCAAAGTCTTGGAAAGGAGAGGAGTTGCTGGTGACTGCACGGGTTGATAGCAAGGCGCTTTGGAAGCATGGGCCATGTGGCCTGTGCTTCGACTCCAACTGACGGCCTCGTTGAGACTGACAACTTACGAGAGACTAGTGACCAGTCTGGAGTGATGACTACAAGTGGCATAGTGCCTACGTCTTCGTAATATGAGCCCTGTGTGAGCTGGGGCCTTAAGTTTGATTTCGGAGAGGAGGAAAGCGTCGGAGGAGGGGCTGAGGGCTGATGGATGGAGGGGGTGGCGGATTTTGGAAATTGTGCTAAGTAAATACTATCCCTTGGCACTGAGGCTCTCCTGGAGGGGGAAACCGGGGATTTTAAGATTTTTTTTCACCCGATCATTTTTGGTTCCCCATGTCGAACTCTTTTCACCGCTCTAAAGCACGAATTTTATGTAGTTCATCAACTTACCTAAAATGGTGCTGCATGCTCTAAATGACTAGAGTTCTCTACATTTTTTCCGAGTCAACTACCAAAGATGTGCGTGCGACAATCCACGAAATTCGAAGTATTCGAGGTATTCGAGATCGTACCTTTAGCATAATTATTTGAGATCTTGAATATCGAATACAGTGCAACCTCGATATAACGACACCCCACGGTGTACTAATAAACACTCGCTATAGTGAATTGTCGCTTTACCGAAGGTGGAGCAAATAATAGCCAATATACCTTTTGCGAACAGATATACAGGAACAGGAGTGGTGCGGCGACAGATAAACATCTATCCGATAAACGTAAGCATAAATCCAGACGAAAGGCGATGTTTTTTTGCATCACTAAATTTCCTAACTCAAACAATGACTAACTATTCAAACAATCTATAAGCGCCGCACTGAATAAAAATCATGGAAAGCATTGTTTTGTCAATCATTATGCCAATGCACAACCGACGAAGCCATTTTTCTATGCACTTAATTAGTTCATTTACGTGATCATTCTATTATTTTGGTATTTTCCACTGAAAATTCAAAAATTAATTGATAAAACAGTATCACGGTTATTTAATGCCTCAAATGTTTCCATTGGTGTATGTTTATTGTTTCTGTACGTTATGCGGCAGTGAAGTGAAATAACGCGTTACATTTGTTTCTACAGGCGAAAACGGTGGAAGGTTGTATAACGTTCCCGCCTTGGAAGACTTTTTCTATCACATAATGTAATACCTACACAATCTACGGTAAAAAATTTGCTAAGCTTGAAAAATGATGTGATTAAAATTGCCGTTGTTGAAAAAAAGTTTCTTTTTGAGTGTTACGCTCGCGACGTATTTGAAGTAATACACCGAGTTTACCACGGCACTGCAAACGAGTTAGTTGTTCTGCGAGTTCTTCCAGCGGCCACCAGGGGATGCTCGGCTACCCACGTGACAAAAGAGAACGCCAGTACGACTCCGACCGCTGACGCTAATAGTTCACCCTTGTAAATCCGCAACGGAGAATAAATACGTCCATCCGGGCAATTCACGCTGAGTATCATTGCTTCGTACATCCTACATCATCGCTAAGGCGCACTACCTACCTTTAGAGGCATCATTGCAAGAAATACCTCATACTGCAAGGGTTTTGTCGGGGAGTTGTATGTAAAAAAGTTCTGTTTCGTCTATGTTATATGACGCGGGGAATACTTCTAAAGATACTTACGATCGGGGTCCTTTCTTCCACGACTTCGGGTTTACACCGCAGGCATGACCAGCAATTATGAGGGGAGATAACGCTTTGGTGCTTCGCATTAGTATAATCAACCTCCTGCACTCTTAAAATTCTCGATTCGCAATCTATCCCTGAAATGTTCCGCTTTAGGCTTGGGCGTAGCCCCTTTCTCAGAAGTTCCCGCAGATTGGAATGGGCAAAACCACCCGAACAAAGCTCCTTATAACTATTCATCGTCTGCATTCCTTGGGCGCTTCTGTGTTTTTATAATTTTGCAGAGCGAATAGGAAGATAAATTAATTTCAACACTCTCATATTACTCCTTTATTTTTATTTTCTTACTTAGACGTGTTTGGTGTTTTTTTGGCCATGGTGACTGCCATCAAATGCTTTCTATTCACGCAACTCACGGACGTGCGGGTATGCTGCCGACTGCTTTCTGCCGTCCGAGGAACAAAAGAAGATGAAGCATTCGCGAATGCTAATGCCACAATATTTTCACCAAAATTAATTACTTATTTATCGAACGACAGTTAACCACATAAATTTGAGACTGAGCACTCCATTAACTTCATATCTAACAGATCGCTAGAAATTATAGAGGTTAAGGAGTCTTGATGAAAGTCTTCCGGCGGTGAAACCTTCGCTATGGCGAGAGGCAGCACCAAAAGGGTGTCGTTAAAACGATTTTTTTAACACGCTTATTATAGGGTCAATTGACGGTGCATCGGCTATCTCTCGTTATAGCGGGAGTGTCGCTATAGCCCGTACTCGCTTTAACGAGGTTCCACTGTACTTTGTAATATTCGAGGTATTCGAGTATTCGCGGATACTATTCGCACATCTCTACTTTTCACATTAGGTAACGGCTGTGACTTAATAAAATTTGTGTTAAATTGGTGAAAATGGTAATAGAGGAGTCAAAGTAGAAGTTTCAGTGGTATTTATTTTTCATTATATGGAGCAAATATAAGGGGAAAATGTTTGTTAAGTAAGATTTTCCATTTTGTGTCAGTTCTATGAGTGTTTGTTTATGGTAACATAATAATTATGTTTGTGATTTGAAACATATTGAATTTCATTCTATGTTTTTATAGGTTTAATCGTAAGCCAAAGAAAGGCATACAGTTTCTGAGGGACCAAGGTTTACTGGGTCCTTCACCAGCAGATGTTGCTGAATTTTTCAGGACAGATGATAGATTAGACAAGACTGTGATAGGAGATTTTCTTGGTGGAAATGATGAAATAAGTAAAGAGGTAGGACCTTGTTTTGTGTTTTTCAGTAAAAGTTAATACTCTGCTTTATTGGTGTTCATTAATCTATTCTAATGCAATGCTGTACTTATATGATTCTTTAGGTTATGTATGCATATGTGGATCAAATGGATTTTGGAGATATGGATTTTGTTACTGCTTTGCGGAATTTTCTAGAAGGATTCCGGCTTCCTGGGGAAGCACAAAAAATTGATAGAATGATGGAGAAATTTGCTGGCCGATACTGTGAATGCAATCCAAAGTGAGTGCCTGTCTTAACGGCAAATCTTTCTCTGTGCTAAAAGATTTTGTATTACAATTTGTTAAATATGTCATGTATGATTAGCAGCTCATTCTGATGGAAATTCTTAATATTTATAAAATGAGACGTTGCATACTATTTGCAACAAATTTATTTTCACACATTGGAGGAATAAATTGTGTTGAAATTGTATGCAATGTTTCATTTTATCAGATTTGTTAAGCATGCCATATCCCGAAAGTGAAATGAATAATTGTATGTTATCCTTATTTCTTCTAATACAATATTTAATCATTCTTAACATAATGTTTTTCTTCTTTATCAGTAATGGCATCTTTGCAAGTGCTGACACTGCTTATGTTTTGGCGTACTCGATAATAATGTTAACCACTGACCTGCATAGCCCTCAAGTGAAGAGTAAAATGACCAAGGAACAATATGTCCGGATGAATAGAGGTATAAATGATTCAAAAGATCTGCCTGAGGAGTATTTGTGTGGTATATACGATGAAATTGCTGGACATGAAATCAAAATGAAGGCTTCCTCAAATATGTCCAAGCCTGGGAAGCAAGGTATGTAATATTTTATGTCATTCTTTCAAAGCTAATGATGATGTTTGTGTCTTCTGGAGATTTCAACTAGATTGAAAGTTCAGATTTTACTTGAGTTACTAGTGATAACTTGTCTCTCTTTAACCCCTCAACGCCGTCATGCGTACCCAGTACGCGCCCTTTAAATTTCGTATGCCGCCGTCATGCATACCCAGTACGCTTCCTGACCTACTGTCTATAATATTTTTTCTCCGCCAGATATTGTATGTTAAATTAAACTAATTACTCTATCTTTTGAAGAAATGTTTTTCCTTTCCAATAAAATATTCATAGCGGTTTTATGCCTTCAAGATTTTTAAAAAATGCTTCAATAAAATTCAGTTTTAAACCAGTGCCTTGACGACTTTGGTCCAAAAACTCAACGCCTTCTTTCAGCTGTTCTATCATGAAAACTTCCGCCTATTCTGCTTGAGAGACGTCTAGAAGGGTCAGCTACTTTAGCTTGAGATACGGTATCTTCTAAGCTCAATGCCATCTCTCCGTCTTCTCCTTGTTTGTCGTCACCTCGAGCCCCAAGTGTGTTTGGTCCGCCTCGTTAGTCCTAAGCGTCCTAAGCGAAGGGGCCATGTGCTTCGCTCTGCATTTATTTTTTTATTTTTTTTCTGGACAGTAATCAATGAAGATAAGATTCCATCTAAACAGTCAGTGTATACCAGGGCCCCTTCGAGATATTTTCTCGTCTCTTGAGGGAGCTTCTAAACCATGAGCTTCAGTCCACCCAGTCCACAAGAGTCATTCATGCCGTGTGGTGTTCGCTCAGGCAGTGTGCTGAAATTCTCATCGGGTGTACTTTCTGTGTGTGGTATTTTTTTATAATTGGGGATCCTAGGAAATGGGAATAGTATTGAAAGGCAAAAAAGAGACTCGGAAGTCTGTTTGTGTGTTAGGCTATAGTAAAATCATTGGTGGGGTGAATTTCAAGGACCTGCTATTGCATTCGTACGTAATGGAAAGAAAACGCCATTACAAGTGATGTATGAAGTTATTTAGGAGACTATTGAAGGAGGCAGTCCTAAATTCATATGTTGTTCACAGGAAAAACATGTATAAAAATTTGACTTATCATTTCGCGTGCCATTGGGCGAGATAATATTTTTGAAATATCCAACGTCATACAAACTGTTTGGACTTGGCCGTCACTCATTACACAATTTTGTACCAAGACTCACAAAAATTGATTTCCTAAAGACAATTCCTGCAGCTGGGAAGAAATCAAAGTCTCAAAGGAGGTGTGCAGTTTGTGCGTAACATGGGAAATGAAGAGTTTGCGTGTACTGTTGTGAAAAATGTGCAGTGGGATTATGTTTGGATTGCTTCAAATCATGTCAGAGCAGATTTTCTAAGGTAAATCATTTGAATATTTGCATATAGACGTTTGAAACATTAGCATGTGATTACCTATATGAAATGATACGGTAATAATGGAACAAAGTCAGAGAAGTGGGCAGAGTGGTAAATTTTCAAGTAGGCGAAACGGGTAATCCTATCGAAAGTATCCAATCTGTTATGGAATTTTCAACCCCAAATAACTAAATTACATCATGTAATTGTATTTTTTAAATGCATCGAATGTTAGATATCTCGTAGCTTATTCGAAACCAAATAAAAATCTTTCAAAATTGAAAATTTATTCATTAGTTCATAAAAAGAGATACATAAAATAATAAATATTTTTTCAAATCGCTCTAAAATTTATTATATAGTAGCGCATTATATTATGCAAGTTTACAAAAATTTTCAACGATACTGATCGTATATTATGAAAGATATAAATTATTGAATGATTGTATACCAAAAAGGCGAAGATTTTTAAATCTCATCCGGCCGCTGAGATGGGATTTAATTAAATGCCTGCCGCGCTTGAGGGGTTAATTGCTGTTAAGCCTTGCCAATAGAATAAATCATTTAATTTCTGAAGGGTATTCATATGGCTTACTATAAAATCGATTTCCCACTAATCCTTTTTTTTACTAAGAATGGAACTATTTGTATTTCTTGATGCAATTCCCAGGTCTTGAGAAATCCAGATTTTAACATAAAATGACTTTTCTGCTGCAAAATTCTTCCCTCTTGATATCTTTGCACATGTGTACACGACTGGAAAAAACAAATTTTTTGTGCAGTGCTATGAATTGTTTGCCCAATCTTTGTTCGTTAAAAAAATTAATTTTTGATCGTTTAATTTGCAGTGATATCAAGTGAGAAAAAGCGGCGTTTCTTGTGGAATATGGAGATGGAGGCTATATCGACAGCAGCCAAGAATCTGATGGAATCTGTCAGTCATTTTCAAGCTCCTTTCACTTCTGCTAAGCATTTAGAACATGTTCGGCCAATGTTTAAGGTCAGTTTTGAATGCATTTGGGTGGTTAAAATACACGCTCAAACGTAGTTGGTTTACAATTGTTTGATTTGGCTCAGGTTTTTAGACTGAGTTTTGATACCCATATTAATTCTTTGTACAGATTATGATGTGATGAAATTTAAATCTGGTGGGTATGACTTAGTAGGTTTTCCCAGTTTATGTATAAGCAAATAAATGAGTGCTTGCTAGGTTTTACGGGAGCGAACAGCTGGTCATATGCCAGCATTTAGAAATTATATTGTTAATAAAACATTGGAAAAGAGTCAACTTTATTTTATTAGAGTATTTGCCCAATATCTTGGAGCACTGTAAATAACATACCAGCCATATTTCTTACTCATGCTAATACTCTATTGTAGCATAACAAAATCCTTCGTCTAAAACCTAATTAGTTGCTAATTTTCTTCCCTATGTTTCTGTAAACTCACATTTTGCTCTTCTTGATGAATTATAGCTCTGATATAGTTCATCCTCTTAATACATAGTTAATGTTTTATAAATGAGCTTCTTTCTATAATTTTTTGCATATAACCAGCAATTGCACTGACTTGAGGTTTGCTTTCCTTCAACAGATGGCCTGGACCCCTTTTTTGGCTGCTTTTAGCGTGGGACTTCAAGACTGTGACGATCCAGAAATAGCATCTCTATGCCTTGACGGAATACGATGTGCTATTCGAATTGCGTGCATATTCCACATGACTGTAAGTTATCCTCATCTCATTTGTGCAGTTTTGTTTTCCTTGTAAGAAAATACACCCATGCTGCACTGAGCGTAAGGGATGCGTTCCTTGGGGTCTTTGCACTACACGAATTTGAGTTATACGAGAGCATTTTATAATTGGGAAGATAGGGATGTGTTGGGTATCGAATTTCCTACAAACTGTATATATTCCTATTAATAGCTATAGGAGACCTTAGTTATAAAAACATTTATAGTTAAAATAATCTCTTAAGATTGTAGGCATGCAATCAAAGATGTTTTTTGTCGTTCAAATAAATTTGTACGGGCTTTTGAAATTCCCACCTTTCGAGCGGGTGGCCTAACATCCAGGAAAAATGCTTGCTACAGTAGACTCGCGTTATTACGAAGTTCGCGGGACCGAAAAACCGGAGGTTTGTAATAACGAAGTTCATATAAACGTTTCTTTTAGGAATCGTAGAAGAAAAAACATACTCTGTCAAAATTTCTTGTCTCTTCAATCTCCGGCACTTAAAATCTTCACAGTCAAGTGTATAATATATGCAATTAAATTATGCGCAAGTCCTCGATTTACAAAGAAGATGCGTTCCAAGACCTTGCTCGTTAGTTGATAAACCTAAAAAAGGCATCGAGGAGAGTGGTTATCCTGCAGAATGGAATACTGCATCACAATCTTGCGTTAACTCACGCTTGTGACGGATGTAGCTTGCAACTTGGCTAAAATGACGTCTAAAACCGTATTCCTGTCAAAAAACTCATTTCCACTAGCTCCAAACTTAATTAATGACCAAAATTAACTGATATTATTCAGTTAAGGAGGCGAGATAAATTTCTTCAGTATGTCGGCTGTCGGGATGCATGACGAGTAATGTTTTTGGTCATTGTGTAGCAATGGATGGAATGGTAGCAATTTGGATGAATATATAAACAGTAGAGATAGGTCGGTTCCAGTGCCCGGTTATCGTTACTGCTGGATCTTGGCTGTGGAACCGGTCGCATAAAGTTGGTACTCTGGAACTGGCTCGGAATGGTGGCAAGGATTTGAATTGGTGCCCAAAGCCGAAATGGTCTGCAGCGTATTTAAGGCCAAAAAGTGAAAAGAGATTTTAAAAATGCATATACACCCATGCCTCGTATAGCGCTAGGGATGCGTTCCTTGGGGTCTTTGCACCATACGAATTTGCTTTATACGAGAGCGTTTTAACATTGGGATGATGGGGATGCGTTCCTGGTAGCATAAGTGTTGGGTATCGAATTTCCTCTAAACCATATATATTCCCATAAATAGCCTTCGAAAACTTTGTTTATATAAATTTTTATTGTTTAAAATATCTTTAAAGATAGGAGGGAATTTAAAGACTTTTATTCACGTAAAAAAAAATTGTACATACGTACGTGCTTTTGAAACTCCCTCCTGTCGTGTGGGTGGGCTAACATCTGCGATATCAGGGGTTCGTTATGCATTGCCAGCAGTTGATGATTTTTCAAACCAGTCTAAAAACAATTATTGTGTCACACAGGCCCTTTTGTCGCTCATGGAAATGACAGGCAAATGCTACTTTGAATGCCATTTCATAGCTAGTGGAGTTTATGAATGATAAATCATTTTAATTTGAAGTCCTCCTAGGCATTAGCAGCTACGTGAAAGTTGTAAAATGCCTTGAAACCTGACCCAGGTTTTTCTTCCCTGAAAATGAATGAACGACATTGCATTCTTTTCCAAAACAATATCGTCTCGTCAACACAAAACCTAGTTGTGGGGGAAAGGAGCCACTTTCAATTAAAGGTTGGAGTTTATCAGAAAATGTTGCAGTGGCTGCGCTATCAACACTTGCAGTTTCATCTGGTATCGCCACACTGAAAAAAACTGCTTGCCGTTTAAAATTCTGAAACCAACCAGAGCTTTCAATAGATGTCTCGGAGCGATTACAACCCTCGTCTTTTTGTACAGATTCACAATGAATTTTACGTATGTCTTGATTGCTTGGTTGAAGTTGGTGCGGCTGAGATAACTGATGTTTTAACTTCGTCTTTATTTAGAATAAGGCATTGTGAGTTTAAAATTCCGCGCAATAATGCTTTGACGCTTTCCATTTTCAAAGAAATTGACCTTGCTCTCAATTTCTCTTTTACGTTCATGGTTTTTCTTGATAACTTCTTGATTTTTCTACCCGCATCCCTATTTTTCTGCCATTGTTGTCTTGGTTTTTACTCTTTATGGCTCTATCTAAATCACCTTCTACTACTGCACTGTATTCCTGAGACGCAGTATTGCTGGAAGGGAATGAAGCCATTGTGTTTGAGACTCTATAGTGGGCTCTTTTATGTGTTGATGCTATTCATACGCAACTCTGCCACCCCTCCATTTCTCCCCCGTGAATACCGATGACCTTGAAGGCTTTAGCTTAGACCCTCTACCTGGAAGTAAATTGCCTGATAACCTATGATGGCAAAAATTACGTATCAAACAGTATTGCTTAAAAAAACTCATTTCCACTAGCTCCACACTTAATTAATTATCTAAATTAACTATTGTCATTCTGTTAACGAGACGAGATAAATCACTTCGGTAGGCCGGCTATCTGGACCCAATGACGAGTAATGCTTTAGGCCATTGCACAGCAATGGATTTCGATTAATATATAAACAAAAAAGAAGATTTGAGGCAAGCCATACTATTAATATGCGTAAAATGATCGCAATTTTTTGTGTACTTAATGTAAGTTCACGTTTTATCATCAGAGCGTTAAAGTTTTTTGATTAGGCTACACTGTGTTGCGATGTTTCCCTGAGGAACGAATTTGCGTTGTATCGAAATTTTGCTAATGGAAATTGGGCTATACGAGGCATGGGTGTATTACTTTCCGATTGCATGGCTTTTTTTTTCTCTTGAAATTTGCTCACTAACTCACGCATTTAAGGGTTTGTTAGTTTGTCACTCTTGCCTACATTATAACATTTCCACAGCCTTTGCATCATCGCAGGGAAATGAGCTTGAAAGTAGTGTTTTATGAATAAAAATTGTAAAATTAGTTAGAAATTGTCTTTTTCATGATAATTTTATATCTGAAGTGGCTATTGATACATTATAATTTAGGATTATTTATCATATGATTAATATATGAATTTTTTATATCCATTTTGATGGATTTTACATCAAGTTCAACTAATTTTTACATGGATTTACTTGCTGGAGGAATATGGTAAAGAATATATACATGAAGTAGTGATGGGTCGGTTCGATTCCTCGATTCTTCGATTCCTCGATTCTCGGCCAAGAACCGGAATCGAAAACGAGTACTTGCCAAGGCGAAAAATCGATTCCGATTCCAGTAGTACTTCAAACAACAAAATATACGACCGCGTTTTCAACAGTCATTTGAATTTTCGCGCCACGTAATCGTAATAACAAAACACATATCTTCTTGGGATGTGCGAGTACTCGAAAATTCAAGTCGATCGAGTAGTTGGTACTGGACTCGAGCGTTTCGAGTAGCATTACGGATGTCGAGTCGAGTAGTTAAGGCAAGGCCCGGGCCATGAGTTAAGGTTACAGAGCTTTCGAGGCTAGTAGGTCCAGCAATCTGCCGACAGGAAGCGCTAATATGAAACTCATGTAATAGTGCAGTTTTTAAAGCCGATAAGTCATTCTAATACCTTGGCCTGGTAGTTTCAGCTTGCCGAATACACTATTGTTGTTTATATCTCGACGTGGGCGCCGAATACCTTTGCGTCAGCCGCGGCGGCCGATCGTCTTCCTACCCCGCGCACACTGGTCCGAAATCGGAAAAAGCTGGAATAAATTCCAAAATGACCTTTTTGGGGATAGAGACTTGAAACTCAGCGTAAATACTCATAAATCATTACCAAATATTGATTTATATGCCATTTTACAGAAATGCGAACCTTTAGTGAGATACAGAGGCCCAAACATGACCAATTTTTCAATGCCACACGAGATATCGTTTTTCCTCAAAAAATCTTTGAATTTATCCAAGTGGTTTTGCGTTGGTATGAGTTTTGTGGAATAAAAAACGCAATATGCCTTTGATCTGGTGCTTTGCCTATACTTTCAATGACTTTTGAAGATTTTGGCTCTCATCTGCCTGGTTTTACAACGCAAAATGGCCGACCCGTTTTTCACGTGAAATTTGACATTAAGTAGACTTTATTTTTCGTTTACGAAAAATATAAGTCGGAAAATTTGAACCACAATATAAAGTAGAGATATCTAAAGAGTACTAAGTAGAAATCTTGAAAAGAAAGTTTGCGACGAAGGAAATAAGAGCGATTTTTCAATCGCGCGTCAAGGCTGACCTACACGCCGCGGACCTCTGAGGCTCGGTAACTGAGGCCGATTTTTCAAGTTTTTTAAAACATTAGTCCTGAAAATCGTCATTTAAAGCATGGATAATCGTCTTCATTGACTTAAAACACTAAACTGAGGATGTTAAAAAGGATTATGTATAGATCGACTGGACCATTTAGCGCGCATTACTCGAGTGAAAATACTAAGGATTGGATATTTTTCGGAACCATCCCGCGCGTAAGAAATATGCCTCGGGTATTGAAGTAAAGTGATGAGATTAAGTCAGTATGCTTAAGAGAGAGAAAAATGAACTGTTTCCGTGAAAGGCAACAAGCGATACCCTTTTTCCCTTTCCACCCTCGCCAAGGTGAGTCGCGCGGTAGGGGGAGTTTTCACACCACAAGGCTCTTTTAGCCTTTTCTATTACTGCGTCCGTCCGATGTAATATTGATTTGTAGCGTTTAGTTTCTTTCTTGAACTTAAAAAAGCAAGATATTTAAAGGTTGATTGAATGACGTGAGAAGTATAGCATTTTTTTTTGCTCTACCAAACTAAAGTTAAGTTCTATAGTTGTTCGCTTCGTCCACTTGAATTCCATTAAGATTCAAGATCCAACAAATCGTTGATATAATTTTTAATAAAAATTCCAAAGTCTCCGAAATCTTGCAATTTTGGTGGGAAATTACTTGCCAGATAACACACATGTGTAGCAAAAGGCAATTTTCTGCAGGCAGTAATACTGTAACATGGAGACGTCAAAACCTGCTGGCTGAGCATGTAGAATAATTGGATTTTCTGCTTGAGAATTTGAGAGGGCCAAATATTACATGATTTATATACGTAGTATGTAATCTTTATTATAGCTATGAAAATTCCTGTACTCAGGGCTCTCCCTTGTAGTTTGGATGTATATATATATATTGTCGACATATTATGAGTGCCAATATTCTAAAGTAATACCTATCATTTAACACCACTTTTCAGGTATGTTCTGTTTTGAAATTTAGCTATTATATTTTAATTGCATAGTAATGACATGAAAGATTCTTTTGTCAACTGACTCTTTCACAGAGTAATATTTTTAAAAGTAGTTTTCTTGTTGCCTGGAATTAAGTGATATTTTTCTTGGAGCCTATGGCATCAGAATCGATGGAATCGGTATCGGTAGAATCGGAATCGAAATGTCAGAATCGGAATCGGGATCGGAATCGATAAAATTTTGGAATCGACCCATCACTAACATGAAGTGTAAATTCTGTTAACATGTTTTTTTTATTTTTATACTTACACTGGTTATTTTTTTCTTACAGCTGGAAAGAGATGCTTATGTGCAAGCCCTTGCACGGTTTACTCTTCTCACTGCAAATTCACCTATAACTGAAATGAAGGCCAAGAACATTGACACTATCAAAACATTAATTACTGTTGCTCATACTGATGGTAAGCGATTTTTATCATTATCTGAGTGAATAAGTTATGATTTTCAGAACTGTAGGAACACCAGGTCTATTGTATAAGAGAATTGTCATAAGTTCAGAGCATGTGCTTTGGATTCATGATATAATTTCATTTGAATCTGTAGATGGTGTGCTATTTTGTAATAACCCTAGGGTAGCATGGCTAGCAATGAGCTGTTAGCTTTGAAAATATGTGATGTTGGGATAGAACCCACTATCAGCCAATCTGAGAGGTTCTTCTTTACTTCTCTCTCATTGTACCAAAGATAAAAGTAGCCCATTATGAGATTTGAATGAACAAATGGAGAGAGATTTGCTCAGCAAAATGCTTCATAATTCAGTGAAAAAATTTCTTGGAAAAAAAAAAGAACAGGGTCATTGCATGAAGACTCAAAAATCTTTAGGAGAAGATGGTTCTAAGTGTAGATGCAGCAGGGATTCAGTGATTTGATCAAATCCTATTATATTCATAGTATTGAGATTCAATTGAATCCATTCATTGAGGAATCGACTGGTAACTAATGTCTAGAGAATGCCTCAAAACTGCATCCATTACCCATTCACGTGCCTGGTACTTGCATTAGTAGTCAGTTTTGCTATTGTCTGTTTTGCTCGCTGTATCTCAAAGTTTTGTTTCAATCGTTTCAGGTAATTACCTAGGCAACTCTTGGCTTGATATTGTCAAGTGTATCTCTCAGCTTGAATTAGCGCAGCTGGTTGGCACGGGAGTGAGGCCACAGTTCATCTCTGGTCCTCGATCCAGCATATCTGGCGGATCGTCCTCATCAAGCATGCACTCTTCATCATCGTTTCTTCTCCACCACAGCTATGATGGAGGCAGCGGAGGAAGCTCTAACTCGGGGCTGAACCTTAATTTAAGTTCTCTCGATCGTAAGTATGTTTTTATTTTACCATCCTCCACCCGTCATTCGTTGGAACATTCGTCTTTTGATGATGCCAATTGGAAATGAAATACTATTTGATTTCAATGGAAGCATATTGGGCAATGTTTCTTGCAAAGCCAGTACAACTGTTCATTGAATTATTAAAAAAATTATGATTGAGTGCCGTTATTGGCTTTGGGAATTGATGTTTCTTGATGCTTAAACACGATGATAAACTTTGTACACTTTGTATTTAGAAAATATAGGTGAAATTAAGCAAAGATTTTTCAGTGTGTATATTGGCAAAAGCAGAAAAAAACAGTACATTAGTATGCCATCATGTAAAAGACAATCATTCTGCATTTTTGCTAACTGGTATTGCTATTTTGGGCCATATTTCAGATATTTTCAGAGGTCATTTTTTTCTTTTAAATTTTAGCCAGTGTAAAAGAGTCAATTGGCGAAACAAGTTCGCAAAGTGTTGTTGTGGCTGTTGATCGTATCTTCACTGGATCTACCAGGCTTGATGGTGATGCTGTTGTGGACTTTGTCCGAGCTTTATGTCAGGTAGGCCTATCAAGTTATTTAATTGAAGAAAATTGCTTTCATATGACAATTGAAAGTACTTATGTCTGTAAAAGTATTGGCTGATGGTTTCTTTAAAACGAGGAATAAATTTTGTGCATCATTAAGCTGATGAAGTTGTTCACATGAGTATGCTTGATTCCAAGAGTTTGGAAACACTAACCGTGTGACTGCTCTGATAACTATTTGTGCATTACATCTGTGCTTGTTTTCATCTCAGGTCTCTCTGGATGAGTTGGCCCACCCTGCCCATCCTAGGATGTTCAGCCTTCAAAAGATTGTCGAAATCTCGTACTATAACATGGGGCGTATTAGATTGCAGTGGTCACGCATTTGGGAGGTTGTCGGTAACCATTTCAACAGGGTCGGTTGTTCTCCAAACGAGGATGTTGCCTTCTTTGCTCTCGATTCGCTCCGACAGCTTTCAATGAAGTTCATCGAAAAAGGAGAGTTTGCAAACTTTAGGTTTCAGAAGGACTTCCTCCGTCCATTTGAACACATAATGAAGAAAAACAGGTGAGCCACATTTGTGTTTGACATAAATATTCATCTTGAATGTGGCTCAGGATTGCTGGTTTCTCTTTAATTTTAACAGTGCCATTTTTTAGTTTTTCCTTGGCGCTTTTGTCCTTATTTTACGAGTATTCTTCTCCCAAAGGTCTCCGACTGTTCGTGATATGGTGGTACGTTGTATAGCACAGATGGTCAACTCCCAAGCTCAAAATATAAGATCTGGTTGGAAAAATATTTTCAGCGTGTTTCATCTTGCTGCCTCTGATCAAGATGAGAGTATTGTAGAGCTTGCTTTCCAGACTACAGGAAAAATCATTAGTAAGTTGTGTAACAATTGTTATTTCGTCCTATAATTGCCTCTTACAAAATCTTCGTACAAACACCAAGACTATTTGAGTTTTGTTATACAATAAGTAATTTAATTAATCGTAGAGGGCGTAACTTGGTGGAAATCCATAATAGCACGAATACAAGGATCAAGAACTTTGCTATTTCCACATAATATTTTATTAGCACCGACCATGGTTTCGTTACAGACTAACATTATCAAGGTGAAGATTTAGGTAAATTGATAGTATATATATATAGCAGGAGTCGTTGGTTAGGGGACATAAAGGACATTGCTGTCAACAATGGCTACAAAGAAAAATTAGTGGATACCATCTTACGACGAAAAAGAACTCAGATGGCAAGACGACTATTATATAAAACGCATAATCCCCCGGAGGGATCTCCTAAATGGTGCCGGATTCCCTTCCTTGGGAATTTGTCATTGAGAGTGCAAAGATTACTTCCCAAAGAAAAAATAAGGCCAGCCTTTTACAACCACAGCACATTAAGGAGCATGCTGGGGTCACCAAAGGATAGGGATATCCCGGAGGAGCGGAGCGGTCGGTGCTAATAAAATATTATGTGGAAATAGCAAAGTTCTTGATCCTTGTATTCGTGCAATAAGTAATTTGTTATATTCAATGGATTTTAATCAATTATTTTTTTTTTTTTTTTAAAGGGTTTGGGAAATGTGTCATTTCTTAAGTTAACATGCAATACATTTGTGTTGTGCCTACATTTGTCTGAAAAATTATTTTACAAACATTTTGTTAAACGTTCCATTGTCATTAGTGATTAATGATATGTTAATGTATTTCCAATTATTAATGTTCAGAAATATTCTCTAACTTTAATATGTGTTTAATAGAAATAATATTAAGTATTTCATACTGTATTTCTTTTGCCTTACTCTGACCATTGGTAGTGACAAAGCAGCAGTAATTTTATTGTTCATTCAGTGAACTGAGGGAAAGGAAACTCTCTTAGGAAAAGTATCTGTTCTCTAACCACTTCTCCCCTCTAGCTAGTGCAGGGTATACCTCCCCATTCTACCTTCACCACTCCGACACTCAATATTTCTCCTTTTGTCTCTATACTTGTGATCCTAGGGAGGCCATTTTTGCTAGGATTATCATTCTTAACCTTCCTTCATCTTCTTGATGTAAAAACTTCCTTCAGAATTGAAGAAATATCTCTCCATCTGTAGACTCTCTTCAAGTATTCTACCATTTACACTGTTGGAAAATATTTTGTTTCCCATCCGCATATTTTATGTCCATTATTGACTTTGCTTGAGTTTTATCTGCTGACCGTTTTATTTTCATTTTTTGCTCTGCTTTTTATGTTTTCAACTTAGGTGTCTGTGATCTGAGATATTTTTTCTCTTAGCCTTCCATTCCTTTTTCCAGCTAATTTTATTTGTAGCAAATGCTCCCCCTAGTAGAAAGCATTTTATCTTTCAGGTACTTAATTATGTGAGCAAAAGAATTGCTCAAGGTACATACTCAAATGGTATGGCAAAAAAATAGTTTTCTGCAAATGTGAGCATTTTAAACAGTACATCTTACTGCAGCCCTTATTGTCGTTCTGTGACAATGTTGTGCCATCACTCATTATTCTGCTTTGGGCAAAATGCTTTGCTTTTTTTGTACGTTTTGCTAGTTCATATTTGGAGAGAATTTTGGGAAATAACTGTAGTATAATTTTCAGTGTATTATTCTTAGGGAATTCATCACGTCATTAGAAGTATTATTATTTATTGGTTGCGCCTTAAGATTATGTTAATGCAGTTTGTTACCTTCTTCGTTCAACAGCACAACTGTATGCTCAGCAGTTTCCAGTCATGATCGATTCTTTCCAAGATGCAGTCAAGTGCCTATCAGAGTTTGCATGCAATGCTAGCTTCCCGGATACAAGTATGGAGGCTATACGTCTGATTCGCAACTGTGCCAAATATGTTGATGAGAAACCTCATGTGAGTGGTATTAAGTTATTCATTCTCTACCTGATGGTGTTTGGCAGTATTTCAGAATGTGAAAGCGACTACATACATGTATGGTTACATTGTGTTTAGTTAATATGGATTCTTCATTTAGGGACGTCTTGGGCTATACTTCCAAGTCTCTTGCCTTTGAAATTATGCATAATTAACTAAATATGATGGTCTTTTACCATTACTTTTTCTAACTTCCTGAGGAATTTGGATGATGTGCACAGTTTTGTGCTGTTAATTTCTGGCTCCAATTTGATAATTTGTTATGATGTCAGTGTGAATTTTTTGGTAAAGTTTTTAAAGCCATTTAGCCAATCTACTTTTTTTTGACAAAACTAGTACTATAAAATTATTCATTCCACATACTTAATATAAGACAAAATGGTGATAGTTAATTTCAAATGAATTTAATGATCACACATGAAAACACCAATTAATAAATCTTTGCCAATCTACTGATAAATTAATTCATCATCAGCACAAAACATGCTCAGCATAAGCTTCGAGGTTTCCTCGAGAAGTTTTTTCGGTTGTGTAATCTCAAAAACTATAAATGACAATTGGTGTAATCTCATAAAAAATGGGGGCATTTGGGGAAGTATGGTAACTTTTTAAAGTTTTTTGTTGTGATGTTTAGTGAAAACTATCTACTATACATGATTTTATTTTCGTCTTTTAGCTGTTCAAGGAGCACAATATGGATGTGGAATTCAGCGCTGCGTGTGAAGAGGACCGTGCGTGGGTGAGGGGATGGTTCCCTCTTCTCTTTGAGCTGTCATGCATTGTCAGCAGATGCAAATTGGACGTTCGAACTCGTGGGCTTACGGTTCTTTTTGAGATCGTGAAAACGCATGGGAATGGGTTTAGGCCTTGTTGGTGGAAAGATTTATTCCAGGTGAGTTAGGATTATTTAAACACTCATTTCAAATAGGCATCAATTTTCCATAAATTGTTTTCTTAACTTTTGCCTTGGTCTATCGTGGTAATAGAAGTAGTATTCACATTATTTTGTGTACTTTAAGTTGTAATAATGTAAAATTTGTTGCTTTTCTTGCATATTTGGCACATGAAGTTTTCGTTAGATATTTGTTTCATAAATAGGTGCTGGGAACTTATCTGAAAAAATTTTCATAGGCGGGCTTCAAATTCTTCAAGATCCAATTGACGTACATTTTAACTGACCCTACCCTGGCACTTTTTTGGTAGAAATATTTCTCATTATAAGTGAGATGACCTTGCTTTATGCAAATGATTAGTTTGGGTAGTTTGATTACAGTAGATTCTCGTTGTAGTGTTGGTCCCAGAGGACGGCATTTGTTCCTATGCTCTTGGCAGCCCTCTGGAGACTAAGGAAAAAACCTTATAAACAAAATTTTAGTGCACATTGATGTGCATAACACAATTCATGAAAGATGTTTTATGGTATAAGTTATTGTCTGCCATCTAGTATTATGGGGGGTTTGCAACTGCTTTGTTTCTCTGGCCAGTTCATCACTTGAGCACTGTTATCGAGAGCTTTTTCCACCTTCCTTTCGTCTTCTTTGAAGTCATTCTCTCTCTCTCACCTTCCAATGACACTGCTCTTCTCTCACAGCTCTGAACTGCAGCCACTATTTTCTCATCAAAGATACGCTGTAGTTTCTCTCTCTTTACACTCTCTCTATCATAAGATCATTCACTATCAGTTTATCAGCAAAAATAATTTCAGCTTCACTCACATCTTCCATGAAACCCAAAAAGTCGCCTTTTCCCTATGTTGGATGTTCTATCACGTGCTTGCATTGTTTACTTCGACCAGCAGTGTTGAACTTAATAGAAGTTATAGTCTTTTGTGCCTTACCAGCATTATAGGCTGTACATCAGGGTAACTGTTTTAAGCAATTGCTCTACTTGCAATTTTGAGATTGTAATGGCAGTGAGTAGTTACTGCCTGTAGTTGTCTTTAAATGCTGTTATAATTCTATAATCCAAGAGCTGAGTTATGACAGTGGTGTTTTTTTGGCTAGAACATTTCCAATTTTTTTACTGTATCGTGTTAAAAAAAAAATCAGAATTGTGTGATGTGAGGTTATCTCTAACAGGAGGTCAGTACACTCCCGGTTACCCTAATGGCTAACGATGGGGAGAGACGGCACGAATAATCAGAAAACACGGACAATCCAAACTTACACTTTAATGTTCATCATTTACTTAAAGCAAAACATGTATTATAATTTTTGCACTTATTCTGTTGTTTTAGAATGCTTCCCGAACTCATTTTTTTCGCCAGACTGCGATCTTTTTAGCGGCGATAACATAGCGGTACTCGTATTCCTACAACTCCATATAAGACATGGTTTCAAAAACCATGCACCCGTGACCGTGTGATCCCGGATAGAGGATTGGGTTGCACGAATGCTTCAAAACCACTGCCCAACGCCGGAAACTACACTGTCGGGCACCACGCCACGTAGTCGCATCTTGCACAAGTTTCCCAGATTGCAACTGCTGCGGGACGTGTATCCGTGATCACGGAGTGTGGTTGTGCACTGCGAGGCTTGGAAAACAGGAACACAGAGCTCTGGTGAATGCAGATAGTGTGCGATCGCTTTCGTTTTACGAAGGGGATTCTCATGGAAATAATAGGGTAGTTTCCTTCATCAAAGAAAACGGAAGGCATTGATTGCGAATAGTGTATTCATAATATACAAATTATTTGGTTTTAGAAATACCAATTCAGACGAATAGCAATGGTCAATTTTAACCTCATTTGAAAAAGGCCAGATTGGCGCCCATGCGATGCCACTCCACGTGACGTCTCAGGGACCTAGATCCTATACGAGTACATAGGAGTTATACATCATCTGAGATTACCAATGCATGCATGAGGCACAGACTTCAGGGAAACATCTCTTAATTATCACCTATTAAAAATGCCTTTAGTTGGAAAGTTTTTTTTCGTTTGATAAGGTATTAATAATCCTTGTTTAAGCCAAGAGCTACCTGCTATCAGGGTACCCTGCTACCTGCTAGCAGCCTGCGTCGTATCAGCGCTCAAAGCCTCGCCCAAGATCACCTCACACGGCGGAAGTGGGAACCAGAATGATGACACACGGGGTTTTCCAAGCATTCACTCTTAGCCATCGCATTTTTGCTTGCTTGAAAATTTTCACTTTTCATTTAATCGCGAAAAATAGATATCGTCATTTGAATATCTTAAAGTGTGAAATTCGTACTCCAGGAGTAATAATATTTCGATTTAGGCAATAAAAAAATAATAGGAAACCACCCTAGCAGCCCTGTATATCCTACCTTTAAAATGCAGTAATTCCGGTATTTTGTGTCCCATTTTATTTTTTTCAAAGATCGCGGAAAGCATTGAGGGAGAGTGAAAATCATGCATGGATAATCCGCAACGCGTGTGAGCCGCAGCCGAGTAATCGGGAGTCTGCTGTACTTTTTCTAATTTGTGTGACCGAATAATCAGTGATGACAGATTTATTGGGCTGCTAGTTGTGTAATATTTATTCCGGAAAATTGCAGTCAAATCCTGGAGATGTTGGGTAGTGGTTGCTCAAAGACATTGAAGGGTGATTTTTAGAATTTTCAACTGCAAAAGAGTTAACCACTGACTTAGTTGTTTTTATGTGAAAATGAAGGTTTAATATGTGTATATGTTGTATCATTATTTTTCACTGATGTGTTATTGATCATACGGTTATGTTTTGCAGTTAAGGGTGATTTCTTTTAATCTATATCTAAACCACTTCTCTCTCTTTTTTTTTTTTAGATATTATTCAGAATTTTTGATAATATGAAGTTGCCTGAGCAGCAGACTGAGGTGAGCTTTATCATTTTAAACATTGAATATATTTACTTCTGATGTAGCTGTAGGAATATTAGGGAATTACTTCACATGTATTGCCTGTTCTAGTATCCTCTCACTGCAAAAATTATATAGTGGATAGTTTGATTCATTTACAGACAAACCATGATATCTAGGTTTTTGATGGCAAATTATATTTTCTCGTGTATTAATTGTTAAGGTCATTCGTACTCTTGTTATGTAAAATAGGCCATTGAGCCTATTTTTAAACTTGTTTTTGTTTTTCAATAGTAATGGTTGATTCTGTGAATTGGTCATTATCATTTCTTTAATGAAAAAATACTTATGCACAAGATATTCGGCACTGTGATCAGTAATTAATTGAATTTGTTTGCCTTGTTTTCATATCATTATGAGAAACATTTTTTCCATTGTAATTTGAAGGTCATGTAAGCAAATGGTTTTATTTGAGTTTTAATTATTTCAATTAACCTCAGTTAATTTGCTTTAGTGAATGAATGCTTTGTTCTGCTTTCTGGAGTACATCCCTCTGAAGATGAATGAGGCTAGCAATGGTTTTTATACTTAGTCATGTTCTTTTTATATGACTTGTGTTTAATTATATCAATTGATTCAAGTCTGAACTTATTGTATGATGGAAACCGCATACAAAGCCATTGTCCAAACCAAACGAAAAGGTTTGTCTGAAAGTGAACACCTATTTTTCTAGTGTTGATTAGATTGTTGGCTTGTTAACTAATCCTTTTGAAAAAGGAAGTATCAGTTGATTGCTTATGAACAATTAGGCACATATTTACTTATCATTTTTTTTAATCTAGTGGCATTGAAAGTTTGCTTGATAAGCTTTAGATCAACTCTTTTGAGTATTTTATTGTATTTTTTGCCCTGAGCCAATTAGATTTCTAAAATGCATTTTTAGTATTATTGGGTGTATTATTTATGTGGTTCAATAATCTGGAATGCATCATGTTACATTGCATGCCAATGGCTCTATGATTTGAAGCCATTTATTTCTGCATTCATTAAGAACTCAAGTTTTGGATTTGCTTGTTCCATTTAGTTTTTTCTGTATCGATTCATAATTGTGGCTATTTTTTTCTAGTTCAGGTGTTGTTCTTGTATATTGTTTCTGTATTAATTTTTTGATCTGACATTTCAGTCCAGTTGAATATTTTCTTTATTTTTAAATCTCAGTCCATTTTTTGCAATTTGCTTTTAAGTTCTTGTGCTCAAAATATATGTTAATTTGCCATTGCACTATTTCAGTAATTTGAGTTCTTACTCGGTGCATTACTCCTTAAAGTGTTTAAGCTTGGTTGTACGGTTCATTAACATGTATGAGTTTGTGAGGGATTTGCATTAGGGTGGGAATGGACAAACAAATCCACCATTCTACCACACCAACACATTCAAATGATGCATAGACATTAGAAAGAGCCTGTTTTTAATACATTCTGCACGGAGCACGTCAATTGACAATGGTCCCGTCCAAGCCGAGATAACGAGCATGTCAATTGACGTGCTCTGCTGGTTTGGCCGGGAGCCCTTTTTCCGCCTCCGCACGTGACTAATATCCACTTCCGAGTCTTCCGATCACATGCATGGCCTTCAGCTAGCTTCCCTCTTACGACCCGTGTGCGCCGTTTGTAAATAGCAGTATTTGAACGGAAGTTATGGCGCGAAAACCTCTATTTTTCTTACTTATTTTATCGGCCGATTCTGACGACTTTCATGAAAATCGGGCCTGCATTGAATGTGTTAATGTGTTGGTGTAGTGAATGGACAGGAGGAGGAATGAGGAAGGGCTGGAAATGGTAGTTGAGGAGAGAGAAATTCTGCTGGAGATTCTACTGAAGGGAAGAGGCTTTGGATGGAGCGAGTACTGAGTGGGAAGGGGATGTTGGAAACCATGTTGGAGGGAAGAATGTCGGGCAAGCGAGGAAAGTGAAGGAAGAGAATTTGCGTTCGTAGATTAGCCGGCCTCAAAGGCGGCAGGGTGAAATCCTTGCCTGCCACGCAAGAGGGCACTGGTTCGAGTCCTGCCTGAGTAGGTTGCCTCTATCAACGGCACGGATGTTTGTGTACGTTTAATTGTGGTTCATGAATTTAAGGAAATGAATGTGAGAAGGCTTTATTATGAATTGATCAGGGAAGTTCAATATGGGAGGGGAGACAGGCTTGGGTGACTTGTAAAAAATGATCCTTTTAAATCTCAACCAATAATGAGTTCATTTAGGTTTGCATAAACAGTTGATATGCATGTACGTAAACAGTTTTAAGATACTTTGGAAAATGGATTCATTGGCAGCTGCAATACCAAATTATGGTGATGCAATGAATGTCTATTAATCCAATTTCAAAATTATTTAAAAAACTGTTTCTGTAGATGTGCATCAACTCGTGTTAATTTATTGTATAACCAAGTCTTTAAGGAATGTGTGAAATTATTGTCGCTGCATCAAAATTCAGGATTATTGATGGCAATAATCGCCCAGATCTGTAGAAGTTATGATGATATATATTTCTTACTTTATTTTTCTTACTCTACCATCTAGCTTATCTATCCTTGTATCTATCTTAATTTTTCTTATTTTCATCAAGACTCATAATTGTTTGTTTTTTTCATTGCTCTTGTCCCTGACTCTTCTGTTTACACAGCCATGTGTGGACATACCTGATCGACTTGCTGAGGTCAGTTGGCTTAATGCTTATGCTGTACGCATCTGAATGCCATGCAAATCAAAATTAACATTATGAAGAAAGGAAGGAATCAAATACTATATTTAAAGAGTGTTCAATCCGTAATTAAATTCATTCTGAGGAATTGTATGAAGCCTTAAATTCACTCGCCTATTTCACAAAACTGCTATCAAATTGGATTCAAATTTTTATGATTTAGTAAATACTCTTTTGTTCACAAATTCATTTGAGTTCATTTTTGATCCTACTCTGTCCATGCAATTGTTGTGTACAATCACATCTTATCTGATTAGTGTTGAGTTTGAAACAAAGGATGCATTTGGTATTCAGACACGTACAGGAACTCGCACTGGAATAATAACACATGTGCTTTATTAATTTTTCCTGTGTATCTTTTAATCTCTCTGTTCAAATTGATAAACTGCATAAATGATTGTGTGAGGCATTAGTTTGCATATTAGCATAATTGTGAACTAATTTCATGTTTACAATTAAAAGTCAATTGCTTGATATTTTAATCTTGCTTGTATTGTGTACATCCTGTTATGTGCTTGCTTGATCTAGCTTTGGCTGTTTCTACTTTTTAACTAGTTTGATTTCACTTGTTAAAATTCTTTTTTCTTTCTTGTAGATCAGAAAGTATAAAGATATAGGGCAATGAATTACGATAGTTAATCTTTTGAGGTATGGTAGTTAACTTTTTTCATCCCCATGGTAGTGTATCGAAATTTTGAAGCATTAGGCTTTGGTCATTTTTCTGAAATATGTAGATGCTGATACAATATTAGCTCGATTGAGAGAAGCATGAAGATGCCTTCTGAAGGTAGGGACCCTGAAATTTTGCAAATACCTAGGTATTTTTGCTAATTTTCTCGTGAGAGCTTAACAGTCATTAATATGTTATTTAAAGCTCTAATAAAATAAATATACAATTTTAGCATAAGTGAAATTCAACAAAATTATCAATTTACTTATGAAAATTGCCAGTTTTTAGCTATTACTTATATTTTTTACACCTAATATCACAATAAACCTGACATGATATCTTGAGGTAAAATACATGACATTTTAGGTGTAGCCAGCGCAGAAGGAAAACACCTATAAAAGCTCTATAGAAAACTAAAGCTCTATAAAGTCTCGGCAGACAGGTATTTCCGAATCTCAGTATTTTTGGATGAAATTGTGTCACCATTTTTCCATAGTTTGATCCGAGGTATTTTTTATCAGAAGAAGTATTCCTGCAGTCCCTGATGCCGAAAAGTGTGTGCAGAATTGATAAATATGGAGTTGTTACAGCTGTTAAATAAATGTCTTTTTCTTTTAACTCCTCTATTGTGAAATGCTAAGATCTTTGAATACATGTCTTAGGCTCGAAGAAATGTTGGAAACTCCTCTGGAATAAATAATTGCTGGAATGAATAACCAAGCTATAGGTAGTAAATTTGAGAGCTGTAAAAATATAACCGTGCTGAACTTAGTAGTGCTTCTATTCTCAATCGCAAAAATAAAACTTTCCATGTTTACAAACTAAACCAAATAAAGTCTGTGTGAGCCCTGATATTATATTTCTTCATATAATGATGAGCATAATTGGATTGACACTGAATATCCTCTTCTTCTTGAAATTCTCTGACTTGTGTAAGTATAGTGTGATTCAAGCAATACACTAAGTCCTCAACATTTGAATAAGATACATTCCCATACCTTGTTCATAAGTTGAAAAACCCAAACAAGGCATTGAAAAATGTAGTTATCCTGCACCATGGAGCACTGCATTACACATTTGCGTTAACTCACAACGGTTACAAAGTGATAAGGTACGATTCTCTATCAGTTTTCTGATGCTCCATGAGTCATACTTAATTACGCTGATTATGAAGCAACATTTTTGAAGGCATATCACCAAATAATAATATCTATATATGTAGTATGATTATATTGTTAACATTCATCAAAGAAGTCATCATGCACACGTTAGGCCCAGAGCCCCATAGTGTGAGTGCCTCCGTGGCGCACTGCCAGTTGCATCAGCCAACTCAAGGGTGCCAAATTGGAAATTTTGGACAATAAAGTTCGTAAGTCAATTGTTTGCAAATAGGGGACTTACTGTAGTTTCACTATGAGGTCATTATTGTTGCTGTTGAGGCCATATGAATTACAATAGGGAAAAGAGCTTTATATTCTTTAGCCGAAGTGTACCCTTTTAGATCAAAGCGACTTAAGCTTAAATATTTATGGCAGTGTTTTTAGATCTCTTTTTCACTCGTCAATTTCATGAATGTGATATGGGAAAATGAAATGTCAATTTTAATTTTTGTGTGACTGATACTTTTTTAATGTATCAATGCACAATTATTTGTGAAAACTTAGCATTATTGTCTAGTTTGGTATGTATCACTTTGCATGTCACTTTTCCCAAGTTCTTTTTTGTGGGACATTGAACTACCTACTTATTGACTTCATTTAGTATTACTACTAGACTGTGTATTACTTTTAGAATCCATATTGCTGTTTTAACTAGCCACCATTTTAGTAGAAGTTCTTAAAATGCCTTTTCAAAGATTAAATATTCTGGAATATTTGGGCTATATCAATGCTTGATGAATCTTTAAGACAATTATATTATATTTAAAGATTTCTTATGATTGTCATTATGTTATGAATCCGTTATTGTCTTTACTTGGTGGATACTGAAGAATGATCTTGGTTAATCCATGAATTCATCCCATTAACACAAGGGGATTATCATCTATTAATTGCTCTGAAATGCTTGTATTTTTAGGAATTCTTTTTTACTAGCAATTGATTATGGTTTTGTCTTTTCATCATTGTTGGCCGTAACAGAAGGCAGAGTGGATGACGACTACTTGCAACCATGCCTTGTATGCCATTGTGGATGTGTTCACTCAGTACTTTGATGTGTTAGGCCCCCTTCTGCTGGATGACCTTTACGTACAACTACATTGGTGTGTTCAACAAGGTTAGAATCTTTCTCTCCTTGATGCTCTAATTATGTGAACACTCATTAGAGTGTTGAGTGGCTGATATTAGGGTTAAGTTTTAATGTAATGTAGTGAATAGATTTAAACCTTAGTTTTCTACTGGAAATATATATTACACTCAAGAAAAATCTTTCTAAAAACTAAAAATAACTAAACATTTAGATATTCGTTCACTATTCTTGAAACTTTCAGTAAAGAAAATATGCTATTGGTAAGATTTAAGCTTGAAATTGTTCAAGATGAATCTATAATTAATATTAATTTAAGTGCAGCAATAACAATTATTTATTTTTATATTTCATCCATTGTTAGCATTAATATTACAAAGTTAATTTCTGCGGTATAATTAGTTTTTGTGGAAGCAAATTGTTAAAGTTGGTCATTTTATGAGATTTTTTTAATAAAATTCAGTTTGAAGTTTTTAAATTTAAGTTTTTAATTTGTAACCATACAATTTAAACATAGACACCTAAATTTGCCTTTGCCAAATCCTTTAAATATATGATGTATTTACTTCTTGACATGGCTCTATATCAATTAGATGATGAGGTTAATTTCCGATGTTACCAGTCATACGTTCCTAAATTTATGACTGTCATTAAAATGCTTATTAAAATCCATTTCATTGCAAATGGTTAACCCATTTTTAATGCGAATTTGGTTTTTTGGTATCGATTCATTTTGGCTTTGGATTGGATCCAATTTTTGCTAAAGAATTGGTGAAACCAAGAATGAAGGAACCGACCTGACCCATAAATGATATTCAAAATAAATGTTTTAAACTATCCAAACATCCAATTGAGCTGGCAATGGAAATTCAAATGATTCATAACAGATACAGTGGAACCTGTTTAGTACGTTTCTGAAGGGACCACAAAAAATGAACGTACTAACCAGGAAAACGTGCTAACGAGGAAAGTAAAAAATAGCAGTCGGGGTAATTGCAATCTGTGGAAAAGTCGTCACAATTACAATTACTATCGGTAGTTCTCGTAGGATCGCCTTCCTGAACTCTTTTCACCTTTAAAATAAAGAAAATGGGCGCTACATTGAAAAACAATACCATGTGAATAAAAAATCACAATGTTTCATAGATTTCCCGAAGACAATTACATGAAAACGGCGTCTTTCTCCCGTGGTTTATCCCATATTTATTTATAGAAAGAGGACGAGTATAACTAAGTCATTTCTTTTTTGTCACAGCATACTCGGAGAATATAAAAACAACCCTGAGTATGTCAACGGGTTGTTTTTAAACATCATAAAAATTGGACAAAATTATATTAACCTTAAATTACGGCAACAGCCGTACACATTCGCGCTTCTGGAATAAAGCCATATCGATTGTTCTAGCGATCGATATATCGAATAATAACACGCAAGATTATTAGACTACGAGGTAATTACAAGAAGATTTTATATTATACAGTCGAAATTTACTTTTAAAATTTGTTTAATGTCGTCTGCTTTCGTGCCGAGATCAAGTATTTTTAAGCTAAGCTTCCCGTGGAGATCCAGAGCATCGTCTGCTCCCGCAGCAGTAGTCAAATACGCACGTACCACGTAGCATTGACGTCGTGCAGTACTGCTTTAGATAAAGTGGGAATTGGATAAGACTCATTTCTTCATCATGATAACTCGTGCAATAGCAACAATTGTCCACTCGTGAAATTTGTGCGCAGTGGGCACTGCAGAGGCAATAGAAGGTGAGGAGCTCGGGGTGGGGAAAATTGCGGCTTCTCATTGGCTGCAGTTTTGCATAGTCAGACATTCCTGATGAATGGCCATATTTTATTATTCATCGCGTCATAACAATTGAGAAATGCATTTGGATAAATCACGGTCGAAGAAAGATATGTGGATGAATGCAAGAATTTTAATGGCTAGTAATAATAAATTAAATCATGAATTCGGAGCTTTACGACCCTTAAGAAGATACTGGAGAACGAATTGCGGGTTGCGTCACGGCTAGCAATTGAGCGTACTAACCAGGAAAGCGCAATTTTTTCAAACGTACTAACCAAATACTTTTACCTGTATTTTGTTCCGATGGTACCGGGACCGAGAGAAATCGTCGTACTAAGGAGGAAAACGTACTAAGGAGGAACGTACTAACCAAGTTCCACTGTATTCGAATACCAATAGACAAAAATGCAGTTCCTTCATGAGTCTAAAAAAATATTCTACAGTATTTTTGTTGAAATAAGCAATGAAATTTGCTATCTTTGGAGAATTTTTCTTAAAAATTTTTAGTCGTTTCTTAAAAATTTTTAGAGTATTGTTGTCCCCAGAGATTTTGTCCAGTAGGGAGGAGACTACAACCACAGCAATGTGGCATTTCTTTTGATTGTTGCCTGCGAGAGACAGTCAGTCTTCAACTAATATTCTAGCAAGGATATTTTGATTTTGATGTGGATTTGTCAACTTTATTATTTTGCATTATGGTTGGGTATTATGAGATTTTAATATGAGGTATGAGTTCATCAGTCAATCGGTTGTTTGTTAATTGGTGATATGTCGTTGAATGAGGGCTTTCTAATGGAGTGACTATTTGCTCTTACAGACAATGAACAGCTTGCAAGGTCTGGGACTAATTGCCTGGAAAACTTGGTCATCTCCAATGGTCCTAAATTTTCTTCATCAACATGGGATAAAACATGCCAGGTAAGCTGATATGGATGCTTGTATTTGGTGACCATTTCTTTTTCAATGGCCATATCAGTAAGATTTTTAAATTTTTATGTATCCTCCGGCTAATTGTGATTTCAGTTATTTCAACATTTTAATTATATATCTTTTTATTCCCATCTCATCAATAACGTAGCATAATGTTATTTCTTGTGTAAAGAATTTGTTTCCACCCTGTGATTGATGCCTTTAATGACCCAAATATTGCGATAAATTCATTCATCTTCAGTTCCTCACCTCTGTTTTAAGCTTCATTTTTGTAGCTAATTGCCTAGGCAACTGGGATAAATTACAAGTTTTCCCATCTGAGGAATGCTTCATAACAGTCATGACATCACTTAAGTGTCCATATCACCTGTGCAACTTTGATTTTACGCAGTTGGAGGGACCAAAATTTGGGCACTGTGTAAAATCAAGAGTTGGTCTTGAGGAGGAGTATAGTTTTCAGTAGAGATGGGTCGAATAGCAGATTTCTCGAATTCGAATATCGAATTCGAATATTAAATCATAGCTCGAATATTCGAATACCTCGAATTTCGAATACCTCGAATACTAAATGATGAATGCTGGAATGTTTGACTCGGTTGCCTATGCAGCAGGCAACACAAGATTTTGGGGAGTAATTTTGATTTCCTTTAAATGATTCGAACAGGAATTTAGCTGATTAATGAATAATTTAATTTTATGGAAACAATTGGGCATATAATTAATTCAACTAACATCGCTTTACCCCCACTCCTGCTGCCAAGTGCTAGCTGACAATCTGAGGCATTTTGCAAAATACAAGCTCTTTTCCACCGGATTTTCTTCAATTATTTTCAGTCCATCTTTGGGAGTTCTCACGAGATAAGAAGATGAATTGGAATTGCTATAAGGGAGAAACCAAATATTCTGAGAAAATATCCTTTTGTCTGTGACTGTAACAATAAAGATTTATAGCACCACTCATAAATTGTAACTTGATACAGTGGAACCTCGTTAAAGCGAGTACGGGCTATAGCGACACCCCCGCTATTACGAGAGATAGCCGATGCACCGTCAATTGACCCTATAATAAGCGTGTTAAAGAATTCGTTTTTACGAGACCCTTTCGGTGTTGGCTCTCGCCATAGCGAGGGTTTTACCGCCGGAAGACTTTCATGAAGACTCCTTAACCTCTGTAATTGCTAGCGATCTGTTAGAAATGAAGTTAATGGAGTGCTCAGTCTCAAATTTATGTGGTAAACTGTCGTTCGATAAATATAATGATGACGAAACAATGCTTTGCATGATTTTCATTCAGTGCGGCGCTTATAAATTGTTTGAATAGTTAGTCGTTATTTAGTAAGGAAATTTAGTGATGCAAAAAAACATCGCCTTTCGTCTGGATTTATGCTTACGTTTATCGGATAGATGTTTATCTGTCGCCGCACCACTCCTGTTCCTGTATATCTGTTCGCAACAGGTATATTGGCTATTATTTGCTCCACCTCCGGTTAAGCGACAATTCGCTATAGCGAGTGTTTATTAGTGCACCGTGGGGTGTCGTTATATCGAGGTTTCACTGTATATGTTTTCGGAAAAAAATATCACATCAACTTCCGAGAAGCTCTGCTGCTCATATCGAGTTTCGCCAGAATGCTAAGCCTCCGTCGTGTTTTGACATTTATTTCTTTGCGTAAAATGCTTAAATAAACTCAGAAATACGTCGTGTTTGGTCTTATTCTTTTTGAAATTACGCGCACATTACTAATATTTCAATTCAATAAAGGTGTAACATCAATTGACGAAAGTCATTCTTAGACACCCTTTGTGCTAATAGATGACTCATGCAGCGGTTGACCTCCACAGAAATGGGGAACTTCGAAGCTGGTAGGAAAAAGAAGGGTCAGTGGGGGAGGAAAGGGAGGGCCCGAAACACGTTTCTATTGTTCTCGCGTATTTTTTCGAAGCTAAGGTCTTCGTAATATGATCCCTGCGCGAGCTGTGACCTTTTTTTTATTTTAAAGAAGAGGAAAGCCTCAGAAGGGGGGCTAGTGCTGAATGGAGAGGGATACCGGACCTTGGGAAATGCGCTTATGTAAGTATCCCACGGTACTCACACAGCAGTTGACCTCCAGAAATGGGGAACTTTGAAGCAGGTAGCCAGAAAAAGGTCAGTGGGTGAGAAAAGGGGGGAGGGCGTGAAACACGTTTATATTGCTCTCGTAACTCGATATTTTTTTCGAAGCAGGGGTCTTCGTAATGCGATCCCTGCGCGAGCTGGGACCTTTTGTTTGATTTCGGAGAAGAGGAAAGCTTCAGAGTGGTTGAGGCGAGTGCTGAATGGAGGAGGATAGAGGATCGTGGGAAATGCCCTAAGGTTGCTATCCCACGGCACTGAGTTTCTCCTGGTGGGGGGAATCGGGGATTTTCGGATTTTTTCACCTGACTATTTTCGGTTCCCCTCGTCGAACACTTTTCACCGCTAAAATCCACGAATTTGATGCAATTCGTCAACTTGCGTAAAACGGCGCTGCGAGCACTAAATGACTACAGTTCTCTACATTTTTCCGAGTCACTACCAACGACGTGCGTGCGACAGTGTATGACGCGAAATTCAAAGTATTCGAGGTATTCGAGGCGGTACTTTTCGCATAACTATTCGAAATCTCGAATATCGAATACTTTCTAGTATTCGAGGTATTCGAGGTATTCGAGTATTCGCGGATACTATTCGCACATCTCTAGTTTTCAGGATAACACGTGCTCATCATTGTTAAAAGGCTTAGTCCTATGCTTTTGTATAGTTCTGATTTGAGCCAGAACCGGAACTAGAAAAAGTCTCATATGTGAGTTTTTGTGGTAAAAGAGCATGAAATCCTTTTCAATTGTATCAGACATATGTTTCCCGGATTCAATTACTCATTTGGAGGCAAGAAAATGAAGCCTATTAATCTTATTTACTCACAAGCAACACCACAGATGACGTGTTACCTTAAGAGAAACAACGTTGCATTCCTGAGCAATGTTTCCCATGTTTGAACAACATGATTGAATTGCTAGCATTTCTGGCACTAAGATTACTTCTGTTACCCAGGAGAAATTTCAAAATGGTGACACTAAATGCTCGCAGAGAAGCTAATTTTCAAAAATATTCTCATTAAAAGCAGTTTTCAGAAAATCTGTTTAACCACCTGTAGACAAACAAAGATAGGAGATTGAAGAAATGAGGTATCTGAGGATAGTCATCAAAATTAACCCCATTAACAGGGAGCAAAATTTTGCTAAAACATCACAAAGGCTTTACACCCTGTGGGCCTGGGTTCAAGTCCTGGCAGTAGCAGAAACTTATCAGAGATGGCCCTATCCTTACTCAAGTGTAATGTGGAGGGCTCTTGCAGTGCACCACTCTGTCCAGCAGATGGGACATTAAGTCCTGGTCCCTTTGGAGCCTATCATTACAACCTGGCTAATGCTAACATAGGGTTCCTATCCCCACAGCCCTTACTTCATGGCGCTAATAACCCCAGCTGTCGGTTACCTCCTTCCAAATAGCATACCATAGATAATACGGAGCACACAGGACCCGAGATATTCGGAAATTTAGATTTTTCTGGTGTTTAGATAATTTTTTTTAAGTGAGCTTTTTAAATAACTGCAACTACCGTCATGCCGCCAGTGATGAATAAAAAAATGATTAATAGCCTGGAACAATTTTCCCTCTATATAATTTTTACAAATTAAAAAAGCATTTTCCAATGAAATTTTAGCATTAGTAGATTGAATCTACCGGGGTATAGCTTTTCTGTCGGCATTCTTCTACGAATTCAGCGCCGGGACCTTCGACCTACAAGCCGTGTGACTCATCTTCACGTAATATTTTGCTTCCCCATATCTGATTACAACACCGGACACTTTTCGTATTTCGATTCAATGGTGCTAAGCCATTCCTGAGTTTAAAGGGACCACCTTATCATTCACGTCTTGAATTTTATTTCAATGATTACATGATGATTGACAACGCGAGTTATTCTCTGAGGGCATTAACTCCTGTTCCGTTAAAAATATGTAAACGCTTGCCACCTAGCGGAGTTAAACTAATAGCTATTCAAGTTCCAATTATGTTTCATTTAAACCCACTGACAATGAGATGCAAGTTGAGTCAGTTCTGATAAGTGCGCCGCGCAAGCAACTTTCCCTCGCCTCCATTCGTCCCTTAGATGTGGGGTTAGGCCGCGGAATGAGACAACGCATGCTGCTTTTACCATCGTGTTGAATCACCATTGACTTACGTCCATACTAGAAGTACTACTATCTTTTTTGGATCACCTTGGAAGCAAAAATTTTGGCACGGGAGGATTTTTAATGGTTCATTTCGCCGTTATATTTCGCTGGGGTGATGAAAAAAATAGCGTTGGCCAAATTCTAGAAAACCTTCCGTTAGGGATAGATATTCCGTAATTCATAATTCCGGATTAACGACCATCTACTGTAATTACAATAAATATGTTATAAACAGCGATATCAATAAGTCGAATAATAAACGAAAGGTGATAATGTTAATATCTCCGGCGGTCATCTGTCTTAATCAAAAGTAGTTATGCATACACGGCGATTACCGTATGTTTTAGGTTTCGATATCCGTCTACGGCAAATTTGAACTAAGAGCGATATTCGCATTCGTAAAGGAGCCTGAAATATTACTGAGAGGGCGCAGGGGGAAGCACGTATTAGATTCGCAATGTTTTTAGTTTCACGCTTAACAGCGTGACGTCATTTCAGCCATTCCTGTACTCATTTTTACTACTCATGACGAATAAATAACCTAACTTCATATTGCTCCAGTCAGGATTTTCAAAAAAGTCGAAAGACAACTGCGTAAAATCAAGATTAGCGGCATCTTTGGGGCTGGGGTCATGCTGCGCAAAATCGAAAAACTGCGTAAAATCAAGAAAAGTTGTAAAATCGAAGTTTCACAATTGCAATTCCTTATGCTTTCCGGCTGGACTTGAGTGTTGCTGCGTAAAAACGAGACTTGGATGTAAAATCAAAGTGCGTAAAATCGAAGTTTTACTGTAATTATAAAGAAATGATCTTTACTGAAATAAAAAAAATATATTTTCCTAAAAATTAGTTGTGAAAATTTTCATGTTATCTCTGAAATTTTAGTTTTTGTCAGAAAAAATACCCTTTGAAAGCTGCAATGTCTATAGTCATTTAAAGTCCATTGTAAAAATAAACTGCTATTCTCTTGAATGCGTGCTTAAATGTAATATTGTAGGAAGCTGAGGAAAAGATTCATATTAGATAATTTTAAAATTGAGTCCAACTCCTTTATTTTAAAAGGAATGGGAAGTGGAAGTGCGGGCTTATCTCAGCCATACAAATGTCTGTCTTGTTATATAACCATTAGACAACTTATAGGCAATAATCGTTGCCCCTGAAGTCAATGGTAGACTGCATCACCTAAATACAAGTGTAGATTTAACTACATAACGTCATGTGGAACTTGAGAACACTCAACATTTATTGGAAAGCCTCTTACAATCATCAGTGCTTTTATTCATGGCTCCTATTATTTTTTTTATTCCTCAGGTCATGTTGGACATCTTTGAGTCCACTCTGCCCAATGCTTTGCTGACGTGGCAGCCTCACAGTGTGAAAATAGCTGACGGAGCTCTGCAAGGAGATGGCACGGAGGTTCCCAACAGTCCGATAATGAGTGGTGCGAACGGCGAGGTGACGCAGCCAGGTTCGCCCACGTCCCCGCAGTACATTGGGTCTCCACATTTGGAGCCGGAGTCGCCCACGGTGCTGCCGAGTGGGGCCCCTTTGCACGGAATCCTGAAGAGGAGCAACAGTGTGCAGAGTGCCACCAGTGTATCATTGGGAGCTGAGGATCTTCGCATCACAAGAGCCAAGGTTTGTGTCATTACACGTTCTTGAAGGTGGAGAAATGAGTTTGTACAATCATACAATGCCAACAAGTGCATTCAACGTACAGTACACTTATCCCAATGGCTAATGATGATGGGGAGAGACGGCACGAATAATCGGAAGACACGGATAAACCAAACTTTCACTTATATGTCTTGCAATGTTATTCATTTACCTAAAACAAACAATATATTGTTATTTATGCAGGTATTCTGTTATTTTAGAGTGCTTCCCGGACTCAATGAGAGCTTTCTTTGCCAGTTCGCAATCTTTTTAGTGGCTATAACATGGTTGTACTTGTAATATTAATGCTTCATGTAAGGCCTGGTTTCAAAAACCACACATCTGTGTGGTCTCGGATACAGAAAATTGGTTTGCACAAATGCTTCAAAACCACTGCTTGATGTCAGAAACTACACTGTCAGGCACCACGCCACGTAGTCGCGTCTCGCACAAGTTGCCCGGGTTGCAACTGCTGTGCAACGTGTATCTGTGATCACGGAGCACGGTCGCGCACTGCGAGGCTTGGAATACAGGAACACGGTACTTCCGTGAATGCAACTAGTGTGCGATCGATTCCGTTTTATGAAGGGGTTCTAACGGAAATAATAAGCCCGGTGTTTCCTCGCATTAATGCAGTAATTTAGATTATTTTGTGTCTGATTTTTTTTTAAGATCGTGGAATAAATTGAGCGAGAGTGAAAATCGTGCACAGATAATCCGCAACACGGATAAACCACAGCCGGATAATCGGGAGTCTGATGTATGTTAGTTAATATTTTTCATGAATGCCATGAGAGGGTCCACCAGGAAAACCCCCTTCGGGCCCACCCCTGGTGACTCATCAACCTGTTCACCATCATTTTATTGTTTAGAGTAATATTGCGCGAAAAGTTAAAGAGACTCGTATTTTTCTGTTTTTGATTGACCTATGATTAGCATCTAAAATGTATGCTGTTTATAGGATGCTCTTTTGGAGTAGGCATTCGCCATTGTGAAAGATTCAATCTTTGGAAAACATTCATCGCTAGTGCTCAGTCGCTGTAATTGATAGCAATCTGTTGGATAAGAAAGTAATATGGAGGGTTAAGTTTAAATTACTCTCTGTTAACTTTCCTTGGATTGTATACCATTAATTTTAAGGAAATTAGTGCAACGTTAAAAGCTGCAAATGTTAGACCTTCTTTTGTTCTCTGGATGGTCCAAATACTCAAACGTGTGTGTCGCTGTCTTTCGTGACTTTCTTTGGATTATTTAGTCCAAACAATCTGAATTTCTTCAACATTATTCCTGAAATGATATTAGATAATATCATTTATGAGATACTTAATTTTTATTTGAATTATTAAGGAGTCGTGCATACCCTCGCCATATTATTTAAATGACTCTTGATTGGCTTAATAAATCTCAAAAAGGACATTTTGAAACAACAGCTATTTCAGTGGTGTTCTTTGCTTGCTCAGTAGATAATTTTTAACTATGGAAAGTACATCAAATCACATCAAATGAAAGAAAACATCATTCAAGACACGATTCTCATTCCTCGGCTTCTTTGTATGCCGAAAAAAATGTAATATGTTACTGAAAATGGTTTCCATGAAACGTGATTACATCAGTTATAGATGCAACAATCTGAGGAAATGGTAAAGGTTGAACAACCACAACATGATTTTGATTACTCAACTGTGTTGATAACAATAGAATAGTGAAATAAATGCATTACGGATAAGTGTAGGTTAGTCGGTTGTGCATTGAGATAAAGGTAAGCATTGTGATAGGTTTTGCGTGTAATGGAGTCTGTATGGAGCATAAACATAGAGGGTTTGTTGGTAAAGTAAGTAAGGTTATGAATTGCCATAAAAATATTCCCCATCTTTCAGCACTTGTCCTTAAGTTTGCTAAATGGGAATACTTCTGCTAACAAACCAACCTAAAAATGTGTTGAAAATATGTATCCTGGACATTATTTGCTCCACCCCTTGTAAGGAAATAGTCTCCCAAAGGGAGGATTTCTTTGTGGGATATAGTTTCCACTGTATTGTAATATAGAGTCAGGAAGATTTATCCTTACCATCATAGAATATCAGGATGAATAATTTTACATGAAATTCTGTTCAGCTTTTGTAATTAATGTTTTGAGTAGTGATGGGTTGGTTCGATTCCTCGATTCTTCGATTCCTCAATTCTTGACCAAGAACCGGAATCGAAAACGAGTACTTGCCAAGGTGAAAAATCGATTCCGGTTCCAGTAGTACTTCAAACAACAAAATATACGACCACGTTTCCAACAGTCATTTGAATTTTCGCGCCACGTAATCGTAATGACAAAATACATATCTTGGGAGGTGCGAGTACTCGAAAATTCAAGTCGATCGAGTAGTTGGTACTCGACTTGAGCGTTTCGAGTAGCATTACGAATGTTGAGTCGAGTAATTAAGGTTACAGAGCTTTCGAGGGTAGTAGGTCCAGCAATCTGCTGACAGGAAGCGCTATCATGAAACTCATGTAATAATGCAGTTTTTAAAGCCGATAAGTCATTCTAATGCCTTGACCTGGTAGTTTCAGCTCGCCGAATACACTATAGTTGTCGATGTGGGCGCCGAATACCTTTACGCCAGCCGCGGCGGCCGATCGTCTTCCTACCCGGTGCACACTGGTCCGAAATCGGAAAAAGCTGGAATAAAGTCCAAAATGACCTATTTGGGGATAGAGGCTTGAAACATAGCGTAAATAATCATAAATAATTACCAGATATAGATTTATATGCCATTTTACATATGTACGAACATTTAGTGAGATACAAAGACCCAAACATGACCAATTTTTCAATGGCACGCGAGATATCGTTTTTCCTCAAAAAATCTTTGAATTTATCCAAGTGGTTTTGCGTTGGTGTGAGTTTTATGGAATATAAAACGAAACATTCCTTTTATCTGGTGCTTTGCCTATACTTCTCATCTGTCTGGTTTTACGACGCAAAATGGCCGACCCGTTTTTCACGTGAAATTTGACATAAAGTAGACATTATCTTTCGTTTACGAAAAATATAACTCGGAAAATTAGAACCACAATATAAAGTAGAGATTTCTAAAGAGTACTAATTAGAAATCTTGGAAAATAAGTCTGCGACGAAGGAAATAAGAGCAATTTTTCAATCGCGTGTCAAAGCTCAGCTACATGCCGCGGAACTCTAAGGCTCGGTAACTGAGGCAGATTTTTAAAATTGAAAATCGTAATTTAAAGCATGGATAATCGTTTTCATTGACTTAAAACACTAAACTGAGGATGTTAAAAAGGATTATGTATAGATTGACTTGAACAATTAGCGCATTACTCAAGTGAAAATACTAAAGATTGGATATTTTTCGGAACTATCCCACGCATAAGAAATATGCCCTGGGCATTGAAGTAAAATGAAGAGATTATTTCAGCATGCTTAAGAAAGAGAAATATGAACTGTTTCGGTGAAAGGCAACAACCGATACCCTTTTTCCCTTTCCAACTTCGCCGAGGTGAGTCGCGCGGAAGGGTAATTTTCACACCACAAGGCTCTTTTAGCCTTTTTTATTACTGCGTCCGTCCGATGTGATATTAATTTGTAGCGTTTAGTTTTTTTCAAGAACTTGAAAAAAAAGCAAGAGATTTTAAGGTTGATTAAATGACGTGAGAAGTATAGAATTTTTGTAGATCTACAAAACTAAAGTTTAGTTCTTTAGTTCGTTCGCTTCGTCCACTTGAATTCCAAGAAGATTCAAGATCCAATAAAATCGTTGATATAATTAATAATAAAAATTCCAAAGTCTCCATAATCTTGCAATTTTGGCAGGAAAGTACTTGCCCAATCACACAAGTGTGTAGCAAAAGGCAATTTTCTGCAGGCAGTAATACTGAAACGTGGAGACGTCAAAACCTGAGTATGTAGAATAATTGGTTTTTCTGCTTGAGAATTTGAAAGGGCCAAATATTACATGATTCATATATGTAGTATGTAATCTTTATTACAGCTATGAAAATTTCTGTACTCAGGGCTCTCCCTTGTAGTTTGAATACATATATATGGTCGACATACTATGAGTGCCAATATTCTAAAGTACTACTTATCATGTAACACCACTTTTCAGGTATTTTCTGTTTTGAAATTTTGCTATTATATTTTAATTACATAGTGATGATATGAAAGATGCTTTTGTCAACTGACTCTTTTATAGAGTGATATTTTTTAAAGTGGTTTTCTTGTTGCCTGGAATTAAGTGATATTTTTCTTGGAGCCTATGGCATCAGAATCGATGGAATCGGTATCGGTAGAATCGGAATCGAAATATCAGAATCGGAATCGGGATCGGAATCGATAAAATTTTGGAATCGACCCATCACTAGTTTTGAGTAATACTCTTTGAACAGAATTGCATCGGAAGAGGGTGAATTTTTTGTCCAAGTCTTCATTTTACCTGATCGCATTTTATGTTTCCTGTAATTTGTTCGCTTAGGCTAATGTCTCTCACTTTCTCCTCTATTTAGATTGGTCCTGATCACAAAGTGTTTTCTGGATTGCTGATTAAGTGTGTCGTTCAGCTTGAGCTCATTCAAACCATTGACAACATAGTGTTTTTCCCTGCGACTTCTCGGAAAGAAGATGCGGAGAACTTGGCTCTGGCTCAGGTAATAATTGCATCGTAGCTTCACTTTCATTCAATTGTCTTGTGATATTGTGAGCAATCACTTTATCCTTGGAAAATGCCGAAGGGCAATTATTATTTGTTGTTATTATTATTATCATCCAATTCCTTAGTAATATTAATAAAATATGGCAAAATGTAATCACCAAAAACCAAGGATTAGATGCACTTTAAGACATATGCCATCCGTTTTTGGGCTGTCAAGTCATCCATGAATAACATGTAAAAATAAACTCTTAACAGGCAGAAAATGAAAACTGAATTAATATATAATGTTTGGAAGGAAATTTCTTAGCTTTTCTACAAAAACACTATTGCCGACTAGTTTCGGTTACACTGTACCATTTTCAAGACTAGTCACTAGTCTTGAAAATGGTACAGTGTAACCGAAACTAGTCGGCAATAAAGTGTGTGTTTTGTAGAAAAGCTAAGAAATTTCCTTCCAAACATTAAATATGGAATTCTACAAAGTAAAGGCCTCAACAATTCAGTGCATGAATTAATATATGCAATTGACATTAAATCATATTTCTAGGAGTATCTTGTTGTGAAAAAGATGATACCTTCTTACCATTTTAACATTTGACAAATATATCATTTTTTGAGAAATTATTTAGCCTGTCTGTCTATGTGATATTGAAGTAAAAAATGGTTTAAGTTAGAGAAAGTGTCTTCTTGTCGTTATCGTAACATTCCTCACACATTTTTTTAAATGCTGTGATAATATGAAATTTATAGGTTTTAGGTGTGTTCTCTTAGACTGTGAGATTAGTTTTAAGCTGAATACCTTACTATGTTTTTGATTATGTTGCTAATGAATGGAAATGAATTACAGGTTTTACTTTTTCATCTTGTGTCTCTTTCATTTTCAATTTGTTTTTTTATTTATTTATGGTGAGGTGGTGAAGTTTTTCTCATAAAGATGGGTTGGTTCTCTTTCTGGTTCATTTTTTGCCATCAGTTCTTGTTATCAATTCTGAGTCTGCAACACTGACAAGTACTAGTATCAAGCCACTCTATGGGATTATAAACATTGAAAAATTGGCTACAAACATACAGTAGAACCCCGTATTTACGTTATCGGAATTTACGTTTTACCGCAAATTGCAAGTTTTTTTCTGGGTCCCATCATATTTCCTATCTCTCCAACGTAAATAGAACCTTGTATTTACGTCGTGTTTTTTTGTTTTCCCGCCATGTGCATCATGACGTGCTGACTAAAAAAAAATTATTTGCCTACTAAAACAATTAATCGTGCATATCAGCTCTTAAAAATTGTCTTTTGGTTTTCTTTTGCGCATTTGTATTTAAAAATACAAGAGAGAGAGAGAGACGTAATTACAACTATTTTTGGGAAGAATTTGAATGCGGCAGGACAAAACACCACCAGTGTCCGAAAGTGGAACTACGTCATCTCGTTTTCTGCTAGCGGCGAAAAGATTCACGATATGAAAGGAGGTTTTTTGAGCTATCCAGCCATGTAATAATTATAATGTAGGAACTCCTGAAGGAATGTTGACAATAATCATGTAGTCAATAATTTGATACAAGAGTTTGAAAGGAAACCAGACGTGGTGAAACGTGATAAATGCCGGAGCTATAAAACTTGACTGACAACTGGGATGATTTGCGCTGACTTCATTCAACAGTTGCGAAGCAATTATGGGTTAATTAAATACTTTAAAAACCTTATTTATACCTGAATTATCCCATTCAAGTCGCAGTGCATCGCAAACTATTGTAACTTTCAAAAATTATGAAGTCGCACGACAGTTTGTACTACTTGATCTCCAAAGAGTAGTTCAGATACTCATGTGTTGCCAAGTTACTCTCAATTAGCACGGGAAATAATCCTGCTTGAAAATGGAAATTCAAGGTGAAAAAGGCTCCGAATCCGATCGGATTGCCAGTCTCAACATTCAATACCGTGGTGAAAAATCGCGATACCATTGTCAAAAATGCAAATATGTATCAAAAAGGAGAAAATATGTAAAGAATTCCAGGTAAGAAGAATTAGAACGAATTATAAACGAGTAGATTTTAGGTGCAAGATCATCAAATGTCCCTGCAAATGGTGTCATCTAAAGGCCTGTTTACATAGTACATTAACCCGTGCGAGTTAATGTCTAAATTTATGAACGTGCGAATGAATACGAAAATGCACCGTGTATTCACCCAACTTGTGCGAATGCATGGACAGAAAATTGAACCTGTTCAAATTTGGTTCATGCATTCATAGTCGGATTTAGGGTAGGGGCACGTGCCCCCCCCAGACCCTTAAAAATTATGCAAGATTTTAATACGGTCCCATTATCATTGTGTTCATTTAGTATTACGAGGTATCCTTGTGCCCCCCCCAGAAAGAAATCCTGGATCTGCCCCTGGCGGTCATCATTACGTTCGATTTGTTTTGTGTATTACGGAGCTCAACCATTTAATTCAAAATTAATAACTTTGATATAAAAATAAAAAGAATTTCGTAAAGTCATTGTTATATTTTGTTTTCAATCTCATGGCAGCTGTTTTGGCATCAATTCTTTTTGGCTTTGGTTCCGTTAGTGGTCAAAACCTCCACTGACTGGTGGAACTGGGAACCAAAGAGCTGGACTCACCCATCCATATTTTTGCATGAGACTTAGAATTTTTTATTCGTGATTTTTTTATGTGGAGTGTTTTGCACAAATGATTGTCTCCAATTTGAAATTGAGTGTTGTTGTTAAACAGCCATTATCCCATTCCAATGGCTTGATGCAGGCAGACATGCTGCACGTTGAGGCGGGAATGTCGGGACAGCAGAAGGAGGAACAGGGCATGTATCCCAATCTGAGTTCAACTCATCTGTTATTGCTCACCGATTGCCTTCTGCGCTCACATCGCTTTGCTAAAGAGTTCAATTCAAATCATGAGCAGAGAAATCTACTGTGGAAAGCTGGTGAGTTTAATTGGATTCAATTATCATATATTGACGTGATGGAGTAGTTTTTAAGGTTGAACATTTTTAAAATTTATTGACCAATATGCCGTTAATGCTTGTATTATTTTTTGCTACTTTGTAGACATGTTTACTATATTTCCATATTGTTCTGACTGGTCAATATCTATCTGTCAGTGTGCTGTTGAGTTCTTCTGTACGGCATTGGGTACTGCAGTGGAATTTTAATCCACGTTAAAATGGTCCACTCCTTCAGAGTTTTTCCTTTTTTATGAAGTGTCTATTGTGAATGCAATAATTAATGTTTAATTCTTTGTGTTTTTATGAAGAATTCTTTTGAATTTTTCTTTCATGTTGTTTACTTGCCTGTAAAAACACATCATTGTTATTCCAATATGAATTTTAAATTAAATATGTTCTGTGCAATTTTTGTCCTTCTTGATCTTAAATTTACTACAGTATGCTCTCGTTATTACGAAGTTCACGGAACTGAAAAAGCGGAGGTTCTTAATAACAAAGTTCTTGTGAACGTTTCTTTCAGGAATCGTGGAAAAAAAACTATGTACAAGAAACGCGATTAAAGTTCGCGCAAACATATATAAAGAGGAAAATTCATTTCAGTTTCTCAATAGAAGAATCGAGGAATATGATGCAATCGAGGGTTCATATCTTCCCAAGTACAGTAAGTCCTCGATGTACGAACTAGATGCGTTCCAACACCTTGTTCATAGGTTGATAAACCTACAGTGCAGTCGCCGAGAGTTGTCCGATGAGAAGCAGAATGGTCTAGGTCTAGGATAGGGGGCAAGGTTGCCAGGTAAGAAAGCACTTGTAAACAATAGAGTTCCGTGAAGAAAGCAGCCAGAAGGGACAACGAGCGTGAACGACCCAAAGGACTCTTGTTTTGGTGATTCGAAGAAAAAGCTCATTTTGGTGCTCCATATGCATTTGACAACGTTGTATGAGTAGGCGAGGGAGTGAGGTGTGTGTTTGGGGGACAGTGATTGGCTGCAAACCGTGATGGCGTAAGGTTTTCCGCCCCTCCTTTTGTGCTGTCATCGGACAACTCTCGCCAGCTGGACTGTATGCAAGTAATTGAGGAGTACGGTTATCCTGCAGAATGCAACACTGCATCACAAACTCACGATTGTGACGAATTGACATAGCTGGGTGTGGGACGCATATGGAGCCGAAAAAAAAAATTGTTCCCCCCGATAAGGAAGAATGGGCAAAACGCTCTGAAAAGTTCCTAAATTCACTCCGGATTCAATGAGACTTTGCTCAGATTGTGCCCAAAGTGCGAGTGGGTCCCTCTACGCCACACCGCATAGCATCGGCCAAATCGAAGGGCCAATCCAAATTCAAAATTTGAAATTTTTGAATTGTCGTATCTCTGAAAGTTCGTAAATCGAGTGTTGGTAGGAAGAGGACTAACTGTACGTCCAATTCACCAGCGGTCAAGAGTGGGTCAGCATGACTACACGGGAATGAAGCTTATTACATGATATTGCGTGTACACTGAAAAAAGAACAGAACACGAGAAGAACTTAAATTTGGTGGGGTTGTTAAAACTTAGCGTATTGTATATCCACCTAAATGCCGTTGCTTATTCGTAGAATTTGGTAATAAAGTTGATTTTATGACCTCCTGGACTGATGTTCGTAATTTAGTAAGAATGAAAATTTTTTAATAATGTTTCTTTTACTATAACTTGGATAGGCCTTTTCGTCGGAACCAACGATTTGCTTTGTAATGACGAGAACTTCTTTTATAACGTTGTTTGTATTAACGAGAGTCTACTGTATCCATGTTATTACACTTTTTTTACGGTCAGGCCTTCTAAATTTATCTTTATTATAACCTTAAGCTCATCAATGTGCCCTACAAGTCCAGCCCCCCCTGTTCCTCGCACTTCCTCTTATTCATTCTTTTCTCCTATTTTCTGGCTTGATTCTCCTTTCATTATTTTATCTTTCCAACTGATCTTCAGCTTTCTGCTGTTGAACAAGTGTTCAAAGGGCCTTTTCTCATCTTCTCTATTGTCCAGATTTTGTGACCATAGAAGGGCATCACTCCTTACATATACTTTTAGTTATCTTTTTCGTATACTGATCCTAGTGTTGCTTCTTTTGCAAGGAGGCATCTTTTTTTAATGTAGGCTATCTTTGTGTGTTTTATTCCCCTTCTGATCACTCTTTTGGTCATCCCGTCGTAAGTTAATTCTGGATAAGTTTAGTGGAAACAAATGTATTCTAGCAATTGAAATTCAGCAGAAACTACTAGACTGGGCCAATGCACTGCATTTTGGAGATGCATCTCAACATGTTTGTTTTCTAAACGCATTGTTTTAGATGTAGACGTTTATGCACTGATGTTTATTTAGTGCAGTTGAATTTATGTGAGCATGTTTGTATGCTGACACAAGTTGCAGCATCCATTTGAATTTCAAGATTGTGAGGGTCAAGAGAGTAGGGTGGATTATTGGGGCATTTGTAAATGCTGCAACTTCTTTCTGGTGTCAAAGTTTTCCATTTAAAAACACGTGTTGAGATACACGTCTCCAAATGCTATTTATGAATTCAATCTTTTGTAGGTTTCATCATTTCAAATGGGTTAAAAAATTTCAATGATAATTTGAATGTTCTGAATGCTGAAATTGGCATTTTTTTAAATCTTTGATCAACATATGTTTTCTGTGAAACATTACATCTAGATCTGTCAAAGTATATGCTTTTTTAGTGCATTTTTCATCACATTTTGATGATTTCCTTTTCAGGTTTCAAAGGTTCCTTGAAGCCTAATCTCCAATTGCAAGAAACTCAAAGTTTAGCATGTGTACTGAGGATATTGTTCAAGATGTACATGGATGAGCGTAGGAGAGAGGCATGGCCTCTGATTCAGCGAAGGCTCATTCATGTTTGTCGAGAAGCCCTTGAATACTTCCTCAGACTTCAGTCTGAAGCACACCGGGATGCGTGGACATCACTACTATTACTTGTGCTCACAAGGATATTTAAAATGTCTGATGAAAGGGTAAGACATGATTTTACGTCGATTGAGTTAGCCATTAGAATTTTGTCTTTTATATTCTAAAGGCCTGGTTACACGGTACATTCGAATGCATGAGATTCTGTACATTTTTCTGAATGGTTTTCTGAACAGATTCTTGTACATTCTCATGGACAAGATCCACGAATAGGTGGTTACACGGTACATTTTTCTGGATATTTTTTAAAATATTTTAAATGCGCAACAAATTATTTCAACTTCAAATATAAACCAATGGGGAACATGCCCACTTTTTTAAAAGTACTAGAATTCAAAGATCTCTTCCTCAAATGTACTTGCTGAAAATTTCGGGGATGAATAATGTTTTTTAGCTGAGTTATGAGTCTTTAAAAAATAATCTTCATTGACTGCTTGAAAACACAACATCATAGGAGCGTGCACGCTTTACATCATGGAACGGTATCCACTGATGACAGACTGAGGAAGTGGATAGAAAAACTATCAATGTAGAGGCTCAAACAAATAAGTCAAATAGAATTGCTGTTTTAACGTCAAACTGCGGATTGTGAATATATTGGGTTGCCAAGGTGTTGAAATAAATAAAGGGGATTGTTTGGGGAGATTTGGAAAGATAAAATTAACATAAGTTGATTGCAGATTGTGATCTATGCTACACACCTACATCATTTGCTTAATGCAGTAAGTGTATTGCAGCATGGACCTTCATTAGAAAACCATATAAATTGTGTATCCCATAAAATCATATAAAGTGCCCTGTCGTCTAGTACCTTAATTTACTCGCTGGAGAAGGTTTTTGCTTGTGTCTCAAAGGACAAAAATAAGAGAAATAAGTGGTTGATGATCTACAGAATGGAGTTGAATACATTATCTATATTGTCAACGGGATATTCTCAACGTAAGTACACTCTTAAATCAGATTCACTGTAGGGTTTTATTGAGTCGCCAATTTTTCTCGAATTTATTTTATTCTCAAACCACCGGATGCAGCTCTTATTGGCCATTTTACACCGGGGTGTTCAACAAATGTAACAAGTAAACGTACACAAACGACCATGCCCTGGACCGGGGAAACCTACCCAGGCGGGACTCGAATCCGCAACCTCTTGTTTGGCTGGCGAGAACGTTACCCCGCCACCACTGAGGCCGGCACCAAATGACCACCAAATTTAGGATGTATCACTTATTTCCCTTTGTAAACAACCCTATAAATGTACTTTTAATTCTACTCATTGTAGGATGAAATTTTAAGGAAAGTGGCTGTTTACGAGAATAAATACTGATTACGATTAAACCATGGGAAAAAATAAGGAATGTAACGGGCAGCTGGCCTCTTGTCGCACGGAGCCCCTAACAAGAAACATTCACAAAGTGTCTTTTGCCGATATCATTCAAATTTGGTAGGATAGTAGTGTTCCATTATAAAGCACATCTTCAAAATTTCTCGTGCCCTTAAGCGGTATGACATTATAAACAGGACATAATAAAGGCAAATGAGTTTAAGACCTGAAAGTGAGTTTGTCGTGATTTCTCTCCATCCTTCTACTGTGAATCGGCTCACGCTACAGGAATATACGAGAAATATGAGGCTTTTGGCAAGGTAAATTCAATATTTACTGCTTTGATGCCCATAATGTTTGCTGCATGTCAACGCAAAACCTAAAATTTCGACTCATTTTTGCAGTAGGTCTCGGCTCAAAAACAGGAACTCGAGTAAATACAGAGTAAATAGTACTTAAAACTCATTTCTTTGTCTAGCAAATGCTTTTTTATTACCTTTTAATGATCATTTGGATCTCAGTCTTGAACAATTACCGCATTTCATACATTCAGCACCTTTCCATGTGATCCTTCCTTTTACCCATCCCCTTTTCTTGTGTTCCATCTTTTCGCTACCCATATGCAGTCAGTGAAAAATCCAAGACAAGCAAGATATCAAAATAACTATCGGAGCCATGGGTAAACAAAGGAGTCTGCAATACAACCCAGATGAAATGAATTTGTCATTTTCGTAGTCTGCCACCAGGTGACGTTGTTATGAGTCCAACTTGTACGATTATCTGAACAAAATCAGAACAGGTGTTCAGAAATTCATACATTTTTACATTTTTGCATGGTTACATGGTGAATTTTCCTGTTCCTTCTGAGATTCAGATATTCTCACATTTTCTTGTACATTCTAATGTACCGTGTAACCAGGCCTTGAGAAAATTTGCTATGTATTTTTCATTTAGTTTTTTAGATTCCAGTGTGTTTCCAAAGAAAATATTAAATAACCCTTATTGCTTACATTTTGACATTGTTTAAACTAATTTCCTCAAAGTTAATCCTGATATAATTATGCAGTAGGAGATTGAAAATCTGGAAATCGCAGGACTAGTGGTATTCTGGAATTTAGATTATTCCAATGTTAAGATAACTCTTTTCTGTGAGCTATGTATTGGACCATGCTACCAAGCCATGCCTAAATAGCTTGATTAATTCTTTGTCGTGACTAATGTTAACCATATTATCATATGATATGGATATTTACCTTTAAGGGCATGCATTTGAAAATGTTTCAAATGTGTTTTGTGGCAAATTGTCTTTATTCAATCAGAAAACTTGAGCCCCTAAGTCTTTTTCTAACACACGCAAGCATTTACAATATATTGCAATGTTGTGAAACTGAAATTTTATGAAAGCATCTTTGCGTTACATGTCATATGTCTGGGTATAGGTAAGATAGAAAAGTGTGCAATGGCTTGTTCAAGAGTGTACCCCATAAATTTCTCTTGGAGGGTTTGAACCTCTTGACCTCATTGGTTTAGAATGTGTGTTGCTTAATGTTTTGGCGTTGTTCTTTTCAGTTTGCCGCCCATGCTTCCAGTTACTACCCTCTCCTGTGTGAAATTATGTGCTTTGATCTGAAACCGGAGCTTCGATCGGTGTTGAGGAGGTTCTTCCTGAGGATAGGACCCGTGTTTGGTATCACTGCGAGTCACAGCTCCACCAATGGAACGGGAAACCCCCTGTCCAACACGCAGAATCCCCCTCCCTCCGCGATCATCCAGGGAGGAGTCAAAACGGAGATATGATGCCGGCCCCCCGATCCCAGAGTGTTGTTCCTCCCATTGCAGCAGCAGCAGCGACAGCAGCAGCAGTATCAGGGCCTCGTGGGCCCCTTCACGAGCCGTCGCAAAGCAGTCCATTGGCAAACTGCCACGGGTATATGAAATCCCCTCTCCACCCCCTTTTGCATTCCAGTGCCTGAAGTCTGGTGGGAGTAATCGTTAGTTGTGGAGGAGACTGCAGGAAGTTCTTCCCTGTGTTTATTCCGTTCCTCTTTGTGGCCACGGAGCCGTAAAGATGTAGGGGATAGTGGGAGGGAAGAGGTAGTCTGGAGGTTAGCTTTCCTAATTGTTAAGTGAGGGGGGAAAGTAGGCTGGTTAATTGATGGAGCATAAAACTCCCGTGCCACCACAAAACATTCGGAAGAAACTAGTAGCCTGAGAGAGCTCTGGTGTTTTTCCATAATTCCCCAAGTCATTTTACTTTGAGAAAGCAATGTCCGTTGTTAAAATTTATTTTAGACCTCTCACAAATTTGTATCTTCTTACTCTATTCCTTCCTTTGTATATTTGTGGTCCTTCTTCGACTGTGGATGATGCTGCAGCAATTGTCCGTTGTTATTTATTAGTTTTTCATTTCCTGTCTCTGTGTTTTCAGGAGCTTGGGAAGAAATAGTGTGGCATAACCATGCAATTGTAACTTTTTTCCTTTGTTAGTTGTGAGAAGCACAGAAACTGGGGATCTTAGGCCAAATTCCGATGCTGGGAACAGCACTTGAATATTTTGTATGTGGCACTCCGTGTACTTGAGGGTGAATGTTATGTCGCCCCTTTTTAGTGGCCTCGGTCACGGTAGCAGTGTGGGGTCATTCAGAACCAGGACTAAGCAGTATTGTTCATAGAAATATTTTATTTGAAAATGCTCCGTTTATTGTATTGTTACTTTTTTGTTGCGCATCAGTAAAGACTGAGGAGAAATGCATTGAATTCTTGCAAGCATTGGTTAATGTGCTGGAATCAAAAATATTTATTACTCACTCTCTTCCCTCCAGCGTACGAAGTCCTATCACCTAAACGTAGTGAGATGTTGAATGAAGTGAGAAGACATAATTTTGGGCTCCCTGGGAAGGAAAGCTAGGGAACAATTGTACATAAGCAGGAAGTGTGAAAATTATAGTCATTATCTACATTTCTGTGATTAAAATCTCCTGAAAGACTTAAAAAGTGTTTATTTATGAATTGAAATTTGTATAAAAAGCTGTCATTTGACGAGGGCCATAAGTGGTTTTGCTGTGAATGGCTTCACCATTACCTTCTCTTCTGAAATGAAGTTAGGAACATGTATTCATTTTGAAGTGGGTTAAAAAAATCATAAAGGATAATACATATATAGTTCGTAAATCCTGATACAAGTGTATATTGTGAAGTTTCAGAGAGTGGTGAAATATTTCTTCTGACATTGCACAAAGGTTTCTTTAATGCCATCGTAAAAATGAACTTTGTTACATCATTCTTTAAAACTTCATGATATGCTATAAACTCATACACAGTTATGGCTGAATGTTTTTTGTAAAATATAAATTTGATATATACACTACATAGGAGTATTAATGGTTTAATTTTAACTATTGAAGAGTTGGTTATTTTTAATCATTGCAAAGTGAAGATGTGTTGTGCCTTTTTGTTTTGGGAAAGGCTTGTAAAATATTAAAATTAAAGATGATAATTATAATTTATTCTTATAATTTGTGCAATAGCTATAGCCTTAACCGTGTTACTAATAAAATCTTTAAACATATTAAACAAGAGATGTTATTATTAAGCTGTAGTATCTCATGCGTGGTACACTGTCAGAGGATATTAATGTGAAACATTACGTGCCATTTGAGTACTTTTTATTAAGTACGAATGTGCAATGCATGGTGAGCAACAGGGTTGCATTAAGCTGATTGTTTTTGGGAGGCTAATTGACCAATTTCAGCATTTATGTGACTGCTTATGCACGAGTGGCTTTTAGATATTCTTCAATAGGGTGGTTTCCTATTATTTTTTCATTGCCTAAATCGAAAGATTATTACTCCTGGAGTACGCATTTCAAGCTCTTAGATTTTTAAATGATGATATCTATTTTTCGCGATTAAATGAAAAGTGAACAATTTCAAGCACGCGAAAACAGCGACGGCTAAGTACGAATGCTGGGAAAAGCCCGTGTGACGTCATTCTGGTTTCGGCTGTTGTCTTGTGAGGCCACCTTGGTGCGAGGCTATGACGAGGCTGCTAGCAGGTAGCGCTTGGCCTAAATAAGGATTATTGATACCCTATAAAACAAAGGAAATATTCTGACCTTAGGCAATTTTAAAAGGTGATTATTAAGAAATGTTTCCCTGAGCTCTGTGCCTCACACATGCATTGGTAATCTCAGACGATGTAAAACTCGTATGCATTCTTATAGAAACTAGGTCCCTGTGACGTCACGTGGAGTGGCATTGCATGGGCGCCTATCTAGCCTTTTTTCCTAGCCTAGTTAAAATTGACCATTGCCATTCGTCTAAACTGTTCTTTCTGAAACCAAATAATTTGTATAATATGAATACACTAATGGTGGGTAACAAATCCCAATCAATGCCTTTCGTTTTCTTTGATGAAGGAAACTACCCTATTATCTTTCAACATTGTTTGTTTAGCCAGTGGAAGAAAAATTTGTATTGGAGCCATTTTTCCTATTCTTCCAGGGATTACTGGGGGTATTTCCTGTAAAAATTCTTCCCTCCCTTCCCCCCTATACATACCCTTAGAGTGTCAGTGGGCCCATCTATCAGTCTTGGGGGCATGTCTGAAGAGGGTCATTGGCTGATCTATTGTTTGGGTTTTTTTACACTCTTGCCTTTTAGTTTTTGTGCTTCTTGTAGCATTTGTAATTCTTTTTTTTTTTTAGTATCTGTCAGTCTTTTCATAGCCGGAAGTATTAACACATCATGGTCCGCACACGTGTTTTTACGTGTTCCGCCGCCAGCGCTTATTTGCCGATCACGCGTTTTTATGTTTTCATGCTGTGCAGTCTCCTGCTGACCTCTACGGATTTATTTGGAACTATTTCGACCTAGTTCTGGTTTGTGCGTCTTTAGGTAGCTTTACCATGCTTTAATGTTTGTTTTTGTGAAAGTTTTTCTTATTGACGTCTTTTTTATCGACGTTATAATAGTTTGAACATATATTGTGGCCTATGGCATATAATATGACCGGCCCCTATGGCTAGTCTAGTTTAAAGGGAGCCGGACCAAGAGGTGTTAAGAGCACATGAAAAAAAAAATAGTTTTAGAAAATGCATTTTAGTCTTTGCATAAATTTTTAAGTGAAAACATACAAATGTGCCAAAAATAACCCCTGGTATTCTTCAGTACATATTATGTATCCGGCAAAATAGGCTCGTACTAAGAGTGTTAAGCCACCTAATGCTAGTGAGGAAATACTTTGAGCGCAAAACTCTTTTATCTTTTTCTTTGTGCCCCCATCTGAATTTTCTGTCTGTTTCTGTCTTTGGCTCATTACCTTCAGCATCTTAACTGTTAGGACCTTTTTCCAACATTAAATGGCAACTGTATTGATTTTTCAAGGAGTACTTCACAGATTCTTCTAATCCATCTGAATGAATAAGCCATAAAAAATGTGTTGAAAATTTACTGACAGATTGCATGTATGTTGCGCTCACTAACTAGCTACAATGAGATTGTTCCATTCTCTTGGGTACATCTCAACCATCTTCCCTCCTTGCTACGGCTTTTGGTTGGGCTGGCAAGGGAAGGGTTCCCTAAAGGGCTTTTTTAGAAAAGTCACTGACCACAGTGACATTCAGTGGCCTTTTTCTCATCAGCAGTGAGGGCGTGTTTGACACTGATTGTAATTATGTTCAATAACTTGATTCCGATTGGTCAGAAACATGATCAAAGTTTGTTGTTCTTTTAAATGTATCACTCCGAGGACTCACTCCGAGGCACTCGTTGGAGAGGGGGGGAGGGAAGGCTTGCCTGGGTTTTGGTGAACGAGGCTCCGACTAACCGAGCAAACTTCAGAAGTGCTTATCTGCTGAGAGAGTGGAGTAGAGATTTTCAGCTCTCTGCTGTGATTGGACTGTAGCCTGTTGGCCTCCGCATTATTAATGGCTTGAGCCTAGGGTTCTGATGAAGCATGGGAAATCTTGTTTCAATTCAGCCCAGTGGTCCAAAAGGTTTTTGCTAGCAAAGTCATGGGATATTTTTGTATTGATCCTGTCTTAATGTTTTAAGAGGCGCAGAATGTGATTCAGCAAATTCTAAGCTTGCTAGCAAACTCTCTTGACGATTGCAAAAAATGCCAAAAGATTGATTATTTTTGGCTGTTTTGTTTGTAGCTAGGTATCTACCAAATTTGAAGGAATAGCTTCTCTGTTCAAAATATTGTACAAAGTTTATTCTCCAAATTTTTTTCTCTGTCGACCGGTAAAAACTCCAGTGCTTTTTAAGAACCTGCATCTTTTGTCTGTCTTCGCAAAAAAAAAACACTTTCTCCTCAATTGCTTAACCCTTTCATTGCGTAACATTTTCTCAGAGATGTTTCACATTGGCGGAGAATTTTTTTTCACTGCATTCACTTTGTTTTTCGAAAATATGAAAACAATTTCATTAAAAAAGGGATTTTTATATTAATTTGACAATTTATTAAACAATTCGTTAATGGCATCACAGTGATGCCATCCGCACCCATGTGATAAATGCTCCGGATTTTTATGCAACCCGTTACACAAACATTAGAAACGACGGACAACATATTTTTACATAGCAACTAAGAACCTTGAAATAATTTCTGAAATGATGGCGGAATTGAATTATAAAATAAGATAAATAATTTTTCAGATGTCATCCACTATCCATGCATCAAATTTTGGGTAAATAAAAGTTTTCGAATTTTAATTTTCACATCTAAATTTTTAAATTTACTAGTAACTTAGATTTGGATGCAAACATATGAAAGTTATTTTATCTTTTTGCCATTTTCTTTTGCGTTAATGCTGCAAATATTAACTAATAATTGTGAAATTCTTTGAAAAAAGGGTTCAAACACAGCCGTGGAACATCTGCACATCATACACCATCAGAGTTATACTGATTCGCCACTTTAGTCGTTCTAAGGACGTGAGGAGGATTATTTCTTCTGTTTGTCCTTAGAGTTTCAGTGGTGTGTCTTTTTGAGTTACTCGATAGATATTTGAACAGATTATTATAATTTTTATGATGATTATAACTGTCCATGTATAAACTCAGTAGAGTAGCCACGGGAGGGGGGGTTATGGGTAACAACCCCCGTTGAGGTGCCAAAAACGGGTAAAATGCCCCCCGCACCCTCCAGAAGGGCCCTCAAACCTCCGGCAAAAACCCCCCATTTCAAAATTGTGGCTACGCGACTGTATAAACTGTGCCCACTGAGGAGAAATCTATCGATTAATTTTCGCACGACTTTGTTTGCATGTCCCCTGCCTCCAACATCAGGATCCTTTGCCCCAGTGTAAATTATTGCATCTTGCACGAGGCCATTAGGCTAAGAAAGCATATATAATGTTATGCCGCGTTTGTGACGCCAAAGCAACATGGACTAATGAAGCAGAGTTCTTTAAACGTGCAATAAATTTCTTTCATTCTTTGAGTGAATAATTTCAAAAGGGGTCGAATTTTATGCAAGGGGTCTCTTGGTATCGGATCATCTACTCCAGGGTTCCTGCCAAACTGCATGCAACGGAAAATTAGTTGAAATCGGTCTCGGTAAAAAGTGCTGTGAAGGAGGGAAAGATCGTAGATATTTTCCTACCTTTTCCAATAATCTGGAATGGATGGCCATCTTACAATACTTCATACAATCATACATTAGGTATATCGGACCAAAAATGTCTCCCATACCCCACGAGTAAGATTCCTATGCTCGGTTATCCTTGAAGAACTGCATGTTGAGAGGCATTGGCAATATGGACCAAAGCCTTTCAGACGACAATATTTCCTCCAGCTCCACATACTTGCATCCTCAACGTAAACCTCAGTTAACACCTATAAAATATACTACAATAAAATACATTACACTTACAAAATGCACAAGACTGATGAGGTTGCTCTTTTGCAGTCAGAAAGAGATGTAAGCGTTAAAGTTTAGAACCGACGTACAAGAAATATCTAAATGTGAATGCTCCAGATAAAACGGCAACGTATTATAATCCAAAAATAATTGTTTCTTTGCGCATAGAAATTTTGCTGACTTTCTTCTCTGATTATAATAGCTCTAGTTGGTCGAAGTAAAATATGTAAATTGCTTCAAAGTTAAAAAAAACCTTCGCCGAGAAGACTCAATGCAGTGTTCCATGCATGCACTAGAGTAAATTGTGCCAGAGGTAGTTTTATTGCGAGGAGATATTCTAAGCCTAGTTGACCAAAGGCTGATACATAAACGGTCTTTGGGGTTTGGAAATAGGAATAAAGTTAAAAATGAAGATGTCTCCCATATCCCACGTAAGTGGCTAAATATATGTAAAATACCAAAATGTCCAATGGAAAAAAGCCATACGGTAATATTAGAAAAAAAATCTCTATAAAGGAGTGAAAATGCACGCAATGGAAAGATGTCCGAAGGAGAGACTGTACTAATAACGAGAGTCGCAAAAACTGAGAAGGGAGAGCTGACCTTTTCTACGACATGCACACAACAGAATAGTTGCATGGCTTTCTAATAAGAATGGCAAAAATACTTCTAAAATAAGCTCTTATAAAATTTTTTTTTTTAAACCAGCCTTTATATTTAGATTACAGGGGATGAGCAACGTTTACATATATGACACAAAGCAAAAAAACTCAGTGACCCCGAAAAACCAAAAGTGACGTATTAAAAAAGTCACTATATTTATTACTACGAATCTGCAGGCGCTCGAAGGGAAGAAAAATTTTTTGACGATTTTCGAAAAAAATCTAAGTGCCGAAAAATTTCAGTCCGAAGCCGGACCCGAGACGACGGAGGGACTGAAAAATTTTCGAAAGCGGGGGTCTCGCCGAGTAAAGCAAGACGAATCCCCCAAGCTAGGGCTGAGTCGATGGGAAATTTTATGGTGGATAACTTTTACTGTGGTCGCAAAACACGAAAATCGACCATTTGGAACTTCTTAGATCAAAAACATGTTTTGGGGGGCTATAGGTTGACTGGGGGGTGGTTAAAGGGGGGTTGGAGAGAAAAAGTTATATTTTCATGTATTGTCATCGGAAATGAAGAAGTGTGCAAAATTTCAGCGTTTTTGCTTCACAGGAAGTGAGTCAAATTTCAGTTACAAGATTTGTACCAGACAAACAGACAGGTTGGTGAGTTGATATAAAGACTAGGTATAATTAGAGATAACAGGCGACACAGAGCGACTTGTAGTCTATTCCGCGGTGACGGAAATCGACTTTTTTATTTGAGCCCCGAAATTCGATCATTTTTTCCCCAAGGATTTCCCCAATTCTAATTTCTCCTTCAAAATGAAAAAAATATAAAAGTTTCCCTAGAACCTTCATTATTTCCCGTGAATAACGAATTTGTGGTCGTAATTATTCCCACCTAGTAACTTTAACAAACTCATACGAAATAAATGAGAAAAAGTTGAAAACTCTATTTCTTCTTCCGTAGCCAATATAATCAGACCCCTATTGAAAGGATCGTTCAGAAAATGAGTGGCAAATATATAATGGAAGAATGTTAGGAGTTATAACGGCATTATGTAAATATTAAGTTTAAACATTAATAAAAACAGCAACAGATTATTCAACTGTGTTTAGCGTGTGTAGGTATAGTGACCGTAATTTGAAATACGAAAATATTTTTCGTCAATGAGATGAAAGGAAATATTGTTTGAAAAATTTTAATAGGACTAAAACGAAAATAATAACCTTCAAATGTGGCAACACTTAGTACAAATATTCAGAAAAGTAAAGAAAATATCACATTAAAATTTTTTGTAATGGCGAAAAATCTTACAAATAAAAAAGTACTCCATAAATGTAAAAAAAATTTACTCAAAAAATATAAACTATTTTAAAAAAACGGAAGGCATATGCAGATAGCCTAATCCATTTTGTGTGCGGGAAACCATCATGAGAGTAGATAGAACAGAGCGGAGGAGCGTAGGGAGCGATTGAAGGACATAGGCCGGCGTGGCATCAATGTGATGCCACCCGCCCGTTGGCAGGACCTACGCTGGGCATCAATGCTATGCCATCCGCACTCAAAGGGTTAAACAACCTTGGTGGAACCTAGGCGATACCTCTGTATTTTACACCACTGATTCTGAAACCACAATCTCTTTTCTTCCGGCTTGTCAAGCATTCCGCCAATGATATGAGATATTAAGAATTTGCAAAATTAAAAGAATAGATGAACTATGCAACGTCAAAAATTGCTCAAAGCATACTTTTTTTTCAGTTTTTATTTTATATATTCTTCATTATTGTTGAATATTTTATCTAAGCTTTATGAGCCTTTAACTTGGATTTGATTGTAACCAATTAGCTGAAATTTATGTTTAGTGCACTACTACATTTATCAATGATTGCTAATATTATTAATTTAAAAAAGGAACATGATTTGTTTGAAAAGCAGTCACCCTTTTCTCCCACCCATTTTAACAAAACATTTGAAGCACAAGTTCAATCTGTTTTGAAGTTTATAAGGATCGCTTCTGCTATTCTTCTCTGTGCCATCCTTGAATCACCAGCTTTTGCCCCATTTCGCTGCGACGTATGCCAATAGTCATCTTCACTGATGTAGCCCAGTTCTTTTTTTAAGCAAATACAGAGATGCCTTCCTGAACGCGTGTGCTACAGTCTGCTGTGATATTACCATATTCACACGATGGCTGAAGTTTTTGATGTCCAAGGAAGAATTAGGTACGAAGCTTCCCATCTTCTTTGACCGAAATTTTCTTAGATCCAAAAGCTTATGAGGAAAAACTACATTTTGACTGGCCTAAGGAGATACACAGGATAAATCAAATTCACCTTTGCTTGAGCTCCACCTTGACCTGCATTTTCAACCTTTGGGTAAGAATAATGGAGAGTCCAATGAAAGGGGGTGTAGCAGCTCACCTCTGTTTTAGTTTGTAGTGAGCTCCACCTTGACCTGAAGGGGGGTGGAGCGGGGCTTCAGCGTTCTCCCTTGTGGCGACCACCACTGATGAGACTTTTAGCCCAGGGGCACTGTGGCACTCCATTTTTTCGATAAAATTAGATTTCATAATATTTGCCAATTACTAAGGATGAATTTATCAAAACTAAATAAACAGGGTGGAGAAAAATAGTGTCGCGAAGTACAGTTTCGTACTTACCCAGCAAGGGGCAGGGGGGGCAGCTGCCTAGAAGTAAAAACCGCAAAAGTCTTAGAAGCAAAATCAGTACTGAATTGAAACGAAAGTATTCAACAAATTTTCTTTAAACCCACGAAAAATGTAGAAAAGAAATTCGCAATTGGCCGTATAATTCGTCCACCTTGCAAGTCGAAAAAATGTTACTGCGTTGGTGTGCGGGAAGGGGGAGCAATTCACCGCAGGGACCAAACACCAGCCTCTCAACCCGAAAGCCCAAAACACACACACTCACTCACAACAAACATACACAACAAGATCCTTTGTGGGGGCTTGTAGGGACCTCCACTAAGGATTCTCGCTCCACAAAAAAAACCGGGAATCTTCACAGGATGGGCCTGTTAGGGATAACCAGGGATTTGTGGAAACACACGCACTCAATAAGCATTCACTCACATATTCACTCACCTATAGATGGCTTCAATTTTCCGGGAGAATAAATATTTCTCCGAGAGTGTCGTCGGGGATCGGCAAGGGGACGAGGAAAACACACGTTTACGTATTTCGGCTACAAAGTAGCCCATCTTCAGCATGCTGGAGGAAGAACCAAAGGCACTTACAACACGAGTCCCTGTCATTCAAAAATCGATTTTAGATTTTAATCGAAATTGATTTTTCCGACGCTAGTTCAGTGACTCACGTCAATCAGCCAGATTTGGTGTGGAATTATTTAGTGCGCATTTGTTTGCGTTGTCAGCGTCTACTTTGCTTGGTGTAAAAAATGCATTCTTCACAACACCCTTAGTTAGATGCGTTCATAATGTGAGGCGCATGGTAAAAAGAAGTTACCAATTTAGGAAAACTGATTTGGCGGAGGGTTTTGTTATGAAAAGGAACTATAAGGACATAAAAGGAAGAAAAAGGAGAGAAGCAAGGAAAGGAGGTGGAGATGAGGGGAAAGGGAAATTTTATAAAAAGATTCGGTAAACGACGAAGAAAAAATATACCTTACTGCCGAAAGAAGTGATGGAATATCGAGATGAAAAAGCGAGGACAGTAACGGGGCATGAAACAGAACTAACGAGGCAGAATACTTAACTTTTATTTCTTGAGAGTGAAGTGAGAAAGTAATATTGTAATTTGCATACACTTTAAGAATCCACACCTTGAAAATGAACGGTCCTTGAGCATATTACAGAATGTATAATCTAGCGAGCACTTAATTCGGCTCTCGACTTTCTCTTCAGTTGCTGTGACAACGAATTGAACGCCGGAATGGAAACCCAAATTTGGTTTTCTAAATTGCATTCGCTGAGATCGTCCCGGTTGGTTTTATTGTTCCCATTAGAGGAAGCATTTTTATGTGTTCGTAATGGCATGTCAAAATGTCCTGATGCTCCATGAAAGTGCCGTTACGAGGAATCATTAATGTAAAAATCCGTGTGCGTCCATTTCGAATCGTAATTTTCCCATCGGAGTGAATTGTGGATTGTTGCTGAAAGCGGAATATCAAGAATCTTCGTCATTGGCACGACATGACTCGGCAGTTTACTCGTTAAAAAAATAGGGATCAACATATTTATGAGCGATTGGAAGGGGGAGCTTTCTTTTCCCCCACCCCACTTCTAACTCAACAATCGATATTGCTGCGTGTGTAGGTACTTTCACACGGAAATGAATTCATCCACACATACATACCTACTACCACGAAAGCCACATCCATCGGCGTATGATGGTTGTGTTAGGAAACCAGCCGTTTACAAAATAAAGAATACATAAAAAAGCAAATGCACGTATTTACCCAGACGGCACAGGAAGTTTTCGTACCTGAATACGAGGGTGGACCATCAAGATACAAAAATCGCGCTTAGGAAGTTACTAAAAAGGTTTTGTTTCTCTATTTCCTTTAATGACGAAAAAAGATGCAAGAGGACTGGCAAATTCATATGCATCGCACGCCGTATCGCACTTTCCTTAACTTTCTTTAGAAGAGAAATATGTGTTTTTTTCATTACAAGTCATTATTTACATTTTTTTGCTTTGGTTACGAATTTATATATTAGAAAGCACTAAAATTGATAAAAGTGTTGTTTGACCATTACGTATTATACTAACCTGTGCCGGAACGGCGTTCCGCCATACCAGTGGCTCCCATCTTATGCTGACTGTCCCAAAGGCCGTGTGTCATTTTTGACCTCTAATTTTACTAGTTTTGAATCGAACAATATTCATGAAAATTGGCATATTTATGGGGAATGGTCCTAAATTTTGTTGAGTGTAAGCAAAAGTTTACAATTATGAACTTTTGACCTCACAATGTGGGTCCAAACAAAAAATTTTAATTTGCCTTTTGGGTTTCAATGTAAAAAAATCGACATAGAAAAAAAGTCTGAATTTCATTGATCAAGATGCCAATTCTTAGATTTTCGGACTCGAAAAAACTGAAAATAACACTTTTATATTCGAAAATTCAACCGTTGACCCAGTAAGGTCACAATCAAGGTCTTCAGTGATGGCAAAAAGAATAGCATACCAACAAAGGTGTCGATCGATGGGTTTTAAGAGGGTGCCCAAGTCAATGGTATTGTCCTAATATCCGTATTATCCACTAATTGACCTCCTAGGTTAATACGGAGGTCAAAGGTCATAGAGGTGTGTCGGGCCATCGTGACAACCAACGTGTCAAACCATTGGTTTAAGGGAATCCCAAGTCTGTTTTGTAGTTCATAGATCCGTATTCTCGATTCTTTGACCTCCGAGGGTCATAATAGGGGTCAAAGGTCATAAAGCTAAACGTCACGTGCATGTGTAAAGGCTGCGAAATACGTACTGTTCGCCTGTAGCAGTTTTTGACGAATCGCGCAGATTTCATCTGTATTTTATTTGGTACACGGATTAAGACTTTCTGCCCTGGATCCCATATCCTCTCTGCAGGGATTAAAACAAAGGAAGTCAGTCAAGGGCTGATGTAAAATAAACTTCAGTGCAATTCCGTGCAATTCACTCGCACTGAAGCACGGTTCGGAGCAGCGGCGCAGCGAGGGGGGGTTTCCAGACCTCAGAGAATTTTTTTAGTTTAATCCATTTTAGTTAATTGGATTGATATTACTAATAGAATAGTGTAAGGATTAATTAAATATCCCCCAGAAAGCCGTAAAACTCACCATTTTGAACCGTTTATCTTAAAATTCCGCAATTTATTAATCTCGCACCTAACGCTTATCCTGGTGGGTATTCCATACCTCCATACACACCGGTATTAGTTACACCTGAACTCCCCCCCACCCCCCAGCCTTAATTCCTATTAGCTGCGCCCCTGGCTCGTAGTATTCGACAGCGGCAATCGGCGATAGCTGAGTACCCTGCTAGCAGGTAGCGCTTGGCTTAATTATTGATAATTAATACCCTATCAAACGAAGGAAACTTTCCGACCTTAGACAATTTTAATAAGTGATTATTAAGAGATGTTTCCCTGAGCTCTGTGCCACATGCATGCATTGGTAATCTCAGACGATGTAAAACTCTTATCTACTCATATAGAAACTAGGTCCCTGTGACGTCACCTGGAGTGGCATCGCATAAGCGCCAATCTGGCCTTTTTCAAATGCGGTTAAAACTGACCACCTCCATTCGTCTAAACTGGGATTTCTAAAACCAAATAATTTGTATATTATTAATACACTAATGGCGGGTAGCGAATCGCAATCAATGCCTTTCATTTTCTTTGATGAAGGAAACTACCCTAATGTCACTTCCCAAAATTTTGTGTAAAATATTTTTTTATTTTTATAGTATATTAATCCTAGATAATCAACGGTAATAATAATGATATTTTTATTATTGAATATATTAAAGAATAGCGTCAACCTTACCCACTGCTTGCTGTTATCTCTTTCGAAATAGTTAGCTATTTTGTTCATACATGTGAACAGACATACACTCAGCGATATCTTGGCTTTGTACACTCTAGTCTGGGCTGAACATCGGATTAAAAAAGTAAAATTTCATTAATATATCCCCGCCCCATTCCACCTTCACTTGCTGCGGAGGAGAAGACGGAGTTTTTTCGGGTTAAAGCGTATGTATAGGTCTTTTCAAGGAACAGCCTTACCGAATTCATGCCTGATTCATCTAACTTTTTAAACTGTGAACCTAGCTATGATTAGTTTAGTATTGATGTTGGCTAGTGCTGAATATGCCATCTATCGGTTGATCATGCCATCAGCGACGACAAGAAGGTAGGCAGACATTTCGATGAGTATCAACTTCCAGCCGTTTTTTATCTTAACCCGCGGCCGGCCGGTGCTGACGTCACACTGGTTACATTCTCACGGGAGGAGCCTATTCATGTTATTGTTTCGTCAGGTACCTAGTGTTTATTTCGAATATCTTTGCGACTGAGAGGCAAGCCAACGTTTTTGGGGGTGAGAGCAGTGGGCGCGTGACTTCCTGAAAACCAATCAAAATGCGATTGGCAAAATCGGGAAATTTTCCTGCCTCTATGCTCTGTTCATTTTATTCTCTGCGGGTGAGCTGGTGTGGCCAAAGCAAGTGGAGATGAGGGGAGGGAAATTTTCTCGACAGGTGACTTTGCCTTTGCCAAACAGCAAACAGTAGGCATGGCCTCAGAGAGTCGCTCTCAGACCTCCGCCGAGTGAACATCTGCTCGTGAAGCAGTGTTGCCAAACCTCACGCGTTCTCCTTGTATGCGACAAGTATGCCTTCCACCAACGGTGCCTCATTCAGCGCGGTAGCTGACAATGTCATGGGCTTCTGTGAAAGGATTATCACCAATGCCTTCCAAAAGAGTAGGCATATTGTCTCGCCGCCGGGGCCAAAATACCTGTGGCCACCTATGACTCACACGATTTCAGTGACAAAGTAGGGCGGCTATGTACATTTGGCAACGTTATGTTCGCTCCTCCTCTCTCTCTCGGTACTACCCCTCCCCTGCCAGCGAAGCCATCCGAGAGTGTCCGGGCTCTCACGAAAGCTCACCCGCAGACATGAAGTGAATAGACTATAGACCTTCATGGTCGTCAGTAAGTTTGCTGTGTGGAAGTAGTTTTTTAACACAGTCTTTCGTTTCGATGCACCGACAAAGACCTTTGAGAAAACATGGCCTCCTAGAGGAAGCGTCCCGAGCCTGCACGAATCGCAAAGATATTTTACAAGGATCATAGTTGAATCAGTCTTTATCCCACTTCACTACTAATATCCGGACAATCGGATTTGATCATCTTGTGATTTAAACCCTCTACCACAATGGAAGCGCTGGTGCATGAACTCCTTCGGATGAAAATGTTAGGATAAATAATGATAAAATCGAACAGAAATCTTACTCCTTTACACATTACCACAACATATTTCAACAGGGCGATTAATGACTAGAATAGACTTCCTTACATTCTGATTAACATATTATGCAGACAGGAGTAGGGTTTCTCATCATTGATGATGATGAAAAATCATACTCCTGTCTGCATTATATGTTAATCAGAATGCAAAAGCCGTCACGTAAAGGTGTCAGATGTAAGCAAAGTTGCTTTTTTCCGCAATTTTATGAATGCGTCAACAAATCATCGACGAAATCTTCTAGATTTCTCAATTAATCAATGAAAACTTGATATTGTTGACACAATCATCCGATGTAAATAAGAGCCGCCATTTTCGTCCTTTTTCTCACTTCATCCAACAAGCAGCTATGTTTTTTTTACATTATTTGATGACATTTTGGCTGCTATTATGGATAAGCGTTGCAAAAAATAGCATATGCTATTCTGCGGGTCATTATTGCAACGACCCCGTATTATGAATGAAGCGTAGTAATAATTTTGTTCGGAATAGCAGCATGCTATTTCTTGCGCGAGCTATTTGGAAGCTCCGCCTCTTCCGGTATGAAAAACTTTCGGCACAGTTTGCGTAACCAATGAGGGAGAAGACATTTTTATATATTTTTCTGTATTTTACGGAATATTGACTTGAAATTATAAATAATTGCTTTATTTACATTTAAAAATTATATTAAACCTTGGAAGTATATAATACGCTTTGAAAATCTCATTTAAGAAATCAGCTGTTTGTTGTGGTTGTGATAATTTCCCAATGGCTTCAGACAAGTGGGTTAAGGTGGGTTAGATCATAATTTCGTTGTTATAATGATGATTTATCGGACATAAATATTCAATGATTTACCTGTATCCGATCGGTCCTTTACCGTGAGATGTATGCTATGCGAAATAATCATTAGAAGCTAAATATGTTTGATTTTCTTCGTAAATGTGTTAGGCTTCGAAGTCTGTTTGTTGCATGTCAGAATTAATATGTATCAACTTTTATTGTATTGCTCGTGACGATATCGTTTTACTGTATGAACTAGAAGCTTTCGTTTCTAATGTTATCTATGTATTATATGACTCCCTAATTTCAGTGTTCATTCTCTGTTTAGGAAATGAAGTAGGTGGCAACGTCACAGCTGTGCTTTCATGTATTATGATGGAATAGTATCGATATTTTAGCTGCATATTTGGAAAAAGTAGAGGGAGGTGATAGTGAATTTGAGGATGGATGGAACAGCTGTGAAAAAGTGAATCTAGCAATAGTGAATCGTGTGGAAAGTGCTGTTGTGTCAGTTATCATTGTTTTCGTATCAGCTGATTTTATTATGTGCTCACTGAAATTTTTGATAGACCCTGAACTGTGCCGATAAACTGAAACTTAATTGTGTGAATAACTTACTTGTCTATAGAGGAAACAATTTGTATTCAATTCCACATGATATATATTGCATTAATGATGTAGTGCATGGATATTCCATTAAACGTTTGTGGTGAATCATATTTGTTCGGAAACTCTATTGGTGTTCGGAGAAATCCTTTGTTTTCAAGCAAGTAATTCAAGTCGACTGCCCGTGTTTATAATTTAGTAAATTTTTAGTTTTAATTGTAGAAGGTAGCGAATAGTGGGGAAAACAATTTCGACTCGTTGTATGTATTTGTATATACTGTCCAATTGAGGAAATGAACGGCTGATCAAAGTATATGGTATTACTATGGTAATATATGGTTTTCATTGAAAGCTATAACTATTAATATATTTGGCGAGTTAGTGTGTTAACACAAGCTTGAAATTTTTCAAGAATCGACCTGATAGCCTACATTGAGGATATTTTTAGTAGCAAGTCAAGTGATGAAATAAAATTATGAATTGTAAATGTGAATACAACACGGAAAATTTGGGCTAATCGTAGTAATTCTTTGCATTAATTGTTATTGTTTTCGTACTGTCGATGAAGCAAGCTTGTGCTTCATATATTAAGCTCGAATGTTAATTTCTAACCAATTCACTTAACTAGTTAAATATTCATCACTTATGGTACTATTATTTAATTAAAATAAAGCAGATATCATTTTATTTTTTGCTATTATTCCATTTTTCAATACTTGATTAGGTTACTTTAACCTCAGAAAAACAATTCGACATCGCAATGCGCACGTTTTCTGGGTTGCAATACCGAATAGCTCGGCCTCGGAGACCGCGTAATATTATTGCAAGCCTATCGGTTGCAATTCGCCGTTCATAATAGTAAATAGCAACGGGCCTATGCTATTCTGATAATTACGTCTTCCGGTGTAGTAAAAACACGAATTGCAACCGTTCGTAATACCAAATAGCATAGGCGTTGCAATACGCTATAGTATAGCAACATCGGTTGCAATATCGAAGAATAGCATAATGCTATTCCATCCATAATAGCAGCCTTTAACTGCCGATTGATCTAATCCGTTGGCCTGACCATTAAGGCCGTTTTACACGGGGCACGGAAAAATGCGCAGGTTAGCACTGCATTTATTTCTCTTTAAAGGACGTTTTACACGGAACACAGAATTACGCAATCTGACGTATGTGCGAAGGCGCAATCAAAATTGCGTCGTGTAAAGCGGTGAATTGCTAGAACACATGCGAGAATGCGTGGATGCGAGACGGCAAAATAGCCCCTGTTCTAATTGCATGCATTCGCGCAATTCCACGCCATTTTAGAAATTAATGCAGCTCTAACCTGCGCAATTCCGTGCCCCGTGAAAAATGACCTTGAGGCGTGGAATTGCGCGAATTCACGAACGGAATTAGAACAGGGGCTATTTTTCCATCTCACATCCGCGCAAACTCGTACGTTTTCTAGCAGTTCACCGCTTCACGCGAGGCGATTTTGACTGCGCCTTCGTGCACACGCCAGATTGCGCAAGTACGTGCCCCGTGTAAAACGGCCTTCACGGGTTACGATGTGTCGACAAACAAATTCACGCAGAGAGAATCCCAGTGTCCTGACAAATCGCAGGTAAAATAATTTCAATCATAGTCTGATGAGCGGGGAACACGCTGGACTCTTTTCTCTCACGAGGGAATGAAAAAAAAACAAGAGACACCGCCACAACGCGTGTTGAAGAGGGCGGAGGTGGCGCCATGCCTTCGCCGGTGGGTCGGTCGGCTTTCCCCTCGGGACGAGACGCCATCGAGTCGCGATCCGCTTTTCCAACAGGACTGGCGCCTATTCAAATTCAACTGCTTCGGTTCCGCTGTGCCACACCTGCCTCCCCCTCCCTCCTAATTTCACCCCTCCTCACCCCCTATGTGTATATATATATGAGAGTCCACCCACCCCACCCAGCGCCGCCGCTGCGTTGTTGTGCGTTCATTTCCCCATCTCCATGGCGACGGAGACTCACCTGCCGTACCGCGCATCACGGCCTCCCAACCCACCAATCATCATCCTCCCCTCACAACTCCATCTCACTCTTATATTGTCTTCTGCCTTCATCTTTCACTTCTTCTCTCTCTTCGCTCGCGAGAAGTAGCTCACTCTCTTTTCATCCTCGCGTCCATAGCTTCAGTCTATCCATTCATTCTATGTTAAAATAGTTCTTGGAGTGTAGGTCAATATATGTTATGCGAAAAAGTTTTAGCCAACGTTTCTGTTTATTTTAAACTATCATCAGGGCTTAGCTTTGCACACATTTATTGATATATTATATTTATATAATTTTTTAAATATTTGTTATCAATAAATATGTGCTGAGCTAAGCCCTGATGATAGTTTAAAATAAACAGAAACGTTCGCTAAAACATTTTTGCATAACATATATTGACCTACACTCCAAGAACTATTTTTACATGAATTAAACGAGGTCAAGATAAGAAAAAAAATAATTATCCATTCAGTCTGTGGGGGATCCGGGATATGGTGAATGGTGTAGCTAACAAGTGGGGGGTTACCTCCCAGCAGTAGTGGGGGGGGGGGGTCCGAACGAAATTACCATTCCATTTAGTGTAAATGGGTTACCCAAAGGGGGGAGGGCCCGAAGCCCCTCACCTCTGGATCTGCCAGTGGATTTTGACGTACGAAAAATGCGTAATATAGACCCTAGATTTCTAATAGAGCTAATTTGTATTTCAGTTCGTTAAAGTAGGTAAAATATGGCAAAATACTTTTGTAAAAAGTGGCTTCCTACGTACAATTTCGATATTTCCTAGGGTGTGTTTTGATCCAATGGGCTATATCCCCCTTAGATCCACCCCCATTGATTCGCCTCTGCATACAAGGCCGGTTTCAGACATTTTTCTAGTGCAAGCGAACATCATTACGGCACCCACTATTAAAAATAAGCTGAGATGTAATAGCAATTCTCTCTTTATACATTTAAATAAATATAAATAGTTTAAGAATAAGGGTAGATACTTAAATATCAGCGTGAACTTATAACGTTCTTGCACTTATATCGGGTGGTGCTTAATACCTAAAATTTTAGGTACCGGAACGCATACTCATACATTTAATCCGCACGCGATTTTCAAAAGCCGTCTCCACCCTAAAACTTACGAATTTTGAAAGTTTAAAGAAACGCTACAATGAGGAATCATGTTTTACCTAATATAAAAAAAAACAATGACTTTTATTACATAACCCAATTTTCTCTGAGAGTTGTCGGAAAGCCGTTCCGGTAAATTCTGGACGAAATTAAGCACTGGACTCCATAGCAACATAACTCCAACTCGAGTAAAGGTCACTTCGTAGAAAAATAATGCCATAAATATGTAATGGGAATCAGGGGCGCAGCGAGGAATTAGGGCTAGGAGGGGTTTTAGGTGCAACTAGTACTAGGTACCCACTAGGGTAAGCAAGAGATGAGGGGGCCCTCCCCAGAAAACTTTTACGATAATTAGTGAGTGTTACGGGTTTCTGAGGGATATTTTATAAGTCCTTACACTGTTCTACAAGTAATATTAAACCAATTAAATAAAATGTATTTAACTTAAAAATTTCCCTGAGTTTTGGGGGAGGAGGAAGTTTATCCCTCGAAAAAGCTGATAGTTACGACTGATGGAAATTGCGAAAAATTATTTTCTCAGCTTCGAGGCAAGGAAATGAGTTGGACTGGACGCCATCTATCATTCTTTAACGGAACTATAACATCATGCCTCACACAAGGCATTGAAGTTGATTCGAGATGTCTCTTGAGGTCAGTTTATATAAAAACTTATAAATTGAGGTCCTGTTCACTCATTGTTCATTCCTTTTCGTCCTATCGGTTGTGTCCGGGGATCGAGTTGTGTGGTGGCTAGATTCAGAGGTTGACTTCCCATACAGGGTTCGAAATTTCGGTAGTATAGAGATTTTTCAGAGACTGCCCGATCCCTGCTCGGGTGCTTTGCGAAGAACAATTCACGTTCAGCACCCCGTCCGTCGGATTGGACGTTAAGCCGTGGTCCCCTTGGCGCCTTTCCTTAAGAGTAGGCCTGTGCTGTAGCTGAGCTTCTCTTCATCTTCAACTTCTACCCTTCCCTCAGACTTTGAATGATTCATTTTCTAATCACAAAATTTCAGTACAATTTAAAGTTCAGTCTTCACCATTTTTGCACGAAAATTCGACGTAAGTGTCACGTATTTTCTTAAAAATTCTTTTCTTGCGTAGATGGAAATTATTTCTGAAATAAAAGTTCCTTTAGCTCACAGACGTAAACGTTAACACACTATGCCGTGCATTGGTTCTCTCATCCGAGGGATGCTGATTGATGATGCTGATGGATTATTTTTTTTCCGAAAAATATGTACTAATTCGTGAGCTGTCTCACGCGACGGTTCACGTGTGGCTTCTTCAGCCCATGTGCCCAGTCGTCCCTTCCCAAGGAGTTATCGCCGTCTGCCACTCAGAAAAATGGATCAGTTGCAATTTTGATTGTTAACCGAAGCGCTCTTAATTCATTTTCCTACCCCTGCACTTTCTCAGGGGGGTTTGCGCTCCGTAAACTCCTTGCAGGAGAAGTCTAGGGTGATGCCCGGAAATCGATTTTGACCCTATTTTGTCTCTTAAAAGCTAGATAGAAGTTAACGAAAATGGCAATTGCGTAAGAAAAAATACTGCGAAAAGTGAGAATTTCTCATCTTATGTGGTATTAATGTATTATGTTACTTATAGTTGTACTAGCTGACCCGGCGAACTTCGTACCGCCTAACATTCAATGAACTTATAGTTTAGTTGCACCATCTTCTTCTTCTCTTCTATATATATAAAAGAAAGTCGAAAATCGTGTTAGAACACTTATAACTCGAGAACGGCTGCACCGATTTTAGTGACATTAGGCTCTTTGGATTCGTCTCAGCCCCGGATAACATATAGAACATTAAAAAATAGGAAAAGTTCACAAAGAAAATTCATCTTTATCTTAGAGATATGTTTTTAGGAGTTGATTGTTAAGACGGTCAAAAAACGGATTTACAGCTACAGGTAGGCTCTGTGTTCATGATCTTTCGAAACCTAAGCCAACCAAAACTATCCAACGGAACGTGTTTGGATATTTAAAAAACTGATAATTAAAGTGATTCACGCCACTATACTCAAAGGAAAATTCAAAGATGAGGAAGTTCTCAATCCGAAGATTCCGTGATCCCAACTTATATGCCCTTTTGAGCTTAAACGTATTCAATTTCCAATTCGTGTTGCATTCGTGATGACGATTAACAAATCGCATGGTCAGTCTTTCAGTTTTTGTGATGTTTGTTCTCATGTGTCAGTGAAAACCCATGATTTTCTCATGGTAAATAATATGCGGTATGTTTACGCGTCGGTAAACCATCCGCTGTATTTCTTCCTTCGCTTCAAGGGCGCAGCTAGGAATTGGGGATAGGCGCAGCTAATACTGGCGGGTCTGTAGGGTATAGAAAACTCGTCAAGGTAAGCGAGAGGTGTGGGGGCCCTCCCCAGACATTTTTTAGGATAAAAGGTTCAAAATGGTAGGTTTTGCGGCTGTGTGAACAGTTAAATATTTTGTGACTCATCCGTCCCCCTAATATTAATAACCAAATGTTTTATAAAAAGATTCTCTGAGCTTTTGGGGGGGTTTTAACCCCCAAAAACCCCCCTTGCTGCGTCCCTGCTTCGCTTTTATTTATTATTATTTATTTATTTTATTATCTATTTAGTGAAAATTTTCCTTGAAATTGCACTGAAATATGAAAAAACTCTAAATAAGTCTTTTCGAATAACCCTTTCAAGAAAGCATAATCTCTTTTATCTTCTGACAACTTCATTTTATTTATTTTTGTTGATCTTTTAATAATTGTATTATAAATCGAATAAAGCAAATAATAAAAACGTTGAATTATTTAATAGCAAAAAAGCTTTGGTTCAAGCAATCTGAGTCTTTTTTTATTACACACTTCATATACTTACGCTTCACAATAGATGAAAGTGTTGAGAGGACCCCTTAAGCTCAGGGCTTTGGCGATTGCCGACCAGCCGAGCTTGCCACAGTGGCGTAGTCAAGGGGGGGGGGGTCCGGACCCCCCCCGAAAGATAAAAACACAATTATTGTCCTTCATAAAAGAAAACAAAATATTGAAAAATCAGGAATTTACAAAATGTTTCTGTAAAAAAATTCAGTTTTTTCGATTATGAAAAGTGTTAAAATTAGTTTAAAACCCATTAATGAGTGCCCGGTTTTTTCAAAAATTCCCCCCCTGGTTTTGGACCCCCACTCCCCCGAACGAAATTCCTGGCTACGCCAGACCGCCCCTGACTCCTTGCGAACGAACGATCTTCTATATTGTCCGTGTTTAGGTATGTTTTGTGATCAGTTTCCTATCGCGAGGTACGACGTGATCGCCATTGTCAGCAATGCGTATCAATGATCACGTCCTATCAGGTTTGTTTTGTTTTGTGCGCCTGCGCGTTAAGTGATGACAGTGCCGAGGGACGCCCGGTGAGCTTTCAACTGAAATTTACATTGAGAGCGCGAGGGATGGCTGTACCTAGTCTGGTCGAATGCCCTTGGAATGGTCATAAAACTGTTTAAACAAGGGAGACGCCTGTCGAAGTTTAATATCTCGCGATTTCGCAAAAATACTCGTATCTTGAGCTTGTATCTTGCAGTGCCGTGTCCGGTGTTGTTCGCCGATAGCACGAGGAAAAAAAACTTGTGAAGTCTTGTTTCATTGTAACTACTTTTTAGAGGCCACGTATGCGAGCAATAAAACCGTTAGACCTCAATGCTTTGTGGTGAATGCCGCATCATATTTTTTCTCTGCTGCATTCTATCCGCCATTTGCGAAGGAGAGGTATCAAGGGTGGAATGCAACACGGGAAATTTCTTGTAAGACATGAAATAGTTAGTGTTGAAGATGACAAAAGTAAATTTTATCATCGCTGTGGATCATAAAGTAGAGTTTTAGTTTTGTACCCATCGTGGAAAAGGCTTCTGTGGAAGACAGTCAACATGGATGAACTTCTTAAGTTTCTCTACAACTAAGACTTTTTAAATTTCTCTGCAACTAAAACTTTGTATTCCAGAACGGACGACAATGTCATTCGGGAAATTCGACTCGATTCACGAGCAGGGAAGTGGCACAAAAATGTTTTTCTTTCTTGATCGTGTTTAAATGTTGAAGGGAAGTGTGTGACTCCCGGAGTTGCGATACATTCTCTCTTCGTTTCAAAGCCAGTCGGTGGTGATATCCGTCCTCGGCCACATCACCAATACTTCACCGCTTGGAGTCGGTGGATCCATCGACGGATAACGGGCCCGAAAGCCGCTACTCTTCCTAGGGGTGAGTTATCAATCCGATCGCCTTCGGCTGCTTTCTTTTGGAATCAATCACTTAAGATTTTGTTTACTTCAATGTATTTCAACCCTTAACGCGTAGAGCTTGACTCTTCACTTTGAAATAAATTCGGAAACTTCCAAGTCAGTTCAGCAGGATCAGGTTCCATTTCACACGGTTCAGGAGCTAAAAATATATTTATTAAAACTGGAATTGAGTTGATGAATTCGCAAAAGTTTTCATGCAGGTGGAGAATTTATTATTTGCCAATCTATGTCGTGGTTCTCCCTTTCCTTTCATTTCCCTTCATTCCAAGAGGGCGATCCACCGGTATTTTCTTCAGTCATAATACTCGCTTTAAACATGCGTCATCATGTGAACATTTTCAGAAGCATGCTGAGATGACCTCGTCAACATATACAGTAGATTCCGTTGAATGGGTCCACCGGTTATTTGGGGCAGATCTTGAAGAACAGAACCCCATAGAGGAATATCCCAGAGTATTCTCCGCTTAATTGGGACAACATGCCACTTTTGGGCCATGAGTCGGCGACATAGACTCTATACTAGCGACGAAATTAATATTTTTTGTTTTCAGAATAGTATTTTTTTATATTTTCCTCCTTTAATTTACTTTTATTTTTCACAAATGTTCCTGTTCTTGCCCTATTTTGAAAACTCTTGTTGTCATATTATCCTCAAGAGGATAGGTCTTTTCTTTAATAGGACTTAGTAAAAGACATTCATTCAGCCTCGCCCGAGGATGTGAAAATTTTTTTTTTTTTAACTACATTGTTATAATGCTTAAAAATCATAATAAGTTAGCTAAACTCGCTGATTTATTAATCGAATTGATAGTTTAATAAACTTATGTTGCATTATAGACATTCTTTAGTCTTCTTACTATCATTTCAACGTTTGTTAATGCCCATATATAGGATAGTTCGCCTAATTGGGGCAGCCGCTTAATTGGGGCAAAGTGCACAAGTCCCGATATGTCCCACTTAACCGGAATCTACTGTACTTGTATCTCACAATTGGATATTAAAATTGTATCTCATTGTTTTATTTTCAGAATTCTGTACTAGAGGTAGAATGTTATATTGAAAAGGGTCCATTCGATGTGCCTTGAAAATTTCAAGATATTAGATTAAGTTTTCAACTATTAATGCGCCAGCAGAAAAGACAAAATGAGTCTGTTTGAGCGATAGTGATTCGTTTTCTAGCCGTAACCTCGAGATAATGGAAATATGCATAACTTATTTCTAATTGTTAAATTATGCCGAGACTTGAAAGTAAACTGCCAAACCTAATTCATAAATGATATAAGAGAACGAAAATACAATTGTATGTATCTGTATAGATAAACTGCCAAAATTATGGGGGCTATTTTTTCTACGTCCAACGGGTAAATAAATAGAAGAGGAAGTGATGGATTAAAAAATTATTTCAATTGTAAATATTAAGCATACCAACACCCGTCGTATCTATATCTTCGTATAGCATATTTCTACCTTTCTATTTAATTGAACGGCTCTTCTGTTGGTTGTTGAACAAGATGTGCCATCTTTTTACGTTTTAGGGTTCTGTGTTATCATTATTATGTAATTTGTACATTGTAGTTTCTAACGAGTGTCCTGCCACAAAAAAGACAAAAAACGTGCGGTAAATCGGGAGTAATATATGCCCCATTAACTCGAATTGGCGGGGATGCTGGGAGGAACTCACTCGAAGCTTCCTCCTATCTATATTTTCCCCTCCTCGCGGTTGACCTTCCCGGACTCTCATCAAAATATTTTATTCGCTCCTTCGGCGAGGAAAATCGAGAAGCCGAGGTAAGCGATAGTCAACTTGTCTCCATCGTTCTTTTTTTCACGTCGAATTTTTATTTTTCGGTATCCTTTACCTTCTCCACGAACCAGGAAGACACACGAAGCGCCGGTGTCGCACACACAGGGAATATATTACGCTATCCTACATTTTTTATAACGTGATTCAAGAAGGGTTCTAGTAGGCTTTGGGAATAAATTCTTATACGTACTGATTTCAGGCTTATTTTTTTAAGTTCGCCCCTCACTCTAATGGCATGCTTTTATGGATTGAATTACCAAAAGGGGCCCGTCGTCATTCGTCAGGCAGTGGCTGACATGTGGCTCTACAATTTTTTATATATTGAGTTACCGTTTGCAGTAAGTTTGTGTAAAAACAGTTTCGATTTTGTAAACGTATTGACTGCTTGTTTACGCCTGGTCGCTACGGTCAATTGTTATTTATGAAACGAAGGAAAATAGATAAATTTGATTTTATAAATAAATAATCAGAATTAAATGAAATGCATGGAAAAATGGATAAATACTGATACTTGCATCATTCCTTTTTCTTCACAAATTATCAACAAATAAGTTAGTTATAAGCATCGTAAAGAAGCAAAAGAGAAAGTGCCTGCACCGCTTTAAATGTCATTCTTAAGGCCTGGTTACACGGTACATTAGAATGTACAAGAATCTGTACATTTTTCTGAATGGTTTTCTGAACAGATTCTTGTACATTCTCATGGACAAGATCCACGAGTAGGTGGTTACTCGGTACATTTTTTCGGACATTTTTTCGTACATTTTTTAATGCGCAACAAATTATTTTAACTTCAATTATAAACCAATGGGGAACATGCAAACTTTTTTAAAAGTACTAGAATAATAAGATCCTTACCTCAAATGTACTTGCCGAAAATTTCGCGGATGAATAATGTTTTATAGCTGAGATATGAGTCATTAAAAATAATCTTCATCGACTGTTTGAAAACACGTGACGGAGCGTGCGCGCGTTACATAACGGCCTGGAATCCACGGATGACAGACTGAGGAAGTGGATAGAAAAACTGTCTATGTGGGGCCTCAAACGCATATTTGGCGAATATAATTGCTGTTTTAACGTCAAACTTCGGATTGTGAATATTTTGGGTTGCCAAGGCGTTGTTGAAATAAATAAAGGCGATTGTTTGGGGGGCTTTGGAAAGATTAAATTAAAATAAGTTGATTGCAGATTGTGATCTACGTTACACACCTACATCATTTGCTTAATGCAGTAAGTATATTGCAGAATGGACCTTCAATAGAAAAAACGTGTGAAAACCATATAAATCGTGTATCCTATAAAACCATATAAAGTGCCCCGACGCACAGTGGTCGGAAATCGAAAAACGCCGGACAAAAGTCCGAAATGGCTTTTTTTGAGGTAGACAATTGAAATTTGGCACTAATACGGGGAAATAGTTGCTGATTTTGAAATAGCAAGTCATTTTTATTAAGTCTCAGCCGTTACGGAGTTACGGAGGCTTAAACATGACGAAATTTCGAAAAACACGCCATTTATCATTTTTCTTCGAAAATGTAAAAAGTTACGCAGATGGTAGAGCAGTGGATGGATTTTCATGAAATTTTTAACATGTTCATCTGTCATTATAGTTTCTTGCCTGTACTTTGCATAAGTTTCAGACATTTTTGTTGATATTTGTGTGCTGTAATGTACCAAAATGGCGGAAGCTTTTTTCAAGCAAAATTTCACTTAAAGCAGTCATTATCTTTTTTATAAGAAATATGTATGTCGAGATATTTCGTAAAAATACTAAGAAAACATATTTAAACGTTTGTCTGCAAAAGGTTTGGGAAAAAGTTTGCGGCCCTGAGAGAAAATTCGAATTTTCGACCGCGCGTCGCGGTCCGGCTCCACGCGGCGGACCCCGGTAATATCGATTGCGTGTGATGGTTGAAGTTGTTTGCACCTAAATTCCTCAAATTTGCCTTTTTCAAGCAAAAAACACTTTTGTGGATTTACTAAGGTTCTATATCGAAGATATTTTGAAAGCAGTATTGGTCATTAGGTCATAAAATGGCGGACATTTTGCTAGGCAAAAGTTAACATAAAGTAGTCATTATCTCTGGTTTTAGAAAAATGTATATCATGATTTTTTGTCAGGGTATCAAGTAAACATAATTTTAAAGTGTTCTGCAAAAATCTGCGGAAAAAGTTTGCGACCCTGAGAAAAAATTCCAATTTTCGATCGCGTTTCGCGGCCCGGCTCGGCTCAGCGCGGTCTCGAAACTCCGACTCCCCGCACTGACGAATTTCTGAGGACCTTAACCCTTTCACTGCTGTGGACGTACCTGGTACGTCCGCACGACAGACTGCGGTGGACGTACTTTTTCTTCCTTCCTGCCATACGGTCAGCACTTCCACGAAGCACTTCGAAGGGATCCACTAATCCAGGACCCTTTCCTCGACGAACTCACCCACGCAAGACCGTCTCATCGGCCCTACCAGCGGGGGCCCTACCTCCGGAAAAGTGACCGCTCTGACTGCAATTTGAAAATCAATCAATCAATCCGATCATCACAATATGATTGGTTTCATCGCACTGCCAATCAAGCAATAAAGTACGTCTTTGAACCGTGTTTCTGCGATGAAAAATAATGATTTTGTTAACTTTGATATAATGGCCATTTTCCGGTGGTCCGCAGCCACGTTTTGTTGCAAAGTTAACAAAATCGTTATTTTTTATCGCAGAGACACGGTTCAAAGACCTACTTGATTGCTTGATTGGCAGGAGTGCGATGAAAACAATCATATTGTGATGATCGGATTGATTGATTGATTTTCAAATTGCAGTCAGAGCGGTCACTTTTCCGGAGGTAGGGCCCCCGCTGGTAGGGCCGATGAGACGGTCCTGCGAGGGTGAGTTCGTCGAGGATAGGGTCGGGGATTAGCGACCCTTCGGAGGGTGTACCACACCCATCCTGGAAGTACCTGCTCCATGGGCCCAAGAGACGCATTTTAACATTTTCGCCGCATGTGAGGAGAAGGTTTCCGCAGATTGAACAGCAGTGAAAGGGTTAATGTCCTGTATTCGCCTTACTCAAGACATCCATGCTGTCAATGATAACCAAATGTCATATATTTATTATCATGGAGGGATACTATATCCAGCGCATGTGTTTGTAGACTGTGATGCCTAACTGTGATGAATATGCTTTTCTTCGGTTACTCCACGGAATTTTCCGAGTAATTATGAACTCCTTCAATTCCTGAGTGCACATGAGGGTGTTTTTTTCCTCATACACTCTTTTTTGGAAGGGTGTTGGGTTGGCTGTTTTCCCTTTCCACTCTCTTTGCATTTTCAAACTGCAAGCCGCCAAATCCCTCCGCCTTCACAGCACCATGCGACTCGGTCCCTGAGGGAATTTTTATGACACCGCGCACCCTTTAACAGTTATGCCTTGTTTCCACTACGAAGGGTCTACAGCGGTTAGGGAATGATGGGTAACCTGACCAGCGTTCCAACGGGAAGTTTGTTCGAATACCCTGCCGGGAACAGAAGTTTGGGGGAGGTAAATAGTTGAGTAACGAATTAGCGTGTGATGAAAATGTAGGTTCAAGTAGCTAGATTGTTGCCTTTGATCAACATTTATTTAATGCTGTGGCGAAATTGGATCCGCCTCCGGAACAAATGGAAGAAGAAATGCGACGGAGGAAGAACCTGAGGGCCTATATTATAAATAGGTTAAGAAGAAAACCCCGGCATTACATAAGAAGAAGTTGACGGTTTGTTAGCAGTCAGGGGTTTTGGGATGGAGATGTTCCCAAATGACCCGATGCATTCAAAAAACATATCGTATCCAGCGGGATAATTTCAAATGCTGTGCAATGGAATAATGACTAGCATCGCTAAAATAAGTACGCGCACGCGAGAAGCTATTCTCGTCTCTTAAGGATAGCGATTGCAATGTACTACCTCAAGTTTGGGTCAGATCTTGCAGTGATGGAGGTATTCTGCGATGTCAACATAGGCCCCTTTTATACCCGAGCAGCTAAGTCTGCCAACACCTGTTTGTGGCCTTTAAATGTACCCCGAAACCTCCGTTGCATATTTTCCTCTTCATAAATCGAGAGCAGGTTCTCCGTCTCGTCGTCTAAAAAATTCTTTCTCTCAGGATTGGCCATCCCCGCTCTTATTTAAAAAAATATGTACTCGCAACGTTTTTCCTGCCTTCGATAATTGTCTGGTCTCGTGGTTGTTATACGAAATACGTTCGTCAATTGCTCACTAGATCCGGAAACTAGCGTTCCCACTACGATTTCTAACCCGCGTTAACTGCTAACCCGCGTCAGCCAACCCGGGTTACAATTCTGACCGGGGTTGGCGCTAACTGCCGTTTCCACAACGATATGTAACCCGGGTCAGCGCAACCCGCGTAAGAAGGGCGTAGTGGAAACAAGGCATTATGATGGGTTTTCCCTGGGTGGACCTTCCCTATCCTTTAAAGAAAATCCATGTTGAGCAGTAGTTCTATCTTGGCATTTGTGGTGAAGTGATGTGGTCAAGTGAATTGGGAGAAATCTGTTCTGAAAAAATATTTTTTTACTCGCGATATTGAGTGTGAGTGATAGGAATCCTTACCGAGTGTTTTTTCTAAGGTTTACATCGGTGTTTTTTTTCGTCAGCAATCCACACCTTATTCGAGGTAAGATATGATTCCATGTGTTTTTGCCTGGTGTTAGTCATTCGTGCTTTTTCGTCCCATTTTTCTTACGTCCCTTGAACTATTTTTTACAAACTTTCTTCAATACCGATTTTTCGCCCCTACTTTCTGGTGTTATGTTGCCTATCGTTGTTGAACAATTTGTGGAATGGGTAGATTCATTCTATTACATTAATTTTCAGACCTTAGAAAAGTTTTTCAGTCCTGACTGGATATGTCTTCCAATTTTATCACACGGCTTGATCTCCATAATACATTGATGGGCGCGCATAAAGCTCAAATCACCAACTGAAAAAATGGAATATTTGGTGGATTTTCTTGTGCGAAGATTTGATTTAGGTCAATTTGATGACGCTATTAGAAGTCTTCGTGAATTTGTCAGAATAAGCTTTTTGTTGCCCTATTTGCAAAGGTGGAATAGAAGTTCTCGGAATAAAAAAACATTTTTAAAGCGAAATAACGCATGGCTCATGGAGTCGATGAACTTTCCTGACACCGTGCGTCAGTACTTGACTAGCACTTCTGCTGAGACAAGTAAGTGCCATCCGGTGAAAACCTTTCTTTTTCATTGAACGACATAATATTTTTATTCTTGGGTTATTTACTTTTAAATAATTACTTCCTAGGTTCACTGGGAAGGCCGGAAATAGATTTTAGTGTTTCCTCGGAGAGATCAAAAAGACGTAAGGTCCAAAATATTAAAATGTCTTCCTCTGCTGCGGAGCTCGCATTGGCAACCTCTCTGAGTTTAAGGGAGGAAGGAGATATTGCGGCCGCCGAACTAATTTCCGAGGTAACGACAACCACTCCTAGTAGGGCGAGAAGAGTTTTGTCTAAATGGAGAAAAAGGGATAATCCCCAGAGGGAAATGACCCCTGAAGAAGCTGTGCCTCTCGTTATTGCAACTGAGCTAACGAAGAGTCAGTACAATACACTGAGGCGCTCGGCTCAAAATTATGGACACAAGCTTTATCCAAGCTACGATAGAGTCCTAAACGCGAAAAGTATGGCATACCCCGAAGGAATCAGAGTAACTGAAAGCATGTGCGAAGTGAGTCTTCAAACTCTCTTAAATCACACAGCTTCGCGAATTCTGTCATACATTTCAACTGCTGAAACCTCATATGATGAAGTAGATTGCACACTAGTGTGCAAATATGGATTTGATGGCAGTTCGGGCCATGCCCAATATAAGCAATTGTGGGAACTATCTGACTCATCAGATGAGTATTTATTTATGAGCTCCCTGGTGCCTCTTAGGTTACTAAATGACAATACAGGTATGAGATTTACGTGTCTATTTTATCTGTAATTTTTCTAATTGGAATCATTACGGGAATTTTTAGTACTTTAGATTTTGCCGGCCTATTCGCCTTCAGTGGCTAAAAGAGACTAGAGAAGTTGCGAAAGCAGAGATAGATTACATCAAAGAACAGATTGATGGATTGGATAAATTGAATTTTAGGGGTTATTCAGTAGCATTCAATTTGCTATTAACAATGATAAACGGAAAAGTAAGGCCAATTCCAATCTCAAATGAAGTAAAATAATATATGGCTTAAATTATTAACCTTAAAAAATATTCTCTTAGGTTTGCAATGTATTGACTGACTGTGCAAGCATGAGATGTTACATCTGCGGAGCAAAAACTTCCGAAATGAATGACATCAATGCGATGAAACGGCGACCGACTGATGTAGACAAGTACTCATTCGGTTTGTCAACTCTGCATTGTTACATCAGATTTTTTGAATGCATCCTACATATAGCCTATCGTATGGATTTTAAACAATGGCAGGTTAGAATGCATTAAAATTACTCTAGATAAAACACAGTACCTCAAAGATGTAAAAGAATAAATCACTACCACTAAATTTCGAAGATTTTCCTCTTTAGGCTCGTGGTCATCTAAAAGAACAAATTTCTAAGAGAAAGACAAAGATACAGAAAGCTTTTAGAGAAAGGATGGGTTTAATTGTTGATGTGCCCAGACCCGGGTCAGGCAATACAAATGATGGGAATACTGCAAGGCGTTTTTTTCATTCCCCAAAACTGTCTTCAGAACTAACAGGTAATGGCTTATATCAAATAAATAATTACTTATAGGTTGGTATCACTTATATCACACCACACGATAGCCTAATTCATTGCTAAATTTTCAATAATGATTTTGCGATGTTTTTATTCCAGGAGTTAGCTATGACCTAGTTCAACATTTTTCAATTATATTGAAGGCCATATCCAGCGGTCTACCACTCAATAACGAGGCGTTTTCGCAGTACTGCATAAGGACTGCAGAATTATATGTGGATCTCTACCCCTGGTATTATATGCCAATCACTGTCCATAAGGTACTCTTTCATGGGGGCGAAATTTCGAAAGAATCAATTCTTCCCTTGGGTCAGCTGTCCGAAGAGGCGATGGAGGCTCGGAATAAAGATAGGAGAAAGTTTCGTGAAAGGTTCACTAGGAAGCACTCCAGAGTTGCCACTAACGACGACCTCTTCAAAAGACTGCTATTAACTTCAGATCCACTGTTTTCCTCTGGTATGCCTTTGGAGCCGAAGAGGCATCGGAGGCTGCCAGGGGAAGGAGAGGACTCCTACACATAGATGACCAAGGAGAGATGGAGTCAGAGAGTGAAAGTGATCAGGATCTGACAGAGGACTAGCAAGTAAGAATTTTGTTTTTCCAATCATTGATGACAGCATGTTCTGAGAATTACGGATAACTTGATATCAGATACCGAATTTCTGTAGACGTCGTAAATGGAAGACAAGGTGGCGTTAATTTCAATGTAATTTCATCATCATCTTATGGATCTCCTAAAATTGAGTCCGTTGCATTAAAAAAAATGGTGGTGAAAATGAGAGAGGGAGATATGATGGTGTTTTGATAAGGATTAAGGGTGTGAAAACGAAACATTTTAGGTAACGAGAAATCCATGAAACAGAGTCTGAGCATGTGTGAATGACCGGGAAAATTAAAAGTATAAGATATCCATTAGGTTAAACTCATAACATAACATCAGTTCCTTCAAAAGAGCTGGGTTCTCTTTCATTGCTTAGTACTTTCACGGAGTAAGGACGAGAAATGGCCTCCCACTTAGCATTAAGCTACGTTAGGGCAATGAGGGTGTGGAAAGGGAAATTCGGGAAAACCCTTGTCTGACCACAAATTTACCATTGAAGGCGCCTTGGGAGTGAGAAGAGAAAGAAGGTTTGACAAAGCCTTATTCTTCTTCCTCACAACCCCGGCTAATCCGCACTTCGAACCTTCTCACTTCGGTCGGGGACAGGAAATACGCCGCGGGACACCATTCTTTCCTCGAAACCCCATGAAAGTACAGGGTAGGCATGTAGAACCCAGCTAATTTGGAGTCGCACAGCAAAATACCAAATCTTATCCGGGAGGTTTACCATGTTTATTATGTAATATTTCGTACCGTAGCATCTAAACGCCCCGCTATTCATCTTATATGAAGTCACATACGCTTATGATTTGAGGAAACATGCCGTAGAGTAACCGAAGAAAAGCATATTCATCACAGTTAGGCATCACAGTCTACAAACACATGCGCTGGATATAGTATCCCTCCATGATAATAAATATATGACATTTGGTTATCATTGACAGCATGGATGTCTTGAGTAAGGCGAATACAGGACATTAAGGTCCTCAGAAATTCGTCAGTGCGGGGAGTCGGAGTTTCGAGACCGCGCTGAGCCGAGCCGGGCCGCGAAACGCGATCGAAAATTGGAATTTTTTCTCAGGGTCGCAAACTTTTTCCGCAGATTTTTGCAGAACACTTTAAAATTATGTTTACTTGATACCCTGACAAAAAATCATGATATACATTTTTCTAAAACCAGAGATAATGACTACTTTATGTTAACTTTTGCCTAGCAAAATGTCCGCCATTTTATGACCTAATGACCAATACTGCTTTCAAAATATCTTCGATATAGAACCTTAGTAAATCCACAAAAGTGTTTTTTGCTTGAAAAAGGCAAATTTGAGGAATTTAGGTGCAAACAACTTCAACCATCACACGCAATCGATATTACCGGGGTCCGCCGCGTGGAGCCGGACCGCGACGCGCGGTCGAAAATTCGAATTTTCTCTCAGGGCCGCAAACTTTTTCCCAAACCTTTTGCAGACAAACGTTTAAATATGTTTTCTTAGTATTTTTACGAAATATCTCGACATACATATTTCTTATAAAAAAGATAATGACTGCTTTAAGTGAAATTTTGCTTGAAAAAAGCTTCCGCCATTTTGGTACATTACAGCACACAAATATCAACAAAAATGTCTGAAACTTATGCAAAGTACAGGCAAGAAACTATAATGACAGATGAACATGTTAAAAATTTCATGAAAATCCATCCACTGCTCTACCATCTGCGTAACTTTTTACATTTTCGAAGAAAAATGATAAATGGCGTGTTTTTCGAAATTTCGTCATGTTTAAGCCTCCGTAACTCCGTAACGGCTGAGACTTAATAAAAATGACTTGCTATTTCAAAATCAGCAACTATTTCCCCGTATTAGTGCCAAATTTCAATTGTCTACCTCAAAAAAAGCCATTTCGGACTTTTGTCCGGCGTTTTTCGATTTCCGACCACTGTGCGACGTCTAGTACCTCTATTTACTCGCCGGAGAAGTTTTTTGCTTGTGTTCGAAGGGACAAAAATAAGAGGAATAGGTGGTTGATGATCCACAGAATGGAGTCAAATACATTATCTATATTGTCAACGGAATATCCTCAACGTAAGTACACTCTTAAATGAGGGTTACCGCAGGATTTCATCAAGTTACTTCTTTCACTTTGTAAACAACTCTTATATGTACCTATCATTCTACCCATTCTAGGATCAAATTATAAGGAAAGTGGCTGTTTACGAGAATAAATACTGATTACGATTAAACCACGGTGAAAAATAAGGAATGTAATGGGCGGCCGGCCTCTCGTCACAAGGAGCCCCTAACAAGGAATATTCACGAAGTGTCTTTCGCCGATATCGTTAAAATTTTGTTGGATAGTAGTGTTCCATAATAAAAGCACATTTTCAAAATTTCTCGTGCCATTAAGCCTTGTGATATAATAAACAGGACATAATAAAGGCAGTTGAATTTTAGTCTTGAAAGCGAGTGTGTCGTGACTTCCCTCCATCCTTCTCCTGTGAATCGGCGCACGCTACAGGAATATACGAGAAATATGAGGCTTTTGGCAAGGTAAATTCAATATTTATTACTGCGATGCCCATAACGTTCGCTGCATGTCAACGCAACACCTAAAATCGACTCGTTTTGCAGTCGGTCTCGATTCAAAAACAGGAACTTGAGTAAATACAGCGTAAATAGTACTTGAATCTTATTTATTTGCCTGTCACATGCTTTTTTTATGACCTATAAACGATCATTTGGATCTCATTCTTGGACAATTCTCGCGGTTCATACATTAATGGCCTTTCCATCTGATCCTTCCTTTTACCCATCCCCTTTTCTTGTGTTCCATTCTTTCGCTACCCATATCCAATCAGTGAGATATCCAAGTCAAGCAAGATCATATCAAATCGAAATAACTATCGGGGCCGTACGTAAACAAAGAAGTCGCCTATACAAGCCAGATGAAATGAATGTGTCGTTTTCGTATTCTTCCACCAGGTGACTCTGAGTTCAAATTGTTTGATTGTCTGAACGAAATTAGAGCAGGCGTTCAGAAATTCATACATTCTTACATTTTGCGTGGTTACACGGTGCATTTTCGCGTTCATTATGAGATTCAGACATTCTCACATTTTCTTGTACATTCTCATGTACCGTGTAATGAGGCCTTTATGGAATTCAATAAGTTAATATTAATGGGTTGAAAACAGCCAAAAAATTGTTTCTCCCAAAACTCCTTTCGTCGTACGCATGTGCCTGACAGACGGGATATATCACGAACATTACATTAGAGGATTCTCTAGTTCTCCGCTAGCATTGTTGTCGCTCCGCTCGGATTAAAATCAGATTTAAAAGACCACCACTCGTGTCACTATCAGCCATCGATATCCACTTTTAACGAGGAAATATGCGACAGTGATACGTAACTGAGCGAATAAATCAATTAAACCATATATTTATCGCTTGAGATATTGTCAACTAAAAAAGACCACCTCCATTACGGTTAATGGTGAAAGTCTCACTGAACGAGATACCGCTGCGTAAAGTCTGTTCACTTCATGTCTGCGGGTGAGCTTTCGTGAGAGCCCGGACACTCTCGGATGGCTTCGCTGGTAGGGGAGGGGTAGTACCGAGAGAGGGAGGAGGAGCGAACAAAACGTTGCCAAATGTACATAGCCGCCTTACTTTGTCACTGAAATCGTGTGAGTCATAGGTGGCCACAGGTATTTTGGCCCCGGCGGCGAGACAATATGCCTACTCTTTTGGAAGGCATTGGTGATAATCCTTTCACAGAAGCCCATGACATTGTCAGCTACCGCGCTGAATGAGGCACCGTTGGTGGAAGGCATACTTGTCGCATACAAGGAGAACGCGTGAGGTTTGGCAACACTGCTTCACGAGCAGATGTTCACTCGGCGGATGTCTGAGAGCGACTCACTGAGGCCATGCCTACTGTTTGCTGATTGGCAAAGGCAAAGTCACCTGTCGAGAAAATTTCCCTCCCCTCATCTCCACTTGCTTTGGCCACACCAGCTCACCCGCAGAGATAAAATGAACAGAGTATAGTAGCTCCACCGAATGAAATGGGCGCGAAACGGCAACATATAATAACGCTTAACCGCCATTTTCTAGGCTCTCCTTTAATGTAATCCCTTAGATCGTGGATGAAGATCTAGCGGGATGAAAAATGAAGTGGATATTTTATGGAATGGTGAGGTAATAAATCGATCGGAAAAGATATCGATGCGGCTCCGAATTTACTTAATACGTCATCACTACATTTCGCGCAACGGTTTTTCTCTCAGTCTGAAGAAGAATGACAAATGGCGTCGGATAGGCTTTTTTCCTCTTAATGCCCCAAATCTGTGAAGCTAATACTTCGCCAAGCATAGGCGGATCTAGGGGGGGCACGGGGGCACGTGCCCCCCCCCCCAGGCTCATAAAAATATGCAAGATTTTTAATATGGTCCCATTATCATTGCGTTCGTTTTGTATTATGAGGTTTCCTTGTGCCCCCCCACAGAACAAAATCCTGGATACGGCCTTGCTTGTGCCCCCCCCAGAAAGAAATCCTGGATCCGCCCCTGTCGCCAAGTGCTTAATTTTACCTTATTGCTAATTTTCCTACGAACCGGGCTGTTCACTTCTAAATTCGCTAACCGTCCTTATTTTGTCTTTGTTCATGGGGCTGATTACACGCAGTAATGGGCCAGTTGCATAAAATTTGTTATGCATCAGATTTTCATCGTTTCCCTTCATTTGTTTCCCTAGAATACGAAAATGTTTATATTAAAGTCGAACAATTCATATTAAAGCTAAATATTAGCCTTTGAATATATAAAAAAGAATTAAAGTATCTTATTGACTGATGGCCCGTATGACGTAGAGCCACTTGAAAATATCGTGAAAAACGCCCGTAACAATAGATCTCCGCTGTCCTTATAATATGTATATCAGCTCGCTGAGGCCAGTTACGTTGTTTGATAGGCGATTACTAATAAATACAAATTATCCGAGGTGTTTATTCACAATGATTAAGGATTTTCCTAGGTCTATATTTTCATATAGCCAAGTAAAAAACAAATCATGCAACTGGCCCATTCCTGCAAATCGGGTAATCGGTGATGTGCGGTATGGCGACGAATTTTTTTTTTTTGAAGTTTTTCATGTTTTGCGTTCATGAACAGGAAGGAGCCTCTGAGAGGATCGTTATGTAAGAGTTTAAAGAAAAGGTTAGTGAAGAGTTTGATCTGGAGTGTAGCGCTCTAAAGTGCGGAAACGTGGACACTGAGGAAGGAAGACGAGAGAAGATTGGAGGTATTCGAGATGTGGGTATGGAGAAGAATGGAGAGGGTGAAATGGACGGGGAGGAAAAGGAACGACGAAGTGCTCGATATGATTGGCGAAGAGAGGCAGCTATTAGATGAGATACGGAGGAGACAGAATGTATGGATGGAGCGAATACTGAGCGGGGAGGGGATGTTGAAAATGGTGTTAGAGGGTAGAATGTTAGGGAAACGAGGGAGGGGAAGGAAAAGAGTAGGATTTTTAGATAAATTGAAAGGGAGTAGGCCTTATAGTGAATTGAAGAAGGCAGCGATGGAAGGAAAGGGAGGCTCCCAGATCAATTCTTTAGTACTTACTCCATGGAAACCTACTAATCGGTAGAATACTGTAATAATAGGTTTCATGTTTTGGACTAGTGAGGTAAATGTTTTAGAAAATTTCGTCGCCGTATAAAATGGAAACGAAACGGCAACAGATATAACGCTTATTCGCCATGTCCTTGAATATACGCTGAAAACGTCGTGTATATATCTCGAGCAGTTTGGTCTGTACGTTTGGCGAGTCTGCTATCGGGAAGCCTCCGTTCGCAGGAGACCCTCTTTCAAGGTGCGAACCGATCCTCCTCCCCCGCCCTCCGCATGCCCACCCTTTCTCTCCGCTCTTGCTTCCGTGGCGAATAGAGTATGTGCACGTTTTTGGGAAGTGATCTTAAAAAAAATGTACACCTCAATTAGGCTAAATTCCGAGTCTGAGAATAGAGAGGTACTTTTTAAGTGAGATATTAATTATTAAAATTTGCAAAATTAATGATGCGCTGAAACACCAGTCGGCCATATTCTCAAGTCTGTGACGTCATTTTGTTCGATGTGTTCTCAGGCATACCTTGTTCTTTAGGGTGAGCCCCTCCACAGCGTAAACTGAGTTTGGAAAGAAGCCATGGAATGGCTTATGAACTAGATTGAAAGTGTGTACATGCCATCATCTACATCTTTTAATTCATTTATTTCTCGGTTACGCAGACGACAGGACTCAGGAGTCAACTTTTCTACCTTGAACTACCTAATCGTATTTCTTACTCCTCGGTTCTCGCATTTGCGTTCGTTTGCAGACTTATAGTGGCATTAAAATTAAGAGACACTTAAACAGTGATGATCCTTGAAAATAGTACGACTTATTTCGCGAAAACTAAGTCACTAATTAGTAACTTACTTAGTAACAGTACCCGTACTTACTATCTAAAAAACGGAAAATTAATTTTCGATAAAAAGTGATAGTTTGGGTATTCAAAATGTTTTCAATTTAATTCCAAACACAGTGATGCTAATATTTTCCAAATCGGATGTGAAATAAGCTCATTATTACGTATCACAAGTCGGGACTACTTTTTGGAAATGCACCGCGCGCAGGAATTCCTCGCTTAGAGCCAATAGATGAGAGTTTTCGTCTGCCCAATATCGTTGCGAAAACAATGCATATTTAATATTAATTATTAAACAAACTAAGCAACAATTAATGCTGTTAATCGAAAGTAATGATATTTACGATACACTTTATCGAATAAACTGCATTTCAACCGTATTCCTCCCGGTTGCACATACTCTATTGTGCGTTGCCCCTAGTGACCATTGAGACCGCGGTCAAATTTGCAAGGGGATGAACAAGTCTCGACAGGCAACCGTGGTGAAAACTAAGTGATTTTCTATTATAAATTCCGTAAAAGATTTCTACTGTTTTGTCCATTTATAACTTATACTATTTGTATAAGTAGTCAAAAAACATAAAAATAACAAGAAACTAGCGCAGAGGGGCAAAGAATTTTATAAAACGATAATATAATATTCTTGTGTGTAGTTCAAAACGAATGTGTGTAAAAAGATAACTGCTGTAGATTACTGACGAATGTGTTTACGTCAAAAAATACTTCAAATTATCTGTTAGCTAAAAACGAAAGTCCTTAAACCAATGTATTTCACAACTTTGTTTTGTTTCTAGTTTCAAACCATCGGTTAATAACTAATTTATCCAACACAAATTATTGCATCCATGTGATTGTAGCAGCAACACACTCTCTAGATGTATTTTTCATTGTTATCGTTATTATGTATACACCATGTTATGGTATTTGGGGGAAGCGACCTCCATTCAAAGCCATTTGGGTTATGAGGGAAAGGTCGGGAATGAAGGGTGGAGAGAAACCCGGCGTCGGTATTTAAACTCTCAACAAATTTTTGTTCTTAACGAGATGCCTCAAGATACCACGGTTTTACGTCCCATCCTACCAAGGTGTACTTGAAGTGTGCACAAAGCAATGAATCAGGTATAAGGCAGCCTCTGAACAATCTCCGCTACCGAAAGGGAACCCGGATCGACAAGGTGAAAATTCAGCACAGTAGCCGCCTCACCAATCCGATTCCCAACATAGATATTATACCCGTGGGTGAAGGTGAACTTATGGCACACAATTCACGATTATTGAAACAGGGAAGAGTATCTGGATGAGGACCATATCGGATTCAGAAAACGAAAAAGGCACAAGATAAGTACTAATGGAGCTTAGAGTAGAGAATGAAAGAGTACAAGCCCAGGGTCGTTGCGTTCGTGGACTTAAAGAAGGCGTTTGACATGGATTGGAATTTTAGAATGCTTAGAATCCTGAAAGGAACTGAAGTTCATTGCAATGACAGATTATGATGATGAGCATCCATTTGTAAGTTTTTATTTCTAATTATTCACGCGGGTATTCTAAGTACATTTTTACACTCAAAAGCGTACCCCGGATCAAAACTATGGGGGGGGGGGGCAAGCCATGGTTTTTCAAGTTTTAGGTAAGATTTAAGCATGGAAAAGGTGAATGAAACCAACATTTTAAGGAAACTGTAACAGCTCTTTATAATTCAGTGAAGAGTTCTCGGGATCGCCACCGGGTCAGGAATTGCATAGCTGCCGACGTTTCGATGTCCGACTGGGCCATCGAAACGTCGGCAGTTTTACAGTTCCTGACCCGGTGGCGATCCGGAGAACTCTTCACTAACTCTATTCGCTGGGGAAGCACGAAATCTTTCTTCAGCTCTTTATAAGTTTCTAAAATTATTAGCTTGAAAAATTATTATTTTCCTTAAAGCCATTTGCGATTTTTGCTTGCACCCATGCTACCGCTCAAAATGCGTATTTTTAGTTTTTTCGAAAGAATAAAAAACTAAAAATATCAAAAAAGAGCAGTAAAAATGGACCGTACCAACAGGAGGAAATAACAGCAATAACAGATTTTTTTCAATCAATCAATCTTTTGGTTCAAATTTAGATTTTTATTGAGAACTCGAGCTCTCAATTTCGATTAAAAATCGATTCGCGAAAAATCGATTTCGACCGGCATTTCACCATCACTGACCGTGTGAAAAGACCTCTTTTTGTCAGCGTGAAAAAGAACTCTGTGTATGCCTTTTTGCATCGGCAATCATCGCTCACGGAGATTCTCACGCTGGAAAATTGGACCGTGTGTTCTTGGTAAACATCTTTAGATCCGAGGAGGGTAAGGGGTGCGATTTTCTTGTCGTAAGGGTTGTTTTTCCACCCCATCATCATGGGATGGGTATCCTCTTCCCTCCTTCCTACCATCATTCTTCTGCTATTCTTCTTCATTTGACCCTATTTGAGAAATTCTCTTTAAACCATTATTAAGGCCTTTCTAAAACGTGCATATGTGTTCGATATTGTAACACGATTCACCTTCTATTTTTTTGTTTCGTGTTACCTTAGGGTAGAGAAACACACTTAATTATGAAATAACATGAACAAAATCAGTTTTACACTTTTGTATTCAAAACATCATAAAGGTAGACTAATTGGGCCCTATTTACAATCGGACATTATAACAAATAGATTGCATAACGTCCCTTTCTATTCCAATGGCCTTTTAACTCTCCCCCTTTTCCTTGTGTATTTATAATAATGATTTAAGTTCCACTCATCGGTTTCGCGGCTCAACGACTTTCCTGAAACACTGCCGAATGGTTCAATTCTCCGCAACTTCACTCACTGCCGGATATCTTCCTCTGCGATCTCTCTCTCTCTCTCTCGAACTCTCTCTTTCACCGTTTTTATTTACGCATCCTTTCTTCTTTCGGTTCTCTCTTGTGGGTGCCTTCTTTTCCATTGCGTCCTCTACTTTTTTTCGGTCGGTCTTTTAAAACACGTCTTTTTCGTAGCTCTCTCAACGCACGACTCCCGTTAGTTTTCTCTCGCGTCCCGCGCTGCTATTGTTACATCCTCACTACGATTGTTAATTTATTTATGGTAACAAACGACACGGCGGTTTGTTTACAATATTATGGATCAGATTGCCCGAGTGAGGCTTTCCTTCGTGAATATTTTGGTCCATTAGCCGTTGATAATTGTAATCAGTCATACAATAATTTTTATCACGCCCCATAAAATTGTTTCTAAAATATTTCTTAAGGCCGTTTTACACGGTACACGGAATTGCGCAGTCTGACGTACGTGTGAAGGCGCAATCAAAATTGCGTCGTGTAAAGCTGTGAATTGCTAGAACACACGCGAGAATGCGTGGATGCGAGACGGCAAAATAGCCCCTGTTCTAATTTCGTTCATGCATTCGCGCAATTCCACGCCATTTTAGAAATTAATGCAGCTCTAACCTGCGCAATTCCGTGTACCGTGTAAAACGGCCTTTAGAATTTCTTAAGGCCGTTTTACATGGGGCACGTCATTGTACAATCTGATGTGTGTACGTACGATAGCGCGGTCATAATTGCGTCGTGTAAAGCGGTGAATTGCTACATAGAACGCATACCAGAAAGCAAGATGGCACAATAGCCCCTGCTCAAATTTAGAGCTCTCATTCACGCAACTTCAACGACTTTTTCAGTTTCAGCCTTCGCAATGACGTGCCCCGTGTAACACTGCTTTTTGGAGTTATTCTCGTACATGTAGTAAATTTTTAAATTGGATATCCTGTGATTCAGTGGCGTAACTATGAGGGGGATGAGGGGGTAGATCCCCCCCCCAAAGACTCAGAGAAATAAAAATATAATTTAAAGTTATTGTCTAGTTTTGACGTATAATAACTGAATCTGATTAAAGTCAAATTTTAAGCGCCAAAATGATATAAAATGCATTTCCAGGCATGTCATTTTTCAAAAATATTCCCAGAACCCTCATTGCCAGGGGGGATCACCCCCTTGGCTCCTTCATCCCCCCCAAACATATTCCTACTTAGTTACGCCACTGTTGTTATTGCTATCACTAAATTTAATGCGTACATTTTCTATGCGGTCTGTAACTTGGAATTAACGCCTCAGCCATCTTGATACTCCTATATCGTCATCGCGCAGAAAGTCTCTGATCATTCCTCTTCTACTTTCCTAATTTTTGCGATTTGATCGACCTTCTTTCTACCGGGTGGTCTTTCTGACTCCCCAATGGGGAAATAGGACGCGGAACGGGTCGCGGCGTGGTGCATCGAACTCTACAGATCCCTGCACTTTTAATGGCGAGCGTCAGGCACGACTTCGGACGTGCTCCCACGGGGTCCGTGTCGATTTCGCACGGTCGATGCTCAACTGTCGGCGGGGCCGGGGATTTTTTTTTTCTTACGGGATGCCGCCAGTGGATACCGGTGGAGTCTGTCTCGCTCCAAGTTCCCATTGATGTGGGGCAAGTTGAATTGTTTAGGAGGCGAGGGGCGCAGCCAGGAATTAAGGATTGGGGGGGGGGGGGTTCAGGCCCAACTAATACTGGGATGTCTTGGGGTATGGCATACCTGCCAGGGTAAGCGGGAGGTGCGAGGGCCCTCCGCCAGCAAAAATTAAGATAAATGGTTAAAAATGGTGAGTTTTACGGCCTTCTGAGGGATATTTTATTAATACTTACACTATAATATAAGTAATATTGATCCAAATAAATAAAATAGATTAAAATTAAAAAATTCTCTGAGCTCTGAGGGGGGAGGGGGGGTTATCCCCCAAACCCCCCCCCCCCCTCGCTGCGCCACTGTAGGAGGCAGTGGGGTTGCGCTAAGCCATGATAAACTACGAATGCAATAACGGAAGAAAATTTGCTTTCTTCAGTTGTTGCATTCGTAAAGGTTGTTTATTGAAACTTAGCCATGAATGTAAACTAAGCCCTCCGCGAAAACTTAGCTTCAGACCTTTCAGACTTTTGGGGCGTTTATAGAAATCAATGCCATTGCGTACTCAATGCCATCTATCATCCTTCTGAAAAAGTAACTGCAAAATGTCGCAAAAACACATCATCATCATCACTGGTCAACAATTCTAGGATTGGTTTGACGTAGCCCTCCATTCAATTTCCCCCAGCTAGTCATTTTCACATCCACGCATTTCGTCTCTTTCACAACCTTCTTTACCTGTTTTATACATTTAATCCGAGGTCTTCCTTTCCCGTTCTTGCCATCTACTTGTCCATAGCAGTGGCGCAGCGAGGGGGGGTTTTGGGCGATAAACCCCCCCCAGAGCTCAGAGAAATTTTTAAGTTTAATCCATTTTACTCAATTGGATTGACATTTACAATAGAATAGTGTAAGGATTAACAAAATATACCTCAGAAAGCCTTAAAACTCACCATTTTGAACCATTTATCTTAAAATTCCGCAATTTATTAATCTCGCACCTACCGCTTATCCTGGTGGGTATACCATACCCCACACACCACGGTATTAGTTGCACCTACTGGAACCCCCTCTCTAGCCTTAATTCCTAACTGCGCCCCTGGTCCCCAGTATATTGTCTTCATTAGGCCATCATGCCTCAAGATATGGTCTAGAAGGTTATTCCGTCTATTTATTAAGGTTTTCATGAGGCTTCTCTTCTCTCCTACTCTTCTTTGGACTTACTCACTTCCGTAAAAGCATATATTATAGGCATTGAGTTGGTTTGAATGAACAAATTACTGGATAAAAGCGCATGAAACGCTAAAACAAATGACGATGTCTATGTGCATCCCTAAGAGTTTGCGATAATTTATCCGTTGATTTAATATTTCGTGGCCTAAACCCCACTCTAGTTTCCTTTGCTAATTTCACCGCGCTATAATGTCCGTGCTAATATTTTCCACGAACGCCGCCAGTGGCGTAAGAGTATTGTAATCTTACGCTGAGTGTGCGCTAAGAATAATTTATTTCTATTAATCGGCTTTAATAATTTCTTCTCTCTTCAATGAGGCCTAAGTCAAAGGTCTTCTCGAAATCTCTAAGATTCAGAAAAAAAACTGTCCGCAACATGTGTAATGCCTCTTTCAGGGCTAATCCATCCATGTACCATCCATTTATGTTTACAATGTTGTGCTATACGTCAGATCCAACATATCTCTATTTGAGAGATTTGAGAACCTCCGCAACCACAACACCCTGTGATCTGAGGATTTGCGTACTATGCAAAGGAATTAAATTAACCCTTTATAACCCAATGCTGCTTCTAAATAACATCAAGAATGTTTAATCTTTCAGCTCTATTCAGGAAACATCTAAACCACCCATTATTTTGTAGCGTAAATTTTAATGATGAAATAGTTAGCTGCCACGATAATTATCATTGAGTGTAAAATTTTCAAGTTTTCAAAACGAAAAATCTTGAAATTTGATTTCTCCCAGAATCAGTTCTGGGTTATAAAGGGTTAAAACAGGAATGGGGTTAAAATTTTATAATGTAATCCCGTGCCATATTAAAAAAGAGACGTCTTTGAATGCCTTCAAAAGACTATAGCATAAGTTTCTCCTTTAGACATATCCCTATTAATTTGAGGACTTATTAATGTGAGCATTTATGTGTAAATATGTTTTTCACTGTTCTCATGATATCTTTTGAAACGAGGTGTTCTATGCATTCTTTATACTGCCTCTAGAACAAATAAACAAATTAATAAGGCGTCATTCATAATTTCGTGGATTTTTCTCAGCAAAGTTTCTTCTCCCTAGAACTCCTGCGGCCTCACGTAATCCACTTTTATTGATTTTCCACCCATCCTATTCAGATTTCTCAGTCAGATATACTCCTGTTTATTTTTCTCCACTACTTTCTGAAGTGGACATTGATATCGTGGCTCCTTCTGTTATTCTACCTCACATACGTTCAGTGATTTCGTATTTCGTTCTGAAATTCACAAGGAATACAACGCACGGATACACACACACTTTCCGGGCTTTATTCTCAGATTTCAATTTTTATTAACTCAACGTACTTTGGCGAAAAAAAACAACGCATAGCTCGATGTCGTCTGAATGCGGCTATCTCAGAAGCAGCCAGGTGAGCGCTAATTAGTTACTAAAATAGCTTAGTAACCATGAACAAACATAGCAGAAAAGGTATTAGTCAATATTCTTATTTATTTTTTGCTTATTTATCACAGAATTTTTCCTTTTTATTTCACCATAAATTATTATGAAACAATTTTATTAACCTATATTTTGTTTTTACCTAAAATTATATCAATTTTCTCTACAAGCCCTAAAGACTGCTAATATATTTCCAAAACGTCTACAAAAAACTGCATTTTAATTTTTTCAACACAAGACGACGAGAAATTAATTCACTGTGATGTAAGTAAATGGATACCTGCTACCAATCAACGTAATTTTTTGTTTATGTTCTGTAATTGGAATGTCACTAGTTTATATGCTCTTGAATGATGACTAAACTGAGCCTGTGAGCAATGTTAGGTACAAGACACGGTCGCAGGCGTTATTTTGTGGAATTGCTTCATTATAAAATAAAATAACTTTGTTTTATTCCACACTTTATTTTAAATAGAACGACCCAGGTTTCAACATCTACCTGATGATAACACTAGATGTTGAAACTCGGGTCGTGCTATTTAAAATAAAGTGTGGAATAAAACGATGTTATTTTATTTTACGATGTTAACAGTTCCAGTTCTGCTCTCGAGCTGAAAGGTTGTCTCCTCAGAGCTCCTGCTTTGCTTTCGCTATGCCTACCTGTTGTGTGTGTAATCAAGGCTCTCGACGTGGTCAAAAGGGCCTGAACTGTGGCGAGTGCAAGTCATTTTTCCATCCGTCTTGTGTTGCTATGTCCGATGGGGACCTGCAAGTTCTGGATGACCTGCAGAAAACCTGGGTGTGTGATTCCTGTACATCTCGGCAACGTGCTTCTCGCTCTGACTCCACGCCCTTAAAACCTGGCATAGGGAAATCTTCCGAAGAGCCTCTTGCTGACCTGGTTAAGGAGCTACTTGGTAGAGTAAAGCAACTTCAAGAGGGTTACTCGGACATAAAATCGTCTCTCTCCGATATCCAAAAGTGCATCACTGATCATGCGGACGCCCTCAAAGGTATTTCGGCTTCTCTCACTAGCCTTAACCAACGCCTTGACAACCTATCTGAAGACAATATCCAAATTTCAAATCGTGTTTCGAGTCTTCAAGTTCAGTTCAATAGGGCTGAGCAAGAGTGGCTACGAAATGTTGTTGAATTTCGTGGTGTTGCCTTCGTCGATGGTGAAACCCTTGACTCTATCGTCTGTAATGTAGGGCAAGCGCTTGGTGTGGACATCGGTGTGTCTGACCTTGATTATTGCGATCGCCTTAAATTGCATGGCAAAGGGTCTGATTCACCTAACCCAGTGATAGTCCGTTTTCTTCGGCATTCACTCGCCTCTAAGGTTGTCGCCGCCCGTAGTGGGAAGAGAAATTTCACTACCAAAGATATAGGCTTCAGCCTCTCTCCTGCGGCCCCAGTGTACGTAAATGAATCCCTTACGCCTTTCAATCGTAAACTGTACTCAGTGGTTCGCGACTTGAAGAAAAATGGCAAAATCAAGTATGTTTGGGTGCGCAATGGAAGGATTTACGCTCGCAAAGAAGACGGTTCCGAGCGCCTCACCATTTCTTCGACGGAGGATACTGATAAACTTTCTTCATTGGTGGATTAGCAACCAACATGTCAACCCAATGGCTGCCATCTGGTTCAAAGAGTTCTTCAATCTAACTGCATTAAGATATGTTGTGTTTATTGCCAATCCTTGTACGCCCATATCGACGAATTCAGACTCTACTTTTCCCAATGTTCTTTTGATATCATATGCCTCACTGAAACTTGGCTTAAACCCGACATCCCTGATGTCCTAGTGTCTTTGCCCAACTTCAATCTTCTGAGGCATGATCGTCTCGGTAAAGTGGGAGGTGGTGTTGGACTATTTATTCGCCAGGATCTTCAGGTCTCAGTCGTTGCCTCTTCTCCCTCAACTTACTGTTCCCGACCGGAGTATCTTTTTGTCGACATCATCAGCCCAAATACTTTAAAGCTATTATTATGTGTTGTTTATCGTCCTCCCAAAATTGGGTTCATGAGTGTTTTCGAAAACGACCTTCTTCGTTTTCTTCCCACCTACAACAACGTTGTGATAACTGGAGATTTTAACTCTGATCTCCTCCAAGTCAAATCTGATAGTCAGCATATTATGAATTTTACCTTGTGTAGCAATCTTCATTTAGTTCCGTTCACTGCAACTCATCATACAGCAACCAGTCATACTTTACTCGATCTGTTTATTGTTGATGACCCTGATAAGGTGATCTCATACTCTCAAATGCCTGTCCCCTTCTTGTCAGCTCATGATCTCATTCACATTTCCTATCCATTTAAACTCTATACTACACCCCCAAAGCCTTTTAAATTCCGTAAACTTAAAAACTTTGACGAATGTATTTTCCAGAATGAACTTGCGGCTCTGGATTGGAGCGATATCTTTAAGTCCGACAGTATTGACCTTAAGGTCGATTGCTTTAATTCTCATTTACTGAAATGTATCAATGCTCTGGCACCTCTAGTGACGTGCTATCCTAAGCGCGTTCACGCACCGTGGTTTAATGAAGAAATCCGTAATCTAATAAGCGAACGTAATCATCTTCGTAGAATATATATTCGCACCAGAAAGCCTGCAGACTTCCAATCATTTAAGGATTATCGCAATATGGTCAAAGCCCGCATAACGGAAGTTAAACACCATTACTATACATCAAAACTCTCGAAACTCGGTGACCAAAAGTCCATATGGCGTGAATTGAGGAACCTCGGGTTAGTACGTCAGCGTTCCAATGCCCTGCCAGGTCATATTGACATTGATCAAATAAATCAATTTTTTACCTCTCTGTCGAGTAGTACCAGCGACACTGCAACAGCTGCACCGACCATTGACGACCTTTATGTTCCGTTTGATGCCAATAATTTCTTTTTTCAACACATCACTCCGGATGTTGCCCTGAAGTACCTTAAGAAGACGAAATCTAATTCCCCAGGTCACGATAATATTTCTATAATGTTTGTTCATAAAGCCACTCAGTTCCTACTTCCATTTATCCTTGAAATCTTTAATTATTCCTTATCCTACGCTCGATTTCCAGCTGCCTGGAAAAAAGGACTTATCACGCCCGTCAGAAAGGTTAACAAGCGCGAAAACCCATCTGATTTCAGGCCCATTTCTATTCTCTGTGCCCTCTCTAAAACACTGGAGAGGATTGTGCACTCTCAAGTCATGGAATTTCTAACATCATCTGGTAAACTAGACCCTTTCCAATCTGGCTTCCGTAAGGGTTTTAGCACACAGACTGCCCTGTTTAAAGTCACTAACGATATTCGTCTCGCCACCGACAAGAAACTGGTAACCATTATGGTTCTATTCGATTTTAGTAAGGCCTTTGATCGAATTAATCATGTAGTTCTCTTACGCAAATTAAAGTCCCTCGATTTTTCCAGCTCTGCCCTAAACTGGTTTAACTCCTACTTGACGGGCAGAAGTCAAGCTGTCAAGGGCTCAGGTGACGAGTTATCCCCATGGCTCCCGATTTCATGCGGCGTACCTCAAGGATCCGTCCTTGTACCTCTCCTCTTTACTTTGTACACCCTGGACCTGGCTAAGTCCATTAGTCACGCCAACTATATGCTCTATGCAGATGATCTGCAAATCTATATTCACTGCTTTCGTGACGAACTTCCGTTTTTTATCGAAACAATTAACAGTGATATTAGCTCCATCATCTCTTGGGCCAATATCAACTGCCTACAATTAAACCCCTTAAAAACTCAAGCAATCATTTTCGGAAATCCATGACTTTTAAATAGCATCCAACATTCGTGTTCACACGAGCATTGTTAGATTCAAAAAAACTGTTCGATACCTTAGCATCACTCTTTCCACTACTTTAAATTGGGATCAGCATGTATTGGAAATGTGCAATAAGGAAAATAAAATTCTCTATGTATTGAAACTTCAAAAGAAAAATTTATCTGTCCACACGAGAATAGCACTTGTAACCTCTTTGATTTTTCCAATCATGGATTATTGTATACTAGTGTATTGTGATTTAACAAATGTTCTTGAAATACGTGTCCAGCGACTAATTAACAGCTGCATTAGATTTATATTCGACCTTCGCAGAGACGATCATGTTTCTGAGCACTTTGTTGCCTTGAAATGGCTGCCTATTGGCTCCCGAAGGAAGTACTTCCTGGGGTCTCTTCTGTTCTCCCTATTTCGTACTCAAACGCCTGAATACCTGTATAACTTATTCACTTACAGGACTAGTGTTTCCCTCCGAAGAACCCGGTCTGACTTTAACCTTCTCCATATACCCCAAGCCCGTACCAACCTTTACCTAAATTCCTTCCAGATCACTGCTTCTAAGTTTTGGAATTCATTACCCCCCTTAATAAAACGCTCCTTCACCCCGGAATCTTTCAAGAGTAAACTGTATGAATATTTAAAACCGTAAATGTATTGTTTTGAGTTGTACAAATCTTTGAGTTGATTAATTTTGTTTATGTTGTGCTATTTCATAATTATTGTATCTTTGAGCAGAATGTTTAATTGTATTTTGGTTTTTTGCTCTTATGGGTTTCCCAGAGCATCAAATAAAGCATTCATTCATTCATTCATTCATTCATGTTAGGTACATTTACTATTATCTTTAGATACCAACTCTGATGAATGAAGTGAAAAATTCTTAGGAGATCTTCACCCTTTGCGAAGTTTTTGCCCTGCCTGCCTGGATCCTGTGGGTATTCGAGGGATGCTAGAATGAAGGAGGGAGGCATTGAGGAAATAGCAGCGTGCGTGCCGTGATTCACGGTTGGACTGGATGCGTGCACGGGGACGGCGACTGGCCTGGTATTCCGTTACTCGTTGGGCTGACTGAGTGGAAGGGGTGGGGATGAAGAGTTTGAGAGTGCGGGTGGAGGATTTGTGCGGAGGTAGATGGCGTGCTCGTCTGTGGGGAGCGAGCGAAATGTGTGGACTCGCCTGGCAGGAGATTTGAACAAACATGAGCAATGTTTGTTGAGATTGCAATACGGTAGTTTCCTATTATTTTTTTACTGCCTAAATCGGCCTTAAAATACTCCTGAAGTACTTATTTCTCACTTTTAGATTTTTAAATGACGATATCTATTTTTAGCGATTGAATGAAAAGTGAAAAATTTCAAGCGCGCGAAAACGCGACGGCTAAGTAGGAATGCTGGGAAAACTCCGTGTGACGTATTTCTGGTTCCAGCTGTCGCCCTGTGAGGTAACCTTGGGGGCGAGGCTTTGAGCGCTGATACGGCGCAGGATGCTGGCAGGTGGCATAGTACCCTGCTAGCAGGTAGCGCTGGGCTTAAATAAGGATTATTAATACCTTATCAAACGAAGAAAACTTTCCAACCTTAGCCAGTTTTAATAGGTGATTATTAAGACATGTTTCCCGGAGCTCTGTGCCTCATGCATGCATTGGTAATCTCAGACGATGTAAAACTCCTATCTACTCGTATAGAAACTAGGTCCCTGTGACGTCACGTGGAGTTGCATTGCATTGGCGCCAATCTGGCCTTTTTCAAATGATGTTAAAAATGACCATTAAAATTCGTCTAAACCGGTATTTCTAAAACCAAATAATTTGCATGTTATGAATACACTAATGGCGTGTAACGAATCTCAATCAATCCTTCTTCACCTGTTACATGTATATTATTCGATTTTTATATAATTGAAGCAAATTTCTATTTTCATGCTTCTTAATTTCTACCTAGAAATAGAGAAAAATGGATATAAAGAATAAGTGTGGAAATAAACAAGTGGTTAATTATCAATGATTTTCACAGAATCGCCCAGAAAACTGTATCTTTTATTTTATTCGAGGTATTCCTTCTCCATTATTGCCATCCACTTCCACCTCCATCAACGATTGTCTTCATCAGGCCTTCATTCTTGCCTTCAGATGTGGTTGCTCCGTCTTCTCGTCACGGTTTTCGCGAGGCTTCTCTTCTCTGACTCTTCTTGGGACTTCCTCATCGCTTGCTCAGTTCATCCATTTGATACTCGTCATTCTCCCGCTGCACCGATTCCAAAAGCACTCTCTTCTCCTATGCTATTCTACCGATAGTTAATTTCTTCCTTGCTCCTTCCATCGCTATTATCCTGCTTCCAAAATTACAGAATTCTTTCACCTCTTCCAGTTTTGCCTTTTCATGCCTTACCTTAGATCCAAATCCTGCGGTGGACTTTTGTCCAATGAGGGCGAAAGTCAATGTCTTTAGTTTTTTTTCCACGTTGGTTCACATCTTTTCTCACTTGGTAAATGTGACTTTGTTCACCGTGATATTTTGTTGTTATTTTTACAGCATTCTTCTTTGTCTCTATTGTTATGATTTGACTGCATATAATTTCAACAGTAAGTTGACAATATATTACAACTGCCACTATTTTAATGTACGACGAGGGTTTGATGGATGATGGGACTTTATAGTCCCTATCTCGCACAATAGAGACGAATCACTATTGTTATTATTAGATAACAATACTTAAATATGCTTACTTACTAATATATTAAAATTAAATTATGCCGGCCTCGGTGGCGGTGGGGTAAAGTCCTCGCCTGCCAAGCCAAAGGTCGCGGGTTCGTATCCCGCCTGGGTAGAAAAAAGATCGGATGCTTTCCCGGTGTATGCTGGTAGTGAAGGCTATTCGAGTTCTCCACGGAGTTTACGGAGAGTACGACTCGTACCCCGAAACGTCGGCAGCCATGAAGGAGATTACACGGTGGAGAACTCGAATAGCCTTCACTACCCGCCTGGGTAGGTTTCCCCTGTCCAGGGCATGGATGTTTGCGCACGTTTGACCGTGAAAAGCCCCGATGTGAAGGGCCGAATAGTGCTGTTTTCGGAGGTGTGGAGATAAATAGATATAGAATACCCTTGGGCGGGGGTCTTCATCCTTTTTGAATGCAAGGGCCAGGAATGGATTTCACATTGTCCGGAGGGCCACGTCAAAATACCACCACATCAATAAAATACATTAAACAAACATATAATTTCATAGAGCAATTATCTTTATTGGTTAAAAATTTCAATCAATCAATGCGATATTTGACATTGTTTACTTTTGTCGAGTGTGTCGATATATATATTTTATATTGTGTGGCGCGATACAATATTTTCTTTAGTCTCTAGGAGCCGTTAGAAGACCCTTGAACATCCTTGTTTTAGGGTAAGCATTTTATAGGCACTCCTGAATAATTGATGCCCACGGTACTAATAACACAGCACGCCCACTCGCTAAGCTAGTCATCAGGTATAATAAACTGAAATTATCCGGTTTCCCGGCTGAACCGACGTCATCGTCCCTTCTCTCAAGACGAGCACTTTGGAAAGATCCCCCCCGTCACTAAGCAACCCGAAAGCAAAAGGGACCCGGAATAAAGTCGACTGCCATCGGCTGTGCCTTCATTTTTTTCCCTCAAGATTTTCGAGGCTCTTTCTTTTTGCTTTCTTGCGAGGTTTGCGTGCCGGAGCCAGTAGGGGAGGAGATGTTCATTTGTTTGCGTGTGTTTAGGCCAAGGGATCGGATGCGTAGGTGCCGATGTATATTAGCTCCGAGGTTGGCGTGAAGAAACAGCTGCTTTCATGCCATGAGTGACAGACTCCGGCAAACTGAATAATAATTTGATCCGCAATTACCTCCGTCTGGGGTTTTTCTTCCGTCAGCTGACGACGGAAAATTCCGTAATCGACGGCGTAAGTTCTTCAGAGAAAGCGGAGGTTTTTGAATATCATCCGTGTGTGAATGCATTCAGTCGGGTTTCATCTCTTTTAGAGATCTCTCTCTTTATGCACTCCTTAATCATGACCTTTTTCTGATCATACTTTTACACGAGTTGTGTTACAGGTAAAGTATTGGCAGATATCCGACTATCACACTGGCTTTTCTCGCAAGAAATAATTGAAAATTTATTTTGATGTTGTTTATTTAAAACACTCTTGCAATAATTTACTGCATTATTATTTTTTTATTGGTATACGTTTTTGTTATTTGATGGTGGCTCAATTCTGGTCCTATGACCATGGAGACCACTTTAAGCTCCTTCTCTTGTTATTTTTTTATTCATATGTAAAAACAAAATGTAGAACTAATTAAATCATTATTATTAAATTATTATTATTATATCACTGCACGTGGTATTTTTTATCGATCATGCACCATCTCGCATTTTTTATGTATCGTTTAACCGGGTATTATTTGAAATTGCAATGCACGTTTATTCAATGGCGTACCCAGGATCAAAACTAGGGGGGAGGGGGCAAGCCATGGTTGTTCAAGTGGTAAGTAAGATTTAAGCATGGGAAAGGTGAATGAAATCAACAATTTAAGGAAACTTTAACAGTTCTTTATTATACAAGAATTGCCATGAGAAAAAATTCCCCTGGGCCGGGAATCGAACCACGGACCTTTGGCTTTCCGGGCCACTGCGCAGACCACTGCGCTATCCAGGTTCTTTAATTGTCATGGCAATTATACCGAGTTGTTTATTAGTTTTTAAAATTATTTACTTGAAAAAATATTATTTTCCTTAAATACATTTGCGATTTTTGCTTCCAGAGGGGGGCAGCTGCCCCTTTCTTGCCTCTCACTGGGTACGCCCTTGCGTTTATTTTGTGTGCGAATAATGGCATGGAATAGAGTTTAATTGATTTAATATTTGGGCTAAAACGCAAGAATCTATTCTCATAAACTGTCAACTGTAAAATCAGCGGGTGACGCATATAGGATAAATACTAATCTCTGTTCTTTGTGAGAATTATGAGGGTTTTATCTACATCTACATAATACCCCGCGAGCCGCCTAAAAGGGGTGTGGCAGGGGGTGTTAGGACACCAGGCGTTTACATATAAAAAAAATGAAGTGCTCTAACGAGGTTGGGACTAGCGTTTATTAAAGTCCTTTATGGATCGGGGGAAAAACGAATTCCCATATCTATCCGTTCGGCAAAACACCTCTCTTAATTTATCGCTTCTATCGAACCTGGAAATATAGTGTGGCTGTAATATTATGTTCTTTGTGTCGCTCTTAAAGATATCCATTCTCAATTGTTCAAGCAATCTAAGCCTAGCGCGCAGCCTCCGAGTCTCCAACGGCTCCTAGCCTAATTCGCTTAACATCTGGGTAACACTGTCTGTACGCCCGTAGCAGTTTTTGACGAAAAGCGCAGCCTTCCTTTGTTTTTTATTCAGTTCGCGGATTAAGTCTTTCTGCACCGGATCCCATACGCTCGCTGCATATTCAAGGTGCGGTCGGACGAGAGCGAAATAGCACCTTTCTTTTACTTTCTCATCCGAAAATCTTCCCACAATACGCTTGACGAATCCTAATTTATTCAGGGCTATGCCGCGAATATTCTTTATGTGTGTTCCCCACGTGAGGTTCGAGGTTATCGTAACTCCCAGGTACTTCACTTCGTCTGTTGCCTTTATGTTAATACCATCCACTGCATAAACATGGCTAGAGTTGGACGAATTCCGCAAGAAATGTACCGCCATGCATTTGCTCAGATTAAATTCGAGTCCCCACTCTTGGCTCCACAAATGAGCGTTGTTTAAGTCAGATGATAGAATTTCATAGTCAGAGTGATCACTAATTTCGCGATAGATGACAGCGTCGCGACGCTGTCGACGCGTCGTCAGTAAATAAACGTATTTTACTGCTAATGCGGGAGCAGAGATCATTAATGTATATAATGAACAACACGGGGCCGATTACGCTTCCTTGTGGAACACCTGATGTAACTTTTACAACATCAGAGCTAATTCCGTCGAGAACTACTTTTTGTTTACGATCTCTGAGAAAGTCGCGTATCCAGTTTACAACTGTTTCGTTTAATCCGCATGACTGTAATTTGTATAAAAGTTTGTTGTGAGGTACAGTGTCGAAAGCTTTCTTAATATCTAGAAATAGTGCGTCAACTTGTCTTTCCGATTCTCCAGATTTTATAACGTAGCGTCGTGAAGAAGGAGCGCGAGCTGTGTTTCGCATGATCTACCTTTTCGGAATCCATGCTGACAGTCATGGAGGAAGTTACGTCTGTCCAAGAAAGTCATGATATTGCTAACGATGATATGCTCAAGTATATTGCATATAATCAATGTTAATGAAATCGGACGGTAGTTGCCTGGGTCATGTCTGTTTCCCTTTTTGAATATGGGTGTAACGCTTGCAATTTTCCAATCTGGCGGTAACTTCCCTTCGGAGAGTGACTTCTTGAATATGATCTCTAAATAAGGTGCGATCTGTGGAGCTAACTCCCTGAGGACACGCGCGGGTATTCCCTCCGGACCCGGAGATTTACTATTCTTAATCGATTGTAGTTGTTTAGTAATCCATTGACGTTGTATAGATATTTCTTCCATCGATTCCTCAGTATATGGAATGTCTAAATTGAATTGAGTATCGTCATAGTAGTGTAGGTATACACTTTCGAAGTGGGAATTTAAAGTGATAGCTTTGTCAATATTTTCGGTGACAAGTTTACCATCTTTATCAAATAACGAATCTACGGTTAAATGATTTCCCTGAAGCTCTCTCGCGTATGACCAAAAGGATTTCGGATTTTCTTCGAGTAATCCACCGAGTACTTTTTTCTTAAACTTTCGCATTGCAGTTCGCATTGTTTTCTTGGTTAATATAGCGTTGTGCAGCGTAACTTTCTTTAGCTTCAAGTTCCTTCGATTTATAACGTGACGTACTGGACTTTCTGTGCAAATTGTATTGTTTTCTCTGTTTCCTAAGTTCCCTTCAGACATCGTTGTTGTACCAGCGAGGTTCCTTATTATCACATTTCAGTTTTTGTGGAATATGATCGTTGATTCCTTGGCGCAGAATTTCTAACAAGTGTTTTCATGTTCCATGTTTGCTTTGGTCCTTTGATGTAACTACGAATTTTTTGTAGGAGTCATTAAGCATCACGCCAAATTTTGTGAAGTTGTATTTATCAAATAAGTAAATATTGCGTTTTGGTTTTACAGGTGATACTACATCAATTTTTAACGTTGCAAAGATTACTCTGTGATCGCTTTTACCGTCAATAATATCGACTTGTTTTATCAACTTAGGATGGCTTACTGCTAAAAGGTCTAATATCTTATTTCCTCTCGTAGGCTTATCAACTACTTGGGCGAGAGAGTGATTTTCAAGTATGCTGAGTAATACCTCGCTGATTCATCTATTTCTTGAATTCGGTTTTACAGTGTAAGTATCCCAGTTTATGGATGGAAGATTAAAATCTCCCCCGATTACTATTACACTTTTGCTGTCTCTCTGAGTAAATGCAGATATTTGATTTTCTAGAAGGTACATAACATCGACTTCGGAGTTCGGCGGTCTATAAAAAGAGCAAACATGAATACTCCTTTTGTTTCGTTGTTTAATTGTACACCATACGCTTTCTATTTCGCTGTCAATTATTTCGTGGGCGGCGCTGTGCAAATGTGATTTAACGGCTATAAAAACTCCGCCACCTGTTCTATGTAAAGAGAATCAGTATCGCAGCCGAGGGGGGGAGGGTTTGGGGGATAAACCCCCCCCCCCCCCAGAGCTCAGAGAAATTTTTAAGTGTAATCCATTTTACTTAATTGGATTAGTATTAATTATAGAATAGTGTTAGGATTAATCAAATATCCCTCAGAAAGCCGTAAAACTCGTCATTTTTGATCCATTATTCTTAAAATTCTGGACCCGCAACTCCCACTTACCCTGGCCGGTATGCAATACCCCCGCACCCTTAAATATTAGTTGCGCACAAACCCCCTCCCCCCCAGCCTTAATTCTTAGCCCTGAAGAGAATGTATATTGAGCTGATGACTAATGATATATCATTGCTGTAAAGGCCGTTTTACACGGGGCACGGAATTGCGCAGGTTAGAGCTGCATTAATTTCTAAAATGGCGTGGAATTGCGCGAATGCATGAACGAAATCAGAGCAGGGGCTATTTAGCCGTCTCGCATCCACGCACTCTCGCATGTGTTCTCGCAATTCACCGCTTTACAAGACGCAATTTTGATTGTGCCTTCGCACGTACGTCAGATTGCGCAATTCCGTGTGCCGTGTAAAATGGGCTTAATTGGGTATGCGCTTAAATAAGCTAGCAGATTTTAATCTCTATCTTAACTTAAGCGAATTGACTAAGCTAATAACGGTCGAAGGAAGTGATATCTATTTTATTTGCGTATCTCATGGGTTCGCAAACCATCCTCTTTGACGTCTGTCTACCATTCGTCTAAGCATTCTGGATGCAATATTTTAATTGCGTGTTTTGGTTTATCGCCGAGCAGCTAATTTTCCGGAGAAAACTCTGGTCAACGCCCCGCTTGAAGGGAGGCGGGTGCCACATTGTGCTCTCCGAATGAGATAAGAGGCATTTGGGTCACTTGCTATGAGATACCCCGCTCCACACTGCAGGGCGGACGCAAGAGCAGAGTCCTCTATATTCCGCTTTTTCAACCACTTGGAGGAGTGGTCGCTTTACGGTAGTTTTCTTCATAAAAGAAAACGAAAGACATTGATTGCGATTCGTCACCCAACATTAGTGTATTCATAATATACAAATTATTTGGTTTTAGAAGTCCCAGTTTAGAGGAATGTTAATGGTAAATTTTAACCTCATTTGAAAAATGCGAGATTGGGGCCCATGCGATGCCACTCCACGTGACGTCACAGGGACCTAGATTTTATTCGAGTAGTCGGGAGTTTTACATCGTCCTAGAATACCAATGCATGCATGAGGCACAGATCTCAGGGGAACATTTCTTAATAAAACTGCCGAATTGCCTAAGTCCCTGTGACGTCACGTGGAGTGGCATCGCATGGGCGCCAATCTGGCCTTTTTCAAATGAGGTGGAAATGGACCATTGCCATTCCTCTAAACTGGGATTTCTAAAACCAAATAATTTGTATATTATGAATACACTAATGGTGTGAAACGAATCGCAATTTCTCTCGTTTTCTTTGATGAAGGCACCTACCCTATTGAGGAAAAGTTTCCTGTACCTCACAGCCGAAGTCGAATGGTAGGCCATTAAATTCTCCATTCGATGCGACACCTAGGAAAACGAATATTTTTTCCAAGTATGGAATTTGCCCTTTGTTAAAAGACCAGTAATGACTTCGGTCACGAGCGGTCAAAATGATCGTGTCGTTCGACGTAGCTATTCCGTTCATTAATAGATCACACGGACGATTTAGTTCGCTCATATTGGTCGCTCACGACAGATCCATCAATACCTATATTGATGACTGAATACGAAAATTTTGATGAGATATGGAAGAATTTGTATCAACCTGTTCTCATATCAGTATAGGATTTGTGTAGGCATTTGCTTATTGAATTGATTAAAAAAATCCAACCGTCAAATTATATCGTAGTAGCTGAAGTTCTTTCCGAAAATGAAAATTAATTTATAAAAAGTTTCAGTTTATAAAAAGTCAATTCCATTCGACGTGGCGACTAAGAATTTTGAGTCCTGGAATGAAGTTCCCATGTTGTCAGTGGCGTAGCCAGGAATTTTGTTCGGGGGGGGGGGGGTCCAAAACCAGGGGGAAATTTTTGAAAAACAGGGTACTAATTAGAGGATTTTAAACTAATTTTAACACTTTTCATAATCGAAAAAACTTCATTTGCTAAAGAAATATTAGGTATGTAAATTTATAATTTTTCAATATTTTCTTTTCTTTTATAAAGAAAAATTAAATGTATTCCTATATTTCGGGGGGGGGGGAGGGGAGGCGTCCGGACCCCCTGGACTCCCCCCCTCCCTTGGCTACGCCACTGCATGCTGTTCTCTTTCACCGATGAAGGCTCACACAGGGCAACGCCAGGAGTAGAACATCAGTCAGCAATATCATCCCTCGTTGAAGCGATGTTTCCCGGAAAAATAGTAAAAATGATAAACGTGAGACTTGAGACAGGAATTACGTGGATGATTTGTGTAGGGGAAGGTTGCCTAAATCTCTCCGATTTTGGAAAAAAACGAATTAACTCAAAAATAAGTGACGCAATATAAGTATTTATGCTGCTTAAAATGAGGTGGAGTGTCTGCTTCTCAATTTTTGGGGACAATCATTTCCAAGTTGAACACACGTATAAAAATTCAATTTCAAACCTCTTCCAATTTCAAATCCCTTAACAGAGCAAACATGTGAACTAAAACACCCGTGACATAAGGAACGAAAAAAGGTAAATAAGTCATATCTTTGACATTAACAATAGATGTTGTTTTTTGTTTAGTAAAAAATCTTTAATAATTGAAACAAAATCAACAAGTCTTTTGTAGAAGTCTTTAGAAAAATCTTTTCATGGCAACTTTTTTAAGACGTCTTACATCGCACGGGTATGGAGGGACGTGGTGCGATTTGGGAGCGACCGCCATTTTAAATTAAATAATTTTCTCTGCCTAAACACGTGATCAAATCACACTATTATTAGCACCAAATGAAATACAACAGACTTCAAACTTTTGACATGTAGATAAAACTATCTAAATACAAATTATTTGTTTTCAATATCCGTGTAAAAAGACGAAAGAAATAGCAGAAGAGACACTTCTTTTCTTAATACCTGTGCATCTGACTTGACACGACACTTGTGGACACAATTGAAGCGTGCTGTGCTTGGTGATGCAGGAAGTTCCAAGTGCAGCCATTTGTTTGCATGCATATAAAATACTTTGTTTTTTAGAAGTTTCTGATGAGTAGAAAATAGTTTCTGGAGGTGCGATTTGGGCAACTCTCCCCTACTACTTCTAAAGCGGCCCATACACATGGGAACATGGTTCGTGGACGTCACTCTCTACACACAGTGGAGGGAAATGTGAGCAACGGTTCGCCATTTCGTCAGTCTGTCCGTGGAATCAGGTGAGATGAGTTGTTCCAAGTCGGCAGCTGCTTTGATTGTGTTGGATGAGTTCGGTTTTTTTAAAAGAAACAGTGTGACTCGATTCGGTTTTTCATAAAATTTAGATCTGCACCGGGAATAGTCTCTCGAGTCAACAGCAACGGATTATTTAATGCGTCGTCCCGCTTATTCCTGTCTCTGTATTCCTCACTCTTTACTTTCCACAAACACGGATGCTCCCTGTGGGCTTCAATAAAGTCTGTTATAAACGAAGGGTTCATTAAATTGGCACTGTCAGCTTCACACATTGTAGCACTGAATCAAAAAGCAAATAATTTAATACGACAATCCGTCCGTTCCACAGCGTCTCCACAGACGAAATGGGCGAACAAAGGTTTGCGTCTTCCACACACGGACGAATTTGGTGCGCCCTGGCGGCGAACCGAACAAATGTTTTCTATCCCGATGGAAGACCAAGTTCGTGACAAAAAAAGACAAACTTCGTTCGTTTACACTCCACACACACGGAAACTTGGTTCATACGAACCAAGTTCGGCGAACCATGTTCCCATGTGTGTGGGCCGCTTAAGTGTGATGAAGTTCTCGGTGGAATTAAACGATTGATTCAGAGATGAGGTGAGATGAAGATGGTGTAACAATCAACTCAAAGGAAATTTACCTTATTTTATTCATCATTATATTGTCAAACCAACATTTCGGAGAAAGAGAAAATTAATTAAATATTTGTATTTGCGGTTTTGAAAAAAAGACCATGAAATAAAACCTTAGGAACATTTAATCATCATGGATACCTCAGACGACTGCATTCAGTCCAATAATCTACATGCTTAAGTTGGACAATTGCTACATCAAAGTCAATGCTGCAGCGAACGGGAAATGGAGGGATATAAGATACCTACTCTGAAAGCGAGAGCAAGTTGTTGGTGTTAAGAGAACATGAATGTTCTACAGCACTAACTGGAAAAGTCTACCATTTTATTAGTGTTTGACTGGATAACCTTGGGTATCAATTATGTGAGAATATTAATTTTCAAATAAAATTCTTGAAATTTTTAAAACGAGTTTCTACGCCACGAAACACTTATACTTTCAAGAAATACTGTGTGAAGGTAAATTTGAAGTGTCAAGATAGGTACTCTATGGAAACTGAAGAGAAGAGATGGTACATGAGGTCGTACCAGCTCTCTTTTCTTCATCTATCTCATACGTCCCTCGTTGGAAGACACAAAATGCCGACCGCAGCCAAGATCCCGCCAGCTTGATTTTTTCGTCGTTCCGATGCGCCAAATGTGGATGTAGTATGGGCACGGATCAATGTCTTATAATTCGTCGGCGGGAACTGGAACCGCTATGAAATAATGCCGCTTATTATTACAGGCCCTAATTTTTAGGCGCATTATGATGCTTTTAATATACATTAATTGAAAACAATTCAACTTCAACGTTTATATTACTTATTTTTGCATAAATTAGGTATTTTAGACGAACATCTAGAGTCATTAAGGCTCTCTTACGCATTTATGCCATGTAAAATAATGCTATACTTACATAAAATCTCTTCCATCGTCGGCAGCTGAAGATATCCCCGTATCAGGCTCAGCTTCCGGCGATTTCAATCTGTTCCTTGGGTTACTCCTTGAAAACTCTTGAAAAACTGAGGTATTTTTCTGCTGCACCGAAGACTTTCTTCAATCGCCTCGAAAATTATCAGTGAAATCTTCTGTGTTGATCGCTAACGCGTCAATGCTCAGAGATGGGGATTGTTGAACGGAAACAGTGGGGGATTGTTGAGCGTTTATGCACTGGAGTAATTTAAGGTTGTCATTTGTTTGAGTTACACATGAGGTAGAAGTCATTTGCTTTTTCTATTTTTAGGTAAAATATTTTAACATGAAATTTACCCGAATATGCCGCAAAAAATGAGTTATAATCCTGAAGTAATTGGTTCCATCTGACGGTAGAGGTTGTCATAATCGGCTTACTGCGGAAAATAGGTCTTTGTTTCCCGCGCGCCCTTCCATCCACTTCCTCTATTGGTGTGAAGATAAACATTGTTGCGTCGACGTGACGTCAAATGCTGCTGTGAACTTTCCGCATTGATGCCTTGGTGGTGTTCATTTTTCAAATGGCTCAGTGTTCATTTGAAAACTGATTTTCCGCGGCAATTTACTCAATCAAAATCGCCTCTAGAATTTCTCGAAAATTATAAGCATCAGCCAGAACGTTTCAAATCAGAATTTGCCTCTAATCTCTCATTTTTGTGGGCAGTATTTGAACCTTTGCTTCCACAGATTAATCGCAGTGCTCTCCGGAAAGCTGTGGTCATTCCCGTGACTATTTCAGGACTAATATATTATTACTAACCAAAGGGATGATATTTGAACGGTATTCTTTATGGTTATTACTTAGAATATAGGTTTGAAATCAAACTCCATAGCTTCAGAGATTGGCTAATGGATTACTAGTTTATTTACTGGATTAATAAATCCGTTGAAGGGCATGAGGTTTAGTGTAATTTAACAAAGGAAAATACTTCTCGTCTGTGTGGGTGTTCAATTCAACTCTATTACACAAATTTAAAGTGGGCGTATTGCAATGGGATGAATACAATCATGGAAAAAGTCTTTGTTATACTATTATGAGATCGTACGTATCATTCGTTACTGTTAGATCCTTTCGGGGAATCCTGAGCCACCACACCCTGCGCAATTATTCGACTTCGGAGCACCGATTCAGTTTTTTTAATTGTTTTTTTTCTACAGAATCGATGTTTCTTCCGGTACGGATTTTCTTTTGAAGTGTTATTTTCCTCATTATCAGTTTTTTTTCTAATATACCGTCGAACCATCCACGTTAACCGTCGAAACCATGGTCGTGATTTCATAAAAAAATTCCGAGAACAAATTTTAAGTTATTCATAGAAATGTTCGGCAAATTCCATAAAGCATCGTGGAAAACATCAACTTTGATATCGGATAGTAAAAGTGACCTGGAAATTCTATCATATATATTATTATAAGAAGGACTAACAGTAGGATTACATGTAAATGAAGATTAAACTAAATATATGAAAATAGGAAGAGTATTAAAGTCCAATACTTCAACGCTAGACGTTGTGGTATAAAACTTAACAATGACTGAATTTTTTTTAGTATTTGGAAGTTACCATCAACTGCCAAAATTAAAAGAAAGAAGTCCTACAAATTAGGGAAAAAAGAAGCTAATAAGATGTTACCAGAGTCTATCAAAATCATTGATGAGTAAGCAACTGTCAATAAATACAAACATTAGATCATCACAGTCAAAATACAGCCAGTTCCCTTGCGTGGTGCAGGGTTTCGGACTTAAACAAAACAGACCCAGGAGACGTCAATCAAATTTGAAAATGAAATGTAAATGAGGAGATATGGGCAAACGTTTGAAGATGTATGGAGAATACTGAATATCAGGGAGCTCAGGAACCTGCACAGAAAGACCAGATATGATGGCTGTGATTATAGTCTGTTCTCTTTATGTCTGCGGGTGAGCTTTCGTGAGAGCCCGGGCACTCTCGGATGTCTTCGCTGATAGGGGAGGGGTAGTACCGAGAGAGAGAGAGGAGGAGCGAACAAAACGTTGCCAAATGTACACAGTCGCCCTACTTTGTCACTGAAAACGTGTGAGTCATAGGTGGCCACAGGTATTTTGGGCCCGGCGCCGAGACAATATACCTACTCATTTAGAAGGCATTGGAGATAATCCTTTCACAGAAGTCCATGACATTGTCACCTACCGCGCTGAATGAGGCACCATTGGTGGAGGGCATACTTAGTCACATACAAGGAGAACGCGTTAGGTTTGGCAACACTGCTCCACGAGCAGATTCACAATGTTTACTCGGCGGAGGTCTGAGAGCGACTCACTGATGCCACGCCTGCTGTCTGATGATTTGCCGAGGGAAAGTCACGTGTCTGGAAACTTTCCCTCCCCTCATCTCCACTTGCTTTGGCCACACCAGCTCACCCGCAGAGGTAAAATGAACATGAGAGCATAGAGGCAGGAGAATTAGGTGGATTGGTCATGTAAGAAGAAGGGCGAAGGATGAAATGGTAGGAAGAGTGTGGAGAGGTCAACCAGAAGGAAGGCGCCCTCGGAGAAGACCAAGATGGAACGATGGAATGACTAAGTGGTTGAGGACACGATTAGACTTGAAGGAGAGGATGACTCGACGGAGGAGAGGGAAGTCTGAAGAGACAAATTATCGGCGAGACCAAAAATCGACTTGGATTTGAGTGACCACAGGAGTGAGTGCGTGTTAACTTAATATTTTTACGCTAACTGAACAGGAAGGAGCCTCTGAGAGGATCGTCATGTAAGAGTTTAAAGAAAAGGTTAGTGAAGAGTTTGATCTGAAGTGTAGCGCTCTACGGAGCGGAAACGTGGACACTGAGGAAAGAAGACGAGAGAAGATTGGAGGCATTCGAGATGTGGGTGTGGAGAAGAATGGAGAGGGTGAAATGGACGGAGAGGAGAAGGAACGACGAAGTGCTGGATATGGTTGGCGAGGAGAGGCAGCTTTTGGATGAGGTACGGAGGAGACAGAAGGTACGGATGGAGTTAGCGCTTAGCGGGAAGGGGATGTTGAAAATGGTGTTAGAGGATAGAATGTTAGGGAAACGAGGGAGGGGAAGGAAAAGAATAGGATTTTAGATAGATTGAAAGGAAGTAGGCTTTACAGTGAATTGAAGAAGGCAGCGCTGGAAGGATAGGGAGGCTTCCAGATCACTTCTTGAATACTGCATGAAAACCTGCCATAATCGGTAGAATACTGTAATAATCACGTTTATTGGTTGAATGTTACGTATTTCTGATGGCGTATAATGCGTTTTCATAAACGTCTCTGAGACATGGGCGTACCCAGCAGCGGCCCCCACCCCTTAGAAGCAAAAATTGCAAACGTCTTAAAGAAAAATGAGTACTGAATTGAAACGAAAGTATTTAACAAAAATTCTTTAAACCCACGAAAAATGATATGTATTAATATAAGATATGTAATAATAATAAACCTATTTTTTCGAGGAAATAATCTCAAAAACTAATGTCACAACTTGGCTTGCCCCCCACCTCCTAGACCATGGCTTGCCCCCCCCCCCCCACCCTAGTTATGATCCTGAGTACGCCCTTGCCGTAAGAAACGAGAAAACCTTATGTGTATTCAAAACGAAGGTCGCGGGTGGCGGAGGGTTATGGAGAGGGAGGTGTGGGAGGGGGTAAGTGACTTTGGACGAAGGGATACTGTGCAACAGGTAGTTGGATTGGCGAACGCGGGTTACTATCACCTGCTGGTATTATAGGTACTGGGTTGGAACAATCCCCAGAGCCATCTGTTGCACTTACTCCGCAGTGCTTCTTGCTCTCTTCTGGCTTTCATTGAATCGGCCAATACCATTTATGTATGCATGTATTCTCACGAGGGGAGATCGCCGCAAAAAAAGGTAGAATGCTGGAATTTAAGCATTTGTATGATATTCAGCCGAAGCTCCATAAGGTCGTGTCATATCGATACCTCCACTGCACAAACGCTCAAAAATCGCCCACCGAATAGAATCCGCTCATCTAGATAGCCCTAATAGTACTAGATGGGCGGATTTTATTCGGTGGGCGATTGTTGAGCGTTTATGCAGTGGAGGTATCGATATATCGTTTTGCTCATTGTTTATTCGACTACAACAATGAATCATTTAAACAATGTTCAGACGTAAACGTTTAGCTTATACGGTCGAAAGATCGAAGAAGAATACACGGATATATGTAGGACGGCGAAATGGTCGTCTTCTTAATCTCGTCGCGAGCAAAATATTTGAATGGTGCATTTCATTGTTTTTTTTTACGGAGAGAACGACATCTTCGCATTACAAACACATTTTCGAAATTAAATTATACCCATTATTTGATCTATTTAAATGTCCGAAAGGTGGATTTCAATTTCCGAGGTAAAGAAAAGAACATGAAATTTGAAGTAACGCATACTATGTGAAAAAAATATTCCCAAACTTTTCGTGTGAGGAAATGTATATATGGTTCCTCTTACTTAAAATATACCGAAAATCGCCATTTTGTTAGCGTGCATTTCCTTGGGGACTGATGGATCAATGGTGGCTGCATGATGATGATGATAATGAGAGCGCGATGAGGCTAGGGCAATGTGTCATATCGTGCATAAGGCTGGCCGCGCGTGCATTGGCAGCCCCTGCTTCAGTGAGTTCTTCATTCCATGTTTCGCGCAAATCTGAGAACTTTCGATGATGCGGTAACGAATCTGACGAGCAAGTACTCGCTTTTGCTGGGAAACCGTCCGACCATTGAGAGAAATTAAGGCGACGCATCACTTGTCCATCCATTCGCATTATTTTAGTTTTTGAATTCATGCAGCCTACCACACTCAAATCCTTCTTCATATTATTTTTTTATATTTTGTATTTTAAAGAAATATAACCACATACAGCATATGCCATTTTATAGTGGCCAGGTAAAAATACATAAATTGGAGGACGAAAAAGCAATATAACAAGTGGAAAACAATAATTAAATTTACAAAAACAAAAGGACAACAAGAATCTGCAGGTACAGCCTACTTCGGTGAGACATAGGATAGGGAAAGGCTTATGAAGGATTTTAATGGAAGTGCAAAGGGGTCGATGTGTGGAGGGAGTGAGTTCAACTAAGGCGTAATGAACAAAGTGTGTCAAGAAGTTTAAACCCTGTGTAGCTTATGCCATTAGCAACCAAAATTACCTGTAATATTTTGGTGGAAAACGCACCATTTTTAAACGACTGAAACTTTGAGCCCAGCGCTTCCATAGGGTGGTTTCCTATTATTTTTTTATTGCCTAAATCGAAAGACTATTACTCCTGGAATACGTATTTCACGCTTTTAGATTTTTAAATAACTATATATATTTTTCGCGATAAAATGAAAAGTAAAAATTTTCAAGCGCGCGAAAACGCGACGGGTAAGTATGAATGCCGGGAAAACTCCGTGTGACGTCGTTCTGGTTCCCGCTGCCGCAACTGAGGTGACCTTGGGGTGAGGCTTTGAGCGCTGATATGACGCAGGATGCTAGAAGGTAGCAGAGTACCCTGTTAGCAAGTAGCGCTTGGCTTAAATAAGGATTATTAATACCTTATCAAACGAAGAAAACTTTCCGACTTTAGCCAGTTTTAATAGGTGATTATTAAGAGATGTTTCCATGAGCCTCATGCATGCATTGGTAATCTCAGACGATGTAAAACTCCTATCTACTCGTATAGAAACTAGGTCCCTGTGACGTCACGTGGAGTGGCATCGCATTGGCGCCAATCTGGCCTTTTTCAAATGAGGATAAAATTACCCTTGCCATTCGTCTAAACCGGTATTTCTAAAACCAAATAATTTGTATATTATGGATACACCAATAGTGAGTAACGAATCGCAATCAATGCCTTTCGTTTTCTTTGATGAAGGAAACCACCGTATTGGCCGCGAGTATGCCCTGTTTCCGGATGTTCTTGGCAACTCATGACTCAAAGAGATGGAAATCCAATTCCTTTTTATATCACTCTGCGCGTCCCTTTTTGCGTCGCGAACCATCGATGGTGTCGTCTTTCAATCAATCAGAACGCACGGCCGCCAACAGCGATTATAACCCCACGCTTGGACAGTGGCGGATACAGAAAACACTCAAGGGGGGGGGGCGCAAAAGATATATTGAGTTGCCTTTACTTTTATCGCGATAAAAAATAATCAAGTCACAGGCAGACTAAAATTAAATTTTAATTAAAGTTATTATACACGTATATAAGACAATGGTAACGAAACCCTTGGGTCGGGTTCGCGGGATACACTCCTGAGGCGAGGACTATAAGCGATTAGCTTTTCTCCTTCTAGAAGGGGAAGGACGGGAAGGAACAAGGAAAGGAGGCGCCACCGCGATAGGAGCCCGACGACGCCTCCAGGGAAAGGACGGGGAAGGAAGGAAGGGACGAGGAATCCTGCACCGTCACAAGGCGGGCAGGTCCTACCATCAGCGAAACCATGCGTACGCAATTGATATTCTAACGACCTTAGAGGATTATTCTATGAGGAAGAATAATCCAACGATCAAATCGTTAGATACGTATATAAGACAATGCCATCTTATGATATAAAAAAGTCACAATCGTGGTTCTGCAATGTTTGCCACAACGGCCGGACCCGCAAGGGAGGGGCGCGCGCCCCCCGCAACCCCCATCTGTATCCGCCACTGCGCTTGGCTATTAATTTGCCTACAGTTGTAAATCCGGAAAGTGGCGGAATAGGCGACGGAAAAAGGGATGGTGAGAAAGACTGTTTGCTTAAAATAATCGAGGAAACGTCTTGCGATCACTTTGGCGGTCCCTGAAAAATCCTATCGCTAGAGCTATCACTCGGAGGGACTGAAAAAATAGTAAGTAATCCAAGTGTGATTTAGGCTTAATATGAGACCATCATTACGTATTTTTGCCCCTGGAAGTTGATTTCCATCGACAGTGACTATTTCTCATATCCAAATACTAATGTCAGTTCTACTTTTATGTAAAGACATCAGTCAGGATTTAACTGTCATTTACACTCATTACAGTATTCTACCGATTAAGATAGGTTTCCATGGAGTACTAAAGAAGTCATCTGGAAGCCTCCCTTTCCTTCCAGCGCTACCTTCTTCAATTCACTGTAAGGCCTACTCCCTTCCAATCTATCTAAAAATCCTATTCTTTTCCTTCCCCTCCCTCGTTTCCCTAACATTCTACCCTCTAACACCATTTTCAACATCCCCTCCCTGCTAAGTATTCACTCCATCCATACATTCTGTTTCCTCCGTACCTCATCTAAAAGCTACCTCTCCTCGCCAACCATATCCAGCACTTCGTCGTTCCTTTTCCTCTCCGTCCATTTCACCCTTTCCATTCTTCTCCATACCCACATCTCGAATGCCTCCAATCTTCTCTCGTCTTCTTTCCTCAATGATTTAACTGTACGATGACAAAATAACTCTGTAACTGCTCACGATCGCGGAAATGGTATGACTTCAGGTAAGTGGCGTAACTATCGGGGGGGGAGGGGTTAGGGGGTTAGATCCCCCCCAAAAAAGCCTCAGAGAAATAAAAAAAATATTTAAAACTATTCTCTATTAATACTCTAAACAGTACTACATCTGCTTAAAGCAAAATTTTAAGCGCCAAAATGATCATCTTCATCATCACTGGTCAACAATCCTAGGATTGGTTTGACGCAGCTCTCCACTCAGTTCTCCTATCAGCTAATCTTTTCACTCCTACGTATTTCTTCTCTTTCACATCCCTCTTTACTTGTTCCATATATTTTGTTCGAGGTCTTCCTTTTCCATTCTTGCCTTCCACCTGTCCTTCGACGATTGTCTTCATCAGGCCATCATGTCTCAAGATGTGGCCTGTAAGGTTGTTCCGTCTTCTTATTAAGGTTTTCATGAGGCTTCTCTTCTCTCCTACCCTTTTTAGGACTTCCTCGTTACTAACTCGGTCGATCCATTTGATTTTCATCATTCTTCTGTAGCACCACATTTCAAAGGCCTCTATCCTTGCTTTCTCCGCTGCGGTCATTGTCCATGCCTCACTTCCGTATAGGAGCATACTCCAGATGTAGGTTCTTATGAATTGTTTCTTTACATCCATATTTAAGTTTCCCACTGTAAGCAGGTCTCTCTTTTGGTGGAATGCTCTCTTCGCCTGGGCTATTCTGCTGATAATTTCTTTCTTGCTTCTCCCGTCACTAGTTATCTTGCTTCCCAAATAACAGAATTCATCCACTTCTATCAGTTTTTGCCTCCCTATTTTAATGTTGGTCTTGACTTCTTCTCTTCTGCTGCATACTAAGATCTTGGATTTCTTCGTGCTTATTTTCAGTTGATATCTACTCATTACCCTACCCATATTAACCAGAATATTTTTCAAATCCTTCTCTGTTTCTGTTATAACGGCTATGTCATCGGCAAATCTTAGCATGCTTATTTTTTCTCCATGGATATTCACTCCCAATGCCTTTTCTTTGATTTCCTTAATGGCTTTTTCAATGTAAACGTTGAAAATTACGGGTGACAATGTACAGCCTTGTCGCACTCCTTTCTTAATTCTTGCTTCTTCACAGCTTGGCCCTGATTTTATCACGGCTACTTGGTTTTTGTATAAACTGTGGATGATTCTTCTGTCATTATAAAGAACCCCAATTTCCTTTAGGATTCCAAGCATTGTGCTCCAATCCACGTTATCAAATGCTTTCTCTAAGTCCACAAACGCAACGAATGTTGGCTTGTTCTTTTCCATTCTCTTTTCTATGAGCAGTCTTAGGGCCAATATTGCTTCCCTTGTGCCTTTGTTTTTTCTGAATCCAAATTGGTCCTCATCCAAGTACTCTTCTGATTTTCGTTCTATTCTTCTATAGATGATCCTTGTCAGTATCTTTGATGCATGTGTAGTAAGGCTTATGGTCCTAAAATCTACGCACTTCTCCGCTCGTTTCTTCTTAGGAATAGGGATTATAATGTTCCTCTCGAAATCCTTAAGTATCTCACCTGTCGTATACATTTCACTAATGATTTTGTATATCTGGTTCAACGTCTTCTCTCCTGAATTTTTGATTAGTTCTGCAGTAATGTCATCAATGCCAGATGCTTTATTTATCCTGAGGTCTCTTACAGCCGCATCAAATTCCGATCTAAAAATTGGGGCTCCTATGTCATCGGCATCCACTTCCCTCTCGTTTTCGATAGCATTCGCTCTGAGGCGACTTCCTTTGTACAAATCTTCCAGATATTCCTTCCATCTCTTCCCTTTTTCTTCGTTTTCAATCAATAGTTCTCCGTTTTTGTCCCTAAGGGTATTACATCTTACGCCCCTTTCCTTAAAGTGGTTTCTCACTATCCTATAAGCGGCCTCTACTTTTCCATGTTTAAGATTGTTTTGCACGCCTTCGCAAATGCTTTTCATCCACGTTTCTCTAGCCTTCCGCGCTTTACGACATATTTCGTTCCTTATCCTCTTGTAACGATTCTGTCCTTCCTCTGTTTTCGCAGCCTTGTGTTTTCTTCTTTCTTCAATGAGATCTAATACTTCCTGCGTGATCCATGGTTTTTTCATAACGACTCTTCTTTTACCAAGAACTTCCTCAGCTGCCGCCTACAGACCACTTCTAATGGTTTTCCAACTCTCTTCCATTGGTTTGTTCGTCGGATCCTCCCCTACTTTATTTTCTACAGCCTCTTTAAAAGCCAGTTGATGCTGAACCTCCCTCAATTTTTCAACCTGCCATATGTTTTTCACGGCTTTCTTCAACTTTTAAAATTTAAGGTGGCATTTCATCATAACTAGGTTATGGTCACTATCGATATCTGCCCCTGGATAGCTTTTGCAGTCCTTCACCTGGTTCCTGAATCTTTGTTTCACTAGAATGTAGTCGATTTGGAATCTTCTACGGTCTCCTGGCATCTTCCACGTGTATCTTCTTCGCAGGGGATTTTTGAATAAAGTGTTGGCAACCACTAGCCTGTGCTCCGTGCAGAATTCAAGTAGCCTTTCTCCTCTTTCATTTCGGTTACCCAACCCATATTTCCCAGTTATTATTCCGTCTTGACCTTCGCCGACGACAGCGTTCCAGTCCCCTAAAATAATAAGATTTTCTTCCCCTCTTACCTGCTTGATAACATCCGCTATATCTTGGTAGACATATTCTACTTCTTCGTCTTCATAATCTGACGTAGGCATGTAAACCTGTACCACTACAGTAGCTACGGGTTTAATATCTATCTTCACCATTACTATCCTTTCATTAAACTGCAGGTAGCTTTTAACACGCATCCCGGCGCTCTTTCTAAGCATTATGCCTACTCCAGCATTACCATTTAGCGATCCCGTGTGTATCATTCTGTAGCTTCCACTCCAAAAGTCTCCTTCCTGGGGCCACTTCATTTCGCTGATGCCTAATACATCGAGGTTCATTCTTCGCATCTCCACCTTCAAGTTCTCGCCAAAATGATATAAGATGTATTTCCAGGCATGTAATTTTTCAAAAATTTTCCCTGGGAGCGGTGGGGCCGCTCACAGGCCCTACCCATCCCCCCCCCCCCCCCAAAGCATTTTCCTAATTACGCCACTGATTCAGGTAATGTGTAGCATTATAGTGTAGACACTCGAGAGAGTAATAACCGCGTGGGACTTCTTTGGTTTTATTTTTCTCTCTATTGATGTTTCCTCCCAGCATCACGCAAATCAACTAAACTCCGAGAAAAGCCGCTTTGACGTGTGACGGCATCGTTATTAATTTCCTCCGGGGTGTGGCAGCACCTGTCATCAACGCAGAGATTTAGTTCCTCTGGGCCAAGACGCGGGAAGTTAAGCCGGAAAATCTGATTCCCGGAAAATCATTCACCTCACGCTTAATGGCATAGCACTGCGCGGAAACTTCCGACTGGATTTGAGCTCTAAACCACTCGCTTAGGCGACACTATGCGGACCCGACCACTGACTGAGCCATCCACTGATTTTTTAAGCAAGAGACGATTTTTGACGGGACCATGACCAAAGCCACGGAATCACGTAATTAAGTCACTAACTCATGTTTAACTATGTTGTGTTCCATTTGAAGTTTTCTTGCATGAATATCTATCACTTATACCATGTCTTTCTTGTCGATAGTTTGGAATAAAAAAAGTTTTAGTTCAGAACAAAGCCTACTAAATTCTGTAGTATACTGGTACCTGTACGTTGACAAAATAATTGTGCTTTGAGATGGAACTGATCGGCAGATGGATATGTTCTTGGGTTTTTTGAATGATATCCAGCCTACAATTTCATTTACCTGTGAAAGAGACTCTAGCCACTGAGTAATTTATCTGGATCTTACAATAAAACTCGATAAATACCGGCATTCCTTCTCAATTTTTTGGAAACCCTGCTATACCGATCTCGTCATCCCAGCAAGTTCAAGACACCATTGCTTTCACAAACTTGTGGCTTTTCATTCCATGATTCATCGCCTGTTAAGCATACCACTATCAAAAGAAGACTTTAAGAAAGAAATTATCACCATCAAACAAATTGCTTCAGCCAATGGTTATTCACAAAATTTAATAGACAAACTAGAGTAAAAAAGCAGAGAAAGAGGCTATCGAACAAATGTTTTCAGCGGACGAAATGTGGAAGCATTGGTGAACAGTGACATATCTGGATGCAGTTTCTCTGAAAATGGCTCATTAGGAGTCCTTGGGTGGTATGCGGGTTGCCTGTACTTGTATTTAGTTTGTAAATATCCACTCATCGGAAAATAATAAATATCTTCAAATAAGGTATACATTTCGTTTGCTTGCATTGTGCTGATTTGTTTTATAATCGTTGATTTTTACCGAAACGACCGTAGTTGTCATGGCTTCGTCTTTGTAGGAGTTTATTTCTAAGTCCGCGTAATATTTCGAAGAAAATTTAAAACTTTGTGGCACTGGTGGCAGTATTTATAAGGGTGTTCTGCGCAGCCCTAAAAAACGGCTTTTGCAGACTGATTTGACGTTGCCAATAGGGTAGTTTCCTTCATCAAAGAAAACGAAAGGAATTGATTGCGATTCGTTACCCACCATTAGTGTATTCATAATACACAAATTATTTGGTTTTTGAAATACTGGTTTAGACGAATGGCAAGGGTCAAATTTTATCCTCATTTGAAAAAGGCCAGATTGGCGCCCATGCGATTCCACTCCGCATGACGTCACAGGGACCTAGTTTCTACACGAGAGGAGAGGAGTTATACATCGTCTGATGTTACCAATGCATGCATGAGGTACAGAGCTCAGGGAAACATGTCTTAATAATCACCTATTAAAACTGGCTAAGTTCGGAAAGTTTTATTCGTTTGATAAGGTATTAATAAACCTTTTTTAAGCCAAGCGCTACCATCCAGCAAGGTACTCAGCTATCCGCTAGCATCCTGCGACGTATCAGCGCTAAGCCTCGCCTCAAGGTCACCTCACCGGGCGGGAGGGGGAACCAGAAATACGACGTACGGAGATATTTCCCGGCATTCATACTTAAGCGTCGCGTTTTCGCGCGCTTGAAAATTTTCACTTTTCATTTAATCGCGAAAAATAGATGTTGTCATTTAAAAATCTAAAAGAGTGAAATACGTACTCCAGGAGTAATAATCTTTCGATTAAAGCAATAAAAAAATAATAGGAAACCACCCTATTGTGAGTTAAGAATCGAATCCAAGGTGTTCAACCTTCACAGATGAGTAGAGAATAGAAACTAAAGATATTTTCCTTAACAATCACTGTGCATCTTTCTTCCTAGAACAGACTTCGAAGCGGCGCAAGTTGCGCAATAACCTCCCATGAGCTATTTTGAATAAATTTCTGATCTGAGACCATGAGCCCTGTCTACAACTTTTGATAGTTTAGATAAAGTCAGATAGAAACTCACACTAGATAAAATCGAAGTGTTTGGAGGTACCACAATCTAAAAAAAGTAGTATTTAGTTATACTTTCGGATATATTTACCTACTTTAACGGATGAAAATACAAATTAACTCTAAACTTAGGACCTATTTTACACGCCTTTGGTTTGATATAACCCAGTGGTAGATCCAGAAAGGGTCTAAGGAGGGGTCAACCCTCTACCCCCTTTGGGCATTCAATTTACACTGGATAGAATCGTAATCTCAGCCCCCCCCCCTTTGTCCCTATCCTGGATCCGCCCCTGGAGAAAGTCAGGGGACAAGAGCCCCTGTATTGGCTAGTTGTTCCTTGAGGAGATGTATGGTGGGCAATCGCTATGTGGGATGAAGTTTCTGAGGAGTGAGGGATGGCAGAAGCCCCACATCAAATCAACCCCACGTGCCCGCACAGTTTTTTGTATTCATATAGGTCACCCAATGTATTCCAGTCAACGAATATAAAAAATGGTCCAAAAGAGGGGAAAAATCATGTTTTCACTAAATTTTGGAGCGGAATTTGATTTTTTGAAAATCTTGAACTATGGGTCGCAGGCTTCTCAACGACTTACCAGGTAATATAAAAATGGATTTGGAAATAGCTCAGTTTTGTGGAAGAGAATTAAGCATCTTCTAATGGACCAACTGTACTACAGTGTCAGTGAATTCGTTAATAATAGATTTTTTTTGCTTTTGTACTTCTATATACTTTTTGCTTGACTTGTCCTACATAGGGTTTATAATGATCGCTGGATTAATAAAATTTATTGGGCATTATTATTTTCGACTTTTTTTCACTATCTCAGCTGGTTCATACCAGCTGGAAATATTCTCCTATCCTAGGGGCAAATTAGGATTAGGCTCGAATGTAGAGGAAGAGAAATGACCCTATCCTAATCTGTCCAATCATACCAGTCCCAAGCATATTCTCTTCTTCTCTAGTAAGCCTGTAGTAAAAGAGTTTTTTGCCCGAGGTTAATCAGGTGTTTTTGAATTCCTAGGTCTTCAATTTATTTTTTGAACCGTTTTGATAAGACTCCCTCTGAGGAGATTATTAGTGGGTGAATGCCGACTCCTTTTAACTTCCAAATATTAATTGTGAATACTTAGTAGCGGGCGTAACTTTGTGGGAATCATTTATCGTAAGAATAGAAGAAATAGAAACTGAAAAAGTTTTTATTTTTCTATTCCTACGATTCCAAGTATTTTTTAGGCGGGGAGCGATTTTAGAAGGAGGGAGAGGCGATATAAAGGTGAGCGCTTGGTCAGGGAAATTCTGGGAGATAACTTTTCAATGCGATAGATTCGTTTATGAAATTCCGCTAAAATATTGGAAACGAGTGAATCTCTCTGCAATCAACTAAGTGCATTTTTGAAGACCGATCAAAAAGCGACCGAAAGTGGCGACAAAAAAAAAAGAATCAACCTTCAATGGGATGGAGAGAGAGGTCTCATTCACATTACGATTGTTCCAGCTATTGTAGGAACTATCGTGCATTCACACGACGATGGTTAAAACCTGTGCTGCCCTCTAGTTCTGACAGATAAAGTGAACGGGAAATAGGGTGGTTTCCTATTATTTTTTTATTGCCTAAATCGAAAGATTATTACTTCAGGAGTACGTATTTCATGCTTTTAGATTTTTAAATGACGATATCTATTTTTAGCGATTAAATGAAAAGTGAAAAATTTCAAGCGCGCGAAAACGCGACGGCTAAATAGGAATGATGGGAAAAGTCCGCGTGACGTGGTAGCTGAGTACCTTGCTAGCAGGTAGCGCTTTGCTTAAATAAAGATTATTATTCCCCTATCAAACGAAGGAAACTTTCCGAACTTAGGTATTTTTAATGCGTAATTATTAAGAGATGTTTCCCTGAGCTCTGTGCCTCATGCATGCATTAGTAATCTCAGACAATATAAAACTCCTATCTACTCGTATAGAAACTAGGTCCCTGTGACGTACCTGCTAGCAGGGTACTCTGCTATTTGTTTGCAGCCTGCATCGTATCAGCGCTCAAAGCCTCGCCCCAAGATTACCTCACACGTCGACAGCGGTGGAGTGGCATCGCATGGGCGCCAATCTGGCCTTTTTCAAATGAGGTTAAAATTGACCGTTGCCATTCGTCTAAACTGGGCTTTCTTTAACCAAATAATTTGAATATTATGAATACACTAATGGTGGGTAACGAATCGCAATCAATGCCTTTCGTTTTCTTTGATGAAGGACACCACCCTATTGCCGGTTAGCAAAGCTGTTGAGATATGCAGGGTCAAGATATTACTGTGTTCGACGTGTATTTAACGAATAATTTTTCTTCCTCTCATATTCTTCCTTGCTTGGACAAATCCATGAATAAAAATAGAGCGAAGAGAGCAATATGAACTATTCGTCTTTCTGTTGTCGCTTCCTCTTCCGGTCCCCCAGCGTCTAACCATCGTAAGGTGGCAACGTTCGGAACTATTGTCAGGATGTCATGCATTCACACGGCTAGTTGGGCCAACTATCGCTCGAACAATCGTAATGTGAACGAGGCAAGAGAGAGGCCTGCTCGGCGTGGTCCACTTCGTCGAGTGCGTTCGTCCTTTTCATCCGCCTGGTGTTTATCTCTTTCGCAGCGGACTAGCGCGCATGCGCGGTGTGATGAGATGGAGAATGGAGGGGAAAGGGAGGGGGGAGTGGGGAAGAGAGGGGTAGGATGGATGCGGAGGGGAGGGAAAGTCTGCTGCTTGCTGCGGAAGAAGAGGAGAGGATTGAAGATGAGAGAAGAGAGAGAGAGAGAGTAGAATGTGTGGAGGAAAATGAAGAAGACAAGAGATTCGATTTGATATATTTCTTCTACCTGGCCCAGATGACGCCACAATCCGGCCCCTTCTTCCTCTGGACCCATGGGCGTACCTAGCGAGGGGCGGGGGGGTGGGGGGGGTGGGGGGGGGGGGGGGGGCAAGTGCACCCCCAGAAGCACAAATTGCAAAGTATTTACAAATTTTCTTTAAACCCGAAAAACCCTTTTCACGAAAAATGATATGTATTAGTATAAGATATGTAACTAAAATAAAACTATTTTTTCAAGGAAATAATGTCATAAACTAAGGGTCTTTAAGACTCTATATCAGTTAAAGCAATTTACACACCTTATCCCCGTCCCTCTTCGCCTTAAATTAGTTGATAGTCTTATTTTCCCTCGTATAGATTATTGCTGCGTGGTATATTCTGACCTTACAAATGAACTAAATCTGAAACTGCAGAGGATTCAGAATTCCTGTATAAGTTAGATATATTTTTGACATCACATATTATGAACATGTGACACCATTTTTGAAAAATTAAGGTGGTTAAAAACACAAGATAGGCGCTTACTTTATAAGGCAACATGTATGTACAAGTTAATTACGATTGAACTTCCCACATATTTACACCAAAATATACAATATAATGCTAAAACAAATTAACGCCCGACACGCCACATGGAAGAACTCTCCTTACCATACCATAGAACATCCATTTACGCTAGGTCTTTCTATATCATCTACTGTGAATTATGGAATCAATTGTCTTACGATTTAAAAAAATCTAAAAATGCAAGTCAATTCAAAAAGAAGTATTATGAAATATTGCTACATGTAAAATGAATATTGTAACTTAACTGATTATTGTGCTAATGCTAAAGTTAACTGATTATTGTTCTGATGCTAAGGTCAATAAAATCAGATGTATTTATGAGTTCATATGTTTGTCTTGCTGATAATTATATATACATATGTATTTTTGTTCTACTCTGTCATAAATTAGTCGCATTCTGTGACATCGATGTATAATGTAAATCTACTTATTCTTGTAATATGTCTGACTCTATAACTATATTATATATATATATATTTATAACCATATATGTTCCTAAGGGAAAAACTTTTCCCGGAATTATAAATTTCATTTTCCATTCTATTCTAAACTGATGTCACAACTTGGCTTTCCCCCTCCCCCGCCCCTCAGATCATGGCTTGCCCCCCCATAGTAATGATCCTGGGTACGCCCTTGTTTGGACCAGGGCTCTTTTACAAGATATGGTATTGAAAAAAGCATGGTAATTGGCACGTATACCCGTAAGTGCATTATATTTTATGCCAGGGTATGCGGTAGAGTCAGGGGTCTGCCGGTGTGGAGAGAGACACTCCCTTGGTCCACCGATGTAATGTAACTGGGGCAGCCTCCGTTGAGTCGGCACCACGGGACTCAGTGGCGCAGCGGATTGGGGGGGGGGGGGGGGTTTGGGGGATAAACCCTCCCTCAGAGCTCAGAGAAATTTTTAAGGTTAATCCATTTTACTTAATTGGATTGATATTACTTATAGAATAGTGTAAGGTTAATAAAATATATCTCAGAAAGTCGTAAAACTCACCATTTTGAAATATTTAACTTAAAATTCCGTAATTTATTAATCTCGCACCTACCGCTTATCCTGGTGGGTATTCCATACCCCCACACACATCGGTATTAGTTGCACCTAATCCCGCCCCCCCCCCCCTAGCCTTAATTAATATCTTCGCACCTGAGGGGACTCACCACATTTGATGTTCACTTGGATAAATAGATGAATAAATTATCATTAGGACGCGTAAATGTTAATACAGACGATTGAGTTAAAACATGTTGACTATATAGTGGGAATTGTGTACAAATCAGAGTTTGGAATAAAAAGTAAGGTAAAAAATTAAAATGTTTACGCCCAATGAAAAAGAGGGAAAGGTTGGGCGAAGAAACTATGAGAGTGTTTTTGTGTTGGTACGATTGAGGACCAATGGATGGATGCGAACAGTGGCGTGACTATGGGGATAGATCCCCCCCTCCCCCAAAAGCCTCAGAGAAATAAAAAAGTCATTTAACACTATTGTCTAGTTTTGACATTTAATAACTGCATCTGCTTAAAGTTAAATCTTTAGTGCCAATATGATGTAAAATTTATTCCAGTCATGTCATCTTTCAAAAATTTTCCCGGATCCCCCGTTGCCTGGGGGTGGGGGTCGCTACCCCAAACTATCCCATCCCCCCTAAAGCATGTTCCTTGTTACGCCACTAGATGCTACGAATGGGTCTTTTCTCCATATCAATGGCTAAGGTATAGCAACACGTATGTTAAATTCGGCCGGTTTGAGACAGGTATCTTGAACAAAGTGTAAAGGCATTAAAAAAATAAAATACAAGCAAAAAACAACCCTTTGTTTGCAAATGAATGCTTCTTTTTCAGTTGTATGAACTTTTGGCTATTAATTTCAGTTTGCAAGTTAATACAATTAAAGTTTTTTTTGCTCTCCTGAAAAGTTGCAATTTTTGAGATACGCGTTGTTAGAACTTAACCATTGATATGTTTAGTGGATGCTTCGAGCGATCTTGGTGGTAAATGTTTGATGCATTCGATGCCAATCGTAGGAACAGAACTATGATATCATTAAATGTGTCCAGTATCGCGAATCGCAAATACTTGGCGATGAAAAAAATCATAGGATGCTGGTGAAGAATTTCCATTATCGTTTGATTATCACTTATCGTATATTGACCTTAGAGCAGTAGACTGTAACCCATTGTTGGCCATTTACCATACTTTCATGTTATTTCGTGACAACCAACCTTTGACGCAAGGAATGGGTGTTTAGTATCGCTTTAAATAACGAATTTTGATGGTGCTGGTTTTTCGGTTTTACACCGCGTTGATACGCGGTGTAAAACCGAAAAACCAGCACCATATAACTAACCGCGGAAGCCTCCGTAATAACGAATTTTGATTTTTTCATTAGTTTACTTAGATTGTGCGAAAAAACCAGAGAGAAAAGATCATTCGCTAAGACCGGGATGCGAACCCGGGTCTCTCGATTTACGGCCAAGTGCTTTAGCCAGTTCAGCCACCGAAGCGTCATTCCCCACTGTAGAAATTTGAGGACTACACCGGACAAGGTGGTATTGACTGCTGAGCATATGATGCGAACAACAGTCCAAATCAAGAAAGATGACGTATCAGTAGATTAACTGACTAAAGCCTGAATCACACGATCATTTCCTTTCGTCGCGAAAAGTGAGCTATCTACTAGAGCTATCGCTTTTCGCGACGGGAATTTAAGTGATCGCTCTAGTGATCATTTTTCTGAATCACACGGTCCCTCCCGCTGTCGCTTTTCGCATCACTTCCAATATCACTGCTCGTTGTCATAGGACCCGCACAACGAAAATAAATAGCGTGTTTGTTTATCTATGTCGTTCCCACGTTTGTCAAACGTTGCGCTGCAATCGCTCCATACGGGAATGCGCTCCGATTGGCTGATATGGGGCTATAGTGACGGTTTTAGCGACGGAAAAAGCGACCGGACCAGTGATGAAAAAAAGTGAAGGGAATCCTCATCGCGATCGTGATCGCGAAAAACAATTGCCGGCGACGATCATTTGCGAGATATCACTATAGTGATCGCGATAGTGATCACTAGGAAATGACGAATAAAATGATCGTGTGATTCAGGCTGAAAGCACTCGGCCGGAAGGCGAGGGATCCGGGTTCGATTCTCGGTCTAGCCAAATGATTTTTTTCTCTGTGTAATTTTCGGACAATGTGTGCATTGTGGGTGACTCCGTAAATTTATCACCGTGGATAGTCCTGTGGATACGGCAAACTATGATTAAAAAAAAGACAGATGGCGTAATAATACACCCGTATCAAAAAATGAAGGATTACAAATGGGGTAATATTACGCCCATGACACGCAGTGTTAAGATGTAGCACAGTGGAATTCCTGGATCATCTCAAACATTTTAGCTGGTATTCTTACTCTCGTCATTGGTGATTTTCTAGTTTTAATTTCTGTTCCCCCTTGTAGTACTTTAGTCGCCGTCCACCAGTCAAGTTAGCTCGTTCTAGCGTTCGCATTGCGACAGTCGATTGTCTATGTCGAGCAAGTGTAACACAGTTATTCGGTGCCTACCGCATGTTCCAATTTTACGTCTAATTAATATCGATTAGATCAACTTTTAATCTTGTTCTGCGAAAAATAAAGCTTTCCGAGGTATCATAGCAACAGACACAAACAAATTGTCTACAGATCCCAAGGATCTCATCATTCATGTAACGATGTTTTCGAACATTCTCCGTTTTTAGTTCCTGTAAATATGGTAAATGATACCATTCTTGGATTATTGCATTGCCAAGGATCGTAATATTCAGTTTTAATGACCTAGTAAAAATGCTATAATTATATTCCCCACTTCTTGCTCACGCCAGTTGTCAGAGCGACGCGAATGCAAAGCTACTCCTAACTGTTCGGCTTTTCTCTTGCGCTCGGCTTCAACTGCGCATGCGTAGTTTTGATTGCTTTAATCCCCGAAGCGAGAGAAACATAATCACGTGAGTACTCCTAGAAGGCCTTTACTGACGTAAGGGGAGGCATTCACATTGTTGTAACGAACAATAGGGTGGTTTACTATTATTATTTTATTGCCTAAATTGAAAGATTATTACTCCTGAAGTACGCATTTCACGCTTTTAGATTTTTTAATGACGATATCTATTTTTAGCGATTAAATGAAAAGTGAAAAATTTCAAGCGCGCGAAAACGCGACGGCTAAATAGGAATGATGGGAAAAGTCCGCGTGACGTGGTAGCTGAGTACCTTGCTAGCAGGTAGCGCTTTGCTGAGATAAAGATTATTATTCCCCTATCAAACGAAGGAAACTTTCCGAACTTAGGTATTTTTAATGCGTAATTATTAAGAGATGTTTCCCTGAGCTCTGTGCCTCATGCATGCATTAGTAATCTCAGACAATGTAAAACTCCCATCTAATCGTATAGAAATTAGGTCCCTGTGACGTCACGTGGAGTGGAATCGCATTGGCGCCAATCTGGCCTTTTTTAAATGAGGTTAAAATTGACCGTTGCCATTCGTCTAAACTGGGATTTCTAAAACAAAATAATTTGTATATTATGAATACACTAATGGTGGGTAAGGAATCGCAATCAATGCATTTCGTTTTCTTTGGTGAAGGAAACTACCCTATTCGTGAACCAAAATGAAATTTAATGAACATTGTTTCAAAACGCCGCTGTAGAATCTTCGGGTCCTGAAGCTGGTCGAATTAATTCATTGCTGCCAAAACTTCCGTTTATCGTTTCGACAGTCGAATCGGCAGCCACGAACTAAGGCGGTGATAGAATCTACATGTACCCACATAATACCGTGCGAGCCACCTCTAGGGTGTTTGGCAGGGGGTGATCAATCACCAGCGTGCAAGGGAACTCCCACATGCACACCACACAGTCATAAAAATGTTACGCTTATTAACAAAATGTACTTCCATATTCATGCGAAGGCAAAACTTGCCAACTGTTCAAAAAGGAAAACTGCCTAAGAAGCTAAAGCATAGCGTTCGAAATACACCGAGCAAATTTAAATATAGTCTAATTTATCTTTTTCCCTCGATACTCGTGCTTCTAGTTTCAATCCGTCCGATTTTGAATATCGGTATGTCAGCTCATATCGAAACTAACAGAAGGTGGAGAACCCGATTAGCCTTGACTGATGATTTGTACCGATAAAGTATTACGTCTAGTTTCAATCAATAGTAAGCACTTCAATATCTTTACTCTGGTTTCAACGCAGTTTTAGAGTCATCCACCAAATAATCTGCATCCCCATCGTCTCGCGGGTGATTGAGGCGCCACTGGTCGCTATGGAATGGAGTCTTCCCATTCGCTCATTACTTCCTCAATTTCAGCTCAGCTCTGATTCATGTCAGTTGTGTACATCCAAGGAACCAGGTGGAGAACCCGGATGCGTCCGATTCCTATTACTTCTTGTTTCCGTTCGACGTTTCGGCCATCGCTACGCCAGCAGTTACGGGCGTATTAACCCGGTGCAGACTCATATGTGCTCTGTTCATTTTATCTCTGCGGGTGAGCTGGTGTGGCCAAAGCAAGTGGAGATGAGGGGAGGGAATGTTTATCGACACGTGACTTTGCCTTTGCCGATCAGCATACAGTAGGCGTGGCCTCAGTGGGTCGCTCTCAGACCCCCGCCGAGTGAGCATCGTGAATTTGCTCGTGGAGCAGTATTGCCAAACCTCACTCGTTCTCCTTGCATGTGACTAAGTATGCCTTCCTCGGGCTTCTGTGAGAGGATTATCCCCAATGCCTTCCAAATGAGGAGCTGTATTGTCTGGGCGCCGGGGCCAAAATACCTGTGGCCACCCTTGACTCACACGTTTTCAGTGACAAAGTAAGGCGGCTATGTACATTTGGCAACGTTGAGTTAGCTCCTCCTCTCTCTCTCTCGATACTACCCCTCCCCTATCAGCGAAGCCATCCGAAGGTGTCCGGGCTCTCACGAAAGCTCACCCGCAGACGTAAAGTGAATAGACTATAGGTGGCCGTGGCACCACGCTGATGCCTGCCGATTCCTTTCCATTAACTTTTCGTGCGGATGAGCTGTTTCATTTGTCACTATCTTCATAGTGGCAGCTGAGGGATAGACGCACTGTTGGAGCGATCCAAGCATTAGTTCGTTCTCTTCATAGTGCCAGCGATGTTAACTCTCCCTGGCGTCGATAGACAGATGATCGCGTGAACATCGCGTCATCAGTTAGGCTAGGATATCCAGAAGTGACATAATTAATCAAAATTTTGAGTATGGACTTCTTGCAATATACCTTAGGCCAAACTTCCCGTTCTCATACAGACTGTCCTTTCGGAGTTGACGTAATTGTTACATATTTTTGGGTTAACTGTTCGAGCGTGGTAAATATAATACATTTAAATTGAAATTTGTTACGCATTGTTTACGGAATTATTAAAAGTTTGCCTGAGGAATTTTCACCCCCGATGGTCCTCCTTCTCAATTGGATACCGCTCGGAATTTTATTTTATTTTTTTCACGAAAAAATTCCAGTTAGAAAAACTAGGATTCTAGTAATATTTTGCCACACAGTTTTGTAAAATATGGGCTAAGTAGATACATCGTCACAATTTATACCGTTTAGTAGAAAGTAATCTTGTTAGATCCACCACTTTTTCTGGCGATTGATATTTTTCATGAAAAGATTTACGGAAAAATTGACGCTGGCTTTACGTGACGGTTAAATCGTCCCGAAGCGTTGTCTGGTGAATTAAACCAGGTTGCCACTACCAAAATTCCGGCTCATAATATTGGACTGGATCTGGCAGCACAAAGCTAGGACTTTGAAAATTTTAACCATGATTTCCGCTATTCCTCACAATAGATGGATTCAACCAGGATCAGTGAGATTGTTTTAACTACACAAATTCCCCCTGTATCCAAAAAATGATGCACTCTTTTCCCCTTACTCGCTTACATAGCACTCTTCCCATTTTCAGCGTCTCTTTAATGTGGAACATACAACTTTGAGTGAAATATTGCAAATTTGTATCCTCCATTCTCAGAAACGAAAGAGCAATATCAGCCGAAGGCAGCAAACATAAATTCACAGCCATTAAAGAATGCACATTGTTTCCACCCGCTGTTGTCATGGTTAAGGTGAAAGGTACTTTTTGTTTTTTAATACTTTCGGCGTTGGCATCGTAACCCTGTTTCGCACTTTTGTTTCAGATCCCTATGATGTAATATAAAGTTGGTGTGCAGTTGATATGGAACATTCATCAGTAAGTACGTCGTATGGCGTATTATGATATGAATTTAAAGGGAGCATTCTCCATTATGTTGACGCATTCAAGCTACTATCATCATAGTCGAGTTGTGGTACCTACTGTCAATGTGTCCTGAGCATACTTAATGAAGTGTGTTTCAAATACAGTTTAGAGAATGCTGTGTTTCACCATAGTACTTAACTCCGTCGTTTAATTTCAGGATTGACTTTGTGGCAGTTACACGAATTCGAAATGAAAGCCACTTGATTTAAGTCCACATTACTTATAGAGATTCAACCTTATAAATATATACCTGTGCATACAAGAGCGCTCAAAGTGACTGCGCAGTTTCTGGTAACCGAGATAACATTGGAACCCCAACTTCAGTATTATCATGTAAAATATAAAAACGAAGTTAGGAAATGAAATTCCTACAAATGTTTTTTTTTACTAAAGTCCTGATACTTCTTCAGTATTCAGTTTGATGGAAATAAAATTCCAAATTTATGTAGACAACAAGGAAACAAACGCTATGGTCGTAGTCAGTAAGGCAGGACCATTAAGCGATCTCCGATGTTGCCGTTTCAATCTTGCCGATAAACATAAAATCGCTCTTTAATATTTTTACTCTGGTTTCAACGCAGTTTTTCCGCCATCCACCGGGTGATCTGAATTCCCATCTTATCCCAGGTGAGTGAGGCACTCCTAGTCGCTATGGAACTAAGTGTTCCAGTAAACGGAGTGATTTCTTTTGCTCTATCATATTCTCACTCTCATGTAATGAATACGTCTTCTACTTCTACTAATATGTCTATGTCTTCTAATTGGATAATTCTCCGTCTCCTAGATAGTATTTCTCTGAGCCGAACTAATCATGGAGTTCCCCGAAACCCACGTTCTCATGTTCTATATCTGTTATACTGAGGGTGTTTGTCTATTCTTCTATCATCATTTCCTCTTTTTTGTATTAATTCCATTATGTTGGGAACCACGCCCCATAGTCGTCTCTTGGCCAACACTGAGGGCGAACTCTGGTGGCTATAATTGCAAAAATCCCTCACTGAAAACATTGGTTATTATTAAAGTAATCTTGGTAGCTCGGTGGTCTAAGCAACTGCCTGGATTGCAGGTGGTCCGTGGTTCGATTCTCGGTCGAGGCGATGCATTTTCATTGCTTTATCGCCCGTTATTTCATCTCCAGGTCCCGACTGTGATGTGCTGGTGAGTCTATCTCTATCTAGGTGACTGTGATGTGCTGGTGAGTCTATCTCTCTGTTTCACCTTTTGTTTGTATTTATGTTCCAATGAACTATAATGAACATAACATAGGATATGCCTGAAACACGATATCCCTGTCTCTCCTGTACTTCATTTCATGGTGTAACTGTGACTTCGCTTTAAGGTGGGTGGATGGATCTTATTGAACAGTACACCAATCCGGGTAATTATACACCCGATTTCGCTAAATAACATAAATATATATTAGAAAAACACGGCCGCATTTAATATTTTCTATGGAAAGTTAAATGTCTTTTATTTTTTTCATTAAAATGAAGGAGAAATGTCATTACGGGTAGATGAGACGGGAGTTCTATTAATCTCACCTCCCGTATACGCCACTGATTTCATGTGATGACCAATATGACCAATTGATGTGACATTCTCCATCTCCTAGATCAGGAGATGATTTATCGCATTACCGAATGAAGTATGGTATAGCGTAGTAAATGCCTGAAGTAGGGTTTTCTTTGTCGATCTCCACTTCGTGTGGTGAACACTACGTTCTTGATTGGTTCATTCTCCATCTCCTAGATCAGGAGATAGCGTTTCGCAATATCAAATTCCGTAAGTACACAATAGAAACCGCAATCTCGGAAATGCGAGGCATACGCAGCCGTTGCATTAGAAACGTACAGGAAACAAAATGAATCAGCCAAAAAATTTTAAAGGTATAATTTTTCATTTAAATACCTGTAGTGACTCCAACTCTCCCTGACGCTTAGTGTGAATCAAGGTAGATAACTTAATTAATAATGACGATTATGGTCGATAGAGGCAGAATAAACCGTGGACACCTCTTATGACTCTGCAAAGAACATTTCTTTTCCCAATTCAGTGGGTCACGTAACCAAAACTTCCTGCAAATTGTGAACTGACGAACACCTACATGCATAATAATACAAAAATAGTACGAATTGAAAAATAGACTGACAAAATTATGTTAGCCAGAAAGAGGTCGCCGGATTACTGGACGTGTCGGATCACCGCAAGGCCGGATTACAGAGATTGTAGTGTACTGTATGGGGCCCTGATTACATTTTTACATGCTTTGGTTTTCATCGTTTTGGTTTTATTAATTGATAGTTTTATCGTGTTTGTATTTTACATTGATAGTTTTGCATTGTTGCTATGCAAGTTACCATGTTTGAAATAAATAAACAAGGGTGAAATAAATAAACGGGCTTGAACGACAATAGAATGAGCTCACTATCAGGGATGGCAAACAAAACTAAACGATGGTCAAAGCGAGTAAAATTCCAATAGTTTCGTTCCTAGGAGTGAAATGTTGAAACGAAACGGATTAAAACCCGGGGAACTAAACTCAGGGTCGAAACGAAATCGGAGTCAAAACTAATTCGGGTCCAAACTAAACTAAAACTCTGGGACGGAACGAAACGCAGATAATGTTTCGCACCGGAGGGACCACATGCTTCACCATCGAACAATTTAGTTTCGATCCACGCTCCGAGTACGAAGTATGGTGGAATGAAATGTAGGTTCGGCTCACCGCCATTAGATGCGAGGGGCATTCATATTTTTACCACTAACAGGAGAGCGGTGAACGCATACCGGCCATTCGATTTTTAAGCTCAACGTTTTAACCTCTTTACACGTATGTCAAACGTAATTGGTCGAAACTATTCCCTCCTATCCCCCTCCAATCAACTTTTGAGATCGAAACATTAGTATGAGCAGCGGAGTTTCGATTAATTTTGTTGCGTTCCCGGGAATAAAGTTTCGTCCCGGGTCGAAACTAAACTCCTTGGTGGTTTTAATGTCGTGCAGGAACGGAACTGATCCTCGCCTCGTTTCCCTCCAGGTCGAAACGAAACCTTTTCGTTTCGTTTAGTTTGCCATCCCTGCTCACTATGTTGTTATTTAACTCTTTTAATTTAATTAAGTTATTATAAATCCCATAAACTGCATAAACGTAGCGTAGTTAAACGCCTGGAACGCGGTCTCGGAATAGTGTGCGTCTCTGGATCTCTCTCTGCTCATGTGTTTGTTGTGTGTGAGGAGGCGGCTGGTTGGAGGAGGGGAGGGGGATGCCAGCGGAAAGTAGGGGCGGGATGTGAGGGGGGAGGGGGAGATAGGACTGCGATGGAGGGGAGGGGAAGGAGGGGAGGGCTGGCTGTGTTGTAAGAGACGTCGTCGGTCGGGAGCGAAGGTTATTAGCTTCGCAGTCGACGTTTGCCCAGCCGACGGGCGGGTGTCTCTCTCACTTGGAGCGCACGCCGTGTATCTCTCCCGTGCTTAATCACTACCTATCTCGAAAGAGAACGACGACTCGCTGCTTCAACAACACCAAAGCGGCGTACAACACACAGATACAAGGAGCGTGTTCCCGAGTAGTAGATATTCATTTTTTCCGTCGTCATCATCAACTTGTTTCCCGGCGACAGTGCGTGCATCTTTTGTTTTAATTATTTTTTGACGGGTGCATCCCGTGCTAACCCGTGTGTGTGGTGATCTGTTTTGTTGTGTTCTCCTCCCCATCCCCCCAATCCAACTCCCCCCCCCCCTGGTTTTATTATTTTGTGCTTCTCCCCCTTCTCCCGCCCCCCAACTCCCCCCCCCAACGTTTTTACGACAACAGGATTTTGGAAAAAGTTTTCTGTTTAGACGAGATTTTGGAGAAGAGTGCTGTTGATAGCAAGCACATCGGATACCAGTGGCGTGTGCACGTTTCCCCGAGTCACACTGCACTCCGCAGACTCCCGACTGGAGGAAGAGGAACGAACGAAGATGGAAGAGGTGGGATGAAGAGGAGAGGAGCTGCAGGAAGAGGACACTTCCAAGTTGGTTAGGTGCGGAAAAATTCGGAGTTCACTTCATCCTGCTCGCAGTGATCTGCCCAGTGAGCAGCTGGTTTGCAATAGCTGGATGCATGTGCTCCCTAACGCTGCCTTTTGAAGCTGCTCCCATCTCGGCAGTGGGAATACACTTGTGTTTAGGAGAGAATAAGGAGGTTGCAGACTGAGAGCAGTAGGGGATAGAAGAAAGCTAGGCTCTGTGCAGTTCTCTGTATATTTTCTGTTTTATCCCAAGGAGTCGGGAGGGACACTTGGTGTCCGTACGGTGGCATACATAGTGTGTGTGATTTTTTTGCTACACTTTGGAAGAGAAGAATAAGAAGGAGAGGAAGCGAGTTGGGTGGTGGCTGATTCCTCCCACATCGAACCATTCCGCCCTCAAAGTCCTTTTTTTCGGCATCTCCCGACATCTTTTCTTTTACGTTTTGGATTTCCGACGAGAGGAAATAGAAAGAATAACTCAATCTGCATCGGCGGCGTCTCTTTGCCTCTCCGTCGTGAAGCGCGGATGAGTGTGTATTGCGGGGAAGTGGGCGTCTTTGAAAAGTTGTTGTCATAACCGATTTCCACGGAGAAAACGGATCAGGAGAAGTTGGTCGAAGAGCTTCCGTCTCTCCCCCTTCGGAGAAAATAAGAGAGAAAAAAATCTGCGGGGATTTCTTGGGAATCCTCCGCCGCTTCGGCTTTTCTCGTGATTTTTTAAAGAAGCATTCTCCCACTTTTTTTTCAGAAGACAGTTTCTTACCACCCAGAACTAGAGCCGTGCAGTGAGTTCGGGCTCACGGAGTCGTCTTTTTTTTTGCCCCATTTCCTTTAAAAAAAAAGCTACGTGGTTGTTTCCGGTAAGAGACCAAACTATCATTGTCTTCAGTCACTGTCCAACCATCTTTCCGGCATACCATCTGCGCCTATTACCCCAGTTTTGGAAGTCAAATGCCTCACGTGAGCGAGGGTTATGCTGGCGACCGTAAAGTTTTATGTTTTTGTTGTGTGACTGGTTGATGCGCTAGGCCGTGTTTATCTTCGCGTCAAGAGATAACGACGTGTTAAGTTGATGACTGTCTTACCAGTGACAAGTGATTGAATGGTACATATTTGTTTTCCCTAAAGCTCCTGCGTCTCATTACTCGTGAATTTCTTGTCAGTTCTGTAAATTTCGTCACGTTGATTGATTAATGTGTTTCCCCATTTTTTTTTGGCGATTATCTCGAACTTGAAACGAGTCCTCGACATTGTCTGATCGACGCAAGACGAGGAAAGAACACGGTTTCAGTGATCCCCGAGAGTTATTGATTGCTTGCGTAGGCCAAGTGACGCATAGAGACCAAAGGAGTACTACAAGTGCCCTGCATAGTTACTCTGCAGCTTCTACACTTCCGCCCTTCGCACTGCGTTCCGCTTTTGTCCATCGTTTTACGTGCTCCCGCTGCACTGTCTTTGGCTGTTGAAAAGATTTCATTCGCTTCCATACAAAGATTCGAGTCTCTTGATACACCTCCGACGAATTTTAAAGTTTCTCGCGTGATAAAATATTTAGAGGTTACCCGCACGATAGTAGAGACAGAGGAAAAGTGTTTAATGCAAAGAAGAGTTTAAAGAATCATTCGTGGGATTCTGAAGAAACAATAAAAACGTGCAAGAAAAGAGAAGGATTTCACGTATTCGTAAATGATAATGATGATGAAAAAAACAAAGCATTCCTGCGGTCCACGTGCTTTTTGCAGGGAGTGAGGAGGTGATCGTAGCTTCGCCTCGATATCTGGACCCGTGCCAAAAACGAGGAGGAGGCGGCAGGAGAGGAGGAAGGGGCTGGTGGAGGAGCTCAGGGGAGAGGGAAGGAGTGAGGAAGTGGACGCGAAAGAAAACCACGTTAATGAAGGACGCGCGGAGTGGGGGACAACAATAGAGGGAGAAGGGGTGGACCGCTTTTTAAACATCTCCCCAGACCAACAGCTTCCCTCCCCCAACCCCCTCTTAAACCGTTTGCCAATCGCCGGTGGTTTTTTATTGTCGAATTCTTTGCATTGAGAACGCAGTTAGGGGAGAGGGGAATAAAAATATATTACTAACCATTCTTGTGCCCCGCCACCCAGAATTCTTCATAGGATCTGCTTCCCTCCTGCTTTTGAAAGTTGGGCAAGTTTGGAAAATGTGACCTAAAGTAGAAGAAGAAGAAATAAAGATTTTGTGTGTGTGTGACAAGAAAAGAGGCTAGTGAAGTGTAACTTATTGGGAGATTCAGGAGGTATTCGGTTGCAATATCTCACACCACCATCGCTATCTCCAATATCTTTCGAGCTGAGTTTCTCCTTATGGTTTATTATTATTAAAAACAACCACCCTCCAACCCGCCTGCTAACTGTGGTGCATTTCCCTCATTGTGGGAGACGTCGTTCCTCGTGGAGGTAGAAGAAGCACAAGTCTTTTCTGATCCGCGAGGAATCGCCTCTTCTGTTCGCGGTGCTCTGCTTATGGTCTTCGCCGCCGCCGCTGTTTCCCCACTCCATACAAGTCCTTTCCTTTTGCCGAGGTGAGGCGGAGGGAAGAGAGGAAAAAAGAGAATTAATAGCGTGGAAGGACGGACTCCTTCCTTCTTCAGCGTATCTCAAAGAGGCGACCACATACAGCCCAGCGACTCTCTGCAAACCTCCCATCGAAGGTATGTTGTCAATCCTATTGCCTCTGTAATGTGTTTGGTACTCGTTAATGTCCCATATCGTGTCGATATACTAGGTACCAGAGGCGGATACAGAAAAAACTCAAGGGGAGAGGCGCAAAAGACATCTTGAGCTACCTTTACGTTAAGAGCGATGAAAAAATAATTAAGTCATATGTTCAAAGTTTAAGAAAGTTTTGTATAAACTGATATTACACTTAATCATACAAGAAAATGCCATCTTATGGCATAAAACAGTTACAATTGTGGTTCTGCAATGTTCGGCAAGTTCCGCAAGAGGGGTCGGGCTCCCCCTTACGTATCCGCCTCCGTATACTACTCGTGTGTGTTTTTAGATCGAGTTGTGTATTTTGTTGGTTAAGAGTCGAAAAATCGATTCTTCTCGCCCTCCCTATCCCATGTCCTCTAATTACGGATGGAATTTTACCGTCTAGAGAGCCTGTATCATACGATGCACTCAAGTAATTCCACAATCTGACGTGTGCTCGAAGGCACAGTCAAAATTGCGTCGTGTAAAGCGGTGAATTGCTAGAAAACATGCGAGAATGCGTGGACGTGAGATGGCAAAATAGCCCCTGCTCTAATTCCGTTCGTGCATACGCGCAATAGCACGCCATCGTGAGAAATTAATGCAGATATAACCTGCGAAATTGCGTGTCACACGTAAAGGTCTTAAGTCGATTTGACTATGATGCTCTGGAAAAATTTCTGTTTCATGTCAATATACCACTCTTGCGTGTTTATAGATGTTTTTGTAATTTGATGGCTGATTGTAGAAAAAATCATGCTAAGTTTTCGTCCTGCTGATCTCATACCACAATACTGCTCGTATTTTTTTGGTCCCAGGCGATTTTAGTTGGTTGAGTATTCTCTTCGTTGTTGTGAATGTCGTCTATGTAACACACCTTCTTTTCAAATCGTGGTAAATTGCTTATGAATTTCTTTCCTCGAAAACCAAAAGTATGGCATCGTGCGAGGTACGTGTATTTTTGCGATGAACATTGGAGAACTCGAAGGAGAGACGGAGGTTGCCTGTTTGTGGGAGTGTAGATGTTGTTCTCTTATGTGAAGTATATCTGGCCTCAATTCCGTGTGGATCGCTTCAGCCTTCTGTCCACGATCTTGTTACAATTGAAGTGATGCTATTTGTAGTAAATATTTCCCATTTATTGACTGCATTGGTTTACGATTTTTATGATTCGGGGCCGAAGCGTTAACCTAAGGGCGCTGGCGGCGATGTGGTCATGGGGACACAACAAAACATATCCACCCTATAAAAATGTCAAAGGAAACATTTTCGGGATAATTTTTTATTATTATTCAATCAAAGCAGTTCAGTTTTCTATTTTAAGTCAGAGCATTGTGAGTTCTTCTGATGCCTAAGAGAACACATTCTCAATTTTAATTCAGATCGTTTTCATCTCTTCTGATGTCTATAAACACGTACAAAATCGAGGGGATAAGAAGCCAACAGGAACAAGCGATGTTTTTCTAAACAGAGTAACGTACATAAATTAGGCAAAGAAATCGAACGAGATGAAATTGATATTTAGTAGTGCATTTGATTTTCCACTCCATGTCAGCACAGAACAGAGACTCACTTGTATCGCCACCCTGGCCACCTAGTTTTTTTTATATTTCTTTTACCAATTTCTGTGCCTAAGTCTGTGTAGAAAAAATCAATTGTACCCCTTGGCTTCCCACCCCGTCAATTGTATTCTTGTGTACCGCAACGGCAACAGTCATTCAACTCATAAACATTTATCAAAATTGTTTTGAGACATAGATTTGTGCAACCCGGAAGTTTTTGTCTTGAATTTAAAGAAAATTCGCTTGCAAGATACTGGGATGTGCATGACAGTCAGCACAAATGTATTGTACCGGTGTGGGCCCTGGTCCATCGTAAAGAGACCCCACTATCCCCAGCGCAGCGGGTAAAACCGCCTGCCCTGGCCAATCCACCCTTGGCGGTCATTTCATTTACCTCCATCAGATCGTATCACCGTTTCACTTATCAGAATCAATATGTGAGGAACTGTGAGACGATGCTTGTGATACCCATCACTCAGGAAATACGTCTCTTCGTATCTTTCCGTTTCGCTAGCTGATCCGTCCGTCGCTTCTTGAGTATTTTGGCGAAGGTGCCCACCGTCCGATATCACTTTTGGATTCACTGTAAAGATGAAGAAATCTGTCAATGAATTCATTCGCTCTTTCGCAGTGAAATATAAAAATACTTCATAAAAACCTCCCACAAACCGTCGTTTAAATGTCTAACGTTGTTTAAATCTCTACTAAGCCGCTAATATCCCAATCGTACCTACTCAAAAAATAGTTTCTCCCGCCTCTTCTCCGTTATCTCCTGAGCTTCGAGTTTATTGTTATCGTTGATTAATGCCTAAGTCAATAATTGGGTATTTTTATTCAACAGGTTTTTAAACTAAATAAATACCTCATAGCGGAGGTGGAGGGATGCTCAAAAATTTCGTGATCATGGTTCAAAGAAAGGTGCTTTTTGGGAGCCACGGTGGGGTCGTTCACTCGGGACTATCAATGTGATAAAAGAAATCAGAATGTAAGTGTAAGGAAAAGATAAGTGACAACTGAAAGGAAAGTCGTCCTTGTTCAGCCATTTGCTCTTAACTGTAAAATGAAAAAAAAAAAAAAAAATTCCGCCAAAATTTCACGAGTTTATGACGTCATTGGAGTTCAGTCGTATTAACTCGCATAGGGAGACGTGATCCTCTACGGAAAGAATCGCTCATTATAGTGAAAAGAAAAGAACCACGAGAGGCAGATGCGCGAGACCAAGGAGTAACGGAGAAGCGTTGAGCCGTTCAGCAAGAGTGAAATTATTAGCGATTTTTCACCTCGGATAGCTAGAGAAGTTGGAGATGGATCAAAAATCGGAGAAATGTGGCTCTTTTAATTTTTAAAACGCTGCATCACAATCGGCTATAAATAACACAGGCCTACGATGAAAACACTTTTTTACTGAAAATACCTTATTCTTATCTTTTTTAGGTTGCTGAATCCAAATATGATGCTTAAAAAGTTGTATAACCCACCGTTTATTCACATTTTATAGTTAAATTTATGAAATCAAGCAATATTTTTAGAATTAAGAAGCTTTTTTATAGTTAAAATAAAATTGAAAAAGTAGGTCTAATGAACGAAGATTATGTTGGTAGCACTGCTGAAGCACATGCTGAACAGCTGGTGCTTTGTTTACTTTCAGCATAACCTAACTTTCCCGTTACCTGTGCATCTTCTCAGTGCAATGTCTAATTGCGGTTTTAAAAACTCTGCTCACAGTTTTTGTTATACTTGTGGTGAGTTTGTTATTAAAAAAACTCCAAAGAAGCATTACAGACTTTGTGAAAAAAGTTTTTAAGTATTTTCTGATGTACAGTCGGAGTGAGATATTTCCCTATATACCGTATAAGGGTATTAGAATATATAATAAAATGCATATTACTTGGAAACTATGGGTGATACAAAAAAAAACGGGCCAGTTTTGGATTCGGCACATAAAAATCTATAAAGATCAGCTCTTAGAATAAAAAAATGTTTCAAACAAAATTTTTTTGTTGGCCTATGTAATTGGTGAACGAGTCCTGTATTACCCGTGATGTATTTTTAGCAAATGAGTTAAGCTGTCGCTTGAATGGCGATGAGAGTCAATTACTTGCCTTGAGAAAAAGTTCACCCCCGGATTGGAAGTTAATGCGATAACGATTGGGTTTCTGGGCTGCCGCATACGTCACCGCACCACGCTATTGCAGAATATATTTTTATAGATTTTTAACAGATGGTCCTTTAATTGATGGCGCTTTCAGAATATTGTATGGCCATCTATTTTTCTAAAACTGGATTAGAATTCAGTGAATGCGATCATGGTTCACTGCGTTACATTTAATTCGACTTGAAGTTCTAATTGCTGTGTTTGCTTGCTTGTCTGGTTTACAAGTGTAGAATCTGAATGAGTATACCTTCTGGAGTAATTAAGCCGATGACCCAGTGCCCTAACGTAGATTGTCCCTGGAAAAAAATGAACATGTTTTAAACTATTTAGACCTCTTGCAAATTTAAGTCAGTAGCAAATATCTTTCGGGGAAAAACTAAAAATTTACTTGCATTCATTGAAGAAATCACACATTTTGCTTGAATTTCATCATTTATATAATTTATAAGAATACGAATTAAAATTTTTTATGGGAGTGAAACTAACTCTTGCGATTTCACGCGATTTCCAATGCAATAGCATTACTCGCCTCTGTCCCTGTTGGTCCGGGTCCGGGGTGCCGACTTACAAAAATATTGGGGGGGGGGGGGGGGGGGGAACCCCGGACCTTGCCCCGGTAAATTTTATAAGTAGTGAATTTTAAGATTTTTAAGCATTTTAGAGGAGTCATATGATCAACATTAGAACCCTGATCTCTCGAATCTCGATATCTGGTCAGTCTGGGGAAAATTGACTAGCCTGACACATTTTTTCCTCTCATTAGTAACGAATTTTTGGGGGGGGGCTCGGGCACCCTCTGGCCCCATGGAGTTGACGCCACTGGTTCGGGTTCGAAAACAGGTGACGGCGGAAATTTATCCCGAGCCCAAGTGCTTTGTGGAGGGTACCTCAAGTACAACGCTCCGTCCGTCGGATGGGACGTTAAGCCGTGGTCCCCTTGGCCTCTTTCGTTAAGATCGGGCTAATACCAACGTTGGGTTTCTCTCCACCCATAAATAAATGGCGCAATTCACCTCAGCTGTCGGTCGGCTCCCACATACCTATGAGGTGCGAATTCGCTCAAGATCTCTCTTTAGGGCCTGACTCTGTGGTGAGTTTGGAATTAAGTTTTCCTTGTCTTGTTTCAGTTTCGCTCTCTCTTGAACGGCGATAGATAGAGAAGCGCAATGTCGTTGCATCATGTTGGGCATCCAATTTCGGCCCCAACTCCGCGGTTCGTGATTGGCTCGTAGATTGGCTGAGCGGTGCATGAACCGGTTCTCGGCTCAGAAAAAAAAGCTTCCACGGCAACGATCACTGATTCCATAGATGGATTCGGTTTTTCCTACCCGAAAAATGTCCGTACCTAAACCCGTTTCTTTGCCGAAATGTCTTTTCTATTCAAAATTTGAAATTCTGCCACTCAATATTTCCGCCTACATTTTGTCACTTCCAAGTTTTTGCAATTTTTTTTAAACTTGTTTTTTTTTAAATGTATCTATTGAAGTTAGAGATTAGTTACTTGATGACTTGATTGTACCATTTCAAACCATTCTTCACGGCCCGGTCTTTGGCATCGGCATCCTCTAATATGTGCCACAACCCTCTTGTTTTTCCTTGCTTTACCCTTCCGCCTCTTGACTACCATAGTCTTCTTCTTCTTCTGCATCCTGTTGACATATCTTCCTTTGTCCACCTATCTTCCTGACCCATTCCATCTTGCTACTAAGAGTCAATTTTGGCATTACTTCTACATAACCCAAACATGCCACCGTAGTGATATGGGGAAGGTCCACCTCTTCTAGAAATATATTTTTCCCTATATTTTCGTGGCTATCCTCCGTAATTTTATTTATTCAATAGGGCCGCATGATCTATATTTCGAATTTCTTAAGAATGTTTTCATAATTTTTCGATAAAGTCCTACTTTTCTTCAAGTGCACAGTGAGCACTTTTGAAATGGATGAAGGCTTCTATGAAACTTTCATCAAATAGGCTATTCTAGAACTAATAGTGTCTAATCGTGCAACTACACATATCGATATACCGAATTCTCATGCAACGCGGCGATGAAATTCACATTTAATGACGTGAGAGATGGAATCTGGACCGGAAATCATTTTACGGGTCTGAAGAGGAGAGTGCCTAACCGTGATGCTTTTGTTTTTTTGATGCATGCGTATTTGTTATTCATATAAATAGCATATTTTGAACGTCAACTCTTTAGGGTATTCGGCTACACCTGACCATGTTAATGGGAGTAATGACGACTTATTAATTTTCCACTTAACGTTTATTTAAGCCTACCAGTTTGGATACTCAGGGTGTCATTCTCAAGGATACAACTCTCTCGGAGAGTACGGAGCTGTCTCCTTGGCAATGGCACATCATGTGTGCAAACCGGTTGGGTTCAATAAACGTCTCGTGGAAAAATAACCAAGTCGTCACTACTCCCATTAACATGGCTAAATGAGCCTGTGAAGCTTTAATCGTTATGTGGTCCATCCAAGAGCTAATAAATCAGATTGTCTTTACGCCAGCTGCAGGCTGATTTACGAATCTCACCCTGTATGGCCCGATATCTTGAATAATAATAATTCGAGAAATCGATATCGGGGTATGTAGAGCACTTTTTGGTGAATAGATACGTTTACCGGCCAGAAGTTAATGCAATAAAAGTCATTAATCACATTATGGGCCTGCAAATTATCACATCATTAATATTAGCCTGCAAAGCTTCAATATTTAAGCGGTCCATCCGTTTCTGTGTAGATACTTTTGAAGGCTCAGGATCACCTCTCAAAATCCCACAGTTAGGCCGATCCGAAGGCGCTTTGCATTAGCTGAACCGGTGATTCAAACTCACCCCAGCCAGCCAGGTTTCATAGGAAATTCAAGACAATGGCGGATGCGCACCGTTGTCAGTGTAGAGTGTTGTCTGTGTGAAGAATGAAATTAAACACTATTGATTTGAAAAAGGTTTACAAAGTATTCAATCATTAGGGTAATTTCCTTCATCAAAGAAAACGAAAGGCAATGATTGCGATTCGTTACCCACTATTACTGTATTCATAATATACAAATAATTTGGTTTTATAAATCCCAGTTCAGACGATTGTTGACGATCAATTTTAACCTCATTTGAAAGAGGCCAGATTGGCGCCCATGCGATGCCACACATGACGTCACAGGGACCTAGTTTCTATACGAGTAGATAGGAGTTTTACATTGTCTGAGATTACCAATGCATGCAGGAGGCACAGACTTCAGGGAAATATCTCTTAATAATCACCTATTAAAACTGCCTCTGGTCGAAAAGTTTCCTTCTTTTGATAGGGTATTAATAATCCTTATTCAAGCCAAGCGCTACCTGCTAGCAGGGGACTCTACGCTACCGCCATGTTCGGCACCGAGCAGCCTGCATCGTAGCGGCGTTCATAGCCTCGCACCAAGGTGGTCTCATACAGATGTCACGCGGGGTTTTCCCAGCATTCATACTTAGCCGTCGCGTTTTCGCGCGCTTGAAAATTTTCACTTTTCATTTAAACGTGAAAAATAATTATCGTCATTTAAAAATCTAAAAGCGTGAAATATGTACTCCAGGAGTATTTTAAGGCCGATTTTGGTAATAAAAAAATGATAGGAAACCACCCTATTTGTTAAGAGGAATCAATATAAATTTTAAATTATTACGGAGGCTTCCGCGGTTAGTTATTTGGTGATGGTTTTCCGGGTTTACACCCGGAAAACCATCACCATATTATAAATTTTACTTAGTTTTTGTATTTTTATAGAATTCGATGTTACGAAATTCGTAATTTTTTATTATTATTATTATTTTCTCTTCATTGGTTTTCCTGGTTAACTTGAAGAAAAACCAGATGAATATTTAAAATTGAACATTAAAATTGAAACCAAAACATTATTAAATAATATACTGTGAACCAGAAAGAGGTTTAGACACACGAAAGACTCATAGGTTATTAACTAATTAAGGCAGTTTAAAGTGTAGAAGAATCAAATGCCCGTAAAAAGTGTGTGAAATTGCCCGTCAGCCCTCATCTTAATCAGTGTGGACAAGAAGACGTTGTGAAAGAAGGTAGGATCTTTTCCTTACTAAAGTGTGCATAGAAGTCCGGTGTACCGATTTCTTTAATCAAATATGTACCGGTCGACCGGTTTGGAGGAAAACCGTGCGTCGAATAGCTTGTGTGCATTCGGAATATCGCCCAACCCGCCCAGTAGATTCGTATGAGTGCAGCGGCGGTAGACGACCTTCTCACGAGACGCAAGATGAGGAACCTCGCTGCCTCTGATGTAATTCCTCCGATGTGAAGTGTGTGGCGAGGCCTTCAATCCCTGTTTGCTTTTTATCGCAACCGCATGATATTTCAGCTCGACAGCGTTGCGTGAGGAATGTTTGCATTGGTTATCTGACGACAGGTTCCCGGGAGCGCAATCAAGGCATTGGGTTTAGGATTTTGTCTTTAGCTGCGGTGGACGTCTTTGTGTGGTCGCCGCTCCATGATACGGGTGGGAGCAACTGTTCTTGCTTCCCCAACCGACCGAATAGTTTTGCATGCGTTTGACCTTTGGTGGGGACGATAGGTTAGGTATTTTGTCAGTATTATGCATTCCATCGGCCGGGCGATGGAATTCAGACCTGGGGAACACATGTAAGGAGAAAATATTGGTGGCATGCCTACCCTGAAAAAGCTAGGATGAATCAAGCGTGTTGCGGGGGTAGTTTTCTTGTACTGCGAAACTCATGAGTGATATCAAAATGAGTCTGTGACATCTTGCATCAATTCAAGGTGTCTGATTTTTCTGCTGAAGTGAAGTCTTTCTTCCCTCTTATTAAATCGGAACTCTATGGCGTGGGGCGTATGAATTTTGCACAATCCGTACCATCGGACTCAAAAATGTGCAAATCGCCGTGAATGAAAGATGTGATTTGTAACTGTTTTGCTTTAAATAGATCATTAAGCAGAACGCGTGACACTGTGGTATCGATTCCAGGGTATCATCAGTCGATGGTTAAATCGCTAATGTCCGCCCGTGAGTATCGTACGTACAATGAGGTACTACAACGATTTTTACTTCTCTTGCCTAGAAAAACGATCAGTTCGTGTCTAAAAGGGAAAATTTACTTCTTATGCGCGCATAATCATTCAAATCCGTGTCCACGGCTGGCAGGTACGGTACTATTTCGTAGTTATGATTATGCCCGTATCCCATTCTGTCACAGGCCCTGGAATCTACTTCACGTTTTGGTAAGATAATGCCATCTTGCCATGCGTATTTGGTGATTAAGGTTTGGAGTTATGAGCTGTTGGGAAAACAAGGCTCGAACAATTGCTGCGACTCCTTTTCTATGATTCGTAGAAAGTTGGCAGTGATAGTTTAGGGAAAGTAATACTAGGAATGGAGCGATGCCGAGTCATTTCACTATTCTGTTCTCTGAGGATCTATCTATTCCTTTTGTTTCCGCGTATTTATGCCCAATAATTTTTCCTTATTTTCGTGATGGTCACAATGTTTGGTGGCTCAGCGAGAGCAATGGTTGAACGTAATTCTAAGTCTTTTTTTCATCACGTTCCGTTGAATTCAATTGGAAGGCTTTTTTTCTTCGATTTTATCTCTCTTCCGACAGTTTGCTACTGGACGTCGCCCCTCCATCTTGAGCCACGAAAAGTTCTTTGGAAGCTCCCTTCGCTCTATTGTTTTCTTGGATTTGTCCTAGGAAGGGAGAATATGGGCGGAAGAAAAATCATTCGTAAAATACACGTTGAACAAAGTAATATTTTAACCCTGCATTCCTCAACAGCTTTGCTAAACGTCAATTTCCCGTTCATTTTAGATGTAAAACCTGACACTAGAGTGCAGCACAGGTTTTAACAATGGTTGTGTGAATGCACGATAGTTCCAACCATTGCTGGAACAATCGTAATGTGAACGAGGCATATATGAAGTAAAATAGAAGTGTTTGTCGTAAAGCAAAATTTAAGTTTTTGTGAAAAATTGGCGGTAACGTTTAATTTATTCATTGATGGAGTAATTTTCAAGCTCTTCCATTTTATCCAATAATGCAACAATCCCTTTTTTTACTTTTTGCTAGCCTGTTTGTTTATTGGTCTCGTATTGTGGTACTTCAGGCGAAGATCACCGCATGGCTGACACTGCTTTAGGACCCTCTTGATGTGTTTCATCTCACTTTACGACAGCTTGCGGGCGGTTCGCGTGGCTTGAATTTAAAAGTTCAAAATGGCCTCCCAGTCTGATGCATAATCAAATTAGTCTTCACGGTCGCGATTTACTCAATTACTAGCGCAGTTAAAATTTTTTTATTCATCTTAAGAATTCTTAAGCATTTCCCCGTCCGACGAGGAACTTTCCTCATGAGATCATGAGAGCTTAGAGTGTTAGCAGTTGTTCGTCTCATTTACTCAGGCAAGGCGTTGGCTCTCCTCTCAATGCCATATCACATTCTTAACGCCCTGAAATTTTATTCCGTGCACTCTACGCCCATTGAGGGCAGGAATGGCGCCGCTTATGATATTTCGGTCTCACTCATTCTCGTGTGGTGTGAGTTCCTTTCCTTTCAACCAGTGCCATCCGGATTCTTTTCTGGCATTCCGAGCATTTCGAGGCAGTCTGAATCGTACTGTGAAGATTCCAATACATTAATTATCCAATACATTCAGTTGGTGAGTATTGAAAAGTATACTGAAAATCAAAGTATCGTCACCCATCATTCCAATGTACAAATAAAAATAATACCATGTTTCAACAATGGACATCTTCTGATAAAACTTAATAATAATAGTTTTCCAGAGAAGGAGATTTCAGAATCATTTCATAGAGTGGTATATTTCTACATTATGACCATATATTATAGTGATCATTGCTAATTACACACACCGACTCGTCGCCAACGGGTCATGATTACTTATTTTCAATCTAGTGACGTATCATCGGGATGTAAACCGGCATTCCATGAAGAGGACGAGGAAGCAACGCTATGATTCCAAAAATCAAAATAAAAAACAATAAGGTCTCATAAGTGGGGTGAAATTAAATCGACGGAACAATTTCTGATAAGCTAAGTCAGTCTGTCGGAGGCAGTCGAGGAAGTCTGTTTTACTCATAGAATTTGACAGCTACAACAGACTATTTTACGCATTCATTTATTAATTAACTGGTAGTGGACGCCGTCTATCTCTCTTCTGAAGAACTAACCGCGAAATGACGCGCACACCGTATTTCAATTGAATTGAGTGTTGTCTTTGCTACCGTGGTGTCTGCTCCTTGAGTTTACCACTAAAATTGTAAATAATTTTATCGTAAAACCTTCTATTGCGAATAGTTTAATGAAAAATATCAAATCTGTTCACGTGTACACCATTTGTGGGCCTATATAAGAATTCGATTACATTATGCATTGGTATCTAGTGATAAGTTTTCATCGTTTGCAACTGATGTGAAAGACTTTGTTCCAATTCCGTATCCCAAATAATAAAATTTATGTAAACGCTCAGGTGATGTGTAAATTTGCCCAAAAACGGTGGGACAAGCTCACTCACGCTCAGCGGCGCTCATATTTTTTTGGGCTGCTGATAACACAAAAAAATAAGTAAGCAAACTATAGTACGTAAACTAGTAAGTTGACTAGGAGGTAGACTAAGTATATACGAAAAGACGCGCAAGGCTGTACTACGTGTTGTGATGTACTTTTTTTTGTTTTTATTTTTGAGTGAGAAGACAAGAACTTTAAATCCTAAATTCATGTAAATGTATCCCCGTCTATTTAGTTAGCGTAGCATTATGATATCCGCAAATCAATGGTGTCTATGGAAAATGTTATCTGTGTACGTTGAAAGTATATTTATTCGCTTTTAGCCATTTTTTTGCAAACTAACCTCAAAAAGGCGAAAGCATTGGCTCAACGACCCTTTCGGAGAGATTGAGTTCCCACGAAGTGTCGGCATCCTTTGAAAGGTTTTCCGCCATTGTGCGCGGATTACCGTTGGTCGTATGGAGTGATGGGGGCAAATCGCTTTAACCCTATCTCCGTGAAGGCGATCATAAAACTTGGATGAGTACGGTCCAGGTCGAGGCGATGGGACGAGCTAAATGCTTTGCCAGAGAACGGAGGACAAATTAAGTTTTTTTTCCTTTGCTCCGAGCGAAACTCCAGCTAATGTCACTGTAAGATCACGAACCCTTTAAACTGGCATCTGGGATTGTTATTCTAGCTGGCGAATTCTTCACAGGGTTTCCACCGGGTGAGCTGCTTGTAGGCCGACGTTTCCATAGCTACCTCCGCCATCGTCTTCAGGGTATATTACGCCCTACCGAATAATATAATCGAAACAATTGCCTATCAGCAACTCACTCGGTGGAAAACCCGAGAAGATTTCGCCAGTATCATACGCCGGGAAAGAATAAAATCATAAATGCTATTCTAGCGTAGCGGTATCAGAGTGGATGGAAAGTTATATGACCAAATTTTTGGTCAAATTCAGGAAATTTCGCAATATTGTTATCGTCTTGGCTACTAATTTGGGTGTTACGTTCACATCAGAACATTATTTGAGCAGGCACGTGGCGTATGGGATATTTGGGGGCGTAAGCCCTCTCCACCCCCCCGAAATTGTTTCCCTATATTCGCACCCGCGCATTTTATCATCAATCGCCGAAACAGCACTACCACTTATGAAAGATCTTTCTCCGTTGTCGGAGCAGAGTTTCGAAGGATGTTTCGGAGCAGAGTTTCCGTCTCTTTTTTTCTGTTTTTAAGCACAGATTTTCCGCCATAAATAGGCCCTCGAAAGTGCATAACTTATGTTGTTTCCTATTCTCTTTTATATTCCCATACTATTTCCACTCCATAGTATCCACCCATCCGTGTATTTTCCCCGTATTTTTTATTTTTATTTTCCTAGTATGTGCTCTATGGCTTTATTTAACCCCGCGATGTTCTTAATGGACGAGTCCAAGAACAATAAATCATATTATTATTATAGTGACTACCTATATCCTCTGAATATCAGTCGGATTTCGGAGGCAAACACCTGTAGAGACGTACCCTAGAAACGCAATTACGGTCGTTTCGGTACACAAACCAGCAATGACTATGAATTCCAGCGATATATAAACATTATCCAGAGCTAATTTGATGAAATCAATGGTTTGACTCCCATGAGTGTGTGTGAATTTACAACAATAGGGTCAAACCTTCATCAAAGAAAACGAAAGGCGTTGATTGCGATTCGTTACCCACCATTAGTGTATTCATAATATACAAATCATTTGGTTTAAGAAATCCCAGTTTAGACGAATGGCAATGGTCAATTTTAACCGCATTTGAAAAAGGCCAGATTGGCGCCAATGCTATTCCACTCCACGTGACGTCATTGGGACCTAGTTTCTATGCGAGGAGTTTTACATCGTCTGAGATTACCAATGTATGCGTGAGGCTCAAAATCTCAGGGAAACATGTCTTAATAATCACCTATTAAAACTGCCTATGGTCGGAAAGTTTCCTTCGTTTGATAAGGTATTTATAATCCTTATTTAAGCCAAGCGCTACCCGCTAGCAGGGTACTATACGCTACATGCTAGCAGCCTGCATCGCAGCGGCGCACGTACCCTCGCCCCAAGGTCACCTCACACGGTGGCAGCAGGAACCAGAACACGGGCTTTTCCCGGCATTCTTATTTTTTCGTGTTTTCGCGTGCTTGAAATTTTTCGCTTTTCATTTAATTCTGAAAAGAAGATATCATGATTTAAAAATCTAAAAGCTTGAAATGCATGCTCCAGGAGTAATATAATCTTTCGATTTAGGCAATAAAAAATAATAGGAAACCACCCTATTTACGAGTGCAGGCAACTCTAACACCATCAAAGCAACTCCCCCTCCCACAAGAAAGTGTCTGACTACTTGTCTGTATAAGTATCAAGGAATGATTTTTATTTCATTCATCCTTAGTACTTTCATCCTAAGATTAGCGTACCGAAGTAGCCTCCCATTTTTCCCTTTCCCGTGGTGTGGGAAGGCTTTCGGATGGAAAATGGTGCTATTTCACATTCGTCCGGCCACACCTTGACTGTGCAGCCAGTATGTGGGATCCGCCGCATTTAATCCGTGAACTGAATATAATAAGATACAAAGTAAAAATGCGCGATTTCTCGAAAACGGCCACACAGATGTACAGAAAGTGCCACACGGATGCTAAACGAATTATACTGAGAGGTTGTGGAGACTCGGAGGCTGCGCGATAGGCTTAGATTGCTTGAGCAATTGAGAATGGATATCTCTCAGAGGGATACGGAGAACATCATATTAGAACCCCACTACAATTTCCAGGTCTAACAGAATAGGTAAATTGAGGAAGATATTTTGCCGAACGAATAGATGTGGGAATTCGTTTTTCCCCGGAACCATGGGCGTACCCAGCAAGGGGCAGCCCCTCCCCCCTCGGAGCAAAAATCGCAAAACCCTTTAAGCAAAATCAGGACTGAATCGAAACGAAAGCATTAGACAAATTTTCTTTAAACCCACGAAAAATGATATGCATTTTTTCAAGGAAATAATCTCATAAACTAATGTCACAACTTGGTTTGCTCCTTCCTAGACCTTGGCTTGCCCCCCCCTAGACGATCGCTTGCTGCCCCACCCCTATACCATGGTTTGCCCCCGCTACTTATGATCCTGGGTACGCCCTTGCCCGGAACAACGAGGGACTTTAATAAATGGCAGTCATGATGCTGTTTGAGTATTTCCTTTTTATTCAACGGCTGGTGTTGTAGCTCCCTCTGCCACACGTCTATTTAGGCGGTTTACGGGGTAGTAAGTAATGGGTAGTTTCCTTCATCAAAGAAAACGAAATGTATTGATTGCTATTCGTTACCCACCATTAGGGTTTTCATAATATACAAATTATTTGGTTTTAGAAATACCGACTTAGACAAATAGCAAGGGTAAATTTTATCCTCATTTGAAAAAGGCCTGATTGGCGCCCATGCGATGCCACTCCACGTGACGTCTCAGGGACCTAGTTTCTACACGAGAGGATAGGAGTTTAAATCGTCTGAGGTTACCAATGCATACATGAGGCACAGAGCTCAGGGAAACATGTCCTAATAATCACCTATTAAAACTGGCTAAGGTCGGAAAGTTTTCTTCGTTTGATAAGGAATAAATAATCCTTATTTAAGCCAAGCGTTACCTGCTAGCAGGGTAGTAGCCTGCATCGTAGCAGCGTCATTGCCTCGAACCCAGGTAGCCTCACACATTTGCGGCCAGACGTCACACGGGCTTCTACCAGCAATCATACTTAGCCGTCGCGTTTTCGCGCGCTTGAAAATGTTCACTTTTCATTTAATCGCGAAAAATAGATATCGTCATTAAAAAATATATGAGCGTAAAATGCGTACTCCAGGAGTAATAATCTTTCAATTTAAGCAATAAAAAAATAATTGGAAACCACCCTATTGTATACTATGAAGCTTGTCCCTGCAGCTCTCCGTCATGAGGTATTTCCTTTTTTTTTTATCTTTCCGAGATACCTATATCTCTACTTTTTGTAGCTCTTATTTAATGAAATCTATCCTACAGGTTTTCCCCCAATTATATTCTTCACGTGAATGCTCTAACATCTTACAATGTGCCTATCTATCCACCTATGGGTCATTCTCTGGCCTTGGCATTTATATGGTATTCCAGAGTTCACTATATTTTCTAATTTATCTGACTCACTTCCTCGCCTTTCATGTTATTCATTTCTCACTTCACTTTTCCACAGCACCTTCCGTCATCACCACGCCATGACCTATCGAAGTCTTTTCGGTTCAGATTGTAGAATTGTGCTAATTTCTTATCCTCAGGGTGCCCACACGGATATTTAAGGTGTTGATTCTTTGTCTCCATTCAAATGTTTGTGGGAAATGCTGAGTGCAATCGTTCTATGAACATTTTTTGTCTTTTAAAAACTCCAAAATAGAAATAACTGATAATAAAAGTCCTCATTGTATTGTCACTAACTTCTTTTACAATCATTTATAATTGTTTTTTGATTAAATTTATGTAATTAATAGGGTCAAGCCAGGATTATGCAATGTGTACTAATTACTCGCAAACATCTCATTGGTTCGTAGAGTAACCGCGACAATTGAGTAAAGACATTTCTCAAACTAAAGCCTCGAAATATTATCTTAGGTTTTCCGGGCGTATCAGGCTCGGAAAAGTTTCTCGGGTTTTCCACCGGTTTATGTCGTCCATGTCTCCCGACGTTTCGATCAGCGAATTGCTGATCATCCGAAGGTGGAAAACCCGAGAAACTTTAAAGCCTTGAAAATTTGGAATTGTGCATGTATTTTGTTATTTTATATAAAATATATTTGTATATATTATTTATTGTGTTTTAGTATTTAATTTTCAGTATTTAATTCTCAAATTAATATTTTGGCCTTTTTTGAGCGGAAAGAATTGCGTAAATCGGAAGACTGGAAGAAATGCTTTTATTTTATTATTATATTTTTATAAACTATCCAATCGTTCTGTATTTTATCTCGAATAATGTATTTTAAACTTTTTTGAACCCGCAGAAAGAATTTTGTAGTAAAATCGCGGTTCAAAAGAGGTAAAAATTTGTATACTTCATGATGAAATACGAAATAATAGCACAATTAAAAAAATTGTTTATATAATAACAAAATATTAGCACAATGGCAAATTTTCGAGGTTTAAGGAAGGAATTCTTCTCGGGTTTTCCACCGGTTGAGGCTTTCCATGGCCGACGTTTCGAGGCTCGACTCGAGCATCGTCATCAGGGCAGTTGAATGTCGGACTGTGGGTTTGATTCCCTTATATATTCCCTTCAAGGTTTTTATAGATTCCCTTCAAGGTTTAGTTTGAAAAATGTTTGGGCAGGAATATTGGGTGTGTTCTGGGAAAGGAAGAGACGCTGGGAAGTGCAATGAAATAACACTTTTTGGTCGTCTCGCGTGGTTCTTGCGTTTCGCTTACCGTGTTGTTTTTTTTTCCTCGTCCGTGCCGTACGCTTTATGCTTCCATTGTGTCCGTCCCATTTGGGGGGGGGGGGGGCGGGTTAGGGGTAGGGGGGGGGGCAGGCCGTAAAGAAAGATGTATGCTTCACCGTTATTCACCCTCCACCTCCTTGCATAATTGTTTCCTTGCGCTTCATTTGCCTAACTCGGCAACTTTAATTTGTTTTGCTCCGTTCCTCCGTTGTCGTTCGTCTTTTTTTCTTAATTCCTCCGCATTGCAATACGCTCTCCGCTGTTTGTTTTCTCCACGAAACTGCCCCTTGCCGGAGACTTTTCAATTTTTTTCCCAGCTTGCATTGCGACATTAATGGGTTTTGCCTTTGCGATGTCTTCCTCCCGTTTTCGTCCTTTCGATGCGAAAGAAACCCTTGTTTTAATCACTTGTGGACTACACGAACACCTGTTGTGCCTACTTCTTTTAATTTTTTTGTGCTACGCGTCGGGAGTCCAATTTGTTTCTATTTTTAATTAATTGAAATTGTTTTCCTTTTCCATTTAAAATTTCCAACGGTTTTTCCTCTTTATGGGGAGATATTTTTGTCCCTGATTAATTGTTGATGAACTAACGAGACGTTCAGTTTAAAAAACCGGACGTGGTAAAGAGATATTTAAGGCATTTATGAGCATAAAGAAAATAATCATTTCAGATAAACCAATATTTGAAAAAAATATGAATAATTGTTCATATTGAGGCAAGTGTATAAAAATTGTTGAAACACACCTTGAGAAGTGTTGAAGATGATTAGTAACTTTTTCAAAAGTTTCCTCATATTGCTTTAAGATTTTAATGGCCGATGAGCGTATGCATTCACGTATAAGTTTTCTAAATTTTCCTAAATCGATCTTACGAATTATTTTTCTTCAAGATATTGATTGGGCCGTACTGATTGAGATTCGTGAGTCAACCAGCAACTGGAATCAGCACAATCAGGTTTATCAGGTCTTGCTGACCATGCATGTTACAGATGTATTCTCTCACACGCCTCATATTTACAAACTCGTGCCGAGTCTTGCTTGTTTCGAATCTCCATGGAAACGGCCAACACGAGAGTTGGGGCATTCACTGCCTCTCGAACAAGGCGAAATGGGAATCAATCGATATCAATCGGTTGTGCGATAGTAAAACAAGAGGAAGCGAAAAGAAAGAATGCAAAGAACCATCGGAGTATGTTGTGAAGGCGAAATAAATTGGACGAGGAACATTGGAACTACTCACTCAAGACTCAAGAGTGGTCTTCTTCACTTTGGAGCCCATCAGGTTTGTCTCACCAATATTAAGATCTCAACTGATCAGGAAATTTGAGTGTGAATGATGCATTCATTCAATTAATTCTTAACTTTGAAGACATTGATTCATTTCTCATTTCGTTTATTTTACCTTCTTCAGTTTGTGTTTTGTTTTTTGACAGAAGAGCGCCGAGCAACATCATTGATAAATTCGAGTTATCAGCAGTGCCATCGCAATGGATTGCGTATATCTATAATAGGGTAGTTTCCTTCATCAAAGAAAACGTAAGGCATTGATTGCGATTCGTTACCCACCATTAGTGTGTTCATAATATACAAATTATTTGGTTTTAGAAATACCAGTTTAGACAAATGGCAATGGTCAATTTTATCCTAATTTAAAAAAGGCTAGATTGGAGCCCATGCGATGCCACTGCACGTGACGTCACAGGGACCTGGTTTCTATACGAGTAGAAAGGAGTTTTACATCGTCTGAGATTATCAATGCATGCATGAGGCACAGAGTCCAGGGAAACATCTCTTAATAATCACCCATTAAAATTACCTAAGTTCGGAAAGTTTACTTCGTTTTACAGGTTAATAATAATCCTTATTTAAGCCGAGCGCTCCTTGCTAGCAGCCTGCATCGCAGTGGCACACGTATCCTCGCCCCAAGGTCACCTCACTTGCGGCAGCGGGAACCAGAATGACTTCACACGGGGTTCTCCCAGCATTCATACTTAGCCGTCGCGTTTCCGCGCGCTTGAAATTTTTCACTTTTCATTTAATCGCAAATAATAGATATCGTCATTTAAAAATCAAAAAGCGTGAAATGCGTACTCCAGGAGTAATAATCTTTCGAGTTAGGCAATAAAAAAATAATAGGAAACCACCCTATTTGTTTAAGCAGAGAATCGATTGCATGTGCGTCTGGATGCGACTTTCATGTTATTTCCCAGAACATTTCGTACGAAGACGTATGGTGTCGGGTTCTTCTTGCTGATCTAGAAACAAATTAGCTACAATACTTTGAGCTTTAAAAATCCACGTGATATACAGTCGAAATGACATTGTAAGAATACATAAGTAAATAGGGTGGTTTTCTATTATTTTTTAATGCCTGAATCGAAAGATTATTACTCATGGAGTACGCATTTCACGCTCTTAGATTTTCGAATGACGATATCTATATTTCGCGATTAAATATAAAGTGAAAATGTTCAATCGCACGAAAACGCGACGGCTAAGTAGGAATGATGGGAAAAGTCCGCGTGACGTTTTTCTGGTTCCAGCTATCGCCCTGTGAGGTGACCTTGGGGCGAGGCTTTAGCGCTGATACGACGCCGGCTGCTACTAGGTAGCTGAGTACCCTGCTAGCAGGTAGCGCTTTGCTTAAATAAGGATTATTATTCCCCTATCAAACGAAGGAAACTTTCCGAACTTAGGTAATTTTAATGGGAGATTATTAAGAGATGTTTTCCTGAGCTATGTGTCTCATTCATGCATTAGTAATCTCAGACAATGCAAAACTCCGATCTACTCGTATTGAAACTAGGTCCCTGTGACATCACGTGGAGTGGAATCGCATGGGCGCCAATCTGGCCTTTTTCAAATGAGGATAAAATTGATCGTTGCCATTCGTATAAACTGGGATTTCTAAAACCAAATAATTTGTATGTTATGAATACACTAATGGAGGGTAAGGAATCGCAATCAATGCATTTCGTTTTTCTTTGATGGAGGAAACTACCCTATTCAAGAAAAACAAAGCACGGGGTACACGACCGGTCGCGCGGAGTACTTTGCACGCCACTGGCGTCGGTTCCTCTTGTCGATCGAAAAAAAATTAGATATCTACTATTTGGATCTAAGGTTTTCCCGGCGAATAGACTGAAGGAAGTGTTCTCGGGTTTCCAGCCGGGTCCAAGGGTTTTTCAGCACCGACGTTTCGAGGGCGAAGGCTGCCATCGTCTTCAGGGTGAGAACTCTTCCTCCATTAGGTGCAATACTTCGAGCATTGAGAACTCGCACTAATTCAGTGGCGCCAACTCCGTTGGGCCCTGAGGGGGCCCGAGCTCCCTCGAAAATTCTTTATGGGTGTGAGGAAAAAATGTGTCAGGCTTGTCGATTTTCCCCGGAGTGTCCTGATATCAGGGTTGTGTATTCGAGTTATCAGGGTTCCCAGACCATAATCTACGTACAATGTTGAAATCCTTGGTTTTCGTAGATTGGCGTATTTTATACGCCAGCGCGCCCGCTCGAGGTTTAGTAATTCTTACTGGCATCAGCTATCCAAGGTTCGTGACATAATATTTTTTCACCCTTTATAATAATAACAATTTTTTCATAACCCCAGCTGGTGGTGCGGTAGATCACATAAGCAGGATATGCCTAGGGAATGAGAAAAAAATACTGTCCTTACAAAAACTAGTGTTACTCGAGTTTGAAGTGTTGCGTCTCGATAACTACTCAATCCGTTGCTATGAAATAGGCTGGAAATGAACAAGAAATCATTCCGCAGTGAAGCAGAAGATGGAAGGCGTCGAAAACGAAGAAGCTAACGCGAAACCCGTCGCATATAAAGCTCTTCGGTCGTCGATATCTCCCACTGGCACACGTACTTCCTCACCGAATTCCACTCCTTATAAGTCAAACGCACTTAAATTCACGCCGTAAAATTGATCTCCACTGTCCGCTTGCCCGCCGACATCATTCGAAATTGAGCGTTCCTAACAGCTTAGTACTTTGCTTCATCCAAACCTCTCCTGCATATCTTTTCATTGTTGCAAAGTAATCGAGTAAAAGTAATCGGATTACTTGTAACGATTGCTTTGCAGTAATTTGTACTTACCACGATTAAGCTTAGGAAATATAATTTTTATTTGTATATTTCATGTAATTTACTCCTTACGGTGAAAGTGGAATCGTTACTTTCGTAGTAATCGTTACGTTCTCGTATTCGGCGATTACTGATTACATTGATTTATCTATAGGCCTACAGAGAAATTCGAGTCATTGACTTCCATAATTTATTTGTTTAGGTACAGCCACTCTTATGTTGTAGTCTACTTATGATGGGCGCAAAATATGACTCCCCTTGTTTTGTTACAGCGTAATAAGTGTATTTATCGCAAGTGAAATTGCAACTTTAACGATTTCTATGATTCAATTATTTCAAATTTTACAGCAATATTTGACAGTTGATTGGTGGTATCTATAGTGAACAATCTTGCATGAATTTATTGAAACTGTAACTATTATCTTACTGATTATTTTTTAAAACCAGTGGTTTGTACGCGTAATTGATTGATTTTGTTACGTAGTGAATGTAATTGTTCCCGATTACTTTTTCTCATTACTTTTATCAACATTGCATCTCCTGTACAAGTTTCCTCGTCTCTTCCACCATGTCAAGCACTTCGTTTCATCATTTCTCTTCATATTAATGTTACTCATCGGATTTTTCCAATGATCAGAAAGACTGATGATAGACAATTTAATTCGGCGCTGCGGTCGTAAAGTGGTTCAAATAATTGCTGTTGCAATTTACTCGTAATGATGAGGGTAATTATAAATTTTCGCTGTAATACTTGACGTCCAATTTTTTTGTCATGGCAACGAGACCATCTTCTTCGTTTCTAATGATAATCTTTGGGAGATTATCCGCTTTCTTTATTTTCTCGCTGTTGCTAGGATGTGTAAAAAAATGACCGCTGTTGAGAAGTCGGAGCGCTCCCGGCGTTACGAAAAAAAATCGCGCTCTCTCGCGTCAATGCCCTCGGTGGGGTACGAACCGGCGACCTCGAACAGGCCAGTCTGGCCGCCTCCTCGCCGTCCGTGATTCGTCCTCCTCTGTTAGTAGTTCCTTTCTCGAACGGTGCGGCGCGTCGGAGGTCGTTTTGTTCCTCGGCCGCCGATTGAGCCAATCCCGGACTGCGAATACTCCTCCGGACCCGATCTTACGCTTCCATCGCGAATATTACCGCTCTACGAGGATTCTCCAGACCTTCGACCTGAAGACGAAAGCAGGATATGGCTTCCGAAACTGTTGTCAATCACAAGCGACGAACGCGGCCGGGGAACCAGGAATTTGGCAGTCATCGCAAATGTGTTGTCAACCACCGCGCGTGTAATTGTGCTTACACAAGTCGCCGCTTGCGTCGCTGACAGATAGAGCGATCCAAATTCCGCAGAGAAATAAGAACATAAACAAAAATAAAAAGTTATCTCCATCACAAACACTTCAAACGAAAATAAAATCATTTTTACCTACCTATATTTTATGGAAGTCTTCTTTAAAAGTCTTTCAACTACAATCGTGTATCGCCAACAAGACACGAACTACAGTCAACAGCACGAATCATCTTTTTTAAATGGCATTATGCATTTGTAAACTATGAAAAAACCACACTTTGGATGCAATATACCAAAAACAATAAGTAATTTCCTACCTTATATTTCTCCGCTTTTCCTTTGAATATGCTTTGATGTAAACAAATGTTTGTTCATGTGGAAAGAAAACGTAAAGAAATAGACATTTCAAAAATGAATTCTAAATTTCCTACCTTATCTTTATCAGTTTTTCGTTTTAATTCCTTAATCTTCTTTTCCAATTTAGATTCTCTTGCTTGCATAAACAAAGGTACTGCTATGATTATTTGTTTGTATGATTGCTGCGCCGGCACTGGATTTTGGTGGCCATTTTTGAACTAATCCCCATACTCAATGTTAATTGAATAGACAGATAGATAATTGGAAATTTATTGTTTTTATAATTTTTCCTGAGGTTTCAGACAATTTTAGAGGGGGACTTCATAAGACTTTTTGCCGTATCTCGTCTCGGTTACCCCAAACATTTGTTGATTGAGTGATTGAATGAACGAGTGGTCGTTAAGGGGCTTTCTAGTATATAGATTGAGAATAAATGGGTGGCACTGGACTCAACGTCATGCTACGGACATTTTTGAAAACCGATTAAAAGCGCCCGAAGTGGCAGCAACAATCTAGCGGAACTCCTCTTTACAGTCTCCTTGGGTTGAATGCACTTGGAGCCAAAGAAGTTTACCAACCAATTCCACAAATTCTTTTGATGAAAAATTAGCTTCTTCTCTTGTTGTATATTATATTCGATATTTATCAAATTTTCTCATCTCATGAGATGAAACAATTTGTTTGGCAACAAAACGCTCTCTGTAGCTTAATATTTAGCACTAAAAGACGATTTTTCCAAGGTATTGACGAATAGTTTGTGTACGTAGTCATGGATACCAGTGTATTTGTTTACTTTTCACTCCGAGAATAGAGTGGAAAGAAGCAAGGAGATTACGTTTCTCTATCAAGCGTGGTTGACTGCACCGTATGATCAATATTATACGGATATTTTGTTTAAATGACTTGCTTTCCCTGAAGCGGTGAACGTCACGAATCTCAACTGAGCTCATTCAATATTACGGTGTTCCAATTTCGATCTTACCGATTGTGACCTTGAAATAATATACAGGTGTAGAGGAAGACAAATATCACCCACGAGCTTATGCGGCATCACTTAATTTGTAAGGAATTTATTTTTACTTATGCTACGCATGCATTGTATGTACAGGCACACGCATTCTGTTACTGTATCCCTAACATTGTAGCGGATAATTAGTCCGTGTAAGCGTTGTAGATCTTATTGTAGATTTTTGGGTTGAGTAGGGTTGTCTACATATCGGACTTGACGAAACAAAGATCGTGTCTTTGGTATGCATATGCATCCTACCCTAGAGCCAACTCAGAAGGGGTCCTAGGACTCCAGCCGTTAAAGTTTTAAAAGGAAATGCTCCAAACTAGTTCCAGCTTGAATTTATTGTAGTCCTTTATTGCTCGGAGGAAAAACGTATTCCCACACGTATCTGTTCGGCAAATGAAGGGTGAGAATAAAGTGCAACCGTGATAATAAAAATTTATTGCAGTATAACTTTTTGTTTTAAGAAGTTTGACATAATTATTTAATAGGGATGTGCGAGTAGTGCTTTTTGATTTCGAGTCGATTATCGAGTCGATATGAAAACTACTCGCGAGTATCGAGTCGAGTCGAGTTTGGTCATTTCTGGATCTGGAAATATGACGATGTATTCACCAACTTATTCTCACTTTTCCATTTCCCTCGTGGATTTGCTATTAGATATGAATGCTTAGCTTGATGTAAAAAGCAAAAGATATTGAGAATTTATATATTCATTATGCACATTAATGCCCTCTGCTCCCGAATTAACAGTAAAATACGTTCATTTGCTGACGACGCTGTCATCTATCGTGAAATTAGTGATCACTCTGACTATGAAATATTATCATCGGATTCAAACAACGTTCATCTGTGGAGCCGAGGGTGGGGACTCGAACTTAATCTGGGCAAATGCATGGCGGTACATTTCTTGCGGAATTCGTCCAACCCTAACCATGTTTATGCAGTGGATGGCATTAACATAAAGGCAACAGACGAAGTGAAATACCTGGGAGTTACGATAACTCCGAACCTCTCGTGAGGAACGCATATAAGGAATATTTGCGGCATAGAACTGAAGAAATTAGGATTCGTCAAGCGTATTGCGGGGAGATATTCGAATGAGAAAATGTGTATCACCCAGCCGACTAGTTAACTACTAAACCAATAAAAAGTAACCTGAGTATGAAAAATCTAGCGGTGAAGATATGTTTTGCACCCGCTGTCGTAACAGGAAAAATATAGTGGAAGCAGGCATTTTGTGATTTATTGAAACTGATATCAATTTTTTTAATCCTTGCATTTACAAATCTAAATGCAACAAAAATGAATACTAAGAGGTTAAAAAAATCCCAAAGTTCTCATCTCTATGCTATCTAGGGAAATAAAAACTAATGCAAGCATGACACTTGCGTGTTGAAACCTCTTCTGTTCTTCTTTTTATAACATTTCCTGATGAATATTGCTTGCTTTGAATCAATTAGTTACAAGAACGGGATTTCTATCTCTGGAAAAAAGTCAAATTCTCATTTAAACAAATCAGATCCCATCTAAAGATAAAAATTTTACACTGCGGTCGCTTTTGAAGTTGTTTAAATTTTTAAACAATATTTAATCGTTGCAAAACAATAAATAATATCTTACTTAACTTATGTGACGTGACTAAACTTGAAAATTATGTCGTACTTCCTGCTTGTCTGCTCCAAATCTTCAGTACCTATGGCTCTCGTGTAAGGTTCGTGAAAAGCATATTTTTGTCAATACAGATAGCAAATATGGCGACATTGATATGAAGACGCAGTGAATGGCGTTTATGAAGAAGCAGCAGGTAATGTTACTATGGTCTGGAGCAGTTATCGCATCCACAGGCTTGTATTGTAAGCCTTTCGAATGGAGGAGCAGGAACTCTGCGCGTGAGAAAAATGTAAATGTTTAAATATTGCCTACAAATCCATGTATGAGGTGCCATTGTATTTTATTTTTAGAAAATTAAGATTGATGGGTCTAAAATTTATCATAAAAGATAGGGTCATTGATGAATGGAATATTTGAGAAAAGTTACTTAACATTAAAAAAAATGGAATAAAAAATAGCAAGGTAGGGAGTTTAGTGGGTATCTTTAAACATATTCAGTTTATTACGCTTACATATTCAAAGCCTTAGCTTTAAAAAGCCATAACTCATGCCGTATAGCCATGACTCATAGCCATGAGTCATGGCTATACGACAATTTGACGGTGAGATAGAAGAAATTATTTGATTCTAGGCACGTTCTTATCGCAAAAATGTGAAAAAAATATATTACGCATGAAACGCACAAAGAATTTTCTTTCATAATATGGTCTCGAGGTATTTATTTTGAAGTGACGGTAGATCCACACAGAAATTTTCATCAAAATCTCAAAACCTAAAGGACAAACGTCTGATTTGAGATTTGGAATGACTCATATCTTTTTGTTGGTAATTTGACTTGTGAATAGTGATCAATCCATATTTTCCCTCTTTCCTCTTCGTGAAAGAATGAGGGAAGTCATGTCGCTCCATTAGAATCGGATTGCTTGTTTATGCATCTTCTCCGTTCCCGTGGCAACCTCAATCCCAGGCGAAGAGCCGTAATTTTTCTGTTTGCGTCCCACCGAAATCGAAGTTTTATAAGATGATTAATATATTTATGAGGATAGTGAGCTCGTATCTTGTTTCATCGGGGGCTTCGTGACCCTTTCGTGGGTTCATGGCTCTCATCGTGTTGGCTCATCTTATCTCCCGGCGTCCTCCCTCGACTCAATCTCATCCCTCGTCTCTTCCGTTGACCTCACTCGTTGATCAAATCTGCCGTCGTCCTCCTTGTTGACCCTTTTTCCGCGAGGGGGCTTCTCTTCTTCCCACGAGTTAACCCAATTGTGCCCCCTATCTCACTCTCTCACTGCTATGCCATTATTGCAGCCAGCCAACGTTCTTTTGCCCTCTCTCCTCCTTTATTCTACTGTTTTGACTCTCCATCTGGCGAGGCGGGATTTAATATCTACCCAACTAGCTTCGGGATTCTCGTCTTTATTAAAATCGATTGGGGATTCTCCATGAAATCATCTTTTTACTGTTTGGATAACTATTACTTATACCAATTTTTTTAAAGAGAGCAACCCCGATTTCAACGAATAATAATCATCGTCTTCAGGCGTAAATTTATTGATAACAAATAAATGTGTTTGATTAATGATCAATTTGCGCCTGCTGGTGACGATGATATTCATCGAACGCCGGGTAGCTTTATTTAAAAATGAAGTGTTATAAGTAATAGTTGTCAATCTATGAAACCTTAAAATGGAATACTACAGTTAAAAATGAGTTTGTGAATTGAATCCTTTTACTATGTTTGGTAATGTTCTAATGCCGTCTTTGGTTTCATTACAATGCCTAGCAAATCCATGGCTTTCGATTATTCGCTTCCTCTTGAAATTACGAGTAATTAATAAAACTTTTGTGTACCAAAATTAGTTTTTCAATGCATTTTTCATAAAATCTTTAGATTAGGCTGTATTTCCTAATTTTCAGTTGCGATCGTGGTGCATATCTTCAAGGATGAATTTATAATGCTTGTGATCAATAACACTTCAAAATTTCTCTAAAACTGCTTACCAGAATTTGCACCCCTTTTGGTTATTTCAGAAATAGTAAAGTGCTCCGTTGTTAAGGTGCTTCAAACATGTTTTATTTAAATTTTTCAAAATGTTATCGTATTTAACTTCGGGCCGGGGCGGGCTTCATCCTCACTACAGCTATTTCCAAACATTTTTTGTCACGCGGCCTTGTATGCCCTGATTATCTCCTCTAGTGACGGCGTAATAGTTAAATTGGTATAATTGGCGTCCATTAATTATGTGAGATGAAATTGGCGGTTTTTCAACCCTCATCCCCCTTGCTGAGATGTTGCGAGGTTCGGCTCAAACCCCTCCCTTTATAATTTCGCGTGATTTATTTCAAAATGCGTGTTTTTAGTGCAAGTGCGTAAAAAATAATTTTTAAAAATATTTATGTTTGATTACTTGCTAAATACTTTTAGGGGCGTAAATAGCGTATGAGAACTCAAACCACAATATCTGGCCGTCACCGGACAGCCGTTGACAACAAAGCATCTCGCTGCGAAAGCCTACGTTCCAATAACTGGCCGGCCTCAGGGGCGCTGTGGTAATGTCCCCGTCTGCCAACCTAAAGACCGCGGGTTCAACTCCCGACTGGGTTGATTCACTATTATCCAGGGCATGGATAGTTATATGTGATTGTCAAACAAGTAAATTCTAAGAAAGGTATTAAGTATTGCTGCGTAGGTAGCATTTTCTTACTCGACGTTTCACTCCTCCTACTGGGAGCGTTTTCAAGAGAATGGGAGGGAAAAAAAGACATAAGACGGAAGAATATCATCCGCGTCTTATACGTGAATCCGTCGAGATAGCGAAAATGCCAAACAATTTCAATAGGGAGGATGGATATAACCTCAGCCGCATATGGAGAGGGTTCCTGGCCCAATCTAATGACCAACGGCTATCGCCTTCCGTGAAAATTCAAAATCGGGTCAACAATTGGTTAACGAAACATACTTTAGCTCAGGACGAGAACGGTTTCCCTCCCATTCTCTTGATAACGCTCCCAGTAGGAGGAGTGAAACGTCGAGCAGATAATATTACCTACGTAGCAATTCCCGAAAACAACCACCTACATTGATAAAAGAAGCTGTGAAAATCTTCATTCTAAAAGGTATTAAGAAGTATCCAGTCCTGAAATCGCAAGTTATAAATACGAAATTATTATTATTGTCAGTGAGAAAAATGAACAGTATAATTCTCTCTAATGCTCTCAATTTTACTTTCTTTTCACGGAAATAAATTACTTGATATTATTTATTTTTATTTTTTATTTTAAAGAAATATAACCACATACAGCATATGCCATTTTATAGTGGCCAGGTAACAATACATAAATTAGCCGAAACCATCCGAAGATTGGGTGAGATTCGCCTCAGCCCCCATATCCCCCCATATCATATTAGTGCAGAAAGACTTGCGGGGTGTTATGTAGATGTAGATCCCTCGTAAACATTTTTAATATCGCTATCCTACGATTCCTTTCCCTTGGGCTACAACCTTGTCGCGGTGGAAATGCTTGCGCGTTCCTATGACCCCTAGAGCTACACTGGCGGGATTAATTCTAAATTAATCCCGGTAGGGCCACCCATGCCAGATAGGTCGAAGGGTAGGAGCCAGACGAAAGGTAGTCCACGTGATGGTGTCACGTGAAAAACAGTGTTGGAATGGAAGTGAGAAACCCTACCAACTATCTCTTCCCTGAAAACATGGAGTACAACCAAATGAGCCTCGGAATCTCATCGCCCGGGACCCGTCCACAAAGGGCGGGTGTCGGGCACGGCAGTGAGGTCGGCAAGGTCCTCGGGGTCGTCAACATGCGAAATCCTTGCAGAGACTTATCATCATCAGCAGCAGCATCAGCAGTGAAGAAGGAAGAACAGAAGACCAAGAAGATGGAGAAGAAGAAGTCGGCTATAAATGTAGGGACGTGGAATGTGAGGACAATGATGAGGGCGGGGAAGTTAGAAAATATCAAAAGGGAAATGGATAAAGGGAGGATAGATATCTTAGGATTATGGGAGGTGAGGTGGAGGGATGGGGGGGACTATTGGAGTGATGGGTAGAGGGTTATATATAGTGGAGGGGAAGAAAGCCAGCGAGGGGTAGCTTTAGTATTAAACGGGAAGATCGGTAAGCGTGTGGTAGGTATAGACCAGGTATAGGATAGGGTTCTGGTGGTAGAAATTGAGGCGCGGCCCACCAACCTTGTGGTGGTCCAAGTTTACATGCCCACTAGCAATCATTGGGAGGAAGAAGTAGATAGGTGTATGAACAGTAAAACGAAACGAAAATATTTCGTGCCAACCCGTTTCTCACCTTATCCGTCCGTGTTACATCTTTATAAGCATCCTCCTCCAGCATCAGGTCTCGAAAGTTCTTTTCCGATCACTTGTTTCTATGATCCAAACTTCTGGTGGTCAAAATCATGGTGTGCCTCCCCTAAACATCACACGCGTATTGAGAGAAGCCCCCTGGGGACCGGTCGTCGTGATACTCTCTTTAAAAAGGCGTTGCCATGGACGCTGCTATTCTGTACTTCCGAATATCGGCTGAAATTTGGATGACGTCACAGATTTAGCCAAAAATGAGGGCATCGCATCGTTTTGAAGTTTTAATTTTAAAGTGGCCGCCGGCATTGCGCGAGTATCGGCTCACTTCCTCACTTGAACGGTTCATTTCCATCGTGTCATCGTCGTTGCCTCGAGTGAATGAATGACTCGTCGAACGATTCATTTGAAGATCCACTGCATATATCCGAATGCGGTATTTTCATTCGGGGGAATTCCCACGGAATAACCGCCCTGCATTCGTGATTTTACTCTTTTTACCTCTCGAGTTCTCTTTAAGGTGCTGGTGCGTTCGCCCTTTGACACCGCCAATTATTATGCGTCGCCCGTGACTTGGTCGTCCGCGTCGAGAGGGCGTTCACGATTTGCGCGCGTGACAGTGACGCTCGCGTGTCGAAACACTCTCCTCAGCGGTTGACGGTTACAATTTCTCCCTAGAACATAAACATAGCCGGCCTATTTCCTTATCAATCGCGAGAATTCTGTCTTCCGTGAGATTGCACTTCCGACTGCCAGTTGGATTTTAATGCGCTATTGTTGAACAGCGTCGCTGTCGGCGCCAGCTAGCGAATGTCTGGCTGACTATAGCCTCATCGGATTATGCGTAGTACACACGCGCCGCTTATTGTGTTGCGGTCCCGTAATAAATACTTCCTCGAATGCGTGTCCAACTGCATTGTGTTTTGAGGGTGGGACGCCACAGTTGTATTGTGGTGATCGGAGATGTATACGATTCCGGCTGTTTAGCTTAAAGTCGTATGCACGAAAGACTCCGCAAAAAGGCTAAGGATCTTAGCCATATGACTGTTCAGGTCTTCAATGGACAAGGAGATTTTAATCAAAAACTACAATCTCTTAATCTTAAAGAAGACAGAAGCATATGCACATTCTGCAAAAAAGAAGAAGAAACTGCTTGGCACCTCTTAACATAATGTAGCACGCTAATAGAAATACGGGAACCCTTAATTGAAAAACTAAGGCAAGATAATCTAAAACTAAACGGGAATTCAGTTACGAATCCAATAGTATTTGAAACAACCAAAGAGGCAATGAGAGAGCTGCTCCTAAGGGCCGCTATACACGTAGAATCATCATGCGCATGATCATGCTGAATGATCACGTGATCATTCACAGGATTATGCGAGCAAAACAGAACATGTTCTAATTTTTAACCGAATGATCCTTCGAATGAAATCATTCTCCGTGTATAGCGGCCTTAAGGAAAGCCACTCTAAAGGCCGTTTTACACGGTACACGGAATTGCGCAATCTGACGTACGTGCGAAGGCGCAATCAAAATTACTTCGTGTAAAGTCGTGAATTGCTATAACACATGCGAGAATGCGTGGATGCGAGACGGCAAAATAGCCCCTGTTCTAATTTCGTTCATGCATTCGCGCAATTCCACGCCATTTTAAAAATTAATGCAGCTCTAACCTGCGCAATTCTGTGCCCCGTGTGAAACGGCCTTAAGAAGCCAAGAAACACCTGTGAATTAAAAGTGAAACAGCCAAAGCCGATCCCAATGATTTTGCCGGAGTAATGCGGGAGGGAAGTGGGACACTAGCCCTGCGTAAGCCGGGGCAAACGGAAAACAGCGCACAGACGATAAATCGGCTGAAAACTCTTATTAACGCCTTGCGCTGCAATGACGAGTCTAGCTCATCAGGAACTTTCGACGCCAAACCGCGAAATGACGAGTGTATCTCGTCATCGGATTTTCATAATTTTAGCACTATTTGGAGGAACAATATAATTACTTTGAAAGCTTAAAAATGTTAAAACATACATAATATAAATAAATAATTCATATTTCTTGAAACATGATGCATTGGAAGGATTAAAATGACTTTTTTCGAGTAGCGATAGCTGTGTTCTCAATGTTTAATAATCACATTTTATTTCACGGTTCTACGTTTATTACAAATTACAAAATATCATTTCATTACCTACCATTTAAAAGAGAACCACAAAAAATAGAGAATAGGAGCACGATGTTCGGAAAATTAATCGCATTGGAAGGAGTTAAAAGTCTGGAAAAGCGGCTCCTAGGAAATGAGTTCCAAACTGGAAACCTATGGGGGGGTGGAGGGGGGTCCGCGGGGGCTTCGCCCCCACCCAGTGTCGCATGCACGGTCATAATCGCTTGTCATTGCAATCAACCTTCGCTATCTTACCAACAGATGGGGCTGGGTTATTGAGGTTTGGTCTTCAGAATTTTGCGTCAACTTTTCACATCACTCTAGCGTCATCAGGTCCTTGCACAAAAACATTATTGATAATACCGGAATATTTGTATCTTGAAATTATATATGCATTAAAAAAATCGAGTGCATGTCGTCTGTTTGGGTGATAAAAATCATACTTAGCCAACGTTGCGTGATTTAACAAATTCCGCCATCACGGGTGCAAAGAAACATCATGCTAATGTTATTTAAGTTCTATGATTCTATTTAGTCAACTTACTCTATGCGTTGTAGATCTATGCAAATATGAAGAAGCAATAATTATGTAACCAGATAGCAACTTCTGAGGTTATTATTCCTCTTAAAATTGTATGTATTTTGTTAAATAAACTATGAGATGTAGGTGCTGTGGTCACTTTTACATGTAGCCCTGATGTTGGAATTCATTTAAGAATGATTTTTTGTCGCCCAAACTGATCTCCTAAGTTAGATATTTTAGCGGATGAAGAGAAACAATAGATCGAGAAGAAGGACACGATAGTATAATACTTTAAATGGTTTCGAGCACATTTAATTTTGCTCCATTAGTTTTGTTGACTCGGTAATGTTTTTGTGCTTGGTCGTGACGACGCTCCGAAATATAGCGAAAGGCTGGTCATTTAAGTTTATGAATAGTTCTAATGACCGAACGACTATAACTCATCCCCATTTATTATAAAGACAAAAGTGGTCAAGAACCAAAACATAGTTAATCACGCTTATGTAACTTGACGTAGCTTGGTAGTGGAGAACTTGAGATACAACTCCTTTTGAGTTGATCGAATGGAAGTTTGGATCAATTTCGAGCGGCTTAAAGCGAGGGTTGGCATTGGCAATATTTGAACGGAGCAAATACTTTCTCTTGAGTGGATGTGTCACAACTCTCCTCCTACTAATTGTATTCGTTTTTTTATCCTAATGAATAGGGTGGTTTCCTATTATTTTTTTATTGCCTAAATCGAAAGGTTATTACTCCTGGAGTACGTATTTAACGCTTTTAGATTTTTAAATGACGACATCTATTTTTCACGATTAAATAAAAAGTGAAAATTTTCAAGCGCGCGAAAACGCGACGGCTAAGTATGAATGCTGGGAAAAGCCCGTGTGACGTCATTCTGGTTCCCGCTGCCGTCGTCTGAGGTGACCTTGGGGCGAGGCTATGAGCGCCAATACGATGGAGGCTGCTAGCAGGTAGCGCTTGGCTTAAATAAGGATTATTAATACCCTCTAAAACGAAGGAAACTTTCCGACCTTAGACAGTTTTAATAAGTGATTATTAAGAGATGTTTCCCTGAGCTCTGTGCCACATGCATGCATTGGTAATCTCAGACGATGTAAAACTCCTATGTACTCGTATAGAAACTATGTCCCTGTGACGTCACGTGGAGTGGCATCGCATGGGCGCCAATGTGGCCTTTTTCAAATGCGGTTAAAATTGACCATTTAACATTGATCTGAACTGTGATTTCTAAAACCAAATAATTTGTATATTATGAATACTTTAATGGTGGGTAAGGAATCGCAATCAATGCCTTTCGTTTTCTTTGATGAAGGAAACTACCCTATTACTTTTTTAACACTTGCCGTTTGATCCTGAAATGTAGGCGTATGTAAAGTTGACTTTTGTCGACATTTGTCTACTACTCGAAAATAAAAATTTTACGTCTGAGAATATACCGAGGTTTTTTTTTGAGATTCATGCAAGTACTGACTTCGCCTCCTCTATACACACCGAAAATTTTAGCGTGATAGATGAAGGTTTTAACGAGTAAGCAAATGATCGCGAGGGATGACTGGGGGTGATGCGTATTATTGATAACAGTTATTATCCAGCCGATAACAAACTAAGTAAGGGGCGACTTTCCTTAAACTATCAAAGGCCCTTCAACATCGATTTCTTGAGTAAGGAGTTGAGTATCGTCATGTTAAGCTGCCGTAAAATGATGCAGCACTTCAGTCTTCGGCGTCTTATCGTGAAAATGCAGTGTTGACTGAGAACAATCATGTATTGGGCGAGGAAATTGTCCACTACGTATGTTTCCGTGCTGATAGCTGTGTGAAAACACTTACATTAGAAACTGCTCTGTTTTATCACGCGAAATAATGATTCAGCGAGAAAGTTATCCCCATAAAAAGTTTGAGAAACTATACACATTCCTCATGTGAGGGTGTTCTTCTTATAAATTTTTCTGCATTGCAACATATCGATGGCTAAGTTCTAACAACACGTATCTCAAAAATAGCAACTTTTCAGGAGGGCAAAAAAACGATTAATTTCTTTTGCTTGTGCACTGAAATTAAAAACCAAAAATTCATAAAAACTGAAAAAAGCTTACGTTTGAAAACAAAGAGTTGTTTTTTGCTTGTATTTTATTTTTTTAATGTTAATGCACTTTGTTTAAGATGCCTATCTCAAACCGGCCGAATTTGAGATACGTGTTGTTAGAACTAAGCCATCGATATATAATGTTGTAGATTTTTTATTGCCCTGGCAGAATAGTTCTAATATCGTTTTAACCGCCGCATTAGCATTGAAATTCCTGAATTATGGAATTTTTTTATGTTTTCTGTGTTTATTTCGTGCGTTATTCATAGAAATTGACTTTGGTGTACCAAAGAATGAATGTGTTATCGAGTGATCAAGGTAACTGCGCAGTTGACAATGCTTAAGGTAACAGAGAAACACCAACCTCAGTGTTATTATTTATTATTGAATTATTTCAAAGATTAAGGTTGGTTTCCATGGAGTTTTCACCAAGTAATCTGGCAGTATCCCCTACTTGCATTGACTTCCCTCTTCAGTTCACTAAGTATAAGGCCTGCTCCCTTTCATTCCGTCACAAAACCCTATTCTTTTTCTTCCCCTCCCTCGTTTAATTAACATTCTACCTATCCTGTATAACACTGTTTTCAACATCCCCTCCCCGCTCAGTGCTCGCTCCATCCATACCTTCTCTCTCCTCCGTATCTCATATAAAAGCTGCCTCTCCTCACCCACCATGTGTAGCACTTCGTCGTTTTTCTTCTTCTCCGTTCACTTCACCTTCTCCATTCTTCTCCGCGCCCACATCTCGAATGCCTCCAGTCCCCTCTCTTCCTCCTTCCGAAGTGTCCACGTTTCCGATCCGTAAAGGGCTCCTCTCCGGATCAGGCTCTTCAGTAGCCTATTCCTTAAACCTATTCATAACGATGCTCTCACCGTCTCCTTCATGTTCATGAACGCCTCATATTATGGGTCATTGCGGGAATTTCTCCTTATGACGAATATTAAAAAAAGGCTTTTCGGGATTTCGGCCGGGTCACAATCTCCATAGCGGCTGACGTTTCTATAAACGAGTTTTCCATCATCATCGGGCATGTGGGAATACACTGTACGGCTATCTGTATGCCTCTTGATGGCATTGGTTCCTAACTTAGTAGCATGCTTGAAGTCTAATTCATGCCCTAATAATGATGGAAGATTCGCTCATCGAAACGTCGGCCGTAATGGTGATTCTGACCCAGCGGAAATACCGAATAACCTTCCGCGTTAGCACATCTTCTGTTTATTCTCCTCCTACGCGAGTATTAAAATTAATAGAATATAAAATTACCAATCAGCCTGAAAACAAACGCAATCGTCGCGGTCAGCCAATCAGAAGAGATCTCGTATTTTGCCATTTAATTCTTGGTCGCATTCGAGATTTTTCCTCTTCTTCATATTTACTCTATATAAATAATCACGTGGTCACATTAGTTGCCCGATCCCGTCCATGATACGTCACCGAGAAACTGATAAAGATGGCCCTGAGCGTCTCGTAAGATTTACTCCTCATGCCTTGTGTTTAACCAACTTATCAAAGCCTTTCCTGCACCTGCCTACGTGTACCGAGACCTTCGGATAATCCCTTTGGTTGCATTTGTTTTGTTACCGCTTAATAGATTATCCGTCATATTTTGTTTCAAGGAAATAGAGGAGGATTATTCACCCCTTTCCCAGAAGTACTTAAGTTCGACATTCCGGCATTATTGCGTTGGTTGTTTTACGTCAATCACCCTGTTATAGCTTTCTCGTCCTGGCTGGCCATACCATGTTTATGCTTCCGTACTGACATAGCAGTTTTCGCCAGCCGCCGTCAGCATTATAGTGGGCCGTTTCGGATAAGCGAGTTACGTAGGTTTTAATCTTATTGGAATTACTTGCTATATTTTTACTTTTTATGAAAACGATATCTTTGCGTTCTCCAATTGGTAGAAGAACTTTTTACGTAGAAGAATCTGTTGTTCAAGCAGCGTGTGATACTGTTGAAGTACTCACGACTCTCCATTTCATCAAAGTTTATCCTTCCTGAGGACGATGTCATAGTTAGGTGTTGAAACGTCGGCGGCCGAAGTCTTTGTTACCCGGTGGAGGAATAGCGTAGACTTCATCTTAAGTTTATAGTAATTGCTATTCTTCATTACACCCGTATTTTCCAAATCGAGTCGTGGAGAATTAGTCAAGTTTAACCTGTGATCTAAATCTACGTACTACCCCTATGCCGCCTAAATAGGCATGTGGTGGGAAGGTGTTAGGACACCTATCGTTTACAAATAAGGAAATATCCGTACGAAGTTCCTCCTAGCAGTTCTTAAAGTGCTTTATTGTTCAGCGTATAAACGAATTCCCATACCTAACTGGTCGGAAAAATATCTCTCTCAATTTATCGTTTATGTAAGACCTTAGTGTTTAGATAGTGGGGCTCTAATATGATGTTTTCCACGTCGCTCTATGAGACATCTGTTCTCAATTGCTCAAGCAATCTAAGCCTAGCGCGCAGCCTCCGAGTCTCTAGCGGCTCCCAGCCTAATTTGTTTGATGTCTGTGTAACGCTTTCCGAGCGCCCGTAGAGGTTTTTGACGAACCGCGCAGCCTTCCTTCGTATTTTATTAAGTTCGCGGATAAAGACTTTCTCCACCGGGTCCCATATACTCAATGCATATTCAAGGTGTGCACGGACAAGTGCGAAGTTGCACCTTTCTTTTACTTATTATTATTATAGTATTCTACCGATTAAGGTAGGTTTCCATGGAGTATTCAAGAAGTGATCTGGGAGCCTCCCTTTCATTCCAGCACTGCCTTCTTTAATTCACTGTAAGGCCTACTCCCTTTCAATCTATCTAAAAATCCTATTCTTTTCCTTCCCCTCCCTCGTTTCTCTAACATTCTACCCTATAACACCTTTTTCATCATCCCCTCCCCGCTAAGTACTTACTCCATTCATACCTGTCTATCATATCTAAAAGCTGCCTCTCCTCACCCACCATGTTCAGTACTTCGTCGTTCCTTTTCCTCTCCGTCCATTTCACCCTCTCCATTCTTCTCCACACCCACATCTCGAATGCCTCCAATCTTCTCTCGTCTTCTTTCCTCAATGTCCACGTTTCCGCACGTTAGAGAGCTACACTCCAGATCGGACTCTTCACTAACCTTTTCTTTAAACTCTTACATAACGATCCTCTACATCCAAATATCTTCCCACTACACGCTTGACGATTCCTATCCTCTTCAGAGCTCTGCCACTGATATTTCTTACATGGTAGAACGTGTGATGTAAAAGCTTTCTCCTATTAAATATTCACGATGCTTCACAGCTTGTGGGAAACTCTCAAGTGAGTGAGGAGTCTGCCGTGCTGTGATGAGGTGCTCCTCCTTTCTCGCCTCTGGGCTCAATGGTGCGACCGTGAGCTTCTCGTCCCGTACGCGGCGTCGCAATGGACAGAATATGAATGGCCGGCGGAAGGAGGGAAATATTTGCGTTTGGCAACTGCCGGGGCACGTAGGTCATTCGCTCTCGACGACTCCGCGAGATACAGGCGTCCGTGCCGTGGGAGTTTTATGTGTTACACGTGGGAAATACTCGTGGGTCCACGTAATGTATACAGTAGGTCTTAGCGTCCCGGAATGTCTCGAATACGTCCATTCTGAAAGCGGAATGTGTAGTAAAAGAAATTTCAGCATTGGAAGGAATTGAATTTATTAATAGAATTAAGTTGTAATTTAGCACTGTTATGGTTGTGGCTTGCACTGATGCTTTTGCGAAAATATATTTTTTTTGGGATTTATTTCGCATTTGTGCTGGACATGTTGAGTAAGGAGAGGCAGCTTCTAAATGAGGTACGGAGGAGACAAATGGTATTTATTGAGCGATTGCTTAGCGGGAAGGGTATGTTTAGAACTATTGGAATTATTTCTTCTTTTGATCCATTAATAACTATTAGCCACAGTATTTGCATAAATAATGATATTATTAATCTCAAATGATACAAGTCGTTGTTGTCTCTTTGACTGATTGATCTTTTCCTTTAACAAATCAATAACTTTTAACCCTTCACAACCCTTTTGCCTATTTAATTTAAATTATAAATTGATTAATTCATTAACTTCAACAAGAAAATTGCTAGAGGGTAGGATGTTCCGTGAACAAGGGAGAGGAAAGAAGAGAATATGATTTTTGTAGATAGAGTAAAAGGGCCTTATTAGGCCTTCTAGTGAATTGAAGAGGGAAGTGCATGAAGGGAGGGGAGGCTCCCGGAATACTTCTCAAGTACTCCATGGAACTCACCTTAGTCGGTAGAATGCTTTAATAATAATAGTTCCGCATTTCATTTTTAACTGTGATAAATATTGCAAAAACCCTCTTGCTATCTTCCTAAAGTGTTTTCTGAATCAGAAATTCTTTAATTATTTTGTGATTTGTAATTTTAGTATTTTGTTCTATACATTTTCGTTTGTTTTACTTCGTTCATTATGTTATTTTAACTACCGGCGACTTTTTCAATTTGTCTTCTCGGGATTTTCACCGGGTTAATAATTTATATTTCACCAAAGTTTCCAGAGACGACTCGTCCATCGGCTTCGAAACGTGGTGATATAAAACGGTGATTAGGTGAAATTAATGCATTTATCCAAGCCGAATAAGTTGCATGGAAATTCTCTTAATATATAAAAATCACTTAATCATAAAAAAGTATCATATACTTTGAAGTAGAGAATCAATTAAGGAGTACCTTATTACCTTCAATCAACTGAAAATCTTAATCTAAAGCTCTGCTTCACATTTGGTCTAACAATTTTTTTATTTAGCATGCATTCAAGTAGATATATTAGTAGATATTTTTAGCGTGCATTCAAGTAGAATATAAAAAGAATTTACATATTACATTGTGTAGAATCACTTTTACACATTAATAGTAATGTTCCAGCAGATCCCGTGCAAGTTGGCTTCTAGCCTGGAAATATTCTTCTGATTGTCGCAAACTTTGAATCCTAATTGATTTCGTAGTTCCATTATGTAACTCTATACCCGGTGAAAATACTGAGAAGTCTTTACAAGAATTTGGTATACATTTTAACTAGAGAACAGTGGCGGCTTGCCCATAAGGACTCTCGGACGCCGCCCCTCCCAAAGATTTGATAAAGGAAAAAAAATAAATAAACAGCCATTCGATTATAATTATACATCTAATTAACCAAAGTATTTTTTTCAATCGTATACATCGAAAATGTAGGAAAACACGCAAAAATAGCGCGAGAAGTTCGCATTTGTAGTCGCGGGGGGCGCTGGCCAGAACGTCCCAATCCATCGCCGTGCAGTTATATGAAGAGTGGTAATGGTGGGGGCTGCTGGTGGTATGACGCGTAAGAGCTTGTGCTTTATGGAAGTCTTGGGACGCCGCCCGAGCATGCGCAGAGCGACGTATCTTGTGAGATGACATCGCTGCTACGGCTGGCGGCATTATAATCTGGCGTGTACTTGGTGCTGCAGTGTTACAGAATACCTTGTTTCGGTTTAAATTTATTATTATAAATATTTAAATTATATTATTTTAAATTAAACAAATTCAATACCTAGATAGCCTTAAAAACTCACTAAAATATACAAAATATTGAAAAATTTTGACCTCCCGGTGAGATGTTGCCCCCCCCCCCCCTATTACTCACGAGTATTTGACTCACGAGCCGCCACTACTAGAGAATGCTATGTTTTTATTATAATTCATCCATTGTTAGTTGATGCTGCATTTTTTCTCTACCCTCTTTTGATGTTCACGCCGAGTCACAGTGTAATCGTTTGCTCGGCTTGTTTCGCTAGGTTTTTTTCTCTCCTTTGCGTGCAAATCGTTTCAGATTTGATTTTTTAAAATTTCGTGGATATCCCCATCAAATCATGTTTTCCGAATGCAATGTTTGCAAGGACCGTGTCCCATGACAACTATGCCTTTTTTCCATGTCCAATTACTGCGATGGATCACTCGTGCTCATTGGTTTGAAACAGCGTGCAAATCTTGCTCTGCATTTTGGTGGTAGTCGAATGAACCTTTGGACTTTTGGTTTCATCTGTTGTTTATTTTATTTTACTGTTTAAGAAAATGGTTTGAAAGTTTTCTGATTTATCTTTTTCCGTACGTCCTCCTCGTAAAGCCTACGATGTATTTGAAAGAATTCTGGGGACTAACAACAGTTACTACGGGGAAGTTATTCCGTTGATTGAAGGACGATGAGTACTTCGATGTGTAATATAAGGGATCCTAAATTTAACTTTATATTTATTTATTTCCAACTTCCCCGTAAACACCACATAGAGGTAAAATTTTAGGTTTTCCCGGCGTATAGATTAATGAAAAATTTCTCGGGATTCCCACCGGGTGTGGTACTGGGTTAATTCTCCCAACGTTTCAATGGCTATGTCTGCCATCGTCTTCAAGGGTTTACTCTTAATGGTAATTTTTTACGGTACTTGTTTATTTATTTATTTAATTTCCATTTTTCTCCGTTCAATAAGGATGTCCAAGAAGGGGATGCATCGGTTATTTTCGACTTCCATTTTCGGTGAATTTAATGTTTGGGTGTACGCCGTTCGTATGTTCGAGGAAATGAGGTCCAATCCATGTAACATGAGACATTTTTCATTCACTACATAGAGGCCTTTTGCAACGGAGGATAAACAATACACAACGCAAACATCCATGCCCTGGATGGGGACCACCTACCCAGGCGGGATTCGAACCCGCGACCTATGGTCTGGCTGGCGAGGACTTTACCCCACCACCACCACCGAGGCATTGTTCGTTTATCATTTAACTTTTAGGACGACAATCTTTGTCGTATATTCGGAAGATATAATATTGGGATACCTTTCATTCATTAAAATAGAACGTTATTGAATTCTTCCACAATTATACAATTTCCACTTTAAGTGTGGAATAAAGCAATTGCGTTTTGTAAAAAATATGCCTAACTTTCAACATATCACGCTTGTGTCGATTGAATTAATACCTTTGATTCATTGGCCACGTTTTGGCTTTCCCGATAACGTAAGAACGTGACGTTGTATTACTCTCAGCGCTTTTTGCGTCTTGAGCCATGCTAACGTTTTAACTTTTAAGCCGATCTGGGCAGTGTTTTGCTAATATTGTGAAGGGATGGTCGATTTTGTCGATTGGGGAGGAGCCGGGATGAAAAGTTTGGCCTCGGACGAAGGAGACGCATAAAAGCATAGCGTGGGAGTAAGATTATAAAGACCGTGCCAGTAATTAGTGACGATGGAATATTGGATGTCGCTTTTGACCGAAAAGAAACTTTGAGTGGGCCGATGAAATGAAAAGAGAATAGATTTTTTCGTGTCACACGTGAAAGGTCAAATGTGAAACGGATTGTGTATCAGACGAATCTGTGTAGGGCGTAGGACGGAGGTTGGGTCGCTTCGTGTGTATGTACAACATTGAGTGAACCGGGAAATATCGGAGAATTTATAATGTGGCCAATTGAGGTCGTGAAATGATCGTGCTATTTAAAAAAATAAACATCGGATCTACTTTAAATCTTCTTATGCTTCCTTGTCATTCTCAGCGTAATGCCAGTAGCTTAACCAGATCCATAATATGTTTCATCTGTCGTTTAATCCTCTCATGTGAACATTTTCCCCCTGCTTTGCGTCATCGATCAAATATTCCATTTATCTAAAGCCTGTACCACACCATCATTTTTTCCGTCCCTCCCAAGCGATAGCTCCAGTGATCCTACCAATGATGTCGGAAAAATGACCGTTTCACACGATAGGGAGGTTTCCTATTATTTTTTTAATTGCCTAAATCGAAAGATTATTACTCCTGGAGTACGCATTTCACGCTTTTAGAATTTTGAATGACGATATCTATTTTTCACGTTTAAATGAAAAGTGAAAATTTTCAAGCGCGCGAAAAGCGACGGCTAAGTATGAATGCTGGGAAAACTCCGCGTGACATCATTCTGGTTCCCGCTTCCCCAGTGAGGGGTGACCTTGGGACGAGTGTATGTGCTTTGCTGCGATGCAGGCTGCTAGCAGGTAGCACAGTACCCTGCTAGCTGGTAGCGCTTGGCTTAAATAAGGATTATATCAAACGAAGGAAACTTTCCGACCATAGGCAATTTCAATAGGTGATTATTAAGAGATGTTTCCCTGAGCTCTGTGCCTCATGCATGCATTGGTAATCTCATACGATGTAAAACTCCTATCTAAGTACTCGTATAGAAACTAGGTCCCTGTGACGTCACGTGGAATGGAATCGCATGGGCGCCAATCTGGCCTTTTTCAAATGAGGTTAATTGACCATTGCCATTCGTCTAAACTGGGATTTGTACAACCAAATAATTCTTATATTATGAATAATGTTGGGTAAGGAATCGCAATCAATGCATTTCGTTTTCTTTGATGAAGGAAACTACCCTATTATTTTCTGCTATGGCTCCAGGGATGGGAATCCCATCCCTTTTTTAATCATTTGGCACGTCCCTTTTTCCGTCGCTGAAACCATCCCCGGTACCGTCCTTCAGCCAATCAGAGCGCACGGCCGAAAGCGGCGAATATAACGCCACGTCTACCTTTTTATCAGAATGACAGTTGTAAATACAGAAAGTGACGGAATGAGCGATGGAAAAAGGGACGGTGGGAATGACGGTGTGATTCAGAAAATGATGTTTCGAGGGATCTATCTTTTGATCCGTGGAAAGCTACCATTGCAGCTATCACTCTGAAGGCCTGTTTACACGGTACATTTACACGTACGGGTTAATGTCTCAATCTATGAACGCGAGAATGAACGCCAAAATGCACCGTGTAACCACCCAACTTGTGCGAATGCATGAACGGAAAATAGAACCTGTTCTAATTTGGTTCATGCATTCGTACATGTTCCGTTCCAATCCACAGAAATCATTCACGCAAACGTACATTAACTCGTACGTGTTAATGTATCGTGTAAACAGGCCTTGAGGGATGGAAAAAATTCCGTGTGGTTCAGGCTTAATGTCAGATCTCCCTTACGCATTTTGCCCCTGGAAGGTCGTTTCCATTGAAAAACCTACGTTACGACGGATACTCAGGACAACTAGACTTCGAATTCTTTCTCTACCGGAGATCGCGATGCATCCAAGGCATTAGACAACAGGGCAAACTCGAGCGCTTGGGTGATAGCTTCTGTAGTTTTCAAATGGTGCGTTTTCGACCTAAACATCATTGTTGATTCTGGTTCCCATTCGCATCAGCTGTCCAAGGTTATAATTTCGTGATATAATTTTTCTCCACCCGTAGTATATCGTCTTACCCGGTCCCGATCTCTTGAAAAAGGCTTAATAAAAGAGTTAGAACGCGTGCAAAGAAGACCTGCCAGGTACGTGAAAGGTCGTTACGATAGTCTTGTTAGTGTAACTGACCTCTTAGATAAACTCGGATGGGAATCTCTGTCAGACCGTAGATTGAAAAATAGAATAAACCTTTTAGATAAATTCAAGAGCAGTGTCTTTTCTAACGAATTTATCCATTTCTTACGGACGCCAACATACTACCGAAGATCAAATCAAATAAATAAAATAAGTGAGATAGACTGTAGAACACGCAGATTCAGAATGCCTTTTTTCCACGATCAATAAGATATTATAACGGCAGCGATTAAACTCTAAATAGATTGCATTACTTGTAGTGTAGCCTACTAACCTATGTAAAACTTAATGCATGTTTCTTAATTTTGTTATTATTTCTAACAGCATATGGTAGTATAATTTGTTCGTATGCGTGACGGTTTTTATACCGTGTGGTGTGCATGTGGGAGTCCAATTGCATGCTGGTGATTGAGGTTGATCACCCCCTACCAAACACCCTAGAGGTGGCTCGCAGGGTATTATGTAGATGTAGATGTCCTTTAAGTATGAACTGCGGTATCTTGCGTTAGCCCAGAGGATGCTAAAAATAGTATATTAGCGAAACTACGGCCAACATGGACCGTCTGACATGTCGTAATACTCGAGAAGCATTGATGCATCCTAGCCATCTGCAGGGAATGCCCGAAATCTATCTTTGCATTTAGAAGCCGACCGGAGAATCCTCTATCGTAATGATCTTGCATAAAACTGTGAAGGTGATCTCTGCATTCTCTTCGGGTTTTCACCGCGTCCGTTGTGTTTTGGCGACAACAGTTTCGCTGACATTGCAGTCAGCGTCTTCATGTCGAAGGTGAGGTAACTCGGAATATTTTCCGCGTTATATAAGCGGCGGCGGCCTCTTCATCCCGCTGCTGCTCTCTCATTGGTCGGTGGTTGTCCATCTTTCATTTTTGGTCTCCCATTGGTTGGTGGTCTGAGAATCCTCTTCCATGCGATATGCAGACGGTAGCCTTGATCCCTGTTGAAATTCGCCGGCGTTTTTGCTATCACAATAGCTTCTCTGATAAGGCGAGGGAAGTATTTAAAAAACAACAGAACGGACGCGGTGAAAACCCGAGGAGAATGCCGAGATCATCTAATCAACGCCGCGAAAATCTTCGAACCTAAACTGTGAAGGTGCCTGCGTCGGTGGTGACCCTGTATGACCTCGTCCTTGACCGAGAACTTGGCACGCCCCCTCATTAGACTACGGAGTGAGTGCTTTTGAGTCGACCTCATCTCAACAAATGCCCACCCCTTCGCGTGACGCAACTCCCCACTTGTTTCCCCAGCGTCTGTGTATTTCCTCTCTTCTTGAGCTCACGCACTCTTATATTTGCTCTCCCCGCGGGGAGTGGCCCAGACTCCAGCCAATCGCGTCGTCCGCTCGTGATGACGTTCCCCCGCCTCTCGTCTCTGCAACCAAACCATCAGCATTGTATGCCTACTTCCTCTTTCGGATTTACTTTAAGAGATGAAAGATGTTTCCTCGTTCACTATAATCAGTTTTGCTCCTTCATTTCGTGTTCGTCGGTCGATGCAATTTTTGAAAACATCTCGAGACGAGCAACAGGGTTGTTTGAAAAAAATGAACTTGAGTAAGTAAGCATTCACTTGAGTGAAGTGTTCGCATGGAAACAAAAGCAACAATCTATACGGACACACCTTGTAGCCCTAAATTTCATATTACCTCAGAATTAAAAAAAAGTATACATGTCTCTGAGGGATGCAACGTTAATGATAGAGAGACATATTTAGCTACACGTACATATTATCCTGTTATCCACCTACAGAGGTGTTTGGGGTGAAACGTCACCAACGTGCGCCAGAGGATTAACATTGACTTTCACGAGCTTGCAATACGCTACATGTAGACTAAATATGACATGTAAGCTATGGGACTATTCTATATCTTACTTCTGAAGGCAATCTGCCATTGAAACTAGAACATGCAAAACATGGTGATAGAAATACTAGGAAAATTCAGAAACATGCATTAAGGAATAAGTAAGTTAGTAAGCCACTCTACCAGTCAACTGACCTGTTTCTGAGTCATATCGCTGCCGTAATAGTCTCTTACCGATAGAGGAAAAAAAGGCATTATAATTATCCCTGTTCTATCGTCTGTTATTTTTTCATGATCTGATCTACCGTAGTACGTTGGAGCTCGAAAGCTATGGTTATTTTTGTTGGAAAATAAACTGATATTGAATTTACATAATAGGTTTAGTCTAGTTTTCAACCTGCGGTCGGGCAGTGATTCCCATCCGAGTTTATCGAAGAGGTCAGTAACTCTGACAAGACTATCGTAACGGCTTCTCATGTGGCTGGATGCTCTTCTCTGTACATGTTCTAAGTCTGTTTTTTAAGCCTATTTCATGAGGATCCCAAATACTGGGATCAGCATATTTCAACTCCGGAACTACCGATGGAGTCATATTCACTCCTTGAGATTTTTATTTATCTGCTCTGACTTACATTTTACGAATTTCGGTCTGAAATTCAGTGACTTTTATTCATTTTTGAAGTATATAGTAATAGGGCTTTGCGATAAAAATAGTTTTAGAAAAAAATATTAGACATTTTTCAAAATTTACCGTTGACTACCAAAGAGAAGAGGTACACCAGCTGTAATAAAAATATTTTTTATTTTATTAAATTACCTCCCCACTTTCTATGTAGCCTACGTAATATTTTTTAAAATATAAACATGTTAATCAAATATGGTGAAAAGTTTATGTTTACTGTTTTATCAAATTCCTCAGTGATTATCCCATTAAAAAAATATAACATGCAAAAAAAAAAAAGAATTTCAAAGCAATGCTGTCGAACCTCGCATTTTAAAACAATATCATTTTTTTGTTCAAACCGCGACTGAAACATTGAACTTATAAACGGAAATGATAAACTAAATCCACGTATCAATAAATACAGATATAAATTGCAAAAATAAGCAATTATAAGGTAGAAGTCAGAAGGACTCCATTCGGTAGTTCTAGGGGGGTTGTCAAGACCGGTATTCCTTGTGTTAAATGGGGTCTAACGAGAGAGAAGTAGCTGATTTCTCTCAATTTGTCGTCGCTCTTTTCTGGTGTTCTTTTAACAAAACCCAATTTACTATTAGCTTGACCTGTTATTTCCGAAAACCTGCGGCAATCTCAAGGATGCCGACTTCCAAAAAATATTGGGGGGGCCCAAACCGGGGATCTTGCCCCGGGAAATTTTATAAGTTGTGAGTTTTCAGTTTTTTGAAGCATTTTAGAAGAGTCATGTGATCAACATTAGAACCCTAATAACTCAAATCGCTATATCTGGACTCTACGGGGAAAATCGACGAGCCTGACACATTTTTTCCTCACACCCATAACGAATTTTTGAGGGGGTTCGGGCCCCCTCAGGCCCCATGGAGTCGGCGCCACTGGGCAATCTTCCTTCATTCATGAATAGAAGCCTTACTTGAACTTAGCACTCTTTTTCTAGGCAAAAAAGTCGTTTAAAACTGAAGATATCATATTTAAATACTCAGAGCATATCGATGGCTAAGTTCTAACCACACGTATCTTGAAATTTGGTCGGTTTGGCACCGGTATCTTGAACAGAACGTAATGACTTTAAATATTAAAATTCAATTGAAAAGCAAATCATTGTTGGCAAATGTCTGCTTCTTTTTCAGTTTTATGAATTTTTGGCCTTTAATTTTAGTGTACAGTTAGAAAAAATTAATCGTTTCTTTGCTCTCCTGAAAAGTTGCTATTTTTGAGATAGGTGTTGTCCCCCCAAATGAGAAATCCTCCGAAGTGCGAGTGGCCTTAGGAAAAGAAACTGCTCTGATTGGCTCGATGTAAGCCGTGAACGATTAGGATGAACGCTGACCATTGTCTAACTGCAATTTGGCTCTCTTGCATTCTACTGCTTACATCTCATTGTAGACGAGGCTTTAACCCCTTATAACCGAGAGAAATTGAACTGCAACTGGGATAAATTGAACTTTAAGACTTCTCATTGAAAAAATTGAAAAATCTTCTACTCTATCATATTTATTGTGGCAGCTACATATTTCGCCATAAAACTTCACCACACAAAATAACCCGTAGTTTACATCTTTCCTGAATACAGCTGAAAATGTTTACAATTTTCGTGTTACTTCGAAGCAACTGTAGTTTATAATGGGTTATAAAGGTTTAAAATGGGGTTTCCTATTATGATTAAATCATTAATAGCTTAAGAAAAGGAAACGCTTGACTGAGAGGTAGACCTGATGCCAGGTAAAAAATCAGAATCAGAACCTACTTATCTTTATGAGAAGCACTTCACCACCTTACCATAAATACAACATGAAAAAGCAAAAAGTGTTATTAATTTCCATTGGTCAGCAACATACAAAACATAATCATAAAGATAGTAAGATATTGGCCTGAACACTAATGTAACGATCTAAGTGAACACACCTAAAACCTATTATTTTCATATCGCCTCCGAATTTAATTTCCCCTTTACCGCTAATGGCTTTACGCTGTGATTTAGGCTGAGGCGAGCTCTTACCTATTTACAGGCGCCTGTATATCAAATTTTACAATTCTACCCCATTCGTTCACCAACGTGAAATTATTAAAGTTGAGATATATACAGACAAATAAGAATAATGGCCTTCTATGTAACCCAAAATTTTTGTGAATGAGATTATTAAAATTGGGTATTATATAATTTTAAGATTATGATTATTATGTAATGTTGTATGTTTTAGATGATTAACACGTCACGGGAAATAACGTAATATACAGAATGTAATGCATCCTCTTAAAAACATCGTCTCGAAGGTTATTCGTCTAAAAAAAGAGCGAAATCCAACGAGTGTTCGCATAGAATCGCATTTCACCGCGGCAGAATCTCCTTTAAGAGGTCGCAACACTTTTACCTTGAGCGATTTATCATTCTTGACGTTATTCAAAACTTGTGTTTATGGCATGCTAATATTTCAGAATATAAATAGATAAGTCCTTTGTCCAAATTTGCCTGCATCTCAAATTTATAAATTTATCCTCGACATTTTATTGGAAATAATCAATAAATACATTAATGGCTTTCGGTTAATAACCCTTCAAGTTAAGTACAATTCATCAGACCATAATCGTACCATAATCACAAGTATAAAAGAGCACATAAATTACACTGTTCTGCAAAAAAATAGTTTAAAAAAATGCCCGGCTACAATTTAGGGTGTTTCGGGCTAATTTTGGGTCGCTGAATCCGAAAATGACCTCCGTTTTTTTCTATCACCCTCCATTTTTACGCAACCCCTAAATTGGGGAAAACAACCCCTTATCTAAACTTATCGCTTTTCAAGGCACTTTTACTAATGTTATCTGCTTCTGATTGAAACAAACTGACGTTTTAAGGCTATCAGGGTCAAGAGAGAGACAAACTTCACCGGGGTTGAAAAAGATTTAGAGAGTGAAAATTGGGGAAAAAAAACTTTAAAAAACATTTAAATAACCATTTTTCTTCGTTTTTTATGGCATACGATATGGTAGCTAATAAAATTTTTTTTAAGGGCTGAATACACTGTTTTGTAAAGGATTAATATAACATAAAATATAACAGGGGTAGGGGAGTATACGAGTGGTATAGGAGGGGGTATAGGAGGTGGTATAAAGGGCTGCCACAATAATCTGGAATATGGGTTTCCTTTAAAACATTGGCATATCCAACAGGAACCGAAGGTAAATCGTGGCCGTTGTTCAGTAAAACAAACATTAAACTTGTCTTCGATCAGTCGATGAATAGCCTCCATTGGTCTGGATCATTCTTAATCGCTAATTCCCTCGTCAGTCCTTCAATATCAGTGCAGAAAATCAGATCATCATTTTCATCATCCGTTGAAGAAAATTGACTGTCTGCCTCTGTAGTAAGAAACATTCACACTATCGGCCAAAAGATTCCACTGCTGCAAATGCGAGCCTAGAAGTTGTGCTTTACCCTTTGGTAAGTCTAAATCTTGTATTAGACCACTTAGGTCCTCGTGTTATGGGATGAGATGCCCTTTTTGACTAGTCTAGGGTTCTTCTACATCAGGGCTGTAATATTCATCTCGATGGCTAGGACCTGCTACCACTTCCGGTGTAGCTTCGTTCACTAAGACATCATAATCATCGAGGGTGCTAGTACCTTGAGCGTTAGGGATGGGAATACCATCAATAGCATCACATCACAATCATCGCTTTCCTTTGGTCTTTAAACACTAAATCTCCACAGGTGTTACAAAATGAATTGGGATGATTGTTGCAGGATCACTGAATGATCGCGAGAAAATACTTTATCGCTCGCAAAATAACATGCTGAATCGAACACACGCTAGAAAATAAAGAAAGAACTTGGAAGATTATAACCCGACACGCAGGAAAGAGGGTGAAGTACTAAATAGACCACTGGTTTATTTAATAGATGAACTTCATCAAGTGCTATCTGCGACTGTCAAGACACATGAAGACACATTAAAACGTATCCAAGCGTGTCAAAACCTGTGATGATTAACTTTTACAGTGTATTTCCCAAATTATCCCAATGCATTTACAATGTATTTCCCAACGTTTTCCAATGTATTGAATGGAAAGGTCTCAGCTCTTACTTTAAAAGTAAGGAGGTCAATGAAGTCAAATCATGAGCCCCCAAACGCTGTTACATTAATATTTTGACAAATCTGATTTGTGTTCAGATTATTTTGGCAGATCTTTATACCACTACCTAGAGGGGAAGGGGGGTATACGAGTGGTATCACTCGTATACCCCCCTCCCCCTCTTATATTTTATGTTATATTAATCCTTTACAAAATGTGTGATGTGAAATGGGGGGATGAACAGTGTATTCATCCCTTAAAAACTTTTTCATTAGCTACCATATCATATGTCATAAAAAACGAAGAAAAATGGTTATTTAAATGTTTTTTAAAGTTTTATTTTTCCAATTTTCACTCTCTAAATCTTTTCAACCCCGGTGAAGTTTGTCTCTCTCTTGACCCTGATAGCCTTAAAACGTCAGTTTGTTTCAATCAGAAGCAGATAACATTAGTAAAAGTGCCTTGAAAAGCGATAAGTTTAGATAAGAGGTTGTTTTCCCCGATTTAGGGGTTGCGTAAAAATGGAGGGTGATAGAAAAAAACGGAGGTCATTTTCGGATTCAGCGACCCAAAATTAGCCAGAAACACCCTAAATTGTAGCGGGGCATTTTTTTAAACTATTTTTTTTGCATAACAGTGTTATTCAGGCATGTAATACCACGCATGTGCTCAATGGCGGGATGATATGTACAAAAGCATTGTTCAATTTAACTATTGTTAAGAAAGGTAAACCAGTGTGAGAACAACTCATTGCAGAGATAGAAATTTTTCCATCCGACACGAAATCTTCTCAAAATTTTGGCTGAAAAGGATGTTTTTGTTGGAATGAATAGAGGCGTTTGCTGGTCTTAAATTCCTTTGCTATATCGTTCCGTAAGTGGGTTGCAGTGGCAGCTTATAGGACTTCAAGAGCACAGTTTCTCGGTGGGCGGGTATTTCAAGACTCGACGGGCTGATTCTAGTTTATATTGTTCTGCTCGTAAGAGGTTGATTAAATTGAGGTCAATGATTCACGAAGGTTTTTTTTTGCAAGCATTGAAAATGTGAAGACGTACAAATTTATAAAGTCAAATTTTTATAATTGATATACGCGCAAATGTTGACTAAGATGGCTCCAATCATGATCCGAGAGTTTGAAGCTTATGTACATAAGATTAAAACGAGTTATTTGTCGCGAAAAAAAGGACATGATCGCGGCCTCCTCTTTACGAACATGCCCTTGAGAAAGGCCGTGACCTTGATGGTGAAGCGTGTGCCCGTCCACACGATACGATAACTGTATTGCAGGAGAAAACAGGAGACAGAATCACTCATTTCATATCCCAACTTCTTTTTCTTCATCTTCGTCTGAGCGATTTACATGTGTACCTTCTTGCACCGTTGCCGTGAATGTGTTTTACCTCAAGAATTAAGAGGAATTTACGTAATCCGGAGCCGATTCGTGAAGTGGTTTTTCTTTTTTTTTTAAATTAGTTTCGGTGGGTACCTCTCATTTTTTTCATGCATATAATGATCTCGTTTAAAGAGTTCTCCCACCGGGTCGTAAAAAGCGTTGGCTTTGAACAGAGAGAGACAGACGGGAGGAAGCGGGACAAGGTCTGGTGGACCGGTTGACCTACCAGCAGCGAATTTCATTAATATTCAGTTTGTTCTTTTTCTTTTTACCAATACGGTCTTTTGGATGTTAACCCGGCGTCCCGTTGTGCCTCAATTACGCGAGAGGAGCCACCGTCCTACGCGCTCATTGCCTTTCAGTCGGACATTTAAACACGCTCTCAGAAACGGGTTGGCGTTTGGCGGCAAATATTTCGTTCCTGCGATTGCATTTGGCCGAATGGCGGCGATCAGGAAGCGTTAGGGCCTTTTTACTCGGGGAACGTGATTGCTTATGGTTAGAACTGCATTTATTTCACTTTTATGGCGTGGAAATTCGCGAATGCACGAGCGAAATTAGAACAGAGGCTAAGTTGCCATCTCACGTCCATGCGTTCTATTATGCGTTCTAGCAATAGGGTAGTTTCCCTCATCAAAGAAAACGAAAGGCATTGATTGCGATTCTTTACCCACCATTAGTGTATTCATAATATACAAATTAATAGGTTTCAGAAATCCCAGATCAGATGAATGGCAATGGTTGATTTTAACCTTATTTGAAAAAGGCCAGATTGGCGTCCATGCGATTCCACTCCACGTGAGTCACAAGAACCTAGTTTCTATACGAGTAGATCGGAGTTTTACATTGTCTGAGATTACCATTGCATGCATGAGGCACAGAGCTCAGGGAAACATCTCTTAATAATCACCTACTGCCTATGGTCGGAAAGTTTCCTTCGTTTGATAAGGTATTAATAATCCATATTTAAGCCAAGCGCTACCTGCTGGCAGCCTGCATCGCACCGGCACACAATAACCTCGCCCCAAGGTCACCTCACACGACGGCAGCAGGAACCAGAATGACGTCACACGGGCTTTTCCCATCATTCCTACTTGGCCGTCGCGTTTCCGTGCGCTTGAAAATTTTCACTTTTCATTTTATCGCGAAAAATAGATATCGTCATTAAAAAATCTAAGAGCTTGAAATGCGTACTCCAGGAGTAATAATCTTTTGATGTAGGCAATAAAAAATAATAAGAAACCACCCTATTCACCGCTTTACACCACTCAATTTTGACTGTGCCTTCGACCACTGCGCCTTCAGGTTGTGCAAGTACGTGCCCCGTGTAAAACGGCCTTTCTATTATGTATTTGCGGTTTGGTTTTGCTGATAGGGGGGGACCGAGTCGCGCTTACACGCGGGGTGCATTCACACTCTGCTCATTGTTCAGAAATCGTGGTGAGGCTCATCTCAGGTTGAGACCATTTTAAGGCCGTTTTCTTTCGGGCCTTTTTCCGACCTTCTCAACGACATACTCGCGATTCCCTTGGTTTGAGGAGAAAAAGAATCGAGAGATTCTTCATGCAAGAAAGTGAAGGGAGATAATTTTGAGGGGAAGATTTCCATTCTTCAGTTAAGAAAGTAAAAATTTTTCTTGCATATATCGGCGGTGATAAGGGAGACAGAACGTAGAAAACATTCTAAATGGTGTAATTATATAAAGGAATGATTAATTATTAACCATTCTCCATGGTAGAACTAACTAAAACATTTGCAATTAATTGGTAGCTAATTTTTATGAAGGGTAATGAAAATCGTTCATCGAGATTGCTTCATCAGTGTCTGCGATGCTAATTTTACACTAGTAAGTTTGGATGTAATCATCATGTAATTTAGGAGAAAAATAGCACAATAGCAATCGTGGATTAAGAAGAAAAACAGCAATAGGGTACTTTTACTCACCGTGACGCCATGGTGTTCATATATAACATACATAAATAATTTTGAACTTTCTTCTTGCGTATAGGTAAAAATTCGCAAATTTAAATTATTGTCATAGATATTTACCTTGTTTCGAATGAAATTGAGCTTAATTACGTCTTATAATGTCATTTTCTTGAATAGTTAACAGAAACATGTGACACCTATACACATGTAAATTATTTTCATGCCTCCATAGGACTTAGATTACATTATTCCTAACTATATCATAATGAATTATCATCGTTTACCACTAGCCTGCAAGGCTTATTACGCATTTCATATCCCAAATCCTAATTACTAAGATACGTGAGCCCGCCCAGTTTGTAAACTTGACTACGGCTGGCTGATAATTTCTATTTTGGGTCTATTAGCAATACATGAGAAACATAAAATACGCCAGAATGTAGCCAAGAAATTACTCTATACTGTTGCGTACATTTGTTCTTTAGAAGCGTTAGAGAAAAAAATACGAACTTCAAAAACCTGATTTCGTACAAATGTGCCCCAATGGTTTCTCTCCCCTAATGTTGTAGGCCCGTTGCAATTCCGCCCTCGCCTGAATTATGAATACCCATGAATGGTGCAGTAGCACTCATCCGGTAATCTTTTGTGCATGCGACGTGTTCCGGCGAGAATGCCTTCATTTGGCGCTTGATGTTGTGGTAATATGTTTGCCATCAAAATACTTATTTATATCCTACAATATAATAAGTATATACTTACTCTATGATTCTACTTATGATCCCTTGTATTGAGATCCTGAATATTTATTGATTACTTTGGCTTATTTTGTTTGCATAAATTTAAGTGTCTCTCATAACTCCAGTGTTCATACAATTTCGTCGGTGACATTATCAGTGGGGATCTTCAATGCAACAGCATATTTATTTTACATCTTAACGGTATTTGTCTAAGAACCTCAATTTTTTGTCGCAATTTTAGAAAAGCTATATTTTATCAAGCTCAAATGTCGAAGATTGACTTCAGTACGATTACATAAATGTGTAAAGTGCGTTGCTACTCGACAACCTAGAAGAAAAAAGTATTTTCTTCTAGGTAGTCGATCGAATGCGAAATAGAATTGCATTTACCAAAACCCTTCTTGGTAAATGCAATGTTTACCGTAAAAATGCATACCCTTAATTTTATATTGGTAATCTTATCATTATAAATATCAGTATAAAATTTATTATACATTTCGGAGTTACATAGAAAATGTTGACGAAAACAGCCCTTTATTGACTTTCATGCATACCCGCATACACAATACGACGAAATAATTTGATTTGATCGATATTTGAGACCATATTTTCAATAATACTTTTCAGTTACGCGGCACTATTAGCATACCTGTGCTGTAGTTTGAATACCATACCATACGGATCCCATTTCCCGAGTCGAGTTATTTATGTCATGGGGAATTTCATTTTGTTTTTTTATGCAGTTTTTTCGGAGGTGAACCAGATGTTGTTGGTTGTATCTTTTTTCATCAGTTTTTGTTGTTTTGTTTTTTGTTTGTTTTGTTAAGTTATTTTGTATTATTTTTGTACTTGCAATTGAAAAGAAAACATGACTGCTCACAATTACATTATCTGTCTCCTGCAGGTACCTCTGGACTAGACAGTTGCACCCTTTAGATTAGAGTTTGCAAAGGAACGGTAGGAAGTCTTCGGAAAAACACCCAGCGACGTCACTTCATGCCGGCGGAAACAACGCGGGACTCCCCACGTAAAAAAAAAACCTCTCGGTAAATATACAGAAGCCAAAAAAAGACAACGCTCTTTAAAGTGCGGGTGGAGGACCACAGTATCACAAGCATTAATTAAGTGTGTACTTTGGTCCCGTAACTGACGTCACACTCTCTTGAGCGTCTTTTGATTGGCTGCGGTGATCGAGGAACGTTGGTTGCCAGGAGATAAATCGTATTGTGCTTCTCTTCCACGCCGTTCTGCAAGCTGAAGTTAGTCGGCCTATTTACGGCTCCTAATTCTGTTTCTGCGCACGTCAACGCGCCTGAATTGGAAGGATTAAAATAAAAAAAATATCAACAAAATAAAAGCGAAGCGGGGTGGAATACATTTAAGTTTGTGAGCAAGATAACAATCTACCAGATGTTCTAACGCATGAAACAATAAGCTCTGGACGTGTTGCTGGCTGCGACGTTTTTTGGCGTTGATACGGCTGCTGGCGGCTCTGATAAGGATATTTCAGGCTGTCCAACCGCACGCAACGTGGTCGATCCTCTCTCTTAATTGGTGGCATAGGAGGAAGTGTTTTGTGAGCGCGAATACGTTTGCTCATCTATGAGAGTGAGTTAACGTCGGCACCGCCCCCTTGCAATGGGATGTTGCTCAAGGGCAAGGAAGACCTGTTGAGGCGGCCGATGGAGTCTTGTCTTGTTTGTCACGTGAGACCCAGGAATTCAACCCTTAATTTCGGCGCCCTGGAAGCCTGGTGAGTACTACTGCTCGCATATCAGAGGAGGAGATCCTCTTACGGTCAGGGTTTGGTGGAGGTGGTGGTGGCGGAATTACAGCGACGATCAGAAGGTTTCGGAAAGTTTCATGCCAAGGTGAATGACGTCAGAAAAATATATTATTTATTTTGTTTTTATTTTAAAGAGATAAAAGCAAATAGTAAGACGAAATTTTACAGTGGCCAAGTTGTAGTACACACATTGTAAGAACTATACTGGCAAAAGCAGCTGAGGCAGCCGAGATGTTGTGGATGTACATTCTTATTCAATAAATAAGAGAGACGGCTATTTTTGACACAGATTTATTGAACAATGTACAACGCGTCAAACGGTTTAATATAAAATAACCACCCACAGGCTATATAAAGGCTATTTTTCATCGTATCATTAGAAATTTATTTTACAATTTTACAAGCACTTGAGAATGACCTGGTGGTCGAAATGTCAGTATTAAATATATTTGTGGTAAAATTGCTCTCTCTCTCTCTTTATTTAAGAAACTACACTGGCAATTTAACCTTAAGAATAAACCGTAATAATGATAAATTGGATGGGTTGTTGGAGAGATGTGCGATTCAGGTGACAGATTCGATAAGGGAGTGGTAGTAAACCTATTTATTGGAGGTGTTGTGGAATAAATTTGTTAGGGGAGGGAGTTCAGCAAAGAGGAGAGGCGATATAAAAGATAACATTGAGTGATGGTAGGTCTAATAAGCGTAATAAGTATAGTTCTAGGTGAGTGCTTGAGAGAGTACTTGTAATTTATTTTTCTTTTGCTTTTATTATATCTGATATCCTTTCGTCTTTGACTTTCATCCACTCCAATACATTTCTTGCTAAACGCAATCCACTTGGCCACACCTCGGTACGGCCTCAGGGAATTCTACTCATTCCACAACTACACAGCCGTAAATGTGCGATCATTGGAATCAACATGTTTTTCCACATTACACCCAGATATAGGAGAAGGGGTAGGGATTTTAAAGTTTTTCTTTCAAATCCTTTCAAGACCCTGTTTCAAATTTCAAATCCTTTGTCACTGATAGAAATGTCGTGCGGATATTATGCTTTTGTGGCGCAGATTTACTACGTATTTTACCATAAAGCATTAAAGTCAGCATCGTCTGTATTGAAACTGGGAATATTATGGGGAAGGGGCATTTAATTACAAATCTACTGAGAAAGGGAGACGAAGATAGCCGACTAATTTTTCGACTCCAATTTCGCTCTTGTTTCGTTGGCAACGGTTATAAACTAGGTTCTGGGATATTAGGGTGAATCTTCCACTATTTCCACGAAGGTAGAGGCTGGATTTTGGTACTTCCTCATGGATTTGGTTACAAAAGCGTAAAATCGTACGAACGTAATCCCTGCGTTCCCAATTTGTAAATAGGAATCTTGATCGTGGAAAGTTATGCTTCCTTGCAGGAGGGCAATCAACTGCGGGATCCCAAAGACAACTCATATTTCTCATTTAAGAGTTACCTGCTAAATAATGCTTATTTAAAAAATTGCCGATGGCGCGTGTGGGTCGGGCTCATTTCTGCAGGATATCAAAGAATAATTCGCTTAAATGTAGCGCCATTCTTCTTCTAAAACTGCGATATCTCGTGCTTGTGGCCTCGAATATTGGGATAGAGGAGTCATCTATAGCCCACCATAAATTTGCTGATCCTTTAAATGGTTTTACTAAAGCCGAAACTCAAGACGCTGGATCGATCAGAAATTTACGGGGAAATAAATGTTAACTATGGCTGTTAGCCGAAACCTGTGTTAAGGATGATCTAATCAATGAAATTCATTGTTAACAAATCGAACGGTTCCAGGTTTTTTGTGTGAAAGTTTTACATTTTGGAAACAAACAATGATTCCAAATTTCACAACAAATACAATTTTAATACATTTTCAGGTAAGGGGAAAGTAACCAGGACCGGGTAAAAATTAAAATTTCCAATTGAAATTTTGAATCTGTAGCTGTTGATTGATATTCATCGTGATTGCAGGCATAGGGAATAAATGCATCACTCTGCAATCAAGCGGATATTTGAAAACCGATTTAAATGCGAGTCAGTTGTCGATATAAATCGAGCGTATACGACACGAATTGTTGCCTCCACCTTGAACGAAGTCCCGTGGTGGCAGCAATAAACACCATCATCATTACCATTACATCCTAAGATTGGTTTGATTCAGCTATCCAATCATTTCTCCTATTTGACACACGTTTCATAGCGACGTATTTCTCCTCATTTACATCCTTTATATAACCCTTTGTCCTATGTAACTCATTCGGGGCCGTCCCTTGCCCTTCTTCCCTTCCAACTGTCCTTGCACGATAGTCTTCATCAGGCCATCTTGCCTCGTTATGTGACCAAGCAAGTTGTCCCGTCTCCTCCTTGAGGTTTTTTTTAGAAGACTTCCCTTTTCTACCACTCATCTTAGCTCTTCCTCATTACTAACTCGGTCGATCTATTTTATCTCCATCACTCCTAAGCAGCGCCACATTTCGGATCCTTTTATTCTTTGACTCCACTCCACTATTGCGCTCAAGCTTCAGCAAGCGTTCGAGCGAAAGTTATAAAATCGACTCCCCCCCGGATAGGATCTTAAAACGCGGCATTCTGCGACGATGCAAGTGATAAGGAAGCCTGCTTGACGCATATTCAATGCCTTACAACGTGACTTAATCAGGTGTTCCTCGCCGTGTGAAGGAGGGAGTTGCGATAAGCTCTCTTTGGCATGTGCCTTCCATGTGTTTCCTTGATGGGCCCGTGTCGGCACGTCACGCATTACGTGAGGCAAATGCTAGGTTTTGGTGTGGCACTTCTCGTGCCTGTGACAATAGTCGTGGACTCAATTATTTTTTCCGCAGCTTTTGGTGAGTGTAACACAGGAATGGATGTCTGAAAAACAAACTGCTTGGACGAATACCTCTTGATTGAGCTTCTCATATCACGCGATTAAGATGTTTTTCACCCCAAATTAATGTTTATCGGTGACAGTAGGCTCCAGTGCACTATTTTGCTGTTTTGTTTATTATTTGTATCTCCTTCGCCCCAAAAACAGCGCATTTAAGGTGCGTAGACTTTTATCGGGATTCCCACCGGGTTAAAAACTCTAGTTTCCGACGTTTCGGACCCCGACTCGGGGCTCATTATAAGGGGGTCTGATTGTCGTTTCATTTGTTTTTTTGCTGCTAATTCACATTGTTACAATTAATTTGGTGTATCAAGCTATAATAAATTTACTAAAAAGCATAATGTCAGTTCCTTAGTGGCAGCTATGTTTTAATCCACATTATTCGCCGGGAAAGCATCAAATCTTGCTTCTGCACATTTGAGAACTTTTAATCAGGGACTTTAATGAATAGCAACGTAGGACGATCACAAATACCCATGCCCTAGAGCTTACAGTGGCGGAACTCGAGCCTTTGGCCTTCGGTTTTGCAGGCGAGGACTTTCTCGACCCCGTCGCCAATAACTGTACGAAAAAGACCTCGGGAACAGAATGACGGTGGAAAAAGATTTATTCATGAATATGGAAGATCTCCCACTTTTTTCTCAATGTGAATTATTGTGAATTTCACTACCGTTAACGCGGCAGTTTAGAAATATCTCGCCTATTACCTTAATTCGCTGCTTCAGCGCAGAGAATGGGCTTTACCACTGATAATGGCTTCTTTTAACCCATATTCCCTTGCGTTTTCATACTTATGGACCACAAGGGCCTAACATTTAGTGCCATGAATCTCAGTAAATTATACAATCAAAAACCCTGGATAGCTTAGAGGTCCGCGCAGTAGCCCGGAAAGCCGAAGGTCCATAGTTCGATTCCCCGTCCAAGGGAATTTTATACCTTCGGTAATTATAGCGAATTTCACCATAGTTCAGGCTGAAGGCTCGGAAAGGGTGGTTTCCTATTACTTTTTTATTGCCTAAATCGAAAGATTATTACTCCTGTAGTACGAATTTCACGCTCTTAGATTTTCGAACGACGATATCTATTTTTCGCGATTAAACGAAAAGTGAAAATTTTCAAGCGTGCGAAAACGCGACGGCGAAGTAGGAATGCTGGGAAAAATCCGAGTGACGTATTTCTGGTTCCAGCTATCGCCCTGTGAGGTGACCTTGGGGCGGGGCTTTGAGCGCTGATACGACGCAGGCTGCCAGCATGTAGCAGAGTACTCTGCTAACAGGTAGCGCTTGGCTTAAATAAGGATTATTATTACCCTATCAAACGAAGGAAACTTCCCGAACTTAGGTAATTTTAATAGGTGATTATTAAGAGATGTTTCCCTGAGCTCTGTGCCTCATGCATGCATTGGTAACCTCAGACGATGTAAAACTCTCCTCTACTCGTGTAGAAACTAGGTCCCTGTGACGTCACGTGGAGTGGAATCGCATGGGCGCCAATCTTGCCTTTTTCAAATGAGGTTAAAATTGACCACTAACAATCGTCTGAACTGGGATTTATAAAACCAAATAATTTGTATCTTATAAATACACTAATGGTGGGTAAGGAATCGCAATCAATGCCTTTCGATTCCTTTCATGAAGGAAACTACCCTAATGTATGTCACAAATAGGGAAGAAGGGCTGAGGAGAGGGTCGTTATGCAAGATTAGAATGAGTTATCTAATTGTCTGATCTGGAGAGAGCTCGGAAACGTGGACGCTGGGGGAAGAGAGAAGGTAGAAGGCTGGAGGACGTCGAGATGTGGGTGTGCAGAAGGTGAAGAAGAAGAGGAGGAACGACAAAGTGCTAGACATGGTGGGGGGCAAAGAGAGGAAGATTCTGATATCAAGAGAGGGTTTGGAAGGAGCGAGCACTGAGCAGGCAGGGTACCTTTAATGACGTTTTTTATGGAAGAATTTTAGGCATGGAATAGGAGGAATATAAAAAGATCTTTTGATAGACTGAAAAGGGATATGCATTAATGGGAATTGATAAGGAAAGTGCAATTCGGGCCGGGAGATAGGCCGAGTTAATTCGCGAAATGCTCATTGTGAATAGTGCTCATGGCCGGCAGAATACTTAGATGAAATATAAAAATAAAATAAATAATGAAGTAATGAAGATAGAGGCATTTGTTCTGATCAGATGATGGCAGTCAGCAAAGGCATGATCGGGAAGAATGGCAGAGGATGTCCTCGTGTGAGATAAGCAGATTAAACGTGTATTCTAAAGAAAATTGTGAAACTTGCCGCTTTCCATATTCCAAATAAAAATATATGGCTTCTCCGTCAACAGGGAGCTTGAGGGCAGCGCAGTTGCTATCTTCATAGTGTGAATGCATTCGTGAATTCTGCGTTCGATAGCGTGCACTATAGTAATGTGAACGGGTAATGCTCAACTAATGCGCGCTCCCTTGACTCCGGGGAGTGTTTTATAAAATTTGGCTCACCGTTTTTAACGCATTCTGCTCGACATTCTTTTTAAGGGAAAGAAATAGAACTAATTTGCCTCGCGATGCACTAAAATTTGGGGGATTTTTTCCGTTGGAAGGGTGAGACTGAAGGCTGACGGGAGATGAAATTGTGCTTCGCTTTCAAGGCATATCTCCTTGCTATCCCACTCAAAATTATGAATCACTCCCTTCAAATGGAGCATGGTTGTGCGTCGTGGGATATACAGTGCGCATTTCGTCCCTCTTCTGTTTTTTGTACTTGCGAGAATCGTTCCTATTATCGTCTGTGCTCACGTAATGGTCTCTCCAGATTGCGAAGGCTTCATAACGATTTTCATGTCACAAATGCACGTCCTGCTTCACGCCACCCTGCGACTTGATCGTGGCACGAATGAATCGCGAAGTACTTCCCTTGGTTTCTTCTTTGGTTTATAATACGCGGAGGAATAATCTTCAGGCGATTGCGATGGATTTTAAATTTCCGATTGATTCAGCCGATAATTTTTAGAAATCTATCGTCTAAGGGTCAGTGATAAATTTTAAGTTCAATATTCTGTCTTAATTCTTACACAAATTATAATAAACTTTCATGCACATAGTAAACCCTTACTTACTTACCTAGAAAACTTCAAAAATTTGTTCCCCAGGCGGAAAATAGTCGGTGCAAGCTATCACGATATCCCATTTCATCACTTAGCATTGGTCATGGAGCAATTGAATGTTTTAGTGTTTGTTTTAAGGTAAGGATGATTTTTTTCTGATGAAAATTGAGGAAAAATGTGTCGAAACTGCTCTTTTTTTAATTTTTATAAATATTAAAACTAAAGGTTTTGGTCCTTCTACGTTCCGGAAATTTATTTTCAGCTTCAAGGCTTAATGTGTGAAAAGACGAGAGATGTGGCGCACTGGTGTGACTATCGATAGTGTATTTCGTTTCTAACGATATGTAACACCGTTTCTGACCACATAATTTGTTTTGGAAGTCCAACGGACCATGTGGAAGTCGGCGACGGCAGACGACGTAATGCTTCGTTTACATGTGCGCTTCAATATACTTTTGAATTGCTTTGACTTTCGGTGGGGTATGACGTACTAAGTAATGAGAGAAATTAGAACGGTACGAATTGATAGCGGATAAACCACTTAAATAAATCGTGCGTTTTGTGATCCCGTAACGAAGTACATAATAAGTTGTTTTCGCTGTAGAGCAACGGTGATTATGCTTCAAGATAGTGCGCTCTAGAACATGATTAAAAGGAAACTTACTCTTCAATTGGCTACCCGAAGTTTTTTCCTTGCGATTCAGTAAATTATAAAGTAAGTGAAAAGATAATTTGGGGCAAAACTGCTCGTTGTTTCTCGCTCTGAAAAATCCTATCTTATAGAGACGAGTCCCGTATTGACGCCGCAGCGCCCAGCTCCAATTAAAAAAAAACACAATAAGGAAAACCTCCACAAGGGTGAAGGCCGGTCGACAATGAATTTTTATGTTTGGAGTCCCTTCGGGTGCACAGTAGGGCGGATCGCAAAAATCGATTTTTTTCAAATCCATCTGGCCCAATGAAAAAAAGTTGTGGGACCGGTCAAAAATAAGGCCTGAAAAATTTGAGACCTCTAAGTGAACCCCTGACCCTCGCTCAAATGCAATTTAGGGGGGGAAGGTCAAAATTCGAAAAATATAAAATTTTATGGTCATTCCCTATAGAACTTGCCGAGTTACTGCCCTTCTAGTGCAAAAATTTCGTGCATTTTGACGTATCTGCCACCGTTTAGCCACAAAATGCCTAATTTGAGTCCGCGCCCGCGAAGAAAATATTACAACGCCCGCGCAGCGTCGCGGATACAAGAGCTGCTAGCCGATCCCGTCCCCTCCCCTATCGCTTCTCCCCCTCCCATGCCTCGAATGCAGCAAAATTCATCTCGCGTGTGCTGCTAGGAGGGCATTTATGTTTGATAATATAAATCGGAAGATGGTAGAAGGTAAAAAACGGTGCGTAGTGAGACGACTTGTCCCTTATTTGGCGCCTCGTCGGCGTTAAACAAATCGATGTTACCAACTTTTAGAGAAGTGATGAAATATTTTTAGATCTGCGAACGCAGGAAAGGAGCCTGCGGTCTACGAAGAGGCCTCTCGAGTGGCTATAAAGGTGTGCGAACTATGGTGACGCGCTTCTCTTCCATTGTGAATGTGACTAAATGGATTGTCTTGTTGGGTTTATCCATTCCCCTGCGAGGGGATCTCTGTCAGACAAACTTTTTGAAAAACTTGTATTCCTCAAGGGGAATAATTCATTCATAGAGAGCAACATTTGATAATTTTTATATTGAAAAATATCAAATGTATATGTGTATGTTAAAATTTTTATATTTATTTATGTGTTAGAACTTTTTAAAAGATGTCTGAGTTTCCTTACAAGTGTATTTTGTATTTTAAAAAGTATTTAAAATACTATTTTGTATTTCAAATACAGAAGCCCAAGGTATTTGGTATTTTGCATTTCAAATACTCCTCGGCCTGTATTTTGCCCAGCCCTGCCTACTGTGGATAAAAAAGGGAGGTTTCATCAAAGGGCTCCATTTTACTGGAACGAAAGACTATACTCTTGTCTGATAAAAAAAGGCAAGAGGACTTATCAATACAAGTTTAGAGGGGAATGTGTGGTGTTAATTGAAGAAACAGGGTCCCACTTTTGGAGGTTTGCCTCCCCCGTCGGAGGATTAGCAAAAGTTATAAAATCTGCGATTATCGATTCCTTTCGGAGTGAAAAGTAGATACACAAAACTAAAAAAGGAGGCATCATCCCTTTGCTATAAGCATAAATCCAACATCCCTTGCAGTGTGGGCAAACTCATCTCGGGGTTCCCACAGGGTTAATTTTTCTGTAATTTATTTATCACATCCCCCGTAAACAGCACATGACGGCCTTTTACAACGAGGGTTTCCAATATTAACAAATTACAACACAAACATCCATGCCCTGGATAGGGATCACCTACCCAGGCGGGATTCGAACCCACGACCTACGGTTTGGCAGGCGAGGACTTTACCCCACCGCCACCGAGGCCGGCTCACAATGGCCAACTTTTCAATCTCCGACTCGGGGCTCATCCTAAGAGATAAATTTTGTTGAATCCCGAAAAGAGTTAACCCACATCATTCGTCGGGAAAGCATTAAATCCGTATTTCATCCCTTACAGTGGTCTATTTGCTAATTGCGCGATGCTGACTTGGATTTGCGACATAAACATAGGGAGGGTAATCTAGGGACCCAATTGGCGTTGCTGCAAGGATGCGTTTGGCGACAAATCCGAGATTTTTTTAATTGCTGGATTTTAATATCGACGTAAAGGACTACACGCTGATGATATATTGGAGAGAGACTCCGGTTCCTTCGGCTATATCTGACATTAGCGCTGTGGAAATGAAAAATCTATTAGTGAACGTTCAAAATTGAAGTTAAATATTCTTTTTATTATACATGCGGACGAGATATTCGTGAAAGAATTCACCAAAAGTTTGTTGAAAGCAGCGAAAGACGAGGAATGACACTGATATAAGAAATACAGACTGGAAAGCAGATAATTGAGTAATTCTTTCGTGATTGTTCCTCACCGGACGATGCTGAAACATCAAATATTAGTAAGGCTAACGAACAACGACGCACTTGGTGTGAATTTTGGTGCATTTGGGGCGTGGAAGAGGCGAGCGGGGAGGGGACGCGAGCGGCCTTCACCCAAAATCCATTTAGACACAGCTGTCGGACAATACCGGAATAGAAGTGTATATCCTAAGTTCCTTATAGCCACTCGAGAGGCCTCTTCGTAGACCGCAGGCTCCTTTCCTGCGTTCGCAGATCTAAAAATATTTCATCACCTCTCTAAAAGTTGGTAACATCGATTTGTTTAACGCCGACGAGGCGCCAAATAAGGGACAAGTCGTCTCACTACGCACCGTTTTTTACCTTCTACCATCTTCCGATTTATATTATCAAACATAAATGCCCTCCTAGCAGCACACGCGAGATGAATTTTGCTGCATTCGAGGCATGGGAGGGGGAGAAGCGATAGGGGAGGGGACGGGATCGGCTAGCAGCTCTTGTATCCGCGACGCTGCGCGGGCGTTGTAATATTTTCTTCGCGGGCGCGGACTCAAATTAGGCATTTTGTGGCTAAACGGTGGCAGATACGTCAAAATGCACGAAAATTTTGCTCTAGAAGGACAGTAACTCGGCAAGTTCTATAGGGAATGACCATAAAATTTTATATTTTTCGAATTTTGACCTTCCCCCCCTAAATTGCATTTGAGCGAGGGTCAGGGGTTCACTTAGAGGTCTCAAATTTTTCAAGCCTTATTTTTGACCGATCCCACAACTTTTTTTCATTGGGCCAGATGGATTTGAAAAAAATCGAATTTTGCGATCCGCCCTAGTGCACAGCCTTCACAGTGCAGAATTCCTGTGCGAGAGAAGCAAGGTAACAGGAAGAGAAAAAAGGAAGGGACTCGTTATTTCCGAAGGAGTGCGCTTCAGCATCCTCCTACTTTCTACAATGAAGTTAGCTCGGTGTTATCTCATTGCTTGCTACTTCCCCATTACCGTAAGGCTACGAATGCTCTCACGATATCTTGTGGGGCATTGCGCGCAATTACAATTAAAGGCTTAATGAGTAGGTACCTAAATTATTCACCACAGAGAATTCACTGTCCTTTAAATATCGATGCAGGGGAAGAAAGTGGACTGTGTCATTCATGGGCTAACTTATGGGGTTTGATCCATGACTTACAGGCAGCCCTGTGAGATTGTGACTTCCCAGGTGGGCCAATATGATGTCATGGCTCGTTTTCGTTCTACTGTGTTCACCAAATAAACAGAGATTTTGTCATTAATTGGGACTCCCACCCCAAACTTTAGCGCTCGAATCATGAAATATAGCTTAATAATTGTAAATTAAACAATATATAGACGCAATCGAGGAGAAAAACGATGTTTTTATTCATTAAATATCCCGAATGTTATTTCCGAATTACCCAGTGTAGACAATTGATGTTTGTGAATTTATGTTCTCTCAAAGTACATATTAATTATTTGAGCTATTTCATGGGTTAATATGCTTCAAAAAGTTTTTATATATGATCTTGAAATTCCGAGGTGGATGCTAATGGCAAGATGGACGCCGTGCGCTCATATCATTCACGGAAATCATTCAAGCAAATTAGAACAGGCCTGAAATTTCATTCGAATGATCATTCGAATGCTGGAAATTTCCGTTATACACGGTGAATGATGGTCATTCGAATTGTGGCCATACGTCGTTAAATCTTCCAGATTGTGAACGTAAGCCCCAGACACAGGGAACTCCGATCGTCTGTCTCTAGCTGGTTGAGGAAAAGACTCCACAAACAAGAATAATCAGCGCTCAAAGAAACAATTGTCACAAAGTTACGAGTCATTTTCAATGAATAACTATTAGAAGTAGAAATATTCAAAATCAGAACTATTGCAGAAAACAACGATTATAACTAAAAATCTCATAGGAAACATTACCAAAGACTAAGTTCAAGCTGTATGATTTTTAAGAGATCACCCATGTCAGCCGAGCAATCTAGCCACTGCCAGCGCCGAAGCAAGAGAGAGCTTGCGAGCTCCGAATCGTGTCAGGGTGGATGGGAGGGAATTTGCAAATGAGTGGAGGGGTAATAGGGCGATGTTCAAGTTAGCTGCATCGGTGGAAATCTGCCGGTAGGCGCCCCTGTTGACTGGCACCACTGCAAAACGTCCGTCATCCAAGCCGGGGTTGGGGGAGAACCGCGTACCGCCAGGTTTTCTCTCCTCTATCTCCTGGGTTGGAGACATAACCAAGTGGAGTGATAGCTGGTAGAGGCAAATCATTGGAATTCAAGGAGGGGAAAGACAAAGTGGGATGAGGTGTTGGAGGGAGAGAGAATTGTGATAGGACAAGGGGAGTACTTCTCACTCCAAACTGCATTCTTATGCCTCAGCACCCACTTCCCCTCGATTGCCAAGGAGTAGGTATTCCTCCGCCGTACTACCTATATAAGTCTTGATCTCAAGGTATGGCTGGTTCGGTTGGCTGATTCGGTAGGCTGATTTCGGAGGGCAGAGTTCGGAGACAAGAGTTCGGAGACAAGAGTTCGGAGACAAGAGTTCGGAGACAAGAGTTCCGAGACTTAAGAGTCTCCGAGCCTTTGAGTCGAAGGGCCTTTGCGCGAAAAAGTTCTGCGGATAAGTTCGGAGGAATTCAGAGGAATTTATGGGGGGGTACCAGAAATTTTTGGAGGGGTACACTGAAAAATGCAACAGAATGATCTTTCGAAAGATCTTTCGAATGATCATTCACCGTGTAAAGCGGCCTTTAAAGTCCTTTATGGTTCGGGGGAAAAACGAATTCCCATAGCTATCCGTTCGGCTTAATATCTTTCTTAATTTATTGCTTTTGTCGGACCTGGAAATATAGTGGGGCTGTAATATTATGTTCTCCGTGTTGCTCTTAAATATATCTATTCTCAATTATTCAAGCAATACCCTAGCGCGCAGACTCGCTCGCAGAATTCGTTTAACATCTTGGTAACGCCGCACAGTGGTCCCAAATCGAAAAAAGCTGGCCAAAATTAATAACGTCGTAATATTACCTAAATTAGCAACAAAAGAGGAAGTCCCTGACTGATTTTGATCGTCTGAATCTGATTTTGGTTTTATTTTTACGATATCTCTTCATTTTAGCATTTTGTGAGCTGTTATTATTTAAACAATTTTTAGAAAATCTCGATATCGATGTCATTGCGATTGGCAATAACTTGGTGTTCTTGGAGAGCTTAAATCAGCATAATTTTAAGGTAAAAGATGTATAAATTGTAGTTAAAAGTCATGATAGAACTTACGACATGAAATAGCCTAGATTCGAACCCGCGACCATTAGCATAGTCGGTGAGATACCAAATTCGGAAATAATACTCACACTTATTCTTTTTTTGCTTCAATGCATTTGATAGGTAATATTAGATGAAATAAAATTACTGATATTAAGGAAATTGAGGAGAATAATGCTCGAATTTCAATAAAATCGCTTTCATAATCACAAAAACGATTTTTAAAAGAATCGTCGTCCGATGTCACCCCATCGAACTGATTGTCGCTCTGCGAATCACTTAAAAGTAGCAAATCGTCACCTCACCTGATAGGCTGACCTCGTTTTTTTTTAACTCTTACTTTAATTAAAATGTATGATTTGGATATTAAAAGGAGTCTTCGAAAGATATCTTCATAATTTAACATTCCTGAGCATTTTCTTGTACGCTCCTCTCGGAATTTCCTCATGTCTATGTTCCTGGCCTCCAATGCTCCGTTAAAACTTCAATTGTAAGAAAGGATTCTTTGGAAATTGCTGTTCCATGTATCAGCACTTTATGTACCAGGAACACCATGTAATACTAACCATAAAGCTCGATGTACAGCTCGGCTATTTCCATGTAACATTGGCTGAAGGCTTCATTATTAATCTCATAGCAGCAGGATAAGGATTTTAATATCACTGAATCTCGATGGGTAAGTCTTTCATCGATACCTGTCATGAAAATTGCAAATCAGATTAATAATTACATTTCATGCACACTCGCAACTCCACTTTTAAAAATATGATGACTGACAATGAATGATTATTTTCATACACTGCATATATTCGCCGACTGTGCATGCACCGTAATCATTTGCACTCACTAGATGTGAGAGGGAGATATTAATATACTTCTGCAGGGAATTTCAATTCCTTCTGCAACCAGCTTTTGAACGTCTCTTTGAAATGCTCATCTGTCCTCATATTCCTTCTTCTTCGCTTATATTCTTTTCTCTCTGTATTTTTATTCAACACCGAAAGGTATGAAAAATTTGCGGCACCCATAATTCAAATGTAACAGGTCTATTTACGGCTGAAACGATGAATGTGATTTCAAAATATTTCCTATTTTTAACCATTAAAACCGGAAATTATGAGTTGACATTGAATAAAATATGCTAAAGCTTAGATAGACTTTCCTCTGAATTTGCGGCGCATTCTTAAATTTAAATGCCAAACATTGGCTAACCGAGTGCTTTTAATTATCTGGACAGAGAAGTTTCTCGAGTTAGTAATGTTATCATATTTCGGAGCACAGCACTTTTTGGCTAAGAAAATCATTAAATAAAATTGAGTGGGAAATATTCACCACATTCGTGCAATGGTCATGGTGAGGGAGGCCGACATCCTCATTCCGTTATTATTAAAAAATGCACTTGCAAGATGCACGCACCCTTGGTGGGTGTAGACGAACTTTTTCCCTCCGCATTCCATTATATCTACATCTAAGGTCTGTTGAAATGATCCTGTGAACAATCCTTGGCGGTACTGGGGCGGCAAGGGGATTAGGGAGCATTTATTTCTCTTAGCCTCAAGACCTTATTTCGGAATAACGTGCTGACAACACTGTACAGCATGTAAGGGATATCTTCTCTATAAAAGTAAGATGAAAGTTTTGCAGAGAAAAGCATGTAGTGGTTACTGTAAGTTTCTCACATAGTGGCTTATGTAGTCGCTTTTGATCACTCATTTTCTCATTAAGTAAGTGCATGAAAACCAGCCCTCATTGGTTTCATGAATATTTGAAGGTTAGTGTACATACGAGAAGTGTGAATACGATAGGCGTGAAACACTTGATGTATGAAATCTCACAGGATGTAGAATTATGTTAATGATACACCATGTGAGTTCAACCACCGATACCGAATATTTGAGCGATAATGCCATTCGGTCTTCCGCCGGCCAGCCGCCCTCAGCGGAGCGGTACACCGCTCAACTTAAAACCCTCTAGATGTCGGATAGGCAAGTATAGGCAAGATTTTTTTTCCTCCATCTTATTGTATATACTCTTCCCAATGATTCTGCATGGGAATCTTTGAGGAGCACGGAGGAGCACAAAACTATATAGACGCATTTTACTAAAAATATGCCCAAAAATAGCTAACATTATAAATAATTAAATATTGTTATAATAGAATCTGAAACGAACAAAACTTACTATAATATTGTGCAAAAATATGTAAACTTACCGTATTAAAATTGACAGATGAATCCCATGAAATTAAAATAGTCATTTATTAAGTTGAATTTCCCTAAAACCGAGTATTTCTACGCGTCGGGCGTTTTAGGCTGAACATGCCCATATTTGACGGGTTACACAGGTCAACATAATAATCACACAGGCCTATCAAATACGAAATATTGTAGATCATATCCTTTAGAATCCGAATACATACTTCAAAACTTCCTCGTAAAAAGCCGAAATAATGACTTTTGGCCAGCTTTTTTCGATTTGGGACCACTGTGCGCCCTCTGTACGCCCGTGTCAGTTTTTGGTGAACCGCCCAGCCTACCATTGTATTTTATTTAGTTCACGGATTAAGTCCTTCTGCTCCGAATCTCATAAGCTCGCTGCATATTCAAGGTGCGGACGGACAGGTGCGAAATAGCACCTTTCTTTTACTTTCTCATCCGAAAATCTTCCCGCAAAACGCTCGACGAAACCTAATTTCTTCAGGGCTATGCCGCAAATATTTCTTAAGTGGGTTCCCCACGAGAGGTTCGAAGTTATCGTAAATCCCAGGTACTGTACTTAGTCTGTTGCCTTTATTTTAATACCATCCGCAGCATAAACATGGTTATCGTTGGACGAACTCTGCAAAAATGTACCGCCGTGTATTTGCTCAGATTAAGTTCGAGTCCCCATTCTTGGCTCCACGGATGAACGTTGTTTAATTCCGACGATAGTGTTTTACAATCAAAGTTATCACTAATTTTACGATAGATGACTGCGTCGTCAACAAATAAGCATATTTTATTGCTAATTCGGGAGCAGTGGTCATTAATGTATATAATGAACAAAAGGGGGCCGATTACGCTTCCTTGTGGAACACCCAATGTCACTTTAACTACATCAAAGCTGATTCCGTCAAGGACTACTTTTTGTGCACGATCATTCAGAAAGTCGCGTATCCATGTTACCACTGTTTCGTTTAATCCGGTTGACTGTAATTTGTACAATAGTTTATTGTAAGGCACCGTGTCGAAAGCTTTATTAAAATCTAGAAATAATGCGTCAACTTGACTTTTCGATTCAGCACATTTGAGAACGTTAACGATGGGTATGCAACGGAAGAGAAGAAGTGAAGACTAGCGTTAAAAAAGGGAAGCGAAAACTGGTAGTTCCTTTTTATTTGGGAAGCAGGATTGTTGGCGATGTGGGAAGCAAGAAAGAAATAATCAGCAGAATAGTCCAGGCGAAGAGAGCATTCCACCAAAATAAATATGTACTTACAGCGGGAGACTTTAAGCCTAGAATTAAGGAAGCAGTTTATCAGAACTTGTATTTGGCGACTGCTTCTCTACGGAAGTGAGGCAAGGATAATGACAGCATCGAAGAAGAGAGTGTCAGCGGCAACGCTTTCGGGGGAGGTGGTGAGCCTCCTTAACGTGGCCCACTTCAATGTGCTCCTTTGAAAGTGTTGCGATGAAAAAAAAGACGCAAACTATTCCGTGGTGTTCCACCTAATCTCCTCCACTATCGTTTCCTCTTCCTCCCTCCCCCCCCCTCCCCCCTGCCTCCCTGTCACAATCCTCATTGTGCTCGTATCTTCATTATCGTGGCATTACAAGCCCCTTCGACACAGCGCGGGTCATCTGAGCTACTTTATCTCTTCCCTTGTGCGCTGGCTGCGTTGCCGCTTTTCCCTCAGACCGATTCACCGAGCTCACTCCCAAAATGTTTCGGACGCGGAATGAATGCGTCGTCGCTCGCGAGGCCAAGCTATGCGCAATTTCTTGTCGTTAATGTTTTTTACAGTTCTCAATAATTTTTCAACGTCTATATCGAGAAAGCCACTAATCAAATCAAAGAAAAAGCCTCGGGAGTGAATGTCGAAGGGGAATCATTCACAGTTTGTGTTGAAGTTAATGAATTAATCAATTGCTAATTTAAATAAAAAGAAATAAGCAAAAGGGTTGTCAAGGGTCGAGAGTTGTTGATTAGTTACGGGACACGATCAATCAGTCAAAGAGACCACAACGACGTGTATAATTTCAGTTAATTAGATCATTATTTACATTAATAGTGTGTCTAATAGTTATTTATGAAGCAGTTATGAATAGTTATTTATAGCTTGTACAAAAACCAAGGAGCGATGATAAAATCATGATCCATTTGTGAAGAAGCAAGAATTGGGAAAGGAGTGAGACAAGGCTGCTCTTTGTCACCCGTAATTTTCATCGTTTACATTGAGAAAGCCATTAATCCAGAAAACGCCTCTGAGTGAATATCCGTGGAGATATAATATGTATGCTACGATTTACCAATGAAATAGTTGTCATAGCGGATACAGAGAAGGATTTGAAAAACATTCCGGTCAATATGGGTAGGGTAATGGGTACAAATCGGTTGGAAATAAGTGCAGATATCGTCAAGATATTGTTATGCTGCCGAAGAGAAGATAAGAACATTAAAATGGGGGCATAAAATTGGTTGAGGCGGATGAATTCTGTCATTTGGGAAGCAGGCGTGTAGGGCGAGTGGGAATTCAATTTTTATATAAAAATTTCACTTTTTACGCACGACTCTCTAGTGTTTTGAAAAATATGAAATGTTGAAAATTCGTGATGGAATAATTAAACTTAGTTCCTCCTTTTTTCTCTTGTAATTCGATTCAAAACTCGCTCGATGCGTTTTACCACACTGTGACATATTCTCCGAATTTAAAATAAAAATCAGTGGAAAATTTTCTAAATGTTATTATTGTGTTGTTAATTTTCTACATTTTTGTCTAGCTGCTTCTGAAGCAATCGATTTTAAGCTAAATACCAGCCTTTAATTTTGTTTTCAGATTATATCTTTTGTGCTTTTGGGTGCAGCTTGTTTTGAGAAGACTTAAATCTGACGTAAGAACTTCCGGTAACTACTATAGAATTTAATCGATTCCATGAAATGTTTATCAGTTCAATGCGAATATTTCTGGGTTATAGTTTTACCCTATAGCAGTACTTGAAATTTTGTTGCCTTTTATATCCATTGAAATTGGTCATTGAAATTTGCAAAAAATCTAATGGTACGGTTTTGTACCCTTGGTAAAAAGGTGTTGGCCAAAATACATATTTTGAATACTTTTTGGTGATGGTTGATATATACCTTATGATTGCTAAGAACAATGAAGTATAACAAATCTCGGTATTGTATTTTGTTCGTCGAAGTTTTTTTAGCAAAGGCCCAAATTGATCTGAAATCTTCTCGGTATTTGTCGCTATGTAAACATTAACCCCTTGCGTGTATTTTCTGAAAATCGGTTTGAATATATTTCAATGGCGTTTAATGCTAATTAATTGTTGTCGGGTTTTCAGCCGGCTGATGCTCTCCATTGTTGCCGACGTTTCCATGGTCGAGTCATCCATCGTCTCATCCCGTCCTGAGGATCATGGTCTATCGAAGCGTCGGCAATTATGGTTGCAAACCCGATTACAATTCATCGACAATATACCCTTGGGAAACATTGTATTTTTCTATGGTGTCATGTGACAAGTATCGTGCTAGATCTATATTGGAGTTAACCCGATTGCTGCCGTGAGTCACTCATCCAGTATTATCTATTTACGCTATTGAGCTTGCGCTCCACTTAGAAAGGTTTTTCTCTCTCAGACATAGTATGTCCATGAAAGTCGCGGCACGGATGACCTAAGTTGCAAAAAAATAGAGAAAACTTGGTCTCTAGAAATTCGTTTTTTTTCAGTCTTTGAGAATCGTTGTCTCTTCCCCACGACTTTATTTTTTTAATCTTTGGCGACGCGTCGCGACGTTGCGTCAGTGCAGTTGCGGTGGAAACCATGCTTTAGCCTCGCGTCGCTGACATCCGATCGAATTTTTCTGCAACTAACTCTTTCGTTTCTCAACACGTAATTTTAATTGGCCTTCTCTGTTAATCGCGGATATCCATTATCAATCAGTGCACCTTGTGGTAAATTAACGCGGTCGAGCGGCCGCTTTCAACCACAATATTCCACATTGCTTCCAGCAACTAGATGTCGCTGGTTTTTCTGCCCCAAGAAATAATATATGCTTCCGTTTCTATAAAAATTGAAGACCCGCGAATATGTTTTCAGTGTTCCTGTAGACTTGGTTAACCTTTTTTATCATGCTAGCTAAACGTCGCGGCGTAGCTCAGCTCAGCAACTTCCAGCTGAGCTACGACGCGTCGTAGCTCAGCTGGAAGCATTGCGTCAAACAACGAAATGCTTCTAGATGAATCAGTCTGACCTCTGTTTATCTCAATAGTTCTTCTCAAGTATCATATCATATAAATGTAACTATTTGAAGATCGACTGAACTTATCTGGGAATCTGTATAGTGTAGAAAACTACTTTTTTCAATATTTTTTTTTACTATTCACCAACACATTTTCCCCTGAAATAGGAATTATCTAGTAATTCTTTCTTGGAACTTTTCTTTGTGCTATGATAAGATAATTAGAAAACTGTTTAACTGGCAACGTAAGAACGTATACCAATCCCTCTACTTCAGTCAATATATGTGGCAATGACTCGATATTTCCCAAATTGTCTAAAGGCGAGGCTATAGTATCACGTCTAAAACATTCTATTAAGTTTCTTTTCTACTAATTCTATATTAATTTCACAATATTTTTTCGGAAAGATGGATGGGAAAAAGTGAGTGTCTGTGATATTTATTTTCGTAACCATAAAAAAATATAATAGTAGAATAAAATTCAGTTTTATCATTTTTTTTGAGCTACCATTGACACAATTGAGGATATTTGAGGGCTTGACTAATCCATGACTTTTTGGTTAGCGGGCATTCTAAATTTGTCGAGAGCTACACTGATGCATTTTCGGCGGCCATCATTCCCTTCATTCCACGCCCTTGTTCAAATTTTTGTGAGCTTCTGAGGAAACTGGAGTGCTCTTGTTATTCCGGTCGCTAATTAGAACCTTCCTATCTGTCCCCCTCCAACGCCACGGATATTCTTCAACATTGTCGGCTGCAAGACGCCCTCCTTGTCTTTATCGGGAGACTCTAATCTGTCATGAAAAAAAAAACAGGAGACTCTAATCTGTCATGAAAAAAAAACAACTGAGACTCAACATATTTTTTTCTGTTCCTCTTATCGCAGATTTCGTTTGTTTGTGACATTAAAGGTCGTTCCCGGTTTCGTAAATCGTATTCGTTTTGTTTCTTAGCTTTTACTTAATACTGGCATGCTTTGAAGTGTTTCAACACTTGCTGACCGAATCAGTTTATTCATTCAGTACTTTTCCATTGCTTGGGGAACGGTTTTATTTTGTGTTCAGTTGGAGGTGCTCTACGTTAGTTTACCCCTTTCCGAAACGAAGATAAATGTCTTTACCCGAAATGTTTTCCTTTCTTATCACGAAAATGGAATAATAAACATTTGATATCCATTATACTCATTCTCTAATTGAGTTTTAGATCAATTACGGTTTTTTCTAAGAAAATAATTGCATCTAACTCTTAAGGATTGTGAAATATTTCACCTTAGATATTGGTTTCGTTTTAAAATTTCTTCTTAAAGATGTTAGAAGGAAATTTTACTGAAAACCTACTTACTTTCATACCAAACAAAAGTATTTCTATCATGACTATGATATCGTAAATATCTCAGTACAAATAGCTGGTGTAAAGGCTGAAGTGCTCATGTATTGGCCAATTTTCTTCCATTTCGCTCTCATTGTCGTATCACCTTAATTTGCATTGGAAAAAGTTCAAATTTCTAAAAATGTCAATCATATCCTCCCTAAACCTTCAAGTGCGGCGTTGCAGCATTCTATGACCAAGAAGTATGACCTGATTAGTTGCAATGCCTCATTGATTGATTAATATGTAAAGATTATAATGATTATTTATGTATTTCCATTACCCCCGAAAGCAGCACAATGAGGCCCTTACATCGGGAGTTTTTAAACAATCAACAGCAGACGATAACACACACCCATGTCCTGGAAGGGAAAACCTATCCAGGCGGGACTCGAACCCACGACCTTTGGTGTGGTAGGCGAGGAATTTTCCCCGCCGCCACCGAGGCCGACTCATTAATCCACATATTGGGAATTCTGAAGATATTTTCGCGTATTTCTTTGCGAAACAGATTCAATCCAATTCGATCCACATTATTATACTTCTGGTGTTTTTTTTCTTGGTCACGGTTGTCTCGACAATGTAATTATTTGGTAGTGTGGGAAGGTCAATATGATAGACACCACTTTTCTTGTTGTGAATACTAATATACGAATATATAATACGAATGATTATCGGCAGTATTGCTGCAATTGTAATTTGATGGTTATCGCAATTACGATTATGGTTGCTTGCGAAACGTCCTCCTGGTTACATACTAGTCGGTATGGATTTCTATAAAATATTATTTCATCCCCTAAACGGAGCGATATTTCGCTTCAAAGTACAGTTACTCACATGGAACTATGACTGACGTATTAGTTATTCGAATTTTCTTCCTTTATTTCTGGAATCGGAAGCATGCTCCAATTTTCACGTTAGATATACCTACAGTGATTATTATCACTCCGATGATTTGAAAAAGAAATGGGAAGTTACCGGGAAATTGGAACGAGGAATGATATTTTAATGCTTCATTTTTGGTCCTAATATTACGTTATCTATATGGCGGAATACTGGCATCTAATAATCTTAATATTCGTAAATTCTCCCGCTAAGGTCAGCTGAAAATCCAATTTAGTTCCACTATAACTTCCAAGTTTTATGAATTTTTTCTAGAGTGTACATCGGAGCACATGAGGCTGTCATTTGAGATTAAAAGTCAAAGGACGCTCGATGTTCCGTTTTGTACGCGCTGTCTCATAAGTTTGGAGTCGTCGAATCGGCATTTGTCGTCGGAGGAGGTGAACCTCCTCGCACATGGAGAGAATCCCAAAGTATACCCCTCTTTTTAATGCTTCAGAAAAGTTATGGAATTTTTGGCCGTATAGTCAGGTATAGTTATTTAGGTGATATAAAAAGCATTCAACTTATCCTCAACTCTTTGCTCTTTAATGCGATTATCATCAGGGTTTTATTATAAGTACAAAGGTAACATTACGTAAAAAAGTTTTGTTGGGTATAGAAAATAATTATGAAATCAATAAAATAAAACATAAAAAATAGTTTAATTTATATTTTTACTTTCAAGTTTGGCATTTTGCTTTCACAAAAACTATTCATACTTACAACAGTAATCATTCATACTTAAAATGGTATTCACCACAAGAAAAGCGGTCCCTACCATACTGACCTTTCCTCATTATCAAATAATTAGGTTGTCGAGACAACCGTAACCTAGGCAAAACCACCAGAAAGGTAATAAAGTGGATAAAATTGAATTGGATCTGTTTCACATAGAAATACGCGAAAGTATGTCCAAAATTCACTTAATTATGGAATGCATGACAACTTGTGATAACCATTACCTATTAATCAATCAAGGAGGCGTTAAAACACATCTGAACATACTTCTTGATCAAATAATGCTGAAATGTCGCACTTGAAGGTTTAGGGAGCATAGTATCGACATTTTTAGTATTTTTATCACCTGGATAAAACTTTTTGAAACTGAAGGTAGGTACTTACAAAATTTACTGTAGCATGATTTTATATTTCGTGTTTGGCATTCAAATAGACAGTAAATAAATTATTAATTTTTTTATATTCTCCTCAATATTCTGTGAAAATTTCTTGTTTATCAGTAATTGTTATCGCTGTAGCGAAAGCAGGACTTCTTAGCTCAGGCCCTAAGTCATGTGGTCGTATTCCTTCCGACTTCTTTTGAGGATATTCGTCGTGGTGGTAAAATCGCCACTTCGTGTTCATTCGAATGCGTCGACTTCTCCATCGAAAAACGTTTCGATTTTCTCCGTGATACGTTCACTCGGTTTAAGGCCTTGATTATCTCTAGTCCGCATGACCTTCCGTCATCGTCAGGGGTGTGGCGTGAGTAGTCTGGTCATAGAAGAGGTATGGTGTAATACGTTGGCCTGTCTCCTTTGAAATCAATTGGTTTCGGTCGTCATAAATTTCCGCGGAATAATGTGGATTCTTAAAATGCCGTTTTAAGTTTTCGAAAAAATTAATTTTGAAACCAACATCCGTCTTCCGGTTCTTTATCCTTGACGACCGTTGCCCTGGCAACATGATTATTTCATTTTTTCAGAAAAAAGTTAGCATGGTAGAGACGGCTTTTGTGGTAGTAAGGCATCGTATTTACCCTTTGTTACTTGACATTATTGCGTTAATGTGTTGTTATTGTATATTTGGACAAAAAATAAGAACGATGTTTACAATTGAATGTTATTTATGGGAAAACTTCGAAATTCGACGGGTATGAAATTCAAATTGTAAAAGATTTTAATTGGAGTTTGCAAAGGATATCAAGTTATTAGCTAAAATTCAATTTCTTTATCATTATGATGAAATATTTTTTGATCGTTTGTCAGCCTATGTTTTGCTTGGTGTGAAAGTGGATAAGTTGATTTGAGTACTTGATTTAGTGATAGTACAGTTCCTCTGCAATGCAACAGTAACACAAAATGTTATTTTTGGTTAATTTATTATATTTGGTGACGAATTGACTGGTCATAGAGATTTTAATTGAGTTAAGTGCTGCTGTTTTCAGCTATTACTAAGCAGTGATTGTAAATGCTAACCAAAATAGTTCCGTAGTTTTCCTTTTTCGCGGCCTACGTCAATTGGCGTCTATGTTTTTTTATGTGTGAAGTGCTTTTTCGCATTTACAACCGAGTTTGAATTTAGAGTTTGCTTAAGACACAGAGAGTAGTTTCAGGGAACATCTGATGGAAATAAAACGCATTTTAACATTAAAAATTAACGGAAAATTTCTAGAATTACTTTTAATTCACTTCATGATCGGTTTCAATGCGTCTTGTATTATCTCCAGGTCTCCATATCATCATGCTCTTCCTAGTGGTATCTACGGCTTTTCTCTATCGTTTATCTGCTTTGTATATTCAGCTCATATTTTGTTTTTGAAAAAATCACGGATAAATTTCCCCACGAACTCGGCCCCGCGATCTGTCCGTTACTTCTTTAGGTCCGAAGCAAAATTCCGATCCATGCTTCTTCGTGTCGACCGCTGGGCGAGGAGTCTATAAACTGCCTCCCTTATCTGTGAGAATTAACGTCTCGTTAATGAGTTCTAATTCGGCCTCGCCATCTTGGTTCAACTCACCTCGCCTATCTTCGCGATTAGTCCGAATGTGACGACAACGCGGATAGCCACGGGCAGGGTGACGAAAGTGGTGCGTGATCTATGAAGGTGTGGATTATGAAGGTGGCGATCGGCGACTGAAGTGATTTTCGCCATGGGGAGGGGAAGAAATGGTGGAGAGAAACCCGGCGCCGGCATTTCTCTTGACGAAAGGCGCCAAGGGAACCACGGCTTAACGTCCCATCCGACGGACGGAGTGATGTACCTCTTCTTTCCCAATGTATCACATTCGATACATCTGATTTTTTTTATCATTTCCTGATCTAATAGTGTCTCCAAGTGCGGAGCGCCGCTTGTGGCGTATTCTATACATTTCGCAAGGCTTAACATTTTTTTAATGGGATTAATATTTTACAGTTCTATATCTGAAAATGCGGAAAACGAAAATTTTCTGCGGGAAATGCACTTTCAGCTCTGAAGAGGGCAAAGTGTCATTCATTATTATTATTATAGTATTCTACCGATCAAGGTAGGTTTCCATGGAGTACTAAAGAAGTGATCTGTTAGCCACCCTTCCCTTCCAGCACTGCCTGCTTCAATTCACTCTAAGGCCTTCTGCCTTCCGTCTATCTAAAAAGCCTATTCTTTTCCTTCCCATCCCTCGATCACCTAACATTCTACCCTCTAACACCGTTTTCAACATCCCCTCCCCGCTAAGTACTCGCTCCATCCAAAAAAAAAAGTTTCCTTTAACTATCAATAAAGGATAGGGCAACCTCTGAAACGTTTCTGCCGTCGCAGGGATTTGAACGAGGGCCCACCGGTTGTGTAACCATCGCTACTCCAATCAACTGCCATATCAATCCAATCCCCACTCTTCCATATTGGAAACGTTAGTTGAAATATTGTTAAAATTCCACAACAGTTTTCAAGTAGATGTATGGCTGACTAGTGAGTAGGGTGGTTTCCTATTATTTTTTATTGCCTAAATCGAAAGATTATTACTCCAGGAGTACGTATTTCACGCTTGCAGATTTTTAAATGACGATATCTATTTTTCGCGATTAAATGAAAAGTGAAAATTTTCAAGCGTGTGGGAACGCGACGGCTAAGTATGAATGCTAGGAAAACCCCGTGTGACGTCGTTCTGGTTCCCTCTGCCGCAACTGAGGTGACCTTGGGGCGAGGATATTGTGCGCCGCACAGTGGGGCCAAATGCTTAAAAGGTGGTCATAATTATTAAATATGTTTGAAATTTGGAATGTAAAAGTTTTCGAGGTCGCTAATTTCGAATATGATATTGAAATATAAAGAAAATTTATATTTTGCCAAAAAATTGGAATTTTTGCTAAAATAAGACAGTAATTGTTCCTTATGTCCAGTAAAAAGGGGGGAATATTTTTAAGTATATTATATTACGAATATGAAACTGATTTTGAAAATTATATGAAATGCATTTCAAAGCTTTAAGGCAATCGATTAATAATTTTATGAATTATTTTAAATAAATATCATCATTTTATGGCTATTTTTAATTTTCAAACATTCTAAACGAATTAATTTCCGATATTGTTACATGTATCTTAATATACACGTTATAAGCATGCATACATACTTATGGCTTAAAAATATATCCCGGAACATAATAAGGTAGCAAAGAAATTATAAACATTATTGTATAACAGTCAGTCAGCGTAGAATATGAACAGGCCCGCGACCACTCACTTAAAAATTGCAAACACTAAATATAATCCGTCTCTAATTCGTCCCATGAATAATTATCTAAGCACAAAACTGCTTAATTGAATAAACCCACTTATTATTCTGAATATTAAATGAAAACTAATAACTTAAATGTCTTTATAAGAATATATAAAACGTTAACAAACATATTTGCATTACACATTATTATATAGTAGGTTTTCTACGTTGAATATGAAAAGAGCTGCGCACACAGGCTTATAAACGTAAACACAAATTTAAATCAGACTTTGTTCCATCCAAAGAATCGTCTACCGATTCCGATGAAGAATCTGATTCTATCAGGTAGGATTCATACAAAATATTCATGGCTGGGGAACATAAAACTGTCGATGACTTGGACCGCATCGCAATCTGACTTAAAATAATCGAGTCGGAATGTAACATCAATCTCACGACCAAGTCCACACCAGTTTTTTCCTGGAGCACTTTCGGGTAAAATCTTCCCTGAATTTCCTCAATAATTTGTTGTACGCTTCCTGCGCTTCCTCTGACATTTTTCCGATTGGTAACAATGAATTTTGTATGGCATTCCTTTCGTGCAACAGTATTTAGGGTAAACATTGTTGGAATGCAAAACCAATGATATAATTCAACAACAGCCGTGCTGTTTAGGTAGAATACACTTTGCAGATATCTATATTTATTCTATAGCCAGAAGACAGTTTGTAAAACAGTATTAAATCTCTGAAGAAGCTCCAAATTGAGGCCTGTTATATTGGCGGAAATTTCAGAGTTCTCGAGCTGTGTTGTCGTCATTACTACTACCAAACACCTGCTTTGGCCGGTTTAAACTAAGCTCCTTTTTGAGGCCTTCTCCTTCTTAAGCTCCTCCACCAATTTTTTAGCTTTTGTACTGCAGATCTACCAAGTTTTAACTTACATTCTGAAAACCCCCTGCAAGCAGCATTCGACATTTCGAATCCATGCATGCAACGTGGTTAAACTACATTAGGGATATCATTCTTTACTGGACGAGATATTATAGCATCAACATTGTATATACTTTGTCTTGAGTCTTTTTTCCGTCAATTTATTGCAAAAGAACTCATTTTATTACGCTGATTATAAAGTAAGTGCTCCCTCTTGCATGCAGCGTGTCAACGAGCTACGCGCTTCGGCGTCCATACGGTTGGAGGTTACTTACGTATTTCTTCATTAATTCACGAAGGGGCGGGTTGGGGCGGTTAATTTTGTTTTGTTTTGATAGCCGAGAGTTGTGGCTACAATAATATAACTATATAAGAGCACTGCAGAGCACTGCTATATAACTTAATGATGTTCGTATTTTTATTTTTGAATAAAAGTTGTGCAATTTATTGGTTAATATTTATGTTAATAATAATTTTAATTTTGTTTCAATGTTATGGTAAAGCAACATTTTTTATCTATGCACATTGCTGCGTTGATTCTATTTTTTAAAATTTAAATTTAGCCAATTGGGTAGCTGATGAGGAGTCTAGAAGATGATGGTATTTCGAAGCGAGAGGGAGGATATGTATACCAGCAGCGCAGCTGTCACTTTGAAAGTGATTTTTACGAAGAGGTGCAAACTTACCTGCTTCTCGAACTTATTTCTCAGCAGCTCAAATAAGTGTCTTCCCAACCATGTAAAAATAAATCATAACCCCGAACTTTAATTTTTCTAATTATGGCCACCTTTTATAGATTTGGCCCCACTGTGCGCCGCGCCGGTGCGATGCTGGCTGCTAGCAGGTAGTAGCGTACCCTGCTAGCAGGTAGAGATGATTCCCTGAGCTTTGTGCCTCATGCATGCATTGGTAGGTAACCTCAGACGATGTAAAACTCCTATCTTCTCGTATAGAAACTAGGTCCCTGTGACGTCACGTGGAGTGGCATCGCATGGGCGCCAATCTGGCCATTTTCAAATGATGATAAAATTGACCATTGCCATTGGTGAAAACCGGTATTTCTAAAACCAAATAATTTGTATATTATGAATACACTAATGGTGGGTAACGAATCGCAATCAATGCCTTTCGTTTTCTTTTATGGAGGAAACTACCCTATTATTTCTTACATTAAACTAGAAGGCAAATTTGGTTCGACGGTATTCGCGATAAAGTTCTAACATTTATTTCCTAAATAGTATCGCTCAGTTTTCCATTTCGCGTCTAACCGTTGCTTTGCTTGTAACCAGTATACTTATGGGCTTCCTCCGACTATTTCATCAGCAGTTTGAATATTTTCTATTCAGAGAAGTCAGTGGTTGTAGTTATTTGTGATTGCGGTGTCTAATTTTATAATTCACGAGAGATCAGTATCTTATTAATAACCTAGACGAGGGAAGTGAAGTTACTGCTGCTCTGCTACTGCTGTTTTCCTTTATCTTGGCGATATGCGATGTGCTTCTTTTACGACGTTTTAGCGACTGAAATTAAAGAGGTCTTCAGTTATCAAATGGAAATTTATCAATCACGGAAAAATTAATAGCTTTGTGACTCTTATCGGACGCAATATTTCCTGGTTTTTACTGGAGATAGTGTCATTCGTATTCGTCAGTGCTTTTTAGTCAGTCATTATATTGATCAAGAGACGTCATCGAATCTTTTTGTCCATTGATATCTTGAATCGAGCTTTGCCTTCATCGTCTGTTAAATGCCCGCTCGCCAGAGGGAATCTGATGTAGGTCACTTGAATGGCTTGGAGGAGACATATCTGAAACATTGAGGGAGACATGCGCAAAGCTTTCCTCTTGACTTAACCATAATAATATGTCATATTCACGAATGTAGTAAGATATATACAATAGTACATTTACATCGCCATCAGCCAGGCACTGCGAAAGCTGTAGAGCAATAACTCCCAAATAGTGAAAGAGAACAGATAATGATGATGAGTAACAAATCTAATTTTTATTTTTAATTGGACTCAGGATTTTACAAAGAATGTATTTTATGGGATTGGGGTAATATCAGCATGAGATTAAGTTAAATAATTTAACAGCGTCCTACATGTACACTGATATTATTCCCTTATTCAATACAATGGCATACCCTGGATCATAACTGGGGGGGGGGAGGGGGCAGCCATAGTCTAGGGAGGGGGCCAAGCCAAGTTGTGACATTAGTTTATGAGATTATTTCCTTGAAAAAATAGTTTTATTCTAGTTACATTTCTTATACTAATACATATCATTTTTCGTGGGTTTAAAGAAAATATGTTGAATACTTTCGTTTCAATTCAGTACCGATTTTTCTTAAAGGCTTCTGTGATTTTTTGGTTCTCTTTGCCCCTCTCTGGGTATGTCCATGATTCAATTGCATGGCCTCAGAATTACATACAGTAATGGAGAAAGTCAAATATTGTCGTAAAGAACAAGTGGCTCCACTTTGTTAGCGGGGGAACTGTTTGGAGTCATAGTGCATGTTGGCATGGGAGTTGCTAGAGAGAGAGAGAGAGAGTGAGAAGGTTAGCTTGCGCTCCGTCGCCATCTTCTTCTTGACTCCTTCGACCTTAGGAGTGTCCCCAGGGACTACATAATGCGTGTTTGTCTCCCTATCAGCGTCCTTTTCATCGCGATCGGAAATTTGTAGCGAGACGCGACCGTTGTCGCCGTCTGGGGACGCGCGGAGGATTGTGGGAAAAAAGTGAGTGACGGAGGGGATGATGATGTAACAACAGTTAAAGGGAGTGGGGATTGGTCGCCTCGTGTCGTAATCGCCAGTGCCACGACCACTCTCTTCTTCCCAGCGCCGTATTATCTTCGAAGCATGCGTACCTACTCTTGTCGCGCCGCGCGATTAAGCATGTAAAGGGATTTTATCTCTTGGAAACAGTCGTTCTTTTTTGATTCTCCTTCTCAAGGAGTTTTCTTGAATCCAAATCGAGCATCTACACTTTGTTCCCTCGAATACAACAACTTTTATTCTCTATTTCTCGCTATAGTGCGTATACCGTAAGTTGGCGCACGGGCCCGCGAAGTACCTGAGTCGCGAGCAGAGGAGGGGAGGAAAGGACCGACAAATAAACTGTATGGGACCGACACAGGTAGCTGGCGGGTCCGTTCACCCGTTGTACTGTTTTGTTTTAACTTTCGACCATTACGTTATTTATGATCAGAGCACTGGGTGTTTTATATCATTCTTCTTAGCTGTTTTAGTACTTTACAACTATGCTATTTCGATTGAGATATTATGAGAAAGTAAAGAAAGTTAATTATTCTATTAGAGGTGCTAATTTACCTTCGTCGGGGGAGGAAAGGGACGGGCGAAAGGACCCGTCAGCTACCTCTGTCGGTCCCATACAGTTTTTTTTTTGTCGGTCCATTCCTCTCCTCCTTTGCTCGTGGCTCAGGTACTTCGCGTGCCCGTGCGCCAACTTACGGTATACGCACTACAGTGAAAAATAGAGAATAAAAGTTGTTGTATTCGAGGGAACAAAATGTAGATGATCGATTTGGATTTAAGAAAACTCCTCGAGAAAGAGAATCAAAAAGAACGACTGTTTCCGAACGAACTGTCTGTGAACGACGGCGGGACTCGAACCCGCGACATACTGTTCGGCAGGCGAGGTCTTTACCCCGCCGCCACCGAGGATGGCAAAGTGAGAAAAAGATATCGAAGAAAATTTGAGAATCTGGCAATTTCATCTACATAATACCCCGCAAGCCGCCTAAAAGTCGTGCGGCAGGGGTGTTAGGACACCAGCCATATACAGATAAAAAATGAAGTGCTCCAACGAAGCTGGGACTAGCGTTTATTAAAGTCCTTTATGGTTCGGGGGAAAAACGAATTCCCGTATCTATCCGTTCGGCAAAACATCTCTCTTAATTTATCGCTTCTATTGGACCCGGAAATATATTGTGGTTCTAGTATTATGTTCTCCGTGTCGCTCTTAAAGATATCCATTCTCAATTATTCAAGCAATCAGCCTAGCGCGCAGCCTCCGAATCTCCAGCGGCTCCCAGCGAAATTCGCTTAACATCTGAGTAACGCTGTCTGTACGCCAAAATAAAATTGTTATGATCGTCTTAGCATGTATGCCATAAAGCAAGGGCCTTCAATCCGCATGCGGCCCGCCGTCTTAATTGCGGCCCCTATAGGCTGAAGAAAATATTGTAATGCGCCGCACCCGCGAACGACGCCAGAAAAATGAAACCAAATATCGACACCGTCGTCAAAAATAAAAAATGTCAAAAAGCGCATTGATTGATTGAAATTTTTAACTTATAGAGATTATTGCACTTTGAAGTTAATGTCATTTAAAATTTATTGGTGTGGTGGTAAAGTTACGAGGAAAATAGGGTAGTGTTTATCAAAGAAAACGAAAGGCATTGATTGCGATTCGTTACCCAACATTGAGTGTATTCGTAATATATTTATATTATTTGGTTTTAGAATTCAAATTGGCGCCCATGCGATGCCATTCCACGTGACGTCACAGGGACCTAGTTTCTATACGAGTAGATAGGAGTTTTACATCGTCTGAGATTACCAATGCATGCATGAGGCACAGAGCTCAGGGAAACATGTCTTAATAATCACCTATTAAAATTGCCTCTGGTCGGAAAGTTTCCTTCGTTTAATAGGGTATTAATAATCCTATTTTAAGCCAAGCGCTACCTGCTAGCGGAGTACTCTCCGCTACCGCCATGCTCGGCAGCAAGCAGCCTGCGTCGTAGCGGCGTTCATAGCCTCGCACCCAGGTGGCCTCACACAGCAGCTGCCACACGCCACATGGGCTTTTCCCAGCATTCATACTTGGCCGTCGCGTTTCGCGCGCTTGAAAGTTTTCGATATCGTCATTTGTAAATCTAAAAGCGTGAAATATGTTCTCCAGGAGTAATAGTCTTTCGATTTAGTCAGTAAAAAGATAAAGAGAAACCACCCTATTGTAGCCCTCCAGACGATGTGAAATTGATTTTTGGCCCTCGAATTAAAAGGTGTTGAAGACTACTGCCCTAATGCGTTCATGATAATCAACTCAAGTTTTAAACGAGAACTTCATTATGAAAGAAAGCGCCAGTGGAGCGGAAGAGATGAGTTCTCTTTAACTCTCCGTGCATTTCTGTTGCAATTCATTGTCTCTTTGTACTGAACTGACAATGTTTATAAAGCACTGAACTCGGCAGCCGTATCAATTTAATATAGATGCCTAATTCCCTAAATTACTGCTTACCAGCTTCGAGTTAGACGAAGCGCAACCTTTCTGCCTGCTAGAGTTAATTGTGTGTGGATTAGAGTAACTCGAAAGAGAGGTGTTTACCTGTGCAGCATATGCTGAATGCAGTCATATTTGCTGGTATCTATCTTTTTGTTTACGATTGTTGGTTCACATGTTTTATTCCTCCTCCAATTCCTAAGATTGTCTTTCATTAGAAAAGTGCGTGATGAGTATAAATTGAAATTATTGCTGGCGTGCTATGAAAGCCACACTCAATATTGTATAATGTCAATCACGTTGCCACGGCAGAGTTATGAAACACTGACCTCACCAAATTTGGTTCGTGATCGACCTCTTCTTGAAGCGAATAAACATCGATGTTCTTATAAAAAACATCACATTATAAATTGTATTAAAGCTGTTTTGCATTATATTTTTAGTTTATGTAAATTATCTGCCTTTGGAGCTCGTTGATCTTGATGGAATATATGGATGCAAAAAATTCTTCCTCAGAATCAGAATCTTTTTCTTGGTACACCGATACGAATATGATCAAAATATTATTTAGTTAATTATATGATCGTTTTGTAATCCTAAATGGTTTTTGGGCAATGTTATGTTATTTTTAGTCTGATTTATTTAGCTTGAAGAATGGTGAAGAGCATTTTAAGATGTACGAATAAACATCGTAGACCTCTTCACTGGAGTAAAGGCAATTAGGTAATAACTGTATGAGGGCCCTTTTTATTAAAAAACCGACTATTTCTTGAGAGAGCATGGATTTAATCCTGAAGGAAACGTCAGAGCTAGAGGGAAAGATGAAATTGATGTATGGATCAGATGTCAATTCGGTGTGTGTGGATAATGATTAGGTATAAGTAGTGGGTGCGGTTGATATTTCCTATCGTAGTTCGTCTAGACGATTGGGTCGATGGCTTGTGCTATCTGTTACGCATGTTATCGAAGGCCACCGTGAATGTTGTGAAAGATCTGTCACAATGTTCATAGTTCGAATGAGTGAAGATAGCGATATATTGACCACACGCTGTCTCTTCCGTCATCAACAGGTCTGTGAAAGGCCGAAATTTCGCCCTAACCCTATGGTGGCCAATCCAATGCCTCTCCAGTTCGACCGTAACTTCCTGGTTGGGAATGCTAACTTATCTTATTGAATTTGTAGCGTGTCAGTCTGTCTGCGTTTTGCGGAGTCACACTTTAGGGTCCATCCCAGTCGTTCCAAGTGCTACAGATTCTCTGCGTGCACATTTACAAAGACTAGTTCCCAGTTCTATAGCTCGACATTTCGTAAAGTTGCGAGTGAAAAACGTGCGAAAACGGACCAAAAACAGCCTGCCCACAAAACGGGAGTGAAATAGTGGCAACTCCCAATGAATTCCTGTCTCCCCGATGCAGTGTTTGTCCTTTGCAGAACTCTAGCAACCAGCAAACAGGTGAAAAACTATGACAGGCAACAGCGCGCCACAATGATAGGCGAAAAGGCAACGACTGTTAGCGCAGCTGGGTCAACCCGACTGTGGAACATGCAGGAGTGGCGAATCTATGGGGGGAGGGTGGATTAGGGGGCTATAGCCCCCCCTTGGGTATCCAATTTACACTAGATAGAATGGTAATTTTTTCCGACCCCCACTACTGCTGGAATTATAACCTCCACTCAGTCCCCCCCCACCTTCTCCCCCTCCTGGATCCGCAACCGCAGGTTGGCACTGATAGTTGTCTTCTTTAATATTGCGTTTTGTAGTCGTTTCTAAGGTACTTTTCGGAGTTTCCCTCAGTATACATAAAAATTCGATTCTAATGACTTTAGCTTTAATCTTCAGCAGTCATCGAATCAAATACTAGTTTGACGCAGCTCTCCACTAAGTACTCTTATTATCAGCTTATCTTTTAACACCTTTATAATAGACCTCTGGACACCTATCAAGGTAAAGACCTTTCTGAAAAGTACGTGTAAATATTAATCTAAATGGCGTAACACTTAGGCCGTATAATCTTGCATTTTTTTATTTCGAGCATTTTAAATAGCTGTCACTTGCCATGCAAGAAGAACGTAATTCGCACCACTGCCATCTTGAATGACGTCAGCACATGCAATAGTGTTGTTCGCGTCCGTGCGCATTACTGTAGAGGAGGTAAAGAATTAGTGATTTTGTGGATATTACGACGTTTCTGTTGTCGTACGTATTTCGTCGATTTGTCGAAGCGCAGCTATAAGTACTGCATTGTGCCTATGTGCAGTAATACTAGTGGAAATGCCTCAAATAAGTATTTTCACACGGTCCCCCAAGACGGTGAATGACGAACTGTTCGGATGAAAAAGTGCCGACGAATTTCAGTCTCTTGATTTATTGGTTCTTATTACGAAAACTCTAATATAATTAACTGAAGTAATTCTTTCTTGAAACTAGGGAAAGACTGGACAATGTTAGAGTAACTCGAATATATGCTTACAAAACCAAATGAATAAGTACCGTAGAACCCTACAGCTCATTGATAGGTAACAAATGTAATAATAATAAGCGGATAGTTTTATCTCCTACATTTTTGCTGTAGGTAAAGAATGTAAGGAACAGCAACAGAAAAAGGGGAATTTTTTTATCCCATTAAGTTACTTAAAAGTGAAATTTTGAGCAAGTGGGCTACTTCGAAGAAGTTCCATATTATATTTTCCACACTTCAGGAAATACTAATTATTATGTCTATTAAATCGGAGATTTCACCACTTAAAATTTTCATCAGGTTGTTCTACACGAATAAATAACGGGAAAATTTGTTTTCCTTATAATGACAAATAAAAAAGATACAATACCACTTAGAGTAAAGTCTTACGTACCCAAACAGGCTATGCAATCCTTACACGAAAGAGTCACAACTTCGCTTTCGCCGCTCTCCTCCAAAAGACGGGCTTCAACAACATAGGCCTTCGATCGAACCTACGAATACGATCACGGACGATGCATTCATTTTTATCACGCTTAACCACGTAACTTATAGCATCATCGCCGTATTCTTCTCGTCTGACTCTATGTGAATAAAAGGATTTAGAAACGTTAACATCAACTAATACCCTAAGAAAATCAATTTCCACTCGTGGTGATATACTCACCTAGCCATCTTCACTCCCCGGGTCTCAGAATTTATGTAGTTACTATTAATTCAGTAGTTACTATTTATACCTATGAATGTAAACATTGAGGCAGTTGAAAATTTAGGCAAGTTTCTCGCGTCTCCCTTATCGAAACCAGGATCCATGATGCCCACGGGAGCAAAATAATATCCCCAGTAACTTTTTCACTCTTCGGAAAAGCACGTCACGGCGATATTATGTTCACTTCTCAAAGTGAAACGCTAACGAAGTGCCGATCCGTGCTGAAGATCTCCTTGCAAATCCGCCGAACCCCCATGAATTTCATGGGACCGCCGCATGGTTGCATGAGCTGACGTCATATTTCCGTCAGCCAATGGAAATACGTATTGAGGTGGGAGTGTCTGCTGATGAGAAAAGCTTCCTTTTCTTGCCATTAAAAAACATTCCATGGAAAATTATTACATATAATAAACGTTTTACGTATATATTTATCCTTATTGATTTTTTTTGAACATATTTGAAGGCAAATTAAAATTTTGTCCAGAGGTCTATTCCTAAAATTCTTCAACGATTTCTTTTGTGCGTTCTCCCCTTATTTCTTCATCGCTTAAAATTTAGTTCGCAAACTGCCAACAGCTGTGTTTTCATGGTAGGTAAAATCATTAATGAGGAAGGCGTTTGCTATTGCCGTTGAATTAATTTTCATCAAGAGAATAAGTCTTCTTTTAGGTAACGTATTTGGCTTCGTGGTAAAGAAATCGTCATTATTAACACCACCTTTTTTTTTAATGAGCCGTGTGTTATCACGAACTTCTTTCTTAATTTATATTCCGAGATGGCCAAAAATTGGTGCAATGAGTTCGTTTTAATATGCACACGTTGTTAAGAAATTTGAAAACAATGGCCGCGAGTGGTGACGAGCGAAATGAAAGGGTCGGCCTTGGTTTTTTTCATCCCGTTGGGCTCACAATACACAGTGAACAAAGTTAATTGAAATTGCATTGAAACTCCTGGAGCATCTCTCCACGTTTTCCGGACAAAAGCAGGAGGAATATGAGGAGCCTGGACCTTATCTCCGGGCTCGGGCGAAAACAGCCACTCCACTCTCTGTAACCGTGGAAGCGGGAAAGAAATGTCTAAAAACGGAAGACGCGGGCCTGGGACACTTATTCGCGAACACAACTCCAGGAATAGCTTGTTCTATATTCCGCAGCAGGATTATGAGGAGTTCAAGGGACACCCTTAAAATATATAGGACGGCCACCTCGCCTTTTATTGTCCTAGCCCATGTTTTGGCGTCCACATCTCGTTCGCGTATTATTTATTTATTTTTTTTCTTTCCCCCTCGAGGGTTCCTTAAATTAAGTTCGGAATGTTTCTCTGTATTGTCGATATTATCGTGCTGACGTATCGAACATTCCGCATTACGTGGTGATTTTTCAAGTCCTAAATTTCTCTCTTTTCTTAAAGAAATTCTTTAGATATTTTATGAGATCAATTTGTTTTATTTCATTAGAAATATGAGTTTAATTATATTAAATGACTTTATGCTTGCAATGGTGTAATTTTCAATATCGATGCGAATCGCGCCTATTTTTATCTTATTTTTAATATCTACACAAATGTAGCTTTATTCGTATTTTACTAGTTTTTGAAATTTTATTTGTAAAATACTGCTTGAAGGTAAAGTTTTAACTTGTCTAAGGTATATTTCTAGGGTTATCTATGTAAATTAAAAATAACTATTGATCATCCTGTACGAAATATTCAAATTAAATAAAAAAATAATCTAATGAAATAGGTATTCGTACGTTATCACTGTTCCCTAGTAATTGCTAATTTTCTCTCATCTGTACCCCTGTCTGGAATGTTAATTGTTTTGTCTGATCGTGAGCCTTTTTATGTAGCGCATACATTTTCCTCCCTCGATTCATTGCCTTTCCTTATGCGTCTGTAAATTCCAATTTATGTTCCAGGACCTAATTACGCGCATTGTGTTCAACTTGTTTTTAAGCGGTCTGCGATTAGTCCACGACGGTATGACATAGTATTTAGATTGTAGGCTTCAAGAGCACCATAATGTGGTTCATTGCTCTTGACGCACAAGCATAGAATAGATATTAATTTTGGTCAGCTTTTTATTTTCGGTTTCATCGCACTGTGCGGCGGCTTAGGAGGGGAGTGTGAGAAATGCGGTAGATGGTAAGGGGAGGGGCGTAAGAGGAGTGGGGTGGGGGTCGCCTCCCCACCTCCCTCCAACGGCGACAGTTCCGTCTCATTAGAGGAAGAGCAGTATTGCGACACAGCAACCACCTTCCCCTTAACGTTGATGGGAGCCATGGTAGTGTTGGACGGTATGGAGAGAGATTGAAAAAACAGCCAAGGGTTGGAGGTGTGGGACAAGGGACTCAGGGCGGAGTAGCAGGGTGAGGTTGTTGGGTTACTGCTCGAAGAAAACTCCTACCAAAGATGAGCAATGATTTACTAAGATTTAATTTACTATGAAAAATCTTGCGAGGGCGTGAAAAGTCAAGGGGTACAAATGATTTTGATTCTAAAAAGAGATGGAAGCAAAAGCACAGAAATTAGAAGGTAAATAAAAAAAAACGAGATAAACACATACTTGAAAGTTTATTTGATTTTCGTAGGTTCGAAAATTTTCGCGGCGTTGATTAGATGATCTCTGCCTTCTCTTCGGGTTTTCACCGCGTCCGTTGGGTTTTGGCGACAACAGTTCCGCTGACATTGCAGGCAGTGTCTTCAGGTTCAGGCTTTCCGCCGTATGTAGGCCTCTTCATCCCGCTGCTGCCCTCTCATTGGTCGGTGGTTGTCCATCTCTCATGCTTGGAGTGAACCTGGACACAACATACTCTTTGAAGACGCCAACATAATAGCAAAAGAAAATAAATACTTCCCTCGCCTTATCAGAGAAGCTGTTGAGATAGCAAAAACGCCGGCGAATTTTAACAGAGATCAAGGCTACAACCTGCATAACGCATGGAAAAGGATTCTCTGACCACCAACCAATGAGAGAGCAGCAGCGGGATGAAGAGGCCTATATAAGGCGGAAAATTTTCCGAGTAAGGAATTTTTTTCATGACAAATTTCATCCTTGTTGTATTTAACTTTGCAGTACAAATCCATAAGTAGCGCATCGGCTTAAGAAATGTAAGCCGTCGCATTACTATGAAGCATACTGTGTAAACTTCTTTGTAAAATGTGAAACAAAGAAAACAAAGATATTGTTTCCATAATTTAAGCAAAAATTACAAAATTATGTATTATCCTTCTAAAACTTAAATGTATGGATATAATAGTATAATCAACATCATTGCTATAGTGGCCATTATTTACTACCTTAAAATATAAATTATGATTGATTTCCAATCATATAGTGTCTCCCTAAACCGGTTATTCTGTTGGGTATAAGTAATAGTATTTACTTTATCGGGTTTGTCGGCGGCCAAGGCCATTTTGCACCACTTACTGGAATGGAGAAGATAATAATAATAACTAATAAAAAAACAAGTCCGATCTTAAAATATGTATGGAAACATTTTAAAATAGTAGCAATTTTATGTTATTAAAAGGGTCATTTGAGCGTAAGAATGTGATGAGTCGAGAAACACATTGGGGGATGTCTCCAAACACTTCAGCTAGGCTTTCCACGAGGTTGTGACTAAACCGCGCGAACCGATATCTTTCACAGTCCTTCGGGAGATGTCGCACTGCAAGTTGACGATCGCAATCTACGCATTTGTGGTCGAATTTTCTCTTTCTTGAAGAGGTATAAATGGGTTAGGACGAAGTGAAACGATTACCTCCCGGCGGACATTCCTCACGATATTCGGTTGTCTGGGCAACCATTATCAAGGAGGAGAATACTCCTTAACCTGTCCGAAAACTTGATTCTCAAGAGTAAGGAGCGTGTATTGCTGATGTGATAAACTCATAAATTTAATTTCAGCCAGCCAGAAGCTACACCCAATTTTGTTTAGATCTCGCGATTTACAAGTAGCCTATTGTTCTGCATGTTGCAGTGGTTAAGAGAGCCTGGCAAGGTACGGAAAGTGGAAAACATGGAGAAAGAGGAGGAAGAAACTATCTATTACGCATACTTGGAGGGAATGCAGTACGGAGGAATTGTTCTTTATGAGTTATTGTGATGGGAATCGAAAACTCTCATTACAGACGGCTCATTGGTCTCCATTAAGTGTAATTAATTCCTTGCCTCTCACATTAAAGTATCCCTCGCATGTGCCATTAAAATTGCGAGCGTGCCGCCTATCGCCGCTTGTTCCCTTAAGGAGGCATGTTCAGTCATAAAGGGCGTAATCATGGCCGCCAGCAATTGCAAACCGGACATAATTCTTTAATATTTTCCGTGATGTTTTGCCCTGTCATGCCTCTTTGTCGTTCTCAGCTGTCGCACTGGCTAATTGCCTCCAGTTGGCATTCCCTCTCTTGGTCGCCGCTTATTTTAAAAGTGGCGCTGCTAGTGTACTCAAGGAAGGCATTCCGTGATTGCACTCGAAGATTACCAGGAAAGTGTTCACGTGGTCCTGATGCTTCGTCCTGTGGTTACTCCCATACGGAAATGGACATGACGTGGACGCAAAAAAAGGATTGGACGAGGCTTCCAGTTTTAATGGGATAAGTGAAAGTTGAAGTATCTAAGGTTTTCCCGGCGGACAGACTGGAGGTAGAGTTCTCGGGTTTCCAGTATCGACGTTTCGAAGGCTAAGTCTGCCATCGTCTTCAGGGTGAATGGATCCCCCCTTCAGTTTTTTCGGGGCTGGTTTCCAAGCACTGATCAGATAGAAGACGGCTGGAAAACCGAGAACTCTTACTCCAAGTGAAGTTGGATGCAATATCAACTGCAACAGATACGGCAGCCATAGCGATTGGGCATAATTATCGTGGGCATGACATAAGTATGTTTTTGCTTGTTTCTTTTAAAAAAATTCCTTCCTTTTTTAAAAATAAATATGCATTTTAAATATCATTGTTATCTTCAATTATTTAACCTATGCGTATCATTTAAGGAATTGGATTTCAAATGATAATGGCCTAATGTGAGTTTAGTCTCTAATGTAGGTAATGAGTAGCGTTGCAAATGACGAATCCCAAAATTTTTGGTAAATGGCCATTTTTTCAACGAAATGCATTGTATAACTCTAATTAACGGTAAAATGTTCGACTGTTCGTCGGAAGTGAAAGTGGCGGTAGAAGTAACGCGAATGGATAATATTGCTGAATTGTTTCGGTAAGCGTTTAGCGGCTTAGGGTAGGGATTATGGGCCCAGAATGAAAACCCAATGTAATTATGCAAATCTAAACATGATGCTTAATTCATCTCAGATTAAAATTTTTGGACTGGAATTCTTTAAAGAAACCTCGGTCTATTTTTTAAAAAATTGCTACGTCTGACGCTTCATCCCTGTCGAATGAAAATATTCTTCAATAGCTTTTCTTTAAGCATGCTTAGAAGGAAATTTTCAATCCTATTGGAGACGTTTTGGTGTTTCTCCGCTATTCCAGTGGTTGTGGCCATTTTTTTAAGGCCTTAAGTTAGATTTGAAAAATATATTTCGATGTTTTTGTGTCGTGAAAACGCTAGTTAAGTTGGTTAAAATGCACCGAAGTAATTTTTTATCCTCGAAAATTGGGGATAACTTACATATAATTCGTGAAAAACAACTTTTGCGAGAAAAAAATGGTCTATTGACGCTGAAATCGGGAAAAAAATCAGTGAAAAGATTTTCCCTTTGGTGCGAAAAATACCTTCGTAGCTCGTGCGAAGATGAGTAATTGAAATATCTTTTGATTTGACGAATGCAATCGTAAAATATATACGGCCGTATTCATAGTTTCCTTAGTAAGCTACTAACGCCCAAGTAGCGTTCTAAGTAGTAGCATACTAGCAAAATGGTATTCATAGATCGTAAGGGCTACTAAGCTTAGTATGCTACTATATTAGTAGCCGGTTCTTAGTCGCCCTCCGGCCTTAAGGGAGTTTAAGGGAGCTACTAAATATGGCGGACCGTTGTGGATGATCGAACTCCGGTTTTATTTGTATACTGTTATAGAGTTTTTATGCATTTGTGCCAAAATGGAATACGAGAATCCATTCTTCAAGTAAGGCAGGCAACGTATGTAGTGTAATTGTTGGCAGGAATTGAAAGTTTTTCGTAGCTGCGAGGAAGCTACGACTTGCAGTGAACTTGTGCCTCTAGTGTAAGTGAACACAATTTGTACATTCAATGCGCCCCTAAGTGAATTGATTGCATGTAGACGATGAAGTAAAGAGTGAAGCGACAAGTGAAGTGATTTGTGAGTGTATGAGCTTCGACAAAATTATTTATTTCTTTCATACTGGTTTAACCATTTCGATCAAAGGTATCTACTAGCTGTTGCGAAGGGGATATGTTTCATATTTGAAGCAGTTGTTCTTTAGGGATACAGCAAACGCTTATAAATTTTCATTCGTTTGTACGCTTATAATTTGTGTTTGATTATATTACTTATTCTAGTCACTTTATCGTGAGCTTTCGGCAGTGTTTACATTTCGCGTATTTCGTTGCGCTGTTGTTTTTGTTTTGGTTACGGTACGAGTGATAGTGGAGAGTGAGATTGGAAGTTTGTTGATGTTACAATTTCTGGCTTAAAAATTTGTTTCAGCCTATTTATTTCATTGTCTACGTAATGGCAATTTTAAATAACATCAACTGATTCTAAATCATTAGTGATGAGTGGGAAGTGAGATATGAAGAATTCTTTCGAACGTCAACGAGTGCAAATTCTTTTGGTGTGTGCAGAGTGATTGGAAAACTGATTATCATTGTTTACTAGAGTTACGTTATAGTGTTTTAAATTAAGTGTGAGTCAAGCTTTTCATTGAACCAGTTGATTCAGAATGTACGGATTATAAGTGTCATAAAGACAGCTCGTGAAATGTGAAGTGAAATGTTGTGTGTGTTGTAGCGCTATTTGTGATATGATCAGCAATAAATAAGTAAAACAAGTTACGTTAATTATGATTTGTTTTTTACATTAACCACCTCTAGTTAACTATATGCCGTATATTTCCGAACGCTGTCAATATTTGAAATATTTAAATGTAGCGAAGCAGATTGTTGTTTCCTTGACTAACATTTTAGGAGTTGCAAACATATGTTACTAATTGCTCGCACGTAGGTGTTTGTAACGTAATAAATGTGTATCATTCACACATTTATCTCAACGTTATTTTCTTAACGATTCATTTCTGCATTGCAAAAGTTTTCGTTTCTACTCCGACATTGAGGTGTATTTCTGCTTTCCGAATACATAATATGTATAGTACTGACGTTGCTAGTAATGTTTTTCCATACTAATCACGCATACACTAATGGAAACAAATATCAGAAGTGCAAACAATACGCAATGTATATGATCAATAAATATACGGCCGTTTGTAAAGCAATAACTGCATCTCAAACATACAAATGCTTCGGTATTACTCATAAATCTACCCTTTCCCAAAGGTATTGCATAATGTTTGTGTACAGCAATCAAAAAATATGTCTGAGATGCGATATCACATCGAATTATCCATTATGAAGTAAAAATTTCAATGCATTTTGCTGAATCAATTTCTTTTGTTTGATAGTGTTACGAATTTTCCGCGCCGCGGAGGAGTCAGATGCAGTGTTGTCAAGCGTAGCCTAGCGGGTTGAACCCAAATCGCTACCGAGTATCGGCTGCCGAGCTGGCTAGTAGCATACTAAGTTAGTAGCTCTTATTAGCTCACGTAATACAATCCATGAATACCATATCTTAGTAGGCGACTAAAAGGTCTTAGTAGCCGACTAAGTTAGTCGCCCTACTAGCGTGTTTTAGCGGAAATCTATGAATACGGCCGATAGAGTTTCTCCGTGTTAACTCCGTTCGAAATTGGTTTTATGAAATGAAATACTCGCGAGTTTTTGTGTATTTTATGGACGGTGAGTGATTGTTTTGAATTTTTATGCTGGATCTGAAATCCTTACCTGGTTTAACTGCTTTTTATACTGCTCGTTTAATTTATTTTACAATAATCAGTCTAGTTAGCCTTCCTCCTGCCAATAGAATTAGAGATGAAAGATGAAATACATTAAAGGGTATATTAGGTATAGTTTTTATAGGAGTTTTTGGTGGTAGAATAATTTCTTGAATTATTTTCCCCACACCTTATATAATTTGTTTACTTTTTTATCTTAAAACCTTAGCTTTTTCAGTAACTCTAGTAGGAGCTTTTATCGGTTATACTTTATCTTTAATCTCTTATACCTAATGAAAATTCCTTAACAATCAATTGGCTTTTACTAACGTTTTTTGCTGGTAGTATACCTTTTATTACAACTTGCGGTGTGAGTCCAACTTTCCTAAAGCTTGGTAGAGGATTAAGTAAGAGTTTTGATCAAGGATGATGTGAATTTTTTGGAGGCCAGGGATTATTTCGTTTATTTCGTAAAAATTCAATTGAAATTCAACTTCTCCTATTGAATTTAGTCAAAATTTATTTATTATCTTTTTTAATTTTTTTATTAATTATTTTAATTTTATTTTGTTTGAATTGCTTAAGTTTAAAGCATTACATTGAAGCTGTAATTATAATACTTATAACTTCAAATATTTATGAAAAGTAATCTTTTATTTTTACATTGAAAATGCAATGTTTGATTAAACTAAATAAACAATACCCTTTTTGTTTGCGTTTCTTCTCTAGGGTCTTTGCATGGCTCTAGGATCATGTAAACCCCTTCAAGTACTTGTGTTGCAACTCCTGATCTTGCTTTTTTAAGCTAGCGATAGAATTTTATTCTGAAATAAAAAAAGGTCCAGCATCGTTACATTGTGCATTTATTCATTGTATTGCAATCCAAAGGTTGATGATACACTGTGACCTCACATATCACACTCGAGTTCCTTTTAGCATTGAGGCGTATCAAAGTTAACTTAACCTAGACTAATGTGTTTGTGCTATAAATATGATCGACGCTAAAAGCTTAAATCAGCTTAAAATACTATCATATTTCACAATACACCTATACGAGCCCTTTAAGGTAACATAAGGTACATTATATTGAGGAAAATTGAAATACGCTGATGCTCCTTCCTCGTTTGGATTTAATATTTCCAATTCAACATCCGATAGAAATCGCTTTACGTACGGTACTCCACAACGGATTGATAACCATACGGCCAGGGTCTTCTTTATGCACATATAGATCTTTTTTTTATGGCAAATAGAATCCTTAATATTATTTAGAAGGATCCCAAGGAGCAGGAACTTAATGAACGCCTCAATTAAATTTTTGGAAAATAAACGCTTTAGTATCTTTTTTTGCTGACGTTGGGGAACGGTTGTAAGCCAGACCATGTTTTAAAGAAGGCAAAAATTTCAGGTGAAATTATTTCTTGGCATTAAGTTCTGTGGGTCCCAAATTTCACGTATCTGTCCTTCCATGAAATATGGGCGCGAACCTCCCGGAAACCTCTTGGAAAATGCTATGAATTATGTACTAGAAATTACCGATTTATCCGCCAGTAAATTGGTACTGTGAAAACGGTTATGTGGTATTCTCAATTGATTTAATCATAGCCTTCTTTCATTTTAATTGTCAATTAAATATATTATAGGTTGTAAATTCCGAAGTAACGTAAAAAGGCCAATAAAAAATTCAACGCCTTAAACTTTCATCCATCCTGTTCATTTAATTTTTTTCTTATGAATTGACAGAAATATTCTGTCAATATATGAATATATGACTATTGGAATATGTATTAATTAAAATTTAAGCTATGATGTCATTATCAATTAAAGCTAGGTGTGAATTCATGCGAGTGCTTGAAAGAGGTCTGTGTGGCTGAACTCCACTTTGGGGAGGGAAGATAGCAAGTAGCAGAGCACTATCCTTTTTCGCGATAATGCGACAAAATTCAATTAAAAAAAATAAGGACAGAACAGAATCACTCCAATTAGTCTTGCTTCTCGAATGAAAAAGCAACTTTTGCTATGGGGGTGATAATGTTTCCACGCTGTTGTGGGCCTTTCTCTTTTTAGCTGAACTGCCTTTTCGCACTTCTGTTTTGCGGAAACCACGCCAGGAATGTTGTGGCTTTACTGTTTCCTCGGCCTTCTCTTAATTTTTTTAACACCCTCCCACACTTAATGCGTGGCTCTCAGCGTTTTCATTGATCGTCTTAAGGCACCGTTTATCCCCAAACTTTCCTCAAAGGGAAGAGGACGCCGCTTGCTTGGAACGTGCTTGCAAAAAGGGTTTTCATCACGTCCCTGCTTAGTTTTGCCCAACTTCCCTTCCACCTGTCTTTCTACGATTGTTTTCATAATGCCTCATAATGGGGCCAACTAAGTTATCCTAACTTCTACTTGAGGGTTTTAGAAGACCTCTATTTTCTCCCACTCTTCTTAGCACTTCCTCATTACGTAATCTGTAGATCTATTTCATCTTCATCATCCTTCGGTGACACCACATTTCAAATGTTTCCACTCTTGTCTTCTCTGCACCTGTAAACGTCCAAGCCTCGCATCCATAGAGAAGCGTAATCCATATCGATGGTCTTAAGTTCTAGCAACAAGTATCTCCAATTTTGGTCGGTTTGACACAGGTATCTTAAACAAAGTGTAATGTAATGACATTTAAAAAATAAAATTCAAGCAAAAAACTACTCTTTGTTTGAAAATGTATGCTTCTTCTTCAGGTTTATGAATGTTTTGTTTTTAATTTCAGTATTCAATTAAAAAAATAAATCGTTTCTTTTGCTCACCTGAAAATTTACTATTTTTGAGATACGTGTTGTTAGAACTTAGCCATCAATATGTAGCAACTGATGAATTGTTTCCTTACTTGTATACTTGTATTCTCAGCTGTAAGAAGATTCTTCTTTTTGTAGAAAGATCTCGTCGCATTTGCTATTCTACTGACTATTTCTGTCTTGCATCTTCCATCGTTGGTGATTCGACTTCCTTGGTATGAGGCAAATTGTTTATGTGCGTCACCGCCGGAGAGAATTCATCTACACCAACCCCAATGCAAGCCTACTCAACAGGGGTGTGGGTACGCCAGCCATCAACAAAATAATTAAAACGAGGTGCGCGTTGGAGATGTCTGACTTACGCCACGTTTTGGCTTTCAACCGAATCACAGTTGTGCATGCGGAAAGTGACGGAATGAGCGATGGAAAAAGGGAATGAGCGTGTGATTAAGAAAATCATGTTTCGAGCTATCACTTTTTTGTCCCTGAAAAGCTGTCGCCTGGGCCATCACTCTGAGGGACTGAAAAAATCATCGTGTGATTCAGTGTTTTGGAATCGAAACGTCAGCGCTATCTTATGAAATTACGTGGTGGAATGCCCGAGATGACTTCGCTCGAATTGTATGTCGGGAAAGCGTGAAGTGTTTTTTTTATTTGGAATGGGGAGTCGGTGGGAACCCTGCGTACGCTTGGAAGGGGAAGAAATAGGATGGATATAGCAGGGAGTCAAGGGTGGAGTGTGGGAGGGGGTGTCGAAGGGGTCGGGGGGTGGGGGTGGGGGAGTAAATCGCGCGTCCTCTGCCGAAGCCTTCGGGAATTTTCCACTCTTCTCCAACCCCCACCCTCATGTCTCTCCTCTCGCTACTCCTCCCCCGCTCTCATCACATTGTCTCCTTTATATATATCCCTTTCATCCCTTTTGCCTTACCCCCCCCCCCCAAGAAATGAGTGCGATACAGTCCCTTTATTTAGAACCCCACCCTCATCTCATCCTCGTCTCTCCTGCCCATCACCGTTTCCCTGAAACACACCTTGCGATTGGAGCATGAATCCGCAACGCTTTCTTTGCGTTTATGACATGCTTTGCGAGCCACTGGAAGAGTGTTTGGTTGGGGATGTGGTTTCATCATGCTATGATTTAATTCGCTTTTCATTTTCCACAGTCTCGACAACATCGTCTTTCCAGTGAAGTATCGCCACAAGATCTCGTTAAAACTTCGAAGAGTATTAGAAAATGAAATTAACAGGAATGTTTGTGTCTGCTAAAGCGTCCAACTGGCTTCCAGTTTTCAAGATATAATAGAAAGAAAAGAAATGCAGTAAACACTTAAGAGTTATGCATCCAGTGGGGCAATAAGTCCAAGGGCGGTTTGTGTGATTCAGGTTGCATAAAGCCAGGAGTTTGTTGGTTCTTTCTGTCTATACTACTTGCCCATTTCCTGTTCGGGCAAAAACTATTAAGATTTAAATTTCCACTCAATGTTATAAATAATTTGAAATTTGGACGCAATCTTGTGTGATGCAGAACTGGCTACACGCTGGTCGTTTGTTTTATGTTTGTGTTCTGATGGTAGAAGGATGGTTTTTCGCCTAAAACTTGCCTCATCATCCATATCGTAGATTTGTGAAATAATAACAAAATTGCAATTACCTGAGCGGCTGTCCTAAAAGACACCGTAGGTTTTTTAAAACATCCTGCTCAATTTTTAGGACAGAAAAATGTAGAGATGGAATTTAAGCTCATTTCTATAGAATTGGAGCTGCCACCAATACACGGGGGTGATTCGGTGATGTTTCGGAGTGTTATATATTTTTCTTTCTTTGAACACTTAATTTCCATTTTTAGGCACATGTATTTTTTGTGTCTGTTTTGCATATTTTGTTTATGTTTTTGCACTCCATAAGTCGGCTGAAAGCGTAAATAAGAGAAAAGACATGAATGCAGCACAGGTCAAATGAAAATTTTAAATAAGGGGTAATTTTTTCAATGAATGAGTCAGAGGCGGTACCCTAAGCAAGGCGAAAGTATCAACGGCTGTCCACGTACATGTTTCATGTATTATTTGTACTTCATCATACATATTTCGTATATTATGAGGAATTGTCAGAATAGAGTGGGAACAAAAAACTGGCCATGCGCCAATTTCTGTGATTATTATGCGAGGAGGGCGAGGAGAAAGCGAGCTGGCACCCTGTGTCGAGTGAGAAAGGAAAAAGGGAGGCCGAAAAATGAAAAGAAAGAAAGGGGTTGTTCCCTTAATCATCTCAGGGTGGAACACGGGAGGGTTGACGTCAGAAGAGGGAGGCAGAAGGAGGAGGGTGAGTTGGTCTCGGAATTAAATGAGAAGAAGAAAAAAAAGAAAGTAAATAAATAAATAAAAAAACTTGAGGGAGGGGGGGGGGGGAGATGTTGGTGGCGAGGGAAAGGAAGGTAGAGAGAGAGAAGGACTACTGAGAAAAACCTCCTCCTCTCTCTCTATTTTTACCTGCATGCGCCAACCTACGACGTCCTAAGAAAAAGGGAAAAAATGAATACCGTCTCCTCGATCCAGATCTCTCTACAATAGGGTGGTTTCCTGTTATTTTTTTATTGCCCAAATCGAAAGATTAATTATTACTCCTGAAGTACGCATTTCACGCTTTTGGATTTTTAAATGATATCTATTTTTCGCGATTAATTGAAAAGTGAAAAATTTCCAGCTCGCGAAAACGCAACGGCTAAGTATGAATGCTGGGAAAACCCCGTGTGACGTCATTCTGGTTCCCGCTGCCGCCGTGTGGGGTGACCTTGAGGCGAGGCTTTGAGCGCTGATACGGTGCAGGCTGCTAGCAGGTAGCAGAGTACCCTGCTAGCTGGTAGCGCATGGCTTAAATAACGATTATTAATACCTTATCAAACGAAGGAAACTTTCAGATCATGGGCAGTTGTAATAGGTGATTATTAAGACATGTTTCCCTGAGCTCTGTGCCTCATGCATGCATTGGTAATCTCAGACGATGTAAAACTCCTATCTACTCGTATAGAATCTAGGTCCCTATGACGTCAGGTGGAGTGGCATCGCATGGGCGCCAATCTGGCCGTTTTCAAATACGGTTAAAATTGACCATTGTTATTCGTCTGAACTGGGGTATCTAAAACCAAATAATTTGTATTTTATGAATACAATAATGGTGGGTAACGAATCGCAATCAATGCCTTTCGTTTTCTTTGATGAAGGAAACTACCCTATTCGCCAGACACTTAAACGAGGGCCTGGAGGAGGCGTGTGGCATGGAATAAGGGGGAGTGCGGATGGGAGAAGGAATGGAGAGTAGTTCAAGTGATGGATGCTGCGAGGGAATTTAAGCTCATTTCCATAGAATTGGAGCTGCCACCAATACACGGGGGTGATTCGGTGATGTTTCGGAGTGTTATATATTTTTCTTTCTTTGAACACTTAATTTCCATTTTTAGGCACATGTATTTTTTGTGTCTGTTGAGCGATAGCGTAATAAGAAGCGCGGCTGAAGACGCTGAGTGGGGAGTATTTCTTCTGTTACCAACTTATTTCACTGCTATGCCATTCTTTCCATTCTCAACTGTGTGAAAAACCACTAAAACATGCCATCGGATACTGTTTATCCCAGTGGCACAGCGAGGGGGGGGGGGGGTTTGGGGGATAAACCCCCCCAGAGCTTAGAGAAATTTATAAGTTAAACGTATTTTACTGAATTGGATTAATATTGCTTGTAGTATAGTGTGAGGATTAACAAAATATCCCTCAGAAGGTCGTAAAACTCAACATTTGGAGCCATTTATCTTATTTGTTTTTCTAGCGGAGGGCCCACGCACCTACTGCTTATCCTGGCAGGTATACCATATACCCAGACACCCTGATATTAGTTGCGCATGAAACCCCCCCTAACCTTAATTCCTAGATGCGCCCCTGGTTTTGCCTGCACCTAAGTTTCAATGTTGCCAATATTCACCTTGAAGATGATGTAATAACATGGAAACCTGATTCGTAATAAATTTTATGAACGTGGAGCATTGCAAATATTTATTTCAATGCCTTTTCTATATGATTGTGTTTGTAGTGAGAGTTTCAATTTTTTTTACGTTTCGCAATGGTCTCGGCTTAAGTCCGAAATTATGAGATTAATTGAATTATCGCGATTGATTTTAGACGTCTCGTCTGCGATTGTAATTTCACTTTTGAAATGGATGGTGCTAATCTCATCATGCAGCTGCCAATTAATTGAACGCGAAATGAGTAACGCATTTTCACCCGAATCATATTGTCTTCTCGTAATCGCCGTTAAAAGTGGCCAAAGAGGCAGCTCGCGAGCAGCGCTGGACAGATTCAAATTGAGGGAGGATAGAGAGCCATCATTCGCCGCTGCCAACGGTACCTAATTGGTTGTAGTGTGAGGGAAAATAATGAAATTAAATTTTGTGCTCGGGGAACGAGATTTATATTTAGCGTGTAATTGTAATTGATCTGTCTGACGCGGGTTTACCTTGCTTCATTTTATAACCGACCACTTTTGTCTGTTCATGATTCGACCGCGGAATTTGCAGTGATGCGCTCAGGGTATTTCAAGAATGTACTTTGAGTTCTCTTGAGCATTTTCGGAAAGCATTTACAACTCACTGACTGCTTCATCAAAGCCATATTGAACTTGCTATGATTGAGGTAATGGCAAACAGTGTTTGTAAGTAGGCTACCCATTTAAGTTGCAGAAACTATTGATAATGTTTTTGGAGCCATATTATCTGTGATTTTGTTAGCCTAAAAAATTACAGTTTCGGACAAACGCCGAGTGTATATAGATTTTACGGAAATGAATAACAAGGCTTTTGAAGTAAGTATAACGATGGAGAGCTTACTTTGGCCTAGCTAATAATATCTACAATGTCTTTGCTATAATGTTACCACAGCAATAATTATAATCACTTCATAATTCATCTGATATCATATACCATCTGATTATATCCTGGTGTGAATTTCAAAGTTAATATCAGTTTTTTAAGTGTGCTTTGGTGCTGATGTTTTCTCGTGATTCTTTATACGGAATTTCGTTTTGCTGTGTCTTCTGGATTCATTTACGTTTAAGCATGGTGAAAGATTTTCCGAATGGTTTGGAGAGGATTAAATTTTCGTATCGCGTGACTTATACCGCCATATTTGATGTATGCATTGATCTAATTTACCACATGGAGGACAGGATGCATGATTTTTTGAAAGCCATATAATTATTCAGTCATCGTGTCTTTCATTGTTGCTGGTATGAGTCATCGGAGTCATACTCATACCCGCACATGATCTTTACATTACAAGAATTTTCTGTCAGCGCTTGCTTTCTCTTCACTTACTTTAGTGATTTATTTTAATATTGGATACGGAATTATCGGAATCGTTTGCGTAATTGACTTGAGTTTCTGCTGCTGCAGTTTCTATCTGGGGTATATCATGATAGGTGGATGCCGTTATTTGGTGGAACTGGGTACCTGGAAACATAATCACATATACTCTAATATTTTATGTTCCAAAAATATTGAATAAAGTTTCTTCTCCTGACCTTCCTTATTATAACAACAATGTAATGTTTATGCTCTTGGAGTATAGGTCATGATAAATTAAACTCACATTTGGCCAACGTTTCGGAGATTTATTCTCCTTCCTCAGGGCTCTTAATTATAATGAATGTTTACAAAGAAAATAAAGAAAGTGCAGCACAAATTCATTGGTAAATTAAAAATTGTGTACAGAATTAAACAACATACCTGTGATAGAAAAGTTTCGTTACTAGGCTAATCATGGTTACTTATAAATATTGATTCATTTGTTAACAAATGGTATCTAAATTATACTAAACAATTTTAATTTCGATGAATTAAATAATAATAAATTTTGCTTAGGTGTTCGATGTCTGATCTTTTATTGCAACTGTTATTTGATTTTGATATGTAAACCATTTCTTTAAATAATCTTTTCTTAAAATTGGTTTCTATGTCTAAAATTTTGGTGTTCTCGAAATCAAAATGATGGTTATAGTCTAGACTGTGATTTGCAAGAGCAGAAAAATAATCCTGATATAATTGTTCTTAAAACTGATAAATCTAACAACACAGTAATAATGCATAAACATGAATATGATAAAAAAATTAAAGAATTACTTGATGATAATGATATCTATACGGAAATTCCCAAAAAGAAAAACTTTACCACTTCACTTCAAGCTAAAGTGAATACTTTTGTTAAAAAGCTTTTTAAAGAAAAGAAAATAGACTTTAAAACGAAATGCACACTAATAAAAAACAATGGCACTCCAACTAAATTGTATGGTTTAGTGAATGATCATAAACCAAATATACCTCTAATTGTAAGACCAGTGGTAAGTTTTGTAAATAGTCCTACATATGAATGCGCCAAATTTATTGCAAAAATTCTTACACATCTATCCTCAGACAAATACAACATTAAAGACTCCTTCCATTTTTTCAATAAAATTAAACAACAAAGAATTCCCCTAAATTATATAATATGCTCACTTGATGTAAAATCATTATTTACGAACATACCACTAGATTTATTAAACAACATTGTGATAGATAATTGGGAAGTAATATCCATTCATACACTTCTAAACAAAGAAGAATTTACTGAATTATTTGATATTGCTGTTAATCAAGGCTATTTGCAGTATAAGGATCGTCAATATCGAATGAATGATGGAGTACCTATGGGTTCCCCAGTGGCGACCATATTAGCTGACCTAACCATGAATCACCTCCTAGACAATATTATCGCTAAATTACCATTTAATATTCCCTTCATTTATAAATTTGTTGATGATTTATATCTAGCATTACCCAGTGATATACACGAGAACACAATTTTAAATTATTTCAATTGCTTCCATCCTAAATTACAATTCACAATAGAATTTGAAAATAATACCACACTTCCATTCCTTGATATGTTGACAATAAGAAATGAAGATGGATCCATAAGTGTGGATTGGTGGAAGAAACCGCATAAATCAGACAGATATCTAAATTTTCATTCTCATCATCCTCTACGACATAAAATAAATATAGCCAATGCACTAAAATTTAGAGCGCTAAATCTGAGTGATAAAATTTTTCACAAAAAAAAACTTAAAAATAATCGAGGACATTCTAATAAAAAACAATTTTCCAAAAAGACTCATTCATTGTATACTAAAAAAAAACAACGCTATATGTCCACAAACACAGAATTCACCAAATAAATTAGCTTTAGCAAACACAACAACGTCCCCATTCCGTGGAATCGTTTATATAAATAAATTATCTGAACAACTTACTAGAGTTTTCAAAAAAATAGATTATAAAATTGCACACAAAATTTCTAACACGCAAAGCAGACTTCTGTACACAAAAATAAAATCAGAAACCCCAAAAAAACTAAATAGTAACATAATATACCACATACCATGCCTCGATTGTAATAGTTGTTACATTGGTCAAACTTCTCAATATTTAAAAAACCGAATATCCCAGCACAAATCATCAATAAAAAATAAAATCACTCTTTCTGCTCTTGCAAATCACAGTCTAGACTATAACCATCATTTTGATTTCGAGAACACCAAAATTTTAGACATAGAAACCAATTTTAAGAAAAGATTATTTAAAGAAATGGTTTACATATCAAAATCAAATAACAGTTGCAATAAAAGATCAGACATCGAACACCTAAGCAAAATTTATTATTATTTAATTCATCGAAATTAAAATTGTTTAGTATAATTTAGCACTTTCTTTATTTTCTTTGTAAACATTCATTATAATTAAGAGCCCTGAGGAAGGAGAATAAATCTCCGAAACGTTGGCCAAATGTGAGTTTAATTTATCATGACCTATACTCCAAGAGCATAAACATTACATTGTTGTCCAAAAATATTGTTAATGCTCTTACCCAGGTTTAAAAGTCATACACTCTAAGACTCTCAAATGTAAGCGGTTTAATGTTCCTTTGAGAATGACATAGGTAGTGTATAGTACCGAAACCTTGGTTAGACTATTAAAAAGCATTTGCCGAAAAACTTATTAAAATCCGTCTTCATTGGATGTGTGCAACCCATCCTTGAATATTGCTCCCCCATTTGGTCAACTGCTTCTCCCACCACACTAAAACTACTCAACCGTCCACTCAATTTCTTCTTAGCATTAGTTCGACACCGCATACCTCATCTCAGATTCATTTCACGTGCCGAGGGGAATTGATTGGGGAATTCCACTGAAAATGGATGGTTATGCAATAAAAAATTATAGTGACAGCAGTTCTTCTCTAACCTACGTATTATTCGCAAAATTCCACTTCGAAAATCGTAAAGTAATCTTGCGCTTCAAACGACCCATCGCCATGTTGGCTGAGCGTGACGTCAGAGTCCAGTAAACAAAACGTTTAAATGGTGCCAGTAGACTGTTTGCCCCAGTTTTAGGAAAAAACCTATGTATCTCTCAGGACTTTTTTCTCACTGCATTTATTTTTTCATATCAAAACATGCTTATTTATCATTAGTCACCTGAAAGGTTTATACTGAATAATTAGGATTTTATTTGTGGTGTCCGACAGCTTCACCCGGGATTTGAACCAAGGACCCTTCAGTCAGTAGCTCTTCTCACTATTCCACCACGCTCTCCCTAATCTAGAAGCAGTGGCGTTTCCACGGGGGCGGGGGGGATTTTCCGGTTTACGACACCCCCCCATTCCCATTTGAGCCTTTAAAATGGCGCCAAAAACGAGGAAGATGGCCTCAATCAATAACTTACAATACTCGTACAAAATGAATGTTTTTGAGTAAAAAAAATCACGTTTTCAACATCGAAAATTCAAACTTTTTCCGGGGTAGGACCCCCATTAGCCCTTGGGTGTATCCATGCATCCCGAAAGGGCCCCGAAATCTCAGGTAAACCCCCCCCCTCATTTCAAAACCCTAACTACGCCACTTTGTTGGAAGTAATAAATCATTTCCTTTGCTGTTGTTCTCCTCCTGTGTGAAGTGAAGTGAAGTTAATGCATATATGAGCTGGTATCCTTTAAAATTAGTAGACTAAGCTAAAATCCGAAGATTTAAGCGTTAATGGAGTGGTAGTAAAGAGTTGCGATTTTCCACGATTATAAAATTTATTACGACCTAGGTTTAGATATTACTACAATTTTGTACCTTAATATAATGTAGAACGTTGAAATATAGGTCGTAATAAATTTTATAATCGTGTAAAGTTTCATGTATTTATTTCGATATATTCTTGTGGCCACTATTTTCTACCCCATGTGTAACATGACTGTGTTACTCCTTGGAAAATAAATCGAATCTCCTGGAAAACCTGGAAATTTGGAATTTTTTAAATTACTACTCTGCGGACTCCCTGTTAGTGCAATCGATGATTGGGAAATGGGTTTCTCACCCGTTTGAGCAATCAGTGTGTCTTGGTTACTGTTGTTGAATATTCACCTTTCATTTCGTTGCTTGCTGTTTGTTTTTCGCCGTCAAATTTGGAGCCACGAGCGATGTCCGACCTCGAGGTATGGCGTTTCAAGTATCCTTCCTCATTTTGATTTATGTGAAGATATGACTGTTGAAAGCGCTGTTAGAAATTGCTTTATCGAGTTCATATCGCATTTATAGTGTCGTAAACCGCTATTCAGGTGCAGTATGGGTTTCGCAAGGCACTTTACCATGCATAGCATACCTTGAAACTAAGGTCTGGGTCGCCATTGTGCATGTTGCAACTCTCCCTTCGTCGGATTATAGCCTTCAGGATCGTATATCTGCTAAGGAAGTTATGCGTTTTTTCTCGATTCGTGGAAGAGGAATGATAGGTACTTCAGGAGCTATAAATTAACTTCATATTCCACCCACTCGGATTACGCCATTATTCACTATCTTCGCGGCGCAGGCTGTTTATTAAATTATGCAGATTAAAATAGCTTATCGAGATGACAGGAACCCTAGAGAATTATTTGCAGGAACTTATCGCCTCTGTGACATTTTTATATGTTCTTGGGAGACTAGCAAGAGTTAAAGTACTCATTGAGTCCACATTTTTGTTATAATCTTCACATATTATTTATTTTATCATGGCGCATGTTGCCAGTAGGAGTTGTTTTATAGCAGTGGTGGGTAATACAAGGTAAAGATTCAGGTATGTACTAGGAAGAGCGAGGTATACACTCTTTTTTATGAATTGGACAGACGGAGAATTTGAAGTCGTGGAATTTCATTGTGTCCGCTAAACCGTGTAATGTTTGGGGGAATTCAGAATAGCTTAGCCATAAAATAATTGCCTTAAAATTAGTGTTTTTTCTTTATCTTCTCAAGTGGAGTATATAGGTTGGTATCTTTAATAATTTAACGATCCTTTCGCAAAATTTACTTCAGGTGGTGGTCTTAAACTATTGATATTCGTTTTTATTTTGTCAATTTTCTCAACGTATTTTATTGGTTATATTTACTGAAATTGATCACATTTTTATCTTAGTTAACATGGGTTACCCATTAAGTGTATAATGCCAAATTCAATGGAAAATGAAAAAAAATTTCATGGAACATTTAGCGAATTAGTTCACACAATTGCACTAATCCGCCAGGGGCACTTTGATAAACCTCTTGAAAATCGGCCGCGCTATTTTTTTTTATCGTCCGATTCCCTGAGGCCTGGGTCGTCAGTGCCGCGCGCGGCATCGGTTACGTCGTCAGCCCCTCGTGAATTTTAAATCAGCTGCTGCAGTGGTTTCCCGAACCTTATAGGTCGAGGGTCGGAATGCCCCATTTATCAGCCACGGCAAGAGAAACAAAAGAGTTTGGAGGAAGAAATCACATCTCCTAGGCGACGCATAAATATTTATGGGGATTGCTTTCCCCGCCATGCGTAATAACTTCTCTCTCCCTCTCTCCCTTTTACGGACTTCCACGGTTTGACTCCCCCTCCTCCCCCCTTGTTGCTTGGCGACGCTTTTTCTTTCTTTGAGGGGGGACAGATGATCCTCCCGCATTTTGAATTCAGTTGGAACTGCACTGGTCCATTGGATATTTATCATCGCTTTTTGGTGCAGAAAGAATGAAGGGTGCTGGTAAATATCGTAGATATGGCGGTACATATTGCAATGGCAGAAAAACGTTTGTATGGCCTACAGGCTTTTATCAACCGTACCTCTTTTCGGCAAAATATGTTATTATCATGGTAGAGCATGAACGTGTTGCGAACTAATGTACACAATAGTTTTGTAGGTGGAAGGGGTGGTTATAAATTGAAGGAGATGTATAAGAGAAGATTATTGAACATTTTTCTGAGGATCAAAGGACTGACGTGTTCGGCTTGAAGTCGAGGAGACACACAGTTGAGATGAGGAGTGTACATAGTAGTAGTGTAATACATATTTTGCATCACCTCTCTTGTTTTAATTGAACGTCGAGTTTCACCTACATTGACAGAATTGCAGGTGGACGTGTTACAGTGCATCTTTTTACCCCGCTACGCTCCCTTGTAACTGATATATGTTCAGGGTTAAATTGTACACGACAAACGATACTAATGCCTTATGTAAAATGACACTATGTTTAACATACAAATAAATGCCTAAATTGTAAACACTTAAGCCACCTTGATAATGATGTAACGGTATCGTAAGCAGGTCGGTGTAAATATATATTGTAATTGGGGAAAAGTAAATTTTAATACCCTATATCATTAACAGTTGTTTCCTCATAACTAGAATGATTTGCCGAAACGGGTAAAAGACAGTGCATTACTGGAAATATTAAAGAGAAAAACTACTCCATATTTACGTACTTGCCAGCGACCCGCAAGTACTGATTATGTAATTTATTTATCTATGTATTGATATGATCAATATTCATTGTTGTTTTTGAGGGAGCAATTTAGTTTTTTTTTCACAACGTTATATCTTGTGTAACGTTGTTACTGAATTGGTACTGTGACTGCGTCAACGAGTTACGTTTTTGATGACTGAGTTAATTAATTTATTTACTTCCGATTTGGTTCATGTTTATTTAGAAGAAACAATGAAGTCCTTTTTTAATATTGTTGAATTATTACGTTGCTATCCGTGTTTATATTTTCAACCCACGCATAGGATGAATTGATAGTATGTTCCAAAGAGGTTCACTCCGAGAACAATAAATGAATTTATTATTATTATACCGTTGATCCACAGAGTCATGACGGAGACCTTAATGGGTGTACAATTCTTTCACATTAGATGTTGAAAACGAAGAGATGAGGGTGTAGGAGGGTGGGTGGTGGTCTGTACTACCCTCCTCCTCTTCTTTCAACCCCCTTTCCACCCCTCAAATCACCCCTCATTCGCTTCCAACCCCCACATCTCCGCTTTCGCTCTCCTTAACCAAATTAAGAGAGGCGTGTCGTTCATCTCTCGTGTTTAGGGGCAGTGTCTGCTTAAGGGCTACCACCCTCGCCCCCCCCCCCCCGACACCGCAGGGCCTGGCGACCACTATCGTTCGTGGTGACCGCTTATTGAGTTTTTTTTGCGCCGGGCGAGAGAGAGGGAGAGAGGTTGGATGGGATCAGTCCAGCTCGGGCAGGTGGGATAAAAGGATGGAAATTTAGGCCACGGCATATAAAAGAGAATTGGGCGCAGACCGCCTTGTGTCGCGAAGGGGACGCCTCGGAAGGAGAAAGAGTTTTTAATTATTTATTTCCTAGTTGGGTGAAGGCATGGCGCGTGGAAACATGGCGATGAAAAGGCGTGGACCGGATCACCAAAATTTCATCATTGCTGATTATGGTAGAGTGAAAGATGAGGCTATTTCTCAGTTATATTTTTTGTTTTTCTTGGTGCCTATTATTAATCATGGTTATCGTCAAAGAGTAGAGGCCTAACAAGAATGGAAGAATGATGTGCAAAACTGTTTGCCAAAGGTTCGATATTTTTTCTTATTATTTCTTCAGGGTTATGAATGATAATCGCTTCATTTAATTATAACATGAAGGCAATAAAGATTATTGCAATGTTTTTACTATAAGGAATAATTCAATTTACAATAATAAAAAGATGCAAAAAGAATTCAGCTGTTCATAATTTTACATTTTCTCAGTTTTTACATTTGTCGCCCACTTCTGGAGATGTTTGCCGATTTTGGTCGACGGAAAAAATGTATTATATCATCCGTTAAGCTCATCGGTTTTATTATTCATAACCAATGCTATCACAGCATGTATGCCCAAACTGCACCTGACTTAGTCCGTGAAATTCCGTAAAACAAAATTTATTGGAAAATATTCGTCCTGTGCAAATAGGAGACCATCAAGTAACGTCTGTTTTTCTCCCGGCGAACAACGGCAGTAAAAATTTCCCGGGTGTCACACCGCGTAAGTGCCATTTCTCATTCCGTGCATCATGCCACCCGGTGTGAAACCCGAGAAATCTTCACTGCTGGAGATCATCCATTCTATTTCCTCATTTATTGTGATTTTTTACCCAGGCTTAATAACATAAAGATCACCCAAATGTCCCTGCGAATTCACTCATTGATTTGGATCATGATATTGGAATGGCAATGAAAAAAGGAACGATAATAGGGTGGGCATTTATGACTTTGTGAACAGTTAAAGCGGAGCCATGTACATACTGAGTTGGGAGACCAAAGATTAAACATAACAAGATCAATGGACATGCGCTAGAAGATGCCGATTAGGCATTTGAGTTTTAATGTTTGGAAAGGAAATTGCTTAGCTTTTCTACAAAACACACACTTTATTGCCGACTAGTTTCGGTTACACTGTACCATTATCAAGACTAGTGATACACATCAGAATTTGCCGGTATATATACTCTGTGGTCGGGTGATTGGAGGGGAAGGGGAGGGGGGAGAGGTAAGTGACGGGGAAGGTGAAGGAGGGAAGAGATAGGGAGAAAAACCAGAGGTAGTTACAAAGTAGAGCGTGGGTTGGCGTCACAAGGATTTTTTGGGGTGTAATAGTGGAATGTCTAGAAGGGGGGAGTGGAAAGGGAAAAGGTGGTCATTAGCAATGGGTTCTTTCCTCTTTACAATTTTTAAAATTTCCAACTGTTCTCTGATGTCCAGCTGTGTTCCTTTTTTGACTCGGTGAAGCAATTCCGGGGTAAAATCCGCTTGGTGGCCTTCCTCCCGAAGATGGGTAGCGAATTGGGACATCCCAGTGTTGTTGTAGTAATCGCGCCGGTGTTCCTCCGCTCGTACGGTCAGACTTCTTCCTGTTTGTCCTATGTATTTGGAGTCACAATCACCACACCTTAATTGGTAGACCCCGCTCTTGAGGGCTGAATCAGTGGGGTCCTTGACTGAAGGTAGCATGCTCTTCAGGTTAGAATTATTGTAAAAGGCCGGTTTTATGTTGATTACTTTGAGTAATTTTTCCAATTTAATAGAAGGTTGGCCTAAATATTTTATGCGTCGCCATGACTGTTGATCCGTGGGGGTGGTAGAGTAAATACCTCTGAGTAAGAATTTTCTCTTTTTGCTTTCAAACAAATCGTTGATCAATTTTTCGGTGTAACCATTGGCTATCGCGATTTTTGTGATGGTGGTAATTTCTGAAAGGAGATCTGAGGGCTCTAAAGGGATCGACAAAGCTCTATGCAGCATGCAATGAAAGGCTGACAATTTTTGGGTTATGGCATGCTTGGAAGTTGCGTGGATGACTTGGTCTGTATGAGTAGACTTTCGGTAAATGGAGAACTTATGCTCGCCGTCTTTAATGGAAATATTTAGATCTAAATAATTTAGAGTGCTGCCCTCTTGTAACTCCATAGTGAACTTGATATTTGAATTTAAAGCATTGATAAGGCGTAAAAAATTTCTTAGTTGCCTCTTCGTTCCCGTCCATAAACAAAGTATGTCATCTACATAGCGGAACCAATAATGAACATTCTTTAGGAGGGGGTGGTCACTATTGAAAAGTTTCTTTTCTAAATTGTTCACAAATATTTCGGATAGCAGAGGTGACAATGGGGAGCCCATAGCTAAACCGTCTCTTTGTAGGTAGAAGTTTCCGTTAAACATGAAATAATTTTGATTTGTACACACTTTCAATAAAGATATTAGTTCGTCGCAAATGAGTTGGGGCGTTTTAGCTTCGTGTAGCACTTCCTTGGCCAGGAGCACTGCTTCATCTCTTGGAACACTCGTGAATAAGTTCACCACGTCAAAGGAAACTAGCATAGAATTTTTAGGCGGTGTTATTTTTGATAACAATGTTGTCAATTCTATGGAATTCTTAATACTGTGTTTTGCAAGGAAATTGGAATGTTCCATGAATTTGCACTTCACCACTTTGGATAGGGAATGCACTGGGGAGCCTATGCCTGAGACCACCGGGCGGATGGGAATGGAAGGTTTGTGCACTTTGGGCATGCCATAAAATCTGGGGGCAGTGGGATTCATCTCTGTTACATTCCACTTTTCACTTGGGGTGAGGACCATTTTTATTTTGGAAATAGCACTTTTACACTCTGCTTGGCATTTCTTGGTGGGATCTTTTTCTAACAGTTGCACATGATTTTTTGCAATAAATTCTAAACATTTGTCAATGTAAATCTGTTGGTCCATGATCACTGTTGCGTTCCCTTTGTCTGCTTTAATGGCTACCACGTTCGCTGCTTTAAATGATTTCTTGATTGAGTTTATTATGGCTCTTTCTCGGTCCCGGGCAGATGGTTTCTCGTTATCATGCCGCCACTCTTTTTTAAACAATGAATTTAAACTATTGGCAAAAACACTCTTGATCATGTGATCTTCTCGTTTTAAAGCGACTTCACAATCCACTACTAGGTCTTCAAAATCTTCGGTTTTGTTTTTAAGATTCGGACAGTATTTAAGGCCTTTTTCAAGTAGTTTAATCTCTACAGGTTGGAACTGGTGCTGTGATAAGTTAATTACTCTTTGGTGGAACGTTTGGGGCATGGGACTTACAGTTGCCATCCTTGTTGATTCTGCAGTTTCTTTCCTTGACGGTGTTGCTGTTTCTCCAGGTTGTTGTCGTCGGTGTTGTTGATTCTCCAGTTGTCTCTCCAAGTTTCGTAGTTTCTTCTTAACCGTCTGCAACTTCTTGTAGGCAATTTCACTTGCCAAACCCCTCACTCGGTCGTCAAACACCGTCCACTCAGCCCAATGAAAGGACTTCGTCAGCTCTGTGTACAGAAGATATCTATATACGGCTACATTGTTTCGTTTCGCGTACCAATATTGCAGTTCCTTCTTGATCCAGGTCTTTTTGGCTGCTTCCAAGGCGTAGAAAGCGGCTGGTGAAGTTGAGTTGCTCCGGAGATTTACAAATTTGGGAATGAGGTTACGGGCTAGACATCTACTGTTGAAATATATGTTAATCATGATAACTCGGAATTTAATAGTCAATTTCTTGTACCACTTGGCCTGTACTGCGGTGCTAGCAGACTTGATGAATTCAATTGTTGAGGCCTTCACTTTGTAGAATTCCATATTTAATGTTTGGAAAGGAAATTGCTTAGCTTTTCTACAAAACACACACTTTATTGCCGACTAGTTTCGGTTACACTGTACCATTATCAAGACTAGTGATACACATCAGAATTTGCCGGTATATATACTCTGTGGTCGGGTGATTGGAGGGGAAGGGGAGGGGGGAGAGGTAAGTGACGGGGAAGGTGAAGGAGGGAAGAGATAGGGAGAAAAACCAGAGGTAGTTACAAAGTAGAGCGTGGGTTGGCGTCACAAGGATTTTTTGGGGTGTAATAGTGGAATGTCTAGAAGGGGGGAGTGGAAAGGGAAAAGGTGGTCATTAGCAATGGGTTCTTTCCTCTTTACAATTTTTAAAATTTCCAACTGTTCTCTGATGTCCAGCTGTGTTCCTTTTTTGACTCGGTGAAGCAATTCCGGGGTAAAATCCGCTTGGTGGCCTTCCTCCCGAAGATGGGTAGCGAATTGGGACATCCCAGTGTTGTTGTAGTAATCGCGCCGGTGTTCCTCCGCTCGTACGGTCAGACTTCTTCCTGTTTGTCCTATGTATTTGGAGTCACAATCACCACACCTTAATTGGTAGACCCCGCTCTTGAGGGCTGAATCAGTGGGGTCCTTGACTGAAGGTAGCATGCTCTTCAGGTTAGAATTATTGTAAAAGGCCGGTTTTATGTTGATTACTTTGAGTAATTTTTCCAATTTAATAGAAGGTTGGCCTAAATATTTTATGCGTCGCCATGACTGTTGATCCGTGGGGGTGGTAGAGTAAATACCTCTGAGTAAGAATTTTCTCTTTTTGCTTTCAAACAAATCGTTGATCAATTTTTCGGTGTAACCATTGGCTATCGCGATTTTTGTGATGGTGGTAATTTCTGAAAGGAGATCTGAGGGCTCTAAAGGGATCGACAAAGCTCTATGCAGCATGCAATGAAAGGCTGACAATTTTTGGGTTATGGCATGCTTGGAAGTTGCGTGGATGACTTGGTCTGTATGAGTAGACTTTCGGTAAATGGAGAACTTATGCTCGCCGTCTTTAATGGAAATATTTAGATCTAAATAATTTAGAGTGCTGCCCTCTTGTAACTCCATAGTGAACTTGATATTTGAATTTAAAGCATTGATAAGGCGTAAAAAATTTCTTAGTTGCCTCTTCGTTCCCGTCCATAAACAAAGTATGTCATCTACATAGCGGAACCAATAATGAACATTCTTTAGGAGGGGGTGGTCACTATTGAAAAGTTTCTTTTCTAAATTGTTCACAAATATTTCGGATAGCAGAGGTGACAATGGGGAGCCCATAGCTAAACCGTCTCTTTGTAGGTAGAAGTTTCCGTTAAACATGAAATAATTTTGATTTGTACACACTTTCAATAAAGATATTAGTTCGTCGCAAATGAGTTGGGGCGTTTTAGCTTCGTGTAGCACTTCCTTGGCCAGGAGCACTGCTTCATCTCTTGGAACACTCGTGAATAAGTTCACCACGTCAAAGGAAACTAGCATAGAATTTTTAGGCGGTGTTATTTTTGATAACAATGTTGTCAATTCTATGGAATTCTTAATACTGTGTTTTGCAAGGAAATTGGAATGTTCCATGAATTTGCACTTCACCACTTTGGATAGGGAATGCACTGGGGAGCCTATGCCTGAGACCACCGGGCGGATGGGAATGGAAGGTTTGTGCACTTTGGGCATGCCATAAAATCTGGGGGCAGTGGGATTCATCTCTGTTACATTCCACTTTTCACTTGGGGTGAGGACCATTTTTATTTTGGAAATAGCACTTTTACACTCTGCTTGGCATTTCTTGGTGGGATCTTTTTCTAACAGTTGCACATGATTTTTTGCAATAAATTCTAAACATTTGTCAATGTAAATCTGTTGGTCCATGATCACTGTTGCGTTCCCTTTGTCTGCTTTAATGGCTACCACGTTCGCTGCTTTAAATGATTTCTTGATTGAGTTTATTATGGCTCTTTCTCGGTCCCGGGCAGATGGTTTCTCGTTATCATGCCGCCACTCTTTTTTAAACAATGAATTTAAACTATTGGCAAAAACACTCTTGATCATGTGATCTTCTCGTTTTAAAGCGACTTCACAATCCACTACTAGGTCTTCAAAATCTTCGGTTTTGTTTTTAAGATTCGGACAGTATTTAAGGCCTTTTTCAAGTAGTTTAATCTCTACAGGTTGGAACTGGTGCTGTGATAAGTTAATTACTCTTTGGTGGAACGTTTGGGGCATGGGACTTACAGTTGCCATCCTTGTTGATTCTGCAGTTTCTTTCCTTGACGGTGTTGCTGTTTCTCCAGGTTGTTGTCGTCGGTGTTGTTGATTCTCCAGTTGTCTCTCCAAGTTTCGTAGTTTCTTCTTAACCGTCTGCAACTTCTTGTAGGCAATTTCACTTGCCAAACCCCTCACTCGGTCGTCAAACACCGTCCACTCAGCCCAATGAAAGGACTTCGTCAGCTCTGTGTACAGAAGATATCTATATACGGCTACATTGTTTCGTTTCGCGTACCAATATTGCAGTTCCTTCTTGATCCAGGTCTTTTTGGCTGCTTCCAAGGCGTAGAAAGCGGCTGGTGAAGTTGAGTTGCTCCGGAGATTTACAAATTTGGGAATGAGGTTACGGGCTAGACATCTACTGTTGAAATATATGTTAATCATGATAACTCGGAATTTAATAGTCAATTTCTTGTACCACTTGGCCTGTACTGCGGTGCTAGCAGACTTGATGAATTCAATTGTTGAGGCCTTCACTTTGTAGAATTCCATATTTAATGTTTGGAAAGGAAATTGCTTAGCTTTTCTACAAAACACACACTTTATTGCCGACTAGTTTCGGTTACACTGTACCATTATCAAGACTAGTGATACACATCAGAATTTGCCGGTATATATACTCTGTGGTCGGGTGATTGGAGGGGAAGGGGAGGGGGGAGAGGTAAGTGACGGGGAAGGTGAAGGAGGGAAGAGATAGGGAGAAAAACCAGAGGTAGTTACAAAGTAGAGCGTGGGTTGGCGTCACAAGGATTTTTTGGGGTGTAATAGTGGAATGTCTAGAAGGGGGGAGTGGAAAGGGAAAAGGTGGTCATTAGCAATGGGTTCTTTCCTCTTTACAATTTTTAAAATTTCCAACTGTTCTCTGATGTCCAGCTGTGTTCCTTTTTTGACTCGGTGAAGCAATTCCGGGGTAAAATCCGCTTGGTGGCCTTCCTCCCGAAGATGGGTAGCGAATTGGGACATCCCAGTGTTGTTGTAGTAATCGCGCCGGTGTTCCTCCGCTCGTACGGTCAGACTTCTTCCTGTTTGTCCTATGTATTTGGAGTCACAATCACCACACCTTAATTGGTAGACCCCGCTCTTGAGGGCTGAATCAGTGGGGTCCCTTGACTGAAGGTAGCATGCTCTTCAGGTTAGAATTATTGTAAAAGGCCGGTTTTATGTTGATTACTTTGAGTAATTTTTCCAATTTAATAGAAGGTTGGCCTAAATATTTTATGCGTCGCCATGACTGTTGATCCGTGGGGGGTGGTAGAGTAAATACCTCTGAGTAAGAATTTTCTCTTTTTGCTTTCAAACAAATCGTTGATCAATTTTTCGGTGTAACCATTGGCTATCGCGATTTTTGTGATGGTGGTAATTTCTGAAGGAGATCTGAGGGCTCTAAAGGGATCGACAAAGCTCTATGCAGCATGCAATGAAAGGCTGACAATTTTTGGGTTATGGCATGCTTGGAAGTTGCGTGGATGACTTGGTCTGTATGAGTAGACTTTCGGTAAATGGAGAACTTATGCTCGCCGTCTTTAATGGAAATATTTAGATCTAAATAATTTAGAGTGCTGCCCTCTTGTAACTCCATAGTGAACTTGATATTTGAATTTAAAGCATTGATAAGGCGTAAAAAATTTCTTAGTTGCCTCTTCGTTCCCGTCCATAAACAAAGTATGTCATCTACATAGCGGAACCAATAATGAACATTCTTTAGGAGGGGGTGGTCACTATTGAAAAGTTTCTTTTCTAAATTGTTCACAAATATTTCGGATAGCAGAGGTGACAATGGGGAGCCCATAGCTAAACCGTCTCTTTGTAGGTAGAAGTTTCCGTTAAACATGAAATAATTTTGATTTGTACACACTTTCAATAAAGATATTAGTTCGTCGCAAATGAGTTGGGGCGTTTTAGCTTCGTGTAGCACTTCCTTGGCCAGGAGCACTGCTTCATCTCTTGGAACACTCGTGAATAAGTTCACCACGTCAAAGGAAACTAGCATAGAATTTTTAGGCGGTGTTATTTTTGATAACAATGTTGTCAATTCTATGGAATTCTTAATACTGTGTTTTGCAAGGAAATTGGAATGTTCCATGAATTTGCACTTCACCACTTTGGATAGGGAATGCACTGGGGAGCCTATGCCTGAGACCACCGGGCGGATGGGAATGGAAGGTTTGTGCACTTTGGGCATGCCATAAAATCTGGGGGCAGTGGAAAGAGAGAAGAGCATGAGACCACTGAAGAGCATGCTACCTTCAGTCAAGGCCCCCACTGATTCAGCCCTCAAGAGCGGGGTCTACCAATTAAGGTGTGGTGATTGTGACTCCAAATACATAGGACAAACAGGAAGAAGTCTGACCGTACGAGCGGAGGAACACCGGCGCGATTACTACAACAACACTGGGATGTCCCAATTCGCTACCCATCTTCGGGAGGAAGGCCACCAAGCGGATTTTACCCCGGAATTGCTTCACCGAGTCAAAAAAGGAACACAGCTGGACATCAGAGAACAGTTGGAAATTTTAAAAATTGTAAAGAGGAAAGAACCCATTGCTAATGACCACCTTTTCCCTTTCCACTCCCCCCTTCTAGACATTCCACTATTACACCCCAAAAAATCCTTGTGACGCCAACCCACGCTCTACTTTGTAACTACCTCTGGTTTTTCTCCCTATCTCTTCCCTCCTTCACCTTCCCCGTCACTTACCTCTCCCCCCTCCCCTTCCCCTCCAATCACCCGACCACAGAGTATATATACCGGCAAATTCTGATGTGTATCACTAGTCTTGATAATGGTACAGTGTAACCGAAACTAGTCGGCAATAAAGTGTGTGTTTTGTAGAAAAGCTAAGCAATTTCCTTTCCAAACATTAAATATGGAATTCTACAAAGTGAAGGCCTCAACAATTGAATTCATCAAGTCTGCTAGCACCGCAGTACAGGCCAAGTGGTACAAGAAATTGACTATTAAATTCCGAGTTATCATGATTAACATATATTTCAACAGTAGATGTCTAGCCCGTAACCTCATTCCCAAATTTGTAAATCTCCGGAGCAACTCAACTTCACCAGCCGCTTTCTACGCCTTGGAAGCAGCCAAAAAGACCTGGATCAAGAAGGAACTGCAATATTGGTACGCGAAACGAAACAATGTAGCCGTATATAGATATCTTCTGTACACAGAGCTGACGAAGTCCTTTCATTGGGCTGAGTGGACGGTGTTTGACGACCGAGTGAGGGGTTTGGCAAGTGAAATTGCCTACAAGAAGTTGCAGACGGTTAAGAAGAAACTACGAAACTTGGAGAGACAACTGGAGAATCAACAACACCGACGACAACAACCTGGAGAAACAGCAACACCGTCAAGGAAAGAAACTGCAGAATCAACAAGGATGGCAACTGTAAGTCCCATGCCCCAAACGTTCCACCAAAGAGTAATTAACTTATCACAGCACCAGTTCCAACCTGTAGAGATTAAACTACTTGAAAAAGGCCTTAAATACTGTCCGAATCTTAAAAACAAAACCGAAGATTTTGAAGACCTAGTAGTGGATTGTGAAGTCGCTTTAAAACGAGAAGATCACATGATCAAGAGTGTTTTTGCCAATAGTTTAAATTCATTGTTTAAAAAAGAGTGGCGGCATGATAACGAGAAACCATCTGCCCGGGACCGAGAAAGAGCCATAATAAACTCAATCAAGAAATCATTTAAAGCAGCGAACGTGGTAGCCATTAAAGCAGACAAAGGGAACGCAACAGTGATCATGGACCAACAGATTTACATTGACAAATGTTTAGAATTTATTGCAAAAAATCATGTGCAACTGTTAGAAAAAGATCCCACCAAGAAATGCCAAGCAGAGTGTAAAAGTGCTATTTCCAAAATAAAAATGGTCCTCACCCCAAGTGAAAAGTGGAATGTAACAGAGATGAATCCCACTGCCCCCAGATTTTATGGCATGCCCAAAGTGCACAAACCTTCCATTCCCATCCGCCCGGTGGTCTCAGGCATAGGCTCCCCAGTGCATTCCCTATCCAAAGTGGTGAAGTGCAAATTCATGGAACATTCCAATTTCCTTGCAAAACACAGTATTAAGAATTCCATAGAATTGACAACATTGTTATCAAAAATAACACCGCCTAAAAATTCTATGCTAGTTTCCTTTGACGTGGTGAACTTATTCACGAGTGTTCCAAGAGATGAAGCAGTGCTCCTGGCCAAGGAAGTGCTACACGAAGCTAAAACGCCCCAACTCATTTGCGACGAACTAATATCTTTATTGAAAGTGTGTACAAATCAAAATTATTTCATGTTTAACGGAAACTTCTACCTACAAAGAGACGGTTTAGCTATGGGCTCCCCATTGTCACCTCTGCTATCCGAAATATTTGTGAACAATTTAGAAAAGAAACTTTTCAATAGTGACCACCCCCTCCTAAAGAATGTTCATTATTGGTTCCGCTATGTAGATGACATACTTTGTTTATGGACGGGAACGAAGAGGCAACTAAGAAATTTTTTACGCCTTATCAATGCTTTAAATTCAAATATCAAGTTCACTATGGAGTTACAAGAGGGCAGCACTCTAAATTATTTAGATCTAAATATTTCCATTAAAGACGGCGAGCATAAGTTCTCCATTTACCGAAAGTCTACTCATACAGACCAAGTCATCCACGCAACTTCCAAGCATGCCATAACCCAAAAATTGTCAGCCTTTCATTGCATGCTGCATAGAGCTTTGTCGATCCCTTTAGAGCCCTCAGATCTCCTTTCAGAAATTACCACCATCACAAAAATCGCGATAGCCAATGGTTACACCGAAAAATTGATCAACGATTTGTTTGAAAGCAAAAAGAGAAAATTCTTACTCAGAGGTATTTACTCTACCACCCCCACGGATCAACAGTCATGGCGACGCATAAAATATTTAGGCCAACCTTCTATTAAATTGGAAAAATTACTCAAAGTAATCAACATAAAACCGGCCTTTTACAATAATTCTAACCTGAAGAGCATGCTACCTTCAGTCAAGGACCCCACTGATTCAGCCCTCAAGAGCGGGGTCTACCAATTAAGGTGTGGTGATTGTGACTCCAAATACATAGGACAAACAGGAAGAAGTCTGACCGTACGAGCGGAGGAACACCGGCGCGATTACTACAACAACACTGGGATGTCCCAATTCGCTACCCATCTTCGGGAGGAAGGCCACCAAGCGGATTTTACCCCGGAATTGCTTCACCGAGTCAAAAAAGGAACACAGCTGGACATCAGAGAACAGTTGGAAATTTTAAAAATTGTAAAGAGGAAAGAACCCATTGCTAATGACCACCTTTTCCCTTTCCACTCCCCCCTTCTAGACATTCCACTATTACACCCCAAAAAATCCTTGTGACGCCAACCCACGCTCTACTTTGTAACTACCTCTGGTTTTTCTCCCTATCTCTTCCCTCCTTCACCTTCCCCGTCACTTACCTCTCCCCCCTCCCCTTCCCCTCCAATCACCCGACCACAGAGTATATATACCGGCAAATTCTGATGTGTATCACTAGTCTTGATAATGGTACAGTGTAACCGAAACTAGTCGGCAATAAAGTGTGTGTTTTGTAGAAAAGCTAAGCAATTTCCTTTCCAAACATTAAATATGGAATTCTACAAAGTGAAGGCCTCAACAATTGAATTCATCAAGTCTGCTAGCACCGCAGTACAGGCCAAGTGGTACAAGAAATTGACTATTAAATTCCGAGTTATCATGATTAACATATATTTCAACAGTAGATGTCTAGCCCGTAACCTCATTCCCAAATTTGTAAATCTCCGGAGCAACTCAACTTCACCAGCCGCTTTCTACGCCTTGGAAGCAGCCAAAAAGACCTGGATCAAGAAGGAACTGCAATATTGGTACGCGAAACGAAACAATGTAGCCGTATATAGATATCTTCTGTACACAGAGCTGACGAAGTCCTTTCATTGGGCTGAGTGGACGGTGTTTGACGACCGAGTGAGGGGTTTGGCAAGTGAAATTGCCTACAAGAAGTTGCAGACGGTTAAGAAGAAACTACGAAACTTGGAGAGACAACTGGAGAATCAACAACACCGACGACAACAACCTGGAGAAACAGCAACACCGTCAAGGAAAGAAACTGCAGAATCAACAAGGATGGCAACTGTAAGTCCCATGCCCCAAACGTTCCACCAAAGAGTAATTAACTTATCACAGCACCAGTTCCAACCTGTAGAGATTAAACTACTTGAAAAAGGCCTTAAATACTGTCCGAATCTTAAAAACAAAACCGAAGATTTTGAAGACCTAGTAGTGGATTGTGAAGTCGCTTTAAAACGAGAAGATCACATGATCAAGAGTGTTTTTGCCAATAGTTTAAATTCATTGTTTAAAAAAGAGTGGCGGCATGATAACGAGAAACCATCTGCCCGGGACCGAGAAAGAGCCATAATAAACTCAATCAAGAAATCATTTAAAGCAGCGAACGTGGTAGCCATTAAAGCAGACAAAGGGAACGCAACAGTGATCATGGACCAACAGATTTACATTGACAAATGTTTAGAATTTATTGCAAAAAATCATGTGCAACTGTTAGAAAAAGATCCCACCAAGAAATGCCAAGCAGAGTGTAAAAGTGCTATTTCCAAAATAAAAATGGTCCTCACCCCAAGTGAAAAGTGGAATGTAACAGAGATGAATCCCACTGCCCCCAGATTTTATGGCATGCCCAAAGTGCACAAACCTTCCATTCCCATCCGCCCGGTGGTCTCAGGCATAGGCTCCCCAGTGCATTCCCTATCCAAAGTGGTGAAGTGCAAATTCATGGAACATTCCAATTTCCTTGCAAAACACAGTATTAAGAATTCCATAGAATTGACAACATTGTTATCAAAAATAACACCGCCTAAAAATTCTATGCTAGTTTCCTTTGACGTGGTGAACTTATTCACGAGTGTTCCAAGAGATGAAGCAGTGCTCCTGGCCAAGGAAGTGCTACACGAAGCTAAAACGCCCCAACTCATTTGCGACGAACTAATATCTTTATTGAAAGTGTGTACAAATCAAAATTATTTCATGTTTAACGGAAACTTCTACCTACAAAGAGACGGTTTAGCTATGGGCTCCCCATTGTCACCTCTGCTATCCGAAATATTTGTGAACAATTTAGAAAAGAAACTTTTCAATAGTGACCACCCCCTCCTAAAGAATGTTCATTATTGGTTCCGCTATGTAGATGACATACTTTGTTTATGGACGGGAACGAAGAGGCAACTAAGAAATTTTTTACGCCTTATCAATGCTTTAAATTCAAATATCAAGTTCACTATGGAGTTACAAGAGGGCAGCACTCTAAATTATTTAGATCTAAATATTTCCATTAAAGACGGCGAGCATAAGTTCTCCATTTACCGAAAGTCTACTCATACAGACCAAGTCATCCACGCAACTTCCAAGCATGCCATAACCCAAAAATTGTCAGCCTTTCATTGCATGCTGCATAGAGCTTTGTCGATCCCTTTAGAGCCCTCAGATCTCCTTTCAGAAATTACCACCATCACAAAAATCGCGATAGCCAATGGTTACACCGAAAAATTGATCAACGATTTGTTTGAAAGCAAAAAGAGAAAATTCTTACTCAGAGGTATTTACTCTACCACCCCCACGGATCAACAGTCATGGCGACGCATAAAATATTTAGGCCAACCTTCTATTAAATTGGAAAAATTACTCAAAGTAATCAACATAAAACCGGCCTTTTACAATAATTCTAACCTGAAGAGCATGCTACCTTCAGTCAAGGACCCCACTGATTCAGCCCTCAAGAGCGGGGTCTACCAATTAAGGTGTGGTGATTGTGACTCCAAATACATAGGACAAACAGGAAGAAGTCTGACCGTACGAGCGGAGGAACACCGGCGCGATTACTACAACAACACTGGGATGTCCCAATTCGCTACCCATCTTCGGGAGGAAGGCCACCAAGCGGATTTTACCCCGGAATTGCTTCACCGAGTCAAAAAAGGAACACAGCTGGACATCAGAGAACAGTTGGAAATTTTAAAAATTGTAAAGAGGAAAGAACCCATTGCTAATGACCACCTTTTCCCTTTCCACTCCCCCCTTCTAGACATTCCACTATTACACCCCAAAAAATCCTTGTGACGCCAACCCACGCTCTACTTTGTAACTACCTCTGGTTTTTCTCCCTATCTCTTCCCTCCTTCACCTTCCCCGTCACTTACCTCTCCCCCCTCCCCTTCCCCTCCAATCACCCGACCACAGAGTATATATACCGGCAAATTCTGATGTGTATCACTAGTCTTGATAATGGTACAGTGTAACCGAAACTAGTCGGCAATAAAGTGTGTGTTTTGTAGAAAAGCTAAGCAATTTCCTTTCCAAACATTAAATATGGAATTCTACAAAGTGAAGGCCTCAACAATTGAATTCATTTGAGTTTTATGAATTCAGAAGGTCAGAAAAGGTTTCCTTTGGTGTATGGCTCAGCTTATGATAATGTTGGTGCGAGAACGAAGAGGTCTTCGAAATAAGCGGATGTGAAATGAGATTGAATCAAGTATATGGGCAGAGACCCTATGCTATAGGGTGCAGTAAGGATTCAAGTCTCCTACGAAGCCATCCAAGTCCTCACTCTTGGTTAGATTGTGATGCAAGTGCTAATTATGACACCACACCAAAAATACATGAATTTTCATGTGATGTTCGACGGTTGTAATGAAACAGGGATTGGGTATTGGAGTCCAGATTCGATGATTGACTTTAGATTTAGATTTTTTAATCGAATTTCTAAAAGATCGTTTTTCTCCAAATGTATCGGAAAATCGAATAATTACTGTTAAATAATAATGTTGTAGTCTGTTGAAATATGGATGCGCTGTTGTAACAAAATGAAAAGTATGGGTTTATCGTGGCACTAAGGTTAAGAACTGAATAATCGTAAATTTAATTTTAAGGGAAAATATTCTAAAAATGTAATCTTAAGGTGCGTCAATCGAAATCAACTTTTTGTAAAGAAAAATTTATCAAAATCTATTTTATCCGATCGATTTTTATCTTGCTACAATTGCATTTAGTCGCATCGCTTTTCTTCGCGCCATTCGCATTTAATCTCTGTTGGGGTGACCTTGGAGGAGACGCTATGCAAACGTAGCGATCAATGTCACACAACATTGGTAATAACGTCTGTCTGTGCGTGCGCACACTAGAAATGTGTGAACGAACCTGCGTACCTCTCATTTCCTAGCCTTGAAATTTTACTATCTTTTCACATCTGCGTATTTCTATTTTTCTTTACCTGCTCCTTGTATTTTATCCGATGTCTTCCTTATCCATTCATGCCATCCACTTTTCCCTCGAACATTGTTTGATCGTTATTGATGAGATTGTCATTGGTATTCTATAACACCAGTAGCGTAGTGAGGGGGAGGTCCGCCCCCCCCCAAAATATAATAAACACAATGCTTTCCTTCATAAAAGAAAACAAAATATTGACAGATCATGAATTTTCAAAAGATTTCTTTGACAAATGAAGTTTTTTCCATTATGAAAAAGTTAGTGAAAGTGTTAAAATTAGTTAAAAATCCTCTACTTATTACTCTATTTTTCATAAATTTCCCCCCTGGTTTTGAACCCCCCCCCCGAACGAAATTCCTTGCTGCTCCACTGAATAACACCATATTTCCAATGCCTCCACCTTGATTTCTCTGCTGCCTTCGTTGTACATGCCTCAGTTCCGCAGGGAAGCGTACTACCCATATAGCCTCTAACGAATAGGCATTTACAAATGTTCAAATATGAATTTTATCTTTAGCTGTCGCATCTATTAAATGTACCGTGTTGTTATCATCATGGAGTTTTTAGGTTGAAAAAGTCACACTAGTTTCAGCATTTAAAAAAATTCATTGATTTATCTAATTAGCCTCCTGAGATCGCTTGTTTTCCTAGGTTTTGTGACTGTTCTTCGTGATGGTTATTGTGTCGCCATGAAATAGATTTTACTGCCCTCGTGACTTTAAAATTATGACTTCAGTCATCATAGCTTACTGTAAACCTCTCCAATTCATACCATATCATGGCATTTATGATGGTATGCATCCGCTATGAGAGTAATTACCTTCGTACTTCTAGGATTTCTAGGAACGAATGGTGATGAAGATATAGGCATCTTAGGCAGCGTACCATAAATCAATTGTATCATGTTGGTAATTAGGTCAACGCAATGAGCGAATACGCCTTATAACTTCCTGAAGTTAACAAGTATTAATAAAGCAGCTGCATACTAATTTTATTTAATGCAGAAATACTGGTAATCTTATATAATATTTGTCTTTTTAGTCCATTGTGTGTACTTGACTACAGATGGTAATTATTCTCATGGTTTTCCGTTGCTAGGTTGGTCCCATCGCAAGGGTCTCGAGTTGGGAATAAAAGATAAAACCCAAATACCTTAATTACTGTGGTTAATAATTATAATATTTTTGCAGTATCCTCATACCACCGAGGTAGAAATTTCTATTTTGTGTTTCCCTCAACATATCCTTGATAATAAGGTGCTTACTAGATACATTTCTTGACATTTTTATATAGTGTGTCGCCATTAAATATCCGTAGAAATACGAGGAAATAATGATTCCTGGAAATACGACTAATGAGCAAATCATATAGCAAGGCCGTCCTGTCGCCTGAGCTGGAATTTTAGGGCGGGTGAGAGGCACGAATGAAGATTTTGTGACTGACAATCGTGTGCCTGAACAGTAGGTACTACGTGAAAATATACGTTGGTTCTGCGGCCTTCTATAGGCCAAAAGCATGTGTCTACTACTCGAATCTTCGTTACTACCAATCCTTGGATTGATGGCTGTTGGTGATAAGGGAAGGAAAAAATAAAATTCACCAACTCATGGTTGACTCTGTGGTATTCCATCATAAGGTTTCTTGGATATTACACAATCACTATTACTATTATGTACTTGAATAGTTTAAAAGTTTGCAATGACCGCCGTGAAGTGGACTCGAGAGAGCAGTTTGAAATTTTAAAAATTTTTGAAAATCAGGACAGTGCTTTTATAAATGCATACATTTATTCATCCTTTTCCCCTATTCTGGCGTCCGTTTTAAAATTCATCAAGTAACTAGGTAACAATAATAAGATAAACGAATCATAATTTGCGTCTGAAGATGATGATGATTCATCGAAACCCGGGTCGCGCTCTGTAAAAAATAAGTGGTATAAGTAATGGTGTAATATCCAAGAAAACTGATTAGAAGAGGAAGGTGTAAAACTGACAGTGATTTAAAAGGCTATGAAATGCTCCGACAAGTTTATCTTACTTGCAATTATTACATCGTGTATTTTTTGTGTTTATCTATCATTTAGGTTATAATACTTTAATTAATCAAAATTTTTTCCTTAATTTGGAGCTAATTACTTACTATGATTAAATATGTTTCTGTGCAAAATCCACGAACCACCCAGGTTGAAATCTTTATTTTGTATTTCTCTCAATACAACCGTAACGATAGCGTGTTCATTTGATATACTTCTTTGATTTTTTTATCGCGTAGTTCAGTAAGTTTTTATCTCAATCGAGTCCCATTACTCGTCGTTTTTCTCTCTCTTTCTGTCGTGAGTTCTTTTTATGCGGAAACGTTTTATTAGCCATTAAAAAAATTAATGCGACAAATATGTTGGGCTAGAAAACGGACTGATTTCACAGTATCAGAGTGAGTGGCTTTTTTATTTCCCATCCTGCGGCCGAGACGTGTGTTTACCCACCGTTTGACCGTAATAACGCACTTCGGCGGTGGTTTGGCTCCCAGCCAATCGGCGCCTCTCCGTCGCGACGCGAGCCGGCTGGGCGGTGATGCTGGAGCTACCGACCGTGACGTATAAATGCCCGTGTGTGCCAGCTGCGCTTTAGCGACTGCTGTGGTGCTATCATTGCGCACTTGAAAGTGGTCGAGGAGTAATGAATGCTTGGTGAAATTAGTGGGGTTGAAATTTTTGGTGATTTAATTATTCACCTAAAAAAACTGAAATAAACTGAGACGTTGGCTAACAACCTTTTTTGCATCATATACATTTGACCTATACTCCAAGAACTATTTTACCATTAATTACCATTAATCACTTCCCACGGATAACACTATGGTCCATAGTAATCAAATGGAGAACGCAACAACAGCTTAAAAAATAAACAAAAAACAAATCCACCAATAGTAATTACGTCACAAAAATAAGTTTAATGTAACCAAATTACTCCATAAAGTACAAATGATGGCATAATGGTGGTGATTAAATAGATAACATGGGATATAAAAATTTTGATGCATAGGTTACAATCTTACTGATTGTCAGTGATGAGATGTAGTACTCGAATGTGGATTAATTTCTGCTAAAATCCCAACTTTTCTTCTGGATGAAGTTGCAGTTTCATGGAATAAATCAATGTGCGTACACTATATGTTCTGAGAAGATGGGTGAGCCCGCTGTAATAGGCGTAGTTTGGATACACTGGATCAGGGAAATAAAGATTTTCAACTTAAGGCTGGATGGCGATACATTGTGGAACTTGGGGACAGGAAATATGATAAAGGTACACTGTTGTATTTTCCACAGAAGTTTTAATAACCGAGCCAGGTTTCGACAATACACACAATACCTTTGAAAATGACATAGTGTAATGTTGAAACCTGGGTAGGTTATTGAAAATTCTATGAAACATGCATCAGCGTATCTTTATTATATTTCTAATGTTGTTCAGGGTGGAGAATAATTATGTCACAAAATTTTAACCCTTGATTGTTTATGCCAGTAGGAAGCGAAATTACCAATGACGTTTCGGTGGAAAACATACCTTTTTAAATTACCTTTTTACTATGGACAAGTTCGAATGCTTTGCTTGCCGGAGATAACGATGTATCCATGACATCCGGCAACAGGGCAAACTCGCGGCCAATCGGAGTGCTTGGCTCAAAGGTCTGTAGTTTAAAAATTGTGCATTTTCGACCGAAACATCATTTTGCAATTTTGGTTCCCACAGCTATCGGCTCTCTTAAAACCGGAACCATGCTTACATCTTACGGCTTACCCTACTACCAGAACCATGATAACACGAGTAATCCTCTTATCTGTATTTTTTATCGCATAAAACCACAATGTTCCATAAATCGTTCGTTCTCAGATCCACCATTGTATGGAATGGAATTCCAAGCGATATTAAAACTTGTACGATTGTGGAATCACTCTAGAGCAAAGGTTACAGATTCCTGCTACATCAATAATGAAATTATTAATTTTTACTTTCTATCACTGTTATTTTAGGAGTATGTAATGATGTCTGTTCTTCATTATGCACATTAATATACGTTTCCATTGTTGTTTTCAATGAATATAAACTCAACATGTTATTTTGCTTTATGCATCAATTATGAAGGGTTATATTTCGCGACACAATTTCTCTCCACCCTGTATAGTTGTATCGGAAGGAGATGTTTTATTTCTTCTCCCATTATCCAATACACCGCCTCGTTCTCACTCTATCCGCCCATTTTATATTTGATAGCCACCTCCAGTACAATGTCTCAGTCTTCTCTGGTCACCAGGTTCCACTATTCATGTGTCTTATTTTCTAGTGGCCCATGTTTCTCATCCTGAAAGGAAAACTCACGCGAATTATTCACATACGGATTCCTGGTCCTCCATTATTATGCTCTAGGAGTACTATAGCGGCCTTTTTGCCTTTAGTTCCGTCGTATCCAAGGCTACACGACGCTTTCCACTTGTTGTTGTCCCTAGTTCACCCATCTACATGCATGGGATAGGCACATGGTAACTCTATAATTGTAAAATGAAAATATTTTGAGGCAAGAAAGCTAGTTTGGGAAGGTATCATTCCTATCCTTATAATTTTATAAATGAGAAGAAGCGAGAATCCAATCTCTTTTTCCAATGAAAAACAAGAGTTATATTGTGTTATCAACTCGCGTTGGATAAGATTTGTTTTTACGCCTTTATCTATAACAGCGCAGTCCATAGATTAATGTTAAAGGTTAAAAATTTGGATGAAACATTGTCTTCAAAACAAGCCTACCCTCTCCTTATCATATTTCCTCCATATCTGCGAACTACCTCTTAAGACGTATCAATTGGTGTGTAGTGGGAGGTGTTGTGATTCTAGCTTTTATCTGGTACAAGAAAATTTATATTCAGAAAAGAAAGTGAAAAAAAATACAGGAGGGAGAGGGTTGATTTCCTGAGTTGGACATAGCATTTATTAAATTTCGTCACTGTTCGGGGTAAGGGGGGGGGGCGGGAGATTCTACACCTATCCGTATTGCGATGTTTTATTACTTCTTTTTTTCACTTAATTATTCTGTCCGACTTGGAAGTATAACATGGTTTCAAGACGACTATAGGTTTTGAGGTCGAGCTCGGGCTGCCCTCCGGGTAAAAAAATCTCCATTGATGTTGACGTTTCGAAGACCGACTGGTTCGAAACGTCGATGTTTCTAGTGGCGCAGCGAGGGGGGGGGTTTGGGGGATAAATACCCCCCTCCCCAAGACCTCGGAGAAATTTTAAAGCTAAATCCCTTTTCCTTAATTACATTAATATTACTTGTAGAATAATATAAGGATTTATAAAATATCCCTCAGAAAGTCGTAAAATTCACTATTTATCCTGAAAATTTCCTGGGGAGGGTCCCGCTGACCCTGGCGGGTATGCCACATCCTCCAGACACCCCAGTATTAGTTGCGCCTAAAACCCCCCCTAAAAGCCCCCCTAGCCTTAATTCCTAGTTGCGCCCCTGGATGTTTCGAAAACAAACCGAGTGGAACAATTAGATGCTCGGGCAGTAGCGAAGGAAAATATGTAATTCCGAAGAATCAATATTCGAGTTAAAAATGTTGTAAATCAATTCTATCTGTAAAATTTAGGTGTATAATGAACTAGAAGGGACCGATATATCTTCCTTGTGGAACACAGGATACTATGCCATTATGCTATTGCAATCCAAAGGTTTGCATTCTGCAGTTCTCCATTTATCGCTATCTCTCCCATGACAGTTCATTTCCTCGCTAATGCTCTTCTCCCAGTCATCATTCTTCATCTGTCTTATGTACTTGTCCCTTGGTCTTCAACTGGGGACTTTTCCATCAATATTCCTTCCATTATATTTTCCGCTTAACTGTTGTGTTTTCTACCGGGGCTAATCCACCGTATTTGTCTTTGGTTTACTGTGATCCACATCTTCTATTCTTCTGTACTCCTCCTCATTTTCACCATATACGTCCATTTCTTCTTCGACTCTCTCCTCCAATGCCAGGTTTCGAAGGCCTCTATTCTTTTCTTGGATAACTCAAGGCCGATCACCGAGTGTCATTTCTCTTCCTCCTTTTCGAAGTTCTTCATTCCCTAAATACTTTCGGATAGGAAGTTTAGTGTAATGGCTATGATATTTATTACCGGGCTTGATACGTAATATTAATGGACACGGCTTCGTGTTAGCTTTGATATGTAGGGATACCGACTTACAAAAAATATAGGGGGCCCAAACCGGGGATCTTGCCCCAGGAAATTTTATAAGTAGTGAGTTTTAAGTTTTTTTAAAAGCATTTTTAGAAGAGTCATATGATCAACATTAGAACCCTGATAACTCGAATCTCGATGTCTGGACACTCGGGGGAAAATCAGCAAGCCTAACACATTTTTTCCTCGCACCCAAAACCAATTTTCGAGGGTGATCGGGCACCCTTAGGCCCCATGGAGTCGGCGCCAATGTTGAAATGGTAAAAGAAAGCAATTCAGGAGAATTAATATTCGAATTGAAATTTTTGAAAATTAATTATACTAGCAAAACTTAGATGCATGATGAACTAGAGGGGACTCTTCCTTGTGGTACACCTGATGTCACTTCTGTCGTTGGTTCATGATTTTTGATTTGTCCACCTCCATCATCGTCATGGCAACCGCAGTGGATATGGAAAACGTCCCAACCAACACCCCTATCATTCCCGCCACCTCTTCTCGTACGTGCGTGGTTCTCTTTCCCCCTCCCTCCCTTCACCCTGCCTTCTTTCCTTCCTTCCTGTTCCACCTTGGCCGGGATTCAGCGATCTGTGCCAGGGATTGCTGTTGAGCAGCAGTGGGAGGGACACGCGAATGCGAACAAGTGTGGCTGAGAAACCGAGCAGACGCGGAGCATGTGTTGCAGACCGCTACATATCATCACAATGTCAATTTTATCGCGTTCAATAATAAATAATTAACCACAGTGTACCCGTGTTCGTTACGGTGATGATAAAATGAATGGTAAACAAAGACACAAATGAAAATACGACTTGGTTGACTTCCACTGATTTGTTTTCTCGGTATACGTCTCGGACACGTTTCGATCCATAGAGGTCATTTTCACGTACAAACATTTTGAATTTTAAACAAGCATATATACTCCTTGAAGGGGATGGGGGAGAGGGTGGAAGGAGTGGGTGTTTTTAGGGGTACGGTTGGGTTGGAAACCCCAAATGGAGGTTACATTGAAAATTGGGAAAAACGAAGGAAAAAGCAGGAACTGCTGATGATTGTATAGCAGTCGAAACAAGTGCTTTGAGCAGTTAAAATAAAATTAGTGGGCAGCACGATATCTTTTTTTATCATTCGATATGTGTTTCCACAGTATCTCTCAGCAAAATGTTGGCTTTATGATGATTACTGTTACTCGTATTATATGATGGGGTGAGGAGCTAAGGGGTACTAGTGATTTTTTAAAAACCGGAGTTAGATACTCCAATTGATGAAGGAAATACAAAAAAAACTTGGTGTCCAAGCGATGCGAGTGTGTGTCTGTTCTGGGCTGATATCCAAGTGGGAAATCGATGGCACTTCTAAGTATCTAGTTCGCCTCGTTTGTTTCCTTCTCCTAATTTCTGTACTTAACTCTGTTTTGAAAAAATCACTTGTACTCCTTGGATTCTTACCCCCTCATGTATCTCCTTTGTCCCGGCACCAGGGCTTTCCGACTTCTTTTGGTGCAGCGGAGCTAAGATCGTTTTCAAAATCGACAAATTCACTTGATGACGTAGAGCAACCATCTCATATGACAATGTACGAGCTATTTCCTACGGAGGTGACATTTGGCGATCATTGCCGCGTTCATGACCTCGAAATTGTGGGTATTATTTAATATTTGATGCTCATTGTTTTTAATTGGGCGATGATCGCTAGATGTCTCTTCCAAAGCAATTCGTTTGTCAACATGAGGTCGCTATCCTTTATCATCAAGCGAACACGAAATTGGTAACTTTACTATGGGCATAATTAGTTGTTACCGGCGTGAATTTATGAAATCTACTTGACATAATGAAAAGTAAAGAAAAATTTGTAATTCCACAATAATATTTAGTGTACCACCTAGGTTTCGATGTGGTACGTCATCGTCGCCAGACGTCGCACATTAAATATTTATGTGGAATTACAAAGTTTTCTTTACTTTTCATCTATTATGGGCGCTTTCAAAAATGCTCCAATTCTCGAGCTGCAATGAGAACTTCATAGTTCAATGTTGTCCCCCTACAAAATCTCTTATTGTTGAAGAAGCATTGATGAGATTATCTCCTGGATTTATTTGTCAATACTGTATCTCTGGAAGATTTTTTGAGTAATACTAATCTTGGTAAGAAAATTATTGTAAGCTAAGAAAATTATTGTATGTACATGTTTTTATAGTTTTCGAATTGTTCACTTCTCAGCCGAGGTGTAAAAAAATGTCGTGAGCCCTCTGAATTTGAATTCAGGTTTGATGCGCGGTTTGTGTTGTGGTTGGAGGAATATGCCATTAATATTATTGTATTTTTCATAATAAGTTTCGCCTATAAAACCCAAATCCTCAGGCTTCAATGGTGGATGCCCACGAAGACGCAAATAAATGATCAATTTTGTTAATTTCGGATTTGTATATAAAGTATCATCCACTGTATTTCTTGTTTGACTTACTTCGATTGATTTCAGTCTTGACCTTGATAATATATGTAATGGGGAAGAATAAAAGACTTTTCAATTTAAAGAAATGAGAGTTTCACTAAATGCTGCAAGGACCGGGATGTGACTCACTAGGAAGTAGAAGAAAACAAATAAATAGGCTTTGCGAACTCTTCCGCAGATTTGAGGAGGAAAAAGCATGGGGGTACTACGAGATAATATTGAAAACCCCAGCTATATAGGTAAGAAATATCACCAGTACAAGATGAAATGCCAGCCACGAAGGACCAACGTGAAAAAAGCTCTCATATTTTAACAGGACGATTGATGATTGAAATGATTGGACGACTCCCTGAAGAGCTTCCCTTTCCTAGCAACGTACTTAAAGATTTTTGAAAATTGGCGCAAAAAATTAATTTTGGAGAACTAATTTCAATTGTAATTTTAAGTTTTCAATTTCACTGATTTAGTTATTTTTGTTGATGTATTTTCAGTACATATTAACCGTTAACACCTGGAAAAGAGCCAAATTGTAACAATTTAACCAATAGTATAAGGACTGAAATTAAATGAAACTATTGGCGGCATTTGATGTACATATAGTGAATTGACAGAGTTTATATTTAATTTTTGTTAATATAGTACAAGTTCATTTTTTGTGAACGAGGGTATGTTTTTGAAAAATCGCCAAGGTGACATTTTCTTCCCTTCTCGGTGGAACATGGTGTCTTTGAGTGCCGAAAGAGGGAAAGAGGGATCTATTTTTCGCGATTAAATGAAAAGTGAAAATTTTCAAGCGTGCGGGAACGCGACGGCTAAGTATGAATGTTCCGCGGAAACCCGCTAAATTTTCTCAACCAAGCGTTTGTGCAGTTTCATTTCCTTATAGGTATTGCATATATCGACGGCTTATCGGACCAAATGTATCTCTTTAATTATCGCTCCTATTTTTCTGTGATGCATTGTACCAAGAAAAAGTTAAAAATCAACGTATTGTCATCTTCTGAGGGTTGCTAAAATGTTGGAGGAAGTAGGTTTTGAAAGAGTGTCAGTATTGCCATTTCGAGAGCTCGTGAATAATGCTCTCGTCAAAACTAATTCCTCGTTGTCTCTGCGATTAGTCATGGCTCGTCTGACACTCGATGCATGTTCATGATGCGCTTCTGCAATTACCATAGAGTTTTACGCCGTCGACCTGATTACGATGGAGTTTGATGATTATAATTCCGGGAATACTCGGGCCGAACTAAACATATCAATCCATTATGCCCGCGTCTACTCCGAAGCTTTAAGCCCTTCGGAGCTGCAAGTACAAAGCAATCATATTTAAGTAAATGAAAGGTCGTAGCACTTTTCATTTACTTAAATATGTCTAACTTCCACCAATTGAAGCCTGAATCTGTTGAACTTACAAAGCAATCAATCGCGAATCGTATTGATTGTTTTATTGATGATGACTAGCCTGTCCATGGCATGGATTATCCATCTTCTATTGATGGTCTCCGGAAAGCTCTGAACGTCATTGGACAACCGTGAACCTCTAAGAGAGAAAAAGTTACGATGTTTTGATGGATTGAAATCGTTATTCTGGTTAACCGTTGTAAAAAATACTTTGTTAGACAAGTAAGACGACGAATTACTTGCGAATAGATTGAATGAAATGAGTTTCGCGACTGTTTGATTTTTACGACGCGATGTGTTGTTAAAATCTCAGAATAGGTTTCTTCTATAATTTGTGATAACATGTTAGAAGGTGCAATATTTTCAGACCTCGATACCAAAGATATTTGAGCTACTCTGCTGTCTACAGGATATTGGAGGATGATTACAAAACATATTATCAAGGTTGGAGAGGTTAATTTACTCATTCCACACGCGAATGATCATAATATGGTCTTCCGCTAAATAATTTATTCACTAACAATCAGATTTCTATCAAAGTATAGTCTAAAATTCGGTACTAAAACATTGCCGTGAATATTATGGGGGTTTGGACGACTTAAAAAAAATCATGTCATCGCTTGGAGGACTCTAAGAAATACATTTTTCTTCCGATGTACATGCAACATGTAGGTGTGAAAAGATAAGCTTACAGAAGAACTGAGTGGATACCTGCGCCTAACCAATCTAAGGATTTTTGGCCAGGGATGATGGTGGTAATGATGATCACTATGATCGCTAATTTCGTCTGAAAACATCAGTTGGAACGAGACTCCTAGGGCGGGATCGCGTGGATACACTCCCGGGGGCAGGGTCTGTAAGCGCTTGCTTTTCACCTCTGCACCCAGAAGGGGGAGGACAGGAAGGAGAAAGGAAGGAGGCGCCGCCGCGATAGGAGCTCGACGACGCCTCCTGGGACGGGATAGGGAAGGAGGGGAAGGTACGAGGAATCCCGCACCGTCATAAAGGCGGGCGGGTCCTACCACTAGCGAAACCAGGTATCAGCTATTTTAACAACTTTGGAGGATTATCCTATGAGGAAGAATAATCCAACGATCAAATCGTTAGAAAACATCGGTGTACGCGTTTAATTGAAGGCCTTAGGTGTGTGTGTGTGGTATGCCTGCTTGCTTTGACCCAGACTTTTCCTCAAAAACAAAGAACGCGGTTGTGTTGCAGACTGCGAGACTCTCTCAGTTGGTTGCTGTGATTTCATCAACGTCGCCTGAACGCTCGTTAAATCCTGGATGGAACATCATGGGGTCAACAACTTCAACTTCTCTTTTTCTCTCGCACAGTCTCTCCATTACTTTATCCCCATTCCTATCTCTCTCTAATTTTCATTTTCCGTCGCGTCTTCGTCCGCTTCTGTGATCCGTAAAACGCGTGTCAAGTTTCTTTTTTTAACGCCCCTTTGCTTTTTTGTCGCGATCCTTAATTGTGCTGTGTGCGCATGCGTCACTCATTTATTCGAACGAAACTTTACGGAATACCTACTTTTGCTTTGCGCGTGGAACGGTTAACAGAGCAAGCCCAATGCGTTGAATTATCGCGAAGAACCCAAAGCAAAGCAAAAACACAATATGAATAACTCTTTAAATTATAATTTTCACATAACTGTTAATGCCTTCATGGAATCTCCTCTTCCAATACCATTCCGTTAAAAGACGATGCACTTGAATAGTTGCTGACTTGATATTACTTACTAATTCAAATTATTAAAGCTAATATTTGGAAACTTGTACGCAGAACTATTCTTCTATCCACCGACTGGAACTAAAAGCACACCCCAATTTCTAAAGAGAAAATTTAATGTCAAAAATATTTTGGTTCAACATCTCTTCGAAGAGGCTATAAACTGCTCTTAATGATATTATTCGTAATGATCAGGAAAATGTGATCTTACCTTGGCAGTCTTTCCTCGTGTGTTTACATGCGAGCTGAAATTTTATAGTATGCGTAGGTATATTGAACCTAATCTAATTGGGGTGAATTGTATGTATAAGTTTCAATAATCTCTAAGTGTAACGAACTTCATTGCCATGATTGCATTAATATTCTTGCGGTAAGTATTTTCTACCCCATGAGCAATATTTACCCAAAATAAATTCTTCTGTGTAGGTCTGGGTATCACTCTGTAAAAAAAAGACCTTCCCCTGGAAAGTCTGGAAATCTCCGGGAATTTTCAATGCCTGCCCATCGGATGACCTGAAATTGGTGGCAAAAGGAGTGTAGTTTCTAGTATCTTTCGAGGTTATACACGTGACAAGTTATACAAGTATATTTTGACAATGTGTGCTTCCGATACAGTTTCTAGAGCAGATATGGACCAACCAATCTTTGGGTTGATACCTTGCTATGATGTTGGTTACCTTCTTCGGTAAAAAGCTGTATTTCCAGCGTAATTTTATAAGAAGATATCGGTGGGGAACTTATTTCTTACTTTTCTGGATGCATTTAAGTGTCCTTTGAAGTACCAGCGGCATTGCTGACCGTAAACCAGTTTCAATGTTGAGCGATTATTCCTACGATTAACTATCCTTAAGTTATAATGGCCACTTTATCCTTGCAGGAGAATTACTAGTTAAATATTTTTGGTCGTAAGTCATATTGCTTACTTTGGTCATCAAAATGTGGTAAAGAGTATTATTTACGATCAAATCCCGCCTCTTGGATATTACTGAGGTATTTAAGCTTAGTCATTTCCGTATAACTCTGGAAAATTCATTATAATCCATTACCAGCGCTCAATCACTTCCTTGTTTCAAGGATGACGTCTCAGTGACGTTGATAATCGTTAAGTTTTCAAAGATTTGAGGTCGTTAGTACTCCTTTTTTATATCCTGGAGACATTTTTATTGGATGGATGTAATTTATGACCGCACTAATCCTAGCTCAATATGCAAAAATGGGGATTGAGCTTCTACGGCCTCGGAATATCAAAGAAAAGAAAGAAAAGAAAATTCTAGCTCAATAACCTACATGCAGAATGAAAGAGAAATTTAACGTACACAAGACACGTTCATTAAATATTAGGAATAATTACAAAATAAATGTCCTAATTGATGCAAGGGAAAAGTTTCCAACGGTTAGTAATTTATATAGCAAATAAATGCAAGTTTAAAACAACGGAAAAATAAAAACATGCTGTGGGTCGCCTAGCGAATGGCACCATTGATTTTATTAATTAAGACACCATTGCTGTCATTAATTGTACGAGGGAAGAATGTCATTTTAATTGTCTATTATTTGCTATTTCCTTATTTCCTTCAGGTGATCACGTCATCGTAGTTGGCAGTAAGTGAAGAAGTGTTTCAGATCGTTTGAGAAAAAAATCTTCTCCGATTTTAGTTAATAAATGTAATCTATGCTTTGGTCTACGCTTCTGTAAATATTCCCATCATGACTCGATCAAAATGTTGGTAAAGCTGCTTTTTTAATCGCAGCAACTCATCACGAATCTAGCCCCCTGCGCTGAACGCTATTGATTTCATCTATGAGTCCTGCTTCCTACCTCTATGAGTCCTACTAACTGTAAGTGTCCCTAATGGCATCGCTGGCATCATATTCTAAGTGAGGCTTTACTTGAGTCTGGCAGTTTATCTCTTTCACCTTCTATGACCGAGAATTCTTTTTACGAATCCCGAAGAATAATGGATCGACCGAGTAAGTAATGAGAAAGTGCAAAAAGAGTGGGAGAAAAGAGAACACTTCTAAAAACTCAGTTGGCCACATTATGAAACAGGATGGCTTGATGAAATCAACCGTAGAAGGACAGGTGGAAGGGAAGAAGGGCAAGGGACGGCCCCGAATGGGTTACATAGGACAAAGGGTTATAAAGGATGTAAAAGAGAAGAAATACGTCGCTATGATAAGGATAGCGGTTAGGGGAGAGAAATGCAGAGCTACGTCAAAATTATTTTAGGATTATTGACTTATGATGATGAATTTTTTCATGGACCATTGAATGAGTGATTCACAGTTTGAATTTACAAAAATCAAGTGAAATCGCGTGAAACACTCGAACAAATGACAACGACTGTGCGAGTTCGTAAGAGATCATGCTAATTTATCCGTTAAGTAATGCAGATTCCGTGACCAAACCCTTCCCTTTTGTCGTGCTAATTTCACCAGATAATGCCCGCGCCGATTCTTCCTCTGAGCGCCCTCATACCGACGTGTGGGCACTGAAATATCTTGCAAAGTGCGATAATTTAGCGTTAATTATTTCTACAAATTGGCCGTTGATCCTCCCGTTAAGTCTTCCCGTGTCGCATTTGAGTCGCGAGTTCCGTGCAGTCGAGATTTCGGCGCTATAACGACGCCGAGCGCTAAAAATAGTTGAATGTTGACGCGCGGCGGCTCCCCATTTCCTCTCGCTACTGTGCCTGCTCGCTGTGTGCCCTAATTACTCTCCTGCCTCCCGAATGAAGCGAGTGACCTCGCGGCCGACAGACGCGGGCTCCCCTAGCGGCGACGGCTGCAACCGCTCCGCACTCCATACGGACGCCCGTCTTCGTGTGATGAATAATGAAAAAGGCAGTAAACGGTGGAGCAATTAAAAGATTACTCTTAAGGTGGAATACGTGGTGATGTGTGCTGAAAAAAATGATCGCGATGAAAAAATAGAGGGACGAAGGATGCTTTGATGAAGGACATTTTGTTTTGCTCGGAATCCTCACGATAACAGGCCTTGTGCCGGTTAGCGGTTGTTAATATGTTGGATAACCACGTGTGCAGTGGCGCCGACTCCATGGGGCCTTAGGGGGTCCGAGAGCCCTCAAAAATTTGTTATGGGTGTGAGGAAAAAATGTGTCAGGCTTGTCGATTTTCCCCGGATTGTACATATATCGAGATTCGAGTTATCATGGTTCTAATGTTTGTCATATGACTCTTCTAAAATGCTTAAAAAACTTAAAACTCACTACTTATACAATTTCCCGGGGCAAGATTCCCGGTTTGGGCCCCGCCAATATTTTTTGTAAGTCGGTATCCCTGCACGTGTGTAAGCATCGCTATCTCCTTTTAGCATGATATGTAGCTTTTACAGGCGCATAGTCAATTGAAAGGTTTTGTGTGATGTAGCTTTGTATCGAGTAACATTTTGGAGTTCGTTATTAGCGATCATTGTTACAAATATTTTCTTTATATCTTTTAGTTATATTTTAATCGTACATGTTTTAGTGTTATATATACGAACTTCCTTTGATATGCAATGCGAATAACTCTCGGTGTTTGTGTAAAAAAGTCTTATTGTTAGTATATTCCGCACAGTATTTAATAACAAAGCCAGGTTTCGTCTACTCCGTGGGCATTATCAAGGCGGAAGTAGCAAGCTCTTTAATATACATAGACAGTAGAGTGGGGAAGTAGAGGGCCTTAAGTTCCGGATCGCTAGTTGAACGTATGCTTTTCAACAAACGCTGCTTCAAACTGGGGGTAAAACCTACCCTCGTATGTATTTGTGCCCAAAAATCCTTCCGAGCTTCAAAAATTGAATAAACTGAAAAGAGGATGTGGATTTAGCAGCAGCTGAGAGGAAGGTGGGCCATAAGAGATTCAATTTCGGACTTCTCACTTAAGTATAATCTTTAGGTCCATCTCGATCTAAAGACGTTAGGTAGACGAAGACGTTATACCAATATATAACATATTGAATTTGTTAGTGAGATAAAACTATACTTACGTGAAAATTGTCAGTACTTTCTATTGTTTATATGCTATTGTTTCACGAAAATAAACCTATCAGCAAGCTTATAAGTGTCGAATTCGAAGCTGAATGCTTACTCCTCGAGGAAGGAGAAAAAGAAAGGGGATGTTAGTCTGGGTGTTGGAGCTTAATAATATCAAGTCGCGCGCAGGGCTTATGTAACTAAGACCATGAATCATCAACTTCGAAAGAAAATATCAAGTTACATGTGAACAATAGAAACCTGTTTTATCCAGATCCCTTTCTCGCCAAATGACCTTTTTCAGTCACCTGCCGCAACGGTCCTCGTGTCTAGAGGCGAACTGTTTCATGAGTCGCCTTTCGGACCCAAAGATGTATAAAGGCCGTTTTACACGGGGCACGGAATCCGAAAAAAATCCTGGATCCGTCCATCCCTAGTTAGAGCTGCATCAATTTCTCAATTTGGCGTGAAATTGCGCGAATGCACTAACAAGTAATTTTGGAACAGGGGCCTTCTCACGTCCACGTATTCTCGCATGCGTTCCAGCGATTCACCGCTTTACACGACGCAAATTTTGACTGCGCCTTCGTACACACGTCAGATTTTGCAATTACGTGCTCCAAGTAAATCGGCCTTAACAATGACCCTCGGAAATAGGCGTTGTGCCTTTAATGGATTGCACGGTAACTAGGGATGGACGGATCCAGGATTTTTTTTCGGATCCGGATTCTGATCGGATCCTTGATTTTCGGAGCCGGATCTTTCGGATCGGATATTTTCGGATCCAAATGTATTTTCAAATTCCTGACGCTATGATTCCCCCAATGATTGTTCAATCTCCTGGGAAGAGTCACACTATGTGTCAGTCGTATTTTGCCTTTTTTATTTTCCACGGCTGAAATTCTCCTACGTAACCTCTGCGAGAGCTTTCAAACAAAACGGTTCATGAGTAGGACAAGAATCGCATGCGACGGCGCATTCGAAGAGAGAATCTTTCCACCCTTATGGGGAGCTGCATTCACTGGAGCTATTATTCAAAATTTCGGATCCAGATCCGATGTCTTCCGCGACTTTGGATCCGATGTATCCGATGAATGGCAATATCCGCGGATATTTGGATCCGAGGTATCCGATCCGACCATCCCTAACGGTAATATGTACTATTCAGTAATATGCACGCACTTTAAAAACGAATGAGGCCAACCGCGATGTATCATTTAGTTTAGCATGTTTCGAAAGGAAATAGTTGCCCAGTGAGATCTTATAAAAGGAAGTGGAATAGGGAGTTGGGAGAGAAAGAGCTAGGAGCTTCTTGGAATGAAAAGGGTTCGCTGTTTGCGGGCGAAAGTTTCAAGCAGTGGCGCCGACTCCGTGGGCCCCGAGCCCCCTCAAAAATTCATTACGGGGGGAGGAAAGGATGTCAGGCTTGTCGATTCTGTATCGAGTTATCGAGAGTCGAGTTTTCAGGGTTCTAATGTTGATCATATCGATGGCTAAGTTCTAACAACACGTATCTCAAATCCGGCCCGTTTGAGACAGGCATCTTAAACAAATTGTTATGACATTAAAAAATTTAACACAAGCAAAAAACAACTATTTGTGTGCAAATGAATGCTTCTTTTTCAGTTTTATGAACTTTTAGTTTTTAATTTCAGCGTGCAAGTAAAAGAAATCAATCGTTCTTTTGCTCTCCTGAAAAGTTGCTATTTTTGAGATAGGTACGTGTTGTTAGAACTTAGCCATCGATATGGCTCTTATGACATGCTAAAAAAACTTTAAAATTCGCTATTTGTAAAATTTCGCGGGGCAATACCCGCGGGGTATGGAACCCCCCAATATTTTTATAAATCGGCACCCCTAGTTTCAAGTTAACTGAGAACATTCGGAAGCGGTTTCTTTCGAAGAATCATGCTGCTAACATGAGTCACCAACTATGTTCTTGGATGACAACGATTAGCTTTCCGCAGTCAGTGTAGTATTTTTCATCAAGTATAATAAAATATGTGTCCAAAAACGGCACATTCCTGACATTAATTAAATTTTTAAGCATTGCACTATAACTTAAATTTATCGATTCGTCCCAGCATCACGAGTTCCTACATTTGACCGCACCCAAAAAAACGCGGAGAAGTTTTCACTGTACAAAAGCATCCCTTTTTTTCATGCCCTTCTTGATGTCCTATGAGCATCATTATTATTTTCATTTCCCCGCTCGAGACGTTTTTTCCCGCAGCATCTTCTTCCTCACTTAACCGCGACAAGACGAAGATACGGCTGGAATCAGTGGCGGATATACCATATGGGGGGCGCAGAGGGCTGCAATGAAGGCCCCTTGCGGAAAACGACCTAACTTTAGCGAAAAACGACCACCATCGATTTTTCCTGAAAATTGCCGACTTTATCCTCTTGCAGTGGTTTCACGAATTGCTTTATTGTAGAACCTGTTGTATCACGTTAATAGCACTTATTTCTCTTCCATTTGGAGCATTTTCAAAGATTTATTTTATTATCAACCTTAGATGTATAAAAAAATGGCAGATCATATTTTCTGCCAACTTTTTTTTACATTAACGTTGAGAAAAAGTTGGTATTTCCACCGAGTCGTGCCAAGTGCCTGTTATCACGCCTTTCCACGAAGCTTCTACATTGCTAAGCCGAGGTAAAATCTCGCTCATACTTGCAACCTCGAATTTGACATCGTCTTTTCGGGCGCGCCGTCGGAATTCTTTGCAATATTGCTCTTTCTCCCTGTAACTACATCCCTATCAAAGCTGCGTGCCTTATCCTAGGTACCTATGGAAACCGGAGCGCTTGAGGACTATTAGTTATTAGAAGATGTTAATGTGCACATTGTTAAAGCAAAACGTATTCTGAAACGATGGTTCTTGTTACACGGAAACTTAACTTGGAATAGCTTGCAGTAGTGTGGCGATTGTCTTTTGATTATTTAAGAAAACACGGAAGGGAGAGGCATTCTTCTTGAGTACTACTCTTCCGAATTGAAATTGTGCTCACGTGCGTCGTCTGTCAAGGTCGCTGCCATCAAAGAATCTGGTTGCAAGGGTTTTCACGACATGTTCCGGTTTCGTATTTCGATATCAACGGAAATTTTTAATTAGAATTACGGGCGGTCTTTTCTTCTTCCGTTTTATCGCTATCAGTGATGTGGAATTCCATACTGACCTACTGCTGACTATGGCTCTTTCTGAACCTGACTAGCGACTATTTATCTCTCCTTCAAGTCGTGTGAAAATCCCGTTGCGAAAAAAGTAATTAATTTGATTTTAATCTTTATTATTTGTTACCTGCCTCACGTGATAATATAATTTGACGAAGAGTTTTAAAATCTCATTCATATTATTTTTAGATAAAAATAATTTTGATCATAAGAAATGCTTTCTGCTTAGTCGAGAACCGAAAATATGTTTAATATAGCTCCTGGAAATGCGTACATTCAATAAGGAAGTCGATTATTTTCCTAAAATGGCCAATGAAAATTATGTTACGATTATCCATATGTTTGTACATATTTTCTGTAGTGAATAAGCGAAATCATTTTGGTATACCTACAGTTGCAATTGATACTTGAAGTTATTATTAAAATTTAAAATTGGTGTTAACGCATTTTTAATATCACTGGTTTCTGCTAGAAAGATTTCCGGATGATAGCCTCCATGCATGTAGTAATTTGGGATTTTTTATGCGCCTCAAGTAATTGTATGTCGAAGTAAATTGTAAGTCGTAAAGTAAAAGTTTTTATTTAATCTCTAAAGTTTGTTTTATGCATGTGTAAATGGTAAAACCATTTTTAGCAGTGTAATCAATGCATTAATAGTAGATAGTGTAGCATTGATAGTGGATATTAATGCATTAATAGTAGATAAGTGAAAGCTATTTGCCGTATAGATCGTTTTTTTCTCTCGTGTATTCTGCACATGTGTTCTATGCATTTCGATGTTTATCGAATTTTCGAAGGGAATTTTCCGTGTAATATTACTGTGATGATATCATTTTAATATGCATTTACTTTTACGATCCGTGTATAAAACATAATTTAAAAATTAATAACTCATTTTAATTCAATATTAAATATTTTCTTTCCAGGTAAGTGGGCTACCTGAAATCAATCCCAAAGATTTATCGAGTTAAAGCGGTAAGATGCCGAATGATTTCTACTCTGCTAGAATGCCAATTTAATTTTATTTGGTGTGATTTTGCATGTTTTATTGATAAAAATGAGTTGTACCTGATATTTTTCCTATGCGCTTGTTTTCACCTAATTTTACTCATATTATTTTCACTTAAACACCCCTCCCCGTATTTTGTCATCATACACCAACCCTCGGCTACACCGTGCAGTGACCCATCAGCGACGTACTTCCCAAACCTACCTTCCCTTCCCTTACCCCCTCCACCAAATAATACACCGCAATTCAAGACACCACTTCTCTCACAAACTATCAGCAATACATTGTATGCTTCACAGATTATGATTGATTCCATTGTCGAATTACAACAGGATGAAGGAGCTAAACACAATCAAACTAATTGCATCCAATAATGGGTACTCCGAAGTTCCCCCCTTTCTCCACCTCCACTCTACCACCCCTCTAACGCCTTCAAGGGTATAAATTCTGTGTACTGATACTTGTAATTGCCAGATGATGATACGCTGTATCGAAACCGTTCGCAATATATTTTATTTTGTGAAACAGCTAAGTGTTTTCTTAACCTTTGTGCATCATATTATTTGAGATATTTTCTCTCTTCCTGGCTAATTTGTAGACGTATTCGCTGACGGATGTTTATGGTATAGAACCCAGACACCTCTGTTTCGTACCAGGGAGCTTTATCTACTGCGCTGTGGCCAACCATCTACGACTTAGTCCTCTTTTAAGTCTTTTGGGGTCTTGCATTCGAAATTTTATCTCTTAGGTGACTAGGACATTGTCCTGGCATCGCACGACGAGTGCCCATGGATTATTATCTATTTGAGAAAGTCCTCTCATGGTGGACCCTTTGAAATTTTCGCGAAATTAGCGTCTCTGCTTTGAGGTACGTCACCATTCGTCATTCGGAATTTATAGGTCCTGAAGTCATTGCGTCACTTCCATCGCTCAAAACTGTCGATCGATGATTTTGGGATCTCTTTGAATAGGACCCGCGGTAAAAATTTGTAAATAGACGAACGACGGCACCTCTTACGAAGGGATTTGGCTCCTGGAAGAACTTTTTGGCTCCTTTCACGATAAAAAATGCGGCGTCGCACGTTTCTCTCCATCGTAGCAATTTAGTCTTCCGCTTAGTTTACCCACAATTCAAGAGTTGGTGACGTTATTAGAGTTCCGGCTCATTTAATCATTCAGGGAGACCCGCTAATTGAGAGAAGGAATCGATAACTGGAGTGTGAATAACAATGACCAACAATTATGATGAGTAGGTAGGAGCAGTAGCTGAGGAACGGCGACTCGTTTGGAGACGTCATCAACTTATTTTCATAAGGTTTGCGTTGCCTTTTTCTCGTTGCTATTCGCGGCGATTATATCGATGGGCTAAATCCTTACGGAGATAAATTGATGGCATCGTGTACTCTATCGGAGCGAGACACTGTGTGCGTCTCAGCGAGCCTTCGGCCTAAACCATAATATCCTTCTACCAATGAGCGGTTCTCTCAGAATGACTGACGAGTCGAAACTCCGATGACGTCACTTACTCATGAAAAGTGGGCTACAACTTTCGCGGGTTTTTAAATTTAAAATTATGGTAAAACGGCTTTTCGAGGAAGATTTTTTTCGTCAATAAGTTTTCTTTTCCTTCCGTCGATCGAAGTCTTGCCATGAATCGCCATGTATTCATTTCGGGCTTCAGTTTAACAGATCCCTTAATGCCATTGTGTAATTGAGGGAAATTATCCCTGTTTCTTAGTCCGATGTCGATGTGTCGGGATCATCGGCGAACCCTCTCATTTGATAATCGCGAAAGAGGGTCCATTCAGAGTGAATCATTCTTTTTGGAAATGCGGGTTGAGAATGCATACAACGCGCGTCATCATTAAGTTCTCCCGAACTGCTCTGGGAGTCTTGGAACTATTTCGAAAATCACATTTTTTTCAGGTACAATCATGGGAATCCTTTTCTTTTAAAATTTAAATCTTTTAATGTTTTCTCGTTTCGACGGCAATTAATGTTTCATGTCTTCTATTTTTGCTTTAAATTTTTTCATCGTTTTACGAGGAATATCGTGATTATCGTAGATCGCGTCGATGTGGTGACTACATTATTGTCTGCCCACCCGGTGGGCCTGGTTTCGATTCACGGCGGGATTAATGAATCTCTTGGCTCCTACTATGTTTTTATCATTTATTTTTTAAATTTTCAGCTTCGCTCTCTTATTTCTCCTTCCAGTTTAGGGATGAGTCGATTACACTTTTTTTCAATTCCGATTCTTTCTAATAGATTCTCGATTCCGATTCCATCTTACTCATATTCATAGGTGGGGTATTGATATGTCAGTAGTATTGCTGTCAATTTAAGATTTGAATGGAATATAATAACAAAGACAATTAACTGGCTCAAAAGGGTGTTAATCAATAATAGTGAGTTATTATTATAGTAAAAATTAACACCTACATTGTTTCAAACAGAAATTGTTAACTTAATAATGTACAATGCGCAAAGACTCAGGTGTGTGCCGGCCCAAGCTTAGGAATGAGTCGATTCTCGATTCCATCGATTCCTGTACACGGAATTGGAATCGATCGCCTAAAGTCGATCTCGATTCAATCGATTTCAGGAAGATAAATATTTTGAAAGTAGACTTTAAGCTTGGGCATAAAGACCGTCACACAACTGAGCCATTGTGCACTGCATAATAATAAGTTAACAATTTATGTCTGAAACGGTTAAAATATTGATTACTTTATTAAAGCTGAGGATATATAATACTAATTCGCTATACATTTTAATTTAATATAATTTTTGGCCCTTTTAATTGCCTTTGTTATTTTATTCCATCCAATTCTTAAATTTTAACTAAGCAATGCTACTGACAAATTAATATCCCACCTGTTATGCCCCGTTTACACCACGATCGTCGCGACGTTGATCGCAACCACTGCACGTTTACACGTCTAAAAGTTACCATCGTAACTCAGTGCTGCCCTCGTTGTGGAATTGTGTCAGAAAACAACTGACGACGACAATGCGTGAGAAAATTGAAATCCTGGAAATTAAGAAGCAAAAGAATATTAATGTTTTCATGTGCTAAAACTGAAGCTAGACCGAACTGTCGGTAAAACGTTAAAGAATGTAGGTTTCTTTATGGGAATCTGTCCAAGGTTTAGCAATATTTATGCGGTTATGACAGTAGATATGTCTCCTTGCTACGTTCCAAATTGTAATAGTTTGCTAACTGGTCACTTTATAATAATATCGACTCAATCCGGATTTAACGTGTCCAAAATAATTTTTTCAAATTAAATAATTACGATTTATTAATCTCTTTGTCTGATTACAACACTTCATATATTCTTTCCCTAGTTAATTTGAAAATTCTTGCACGACCAAGGATCCTCCAACAAAGGCATATTCCTCTACAAAATTATCAATTAATATTTAGATTGTTCCTATCTCCTTTATTAGTAACTTTTAATGGATCCCGTCATAGCTATATAAATCCTCACCTGCTTGTTTTTAATTACCATAGAGCAAATTATGTCTTCAACTCCCAGCTATGATGAGATAAAACTAAAACTAGTCATAACAGTCCGTGAAGTCTTTAAGAAACTAGATTCTTCGAGAGAATATGTCAAAACATTCAAGAATATTCACGCATTAAAGACAGTACATATTGCTGTTATAATTTAACTAGAAAAGGCTTAGATTTCGGCTTGATTCGGCACAAGTATTGATATCTCCACGTCCTCATCTAAATGTTATGGTTATTTCTGGCGAATTTTATTGTGAAATCCTTTATACAATGATTTAATTGGTTAACATTTTGTGCATGTTTGTTATTTTCCATCATCTGTGAAGTATAATGTAAGGATACTTGGGTATGGGTTAACCTGTAAATAAAGAAATACATAAAACTGGTATAGTATAGAATATCCGATATCATTTGGTAAATAGAACATCAGAAAAAACTTTCCCATCACGTCCTTCCATTACCTGCTCAATAATGTCTTCATTCGTTGCCATATATCTTTGATATATTAGAGTTATTTATGAAATATCAATTACTGTATCAAGATTGCAACGGCGCGAAAGAATCGTATATGCATCGATCTTCATTTCGATCTCTTTTTTCTTGGCACACTAGCGCTAACCATCGTAAGTTCGGCAGTGTTAGGTACTAAGGCCTACGATGGTAACTCTGCGCGTCTACACGACGTTTTGAGGTTACGATCGTACGGATCAACGTCCCGACGATCGTTGTGTAAACGGGGCATTAGTATGAATAAGAATCGACGGAATCGAGAATCAAGAATCGATTTGATATATTCGGAATTGGAATCGCAATCGAGAAAAAGTGTAATCAACTCATCATTACCTAGGTTTAAAGACCATTTTCAAACTATTTATGCCTCATTCACATTACGATTGTTCCAGCGATTGTCGGAACTATCGTGCATTCTCACGACGATTGTTAAAACCTGTGCTGCCCTCTAGTGCTGACATCTAAAGTGAACGGGAAATTGACGGTTAGTAAAGTTGTTGAGGTATGCAGGGATAAGATATTACTTTGTTACACGTGTATTTCACGAATGATTTTTCTTCCTTACATATTCTTCCTTATTTGGACAAATCCACGAAAAAAAGAGCGAAGGGAGCTTCACGAACTATTCGTCTTTCTCTTGTCGCTTCCTCTTCCGGTCTCCCAGCGCCTAACCATCGTAAAGTGGCAGCGTTAGGAACTACGTGAAATATTGTCAGGACAAGCATTCACACGGCTAGTTGGGCCAACTATCGTTAGGACGATCGCTCGGACGATCGTAATGTGAACGAGGGAATTCCGGGAATCGATGGAATCGGAATCGACTTCAGGCGATCGATCGATTCTCGATTCCGATTCGTTGGCCGAGTGGAGAATCGACTCATCCGCATTCCAGTATATATCCTGGCCCACCGCCTTGCCTCCCTCCCCCGCCTCCCTGCGGTCGTCTCGCAAGTGTCTGCTCCTCAGCGGTGTCTCTCTCCTTTATTCTTCCTCCGAAGATCGCCCTCTCGACTGCGTCACTTCCTCCTCCTTCTGCGGACGAGGCGAGCCTTGGCACTCGACATCGCAGGCCGACGAACTAAATGTGGCTCCGTCCATTATCACCACTAGACCGTTGGCTCTCACGAATAAATTCTTGTGCGACGACGACCAAATTATTATGCGTTCGGATGCGTCGCGTTTATTGGCCAAAATCCGTATCGTCTCCTTAACCCGGTAACGCCTGAATGAAAAAGCTTCTGCGATTTTTGTGGTGATCAATGAAATATCTAAATATCAATGAAATTCGGAGTTATTAGGTGCAAAATTTATTCTGTTACCACTAATAATTACGCCTTATTGCAAGTTACCACTTATATCGCTACCATGTGGTACCACTAAAATGTTTTGCATCATTACATCCCCAATAATAGGCTCACATCAAATAACCATACTTTATAGGATATGTACATGTTATAAAAACCACAATTTCATAATAAAACCTTTGTATTAACAGTACATAAGGCGTAAGTAAAGAAAATCGTAATACTTGGTCTAAAAATTCCGTTTTTTTTTGGGCTAGTTGATAATTCACAAAAATCAAACGGCTCTAAATGCGATAATTACGGCTTTAAAATACCAAACTTTTCGGAAAAATGTTATTTGTTCGGCAAAATTTTCTGGGGTGAGCCTTACCCCTCACCCAATTAATCTTCCGCTTGTACCATTTGGGTAATATGGGTATGGCTTGTAATATGGGTAGGGTAATGAGTAGATATCAACTGAAAATAAGCACGAAGAAAACCAAGATCTTAGTATGCAGCAGAAGAGAAGAAGTCAAGACCAACATTAAAATAGGGAGGCAAAAACTGATAGAAGTGGATGAATTCTGTTATTTGGGAAGCAAGATAACTAGTGACGGGAGAAGCAAGAAAGAAATTATCAGCAGAATAGCCCAGGCGAAGAGAGCATTCCACCAAAAGAGAGACCTGCTTACAGCGGGAAAATTAAATATGGAAGTAAAGAAACAATTTATAAGAACCTACATCTGGAGTATGCTCCTATACGGAAGTGAGGCATGGACAATGACCGCAGCGGAGAAAGCAAGGATAGAGGCCTTTGAAATGTGGTGCTACAGAAGAATGATGAAAATCAAATGGATCGACCGAGTTAGTAACGAGGAAGTCCTAAGAAGGGTAGGAGAGAAGAGAAGCCTCATGAAAACCTTAATAAGAAGACGGAACAACCTTATAGGCCACATCTTGAGACATGATGGCCTGATGAAGACAATCGTCGAAGGACAAGTGGAAGGCAAGAATGGAAAAGTAATACCTCGAACAAAATATATGGAACAAGTAAAGAGAGATGTGAAAGAGAAGAAATACGTAGGAGTGAAAAGATTAGCTGATAGGAGAACTGAGTGGAGAGCTGCGTCAAACCAATCCTAGGATTGTTGACCAGTGATGATGATGATGATGTACCATTTAGTGAGTGAGAGTATTTTATCTTCCGTCACGTTTTTAACATCTAATCTTAACGGAGATTTCGTGGACCTTCCGGGGTGTATAGTACCTCTGGACAAAGGTGGGGTCCTCTCCCGGAAATTTTTGGGATTTTCTAGGTTGAAAATGTGATTTTTAGGCCATCTGACTCGTTTTTGCGCATTTTTTAAAGGCTCAAGGGGGGGTTGTAACCCGGAAGCCCCCCCCCCCCCCCCCCCGTGGCTCCGACACTCACTCCTCCTACACTGGAGCATGCGAAATGACGGAAAAAGTTTAACGGCAGCTGCCTATCACCAAAAATAGGGCTGATCAAGAGGGATGTGTACTATACTTAGCAGAATTTCCCGAAGGGTTAGTTAAGGTGGCTAGCATGTGGAGTAATTTAAGTGTGAATATTTGTGATATTTTATTGACGGTACACAAATATAAATTGACTCGTAATTTATCACTTTTTAACTCATGGATTATTTCTGGATGAATAGATATTAATATTAATAATGGGGTAGTTTCCTTCATCAAAGAATAGGAAAGGCATTGATTGCGATTCGTTACCCACCATTAGTGTATTCTTATACACTAATTATTTGGTTTTAGAAGTCCCAGTTTAGACGAATGTTGATGGTAAGTTTTAACCTCATTTGAAAAAGGCCAGATTGGCGCCTATGCGATGCCACTCCACGTGACGTCACAGGGACCTAGATTCTATACGAGTAGATAGGAGTTTTACATCGTCTGAGATTACTTACTAATGCATGCATGAGGCACAGAGCTCAGGGAAACAAGACTTAATAATCACCTATTAAAACTGCCTAAGGTCGGAAAGTGTCCTTCGTTTGATAAGGTATTAATAATCGTTATTTAAGCCAAGCGCTACCTGCTACCAGGGTACTCTGCTACCTGCTAGCAGCCTGCATCGTATCAGCGCTCAAAGCCTCGCCCCAAGGTCACCTCACGCGGCGACAGCGGCAGCGGGAACCAGAATGACGTCACACGGGCTTACCCAGAATTAATATCAGCAATATATTAATAATTGTGGCGTAACGTTTCTACAAAAATCAAAATTTTAACCAAAAGATCATTCATTCGAAAAAATCGACGGATATTTAAAAAAATAAAACAGTTTTTATGAAAATTTGTAAATTTATTCGTTCGAGAAACACTCAAAATACACATTTAAGTGGCAGGAAAAATTCATTTAAAATACATGCTCGAATTATTAGCAATAAAAATTAAAAATTCGCGCACATAAAAGTTTTTGGATTACCACTTGGAACCATTAAGATGCATTAAAATTTTTTAAGAAATATCCACCGAATGGGATGCTTTCTTCATGATCGAAGCTTGTCTTTCCATTTTACCTGTCATAGAGGGAAGACTGATATGGGAAGGATGACGTTATCATAGGCCTTAGGTTATGCTTCTGAGAAAAATCGATAGTCTAAGATCATGGCCTGATCTCGATTTCCTCGATCTTTTGCTATAAACAATCGATTTTCGATTTTAATTGAAATCGAGTTTTACATCGCTCTATGGGATATTTTGATAGATATACAATTTCTGAACTCTCGTGGGGTAACGGATGAATTTTCGTGGAGAGGTGGAAAAATGTTGGATACAATAAATGGAATCTCAGGGTCCAAGGGAAAAAATTGCGGAAAGTGAGAGTTTGAGAATATTGTGTGAGTGTGCCGAAGAGACTTTAAAAAGGCGACGACGAATGGGAAGGGCGGAGGAATTTGAGAGTTGGGCGACGTCCAAAAAACGGAGGAATGTGGAATACGAGCAGTAGTGAGGAGCGACCTCTCATCGTGAGTCACCGTCTCAAGAAAAGGTTTCGTTCTCATTGGCCTTGTGTACCCACCACCCGCTCTCCCTGGATACCTGTTTATTTGGGAATTCTCGCAGGACAAATAAATGTCGTTTGAGGAAATGAACTCATAACATTACAATATGATATGAAACGCTTTTTTTAAATTATTAATTTTGTTGTTGGTCAGAATGAATAATTCTCTCCTTAGAAATACGCCAACGTTTGAGTTAATTTATTGCACATTTACCGGAGACTTTTCGATGTTTTTTTTATGTAGAACTCATTAAATTGCAGTAAAAAAACTTTTATGTAAAATGGTTCGTTACTTTTTCATTTCAAACCTTTTTAAATGATATTTTTTCACAGTAATTTATTTAATTCTAATTAGCCCTAATGAAGGTGAATATTACATTCATTGAAACGTTGGCATTGCTCTAAAGAAAAGAGTTATTATTTCCTGATTAAAACTCCTGAGATAACACACCTGACCTCATAATCCATATCTCGAATCATAAAGGATCACTGAATGCTTGATGGGTCTCAGAGCGCGCACATTATTTTCTTTATTCTTTTATTTCTTTGCCATTCTATTTACGGCTGGTGTACCACGTCCAACCCAACACTGCACCCCTATTGAGGCGGCCTACGGGTAGTATGAATATGATGAAGATGACACTTTGCTAGTGTTATTAAAGGCTTTGAGATAACAGCAGCGGCTTCAGAAATAATATTTTTTAACAGGATGCGTAAGTAATATAAATTAAGTGATCGTTTTGAATGCGTTGTTAGGATTTAACATTATGATATGGTAATCGCGCGAATGGTTAGCTACAATTCCACCAGACCTCCTTTTGCTGATATAACAATATCAATTTCATCATTTACGACCGCCATCAGGAAACTTCCTCTTTTCTTTCTTCGCCCAAATAAATAATGAGCGGATGAGGCGTTCATAGAAGTGAAGTATTACGTCATATCTGAGCGTATGTAATCATGTTTTTTTGTTGTTGTTGTTGTTTCTTGTTTTACACTTTATTATTTAACCTTTTGTTTATAAATGCAATGTAAAAGGCTTCATGTACTGTTTTTGGGTTTATTGCAAATAAATAAATAAATGGGGACCTCTTTAATCACTCACTTTGGGGTAGTAAGTTGGGAATGCGTTTGTATCAAGTTCTCCCTAACTACTCCGGGAGTCTTGGCACTACACCAAAACTCAAAACCTTTTGAGTATCTTCAAGAGAATCCTTTGCTTTTAACGTTGAACTCTTTTAGTTATTTTCTCGTTTCAGTAGCACTTACGTTTCATGTCTATTGTTTTTACTGAAACATTTTTTTCATCGTTTTACGTGGAATATCGTTACTTCGGGAGTCTTGGAACTAACCAAAACCCAAAACCTTTTGAGTATCTTCAATATCTTTAGTATCCTTAGTACTTTAGTACCATGTTGTAACTTCATCATTTTGTGAAATCTGTATTTTGTGCTGAAAGTAAGCCCAACCTAAAAGTCTACTTCTATTGAGTTAAATATTAGATGCTAATGGTTCGCCCTGCTCCTGCGTATATACTATATATCCTTATTTCCTTTGGAAATGTTACTGCTTTTTACCTTTGAGTATATTCTTTGTGTGGTTATGGTGGCAAAATTTTATTGGTTTCCCACCCTGTGGGCCCGGTTTCAAATCACGGCAGTAGCAGAGATTTTTCTGGGGCTGCTCGATCACTGCTTGGGTGCATTGTTGAGGGCACCTACAAGTACAGCTCTCCGTCCGTCGGATGGGACGTTGGGCCGTTGTCCCCTTGGCGCCTTCCGTTCAGAGCAGACTAATGCCAATGCCGGGTTTCTCTCCATCCGACCTTCCCCACCCTTTAAAAAAACTCTGATATAGTAATGGAATATTATACCTTGTCATTAAGAAACGACTTGAAAATCAAAATGGCTTGACGAGAAGTTGATGTGTGTGGAAATTAAATGTGAAAAGCAATGCCGCTGAACTTAGGTTGTCGTTAAAACAGGGAGGAACACTAAGACCGAGCGGTGAAATGGTAAAGATAATTTAAATTCATAATATTTAATGATACTGGTGCCGCAATTATGAAAATATGTAATCCATTGGCACTTGCGATTTTGAGGCGATCATGTTCTTTTCTGCTTAATGATTGGCGCAGCCTACGAGAATCAAAATAAATGTCCTCATGTTGTTATGTTTCTTTTCCTTTTCCCTCAATGGCCGTGAAATTATTGCGGAAGGTATTTCATTCTATCCGCTGGCAAAAACTCAATCCCTGCCCAGCACCTTTTGAGGTGGTTCGCAGGTAATTACGTAGATGTAATTGATAAGATGGGTTATGCTGAAATCGATCTGTCTGCAGATTTTACCTTACTGCTTCTTATCAAATAAATGTTAAAGTGTTTGTTTGGTTTTTGAAAGACGACCAGGATAAAGAGGCTTTCTGTGGGATGTTATCTCGTTATTGATTAAATAGCGGATTGGTGAAATTACGAATACGGGCTCTTATGGAGATACATGCCTAAGCACTCCAAAAAAGGTGCTTAATGTTAGAGTATAAATGTCGCTTTGACAAATAGCTGATGCAATGTTCGTTACCCTCTTTAATCCACCGGCTTTGTGTGGCTGTAGCGAGATTTGACTTGGACATTTGAGTAAAATGTGACGAAAAAAATTCTGCGACCTCATGTGTATTTTTATGTAGTTTTATAAAAATTTAATCTTTTAATATCAGTTTACTTTACAATTGGTTTTGATTTTTAAAATTAAAAATTTTAGTTGCTAATTAATTATTTGGTATAGCAACTACCTACCCTCCTCAGTACCGATATATCGTCTCAGAAGCTGTGGAGAAACAGCCAATATATCAGCCGGCAGCGCCAGTAGGGTTGAGATATGAAATGATAAAAATGAAATTTGATTTGGTGTGTTCGGGAGTATTTTTTCAGTCATAAATCAATTCTGCAATAGGGTGGTTTACTATTATTTTTTTATTGCCTAAATCGAAATATTATTACTCCTCGAGTACGTATTTCACGCTTTTAGATTTTTAAAGGACGATATCTATTTTTCGCTATTCAATGAAAAGTGAAAAATTTCAAGCGCGCGAAAACGCGACGGCTAAGTATGAATGCTGGGAAAACTCCGTGTGACGTCGTTCTGGTTCCCGCTGTCGCAAGTGAGGTGACCTTGGGGCGAGGCTTTGAGCGCTGATACGACGCAGGATGCCAGCAGGTAGCAGAGTACATTGCTAGCTGGTAGCGCTTGGCTTAAACAAGGATTATTAATACCCTATACAACGAAGGAAACTTTCCGACCTTAAGCAGTTTTGATAGGTGATTATTAAGACATGTTTCTCTGAGCTCTGTGCCTCATGCATGCATTGGTAATCTCAGACGATGTAAAACTCCAATCTACTCGTATAGAAACTAGTCCCCTGTGACGTCACATGGAGTGGCATTGCATGGGCGCCAATCTGGCCTTTTTCAAATGCGGTTAAAAATTGACCATTTTATTTATATCCGATGTCAAGGTATACACTTTGAAATTGAAACGCTACGTGCCAACAAATGAAAGAGCACCGAAAAATAATACAATAGTAAAAAAATAAGAATGAAACTTTCTCATAATTATGCTTGAAGGAAAATTTTCTGATGGGATTTCAGTTCGGCCAATTCTATTTGATTTGCTGGCAGATGCCATAAAATCTACCATTTAATATTACTTTGTTAGCATAATAGAATACGTGAAGCTATAGTTATAGTACCTACATAAAAATAAAAATATACTATCAGGGAATATACTTTGATAAATTAAAAATTAAATAGCAATTAATAGTGAGCATACATTTTCTTCGCGGAAAAATGAATTTCTCTCTGTAAGAGTAATTGCATTGAATTAAGATATTCCTTTAATCTACATTTTATTTCATTCAATTGCGTTGTGTATTTCAAGCATTATTCTGGTAAGCCATAGTTACTGTTGGTAATGCGAATTTTATTCATGGCGACGTAATATGTCGTATTATAATATGAATGCGTAATGGAAGCCCTCTGTGTAATCGGTCTAGTTAATTCCGCCCGGGCAAGTGAATAATGATCTGGCAGTTAGAAGAGAAGACGGCGATACCAGCCCGAACGAATGTTTCGTAATTCCATTGCATGCGTTTTTACTACGCATCTGCCTCGCTCGATATTATTCCCCTCGGGATCGGATTAATGCTCCTGGACCTATATAGCCGCTGCTCTTCCGAACGTGAAAAATCCCCACGTGTTGCTATCTTGCGTGTGTGGATAAATATATATATATATATTTCCCGAAAACAAATTTTTATCCCCATCAACGCGGAGTAGATTTTGACTCTGTCGTTAAATGGCTTCGGCTAATACAAAAGATCGATTAGCTACCCAAGCACCTCTCGAAATTGGATATTGTGTTTCTGTTGTTATCCCTCTCGCTTAACTTCGTTCCCCGTTGGGCGCGTCGAAAATACGCCGCTATGGAATTGAGAATTCATTTAACTGGCGAAACGTGTTAAAAACACGTGTGTGGGCTGTATTAAACATGTTTGCGAAGATTAAAAATTGTTTGTGGTCGATGGATTATATTCATAATGAATAAACACCTTCTACATGCATGAAAGCCGGCAATTTTCGCACCTGGTGATATTTTCTTTACTGCTCTCTTTATTTGACGCAGAGTATCCGAAAAGTCTACTTTTTCCCAGTGGTATATCATGAGTTCTCATTCATCAAAGCCTCTTAGCATCATGCTCTACGTTTTGTACTTATTCATTTTCTGTAGTTAACTCCAAAAACCTCTGGATTAATTTTCAATAACTTTTATTGATCAGGAAAATAGAATTCATTAATATAGCGAAAAAATAGCGTGCACATGTATCCTATCAAGTTGTTTTGTGTAAATGTACTGAATATGCTGCGCGCTTGGGTGCACTTGTAAAGTGTTTGGAAAATAAAGTGCTATATTTGGAAGTATCTTATAAAGAGAAGGATTTCTTAATTTGTACTGATTTTAACTTTGCCGTCCTCACTTTGGAAGGTAGAACATGTCAGTAGTAAACGCAGGAACTTGTTACTAATAGTTATTTTAATAAGTCCTGTTTTTATTTCCTGTGGTTATTTAAGTCCTGGAAATTACAATTGAATTTCAGTCGCACGCGTTTTTAGCAGTGAGATTTCCCGAACAAAGGAAAGTCCGTCTGTGTTGAATAACTTGAGCTTAGTTTAGGCACACCTCGAAGGGTCGTTCTTTATTACGGCGGGTACGGTCATGTATATTTAGACGCCTACGGGTGCAGCGGCCACATATTTTGACCACGGGGTCGGGACAAGGCCTTCGCGATGCGGAAAGACTTGCACTTGCCATCCAACCTTCTTTCTCCGAATGCGTTGAGTTATTTCTTCATCTTGCTCGCCATTCACTCATCCGCTCAGCTGTTCGGCACTCCTCCTTCTTCTCAACAACCTTACCTATCCTCTCTTTTCTTTCTTGCCTCCCGTTTGCCATATTTCTCGTGAGACCCGATTTTGAGTACAACGCTAGGGACCCGAATGAAAAAAAAATGGTTTCGGATGCGTAGATAAAGATGAAGCAATCTTTTTTGCCAACAATGTACTCTCCTTCCAACTTACTCATGATAATTCCACGACGGATTGATTCAATGAGTTTGTTTACTTAGCATGGCAACGCACTTACAAGGTGGGAATTTGTTTACTTTTCACAAAAATTATGGGGTACTGAGAGCGCATTTTTTCATACTTTATTTCAAATATTGTTTTTAATTTGCTTAATTTTTTCTGCGATGGACGTCATGGATCTCGGTTTAGAGCATGGGACATATCGGTGTTGGAATTTCGATCTTCATACGAGCGGAGTCTGATCCGGAGGGTGCAGTGCGGAAACGTGGACACTAAGGAAGGAGGACGGGAGAAACTGAAGGAATTCGAAATGTGGGAAGAATGAAGAAGGTGAAGTGGACGGAGAGGAGGAGGAACGACGAAGTGCGGGACATGGTGGGTGAGGAGAGACATGTTTTAGATGAGATATGAAGGAGGCAGAAATTGTGGATGGAGGGAGTGCTGCATGTACTATTAACTACTGTATAAATTATCATTAACATAATTTTAATTCCTTAGTTATGAGAGAGGCTGAGTTTAAACTTTAAAGGACTTAAATGAGATGCTGCTCGCTTGTAAATAGGGACATTAACGGCCATATCTCACCAAAAATTTATTGTTCAGAAAAGTGCCGTAAATAAAAATTATGAAATTATAGAAGCAACAATATTCTACCCTAGCATGTTTTCGTATCTCCAGTATTTTTGGAGTTATTATGAAAAAAAGAATTTTTAACGAAATTGAAGAAAATAGTATTTCACTTTTAGGTCACTTTAATTGAGTATTTTAAATTCTTAAAATAAAATTTTTATGATTCAAACATAGTAACTGAATAAAGAGAACTGCAAAAGGAAAACGATCAATTTTATTTAGGATGGTAAATAGGTTGTTGTTTTCACTGATTTTTTTCGTAGTTGAGAGTAGAGACTAACCTAATTTTTTTTATAGCTAGCCCAAATTTCATGATCAGGATTTTTTTAAATATTTCTATTGAAAGATTTTTGTAACTATGTAAAAATGAAAGCAAGAGTGTTCGTAAAAAAATTCATGGTTTTCCCGCTATTTGACATTGAATGTCTAAAATTTAGCGTTTGACAACAAAAATTTCTCCATTAACAAGCTGTGTTTGCGTTAGTGTTGGTCGTCAAGGGAACATAAAAAAGAATTTTCTTTGTTGTTTTATAATCTAAAATTTTGTAATTCACAGTTTTTTTTATAAAGACACATTTTCAAGTTATTTGCGAAAAACCATTAATAACGTCAATTTTTACGTCGACAAACTGTTATTTTAAATCACGAATTACTCGAAAAATATTAATTTTACGAGAAAAATGTCTAGACTAGTTTTTGCTCAGAATTAGTTTCTCCATCGATTTCAATGGTCAAAATGTAATAAAAAATTTTCCTTCACCGAGGTGGGGTGGAAACCACCCCCAGGGTAAAAGCGCCCGTCGGCATATTATATAGTTTGATCCTTGTTCTACTCCCTACCTGCTGACAAAATTTCACGTAAACCGACGGAGTTCGAAAAAATTGCCAGCCAAAGTGCTTCATTTCCTGGACTAAAGTGGCGCTAGTCCAATTGTTGGGAGACCCCTTGTATCTATTGATCATTAACATTTTGTGACTTGATGTGGTGAATCGAAATATCCATTTGAAAGGGTGGCGGGAGGGTTTTTCTCACGCTTAAGATCGTCACTAAGATGTGTACTTTGAATTGAGGGTCAGTGAGTGAGAACGGAAGGATTTAGTGATAGCGTGGACCGCGAGGGCATGGGGTCAGAGGAAAACATGAATTGCGTTCTGGAAGGAACTGGATTCCTTGTGTTTGCTCGTTAAATTGCTCGTAAAATTCTCCCCCTTGTCCATGTTTGTGTTCCTCCCTTTTTTATCGTCTTCCCTTGTGTTAATATCATCGTGTTGCTTGCTCGTCGAGATATTTATCTGTCTTTCGCGTGTTGCAATAAAATTGGGTACATTTTATGAGGTGTCAGTTGGAGTTAGCATTCACTTTCGTCAATTTTTAATGAGTCGTATGAGTGAGTAACTCATAACAGTTACAGGTTTAATCCGGTCTCGCTGGATATACGACCATTTCGGATGAGGTGCCCACTCGACCGTTCTCGTTAGCCTTCGTGCAATCTCGTAAACCGACGTAATGAAAGCTTTAGGGGAGGGAAGATGGACATTACGTAAAAGCTTTAACGCAAAATACGACTGACACACGGCGAGGATCTTCCACAAGAGATGGAACTACCATCGGGAGAAGCTCCCTAGGATAGTAACTGCGTCGCATATTTAATCATTAATTTTAACGAGTACGGATTACAAATTTTGGATCTACTTAAATTGACAAATACAATCTTTTCTACCTCAAACACGGCTACGCTATAATTTAACACTGTCTAAACGGCACTATCTTTGAAATACAAGCGTCGATATCCTAGGTTTCTTCGCTTGATTCAGATTCTGAGCCATCTTCTTCTGGTAAATGTAATGGTTACATAGGCACTGGTACGTTTGGACCGTGAGGGAAAGGAAGTAAAGCCGATACTAGGCTTTGATTGATTGTGCTCTTTTTACTCCTTATATTGAAGCCGTATACACTGGTTTAACGAAAGTGACAATCATCAGTATGAGTTTTTGGCGCTCACCTGGTCATCGAAACGCCGAATTTCAAAGACTGTTGCTCACCCTTTGATCACCGTCTCAGTTCTTTAATACACATATAGCAAGTATAGTGAGATGCCCAAATTTTTCTCTAGATCTCCTAATATAACCAGGAAATATGGGAGTCACACTTACTGCACGAATGGTGTTACTTTCCATTTTTGCCTTGACATCACTAATTCGCCACAATTGTAATAAAAGGAATCTGTAGACTTTTTATAACATCTTGATTCAAAATCAATGCTACCATAATTATGACTTCAAGATAATGCGGTGAGGAAAATGATCCTCTTGGAAAAGGTATGGTTTTGCGAGTAATAACATAAGCAGTTAAGCTAAAGATCCGCTTTAATTAATTAAATAATTGCCTTTTTCAGCGCCAAGATCCCTCAGATCTCACACCAACTTTGCGGAACGCAGGCCAGTGAGTCACTGACTTTTGCTCACTAGCTTCACAGCCTTTCAGATACAACTAGCATGCGTATGCGCGCACAACACACATCAGATAGCACTAATATCTCACATTCTTTTTACAAAATTATTCACATTATAAATATATATTCTTAACAGATCCGAATGAAACCCACCCTTCCAATGGTTTCTCCGAAGTCCTTTTGTGTTCCACTAAGTAAATTTAGAAAGCAAGTAAAAATATAATATGGGAAGAACTTTACGAGGAATCTCGCACAGACATATATTAAGGCTGCTATGCACGGTGAATGATCATGCTGAATGATCACGTGATCATTCACAGAATCATGCGAGCAAAATAGAACATCTAATTTTCACTGAATGATCATGCGCATTGTTTCGCGTATTGTTCCGTCATACACGGTGAATGATCATGCGCATGATCATGCTGAATGAAATCATTCGCCGTGTAAAGCGGCCTTTACCTCCCGAGAGACGATAGTTTTTGAAGTCCCTACGTCAGTTCCGGCGAACCAAACACGAAGCGGAACGTAGGAAACGCTGAAAATGAGAGCGTTGGAAGGGCGAACGAAGGTCGAAGGTCGACCGGTGGAGTTTTTATGTTTAGGGCTCTGTAGGGAAAGGCGGTGCACACACAAACACGAAGCAGTCGAACAAAGACCATTCATGTGCAATAGAAGAATAAAGGTATGGGGAAGGGAAAAAGAAAAGGGCCTGCACTTATGTCCGAAAGAGTGGATTGCAATGTCCTCATCCTTTGTACCATTGCATTAACTCAATGCTATCTCAACGCTTGCTACTTACAAGGGGAGACCACGTACTTTGCTCCGCCTTTTTCGATGCCGTATTTTTTATGGCCTTTGGAACGGTGAACACACCTCTGAACTAATAGTGGATCCGTTGAGTGGGCCTTAGTTTGGCTGTAAATAATTAATTTTCATGCGGTATTTTTCACAAGCCTCATATAATTCCATGATATCGCATTATACAGCAGACGGGTTAGGTGGGGTAGTGGTAGCGTACGGATTCCTACCCTTGGGGGCCAGGGTTCGTGACTTCGTCATGGCAGTTTATTTTGTTGTCTTCATTGTGATCATACGGCGTCAAGTTTTTCATTAATTTTGATTGCAGCAAGCATAGACATGAGACAATTTTTTAATCATATAATGGCGTTTAGGTATTTAAGCAGTGTCATTTCCAACGCGGAGAAGTGAAGCCTACACGTGTTACTCTCCCAAAAACATGCCGAAAGATCAACGGGGGGCTAAAACAGTGGCTTTTTTTTCGAAGAAATGACATTTGTTGGTGGGCCTCTTGTTATTTGATTGGAAGGGCTGCGGAATATTTTGGGAAGTGGCAAACACAAGACTCATTTGGTGTAATTGTTGCCTTTAACCCTCTAGTGTGCGCGACTGTTATTTTTACACGACCGGGCGAATGGTGTACTTTGCCCATGCTATGTGCATATATGATAACACTCGATTTTTGGTCAAATTAATCTTTATTTGTAGAAATTAGTTCGATCTTGTACATTTATAGCTGATACAGTTATAGAGGTACCGGTGGTACACGGCCGGTCGCGCGGCGTAATTTATACGCCATGGGTGACAGGTTCCTCTTGCTGATCTAAAAAAAAAATAACAAACAATACCTCGAACTTTGAGAACTCGCAATATAGACAGTCAAAGTACATTGTAGGAATACACGAGACCATTCTAGCCCAGAATGTACGTACGATATTGAAATCCTTGGTTTTCGTAGATTGACGTATTTTATACGCCAGCGCGCCCAGTCTAGGGTCATCAAATTTTATTTCATCCTATTTGTTAATTGAAATTGTATTTCGGAATGGTTCTTGTAGCACATAGGTACTGTGTAAGTAAACTTCCTTTGGAGTAAAGTGAATTACAAGTGTTCGAGAAGTATGGCATTTTATATTCGTTTTGTGTTCTTATTAATTATGTCTGTACGCATATTTTTGCTCGCCGCGGGCATTTAATGGTATTTGCTCTCGTAAGAGTGGTTTTCATTTTTAATGTGGAAGTTGATCAGCATAAGAAAAGAAAAAGGTTAATATATTAGCGCACACCAACCCTTGCTAGTGTAGTCGTCGTATCTCCGCGTTTGAAATGACTCTGCTTAAATACCTAAACGACATTATGATGATAAAAAATTTCTCATGCCTATGCTTGCTGCAATTAAAATTAATGAAAAACTTGACGCCGTATGATCACAATGAAGACAACAAAATAAACTGCCATGACGAAGCCTCGAACCCTGGCCCCCAGGGTGGGAATCACGTACGCTATCACTACCCCGCCTGATCTGTCTGCTGGATGATGAGAAATTTTGGAATTATATAGGGCTTGTTAAAAATACCGCATGAAAATTAATTCATTATAGCCAAACTAAGGCCCATTCAACGGAACCACTACTAGTTCAGAGGTGTGTTCACCATTCCGAAGGCCATAATAAATATGGCATTGAAAAAGGCGGAGCAAGGTACGTGGTCTCCCCTTGTTAGTAATTTCCGTGAGCGAAAAATAGTCTGCAAGTGTACGAATGCTCTCAAGGTATCTCATGGGAAATAACGCTTACATAATTTCAGCTAAAGTGTTTTGAGTACCTAAGCTACCTCAGAGGATTTTCTGCTCTTCAAAAATCGGTGCAGGGGAAAAAATTGAATGCGTCATTCATGAGCGAGATTTGTGGGCTAGATTCACTTGCATAAGTTAGGCAATATTTGGTATAGGGAATATGGGGTATAGGGGTTTTCCAACACCACATAACTGCTCGTTTTTGTTGAAATATGCTCTCCGGGTATGCAGAGTTTTTGTATTTGATTAAGACTCCCACACCATAATTTTTCGTTCCTACCATATTTTATAGTTTTATAATTTCAAATTATGCGAATGGCCTAAATTTCGCTTAATTTTCCGTTTTACATGTTGAGTGATGCTAATGCGCAATATCATGCGTATGATATTTCGATTCGAATATTTTTAGCTGCGTTAACGACGGTGCCTATTTTTAATGTTTTATCTGTTCCTTTATGTACGAAGTTTAAGTCCTGAAATTCTTGGTCAGAACAAACTGTGCTTTCCCTTCTTGGATACAGCATCAGACCTTCTCGTTGAGCGTCTTCATTTTCGGTGGTGTGAGCTGCAGTTTTCTCTTTAAACAGTTTCCATTTAGCTCCGTTTACATTGAGCGCCAGCGAGCTGCTTGCTGTGAAGAGGTGTTGAAGGCTGTGCACTTTTATTATTTCATCACGAAAATAGCAACCCTTCGGACTGGGCCGAGCTAAAAAAGCTCGCTTTCCTTTTTTATTTTTTTCGGGAGAAATATTTATCGCTTCCTCCGTGGTGCATATTTGATTCATAAATCCATCTTTAGGTCGTTGAAATCTGCGGATTTTTATTTCTTTTGGATTGTTCAATGATCTTGCCGTTGAGTTAATACCTACTAGACACATGAGTGAAATATTTCACCGATCACAGTTCATGCCGTGAAATCGATTGAAGTTATCTTTCGATAGTTCATACGGATTTCTATAAGCAGTGCTGACTTCCTTTCAGTTTGATATGGCGGCACTAAAAGTCTGGTTCGTTCCCGTGCATGACTTTAGAAAACACGTTACGAGACACTATCAGCACCAGTGTGCAAGTTGGCGTAGTGGTAAAGCAGTGGTAAAGTACCTCAAAGCTACGTACTAAAAGTTTATTTATAACTCATTTACATAAATTATTTACAAGAATATATGTTCTACATTCTCTTTGGTGAGAAGCCAGGAATGTGCATTTACGTAACATTTTTACTCAGAATTTTAAATAGCATATGACGGGGTAATACGTTGCAAACCTATGATTGATAATTATAATATCTTTTAAACAACTTCATATTTAAAATTTTAGGTTTTCCCGGCGCATAGATTGATGAAAAATTTCTCGGGATTCCCACCGGATGTGGTATTGGGTTAATTCTCCCAACGTTTCAATGGCTAAGTCTGCCATCGTCTTCAGGGGTTCACTTGTAATGGTACTTCTTAAGGTACTTATTTATTTATTTATTGATATCCCTGGTTGCCGTTATTGTTGAGTGCGGATGTAGCGATTACTTATGGTATTCCAGGCACTGCTCAATTGGAAGCCCTTATCCCTATTCAAGCAAAAAAAATGCGAAGGTTTCGTGCCGCACTTCTAACTATTGGGATAGAATTGTGAAGGAGGCAATTGCTATTAGCCTTGAGGAGAAGAGCTTGAAATATCGAAAAACGTCTGACGGAGCATGAAAGATGCATACGCCTGTTTTATCTGCTAAAGTCGGCGGTAGCGGAGCATTGCTTGGACCTCGGTCATAGGATGGACTTCAAAAATGCGAAGGTTTTGTGCCGCACTTCTAACTATTGGGATAGAATTGTGAAGGAGGCAATTGCTATTAGCCTTGAAAAGAAGAGCTTGAATAGGGATAAGGGCTTCCAACTGAGCAGTGCCTGGAATGCCATAATTAATCGCTACATCCGTACTCAACAATAACGGCAACCAGGGATATCAATAAATAAATAAGTACCGTAAGAAGTACCATTACAAGTGAACCCCTGAAGACGATGGCAGACTCAGCCATTGAAACGTTGGGAGAATTAACCCATTACCACACCCGGTGGGAATCCCAAGAAGTTTTTCTTCAACTTCATATTTGGTTTTCGTACGGGTGTACTTTTTTACACATTCAGATTATCGAGGGAGTGGGGTAGGGAGTCATCTAGATGGCATTGGTGTGTGCGTCAGGATAGCGAGTCGATCGATGCAGTATAAACATACAATCTGCTTTAAGGCCAGAGTTTGATGAGGTCGCGTTAAACAAAGGAAAGAGGAGGACGCGTAAATGCGGCCGGCATGGACAAAGGGTACTGACGCGGAACATTCAACTAGAGATGAGTCAAAAAGAACCCACCCACCTCTGCATTCAATTCAACTTTCCAGGTCGTATTCGAAGGGAGATCGGTCGCAGGTGATGTCAGGGTTGGACGCGGCGTTTGGAGAACACCTTTGCGCAACAGGAGAGGCTACCAATGAGGGAAAGCTTTCGTTTAGAGTGAAAAGGAGAGACTTGCGAATTGTTTAGTGTCACGCGTCGCTTTGTGTGGTGCAGACGCGAGTACCGGCTGTGCTGCAGGAGAAATGGGAACCATCTACGGTCGTCTTAAGAGTAGGAGCGGAGAGGGATGAAGAGACGGTATTATGGGCAAACGAAGAGGTGCCTGAGACCTAGAAAGTGATCGACATGGCTGTCAACGCGAGAGAACCTTTGAAAAAGACGTGGAGTGCTGTAGGTAAGTGGTTAAAGTTTGGATATCGTTAAGGCAAATTGATTTTTTTTGTTTATTCCAGTATGGGAAAAATTGAGTTTTCCTCGTGATTCGTCTAGTTTTCTCTCTTTGAAACGAGCGTGATTTACAATTTCGCTTTTTTCAATAGATCTTGTTTTTCTTATTATGTAGTAATAATTCATATTGTCCCCAAAGCTTATTTTCAAAATTTAGCAAATACCTACTCCTTTTTGTCTTTCTATCCTTATGAAATCAGGGAATTCCCAAATCTGCAATCTATATCATCATCTTGTGGAGTTCTTCCCGTTGGCAGGTCCCCCGCGCCAATGCTGTCTCCATACCCTCCTGTCTCCGACCACCTCCTTGAAGTCTCCGTATCTTCCAGTTTTTATGTTGTCAATGAACTTCAGCCTTCTCCTTCCCCTTCTGACCCCTTCCCTCCTTCTGACCCCTTCCACCGATCCCTCCAAAGCTACTTTCAAAATTCCATTCCCTCTCATCAAATGTCCCAGCCAGTTACCCTTCCTTTCATTTATTTTGTCCATCAACGTTCTTTTCTCATCTATCCTATTTAACACTTGCTCATTCCTTACTCGATCCGTCCACCGTATTCCCTCCATCTTCCTCCAAACCCACATCTTAAACGCCCCAAACCACCTAAAATTTATTAAAATCTATAATCTTGTTTCAATTTGTACTCAGCATATATTTGTCCAAAATAATTTATGCCACGTAGTTCAAATTCTCATGTCTGGATTACTAAGCTCCACGAGGTGTGAGGCAAGGCTGTCGTCTATCGCCGCTGCTTTTTAACGTATACGCTGAGGAGATGGTAAGGGAAGCGTGGGATGAGTTAGAAGCTGGAATAAAAGTGGGAGGAATGATGTTCAAATCAGTGAGATTCGCGGATGATCAGGCTTTGATTAGCCAGTCAGCGAGGGGACTACAGGCTCTAGTGGATGCGTTACAAGAGCGTTGCGAGGAATATGGGATGAGGATTAATCACAAGAAGACCAAGGTTATGCGGTGTTGTAAAGTATCGCGAGCGAGGAATGTTAGACTTAAGATAAAGGTGAGTGGTGAAAAACTTCAGTTCAACAAACAACTTGAGCAGTTCAACTTAGGCAGTACGTTAGAGGAAAACGCATACAGCAGTAAGGACATTAGGAAGAGAATTTCATTAGCAAAGGAGGCGTTCATGAACAGGAAGGTGCTTCTGAGAGGATCGTTATGTAAGAATTTAAAGAAAAGGTTAGTGAAGAGTTTGATCTGGAGTGTAGCTCTCTACGGTGCGGAAACGTGGATATTGAGGAAAGAAGAAGAGAGAAGATTGGAGGCATTCGAGATGTGGGTGTGGAGAAGAATGGAGAGGGTGAAATGGACGGAGAGGAAAAGGAACGACGAAGTGCTGGATATGGTTGGCGAGGAGAGGCAGCTTTTAGAAGATATGCGGAGGAGACAGAAGGTATGGATGGAGGGAGGACTTTGCGGGAAAATGGTGTTAGAGGGTAGAATGTTAGGGAAACGAGAGAGGGGAAGGAAAAGAATGGGATTTTTAGATAGATTGAAAGGGAGTAGGCCTTACTGTGAATTGAAGAAGATGGCGCTGGAAGAGAAGGGATGCTCCCAGATCACTTCTTGAATACTCCATGGAAACCTACCTTAATCGGTAGAATACTATAATAATAATAATACCAAGACGATCTATATTAAAAATTTCGTTTGATTCGTGGTGAATATGGAAAGTAGTTTTTCAAAGGCTTTTAAGGATCATTTCAGTTCCTTAGGTGCTCCCATTTTGAGTAAAGGGGAATCGATTGAAGTAGTAGGCGTTTGTCATTTGCTTTCGTTTCGTGACTTCTCACGAAACCTATCGCAATTCCTGCGAATAGTACTTGGAGAAGAAAATGGAGGACTCTCACTTTGGCAAATGAACCGACCGCCCTCTTTCGCACCGTAAATCTTTTTATACCCTCAGGCCTTCTCAGCTTGAAAGCTTTTGATTGTAATGGACGTGGCCTTCTCCGGCCACCTTCGAACTCTTTCGAAATGCATGCGTGAAATGGGAACAGATGATCAATATGTGGACGTAGGCCGGAACGTGTGTGCTTTTGACCTGGAAGCTAACGATTGGAAATTATGCTAGTGACTACTTATGAAGTCTTTGATGCACATTTTTAAAATTTTAACAATTCCACATCACATTGAATTTTCCTCATGAATAGATGGGTAAACATTTCACAGACGATCCACTCGCAGAAGAAAATCAAAGCAACATGTCTAGCCGCCAAAAAAATCTCTAACCACGTTAACTTTTCGTTTTTCTATTACTAACAGTTATTTTATTCTTGTGAGTAGTTTCTGGTCTGACCGCGTTCCGTTTTCCTGAGTGGCCTTCCAGGTTTTTGTTGACCCTTTCCCAGCTGTTATACATATTCACAGATGATACACTCGCAGAAAAAAATCAAAGCAAGAGCTCTAGCCTCCTAAAAAAATCTCTAACCACGTTAACTCTTCGTTTTTTCTATCACTCACAAGTTGTTTTATTCGCATGGTAGCATGTTCCTTAGCAATTTCTCTTAGTTTTGGTCTGACTGCGTGTTGTTTTCCTGAGTGACCTTCGGGGTTTTCGTTGACTCTTGTCCGGCGAACTAGCGCCTTTCTCATCAAGCACGAGTGCTGTATGTCTGGTGTGGAAACACCCCATGCCACACACTCTGGTGGTGGCTCGCACGCAACCTCGTAGATGTGTACATGAAGAATATGCATAAAAACTTTTCATCCCAAATCCCATGGTTTCAATGGGGTAGTTTCCTTCATCAAAGAAATCGAAAGGCATTGATTGCGATTCGTTGCCCACCATTAGGGTTTTCATAATATATATATTCAAAAAAGGCTATTCGGGCTTCCAGCCGGGTGGTCTCTCTCCATTCTGCAGAATGGAGGAAGACCACCCGGATGGAAACCCGAATAGCCTTTTTTGAATATATTCGCCGGGAAAGCATCAGATATACATATATGTATTATTTGGTTTTAGAAATCCCAATTCAGACGAATGTAATGGTCAATTTTAACCGCATTTGAAAAATGCCAGATTGGCGCCCATGCGATACCACTCTACGTGATGTCGCAGGGAGCTATATGTTATACGAGTAGATAGGAGTTTTATATCGTCTGAGATTACCAATGCATGCACAGAGCTCAGGGAAACATCTCATAATAATCACCTATTAAAACTGCTTAAGGTCGGAAAGTTTCCTTCGTTTGATAGGGTAGTAATAATCCTTATTTAAGCCAAGCGCTACCTGCTAGAAGGGTACTCTGCTACCTGCTAGCAGCCTCCATCGTATCAGCGCTCAAAGCATCGCCCCAAGGTCACCTCACCCGGCAACAGCGGGAACCAGAATGAGGTCACACGGGGTTTTCCCAGCATTCATACTTAGCCGTCGCGTTTTCGTGCGCTTGAAAATTTTCTCTGTTCATTTAATTGCGAAAAATCGATATCGTCATTTAAAAATCTTAAAGCGTGCAGTGCGTACTCCAGGAGTATTAATCTTTCGATTTAGGCAATTAAAAAAATAATAGGAAACCACTCTACGAAAGTTTTTTGCGGACCGAAATGCGCATGGATTTCTCATCATAACAATTTCAGTCACGCTGTCTGCAGGTCATGAATGCAATTTCGGAATCTTTCTTCCTTCTTATTTTGGTAATCATGTAATTCAGAGTTAATATTTGTTTATATAGGAAAGGCACCGCGTATGAAGGAAGAGCGAATGCATCGTCCTGCTGCATGGTATCACAACGTCTATATCTTACGTTAGATATAATTTGTCATTGCGGTTTATAAAAGGTACGTTGCATTAATCTTGTGACTTCAACAGTTTTTGAAATTATTCTTGAAAAAGGTTAACTCGGATTCTTTACAGAGAATGCAAGCTCGTCTCAATGGCTAAATGCAAGACCGTCTCATGGCCAAATTTGAAAAACCATTTTACACGAAGCAGGCCATTTCACCACCTTAGATTCGAGAAGTTAAGCATTTTAACACGCACCGTTTAGAACATGTTGGCTATCTTTTGGAAACTCCACTACTGACTATTATTAGTATACACGAATTTCTTTCTGTGATAAGGTTCTCATGGTCAATATTTTTGGGCTTCCCGTCTCTCTCTAGGCCACATGGCTAAAGAAATGAATCCTCGTTCAGGGTTTCCTTGGATTTCTCTTCCAGAAAACTTCCCATCTTCATAGGGACAAAGAGTAAACGATATTTGTTTGATTTTCCTAATGGGTTGATTTGACGAATGTATGCAGTGCGTGTTGATAAGTTAGTTTTCTTGCTTTTTCTATTATTAAAGCATCATGGACGAGAATTGAAATGAAATTAAAGAGAATCGGTTTCCTTATGTTTCACCTGCAGACATCCATGTACTAATTATCTATGGCAGTGAATGTTTGTTCGCCAAAGTCGCTTTCATTATACAATCATTTTACGCCCTTATCTACTATTTTTTTTGCTTCTTATTCGTCTTTTTCTTACTCGGTGTTCATCTAGGCTCTGGTCTCGTCATTTGCTTGAACCAATTAATGAATGTTTATTGGTGTATTTGCCGAGGGTGGCTCCAGGATTTTATTCTGGGGCAGGTGGGGCACAAGGGTCTTACAGGCAAGCGATCCTCTCATATTTGTGATTAAAACAACATACAACAATATCTGAACGAAGTGTTATCTGTATTTTAATGTGAAATTTATTACCGTGAAAATATTACTAAGCTGCTTTTATAATAACTACAGTTTTCGAGCTCCTTTCCCGTAATATACGAACAAAACGAACGTAGTGATAACCGTATTGAAATTCCTGTCTATTTTGAAGCGTCTTCGTGCGTTCATTTGTCTGATTAAATAGAGCGAATGATGATTGGTCAAAATTATTTTTTAAACACGTGGTATTATGTAATAATGGGGATAATCAGTGTCTTAGGCTACATCTATGTTTTTTTGTCCAGTTTATCTTTTTTCTTTGCCATTATGACTCTACTGTATTTGTATTTCCTTTCCGCTTATATTTAATATTTTAAACCTTCAAACGAATCATCAAATAAAGTCACTCCCTTGTGTAGGCTTTCGCGGTGTGGCGAAGATTCAGGGTGGAGGTTTTCGGGGTTAGCACCGCGTAGATTGGTCTCTGCAGACGACAGTTTCGCCGGCATTGCAGCAGGCTTCTTCAGGTCAATGAAGTGGAGATCCGAGGTATCGCCCGTCTCTTATACACCCCGTCGGAGGCCGGTGTCTTCTCATTGGTTGGTTCATGGGGCTCAGTTGGCTTCTCATTGGTCCGCCCCTCCTGGTGTTGTCTTGTCTCTCTGGGTTTCTTTCTGAGGACTCTTTTCCATGTGTTTGAAAGCTGGTATCCGTCCTCCCTGTTGAGGTTTCTCGGTGTCTTCATTATCTCAATAGCTTCCCTGATGATCCGCGGGAAGTATCTTTTTTCCATAGCAATGACTTTTGCATTGTCGTAGTCGGGATAGTGAATCGGCCCACTCCATGTGTGCTCAGCTATGGCCGAGAGGCGTAGTTGCTGGTTCCTAGTAGCTCTTTGATGTTCTTGCAGCCGCACCTTGAGGGGTCTGCAAGTTTGTCCGATGTATGCACTGCCACAGCTACAATCGACACGGTAAATGGTTTCTTGCGGGGACTTTATCTTTGGCCTTGCTCAGGAAATTGGAGGTTTTTGTGGGACAGGAGAATCTTGTCACTATTCCATGCTTCGATAGCACACGTGCTATCTTTTCACTCGTCCCTCCCACATACGGTAGGAAAGCGAAAGCCGTAGGTTTCTCCACATCTCCTGTTGTAGGTTAGGCGGCCCTTTTAAGGGCCTTGTCAAGCAAAACCTCCACCCTGAAAAGTCACTCCCTATAAGCTACAACCCGGGAATTGGTAATCATATGCGAGGGTAGAGCTCACCATGGACTAAGCCAAGTGTACGTGACATAAACATATTTCTCCACCCCTCCGCTCTACCCCGCTAGCCTCAACAGGTGTGTTGGCGGGGGAGGTATTTGAGCCCCTGACGCCAACCTCTAAGTACGTGAATACTATAACGTAGCACATTACGGGACGGATCGTGAGTCATTTGACTGCCTGAGTCTAACCATGCTTTTATTGAAGTCAAATTTTGTGCGAAAAAAATAATTCTTATTCGTATCGTAGCACCAAGATGATACCGTAAGATATACTCACCACTTGTACACGCAAAACATACGTTGAAATCAGTACATTGGAATCTATGCGATGTGAAATATTTTCCATATTATTTTTTGGGGTTATGACTATGTGTTACATGAATTTCATACGCGGCAGTGATACAGAAATTCCCTTGTGATTTTTTTAAAGTTGGGCCAAGCTGAGGTCACTTTGTCCAATGCATGATATTTCATGGTTATGATACTTGCTTTTATTAATTGGAGTCACCACAAGAAGGAATTTTGCCCATCACATTACTCTTCCATACTTTTTCCATGCATAGGTACCTTGAAAACTATATGAATCTCTTGTTAGTTCTACCGCCTAATGGTAAAAGTATTCAAATTGACAATATGTTGACTGAAATACTGTTTGAAAATATTAAATATCTCTTTAGAGTGTAAGTGAAAGTTTCTCTGATGGGCAAAAGTAACAAAAACTTACGGTAGATCATTTTCCCGTAAAAAAAAGTCAGTCAATCGATGAGAAGATCGTAGATGCCGTTTGGATGACGTACCGCAGGGACCTCTCATGAAACAAATCCGCCTTCATTTGTTTAATTATATGACTGGGTCCTCATCGATAGGTTTTCCTTGATCTATTATGAGAATGGGGGAGGATTTCGTCAATTTTGTTTCATAAATTCATCGAAGTGAAAAGGAAATAATCATTTCATAGTTCTACTAACTTTGCATGACTGCTTTTACATTCCGATTAGCATGTATTGCAAGCACTGGCCTGTGAAATGGTATTTATATTGACTTTAACAATTACGAAGCACAATTTCCCGCTTTATCTACCATGGTTACTCTTTAATTAAAATTCATATTCATGGTTTTAGCGGGAATATCCCTAAAACACGGATTATAATCTTTATATTATCGTAAATACGATTTATGCTCCCACTCCCGATGGAATTAATAAAATCACAAATACTCTGAAGATTTAATAATGCATCTTCAATGATTTTTTCTGACATCGTACAATTTGAAATGTACGAAACCCATACTTTTTATACTCACCTGGCGTCATTTTGCTACCAGTGCGACAAATCATTAGAAATGAATTTTAAGAAACGGTAATAGTATCTATAAACGGTAGTAACGGTATTATCTATAATTGAGGCGATTTTCGGTGATCTAGATAGATAATGGATTCATAATATAGAGAATTTCAGTGAAGTAGTAATTCTTAAGAAATTTTTATTTTATAAATGATTAGTAACAATGCTTTCTACGGGAAATAACCTCTCGTCAGAGTCCATGTTTCGACTGCTTCGTTAATCTAAGATGTTAGTCTTTATTTTAAGATGATAACTGCGCACTTCCCGTCTATAAATTACGTATTTAACTTTATTAACTATGTTAAAATGGGCACAATTTATTGTATTGGTTTTATTCAGTTTTCCGATGTATTAATCCCTTAAAAACGTAGCGATCGGGTCCGCGCGTCACAGAACTTTACTCATATATTCGGTCTTCCTCGTTACCATAGACACCAATAAGGAATCTTGACGCCACGAGGCTAGCAAAACAATTGGATAACAACCTCAGAAAATGTCAATTGCTTGAATCGAATGAAATATTTGGAGATTGTGTTCCATTCTACTGCTGTATGAAGCTAATGCCACTCTTGCGTCGATATCTAGGCTAGTACTTCACTTGAACTAATTGTTGCTATTTCAACCCGCTGCATTCGGTGAACATTGCGATCTCCGTTTTTATATAGGTTACTGAAAATTCCACGAAAGATAACCATTAGTACGACGTATTGGGACGTATCTTCTGATATTTTCATCCATTCCTCTGTGATTATTTTAAATCTCGCTATTGGGGCTGCGGAAAGGTTGACTGTGTCAGTGAAAAAGTATGCCCTGCTTCGAGTTTTAGGAGGTTGAATTCAATATTTTTTGTTGAGGGAAATAGAAGATAATCGTGGATTACTTGTTAGTTTCAAGTGGTGGGATTAAACTTAACTATGTTATCTTTACTTTTGACCCACTTCTGCCTTGTTATCGTCGTGTTCATCCGTTGACGACAAAAGTGAGTTTATCGGTTTTGATCATCTGTTAGCACTTAGGAGGCCATTTGTACACATCACATTGACCCCTGCCGTGCGCGAAGATGATAGGGTTGGCTCCCGGTCGCCTATTTCTGATACCAACCGACATTTTCTTGTCAATATCCCTCACACAGTTAGTAAATTAGTGTTTTCAACTGGTACCATATTGCCCTGTTAATTTGATGGCCGATTATATTCCTTGTAAACGTCAATAACTCATCGCACGGTGGAATGAAATCGAAAAAAACGTGGCCAAAACATCACCAATAATAATCACCTGTAATTGTTTTAATCTTGCAGTCGACACTTCGCATTGACGTGCCCGAAGAAGGCGAGTATGATATGTCCCATATATTTCTCTTGTCTTCGACGCTAGCAATACGCATGGGCTCAAAGCGGAAAAAATTTAGCGGAAAATGCTCTCACTCAATTTTATCGATATATAACCAAATTCATCTCTTTTTGTGCTATAATGCGTAAACTCAGGGAAGAAATATATTAAAATGTCGTGAGGTAAATATATTTCATTCAAATGATGGGTTTTCAAAGGTTTTATTTTATTATTAGGTATTAATTAAATTTTTGCGTACATGTAGAGAAAAAGTATCCGGTGTCGCCTGTTAACCCTGAGCAGCTCATGCTTCGCCGTCTGACGTGCCGTCTCTGTTCGCCTTTTGCGTCCTTCGCTGTCTCCATCTTGTGTTATTAATTTTTTCCACCATCTGGCAGAAGGAGTGTAGCACCCCATCAAAAACGACGAAAGGTGTGTCTATTGTACTGCCTAAAGTGAGAATTAATTCGTCCCTTTCATTTTACCAGTTGGTAATTGATATTTTTAATCTAGAAATTTCGTAAATGGAGTCTTGAATAACCATAATTGGGATAAAGAATTACCTATGTGTTAATCTCTATTTTCTCTCTCAGATTTTTTATGACATCCGACTTCGGTCGTTCAAAAAAAATAGCCGGTTTGCCTTCCATTATTGTTCGTTAAATGACGTGTGATTTTGTATTTATGATGGAGGATGGGTAATATTAAAAAAAAAATAGCCGGCGTTGTTCACAGACGTTGTTAGAACTGCAAATTTTATATAGCAATGTGTTATAGCATTTGATACCTATATGAGTCTTTAGTTACGTTGTTATGCAGTGTTCTTTCATGAAAGAAACATTAATATCGTGGGGCTTGATTCTTTGGAATTGATTCAACCGTGGCTATGATTCACTCTACTCCTCCTCACTTCCGTTTGATTCCGTAAAAGGAATCCGCTGCATTAGTTGATGTAAGATCCACTGAGCGAGCTAGGACAATGAGGAAACGAACAGATTGAATAGCTTGCAACCCGTCACTCTCCGAAAATGTGTAGGTGGCGTCCATTTTCACGGCATAGTGTTTATTCGCTACATCATTTCCTCCGCCTCTGTTATTTATCCTCTTTATCGATATTTTATGCCAATTGGGTAGTTTTCTTCATCAAAGAAAATGAAAGGCGATTCGTTACCCACCATTAGTGTATTCATAATATAAAAATTATTTGGTTTTAGAAATCCCAGTTTAGACGAATGGCAATGGTCAATTTTAACAGCATTTGAAAAAGGTCAGATTGGCGCCCATGCGATGCCACTCCACGTGACGTCACAGGGACCTAGTTTCTACGCGAGAGGATAGGAGTTTACATCGTCTGAGATTACCAATGCATGCATGAGGCACAGAGCTCAAGGAAACATCTCATAATAATCACCTATTAAAACTGCTTAAGGTCGGAAAGTTTCCTTCGTTTGATAGGGTAGTAATAATCCTTATTTAAGCCAAGCGCTACCTGCTAGTCAGGCTACTCTACTACCTGCTTGCAGCCTGCATCGTATCAGTGCTCAAAGCCTCGCCCCAAGGTCATCTCACTTTGCGGCAGCGGAACCATAATGACGTCACACGGGTTTTTCGCAGCAGTCATACTTAGCCATCGCGTTTTTGCGCGCTTGTAATTTTTCACTTTTCATTTAATCGCGAATAATAGATATCGTCATTTAAAAATCTAAAAGTGTGAATTTCGTACTCCAGGAGTAATAATCTTTCGATTTAGGCAATAATAAAATAATAGGAAACCACCCTATTGTCCAGATCAGAACCATTTTCTGCGCTTTTCCTCCTAAGCTGTTTACCTCGCTTCGTATGCATGTGAAGGTGGCGTGTGGATCTTTGTATAAAAATTCTAGCTCATTATATGCTCCACCTCTGACCTGGAGTGTAGCGCTTTACCGTTCGGAAACGTAAACACTGAGGACGGGAGAAGGCTGGGGGCCTTCGAGATGTCAGCGTGGAGATTAATAGACAAGGTGAAGTAAACGGAGGGGAGGAGGAACGACGAAGTGATGGACATGGTGGGGGAAGAGATTCGGCTTTTAGATGAGATACGGAGGAGACAGAATGTGTGGATTGAGGGAATACTAAGCGGGGAGGGGATGTCGAAAACAGTGTTATAGAGGGTAGAATTTTAGGTAAAGGAAGGAGAGGAAGGAAGAAAATGATAGGATTTATACAATGTTAAGATATATGATATATTATTGATTACATATTGATAGGATATGTAAAATGATAGGAATGCAACAGAATAAGCCATATTATAAATTGAAGGGAGAGGTCCAATTTGGGCAATTTCTTTCTTGCTTCGTCCGTTGCTGGTTATTTGTCCACCTAGGTAGCAAAAAAAACGCACAGCCCTTCAAATGTTTTATAATTAAATTTTAGTCTCAGTCTCCTCCCTTTTGCTGAATAATAATAATATATTACAGTTAGTTTAATTTTGTTGATTTTCAGCTGATGTCTGACCATTTTTCTTTTACTATTTCTGTAGAGTAATTAAAGTATACCGGGACTAGCCATGGTGATATCTCTACGGAGGCATCCGCAATGCACGTATTGTGCGAAAAATCTAGAGAGAAAAAAATATTCCCTTTGACCGGGATTCGAACCCCGATCTCCCACTGCTTTAGCCGGTTAAGCTACCAAGGCGTCATTCTCCCCTGTGGAATATTGAGGACTATGCCAGACAAGTCTTCTTCAAACCATTCGTTTCTGCAATGAGTGCTTGGCTCCGTTTTTTCAGCGTTTCCATCGCCCAACGGAAACGGCTTTTTTGGTGTGACTGTTTACATCAACTGGGTTGGAAATCGTAACGTTTGTAAAAATCTAGCCCTTCTACACGGTAGGAAATTTAAAGCACGACTGCATCTCCACTAGTTATCTCAGCGTCTGGAAAATGAATTTTCATAAAATTCTGTGCGACCGAATGTCCTTTCGATTCCGCAGTGTATTTCTGAGAAAGAATTATCCTTAGAAGATAATTAATGGTAATTGCTGTCAGTCGAGGGTTACAATTTACGTTGCCTATTTAAGGAAGGCAAGCAGTAATATCATTCGCCATTGAGCGGTGGAGGACTATTATTTCTATACTTAATGAGGAGAAAATATCATCCTTTTTAAAGTGGCTATAATGGTGGAACTATTATAGAAGAATTCGGAATTCATTGAGCTTGCTAGCTGAAGTTAATGTTTTGTAAGACACGGAGGTCTTCTTCCACTTGATCCGTTTTATTTACTTAGCTATTTATACTTGTTGGTGAGCGTACATACTCACGTTAGCAGCTTTCGTCTTTCAATATTTCATTGTTTTCAGTGATATTTTCTTCTACGACTTAAATTTACTTTTGAATTGCTCTTTGTGTTTACAAATAGATAATTCCATCTAATGAAGTCTTGGAAGATCTTATTAAAGTCAAATCGCCCACTTTTTGATTGCTGATTAACTTTTCCAGAAGTTTGTAAGTTAAGACCCTTGTTAAGAATAAGGTCCTAGTCTCGCTTCTAAAGAAAAGCATGCTCCAATGTGTGGAATCTGATGAAATTTTTCCTCAATTCTATACTTGTATTTTCATCTGTAAGTAGATCCTTTTTTTTGGAGAAAGCCCTCAGCGCCTATGCTATTCTGCTCACTATTTCTTTCTTGCTTCGTTCATCGTTGGTAACAAAACTATTTCACTTCTTCAAGCTTTGTTTTCTTAGTTCAATATTTTCCTTTGCCTCCCCTCCTTTCCTGCATGTCATCTGCCAGTAGTATCGCACTTTATTGCTATTTCTTTAATTCCAAATTTATTTTGAATATAGTCTTATTTTAAATTACTTAACCTCACTTTATATCCAATGCACCTTCACCCAATGCAATCTACCCACACTAATGCCTAATGTCGTCATTGGTGTTGTGGTTTCTTTCGGGCCATTCCTGTTCACAATGTTAGTTATACAGTGTATATGTTGAAATAGTTGTTTGTTGGTCAAGCCTTGTGTCCATTACAAATTTCCAAAAATTGTGGAAAATTAAATTTATCAGTTTTAACTACACGATGGGGGACTTTTTTAGACTTGAAATTTTCATTATAATATTTATTTATTTCCTTACTTACCCGTCAACAGCTAAGAACGGCCTTTTACATCGGGTGATTCAACATTAACAATGGAACATCACAAACATCCATGCCCTGGATAGGAACCACCTACCCAGGCGGGATTCGAACCCGCGACCTACGGATCGGCAGGCGAGGACTATACCCCACCGCCACCGAGGCCGGCTGTTCTAATAAGCTACTCCATCACCTGTTTAAAATTTAGTAATGATTTGGAGCTTGTGTATTGATTCGTTTGGAAAAAATCATTGCCCTGAAGTTCCAAAAAAATTCACTCGCCTTGTGTGTGCTTGCAACGGAGATATTGACTAACGTGAATGAATGTTCATCATAATCATCAGTCAGCAATCCGAAGATAGGGTTGACGCAGTTTTCCACTCTTTTTTCGTATCAGCTAATATTTTCATCACTACTTAACACTTATCTTTTGCACCCTTCATGAACTGCTTTGTGTATATAAACTGAGGCCTCCCTCTGCTATTCTTCCCTTCAAGCTGTCTTTACTCCAACGACTGTTTTCATCAGACCATCGTGTATAATTTTAATGTTGGCTGAAATTAATCCAAGCCGTACAGATTGAAAACTCATCAGACCAGTTAACAGTATTATTCTATTATAGAAGTAAACATATCGTTTTCTGAGAATAAAGATTCACGAATTATCATAATATAATCCTTTAGATGGAAAGATCAAAGGTTTCGCCGTTAAATTTCCCTTTCCTGTATGTCCCTCGCGTGTGATTTCATCTTCTGTATTGGAGACACTATTCTAGGGAAAGATTCTTGCTTGACTCTCCCGCATGTGCTTAACTTTCACCATTTTAATTGGTTTCGTGTGGCTTACTCCTTTATAATTCATCATGATGGAGTCGTCAAAGCGCGAGGTTGAGCTTTCCTCGTCTAGTGTGCGCTCTTGTACGGCTTTAGAGCCGATTGATTCTCGGAACGAGAGGAGCCTTCTTGTGTCGCGAGGAAATTATCTTCCTGTTCGAAAAGTTCGGGAGTTGTGTGCGTGTGTGGGAGTATGCTTGCCTTTAGGACTCGCGCAATCTGCTTTGACGCCATCATTGTCTCGTGTGTGTGTCCCCTATGACCTGTAGCCACCCTAAACTATCATGGGCACCCGTTTTTTCCAATTTACCGCCCTCTCGCAGTTTCGGATTGGCGCAGAGGATATTGTGCACAATAGGGTAGTTTCCTTCATCAAAGAAAACGAAAGGCATTGATTGCGATTCGTTACCCACCATTTGTGTATTCATAATATATAAACTGTCCGCGTAAAACCGACTGTAAGCGGCGTTGACGCTGTTTTCGATGAAAAGAATAAGTCCCCGTGAGCAATTCGTGCGTTGGACGGCGGGAATTTGGGGTCAAGGTCACGTTTTGTGCCGCCTTTCCGACCCGGGTCGATCTGGTTCAAGTCCGTACATATTTCTCATTCTGCGGCGTATCTCCTGTGCACATATAGAGTCCCATTCCTGCCACCTCTACATCTCTCACGAGGGAGGGAGAGCTCAAAAATCCCATCCATTCGGTCTGGAGCGAGAGGAAAAGGATTCGGGGGCGAGATGAATTTTTAAAGATCGCGGAGGAAGAAGCGTGCGTTTTATTGGATATCGGGAGAGCGTTTCGTCCGGAAATAAAAAAAAACTCACCCCTGCTCTGGAAAACCTCACGGGAGTGAACGGCTATGAATTGGAAATAAGAAGTGAAATATGATATAGGTTAAGAGAGGACGTTGTATTTATGTGGAATGAATGATTTAATGAAATTTCTCAATTGTATTGATTCAGGGTTTTCAGTAACCGGGAAAATCGGGAATTATGCGTGAATTTTTAATCCCTGGAGTTATGCATAAATTATTCATGAATTTTTGCTCCGACCTGGAATTCCAAAATATTTTATATCAAGTTCATTTCACATGAAATTTTGTCAGTTCAACACCCATTTTATGGCCTCTTTTATCTACATGTATGCTTTGCAATGAGTTGGTTACATTTTAACTTGCACTAAATAAAAACATATATATTAATCTGTACAACTATTTAAATTATGACGAATGTCGTGAGATTCCAATTGAGACATTCGTAAATTAAATTTAAAATTTCTATTGTTAAGTGTAAGGCTTTAAATTAGGAACATAAAGTAATACAGAAAATGTAACATTACTTAGAAGTAATGAATTATTTTCGGTGTTTTAAAATTCTTATGCAGCGCTGTAATCACCCAAAGTGTCTGCCTGGGGTGGCACGCGCTCACTCTTGGGGCCTTATCTCGGGAACCACTGGTCTCATTTGGATAATATTTGAGATACAGCATGTAAAATGCCCAATGCATCGTTGGTTACCATATAAAATCAGTTGAATAATATCAGCGCCATCTTATCGCCATTCATATCCCAAAAACAGCCAAATATTCCAAAATTTCTCAACTATGAGTGCGATGCGGCGCGTCTTCCCTTTATTCAATTGCGATAATATTTTACAGGATATGTTTTTACACCAGTTGGCGTAAAATGAGGGAGTGTCCCGAAAGAAATTCGAAAAATTGAAAAATAAGGACCACCCTACTGGACCACCTACCTCTGGGACTATGCCCCTTATGAACAAAAATAAATACGATAAAAGATCTTAAGCTTTCCCGGCGAATACTCTTGATAAAATATTTTCTGGTTTTGCACCGGGTAAGGCTGTTTAGGGAAAACGTTTCGACGAGAAACTCCCTCATCTTCTTCAGGGCTAAGACTTACCGCCGAGTTTGGTCCACGCCGGGTAACAAGCTTGCCAAAGGACAGTAGAGACCCATTTAAACTCGGCAGTCAGTTTTGCGTTAGCCCTGATGGCGATGAGGGAGTTGCTCGTATAAACGTTGGCCTTGAACAGCCTTACCCGATGCCAAATCCGGGAAGATTTTATAAAAAATAAATATAAATTATTTTAGCAACATAAATAGAAAATAATACAATTTGGTACTAGCATAGTGAAATATTTAATAAAAATGTGTACAATTTTTCACTATTAAAAAGCTGAATGAATAGTATTTAGGTAATCGTGCAACAAAATTCATCTACATAATTAAAAAAAAAGTTAAAAATACTAGGACTAAATAGTAGGTACCTACTATTATTAAATAGGCAAAGAAAACTACGACAAGAAATTTCTTCAATACGTAAAATCATCATCATTAGTCAACAATCCTAAGATTGGTTTGACGCAGCTCTCCATTTCTCTCTCCTATCCGCTAATCTCTTCATAGCTACATATTTATTCTCTTTTACATCCTTTATAACCTGTCCTATATAACTCATTCGGGGCCGTCCCTTGCCCTTTTTCCCTTCCACTTGTCCTTCAACGATTGTCTTCATATACGTAAAATAATAAAATTAATTATGTTGAGTGATTTCTTATGTTGCGGAAGAAGGAAGATGAGTAATTTATTTGACTAGGTAGTAGTTCTTGACCACTTTTACCTTTGCATCTGATTTGGATGGGTTATTTGGTATTTCGAGTTATCTGTTAGCTTTTTATAAACCACTCATCCATTACACATGAGTCACTATTGCAAAATTCCAAAATTCTAGAAATAATTGTTACATTTACCTTCAGAAAATAATATTTAAGGAAATCATTCATATTTCAAAATCTAAATTTGCGTGTAGCAATAGAGTAGGCGTTAAAAATAGGTCATAATGTAATCTCACTGATGCACTTTTTTCGGTAAATGTTTCTAAAATTTTTAATTCCAAAATAAAAAAATACGTGTGTTTAATTAGTATTGGTGAAATATGAAAAAAATCTTTTTAAAAATTATAGTTGTATTTTTAAATAAAATTATTGAATTTTATTTTGATTTTAAACACTTTTCATTCTATTAGTTTTATTTATATTTATCACGATAAACCCACAATGATTAATGGGTTTTAGTGTTTCTTTTTCTGCTCAGTTTCCAAAACAAAAATTTGAGAAAAAACTTTAGGTACCTACCAATGAAATTTTATTGATTTTTTTAGGGTAGTATAACTTATTATTAATGTAGTTGTACTAAGTGCTGATAATTGTCGAATGATAGAGCGTTACGTTGGTGAAAAGATGGCGAATGGTTCTTAAAACCAAAACGCAGTAACCTATCCCCATTGGAAATTTTAATGCGATATTTGGAAAGTAAACTGAATGCACACTTGACTAGTCAGTGTCATCATTATTTTACTATCATATTATTCTGTATTTTTCTCTTTTTTACATTATTAAATATTCTGTTGATGATTTGAGTGATTCCCAAAACTGTTCCTCAAAAAATGGTAATAATTGTGATTGAAGTGAGAGCCAAAGAATCCTTGGTAAAATTCTAGATAACCGAGTTTGTTGTACTGTGTGTCGAAAATTTTATCAATCCCTTGCAATGAAGTATAGCGTAGTGAAAGGGAATTCATTTATACTTTTCCTCAAATTCATCAGATTTATCCAAGCATTAAGAATCAGCGAATGGAAATGCTTGAAAGGTTGCTTAGGCGTTTAAATCGATAATTATTGAGACAGTTTCTTTTGTGATCCCTTCGCATAAAATCAGTTAAATAAAATACATAAGGATTAGTTTCCAAGGGAAAGGTCTGGATAGAGAAATAGAGGAGGTCAGTGGCGTAGCTAGAAATATGCTATGCGGGGGGGGATTGGAGGGCCTGGGGTGGTGACCCAGACCCGGGAAAATTTTTGGAGAATTACATGCCTGAAAATAACTTTTACGTCATTTGACCCTAAAAATTTAACTTTTTGCAGATGCAGTTTTTAAATGCCAAAACAATGCCATAGTTATAAATATTTTTTTAATTTCTCCGAGGCTTTGAGGGGGGGGGGGATCTCTCCCCTCATCCCCCTCTATAGTTACGCTTCTGGAGGAGCTTATAGTAAGAATTACTCCTCCAGCCCTGGGCATAAAATAATATTTAAAGCTACACGTCATCATCCGCGTCTTTTACGTGAATCCGTCGAGATAGCGAAAAGGCCAAACAACGTCGATAGGGAGGATGGATATAACCTCAGCCGCATATGCAGAGAGGGTTCCTGGCCCAATCTAATGACCAACGGCTATCGCCTTCTGTGTAAATTCAAAATCGGGTCAACAGTGGGTTAACGAAACCTATATAAGCTCGGGACGAGAACGGTTTTCCTCCCATTCTCTTGAAAAAGCTCCCAGTAGGAGGAGTGAAACGTCGAGCAGATAATATTACCTACGCAGCAATTCCCGAAAACAACCACCAACATTGATAAAAGAAGCTGTGAAAATCTTCATACGAAAAAAAAATATTAATTCTTCCAATGCAAATGCGTTGGGGACATGGGGAGTTTGTTGGCAAGACGGGAATTTGAGGTCCTGTTTGTCTGAATCATTAATTTTCTCTTTACGCCCCAAAAGGCTACTTGCATCCAGTCTGCACCGATAATAATACCTTGCCCACGCGCTCCCCTCCACCTCTCTCGTGATGTCATCTCTCCGTCAAAAGCGGTTGGCAATCAGCAAATGGATGCGTGCCTCTAGAAAGGAACCCCTCTCACGCGCCTATTTCTTTGTCCTGGAACGCAGGATATCCCGTTTCATCTCGGAGGAGCGTCTTTTGCGGCTCTGTGCAGCAAGATTGCATCCTATTTCTCTTTGCGGTTCTTCGTTTCTTTTTGGGAAAACTTCTCGTTTAACGTCACCTTTATCCCTTCAGTGCAACATTTTTCGTTCAGTTGTGGGCACATCTCATCAGATTAAATTGTATTAATTATTGAAAACATATAAAACTAGATACGCGCTGGAAATCGATGAAAGGAACACAGAAGTATTTGTCTGCAGTAGATGAGAAGACGCGAATACAAATATTTCTTATATGTATTTCCCACGATAGTTTCGAAACTACCGTAACTCCCAGGTACTTCAATTTAACCGTCGCCTTCATGTTGACACCGCTCAAAGCATATGAATGGGGATAGTTGGACGATCTGCTCACGAAATGTACAACCAATGCCTCTGGTTGATTTTTTTGTTTGAGGATTTTCCAAGCTTACTTTTGTCTGTCTTATGCGTTCCTTTTGGGAAATACCGCGTGGAAATAATTTATCAAATGGGGCGAACAATGGGACACCGGAGACTATATAAGATCGAGACGAGAACGTTGCTCTAATTCTCTTGATAACTCTACCAGTAAGAGGAGGGAAACGTTGAATTAAAATGATTTCCACGCAGCCTTTCCCGAAAGGAACACATTAGATAATCCTCTGATTGGTTAGACGCAGATCTCCATTCCGCTTTTATAACACCAAACCTTTTCCTATTTGTGTATTTATTTTCTATCACATCATAAATAACAGTCATATACAACACATTTTGGATACTTTGCTATTCTTATCGTCATCTTGTTCTTCGACGCTTGCCCACGTCACACCGATGTGGAAGGGTCCATCAATTTTTCTTATCTTCTTCTTTGAGTGTTCAGAAAATTTCTCTTCTCTCCCATTCCTCATTTATTTGGAGAAATGGAAAATTGGAATGTTTTTTTACTCGAAAGTTACGCAAAAGGGTAACTAAATCAGTCACTGTTATGATAGGTGCTACAGAGGCAATGTTAATATATTTTTGAGGCTTTAAGTTGCAATTTTTGACTGTGAAGATGTGGATGATGGCCAAATGGATGGATGGAAAAAATGAATAAAAATGAAGATTAAAAAAAGCATTCTTAAAGTAGCACATTGGAAAAGGGCGTTGAAATTTGTGCCATCGAATGAAATTTAGCTTTGAAAGATCGTGAGATAAGCCGTTGTGCGTGTCGTATTAGCCTTAAAAAAATTACCTACGTTGCCGTGGTAACAAAAATGGAAAACGACGCTAGATGGGTAAATAATCGTAAGACATACACGGTTTTGATGACTACAGGGAAAGAAACAAAATGGATACTTTACTTTTTCGGCATTGATATACGTTGCTGAACATTGTTTAAGGAGTTTTCGTGTGTATAACGCCACTGCATTTATTTCCCTGGACTTACATCTGAGCTTCACGCTTTTACGGCCGAAGCAATCCTTACTTCTCTCCAAATGACCCTGCATTACGACGACATGGCAATGGCTTTTCTTTTACAACCATTAAAATTGTCCTTCTTGTTGGAACCGACGCGTTGCGCAACCGAATCAGGAATTGAATAATTATGCGCGCTCATGAATCGATTAAAATTTCCTTGTACGGAAAGAAATAATTTTTGTTTTCCTCTTCTCCATCCGCTGTGGAACCTTTCGCCTCTCCGGTTGGGAATTCTGCGAAAAGAGACGAAATGGCCTATCCAATTCCAGGAATAACCCAATTAGTATCTGCTAAAGCGGGTAATTTACTCTCCTCTGTTCCGAGAAAGATATTGTTCTCCACACACCATTCGAGCGATGAGGAGTCGTTCGACCGCTTGTTGTGAGCGATACTTTAATCCGCTGGCCCTGCACTACGTCCTTTCTTCCAAGTTTCGAGAAACTAAGTGGCTTAGAACTGTACATTTTTATGGCTGGACAAAAAGTGTTTTATGAAAGCAAAGTTTACGGGAAATTTCCCATAAAACGTTATTTTCACTTCATAAACAGTTTAAATAGAATTTGTATTATCACCTGGTGAACGTTAGAAATTTATCGGATTAAGCCTGAAACTGCTCTCTTCATGCGTTTTTGGATACTCGTCAGCATATCTATAATCGAATGGAATGTTTTTGAAGGGTGCAATACTTTTTTGTTTAAATTATGCATGCATGGATATTTACATGCATTTCTATTCATAGACTATTTGAGGAATAAAATATTTTTTAAAGTTTTGCTGTCCATCAGTGAAAATTTAATCATGCCGATATGAAAATTTTAAAAATTTATCTTTGAATTGGAACAGTTAATTAAAAATTAAATAATCTCTCAGCCTCCACGCGTGGTAACTTTCATTACTTGAGAGAGACGATAGAGGAGGATGATATGTGATTAGGGGCGCCGTTAGGAATTAAGGCTAGGGGGGGTTTTAGGCGCAACTAGACCTGAAGTGTGTGGTATACCCGACAGGATAAGCGGGATCCGCCAAACAATTTGTGTGATAAATGGTTCAAAATTGTGAGTTTTACGGCTTTCTGAGGGATATTTTATTAATCTTTACACTTTTCTATAAGTATATTAATCAAATGAAGTGAAAAGGATGAAACTTAAAAGTTTCTCTTAGCTCTGAGGGGGGGTTATCCCCCTAAACCCCTCGTGGCTACGCCACTGATTAGGACAACGTAGGGAGAGAATGCAGAATAGCGGCGTACACTGTGCAATAAATGCCAAACCATCTCGTTTGTTTTGAGCAAATATAACTTATAATTAATAACTTACACAGTGGGTTCGGGTTCGAATCCCGTCGGAGGTGAACATTTCCCAGACTAATCGATCCCTCTTTGATCCATGTGGAAGGCACTCAAAGCGCAACACTCCGTCCGTCGAATAGTACGTTAAGCCGTTGTCCCCTTGCAGTGGCGTAGCCATGAATTTCGTTCGGGGAGGGGTCCAAAATCAAGGGGTGGGTGGAATTTTTGAAAAACAGGGTACTAAATTATGGGTTTTAAACTAATTTTTACCCATTTTATAGTCTAATTTTTAAAGTTACGATTTTCCAGTATTTTGTTTTCTTTTATGAAGAAAAATAATTGTGTTTTTATATTTCGGAGGGGGGGGGGTTCCGGACCCAGGAATCCCCCCCTGGCTAAGCCATTGTCCCCTTGGCGTCTTTGTTAAGAGTAGGTTAATACCGACTCCGGATTTCTCTCCATCGTTGCTTTCCTCTTGGCGCCAATGACTGAAGTGGATGGAGTCACACGCCCCTGCCGTCGGCAGACGCGCATTCATGTCTCCCGTCGTGCGCCCGTCTGATGACTCTGCGTCGTCTCACTCCACCTGCACTCTCCGTCCAAGGAAACTCACTCACTCTGTTGACTCTCCGCATTCAGCACTCTCTTCTTTTTATGCGGTGTCTTCCTCGCCGCCGGCAGAGCTTTCATGTCGACCGCCTTTGCTCGCGAGAGATTATTCGCATGCATTTTTTTCAGCGTGCCGAGTCCTCGTCATTTTCTATCGCCAATTTTTTTTGTTTCAAATGATGACGTCGTGGACATCCATCCTCCTGTGGTTTTCCCCTCGCAGTGTCGTCGCATATAGCTCTAGCGTCTCACCTGTCGTGGCGACAGATTATAGTCCGCACAACGTGAAGGCCCGAAGTTTCTCGTACATAACTTAATGTGACGGTAAAAAAATGGAGCCACCCAAATATTCTCTAGACAGATGAAAATGTACGCATTTTAAAGTGTTTAATTCCATTTGATGGGTGCGTGGTAAATTGCTCCTATTTTAGTAAGCACAGATCGTGTGGAACTGAAAATAAAAGTCAATTTTTGAAAATGGAATAAACTAATATAAAACTGAGCATGTATCTCTTCGCTGCAATATTTTTTGTTGCCTCTCTTCCGTAGAGAAGCTTACTCTAAATATACGTTCTAATGCATTGTAAGTATATCCTCATTTCTATGTTTGTATTACCCGCTGCAAGCAGATCTTCCTTTCGGTGGATTTCTCTTCGCCTCGGCTATAATTATCTCTAATAAATTCAGTAGATTCTTTAATTTTTCGTGATATGTTTTCCATTCGCGTGTTTGTTTTGATGGAACGTGGATTCTCGGGAAACGCCCTGGGCACACGAGTCGCCGACGAAAAAATGGCCAACAAACTGTATGCGCCAGAGAGGAGGGGGGGCGGGGGGAGTGAGGCGACCTTGATGTTCCGCGTGTTTCGGTGCAAGCGGACTCTAAGAGTGGGGGAGAGGGGTGTTGAGTTGACCTCTGGAGGGTGGGGAGGGAGTGAAGGGGAGAGGGGTTTGGGGAGGAAGGAAATTCCTCCATCGGCCAATGCATCATCGGAAGAGGCACGCACAATGTTTCCATCCCCTCCCCATTTTCCGATCCATTGGCTTCCCTCCCCAAGTTTCTCCCTTCGTTTTCTGCGTTCGCTCTCAACCCAGTTAGCTCTCGCTGCGGCCCTTGAACTTGGCGAGTTACTCAGAAGAACCTCACCGAAATTGAAAAAAAAAGAAACGAACCAAATTTCTCTTTCGCGACACTTAATGAACTCCGTGGCGTTATGCGTTATTTAATCATACGTAAGACGAATAAAAGTCTGTGCGCTATGCTTATTATTACTGTAGTCTACCGATTAAGGTAGGTTTCCATGGAGTATTAAAGAAGTGATCTGGGAGCCTCCCTTTCCTTCCAGCGCTACCTTCTTCAATTCACTGTAAGGCCTACTCCCTTTCAATCTATCTAAAAATCCTATTCTTTTCCTTCCCCGCCCTCGTTTCCCTAACATTATACCCTGTAACACCATTTTAAACATCCCCTCCCCGCTAAGTACTCGCTTCATCCATACATTCTGTTTCCTCCGTACCTCATCTAAAAGCTGCCTCTCCTCGCCAACCATATCCAGCACTTCGTCGTTCCTTTTCCTCTCCGTCCATTTCACCCTCACCATTCTTCTCCATACCCACATCTCGAATGCCTCCAATCTTCTCTCGTCTCGCTAGGCTTATATGGATTGAATAATTGAGAATTCTTTCGGAGAGACATGGAGACGAGGACATAGAATGGCAAATCAGTGGATCCACTGCGATTCGTTTGGCGTATGTTTTGGGAAAATTTTGGATGATAAAATGTGGGCTGCTATTTCACACTCGTCCGACCACACCTTGAATATGCAGTGAGATTACAGCATCCGTAGCAGAAAGACTTAACTTGACAGCATAAAAGTAAAGCTACGCGATTCGTCAAAAACGACCGCGGGCGTACAGCTTTTAGACGAATAAGTCTGGTAGCCGATATGGATTCGAAGGCTAACTACGTGGTAGGCTTAGATTGCTTGAGCAGTTGAGAATAGTTGTCTTTGAGAGCGACACGGAGAACATCAAATTATAACCTTACTGCATTTCTGTTTTCGACGGAAACAATGAATTTAGAATGATATTTTGCCAAACAGATGGATGTGGGAATTCGTTTTTCTCCCGAACAATTAAGGGCTAGATGGAACTTCGGATGGCGGAACTCCGAACTTCGTTTTTATTTGTTAAATGCTGGTATCTTAACACACCCCGCCGCACTCTTATTGATGCGGCTTGCGGGGAAGTATGTAGATGCACTTGCAGATAGATGAACAGATTCGAGAGCGGATAGTTTTTCCATTCTTCCCGAAAACGATGAAAGAATATCGATTATGTTAGAACGATCCAACCTCTATTAGAGCCTTATAGCCACTTGCGCTTGTCTCTTAAATTGCCATTTACATCATCAATCAACCACAACAGCAACATTGGTCGTAGTGTCGGATCAATAGCATCCCGGAGGAAAAAGAGTTCCAGATTTTTTATTTATTTTTACCACATCTGCAACAAGCTCGCAAAAATTGTATAAACAATAGCAATTTGTGACATTCCCTAAAATGGAAATGTTTTCCTATAACGGAGACCTTACTGTGTGTATCTATAAAACTGCCTCACTATCTAAATATGTACGCGTAAAAATGCAGTATGGAAATTTACCTTTTTATTCTGAAAAAAAATAATAAATCTGAATTCTCACCTCATAGAATTTTGAGGTGAAATATATAAATTTGAAAAACAACAGGCAGATGATGACGGGGGTCTACTCTGCCAAGCGTGAAACTTTCAAGAGTGTTGTTTAAAGTGACACGCCGCCCAAAAAGGCAGTTCAAGCAGGAGTGATGCGTCTGCTTAAGGCTGTATTATCCTTCAGGCCATTATTCAACGTGTTCTCAGGACCTCTTTGGAGTGGCGTGTGGCAGCTAGACCATGATGAGAGAGCAAACGCAGCTTTCAATTGTTTCCGCGGCGCGCAACAGGTGCTAGCTCAATTGAGTGCATCTCTCTCCCCGTGGCGTTGCGTTCGAGCTTTTGCGGTGGTCTTACCTTTTCCCTCTTCGCCTTCGGTGCTCTTTGACTGCCCCTCGTAAATCTTTGGCAGCATCGCTGCTGCGCGCATTGTACTACCTAAATCCGTCGAAAGTGAAATTCGCCTGGCCCGTGGCAGCAAGGGGGCGACATACCCATAAGGATAATGCGTATAGGTTTTGATACATCAGTGCCATCTATGCCAGTGATCCAATGCTGCCGCGAAGTTTGAATGCACATCTCGGCGCGTGTTTCAAACTTTTTTTACGCGTCACGATAGGGCGTGCTATTCAGGCTTAATAATGCTACTGCAATTGCGAGAAACTTAAAAGCAATGAACGTAGGAAAATCTTCCCGATGAACTTCCTCAGGTTACTAAACTAGTAACCATAATACAAGATTAATGAACAAAGTCAACTAACGATCTGGTGGTTGGTAAGAATAATGATCTCGGAAACTCACTTCAGTGGACATTGGTATTTATTGATACAATAACTGGTAAAAGAAATACAACAATAACAATTTAAATATGACATACTAGAGATGAAATCTGTGGAAGTTAACAATTCTACAAGCACATGAGATGCACAAGCAACAAGTATCAATGACAACAGTACATTGCAATGAGAGATGAGCAGCCTTTGCGTAATAGGAGAAAGATTCCATCACTTAAGTAAACACTCCACAGTTATAGACAAAGAGAGTGACCCAATTTTCCTTGACGTAGATATATCTTGCAATAGCTCTGGTACAGGGAAAATAATGCTAATCCTGAAACCATAGACCATAACAACACTTCACTAGAAATAAGCATGCAAGTTTGGATATCATTTCATGGAAGATAATTATTTAATTATGAAAGGAGGACATTATTTCGTAGGAAGTTGTTCATGATGAGTACCCATTAAGATATACAACATATCTTGGCAGAGGAGTCTTAAAATGAAAGGTTCTTAGAAGTTAATACCATCACTTATACGAAAGAAAGTATTCCAAAAGTAGAAAACGAGAAAAGTGAAGAATATTTTATACCAATGTAGTAGAAATTAAGTTCTTACTTCAAAATGAAAGAGATTAAAGTTTTAAGAAATGTAAACATCGTAGAACACTTAATGAATTATGCTCAATTGATGACAATAAAACAGTTGAAAGGTCAGAGTTGAAATAGCAAATTACATACATAAGCAACAAAATGATTAGCATTAAACAAACCAAAGCATAGCAGTAGCAATTAATGAGTAGTTTGAACACTAGAAAAACTGCAATTACAATGAAAAACATATTGAAATATAAGGAATACAAGACACCATGAAATTTTGAAAACATGAGAAAAGGTTAGCTCATCACAGGTTGAAATCAAAATGGAATAATGAAGGAAACAGAATTACTCACATTTTCATCACCAAATGCATTTCATACCCATGCAATTTAGCAATAACCAAGATCATTGAGACTCGTATCCTTCATCGAGCACATTCCAAAATCGTAAGGGACCTTGTAAGCAATAAAAAAGTCTGCAGTTAACACTAATAACTATCGATAAGGCTCAATAACACCTTTGTTTACAACGAGATTCAATATGGCAACCCCCAGTTTATTACTGCCCAGCAGACTGCCCGGAAAAACAGGCTACACCAGCGCCTCTATGTTGGGTAGGCAGTTGGACCTCTGGGGCTCCGGAAAAATCAAAACAAAAGAGGTTTTCTATACGATATATCGCAGTTCTGTCGCCCCCTTGGTGGTAGGGTGAAGTATTCGTCACTGCCCTTGAATGTTAACGTCTCGCCCGCTCCAAACTGAAAAATATTTATTAATCCATATTATTTACAACAAAGAAGTAAACAAAATATTGGGAAATTTAAATAACCTTAAAGTCCTAACCTGTGGTTAGATTACCGTCATTATGTAATTATCTTCCATGCATTAGTTTAAACAGCGGAAAAAAACGAACATCAACAAAAATAAATTGATCAAATATATTATTATAATTATCAACTTTCAATTAATAAAATATTTCTTTTTAGTATTATTCTTAAAAGTATTTCTATTTATTAAAGTAAAAAGTGTACCGTTGCAGAGGAGAGCTTTCTGAGGGATCGATTCGTAAAAGACAAGGAAGTGTAGAAGTGTTGCTTACCTGAAAAAAAACTGGAAAATCTGGAATGATGAGGGAATTTTAGTCTTACGGGAAAACTCAGGAAATTTGTCGGGCGTCCTGGAAAAAAGTCAGTTCTTGACGCTGACAGCACTCGGCAAATGCAATGCGTTTATTTATAGCGACGCATTCGCTTTAAAGTAAATGAGGATTTAATGTAGGAGATGGAGGTATGGGTATGTGGACAGCTTATTGAACCTCCTTTAATTGGAGTCACTTGCTCGTGTAAATATGTTTCCGTCATCTCAAATTATTACAACATTAAAATGACAACAAGTCCTATGGCCATTAATTTCTACGCCACGAGAGATTATGTGGACCAACAATTATTGTGTTTAGGAGTGGATATCCCGTAGTAAAGCCGTGAAAAATTGTAAATCGCATCATATTTTTGATTGATACGGAGTGAGCACCCCGATTTTATGTTTGAGTGACGCTTCCGTAGATGAAATTGAAAATCTAAATGTTACAGTACTGCCTTTTCAAATAGGAGACTAAATTTCAGGGAAAACTTTGCCCTGTTGTGTTTGAGGAAAGGAGCTGTAAATCGAGGCAACTCCTTGAGACTTTTACTCCTTTATTTTTATCCCATCAAATTCTTATTTTCTTGAAACTCGTGGAATATATTCAACGGTGTCAGACTAGATGTTTTGTAACATGCTTCAGTATCGATTAAACGTCTTGTACTCAATTAAATGTGGTGTGGATTACTCATTTAATTCAAGTGGAAATTGCAAAATATTTTCTCAAATAATCCTCAGGGAATGTGTTCGAATATCTTGAATGGACACAATGAGTGTGTGGTTGGAAAATTGTGGCTGTTATCTCCTATCGTTCTATCTTACGCATTGTTGGACTTCTGTTTTTTTTGACGTGTCTTTGGACAATTATTTTAGACTCTTGCATGTCTGTGGAAAGTGTTCGACGTACTAATTAATTCTATCCTAAATTTATATTTGTGGCATCATCAGTAAAGCTCCGAATCCTTGGAAGTATCATTTGATTATTAAATGTAAAGAAAATTAGTTTCTTGGGAATAAAAGAACCGCTCATTTCACGTTGTTTTTGGGAGGTTTGACGTTAAATGAAAGTGTCCATGAGGGGTTGCCCTTGCAATTAGCAGTCAAATTGGTTGCTTTTAAGAAATTACTAATTTAGACGTCCTTTTAGCCCGCATCATCGTTTTTCTCCTTTCTTTTCTCTCCGTCATTAGTTCCATTACTGTCTTTTAGCCTGTGCTCCACTTAGGCAAATGCCTAAGGGGAGGGATCGCTATACGAGATGGTGGATGGGGTTCGCATGCCCGCCTGGAAAATTGAAATATTGAGAGAAAACATGTGCTACTTCAGATCTAAGATAAATTGCATGCCAAAACAATGTACTTTGTCAAGAACTTTACTTAAATTATTGAATGTATTAAAAACTCCTGTATGGCTTATTTTGATGACGCGTCTCTAATAGATAATGTGTAAATGGTAGTCGTATTACCATGATAAACTCTATGTAGCGCAGACATAAAATATTCAAAAGTCATCATGTAAAGAAAGAAATAATGGTTCTCGGAAGACAACACTCGATTTGGTTCTAACTAGTCTAGTTCAGTGTTTAAGTGCACTAAGTTCCTTGTGTCATAGCCAAATCCCTAGTATCCATCCCAAGCCAGGTTTTTTGAAAATTCATTCCTAGTATCGGGGTCCTAGTTTGTTGAATGCATAACTTTTTCATTTCAAGAGATCTAAAAATATACTTTCAAAATATTACCTCATGCACCTGCAAAATATCTAGTTAACAATGAAAAAATCAATCTATCTTGTTGATAGTTTGATATTAATTGAAAATGATTCATTGGCCAATTTTCAGTTACCAAATTTGAATGTATGTCATCATCTCTGGTCAAAAATACTGATATTTGTTTAACGCAGCTCTCCACACAATTCTCCTAATTGCTAATCTTTTCACACCTACGCATTTTTTCTCTTTCGCATCCTTCTTTACCTGTTCCATGTATTTCATTCGAGGTCTTCCTCTCCCGTTCTTGCCGTCTAATTGTCCCTCGACGGTTGTTTTCATCAGACCATTATGTCTCGAGATATGGCCTATAAAGTTGTTCCGTCTTCTTACTAAGGTTTTCTTCTCTCCAACTCTTTTTAGGATTTCCTCAATACTTTCTCGATCGATCCGCATCATTATACTGCAGGGCTTAAAGAATAAAGCATCGATTAATAGACTCAATTTGCCTAGGATGGTGGAAATAGTTTTTGTTCTGAAAAATCTTATCTGTAGATATTTTGTTGTTGAAATGACACATTGCAATATTTCCACTTATAGATTTATTTTACACTAGGTACGCGTTTCGTCGTTACAACGACATTTTTAACGTCGTTGTAACGACGAAACGCGTAGTGTAAAATAAATCAGTAAAAAGTAAATAAAAATAAAGTGGAAATATTGCAATGTGTCATTTCAACAATATTACGAACTTCCACCACATCGTGCCTAACATTATACAAGATGTAGATATTTTCATGATATGGCTTGATTCGACGTAACATTTCACAGTATATCTGCTTGTGTGGGCGTTTTTCTGCAGTCAATATCCTTACTTTTTTCCCACGTTTGCTAACATCTTTTTTACACTTGGTAAATGGTAACTTTGTTAACCTATAATTTTATTTGTTGATTGAAAATGGAACTTCTATGTCTCTTTATGTAATTTCTCTGCATATAATTTCATGAGCAACTTCGTTTTGTATTTAACTGCATATATTTCATGTTTGACTAGGGGTTAAATGGAAGATGGGTCTTTCTAGGCCCAATCTCGCCCAATAAACATATATTATTATTATTATAATTATAGCATCACATTTACATGAAATGTTATTTTGTGTACATTTTATATTTTATTGATTTCAGTCCTGTTGGGTTTTTAACTGCAAAAACTCAACGCAGCAGTGCCTTTGACCTCCTTTCGGTGCCTCAAGGGCTGCTCTTACCAAAGAGCAAATGATCTTACGTCCATCTAATTCCCTTTCGTCTCAGGGACGCCTTTTCACTGAATTGACGGTGAAGACGGACGCATTGCGGTTGAATTTCACCAAACCCCTCTTCCCCCTCATTCCTACATCGTTCTCCCATTTGTCCTCTGACGTCGCACGGGGTAACCCTTCGGGGGGAAGCTAAGGGTACCTATCTCGGGTAATCCCGTTCGGAATGTCAACGCGTGACGCAAATTCAATATGGTGGCGAAGGTGACGTTTTGGCGTTGGGATGGAATATGATTGTGTCGCATTTATCCTTATTCGACTGCTGGATGTAAATGTGGTAAAGTATTAGTTTACAGCGACCCTACTGGGGAACGCTTCGCTGCATTAATTTTTTTGATTCAGGGGCGAAATGAAATGACTGTATTTTAACAATTACTGATTCGGTCGTGATGTAGTTGAAGGACATCCTGAGTTAACGAGAAAGAGATCGCACTTTTCCACAAGTACATTGCGTACGCGTTTCGATCGTCTGGTCATTCCAGGGTCAAGGTGTTGCGATTTGTATCAGTCGATGAAACCATCGCTGACGCTCTCTTTCAGCCAATCAGAATATACGGCTACTGCGTTCGTACTTACGGAAATTGTAACGCCACGCTTGCCTTTTAATTGATCAACAGTTACGTGATAGGGAAAATGACGGAATGAGCGATGGAAAAATCGTGGTGGGAATGATAGTGTCATTCTTCGTTAAAACTTACGCGGGTGCTCGTCATTATGACTTAAAACTTTTGGGCTATGTCGCCGCGTCAATTCTTTGGGTGGCCCCAACGTTTCCTGACAGATGATGGTCGCTTTTTCAAGGGATTGTGAAGAGATGAGAATTTAAAATCTTTTATATAGATATCTGTGTCAGGTGGTTGGGGGAGGGGAGCGGGAGGTTGGAGGAGTGGGTTGCTGCTTGTTTAATTTCCTCATTACGGGTTGCCAAGTACGGCTAATTTTAATGCCGGTGTCCCTGTTGAAATTGTTTTATTCTTCTCTGGATATTTCAATAGCTTCTCGGACGAGTCTCTGTTTAAAAACTTTAACTTTTGCAAGGATTTTGGCTTCCTTGAGGTCTATTGTGTGGCCAAGCGCTGTGTGTTTGGCTACCGCGGGCTTGGTTGATTGTCCCAGTCGAATCGCTCTCGCGTGCTCTTCAAGGCGCGTTTTGACTGACCTGCCTGTTTCGCCGATATAGTTCTTCCCGCAGGTCTGGCAAGGAATTTGGTAGACCCCTTCCACTTGTAGTGGAGTTCTATCCTTGACGGTGTTAAGGAGATGTTTTATCTGTATGTACGGCGAGAAGATTGTCCTTATCTGGAATTTTCGTAGGAATTTCATGGATTCGACGACAGAATTATCTCTCGCACATTTAATAAAGTCATCAAAAAGAACGAAATCAAAAACAACACCGCAGAAGCCGCGAATTAACCCACAAATGACCTCAGCGGCCAGAAGAAAGCCTTCCTGCCATACATAAAGGGGACGACGGATGTAATAGGAAAAAAAACAAGCAGCAACCCACTCCTCCAACCTCCCCCTCCCCTCCCCCCACCACCTAACACAGATACCTATATAAAAGATTTTAAATTCTCATCTCTTCATAATCCCTTGAAAAAGCGACCAGCATCGGTCGGGAAACGTTGGGGCCACCCAAAGAATTGACGCGGCGACATAGCCCAAAAGTTTTAAATCATAATGATAGTGTCATTCAGAAAATGATGGTTCGAGTGATCACTCTCTTGATCCCTTTAAGGAGATCACTCTGAGGGACGAAAAAAATGATCCAAGTGTGATTTTAGGCTTAATATGAGCCCTAATCACACTTTGATAATTTTTTTCGTCCCTCAAAGTGATATCATTACAGGGACCGAAAGAGTAGCAGTCCTGAATTCGATCTGAGAAATCCTCTAGTACTATGTAAGGTAAGAATATCAAGCTATTCAAATGGTAGTGGATGCATAAGACACTTAGTGTCAGTGCATGCATTCTTAAAAACGTGCGATTCACGCTTTACTTAATTCAATCATATTTACATGTTGGGAAAAATATGAGGCCTTGACATTTATTAGCCCAAGAACTCAATATTTATTGTTTTATTCAATTAAAAATATCTTAAGCTGGGGTGGATCACCCTAAATACTATATCACGGTTAAATTGTTATGCATAGTTATAAAATGGACTTCTCGTGAGTTTCATTGATATTTTCAAATGGAATTCCTGTTATCGTTATTCCTTATTGCTGCTAGCAGTAGGGTAAGGGTGATCTTAATGAACGAATGTATTCAAGGTTAATTTCTTATCTCTTTTGGTTATATCTTGTTATGCAGTGATAAAAATATGATCTTTTTTCTTTTTTAGGTAAGTTGCAGTCCTGAATCTCAGAAATTATCTAGTATGTAAGGTAAGAATAGACAGCCATTCAAATAATAGTGGATACGATAGATAATCCGTGTTTGGGCATGCATTCTTAAAAACGTAAGATTGAGGATTTACTTAATTTCCTGATGGCAGCATTAGATTTACATTCATGAATTACAAATGTACCAATCTAATAACTAATTGTAAGTTAGAAACAGAAAAGACATCTATAGTTAAAAATTAAAACATTAATTCTAATACATATCATACGACTAACAATTGAAATATGACCCCAATAACTCAAGTCCAAACATTTCATAAAATACATTAATTCTAATATCGTACAACTAACATATGATCATTGACCCAATTAACCCCATTTCACACACTCCCTAATGAACCACTATATGTAATTAACCAATAAATGATGAACACTTATTCCTAAACTTTTCTCATTTGCGGGGAAGATCTTAAAAATATCTTCAGGAAGGCCGTTCCACTCCTTAAGTCCGCTATGTTTAGGAAGGATTTTTTCAAAATGTCTGTTTTCTGTTTTATTTTTAAACTTAATTTTGAATTTATGATCTTTCCTTCCCATGTAGCAGAGTGAGTAGTCCAATTTATTTCCAACCCCGTTCTTTAGTAAAGGCTTTGTACACCCAGCATAACCTATTTATGGTTCTTCTCACTTTTTGAGGTTTCCATCCTAAACACCTTAGCATAACTGTTGCACTTTCCCCCCTTCTATGTTTCCTTAGAGTATACCTGGCTGCCTTTCGCTGAAGCTTTTTTCAAGCCCCAATTGTTTTTATGAAACCCCAGTCGTGCTTTTTCAAATATATATTCAGATATATATTTGAAAAAGCACGACGGGGGTTTCATAAAAATTCAAATATATATGTATATATTCAGTGAAACTTACCAAGTTTATTATTTAGTTGTCCAAAATCAAAAGTTGTGGTCTCAAGACTGTGCGGATGGCGAAGTGATTGGTGGGTCAAGCCCCTTGAAGACCCATTCATGCTCGAGACAAGCGGTGGAGTGGGTGCTAGCGAGGAAAGAATGAGACAGGAAATGAGTAACACTTGGAATCCGGGGAGGGCGCGCGTGAGCAGAACGGGAGATTCGTCTTCGCCGTGCACTCGTGAATGTGCACTGTCCTCATCGCCTTTGATCGCCGCGCCGAAGGAGTGACAGTGACCTCTTGTGATGGATGCATGCCGTTCTCTCGTGGGAGGGGATACTTATGCAACGGGAGCGTTTACTCAAACCCAAATCGGAATTTGTTGAAAGAATTCGGTATATGGAAGGGAAAGATAAGATTTATTTAGTTAGGTATTTATTTATTTCCACACCTCCGAAAATAGCAGTGTTCGGCCTTTACATCGTTTTTTTTAATAACATTTAACATTCAAACGTTCACAAAGATCCATGCCCTGGATAAGGGTAACTTGCCTAGGCGGGACTCGAACCCGCGACCCTTGGTTTGACAGGCGAGGACTTAATTCCGTGGCCATCGATTCTACCTTCATCGTTTATTATTTAAAAAAAATCTTTTGCCATAAAAATCGGTAGTCTGCATAAAGATAGGCAATTCAATCCTTATATTCACGGTGAAATTAATGAGTTAACACTTGCTCCAGCTATATGTATAATTTCTATGTAACTTAACGTGATTTGAATTTATTGGAATGATTCAGCTGCCGATTCAACTCAGGAAGGAGTGCGGAGAACAGGGTTTTATTTTTGCCATTTTTCTTAATTTAAATTGAGCATTCTATCATTTTTTGTCAAAACGGGATAATTAAGTATTAAATAGCATTTTTCGTATTCTCAGAAGAGTATTCCCATTGCACCAGTGGAACTATTAGGACTTTCAGTTAAAAGCACTAGATATTAAAGTTATGAAGACGTACAATTGGCAGTCCTCTGTCGATTATGTCCAAGTTTTGAAATTTTCATGAAAAAACGTATAATGTGTTTACTTTACTTGTACTACTTCGAACAAAATCCCTATTTTTTGGAGAGAGGCAAAGGTACATATGAAATTGAATCTTTCCGGAGGTAAATTGAACACATTGCTCGTGGAAGATCGTTTGCTGACCGCTGTCGAAGGGTAGAATGCCTAAATAATGTAATGGCTACCTTAAACCTGAATCACACGATCATTTTCTTTCGTCGCGAAAAGTGAGCTATCTATTAGAGCGATCGCTTTTCGCGACGGGAATTTAAGTGATCGCTCTAGTGATCATTTTTCTGAATCACACGGTCTCTCCCGCCGTCGCTTCTCACATCACTTCCAATATCACTGCTCGTTTTTATGGGTCCTGCATCACGAAAATATATAGCGTGTTCGTGTTTACCTATGTCGTTCCCACGATTGACAAACGTTGCGCTGCAATCGCGACACACGGGCATGCGTTCTGATTGGCTGATATGGGGTTTCAGTGACGGTTTCTGCGACGGAAAAAGCGACCGGACGAGTGATGAAAAAAACGATGGGAATCCTCATCATTAGAGTGATCGCGAAAAACAATTGCCGGCGACGATCATTTGCGAGTGATCACTCGGAAATAACGGATAAAATTATCGTATGATTCAGAATTTATCTAAATTATCCAATAGTTGGATATCTCTGTATATATATTGTATACATCCCGGTCAGGCCGCATTTTTACCCTCTGATTTTCTGGCTTTTTTCAACTACCACAGCACCGTTGACCTCGCCCTTTTTCTATTACATGTTCCCATCCCTTTCTTTCCTTACTTAAGGCGTCGTGCGGATAAATGAAGTAGTATATGAAATAGGTATATGATCTACAGAATCGTGGAGTGGAGGAGGAAAACCGTAGAAGGAGTTGAAGGATTTCAGAAAAGAGCTCCAGTGTTGATGAGCTTCTCGTTTAATTTTAGAGTCGTGAATTTTTCATGAGTTACGTTATTAGTGGTGACGTTTGAAAGGCCACGGCGTCAGTTTTCGTGAGTGTGATGTTGGATCGTGGTCTTACGAGATGCTGAGAAGAAATAATGCGCCGTCCGTTGTCACCGCTTCGACCGCTCTTTCGGATCGGGTAATGTCATCAGAAGCGTGACTTGATGAGAACTTGAGGAAGACCAGCTTTGGACAGGCGCTCTTGTTTTATTTGTACTTGAGTCTCTTAGATAATATTGTCTGTTATCTCTTCTAAGAAATCACGTTTTTCTTTTAATTCATTCTTGTAAGCCGGATTAAATGGTAGTTGATAATTACAAAAAAAACTTGAGAGGTAAGGCAGGTGGTGGCAATTCTCTCCAAGGCACTAATAACTTTTGATTATGGCTGTTCTTACGTATTCAATGCTTCAATGCCATGAAGAGACCTTTAGAAAGATAGCAATTGCCATTGAATAAATGGATTTATGGATTTTTAAATTTAAAAATTTGATTCTCGATAACTTATCATTACGCATCGTTCGCTGTAAAAAAAACTATTGCACATGGGTTAGCGTGTCTGTTGCGGAACTTTTACTGTTTTTTCTACAACATTGCCGATTTCACGAGCATATAGTGAGATATTTTGCAATTAAATGTTATGACGATCTTTACGTTGGTCAAGATGGTGTCATCGTTAATTTTAATGGAATATTTTTGGCCCTCTCTTGCTGAGAGCATTTTCAGTAAAATTTAAATTTCATCGGTTGGTATATCCAGATAGTTTTAAGTTAAAGATTTCATTGGACATAATTGAGTAATGAATTATAATAGATAGACTCCGTAGTCAACCCTAGTCGAAGCAATAGGTTACATTTTCCTTGATTTCTCATTTCCAGGTTATGCAAGTTAGATCATCCTAGATCGAGTATTTTTTCATGCACGGTCCCATCGAGAGAAATTCTTGTTTCTTTGACTACTGACGACGGCTTTTTATATCAATAATCTCATCAAAATAGTCGAAATGAAAATGTGTCAATAATGTGTATGTCCTCCGATGAATTTGATCCTTAGTGAAGTTTCTAGACCCATTGGAAATCGATATTTATTTCTAAATCATGAAGTGTCTCTGATTATTAAATTTTTCGAGTAATGCAAGCTTATAATTTTATCTGCTTCGAATCGATTAATGCCCTTTTTCGATTTCATTCAAATGGAGAAGTTGATTTTGCATAATTTTCGCCTTCTTATTTGATTTTAACTGTATTAGCTAATGGTTTGTATATAGGCTAGAGAATCGTTATACTTTTCTTGTGAAGAACTTTGCATCAGAAGCAAAAATTCTTTCTTGAATTAATACATGCTTGAGATCGGATTAATGTGATATTTTCGTAATACATTCGGCATAATTTAAGCGTGATGGAGCATAGCGATCGTACGTATATTATTTATGTTGTACGAAACCTACTCAAGTTCCATGGGACCACTAATTTAATAATAATAAACGTTTATTGTCTTGGACACGTAAGGTCCTTAAGACTTTACAGGAATAAAAATTTAGCTTGCTTTAAAAAGTTGACAAATGTTATAAATAGTAATAAATTCCAAATAACTTCAAAAGTCGGCAAAAAATAAATAGCATCTTTCATATTGCCATAACAACTTCCACCACAAATATTTATAGGCATGAAATAAGAGTTTGAGTTTATCTGCAGCGGAATGGAATTTGAGGAAAATATAATGGGAAAAGTTCGCAAAATATTAAAAAAAAGTGACAGAACCGTGATACATAATGGCATACACTAGAGACAACTTATCTGTTTACCATTTACAGGAATTCGAGGTTTTATACAGAAGGATTAAACAGAGCATGCGTTATGTGAATAGCGCAGGATGAAACAATATCTGAATGTGGGATACATTCTGCTTATGAACGGTGTTAGGGTAGACTCTTCGTTTTTCAAAATTACGTAGTTGTGTAATTTTATTTTGAAAGTAGTCACGGATTGGCATAATTATATGTCTTCTGAGAGGGCATTCCATTGCCTTAAATGGAAGGGTGTTTCATTCACATTTCCGGCGAAGGTACGCTCATAATTTAAACGAGTTATAAGTGTACTCTATCCAAGTTATGCTTCTTCAGCATGAGCGCATTTGTAGTGAACTATTTTTTTACGGGAAGATTATGTATGTGCATGCGGCATGTGCCTAGCTCTGGCTCGCTTTCAGTGTTAATCAAGCATCTCATAATCTGTTGACCTAAGACGTCGTTCTCGGCCTTGCTATCTCTGCCATCCTTTCCCTTCTGATTTGTATAGAAAATATTGCTGCGTTCGTGTTTTTACGCGGAGATGAACGAGAAAATTCTGGAAGTGGATGGCGAAAGAGGGAATGGTTGGGAATGATGGTGGATGGAGGAGGTATTTAAAGGAATTTGAAATCCGCTCAAGAGATCCGCAAAAGATGTTTCACTGAAAAGAACGCATCGATTGTGCTCGACCGAGAGAATTTCTGTAATTTCGTAATTCTCCTGTAGAACTTATCGCGATCGCATTCAGCTTTTAGGTGTGTTGGTATATTTTGTATTACCCTTCGTGAACATTACTTTCTATCTGAAATTTAGTGAAAGGAACTGGCTCCCAAACCTTGAATGTATGGTATTATTGCGCTTATTACGTACAGTATTGTGTGTCTTATTGTTTGTCTTGGGTGAGCTGGGGTCAGACTTTAACTTAAACGAGTGCTATGTAGGACTCATGGCGCAAATATTTATTTTTTTTCTTCTCTTCTTTGCTAGCGGGTGGCGTCCGTATACCACTGTTCGTTATGGTGGCTTGCGAGATGGCGTGAAGAATCTAAATACATAGAATGAATGTAGAATTAATATAATAAATATAGAATATATGTAGAATCTGAATATCAGTATTTTAACTTTCTTCTTAAATGTACCGAGAGTAAAAAAACCATTTTCATCATCTCTTCATAAGTGTGCAAAACATTTCATCCCCTAAACTTCCCCTAAACTTTTCGGGTGCAACTAATATCACGCACTCCACTCCACAACTGGTACGCTTTTTCTCTATTTTCGCTATGGCGTCAATCCTCTCGTAATCCTTTGGAAGGTTGGCTGAGGGGACACGGGTGGAACTCGATGGTAGCCACTTCCTCATGGTGAGTCCTGGGTAGTTTACTCACGAAACTAACAGAGAGCTACTTAGTGCAATGCTTGGTGCCCAGGTTCAACTCTTTCTCAGCCTTGGCTGAATTTCTTGTTGAAAATAGCTCCACAGGTCATTTGATTCGTCATTATGATTGATGTTAATTTAAAATTATTTACCTTATTATTACATTTTGCGGGATGACTTAATACCATATGATGACTTATTTACTAAAAAATGAAATTCAATCGAAATAAATATTATTTTATCTGCATTTAGCCCCCAAAATGGAATTTTCGAAACGATGCTCTACAGAGGCAAAAATACGTTGTGTGTGTAAGGGTGGTCTATACTCTACATTGGACATTGTTTGAGCCGTATATTTTGTCAAATAAATTTCAAATTTCATTTTTGTATACTATAAACATGTATTCACTCTTAAATAGTATCCATTATTCCATATTTTCATAATTTTAGTTTCCATAACCGTTTGATTCTGAAATCAGCCTGATTTTTCGCAAAATTTTAAACTACAGAGCTCGGGCGGCAGTGGTTAATATCATCTGATTTGAAAAAAAAAATTGTTTGCGAAATCCTTATATCATTTCACAACTTTCCCGCACAGGGCAAATTTGATCAGGAAAAAAAACTTTTTTCGGCCCCACCCTATTGTAGACTTTGTGTGTGAAGTAACCTGGAACCATTGTCGCTTTCTTTCTTTTGAAAACGACATTTATTCATAAGTATTTCTTATGCGTTTATGTAAGAAAGTTAGTTATCCATGTGTACATTACTGGAATATCACAATTGAATGCAATTGAAAAAAAAACAAATCACTGAATTCAACGAAATAAATTTATTTTCCATGTACGTTAGCACCAGTCCTGATTAAACTGTATGTGATGGTTACCCCAAGACTATTCCACAAGGGGGTACCTATATCATTATTAAAGGGTTTTCCAATATAATGTATTTGAATATGAGTGGAATAAAGTTACATTATTATTATATATATTTTTTTTCTTTAAATATTCTTCAGTTTTCACTGAGTTGTTTTAGTGTAAAGAGCACGGGTTGTCACCAAGGCAACTCTTTACTACTGAATTGCGCTGAGAAATTTACTCGTGATATGGCAGGTTGAAATTATTACAGCCTTTTGCTATTTGATATATGTATTTGGATGGAGGTTGAGTATTTTGAAACTGTTTTTTATATGTTTTGGGATGACACCGGTAGCTGAGATGACAATTGGAGCTATATAAACCTGTTCCATATTATTTTTTTTCTGTCCAATTCTTGACACTTATTTATTTTCCCGGCCATTGTCTTTTCGATGTTATGAGACAGTGGCATAGCAATATCAACTATGTAACAAGTTTTATATTTCTTGTCAATCAAAATTATATTTGGTCTATTATTAACTATAGTTTTTTCTGTTTGGATAGGCAAATCGTAGTAAATTTTAAATGCGCTGTTTTCAAGCACTGTTTCGGCGTGGTACACATAATATGGGGTCTTGGTATCTATTAACTTGGGTTGGTAGGCCAGTTTTTGGTGGATAATGTTTGCTACTTGGTTATGTCTACTTAAATATTCTGTATTAGCTAACATCTTACAGCCATATTTAATGTGTTAGATTGTTTCTGGCACTTGAAAACATCTTCTACATTTGTCATCTGTAATGCTTTTATACCCAGGATGTACTTTGCATAATTTTTAGTGCGGACAACCTGCTCTGCTCTTGTATTGCCAGCATGAACCCTTCATATTATTATGATTTCATCATTTTTATTATTATTATATGTTTGACTCCAGACGGATAATATTGCCTGTTTTTGGTAGAAAATAAATTAATGGCTCATTTTATTGTCACTCATTCCTGAAAACCTTTCATAACGCACCTGTACTTGGCCGCCTACTTGAAAGGTCACTCTCCTTCAACCTCAGTTCGGTGGCCGCTGTAAACAGGTTTACTTAGAATTTGTCTTTGCGTTTATTTTGCGTGGCCAAACCAATTCATTTCAAGTTAGCGATAATCCGTTGTTTTCAGCGCTTACCTTACTTGCAGCCAATATAATTAGCTCATGCGTGAAAATGTTGATTTCCCATCCCTCATTACTGACTATACATTTCTGCTGTTCACATGGTGGAAAATGCCTTTACGCCGTTCGAATAAGTTTAGTCTTATAAGATGGTGTAATAGCGCGTTGTGACATGTTTCTTCGGCTAGTAATGAGCGTATCATTCTCGAACGAAGGTAATGGTAAGTTGCACTGCCTTGAAGCAATTTGCAGTTGGATATAATTGGAACAAATCGCCGATCGACTTCCGCGATAGTTTCGGCGCCAAAGAGTCGACAGCGGAGGGAGGTCATTTAGAAGGGATATCTTTCGATTTTATTTATCCGCGGCGGAAATTTTTTATTTATTTTTTTCGTAAATGGCAATTATTCATTAAAGTATTCTAGTGATTGAGGTAGACCTGCAGGGAGCATTTGTCAATCATTCCGGCCCTTTTCCGCACTATTTACTTAAATTCACAGTGCGGCCCTTTCATTCTAACTAAAAATCCTATCATTTTCCTGCCGTTCCCTCACTTGCCCAACATACTTTACTCTAGAACGGTTTTCAACATCCCCTCCCCGCTAAGTACTCCCTCTATCCACACCTTCTGTCCCCTCTGTATTTTATCTAGAAGTTGCCTCTTCTCACCCACCATGTCCGGCAGTTCGTCGTTCCTCCTCCTCTCCGTCCATTTCACCCTCTCCATTCTTCTCCATACCCACATCTCGAATGCCTCCAATCTTCTCTCGTCTTCATTCCTCAGTGTCCACGTTTCCGCGCCGAAGAGAGCTACACTCCAAATCAAACTCTTCACTAACCTTTTCTTTAAACTCTTGCATAACGATTTTCTCATCAGCTTTTACTGTTCATATATATGTACCTCTTTTGCTAACGCAAATATCTTCCAGCACTTCGTTTTTGCTGTATCCGTTTTCCTGTAATGTGCTTCCCAAAAAGTTGACTTTCTCTAACTGGTCAGGTTTTTTTCCCACCTTTAATCTTGAGCCTTAAATTCCTAGCTCGCGATGCCTTATAAAACAGCATAAATTTGGTCCTGTAGTGATTAATCCTCATTCCACATTTGTCATGGTGATTGTATAGATCGAGATAAAATGTTTTGGATAATTGTTTCTATAATTGTATAAAGCACAGTCTTAGGTGATCACAAATTCATAAAAATGGTAAAAAAATTAATTATGTGTAATGCAAAAAAATCATTCTGATGCAATACATGACACACCCCTGATTTAATTTATTTGAGAAACTATAGCTAAAAATATTAACCATGATAACATGATCTGCAAAATTTCCTCCATTTTTCACCATTTCTCTGACCCTATCACCGGTATTTTTAATGCTGCCAGCCTTCACAGACTGTACGGAGAAGCCAGGCTCATCAGCGAAAACTCGCATCAGAATGGTCATTCCCATTTGCTGGCAGAATTTAAACCCGTTTTTGTTTCCTTCAAATGGAGACACCGCGCGTGATACTCTTCTTTGAAGTATCCTCTCTTTATTATTGAAGGAAAATTTCATGGTAATGTAGCAAGCATATTTTTTAAACAATGGGATAACATTCTGTTCGTTTGCTCCAAATCCGTCATCTCTCATGTGCTGTTATTTGAAAAGAAAATGCCTGCTCATTCAGTTTCTGCCCTGAGCCTCATTGAGTGAACGTGGTAATGCTCTTGAAAAATAATTTACACTTTTCAATAAATGAGAAAAGTCTGATCTAGTTAAATCATAAAAAATAAGGAATAAGGAATTTTTGACCATTAAAAAATTATCAATGAATCATGTACTATGCGAAAGGAGGACGAGAACAGAAATATTGCTATCTACAAAATTTTGCAGTGCTGGTCGTGAGTTGTCTTAGACATATTTAATGTATTCAGGAAATAATGTTGCTATTCGTGATAAAGTAAATCGTGAAATCATGCCCTGAAGCTTTGGAAGAGTTCTGCATTTAAGCATCGTCTTGCAGCCGGATCAGCATTTTTTTTCGTCCAGTTATGTCATCGTATCCTCGAGTTGGAAAATGCTTCAGCTCCGTCGGATTGAGACCCTTGTAATTAGTCGGAAATTCTTGGTTTTTTTCCTCCTCGAGGGGTTTGCTCGCCTTGAGAAGGTAATGCTCCCCTCCTTGTGATCTCTCAGTGCTGCGGTGATATCAAAAGCAGCGGTGTCTCCCTTCGGGAATTTTTATTTTCTTCCGATTTTCATCATTCCCTTATTTATCAGGTTCTCTCTGTCTCTCGCCTTTTCCTTCCTTTGAATTTGTCTCATCTTCTCCCCGTCCTCCTCGAAGGCGAAGTGAGGAGGTGTTCTCGTGAAATGCCAATATCGACGAAGAAATCCCATTTTTTAATATAAAAAAGTTCCGCGATATACAAAGTTAATCGCATCCTGCTCATGGAAGGAATTTAATAGTCTATTTCTGGAGATTTTAAGCCTACGCACCAATTTAATAAGTTGAAAGGTATGCACTTCCTCGTTAGGATATTCCGTCTTCCCCAAAGTTACATACTTCGTTGGATGATCATTCTTCCATCTAGCGACATATTTTGTCAACGCAATCTTATCTCTTCTTAGTTGTATCTCTGACATCCTTGAAATTCACGACGACCGGGAGGAACGTCTTTGATGTGGCTGGAGGCCTTGAAACGTTCTTCGAACCTCCTTGATCTTGGAGTGGTGAGCCAATTTTGTTGCACTTTTTCAGTAGCCGACGCTAGATGGCCTGAAAAAAGCATTTATGGGGCTGAACATGTAGTCGCAACGAAATTTAAATTACAAAATGACGACTTGAAACACTGTATGCATAGATATACTCGTGCTAAAATTTTTCGAAAAATCTACAGAGAAAAAAATCATTCGCCTTGACCAGGATCAGAACACGGATCCCCCGATTTCCGGTCGATTACTTTAGCCAATTAAGACTGAGGCGTCATTCTTCTCTGGGGATATTTGTGGACACTGCCGGACAATGTGTTATGGACTGCTGAGCATATAAATGCCTAACTAAATAAATATACTCACTGGTTTATTGAGCAGATTTTTCCAACCACGCAATTTTTTACTAATGATTTGGTTCCTGCACATTCATGCTTTATGATATTTTTTCTAATTGCTTCAAATATTTCATTAACACTGGTGGACGTGCTCCATAAAATTCCCATCGATAGTCTTTCAGATATTTTAAAAAATTGCCTTTCTATGGTAGAATTTCGTGCGGGCTGAAAAATCCTTTATTCGCTGAAATTGTTTGAAAATAATGCCTTCTCTTTCTCTATTTCCTTTTCATGTCTCAGCAATTTGGCAAAAAATGACTCGTTGGAAGTCCATCACGAATTGACTTCAACTGCAATGTCGAATTAAAAAGCGCTACCAAAGCTTCTTGTCCTCATTATTTTTTGTGTTGTGCGACCCATTTTTTGGGGTTTAACGGCACACTTTTTGAGAAAAAATACTCAACCGTTGCTGATGCTCAGCTGTTTTTCCAGGCATTATTAATTCCAATTTGCATGACAGTATAAAAATTTTATGCTCAGAAAATACGTAGAGAAATTATTTTTAGGCATTATGAATCTAAATAAATATTCGCGATGCCTGAAAATACTTTCTATACCTATTCCCTGAGAATTATATTCGTTGCTTTAAATTTGTGTGCGACTTGAAGGTGGAATCGGGCCTAATGATAGGCAATATTTTTTTCGTTGACCTGGGAAAGAATTGTTTGGTATGCGTTTGCTAAAATAATTATTCGGAAATGATGGAGATGGTCACTAATTTTTTTAAATTAATTGGAAAAAATCACAAATAAATAATTTCCCCACCTTTTATTCGTGTTTCGTCCGTAAATTTCTGGGTTCTCTGGCCATGGTCCAACGCGAGAGAGGCCATAAATATGGAGGTTGTGCTATTACGACGAAGCTTTTAAGAGGGAGCGGATGAAATAGGTGTAATGGTTTATGGCCCTTCGGATTTTTTATCCCCCCAGCACCACCGTGCTGATTTGGCATCATCGGGGACCGCGATCACCTTGGAGACTTTAATCGCAATTGCCCATCCTCGAAGGGTAATTATATTTTGAGTGAATCTGACCTTCCCTATCGGCAAGATGTTGTACTAACCGTTCGTTCCATAGCGACAATTGGATGCATGTTACGGTACGTTTCACAGCCGTTATAGGTAGCATTGGAAACTGAGAAGTGAAACTGAGTGTGGCCCATACATTTATCGTAAGAGATCGTATAACTACCTCTCATTAGATAGCTTCTAGTGACGTTTTGACTCATTTTAAACTTTACGTTTTTTTCGTGAAATTTTCAGGGCTCGGACCGTTGTCCAAATTTACCTGTGTCTCAAGCGTAAAAAAATTAAGCATCTGTGAAAATTCCGAGGTAAAGTTTTCATAATTGCGATACAGGGAAACGATTATGATTGTCTACTTTAAGAAACCTAAATGTTTTCAATCCTAGCGTTTATAATGATAGATAAATATTTAATAAATTTTAAGTATCGAAAAAGGGCGGTTGAGATGGTGTGATACATCAATTTCGGGCATTTTAGAAAGCTCCAACAATCAAGTTAAGTTATCATTCTTTTTATGACGAAGGATCTCGTATGGAATTTTGCCAATTATCTGCAAGGAGACGTCTAAAATGAAATGCAATGAAAAGGTCCTAAATATTGATGGAAATGTGATGTGATGTATTTTATCTTGAAAATCTCTAGTGCATTCCGGTGAAGAAATGGGTTAAAAATCTGACTATAAAGTTTCACATGAAAGTTTATACACTAAAGTTTTATTCATTATTGGTATAATGCCAAAAAATATGAAAATTTAAAGGAATCGAAAGTATTTAGGCATAAATGGAAATATAATTTATATTTTAACCCTTTTTATGCGTCAAAATAACCCATCTCGTCTCTCTTATGTTGACATTCTGTTACTTAGAGTTTTTTTTCCGAATCATTACCATTAAATGGGAGAATCTGACGCGTCCATTATTTCCAATTTGTAAATCTGTTTGACATATTTGGCTCCCTGTTTTGCGTATTAAACATATGTGTGTGAGTGAGATTGTTTTCTCCCTATCCTATTGTCTCATCTCCTTTGAAATCGCATCTGAGTGAGTCTAACAATAAGAGAGGAAGAAGGCAGTTGATCGTTTCTCCCTCTCTTTCATTTGATGCTGGGAAATTCTTTCTCCTCTCTTTGGACTTTTTCAAGAGTTCTTGGTCCCACCGTATCCAGGTTTAAGGGTACAATTAATTAAAGAAACTTTTGTCGCAATCGGAACTACCTAAAAGTTTTTTTTTAAGCACTCCTCTTCTCGAAAATTGAGTTTTTAATATTTTATTTTTTGTCATTTTTATCGCTCACTTTTTTCTTCCTTACCGTCGTCCTTGTTAAAGTGACCCTTTGTCTCCATGGCATCCATTCCGAAGAAGGGATTTAATGAAAAATTGCCCTATATTTTTCTGTAGACCGCAAATTGTGCTTTTTCATATAAGCCTTAGGTATTCGTAGGCAGTTAGAAAAAATATTTTTAGAGAGCTAAACGAGAATTCTGGTCGGCATCTGGGCAATATTTGAGGAATCGCTCGAAGAGTCTTGGCATATTCTTTGACCCGTGCTAAATTTATATTTGCCATAGGACGAAAATATGAATCGTTACGACTCATGTACGTATTGCACGTCATTTTTAATTGAAAAGTTTTTTCATTCATCTATTAAAGGAAAAATATTGCAAGTTTCTCGTTCTGTTATCATTCCATTAACATTTAGTCATATTCTTTTTTATGTATGAAAGCCATAAGTTGCTTAAGAATTGTATTATTTATTAAAAATGCGTAAGAAGCATGTTTTACTAGGCTTCAATCCGATGTCTTAACTTTCAGCGAATGAAAAGTTTTTAACTTGGCTTTTTTTGCAAATTTTCAGGTATTGCCTTTTTTATTGCCATTGCCTTTTTTATTGTTTTTTAATTCGCTTCTAAATCCTGGTCTATGAACTGGAACGGGTAGAACCAAGAACCGGAGAAGCGAAATTCGAGGTTTTGAAATACAGATTTCATGTCAAATTGATAAAGAAAATTCAGGGTGGAAATGGGTGGTGGCGGGTAGATGAGTATTTTTGTAGGGATTATACCGTTTAGGCCAATCTAAGGGAATTAAATCGAACTTTAATAATTGATGATACTTTTTTGGGCGACCTTCTACATCCTTGCATAACCATTTTTACCTCTGAGAAGTAATGATCATCCTAATATTACCATTTCCCTGCAATATCCAACGTTTCTACGCAGTTATTTACCAAGTAGAAGGTATGGAAAAGGCCAGATTTCTCCAGTTGTTTATTAGTGTGTTTTAAGTAGGAATTATTGTGGCCACCCCGTGATCCCGTAGCTAAGACCGTGGGTGGTCTTCATTTCGGGATTCCATCGCCGAATAAGGAATATTGGTACCCTTGATTGAAGAGGGAATATTGGCACGCTTGATTGATTCGAATCGAATTGATTCGCTTTCCGCAAAATTAATATCTGCCCACCCTAGTCGAAAATCATTTTTCCTGACAAATAAGTCCTCTGGTAGAAGTTTTAAACTATAATTATCGAATGGAATGAGAGATTCATATGGTTCTGTTGGTTCATCCCTGTGTCCCCTCCTTAAGAAAGGAATGGCTTTAGCACTCTTTACGGTTTCAAATATCTTTGCTGGTCAGGGTTCCATGCTTAAACGAGTGGGGGTGAGTGGCAAGTAAGTTTCTTGCCGTGCGGCTTTTCTTTAAACAGGCGGGAGACAATCTTAACGCCTTAGAAATTCAGTTGCTCTTTGACCTCTAGACGCTCTTTGATAGCTGACCTCATGAGCCTTTAATTATTCTGCATCCAACCCTTTACATGCTAAATTTTACATTTTAACTTCTCTTTACTTCTTCCCTGCTCCTTCAGTGAAAAGATTGGAAGAAACTGGAAAGATTGTTCTTAAGAAGGATTCTCAAAATTACATGGATAATGAGAATTTCAAACAAAGCTGAGTTTCAGAGAAGAGCGGGCCATGATCGCTTTCGAAGAAATTTAATTGAGAAGAAGAAAATCCCATAACTTGGCCTCGTTCTGAGAAGGAAAAAGTAAGAAATTCTCGTTCTGATCTTGGAAGGGAGAGTTGAAGGAAAAGGCACAAGAGGGAGAAGAAAATGTTCATGGGCACAAAACATCACAAAGATTGGACAGCGATTAGAGATACCGAGTACCTATTTCAGCGGACAACGAGAGCGATGCCTGAGCAGCAAACGCATTGGATAGTGTACGACACCATGAAGAAGAAGAAGACTGTGCTCCTTTGCCAATATTTTCCCCCTCAAGTGTTGGATGCATAAATAAAGCAGTCACCGCAAACTGATAGTTTCCCGCCTGTTTTTCCCCGGGAAGTATTCGAAAAAGTCGGACGTGAATCTCTCTCACACCGTAGACTGAAAAATAGACTAAACCTATTATGTTAATCCAAGAGCAGTCTATTTTCAGACGAATTTGGCCATATCTTATGAACGCCAATGTTAGACGGTAGATCAGACCATATAAATAAAATGACGTGGACTGTAGGAAAGATAGATTCAGAATATCATTTTTTCCACGATCAATAAGAGACTGTCAGGGCAGCGTTAGAACTTATAAATTAGTGTTACCTAATAGCTTATGCATACGTTAATGCATGTTTCTGAATTTTCATGGTATTTCTAACTGTATGTTTTGTGTGATCTTGCGTTATCGGGAAGATTACCTACATGAGTAGGTTTGTCTTAGCATGGACGTGGAAGTATAATTTGTTGGTATGAGTAACATTTTTATGACCGTGCGGAGCGCATGTGGGAATCCTCTTGCATGCTGCATGTTGGTGATTGGTCACCCCCTGCCAAACACCCTACAGGTGGCTCGCGGGGTAGTGTCTGCGAGGATGTAAATGGACGTCGTTTGCTTGGCGATCCGTTTCCCACTTCCCCCGCGCGATAGCAGTTTGGTTTCCCGCGAGCGCTGTCCGTCTCCTCCCCTGCCATTTCCCACTGCCGGCCGCCGAGGGGCCAATTGAGCCTGCCCTCGCGAAGGAAAGGAAAAGCCACTTGAGGCCCACACACACCCGTCCCAAAGGCAACTGCTCTCTCTCTATCTCTCTCTCTCCCGCGGCTTACATCCGTTTTGTCCGAGATCCAAAACCCTCTCTAAATCACGCGCAGCTACATTCGTTCTCCTTCCTCGGGAGCGTCTTAACGCGCCTTTCCGTCGCTGAAATTTTCATGCCTCGTTCCCGTTTCCTGAATTCTGCGGAGAAAGAGATGGTATCCAGACGGAATTCGATAAATTCGATTTGATTTCCTTCCATGGGCGTACCCAGCGAGGGGCAGGAGGGGGCAGCTGCCCCCCACCCCCTAGAAGCGAAAATCGCTAGTGTCTTTAAGGAAAATAATATTTTTTCAATCGAATGATTTTAAAGACTAATAAAGAGCTGTTGCTGTTTCCTTAAAATGTTGATTTCATTCGCCTTTTCCATTCTTAACTCTTACCTACAACTTGAACAACTACAGCTTGCCCCTCCCCATCCCCCCCCCTAGTTTTGATCCGGGGTACGCCCTTGGTTCCCTCTCTATGATGTGGTTACCATTTTACGTAATTCTTACTCATTTCGAAAATTTGAAGCACTACTTTTCTGACCTCTGCTTACGAGATATAATAAAATCTTGTGGTGAAACTGGGAAATTCCTTCCTTCTTATCAGATGCAAAATGATGCATTTCACTTACCTACTCAGTGTTTCAACCCCAACATTGGTTTCGATAGGCGAGGGTAGAGCTCACCACAGTCTAAGCCTCAGGCGTTTGAATATCACACATCGAGGGGAGTGGGCCAGTTTCTTTTCCTGGCCCCCCTCGCACTTCGAATATTTTGATTTGAGGTGTACAAAGCCTTAAACCGGAATTTGAACCCAGGACCCTTCTCTCAGCAGCCAAGTGCTCTACCCACTAACCTACCACGCTTACCCGTTTTGAATTTGAAAGAGGAAAATTTCTTCAGCGATGGAGGTGTTTTACACGTAACGTGATTTTTGAACACTAAAATTGGGGCTTGCTTGACCAACTAATTTATTTTACCCAATATTTAAATATAGTTATTATTACGAGATAAAAGATATCAAGATGAGGAGATTTTGTGCCAATTTAAAAAAAATAAGTAGATCGCAGGAAGTAAATGGAAATTTGAAAAGCAACTGAAATTTTTGTTGGTCTTACATCACTATTAAAGGGAACACATATGTTTAATGAAAGACAGTGGAATTTAAGACTAATTTGATCACATTTTATGTCATAACATCCAAAAATCGATATCAAGTCACCCCAGTTGACGGTACTTATGTCAGAGGCACTTTTTTTTAAACGCGATATTTTCCGTAATTTCTTATCGATCAATAGCGAACTCATTCGTAAAATAAATTGTTTATACTCCTTGTACAGCTCGTCATTGAATAACTTTCAATCGATATGTTAAAAATGTGAAATTCTCTCATTTAGCGGAACATATTTAAGTAAGAACTTGGCTGCACTTGAAAATGTTGCTGTAACAACGAACTTTGAATAAATTCAGAGGAAATATTTCAATGTCTTATTAAACGAACACCTTATCGATGGTTCTAGATTCATCGAAGTCGATCGCTTGTCCTGTGGTTTCCTGTTCCGCTACAATCGACTTCGTCATAAATCCCAGCCAAGTGCGTTCCTTTCGAGGTATTAAAAACCGTGGGTCCTATTCGTATTATTTCATGGTGCTAACTCATTGAAGTTCTTGCAGATAAATTGCTCCTTGTTGTAGGATTCATGTGCACCCACTTAAGCCTTTTTCAATCGGCTCCTGTGTAATTTCCCCTGGTAATTAATTGATTGTCTGTCGGGATTTCAGTTATATGGAAATTTCTTTTGATCGCGTTAGTTAGAAAAACAAGTTACATTTATTAATATTTTGAGGAAGTAATTAATCGGAGCGTGACATGATTTGCGGATTTGTTCTGCCGTGTGTTGCCTAGTTACCGGTGAGTATTTCATCCAGTGAATTCCTCGATTTAATCATTTCCTTTGATGTGGTTGCGCCGAGGGTAATTACGCGCGTGTTACAGAAATCCGTAATTCGACGGCATTCATTACGCCAGGAAGATTAACTGTTGTTTGATTAAATTTGAAACCGACGCGCGTCAGTCAGATCCCTGTTAGCAGTTAATTAGGCATGGAAGTCCTTGTCTGAGATAACTTTAGCATTCCAATCAATGAGATATATTGTCATTGCTCAGGTTTTACGTTCGCGCTATGAATTTTTATGACGAAAAATCTTTTCTCTCTATGACTGAACATTAATTCCGAAAAATAACAAATGAAGGTGATTCAAGGGTCGTCCTCTAGTCTATTTTTTTGCTTCTAGCGAAAGCCATTGCTAATTTTGCTTCGAATTGAACTGAAACAATGACAATTATTGACCCAGTTGTCTTCACGTGTGTTCATGAAACCGGAGATCTCTTGATAAGGTTCATGCTCGCTGATTGGTACACTATTCCCCAATTAGTGGATTCGCATTTATTCGAAGCACTCCTTGTATACACAAAACAGCTACCTCTTCCTATTTATTTTAAAAAAAATTAGTCACCTCATAAAAGCTTCTCTTCGATTAATTGTGCAATTCATATAGTTTAGGGTGTCTGCAGTAGGTGCCGTTGAAGAGTTGTGTTCACTACCTGGAGGTTATTCGCAATAATTATAATTACCCTTCCTCTGCTAGCTAATAATTTTGGTGTCATTTAGTCGAAAGACTTGTGGAATCGGGAGTACATACTATGAATACATTTCTTCAAACATTCTATGCATTGGATTAACAACTTTTTGCTTGTTTTACTTTCATGTTAGTCGGAGTACTTAATTTTTTGAAAATAATTTGACTATAGACATTAAATTTTTAATCTAGAGCTAGTCTAAAATTTTTATTTCATTCACAAATCATATTTATCTGATAATCAAAGCACTTGAAAGAACTTGCTTCTTATGGAAGAGTGTTGTCTCCTGTTTGCATTTCCTCACCTATCCGCCGTCGTCATTAATCATTGTTTCCTTTTAAGAAGGGTAACTTTCTCTTTCTTCCGACCCTCTGGTTCTCTCATACCCTTATCAATATTTTTCTTTCATGTTTTACATGGGTTTTATAATTCTCTTCTTGGTTTCCGAGGCTGCTTTAGAGTGTTAAGCATTGGCTTTTCCATTCCTGAGGGATGATTTTCAAATCCATCATCATTATGAACAGTCATCAATCCTAGGGTTGGTTTGACGCAGCTCTCCACTCAAATTTATTTGGATTTTTCGCATGTAAAACTAATAATTATCTAAAATGGGTAATTGCCAATTTTTGCGTTTAATGACCGATTAATGGGGCAATTACATATCTCGTGTTTTCGAAGAATTTTGGCATTTTCTGTTTTTGTGGAAACAAAATCGAAATGGGACATGGTTACCTTAAGTTTTAATCTCCAATTGTTCTCGTTTATCTACGTCGAAGATTCTGTTTCGCAACTATTTTCTGGTTTAAGGTTATCAATAGGCGATTTCTTAATTTATAGTAAAGAGAAGGACTTAGTCGTAATGGCTGGAAGGAAATTCCTGTAATTTCGTATGCATTCTTTATTTATTTATAAGAAAAAATAGATTGAGGGTAGACTTATTCATGCACAAATTCCATAGCAGTTAGTAAAAGGGGGATTTTTGTAAATATTCTTCATAAAGGGGATGCATTTAAGTTTATTTTCGTTGAGTTTCGAGGAATTAATCTATTTTATCAAGATCTCCATATTATATCGGATACCCCAAGTTTTGTCTCCCCTTTTAGCATTAATGATGTTTCACTCTTGAAGTGGTGCAATGAGACAATAGGGCGAGTCATTGTGAAATTATTATGAGAATTGTGACGCTTCGTGCTTAGGTATTGATTATTCCAAATTTTTTTGCTGTAGCACACGTTGAACGTCTGTTCTCTCTCTGTGTTCAGTTAGAAAGGGCTCTTTTTTCGGCGCCATAGCATTGCTAAATAATTAAAAGTTATCATCAATTTAAAAAAAATACTTTAATTACACTCAACGACCGGCTTCAATGCATTTTGTGATATCTTTAGGTGAATTGGCGAACTTAGTGAAGATTATGCAACATGTTTTGAAATGGGTCATTAAGTGATATTAAAGTATTTGTGTAAAATTGCCGTAAAATTTTATCGTTAATATTTTAGAATTCTACCAGATTAAGCATGAAACACATCTCCATATTCCGATGGTTTGGGGATATAACTTTAAATGTCAATGAAATTAGATTGTGCTTGTCCTGGAGAATTCACTCGTAAGGAATGGGTGGAGGTGGATGATAATCAATTTGCTGGACTAGCAGAATTGTTAGTATTTTTAAAAATGAATGGCAAGCATGAGAACTCATCGAATGAACACATCAGACTTAGTGTAAGAGATTCCAAGCATGATGAACTGTGGTTACAAACAGACGCCGATTTCCTGATTTTAAATGTAACCCTCCCTTAAGTGGTGACATATATCTTTTCAAGTTTTTCTTTTTAAATTTATTTACCCATAAGAACTATTGAACTATTATACCGATATCAAAGTTTTCATTCCGTGACATGGTCCTGAATGTTATCCAGGATTAATGTTTTCCAATCACATCCGGGAATTAGAAATTTGGAGAGTAGTATTATAATCCCCAGATGTGCTCATTATTGCGTTATTCCCTCCAACTCTTTTTTTCATAATTAGAGGTCGCCTTGGTGATTTTTTGCTCTATCTGTTCCTGATCTCGAATGCCATTAAAGAAAATGGGAAAGGTTTTTTTGTTGCGCTTTGATTGTTTTCGACTTTCCTTTGAAATACGAATTTGCGAGGAGCAAAATATAAGTTCACGAGACGCGGTGTGATCATGCGCTCCATCTTTTGATTCACGAGGGTGGAGAGTTTTAAATGAAATTATCCCAACACGTGTAAGCTATCCTGAGTGAAAAGTTTTTTCCTTACTACTTTTGTGTTGTTTTCTTTAAAAGTTTCGAGTGGCATACGCGAAAGGAGTCTTTGTGTATTGAAGTATGAAAATTTCCCGTTTAATGAGAGAACTTCGGTGTAAAAATTTACGGTAGACGATCGTCAAAGACGGACGGGAGAGATCATAAGGGTCGTCGTGTCGTCTTTGATATTTTCCACATCCAGCACATCCTTTGGGCGCGCTCAGTTCTATGGAGCCCACTTCTTTATAGTCAAAGTGATGTACAACTACCTTGCCTTCTATGTTGTCGAGTTTGAAGTTCACAATGATCAGTTGCTGATTCGATCCTTACCGCTTCAGAAGTCTTTCGCTATTGACGGGTCCAAGAATGCGATCGCTGTCATCGGTACCTCTGCTTGTGAGACATACGTCTCATCCCCTTGTCGCCATGGTAATTAGGCCTCTCGAAATCATCATTTCTTATTTTTTACGGCACTATTTGTCTAGAATCGCAGAGAACTTAACTTTAGCGAACACGAGCAAAACTTGGGAGATGCATAAAGAACGACGTAAAAATTACCATTGTTTTTTTCTATTTCCGTAATTGATTAATGTGAAAGTAGCTGGCGTAGCTGTAGATAATTGGAAATAAAGTTTTTTTTCATTTCCACTGGCTTTCAATTTATTTTCTCATTTTTTATACTCATTGAGGTAATTGTATTGACTACATTTATTGTGTATTGAATATCTGATCTTGTTTTGTAGCAAACTTTTTATTCCTCGCAATTGTTTTGTCTAGTTAAATGTGAGTCTGAAAAAGGAATGCTTATCCAGAATACCTACCAACACTAACCTTATATTAACAATTATTTTATAGGAATATATATAGATAAGTGATTTTAACGAAATTTTGAATAAAACAGGAAGTGTAAATAATGTACTGAAAGATTACGTTTCGATGAATGAAATATTATAGACAGTGAAATTAATGAATGCGATGCCAATCCTCTTTCATCCATATGATGATGATGATCAACCCTCGGTCACTACTTGTATAAGCGACGACCGATGTAACATTTTGATCGGTCAAGACCGATATCAGTAGCAACTGACAGTAATATTTTAAGGGCCAAATTACGCGGAAACTTAGGCCTTCTTAAGAAAAAATTTTGAAAAAAAGTTTTAATATTGTTTGATCGTCTTATTATTTTAATAATACGTGCTAAAAATCTTATCAGTTGCAAAAAACACCATCTGAACGCACGTTTTGTAGTTTTTAGCGCAATTAACAAGTGGCGAATGACCGACTTAGGTCGCGGATAATCGAGTAACGGCATCCGTCTTGAGTGAGCAACTACCGACTTCGGGTTCGAACGAACTATTGCATCGTTCACATTACGATTGTTCTAGCAATCGTTGGAACTATCGTGCATTCACGCAACGATGGTTAAAACCTGTGATGCCCTCTAGTGTTGACATCTAAAATTGACGTTTAGCAAAGCTGTTGAGGTATTCAGGGTCAAGATATTACAGTGTTCGACGTGTATTTAACGAATAATTTTTCTTCCGACCATATTCTTCCTTATTTGGAGAAATCCATGAATAAAAAAAAGAGCGAAGGGAGTTTCACGTGCTTTTCGTCTTTCTCTTGTCGCTTCCTCTTCCGGTCTCCCAGTGCCTAATCATCGTAAAGTGGCTACGTTCGGAACTACGTGAACTATTGTCAGGATGTCATGCATTCACACGGCTAGTTCGGACAACTATCTTTAGGACGATCGCTCGGACGATCGTAATGTGAACGAGGCATAAAAGATTATGTCGTTCGTCGGACTGATTCCGTTCATCAGTCGATCACACGAAAGATCACGCGTGTCGATATCTCGCGTCCGACCCATCACTACCCTTGGGTAACCTCTTCTTTCGTGGTGGCCGTGTCGTCGTGTGTGTGCTGGACGCATCGAAAGCCTCGACGCACGTGCAGCGTGTTTGCCGTGACGCTTTAAATGGAGACCATTTCGATTTTGATGAAGGCAGGAAATCGTTTGAGGCGCCGTCGGTGAGGGTTTTGGGTCGGTGTAGGCACATTATCCCCTTCGCGCCTCACTCCTCAGTAACACTTTCGCTTCCTCTTTCAGTCCTGAATGGTTCTCTTGCTTCTCTCTCTTCGACTTCTGTGGCGGCCATTGTGTGACAGAGGTTCTAGGGATGAATATAGATGTATTATTATAGCGTACAGGATCGATTCACCGCGTTGACCTATTAAGTGGACGATAGTTTAAAATGTGGACGAATTAAATTTGTTTAAAGGGAAAGTGGACGAATAAAATTTGAAAAAAAAGCTTTGTAATGAATTTCTGGAAGAAGAATAACTCCCCATGTTGTAGCTATATAAATCGGGGCACCCAATTAAAGACAGTTGAATCCATGAAAAATATCTAGGAGTTAGCCTCAATTATGAGCTATCGTGGAATAAACATATTCGGGAAATAACCGTGTTTGGTCTTCGCCCCCTAAGTCTATTTTCCCTTTTGGCCTAAAGAGGGCAGTGAGGGACTTGCCCCTCATCCCGACACCTGTCGGGATATTTCGTTGATATGTATTGCTTTCCTGGGACCATGAGGCGACGAACCCGGCCTCACTCACGGACGAACCGACGAAAAGGTATCACCATTATCATCCAGACGTCTGACGGTGGAGCTTCTAGCCTGGAGACCTGGAGCAAGTCACTCGATGCTCTCCTGCGGGCCCACTGTCTTTTTTTCTGTTTCTATTTCGTACAGTCCACTTTTCTTTCCGTGATAATTATGAAATGTCCGGCCTATCAGTAGCTCACTCGAATTCCGCCCAATTGCGGACGGAACGAGAGACATATTTTTGGTCCTTCGGGCCGGATATTAATTATCGTGTGAGAGGCTTATCTTGGGAAAGGCAAGTTCGTTTTTCATTTTACCTGTGTTTAACATGGCTTCAGATGACGAAAGGCAAACGAGTGAGTCCCGATCTAATCGTACGTTGAGACGGCAGTTTAATATCTTGAAGCAAAGACGCGATGTCGTAGTTAGAACGATCGAGCGGCTGTTCAAAATTTCATCTAAGGACTTAGAAAAAGAGGAAGATTTATATATATTCCTAAGTAGATTTTCATCTTTGCAAGACGATTATAAATCTTTTCTTGGTCTAACTAACGAGTTGCGCGAGTTAGCATTCGACTTAAATTTAGACGTGGAGGCATCTGAAGTTGATATCGAGGAACGAGTGGAATGCCAATACTATAAAATCAACGCGGTTGCCTATTCGAGTCGAGTGGTAAAGGTGACGCCTGCAACCTCTCGTGGAGGCCAATCTACGGCACTTCCTTCTCTCCGCCTACCGAATACAAGTATTCCATGTTTTGATGGGAACCTGGCAAATTTTAAGCAATTTTTCGGTGTATTTACGAGTTTGATTGACTCAAACCAAAGTCTAAGTGATATAGAGAAACATCATTATCTTTTATCTAGTCTCAGGGCCAGGCGTTAGCTTTAGTTTCAAGTCTTCCTATAATTTCAGACAAGTGCGTGATTGCTTGGCGGACACTAGTCCAGCAATATGAAAATAAAAGATTGCTTGCTTGTAACTATTTGGATAAACACTTCACTGTGCGTGTTCATAGTGATACAGTTGACGCTTTGCAAAACTGTTTTGAAGTCTTTTCGGAAAATGTGAATGCGCTAAACGCGATTAAAATTCCGAATCTGTCTGAGTTTGTTTTGTTTTATGTAGCGGCAAAAGCTCTTGGCAAATCAGTGAAAAAACAGTTTGAAATGGAAAATCATGGCATTGATTTCCCCTCGATATCACACCTGGTAGAGTTTGGGTGTAAATATGTTAACATTCTGAGGAAATATGGTTGCAAGCAAATTAAATATGATGTGTAAAAGAGTTCCACTTGGGCAAAAGGAATGTCTCAGAAAACAACATTAATCTCAGCATCTCAACCGGATCGTGAACGAAGAATAAAATGCCAAATGTGTGATTCACATCATAGGCTCTATCAATGCCCACATTTTAATTCTTTAAGTGTATCGAAAAGAAGGGACTTCATTAAATCCAAAGGCATATGTTTCAATTGTTTAGCCGGTGTTCACAAATCGGCAGAGTGTGCGTTTTAGGCAAAATTAAACTAAAACGAATTGCAGTGGAAAATTTATCAGGTGATTTGAATGGGGAGTTTAATTAGTTGGGATTTTGTGATGCCTCGGAGAAAGGATATGCGGCAGTCGTGTATTTGAGGAGTGGGGAACTCGACAAGCAAGGTCAAGTATCCTTATTCGTGGCTAAAACAAGTGTAACCCCAATGAAAACAGTCTCTATTCCACGTTTGGAACTCCATGGCGCTGTATCGTTATCGGCTGTATAGTTGAGGTTGTCTTTGAATCGTTATCAAAATATATCACCACATCCTCAGTCTATGCATGGAGTGACTCTAACGTCGTATTATCTTGGCTTAAAACACCTCAATATCTTTTGAAAACATTGATGTGCCATAAAGTGCTGCGTATTGTTGATTCTCCAGTTAAAATAACGTGGAATCATATATTTACCAAATGTAACCCCGCGGATTGTGCAAGTCGCCGACTATTGCCCTCACAGCTAATAGATCAAGTTTCGTGGTGGAACGGTCCCTCATGGATATGTTATAGGTTCTCTTCTTTACCAAGGATCCAGAGAGTAATTGCTTATTGTTTGTGATACGCTGCAGTACGTCCACCCTTTGCTTTGAAACCCATTAAATGTCAAATGGTAATTTATATTGAATGTAGGTAAGTTAAATTGGGCCGAATATTTATGCTGTAGCACTCTTTAATATTTCCCCATACATTTCATGAATTTGAAATAATGTAATATTCCGGCATTCAAAAGCATGCACAACTAAGAGTTAGAAATGAAATAAGGAAGACTTGTAACAGTAATAATTTAAATTTATGCCTTATCCAGTGCATTTCATATGCTTTAAAGTATCACAATACTTGTTAGTATTTTTCAAAGGAACTTAAGTTGGCTGAGAGAAACTGATTTCGCTTCTGTATGATTGTTGGATTCTTATTGTATTGAAGTAAGTATATCAGTGCGCTAAATTTATGCTATGATTACAAAAATTTCGCTCATCAATGTATTTTTCATTCATCAATGTATTTTTTGAGTGTAACAAACTTAATGCTGGGTGGGGTGGGGCTCACGCCGTTCTAAGCCGTTGACGTGCATCAATACAGTCTATGCTGCAGAGCGCCTTTTCTCCTTTTTTCCCGAGTGATCTGTCTTTGGCTTTGCGAGAATTCTTATTGAGGTCGACGGGAGGCTTCTCCCAGATTTGAACCCGCGACCTTACATTCCTTAGAAAGCCCTGCATCTGCTCATTATGCCCCCACAGCTCCAACGGTTAATGGCCGTTGAAAAAAAGCAGTGACTTTACCGAGTAGTTTGTGCCACTTACAATGAATCACAGACATTTTGTTTCACTTCACTTAACTCTTTGAACCTTTAGGTCGGCTTCATACTTTGCCATTTTTGCTTCCCTATGCTCTCTGTTAGCCTCCTCCCTCCATCGGTACAGCTGAATTCCACATAGTTGATCCAGGATTAGTCGTAGTGATGACGAGATAAATTGCCAAGCTAGAAATCAATGTTCAAGTTTATTCGTATTCAATATGGTATTATGCGCCTACATGCGGATTTCATTCGCTCAAGATCTGTTTTAGTCCTGATGTCTGATATGTATTTGACGTCGTTCTTTTAAACTCAATATGATTGCCATTTTAATACCCATACGGCAATTCTGACATTAAGTGTTTGGCATAAAACGGAATCAGGTGTTAAAATTGGGGGTAAACATTTCTTAGTCGTATCCAATGGATTTTCCCAAATTGGTTATATTTCTTGAGCTGTGAATATTGGCCTAAATTATGACAGTTTTTCAATTAGGTCCAGTATTTTTTTTAATTTTACAAGGAAGCATTCCTTACTTAGCTTTCGCTTACAAGTGTGTCAGTTTGTGAAAAAATTCTTTCGTGATCCAACATCTTCTCAACTTTGGGGAGTTTGACGAAACCGTGGGCTCTATAAAGATGTACTGTGATTTATTCATTTCTAGCTCGAAAATAATGAAGCCTCAAGCTATTTACGAGGGTATCATTTGGTTTTTTTCAGAATGATATATTTTTCATGCATAACGACCAGGGGAAGTTTACTGCAGAATAGAAAATTTATTGGCAGCCATAAATCAGCCCGTTCGAGCGTTTTAAGACTTGAGTAGCCATTTTTCTTTTAATCTCTTCATTGTCTGCAGCACGGAATCGTCGTAAAAGTGATTGCTTTTCATTACGTTGGCACAGTGGAAAAAAAGAGGGTAAAAAATAATTAATGCCTGGATGGACCATTATTCCACCGTAATAGTACGTTACGGTTGGGAATACATTTCCGCAGTCTGCCCAGGCCGGCGCCAACCGACCAGCATTTGTTATTTACTCGTAAATATGCGGTCAGTTATGTCGCCATGGGGTCTCGACCAATTTAAAATCGATTTTTCGTCGAGGAAATAGGTCGTGAATTTATTAGAGGTGTGATTAATAAGAATGATTGAGATCGCGAGAACGAAACCGTGTTTGTTTTTCTCGCAGCAGCAGTTAAAATGGTGAGAGGAAGCTGTGGTAGGAATGGGAGGAGAAAGAAAACTCTCCCAATGTTTTCCTCTTGGTCTTGTTATATTTGTCAGGAGTCAGTCGCATCAACCACAATTTCCCACAATCTTTTTTTTTCTCGGGGAACCAGTTTTTTGAATGCATAAACGAATCGCCAGCGAATTAGGCTGGTTCGTGAGTGAATGTGGAAGTCTCCTCCGTGGTATCCCTTACTTTTCTTTCTTTCTTTACTTTTTTTGAGTCGGTCGTTGATTATTTACATAATATTTGTACCGTTGATTTTTAAGACGGGGAATGTAATTTGCAGCCGTCAGCCGCCGTAGAAAACTGAGATATCAGAAGAGACTATCTTTTTTTTTCATTTTGCAGATTTTTAAATTAAGGCACGATGCTTTTTTAAATTTGCTTGTGGATAGAGAACTAGTTCCAGTGTCTAAGCATTTATTCTAGTGAGTATTTTTCACACCCCTGACTGACTATAATTTCTCAAAAGACATGGAGTATGCAAGCCGTTCGATAAAGTACCTATCTCTCTTGATGCTGGCTCTCAGCCGAAGTCAAACATTTTGGCCAATCCTATCAATTTAAATGGCGAGGAAAGAGCCAAGTTAACAACCATCCATTCTAGGCTGTATCATTTTTGATTATGGCACATTGTGTTTGGAAATTATAAGCACTTCTTTATTCTCTTGCATCCACTAATTTATGGTATCTAATTATAATTTCTTTGTTTAAAATTCGATGCTGGTATTTTAATTTTGTAGTGTAATTATTTACCTTCGTATTCCCTCACGGTTGCATTACTGTTATGGATCTAAAAATGGGTGAGATTGCTCAGTGGTATTGGTGACACTCGCTCAAAGCTCTCATTTAATTAAGCTCAAACATTGTTTCTAACAATTAAAATCGGAAATTTTCGCCCAACCTTAATTATTTAGCGTTCTAAAAAATTCGTAGTATTCAATAAAATGTCCAAAAGGTTGGATACCTAAGAAAAACCGTTTTCATGGTTACTGCGAAGTGCATCCAAAAAAAGATTTCATTGCCATAGCTCAGAAACTGAAGAGGTGCGACCTCATGTTTAAAAGACAAAAAAATGCTTAAACTTGTCTCCCCTACCACCTTCTGAAATATTGCCGATTCCTACTGAAACAACCTGTATTATTGGGCGCCAATAATCAGTTGTTATTAAAAACGGCTGCTTTTATTCTGGATTTAACAATTTATTTTGTAAGATTTGAAGGTAGTGAACATTTTCTGGTTGTAAGCGCAATTTACTGAAAATAATTGCTTGCAAGCTCGGTTTTTAATTAACAATCAGTGGAGGGCAGTGAGAGAGAGAGATGCATTTTGATGCAATCAACGCTTCTAGTATTTACACCAGATGTTAGCGTTGGCTACGCAATTGTAAACATTAAAACGTGTCATAACGGCCACCTCTAACCCGCAGCTACCTCCACTATTGGCAAAAGATGTTATTCACGATTAACATTTCACGATGGGATTCGATTTCTTTTGATCTCGTGATTCGGCGTTACAAAGGGCATCTAAGGATCGTTCTAAAGTGCTCTGATTTTTTAATACACGTCCGCCACTCCAACTATCTGATTTATCACACCTCTGGAAATAGCGACTTTGATGGACAACTTCAGACTTTTTCTCGCCAAAACATTTGAAGACTGCACGCCGTGCGCCCGTCTATTGCCACTCGTTATGTCGAATGAAATGTGAATCTATCGAGACGAACCTCTGTTTCCATGACTCTCTTTCGATAGCAGATGTTATCACGCCCTCACCGTTAAGGATCTGGTTTAAAATGAATGCAAACGAGTTTGAACTAAGTCGTCATACACGCCGAAGCATGCAGCTATTTTTAACAAAATTAGTGCTCTTCCGTGGTCATTATTGCTGCGTGATAAACAGAAAATTTAAAATGCTGACACTTATTTTAAGTATCGATGCTAATTCGTCTGAAATAAGCATTGAAATGTTATATGGTTTGAAAAGCAGGGGTCTCAGACGAATCCGCCCAGACGTCTGCTGAGTAGTTTTTGGCCGAGGTATCCGGGAGCCTTAAATCCTCAGCTAGATTCTTAAAGCTGACGTGATGAGTCGAGTTCTATGATAGCAAGGTATCTGTGGGCAGCTTATCGGGAAAAGTCCTAATGGCCACCATATACGGAAATCGATGATTGCCCAATGCCCATCCGTCTTATCGCCACTACCGTGATCTACTGGAATACAATCGGCCGTTTTTTCGCATCACTGTTGTCGAGAGCAGGCGATTTCAATGGATTTAAGTATACTGGAACTAGCCACGGAGGCAAATATTTCACTTTTACGGAGTCACCCGCAATGCACAAATTGTGCGAAGAATCCACAGAGGAAAAATCATTCGCCTTAACCGGGATTCGAACCCGGATCCCTCGATTTCCGGCGGAGTGCTATAGCAATTAAAGATACCGAGGCGTCATCACACAGGGGAGAATGACACCTTGGTAGCTTAACCGGAAATCGAGGGATCCGGGTTCGAATCCCGGTCAAGGCAAACGGTTTTTCCTCTGTGGAATTTTCGCACGATTTCAATGGATTTGTCTGTCCTCGGAATTGGCTCCGATCGTGCGTTATGGCAAAAATAATGTTTTACGGTTCAAGAGACCTTACATCGTTGGGAGAAACATGTTATTTTGTCATTACCTGGTGAAAGTGGCTTAAACCAATGGCGTGTTTGGGTAATAATCGTTCACACAGCGAATGGTGGAGAGGTCTCTTTCTCCCTTTAAAATGTCAGGCTGGCATACGTTCCTGTGATTGGAAATGTCGACCATTTATAAAGGGCCTTCTGTTGTTTCTGCCCGAGGGTCGCAGTAACTTTGGCAGCAATTTGGAGGCCTCACTTCAGGATAAAATGAAAAAGAATCAAAATCAAGATGTTGATTTTTATTATTTGCATTATAATGTTAAGTTTGGTTTTATTTCTATGATCCATCTCTAAATGTTTGAATACAATCACAGATAGTAAGCATCGAATAATATATTGCATATTTGCAATAAGATTCAGTGGGAAAGTATGGCGCACTTCTAAATAATGCACGACTGTATTTGATTTCCGTAAAGTTTAACAGGGTGTGTGGCATCCTTGAGGGCAGAGTGCCTCGCTGCTGATCGAAGGGCCCTTACTTCATATCCGTGGGGAATCCTTCGAATACCTACATATAAATTTTTGGAAGTGCGAGGCGACTTTTGAAAAGGAACTGGTCCCTTTAACCTGGAGCATATGATTTTCACACACTTGTGGCTAAGTCTGGGTTGAGCTCTACCCTCACCTATCCAAACCATCCTTCGGGTTGAACCACCGGGTGAGTAAAAATTCTGACGTTCTCGTGGAGCGCGGCTGGTATTCGAAGGGTGTGCGTCGATTCCCCTTAACTTAGGATAAAAACACGAACATTACGAAAGTGGATCTTGAAGTCGGCGTCTACCTCAACTTGAATCCCACCGCGCATTTGAATGGGTTTGCAAAATTCGCCACTCGCGTCGATGGCGGACAGAGTGATCCGAATTTCAGTAAGGTGAAATCAGCGGTTTTAACCAAAATCTATATACTTACATGATGATGTGATCTATCACATTCACAACTTTTCAGTGGCATTCCTCGCAATTATAAACACTGTTCTGCGAAATACAGGAAAAAATTAGATCGCATTGCACTCATCACAGCGCCGCGGACAGTTTTTTTTGGAACCGATGAAAAAATGCGACCGAAGTGGAAACGGAAATCAGACTTCTGTGGGATGGAATTGGAGCCTCCTCCGTGAAGGCCCTTTGGACAAAAATATCTCGCCAGCTCGGATGAGAAGGGCTCGGCTACTGCATCCGACCCGAGGGGACCGTAATTTTTGGGACCTCTTCACAACCGCCCCACATTCAACGGGAAGGAAAAGGGGCGAAGAAGTGCTCGAATTGGTGGGTGAGGAGAAGGAGCGGCTGCGTGAGATTCGTAGGATACAAGAGGGTTTGAATGAGCTGTGATTGAGTCGGGAAGGTATGTTGAAAACAGTTCGAGAGGAAAGAATGATAGTGAAGCGACGGAGGGCGAGGAAGTGATATTGTTTTTTGTTAGATGGAATGAATGCGAGCAAGCAGGTGGAAGTTGCTTTAAAACTATATCTGAATCAAAGGCCTTTCCTTCATCTTTCTTTGGGATTTTTTATTGCCTTTCTTTCTGAATTATTCACGTTTTTCTGTTCCTTCTATCGGATCTTGTTATTGATTTTAAACTACTTCCCAAAGCCGATGACAAATCCAATCATAAGATAAATATAATTTTGTTAAATCGTGCTGTAATTAACTAAATTTCCATTTTTGAATTTTTCGCGATAGATGGCGTTATTAGCTCTGGTTTCAGGGAGGTTGTGAATATCTGGAAGCGCTGTTTCCGAGTTGTTAGTGAGGTCAAAGTTCCGCCATCTTGTTTTACCAATTTTTGGACTTGTTCTCCGACTGATATTTTGAGGACGCTAAGTTTTGTTCTGAAAATGAAATTCATTAAGTGAAAAATGCTATCACAATAATCATTAGTATTTCGCCGGTGATTCTCATCGGATTTTTCCCATAATTCGTGATACTTCTATTAATGTCTAAATTCTGTGTCTGTTAGCCTCTTCACTGGTGCGAATATCCTTGAAAATATTACTGTATTTGTGAGATTTCCGTTGGCTATAATAGGTAAAATACCAGTATAAGTTCAGGTAAATGTCTAGTTTACTCTCGTAAAATTTTATTGTCAGTTGAGCTGGTTGTAGAACGTAACCGTGGTGATTGAAAATAATTTTTCCCTGATGTTTGAGTCACAACTTCGCGGAGCCTACCAATGAAGCAAGAAAAAAGATTAAAATTGTGCGTTCCATAGGTTATTTTAATGTATTAACGAGTTTTCACCTTAACTTTCACCAAATTGTAAGCATTGACCCTTATGGGATTGTCAATGTTTTGGTCATCAAAGTGGGCGTGGCTAATTCTACCCAAGCACTCCATTCCGGCCGCACTTCGCTCCGCGATCGAAACCATTGGCCCAGATATTTACAACCTCCTTGAGTTTAATCGATCACATGAATCACCGTTAAAATTATAGAATAAAACAAAAAAAACTCGCTTTTTCCATAAATCCATAAATTTTTTGAAATGCTCCTTAAAGTAGAGAGTAATCTTTTCATCACTCTGAGTTTAAAGTGTATGTGCTGATTCGGTCTATTAGCATAAGTGTAGAAGAGACAGATGGATGAGTAAGGATTGCCACCCACGTCTTATTCTCAACTGATGAAAAGATTCCTTTTTACTTTTTAATGAATTTATGCAGTTTTTGGGAATATAGTGTATTTATCTTAGTTTATTTTCTTACATCATTTGTGAACTTAAGTGGGAAGTCCATGTTGGGTTGGGAGACAGGCCAGTGTGATTCGTAGAGTCCTTAATGTTAACCAACCTTATGTGATAAAATAATGTCTGTATTTTTATGTTGTTCTAGATTCTTAGTGGGTACAAATGAGGGATAATGTAACGAGAAAGAAATTTGGGAGGGAAGCGTTACTCAGCATTTTCAAAGTAACGCTCTGCCGTACAACTTTGTTGATAATCTTATATAGAGAGTTTCGCCTTTTTAAAGTGTCTACAGGTACTGCGTTGGTACATCTGCAAAAATTTCACTTTGGAAAAATCAATGCTGAAACTTCCGTATGCAGTGATACCTACCATATGGGTCTTCTTCGTTCCTGAATCGAATTGCGAATGGCATAATGACGGAGAAGGCTGCGCGGAATTATTCCGTTTCAAATTAGCAGGATCAGCGAACGAAAACCAAGGCAGCGAAGAAAAAATCGCGCGATTTCGACGCAAAGTGGAAACGCGATATCAAAGGGACCCTCCGCATTACTCTTGAATTTCCTGAGATAACAAGAAAAAGGCAGGTGGAAGGAGACGTACGACTGATCCTCTTAGGAAAACCTAAAAGTTCCCTCCGGGCCGAATCACCCTTACGCTCCTATGGAAACGGAAACTAATTGGGAGATTAACCTAACAATACCGATCTTTTGGAGCGGAAAAAAAGTAAAAACATTTCGATTGATCCATGAAAAAAAGTATTTCTGATTTCGAAGATAACTCAAGTGACAGAAGCACGTTGCCCTGATTTCTAAGGATTCCGTTCTTTGCGGCAAAGATCGATTATCTGTAATCGAAGGAAATCGCCGCGTGGGAGATCGATATGGTCGATACCAATTTCTCTTTTCGATAGTTCACTTTTACTTATATCACTACTAAATTAGTGCTATAAGTAAAAGTGAAAAAGAGCTTAAAATGGAATACCACCAGTTAAGAAAGAGTTAATGAATTTTACGGTCGATATTGTTGGTTCGAATCAGGGTTATTCATTATGGATCACTGATTCGTGATGGCGTAAGTCATGCAGCATTTTCCTTGGAGTATCGTATGTCGTCCGTGACATAGCCAGGAATTTTGTTTGTGGGGGGTACTAAGGGTACCCACCCAGGGTACTAAGTAGAGGGTTTTCAACTAATTTTTATGCTAGTTTAAAGTATACCGGGACTAGCCGCGGTGATAACTTTTACGGGAGTCACCCGCAATGCACAATCGTACGAAACATCCACAGGGGGAAAATCATTGGCCTTGACCGCTCGAAGGCGAATTTCTCTCTGTGCATCTTTCGCATATTTTTAACAATTTTTATAATCGAAAAAAACTGCGTTTTTCAAAGAAATCTTTGGTAAATTCATGATTTTTTAATATTTGGTTTTCTTTTGTGATACAATGTAAGTGTGATTTTATATTTCGGAGGCCGGGGGGGGGGGGGGGGGGGGTCCGGAAACCCCGCTACGCCACTGAATATAATTGTTTACTTTATCTTAAGCCATGGCCCTATTTCTGTGTCAAATCATTGCGTTTTATCATGAACCATATGACAATATATTGGTTCGCGGCAGTGTATTGATTTATTAGAACTGAGAATACGATGAATCATGAAGTATCATCTCATGGGAAGTACATGCGTTGTTTTATTTGTTGTATTTCATAAAGCACGTAATTATTTACTGTGGTCTCTATGCAAACCAAATCACTATAAATTTTCTCCCTTTTAAAAAATTATCATTTCTTTTGGAAACAAATGCTACCGTTTCGTAAAATTCGTTCGTTGGCAGTCATCATTCTCCTCAATGACATGTACCATTTTTTCCGGTAAATTTCGCCGAGCTGGGAATATAAAAAGGAAATCTCGGTGGCCAATGCGCCCGTATCAACGATGCAAATTTTGAATGTGAAATATTCTACCTGCCTTTTTGGAGCGGAATGAGGCTGGGCAAAGTGCTAAATATCCTGGATAAGCCCTTCTGCGACCCGAAGATTATTTACGATGATAGGTGATCGCCCATTAATAATGCATCCGTCTATCGATTATTTGAAGAAAAAATATACCCCACCCCGGCAGGAGAGTCATGAATCTTCGCTTGCGGATTTAGCATTTTTTTTAACGCTTTTTCCGGTGTTTTCCTCCGCGAAATTCCATTAGGGTGTTGACATAACCAATGTTTTTATACACCTTCAGGTATAATGAGTGCGTTTAAAAACTTATTTGGTACTTCAGAGGGCGCGTTAAGCAGGATTTCTAAAATCAACGATCACTTATCCGTAGAGAGAAATTAGTGTGAGTTTCAAGTATATATTTGTCAAAGAAAGAGCTCGTGAGAAAAAAAGAGCACAGCATGGCGAAATTAGCGTGGAACTTTGGAGCACGCAGTGTCGCAGTCATTTTTTTAAACCGAGTTTTAATATCTCCAACCGAGAATCCACGAATATTACATCAGAGGATTATCTAGTTCGCCGCTAGCATTGTTGTCGCTCCGCGCGCAAAATCAGATTTCAAATTCGCCACTGGCGGTGCTACCGGTCACCGATATCCACTTTTCACGAGGAATTAATTACACGGCATTAATGCATAACTGAGCCAATAAATAATATAAACCACACATTGAACGCATGCGAGATGATTGTCGACTAAAAAAGACCTTTACCATTACGGTTAATGGCGAAAGTAGCCCTGAACGAGATACAGCCGACTAGTGTCGCCGCCGAATAAAATGTGTACGAAACATGAACAGATACAACACTTAAGGAGGAACCATTATTTCAGGCATGCTCGGGGACCTCCCTTTACTTTGACACATGTTATTTTCATAATTTTTCCTATCGAATAGTTAATAAACGTTACTATGTCATTGACCTCTATATATTTTTTCAGAAGGGGTTACCGATGTATTAACGTCAGTACTTAAGTTTAAAAACATACATCCAGTTTTCTGCAGATTGAGTAGCCATTATGCTGAGAGGGTAGTGGCGAAGTTGCGAAGTAAAGGCTGGTAAAATATGAAAAGCGATGTTGGAACTGTCGACTGCGTGTTCTAAAAATCACTCATGCATTTTATAAATTCAATTCATTTCTTTAAGTATGATCATAGACTGCATTGCACAAAATTAAAGCTGTGTAATGGGCTCCATGTTCTAGTGCCTCCCTTAATGAAGTTCCCTTGCGTGAATCTTTGAAGAAAATATTTCAAAATTAAAAATAAAATCGTTTGAATGTGGAGTTGCAAAGTAAACTTCGGAAATATATCCAAGTCAACTTCAATACCTTGTGTGCGGCAAATGTCATTTTTTTTTTATTTTGCCGAAAAAATGATTGATGGCGACGAGTACGTATTGTTTTTTTTCTGTAAATTAATTCACATTAAATTAAATAAATCCACATTTTTAATGTTAAATTTAAGTGGAGCTAATTTTGCGTTAAGTGATGAATTTACTCTTATTTCTAGTTGATTTTAACTATAAATCAGACTTTACACCCTCTCAATTGCTCTTTTTTCCGTGACGTGCCACTAATTTAAAACTTACGCTTCCATCTTGAGATTTTCAGGCTGCAAAATGCAGTCTTTTTTCAGCATTTTTTTGCATCTGAAAGTTGAAATTTTTACCTCAGGTTTTTTTATGAGCTGTGAAACATTCATTGTAGAGGTACTTGCAAAGTTGTCAATAGGTTCAATTTATTTACCCTGAACATTTCCAGATTATTGCGATTTTTCATTTTTCTCTAAAGGAATAAAAAAATAACTCGACCATTCGTTTTTTAATGACAGATAGTATGTAGCGTAAACTTATGATCTCATCTTAAAAATTTTGGGGTAAGCAGAGCAGACACAGTAGTAGCAGTGGTACAAATCTTTCCTGCATCACAGAAATGAATAGGGTAGTTTCCTTCATCAAAGAAAACGAAAGGCATTGATTGCGATTCGTTACCCACCATTAGTGTATTCATATTATACAAATTATCTGGTTTTAGAAATCACAGTTTAGACGAATGGCAATGGTTAATTTTAACTGCATTTGAAAAAGGCCAGTTTGGCGCCCATGCGATGCCACTCCATGTGACGTCACAGGGACCTAGTTTCTATACGAGTAGATAGGAGTTTTACATCGTCTGAAATTACCAATGCATGCATGAGGCACAGAGCTCAGGTAAACATCTCTTAATAATCACCTATTAAAACTGCCTATGGTAGGAAAGTTTCCTTCGTTTGATAAGGTATTAATAATCCTCATTTAAGGCTCCCGGATACATCGGCCACTTTCGAGTTGTGGATCTTTCCCCCCACCCCTCAAAAACTCGGCCTAGTGGCTAGCGAGCCTAGCCGACTAGCAACTGGCCTTGGACTCGAGGCAGGGAACATAGGGGGCAGTGTTTAGGGAAGGGAGGGGAGGCGATGTGGAGGGGATGGGTTCAGATGACTGAAATTTTGGGAACCTTCTCGCTCGGGTTTGCGACTGTTGAACAGCCGAGTGTCACCGTGCTCAGCCTCTGCGCCGCATGGAAGTAGACGAATCTCAAGGCAACACGGTGGTCTTCGAGATTGGGAAATGGATATTATTTACGGAAGTGTAGAGCACAGAGATTGGTGAAATTTCGTCTCCAAAAACCCGGAAGTATTCAAAAAATTTCTAATAATTGATTTGGTTACTAATTAAAGCAATCTCATGTAGTAGCGAGAAAATCAGGCAAGTAAGAATTGAAAGGTACAGTTTTATTATTCCTTGACATTTTTGAGAATATCGTTTGTTCTTCATGGTGTTTCAACCCGTCAAAATGTTTTAGAGATTTCGTTTTCAATGAAAAACGTAACTCCCGATACATAAAAATATTAATTTCTTAGTTTTTCCAATTTAAGTATTTCTGGAAGAAGGTAAAATGTTTTTAACTTCTCGTCCATGAGGTTTTCCCATAAAGCCTTGTCCATCTAATTTTTTTATTAAATCCACTTGGAGTACAAAAGAAAAATATACAATGCGTTTCTATATTATTTCGTATATTTCGTGGAGTATTCTGTTTCCCCTGGATTTCAAAGAAACTTTTGATCTTCGCTTCAGATAAATATTTCCTTATCGGATTTCACAGTAATCATCAAGTGTGGAATCTCGGGAGGAAATTTCTTCTTCCTGAAGGTTGCAACTGGACGTTAGGGATAACGAAGACGCATGCTATGGTATTTTAATCACTTATAAAAATTTCATAACTATAATCCGTACAAAAATATGTGCCAAAATTTATATATAATTACTAAAGTAACCTACCGATTAAGGTAGGTTTGTAATGAGTATTTACTAAACATTCTGGCTGTACTTCCTCCTATCATTTCCTCTTCAATTCACTATGAAATTCCTTTCCATCAAATCTCTTATTTCCTTTCTATCTCTCACTTAACCAACATTCTTTCCTGTAACACAGTTTTCTCTCCTCCCTTACTATGTCCTACACTTCGTCGTTCTTCTTCGTCTACGTCCGCTTCACTTTCTCCGTTCTTGTCCACCTACTTTTATCTTGTGTCTCAATCGTAGCTCGTGACTCTTTACGAACCGCATAAATAATAAGTTGACCAATTTATTTTTATTTATCCGTGGAATCATCATTAAGAGCGCATTTCAAATAAATTAGGATAAAGTAGGAATCCCATTTAGGTCTTGCCTGTAGGATACCTCAAAACAAATGACAATACGAATTGAAAAAATTAGTAAGCTGAGACCAGATACGAAACATAATAAATGCTCGAAAAAATAGCAATTTTTGTTAAATCTCAGCCTGCCGTGCAAAAAAAATATATTGAGCATTAAACGCACTATCAACCAATTAATTTATTTGGATTTTCTACAATAAGTTACCACTTACTTAATCTTTAAAAAATATGTTAAACTATTTGATCCTCTTATAATTTCTGACCATCAAGAAAACAATTTCGTCTTACATAGATAAATGAGCGTTTGAACGGAAAAATTACGCGTCGGCAAAATATAAATTTTTGTAGATCTTAAATTTAATGCATTGTTTTCAGCTTCTTCTTTAGGTTTATATCCTCTTATGGGGTAGAAAATTTTGAATACTTAGAAAAGGTTATGATGACGTAAAGGGATAACTGTAAATCTACAAATATAGGTAAGGACGGTTCAAATTATATTTGATAGCAATCAAGCTATTGCTTTTTGGAGAATCAGCAACCAATTGCTCGAACTTTAATACCCCTCCCCAGAAGGTTATCAAGTAGTTTAATTATGATTGTACTAACACATTATTAATTGTTTTAATAAATTTTGGGTAACATCATAGAGTAAGTATATATTCTTACTCTATGGTAACATTTACTTCGGAGGGAGTAAAGCGTTGCGTGGATAATTTTATATTTCCTGGAAATTTGGTTAACTTAATTATGACTTTAGTCTTCTTGTGAGTAATCCTCATGCCATATTCATCGCATCTCTTGTCTAATGCATCCACTATACTCATCAGCCCTCTTGCTGACTGGCTAATCAACGCCTGATCGTCCGTGAACCTTACTGATTTTACATCATTCCTCCCACTTTTACTTCAGTTCCCACCTCATCCCACGCTTCTCTTGCCATCACCTCAGCGTATACTCCAGAAAACAATGGAGATAGTGAAAAGTCTTGCCCTACTACTCGGGCAAAGCTTGCCCTCCCAGTTTCTCCGTCCGCTACCTTCACTTGCGCAGTATTGGCCAAATGAAGATTACAAATGAGTCGCCTATCCCTCCAACTGACGCCTATTTTCTTGAGAATATCCATAATTTTGTCCAGTCCACTCTATGAAATACTTTTTCAAAATCCACGAATAAGGCAAACACAACCTGATTATAGCTTAGGTTCCTCTTCACGAGCGACCTCATAACCGCAATAGCATCTTTACTTACCGAAGAAAGATCTGAGGTTTTCCCGGCAAATGATGTTGTTGAAGTTTATTCGGGATTGCCACCGGATAAGGTTCTCCATCTCTGCCGACGCACAGTGGTCCGAAATCGGAAAAAGCCGGACAAAATTCCAAAATAGCGTTTTTCGAGGTAGAGACTTGAAATTTGACATATATGCTCACAAATGATTGGTGGTCATGAAACAATAAGTCGTTTTTCATAGATCTTATCCGTTGCTAAGATACAGAGGACCAAACACGACCAAATTTCCAAAAACACGCCGATCTCATTTTTCTTCGAAAACCTTGGAAGTTAAGCTGCTCGTAGAGTTTTTGAAGGATTTTAATGCAGTAAAAAACATTATATTCCAGTAATATGATACTTTATCTACATTTTACATTATTTTTAAATATTTTGGTTGATATCGAGGTGGTATAATGTCGCAAAATGGCGGCTCCGTTTTTATGGCAAAACCTGACATAAAGTAGACATTATCTTTAGTTTGAGAAATAATAGTTCTCCAATTTTTACTGATAGTATTTAGTAGAGATAGCTTAAGAGTATAAAGCAAACATCTTGGAAAAAAGTTTGCAGCTGCGGAAATGAGCGCAACTTTTTTATCGCACTTCACGTCCCGGCTCCGCGACGCGGGGCCTTAGAGACTCTGAGACACTGTTGGATATTTCACTTTCTCTGGAACTTAATTATTTAAAGTCGTCGTTTTATGCACAGTAAATAGTCTCTATTGACCCTAAATACTTAATTGAAGATACTCCTAAGATATTTGATCGATATACTATGTTTCTGAACGCGTAAATCTGGTAAACATGCTTTGTTTTTATGCCCAAATATAGTCCCCGCTACACAGGCCTTCCAGTTTTTCGTCATTCCATTGCCCCCACACTTTGAGCCATACATTTCTTTCAATTAACGCTAAATATCAATCGGAGCAACATTCTTCACATTATTGACCGACCAGACGCAAAACTTAACCCCTTAAGCGCGGCTGGCATTTAATTAAATCCCATCCCAGTGGCCGAATGAGATTTAAATTACTTCACCTTTTTGGCATACTATTATTCAATAATTTATATATTTCATAATATACAATCTGTATCATTGAAGATTTTTGTGAACTTGCGTAATATAATGTGCTACTATATAATAATTTTTCGTTCGATTTGAATAAATTTTTATTGTTTATGTATCTCCTTCTATGAACTCATGAATAAATTTTCAGTTTTGAAAGATTTAAATTTGGATTCGAATAAGCTTTGAGATCTCTAACATTCCATGTATTTTTAAAATCCAATTACATGATGTATTTTAGCTATTTGGGGTCGAAAATTTCATAACAGATTGGATACTTTCGATAGGATTACCCGTTACACCTACTTGAAAAGTTATCTCTTCGCCCATTTCTCCGTATTTGTTCTGTAATTACCGTATCATTTCATATAGGTATTCACGTGCTAATGTTTCAAACGTCAATATGTTAATATTCAAATGATTTTACCTTAGAAAATCTGCGTTGTGTGACTTGATTTGAAGCAATCAAAACATAATCCCACTGCACATTTTTCACTCCAGTACACGCAGTCTCTTCATTTCCCATGAACGACTCTAGTGGACTGAAGCGCGTGCGAAACTCCATCAAGAGACGAGAAAACATTTCGAAGGGGTCCTGGTATACGCTGACTGTTTAGGAGGAATCTTATCCTCGTTGATTACTGTCCAGTAAAAAAAATAAAAAAAATAAATGCAGAGCGAGGCATATGGCCCCTTCGCTTAGGACGCTTAGGACTAACGAGGCGAACCAAACACACTTGGGGCTCGAGGTGACGACACACAAGAAAAAGGTGGAGAGAAGGCAGTGGGCTCAGAAGATACCGTATCTCAAGCTAAAGCAGCTGACCTTTCTTGATGTCCCACAAGCAGAATAGGCGGCAGTTTTCTTGATAGAACAGTTGAAGGAAGTCAAGTCTAAGGGCAATATCCTGTGAAATAAGCCTAAAATATGCAGCATTCTCGTAATACTGCCAGAGAACGGCGGAACTGTACGTGGAGCTGTACCCGTGGTACTATATGCCAACCACAGTTCATAAAGTACTGATGCATGGAGGGGAAATTGCAAAGGAGGCAATTCTCTCACTGGGGCAACTTTCCGAAGAGGCATTAGAAGCAAGAAATAAGGACACCAGAAAATTTCGACAAAGATTCACCAGGAAGCACTCAAGAGTGGCCACAAATCACGACATCTTCCAAAGACTTTTGATTACGTCAGATCCGTATATTTCGTCTACCGTGAATTCAAATAAAAAATATCAAGGAAGATGCCTAAAGAATTGAGGGAAGTTTTGGTTTTAGAGGAAGGTGAAGGAGAAGAATCAGATTGTAGTAATGGCCAAGATTCTTCGGAGGACTGAATTCATGAATTTATAGAGTTTCAAACTATGACCATGATTACAAAAAACCAGCGCAGTGTTAGGTAAATTCATTTGTGTACACTTTCTTAGTTCTCTAACCTTCAAGTTCATTGTAAATAATACGTTGGAGTTATATTTAAGTTGTTTTGATTAATGTTTCTTATACCCTGTATTCCCCAGACTGTATTCAGGGCTTTTGACTTCGGTTGTTTCGCATTTTCCGATTTATTTTGGCCAAATTAAGATGAATTTATGGAAAAATATTACATTCATCATATTATATGATTTTCATAATGCGCAGTATACGCAACGCTGGGAAAACTCCGGTCAATAATAACAAAAAAAGTAATTCTTTAAAACTTAGGTTACATATTTTATTTTTTTTCTCTTGATTTGCACACTCGACATCTTCGCCGGGAGTTATCAGTATTCATTTGGAGGAAATTCCCCATTCTGCCTTAACGGACATGCTGGGGTATGTCATTTTTCCTAGGGTGTCTCGTATGTGCGCACCAATTTTTATTATTAACGCCATCAGTCATAAGAATACAATTATATAAATGAAAATGTTGGTGGAAATGACAAAATTAGAACTAGAGATACTTAAAAAAGTTAGTAAATCGAAGAAAAAATTATTCTGGAGTAGAAACTTGTTCTGAGAATTAGGATTCAATAATGTTGCGTTTACGCAACGCTGAGTATTAATGGGTTAATGATTTCAAACTATTCCCTCGAGGAGTCTAAATTCAACATTTTATTCCTATTGTTTTCACGATTTTTATCATTCTGTATTTTTTTAGCATTGAATGAGGCATATAATGTATATATTCTCTATTCTGACGGGATTTTAAAAAGGTAAAACTTTGAATTGTAAAATTATACTAACTGCATGAATTCACATTTTATTATTATATAACAATATTTTCTTTAAAAAACGCTATTAATTCATGTTATTATCCCTTAATAACTATAATTTCCTCGTGGTAGGTTATATGGCATGCTAAACAGGATAGGAAGCGGAAAAACCGTCTTCTTAAATATCCATTGTATAACAACAAAGGCTGCGCGGCATGATAAAATGTCCCTTTTTGGCACGCACCTCCACGGCAAGGTTGAAAAGGGAATTAATTAGTGATAGAATGCCATTTGTTGCCTTTCCTGGTAATTGTACATGTCAGTCGACGCGAGAAAACTTCAATCCTACTCAAATCCTACTCAATACTACTCTGTAATATGCGACCTGATTCCGTTGAGTTTGGAAACCAAAGCATGTTTACCAGATTTACGCGTTCAGAAACATAGTATATCGATCAAATATCTTAGGAGTATCTTCAATTAAGTATTTAGGGTCAATAGAGACTATTTACTGTGCATAAAACGACAACTTTAAATAATTAAGTTCCAGAGAAAGTGAAATATCCAACAGTGTCTCAGAGTCTCTAAGGCCCCGCGTCGCGGAGCCGGGACGTGAAGTGCGATAAAAAAGTTGCGCTCATTTCCGCAGCTGCAAACTTTTTTCCAAGATGTTTGCTTTATACTCTTAAGCTATCTCTACTAAATACTATCAGTAAAAATTGGAGAACTATTATTTCTCAAACTAAAGATAATGTCTACTTTATGTCAGGTTTTGCCATAAAAACGGAGCCGCCATTTTGCGACATTATACCACCTCGATATCAACCAAAATATTTAAAAATAATGTAAAATGTAGATAAAGTATCATATTACTGGAATATAATGTTTTTTACTGCATTAAAATCCTTCAAAAACTCTACGAGCAGCTTAACTTCCAAGGTTTTCGAAGAAAAATGAGATCGGGCGTGTTTTTGGAAATTTGGTCGTGTTTGGTCCTCTGTATCTTAGCAACGGATAAGATCTATGAAAAACGACTTATTGTTTCATGACCACAAATCATTTGTGAGCATATATGTCAAATTTCAAGTCTCTACCTCAAAAAACGCTATTTTGGAATTTTGTCCGGCTTTTTCCGATTTCGGACCACTGTGCGACGTTTCGATGGCCGAGTCGTCCATCGTCATCAGGGCTTGATGACGATGGCCATCGAAACGTCGGCAGAGATGGAGAACCTTATCCGGTGGCAATCCCGAATAAACTTCAACAACATCTTTACTTACCTTTTCTGAATACAAACTGATCTTCGCCCAAGTAATCGATAGTCCTTTTCTCTATTCTTCTCTTTAATATTCTCATTACCACTTTGCCTTATTTTCCATTGTCGCGAAATCAGGGAGACGAAGGTCATATCAGGGAGAGCTCCCTTGATTTCCATGTCTTAGAAGCGGCCTCTTCCTTGGCTCAAGATTATGCCACACCACTGCTTCTTCTACATGTTAAATCTTTCCTGCCTGTTTCCGATGCCATGCAGATCCTCCTCTTTCCCCATCCATCTACTCTGAACTTCGATTTGCTCAGTTAGCATTCTTCCATTTTTAGCATTAATTTTTGACATGGCTTGTCCTCTTTTGCCGCCAGATAGCGACTTCACCTTGACGTACAACGCATCTACCTCTCGTTACTTCTGAATCTTTTCCATTTCCTCGCAGTCTCTCTCCTTGTTTTCCACCAATTCTTTCTCCCTTCTTAGTTTCTCACCGTAATAGATGATTATGTTTACTTAGAATTTTCCCTGTACTGTGTCTACGTTCTTCCACTTCCTTATCACCGCCATTTCTTTTTTAATTTCCTTCGTTATCCAAGTTTCCTTTGTCATACGAATCTCCAGAGGTTTCTAGTAATCTATCCTCACATTCCCATTAAAGTTTCAACGTTCTATTTCCTCACCTTTATTATTTTACGAGTCTTTTGAATATTTCGTTTCGTTTCGTTCACCTTAGGGAGAATGGGATATATTTTTCGCCATTCCTTTACATCTGTTTTACTATTATGTGGTCTTTCTGATGTATCTCCGTATCCCTTGGACTCTTCCTGGTGGACTTTTGCACTTTAGGATAATTGGACTAGGTCTTTGTGACGAATAACTTGTTTCTCCTGCAATATTTTTTTGATTTCTCTTCCCGCTCGTTTCGCGTTTCCTAACCCAAAATCTCCTATTTCCCAGCCCTTCCTCCCTCCCCGACTGAGGCGTTATACTTCCCCATCATTACTTGGTTTTTTTAAACCAGGCATTTCACTTATTATTACCTCGTCTACTTCTATCTCCATACGAATGATAGCGGACTTGTAGACTTGAACTGCTACTAAGTCGGTGGGTCGTTCCTCAAACTCTACAACCAGAATCCATACCGCTTACCGGATTAATTAATACCGTTGTCTTACTCAGCTTCCCAATTAATACTGAAGCTACTTTTGAAGTTAACTTTCCTCTCTACCATAACATATATCCACCACAATATTTATGTGGGATGGGAGGTGGCATAAATTCTACCATCACCATATGGGCAATTTCTGCGTCAGATTTTGTTTTGTTGGTTTGCGGAGTATCTTCTAGATCTGTATTTGTAGCATCTCTGGAGTCACTGTTAATATTATCAATTTGTTCATTACCATATATTACAATGATGCTCGCTGTGAGATATATAAAAATGTTGAGTTATCAGTGCCAGCAATAAAATAAGTTTCGGACAAGGGTGCTATACCACTTCACCAATGCTTTCTTCATGAAAAAATATGCTTTCTTTTCTTTGCTTTTCACTTTTATATCATATTTTTTCATATGTTAATGCAATTTGCATGGCGCTACTCTGTAAAGAAAACTTTCAAATCCCTTTTCAAATGCAATTCCCGGCAGAAGTCTTTCTGGTAAAAACTAACGAAGCATAACATATCTATCGCAAAAAATTAATTTTATATTTTTTTTACTATTTTACTTTTATAAAATGCTACAGATAAATTGACAAATAAGTATCGATGCACGACGGACTCAATAATTTTGGCTATTTTCAGGCGGTGTATCGTTGGAGGACGTTGTTGCCAATGTTAGAATGGGCGTGAATGTTCACATAATCTATTCACGCATGAAAAGTAAATTGATAAAATTGTTAAAAAGTTATTTTATTGGTGAATATGTTCCTTTGTTCTTTGGGAGATTCTGGAGACGATTACTTATTCAACCAAAGCTTTCAGTTCGAGACGTGAGTAAAAAAAATATATCGTTAAAAAATATGCTTTTTGCGGCGTATTTACTGCAAATATTGGCTTCGCAGGTAAATCGACGAAATTGTGTATGGGAAGGTGCACATGTTTTATTAATAATAATAGCGTATAAATTCTAGAGTAAGGAAGGGCTGCCAGAGGTGGAGGACCAAGTGGCAACATCAATGAACACACAAACATCAAGTCAGTCTTCCGCCGCCAACGACCTAAGGCCCAGTGATGTGAACGAGCGGTTCAATAGTTTCCAAGTAAGCTTCCGCGGAGATTATGATGATATCTGGTGATTTTCCGGGTATTCTTCCGCGTTTATCCATTTTTAGGACAATATTTCCCCTACATTTCAGTTGGCTTCCTCAGGTCCACTGAAAAGATGGTAGTCCCATATGTCGTGTATGAGAGTGTTGTCTATTGTATTTAGTGATTTTTCAAATTTGTCCTTTAGGTTGGTTAGGTGTTGGGAGAGGGGAGGAATGTTTAGGTTATTTGCGATATAGTCATTTCTGAGGAACCATGGTGCATCAACAATTCGTCTGAGTATCTTGTTTTGGCTGACGTATAGTTTGCTTAGATTGGAGTATGAAGTCCCTGCCCATGCTGGGTAGCTGTAAGTGAGAAGAGGGCCTAACATGGCAAGGTAGATTGTTCTTTTGGTGTCGAGTTTCATTCGGCTTCTCCTGTTGAGCAGAGGGTTGAGGGAATTGTTTGCTGCTTGTGTCTTATTGGTGGCGTAAGCTATATGATTGTTCTAAGAGAGCTTTGGATCCAGCATTATTCCTAGGAATTTTACCTCCTTGGAATCAGGGATTTCTTCAGTTCCATAGTAGGTTTTTGTGGTGTTTTTATATTTCGCTTTTCTGGCGAAAGTTTTGAAGTCCCAGTCGGTATTTTTGCCATTGAGGTCTCCGCCCAGATGCAAGGATGTTGGGCAAGTTTTTCGATAGTTTTGATGTCACTGAAAAGATGCATAAAGTTGTTCATATTATATACACCCCGTTTTCCGCCTTTTTTGTGGAGGTGTGCCTTGATTGGTTGCGATCTTTGAGGACCCGTTTCCTCGCGCTGGAGAGAGTGTAGCCGTCTTCAAGGTTGAAGTTCTTTGTTGTTGTGGCGATTTCAATTGCCTCCCTGATTATTCTCGGGTAGTAGCGGCCTTCTTTGTTCTTCATCGACACTTCAGTGGACCTAGGAAACCAACTGGAACCTTGGCGAAATATCGTCCTAAAAATGGATAAACGCGGAAGAATACCCGGAAAAATCACCAGATATCACGAACAGTTCAAGATAAGCCCATAATAGCTACTCTGTTTTATCACTTGCGTGATTTGAACTTGTATCGTCTCGGAGGAAGCGTCCAGTGCAACCATATATTCCAATGACTTCCGTCCCAGATTAAAAAAATCTTCGGGCAGTTCCAATCCAAGGGAAATATAAGATTATTCCGATAAAAGAAATAAGCATTTGCCAAGGTGATTTCATTCTAATTTAACCAGAAGTCCTTCACTCGATACCCATGAAAATGTAACATTATTTGAAACTGATGCCTATTTTTTCGATTTATAAGGCTTACTTGATAATGATGAAACTGCGAGCGAACTTGCAGTAAAAACCAAGGGTCTAAGGATTGACGAGAGACGAATAGGACAGTGGGAAGATGAGAATCAAATTATCTCATTTTTATGCTGCAAAATATCAAAATATGCGGTGTTGCGTGGATTGCGATGACGCGAGTGCGGAATCCTTTCCTCATTCGTGCATCCTGTTACCTCTTTAAAAAATTATGGATCCCTGAATCAATTAAATAGTGTGCGATATGATATTCTGTTTAAGTTTAAAATAATGAGAGACACAAAACTAGTCCTAAAATATTTTATCTATTTTTAAGTTTCCAAAAAACGACACTCATTCCACAGAAAAATTAGACCATTACCCTGTATGTAGGAATAACGAATTCGAAAATGCTGCCATATCTTTTGCATTATAACTTACTCATCTAAGTTTCCGGCTCAATTGATCAAATAGACAAAAAAGAAGCCAAGAAAAATTCTATTTTAGGGACCGTAGAGTGCAAGCGTGGGTTGTAAGAGACCGATGTCTTAAATATTTTCCTGTCAATTGACAAATGCATGCACCGAAGAATTAGCATTTTTTATTACAATTGCCAATTTAGAATTAGCAAGTTTTTTATGAATTAAGCAAACATGTTTCCATGCATCATGCATAGTACAAGTTGTCCATGAGTTCTTGACTTGCACGTTATAAAAAACTTCAATTACAAAAAATGGAAAATTTCGGTGATAGAACACACGGATGTAAATCTGCACGCTGGTATACGATGCGTAATCTATGACGTGACTCGAGCTATCAAGAATTATATTTGTTACATAATTTTAGGCATTTAAACTAATGAATTTCTTAAAAAATAAACATTCGAGACTCATAAATATAAAGCTAATCTTTCATTTTTAGCAGAATTAATGTAATTGATCTTATTTTTCGTATAAAATTATGGCAAGGGAGATTGCACCGATGAGAGGAAACTTTTAATCTCGAAATGAACAGATGTATCAGGGTAAAATGCAGTACTGAAGCGGATATAAACTGACCAGGGTCATTTGTAGCAATCCTCCTCGCTGAGAATAAACCGGCATTACCGATAGCAAATGTACGAAGTATATCTCCTCGCATGCAATGTGGGAAATGCATCTTGGTTGTATTGATATGTTTTTTTTTGTAATTGCATCGGAACAAAAGAGTCAGGGAAAAATCATCATGGTATGACAGTATTTTGGCAATAAGGCACTGTTAAATAGTACGTGGCGTTCTGCGCTCCTACCGTGAAACAATTCATGTCCTTTAGCGTGTTGTTGGACAAGATTAAAATTCGGCTCCGAAGCACGCATCACACATACAAGAGCGACCCTCACGCGGCAAAGAGCAATGACGCAGCATTCTCTCCCGCCATACCCGGCAGCTCGGCGGCTGCCGGCGAACTGAAGGCAAGAGACTCCATACAAGCGTTGTCCCCTTCCACTGCCACGATGAGACTCGCTCAGTGGCTGAGGGCGATGTGAACGGGAGAACGTCGCCGCCGTGGAGAGCGCAAAAATAGCGTGCAAAGGTTCGCATAGATTGATTTAGTGCCGCTTCTATGAGGACTACATTAAAATAGTATAAATTAATATGAAGATAAAGGATTAAAGTTTATAAAGACTGTAAAACATTTTGGGTTTCGTCATTATACACGCCGTAGCAGGCAGCCAATTTTACCGGATTTCGTGTTTTTCCGTGGTCAATATTGCAGCGTGAAAAACGAGAAATGAAAAATTACGATAATCTTTTCAAATATCGATCTTTCTTCTTCGTAAATATGCATTCAAATGTTATGTGCATAGAATAACAGAGGCGTCAGACGAATCTGCCCAGACGTCTGCAGCGTAGTTTTTGGACTAGGTATCCGGGAGCCTTAAGCCAAGCGCTACCTGCTATCAAGGTGATCTGCTACCTGCTAGCAGCCTGCATCGCAGCGGCACAAACATCCTCGCCCCAAGTTCACCTCACTTTGCGACAGCGGGAACTAGGATGACGTCACTCAGGATTTTCCCAGCATTCATACTTAGCCGTCGCGTTTTCGCGCGCTTGAAATTTTTCACTTTTCATTTAATCGCGAAAAATAGATAAAATCATTTAAAAATCTAAAATTGTGAAATTCGTACTCCAAGAGTAATAATCTATCGATTTAGGCAATAAAAAGATAAAAGGAAACCACCATATTATTAAATTATGGAAAATTATATAAATTTCACGTGAAAATTATGAAAAGATACAGCGTAAAATTATCAAAATTGGGATTCAGGATTATGTTTTGTATACAGGAAAATGTACTATGTAGGAATATCCTGAATATTTCAAGGAGAAAACACAGGATTTAAGCGAGTAATAGGTCGCAAAAAACAGGCGGAGTAATAAATATAAGGCTAAATATGATAGGCATATTGTGTGAATCTTCCCCAAGGAATGGGACTACCATCGAGAGAAGCTCAGCGGCGCGGCGTTGGCAAGGGAACTCCATGGAAGGAGGCCCAAGAACATGGGCGTAAAGTGTTATACCTGTTGCCGTTTCGCGTCTAATTTATTCCACGGCGCCGCTAGTCAGCTGTATCTCGTTCTGTGTAACTTTCGCCATTTATCGTTAAGAACAGTGGCGGTTAGATGTAGGGGGCGCGCGCCCTCCCTTGTGGGGGCGCCTGTATTGCCAAACACTGCAGAACCACAATTGTAACTTTTTATATCATAAGATGGCTTGTCTTGTATTTTTATACAATCACTTTAATTAAAACTTTCTTAAATTCTGCATATGTCTTGATTATTTTTTATTAGTGTAAAAGTAAAGGTAACCCAAGGTATCTTTTGCGCGCCCCCCCCCTTGAGTTTTTTTCTGTATCGGCTACGGGTTAAGAATGTAGTCATTTTTAGCTGACAATCATCTCGCATGTGTTAAATGTGTGGTTTAATTGATTTATTGGCTCAGTTACACAGTAGTACTTTGTATTTACTCGTTGTGAGCGGATATAGATGACTGTCAGCGCCACGAATCTCCATTTTGAAATCTGATTTTTTTGCGAGCGGAGCGACAACAATCCTAGCGGTAGACTAGAGACTCGTCTTAGTAATATGTAAGTAATATTTGTGGCCGTAAGACTATAGTGACTACGTCGCGCGTTTCCCAATATCCTCTTATCTTCCTCCCATCAGCCATCGGCTCCAGCTATTTTAAATTTCAAATCGTATGGAGATGGGAATTTTGAATTTATCATGGATTCGCTTCTTTCGCAGTGTAGGCAACTTTAATTTAAGCGAAGGTCACGATTTGAGTTGGACCGCGACTGAGTGACGAGTGGAAACGTATTTTTCCACGCATGCCCACCGTTTCAATGATCAACGCGGACGCCGGTGGAATTTCTTTCTTTTTACAATCAAATATGCGTCAGGTGATGGGTGTCCTCTCGCAAAAGGCGTGAATTGGAAGTAGATCATTCAAGCCAGAGCGAATGACGTCCATTTTGGGGAATTGCCCGGAGATGGACTTGGCCCCGGCGACGGGCTGAAATATAACGCTCGCGAGATACCAATCTAATGGGAATCAGCAAGGAGATGAGAAAATCGATTGAAAACTGCACGTTTAACGTTTCGATGATCAACGGGATGGCAGGTGACGGAGTCGCGGGGCCCGAGATTTTGAGTAAAAAAAAGTGTATCAATTTAATTCCTTTTACATATAGCAAAATATCAATAATTCTATTCGGAATGGGGTAGTTCATTCACAGTGGCGCCGACTCCATGGGGCCCGAGGGGGCCCGAGCCCCCTCAAAAATTCATCATGGGTGTGAGGAAAAATGTGTCAGGCTAGTCTAGTGTCCAGATATCGAGAATCGAGTTATCAGGGGTCTAATGCTGATCATATGACTCTTCTAAAATGCTTAAAAAAACTTAAAACTTACTTATAAAATTTGCCGGGGCAAGACCCCCGGTTTGGGCCCCCCCAATATTTTTTAAGTCGGTATCCCTGTTCATTTTACACACAAGCTGTCTACTAACTGTATGCGATATTTTTCAGGGAGAAATAAGCTACGGCGAGAAAAATACTATCCACATTAAGCCTTTATCCATAAATTTAAAAGTGTAAGAAAATGCTAACGGTGCTGCACACTATTCTAATGATTACGTCATTTGAGTTTTGATTCATTCACTCGTTTAGGGGGTGAACGGCTCATTAAGGGAGGCAATATCTCACAAGAGTGTAAACGGAATCCAACCGCGCAAGGCCGTAGAGTTGCTGAGGAACAGTGACCCAATGGACAGAACCGAGTGACCTTATCTGCTTATCTGTTAGGGTGCCTTCACAGTTCGGCGTTGCGTTGACGCCGCGGCTAGCGAGCCAATCAGAGCCCGTCTTTGAGAATTGATGACGTCACGTCTCCAGCTCGCTGCGTCGTCGCAGAAAAACTGAATCTGTCGGATTTTCTCTGCGCGAGGGCGGCAGTACGCCGACAATTTCGAACTGGTGTTTGTTTATGGGAAGCTTAGGTATACAAATATGTAAGATTAGCTCTAATGGGAGTGACAAATGCTATTTATTTCATTATTTACTATTATTTTGAAGCGTTAAGCATAGATATTTCGTAGCTTTCCTAAATATAGGATAAATGTTAACCCTAAATTAGATTATAATGACTGAGGAGCGTAGATTAGCATAACACATACCCGTCAATGGTAGCACAAGCTAAATACAGCGTGAGAGCTCCTTGTTGGTGACTACGGTCGTTCAAATTCCAATTGATATCTAATAATTTTGCCCTCATGATATACTCAGTTGGAGCTATTTAGATAACATGACTAGGAAAATCTGTTTTAACAACAGTTATCATAAAATTATTCCTGATAACATTTCACGTCACTCATGTTCACAAAGTGTATGTAATTAGCTATTTTTCGAATATTCCGAGTTAGGAAATAAAATTTAAAGATCATAAATATGCATAAGCAAGGGCCATCATTACATGCATGATTATCGACATTATGGTCGCCATATTAACTTCAAATGCTATTTATAGTTAAGGAGAATATTTTAAGAAATGAAATTGCGTAAAAATGCACAAAACAACATATTTATTGTGCGTTTGGATCGAAATCACAAGATGATATGCTCCGAGGCCGATTTCTAGGAGCCGACTCTTTTTTCCTTTCATTTGTTTTCGCAACGCAGAGCTGTGAAGGGCAAAATTTGCAGGCGGGGCGGGAGCTCTCGTGGCGTCGACGCAGCGCAGAACTGTGAAGGCACCCTTAACGGGATGATGCCTCGCATTGTTTTCCGCGGGTATATCGTTAAAAGGATATCAAGATTGAAAAAAAAGATTAATACCTTTATATTTATATTTAAAACTCTTATAAAAATCAGGAATAAAACAAGTCGACCTGTATGCAGACCCTAGGCAAATAATAATATACGACCTTATTTCAGCCATGAACATAATTGATAGCGTACAATTAGCGTCAATTCTAATGGAATGAAATTGGTCATCCCAGAGGTGTACTCATTTGGATTTACATGGCAGCTCAGACTAACAAAAATAATTAAGCTTCAAGGGAAGTTTATGCACAAAAATGTTTTCATTATTACAAAAATATCAAAATAAAATATCAAATTCACTGTATGATAACAAGAAAATAGAAGTCGTCACAAAACAATATGGATACTTAAATTGCTTATTGAATAAATCTCTAGGCAAGAGTTTTATAAATACTTTCAAAATTTTGGGGCCAATTACTTCTAATATAGCGTCTCCCCAGGACACAAGAAGTGAGGTTAGAATGAAGAATGTAATTGCTACGGAATCAGTCTAAGATTTCACCAAATAACAAAGGAATTATCCCCTAGGATTCTCCTTGTCGTTTGTTATGGAGCCGTATTTTTAGGCGTCGTGGCATTCATCGAAAAGTTATTCTTGTAGGTTCCTTTCCTCGGGCTGGTAGATTAAAAAAAATATATTTTCCATAGTGTCCACTATGCGTTTCTTTTAAATGGAGGAGATTCAGTTTTTCTTCAGCCAGTAATGAGAAATACGTGATTGCTCGTGTGGCATGGTGGAAGAACACGAGCCTTCTGTGCTGGAAATAAATGTTCTCGAAATGAGTGGCCTCCATTTTCGCTGAAGATGATGAATAGCTGTTGAGAGAGCGTTTTGCAAATACTACTCTTGCGTACGGCGTAGCCGATATCTCGGTGCTGGGAACTCCCCTCCTTTTTCACCTGCCTCTTTTCAAACCGTCTATCAATTTTTTTGCCGGCTAAACTTCCAGGCTCTTCGAGTGTGGGCATTTGCGGAGTGACAGGTGAAGGCTGAAAATCCGAGGCTTTTAATTGCTTCAAAGTGGAGCAGACGAGAGCGAGACGGAAAGTGGATCATCGCTTCGCGGGACAAAGAGCCACTATTCGTGGGGTGAACTCTCTCGTAGATATCCGGTCGGTTGGCTGGCCAACCTATGGTCGATTCTTTTAAAACAAAAGGTGGCGATCGCCTTTTGTTCTGGGATATTTACCGAAGATCATGCAAACAGTAGATGTGTTGTTGTAGCAAATTATTTGCCGCAACATCAAGACTTTTTCATGAGGAAGCGAGAGGAGTTTTACGTGGATCTCTGCCGTCACATGCCCGATGAGTCACTCTGCACATGCGCAATCCGAAATTACTAAATTCAAAATGGCCGATGCGCAAATTGTTTACTCAAATGTGGGCATCAAAAATTCCTATGCTATGAACTCGGGTATTTCTCGAGGTTGCTGTAACTCTTCGACTGTTTGAATTTGTTTATTCCAACGCATAAGCTCTCCTGGTATTCCAAATTACTTCGTTATCGAAAATAATTTATATAATCTGGGGGACGTCGGAATTCCTTAGTAATAATCTCAGGGGCTTTTATTGGTTACGATTCATCGTCAATAATTCGAATTTGTTTATTCTAGCGCGTAAGCTACCATCGTATGGCAAATTATCTCTTTATCTCAAATGATTAATATCATTTGGGGGGTTAATCTTTATTTTCGAATTCGGGCCCAATATTCGTATGGCTTCACAAATTTAGCCGAATTCGGGCGTTGTTAGGAAGTTCAATAAGTGACCGTCTACGGCGCGCGAGTAACGGATCACTTAAAGGAATAGTTCCAATTGGAGGGATTGGTTACATGAAATGACTGCTTCCGTAGCGCATTATGCTTAACATAGTGATTTAATTACTCTTCCTTAAGTTTCATTTAGAATGTTTTTTATTTAAATGTGAGCTCATAGTCAATAGCCTCATTGTTCACCCGATTAAAATCATTTCACAAAAGACTGCATCATATCTTCCATGATCCGCATTCTTTTCATTGACGACTGCAGGACTATGATATACGGTGGAGACAGAATGTATTCATTTCGAAGCGGGAAGGGGATGTAGAAAGCAGTGTTAGAGGGCAGAATGTTGGATGAACGAGGGAAGAGGAAGGTTGGGAAAACGAGGGAATAAAGGAAGAGAATAGTGTAGTTTCCTTCATCAAAGAAAACGAAAGGCATTGATTGCGATTCGTTACCCAAAATCAGCGTATTCATAATTAACAAATTATTTGGTTTTAGAAATCCCAGTTTAGACGAATGGCATTGGTCAATTTTAACCACATTTGAAAACGGCCAGATTGGCGCTCATGCGATGCCACTCCACGTGACGTCACAGGGACCTAGATTCTATACGAGTGGATAGGAATTTTACATCGTTTGAGATTACCAATGCACTCATGACGCACAGAGCTCAGGGAAACATCTCTTAATAATCACCCATCAAAATTACCTAAGTTCGGAAAGTATCCTTCGTTTGATGGGGGAATAATAATCCTTATTTAAGCTAAGCGCTACCTGCTAGCAGCCTGCATCGTAGCGGCGCACATATCCTCGCCCCAAGGTTGCATCACAGGACGACAGAGGGAACCAGAATGACGTCACACGGGCTTTTTCCAGCATTCATACTTAGCCGTCGCGTTTTCGCGCGCTTGAAAATTTTCACTTTTCATTTAATCGCGAAAAATATATATCGTCATTTAAAAATCTAACTGCGTGAAATACGTACTCCAGGAGTAATAATCTTTCGATTTAGACAATAAAAAAATAATAGGAAACCACCCTATAGGATATTTTGATAGAATGAAAAAGGTAGGTCTTGATGAGAATTGAAGAGTGAAGTTGATGTATGCAGGGGGGACAATTAGAATAATTCCTAAACACTCCATGGAAACGGACCATTTTATGTAGAATACCTAGATAATAATAAAATGAATAGAAGGGACGTTGAGACCTTGACCGTTGATGGCTGACATAACTATTGCCGTCATCTCCCGGCTTGGCTTTTCTCTTTTGGTTTGTTGCTTCACATCCGGTGCAGTTGCATGCGTGCATAAACGTCGTGCGGGAGGCCCTCCTCATCTTGTTGCAAAGCAAACGGTGCCCGCCCGTGAAAGTGTATGGGGTGTTTGAGGTCTTGCTACGCTCTCTCTTGGTCCTCTCCCTCTCTTTCTATCTCTCTCCTCGCTGTCCAAACAAACATAGATGCTAATGGAGGACAGGAGCTTCCGGGTCTACCCAACATATATTCTCCCGCCGCCCTCGCTCCTCTTCCTTACCATTTTTCACCACCGGTGTCGTTCCACGTTAATATATCGGTGTTTTTGCTCAAATAGAAAAGAAGCTTTTATATCGTGTTTCCTAGTTAAATGTGAAGCTTTATGTGTCAGCTTCATAATTAACTAGGAAATATTAATAGCTCTATATTTAACTACTAGATTTATTTATTTTACTAGATAAACCATGCGAATATTCCGCACCCTTGCGCTATCTATATGTGCATTCCGTTGTATTTTCATATTTGGGGTCATTTTCCTTTGATAATAATGCCTGTGTACTTTCAACAAGATATTTTTGTGCGAAAAATTTGCATTTTTGTGCATTGCGGGTGACTCCCGTAAAAGTTATCACCGTGGCTAGTCCCGGTATACTTAAAAAAAGAAGATATTTTTCTTTATTCGAGCTGCACATTATCTTTTAAGTTCCTTACATACAATATCTCTTTTAGAGAAGGTTTAACATTATTCATGCTTCTTAGATTTTATTTTTAATATTTTATTATTGCTAATGTTATGTTTCTTTGGTTTAGTTATGGACGTAGCGGGTTTTTAAGCCTTTTTTGAAGTTTATTGAAGTTAAGAAGAATAAAAAATGCGTGGATACTTCGCAGAAGTCATCGACATGGAAAAATGAAAATTTTAAGTTAATTACGAATTAATAATTAAATGGTGACTTTAAAGATTGAGATAGTATTTTTCATCAGAAGCCGGTGATTCATAGTTTAAAATGTTGCTTAAATCATCACTTTAGGTGCAGTATTTACAAAGCATATACGGAATGATAGAAAAATATCTTTCTTATACAATATATATGATGATTATTTCATACTTTGCTATGTTAAACCTCTCCACTATGGAAAATAAAAAAGCATATGTTGTCTATTTTGCGAGTTAACTTTATTCACTTGTTTGCAAAGTTAACCCGCAAAAAATTTATTCGTAAGTTAATAGGCTAAATAAATATGCAGGAAACTATGTCAATTCCACGCAGCTGAATTCGGTTAAAACTTATCCTATTTCAACATTTCCGAGTTATCATCTAGAGGAAATGCTGCTTATTGCGGAAACCATCGCTATTTTCCTCTTAATTATGACATAAAAGGGCTGAAACCACTTGAGCCTGTTCCTAATAAAGGGATCTGGAATTGATAAAATTTCCAATGCATTTATTCCGCTTTCGAAAATTAACAATTTCGTAGATCACTTAAATGGCTTGATGCTGTTTTCATTACTTTCCGTGCTACTAAGCTATGAAAGTCTGGTCTTGCGGATAGAAATTCGTAAATTGAACCGAAAAATGCTATTTTTTTTATTTATTATGATTCGGGCTGCCATCCAAGCTCATCCCTCATCATTGCTATTCCGATTTGAGAGTCGAATCCATTAAATATCGATTATAACTTGAAAAGGGGAGAGTCTGTCCATCGCATATGTATTTCGCGTAGGTTGTGATTTTCCTGTTTTTGTATCTAATGATCTCGCCTTGCCACCATCAAACTACGGTTGAATTTGTTAAAGTTTCAAAGTTGATATGTGATTGACCGCTCCTTTCAATGGCCACTCTGAAGATTGGTCATGGGCGTTCATGTAATTATAGCTCGTAGAAAATGGTATTGTGGTGTTCAGGACCTTTTCTCCATTTCAATATCTCCATTGCCACCAACGTTTCGGCTCTCGACTTGGCCACCTTCTTCAGGGAAATTCTTCATTTTCAATCGGTGACCGTAGCGTCGGAGGCCTTCTAGATATTAGCTCAGCTGGAAACCCGAACAGTTCCTGAACATATTCGCCGGGAAAGCTGAATGTTATATTTCAGTTATTGTAGCCTAAAACAATTCTCTGTATGAGTTTCAGTTCTCAATTATTCTTTTCTTCCGCGCTTTTGTAATTCTTATAATTTCCTTCCCTCCGTGGACTTTACGCTGTGATGGCGCTCCACAGCAGTGAGGTCAATCGAAAAAAAACGCGCGTTTGTCTTCGCTGGGTGTGGCGCGCGTGTGTACCTGGCTAAGGAGATGTGGGGGGAGGGGGGGAAAGGGGACCGCCTTCTCTTTTTCCTCCGTGGCTTGTGCTCTGTTTGTCAAGATTATTTAGCACTTGGGAGAGCTCGTTTGCGCGTGCCTCAATCGCCACGAAGGCACGACTGTGACGAGAACGCCTTTTTTTTTTTAAGTATCCACGATCACCCCCATGTGTAGATGCTACAGCGTATTATTGCGGTCCTCCTATTTGCCTCCTACATCGAGAAAAATACATCTATTACTTTTACTAAATAGATGATATGTGTCAAAAGATATACCTCATTTTGCAATCAATCTTGATAAGAATCATCTGCATGAGAATAGAACGAAAAGCAGATGAGTATCTGGATGGAGACCAGTTTGGAATATTGGCCCTTATCCGACATAAGATGGTGTGGAGCGGTAAGTAAAGTGTGAATAATGAGGAGGTAGAACCAAGGGTCTAAGAAACATAGGTGCAGCTAGGAATTAAGGCTGGGGGGAGGGGGGGTTAGGTGCTACTAATACCGGGGTGCGTGGGGGTTTGGAATACCCACCAGGATAAGCGGTAGGTGCCAGATTAATAAATTGCGTAATTTTAAGATAAATGGTTCAAAATGGTGAGTTTAAGTGAAATGGATTAAAATTAAAAATATTTCGGAGCTCTGGGGGAGGGGGTTTATCCTCCAAACCCCCCCCCTCGCTGTGCCACTGCTAATAACGGAGTGAAGGCGGGTGGCGGGGGGTTAGCGTCTAGTGGTAGCAGCAGGGAAGATTGGGATGATGGGCATTTATTTCACGCAGGGGAAGATCCAGGCGAAGGAGGATTTCTCTTTGAGAACGGGATGTTTAGGAGAGGGAATGGTTAAAGTGCAGTTGTTCATTTAATAAATTTTGGATACTAAAATGTCAAATTGTTCAAGGACGTCCATTGGTTTTCCCTTGCACTTCCACTCCATTGCATTTCCGGTTCAAAATCACACGCACGAGAAGAGTGTAGCACCTGTTTTGAGTAAGTTTATCTATTTTAGAGGATTTATGTTAGAATAAAGTAGTTTCCTTCATCAGAGGAAACGAAAGGAATTTATTGCGATTCGTTACCCACCATTAGTGTATTCATAATATTCAAATTATTTGGTTTTACAAATCCCAGTTTAGACGAATGGCAATGGTCTATTTTAACCGCATTTGAAAAAGGCCAGATTGGCGCCCATGCGATTCCACTCCACGTGACGTCACAGGGACCTAGTATCTATACGAGTAGATGGGAGTTTTACATCGTCTGAGGTTACCAATGCATGCATGAGGCACGGAGCTCAGGGAAAAATCTCTTAATAATCACCTTTTAAAACTGGCTAAGGTCGGAAAGTTTCCTTCGTTTGATAAGGTATTAATAATCCTTATTTAATCCAAGCGCTACCTGCTAGCAGGGTACCAAGCTACCTGCTAGCAGCCTGCGTCGTATCAGCGCTCAAGCCTCGCCCCAAGTTCACCTCACACCGGCAGCGGGAACCAGAAATACGTCACACGGAGTTTTCCCAGCATTCATACTTAGCCGTCGCGTTTTCGCGCGCTTGAATATTTTCATTTTATCGCTAAAAATAGATATCGTCATTTAAAAATGTAAGAGCGTGAAATTCGTACTACAGGAGTAATAATCTTTCGGTTTAGGCAATAAATAAAGTAATAGGAAACCACGCTATTAGGATTTATCGCTTCATGATATTTTTTTACTAAATTTAGTTTTTTAAACGACCACATTTTAAGGTAGGTATATATCGCGAGTCCCCACGATTTTCTCTCATCCATAGACTTAAGCAAGGCATTGTCCAAGATCAGTTTTCCAAATAAAAATTATCCCAAGACAGCACGGGCAGTTCTTAAATTTTCTTGATAACTGCTATCGTAGGGAATGCATCATCGCTGTTTGCTTTTGAATATATATTAGATCAAGAGAAGGCCTCTTAAACGCTCTCTAACGTCCCCCATTACTCTTTTCTGTAAGAACTGTTTTCCATTCAGTCAAGTGAAATATTTTTTCCTTGTTATCCCCCTCCATTAATTTTTGATTTAATGAGTGATTGGAAATTATTATTCATTTTATTAAGTCGTTGGACTTCGTGTAGTTTTATGTAATTGCACCTTATAAGCAAATATATCACTTACCAATCTAATTAATGCTTTACTTTCTTTCGGGTGAGTTCAGTGTTTGCCTGCCTTTTGCAGGGGCTTTGAGTCGTATGACCGGTAAGCAGAAACATTTTCCATTGAGTTACTTCCTAAAGGAGTTGAATTCTTTAATTTATTATGACCGTAACGTGGAGAATTTTCTATTTATGTCTGTGTAATGTATTCAACAGTTATATCAGCCTTTTTTCAATTGATTAAATGTATGTTCAGAAATCAATTATTTAAATAGATTCTTGCGATTCTTTTATTGGTTTTTCCGCTATTTACTTGTTTTGATAAGTTTTTGAACGTTTATTCCTGTTCAATTCTCAGAAATAACTGCTATACGATAAAGAAAGTGGAAATAGGTCTGGTTCTGAAAGAGAATATTTATTCTGCCTTAAGTTTTCGTGACAAAATCTCTTGGGCCTTGCGCAATCTTGCTCAGCTGTCAGAACTTTCATCAATATATTAAAATTTTCCATCTTCGTCTCCCATTGTTCTAAATTTTCTTCGTTCTGAGAATTTCAATTTGATTTTAGAATCCTCAAGAATTGTAAAAGGTGGGATTATTTGGCTGCGAAAGGCTGCTTCAGTTGCTTAAACTAACTCGTGTGCCGACCTGTGTCAATTACAGGATGTGAGAAAGATTATCGGGGTTTGAGAAAGATTTCTCTGTTAAACCGCAAGGCCGTCAAAAGTTTTGTATGTGCGTCAAGCTTCTCAACTGATTATAAAAGTTGGAGTTCAAGGGGAGTCCTTGGCGCGAGGAATTTAGCAGCTGGGTGGAAGGGAAACGGGAGGTGCGGCGCCGATTTTTCCTGGAACGTGCCTGCTCCTGAAAGATGCGGGGAAACTTCTCTCGGTTGGGGGAAGTGTACGAAACCGACTCCCTTTATAGGTGCCTATTTAGCAAATGAATCTCTTCTCTCCGTACCCTAGCCTTTCTACTCTGTTTAACGACCTTCTGGAATGCTTCGATCACCATGGATGTGGCAATCAATGCTAATTTTTTAAAAATTTTAATATTTCTCTATTTAAATGCATACACCGTCTGGTCCCACAAAGCCTGATAGTTGGGTATAGAGTACATTAAAAAACTGATAAGATGAAATGTCGCATGGAGAAACATAAACACAATGTAATTACAAAAGTCAGTGTACATATATACGTTGTACGTACAATTTAAATAAGCATATATACGTTGAAATGTGTTATTTCCTAAAATCATAATCTATTAAAAGAGTTAATCACATTAGGGTAAATATTTAACAGCATGTTTCAAAATAACTTCGATGAGTGCAAAGACCAGCATCAATATTGTACATGGAGAAACCTCACAAAGCCTATTCTTACCATTATCCGTACTATTCTATTTCTTCCTTGCTTCGTCCATCGATGGTAATGTGGCTTTCTAGGAAATGGTATTCACTGTTCTCTGAAACTCGACGTTTACCTATCGCTAGTGTCCCTCTAATTCTCAGAGCTCCTTAGAACACAATGACACAGGCATACTTTCCGCGGTATGCGATGAAATTCTTTCTATCCGATTACTACCGCGTCGGTTTCTGTGATTTAACGAAGCTAAGATAATTGTGAAGCACATATTGCCCCAGAATGATGCGAGAATGCTTTGAAATTGCCCGGATAGACAATTTTTATCGCGACTATGGATAACATCAAGACGCCCCTTCCCGTACTCAAGCGGACTAATGGGGTGCAGCTGCAATAATTGTCGGTAACAGGGCCCTACATGATGAGGCGAAAATTGTGAACCGCCATCTTAGATCTGAAGACGCTGTCAGTAGTGCCAGCGAAACTGTTGTCGTCGCCACAGCAACCGACGCGACGCGGCAGTAACCGGAAATGAAGAACTTGACTATTTATTTCTACCTATGTTAATTTGGCCTCCTAGGAAATGGTCATCCCTACACGTTAAAATTCAACATTTACCTGTGGCCAGTGTCCCTCTTATTCTTCTGAACTCCTTCGGACGTAATGACACAGCCATGCCTTCTCTGCTCCCCCTGCCATTCCTGAAAAACCTACCCCCACTCCCACCCTCTGAGTGCCCATTACAAAAGCACACTCCACCCACCCACCTACCCCCTCGCGCCCCCCACCCCCTTCATCTCCAGCCACGGGAGAGGAACAATACGCACTACCGTTACGTGAGCGAAATAGTTTGTTCTGATCATGAGGCGTCCCTGTTGGGTCGGCGGGGGAGAGGGAGGCGAGGCACTCCGGCTTCCACAGAGAGAGATACGGAAGAAAAGAGGTTGTGTAGAGAAGCAAGAAGATGCTTCCTCACCCCAATGAGACGACGGAGGCGCATGGATCGCAGCATCCACCACGAGATGCCAAGTTTAACTGGGTGTTGCGAAGTTGTGAATGCGTGTCCACTGTGCATATAAAACGATGAACTATAAACAATGCAATTCTGAAACTCACTCGTCATATGAAGCAAAGAAATAGCGAGTCTGAACACTTGAGGAGGAGTAAAATCTGATGCTATATAATGCGGCGAATACATTCGAAAAAGGCTATTCGAGCTTCCAGCCGGGTGGTCTCCCTCCATTCTGCCGACGTTAGCCCTGATGATGGAAACCGACTCGTGTTCCGAAACGTCGGCAGAATGGAGGGAGACCACCCGGCTGGAAGCCCGAATAGCCTTTTTCGAATCTTGAGAAGGACTTCGAGAATTTTGCACCATTTGAACTATCAGAAATTTCAAAGCACTGGAACAAGTGACTTTGTACGCAGTCACGCGAACGGATGCAAAGTTAAATACACCAACGGACGAAGTTCGCCATTAAAAAATATTTGACTTAGCCGGAATTCGAACCCGGATCTCCCGATTGTCGGTCAGGCGTGTTAACCAGTCACACCACCAAGCCATTTTCTCAGAGCGAACTTCAGAGGGATGGGTTTTACCGAACGAGATGTTGACGTGACAAGTCCACACTGGTGGTGGAACTGGTTAACGTACCTGACTGGCAATCGGGTGATCCGGGTTGGAATCCCGGCTGAGTCAAATATTTTTTCATGGCGAACTTCATCCTTTGGTGAATTTAATCAGAAATTTGTCAATTTATTTATTTCTTTACGTCAACATACCGCGAAAACATCTCGCGTAGTCCTTTACATCGAGGTAAACGATATCCAAGAGTTACAGCATAGCTAAAGGATGTTCAACCGAGAAGCGTTATGTCATTTCCATTAAAAACGTATAATGAAAACCCTCTTCATATTTCCTGGTGATTTCATTAATATGCAATTATTAAAGGATTTTTTAACTTGTTTCGAAAGGCATATTATTCTATGATTAACCTCGGTTCTCCAGTATTACCGGCCGTATTTGTTGAAATGGTTAAAAAAAACTCTCCGACACGTTGTCACTAGAAATAAATGTAACCACACCTGTAAACTAGTCGATATAAATTAGGAAAAACGACCGAGCTGTAGTAATTATGTGTCGGTATGAAAACAAGAAATATATCCGCATAATTTTCTGCACGAGATCAGTTGACGCGACGTGCTAGACTGGGAAGAAGATCGTTTTATGGTCGAACGCTTGATTTTATAACTCGGAAAGGGAGAGAAATACACTTTAATTTTACGCCAACATTGCGCTAATGTTTTTTTTTGCTGGACGGGGAAGTGTTTATAGAGTTCAGAGACCCAGAAACGCAAAGGGCAAAGATTATATTTACGTGGCGGGGTCAGTGTGGTCAAGAATGAATGGATTCTTTTGCGTCTTGTTTTAATATTTTTCCTACTTTTTATTCCCCAAATTGTATGGCTTTAATGAAAAAATGCGTTTTTTTATTCATTTATTTATAAAACTTGCAGCATCTTTGATATTAATTCAATTACCTTTACTTTGTGGATCTATACGCAGGCAGCCGGCACTAAGAGATCTTGTTAATGATTTTTGGAGAATATTAACTTTTTATACGAATGTTAACGTTTTCATTTTTTATTGAAGTAATGTATTTTCACCTTATTGAAATGACAAACTTTGCTGTATTCCACAGCTGCCTATGCTGCCTAGCTTGTAACGTTTAAGTATTCTGTTGTGACGCATTCATCTAGCAATGTATTCCGTGAGCCAGGTATTTCCTTCAAATGAACTCCTCTGGAAAAGCTCGTCATCTTTTCCGATATCTTGTTTGGTATGAATTCTATCTTTAAGGGGACGGACTGTGTTGGAATTAAAATCACCTAATTATGGAACAGTAATTATATCCGAGATAGGTCAGGGTAAATTCTGAAGTGCCATTGTTTTTCACCTGTTTCTCGTATTTTTCATTATCTTTGAGGAAAACAAAGGCCTCAAATATTTTTAATCAGTCCCGTGTCCATTCCTCAAAATTATTATTTCTTCTGGCTTCCTAAGGTTACCGTTCTTGGGGAACAGGTGTTTTTTCAACGTGGACCCATGAATAATGCAGGAAAAAAAGGTTTCTCGGAACGAATCTTTCGCAATTCTCACATTTTCGAGCCGAGCTGAATTTGTGATTATCTAAAGGAATGGTTGAAATACCGTAAAAGTCGCGTGAATTGAATTGAAAGTATTGATTGTTATTTTTAAGAGGCATGCCGATGCAATTTTCCATCAAATTACTGGAGCAGGCTGTCGAGAGCTCACGTTTTGAATAATGGAAGCATTGACATGGTTCTTGTTCACTAAGCTTTCACATCGAGGTATCTTTGTCGAAAATCAGTCAAAAGGGCCCTCATTCTCAGTCTTGAAATGACATTGACAACACAAATTCTTCCTTGAATCACGCTTTTGTTCTAACTGACACTTGTTTTGAACAAAATTAATACTTCAAACACTTTCTTCCTCATTGCGCAATTGAACACGCGCTGTGACAGTATTTATGTTTGTGTGAACTGCCTGAAGCAAGAGGTATGTATCGATGGCTAACAACACGTGCCTCAAAATTTGGCCGGTCTGATTTGATACTGCTATTACTGTCAATAAAGTATAAAATTCAAGTAAAAAACTACTCTTTGTTTGCAAATATATGCTTCTTTTTCAGTTTTATTTTTAGTTTTTTATTTCAATTAAAATTATATATAGCTAAAAAATAAATCGTTTATTTTCTCTTCTGAAAAGTTGCTATTTTTGAGATTCGTGTTGTTAGAACTCAGCCTTCGATATGTTTATAAATGTTGCAGGATATATATGTTTCTCTTGGGGATCGGGTTGGTGTGGTTGCTAGAGTGTTGGCTTCCCACCCGGAGGGCCCGGGTTCAAATCCCGGCAGCGGCAGAGAATTTTCAGAGACTACCATATCCCTGCTTGACTGTTGTGTGGAGGATATTTCAAGCGCAACACTCCGTCCGTGGGGTGGGACGTTAAGCCGTGGTCCCCTTGGCGCCTTTCGTAAAGAGCAGGCTAATGCTGACGCCAGGTTTCTCTCCACCCTTCCTTACCTACCCTTTCCTCATGGCGCAAATGACCATAGCTGTCGGTCACCTCCTCCAAATACCATACCATTCCATATGTTTCTCTTGGAAAAAAAGTCAAAAACAGCTCAAAATTGTGAGCAAATGTTACTTTCTGGGACTTTATGTAGCACTACGGAAAATATTAACACTTTTGAGTGTTAATGACTTAATATTACGTTCACGCGAAACTTTATAGAATTACGGGCAACGTAGAATTACGTCCGTTTGAATTTGATCGTCTTTTATATTTCCGCCGTAATATTAGGTTCAGATATCTACCTAGAATTATTCTTTATACGGGTTAGTGCGTAGACAATACAATAAATGAAAGAGTCTTAGATATGGTAGTTTTTATTACAACTTTCTAATTACCATCTTAAAATTACGAAGCCAGGGTTCCCACTCAACCGTGAATAAGCCGTGAATTTCGTCTACCGTGAAAAACCTGGAAATAGCCGTGAATTTCATCATAAAACCTTAAAAATCTCTCAAACTTGATTGTAGAACAACGATAGACGGGTTAAAAGAAAATAAAAACGATATTTCAATCATGTTTCAAGGTCATTCACGTGCAGGCAATGTCCACGCGTTTACCTGCACATGTGTATTCGAAAGAACTATTATTAATTGGTCCGTGTGTGCCATGACGGCACATTGACCTTAAGCCTGCGATTGGAAGACGTTAATCCTGGCAAAAAATCAGGCTCTTCTTCACTTCCCTGCTCTCTCCATTTTCCCACTCACGCCCTTTAGCCGGACCTGAATTTTGCTAACGATAGGTGACGTCATGAGAGATAGCACTGTCATTGCTGCGTTTGCATTCAAGGCATCTGTTGCGTTTGTTATATTTTTAGTTAACGTGCGGCCGATGATTGCTACGTGATCAATATTTCTGCCTAAAATGCCTTATCTACAAACCGTGAATTTGATGACATTTAGACCGTGAAAACCTGGAAAAAACCTTGAATTTTATAATGTAGTTGGTGTGGGAACCCTGGAAGCATTTAAAAAATTTGGCAAAAAATGCCCAGCTCTGAAGTAAGGGATTGGATGTAAAGGCAAACACTAATAGTGTTAATGTGCTTTTAATATCGATTATTTATAGTATTTTTATGTGAACACCGTCATCCGTCCGTCATTACATCCGTCTTATTTCTTTTTACTTGGCTCTCTTATTGCCGGAAGTCCTTCTCTCAGTAAATCACCGATAAGATACAGGACCTCAGGTGTGTGACGAATAGCCTTGCACCCGCCGTATGCTCGCAGAGTGCGTGGCTTCGAGTGCATCTGCTATGTTAATCAATGCTGAATTGCAATTACATTCCGTGACGTTGATTAATCAGGTGGGACGGTTGGATCGTTTAACATTCACATAATGAAGCCGCTGTCTGAGCCAGGCCTTCGCAACAGTTCTTACCCTTGCGGTTATGCCGTAAAGAGCATTTAAAATCCTCAGACATCTACCACATCTCTCTTTCTCTCTGAAAAGTGATAGTCGACTTGATTCAAATGCTTATGAATCCTCTAGGGAGTCCAGAAAGGTTAAAATTTATGTGCGGAAATCTTCCTGGGAGATCATGCCCTAAGGATACCTTTTATTATCTCGTTCACAACAATTTGGTGTAACTTAATATCAACCAGACGTATGAGTGAGGTATTCCGCCAATGTAACTGCTGTGACCGTGCATCAGTCGTGAAGAGAACTATGAATGTTTTATGTGACTATCGATAGTTATCTATCATTACTTTCCTTGTCACTGGCTACTTCCGAGAGATCTTGGTCTTTTTTGAACTGACAGCATTTCCCTGACGAGTTACTCCGCTTTTGTTGTTGTGAACTGCCGCCGCTAAGTGGATGTCATTTAACTCTTCTTTAGTATTCAAATCTGTTGTCACGCTAAGTTTAGTCGAGTGAAGTTGTTGTGAATGGTGCTAAAGCTTGTTCTTAATAATTAATGTAATTATTGTGAAGGCGTGTAGTTAATGGCTGAGAATTATTTACTTGAAGATATTTTCACGAGCGTTCATGCCTCTTACAGTTTTTGATTTCTCTTTTGTTCCGCTGTTTACTTGGATGCGTCTCCATGGCATTGCGTAGAGGGCGAGTGTTTTTCATTTTATGTGCAACGTCATAAGAATACCTGATCAAGCAGTTAATCCGGATTCGCTCCCACCGCGGTAAGAATAATTATTGGCTGTGGAAGGTTCAATTTTGTGTTCAGTGGCATGCCCTTCATTACTCTTGTGGATTTATTTCTAATAATCCATTTTGTTTCCGTCAGAATTTAACTATGCTTAACGTCTAGACTAAAATGAATTGTTTGCCGACCAGATCTTTCATCAGTACTTCCCTTTCTCCTTTTGATTCAGTGAATTGCAGTATTTCCTGCTTTTTTATAATCGTTTTAAATATTCCTGATATTTGAGAAAAATATATTCGCTATGAATTGACTAATTAATATACTCATGTGGCGTTCTAACGTATTAGTCCATGTAAGTTACTACTAATAATCCACGTATACTTAAACATTAACTTCGCTATAGGTTTTAGTCCATTTTGTATTATTTTTTGGTGAATTGTTTTATACTTCTAAGCTGAAGATAATGTATAGTATACTCAGAACAGTATTGAAGTGCATTTAAATTAATTTTAGAAAATTTGCGGGAACTTTAAAAACTTCAATTTGTTTAATTTAAGAGGAAATAATGGTATTCACACTCGTAGATTTAAATCTAACGTGGTGCCATTTTTCTCTAAAAATTGCCTTCCGTATTTACATGAGCAGAGAGAGGCGCCTTTATGATACAGAGAATGCGTCTTCACAACATTGCGTCGTAGGTTTTGTTTATCTTTTTATTAGTTCTTTACCTCCCGCGTCACAAGATTCTCTGGCTCAGGAGTTAATCCGTAATCCCCCCACCTCCCCTAGAGGCAGGAATAATAATTGTTGGCTTCGGTTGCGAGATTCAGCCGCCACCTGTTGAATCCCCTACTACTCGTCGCACACTTACTAGCCTTCGCGCCGTGGGGAGGCTGTCGGGAAGCGGAGCTTTTTCATCTCTGCGTCTCTCTCCTGGACTGCTGCTCCGGCATTCCTCCGCCGCCTGCGGACTCCATCCACGTGTCTGGATTCATCAGTCGTGGTGATTTTCTCCCGTTCTGCCTTCTCGAGTTGCTTCTGCTCATAACATTCGCTTGTCTTTGACGCTTGAGATATGCTACCAAAGAAATTTCTCCATTCCAACATCACACCCGACTCGCGACGAAATTAAATACTAAGATAATATGAAATGACTATAAACAGTTTCCCACCTTCGTTCAAGGACAACTCTTACATGCGGACGACTCTAAATTAGGGGAAGTATCCAATCCCCCCCGGGAATATTATTCTCAATCCTTATAAATAGATTTGTCGAGAAAAGAAATTGAGAAGAATACATAACTTTTTTCGTCGGGAGAGAACTAAATCCTATATCACTGATCTATTTATTCTTCACACTGCATCACAATCGCAAATATAAAAAATTGTTCGTGTATTTGTTTATCCACAAAATTGTATCGTATGAGTGCATCCAATAATATCATTAGCGCACAGGCATGAAGGAATACTTCTTCATTTTTATCTTATTTTTCCCTTTTTAAGCGTTAGTGAATTAGCCCGTCCAAAAAGTCCATTCATGCGAGTAATCATACCCGAGTTGCAAATGGCTGTCGACAGTCGTGCTCCTTACATTTGATTGATGTTCACGGAATGTTCTTCAGTGGCACGATCCTCCACCGCCACCCGTGTCAAAGCGCCAGAATAATCCGTCAATCTCTCGACCGTGAGCGGAGAAAAGGAGGGAATGAAATAATCCTTTGTCCATGTCATTGCTGTCTGCTCGACACGCTGCTGATGATCGAGACGGGCGACCCCCTTGCGGATTTCGCCGAGTGACGACGAAATCTTTTCTTTCATTGCATCGGCGTCCAGTCTGGAGAAATCTCCCGCTCCACAATGTTGAGCGATTAAGGCGGCACACGACCCATTGGCGGATTTAGAGGGGGTTGTGTAAGGAGGGGGGGTGTGTAAATATTAGGGAACTGAAGGAACTTGATTGGGAAAGGGGAAAATAGGAGAAAGAGCTGAAGTACATTACTCTCACTCAGTGATTCATCCTGGAGATTGTTACGATTAGCTGAGGGTGAAGTACATATAGGGTTTGATTTCGGGGCGGGGCAAGGAGGGAAGGGACAGTAATCCTACCATGGGTTTAGGGACTATGGAACACCCTTCATCGAAACGAGGGAATCCCCGAAGCCCTCCCCTGGACAATTTTTTTAAATTAGCCTCTGAACACAGCATTTCAATCACTATCTAAGAATAAAATGTTTTTGTATTAACCTGTGTACAGGTTTCGTACTCATTTCGGACAAAGTACCATTTAGGTTGAGGAACTAGGCTCTCCGTGGTCTCCCCAAAAATTCCGCCCATGCCGAGGGTAGTTACATTTTTTGTCAGCGTTGAAAGCCTTAGAACAAGGGGATCTACCTAACACAACCTAACCGCGTGGCTAACCACACAGTTTAGTTTGAATTTTGTAGATTGCATTGACTGCAAATCATTAATGGGAGTTGTTTCGAAGGATAATTAATTGAAGACAGCTTCGTATGAGAGAATGGTAGATGAGAGTATTGTTTGCTGAATAAATGAAATAACTGTGTGCAGGATTGGTAAAACGTGTTAGATATATCTAGTAATTATATCTGGTTAGTTATATATATCTGTAATACTTTGATGATGATAATAATAATAATAATAATGTATTGATATTTAAATATTTTCTTTCAATTTTCCACTATTATAAAATATATTACGACCTTTGTTTCAATGTTACTACATCTTCTACACGTCATTTTCAATCACCTTAAGGATGATTAAGTAATAAACTTTGAAGCCTATGTAGTAAATTTTATAATCATTGAAAATTGCAAGTATTTATTTAAATATGGAAAAATTTCACTCCATCACGAATGAATCTTCATATTTTATAGTGTATTGATGTCTGGATCATAAATATCTACTCCTGAGCGCCCTATTTCTCAGGTAATCACTGTTCAAACGTTGGAAGTTTTCCTTTACAATTCTATCCTGATGGAGAGGAACTTGCGAACTGGACTCTCGTGAATAGGAGTGTAAATTTAGGTTGATAATAGTGGCGGATTAGAAAAATCAGTGCGCCCTTGAAGTGACCGTTACTTTATCGGTTCTGGCAGTGGAAAAAAGTGGTTGGTGGAATTTCAATTCCCGGCAAACTGAGTTCCATTGTATCGAGTGCCCTGTCTGTTATCGGGGATGGTCTCTCCAAGATGGGCTTGATGAATAATAAATTGTGAGAAATTGTTCTTACCGTTACTTCTTGCTCGCAACTTCTCAAAGGGGCAACACATCGGAGGAATTTTTTTCGTTTTCAAGTTTGTCTGACTTCTATTCTTTCCCGTTAGCCTGGAGCAGTACGTATATTATGTGCAGCTTCCTTTTTTCACCCGTCTTTCTTGGACGTTTCTCGAAGACGGTTACCAACGCGAGAGCTTTCCTGCGCTCACCTCATGTACAACGAAACACCACAACGGCTGCGGTTGGTTGATATTTTTATCCAGGTCGCTCTGGCAGAAATGTAGCTATTTGGTATTTAGTTTTTAGTATGCGGGGGTGCTATCATAGACGGCGAATGACAATGAATAATTTATTCGCTTTCTTGGGATTTTTGTTCGAGTGATTTGATTTTCTTTTCTTCGAATTCTTTCGGTCGTTATTCTTGATATTGGAGCCATTTCAATGCATTCTTCAACATTTCTCCTTTGTGCCCTTAACCTGTTTTGACTGTGGTTGAGACCCCAAATTGGACATGATTAACGGAAGTACATGGTTCGCCTTGGCCGAATGAACGAAAGAGTGTCTTTGATTTGAAGTTATTGTTAAACGTTTCTCAAAAGAAACGATTAATTCAAAGGAACATTTTTTAAGCATAGAAACGTCTGAATGCAAGAGAAAATATAATGAATTCGTCGTTATCGTTAATTCCTAGAGTGGTTGAATTGTTCATTGGAGGCAGATAAAGTGCACAACTAAATTAGGCAACGCTGTATTACATAATGCACGCACGGAATTTTGAAGATATACTGAACCATAAATATTTTAATTCACCAAAACCATGATGCCGGACTTTAATTTATCTGTAAAAATCATTTAATTTTTATGCTTAAATAATTATGGCAAAGCAATGTATTTAGTTAGATCTTACCATTGCGACTATTTGATGTAAATGGTCATTGTGAATAGTAAAATTTCTGTGCACCGTATTTCACTAAGCCGTATTTGTAATATTTATTTCCTATTGCTCTATTACTGTGAAATTTTCGCAAGATTGGCCTACACGACAGCAGAATATTTCGGGTGCAGTTTACCTTAAATACTTAAATGTACCATCTTAAACTCGTTTGATTTAATTTTGACAGTAATTCATTCATTTTCTTGGAATTCCGATGTATTTTAATTTTATTTTATGAAATACTAATACGAATGCTAGAACAATGCTGAAACCTTTTACCTAAACCGATCGATGTGCTGCAAACTTTATGTGGATAATATCTTCAATTGTATGCAAGTTAACTTTTTGGAACTTCGTCAGGCTAAATAAATACATTGGAAACATTTCCTCTTCATAATAACTCGGAGGTTTGAAACCGGTGAGAGATTGTATGAAATAAAGCTGCGCGATGTGGAAAGAGTTATCAATATAATTTGTAAATAGATTAGTTTTTAATAAATTGTTCTTATTATTGTGCTATCATTTTGCGTTAAGAAATACACGCATTCCGAATAAGTTCAACGGACTCAGGCGTGATGCAGTGCAAGTTTGACTTATTGAAATGAATGGCAGTTGCACATTTCCACAATAAGCGTGCGACACGTTTCGACTCACAAGAGCCATCATCTGGTACCATACAGACAGTGCCATACTAATAGTATGATATACAGACAGGCTAATTATCATTGCAAAATATCGCATATATATGAAGCAATACAGAGTTGGAAAATGGAGTTGGAAAGTTTTATCTATGTCTTCAACACACTCTTTAATTATTCTTGGGATTAACGACAGCGATAAGTTCATGACAGTGCCGACAGTCCTGTCTTCTACCAGATGATGGCTGTGTGATGTTTTCTATACACTCTTTAATTAATCTTTGGAATAACGACAGCAATGAGTTCGTGTCAGTACAGACAGTACTGTGTTGTACCAGTTCGAAACTCGACGTTCGCATTAAATTAATGTGGAACAGTGCAACTGCCTTTCATTTCAATATATGTCCACACATTCCTGTAAAATCTTTTGAGTTTCCCTCCGTGTGCACGTGATAGTGGCTCCGGATGATGATGCTTTTGAGTGGGCAGAAGAATGTAGTATCAATCGCTCCTCCCTCTCGTTGGCAGCTCACCTAGCTCTCCTTTCCAATACTCACGTCCATCCTAGTCTGCTCGATTCTCTCCGCGAAGACGGGAAAGAGCTGCTGATTCCTCCGATGCTGTATCTTTTTCCTTCCCCTCCAACAAGCCTCCCCACTCCTCCCCCCATTCACCCCGAGGGGGCAGAGAGAACCACCCCACCCCCTCCAACCCCCCTCCCCGCCGTACTCCCATTTCACGTGATTTTTTTGCACCTTGACGCCGTCTCCGGCGCCAACCCCGCCCTGCCCGCCTTCCCGTCTGACTGCCTCTGCCCCTCCTCCTCCTCCTCCTCTAAAGAAAAAAAGAAGGAAAAGAGAAACACACACTCCTCCTATATACTACTACCACTCTCTCTCTCTCTTGTCTTTTCTCTCGCTCTGGCGCCGTCCCCCTCCCCCTCCCTCCCCTTCTTTTTACGGTTCTCCCCCTCCAGGCCTCAATTCTCTTCCCTTTTCTTCCTTTTCGTCTTTTTCTTTTTTTTCATTTCAAAAAATGAAATAGAAAAATAAAAGCATAAAAACCTCTCACCACAACACCAGCAACCCTTCTTCTCTTCTTTCCACTTCAACTCCATCCTCTTCCTACTCACTGCCATCTTTCCAACCCTTTTATTTTCATGACGTCATCGATTTTCTCCTCTCCTTTTGGCCATCCAATTATTATTTACGTGCTCAAGTGATTTGGTTGTGTGCATGGGAACTTGTTGTTTACGTGGTAACTACGTGGAACATGCTCGTGGCTAACTGAATGTATTGCAGATTTTTCAGTTTATTTTATTTAATAAGTTAAAGTTTCAGTTAGTTAGTTATTTTTTCCTTCTTTCGTTTTGCCATCCAAGTATTATTTACGTGCTCAAGTAAGGTTGTGTATGAAGGGAAATATATCTTCAATTGTTTTCGTGTTGACCATCTGGAACATGCTCATGGCTTACAAAAGGTATTGCAGATGGATTTTTTCAGTTCCACGCACTCTTATTCCGTTCAATCTCTCCACCGGTTCCAGCACGCCTGTGTCATTATCAAGAATAAGCACAAAGCAAATTCAGTACTCTCTCCTGATAATGAAAAAGGAGTGTTTTAATCGGTCGAGGTTGTGCAGAATGAAGCTCTTTGGATTAAACGAACTTTTAAGTATTTGTATTCAGCATTTGATATAGAAAATCGCCTAGTGACCATGCCTTTAAGTCGAAGGAACGATTTTCGAGTGAATCTGATTCCTGATTAAAAAGACGGTGGAGTTTTTTCTTTCACATTCTAGAGACCTCTAAGGAATTTGTTGTAAATGTCCCATTATATGAAACCTCTCCTTTCTGTTTTCTCATTCTTCACCTCAACTTCGTACTCTTTAGCTCTTCTATGCTCTTATCCTACGCTATATATTTTCCTCCTTCCTTCCCATTTCCTTGATGCCATCTATTTCGTTTTACCTTTAGTCTTTTCTCTAATTATCCACTCTACTTCGTCGCTATCTGAGTCTTGGCTATGCCACTGACTCAAAGCATTTATTGTCGAATTTGACCGGTGCCTGGTTGGGAATACATATATGAGTTTTCTTCTATTTTTGGGGTGAATTGAAGATAGTAAGTTTAAATGTCCCATTAAGTGTTGCACCTATACCATTCTGTTATTACCTCAGCCGCTCCCCATTTATTTCTCTACGTTCCCTGCTTTTATTTAAGTCTGTATTTCGGCGTCGTCAGTGTTTTCGTACTTTTTGTGTTTTGCGATATCTTCTTTATGCCTCTTGTGTCGCAGCGTTGAGTTTAGTATCTGTCTGGCTCCGGGTTCGTAAGGCAGTGGAGCTTTATAATTTTTTATTTGAAGGAAAAGCTCAGAAGAAAATATGACATGATGGTAACAATATGATGTATCATCGTCAAAAAAGCAATATTTATTATTTAGCACTTAATTTCACCTTTCATATGTATATTTTTTTGCTTCTTTTTTCATTCTTTTATTTTCGCGTTTTTGTATTTTTATCTCTTTTTCACATTTGCTCACTCCAAAATGGTATGGTACAGTAGTTATGTGAGGCCGGCAATTAAGGTCATTTTCGCCATGAGGAAAGCGCAGGGAGGTAAGGGTGGAGAGAAATCCGAAGTCAACAATAGCCTACGCTCAACAGGAGACGAGGGGACCACGGATTTACGTCCCATCCGACGGAAGGAGATCTATGCTTGAGGTTCCATATTTAAGGCACACAAGCATGTATCGGGAAACCTCCTAAAAGTTCCTGTCACCTCTGGGATCCGGGTCAACTATGTGTTAACCCAACACTCTAGCCACCACACCAATCAGACGATTTAATTTTTTAAAATTTTCGTATTGCTACACATAGTTCACTATTCACACTCACACTCACTTTACATGCTATTCACTGAAAAGTATTCCGAAATGGTTATAATTTTTATTATGGAATGAATCTGATCTGCGGTTGGTGGGATAGTGACGCCGCTTGCTTTTTTCTGGTCGTTGGATGCCTTTGGTAAACTTCGATGAGAGGCGAGGGAATGCCAAAAAATAAATGACTGGTAAAAGTTGGTTATGTGAGGAAGGTAGAGGATGAGAATATGATCATGTTTATAGTGAAAATCCCTGTATCGAATAGAAAAAAGGTACATACTCAGTTTGTGTAAATATGTATGTTGATATATTTTATTCATCTGGGACCTACCCAGTCTTACCTAAGTCATCGATTTTGTCATCTACTTTTTACTTGACTTATGGAAACGAATGTTTGTTATCCTGCGTGACTTCGTGTGTATGTTCCTTCTATCGTTGGAGATCATAAACTAAATAAATTTTATTCACCAAACTGAAAACTATAGCTTCATGTTTTTCCAAATGTTATAGTCTATATGTAACGAGAAAACTACTTCCGGTTCTGATTGGAAATTGTACAGATGCATTTTTGTCATCCTTAATGTTATGCTTCTTTCCGCACACCTGTGAAATGCATGATGGTGTATTGAAGGGTATCTACTAGGTCGTAGAATTTAAGAGAATGCATAAGAAAAAAATCCTCAAATCACTTGTTGTTTTTACTTTTGTCCTGTTGCAAGATAATTCCGATGGCTGTTTTCTCTGTTACTTCCGCTTTTATTATTTTTAAACATGACATGTTTTCTCATTATCGGTTCTTCAACTTCGTCCTCTCCTTTAATAACGGAAAGGATCGTCATATCTTGTGACCTACTTCGCTTCTTTCTTCAGCCTCACGGAGATTACATTCCATAAGGCCCACCATCACTTGCAGTTGGTGCCGAAGGTCTTCGAGTGTGTAAAATGGTAATCTGCCGATCTGATGTATACCCTCGTGATAGTATCCTATGCTGAACCATAGGTTGGGATCAAATCAACCATAGGGTAACCTCCAAGTTACACTCATTAATGGCCACGACCTCTGGCATAATTTTCAACTTGTGGCTATTTTTCGGTGGAATTCATGCGCACGTTTTCGTATTTGATTTGCGTTTCATTCACAATATGCCGAGTTCGCATTGTCTTGAGAAGAAAAATGCGAGCGTTTCCTTTTGAAAGAGAAAATCTCGAGGAAAGAGAGATAAATCGATTATTCGGTCAATTTTTTACTCTAGTTATCGTCATTATTTTATTTTTACCCTTACTGAGGGTTCTTAATGGTAGCTATTTCAGCCTCAGGCCTCATTGGTGACTAAAATATTTCCTATGTACGTAAATTCGTTGCTAGGATACTTGTAATAATAACAGTAGTTGGCTGGCCTGCAGCAGTTGCATCCCACCCTGGCTGAAACAGCTGGAAGTGATTCTCAGGATTCACTTATACAAGAGACCACTGAAGTTGAAAGCGTTTACGCATGAAATGATACCATCAGATTTGCTGCTTCATCGAGGGCATGCACTAACAAGTCAGAAAAATGGAATCCGCAATCACAGAATATCGTTATAGACATACAATTTTATCATGACTTCCGTAGTAACAAATTCGGATGTGCCTTTTCTGTTGCCCGTCATGTCTGTCTGTATCAGAATACTTTTATTCTGATGTTAAAATAATAATAATAATAATAATAATCTACGGGAATCTTCTCTTGATGAAAGTGCACATAATACCTATCATTATCTCTGCCACAGGAGTAGTGCCTCATTCAATCCATCAAAGTCTTCAATCTATTGGACTGCCGAAAAACTTGTCCATTACAATACAAAAAGCGGCAATTTTAAATTCTTGCCGGATTGTCAGAAAATTTTTCAACGCAGAGTAAAAAGACGAGAGTACTTCGTGATGCTCGAACCTCGCCTAAAACCATCAAAAATGCAGTGAAAATATATTTAAAAAAATAATAATTATGATAATGATAATCATAATAATAATGATAAATGATTTTATTTTTTCTTGGTGAATAATATTCAGGTATTCCTCTCGGGATATACCCCAGATCAGTAGTGTCGTATTGTCCGACGTTCCGGGAAACGAAATCTCTTCTATTCTTAGGTGTGTTATTGTCTCAATGTAGGATTTCACACTATTTAGGAGGTAGATTATCAGTGTAAAATCCTGCATTGATAATCTACCTCCGATATAGTGTGAAATCCTGTGTCATTCACCCATAATAATCGTACAAAATTATGTCCATGGACTGCCGTAAAAAAACCAATCCTGTTTAATCGAAACTAAATAAACTGGCATATTATTTTATGTGTCCTTTTACTAAAATTGCAGTTAGTAAAGAATAAAATTATATTCCCCGAATTTAATGCCCATGTTTCGTCATATCCGTGGACAGTCCCACAGTGAACTCCGCAGTCTATGGACATGCCAGATGGTAACGGACATGATGATGCACTATGCCGAGTTGCAGAATATCCAATGTCAAATAAAAGAAACTTTTTCTCCGGAGTAAACGAAATATTCCTCTTCTGCTGTGTCCGTGGACATATATACATATCATGTCCGTATACAACACAGAAGTAAAAATTGAAAACAGTGTATATATTCACCGATTTCTGCCAATTATGTCATTAAATTGTATGATTGACAAACTGTAATTAAATAATTTTTGTTCTAATGTAAACAAAATTTAGTTTTTTAAATTTTGCCTGTAGAAAATGTACGTTATTTGGAGATTGGCCCTCCTACATTGGGACAATAACACGAATAGAGAATGGAAGAGAAGTCGTTTTCCGAAACGTCGGACGATACGACTGAATTGATCTGGTGTAGATCTCGTGTGGAATTACTGTAAATAATAACAATAATGATTTAATTCATACCAAGATGTTCCAGGACGCCGAGATCGTTTCCTTGGTCAGGTCATTGGTTTCGTGCCATCCCATTGCTTATGTGATCGCCGCTACGCGCCGAGTGGATTCGAGATAATCGCCCCCCCCTCTCCCTCCCCTCCGCATTCAACCCCTTTGTTCCCCCCCCCCAGACCCCACCCCCTCCTCCCTCCGGCTGTTTCCGCGACCTTCCTCGCTCCATCCTCTTCTTATTCTTCTTCTTGTATCCCTTCTACAGCACGCTGCACGTAAAGGGATGACTCTCTCCCCCTCCTTTCTGCGGTTTGTGTGACGTGTGCTGTGTGGTCCTGGAGGGGAGGGAAGATGGGGAGGGGGGATGGGGGGTGGTGGTAAGGGGGCGGGAGCCTCACCCTCCTCCGCATACCAGACTGCTCTTCATCCTCTTCTCCCCTTCCACTTTCCTCCCATATTGCTGTTCTCCGCACTATTGTACTTACGGTAGTGGTACGAATGAGCGTTCTCGATGCGAATCGTTTGAACCGAGGAAAGGGAAGGTGGCAGTAAGAAGGAAAGCTTGAATTAAGCAAGAATATTAAAAGCCCAAATAGGACACGAAACAGGAAACGCGGCGCTCAGGAAAGCGGGAATAAAATAGGGTAATTCCCTTCATCAAAGAAAACGAAATGCATTGATTGCGATTCGTTACCCACCATTAATGTATTCATAATATACAATTTATTTGGTTTTATAAATATCGGTTTTGACGAATGGGAATGGTCAATTTTATCCTCATTTTAAAAAGGCCAGATTGGCACCCATGCGATGCCACTCCACGTGACGTCACAGGGAACTAGTTTCTATACGAGTACTAAGATAGGAGTTTTACATCGTCTGAGATTACCAATGCATGCATGAGTCACTGAGCTCAGGGAAACCTCTTAATAATCACCCATTAAAACTGGCTAAGGTCGGAAAGTTTTCTTCGTTTGATAAGGTATTAATAATCCTTATTCAAGCGAAACGTTACCAGTTAGCGGAGTACTCTGCTACCTGCTAGCATCCTGCGTCGTATCAGCGCTCAAGGCCTCCTCAAGGTTACCTCACTTACGGCAGCGAGAACCAGAACGACGTCACAAGAAGTTTTCCCAGCATTCATACTTAGCCGTCGCGTTTTCGCGCGCTTGAAAATTTTCACTTTTCATTTAATCGCGAAAAATAGATATCGTCATTTAAAAATCTAAAAGCGTGAAATACGTACTCCAAGAGTAATAATCTTTCTTTTTTGGCAAAAAAAATAATAGGAAACCACCCTATTGAATAGGAAAGGTAGCGGAATCAGGGGCGAAGGAACAACCAAGCTGACGCGTTTCCGGCGACAAGGCGAATCGGGATTGGTGTGGGGGTGAAGGCCCCACTAAATCCCTCAACGGGAGACAAAGCCATGAAAATGCCCAAATGGCCTCCAGAGCCCTTAAATGTAAAAGGTGGAGAAAAATTATACCAGGAAGTTTTAACCCTGAATAGCTTATGCCAATAGGAGCCAAAATTACTGACGATGTTTAGGTCGAAGGAGTTAGACAGGGTTGCAGCCTATCCCCAACCTTGTTTAATCCATATATAGGTGACGTTCTGAGAATATGGAAAGAGAATAATGTATCACCAGGCATAGAATCGGGACCATCTCAATACTTAAATACAATGCTGTTTGCTGACGATCAGGTTATAATGCAAGATAAAGAGGACAAACTCCAGATAGACAACACCAGTTGAGCAAACTATACGACGTGAGAATTTCAAAAAACAAAACAAAGACTTTGGCATTTTTAGGGATAACCCGATACGAGCAAAAATTGTTATTGAGGATAAAGTCCTCAAGCAAGTGTGGAACTTCCAGTACTTAGGATGCGATATAACATATGACGAGGAAAAAGATATTATAAATAAGGTCAACACTATCCAGAGAATATGTGGAACCATTTGAAGAACTCTAAAAAACAAAACAAGAAAAGAAACGCAAATAAAATTTTACAAAGTGATGGCAGTCCCTACTGTACTCTACGGATCAGAATGTTGGGTACCAAAAAAGAATGAATTAAGGCAGATAGAATCATCGGAAATGAAATTTTTAAGATCAGTAAAAGGCTGCACAAGATTGGATAAAATAAGAAACACTCAAATAAGGGATGAACTGGGCGTCCAGGCAGTCATTGAGAAACTACAAGACTACAAACATAGATGGAAGGAACATTTACTTCGAATGCCAAATGAAAGAATTCCAAAACAAGCAATGGAATTTTAACCATTTGGCAATAGAAGTAGAGGAAGACCAAGGAAAAGATGGTAATGTGGATCCGGAAAAGGCTTAGTAGCCTAATCCTGGAAGGAAGAATAAGAAGAAGTTTAGGTCGAAAACGCAACATTTATTAAACTACAGAAACTTAAAGCCAAGCGTTACTATTTGCAGCGGGTTTGCCCTGTTGCCGGATTGTCTGCAAAACTCATGTCTTCGAATACTCTGCCTGCCGGAGATCGCGATGTATCCATGGCATCCGGCAACAGGGAAAATTCGCGGCAAGTTAAAAAATGGTGTGATTTCGGCCTGAACATCAACAGTAATTTTGGTACCTTCTGGCATCAGCTATTTAGGGTTAACATTTCATGACACAATAATTCTACGCCCTATATTTCCTCAACGCCAACGAAAAAATGTACTATGTCACCTAATTGGAGCCGAAATTCATCCATTCGTCCTAAATACGGTGGGAATTTTGAATGCACGGAGGCGGAGGTTAAGTAGCGAAATGGGAAAACTTGATGGCCTGCAGTAGAGACGTTTTCTCCCGAAGTATTCGGCAGCATTAAAGAATGAGAAACCAAGAAAAAAGAGACGAATAGAAGTAAAGATTCAATAAAGTAGTAGGAGGAAGCAACTTTTCCATCGGAACGTATGTGAAGCCATGATAGCGGCAATCGGATGAGGAAAATATCTGATGGAGAAACGGAGATGACTTGGTCCAATAAGGCTTCCTGAACCAAAGGGCTTTTTCATTCATGAGACAAATTTTCTCCAATACTGAGGAAAAGATTCGCGAAATGATTACCACTGATAACATTAAATCCTAAAAATGGAGAGAGGGCATTCTTAGAGATCAATTCACTTGCGAAATAGAAAAGGATGCTCAAGTTCCTTTTCAGAATATCCACGCAAGAAGCCCCGTGAAACAGATTGGTTTTTTTAACGAAGCCTGGTAGTGGATTGATTCTAAATTGTTTATTTGATTACATTAATTCAAAAACGGGAAATCATCATCGCAAAATGAAAAAAAAAACGGAAAAAAGCCTTCAAAATTCAACGGGAGATATTTTAATTGGAATGATGAACATTCATTGGGAAAACAAGACCATAGGCCGATCTCTCATCGTTCCCCTGGAAACTATGGAAATATTTATCATGGAATTTTCATATATTGCTACGCGATGGTGTCCTGAGTGTTGTATCGAGTTTTCATGTAAAAAAATGGAGATCCAGTCGCTGCTGTTGCTTTTCCATCGTCATGCTTTGCACTGAGGTAAAGTTCCGCCTTTTATAAATACCTGCTTTCTCGCCATCACTCTTTCTTTTTCTCCTTCGCTACTAATTTTCTTCTTATCCTCCTCCTCCTCTTACCTTTCCAACTCTTCACATTGTTGTTGCTGCTTTCGGGATCTGGTGTCTTCTGCATTGTTCTGCCGTGGTTTCGCGAACTTTCTCCTGCTCGTTTTTTTGTCTTTGTCTTTCCACCGTGCGTGGCTGTGTCTTCTTGGGAGTTGGTTGGCGGCTTGGATGTCGTGTCGTGGTTTAACAGTGGCTGAGTGGGGGAAAGGAGCTGGGAAAGGGGAGGGGTTGGGGGTGAGCTATGTAGTGGTTCTACACGAGAAGTTTAACTATCAAAGGAAGGGAGCCATTAGAAAGTTTTAACCGTTGCGGGGTAGGGAGCATTCTGTTGAAGTGGTACTCTTTGTTTATCTTTCAGTGATAAAATCAAGTGATTCTCGGAGTGGAACGTATGAGTAATTTAATATTTCTTCGTTAAAAAACTACTGCTCACGTTCCTTAAAAAAAATCAAGGGAATGTGATCGAAAAGGCGACCAGGATCAGTCGGGAAACTTAGGGGCCACTCAAAGATGGACGTGGCGACGTACGCCAAAACGTTTTTTAGCTTACCATTCAATCGTTGTAGTCGGGACACGAATTGTTTTCAATCTCCTATTAGAAAATGAAATTAATTCAATATTAAGTTGCATGATGTTTACTGATGTTCTTATTTATGACTATGTTTGTATACGACGGTGTTTACCTAGTTTCCAATTTATATTTTTGGATATTTATGTGGTTGTTAAAGGTGCAGCAACATCACGAGACACGATGGAAGGATGTTAATAATAATCGTTGAGGGACAGTTGAAAAGGAAGATCGGCAAAGGTAGCTTTCGGATGAGGTACACAAAGCAGGTGACGAAGGATGAAAGGCAGGAGAATTATGCAGGTGATAAAATGCTAGCCGATAGGGAAGTTGAGTGAAGGGTTGCGTGAAGCCATCTGAGGATTGATGACTCTTGACGAGCCAAAGGTCGTATAATTCAAGATACCTGTTCTTGATTGTTTTTTGTGCGTTTAATATTTCCCCTGCCATTGAATCTTGCAATTGAATCATTATTTTTTATCTAAGCGTCTAGGTCTCGTAGTCTGAATAATTTAAATAAAGTTAGGTTAATTTTTTTGTATATTCCACCCAATTTTTATTTAAAACCCCAGGTTTCTACCGTTTCAGGTATGTATCAAGAGATAACAGAACTAATAATAAGTAATAATGGAGAAATAAGCTCAGTTGCCTCTTGATAGTGGCCTAAAAAAGTTGATCCCAGTAGAGTTTTTATTAAATACTGCGCGGAATATAGCAAAGTTAATTTTTAATCCATTCAGTCACTTTGTGAACTCCAAAAGCATTCATTTGAAATCAGATAAACTTGATTATTCAGCAAGTATTCGGGAAGTGACTGAAGAAGATTCTTTCTCGAGTATGAATGAGTGGATGAGAGGCGATTAAGGGGAAAGGGATACGTTTGCAGGCACATGGCTAATGCCCAAAATTCATTTTCGAGAATAGCCCTTTCCATGGAATAGGATACCTTTTTGCTGTAACTTCTTTTTCCTTAGATTTTTTATTCCTTGCCTTCAGTTTTCGATAAATACTGTGTTAATCCATTGAGTCTAATTCCGCTATATTAATTTGTTTCAGATGTTAGCTTAGAAATTCGGTACCGTGGCAGATATGTATTTCAATATATCTGAAGTCATGTTCTAAGCGTGAGTTAGAACATCGTAACTCCGTCCTTTCTATACGTATGCGATTACGAAATAAAGAAAATCAGTTGCATGTGAAAGCTTTTTTATTCGAATAGGATTAGATCGTATTCGCTGTGGAGGTGATGTGTAGAGAAGCAGCGTGAAGAAAATACTGATGTTAAATCAGTGAGAGATGCCGCACATTTTGTAAAATAACTATATGTTGTTCTATTTTGCAATTTTGATTGAACTAAGTTGGAAATATGGTGGCTAATCTTGTTTATGACGTGCGCACAAAAACGTATACTCATATCATTCTCTTCTTAGCTGTAAGAATAATTAATGTAAAAGATTACCTCGCGACGTCTAATCCGTATGTTGCGGGTTACACCCATGAGGGTAACACGCTGGGTGATCTCTATATTCTGGAGCTCCATCAAAAAACAATTTTGTCCCATTATTGAGTTTATGAGGAAAATAGGCCATGTAATCACTTTTGATATATTTTTACCATTTTTCTAATTAATTGTACATGCCTACGATATAAATGCAACTGAAATGTAGGCTGGAGTTCTAGAGCTATGTTTATGTCATTATATTTTAAACATACAAATGTAAAAACCAATAAATTCAACTAACATGGATAAATTTATCGCATTTTACTGATAATAAGAGTTGAACCGAAGAAAGAATATTAACAGAGGCTTAGTTTAGGAAACGTTTTAGAATTCCACAATACAAGTTGGTAAATAAATTAAGGCAATCAACTTAAGGTATGCCTTGCTTAAGGTAAAACTTACTGTAGCCTACAATATTAGCGTAGTAATATTTAAAAGATGTGCGTACAAAAGAAATAAATAGTCAAAAACACAAAAATTATATTTGCCATGAGAATGCTCACCAAAGCATCTGAAACTTTGTTTAGAATGCGTTATAATTCATTTGAAATCATAATTAATTTCCTGCGGTGTACATCCCGCTTGATAGATGATACGGCATGTGTAAAGAAGTTCATTGCGGTGCCTCTCCCTTTCTCTACGCGAGAGACACCGCACCTCGTGGCTCTATGGTCTTTAAGACCAATAAGGCGTTAATAGACTGAAAACATCCCGATCAGAACATACTGTTGCTGCAAACCTCAAACAATCGTGATATTGCAGCAATTCAACGTCTGATACGAAGGCAAGGCGAGGCAAAAATTTTGAAGGTAAAATACCAGGCTTACGAGGGGAGCCTTTTAGTGTCGGGAATGAAGAAAACTATAAGAGGTATAATAACGCAATTTTTAAATTGGTTTTCAAAGTACTTTCCACGTTATTCAATACACTTTCTCATTCGATGAAACTATTCGTTATAACATTTTTTTCCATTTCAAAGTAGGTGTTGTCAAAATGGCTGTTTTGTAGGCATCAACCGCTTCTTCAGACGTCTGGAAGCGCTTTCCTAGTAGCATATTCTTGATTTTGGGGAATGTAAAAAAATCATTCGGGCTTAAGTCCGAGCTGTATGGAGGATGATCAAGAATGACGACGTTTTGCTGTTCCAAAAACGACTTTGTGACTCGAGCGGTGTGTGAGCTTGCATTGTCATGATAGAGCGTAATGCGTCGATTTGGGTAATCTTTCCGAAGCTCGGCGATCACTTCCGGCAAGGAAATGGTCGTATACCATTGAGCAATAACTGTTCTTTGATTTTAAAGAACAATCGTCGCTAAATGCCCTGATTTGTCTACGAACGATGCGACCATTTTCTTGGAAACGCTGCGAGAGCGAACAACTTTTGTCGGTTTGAGTTCGCTTTGGAAGACCCATACTGAAGATTGGCGTTTTGATTCAGACTCGTAAATAAAGATCCATTACTCATCACCACTTATATTGTTGTGAACGTGCTTTGATTCTCCTGAGTTGAATCGTTGTAGAGTATTTCGATACCATTTGACTCGAGCTGCTTTCTGTTCTTCTGTGAGGAGGTGCGGTATCCAGCGGGAAACCAATTTTTTCACACCTAAATCTTCGTGTAAGATCTTTTGAACCGAGGTCCCTGAGATGTCCAATGATGCCTGAATCTCACGGTATGTAACATGACGATAATCTTTCATAATCATGTTCCGTAAAGCATCCACGTTTTCTTGAGTGAGGGCGGTTTTTGGTCGCCCTTCGCGCGGTTCGTCACTGAGGCTAGAGCGTCCTCGCTGAAACTCTGCGTACCAGCGATAAACGGTTGTCTTTGATGGTGCTTCTTCGCCAAAAACAACAAAAAGTTAAGTAACGCATTCTTACTGGGTGAGGCTTCGTCGAAGGTTATAGAAAATTATGGTGCGGTACTGTTCATGACTTAATTCCATCTCGTACATCGACTTTGGAACTTTGACACGCCACCGTTTTAAAACTATCAGGCCGATCGTAATGAAACTTCGCATGGGCATTAAAACACTCAAAAAGTTGTTTTTAAACACCATTTATGGTTGCTAGGTGATCAGGAACGTTTTATTCCCGACACTTAAAAGGCTACCCATGTATCTCAGTATTTGCGCTTTAAATTCTGTAAAACCAATGAAACACAAACGGGGCATCTTCACTTATTCCCTGGTATCTACTATGCCTCTGCATTGCTAATCCGCCCGTAATCTTTCTGTAAACGCCGAAACTAAGGAGTATGCACAGTGTATCCCGTAAGCGGCGACTCTCCCCGATTTACCCTATCGCCACTAAAAACACTAAGATGTTAACACCAGCACGCCCGACCAATCCTCGCGCCCTATTATGCCCGAGTGGGTCAATTTTACCCAATATGAACATGTTTGCATATTTTACTCAAAATACTTAATTCCTTCCCAGTTTATTTATTAATATTGTTTATAAAGCATTTTTGAGGGTAATAGAGAATGTAATTAGACGAAAAATATTAAAATTGTAGTTGTTCAACAATTTCTATGGTGTTATGGGAAACTAGCTTCCACAAATTTGTGAATACCTATCACTTATCCTCTTATGAGGTATAATGAATTTCAATGGAATCAGATTAAAAAAAAATTACGATAACATTTTGTCAAAAAATCAGTATAAATCATACCGTTACATGGAATACAAAGGAACAGTAGAAAGGCTTCAAATGGATTTGATAGTCTGGGTCAAAATGAGCCATCCGGGTATGGCAGGTAAAAGTGATGAGAAAATTTTGAAAAAATAATTATATCAGGCCTATCTTTTGCACAGCGGTAAACCAAGCTAAATGACTAAGAGTCATGAAATATGAGTGTAAAATGTTTCTTCCTTTCAAATTAATCAACATAAATATTCTCTTTTGAATTGTCAACTTGACGCAGCCGGGCATTCTTGTGTAAAGCAGGCTTACCAAGACACGAATTGTAATTAAGTTCAACATTCATGAAAAGACAAAAAAGTTTTCTTTATAGTGTGCTTATCTATTTTTGGCAACATTTTTTTCGGTATTCTAATGGAATCGTTTACACGTGCGCTGAAACATTTAGATCGTAATTAAAATATAATTTTGGTTTTGGGAGAAAGGCTGATATGATCGCGTTGTAATATGAGTCAAATGATAATTAATTTACCAATATGTCAGTGTGCGCATATTTTGATTATTTTTGGAATTATCAGTTTATTTATTTATTTTTTTCTCTTCTTATCTTGACCTCGTTTAATACATGTTATAATATTTCCTGGAGTTTAGGTCAACGTATTTTATGAAAACAAGTTATAGCCAACGTTTCGATTTGTTTTAAATCATCATCAGGGCTATGGAAGAAAAAAAATAAGAACAATATAAAATACAAAGATAACAACGATATTCAACATTTTTATGTAAAAATATTGTGTATCGTTGTTATATTTGTATTTTATATTGTTCCTATGTTTTTTTTCTTTCATAGCCCTGATGATGGTTTAAAACAAATCGAAACGTTGGCTATAACTTGTTTTCATAAAATACGTTGACCTAAACTCCAGGAAATATTATAACATTTATTTATTTATTTATGGAATTATTAGTTTATTTATCCAGTAGTCAAAGAATGATTACACACTTACACTATTGCATTCTTACTTATTGTTAGCTATAGGAAAGTGGTGCTGAGCTAGGCTCAAATAGATTGATTAAGGAATTTTTAATTTCTTCATACCTAAAATTTAATCATTCACACATTCTTTAATATAATTTTTGCTTTATAATTGCGGAGGATGTCATGAATGAGGAATTGAAAGGTTACTCAACAGCATAATTAGAAAGTAATTGTTTTTGGAGGTGCAGTAACGGTGGAGTATTAGCATCGCCCGCCTGAAACCGTCTCCATGGATTCTTGAGAAAAAAAAAGATGACGCATCTTGGAGAAATGGGCTTTATTCTCTTCTCGTCGGTGTTAATGTATTCCATGATGACTCCCGCATTATTCTGCTAATCGTGAGGTACAAAGATATTAGGGTGCGCGGCGCCAGTAGCTGGTATCGTTTCCCTTTTGTTAAAAGACTGACACATTAATAAATACAATGATAATCTTTTTTTTATTGAAATAGGTGCGGAGGAGGCGGCTTGGGCGTTGCCCGGGCTTCTAGTCTTTGTTTGACTCTCCTTGGATATGGAAATCAATCCGAAAGAAGCCTTTACTGTAAGTAGATGGGAATGGTATTAATAATGCATCAGCAATACAAAGACGTCGCCGTGAAAAATCCTCCTGCGTCGTGGCGCTGCGGTCTAAGTTTCCAGACGGAATAAATAGCTTCGATAAGCTCCCTTCTCCAAGTCGAAAGCGAAAGCTATCTTGATTAGTTTCCGAGTGCCACACGTTCTCCTGAACAACCACGCAATTCGATTTCGCATCTTTTCTAGGAAGGAAGCCTTATGTTTTCACTTATGACTACTTTAACCGCGAATCTTAGTTCTGAAAATCTTCGTCGGAGGTGTGTGGTGAATTTGATCGGCCGATTATTCCAGTCTTCACGGCTCCCCTCCCGGTTATTCCCAGTCTTACGATGGTTTGCGATATTTGTTAAGACGAGCTCGTTAAGTTTCATTGTTATAATTCACGTAAAATGTTAACTCCTAAGAATAATATAGGAGTAGAGAAGCCTCATGAAAACCTTCGAAAATCGTCGAGGTACAAGGACATCTGTTGTGTCCATTGTGTGCATAAGCATAATATATCCGTGTGGCCTTTATTACAAAGAGGCAAGGGCAAATCTCCTTCTTTTCGTTAGTGTGGCATGGGAAAATACAGCAGCGGAGAAATCAGGGAAAGAGGCCCGCGAAATGTGGTTCTGTAGAAGAATGATGAGGTTGGAGAGTATCAACGGAGTTAGTTATGAGGAAATCCTCAGAAAGGTAGGAGAGAAGTCTCATGAAAGCCATAATAAGAAGACGGAACAACCTTATAGGCCACATGTTGAGATACGATGAGCTTGTGAAGACAAGGTGCCGTTATGAAGACAATCGTCGAGGGACTAGTAGATGGCAAGAACGGAAAAGGAATGACTCGAATAAAATTTATGGAACAGGTAAAGAAGGATTCGAAAGAGAAGGAATACGTAGGTGTGAAAAGATTAGTGGATAGGAGAATGCAACGGAGAGTTGCGTCAGACCAATCTTAGGATTATGGACCAGTGATAATCATGATGATGATTGGGATTGAAGTACCTATTGTATCTGTTAAGGTAGGTTTTTATGGAGGATTGTGCTAATCACCCCAACTGTCCCTGTCTCAGAGTGAACTTCCATCTTCCATTCACAATCGAGAGCTATTCCTTTTCATTCCATCTATGAACGCGAGTTACTTACTTCCCATTCCCGTCTTACCTCTCGTTATCCCCCATAACATGGTTTTCTCCAAATTGTGCGAGAAATACACAGAGGAAAAACCATTCGCCTTGACCAGGAACAAGTCTAGAGCGAACACCTCTATGTGGCCTAAGTTCGGGCTTGGCTCTCCGGCTGTGGTGCTGTGCGCAGGATTTGGACTGCCTGTGGCATCATATGCTCAGCAGACCGTACCACGTTGTCCGGTATAGTCCTCAAATGTCCACAGGGGAGAATGACGCCTCGGTAGCTTAACCGGCTAAAGCACTCGGCCCGAAATCGAGGTATCCGGGTTCATTCCCCGGTCAAGGCGAATGATTTATCCTCTGTGGCTTTTTCGCACAATTTGTGCATTGCGGGTGACTCCGTAAAAGTTATCACCGTGGGCAGTCCCGGTATGCTCAAATAATGGTTTTCTCCTCCCCGCTCTGTGCTCGATGCATTCAAACCCTCTTGTCTCCTTCACTTCTCCTCTTAGAAGTTTCCTCTCCTCGCTCACCATTCATGACACTTCGTTGGTCCTCTTCCTATCCGTTCACATCTCCATTCTCATGCACACCAACCCCTATTCAGTCATTTATCTATCCTCATCGACCACGTTTCCGCTACGCAACACTCGTCACACTCATCACTGCCACTAACTCCATTGATGAAGGCGGACCCGTGCTGGAACGTGCGCCCTCCGGCCTGGAAATCTTTGGCGCCCTCCCGTTCCGAAGCTCTCAAAATTTACAGTCAGAATAGCAAAATTGAGCAGTTAACTCGATTTAAATGATGTCTCAATTAACAGCATTATGAACACCGTCTTGAGTTAACAAAATAATGATTAAAATTAATATAATTCAATCTCAGGAGGGTTGGGATTAAAATTTCTAAATTTATTTATTATACTCCACACCCCCACAATTTCCCCGGTAGTCCCCCCCCTGCATAGCGCTGGCGCCCTCTGGCCACGGGCGTCCACCGCCCACCGCTTTACACGGCGAATGATTTCATTCGCATGATCATTCAGCATGACCGTGTATGACGGAACAATTCGCGAATGAACCTTCATGCGCATGATCATTCAGTGAAAATTAGAACATGTTCTATTTAGCTCGCATGATCCTGTGAATGGTCACGTGACCATTCAGCATGATCATGCGCATGATCATTCACCGTGTATGACGGAACAATTCGCGAATGAACCTTCATGCGCATGATCAGTCAGTGAAAATTAGAACATGTTCTATTTTCCTCGCATGATCCTGTGAATGATCACGTGACCGTTCAGCATGATCATTCACCGTGTATAGCGAAGAAGGCGACCAGCGCGGGCCTGGTGATGCTCTCATAAGCTCTTTCCCGTTCATGAAAACTGCCTTTGCTCACAAAATTCTCCCAATGCCATTATTGGAGAAGTGTTGACAACTTTGAAAGGATAATAATAATTTACAACTACATCTACGCACAACCCCGCAATCCGATTGAATGGACGCGTGTCTGGGTGTGTTGGGACACCAGCCGTTGCCAGATGAAAAAGAAAAGGCGTGTACAATTTTCCGCTTAGCATTTATTTGAGTCCTTTAAGGCTCCGGGGAAAACGAATTCCTATATCTATCCCTTCGAAAAATTACCTCTCTTAAAATATCGCTTCTGTCGGATCTGGAAAGATGGATTCGTATAGAATGACCTAGTGTCTCTCTTAAAGATATCTACACTCAATTGGTCAAATAGTCAAAGAAATATGAAGTGAAACACTTTGCACTTTCTGCATAAAAATTTATTAAACTACAGTCGACATGTTTCGCTGCACTGCAGCATTATGAAGACTCACTTTTTTTCTCCGCGGTGGACCACTTATGGCCATTATTATCCTTTCAATAATATCAAAAATTCTCCAATAATGGAGTCTTGATTATGCTGAAGATCAGCGAAACATGTCGACTGTAGTTTAATAAATGTTTATGTGGAAAGTGCGAAGTGTTTCACTTCATATCTCATAATGGATCTCCACACAGTATCTGCCTCATCCGTCCAATTGAACAGTCTAAGTCTAGCGCGTAGCCTCCGAGTCTCTGTCGGCTCCTGGCCTAATGCCCTTAGCATTTGTACTCCCCTAGATGTTTTTTACGAATCGCGTAGCTTTACTTTCTATTTTTTTAAAGTTCTCGGATTAAGTCTTTGTACGCCGGATCCCATATGCTCGCTGCACATTCAAGGCGTGGTCGGACGAGAGGGAAATAGCACATCTCATTTACCATTTCATTCGAAAATCTTCTCGAAACTGACGAATCCTAGCTTCTTCACATGTTTTATATGTGTCTTCCTTACGATAGATTCGATGTTAGCGTACTCTAAATAATTCACTCAATCTGTCTTAGATTGCTTGAGCAATTGAGAATGGATACCTTTAAGAACGACACGGCGAGCATCATATTAGAACCCAATTATATTTCCAGGTCCGCCAGAAACGATAAACTAAGAGATATATTTTTCCGTGCGGATAGGTATGGGAATTTCTTTTTCTCCCACAAGATAACAGACCTCAAGAAATTCTAGGCGTCGTTTCGTTAAAGCATTTCCTATTTATGGGTAAACGGCTGGTGTCCTAACACTCCCACCGACCTATTTAAGCGGCATTGGGGTAGTATGTAGATGTAGAAATGCATGGGGATAGCTGGACGACCTACGCGACAGATGTGACGCCATGCATTTTCTGAGATTACAATTAGTTCCACCAATGAAGGCAGTTTAAGTCGGATGATAGAATTTCAAAGTCAGAGTGATCACTAATTTGTCACTTGTCCTCTCATCGTGTCTCTTAGGCCAGCATGTTCGCAACATTCGAAGGAGCGTTCATTTTTCACGTTGTTGACTCTTAAAGTAATGAACCATGAAAAAAATTCATTTTCCGGTCCTTGGGGAAGACGTGCAAAAAAACGAGCTCTCTGGTGTCCTCGGCAACGGCCTCTGACGATGATACAAGGAAAAAAAGGAGTTAACTCACTCAGCTGGAGTGTGACGTAAACTCCAGCGACGTGGATTCCAGACCCTTTCTGAGAGCTCGGGTTATACACCAATTGTCATAGCTAAAATCTCCTTAATGACAGGTTACCGTTGTTAAAAATGTTCAATAATGGGACGTCTAAAATCGGAGTCATATGTTCCTACATGATACTAATCCGCATGCCAACATTTTGGAATGGACAGTTTCAATGCACAGTTTTGGCATTGTTGCTTCGATTTCTCTCTGTGAATGACTGCGAGTATTACATGGAGTCACGTATCAATTCATTGGTGAAAGGGTAAGTGATGGATGTAGTGATTCTGACGTAGTGCAGAGAAAGCTGTTCGTCTCAGAACTATTCTCAATGGATCTGTGCTATTTAGGATTTCTCGGCTTCAATTTGAAACCGCATGTAACCTGTTGTTCCCCTGACAGAATGAATAAGAAGCTTAAGAAGTTCCGAAAATTAGATTGAAATCTTGCTTCGATAATATTAATTAACTCCTTTTATTGCTACTGTTAGGGAATTCAGTGGTTGTTCATTATTTAATGTGAACCCGATTAAAGCCTAAGTAATAGCGATTAATTCCGATTTCGGAGTTCTTAAGTTTTAAATCCGACTCGACTAATGCCTTATAAATAACGATTTGTTCTGATTTCCGACTTCGTTATTTTTTATCCGAACGCTAGTAAAGGTTATCTGTACACATCTTCTACTTGGGTGCAAATTAAAACTAATGTTATAATACGAATTTGCAACTTCATCGGACAAACTTTTCCCGCGAGAAGTGTGCGGACGATGTTAGCCGTGGAGGTCATGCATTCGATACTCGATTCTTTCGGTGCGTGGCAGTGTCCTTGAAATGTATGGAATCCCAAGCGATCTTTCAGCCTTGCAAAAAAAACATCACGCGAATGGTCACTCCACGTAATTATTTGCACAATAGGGTGGTTTCCTTTTATTTTTTTATTGCCTAAATCGAAAGATTATTACTCCTGGAGTACGAATTTCACGCTCATAGATTTTTAAATGACGATATCTATTTTTCGCGATTAAACGAAAAGTGAAAATTTTCAAGCGCGCGAAAACGCGACGGCTAAGTAGGAATGATGGGAAAACTTCGTTGGTCGTATTCTGTTTCCAGTCGTCGTCATGTGAGGTGACCTTGGGGCGAGGCTTTGAACGCAGATACGACGCAGGCTGCTAGCAGGTAGCTTGGTACCCTGCTAGCAGGTAGCGCTTGGATTAAATAAGGATTATTAATACCTTATCAAACGAAGGAAACTTTCCGACCTTAGCCATTTTTAATAGGTGATTATTAAGAGATTTTTCCCTGAGCTCCGTGCCTCATGCATACATTGGTAATCTCAGACGATGTAAAACTCCTATCTACTCGTATAGAAACTAGGTCCCTGTGACGTCACGTGGAGTGGCATCGCATGGGTGCCAATCTGGCCTTTTTCAAATGCGGTTAAAATAGACCATTGCCATTCGTCTAAACTGGGATTTGTAAAGCCAAATAATTTGTATATTATGAATACACTAATGGTGGGTAAGGAATCGCAATCATTGCATTTCGTTTTCTTTGATGAAGGAAACTACCCTATTGTGCATCATATGCTACGTTTTACTCCACTGATTATGTCTTCATACAATAGGACCATTATTGTTGTTGCATTCTATACTGTGAACGTATGCCTCGTCATTTCCATCAATAGAATCGTAGGCTTTCCGTGCGAACTACTCGCAGAAATTCTTATCGGGTTTTCCATCGATTCAGATTCACTTAAGCCGACGTTTCGATGCTAGACTCACCGATCGTCATCAGGGCAGATGAGTCTCGAATTGAGGCTCCTGATCACCCTTACATTGAAGTCAGGCGCTAACTGATTGGCCAGTAGCAGCCAATCTGGCGTTGGTAGTGCTCCGTAAGTTTTTCAACGCCTTCATCACAGGCTACCAAGCGTTACTAAACTGTCTCGATTGAAAATTTTTCAATCGAATTACGATTGCTTCCTTGATGACCCGATCAGGCGATCAGAAACCTCAGTTCGGCACTCACATGCCCTGATGAAGATGCGCGAATCGAATGTCGAAACTTCGACTGTGGAAAATTTTACCCGGTGGAGATCCAGATAAGGGTTCCTGTTGTGTAAATAAATGCTGTGTTTTGCGTTCGTTTACGCATTTTTTGTTGTGACCAGGGAGTCGGGGAAAAATCAGTATTTTGTCAGTGTTTAAAAATGATATTTGTTTTAATTTTTAAGCTTAAATTAATGTTACCAAAAAACCAAGTCTGAATTGTTTAACCTCGTGAAATAAAGTGTAAAGACTTGGGTTGAATAAGCACCCCAATGTTCCAAAATCATTTTACTGAGAAAATCCGAGACGTGCACCCATCATAATCATCACCAGTCAACAGGGGTTAGGTTGCTATGACGCAGCTCTCCATTCCTCTCTCCTATCCGCTAACCTTTTCATTGCGAGGTATTGCTTCTCTTTCACATCTTGCGTAACCTGCCCTATGTAACTTATCCGGGGCAGTCCCGTATCTTTCTTCCTATCCATCCTTCGACAGTTGTCTATATCATCTAAGTTATCCCGTCTTTTTCTCAGGGTTTTTTCAGAAGACTTCTCTTACATCCCACTATTCTTAGCTTTTTCTCATTTCAAATTTTGTCGATCCACTTCATCTTCATTATTCTTCGGTAGCACCACATTTCGAATGTTTCCACTCTTTTCCGCTGCTGTCAGCGCCCATGTCTCGCTCCCTCAAATAAACATGTTCCATACGTAGCATCTGATGAATTGTTTCCTCACTTCGGATAATAAACAGCGCGGTGAAAGAGCTGGGAAACAATGGTTTCTGACCCTGGACCAATATTTTACGCTTACGCGGGGATATGCGTAATGAACTGGGCATTTGTTGAAGCTCATGCCTAATTTTTATTGAATATCCAAATCACCGCCTCAGAGTTAGTTTTCGTTAAATGTATGTACTTAGTTAAGTAGACGATAAAAAAAATCAAAATAAAATTATATGTAAATAGCTCCAGATGACGATAGTTTCACACAACCAGCAATCGTTGATTTCAAGTATCATCAGACCTCCATTACTTTTTATGCATATTTTATGTACTCGCTACTTTGCAAAAATCCCTCTCCATGTGCAGGAAAGGTTAATCCAATTAAGTTTTAGTAAAATTATTATTATTAATTTTAATATAATTAACATTAATATAAATTATTAATTTTAATTATATTTTGATATTTTTAAATAAATTCCTCTCATACTTTTCTTTTTTTTTCACAGGTGAGTTACGAGTTTTCCAATAATTGGGTTGGTCCCTGAAATACCATTTTCGGTGAGCATTAGTCTTACAATTTTAGTAATTCCTTACATTGTTTCTTCTTGAAACAAAAAACATCGCTCAAAATTATGAAAGAGGATACATATCAACAATTCAAATCCAGTTGAATATTTAAACTGGTTGAATAATGCAATCGCTGGCCACTGAGCGCACATATTAATAGATCTTTGAAGTTATAGGTCCATGATGCATTACAGAACATATTGAGTAGACTTCCGGACTCCTTGATATCGTAGCGGAAGATGCCACGGAATAATTTTATCGGGAATTTTCATTAGAATTTTATTTGACAACTAAAGTGAGAAAACTTCTTGACTCCTTACAATTAAAAACACCAGAATACTTGGTGATTGGAAATGAAGAAATGCCAGATATACCGCTAGCATACCAATACGTGAAGGGTAGCAAGAGCGAAGTGCTTATGAGCGATATATGACATTCATGGCAGCAGTAACCAAGAGATTGACAACAGTTGCGATGGGAAGAATTGCCATTGAATTCTATAGAATAGGATTAACAGTGTCAGGAAGACAAAAGTAAGAATATCCAAAATAGTAGTAGACAGCGTGACGACATGCGGGGCAGAGGCATGGGACATCGAGAAAATAAACAAAAATAGGTGAATGACTATTGAAAGAGATTTCATTAGAAGGAATTTCAGAAAGAGGAGATGGAATTAATTTAGGAATGAAACAATTTTGAAGACAATCTAAAAGGTTCGATGATTTTCGCGGCGTTGATAAGATGATCTCTGCATTCTCTTCGGGTTCTCACCGCGTCCGTTGTGCTTTGGCGACAACAGTTTCGCTGGCATTGCAGTCAGCGTCTTCAGCTCGAAGGTGAGTTAACTTGGAAAATTTTACTAGACTAAAAAAAAATCGAAAAAACCCGAAACCCAGAATTGTGCGTTCAAATACCACTGTAAGAACTAAACTATGTGAAATATGTCCCTATATAAGATGAAGAAGCAGGTATACCGAAAAAAAACCCTATGTGTTTTGGCCTACTGCTGCAGCAGACAATAAAAGCTGAAAGCGGGAAATCGACAACTGCCGCGAACAACCTGCAATATAGGCTTAATACTGGTCTGTGAAGTCAGACTTGGTGGTGAAAAAATTTCATTGTTTGCAAGCGGCAAGTTTCCTTGATATTTTACTTCAATACTCGGTAATCATAATTTACGTGCTATCCATTCGTTTGAAGAAAATCTCTTCGTATGTAATTAATTTATAGGGTGATACACATTATATTTAATTGGCATGCTTATTAAAACTACATTGAATATCTATGTTACTAACTCGGTCAAGTACATGTTTTCTCACTGTTATCTGAGGATATCACAAAGAAACACGTGTGCAAAGTTTTACACATTACTTCAATTTGACAAGAAAACCAGTCAGTGAAAGGGACCTTAAAAGCAATGCTTGCAAATATTGCCTATATAATGGCATTCATCGTTGTCAAAAAGCATTAATAGGTCATAGAGCATGCATATTAATCAATAATTTCATCGTGACGTTCAGCAGATATATTATGGCTTATATGTCATATGACGGAGTACCTGCTTCTTCATCTTATAGGGACATATTTCACATAGTTTAGTTCTTACAGTGGTATTTGAATGCACACGATAATATTTATTTTCCCTGAAATAGTCGCAGCAAAGCATTGCCCTATCAGGCCTTAGAATCTGTCGAATTTTTATTCTCCCTCAAAAATGTAGTGTGGGAATCTGATGTATTAGGTTTGAAATTAAGTAACCGCCTTTATTTTAAGTATATAGTCCTCATTGATCTCAGCTGAATGGTCAGAACGAAGGCATGCATGGAAAATTTCTGCTGCAAAATGATATTTACCTACTATTACCTCGGTAGAATAAAATTTCGGCGTGGTGTATTGAAAACCGTTCCGTGAATTATCTCTGAAAGCCCTGCATATCTATGATCGCCAGAAATGTCTTCTCAGAGTGAGTGAGTCTCCGGGTCCCTCATAAGCCATCTGACACTTCCGATTTTGTCCGCCTTTTCCAATGATGACGTTTCGCGCGGTTGTTTTTTTTTGTTCGCGCAGGAAATACCCGTCTCGTTGCTTTCATTGGGCAAAAAAAAGTTATTTATGCGAGGAAAGAAGAGATGATTCCTTTGAAGCGAGCGAATGTTTTGGAGAAGATATTTCGCGAGGGGTATAAAAAGAGGAGAAGTGTACACTTCCTCCCCCTCCCAAATGGCTTTTGCTCCCCAGCGACGGATGGCGTTAGTCTTTTGAGCAGAACGGTCCAACTGGTCATAACGCTGCAGTCATCTGTGCCCGATAATCTTGACCCTTGATTCCTCGTTTACATGACCCTTTGAGAGGCGCACACTCTGGCGATAATAAGACGAAACACGTGCTGCGAGTACCCCGTCTCGTTTGTACGGTGCGTACTTATTTTAATGTGCATTTTTTTCTGCATGCTTTCAGTCCTGAGGAGGGAGAAGTGTAATTTGTATCTCTGGAAACCAGAGTTAACTCACTTTTCACTCATTTTAAAAGGTAATCCATTCACGTGGGGCCCAAGATCTTCAAGGCTTCGTCGGAAAAATATAAAAAAGGAAGATAATTTCATAAAAAATTTTTTGCTCCGTTAAAACGTGGCTTCTAACTCAGCACGACATTGAAAACGTTTTTAAAACAACTTTGTAACAATTTACATTTTATTTTTGCATAGTTTTTGTAGGCCATTGTTATTATTTATATTTGACGCTCCGACATAAATCGATATATCTGAATGTATACATTTGGGGTTTCCCGCTTTTTCATTTGATCTGTAAATTTATTTCAGAGCAACTTTTGATTTTCATTTAGTACGCAATCTCAACACAGTCAAAAACCTGAATAGATTCCCAAAAACATCCGAATTTGACGTATTGGGAAACTATTTTTTTATAATGTCCGATGGCATTAATATATTATTTCTTTGGTTTCATTTTACCTCCATAGATGTCAAGACAGTCTTCTGAACTTATAAATATCATTTCGGCTTTCAACGATTATGTTTGTGTCATCCCACTTCAAATCGATGTAAAATCTTAGCTTATTATTTCCGGTCCTCTTCGACTACTGCCGCATTTTGAAAAATTTCTCGTTATTTCAATGGATATAAATGCCAATTTGATGATTTCACTACAACTAATGAGAAAGTTTCGGGATATGTATTGAATGGATACTTGATTTTGCAGCTCGAATGTACTACCTCAGTATTCTTTTTCAGCTATAAATCTACATTTTTTAACATCCAATACATGTATCTTGTAGTTACATATCTCGCAACTTTTTAGTTCATTGCAGTGATAATCTTCAAATTGGCTAATATATAAATTGCTATGACGAATAAAACTAGACATTGCGAAAGGAGTCGTAGTTGGTCGTGGTCGTAATTAAAGTGCTAGAGTTTTACATCGATTTGAAGCGGGAAGACGGAAACATTATCATCGTATGTCGATTCTGAAATGTAGGTTGGCACCTTGTTGGGTACTATCATAGAGTTTATATTACTATTAAAATTACTATTGCTGTAGAGTATTTATGGGTGGTAAGTAGATGTGCATGAAAAAAATGAAGAACGATTTACGACTTCTGCGCCCTCGACCTATATTGAAACGATAGGATCCGAGATCACATGATGGGCCTGGTGGGCCTGATTGGCTGAACACGACGGTTGTTCTTGCTTTTGTGCGGTTTATATCAATTGGAGATATAAATTTTATTAAAACTATTTCTAGCGGAGGAGGATCGTTTCTAAAATAAATCAGCTTTCTCTCATTCAGCCTGTTGCCTTTCCTAGTCTCTCTGCCAGTTCTTACGATTTTTTGTCAGTCGTTTATTCCTTAAGTATCGCTTTTTTCGGGATATCTAGCCTACTGAAATTGAATCCTAGGAATGAAGACCAGTTTTTGGCTTCCAGGCTTTCTGGCCTATACAAGGTGTGGACTGATGGCTTCCACAATGACTTTGTTGCCATTCACAAGATTCTCCACGATGTTCAAATTCTTCAACAGTCGATTTTTTGAAAAGCAAATGTCCTCAGAGGTAATGTAGAGGTTAAGGTAATGCCAGAGAGGAAGTTGGCAGTACTGTAGGTACACTGGAACTGTGCACTGTTGGGAACACTGAAAATGTAGCGTTTCGACAATATTTCCAGGGGGTTTCATGGCGATTCTAGAGGGGGTCGATTCTATTAATTTTTTGCGTATCTAGTCTTGTTCCACCCAAATATTTACATGAGTGATTCAGTCAGTTAGCTGTCGGAAGTGGGTTTTATAGTGTATGGATTTATAAACATGTTGTGCTATATGTATTTTGAATATTACATGAGTGACTCATGCTGATATTTCCATACTTTTCCTATTGCCAAGGTAAAAATTCGTCGTTTACGAGTACGAGAGTATCCATGTGAAAGGTCTAGACGAACTCAGCTCTATTAAACAGGCACTAGGTTATTTATTCCCAAATGAGCGAATGACTTATTCTCAAGGAACCAATCTTGAGTTGAATCCAGGGTTGGCAATGAATCGCAATCCGAACGAATGCGTTACCAACGATGGATAGTCCCTGACTACGGTCGGCGCGACCCACACTCAGACAGCATCCGGTTGCAAAATCCTGGACGAGGTCATTGAAGTGCTCCTAGTGTGTTCATAGCAGTCACACGTCTTACATTCTACTCCGCTAGCCGCCTAGATAGGTGTATGGAGGGTTGCTAGGAAACCAGGAGTTTACAAATGGAAAGAAAAAAGCCCTTACGATTTTCATAATGATACTGCTGACGATGACATTCTCGAGTGTCGTGTCTATTGTCGAAGTTAATTATATTGGTTGATAGTTCCCTGGGTCATGTCCTTTCCCTTTTTGAATATTGGTGTAACGTTTGCAATTTTTCAGTTAATTGGTATTTCTCCTTCAAAGAGTGACTTCTTGAATATTACCGCTAAAGGCCGTTTTACACGGTACACGGAATTACGCAATCTGACGTACGTGCGAAGGCGCAATCAAAATTGCGTCGTGTAAAGCAGTGAATTGCTAGAACACATGCGAGAATGCGTGAATGCGAGACGGCAAAATAGCCCCTGTTCTAATTTCGTTCATGCATTCGCGCAATTCCAATCCATTTAAGAAATTAATGCAGCTCTAACTTGCGCAATTCCGTGCCCCGTGTAAAACGGCCTTAAGAACGGTGCATCTTGTTCTGAGCAGTTAGACATCTACCTAGTTTTTATGATCATTTTAGTAGTCATCAGCATCACAGTTCAGCGATGCTAGCAGTGATTTGACGTACCTCACCACTCAACTCTTCTATCACCTAATCTTTTCATATGAAAGTAAAACTTCACGCAGGAGGCTGCAGGCTAAACCATGAAATCGCTGCGGTGAAATATGTGAATACGAAAATATGATTTCGGTGTGAGGGTAAAGTTAAGATACTCAACTCAGCAATTTAATGAAGTAAATATATTTCCCAATAAGTGTTTTTCAGTCAGCGCGTTCCAGCAATATCACCTTTGTATATATTTATACGACTAGAAAGAAATTAAATGAGACATGGAAAAAGAAAGGCAAAATTCTTCCATTAGATACAATTTGAAATTAATAAATAAATAAAAACAGAGTAACCATGGGAATAATATTTAACATCGTTGGTGAAATCATAGAACTGAAATTATAGCAAGAAGACAAAATAAGTTTACCTTGCAATAATTTATCCCGCATAAATTAATGATATTTTATGCTACGAATACTATTGAAATACCCTGTTTTTAAATGTCGAATGTCGATATTCATAATATGAGCTATAAGAAAAATGTCTTGATATCAGGGTTGGCGTGAGTAAATTTAAAGAAAGTCCCGATGTAAATACATTTAGATCGTATTCATAAGCTACTTTTTAAACACTGCATACTTCACCAAATAGGTATCGCTGATTCAAGAGAATAGTAATGAATGATCATGATATCAGAGTCGGTGATGAGGAAATATAGACATACCAAGAGCATAAAAAAGGTTAAACTGAAGTGCATCATTTATGCGATTTCAACGCGCCACTCGACCAGACTCTCTTTGATTATTTTCAACTATTACATTTTAAGTAAATTTTGAGAGTAATGAGAAAATCTCAATACCTTAGAACAATCTTAGAGAGTCTTAGAACAATCAATGAAAATATTGCCGATTACGAAAGAAGGGAAACTAGAAATTGCCAAATAATGAACGCCAGCAAACGGTAGTGTAGCTGATAGACTTGTGATGACGTAATGAATTAATTCTGAATAATTTTTCAGCGATACCTCTGCCTATTTACCTTATGATATTTTAAGAGAACATAGAAAAAATGCGGAAAAAATATATCTTATCATAATAACTTAAATGCGGGTATTTTGAGGTAAGCAGCATCACAGTTATTTCACATTCAAAGATGTTTTCTTCCACGATCCGTAGTTCGGATAAAAAAAAACACGTTTGAAAAGCGCAAGAAACACTCAACTACATGACTACGACTCTGCGTGTTCCGTATGTATCACGATATTTTCTGGTCAATTCGAAATCGATCATATCCAACGCTAATGTTTTATATGAACACCGCTATTGACGTATGGGTAATGCATCTCATACTAACTGCTACCTACGAATAATTTATTATTCACTAAACACCGCATTCAGCGTCTTCGGTAGCTGCACTATCGAGTCTAAGGAAGAAAATCCTAGCACTACTTTCTTCCCTCTCACGTAATCCAAAGAACATATCTTGAAGCATTAAGGAACTGTTTGAAAAAAGTGACTTCGTTTACAGTTTTTAACCGGGCGACAATTCGTACACACCTTGGATAAATTTCGCTATGAAAAATCGTTGGTGCATATAAATTTGAGGCGTTGTTTACAAGTGCGGTTCCGCTTAAATCCGCGGAGTCGCGTACCGACCGCTAGTTTTCGGCTCGCCTGCGTTGGGAAGTTGCCGAAGGAGGGAGCGTGGTTGGCTGCTCATCGAAGGGGTCCTGGGTTCAAATCCCGGATGAAGTCGTCGGAAACTCAAAAGAAATGCTCTAAGTGCGAGGGAAAGGAATTCGAACTTTCACCCATACAGTGAAAAATAAATATTAACAAAATTACAATCAATGGCTCTCAAGTACACTGGAAATATCGGAGTGTACTTGAGAATAATAACCCAACGGTCGAAATGCGTTTTATGATACGCAATAAACTTGTGGAAAAGTTCCGTCTCTTTTTCGCGAAGCCAAGAGTGATTACTGCGATAAAATCCACATGCTGAAAAAAACCACGGAGAGAAAATTCTTGGCCGACAAGGAAAAGAATAGTAACTATTTGATGGTAAATATCAACTTTTTCGAGAAACATTTACAAAAAATTGCTCGTGGGGACGTATTACAAATCCGAGTTCACAGACCTCCTTTGGAAGGGTAATGTTTGGATGATCATGAACCCTGTCTCTTATGTTCATGAAGCAAGCGATGATTGGAGCGAGCAGAGAGCTTCCCAAGAGAGTGTTCGAAGCATCCCCAATGTTGTTCCAACCCTTCCAACCTTTTACTCCGCTGCCCTCCCCTCGTCCGCCAACAATCCTTCCTCCCCCCTCCACGTGTGACCCCATACCAACTCCACCCCTCGCTACAACCCCCTCTATCCAGTTCCACCTCATTATGCAAGCAGCCAAGGCCGTTGTCGGAGCAAGGCCATCCCCACCAAAGCGAGAACCGAACACCCCCTCCCTCGCGAGCGCCATGTGCGTATCTCTCTCCTCCCTCTCGTGTTGTTCCAGACTCCTACCTCACTGGCGCCTGTATCTTTCTCTAAAAAAAAGAAGAAGCATTCATCCCGGAGTGGAAGAAGGGAAAAATAAACGATTCGATGAAAAGAGGGAGGCGATGAGGAAGAAGATGAAATACTTGAGACAGCGTTCGGAATGCGTGTGGAGGAAGAGAGTGGAGGGGGAGGTAGTGTGTGGGGGAAGGGGTACGCGGAGGTTTCCATGGAGTGAAGAAGAAGTCGTGGATATTGTGCACGCGACATAGTATTGCCTCTTTGGATGATGTTACTGCTTAGTAGGCTCTCCCATTGTCCCGTAGTCGTTGTAAAAGTAGTTTGGTAGGGAAAAGTATTACCCATTGCCTTGGTTTAGATAGATAGAAAGATATATAGATAGGGAAACATTTATTGCTCAGGAACAATTCCGTAAAAACAAAAATAATATTAAATTACATAAATAAATGACAATTTGCATTACACTCATTACATTAAATAAAATATAAAAGATTTCGATGATAAATATTTAGAATGATATTCCACTTCATGACATAACCGATAATAGCAAATGCATGAAATATAGTAAAAAACGGCAAATTGAGCTATTTTCCAAGCCAGGTATGCAATTTTTGACATCATTTGGTATCTCATTCCAAATCCGACAAGCAATCGCTTGAATCAATCAGATGGTTGATAAGCATTTTTGAAATTAGTGGGATTAAAATTAAACTTTGTGAACCCTGGGCTGATACGATACCTGCGTCTACCTACCTATTCTCGTGACGCCTGTACTCTACTGATCTTATGGACAAACAATGTCCTGTGGCAGCTAGTTGTTCCACATAGATCCGTCATATCATAACTTTACATCATTAGGTTTATGTGAAGGCAATGGAACCTTTTAAAAAATCGTGTAAAATCTTTTTTACTTGTTAATATTTTAATTGTTTTAACGCCTTCCGAATGATTTCTCGTTTGAAAATGTTATCTCATTCAGGTCCACCTCGAACTCGCGGAAATATCATCTGTTAGGGCGTTGGAACAACTTTATTCTGCCAGCGTGCCTTGTCCTATACCTTGTCTGTATCTTTGAAAAATTAAGCCTACGAATGCAGAAAAGAAAGAGGAAGACGAAAGAGACTTTCGAATGGAAAGAGTGCGAGGGTTGGAGGGTGGGAGAAGAGGAAAGGAAACGAGGAGGATACCTACGCTTGCGTTGAGAATGTACGAAGGAGCTCGAATGAGGAATGTAGGAGACGTGAATGAGGGCAGTTGGAGAAGGGTCTGGAGGGTGGATCGGAGTGAGCGAATGATTTAACGCCGATTCCATCATCATCATCAGTGGTCAACAATCCGAAGATTGGTGTGAGATAGGTAGCTCTCCACTCAATTCTTCTAACAACTTATCTTTTCACACCTACGTATTTCTTCTCTTTCACACCCTTCTTTAACTGTTCCATACATTTCATTCGAGGTCTTCCTTTTCCGTTCTTGCCATCCACTTGTCCCTCTACGATTATCTTCATCAGGTCATCATGTCTCAATGTATGGCCTATAATGTTGTTCCGTCTTTCTGTTAAGCTTTCCGTAAGACTTACTCTTGCTTCTTTTTCGTGACCCTTACTCTTCTTTGGGCTTCCTTATTGCTAACTTGGTTGATCCGTTTGAGCCTTTTCCCATGATTTCTCCGCGGCTCTCATTGTCCATGCCTCACTACCATAGGAAAAAGGCCGAATTATTGAAAATTAAAATAGTAATTTCAATCCCATCTAAATCATGCACTTCGCGAAAAATTATCTTCACATACCTTTGGGGCGTTCATGGAAAAACATGCACGCGCACTCGACGCCATCTTTTATTCTTCTGCACAACTAATAAAGAACTCTCGCGCACGCATTGAAATTTATTAGAGTTGTTTCTTAGCCGCATCGATGTCTTGACCGGAGTTCGTTTCTCAATTTCATATTATAATCCTCTAAATGTGATGCAAACCACAACAAATTTAAATGGGTTTACAGATGTCGCCACTCGCGTCGCTGACGGACAAAGTGATCCCAGTTGCACGGGGACGTAAGGTATAGTTAGGGATTTTAACCGATATGAAGATGTGATCTATGAAGTTCATTACTTTTCAATGCTATCCCTCGCAATTACAAACAATCTACAGCAAAATATTGGAAAAAAAGTTGATGGCGTTGCGCTCATCACAGCGCCGAAGACACTTTTGAAAACCGCTTAATTTGCGACCGAAGTGGCAACAGAAATCAGCCTTCAATGGGATGTATTCTCTATGCAGGCTCCTTGATTCATGGTTAGAGATAACAAAACACAGATGCAAAGTGCATGAAAAAATTACTCCAACGATGCGCATTCTATGATTTCATGCCGTGATTCCAAAATCGCCCCACGCTATGAATAAACAGATTCGTAACTACGGGTACTGTTTACATTAATTGCCATTGGTAAATTCCCCTGGACTGGCAAACTGAACCAAGCAAGGGCGTACCCAGAATCAAAACTATGGGGGGGGGGGGGCAAGCCATGGCTTTTCAAGTTATAGGTAAGATTTAAGCATGGAAAAGGTGAATGAAACCAACATTTTAAGGAAACTATAACAGCTCTTTAATAGTTTTTAAAATTATTTGCTTAAAAAAATATTATTTCCCTTAAAGGCATTTGTGAATTTTGCTTGTCGCTGGGTACGCCCGCGGAACCAAGTACCCTCGTATTTCCGATTCAGTGCGCTGGCCATTACGTAAATTTCCACGCTGATTTATACCGTTTGCATCAAATAACCCGGATAGCGTAGTGGTTTGCGCAGTTGAATGGAAAGCCAAAGGTCCGTGGTTCGATTCCTGATCCAGGGGAATCAATTCCGATGGCAATTTATGGGAATTACTCCACCGTTCACGCGGTGGACTCTAAACAGTACACCATGCCCTTTTGGGCGGATTTATCGAAGATTTGAGGCTCTCATGCAGTTGTGGCCTCATTGAAGTTCTCTCTCTCCTCGGTGTTGCCATCCTTGATGGACGACAATTAGGTACTTAATGTGTGCGTCGTGACAATTTAATGAGCTGTTTGAAATATATATCACAAGTTGCTACTCCAAAAAACTGTTTCCATCAGCTGTTGCTGTTAGTTTGCTTAAGGTGTTAGTTTTAAAGGTGAAGAATGCCGATTATATTTGGGTCGGCAGCTTCTCCAATTTCTTCGCTGCCTTTGATGATGGCACTTCCGATGCAATCTCTTCGACTCCTCCGTCGTTTCCCTTCGAGCATCATGGCGGTCGTCGGACATGGCCCGATGGAAGGGAACAAGCAATCTTTTTTTTCCGCCGAAATAAACGCCCTCTTTAATTAAGTGTATTCCTGGTCCCTTTGATCTCCGGGCGCAGCAGTTTGCGCGGCGAAACCCGAGCAGCCACTCATCCTCTCTTTACTTCTCTCCACCTTTAAATGTTTTCCTTGTACCTCCTCCCTCGCCGCAACGGATTCGGACGCGGTTATTGTAATAGAGGATACAATCGTCGACCTCCAATAGGGTGGTTTCCTATTATTTTTTTATTGCTTGAATCGAAAGATTATTACTCTTGGAGTACTCATTTCACGCTTTTAGATTTTCGAATGACGATATCTATTTGTCGCGATTAAATGAAAAGGGAAAATTTTCGAGCGCGCGAAAACGCGACGACCAATTATGAACGCTGGGAAAAGCCCGTATGACGTCGTTCTGGTTCCAGCTTGCGGCGTGTGAGGTGACCTTAGGGCGAGGCTTTCAGCGCTAATACGACGCATGCTGCTAGATGGTAGCGCTTGGCTTAAATAAGGGTTATTAATACCTTATCAAGCGAAGGAAACTTTCCGACCATAGGCAATTTTAATGGGTGATTATCAAGAGATGTTTCTCTGAGCTCTGTGCGTCTTGAGTGCATTGGTAATCTCAGACGATGTAAAATTCCTATCCACTCGTATAGAATATAGGTCCCTGTGACGTCACGTGGAGTGGCATCGCATAAGCGCCAATCTGGCCGTTTTCAAATGCGGTTTAAATTGACCATTGCCATTCGTCTAAACTGGGATTTCTAAAACCAAATGATTTGTATATTATGAATACACTAATGGTGGGTAACAAATCGCAATCAATGCCTTTCGTTTTCTTTGTTGAAGGAAACTACCCTATTGCGTGTTTATCCCCAGCTCATTGGAATGGGTTTTCTAGTACTATAGTAGTGTAGGCAACTATGGTGGTTAGATCGTTCAGAAATTCACGGAGAAATAAGCTTTAATTGGGTTTTTTAACCAAAATTTATATTCCTGGTGATGTGATCTTTCAAATTTTTAAAACTTCAATGCTATTCATTGCGATTGTTCAACTCGACTGCAAAAAATATTCTTACTTTTCGCTATTGAAAATACCCTATATTACTAATATTGAAAGTAAATGCACTTTGCACTTATCGCCGCGCTATTTAAATTTTTGAAATCCGATTGAAACGCTCTCAAAGTGGTAAGATTAGTCAATCTTAAACGTGGCGGACTAGAACCTAGCCTCCGTGGTAGCCTTGGTTGAATAGCTGCGTCTCTTCATAAGGTTAACATCTGAATAATGACCAGAAAATATCGAAACCGGATTGAATTTCTATTGAATTTAAAGAAGGATGCTACAAAGTTAACCATTTAATCTGTCATGCTACCTTTCCATAAATTTAACTCGCAAAGCATTGATTTTAGAGTGAGTGAGGCTTTAGAAGGAATAATATTGGCAGCATGTATGTATGTCTCTATATGTGATGCCCTTGGCCAGATTATCATAGTCACAGAGCTCAGCCAGAATATAGGGGTATTGTTTGTTGGAGGAATCTGATGTTTTGGGCTATAGACCCGAATGTTACAATAGACGGTTCTTCCGTCGGCTATTAGGTGTTTTTTTTACATCCACCGTGCATTTAAATGAGTTTTCACAAGTCGTCACTCATGTCGCTGATGGTAGAGCTGTCCTCTGTTCGCGGAGAAATAAGTTATTATTAAAGGGAATATCTATTCTTAGTGATATCACACAGGGTGTAGAAAAGTTTTGTCACGAAATTTTACCCCTGGATAGTTGATGGCGGTAGGAACCAAAATTACTAACGATGCCTAGGTTCCAAACGCACCATTTTTAAACTACAGAAACTTTGAACAAATTGTTTGAAGTATTTAAGAAAAATTATGTCACTAAATTTTAACCCTGGATAGCTAATTCTGGTAGGAACCAAAATTATTAATAATGATGTTTGAGTCGAAAATGCACCATTGTTAGCTATAGAAACTTCGAGCCAAACGCACCAATTGGCCGCGAGTTTGCCCCGTTGCCGGATGCTCTGGACAATTCTTGCATTCGAATGCTTTTCCTGCCGGAGATCGCGATGAATCCAAGGCATCCGGCAACGGGGAAAACTCGCGGCCAATCGGAGTGGTTGGCTCGAAGTTTCTATAGCTAAAAATGGTGCATTTTCGACTCAACACATCATTATTAATAATTTTGGTTCCTACCAGAATTAGCTATCCAGGGTTAAAATTTAGTGACATAATTTTTCGCCTCCCTGCAAATGAGTTTCTAAACATTTTAATGCTTCTTCTTGCGATTGAAAATACTCTATTGCCAATATTGAGGGTAAATGGATCGCTTTGCCGTCATGGTTACTATTGGCTGCAAGCATCAGTGGGTCTCCTGGACTGGTGCCTCATCGTATGTGCTTAGTCTCCTCTGCTTCGGAAATCAATGAAGGTCCTTGTTGCTTTAGCGACGCGATGCTCCTCTGTTTCTGATAGGGGGCGTACCTATCAGCGTTTGCATTCTCGTTTCGCTCGTGTGCGCCGTCCGCAACAATCTGCCTGCTAGCTCCTCCGCTCTGTATATGTACTAGTTGAGCAGGGCCGTGGCAGGTTTTTGGCGAAAGGGGTTCCGCTATTTGGGAAGCGAAGGGTTTGTCTTTGAGGGTGCGTACCCTGGGCCATTAGCGAAGCAATCGCAGCTCCTGTGGTCGACGAAGCGGAAGGTTGACTTCAAGGGACCGGGAGGAAGGGATGGCTGAGAACATGTTGGCCGTATAGAGTGACAAAGTTCACGGAAAATAAAAGATTCGCTCGCCAATAGCATCGATCGAGACGCAGAAGTATCTCGAGTTACGCTTACGCTGTCTGGCATAGAATTGTTGTCCCTGGCCAGTGTTATTTTCTGCATCACAATTAACCCTTTCACTGCCAACAGGCCGATATATATCGGCCCTCGCTGGTTGAGCGAAAACTGCCAGGGGCCGATTTATCGTCCCGACTTATTTCACTTTTTTTTCGTGATTGTGGCCTTTTCACCGGCTGTAATTAATGTAAACCCCCATAATCTATCTATGGTTATAAGATATAAATATATATTAAGAATTGGGAAAATATCTAGACGTATTAAATAAAATCAAGCAGCTGAAAATTTTTTAAATCTGAAATGTTGCTAATTCCGGAAAATAGCCTCGGCAGTCATCGTACATGCCACCTGAAATGGGCTGGCAGTAATAGGGTTAGAGGTATAATACCGTTAAGGGCAGGTTTAAATGGGATATATTGCTAGTGGCTGATTACCATGTATATTATGGAATATTATAGTTGATACATTGAAACAGAAACAATGAATACAGTCACGAACAAAGAACAAGAAATGATGATAGAAACTTTTAATTGCTGATTTCATATTTTCGTTGATGGAAGCGGTTAATTTACGATCTATATGAAAGACATTATACTTGTGTGTTTCAGCAAAGATTTATGGATATGACAAAAATATAGATGCTAAGGAAATTCGGAACTCATTTTTCTTTCTACGTCCAATTAAAAGCGGAGTATTTGCCATAATTATTGCTTCAAAACATGCCACTATTAATGGAAAATGGTAATCAAATAAAATTTGTGACCTTTTTGTAATGACACTGACGCCGATTATGACTGTGTTGCTTTTACTATCGGAGTCATATTTGCACCTTTATGCCTAGAAAATGACTGTAGCGCCGTAAAATATGGGTTGGTGTCTTAATAAATCTATCAAACCGAATGTAAATGGTCGATTTATCGCTTTATTTTTTTATCATTTCTTTATGTCGGTATTTTTTTACGCATTGCTTTGACGTATTACCATCCAAATATTCGCGCTATAATGTAGATATTTTTACAGTTAGCCTTGTTTAATATTTGCTTGTAACTGAATTTTTTTAAAATTTGCCTCAATATATTATGAAATGTAATATTGTGATACAGTTTGAAGCTGGTAGGGGTTTACTCTTGTTACCACGAATATTTTAGTAATAGTATTGGTAAGCATTAAACGAATAATTTGCCGTGGAAATAGAGAGATAACTATCGGCCGACTAGGAGTTAGGCGTCCTTTCGGCTTAGATTTGCACAAAGTTACGGCAATTGGCATCTGACCAGCAATAGAGTTTACTTTACTATTTGGCGTAAAAACGATGGTAGTAATAATGACTATTATAATCAGTAATTTTTCACGCACTATTTATTTAACCTAATCGGATAAATTAACGGATCCGACTTACTACTAGGTTTTTTTTTCTCCAAAACTACCAGGTTTCTTTTTCGTAAATTTTATGAGATTTCATCGGCAATAACTCAAAAAAGTATTGATTAGTCATAAAAAAATCGCTTAAAATTTTGTTGTCTATCCATTTCCGGTTTTGTTTAAGGAAAACAATTCCATCCTCCGAGAAGGGGTGGAAAGCATCCCAAAGGAGGAAGCGTCTCTCGGCGCTGTGACACTCATGACTTACTTATTGATACATTCTTAGTGTTTTAATTCAATTGGTTTATTTTCAAAGAATTTGGGGAATAAAAAAATCTTAAATGACTAAGAAAAAGGTAGAATGACACATTAAGTACCGGTTGGGCTTAAATAAGCGTAAAATGGGAAAACGGATACCGCAGTAAGGGTATCAGGAAGGGAATTGCATTAAAAAGAGGGAGGGGTTCATGAGCAGGATGGAGCCTCTCAGAGGATCATAATGTAAGTGTTTAAAGAAAAGGCTGGTGAAGAGTCTGATCTGGAGAGTAGCGCTTAACGGAAACGTGGACACTTAGGAAGGAGGGAGAGAGAAGACTGGAGGCATTCGAGATGTGGGTGTGGAGAATAATGGAGAATGTGGTCGAAGAGAAAGTGGTACGACGAAGTGTTGGATATGGTGGATGAGGAAAGGCAGTTTTTAGATGAGATACGGAGGAGAGAGAAGGTATGGATGGCGTTAGTGCTTAGCGGGGAGGGGATGTTGAAAATGGTGTTAGAGGGTAGAATGTTAGGGAAACGAGGGAGGGGAAGGAAGAGAATGGAAGAGAATAGGGTTTATAGATAGATTGAAAGGGAGTAGGCCTTATGTGAATTGAAGAGGGAAGTTCATGAAGGAAGGGGATTTTTCCGGAATGCTCAAATTCTCCATGTATACCTACTTAAATCGGTAGAATACTTTAATGATAATGTGGAGATTTGCCATGTCGTTATTGCTCATGACAACATTCTATATAGTTGACGCAGCAACGATTGAATTCTGGACGCTTGTCTCGGTAGCCTTTCACGTTAGCGATAAATAACTGTGCTAATGAGTTGATTTCTGTGTTGGCCCACCCGCGGTTCAATCACACCCTTGTATTCGCTTTTCTCGACTCGACGCCTCAAAAGCGATCGCACAAGGAGCGCTGTGTAGTGAGTCGCCCGCTGCACCGCCGCGCCTTCCCACGGCGAACCCAGACGCACGCCCACGCCGCACGGCTGTCCAGCCGGGTGATGGATGCCTCCTCAGCGGGGAAAGCTGACCGCCTTTGAGCGCACTTCATTCGTTCGAGTCCTAAATCGGAGAGTTGCTCTCGCAGCCCATAGAGTAAGTAACCTCAATGATCGATCCGCGTCCTTGGTCCCGAAACATTGGCATGGATGTCTCGTTCGGAGATTGTTTGCGGCACAATCGAAATCCATATGAGAACAATAGGGTAGTTTACTTCATCAGAGAAAACGAAAAGCATTGATTCGATGCGATTCCTTACCCACCATTAGTGTAGTCATAATATACAAATTATTTGGTTTTAGAATTCTCAGTTTAGACGAATGGGATTGGTCAATTTTATCCTCATTTGAAAAAGGCCAGATTGGTGCCCATGCCATGCCACTCCACGTGACGTCACAGGTACCTAGTTTCTATACGAGTAGATAGGAGTTTTACATCGTCTGAGATTACCAATGCATGCATGAGGCACAGAGCTCAGGGAAACAACTCTTAATAATCACCCATTAAAATTGCCTAAGATCGGAAAAATTTCCTTCGTTTGATAGGGTAATAATTACCCTTATTTAAGCCAAGCGCTACCTGCTAGCAGGGTACTCTGCTACCTGGTAGCAGCTTGCATCGTATCAGCGCTAAAAGCCTCGCTCCAAGGTCACCTCACTCTGCGGCAGCGGGAACCAGAATGACGTAACACGGGCTATTCCCAGCATTCCTTATTAGCCGTCGGGTTTTCCGGCGATTGTAAATTTTCACTTTTCGTTTAATCGCGAAAAATAGATATCGTCATTTAAAAATCTAAGAGCGTGAAATGCGTACTCCAGGAGTAATAATCTTTCCATTTAAGCAGTAAAAAAATAAAAGGAAACCACCCTATTGGATCTTCAATCGCCAATGAAAGTTGGTTCAAATTTCATGCTTATATAAGCGATATTGAAATAAATTATTTTCAGTTGTCCACGATCAAAACAATATTACGACCTTTACAGTTTCGACGTTATAGCATCGAAAATAAGGTCCTAATCAATTTAATAATCGTTGAAAATGGGGCAGCTTAGGTTTCGATACTAATGCATCATATTCACCGTGAAGATGATGTAGCTACATAGAAACCTCGGTCGTAGTAACTTTTATAATTGTGAAAAATTTCTGAATATTTATTTCAATGCGGAAAAAATCCACTCCATTACGCTTGAGTCTTCGGATTTCATTATTTTAGCGGTGGTGTATCATAAAAAATCCACCAAATTACGGAATGCCCAAAAACTTTTGACTTGTGGTTTATTAGGCTCATTTCTTAGGAAATTTGAGAGCTATTTAATATGCAAAAAATGTATCTTGGTAGATTTGACATAGAAGTATGTGTCGAAGGCTTCCTACGTTATCGTGGTTAAGAAGAACCAAACCTGAGAACTCACGATAGTTTTCAGTTTTCTTAAGATTTATCTATTGTTCCGTTGACAATTACAAGACATATTTATTTCTTTATATTTTAACAGACGTGTAGTTCACTATGATTGGCAATAGTCAAGTAAATTACTGAGTACAAAGCAATTGCGCCTGATACATCACGTAAGAGTATCGTGATGGGATTTTTATATCGGTTTTCTTGGTGGAATTAGTTTTTTTGGCCTCATAAATTCTCCTCCATTTATTCTCCTGTCAGAAAGACCGTTGGGTGGTGGGAACCAGGTTACGAAACTGCCACAATATTGTGGCACGTTTTTGATGGAATAGTGATCGTTATCTTTGGAAATAGCCCGCCGAATCATCAGGGAGGACCCCCGATGGTTATTATCTATTATGCTATGATGCCCTAAATTCTCCAGTGTGACGCGCGCATCATTCGTAGCATAGTTTTCGACGTCATTTGATACGCATCACTCATAAAAATTACGAGGTAGGTACTTCGTCAAAATATCTTCAAATATTCAGTTATTTAATCACTGACAAAGATGATATCGCTTGCAAATTTTAAAGTTTCCGAAAGTATGGATTTCAGTGGTCAAGCTTTTGTGTGAGTTCCGCGATTTATACATGAGTACGCTGAACAGTTGAAAATTTTGAGACAAGCGAATACTAATTGCCCTGCGCGTTGTACTTGGGAATTTTTAGGTACCACTGTTATATTTTTTAGGCTGTTTTTTTATAGGTGTCCAACGTCTCAGTGCCAACTTGCTGTAAGTGTAATCCTCGTATTATCGTAAGCATATTTATCATCCGAAAGCGTTATTAGTTTATTTCACGATTAGTTCTTATTCTTTCGTTGAGATTTGTGTGAAGAAAGCGCAAACCTTTGGCATATAATACTTATGTTTTTATTAATTAATTACAGTAAATTTTCCACCGTTGCTTTAATTTCACGAACGTTCTCAGTAAATTTAGTGTTATCTTCAGTTGACTTCTACTCAGGCCTTTTCGTTTAATTACCCAGATTGGGATGAATACCCGAAGTCTGTTGAAGAATTCCCGGGAAGATAATGAAAAATCTATTGAAACTAGTCGTGAAATAACTGTGGATAATGACCTGTAACTTTTATTTAATGAATATTTTAGGATTCCAGCAGATTAATCCTGAAAGAGCTCTACTTTTTTCTCTCTACTTACTATTGTTTCTTCTTTTTTGATATCTAGTACCTCCAATTCCAAAAAATTTCCCTCCTATAACTTAGAGCGTCAAGTTTTGTTCCTGAACTTAAAGATACGCGTTTGGCTGTCGGCACCCAGTCTAAAGGCCGTTTTACACGGCACACGGAATTGCGCAGTCTGACGTACGTGCGAAGGCACAATGAAAGATGCGTCGTGTAAAGTGGTGAATTTGCTAGAACACATGCGAGACTGCGTAGATGCGAGACGGCAAAATAGCCCCTGTTCTAATTTCGTTCATGATTTCGCGCAATTACACGATATTTTAGAAATAAATGCAGCTCTAACCTGCGCAATTCTGTGCCCCGCGTAAAACGGCCTTAAGGATAAAAAACTCACCTAATATACGGTGTTAACATTTTCAAGTGATATATTTAGAATTTAATTTGAATGTGGTTTGAACGGGCGTTTATTTCGTAATACCTATCTATTTATATTTGTAGTAAACGTTTGTGCTTTTCCAAAAATGATTGTAGGACGCAGGTTGAACTATAGATTAATGCTCAGGAAAAATCTAGGTGAATATTCATGTAGGTACCTTAGCTATTTTTGAGTCCGGAGAGTTGCCCACACCGTGATGATTGAGTTTGAAAATTATTCTCCTTCGTTTCCCATTGGCAGTTTCTATTCAGATGAGCCTTGCACAAAAATAGCATCTTTTTAAGCATCCATTAAGGCTTTAAGGATCACCCGTGAACAAGAAACATCCTGGAATCAGTGTCCAATCTTCGGATGGATAAAACCCCGATGACATTTTCAAATCAGTCCTCCTGGATGGGAGGCATTTTCGCGAGACAGCGTTCGAGGATTTTTTTATTCGTATTTTTCCGCGTTGAGGTTATCCAGTGGAAGAAGTGTCGATGTGTCGCAGCGGTGGGGATTATCCCCCCGGGGGGCCCTGTCGACCCCTGCAAACGTCGAAGCGGCATCCGGGCTTCACTAACGCAATCATCGACTCCGCGGTCACGTCCCCTTTCGCGGCACGACTGTCAACTGTCGCTCGTACATACACGCTCGCTCCCTTTAGTCCCCTGTCGTCGTGTCATCCACGTCGAGCAGGAAAAAAAAGAAAATAAAAATGAATTCGTTCGCGGTAGGTACTCTTTCCTTCCTGAGTCTTTCCGAAAATCATCGCGTGATTGGTGGGTGGCGCTGTGGTCTCTCTTCTCTCGATCACACGTCGCGAATCGACAACATTTAAGCGATACGTTATTGGCTTGCTGGTTTTATCTCATACCGCGGTTGAATTATTCGCATGAATATACAGTTATTCCTCACTTAACGCGAATTCGCTGTTCACCATCACACGAGTGGCTCCCAAAAATCGCTTTCACCTTGTTTAAGCTATCTTCCGCGTTTACTCAATAATGAAAGCAGTCACATTATGCCATCTCTTTATAAAGATGATGTATGCAAAAAAAGCCGATGGAACGTATTTTATCTCTATGAAAAGCACAAACTATTTCATCTTATCCTCACCTGAACAAATGAAACTGGGGTGGTTACTCTTTCCTAATTCCTCCAAAAAGTGTGTCAATTACTGTTCCGGACGAGACAGTGAATTTAAGACGCTGATTATGTGGGTATTCAAATGTAAGGGAACGACGCACCCGGGTATAGGTGTTGAGATTGAAAATATGTGCCAATTTATGCGAACTGCCTTTGTTTGAAACATGGCTGAAAGGCCAATGCACACCAAGTGTTCCTACCAATGAAACTAGTACCTAAGAAAGGTTTTAAAGTAACGTGCGCGACCGCTTGACTTAACGCTACTTCAAATATTACGAACCACAAAAATAGCGGACGTATTTCCGTGAGTTGCACCAGAATTCCACTCGCCGGGAAAGCACCGAGTCATCTTTCTCCGGTACTGAATCTTTTAAACCGAGGGTTACTTTCGAGAGGTGAGAATTGAGCTCATCCCAGACTAAGCACCCGTAGCTCAGGCGTGCGATTGTTAACAGATTCAAAGCATAGAGGGGGCCATTTGCTTTACCTGGCCCAACTCACCATTCAAGATTTGACCAATTATATATATCGGGTCTCCGTGGGCATCAATATAGGTTTGAAATCGAAACCCTTAAGTGCGAAGTGAAGCATTCTATCTACAAGACAATCATTCTATCCCTGTACAGTGTATAGAGGCGGTCAGGTAGAATTTGTTGTAATTAAATATATCCCATACATCCTATATACTGGGGAAGAATACGACGGATCTATCATTTAAATGTCGTTTCAATCGGCTTTGTAGTTTTTGAGTGATTGAGTTACAGATAGACAGATACCGCTCAATTTTTATATAGTACTATAGATCAATAAATAAAAATTTAGCGACAATTTTCCACAACTACTCTTATTTACGACGATTTTCCATACATTTTGAATCTAACCCTAAATCCATTGAAACCACTCGTGGAATTGACGGATTTGTGGTAGATTGCTTGTGACTATTTATTTTATTACCCTGTTTAGTGGTTAATGAAGACTCAAAGGCCTTAGAGTCCGTGTAGAAAAATCTTGCAAATTTGTGAGCCCTATTCCCTCTACCTCCCATCCTTTTTTCAATATATTTATATCTTGTGCGCATGCCCCACGATAACTCAGACGCCGAATGGATTTCATATACATTATCACGATCCTTGTTGCCCCATCATTCGCTGCCCTGAGCGAGATTCAAACCCATGACCTTTGTGTTGCCCGGCAGAAGTCGCGTCGGACCAGTATGAGAACCGGTTTTCATCAAGATACAAAGGCGATCCCGGTTTATGGTGACGAATTGAGTTCTTGCGAGTAGTTTACAAGGGGAGTCATTGCACAGGAATGGGGATTGATGTTTGCTCACTTAGTGCTCATGCCGTGTTGAAAAATCGCAAAAAATATACATGAAAGCAGATTGCACGAGTTGATACTATGTCGCCAAGTTACATTTGGTTAAGAAGTTATTTTTTTATTTGTATGAAATGCTATATTTATTTTAGAAACCTCGTTACGGCGTTCATTCTATGGAATAAATTGACTGTGCCATGCTTTCAAAGCGGCCTAAGCGATAGCACGTGCTTCCTAACCAGGTAATGTGGCTTTGAAATGATTATTGCGCAGACCAAACATCAGCTATTAGTATAAAAATTGAAGATGGCAAAACAAAGTATTCCAATGCTGTTGAAGACATTAAATCAAGTAACAGGAATGTGCGTCAAAATTTGAGAGACGTTTATGTTTTGTAAGGGTCCGTATATATTGTATTCATCACGGTGTATTTGAATGGTTTTGAATACTCGGACGTGATTCAGCGGGGTATCTTTTATCCTACGAAACCTGTTGTTTCGGATGTGCCTAATAGGTTGCATTGGCGTGAACAATCGTTTGCACTATTTGACTATCGAATTAGCCTAGCAATTACTATAACCCAAAGCTGAATCACAGAAATATTAGTGATTCCTAGTGATTGGTTCCAGGTTATTACTGCTTCTTCCTGATGAATATATAATACAAGCGGCTACGAATAAACAAAGGCTGGGTTAAGTAATCACGTTCCGGAGGCACTAGCAATGTCATTTCAATTTCTCAAATTTTGAACTTTATCCCTACTCTTAGTATTGATATATGCAGAAGCACTGCATCATTTACTTTGTAAACTTTAACATTCACCCTCATGAGTGAAAATTAAGCTTAAGATATACTTACGTACAATCGATTTACCACGGTATCCCAAACATGAATGTCCCGTGTTCTGGTTTGAGAACCAATTCTTTTCACAGCGCCCGCTGCGAGAGTATGGCACGGAACAGTCGTATTTATTTATAAGAAAGTTTTTAAGGACGTGCATTTTATAAAAAATTATTATTCAAATGAAACTTAACATGTTCTACACTCAATTCAATTTGCTTCTCTATATTTTTCCGTATGTACACAACACAATGTGTGCAATTAAAAAAAATGTGTTTATTTTCTTCTTGATCTCAAGCTGATATTGAAGCATGAAATCTTCATTTAGGTCCTTTAAATAGGCTTATGACATCTATAAAAAACATTTTCTGGCATTTTGTAAGTTTATGTTTGAATTTCAAGGCTTATTATATAAAAACATTGTGTTGCAATAATTAATAAAGTGGTAAACTCTTAAAAAATTAATTTTTAAATGAAAAAATCCAATAAAGCATATTGGCAAATGGATGTAATTTTTTTTAAACAAATTAAGAATATGATTGATTGATTTTAAGTACCTTTTATGTAGCAGCTTAGTTTGTGTGTTGGTGGCTATGTTTCAGTATTTTAATTATATTTTATATTTTAATCAATTTTGATTATGTCACAATATATTTTGATTAAACCATCTATTTCCGTTTTTACGCAGGAAATAAATAAATGTGTAGAATATAAATAATAATATTGCATTAATTGTTATACCACTAGTATTGTCATCAGATGGAACACCGTGGATTGGACCTTACGTAACGTTCATTCTGAAATGTATTGAGACCTAAGGAATTTCCGTAGGTACCTATGCTGTGGTATAACTGATACAATTACGATTTCAGTGAATTACAAAGCTTAAATGGTGGCACCTTTGTCACATTGATTCACTGTGAGCGTGCTGGAAATAAGTACCTATAGTTTATGCTTTTGATATTCAGTAACGTAGAGTTTTTGAATGTAACTTTTAATTGCGGAATCGAAGTTCTGAAATAGGATAAAAAGCCCGGGGGAATGGGGCGATTGACGCTTGGTGGTTCTAAACAGTGGCATCGGAGGAATCAAGCCGATACCCGACCAATGTTCGCTTGGAAATCGAAAGTGATTAGGAAATGTTCATGTAATTTTGGTTTAGTTGTACAGAAATAGTACATTATCATTGATTTGATCCTCCTTTGAGGTCAGCGGGCTCTTCTACATAAATGCTTGCCGTCAATAATAATAAGGCGGATTCCGGTTTCAATCATCCCTCATGCTCCTTTTAATTAGCTATTCCATTCTTTGGCATTTATCTTTCTTTGATGGAGATTAATCTTTTTTGTCCCTCGTGTTGTTTTCCTTGGATTACAGCGTTGTCCTGGCTGAAAGATTTACGTTTTACTGACCTCTGGAACTGGACTGATGGCAGAAGAAATTATTGTCTCCGGAAGTGACTGTGTTGTGTCTGCCTGGAATCGCCAGCCTTTTCAAACCTTCAGTCCGCTCTTGTGTAGGTTGCCATGGCTATTCGAAACGAAAATACTCGTATTTTTATGAGACCTTTAGCTGGATACACAATTAGCATGATTGTTTAAACTTTTTTAATCCGGTATAATTTAGTTCGTAAAATGTGTCAGTAGGCTCTCACAAAATCTATACTTCTAAATTATTAAGAGCTTGATTTTGATGGAGATTTTAATTTGACGGTGTTTCTTGTGGTAGTAGTTTCTTGATTGATTAAGATAGTTTTATAAATAATCGCATTAGTCGAGGTACGAAATTATTAATCGCAAATTGACTCTCGTATTTAATGATAACACACACTTGGTACATTCGTCCGGTAGCTGGGTTGGATATGTAGAGGGTAAAGCTCACCCTAGACTATGCCGCAAGCGTGTGAATATCATAAATTCAGGGTGGTGGGGCAGGTTCCATTCCCTGGGTCACCTACTAATGTGTTATGAAACCCAAATTCTTCATTTTTCCAGTATATTTCCTTTCAGCGATATTTCTTTCCAGTTGAAGTCTGTGAAGACTAAAAATTCTCTCGAAGTAATGATTGATAGGCCAGAGAATTTTATGGCCGGAGTCATTGGGTTCGTGTGGATGTAGAACGTAAATGATTTTGAAGGAAACCGCTAAGATTTTCTTTCCGAGTCTCTGTGCTTTCATCTTTTCCTGTGTGGAGTTATAACTTCTCGCGTCCTTGCGTCATAGGGATGAAAGGAAGATCCTCTCCACGAATGGTGGGTCTCTTTCTCCCCACTTTTTCTCTCTTTTTATTTTTTTACTCTTGTGAGTTTTCCATTGAATGGATTCGTTGCCTCGGCGGATTGGAAGAAATTACGTGAATGGGAAATTCGCGCCGGAGAACTGACGAGTCTTCTTTTCAAGTCACACGGGCATCTGGAAGGATGTTCAGTCAGCTATTGTGGCTTGATTTTACGTTTTTACTCCGTGAAAGGTCGTAAATAGCTATCGGTAGGATATATATGCGATGCTTTGTTGCATTGGCACGGCGTTGGTCGTGCAGGGCAACGTGAAATACCACTATCTTTCTATGTTTATTGGCAAAAAACCTATTTTAAGCCATGGAAGACTAAATACGACAGAAAATATGTAAATCAATTATTAGTTTTTTTGAGTTAAAATGTATAGCGGGAGAATTTCCCTGCGTAAATTCTCTTCTGAACGCAAATAGGTAAGCCAACCTCGAAATTCTAACGTGATGATTTTTTTGAGGCTGTATTTGTACATTCATTCGTGCCAGAAGCTGGAATAGGTTCTGAGCAACAAATTGGAAACATTGGGATTTGCAATCGGTTATGAATATTAAGGCACATGCATGGTATCTCCTGGAAATCATCGGATGTGAAAATTCAGGTCGGCCTTTCTTCTGAAATGACTTAGAAGTCCTTGAAAAATTACTACCTGGAAATTCACGGTATGTTTGGGGAAATTACAAAAACAAATGTAGAAAAATTGTACGTGCTTGTCACGCATACCTCCGCGAGGATAAAAATTGACGAATGGTGGTTCAGAGTGAAAATGATAAAAATGCTATTTGGATTGATTTTCAAGACAGAATGGATTTAATATCGGCCAGCAATTACTTTCACGATACTTGAGAGACAGGGTTGGACCAATTTTGGGAGTCTGTCTCTCCCTGCCGGAACTTGCTCCTAGTTCGTCGCGGTGGTCTGGTTGCTGGGGAAGGATAACAACGTGCAATATGCGAAGGTTGGAAAGCAGTCGGGGAATTTATCGTCTCTAGAACTGGCTTGGAATTACTCCTTTGGTGGTGAAGTCTACAGAAGTCTTAATTTTAATTTTATCTTAATTTTTCACTCCACTCTACGTAATAGGGTGGTTTCTATTATTTATTTATTGCCTAAATCGAAAGATTATTACTCCTGCAGTACGTATTTCACGCTTTTAGATTTTTAAATGGCGTTATTTAATTTTCGCGATCAAATGAAAAGTGAGAATTTTAAAGCGCGCGAAAACGCGACGCGTAAGTATGTGGTGGGAAAAATCCGTGTGACGTCGTTCTGGTTCCCGCTGCCGCCTTGTGAGGTGACCTTGGGGCGAGGCTTTGAGCGCTGATACGACGCAGGATGCTAGCAGGTAGCAGAGTACCCTGCTAGCAGGTAGCATTGGCTTAAATAAGGATTATTAATACCTTATCAAACGAAGAAAACTTTCCGACCTTAGGCAGTTTTAATAGGTGATTATTAAGACATGTTACCTGAGCTCTGTGGCTCATTCATGCATTGGCAATCTTAGACTATGTAAAACTCCTGTGTACTCGTATAGCATCTAGGTCCCTGTGACGTCACGTGGAGTGGCATCGCATGGGCGCCAATCTTGCCTTTTTCAAATGAGGTTAAAATTGACCATTGCCATTCATCTAAACTAGGATTTCTAAAACCAAAAAAATTGTATATTATAAATACACTAATGGTGGGTAAAGAATCGCAATCAATGCCTTTCGTTTTCTTTGATGAAGGAAACTACCCTATTGCTGTCTGCTAAATGATAATCCATCGGATTGGGCGTTATAGGATATTAGTTTATTTTTCCGATAGATATGGGAATTCTTTCCCCCCCCCGAGCCGTAAATGACTTCAATGAATACTGGTCGTAATTTTTTGTTTGAGCATTTGAATTTTTGCAGGCCTCGGTGGCGGCGAGATAAATTCCTCGCCTGCCAAACACGAGGTCCCGGGTTCGAGTCCCGCCTCGGGAGGTTTCCCCTATCTACAGCGTGGTTGCTGGTGTGTGTTTGTCATTGATAAGTTTGTTGAATACCTCGTTATAAAATGGCCGATATTACCTGTATTTTGTGGTTAGTGGTTATGAAATAAAAAATAAAATAAATAAATAAAATGTGTATATGACTGGTGACATGAGAGCCCCTGCCGCACGGTTTTTCAGGCGGCTTGAGGTAGGATATGTATATGTGAACCTGGAAATGGGGGACAGGAGTGCCAGAAAGAAGCAAAAGATAAAAAAAGCGGCGCCTTTAATCCGTTTCGGAGGAGGATTGATACGTTTTGTGGTTTCAGCCGTCTCATTGTCTGTAGACGAAGGAAAAGGGACCATCTCATCCCATTCCATCCATTCTCCTCTGCTCTTTGTCATTTTTTATGATCCCTTTCATGTTGACCCTCACGTCTGACGTTATTCCTCAATATTCGTCCCCAGGGTCCGGAAGGATAAAGTTGTCCGTCTGTATTTCCCAAATCCTTAGCAGTTGCGGATAAAGGAAAAACTCAAGGGGGGGCGCTAATATCTTGTGTTGTCTTGACTTTTATCGTAATAAAATATGAGCAAGTCACAGGCAGAGTATAAGAAAATTTTATTTAAAGTGATTATACACATGTAAACGACAATACCATCTTATGATATAAAAAGTTACAACAGGGTAGTTTCCTTCATCAAAGAAAACGAAAGGCATTGATTGCGATTCGTTACCCACCATTAGTGTATTTATAATATACAAATTATTTGGTTTTAGATATACCGGTTTAGACGAATGGCAATGGTCAATTTTAACCTCATTTGAAAAAGGCCAGATTGGCGGCCATGCGATGCCACTCCAAGTGACGCCACAGGGGCCTAGTTTCTATACGAGTAGATAGGAGTTTACATTGTCTGAGATTATCAATGCATGAATGAGGCACAGAGCTCAGGGAAACATCTCTTAATAATCACTTATTAAAATTGCCTATAGTCGGAAAGTTCCCTTCGTTTGATAGGGTAATAATAATCCTTATTTAAGCCAAGCGGTACCTGCTAGCAGCCTGTGTCGTATCAGCGTTCAAGCCTCGCCCCAAGGTCACCTCACACGGCGACAGCTGGAACCAGAAATACGTCACACGGACTTTTCCCAGCATTCCTACTTAGCCGTCGCGTTTTCGCGTGCTTGAAAATTTTCACTTTTCTTTTAACAGCTGAAAATAGATATCGTTATTCAAAAATCTAACAGCGTGAAATGTGTGCTACAGGAGTAAAAATCGTTCGATTTAGGAAGCATAACAATAAAAGGAAACCACCCTATTGTGGTTTTGAAATGTTTGGCAATACGGTAGGACCCGCAAAAGGGGAGGAGGCGCTCGCCCCCGCGCCCCCCCTCTGTATCCGCCACTGATCCTTAGTATACATTTATGCCTAGGTACGTGCTACCCCGCAGGCTGTCTCAATATTCGGTTCAACCTCGACCTGTTTCAATACTCCGAGTAATTAAAGAGCAAATTCAAATGATTAGGTACTCTCGATAATGATGCAGAAGTGTACAAATCGGTCGAGTGTCTCCTCCTTGTCTTGGTCGACTCCTATTTTCTTGCTACCGCAGTAACATTACGATTGTATTAATGTATTCTACCTATTAAGATAGGTTTCCATGGAATATTTTAGAAGTACTCTGGTACCGTCTTCAATTCACAGCAAGGCGTACTCCCTTTCATTCTACCGACATATGCTTTTCTTTTCCTTCCTCTCCAGCGAACACTATTTTCAACGTCCCCTCCCCGCTCAGTACTCCTTCCATCTATAGATTTTATCCTCCGTATCTCATCTAAAAGCTGCCTCTCCTCACCCACCATATCAAGCACTTCGTGGTTCCTCCCTCACTCCCACATATCGAACACCTCCAATCTTCTCTCGTCCTAAGTGTCCATTTTTCCTTACCATAAAGTGTTACTCTCCAAATCAGATTCTCAACTAAACTTTTCTTTGATTCTCTCATAAGCTCATTCCTGTTCCTAGCTCGCAATGGTTTACTAAACTGAATAACTTTGGTGTTCTGTTGATTTATCCCCATGTCCACACAAACCTTTTGCAAAGCATTGCACTAGAGCCTGTAGTATGGTTTTTTAGACTTTAGACGAGTCTGCGATTGTTTTACGAAATGATACTTTAGGGTGGCTTTAAGGTCTCGTGGAAGAGAGGATCACGGGATGTAGTGGCGAGGAACCTTTGCGGATATGAGAATGTTTGCGACAGGTGAGAAGAGGGAGTCTTGTTGGAGAAGGGATCGCGAGCGGTCATTTGTCAAGTCCAGTCCCATCTGTCAGAGGCGACTCGTAATGTTCGACCGCAGCTTAGGGAGAGGTGTGGTGGCGCTTCAGGCCTCCCTGCCCCTTTTCTCTCCCTCTCTCTCTGAGCCACGGTTTCCATGGTCACCACTGAGCGGTTGCCATTTAAGTTTGGCAAGGTCTCAAACAGATCCTAAACGCGAGTTTTTTGTGCCCTTTTGTAATTGCAAATTAATATTTGGCATGACGTATCTATTTAATCGTGCTGTTTATGAAAATAATATTTCATACGTGTGTTAAAAAGCGACTATCAGAGAAATATACCCGGTATGAAGATAGGTCTTCATGAATCTCTGCAATTGGCACCAATTGAATTATAAAAGATGTCCAGCACCTTGATGAAGAACTGCATTAGACTGCAATGACAAAAGAATAATCTACTGCCTCCACCATGACCAGGTGGTTCCGAAGCAAGTGCAGAAAGGAAGAATGTGGAGGCCAATATTAATAAAAGGGGTCCAACAAGAATGAAACCCATTATCAAATCTCTTCAAAACGTACATGGAGGTATCAGTGAAAGAAATTGGTGAATGATGAATCAAAATAATCGGGTCGAACAAAGAAGAAATCATCAATATCAATCATCAATCAGTGGTCAATCACCACAAGATTCGTTTGAAGCAGCCATCCAATTGCCTTGTCAGCTTTGCATATATTTGCACCCTTTCGTTTCATCTATAAATGCTCTCCTATTTCTACCCCTTCCCAATATACCTGACATTCTTTCCTCGAAGACGGTTTTCAACCTTCCTTCACGCTTCGCACTCTCTCTATCCTAATATTTTCTTGCTTTATCTTTTCAGTTTCTTCCTGTTCACCTTGTTCACTATGTCGCCATTGGTCTTCCTCCCCGTCCAATGTCAGTGTATTATGTCGATTAAATTGATAGAGTGGTTTTTCGAGGCATTTCTATCTGCGTGATAACCTGAGAGCCACCTCATTATGTTCGCAGAGTTCCCTTCGCCATCGTTTGTATTTATGGGAATGAGAGTTACTCCTATATAGCCTTCGCTTTATTAGATGCCTTTAGCTCAATGAATGCGATCTGTTTATTTGCATTAATCAATATGCTAGCTTTAGAGAGAGACAGTGCCGGATCCAGGAGAGGGATAAGGGGGCTGAGTGGAGGGGTAACCACCGTGCAGTAGTAGGGGGTCCGAACAAAATTACCATTCCATCTAGTGTAAATTATATATCGAACCCTCACCCCCATCGATCTCCCACTGGAGTGAGATCAAAATATTCGTTCTACAACGGTTGTCTGGAGAAGAAGTAGGAGTTTTTATGATTTGAAGCACGTGTTTGGCTTAAATGTGAAAAAATCAAATTGTGCATAAGCGGAGCAAATTTTTAAATTTAGAGAGGAGAGGCGATATAAAGGTGAGCGCTTGGTCAGGGAAATTCTGGGAATAACAGGCAGGTGGAGTAGGGAGAGCGAGCGGGTGGAACGAGTCGGTATTCTAAAATTCAACAGAGAGAGGTGTTCAGGGCAGTCAAAAGTCTAGTTTAAGATATTGTGTTGAAAGTTGAATTCCGGATAGGTATGGGAATTCGTTTTTCCTCTGAACAAGAAAGGACTTTAATAAATACTTGGCAGAATATTGTGATAGTATTTCCTATCTGTTTATTACCGGCTGGAGTTCTAACATCCCTCACACCAGCAGAGTATTATGTCGATGTAATCACCCGTCTATGACGTCAGGGGAAGGGAGCGATGCTCAGCTGCCCAATTGATTGGAGTGTTCCGAGTCGTGTTGTTGCTGGTGACAGCAGTCTGCAGATGGGGAAGTCTCGCGGGTGTCGTCCAGCGAACGGGATACATCATGGCACACGCGTAGCACTTGGCGTTTCTCAAGGCATCAAGTGATGGAAAAACTGGAACACCTAGGGAACTTCGCTCCTCTGTGAAAAAAACTCATGGATTTCGGCGTAGCTTCGTTGGTAATAGGGTAGTTTCCTTCATCAAAGAAAACGAAAGGCATTGATTGCTACTCGTTACCCACCATTAGTGTATTCATTATATAAAAATTATTTGATTTTAGAAATAGCGGTTTAGACGAATGGCAATGGTCAATTTTATCCTCATTTGAAAAAGGCCAGATTTGCGCCCATGCGATGCCACTCCACGTGACGTCACAGGGACCTAGTTTCTATACGAGTTGATATGAGTTTTACATCGTCTGAGATTACCAATGCATGCATGAGGCACAGAGCTCAGGTAAACATGTCTTAATAATCACCTATTAAAACTGCCTAAGTTCGGAAAGTTTCCTTTGTTTGATAGGGTAATATTAATCCTTATTTAAGCCAATGATACCTGCTGGCAGGGTAATCTGCTACCTACTAGCATCCTACGTCGTATCAGCGCTCAAAGCCTCGCCCCAAGGTCACCTCACAAGGCGGCAGCGGGAACCAGAAAGACGTCACACGGAGTTTTTCCACCATTCATACCTATGCGTCGCGTTTTCGCGCGCTTGAAAATTTTCACTTTTCATTAAATCGCGAAAAATAGATATTGTCATTTAAAAATCAAGAAGCGTGAAATACGTTCTCCAGGAGTAATGATTTATCGATTTAGGCAATAAAAAAAATAGGAAACCACCCTATTGACATTTCCTACTTATCTGTCTCGGTGGTGGTGGGGTAAAGTCCTCGCTTGCCAAACCGTAGGTCGTGGGTTCAAATCCCGCCTGGGTAGGTGGTCCCTATCCAGGGCATGGATGTTTGTGTTGTGCTTTGTTAATCCGTCGATGCAATGGCCTTTATGCGCCTTTTACGAGGCAGTTGGAAATAAATAAATAAATATAGTAAAATAAATAAAAGTACAGCTCAAAAACTATTTGGCTTTACTTCTCTGCAGTAGTGATCTTGACTTGAATTACAGATTACTGCAGTATGTATGTCGACTATTTTATGATGTTAAATTCACTGTCTTTTTGAGATAAGTAAGGGGTAAAATTTTTTTAGCAATCAAGAAAGAGTAAACGCTCTATCATCATTTTTTCAGAATAGAATAATATTTTATAGTCTGTGCTGTTTTTTTCCTCTTGAGTTAAAATATTTGAGGTGGAATTTTTAAAATGTACCTAACCGTATTAATGAACCCCATCAAATCGCAATATCTTACATTTTATATCATACAGAGGTGTTTAACGCAGCATAAAAATGACTTATCGGCTATTATTTAGTCAGTGTCTTCTACTCCTTTAAGAGTACTAACTCAAAAATGCTTATGTTTAAGATTAGATATCACCTTACAGAAGAAGCAGTTCCCCTGGGAATAACTGGGAATTTTGTAAATGCTACATTGTGTACTTGTTTTGTTTTACAAATTGTCATCAACTTAGAATGGTTCATCATCGGCTGAATAATATCTTTCAGCTAAGTCCAATTTTTTTCTCAGCGTTGTAAATTTAAATTATACAGTAATATTCATGTGCAGTCACATGGTAGACTTCAATTTGATCATCCCATTATCAATATGTTTTTGAATTCATGTTTCATGAATTCATTCAAGGCGCCGTAAATTACCAGAGCATGTAGGTATGCCATATGAAAACAGTCGCGCAGCTTCGTTAGTTTGGGTCGCGATTAAGGTGCGCACAAAATGCCAATGTCCTTGACGGTATTTTCATCGGGTTCTGTTGGCGTTGATTTTCGGGTCTAAACCCGAAGGCAATGCGGCCATTTAATAATTTCGGAAGCCTCCGTACCCTCTCTACCACTGTTATTAATGATCTAATCGACATTTTTCGGACACATTAATTATATCGAAGGAATATTTATTCTAATTGCCTGTTCTATCAAAGATATGGATAACTTTAGTATTATTTTTAATGCATCTAAAATCGTATAAATGAATAGTTTCTTTTTGTAATTACCATAGTAAAATATTTTGGAACTTATTTTGCTTCCCCATTAAGTCGTTCAGATGTTTTTTTTTACTGGAATTGCTTGTCCCATAATTTACTTAATGTTATGTAGAGTTCGTAGAAAAAGATTAGCTTCATTTTAATTAAGTGATCACATTATTCTTCCAACACCTGTCCATTATTTTGTCGTGACCATGTCAGCCTTTCAATTTCATCAAAGTTCCATTTTTGAAATGGGTGTGGCAAACAAAACGTGCTAATTAATAAGAACTCTCTTCTAGACCAAACAGAAATTAAATTAAAGTGATCATACTCATCATTCTTGTCTGTGTGCTGCGTGACTCAAATGTAGATCTTGATTACTCTCTAGATCCCTAGGGTTCGAGGGCTTAATTGAAGTATTTTGCCTCCCACTTTTAGTGATTATCATTCTGTGTGCCCAAAGTATTTTTCATCTGGTTTTAATTAAATTTCCTCATAATAGTGGATTTACTCATAATAATGGGAGTGGACAATATCCCGTTGGAGTTTCTGAAGAATTTAGGGAAGGCAGGAAGGAGAATGTTTTTCAAAATAGCCTCTAGGATTGTTGGGTAAGGGACTAAGCCGTAGGATTTCGTGAAGACAGTCCAAATTTGAATAACGAGAAAGATGAAAGCACTAGAATTCGAAGAATATAGGACTCGCAGTCCATTTAGAAGCGAAAGACAGGTTGGGTTTAATCGGAAAACACAATGGGTAAACCAACCCTAACCGGCGGAAAACCTAAATATATTCTACAGCAACACAATTTTGCTGTCCTCTTTAATCTTTCTAATTGATTCTATTTTCTTGTTATTTTCAGGTGAGTACGAGGAAATCAAACCCAAATATCCGATGCCTTCATCCAAGCATGTTGCTTCACCCGTTCACTTGTAAGTAAATTCATATTTAAAAAGCGTATTTTTAGACTCAGATTCTAATTTCTCATTCTTACAATAATCCCAGCCAAGGCGAATAGTTTTCCCTCTGTGGAATGACGCACCATATTTATACTTTACGTGTAACGTATCTGAGCATCTGTGGATTAAAAATATAATTGCATTTTTAGTTCTCGAAAATGGCAATGGGTATTCTGACGGCCTGATTGGTTGAAAACTACTCTCTTATTTCTCCTTTGATGATATTCTCACATTATGTGCAAGTGTTTGTTGAATTTCTTAAAGATTCTCACAAGGAAAAAGATTTTCCGAAGATTTCATGGGACCTTTTATTTTGTAGCATTGATTATTGTTGGAATATTAATCCGAAACTCTTCTTTGATGATTTAACTTTGATTAGTCTAATATTTTATGAATAATGCACACAAGTAATAGTTTTTCATAGCATCATATACGATAATTCCGATGACAGATCATTCATTTGTGCCGATAATCAAGTTGTCTGCCCAGAAGGCAGACTTGCACTCAAAATGTGGTAAATTTATGTCTTCCTATCTCAAAATCACTGAAATCAAGTTTATATTTTTACGATAAAATTATATTACTCTACAATAGGGAGAACCTGAGGGCCCCTTATAAGGTTTATGGGATCGAAAAAACTCTTTTTCGATTTCAAACTTAAAGGTATTTTGGGCCGGAATTTCGTTTGTATTTACGTATCTAGGCGTTTATTAGATATAGTGCCCCGAAATCTGATCCATTCCTCATTCTCCCCCTACAGTGCCACTCATCACCAGGACGACGCATAAGTTCCAAGCTATATATAAGTATGAGTATTAGCGCGAGAGTATAGCGGTAATTTGGAGAGTGGAGAACATGGCTAGTCCAACTTCTTAATAATGGAATCTCCATTGCAATTCTCCTTCAGCGCTGAGCCTCATATCAGCGACTAGGCTGCAGTAGGCAACGTTTGCGGATATTCCTGAGTTGTTTGTACTTATCTCAAAGAATCATGCGTGAGTTTAGACCGTAGGTATTCACAGAAACATTTAGGAACTATTAAACATTAGGCTTCGATAGTATCATCGCCCACATTGGTAATCTGAATTCTTTTGACACCAGCGTATTCGTATCCATTAAAAATCCAGAGACAATGGAAAAAATATTTCGTACATGGAGAGGTAAAGGGAACCCTCCAGAATGATAGTATTCTGAAAATATTCTTTTATTAAGAATATTCCCCTGACCAAGGAGACTGCATAGAGGAGGACCAATTCCATCCCACAGAAGGCTGATTTCTGTTGCCATTTCGGTCGCATTTTTATCTGCTTTCAGAAATATTCGCGGCGTGGCGATGAATGCAATGCGATCCACTTTTTTCCCAATATATTGAAGTATGATGTTTGTAAATGCGAGGAATAGCATTGAATATTTATGAACTTGATTGATCACATCGCCTCGTATATAAATTCCCGTTGATACCCCTAATTATATCTTTTTCCCCGTGCAGGTCGGATCAACTTGTTCGTCAGCGACACGGTTGGCGACTTTGGCAAACACATTAAATGCGCGGTGAGCGACAACACATTCGGAGGCAGACTTGAGAATCCTCTTTTGTAGAGGTCGTGCCCCTGACATTGAATTACGTGCTTCATCCGTAAATTAAGAGTACTGAACATCTTGGGACATAATTTTAAATGAGAATATTATCTTGAATCGTATACTTGAATATTTTTCCTATGGATACCCTGAGAAATTGCAAAAATTTAGCAAACGTCCTAACTTAGAATATTGTCTTAGACTCAACAAGTTTTAGGCTGCAAACACTGATAATAGATAAGTTATTATTCAATCTGATGGGATGATCCCCGAAAATATTAAATCAATTCGTTAATTTCAGCGTTAAGAATACCTGCTCCATTATTTGATGAAACTCTTTTTATCGATGTGCGTTTGTAATAGCAGTTTAATGGTTGGATACATTGAAGGATTTTTCTGCATTCTACGATCAAGCATGAAGTTGAATTTATCCTTTTGATGCGTATTTGAAGAGGCCTTAACGTTCATTATTTCGATCGACTATTCATTACTCAGAGGTGGAGGTTTGATTGATGTTCTTGAAAATTTTTAAATTTTCGAGCGAATTATCGGACGGCTGAATACAATTGAAATTAAATTCCTATTCTTACACGTGTAGTTTTCAAATTTCAAGGGGAAACTTCATGCTGAATCTTTCGTGAATGACATATATTCTATCGTTATATGTAATTTGCTCCGCTGTACCTATTGGGTATAATTTTTCCAGAATTAGCTAAGAAAACTGTTTTATTATTGTGAGTATTCCATACTTCCGTTCGATTTCGGTTTTGAATTGTTTCGGGGGTGAAATCACATGCACTACTTTTTATGAGAATAAACATTTCTCCCGTCTGGATGTAGCAGGAAGATGTATCGAGTTCTATCTTATCGATACTGTGTATCTCTCGAGGGCTGGGAAATCCGACCCGTCGTCCAGTTGTGCTGGAGTTTCATTGTTGTAAAGGCGTCTGTATCCTTCCCTACCAATGTCATTAATCACGGCTTGTATTGATCTGAACCGACAAAGGAAGACGAAGACCGCGTTATCAATCACTTGCTTAAGAAGGAAGGGACGTAAACTGGATCTCCTTACATCAGGAGTGAAAAATTTCGTATCTCTCCGCTTTCTTCATCTCTGTCAGTTCATGGAGAGTTATTTTTGCTTGCGCAGAGGAAAAATTCACAAAACACTAATGAGGTGGCTCTTTTTACTCCACTGAAAATAGAAATTCGGCGGAATATCGTGTTACAATTTTTTCTCCGCTTTCCGGTTTTATGGGTAGTAATGATTTATCAGATTAATTCCGGGTTTCAATTGAAAACATGGTTATTTCCAACTTTATTTTACACGAGGTTCACATTTGGTAGTTCAATTGTAATGCAACGCATTTTTTTCTGACCCGGGGGGGTTGTTTTATTCAGTATTCAAATGCAGTATGTTGTACCCCAATCTTTTAGTATCATAACACTATTTTTCAACGCATCTCTATTCAGTGCTAAGGCTTGACGCCGCCTTGAAGAGAGATCCAGCATGCCTGCACAATACCATTCCACTGGTGAGTGTCGGAGCTAACGTCGTACTATATCTATAACTTCATCATCCCCGTAGCGGCGATGATGATACAAAACGCGTTTCTCAACGAATCACCGTGCTTCTTCCCAACACCAAACTACACTATATTTACACCAAAATGTACAATATAACGCTAGTATAAATAAACATCCAACACGTCACATGGAAGAACGTTACATACCTCACTGTCTAAAATCTATTTACGATAGGTCTTTCCGTGTCACCTCCTGCGAAGTCTGGAATCAATTGTCCCACGATGTAAAAAATCTAAAAATGCGATACAATTCCAAAAGAAATACTATGAAATGCTGCTACGTGTGAATTGAATATTGTAAGTAAACTGAATATTGTGCTACAGGTGACAAAATCAGATGTGTTTCTGAGTATTCATGCGTTTGTCTGGCTGATAATTACATATAAACATTTTATTTTTTGTTATATTTTGTCATATATTAAGTCTCATTCTGTGATATAGATGTTTAATGTAAATATACATATTGTTTGTAATATTTCTGACTCTATTATATCTATAAGCATGTATGTTCCTAAGGGACACTCTTCTCCCGGAATAATAACTATCATTTTCGATTCTATTCTATTTCTTTTTTACCAGATCACCGTAGACATGCTGCTAGCGTCTATGAATATGTGAGATACCTTGTTTTTCCGCCAAAAACAAATCACAGCCCGTCGATAGGAGCGCACCTCAGTTACAGACGCCATTTCAACAGCTCCACATAGCTCGACCAGTTATCCGAAGGAAATGCAACTACACGAGACAAAGGAAAAAAAATCATCAAGAAATGACAAGTTTCGTCGACCAGAATTGGCCGTGAAAAAAAAAATTGCTGCATTATATAATGAATTCACCTCGTATCATTTTGAACGTTTTTTTTCATGTCTCTTCTGTTATAGTCTGTTTAGGTAACCATAGCCGTGGTAGCCATAATAGGATAGTTTCTTCGGTCGAAGAAAACGAAAGGCAATGATTGCGATTCGTTACCCACCATTAGTTTATTCATAATATAAAAATTATTTGGCTTTAGAAATCCCAGTTTAGACGAATGACTATGGTCAATTTTAACCTCATTTGAAAACGGCCAGATTGGCGCCCATGCGATGCCACTCCACTTGACGTCACAGGGACCTAGTTTCTATGCAAGTAGATAGGAGTTAAAAATCGTCTGAGATTACCAATGCATGCATAAGGCACAGAGCTCAGGTAAACATCTCTTTATAATCACCTATTAAAACAGCCTATGGTCGGAAAGTTTCCTTCGTTTGATAAGGTATTAATATAATCCTTATTTAAGCCAAGCGCTACCTGCTAGCAGGGTACTCTGCTACCTGCAAGCAGCCTGTATCGTATCAGCGCTCAAAGCCTCGCCCCAAGGTCACTTCACTTTGCGTCAGCGGGAAACAGAATGACGTCACACGGGCTTTTCCCAGCATTCATACTTACCCGTCGCGTTTTCGCGCGCTTGAAATTTTTCACTTTTCCTTTAATCGCGAAAAATAGATCTTGTCATTAAAAAACTTAAAAGTGTGAAATGCGTACTCCAGAAGTAATAATATTTTGATTTAGGCAATAAAAAAATAATAGGAAACCACCCTATTGAATAAAAATCAGACGTACCTTAGTAAGTAGAAATTGACGAATGCTTTTTTCTGTTACCATTGCGTTGGCTATGTTATACGCACGAGTAATCCAGAGATTGAATTTAATTATTTTTTCTCTTATTCTTGTAATATCGTGTAATTTTCATCCTTTTTGTAACTATGAATTACTATTTTCGACAGTTTTCGGGATGACTCCTCCAATTGAATAATCTTGGGCGTTTTATAATTTTTCAAGTGTGTCTGTCTTTCTTTCAAGCTATTTTTTTCGTGGAGAAACCGAGTATGTCCTTATCTCGACCTTTTTTAGTCGGTAGTAACAGAAAAAATATTTCTTCGATCATTGAATAATTTTTTTTTCAGGGTTAGGTTGAAATAAGTAGAGTGTAGCTGAATACAAAAAATCCGTATTTTCACAACTGGAAAAAGTCATTCATATTCATTCATGGTTTAAACCGCGGACAGGTGCATTGTAGCAGCCACTTTGCACGTAGCCGAATCTGTCCTGCGTGACACCCCGCTTAGCTTAAAGCAGGAATAGTGTTCTAATACGCTACCCTCCATAGCTAAGGTAATTATCGAGATGATCACGTGTATGAATACGTAAAAGCTTGGATGAAGGGTTTTGAAGTTTTCCGACATCTGGCTACGGATTCTCAACCGAATGTAAAATTATTAAATGACAGAGTTTTGGCGGACAAATAAATCTGCCACAACCGTCGTGGGCCACATGCTTGTCTGTCTCAAATTTTGATTTTCCTCTTTCCTCGCAGGGGAGTGAGGGGCAAGAGTCCGTATGGGGCAAGATTCCTTTTCCGAAATATTTCTCTAAATACCTGGATGATGTCACTTGTAGTCACTCAGTTTCATTAACGTGACCAAATGTAACAAAGGGGTGCGTTCAGTGGAAGACAACGAGCGACAGAACGTGAGTTTTTCTTATTTTTCAGTTTTACGCAACGTTTATCTAATTTGTTGGGCCGCGTAAAATTTATACGTGCTTTGGGTATTTATTTAATTGCTGCGTTTCTCTAGCATTCCTTTATATCCATTCTTTGCCTATAAAATCATGCAGTCAGCAGGTTCGCAGCCCACTCTGTGGTTGTGTTATGGCTAATTAGGTGCTTTTGGGGCAAGAGTCCTGGGGTAAGAGTCCTGGGGCAAGTGTCCGCATGCGGACTCTTGCCCCACGGGCGCTGACTGAAAAAGTGATTATGAATATGTAGGTTGTGGAAAATTGTACTGAGATCCGTCAATTGTTAATTGGATAATGTGTTATGAGTGTAAAACATGGAGGAAAGAACCTTGCACCTCATTATATGGAAAGAGAAAGTTAGCATGTGAAAACTGTGATTAGGACTCTTGCCTCATAATGGGAGGACTCTTGCCCCACGTGAGGGGCAAGTTTCCTATTTGATTTTCTCTTACATTAATTGTTTGTTAGATGCGTACTCTTGCCCCACATTCCCCTATATCGGTCGGTCCTTTTTTTCTGAAAAATAAATTATCTGCATAAAATGCCGATGCTTGCCTGATTACGGTAGCGTGGTCAGCCACAGAAACTCGGCATATTATAATAGTTTCATATGGTAGGAGTACGATGAAATTTCTTTGAAATTTCTTTGATGAAACTCCTTTCCGGGATATTCGTGCTCATAATAAGGGCCATCTGCTGTAATGACTTAATGACACCAAATGTCAACTTTTTGATTAATTTATTATTTTTAGTTTTACTCATCAACTTGAGTGTTTTTTTTTTTGAAGGGAAGGCGAGGGCTCTTCTGAATGAGGCCATTTACTCCCACGCGCGGCATCCGATGATTCTCAGACGGTCACCAGGACGGTACGCTACCCAACCTTTTCCGCTGACCTTCGCACGTTCCTTTGCGACCCGATATTGAAGTAGAACAGATATCTTCGACTTGCGGGCGTAGTTTTGACTTCTGTTAATTCTTCCCTTTTAAGTTTCAGTCATTGGTCGTCGTAAATCCAGCCCTTGGGGGGAAAAAAGAGACAGGCACCAGAGCCTTTTGGTCCGTTTTCTCTTGGCGGTGAGATGATAAGTTTCCAATATTCCGAAAATATCACTTCGGAGGGCCATCTGTTTAGTGGTCACCAGTCTGTATTTTCCTTAGTCTGAGTTAATATCCGATTTTTACATTATATGTGCGTCATCAGTTCGGCTTCTGTCCAGTTTTTATATTCCCTCCCATGTGGGAACAAAAATATTTACGTCTTTGGTTTGTCCTCAAAAGTGTCTCTGTAGTTCTGAGTGAGGTTGGATTTACTTCGGTTTGAAATCGAGGTTGCTCTTCGAGGCTTTCGGTAAATAAAATTCTGAATTTGGGCTCCTCATTTTTTTGGTGATGACGTTGGGAGGTGGAGATCGTTGGATGTATTGCGACCGCGGTGTTTGCTTTGACAAAGCTAAACCCACCCTCTGGAATGCTTTCGAAGGCTTTTGAAGCTTCACAATTAAGCTTATATTAAATTAATATACCAATATTTAATGATCATAATACATTTTTATTTCTCCTTTCGATGAAATGCAATACTAGGTTGTCGTATTGACACACCGAAGCCGTTGACGAGGGTTCAATAGGGTGGTTTCCTATTATTTTTTTATTGCCTAATTCGAAACATTATTACTCCTGGAGTACGTATTTCACGCTTTTAGATTTTTAAATGACGATATCTATTTTTCGCGATCAAATGAAAAGTGAAAAATTTCAAGCGCGCGAAAACGCGACGGCTAAGTAGGAATGCTGGCAAAAGTCCGTGTGACGTCGTTCTGGTTCCCGCTGCCGTAAGTGAGGTGACCTTAGGGTGAGGCTTTGAGCGCTGATACGACGCAGGCTGCTAGCAGGTATCAGAGTACCCTGCTAGCTGGTAGAGCTTGGCTTAAATAAGGATTATTAATACCCTATCAAACGAAGGAAACTTTCCGACCTTAGCCAGTTTTAATAGGTGATTATTAAGACATGTTTCCCTGAGCTCTGTGCCTCATGCATGCATTGGTAATCTCAGACGAAGTAAAACTCCCAATCGCATGGGCGCCAAACTGGCCTTTTTCAAATGAGGTTAAAATTGACCATTGCCATTCGTCTGAACTGGGATTTCTGAAACCAAATAATTTGTATATTATAAATACTCTAATGGTGGGAAACGAATCGCAATCAATGCCTTTCGTTTTCTTTGACCAAGGAAACTACCCTATTATGCATTTTTTCCTCCAATCAAGGCTTTCTCAGAAGGGCACTTTTATTCAAAAAGTGGCATTTTCGCTGATAAACTGGGAAAAGGGAGACATTGAGACCCTCTGCCTGAACTGCGACATTAAATGTTTATACGGATTTAGGCACATGGTGATGCTAATATTTTTTGTAAGTACAAAACTAGAGTCAACCGTTTACGTAAGAAAGTTAGTGTTCCTCATTAACTCAGAAAATAGAGGTACGATTCTTTACAAAATGAGGCAGGTACTCACTCTTTCATATCGTCGATAAATAAGTTTACGTCACTAAAAATGAAGTACAAAGTATCATACTATACGCTTAAAATCCTGTCTCAAAAATGACCCGAACACCAACATGATAGCCTTCTTATTTTTCTCTGCATCTTTCATTCCTTATAGTTACTTATTTGATCATATGCAAACGCCATTTAAATTCATTAAGTATATTTATGAAAACTGTTTACATCATACTTTTTGTATATTTTCTATATTATTGACCAGTAAATATCCCATTATCATTGCATTACTGTATCGTATTGATACGATGAAAATGTGGTAATTTGTAAATTAGATCGGAATGTAGCCAAGACTTGCCACTATCTTCCAATGATAATTTCTTTCCTCTCGTGGGAACACTTCTTCGTGATTTTTTTTCACTCGCTTTACAATTCCACTGTCGCGCAGTGATCTGATATAAAAAAAGGCTGGACAAAACCTCAAGAATGTTTTTTTGGAGTATGGAATTCGAAACTTTGCCCAGTTGTTGTCAATAAATCAATATATGTTTTGACGTAATTTTTTTTCATAGATAACTTTTGTAAACAAATTAAATTACCTCTATTTTGAGAAAATTTCGCCAAAGTTTTCTGAGTAGAATTTTTTTCCAAATTCAGCATGCTAAAACTATGCCATTGCAGCACGGCCGCTGCCGCGAGTTCGAAAAATAGATTTTAGTTCCGGCGTCGGAGGCGGTCGCAACGCATCTCTAATTAAGGATAATTACACTCTACAGGATATTTTGTATATGTGGTAAATATCTTGAGTTAACTCGGTGATCCTTTTTATAACGCAATATAAACACAAAATTTCGACGAAAAACAAGGCCCACCACTTTGTATCGAATCGCTTACAAATACGACAACTAATTGGTGAAAGTAAATGAAAATCAACAATAGTAAACTTTTTAATAATATTGTAAATTTTTGTTGCTTTTGAATGACTAAAAAGGTATGGTATTTGTTTAAATATGCTGGAATTTAAAACATAATTCAACGCGGGCAATGTTTGCGAAATTCGCTCAATATAGAGGTCGTTTAATTTGTTTGAAAGAGGAACGTACGAAAAAAAAATGCTAGCGCCAAAAAATACAGTAATATATTGGCAGTTTCATATGTGAAAAGTTTCTAATTCCATGCCTAAAGAAACCGCTTTTGAGGTTTTGTCCAGCTTTTTTCGATTTAAACCCACTGTGCGTCGTCGCGTTATTTCTCCTCTTCGCCGTAGCTGATCGTGTCGTCCTTATTTGCATCGCATGGGCTCATGAGCTCATCGGCGAGCGGCAACAGCTAACTTCCAGTAGTGCGTCGACTGTTTTACGGTGAGTATGCTCCGATCTGCGCTGATTTAACTGCCCTCTTCCGGTGACGCAAGTGCTTCTCCTTCTTGTGTTCATCGCCTCACAGGAATAGAAGTCCCGTGTTCGGGAAGGCGTTCGCGAAATGAGCGGGAAAGTGCATTCACTTCCCAGTTGCAGACCCTCGACTGCTTATAGCGGTGAATAGGGTAGTTTCCTTCATCAAAGAAAACGAAATGCATTGATTGCTACTCGTTACCCACCATGAGGGTTTTCATTATTACAAATTATTTGGTTTTAGAAAGCCCGGTTTAAACGAATGGCAATGGTCAATTTTAACCTCGTTTGAAAAAGGCCAGATTGGCGCCCATGCGATTCCACTCCACGTGACGTCACAGGAACCTAGTTTCTATACGAGTAGATAGGAGTTTTACATCGCCTGAGATTACCAATGCATGCATGAGGCACAGAGCTCAGGGATACATCTCTTAATAATCACTTATTATAATTGTCTAAGGTCGGAAAGGTTCCTTCGTTTGATAGGGTATTAATAATCCTTATTTAAACCAAGTACTACCATCTAGCAGGGTACTCTGATACCTGCTAGCAGCCTGCGTCGTATCAGCGCTCAAGCCTCGCCTCAAGGTCACCTCACAGGGCGGCAGCGGGAACCAGAACGACGTCACACGGACTTTTCCCAGCATTCCTACTTAGCCGTCGCGTTTTCGCGCTCTTGAAAATTTTCACTTTTCGTTTAACATATTACCGGCCAAGTGAAGAAATAGTTGAAAATATATAATTGTTTCTCTTCATTTTACCTAATAATATGCTAAATAAGGTAAATTGAAAATTTGGGCCTTCAAAAAAATTTGCTTATGGTAAAAAAAAAATGTTGCGTTTTCGCAACGTTGCACAGTGGGCTAGAATCGAAAAAAGCTGGCCAAAACCTCAAAATCGATTTTAAGTGCATTCAGTGGAGAATGGACTTAAATCGCGTGCTTTAAGTGGGGAAACGGACTCTTTTACTAACTAACAAGCTCTATTTCAAGGCAAGAGCCCTCGATGATCCATGGCCTCCACTTCCTAACCTGCCATACATATTTAAAGGCCTTCTGACAACGGTCGTTTTATAGTATTGTTGTAGTGCCGAGCCCTTCGAACTTGTTTTTGGTTTGAACTCCTGCTAGCTTTAAAAGTTTCGGAAGGCATATTACTCACATCGAATAATGTATTCTTTCTAAGAAATACAGTTCATTTTAATCTATGTCTTATGCTCAATTTAAAGTATTGATTTAAATCTCTTACCTATATATCCACGTCATTATTCTTAATAAACTGTGCTGCTGACAGAATGGTTATTTTTCTTAAATATTTTACCATACAAACATAACACAAACAAAAGCAACACAATTTACACTTTTCCCAACTAACATACTGCAATTAGCACTGTCAGCAATAAAAGATTACTGTTTTTCATTCACTATCTGACGAGTTTTTATCACTTTCATTGTCTGAGCTAAAGCATAGTTTTCCTTTTTCAAAAACAGATCCCTTACATTTTTCGGCAAGCTGTGAGTTTCCTCCAGTTTAATTGCCGTAATTTTTGTCATTATCAGTTATGACATTAGGAGTTGTTTTCGGAATAAAAACCTATTTGTGGCCACTCGTGCCATTTTTCTAGTCAACCATTCACGGAACTTTCTCACGTCCTTATACCGTGCCTATATTGCTTCCCCTGACAGTTGTCGCAATTAAGAATGGACTCTTTTGCAATGTCAGCTCCGTGAATGAAGACCTTATGTACGGTTGGTGGCATAGCAAAATTGTTTTTAAAGCGCCAGTAAGAGAGAGAGAAAATTAAATTATTTGGAGAGGAAATCTGGAATAATTGTGATGGCTTTTGATTACTCGTGCCTCTTTCATGCTTCGCCAAACGAACAGCATTTTTTACCAAAACAAGAAGGCACAAAGGTGCTCACGAGCAATAATTCATGAGATATAGGCCCTCGTTCTCACCTGCGATTATATGGCGCATGTCCTAACTGCTGTCAAAGCCGTGTTTGCAAATTAATGTGCACTTTATATTCGACGCGAAACTTGGATCTGTGGAAATACACGTTAAGATTCGAGTCGCAGTAAGATGCAGAACCATTTTTGGAAACTTCTTATATAACCTCTGCTACAATTATTTCACTCGGGTAAATGAAATCATATGCTCGCGTCACTCTCTCATCGCTGGGGTTAATATTATATCCCTGGCATTTCAGATTTTCGAAGACCCTTACACCGAAATTGTGTGAGCTGCATGGAAAGTGAGAGGGCCTCTTAATCTGACATAACATAATACTTGGGGTTGCATTTTATCCACTTAGCAAGAGTTCTTCTTGCCTCCGAGGATGGTCACTGTATCTTCCTTTTGCATTCGTTTTCCTCCTATTCGTTCTCTCGATACAACCCTGAAAACATGAATTGACGTCCATCTGCACTGGCTAAACTAGAGCAACATGTAAATTGTGCTGCATAAGGAATAGTTATTAATTGCTTTAAATCAAGAATATAAACTAAATAACCTTACTGGATAAGAATTATGAACTCTTCAAGCACCAAGACAGTACTTGATTTGGGAAAATTCGGCAAAATGAAGTACTGTATTGAGCCATTTTCCATCACGTTTAAGGAATATATTAATTGTTATTGTTAAAGAGTTTATTAGTTAGTAAAAGAGTCCGTTTCCCCACTTAAAGCACGCGATTTAAGTCCATTCTCCACGGAATGCACTCAAAGAAAGAAACCTTTCAGTGCACCTCTTGCAGTGCCCAGCGATTGCATAATGAGAGTCATTCGTAGCAATGTTTATTAATTTTACTTTCTGGTGATTATTTTCTGTCACTAATATATCTGTTATCCACACATAAAAATGAATGAGACCATATTGCATCCACCCGCTTGCCGCGTCGCCGTACTCTCCGCCGCCGCCGGCCAGAACCGGAGTCGTCCGTGCGTTCGAAAAAACGATTTAAAATTCGGGGTTGCAAATTGGTGCAAGGTTTGACTTTAGATTCACAATATAGAAGCTTCAAAGAACGACATGATATAAGTTACTTAGTGTAAGCCGGTGACAATGTCTACTTTTTTTCTACGTTTATGTAAAAAAATGGGTTGAAAAAAGGCTCCGCCATTTTGTTATGTATCTATGGTTATTGATGAAACAAAATCTTTAAAAACCCTTCAAATGAAAGAATAAGAAGTGCCAATTAAGATGGTATAACAGTTTATTCGATAAAACTATTTATAAAACCACTGCACGAGGATAAAGTCGGCAATTTTCAGAAAAATTCGAGGGTGGTCGTTTTTCGCTAAATTTGCTCAACTTTGACCTCACATATACTGTTAAAGTGAAAACACAGGACCAAAATAATCTGGGTAGTAATGCACTATTTATTTGAGAATGTGTATGCGAAGTTTCAACTTCCTAGCTCAAAAAAATCGATTTTGAGGTTTTGGCCAGCTTTTTTCGATTCTAGCCCACTGTGCGTTGGCCGAATCCGGTATCTGTATGCAGTTATGCACCCCGCATTACAATACATTGCCGTCTCATAGGAATATGCTGTTTTTACTGTCGGATATAATCCTATACCTTTTTATGCCACGTATATGACAAGTATCGTCATATTGGATAAATAAAATCCTTAGATATTATGTTTTTAATGAGATGTTGTTGCTATTTGACCTAAATCCACTATAAAATAGACATACTTTACGATTTGAAAAAAATAAGTCAAAGGGAAAATTTTCTCAGAAGAGCATGTATTTCACATTTTTTCATTGACTTTAATTGTATTATTGCAGATTGAATTACAACAATTAATGGCTAGTTATGAAATACTCAAGCATTTTGGGTGAAATAGAACATAAAATTTCGTACATTCATGCATGGTTTGGCTTTTACACTGTTTCGGCAACTACTGAATTTTTTTTAACTCTATGGCCAAGTTCGTCCTTTCAGGCTTCACGAATCCGCGATGAATTACATAGCCTAAATTTTTCTATGTTTAAGGACGCGAATTGTATAGGGGTGCGTCACTAATGACTGATTCACTTCACTTTTTAGATGCGTCCCTGCTAGATACGATTTGAAGTCTACCAGTGAAATTTACTTCCGTTGCATAACCTGTACAATCTCCTGGCGTTAGTACAAACGCTGTCCAGTAAGTTGATAAGCTAGGACCTTTTTTCCCCTGAATTCTTGTGCGGTAATTTGCATTATCAAGTAGGTCCACAACTCCCATGTATTTAGTATACTCCCAAATAACACGAATAGTATTTTCTTTTATTAACATGGAATAGTATGTGAAATAGTATTTTCTTTTTTCTGCTGAAACTTTTCCCTGTGCCCAATAGAAGCGAAAAACTTGTATTGCTGTCTACAGGGACAATCTAGTTATCATTCCATCGAACAATACTAAGACCTTCGGCTTTATCAAATGTTTGTTTTCATGTTCCTCTCGGTTTCACGTCGATGGTTTTATTATATTCTATCAGGCACTCCTCCGTTATATTTTCATGGATGGCTCCAGTGAAAAATAATCCTTTTTCTTTCAAAGCAATAAATAGTCTTCTTATCGGAAAACATACGATGATTCGAGGGATCAGGGATAACCTTGAGAAATTCCAGAATAACACTTGCATCCAAGCCTAAATTTCGATGGAAGTGATTTTCTATCGCCTGGTTGAACCCTAAAACCGTCTGAATAACATAAGCACCAAAGTTAAAAGTAAAATCTAAAAGGCTTGTTTTAAAAGAACATTTATTCACTGTAGTGACCAGAGTAAGGTACCATTTTCTCGTTATTTCAAAATTCATGCGCAAATATTCCAATTTGTAATAATTTTTAATTAAAGTCGTCAAATTGAGGTCATAATTTACAAATCTGTCATTTTTGTCGAGACAGGAATTGTCTGAAAAGTGTAGATTATTTTTTATTAATCTGAATATGTTTTGGTTCAATCGTTACTGAACCAAATCTACGCCTTAACGTCTTCTTTCACCCAATATAGTGTTGTGGAAGTCGGTGATATCGCTGAATCGTGAAGTAAGGAAGGACTAATTTGGATTGAATGTACAAAGTTTTGTGTTCCATTGCACCCGAAATGCTTTCATGTAATTCATAAATAGTCATTATTTGTTGTAATTCAATCTGTTGTTATAAAAATTTCAATTGAAAACTGGAAAATACATTATCTTCTGTAAAAATATTCACTTTGACTCATTTCTTTCAAGCCGTAATGCATCTCTAATTTATATTGGATTTAGGTAAAATAATGCAGCATCTCATTGGAAATGTAATATCTAAGAATTTTAATTATAAAATATGACGATATCTCTCAAATACGAGGCATAAAAAAGGCGTAGGATTATATCTGACAGTAAAAACGGCATAATCCTACGAGACGGAAATATGTGGTAACGCGGGTTGCATAATTGCCTATAGATACCGGATTTGGCCAACGCAACGTTGCGAAAACGCAACATTATTTTCCGGATCTGATTTTTGCTTAATGTTGACTCCCTGACGAAATATAAGCTTTAATATCTATTAATTGAAATTTCTGCGTCCACATGGAGGAATAAAAAACTTAATAAAGGGAATAGTTACTCTTAGGAAAAATTATTTATCTTGCTTATCAGGAGACTCGAAAATTGACACATTTTGAGTATTTTTATAAGTATCGAAATACTTATTAAATGTCATAATAATGTCCCTAAAAATCAGTATACACTTATTTTTATTGAAAAAAGCGAATTCTACATGAATAAAATTCTATTGAAACATTTTTTTTGCATTCCTCAATAATGTTGCGTTTTCGCAACGTTGGCCGTAAATGGGTTAAGCGCGAAAAATAGATATCGTCATTCGAAAATCTAAGAGCGTGAAATTCGTACTCCAGGGGAAATAATCTTTCGATTTGGGCAATGAAAAAATAATAGGAAACCACCCTATAATCTCAGCTCTCATGCTAATCTTAATGTACATCGATGGGCAAGTGTAGATTTCAACGAAAACTGTAGTATTAATTACAAATGGTTTGCGAGTTCACTTCGTGGAATAATGGTACATAATAGATTTAATAATAAACATTATTATGTTTCACAAAGTATTTATTTAAAAATCTCTTCCTGTTTGGACCTTCTTAGGTCATTATCGATAGGTAAAAGAACATTTGTACAAAAAAGAACACTTTTAGTAATTGAAATATATTTTTACAATTAAGTTCAAAAAAGTTTCATGAATAAAGAACATCAGTTGCTCATTAGTTTCTTTAAAATAAATACTCAGTGAAAAATAATTAGTTTTATTTTGGAACCGCATTTATTTCACTTCACCGGGCATCACAAGATTCAAGTCGTTACACTCACTCAATACAACCTTGAAGCTCCCAAAGTTTTTGCTGGAAGGCTGCTACAGCAACGTGCTGCAATGCAAAAAGAATAGAATTAGTGCTATTTGCAATTAGTGTTATTGTGATGTGCTTATTATGTTAATTGTATCTTCTGATTTTTGAATGAATTGTAAATGTAACAGGTTTGGCAGCCCAGCGCGAAAGAGCTCTGTGATCGGAGGGTCCCGGGTTCAAATATCGGAGGAACATTTCTCGCACCCCAAGCTTAAATCATCGAAGGGCGAGTTCGCATAGGAAACCTCACCCCCACCTTCCCAGAATGTATGATATTTTCACGCCTGTGGTTTTGTCTGTGGTGAGCTCTACGCTCACCTACCCTTATCAACGTGTGGCCGCGGATTGGATAACTGAGTTAGTGTGATTAGTTTACGTGAGAGGAAGGCAATAGATTATTCATAATCATGTAATTCTTTTTGAGTATTTCCTGAATCTGTTTTTGTTGCGACTTCAGTTCTCTTGAATCCACGACTCAAAATGTTTTGATTGGAGAATATAATTTTTTTTAAATAAATTTAAATGAATTTCTTAACATCCCCTGCGTTTCTTAGCAGCCTTTTCAGCCAGCTGCAAACTAATTCACATTTATCGTGGCAGACTGCCGTGAAAAGTTATTTGTCATAACACTAGAACATTTCCTTTTTCATTTCGTGCCTGAAGATAGATCATGGCTTCAAAAATTTTCTGTGGGCTAGATAAAGGCTGAAAGTACGAATTATCCGGCTTTGGGGAGATTTTAGATCTCTTAGGTCAAGGAATTATCGAATTTTCAGGGCCACATATTTTGTAAAATAAGTTTGGAAAATTAAGAAGAAATTTTGAAGGACGTGATGAGGGCTGTCACACTATACTTTGTTCAGTTTCCCGTATATGAATTTAGTTCTTATAATTTTAAATTAGTTTGTTGAGTGTTAGAACTAATATTTGAGTTGATATGATCGAATAAAATAAAAACATGGTAGAGTAGTCCAAAATTTTTAATTAAAAAAATATTTGTTGAAAAGTAAAGAAGAAATATTGTCCGTTATTTTTAACAGCTTGTGAATCAATGCTACTTATCCGGTTCAAGCATCCGCAGAAATTCAGTGCTTGTTTTAAAATCTACCAATTTTGAGCGCTATCATTTACTTTTGGTCTAAAAAAAAAGTGGACCATAAATGTTGAAATTTACAAATTGCGCAATCATAAATTAAATGATGCAGATCTTACCCGATACGCAAAAAGAGAAGCTTACTCACCGGTCGCATTTCACAGTGTATTTCGTGAGTGGAAAGAGAGGGTGATTGATTCACCGTGACCAAATGAAATGAATCAGTCAAAAACGAAACAAACAGTGTCGTAATGTGGTACCTGGATGCCTAATGGTTTCCCCAGAATAATGATGTCATAACCTCGAAAAAGGAAGCCGATGACGACACCTTAAAGCCATACATTTGAAGTCGGGACATGAAGATCAAAATGTGAGGGGTCTTTTCTGAAATGAGAGCGTCATAAAAATAGGAAAATAAAAATTAGTGACTTGATCCTATTCGAATCGGTTGCATGTATTCGAAAGGCTGAAAAAATCTGTGGAAGGCTTTCTGCTCAGAGTAAGGATTGGTTGAGGACGAGTTGCTGGTACTATATTTCAGATCCAACAGAAACGAGAAATTGGGAGAGGTAATTAGGCCAACGACACGTAGGGTAAATCCGTTTTTCTCCGAACAATTAAAGACTTGTATAAAAAACTAGTTGGTATCATAATTTATTAGAATGGTTCTGACATTCATTACTCACTAATGCATCAACTTTTTCAATTTCACAGTACCCTTACTATCTATTTATAATTATTAGCCATGGTAACAAGGCGATCAGAGCTCCTAGTTGCCAACCAATCAATTATGCTTGAGTAAATGCATATTAAAAGCAGTATATTCATGGGAAGATTGCCTTCATGGGTATTGGCAACTTTTGCCTTTGCATGAATGTGGAATTACAATTTTTACTATGCGGAGGTAACATTTTTATGACCGCGTGATGTGCTTGTGGGAATCCTCTTGCATGCTGCATGCAGGCGATTGATCATCCTGTGCCAAACACCATGGAGGTTCCTCGTGTGCACGACCTTAGAGTAAGGATAGTTGGGGACGGGTAGCCAGGGTCCTCCTCTGTAAACACGTAAACCCAACGTATGTATCACTTGACGTAGGTAACTTAAACGCAAATTAGACCGGGGAGAAAAATTAGGCTCGTATTAAAGTTAAAAACAATATGTATATAAATATATTTGAAAAGTTTCTCACCAATATAAGGTCACTGAGTTTCTTATGAATGGGAAATCTTGGCATCACAATGCACGGCAATATGCAATATTTCGAAACATTCCGCGTGAATGGCGGACAAATCTAGATGAAATGCTATTAGAAAAAATTCCCCCGTACCGGAAATAGAACTGTAGGACATTTGGCTTTTCGGATCAATTCGCAGACCACTATGCCATCGAAGTTCCTAAACTTCTAAGTTACAATAGAGTATTTTCCTTCATAAAAAAACGAAAGGCATTGTTTGCGATTTGTTACCCACGATTAGTGTATTTATTATATACAAATTATTTGTTTTTAGAAATACCGGTTTAGACGAATGGCAATGGTCAATTTTAGCCTCATTTGAAAAAGGCCAGATTGGCGCCCATGCGATTCCACTCCACGTGGCGTCACAGGGACCTAGTTTCTATACGAGTAGATAGGAGCTTTACATCATTTGAGAATACTTATGCATGCATGAGGCACATATCTTAGGGAGACATCTCTTAATAATCACCTATTAAAATGCCAATGGTCGGAAAGTTTCCTTCGTTTGATAAGGTATTAATAATCCTCATTTAAGCAAAGCACTACCTGCTAGTAGGATACTCTACGCTACCGCCATGCTCGGCAGCGAGCAGCCTGCATCGTAACAGCGTTCATAGCCTTGCACCCAGGTGGCCTCACACAGCAGCAGCCACGTCACACGGGGTTTTCCCAGCATTCATACTTAGCCGTCGCGTTTTCTCGCGCTTGAAATTTTCCATTTTCCATTTAATCGCGAAAAATAGATATCGTCATTTAAAAATCTAAAAGCATGAAAAACCAGTAGTAATAATCCAGGAGTAATAATCTTTATATTTAGGCAATAAAAAAATAGGAAACCACCCTATTGCCATTGAATTTAGGATCGTAGATAGCGTAGAGGTCTCCGCAGTGACCTGGAAAGCCGTAGATCCAATGTTTTTTCATAGTTTTCTCGTAGAAATTTATGCTTATTGCACAGAAAGAGTTTACCATTCGCTAAACGTATGGAAGATGCGTGAATTAAAGCAGCATTGCAATTGAGACGCATGCGGTACGTTGGGTATTAAGTAGTGACGTCACTCGCCCTCGAATTTTCTTACTTAATGGATTTCTGGAGTGAATAGGGTGGTTTCCTATTATTTTTTTATTGCCTAAATCGAAAGATTATTACTCCTGGAGTACGAAATTCACACTTTTAGATTTTTAAATGACGGTATCTATTTTTTTACGATTAAATGAAAAGTGAAAATTTTCAAGCGCGCGAAAACGCGACGGCTAAGAATGAATGCTGGGAAAACCCTGTGCGACGTCATTCTGGTGTCCGCTGCCGCAAAGTTAAGTGATCTTGGAGCGAGGCTTTGAGTGCTGATACGACGTAGGATGCTAGCAGGTAGCAGAGTACCCTGCTAGATGGTAGCACTTGGTTTAAATAAGGATTATGAATACCCTATCAAACGAAGGAACCTTTCCGATCTCAGACAATTTTAATAAGTGATTATTAAGAGATGTTTCCCTGAGCTCTGTGCCTCATGCATGCATTGATAATCTCAGACGATGTAAAACTCCTATCTACTGGTATAGAAAGTAGGTCCCTGTGACGTCACGTGTAGTGGCATCGCATGGGCGCCAAAATGGCCTTTTTTTCAAAGGCAGTTAAAATTGGCCACTGCCATTCGTCTAAACTGGGATTTCTAAAACCCAATGATTTGTATATTATGAATACACTAATGGTGGGTAAGGAATCACAATCAATGCATTTCGTTTTCATTGATGAAGCAAACCACCCTATTGTGCCAGCACCTATATCGGAGACACATGCTTGGTTAAAAGCACAGTCCAATATGCTTTCACCCTTGAGGTGCATTTAATAATTGACTCCTCCGCGATCCTTGCACACGTTGCAGGGAATATCGGATTATGCTTAGCTTGACGCGCTGCAAAGCGTTCGTAGCCTTAGATCTTCGAGAGCTCAATAACCGTGACCGAATTTCCTATTACCGTTGCTTCGAGGGCAATCCGGGAAAAAATGAATCCCGAGATGGATAGGTTATCCGTTTTTCATCCCTCCTCGCTTTTTCAGCGTTTTTATTATTTTTCAATGTGACCTATATCCTTGAGACTTCGTGTCTGTTTGTTTTTGCCAGCGAAGGAAGTGATTGAAATATTCTCTTTCCCATGTCGGCGGCGTCTTAAGAGTTTATCCCTCAGTCAGGCGGGAGAATTCGCTCCATTTTCTCACAATTCACTAGAAATTGGATGATTTTTTTTCGGTGCCTGATTACGGGTGTACCTGTTAATTCCATCGCACCTTAGCAACTGAAAGCCTGAATCTATTTCGTTTCACGGACCATTGTTCGAATCGTTGATTTCTTGCTGAGTGGAGAGAGTACCTTAGCTGTATTTCAATCTATGATTACTTCTAGTGACTAAGTAGTGATTGGTTGTAAAATACGTTTGCACCTGTATTCAATTCATGTGGTTCAGCGCCTGCAGGGGTTTCGATTGACGAACAAGTCGGTGAGATCGTGTAAATACCCCGCAATATCCAAAGCATTCTGCTGATTTATCGATTTCATATTTTCGGATGAGGGCTTTCTCATAATGTCACCGCGAAGAAAAAGGTGGCTCTTCCGCTGACAAAATTGGTGCTTAGAGTCTCTGAAACCCTGTACCTGAACTGTACCGTGAAATGTAATTTCGGCTTTGAGAATACGCTAGCGGTTGTTATTTAATAAAAAAAAGCTTTTTATTCTTCTCGCTATGTTAAATTCGTTATTGGTAAGCCGTCGCTTACTATTTCTCAATTTTTGTCAACCTAAAAATCGAAGTGTCTGTTCCCATTAGGGTAGTTGGATTCGAAAGTTATGCGGGTGAAATAAACCTAGTTGAACGTAGACTTAAGTTTTCCGACGCGATTTAAGTAGAAAAAATGAGATATTAATCTCCTCTGTCCCAACCAACCTTCGGTAAAAATCTCTGAGTGAGTGAGTTTTATATTGAATAAATTAATGCATCAAAATTAATGGAGTGGTATAAAGCTATGAAAAAATGTCCAGGTTTACGAAAAAAACTATATAAATTGCAATCTAGATTCTGTTAATATTATTCTCAGTATTTTAAATATAAGCGAATATCAGAATAGTTTTTTTTTTTAATCCGTTCACGTTCGTCTATTTTAGCATCTATTTCTGGAAGACCAGTTATTCCTGATGCCTTGCCCGCATTTGTTTAGCGGCGTTGGTGGAAGGGGCTGAAATATCCTATTTCCAATCTTGTCCCGGGGCATCTTATGGGTTTATTCCTCCGTCAGCCGGGAAATTCACCCTAGTTTTGTTTTTTTTCTTCCTGTTTGAGAGGCTGCTGTCGTGTCGATTTCCTTGTCATCGCGAGCGGTCAAGTAAAAACAATCTGGGTCGTCCCTAGGTACCCTGGAAACGCGCGCCCTCTTCAGGGTTTCAAGATGATGGGATGGGTGCGTGTTTTGTGAATCGCTTTTTTCCGTCAGATGTCACCTCTGTTCCCTTCGTTTCGCTTCTTTACTAGAGCGTCAGGTTCATGCAAACTGGAGTACGTGTATCTACTCGTGCGTGAATTTCTCGCACGGCCCTAAGTCAGGGTCTCTTGCGTTCGATGGGTGAACGAGTGGGAGAGGAACAGATCTTTTTTTTTTTAAGTAAGTTATATTTTTTACGCTATGCTTACACAGGGATTACCTTGATGGGCTCTGGGAGATGGAATCATTCGAGTGAGACGGAATGGTTCAGAGAGTTCACGAGGTAAATATATTTCCGAAAATAAGGATTATTCGAATGTTAAATCTCGAATTCATTATGACTAGCGGTAATTAGTTAAAAAATAGGAAAGTATTCATATATATATGTATTGAAACCTAATCTCCTTCACTTACAGTGGTATAATTTAGAGTTGGTTTAGACAGTTCATTTTGATGAACCGTTAACTTTGATTCTATTTAGTAAAAACAACAGCTCAAAATATCTGTTCCTGGCTAACAATCAGGATCATTTGGGTAAAAAATACTGTTTTACCGGCGTTTAGGGTACATAAAAGCTTAGTGTGGTATCGTATGGTTTGTGTGGCGTGTTATGATTATTTCAAGCAAATTCTGTCCCAGACCTATAGTTGGTTATCCGTGCGTAAAATTATATGCTGTCCATTTTTAGAAGCCAGAATTAATATATATCAACTCAGCATTTGATGTTTAGCGCCAGAAGAGTTTTTAAATGCTCCTCTTATGAGCAACTTAGACTTTTATATACAGCTAGCCGTTCTCAATAAATATTTCGAGTTGACCCAGTTGATATTGACCTATCTCTGGTATAATTCTTTAACCACGCGGTTTAATAGTTCTTAGCTGTCAAAATCTACTGTATTGGAAAACTAAAATTGTTATCATAAATCGTTTTTCAGAACTTTTGTTAGGTTATTTATATGTACCTACAGTGTTAACTGTTGGTAATTGGATGTTTGGGAAATGCATTTTGAATGTATAATTTTAAGAACGATATTCATTGCTGTCGTCTTAACAGCTCAATTTTTGCTATGTGAGACCCTGATCTTTTAAAGGGACAAATTAAAACTTCGAGCTTAAGTTTAACCGACAAAAAATATTCCAATTCTAAAATTGTTGGCACAGTAATATGCACTAAGTTCAGGCTATGCAATCATTACCATCTTTGAATTTTGACAATCCTCTGACGCTGCTTTCCATACTTATGGATTCCTACGAGGGGTTAGTTAGTTCCCGTACCCGGTATTTTTTACTTATCCTCGATAAAACGTAGTTGACTTAAAATTGAATATTTATTGGAGTTTTCTAGGTGATTCGGAATCCATTATCTACGTAGATATTGTTATATTCCAACTTAAAACGCCTTTACGAAGCACATTTTCCATTTCTATTCATTTATTTCGTCTTTTTGTCACACAGGGTAAAGAGTGACGCAAAGTAGGTATAAAAATATTTGTTTGGAGCATTAAAATTTTTATTATCTCGACAGAAACCATAAAAAAATTAAAAATTTATTGATAAGAGTACTCATGATGCTATAAATTCCATCAGAAGTTGGTGCAGTGATACTTACGTAAAAGCGGGTGTAAGGATATTCACGTTACACCTAGGCTTATAATTATGATTTAAAAGAGCTACTACAGTGTTAGAAATCCCATTTCAATGGCCGGTGTCTGCAGTAGATGTTTTTCGAATCTAAAAGCAAGTATGTAGAGGTTGTGGAAGTATTCAAGTTGCTTTCCTGTTAAATTATTTGATTATATAATCTATATATTGACGAAGTCTTCTCGTATTCTCAATGAACCAATAAAGCTTATTGATGTTGACCCAATCTCCTAATGTAAACAAAAAAATGGTTTCTCGTGTACGTTTATTTGTTTAACTTGTTGAATACCCCGATATTAAATGACATATGAGAGCTGTATTCGGTGGTTTTAGAATAAAATAAAACAAAAGAAATTAAAAATAAGCCACCCAATTCGTTTTTTAAGGGTCCCTCCGGTACCTGACCCCACTTTCTCCAATCGGCAACTTCTGGATTTGTAACGGCCAAACGATCGATATAAATAATTGTTCAGAATATAGAAATGTGTGCAAGGTGAAACGAAAGTCTGAAAGAAATACCACCCGTTACTGCTCGCTGCTGGAAACTAAAGCTGCGAAGTGAAGGAAAAAGCATCATTAAAATCTATACTTGGACGTATGGCCGTGCTTCTTGGGTTTGAACGACGACGGAGCGCTGGAAATTTCCTGATACGGACATTTGTAATCGTAGTATGATGGAAACATAATGAACTGCGATATCCATCAATTAAGAAATTCGTAGAAATCATGGGTGAAGAAGAGGAGTTTCGTGAAAGTCGCGGAGCAATACGGTGGCATTTTTCCTTTTTGAAATACCTTTGAGGACTAAAGTTTCTTGGAAAACGGAGAAGGAAGAGGAATAGAAGTGTAGGTCGTACCTTTATTGAGGAATGTTTGAGTAAGTGAAGTGTGCATTTATGGCAAAAATTGAAAACTTCGTGGGAGTAGACTCATCATTAAGATAAGAGAGGCCGGGTAAAATGAAGGAAGATATCGTTCTTTTCCGCCAAATCATTTAATAATTTTTTCTCTGTTATGTTTGTCTTTGGAATTATGAAGTTTTTCAATAAATGAGACTGGATTGGTTCGCTCAGCACGCCACCTACCCTACGCTCCTCAAGCTTCACTTGTTTAGCTCGGAGGGAGTTGTCTCCTTACCCTGCCGCCGGCCGGTCTCTCTTAAAATCTCTCAGTTGAACTCTTAAAACCACGGTGTCTATGTCACACATACGGTGGCATTTTTCCTTTTTGAATACCTTTGTGGACTAAAGCTTAGAAAACGGAGGAGAAAGAAGAATACCTGTGTAGGTTGCACCTCTATTGAAGGACGTATGACTGAGTGAAGTGTGCATTTATGGCGCAAATATAAACCTTCGTGGGAGTGGATTTATCTTTAGATAAGAGAGAGAGACGGGGTTAATTGAAGGAAGATGCCGTTCTTTGCCGCCTAATGACTTAATAAATTTTTCTCTGGTTGTCAACCGGTGAGGTGGGTAATCATATCCGAAATTTCGAAGGATCATAATGTGATGATTCCGTAATGTGATTTGTAAATTAATGTGATGATGCTCTAAAGAGGTAATTTCTCCCACTGCGGGATTAAAGTTGTATCGTCGTCATAAGGCAATAATTGTAGGATTGGTTTGACGCAGCTCTCCTCTCCCTTCTCCTATCTGCTGCTACTGCCATAGAGGCTAAATCCTTCTCTCTTACATGCATTGTAATTTGCCCAATGGAGCTCATTCGGGGCCGTCCCTTGCATTACTTCCCTTCCTCCTGTCCTTCTACGATTGTTTTCATCAGGCCATCACGCCTCATGATGTGGCGTCTTCTCCTTAAGGTTTTTGGAGAATTCGTCTTTCCTACCACTCTTCTCAGCACTTCCTCATTGGTTACTTCGTCGATCCATTCTATCTTTATAATTCTTGAGTATCATCTCGTTTGAAATGTTTTCGTTCTTCTCTGCTGATCTTGACGTCCAAACTTCGCTCCCATACTGCAGCATACTCTAGATTCAGCTTCAAAGCTTTCATAAATGTTATTTTTTTAAGCTGTGCCAAAACAGACGAAAGGAATTTAGGTTAAAGTAAGACTTTTGGTGGGAAAAAACGTGGTTAGTTATACGCATTGTTATTCATAGTTAAGATTAGATTCACAGCTAATACTTTTTTCAGCTACATATACGAGCCGACCATGTCCTCACTAACATGCAACTAGTGTGATCTGGCTTCAGTTATACACAGCTTCAGTTATTGTAAAGCGTTCGTTTTCTATTTACTCAATGTGTTCCTCGGTTGCTAGCCCAAATTTTATTGATGTCATGATTGTAAAGGTGAAAGGAACATTATATCAGTGCTTTTTTTCTGGAAGGCATTTATATTCTAGCGTTAGTCAACTTTTTTCGCATGCTTAGAGAAAATCTCGTCGAAGGAAAAATGAAAGCTTTCAAATACAGTTTTTAGAAATCACAGCACTGAAATCCGATGTATTTTTGGCGTTCAGTGGAGGAAGTGCGGTGAGGAGAGCATAAATATTTTGAAATTTTCTTGAAAATTACCTTGCATATTGGACCAACCAAATTGTTTTTTTTTCGAAAATATTTTCATAAGATAATTGTGCAGTGGTGTCAGTCAAATAGAATTATTCTCAATCATCTCGAATCCACGAATCTGATGGCTTTTTACTTGTTGTCCATCTTAAAATGGATGAAAAGATAGCGGCAATGTATTCATTTGCTTTTCTTTGTCCTTTCCCATCCCTGCCCGGAATTTGAAGTCGGGAATCCGAAACGTAATGTGCTCATCAGCATAGACTTAGACGAAGCTACAGCATAGACTTAGACGGGCATAAGTTATGATACAGTATTTAACATTCATTCATAGAAATAGACTCGAAACAACGGCCCCGAGGGTATATAAATAGAAACTCCTTGTCTTGAATTTTGACCCATTAGTCTTGTGCCGTTTTGAAAATCATCAGCCTCACAGAGCGCATGCGCGCGTGGGAACAGGACGGAATATCACGAAGAATTTAAGGAATTTCTGTAGTTTTATAAATTGAAGGGGATCGTGGTAGCCTAGTAGGAGGCACAGCGCTTGGTCAAAGGGTCTCGGGTTGAAATCTCGGATGAAGTCTTCGGGCTCTAAATGTTTAATATTCACACGTATGTGGCTAGGACTGGGGTGAGCTCCACCCTCACTTATACAAACAAACCTTCAGGTTGATTTAATGACTGAGTATTATAAGTTAACCCAATATTTCGCCTTAGTGTACGCAGTTTGACTTTGAGAAAATTCAATTAAATATTCACGGTTTAGCCAACCGTGGGGTACCTACTGACGAGGATTGATACCTGCTATGGCATTCTTCGTGTCACGTTCCAGGGATGAGATGGAATGCATTCGTCTTGGGCTTCGCAGGGACTTTGCTCCTTGACGCTAAGAAATGTTCGCATATATCGTTCCATTTCCGCGATCCCGTGGCGTGTGACGATTGCAAAGAATTCGCGATTCACTCCGTAGTCATCCGATATTTGCAACCCCTCCTTACGCTCCTTGACTGCTCATATTCCACGGATTCATATTCCCTCCTCACTGGAGCGTACCGAAGAATGCTCCCTTGCCTGCTCACCCTCGCGCCCACTGTACCTACGGCTCGTGGCGACGATAACCCTTGGTTCAGTAAGGAGGGAAAGAAATCACCTCATCCTTTCCAAAGAAATGCGAGAGATAGATAAAATGTATGGTGAGACCCAGGACGAACACGAAAATTGCAACAAAATTGTTAAAGGCTTGAATGGAGGGAGGGGATATTGAAAACTATTTCAGAGGAAAGAGTGTTAGGCAATCAGGGAAGGGAGGATAAGGAAGTAGGTTTTTCGAGATGGAATAAAGGGTAGACCCCAATCTGAATTGAAGTGGGGATATCGATTTGGGAAGGTGGCGTAGAGGAGACGATTCGTAAAGGTACGTGTACGCTATGTAACATTAGGGTGGTCCTTATTTTTAAAGTTTTCGAATTTCTTTTGGGACGCCCCCCCCCAGTTTTGTTCCATTTGGTGAGAAAATAAATCATGAAAATTATTTTTGCTATTGGATACCGGGAAAACGTGCCGCATCTCACTTAAAGTTTTGAAAATTTGGTATATTTGGGTGTTTTCCGGACATAGCTGAAGATGATGTCACTCTCATTATTCTATCACTTCTCTGCTTTTTACGAAGACTCGTTAGACATTGGCAGTGTATTATCTCAAATATCTTCCATTTCTGCCGTTCGGTTCCCGAGATATCGCACCGAGAGTGAGCGCGCGCCACCCCAGTCAGACGTTTGGGGTGCCACGCGGGTTGCATACTCTCAACATTTGTCGATCATTCTGTCGTCGTATACGCATAAAATTCTTTAGATAAACATTCAACTTCGTCAATATAACCTTGAATGCTATATTTATCACTGTGTGTTGCCAAAACGTTTTGTAACCACGCCAATTGTAACATGTTATGTAAACGTGTTACATGTAACAGGCTACTTGTAACACTTGTTTTATAAAAAGAGTCCAGCGGAGCCAAAAATGCATGTATAATATGTTACTGATTCAGTCGCAGCCCACCCCCGTCAACTGGCTATCCCCATCTTTATGCGTCTCACCTCTTTTCTGTAACATGTTTCACATTTTTCCACTTCGTGTGGGAAGCCAAAAACTTGTAATAAAACACGAATTTTGGTATTGTAACACAATGTTACATATAACTTGTTCATGGATTTGTAACTTTTTCGTAAAACATGTTATATGTAACTAGTTTATGTAACATGTTACATTAGTGTAATCGCACCTTTAGAGCTCCATGCTAAGCTACCCTGCTTGTTATTGTAACTTTAAGTATCTGAATAAATTAGCGTTCATGATTTTTTAAATGCTCGAATTATCAATGAAGAAACATCAGTAATTCCTACCCCATGTTGAAATGTACTCAGTTGATAAAATCTGACGATGTATTTCAGCTCAAAATGTCTATTTATGAGTCAACAAACCTAATATTGGTTTGAAGAACTTCTTTATTCCGCTCTCTCTCTTATCCGATTTCCTTTACGTATTGAGTTATTCCCTCTATTTTACCTGGTATTTAGAAAATTGCAGTAGCTGCGGTTCATCGGGATCATAATGTGGCGGTTGCCCCTTGATTCTCACATAGGAGTACTACAGCCGTTAAAGTAAACCTTACCATGCCTGCTGGAAAATGAGTGTCGCTGTACCACTGTGGTCCACCTTGACTATTATGAAGGAGAACTGCTGCCCTCCCCCCCTGGTGATTAGAAGCGTAATTGTTGGCGCACTCCCGTAGCCAAGTCACGGCGTATTCACGGGCTTTCATCATGTATGGTCTATCTTACTCAAGGATACCTCTTCGGTATGCCTTCGTTTTTTGCCCACGACTGCTCATTCGACAAGTAAACTGGCTTGTATCGCAGCTCGCCTTTATACACTGGTTGGAGAGAGGAACAATTTGTCATGAAATTTAACACGAGTTAGCTGAAGCCAGTGGCAGCCAAAATTACTCTTTATGTTTAGGTCGCCAAAGCAACCATTTTAAACTGCCGAAATTTTGAGCCAAACGCTCCGATTTGCCGCGAGGAGGGAGGGGCCGCTGTTGCGGGATGCCTTGTATGCATCGCGATATCCGGCAGTTAAAGCCACGAAAATTGCAATAGAGGATCCTTAAGTCGGCCTCTAAATGTGTTGTCGACCACCTCACATTTAAATGTGCTTACAGAAGTCGCCACTCGCGTCGCTGACGAACAAAGTGATCCGAGTTTCACGGGGAAATAAGGTATAATGGTTTAGCGGTTTTAACGGAAATTTATTCGCATGATGATGTGATTTATGATATTCATTACTCTTCAATGCAATTCCGCACATTTGCAAAGACCAAACTGGAAAATATTGGAAAAAGTGTGCGATTATAATTGCATTCATCACCGCGTCGCGGACATTTTTGAAAACCGATTAAAATGCGACCGAAGCGGCAACAGATATCAGCATTCTGTGGGATGGAATTGGGCCTCCTGTAAGCAGTCCCCTTGGTTAAAGCATTCAATGTCACGAGTTGTCCAGAACATTCGGTAACAGGGCAAACTCGCGGCCAACCGGTGCGCTTGGCTCAAAGTTTGTGTAGTTTAAAAATGGTGCATTTTCGACATAAACATCATTAGCAATTTTGGGTCCTACTAGTATCAGTTATCCATGGTTAAAATTTCTTGATAAAATATTTCTCCACCCTGTATGTATAGAGGTTGACCCACCATCCGCAACCCGGTGGACGCACTAGGTTACTTACTCTCAGAGTCCTCTGGATTGTTGATAATACACTGCAATGAGGGAGTAGTGTAGAGAACTGCCATCCAGAGGACTCTGCTTACTCTTAACCTTAGCCGCGAGAAAACAGTCGCATCAAACGGAATGTGAATCCTCTGGGCCTTCGCTAACTTCAATCTCGCTATTTCGCCGTGTCGCTGTCCAAATTATTCCGTTGCCATGCATCGTAGCGTAGCAACGGATTAAAAAGTCATATGACCGTGTGGGTGGGTACACCCTCATATACATATATTCAGCTAACTCGCGACCTACATTCCTCTCATTCCTCATGGTTACCTCTAACTATATTGGCCCTGTTGTTTTGTGAAAATTTTATTCAGCGTGTGCCGTTCTGCTGGTAGCACTCTGCTATCTGTATCTTCGGGGGAAATGGCTGTTCTTTTTTTTTTAGTTTCTCGCATATTTCCTCTGCTTTTCAGTTTTTCTCAGTTTAATTGCTCGGGATTAATTTAGCAAGCCCCGGGTGCATGTATACTTTCTGAATGTTTTTGTGAGAATAATGTTTGGTGAGCTAGGGAGGGAAAGAAGCAGAAGGATTTATAGATTGGAGAAAAGGTAATTTGCCCTTTGAGATAGGTCGGGCAAATCTGCCAAATCTTCATGTGTACCTAACCTTAGCGGTCGAGTACTTCAGTGATACTTCTACAAAGTTACGTGTTCATTTCCGAAGATAATTCAAGATAGGTATTATGAATTTTTTCACTAGTTTTCTGAAACGTATTCCTTAAAGAGCATTCAATTTACTAGGCCCTTAGCCACGAATGACGCTGGAACTGTGAATGTTTTCTGTAGCTACGAATGTGTATTCTCGTAATTCTTGTAAAGACGTGAAGTTTTTTTGTATAAATATCAATAATATTTGGAAATAAGTATCAATTTAAGCAGGAAGTTTTTGACTATGATATTGTTGGTATTGTAACTCTCTTACTTTGATAACACCGAAATTTTAGATGCAGAACATGATTTATCAAAGACATTGTTTAAAGGAAGGATCCTTGTCGAAACAGATCTTTTTGTGATAAATCTATGTTGAAAAACTAAGTTACACGGCGTCCTATCTTCATTATTGTTTGGTTAATATTTCCAACTCCAGTATTTCAGAGATCTCGATTTAATAATGTTTTGAATAATCATTTTTACATATTTTCTTTGCAAAGGACTTAGTTTGCATGGATAAATATTCATTCTGGCTTCGACGGCGATACAGTGCACATTCTATTGAACTTTGGTGTTCTTATTTCGGGCTTGTATTAATAATAATTAAGTTCTAAGAACCATTAGTCATTATGGTTATTAAAAAAAATTGCGACTGTGTTGATAGCGGGGAAGGAGCAGGTGCGCGATGGCTGAAGTCGTTCGCGGCGACGAGGCGGAGTAGTTTATCGAATTGCCGCGAGAGGGCGCACATCATCTTGATTCGCTCGCGAGTGAGTCCATTTTGGGGCGGAAATAATTCCCACGGGGGGTTGGCGGGGGAGCTAGGCGAGGATAGGCAGATAGGCAGGCAGAAGAAGCGATGGCGTGACAGACTGAACGGTGGGTGCTCAAGTTTCTCCCCTCCGCCGCTAGAGGACGACGCCCTCGCCTCACGGGAGATCCCTTATAGACTCTGCCAAGGGGAATGAATGCATATTGGCTGACTGCATGGGGGACGCACCCTCAATCCATTCCTTGTTAGTTTTATTTATTCTGCCACTTTTAATCGGTTGTCTGAAATGTCCCCAGTGCGACGATGAATCCACACCGGTCCATTTATCCCCAATGTTTCTAATGTAATATTAGTGTATAAGGTAAATTTCCATTGTCTGCTTCTATCCTAGTTCAAGATTTGCTGGTGTTGTTTGTCCACAGTTATCAACCTTAAAACTGTCTTCGGGTTTCTCGCTGAAATTGCCTCAGGACTATCAATGGTCACTTTAAATAATATTTGAGTCATTCGAAGGTTGGGTGAATAAGGTTAAGGGATGTGGCATGTGATAGAGAATCTCTAGGAACAAAAACAGCAGCAATATTAGATCAGGTATTGACTGCCGCCTTTCTCTTGGGCTACAACCTTGTCGCGGTGGAAAGGCTTGCGCGTTCCTATGACCCCTAGAGCTGCACTGGCGGGATTAATTCTAAATTATTCCCGGTAGGGCCACCCATGCCAGATAGGTCGAAGGGTAGGAGCCAGACGAAAGGTAGTCCACGTGATGGTGTCACGTGAAAAACACTGTTGGAATGGAAGTGGGAAACCCTACCAACTATCTCTTCCCTGAACACATGGAGTACAACCAAATGAGCCTCGGAATCTCATCGCCCGGGACCCGTCCGCAAAGGGCGGGTGTCGGGCACGGCAGCGAGGTCGGCAAGGTCCTCGGGGTCGCCAACATGCGAAATCCTTGCAGAGACATATCATCATCACCATCAGCGGCAGCAGCAATGAAGAAAGAAGAAAAGAAGACCTAGAAGATGGAGAAGAAGAAGTCGGCTATAAATGTGGGGACGTGGAATGTGAGGACTATGATGAGGGCGGGAAAGTTAGAAAATATCAAAGGGAAATGGATAATGGGAGGATAGATATCTTAGGATTATGCGAGGTGAGGTGGAGGGATGGGGGGGGGGACTATTGGAGTGATGGGTATAGGGTTATATATGGTGGAGGGGAAGAAAGCCAGCGAGGGGTAGCATTAGTAATAAACGGGAAGATGGGTAAGCGTGTGGTAGGTATAGACCAGGTAAACGATAGGATTCTGGTGGTTGAAATTGAGGCGCGGCCCGCCAACCTTGTGGTGGTCCAAGTTTACATGCCCACTAGCAATCATAGGGAGGAAGAAGTTGATGAGGTGTACGAACAGCTCGAGGAAATAATTAGAGACACACCGGGTAAGAAAAATCTGGTAGTGATGGGGGACTGGAACGCTTCAGTCTGGGAAGGTAGGGATGGAAACGAAATAGGAGAATTTCGATTAGGAATTCGAAACGACAGGGGCGAGAAAGTAGCAGAATTTTGCAAGAGAAACAAGTTAATTATCACAAACACGTGGTTCAAACATCATAAAGGGCGAAGGTACACGTGGAAAAGTCCAGGGGATGTAGGCAGATATCAAATAGACTACATTATGGTAAGACAGAGGTTTAGGAATAGTGTGAAAAACTCGCGCAGCTTCCCAGCAGCAGTTGCGGATTCAGACCACAATTTAGTACTTATGAAATGCAATGTAAGATTCAAAAGGCTCATGAAAGGCAGGAGGGTGAGGAAATGGAATGTAGAATCACTGAAGGGGAGTATGAGGAGAGAATATCGGGAACTAGTGGACATCAGTGTACGGGAGATTGAAGGTACGAAGTCTGTTGAGGAAAGATGGGATAATATTAAAACTGGAATAGCTAATGCGGCGGAGAAGTCAATTGGCTACGTTGACAGTAGAAGGATAAAGAAGCCTTGGGTTACGGAGGCGGTGGTAAAAGAAATGGAGGAGAGAAGGAAGTGGAAGAGCGTAGACACAGAGAAGGGAAAAAGAATGTATAGAGAACTAAATAATCGATTACGTCGTGAAACTAAGAGGGCAAGGGAGGCTTGGTGGAAAATACAGTGTGAGGAAATGGAAAAGTTCCAGAAGGATGGAGAAATAGGCACGTTGTACGCCAAAGTTAAGTCACTATCGTGCGGCAAAAGAGGACAAGCCATGTTTAAAATTAAGGCTAAAGATGGGAGGGTGCTAACCGAGCGAGAAGAGGTACAGAGTAGATGGAAGGAATACGTGGAGGATCTGTATGACGGAAGAAACAGGCCGGAGAGGTTGAGTTTAGAGGATGAAAGTGCAGTGGAGGAGGACAATCTTGGGCCGGGGATATTAGATTCAGAAATAGAGAGAGCACTTCGTGATATGAAGGCTAGGGAAGCAGTAGGAGTTGACAATATCCCGTGTGAACTTCTGAAGAGTCTAGGGAAGGATAGTAAGAAAAGGTTTTTCGAACTAGTTCGCAGAATCTATGAGGAGGGGTGTTGGCCGGAAAATTTCGTGAAGACGGTTCTAATTCCGCTTCCGAAAAAGAAGAAAGCTGTGGAATGCGGAGATTATAGAACTATCAACCTAATATCGCATGCGGCGAAGGTGGTACTGAGGATATTGAACAGACGAATGGAGGCAAGGGCAAACGAGTATTTGGGCGAAGATCAATTTGGTTTCAGAAAAGGGAAATCAACTCGTGATGCAATAGCAGTAATGAGGTCCCTCGTCGAGAGGAACCTAGAATATGACCAAGACGTATATGCGTGTTTCGTGGACTTTGAGAAAGCATTTGATAGGGTGAACTGGGTTAAGCTGATGGATATTCTCAAGAGAATAGGTGTTGATTGGAGGGATAGACGACTGATTCGTAATCTTTATATGGCCCAGTCTGCGCAAGTGAGGGTAGCGGGCGAGGAATCTGGGTGGGCAAGCATTGGCCGAGGTGTAAGGCAAGGCTGTCCTCTATCGCCGCTGCTTTTTAACGTATACGCTGAGGAGATGGTAAGAGAAGCGTGGGACGAGTTGGAAGCTGGAGTGAAAGTGGGAGGAATGATGTTGAAATCGGTAATGTTCGCGGATGATCAGGCGCTGATTAGCCAGTCAGCGAGGGGGCTTCTGGCTCTAGTGGATGCGTTATACGAGCGGTGCGAGGAGTATGGGACGAGGATTAATCACAAGAAGACTAAGGTAATGCGGTTTTGTAAAGTATCGCGAGCGAGGAATGTGAGACTCAAGATCAAAGTAGGTGGGGAAAAACTTGAACAGGTAGAGCAGTTTAACTATTTGGGCAGCACATTAGAGGAAAACGGACACAGTAGCAAGGAAATCAGGAAGCGAATTGCACTAGCAAAGGAGGCGTTCATGAACAGGAAGGAGCTTATGAGAGGATCGTTATGTAAAAGTTTAAAGAAAAGGTTAGTGAAGAGTTTGATTTGGAGTATAGCTCTCTATGGTGCCGAAACATGGACACTGAGGAAAGAAGACGAGAGAAGATTGGAGGCATTCGAGGTGTGGGTATGGAGAAGAATGGAGAGGGTGAAATGGACGGAGAGGAAAAGGAACGACGAAGTGCTGGATCTGGTGGGCGAGGAGAAGCATCTTTTGGATGAGATACGGAGGAGACAGAAGGTATGGATGGAGGGAGTACTCAGCGGGGAGGGGATGTTGAAAAAGGTGTTAGAGGGTAGAATGTTAGGGAAACGAGGGAGGGGAAGGAAAAGAGTAGGATTTTTGGATAGATTGAAGGGGAGTAGGCCTTACAGTGAATTGAAGAAGGCGGTAATGGAAGGAAAGGAAGGCTCCCAGATCACTTCTTTAGTACTCCATGCAAACCTACCTTAATCGGTAGAATACTCTAATAATAATTGACTGCCGAAGTAGAATGTATTTCTATTTAACGAAACCATATTGATGGTAACTATGATATACACTTGGCTAGTTATAATAAGTAAGCAAGTCATTGCAAAAAAGGTATGTCATAATTCTTGACTCTTCTTTTTTAATTTATGTCAATTGAATTATTTTTTATTGTTAAACAAAATTTCTTGCCTTTACGCCAAGGGCGTACCCAGGATCATAACTAGGGGGGGGGGGAGCGATGGTCTAGGGGGAGGGGGGGGGGGGGCAAGCCAAGTTGTGACATTAGCTTATGAGATTATTTGCTTGAAAAAATAGTTTTATTTTAGTTCTATATCTTATACTAATACATATCATTTTTCTTGGGTTTAAAGTAAATTAGTTGAATGCTTTCGTTTTAATTCAGTACTCATTTTGCTTAAAGACTTATGCGATTTTTGCTTCTAGGGGGGGTTAGCTGCCCCCCACCTGCCCCTCACTGGGTAGGCCCATGCTTCACGCATCAGTTACATGTAATCCTAATCATTCGTAACTCTGAAAGTGGTATTAGAAAAATATATCGAAATGTTGGCCAAAAAATTTGCGTTTCATTCTTAGTAAGACTTATACTCCGAGATGCTGATACACATTATTAAAAAAATTGCCGATAATGAAAGCTGGGTTCGATGGGCGTTTGTTTCCCATTTTCTTCCCTCAATTACGCAAGCTCTCACTTTCCTTTTTCGTTCGTGTTGGTGGGTCTTGGAGGTTCTACTCTGCGGAGAAGTGGAGTGGTGTGAGACCCCTTCAATGGAACATCTCAAGCCGGACGTGAGAGAGCTTTCGGGGGTGTGTGTTTGTTTACTCTAGTGGTTCAGGGGGCGGCCGGGGGGTGAGTGGAGGGGGGAGGGGGGGGGGTGACTGGGATAAGGCTCTCCCTCGTCGGATGAGTGCGTTTGGACCAATTTCCGTTTCGCACTCCACGCCTTCACTTTTTTTCCACCCTCCTCCCTCGCATCGACTGCGCTCCTCCATTTCCTCCTACCTCTCTTCTTCTTCCTCCTTTTCTTTATTTTTTCTCGCGTGTGGATTGCAGGATGTCCTTGAAGCAATCTTCTACTCTTTACTTCCGCTGCGCCGCCTTCTGGGCAGTTCGTATGAATGAGTTCGTTCACTCAATGTCAGATCCTTAAATCTTAATTCATTGAAAGAATTCGGTAAATAAAAAGTAGGAGATGAACCACCTCGAAAAATAAAAATATGCACATTCAGTCATTTGTTTGCAAGTGTAAGGGTAAAAGCTGTGACCAAAACCACGGGGTTCCGGCAAGAGGCGCGCCAGAGTCATTAGAGGATTGACAAATTCGCCGCTAGAGTTGTTGCCGTTCCGCGCACCTTAAAATCAGATTTCAGATATTGGCACTCGCAGCGCTGCCAGTCATTGATCTCAAATTTTCACAAGGAAATACACCGCAATAATACGTAACTTAGCCAATTAGTCATAATAACCATACATGTACCGTATGCGAGACGATTGCCGACTGAATAGACCACTTCCTCTATGGTTAACGGCGATTGTCACGCTGGACGAGGTACCGCTGACTGGTGGCGCCGACGAATAAAATGCACGCGAAACAGCAACAAATGAATCGCTTAACCGCCATGTTCTTGGGCCTCCTTCAATGGAGTCTCCTTGAGAATGACAGTAACGAGTATCAGTGGGGGATCAGCGCAGGCTGAGCAGGAATGTTTTGTACGTGGTCAAACAATTGTGGCGACCAAACGCATACAAACAGTCGATTTCTATTTTACGCTACGCTACGGTAAATATGGCAACTGCTATCAGTTATGTTTTCGATGTTCAGCCGTTGCTCGTAATCGACGTTTTGGATTTTTATTTTGTGTGTGGCGGCATTATTTTATATGGCTATGTTTTTTGTTTTACTGTATTGGGCGTGTGATTGCGGTTTTTTGATCTTGAATATTTAAAGTGTGGATTGACCGTGTAACTCCAAAGCGGTGTCAGTAGGGTGTTTTGGGTTTTGTTGAGTGAATGTTGGAATGCTTTTGCAATATCTTTAAGGCATTGTGTCATTGTGTTTATTTTTAGGTTTCCGTTTATGTACGTGAAAATATATTCAAAAATTAATTCTAAGATGCGAGAGCATGTCCGATTTTCCAGTGAATTTTGAATCGCACAATGAAGAAAAACGTATGTACTCTTGGTGAGGATCGGCACAAAGTTAAATGGAAACGGTCCGAAAAAGGAATGAGAAAATGATAATGGCCCCTCTCGCTGCGTTATCTTCAATCCCGTCTGCGCCGAAAGAGTCCAAACAGACAAGAGCCCAAACTTGGAACACGGGGAGCAGCAACAGACGGTAGGATAAAAACCACAGGCGATGTCCGTAATACGCTGCGTTACGCCAATGAGTAGAAAAGCGGAAGTTGCCGTCGTCACCAACACATTTTTCCTGGGCTGGTGACGTCAATAAAGGTCTGGCTCAGTTTATAAAGTAATGAATTACAATAATTTGGACAACAATAAGCTACTCGGGGCCCATGCACAACGCCAAGGAGTAACTTATATGCCGCTACCAGTAACGTCCTTTCCCTTGGGCTACAACCTTGTCGCGGTGGAAAGGCTTGCGCGCTCCTATGACCCCTTGAGCTGCACTGGCGGGATTAATTCTAAATTATTCCCGGTAGGGCCACCCATGCCAGATAGGTCGAAGGGTAGGAGCCAGACGAAAGGTAGTCCACGTGATGGTGTCACGTGAAAAACACTGTTGGAATGGAAGTGGGAAACCCTACCAACTATCTCTTCCCTGAACACATGGAGTACAACCAAATGAGCCTCGGAATCTCATCGCGCGGGACCCGTCCGCAAAGGGCGGGTGTCGGGCACGGCAACGAGGTCGGCAAGGTCCTCGGGGTCGTCAACATGCGAAATCCTTGCAGAGACTTATCATCATCAACATCAGTGGCAGCAGCAATGAAGAAAGAAGAAAAGAAGACCAAGAAGATGGAGAAGAAGAAGTCTGCTATAAATGTGGGGACGTGGAATGTGAGGACTATGATGAGGGCGGGAAAGTTAGAAAATATCAAAAGGGAAATGGATAAAGGGAGGATAGATATCTTAGGATTATGCGAGGAGAGGTGGAGGGATGGGGGGGACTATTGGAGTGATGGGTATAGGGTTATATATAGTGGAGGGGAAGAAAGCCAGCGAGGGGTAGCATTAGTAATAAACGGGAAGATGGGTAAGCGTGTGGTAGGTATAGACCAGGTAAGCGATAGGATTCTGGTGGTAGAAATTGAGGCGCGGCCCACCAACCTTGTGGTGGTCCAGGTTTACATGCCCACTAGCAATCATAGGGAGGAAGAATTAGACGAGGTGTATGAACTGCTCGAGGAAATAATTAGAGACACACCGGGTAAGAAAAATCTGGTAGTGATGGGGGACTGGAACGCCTCAGTCGGGGAAGGGAGGGATGGAAACGAAATAGGAGATTTTGGTCTAGGAATACGGAACAACAGGGGAGAGAAAGCAGCAGAATTTTGTAGGAGAAACAAATTATTCATCACAAACACGTGGTTCAATCATCATAAAGGGCGAAGGTACACGTGGAAAAGTCCAGGGGATGCGGGGAGATATCAAATAGACTACATTATGGTAAGACAGAGGTTTAGGAACAGTGTGAAAAACTCGCGCAGCTTCCCTGCAGCGGATGCGGATTCGGACCACAATCTAGTGCTCATGAAATGCAACGTAAGATTCAAAAGACTTATGAAAGTTAGGAAGGGGAAGAAATGGAACGTAGAAGCCCTGAAGGGGAGTATGAGGAGAGAATATCAGGAGCTAGTGGACATTAGTATACGGGAGATTGAAAGTACCAAGACGGTAGAGGAAAGATGGGATAATTTAAAAACAGGAATAGTCAAAGCGGCGGAGAAGTCAATTGGTTACGTTGACAGTAGAAGGATAAAGAAGCCGTGGATAACTGAGGCAATGGTAAATGAAATGGAGGAGAGGAGGAAGTGGAAGAACGTGGACACAGAACAGGGCAAAAGAATGTATAGGGAATTGAATAATCGATTACGACGTGAAACTAAGAGGGCAAGGGAGGCTTGGTGGAAAAGACAGTGCGAGGAAATGGAAAAGTTCCAGAAGGATGGAGAAGTAGGCGCGTTGTACGCCAAAGTTAAGTCGCTATCGGGCGGCAAAAGAGGACAAGCCATGTCTAAAATTAAGGCTAAAGATGGGAGGATGCTAACCGAGCGAGAAGAGGTACAGGGTAGGTGGAAGGAATACGTGGAGGACCTGTATGACGGAACGAACAGACCAGAGAGATTGACTCTAGAGGAGGAAAGTGCAGTGGAGGAGGATAATCTTGGGCCGGAGATATTAGATTCAGAAATAGAGAGAGCACTCCGTGATATGAAGGCTAGGAAAGCAGTAGGCGTGGACAACATCCCGTGCGAGCTTCTGAAGAGTCTAGGGAAGGAAGGTAAGAAAAGGTTTTTCGAACTAGTGCGCAAGATCTATGAGGAGGGATGTTGGCCGGAGGATTCCGTGTAGACGGTTTTAATTCCGCTTCCGAAAAAGAAGAAAGCTGTGGAATGCGGAGATTATAGGACTATCAGCCTAATATCCCATGCGGCTAAAGTAGTGCTGAGGATATTGAACAGACGAATGGAGGCGAGGGCAAACGAGTATTTGGGCGAAGATCAGTTTGGTTTCAGAAAAGGGAAGTCAACTCGCGATGCAATAGCAATAATGAGGGCCCTCGTGGAGAGGAACCTAGAATATGAGCAGGACGTATATGTGTGTTTCGTGGATTTTGAAAAAGCGTTTGATAGGGTGAACTGGGTAAAGTTAATGGATATTCTCAAGAGAATAGGTGTAGACTGGAGGGATAGACGACTGATTTGTAATCTGTATATGGCCCAGACTGCGCAAGTGAGGATAGCGGACGGAGAATCTGGGTGGGCAAGCATTGGCCGAGGTGTGAGGCAAGGCTGTCCTCTATCGCCACTGCTCTTTAACGTGTATGCTGAAGAGATGGTAAGGGAAGCGTGGGATGAGTTAGAAGCTGGGATAAAAGTGGGAGGAATGATGTTCAAATCAGTGAGATTCGCGGATGACCAGGCGTTGATCAGTCAGTCAGCAAGGGGGCTTCAGGCCCTAGTGGATGCGTTATACGAACGTTGCGAGGAGTTTGGGATGAGGATTAATCACAAGAAAACTAAGGTAATGCGGTTTTGTAAAGCATCACGAGCGAGGAATGTGAGACTCAAGATAAAGGTGGGTGGTGAAAAACTTGAGCAGGTTGAGCAATTCAACTATTTAGGCAGTACGTTAGAGGAAAACGGATACAGTAGTAAGGACATCAGGAAGAGAATAGCATTAGCGAAGGAGGCGTTCATGAGCAGGAAGGAGCTTCTGAGAGGATCGTTGTGTAAGAGTTTAAAGAAATGGTTAGTGAAGAGTTTGGTTTGGAGTGTAGCTCTCTACGGTGCGGAAACGTGGACTCTGAGGAAAGAAGACGAGAGAAGATTGGAGGCGTTCGAGATGTGGGTATGGAGAAGAATGGAGAGGGTGAAATGGACGGAGAGGAAAAGGAACGACGAAGTGCTGGATATGGTTGGCGAGGAGAGAAAGCTTTTAGATGAGATACGCAGGAGACAGAAGGTTTGGATGGAGTTAGTGCTTAGCGGTGAGGGGATGTTGAAAATGGTGTTGGAGGGTAGAATGTTGGGGAAACGAGGGAGGGGAAGGAAAAGAATAGGATTTTTAGATAGATTGAAAGAGAGTAGGCCTTACAGTGAATTAAAGAAGGCAGTGCTGGAAGGAAAGGGAGGCTCCCAGATCACCTCTTTAGTACTCCATGGAAACCTACCTTAATCGGTAGAATACTATAATAACCAGTAACGTATGAGTTCGTGACGTCAACAAATTATCTGCAGAAGGGTTTAAGGCTCTCGTTATTTCAGAGATTTGTATTGTGTGATTGCTAGAGTGTTGGCTTCCCAACCCGTGTACATATGTTCAAATCCAGGCGGTGGCAGAGATTTTTCAGAGACTGTTAAATCCCTGCTTGAGTGCTTTATGGAGGGCACTACAAATGTTGCACTTAATCCGTCGAATGGGACGTTGAACTGTGGTACCCTAGGCGATTTTCGTTAAGAGCAAGCCAATGCCGACGCAGGGTTTCTGTCCACCCTTCCCTCCTTACCCTTCCCAATGGCGCAAATGATCTTAGCTTTCGGTCGCCTGCTCTAAATACCATTCCATTCTGTCGATTTTCCTCCGCGAATAACTCTAGCGGAGTAATCTACGTATAGAAAAAACAGAAAGGTAAAGGTGTCTCTATATTTTTCAAACTCAACCACAACGGCCGAGAAGGCCAAAGGTCCGTGGCTCGATTTCCGGCTATGGAGAATTTTTTACCACGGAAATTCGACAAAAAATTATTCTTGTATCACCGAAAGCAGCACCATTAGCCTTTTACGCAGGGTGTTTTAACTCAATAATTGAACGTACGCAAGCATCCTTGTCCTAGAGAGGGGGAAGCTACCCAGGAGGGACTCTTATACGAAACCTCTTTATTGGCAGGCAATTATCCTGGCTCCATCAAGGACAGCCAAAAATTAAAGTGACCTATCGCGTAATACAGTGTTTTCTTTCGCAAGGGATTGGGAGGGCAGTAAGTTTACGCTAGCTTGATTAGTTGGAGACCTGCCCTCACCTACAGAAAACACAAACCCAGCACCCTCTCCGCCTCCACCTGGCAATAGAGCAAAAGGCAGGCAGAGTTGTTTATACATGTGCATACCGAGTTGCCCTTGCGTCGTTGATACTCTTGGTCCTTCGGTTGGGAAGCTGTCCTTTGCCAAACAAAACGTAAAACCTGAAATTCACATTGCATTCAACCATCCTATACAAATTCAAATACATATCGATTGCTAAGTTTTAACATCACGTATCTCAAAAATAGCAAATTTTCAGGAGAGCCGAAGAAACGTTTTACATTTTTAATTATACACTGAAATTAAAAACCAAAAATTCATAAAACTGAAAAAAGCATACGTTTGCAAACAAAGAGTTGTTTTTTGCTTGAATTTTATTTTTTAAATGTCATTACACTTTTTTTAAGATACCCGTCTCAAACTGGCTAAATTTTGAGACACGTTTTGTTAGAATTTAGTCATCGATATGTATCTTTATGTGTTACAGAAATTTTAATGGTTCAAAGCGTCAGTGGAATCAGGAAGCAGTCATGAAATATACGAATTAGGAAGATATCTAGTACTACTCGAATCTACCCGAATTTTCCTCTCAACGCACACTGATTGAGTGAAGCTATAACGATTTTTTCCCCTTCACGAGTGTAATGTTCTTGCATAATAAAAATGCTTTTGGAAATGAGATATTATTATTATTATAGTATTCTACCGATTAAGGTAGGTTTCCATGGAATGTTCAAGAAGTGATCTGGGAGCCTCCCTTTCCTTCCAGCACTACCTTCTTTAATTCACAGTAAGGCCTAATCCCTTTCAATCTATCTAAAAATCCCATTCTTTTCCCTCCCCTCCCTCGTTTCCCCAACACTCTACCCTCTAACACCATTTTCAACATCACCTCCCCGCTAAGTACTCCTCCCATCCATACCTTCTGTCTCCTCCGTACCTCATCTAAAAGCTGCCTCTCCTCGTCAACCATATCCACCACTTCGTCTTTCCTTTTCCTCTCCGTCCATTTCACCCTCTCCATTCTTCTCCATACCCACATCTCGAATGCCTCCAATCTCTCGTCTTCTTTCCTCAATGTCCACGTTTCCGCACCGTAGAGCGCTACACTCCAGATCAAACTCTTCACTAACCTTTTCTTTAAACTCTTACATAACGATCCTCTCAGAAGCTCCTTCCTGTTCATGAACGCCAAATGAGATATGACCACTTTAAAATTTCACGAGTCTCGGTGAGGTGACCGTCGATGGGGCTCGCATGTTGCGTTGTTTCTGCCGGTCGATCCTCTTTTCCGCAATGCCCTTTCCTTGCTCTGTGTCGTGGAATTTTAATGCCTAGACGTGAGGGGCCGTGGCCTCTCGTGGCGCCATCCATGCGCCTATGAGCCAAATGGTTGCCTCGTCATGCGGTATTCATCGCCCATGAATGAAATACGGCGCAGTAAAAACCGCCCACTCCAGTGGGCTGTGGCGCTTTCAGCGGTTTATGCCCGGCCCGAGGCGTGCTGAAGCACGGATTTGAGCCGATTTAATGGCTAGACGCCGCGTGCGGAAGCACCCCTCATCAAACTAGCGCTGAGCCGCAGCGGTGGGAAACATTAATAACTTTCGATCATGTTGTGCCGTGACACGTTTTCATTGCTGGGGTTGAACTGGGAACAAAAGAAGTTAATGTTAATTGATCGCAAATTCAAAATCTATTCATCTGGTTTAAATTCATCGACTTAACGGCCACAAAAGATAGGTATTTCGTGTTATTTTTTACGGACATTTTATTTAAAGGCCTGTTTACACGATACATTAACACGCACGAGTTAATGTCTGTTTTCATGAATGATTTTTGTGGGCCGGGGTGGAAAATGTACGAATGCATGAACCAAATAAGAACAGATTCTATTTTCTGTGCATGCATTTGTACAAGTTGGGTGGATATTGGTGCATTTTGGTGTTCATTCTCGCATTCATACATTTAGACATTAACCCGTACGTGTTAATGTATCGTGTAAACAGGCCTTTAAATAGTTCTTATCTACGCGCAAAGTAAATTTTTGAGTGCTCATCCAATGTTGGCGGACAAAGTTATTGTGGATTTCGTTCAAGCGTCAAACTCTTGAGCGAACGATAATCTCCGCGTGTGTCAGGCGTACGAGATGTTGGTAATTCTTTCTTTCCTCCTTATTTGGGCTGAAATCCTTTCGTGCAGCGCATATTAACTTCTTTAGCGTCCGTCCGCGGATCATATTCACCACCCCGCGTGCAATTTACGCTCCTCTGACTTCACATGACTAGAATTGCGTTTAAGGACTATTCTTAACTTCAGTCCACGCTGTTCAGCGAGAGTTCTCCTCGAAGTCACGTACTGTTCTTCCGGTTGACTGCATGAAGTTGGTCTGCTTTCGGAGGAAATGGTGATGACCCGGCAAAATTCCCTTTTGCAGATGAATTTTTATTGGAGTTAAAGCTCGAATCCTGATGATTATTTATCTTTGAAACATTTATGAGGCTCTCTAAAACGTGTGTTCTTAGGTTTCCCCGGTGTATCAGGTGCAGATAAGTTTCTCGGGTTTTCCACCGGTTGATGTTTTCCATGTCTCCCGACGTGTCGAGCAGTTACTTGCTTTTCTGAATCTTCTAATTCATAAGATTATAGAATTCAGATAATCCCCTGAGGATGAACAGCAAGTCGCTGCTCGAAACGTCGGAAGACATGGAAAACATCAACCGGTGGAAAACCCGAGATACTTTTCTGTTCTCTCGACAATGGGTGACGGCAGTGGTAGGTTAAGCGTGTATTGTCACCTTCATACTTGTAGGAAAAAAGGAGAATGATTGTAACTGAGATTTAATCTTCATCTTGTGAACACCACCATTAAAAAAAGTTTCTAGAATCTATGATGCATATTTTTTTGTTGACGATGGTTCTGAATGGTTTGAGCATGTAAGTAGTTAAAATTCCAAAGTTGGTCGATCGGGAAAATTCTTATTTCTTTCTCATCGCCAATTATATTTAAGCTGAATTTCAATCTGGGAATAAAAAAACTGCATCATATTTAGGTGCGGGGGTAAACTTTTACCTGGATTCCCACCGGGTATATTCTCCATTTTAGCCACCGTCCCGGAGTGAGAGCTCTAAACGTTGGTTAAAATGGAAAATTTAACCTTGTGGTAATCCCGAGAAGTTTACCCACATTATTCGCAGGGAAAGAATCAAATATTTCAAACAAATTCCTTCATGTTTAGCTGTTCAAGAGCTTAGTTTTCTTAAGTAAACGGATAACTGTCCGATTCTACTTTTAGTGCTATTATGGCGACATAAGTTGTACTCAATGTTAAGAATGTTGAAATCGGCTTGTCTTTGATAGTATTTTTTAATGCTAATTTTTTATTTAAGTCAAGTATTTTATTAAATTACTTTATATTTATTGCTTTAAAATTACCGACTGTGATGGATTAAATAAAATGAAGAATAATCCAGTTTTCCATCTCTCGATCTCGTGCAGTTTGTGGAGAAAAATCGACGACCTCAACCGTTTCGCAGATAAGTTGATAACGTCATCAACTCACGTCTCTCGTATCTCCGTTTTTCCGCTACCCCTCGGTCTTGTGGGCTACCTCCCGTCATTCTTAGCTGTTTTTCTCTCTCTTGTGAGTGATTATTACCTTCAACCAAAGAATCACACAGAACGAGATTTTTAACCAGAAATTTAATGACGTCATAGACTCACGAAAAGCGGGCGTTAAATTTAGATTTTTTTCATTTCAAGCATAAGACAGAATTGATGAATGAGGAACTTTTTTCCTTATGTTTTTCTGTCCATCCTTGAATTATTAAAATGAATTGAAATAATGGTAATTGCGAAATTTCTGTCTTGTCATATTAAAGTTTTGACCTCCTCAAAGTCGATATTCATGTTATCCACAACTTTAAAATTGATTTTATTTTTCCAATTTTGTGATATTTGCCATTTTGAACTTAGGGGATATTACTTCCCCGGTTCTATCAATTTTATTTCTTGATTGATTTAATATCTGAAGAAGCGTGCTAAGTTAAGAAGGGAGTGAATTGTAAGGATTCAGCTACTGATTTCAACAGTTTCACATTGTACTTAATACGGAGCTGACGATCGAAACGCGTCGTACATTAATTTAAGTATACCGGAACTAGCCACGGTAATAATGTTTTCGCAACACTGAGGTATATTATTGAAGTAAGGGTCTCGTAGGTTAAGATGGTGAAAAGCTCACCCAGATATTTTGAAAATAAAAAATATACACTTAAAGCTCATCAAAAATTATATTTCCCTAAAGTTTCACGCCTCAACAATGGCAACTAACCCCCCAAAAAAATTGAAACACGATTTTTAGTATTTAGCCTTATTTCCAGTTTTTATTTTTGGAAAATACGTTTTCTTGATTTTAAAATGTGTATTCTATTACGTTCTATCATTTTCGGCATACTTTGTATTTCTCAAAGCTTGAAGAAATTAACAAAATGGCTATAAGCATTAATTAAGATTATTATTAGAGTGATAGGCATTGTTGTTGTCAATGTTTAATCTCAATCAAAAATATTACAAACTGATCAGTAATCGTTTCTTTCAACTATCAAATTAAATTCCTCGTGGAATGCATAGATGTAAATGGCGCAAAGCCGTTATTCGTGTTTTTTAGCGTGTTCCACCAATTTTACATATCTGAAAAATTAGAAATTTGCTTTGATGCAGGGGAATCAACATATATGTTTTCGGCGTGTCTATTTTTTTCCTAAAATTTTTAATTTAATTTTGTAATTTTCATACCTACGTAGAATTATATGTTTGGGAAGAAAATTTTTGAAAAAAAAATCAGGATGGTAGAACTTGATAGCATATACATTTTAAAATCAAGAGAAAAAAATTTACAAAAATAAAAACTGAGGATAAGATTAAAAAACTAAAAATTGTGTTTAAATTTTTTGGGGGTTAATTGCCATTTTTGAGGCCTGAAACTTTGGGGCAACTCATAATTTTGGATGCGCTTCAAGTGTATATATATATTTTTTTCAAAATATCTGGGGGCACTCCTCACCGTATTGACCTGCAAGACACTTTGTGGAAAATAGCCATCTATCTTTTTCACTAACCCCTTCCAATTCGATTAATTTTCCGAACATCGTGCTCCTATTCTCTATTTTTTGTGGTTCTCTTTTAAATGGTATGTAATGAACTGATATTTTGTAATTTGTAATAAACGTAGAACCGTGAAATAAAATGTGATCATTAAACATGGAGAACACAGCTATCGCTACTCGAATAAAATCATTTTAATCTTTGCAATGCATCATGTTTCATGAAATACGAATTGTTTATGCATGCTATGAATGTTTTAAAATTTTTTAGATTTCAAAATAATTACATTATTCCCCAAATAGTGCTTAACTTATAATACTCCGATGACCAGATACACTCGTCATTTCGCGGTTTGGCGTCGAAAGTTCATGACGATTTGGACTCGTCATTACTGCGCAAGGCGTTAAATAAGAAGAAAGGAGAATAGAACGAGTTGCGAACTGAGCGAGTACGTTTATTGCTCTCCTTGCAGATTCCCATAATATGCTCTTGCGTTTCATTTCCCGCCGTTTTAAAGGTTAATGATGAAATAGCGCACTTGTGGAGTCGACCGCAGCGCACCCTGAATTCGTCCTTTGTTGCTCGAGGCCGTGTCGCGGGGAATGGGACGAGGAAGATGGTCCCTGCTTGGGGAATCAAGTGTGCGATGCTCGGAGGCTAAACTCTCCCCTCGAGAGAGAGATTCCTCTTGGCCACGACGTTGCGATAAAGCTCGCGGGAATCCGTTTGACAGGCAGCACTCCCTCACGCACGCCCCCTAACCCTTCTTCTTCTCGGAGGCGGCGCTGTGCAAAGAGAGGAGCAACTCGACGATCGGCGAGTGTGGTTCGCATCAACGTCAGCGGGTGCCGCTCCCTCGAGAACGGGAGCCAAGGCTGAAAAGAAAATGTGCGAGTAAACGGTTTAAGGGAGAGGATGCATCTCACTCCTCATGGAAACGCTCCCATTTTGCTGTCTCTTTTTTTTCTTGCTACGATTTACTCCTGTTCAGGGGCGCAGCTAGGAATTAAGGCTGGGTGGGGAGTTTAGGTGCAACTAATACCGGGGTGAGCGGGGGAATACCCACCATGATAAGCGGTAGGTGAGTGATTAATATATTGCGGAATTTTAAGATAAACGGTTCAAAACGGTGAGTTTTACGGCTTTCTGAGGGATATTTTATTAATCCTAACACTATTCTATTAGTAATATCAATCCAATTAAGTAAAATATATTAAAATTAAAATTTTATTTGAGCTCTGGGAGGGGTTTTAACCCCCAAAACCCTCCCTCGCTGCGCCACTGCTCCTGTTAACCCTATCTAACCCACTGCTGATCCTTGGAGAAATCAAGTTTCGATATTTTTCATATTGAAAATTTGATAATTTTTTCGCGCGGCCATAATCATTGTGGCAGCTTAAAATTTCCTAATTAAAAATTACACCACAAAATAACGCGTAGTTTAAATATTTTCTAAATGGGACTGAAAATGCATTCATTTTTGATGTTGCTTAGAAGGAACATTGGGTTATGATGGGTTAAAATTTAAGTCATCACGAAACTGGTTGCTTCAGGTTATATACGGCAAGACCCAAGGGTGCAGTTAGGAATTAAGGCTGGGGGGGGGGGGGGGTTGGGGTGCAACAAATACTGGGGAGTCCGGGGGTGTGGTATACCCACCAGGGTAAGCGGGAGGTGCGGGGACCCTCCGCCAGAAAAAAATCAAAATGTTGAGTTTTACGGCCTTCTGAGGGATATTTTGTTAATGCCCACACTATTCTATAAGCAATGTCAATCTAATTAAGTAAAATAGATACAACTTAAAAATTTCTCTGAGCTCTGGGGGGGATTTATCCCCCAAAACCCCCCCTCGCTGCGTCACTGGTAAGACCATTGCATCTTTCATGAATGAGATCTCGCTAGTTCCACGGAGAAATTAGATAAGTTATACATTGATTATAATCATCAATGAATCATATGAATATATCATAAATGAAAAAGATATCGCATGTTTCACTTAAAAACGTAATTCACTACACTACACGACGTGATACTACGCTTTCATATCTCACAATATGTATAATCGAAAATGATGCGAGAGTATGGAAACGTAACGTGTGGTGTGGTGAATAATGTTTTTCAGTGGATATCTTGTATCATATGTGGCGCAATGTGATGGAAGTTTTTAATATAATATTATTTAAGTAAGACATTGCAATAATTCACTGAATTTATTTGCTTACGACGCGTCTCGTTGTTACGGCAACATTTTTGCTAATGTTGTTTCTAAAATAATTTTTTACAACATTTTTCAATTTATTTTTACGTCATATTTTGAAAATATTGTTGAAATAACAACGGAAATGCGTCGTCAGACAGAAAAATTCAGTGGAAATTTTGCAATGTCTTGCTTATATGAATAAATCCCGCCATATTGAGACGCAAATCATACTAGATATCCACTATAAAACTTTATTCACTGCCCTGCACGTCACGTTTCCTGGCTTTCGCATAAATTTTGATTATATTGCGAGACGTGAAAGCATAGTATCACCTCATTTAGTGTAGTTGGTTACATTTTAAGTGAAAAATGAGATCTCTTTCATTTATCACATGAAATTATTACTTGTATTGAAATTTGCATTGCACATTGAGTGAATACCTTTTACAAAATGTTTCTTAATTCATAATATTAAAATTTTACTTCTGAAAAAAATACTAAGGAAATATTTTCGATTTTGAGGTACAGGCAAATGTTCGCAAGTCTGCTCTATGTACCTACTGGGAAAATTTGTTGAAAGGCATAGATTATTTGGGCAGTTAAGAACAGTTATATTTCAGAGCGACGCGGACAACATTGGAGAACCTCACTTTACTTCTATGAGCGAGACAAACGATAATTATGCCGAACGGATAGGAATTCCCAGCTTGCACCTAAATTTATTTTCCTCTCGTACGGCTGGTGTCCTAACAATACATCCTTATATGTGTTACGCGCCAATCGAGGCGACTTGCGGGTTGGTACGTGTAGTATGTAGATGCGCTCCTGATCATCAAGTTTGCTTGCTCTTTAAACTCCATCCATGACTTGTGCGGTCCGAATTTACGCCATTAAGCGAACGTGTTGTCGGACCTTGTTCGCGCAAATCCCCCTCCGCCCTGGGCTGCAGGGATGCTGGGTCCAGATGACGCGGACGGGAACCCCTCCCCTCGGAGCAAACTGCGCGAATTCGCGTCACGTCCTGCCGTCATCTCAGATATTCGGGCGTGGGTTCCACCAAGGCCAATCCTACGCTCTCTTCCTTTATACCGTGAGCGCATCTCCTTAAGTTCTATAGCGGGAAATAACTCACTTTCTAATGTTCCTCAAAACCTAAGTATTCAGCCCCTGGGTTTAAACAGCTAGATAGCCATTATTAAGGTGTCTATCCAGCAGTTGAATAGATAGATAGTAATTTTTAAGAAGACTATCTAGTAGTTGAAATCCAAAGTGTATGTATTTACAAAGAGTGCTACTTCGCACTAGAGAAAGATATTTGGTTCCACCAAGTGAAGCCTGAATATTTGATATGTTTTCTTGAAGTCCTCACATAAATTCATGCCCATTTAGATGCGTGCACAGAGTAGGGGAGGCGGACTTTTAAAGTTGGGGTTGTAGGAAATAAACGTAGGGGATGATTAGTACCCAAGTACGCGACTCTTAGAGTGACCACATAGCGTGTAAAAATAGATGTGTTATTTAGTGCCTTGTTGAACAAATCGACTTAGGAATTATTTATAAATGTTGGTATTATATTCTTAACTATTTAAGTTCCAGTGTGTGGTCAGTGATTCAAAACATTCTGATGGTTGCCGTGAACCCCCTAAACTCACTATTGGTGATCTCAATCTCCCCTAAACACCTTAAATTTGTGTTATTAATATTCCTGTATTTAATTTTTTTGTAGCAGAAAATACTATTCAGCGGAGAGGCTGACGGGATATGCACTCCGCCATCGCTCATTTAAAAGAGTTTTCAAAAATCGCCACTCACGTCACTGACGGCAGAATGATACAAATTTTTTGGAGAAATAAGCTTTAATGAAGAATAAATACTGAAATATAAATTGTTAATTCTTCAATGCTATTCCCGGCGATTACAAATAATCTATTGCAAATATTGAGAATAACTGTATCGATCTCTCCTCGACGTCGCACTGTGGACCTTTTTGAAAATCGTTGAAAATGCGCCTGTCTACGATGCATCTAACCTCCCGCATCTACATATCGCCTATCCATTTATCTATCTATGATGCTCTTGGTCAGATTATGATAGTCATAGAGCACAGCAAGAGTTAAGGGGTGGTCGCTATGGGTTGGAGGAATCTGAATTCAGTGTTGAGTGGTGGATCCGAATGTTACAATGGAAGATTGTTCCGTCGGTCATTCGATGTTTGACAGCGCATCTAAATTGGTTTCCATGAGTCGCCACTCATGTCACTGACGGCAGGGCGGGTCGTAGTTCGCGGAAAAATTAATTATTATTAAAGGATGTATTTATTCTTGGTGATATTGTGTAAGACTTTCATAACTTTTTAATGCTACTGGGGCGTTCGGGTTGGTTCGGTGGTTAGAGTGGTGGTTTACTTCCGACCCCTTGGGCTCGGGTCGCCCGTCCGTCCGTCGGATGGGACGTTAAGCCGTGGTCCCCTTGGCGCCTTTCGTGAAGAGCAGGCTAATGCAGACGCCGTGTTTCTCTCCTCCCTCCCTTCCCTCATGGCAGAAAGGCCTCAGCTGTCGGTCGCCTCCTAGAAATACCATGCGATTATGCCACGTAATACGATTGTAAATACTCAATGCCAATATTGAAAGTAAATGGATCGCTCTGGACTCAGTGCCGCGTCGTGGACAGTTTTTCAAAACCGATTAAAATTCGTCCTATGTGGGTACACACTTCAAACTTCTGAAGGGTGGACCGGGCACTCCTGTTCGTAGTCCCCTTGGTGATAGAACGAGCAGGGATGAGAGGCAACGCCGCCCTTCACCCAAAAGCCGCAACAGACTGTCGTCTGTTTTGTCAGCCACATCCGCTTCAGGGTGTGGGAGGGGGGATGATAAAAATCGCCTGATGGTGGGGCGGGGGTGGAGTGAAGTGGAATGGGGAGAGAGAGAGAGAGAGAGAGACGAGCTGTCTCTCGATACGCCGCCGGAGTTGAACGCGGTCCTCATGTATTTTTTTTAGCACGGTCTCTTTTTTTGCCGAAGATTAAGGCTCTGCCCCCACTGTACTCGAAATCTTCCTCCCCTCGTGGTCTTCCGCCAACCAGAGGCGCAAGGGAAGACATCCACTTCTTCCCACGCGACAGCGTCGTTTCCGCATCGACACTTTTATTTCAAAGTCCCACCCTCTCTCACCTTTTCAATGAGCGCACTATACAGGCTGAAGAAATATTGTGTAACGGAGTTTTAACCCTGGATAAGTGATGTCATAAGAGGGAATAAGTATTGGTGGACTGAAAATAAGATGCATTAGATATGCTGATGATGTGGTGGTTTTAGCCGAGGACACAGAGTCTTTGCAGATAACAGCGTTGGAGGAGGGAATGGAAACATATGGAATGAAAATAAACGTTAAGAAGACTAAGGTGATAAAAGTGAGAAATGTAGATGGTATGAGGGTGAAGGCAAAAGAAGGTGAAATACAGAGAGTGAGAACCTACAGCTACTTGGAAACTTTGTTAACTGAAGACTGGAAAAGTGTAGGGGAAATAAAAAGAAGGATAGGAATGGCGAAAGAAGTTTTCAAGAAGAAGAAGAGAGCCTTGTGTAACAAGGCACTGGAATTAAAATTGAGGAAGAGATTGGTGAAATACTATGTGTGGAGTGTGTTTATGTATGGATGTGAGACTTGGACGATGGGGAAGAGAGACAGGGACAGGATTGGGGCGTTTGAGATGTGGGTTTGGAGGAAGATGGAGGGAATACGGTGGACGGATAGAGTTAGGAATGAGCAAATGTTAAATAGGATGGATGAGAAAAGAACGTTGATGGACAGAATAAATCAACGGAGGGGTAAGTGGCTGGGACATTTGATGAGAGGGAATGGAATTTTGAAAGTAGCTTTGGAGGGAACGGTGGAAGGGATCAGAAGAAGAGGAATGAGAAGGCTGAAGTTTATCGACAACGTAAAAATTGGAAGATATGGAGACTTCAAGGAGATGGCCGGAGGCAGGAGGGAATGGAGACAGCATTGGCGAGGGGGTGACCTGCCGACGGGCAGAACACCATAGGGATGATGATGAACTAATGTCAGAATGAACCAGGATAGGGTAGTTTCCTTCATCAAAGAAAACGAAAGGCATTGATTGCGATTCGTTACCCACCATTAGTATATTCATAACATACAAATTACTTGGTTTTAGAAATCCCAGTTTAGACGAATGGCAATGGTCAATTTTAACCGCATTTGAAAACGGCCATATTAGCGCCCATGCGATGCCACTCCACGTGACGTCACAGGGACCTAGTTTCTATACGAGTGGATAGGAGTTTTACATCGTCTGAGATTACCAATGCATGCACGAGGCAAAGAGCTCAGGGAAACATCTCTTAATAATCACCTATTAAAACTGGCTAAGGTCGGAAAGTTTCCTTCGCTTGGTAAGGTATTAATAATCCTTGTTTAAGTCAAGCGCTACCTGCTAGCAGGGTACTCTACTACCTGCTAGCAGCCTGCATCGTATCAGCGCTCAAAGCCTCGCCCCAAGGTCACCTAATACTGCGGCAGCGGGAACCAGAATGACGTCACACGCACTTTTCCCAGCATTCATTCTTAGCCGTCGCGTTTTCGCGCGCTTGAAAATTTTCACTTTTCATTTAATTGCGAAAAATAGATATCGTCATATAAAAATCTGAAAGTGTGAAATACGTACTCCAGGAGTATAAATCTTTCAATTTAGGCAATAAAAAAAATAGGAAACCAACCTATTCAGGAAAATATTGAAAAATAACATGACTGAAAATGCATTTTACATAATTTTTGCTCTTATAAATTAACTTAAAGCTGAAGCAGATGCTTTGTATCAAATCCAGACCAGATTTTTAAATAATTTTTCGATTTCTCTGAGGCTTTGGGGGGTGGAACATCCCCTCATCCCCCCCATAGTTATGCCACTACTCTAGAGATATATACGTTGGAGTAACGGGAATGACCATCTAGACGACACTCTTAGTGCATGGGGATCGGGTTAGTGTGGTAGCTAGATTGTTGGCTTCCCACCCCGTGGGCTGGGGTTCAAATCTCGGCGGGGGTAGAGATATTATAGGGACTAGCCGATCCCTGCTTGAATGTTATGGGAAGGCCATTTCAAAGCGTCAACACACCGTCCTTCGAATGGGACGTTAAGCCGTGGTCCCCTTGGCGCATTTCTTTTAAGAGCAGGCTAATGCCGACGCCGGGTTTCTCTCCACCCTTCCTTCCATACCCTTCCCTCATGGCGCAAATGACTTCAGCTGTCGAACACCTCCTCCAAATACCTTACTATACTCGAAGAACATGAGATTTTCAGGATCCTACCAAGAAAAACGCTCCCATTTTGTTTTGTCAGATTATTTTGGATTAAAATCGACTCTGCACGGGCATTATCCCATCCAAAGATTCTCCTATATAGCAGTGAAGTTTTCTCGGGTTTTGCACCGGGTCAGGTCCTCCATTTCTCCTTCCAACGTTTCGACGGACATCTCGCCCATCGTCATCAGGGATTCAGGAATCCAAATTCAGGAATCCAAATTGATGCGAAACCCGAGAAAACTTCACTGCAATTGTTCGCAAAAAAAAACAAAAATTATATCATTCTCTTACTCTAGTGGGGGTGAATAAATTTGTATCTCAACTAAACACTCACGGCACTTGAGCTCCTTGTCTTTAATCCCTTTCTTCTAATAGGTAAATGATAGCTAATTCCTTCCAAGAAGCAAACACCCATCCAGCAACTTGTCTGATCGTCAATAAATATTTCTGTCAAGAGGGAACTGGGCTAGAGTTGACATATCATGTAGAAATCAAAAATGTGTCGAGGTTTGCCAAGAATTGTTTTGTCATGTCTTCGCGGCCTCTTCTTTCTTAAGGTAAAAATTTAATTGTGTAACTGAGAGTAATCACTTTTCCTTGTGACTATCCTTAAGTTCAATACTATTTCTGTATTTATAATGGCGAAGGGAGTCAAATAAAAAATCCGGAATTTAGTCAGAGAAGAGCCGATCAGCTGGCCGGAATTCCAGGAATATTTCTCCGATTGCGAAGGACCAAAAAGTGATTGAGCCCTAATTGAGTGTAGCATTTTAATTGATATCTTATTCGCTCTTATTTTGATTTAATATTGTTTTGTTGGCCATATTGTTTTGCAAAGTGGAGAAAGTAAGTGGACGTATCTTATCAAAACTAGTTTTCCTAATTCATCTCACGTGGCGTCGTAGTTTGGAAGGGCAAGTATTTTAATATCTCTCTTCGTCGTTACGACGCTGGCGTAAACCAATCGATGCATTCGAAGTCGAAATGACATTTCCCAAGGTTTGTTCACTTTCTCTCGAAAAAACCGAATGGTATAGAAATGGAATATTAGTACCGACGTATTTTAATGCGCTTTTGGCTTCTTAACTTATCGTAGAATTCATATTGCTGATTTTATATCACTACTCCAAGGTTTCTTTACTGACCTGTCCTATATCATAATGGTTTGGTGTTTCAGTTAATGTTATTGCTTTCTTTGCTTAGCCGGCGTGATCTAAGCCTTTTTAACTTAAAGTCGGCTAAGAGGAAATGTCCAAATGTTCCTTTTTTTCTGATCGTGAAAATTTCTTCTCAGTCTTCACTCCTCTAAGTTTAAGGCCATTGACTGTCCTAACTAGTAATCAAATACTTTTAATTTGTGCCTAAAAATTCTTTTATCTTATCTCCTCTAAACTAAATTTAGAGCGAGTGCAATTTTTCTCACTATTTTAAGATTCCCATACTGCCCTGCCGCTTGGCTACGTGATTTGGTAAATATATTTTTCCCAAATCTCTTCTTTTCCGACTTTCTCATTTAATTGGTATGCCGATTCGAGTCACGCCACCCTGTGGACCAGAACAAGCTCTTCTTTCAAGTTTTTTACTCCTTTTTTACGTCTATTAAAGTTAAATTTTAGTGAATGATGCTAATCTCTGTCAAAGTAAAACTGGCTTAGTGAAAAATGCGATGGTGGCTTAGTGAAAATACGGACGTTCGCTCAAAAGTTTCTTAACTGTTGCAGATTTTGCGAGAAGGAACATCTCTCTCCTCTCCCAAAAAAAACCGCATGCCATAGGATACTTTTTCATCTCCCTCATTTCCGAATATTTGCCCCACTTAGTTAGCTCAGGTTTTTCCACCGAATCATGACTGACCACTTCAGGTCTGACGACATTTTCCCAATGTTCTCCCTCCGTGTTCCTTCCCGTAAAATACGGAACTCGTCTCTTTTCCGTCTACCTCACTACCTTTTATCTGTGACTCAGAGATCCCTTACCTACCTCCCTCCTTAAAGTCTATCAAAACTCCACCTGTTGGTATAATATCATCAATTTCATAATGTGCGACCCACAGCAGAGGACTTCCCTCTAAATCTCTCTTATATTCCCTTCCCTCGCTAAATTACAAAAAGAGCTGATGGGGGTGTCATTTTAGTGATATAATACGTGATAACTAAGTTTGTTTAAAGAGTGATTATTATTTCGTTTGCTGAAATCTATAATTTAACCTATGTTTATAAATCCAATGTAAAAGGTATTCTTGACTGTCATTGTAGTTTGTGCAATGTATATATGACGTCTAATACGAAGACGCTTTCGTAAAATTTATTTCAGCTTTAAATCATTATAATGTATTCGAAACCATTGCATGCATTACAATAAGAATTAAGGGTTTTCGTTTTGTAACGAAATGAATAAGATTTGACGGTCGAAATTGGCATTAGCGGTACCGGTAAAAGCGAACCAATACAAGTGTAGGTTTCGGTGTATTGACCGGTCCTAATTGTAAGTTAGTACCATACGAAATTATTCAATTCAGGCGTGTGTTGAATTCCTAGTCCACAACTGAAAATCGCACGCGTAACAACTGAGCCCTATAATCGTATCTGAAATTTACGGGCTTTGTGGACTGGTATTCTGAATTACGATTTGAATGAGCGAAATTTTAGGTACGATTTTAAGGCTTAAATTTTACAAAAACAATATTCTGGATAATAATTTCAAGATATGCTTAGTAGAATGATTTTTCGAGATAATACTTTACAGCGGTCAATATGGTACTTGTGAACGATATATCACGTATATGGTTATTTGTAAAATTATTTTTGTAACTAGATAAAGGGAAACATATAAACTAGGTAAAGGGGCTTGTCCAAAGGTTTCTTAACTGCTACAAGTGTCGTGAGAGAAGGAACATAATTTTTTCTTCTCCTGCCCAACGAGTTAGTACATTTAATCTCATCCAGTTTTAAGGTATTTTGGCTTAGTTTCCGCTGGCTAAGCAATGAAAGGAGCTGAATTACATGCAGTACTAAACCGCGATGCCGTGCGGGAGGGCAGCAAAGAAACCTTGGAATCGTGCGAAAAAATCCACAGGGTAAATTCTACGATGTGTTAAGAAGCGGAAAGAATATTAAAGTATGTAATCAACATGCAAATTCTATAGTTGTTTTGCAAAAAATATGTCTATTACCAGGTAAAGGGATATAATCCGAAACGTTGGGAAAAACTTTTGCGTTATATGACCTATACTCCAGGAATTTTTGGTCATTAATCAAAAGAGGTCAAGACGAGAGAAAAAGATAAAGGGAAACGTATAAACCAGATAAAGGTGCACGTCCAAAGGTCTTTTTAACTTTTGCAGAATATGTTGTCAAATCGTTCTTATTTCATTAAAAACGGAAACCCCAAAGTCTTATTGTAATACATGCAACGATTTAAAATACATTGCAACGATGTACGTCTTAAAGTTGAAATAAGTTTTGCGAACCCGTCTCTGCATTAGTCGTCACATTTAAATGCATCAAATTCAAAAACAGTCAACAATTTTTCTCTACCCTGTAAAATTATTTTGGAAAATCATTTTTATGGCTAAAAATATATATATATATATATGTGTATGTATGCACACGTCCGAAGGTTTCTTAACTGCTGTAGGCCGTGAGAGAAGGAACATCTTTTTTCTTCTTCTCCTTCCCAAAAACCGCGGCTTAAGACTGTCAAGTTGATCGGCGTCTCTCCTTCTTCACTCTGCGTTCTGCCTCATCCGTTCGCACGTCTTTCATTTCTTCGGATTAGATGTGAGCCTGGAGGTCGGCTGGAGTGGGATTTTGTGCCGAAGGGAGGATTTCGGCTGAGGGTCGGATATTTATAGGATTCGAGGGATGCAATCCACTCATTCCGGGGAGGATGGATTTATGAAATATTCCACCAAATAAATGATGGGCCCACAGTCCGAGCTGAAAGCTTTTCCTTCTTTTAAGCCTTAGTTTACTCTTACGCTTTCGTCTGTCTTTTTTCGTTTTCTTTTGAAGTTCCTTTTCGACTTGCCTTGTCTTTCGCATCCATCCTTACTGTATCAGATCCACTGTTCTCTTCATCCATTCATATTATCTAGTTTTTTTTCAGATATTTCCCTCCATCACCCAACCGTTTAACCACACTAATTTATAGTATGCGCGAGTTTTATTGAGTATATATTTTTTCGTACCCATTTTGTGAAGTTCCTTAGAGTTTCTAATGTAACCTAGCGGTTAACAAACTTCCCTACCCAACTTTAACCTGTATTCACAAATAATCATCAGGGCGTATAATACCATGGCAACAAAACAAAGCAAAAAAGTAAAGATACACGAAACTGAAACTTTAAAAAGAATACGACTGATTTAGTAATTCTTTATCTTATTAAAATTAAAAAAAAACACGCCTTCCGTCGGCACAGCATTGCCGAAAATTTTCTAACAGTGGCATAAAAAATGACAAACAGTTGCAGACTAGCGTTAATATGCTTATACTACAAAAATTATTTTGACTCTTAACTTTCCTGTCATGGGCCATGAAGAAACGTTTGGACTTAATTTTTTAACTATAATATTTTTTCCAAATATAGGGCGGAGGTAACTAGGTTGTATGAGAGTAGCAGCAGTTTAAAGCGTTTCCGTAATTATTGGTTAAGAAAAAATAGAATTAAGTTGGCTATTTATCATGTTTAATTTATGAATGGTATACAAATCCTGGTTGAATTTACTTATTATTCAAAGATTTTCAGAGAGTTACTTACTCAGAGCTTCAACCCGAAGGTTGATTTGAATAGGTGAGGGTAGAGCTCACCTCGAACTAAGACACATGCATGAGATTATAAAACATTCAGGGTAATTATATAGGCTCTATCGATATATTTTTTTCGTAACTCTTATTTTTGCAAAGATTTTTATTATAACACACATGTATTTTACATAAAATATTGAAAAAACATTTTTTATTCATGAAATTTAGAAAACTTTCCCGGGCCACCAAGAACCTAAATGATATTCTGTTTGTGGCTATCGAATGGCTTCACCGCGGATTGAACCAGGGACGCCTCGATCGGAAGCCAGCTCTCAATTTTTAGACTACCCACGCCCCACTTTTACATATTTTGTGGGAGTTACTTCTTATTATGTGCCATGAGGTAGGGAATAAGGAAATGAAAACCATTTGATTTATTCTACTCCATCGTCGCCATGAAGGAAAATGAGTAATAACTCGTTTTCCAAAGATTTAGATACAAAGAAATATTTACGTATGTTTAATGGCCATATAAAGCTGAAAAATAACAGAATGCCAATTGTTACGTATGATATTTAGATATCGTCAAAGATATTTCCGTAGAAAGCTATCATCATGAACTTTGTGATATTCAATCAAGGCATGCGTACAAAATCAATTAAGTACATAAAATTCATAAATTCACGAAAATTTCTTCTAAAGGAATAAATAGAAATTCTGAATGGCGAACACAAAGCTGAAAAGTGAACAAAATTATATTTATTAAAAATTTTCAAGCAATTGAAGACAAAATTTTTAAAATGTTTTCTTGAAAACGAATTCCATACAATTAAGCCATTTCGTATCTTAAAAAAATGACCTTTTGTTTTGATAACCTATTTAAGCACGTCTTTCCTTTGCTATCATCTAATGTACTTTTAAATTTACTTCTGTATAACTCTCTGACTTGCCCCTGACTTATTTTTGTGAAATGTAGGCTATCTAATGAGGTTCCAATGCGTTTATGTAATACAAAATTCTCAGTTGCCATTGCGTTCTTGACTAGTAAGGGAGGCTGGGAGGGTCTTATGGTTGAAACCTTTCCCGTCTTTTTTAAATATTAAAAGTATGTCATTGGAATTTTATCGCAGTACTTCTACTCTTAATGTCGTCATGAACGTAAAAAGGGCAATGAACTGGTATTTTGAAATATTACCTATGCTATTATCAGGTGTAATTTTGTCAATTATTATTATAACTTATCATTTTCAATCTAATCTCTCCGCATGTAATCCTACTAGGCTCTTTGATAACGCACACCCTATTTTAATGTGTCTGGGAGTGAACTTTTCCTTTAGTGTGTCATCGATTGATAATTAATGGTCGTCGGATCCGATATCAGCGTATTCTCAGTAATGAAATCGGCCTCAAATTCTGATGAAAGGTCTGGTTTATGGGGGGATATTGCTTGCTTTCGAACTGAGAGCGTTTAAGGATATCTCATACCAGATAAAGTACTCATTTTATCATATTTCAGAGATGAAAAAGTCCAGTGGATTGTTACAATACACCGATTAAGGAAATGACATATTATATCATTACTATTACTTAATTTGAAACACCAGACAGCCACGAGGAGAGGGGGTTTACAGGGCATTACAGGAGGAATCTGCAATTCTTCAGGAGATGATAGGGAGGACAAATTTAACCATATTTTGTCCATAAACATGGGATCGCAACTCCTTAGTTACCGAGCTATTACAATTTAAACATTGTTTTGGATGCACTTTGCAATTACCATGAAAACGGTTTGTCATCGTTACCCAGCCTTCTCGAGAGTGTATTCAATACGCTGAATTTTTAAAGACATAAAATGATTAAGATTGGACGAAAATGTGTGATCATAATCGTCTGAAACAATTAATATTTGAGCTTGATTACACGAGCGAATATCTACAATATGATCGAACAATCTAACCCTATTATTATCCCGTATGTAGCAAAATAGTACATTCCAGGTAACGAACATTGTCAATTAACGTGAAATTAACGAACAACGTGAAGTTAACCTCAACTTCAATATATGATATTGTGTTCACTTAGTTCTCAATATTCTCCTATCATATGAAACTGCCAATACATGTGATGAAATTTAAATATCCAAATATGTACAGAGAGAGACTCATAAGATGGGCAAATATGCAGAGAATGATGTAGCTCTGGAGCAGAAGGTGAAGAAGTTGCCCAGTTATTTGTCCGATCGCTCACTTGACCTCAACGGTCCAAGAAATATGGCAATGACCTCAGCCATTAGACAGCAGGACCAAGGATTTGGCAATGGGTCTAAGCAGAGGTAAATTGTTATTTCTTTCCTTTTTCTGTCGCATAAAGGGAGTCCAGCCCTGTATCTTATTTCAATCTTCTAAGTAGCTTGTTCTTTTTTAAATTAGCGGTGGAGATCCTAACTGAGGCAAGGAGCTCCATGTATTTATTGACGTGGGAATAGATGCATTTGAGAATATTACAGAAATTCCTGAAAATGCAGGTTTGATGGAACCGTATGTACAGTAGGGCGGATCGCAAAAATCGATTTTTTTCAAATCCATCTGGCCCAATGAAAAAAAGTTGTGGGACCGATCAAAAATGAGGCCTGAAAAATTTGAGACCTGTACGTGAACCCCTGACCCTCGCTCAAATGCAATTTAGGGGGGGAGGGTCAAAATTCGAAAAATATAATATTTTATGGTCATTCCCTATAGATTTTGCCGAGTTACTGGCCTTTTAGGAGAAAAATTTCGTGCATTTTGACGTATCTGCCACTGTTTAGCCACAAAATGACTAATTTGAGTCCGCGTCCGCGAAGAAAATATTCCAACGCCCACGCAGTGTCGCGGATACCAGAGCCGCAGGCCGATCCCTTCCCCTCCACGCTCGCTTCTCCCCCTCCCACGCCTCTAACACAGCAAAATTCATCCCGCGCATGCTGCTAGGAGGTCGTTTATCTTTCATAATATAAATTAGAAGATGGTAGACGGTAAAAAAAGATGCGTAGTGAGACGACTTGTCCCTTATTTGGCGCCTCGTCGGCGTTAAACAAATCGATGTTACCAACTTTTAGAGAAGTGATGAAATAATTTTAGACCTGCGCACGCAAGAAAGGAGACTACGGTCTATGAAGACGCCTGTCGAGTGGCTATGAAGGTGTGCGAACTACGGTGACGCGATTCTCTTCCATTATGAATGTGACTAAATAGATTTAGCGGTACCACAGGAAGTACTAAAACTTACGGAAAATCTAATACTACTAATAGGCCATAAGTAGGGTTTTATTGAAGTATAAGACTCAAACAGTTTTTAAGGAACATTTTAAATTATGCGATATTTTTGCGTGTAAGTGCATGGAGGAGCATAAGGTTCCCCCAATGAGAAGTATTTTGAGAGACAATCTGACGAAAAGAAAGATGATGGCTGCTGGATTGAACCCTAAAGAAATTCGACAACTTAGGAAAAAAGGGAATCGTAGGCGAGCTATGAGTCATCATCGTCAATTCTTGCACGGGAAAATAGTATCAAAAGTTTTCTTCATCAATTCATCCGAAGAAAATTAAAATGGCGAGAAATTAGCCGATTTGTATCTCTTCTTTCCTCATGAAATAAACATTAAGGACTATAACGTCAAATTGGAACTTCTTCGGGGAAAATGCGTCTGCCAACTGTGATAGAGGTATATGTAAGAACCAAGCAACAGCAATGATCGTTCCCGCAACTTTAGCTGACGCAAAAGTCATAACTTCGTAAGATATATCAAAGCTAGTGTACCGGAATTACTTACGTAGACAGAAAAAGATGCTAATTACTGTGAATAAGAAAAGAGAGGTGTCATCAAAGGGTCTCATTTTATTGGAATGAAAGACTATACTCTTGTCTGATGAAAAAAGGGAAGAGGACTTATCAATACAAGTTTATAGGGGAATGTGTGGTGTTAGTTGAAGAAACAGGGTCCCACTTTTGGAGGTTTGCCTCTCCCGTGGAGGATTAGCAAAAGTTATAAAATCTGCGATTATCGATTCCTTTCAGAGTGAAAATTAGATACACAGAATTAAAAAGGATTTGATTATGATGATACCAAGCGAATACCGCCCAAAAAGGAGGCATCATCCCTTTGCTATAAGCATAATTCCAACATCCCTTGCAGTGTGGGTAGACTCTTCTCGGGATTCCCACCGGGTTAATTTTTCCATAATGGCCAACATTTCAAGCTCCGACTGGGGGCTCATCCTAAGAGATAAATTTTGTTGAACCCCAAAAAGAGTTTACCCACATCATTCGCCGGGAAAGCATCAAATCGTATTTCATCCCTTACAGTGGTCTATTTGCTAATTGCACAATGTTGACTTGGATTTGCGACATAAACGTTGGGAGGGTAATCTAGGGACCCAATATGCGTTTCCGCAAGGATGCGTTTGGCGACCAATCCGAGATATTTTTTAATTGCTGGATTTTAATATCGACGTAAAGTACTACCCGCTGATGATATATTGGAGAGAGACTCCGGTTCCTTCGGCTATATCCGAGCATAGCGCTGTGGAATTTAAAAATCTATTGATTAAAGTTCAAATTTAAATTTCAATATTCCTTTTATTATACATACGGACGAGAGATTCGCGTAAGAATTTACCAAAACTTTGTTGACAGCAGCAAAAGACAAGGAATGACAATAACATAAAAAATACAGACTGGAAAGCAGGTAATTGAATAATTCCTTCGTGATTGTTCCTCACTGGACGATGCTGATACATCAAATATTAGTAAGACTAACGAAGAAAGACGCACTTGGTGTGAATTTTGCTGCATCTAGGGCGTTCGAGAGGGGAGCGGGGAGGGTACGCCGCGGCGCGCCGGCGGCCTTCACCCTTATTCATCCATTTAGTCACAGCTGTCGGACAATACCGGAATAGAAGTGCATAACCAAAGTTCCCAAATCTTCATTGCCACTCGAGAGGCGTCTTCAAGACCGTAGTCTCCTTTCCTGCGCGCGCAGGTCTAAAATTATTTCATCACTTCTCTAAAAGTTGGTAACATCGATTTGTTTAACGCCGACGAGGCGCCAAATAAGGGACAAGTCGTCTCACTACGCATCGTTTTTTACCGTCTACCATCTTCTGATTTATATTATGAAGATAAACGACCTCCTAGCAGCATGCGCGGGATGAATTTTGCTGTGTTAGAGGCGTGGGAGGGGGAGAAGCGAGCGTGGAGGGGAAGGGATCGGCCTGCGGCTCTGGTATCCGCGACACTGCGTGGGCGTTGGAATATTTTCTTCGCGGACGCGGACTCAAATTAGGCATTTTGCAGGTAAACAGTGGCAGATACGTCAAAATGCACGAAATTTTTCTCCTAAAAGGCCAGTAACTCGGCAAAATCTATAGGGAATGACCATAAAATATTATATTTTTCGAATTTTGACCCTCCCCCCCTAAATTGCATTTGAGCGAGGGTCAGGGGTTCACGTACAGGTCTCAAATTTTTCAGGCCTTATTTTTGATCGGTCCCACAACTTTTTTTCATTGGGCCAGATGGATTTGAAAAAAATCGATTTTTGCGATCCGCCCTACTGTACAGTGTACATACGGTTCCATCAATTACATTGTACAGTTTGTTTCCATGTGAATTTAAATGCTGTAAATATAGTCTAGTGTATATAGAAAACATGTAATGTAATGTAATGTAATAATGTGTGTATAATGTAATGTTGTAATAAATATATTAATTCTTTTTTGATGAGCTTAATGGATATCTTTGAATTGGAAATAATTTAATGCTCCTATTGCATTGGCAGATGCATTTAATTTAAGGCCAAAAGTAAAAAACTAACGCTCCAGATTTGCATCCAATTTTTCATATTTTACTTCAATATGAAGAGAAAAACTCACGCAATCACGTCATTATTTGTCCATGGAATCTTGCCATCTGCAGATGTGGTATACATAGTTAGGTTATTCATTGTACATTCGAGGTAAAGGCTTTTTTATTTGGATTAGGTATTTGGAGTATAAGTTTCATCCATTCCTTTGCCTTATTTGCCCCAATACAGTTGTGAAGGTATGAAGTTATATTTGTGTTAAGGTAGGGCACCACCATTTCCTATATTGGACTTGTTTGATATTATAGTCATTGTCTTGAGCTTATGGAAGATTTGAACTGCAAAAGCCTTGCTTTCACTGGTAATTCAGTTTTATTTTACAGTAATTTTTATTCGCTATTCGTTTACGTTTCAGTTTGACAGAAAAATGAATCTTATTGATGAATTAACGATTTACCTTTATACTTACTTTAATATTTGGATACTATGCCTTCTCTTTAAACATTTACGTTTTTTTTGCTTTTATTCGTTTAAGACCCAATTAAACTTGAATATTTGTTTCATTGTGTTTCGATTTAATTTTGGTAAAGACAGCTGTACATGCGAGTGCATGAGAAAACCTACGCCTACGCTCCATCGGCTTCATTCACTCCTCAATCGTTCCCTCTACTCCCCTAGTACTTCCCGCTCACTTCCCATTTACGCTGGCTATACTTTCCTTCTACTCCCGCGCGTTAGTCAAACTAACTCTCCATCGACTCTCCACTAACGCTCCATCTACGCTACGCTAACCCTCCAGGCGTACGCTTCGCTTACTCTTCGATGTTCCACTTTACGCTTCCCTGACTCTTCCTTTGCTCTCCGTTGGCGCTTGAAGAACGCTCAGTTCACGTTCTGGTCGACTCTTCGTTGACGCTCCCCTTACGCTATATTTTCGCCTGGGAATCACATCGCTGCCGTAGGATTTTTGTGGCAATGCTTTGAACCAATCGCCATTTTTAATTTTAAATTCTGAATAAGAATAAAGATATAGTTAAAATCATTTAAAAGTGTAAGATTATTGGATTGTCACCTGGTTCTGACTTGTACTGAAACTTTCAGCTTCATAGCAAATCGGAAACAGGGTTAAAATTCAGTTGCAAGGTTTGATTCGGAAAAGATGACAGCCAACAAATCGAGTTAATAAAAAAATAATGAAATGGCCTATGATCCAATTCCTTGCCCAACTGCGAAAGGTGCTCTGTACCTAACTCTGTTCAGAGAAAATCACTTGAACCCCTTGGCTTCTAACCCCCTCTATTATTTAATGATGATTAACGTCTAGGGTCATTCTTTGCCCTCTCTGCGTTGGGTGGGACTTCACTCCACCTTTACAGCTTCGTAATGATTTTTCGTTGGAGGGCAGTACTTTATCCGTTGGGATATTATATGAAGGAATCTTCGGAAGTAGGTGTCTGTCCTCCATCCATATTTCTAAGTTGTGAGAGCATTTACTATCACCTTGTTTAATACCACCCTTCAGTCAATATGTTTGGGGGGAAACACTCTATAGGGTAAGGACTCTTAAATAATGTTAGAAAAGCTGGAATTGGGAAGGGGAAAAAGTATTTACAGGTGGAATCAAAGCGATGACATCTTATTGTCAATTTGAGGGTGAAGATGAATACGGGAGAAGGACATGATTCGTATCTGAATGGATTATTAAAATTTCGTATCGTAAAAAAAATATTCGTATCCTAAACAGATCGAATACCTTTAGAAAAATACTAATTCGGAGTGCAGGTCTGAGAGTGATGTGCAAAACTTTTTGCCGACTTTTCGATGTATTCCTTACACCTTCTTCGTGGATGAGAATGATAGTGGTTACATTGAATTGGCAATTGAATAAAAACGGCGAAAGAGCCCGATCGTTGCCCAGCAGCGAAAGGTGTACCGCCAAGCAGAGCCGTGCGCGCAGAGGATGTTGGGATTGCGCTGTGGAGGGCGTCGCTTTCGTTGCGTGTATCGGCGTGGGTGTGTATACAGGGGAAGGGGCAAGGGGGGGGGGTGAACGGAATGGCGAGAATCCGACCTTGGCAAGGTCGCCTTGGTCCAGCGACTGCGAGTGCCTCTGGAGGGGAAGACCGGCTTCGAGAGTAGTGAGCGGAGGCAGAAAGAGCTCTGCTGCCCACGGAGAGGGCGTTGTGGTAGCGGCGGCTTCGGATATGTAAAAGGTCCCAACGGGGGGGAGGACCGGGGGGGATGGAGGCGACGCAGTGCGAAACAAAAGAAGGGCGAAAACATTTGATCGTCGGAATTCCTCTCCCCCGCTATCTTGCGAAATCGATCTCGGATTTTGTGCGAATACTATTTCATAGTGTGCAGTGAAACTCGGTTATAACGAAATTCCTCCTAAAACGGGATGGACTGTAACTCCTATAACGAGACTCAGTCTGGACTTTCTTATGATAGCCAATGTTAATTTACTCGCATGTAACGAGTACGGATGAACGGAATCCTTACTATTACGAACTATTTTTTGGTCCCTTCGTAAATTGTTGTGGACCTGTTGTTTGAATGTAAGAAGATTTACTGAATATTAGCCTATTGTATTACGAAATCCCGTTTAATGCGAAATAGAATGGTGGTCTCCTGAAATTCGTTATAAGCGAGTTTTGCTGTACTTGAATACCAACAATGGTGCGAAACAAAAGAAGGGCGAAAGCATTCGATCGTCGGAATTCCTCTCCCCCGCTATCTTGCGAAATCGATCTCGGATTTTGTGCGAATACTATTTCATAGTGTGCAGTGAAACTCGGTTATAACGAAATTTCTCCTATAACGAAATGAGTTCCAAGTCTGGACTTTCCTGTGATTGCCAATGTTAATTTACCCGCATGTAACGAGTACGGATGAACGGAATCCTTACTGTTACGAACTATTTTTCGGAAAATGTGTCGGACCTGTTGTTTGAATGCAGGGAGATTTACTGAACATTGGCCTATTGGATTACGAAATCCCGTTTTTAGGAAAATAAAACGGTTGTGTCCTGAAATTCGATATAAGCGAATTTTGCTGTACTTGAATACCACCATTGGTGTACTACCGCCTTCAATTTCTCCCTTATTCAAGATAAATCCTGCAGTTATCTGGTCTTCTCACTAGTGTTCTTCTTTATCTTATCTAAACTGTTCCCTCTATGCATTTACATCATTTTTTTCCCTCCATTATATTCCTGTCATCATTGCTGGTTGATATGCGTACGATAATGGCTAGATATCATCTGAAAGTAAGCACAAAGGAAACCAAGGTATTAGGATGCAGCAAAAGAGAAGAAGTCGAGACTAAAAGTAAAAAGGGAAACAAAAACTGGTAGAAGTGGATGAATTCTGTTATTTTGGAAGCAGGATTTTTAGCGATGGGAGAAGTAAGAACGAAATTAACAGCAGAATGGCCCAGGCGAAGGAAGCAATCCAGCAAAAGAAAGATCTACTTACTGCGGGAAATATATACATAGAAGTAAGGAAATTAATCATCAGAACTTGCTTGTGAAGTATGGTTTTCTGCGGAAGTGAGGCATGGGTAATGATAGACGCGGAGAAATCAAGGAGAGAGGCCTCCGAAATGTGGTGCTACAGAAGAATGATGACGATCAAATGGATCGACCGAGATATTAATGAGTCTTACGAAGAGTAGGAGAGAAGAGAATCCTCATGAAAACCTAGACAAGGAGACGGAAAAACCTCCTAGGCCACTTATATGCCATTAAGAGTGGGTGTGGCGTCTGCAAATATTGCGCAAAAGGTTACAGGCCAGCGGGTTTTCGTCGCGAATAACTCGAGAATTCGGCGCCGGATCGGCAAACGAAAAAATTAAGTGTGTCCTTTTTTTGTTTATACAGGGTGGGAAAAGCTATGTCAAGAAATTTTAACCTTGGGTAGCTGATTCTTGTAGGAATCAAAATTACGGATGATTTTTTTTGGTATAGTCACGACCTGGCCGCGCCGAAGGCGCGATTTAAAGCTGTTCCGGTGAGCCTTGGCTTGCGAAATCAATCTCGGATTTTGTGCGAATACTATTTCATAGAGCAGTGAAACTCACTTACAACGAAAATCCTCCTATAACGAGGATTTCTCACACCAACCAGCGATCAATTAAAAATGGCGCACGTGTTCCGTTGTGGGTGTAATGTGTTGTTCGTGTGAAACGTATAACTAAAACATTTTAATACAGAAATTTTGGCTCTTTTTTGTTGCCATTACATTGATATAGCATTAATGATGTCATTAAATTATATGAATATTTTTTCGTTTATTTATTATTATAATATTTTTTTATATTATTTTTTAATATTTTATTATTTTTTGCAATTTCTTCATCCTTTTTATGTAATTAAAAAAATAATCTTTGCTTTAGGTCGAAAACGCACCATTTTTAAACTAAGTACATTAACTTTGAGCCAAGCACTCCGGATTGCTGCAGGTTTGCTCTGTTGCCAGATGCTCTGGACTACACATGACTCCGAATGCCACGCCTGCATTTGCTTTTGTCTTTGTTCAGAGCATCCGGCAACAGTGCAATCTCGTGGCCAATCGGAGCACTTTGCACTTAGTTTCTGCAGTTTAAAAATGGTGCGATTTCGACGAAAACATCAACGATGATTTTGGTTTCTACAGTCATCAGCTATCAAGGGTCATAATTCTCTGCATAATTTTCTTCACTCTGTATAATCAAACTGTTTGAGAGGCCATAAAATTCTATATGTGTATGGGTGATGTGATTGTGCTCAATTTCATTAAAAATAAAATCATTATCGATGCTAATAATATGGACTTGGCAAATTTGCACAGCAATAGTTTATCGCATGCAAGAATCCTCGCGGCTGAGCTTTAAGCCACCGAGTGCGTCCACCGGGTTGCGGATGGTGGGTCGACCTTTAGATATAGAGGTTAGCTGCGAGATAAGCGAGTTCTCTCGTCGAATAAGCAGTCGTGGACAAAAAGCGGCGGTATTCTGAGGGGGTATTGGGCTACCCTTGGGTAAGGTAGACCATTCAAAAGATACCAAAACCTGTGAAGATACCGTGACTTGGCGACTGGGGGCCGCCAACAATTATGCCTCTCATCACCCGGGGGGGAGGGCAGCAGCTCTTCTTCACATGTGCGAAGGTGGAGACCATACTGGTCGGTACAGCGACACACATTCCACTACGGGCGTGGTAACATTTACTTTAACGGCTGTAGTACTGCGATGTGGAAGGCAAGGGGAAACCACCACATTATCATCCCGAGGAGTCACAGCTACTCCACTCAATTTATATAATGACATGATGGAATTCTCTCGGGTAAAATATTCCGGAGGTAAACTAGTCCAGCATTCGGATCTCCGGGCGGGGACTACTCGAGAGGGTACATCGGTCAAACGAGATTGAATGTTACGGAAAGGAACATGGAACGTCAGATCACTTCGTACCTGCGGTAAGCTAGAGAACTTGAAGGTGGAGATGCGAAGAATGAACCTCGATGTATTTGGCATCAGCGAAATGAAGTGGCCCCAGGAAGGAGACTTTGGAGTGGAAGCTACAGAATGATACAAACGGGATCGCTATATGGTAATGCTGGAGTAGGCATAATGCTTAGAAAGAGCGCCGGGATGCGTGTTAAAAGCTACCTGCAGTTTAATGAAAGGATAGTAATGGTGAAGATAGATACTAAACCCGTAGCTAAGAAGGAAGAGATGGAAGGAATATCTGGAAGATTTGTACAAAGGAAGTCGCCTCAGAACGAATGCTATCGAAAACGAGAGGGAAGTGGATGCCGATGACATGGGAGCACCAATTTTAAGATCGGAATTTGATGCGGCTGTAAGAGACCTCAGGATAAATAAAGCGTCTGGCATTGATGACATTCCTGCAGAACTAATTAAAAATTCAGGAGAGAAGACGTTGAACCAGCTATACAAAATCAATAGTGAAATGTATACGACAGGTGAGATACCAAAGGATTTCGGGAGGAGCATTATAATCCCTATTCCTAAGAAGAAAAGAGCGGAGAAGTGCGAAGATTTTAGGTCCATAAGCCTTACTACACATGCGTCAAAGATACTGACAAGGATCATCTATAGAAGAATAGAACGAAAAGCAGAAGAGTACTTGGATGAGTACCAATTTGGATTCAGAAAAAACAAAGGCACAAGGGAAGCAATATTGGCCCTAAGACTGCTCATAGAGAAGAGAATGGAAAAGAACAAGCCAATATACGTTGCGTTTGTGGACTTAGAGAAAGCATTTGACAACGTGGATTGGAGCACAATGCTCGGAATCCTAAAGGAAATTGGGGTTCTTTATAATGACAGAAAAATCATCCACAGTTTATACAAAAACCAAGTAGCGGTGATAAAATCAGGGCCCAGCTGTGAAGAAGCAAGAATTAAGAAAGGAGTGCGACAAGGCTGTACATTGTCACCCGTAATTTTCACCGTTTACATTGAAAAAGCCATGAATGAAATCAAAGAAAAGGAATTGGGAGTGAATATCCATGGAGAAAAAATTAGTATGCTAAGATTTGCCGATGATATAGCCGTTATAGCAGAAACAGAGAAGGATTTGAAAAATATTCTGGTTAATATGGGTAGGGTAATGAGTAGATATCAACTGAAAATAAGCACGAAGAAAACCAAGATCTTAGTATGCAGCAGAAGAGAAGAAGTCAAGACCAACATTAAAATAGGGAGGCAAAAACTGATAGAGGTGGATGAATTCTGTTATTTGGGAAGCAAGATGACTAGTGACGGGAGAAGCAAGAAAGAAATTATCAGCAGAATAGCCCAGGCGAAGAGAGCATTCCACCAAAAGACAGACCTGCTTACAGCGGGAAACTTAAATATGGAAGTAAAGAAACAATTTATAAGAACCTACATCTGGAGTATGCTCCTATACGGAAGTGAGGCATGGACAATGACCGCAGCGGAGAAAGCAAGGATAGAGGCCTTTGAAATGTGGTGCTACAGAAGAATGATGAAAATCAAATGGATCGACCGAGTTAGTAACGAGGAAGTCCTAAGGAGGGTAGGAGAGAAGAGAAGCCTCATGAAAACCTTAATAAGAAGACGGAACAACATTATAGGCCACATCTTGAGACATGATGGCTTGATGAAGACAATCGTCGAAGGACAGGTGGAAGGCAAGAATGGAAAAGAAAGACCCCGAACAAAATATATGGAACAAGTAAAGAGAGATGTGAAAGAGAAGAAATACGTAGGAGTGAAAAGATTAGCTGATAGGAGAACTGAGTGGAGAGCTGCGTCAAACCAATCCTAGGATTGTTGACCAGTGATGATGATGATGATGATGATGCAAGAATCAATAGCGATTTACCGTTGAGGCGATAGAGTTATGTTGGGACGAATGTGGTGACGTCGATTGCCCTTCATGTATACTTACTCTAAAATTACATTTACCTTTATCTTTAATGTTTTGTTCTTATGACGGCTGGTGTACTAACATCCCCTGCCACACGCCTATTGGGGTGGCACTTGGTCGCTGTAGTTGTGTGGACGGGTAGGACAGTGAATGCGGTGGCGCTACATTCCGTCTCTGCTCTCGCCCTGATTCGCCGCATGGGAGAGGTTCACTTTGGCGGAAGGCGTCTGTCTGCCTGCTCCAACCCAACCGCTCGCTCAGGTGTCGCCGCCTCCGTAATCGAATGGTCGACGGATTTTTCCCGCGCCGGACCTGTGGAGGCTGCTGCGTTCCGAAGAAGGAGGCTGAGAGTGCTTTTGCGAGCGGACGTCTGCGTGGCTATCGGGTCTCATGAATCGAGCTCAGCTGACGGTTGCGACGGAGTGGCATAACTATGGGGAAGGGATGTTTCCCCCCCCCCCAAAGCCTCAGATAAATAAAAAAATATTTAAAAATCTCGCCTGGATTTGATATACAATAACTGCATCTGCTTAAAGTTGAATTTAACATGCCAAAATGATGTAAAATATATATTCAGGCATGTTGTTTTTTTTAATTTTTCCTGACCTCCATGTTTCCTGGGGGGCTAGCCCCCCACTAGCCCCTCTCATCCCCCCCCAAAGCATATTCCTAGTTACGCCTCTGTACCGGCGTATTATACGGAGATCACTCATGCTGGACACCCTCCATCTATCCTTATGTTCTCTTATATATTTTTTCCTTAAAAACACGGATATTCAATTTGGGTTTCTGTAAACTAATCTTTTTGTTTGATAAATCGAAAGAGTCAAGCGTGATGGAATAGTATTATTCCGTATTGTAATAAAAACTTGCTTTTATCCACTTTGTAATATTTGATACGACCTAGGCTTCAAGGATGTAGTGACATTGATACCGAGGTCGTAATAAATTTTATAGTGCTCGAAAATTGCAAATATTTATTTCGATACCTACACTACTACTAGACTTAAACTACAAAAAAATCAGGGACAGTGTAATTGAAAAGTTAACTGGACAAAAAACACGAACGGATCGGGTGTCCACGTCTAATCATCATCGTGTGGCACAAATTATGCTATTTGTAAAAGTCAGCTTCTGACTGAGCTGTGTATATGTGTATAGAGTTTATCATACGGGGAAAAGGAAGAGAGCTTTTTGTGAATTTAGTGAGAGAGGCCATTATCAATAAAATGTAGGTTATGTGCTTTCGAGCGAATTATCCTATCAGCTAATCTTTTCACCGCTACGAATTTCCTCTCTATCCCGTCCTTATTTATATGCTCCGTATATTTTATCCAACATCTTCCTTTTCGATTCTTGCGATCCAATTGTCCTTTGAAAATTTTCATCATCAGGTAGCATCAAGTCATCCTACCTCAACAGATGGTCGAAGATATGGCCACCCACTTTGGTCGTTCCATCTTCTCATCAAGATTTTCATGAGGCTTTTCCTCTCTTCTGCTCTCCTTAAATTTCCTTAATTACTTAATCAGTCGATAAATTTTATGCTCATCCTTCATCTGTCTTACTAAATTTCGAAAGCCTGTACTCTTGATTTTTCCGCTGCTGTCATTGCCCATGCCTCACCTCCGCTGGGAAACAAGATCACAATCTAAGTTCTGATGAAAAGTTTCGTTACTTTTATTTTTAAATTACCCGTTGAATGTAATTCTTTCTTTTAGGGCTAATGTTCTCTTTGCGTTCTACTCATATTTCCTCCCTACTACTTCCTTTGCAAGTTATTATGACCCTTATGCTCAATATATGGGGTATATGAATAAAAAATAACTGCGTATTGACAGGTACAGTAATATGGCAACAAAATTTATCTCAAGAATACCAAAGTTATGCGATTTCATGAAGCTTCGCTAGCAAGGAATGCGAGGCTTAAAATAAGAGCTGATGGATACAACATTCGTTAAATGGAGCATTGATGGGTCCTCTTTACGACTAAAGTATCTATAGAAATTTTCTAGCCTTTATAGCCTTTTTCGTCGTTGATGCGGGCTGTAGGGTCTTTCTTTGCCCTCTCTGCGTTGGGTGGGACTTCACTTCACCTTTAGAGCTTCGTAATGGTTTCTCGTTGGAGGGCAGTACCTTATTCGTTGGGATATTAAATGAAGGAATCTTCGGAAGTAGGTGTCTGTCCTCCATCCATATTTCTAAGTTGTGAGAGCATTTACTTTCATCTTGTTTAATACCACCCTTCAGTCAATGTGTTTGGGGGGAAACACTCTCTAGGGTAAGGCCTCTTAAATAATGTTAGACAAGCAGGAATCGGGAAGGGGAAAAAAGTATTTACAGGTGGAATCAAAGCGATGACATCTTATTGTCAATTTGAGGGTGAAGATGAATTCGGGAGAAGGACATGATTCGTATCTGAATTGATTATTTACCTAAACAGATCGAATGTCTTTAGAAATATACTAATTTTAACTGCTATTTTAATTACCTGTAGCTCTAAGTGAAAATGCGTATATCACCCCGTCCATGCTGCTACCGCTAAGATCCATATTCGTTTGAAAAATAATCTCCTATTTCTTCCGTCTCCGAAGTTTTTTATTATTGCCGTATTTGTACAGCTTCTTCTTCTCTGCGGTGGTGTTAATTTCCGGTGGTATAGTCGGAATGTTGAAACTTACCTCCAAAGCGACTCGATCAAGGAATAACGTCCATTGATTCGCATTAACGCGGCGTCAGCACAATCTCAAAGACTGCAGTTTGAGGGCTGAGTTCTGGAAGGAACATGCTTAACCCAGATTTTGCCGAATGTGTCCGCGACAAATCAATAAATTTCATTTCGCTTTGCTGTCGTTTTTCGTCTTGGTCGCGATGCCTACGTTGCCAGTAAAAAAAGAATAAAATCAAAGTATCTTATGTAGGTTAGTAATGGCATCACATTGAATCGATACAAAATGTAATGAAAATTTCAAGTTTTTGCGTGTAGATGAAAATTAATATTGCCGCCGATGAACCAATCAATATCCCTTGATTGGGTTTTCGTCGCCTTCTTGCTTTTAGATGAATCGAAGAAAAAATATTATGATTGAGAATTTTCAGGACATTTATCCGGCTTTATATTGTTTTAATAATACAAAAACCATAAGTACGCTACAATAAAAAGTGATTTCTTGTCCACCCACTGGTGTATTTAGTTTTTTGTTCATGTCATCTTAAGAGTCCCAATAAAAATTATTAGCTAGCCGTAGTCTCGTGTGTAAACTTGCCCATTCTATCGGGATATCTTACAACCTCCTGGTTTACACTTCTTAAAATGTGGGTTTGGGATATGAAATATGTACAAGGTTATATACGCCTGTTTTAAACGATGAAAACTTATAATTAAATCGCTAATTATTAATAATAGGCAATCGCAACGTGTGCTAGGCAATAGGCAACGTGTACTTTATTGACTCCAATGAATACAACACAAATATTCTCTGTCTTGACTTGAAATTGGTAAAATTCTCCTCAGGCGAAGAATTTTGTGAGCATGGAGCTGTAAAGTTGGAAAAGGGTTCGTTAGGAAATTGCAGGGAAATGGTCTGACATGTGCTTGAATCTTCCTTGCGGATTTTGAACAATGACCAGTTTTTAAAGGTATACCCCACATATAAACAGTTCCCGGTCTCTTCCACAGCCATGGCAACGAGTAATACACCAAGTGATCACATGCAGGGTGTATTCCGAAAGTAATTCAATAGGGTGGTTTCCTATTGTTTTACTGCCTGAATCGAAAGTTAATTACTCCCGGATTACGTATTTCACGCTTTTAGATTTTTAAATGACAATATCTATTTTTCGCGATTTAATGAAAAGTGAAAAATTTCAAGCACGCGAAAACGTGACGGCTAAGTATGAATGCTGGGAAAAGCCCGTGTGACGTCTGGCCGCTGCTGTGTGAGGTCACCTGGGTGCGAGACTATGAACGCCGCTATGATGCAGGCTGCTTGCTGCCGAGCATGGCGGTAGCGTAGAGTATCCTGCTAGCAGGTAGCGCTGGGCTTAAATGAGGATTATTAATACCCTATCAAGCGAATGAAACTTTCCGACCTTAGGCAATTTTAATAGGTGATTACTAAGAGATGTTTCCCTGAGCTCTGTGCCTCATACGTGTATTGGTAATCTCAGGCGATGTAAAACTCCTATCTACTCGTATAGAAACTAGGTCCCTGTGACGTCACGTGGAGTGGCATCGCATGGCCGCCAAGCTGGCCTTTTTCAAATGAGGTTAAAATTCACCATTTAAATTCGTCTAAACCTGTATTTCTAAAACCAAATAATTTGTATATTATGAATACACTAATGGTGGGTAACGAATCGCAATCAATGCCTTTCGTTTTCTCTGATGAAGGAAACTACCCTACTGATTTTCCTGCGTTGCTCCCGTTCATTGGAGTGGGATCATATCACTTGGTGTTGGTGAAGTGAACGCCAACCTTTTCCGAAAAATCGGTCTCTGTGCCCTCCAAGCCTTGGGAGGGGCCTGACGGGAAAGAGCATATAAAAACTGAAATCAGCGTCCGTTGTCTTTTAATACAGAAAAGTTGTGGTTTTTAAGGAATTTGTTTCTCAAAGAAATATAGTTAACGTTAGCAGAAATATTCTTTCCTGCATGTCTTCATAATCTAGCGCACTAACGCCATGTACCTTTATAGACAAGTAGCTGCGTGAGCATTTCCATCTTAATTGAGTGAAGAAATGAATGATGGCTTCCTTAAGAAATTTTTACGTTTGTAAATATTTACAGATAGGCTTCTCTGCTTTCACTCAATTCTGCAATTACGGGCGTAAAGAATGCGTTCCAAATATGAATCACTAACTGCAGAAAGGCATAATGTCCAAGTTGGGCGATTTTTCTTTTTTCTTTTTTAAGTTGTTGCTAGTATTTACATGTGAAGGACTTCTTAATTCTTTATGTGGCGTACCTTTCTCTGTGACATTACTCTTATCTTATTACTCTTATTATCTTACTTATAAGATTTTATTGCAGGAACGACATATAGTATTTTTCTGTGTACACTTATTCAATAATTTCCACTAGAGGTTCTCCAGATCGGTGAATATATTTCTGGTACATATTAACATTTTATACTAAAATATTTTGGTAAAGATGAAAGTAGATTTAATTCTTTTGGAATATGAAATTAGAAGGACATATTTTGAAAATTTCACCAAGGTGATGCTCAAATCTTTTCTCGGTGGAAAATCCTTATCAACCTCCATCACTGTTTTCTCATCATAATTAGGACATTTCAAATTACGTTCCCCGAAGTAGTTCATATTCGCCGGTTTTAGAAAAAAGATGATTCTCTCTGTCACTCATCCTGTGAACTGGGTCGCTCGGCTTTAATTCCATTTTTTATACAGAAGAGGGCGCGAGGGGAAAAATCTTTAAAGGTGGTTGCTTATTTATTTTTTTTCTGTCCTTGCGTCACCGAGGAGGGTGAAGGACTCCGCTGTGACAATTGATCCCTTTTGTTTGTTAGCAAACCAACCGTGCACGTCGACGAGGTAATATAACGAGAGATGCCACCCCAGCCCTGCTCAGTGTGGCTGTGTGTAAAAATCTTTTTTTTCTATATTGTTCCGTGTAGAACCTTCTGGCTAACGTTCCCCTCCCTCTCGTTAATGTTCCGTTCGCCGCGCCGTGGTTCTCCCCGCAGCGGGGAAATTTACGGATGCCAACGACGGTGTCACCGAATGCGAATGCGTTACACCCCGAGTGACCTCAAATGCTCCTTTTTTGCCTCTCTGCATTCTGGAAATTGTCATATCGATGAGCGATTAAAGTGCTTTTAAATCGTGGTACATTTTATTGCCTCGCGTGCCGTTAGGTGCGTGTAAGTGGGAGTAAAATTCGTGGTGGAGTTTCTTAGAAAACCAGCCTTAGAGAATGTCAGCGTTATCGCACAATTTTTTGATCCTGCTGATTCGGTTTTGTGAATTTAGGCTGTGTTTTAAAGAAAATTATCTTCTCTGGGTGTTTCGGGTTTCATCTCTAGACATAAGGTTATCAGTTACAGAGAAATCTGAAGGACAGTCTTAACTTCGAAGGGATTGAAAATTGTTTGTAGAAAATTTAATCTTACTTCGACCAAAATATTCCTATACTTGAGAAAAATTACCACGAAACTGAGTCCTAATTAATCACTACTGAATTTGGAGATCATTTTTTGCACGTGTCAATGACGTAATTAAGTGTCTAATGAGAGGAACGCCCATTTATTATCAATGGAATGGGATAAAAAGGAATGAAATTCACCCTAAAATTATATCACGTGGTTTTTTATCGGTTTGGAAATGATAATAAGTGTACCCTCACTGTCTCTGTTTTACCATTCTTCTAGGTTAGTTATTCTTGCTAAATCGTTCGGAATTTGATGATTTCCCGTTGGCTAAAAAATTGAGTCGGATGTCACGAAAAGAAAAGCGTAAACGTCCGAGTCATTGCGCCCTGTGCAGCTGCACCAATTAGGGTTTGCGGATCGCTGACATGAAAAGGGTGTTTAAGCTAAAATGTATTCGTTGCTTCTTCCCTTGCCTTAGTTGAACGCATAATGTTGAGATTTGAAAAAAAACTTTCTGCGGTATCTCAGGAGTATCCTGCTACTTATGATGGTCGGTTCCTGAAACTTTTCATCTCTTGTGTTTTCATTTCTTCCTGTCCTTGCTATTTCTCATATTTGATTGTTAGATAATATTAATGCAGGGTTATAGGTAATGCTTTGAGAATTTCTTGCCTTTTACCCCTGTTTAAATTTTTTTCTCTTTATTTTCCAGGTGAGTTAACATCTTTTACTTACTGGTCCTGTGCTGTCGTGGTAAGATCTGAAATCTATTTAATTTCTGTGTTAAATTGAACAATGAGGAATTGATCGATGGAACAAAATTGAGGCAAAATGAAGCATACCTCTGCTGGTAGCTCATTCTGGTCTGGTGATTTTATTTTGATAGAGCGCGTCGAATTCTTATGCTCATATCCTCAACGCAATATTTTAATATATTTGTGTGTGTGTAATGTGCACGTATAGTGTGCCCCTCTTACTTCGGGATCGGTTTTTCCGGTATTCGGTGGTAAGGTATAATGAATAAATCCCCAATCTTTTTCCTATGAGGAGTATCCTCCCAAAGAGACGAGATACAGATGAGCATCAATGAAAATTTTAGTACGTAAACAGTGTCAAATGACAGCGATATACTAAAATAAGTCGTGAAACATGTTCTTCGCACAATATAAATCAATATGTTCTACGTTTTTTACAGAAAAAATTAAAATAATTTTTACTTATTTATGCGTGAAATACCATCTAAAATGTTTGCACTAGTAAATACAAAATTCATAATTCTTTAATTTCAAACTACCCAACAGCGCCTAGAGGCCTTTGCAACGGAGGATTAACGAAGCACGGCACTAACTGCCACGCCCTTGGTTAGGGATCACTTACCCTGACGGGATTCTAACCCGCGACCTACGGTTTGGGAGGCGAGGACTTTACCCCCACTGCCACCGAGTTCGGCTGTTGACATCGCTTATTACGATTTTGGATTAAAGCGGATTCTGTTGCGACGCCTCCAGCAAACCGTTATAACCGAGGTTGACTGTAACTGCTCATGGCCTAAATGAATCTGCGGCATTTTTTTCTGTCGACACCTAGAAGTCGGAGTATGTTTCCCCCCTATCAATACCCATCGCTTTGAATATATAACTTTTCCGATTCTTGTCTTCGCTTTGTATGGCTGTGGATACTACATAATTTTCCAGTCGTGTTGACCGGCTTCCTTTTTTCTCTTATTTTTTTCTACTGGACTGTTTGTCATAGTGATGGAAGAAATGGACTTTGAGAAAACACGTATTTTTTGAGCTGATTTTAGAGATAGGATTCGGATGTTTTGTTTTGAGGCAAACTTGAGGTTTTATTTAGTCGATTTATAGCGAAAATAGGGATGTACTGCAATGCTTATCACCCGCATTTATTTTTTCAATTGTTCAATATGTTTAAAATTAAAATGATAGGTTCGGAAGTTAGTATTAGTATAAGCATTAAAGTGAATATGAAAAGTTAGCTATTATACGACGCATAACCCTCTGATTCAGTGATAAAATGCTTTTAATTGTAAAAATGAATTTATGCTCCCATAATTAAGTCGTCGTGTGTGAATATATGTATTACATTGCGCTGTGAGTGTAAAATTGTTTTTAGAGGGATATTCATGGTCAATTATAAGAATTAAATACTATTTATAGACAGAAATGGGGAAGCACTGAAGGTAATTTCCTAATGTCGTTTAATCTCGGAAAATATGTTATGACCGAATGACACCTAGTGATGCCTAAGTTTAGCGGTGCATTCATTGATTTTTCGTTATAATAGCTCCGATGTTTTGCAAACGGGCGGTGCGCCATTGAGGTGACATAAGTGCCTTCGCAGCCTTCAGCCCTTATAGCGTATTGTGCGTTAATTTACCGTTCGCTCTCGTCCATATTTTACCTCCATAAATTTGTGACTGACAAATGAATGAGGATTAACGATTCAAATTAGCCATGCTAATGGATTTGCAGGTGTTGTTTGAAAAACCAACTCCATCGAATGGAGGGCGCAGTGCGAAATGACTGATAATCAAATGCTGGAAGTTCGCGAAAAGAATGTGGGCTCGTTAATTGGTCCCTTCGACATAGGGGCACCCTCCAACAAACCCTGTTATTCTCCCCCCCCCTAATTATCATCGCGAGTGTTTCGCATTTTTAAACGATTTAGGAGCTAGTGCCCCCATGGCAGACGTTCTGGAGTTCTATAATTCATGCTCAATCGTACGCATTCCATTTTTTTATTAACGGACGAATATATAAATGACACTTCTTATTAAGAACATTTCTAGCGGTTTCGTTACCGAAAATATATTGCTTTCGACAGCAGGAGAGAAAAGTATTGCGTCCATAACATATTTCAAGGCCTATAGCAATCTTGTGTTTCCGTCATCTATTTCTGCATCACAGAAGAATCATTGAAGTAGCGTTTTGAAATGAAACGAATGAATTTTAATACGTACGGCAAAGACTAAAATTAATGAGGGCAGATTATTTTGTACTTAAAATTAAAGTGGGATTGATTTTAGGCTTAAAAATGAAATCTTCTTATCTGTTTATTTTATCCATATTTTTTATTTGCTCGTATACTCGCTTTGATAATTAGTATTTGGACATATCTTTCACAGAAGGGACGAAAAAAAGCTTAGAGGTAGGTGATATGGCGAAAAATGTTTATTCTTCTTTGATTGATGTGTGAATGAAAATGGTATGGTGATATAGCAATTTTTATCTGAAAAACTATGCATATTTATTATAGAAACTCTTCAAGTAAATCATCATTTGTTTAATGGCGTCGTGGTTTTGATTCGCAGCACTATTACGCCGTATCCGATTCGTAACTTTTCAAAAGCTGTTATTGCATAGTTATGCTTATAACGTCACTCTTAATGGTCCATCGTGAAATGATACCTTTTTTTGTATTTCACGTGCGCGTTTAGTTTTAGCTAATTTCATGCATATGAGGACTAATTATGGATGCTATTAAATACCACTAATATTCAACAGATGACTTTCCAAAGATAACAAAAGTACCTATCAATAATCACCAGCGAGTATCCTGTATTAAGCTGATGAATTAGATATTCGGATACTAGTTGAAAACTGATAATCGTTTAACTCTCATATTCCCGTTTTTCGTCAATAAATGGGCATGGTGGTTCAAAATGGTACACTCTTATTTCACTCTCTTTTAATTTTTTATGAACATTCTTGGAATTCTAATTCTATTCTTTCTATTATACATTCTAATTTTTTATAAAAATCTTGTATGCTGAAGATAAGCATTTGTGTGGGATATTAGTCATACTAGTGTCTGTGTGTTGTACTATTTCAAGCCGATAGTCCGTATCTTGAGTCGCATTAATATTGTTATTCCATTTCCAAAGCAGTTAATACGAGTTTTAGAATGGAGTTGCGTCCCCTCGTTGATTTCGTCACCTTTGGTAGCTGGTAAAACTTCGTACACATAGCCGCTAAAATCATCGAGATCGTTGATTGGAAAGTTTTAAGCCAAACTGGCGTTTTCAAGCGGATTGCTTTAGTTCTCTCCATCAACGATCAGCGCTTCTGTTCTGTTAGCACCTTTTCCGTCCTCATCTTACGAATTTTCAAACTTCGTCCGCAGTGACTTCCATCACACCTTTTGAACGCAGGAGTGTGCGTGGGAGTTGTAGAATGTTCCCTTGAGTTTCTAATTCCACCTCCTGGTAGTTTTTCGGTTTCAGTAACTTAATTTTTAAGTTGCAGGAAAGAGGAAATTAGATGGAAACTAAGTTATACCTCGCTCGTTACGTTAATGCGAAAAGTTTTCGTATTTATGGAGACGCAAGGATTTTTCTCAGCATGCGACACTCGGGAGCGAGGTAATTTTTTTGTGATTAAAGGACTTCTAGTTACGGCTTCAAGCCCTCTGTGTTCTCTGTCACGCTATGCGTATCGGAGGCTTTCTGTCATTTTCTCTTCTTCTGTCCATTTAATTTCTCAGTCCTTTATTTCATTTTACTTTTAGTTTAAGACTTTTTCTAGGAAAATGTCCTGCTTGAAAATACCTTTATTTTTTCACTTATAAATTGCTTGGTGAGAATTTTCTTCCCAATGGTCCATTTGATTTGAATTTAATTAACACTTTATTCAAACTAACTGAAACTAAAATTTTCAATCACGCGGGTACTTCGTCTTCTACACTCGCGTTCGCATATGGAAAGCTTTATGATATCTTGGTTTGTAGTACGTAATATGACTTGCCAAAATGAAGTTATTCAACATTAAAAATATTCATTTTGTAAAACTTTTCTTGAATTGAACGCTATGCAAAAAATATGTTTTTAAAATCTTATATAACTTTTTCGATACCAATCTGTATTGCCTTGTTTTAATTTGTTGCGAAGCCTATCCTGCCTTGGCGTAAGGATTGGTGATATTATGGCTTCTAATTGAAGAAATAAGATACTTTTGTAGCAGTCAATTTTGGATTTATAATGGCTTTAATTCGTTACTTAGTCACTGAGTGTTATTCTTTATAAGCAGGTTTGAGGAAAAAATGTGTGACGGAATTTCATTCCTGGATGGCTGAGGCCAGTACTAACAAAAATTACTGACGATGTATAGGCCGAACACTTGAAAAATTAACTCATTACTTCGAATGTCTGCCGGAGTTCGCGATGCATCCAATGCATCTGTAAACAGAGCAAACTCGCGGCCAAGTGAAGCGCTTGGGTCATAGCTTATGTAGTTTAAAAATTGTGCGTTTTTGTAGCAAAACATCGTTAGTAATTTTGGTTCCTTCTGGAATCAGCTATCCAGGGTTAAAATTTCGTGACAGCATTTTTCTTCACCTTATTATGTAATAGTTTTATTTCATGTAATGACAATTAATTTTTTTTCTTCTGATCTTGACCTCATTAATTAATGGTAAAATATTTCTTGGAGTGTAGGTCAAATGTATATAATGCAAAAAAGTTTTAGCCAACGTTTCTGTTTATTTAAAACTATCATCAGGGCTATGAATGGAAACATGAGAAAAATATAAAATACAATGATGTACTACAATATTTTTACATAAATAAGTGTTACGAAAGAGTTTTTTTACAATAATATAATTAAAAAAAAAAATATATATATATATGTATAAAGAAGCGAAGACACAAAAATGTTGACATACCTTAGCTTTGTACATATTTATTGATATTACGTTACTAAGCTATTATCAAACCTAGTTACCATTAATTTTGATTAATTAAATGAACATTAATTTTGCTAAGGTTTTCATTGTGTTTTTTAATTAAAAAAAATGACATGAAATTGAAATGTTTTGTTATGATAATCTCATGTACTCATTCTGTTTCATGAAGGTAAAGCTGTAGTAGTAATTATAGTTTCCCAAGTCGATTTGGATGCAGGTAATAACTTTTCCCGTTCAATTCGTATCAACATCCATAGTTTTGCGACTGAGGTAAAATGCTATTATCGTAGGTGGTGGAATAATTGTATTGTTGGACTTCAAAATTGAAAATATTTGAGGCTCTTTTCAATTATTGGCATTTTCGTTTTCGATCGTCCATGAAAGATTGTTTTTGAATTTGCCCGGTTCCGTATAACTCTGTGGGTCTTTGAACATCCTGAGGGATTCTCTCACTAATATAAAAAAAAGACTTTTTCGTCCATTGAGAGTTATCATCCTGAAGTGTTCCTCTGGTGACGGGCACTTGAGTATCGCATGACATCTACGTCATTCAGAATTGAAATTGAAAAATCCAAGGACGCTTACCTGCGCAAGATATGAAATATAAAACCTTACTGTTGCAAGCGTCTACGTCATTCGTCTCCTACTGACGGCAAAAAAGTAAGGAATTGTCGGCAATGATCTCACTGTAAAAAAAGGAAGAATAAGCAATCATCCCTGACAACCAGTAAAATTGTCGATTTTAAATGAATTGGATAATTTTACGCCGATTTTCTTCAGCATTTTCATGGGGCAAGGCATTTTATGGTGTGCTTGCGCTGTGAAAATAATGCCATTAAAACTCCTTTCATACGATTTTTGTTGTACCTAATTGTTCCAATTAAAATTTTGACTCGATCGATGCTAACTTTATCTTTCCTATCATTCCGCTACTGTTGCTGCTATTCTGTGTTTCGATATATTTTTTCAATCTTATTTATTAACTTCGTAGCTATTGTTTTTTTCACGAGAGCAGCGTCGTTACTTTTTGCTAAAAAATAGCCTTGGAAATTAAAGCTTGTCGTGAAATAATGAAGCAGTTTTTATTCCTGGGTAGCTTTTTTAGTTGGATATAATTAAATTTTATATGTATTATAGTAATTCATTTCTGTCGGTTCCTTGTAAGCTTTCTTCTTGTTCCGCATTCATCTTCTGGGGGAAGAAGAAAATAACCGGAGGAAGCTACCTAAGTAATGCCGATAATATGAAATGGTTCGGTCATACAAGGTTAATATCAGATTTAAGGCAATGAGAGCTTTTCTGCTAAAAAAAAGTTTGGAAGAGTAATCTTCAGTCGTGCATCAAGTGTCGCCGCACTTCATTTATTGTATTTCGCAGCCTTTAAAACTCTCTTTGTTGGCAGGAAGAACGGAAATTTAACATTCATCCGTGTTTCAATCTAGTTATTCTTTTACGTTCCTCGTGTAATCATTTCCACCGTGTTCTGATTGCTACAGCACCCCTACTTAACGTCGTCTAAAAATAAATCTGCAGTGCTAAGGTAAACGCAATTATTTTTAAAAAGACAGGCACAATGAACCAACCTCCCGATAAGACTCCCAGTGACTTGGGTTGACGTCACAACATGGCGAGGTGTTTTGAGTGTGCCTTTTCTTATTATTACTTTTTTTATTTTGAGGGCACGTGGGAAGGACACGGGATTCCCCTCCCCTGTTTTTTGGGGGGAGGGGGGGCAGGGGGTTTTGGAGGAGAGAGAGGACCCTTGTGCCCTTAAGCAGCTCGCGTGGGGGAAAAATCCCTGACAGCTGCGCTTTTTCGTCAAGAGGCTGCGAGAGGAGGAGACAGCCTCTAGGGTCACGGGGGACAAATTAGCCAAGGAGGAGACGGCGATGGCTGGCGGCAGACTCTTGGAGGGGTGTTCCATTGCACCTCGAGCACGTTGGAGCACACAAATCACGTCGCGGCGTGATACAACATGTATTCGCAACAAAGTTTTACCTCCGTTTACAAGTCTCCGCTATTCGAGACTCAAATCACCGATGGCGGCGCTGATGGCAGTGACGTAATTTGCCAACATGGCCGACGCATCGAGAATTTTTTTTGTAATGATAACATACGTGTAATAGGATGATTCGTTGAGCCACTGCGAAAAATAAAGTAGAAAATATCAAGGTAGATTTTCCTTGGCTTTGAGGATGCATTTCGATACCTAGGGGCAACAGCAAATAGCAGTAAATATTCAGGAATTAATAAATTACGGCTGAAATATCCTCTACTACTTCACGGTGAGTACTCAAAGACTTCCTAATATCCGTGACTCGCGTAAAAACACTATTATTAGCAGAGTAGAAAAGAAAAGTTGAATACTTAGGCTACCTTACACGCCTTAAACCAACAAACCGCCGTAAAAGTAAATGATGAATTGTTGCAATGTAGGGCAACTAAACGGCATTGTACATAAATATAAATGCATAAAATATATTAATTACAACGTTTTGATAGGTTATTACCAAAAATATATTCATAAAAATCAGTAAATACCCATAAGTCCCAATGATTTGTCAATGTGATTTCCTGTGGTAAATGCTTGGCATCCTCGGAGCTCTACTTCCGAATCCGACCGATAGTTGGCGTATTGCTCGTCTGGATTCTCAAATTCTATCATCCAGGGAAACTATCGATTTAAAAGGTATCGGATAATTTATCACCGATTTTCTTCGGTATGCGCGTATGGCGCAGTTCATTGTGTAGTGTACGGGCATGGAAGGAAGGGTGGAGAGAAACCCGGCGTCGTGATCATACTGCTTACGAAAGGCGCCAAAAGGGACCGCGGCTTAACGTCCCATCCGACGGAGGGAGTATTGCGTTTGAAATATCATCCGCAAAACATTCAAGTAGATACCGGACAGTCTCTGAAAATTCTCTGCCACCGCCGGCATATGAACCGGAGCCCGCGAGGTGGGAAGCCGACACTCTAGCCACCACAATAATTCGATCCTCGCTTGTCCTGGTTGTGTAGTTGTGATAATTTCATGGCCGTCTCTTGGAGAATAGGTATCTTATTTTTATTGCATTAATGTAACATTTTTTGTCAGGCCACCGTTTTGGTATTTGTTGTTCGATATCATGCGAAAAGTTGTCTTTGCCAAATGTCTCGTACATGCGACCTTGGTCACCTTCTCGGTAACAGCCAACGTGCATTCAGAATGACCATGGTTACCCAGTGCTGCCCTCGTGTGCCGAAGTTGTAAAGATCGTATGGATGTGAAATACCATTAAAAAAAATGTATTTCTGTGTGAATAACCTCACTTACCTTTGTTGAAAATCACTTTACAACGCTGCAGCTTCTTCTCCAATACATTTTCGCTCTCAATTCTTTGAAATGATCGTATCGTTTTTATCTTTGTACCTTCTTTTTCCGGTTTCGGCCGCGCCAACACCGCTGACCGCGGTTAGGTGGTAGCGGTACGGACTACTAATTATAATAGTGACACTAATATTGATAACTATTGGCAACCAGCACGCGTTCAGCCGATGGTTAAGGGATCTCGGATACGATCAAGGTTGTGTGAACATTACTAATTAATGTGTTTATTGCTAATGGTTAGTTAGCATTGACAACTCTCTGTATGGAAGTCTTTTTTTTTAAGAAAAAGAAACAAAGTTTTATTCTCAAACCAATCATGATTTTTCACAAAATTAAGGCCATAAGTAGGTATCCCGTATACTTCATTTGCTTTTTAAAGCTTTTCCCATTGCAGTTATCTTTTCAACGTGCACTATTATAACTTTATCCAGACCGGTCATCGTTATCCGCATGTGTAGTGTTTCCAGATGCTCACTCATTCCTTTCACTAATAAATCCTTCAGGTGACATTTAATCCGTTTCTTGCCTGGTTTTATCTAGCTATCTTTATTCTCAAAGGACATTTTACTGTTTCTAATGGAGCCTATCATCTATCTTGTGGATTCCGGGTTTGTTATCTGTTGGGATCTGGATGTTCTCACTCTCAAAGTTCACCATTTCTCTCACTTTCCATTAACTTCTCCTTTGCTCCGTTTTCTGTCATTTTAGTGTGTGATACGTTTGTCTGTCATTACCGATTTGTAGCCTCGTTCACTGACACTTGACTTGAACTTTTCATGGCTTATCTTTGGAGTTGAAAATTTTAGTATGGCGCCTGCTGGTTCGCAACAGCTTTAAACGACCTAAATCTATGCCACGTGGCCGCTAGTTTTGACAACCTCGAATTTTCCTTGAATTTGGAAATAAGTTTGGAAGGTATTTACGCTTATACAGAGACAAATTTTCATGTCATATTCCCTTGAATTTGGAAGGGAGCTTGGAAGATATTTACATTCATGCAGTCATTTTTATGTCGTAATCTCTTTAAAATCCAGTTCGCGATAGATTGAGTGGTCTCAGCTGTATTTGATTGAATGTTTTAGCTATATAACTTAGGGATGTGTGAGTACTCGACAATTCGAGACGAGTAGCTGGTACTTTACTCGAGTGTTTGGAGTAGCATTACGAGTGTCGAGTCTAGTAGCTTCGGTTACAGAGCTGTCGATGCTATAAGTTCAGAAAACTGCCGACAAGAGGCCCTATCACGAAATTCATGTAATAATATCGTGTTTACATTTGATAAGTCGTTCTAATGCCTTGGCCTGAGAGTTTCAGCTTGATGTATACGTAGCATATAACCACTATAGTAGTCATCGTGGGCTCCGAGAGCGGCCGCCGAACGTCTTCCGACTCGGCTACGTATTCGGAGTAGACCGTTACATCGCTCATACTTTTCTTATGCGATACTTTTACACCCCACTCTCTTTACTCAATCGCCGAGAGAATACGTAAAAATTGTTAAGATTCCTGTAAAAAATGTAAATTCTAGGGTTTAGCGTACAATACCGGTTTTTCCCGGTGTTGAACGTCGTGAGTGGTGCCTTCTTTTCGCACATGTGAGTACTACCTATGTCCGATGTTACTTTTCGTTTATTCCTTTGTTGCGTTTAGTTTCCATCTTGAACTTACACATAAAAGGAGTTGCTAAGGTTAATTAAAGGAAGTGGGCAATAAAGATTTTTTTGTCTACAAAACTAAAGTTAAGCTCTATTTCGTTCGCTTCGTCCACTTAAATTCCGTTAAGATATAACATCCGTAAAAATTGTGGATATAATTTTTAATTAAAATTCCCAAGGTTCCCAGATGTTGCAATTTTGGCCATAAAGTACTTTTACAGCCAAAAAAGTGTGTAACGAATGACAATTTTCTGCTGGCAGTAATACTGTGATATGGAGACGTCAAAAACTCCTGCTTGAAAATTTAGAGCAATTAGTTTTTCTGAATGAGATTTTTTATTGGATCAAATATTAAATGATTTATTTACGCATATAATCATTATTAAAATTTTGCAAATGCACTTACTCAGGAGTATTCCTAGCAATTTGGATACATGTATAAGTTATAGTGTCGACATATTACTCAAAATTAATTCATTTCAATAGTACTTAAAGAAATGTTTAAGAGTTATTAATTTTCAATCATCTCCTAATTCTGACACCATTGCCATCAACATTCCTTATTATCCTTTCCTTTTTACATCAAGTGAAGCATTCAGAATATAAATTTCTCAAGGGAATTGGTAAAATGAGAATATGCCAGAACATGCGTTGCTGTATTGCCTGGTCCAAAAATTACCGTACTCGACTCGACTCGATACTCGTGAGTAGATTTCAACTCGACTCGATACTCGACTCGAGATCAAAAAGTACTACTGGAACAGCCCTAATAGTTCTGAGTCATATTTGGCAAGATATTAGGACATGCTCTTGTTAAGCGTAGCATAACTCGTAGAATGATATTGAAAATAATGGCAACGAATTAGTTGAATGAGAAATTACGGAATTTTTAATGAATTTATTTTCGTTCTACGCGTTTCGTAGTTAAAACAGCATTCTAAAGTGCGCCATGATCAGCTTCTCCTGCAAGTACTTCATTAACTATGTCCTACGGCTAATGGGGTAGGGGGTATAAGGAATAATGGGGTTTGGGTGTCGGGGGGTGGGAATATTGGAGTTTGTAAGGGAGAGGGCCGTTATTTAGGGTCTCTGGAGAGGAAAGGGAGGGGAGAAGGTTCCAGGGTGAGTTTGGCACCATTGAGTACTTAGAAAATTTATCTCTATGGCACGTATACCATTCCTCTTGTCTACTCCTCAATATTTCGCTCCGTAAGACTAGAATAGAGAAGAATTTAAGATATAGATATAGAGAACTTTGTAGAATACGCTGCCAGTGTTTGGGACCCTCATGAAAAAGGCTTTCTAACAGAGTTAAAACGCGTGCAAAGAAGAGCTGCCAGGTATGTGAAAGGTCGTTACGATAGTCTTGTTAGTGTAACTGACCTCTTAGATAAAATCGGATGGGAATCTCTGTCGGACCGTAGATTGAAAAATAGACTAAACCTTTTAGATAAATTCAAGAGCAGTGTCTTTTCTAACGAAGTTAACCATATCTTACGGACGCCAACATGCTACGGAAGATCAGATCATATAAATAAAATAAGAGAGATAGATTGTTGAACAGACAGATACAGAATGCCTTTTTTTCCACGATCAATAAGAGATTATAACGGCAGCGATGGAACTCATAAATAGATTGCATGACTTGTAGTGTAGCCTACTAACTTATGTAAAACTTAATGCATGTTTCTTAATTTTATTATTAATTCTAACAGCATATGGTAGTGTAATTTGTTAGTATACGTGACGTTTTTTGGACCGTGTGGTGTGCATGTGGGAGTCCAATTGCATACTGCATGCTGGTGATTGATCACCCCCTGCCAAACAACCTAGAGGTGGCTCGCAGGGTATTATGTAGATGTATATGTAGATGTAGATGAAGAATAAGCTGTAATCAGTCGTTTGCAGTAATCGGTATGGACCCTTCACTGCCTTCTTCTTTTTTCTAGTTTTATCTGTCATTCTCTCTCTTTTTCTGAGGAAGCGCGCACCTGTTCCAATCCTCGCCTTTCCAAATACTCACTCCGCCGTGCTATTCGCCTTTTTTTCATTTAAGCCACTGGATCCCATTCCCAATTTTTCCTATAATCCGATTTCGCTGCGGAAGGATTAGACGCTAAGTGGGGTCTAGGACGTCTCTTGTGGCGCCAGTCTCCTTAGTTTGCCGATGTAATGAACGTAACGGGAGAGAGACTACTTTTTGGTGATTGTAAATAATGTATCAATTTATCTCGAATTCCAGTACTCTTATTTCTGGGGTTTTATCGCTTTAGAGCCCATTATTTATGTGTCTCTCTTTAAGAAAAGTAGTTAAAACATTATAAGTACTGCATTTGGTGGAAAATTCACTCCGTGATAAAATTATTTCACCCTTTCTGCCATAGTGTTTTTTAATTGAAATGGACATGACTTTTAGGGGATTTTAATATTACAATGTACATACTTGGCCATAATTATGGGCATAGACCATAAAATTAACTTCGCAAAGAATAGCCAATTTTTGCAAAGCGTTCATGACACCATGATTAAGTTTAAATAGGAAAAAAATAATTTTATTTACGCAGGGAAAAAAATATCTGACCGAAACGGTTAATTAGAAAAGAAAACTTTTGTATCTCAAACCAAGCATTAAATTTCACGATGTGGACAAGTTCATATGTACTGCTTAACGAATTCTGCTCTTTAGCTTTGTTCGTTTTGCTAATTAATTTTTCTTTTCCTCATTAATATGAATTCTCCATTTTTTACATGACTCCCTGCCAAACTTCGTACAAGTGTAGTTGTGTTTTCTTGCACACACAGAGTGGAAATTTAGGCAATTATTGACCACATTTCAGCGCTCGTGCAACACGTGAATTCGTTTTTGTTGAATCTTCTTTATAATAAAATTTACGAAACTCTTGTTTTTCATTGACCCCTCAGCGAGTGTACTTCATGCCTGAAGTTATCCTGTGCGCGAACATGGTGCGGTAGAAAGAACCTCAGCGCTCCAAATTTAAGTTACATATCTGAATAGTTAATGAAGAAAAATAATTATCCCTTAAGCCATTTGGTAAAGCAGCGTGTAATTTAGTTTCCCATCGCATCTTTTCGTGTAGTTTTGCGCGCCTTTTTTGGCTCAGTTTTACTTTAAGTTTGCCCTTTTAGGTTATTTTGTGATCATTTTGGGAGAAAATATTACTTTTTCGATTAGTATCAAGTTATCTGGGTGTTTACCTGTTCGAATTGGTTCCATTACTTCCTAGTCTGGATAGTCGGTCGTCAACTGTATTTAATTTACTCTAGAAAATATATAACTCTGCAAAGCAATTATTTTTAATTTTATTTGAGCAATGCGATCAGAATAAATCAAAAATATTTTAAAGTTTAAAAATATTCCTCCCCTAAAGATAATATTATATTATGTTCACGGTACGAATCACTTCTCCTCAAAATATGTATTTGATCTTTTTTCTTGTTTTTATTTTTTTTAACGTAAGCTATCATATTGAAATATCAGGTATGACTCTAGTTAAAACTTACCTGTATTTCAATTGTGAAGGTTTTGCATCTTATTAAATATTGCAAGGTAAAATCATACAATTTGAGACACCGTCGAATTTGCAAAGGCGATTTATCGTGCAGACCAGCATAACTTCAATCTGATACGCCAAACCGTTCGTGATTCGATTTCCGGCCTACTGGAATTTTTTCTCACGGTAATTGATGAGACACTAACCGCCCTTCGCGATGCAGGATTAAAAATATTTTACTTCAATATGATATTCTTATTTTTGAACGATAGATGTGCCACGAGAAAAGACTGGTCGAACAGGAGCGATCTCAACCATGTCCTCTCGCCAATGTGAAGGTGTTCAGGTGTTTCGCTATTAGCCGATTTGCGTTATCCTTTTGAAATATTTTGGCGTTGCATCCATCAAACAGTTTCCTCAGAATTACCCATTGCCATACGGGTACACGGAGCGGTAACGGTGTCAAAATCTAATGTGACCGATTTCCTAGTGACATGAAAAAAGGATTAAATCTTCGGCGTAGTTTTGGATGTTGGAAAGAAAACTGTTAAAAATCCAGTGTTCCCATTTGGGAACATATTTATAAAAATTCATGAAAATTACATTTCGTATCTGTGATTATTTTTATAGCTTTTGTTTTGTAAATAAAGTGTGGAAGTAATTTTTAAAATGAATCGCATGACTTGCATATTCATTGGTCGCCGATTATACCTTTTCAAAATTGGTTATTTTCATCACCCCTGCATATATATATTTTACACTCTCCAGAAAGAAATGCTCATTTCCTCAATAGTCAACACATATGTATCGAATTGTTAAACTTAGTTTTTTGGTCAAGTGTATATTTATTCTTCAAGCGACAGCAAGTCTTTGCGGTGTGTTCCCATTTGGGAACATTCTTGACAACGCATTTAACATTTTTTGTTCGGGTTTTGTTTCATAATATCTCTAAATTAGTTTTAAAATAAATAAGATATGCAAGAATTTTATAAAAATCAGGTGGTAAGCTAGTTCGGTCTCTTTTCCTCATTAATATGAATTCTCCATTTTTTACATTAATTACGTTAATTACATAATTATAATTAATTTAATATTACGGAGGCTTCCGCGGTGATTAAATTGATGATCAGCAGAAAATGAGTCGACGCGACATTACCCCGAAAGATAATCATCAGTAGGTGTCTATATTGAAATTTCGATGTGCACACATTACTTTCAGCAAATGGTGTTATTTCTAACAGGTTCAAGTGTAAAATAATTGACGGATTAAAAATTAACAAATCATAAATCAGCGTATTTGCATCAATTTTAAACGAAGTAGTGGGCAGTTTTTCATCAAGAGCCTCATTTTCCCGGCATGGTAGGGTGTAGACACATGGATACGGTATGGGTTAAGATGACTATCGCTGAACACCAGCGATTCGTAGACGAACAACGTGAATGTAAACTCTCGAAAATGATACCAGCAGTGGAAGCCGTGGAAGTAATTAACCATCATAAACTTCACATCAGTATTCTCCACCGTTCGTAAAACTTGGTGAATAAACGTCCGTTTTAATGAATGAGGGCCCCTCTTTTTTGTAGCTTTTGATCTATAAAAAAACACGTAATGCTTTCACTTTCACAAGTCCAGCTTTAACTGTGTGCGCTACGGAGGATTTAAAAGTGTTATCACCCTGGCTTTTTCGACGGAAAAAAAGTCGAAGCGAGAGAATTAAAAAAAAAAATTTTTCGATAAAAATTTCCGCACGCATGAGTTGAAGGAGAGCGTTGCTTGCCACACTGGCGCCAGGGCGCCTCAGGGGCGCCTGTCGCTTTTCAGAAAGAGAAAAAGACGTGAAGAGGAGGGAGGGGTTGGTTGTTTTTGTGTGTGGTGCGAGCATCGTCGGTGAGAGATTCGCGAATCGGACGTAAAAGCCTGGAGGTAGATGAAGGGGGTTGGTTGGCGGGGAAAGGAAGATATCAGGGGGAGGGAGAGAGGGAGGGCGCGAGGTAGATTTCATTTGTTATTTTTTTTACTTTTGAGGAGAAGGTGAAGTGGAAGGAGAGGAAGAAGGGTAAAGAAGTACTCGGCATGGCGGGCGAGGAGAATCAACTTTTGTTTGAGAAACTGAGATAAATATTTGCAATTTTCCACGTTTATAAAATTTATTACGACCTAGGTTTCAAAAAAGTGCAAATGATGTGTAATGCATTCAATTTATACAATACTATTTGTAGTGCATTCAATATACTCAATACAACAACTGGATTAGAATATTAAAAGAAAACGGCTCATTTCAGGGACAGGCACCGCGGAAGTTTTCGTGTGAACTGGAGTAATAGTATTATTAAGTACTCACACTAGTGTTGGCAGAGGGAGGTAAAGTCCTCAGTGTGACAAGCTGAGGCAAATATCTCATCAAGGTTTGTGTATTGGCAGTGCCTAACTTTAAAACTTAAGGTAGACCTCGAATAAAATGTAATGATTCTGCCACTTGAAGTAGGCCTTGACGGTAGTGGGGCCTTCACTCAAGTGGCAGAAGGGCCGGCTGAGGGCCGGTTGGTTAGCTGGGAATGGTATTGGAGAAAGAGCGAAGGGAAATTTCTAAATAATAAATTTTTTGGATCGTTCCATGTATTACTTTTAAAGAATTTGAAGAAAATCTTTATGTGCATCTTTTTTTCTGTATTTGTCGGACTTGCTAAGTGTTGGATAACATTATTTCTTTTAAAAAAATCCTAATTAGGTTTTGCATGAATTGTTTTTACTTTTATATGGACACTATATATTGACCTTATCATATTTCTAGTTATGAACAGGAAATGCGAGTTTGGAATTCAACTACACCAGTATTCTTAAATCTTTCTTACGATAACATCATCCTTCATTAAAATTATTGGTTTGAGGCTTAACTTTATGAATGAAGAACAAAAAAGAAGAAACTGAACTTCCACATCCTGAAATAGTCGGTTACTGTTATTTCTTAAAATTTTCCTAGGAGACTTTTGGAGAATATCTGTGATTTTTCCGGTTACGAGTTTAAGTTGCAGTTCCTAAACTGTTATCCGATACATTTAGATTTTAAAGGAATAGAAATCCGTCTTATGATGAAAATAAATATTTTCTTTTCATTCTGTAAAAAAGAGTAAAATAAATCTGCATAGAAAATTTTGGAAAAGCAATGTAGAAAAGCAATGTCTGTATGTCGCTTTTTTTGTTTCTATTTGCTTTTTCAATGTTTATTTATATTGAGGCGAAGGGCGACTAAGAAAAACTAAAATGTCGAAATAGCTGCTTATTTGGCCAACGTTTTACCTCGAGTGCTTTGCTAGTACATTGGTACGGATTGTCACGGAACTACAATTTACTAACCTTTCAAATTCGTGACTCAGGAATGGCTTGAATTCCGTGAAGTGCTCTAAGGATTCGACTCGCTCAGAAATTTTCTCTCGAATAAAAAAAGCTATTTTATTTATTTCCATACCACCGAAAACAGCTCTATACGGCCTTTTATCTCGGGGTCATTAACATGCTAACAATTTAACGTAAACAGACAACCATGCCTTGGACAGGGGTAACTTACCCAGGCGGGACTCGAACTCGCGATCTCCTTATTGGCAGGCGAAGACTTTACCCCGCCGCCACCGAGGCCTGCGAGGTAAATTATTTTAAATTATTAGTAAAAATTTGTTCTTTATTGTGAGCCTGAAATATGGTGAGATTCGTTTTTTTTTCGTTACGTGGCCCACTTTTCAAGTTGTTTGTGGCGAAAAGAATGTCAAAACACCTTAGTAGGTAAGTTGATGACGTAACAAGCTCATGACGAGCGGATCAACCTATTCTCAGATATTCCTCGATCTCGCGTGCTTCTTTGTTGTCTTCGCCCATGTTAGCGATTGTTAGTTTCCGTCAATGTAAGCGTATCCCTGGGAAGGAAATGAGTGAAGGAAACGGGTTTGTGTGTCTAATCCATTGTTTCAAATTTCCCCACCATTGGGGTTCAGTGTTCTGATCTGTTAAGCAGTTAAGTACTATTCCTGGCGTTGCTTCGATGAAATGCTTTATTCGTAGATATTACGAAGAAAAGATTAACCACGCATCGCTCTCCTGGGTGAAATAAGACCCGTAGCAGAGCGCTCTACGGGAGAGGATGCGTCGAAGAAATGGGTCAAGCGAATTTCTGTTCTTGGTATATTGCTTGCGCAGGACGTGATTTTTTTATGGCTCCGATGAACGTCAATATTTCGCCTTTGCTTTATATTTTCTGCGCATCACCGTCAACGTGGGTACGAATCTTTAAATCTGCCTTCCATACTTTCATAGATGGGTACCGGGGACGATGTCATGGACGGGTGTATAACTGCGTTTCTACATAATTTCAACTTTCGAAATTTCAAATGTCATTACCGGCGAAGTCGAGTTGACACTGAGAGGGATGAGAAGCGGTTGATGTGGAATTTTCTCGAAACAACTCGTAAAGTATATCTTTACGTCATGTCATACCCGAGGGATAGATAAGGGAACGAACATTTTAATGACTTCCCTGTTGGTTTAGCGAATGACGTCGCAAAGTTCAGTATTGTTGTAGGAAATGGAGGAAAAGATAGCCAATAAGTAGAGAACTTTTTTTAAATTTTATTTGTCCAGATATTTTAGAAGCAACTATAGGGCTTATCACATGATACACGCAATGCAGTTAGACATAAAAATGCATGAGATACACAAAATTATAATTATATAAAAAAAAGTGGAGTGATATACAATGATAAACTGACAGGCAAAAGAATCGATGACTATCAGCAGTTTTTAATGAATTCATCGACACTTTCGAATTCAGTTAATAGCTAAATAAACCTTGAGATAGCGTTGAGATACATTACGTTATTTTAATTACTTGAAGGCAGCAGCCAATTTATTATAAAACCTTATATCAATGGCTAAGGGACTGTGAAACGTTATTGTTGAGAGATGATGTAAATGAATGTTAGGGAAGCGTGGACATGTTACTTGATATGGATGTTATTAAATTCCTAATACTTCTCCTTTTGTTAGCATTACAATTAATATCAATAGAATTCAGTAATAGATCGTGTGAAGAAAAGTGTTGTAATCGCGGCAGAGAATCTAGACCATCACGTGATTTTCTAACTTTGACGCCCAATGGTTACTGGTCTTCTACTTTAGTCGAAGTTCCCTAGCCCCCACCGGGAGTGATATATCACCCCTTTTTTACCTTGGATGGCCATTCAGCTGCACCCCCTCTTACCTATTTCATTTAGCCTCGCAAATGCGAAAAACACTCCAAAAACTTTAAGAGTAGTACTCCTAAGAATTACACAGTATGTGTTAAAACTGGTTGGGTCAAATAAAACATTGAGAGGAAAAATTACTATTATTCGTAATAACGCCCACTAATATAACTATATTCCAAGAAATTGAGCTTTTTTTAAGCTTAAAATAATAGATCTCAATCGAAACTTGAAGCACGTACGAGGTGGAAGGGCTCCATATTAATAATGAAAGACATTTCGTTTCTTCCACGAGTTTATCAAAATTTCTATTTTATTACCGGTTTCGGCTGTTGCGCCATTATCAAATACTGATAATGGTGTAGCTATGCAGCTTCCAATAGTGTTTAAAATGTTTTTCACTGATGATATATTAGGGTGGTATCTTATGAGTTCCGTCTTTACGCCAAATATTTGGGGAGATTCATCGGGGTCATATGAAACCCTTAATTGCGAGTAAGTTGCTTAAATGAGAGGAAACTGGTTTTTTTATTACTTATTTAAATTGCTACATTATCATTTGAAATTAATTATTAATTGTCAGTACCAAATGTCTTTGTAACACCACTAATGCTTTTCATTCACCTTTGATGATGAAGAATTTAGATTATTTACGGTATTTGATGTCTCTTGAAGTTTATTGGTCCACTCATGCTCTGTTTCACGCTGTTCCTATCATTTTCCGTTCGGGACCTATTTCGCTGCAACATCTAACAAGTCGTCTTCACGTACGAAGCCCACGCTTCTATGAAAATGCGATGATGCCTCCCTGTGCGCCGGTGTTACGATCCGGTGCGACGACATCACGACGTTGAGTGAATCCACGCCAAATGCATCTTCAGGCACGAAGTTTTATCTGCTTCAATGCAGATTCGCATTTGTTTTCCGTGGAAACCGCGTAAAACGTGAGCATCATACCGCGTAACTTCTGTGGGGGAGACGGTCATAGTGAAGGGACTGTATTAACGTTAGGTATTAGCATTTTAATTGAAGCCAAAACCACTTCTCTAATGATATAGACGGCCATTCTGACTTACGGCCACTATTAATGAAACGCGTCCTTGGAAAGAAGTGTGAACAGTACTACAAGTACAATACCTTAGGATAGAGCAGTGGCGGATCCAGAAAGGGGCTAGGGTGGGCTATAGCCTTCTCATTGGGTATCCAATTTGCACGATAAATAATGGCATAGTTTGTACACCGTAAGTAGTTGGCGCACGGCCCCGCGAAGTACCTGAGCCGCGAGCAGAGGAGGGGAGGAAAGGACCGACAAATAAACTGTATGGGACCGACACAGGTAGCTGGCGGGTCCGTTCATCCGTTATACTGTGTTTTGTTTTATCTTTTTACCATTACGTTATTTATGATCAGAGCATTTGGTGTTTTATATCATTCTTGTTAGCTTTTTTAGTACTTTTCAACTATGCTATTTCGATTGAGATATTATGAGTACGTAAAGAAAGTTAATAATTTTATTAGAGGTGCTATTTGCCTTCATCGGGAGGGGGTGGGAAAGGGAGGGGCGAACGGACCCGCCAGCTACCTGTGTCTGTCGGTCCCATACAGTTTTTTTGTCACTCCTTTCCTCCCCTCCTTTGCTCGCGTCTCAGGGTCTGCGCGGGCCCGTACGCCAACTTACGGTATACACACTATAATTTTGTTCGGACCCCCACTAATGCTGGGAGGTTACCCCCATTCTCCCCACCAACCCCCTCGCCTTATCCCTTACTCTGGATCCGAAGCTGGTAAAGAGGAATTTTTATTGATTCGAAAATATTTACGTGCTAATTTTTTGGCTAGGCCCTACACTTATATTTTATACGTATGTATTGTATTTTAAATTTCTTAGACAACTTATTTTTTCGCTACGAAACCTGCTCCAGCCTTATCGGATGTCTGCTATGCGGGCGAAGTGCGTTCAGGTCCGCCCCTTTCCTCGTTCCACGCCGCTTGCGTCGTCGTCCTGCGGATTGGAATTCTGTGCTCGCAGCCCCGCGCTTCATTTGTCTTTCGGGTCATGTCTTTCCCGTCTACTCTGTGTGAGTGTGTGTGTGTCTGTGCGAGAGAGAGAGAGTGAGTGGTCTTGCCTCTCTCTCTTTCGTCCTCTCTCCGCGTATCTCACATTTCCTTTCATTTCTATGCGTCCTTTCTTTCACTTCTTCGTCCTCCTCTTCTTTTCGGGTGGAGAAAACTTTTATCCGCAGCAAGTCGGACCGCGCGCGTGACGGAAACTGTAAAAGCGGATCGCGAGTGGTGAGCGGTCAGCGGTGGCAACGAAAGCGACTTTGGTGTATTTTTGTTTTTTCAACGGAACAAAAATCGTGGTTTAAATAGGGTGGTTTCCTATTATTTTTTATTGCCTAAATCGATAGATTACTTTTCCTGGAGTACGCATTTCACGCTTTTAGATTTTTAAAGGACGATATCTATTTTTCGCGATTAAATTAAAAGTGAAATTAACGGAAATTAATTAATAAAAAGGAAAATTAACAAACTTTGCTTTCTACGAATTAACCTCTAACCGTCGACTAGTTTCTGTTAAAGACTAGTGGTACAAAATACATAGATAGTTGATTATTTAGGTGGTCGAGGGGGTGAGTGGTGGTGTAGGAGAGAGGGGAGGAGATGCAAGATGGGGAAGGGGTAGCATATGGAAAACAATGCAAATATGTGATTATTCTAGGGAGCATATTACGGTGAAATACCTCAGTTACATGCCATGTAGGTATTCATCCTGGAAAATATTCCTTTCAGACACAACGTAGGGCGTGCAGCCGCCATCATATCGTGAGGTCGTTTAACAGGTCGGGAATTTCAAATGTGTGGGATCAATCCTTTACCCTAGAAACAATCCTTTACCCTTTTGGCTCGTATTTAATCGTAGTTCAGACTTAAATTCACCCTTAAATGCAGCCTTAGGGTAACCTTGGAATGTTCTAAGTACACAGATAGGTTTATGATATTTTTTTTGCTATGATTTATTGCGTTGCCGGTCTGTACATATTTGAATTGAGCGGGAAAATATTAATCCAAAATATGTTTGTAAGTCCTATATTTTATGATTCCATAACGCTGGCCCAGACTGCGCAAGTGAGGGTAGCGGACGGAGAATCTGGGTGGGCAAGCATCGGCCGAGGTGTGAGGCAAGGCTGTCTATCGCCGCTGCCTTTTAACGTATACGCTGAGGAGATGGTAAGAGAAGCGTGGGACGAGTTGGAAGCTGGGGTGAAAGTGGGAGGAATGATCGGTTAGGTTCGCGGATGATCAGGCGTTGATTAGTGAGTCAGCGAGGGGACTGCATGCTCTAGTGGTTGCGTTAGACGAGTGGCGCGAGGAGTATGGGATGAGGATTAATCACAAGAAGACTAAGGTAATGCGATTTTGTAAAGTATCGCGAGCGAGGAATGTGAGACTCAAGATGGGGAATGTAGGTGGGGAAAAACTTGAGCAGGTTGAGCAATTCAACTATTTGGACAGCACATTAGAGGAAAACGGACACAGTTGTAAGGACATCAGGAAGCGAATTGCACCAGCAAAGGACACTGAGGAAAGAAGACGAGAGAAGATTGGAGGCATTCGAGATGTGGGTTTGGAGAAGAATGGAGAGGGCGAAATGGACGGAGAGGAAAAGGAACGACGAAGTGCTGGACATGGTGGGTGAGGAGAGGCAGCTTTTAGATGAGATACGTAGGAGATAGAATATATGGATGGAGGGAGTACTTAGCGGGGAGGAGATGTTGAAAATGGTGCTAGAGGGTAGAGTGTTAGGGAAGCGAGGGAGGGGAAGGAAAAGAATAGGATTATTAGATAGATTGAAAGGGATTAGGCCTCACAGTGAATTAAAGAAGTCAGTGCTGGAAGGAAAGGGAGGCTCCCAGATCACTTCTTGAATACTCAATGGTAACCTACATTAATCGGTAGAATACTATAATAATAAACGCGTTCAAGTGGAAGGGGCCTTAATAACATTGCATCGCTGTTGTGTCGTATCTCAAGTTGCGTAAATCTAGACGTTTTTACTACTACTGATTTTTATTGTTAATATCTTGGAAACCACTTGAAAACCAATGTGGGACTCTAGCAAAATCGCGCGTGTGTCAAAATTTCATTTTTTATCAAAATGCGACGTTAAAATGCGATCTACAAGTGACACTTGGGTCCATGTGAGAGAATATTGCGGGATTCCACGCCTCCGATAGCTTGCGCACGATTATGATCGATTATTGATTTAAACTCAAAACTTTATGCACAAAGTGAATTCTGCGTTGAAAAAAATAGGAATTGAAGAATGGGTGTTATGATTAGCTTAGAATTCTGTTCGCGATTGAGGAAGACTGACATATTTATGAAGACATAAGCGACGTTCCCCGATGCGTCGATATGTATTACTAGATTTTTCTTAGCCATTCCTCGCAGGCCGTCCGTCAAGTTGGTTGCGATTCGCTCCATTCCTCGCTGTCTTCATCTCTATTCTTTGTGTCTGTCGTTCCTCTCGTTAAACCAGTTTACATCACTCCCTGTTCATCCCATCACTCCCAACAGAATACCGAAGCATTTTGTTTTCCACGCGTTCTCGAAATTCTTCTGTGTTACTTGTCCTCCGTTTGAAATATAGAAAAGCTCTCGGAAAAAACACAGCCTTGTTGGCGTTCATCCGTTTTGATTGATTTGTGAAGGTGATGCCTCCTGTCATTCACTCATTCAATTAAACTACGAGCATCGATATTATTGACAGTTTGATTACATTCATTCATCTGTGCTCGAAAGAATGATAGTCAATGACTTGGAGAAATTCATGTTTAAATTTTTTCTGAAATTTTTGTTGGATTACCCTACCGTCGCTTCAACTATTCGATAATTATTTTAATTATGATGGAAGTTTAACAGAGAGAGAGAGTAAAACTTCTGAGAAGGCATAACATTTTTGTTCCTGTTATTTGTCCATCAAGAAATGTGCTTGCCTATCCCGAGCTATTTTGTTGTCAATTTTTATGAAAACTTTCATATAAATTATTACGTAAATAATTATATGGTCAAGGGAATGGGATTTTTGTTAGATTACAAAAAAAAATTAATTTGGAGTACGTGGACAGAAATTGATTCTAAAGTGAAGAATTTGATGAATTTATTGCGCAGAAAAGTTTTGTTCTTGGAATTTTCGGAGATTTCTTCGGTGAAAACTTTTATCATGTAAATTTAGAGCTCTAAATGCTATTGTTTTCGCTTTATTTATTTTGCATTTTAATGGGTTGTTGGATTGAAAATTTAAAATTCTGTTTGATTTATATAGTTTCATCCACCACTCTATAATTTTAATGTGTTAATTTAATTTAAATTTATTATTTAAAATGCTTTATCAGATAATTTTGTATTCTTAAATCAATTTTATTACTTAACTTGCGTTTGTAAAAATCATACCTCTCGTCTTTTGAATGGTAATGGTCTTGAGAATAGAAAGTTAATTTCTGATTCGTCGGAAAACATAATTTTTATGTTAGACCTACACTCAAAGATTTTCATATTTATACTGCTAATAAACCGCTGGTAGTTTTAATAATTGTGATCCTATTCTTTAAAACTGTTCAATTTACTGGTATATGGGTACAAATTTGAAAAAATTAGTTAAAAATATGCGAATTTACTATTGTTCGTACGAAAAATTAAAAAGAAGGAACTTAGTGCTTTCACATGAAATATTTATTCGCACCGTTCACTTGTTTTCAGCGTAAGACCTGACCTGATGATGACCCCTTACGTTGAAACCATGTGAACGGTGTGAATAAATATTTCATGTGAAAGTACATAGTTTCTTCTTTTTAATTTTTCATAATGAATCGCTTTCACAGAGTTACGCCTCAAGCCATTAATCTTATTGTTTGTAAAATGTTTATTGCTGGCACCTTTAGTGTGAAAATCCTATCAAGAAATATTCGTTGGGGGTTTTCTTTAGCCGTTGCATTCATGACCGTTGCGTTCATTCAAAAGGTTTAGCGACAATAGATTAGCATTCAGGATCGTATGCTGTTTCTAGGACAGTACTTACCTCATTCCCACTTGCCTACCACACTCCCTTACAGTTTTTTTTCGTATAAATTTCCCGCTTTAATCTCGCAATGCACACCTATGCGCTCACCATTCTGTTAAATTATTCAGGCCTTGGTTTTTTTAATTTTTTCCATGCGTTGCCTCTCACGTCAATCCGGAAAATTTTTATATCTCTTTAGAATTTCGAATGCCGTGCGGGATTCTTCTGACGAACTATTTAAAAGGGGATATAAATAAATAAAAAAAGAGATCCCTCTCTTCCGTTTGGTGCTGTACCGACGTGATAAATGAGGTCTCCGCGACGAATGATTTCTCTGGGGACTTTTTTTTTTTTTTTTTGCGCGCGCGGGCGGACTTATGTAATTCCGCGGTGTGTGTGTATGTGGGGCTTTGCAGCGATTCAGGAAGTTTGGACTTGCGGAGGAGGCAAACGAGTGTTGAAAAGCGGTCGATTTAAGGTCGGTATGGAATTAGAATGAATGAAAAGAGAGGAGAGATGAGCGAATTAAAGCGAAAGGTGTTCCATTTCCTCCGCGGCATCTGCCGAGTGTTAGAGACGGACACTTGGTAATTATATATTGTCGCCGAAGCTGCATAGGGAATGTCTCGCCTACACGTTTCTCCTCTGTTTCTTGGGAAATCGGATTGGTGTGGTGGCTTAGAGTGTTGGCTTCCAAAGAGTCTGAAGAAATCATGTCATTTAAGTAGTGATTAAGGCCGTTAAAATCAATTTAATATCTACTTTTATAGATTGACAAATTATGCATTGTTGCAATACATAATAATGGTTTATTCCACGAGGGCTGTTTTTTTTTAGTAAGGGCCGTTTTGCCGTAACTGTAGCAGTTCCCACGCAGTCCGTAACAAGTGTGCGCGCCCCCTACCGGCATTCTTTGCGAACAACCAAGCGTCAGTTGAAATAGGGTGGTTTCCTATTATTTTTTTATTGCCTAAATCGAAAGACTATTACTCCTGGAGTACGTATTTCACGCTTTTAGATTTTTAAATGACGATATCTATTTTTCGTGATTAAACGAAAAGTGAAAAATTTCAAGCGCGCGAAAACGCGACGGCTAAGTATGAATGCTGGGAAAACTTCTTGTGACGTCGTTCTGGTTCTCGCTGCCGTAAGTGAGGTGACCTTGAGGAGGCCTTGAGCGCTGATACGACGCAGGATGCTAGCAGGTAGCAGAGTACTCCGCTAACTGGTAACGCTTCGCTTGAATAAGGATTATTAATACCTTATCAAACGAAGAAAACTTTCCGACCTTAGCCAGTTTTAATAGGTGATTATTAAGAGATGTTTCCCTGACCTCTGTGCCTTATGCATGCATTGTTAATCTCAGACGATGTAAAATTTGACGATGACGATGACGACGACGATGTAAAACTCCTATCTACTCGTATAGAAACTAGATCCCTGTGACGTCACGTGGAGTGGCATCGCATGGGTGCCAATCTGGCCTTTTTCAAATGAGGATAAAGTTGACCATTGCCATTCGTCTAAACTGTGATTTCTAAAACCAAATCATTTGTTTATTATGAATACACTAATGGTGGGTAACGAATCGCAATCAATGCCTTTCGTTTTCTTTGATGAAGGAAACTACCCTATTCTGTATCTAACCTTTACGCTTTACTGCGGATCTTATAAATGTTTAAGATTATTGAATTGCCCGCCGCGATTGAGATTCGGTCTGATATACCATTTTTTACTGCAAGAAACATGTCGGCTGCTGAGATTCACCCTCAGCTTTTTGAAGTGGATGCTGCTAATGCAATGAGTGAAGGTAAAGTGTGAAAATGGGTCGGATAATTCAAAGATGGCCGCGAAAATGTTCACGATGATGATCGCTCAGGACGGCCATCTTTGATCACAGTGGCGCCGACTCCATGGGCCCGAGCCCCCTCAAAAATTCGTTACGGGTGTGAGGAAAAAATGTGTAAGGCTTGACGATTTTCCCCGGAGTGTCCAGATATCGAGATTCGAGTTAGCAGGGTTCTAATGTTGATCTTATGACTCTTCTAAAATGCTTAATAATCTTAAAACTCACTACTTATAAAACTTCCCGGGGCAAGATCCCCGGTTTGGGCCCCCCCAATATTCAAGCCCCCAATATTTTGCAAGTCGGCGTCCCTGTTTGATCACAAACGTTGTCACGCTGCAAAATCCAGGCAACGGTGTTGTTCTGGGACAGGCGCAGTGTTTTGCTAGTGGACTTTTTGACACGAGGAATGACGATCATTGCAGAAAATCTACTGTGCATCCCTGGCCACTCCGACGCGCCATTCAGAGCAAAAGACTGTTGAGAGTTGAGAAAGAAAGTTGAGAGGGCTGGCGGCAAACTTCTTTAAAGAGTGGTTTCAAAACTTAGTTTTAAGGTATGATAAGTGCCTAAAAAAACAAGGTAACTATGTGGAAACATAAAGAAAAGTATGAAAAATCAAAAATAAAAGAATTTTGAAAAAATTATTTATGGTTTATTTTATTTAAAAAACGGCCCTCGTATAAACTTTCAGGTGGGCTGTCGATTGCCGGGCAGTGGCCCAGGCTCATAACTTGCGCTGCCGTTCACATTCACTCCAGAGGAAACGTCTTCGGATGAGAAAAAAGAAACCGTCGGCGGGATTTGTGATTTCTGATTCCGACCACGGAGGGCGCTGCTGCCGATCGTGCTCAGCAGGATCTCATCATCTTCTTCTCCCCCATTCCCAACGCCCTCCCTCGCCGCTGCTTTAAGTAATTCACCTCGATATCCACACCTTCTTCTTTTTTCCCTGCTTATCCCTTCCATCTGATCCCATCGAAGTTGTACCGTGGAGCTCTTCAAAGGGATATTCCTTCCATAAGATGATCCTTTACGAAAATACCTTCCACCTGAGATGAGGCGAGCTCTCTGCTCCGATTGGGTGCGGCTCTTTTCCTCCTCCTCTTTCATCGTGATTAGGTCCCCGTATAGATCTTCCCCTTGCGTGAAATTAAAAGCGTGTAATAGTTTCTGGTTTATTTTGGATACCAGATGTGAATCTTAAAAAAATTTCGTTAGTACTTTAAGGGCATTTTGGAAGCGTGCTTCTTTCACTGGTCTAGTGGGTGGCTTCTATTCCATGGTACCGAAATTTGCCCCTTTATCGGTGAATATCTTGTTTCCTTGACATCATGAAGTCTTTATCCACCATATAACGTCTGCCACTGTTAATTTTAATTAATATTTTCTTTTAAGAACGGACTTTGCAGTTTCTGTTGCTATCTTCCTGAATTTTTATAATTTTTTGCGTACATTCTGACGAAATGAATGTTTTAGTTTCACTCAGTCAATTTTTAAGTCGAACACGTATCTTTTTTTAAACCACCACTTCTCCTTTAAAATATTAGTTTATGTTAACCAAGGGCTTGTTTATGTTAATAATGTGGCCTGGTAGTCAATTGTGACCGACATATATTTCTTTAAAGCAATTTCATAAATTCATATATTTTATACCATATAATGGGACGTAAAGCCGAAGACCCAAGTTATTAACTGAACAATTCATGTATATGTTTAATCGTAACCTATTGTTCTCGTGCCTGAGAAGTGTATTTTTAAATATCAAAATCAATTGCTGCCAAAGAGGCACTCCCTCAAAGAGGCGTCACTGCCTGAGAGTTTCATATTTTTATATTGTTATTGAATTTTATTATACTGAGTTATTTTTACAATAATATCTCATGAAGTCCTCCTTTTGCAATTATTGTGTCAATATGGCTGCATTAGGAATTAGTTACTTATCAGGAATAATCCTTTACCATTATGGCGCGAGCATTAAGGTTCGGATGAATACATAGTAGAATTTGTTATTCAAATGTCGATTTCCCTTCTCCTTCCTCTGTCTTGGTTCCCCTGTGATACCTACTGAACAAAAAACACATATTTATCCCCAATAAACTATCCCTCCATTTCGGTGCTTATAAGTTCTGAGGTCTCTCTGTAGGGAATAGAATCTTTACAATAGCAAAGATGATTTTTCAATGGGCCCTATTTTTCTGAAGACGGATTAGTGTCTTTTAGAGTATCCGCAGCAGTCACTGCCAAAAATCCCTGTCGGTCGCCGTCTGCATATTACATATTTTTAATTTTTCATTAGAATATCGTGAAAGATTTTGTTTAAAATAGAATCTTGTTTCCCTATATTAATTATGGTATCTCGTTATATTTTTTAATGAGAAATAATTACATCAATATGGCTACATTTGCGATTTACTCCTGAACATATACCAGATTCCCTCGAACATTGAGCATCTGATGGCTGTTTAAGTTAACATTGTGATTCAAATGTTGTCTTTCTCTTCCTTTTATATTTGATCGTACTATTGTCTGTATCATTCCCTTTGAGTGAGAGACAGACACGTATTAATACGCCCAGTGACCTATCCCTGAATTGATTCCTTCCTGTTAGTTCTGAGACATCGCAGCCGAGAATAGAATCTTCATAGGGGGCGTGGCAACGCCTTTCGTGTACCTTTCCAGTTTTGCTCGAGACGTGCCGCCAATATTTGAAATAGCTGCATTTCGAAGAATTTCATTCTCTCCTTCCTTCATCTACGATGCGGGTGTTTCCCTCTTACAGTCAAGAAGTATCGGGTGTTATCGTATCGAGGAACATTTTGACGCATGTCTCGATGAAATACTTCTCCTCAGTGGATATGCCTTCATGACTGGACGGTCGGTATTGAAGTATTATCGCATTGTTCGCGCTACGGCGGGGGTCTTTTGCGTGACATCGCAAGACAGCCCGTGTCGCGTCATCATCGTCTCCCGCTAGGATTGAGTGCCAAGTGTTGCTATAGCGATGTGTTATTTTCGATTGTCTCTCTTTTTTTTCAATCGGACATGTTTCTTCGGTATTCATGAAACCTTTTAGTATTCGCTTTAGAGAGAGAGAGCTTCCCTTATCCTTGTTTTTGGTCTTTACTCGTGAGAATGATGATCCCTCAAGTTGGTGGGATTCTGAGTTCTTTCCGCAAATGTTAAATGTTATTTTGAGTACCTCTGCCCCCATGTATTTATAATTCCTCTGTATTCTTAAAAGTATCTTTGGAATCTTCGTTCTGAAGGTTTATGTTTTTATCCTAATTTCAATAATTCACCTGTGATCCTTGATGCATAAAGCACCTTGGTTGGCAGACCTGTGTTTGGTCAGGTAGGCGATTTTGTGTGACACCCAATACATACCCCCTATGTTGTTGTCATGGTTGCTTGCTCTGGGTTGTATCAAATCTGTTAGTGACACTGTGACAAGTTCCTTAAGAGGCTACAACTTAAATACAACATGACGCAGTCGAGTGGATAATTTAGTTGACGCGGGAGAAGCGAAATATTATAAATACACGGAGTCAAATGTGCGGATAGATCCTATGGCGTGTGAGTAAATAAAACTTCCTACATCATACGAGCGTCGATTTCGATAGCGCCTTTACGCAAGCGGCATGGTCCAGCTTTGTCTTAGAATTTGAAAACTTTTTATGGCAACTAAAAATATTCAACCTAAGTACAGCAACCCTTCCTTAGTTAAGGCATCGAGGGTCCTTTTGAGATCCGTGCAAGGGTGGCAAAGGAAATGTAGCTGCTGTGTAGGACTACAACTGGGAGATAATAGTCTATACTCTTTATACGTTGCAGACGAACAAATTATGATTTCAGGAGACGCGGGTGATATGAGCTACAGGGTTGGGAAAATTAAGGATACGTATGAGCAGTGTGAGCTATGATGTCGTTGGAATCCCAAGAAAACTTCAAGCCAAGATTGTGCATTTTCCTAACATTTTTTCACAGAAAAAAAAGTGCATGACTAAGGTAGCAAATTGTATACCTTTGGTCCTACATACAAAAAGCATCTTTCAAACAACGTTAAATTTGGTTTTGGCAGGGTATACTTTTTAACGCAAGGTAAAGGGAGGTAACATTTGTAGGCGTAATCGGGTATTCGAGGATTCCTTGAATACAGAGTCGTATCTCTATAATTTTGTGTTAAGCCTCGCCCTACATGCATATCCACATTTTTATATATATTTGGGTTTGAAAAGAGAGATTTACGAGATTTGCTGACCGGTTCATGAGTCCATCCGGAACGCCTTCATCCTTTCCCACGCTTCGTCGATCCGCAACTTCCACGAGAAGCATTTTTCCCTCCATCTCCACCTTTCCCGCCCTTCCGTCATCAGTAACTGTTTCCATAGAATTTTTCCCTCCGTTTCGCCGCTTCCTCTTAAACATTCAATCCACATCAATTCTCACAATGCATACTTTCGATGTTTGGAGTTTGTTTAGTGAAATCGGGATTATTTATTCTTGTATTGATTTTAATATTAGCCAAACAGTTTCGTTTATTCTCTGCTAAACACTGCGAAACTCTGGTTTTAGTAATGACTATCACAAATTAAAGGAGAAAGCGATAAGGTCCAAGGAGACCCAGACAAGCTGCATGGCATCACAGCGGCCATCAAAATTTGGCCAACGCGTTTCAAATATTAAGCAAATGAATGTTTATCATAATATTAAATTTATTTTTTTTTGCCACATAATGATCAATTATTTTCATATTTAGATCAAAGTTAAATACATTCAATTAAGTTTTAAATAAACGATATAATATTTCTTGGAGTTTAGGTCAATTTTAAAACAAGTTTCAGCCAACGTTTAACCCAACCCAAAATAAAGAGATCAGAATATAGACGTCATTTGTGACGTTTCAGAATTTTACGAGGCGTCGCTTGTCCCGCTCTATTGGACAATATATGTAATAATAATAATACCTTGCATGAAAATAGTTCAGGTCTGTCAGCCTTTTGATATTCACTGGCGAATAAATGGTACCAATCAATAGTTATGCCAATCAATTCGAAGCTGTTGATGACAGAATGATGCTGAAATTATCGGAATAACCCCGGCTTTTCTCTGCCATTTGAGCACACAATCAAAAGCGTTCCATGGGCGTACAGCTGTAATTGTGGCCCATTTTAGCTTCTCCCTCGGTATCAGTCATTAGTGCAATTGCAAACCATGGGAAATATTAAATTCACGCGATTGAGCGAAGTTGCTAAATTTATCTCTAGGAAACGGCTCGATCAAATAGTGTAGCATACCAAAGTATCTAACTGTTTTAAGAGAATTTTTATCTGCGAATTTCAGAAATTATTGTGGTTTTCCCGGTAAATGATACTGCCAAAGTCGAATGCCCAAATATCGGGAGCTGACCTTTCTTCCGCATTTTTGCACTCCAGATATATACATGTATGTCCGTTTAAAAAAACTTTATTAAATTTTAACAGATGACGAGGGATACTGGTTGCCAGGTACACGTTTGATGCCAACGGAGGAAAATTGTGAGCTTCATTCCTTCGAAATAATGAATGTGAGTTTTATGACGTTTCCACTAGTTTCCATGGACACCGCTCATTAAAAAGTTGCCTTTTACTACGTAAACGAGAAAGATTGCAAACTGCTATTTCATATTTTCACCTGAGGAGGCCTGGACGACCTAACCTTGAACTAGGCCTTTTGGATTGCGAATACGTAGTGCGACTCACATGGCTTGAGGCGCAAATTGTCAAAAGAAAGGTTCTAATGATTCCAAGTTTTCTCTTCGCAACACTTAAAATTTAGCGCAAGCAACTCATCTTCTGTTTGAATGATCTAAAGAATGAGCAACAAGAAAAATTGGTGATATACACTTGGTCCTCATTAAAGCCTCGTCGACAATAACGAAAATTCCATTAATTCCCACTTTGACAGTCCTGATATTGTTTCCCTTATCAACTTAAGAGTATCATCCCGCAAAACCCGTTGGAACTCCCAACTGCACATGCTAATATCCAGGCTAAGAATAATTAAGCGTACTCTTTTCCGCCGTCTTTCCGCATTAATTAATTCTCTCCCGACTGATATTCATGCCTTTTCTTCATCGATTAAAATTTTTACTGGCTTGTCAACACCTCATTTTGTGCAAAATAACCAAACAACTTCCTTACATTAAGGATATGGCTACCGTATATGCTAATTTTTTAGTTTTTTACTGTTTGATTTGTAATTTTATTTGCTCCTCTGCTTAATTTTTACTTGTTTTAAGTGCACTTCAAATTGGCATTCTTGCCATATGTCTACCATTTTCTTTAAAATAAAATAAAAGCATATCCTAATGCATTAAGTTATTTTCATATCTTGATTTTTTATTCTGCCATAATAAAAAAAACACGGAAGGGAAGCGTGGAATCAATTGATTGTGCGCTATGAAGAAATTTCTCGCTTATTAGAAATCGATTAAAACATCACTCTATCCGTATCGGTTTATTGTTTAATTTGTATTTTTTAGCTTCTTTGTTTCATTTTTAATATTGTAAGTGCACTTTTAATTGAAATTTTAGCTGAATTTGCACCATTTTCTTTAAAATAAAAATGTTGAACGGGAAAAGAACCCAAATGCTTACCTACCTGCAGTGCCGGAGTGAGGTCCCAAAGCAAGATAGGCAAAGAGGACCCCCCGCACAAACCTTTAGCCCCTCCATCCCCCCGAACTTCTTCCCCTCCGACCCCATTATCCTGTGTTCCCACATTACCTGTGGTGGAAATGTTAAATATGGCACTGTAGAACTAAAATATAGTACTTCAATATTTTTTACGTTTTAAAAGGAATGTTTAGAAAAATCCTATAAGAACACAGTCCCTTCAGTTTGCTGTGCAGTCACTTCAACAAAACGGCGCTGCATTGACAACCCTAAATTTCAACAGTTGCTATGTTTTTATTTTATAAGTTGTCTTGCCACCACAAAAATCCAAGGTGTGTTTTGCGGCATTTGTAAATTTAAAATAGATATTCACATTGTTTCAAATTAAATGTCAATTTTTTCCTTGATCCTGCGAGTCCCTAAGCCATCGCTTTCCTCGCCTAGTGCCAAATCCGGCACTGCCAACCTATTGTAAAACATGGCATTTAGCCTAACAAGAACTTCCGAATCACAAGTAGGAAGCACGATGGATACCGCTGCCTCCCGCCTCGTCTGGAGGGCTTTCCTTAATCCCCTGTTCCTTGAGCGACGGCGGATGGATAATCCGCTCAGAGCGAAACGGCTGAAGCATGCATATTCAACCGCGCGATTAATCTCTTCCCTTCACGACGGTTCTTATACGCATGCGGTTCATGGGGAAGGAACACGCTCAGAAGGGCTCTCCTGCGAAACTGTGTGTGTACCTACTCCGCCGCTCACGCGAGGGGCAAACCGCAGGTTCGTCCGCAATTTGCGATCCGCCTCCTCACGTGGGCGAAAGCAGCGTGTTCATGAATTTGGTCCCGAAACTATGGCAGTGAGTCGCCGCAAAGACATTGGGAGAGACAGCGAATAGTGGCAGCCGCTTGAGCGTAAAAAAACGGAAGATTGCGAGAAAACATACTCAGATGGCAGGTCTCTTTTTTACTAAATAATTATGCATGTACATCACTTGATAAACGTTTTCAATTATCTGTGGGAGAGGTTAATGGTACCTATTATTTTTTTGAGTTCATAGGAAAAGGTTCTTTCAAAGCCATTATTCATGGCTTCGTCTTTTTGATTGGTCCTCATTTACGAGGGCGACGCTAATGAGATCAGTTTTATCACACGCAATTTTTAATAAGGATATTTAAACACGCTATCACTTATATATTAGTCAGTTATAATAGAAGTACTGTTGGGTGGAGTATCCAGTAAATCCTAGAGAGTTTTATTCAAATAATAATCTGTTGAAGGCGCAACTTGGATGGTTTTTGCAAATCCATTAAAAATAGCGAAAATTTCCGTTAGTTCTGGAACCTTTTGTGTACCCTCTTTGAGCCTCACCGGGAAAATCGTCATAAAAACTCAAAATATTAAAAGGTCCAATAGTAATAATCATTAAGATAGATTTTGTCGAACGGTCAGGTATCGAAATTCGTTTTTTTCCCGAACAATGAAGAATGCTGGGTTGGACTCAGTATACGCTTTTAATTTTTTATAAACGGCTTGTGTACTAATATCACCCGCCACGCGCATGTTAAGATGCCTGTAGGGGTGGTATGTAAATGTGGATGAACCTCATAGTAGTTTAAAATGCCCTGAAATGCTTCCCCACGAGATGTAGTGCGATGCGTCTCAAAAGTCAATGATACGAGTTCGCAAACACTTCCAAAGAGGCGCGGGAAGGCGTATCAATGCGCCTTTGTCGATCGCCAGTATAAAGAGAGAGAGAAAGTAGGGGAAGCTATCCCTCCAATCCCTCCGCCTGCTACGTACAATCGCCCCCCCTGGCGGTGTGTAGCCACGGTGCACATCTGGCGCCCCCTCTGGCAGATCCGCGCACTTGCTGAATGAATCTCCCCCCACCCTGCCTGGGCCCGGTGCCCAAAGAGGAAGGGTTGGAACAAAGGAACAGGCTGACGGCGATGCTGCTTGAATTGCCCATGGAAGGGAGGTGTATATACCCCTGGGTGGCCGAGCAGTTTCACTCGTACGTGTGATGCTACGGAAGAAATGATGAAATCACAATGATCGACCATCTTGAGAAAGCACTGAAAAATCCCAAGGAGAGTGATAGAAAGAAGAAGAGCCTAATGAATACCTTAAGAAGACGCGTGGTCCTCGCAATTCTTATTTGACTGAAAACGTTTTATTTTAATTGCCGCAAAGTCATGAGACATTAATTTAGGAAGCTAAAAGTACATCTGCTTTTCACAGTATTAGGTGTACTACACATTTTTTTCCCAAGAAATGTGGCGAATACAAGAAAAAATGACGTTGATCGTATATTTACAGTTTCGGAGTTTTTACTGAATGTTAAAAAATCTAGAGAAATCAAATGACGTAGGACAATGCCCTCAGTTAAAATCAAATTATCATAATATTCCGAATAAATTTGATGAAACAGGCCCACAGGATTTCCTGAGTTTAATTAATAGATTTTTTTCAGAAAAAGCGGCGACAGCATTTTTCGTGTGGCTTTAAAGGCCCTTTCCTGCTTTATAGAAAGTTAGTATAATTAAGTTTATGAAATAAATATGGAATTCGCTTTACCTGTGCAAGCAGGCACAATTTGGAGCCACTTGAAGAATGTTGCTCACCAAGAAAAATTGTTTGCGGTTCTCGAATAAAATCCTTCACGTTAAACCGAGAAATAAGAGCTCTTACCATGCCCTATGTCTAGATATGTTTAATTAAGTCAAACGAGAGTCAAAGACCTCTCATCCGCGATGCGTGACATTTATTTATATGTCTCTCAATGCTCCCTTTACACATTTTTTTCCATTTTGTGAGTCTTCACTGATCTCCAATCCGAATTCTTCAATGTGTGGAGTATATATTATTTACAATCATATTATAAACTATCCTCTGCCTCGCATTGTCTTAATTCAAATATCCTACATTAGTCTTTCGTTCGAACATTTCCTGTTGAATTTACTCTCTAAGGGAGACCGGGAATTTTAGGCATGTATGAGGAAATGTCCAATGGCATTTTTCTTTTTTGGTGTGGGACGCGATGAAATCTAATTCTCATACGTACTTTGGATAAGTCAGATTAACGCAGGACATATTTTTCCGTCACGGGATGGGTGTTTTCTCGATGTTCAGAATACTGGATTCCCTGGATATTCATAGCCCCGTTTGCAATTGCTTTGTGTACACCATCCACTCGGCATACTTCACTAGTGTTCTACACTACTAGGCTTAGATTGCTTGAACAATTGAGAATGGATATCTATAAGAGCGACACTGAGAATATAATATTAGAGCCCCATGTATATTTCCAGGTCCAACAGAAACGATAAATTAAGAGATATATTTTGCTGAACGGATAGGTATGGAGTTCATTTTTTCCCCTTACCATGGACTTAAATAAATGCCAGTCATCATTTCCTTAGAGCATTTCCTTTTTTTGTGCAAATGTTTGGTGACCTAACACCCACTGCCACACTCCTCTTAGGCGGCTTGCGGGTTAGTATGTAGATGTACCCTGGCGTGGGAGCTGCCTCATGTGCACAGGACGGCGGGTGTTATTAAATAGCAAATGTTTTGATTAATATAGAAAACAAAAAGTATTTTATGATAACCCACATTGTTGGTTGATTTGGTTGGGCGTGGTTAGACCTCACGCCTGACCTAGCCATGGGCTAATCAATTTCGTATGTTCGTAGATGGATTTAAAGGAAAGTAGTCCGAGAATGAAGTAAGGAAAGTATTTTTCCTAAGAGGTTGGAAGAGAAATTCGAGTTTCTCTCAACCAACTGAGGACATAGGTGTTAGGCCGACCTCAAGCTTTCAAAACTATATCAAGGCGCATCTGTTTTATTGCATATCATATCGGTACCGGAGTACATTTCCAAGGCGGGCAGAAGCGATAAAATTAGATAGAAATTTTGTCCAGCACAGAAAAAGGAATTTGTTTTTCCCTCAAACAATTAGGAACTGATAAATTTTAGACCGTTGTCTAATCATTCTGCTAACGTATACATCAATTTTTTTCTAAATTACGTATACGCATTGCGTAAATGGCTAATGCCCTAGCACTTCCCCCCACTCGCCTTATGAGGCGTTTTTGCAGCCCAATGTGTAGATTTAGGTTGGCCAGTTCTCTCCGTGGGCTACATCGCGTTGCGGTTATTTTCTTTAAAAAAAATAGTTAAAACCTTAGCCCGAGAATTGAACCAAAGATTTTTATTGTCAGGTTAAAAGTCCACCCATCGGGATGCGTCAGACACCATGTAAATAGTGGAAGCTCTATAGACAGTACCGCTTCATCACCAAATACTCACTTATTCATGACTGAGCCGCAGTAGTGGATTCATTCCCTTAGGATCGTGAGGGGATTCTCCTTTAAGCTTCCTGCAATAGCAGCATGATCAGTCTCATTTTGAATTTTTTCAAAGTCATCATTTGGATTTGTTCATTTTTTGATGTGAAACATTATTGTTACCTTCGAGCCACTTTTAGATTGCATGACAGAGGGATGGGATTGCATGATATGATATAATACAATTAGTTCTCTTTTTTGTAATTTAGCATGCACTGAGTTACATTTACTTAGTTTTAGTCAATACCATAATAGCCCTCCAGCAATTGAGGGCTTGAAGAAATAATTAATTGGTCGATCTTATGAAGTACAAAGCGCCTAAAATGATTAGTATATTATCTTAGAATTGCAGTTAATTTTCAGTGCCGACAGAAACAATAGTTAAGAGAGAAATATTCACCCTAGCGTGTAGATATACCAGGTATTAGTAAATTTCTCACACTGCGAAGTGTGTAAAAGCACATATTATGGGTGTTTAACAAAAAACTGTTCATAGCTTAGTTTGTAGAATATATTTTCCAGAGCAGAGTTTCTTTCGCGCTGTCTTCCCTCTTTTCACTGCACCCTTGTTATTTTTACGCGACTCTCGTTATCTTCCAGTTACTTCTTTTTATTTTACGATATATAAGGCGCCTTCGCTTTTTTCCTTCTTTTTAAAACCTCCCCGTCGTTATCGCCACGACAACGGTGAAGATGAGCGGATGATGTTGTGGGGTTTGTTAGAGGGTGGAAGGATAAAAAGAGCGTTGCTGGGCGTCGGAGTGGTATCTAGTTACCCCATCGCTTTGTTCCCCGATGTCTTCCTCACTCGGGCGCTTCCTCACTTTCACTGCGACGGACCGCTCTCTTCTCAAACTCCCACACATCATCTCTTCTCCATCCGCCGACTCCCTCCCTCCGATCAACTTCGTCTTTATTTTTTCGAGTCCATTCAAGCCTTCCTCATCTTGCCGCTTCCTCCATGACGTGCTTGACCATCTTCCCCATCAGCTCATGCCAAACCTCCCTCTCGCATTCAGTCTTTTCTTCCCCTTTCGCGCACTCTTGTCTGGAAACTTATCCCCGCTTATCCCTCCTGGATAAAATAATTATGGTTCTTCTTGATAGGGCGAGGTTGGGTGAAGAAAGCCTCATGTTCCATCTACCCCTCGTTATACATAAAATATTTATGAAGCGATGGATTTTCAAGTTACTCTTGGAGTTAAATGCACGAGGGAGATTTTTTTCCAACCTTCGATCGCTCATCAAAATCACCATTCAAGAGACAGGCGGGTTCTGCGCAGGTGGGGAGATAGCGCGTCCTCCGCACCACACGCTCAAGACACTTCTGACCGTAAGTTGTTAGTAGCAATCTCATTAACTACACTGCCTCAATTGATTCTCCCGCCAAGTGTGCACTTCGGAGAGACAACCACTAAACTAGCCGAATGGATTCAGCATTGACATGTCTTGACATTTATGCCGATAAAAGAGATTTTTTAATGCACTGTGGCTAGAGTATGAAACAGTGTGAAAGATTACGTCCATTCCCATTCAAAACAAAAGAAGAGACGTGCCGAATTCCGGAAGTGTTCTGTTCCATGACAACGCCCGTGCTATCAGCGCTGATGCAGCCCAACCGGTCCTTGAGCAATTTCAATGTGACGTTTTCGATCACCTGCCGTGCCATTCTGACCTATTGCCGTGTGACTTTCATCTTTACGCTGAATTGAAGATGTGGCTACAAAGGAAGCATTTTCAAACGGGCGATGAGTAACAGGACAAAGGCAAAATTCGTAGGAAGTCATTGGTACACATCCTATGAAGGAGGTGTAGTAAAACTTGTCCACAGGCACGATCAATAAATCAATCGTCAAGGCGATTATGTCGAAAGGACATCACAATTGTGCTCAACATTTAGCTATAGTATAATAGCTATAGTTAATTAGCTATAATATATTTCATATATGAAATAATTTTTAATCGATCACTTCGTCTTCTGTTCATGACCACCGGAGGTTGAAAAAACATCTCCCTCGTAGTTCAAATATAACAAAAGAAATATACTTTAAATATACTGTAAACTGAAATGCTGCTACATGATTTTCAAGGAAGATGATGTACTAACGATGAATCCTTGGTCATCATGCTAGTATTGCAATTTATTTTTTCAACTTGGAAAATTTACAATCCATCACGCTTCAATCGTCGGATTTTGTTATATAGTATATTATAAAATTTATTACGGCCTAGGTTTCATTGTTACTACATCATATTCCTTGAAAATGATGCGTTAACATTGTAATCTAGGTCGTAATAAATTCTATAAACGCGGAAAATTGCATTATTTTCAATATTGAAAAAGTCCACTCCAGATGCTACATATGGAGTATGTTTCTCTATGGAAGCGAGGCCTGGACGTTGACAGCAGCAGAGAAGTCAAGAGTGGAAGCATTCGAAATGTGGTGCTACCGAAGAATGGTGAAGATAAAATAGATCGACACTGTAAGTAATGAGGAAGTTCTAAAAAAGAGTAGGAGAAAAGAGAAGCCTCCTAAAAACATTAAGCAGAAGACGGGACAACTTAGTTGTCCACATTTTGAGGTACGACGGCCTGATGAAGACTATCGTTGAAGGACAGGTGGAAGGGAGGAAGGACAAGGGACGGCCCCGAATGAGATGCATACGACGGGTTACTAAGCATGTAAAAGACAAGAAATACGTCGCTATGAAAAGGTTAGCGGAAAGAAGAGAGAAATGGAGAGCTGCGTCAAACCAATCTTAGGATTTTTGACTAATGATGACGGTGATGATGAGTTTTATTTAGAAGAAGTATAGTGTCAAAGTTGCTAGAATTGTAGTCCAGTCTATCTGGAAAACCTATCTCAATCGGTAGGTTAATTTGTCTGATGGATTGCTATATCGTCTCCCTTAGTTCGCTTACCATATTCCTATTGTTTTTATATAGCTCCATTCACTTCCTCTAAAATTGTTCTCTTCGCTAACAGCGGGTCGGATTTTCTCCAATCGTCTATCTCTTTTCGCCCGCATTTCTTCTCTTACGTGTTCGGTGCTTTCGTTTCCCTTTCACGAGGGGGAGCGGCCGGCGGCGCGTCTTTCATGTTAATTGGCTCCATCGCTCTGTAAATTAAGTTCAAATTGTGCCATCCCCTGACTTTCATGGCGTTCTGCTTTGTGGGTGGCTGCACCTAATAGGTCTCCCCATGGGCGTGTTAGTGTCATCATAGTAAGCAAGCTGAGTCGTCTATGGTGGAAAGTTATCGTTTTATTCAGTATTTTTTTATACGTCTAAGCATTATTTACCGTGTTATGTGAACATAATTTTTCAAATTTATTTATTTTTATATCTGTGTTAACTAATTTCCGCCCAGAGAACCTTTTGCTTACGGTTGTGAGGTTTTCTTTCAGGTATGTTGCTCCTATTATCCTCATTAGTTATCCACTGAAATATTTTGATCATAAAAGTACTTGTTTCCTCAGAATATCTTGTAGGGGAATGCGCGGGGAATGGATGTCAGAAATCGTCTCGGAGGAAGGAATGACCGGCGGGCGGGGAAGGGTGAGGAAGAGAGTAGAATTTGTGGAATAGAATAGCAAGGAACAAACCTTATTGTGAACTGAGAGAAAAAGAGTGAAAAAGAGGGAACTGTATAAAACTCTATAATTTTACGTAAATTAGGATAGCAGCACACGTAATCATCTAATAAAATACTCTAGTAAAAATTATGAAAGTACCCCATGCAAATCTACCTTATTCCGTAAAAATACTTATTGCTTTATTATTACTCATGCCCTGATGAAGATGGACGACTCGTGAATCGAAACTTTGGCCGAGATGGAGAATCTAACCCGGTGGAAATCCCGAGTAAGCTTCCACGGTGAAAATACTTCGTCGTCTCCGGCATGACTTTGTGATATCGGCACATCACAATGAAATGTAAAAAAAAACTTTACAATTCCATTTACACTAAGATTACAACACACGTCATCATCCGTTATACTACCCTTATAAAAATAATGTCTTGCAATCGTCTTCAATATTCTCCCCCTGTTTTTATTCGGAAGAATTTATAACTCATCCCTCCCCGTGAGATTTTTTGAGAGCCCTTGCCATTGGCTGTTCCCTTGGCTGCCGGATTAAGAGTTCCCTCGGGATGTTCCACAAAGTTGCTTTTTCTGGAGCGGCGACAATCGTTTTTTCACTTTTCGCTTTGCATGAAAGGAGCGAGGAAAGAAGAGATGTGCCAATTCCTTTTTCTCCGCCTTTCCCCGAACACTTCGAGGAAAATATTTGCTCTCGGGTTTTATTTCATCGCGGCCGTTCCAGGAAATTGTGTATTTCCTCCGCCATCTCTCGTTTGTTCCCCGAAAGATGCGCTTTGCGAAGCTCAGATGTTTGCCCTCTCCTCCAAACCCTTTCTCGTCATCCGCGGCCGATTTTCTCGGGAAGTAAAGCAATCGAGTGAGGCGACGGGAAGCATTCGAGTAAAGTGCCTCTTGCCCCATCCAAATCTGTTACCAGGAAGATGCTGCTGTGCATTGAACAATCGCAATTTTATTTTTACTATCTATCCGATAACGTTTTATTCAGGAGTGTATTTTGTTGGTGCGAGTGATAACAATAAAAAATAATTATATTTCATTCTTCAAAAAAAAAAAACAAATGGATTCATGCAGTATTTATTTATAGCGTATTTAGAAGATAGAAATAGATAAATAAAATTCCCTGAAATAAAAAAAATATGTCTGGGCTGTCCCACTGACTGTAACAAATCAATGATAATAATTTATTCTGCCCCAAAAACTAATGGTATCATGTAGTATTTATAAATACATTTAGAAGTTAGATAACCTATTAGGTATAATGGCTGTTTTATGGTACCAACATGTTTTACATGCATTAGTCAAATGATGTGAAGGTATTTCATTATATGTTAGAATATTTTAGCAGAAACAGCAAATTAATTTTTTTAGTATACAGCTTGACTCTGGAAAAAATAAAGAAGATCGATAAAAGGAGAATTTTTTAAAATTTAACCGAGGCACTAAAGATTCTTGACCTTGATTTCAACTGTTCCTTCTCTTCGAATATGAAATCTTTTTTAATGATATCTCTCTTTTCCCTCTGAAAATGAATGATTTTTGGACTGATTAATCGTACCACGCACTCATCAATGCTCGTGGTCCAAAATTCTGAATATGGGTACAGAAATTAATTTTTCAGGATGTATTTATTGTGCTTATTTAAGGCGCATTATTAAAAGATCCTGCGAGAAAGAATTTGTGGAGTGCGCGTATCTCCCATGCGTGTTTTGTCCTGACGAATTTTCACTTAAAATTATTTTTTCTATGGACAAGTTGAAATGAAAATAGTATGTTATTCCACCATTTTATAATTTTAATTATTATATTCTGGTACATTAAATCAATTTGTACCGTTTCTTCATTCTAGCTTTTATTGTAATTTAGAATGATGCGATAGTAGTATCTGTAGTACTTATTCCAAAATTGGTGGTTTAGTTGCTTAAAGAAACTTGCCGTAGAATTGCATGCATGTGAAATAATTGTATGTAAAAATGTGGTGATTTTGAGTAATATTTTCATTTGTTCACAATATGTAAACCTACTTGTTGTGAATAAGGTTGTTATATCTAACCCGTCGTTATCTTTTGATAACGATCGAAATAATTTTGTTTCCATATCTAAATACGATAGTCTTAAAATGTTTGCGAGTTAATTTTGTGAAACTTGCTTATGAATAAATGAATGTGTATGAAAAACCCAATGTCCCCAAATCCCAAAAGGTTGGCATAGAATGATTCTTTTAATCATCTTACCTGACGACACTTACTCGATATTTTGAATGGATGAAACAATCAGGTGGTCTAAAAGGAAGATATGTTCTATATTCCTTAAAAAAATTGCCAGAAACTGGTCCGAGATTTCGTAACATCAGCTCCTGTCGAGATAAAGGCATTCCGCATCGTCTTTGTTTTATTTTTTATCTTTGATTTTTTTCTATCTCGTTCACCATGGCAACATCCCCATATCGACTTGCAGGGTGCGAACGAATGAATGAGGACCAGGGGATGCAACGCGATTCAAACCGTTCCTTAAAAGCGTCAGTCGAGGTGAAAAGATTTCTAGCACCCGGCAAAGAGCTCCCACGTGATGCATTTATATATATGTATATAGTGTGGATGGATGGATGGAGGGGCGAATGAGCGCTCTACGTACCGCCGATGACGACCTGGATTCGAGAGGGAATAAAAAAAAATGCAGAGACGGGAGGGAGCAGCAGAAGCGTGAGACATTTTGAGACTGAGCAAAACGCTTTTCGAATCGCATGGCGCCGTGAACTACTTCGAGAGGAGACGTGGCTTTATATTCGATCTGCACGCGGCCGAGGGATAGCCTCTAACATCTATCCTTAAAAATTTAAAAAAAATTGAAATTTTTCTGTCACTAGTTTTAAGCACACCGGGTTTGCGCACGATTTAGGGTCAATCCATTTCAAATCACCCAGGCCATGTCGCTCAACATTTTTTATTGTCCTGATTTTTTTATTATTGGTTCCCTGCAAGTAGAAAATCACAAAACACCATTTGAAAAAAATTTAGAAGCCATACTTTTATTTGGCAGCTATTTTTAAAAGGGCGGATCAAATTTAGATGAAAAACGTGGTTTGTATAAAGTTTAATTTCGAAGCTATTTTAAAAGATATCAGAATAATTCAAAAACCAGTATGTTTATCATAAAAATAACTTTTGGAAACCATTTGTTCAATTTTTCTATCATAAAATACGGTCAGTCAAAATCTTTCCGTAAAAACTCGGGAAAAATTTGTCCATACTAACTTTTTAACGGCATAAATTTTTATGAAGGAAACGAGATTCACTAATAATATGTTATTTCCGAGTAACCAATGTTAGTTCGAACCAATAATAAAAAAATCAGGATAATTAAAAAAGTAGAGCAACAAATTTAATTCATATTGGGTGATTTGAAATGGAATGATCTTTTACTGTGACCTATTCTAATAAATTGTGCATATTTCTTTTGATAAATTAATTTGGTATTCTCAGCTAACAACGCCGGAGGTAGCGTCAGCAGCCATTTTGTGGATAATAATTGAGTCATTGAAAATCGCGTTCAAATGAGTTCTTGGGTATGAGCTCAAGTAAACTTTGGGGTACAAAACCAGATTAAAGTCAAAGAAATCGAATCCATTCGTAACCATTTGAAGTAATGATCGAAATAAATTTACATTCGAATGGTGAAGAAGTTATAGTTTCATAATGTATTTGGACAGAAATGTCTTATGTCAAAACAGCATTTATAATGATCAATATATTTTCGTTGTATATATTTATCGATTTAAAAATATATCGATAACATGCAATTTTTCCTCCTTTTTTAATTTTTTTAATTCTAAATTTTAAAAATATTAGACGGTCGCTAATAGTTCCATTGTTAGCTTATATTTTTTCTGTCACTTCTAAACATAATGCGGAATTGTTTTTATGATAATTGTTTAATTTATTAGTAAGTATTATTTAGTATTATTAGTAGTATATATGTATTATTAATGAATTTGAACTTAGAATTTGGTCTATTTCTTATGGCATTATCAAGTATTTAACTTATACTTTGCTTAATATTTCGGTTTTTATTAGAACCATCATCAGAAATTCAGAAATTTATAGTTTCCACCTTTTAGTACAAATACTTGGTTAGCTTACTTTTTATCGGCACATTTTTGCTTTTTTCTTGGCAAAGCAATATTCCCGAACTGAAGGCGGCTGGGTGGAAAATAGAAAGTAGCCAATGGGAAGCGCTGCCCCTTCCACCTCTCCGTTCCCCTCCATCCCCTTCCCTTTTCCATTCCGCTCCCCTCCATCCGGTCGACCAGTGTTGCCAGCCTTGGGAGTAACGGTACTTTCGGGGGCAGCAGAACGAGCGCTCGGCGATCTCCAAAGATTCGGCTTGGCAACACTGCCAGCTGGAGAGCGATGTGCACTGCTCGGAGTTCGGAGAGAGACTGCGGGCTCTTGCACACTTTCTCCTGTCGCTCTTCTGTGATTGGCTAGAAGAGTGGGTGGGTTGCGAGCACGCTCAAGGTCAGCCGCCTTCAGTTCGGGAATAAGGTATAATTTGTAATTATCTCTGGTAATTCATCGTTTTAGTCTTCTCTGGAAATATGGTGCTATTTTAATATGATGATGCCGTGTCGCTATTAAAGATATCTGTTCTCAATTCCTCGAGCAATCTAAAGCCAGCGCGCAGCCTCCGAGTCTCTAGCGGCTCCCAGTCTAATTCGTTGAACATCCGTATAACATTTTCTGTACACCGGAAGAAGTTTGAGATGAATCGCGCACCTTTCCTATGTGTTTTGTTGAATTCATGAATTTGAGTGTTTTTTCACTTGATCCCATGTTATTGCAGTGGATTCTGGGCGTGGTCGGACGAGTGCGAAATAGCAGCTCTCTTTTGATTTTTCGTTCGAAAATCTTCACACGTCACCCTTGACGAATCCATGCTTCTTCAGGGCATTCGCACAAATATTTCTTATGTATGTTTCCCCACAATAGGTTCGAAATTATCATTACTCCCTATTATTTCTATATTTGTTTGTTGTTTTAGCTAGGGTTAGGATAGAATTTTTTTATTTCTCATTGTAAGTTTTCATTCGGATTAGAATGAAGTCCATTAAGGGGCAAAAATGTCTCTCAACAAGATGTAGGTATTGAGAGAAATTTCAGTTATAAAAAACGATAATTATGTGTGTTAGGACCTATCATTCGTGATTGATATTTTATTTTGAAAAAGTAGGGGGTCCCTTAAGCTACTTTAAGCATTGGATCAATAATGATTATTCTTAAATTTGTTGTGAAAATATTCCCTCATTTTCTATTCTTGTTTTCATGCATGGCCCATTATAAAAGTATACGAACAATTCCGGAAATTCACTTCGAGAGAATATTTTCTGTGTTCTAAATTACATTAGAGAGTTACAGAAATATGGGCTGACTGAGTGTAAGGTGTTCTTTGTAGAGTTCTTACATCATAATCATTTCAAATTCGAACATGGAGAATGCATTGCTGGCTTCAAATGGTTATGTCAATTGTGAAGTGATTTCATTTAAAAAAAATGATTTCCAACCAGTACCTTGATATTATCATTAATTGATGTTTTAATTGATCGTCGATCGGCAACGTAGTTTTGTTTTTAGAGGTAATATTAAAAAACATCCAATCCATCCTGATATCCTCTTGTCTGCGACACTAAACTTGTTCTACATGTAGGTGAGGTTTTAGAATGTCTGGTTAGGTACTTTCCAATTTGAAAACCGGAAGTAGGGTGGTTTCCTATTATTTTTTATTGCCTAAATCGAGAGATTATTACTCCTGGAGTACTATTTCACGCTTTTAGATTTTTTAATGACGATATCTATTTTTCGCAATTAAATGAAAAGTGAAAATTTTCAAGCGCCTGAAAACGCGACGACTAAGTATGAGTGCCGAGAAAACTCCGTGTGACGCCGTTCTGGTTCCCGCTGCCGCAAGTGAGATGACATTGGGGCGAGGCTTTGAGCGCTGATACGACGCAAGATGCTATCAGGTAGCTGAGTACCATGCTAGCTGGTAGCGCTTGGCTTAAATAAGGATTATTAATACCTTATCAAACGAAGAAAACTTTCCGACCTTAGCCAGTTTTAATAGGTGATTATTAAGAGATGTTTCCCTGACCTCTGTGCCTTATGCATGCATTGTTAATCTCAGACGATGTAAAACTTTTATCTACTCGTATAGAAAATAGGTCCCTGTGACGTCACGTGGAGTGGAATCGTATGGGCGCCAATCTGTCCATTTTCAAATGAGGTTGAAACTAACCATTGCCATTCGTCTAAACCGGTATTTCTAAAACCAAATAATTTGTTCATTATGAATACACTAATGGTGGGTAACGAATCGCAATCAATGCCATTCGTTTTCTTAGATGAAGGGAACTACCATGTTGTCAAATTATTCTCATATTAGGTTTCTTATTTAAGTGACCGTGATAATGCATCAATTTTGCCGTTGCGAATCTTGAAAGAATAATCTCAAGTTAAGGTTTAATGATGCATTAACTCTCGGTTTACGTTAATCAGGCGTTATCAAATCCGCCCTTCTCGATGCTGGCCTATAATACCTCTCTCCTCTCGACATGTATGAGAACCCTCTTTTGCCCAAAAAACTTACCCTGGTTCAGCAATCCATCAAGTGACCCAGAAATATGAATTGCTCTAAAAGATTGGAACGAGGTATCGGGCCGATGAGTGAGCCTTTGGCCGATGGGTGAAAGGGTAAACCACGCATCGATTTTGGTCCCAGGGAGTTATATCTCGTGGAATATGGCAGGGAAATAAGAAAAAAAACAACTCTCCCAGCAGATAATGCGGGGCGGGCACAAGTTTTTCAAGGAGAGGGGTGGGGGAGAGCTCGAGGTAAAAAATTAAAATAAATAATAAATATGCCGCTTCGCGTTACTCATATTTTTTTAAATTTTTATTTTTCGCCGTCTCTTCGGGATCCCATTAAGGTAATGGATATCGAACGAGTGACGTAGATGTAAGTATTTTTTTCATCCTCTTCTGCTGCCTTCTCATTGGTTTTAAAGGAGAGGTGAGTATTTTTTTTCCGGCGGATCGGAAAAGGCTTTCTCATTTGAGTCGCATATAGCGTCGGCTGAATTTATCGACGAGGGAAAATTCCTAGGCGAGCGTTTCTAATTGCCCGTGGAGCCATTGGTGGGATGAAACGTGGCGGCGGGCAGCGCTCTGCATTTTGATTGAGCAGCAGTGGACGGACGCTCGTCACAGGCACTCCTTTGGAAAAGAAAGCAAAAAAAGAAGCACAGGAAAGAGTAATGGACGAACGTACTGAGGATGTAACTCAAACTGTGGGGAATATTCTCAGTCATGAAATTCAAGTGCGACCATTTGGCTTGTTGAAAGTGACCGTGCAGCGAGGCATTAGGACGAGCAAGAACTACTTTTTTTTGGCAATATTGGCTGTGTGGCATTATTAACGGCTTAGCATGCATTGTTTTATACATTGTAAAAAAAAGAACCTGAAATAATTCCGTAAACGCCATAGTTTAAGAGAAAGAGAACCCAGTCATTCATGTAGTCATTTAACCATCAAGTAATCACAGAGTGGCGTTGTGAGGGTCCGAACCCCCCCCGCGCGAAATATGAAAAGAAAATTATTTTCCTTCATAAAGGAATGGAAATATCGAAAAATCTTGAGTTCATAAAATATTTCTTTAACAAATGAAGTTTTTTCGATCATAAAAAGTGTTAAAAATAGATTAGAACCCTCTTCTTTGTACCCTGTTTTTCTAAATTTTCCCCCCTAGTTTTGGACCCTCCCCCCCGAACGAATTCCTGGCTACGCCACTGTATCCTATCTATATACAGCCCTCGTGGTGACTGACTCACTGATGGATACAAATTCCCGACCACTTCTAGAAGTGCTGGAGAGCTGAAATTTGGCACGCGTGCGGGAAACCGGAAATGATTCGGAGGAAAAATCCGAAAACCGGAAGTTTCCGCCACGTGTCGTCGCTAGGACGACAAAATGGCCGAAATCGCGCTTTATCCGGGGACCGTCTTCCGGTTTTTATTTTACTGCGCGCGAACCGTGCGTGCCACACGGATCGTTAATGCATTTTTTGAAAGCTGGTAAATGTAGTAACGTAATTATGTTATGTTATAAGTTTCTTCTTAAGAAATTTGCTGCCAAAATGGCGTCCAAAAATTGGTTTTTCGAAAAATATTTCATAACTTCCGCTCCCTTAGTCGTAATTACAGGTGTAGGATATTGAAAATGATTATTATATATGCTCATAACATAGTCTATGAAATGTAGGTAACGTTTTTCTTTCATCGTCCTTGGTTACTGAGAATAAAATTAAAATATTCCGAAAATCACCGAAAATTACGATTTTCAAAAGATTAACACAAGGTTTTGTCAATTTTAACTCAACCGATTTCTTTCAAACTTTGTAGTTACATACAGCTATGCATTGTCTTTCAGAAAACATAAACATTTTAATAATAATTTAATGGATTTAAACGCGAAAAAATAAAAAAGGCGGGCACTGCTAACATTTTTCAGGGACTGGTTTGCTTTTTATTGTATTACTTTCGAAATATGGATGTCATAGGGCACAATTCTTTTAGACATGACAGTAAATGAATGTGACCATATAGTACCGTATCTTTTAACCCCCCGAAACCCCCTAAAAAATTAAAATTAGCATATAAGTAGCCTTGTCGGGTACCTTTCGTCACAATTCCGCCGCTTTTCCAATCCTTACCATTCATCGCTACGGAATTGATGTGGACGATTGATGACCGCTGGCAGTAAAAACCTATAAACCCCCGGTAAACCCACATACACCCCCCCCCCCAAAAAAAATAAAATTTTCAAATAAGTCTACTTTTTCGGTACTTTTCGTGACTATTCCACCGCCCCCAACGACTCATCCCCCCGAAATTTATGTGAATGGATGGTGACCGCCAGGAGTACACACATTTAAACCCCCGGTATCCCCGTGAAATCCCCCCCAAATGTAAAATGTGTCATTTAGTCTCCTATTTGGGAACTTCTCGCAAACATTACGCCGCACTACCCGTCCCCTCTGAGCTCTAGATCCGGAATATTTGGTGAGGGCGAGCCACCGTAAACCATACGGGAAAAAATACCAGAACACCCCCGATTACCTCCTGGAACATCGCCGAAAAAAAAATAAAACAAATTTAAACTCGCCTTTCCGAATAGTTTTCGACACAATTTAACCGGTGCCCCTACCACTTATTAAAACCCCCGATAACCCCGTGAAACCTCCCAAAAAATTTCTACTAAAGAGCCTCTCCAGGGAAAAGAATCGTAAGACCACTCTTCCGGTCCCCTAGGACTTATCGGCACGGAATTTATGAGAACTTTTAGTGACCACTGGTTTAACACAAGTATAAAACCCCCGGTATTCCGTAGGAACCCCCCGAAAAAAAAATGAAAAACTTGCCATTGAGTCTTCTTTAATGGGTACTTATCGCCACTATTAATCCGCATTGCACTACCTTTTACAATCATCGCTACATGATCACTGTGGACTTTTGGTGACCGCATGCATAACACATTAAAATCCCCGAATCCCCCTGGGCACCCATCTCGGTGGGGAAGACCATTTATAATGACTAGGCGGAGCAGCCGCGGGGGGGCTCCTCAACCCCAAGGCGGCGAAGCCGCCCCACAACGAGGAACTGGCGTAGGCGAGGGGGAGCTTCAGCAACCCCCGGGCGGCGTAGCCGCCCCGATGTTCAAGCGGCGCAACCGCTGTGGACTCCCCCCACCTCTGGGCGGCGAAGCCGCCCCTTAAACGAATGACGGTGAAACAGTTCCGAAATGCCCTCGTCCTCTGGCACACTAAACCCCCGGGCGGCGAAGCCGCCCTTCAGCGAGGAACGGCGAAGCCGTTCCGAGGAATGAGTGGGGCACCTCCCTACCCCCTGGCCGGCGAAGCCGGCCCCTAGCCGTGTTGAGATTATTCGAACTTCAAAAGTCTTCGAACGACCACAAATGTAGACGGCGAAGCCGGAACCGGGGTTTTAAGGGGCGGAGCCCCTTAACGAGCGCGCGGAGCGTGCGAGTCCTATCTATATACAGCCCTCGTGGTGACTGACTCACTGATGGATACAAATTCCCGACCACTTCTAGAAGTGCTGGAGAGCTGAAATTTGGCACGCGTGCGGGAAACCGGAAATGATTCGGAGGAAAAATCCGAAAACCGGAAGTTTCCGCCACGTGTCGTCGCTAGGACGACAAAATGGCCGAAATCGCGCTTTATCCGGGGACCGTCTTCCGGTTTTTATTTTACTGCGCGCGAACCGTGCGTGCCACACGGATCGTTAATGCATTTTTTGAAAGCTGGTAAATGTAGTAACGTAATTATGTTATGTTATAAGTTTCTTCTTAAGAAATTTGCTGCCAAAATGGCGTCCAAAAATTGGTTTTTCGAAAAATATTTCATAACTTCCGCTCCCTTAGTCGTAATTACAGGTGTAGGATATTGAAAATGATTATTATATATGCTCATAACATAGTCTATGAAATGTAGGTAACGTTTTTCTTTCATCGTCCTTGGTTACTGAGAATAAAATTAAAATATTCCGAAAATCACCGAAAATTACGATTTTCAAAAGATTAACACAAGGTTTTGTCAATTTTAACTCAACCGATTTCTTTCAAACTTTGTAGTTACATACAGCTATGCATTGTCTTTCAGAAAACATAAACATTTTAATAATAATTTAATGGATTTAAACGCGAAAAAATAAAAAAGGCGGGCACTGCTAACATTTTTCAGGGACTGGTTTGCTTTTTATTGTATTACTTTCGAAATATGGATGTCATAGGGCACAATTCTTTTAGACATGACAGTAAATGAATGTGACCATATAGTACCGTATCTTTTAACCCCCCGAAACCCCCTAAAAAATTAAAATTAGCATATAAGTAGCCTTGTCGGGTACCTTTCGTCACAATTCCGCCGCTTTTCCAATCCTTACCATTCATCGCTACGGAATTGATGTGGACGATTGATGACCGCTGGCAGTAAAAACCTATAAACCCCCGGTAAACCCACATACACCCCCCCCCCCAAAAAAAATAAAATTTTCAAATAAGTCTACTTTTTCGGTACTTTTCGTGACTATTCCACCGCCCCCAACGACTCATCCCCCCGAAATTTATGTGAATGGATGGTGACCGCCAGGAGTACACACATTTAAACCCCCGGTATCCCCGTGAAATCCCCCCCAAATGTAAAATGTGTCATTTAGTCTCCTATTTGGGAACTTCTCGCAAACATTACGCCGCACTACCCGTCCCCTCTGAGCTCTAGATCCGGAATATTTGGTGAGGGCGAGCCACCGTAAACCATACGGGAAAAAATACCAGAACACCCCCGATTACCTCCTGGAACATCGCCGAAAAAAAAATAAAACAAATTTAAACTCGCCTTTCCGAATAGTTTTCGACACAATTTAACCGGTGCCCCTACCACTTATTAAAACCCCCGATAACCCCGTGAAACCTCCCAAAAAATTTCTACTAAAGAGCCTCTCCAGGGAAAAGAATCGTAAGACCACTCTTCCGGTCCCCTAGGACTTATCGGCACGGAATTTATGAGAACTTTTAGTGACCACTGGTTTAACACAAGTATAAAACCCCCGGTATTCCGTAGGAACCCCCCGAAAAAAAAATGAAAAACTTGCCATTGAGTCTTCTTTAATGGGTACTTATCGCCACTATTAATCCGCATTGCACTACCTTTTACAATCATCGCTACATGATCACTGTGGACTTTTGGTGACCGCATGCATAACACATTAAAATCCCCGAATCCCCCTGGGCACCCATCTCGGTGGGGAAGACCATTTATAATGACTAGGCGGAGCAGCCGCGGGGGGGCTCCTCAACCCCAAGGCGGCGAAGCCGCCCCACAACGAGGAACTGGCGTAGGCGAGGGGGAGCTTCAGCAACCCCCGGGCGGCGTAGCCGCCCCGATGTTCAAGCGGCGCAACCGCTGTGGACTCCCCCCACCTCTGGGCGGCGAAGCCGCCCCTTAAACGAATGACGGTGAAACAGTTCCGAAATGCCCTCGTCCTCTGGCACACTAAACCCCCGGGCGGCGAAGCCGCCCTTCAGCGAGGAACGGCGAAGCCGTTCCGAGGAATGAGTGGGGCACCTCCCTACCCCCTGGCCGGCGAAGCCGGCCCCTAGCCGTGTTGAGATTATTCGAACTTCAAAAGTCTTCGAACGACCACAAATGTAGACGGCGAAGCCGGAACCGGGGTTTTAAGGGGCGGAGCCCCTTAACGAGCGCGCGGAGCGTGCGAGTTCATCAGATATAAAGTAGCTAAACCACTCGCGTCGGTTCATATTGACCCAGAGTTAAAACCTTTTAAGTAATAATGGTCACATGATTGGAAATGAATCTAGGTATTAGTACTTAGAAATATATAACTATTTAAAGTATTTTATATTGTTTTTCTGTAAGATTCTGTGGTCTGATGAGTAGTTTTATAGATTACTCGCAAGTAGGTACTATCTTCTTGTCTCAAAATTGTCTGATAAACGAGTCGGAGAGCGTTATTATTCAAGTTGCAAATATTCACGTCGAGTATAAATGCTAAATTATGATACATAATACATATATCCGGGCGCAAAATGGCATGGAAAGAAATGGAAAAGTACATTATGAGATGACATGAGACCTTAATAAAACTTATTTAATCTAGTCGTATCGGGTTACATAGAACCGATGCGACTGCTTACGAGTTAATATCTAGTTTGGAAAAGCATTCTAGGCCATGAAAGTCAAGTTCAAGCATTTTGTTGTGAGAATATTCCGTTTTAAATAAACCGGGAGCCAGCTACGCAATCAGACATTGGAAAAAAGATCTCCTTTCGTGAAATAGGGTTAAGTCATCGTTATCTGTTTCTTGTGAAGCGTACATTTTTCTTTAATCGTTAACTAATTCAGTGATATTCTGTAAAACCACGTAAAAGTTCTGAAAGTCTAGTTCAGTATTTTTGGTGGTCATTCACGCTGGGTGAGAGATAAAGAGGACCAGAAAACAAGAACGTAATGTTATGCTACGAATATTTAGGCCAGCGTGGTGTCTCAGAAAATAATTATAGATGACGATTACGAAAGTCTTTCTCACAGCTTGATTTCACTTGGCGTAACTATAGAAAAGTTTTTATAGAAAGGTTTTCGGAAAAACTCAAATTTATTTCGACACTAATCAGTAGTTAGGAATAGTTTTTTCGATAGAGAGGCGTACAAGCTTTTTAGGTCATAGAACATCAGTTTATGGTTGATTTGCGGCTTCTGTTTTGATTAGGGGCTTGTCAAACAAGCTTTGCTGCTACAAAAAAGACTATAAAGGTTATTGCTGATGCTATCCCACGCGGTCATTGCACGCCATTTTTTTCTCAGCTGAATCTGTGTACAGCGGATATGCTTTCAAAGAATTCGGCACTTTAAAAAATCTAGACAAACTATTAGATATAATGTTCACAACTCTATCACGAAGAGTAGCAACGATTTGAATTTTGAATTTACGAAATATACTTAAATTATAATACTTTCCATAGGGTTAATATCAGATTTTTCAACATTTTGCCAACTCTTATTGGAGGAGAAAATGTTTATAATTTTAAAAGGAGATTAAGTGTTTGGCTGCTGAGATGTCTCCTTTAATCTCGAAAGGAGTATTTTGAACCAACTTTTAATTGGCGTTTGAATGTGAAATGTGTTTGTAGGTGAGAATGTAAAATTATGTGAATGCTTGTCTAAGTAGCCATGTATTTGGCGACACCTAATATGGCAGGCAACATTTGTCAAAGTGTATATAATAATAATAATTATTACAGAGATGTATAATTGATTGATATAGTTCATGAGCAGAGAAACTTAGGCCGAGCTAGGGAGCGTGGTAGTCTAGTGGGTAGAGTGCTTGGCTGCTCATCGAGTGGTCCGTGGTTCATTTATTAGTTGCAGCCCTCGGAATCTCCCGATCAAAATCCCAGAAGTGGCCTAGGGAAAGAAACTGTCCCCCATACCCCGAACGTGCGAAGTTCACATTCCTGTGGCTTAGTCTGGGGTTAGCTCTACCCTCACCTATCCAACCCATCCTACAGGTTGAGTATCACTGAGTAAGTGAAGCCAAGGCATATTTTAATGAGCAGGACTCCAAGTTACTGTTACGTCAGCTCAAAAGAAGTTACTGCATGAAAGTGGGAATGCGTGGGAATTGAATTTTTGAAAAAGCACAAGTGTTTCCCGGATCCTCAAGAGTACGTTCATCTCTTCCCGTCCCCAGTTATCTCCTGTAGTCATGTAAGTTAGGGAATGAATTATATTTTATTCTGAAATAAACGCTTATCCGCTATTATAAGATTTATTCCGACTTAGGTATCGAACATCATTTTCAAGGTAAAAATGTAGATTAAAATTATGTGTACTTTGAAGATGATGAAATAACATCAAAACTTAGATCGGAATAAGTTTCATAATCGTGGAAAATTGCAGGTGTTTATTTCAATATGGATCACGCTTCATGGATCGTCGGAAATTATATATTAGATTTTTCGGTATTAAATATAAATCATTTTTATTATCCCAGAGGCATAGAAACGTTCTATCCTTTACACCATGCCAATTACAGAAACCTGCATTATTAAGAGAGTATCCGCCGATTTACCGAATTACGATTTACGGACATGGATGGACTAATAGAAAATTGAAGGCATGATAATTTCTATGTGTATTGGCCTCTCACTTATTAATTTCATGAATGTATTAAGCATACCTAAAGTTCTAGACACAAGAACAAGATCCAGAATTAGAGTCCGAATGCATAGCTCAGCGCCCAAAAAATCCCGGTGCCTCGTCAAGTTCAGAAACGGCAATGATTGCGCAATCAGTCATATTTTATAATGGTGTTACCTGATTCGAACATCTAAACGTTTTTAATGAATAATTTGAGCTGGTGGAGAACCAAATAGGGATTTCTAAAATTAGTTATCGGGGAAGGCCTATGAATTTATTCCGGCCACCATATCTATTTTAAAAATAGTACTCATTTAAATTAAAATCCGACAATTCAAGCGTGGTGGGGTGGAATTATTCTATGGTGAAATACGTGCCTGCAATTTACCATGACAATTACATTTTTTCGATCTATGTTTCCATGTTATTACATCATGTGTACCTTGCAGATAATGTAGTAATATTCCAGATGATCACTTTGGTTGATCACCTTGCAGATAATGTAGTAACATTGAAACATAAATTTCATAATTTTGGAAAATTGCAGGTATTTTATCATTTTGTGAGTTTAAAAATTCCATCCAATCATCTTAGAGGGCAATACATTTTTTCAAACTGTATTATCGTGGGGGTTGGAATTCCTCGTTTATTTGGACTCATCGCCTTAAATGCAAAACTAAAAGGTTCTGAAGATTGTAACTTGGCCACTTTCCTTTCTTGGGAATCAGTTTATTCTTAACGTCGAAACACGGCGCCTTTAGTCCATTATAAGCGCCTTAATTCCATCCCAAGAAGATTGGGAGGGATGTGAGATTCAAATACATCAGTTTGCCGTGCGAATAACTTATCCCCGGCTCGGGGGGATGTTTTGGGGAGAGTTTCTGGAGAATTGGATAAACCTGGTTCACGTCTAATAATCCACTTATTAGGAACACCCCTTTGGAGTCTGGGATCCACGGGTAGACGACATTAGTTGATGCGAGGGGAAGGGGGCGGGGGACAACTTTGAAAGGGATGGGAACAGGAGGAGACGTCGCCATGGAAACCGTTTCCCGTAAACAAAATCTTAGGAAACATCAATATATACTCGGGTATTTAAAGTGCGCTTTAGTTGAAATTGGTATGCTACCGTCAAATGGTATAACTTTGGCCCAAGTTTTCGCGATTTCTCGGAAACAAACAAACGTATTTAGTTTTTATAATTAATAAACAATATATGTAAAATAGTTAAAATTATTGGTAGTGCATGTACCTAATTTATGGCTGTTTCTGAACCTCTATTTTTACAACTAGGATTTTTTTAATTTAAAAATTTGGTCCGAAGTAGGATCTGGGTAACTTTGGCCCGGTCTAATAAAAACATACAAATTTAGTTCTAAACAGTTAGTTGAAGCAAATATACTACGCACAAAATATCTCATAGTATATTATTTTCAATTGTTCCTTGATTTGAAACTGTTAATTTGTTTTATTTGGGTAGAAATGAAAAATAAAATTGTAATAAAATATGTATACAGTTCCTTGAGCTGTTGGATATTCTTTTTCCCTAACCATTAAGTGACGAATATTTTTCTGGAACCATTGTCGTATATAATTACGTTGCGTTACGTTAGGAAGACTTTCTCCTTGGTGCATATGGGATGTGTTCTTTTAATATGACTCCCGTTCAAGCACTTTTAAAATCCTTTTTTTTTCTCTTTTTTCTTGTTTTAAGATCCTCCTCCGTCTTTGGCTTTGTCGGGACTTCGCCGCGAGCCGACACCATTTCCTCCTCTGTCGCCACCGCGCACTCATCCAAACGATTTTCCTCCGGCCTCCTTTAGAGAATTTCCCGAGGCGCCCATTGCTAATTTCTCCGCAACTTTGTGAAAGGGGAGGATGCCGCGGATACGCTGATTGCCCGAGGCTTTATGGGGGCAAACGAGGAATTAAGTTCAAGAAAATCTACTCGCTAACTACTTGAAGAATGGAGAAAAAAAAATGTTTCGGTGTATCAGGAAAAAGCCCATTTCTGAGGACACAAGTGAGGGTAGATTCGCGAATCTAATTTCCGATGATAGCAGCTACATCACCAATGGACGTCCTTAGAGGCATTTTCGCGATCAGCGATATCTCCGAGTTCAGTTGAGTTCAGATTATTCTTTCATCATCATCACATTATCACCGGTCAACAACCCTAATATTGGTTTGACGCAGATCTCCACTCAATTCTCTTATAGGCTAATCTTTTCACACCTATGAATTTATTTTCTTTCACATCCTTCTTTACCAGCTCTATATATTTCATTTGAGGTATTCCTTTTCCTTTCTTTGCCGTCTCATTCTTGCTTACGTGCCTCTCGACGATTGTCGTCATCAGGCCCAAAATATGACCTATAAGGTTAGTGGGGTAGCCAGGAATTTCGATCGGGGGGGAGGTCCTAAACCAAGGGGGAAGTTTTTGAAAAACAGGGTACTAAGTAGAAGGTTTTAAACTAATTTCCTCATTACTAACTCGGTCGATCCATTTGATCATCATCATTCTTCAGTAGCACCACATTTCGAAGGCCTCTCCTCTTGTTTTCTCCGTGGCTGTCATTGTCCATACCTCACTACCGTGGAGAAGCAGATTTTTCTTTGCCAAACGTTTATAGCGTGGGCCACACGGATATGTCATGCTTATGCATGCAAGGAAGACAGTTTACGTTACATTACCACTCACCACTACTCAAAGTTTGGTTTGGATAGGTATGGGTCGAGCTCACCTGAAGCTAACCCACAGGCGTGAGAATTTCACGGTATTGGGGGGCAGTTTCTTTCCCTATGCCCCCTCGCATTTGGAGGAATTATTTGGAATGGTCCGATGGATACGAGTATTGCTGAAGTATACCGTACTTAAAATTGGTATTCACGAAAAGTCGTTGCGTCTAGTGATCGGATGTGAACGGCCATATATATTACGTGTTGGTGACTGGTGTTCTTGTTGAAATTTAGCCATAAATTAAATGTTTTAGTTTGTAAAATGCATCGAGGTTGTCCACAAGGCTTAGACAAAATCTTTCGATTTCGATGTAGTAATAAATTACAGGTGGAATAAACGATACCTCGTCTGAAGGAGTTTCTATCGACGGGAATGTACTCCAGACAGATAAATACAATAGGAAACTTCCTGGTATCATATAGTCTATCTCGTCAGCGAGCCATGCCAAATTCAAAGCTAAGCAAATGGACGCTGGTTCGTTAAGGCGTAACCATATTATCACCAGACAATTCGTCCCTATTTCAGCTTTTACCAGCACTTTTTCTAAACTCAAACCGTGAATCTTGGATGAAGGAATCTTAGAATCATAAATAATATTGTTGTTATAAAAATACGCTATGGGCACAATCGAAACAAATTTACGATACGCTGCTTAGCACTCGACTAATTTTTTTTCCTACTCGAAGGACTCCATAGCGAACGGTGCCACATTAGAAGGAATTCAATTGTGGAGGAGGCTGGATTATCAATTAAAGCGGGTGAAGTACCGCGAACTGAGAATGTAAGCTTCAAGATAGATGGGCAAATATATGAGCAGACGGAGCAATTCAACTATTTAGGCAGCATATTAGAGGAAAACGGATACAGGAGTAAGGACATCAGGAAGGGAACTGCGTTAGCAACAGAGAGTGATATGGGCTGTAGCTCAGAGAAAAGACATAGGACATTTTGAAGATTCATCTTTGTATTTTTATTACGTGGAGGCCTTAATGGGATTAAATTTAAGTCCAAGAGGCTAACCTTATGTCATTTTCGTTAGAAATTTAATAAAAGATCTTCTTATTCATGTACATCTACATAATACCCCGCAAGCCGTGTAGCAGGGGGTGTTAGGACACCAGCCGTTTAAAAATAAAATGGAAGTGCTATAAGGAATTTGCGACTAGCATTCATTGAAATCTCTTATGGTTCCGGGGGAAAAACGAATTCCCATATCTATCCGATCGGCAAAAAATCTCTTAATTTTGTCGCTGGACCTGGAAATATAGTGATGCTCTAATATTATGTTCTCCGTGTCGCTCTTAAAGATATCCATTCTCAATTGTTCAAGCAATCTAAGCCTAGCGCGCAGCCTCCGAGTCTCCAGCGGCTCCCAGCCTAATTGTGCTCAATCGGCAGCCATAAAAAATAAGTTTATCAGATAGAAGAGCGGTATGGAGAGCTGTGGCGAACTAATCTTACTATTGTTGACTTAAGATGGTGATGGAGCGAGCTGTTCGAGGGTGGAAGGGGTTAAGTATGATGTCTGGTGAGAAGGAAATAGTGGGCAGCGCGGCGTTGCGTTTAGAGGAAGTTCAAAGAGGGAGATATGGAGAGGGGGGGAGAGGTTTGGTGGATGGGTCGAGGGAAGTAGAAGTTGAAGAAGAGAGAAAGGAAGAAGCGTCGTCATCTCCTCGTCTCGAAATGACCGCGAGCGGAAATACTCGCAATGCTGTGTCGTCGCGTGAGTGCAAGTGTTGAGTTTGCTCGACTGCCGGGTGACACTGCTGTGTTCTCCGTTGCTTCTGCTCTCGTGGTCCGCGCGTGGGCGTGCCTAATGCGAAGGGAGGAGGGCTTAGAGGGGACCTTCCTGGTTGTGTGGGCACCAGGATATGCCCAATTGTGAGAGCGGCTGATTTAGGGGGGGGAGGAGAGGGGAGGCAGGAAGAGTGGGCAAGGGGTGGGGGCGGGAGGGGGAGAGTGGAGGGGAGGAAGGAGACAGACATTAAGGATATGCGAGGGGGTAGGAGGGGAATCACATTAATGTGTGTGTAATGGTGGGGAGGTTTTTTAAATGAATGATTTGAAAGAAAATAGCAAATTGGGAGGTTGACGAGCTTAATTTTATTCTATGCTTGCTGACGGATACACGGTGGAACATTTCGACATTAAACACACGAAAGAATGAAGTTCGCGATGAAAAAATATTTGACGTAGCCGGGATTCGAACCCGGATCTCCCGATTGCCGATCAGGTGTTTTAGCCAATTTCACCGCCAAGCCATTTTCTTAGAGCGAACTTCGGGGTGGGTTTTACCGATTCGTTCTATCTAAATACCCTTATTCGTTTCCTTCATCTCCCTCGTTTACCCAACATTATGCCCTCCAACACTGTTTTCAACATCCTCTCCCCGCTCAGAACTTGCTCCATCTATATTAATATATTTTTTCATGACGAACTTCATCCGTTGGTGTAGTTAACTTTGCACCCGTGCGCGTGACTGCGTACAAAGTCACTCGTTCTTGCAGTGCTATGTCGATATTTGACGAAAACATTTCCCGGGTTTCCTTGCGGGTTATATCCTCTATCTCCATCCTATCCGACGTGAGTTTCAATGAATGACTTGTTCATCATCAACGGCCATGATGACGATGAATAAGTTATTCATCGAAACTTCGGCAAGGATGGAGAGTCTAACCCGCTTGGAAACCCGGAAACTGTTTACCTCAACCATTCGCCGGGGGAAAGTTAAACCTTTATACCAGTCGATGTTATTTTTAAGTATTCTACCGGTTAAGATAGGTTGACGTGGAGAATTTTGCGAGTAACCCCTTGCTTGTCTTCCTACCAAATTGGGCATCCATTTTCAATTCACAGTTGGGATAAATTCCTTACATTCTATCTAAAAATCCTATATTCTTTTCCTTCCTCTCCCTCGTTTACCCAGCATTCTATCCTCTAACACTGCTTTCAACATCTACTCTTTGAGTGCTCGATCCATCCATACCTTGTGTCTCCTCCGTATCTCATCTAAAAGCTGCCTCTCCTCACCCACCATGTCCCGCACTTCGTCGTTCTTCTTTCTCTCCCTCCACTTCACCTTCTACATTCTTCTCCATTCGCTCATCTTAAACGTCTCCAGTCTCCTTTCGTTCTCCTTCCAAAGTGTCCGAGTTTCTGCGAAGCGCCACACATCAGATCATACTCTTTACTAGCAGTTTATTCAAAGCCCTAAGTCCGTTTTATACGGAACACGTTATTGCGCAGGTTAGAACTGCATTAATTTCTAAAATGGGGTGGAATTGCAAAAACGCATGAACGAAATTAGGTCAGGGATTATATTGCCATGCCACATCCATGCATTCTCGCTTGCGTTCTAGCAATTCACCGTTTTACGCGACGCAAACTTGACTGCGCCTCCCTGCACACGTCAGATTGTGCAATGACGTGCCACGTGCAAAACGGCCTTTATAAAATCCTCTCATGGGCTCCATCCAATGAACGAACGTCGTTTCATGCAGGAAGTATATTTGCTGCTATTCCATTAATGCACGTGGCCATTGGTCATCGATTTCGTTTGATCCGCTTCTTCGATATCAGCCCTACCACATTCCACTCTCTCCATCGCTTCTCCTGCCAGCCCTCATCTCCTACTCTTTTTTTCTTCCCTCATCGAATTTCGCCCATTCTGACTGAGTCGATATATATACTCGCACGCTCCGCGCGCTCGTTAAGGGGCTCCGCCCCTTAAAACCCCGGTTCCGGCTTCGCCGTCTACATTTGTGGTCGTTCGAAGACTTTTGAAGTTCGAATAATCTCAACACGGCTAGGGGCCGGCTTCGCCGGCCAGGGGGTAGGGAGGTGCCCCACTCATTCCTCGGAACGGCTTCGCCGTTCCTCGCTGAAGGGCGGCTTCGCCGCCCGGGGGTTTAGTGTGCCAGAGGACGAGGGCATTTCGGAACTGTTTCACCGTCATTCGTTTAAGGGGCGGCTTCGCCGCCCAGAGGTGGGGGGAGTCCACAGCGGTTGCGCCGCTTGAACATCGGGGCGGCTACGCCGCCCGGGGGTTGCTGAAGCTCCCCCTCGCCTACGCCAGTTCCTCGTTGTGGGGCGGCTTCGCCGCCTTGGGGTTGAGGAGCCCCCCCGCGGCTGCTCCGCCTAGTCATTATAAATGGTCTTCCCCACCGAGATGGGTGCCCAGGGGGATTCGGGGATTTTAATGTGTTATGCATGCGGTCACCAAAAGTCCACAGTGATCATGTAGCGATGATTGTAAAAGGTAGTGCAATGCGGATTAATAGTGGCGATAAGTACCCATTAAAGAAGACTCAATGGCAAGTTTTTCATTTTTTTTTCGGGGGGTTCCTACGGAATACCGGGGGTTTTATACTTGTGTTAAACCAGTGGTCACTAAAAGTTCTCATAAATTCCGTGCCGATAAGTCCTAGGGGACCGGAAGAGTGGTCTTACGATTCTTTTCCCTGGAGAGGCTCTTTAGTAGAAATTTTTTGGGAGGTTTCACGGGGTTATCGGGGGTTTTAATAAGTGGTAGGGGCACCGGTTAAATTGTGTCGAAAACTATTCGGAAAGGCGAGTTTAAATTTGTTTTATTTTTTTTTCGGCGATGTTCCAGGAGGTAATCGGGGGTGTTCTGGTATTTTTTCCCGTATGGTTTACGGTGGCTCGCCCTCACCAAATATTCCGGATCTAGAGCTCAGAGGGGACGGGTAGTGCGGCGTAATGTTTGCGAGAAGTTCCCAAATAGGAGACTAAATGACACATTTTACATTTGGGGGGGGATTTCACGGGGATACCGGGGGTTTAAATGTGTGTACTCCTGGCGGTCACCATCCATTCACATAAATTTCGGGGGGATGAGTCGTTGGGGGCGGTGGAATAGTCACGAAAAGTACCGAAAAAGTAGACTTATTTGAAAATTTTATTTTTTTTGGGGGGGGGGGGTGTATGTGGGTTTACCGGGGGTTTATAGGTTTTTACTGCCAGCGGTCATCAATCGTCCACATCAATTCCGTAGCGATGAATGGTAAGGATTGGAAAAGCGGCGGAATTGTGACGAAAGGTACCCGACAAGGCTACTTATATGCTAATTTTAATTTTTTAGGGGGTTTCGGGGGGTTAAAAGATACGGTACTATATGGTCACATTCATTTACTGTCATGTCTAAAAGAATTGTGCCCTATGACATCCATATTTCGAAAGTAATACAATAAAAAGCAAACCAGTCCCTGAAAAATGTTAGCAGTGCCCGCCTTTTTTATTTTTTCGCGTTTAAATCCATTAAATTATTATTAAAATGTTTATGTTTTCTGAAAGACAATGCATAGCTGTATGTAACTACAAAGTTTGAAAGAAATCGGTTGAGTTAAAATTGACAAAACCTTGTGTTAATCTTTTGAAAATCGTAATTTTCGGTGATTTTCGGAATATTTTAATTTTATTCTCAGTAACCAAGGACGATGAAAGAAAAACGTTACCTACATTTCATAGACTATGTTATGAGCATATATAATAATCATTTTCAATATCCTACACCTGTAATTACGACTAAGGGAGCGGAAGTTATGAAATATTTTTCGAAAAACCAATTTTTGGACGCCATTTTGGCAGCAAATTTCTTAAGAAGAAACTTATAACATAACATAATTACGTTACTACATTTACCAGCTTTCAAAAAATGCATTAACGATCCGTGTGGCACGCACGGTTCGCGCGCAGTAAAATAAAAACCGGAAGACGGTCCCCGGATAAAGCGCGATTTCGGCCATTTTGTCGTCCTAGCGACGACACGTGGCGGAAACTTCCGGTTTTCGGATTTTTCCTCCGAATCATTTCCGGTTTCCCGCACGCGTGCCAAATTTCAGCTCTCCAGCACTTCTAGAAGTGGTCGGGAATTTGTATCCATCAGTGAGTCAGTCACCACGAGGGCTGTATATAGATAGGATCTCCCTCACCCTCACTCCCCCCCCTACTCAACCCCCTATCCACCCAGTTTCCCCATCTCAACATCTTTTCCCCTCAACATCTCCTTTTCCTTCATCCATCGAACTGACGGCGGCGGCGCGCACGGATGCGATAACAATCCTCACTTACGTCCAAATCAGCTACTATTCGCCAGAAAGGGTGAGGTGTGATTCGCTTGCATTGCTCGTCAATTAACGGGGGTAACTAGCTGCAAATAGTACCCAATGATGCAAGATGTACCCAATGCTCCTTGTCCATTGAGCGGAGCAAATACCGTATGGGTATTGTTTGTGTAAAAGATCCGATTGGCCATATGACTCCTGGAGTTTATTAAATCCCCTGTGAGTGTGGTAATGTCTGCTTGGGGGAGACTGGGCGAACAATATCTACTCATCTCAAAGAACATCAAAGGCATTTCCAACCGGAAAAATCAGCCATAGTCGAGCGTAGCCTGGATGAGGACCATAAAATACGGTGGGGTGACACCAGAGTTTTATGGCGATCAAATCGATTTTGGGATCGTTTAACTAAAGAGGCTATTGAAATAAGACTTGAGAATAAGAATGTAAACAGAGAGACCGGATTTTATATCAGCAGCTCTTGGAATAGAACTCTTAATTGATTTATGCTTGCCAGAGCTATCTATGTCTTCGCTGGTCCACGGTCCTCCGCGACTACAATCGGGACTCGACCAATCCGGCCCCTCCTAATGCTGAGGTTCAACGGTCACTTCAAATTTTCTGTCAGTAGCCGTGAGAATGGCTAGCGAGTCGGTACCCGAAACGTCGGCGCTCTCATATAATCTTACCCGCGCGGTATCCCGAGAAGAGTTTTTACCGCATGGGTATTCGCCCGAGATTCGCCCCCGACGAAGCCAAAGATTTGCGTCGTGGGGGGAGCTTTGATGGTATGAGGTTGCCTATACTCACAAACTTTTGTCAATTCGTAATCATTAGAAAACCATGCGCTTGATTAACTCAACTGTATATTTCGATTGCGTAGAGATGTAAGTAAAATCATTGGTTAATGGCAGACAATATAAAATGTAACTAAAGCGTGTGATAGTTCCATATAAAAAAAATGATTCACCCTGATCTGGATTCGTATCCCCCGATTATCGGTCGAATGCTTGATCGAGAAAAGCTATCGATGCTACATTCCCTATCATTCATTTTTGGCTGTGTGCGTGCGAAAATTTCCACAAATTGAGGGGAATGATGCCTCGGTAGCTTAATTGGCTAAATCACACCATCGGAAATTCGTGTGTCCGGGTTCGCATATAGGCGAAGGCGAGTGATTGTTTCTTTTATGGAATTTGTTCATTGTGGGTGACTACTTGAAAGTTATCATCCTGGCTAGTCCCGCTATACTTAAATTAGTAACCAAAGCAAAAATTGGTTTGCCAGAATATAGATGGCCGTGAGAAAAAGGGAACAAATTTCGGCTTGTCTCCCTCAGTGATCTCTTTCTAAAAATAAGTGATTAAACCCATTGGTTGTTAAGTTTAGAGTAGAGCTCTCCCATGACTAAGCCTTTGACAATTTGTAAATAATAAGTCATTTTTCGCTAATTCAGAGAAACTGGGTCGTTTTTTTTCCCTCGCCCACCTCGTCTTGCACGATTCATATTTTATTTCTGATTTTATTCCGGCTTCCGACGCCGGCTAAATTTAGTCTTGTTAATCTTAGAGTGCTTTTGCACGCGCTCACTAGAAGCCTGTCTTTCTAATTCTCCTTCACTTACACTGGAAAGGTTGCACTGGCCCCGTTACACTTGTATCGTCATTTTTGTCCCGCACACGCACTTGGCGTATATTCTTGTGATGAGCGGAACTGTGATTTTCCAATCACTTCGATACCTGTGACTGCTACTCATCAGTGACGGTGATTTTTAACTGTGGTTGCGATCACCGACAAGAATCACTCTTTAAAGTAAGCGGTGATTTGTAGCGCTGCTATTCCTGCTACTTTGTCCAATTCCAATGGATGAGCTCTCCGCAAAAGGAACGAATAAACTTATTGAAAATTGGAAAATTAGGCGAAATATTTTTTTTAGGGATTTATTCTGATTCAGAGTTTATATTTCGATAATTAAGTTAATCCGATATGCTAAAGGAATCGATAAGGGGCAATCATTAAAATACCGTCGGCATTTTTTTTAACATATTTTATATTCAAACCGTTAGCTGTATATTTCGTAAATATTGTCTTAAAAATTATTAAAGATGAATAAGACATCTTTTATTATACTGTTGGTAGCAGTGGTAGCAGTCAAAGCTATCTTCATCGTATTCACAGTCGCAGTGATTTCGAGTATTTAGTGATTTAGTCACCGGCAGTGATCGGCTACCGAATCCAATCTCAGTGATTTCGAATATTAAATCACCGACAGTGATTGCTACTTTTCAGTAACGGTGATTCAATCACAGTTAGCGATATATCGCTCATCACTAGTGTATTCATCGCTGCTGAGGAGGTGGTATATATACTCACCGGCAGCTGGACCGTCCACAGGTATATAACCCGATCAATTTGAGGTGTGAGTGAGTGAGTATTCTTCATGTGTTTGCAAACCTTTAGCGGTACTAAATTCAATTCAATCAAAAGAAAAATTTGGAATTAGGTTCCTCATAGGCTGGAGCAAGCTTTGTCTGAACCGGGTCTTCGGGTAACAGGCAACAATATACAACCACCAAATAATAAAAATAAAATATATGCGATAAAGAACAGCCGACCCTGAGCCAAATATCACAAATACAACATCATCATAGCAAATATAGAACACCTATATTTGATATAGTATGATGATATGATGATATGGGATACCTTTTAAATATAAAAGATAAATATCACCCATTTGCCTTATTGAATACCATAAAAACTTTACCCAGGAACGAGAAATCTTTATTGTGGACGCTATCGGTTAAGATATCAAAGAAAATTGAGTAAAAGGAACGGGTATGAGTAATAGTTGGTTTTAAGCACGGATTTGTGGAGAATATGTAAAAATAATGTCAATGTGCTCGCTATCTAAATTTTGGCCAAAATGTGAGAATCAGAGAGACCTATGCATCCATACTCAAATAGGGTAGTTTCCTTCATCAAAGAAAACGAAAGGCGTTGATTGCGATTCGTAAACCACCATTAGTGTATTCATAATATGCAAATTATTTGGTTTTAGAAATACCGGTTTAGACGAATGGCAATGGTCCATTTTTATCCTCATTTGAAAACAGCCATATTGGCGCCCATGCGATGCCATTCCACGTGGCGTCACAGGGACCTAGTTTCTATACGAGTAGATAGGAGTTATACATCGTCTGAGATAACCAATACATGCATGAGGCACAGAGCTCAGGGAAACATCTCTTAATGATCACCTATTAAAACTACCTAAGGTCCGAAAGTTTCTTTCGTTTGATAAGGTATTAATAATCCTTATTTAAGCCAAGCGCTACCTGCTAGCATCCTGTATCGCAGCGGCGGTCACATCCTCGCCCCAAGGTCACCTCACTTTGCGGCAGCGGGAACCAGAATGACGTCACACGGGGTTTTCCCAGCATTCATAGTTAGCCTTCGCGTTTTCGCGCGCTTGAAAATTTTCACTTTTCATTGAATCGTGAAAAATAGATATCGTCATTTAAAAATCCAAAAGCGTGAAATATATTCTCCAGGAGTAATAATCCTCGATTTAGGCAATAAAAAATAAAAGGGCACCACCCTATTGCGATCGAAATCAACGTAAAATGCAACAATTGATTCCTTTTCTCCTGCGAAAGTGTGTTAAATAATTTAAGAATTTGCTGCGTTTGAAATTATTTCCACCCACATGATTAGAATGGGGTTCAGGTTACAATGATCGTTGTTTTTCACTTTTTTAATTTTTTTTTCTCTATCATTTGCAGGTTTCGTCGCGAGTCCAGTGGTCGGAGCCACGTGACCTCAACAGCCAATGGCAAGCGTCACCCGTCTTCATCTTCTAGCTGCGACTCCATCTCTCCTGCTGGTGAGCCATCTCAATTGTTACTTATTTTCACTTCCTATTCACTCTTTCCGCTCCTTTCATTCCGCAATATCCCCTGCGCAGTGTCATCGGCTGTTTATCCAACGGATTTAAGTGCAGAAATTATTCGGAGGAAAAGCATATTGCCATGACCGAGATGAGAACCCGGAATTTACTCATTCGCGACCCGAGTCCTAGTAATTTGACTGCCAAGGTATTTTTTACCCTGGGCATAAAGCAGGAAATGTTTATTTTTACGCTTAAATTCTACCTCTTCATAATATCCTGCGAGCCACCCCTAGGGTATTTGGCAGTGAGTGACAAATCACCAACATGCAGCATGCAAGAGGGCTGCCACATGCACACACCGTACGGCCATAGAAATATTACGCATACTAGCAAAATGTACATGCATATTCATTAAAAAAAACTTGCTAATGGTTATTAATTCCTAGAGCAAACATATGCAAGGTTAGAACTTTGGAAAAAAACATTCAATGAGTCGTCCTCGTGAGTGACGCCATTAATCCTATCAGTTGAGACAACGTTGCTATCCTTAAAACTTCTACATCCACGTAATACCCTGCGAGCCACCTCTAAGGTTTCTGGCAGGGGGTTTTAGGCATAATTGAACATTAAAAAAAAAACAAATGTTTTGTTTTACATTGGGGTCTCCAAATTTTCCCATTCAGATTGTCATGAGTTGTGCATCTAAAGGATCATCGCGAAAATCACTTAAAAGGAAAGGTCAATTACCATGACCGATATAAGAACTGTGGTCTTTCGAATACGTGCCAGGAATCCTACCACTCTCCCTACACTTTTTACCTGTACGGACATCGTACTGTATAGGTATTAATATTATTGGTGGCTGGCACAATGGACATACATGTCAAGGTGCTCTTTCCCAGAGATTGATCTCACCAAAAAGCACTATCAACAATCAAATGCATTGATTCGCAAAATGCACTAATCAATGTTCACGTACCTTAAACGGTAGAATTTATTTGATAATGACGTTTTTAATTCGTTTGAAAAATATCATTTTTCGTCAACTCCGCGATTATATATTTTTTATTCGTACCCCAAAAACTGCTCGCAGCGACCTTTAAATCGAGGATTCCAGGAAGGAGCAACTGTAAAAGCACGAACATTTATGTCCTGGATGTAGGAAACTTACCCAGGCGGGACTCGAACTTGCGACCTTCGGAATAGCAGGCCGGCTACACCGCCGCCTCCGAGGCTGGCTGTGAGAAAGATGTCTTATTACGTTCGCTCCGAGTTTTCTTAGGAATTACCGATGCTGTTGATGTCACTTTAAAAGATTAATTTCCAATTACTAGAGCACTTAAATACGCGTGTTTAGATCTGGGGGTGGATGCTTAGAGACTTGGCCAAATTTTTTAATATCATGTGCGAAAAATGAAAAAAAAACATTCGCAAATTCTGATTCATTCCGATGCAGTCAGTCAGCTGTTTGAGTATATCTTTCGGAGATACGGGAAACTTGATTAAATCGGAGGACAAAGTCACAAACGTCTTCCTCCATTACACAGGCCAACGAAGAAAAAACTTTTTTACTGAAAATACCTTATTCTTATGTTTTTTATGTTGCTGAATTCAATTGTGATGCTTAAAAAGTTGTATCACCCAATATTTATTCACATTTTACTGTTAAATTTATGAAATCAAGCAATATATTTAGAATCTAACAACTTTTTTATAGTTAAAATAAAATTGAAAAAGTAGGTCTAATGAACGAAGATAATGGGGGATTACTGTTGGTACTTCACCGAGAAGTTCAGCTAGCGATTATTCGCAGGAAAAGCTATGCAAGAAGCTTCAAGGAAAAAAATGGACCAAAAGGGAAAATGTGAACCAATTCCAGTTGACAAGTGAACCCTATTTTGTCATGCTACATTACTATTATTAGTAATTTTACAGTAAATACAAACAATTTTATGATGTAACACAATGTTTCATTGATTTCCCTATATACCGTATTGGGGTATTGCTGGGAAACTATGGGTGATACAAATAAACTAAGGCAAGGTTTGGATTCGGCACATAAAAATCTATAAAGATCAGCTTTAAAATAAAAAAGTATAAAAAAAGTTTTCAAACAATATTGTTTTGTTGGCCTGTGTTATTTACTTTCCGCCTCCTCGACGCGGCGATGGAGACAGACCTTCGTGCGCCTCTACAGTGTCAACTGTTCCTTTTTTTTGTGTGGTCCAAGCGCGTTGGGAGTCCGTCCGCCCTACTTGCACTGAAGTGTCCGGTCTGGTCCAGTTTGTGTAGAAGCCTCCCTTCCTCGAATGCGTTGCTCCTTTTGCGATCGCCGCTGCCCTTCCTTCCTCGTGTGTGGGGATCGCAGCGCAATTGGTGGTCCCGAAGAACCGCAGCGGGTCGATTGAATGAATCATCCCTCGATGAATCACTCTTCGTTCCATTCCACGGCGGCCGTCCATTGTCGGGCCTCCTACTGCTCACGGGAGATGGGTGCTATTAAACTAGGAACGGACGAGTGGATTCCACCTTTTTTTTCGATTCCGATTCTTTCGAATCGATTCCCGACTCTCGATTCAAATGCATCGATTTTTATTCATACTAACGGGTGGGGTATCGATTTGTCAGTAGCATTGTTGCGTTATAATTTTGGAATGGAACGGAATAAAAAGACAAAGACAAATAAGTGGCCCAAGAAAACTCGAAAAGCAAAACTGGTCCCTTAAACTTGATGCGTCATTTGTTACCTCCGTGTGCAGTAAACGCTCTATAAATACCACTGAAGAGGCGGTATATATATAATCACCTGCAGCTGGACTGAGTTGAGTAGTGTGTGAATGCATGTACTACAACCTAATCTGGTATTGTTTCTATTTTGTAGCAAAGGGCAGCTGCCAGCTAGTTAATAGTTTTAAGGTCCACCCAGGGGCTACTAACAACATATTATTAACAGACATTTGGAGTTATGATCTTTCAATTCCAACTTCATATACACTGCCTATTCAAGCAACTCTTCTCTGAGGAGTATATCCTATGTCTATCCTTCTTCTAGTTTTATTGTTTTCTCGCCTGAATTGACGAAATTGCTTAATTATTTGTTGGAAGAAGTCCAACCATGAAAAAAAAGAACCAAAAGAAAGGACTAAAAAATATCAAAACAGAAAAAATTACTGCTAGCTATGTAAAAAAATAAAATAATTTAAGAAAAAGAAAAAAATGGTTAAAATATTATAAAATTTGTAGAAAAAAGTAAAATCGTTCAGATAAATATGTGAATTTATCACTGTTTTCAATTTAGTATTTAAGTATCTGCTATCGCAAACAACACACTGCACACACAACACAAACAGATGCACACATTATTTATTGTACTGGTAAGTGGCTGGTAACTTGGTACACCGCGATGGCTGACACTTGCCTGCGGCCCATCGAATAGCGTGAGATAATGAGAGACTTGAGACGTATTGGAGATGGCGAGGATAATGTAGAGATACGTGAGGGTAGTGGTCGGAGAATATTGGCGTTGAGTATGATGGGGATAGTGTTATCTTCAAAGAGAGGAGTGAGTCATTAGGATATCGTTGAAGTAATTGTTTGAAATGGGTCAGCTGTTCCTGATTATATTTGGAATGAGAAAGTTAAAAATTTAAGGTAAGGAATACCAACTCTACATTATCCAAATTCCTTTCTTGTGTATCCAAAACGAGGGTTGATGTCAGCCTACTGCGCTTACTTGACATGTGATCAATCTACTGATAAAAATTCTTACGAATAACATATGAGAGTAATGTGGTGAGATCTGCACTGTTATATATTTTTTGAGGTTTTTGCATTTTTTTTTGCCTTTTGAACTCTCTCAGCAATGGCATGAAGGATTTTTTTATGGACTCTATTGAAAATAATCTGGCCTTTCTTTATTTTTTGGAGCCCCACGATATGCTCTGTGGCCCACTTTGAAGGGGAAGTGAAATGTACGAGAGAAGTGAAAATTACCGCCATTTGCGCCCCTTCCATCCACGTAATAACTTTCTGGTCGTCGTCTGTCTTTTGTTTCCTTGGAGTCCGCGATTTGTAATTCGACGGCAGCGCTATTGCCGTGAATAGGTGTCACCTTGTACCCCTCACTTTGAAAAATATTTCAGGTCAGCAGTTTTTTCCGTGGTTTCATTGACCTCGCCTCGCTACGTGCAATTTCGTCGCCAGGTGTGTAATGTTTTACAATTCTCCTTTCTTTGTTCTGTCTTGTTCCCACTTGTGTTCTCTTGCTTCATTTAGAAATCTACGTCATGTATTTCGCGTGTAGCACGGTTAACATATAAGAAATTATTTTGCTGACAAAACTGCTAGTCGCTTGCGTGAAATTTTCTCAGGTTTCTCACCGGGTGAGTCACTCCATTTTCGTCGACGTTTCGATTACCGACTCATTCGTCATCATCAGGACTTCCATTGCGCCGACTTCTCCGCCTGGAATGAGACGCCTTCGCTTGAATATAATATATTTATAAATGGCTAAAATAAGCATGTGCCTATTAAAATGTAAAGAAAGAGGCACCAGTTACATTTTTGTTCTCAATTTTAAGGAATTCTTCGGCAGTTTCCTAAGATAATATTGGTATAAAACTGGAATATATATTTAAAATTACTTAAAAAATTGCAAACTGCTTCGTGTATACGTTTTTTGTCCTTAGCGAATTATTCCTGTGGAATCAGATTTATGTTAGGTGTTGTCTCTTGTAATTATATCATTGTGTGAAAGGTCCATTTGGCTTGTGAAGTCGTATGGCTTTTGCTTTCTCATCTCGCTTAAGCTCCAAGCATTTGTGACGCATGGCTCTTTGAGTATTCGAATCATTTCGTTTAACCGCGTGGAATGTATGCATCCACATTGCAATATCAAGCATTTGGCTTTATTCTGGGGAGTTTCTTGTCACCGTCAGGGCTTCTTATGGTCGTCAGCCTCTGCTTAAAGCTCTCTATGTTAAAGCTTCTGGTTTTTCTCTTCCCTTTCCAGCCGTGCTTGCGTGCTTCTGAATCCGCGTAATCCAATTGCCCCTCCGCGACAATGCACCGCGACAACTGGTGCATCCATCTGGGTTCAGTAAGCGCCAACCGCTGTTACGAATATGTGGCGTGCTATATTACCCTCGCACTGTCTTTTTACATCAGTTACTTCTTCTGCAAACAGAGTAATTGTCCAGGCTGAAAGGTATAAATTTACTTTAACAGACACTGAACAATTTACACTCTCCTAAACACTCGCTACTTCTATGAGTATTTCGTTTATCCTAATCTTCTTTTAATCATAGGTTATGTTGTAAATTCATTAATTGTTAGAAATTTGAGGGAAAATTTCACCAAACAAGAGAAAAGATACCAAAACAATTGGAAAATGAAAGATATTCGCCTTTGCGATTTCAAGTTAAACAAAAAATGGAAAATACATGGTAAATAAAAACCAGTTAAGTAGTAAAAAATTATTTTATATTGTTTTATTGTATTTGCACTATTAATTCTCGTAAATTGTTTAAAAATCATCAATTTTTGGTTTCCTTATCACACAAACATCACATTTTACTGTCAACAGAAACATATCACCAATTGTTTGTTTTTCATTTTTTTTTAACCGGCTGATTTGGGTTAATTTTACTCACTGAGACAGCTATCTGTTACGCGACTTCGGCGTGGTCCTACACATGATTGGATCAGAGATCCTTCTATTCCAACAAGTACCCTGCCTGTTCAAGCAAGGCTACTACGTATGGGTCTCTCCTATGTCTTTCCTTCTTCTGGCTTTAATTTTCTCAAGCGCTGTAATGATTAAATATTTTTTGGAATATGTCTAACCAAAAGAGATATATTTTTACTTATGTAAAAGACGAGAATCAAAATAAAAAAGAAGCAGATCATCAAAATGGTAAAAATTGCTTCCTGGAAATTAATAAAATTATTTAGAAAGGAAAATAATGAAGTACAAAATAATATATAATCTGCAACATTAAATTTAATCTTTCTCTTAATAATGTGAAATCATAAATGTAATCAATATACTGTTCATTGTTTCTGCTATCACAAACCACTCACTACACACAAAACGCAAACAAATGCGCACAAAAACTAATGTGCTCTAAACTGGCTGGTTGTGGTGAATTTGATTTACCGATACGGCGCGCTAAATAATCTCTCAGTGCGTCAGCAAAAAGTTAATGTTTGTTTTTTGTGCATTAAGTTTGTTAGTTCCATTAGCAGAATTTGACTTCTTTGAAAAGAAGAGTGTCGAAGGAGCATGGTCGGATCTTGAATTTACAATAAAAAGCATAATTTTTTGTTAAAAAACCACGTTATAAATATTGCAATAATAAAAAAATTAAATAAATGAAGCAGTTTATCTATAAAAGAAGAGATAATGTTAAAAGTATAACAAAAATAAGTTAGGATTGGAATTGACCCCTTTCGGTAAATACAGGAGGAGCTACATGTCCGGGTATTCCTAGCGATAAGAAAGGCCATTACAACGCGTTATGTCTGCCTCATTCAGATACAGTTACTTATTCCATATTTTCGTAAGAATTATAATAAAGAATTCTAAATTTTAGCGTGTGGAAGTTTTTAGGGATCATAGCTGGGCTTAGCGGGCAGTCAATGAATATAACATTTAAATATCACATTTTCCAGAACTGAAAAAAAAACATTTCTATTGCAACCTGGGATTTTGTACTTTTTCGAGTATCTTCTGATGAAAGCATTGCGTCCAAACATCAGTTTCCCATTCCACCGATGAAAAAAAATGCTAATGGCGCAAAATTAAATAAATATTCAATCGCAACCTGGGTTTTACAGTCCGGAAGATGCTATGAAAAGCGCATACCGGGTAGCTAATTTTGTGAAATTGATATTATTTTGATAATGTAGTGATCAATAAGGTCAATTCCTGATCCTGAGTTAAAATCAACTCGGTTTCCACATTTTTGCTGCGAGAAATATAATGAATTCCAAAGCTCAATCAGACCACACCGTTGATATGTTCATGTAGACTCGTCTACTCTATTAGAGTTCGCAGTCACCTTATCAACGTTTGAAGAAGTCCGCGATCATCGCCTAACGTTTTTGACTTGAAAGTAATTCCAGATGTGCTCTTACACACCAGTTTTTGATGAGCGGTAGACCATTAGTTAGGGGCAGTCATCAAACAACTTTTTTCGAAATTCAAAATTCGACGGACGTCAAAATGTAGCATGAGGTACCGGATGAACAGAAAAAAATTTGTTCCTGTAGGTTGATATCCTGCGGTGGCAACAAAGTCATTTGTGTTTAGTGTGGGCAACCCGCAACAGAAGCCCTCTTTTTACGCTATTTCGGCTGTAAATGTCGTGATTTTAATATTTTTCAGCCGATTCTGCACCATTCACGTCTGAAATTGTTGACGTAAGCCACAAAGATCTAATAGTCACGTTTTGTATACAATAACCTGTCTTAAAATGTAAAGAAACGTAAAAAACTTTGAAATTTTTACAATTAATAGCATGGCATGAGTGTTAGGAGGTTAGGTAAATGGGTGAATTTGACCCCTGAAAGTCGCCACAATCACTCTAGCTCAAGTGAGTTGATTTGACATTAGTTATTAAGTACGAACTCCAACTTGACTTGAGTCTGACTGACTTTTAAGGACCTAGGTGAGGACTCAAGTTTGAGTTACGTGATTGCTCTAAAGGTGCGTTTAAACTGTGTAACATGTTATATAAACATATTATATGAAACAATTTACCTGTAAAATGTGTTTTATATAACATTTGTTTTATAACAAGAGTCCAGTGGAGCCAAAAATGCATGAATAACATGTTACAGATTCAGTCCTAGTCCACTCGTCAACTGGCTATCCCCACCATACGCCTCACCTCTTTTCTGTAGCATGTTACACATTTTCCCTCTTCGTACGGAAAGCCCAAAACTTGTTATATAATAAGGGTTTTGGTATTGTTATACAATGTTACATGTGACTTATCCACGTTTTTATAACTTTTTCGTAAAACATGTGATATGTATCTTGTTTATATAACATGTTACACAGAGAATGAGGGCCCAGCGGAGCCGTGCGAGGATAAAACGAACGAACCGGGGCCGGGACCCAGCAGTCGTGCCGATTCGCCCGATCTCCCGGGGAGGGGGTTGGAAAGGAAGGAAAAAAAGGAAAGAGGCGCCGCCGCGACAAGGAGGCCGACGACGCCGACCGGGGTAGGGAAAGGGACGGAAGGGATGGGACGGGGTAAAACACCTTAACGCTATAGAAGCGGAAAGGACCCACACACTAGCAAAACCGGGCATCAGCCGTTAATGTGCCAACGGTTTTGGAGGATTTTCCTATACAAGAGAAAATTCCATCGATCAAATTGTTGGATAACAAATCGTTGGATACATGTTACACAAATGGAACGTGACTCCTAGGGCGGACTCAAAGGATACACTCCTGGGGCAGGGCCTATAAGCGCGAGGTATTTTACCTCCTCCCCACAGAAGGGGAAGGACAGGAAGGAGAAGGGAAGGAGGCGCTGCCGCGATGGGAGCCCGACGACGCCTCCTGAGAGGGGATAGGGAAGGAAGGGATGGGACGAGGAATCCCGCACCGCCACAGAGGCGGGCGGGTCCTACCATCAGCGAAACTGAGCAACAGCAATTGCTATTCTAACGATTTTGGTGGATTATCCTATGAGGAAGAATAATCCAACGATCAAATCGTTAGATGATACATGTTACACAGTGTAAGCGCACCTTGAGGTTAGTGGCACCGGAGTGCGCTCCCTGCTTCCTACGGTCGCACTGAAGTCCCATTCCACCACCGCGGCCAATCGACCGAACGGGAATATCCGAACATTTTCGCCTCCTCGGGCGAATATTGACCGTTTGGAGCGTCAAGGCTTCGTCCGTTGGATGCTGTCTCTTTCTTTTGTGGTCCATCTCTCTCCTACCTTCCCCCCCTACCTCACCAAATGGGATTGAAATCTCATCCGAGGGGATAAAAGAACGTGCCCCAAACCAAAACACGACGTTCTCTCCATAGTCTTAGCGTGGATTTTTTTAGGACAAATTTTCTTCACATCTTTGGGACGTTTATAGAAACAATTGAGGTGAAACACTTGAACATGGCTTACTGCAGAAGAATAATAGATTCTCTCTCATTATAACAAAGCATAACAAATGCATGTATCTAAGTAATAAAAACTAATAAGAGTTTCGCACCAAGCCGGATTTGATGCCACAAAAAAGAAATCATGAATTTTCAACTAAACAAATAACAGAATGTTACCGCTAAAAAGGAACCATAGTGACAAAAATAAAAATTTGAAAAAAAAGATTAACACCTTGAGTGCGGCATGACGTGATATCACGTCATGATGCGCTATCCCCTGGTGCTGATGACGTGATATCACGTCATGTGTACCCCGAGGGTTCCGGCCCTCCGTAAGAGCTCGGTTCAGTTCTATTATGACATTTTGCCCCCCTAAGTTGCTCAGCAGGGATCTAGCAGCGCATTTGTGAACGCCGTTTCAAGCAACCTTTCCTGGGAGGATCGGGAGAAATTTTTTCTTTTATCTTAAGGTAAGCCAATTTCCATTCATTTTCCCCCTGTATTTTAGGCTATTATTTTTATTTATTTCTATTAATGCGTGAATATGGCAATATTTATTTGAGTTTTATTTTACAAATCATAACTATTTACTACCTGGAACTTAATTATGTGTGTTTATTAATTTTCTATTCTGTTTTAATAATGTTTAGCGAGAATATAGATATTTTTTTCCATCCTTCTTTTTTTTCTTCTTGCGAGCCTAGTATTTTTCGAACCTTTGTTGTCTGATGTTAATAAGTTTTATTCAATTAATACATGAAGTATTGTGATTAGTTAAACTTTAATGTAATTTGAAAATGCCATTATATTTTATTTATGCAACGTAACATATCTCTAGCTTTTGCACCCTTCCTTTGTTTGTCAGTGCAGCTCCTAAGCAGGGAGGGGATCGACAAGCAGCAATATTACGAGAGTGAAGAAAGTTATTTACGGAAAAAGTGTAAGTTTTTTATAACCTTTATTGTTGATATACGTATATCATGCACCTATGAACATTCTTATCATAATTGCAAATAACTGTTTGCACATTATCCCATGGATTTGTGATGAAGTGCTAAGGAGTTGCTTTATAAAAATGCTTTTATTTTCTCGATAACTGTGAAATCAATGGCTTATGGGTGCTCTCAATTATTTTTCTCGCCATTGTGAATATTAAGTTCCTAAACATATTTTTACATTAGTAAAGCTGTTTGTAGCATTTCAGCTTTGGCCTATTTCACCGAGAGTGTGTATTTTGATCCTGTTATTTGTCGGAATTTTGACAAAAAAATGCAATGTATTTATTGCAGATGGTACAGAAGCGAGGAGTAAAACGGAAAATTTTTCATGCTGGCCGGTAGTCGATGCCACCAGAAAGAGGTGAAATTCTCTATTCATCAGCTTTTGCAGATGATCAGCAGTCTTCGACCTTCCATCACGACCTGCAGCCATCGACGTCTAGGGAGGAAACCTCCGCAAGGACACAAACATTTCCTTGTTAGCTCTCTGCCTTCTCTAGACGAATGTACACGAAGAAGGAATAGTGGGAGCTCCTGGAAGAGAGCGGGATCAGGCATTCTCTGAAGACTCAGAGCTAGAAATTAGGGAGGAGGAGGGTGGGGAGGAGGTTGAACCCTCAAAGTCAGGTACTCCGTTGCCTCCTTCTACGCTAGATCCTTTTATGTCAATCACTGGCCCATCCCCTTTGTCCTATTCTTTCCCTGAACCCTCCAACAATACCGTCAGTCCTTCTTCATCCGAACGTCCTTTGCGGTGTACCCGTAATTCAGTGATCCCTCAAAATATCACTTCCATCGAAAACCCAGCTCTCACCACTCCACCCCCTTCCAACGACCCAAGTGTTTTTTGCGTTTCCTTTTTCCAGACACCCTCTTTCGTATACAGACATACTTTCTTATAATCTCCATAAGAATAGGTTAGGAATTGGAAACAATTGACCTATGAAGAGTTTTACCTTTATAGGCCTAATATTTCTCAAGGTATTCCTATAACCAATATATCCGACTAATGGAGCATTACTGTCTTATTTGACCTGCTTTGCTTTCGGAAATACATGAGTTGTGATTGATTATTTAGCATTCTTCAAGCCCTTCATTTTTCACCGACGCAAACGATTCAGAGCCTGAGTATTTCCTCTAAAAAATTCGTCCCTTTTAGATTCATTTCACTCCTCCATTGATTCCCTAATAATTCCTTCCCGAAAGCTATGCACGCTTTTCCATTTATCGTGAACCCGCCGGAAAGATTTCCCTTTATAAATTCCGTCTTTCTGTCATTAGATCCTTTATTCTGCCATCCTACATTCCTTATCCCAAACCACCTTTACCATCAATATCTCAATCTCACTTCCCTGAACTCATCCAAGAGGAAGGTGGCAGAAAGAAGAATCGATGGTGCAAGTATTGCACTATTGCGGTGCAAGCATTCTTGGGCGTAGGAAAAAGACCGCAGATATCTACATTGGTTGCTAGGTCTCCTCTACTCTGTCCCGAGCTTTTTTCTTTCTTTCATGAGAAGGTATAAATAGTATTATATATTTTTGTATCATGTATTGCAATAGTATTATAGGTTAAATATATTGCTATAAAATTTGTGAGAGAGGTATTTCCTACATTGGTAAAACATACATGACTGTACTTAGTTGTATATAAGATATAATTTGAAAATGGTCATCATTTCAATTGTAATGAATTTGTCTTGGGTAAATATAATACTTTTTTCATGCCATGTGATTCCTTTTTTCAATAGACTACGGCTCTTAGATAAATAAGAAGTAACTAGAGATTTCCAAGCACGATGGAATTAGTCTTTCCTCGCGTAATTAGAAAGAAAATGCCATCGTTGCTTTCGGTAATCGGGTAAGTAATAAAGGGCATAGATGCTGCAAATCTATTCCTAGCAATACGTATTATTGAATGGTTTACTCGAATTGATATTATTATTCACCAAATGAAAAAATATTATTGCGGTAAAAATTTACATAATTTTCAGATTTCCGCAGAATATTCGTAGTAAGAACCGCGATACGTGGCCTAAATGAAGACTAATTGTAAGATGTTTGCTTGCAAATACTATTAGTTCCAGTTTTTATGCATTGATTTCTAACTCGGTAACATCATATTGCAAAAATATGTTATTGGCTTGAGTTCAGAAGATAGTAATGAGGAAGTTATGGGTTGATTATTTCTGTTTCCACATCCATTTTTATTTCGGCAACGGAGTCTATACCCCAATGACCCAAAAAGGAGACGTATCAGCAAAATCTTTCCCCATCTTTTTGATGTGCCGATGGCACTTCCAAAAAAGTTATTCCTAGTTCTTACAAGTGGACCGACTAAATCTTACTCTCACCCCTCGCTTCATCTCCGTACCCCCTTCAACCTTAGAACAGCCAGCAGGAGTGGTGCACGTCAAGAAACACCCTAATACACCGTCGGATAATAATCTCGAAAGCGGAGTGCCACCCATCTCAACAATAGACTTTTACCTGCAGTAAAGGGAATACATAACGGCATGTGAAAACCATTTTTGTTAAATATCTGATGCTTACGGGTGGTCGTATGGGAAGAAAGGAATTGGAGCTGAAAACATGAAACGAGAGAAGGAATTTGTGACGAGAATAGTGGATTCAGAAGAAAATGTAGAAATTAGTCAATATGATTGAACCCTACCCCGATACTTAGGATTACTAGTACAAGGAATACGCGGAAATATCTTGCATAGAATTACCATCACAATCAAACAGCAGTTCACGGCGATTCCTTGTACTTATAACTTGCATTACATCCATCTAAGCCAAAAACTTCCCTATGACAGAGGCAAAATACTAATGGCGATACCAGTAGAACATAACAAATTCATTTTCCTCGTATTTTTTGGGATACATAGCGCAGAAAAAAAATTGAAAGAAAACGGTGGCGCGGGGAAAAAGCCGACCGTATGCAACCCGCATTACGTTAATATCCCGCTGTGCGGGTGACGTGATATCACGTCATAAATAAAAAAATTCATAGCTAACAAATTAAGGCCAAGAAAATTTTTTCATTATTTTTCCCAGCTCTTTTGGCACCCATGCATGCGTTTTGCATTAAAAAACGACAGCCGCACCAGGGGTCGATTTTGAGTTTTACATGGTCAGCATTGAAAGTGTTAACTTATGTTTTTCTCGAAATAATCATAATATTTTAATGTAATTGTTTTTACAGATATGCAATATATATGAAGTTGATGCGTAGTTTTCCGCGGCGTTGTCTAGATGATGTCTCCATGTTCCTGGGCTTCACCGCGTGGATTTTTCTTTATGACGACAGTTTCTCCGGTATTCCAACCGGCGTCTTCAGGTCGACCTGAAGACGCCGGAGACATCATGCAATATATATCTTCAGTTGTCACCTCATTCTGTATATAATACTTACGCCGAATCAACTTATTATTCCTCTGCAGAATATACAGAAAATTGCCGCGCATTAGGTATTGAAATTGAGAGGGTGAGAAGTGGTGCAAGTAATTTTTTTCTTCTAGGCAGAGTTAGGAACAGAAATTAGGCAAAGGTTACAAACGAGATGAACTAGATAGTTAGAAGTACATTTATTTTCCACGCATTATCAGCAACTAGTAGAGACTCGTTCGTTTTGCTTAGCCACCAAGTTTTTGTAAATTTCTTCTATCAGTTTGCCAAAAAAAGTAATTCATGTAATATTGTCCAAATATTCTTATGAACTCTCATCTCCGGTGGTCGTGGCCCTAAAATTGTTGCCACAAATGCATCCGTATTTATTCAAAGTCCTAAAATTGTTTTATGCCGAGTGAATGTGATTTATAAATACAAATAGAATTTAAGGAGTGAGCCATGTGTGGTAGCAAACAGACCAAGGTTAACATTATATAAACGTTGTTTTCTTTATTTGGGGCCAAAGTTATTTCAGTTACTGCCCACTAAAGTTATAAAAAATTAAATCATCAAATAAAATGTTAAGACTTGCCAAAGATTGGCTTTTCTCACAAGAAATAATTAAACATTTACGTTGATGTTATTTCTTAAAAAAAAACTCATGTATTAATCACTGCATTATTATTTTCTTTTGTTTTGGCATACGTTTTTGTTACTTGATGGTGGCTCAATTCTGGTCCTATGACCTTGGAGACCACCCAAAGCTCCCTCTCTTTGTTATCTTATTACTCAGCTGTAAAATAATAATGTAGGAGTAAATTTCTGTTCCTAACTCTGTTTGTAAAGAACATCTCTCGTACTCCTAGGCTTCTCATCCACTCAATAGAGGTCTCTGTTTGCCTCATCGGTCATTTCCGTAGTTTGCACTCATAGCTAATGTTATACTTGTGACATTCTTCATCCCGAGATTTCTTCTTCCATAATTCATGATTATAGCTAACAAATGACGGATGAAAAGCGAGTGAAAAAATGACGGCGACAGTGCGCATTCCGGAATTTCATGCTATTTTCCCATTATTTTAGCCATGTTGCGAACCAATATTTTGTACGGGCGCCGTTCATTGAAATACGGCTACTATAATCTCACGCTAAGTGTTCTCTACGGATGATTTAATGTTTTTTCACTACGCCCGTAAGCCTTAGGTGTGTCATTACGAATGAGGTTATTTTTCCTAAACAGATGGTCGTTCGGGCAGGAAAATTAGTAAGCATCCTATTTTCGTAGTCCTTATTTCGCGTGTACACGGCAAAAAAAAATTGGCCGAAAATATTAATGGAGTCATCTTTTTCACTGTTACTTATCACGATTCAAAATGACTCACGGAAGGAACTTGAACACAATATTTATTGAACAACGATTTGCACAAAAGCTAGCTCACAAAATAATAGGGTATTTGTATTCTTTCTAACCCTGCCGCGTGAACGGCGGTGAAATATACAAGAACTGCCATGAGAAATAATTCCCGGGACTGGGCATCGAACCACAGACCTTTGGCTTTCCGGGTCACTGCGCAGACCATCACGCTATCCAGGTTCTTTAATTCCCGTGGCAATTATACCGAGGCTCATAGTACTAGCTCTAACACCTAGTACCATGAGCCTCGGTATAATTGGCATGGAAATTATAGAACCTGAATAGCGTAATGGTCTAAGCAGTGACTCGGAAACCCTAAGGTCCATGGCTCGATTCCCGGTCCAGGGAAATTTTTTCTCATGACAATTCTTGTGTAATAGGGGTGTTTGGATTAAATACTGGAGAAATGCAATCAAATATTTTTAGTTTCTCTCGATACAAATATCAAAGCTTGAAAAATAATATAAAAGTATCACATTAGTCCACTACGAAATGAACAGGGGTAATGACTTTATTTCATTCATTTACATAATTCATTGCATTAAATAGCCATTATTATTATTATTATAGAATGAAATTACGCACCCCGGTAGAGCAGTCTTTTGTTCGGGTTCCCATCCGATAAATACGGCAGCCCAAGCAAGCAAAAATAAGTTTGCATCAAGGCGAGTCAATGCACAGAAAAGTGTCCATTACTACAAAAATATCAAAATCAGTGCACAATCACAACAAAATTGAAATCAACATGACGAAACATTCATGGATACTTAAATTGCCTATAAAATCAATCCACAGTCAAGGGTTTTAAAACAAGCTGTCAATATTCTCCTCAAGTCTTGAGTTTCATCTTATATATTGAAGAAGAAATTGTAGGGTATTTGGTTGCTAATCTTATCTCTGACATTTTAATATCATCCAGTATATAAAGTCAACTTTTTGCGGATAGATATCGTGGGAAAAAGTATATAATGATAAACAAAGATATCGTACTGCTCACTAATTTAAAATAACCGGTCACAACTCGTATTTAGATTGCAATACAATCATATTTGTGTTCTAGGAATTTGTTAGTCAGCTAACAAATTTGTTTATATGCTGTACAGTCATCATCAGGTGCTAGGAATTTGTTGGCTAACTAATATGATGATTGGATGATTTAATAGCAATCGAAACACGTCTTGTGAGATGCTTAAATAAAATTAGTGGGCAGTGCGATAACTTTGTTTATCTTTTAATAGATAATATGAAACTCATAACAGAATAGGGTAGTTTCCTTCATCAAAGAAAACGAAAGGTATTGATTGCGATTCGTTACCCACCATTACTGTATTCATAATATAAAAATTATTTCGTTTTAGAAATACCCCACGTGACGTCACAGGGACCTAGTTTCTACACGAGAGGATAGGAGTTATGCATCGTCTGAGGTTACCAGTGCATGCATGAGGCACAGAGCTCAGGGAAACATGTCTTAATAATCACCTACTAAAACTGGCTAAGGTCGGAAAGTTTTCTTTGTTTGATAAGGTATTAATAAACCTTTTTTAAGCCAAGCGCTACCTTTCAGCAAGGTACCCAGCTACCCGCTGGCAGCCTGCGACGTATCAGCGCTAAGCCTCGCCTGAAGGTCACCTCACCGGGCGGGAGGGGGAACCAGAAATACGACGTACGGAGATATTTCCCGGCATTCATACTTGAGCGTCGCGTTTTCGCGCGCTTGAAAATTTTCACTTTTCATTTAATCGCGAAAAATAGATGTTGTCATTTAAAAATCTAAAAGCGTGAAATACGTACTCCAGGAGTAATAATCTTTCGATTAAGGCAATAAAAAAATAATAGGAAACCACCCTATTAGAATATTGACTGTGCTTTTAAAACTCTTGACTGGGAATTGATTTGATAATCAATTAAAGCATCCATAGCATTTTTTGTCATATTGATTGCTATCTTGTTGTTGTTGTGCTTATGTGTTGAAGATGAAATTGGATAGCATATTAAAATGCCATAGAGTAATATGGAAATGAGTGAGGGATGTTTTTATTTCAGTTGGTTATTTTGGGTGGCCAATCTGCGCACGGCTAAGGGGATGGGGGTTTTGAAATCCCATCGGAAGGGAGCTCACGTGCCTCAAACCACGACGCCATTGTCCGTCGGGATCGTGTGGTTTTCCGAGGATGAAAGAATGAGGGTGCTGACGAAACTTTAAGGGTGAAAGCGGTCGTGTATTATGGGAACCTCTCGAGTGGCGTTAAGAGGACCGTGTATATCGATCGAAAGGAGACGACGTCGCTTTGACGAGTAGTCCTTTGCCGGTTGTGAACCTCCCCCTCTTTTCTCCAAGACATCAGACCACTGATGGTGAATCGATTACATTGAGATCGTCCTCTCCGAAGCTTTTACGTCACTCGTTATTCGGAAATAAAAGCTCAGAAGTGGTATCCATGACTTCCGAATTGATGAAGGGGTGATAGAGAGAAACGTATGGACCAAGTTCCGAGAAATTCAAAATTAATTGCGAGATATATTTGGGAGAAAAGGGAAGAACGATTCTAAAATATAAAGGTCATCGGTATCATCGTTGAAAGAGCATTTTTTTATGCGGAGTTCCAATTCTTTCTTTCCGTCTTGGGTGTCACCAATTTTAAGTCCTTTTCTAATCTTGATTCATATTGGAATTAAAACACGCGGATGGCTGCGGTGGCTAGTGTGTTGGCTTCACAACCAGTGGGCTCGGGTTCATGCATCGTCTGATCCAGGATTAAGTTGGTATGGTTTGCAAACCCTTACAATGGACTTTCTTTCAGTGCGATAGTAGGAAGAAGCTGTGTTGAGTTATTATTGTCAAGTTTTTATAATTCGTTATAATATATAATATATTATGTTATAATTTTCATGAACATTTATCGATTTTTAGGAAGCGTATGAGTGCATCAATGGAAATGAAATGTGGAAATGCCTCCAACAGATGGGTATCCCAGACAAACTAATTTACCCAGCAAAAAATAGGTTCATATTAATATAGAGGTTAAGTTCGAATCAATTAGGAATTCCCAAGGAAATTCAGTGTGCTAACTGGGGTCAGGCGAGAATATGTCAGTAAGTATAAGTATATAATATATAATAGTATATAATATAAGTAATTTCTCTTTCACTATTTAATCTGTCTTTTGAAAGCTCCCCTTAAAAGTTAAATCGCAAGATTGAGGAACAGAAAAAAGACAATAGTTTTAAATGTATCATTTGCGGAGGACTAGGGTGGAATGAATAGCATTGTGAGTATTCTGTTAGGAGAGGCAGAGAGGTTGGTTTCTGATCCCATTGAACAGAGGACCACTGGGTAAGCCGAACCATGAGCAGTGTGAGTGGCTGTGTAAGGGTGGAATTGATTACGTGTGAAAGAGTAACTGAATTTAAGTATTTAGGAGTCAACATTGACGAGGCACACCGAGAGGAAACAGAAATAAATGCCAGAATATAAAATGCTGTCGAATTCTACTGAGCTGTACAAGGGCTTCTAAATAGCTTGATATTGTCTAGAAAAACGAAACTACGGATCTTTAAAAGATCACCGTAAATCCGGAGGTCTTGCATGAATTAGAAAATGGAAATTGTCTAAAGAGACATAATAAAGCTGGCACTTATAGAATATAAAATTGTAAGTTGCAGAAAAGGTCAGGTGAGGACAGAATGTGGATAATCTGAACCTTCAATGAACTAAGGTAGCTATATATGGACCAATATGATGATTACACTTAGCAGAAGCAAAATGTCAAAGAGGTACGAAGGCAAAGAGTCGAAAGCTGAAGACTGAGATGGACCGGCAATGCGTGGAGAATAGTAGATACAATGATACTAATAGAACAGTGTCAAGAGCCTAAATAGATGAGAGCGACCTTTGCGACGACCACGATTACTCTGGAAAGACGAGAACAAAACAGGTCTAAGAAGAATGGGCGCAAAAGTTGCCTGAATGGAAGATCGAAAGAAGTGGCGAGGAGTTGTTGGTGAGGCCAAAAAACCACCTGAGATTTCTGTGTCCAAAAAATATGGAGACTTATTATTGTGTGGATGGTTGTGTCAAATAAATATCATACTGATCAACCTTCAGCCAATGTTTTACACTTAAAATTACCGATTCATCAAATCTATAAAAGCGCGAAAAGTTGTTGGAAATTTTATAAATATGAATAAATTAGTGCTCAAATAAATATATTAAGTACTGTCAGTTTTATAATGTGGTATCCAACGTTGGCTGAAGGTTAATAAATAAATAGATTTACTTCACTAACCCTCCATTTCATATTTCAAGAAGGTACGCGTGTAGGTATTTCTTTATGGAACCCATTGTTGTTTATCGAAAACTGCCGTATCCCTGGGAACGTTTAGAGGTTGATCCGCGGGTGTTTGAAATATTTTGGGAAGTAGTTGGAAGGAAAAGGAGCTATTGACGGAGAGGAAAACTTGTGACGAAGTCCAAGTTGTGGTCCCCGAGGGGAGAAAACTTCTGTAAGGGATGAGAAACCAAGTTGGTGCGATGGGTCGTGGTAGAGGGAAGGAAGAGAAATGTTTTTGTGAATTGGGTGATTAGGGGTAGATATGCTTCCCAGTTGAAGCGAGGCCTTACAGGTACAGCTCTTTGGCATGCCTCAGGTTTTGTTATTTCAGAAATTTTACTTTTGCTTATTGAAGGTGGTGTCATCGTGGTGTTTTCAGGGTAATCAGATTGGACCATTGTAGGAATTTGATAGTTGTACCGGTTGCCTTTTGATCATTTTGTCAGGAGTAATTTTTTTAAATAACTAAGATACAAGAAAATGTGGAGCTAGGTCGGTTCTACTCACCCTGAAGATTTCTGGAGGTTACCAAGTGTTTTACTCGAAATACCAAATACAACCGTTCGTCATACAGTTAACCTCTTTTAATTGCTTTTGCAAGGATTGGATTGCACGTACCTCTATTAGCCACTCAAGTACTCCTGCAGCACCATTGCGCAAAGATGGTTCCATATGGTGTAATGAAGGTTCTCATTTCCAAGGATTGCAAATTCTTTCTTCTACTCAGTAAAATTTGTTTTCTTACTGGGGATACTTTCACCCGTGGTAATAAAATTTATGCACTTCCCCCAAAACATTTTCCCAACATATAGGGTTATATGCCCCATTTCCATGTATAGTTATTTAACAGTTATAATGTGACCTGACGTTGCACTTCTGGCATTCGATATATCCTGACAGAGATATCACACCCTGCGACTATTTCTAATGGGGTTATGTGAAGGACGCTGTTTACTTCCCGCCTCTACTCCGAATGATCTGCGGAACGGGATCACTGCTGCCGTACACTCGATTATTTACAGCAGATGCTACGCTTTCGCGAGTGTGGAACGAATGTGCCAACGGTGGCTACATTGAACATTTATAAAATTGATCATATTTATAATTATGAAATAAATATTTGAAATTGATGAAATAAGTAATTAATCAATTTGCTGCCCTAGGTGGCGGCGGGGTTAAGTCCTCACCTGCCAAACCGATGCACACGAGGCTGAAATCGAAAAAAGCTGAACAAAACCACAAAAATGATTTTTTTGAGTGCGGAATTCGAAACTTTGCACAGTTGTTGTCAATACACTAGTGCATTTTTTGACGCAAACCGTTTTTATTTGGTAAATTTTTAAACAAATTACTTGGCCTCAAAATTGAACAAATTTCGCAAATTTGCCCTCATTGAATTTTTTTCGATTCTCAGCATGTTAAAATTAATGCCACACCTTCTGTAGTAATTCAATAGAAACAAAAATTTACAATTTTATTATGTGGTTTATTATTGTTAATTCTTGGTAACTTTCACGACTCAGTTGTAATATGTGTTACCGATACGATACAAAATGGCGGACCCTGTTTTTCGTCGAAATTTTGTGTTCATGCAGGATTTAAAAAAAAGTATCACCGAGTTACCTCGAGATATTTACACCACACATACAACAAAACATATAGAGTGTGCTACCAGAAGGACAGCTGCGACCACCTGCGACGCCGAAATTAAGATCGATTTTTCGAACGTGCGGCACAGTTCGCAGCTCGCTGGTGGCCACGGGGAATACCGTGCTCGACGGACGTTGGAAAGTGAATCTTTTAGCTAGTGATTATGTATAAGATATAATGTATTTAGTGCCACATTTATTTTACATTTCGTATAACCTAGTTTCTCGGCTGTCTTGCGATATTTATGGTCGATACGATACTAATTGCAGGGCTCTATTTTTCATCGAAATTTTAACATGCTGGTTTTCGAAAAAAATTCAATGAGGGCAATTTTTGCAAAATTTGTTCAATTTTGGGGCCAAGTAATTTGTTTAAAAATTTACCAAATAAAAACGGTTTGCGTCAAAAAATGCACCAGTGTATTGACAACAACTGTGCAAAGTTTCGAATTCCGCACTCAAAAAAATCATTTTTGTGGTTTTGTTCAGCTTTTTTCGATTTCAGCCCACTATGCGATGGTCGCATGTTCAAACCCCATCTGGCCATGGGTATTTTTAATGGTGTAAGGTAATTTTTAATTACCTTGAAGATAACAGGGCACCCGGCGTTACTCGGAAGGATAGTGCACAGAGAAATGGGAAACCTGGAATTCATGATCACATGGTAGGATTTTAACGTTTTCCTCTTTGAGCGTGTCAAGTGATGTGCTCACCCAGCAGGATGTCAAATTGCAGAAGTTGTAAGTAAGGAGAGGTAACGAGGAAATGACACAAATGACGTGTCGGACGCAGTCGAAAGTAGCACAACAGAGTTCGGGAGCATGAGATGCACTACTACATACTGCATCATCTTTGGTTGCAAACGGTGCAGCCGTAACGAAACAAATAGCGGACAGACTAACAGATATCCTCTTTTATATATGCATAGATGATCATAATTGGGGGATCCTGTGATCATCACATACATTATTGTTATTATTTTTAAATAAATATGTATAAAGCTAAGCCCTGGTGGTAGTTAAAAATAAAGAGAAACGTTGGCTAAAACTTTTTTGCATCACATACATTGACCTATACTCCGACAACTATTTTTACCATGAATAAAACGAGGTCATGATAAAAAAAAATATTTTTAAAGTATTATATTTATGAAATTGATATCGTGCGTGAGAAAAAAATTGAAACTTCCTATTTTCATTGGTATAAAGCTAGTACTTTATTACTTACGTAGCTTTGTACTTTAAGAAATTCGATGTTTTGAAAATAGGTCCATTTTTTTAGAATTACTCTGATCTTTTGGATGCAACCAGTCACTGCCACGGCATGGAAATGTGCTGGAAAACGTTCTCATCATTTTTCCTAAGACGCATTTTTCCCCTGGCCTTTAATGCAGGCGACTGAAGGACGTCCGCCTGAATGGGATGTCGCGTGCGCAAGTTCGAACCGAGTGTATGATGCGATGAAAGAGCGAAGACTCTCCGTCATCGGTTTATTGACGCCTCGGAGGGCCAAGATGAAGATAGGCGGTGCAAAAGGGCCGAGTTTTCCCTCTCCGCCCTTTCAATCTCACGTCGCGATTGGCAGGCGCAGGCGAAGTGCTAAAGTGAAAGGAAGAGGATGTTGATTTATTTTTTACCCGAAGGTTCTATGCGATTCGGCAGAACGTATTTGTTGTAGCCACTGTAATTATAGTAAAACTTTATTGAACTCAAAAGAAGTGCCGCAGTTGTTTTTCTCAGATTCAGCCGAGAATATTATTTTTCTTCCCCACGATGCATAAGAGAATACAAAGAACGTTTCCATTAGTTTTACGGGAAGTTGACTTAAGTTTTGCCTTCTGGAGAAAGTAAGGATTCGCTGGGTTTTCTTGCCTATATCCACATCTACATAGTACTCTGGGTGCCACTTCAAGTGTGTTTGGCAGGGGGTGATCTATCACTAGCATTCAGCATGCAATAGTATTCCCTCATGTACGCACACCACACGGTCATAAAAATGTAACGCACACTAACAAAATATACTTTTACATTCATGCAAAGGCAAAAATTGCCAGCCGCTCATAAGGGAAACCTGCCTTTGAAGCTAGAACATGGAAAAAATTCTGTTAAAAATATGAGGAAAATTCAGAAAGGTGCATTAAGGAATACAAAAGTTATTAGGCTACACTACAAGTCAACCAACCTATTAGTAAGTCCTAACGCTGCGGTAATAGCCTGTAATTGATCGTGGGAAAAAGGAATCTATTATCTATTCAAACATTCTGAATCTATTATCTATTCATTCATTAGGTCGTCCACGTACGGCATACTTGCCAGTTTGCAGTGGCACAATCTAACAAATATAGAAAAGTGCATATTCCATTAAACATAATAAATTCAAATAAACTAAAATCCATTAAATGTAATCATATTGGCCTAAAAATTTTCTATTAAGATAGGAAAAAGCGCAGTTGGTAAAAGCGTGTTTAGGAAGTGGGAAGTGGTCTATGTGATCTGGAAGAGAATTTATGAGGGTGGAGAGGCGGAAATGGAGGGAACTTTCCGTCTGTGACAATCTAGGAATGGGAGCAAGTGGGTCTGCATGGAATTTTAAGGGTTAAATTCGAGATGAGATCGGGACAGTCTATGCCAGACTTTAGAATGCTATCTATTAATTTTAAATCGGATTTGAGGATTAAATTTCGAATGTTAGATGTAGAAAGTGTAAGCAAAACAGTATCAGCTGGTATATTGTGAACATTAGGGACTCTGTACCTTATGTATTTTAGTGAATAAATTTGTCTCACCTTTTTAGAGCCAAAATATTTGATGGAGCAGAGATGGTCCAAATGGGGAATGATGAATGAATGTGATAACTGGAACGGCAATAGTTGAAAAGTATGCGCGTAATGCAAGCAGGTCTGCAATTTCTGAGAAGCAGTAGAAGAGGCCAAGGCTTTTATTCAACACAATGTTCTACAGTTTATCTCTCTTGTTTAATTTCTATGATCTTATCAACCGTAGTATGTAGCGTTTGTAAGATAAACATACCCTAATAACCTAAGGGGGAACCTTAGTAAGGCACCCTCGGAAGAGTCATCTGTTAATTACAGTTCGAATTATTCCATTGTTCTTTTACGATACTTCATTACGACATGAATGCTGATCTTAATTTGAGAAAGGTACCGTCAGATTACCTAAATACTGTTCCTCTATCCCCTGTGCCTATCGTATTGGTTGTGGGCATTATTTGACTGAGGTAATGACTATTCACCTGCAACATATTATTTTGATTTAATTTGAAAACATTCCGTGAGGTGCGGCTGATAAAATCAATAAGCCGGTACTCGGAATGCAATTAACTCGACTCGGTGACCCATTTTCTGTGGATGAGGGCTCTTGTTACAGCAATGCGGGGGAGTAATTACTTCTGCATTTAGTGAAATACTGCTATTTTCATGTCATTTGGTAATCTCATCGTTTCGTAAGTGAATAGCCTCTTTGGAGGTGATTCTGAGGTAAATATTCTGGCACACATTTTGGCATTTGGAATGAATTACTGTTTTCGATCCCAATTTGTCGCTCTCAATTTACGAAGTTCCTCGGGAAAATTTCGCATGAATAACGGGAAATCAAGGACTGGTTGAAATACAATGGTGGAATGAAATTTATTCGTGATCTCTTGTTTATATTTCAATGTGAACTCTGGAGGTTTAGGCCTAAGCGAAAATAAAAGGTATGCTGGCCGATGTTTTAAATTTTCATTCCATTTTCAGCGCTTTCTGTATGAAAAGATGAAATGACCAATAGATGCAATAGTGGTCAAGCACTAAAAATAAATTTTACGTTGCAAAAAATATTTTAAAAAACACTTGAAGAAGTAGATATAAATATAAACTAACAAGATAAATTGTGGTGACGTACCTTTTTTGTAGTTGTTTATTTTTTTAGTTGCTATGTTAAAGTAATATATTCATTTTTTTATATTTAAATTAATTTTGATTACGGGAATTGAGGAATGATATTTATTTAGAGGAGCATTGTTGTGTGAAATGCTTTGGTATACTCCAGTATCTGTACCTGGTACTTGAGTTTTTTCACAAGCCTGCTGGAAGGTTTATATTAAGTTACCGGGACGTGGTGTGCTCATATCTGCAAATCAACTTCCTCCCATCTAAGTTCTCTTCCTCGCTTGGAATACATTTTTTTTAGGCTGGATATTTGATCTTACGAGTCGTGGCGCTTAGTAATGACAGAAAGTTCTGGTGCCACAGAAATCAATTTTCAATCTCCTTTGCCCCTCTTCAACACCGAAGAGCAAATTGTCTGAAGGCAATGAACTTTTCTACTGGATGCTTCGGTGCTTCTACCTTGCAATATCTTCTTACCTAATATGACCTTACTCATTTACTAAAAGCCAGATCAGTGGAGAATTGTTTTCAATTGTGTGAAGTAAGCCATGAACTTGAAATTAGCTGTTCATCGTAAGCTTAAATTTGCACGTTAAACTTACTAACCTGGTGAGTATACGGAGTCGCCTATTTGGAAATTGATTCCTGGCGTGAATTATAACTGGATAAATTACAAGTATACTGACTGAGGAAAACAGTACATTGCTCTCAATAAAAAATTTACATGTTTATTTAAAAAAGTTAATTCCAAGTCAATGTGTTAGATTAAAAATTTAGTTTGGATTTATTTTCGCTGGTATTGTTCTGCAAATAAATATTTCCATTTTTTCGCGATAAACTTTGACAGACTTATGGTATACAAGTAATATGCAAGTAGTTTTAGGCGACTGTGATTACATAAAATGTCTGCATTTTATTTTGGTCCCATTATAATTTATTTTCTAAAAAGATTACTTTTTGACACGCAAGCATGCGTTCTTCAATGTATAATACATTTCCCCAACTCCAACCAGAAATGCGTGAGTGCATGTCAATTAAAATTGATTTATTTTTGATTTGACATTAATATTTCATTTCATCTCCGCAAGAGCAGGAATTAAAAAAGGCACTAAACTGCTGTATACGCTTGAATGAGTAATGAATAATTATTTGATCCATTGCATAAGCGCTTGCATCAAGTGAATTCTCTTAGAAAAAGTGTCCAGCAACGGCCAAAAGCCGAATGTTCACGCGGAAACACATCACCAGCAGCTACAATAACCCGTGAGAACTTCATCCAAGAAATAAGGATAGTATGTTATGTGATTTACCTTTTATGTAGCTGTTTAGTTTTTTAGTTGCTATGTTACAGTATTATGTTTATATTTTTTATATTTACACCATTACGGGAATTGATATACAAATGCTCGAATGAGTGATAAATATTTATTTGATTCAATTTTGAGTAAGTGCTTTAATACTGTAGGTGATGCGATTCAACCCTAAATTTTCTCACGCGCCCTAAAAATAGCCCGTCGCGATGGCAGCAGTAGGCTTCGGATTCGAAGGGAAGATGTTTGGGAGAGGGTGGGTTGGGTGGGGGAGGAGTTTCTCTTTCAAGGGGTGGGAGGGGGTTGTGGAGGGGGTGGTAGATGGAGGCAAGTGGCAGGTAAGAGGGGTGCGCGGAGGGTTGCTTCCAGGCGACAGATCTCTTGTGCAGCGTTTGGAGAATAGGGTGAGGGGCATTGCACGACTCTTGTACAGTAAAGGATGGCAGCGTGCTTTTTAAGGGTGTTGGTCCGAGAAAGGAAGAATGTGTTTAATTACTATAGATAGCAGGCCACTCGGCGTTGACCGGGAAAGATAGTACCCGGAGAATAGGGTAGTTTCCTTCATCAAAGAAAACAAAATGCATTGATTGCATTTCGTTACCACCGTTAGTGTATTCATAATATACAAATTATTTGGTTTTAGAAACCCCAGTTCAGACGAATGGCAATGGTCAATTTTAACCTCATTTGAAAAAGGTCAGATTGGCGCCCATGCGATGCCACTCCGCGTGACGTCACAGGGACCTAGTTTCTATACGAGTGGATAGGAGTTTTACTTCGTCTGAGATTACCAATGCATGCATAAGGCACAGACATGATGGAAACGTCTCTTAAATATCACCTATTAAAATTTGCTGCCTAGGGTCGGACAGTTTCCTTCGTTTGATAAGGTATTAATAATCCTTATTTCAGCCATGCGCTACCAGGTAGCAGGGTACTCTGCTACCTGCTAGCATCCTGCGATCCTGCGTCGTATCAGCGCTCAAAGCCTCGCACCAAGGTTACCTCACTTGCGACAGCGGGAACCAGAACGACGTCACATCGGGTTTTCTCAGCATTCACACTTAGCCGTCGCGTTTTCGCGCGCTTGACAATTTTCACTTTTCATTTAATCGCGAAAAATAGATATCGTCATTTAAAAATCTAAAAGCGTGAAATGCGTACTCCAGGAGTAATAATCTTTCGATTTAGGCAATAAAAAAAAGAGGAAACCACCCTTTTTGGAAATTTGGACATTTGGAATTCATGGTCACATAACATGATTTTTAGGCACGCTGAACGGAAAACAAAAGAAAACAAGGAAATTATATCCGTATATTGTGCGTGGGATCATCTTACACCGCGATCCACAACATTGGTCGTTAAGGCCGTATTACACGGGGCATGGATTTGCGCACGTTAGAACTGCATTAATTTCTAAAATGGCGTCGAATTGCGCGAATGCACGAACGAAATTAGAACAGGGGCTATTTTGCCATCACACGTCGACGCATTCTCGCATGTATTCTAGCAATTCACCTCTTTACACGACGCAATTTCGACTGCGCTGCGACGTCAGATTGTGCAAGAACATGCCCCGTGTAAAACGGCATTTATGTGTGTCCGTACGTGCGTAGACCAAAAACCTCTTGTGAACTCATACCCCAACGAGAAAGGTTGCACCGAGAGTATTGCTAGGCTACTGCAGTATCCTGTGAGTTATGTTTTCTCTTTAATAGGAGTAAAGAGGTGTGGCTACTTGTCAGGATGTCCAGTCGCAGAAATAGCATGTATGACGTAAAGTAACTAATGGTAATGAGAAAACGGCGCAAAGGACGCATCGGACGCAACCGAAAGTAGCACTCTGTGCTTTTGGAGCTTAAGATGCACCGTTGCACTAACCGTGGTCACAATCGGTGCTGTCGTATGCAAACGCATAGTGGACAGACAAACAGACAACTCTTTTGTACATATAAATATAATTTTTACGTATGTATTAGGCCATTGACCTGACTCGAATGGCATGGACGTGAACATACGAGGAAAACGATTGGAAAAATCATCAAAAATACCATAAAACCTATTACTTTCCATATTTATTAAAATAAATAACTTTTTCGTGATGGGCTCAAGTATTTTTCTGGTTGGTCGTTCCAGTCCCGAATAGCCTTGTTCATTTAGGAGAACTGCATTGCATTTGCTATTTGTGATCGGCACTTTACTTTGAACTAGTGATAATTTTTATCCACAGGCTTGGGTTTTATTATGCCCTTCCCTAATCCACCCAATAATTTTTCCTAACCTTCTTTTTTGTACATTCCACATAGCCTACTCGTTTTCCTCCGCTTTTGTGAATTCTCCCATCCAAATATACTCTATTTCATTTTTCACTCAAAATGTGGTATAGACCTGAACTTAGTTTGTGACTTCCTACCTCAAAAAATTGCCTTCCTTGGGGTCCGAATCTCTTTTTAATTATGCTGTAACACATTGCGCAACGCCAAGTCACTTGTCATCCGGCTGATTCTAATTTTTCGAATCTCGCCTCCTATTTGAGCTAATTAATCTTGTGATAAGAAGGTAATTTCAGGGGTGGCGTATAGAATTGCTGATTCCAACTCACCATTCGCCATGATCACACGGAGCTACAATGACATAAAGGGCGATAGAAGTGCGCACCCCTGTTGGTCTTTGGGAAATGCAAAAAATATCTGCATTCGTATCACAATAGGTGAGGGCCTGACATCTCTACGGAAACATGTTATTCGGAGATAACCTCGCGAGGTATGCGTATACATTTTATACTTTATTTTTCTTGTATTTTATTCTACGATTGGCGTCCCCGAAAACCTGAGTGCCGGAAACCTACGTTGAAATTTGTTCCTCAGAGAAAATGTACCGAGTGAGGTAAGTGGGTGAGTGCGTGTTTTTGTCTTTTTCAATTTTTTTCCGGCCCTGCTCTCAGAGACCTGTGCTAAATCAGCTTGCCTTTTCCTGCCCAATACTTTTCTTTAACCGTATATTATCCTTGTCCACTGAAGAGTGCGACCGTGGGAAATTATATCACTGGATTATGAAACGGCCTTGGAGGGGTCGTTAATTTACGTTGCAATATCTGTCCAAAAATATGGACAATTTCGATCGCAGTTGGTGTGTAGATATTATTTTGACAAAAACTGATATATTACTCGTTATATATGTATGAATCATAGTAAAAACAAAACTTTCGCTCGTCCCATTCTGTTTTTTGAGTAATCAAGTAATATTTGAATAAGAAAAAGTCTTATAGGTACATAAATCGGACTTTTGATGCATTGATAATATAAAGTGGAAATATACGTATAAAAAATGATACAGTAAATAAAATTTAAGCATTTAAAAACGTCGTGGATACAAAACCGGGTCGTAGCTTTAGTTGACGCCAGAGGTTTTTTTGCCTGCGGGTGGGATATAATTGCACGGATAGACAAAAGGCGAGAGGTTCCTTTGGTGCTGGGGTAGTGAAGCAAAGGTGAATGGTTTCCAGGGGGTGTGTGAGGTCGGGGGAGAAAGTTTGAGCACGTATTAGTGAGGGTGGGCCCTTGTGGAATGGGTCGGATGAGAGTGAGTAGCGCCCGTTGAAGGCTGCTGAGCCGGTGTACGGCACGGCGCCGCTGGTTGGTCGGCAGAGAGGCTCCTGAAGAGCTCTGTTGGTTTGGAGGAGGCGGTGGAGGTGGAGGGGGGGAGGAGGAGACCTCGTGACGTATGACCCGGTGAGGAGGCTTTTGGAGGAGGAGGTGTGGAGTAGGGAGAAAGAGAATATATAGGAGGAAGAGGAGGGAGTTGGTTGTTACGTGGCTGTGAGGTGGTGGCGGGTGAGGTGGGAGGGGGAGGGTTGGTATTCCTGCTTCCCACAAGGGGGGGAGGAGGTTGAAACGTAAGAAGGCAGGGCTGCCAACGTCGTGGAGTTTTTTCTATAATCCCTCCCTGGGGTGGGCGTTTGTTTCCGAAGGGAAATAAGAAGGTTTTGTCGCGCTCGTAGGATGCACGGTGGCGGACAGCCGCCCGGCCGATGGCGGCTGACTCTCCTCGGCGTCATGCTCACCCTCCTCGGCCTGTTCCTGCGTCTCTGCGGGAAGCTGCTCGTCTGCCTCATCACGGGATGCGTCAGCCTCGTCCGCCGGCACAGCGGTGCGCCGTGCCAGACGGAGCGGGGCCAGGACAACGACGGCGCCTGGTCCATTGACGCCCGCGGTACGTCAGGGGTCGTCCTCGAACAAGCTCTCTTCTTTCCATTCCTCGAATTTTCTCTCGAAGACTCCGGAAGGATTCTGGTCGGTGTCGTGGATCTTTTTGAGTGTTGCCTTCCCACCCTGTGGACCCAGGTTTATGTCCTGGCGGAGGTTTAGCAGACATTTCGCCCGGTACCCACTTGAGTGCTGTTTGATGGCGTCTTGAGTGCAGCCCTCCGTCCGTCGAATGGGAAGTTATGCTGTGGTCTCTTTGGCGCCTTTCTGTAAGAGGGGGTTAATCCCCATTCCGTGAAGTCACCGGAGGTATCTGGCTGTTTTTTTTCAGAGAGTTGACTTCCTACCACGTGGATCTGGGTTCAAATACCGATAGAGATTTTCAAGAGATTGCCCAATCCGTGTGCTGTGTAGTGGGCACTTGGGTGCAACACTGTGTCCGTCAGATGGGACGTTAAGCCGTGGACTCCATGGTGACAGATGGCTAATGCTGATACCATGGACTTCGGAAGGAATGGGCTGGCGTTGAGGCTTAGTTTGTTGCCGTCTCACCCCGTGAACCCGGGTTCGAATCCTGGTGATATTTTAGAAATTGCCCAATTCCTACTTGTGTGTTGCGTAGAGGGAACTTCAATATGAGCTTTATGTCCGTCGAGAGGGATGTTCAGCCATGAACCCCTCGGCGCCATTGGTCGAGAAGAGTGTAGAGCCTTCTCCTGCTTTTCTTTTCACCCTTCCATCTGGTCGACGCAATTCTCACCACAAAAAAGGCGCCAATATTCCTCCTCCTCCTCCCCTTCATTTCTTGGTGGGCTACGTTTCGGTGTTTCCTTCCATATATCGTGGTTGTGTGTGCGTCCGTGTGTTTATTATTGTCTTGCGAATGCGTGTGATTGGAGTGTGCCTATGAGTGCCTTAAGTGTTCCTCTTAAGTGGTGATCACCATCTGATTGCTTCCATTTGGGAGTGTAGTGATATAAAGGTCAGTCGTAAACCATCCGCCGAGTGGAGAAGTGTTGTGTTGAACTCAGTGGCTATCTAAGAGTGTTTGCTTTTACTTGTTTTCGAGTATATTTTTTTGCGAGTGTTCTAGAGACTTTAGACCCAGTTTATCATACTTCCCCGAGATTTTTTCGTAACGTTTTCAAAAGCTCATTGAAGGAATTGATTGGAATCTGAAACGAATTGAAATAACTAAGTTGTTATCGATTATGCAGGTCTCGCTTTGGAATGCCAGTTTTCTTATTATTATTGATTGAGGGCAGTTTATTTAATATCACTTTCCCAGTTAATGTCGTCGTGCTGAGTTTGATCTCTAGCAAAATTTTGCGACAAAGCATTGAATCTACTTGTGGCGTGGTCTATGGGAGTTATTATTTTATTTTGTAAAAGCTCTTTGAATGTTTATTAAAGCGTGTCAAATGAGTGTTCCACTAAAATTGGGTGAGTTTACCAGTTCTTGTAATGACTTGTCGTAATTAAGTCATTCACAGAAACATCAGTTGAAGCCGGAATGAAATGAATATGTGTATGTCGTCCATGCAGACTAGTAGAAAGATATTGCTCTGAGTGTGATAAGGAATGTAACAGATTGTTATTATTTTCTTGTGCAGTGTGCTGTTATAGATACGCCGTAAACTGTCTTTCTTGGAGAAGTGTTGATTTAGCTGGGAGGGAACTGAGAAATTACAGCTCAAATTCGATTATTTCCAAATAAATCAATGCATATTTCACTATTCAACAAATTGGCTGAAATGAATATTGCTGGCATGGGGTTCGTTACCCCGAGTAGGAAGGTTTCAAAGCTAGAATTTTTCTATTCGTTACGGTCATGTTCAGTTGACAGGAATCCTTAGTGAAGCTTGATAGGAGTTTTGATTAAGGATGTGTCGGAAGTGAGTATATTCAAATATAAGCAAATTATTAGTCGCATAATAAGTGCTTTTCAAAATGGATCTTACTCAAGTTCATCATGTTCAGTGGAAATGAAAATGGTGCAGAGAGCGAGGTGAATTCAGGATGGTTGAACGACGGATGGTAATGTACAGGTTTCTTTTTTACTTTTACTCTCCTAGCTTGTTATCGTTTCAGTCGTGGTAAAGCAAGAAATCAAGTTTAAAAAAAATAGGTGCTGTAAAATTTTTTGGAGCATGCGTATATATATATATGCACGAATAATGTATTAGGTTTATCCCAATCGGAAATTTTTTTGTGTACTTTCAATTATGAGTTTCATTTTGAAGATATGTCTCACGTTTCGCCGAATGTTTATGGAATAACCTAAGAATGTTTGTTGTTTAATAATCCTTTAATTCAGTCAATTTGTTAAATAATTAAAATGGCAACTCGTTTATCAAATTTTAATTTACTCGTACTTACTTGATATCCTTCAGTTTATTATGTCCTTAATGCTAATTTTCTGCGTCTATCCTCTTACCGTTTCCTCTGCTGAATTTTCAGTCAGAATGTTTTTATGTCGTAAACATATTGTTTTTATATCGCAGTGTTGTGATTTATTAAAAGTTCTCTTTGTCTTTTATTCTGGTTACCTTGGAAAATACTGTCGATATTAACTTACTGTCTCCCGAATGTTCTACACGACTCTTAAATAGCCATGCTAACCATTATGACGAAGTCTTCATACTGCATGCTAAGTTTTTTTTCTGGGAGATAATATGCTTGCGATTTCTCTTACAGAATCACTTGCGGAAAAGGTTTAAAATATGTCCAAAATCATTGCAATGGGAACCAACTTAAGCGCTTGATTGCCGTTTTGATATCTGGAGTAAGCAAAAACTAATTTCGCAGAATCAGCAAAATTAGCAAACCCGCATGCATTTAAAGCCCTCGGAAATTGCATCTCATTAAGTAATTAGTTAGCGAACGTTCTAACCAGCTGTTGTTGCGAGATGTTTAGAAGAAGGCCAATTTAACACTTTCAAATGAATGAAAAAATAAGACATATTTTGTTACGCAACAAGTATTTATGCTCACTTTGCCCTTTATTGTATTCCATTAGTTTATCCTCGAAGACTAAAGTGAGTAGTACTGATACTGACTTGCAGGCAGTTGTTTCAACTTTTATTGCGTCAGACCTTCGCCCAAAGCTTCCTCCTTTGTCACTAATGAAATAATTAGTTAGCTCATTAATTATTTACGGTTTTTCGTGGAAAGGCAAGTTCTTCTCGAGACCTATTTTTTTATCGCATTGCACCGTCCCATACATTTTTGCGCAAGTCCCATCCAATGCTGACCATGTTATTTTTTTACGGCTCATTATGCTGTGACAATAGGTAGAATTAATTGAGGTTGGCCTTAAGATATCCCTTCCGTCTGGCTTCCTTTCTCGATCGATCAATGGTTCAATGATTCATTGAAACTTCCGTGTTGGATATCGGAGGTATTTACTAATTTATATAACAGTATTGTCACCGCCTTCATTTTGCCTCCACAATCTCTTTCGGAAGCAATACCGAAGAGTAAGTGTTGACAATTCCTTTCCGCAATCGTCCTCTTGATGACCAACGTATTTCCGGGGAATAATGATGAAGTTAGTTCGCTCTTACCATATCGACCTTCCACGTTTTGTCAATGAATTTTACCTCCCTTTTTTGGTGCCATTATAATCGGAATTGATGGTATAGTATAACACGTAGACGTATGGAGGTGCTTAACTGTTGAATATACATTCTCTTTTCATGGGATGTGTTCTCTTATGGACTAAATGCGTGATTTAAAAGGGCGGTGAGAACTTCTCGCGAATTGGAGTTAGTGTTTTTGAACTATTTCGATACTATTTTTCCAGCAAATAAATTTTTTTATGTATCCTTGGATAATTATGACGAGTTCATCTTCAGAAAAATCACGCATCGCAATGAGTAGGCAATATCAGGTAAAATTTCACTTAGCCCTAATTCGGGCAACATATTATTCTGACGTAATCGGGCAAGGTGAGTCCAATGGACTCTTTTAACTTTTGCTTTTAATTTAAACTATTAAACAGTGAAAAATATTACTTTTCACATCAATTTGTACATATTGTGCACCTTAGAATCATTTAACATAAAATTGATTATTATTTGTCAACAAAAGTTTTACATTACTTATTAATTTCATACATGGTCAAACAGCGAGTTCAGTGGACTCTTTTGACTAATTGTTTCTGTTTTCACTACATAATACACCAAATATTTATCGTTACATGTACATAGTGCTAATTTTACATTATTTTGACAATTCAAATCAAATATTTATAAAATGCAAATTACTTTTTGCATTTCGTGCACACAGACTCACCTTGCCCGGATATGTGGGAATTCAGGGAAAATAATTATTTCTAAGCTACTTTGATTCCGAAAAAAGTTTGAATTACTCTTATTTATAGGAAATTTACCATTAGAAGAAGTAAAAAATTTACAACATGCTGACATTTCAATAACATAATAAAATTTTCAAAAATGTGATGCGATGAGTCCAAGAGACTCACCTTGCCCGTATTAGGGTTAAAAATATTTTGTCTGAACTTTAATAATTTTTGAAAAATTCACGGGAATGAAAACAATCCACTCGATTCGTCGACAGGAACACTGCGATTACCTATAGTAAACAATTGCTTGGAGATTTGTTTGTAAACACGATAGTGATTCGTCAAATCGAGCTGGGCTTCTCTCGATTTAATTGTTTTTTATACAATTATAATATTTTTAATTCGTTTTGACAATTATTTTTTATATTATTAAGAAGCTCAGCCAATAAATTGGTAAAAACAGAACAATTATTAAAGTTTCGACTGAGTTCACAGCTTTTACAGTGTAATCAACTCCAAGAAATATACCCCTTATAGAAAGATTAACTTTTTTGTGAATTTTTACTAATGTTTAATGTTTATTCTGTTACCCGGGACTGAGGCAAATATCATTGAAAACATAATATCATTAAAATTGGTACAGGCGTTCTCGAGTTATAAATGGTGTAGCTAACACAATTTTTGACTTTCTTTTATGTGTATACATTGGGGGATTTATTTAGTAATACCAATTTCTTTTGTGCTCATTAGTTTTTGGCAATTAGTATCATTTTACTACATAGACGAATCACATTTAAATTCATGGCAACTCTTGAGCGATTCAAACCCGCTCACCTCGGTTTGGCGGGCGACGACCGAACCCCACCGCCACCCAGTCCGGAATATTTTCAATAGTAAGTTTATCTGTTTCTATATATCTGCCTGAAAGTTCCCTGCTAATCGTGATGGAATCCCTCCATTTTTTCCTGACGTGGATCATCCCTCTTGTCGAACCTTATGTTTCTGTCTGAAAAGTTTGACCCGTCAATTTTGGTTATCAAACACTAACCGGTTACCGAGTTTTCGATTTCTTAAGTATTCGTTCGGTAGTGGCAGTGTCTTTGAAAGAATAATTCCAAAAGGCCGATTTTAGCTTTTTTATTTACAGTGTGGATTATATATGTATATAATATCGTGCTTAATGCATGCTCTTTGGAGTCATTCTTCACATTAACCTTAAATTTTCAATCAACAGGTACTCTCATCACTCTCAATCTCATTCAACAGGTACAAATGTCTCAGAAATAAAACGAAGCAGCTAGTAAGGAATGCAAAAATTAAATTTTTTCAAACTGCTACTAAATCTAAAAATTCACCAACCATTCTCTGGAAGCAACTTAACTCAATCGGCATAGGTAAAAGCAAGAACATTCCCAGCCCAACGAATGTATCCCTTGATAGATTAAATCAAACATTTTCACAGCCACCAAATGAAATTCCAAATGAGGACAAGGAGCGAGTCATACAAACATACTCCATCAAATCAGCCGCGACACATAACCATACTAAGAAGCTTACTTGGAAACCTGTGACTCAAATGCAAGTACACTCTGCGTTTAAGTGTATCAAGTCTAAAGCTCAAGGCTCAGATGGTATTCCCCTTGAATTCATTAAATCATTACTCCCATTAATTCTACCATACCTCACCAACATTTTCAACTCGTCACTATCACAAGATCATTTTCCCATTCAATGGAAATATGCCCTAGTTAAACCCATACCAAAAAAGGGAAACACTCAAGATCAATTAACTTTTCGCCCAATTTCTTTTCTTTCAATCATTTCTAAGGCTCTAGAAAAACTTGTTCACGAACAAATCACTACCTTTCTTAAGCAAAATAAAATACTCAATGATTATCAATCTGGCTTTCTGCACGGACATAGTACCACCACTGCTTTAGTTAAAATAACGGATGATATGCGACGCTCCATGGACAAGAAAGAGATCACAGCACTCGTACTGCTAGACTTTAGTAAAGCCTTTGACTCGTTAGACAAAGACATTCTTGCAGCTAAAATCCATTGCATGGGTTTTTCTCCTTCTGTTGTTAAATGGATTACTTCTTATCTCTCTGATCGGAAACAGAAAGTAATTGCTAATAATTTGGAATCCTCTTGGATCCACCTTACTAGAGGAGCCCCATAAGGCTCCATCCTCGGTCCACTTCTATTCTCACTTTACATCAATGATTGCTCATCAGGACTAAATTGCAAGTATCACCTCTATGCAGACGATCTACAAATCTATTTGCATTCCACAGTCAATAATTTAAGCAATAGCTTGATGTCTATCAATGATGACTTAGCATACCTCCAAGAATGGTGCAATAATAACTTCCTATGCATAAATCCTAATAAATCTCAAGCAATACTAATTGGTTACCCAAGAATATTAGCGAGAGTGCAGAGGGATAAACTGCCAAATTTACGTATCGCCGATTCCCCAATTTCTTTTTGCGATGAAGTCAGAAACTTAGGATTAATTATTGATCAAAATCTCTCTTGGGCATCACATGTAAATAAAATCACTAAATCTGTTAATCAATCACTTTATCCCCTATTAAAATTTAAATATGTCATCCCTACATCTCTTAAAGCGCAATTAGTATCTAATTTAATATTACCTTTATTTGACTATTCTGACATTGCCTACCAGGACCTTTCTCAAGAACTTAGTCTTAAGCTTCAACGTTCCATGAACAGATGCATTAGATTCATATTTAACTTACAATTATCGGATCATATAACCGATTATATTAATAAACTGTCATGGCTGAAACTTGACTCTCGACGCCGGCTGCATACTCTTTCTCTCCTATATCAAATTCTAAACACAAAAACACCTCCTTACCTATCATGCGAATTCAGGAGTCTTGACACTGTCCATATGACTAACATAAGAGGAAATCACAATCTTGTTATACCTCATCACCGAACTGTCATTTACAACAAATCATTTACCGTTACTGCATGTAGGGAATGGAATAATCTTAACCTTTCAATTAGGAACTCATCATCATTGGCATCTTTTAAGAGGAGGCTACACAAAGCACTTTTCACCTCACAACAAGTAGGTATACATGACACTGAGCAGCACCTGCGACAAAGTGATATGCATCACTGAATGCTTGTATATATATACATGTTATATTTTATATCTTAATTGCTTGTGTAATATTTGTGTATCCTATGTATCTCATGAACTATGTTGTATTTTGCATGTAACATGACATTAGCTTTCACTCAGTAGGTTTTCGCAGGTTTTTCACGCCCCCCTTCTTGTGTGGGCGTTTTCCTGCAGTGGGTTTTTTCGCTGAAGGATATTACACCCTTATCCTCATGTTTTTTCCCACCAACTTAAATCTTTTCTACACAAAAATTTCACATATAGTTGTTTATATTTTTTGACATTTCACAAACAGTGTATATTGTATATTCTTGGTACTGTAAACGTTTGTCTAATATTTTATAATATGCTTGCATTGACGTTATCGAGGGGTTAGGTGGAAGAGGGGACTTTCCAGTCTCAACCTCGCCCGAATAAAGGCATTTTATTATTATGCTTTTTCTTAAATTTTCTTCAGTTTTCACTGAGTAGTTTTCACTTATTATTATTATTATTATTATTAAATTTTTGACGATTTTAAACCATGAATTTTTTGGTGTTTAGCATAATACTAGTTTCTTATTGATTTTGCATTAGTCGTCTTTACTGTGTTTATCTTCTAGGCGTTTGTGATCGTCTGTTTGAGTACCATTGGAAAAGCACGAATTAGTTTCTCTTCTCATATCAGTGCCATTATTGATTGGCAGTTTTGCTTCCCCGCTCACTTGACCATTATATTGTCCTTTCGCATTCTGTCCTTGGCAGGGAACAATGAAGCCATTGTTCACGTCTTGGTCATATCTAACCCCCCTTTAGCCCCCAGACAATGGACCATTTCCATCCTAAATGACGGGAGTTAGTAGCTCCTTTTCCTTCCTCACTACTACCACTGCCATTGTTACGTCTTCATTCATTTCGCCTCGTCGTCGTCTCGGTGACCTCCTTCAATGCGACACTTCGCTCACCTCCCTCGGATATCTTGCATGAATTTTACCCCACTCTTCCTCCTTGGGGTCGTCACATCTTATGGCAATGAACGGTCTATTCGGACTGCAATCATCCGTTTGAACTTCTGTTCTTAAGGGATTTTTGACCTCTTTTCTTATCCTCGAATAGCATTCCGTCGTTGAAAATGGAGTGGCATTATGTCGCAAGTCAAAGCAATCGTAAAATTCTTTACCTTCCTCATCAATATTGCTCGCTGTATCTAATTATTTTCAAATTAAGGACAACTCTATTGCATCCTTTCAACTTATTGACGGAGTACAGCCCCGTGCTATCCATACAAAAGTACAATTTGAGCATTTACAAAATTATTTACAAAAAAGGCTGTTATTTACAAAAAAGGCTTTCCCAACACAGACGACAACAATCAAAGAAAATATTCAAAATAAGGGTTTGTTAATGATTAAATACTAATACTTTCAAGTGAAAACTTTTTTATGTTATATAAGCCAAAGTTGTACGGTTTTGTGAAGTATTAGGGGATAGAAATGTGAGACTCGAGGTACGAGTGGACTTGCAAAAGTTTGACCTGGTAGAGGAATACAACTATTTAGGCCGAACATTAGGGGAAAACGGATACGGCTGTAATGACCTCAGGAAAATAGTTGCATTAGCAAAGGAGGCGTTGAGGAACAGGAAGGAGCTTATTAAAGGATAGTTATTAGGGCGGGTCGGAAAAATCGATTTTTACAAATCCATCTGGCCCAATGAAAAAAAAAGCTGTGGGAATGATCAAAAATAAGGCCTGAAAATTTGACACTTCTAGGTGAACCCCTGACCCTCGCCCTTAAATGCCATTTATAGGGGGAGAGTCAAAAATGGAAAAATTTAATGTTTTATGGTCATTCCGTAGAGATTTTGCCGAGTTTCTGCCCTTGGCAGTGCTAGTAGACAGGTAGAGCTCCCAGAAAGCTTCTTAAGTACTCCATGGAAATCTATCTTAATAATAGTAATCGAAAATTTAACCATGCAACTAACGTGATTTGAGTTCAATTGCAGGTTCGTTCGCTGATTGCCGAAAGGTAGCACGGTGAAAAGTCCGTATTTGTTTTTCGTCGTGATTCTTTTAGTGTGATGGAGATGATATGATGTCTTTGTCAAAGCAGATTCAGGCAATAACCAATATATTGATTTGCTTTGGTAAGCACTCCCATTTGATCCTTTTCAGTTTACTATAAATATTATTTTTAACATGATTGTCATGCTATAACCAGTATTAACTATATATCAATGAGTGATAACGAGATGCCTAACATGTTCAAACATTGATTGAAAAAAATTCTTGTTGTTTGGGAATGATCATCTTAGTAGCCTGTTTAGAAATTCGGATTTTAAAATGCAATTTCCGGGAATCATAGCGCAGAAAGACTTCTATTTTTAGCTATCAATCGGTAGTGTTAGGAGGGTATAATTTGAAATTTTGCATTAAAGATACAGTTTTCGACCTAATTCGGTGGAAATCTTTGCTACTTAGCAAATTGAAAAGTACTTGTCTATTCCTACTCTCATTTATTTCTACCGACCCAGTTTTCGGCAAATAAATCCATTTTCAAGCTTTTAGTTTGGTTGTCGTAATTATTTACCTTGGAAATGGCAATGTGTGCCGAAACCCGAGTCGATTGGAATTAGTAAGTGTGAAAATAGACGAATACTTTTCATTATGTTACATTTGAGATTTTCGCGAAAATGATGAATCGTTTTTCGCTCAACCTCCTCCACTTCCCTCCACTTCTTTCGCGTGGATCATCCTTTCTCCCCTCCTCCCTTCGTCCTTGCATCGTCCTTTATCCCCCCTTGTCTCTCTCCTCACTTCTCGACCGATGATTCAGCTCGCGTTGGGATGGGGAGAGGGTGGAATCCACGCACCAGATCCTTACAAGGACTCGGATCGTCCACTCCATCTCAACCCCTCCTTCTCACCCCTCCACCCCCTCCCCTCTCTCCCCCGCCCCTCCTCCTTGCTATTGCTCTCTCTCTCTCACTCTCACCCCGTTTTTCCCTCTGCTTACGCTCCGACGCTCTTTCCCTCACAGAAATCGCAATCTGACCACTTTTTCCATCCCTATTGAGTGATAGCCTCAGCTATAGGGTTTGAGGGACCAATAGAATGATCCCTCGACCCATCATTGTCAGAATCACGATGTCATTCTCGCTGTCCACATGTAAAAACCCTTGAAATTGTATAATTTTTCGTTGTTTCTTCTTGTCTTTTATGTTCTCATGCTATTTTAACCCTTTGTAACCTAGAGCTACTTTTGGAAAAATTCAAATTTCAAGATTTTTCATTATGAAAACTTGAAAATTTTGCAATCAATCATAATTATCGTGGCAGCTGAATATGTCGTCATTACAATTTGCAACACAAAAGAATGCGTAGTTAAGATATTTCCTAAACAGAGCATATAATATGTACATTTTTGATGTTGCTTAGAAGCAACATTGGGTTATAATGGGTTAACAATAATGTATCCACCCATCCTTATACTTTCTCTATATTTATTCGTCTCCAAACCACCGAAAAAGTCTCTATAAGGCCTTTTACATCGGGGTTACTAACATGTTAACAGTTTAGCGTGCACATAAAAACCATGCCCTGGATTATGGTAACTTAATCAGGCGGGACTTGAATCCGCGACTGTTTGGATGGCGAGGGCACTATCCAACCGCCACCGAGGCCGGCACGTTCATATTTATTACTCGTCTTTTATAAGCGTGGCGTTAAAATCGCAGTTAGCGGCCGTGCTTTTCGATTGGCTGGACGAAGTTGCCGGCGATGTTTTCAGTGACGGAAAAAGGGACGTACGAAGGGAGTGACGAATGAAAGGGATGGAATCTCCATCTAAGAGTCACCGCGTGAAGTGATTGCGGGAAACGGCCATATTTTCACCATCATCGGAGCGATCTCTCTTTAACGTGTACGCTGAAGAGATGGTAAAGGAAGCGTGGGATGAGTTAGAAGCTGGAATGAAAGTGGGAGGATGATGTTCAAATCAGTGAGATTTGCGGATGATCAGGCGTTGATTAGCCAGTCAGCAAGGGGGCTTCAGGCTCTAGTGGATGCGTTATACGAGCGTTGCGAGGAGTATGGGATGAGGATTAAATACAAGAAAACTAAGGTTATGCGGTTTTGTTTAGCATCACGAGCGAGACTTAAGATAAAAGTGGGTGGTGAAAAACTTGAGCAGGTTGAGCAGTTCAACTACATGGGCAGTACGTTAGAGGAAAACGGATACATTAGTAAGGGCATTAGGAAGAGAATTGCTCTAGCAAAGGAGGCGTTCATGAACAGAAAGGAGCTTCTGAGAGGATCGTTATGTAAGAGTTTAAAGAAAAGGTTAGTGAAGAGTTTGATCTGGAGTGTAGCTCTCTACGGTGCGGAAACGTGGACTCTGAGGAAAGAAGACGAGAGAAGATTGGAGGCATTCGAGATGTGGGTGTGGAGAAGAATGGAGAGGGTGAAATGGACGGAGAGGAGAAGGAACGACGAAGTGCTGGATATGGTTGGCGAGGAGAAGCAGCTTTTAGATGATATACGGAGGAGACAGAAGGTATGGGTGGAGCGAATACTTAGCGGGGAGGGGATGTTGAAAATGGTGTTAGAGGGTAGAATGTTAGGGAAACGAGGGAGGGGAAGGAAAAGAATAGGATTTTTAAATAGATTGAAAGAGAGTAGGCCTTACAGTGAATTGAAGAAGGTAGCGCTGGAAGGAAAGGGAGGCTCCCAGATCACTTCTTTAGTACTCCATGGAAACATACCTTAATCGGTAGAATACTGCAATAATCGGAGCGATCGCTGAAAGTAACGCTCCAAAAGGACGGAGGAAATAGAGTGATCGTGGGATGAGTTTTTTAGTAAAGTTAATTAGGTTTTTTTTAAATTAGATTTTCTTTTTTATCTTGTCTTTAACTCTTTTAATTAATGACCAAAAAATAATATCACTGCTCTTGCTAGCCATAGCATAAAAATGGCCATGTTTTCGATTTTGACAACGCCGAAATTTTAGATCTTCTGGTTAATTTGAGAAAAAAAAACTTCAAAGAAATGGCTCACATATCTAGATCAATTAACAGCTGTAATAAAAAAGCAGACATTGAAAACCTTAGCGAAATGTATTTTTATGTAATTAATCGAAGAAAATAACTAAGTTTTGTATATTCCCTTCTCATTTAAAAAAATCATATTATTGTAAAAAAAACTGTTTTGTAACCTTTATTTATGTATCAATATTGTACTCATTTTGCATTCATCGCCCTGAGGAAGGTTTGAAAATAAATCGAAACGTTGGCGAAAAACTTTTTGCATTACATTATATTCCAGGAATATTTTGATCGTTAAGGTTTTTATACGAATTTTTGGGCGGGTTAGTCTAACCGTTAACAAATATTAGCTTTCTATGCTAGTTTATTTTTGCTTTTGTCTCGTGTTGAAGTGAAAGATGCGCGCTGGCTGGTAGCTCACACCACCTGCTTGAATGTATACGTTTACTCTATCATAGTATTGCAGATCTAAGATTGTTATACATCCTATCCAATAATAATTATTTTACATCCCCGTGACTTTTCTTCACCACATCCTTCTTTATCTTTCCTAAGTATTTCTCACTTGGTCTTCCACTGGGAATTTTCCATCATTTTTCTATCCATTATGTTTCCTACGTAACTTCTGTGTCTCCTTACGTGTTCACCAATCCAACGTGCTCATCTTTTTCGAGCAGTTATCAATAGTTTCCTTTCTTCTCCTAATATTCTCCGTTGTTCCTCATTTTTCACCCTATGGAATAATATTGTAATATGATAACAAGTTTCAATTTGATGTGAGTGTAAAACTTTAAGTAGTGCATTTTTAATCACCGTGTAGAGTGCAGGCGAGGAAATAGTCATTCCTGTCAATCACCCAAGTGGTGTCTCGCATGATATTATCTAAATGTAGATATTTGATATGGTCTTTCACTGACTCACAAGAGGCGGGGGTTTCTTGCCTGGGAAACTATCAAGTGCACAAAAATATTGTATCGTAGATACATAGATGGGCTACTGAGAAACTAACAGTAATCCTTTTGTGTTGAATGTGAAAATAGAGTTATATACCATTAGCCAGCGATAATCTTAATCGCGTTGACTTAAAAATGACGAATCTCTCCCCCAGACTAGTCGTATTTTGTCTATCTTCTCAGCACTAGTTTAAAGCTTGCGTCTGATGCATATTTTTGAGTCTTTCAACATGTTTATTAATGGGGGGAATTTGTACATGATGAGGTAGTTTTGAAAAATTGATCTATACATGATCAGAGAATTAAGAATATGGAGATATTCGTAGGAAAAGGAATTGATTCGTGCAGTCAGCTGAATCGAATGCGATCTACTAAACGGTCACGCTTGAATGCTAATGATCGACCGTTTGATTTGCAATTTCCAACAAATCAACGTCTTCATTCGATATCTCGAGCGTGTTCTCAAGAGCGCTGTGTGAGTAGCGGGTGGGCTAATTGGAAGACGTTGCTCTAACTGCATTCAGAGCACGAGCTGAGAAATGGTCGAGTCTTCACATTCTTCCTTCGCTAATTGAAAAGGGAATGATGCCGAGGACAGTTCGGTCATCTATGTCAATCAAGCCGATCGATGCTCGATTCCAATTACTGCGTTCAGCTCCAGATGTGCGTCTTGTCTTTTTGACGGTGCTATTGACAAAGAGTGGGAACAAGTGAATCATGAAGCATTTATCACGTTTATCTATCGAATGAATGAATTAAATCATCATTTTTATGCACATTATGCTCTAATATACCTTAGTTCTCTCCCTGTAAGTTGTATCGGATGAAAATCATCTTACTTTGGTCTAAGGCCATCGCCGTCGAAACATCTTGCTCGTGCACTTGCCGTTTTTAAAATTCTATCGAACGAATTAAGGGAGAAGGGAAAAAACTTATTTGAATGATGTTCAAGTTTTTTATTCATAATAAGAAATTAGAAAACTATTTTTAGTAGAACATTTTGCACAAGTATAACCTGGAAAGCTCATTTGGTACAAATATTTCGTTTTCTTAAAAATTATTTGTCTGATAACGTCAGTCATTTGTATACAACTACTTCAAAGCCGTAGACCAATCATTCCTTGATGTAATTAGATTAGGAAACTCATTATCAAAGAGCTAGGCATTGTGTGGGAATTTAATGAATAATTTCAATATTCTATCTATATCATGTGATGCGTTACCCGTAATGAGTCCGGCTTTACTTGGTGCTATTCTCGCCCTTGTGCAGCATAAAGGAACTGTGTATCGGGTTCATACGTTGGGAATAGCCCTGTTATAGCATGATCTGGGGCATTCCTTTCGCTGCTTTGCTGGTGCCTCGCCAATCCCCTTCCTCTGAGCAGTAGCCGATTTTCCCACGCTTTGTTTTCGCGATGACTGAGATGCGTCACCATAGCAATTGTTCGATTCCTTTTTTTCCACTGAGCAAGATATCAGGTTGAAACGCGTGGACGTATGTGATGACATCGATGCACCTTATAAGTTCATGGCGAACGATCACAATTTTTTCCTTCCAGTCGAAATTTTGATATCCTGAAAACTATATTCACATTTTGGTTTGGGAATTATTTTTTTATTAAATAAATGGTTCATAATGGAATAATCATTAGATACAAAAACTTGGAAATATATTTGGCGGAATATTACTAGTGACTTCAGGCTTTGTTCAGTGAAAACTTTCCGCTGTGGAAATTAAAGAAAAAACACCTGGTAATTTTCACTATTTGCGCTTAATGAGCACGACCTCAGTTTCGTAACATAGTCTTCAGTTAGGGCCCGAAAGTACATAAGGATAAGTAATGGAACCCTGTTTATGCTCGTTGAGCATAAAAAATCAACCTTGCGGAGTGTAATACCTTAGTTTTCCGCATTTAGCGAATATAAATACGCAACTACAAGTCTAAGTTGCAAGTTGACTTCTACCGTGTATCTATTGCATTGTTTTAGATGAAATAGTGGTGCCAGGTGAGTTGTTACGAAATTATTCCATCACAAATGAAATAAAGTTCACAGGTTCCAATTAAAATCATTATTCAGCACATTACTCGAAATGTTTCCATGCTGTTACAACATTATTTTGTGAAAGAGGTTATCACGTTACATTTGCCAATGATTTGAAAAATCAAAACGCGTCACAAAATTGTGATGAATAACGTTTTTTATAGCGAAACTCGCAATATCTCTTTCATTTATTATTAAACTGGATTGGTAATAATTATTCAGTCTTAAATTATCATGAATTATTTAAATAATTACATTTTTCGATCGCGATGTTCCCAGTTAAAGTTAAAATTTTGAAAATATTGCGTTCGCCCTTGTATCGCACAGGAGTTAAATTTATTCTATAACAAAATTGTTATTTTGGAGGTATGATAACTTCTGTTTTTTGATTCGGTAATATGAGAAAAACATACCCCTGAAATCGGTCACAGCCGTTTTCAGGCGGTAATTATCCATGCCATTGTCTTCATTTCTGAGCTTCTGTGAAATCGATGCGAAATTATTATTCTGCGGAGATTGCAAGTATCTAAGCTATCTCTGTGAAGAATTAGTAATATTGTGCGATGGAAAATTGGGTTTCTATGTGAATGAGCTGGTGTCATTTCGAAGCTCACCTCGGAATGTGAGAAGCGTTTACGCTAATGGAACCAATAATCCAGCTCCAGGTAGCTGCTTTTGAAAAACTGTGCCATCTCGTGGCCGAAAAGGCATTTCAAGAATGAAAAGAAAGAGGAAATATCAGACAGTGCTATAATACCATCCCACGCAAGGGTAGAGTTCCCTCCTTTTTGCTCTCTGTGTTCATTTTTGTGCGTCCCGCCGAATGTAAATGCCTCTCTCATTTCATAAAAATGTAAATGGCTCAATGGTATTAATTTTAATGTGCTCAATATGTAAATCTAGTTTTCGCTTTGGGATAAAAAGAAAGAAAATTATGCGGAAGAGGTAATTTTGATTCCACAAACATCCGGAGGAATTTTCCTCCAGTTTTTGCCTGGTTAAATAATGTTAATGTAACTTCGCGTATTCATGATGAATAAATTACGTGAAGTATGGAATTTTTCATTTTTTAGTAGTGACCTCACTGTAATCTTCCCAATGGGCCAGTATAATATAAACATGGTTCCACATCCTTTACAGAAGAAGATGGCGGAGTTAGCCCTCGAAACGTCAGTGTAAACGAAATTATCACACGGTGGGATACCTGAGAACTATTCCTAATCTAGCTTTCTTCATGCACTTCTTTCTCAAGGTATTTTACTTAGCTTATGCGATCAGGCCCAGTGGCACTCATGACGTCAAAACCAAGGCTTCTCTCGACTCTTCTCTTCTTCACTAATCACTTCCCGGGATTTCATCCGTCGCAGATCTTCCATTTTGTGATATATCCACCTATTCTTCGGTATTCCTCATGGTCTTCTTCCCTCCGACACCATATAATTTGCTAATTTAGGATATCTTTCGTTATAATCCATTCCATATGCCTTAACCAATCCTATCATTTGCTTTTTGATAATCCCAGTGTCTTAATGTCCACGTTAAGATTGCATAATTCCTGATCGTGTCGATTTCTCGAAAAGATAATTTTAATTGTTTACATCTACAACACAGCCGCGCAATCTCCCTCAACAGACGATGTGGCCGGATGTGTCGGGACACCGGGCCGTTTGGAGGGTGCTTAATTTAGTGCACATTGTTAGCCCTTAACCGGTGACGTGCGGTCTGAGAGACCTCTGCGTTTTTAAAATTATCAATATTTTCAAATCAAACAAATATTTCTTGTCGCTGGTTAAGGGTTAGAAATAACCCTACCTGAGTTCGAAATTGCCTTTAGGGAAGGTCTTATTGCCCGTGGGAAAAACATATTCCCATACTTCCCATCCTTCGGCAAAATATCTATTAATCAATCGTTTCTGTCGGACTGGAAATATGGTGTGGTTCAAAGGTTATGTTCACCGTATTGCTCTGAAATATATCTTCCCTTCATTTCACGACCAATATAAGCTTAGTGCATGATCTTCGAGTCTACCCTGGTTCTCAGCGTAAAAGGTTGGTATCCTATAATTTTTTTATTGCCTAAATCGAAAGAATATTACTCCTGGAGTACGCATTTCACGCTCTTAGATTTTCAAATGACGATATCTATTTTTCGCATTCGCTATTTCTAAAGTGAACATTTTCAAGCGCGCGAAAACGCGACGGCTAATTGTAAGTAGGAATGATGGGAAAAGTCCGTGTGACGTATTTCTGGTTCCCGCTGCCGCCCTGTGAGGTGACCTTGAGGCGAGGCTTGAGCGCTTATACGACGCAGGCTGCTAGCAGGTAGTAGAGTACCCTGCTAGCAGGTACCGCTTGGCTTCAATAAGGATTATTAATACCATATCAAACGAAGGAAACTTTCCGACCTTAAGCAGTTTTAATAGGTGATCATTAAGAGATGTTTCCCTGAGCTCTGTGCCTCATGCATGCATTGGTAATCTCAGACGATGTAAAACTCCTATCTACTCGTATAATTATTCTTTTACTAATCAACGAAATAATATCTATGAATTTGGGTATAAACACTTAAATTCTCAAGTTTAACGCGCACATTATACTTACATGCTTTTTCTGCGAAGTTGTCGAAGCCATTTGATGAGATTTGTAGCATGAATTTCGGTAATCAACGTTCTGTGGGTGTCCTGAGTGTGCAATATACTTGAAATGGTGGACATTAATGGATAATGGCTAAAGGCTAACCTACGCGTAATAAATGCATACTGAATGTACTTGGGACTCAGGTATACGTGGGAATTGAGACATTTCAGAGGTTCTAACTTAAAATCTGGAGAATTTCTTTAATAGAAGGCAATAATTATAATGGCGATCTCTCGTAAAGGTGTTCAATCAACCTGGATGGAGTTGAGAAATGCTATAGAAGTATCCAGCGGTCAATATAATTTATAAATTTGACTTACTGTCCTCTTTGCGAATAATACCTAGATGATTTTTTTTATTTCACTTAGCGGACGCGGCTTTGCAATTGTGCCCGCAATAAGCTTACGGCTACGGGGTCTAGATTGTGCCCGGTGTCCCTTTATATTGAAATGGGGTTTCCCTTCGTGGGGTTTTTATTGATCATTATATCGCCGTGGATCGTGCATCCTCCTAAGCATCAGCGCATGCCTTTCGATGACCGTTATTGTGTTTTCCATATGGGCTTAACGATGACATTCGTAGGTATGCCATTGAGAAGGTCGCAGTGCCCACCCATCACGCCATCAATCTTCTTCGGCGGTAGTCTCTCGCTGTTAGACGGACGTGCTTATCGTGCGCGCCACAGAATCAGCGTCTTCCGTAAACAGAGCTCGGGAGACGGTCGAGTCGTGACGCGTCATCTGCATGTCGCATCGTTCACGAATCCCATTCACGGGGCTCGCTTCGGAGCGCGTGTCGTCTAGAGGTGAGCGCCGGCCATAAACATTGTGGTGTCTGTAGCTCGATGCCAATAGGATAGTTTCTCTTATCAAAGAAAACGAAAGGCATTGATTGCGATTCGTTACCCACCATTAGTGTATTCATAATAAACAAATTATTTGGTTTTAGAAATACCGGTTTAGACAAATGGCAATTGTTAATTTTAACTGCATTTGAAAAAGGCCTGATTGGCGCCCATGCGATTCCACTCCACGTGACGTCACAGGGACCTAGTTTCTATACGAGAGGATAGGAGTTTTACATCGTCTGAGATTACCAATTCATGCATGAGGCACAGACCTCAAGGAAACATCTCTCAATAATCACCTGTTAAAACTGCCTATGCTCGTAAAGTTTTCTTCGTTTGATAAGGTATTAATAATCCTTATTTAAGCCAAGCGCTACCTGCTAGCAGGGCATTCTGCTACCTGCTAGCAGCCTGCATCGCAGCGGCGCACATATTCTCACCCCAAATTCACCTCACACGACGGCAGCGGGAACCAGAATTGCGTCACATGGGGTTTTCCCAGCATTCATACTTAGCCGTCACGTTTTCGCGCGCTTGAAAACTGTCACTTTTCATTTAATCGCGAAAAATAGATATCGTCATTTAAAATTCTAAAAGCGTGAAATGAGTACTCCAGGAGAGAAAAAACAGATTTAGGCAATAAAAAAGTAATAGGAAACCACCCTATTCTGCTGAATTTGGGATTTATTTGTAGACTCTTTCTCTTCATTTTTTATTTTAATAAAAAATATGTCCGTCAGTGGTGTCATAGGCGGAGTGCGCCGGAACTCCGCAAAATGGTCCCTTTACATTTAACATTTATATAGCCTTTTAATTATTTAAACATTTCTTAGAAAATCCCGATATCGAATTTATGGCTATTGGTGATAACTTTTTGTATATGGAGGACTTAAAGCAGTATAATGTTTTAGGTTTGGTTTCGTTTGCCCACTGGAAAAGAATAGGCCTTCAAAAACGGGCCAACAAAGGCCGAGGGTTTGACGGCAAAGCTTTCTCACTGGTGCACTTTTTTTATTTGGGACCACTGCGCGCTGTTCCGGCACTAGTTAAAAAAAAGACATTATAGTCGAATAACACGTTTATCAAATTTTTTGCCTCAAAATTTCTAATGCATACATTCGTAAACAAAGCAATAGATTTGTAATAAAATTTAAACAGTAAGTTGTAATAAAAAACAGAATAATATTTCAATTCTAAAATAAAGTTAAGGAAAGTGCCTTCCGGCACTGCTCTTTTTTTCATGACGTCACTTATGTTTGGCTACCGTTTCGAATTTTATTTCTCCGTTATTAAGGATTTAATGAAGATATGTGGGCTAAAAATTATAGTGATATAAATCATTTAAAGGCTGTAAGCATGTTTTTAAGGTATTTTACAATGTAAAAGTAAATGGGGTTAACAAAGTTTGGCAAAAACAATGCCACGGGAAGCTTGTGCCTGAAATTCGTGAATTTTACTTATAGTATTTTCATTGGTGAATAATATTACTAATTAAGATAACGCTTTCATGATGGTAACGCTATCCTTAAAGAAGTAATTTGAAGTGAAGGAGAAAAAATTGACAGTGGAGTAATGAAGGTAATGCTTTCTCTGAATTATATTTTTTGGGTAGCATCAATATAAAAATACCGCTTTTCCATGAGATATAACTGCATAAAATTTGTAAATCAGTCTTAAGTATCTTAGCATCTTAAGCACAGCAGCTCTCATACAATATTTTTTAATAAAATTAACCAAATATGTGCAGCAACAACAACTTTCACTGTGGTCGTTACCAAAGAGTCTTTTGCAATGAATTATCATTGTCGAAAAAAATGGTGGGGAATAAATTATAGCTATGAAAGGTACAAAGTGAATCTTAATTCCATATTTGAAGACGCATTGCTTCTATGGTAAAGGCTCGTATTTTTTTAGCCTTATGTAATAACATTTTGTACTGAGATAAAGCATTTTTGCCTGAATGTTGCTACATTGCATCCACTGCACTCTTTCACAATTTCCTTACGATAGTTTCGTCTGTGGTACTAGTTTCCTAACACTTTGAAACAGTAATTATTTTAGCGAAGATAAAATTGTGACATTCTTTTTGGTGGGGGGAAGGCTTTGAAAAGAGTAGTGAGTAGAATGAATAGTAATTCCTCTCATGACGAACTGGAGAAGCATCATGCGATGGCTATATGGATGGGTAGTATTACTACGTGTTAGGAGGTTTATAAAGGCAGCGAATGAACTCGCCACGCGCTGGGTGATTATTTGGGCGCACCTTTCTCCGCAGATTAGCCACCACCGCCTCGAGGTGTGTGGTCCGCACCTGGGCTGAGGAGACAAAACCATTGTAATCAATTTAGGACGGCGGAAATGAAAGCGAAGACAATTGCCGGCGATCGCGCGCACACGTGCGACCCCATCCCGAAGAGCGGAGGCCAAAGAATGAGGTTTACTGCGCGGCTTAAGTTCCACGTCATACCATTCAATGCCCACAAATGGCTACTGCTCATTATCATAAATATCGCGTATGTATTCTCATTACGGCCATTACCGCTTCCGGGCGCGGAGCGTAATTGCCAATTGGGCAAAACAATACCGCAGCTCAATAATACGCTCGCTAAGTATCAAAACAACACGTCATAACAATAAAAATGAACGAAATAATTCTCTCAAGTTCAGTGTCCTCGTACAAAGACCCAAATAAATTATAACTCTGTGTTATATTAATGACACACGCAATTTCAACTATATGAAATGACCAGAAAGTTACCTAATTTTTACATAAATTACTGATAAGGAATGAGTAACAATGCGATTTTCAAAAAGAATTTCACAAAAAATGATGTTTTGTGAGATTCTTGTTGAGAAAATAAAGTTTATAATCATAATATATATTTATTCCACATTATGGTACATGAAATTATAACAGCTTACTTAAGCATGAGTTTTTACATGGTGGAATATTGGCACCCCTGTGGTAAGAACCAGGGTTGGGGTTGCCACCTCTTAAATTAACAAGCTGACAGCTGGCTGGTGCGGCCAAAAACAAAATAATATACCATAAGTAATGAGTCATAGTACGCTTTTCTTTAACGTGTGTTCCTTTGAGAATATTATGAAAGATTGAAACATAAAAATAAATGAAAACAAATACATTAATTACCATGATACATAGAAATATTCCATACACTGTACAGAAATCAGATTAATAACATAAAATGTTAAAATAATGTGCAAAGATAGTATTTACGAGTACTCTTCAATATTTTCTATGGAGAACAACCATATTTTCAATTCACGTAAAAACAATGTGAAGGACTTTATAGAGGTGATATGAAATGGTAGAAGGTTAAACATCTTAGTAACACAATATGAATAAGACCTTCTAAAAGCTTCGTTATTCGGTTTTGGAATAGGTACTCTATTCCGTGGCTCTATTATTCTTCAATATTTATCGTTGAAAGATGTGTTTTTAAACCTGGTTTGATCAATCAATGCCCCATCATTAAATTCTGAAGAGGCGATTTCAATATAATTTCCACTAAAAACATACTCTGTGTTCTGGATTAATACTAAAAAATTTCAAATATCACAAAATGTACGCCATGTTTAAAATGGAACTGTTTCGGGGGTAATTTTGTGAAAATGTTTGTAAGATGGAGTTCAAAGACAGCTTTAAAATTTCACTTATGAGTTGCTCTTACGTATCCTTTAGAATGTTTATCGTAGTTTTGTTACATATCACGAAATAAAAAACGGTAAACGACCGTTCGATATGAAAGTATGAATTCTCTTCAAGGGGTTCTTTTCCAATGCATAAAAAAGTTGAATTTTCTGACAATATGACCGCAACAACACCACTTTCCCTTCCCGAGAATGCGCTGGAATGCGGAACACTGCAAACGGATATTTCGTTAATCCTCGTGTTCGATAAGACGACGACAGTTGAAGGGGAAGGCCGCGGAAACTTTGCAGGTGGTTTGGTGTGCATTAAAAGTGTTCCAGAGGAGCGAGGGATGAATGCTTTTAGGGGGGTGGGGGGTCCACAAGAAACGTTGAATTCATTTCCATTGAAAATTGAAAAACATGATCGTCCAAGTGCACTTCATCACTGTCCACCAAATATATGCATTCTGTGCCAAATTTTCTTGATAATACATATGAGTGCCTCGCAGTGGCGGATCCAGGATGTGGACGGTGTAGGGGTTAAAATTCCAGCAGTAGTTGGGGTCGAAAAAATTACCATTCTATCTACTTAGTGTAAATTGGATGCCCAAGGGGGTGGGCTACAGCCCCAAAAAGATCCGCCTCTCATGGCTTGGAAGCCAAGGGGCACAAGCGATTTCTTTTTTCTAAACACAATTAGGTACAGAAATTTGGTATAAAAAACAAACGAGATGAATTAGATATTTGATATAGTGCAATTGATTTTCCACTCGATGTCAGCACAGAACAGAGACTCACTCGTATCCCTTGGCAACCAATTGTTGTGTATTTCATCTGACAATTACCTTCACCTAACTCAGTTGAGAGAAAAAAATCACTTGTACTCCTTGGCTTCTCACCCCCTCATAAAGGATTGTGCATTTTTATTCCGAATGCCGTGGTGGTAATCGTGAGACTATAGAAAAAAATCTTGATTAATTGCTCGCATGGAAACGTCATATTAATATCTAACTGATATAGTGATGGAAATAAAACAAACGATGCAAATTCAAATAAGAGATCAAAATAATATACCCGAGTCGTGTGTTAATTTGGACTAATATGTGAAATTTGCTAGTTTTGTTGCAATACCATCGTGTAAAAAATGCCCAAAAATACCTAGGAGTCGACCCGATATTTTGACTGATATTTTTCCCACCATGTGGCTATGGCTATAAACAATATGTGGTAACAGTACCACCCTAATACTTTGTGAGTTAAGGCGACGAGAGCCAAGGGGAGCGAAGATTACACGGGGGGGATGGTCGCATGCGTTGTAAATCGATGCAAGCGAGGGAGTCCACTGGTGACGGTTTACGCCCCTCTTCTGTTGGCGCTGCCCGTTGGCGGTGTATTGCGGAAGGAGAGCAGTCGATGCGATCGGACGAAAAAGAAGAAGACCCGCAAAGGCGGCACAACAAACCAGTGTCGAGGGGGGCGGGCGTCACGCCCACCACCACCCACCCACCCACTGACAAGACTAACCCCTTTCCTGAATGAAAGATAGAGTACGTGCCGGATAGAAAGGAAAGAAGGGAAGGAAATTGTGAACACTCAACACTGTAGCCACCACACCAACCCGAAGTCCTTTAACCATTCCGACGTTAAGTTGATGACGTCACAAATTCATGCGCAGCTGGTTGCCGCTACCCCAGTTAATATTAGGCCTTTGTGTATGGGCCATGTGCGGTTTTTTTGTTTTTCACACTCTTATGATCGATCACTTTCTTTATTGAGCGGCTCTCCATGTACGAGAAACTGAGACAGACGCCTAATGACGTCACCAACTCATGAAATGTGGGCGGCAACTTTCGCTTTTTTACTTTTTACGCTTATTTGTTCCTGAATGCTAAGGTTATTTTTCCCTCCATTTGATAGCTGGAGCGATAGGTTGGAAGCTGCAATCCTTTAAGCCACACGTGATGTCCTCCTCTGACATTATGCCAAAATGTAATGGAAACTCCTTCTCCCCCTCCCTCCCCTTTCAACCCCCTCCACTTCATGAACCCTTAAGGCCGTTTTACACGGGGCACGGAATTTCGCAGGTTAGAACTACATTAATTCTAAAATGGCGAGGAATTGCGCAAATGCATGAACGAATTTAGAACAGGGGCTATTTTGCCATCTCACGTCCACGCATTCTCGCATGTGCTCCAGCAATTCGCCGCTTTACACGACGCAATTATGATTGAGCCTTCACACACTCGTCAGATTTTGCAAATACGTGCCCCGTGTAGAAACGGCCTTTATAAATACCCTCCACGAAAAAGCTATCCTTATTCCCGAAGAAAAAGTGATCAGCAATGGCCACGAAACGTCGGGCTACGCACCGAATAAGCACGCGGAGCACACCCGAAAAAATATCACCGACAGTTACAGCATGACCGCGATAGCTTCAACGAAGAAATACTCTGGGATTGCCGATCCTTGAGTGAGAGTTCTCTTGTGCATCAGTAGGGAAGGGTACCTGTTGAATGGGGAACATGCAGGAAATTTGTTTATCATGCTAGTACGTCTCATTGAATAGACAATTTTCTCACGAGTCCAAATATGTAAGTCAAAACTCTCCTAGCCCTCCACAGACGTCAGACCCTCCATGCTTATTAAAAGTGCTCGAATATCGCTTGATGCCACGTGACCTGAAACGCCTTCTGCCGTCATCGCACGGTACACCATTAATTCGCTAAGAGAGTAGAGGGGCAGACTCTTGATTGCAATATATCAAAGTAAAAATCATCAACGAGCTTTGTAGAAGTTCCTCAAAGGACAAGTTGACTTAAGAGGGATATAAGAAAGCACAAGACGACAGTTTACTTTTGGTCGACTCCGTTATGCCGGCTGATTTTCTGAAAAATAGTGATTGCTTCCAAATCTCATCAAACAGTTCCCTTCATTTGTTTCAGTAGCACCTTGGCAACAATCTGCTATTTGACGTTGCAACGGCAATTATTTTCGCCAAATTTGCGTTTGAGTCCCTGCACAGACCGATTTTCTATCCATTTCCTCAGTCTGTCATCAGTGGATTCCGTGTCGTGACATCACGCTCCGATGACGTCGTGTTTTCAAGCAGCCGATGGAGATTAATTTTCAAAGACTCATAACTCAGCTAAAAAACAGTATTCATCCGCGAAAATTTCGGCGAGTATATTTGAGGTATTGACCATCTTATTCTAATACTTTGAAAAAATTGTGCATGTTCCCTATTTCGACGGGCAGTGACGACTGCATAATGGGTTTACCATTATTAAAAGAGGGGTGTATTGTTTACAACAGGCTTAAGTAAAAGCACCATCGCTTTTATATGTGTTTCGAATGAATATTTTGGCGTGATTTCTACTTCCAATTTATGTAGTTGAAATAAAAGAAAAATGGATCGATTTTTAATGAAAAATGAAGTAGTCTGAAGGAAGTGAAGCGAATAGAAAAATTAAACAACCATTTATTTTAAGGATGTTGATTTAAGTTGTTAAATTAGTTGTGCTGCCCTCAGAATATGATTTATGGCAAACTATAAAATGACAATCGAAAGATAAGCTTTTACGCCATGATTACCGTACTTACTTGATATGAGAAGCATACCGGATTTTTACTTACGCTTTTCCCCAACTTAATTCCCCGAGTCACTTTTGGGGGAAGATTTCGATGAAAAGTGGTGAATAGTTTTTTTTTAACCATTCATGTATTCCCTAGAGACTCGGAGATATATCTGGAAGAATATAATATACATTTTACCGCATAATGACACATTTTTTTCCAATATCGTATGTGTAAGCGACTGACCTCTCTAATGTATGTGACCGACCTAACCTTCATATTAGGACGCCAAATCTTTATCGCTAAAATGTGGCCAAATGTAACTGCGTCGGTTTCCTGCGCTATATCATGATTTTTATACTAAATATCAATCTTTATTAACAAAATTTAGTAAAAAAACCTGAAAAATATGTTTCCATGAATAATAAATAAAAAATTAAAGTTATTATAGTACTCAAAGATGTTCTGAATATTTTCACCTAAAAGATCGAACTCATAAATACAGTGCATTCAATCACGACGACCTGTTTCAAGCATACTGTTTTCATAGGAGGACGTAAAAATTTAGCAATTATATGGCCAAAATATTCATTATAACTATATCACTTCAATTTTTGAGAGGGTTAATAAAGAAAAGGAATAAATATCTGCGCAGATATCAATCTTTTTTGTGAGAGTCAAGACGTAAAAGTAAATGGAGTATAGAAAGGCCTCTTTCTCATAAAAAAATTTTCAGTGCAGTCGTGGCATTAAATCTTCAAAATGTCGTTGCTACTTCTTCAGTAGTTTGGGCTCCACGTGAATGAATCAGTCAGTAAGTCAGTCAGGACGCGTTGCCGTAAATAAGAGATTTACTCCCACCGTTCTTATTGCGCCCGCGAGAAGCCTTCTCGGGTTGACTGGCCCGTGACGCAACCTGTGGCCTATTTTTTTTATACATATACATACATCTCGACCTTCCCTCCTCCAGGTGGGTAAACCTCATCAATCTTTTCGCCTCCATTTCCCGATGCTTCGAGCAGGGTAGGCGGGCAAGGCGACCTCTAGGCGTAGACCACCCCAATCACTTCCATAGAGAGAGAAATCGATGCCTTGAGTCCAATCCATTTTTTATTCTTCTCATCGTTCCGCCCGACGCCGCACAGTTTTTGGAACAGTATTTTGGCCAGAAATTCGTGATAAAAATATTTGCCACTCAGGGATGTATGGGTATATTTGTGGTGTGAAATTAGTTGTGTCGCACTCAAAATATCGTATTAAAGTAAACCAAACGATAAATCGACACAATCACAAAAAAGAGCCTCAATGTACCCTATGATTGTAATTAAATGTACTTGGTTAATGTGAAAATCATAACGTCCTAATTTATGCTCTTTCTCAACTTGCTTACGTTAGTGAGTTATGGGCGAATACTTCGATAGAAATTAATTGTAAATAGTTTTTTTTATCCATTCACGTATTCCCTATAAATATTACGAATAGTACAAATAGTGCTTTAGCATAAGAGTTAAACGAGGTAGATACCTATTGTTTCGAGAAAATTTCACTTCAGTGAATGGATATTGAAATTTATGTTTGGTATTTGGTGCATGTAATTTTGGATTTCGACAAGTTAGCTTTATAAAATTAAATCAAAAATAAATATAAAATAGTTAAAAATAATTTATTTTCTCCATAGAATAACAAGATTAGCAATTATGCGATGGTTTAACACAATGAAATTGGTTAATCTTAATAAAAAAATCCTTCTTTACTACCATAATCTAACATTTCACCTTATTCAGCTTCGTAGTTTTTCTGAGATTTCCTTGAGTTTATACATATGGAAACTAGGTCGTCAGATATCATTTAATTTCAACCGTATTGCAAACAAAAGTCTGAATGAGTTCAGCAGATTTGGCGGTTTAGTCGACCTCTGTCTTAAGCCACTCGTATCATCTCCGCAAAAATCGATTCCTTAGGTCCAATTCATTTTTTATTCTTCTCATCGTTCCCCTCGTCGCCGTTATTATTGGACCTGGCGTCTGACGTCCATGGAGACGGGTTATGTATTTTTTCGGATTCACGCATATGGTTTTATGTGTCCAAAAAATTAATGACTGTTCAGTTACGTCCGTTTTCGTCGTAGTTACGCGAATATTTACGGCGGCGATGTATCCTTGGCGTCCAGGAGGAGATGGCATGGATATTATTATTGACTTTCCCTTTCATCGTTGGCCCCATAGCTGCTTCTTCTTCTCTCCACTACAATCTTATTAGCTATCAAAGGAACAGGATGGCTATTGGCCCGACCTCGGTCGGGGGGGGGGAGGGGGGAAGGGGTCGATATCATTATATTTCATCACGAAGGTATTTCTACGTTATTTCTTTCATGTCCGTGACATTTTCTCGTGTCTCGTAAATTGTCATGAATGAAACTCGAGTGTACCTATCCCTCGCAGAATGTTGTATTCACCCTTCGCATTAACAAAGACTGCGCTCCAATTATTTGAAGAGCCGTTGTTTAACCGTTTGTTGCTGCTTTTTGGCGGCTTGCCTTTAGAGGTTTTGGGTCATCATTTTACGTTGGATTCGGCGATTTAAAGCTTACATTTCAAAACTTGAAGGGTCTTCGGTATCGCAGGTATTAACACGTGTAATATATTTCATTACTTAATATAAACTTATGGATTATATCATTTTTGCTCTTATATTCATGTTCCCATATGAGTCTCAGGATTATTTTCTTAAATTTCCTTGGTTATTGATATGTAATTTGACTGTTTACATTGTATTACTCAATTCAATTTCATGTGATTGCAGTTTTCAATTTCACTTGTATTTACTGCATTATTATTTTAACAGTATGACGTGGACTATCTCTGTATATCCTTTCATATGGCCACTAAAGTTATTTTCTACGTTCGCATTGCTGATTGTAAGCACTTTATTTAACACATGTCGTTGAAACTTAAATGATTACTCCTTCAAATGTTAGGCATGCAGGAATTGAGAATTTTGTCGAAATTATATCACTTTCAAGTTGTTACTGCAATTTTGAACAAAATTACATTTTTTTAAGTTCTTTCGGGTTCTTATGTCTTATCTTAGCTTGCCAAAGCTGTTATTTTCCACGGAAAACTATTTCCTGATGAATATTTGGACATCAGGATTATGTGATGAAAATTTGCACGAGATGCAAAAAACAAGGTCGCTTGGGATATCGCTATAAAAATATGCGCCTTAAGACAATTACGACCATGGAATTAATGGTTTAAGATACCAAACTATTCGAAATGTTTTTTTAATCGACTAATTCATGTATAAAAATGTATAGTATTCTTATTATTAAAAAAATCGTATGAGGTCACTCTTTCTACAAATGACAAATCCTCGTTGTTTGTGGCGCTATCTTCCTTCGTTTAACTGTAGTTTCATCGTGAAATGGACAGGTAACGGTAGAGACAGTTTGTCTCAAGGAATCAGGCAGTTGTTTTTATTAAACATAAGTCTCATTATTCACATTGTATCTTGATATTTTTGACAAGACTTTTCTTCGCGCTGGAATCAGTTAGTTAACGTAATGCTGTGTTTAGCTCCCCATTATTCCTCATCTGATGTTTTTTCACTACTGTCATAGATGGTGCTAATAACACTCCCGATTTATAGCAGTCTTTCATGTTCTACTAATCTACCCGTCATCTATTTAAAGTTCCTTCATTTTCTTCCGTCGTAAGACAACAGTAATTTATTCGTGGACGTTTCGTGTTGTTATTTTCTTCCTTAGCCTATAATGGTATGCAGTGAAAAATAGTTCCCAGGAATATGCCCTAATACTCCTTCCTCTTTCCGGGAATAGGTGCAAGGTGATTGTGGGAATGGTAAAACAACATTCATTTTTTACCGACTTCGCTGTTGTGCATACCGCTGCTTGCATGCCATCATGTCATTTTAATGGAAATATGTTGCACGCCTAATTTCATCGCTACAATATGGCCAGCCATCTGGCGTCATAATAAATAGTACTACAAGCTCAGGCCGGAGATTCATTGCATTCAGTTCAGTTTTGTATTTTTTATCGTTTTTATAAACTCGCTTTGTTGTTTATCATCTTGTCCGAGTCAAATCTTGTGATTAGTTTCCACTTTCCTATTAGTTACAAAGCTGACATTTTCTGGGTAACTCATAGTCAATTGAAATTGCTATATTGTATCACTTTTGTTATGACTATAACTGTGTCTCGATTATTATTAAGAATATAAATTTAAGGCGGCGCTGCGATCACTTAAAGAAACGAGAATGATATAAACTCATAGCAACAAATTTGTTTGCATCACAGTTCATTGAAAAATTGTTTGAACAAAAATTTACTGGAAAGAGAAGAAGAAGAATGAACTAAAACAAAAAGAGGAGATAGATAAGGTAGGAAAATCACTAATTTTTGAAGAATCATTTCTTCATGGCTTGAGTTCATATGAGCAATGTCACGCTGAAAAATTTGTTGTTGTAATCAATTTAAGCTCCATACTTATTTTATCATTCCGATTGTTGGAAAATTATTATAAAATAATAATAAAAAATCTTACCAGGGGAAAATCATTGAATCTTTCGAGACATAGCGGTGGAGGTGGTTAATAAAGATCAGGTGTAATGATTGGGTGAGGAAAGAGTTGATGTACCTAATATATATTTAGAGAAGACGGGGAACTGTGGAGTCGGAGGAGGACCCGGTGGGTGGACCATATACTATGAAACATTAATTACGGTAGAAAAAATTAATTGAGTGAGAAAGAAAGAAAATTTCTCGGAAGAAATCCAAGAGATAAGTATTTGGGGCAGGTAGAGAACTATCTCTTTAAAAGGGCACTAGGAGAAGGCTTGATTCTTTTTCTTTATCTTGGCCTCTATGTTTGACGTTGATTCATTGTCTGAGAGTGCAGCTCTTGAAGAATTTAAATAGATACGCTCGCCAACGTTTAGATCTGTTATTTTATATCTTCTTCAGGGCTATGAATGAATATGATTAAATAAAGTTGATACATAAAGGCATAAAAGGTCATTATAATGTGCTTTGGAATAATAATAGAAAAAGCGAATTCCATTGTGAATGAATGAAAACGAGAGACTCGAATTTTGACATAATTTTAACATTTTTTATTATTACAATTTTACATATAAATAATGAAATATATAAAATACCATGCCTCGGTTGTAATAGTGCCTAGTTGCTTCATAGGACAGGTATCGTAGACTTTAAATAACAGGATTTACTTCACAAATCATCCATAAATAATAGAATTACACCATGTGCACGTGCAAATCACACTGTAAGCATAATTTTGACTCCGAAAATTCCGAAATTTTTGATTTTGAAAGTAATAAAAATTAATTAATTGCAGAAATGATACATATTTTCAAAAAGAAAAAGTTGTCATTAAAGATTATGCGTCAATAATTTGGGAAAAATTTATTTTTATTTAATAAATCAAAATTAATAGGCAACTTTGAACTTTATTAGCTTAGTTACCATTAATAAACAAATCCAATTCGTTGCAGTCTAGAAACGAGTTAAAGAGGGAACTGAAAGAACTAGATCGTAAAAGGAAGAAATGAGTGTTATTCCAGCCGTATATTTTTGATGGATATCAGTATTTAGTCTTCTCAACCTCAAATATATATCTAGGTACAGTTTCAACTGCGGTGATACCTGTAATGTAGAAGCCGAAACCAACTCTTTCTTGTCCTGACTGCGAAAAAATGTATTTCCATTATTGGCTCAGCGCGTTAGATACTAATCCAATGCCAACTCGAGTTACGTCAAGCGTAGTTACGTCGTGTTACTGTTACAGTGTTACACGCATCGTAGTTCTGGACGTTAGACCTACGCGGAAAAACCTATTTGTATGGCCTCCGTTTGGTTGTACGTAGTAGCGACCCTGAAATTCTGTACACCCTTATTTTGTCTCTCATCACATCTCTTTTACCTATGTCTTTCAAATCGCTTTTTGCCGTCATTCTTGTTTTTCCGTATTTAGATCTTATCGGCTGATTTCTAAACCGTTTCGATTGCATCACAATGATTACATTACACAAATCAATTTTTATGTCTCCTGGGTGACAGGTTTTGGCTGAATAAAGTAAATCAGGGTCATTTTATTTTCTATGCACCCATGGGAGTACCCAACGAGGGCCAGCTTGCCCCCCTCCTAGAAGCAAAGATTGCAAAAGTCAGTTCTAAATTGAAGCGAAAGTATTCAACAACTTTTCTTTAAACCCACGAAAATGATATGTATTAGTATAAGACATGTAACTAAAATAAAAATATTTTTTAAAGGAAATAATCTCATAAACTAATGTCACAACTTGGCTTCCCTCCCCCTAGACCATGGCTTGTCCCCCCCCCCCCAGTTATGATCCTGGGTACTCCCTTGTCTTTACCTGCGTAATTTTTTGTTATAACCTTGCTGTCATCTCAATATTAAAATGTCTCGAGAAGCGTGGCACATAGGAATCGCTATTATTTTTCTAGTGTGATATTAAATTAATTTTAGAATTATTACGTCTCTCTTACAGGTAAATAGATAAATAAACTTGAAATGTACACCAAATTTACCTACATTTATGCAATACTTTCTCCACGGAACAATGCGACACTCGCCTTTTTTCTGATGATTCGTCGGCTGAAGTATTTCATGTACATTTCTTATCTCTTCTCGTAATCTCCTTCCTCTTCTCTTCGAGGGTCTCCTTCGGGTTGCGGGTCTTTGTGAGCGGCGGCATTTCAGTCGAGTGCTTAGCCAAACAGCGAAATGAAGCGATAAAGAGCCCCTTGCGAATTCTCCACGGCAACCGCGAGATAGCAGTCGATCCACAATCCCATACCTACGCCGGTAGTCTATCTATCCATGAACTTCACTCACGATCACTACATACGTGGATTTTATCTGCTTGAGAGCTTAATTCGCTCGGGCCAGCATAACTAAACTAATGCACGTATCGTGATTTAATTGCAATGGTGGTATTGAATGGTGCTTACTGAAGAATTATGAAGGTAAAATGGATCGACCGAGTAAGTGTTGAGTAAGTGATAAAAAGAATGGGAGGAAAGAGAAGTACTCTAAAAACTTAAACAAGAAGACGGGGCAACCTGGTTGGCCATATCATGTGGTACGGTGGCCTGATGATCTCCTGACTTATCGGTATTTGGCTAGCCCGCAGAGGAACAAAAAACTATCCAGAACGATATATCTGGTGGCTGAAATTATTTACTTGATGTTGATGATGACGGAAACGTATTTTTTATGAATAAGGAAAGATTATTACAAAAAAACTTGTCCTTAGAATGCATAAAAAGAGATGAATTACTCACGACACTACCCCTCCTCTGACCTATCGGTATTTGACTTACATTAGACAACAGTGGAACCAAAATCTGTCCGTGATGATATAAGTGGAGGCTAAGATTATTTCCTTGACGATGGTGGTGATGATAAAAACAGATTGGTTATAAATAAAGGAAGACTCGGGCGGTCATCCCACGAACGATGTTAATAATAATGGAACGCGGAAATTTCACACGTGCCCTGAAACAGGCATTGATGGCCCCCGCGATAGACAGAGAGGGTAAACATTGGAATATGGCAGTTAACCCGCTTAACCTGCCGTTTGGGGGAGCGGGGGGGAGGGCAGCGGCTGTTCCCGGCGATTGACCCCATCGTCTCCGGCGTCTCTCCTCCGCTCCGTGCCCAGTTAATTGAATCTCACGCTGTCGATCCTCCGTCCAACAGACTATCGCACGTTGATTGGCTTACAGATCCGCTGCGACCTCCTCGGGTCACGTCTTGCGAGACGACGGCGACGGGTTTTGATACCGAAAAAGGGTGCAGATGGGGAGCATGATGATAAAAAAAAACGAATTCCTATTCGTCCGAAGGGAAAGGGGTTAATCAGGGCCACAGAGCCGAGAACTACTGAGTGGCGAAGGAGCGTGCGGATAAAAACAAATTGGTGGATTTGATGTGCAGAGAAGAGCATGAGGAAACGAGAATTGAACGAACTAAAGGCTGCTGTTTAGGACATAATATGGTACCGTCCAAGACGAATTATTATGGGGAGATCGGAGAAAATGACACAGTCATGAACTATGCAGCGTGGAGAAAAATTGTCACGAAATTTTAACCATGGGTAGCTGATGCCAATGGGGAACTAAATTACTTAAGATGCTCAGGTTCCTCACCAGGTCATACATCAAACTGGTAGTTGACGAGTTGACTTTGTGGAAGGTCATGGATAGTGATAATTGAAACAGCAGTAGTATTTTTCCACACTTTTTTATTTTTTCTCTCAGAGAAAGAATAAAAAAAGTGTGGAAAAATGCTACTGCTATTTCAATTATCGCGATTATTTATACTGTTCCGGTGATTCCTTTCTCATGAGGCTTTTCCGCGTTGGTCTGAGGTCCAGAGCTACGATAAAGTGTAACAGTAATAGGACGTCAGTTTACAGAAAGCAATGAAAATTATGTTTTGGCTGAAAATTCACCGTTTTCGAACAGCAGAAACTTCGAGCCAAACGCTGCGATTGGCTGCGAGTTGGCGCTGTTGCCGGATGCTCTGGAAAACTCAAAGTCTTGGAATGCTTTGCTTTTCGGAGATCGTGATGTGTCCAAGGCATCCGGCAACAGAGGAAACTCGCGGCCAATCGGAGACCTTGGCTAAAAGTTTCTGTTGTTTAAAAATTGAGCGCTTACTAAGGAAACAACATTGGTTATTTTAGTTCCTGTTGACGTCAGATATCTAGGATTAAAATTTCGTGACACCATCTTTCTTCACCCTTAACATTTTTAGTGGGGAAATAACGATTGTTAAAGAGTAGGAGATCGGATTGGATTGGGCATGTGGAACGGATGATTTACGAAAGATATTCAAAATTAGCAAATTATTTGTTCCGGGAGGGAAGAAGAACAGTTGCAAGACCGGAGAGTAGGTGGAAGCATAACATAATAGAAGATGTGCCATGAAATAAAGCGTGGGAGGATTGGAGGAAGTTTCCAGAAGAAGAGAATTGTGGAGAGCCTTTGGTTATGACGTCGTGCGGTGCACTGGTCCTGATCGCGTAAAGTAAGAAAGATGCGTTGAGAAAGACGTACGCGAGGAAGTGGTGGAATAGTATGAATATTTCTCGGGCTTCCCACCGGGTGTTAATTTCGTTCGATACCTTCGTTTTGAGGAATAATTCCACCATCGCCTTGTGAACCAAGTCTTGTTCCGTTTACAATCATACTCAATTCAGTTGAGCTTCTACTGATTTGAGAATGAGAAATTCCACAAGTATATACGCATTTTTCAGGATCAGGAATTTTTCCGAGATTTTTACAGAATTTACTTTTACACGCTTAGCACAATTTCACTTTTCATTGATACCATTCGATTAACTGCGTTTGCGATTCCAACATTTTAGCACAGAAAAGGATAATGAAGCCAACATTTAAAAAAATGACAGCTTTATCAGTTTTTTAAAGTATTTGCTTGAAAAATTAAGGCTCTTTATTTCAATTGAAAATTTAATTGCACAATGCACATTGCACATTGCATCGCTGCAAAACTTCTTTTTAACAAAACACGAGGAAACTATTTTGTATTGTACTGAGCAAATATGACGGAACAACCTTTAAGCTTAAAGCTTTATGCATGCGACGCAAAAAGATGAACTTGAAAATAAGATATTGGTCCTGGGAAGAGAGAGCTTCTTTCATATTATTTCACCATTCCACTCAAGGTTAGCTGTCACCGTCAGTACAGCTATAATGCAACATCGTTTACATCTCTGTGCATGAAAACGCTGATTTGCAGAGGGGTTATAATTTACGCTCTGAAGGCATTTGTAAATGTGCATCGTGCATAGTCGCAAAACTTTTTACAACGTTTTTATAGTCGCTTTTCTGTTTGTCATCCCGCCCAGTTAAAATCTGGAAACTCAATCTTAACCCGCTTTCCCATTAAGCTGAATTTTCAGGATAACTGAGACCCAATCAGAAAATTCAGTATTATATTGCAATCGAAGCCATATCTCGATTATTATCCAGAATTTAGTACTAAATACGGAGATAAGTTTAAAAAAAAATGCCACCGAAATCCGATGACGGCGATATGATCACTACAACGAAGGAGAATGATAGAAAATGTTGGCAACGAATTTGGTTACATCCAAATTTATTTAGAAATTGACGCGAAAAATTGTTTTTTTATAGAAATTACTTTAATATCGCAATATTTTATTTAGAACAAATACGAGAAAAATGTTTTGTGTTGAACCATGATGGTATATGCTTAAAACATAGAAGTTGCTGCAGTATCGATCCATTTTTTTAATGTCGTCTCCATTGGGATGGGCTATGTTTTTTTTTCTTGCACCCAAGCCATTTTTCATCAACCCCCACCCAGTTGAGTGCGTTTTGGGGTGAGGGGAGGAGCAAGCAGGTTGTTTTAGGTGTGTGTGGGACCCGCATAACTCGATTCGAGATGATCGCCGTTTTCGACTGATTGCCCTCGCCTGGAGTTCATGGAAGGTCGTTTCAAAGTCGGGTTGCCGGGGAAACACAGTGTAACGGTCGACGGTCTTGCAACAATGGTGGCGCCGATCGGAATGTGGGCGTTGCGAATCTCTTCTACCACCCGCCTCACATGGCGGCGGAAGGCTTTTCGGAAGGTTGGTCGTTTCTCCTTTTTCATATCCCTTTGCGACGACGCACGCGACTTTCCAGCGGCCCATTCTTGCTCTTGTGGAAATGAGGGTTCTTAGAACTTAATTCAAAATATAAATCGGGAATAAAAACACCAAAACTCAACTTGAAATATAAATTTGACTGCGATGACCACTCTAACGTCGTCAGAGCCAGAATGAATATTCTTTTTTTCACAAACAAAATAATTTGCCTACCAACAATGTAAAAATGACTATATACATAAAATGATATGCTCAAAAAGCCATAAATTAAATAATAATAATAGTGTGTAATAATGAAGTTAGGACGCCGCAGACATCATTTGTTTCCCAAATATACGGTGAATATTTATATACGATAGTTATTAGTATCGGAGCTTGGCTCTTCAATGAGCACAGGTCCCAGCGACGTAACTGGCGTAGCAGTACTAATTAAGAACGTCATCAATGGAAGCCGAACTACTGAAATGGAAGCGTGATTTACAAAACAGTACCTGTTCATTCTGCACAGTTTTGAAAAAAAATACCACGTACTCGACGTTCAATTTAGATTGCAACAAAGCCATCACTTCCGCGGGAGATGAAAATTCTCATCGTGCATTCAGCACTTACACATCCTTACCTACCATTGTTTGGGCAATATAGTGTCATTATCGAGGTAAAAAATCAAGAAGCCCATTCCTTAAATACTCTTAAATTGTGAGGGTTAAGGGTATACAGGGTATTTCTGGAGGAATCTGGAAGTCTCAGGAGGCGGTAGGGGAGACAATTTAAAGCATTTTTTGTTCATAAACATGGAATTGTAAATCCTTAATGACTGGACGTTTGATGAATCGTTGAGTTTAATTAAACGATAGCTTGGAGCGAGTATCATAGGTACGATTGCAAATCTCACCCATTTTGAGATTAATTGTTTCAGACGATCATAGTCGCACATTTTGGTCCAAAATTATTTATTTTAATGCCCTTATAAAACCAGAGTATAAAATAAAAATGTTGAAAAGGCTGGATGCCCAAGAAAAACTGTGGTAAATGCGAAGTGCGTTCAGATAAATGTTTGCGTTGCTATAACTCAGTAGCTAAGGAGTTGTGACACCATTTCTATGGACAAAAATGTTTAAAATTGTCTCCCCTACCACCTCGTGAAGCAACCTTGAAGATTTCTTTTGAGACACCCTGTATAAGAGACGTACTTTCATAATTTTTACGCGTTGGTAATAAAAATTTTCTGCGGAGAAAACGGTAGGGAATAAGTAGTAGTGTGGAATTGTGATTGTGGTATTCATTTCCCATTTCGTGGGCCCACTTAGTAAAGCTGCATATGTTTCACAATGTTACAACTGAGAAACTTTGGGTAAACAAGCAAAATAAAAGCTCATATTTATGAAAAATATTCGGGAATATTGGACTATAATATGCAAATTTGTTAGCTCAACATGCCGGACAGAAAAACAAGGTTTTGAAAACGCGGCAAATTAATTAAAAAAAATAAAGTCTACATTATTGTTATCTTGTGTTGAATTTAGGATTATATGAAAGGCACTGTTGCCTAACGCGTTCATCGAAATCAATGGTTATGAATGGAGAATATTATGTACATTTTATCTTAAATAATTTAATTTTCATTTGTATCCGGAACATGCTGTTTTTTATGAGATTAGAACGAAATTATTTTATATTAAATATGTTATTAGCTGAAAAAGATTATGTGTTCCTTTCTGCACCATATTCACTGCTGCCCTGGTGTTTCATGAGGGTATTAGGCATCAAAAAGGGTGGTTTCCAACTATTTTTTATTGCCTAAATTGAATGATTATTACTCCTGGAGTACGCATTTCGCGTTTTAGATTTTTGAATGACGATATCTATTTTTTGCGATTAAATAAAAAGTGAAAATTTTCAAGCGCGCGAAAACGCGACGGCAAAGTATGAATGCCGGGAAAAGCCCGTGTGACGTCATTCTGGTACCCGCTGCCGCAAAGGTGAGGTGACCTTGGGGCGAGGACATATGCGCCGCTAGGCGCAGGCTGCTGATGCAGTATGCTAGCAGGTAGCAGAGTACCCTGCTAGCAGGTAGCGCTTGGCTTAAATAAGAATTATTAATACCCTATCAAACGAAGAAAACTTTCCGACCTTTGGCAGTTTTAATAGGTGATTATTAAGACATGTTTCCCTGAGCTCTGTGTCTCATGCATGTATTGGTAATCTCAGAAGATATAAAATTCCTATCTACTCGTATAGAGACTAGGTCCCTGTGACGTCACGTGGAGTGGCATCGCATGGGCGCCAATCTGGACTTTTTCAAATGTGGTTAAAATTTAACATTACCATTCGTCTGAACTGGGATTTCTAAAACCAAATAATTTGTATATTATGAATACACTGATGGTGGGTAACGAATCGCAATCAATATCTTTCGTTTTCTTTGATGAAGGAAACGACCCTATTGCTAAACAAATGATTCGGTGCCCTTCTCAGTGAAACAAATAATTCGAAACCTTTTTACGACCACTGTCGTGCCACTGCGCATGTTTTATACCCACCCCTCAAGCCCACATGATGATGTCGTCACGGCTATCTGTTGAAATCTGGGTCCCTCCCTCCTGCCGAATGGCGTGTCCTAATGAAGCACGCATCATTCCCCCCCTCCCCTTCCCCAATTCCTTACAATATATCCTCTGCCCAAACCTCCTCACTCTTCCTCGCTCAATATCCGTCGTCGTTTGCACGTCTCTTGCATCTAGCCAATAGAATGACCCAGCCATGGTTTATGTTTCTTTATCTCACTTATTGTGAGTATGCATAATTGATATGTGTCGCACTCAATTTGATCCGGTTACAGGTATTGAGTACGTGAGAGGTTGAAAAGCCAAGGGGTACAAGTGATATTTTTCTCAACAGAGTTAAGTTTATTGTTGGAAGAAATACAAAGAAACTTGGTTGCCAAGGTGATACGAGTGAGTCTCGGTTCTGTGCTGACATCGAGTGGAAAAATCAAATGCACTAAGTACTAAACATCTAATTGATCTCGTTTGTTTTCTATACCTAATTTCTATACCTAACACTGTATAGAAAAAAGAAATCACTTTTACCCCTTGGTTTCTCAACCACTCGTATGAAAAACTACCTGATATCCATTCATAAAAAAAAAACTCGAAACCATAGGATGGGTAAACTACAGAGTAAATTCTTCCCACCCACACACACCGTGCGTCCACCAAGTCTTAGTTTGTACAAAAAAACTGTTTGTGCTGATTTGGTGTCTATTAAATGTAACAAGGTGGTGACCGAATGTCATGAATAATTTACTGCACTACTGTAATTAATCATATTACAGGGAGCGTGGAAGCCTATCTGGGTAGAGAATTTGGCTGATGCTTAAAAAGGTCCTGGGTTCAAATCTCGGGCGAAATTTTCTGGACTTCCTATCCTGAATTCGTGTTATTCACACGCCTGTAACTAAGTCTGGGGTGAGCTCTACCCTCAAATCCAAACCAACCGTCGTATCAAATCATGGAGTGAGTAATATAGTGTTTGCCTTGTTGCGGTAGAAAGCCAACTCTTTGAATGATTGCATGTAATAATGGAACAATAGTATATCCGAAATGCTGGGAGTAAATTTTTTTAAATAAAAAAATAATAGGTCAGGAAATAAGTGTCGGTATGTATGTGAAGGAATAACTGAAAGATCAATATATACCTATATAGACGTTTAGCTGTCAAGAGAATTTGAACGGAAATGCTATAACATTTCAAAATCAATCACCAATCATGCGTCTTATGTACTTTTTACTCCTCAAATGACGTATGCTTTTACCCCTAAACAAATGAGGAGTACTTAGCTAATAAAATGTGAAAATCATCGCTCAACCTAATTAGAATGGCAATGATATAGCATTTCCAACTCACTCACCAATTACTGTCCATAGCCGCAATCACTTAGTATTAATAACCTTCTAATGTAATGCAATGATTACGATTTATGAGAAAGATGTGATATTTCGCAGAAAAACATGATTTTTCAAAATAAGTGAATTTTAAAAGATTATAGGCGGGTGGAATTAAGAACTTCATTAATTCAACGTTCAATAAGAATTCCCCAGCCTTCTCATATTGAGGGGAAGTTTTTCTATAATTATCAGCTTATGGACCGCCAAAGGGAGGGAGGCTTTTGAAGATAGTATGAAAACATTCTGCTGTAAATGTGCTGATGGCGCCGATGTCTATTGATATCTTAGATTCAAACTGGGTCTTCTATATTGTTTGAAATTCCGGTTTTGTTGAATAAAATACCAGTGCATTATATTAACTGCATAGAGTGCTTGGTGTAAGTTCACCAAGCCCGTCGGTGAATTGCGGCGTACATGGAAAACATTAGCGTGAATTCTAATTAATAAATTTTCCGTTTTTCATTTTCTTAAGGTTTGGTCAATTTTGAATTGACGTGAGAACTCTCTCGAGGAGAAATCGTGATAATAATTGATTTCAGCACATTTCTTTCGATCTTGCCCGTGATGGGACCGCACCAGTTTGCTCATAGCGCCGTGAGGTGTGAATTTAAACAAATGATTGCTCCGAATGCAGCTTTAAATCCCCTTTTCTCTTTTGCGGGGCACATTCCTTTATTCCCTTCCATTCGGCGATCCCAATAAGAGTTGGGGGCGCGAGAGGGGATGAATGGTGGTACAGGGGAGGGCGCGCAGGAATTCATTCCCTTGGGGAGGTTTGCTCGGGTGATAGAATGTTGGAGGGAGGTGTGTTTGGAAAACTTTGCATTAGGACTGAAAAAAAATGCGCAAATGGTTGTGGAATTTGCATGGTGGCGCTGCATTCCTTGGGGATCTGAATTTGAATTTCCATGCTCTCTTCTTTAGCTTCCGAAAGCCTCCGCTGACCTAAGTATAAGGAAAAAGCATCGGATATAAGTTGAAATTTTTATGGAGATTGTTTTCTTAGATCCTCAGATGGGATATTTTATTATTTCATCATCTATTTGTGTAAAAATTCCACAGAGAAAAGAATCAATAGCGGTCCAACGTCGAGGTTGGCTCGACAAGTCTAGTGCTACAAGCACTTGGCTTGACGTAGCATCAGGTCTTACTTCGAGTTGAGCTCGACATCAAGGAGAAGCGATTTATACAAGGGCAATGTTTCAAGAGATTGCCTGATTTGCCGTCAACTTGAAGTTAGACCTGATGCTACGACAAGCCTTGTTCTCGTAGCACTAGACTGGTCGAGCCAGCCTCGACGTTGGATTGCAAATGGTTAATCGATATTCGAAGCCGGATTCCCCAATTTCCAGTCGATAGCTTTAACCAGTTGAGCTACTTCAATTGGCATAGTTTGTGCACTGAGGGTGACACCATGAAATTTTTACCGTGGCTAGTTCAGGTATACTTACTTTTACCATCTAATTTACAAATCGCGTCATCAGGAGGTCATGTACCCTCGGAAGTTACATTGGATCTAATTAGTTTAAGGATATTTCAAAAGATTCACATTTTCATAAGAATAAGCATCATATAAAATTACTGAAGGTTAAGTTGACAATTTTTTCAATCCCAATTCTATCAAATTGTCTTCACAATAGCAACGCAATAGAATGTAAATTACCGACATAGTGGAGAAACTAGAATAATTGTATAATATTTGCAAATATCAGTGCAAACAAAGCGAGTTTTCTTGGGATCAGCCATTTGACTTTGATTACCGGTCATGTAACACGGAATTGCTTCGCCAAAATATTGCCTTGCAATGTTGTTACTGCTTTTTAATGTCAAAATGTACTGAATGTCGTTACAAACTGACTTCCATACGAGAAAATAACAATTGCTCTTTCATGTACCCAAATCGGACACGGGATCTGCGACGGTTAAATTTCTCTGAATGGTTGATGGTTGGTGAATTAACTTTGTTGAAACAAATATAATTATTACCGGGAAAATCCACGGTGATAATTTTACGGAGACACCCGCAAAGTTGAAGGATTCGCATAAAATAAAATAATGGATAAAGCGTTGCATACATAATCAAAATTATTGTGAACAGACTGGAAAAACTGTATTTTATTGAAGGTTCAAGAGCTAAAATAGAAAAAAATATTTAGAAATACATTTAAAGAACGAGAAAAATTCCTCTCATAATTAATTTTCTTTTAATAATTAATTTTGTTGGATGGCATTGCACAAATTTTGATTTCAGAAGATCCCGTTCAGAACAGTAAATGTTTCATCTATTCAGTTTTCACTACTACTTCATTAGGGCGACACAAACGAAAATTACGTGTGTATATAGCATATTTGGGCTAAGGGTTTCAAAAGGATTATCTCGGAATCGGAAAGGGTTTCTTTTAAAAAATAAATACTTTAAATAATACCTTTTTCGCATGCAGGTTGACTCTACTGCGCTACCGGTCTTTGCCTTGTCGCATATAGTTGCGGCGCACTGTTGCCTATCATAGTTTTTCACCTGTGCTGGTTGCTATAGTTTTGCAAAGGACAACCACTGCAGTGGGGAGACAGGAATTACTGTCGGCGTCAAAATGATGTGCCGCTGTATTTTGCAAATTTATATCTAGACTTAAGTGCATGCCACAATAATGAATGATACGTCATTTTAAAGCAAATTTCATTTTCAATTTAATTTATTTTTTGTTTAATGAATAATTCAAAAATCAAGACACGGTAGTGCAATAAATGACTCCGGACACAATAAAATTAGCCTATTAGTGAACTTCATGAAATTTGCAACTCAACCCAGGGACAAATTACTACGTCTACAACATTCATCTTCTACAATAAGTTGCAAACATTAATTTATATTAATAAAATGGCTTTTGCGTATTTTTAGAACGCATATTTCGTTGTAAAATAACGAAAATGTTTAAACACTATCTAGTCCTACAGTTTAATACGAAAGAAAAGATAAAATTGTTAGAAACACTTTTTAATTTATTTGCAATTTTTATATGATCCGAAAATGCATGATTTTGATGAAGTATAGATTATATATGGGCATGAAAAAATACGCATGAGCGTGCTGCGTTGCCACGTCTTGCACGCGAAACTTCCTGGTAACCGGCACTTGCGCGGCGCAGCCCCGTTTGGAAGCATGACATTTATATAAGTTAATAATATTCTCAAATATAAATATTTTTATAGATTATGGATCAAAGAAAAATTGAAAATAAATTAAGAAGTTTTTCTATCAGTTTTATTTTTTATTTCGTGTTAAACTTTAGGACTAGATAGCGTTTAAACATTTTCGTTACTTTACAGCGAAATATGCGTTCTAAAAATACGCAAAAGCCATTTTATTAATATAAATTAATGTTTGCAACTTATTGTAGAAGATGAATGTTGTAGACGTAGTAACTTGTCCCTGGGTTGAGTTTCAAATTTCATGAAGTTCACTAAAAGGCTAATTTTATGGTGTCCGGAGTCATTTATTGCACTACCGTGTCTTGATTTTTGAATTATTCATTAAACAAAAAATAAATTAAATTGAAAATGAAATTTGCTTTAAAATGACGTATCATTCATTATTGTGGCATGCACTTAAGTCTAGATATAAATTTGCAAAATACAGCGGCACATCATTTTGACGCTGACAGTAATTTTTGCTTGCCAATGTTTTTCTCCCGTTTTGTGGACAAGCTGTTTTTGGACCGTTATTGCAACTATTTTTCCCGCGAGTTACTTTAGTATCCTGTGAATCATGTTGTCCACTGATATAGTAAAGAGGTGTGCCTACTTGTCAGGATGACCAACCATAGAAGTTGTTTGACGAAACGTGACGTAACAAATGGTAATGAGAAAACGACGCAAAGGATGCATCGTACACAATCGGAAGTAGCACTATAGGCTTTGGGAGCATAAGATGCACCTTGGGACTAACTTTGGAATCAATCCGTGCAGCGGTTTGGAAATGCACAGCGGACAGACAAACAGACATCCTCTTTTGTATACAGATTAGGGATGGTCGGATCGAATACCTCGGATCCAAATATCCGCGGATAAGCCCTTCATCGGATATGTCGGATCCAAAGTCACGGAAGACATCGGATGTTGATCCTAAATTTTAAATAATAGCTTCAGTGAATGCAACGCCCCATAAGGGTGCAAAGAGTTCCGCTTCTATATTCGAATGCGATTCTTGTCCTACTCATGAATCGTTTTGTTCGAAAGTTCTCGCAGAGCTTACGCAAGAGAATTACAGCCGTGGAAAATATAAATAGCAGAATACGACTGGCACACAGTGTGACTCTTCCCAGGAGATTAAACAATCATCGGGAGAATCTCAGCGTCAGGAATTTGAAAATGCATTAGGATCCGAAAATATCCGATCCGAAAGATCCGGCTCCGAAAATCAAGGATCCGATCCGAATCCGGATCCGAAAAAAATACTGGGTCCGTCGATCCCTAATACAGATATAGATAGATTGTGATCGCAAGGGCCGATGTTTTCATTGAAGAATGACGGCATTGCGTGAAATACCGTGAGATCCCTCCTCCGCTTCCCAGGAATCCTCTTTTTCTAGGCTTCCTCGATAGAAATAAGGGTGGGGCGAGGTTACGTTTTGTTTGGGGGCGTTTATGACGTCGGGAGATGAAGAATGATCGAAGATGAGCATCAGCGCCCATTCACGAGGACTCGGGGAACTTCCTGGGCTCTAGCTAGGTCTCGCATTTTTACCCCCTTTCCCGAAAACATTTACGATTCTGATCGATGCTCTGTTCTGTGTGAGAGAGAATATTCTAGTTGAAACAAATTTAAGTATACCGGGAGATTAGCCACGGTGATAACACGGTGAGTCACCCGGAATGCACGAAATGTTCGAAAAGTCCACATTATAAACGTGGAATTTTCGCGCTAGTGGAAGCATTTTTACCCGGGTAAATAAATGTAGTAAGCTGATAGCGGAGAAAATTTTCTTCATTTATTAGCCATATTGCTGTACGCAGTTGCTTATTCACATGTTTTTTTAAATTCAATTTAGCAATTCGATAAAATTCAATAGTTCCAATCCGTAACAGGTACTTCTTGGAAGAGCATCAGATACATTTTGTCATAGGATTACATTTTTCCACGACTTTTTCGGCAATATATTTTTGGTGGATTGGCTCTGAATGAGTGGCTTGTTTATCTTGATCTCATTTACATATTCAAAGATTAGCTGATATACGTAGGATTTCAATGCATTTCACTATGCTGTAGCTTATAATGGCTGGTATTTTTTTGTGTACAAATATTACCTAATAGTACATAATATATGTTATACCCTATACATCTACATGCCACCCCAATAGCTGTTAAAAAGGCGTGTGGCAGGGTGTTTTTGGACACCACCCGGTTAATATGAAGCAAATACTCAAACAAAATTACGAATAGCATTTATTGAAGTCCTTTATTAGAGTCGGGGGAAAAATAATTCCCATATCTATGCGTACGGCAAATTATCTCTCATAAATTATCGCTTCTGTCTGACCTGGAAATATATTGGAGTTCTATTATGGTGTTCTTCGTGTCGCTCTTAAAGATCTTTATTTCTCAAGCAATCTAAGCCTATCGCGCTCTCCGCGCGCTCCCAGCCTAATTCGTATAACATCTGGGTAACGCAGTATAGATGGCTGAATCTGGAATTCATGCTCCAAATTTTTATATTTTGTGTATTTTTGCAGCCTCCTGGAAACAGGTAAGTGGTGTCAATGGGCCCGTGGAAGTTTTGGCTTCAAAGGAGTAATCAATAAATGGAGTGGAGTCGTTCATTAAGACCTTAAATAGCATTTTCATAAAAGAATGCTGTAGGTGGAAGGCTAAATGAGTTACGACGATAAAAAATATATTACTTATTCATGCAATATTTTATCAGTTTATATAATTGAAAACAACGCGGAAGTACATTTTCGATGAGGCATGATTTCATTGGAGTTCTAGTTCATTTACACGTTCGAAAAGAATCGCTCATTTTGTGAATGAATCTCAAACGAGAACGTTAATATCAATTAACCACGCAAGAAGGCGAGAATGTGATGACGGGAAGATTCGCTGAGAAGCTAGGCCGGATTATTTGACGTAATGAGCGTATCTATCTGGGTGAGGGTTAAGGAAGGCCGCACACATTTATCTGCGAAAAGCGTGAGAAGCAGGCGACGGATTTAGAAACGGAAAAGTAGTGTTTTTTTATTAACTGTATCACATTTGTCGAAATTTGATCGTATCATATTGTGTCTTCACGTGTCGCTAACCGGGTCTGTAATTCGGGACTTGGCTTGGCTGATCAGCGTAGTTTTGCAAAGTAAATTTTTATTTTCCATTATTTGCAAAAGATTAACGCTGAAGCGTTAGCGAATGCTTTTAACATAAATTCTAATTTCATTAATAGTTTTTGTTCTCTGCTTTCTCATTCATCAAATCCTTGTCTTTATGAATGATATTAGCATCTCGTCTTTCCCATCTCTCTGACATCTGGTCATCTCTCGAATTAGATTGTCCTTCTTTGGTAAGGCTAATAAATGCAGCGAATAAATTGCAGTGACACAAGTCCTACAAAAAGTCAGGGCAAGATATTCTAGCAACCGATTCATCTGTGTATTAAAAATGGAGAATGACCACTGCCCATATTTGATTCGTTACTCCGATGAAACGCTTACCAGCTTGTGGTACCGGGATAAGAGTATTTCTTTCATTTCACCCCATAAATTCTGGTTTCGGAAATGCTTTCTCCAGGGATTCGATGGCTGTGGTCGGAATAGAGTGCCACTAAATCATTGCATAACAGCACATTTATCTACCTTGGTTGAAGAGATTAAAAACTGTTCACCGGCAAAGCCTGCGGTTGAGTTCGATTATTTAGGAACCATTTTGAAAGGTATAATTCCTGATTCTACTGCCCTGTTAATCGCGTCACTTTCTCTGGAAATAATCTATGACATTACCAAGATTTTGACGGCTTACAAGGGTTAGGTGCTGAAAGTGGTTTAAAGGTTAATCTGGAATGAGACAAAATCAGTCATTGCATCAACTACTCTCTACAAACTGATCAGATGGTGGGGAAAACTTATCTGTCGGCTCGTTGTGTGCCTAATGGTTGATGGTGGGTATATTTAAGACGGGAAAAAGCTTGTTTACTGCCTCTTCTATTATATGTAGATATTTTTATGCAATCTCAGACTAAAAGCGCGACTACTTGCAATTTAACCTCTAATTCCCGATATTCATTTTTAATTCTTGCATCTTCAAAACGCCGAATTTCGCGGAATGAGGGTCATTACAATGGATAAGTTGCATCGATTTAAGACAGAAATAATACTATGGAGGACTCTCTATTGGGCCACAGAAATTCACCCAGCGTACATTTAAAAGGGTTTGCAAAAGTCAACACTTGTGTTGATGAAATCTTCTCGGGAAATCAGCCGGGTGAAAATGGCCATTGCTGCCAACGTTTCGATGGCCTTCTATGCCATCGTCTTCAGGGCGAAACCCTCTCGCCCTGAAGACGATGGCAGAGAAGGCCATCGAAACGTTGGCAGCAATGGCCATCATCACCCGGCTGATTTCCCGAGAAGATTTCATCAACAGCATTCGCCGGGAAAGAACCAAATCCTTCTTCAACACTTGTGTTGCTAACGTCGAGCGATCCGAATTTCACGGAGAAATAAGCTATAACTTGGGCTGTTTACCAATATTTATGTTCACGATGATGTGATCCCTCAAATTCACAACTTTTCAGTGATAATGATACGAGGTACGTTTTAAATTTCCGTTCCCAACCAGGCAGTTTACGTTCAAGCATTGATTTTTAACGCATTTATCCTTATTGTAGGTGTTAGGTGTGGTATGTGTGAAAAAGGAAACTTTACTAGTGACCATTAATATTTGCGTGAAATCTAGAGATATGAATAGATTGCAGTCTAATAAATTTTTATAAAATGATATTTGATATTTATCTATAGTTGACTTTCTTTTTTCATTTTTCAATATAGAAAGAAATAAAGAAAAAGTACCTGTGTTGTATAAAAATTATCTACGTGTAAAAAGACTTGTTTTAACTTAAGTTTTAACTTTGTTAAAAGTGTTGACTTTTTTTATTCATGCAAAACTGGTACTTTTTTCTTTTAATTTCTTTTTTTTTTTGTTTTCAAGCGATTTAGCCAATTCCGAATTCAAGATATTTTCGTGTACTTTTTTCCGTTTTCTCCAATGTTAAACATTACCCACGTTTTTAAGATTATGAGGAGGGTTTGATGTAGGATAGAGTGATTTGTTGAGGTATTGCTTTGGGCATTTATTGATTCCCTATTTAACCCTCGGCCTCCACCTGCTCAATACTAACGTGAACTCCACCTGGGGTCTTTTTTGACCCCATGCCGTAAATTTATTAGCAAATAGGTATTTCTTAGGATATTTTGAATTATACAGTTTTTAATCATAACAAAGACATAAATAAGTAATTTAATGTCTTTATCAAGTAATATTAACATTTTGAACTGCAATAACATTTATCCTAACATTTATCCTAGAGAACTCAACAAATTATTGTTCATCCAGAAAATTTCTCCTATAATTTTTCGTTACAGTCCAAGACAAATACAAATATTTTTATAAATTTATGTATTGAAATAGTAACTGATCTATCGTACAATCCTTGACATTTTCTGCAGGATATAATGATATTTGCATGATCATTACAAACAAAGACTCCACATTTTTCACACCTACGATTCATTTTCCTACCGGATTATCTCGGACAAAATGAACAGCGTCCACGTTTTTTTCTACGTAGTTGCAAATCCCTTCTACGCTGCAGTGGAATAAATAAATGTTCACATCCTGCTGAGGTAAATGCTTCCCTAATTACTTGCATTCGTGTCCGAGGAGTTTTCAATCGTCTTCTTATCTCTGGTTCTACTAACTCCTTTGCCAATTCAATAAGAAATTTTCTCCTTGCTCCCTTCCCTGTTTCCCCGTTGAACCTCTTTGAATTAAAAACAAAAGCAATTATTGCTGCAATATCAATAAAATAAAAATAGAGCAAGAGGTCATATTCTTGTCCTACGCTTTACTGAGTAATGCATTGTCATAAGATCTACAGTGTCGACGCCGGATCTTGTATGATAATAAAATAAAATTACTTTTTTATGTTTACCGCGACAAATATCAAATGACTGGCGTTGAGTTGAATGTAGACGAACTGCCTTTCTTGGGTTTGGGATATATGAAACCATTAGCGTATTCTTTGCATAAGAAAAAATACTTGAATGCTCTTCTCAATGCTTGGCGGGTAACATCACCCTCGGAATTCCTACGCGATTTGATCTTAGTGTACCTACTAATGTTAATTTCCTTTTTATGAGTTCCTGACCCAGTTCATTGCTTGTGAAGAAATTATCCGTAATTATATTACTTCTACTGCCATAAAAGTGGCAAACCAAATCTAGCACTGCACGTTTACCTTGATTCACTTCCCGGGATCCTTCAATTTTTCCAGTGTATATTTGTGCATTTACAATATGCTGAGTTTCGAGTCAATGGCTGCCCATACTTTCATTCCATACTCCCCGTCTTTGATGGTATGCACGCTTTGAATATAAATCTACCTCTAAATTTGCACAAATGCTCATCAACTGTAATGTTTGAGGATGGTTTGTACGATAAATGCAGGCCTCTGTAAACATTTGAAACACAGTTCTTATTGCCTACACTATTTTTTGATACCTCTTGCTTAGCCGCACGAGTCTCATTATCAAATCGGAGACACCTAATAATATCTTGAAACCGGTGACGAGACCTTGTAGCTCTAAATATTGGTGAGCGATAGTCTGGTAGCGGCTTTCCTCGTCCTCTCTGAGCACCAGACATAATCAGAAGACCAAGGAAAGAATTTAGCTCTATGATATCCAAATCAACCCATTTAGATAGCTGAAAGTAACATATTTATATTTTTATTAATGTTTTGGATATCACTTGAAAAATATCAATGAAATATAATGGCAAAATATCAATCAAAATGAAAATATATACATATTTACTACAACGTTTTGAAGGTACAATTTTTTACTGATCCCACAAATCGCTTGCGATATGGACTATGCACCTACGGAGCTGAAACGAAAATAAGGCCTTTCCTCCTTGACATGAGAGTTTTGTGAAAGACAGCGGTGGCTAGTTTGAAAATGAGGAGGATAGGGAAATCCTGCGACAAAGTAAAGGTGAAGTTGAGGCAAATTGTCCCATAGATTATTTTCTTTTTCTTCTCTCAATGCACCCACTGATGACATAGGATTACGATGATCTAAGAGGCCAAATAGTGCCTTAGACATAGGCGTTAATTGCTTTCAACATCGGCGTTACAAGCTGTTATTATTTCATGAGTGAAAATGCTAAGTCTTTGACATGGAATAATATGAGGATAATACATCAACATGATACCCTCCGAGAGAACTCAGGCAGGCGGTGGCTATTTTCACTCAATCTTCACTGGGTCCCCGTACAATATCTGTGATATTTTATATTCAAAATATAGCACTAAACGGAGGAAAAGATATTGGATTTTACAAACATCTTCGGCAGGAAAGACGGGAACCAGCTACCCAACTCATGGAAAATAGTGCACGTTGAGTAAAACATACTCACCCCCTGCCTAAAACCTTAGAGATGGCTAGGAGTTTATCATGTAGATTTAGATGTTGAACAGAATGCTCCAACAAAATACGGAAAAAAATTATAGGGAAAAAAGGAAAAAACGAGGAAGGATTGACCAATGATATGAGCCCAGACTTGAACAAATGATACAAAAGACGATCTCTACCTCCTCTCTGCACTTGGTGACCTAAAGATGCTAGCTGCAATGCCGGCGAAACTGTTGTATATGAAGAAAGACACACGCGGTGTATAACCCGGAAACTTTGCATCTGAATCTTCATCCCACCATAAAAACCTACATAAGGATTATCTACCTTTCAACACGTTTTATCAATTATATTTCCATAGATATACGTTTCAAAATTTAATACCTGCACAGTCTCCACCTGGGGTCAAATTTGACCCCATCCAGGAAAAAAATTCCCATCCATTTATAACTCAAAATTTTAATTTCAAATTATTATGAATTTGAAGACAAAACATGCGGGAAGGCATATCTGTAACATGGAAAGATTATCTGAATCGAGTCAAAAATTGCAAGCATTTTATCAACCCTGGGGTCAAAAAAGACCCCAGGTGGAGTCGGAGGGTTAAAAGCTCTCGCGAGGACGGAGCATTTGTCACAGGGGACGGAAGGCAATGCAGACCCCGTCGTCCATTTAGCCCCCTCGGTCGTGGCAAAGAGTCGACTCAATGAGATAAGGGAGTTGTGGACCGTGAGTGGCCTTAAATGAGTCACGAAAATACGATTCCAGTGCACGAACATTGGCGTGCACGGAGACTGTTTCAATGCGACCGCGATCATTCATCCGAATAGTTAACATTACTCTAGGGAGAGGAGGAATAGCCGAGACTATGACTAGAAACTTTCTCTTCTCCCTCGGCCCCTTTTAGAAATCGTGAGCGTAGGAGGAGAGGAGATATAAGGACGATCCCTCTCTGAAAATATAAATATATACGAGAGATATTTTAGAATTCAACTACATCTACATACTACCCCGCAAGCCGCCAAAAAGGCGTGTGGCAGGCGGTGTTAGGACTCACAGCCATTTGCACATAAAAAGGAAACGCTCCAACGAAATTACGACCGGCAATTATCTATAAGTCTCCGAGTCTATAAGCGGCTACCATTCTATTTCATTAAACATCTACCTAACAATTTAAGTGGATAAGATTGGTTTTGAGAAGTTGTGAATTTTAGAGGACTAACCACCATGAATATGCGAAAGGAGTTGAATAAGTAATGCTAAGTATTTTTTCTGAAACAGGGGTTGTTTTATTCAGCATTCAAATGCATAAATTATTCCCCAATCTTCTAGGTTATATGACCTATTTTTAAACGTAATCTCCATGCAGTACTACGGCTTGATGGCACGTAAAAAGGAGGGCCTGTATGTCTTCATGGTACCATTGTATTGGTCAATGTCGTAGCCAACGTTGTATTGCACCAATAACTTCTTCATCGTTCCCGTAGCGGCGATGATGAAACACGCGTTGCCCAACGACTTACCAGGCTTTTTTCCACTATCAGATTACTGTAGACATGCTGCAATCGTCTATGATTACATGTGATACTCAGGTTATCCGCGAAAAGAAACTCGATCTCAGCCAGTTGTCAGGAACACACCTCCGTCACAGACGCCATTTTAACCAGGGATGGCAAGTGAAACGAAACGAAAATGTTTTGTTTCGACCCGAAGCGAAACGAAAATACGAGGCATAGGTTTAGTTTTCGTTGTATTTCGTTTCGTCCCAAGTTTAAGTTTCGACCAGAAGTAGTTTTGACTCCGATTTCGTTTTGACCCTGAGTTTAGCTCCCTGGTTTTAAATCTATTTCGTTTCGTTTCTACATTTCGCTCCCGGGAACGAAACTATGTATTGAAATTTTACTGGTTTTTACTTTCGTTTCGTTTCACTTGCCAACATCCCTGATTTCAACAGCTCTGTACAATGCGGTCACTGATAGGAAGTCAATGCATCTATTCGAGACTGAGGGGGAAAGTTTGAAAATGTCCCACAAGAGATGCCAAGTTTCTTCGATCAAAATTAGTCGTAAAAAATGTGTTGCATTGGTTATTGAACTAAACCTGGTAAATATCGGCTGACAGCCGTAACTATAGATCTTTTCTTTGTATAATGCGGATCCCTCTGCCCTTTAGCGATGCAATGAGGGACTTTTTCGAACACATTTAAAAGCTCTGTGGGTGGCAGCGGTTGGAGAATCCTATATTCGTGATGTTCGTGGTGCAAAATCTCAGGTGGGGCAATCCCTAAGGAGCCTGTTTACTCTGATTGTGAGGTAGAGATCATTATCGTCTTTATTTTGTCGACTGGGCATTTTACTGAAAATAATTTTTAATATTCAACCAATCATCAATAACCAACAATCAATATCCATCATTCAATGAATAAGCAACCAAAGAGAAGGAATCAGGATTTTAATGGAATCTATTTATTCTCAATTCATTGTCTAACTTTTTCCATTCTCCCTTTAGGACGTCATACCGTGCATTCACTCATACACCTATATATGCAGTGGTTGCACAAAGTGAAGCATACGAAAAATTATCGGCGTACCCTTGTTCGTCAAAAACCAAAATATCAGAAAGGATCTCCAAATCACCCTTATCTTATCAAAACTCACAGACTCGATGGAAAATTTCTCCAAATCTTTTAAAGCTACTGAGAACTCTCTATTAGTAAATCTATGGGACTCCCTTCCCCCACTGAAACCAAAACACCGCCTTCTTTACCCCTAGAGTGCCGGATAGCACTATTGCACTCCTCCTGCCTCTCGCGAAAAGTGCCTCATGCAATGTCACCCTTAGATGCTGATAATTAACTAATCATACAATTTTCAATATTCGTTTTATTTTGACGTTAACTATTTTCTTCAAATTATAAAAATTAACTCATATTACTAAAATTCGTCAAATAATATAATAAAAAGGTGAAACTGCATGTAATAAAATATCCTAAAGTTTTTGAACACATACCTTTACTTGTTTTTGAGACCTAATTTTTTTCCTAGCCTACTGCAAAATCAGCAATCTCATATTCCCATCCCTTAATACCTCTTGCAATAATGCTACGAATTTGATTCAACCACCGAGATTTTTAATGTTCCTGAAATCATTTTTCAATGCAACCGTCAGGGGGCAAGTTTCAGCTGGTAACTGAGACCTCATAATTCAAGTGATACTCAGCGTAGCGTAAGACGTGAGCCTCATGCAGCTTGCGCTATTCAAGATAACGTATTGGTTGTTAGTGGTCCGAAAATCCTAAGGCCGGTGGCTTCAATACTCGATCGTGAGGAAATTTTCCCCCATCGCAGTTACTGTGAATTTTGCTCCGTTCACTCCCCGGACAGCATTGAAATGCGCCGCGCTCTCATTAATATTCACTCGGAGTAGCTCTTTTGGCGAACACGTGAATTCCGGAATATTTTGGATCACGCTTATAGCCGCCCGATGATCGACGATTATCGGTGTTCATGCTTTTGAGCGCGTGAAGGTAAGAGGAGCCGAAGGTGGATTTTCTCGAAGGCGACGTTTCTGAAAACGTGCCTTTAAAATTCGTTCTTAGAGTAGTTTCTTCTCGACAACACGCAGATGGCGAAAGAGTCTGAAAATAATGCGCGCCCGTTGTCAAGGGGACACGCTCCTGCTAGGTCCACGAGAACTCCCAACTTTAGCCCTGTAAACGAACTCGCTTTCAGAAAATTGAGTTTTTGCTCGACACAGAATGAGAGGGAAAGAATCTGTGCCGAGAGAAAATTTTGCTAATTTTTTTCGCCTTCGTTTCAAAAATTAAGTGGAACGTGCAGATAGAAAATAAAATATAGAGACACCTTCTCTGGAAATACTGTGCATCGAAATAGTTTAGTGGCTCACTTAGACTCCAGTACCTTATTGTATCTCTCCTGCTTGTTCCATAAAAAAACCAGCGTGAGTTCATCGCATTCTATCAGAAAAAGAATTTCAGATAGCAGCGGCACAGTATTCTGATAGTAGGAATAAAAAGTTGTTTTCATTTGAAGTAAACGTAAGCATTATTTTTAAATTTTATCAGCGAATTTAGTTCTTGTGTTGAACATATTAAAATATAGTTTTTTTTGCAAACGTTTGGGAAATTTATCTTCCTTCGAGAGGGCTTAAAATGAAAATGGATGGGTATATTTTCTTTTGCAAACAAAATAAAGGGTTATATTCATATTTGCTGGTATTAATTAAATTATAAATTTCAATTGGAAAAGGAAAATATTATTAATTAGGATTAAAAGTAATAAAAAATAAATATATGCGGGGAAATGACTTGAAGTGTGACTATTAGTCAGTTGTGTAACCCATTTCATAATCGGATGTTCCTTCAAATAAAATACCCGGGACGTCTTTTCCATTGAAGGAAGTTGTTTGAGTTGAGTTATTTTTACATTTCGTTGCTAGCAAATATCTCTAGCAAAATTCATGTTGCAGTGTTTTTCTTATTAATTATTTATCTCTGACAAACGGCAAATGCCCAAAGGGCAACGATCCTAAGTCCCTTACGGTTGGACTATTTTAGTTTCGTCTCTTTAGTGAGTTTGAAACAAAATAAAGCGATTATAGATGGCTTTGTCGTTTAAATTACCATAAAATGTGCAATCAAACACCGAAGAACCTCACTTCGTCGAAGTTTAGCCGCATCAGATCCGACTTGTTTTTGAAGAAGCGAAACGTAGTCTTTTACTATTAATTGCGGACAAAATTGTAATTTAATGGTGTTCCCGAAGTTTTTCCCAAAATTCAAAAAGATCAGTCGTGTATATCTGCATCCAATTTCGGGATGTGGATGTCGGGGCAACCGATAAATTGTAATTGAGATCCTTAAATTGGCCGAAAATATATACTGGCTAATATTTTGGACGGCGGGTCTAAAAGGGTTAATATGCAATTCAAGGATGATTGTTGGCAGTATTGTGGTTAAAAGCATATTTTTGAAAAATCACGATAATATTTCCTCCTATAATTACTTTTCTAACTGTGCGAAAAATCCGCGTAGAAAAAAACATTCGTCTTGACCAGGAGTAGCGGAACGTGGAATCAATTAGTAAAGTGATTTTAGGAGGAAAAATGATCGTGCCTTGTATTAAATATGCTTTTAACTACACTAATACAATAACCCATCTTTGAATTGCATATTGACCCTTTTAGACCCGCCGTCCAATATATTATCCTGGTCAAGGCGAATGATGTGGATTTTTCGCACAATTTGTGCATTGCGGGTGACTTTCGTGAAAGTTATCACTGCGGCTAGTCCCGGAGTACTTAAATTACTTTACTAATGATAAAAAAGATACCGTACTGCCCACTAATTTTATATAACATATTACCTGACGATGATTGCATAGCAATCGAAACACGTGTTGTAAGCTGTCAAAATGAAATTTGCGGGCAGCACGATATCTTTGTTTACAATTCGATATGTTGTTCCACGATAATTCTCCGCAAATAGTTGACTTTACTTCACCCACTTAAAATTTAGCCGATTACACCATGGAATAATGCAAATGCTTGCATGCTAAACTTAGCGACCAAGATGAGGAAAAGAAGTCTGACTAAAAATAAAAGACGGAGGTAATTGGGAAAGACGTTGGAGCACGTGGGCGAGTGGTAAGGGAGGGGAGACGTTGAGGCGATTGAAATTTAAATCGCGCCACGAGGGATGAAGTTGTGAATGGAATTACGCGCTCATATTTTTCGAGGAGGAGTCCCCAGAGAGAGCACCCGACGGAAAGATGACAACGAAATCAGATATCTTTTGACGTCGTTTGCGAGGCAGATGGGAAAAAATGAGGGGGCGGGTGGGATGAGGGGGAGGAGGGGGTTGAAAGGGGTAAAGGCGGGGAATCCGTGGAGAGGGGGGGGAGCGAAAGAAGAAGACATTTAATGCGATGGCAGTCGTAAGATGGGGGGGGGGGAGAAAAATAAATAAACACGGGTGCCACCTTAACAATTTAGTTAAGACGTTCCTTTCGGGAATTTAGAATGTACACGTTTAAGGAAAAATAGAGCCAAGGTCACTTTATGCCAGTTTAGTTTAAGTTTTTGGTAATATTCTCTTGAGTTTTCCAATTTCAATTCAGATTCTTGTAATTTTTCACGATTGTTAAATAAATTCGTGGAAAATTGCAGGTCTTTTTTTAATATAAATACTAAAACTATTACTCAGGGAATATTATCAGAAACGTTTCGTATGGTTTTTTCCTTAAACCTGTACATAATGTATTCCCTAAAAGAGCGTTTAAAATTTTCAGTCGCACCTTGAAGATGATGTAGTATCTTCAAAACTTAGGCCGGAATAAGTATTATAGTAGCGGAAAATTGTAAATGTTTGTTTCAATATGGAAAATTCAATATCGAAATAAACATTCGCCTCAGTGAAGGGGCATGAGGTACTGGGTGAGGACGCAGTGACCTATTGTTAAACGTACTAAAACGATTTCTTCCCGAGGGGCATCCCTCACGAAGGTCTTCCGCGCAGGTTTTACATTCTTAGTTTCACGAAGTTTGATGCTGAGGATTATTATAAGTCATTGGGTCTTCCAATATGGCCGAAGATATTCTCAGCGTGTCTACTCTACCGACTATCTTTGAAGAATTAATAAGAATAAATAAATATCTCCATATCTTATAACTTTGCTAATTGCTTCAGAGCATCCGCAAATTTTCTGAAGAAGCCTGTAGAAAGCTTTTAATGTGCGAGGAAAAAGAAAATTACTATTTGAATATAAACGGCGTGTCACAGGAAATCACAGAGAATCGTTGTAATAGTACAAGTAAGGCACATGAACGTTCTTTTTTTAAAATAAACGGGTGAATACCGCGATTGAAGGTGAATGAGATTGGTGCTGCATCGTCGTCTTAGAACAGGCGGTAGAGTGGTGATTTATTAAAATACAACTAAAAAATAGTAAATGCAATTCCATCGCGAATTTCATTTGTGCAATAGGGTGGTTTCCTATTATTTTTTTATTGGCTAAATCGAAATATTTTTACTCCCGAAGTACGTATTTCACGCATTTAGATTTTTAAATGACGATATCTATTTTTCGCGGTTAAATGAAAAGTTCAAGCGCGCAAAAAAGGGGCCGAGTAAGTAGGAATGATGGGAAATCTCCGTGTGACGTCGTTCTGGTTCCCGATGCCGCAAGTGAGGTGACCAAGGGGCGAGGCTTTAAGCGCTGATTCGACGCAGGAAGCTGGCAGGTAGCAGAGTACCCTGCTAGCAGGTAGCGCTTGGCTTAAATAAGGATTATTAATCTCTTATCAAACAAAGAAAACTTTCCGACCTTAGCCAGTTTTAATATGTGATTATTAAGACATGTTTCCCTGAGCTCAGTGCCTCATGCATGCATTGATAATCTCAGTCGATGTAAAACTCCTATCTACTCGTATAGAAACTAGGTCCCTGTGACGTCACGTGGAGTGGCATCGCATGGGCGCCAATCTGGCCTTTTTCAAATGAGGATAAAAATTAACCGTTGCCATTCGTCTAAACTGGGATTTCTGATACCAAATAATTTTTATATTATGAATACAATAATGGTGGGTAACGAATCGCAATTAATATCTTTCGTTTTCTTTGATGAAGGAAACTACCCTTTTAAGGAAATGCGCCCCTCACTTTGCCAACTACCTTTTTACTTATTTGCAACTTATTGCACTTTTCGAGGACAAAATACGCTGTTCAATCGAAGTATTCTTTGCACTCGGATTAAATCCTTGGAGTTATTCACTCAAACAAGAGTTCCATGTCTGCTATTTCACCTAATTGTTGATTTTCGAATAGAAAGTGTTACACCTTAGAAGCCCAGTCGTTTGGTAAGTTTTTCTGTATGGAAACACCATTTTTGAAGAAATGCATTGATTTTAATGAGTTTTTCCTGCAGCCGAGAGGTTTACATGTACTGTATTGCATGCTGCGTGGTAGTGAAAACTAACTTGCCCTCCTTTTTGATTATTAAAATGAAACGTAAATTTTGGTTTTAATTTTGATTTTCGTAATAGCATCTCAACTTCTCAAAAAAATCACGTACTAAACGCATCCTTTTCGCTTCCCAGAATCATCGTGATTTGAACGAGAAAAATGGAGAAAAAATGGAACAGTCAACGTAAAGATAAGGCGTACGGTGATGTATTCGTTGCTGGAGTTTCATAATAAATCCAAAGTCCAATATAACGAGGATAGGATTTCCTGATCCAATTAAGGGCTAAGTGAAGAATCTCATCCGCCCACCGCCTTACGGATTCGAGAAGTGCCTTATAAAATTCTCAAAACTTCGCGCATTGAAAAAAGAGCCAATTTCTGAAGTGACGCATGGTATATTTCTCGCCGTGAGGAAATGAGAATGGCTATAGCATCTAAACATGAGGTTAATTAAAAAAATATTTCGTACCGAACATTTGGATCACACCTTCCTCAAGGTTTTGAAGTATTGCTTCGTTTATATCATAGCGAGTTCGGCGATTTAATCGTCCAAGAAAAGCATATCAGACCAAATTTTTATTTCTGATTAGCTCCTATTCTTCCTATTATAAAACAAGGAGAAGCCTGTTTTTCCTATACATGGATTGCTTTTTCATTCATTCTATAACTTTGTATAGATTTTTCACCGTGTCCTACTTAACATGATACCTTGGTCATTTCAAAGACTTTTACGTTTAGTACTTTATTTCACGCATTAAAAAAGACATTTTTGGAGAATTTAGCCTTAAAAACCTACCTCGGAGATATAAGTAACACACAATGAAGGCTCGGGGTTTTTTTCGCTTTGAAGTGAAGGATTGAGTATTTTTTCGTGGTTTTGTGTATTAAAGTTCTAAAAAGTTCATTTTCACATGCTGGCAAGCATCCCATTGCATTAAAATGTGTTGCATGCGCAAATAAACTCACGTATTTTATCAGTGACTATGAAATATAACCAATAGGTATGTAAAGATTGCTTAAAAGAACATTACTTTTTACTACATTTTCAAGACAAGCTAGAGAAAGAAACACCCTTTGCTTCAAGTAGTGTTATTGTAAACCCTGTTGCTAGCTTTCCCAATATTATTCACTAAAGCCAGATCATTCACATTTGTAGCTACGTATTCTACGCTCACACAGATATATACATTGGTCCCCAAGTGTATCTCTCTTGCGAACTGTGCCCATGAATTTTTCTCTAATTTTTTATGTATATGCTTCCTTTTAAATTTTCAAAACCTTGATGAACTTTGCCGACTGGAATCTCTTTTTTGGTGAAAATTACAGGCAAATTATAGATATTCCTCTCCTATTTTTAAAGTTATACCCTTTTAGATCCGTTTAAAATTGGTATAATAGCATCTTTTGTGAAGAGTAATGCTGTTTTCTGTGCTGAATTTTGATTACGTACTTTCAATGCCTCGACATCCATCTTCTTCAAGCTTCTTCGCTGTTTTCCTTGATGAAGACGTTGGTGGCGATATAATCAAATATTTTTTCCTCAAGATTAGTGTCCTTGTATCTACTTGTGCCATATTTGGCGTATCCTTATCTTAGGTACTTGTATCACCTGATGGACAAAACTATAATTTCTCACTGAAAATTTAAATTATGTTCTAGCAACTTTATCAACCAAATTTCTGAAATTACCGTTATAAATTTAGATGCGAAGAAACTCTCATCTCTTATGTTGAAATGTGATGAAATATTTTCGTCATTTGGCGTTGCATACACCGTGTTTTTTTTTCAAGAGTGTTGGAAAAAATTTCATGCGTGACTCTTTGTCGAAGGATTGGATTGGAAAACTTTCTCCTCCTTGTCATCGAGAATGAGGGCGTGGTTATCGCTTCGTTTATTTGAGATGAATCGGAACGATTTGAATGGAGTGTAATGGATATTCCCTCTCTCTCTCTCCCTGCCAATATCTCGACTCTTGATTTATCCCTTGCCAGTCGCTCATTTCGCGCGGAACGTCTACGCACACTCGCGAGATGATGATGTCCTTACCATCGCGATGATGGCCATTAATTCATTCGTTCATATGTAAACCTTTCTCCCGATTGTAGGTGAGGAGATTTTTTTCTTTACGAGGTCATAAAAACAAGGGCCCTTCACCTGTATCGTACGAGGCTCTTTCACTACAGCGAAAGATGCCTTCAAATTATATCCTCCCTTATCGCTCTCGATGTCATGACTCGATGTCTCGATGACCCTCTGGGGAAGAAAGCTCTATCTTTTCTGTCTTCCTCACGTCGCGACTCAACTTTATTGATTCCCTCAAGCTGACTCACTTTCCTTGCTCATTGTTTCATCAGTTGGAGGAGAAAGTCAAGCGATCCTGTGTATATCATTCCCCCTCATAAAATCAATCAATTATGAATTCTTCCTTTTATTGCTTCGCACATGATTCGTTTGGTAATGATAACATTTATTTCAGCCGAGTTATGATGTATTCTGCATTGTTGGTGCAGGATTGGCTGTTGACTAAAACGTGATTAGTTTAGGGGGAAATAATTTCATCTTAAGATGGAAAGATGTCGCAGAATAGTCTCTCGTATTGAAGAATAAAAGTGCTGTACACTGGTTATTTTTGATACCGCGCGTGTCTGCGAATAGACGTCATTAGCATCATTAAGCAGCTTTCGTTTAAGTCCTGCTGATGATGTTGGTAAAATTATGCTAAGAGAATCCCGGTGATGAGCGGGATCATATAATTTACAAATGGTCACATTTAATTGGTTATATTCGTCATTTATAAGTTTAAATTCTAATTGATAACCATTTCAGTTAACCAAACAAATATTTATAAGTTAATTTTTACCAACAATAGTAAAAATGAAGCATATTTTTAACGCAATATGTTTTATAACAAAATATATCCATTTTCATTTGAACCCCAGACAAAGGAAGATAATGTTGGGGGAAAAATTACATTTCAAATTCTTCAACGCAAGACCTACACTTCAAGGAACTCATTCACTATTAAATATGAGGTCAAGATAAGAAAGAAAATAAATAAAAAATGCAATGTATATTTCAATTCAATTATGACTTACTGTCTGTTATCGTTGAAAGATTGGCCGTTAAATAAAACGTTTGCGAAAAAACTTGTTTCAGGTTTTAAATGGCGATATATCTCTGATTAGCATCTTTAATGAAGGAAGAGTGATGCTGTTCTGCTAATCTGAATTCTGATTCGTTTTAATGCCTCATCGTCCATCTTCTTCTGCCAACTCCTATGCAGTTTTCCTTGATGGTGACGCCGTAGGCGTAATATTCAAATATTTATTCACCTAGATTAGTGTTTTATTTGTCTAGTTTTACTTGAATAGACTGATGGGATCAGCGTCAGTGGCTTTTTGACAATCGTAATAATTTTCTAGTGCCTTTTGCCAACTAAATTTAGGAAAGTACGGTAATAATAACAGATGCAAATGAACTATTTTATGAACTCTTTTGAAATTTCATGAAGTATTTTCACGAGGCTGTCGGCGTTGCATGCTCGGTGTTCTTTCGTGGAGTAAATTTGTTAAAATTTCGTATTATTATCAAATGCCTGTATAGATTTCGACCATAATTGTCAAACAAGTAGATACATCGTATTATACGATTCCTCTCCTTAAAATTCGCCCGTGTTTACTTACTCGGCAATCCTTTTTTCACTTCCATTGTCTTCTTCTCTATAAGTTGAATTCCTTCCCTTCTCGATGTAAGCTTGAAGCAATCGTCGGACTCTTCTTTTAGACCTTAGAGTCTTTTCTCATCCTCCCTCTTAATTCTTTCTTCACCTCCAGGTAAGGTATTAATCGTTTTATTGGGTGAAATAAGCGAATGATCCTAGGTAGGAATATGAAAATACTCTCTCGGACTTGGTCTTTGAAATGTCGAAAACAATTAATGAGACTATATTGCCATTAGTGTCACCATAATAAGGTGTAGATTAAATACTGATTTGGGTAAAACACTCTCTAAAAACTCACATAGAAAACTTACTTGGTTAAATTATTATAAAATATGGATGAATTTTATTTTCGATCATGTTTATTTCAAGTCATATTTTCTCGTAATTGAAAGAGTTGGAAAATGAGGTGTCAGTTGCAGATGCATTTTTTAGAATTTGAATGGGATATTGAGGCGTTTGCACAGTGGCTTCAACAAAAATGGAAGAGACACATTAAATGAAACGTGTACATTCTGCCATCTCAAATGCTCCAACTTTAATCATTATTATGCCTGACTATGTAAACAATTCATCAACGTGCTGAGCTTGTTCCTCGATTAGCAGAGGCAATCTTCGAGTCCTTTGTTCCCGCCAGTCTTTTCTTCTCCTTCCAGCTGCATCCAATACGTCTCCTTTCCTTTCTCTCGCGTGGAATTAAGCGATGGCGGAAGGATCCTAGTGGTCTCATGGGAGGTCTTGAGTGAGGAGGGAACGGCGTGCGGTTCCTCAACTCTTAACCCCCTTCCCACCCTCCAAACCCCATCAAGGCTCAACACACTAAATCCATTACCATCCCCGACCGCCTCGCCGCTTGAGGGAGGACCATGAATTTTCTTGGAGCCGTTTCATCCACTGCCGCATTAACCACCTAAGGCACCAACTCTCGCGGCCACTTGGGATCGGAGGCATCGATGCATACTTAGCTGACCAGGTTTTTGTTTCATATCGATATATTTGACTAGATGTGACTTAAGCAGGAATAATACCATAGCGGATTCCCTTGTCCTCTTCAGATGTTTTCACCCGTCTCGCTTTTAATTGGGTTTACAAAAGTCGTCACTCGCGTCGCTGATGGGCTAAGCGGTCCGAATTTCACGGGCAGTTAATCTGTACTAAGCATTTATTCCTTAATATGTATAGTATTAATTATAATATAACATAATATAATATAATATAATATAATATAATATAATATAATATAATATAATATAATATAATATAATATAATATAATATAATATAATATAATATAATATAATATAATATAATATAATATAATATAATATAATATAATATAATATAATATAATATAATATAATATAATATAATATAATATAATATAATATAATATAATATAATATAATATAATATAATATAATATAATATAATATAATATAATATAATATAATATAATATAATATAATATAATATAATATAATATAATATAATATACTATAATATAACATAATATAATATAACAATATAGTATAAAATTAGAAAATTAAATAGTAAAGAATAGTTAAGAATAAATTAGTAAAAATATTCTAGTATTCCAATCGTGCTAAACATATTTCTAGGTTAAGTTTTGATATTTTGCTATTTGTAAGTATTTTCAATCAATATTATTATACATAATTCTCTTCTGCTGCAACATAATTTTTCCTGGACACACGGAGATGAAAATAATTAATAGAGATTTTGGTATATCAGTGATTCTTCGACTACAGAATAAATAAAAAACGACGGTTTTGTTTAGTTAGTGCTCTTCATCTACGGTCGACAATGATATTCAATATATACTACTGTGCAGAGTCGATCTTAGGAGTTGTATTTAATGCTGTTCTTGAAGTGCAGCACTTGACGATGACGCTTAAATGCGGGGTGTTTCCCATCACGTTTTTGGCAGCAGGATGATCTTCCACACTCACCGTGCGCGTTCGTAGTCCATCGGCTTCGTCCGCCGTCGAGTGGTGAGGGCCTTCGCTTGGCACACACTTCGGACCACACACACATGCGGTTAATCGCTCGGGAGAAGTACCCGCATGCCCTCTTCCGACCGTGTCCTGCATCCCGGATGCGATTGTATACGGGGAACGATAGCAGATGGGGGAGGCCGTTAAAAACGCGCTCAAAAGCAGCCGATCATTATGTGAGAAGTAGTATCCTGCCATGCATGCCGCTACGAGCCCAGTTTTCAGGAAGTGGAATAAAAATTTAAAAAGAAGCGATAATGTTTATTTTTTTTACGAGGCCAAGAGCCAAGACGAGCAAGTGTGCGTGGGGGGATTATTATGTTGCGACTGTATGGTGTCGTCTGCCTTTTCTGGGAACACCCGAGAGCAATCACGCGTGGATGTCACGACTTAATTATCATCGCTTTCACGCTCTCCGGTGACTGTGATGGGTTTGATATGCCTCTTCTGCCTATCCGTCGCAGTCCCACATACCCTCAATGGGTCTCTTCTCAATTGTCTTTGCGTGAGCACATTGCCGTTTACTGAGCCGGGATATCCTCCGATCTGTTTAAAACATCAACTGAGGTTCCAATTAATATTTATTGGTCTTTCATGAGTGAAACTCGGCTAATGTTCTGCCAGCGAATATTTTCTTATCATTTAGTATGAAAAATATTTCGGAAAGTAAGTTTAATATTATGAATGGCCATTGTTTTCTAGTTTTTTATTTATTTAATTTATTTAAGGAGTTGCTCACATACAGCATTTCTGCTAATTTATATTGACGCAGTAACAAACATAAAATTTTAACATAAAAAATCAGTTTGTTCGGTTTTTCCGATCTTAGCTTCATGGTAATTAAGAGTTTTTTGTGCTCATTGTTAAAAGAATGGTAAATGGAAAAGGGGGGCGTAAAACAAAATTATTAAGTGCGTGCTTTTATTGTCAAAAATATTTGTCGTATTTTATTTTATCTGTATTCGAAAAATCACCGATATACCAAAATCTCAATTAATTATTTTCATCTCCGTGTGTCCAGGAAAAATTATGTTGTAGCATAAGAGAATTATGTATAATAATATTGATTGAAAATACTCACAGAAAGCAAAATATTAAAACTTAACCTAGAAATATGTTTAGTACGATTGGAATACTAGAATATTTTTACTCTTCTCTGTGAATAAGTGCATAAATATGACTGAAGATGAATGAAGACTGCCAAGTGGTATCACTTTTAAAGGAGTAATTCACCCCGCAAAATCGCCGGTTTAGCGGAAGTGACGCTTCGTGTTAAGGTGCAAAAACTCAATCTGCGGGCTTCGTCTCCGGACTTCTCTGAGAAGTTCGCGAAACTTGGATATTCGAACATTTGGGAAATATTTCTGCTTAAATTTGTCCTTAACAGTCCACCATCGACCTATGCGATTGGCTTTTTTGCTGGACACGGGACGAAGTGTGATTTTATGCGTACGGTTACAGGATCTGCTCAATTAAATCAATTAAGTGCTTTCGTCTTTTGAATTTTAGATCATTTCGCTATCTAAAAGTCATTTGTTAAGAAGGAAAATTACTTCATTATTAACGAATGTACTGCAAATTACATTTTTAATCTTAACTGAGGATACTGTCTTAACTTCAATGGGAAAGCGAGTTGACGTTTTATTCTAATATCTCTGCGGCTTTTTAATTGAAGAATTAGTCTATAGCGAAAAGAGCTGTTTCTTCCACGTTACCTCGGAATAAATTGACAAATTATCCCTAACGGACGAGGATAGCGGAAACAACTGGACATTCTTTTCTCAACTGTAAGAAAAAAATCCTTCTCATAAAAAAATGGTCTGAATTAAGTCACGCGGAACATGGCTCAGTGTCTGAATGACAGCGTAAACGGGATTTCAAGACTGCCTTCGGTGTCATTCAGACCGCGTCCTAGAAATTCGCATTGCTCTTACCCCACTGTAGTATCCCTTTTTAAGAGAATTTATTTCGCGAGCAAGATCATACGTTGGATAAGAAACGCTCGCTGGACGTCATTAATCGACAGCGCAGCGGAGGAACTGAGGGAAATTACCGCGACCGTATGGCGCCGTGTCCGGAATGCCTAGACGCGAACGAATCCTGGAACGGATTCCGAAGCGTGCGCACTCGACAGAAAAACAGAATGGGATCGAAATGTGCCGCGGCGTAGTAGGTACATGTGGGAGAATGGACGGGTTTACGTCAACCTTTAGTGGCGCCATCCTCGAAGCATGATTCGTCTCTCGGGAGACTCGTGGTTGAGCGAAGTAAATAAACAGAAAAACATGTATAAAAATATAAAATTACGTATAGAGCGGTGGGAGTAAGGGTGCCTAAAACAAAGAAATAAAGAAAATAAAAACAAATTACTCACCGACATTTGGAATTCAAGCAATCTTTCCATGACTCTATCCTATGCCTTTCCTTCTTCTTGTCTTAAAGATTTTCATATTGATTGATCGTATTGGTTTATTACTGTTGAATAAGTCCAACCATTATAAAAAACAGCAAGGCAAGTGAATGAAAAGGAGAAGCAAAAAATAGGCTCAAAAGAAAAGAAAAACGCTAAAAATAGCTTTTTGCATTAGAAAAAAAATAAAATTACTTGAGAAAATGAAAAAATAAATATAATCTGCAATTCAGAAATTTTTTCTCATCTGAATTTTAATGCACCGATGTTTTAAAAAAATATCAATTTTAGTGTCCCCAAGTTTTCGCAAGCACTAAGAACATTCTACACCAGTGGCGTAGCCAGGGGGAGGGTTCAGGGGGTCCGCACCACCCCCTTAAATATAAATACAATTATTTACCTTCATAAAAGAAAACAAAACATTGAAAAATCATGAATTTACGTAATATTTCTTTTAAAATAATGAAGTTTTTTCGATTACGAAAAGTGTTCAAATTAGTTTAAAACCCAATACTCAGTACTCTGTTTTTTTTAAATCTTCTCCCCTGGTTTTCGGTTCCCCCTGAACGAAATTCTAGGCTACGCAACAGCACTACAAACACAACGCAAACGTATTCGCACAATATATTGTAAGCTGGCTGGTAGTGGTGAACTAGGTTTACCGGTATGGCTGAGACGCGCCTGCTGCACTTCAAATGGTGTGAGGAAGTAGAAGTGCGTTCTTTTCGTTTCGCCGCATAGAAGTGGAGAGAAGGGGGAGATAGCGGTGTAGTTGATTGGTGGACGAGTCCAAGGAATGTCAGCCACTGATGCGATACAAATGGCGGGGTATCAAAGCTCTGTGTCTATCTCTTTCTCATCAGGGCGGTTCTCGACAAATGTTCAATACTTTATCGAGTTGGTTATGGAGGTCGTTTCAACCATCATATCCTGTTTATTCATGACCGTTTAGTGTCTATGTGAGAAAAATCCTTTTTTTACCGCGCTTTTTCGAAGTCTTTTCCCCGTTTGTTTGTCCATGCGGGCAAAATCTTTCAGCTTAAACTACTTGCGGATTTGCCATCGGGTTGAAATTGAAGTAAAACCGGATGGCAATGCATTCTTATTATATGTATTTCTAGGTCTTCAGAGTTGGTGGTTTCCGGCGATACTTTGTGGAATTTGATGAAAATTTTGAAAGAATATCTTAAACTTTGTTTTTCACTGAATTTTTATTACGACCTTGGTTCGACGATAAACGTCATATTATCAAGATTTAATGAAAAATTCGGTGGAAAAACAAAGTTAAGGTTATTATTTCAAAAACGTCTACAGAGGTAGAATGAGCCACTTTTTTTGACTTGTATTTATCACTCAGCTACGGGACAAGTTGGAATGATATAATTCTTGGTCATTAAAACAAGTTCCTCCGGGCACAACGGATGACGCTTCCTTTCTAAGCAATAGAAGATTGCACGATTGATTTCTGACACAGTGGTTACTTGTTCTTTATACTTCTACTGTTTTATGCAAGTTTGCCTTGTCTCTCTTCCATCGTTATTTCGCACTTTTTGTGTAGAAGATTTTGGTAGCTTTAGAGGAATCACATATATGAAATAAAATTATGACAATAGCATTAGAATAGGCAAAAAATAATCTAAAATAACTCTTTATCAATAAAAATTAAAAGTAGAAAACATCACTATATTTTCTAAATTATTTTTAAAACTGATGTTTTTATTCAAACCATAGAGAATAACATTATCTTTGTTGCCTTGGATCGAGGTCCCGCATTTAAATTGCACTGATACAATACTACATATTCAAAACGAAAAACATGGTTCGCAACAATTTCAGCATCTTAAAACGAATTCTTTCTCTGAAAATATTGTTTAAGTTATTACGGCTGAAATCTCAATTGTGTGATGGTGAAATTATCTCACCCCTAGAAATTTTCTCCCAAATTCCACCGACTGCGATTTGCACTCAATGCAAATTACGCAATATCATACTGATGGAATTTCTACTGGATTAATGTGAACAGTCCACCTTAAAATTTTGTTCTATAAAAGTTGTTCCTCAAAATTATTATTCCTTCTTCAGGATTATGTTTTATTATTTTTTCATCACTTAATAATTTTTTCTGTCTATGTATCACCAATAAATAGATTTTAAAGTCGAAATTAGTAAAATATCTATCCGATTTGTTATTTCCCGAGTAACGAGTATTATCATTGAAAATTTTTTCCGTTTTGTCCGTGATTATAACGATAGCGATTGTTATAACATAAATTAATTCGATTGAAAAGTTTATTTTGGCTGGATGAGGGTGATGAAAAAGAGACGCCTGTTAGTGCACAGTGGAATGCAGACTGAGTGCAGGAGTATACAGCGTAGATTTTGTAGATTTGTAGATGTAGATTTTGAGATTTGGCGGTCATGCATAATGTATGTTTATTCTAAAATGTGGGAAAATACGTTCAATATCTATGAAAATGAAAGCTTTATTATTTGTGCTGGGCTGTATTTCAAATAAAAATATTTTGAAATACGTATTTGAAATACATTTGTAATTTGTATTTCGTATTTCAAATACACGATCTGAGTGTATCTTTTATTCTGTATTTCTAAAACAGGTATTTGGAATTTTCGCATTCTAAATTAAAAACACGTTTGTAGAATACTTTTGAAGCAGCTCTGATTACACTTCTGTGACATTATACTTAAGAGATTACATCGTTTTCGTTAGAATGGTTGCCTTCATGTTCTCAGCTATGCATAACGTGCCAAGGTAGGTTATATATTCTTAAGATCTCTTAGTTTCCATATAATTGTGTTTTGTATTGTATTTTTATATTGTTTTGAGGAATCTTTGTTTCCATAAAATTGTATTTTGTATTTTAAAATGTACTTTAAATACTATTTTGTAGTTTGTTTTTCGACACCCCAAGCCAAAGGTATTTTGTATTTCAAGTACTCCTCGGCCTGCATTTTGTCCAGCCCTGCTTTTTTATTATCCTAAGGCAGGGGTATCCAAACTATGGCCCACATCCGGTCCGCCAAACAAATCCCCATGTCTTACTTTTTACATTACTTACAAGTCTTACTTTTGGCTCATCTAATTTGGTTCCTGATTTTAATGAAAATTTGAAGTCAAAACGGGAGTATTATTCGTCAAAATAATTTGGTTCCATAAAAATTTAGGTAGGAATCGATTTAGTTCACCCCTAATTTTTCTAACAAGATTTTATTTTAATTTTTCCTTGTAAATACTCTTAATTTTTGAGTAAATTAAATTCCTGGCACTGGTTTGTTAACTATTATTTTCTATTCCTTCAGCATGCATGAATGTGGGAAATGTATTATATGGCCCTTACATTGAAAAGTTTGGAGACCCCTGGCCTAAGGAAACGTCGCGAATTTCCCAGTTCCTTCTCCATTCACAGCTCCCCATTCCATTAGCTGGAAGTTCGAAGTCCATTGAGGAAATGGGGATTCGTCCCTTACCCGTTTATTTCACATCGAATATCTCTCTTCGCGTATTATACTGTACCCTCTCCTCCTCCTCCTTCCGCCACTGCGCAAACTCCATTATTTCGCCTGCCGCGTCTCCTTTGTTTGTTCCCTCTTGATCGACGCCGCTTCCCTTCTGCGAGGAGGAATTGTGTGAATGGTCGGGAGACGGGGTGAGATTGATGGATGGACGGCGCTTCGGGTTTCCCTCGTCCGAGGGCGTATTTCAGACCCCCCCCCCCCCTTTCCCCCCTTCTCCCCTTCAAGCAGTCTACCTTCGCCGCACGTGTGCGCACCGAATGGGAATTCTTTCTGCGAAGGAAAACGCGTCCGATGTATACATGTCTATCTATGTATTGACGAGAAAAATAACTCTCCATTACTGCGATGCTTACTCGATTCAATATGAAGGCAACATGTGCGGAGCATCAAGGACCTCAGTATAAATCTATATCCACATCTACGAGGTACCCTACGAAGATCACGTGTTACTTTACCAAGACCTAACCTTACGCTGTATAAACGTTGTTTCTTGTTTATAGGCCCAAAAGTGTATAACTTATTACCTGATTCATGTCTGAAAGGAAAAAATGATAACGCAATTATGAAAAATATTCAGTCTTGGTTGTTTAGAATGCAAAGTATGGAGGATGTTTTTCTTTGATATTTTTCTTTGATATAATACCATGTTGTACATGTACGTATTTACTCCTTTTTATGTAATTAATTCTATTCTGTAAATGTTTTTTTGAGTAATAAAACAGCTAGCCTTAATCAGAAACGCGCTCGTTCGCAAGACACGGGCCAGGCACTCAGGGCAACGACACGCGGTCAGACCAGAAACTAAGAGTGCTGAGGACTGCATCTACATCAGTATTTACATCATCGTGTGGATAAAAATGTGGGAGGTGCAATTTATTTAATGTAAAATAATATAAATGATTCAGGTTAATATTGTGATTAAATATTAGGAATGGTCGACTACAGCGCAAAATTGAAATGAAAAATTCCAAGATTGGTTTGATTGGCTGATTGTGACGGCTGTTATATCATCGTTTATTTCGATTGAAATATTGATTTTCGTTTAATGAGGGTGGTGTAAAATAACGCCTGCTAGTGCACTGTGGAAGGACTTAATAGGGGAGTATACAGGTCTTTAATGAGATGTTACCAAGAATGTTATCATGAAATAACAGATAAATTAATTGATTCACGTATTATCTATTTTCATCTGAATGAAATCATACCATCTTGCTATAAATTAATGAAAATAAGCAAAGAAAAGTTCCATCGAATTGAACTCACGAAAGAGAAGGAGTGTCAGGATTCTAATAAAATGTATTTAAAGTATTTATTTGCTGGAAATTCCCTTTCTCGTTCGAGTAGTTACTAAAAATGGTAAATGTTGGTAGGTATTGTATTAGGTTAAGGCGACGGACATCTAAGGTTATTTGGACCATGAAGTTAGGAGGGAAGGGTGGAGAGAAACCCGGCGTTGCCAATAGTGATATAATAACGATAGGCGCCAAGGGGACCACGGCTTAACGTCCCATCCGACGGACGGATTGTAGCACTTGTGGTGTCGTCCATGCAAAAATCAAGCACCGATCGGGCAGTCTATGAAAAATCTGTGCCACTGCCTGGATTGGAACCTGGGTCCACGGTTAGTGAAGCCATCAGCGTTAGCCACCACACCAATCTGATCTCCCATTGAAGATGCCCTCTGATGTGTATACTAGGAAAATTTCAAGATGATATCAAAACGGTTAAACGATAAACGCATACCCCAAAAAGACTATAAGAACAGGAGTGATGTACTCTCTTAATATCGGAATTCCAACGAAACCTCCATTCTTTCTCCATTTTCTCCAAGTACATTCTATGCAGTTTAGCAAAACAATTTCGACAGATGAAAAGTTATACATTTCAGATACGGGACGATGTTTACCAAGGTCTCCTCCGTATGCCCTAAACATTTCAAGGTGGTAACAGTGGTGGACAAGGGGGGTGCTAAGTATAGGGTAACCTCCCAGCAGTTGTGGGGTCCGAAAAAATTTTCCATTCTATGTAGTGTAAATTGGATATCGAAGGGGGGGGGGGGTGCTATAGCCCCCTTAGGCCTCCCTCATTGATCATCCACTGGGTGGTACCCAATGTTAACATCAAGTAAGTAATACGTCAAGGAAAAAGGCAAAATGCCGTCGGTTGAGAAAAAGTTTTCTAAATGCGAGCGTTGTTTGGATGTACTTAAATGGGTCAGTAACCAAATAAAATCATGTAGTCGCATGCTGAGAATACTATGGAGGAGTTCCGAAGGCTTTGGCGATATTCAAAATTCAACACCGGATTACGATATTCTTTTAGTATCGGTAGTTGGCAGTTGCGATAACTAACATCGGGTGCGATATATAACAGAACCGATTGCTATAACAGATGGTCTATTCTCGCATTGACGATAAAAAAATCGAGTCAGTTGTCGTTTTCATGTCTAAAAATATTTTTCTAATTGAAACTTTTTTTACCGTCAATGTAATTGCATGAGAAGAAAATAGTAGGTATTTTGTAATTAGCAGTAGTACTGTTTACCCGCTTCTCTTACTGTAGGCTAATGTCTTTATTAACCGGTCATTATTTATGTTTAAGAAAGCCATTTGTTTATGTAGTTTGACATAGCAACACTATTTACTGCCCTACAATGCTTTATTTACTGCAATACTATGCACCTTTTCCTGCATTATTAAGTGCGCGAGAACTTTATTTTATTTCAACTTAGCTAGGGGTAAAAAAAGCTTTATATTTAAGCTTTTCGTGTCCGTGGAAAGATAAAAGGAAACTTATTGGATGTGTTCGCGTAGGGGTCTGCTCAAACTCCCTTTCCAACTTCCCCATCTCAGTTGTAGCTGCCATCGCCTTGATAGGAAGGCCTCCGAGGGTGCGTTGGGAGGCAATTAACAGGAGCAATAATGGAGTCTGCCCCGAGTTTGGAAGGAATGCGGAGAGCGGTGGAGCGGATATACCTACTGATGGACGGACGGAGGCGGGGCCATGGCTATACGCCGCTAATGGAGGGGAACGCGTTGTCTCAGGGAACGAGCCAAAGATTTATTAATTCTGTCCAAGTATGCACGCCTTTAATTAATCAGGGGAGCGTGTGCAGGAGCAGGTTATTACCCAAGAGCCCCTGCGGCGATGTGGTATCACTCACTCAGTTATTCAACCAAAAGGTTGGTGTGGAAAGGTGATGGTAGAGGTCCCCCCGAACTTAGCCTCTGGCGTGCGAATGTCACACATTCAGGTTAAGAGGGGCCAGATCCTTTCCCTCGGCCACCTCGCTCTTCGAGGCTTTTCGAAGATAGGAGGTGTCACTTTTAGGCTTCACCCGAGATTTTGACCCGGGACCTCGGGACATTCGAGAATGCGGTCAGCATGACATCATGAAGCACGCTGACCTAGTGATAGTAATCGTCGTCGAATGGTAGGTGGACGGGAAGAAAGGGTGGCCTCGAATGAGTTGAACAGGAATATTTATTAACCCTCAACTACCTGCGTGGTTTTTTTGACACGTCAGCACTGCCGTCGGGACATACCAGATCCCCAAAGTAATTATTTAATTTTTTAACAACTGCTTATATTTTCTTGAAACCACCATGCATTTTTGAAAGTTTAAATTGTTCCCAACAGCTGTAGATTATTAGATTTTGATGTATTCATTATTTAATATTTTTTCCTGTTTTCAGAAAAAAACCTTGGATTTTGTTGTGAAAACGTAAAATCATATTTAATTTTCTCTTCATTCAATTATTATAACAACATGCAAAATCATGTAATGTACACCGTAATTAATGGTAGCGGGCGTAACTTGGTGGAAATCCATAATCGCAGGAATAGAAGCATCAACAACTTCGCTAATTCCACATAGTAACTTATTGACACCGACCATGGTCTCGGTACAGAGTAACATTATCAAGGTGTACATTATCAATCACCTTGATAATGTTACTCTGTAAAGAAACCATGGTCGGTGTCAATAAATTACTCTGTGGAATTAGCAAAGTTGTTGACCCTTCTATTCCTGCGGTAATATACACCACTTCACTTCACAATGGTAATTACTTCAATGCAGAAAAACGAGGTATCTATGACGCAACTAGTGTCGCGGGGACATAACCGAGTCCTCAGATCACTTTGCACGATGGGGACTTCGCAAGGGTGAGATAGACTGACAAAAACCAGTTTTTAGGGAGGGGGAGAGGAGTACACTTGAAGCCACTAAGTAGCCAAGTGATAGAGCCAAATCACTCTGGCAATAAATAACAAATTTACCAGCTTGGGAATCCACCATCACCCCGCGCTAGTAGTTAAAGGAGAAGTACACCATCATGGAAAGGATAGCCGAATAGCCAATAGGAGAGCAGAATGGAACCAATCTTCGGATTGTTAACTCATCGTGATGATGATGATTGAATTTAACATTGGTATCACTACATTTATTTTCCAGCAAATATAACACAGACAGCCAACTTCATCTGCCCTTCTGTCAATAAAGTACATTACATATCATAATTGAAAAATTTTCTTGAAATTTCTGCATGCTTATTTCAGACATCCTTCTTAATTGCACTTAATTATATTAATGCCGTTAATATCTTAGTCGTCCTAGCGTCGTTTAAGTCGTGTGGCCTTTTTAATCCTCCAGAATTTGTTTGCTTGAGACAGTGGAGTAAATTTTAATCGTGTTCGTGATTCAGATGGACGCCTAACTCGAGGTCGGATGTCCAAGTTTTCGCACAGGGAGACAGATCGCGTCTTTGGACGCAATCAGAAACTGGGTCGTCGCCAGTGCTCTATGACTCGGAATGCGGAATCCATAATTGTTCCTGGGAAATTGCTGATTCCTGGGAATCCACGTCAACACAGTTCGCAGGACTCTAATCGATTATTCACCGTGCGATCCATGCCTCCCAAGGGAAGGGTCTAGTGCATCCCGCGTTTCAGTGTATCTTGGAATCCATATTCCATTCTTGAATTCTTCTTCTACTGGGCTATGTTAATGCTTGATTATAAATAATTGTAATACTATTTTCCACGATACAGCCAGGAAGTATAAAGAAAAATTAAGATATTTTGATTTCTAAGTATTTTTTTGTGACGAAACACTGTAAAATGAGTGCGACAAATTAGAGGAATGTGTTTACTTGCTCTCATACATCGGTTCTGTGTACACATAGTACTTCTGGCTTGTAATATTTTTTGTTACACCCCATAAAAATGCACTTGTAGATTGAATAATGGCTTTAATACAAATTACCATGCGTAAAATGGTAAGAGAAAGCTGTCATGTAATATGAAATTGAGAAATATAGACTTAATCAGTCTCGCAGGCTGAAAAAACCAAGAATTTGAGTGAGTATCACCAGAAAATATTTTCTAATAATCGTCACTCACTCATTCAGTGAACCAACCTGAAGGTTGATTTTGATCCTTTGAAATCTTGTCATGGAATTTGATCGTTATTTATGAAATATTTTTATGCGTAGGGAATCAGCTAAATTGACATATTTTAAGATAATTTTACCAATTATTTTTCAATTAACTGTAGTGTGTTTGACTTGTCCAAAACAGGTATAGATTTTCAGACCATTAAAGTTTTTTTTTGACTTCCCGTTTTGATTGGTTTTAAAAACATTTTCAAGTGCTTATGTTTTTCTAAAATTTAATTGGCTGAACCTGCAACGCACTGCAAATCCTGCTCGGTGGGTACATTTTTAAATATTCCGGAAAACAAACTGTGAGTCGTAAAAATGTTTGTAGGCGAAGATCGCTGTGCGTTGCTAAAACAAACAAATGCCTGTGGAGGGGTTTGGTGGAGCGGAGTGATTCAAGGAGGACGATGCAAGATCTCCATGGTCGCATGGTAATGCTTCGATCAAGAGGCGAAAGGAAAATAAATGAGCCTATTGTATTCAATGGCACAACTCAGTCAGTCCGCTTCTACCCTCACGTCCCTTCCGAAGAAGTTTGATGCGTCGGAAGTGTGGTCACGGTGATGGCTTTGCTCAATAAGGAACGGGTAATCGCTTAACGTTCAATTTAGAAAGGAATCGATCATGCCTCTTCGAGTCCACCATTTTAGTTTCGTGTATTCATGGAACATGTGCTATATTTTTGGCTGTACCGAGGGAATCGTGAATATTCCGCCAATTAATAGTGTTTTAAAGTCTCCTTAGAATCGTATTTTCCGTCGCGGTTGGGGTCTTAATTTTCTGTGTCACGTACGTGTTTCGTAATTGGTTAATTGAGTTTTTTTCCTTTATCTTGCCCTCAATTTTAAACTTTGATCTGTACCATGGAGTGTAGGTCTTTAAGCATTAATTGAAAAATTTTTGGTCTACGTTACGGCGTATTTTCATCTATTCTTCTGGGCTTTAATGTAATGAATACGATTTTTTTATGGTTGTAACTCATAATAATGTTGCTGCAATCTATAAAAATCTCATTCATTGCAAAGAAAAGCCCAGAAGAAGGCATAAAGAAATACCGAAAACTTGGTCAAAAATGTTGCATTTAATTCTTAAATACCTACACTCCAAGGTACTTATCAACGTAATTCCTCAAGATACATACATATTTGAAGGTTCTTTGATGTTTGGTTCTCTTTTCTTCATTTGAAGCCTTTTTCTCGCATTTAATTTAGTACTTAAGAGATTTAATCATTCTCCAGAATATTCCAAACATTTTCTGCTATTTATTCAACCTGACTGCTAGGTTTCAGTAAAACAATTGTAGTCGGGTCTCGATCAGGCTGGAACAGTTATAACCGTAATATGCGCGTAAAAAAATGATTTTTCCCTCGTAAACGTGCAATATATCCGAGTTTACGTGCAATATTTTAGGTTCACTTTTACTTTAGCTCGAAATTCCTTTGAGGGCAGGGCAGACTGCTATAATACCCCTTAAAGTGTCCGTTGAATCTTACTTATATCCATAGAATACCTTAATTGCGTGGGGAGGGGATGTTGAAAACAGTGCTAGAGAGTAGAATGTTGGGTAATCGAGGGAGAGGAAGGAAGGGAAGAGGATTTATTGATAAAATGAAAGGGAATAGGCGTTATTATGAATTTAAGTGGGAAGTACATGAAAGAAGGAAAGCCTGCCAGGGCACACTTTAAATTCTTCATGGAAACCTACCTTAATCAGTAGAATACTTCGATGAAATAAGATAATAGGTGGGGGATGGTCGGTCTCCACTCTCAGCCCACCCTCTTAATCCGCAACTGTGTCTAGTTGATGTAAGTTTGGGGGATCAATCGCTTTTATGTGCATCGCCCTCTTCCACTGTTTATAGTGTCCGAGGTCACTTCGATGGAAGCCTTAATGGGAGAATGAAGAGTGACGCTCCACTTTGACGTCGAGGCTCACTCTCTCTCTGTTCGTGCACCGGTCTGGCGATGTCTTTCCCTCTAGTGTGTGTGTGTGCAGTTCGATCGAGTGGTTAGCGGTGGAATTCAGTGACACCGTTGCCCAGATCTGGTGCTGGTGTTTGTATGTGGGTGGCGGGACTTCACAGGGTGGATAGGGATGGGGAGGGTTAGAGAGAGAGAGAGAGGTTCTAGCCAATGCAAGTGCACTCTCCGTTGCGACACTGAGTACCCCCTCCTCTGCACTACGTCCGACCACACTGAGACTACATCATTTAGCGCGCTTCAGCCTTACCAGTAAACCAAGTTCACCAGTGGCGAATCGAATTAAGTAATCTTGTAGCGTGTGAAGCATTTGCCTACTGTTACGGCAATGAAACAGTTGCTTTTTGGGGCAAAAGATGGCATACAGATGCCGGGAGAGACATGAGTTAGTGAGTGGTGCCCCGGAAGGGGATGGACCGTCTATGGTGCCCGGAAAGGGGGTTGTATTGTCTGGGGTGCCTCGGAATGGGAAGGGAGAAGAGACAATAAGGAGTGAAGGGACTGGATGAGACGCAAGAACAGAAGCAACACTCCAATTATCAACCCTTCTGTCATATTCGCGCAATAATAACCAGATTGGCTCAAATGCTGGCGATAACTTCATGGTTAATTAGAGTCAGGAGATTATATTTTAGAGTCGGACGATTAATCTAAGTGTGATAGGCATTGATCACGTTTATTAACTTAATCCATAATATAACAAACTGATCTACAATCTTTGCTGTCAACAATCAAATCAAATATCCTCCGGGAATACATAGATGCAAATGGCGCAAAGCAGTTGTCCGTGTTTTTGACCGTGTTCCACCAATTTTAAAAATCTGAAAAAAATTAGGATTAGATTTTGATGTAGGGGTAACGACAAATATATTTTTTCGGCGTGTCTATTTTTTCCTAAAATTTTAAAAATTTCAAATTTACGTAAAAGTTTAGTTTTCAGTTAAAAAAATTTAGAAAAAATTGGGATCGTAGAACTTTATAGCACATACATTTTAAAATCAAGAAAATTAATTTAAAAAAATGAAAACCGGAGATATGGTTAAAAAACTAAAATATTGTTTCAATTTTTTTGGGGTTAATTTCCATTGCTATGACCTGAAACTTTGGGGAAACAAAATTTTCGATGCAATTTATGCGTGTATTTTTTTATTTTTCAAAATATCTGGGGGCAATTCTCACCATCTAAACCTGCCAGACTCTTTTCCGTTGCACGTTAACACAATTTCTCCATTTCTCAAGTGAGTTGAGATGAAGTCAGTTTCGATAAATGAAGAGTCTAACTCAGCTTTAATTTGAGATCTGAACCACGGAGGTGAGGACACAATATTGAAACTGATTGTGGAATATGGCCCAGAGTGTCAAAGGGCGCCTGGATATTGTAGCGCTTAAGAAGGTTGCTGGTATGATATCTCCCTGGTAGTAACTCCACTGTATCTCTTCTATCTTCGGAGCCATTAGAATCATTCTCTACCATTTTCAGCTCCATCCGTTGGAGGGACAGCTCTTGTAGAAGTCGCTTCGTCTCACGCCAGCCTTCTTGAAACTCCCATCGACGTAATGGTATTGGAAAACGTGTATCTTAAAAAAAACGGATGAAAGTATAACTTTTTTTTTCCTTTTTCATCCACTCCAAAGGCTGGAATTGGATGTGCTGCTTGATGCTAGAATGGAGTAGTGGGAGGGATAGCAATGGAATCGATATATTGACTCCATGTAATATTGGAAGATATGCATCGACTCTTTTCCAGAGATTTAATGCCCCAATTATACGTGTAATATTTTATTTTCCTTACCTCGTGTAAGACGTGTTGACGTCATTTCTACGTTCTCTCTCCTATAGGCTTTCTATATTTCCCTCCGCAAATATAATGATTGTCATCGCCTAAATAATAATAAATATCTTGCAGTACGGATAAATATAAACTTTTCACTCATTTAAGGTGGTCAATTCTCAGGTTCAGTTCATACCGTACTGTACTCAATATGTTTTCGTAAATACGCAATTAAGTCATTTTAACGGGTCATCTTCACTCTCGGTGGATGGCGAAGAGTTATAAAATGAGCGTCGGAAACTTGAATTACTCTCAAGTCTGAATTATACCCTTCGCATTCAGTTCTTTCTATAAATGTATTCTTTTACTCTTGCACTATACGCAACTTGTAGCTCAAAGCCATTCTTAATTCTTAACTGTTCAATGCTCATCCCTTACTTTTACCAGTCATCGTCACGAAAATCAGGCATACTAACTGAAGTGAAATGTAAGTGTTCTTTGTAGTTAATGATTTGATTGAGAGATAGCGCTGTGGCTCCAATTCGATACGGTCCTATATATGTGGCTGTTAACAAATAATCAAGGACGCAACCAGAGTATTTAACAAAGCAGCATTAGTGCATACTACCGTCTACATTATACTGAATAAGTCATGAAAAACTGTACATTTCAGCGTTCTTGAAGGAAAATAGCTAGGATCTACTTAACCGATTTGCAAAGGGAGGAAAACCACTTAAATAAAAACATTATTAACAGTATTATCAATCATTGAAGGTTTTTGCGTCATTTCTCTTACCTTCTTACGTTGTATGTCCGATATAACGATTACGATAATAAAGTTAATTTGATAAGGTAATGGAATTGATTAGGGGCAATCATTAAAATACCGTCGGCAATTTTTCAAACATATTTTACATTCAAGCCGTTAGCTGTATATTTCGTGAAGAATGTCTTATTCATCATTAAAGATGAATGAAACATCTTTTATTATTCTGTTGATAGCACTGGTAGCAGTCGAAGCTATCTTAATCGTATTCACACTCTCAGTGATTTCGAGTATTTAGTGATTTAGTCACCGGTAGTGATCGGCTACCGAATCCAGTGATCCAATCATAGTGCTTTCGAGTGTTAAGTCAGCGACAGTGACTGCTACTTTTCAATAACGGTGATTCAATCACAGTTAGTGATATATCGCTCAACTCTACTACTCGGTATTAGCACATCAGTTAGTGGTTACTTCTGATTAGTTACTCGGTATTCATTAGTCGTTTGTTCCGTTAGCTAACGCCGCCACCGTTCCTAATGTTTTTGGTCGTCTGCCAGATGAAACGGTTGTTTATTGTAAGTGGCTTAATCGGTGAATGGTCATTTATACTATAATATTTAGTCACTGTAGTCTTAGCATTTTTATGTGCTGCATAATTTTTTTACTCGCTCCTTTCGTGTGCATTTACCGTAATAAAACCCTTCTTGCAGCAAACCATGTACCCGCCAGTAATTTAGTTGTTTCTGATTCGTAGGAAAGGATGAAGTGAAGATCGGATGTTAGCGAAATCAACTCTCTAATGTCAAAAATACTCATGCAGATGTCAATTATTGCTTATTTTCTTCGTATATAAGCGCTTCGAGTTCCTTTACTAGTAGCGCTGACATAACCATTGCCACTGGTCTCAAACATTTAATCCAGAGCAATGGTTATTTTATTTAATTTACTGCTTACTTTTATTCTAGAAATAATGACGTGAGTATGCCTATTTCACTCGTGAGATAATTATGGGTGATGGGTCTATGCCATCAGTTGGTCCAATCCCTGAATATATTCACAATCAGCGGATATTACCACGAATTTGTCACTTTGCTCAGTGCTATTCTCAGATTAGTGATGCAGATCAACAAATAACTATGAAAACCTTGAGCTAAAGAATTTAACAATCAATTTAATAGTTAATGAAATGCCGTCCATATATTGATGATGCTAACATGGCACTGTAAGGAACTATACAACATTGAGACAAATGATGGATCAATTGGATATACAATCAATTTGTCACGTCCCAATACTAAGGAGTAGCATGCGTTACAGTGCCGGCAGCTATTAGCTGGGTTATAAATTCGTAAATTTTTAAGGGCGAAGGGGATGTGTCGTTTTGAAGTAATGCGTAAAACACTTTCACTCGTTCACCCCTCCCACCCTATTCGACCGCCTCATATCTTGTACTCCATGTTTAGGCTGTTGCAAATGCATCATAAGTTACAAATTCTATTTAGCTTGCAGAGTCTCAGGTAGCAAAGCTTGCGGTTGTTCAATAAATAAACTTCCATCGGTATTCCCACCGCGTTTGAAATTACTTGGAAAATACTGCTGAAATCTTTTAGGGTTCTACACCGGTTCAGTTGCTTGTAGGCGGACGTTTTGATGGCTGCTTTTGCCATATTCCTCAGGGCATCAAACCCCCTGGTCCAGATGCCCTGAGGACGATGTCAGAGGCAGCCATGGAAACGTCGGCCTACAAGAAACTAACCCGGTGGAAAACCCGTAAAATTTTCTACAGTATCATACGACGGGAAAGAAAAAAATCATATATAGATATTATTTTATTTTTTAATTAGAATTTATTGTTTTTTCTCACCTGTTACTATTAGCCTTTTTTGCTGAACAGGCAAGTCAATTTTCGGTACCACTCCTTACATCATCGAGAGTATTATCTTATATCTGCGTCATCAAAGATATCTTTAGGTACTCTGACCATATTCAAGCCATGATATTGTCAATGAAATGAAAAACTTTGTTGTTTTCCACCAATTCATTTTAAGGTACGACTAGTTTCGACGCAGCGGTGTCATCATTAGGTACCTAGTAGGAAATAGTCGTGCCTAAAAATAAATGGATGGAATACAACAAAGATTTTCATTTCAGCAACGTTAAAATGAACTTTTAGAAAGTTAAACCTGAGACGATTGAGAAAAGCCATGATATGTTCAAGATTACGCTGTTAATCTTTTCATTTCATGGCATCGGTGGCCTATTTTTCCCTTTTTTTCGTTTCCGTCTTGGCTTGTCCAATATACTTTCGGTCAACGCTAGAATTCCTATTTTTCTCCTCTTTGAAGAAAGTCGTCTGAAGGAGAAGAACAGACCGCCCGACATGTAATGGGATTGGCCGCGTCCATTGCGCGATTCGTCTTTCATTTGTCCAGCGGCGACCCTCTGCATTAGTTTGTTTTCCGCTTCTCCTGACAAAAAAGGGTTTTCATCCCCTTGAACTATGCCCTATTTTTTCAGTGCGGTGCGTCGTCATGGGTACTTAATTATTTACCTGATTCATGGCCGTCTTGAATCATCTTCATATTTTGTCCGTATCGCTATCCACTAATCAGACACTTTAGCAGTTACGTTTTTGGCACAATGTAATGTAGAGTAGTTTTGTTGCTTCTTCATATTATATATTTAATCGTCCTTGTCAAATTATTGTGTTTATGGAAAAAAACAGAAAAAATCCAAATTCAGCACTGAAACATAAACTTTCCGGCCGCGGAGGCGTTGGGGTTGTCTTCGCCTGCCAAACCGGTGGTCTCGGGTTTGAGCCCCGTCTGGGAATGAGTGTTTTTTAATGCGTTCTCCAGTTTTATAAAAGTGATCGTAATTTGGGAAGATCTGTAATCATTACAGGCATTAGTATTATGATTATTTTCAATTGGTTTCACATATTAGGGTGTTTAAAAAGAAACGACGTTGACACGCTCTCGACGCCGTCTATGTTTTTTTTGCGGAACTAAATTTTGCGCGCATCGTGTTGTATTCGGGTTGTTTCTTGGCCTTATTGTTGTCTTTTCCGGAGTTTATTTCTAAATTACATAGTGAAGTCATGTTAATTTCCATCCCAATATGTCCTCTTCCATGATCCATGGATTCATGGCATGACATTACGGATGAAAAGTGGGTGTGAAAAAAATGACTCCCACCTTGCGCGTTCCAAAATTTAATGATCATGTTGCCTTTTTAAACCAATATCGGATAAACTTTCTTTATTGGAATTTTTGCTTTTTGATCGGGCCATTGGTAAAGAACCAACCCACAGGATATTTGCCTTGTTCACATAAATGTTTTATAATGGGTGGTATTTTTAAGTTAAGGGCGGGAATGGTGTCCTTGGCAAACGAATTGAAATAAAACCTCCAGTGATTTATATTGGACTATGCCGAGCCATTTTCCCAGGGGTCTGGGATGGATGTGTGCTAAGATCTGATGGCTAGTTGGGAGTCTGCGGCTGTGGCCTTTAATCCCGATGCCCGTCATTCCAATTTCCACTATTTGTACTCATCTCGCTACTGTTAGCTCGCCAGATGGGGTCCACGAAAAGCCCGATTCCCCATCGATATCCCCGAGGAAAGCTTTTGCGTGGACCCTACGTTCTGCATGGGATAGTAACTTTGTACGCAGTCAAGCGCACGGATTAAAAATCATTTACACCAAAGATCACGGCGATCTGGTGGGCGTGAAATTATTATAAGTAAATCAATAAAATGGTGAAAATGTTTTGAGCTTTTTAATTGCTAATGTATCATTTTTATTATTTCAATTCAAGTGTTAGTGATACGTTACGTATTGTTTTCGAATAATTAAAGAGTCATATGGGGTACTGAAAATAAATTCTGAAGGCCTCAGGATGCGCAACGAGATGATTAACTAATTTTATTTGTCATTAAGTTCGAAAATTACCACAACGAATGATTTTTACTCTTTGTAGAGAAAAGTGATGGCAAACTAGGGAAAATGGACGAAGATGGATAAGTAGCATACTCAGAGAATTAAAATTAACGGTGATGAATAGTAAAACTTATCTATGCTGAAAATTGCGCCGAGACATCACTTGATAATCGATTTCTGGGATGATGAACCCTTATGGCATGCTCAACGAGTCTGCCGGTGACCGGAAATTATCTCTACACAATTCCCCTCGCCCCATGGCATATGTCATGACCGCATTTTAAGGGAAATGTATCGTATTATTTTTGTAATTTCATATTCCTGCCTGTTTAGACTTAATGAGTTTTGAAATGTGCTCGTAATTGGTCAGTGACTTTGACGCATCTGGGTCATTTTATCGTGCGAGGGCATTCACGAACTAATTAATCCAAGTCGGATCAGCTGGGCGATAGGGTCCATGGTGCATTCAAATATCTTGAACGATGAGATACACATATCATCTGATTGCAATTTCGGATGTTCCTTTTGAAGCATGGGTTCTGCAGTTTGGATAAGCCGAGTTATTACTGTGACATATCTGAATGATCTGACGGGGTGTTATTACGCTTGTCTATCACTAGAAATTAAAAGTCGTTCTTAAGTATTTAATCGAGTATTCTGACAATTTTATATCTTGCGTTTTCATGCCGTAATCTTTTTCGTCTTCAGTGAAGGTAAATCAGTTTATTTATCGCAATTTTTCGATGCTCTCTCGCATTATTTTCCGCTTTGTTCTGAGTTATCGGTGATAAAGCAATTGTTTATAGTCATAGCAACGCTTTTTCTTGTTTAATCAATTCTTGGATAGCTCACACGGTAAGAAAATCCACTTTAACATATCAAAAAGTTTTTAAGTCATTCGCAAAAATTTCATCGAATATTTTTACAATTTTACATCGGGTGTCAAATTTCCAAAAGCAATTGCATCTTCAGCCTTCTATGAGTTATTTTTTGACTTGGAAGTAGCTGGTGGCTTGGTGCTAAATAGGCGACTTCTCACTAATTTACGAGGGTGCCTTTGCTTTGGTTGCTCCATCAAATATTTCATGTTCCCACGTACAATTTGGGCAATTTCAAACCCATTTTGACTATGTCTATTTAAATGAAAAATTATCTAGCAAGTAGTATTTTCTATTGGTGGTACCATTTCCCGTTTCCCGCAGGTATGTAAGTTCAATCTTTAAGATGTGCTCTAATTCTATGAAAATAGATAAATGCTTTGTTTTCTTACTCTGTAAATGAAATCAACTGGAAGGCCACCTGAGAAGGTCTTGTAATATTTAATTACCGAGAAACGATGCTCCAGGAGGTATTAATCTTGTTGCAGTGGAATTTATGGTGGCGAACTAACAAGGGAAGGCATAGCGCAAGAAAATGTATTTGAAAACGATTACTTTATTACATTTACATGAGAATGCTTTTTATGAATTATGAATGATTTTTACTTATTGTGCTACGTCTTAGAAATAAAAATGGAAGAATCTTTAAGTATCGGTTTTCAATTTTCATTTATGTTGCCATTTATTTGTAAATGAGCCATGCATGCTGTTTACATTCGATGTGAATAAAGCTAATTTTTGCAGCTATGATACGCGATATCTCTACTTCTTCCGCTGAAGCTACATGAAAGTACACGTAGGTAGAGGGTAAAAACCTCAGTGTAGTCTATTTTTCTTAGATAAAGCGCAAGAATCAATGACGTGATCATGTTAAGATATCGATTGCAATGATCGAGCTTTCAGAGACAACTTATCGATTGATGAATCACCTCAATACTTATCAGTCATCTCCCTATTTGTGTCAATTTGCGTGTGCCCTGCGTCAGAAATGCGTCCATAAATTCATAATCATGAATGCACAGATAATTAAACGCATAGATAACTCATACTTACTTTCAGCTTTAAAAAGAACAAGGCTGGGAGCCGCTAGGGACTCGGAGTATACGTGATAGGCTTAGATTGCTTTTAAGCAATTGAAAATAGCTATTTGTAGCGAAACACGGAGAACATCATCTTAGAATCTCTTTTGTAGGTATTTCTAGGTCCATCAGTTGAGTCCATTTTTCTCACAAGGGGAGTGTCTTAAAAGTGAGTCTCAGATTTCAATCAAATTTTTGTGTAGTAATCCATCGCGAGTTGTCCAGGAATCACCCACCATATGGAGTTATATAACCAATAGTTTAAACGAAAAACGCAGTCAAACATGTGCAGGTTAATTATATTCTCTTAGAAAGGAGGAATTATTCAACGAAGAGCGGTGGTTACGGTGTTTGACTCCTACTCGGAGGTCCTAGGATCGATTATAGGTCGCTACATTTTTTCACAATTTGTTTCTCCCTTTCATTTAAAAAAAAAGCCTACTTTTCATTATTATTTCCATGATTTTCAATGAAAATTTTATTTTTCTGCTTAAAAATCTTTTTCTGCAGAGCGAAAGCGTCACACGTTTTCCCATTTAACTGCGTTTTTTGTTTAAACTATCGGTTATATTACCCCGTATGGGGATTGATTCGTGGATATCTCCCGATGGACTTAAAGTTTGATTGAAATCTGAGACCCACTTTTGTGACATTCCCCTTGTCAAATTCGACGAAAAAATCACGACGCGATCATGTTTGAATATCGATAGTAATGATCGAATTTTCAGAGGCAAATTATCGATTGATGAATGACTCCGATACTCATTTGGTCATCCCTAGTTGCGTACATTTGCGTGTTCTGCGTCATTTTTCATCTTCATTACCGCCCCTGGAGGATATGTGTGTCCCTTACGTCTCATGGGAGCCGAGTAGGGTCATCGTCCACTTTATCCACTGTGCTCTTCGTTGATTAGTTTTGTTTTTTTTTTACGGGTGACTCCGTGCCCATCCAAAATTCTATCCCTAGGTCTTTCTCACTCTATTTTTTATCTTTTAATTTATTTACACGCGAGGCATTGTCATCCTTTTAGTGTTCACAACAATTCAAACAATCATGCCGGGATAGACCTCCCTCCGAATTACGTAGTTGATTTCTCTCAGCTGTCGATGTTTATTCGTTGTTCCAGAAGCATTGCTTTGTCTTTGTATTTATTCTTCAACCCGTCATTGGGTAAATTCCGGATTCCTATTTTGTTGGTGAGGATCGTACATCTGTCCGTAAATTTAATTCGAAAATACGTGACCTTACTCGAGTTCTCGCTGCAGTACCTTGCTAAGCGTGGTAAAAATGTTGATTACTGCTCGAATGGATGTTTCGTTTGATTAAAAGGTCGTTTTTTCTTTTGAACCATTGTAAAAAGGAAACTTTCGCATCACCTAACTACTTATTGTGCTTTTGGAAAATGTATTCTAACATATCTGTAAACTTACGTTTATTCGTAAAATTGCAATCAGGCCGCCTCCTGCAGCTGGACAAATTGTTGACTCAGAAATATGAGGATTGAATTATTGAAATTCATTGTACCCTGCCTTCACTTTTTAACTCCATGTTTATCGCCTGTTGAAGCAAAACTTTATTTTGATTACACCTGAATGGGAGTACCTATGTTTAATAATGCCTATGTTTAATGACTCCTAATTTTTGAAAGGCGAACCAACATCTCTGCGTTATTTTTATGCAATTGCGACTAAGCTATATTGTGAGGTGGATTCTGGCCAATCGTTCGTGACTTACATGGAAAGAAATCACCTCAATATAGCAAGAATGTGAATTTATGAGGCTAAGGATGTATACTGTTATCTTTCATATTGTTTCCACGCACAAAATTAATGATTATCTAATTTATGCTCAGAGATTATGAAAATATTTTACACGTACATCATACCCTGTATTCCGAACCAATGGGCATGTGACGGGGAGTGTTAAGACACCAGCTGTTGGAAGAAAAGTAAAATGACACGTGCGTGGTCGGTCCCACCCAGTTCTCTATTGTTCGGGGAAAAAACGAATTCACATAACTATCCGTTAGGAAAAGTACTTTTCTTAATTTGTCGGTTCTGTCGGACCTAGAAATACAGTGAGGTTCTAAGATGATGTTCTCTGTGTCTCTCTGAAAAATAACTATGCTGAATTGCTTAAAAACAATCTAGGCCTATCACGCAGCCTCGAAGTCCCAGCCTTACACGTGCTGAAAGTCAACATGAGGATTTCATTATCTATGAATCCATGGCTATAAATCCGTGAAGGCATGCGCAACACAGCGCACAGGCAAATTGGCGCAATTTTGGATGCCCGTTAAGTTTCGGAGTGATTTATTAATTGATAATTTGTCTCTTAGACTTGAATCGATAATCGATATTTAAACATAAAAAATGATAATTATGAGAGTTAAAGTAGTAATTTTCCGGCAATCGGGAGAGATCTAAATGAATTGTTTTTTCATGACGAACTTCATCCGTTGGTGTAGTTAACTTTGCACCCGTGCGCGTGACTGCGTACAAAGTCACTTGTTCCTGCAGTGCTTTGAAATTCGTCGTTGCAGACTACCGACAAAATAAGGGTTTTTCACCCCGACAGTGGCTTAGTAAGTACGACCCTCGCACCATGTGCCACAGTGTGGACTTGTGACGTCAACATCTTCTTCGGTGAAACCCATCCCGAAGTTCGCTCTGAGAAAATGGCTTGATGGTGGAACTGGCCAACACACCTGACCAGCAATCGGGAGATCCGGGTTCGAATCCCGGCTACGTCAAATATTTTTTCATGGCGAACTTCATCCGTTGGTGTAGTTAATTTTACAAAGACGTTATTGATTTTCGCGTCGAGTTTACATGGCTTCTCACTGTCAACGCTCATATTTTGCGATTCATTTTAAATACTTTTTAAGAACAAATATCAATTTCCTATTCCCAAATTGCAACTTTACCCTCACATTGAAAGGGAAGGAATTAAAAAATTTGCGGATCTTTTCTACCATTTTTTACAATTGATATCAAAATGTCATAAACTTGACATGTGGTGTATCACTTTTTACGTTTGTCTGAGGGACATGGCCTCAGTTGCTTTTCTCAAGGGTCTAAGACGACAACGCAATCGACTTTTACGGTGGATTAAAGAAGGTGTATGGCTTCAATGGGCTACGTTATTAACATGGAAACCTTTAGAACTTGAATGTGATCAGCGCATATTACCCTCAAGGGTTTAGGGAGGTCCTTGGAGAAAAGATGTTGTCAGATGAAAGCGTGTCGGAGGACATTTCAGAGCAAAGAGGAGCACGAAAGCGGAGAGAGATTAGGACGTCCATTGGGAAATTGGCCCAGCACGTACCTATCATAAATGTAGATCGATGTGCTAATGTTGACAGGCTGAAATGAAGAATGGCTCCAAGAGAATAGACAAAATATGACGTAGCGTGTGAGTAGTTTGAAAAATATTATAGTGCATTAGTCATTATAACCGTAGATGTGGTTATTGATGCAATTAGTAGTGAATTCAATGCAGCATTGATTTGGATTTTAAATCCATAAGAACTTGGTTATGGAAGGAAAATTTGATATTCTTCAGCTTAAATTGCATTCGGGGTCATCCCTTCCATTTGTACTTCTACAATCTCGCTTAATCAGTTCTTAGTCGCTCATTGTGAAGCTTCCTTTGCCCTTATTCCCTTCCACCTATTCTTCGCCTACTGCTTTCATCAAACCATCATGCCTCATAATGTAGCCAAAAAAATTGTCTCGTTTTCTCCTTAAGGTTTTTAGAAGACTTCTTACCACTTCCTCATCAATGACTCGGATTTAATCTTCATCGTTCTTCGGTAGCAATCCATTTCGAATGCTCTTGAGTGCTCAACTGATATCAACGTCAATACGTAGATCACTCATAAAATTTGACGCTTATTCTAGTCCAAAAACTCATATGCTAATTTTTCCTTTATTTTCCCCTTTTTGATTTTCCGATACATTGATCTAAGAACGCTGCCATGGATTCGCAAGCATTGTAACCTCACGATAAGTACGTACAATGGTCGACACTGGGCTATAATTTAACCCATCTCTTACTTAAAATAAGGCTTCCACTCATCGAGAATACTGTGATGGAGCCCCGCAATGCCCTCTGTCTTTGCTCTGAGCTACAGCCAACATCACGAATAGCCTAGTCCTTCCCGATTAAATTCCATCCGTTGTGAGGCCGCCGCCCGCCACGCTGCGCGCACAGTCAATTGTTTCGCGAGGACGTTGGGCCGGAATGACGCCACTGCGGTATTGGTTTAGAGGTGCCATGCACTTCGGTGTCTCCCGAGGACGGGCAACAGCGTCGTCCCGCCGAAGTCCGTGCCTCTGTTTAATGAAATACTTCACCTGCTTCGCTCGCATTATCACCCAGATTGGTAGATGCTTGAGAAGAAGCTCTTGTCATCGCTTGCGAATGGGCGCTGTGACATTCAGACTCTTGAGTTCCAGCTTTATACGTTTACATCTTAGCTCGCAGTCACCTCAGTATGCGTGTTCTGAAACCAGCCGCAAATAAAAGTCAAAATGGAAAAGGAAATGCTTTAAAGAAGTCTGCCTACCATTAATTAAAGTCCTCTGTGGCTCTGGGGAAAAACGAATTGTCTATTCCAGTCCATCCGGCAAAATATCTCTCGTAAAAAGGCACAAATAATAAGTCCGAAATCTATCATGACGGGAGAAAAAATCATCAATGGTCGACACATTTTCACGAAACAGCTCCCACTTAGGTTTCAACAGTAAACCTGCGTTATAATTAGTAAACAATGGAAATTGTAATTCTCTTCTTGGATAGATTATTTGGACGAGAGCTGAAGAGCTTGGTAAAACATTAGGGTTTTCTTCGGTTCCACATACACATGCGTATTATGTGTTGTGATATATTATAGCCCATATTGCTCCGAAACCAGAATATTATTCGAGTGAATGAAAATGCAAATAAAAAAATATCTTCCCAGTTTTGTAAAAATAATGGTTATTCATACATTTTTGCTAACTCACGTACACATCATAGTTTTTATGATGATTAAATATATCAGCTATATGATTAGCTATTTCGTGCCTTGCATAACGATGAACCTGAATTCATTTACGTACTCTCCACTTGACCAAAATAGTACATAAATAACCAATGTTAAAGGCTCACTTGGTTATAGCTAGAAAGGTACACTGTTCCTCATAGACCCATCCAAAGAGTTAAATTTAAAGTTGCGGATAGGTTTAAAATAGTTTGAAGCATTCGTTATAAACTATGAGTTGCACTCATAATTTCTTTGCTGTTCATCTAAGATGACACCATAAACATTCTCTATGCCTTTCTTTATCAGGAAATTGAAATATGTCGTATAATTAATTCACTTTCTTGTGTTAAACCTGAAATAAATTCCTGAGGCACAATTTACGATGGCACTCCACTATTAACCTCTTCCTTGCTAATTATTTTTTCTATGAATGCATCCCAGATGAATATATAAGTGGATTCTTTTGAATTAGTCTCGTGCGTGCTTGAAAATTATCAAGGATGAATTCTATTTAAGTGACTCAAGAGATACACCAATCACGGCTCGTGCATTTTAGGAATGTCAAAAATTTTATCAGGCGTACTTAATTTGACGGTAAATATTTTCAGAGAAGGTTTTATTGAATCGAAACTTGAAGCTTGTACGTGGTGGAAGAAAAGAAGAAGAAAAGAAGCCCACATACTGTGACGTTATCTTTAATATTTTATAATGCTCATAACTGGCAGTTACCAGGAAGACTGGGCTATATCTTCTTGAATTTCAGAGTTACCTGAAGTTGTAATATATTGTAATATGTTATGGTGTCATCCATATTATCAATAAATAACACTTTGTTACCCCCTAAATAATTTATATTTTATGACCGATTTCGTAAGTTACACCATTATCATATACATAAAATATGATATTTTCTTATACTTTTTCAAATATATAATGTTTTCTGACGGTTTTATTATTAGACGCTCGTCTTTTGACGGAAATCTGTGTCACAATATTTGTAAAAAAAAGAAGCCGGCGTAATTAAAGCTTGGAAAGTAAAGTTAGACACGAGAACTCGTTTAAAAAAATGTTTTCTATCTCCACTTGTTCATCTTAAAGGGAACAATAACTCTAGCAAACAATGCCTCTTGTCTCCCATCTTAAAGGTTTGTGCACTTTCTTCTACCATAGTACAATATTTCAATTATTACCATTGCAAAGGGATCGATTCTAACCTGCGGTGAGATTTGAAGTCATTTTTAAAATGATTGTCTCGCAATATCCCGGCACTAAACACAAATGTTATTATGGATGTTATTTCAGCTTTCTTTACCAGAAAAACGCATTCAATGCATATGGGATACTTCAAATAATCTTCAGAAAACTCCGCTATCAAATAGCTCCAGTATGCAGTTCTCTTCTGGTCATTGTGCTTTATGAATACCTTTCCACCGGGAAAATACTCTCTTTTGCATTATTCTCTTGCGTGTTGGAAAATTGGCGATAAACAACGCTATTTGTTTGGAGTTGAGAGTAGCTATTTTAATCATGATTCTTGCCGTCATTTCAGCTTCTTTAAAAATTAAGAATGTGCCTCACAAATGCGGCAGTAGATATTTTTGGAGAGGTCATGAATTATTTCATTTTTATATCCTTTGGTAGAGTCCTGTTCCATGATTTTTGTCAAAAAGCCACTGTAATCAAACCTCGGGAGGAGAATTTAGAAACGGGAACTCGTTTTGAAAAGTTGTGTTTAATATTTCTCTCTTTTTCGCATCTAAAGGGTACGATCAAATGAGCATGCATTGTTGCTTCCCCGGGGTTTAAATCACCACGGATGACATCATGACCTACATTCCGGGATTAAAATTTCTCCAGAATTAAACGGGAGGATTTTATGAAATGCATTCATTTTACGCGCACTCGAAATCTCAGGTGGAAAAAATACTTCGCTCTCCTACGCAGATTACAATAACCGGAATTTCGCTGCAATAGCGGTTCCCCTCCGTGAGGCTATAAAATAGGAGAGGAGCATTCACCATTACCCTTCAGCACTTTTCCGTCGTACGCAAGCCACGCTCTTTATCTTTAATCCGACTGTGGTCAGATTTGAATCTCTTTTCTAGGGAGAAAAACTCATAAACATTTACATTAACAATTATTCAGTGCTAGTGATATAGGTCATAGCCGGTATCCAGCAGTTGGGTTTAAAAAAATGTTCTTGGTGAAACGAATACTGGTGGTAGGTTTTTTCACTAGACTGATATTTCCTCCTCTTAAAAATATGTACTGCTACAATGTAGGTACTTTAAATATTTCACTTAAGAAGCGGCAATGTGCCTTGAGAAATGAACGGGAATATTATGCTTAATCGTCATAAAGGATACTGGGTCCGTATGCCTAAAATGTCTCACGTTTTACAAAATATCCCATCTCTTTCTCTTTCGTTTCCATCTCATCATCATTTTCAAGGATTCGTGGTTATCATGGGTTCTACAAGCTATGGCATTTTCAACACCTTGAAAAAGACAGATTGTGACGAAACCACGGACGGTTGAGGAGCTATAGATTTGAGTTTGAAAATTACCATTTGAGGTGGTGAGAAGAAAGGGGTACACGTGATTTTCTTTCTAAACCGAGTTAGGTATGCAAATTGATAAAAGAAATATTAAAAAATTTCGTTGCCATGAGGAATGAGTGAGTCTCTGTTCTGTGCTGACATCGGGTGTAAAATCAATCACACTGTTAAATAACTAGTTGATATCGTTTGGTATCTATGCCTAATTTCTGTGCTTGACTCTGTTTTGAAAAACATCACCTGTATCACTTCGCTTCTCACCCCCTCATTTGTTGCTTATATTTTTGTACATAATATATTTAATATCATGGCGAGTCCTGGACGTTTCTAAGGAATTTAGCTTTTCCTAGGTTCTGTGCCATATAGTTGACAGGTGATCGCTTGATTCATATGTTGTTTGTTATATGTTCTGGTTCATCTCCATTGCATCTGCATTGAAATCCCTCTCCTAATCGTCCCGTTTCTCTTTGATTCCCATCGCAGGTGGAGGAAACGACCTTGCTGGGGGTGCGGCGGCCGATCGTCGAGTCGAGGCCCTAGTTCAGGAGTCGGTCGTCTGCGGCGGTGCGAGTAGCGGTGGGTGGGGGGAGAGGGGGAAGGTGGAGGGAGGGAAGGTGGAGGAGGAGGAGGGGGCGGAGGAGGGGCGGAGAGCGGGAGATGAGGAGGGGGGGATGGAAGGGGAGGGGAAGAAGAGGCGGGTGGTGCTCTACTTGTCGGTGGGAGGGGAAGGAGGGGTGTGGGGAGCCGAACAGGGGGAGGGGGGAGGGGCAGGAGGGGAGGGGGAAGAGGGGGGCAAGGAGCCGGACGAGGAGGAGGTGGTGGCCGTCGAGTTCTCTGAGGACATCACCACTGAGGAGCTAAAGGGTGAGTCTATGACGTCAACAACTCTCTCACATCTTACCTTCTATTAGTGCCGTATTCCAGAACATTACTCAAGCTTTGATCCTGAATTGCAATGTAAAAATATCGGTTAAAAATCGATTCTTCGAGTTTTCTGAGGACTTCACCGCTGATGAGTTAAATGGTGAGTTTATGGCATCACTAACTCTCTCACATCTTATTCCGGCCGTATTCCAGACCAATACTCAAGCTCAGGTTCTAACTAGTGATAAAAAAAATCTCGTTTAAAAAGATATTTCGAGCAATGGATTTTATATTGAAATTAAGCGCTCGACTTTTCAACAAATATTAAAATTTGAGCAGAAGGATTGATTCATTCAATTTTAATCGATATCGACTTTTCCATCACTAGTAGGTGTTGCGAGACCTCATTCGAGTCCCGACGCTCGCTCAGACCAAACTTCACAGTTTCCAATGACATTGAGGTCCTACTCATTTTGAATGGCCAATTTCACGGATGTCCCCCGCCGTCTCCTCACCTTTGAAAAATGAAATGTCACTCGTACAAGAACTTACTCATGTGATATTGTAATTCGGCAATGCAAGGTGTTCTGAGTGGAGACTGTGAGCGGCAAGAATTTAAGCTAATGTTTTGTAAATTGCACAATCGTACTTTAACGTGGGCACTCAGGCAAGAAAATATTGAGCTCAGTTGATGCTAATTTCGGAAATCCGAACTCCAGCTTAGACTCAACTTGAGCCTTGAAATCTGAGACTCCTAGGTAGGATGAGAACTAAAGATTCAGACAGATTCTGAAATTGCGCTTCATCTTGCGCCCACCGTCCCTTCATCACCCGTCCGAACCACCTCACTCTCAGCACCATATCCTTAGGGGTTGTCCTTATTGAATGCACGTACTTACTCGTGCCATTCCACAACAAAGTTTGGGGAATAATTCGAACCGTTCGGTAATTTTAATCTAGAAAACGTGCGTCGTTTAGAACATTATTATATGATTCCGAATACTCTGTATCTGGTCCGCAGAACTCGATGTTAGATGCAGACACCACATCTGTAATAATACGACCCCGGGACCTAGGGTATGAAACGGATGTTAATAATTCTAATCGAGTTCAGGCCTCATATTATAAAATATAAATATTGTTGTTTGTTGAAAATGGTGTCCCGTAAGGTTCCGTCTATGTAATTTACTCACTTTATATACACCTTTACGCACTTCATGTCGTATTGAATATTCACCTTTTTCGAAATAAATCTGCGAAGAGTGCTTATGTTTTGTGGTTTGCAGTCTCTTGTACCCGCATTAAAATTCAACTCAATCAAATAATATCTTCAGGGCACCCTTTTTGTCAGTATTTCCAATTTTTTTAATGAAACGCAAATAAAACGAAAATGTTCGTTCTGGGTTCTCGCTGTCCCAGGAGTGATTTTATACCAAAAAATTACTTCTAAAGCCACAAAATTCAAGTACCAGCCGCGTAGTGATATCGGAAACAGAGGTAGTTCATAAAACTGACTTTTTTGAACACGATATTTTTTAGCTCACAATTCTGTTCTCTCGCCAAGTTAAGCCAAATTAAGCGGATTTTAAAGGCTTTATTAAGAGGGGTATCTTCCAGGGAACTCAAGAAGAGATCCCGGTTCGTCCCGTGGAATTTTTATTTATGTTGCCATTGTATGCACATTTCAAGCGAGAGATCCATGTATTCTATATATTTTTAATGTAATATCTACATCTACATACTACCCCGCAAGCCGCCTAACAGGCTTGTGGTAGGGGGTGTCAGGATATAGCCCTTTACATATAAAAAGAAAATGCTCAAACAAGATTGCGACTGGCATTTATTAAAGCCCTTTATCGTTCGGGGTGAAAATGAACTCCCATAAAAACCCAATCGTGAGGAATGACATTGAAAACTTATGAAATTGTTAGATCACGCCAACACGAATACAAATTTCGGTTATAAGTCGTGGTCCTATCTTATTTCTCCATGAAACTCGGACCTTACTGCCCGTCAGTGACGAAAGTGGCGGTATCTGTGAATCCATTTCAATGCGCGGTGTGTGAAAACACGTCTATGGGTCGACAGCAGAGTCCTGTATTGTAATATTCGGGGGTTGATGCCGTGGCTATAGATGGAAATCCTGGCGCCACAATCTCCAGTCGATGATGGAGCTCTCTTAACTGTTTTCTCGCCTGTAGTCCGCCAGGGGGGGGCCTTGAGAGGGGGGATGATGATGGAAGTGTATTATTTTGCGAGGGTGGCGGCGACGCGTGGAGATAGAGTGAGCTCCTCTCTCTCCGTGGGTGCAGATTGGAGGGTTGATAATGATTGGCACTCCGTCGTCTCGCGGTGGGTGGGATATTGGCTGCCTCCAGAGTGCCATTACGCCCATATGGACCCCAACAACATCTGCCCACTACTCCCATCTATTATTCTGCGGCGCTTTCTTTGGAGGAATTATAATCACACCAAGGTTGTACCCATCCATTTCTCTATGAAGCGTTTAATTTTCGAAAGGCGCTATTGCGCCTTTAAGGGGCGCAAGGTAAGGGGCAATATAAGCGGTATCGCAGGAAAAAATAGAAAAGAATCAATGTTAAGGCACGCGCAGCGTGAGATTACAGAACCCTTACTTCAATGACGGTATCGCGGGATGAAAAAGGAACGATGTTCATACAACTATAACCCGAAGGACCAGTGAAATACAACGCACTTTTAAATATTAAAAAAATATATGTATTCATAACTTTAACAATATCATGAAAATAGTGAATAATAATGGGGGGAATTTCACTTATCAGTATAATAATGGGGGAAATTTCACTTATCAGTCAGTCTTCAGTCAGTAAGCCTCCTTGTCTGCAGTTCCGCCGACACTTGAGCACACTTGGGTCTAAATCTAAATAAATTCTGAAAGCGTGAAATACGTATTCTAGGAGTAATAATCTTTCGATTTAGGCAATTAAAAAAAATAGGAAACCACCCTGTTGCGATATGTTATGAATTCCCCGATGTAAGCCTATTACCACTGTTTTTGGTTTTGTGGAATTAAATAGATATAATAAATAAAAATAATGTTTTTGTGGAAAGTTACGTATAATTTTTATTTACAAATATATTACAGAGATAGCGGGGAAGCGTTAACTTGATGTGAAATCGTCTCTGTGATACGGAATGGTGTGTGAAGTCTTGGAGAACCACGAGGTCGCAGCGGATGCGACGTTTCGCGGGTGAACAGGGAACTATTAGTTTTGATTGATGCGCCGCGCGGTGCGCTGCGGTCTCCCCGCTGCTAGGCTCGACGTGCCGCCGCCGCGTCACGTCGCTGCACGGCTTGGTGCACGGGGAAGAAGAAGCTAAGAACAGCGGCGGCCGAGAGTCATATTTCATTCCTTTGAGCGCCGAGCCATCGCCCGAGTGGGCTGTGTTTGTTTGTTGGTCGCGTGGCAATGGCGAGAGACACGAGACAGGTCGAGTCCTCCATCAACGCCTCTCTCCTTCAACCAATGCGCGGTTCTCGGCATCCAACCCATGCCGAACCACTTTTATTTTTCACGTGGCTGCTTTCGGCTTCCATCGACACCATCGCATCAGGTGTGATTTGGAGGAAATGAAGCTATTATCTAGTGTAATCTTCAGGCAAAAGTAGATTTGATTAGCTAAATTACTCTAAATTTTTGCAAAAAAATTAGCTTTAAAATGATAACTGTACAGCTTCCGCTATTATCAAATATAATATTTAGGTAAAAGTAGGTTTGATTTGCGAAAGTAGGCTTAATATAAAAAAATGAAGCTTTGGAATGATAATTATAGACCTTCAGGTATAATCAAAGAAATCGCCACCAAAAAGTAGATTCGATTATCTAAAGTAGGCTTAATTTAGCAAAAAAAAGCTTTGAAGTGACAAGTCCCTAGTTTTAGCTATTAACAAATATAATCTTTAGGTAAAAGTTAGTTTGATCGGCTAAGCTAAACTTTATTTTTAAAAACTTTAGCTTTGAAATGACAGATCTTTAGCTTCTGCTATCATCAAATGTAATCTTCAGGTAAAAGTAAGTTTGTTTTGCTAAATCAGGCTTAATTTTTCGCAAGCAATTTTTGCAAGCCTTGAAATGATAACTCTATAGCTTCAGCTATTTTAAAATGTGATCCTCGGGTAAAAGTATGTGTGATTAGCAAAAGTAAGCGTCATTCCTGGAAAAATTTAAAAGATCGTAATTTTTATGGTGACTCTCCAATTTCATTTTTTATTTCAATTGCGTAATAAACAAAGTTTTAAAGAAATTGATGAATATCTGGAAGCCACTTGTCTACTCATATCAGACTTCAGGCGCTTTATCGCTCAGAGATATTTCATACCGACAATGGACCCAGGGAAATACGGCTGAAGAAGGTGATGCACCAGCCACAAATATTTGGGCCTTTGAATTACAAAAACAAACAAACTTGCCGTGGAAAGGAAAAAATAAAAAAAATTTAAGGACAGCTTAGCTTAAGTTGGGTGCAACACCAAGGTTGGATAGAGTTGTCACATCGAATATTTTCGTCCACAATAGGGCCCTCTATGGACTGTAGGTACTCCAGTTTCTTTTGTTTGAAGGGGTACTGTAATCACTATTCGCATTGTGACACCGTTGTTTTGTTTTTCTGTTTTACTCCCGAGAGTGATGAATTTTGTTTTCCCTGGGAATGGTGTCGGCTTGTCCTTGTTATGTTTATTTTAGTCCGCAGGAGGAGTCCACGTTTTTCATTTCTGAGCATAGCGCGTGCTCAGGCACTAATTTCCGAAGAGGAAGATTTACTCGGTGAGGAACCGATTCTCTCTCCTTTGAATGAATGAACTGCTTCAGTTATTGTTTTTCCCGTCTTTCTACTCGAATTAAAAAGGCCATTTTTTTCTTTTATCACGTATGTTAAACAAAATTTGGGGAATTCAAAATTACATCGACGGGAACACGCGTAAGTACTACATGTTGAGCTGTTTTTTGGCCTTGCACCACTATCCAGGGCAATAAGTAAATTGCCAATGTTGACGAAATTTTGTGATCATCAAGCAGTTGTGAAATTTATATTGTGATTCTTATTCAACTGCAGCATTGATAATTAATAAAATATGAAGAAATAACGTCGAAAAATAAGAATTATTCATGATTTTTTCCTGATTGTGATTCAAATTATATGCATTTTAAAATTCACTGTTTTCCCAAGATTGCCAGAGTGGTAATTTTTTGAGCTCTATCATGAAAAATAGCTTTCCATGAATATTAATGTAGAAAACATAAAAGTACCAATTTTTAGGCAAATAATATAGCTTTACAACGTATATTTTAAAAAATATCCACAATGGTATACGTGCACCTTTTGCATGACTTAGATTGGAAAGGTACTTAAATTCTAGTTTATTTTACAGAGAGAATAATTGTGTATTTGTTTATTTTAATTTCGGGTAAAAGGAAAAAAATGTTATCTCTGGCATTATCTGTACAGACGATGGGCCGACGTTTACCTCTATGACCCTTAACCCCCATTGTGATCTCCGAAGGTCAAAAAATCAACAATGCTGATAAATGAACTGCAAAACTTGGGCTACATGACTTGGGCACCCTTTAAAACCTATGGTTCGACACGTTGGTTGTCACGATGTCCAGACGTTTACCTCTATAACCCTTGACCTCATCCTTGGAGGTCAAATAGTGGATAAGACGAGTATTTAGACAATACCAGTGACTTGGGCACCCTTTAAATCCCATAGATCGACACCTTTGTTAGTTTCCTATTCTTTATGCCACCCTTATGACCTTGACTGTGACCTTACTGGGTCAATGGTAGAATTTTCGTAAATAAAAGTATTATTTTCGGTTTTCTCGTGTACTAAAATCTAAGAATTGACATCTTGGCCAATGAAATTCAGACTTTTTTCTATCTCGATTTTTTTACATTCAAACCCTATAAGGAAAGTTCAAAATTTTGGTTTGGCCCCACATTGTGAGGTCAAAAGGTCAAAATTTTAAAAATTTATTTACAATTAACAAAACATAAGACCTTTCCCCATAAGTATGCCAATTTTCAAGAATATTGCTCAAGGGGAAGTTACTAAAATTAGAGGTGAAAAATGACACACGACCATTATGACAGTCCGGATAAAATCTTATAAGCTGCAACGGGTCGCTAATAAAGATAATGTGGAATTACATAGTTTTCGTTTTCATTCATTTAAAAACAATGCGGATTGATTAGGTCGCTTTTATAACTAAGAATCTCTTTATCTTTTGGGATTAGTTGCGCTTTATTGAGGACCTTTTCATCATCGCACAGGCCTGACCTTTTAAGACCTTTGTGATAGTCTTCTGACCCTGATATCCAGCTGGGATAGTGCAGTAGGGGTGGTATAAATGCGATATCTGAGACGAGTGCGACAGGGTTTTGGTCTCACGGTAAATGCGTGCCGCTTGTCGCTCCACGGGGTCTCTGCTCTTCGCACGGCTCGTCCATTGCGTCCGTCGGTCGCGAGTGAAGTTGCGTGTCACGCCTTCTTTTCCCGATCCGTCACTGCAGCCAATCACGCATTAGGGCTTCTCGTGTACATCGATGCTCTCCGGAGGGGTTCGTCTCGCATTCTGGCCAATTCAGCTAAGTAACCTTCCGCGATATGTTGATCCTCCTCATGATCAGAATGTTCTTCGTAGAGCGATAGTTGTGCACAGAATATCCTTACGTTTTCGTTCCATGTGCTCGCTAAATTACGCATGATAAAAATATTTTTATGGATAGTAAAAAAATCATAATTTTATATAGATAATAAAAAAATGATTTATTATCATGCAACTTACATAGGTGCATCCTTTGGTGACATAACAATTTCACGCAATTTTTGTTAATTTGGTAAAAAATGTATTTAATTTTAAATCTTTATTCGAGCATTATACGTAACTGTGACCTAGATTTTCGAAAACCAGGCAATTAAAAAATATATAATTTTGATAGATTAGATATTATTCATCTGGTGTAAATATACTGGGGCCTTGTCATAAGTAGCTACCTGATGCAGTGTTTTAAAAATCTTTGGCATGTATTTCTCACATTTTCATCTTATAGAAGGGGATTATATACTGACGTTAAAAGGACCATTAAAGTAAACATTTGTGAGGCACTATAACCGGGGCTACCAAGGCTAAATTTTTGTAAATTATCTTTCTAAAATGTCACTCATTAATTTATCTGTAGCTTTCCACTCCCGTCAGTCGATGTTTACTACTCGTACTCTGATACAATAGCATGCATTTCATCAATTTACACATTTTAGATTATAATTGCAACAGTTTTCGAAGCAGTAAATCTTATTAAGTGGGTTTGTGTTTTTCTCCCATTTCGGTACTTTGGACAGACTACATGTATCAAAGCTTTTCAATATTTTTCACACACCTTTACTAGTAAAATGCCTCTAAAACATATGAAAAAAGTCTTTTTGTGTATTTCATGTGTCACATTTTATTTTTAAGACGTTGTAACCTACCCCAAGTGCTTTATGAAATTGAAAATCTTTCATGAAAACTGTCAAAGCCAACAACATGTATACAAGGAATTTCTCTGTACGCTAGTGTACACTTCATCAACAAAAAATACTTTAAAATATGCTTGATTATATACAAAAATTAAAAAATCTGAATCTGTACAAATAGGCCCTGGTCTCCCCTACTCCCATTTGTGTTTTTAGAAATGCCTTGGTAAGACACCTGGATAAATACCAGTTATCAATATCCTACCCATTAACTTTTATCCAGAACACATCCCTTGCTTTGTGGCATTACGATACGTGAAATTCCGAACCCTAGGACTGTGTGTCTCCTAGGCTCTGGCTAGCAAGAGTGGCAATCGAGCAATAGTCTCCTGCGTAGAGGCTAATGGAATACGCGGCGGGAGATTGATATTGATTGGCAAACACACGCCGATGGAACTTCCCCCTCATATCACGTTACCAGAAGAAACATACCTTCCACAGCCACCCCTGTTGTTGCTCAAAGAGGACGTCCCGGTCTCTCAAGTTAGAGGAACCTAAAGGACATTTATAGAAAAATTAGCAATGCATTATCCGTAGGGAAAACTTGGCGTGAGATTGCAGTACTCTCCCGTCAATGTCGGAGTTGTTCTTGCTCCAGTTGGAATAGCTATTACCCGTGAATGATGAAAGAAATAATCGGCACAGTTTCCTGTTATTTCTGCAGAAGAATGAAAGATGGAAAAAAATCGTCGTGGAACCTGGCTTTATTAGAATGGTGTTTGGTTTATTCTGAATTATAGGGAAAGTCAGCGTGAAAAATGGAACAAAAAGTGTTGTAGTCATTTTTTAAAATGCACTTTTCATCCATTTTTGTGTTACTCTAGTCGCGAATTGCAAATTCGATGTCTCTAGTCGTGAATGATGAATGAAAACACGAATATTAAAAAAGAGGATCCTCAAGTCAGCCTCTAAATGTGTTGTCAACCACCGCGCATGGAAGTGAGTTTACAAAAGTCGTCACTCGCGGCGCTGATGGACAAGTTGATCCGAGTTTCACCGGGAAAGAAGGTATAATTAGGGACATTTGCCGAAATTAATACATGTGATGATGTGATCTATCAAATTCAGAACTCTTCAATACTATTCCTCGCAATTGCAAACATTAGACTTGCAAAATATAGGAAAAAAAGTTGATCACATTGCACTCATCACCGCGCCGCGGTCATTTTTGAAAAGCGATGAAAATACGACCGAAGTGGCAACAGAAATCAGCCTTCTGTGGAATGGAATTGGGCCTCCTCTATGCAGTCCGCCTGAATGAAAACATCTCGGGATGAAATGGATGAATTGCGGAATTGGGATGTAAACTTCACGAAAAAAATCGATGCAGCCGAGAAAAACTCCGGAAATTTTGGGTTTCTGGAACTGGCGAAAATAATTCATCCCATCCGACAAAAAGCAATTCCCGCGAAATCGAGGATAATTATTCAAACGTGAATCCCTTCCTTCTTCAGATCGGCATCAAATTCTATCCAACCCAACTTGAAGCACCTTGAGTGCGCAATTAGAAGGGATATCTACATCTACATAATACCCCGCAAGCCGCTTAAAAGGCGTGTGGCAGGGGGTTTTTGGACACCAGCCGTTTACACATAAAAATGAAGTGCTCTAACGATGTTGGGGCTAGCGTTTATTAAATTACTTAATGGTTCGGGGGAAAAAAGAATTTCCATATCTATCCGTTTGGAAAAATATCTCTCTTAATTTGTCGCTTCTATCGGACCTGGAAATATAGTGCGGCTTTAATAATATGTTCTCCTTGTCACTATTAGAGATATTCATTCTCAATTGTTCAAGAAATAGAAGCCTAGCGCTTGGGATAAAGCAATGGGTGTGAATTTCTGATAGTAATAGATACTAAATTGATATTGCGACTGATGCAATTTAGGTTTCAACAAACCAATGCGGAAACTATTTTTCAACATATGATTATTATAATTCCTAAATTCCACAAAGAATGCCACGCATTTGCATGATTGACTGAGTAATTACTATCACTAGATCCATTGGATATTCTTCATGGAATAATAGATAAAAATGGCTAGTCATCTTTGGCGTTGTGTGAAACATTGACGGAGACAGGGTTTTACAGGGTGGAGATAGGCCAGAGGAGGGAGACTGATACGCACGCGAAAATCGCAATTCGAGCGCCTGATGTCGCGTTTCCGTGTCTTCAGTTCGGAAGGACAAAGGCCGTGCGTGAGTTCATATGCGTTCATTGCATGTCGGTGAAGCGACCCTAAGTGCGTGCGTGAGCTATTAAATGGGTTTGTGTGTCAGTCGAGGAGTCGGAATTTATAAATTTATATCGAGTATTCGCGGAATGAAACGAAGCTCCGAAGGTGACAAGTGAGTGAATCTGGGATGGTGTGCACTGTGCTCGCCGGAGTCTAAAGTTGTAGTGCTGGTGGAGGGGTGGATGGGCGAGGAAAACAATCGAACAGAAGTCAATTACCATGGTAATATTACTAATACTAGGTAGGTCGTTGCGCATCTAGTGGTGACGTCATTTGAGTGTACATACAATTTTGTATCAACAGGTGCATATCAACGGCTTGGTTCCCAAGGAGTGTTATTTACTTACTCAAGGAAAAAGGTCGTTTATTTACATTTCTCACGAATTTCAACCTATTTCTACACCATTAATGGAGCTGGGTTAGAAGTGTTATGTTATTCTACATTATTTTAGATTCAGAACAAATAGAGGAAGCTATTTTTAATACAGCCGTAGGATATGCACGGAGAAATTAATGATACTTGTATTTTGTTAACATGTTAATACCGTGTTAGCGTCGACTCGATACGGTATAACAATAATAAAATGAAAAATTTCTTAAACAACCTGTTATTGCTACTAATGCCATAAATCGAAAAATTGGAGATTTCTTAGTTTAAAATGAATGATAAAACGTGTCATAAATACAAAGAGGATTCCCGGTACGTTGAACTGATGCCAACTTAACGCAGTGTAAAGAGTCTAAAGAAACTTTATATTTTTTCTGAATGACCGGAAAATGAGTTAGAAAATGGCCATAGAAATCGAGAAAATTGGATGGTGTGGTGGTTAATGTTGCGGCTAAGAAAGGCAAAGGCCTGGGGTTTGATACCCGATCCTAAGGAATATTGTCTCGTGGCAGTTATTGTGAATCAAGTAGGAAAAATGAGCAATAGAAATTTAATGTATATGCAAAGGTATGATGTATCTCCGTAGGTATAATATTCTGTAATGCCCATGAACGTACATTTTTCGAGCTGAAGTTTGATAAATGTTTTAAAAATGCTATGATTTTTATTACGTACGTCTGGAATGTAGTCAATTCACTCTTTTTAGTCAACTGAAGCATAAAGAGATTAATGAAATATATTATCATTTCAAATGATTTTACCGCAAACACAATATTGTTTCGTGTAAAAATACTTTCCATAATCAAATTAATATTTTTGACAGGTTTTGGTCTCTACAAATCTGGATTTTTATGATATTTAGTCCATCAGAACTTCAGTCCTCAGCGTGTTGTTACCTCAAAATAAATCATCCGTTCTTGGCAATATTCTGTAAACGTTTTTTATTATATATTTTATTCGGAAATCGTTCAAATAAACGGTATAAAATTTATACAAGTGCAGTCCATTACTTTGTACAAATAAATACGAGAATTAGCAAATTGGTGAAATAAAACTCTTCAATCCAATTAAATATACGTGAAAATCGAGTGATGTGCCGTAGTTTGAAGGCTAATAACTTCCACGCTACGAGCGCAGGATCAAGTGGGCGTGTGTCTGAGGACGCGTCTTTGTTGATGCCAATCCATATCGTCCCATCTCTCCCCCTCGTGGCGCTCGCCTTGTGGGCGGTGCACCTTTTAGCAAGATTGCATTCATATCACGTGCTGCACGGGATTGATATGAAAGATCTCGTCTGGCCGCATTTGATCTAGCCTGATCTCTCCTAGCCCACATACACGCGGTCTCAAGTCCTTCGGAAGCAAGGAATATTTATTCTCCTCCTCTTTCCAGGAGCTCTCCCCTGCAAACAAGATTCGTACATTGTCGATGAGGATCAATATCATCTTCAGGAAAATAAGGCGGTTTCCGCCGTCAGTAAATGCAGCTTTTTCAGTCAGTAAACTTATGTGAAAAAATGTGTTTTTTTGCGCTAAATATCTCACAATATTTGGCCTTTATGATATGATATTTAAATATTTTTTATTTATTGATCATACCTTTCATGGAAAAGGTAACTTTACGCTAATCAGGGGGGAAAGAGTTTTAAAAATTGTATGATGATGAGGAGATGGAGGCATTGTTGCGTAAAAAGTCACATCTTCCCCTTTTGAGTCTTTAGATTCATGTATACCTTTTGCGTGACTTCAATTGCATGGAATTGGCACTCCGTTGACTCTCTTTTAATGAGAGAGAAAATGAAGACGCCTCGCGACACCATTTCGGGGTTATCTTATCACCTTATCATTATATTATTGGACAATAGGGTGGCTTTTTATTATTTTTTCATTGCCTAAATCGAAAGATTATTACTCCTGGAGTACGTATTTCACGCTTTTATATTTTTAAATGACTATATCTATTTTTCGCGATAAAATGAGAAGTGAAAATTTTCAAGCGCGCGAAAACGCGACGGCTAAGTATGAATGCTAGGAAAACGCCGTGTGACGTCGTTCTGGCTCCCGCTGCCGCCAAGTGAGGTGACCTTGGGGCGAGGCTTTGAGCGCTGATACGGCGCAGGCTGCAAGCAAGTAGCAGAGTACCCTGCTAGCAAGTAGCGCTTGGCTTAAATAAGGATTATTAATACCTTATCAAACGAAGGAAACTTTCCGACCTTAGCCAGTTTTAATAGGTGATTATTAAGACATGTTTCCCTGAGCCTGTGCCTCGTGCATGCATTGGTTATCTCAGACGATGTAAAATCCTATCTACTCCAATAGAAACGAGGTCCCTGTGACGGCATCGCATGGGCGCCAATTTGGCCTTTTTCAAATGCGGTTAAATTTGACCATGGCCATTCATCTAAACTGGGATTTATAAAACCATATAATTTGTATATTATGAGTACACTAATGGTGGGTAACGAATTGCCTTTCGTTTTCTTTGATGAAGGAAACTACCCTATTTGACTTGATTTTACAACAACAGGGGTGTTAGTTCAAAATGGTTGTCATCAAGCTGCGCTCATTCCAGCATTCTTTTCTCGGGATATTACCATAATTATATGAATTATGTAGGAACGGGCCATACCATTAAAGTGCCAAATGAAAAAGTCTTCAATGCATTTGTTCCCACTCTCGCTGATGATGAAGTGATGCGTACGTTCTAGTTATTTAGCTACATGTAGCACCTTGTAAAATTGCAATCGCCGATAGGCGGCTAGTCCCGGATTGTATGTCGCTCCTTAGGGGAACTGGAATGGCAAGAAAAAATGAGGGAATCGACTACATTATTTTATGAATGAATTTAAGCTCAGTAATTCGTAATTTCAGTGATTATTACTCAGATCATCTCCCTGCCTTCCGTCCTTTGATACGCATGGCTATTGGATGGAAGGCAAAGTGTTTTTGCATGAAAATCATAGAAAAAAGTATTTAAAATCCTGTGAAAACTTTTCTAAATGAGCTGTGGGCTTATGATTATATTTTAATCAGTGTTAAAATTTGCTAGGCTTGTATTTCATATGAATCAGTAGCAAGGGAAGCATTTATAGCTTTCCTCATTCCGAGGTCAATCTATCTTAGCTCTGATTGTTCACATTAAATGTTTCCGCTGCTCATCGTTGGGTGTCAGCTTCCTTCTGTAGACTCAAAGCTTGGTTTCCATTTTCTCGCTCTCTCCTGTTCCATCGTGGTTACCTCATCCGCACTCGACCACGTCTCAGCGGCTAGTTTGGCCGAATGCATGAACCAGTGCCCGTCAAGTCCCAGTTGGAAGTGAAATGGTGCTTGAATCATAGTTGACGTGCGTTCTGCCTGGCTCAAGATGAATGATGACAGCTCGAAAGTTATATGCGCCTGGTTCCTTATTTGCGGTCTATTTTTTTCTCTCTTTGTTAAATTTTGAGGATGCATTTATCTCATTTGTTTCATTGATCGCGCCCTAAAATGAGGAAAAGCTTCAGGTGGATTATTTCCTATTCTACTCGGCATCCTTGCGGTGAAAACTTCGTGAGTTTATGTGAAACAATATTTATTAGTGTATAAAGGAATAAAATATACATAAGCCTTGATTTTGTGTCAGTTTCTCAGTAAAATCTTCTTCTATAGTTTCTTTTGATTATATTCAAGTTATATACTAGATAGTAATACTAAATAGTATTTACTTAGATAATATTTATATAATCAAGCATGCACACTATAGGCATTAAGCCTTTTTCGTGTAATTAATTTGAAAATTAACCTAACAATGTACGGAAAATGTGTGTTCTCTTTAGAGTCTGCCTTAAACAGGCCATACACATTCCCCTTATTTTATGAGACATTCGTTTTAGTTATTTCAAGAGGACACAATACCAGCAATCCAGAAATATCTCTTCCATCACTGATCATTGATAAAGCAAGTATCATGTAGGCCAACCAGCACTCAATAACCAAATGATGGATCTGTGAGCCGAAACGCCTTGTACGCATTGAATGACGATTCCCAACGATAGTTGCCTAGTAAATCGAAAATCGGTTACGGAGGCACACATTCATATGTAATTTGGCTTAGGGAAATACACATTTTAATCTCGATACACGGCTGTAGGTACGCGCTAATGACGCTTTTGCTTATGATTGCGTACCCGTCATCAGTCGTATTATCTCTTATTTTGGAATGTTTGCTTTTTTACGGAGAATAATTTTCTGCGTAAAGATAGCTGGCGGACAGTCTTAAATCATCTTTTTGCGATTATTAACGAAAGATTTACTTCATCCCTTCCTCAGAATTATAAGCCAGCTGAAGCATACACTATAAAATTGCTTAATCATCCTGTTAATGCGTTTCACCTGGAGAAAAAAATATACTTTCAAAAATTCGTATTATATTTTCATATTAAATGCTCACATCCTTCTGATCGCGAAATATTTCCCACGTATCGTATGTTTTTCTCATGCCCTACCTCAAAATTGGTCGTTCGGAGATTAATTGAGTTCACCCAGATTCATCTGCTTCAGCCCGTCGCTTCGGGGGATGATCGCCATGGTAACCAAATGAGGGCTTCGGGGAACCTCCGCTAGAGCGACCAGCCTGCCTCTCGGTCCATTCCCATCTCAACGCTCTCTTCTTCTCCAGCCCTGATAGGGTGTGATTTTTTTCCATCTGACCCGACCCTAATCGCATGGCTGCCCCGGTGGTTTTTAGTGCGTGAAGATTTTTCACCACTCTCATGAATTTTTCATCTCGCCGTTCGTTTGCAAATACGCGCCCGTTTGGGAGTCTCACCAGACTTTTGATGCGTATCTCGTGTTTTTTTCACTTTCGGAATCCAGCACCGTTGAGACTCGTAAAGTAAAAGAAAGTAAAGACACCATGCGTTGGGATAAGGTGGCTTAAATTCCGTATGTAATCATTTTTTCGTAACATTTATTTTACTAGAATGGAGTATGTATAAGACTTTTTCAACTTGTGCTCAGTATTTCTTGTTGAGCACATCTATTAATTTGAAGGTAGAATTCGTAGAGAATTTTTGTCGTAGTATTTGAATGATCATCTCCTTTCTTAAACATTTCCTTGATAATTGAATATGTTGTTTCTAAGGTGTAGAACTTTTGGAAACTTTGTCAACAGAAGTACTTATTGTGTGAAATATATTATATTTATGCATGTTAATATGGTTTGCAGCGTAAAACTTACATTTTGTACTGTTTTAGACCTTAATAACAGATATCGTGAAGCATAGGCTAAAATTGATATTGATCATGCGAATACTGCGATAAATACTCCTTACAAATTACATCCTTAAGTGAGAGCTGCTGCGCATTTGCTTTACTCCACTAATTAACACACACACGTTGAAACGTTAAATATCCTTTAGAAGTCACGTTATGTATGTAGTGCTTTGAAAAACGTCCGTCGCGGAATAGCGACTAAGGGGGATTTATTCTCTGGTAGTGGTTTGATAGGAAATATATCCGTCTTCTGAGCCACGGTGAGATGTCAGCACCTTGCTCGGTTAACCCATTCCGAGATTCGCCTTGGAAGAAATTTGCTTAGTAATGTGTATTGTGTTTAATTACATTATAACTAAAGTGGTGTAATCGGTAGCGTACCTGACCGGCTATCGGCAGATTCTGGTTCGAATCCCGGCTAAGCTAAATTATTTCTTCCATGGCAAGTTCCATCCTTTGTTTATCTCATACAGAGTTAGTTTCGAGTAATATTTTACGCAGTAATTACTCCGAATTTGACTGCCAATGTTAAGCTTTGGCAGTCAAATTCGGAGTTATGCATGTTCGGAGCAGAGCATGTTGATTTCTGTACCTGGGATTAACATTTTTTATAAATGATGAAATCACTGCTTAATCTATAGTTTATAGTCTATGCTCGGCTTTTTTATCCCTGGATTATTGGCCGCCGAAGGACCTGGATGGCTTTGGTGACCTCACACCTCTTTCCTTGGACGCTGAAACTACGTGAACTTTAACGTGAAAGACCTCTCGGGAACACTGCAGTGCATATGTTTTTCTTCTCGCACTCGTTCACGATATTATATTGTAATTAACAAGATACAATTCTGCTTGCTTTTATGTTATGTTTTATCAGGGATGAGTCGATTCAATTTTTTTAAATTCCGATTCTTTCAAATCGATTCTTAATTCCGACTCCATCGATTCTGATTTACACTAAAATGTGGGATATTAATTTGTCAGTGGCATTGCTGTAAATTTTAGAAATGAATAACACACACAATACAACAACAAGAATAAAATAACAACTACAGTTAAGTGGCCCATAAGTGTACTTATTTATTAAAATAGCGAATTAGTATCATGGTAATATATCCTCAGCTTTAATGTGATGAAAAACACTCAAAACTGTTTCAGACATAAATTCTTAACTGAATAATGTAGATACATTCCAATATGGATCAGGTATGTGGCGGCCTTTATGCTCCAAGCTTAAGAGTCCATTTTCAAAATATTTATCTTACTTGAATCGATGGCATCCGAATCGACTTTAGGCGATCGATTCTGTAATGCGATTCTTTGCCCGAGAATGTGTGGAATTCATAATCGACATTGGGAATCGACTCATTCCTAATTCTCACATTTTAACCTGCTTGCTTTTTTTAGAATAAAACTCGCTCATCCAAAACTGTTATTAATTTTTTTCAAGGGTCGTATTTGCCCTTTTGGGACATTTGATCACGTTTCCGCCCGGGACCCTTTGGGAATCAGTCCACCCCTGGTTGGGAACAATATATGGCTGTTTCAATGCAGCGCATCTAGTGTTTATGTGATCTAAGTTAGGGGATTAAAAAAGTTGAAATGCACGATGCGCATTGGATGAAGGAGGATGAACCTTCCACTTCACCCCGCGCGACTGTCTTCTTTTTTCTGTGCCCCTCTCTTTCTCTCTCTGCGCTTCGTTGCTTCTTTCTCACGCCGTGCACGGATCATCGATTCACTCTTCTGGGCTCCGTGGCCAAAGGCTGCTCATTGTGCATCCTGCGGTGCACGCAACACACACAACACCTATGTTGCGAAGGAGTGCCTAAGCAATAATACCGTGTCGAACGTTATATTTTAATGCCAGCATCTACTGTCGACTATACTCAACCAATGGGGATGATTAGGGATCATTTTTAACCCCACGTCATCTTGATTTGCGCCGGTGTGCCGAAAAATTACCAGTCTGATGATTGTTTCAGGAGACTGCGTATTCAATTTAAACCACTTTTAATACTTAATGTATATTATACCAGACGTTATCACCGGCAGTTGAAGATTTATGTATAGTATAGGTATCTTATGTCAATTTAATGTACTTACGGTACATAATCGGGCCCAGTGGATTATCGGAACCAAAGCTTTTCACTATTCTTTTTTCTGGCTACTTCCTTTCAATCGTGCCGAACTTCCTTTCATTGCAGATTTTCAATTAAGTTATCCATCCAGTTTTTCTTGGGTCATTCTTCAGGTCCTCCTCCCTCCTTAACCGTATACTTCGCTGATTTAGGGTATATTTCGTTATTCAACCGTTCCACATGCCTTATCCAATCCAATATCCTGCTTTTTAATAATCCCTCTATTGTGTTTTCCCAATAAAGATAACATTCAATATTAAAATGTTATTTTTTCGAGAATAATAAATTAGTCATGAAAAAATGGCTAATTAACTGCTTTCAGTTGCCTAAAATTACATCAGGAAAACAAATTTCTCTGCTGAAGAATAATTTCGGAGACAGAGCTAATTATATTTGTCTTTTTACACTCATAGTTTATTCTTTGCATAACACTTAAGTTGTCATCCTTAAATATTCAGACTGTTTAAACATAAATATGCATATAAAATAACAATATTTTATCCCCTTGAATAAACAAAGATATAATTTCACTAATTTGATACCATGGTGAACGTTGAAAAGCGTCCACTGTTTATATCCTTAAAATAACAAGGTGATACTTAATGTATTTAAAGGATAATCTTACCATAAAATACACCAAATGAGCAGAATGTGTGCCTTCTTTCGCGAATAATAATGCTAAGTTGACAAATATGAAATAAAATCTGTTTGCCATGAAATATACATGAAGTTACAGGACGTATTATCCGTTGAGAGGAGTGTAAAATCAGCTTGAATAATTGACTTAAATCCGTTTTGTTTGTGGAGTATTTAGGCCAATTCTCCTCGTTGTCCTTTCATTTTCGTAAATTTTTGCATTTTCGTAGTTGGAAAAATGACGTTCATTCATTTAATTTTTTCATTCATCTCGACTAATCGTTCTGGCTATTTTTTACACCTTTGTTTTGGCGAAACAAATTCAAATTTATCCCGTGGGAATTGTCAAAGGAAAATCTGTTGTTGGCTTGGAAAGGTCGCCAATTAATTGCTGGAGAGTAAAGGTATCGTGGGCGGCGTGGTGAAGTGGTTGTGGAGCCTTAGGTCTTGTGTGTATGCAGACTCTGGTCCTTATCGGCTTACTCTCCACCGGCAACATTGAATAGCGGATTTTGGGCTGTAATCTCATCAACTTTGAGAGTATACAGGAAGTTGAATTTTGGTTTCCTGGAAAATCTGCCTTCCTTCTCTTTCGTTCGCTACCTATTAAATCGTCGCGGCCTGCGTTTAAGCTCCTACGACAAATAAATACCAAAAATTTATACGTTACGTAGCTATTGAATACCCGAAAGGTTTCCAACGGTTTTTATCTGCCTTGTGAACGTCTCTACTCTCGCATTCTCCTCGGAGTTATTTACGTGTTCGTATGAAACAAAGACTACCTCGTGTAACCTTTCCTAATTTAGAGTTAATTTACTTGGTGATATAAGTATTACCCTGAATCTTGAATTACAATATTACTTTACGTGTGATGTTACGGCGTGGTTTGTGTGATGATGTAAAAGGCAGACTATATGGTTTCCTAATTTAGGTATAATTTACATGAAGATGTAAAATTTAAACTTGAATCTTGAAAGGTAATTATGATTTACAAGTGAAGTTCGTGCGTGTTTTCCGTGATAATGTAAATGGAAAACCACATATTGAAAAATTACCTAATTTAGTTATAATTTATTTGATTATGTAAATATAATCTTGAGTATATCTATATTATCATGAAAAGGGTGAATATCTTTTGATATTGATTGAGATTTTAATTTTTATGCTTTCTGGATAAATTTCCTTTGTTTTTTGGAAACATACGAAGCAGCGTCATCGCGGAATAATGCATTTCATAATTCGTACGCATTTCCTAAATCCCGGCTGAAAAATATGTTCTCGCGTGTACACCTTGCGTAGATGTTTGGATGATAGTAATCAAAGAAGGAAGAACTAAGTATGAGTCCAAATCTGGCCTTTTTTTTTTTGAGAAGAGACTATTTTTTCTCGTATATTATGAAATTGTTTTGTGAAAAATAATATTTATCAAATATCATCAAACAAAAAAGTCTTTGCACCCTAAAATTTGAAAAAAATCATATAAAAATGAACCCTTTCAAATGTAAGATTTTGCATTTTCAAACTGTCTCATTCTTGAAGGGGAAATTGCGCATCACCATTAGAAGGTTGATTTGGAAGATTAATTCGTTGGAGAAAAGCCGCCAAGCCAGTTTTTTTTCCAATTTGTGAAATATTATATTCGTCAAATTGAGCAAATTTTCCGAAATCATTCTTCCATATTTGCCCATTTTCAGTTTCTGTGGACGTAATTGCTGAGGAGGGAGAACGGGCTGAGAGTAAAGTCGTTTGATGTGTCAGTTTTGATGGAGAAGGAAAATGATTGGGATCACAGATAAATTCACACATAGAATTGAAGCAGAAAAATAATTATTTTGAGTTGAAAAGGAAAGCCTGAGAAGGAGTAGAGGAAAGGGACTTCGGGAATGGAGATAGGTAGGAGTAATTCGAAAAATACCCCCTGTGAAATTACATGGACTGGTAGAATAGTATATTATTTATTGGTGGCTGTGTATTTTACTATTAAAACAGATCAAATTAAAGTGAAAAATTTGCCACGACCTTGATGAAATAGCTATGAGCTTATTTGCGTAAATGCGGTCTGTCGTTTTCAGGATTGAATCGATGGATTTTGTGGTTCGTTTTTTTGGAATCGATTTCCTAACCCTTTGCCTTTAATCTCAATCTGGGCTCATCGTCCTCCAAGCCCATTCAGAGCGTGATTTCGAGGCAGTCGTCTCCCGAGCGTGGTCTTTGCTGATCGTGACGCTGGAAAATTAATCCATGGAGTGAAGGGACTCAATTTTCTCTCGGCGACCATGCGTTCCGTCATTTTTCGTTCATCTCTTTCACGTTTAATTTCCACCATCAGCATTTTCTTATAGCGCCATTTTCTTTCGCCATCCCTTTCATCAGCAATGTCCATTTATCAGGAAGACTGTCTTACTGATTGGCTGGAGATGGGTGAATTATTCGTTTTGTCTTCTATTCGTCAAGAAGACATTTTTTCTACTCTCTTAATAATTTAAAACTCAATTGTTTTCTTCAAGTTCATTTCCGGGTTGGCTCGAAGAAAACGAGTTACGCAATCATCGTTCTAATAACTGTTATCCACTCTTTTCATCATAAAGTATATATTGGGAATTTCCTCTACATTTTATTAATTTTTTTACCGCTTATATTTTTCTATTAAGTTTTGCACAGATTTTTTGCTTTTACAAGAGGTATTTGACTAGTTTTCATGTATTTATCTCTATCTACATGACTACAAAGTATTTTTTTTATTTTGTGAATTCAATTTGTCTCTTGTCTATCTAACAACTGTAATTAAATGTGATTTTCATCTATAAAATTTCGGACAATCGAAAATCTACTGTTTTCTTCAAGTTCATATCCGGTTGGCATGAAAAAAACGAGTTAATTTTTATTTTTTTGTAATTTCCAAATGTATTAAACCTTATCGGTAGTCGACCGCAAAAAAGTCGACTTTCAACATCCTGTACTATTTGTAATGAAAAGTGTACTTTATGGCCCTCATTTTCTTATTTTCAAGTTTACCTTAAAAATGGCATTATGTGCCAAAGCCTTAATCGGTTGAAATAAATAAGTGTGAAAATAGACAAATAATTTTCATTATATTAAGTATTAAAGATTTCCACCGGATGACGCCAGAAACACTGCGTCTTACTTACCCTGCCCTTTTCTCGTCGCAAGCGTCTTTCCATGGCCCCATTCCTCTTTTATTCGCCACCTGCGTGGAGCGAAGGCAGGTCTACGTTGCGGTGGGGTCGGAGAGGTCTTTGCCGGTACTAATGTCGTCATAGTGAAGGGAGGGAGCGTAGCAAATGGAGAGAGGGTGCTTTTATAAAACGCGTCAATTCAACTGGCCGATGCGATGGGGGAAAAGTCTCCCGAGTGGTGTGGTGAGAGGCGCCGCTGGTCGGTCGCCGCAGCCCTAAACCTGGAAAGGGCGCGGCTCCTCCCTGTCTGGGTGCGGGCGAAAGCGTTGTGTTGGTGGGTGGTGTGGGAATGGTGCGGTCGTGGCAAAAGGATCGGAGGCAGAGTGAGCCGGCGATTGGTTCAGTCGCTCGGACTAAAGAGGTCGCACGCGTCGCATCCATTGTGCCGGTGGGGGGTGTCCCTTGCGAATGTGTTTCTGAACGCGTGTCTGCGTGCGTTTTTTTGTAAGGAGAGGGGAATAGGTCGAAAGTTGACAGGTATGGAGGCTTCTATTGAGTGGTGCTTTTGTAGGGAATAGGGGTAGGTCCACGTGGATGGGAGGAGTTTCGAGTTGTCTAGATTTTTTTGTAACAGTGTTTTTGGAAGGAGAATTTTTGGAAATTTACATATTTTGATTGTTGTCATTCTATTTTGAATGGAGTAAAATTTGGGTAACTTGTTCGTGCTTCTAGATGCGTGTGTCTGTGAACTTATTTGGGAGGAGAGGAGAGTGAGAGGAATATGAAAGGTTTCTACACGGCAGTGGCGGTGATTACGCTATCTTGATTCTTCCACGTCAAGGATTGACTCGTGTCTTCTGGATGATAGAGGGATCGAAGATATTGGTGTGTCGTCCACGTGGCAGGTGCGGTGATTAAACCGTCTCGGTTCTTAGGCGTTTCTTTTTTTTTGAGTGTAGAAAGTAATTCGGAAAACCGTCCGTCGTGTGCTCTGATTTATGTAGTGCTGCGTACTGTCTTTCTTCACGTCAGGCTTGAATCGTGTCCATATCTTTCAAAATTAATTTTTTTTGGATGGGTTGGAAGGGTAGTGGTGTCGCTTCCACGTGGCAGATGTGGCAGTCATGCCCTATTGATGTTCAGCTGTTTTTTATGCGCTGAAAGTATTTTGGAATATTATTTTACAAATCGTAGAGTTTGTGCAGTTCTCCCTACTCAGATTTTTACCCCGTTAAAGTTCTTGTGCATCGTGTCCTTGTTTTATGGTGTAGCTGGGAAGTAAATGAGATGATTTTGTTTTGAGTTATGTATGAGGGGTGTTTAGTTTTTATTCCATGTGGCTGGTTGTGCTATTAGGACATATCGATTCATTGATTTTTTTTTCGATGCTGTTTTTAAAGTGATTGTTTTTCGATAAGCTACAGTCTTGGTAATTTTTTTGCGTAGGGGACGATTAAGTTCTTTACTTATATTTTTTATGGTTAATAGGGAGGGAGTTTAAAAGACTAGTAACTTTATGTTTTGGGACACGTTGGTTCTTATAAAGGTATTGCTTATGTTAAAAAGAGCGTGAAAAAAGATTGAACTATAGTTTTTCGTGGCAATTACACCCTTTCAATTCTTTTACTTCTTTTTGGGGTAGTTTCTGATGCACAGACCCTGTTCATTCTATTTTAAGGGTTCACGTCATCTGCTCGTTCTCGATTCCATTTTTGCAGGAATTTTCCCGTTATAAGAGAGATTTTATATAGACTATAGTTTTTGTGATATTTTCTTCCATTTTTGTGATTATTTCCACCCTGGATTTCTACCGTTCCTCTTATGCGCGGTTTCTCAAGTACTGTTGTGAAGAATTTAAAGATTTTTTCGGAGAATCATCGGTTCAATCATCGAATTTTGTGCCGCAGTGTTCTTCCACGCCTCGTGTGCGTGTGCTAAGCTTCCACCCTTATGTCCCCTCAGGGAAGGGGAAATAGGTCGAGAGTGACGGGGGTGGAAGTTTCTATTGAGTGGTGCCTTTGTACGGAATAGGGGTGGGTGCACGTGGCTGTTAAGACGTTCGAGTTGCCTATATCATTTTGTTTTTTGCGCTGTATTGCACCAGAGTTTTTGGAAGGATATTTTTTAGAGGATCATATATATTGATTGCTGCCGTTCTATTATGAGTGGAGGAAACTTTTGGTGAGTTTTCCATGATTCTGTTCGTGTGTCTGTGTGCTTATTTGGAAGGAGAGTAGAGTACAGTGAGAGGAATAAGAAAGGTTTCCACATGACACTGGGTGTTATTACACTTTTTGACTCTCGGGCGTTTTATTGAAATGTCGAAAGTATTTTGTGAAACCGCCGGTGGAATCTTTTTGTTCATTTAGCACGTTCTGTGTCCATTCTCCTCTCATGAATGCGTCCCCTCCTTATTATCCGATATTTTGCTTTATGGAGGCAAAAATAATTGGGGAGAAAAAGAGGTTGCTTGTGTTAAGCAGGCAGCGTGGTGGTCTAGTGTGTAGAACGCTGTTGATCGATAGGACGCTTGGTTATTGATCGATACATCCCGGATTTAAATCCCGGAAGAAACCGAAGAATACCTTAAATACAAATCATTAAAGTGCTAGGTATCACAGAGAAATCGACTCGCCCGTCCTAAATTTGTGGAATCCATCGATCCTTAGCTTAGTCCGAGATGAGATCTACCCTCCCATGTCCCAACCAACCTTCGGATTGCATCACTGGGCGAGTGTATTCATAAGTGCGTGAGTATTGCCCAGAAGTGACAGATCAAACGAGTAGGCCTTCTTTTGTACTTAAATGCTGTACGGAAGTATTTGGTTCGACTTCATTTTTTTAGATAAGATATTTTATGTAGATTTTGTTTTAATTTTCTTAGCGTAGAAGGATATGTGTTTCCTGCCTGTATTTTTACGAATGGATATAAAAGTGTATTAATTAGGTTGTGGGGGTGAAATAGAGTGGCGTCTGTTGATGGGTGGCGTGTGTATAGTCGTGCGTGAATAGGGGGTGGAGTAAGAATTGTATACGTGGCAGTTCAGTTCGTCTCAACTGTATTGTGTTTGTGCTCTTTGAAAGGCTCTTTGATCGGAATTAGTTATGTTTCTGGAAAATCTTCCGTCGATCGTAATAGTTCATTTTTGTAAGCTAGCGCGTTCTTCCACTCATGATATGGTTTTTGAGGAGGCGTCCGAAAGTTGAGGTCATTTGCTCCAATGAGAGAATGATGAGGAAGGAAAGATGGGGTAAAATCTGGCTTCGGCATCATCCTGCTCTTAACGAAACGCGCCAAGGGGGACCATAGCTTAACGTCCCATCCGACGGACGGAGTGCTGTGATTGAAGTATTATACACATAGCATTCAAGAATGTATCGGGTATTCTTCTTTGAACAATTTATGCCATCTGTCGAGATCTGAACCCTGACTCCCTCGCACTAAAGCCAATATACGAGCTTCCACGCCGACAAGATCCCTTTTTTCACGTATCATGTTAGACTTCGGGAGGATGGTTGGATAGCTGGGATAAGTGTTCTTTTATTCGCGTTCCTTCGAGTTTCACGTATGTGACGGAGGAATGGTTGATGAATTGTGAATATATATACATATATATATGGCCTTGGATTGTATCATACAGAGCGTATGAATAGAATGGAGTTAGGCTTTCGTATCATGCAGGTCTTGATTCGTCCATTTTTCAGCTTTTTGGAAAATAGGGAATAAAATGTTGGAGTGCACTCAGTGTTTTTCACGTCTCTTGCGTTAATCCATTCCCTGTTTTTTTTAGAAAACTCTAAAGTCGAGGCACTTTTTGAGAAGTTTCAAGCGATCGTTTGATTTAGTTTATGTTTCTTCACAGTATTTGCAGTTTCATTTCACGTTTCTTTTTCTCTAACTTGCAAAATTTCCGATAGCTAATGATGGGGGTCCTGTGTTACATCCTTAGATGACCAGCAGTTTAGTTATTTTCCATTATCGTTGTTTCTCTAATTAACGATTGTTGATCACCTTGCTGTCTCATCGATTCTTCCACTTCAAAAGTATCTATGTTCTCAGGTTTCTTTCAGATTTTCACATTGTCTTTTTCCAGTTGTAACATGTGCATCGTGTATCATTTCTCCTCGTTTTTATAGCCGTATTACACTGCTGATATTAACAGTGGAATCGTTTTGGGAAACTCCACGGTTCACTTACGATTTGTTCTCATGCTTTCTAGTCCATCGTTTTTTTGGCCTTCCAGTTCAAGTCAATGAATCGTTCGCTCAACATTACCGTCTATCGAAGATCTTAATTTTTAGGGTGTGAGAGGAGCGTCTTGAAGAATCAGCTATCGATTACTGTTTAAGTTTCTTTATTCTTTCGTTCCCATACTGTCGTTTTTCTAGCTCGGGTATGCATGTTACCTTGCCATTTTCATCCCTCTAACTACCCCCGAAACCATCGTTTGTAATTGTGAGATTCTTTGAAAAAATAGTTTTATAGCCGTTTCCATCTCACCGTGCTGAGTTTCTGCAGTTTTCCCATGCAAAGATTTTTCTCCTCAAGTTCCATTGTTTTCCGTTTTCCACGGCAAGTTTTGGAGAGTAAACCAGCGTTGTGGTCACAGTTTTGTTCCATTTCTTGTTTCTATTACCTCTTCAAATATTTTTATGTCGCCAACGTCTTTATAGGTCCCACCTTTTATGAGAGTATTCCAATAAAACAGTTGGTAGACCGGTAACAAACTCTAGCGATTAATATTGCATTTGAGTTTGGTGTGAGTTATTTTGAATCAGTTTGGTATGAGATATTTTGAATCAAAAAATGATAAACCGAGCATATTTGGAATTTCAAAGAAATCTATATTTATATAGGAGCCATGGCTGGGTTTTACCCCTGTTAGGTGATTGCAAACAGTGATTCTAAAGGTTGAATTGTTGTTGATGTCGATTATAGTTTGGATAAATGAGTTTGAAAACATAAATTATGTTTGATATTCGAACATTCATTGTTTGAATAAACTTTTTAAATTTGTTACACCAAGAGCTTCGGCTGTTATCACCATTTGGATAATGCAATAAGTGAAGCTAGAGGGCTAATTTATTTGTTCACTCTATTTAGCCAACGCTAATAATTACCGGAAAAAACTTCCTGGCGTCCCAAATTACACAAATGTGGCTAAGTACCAGCTCGGGTTGCATTGCATTAGGGAACTAAGTTAACTAGATACCCGTAGGTTTTAATACCTCATTTTATTGTTTCACTTCATCGTCTTCCAATTCTCCCCAGCACATTATATGCACCACAACCTCTTAATATACCTCTGTAACATCCACTCTCTCATGCCTCCTTTGCGTTTAAATCGCCGCATTCGAGACGGGAAATAAAAAGGCGCCGAAGGAGTGAGTTTTGAGGGGAAAAGAGACATTCGGGGAACGTTCTCTTTGCGCGTCAGTGATCTCAGACGACGTGCGTGTGTGTTGTTGTTTGTCCGTTCGTGGTGGCTTTCCTCTCCTAAAAAAATACTCGTTCGTTTGTGATATTGTCGCTTTAATATCCGAGGAAATGTGCGGAAAGTGCTGTTTTTGCGGAAAGACGCTTGAAGTGGTGTCATAGACACGAGTCTCGAAGAAGTTCCTATTCAAATTTTTATCACGGCAGTGCTGCGCGGGATGTTATTTACGTGAGTGTGGATTCTTCGACAGCCCCGGTTGTGACCCGCGAGGATACGAAACTTCACAGGTTTGCATACATTGTCAATCGACTTATATTAGGTGTGGAAATCATGCCAAGGGTGGCGATGGATATTCTTACGTTTTCTTCTTATCATTGGGCAATTGTTTCTTAGAAATTAATTTTCTTTTCAGACTCTTATTTCTGGTGGTCTTTGCTGATTTTTTTTCAGATTCACGATCACGTTATGTACAAACTCTTCTCGCGATACCGCGCGGGTAAGACTATTGGCGCTCTCATATAATCTTACCCGCGCGGTATCCCGAGAAGAGTTTTTACATGTTGTTCGCCGGGAAAGAGTAAAATCATAGATCACGTTTTGTTTAAACTGTCGTTCGCTGTGTGCCGAATCGCATGGTAATTATTTTGATTAGACACCTGAAAATGGTGCGTAGTCATTTAAATCGATTGGGATATATACTGTATCTAATGCACTAAGTCCGTTTCATTAACCATGTTTTATTCTCGTAATTGAGCGAAGTAACGCCTTCCTTCAGTGGGTAGTTTAACAGCGATACATGTTTCTATAGACGCGTTCCTTGAGTGAAAATTCCAGTTTTTCAGGGAATTTAAGGTATGTCATCTAATTGAATCTCATGCCTCTGTTCAAATGCGGATAATAGGACACTTGGTGCAATATGATTCACCACAAAGTTTTGGTGTGGATTTATCTTTGAATATTTTTTCATTGTCATCCGCGGTAATCACCTACATCTGTTCGTATATATTACGCACGCTTATTTCATGAAATTCCGTGAACGAAATACATCGATCAACCCATTCCGATACCTTTGTATTGGGAAAGGAACTGTCGAGCTCAAAATGAATGTGTGAAATAAACATCTCTGAGATTTAGTCTGGGTTTTGCTCTTACCTTATCATTCCAATCCTCTGCTTTGTAATTTTCAGTCATTATATCTACCTGTATTGGAATTTTTTCTGCATATCTTATTCCTACTCACGAATTTTTTTCGCATATAGTATCCAGGGTTACTTATGTCCAAAAAGTGATTGCTGATTATAGGACTATTTTCGAATGGGATTTTTGTACCATTTAATTTTTTCTACGCCTCACGAATGCAATTTTTTTCCTCTGTTTTTCATTAAGTGTCCTTGGATTTCTCTTTAAATATTTTCTCCTTTAGAAAGAGGCACGCGCCGTATTCTTAGAATAGAATGGAGAGGCATTACTGTATTATTTCTTAAACAACAGAGGAAAACAAAAGTGACTTTTCTGGAGGGAGCAGAAGACAACAGTGATATATATGTCTATCAATATCTATGTTAAATTATATCAGCTGAAGTGATATACAACACATTGTCCGCCTCTTTATTTATGATCTCCGGTAGATGCGTCAGTGGTGGTCTGAATTCTTGATGCTTATCTTTCCTGTTTGACGGGCATCGACGTAAATACCTTTTGATACCTCCTTGACGTGAAGTTATGTCGCCAATTTGATTTTTAATTCTAATAGCGTAATTAATTTGACATGTGATTTTCCTCATTCCTGGAAAGCAGTCGATGGAAAAATATTTTTCGTATTCTATTCGTGTTATTCTTTGATATTTTTATGCAACCAGTAATTGAGATCTTAATTGCTCAGGTAATTGAGATGTATGTTTGATTGATTTTATATTATTTCATTAAAGAGAGTTTCTTGGGCACGTATAAAGAACGTAAAAATTAAAATATATCTTGAGAAGTTCTTGAGAATAATATTAAGTATGCCTTGTAAGCAAGGGGCAACATTATAGATGAAGTGGAGTTTTTATTTCATGTTCAATCCGGTCTTCTTCGAGGAGGTCAACTGTTAGATGTTTATTTCAACGGCATCAGCAGCTGGAAACAAATTTTAATGTGAACTAATCAATGCCATCGCAATAAGTTGTGCAGTATATTTTGGCACATTATGACTTGATTTTATAACTGCTATGCTACTTTGGTGTCAAAGAACAGCATTCTACGAGAACTGCAAAAACTAGAAATATCTACCCATATACTGAGACTGGAAATATCTACCCAAAAGTTACTAGTTGGAAGAAAATGTGTGAATTTATTCCCGATTTTAACCCAACTGTATGTGCGGATACATACGGTTCGTATCATTCTGCATACATACACTGAATATACGGTGCATAAAATTTATGATTCATAATTTGGAATTACCACTTCTGTTTGACAAAATTTGTTTTCCAGCTTTCACTTAAATGTTGCCATCTAATCTTCGATATCGTGTGCGCATAAAGAGTGACTAAGAAAGTGTGTACAACGAGTATACTTCATATCTTACATGATTGTACATACATTAATGGATTAAGGCTATCATTTGTTTCAATTAAGGACATTTGGCGTGGTAAGCAAAAGAAAATGATACATTCCACACAGTGCAGGGTGTTTCAGTGGGTATCTGCAGAACTTCAGGAGGTGGTAGGGGAGACAATTTTAAGCATTTTTTTATCCTTGTAAACATGGGGTCGCAACTCCTTAGTTACTGAGCCATGGCAACGCTAAAATATTTTGGAATCACTTTGCAGTTAGGTACCATGAAAACGGTTTTTATTGGGTATCCAGCTTTTTTGTATTTTATTTATTAATCTGAATATATTGAAGGACATTAAATAATCAGGTTGAGCGAAAATGTACTATTGTAATTTTCTAAAACAATTAATATTTTACAGCTTAATTAAACGAGAGCTTTGAGTGATTATCAAAAATACGATTGCGCAATTTATCCCATTTAGAGAGTAATTGTGTCAGACAATAATTTATAGTAGCACATTTTCGCTGAGCCTTAGCAATTTAATGTCCTTAAAAATTCAAATATTTTAAAGGCTGAATCCCCAAGAAAAACCGTTTCCATGGCAACTGCAAGGTGCATTCAAAAAATGTTGGCGTTGCCATACCTAAGTAACTAGGGAATTGCGACCCCATGTTTATAGGACAAAAAATACTTTTAAAAATGTCTCCCCCATACGACCTTATGAAATGTCGTAGATTCCTCCTGAAACATTCTGCATATAAAAATAGTGGATTGTAATAACTTACATTTAGCAAGCTTCATATTAGTGTTTTCTTGAATGAGCCATCCGCGAACGAGATTTTCCTCCGTAAGTAGTACTCGCTTTTGTCGTCTGCGTTTTCGTGAATCTTTGGTGTATGCACTTTAGTAACCCTCAACCGGTGATGTGCGGTCTGAGAGACCTCTGCGTTTTAAAATTATGAATATTTTCAAATTGGCTGTTTTTAAATGCCTAAATCATCGTTAGCTTCAAATTTTTGTATCATAAGTATTTAACACTATTAAAATTATACGTTTTTATCATTTAATTCTGTAAATTTACAAGTTAATTCGATTTGCGGTCTGAGAGACCTTCACGTCCCGTCTGCAGAATGCTTTAAGAAAAGGATTGAACGAGATGAATTCAAATGTTTTCTATTGGCTAGCAATCTTTCTTTGGCATTTAAGGCCTTCTTTTGAAATTTGGCTAGATAATGACACTTAAAAACGATATTAATAACTCAAATGCTTTAGATATCAGTTTTTAGGTCCTGTTTTAAATTAATTTTTTTTACCGAAAAATTGATTCGTATTGGTGACGCATTAAATATAAAGTTTGTAATAGTTTAGAAGATAAAGAAACATAAAATTAAGCAATAAAAATTCCGTCGCAACATTTTATGAATATTTGATTTATTGTGGTCTTCAAGGCCACACGCCACCGGTAGTGTAACAAATACTTCACGTCACTGGTTTAAGGGTTAATCATTTAATCAATTTTTTCCCCTCGTGTTGCTATCCTTTCGAGTGTTATTTTCCAATGACGGCGTGATAAGGCGCAGGGGAGATATACAGGCTAAAGAGGCTTTCGCCCAGCTCACCTCTCCTCTCTTGGGACCATCGCAATCTCCACGAGCGGCGCTAACATCGTAGCGTCAAGATCTCGGCGTATTGACGTCATCACGTCTCTCTTCCCAATTAAAATTATCTCCATTGGATGTGCACGAGGGACTTGAAGCACGAAGGGAACAATGAGAGAGAGAGAGGGGGAGAGAGAGAGAGAGAGAAGGGTGGCGGTTTGGTTTAAAAAAAATTTAGGGAATAGGCATCACTCAACGGTTATTCCTCGAGGAGATCGCTCCAATCATCGAATTTCCCCGTCGCTTCTTTCTTCGCTTCAACACCGAGACGTCTTGTGCTAGAGATATATACGTATTTTTCCCTTTCGCCCTCCCGTGCTTTCCCTCTGGTGTGCTACCGCCAGGGGGCATTAGATTCTCCCTTCCGTTGCGGTAATCTCGGGAACAATGAGCGGCTATTTTGGGAACGTGCTGCTTTCAGCAGTTTTCCCCTCACGCGAAAACGATTTTTTTCTTCCGTTTTTTATTTATTTTTCGCGAGAACAATAAAAAAATTGTCACGGGCCCTCGTCTCCCCTTCTCCCGATTCTGTACCCCACCCTACTCCGACTAAAAGTTTTTTTTTCGATTAATTTTCAGCGTTCCTTCCAAAGTTAGAACCCTAGATTTAGGCCAGTAGTGTATGGCATAAAAGAGTTCTAAAGGCTTATTCTTATTGAAGGTTTTTTTTAGGCGTCGAAGCACTCCCGATAGTTTTATTCCTGTTTCCACCCTCTCCGAAACTGAGCCTTTTAGGGTAAATGTCATTAACATATCCATACTATAGGAAAATCGGTTTGGATGGTATAGCTACGAGAGAGGTTCTCCATGAACTAGATAGTGCTGTTTAATGTCTGTTGTTGTAGTAATGTTTAATGTCCTCGGTCCCTCTTGTGGCATCAGTCTTAATCTTTCTGATCCAATTAATAGAGACACGTGAAAATCGCACTTTCGTTTTTATTTTACCGCACTTTCAATAACAGTTTATCGCATTTTGTAGCGTCTATTTTTATTTTCATAATGAGGTAGATAACGATAAAATGTAGTGAAACACAGATGTATGACAAAATACAGAATATTTTAAATAATTATGTTGTAGAACAATAATATTAAGGAATAAGACATAAACTGGCGGAGGGGTAGCTTGCCCGCGCCCACTTGTAGTTCGCGGCCACGAAGAGTCCCAGCCAACTAGAAGCTGGCCAGTCGCACACATGCTTCAAGCGGAGCATTTAAACTGCGCTCGGCACAAAATGTACGAATTTTGCCGTCTGAAAGACAAATTTGCGTAAAAATGTCATAAAAGTCCAGTCATCTGTATCACATTTATTTGCGCACATTGCATCTATATATCCATACTACTTCCCCTCTTAGGTATTTCCACATCTACATAATGCCCTGAGGCCACTTCAAGGATGTTTGGCAGCCGCCTCTATCTAAAAAACATGTCCAATAGTACGCAATGTGTTCTACATTTACGTACTTGAAGTCGGTCACGTGTGAATAATAGGTATTTTGGAAAATAGCAATTAATTTTAATTAACAGGATGTTTAAATTCCACTATATTAAGCCTGAATTAACTCTTTATAAATTAGGACGATAGGTAAAACGTTATTCCACATCTGGTTAATATCTTGCGAGCAGGGCCGGTTTTTGTGGAAAGCAAAGTACGTGGCCGCGTAAAACTCCAAGCAAAAGCAGGCACCAAAGCGCTCTGTCAAATGTTCAGCACCAATCAAACACGGAAGTAAGGTCCACGTCACACTCGCGTGGACGGAATTGCATTGTCGCAATGAGAAGGAACGCATGGCAAGAGATCAGCAAAAACATTTTCCCTGATTTGGAGAGTTTCAATGGGACATATCAAACCAAGTGCGGTAAGTCATTTTTATTTTCTCTATTCAGGAAATACAACCGTCGAAGGATACATAAATTCTGGCAGTTTCCTTGCCCCACATATAAATTGCAATACATTAACAAATTGTGCACAATTGTCTAGTTTTTAAAATTTAAAATCGTGCATTAACTCTTGTTAATTTAATGTAATTTGCTTTTATTCGTTGAACTTTCGATTCCTGCTAAGGTATAGCCCTAGTCCCAACAAAGTACTCAGCAAACTTGTCTGGCACAGAATTTACCGCTCTGTTGGAGTAAACAGTTTCTCCCTCATCCCCGGAACCGATAACGTACAGGGTGTCCTCTAATGGGTAACAGTCTCGCGGCCTTACAAAGTTACGCAGAATGCGTCAGTAATTGCTACCGCTAATTCAACATTAACATTCAAGGGTCTGTTCGCCACTTGTTACTCAAAATTCCTAAAAAGCGTTCAAAAAATCTACGGGTTCGATAAAGTCGATAATTAAAAATCTTTTTCTTGCGATTCAGGTTTTTCCGCGCGTATGATCTCAAAACATTATCTGATGAAGGAAAAGCTTCATCCGCTACAATTACATTTGGCAAAAGGGGGTTTCGTGTACCTGGGAGTGGTTCTGGTCTAGGCAACTCATACGTATTATTTTCTATTTTTTTCTAAAAAGCGCTGCTTGTAAATACACAACACATGAAAAAGGCCTAATAACAGAGTTAGAACGCGTGCAAAGAAGAGCTGCCAGGTAAGTGAAAGGTCGTTACGATAGTCTTGTTAGTGTAACTGACCTCTTAGATAAACTCGGATGTGAATCTCTGTCGGACCGTAGATTGAAAAATAGACTAAACCTTTTAGATAAATTCAAGAGCAGTGTCTTTTCTAACGAAGTTAACCATATCTTACGGACGCCAAAATGCTACGGAAGATCAGATCATATAAATAAAATAAGAGAGATAGATTGTAGAACAGACAGGTATGGAATGTCATTTTTTCCACGATCAATAAGAGATTATAACGGCAGCAATAGAACTCGTAAATAGATTGCATGACTTGTAGTGTAGCCTACTAACCTATGTAAAACTTAATGCAAGTTTCTTAATTCAATCATTATTTCTAACAGCATATGGTAGTATAGTTTGATATTATACGGGACGTTTTTTGGACGGTATGGTATGCATGCGGGAGTCCAAATGCATGCTGCATGCTGGTGATTGATCACCCCCTGCCAAACACCCTAGAGGTTGCTCGCAGGGTATTATGTAGATGTAGATGTAGGTATATCGCATTTATCGCATTTGCGATTTTCACGCATCTCTACCAATTAATGCAAGGTTTCTTGGATGGAAAAATATTGCTCACACCACTTCATCTTTTTGACACGGGCGTCGATGAATATTAATCATCACCAGACATTAATTCTAGGCTTTTTATATTCTTGTTGTAACCTTAGCTAAGTAACCGGTGAAGAGATGTATTTTGAAACGGAGCGAGTTAGTGAGTGAGAATTTTATGAGAGCGTTTTCCTGATTAATATTTTTTGAATAATTTTTCGCTTCTCTCTTGAATCTAAAAAGAATTGATGTAAGTAATCCATCCCAAAAGCCTTAAAATGGATTTGCACTCGGTTAAAAATGAGTCAGGGAATCCTATTATTATAGTTTACATACCTTTTGTCTCCAAACCCTGCTCGTTTGTTTTTTTGCCATTCGTCGGTTGCAAATCCTCTTTAGCGAAAGAACAGAGAAAGGTTGATGAAAAATTTCTCGGGATTCCCACCGGGTGTGGTATTGGGTTAATTCTCCCAACGTTTCAATAGCTGAGTCTGCCATCGTCTTCAGGGGTTTGCTCTTAATGGTACTTTTTTGCGGTACTTATTTATTTTTTCATATCCCTGGTTGCCGTTATTGTTGTGTGTAACAATCCCGAGATTGTGGGAATCCCGAGAAATTTTTCATCAATCTATACGCCGGGAAAACCTAAAATTTTACAACAGAGAAAGGTGTTCGAGTCCTGGCTGATTTTTTTCATTTTCAATTTCCGATGGCAGTGGGCGTCGATATTGCATTTAGATGCACGTTGAGTTCATTGCATCTGTCTTCCTCCCCCACTTCTAGCGTCTCATGCCGAGCGCTTTCGTCTCCAAGCCAACCGACCCCTCCACTCGTCTCGTCTCGTCAGAAACCGAATTCCATCGAACGCAAAAAAAAACTTCAAGTGAAAAAATTCATTTCTAACCCACGGCAGCAAAACTCATCCGCGAGTACCCATCTTCTCTTTCCCGGTCTTCGGAGGAAAGTAATATTTAAGAAAGGATTTTCCCTCTCAAACTTCCCTGCCTTATCTTTGCACCCATAGACGGTGGTTTCTGTTTTATCTTCATCTTCCTTCTCGTCCATAAATTCATATATTCTTCTGTCATTGCCTTGGATTTGTTTCTCATTCGTTGAATCTATAAAGTCATTCCTATATCGAATTCTGTCATCTCACCAGATGTTTTCGTGTTGCCAAGGATAAATTACGTAGGGTGTAGACTTCAAAATTAACCTGCTTGCCTGTATCGCCTAATAAAATTACGTACTTTATATTCTCACTTCACTTTGTTAGTGCGAATGTCCTCTTTTAGCGAATAGTAAGTGGAAATACATGAAATATACCTAGCGATTTTAGCAGCGTTATGCTTGAGCCATTTTAAAACATGTTGTTCCCTTTTCTAGTCTCCTGCGTGGATTTCCCCTATCCGTGGCAGGGAGGTTCGTGTGCGTTTAATTGTTGACCCATTGAGAAACTCCGATGTAAAAGACTAATTTTTTGCTGTTTCCCCGGTGATATAGTAAATAGAAAAAATATTAAGGATTAATGAAAATGGACTAAATCTTAAACGCATATCAATAAAACAAACCTTCTTCCCCTGGAAGTTTTCAGGCATAATTTTGAATTCTATTCCATTTTAAACAGGTTTTATTAGGAAGATATCAACTTATTTGAATCGATTGAACTCGTAAAGTTAAATTATCTCATAATTAGATCACACATGAGTGGTCATTTTATGACTTACTGTCAGTGGCCCCGACTCCATGGGGCCTGAGGTGACCCGAGCCCCCTCAAAAATTCCTCATGGGTGTGAGGTAAAAATGCGTCAGGCTTGTCGATTATCCCCTGAGTGTCCAGATATCGACATTCGAGTTATCAGGGTTCCAATGTTGGTCATATGACTCTTCCAAAATGCTTAATAATCAACTCACTACTTATAAAATTTCCCGGGGCAAGATCCCCGGTTTGGGCCCCCCCAATATTTTTTGGAAGCCAGCATCCCTGCTTACAGTTGACGAACGCAGTTTCGGCTCTAATAAGGAAGACATCCTCGTCTCTAAGAGTCGAAAATATTTTACTCTGTAGTCTACTCTCAGGGAAGGAGTATGAATAATTTTCCCAAGATGCAGTGGAACTTTCCTTTGGGGAGCCCTGCTCTATCTCCGCACCCTCGTCCGCAGCCCTGCTCTATCTCCCCCCCCCCTCCTTATCTCGCTCTCCACATCCTCCCTCCTTTCACTTCTCCCACTTCACTCTCTCTTCACCCTTCTCCTCCATCATCTCTCCTCTTCCCCTTCCACTCTCCACCTCTCTCCTCCTCTGTTCTTTCACTTTCCCCTCCCTCTCAATTTACATTTCACTCCCAATGCTCAAAACTGAACCTGCGAGAAAATCAGTGGCTGAATATTATCACGTCCTAATTGACCCATTTCCGCCCAGTGCAGGACATAGGATATACATGCATGTAGATCATAAAATTCTGAGCATATATAAGGCTTTTGAAGAAATCCCCCACTCTTTCTGCTGCGAAGTTGTCAAAAATATGTTTTCGAAGCTTGCAATAAATTAATCCACCGATTAGTTTACTTTTGAAGCCCGTCGAAATAAGTCCACTGACGGAAATAGACGGCTGCGATTGGAAATTAAATATGTACGCCTGTCGTATGTGAATTACATCCAAGTATCATAAATGTAAACATAAAATGATATTTTATTGATTATTTTAACATTCCTTCATCCAAAAATAATGCTCTCCCTGAAGTTTCATTTTTTAATCAATGTCACTCGTAAAAATATAACAAAATTAGATTATGACCTTGTTGCCACTCTTTACAGTTATAGCTATGGCTACTGCTCATTCTGAAGAAACAAGATGAAGTGTCACCAAAATATCGCTGGATTAAAAAAGACGACTGTAGGAACAACGCACCGAAATGTCTTCAAAATCGCTAGCAGAAAGTTTTCTTATGAGTGGAAATGGGTTCAGGTTAAACTTTGTTGTCCTTTGTCTTACCAAACTACTTCTAATCAATCTTTTCGTCAATGAAAAGCATCGAAGGATGAAATTAGTAATTAAATAAACGATGCATTCATTCATAGTATTGCAAAATCCTTGGGATGGCATTCTACAGCCTTCTATTTCTCCTGGTGTTTCTCTTCTACAGCTATGATTGGAGTCCTTCTCCTACCTCTGGTTTTTCCGTATCTGTTGGGTTGTTTTCTCACCACGGTACTTCTGTTTCCCACCCCACCCTCAAACTTGTCGAATACTTCCTCACATCTTTCTCAAATGTGTACATGTAATGCTCTCATTTGCTGTGATGTCTTGTAAAGATAATGACTCGTTGGGCTGAAACTTAATTACGTAAGCTATTGCGTCTACTATTGTTAACTTCAAAAAAGTGTACAGATGAATGTTGTGAAACGATGTCCTAAATACCTTGTATTCAGCTTTTCAATTGTGGAAACTTCATTGATTTATATTCAATTTCTTACTGTGTTTGTTCCGAATTGTTGATTTTTCTACTTATATTGCTCAAAAATTTATATTTTTTTTGTCCTCAAAGGGTCTAGCCCCAGAACAATTAATTAATTTCATTCATGAAATTGTGATTGCCACCTTTCCGCAAAATACCTTCTTATTCTTTTGAATTTGTTTGCTGTATTTTTCTTCGTTTCAATCAACAACTCACGTCCTACGTGATTCAATCGAGCGGCGCTCGGAGCTAAAGCCATTAAGTCGCCTTTCGGAACGTGAGGAAGAAACGAATCGGAGCTGGGAATACGAATACGAGTATATTTATTACGCTCCCGTTCCCTCAACTGCCTCCGTCTAGTCCCCAATGACTTCCTCCCCGAAGAACAAATTGCTCTCCGCCTCACCTACTACTCCCCCCCGTTTCTCCCCTCTCCGATAGAGCTTCGCTCCTCTCTCTCTCTCTCGCATTGGAATCGCACCTTGCGGGGAAGGCGATCTTTTAAAACCCTTCGTCGTCGTTCTACTTCCCCAACGGCGTATCCTTTACCCTAACCCTGGGGATACATCCCTCACTGGAGATTAATCGGAGCATTGAAGAGAATAGCTCCTCAAATATCACGTCTCTTGGGCAACCGGTAGTACGTTGCTGGTTGTTTTTTATTGAATCTATGTTTATTCATTGGCGTTGTCGTTTATGCGTACTTTGTGCAAATATAATATACACACGAAATGGTTTACGATCGTATTAATGTGATATAATATAGTGAATAACTTTGTTATTTCAAAATATTGTTACAAGTATTGAGATGGACTTCTCTTGATCAATTAAAGGATAGCGCAGCTATTGTTCCAAAAATATCAGATCGTAGTTGCTAGGAATTATTATAAAAATCATGAAAAATATTTATAATATAGGTATTTGTTAGCAATCTCGGCCTAATCTATTTAGTCCGCGTTGTTTTCAGAGGGGTAATTTGTCGTCCCCCCCGAATTGAAATCAGAAAAATAGTCCTTGTATACATTTGCTAATGAATAAAGTTTATTTGAGAGCCAAAATGATGCCTTTCACTAATCTTTCGCTGTCATCAACAGTACCTTGTCCTTGTTCTGCCCTTCCGCACGATTGTTTTCATCGGTCTAACATGCCTCATAATGTGGCCAACTATTTGTAAGTTGTCCCGTATTCTCCTCAAGGTTTTTGGAGGACTGCTGTTGCTTACTCGGTCGATCCATTTTATCATCATCGTTCTTCGATAGCACCACATTAAGAAAGCTCTTAAATTTTCTTCTGCTGAAAGCGTTCAAGCCACGCTCCAACAAAGAAACGTGCTCCAAGATATGTTTTACGTTTGATTTACATTTTTATCGTGTTACTTTGTTACACATATGATCATTAATGATGCTGAAGATTGCAGGAGAATGCTAGTGGAGACAACGAAATGAGAACCTTCTGAAAAGTTATATAATGTAATAATCTTGTGTGAAAATCTGTTATTCTGATGAATTGATATCAAGATGTAACAGTTTTAAGTTTTATGCATATATTTTTCTTCTAAATATAGTTATTTTATCTTAAATTTTCGGCCACATTGAGTTTTTTGGTACTTTTAAACTTATTTATTTCGTTGCATTCGTCGCGCTTTATTTATTTCTCTGTGTCCTCATTTTTAGCTTTAGAAGATCCACTTAAGTTTTCTATGCCTCTCCTCGTCTTCTCCTCTTTCTCTTTCCCCATCCGTCCCATTCCCTCTCTCTCAAAGAACAAACAGTCTCCTTTTTCCTCTTCGCCGTATTCCGCATTCGATGACTCTTCTTCGAGTGATTCAGTATTTCCTCCATCTCTCCTCCGTTCAAGTGTCTGAGCGAGAGAAGAGTGGAATAATGGGGGATGGAATTCAACCGTTAAATCTTCGATCCGAGGCAAATAGAGTGAAGGTTCTCTCTCTCAAGGCCCCCGGAGGCACTGCTTATTCTTCAGTTTCTCCTCGGATTCGTCGCCATAACTACCTACCTTCTCTTACAATGACGGAAAGTAACCATGTTTCAATCGGTTGTCGATTCTATTCATATCTTTGTGAGCCCAAGATCATACAGTTTTTTTTTACGGCGATACGCTTCGATTAACTTTCTGTTGGACCTTTTTCTCATTCTTGGATGCCTAAGCATAAGATTGAGTGAAATAATTATATCCCCATTGCCTTTAAATATTTATAATTTGATCACAGAACTTGTTATTTGACAGGATTTTTGAATGTGCATTCTACACCGTATGGATCCAAGGTATTTCATTAACGAGAGTCATAAACTCTTTGAGACTGTCTAATTTTATCGGTAGAAGCAATTTGAAGAAATGAGGTATCGATTAAATTCAATGAAGGGATATAACATAAGGATGTTACCTTATGGGATATTGCCTTTTTGATGCAATAAGGAAATGCATATCAATATTTATAAATATTCTCCTTATTTTTGGGATGGATTTATGAAATACGGTGTCTACAATTATATAGTATACGGTATGTATCGCCTTATTCTATGCGTAGCTGCAGTTTCATTGGTAAAATAGTATCTAAGGATTGTTTTATTGTTTTACACTATAAAACCATTGTTAAAGCTAACATATATTTTATTTGGACCATCGGTTTCTTGATGATGACGTACCGGGATGAAACCGGCCATCCAAAATACTTGGAGTGATACTTACAAAATTATTTTATTTAAAATTGAAATTTAGTGTTTTCACCAAGTGAGCCTCAACATATTGATTCTACCATATGGTTGCCTTGTTATGGAAGTAATGGAAAAGTATATAGCGGTAGTGTCCCACGCCACATTAGTCGTACTGCGCTAGCGGAACCCCAAACAGCCAGCCCAAACCATGTCGCAGACTCCTGAGGTGACAACATAATGTGACGTGTGTAATAGGGGTTTATCATAGGAAAAACTACCTTCCGTGGTATAGTTTATAAAGGGGCATATCGTATTACGCATATGACATAAAAAGACTACAATAATCGCCCAATAATGCTGTCGCTAGAGTAACAATAGCAGGAGGATTGATGACGTCCGATCTTTTTATTGGAATGCAGGGAATATCTATTGGCGACCAGGCGTTTGCGAAAACCCTATCACTCGGTTTTGACGGGACGAATGAAGACGAGGAATGGAATTGGAAGGAGGTCGAAGCACAAAGCGTTGATGGAAGGAGAGACGATGGAGCGACAGCAGAAGAACTTCGACGTGGATAATGGGCGTTCACCGCTTTTCCTCCTTTGTCTGCACGTTTTATTTTTGCTCTCTCGCGTCCGAAATTTGTCATGTATCGGATTTCGATCGATCGATCTAGTTATATCGCGGTTAAGTTTTAAGCGGGAGAAAGGATATACCCTTAAGAGAACCAGTCAACCTCTCCCGACCAGTTTTTTTTTGTTTAAAAGATGTTACTGTTTTCTAAAGTATCGTTTTGCATAAAATTTTTAGCGAATTCCTACCATAAATTTAAATTTCAATCAGTCCCTCTAAGTTTCCCGCCCGCCACAAAACCCATACGCTATTGTGGTTATGGGCATTCCAGAATCAACTGACTGAGCGTATAGTTACCATATTCCTCTCTGTTGTTACCGGACCACTGCCGCCCTTGCGAGGTTAGTATTTGTTTGTTTGCCAAAACATTCCGTATTTTTTTCCGTTCAAAGTTTTTCATAAGCTAGATTTAAAACTGTTCCATTCCCTTTGGGTCTTCTACTTCTTTAACCGTGGAGGGTGCGAAGTATTCTCCCTCGAAGTAGTCTTTTGTACAGTCAGATAACTTATTCAGATGATCACTGGCAAGCTTTGACCTTATGCAGGTATATGAGATAGTTTCGATTGTTCCTAAGAACGGTGGAGTTGTATCTACGTCAGGTCAGATATTATATGCAAACTTCAATGCGGTTACACAATTTCCGTTTCCTTGTTAATTTCTGGAATTGGAAATTATTTTGAAATGAAATTTTCCTACGAAATTTTCTGCCTCTACCGATTTTCTGTCTTGCCATCTGCGCTCCTGAAATGATAACCCGATTAAAAAAAAAACTTTCGTAATTTTAGCAGAAAATCATGCTTTGGTTCACGCACATCTGCATTTACATACTACCTCCCAAGCTGGGCGTTTGACGTGGGTGTCAGGGGTTTGACTCCAGCCGTCAAAATATGAAAAGGAATTGGTCTAACGAAATTACTCGTAGTATTTGTGAAAGACCTTTATCTATCTTTATTTTCCGCTTCTATCGAACGCGGAAATGTTGTGGGGTTCTAATACATATTATGTCCTCCTTGTCGCTCTAAACCTATATTCCCCAGACCGCACATAGGGCTTTTAACTCCAGTTATTTCGTATTTTACGGTTAATTATGGCCTAATTAAGATTAATTTTCGAACAAAATTAATATATTCAGCATAATATATGATTTGCATAATGTTGCGTTTACGCAACGCTGGGAAAACTCCGGAAAATAAAAGCAAAAAAAAAATTTGAGAACTTAGGTTGCATATTTTATTTTTAATCGTCTTTTCTGATGTAATGTTCAATAATATGCTGCTCGGAATTAAACGTAGCGCTTTGAACAACATAATTTTCCTTGATTTGCAAATTTGACATCTTCGCCGGGAATTATATGTAGCCTGCGGATGAAATGCCCTATTCTCTCTTGACGGGCATGCTGCGGTTAACCCCACATGCATGTTATTTTTCCTAAGGTGTCCCGCATGTGGACATCGATTTTTATGCCAAATGTCATCAGCCATTGTATTGGAAACGATTTCTAGTCTCAGTAAAGTTTTACGATCTCGGACCGAAATTCTAACTGAGGAATTGCTTTGCCCGTGACTTAGGCGTAAAATCACCACTGCACTGTCAACCCCTTTTTGGAATAGAGGCCACCTCCATTTTTTTGCTCATAAAGTGGTTACGGTAACATACAACATAATTATCGAGAAAATCTACCCCTCCCATTCCCTGATTGTAACCGTTGATGATATTTCAATTTTCTACGGGAATCTCCGGGAATATCTTTTCGTCCTTACTATGGGTACCATATTCCCATAATTCAAAGCAACAGCGATGACAGAGTTATCCTGCCATCGCACGAAGAGAATATTTTTTGACCTGTCAAACGAATAGTAGAAATCCCCGTTAGGTTTTTTTGTCAAATCTCTCGAAGACATGAGTGCGCAGTTTTCCGTTCTATTTCCTCTTGCTTTTCCCGTTGAAAAATAACAATTATCTCTTAAGAGTTACTAATAGATTGTAACTGATGAAGAAATTATCAAAATACTTGGCAAGAATTTTCGGAGACTGACAAAAAAATTCAGCTAATTTATTACAACCATTTCTTCTAGTGAACTTACAAATCCTAGGCATATCACTTTCAAGTTCCGCCTCACCATATGGCAAAAATTGATTGAGATAGCCCGTAGATGAGGTCAGACACCACAATGTATAACCTACTCTAAATTTTTCCCCACGAATGAACATTTTAGCTGCGTGCTACCTGAAATATGAAACCATTTGTTGGGAAAATTCCTAACTGAATGGAATTTTGGTTAAGTCTATTGAGAAAAAGTCCAACTATCAAAAATGTATCACTTTGTGTAGCTGAGAATTATCGGAGAGCTGTCGATATTTTTTAATTCGTCAAACCAAATCCTCGTCATAAATTGCCTCACAATGCGACAGACATCTCCTCTTGGCTTGTCCAGTACAACTTAGTGCGTGGTAATACATGATACCCCGACAACATTACCATTCCAATTATTTTTTTATATCTGCCTCACTCTGAATAAATGTATGGTTATTTATCTCCTCAGCGTAATTATTGAGTAGCTCAAAATTAATTCAATTAATTTTCCGCTGAGAAATAAGTGACGGAGCTCAATTGGTGGGTGGCCTCCATACTGAGTAATAAATGTTTCTATTCCCTTTTTCACACAGAAATTCGGGACTCCTACGGAGATAGATTCTATTTTTTCACATTTAGATGAACCGCTGTTTGTTCTCTGCATCTTTTACCTGGGCGTGCGCGTTTACTGGACGATTTTTCTTTTGATACTGCTTGAGTAAAATATGATTTACCTTGCAGCACCTCCTGCAATATTCGAAACACTGAGAAGATGTATTCCCCATTGTAGTTCCTAAGTTAAGAAAATATTATAAATCGCCTCTCCTGTCAATTTATATTCTTCAGTTACCTTCTTGACGCTTCTTATAAAGTATACGCCTGAGGCGTAGAAATAACGAATAAAATTTTCTTCAATTTTAAATCTGAAGGAAACCCCTGAATAAATTATTTTGCAAAAAGCCGAGCAAAAACTACTGCGGTATGATTGATATAATTACTGGATGAGAATTAAAGATGCATTTCAGAGGACAATTTCACTGATACGAACCCAACTGAAGCTATATTATTAGCCTTACATCACCTAAGCGATAGAAGAAAAAATAGGTAACTCAGGATTGCACGGAGAAAATTCCAATGAGCGACTAGAGGAACGCTCCACATTCCATCACAATCCTGCTTCAACTGATAGGTTTCTCACCCTCTCATTCTACCATCTCTGAAAATGAATGCATCTGAAGCTGAATTTAACGTCAACGAAGTAATCCTTTCACTCAACGACATGGGAATGACATTGCCCTGTATCGGTTCCACGTGTGCGCGCAACAGTTTGACTCCACGAAGTACCAGAGTGTTCGATGTAAAATTCGTACCGATGGCAATGTTGGAATTCAAGATACCATTCACCCTTTACTATGCAAACTCACAACCTGTGAGTGCCACAAATGCATCTAAACTGCCTCCAAAAGAATACGTTGTCGATTTAAAGCCATATTGACGATTTTCGTTTCGTTATGCTTTGAGACAAGCCCTCTGGTCTACCAGAGAATTCCCATCGTTGCGTAAATGCAACATTATTTACAACAACCATATTTATACCAGTAGCGATGAAAGTTCGTGACAAAAATAAACATGATGAATAAAGAAGCTTAGAACTAAGAGAAAACATTACCTCTAGCAAGATCGCCCAATGAATCTTTGTAAAAAAATATTTACAGTTTGTAGTACTTCAGCGCTTCGAAATAGGCAAATTTCGCAGTAAAATAAAAATTATTATTTCAATGAATATTCTTCCAAAAATAACTGAAAAAGAGCGAATGGTATTTCAGGAATTCAGAAACCCTGAGAAAAAATTATCCTGAAGCAAAGGTTTTTTATAATAATTTCAATTCAATAATGTTGCGTTTACACAACGCTGGGGATTAATGGGTTAAAGATGCCCATAATCAACTGCTCAAGCTATGTAAACCTAGCATGCAGCCTCTTGAGTCTCTTGCGGCTCCCAAACTAATTCCATCAGCATCTGTGTAACGTTTTCTGTACTCCCTTGAATCGCTTCATAATGTGTAAGCAACTTCGGAAACAAAGGAAGCAAGGAAAATAGTTATTCTATCAAGGTAAGAGAGGGAGGGCTGTGCTTCCGTAAGATGTGAAATTTTTTTATGTGTACCAGTATTATTGCCACTACACTTCTCCTTATTCTGTCCCACCGTTTCCTTAAATGATAGGTTTTAATACTGCGCCTACGTTGTAATAATCTTCACAGTTTCACAAATACGACGATGAAGATGGCATCGTCTTAAAATCCCATCAAGTGGCGATCTTTCAAATGCGCGTACTGGAACATCGCAGGACAAAACAGTACACTCTCCTAAATGAGAGCCCCACGAGTTTCATAGGATAGGTTATAAAGGACGTAAAAGAAAATAAATACGTCGCTATGAAAAGGATAGCGGATAGGAAAGCGAAATGGAGAGATATTTCAAACCAATCCCACAATTGTTGACTCATGATTATGATGGCCAGCATTCCTGAGATTAAATTTCTACTTCCTCTTTTCCACTGCCTAATTTGCATATGATTTTCCATATTTGCATGCCACTGTTATATATTGTGGAAATAAGTCTAGTTTTTGGTCCTTAAATGCCGTACAATCTTATACAGTTCTTGCTCAATCAGAATACTTCGAACGCAATTATTTACAGTGTTAACTATGGTAATGGATTCGTTCACCAATTTTTTATTGCCGATAGTGATAGTGGTTGAAGAATTAAAAGAGCCGTATTTTTTCATTTTTCGATCCGTGTCCAACTTTTCGAGCCATTCATTCGATCGGTGAAAAATCGCCGGATCGTTAAATAACGGATCTCTCTGAGCGATTCAATGATCCTAAACACCAATGACGTCATAAACTCATTGAGAAGGGCAGCAATTTTCGCAATTTCTAATTTTAAAGGGGATGAAGGAAAAAGACACTTCGCCTGAGTCCTGATACTTCGTAGAGTCCTGTTGATGCTGCAGGGCAGTGAAACATCTTCAAATAAATATTTATGTGGAAAAGCGCAAAGTACCTATCTTAACTTCATATCCTACAATGGACTTCCAAAAATTACCAACCTTCACCATTCGTTTCATCTGATTTTACAGTATTGAGAAAATGGCTGATCTAAGAAGACTATTCTTTTCGTCGCATCTTTTCTTCCATTTGCTGAATCCTCTTCTTAAATTGCGATTCGGAGCGACCCCATTCCATAGAGTGTTGCCTTTTTGTCACTCAAGTCACTAGTCATCGTGTACAGGAAAGCATGTAGATACTACCAGTTTCCATGACGTTTAATTGTTGCGTTCCCAACAAGACAGTATCAACAACGTGTACTTGAATCCTTCATTTCCGTGGGGTCTCCTGTCTTCTTTGTTTGGTATACGGAGAGCGAAGTGTTTCCTCTCGGTGACAAATGACGCAGGAAAACCGCGGAAAGACCTTATTTCTCACTTTTTGCTAGTTTTTTTTTCATTCTTGCCGCAAAAAGGTGTGTTTTTCCAGTAATCCATCTGTTTGGACGTTTTTTTTTATTTGGGGACCGTTTGGTCGTGGTGAGGAATGGCCATTAATTTCTCCTTGTCCCTTTTAGAACGTTCCCGAAGCTGTGATCAATTGCCTCGTTGCTATGGTGACCCGCTAACTCGAGATATCGTACGTTTCAGATTATTTGATATTGGTGGCGCCAGTAATTGGATATTGAGCTATCCTTGGTTGGGAGACCTAGCACAATGTTGATATATACATTGTATCCTATGTATATACTGGAGTAGCATGGGCGTATTTCATGTCAGCTGGTAATCCGGTCTTTGATCCAAAAAGGAGGAGGTCTTAATTTTTTCTTGATGATTATTTTCACACAGCAGTGAGGAAATCATGGAAAAATTTGCGTTAAACAGGGAGGCGTGTGCGAATTGAAGATCTAAGACTGCGAAGAGGATCGATGTTTAAGGGCGGAAAGTACATGCTTCCTGTGAAGAGAGTGATTTGGAGTGTGGTGCTTAACGGTGCTGAAACGTGGACGCAGAGAAATCAAGACGAGAAAAGTCTTTCGAGATGTGAGTGTGGAGGAAAATGGGGAGATGAAATGGACGGATAGGGAGAGAAAAGACGAAATACTTGGTGTATAGTGGAAGCTCTAGGTGAGACATGGAGGAGACAGGTGTGGGTGTAGAGGGTTCCGAGGGAAAATTGGATATAGTGTGTTACTTTGGAGGAGGTGACCGACATTTGAGGTCGTTTTCGCCTCAATCCTTAACCAGTGACGTGAAATATTTGTTACTCTACCAGTGGCGTACGGTCTTGGAGACCACAATAAATCAAATATTCATAAAATGATTCGATGGCATTTTTATTGCTAAAGTTTATGTTTCTTTATCTTTTAAACTATTATAAAACTTATATTTTATATTATGCATTCCCAATTAGAACCAAGTTTTTCAGTTTAAAAAAGTAATTTAAAGCAGCATCCAAAAACTGATATCAAACACACTTTAATTATTTTTATCGTTTTTAAGCGTCAATATCTCGCCGTTATTCAAAATAACGCCTTAAACGTCAAAAAAAGATGACTAACTAATAGAAAACAATTGAATTTATCGTGTTCACTCCTTTTCTTGATGGATTCTGCAGGCGTGACGTGAAGTTGCTCAGACCGCTAATCGAATTTATTTGTAAATTTTCAGAATCAAATAATTAAAACCTTTAATTTTAATAGTTTCATATTCTTATCATACAAAAATTTGAAGCTAACGATGATTTTAGATACTTAAAAACAACCAATTTGAAAATATTCATAATTTTAAAAACGCAGAGGTCTCTCAGACAGCACGTCACCGGTTGAGGGTGAAGGGAAGGGAGGAGATGATATTGACATCGGCGTTAGTGTATTCTCAGCGAAAGGCGGCAAGGGGCGCCGCGCCGTGGCTTTTGCCTGCGTATCCAATGGCGCTTCTTGGTTCCAAGAATACGACATACTTGGAGATGCGATTCCTAAATAGTCGGGAAAGAGTATATTTAACTAAATTCCAGTGAAGAAAATTATATGTATTTCTTTAACGATTTTTTAGCAGCCATAATTGAATATCACTGAATATCACTTACGAATGTCAAATTGCGTCCTTCGGGGAAACCATAGCTAAAAATCATGCCGAATATGTGAATAATTTAATGATTTTAGTGCCTGTCATTATCTTTTTTGATTCCTCAACAGCGTCACCCCCAAATAATTAATGCAGTGCTTGAAAAGAATCATCTGCTGTATAATGTAAGCCGTAAGGGTGTGAATCATTCTTCTAATACCGTTGGATGTAAATTGCACGCAGGTTGTAGGTACCAATGGATAAGCATTCTTGCGGATTTATCGAAATGTATCGAATTATAGCAATTCATGGGGTGATCAAAGTTTGAATAGCCGCTTGATTATATCCATTGATAAGAAATCTCTTCCTTTTGGGGGGATCAACGCGCTCGTGATAGTCTGTTAGGGATGTGCGAGTACGCGAAAATTCGAGTAGTTGCTACTCGAATCGAGTGTTTCGAGTAGTGTTACAAATGTCGAGTCGAGTCGAGTAGTTTCAGTTACAGAGCTGTCGAGACCAGTGAGTTCAGAAATCTGCCGACAGGAGGCGCTATCATGAAACTCATGCAATAATATCGTTTTTAACCCTTTCACTGCTGTGAAAGTACTTTTCCTTCCTCCGTGCCATGCACTTTCGCAAAAGCACTTCGAAGGGTCGCTAATCCCTAAGGGACCCTTCGAAGTGCTTTTGAGGTGAATTCATATCAATTGTGCTTATGGAACTGCTCAACGATTATGAACTGATTGATTTCTATTATTCTTCTAATTCTGACAAAAATTTGGATCAATGTTCCTCCTAATTTTTCCTTTTTACATCGAGTAAAGAATTATTAATAGAAAATTTAGGGATAGGAAAATATAGCGTTAGGAAAAATGAGAATATGTTGTAACATGCATTGCCTGGTACAGAAATTTCCCAAATCGAATCGATCCTCGCGAGTGGCTTTCAACTCGACTCGAGATCAAAAAGCACTACTCGCACATCCCTATAGTGTGTTTTACTGATTTGCACGCTCTTCGTTGGCGCTATTGATCTCTAGCCTAGAAGCTCTCCGGGCAGACGCCTAGGCTTCATTCATCCATCCTCCTATTACTGTTTGGGCTTCTATGTTTGTATTCTTACTGTCTGCCTTTTCTATGAGAGGTTACATTTTTAATCCTTTCCTTCTAGTGCAGCGTTCAATTTCGTCCATTCACCTCGTGCTTGGTTTTTTTCTCCTTTCTTGTGCGACGCTTCATTGTTTATTGAGCTCTCTCAGTTTTGGAGGAACGAATTTTCCAGGTCTCTCATGCCTTTTATGTGTACCTTGAAGGTATTTCTGTAGTATATCATCATTTTTAATTCCATTCAGAGATATATTTTCGCTAATCTTGCGCAGCTAGTACATTGAAGAAGGATTTCAGATTGAAAATGCTTTAATCTCTCGTAGAATATGGAAAAAAATATGAAATAAAATTGAAATATGAAACGAATTCGAAATTTTAACGGAATTTTCCCATTCGTTTGGCGTTGTACTTGGTTTTGGCTGTTTTACCCTCTTGCATCTGCTGGAACGAATTAATCGAAGAGATACATGCATTCTGATGCATTTACCTCTTTTTTCGCCTGATACCGTTGTTTTGGTAACGCTTTTTTTGGGAATTTCAATTATTTTCTGGGTTTACGTGGCCATGCGTATCGAGAAAACTATTCCTCGAATTATTGAAGTGAACTGTTATGGTGTTCATGTGGAGTAAACTGTAAACCTGATGGAAATGCTGTATACTCATATGTTTGCTTTTTACGAACTTGATGCTAGAATTATAGATAGACTTCGCCGTTTGGCTTAAAGAGTTATGGATTTTGTTTATAGTCACCGTAAAAGTAAATTTAAAAAATAAATTTTGCCCTTCTATTTCAGTACTGATATTAGTGCATAAGCTAAAGAAGTACCGGTTTTTCAAGCCTTTTTTAAGTAAACATAAACTTTAAACATTGGTCTACGTTAAGCGTGAATTAAATAAATTCACCAAATTTTTATATGTTACTCTTTTGGCATCAATGAAGTTTCATACGTCTCTCGAAATTACCACAATCGTTATTGAATTTTTTATGGAATATTATTTTATAAGCAACTGTTGCTCGTACGTGATGAATTTTGGCACTTGTCATTGGCTAGTCCAGCGGCGCAGCTAGGAATTAAGGGTAGGGGGGATTTTAGGGTCAAATGATACTGGGAGTCTGGGGGTTAAAGGACAGGTAAGTGAGAGGTGTCGGGGCCCTTCCCCAGAAAAAAATTACGATAAATAGTTCAAAAGAATGAGTTTTAAGGCTTTCTGAGGGATCTTTTAATAATCCTTACTCTATTCCATAAGTAATATGAATCCAATTAAGTAAATAGGATTAGACTTAAAAATTTCAGTGAACTCTGGGGTGTGATTTGATCCCCCAAAATCCCCCCTCGCTGCGCCACTGGGCTAGTCTACCGTATTTTTGTACATGCGTTATCAAGTATTTGCAAATATGCGTCGATTTTCAGTTGAATTGGGAAAATTTGCTTCAAACTCGAGTCTCTATAATATTGGATCGGACAGTAGCGTTCCATTCGATGGATGGAGGAGTACTGTGCTTAGTGCAGTAGCTTTAAGTACCCTCGTCAAAGCATTCAACAAAGGATCAGGTGACCTCTGAGAAATCTCTGCCACTGCTGTTAATTGAACCAGGACCCTCGGGGTGGGAAGCTAGCACTCTAGTCCCCAAGCTTACCCAATCGTCCACATTCTTTTCTTTTGCCATAATGAATGCCTCTTAATAATTCAGGACGGCCTACTATGAGTAAATTTATGGCTTGTCGATTTTTTCAAATTCCGACCCTCTGTAGGTAATGATGGAATGTTTAATGCGACCGTTTAACTTCCTGAATCGCTTCATCAATTAAGACTGATCAGGAAAAAAAACTTGTTATTCTTCACCCATTTAAGTACGTTTAGGTACCTACGTGTAATGATATTCCTTTGTGGGAGGTATATTATTCACTCAGCGTCTGTCCTTGAAGTGTGGCTGACAGCGGCGACGGAAAACTGCTTAAAAAAATATTCCAGTCTGAATAGCTGGATCTTTGGTGGGAAAACATGTGTTTGTTTCATGCTCGTCGTAAATCTTGTTGGTTACGCCAGCTCGATTGTTTTGCTCAACTAGAATATCAAGGAGGATGTTTATATACCGTAGCTTTAAACTAAGTATACCTAATGAATTACTTTAAATGATGTCATTCTTCTTAGGTAATCGGGTTATAAAAAAAGGCCTTTGAAGGCGGTACTTTTTATTTGCCCTCCGTTTTGTAATGACTGAAAGTTTTCACGTTTAATAATGATGATTTGGAAATTTTTACCCGCTATAGTGCTACTTGATATTCATTTTCTTTTCCAAGTATGTTACTACCCAAAAGTAATAGCCCATGGATAAAATTTTCTCTTAGGCGTCCGTTTCTGTGAAAGCATCCACTAAGGACAACGTATTGCAAATTTAATTTAAATGACAGGTCTTTATCATCATTGAAACATAAAAATTAGTCGTATTTTCATTTATTTTCTTAAATGCATTCTTATGATGTTTTTAAACTCCGGAAAAGGAAATCGAAGAATAACCCTAGTTGAACACTATTAAAACTTAATTATATCATGTATAGAAAACGGAAAGGTAGGATGAAATTTCTTAGGGCTCTTAAAAGTTAAAAATTGGTACAGTACCTATAAATATGAATAATTCAAACGTAATTACAATATTTCAGTGTAGTTTTATTTCACTATTACTTCTGTATTATGATTAATTCTGTTGTAATTAGCCCAAAAGAAGCTCGAATGAATGAGCAAAACGTTTCCGGTTGAAGCACACTCATTATTCTAAACTTCAAATTTCAAACACAACCGCAAAATTTCGACGAGACTACGCGACAACTTTTGCACGTTTTCACTCGTACGATTCGACATTTTTAGCATAAACTGAAACGGATGACGTCACGACGTAGCTTCTACCATCCTTTGGTTATGTCTTCAAAAAACTCTGTAATTTGTATTTAATATGAACAACTATTAATGGAAAACGTTGACAACATTTTTCTTGGGTACAAAGAATGGTTAAAAAATAATTTTACAATTTCGGCCAATCAAAAACTTCATCTACGTAATTTTCAAGTGTTTTATTCTTTGGCAAAGCTACAGCTACAATGACCAAACCTTTTATCTCTTTGTTTCTATTCGACTAAGTGTCTCGATGAATATTGAATCTAAAAGAAGAAAAAATGAGCGCATAAAACTTATACACGGTATTGCAATCCGGACTTAATTATATAATAGTGAACCTTTCAAAGTTTAATTCCTTTTTTTCCAATATGGAGAGATTTCACATAGTAAAGCCTGAAGTCATCTGTTATATTAATTTTTATTCCTTAAAAAGCAGAGAAAAAAAGCGTTTTAAAGGTATATGAGAGAAAAAAGTTGCAAAAAATCTAAATATTATCAGAATTTTAAGAAGCTAGGCTTTAATTTTGTACAAACCCTTCCTTTACCAAGGAAAATTCCAGCAGTGGCACATCGGTTTAAAAACCCGTTTTATAACAGTAATGTTGGTATGAATGGCCACTTACCTTTTAGATGCTGCTCATAGGGCCATTTTCTTTGTTAAAACCAATTTCAAGCCCATAATAACGTATTTGGAGAGTAATTTCTGTAGGATCAAGCACCCAACTTCCTTTCACTATTGAAAAGACAAAAAAAGATAAAATATACCCTAAAACCATGGTGGGGTGACTTTTTTACTAGCTCACGTGTCACAAAGTCATCCCTTATGTGATGCATTCCAGTTTTTCCCTTAGCGAAAAAACTGTTGGATTTTAACAGTTACTCTTGAATTTTCCACAGTTGGTGTTGGACTTCAACAATTACTGTTGGACAGTTATTGTTGAGTTTCAACAGCTACTGTTGAATATTCTGCAGTTACTGTTGGATTCAACAGTGGTCCCAATTGACTGTTGAAATTTTCAACAGTTTTTTTAGAGTTTTTTCGCTAAGCGTTGTCTCATGTGTTCAACAAAAACAGCTTGAATAAATTATTCTAGAATAATTTGCCCAACATACTCTTAAACAAATTTACATACCTTTTTTAGATGTGTCTTTAACAGAAATATTTTCACGATACAAAGTTTCCCTCCTTTTCCGAAAGAATAATAAAAATAGTATTGCCAGACAGTGGCGTCAGAAAGAACTACACGTGCTAAGAAGCTCCATATGGGCTGCCGCAACATGTCGCAGCATGTCTGACGATTGAAATGCACAGTACATATGTTTCATGAGACAAACGGTCACGGCGGAGCCTTTAAAATATGAAAAATGGACCACTTGTCACAAATTCACCTCACCAGTCACAAAGTCACCCCACCAGTCACAAAGTCACCCCATTTTACGGATTCCCTATCGATTATTAACAAAACATGGTGGAAAAACAATGGCACAGTTATTGTTTCAATGAATTTATGAATGAATGAAGTTTATTCATGCTCTTGGTTTCCCCACAAGAGCAATTGCAAATACATACGAACATATTCAATTTCTACTCGAAGTATAAAGAAATTCTGGGCGCAATCATCGTGGAATTAGAAATCAATAATATTATGCCGAAGTTGAATTACACTTGAAAAGAACACACATTAATAATCAGGAGGAAGAGAAATACATGTTAAAATTTCCCAGATGGTATGCAGTAACATACAAAAAAAATAAAATTTGCCTATGTAAGTTTTAAAACACAGAGAGGAGGTGTAAGTGAAAATAGGGATGATAAATTGTTCATGGACGACGGCAAGGAATTTGAGAGATCACAACCACAGGTAAGAAAAGATTTACGATATGTATTAGTGCGAGGTAACAGAAGGAATGTGGATTGTGATGTTGGAGGGAGGTCACTTAAAAAAATAGTGGTAAAATATTTCTATTATACTTATATTTGCTATTATTTATGTATATTTTTCTATTTATATGCAAATTTTTGTTACTAAATTTTATAATTCCATAGTTAAACGACTAGTGGATACAATTGATGCATGCAATCCGTATTATTTATAAAAGTCTTTCGCGAATTTTTCAGGTGAATTATTGCGTGGAATTCCAAAGGGATATTTTAAATTGGTAGGGCCTATTCTTTGATTACCTTTGGTATTTTCTTCGCACGGAACATATCTAGTAGCGCTTTGGATTCTTGAGAACCGTGGTCGTAATTCCGTGGCATTGACGCCTACTCCTGCTTCGCAATATGATGGATGGAGCCCATTGAGGTGGATTAACGGCCCAGCCCTTATTGCGGCACCATCATATTTCCCGGAAAATTTACGACCACGTAATGCCATTACCCTATATCTGTTACGAATCGTAATTCTATGCTTTGATTTGCCGAGCGTTTGTTCCGTGTGCGCTCATCCAAGTCGAACGTTGGTTCGTCGATCGAGGGAAAATAGACTACAAGCTTATAGGGCTCGCAGTCTTGCCTATAATGTTGCATTCGCCTATTATGCGTCGTTTATGTTTTAGGCATCGATAAGAGGGTGGAGATCCAGGGATAAGTGAGTAACATAATTCAGTGTCCGGCGATATTTGGTGGAAATGTTTTATATCCATGGGAATAAAATAAAATGGTAAACTTCCACACAATTTTATTTACAAAGTACCGACCCGGTTTCGACGCGTAGTGTCATTATCAATTATTAACCTTGATAATGACACTACGTGTCGAAACCGGGTCGGTACTTTGTTAGTAAAATTGTGTGGAAGTTTACCATTTTATTTTGTTCTCATGGATGTAAATGATTGAGCTCAGTTAATATTTTTCTCTTTTTTGGCCTGCCTTCAATAATATCAGGATAATTATCATGCCAATAAAAGAAGTGTCTTTACTGGCGGCTGAGTTAAAGGAAAAGAGCAATGTCTACTTAAATTCTTCGTCATAGATATCACCTCTGCCTACAAGGACGTTAGTATTCCAGTGGTCAAAAACTATTTGGAATTTGTATTTCTTAAAGCAAAAGGTGAATTTTCTTTTATACGCAAACGGTTTCCATTGTACACTTTAGGAAACAAATCTGAAAAGAAACCACGATATTAAAACGTCCAAGTCTAGATCTAGAACATAATTTTACAAAAGGCTACATAGGGAAAGAGATTATACTTAAAAAGAACGATAAATGATCTGGAAGTATGCTTTTTAGTAAATTTATCATAGCATGATACACCAAATTAAGTTAGCTACCAAAAAATCAAATAAAACGACATTCAGCATCCCTGAGGATAATCACCGAGTCGTAGCTCGAAACGTCGGTTAAAGTGGATTATTTTAACCCGGTAGGAAATTTTTCCCAAACGAAGTTGCTGTTTCGCTAGTTCTCTTGTATGTATTTTTAATACATCATCAATTATTAAAGACAAGGAACTGTCGAACGTACATTTTAACGCCGAATTTATATGCTCTGAGAAGTCAGTGCGCGGCACTTAATTGCATCGCACTTTATCTTGACGCTTCACTTTTAGCACACTGTACATTTCATACTCACCCGGTGATTCCACCTTGAGATTGGTTCTGGATAGGTGAGGTAGAGCTCACCCCGGACTGAAATTTACAAATTCAGGGTTTGGGAGTCAGTTATTTTTACCGGTGCCACCTCGCGTATAGTTTTTTTTTTTGTGATATCAGCTGTCTTAAATCGGGATCTGAACCTGGGACTCCTGTTAAAAGCTCAATGCTTAGCTTAATTGCTGCCTCTCTCGTCAATGTATTTTTTATTGACCCATAATTCAATTTATTTTATCCATAATACTCCCTGTGAAAATTATATTTAATTCTTTCTCGCCGCCAATTGCTGCGATGCCTTAGTTGCAGATCTGCCAATATCGCGTGTGAGCTGTGCCTTCATCCCCAAATCTCATTATCATAAAGTTAACTCGGGCGATTTTTTTTAGTTCCGAGTGTAAATCTTCCATGTATATCATTTTCAAAGTCCTTATTATGTTGATGGGGAATTTTCGATTATCTCCATACAGTTTTCAAGCATAATTGCAAGCAAAACATCACAAGTGATTAACAGCTAGTTAAAGAACATACAGAAGGAAATAACCTTCTATGATAAAAATGAGTTTCGTGGAGGAAAATAAATTTCCATTCCTGCCGTACACTTCTTGTTTTTACACACTCAGTCACTTGTAAGGTAAAAGTTAATTTTAAAAAACTAATAAAATGAGTGTTCAATATTAAGCAGAGAATTATTTCCTTATTTCTTCTGATTCCAGCTCACAAAACTCAATTTGGATTAATAGTATTGATGATATTTCCTTAGGAAATGGAGCCTTATTTAGCTGAGGAAGTGGAATATAGCGACTGATTCGAGTGCGCTCACTTTCAGGCCAGCTTGTGCGGAGTATTGTATTCCGACGTAACTATTACTATCACTTAAAGTGGTATCTGCGATTTTCCTAGTAATCCTTATCCGTCAAACGCTCATAAAGAAAGTTCATTTTTGGGTCAGAGCCTTATATTCTTGGTCCTTGGACCACTGTGTACCGGTTAGGCTGTATTTCCTTTGTCTCAGTCATCTGCTGGCATACTGATATCTTCGTTGGCTGAGTCGATATCGAGGATAGTGATACGCAAAGAAGTTAAGTAGACATCGCTCGTTCCTTTTTCCTCAACCACCAGCAAGATACTCTTTGTTGTTGCCATGGTGAACACAAGTTTTTTTAATCATTTGTATAGTACGTTGGTCTGTTCTTATTATTTACTCATGCGAAGCGAATACGTGAGTCGACATGTTGTGCTCTCTTCTTCAACGGGAATGGAGAGTGCAATTTCGGTGAGGGGTCCCTCCATCTCTCCGTACCCCCGCAGTTGCTCCCGCGTGAGTCGCTTTGTTTCAGACGTGGGCTTATGTTCAAGAGAAGCGACCCGAAAGAAACACGCGGGCTTGATTCATTGTCTCCCTTGCTCTCTCTCCTTTGCCCACGAAAAAAACCCCTCGTACTCATCATTCGTTTCTCGCTCAACCTAAATATAGAGGGGGTATGTGGTTGGCTTGCTGCGCGCGCGGCCATGATTGAAGAAAACTGAAGTCGCGTGACATAGTAGTACTCCATACCCTGTCTTTTCCATCGCATTGTGTAGTCAGCGTTGAGTTAACTTATTTTGAGTCAACGTTTTATTTTTCTGAAACTTGAGCTCTCTTATGATTTTATAAGCATCGTGGCTAAAGATGGCGAGGCTTAATATGAGACTCAATAGGCCCAGAGGCAGCTATAGCTTTTCAACGAATTCTAGCGAAAGACCATACAGAATGTTAATCATCGGTGGGAAAATTATATGAAGAGCATTTTAAAACTAAGAACTAATTTGGATATCAGGAAGAGAATGCTTTATCAGAGGAAGCGTTCATGAATAGATATGAGCTGGCTAGAGGATTGTCATGTTGGTGTGTCAACGAAAGACTAAACATCGGATAAGTCCGGATATTATCGGCTTACAGTGAGTACGCTGAGGTAGGAGGACGAGAAAAGACTGAAGGCGTTCGAGAAGTGGGTGTGGAGGAGCGTGGAGAAGTTGACGTGGACAGAGAGGAAGGTATACGAAAAAGTGCCATGCGTGGTGGACATGGAGGAGAAGAAACCTCCGGATGAGATGTGGAAAAGACAAAGAGTATAGATGAAGCGAATAAGCGTAAGCGGGGAGGAGGTGATAAAAACAGTGTTTGTGGGAATGATGTTAGGCAAGCGAGGAAAGAGAAAGAAGGTAACACGGTTTACAGGCAACATGAAAGGAAATATGCCATACTGTAGAGGGGGACAGCCATGGTTTTTTGAAATGTACTCTATGCAACTTAGTTTAGACAGTGTTACTGTATTAGTAGTATTGTTAGAGAACGGACGACAGGAGTTATATTATATTTTTATGAAAAAACTACTTTTGCGCTTAAATTCAGGAAATAAAACATGATTATAGATCATTTCTATGTTCCCATTCCCATTCCCCATTTCTTAAAGGAAATCTGAGTTGGGGTTTCTATCACATATATGGGGGAGACCCGGGCAATGAGTGATAAGGGTAGGTGTAAACAAAAAAGCTCAATTTTATGTACAACAGAACTTCCTTCATTGATTAATCTATACTTTGTTTCACCAACTTATGACTGAGCTATTAAAAAAATGAGAACTTAAACATACGTTCAAACCTTAGCAAAACTCTTAAGAAAACAGCAGAAATCGTCCTTATTCACTTGATCGACAGACGCGCGTCTATTATGTTTTGTTTTAACTGTTATGGCGTCGCCGAACCGATCAGCTTCGATCGGCGCACAATATGCTCGCCCCAAGGTCACCTCGCACGGCGGAAGTGGGAACCAGAACGACGTCACACGCAGTTTTCCCAGCATTCCTACTTAGCCGTCGCGTTTTCGCGCGCTTGAAAATTTTCACTTTTCATTTAATCGCGAAAAATAGATATCGTCATTAAAAAATCTAAAAGCTTGAAATACGTACTCCAGGAGTAATAATCTTTCGTTTTAGGCAATAAAAAAATAATAGGAAACCACCCTATTGCTGGAACAATCGTAATGTGAACGAGGCATTACTGCCCAGCCACGAAGCGAGCTCTCGTTTTCAAATTTTCTCCGTAGGTGCAGCCGAAGTTATCCGGGCCCGTCTCATGCTATTTTTAATTCGTAGCGCCGTCGCTCGTCGATATAGTATTTCGCCCCGCGTGTGTTTCGCAACCTCGTCCCTCCCAGCATGCACTTGCACCAATGCGCACCCGACCATTCCCCACGACGTATCTCTTCTCTTCGATCGCTCCACTTGTCGTCGTCGTCGTCTGCTGCTCGTGTGTACGAGTTACAGCGGGAGCACCCTCCCCCCCCCTCGTCAGCGCACGGAGCGTGAAGTAATCGATTGTGGGGCTCCTCACGAGCTTCACGAGGGGTTCACGAGTCGAGAGAAGTGCTTAAATAGCCGTCACCCGTGAGAAAATTGAGGGTGAATGGAGCTGAGTGGAGAAAAATATGCATTGGGAGCATTTGAAACCTACAATACAGCTCCAAATTGATTGGTGTGCATATGCCGTGACCTAACTTAATAAATTTAGGAAATAAAGAAATAAAACTTTGCAAGGTTCACCATTATTTTAGTATGAGCACTACCCGGGTTTCGTAACTTGGTTACATCTTCAGGTGACTGATCTTACATGCATCTTATATTTATGCGCACATATGACAGTGAGGGTATCTATCGGAAAAGGGAAAGGACTGGTTTAGAGGGTGGTGGTGGAGGTTAAGCAGGAAATGGAAGTTGGGGGGGGGGGGTGAGAAGGGGCAGCCTTGATTTGGGACGAGGGTTTTTTCCTGTGAGGATAGGTATCTGACCAGCGAGGGGAGGGCGGGGTTGAAGTGGGTGAGGAGACGAGAGCTGAGGAAGATATAATAAATTCATTTAAAGACTGAACTATGCAGCTATAAATGTTCTTGGTGTATTCATGACTTAAAAAATGATCGTATTTTCCCATATCACGCAAGGTAGAAATTATTTAGGGTTTTAACGAAAAGAAATTAAAAAACAATTCGTGGCCAGCGTTTCGGAAACATAGATATAGTTCCCCTCTTCAGATCTATAGAATTCAAACACATTTAGCTGCTCAATTATGAATTTGATTAGCCTTTGGTGGGTAAGCAATTCAGTGCATATTCATCAGTTTTCTAAGATTTGTTGGACGCAATCCTCCATTAAACTACCATGTGAGTTTACCTTTGAACACCTAATTATGTAGTTCTTATGTTTTACATCAATCCTCATCTTCTCTGGATGCATAGATCTTCGACCTTTGTGTTGAAGTCAATTGCTGTAACTCTGGATATTATATTATTATTATATATGTATTTTGCTATAAAATATTTTTCCTGGTTCGAGCCAAAAAGTCCTTAGTATGGTAGCGAAGAACCTTCTTTTAACGTAGTGGGGGAACTGGTATTTTCATCGCCTCGTCTTATTCTCTGCCTGTTGCTATTAATGCCGCTCTTTGTCTCACTGCGACGCGAAAGAAAAAAGATGAAAGACTCCGCGCTCCATGCCAATTAACGCCTGATCGAGGTAATCACGCCTCGACCCTTGGAGTGAGCCGCTAATTGATGTCGGTAATTGGTACTTATGATGCCCAGTAAGGTGTCATTTCGATTGTTGGACTATATACTCCCTCCTGGAAACTTAGAAAATTATACCGTAAAAACAGACGGATAGTTTTTTTCTGCATACGATAAAAAACGCATATGCGATGCGTTCTTTCGTTAATTGCAGCTTTATCCGTAGGATTTTAAAGTGGATGCAAGGAACTTCATCATAAATAGCATGAATAGGGTGGTTTCCTATTATTTTTTTATTGCTTTAATCGAAAGATTATTACTCCTGGAGTACGTATTTCACGCTTTTAGATTTTTAAATGACAACATCTATTTTTCGCGATTAAATGAAAAGTGAAAATTTTCAAGCGCGCGAAAACGAGACGCTTAAGTATGAATGTCGGGAAATATCTCCGTACGTCGTATTTCTGGTTCCCCCTCCCGCCCGGTGAGGTGACCTTGAGGCGAGGCTTAGCGCTGATACGTCGCAGGATGCTAGCGGATAGCTGAGTACCTTGCTGCATGGTAGCGCTTGGCTTAAAAAAGGTTTATTAATACCTTATCAAACGAAGAAAACTTTCCGACCTTAGCCAGCTTTAGTAGGTGATTATTAAGACATGTTTCCCTGAGCTCTGTGCCTCATGCATGCAATGGTAACCTCAGACCATGTATAACTCCTATCCTCTCGTGTAGAAACTAGGTCCCTGTGACGTCATGCGGAGTGGAATCGCATGGGCGCCAATCTGGCCTTTTTCAAATGAGGATAAAATTTGACCCTTGCCATTCGTCTAAACCGGTATTTCAAAAACCAAATAATTTGTAAATTATGAATACACTAATGGTGGGTAACGAATCGCAATCAATGCCTTTCGTTTTCTTTGATGAAGGAAACTACCCTATTCCTGACTTTTTATGCTTTTTGTAGATCCGGATCCGGAGTTTTATTTACTCTCCAGCAAAATTGTTATGTCTTCATTCACAAAGTTGGATTTTTGCAGTGTCGTATTTGATATTTTTTATTTATTTTTTTATTGTAATCAGAATTTACCTTTTTGGGGCCGACATTTCGGAACTTTTGGGGAAAAATGTGCTGCAAAAAATATAAACCAATTTATCCCTGCATAATATCATCCTTTTTTTATACAAAAACCCGCGGTTTGAAAATTTTCCCTTTTTAAATTATATAAATGCGGTCATGTATCATACATATGACTGATTAGGTAATGTTTTCTATGGATTCATAATCTGGAGGATTTTGGAAATGTCGTATTATTATTTTCTACATTCTTTCCATGTACTTTTTCTCCGCAAATATGCATAAGTATTGATTGAAAATCGGCTACAGCATATTTTTGTGTACCAAGAGCTCATAGTTTGACGAAATCTTTGTAAAAATAACAATTGTAAGCGTTACTGCATGATAAATGGGGTGATTATTTTTCCATTTTTTTCTGTTTATATCGTACATTACTTTTTGTGAGAGGTTTATTTTGCTTCCTTGTCAATAGATTCTAAAATGGTTATTTTAATCAATTTGTCCAACATTGACTGCGTGTATTTAAATGTGCAACACAAGGATGAAATAATCCCTAAACGTGGCAAATTTATATTCACTATACATTATACCCAAATCATAAGTTGTGAAAATATAATTGTGATGTTTTGGCATTGTAAGTATGTAGCCCTGTGGATTTTTCTGGCCTTTTGGAAAACTGTGACGGCTACGGACTAGTAGTTGAAACTCATAGAAACATATGCCTCAAATCTGATGCGGTTACCATATAACTGGCCTATTTCAAATTATTTTTTTTAATCTTTAAGATATATATAAATTTTTACATGGGTATTTTATATTCCCTAAAAAATTCAAGGTGACAGCGTAAGATTTGAACGAGTTATACTTCACCGAAAAGTGCCGGTCGGTCTTACTTTGGGATTACTATTATAAACTGAGATCTGCCATTTTTAGTTCTGCATAAAATATAATTATGAAATAAATTAGAACGACGAATATACAACAACGCCTCTGGTAAATTAAGCAGTCACAATTATAGTTTTTATCAGGTTGATTTCCATCATGCCATCTTCCTTCCAATGTAGTGCGATAGTGTTTAAGTGAGTGTAGGATTAATTAGAAATGTGCTTAAAAGTCAATTTGAGTATATTTGCGAGATGTTTAAATTTTTGTTATTAGTAAACTGAGACGTTGCAATATTTCCCCAGGATCTATTTGAGCACGACGAGTTTAGATGTCACAACAGGATTATAAACAACCTTTTTTGCATCGAAACGCGTCGTATTCGAGTAAATCCTGTCTAAGTATTCCAAAGTTTCATTTAATTAATTATTTAGAAAATGAAAAGGAGACTTCGTTGATTTCCACTAATTTATTTTGTCCGTACGACATGTTTCGAACCATAGAGGCCATTATCAAGTACATCAAGTACATAACCCATGTGATTGATAATCATCTCTATGGTTCGAAACATGTCGTACGGACAAAATAAATCAGTGGAAATCAACGAAGTCTTCTTTTCATTTTCGAGTATTAACTTCCACATAGTCGAGCCTATTACAATTGAACGAATTATTTAGAACTTTCACCACTTCGTGCCGAATGTCATACAATATATTTCAACTTTGAAATGAAAAAAGAAAGTCGTTTTTCGATGTTGTGGGTAGCATTTTTTCGATTCCACCCCTTAGTTCCTTTAGTTATTTCGATTGTTTCCGCGTGAGCATTGCTTGCACCGTCTTTCGCTCGTCGCATGTCCCTTGTCGTCGTGGGGCCAATCGGGGCGCTGTCTGCTATTCCTCCGAGGCCGTCATGTCCTCCGCCTGCGCCATCTATTATTTAGCGGCTACCCCCGACTCCTGCCTCCCTCAGCCTAACCATCGATTGCAACCCATTCTACGGCCAACCTCTATGTTTTGAGGGGAATCCGTAGTTTTCTTCACTTGTACCCGCGCAATTGGAAATGAATATAAGCACAGTAAATTTGGGGCGAAATAATTGAAGATTACAATTCAGAATTTACTCAGGACGCAAATATTAACATATCATCGCCAAGATATATTTTTTCTCTGGAAATTTCAAGTTGATAGCGTGAGATTTGAGCTTGATAAATCTTGACCAATTATAAGGGAAAAATTCGCTCGTTTAGATGATGCGATGTAGATCTTCACGGCTACTATAAAAGATTGAGATTTGCCATTTGGAGCTGCTAGTAAAATAATGATTAAATAATAAATTATAGTTAATGAATACTTTAATAAAGACGGCCCTGTTAAAGAAAACAATTACTTTTCCTTCACTTGTGCCCATGCCCCTCACAATCAATGTAAGCATAGTAAAGTTGGGGCCAAAGATATTTACTCAGGACGCATGAATTCACATTAAATGAACAAAATATATTTTCCCGGTGTAATTACGATTGATGCCTTTACTTGATCTCCGAAATTCTCTTTCACTTCGTGATGCTTGTCACAAGGATTCACAACGAGGGTTTAGCCACACGAAGGATTTCTTGAAGTTTAAATGACCGTACTAAAGTGGTGCTAGTACTTGGTGGGGCTTTACTAGTGCTAGGTCCTAGTACTTTAATGCATATATGCTGAGCTCAAACGCTCTCTTTTGTGAGAATATGTGAGTGACTGTGAAAGAAGGTAACGATTGTCGAAGCAGGTTAGGAATAATGATTAATATATTTTGCGTATTTTATTAAGAAATTGAAAATTAGGCACTATTATGTTGTCTTCCTGCTCAGGAAAAATGGAAAGTTAGGAAACATTGGGGGAAACAGTTATTTTTAATTATATATCTTATCATTGTAATTGTATGCCACTTTTGGGATTCCATTACTATGAATGATTGAATGAATAACTAATCTCATCATAATTCATATCATATCCTTAGAGATACCAATATTAGAATTTCAGTAATACGAATGAACTAAATAAACGAAATACCTACAAGAATGTGGATCCATATTCTACCCCTGAAGAAAATTGCAGACTCAGCCTTCGAAACGCTGGGACCAATTATATAAACCTCACCCGGATGAAAACCCGATAATTATTCCTTCAAAGGTCAACTCTGTTAGTTGTATTGAGTAAGTCTCGGGGATTCGTGATATTAAATAACTAATAGAGAACTTGAATGGCTTAATTATTCTCGATCAAATCGAGTGGTTACCGCGAGAATATTAAATGGCCGAGTCCCTTTTTCTCTTGCCTGCCCTTCCAGAACCTTTCCCCTCGCCCTATTCGCTCTCATTTCCTCATTCTTATGCCCAAATCTCGCCTCTTCTTCACCCGAAGGCAACTGTGACCTCGCCCTCCCTCGGGCCAATTTATTCCTGTCACTTTACCACCATTTCCCTTCTTTCCTCTCCATTTCTCACTCTGAAACATTTTCCTCCTCTTCAGTGGCATGAAGCCATTCCATCATCGTCCTATCTCTCTCTCACCTCCATCCTTCATCTTTCTTAAGTCTATTTCAGGCCGGACGCACAATTTACTTTTATTGCTTGTAATTTTGAATCTTTTAAGCTATTAATGTTTTAAAAACTTTCCGGCGTATTTCTCATCTAACGCAATAATTTCTTTGTATATTTCGATGCATGTTTTCAAAAACTGATCCATGGAATGGGTAATATATCAGAATATTATTGAGCGGGAATATGTAAATATAAAAAAATGAAAAAAATGCCTTTCCAGGTAAATAAAAACTCCAATAAAGGGACAAAATAAGGAAAAGAACATGGCAAAAGACTTGTTCATAACATAAAAATGCATTTTACCAATATTTGAAGGTTGATGTCAGCAGTTTCCCACTAGGCGATTTATCCTCGTTTCCATTTCTTGTCTCTATCCTTCCGTACATGCATGGAGTTACTATAAGCATCCTTCAATGGTTTTCCTACCGGGGTTGTTCTTCTCCTACTGACGTTTCAAGGGCTAAGCCCGGCCATTGTGCTATGGTAGTTGATGTCTGGTGACGATTTTGTCGCCTTTATACAGGGTTAAGAAAAATGATGTCACGAAATTTTAACCTATGATAGCTGATATATGTATCAATGATATACGTATCATTGATACCAAAAGTATCAATGATGTTTAGGTCGAAGCTGCGAGTTTTCCCTGTTGCGGTAAGCTCTGGACAACTCGTAACCTCTAACGCTATGCTTATCGGAGATCGCATTCTTAAACGTCAGAAACTTTGAGCCAATCGGAGCACTTGCCTCAAAGTTTCTGTGGTTAAAAAAATGTTGCTTTTGGCCTTTACATCATCAGTAATTTTGATTCCTACTGCCATCAGCCGTCCAGGGTTCGCACACGCACACAACGACACAATTATTCTCCACCCTGTATATATGTATAGTGAGAAGAACCATAAATAGGCTATGCGGGGTGTACAAAGCCTTCACAAATGTGCGGGGTTGGAGAGAAATAGGTCTGAAGCTGGATTCGCCCTGCTACATAGGAAGGAAAGATCATAAATTCAAAATTAAGTTTAAAACACAGAAAACAGACATTTTGAAAAAATCCTTCCTATTCATAGAGGAATAATGGAGTGGAATGACCTACCTGAAGTTATTTTAAGATCTTCCCAGCATATGCCAAAATTTTTAGGAAGAAGTGTGCATCACTTGTTGATTAATTAAATAGTGGTTTAAAAGGGAGATTGTGAAATTGGGTCAATGTTCATTTTTTTGTTGTATTATATTAGAATTAATGTATTTAATGGATTGTTTGAAATTGGTTTATTGGGACAATGTTAAATTCTTAGTTGTATGAGTTTAGAATTAGTGTATTTTTTTACCATGGGTGTCTCTTCTGTTTCTAAACTTTGTATTAGATAGATAGAAACTTGGTATGTACACATTTGTTATTCATGTACATTTAATGCTGCCACCAGGATATAGCCTACCTGCAGCAATGTATAATAATAATGTATAATGTATTTCCTTAGTGTCAAATGTACAACGTTTCCACATGGCAGCCAAAGTTCATAGCCCCTCCAAACACGCTGAAACATTTGAATTCACCAAAGCCATAGTGAAATAGCGAAATGGGGAAACTTGACGGCCTGCAATGGAGACGTTTTCGGCCCAGGTATTGAGAACACTTAAAGAATGAGAAGCCAAGAAATAAAGAGAATTTAAGATTCGATAAAGTGGCAGGAGGGAGCAACTTCACCATGGGAACGTTTGTGAAGCCCTGATACCACCAATCGGATGAGAAAAGTAGTATCTGGTGGAGAAACGGAGATGAATGCGACGAATAAGGCTTCCTGAACAAAAGAGGGCTTTTTCATTAATGAGGAAAATTTGCCAATCTTTCATTCATAAGGAAATGCTTTTTCATTCATGAGTAAAATTGACCAATTCCGATATATTCAAAGCAATATCCTGAAACAGTGCGAACTCGCGGTCAATAGGAGCGCTTGGCTCAAAATTACTGGTGTTTGGAAAAGGTGCGTTTTCGACATTAACATCATCAGTAATTTTGGTTCTTACTGGCGTAAGCTATTTAAGGTTAAACATTTGTGGAATAGTTTTTTTCTACCCTGTATATCTTTCGTATCTGTTCATGTATGACTACTGATAAGTTCGTTCCGAAGCCGCAACGTGCAAGTACACGGCGCGAGCTCTTCGATAGAGGTTCTCGCGCGCGGCTCCTCGCGGAACGGATGAGTAGTCAGCGCTGAACCCCCGCGTTTCTCTGCGGGAGAAGAGGGTGACGAAAGAGTTGAGTGAGGGTTGTATGGAATGAGGGGAATGCCTTCCTCAAAGTCGACCGCCCACAGCCCCCATGACGCACGTGGTGGCGTCAACCCCCCACCCACTGGCGCCACCCCCACCCACATGCTCCGGCAACAATCGATCCTCACCCCTTATTCCACCCTCCGGATAGGATTATATCATCACCATCTAACGATCAGATCGTTGGATTATTCTTCCTCATAGAATAATCCTCCAAGATCGTTAGAACACTAAAGGCTTGCCTGGTTTCGCTTATAGTAGGGCCTTCTTCGCTTCTATAGCGTTGAGGTGTTTTTCCCCGTCCCGTTCCTTCCGCTCCTATCCTTTCCCAGAGGCGTCGACGGGCTCCTATCGCGGCGGCGCCTCTATCCTTTTCCCTTCCTCTCCAGCCCCTCCCCGGGTGATCGGGTGTATAAGTCACGGGCTTGGTTCCCGGCCCCGGTGTGCTGTATCCTCGAAGGGATCCCCTGAGCCCTCATTGGTTATTTCATCAGCATCATCGATTTGATGGTGGTGATAGTCGTGATTGTAGGAAGCGCCTCAGTGTGATGAGTGCGGATGTCTTTTAAGTATCCTGACAGAGTGCGACAAATACCGTGACGCGTGGATTCGGCTCAATATAGGGGAGGACCTTGAATCCTTCCTCGGAGACAACCCGACTAATCTCAATGGTATAATTTTGTTTATCAGGGAAACGGGTCTGTTTAATAAAATTTAAATTTTAATGAATAATGTCTGATTGTTTCTAATCTATATAAATAAATTATGCACTGACGATCCTTCTAATATACGACTTGAATCTACTGACTGAGTAGTGGTTCAGAATGACATAGCCGTCGACGCACTCTAACGATAAATACTACTACTACTACGATAGTCGTAATTGAGTTTTGATTGCTTGCAGCCAAAATGAACACCCATAATCAAAGTATAACACATTTTCTATACACCATAAATATCAATTAAGGCGATCAAGCATGACAAGCAAAAATTAGCATAAACAGAAGTATTCCTTCCAGACATAACCTATTGTTTTTATTCAAATATTCTACCGATTATGGTAGGTTTCCTTGTTGTAATTAAGAATTCTAGGAGCATTCCCTTCCTTTAAGATCTTCCCTCTTAAATTCACAATAATGCCAACTCCCAATCATTCTATCAAAAAATCCTATTGTCTTCCTTCCTCTCCCTCGTTTACCCGACATTCTACCATGCTACACTCTTTCCAACATCCTCTCATCGGTCAGTACTCGCTCCATCCATGCCTGCTCTCACCCGCGTATCTCATCTAGTTACGATCGCACTTATAATAATACTCTTCATCCTAATTAGGAAGCCTTTCCTCACCCACCATGTGTAACACTTCGTCGTTTCTCTTCCTCTCCATCCACTTCACCTTCTCCATTGTTCTCGCAAAAATTGCCTTCATAGAATTTTTTTCGAAATTCGGCATGTAAAAACTAATGACACACCCTCTGTAGTTATTCAATAGAAACAAAAATTTACAATATTATTATTCGGTTTATTATTGTTAATTCTTGGCAATCTTCACGACTAATTTGTATTCTTTGTTGCTGATATGATACAAAATGGTGAACCCTGTTTTCCGTCGAAATTTTGTGTTCATGTACGATTATAAAAAAAAGATCACCGTTTTACACCTTATATAAAAATAGTTTTTGAGGTTATGTCCAGCTTTTTTCGATTTCAGCCCACTGTGCGTCTGTCCAATGTAAGACGCCATACAATCTCCACACTTTGGCCTATAAATTCCACTTCGATTCCTGATATCGACAGCGTCTGGGAAGCAAATATTTTAGGTTCTTTTTCTTGAGGAAGGCTGGTTTGATGCCAAGCTGATTTTAAAGTTTACCTACTCTTAGAGTAGCACCACCTTTGTAATTTATGCTTTGGGTCGAGTTGCTGGGTACCCGATTGAGACAAGATCACTGCCACCGGTAGATATTTTATTTACCCCCTTTCCCCGCGATCTTTTACATTCAATCACACGCTCCACTATGCCAAGGAAGGTTGGTTTTTGTGTCTGACTTATTTGAACCAGGTGGCCCAACCCGGCCCTGAACTTAATGTATGAATATTGATCACCACCGAGCATCCAGGTGGTTGGGCGGGAGACGATTTACGGCACTTCCGCTACACTTTTTGGAGGGGAAAACTTTTGGGGGGAAGTGTCACTTGAATTGTTATTTGCATCACTCCTGGGAGGAGATCCTGTTAATGTTGGAATTTCACATGGGAGACATGATTTTACTTGATTAATTAGGTTAGGGTAAACTTTATCTGTTATACCAAAAGAACAATGCTCATAGCAAGGATTTATGAGATAATTATATACCTCGAATTAGACTCTACCATAGAATTTATTTTATTTCGAAGTTATCACGTCTTAGTAGTACATGCATTAAATTCTTTGTGAAAGAACATTAGAATGAATTTGTTTGGGTACTATGAATCAGTTTACCGATTTTGATAATTTCAAGCAGTACACCCGAGAATGAAAAAAATTCATTTTTTCATTCTCGGGTGTTTCATTCATCTTAATTTGATCTCCTAATATATCCTTAGAATTGCGCTCTGTCAAGTGCCTCTCAACTTTGCTCTCGAAGGTATAGATTTAGAAATAACATCCGCAAATTTCCTTAGTTTACTGCATAAATGCATGTCAATTCGCATTCATAGATGTTAAAGAGAGATGAAATTTCCCCGTTGGAAATAGCTGCCGCATCATATACAAATTTATAAATATACCCTGTGAATGAATCTGGCTGAATAAAACGCGTCTTGAATCGATGAAAATGGATGTAAGGCATGAAAACATTAAAAAATGTATTTTGTTTATACAAATTCCTTCTGAGACGCTTCAGGTTTGATATAAATATGTCGAAAGTCTTATCAAAAGATTTCGTAGATGAAGTGTGATGGTTAAAAATTTAAGTAGGCCGCACAGTGGGGCGAAAACCGTTTTGGTCTGCCAAAACCCAAAAATTCATAATGTCCGGATTTTATTTAAACATTTTTTCTTAGGTATTATAATGTCAGGAGCAATGGAATCTGAAGAAATATTTCCGTTTCAATCATTTATGTAGAGACAGCAACCCTACAAACATGAGTGATGCAGAAATGCATCGCCAGCACGCGCAGATTTTGGTTTCATTCGTCAAGTTCTTCACGGCCACTGCTAAGTACCAGCAAAAAGTGTTTCTCTCCACGAGATAACCAATACTTGATGATCACTACCTTTAAATATCAGGCCCTAGTACTTCTAGAAGAAGTCATTTTTTGGGCCTTCATAACATGTGCTACAAGTTTCAGAATAACACAAAATGTCACTTGAGCTACAAAAAATGTCTAACGATGTCGGATCGATATATTACTTTGAATCAAATGTTTGTTATGTGCTCGAAGTGCCAGAAAAAAATTGGGTGCTGGTTCGCGCAGGTTTTTGAGATAATTGCTTTAGAGTGCAACTATGTATTACTTTGGTAAGCGCTCCGCGGCGCGCGCCGCGGTATAGGAAGCAACAAAACCTCTCACATATCGCCACCGAGAAGATTTTGTTCATTACTATTTCGATGGTGATTGAGATAGGGCCAGTGGTAGTAGGGTTCTCCGGTGTTCTAAAACGTGCTCGTGGTTATGTTAACGATATCGAGGCATGAGTTATATAAGCTGTTGATGACGGAAAAACGTCTTCCATGGAAAGAACGTTACCAGCGTGTATATCTTCATTTGGATGAAGTATTTGGTTTTCCAAAAGACAATGTGATAGAGGAGAAAATGAAAAGGACGGTGCGGGGGCTTTGTGGGGAAGTGCGAAAGAAATGGATGGAATCTCACCGCATTGAAAAGGACTTTCTTCGCTACCATGGAGATTGGCTGGATGCGAAAATTGTGATCAATATTCCTGGAACTACAAAAACGACCACAAAAACTTCAGGTATTTATAATATTTTCAACGTAATAATTTTGTATTTACATTCTAATTAAAATATTTTGATCGACATATTACTTGTACTGTTGCACACTATAATGTATTTGTATATTCAATCAAATTGCTGGTTACATTTTTGCAGGCAGCGGTCGGTCAAGAAGAGGCTTTGAGGAGAGTAGCTACCGCAGTAAGATGAGAATGGTGAAGGAAATGACGGCAACTACGAGTACACCGGCCCTAACGTTTGCGACCGAAAAGGCTCTCCGTGCTCAAGGCAGGGATGCAGAGGCTGGACTGGTGAAAGAGGCTCTCCACTCTACTCCCACTCGAGCATCAAAAATAGCAGATGCTTGGAAAAAGTCTCAGTCGAAAGAGAGTAAGTTCATCCATCCATACTCCCCTGATGAAGCCCTTTCTCTCATGATTGAAGCCGATTTGTCTCACAAATCATATCAAACCTTACGATCGCAGGCGATAGAAAGGGGATTAGATTTATATCCCTCTTATAAGAAGGTCCTTTTAGCCAAACAGAAGTGTTATCCGTGCAACACTGCGGTCATAATCACTGAACGTAAGGCTGAAGTTAACGTACAGGCCTTACTTGACATAACTGTTTCCAGAATCGCCATGCTGCAAGCGGACGTTATGGAGCCCCTTTCTCCCATCGTTCTCCAAAATTTACATTTGATCTGCGAGTGGGGGCTTGATGGTAGCAGCTCCCAATCCATGTAAAAACAGGTCTCTAAAGACAACTTTATCGACAGTGATCTTATAATGACGTGTGTCGTCCCTCTTCAGTTGTACTACAAAGAAGACAATAGTGCAAAGGTAGTGGTGTGGCAGAATGTTCGCCCTTCATGTACAAGGTATTGCAGGATTTATAAGCTAGAGTTTAAAAAAGAAAATAAGGAAACAATACTTTATGAACAGCAAAACGTTCAGACACAAATTGATAGACTAGAACCTTCGAATGTTGTCATACTGAGTTGTGGTCTATTCAAGTACGCCATACAATGATAATGTCAATGATTGACGGTAAGGTATGCAACGCCATTACACACACTTCGTCTCAACGGTGCTGCCTTTGTGGCGCACTCCCCTGGGAAATGAACAACATCGACAAAGTTCTGGAAAGGGGAGTTAATACAGAATCGTTTCGATATGGACTTTCAACTCTCCATGCCTATATTCGATTCTTTGAACGGCTTTTACACGTAAGCTACCGGTTAGAGACTCTAGAATGGAAAAAAACTACAGATACTAAAGATCTAATACAGAGAAGGAAAATTGAAATTCAAAAAAAGTTCAAGTCTGAGATGGGTCTTCTAGTAGACATCGTCAAGCAAGGTAGCGGCAATAGTAACGACGGAAATACTGCGCGTCGTTTCTTCCTGAACGCTTCAAAGTCAGCCGCAGTAACTGAATTAGATGAGGAACTAATTAGCCGGTGTGACATTATCCTACGAACTCTCTTCTGTGGTTACGCTGTTTATTTGCAAGCATTCCAAGAGTATGCAATTCATACAGCTAGGCACTATGTCCGTCTCTACCCATGGTATCCAATGCCCGCATCAGTTCACCGAATATTAATTCATGGTTCGGATGTAATAGCAGTTGCATTTCTTCCCATAAGAATGTTAAGTGAAGAGGCTATGGAGGCGAGCAATGAAGATTTCAGGAGATTCCGGGAAAAAAGATGCAGAAAAACCTCCAGAGAAGATACTAATAGAGATCTTTTCAAAATTTTAATGGTATCGTCAGATCCACTTATCTCATCCTTGCGGCCATTACCTCCGAGAAAGAATGGAAGTCTAAAACCGGATGTCTACGCTCTTTTTCAGAGTGTTAGTAGATCTACAACGGACAGTGAAAGCGAAGACAGCGATTAATAAAAATTCAAAGTGAATCAAATTTTTTTCTGATACATATTTAAGAATTTGTTTAGCGTTTAACTTGTTAATATTAGAATTTATTTTGAAAGAGGGTATTATCTGTATTAAGAAGTGATTGATTTGATATTTTACTTGAAATTTATGTAGTGAAAGCTATATTGGAAGTTGAATTTTTACATCTTAAACTATTAATTGTCTTGTAAAACAATATTTATAAAATTTATAAACATATAAATGTGATTATATATGTCCACGTGTTTTTCTCAAGGTTATTATATGATATTATTTCCGTTCTCAGTAAAAAAAACAATTAAAAGTTCAATGAATTTTTTAAAATTTGTTTATAATTTTTCCGCTTTTCCTTTTCTTAAAATTTTATTGCATATTCCTAATAACCAGCCCATAATATGCAATCATATGAATTTTTATGCAAATCAGACAAGTCCTTGATATTTTGCCGACTTTCTCCGAATTTGGCCCCACTGTGGGCCGTAGTAAACTATTTGGGTGGGGATATCACCATTATTATGCATTATACAAGGATTCTCCAATCTTTCAGTCAATGTTCTTTCCTCCACCGTGCATTGCAATGGATTTCCCAAAGCCGAAAGTTTGGTCTGAGAAAATTTACGCCGCATTCGCTTCACTTTTTAGGAGAGAAACTTTTGGAAAGTGTCACTTGAATTATTATTTGCATTACACTTGGGATGAGGCACTCTTTATTTTGCTGACATCGTTGATGCCTGAGTGATCCGAACTTAGAGGCATACATTTGGCTGGGATCATAATCACAATTTATATTCGCTATGATATGGTCAATTAAGAACGTTTCGATTTTATTTCTCGCGAGTGGAAATTACGCTCCTTTGGAGATTTTCAAAATAAAGTGATCACCCTTGACTCATCGCCGTGATGCTATCGCAATATGCTTACGATTAACAAAAACCAAATACAAAGCCCCCAAAGTGGTGAAATAAATTAATCTTGTACGAGACGAATCGGAGCCTCTTTTGTGTAGTCTTTTATCTCATTTGTAAATTCTGCATTCTGAGGGGGAAAATAAATAATGTAGAATGTGAAGAGGATGAAAATATTCTAAAGTGCAATGTCACAAGTCCTGACAGAGGGAAATGGGGGTTAAACACGTGAGCGATGAAGCCTTATGTGATATTAATTAGTTATTTCCCTTTAGTATTATTCATCAAAACTTATATTTATAGAAAATTCAAAGTCGAACAAAAAAAGAAAACTACGAATTTTTCTGCAATTCTTTCGCAAAGTTAGTTGCATCTATCAAAACTTCATGTTGTAATTCACTAACATGCTTTTTCTCCGAGAAATATCTAGAGTGCCATTTAGATCTGTTGCTGCTCTTTAAAATTTTCAATTCGCCTCTTTTTTTTGTAAACAATCAATCGTTGAAACAACTCACTTTTTTCAAATTTCTTTGGAAATGTATATTTAAAATTGCTCACCTTCCTTGTTATATATGCATGCATGCCAGAAGATGTTCGAGAAGTCCCTGGAAAACTTACGAAGGATTATGACATTGAAGTACACGGAAGTACTAATAACAGTTTATCTTTTGCAATAAAATAACTAGATGCGAGTTTCGTTTGGTTAAAGACCATTCAGGGCTGTCTTATTGCCCGCTTCTAAATCTTGAATCCCCTATTGATACGCATACCTGCATGTGGAGTGATCCCCTGCTTATTTAGACTTGCTTGGAGAGTTCACTCTGCGATGCGGTTCGTTTCATCTGATAGCGCTGTGTTGCCATTGGCACTCTCGTCATGCGGTGGTCTATAGGGTTCTTGGTTTGGCCGTCGGTGGCGGTCGTGGGAACTCGGTGATTGCGGGTCGCGTCGAGAATAGCGTTGCCCTGGGGACGCCCGTGACCAGAATTCAGTTTGAGATGATGGCTGCGGTTTTTGGGGTTGGTCGTCGGAGGGGTCAGCGTGAAGGGTAGGGGTCGGATGGGGTCGACTATGCTTGTGTGCGCGGGGTCATGATGAGGCCGTCCAAAAACACTAGAGAAGAGGAGAGGACCCATGCTATTCCGTTGAAGAGGGTTTTATGTTGCCTTATTTGGTCTTAATTTTACCGGGTACCAAAAATGTCCACAAGATGGCAATGTTCGCAGAGCAATCTAATTATTCTCTTTATTTACAGTAAAGGGTTTTTGCCCGCAAGTAATTCATTGAAAAGTAATGAATATGATTGATCACATCATCTTGTTTTTATGTCAAGTCAACACCCCTCGTTAAAGGGAAAGCCTTCGTGAAATTTGGATCGCTTTAACCGTCAGCGACCTCAGTGGTGACTTTTGAAAACTATTTATAATAACCATATGTTCATACCAATAATAATAACCGGTAAATGTATTTTGTATAGCATTGTCCAGCATTGTTAATGGATGTTTCTCCGTTGTCCGTGTTCTCATTATTGTTGCCACTATGGTATTTGTTTTTGCTGAGAGCCTTGGAATTTATTTATACCAGAAGTGGCAGTATGCGGAGCGTATGTGATAAATTTAAATACATTATTATGGGCGAGTCAATCATTGTAACAAACAAACCAACAATAACTTTATATAAACGTCGCTTTTTCTGTATGGGGCCAAAATATTTAAATTACTTTCAAAAATATTTGATTTACTATAAATAATTAATTTACCATATTTACTATTTACCCGCGGAAGAAAAATAAATTGTTAAGTAAAATGTTTAAACTTTCCAAACTGGCTTTTTTCTCAAGAAAAAATTGAAAATATATTTTAATGTTATTTCATTAGAAATATATTTATGTAATAGTTACTGCGTTTATTTTTTTGGCATACATTTTTGTTATTTACTGTTTGCTCGATTCTGGTCTTATGACATTGGTAACCGCTTAATACTCCCTCTCCCTTTGCTATTACCAGTTTGTGCAGTATAAATTTGGGAGTAAATAAATTATTATATTTAAATGCGCGGTGTATGTATTTTGGTGTCCCCAGGAGTATCCTCTCTTGTATCTCGGTGCGGTACTTCGATCTCGTACATTAGCCGTTTATAATATCTCTGCAACAAAGAGATGGAACTAAGGTTTTTACCCCTCACGAGAATACTCCAGCATTATTTCCCGATGACAAACCGAGTCAGGCGTATCAAGGGGAATATTCATCGGTCCCAGTCAATTTTTTTTCAAATTTTATTACGTATTATAAATAGTTAAAATTGCTCACCTGCATCGCTTGATATGCAAGCATGTTCGATCCTGGTGTGAATATGTTCAAAATGTCCCTGCAAACTTACCAAGAACTTTGAAATTAAAGTATTCAGGAGTGTTAAATGAAGTGACTGCTTGTTTGTTTTCCATCCTGCGTCCGTCGTAAATATTAAGACGTGTCTTTCTGTTGCGTGTTTTCCTTTAGTCGCATTACTCTTTTAATACCAACGCCGACACCTTAATATTTTCAGGGTATGTAGTGAAGAACTTTCTTAAAACTTACCTTAACCTCTACGGCAAAATTTAATCCTAGAGAATATTGGGGAAAAATACACGGATTCGTTCACTCACAAACGAAATAGCATTTCATTAAAAGATTCCGGTTAATTCTAAGGGGAAGAAAACTAGCTGTGAAAGTTTCCCACCACAGTCAAGTGTTATGCTTTCTCATTGGATCAGCAATTTTGGAGTTTTTTCACAACAATCCCACCACTGGTAAACACCATGGTGATGCTTCGTGACGGGCCTGGTCGTCCGCTGGATATCTCATCTTTGATTGGCCCACGGTTCCTCCATAACGAATCGCCACCAATCAGCGGGGTTTGGCGTTATAGGAGTGCCTCAAAGTGGCCAAACACCCTAATTAGTTTTCCTCCCTTCTCCGACCGTTATCAGGGGAAGTCTTTTAGGTTATTAGCCGCAGCGCGGCTCTTTATCTGCACCCACCGATAATGAGAAAAACCTTCTTATGGATGGATTTTCCCCACGTCTTGCGTTTCCCCCGCAGCGGTGATGGCCTGTCTAGGGTCCGATAGGCGTTGAGAAGCAGGGGAAGAGGATTTCCTTCATCATCCATCTCGTAACCACTACACGCGAAGGTCTTCGGAAAAATTTCTGGTTACATTGGTCCCTTGTTCCGGTAAGGCCGTAGAGAGCTAGGAGAGTTTCATGGGTTCATCCACCCCCTCCGAAATTCTTGGGAAATAAATTCTTAAGTGTGCCCTTTCCAACTTATCTTCAACCTCAGAAATGTCATTTCCTCTGCATCAAACCTCATAAATTTATTTCTAACGCTGAGATTAAGTCAGAGTGTGTAATAGCGTGTGGTAGGGGTCGCCTTCAGCTAATATAATTTTCTTCATTGGTTGTAGAAATGGGTCAGAAATATCCTAACTGTGATAACAAACTGTGAAATGCACTGGTTTTACAAATGAATATCCATGAATAAATGTAAACAAAAAATCGTAATTTCCACCACGTTTTAGGCACTCATTTTTAAGGTAAGGTTGACCCTTAAAATGACATAAAATTTCGAAATTATGGTTCGAAGTGGATTTACGAATTTAAGGGTGAAAATTAACATTTTTTTGTTTATACTTTCGCATTGATGTATCGCATTTACACCGCTTCAAGCCTCAAATGATTTTAAACGTTAGAAAATGAATTTTCCTCCGTAACTCTGTATTGAGGTTCGTTCACCAGCTCGTAGTCTTTGCCGCTGCTCAAAGTGAAATCAAAATTCGAACTAAAAATTACTTGTGCCGGAATGCCTCGTCAAAGCGAGATGTGGAGCAAAAATATTTAAGTTTTTTTTTCACAATTGATATTGTATTTGCATTAGGTATGCTTATAGATTGATTTAAGTGTATATCACTCTGCGTTACTTAAAACGGTTATGAGATATCAATAATTAGATGGAAAATTAATTTTTTATAGTTTTCCACAGTTTAATTTTCAAGTCATTTTCTGCTATATTAAATTGTAAATTGGCAACAAAGGATAAGCACTTACAACCCGACCTTAAGAAGTCCACGGAAGTATGTATTCAGTATTAACGGAGTAATGAAAAAATAAATTTGTACACCAGATCTATTAAATACCTTGGAAATATTTCTGTTGAACAGGGTACTATTAGTCTTGGTCAAAGCGCCCAAGTACGGCTTCAGCGCGTGGTATTTGGAGGTGGATGACGGCTAAAATCAATGGGCGGAGAATGGAAGAAAGGGTGATATCTCTCTATATTATACGGCCAATGGACACTTGAGCCAAGTAATGTCATTTTTTAGGACACTGAGAAGTTTGCACGCGGTATTATTGCTACACTTGAATAAATTCCGTCTAAAGTGATTTCTCAGGGTGCTGTAGTTCGATCCTTTTCCTATCAAAGGTCATAATACTTTTAATTTCAATTAGATGATAGAGAGATTTGATAGTGAGTAGAGGCAGAAATTTAAAATTATATCCGCGTGGCGGCATGTATTGATCATTTTTTTCGGAATTGAGTGTGTTGAAGACGGAGTTATAGCGTGTTCAGAGAAGGGCTGCCAGGTACGTGAAATATCGTTACGATATCGATACGTTGCATCCAACGATTTGATCTTTGAATTTTACTTACTTGGATATGGTTGGCGAGGAGAGGCAGCTTTTAGATGAGATGCGGAGGAGACAAAATGTATGGTTGGAGTTAGTGCTTAGCGGGGAGGGGATGTTGAAAATGGGGTTAGAGGGTAGAATGTTAGGGAAACGAGGGAGGGGAAGGAAAAGAATAGGATTTTTAGACAGATTGAAAGGGAGTAGGCCTTACAGTGTATTGAAGAGGGCAGTGCTGGAAGGAAAGGGAGGCTCCCAGATCACTTATTTAGTACTCCATGGAAATCTACCTTAATCGGTAGAATACTATAATTATAATGATCCTCTCTTACTTTGCGATGTTAATGATGAGATGTATTTTTTTATTTTTCCCCTAGTATTTTATGAAGCATGTGCATATTTATTTTCGGAAACATCACAATTGATCTTCCATAGCCATACATAACCGTCCATATCTGAACCAATGTGATTGTCTCTGGATCGTGGAACACGCCCTTGAATGTTTTAATCGTTAATATGAGCGCTTCTGCTTTCATGTAGATCGCTGGTCCGTGATGACAAGACAATAATGGCTAATCCTTTAACATCAATCAGTACGCTAATCTGTTCTTTATGGGCTCGCAACGCGTGAGGAAGATAAATTATGAATATGAATCAACCTTATCTTTTCGCTGTGATGATTTGGATTGCGATATTAAGGCCTAAAGACTTGAGATTTATTATTTAACGGAGACGATATGAACTTCTTTTCTTATTTCCAAGGGATGCAATATTTTCATCAATTTCCCCTTTGCTTTTAGTGATGGAGTTTTATCCAAGAAATAGTTCTCTTCCTGGTAAAATATGGACGAATCTAAATCAAATCTAAATCTTGTCATAAAGGATTGTCATAAATACTCTGTTCACTTTAAGATTTTTTGTCAGTGTCATTTTTTTTTAGTTTAGCCATGTTTTTGTGATTTAGTTTTATTCATAAACTGTTCCATAGAAAAAAAGATAAGAAAAACGAATTTTCCGTAATCCTAAATTTGCCTTGTTGTTCCCAAGCCTTATGATTTCTATTCCTGGCCACTGTTTATGAAAAAGAGGAAATTGAGACCCTAAAATTTTGTTTTTGCTCTTAGTGATCGAATGCGAATAGTTAATTACTCGATTAAATCATTTAAGATCATTCCACAGAGAAATCGGTCGTAGTTTTTTGATATAATGCTGAGTTATGACGAGAATTCTCCTTTTCAATTGAGTAATATCGGACCGACGCGTGGATAAATCCGGAAAGCAACACATTTCACGAGGTGTGTTGACTGATATTAGCTACAGCGTCAGATGTGAGGCATTATTAAGAATATTCACTAGTTATAAATTTTCTGTTCTGTAGCACAAAATTATCATCGCAAATAGCTGTTCGATCGGATAAAATATTTAGCTTACTTGACCACTTTTATGCTTATGGTAGCACTCAGATTTTCGTATAATAAGCCTTGAAAATGGAAAATACATTTCCGACGTCGGTATATTTGTATTTTTTATAATTGACCTAAACCTAAATAATTCATATTTATTAATGAACAAAAGGTCAAGAAAAATTAAAAATACTATCTTTTCCGTTATTTCCGTAAGATTTTTTTGTCATTTATTGGCTTCCTTTTACTATTTGCCTTATTATGTCTATATATATGTAAGTACTAGCTTGATTATCCCCCATTCCTTTGTAAGTTGATTGTAATAAACGTTGGTTGGTTGGTACTTAAACTTTGGCACTACTCTGCTTGTTGCACCGACGAGGGTAAATCAGTTCTACTATCGTTACCATTTTTTGGTATATGGTGAGTTGATTATGTTCTGTTAATATAATCGGCATATGGGACTTCTTGTTAGATGTGGAATTGTCTACGGAGGTCCTGTGTAAAAGTAAATACAAATTAGTTTAAAAACCTGCTCTCTTCTCACTGCTGCAATAAAAAAATTGTTAATAAGTATATTATACAAAGCATTTCCTTATGCGATCTAAATATGTCATCAGTCATCTGTAAAAATCTGCAAATATTATTTTACTGAGCTTATTTTTTTGTAGAAATATATATTTTTTGTTTAGGTTATTAATATAAAATGAAGCAGTTTTATGTTACTTTTTCCGTGTTCAAACTCCCATGGCGGCATATAAATGAATGTATATGTAATATTAATGGTAATCGTTAATGAATATCGGTAAATCAATTTGGCATTTCAATTTACTCTTTAAGATTAATATACGAGTTTGGGTGTTCAAGCGTTAAGATTATTTGGGTGAAATGATTTCGATGTAGTGAAGATCTTTTTTTGTCTTTCATGAGTTTACGGAATGGAGGATTCACGAATTTAAAATCGAATTCAATACATCTGCGCTTGGACCGAGGAAAAAATCGATATTTCGCTAGAGAAATCATCCCGTGTAATATTTTAATGCGTTCTTTGAATCACATACACACTATTTATCTCTCACTTAGTGCATCGATATTTCGCTTTTTTTTAGTTCAGCAAGAAGCGCTTCCTATGAATGGATTTGTGTGGACTCAAGATATGCCACCACAGCTAAAAAAGATTTGACTTTCTAAAGCCGTTCCGTTAGGTACCTTCCATTTATCATCTTGACGTTCATTATGCCTTCATACGCAGTTCTCGTAAAACCTGTTTACTTCTAAAAAGAACCGCATTTGTCGACGAGTTTTTCACAAAAGGTTAGTACAAATCACTTGGATGGATGACTCAAATTGTTCCCTTTGCGCCTTCGTTTAAGTCTTTTTAAGTTTTTCTAAAAATTAATCTGAAAATCCACTGGATGTATTCGGCTCATTTTTTTAGTTCTCTGATTATTTGATGGTTTACTCTCTAGTGTTTGTCTTTGCTTGTGAAATACGGATATTGTTACTTTTCCTGGCTTGATAGTTTAAAAAAATCAGGAAAGCCTTAACATTTGGAAAGGTTTGAATGTTTTCGGTATCATTATTGGGTGTTTGATTTTTTTAGCATTTATAACCCACAGTGTTCTTTTCATGTTGCTATACTGTTTTTGCTCACAGATATTTCTCATTTGCCTTACTTAAAATATCTGTGGAAGGATGATGTGAAATTTTAAAAATCAGAGTTTGAGTAATATGTGTTACTAATTGTACATGTTATACAGTATTAAAATGTATTTAAAGTAATTACATTATATTAATTCGAACGAAATAACAGTTAAATTATCGCATTGGAGAAATGACATTGGAAAAATGGTAAATTTTTCTCATTTATTGCATCAATATCCTTTCAGCGTTTTGGATATTTACTTATTCAGGGTTTTTAATTCAATAAGTGAGAGAAATCATCCCGTGTAATATTTTAATGCGTTCTTTGAATCACATACACACTATTTATCTCTCACTTAGTGCATAAAAAAACCTTAAATGGATGAGAATATCGACTCAAATCAGGGTATTTAGCACAATGCGTGAGAGAAAATTTCAGTAAAAAATAATAATATATATAAATTGAATATAAGTATAGGTATGTGACATTTTTCATTTTATTTTCGCCGTCATAACCTCATTTAGTTCGGTCTGTCGCAGCCGTCGTGCGCGCCCTTGTTGAATTATTATCTTTATTCTCGCTCGCGACGCCGAAGGGATTGAGGAAAGGGGTTAAACTCATTCCGTGTCAACAGGTGGTGGATAAATCCCTCGTGGAAGGAAAGCGGGCAGTGAGGCATCATGGGGATTTCCGCCTTACTCATTATTATGGGTTTAATCCCGTCGGGCGTAAAATTGGGGTCGCTCGTGGCACATTCGTTTAAAATCTTGTTTGCTTGACGCTCGACATTCTTCTTACCGACCTACATTTGTTTTTTTCTTTGTTATTCGGATATTTCTTAGATCGTATTTCTGAAGAGATGGAACCACCCCTCAATAATTTCTACCGCAGAGGTTTTTCCCCATCAATATCAATGCGGGCCGAATTCGTCACTTTACTTAAATTTTCAACTTTTATGACCTGCTTAATGAAGTGTAAAAAGTTTATAATGCCTAATAAATTCCATAAGTTTCATAAGTAGCGCGTCACCATCTGGTCCATTTGCATCGATCTAGGGGAAAGTTGCCTAAATCGCACCAATCTTGGAAAAAACGAATCAACTCAAAAATAAGTGACGCAATATAAGTTTTAAATGCTGCTTAATATGATGTGGAGTGTCTGCTTCTCTCACAATTTTTGGGGACAATCAATTCCAAGTTGAACGCACGTATAAAAATTCAATTTCAAACCTCTGCTAACGGTGCGAATAAGGCAACCGGTTTCCCAAATCGCACCACTGGAGGCCAAAATTAGGAAATGATATTTCAACGAAAATGAGAGGCAAGTTATTTGAGGTTATTTTTATATCCCTTAACAGAGAAAAAAATTTGGCTTCAACTTTCCTCAAATTACTTGTTTGTAGTGTAGTCAGACATCGAAGCACTTGGTACTCTTTTGGAGGAAGTTACGGACGCATATTTCCATCATTATCGAAGAAATGAAAACAATAGGTATATCATCTACGGCGATTTTATTTGATGATTTTAGATGTTTCGCGTCGCGACATTTTATGTATTTTATTGTGACTACTTAGCTTTGCACATAAATACACCTCAATAGGACTAACTCTTCCTTTGCTTTCCATGTTAAATATTTAAATATGCTATATAATTACACGGGTGTAACATATTTTACTATTTTTTTACATTCTATCAAAAGTAATAATTTAGCAATGAAACTACACGGAAAAAAGTTTAGTTAGAAGTTATAACTATCGAATTCTGATGAAATTCATCAAACTTTTGGGTTCATATGGCACATTGAAAAATTCTGTAATTATTACCAATAGAATTTATCAAACTGGTTTGGTAATTGTTACCGAAATGGCCACAGCAGTTCGATAAAAACTATCAAAATCGAAAGGGTAATAAAACCGACGTAGCGTGCACATGTGAAAGATTTTCAACCCAGAAAACACTATTCTGATTGAAAATCATAAAATTAGGAGTTTGACGTAAGTTTCTGCAAAAGAAACACAAAAAAAATAAAAGTGGAAAAATGAAAAGCTAATATGAAGCATTGAACGTGGGCCCTCCGCGTAGTAGCAGCGGACTCTAACTACTAGTCCAAATTGGTTGCCATAATAATTGCTTACTTGAACGCTGTAATGTATTATTATTGTAAGTATTTAACCTTTGTTTTGAAATGTGAATAAGAAGTGACTACAGTTTCCCTTTGTATGCTTAAGAGGAATACTTGATGCACACAATTGCATTACGTAGTTACTCCATATGAATATCTAGTGCAGATGCGCAAGAAAACTTTATTTGCAGGCTTTTTACATCGATATAGAGATGGCTTTAACGTGCTGGGTGATATCCTTAGCATGGATTGGGTCTACATGGAAAAAAAAGATTTGATTAAAACTATCGAACTGGCGTGATAGGGAGTATTTTTGTTAAATATACTTAAACTTTGATGCAAATTATTAAGCACTTGATTTATTTTACCAAACGCTAGCGTGAGCTCTTGATATATTTCATCAAACATTTTGGTATTGCATAATTTGGTCAATTGTACGGAAGAGTTTCGTAAAAATAACCGAATTAATTCAATACGATTCTGAGTTTGATAACTTTTATCGAAGTTATGATTAATTTTACGAAGGTGATTGCTTAAGCAATTGTTTGGTAAAAATTATCAAACTCTACATTGCTATGCAAATTTTGTTTGATAGAATTTACCAAGTGTTTCGTAATCTATCGAACGGTCTATCGTTCCTCTTATGTTTATACCAATGCACATTTGCAGTTGAAAGATTCTTAAACAGGCCTTACATAAAAGATAAGTTGGTAGAAATGATTTTGTTTTCATTATTTGTGATGGCGATAACGTTTTAATTTTGTTTACGTTCATTTTTCTGTTTTTTCCTGCTTTAAATTGCAATACTACCCGTTAGCTGGTGAATCAAAGACATTGATTGAATCGCATATTATCATAGATATTAAAGCTGTAAGGAGATGTTTGTGTATTTCGACACATTAAAACTTTAATTAGAGGTATTCCTGAGGTATAATCATTCGCGATCATGTTTAATAACATGTGATAAAAGCCGTGATACTAGACCCAATCCATGCTAAGGATATCACCCAACACGTTAAAGCCATCTCTACATCGATGTAATAAGCCTGCAAATAAAGTTTTCTTGCGCATCTGCACTAGATATCCATATGGAGTAACTACGTAATGCAATTGTGTGCATCAAGTATTCCTCATAAGCATACAAAGCGAAACTGTAGTCACACCTTATTCACATTTCAAAACAAAGGTTAAATAGTTACAATAATAATATATTATAGCGTTTAAGTTAGCAATTATTAGGACAACCGAATTAGACTAGTTTTTAGAGTCCGCTGTTACCACGCGGAGGGCCCACGTTCAATGCTTCATGCAGGCTTGTTATTTTTCCACTTTTTTTTTGTATTTTTTTTTGCAGAAACTTACGCCAAACTCCTAATTTTATTATTTTCAATCATAATAGTGTTTTCTGGGTTGAAAATCTTTCACATGTGCACGCTACGTCGATTTTATTACCCTTTCAATTTTGATAGTTTTTATCGAACTGCTGTAGCCATTTCGGTAACAATTACCAAATCAGTTTGATAGAATTTATCAAACTGGTTTGGTAATAATTACTGAATTTTTTAATGTGCCATATGAACCCAAAAGTTTGATAAATTTCATCAGAATTCGATTGTTCTAACTAAACTTTTTTTTCCGTGTAGTATCACGGCTTTTATCACATGTTATTAAACATGATCTCGAATGATTATACCTCAAGAATGCCTCTAATAATGGTTTTTATGTGTCGAAATACACAAACATCTCCTTACTGCTTTAATATCTATGATAATGTTCTATTCAATCAATGTCTTTGATGCACCAGCTAACGGGTAGTATTGCAATTTAAAACAGGAAAAAAACAGAAAAATGAACGTAAACAAAATTAAAACGTTATCGCCATCACAAATAATGAAAACAAAATCATTTCTACCAACCTATCTTTTATGTAAGGCCTGTTTAAGAATATTTCAACTGCAAATGTGTATTGGCATAAACATAAGAGATTACGAAACACTTGGTAAATTGTATCAAACCAAATTTGCATGGCAATATAGAGTTTGATAATTTTTACCGAACAAGCAATCACCTTCGTAAAATTAAGCATAAGTTCGATAAAAGTTACCAAACTCAGAATCGTATTGAATTAATTCGGTTATTTATACGAAACTCTACCGTAGGTACAATTGACCAAATTATGCAATACCAAAATGTTTGATGAAATATATCAAGAGATCACGCTAGCGTTTGGTAATGTAAATCAAGTGCTTAATAATTTGCATCAAAGTTTAAGTATATTTACCAAAAATACTCCCTATCACTCCAGTTCGATAGTTTTAATCAAATCGTTTTTTCCGTGTAGTTATTTCTCAGTCTTACGCATGCCATTATTGACATTTAATTGCATCGTTAGAGTGGATAGATATCTGATACAGGCTGTAACGAGGAGAAAATATCGATGTCTTACCGAGGAGTTACAAATGACGTGTCTACTAAAAATATTTGTAAAGAACAGTTAGCTGAGTATGAAAGTCTAAATTTCTCATAAGAGCAGCGTTTAAAAAGTTTTCTGGTACTAAGTAAGCGAATAACATCAGACGCTGGGTTGATAAATATTAATTCTGGCTTATTCTACAGGTGGACAGCACATATTGTCCTCCACGCGGACAACCAAGGAAAGGCCCGGGAAAGAATTTGATCGAAATTACTATGACAAGCTGCGCAAACCAAATGATACCACACTAAGCTTTAATTTACTCTAAACGCCCGATAAAGAGTATTTTCTACTTGAATGGCCTTGACTCTTCACTATGAACAGATAGTTTGAACTGTTCTTTTTACTGAACAGCTTCAAAGTGAACGGTTCATCAAAATGAACAGTTCAACCCACCTCTATTATCTACATACCTACTACCCCGCACCCGCCACCTCGGTGGCGGCGGGGTAAAGTCCTCGCTTGCCAAACCAAAGGTCGCGGGTTCGAGTCCCGCCTGGGTAAGTTACCCTAATCCAGGGCAGGGGCGTGTGTGAATCTCCTCCATTGTTAATTGTTAATACCCCATTGTAAGAGGCCTTAAATGTGCTGTTTATGGGGTAATGGAAATAAATAAATAAATAAAAAGTCCTTTGACAAGGGATGTTAGGAGGCCAGTGGTTTATTTGTAAGAGCAAATGCTCAAACAAAAGTGCAATGTTATAAATTTAGAAAAAAGAGATTAAGGAAGTTAATGCGGAGAAAAGCACGAATTAAGGGTATCTTTAAAGCTATATCCTGCTCGGAGGCATCTAAAAAACCAGGGAAAAAGGACCTAGTTATTTGTCGGGGAAGGATCATAGTACCTCCGAGGCAGCTCTCAAGTAAATAAATTTTTCTTCCTATAGCGGGTGATAGATGAGCAGAATGGTTTACCTGAAGAAATATTGGAGCTCTTACCAATTGAAACTTAGTTTTTTTTATGACGAGGCTGAAAAATAATTAATTAAATTTTTAGGATATTTTTTAATTTAGAATTTTACATTCTGAATGTTGAACTTAATATATTTTTGTGCTGTACGTTACCACCTGAGCACGGTTGACTTGAAAAAGTATGTTTATGCATAATAATTTAATCTGTAATAATAATAGTATTGTTAATAATAGCAATGGCAATAATATGTAACATAGTAATACGAAAAAATTATAATAGAAATCGAGATCGGAGAAATGTATTAACACCAATTTACACCAACTTTACTCACGCGGCCGCTTGCTCAAGACCACATATCCGCCCATAAATACTCTACACTCTATGTATCCGCCAATGAGGGTGCTGCCACCTGGCGTCAGCTAATCGATTCACGAATGGTGAATTTTTAAATAGATGGCGTAAGTGAAAATTACTTTTAAATCACGCTTTATACTCTGTATCCTTTCTCCTACTTTACATGTGTTTTTTTTAATCAGAGAAGTATTTAAATAAAATAAGTAAATTTTAATGTATATAAGCTCAGAGTATGTGTATTAATTGTCTTTTTAGCATTGGAAGAATTTTATTTTGAAAAAGCTTTAGAATACTATAGAAAATATTTATTTTTTGTAATTAAACTGGTTTGGCACTTTACGCTGCTACCTTGTTCGTGTCTTGCACTGAGTCATTGCTCATTCACTATTCTGGGTGAAGAGAGAGAGAGAGTAGTTTCTACAAATTTCTCCTAACGAAATGCTTGAAATGAGGAAAGATTATGCTTGTAACAACCATCACTGTGTATTAATCATTCATCATGCAAATTGACCACGAAAGAGAATGACTTAAACACGAAACTCATCGCTCAGCGCAAAGAGGACGTTAATCTGAGATAGTAAGTTATAGGACACAAATAAAAAGGAGTCGGTTAACCAAGATTTGAAAACGCTCTGCATTTGATGTTGAATGTCTCCTATTCATCGCCCTTTATTTCATGTTCCTTGGACTTCCATTCGAGCAATTTATCATGACATACGTTGATTTGCACTTTTATTCCTATTGAGGATTAATTTATGGAATATGGCGGGTTTATGCCTTTATGTTTATGTCTTAAATCTAATGGTTTTCAAAAAGATACATATCTAGTAACAACAACCATCGTTAATATGGCACACGACCCGTCACAAATAAGTATTTTTGTGCCACAATGGAAAACGTGTCTTTGGATTGGCTGGAAGTATTCTTCGTAAATAGTAGTAAAATTAGAAAAATGTGAACGATTCGAGGCTAGAAATTAAGTAGGGAAGGAAATGGAGAGCGACTAGGTGCATTAAGAACAAAGCTGGGAGGCTCTCGAATGAATAAAACAAAAAACAATCGGTGGAGAAGAGGAACAAGTCGTCACTCTGAAATAAACAAAGTTAGAGTATATTTACAGGCATTTTTGGTAGTTTATTTTCGTCGATTTAATAAATTTTCTAAATGATATTTTCTTGTTCATTTTACAGTCTTATATTTAATCTTACTTAGGTACCTGCCATTTCTCTTAATAAAATATTTATTATGCTCCTCTTTCATTTACAGGTAAGCAGCAAAAGCAGCTTTCCTAATCCTATGTTGACACTGTTTCTCCCAAGGTAAGCCTATTTTTTTTTTAATTCCTCGCTAAAGTTTATGACGCTGAGGAACATTAGAACCTCAGATTTTGCTTTGGCTTTTAATGATCGATCGATGTATATGTATATCGTCGAGCAGTCTTGTTACAGTTGTGGCTGGATGAAGCCGGAGTCAGCGTATTGAAAATATCCCAAAATATATGTATTTGTTATATCACAAGTGACGCTGTTTTTGTCCAGTGCCTGTCATAGTCACTTACATGAAATACTTCTTCAAATTCTATTGAAACGCTTCATGTCTTAGACTTCTGAATGTTCCATTTATTGGGAACTGAAGTGCGCCCTATGTATACGTTTGAATCCTAATCGAACAATGGTAGCAGAAAAAACGAGTTTGAATGCTCTTGCTTCGTTCACTTTTTCACAGCCACGAATAGTACCGAACCGAAGTAATAGGACGGAATGGGCGAAACAATGTTTTGAGTTTTGAATTTCACTCCATCGTTGTTTTTTTCCGCTATGAATGTGATGAAAAATTACGGAGTAAATTCCTTGTAAGTACTTCTGATCGTTGACACTTTTAATTTTCCCTTTGCCAATATTCACCTCGTTTTTCAAATGCGTATTTTTGGAAGTATTGCAGATCATTTTTATTTATTCGAGACTGAACAATGAATTCATACGTATCAATGAGTAACACAAACATTGCCAACGCTTGATGTCACTGTGATGGACATTATCGCCTAAATGGGTAGTAAAAAGATACTATATCCATTTTATCTGGTGAAATAAAGTGGATAAACATAATTCGCATGAAAAGTAATAATTTAAACTTTGTTAATCCGCATATGTTTAATGCACAACTAATGTCCGACCTGCTATATTAAAATAAATAACATTACTTTCATTTAATGCAATGAAAATGCTAATAAATATAAATAATCAGCTTTGTGAATTAAACAATGTGGAATAATAGAGTTATTGCTCTTACTTATCATATGATAATTCGTAAATTCCACACAGTTACTTCTGAAACAGTGCTATTAAGCAAAAATTTGAATTGTTGGACGGAAAAAGAATGAGCAGGCCTTTCAAACTGGTCCAGAGGGTTATATATTATATTTATAATAAAAGCATTCAATAAGATTAATTTACCCTAAAGTGGAGAAATCGGAGGGTAATTAACTAATGAAACTATTGTGGAAGGGTAAAACATTAATTCAGATGAAATAGTTTTAGAATTTTTCCTATCTGCTTCTACAAATTACGGTGAAAACCATTGCCAGGTCTCTATGGATGTTTCCCAGTTTGGGAAACAATTGTTATCAACTCTTGCTGGTCACCTATGTATTCTATCTATATACGACAAAGTTCCTTTTCTTTACGAGTACAATAGACAAGCAGTGTACTCCAAATGTCAAGCTGTCCTAGTGCTTAACTATCGCAAGTATTAATTATCTACCGGTTCTTCATTCTATTCCCCAAATATTATCCATATTATCTCGTCTACCATTATTAATAGACTCTCTCAAAATATATTGAACGTCAGGCACATAAGGGGGCGCCCTAGCGTTTGAATTTCCCAATTTAACAGCTCACGAAGGCCTCTTGCCGCAGCGCCGCACAGTGGGCTGAAATAGAAAAAAGCTGTCCAAAAATCGCTGTAGCCTAAAGTACTGCTAAATTAATGAAACTTTTTGCGAATTGGGTATTTTATGGACAAAATGAAACTTAATTAGGATGATTTAGTCCAGAAAATTGTTTAGGAGGGCAATAAAATTTAAAAATAGTGAAAAGTTATGCGGGAACCATAGTTACCAGGGGCAAGTCGAAATTTTGATATGGGAATATCATAGGAAAAACAGAATTTCTTCCATGTTTATCTATGTTTAAGCTATCTCGTAGCTTTTCATAAGGTATGTGATGATTGAAAATTGCTATTGAGCCTTTTAAACCTGAAATTTCGGTCAATGAAACGTAATAATAAAAATTAATACCATTGACAAATATTTTATTGCAAATTTCTCAAAACAAAGGTGTGCCACATTTAATTCTATTCCGAGTCAGAGGATGAAGACTCCTCATATTCTAAAATATTTTCGCTATTCACTAGTAGATTTTTCTCCTCCTCTGGTAATTTTTTTACTTTAGTGGGAACCCCCGCAGAGTAAGAAATGAAAGGATCTAACCTAAGCAGAAGCCTACGGTAAAGCTAATAGTTTGTGGCTATTCTAGAAACTGGTATATTTTTCGCGATATTCTCTTATATCCTTGTGTCGGGCTTCCAACGCCTCTTCGGAAAGCTGTCCAATGGGAAGTATGGCATTTTTCACAATTAACGCTCCATGCAGTTAAATTTTGTGAAGAGTTGGCGGCATATGAAACCATGGATAGAGTTTTACATAGATTTTAGCTGTTATAAGACAATAAGCTGAGAAAATTTGATCATTTACTCGAATTCCAGTCGAGACAGCTCTCAAAATTACCGAGAAGCGGGTAATTAGGTCTACAGAAATTCCTGGAGGAAAATTGTATATGGCGTACTATTATGATTGTCGATTACTAATAATTTGCCACTCACGTAATAATAAAATCCTAACTGATTAACGATTGAGAAAACCCATAAAGTTGACTAAGTGAATTCCCTGGAGTAAAAATACTATTTCCACTTCAATATATTTAATAGCATTTAAAATCAATATCTACTTTCGACCATTTTTAATTTCAACTTCCAATTGCTTACATTAGAATATTTTTGTAACAAACTGCTTCGTGTATCTCTTATCATATCACTGAAGGAAATATTACAATTTACCTGAAATTTCAGCTGATAGCGCTGGATTTACGAAGTAGCATCTCGTAGTATTGCCGTCATTGGTCGTACCAAAACCTGCCTTTGGTAGATCAACAGTAAGACCCAATCTGGACAGGAATGCGTTTTGAACAATTTTTTTCATTAATTCATTCATAAATATGATTCAACTTCAGAAATCTACTATTCACTCTGGTGCACTTTCGAAAGTATTGACGCAAGCAATATTTTTATTTTCTTATCTCCCAAAAAAGATTTTTTTGTGTAAAAATTCCAATATGATTTCTTCTGCTTGATGGTCCCCCTTCTATTTTCCAAGATCACACTATGTAAATATTGGCGAGTCACTAATGCTGTATCCATAACTGGGCAACTAAAATGTGAACGTCCTTCGGCACCCACTTCAACAAGGAATACTGAAGGGAGACTGATGCTGAGCACTCGGCTAGAAAGCGTGCCAATCGCATAGACGGCATATTTTGGGAATACCCAATTTTTAGAATGAAAACACTTGCACGTGTTTATAGCAGAAGAGCAAATCTGGGTGCATAAAGGGTAGCCGCCGAGGACAAAGGGCTTGGAGAGCGCGCGAACCGTTAGGTTTTTTACCATCCGCACGCGGCTCCCGTGGAAAGACCCAGGGGTATAATCGTCAGAAGAGGGTACAAACCATAAATACACCGCAAATAACATTTAGTTGAGTACGATGCACTCACAATTAAGGGAAAATCCAGTCTCTCAAACGGACTACGACGCATGTCATCCTAAGTTCCCGAGTGTCTACGCTGTGTATTGCGGGTCATGGAGCGCGACAACCGCCCGACATCATTTTGCTTTACCACGAAAAAATCGAAGGGGAGCAAGTTGGAGCAAGATTTTTCTTTTCCGTCTAATAATATAGACTTCAGTTTAACTCCTGGTGTAAATATCTTAGGAGCGGAAAGCGGCGGTAACTACTTTTATCCTAGCATTAGGTAAAAAAATCAACGAAAAACAGTGTTATTTTTAACAAATCATAAAGTTAATAAAAAACAATTGACTACAACAAAAGTCCGCTCTTAATTAACTAAAAGAGTTGTACTATCAATAAATATACTCAAAAACTCTGAATTATTAACTGTATTCCATTGCATGGGGAACAAACTTTGAACTTTTTCGTATAAATCGCGCACTCACGATTTCATAGATTTTTGTTGATTTTTGGCGAGCTATAAAAATTAAACAAAACATTTTGACCAAAAATTAACTTCAGTTTTACATGCCCTGGACCTTCTAAAATGATGTTGTACTATTCCCGGTTCGAAATGAAAAAGTCGATATTTTGATTTTTGGCCAGGTTTTTTCGATTTCAGCCCACTGTGCGCCGGGACATGGAGATGGAAGCCGAAGCGCCGCGAGGGAGAGAAAGGGGGGGGGGAAAGGCAACTCCACTCCCAACTTCACCCGCGACGACTCCGAGGAGAAATTTGATACTCAGGATAAATTTGATACGGGTCACTGGAACAGGGGTCGCAGTCGGAGGTGATATGTGACACCTAAGTGGCGGCGAGCCAATTAAAAATAGTAGAAGCCAACTTCTGGTTCCTCTCTCATGCGCTGAAAAAATAGGCCTGTGAATGCGAAGGTCCTTTTGAGTTTACACCTTTTCCGAAATTGTTGGCGATGGTATCTTCATTATGTAAACAGGCATTTCGTCAACATCACTCCGCCGACCTCGGTGGCGGCTGGGTAATGTCCTCGCCTGTCTAACAGGAAATCGCGTGTTCGAGTACCGCCTGGGTAGGTTTCCCCTATCCATGGCTTGGTTGTTCGTGTAAATATTGTTAAACTTTTTGAACACTCAATATAAAATGGCTCAATTTGAGCTGTATTCGGTGGTTTGGGAATAAAACAAAATTTAAAAAATAAAATTTCAGTATTGAATTGAGGCTTATGGTGTTATTTTAACGGAATGTAGTCTTTTTACGCAGGTAATGAAGATATCATCGGAAGGAAAAAACGGGTGGCAAACGAAAAATGGAGAGGTTTCTCATTTGATATGTATGTACTTACGTGAAATATATTCAACTAACATAATTAATTATTAATAAAATGTAACAATATATGTCAGCTAGCTTGCTTGAAAATTAAACTTCGATGCGAAAAGCAATGATTACTGAAGTTGCTGCTAGAAATATTTTTTTATTAGCACCGATGAAAAGAAGCAATAAAACAGAACATGATGAAAAAAATTCTGTGAGAGAGCCAAAATCACCGTTTCAAGACAAAAGTAGTACTTAATTAATAGTTGAAATTTGTGTCATCATTTTTTATGATATAGCACTCATCAGAAATCACCATATTTTGAAAATGCAATGGAGAACATGAAATTATATGTGAGGCATTATAAATTAACAAAAGTATTTAAATTATAAGAAAACGTCAAGAATAAGTTCACCAGCTCCACAACTAGTTTTCATTTGCATGCAAGGGAAAAGTTGACCCCGTGATCATCACTGAATCTTGGCATTGATGCTATGACGTACGAGGCTGTGTGGTTCAGAAGCCCTTGAACATCCACTGTAATTTTTTTCTTCCACTGATGTCCCCTCTGGGTATGAAGATTTTTTTTCGTCTTGTCCTTTCAAAACTAGGATAAAGATGATAGTCACAGATCTTTGCAGTCTTACGAATAATTTTGGATAGAAATTTTGTTAAATTGCCATCAACAATCAGCGAAATAGCTTCTTCTGGCGTCAGTTCATTTTGAATTGTAGGTTTTTTCCTCCATTTATGTAATATCCGTTTCCCTCGGGTGGGGGTGGTCGTGATCATTTCCGTGATTATCTTCGCTGCCGCATTATTCCCTTGCGAGCGCAGTGTCACAGATGTGGCTAGCGATAGCTCAGCTGCTGTTGCTTTCTCAAACCAGTCACTTTTCTGCTCTTATTGTTAGACCTATCACTAGACCTAATAAAGTCTTTCTAAGGCCTTTCTTTGCTGCTTTACCCAGAAAAACCAGGAATTAGATAGCAACAGTGATATTAAATCGCCTAGGAGGAATGTAAAGCAAATACGAATACGTTAAATAATAATAGGTTACAAACTGTCTCAAGGAGATTATTATGCATGTCAGGTGGGTATACCCTTCTCTAACCAACATCGACGTTTCTTTCAACCCTGTCGCTGGTTCTCTTGCATTCGTCCCATTTCTGGAAATACGTATTGAAAAAGTATTTGTTCATGACATTCTGCATTACCTACTTCCTCCGTCTTCACTTCCTGCTCCCAGTTAAACTCATTGAGAAGACATTGAACGGCAAATTTACGTTTTGAGGACAACGAATTTCCACTTCCATTAACAATAACGTCATGTATTTCTTTTCGTGTTACTTTCATTCGCTCAATTTTTCTTATCCGAAATATCAACAATCTGAATCCTCAAAGATGAAAATCGAAATTAGAATATAATACCCTGCATAATACAACACGAAAATAGTGAGATATTTATCTTGGAAAACATAGGTTACCTTTTTATCGTGCGAGATATCCTCCAGTAGTGGTAGTTCGTCCTCAATGCTGAAATCTCACGCTCTAGGGAAAATAGACCTTGGCTCCTCGCTTCCGTTGACACTAGTAAAAGTTGACTAATTTGCTCGGTAAAATCTTGAAAGGAATGTTTTTTCAATCAATTGGGAAGAAGCATTTGTGGAAAACTCCGTGCTAGCCACCTCGTAGAAATCACCTGTATCGAAGATAATCGATCCTCAAAATGGCAAAAACCCTTCATATAACGAGGCAATAAAGCAGTTAGCGGCATTTCTACAAACGGACAGCTATGCTTTTAGTAGAAAACTTTTTTAACGCTAGATAAATCGTAAGACTGAGGTAGGGTTTACGGTCACAATAGGGGTTACCGCGGTAGGCAGGGTAGTGCCCGCCGCCACTCTTGAGCCCTTTCCAATGTTTGAGCTGATGGGAGCTATGAAAGACCTAGGAGAATGTGGTTAGCAAAATGCGGGTGCATTGCGGTAAGATATGGGTTCTCCAAGAATAAGACACTATTTCCTTGCAGCCGCGCGCTTTCCAAGACAATCTTCTGACTTTCCAGCGCAATCGTTGAGTCCGTAACATAATTCTCATGAATAAAATCGTAATTTGCACATTAAAAAATCAAAAAATAACACTTATATGGAATTTATAATGTATGCAAGTGTAGAGAAATATGCTCAACTACAAGTAATGCTGAACAAATTTCCGTATCTAATCACCGCGTCGGGTGGTTGGACACTCGGGCACATAACTTGATGGGGTGGCAGCTTGGTGCAAGATTTCCCTATTGAGAAACAAAGTTTTGAATTTTCTTTTTTTTATGCGGTGTAATATCTTATGCGTAGCAATGTGAAAAAGGTTTTTCTCAAACCATGTTATCAAGATGTGAAAAATAAAACATTTTAATCGTTTCATGAAAAATAATAGAAACTATCAATAGAAAAGAAATTTTCACTACTACGGAATCTAAACATATTCATTCCTGTTAAGGCATCCTTAAAACTTACTCATTTTAAAACAAAACGCAACTGTAGACATATACTTCTGACAATTTTATCAAAAGATAAGAAAACATTATTGAGATCATTTAATGTTAAATTGACAGAAGTATCTTTTTGTTGCACATCTTCCTTTACCAAGGCTTCTATTCTTTTCGACGGCGTCGTTTCCCTCGGGGCTTGCTAGACTCTTCCATCGCACCACAAAAAGAAATACGCAAAAGAACGACGATGCGACCTCAAAATCAAGCAGCTAAGAAAACGTGTGACCGGCCGGCTGCCGGTGTTGCTGTTGAGGGGAGGGCCTGCGCGCTGTGGAGGGAGGGCCAGGTGGGGAGGCACAGGAGTGAAGGAAGACTCGCGGAAGAAGGATAGGTGTTTAGGATGAATCGAAACGACTGCGCGTTATCGAAAAACTGGCTGCAAGGTCTCACAATTTCCCAAATTGTAGCTTTGATTTACGACGTGTGGCATACGTGCAGCCTTTGCTTGTAGTTGAAGGATTATATTATGCTTTGGCTGGTTGGATTTTCTTTACATGATTTTGCGCCGTGGTGATAGTCATTGAAAAAAATCGAAATTCGTGAAATTAAGCGTCAAGTATCTCCTATTGGAAACCTAGAAAAAGACCCGTCTTTGTCTCAAGGCACAGATTTAACCTTTATATATATTCTGAGTCAAGAAACCGCTATGTACCTATAACGAGCGAAGCACAAACTGGTTATTAGAAAGGGTCTGCATCGCCTTCCGCGACCGAGCTAGGGCGCCCCCTTAACTTGAAATTTCCGAAAAAGATTTAATCGTAAATTTTCATGTCGATCGGTTAGACTATCCGATTCTAAATTCCAAAGGAATTCAGTTACACTACTGCGTTTGTCGTAGCAATTTTTAATAATCTTGCCGCTCACCTCTATATTCTGTCTGTATCAGAAACCATTCCTTTTTTAATACGGCTACCATTCACAAGTACATACACATGCTCCAGATGAGCTCTCCAGAGAATAATAACATCGTTCTTTTACCTTTTCATCAAAATTACCTAGAATTCTTTACATTTTGCCCGCCCATAAGTTTCCTGAATGTGCTTTACGCAGGATAAGTCCTGGGTGAAATTTACTCCTTTATACTTGGTCCACTCTAATTTTAAAACTGTGCTTCATTAATTGAATGAATTTTGCTGGGAAAATTTCTTTTCCAAAAATCACAACAACAACTTTTACAACACATCTGTTAATATTTCATTCTAATTGCTAAGTATCACACCAGTCGTTTAAAACATTGAGCGCAATTCTGTCGCCCCCGGTGTTTATATCCCCATATTTAATAGGACTGCATCGTCCACGATGAGTCGAATTCTACTTGATGCAACGGTACTGATATCATTAATACATAAAATGAGTAATAAGGGACCAATGGCACTTACCTGGGGTACACCGGATGTGACCTACGCCGTATCGGAACAAACGCCACGAAGAACTACCAGGAAGAACTGTTTAAGAAATTTAAATCCAAATATGATATCGTATTATAATCGATAGGTTTCTGGCTTAATTAATAATTTTGCTTGCGGAACTTTAATGAAAGCTTTTATAAAATCTAAAAATTTCGCGTCCACTTGAATGTGCCAATATCACCCTTAAATTGTGATTAAACGAAAAGCAATGCATATGGAAAATGTTAACGACGTATAAAAAAATTGGATTGCATGAATAATATTTCAGAAAAAAAGGAGATAATTGGAAGTAATTTCTCTTTCGATTTTTTTCCGATTGTTCAGAGAAAAAGAAAAACAGGAAAAAATGCCTTGAATTATTTACTACCAAATCTAAAATGCCTCAAAATATAATCAGTTGGAATATTGTATCTACAGATGAGAAAGTTAGTGTCGGCTGCGAATAAAAAAATAATAATGCTCAACAATGCTGCCTCGAGATGGATAGATCTAAAACTGTAATATTTTCACCTTGAGCTTAGTTTCCTACGGGCAGGCTTCACCAAAGACCGCGAACGGAAAGCGAAAAAAAAAAACAAATGAACGATTAAGAGTGCACCCTCTCCACACGGCGGAACGCGAGATCTTTGTGACCAGGCCGCGCCATTTTTTAAAAGCTGTCGTTATAAGGCCTCTCTCTCCGTTGGTTGGTGGTGCTGCTCGCAGGCCTTAAATGAAGGGTCACTCCGGTGTGTGTGCGTGGCGGTGCGAGGGTCGGGCACTGCGTCTGTTCGTCACACGGAATAACGACTGTTATTATCTCTCGTGTGTGCTGGGAGAGCGGGTATCAAAAGGTCCCCCTCCCAAGGCAACAGACGAGAGCGCACGTTATGGCTTCCGGTGACCAACCAGCGCACACACTACTTCACCTTTATCCCATAACATCATTTCCTACTCCAACAGGTACGGCCATAACTCAATTCACGACGCGCGCGCCCTCTCTGACGACTGTAATAAAAAAAACCGGGATCGCCCGTGGATACGGGATGACGTCATCTCCGTAATCAACCAATTGGGGTCCAATGTCTCCTTCCACCGACGTACCACCTTCCAACTCTTCAGAGCGACAAGGGTAACATCATACCATAGCCTAATAATATTTCTAGCTCCTATAGAAATGATGAATTTAGGCAGATAAATTTCCCGGACGGGTAAGAATTCATATTCCATTAAATTCCTATTGTAGTTATAACTACGTTTGACTAGTGCCTTGTAATGTAGGTCATTAAGATTTGAATGCAATTTTTTTCTAAACGTTGGTATATTATCATTCCTTTATCAGGGCGTTTTTGCAATGAATATGATTTATTATTCTACCTACTACACTGTCTAAGATAGAATATATGACTCGACCTACACGCCAAGACACTTGTCAGCGTTTAAACTTGAGCTCAGGGGAAAAAAACCCTATTTTTAATTACCACTGAAATAAAATTAGGAATACATTGTTTTTATTTGGCGAATAAAACATTGCAGGCGCCGGGAAAGCTGATCCAGAGGATCATAAATGTGATTCATGTGAAAAATGTTTGGCATGGTCAACGTTACCAAAATTTGTGAAATCAGATAATCAGTACATGTTGCAGAGGAGTATTCAATTTCGTATTTTGTAGTAGTTTAGTACATAATAGAAGTAAATCGATAGGAAAAGTATAGGAATACGTTTTCCCTTAACAGTAAATGAATCTAATCAATGCCAGGTAGGGTTCGGCATATCCTTTTTTTGATAACGGTTAAAAGATTGACACCCCCCGCCACACGCCGGTAAGTCGGCTAGGGGTGCACTTAATATACAGATATAGATATCGGTCCTTGGAGGAAGTAACAACTCAACATCAACAAGTACCCTGCTACTTCCCGACGGAGCTCATGTTCATATTGCCACTTCTGGAGCGCGCGCTGAAATTAAATAATTAATAATTATAATTAATTTTATGATGTTGAAATATTCTCAATATTTGCAACAGATTATTAGCAATCGCGATAAATATCATTGGCAAGTTATTTATTTGATGGATTCCATCATCGTGAGCATTTAAATCGGTTAATAGACCTAATCTTCTATGTTATTTCTACTGTATAGATACCTTTTTCTCAACTTATACGCAACCACACTCTACAAATGAGGTACCAAAACGCACAGAATTTATCAGAGAACATGCGACGGCATATCTTACTTCCTAAATATTGCTATTGTTTCATAAAATTGGTTTTTAAATAATAAAAAAATACAAAAAAAACGGTAAATATTTCTGACGTTAACGGCGCACAAACTGATACATTTGTTCATTTGCAACAATATCTCGCATTCTTTAAATAACTTTTATCAAAATGCGGCTGATTTCACATTCAAGTCTCCTGTTGATACGTAGGTATGAGTCATCATGTGCGTTTAACAGAGGATAGTGTAATTACTTCCAATGCTGTGTTTAAAGAGGTCCTCTGACCTCAATTTGTACATGAACATTCCAATGAATTTGTACATAAGACCCTGCCTTTTTTTCTACATTTTAAAATTAGAAACGCGCCTATCCCTCAGTGGACCTTGAAAAGAGCGGGGGAACCCCGCTGGGAGCGGGCGCATCACGCTCGTCATAGCTTATTTCCTCGTGAAATTCGGGTCGCTTTGCCGTAAGCTACGACGCACAGTGGTCCGGATCGCGAAAAAGTGGGACAAAAATCAGATTTTCGTTGGATGTCTTTAAAAATTGCTCCCTACATGTTTTTTGGCGAGCTATTTTCATTTCTGCAGTTATTTTTACGAAAAAACTATTATTTCATGCGATATCGTGGAACTTTATCTTATTAACTGGCTAATTGTAACGCTGACTGCATAGATAAACGGTAATCATAAAATATTAAAATAAATGATAATTAGTTGTGTAGAATGAGTTAATGATCTTTCAAATTAGTCAATAAACAAAAAAAAACGGCTAAAAGTAGGGTTTTTGGGTGCATTGACTTACGTTAAAGAGGTGCGATTTCCAGATTTCGTGAGATTCTTCTGTATGGACTAAAAAGTAATTACTAAATAAGTGTCAAAATAGTATTTAAGTGACTCTTTTATTCTCATAAAATCATAGTTTATTCCTCATATATTTAAAATTATGTATTATAATTGTTCAGCATCAGATTCTTCTGAATCCCACCCATCCTCCTCTTCTCATTCACTCGAAGAATTTTGAGACTCTTGCAAGACCAAGAGATCACGAACCTCCTGCGGAAGATCTTTAAGGCCCCGGCATTTGTTTAGTTCAGTTCCTAATGTGCTAGTAAAAGGATCTGATATTAGGATCAGTCTCCGGAAAATATCCTCATTAGTGTGAAGTCGAGATATTTTTCTCGCGTTATGCTCGCGATATATTCTAATGTCTTTATTGCGAGATTCCTGGGCCTCCTCCGACAGTTCTCCAATAGGAAGAAGAGCCGACTCGATGACATCTGCACCATGTATTAACACTTTGTGCACAGTGGGTGGCATGTAAAACCAACCATAATGTCTCACAAAATTTTCCGCTGTATCCGAGCAGAACTTTTTAAATTTTACTGAATCAATCAAAAATCCGCAAGACAAAGACCTTAAAATTGTTGAGTATTGAAAGATTAACTCTTCCTCTACTCCTGAAAATTAATTAACTATGTTATTTCATGTGAAAAGTGCTGCATAAAGCAATAATAAAAAGATGTTATATTGCAACAATGAAAAGAAAGCATTCAAAAATATTGACCCTCACCAGTAATTTCAGCCGATAGGCGAGAATTTTTGAAGAAGCGCCTAGCTGAGTTTCCATCACTGGATGTACCATATTTTGGCTTCGGCACATCAACTAAAAGGCCCATTCTCTTTTTAAATTCGTAGGTACCTATTAAAAAATAAGACTGATAGAACAATATCCCAGGGTACCCCATATCACCATTAGAATACCAGGAAAATACGAACCTGAGGTGCTTTGAAGGTTGCGAAATACATCAGGGAAATCAACAATTTTGTCCAACCAAGTGCAATTTCTCTTCAAAAAAGAAGAGTTTGATCGCGAACTAGCTCGCCATCCTCTCTCGTTGGAATAAAAAAAAATTCATGTTTAAAAAGTTATTAAGCTCTAGTTTTGCCTCCTCGTCTCCGTGTAATCTAAAAAAACTCTCTAGATATGCATTCAAATTCCTTTTTCGAGCATCTATGGTTTTCTCTTTTTTCTCCAGCATTTTTTCGTGCAGTTTACGCCGCGTAAATGCCCATGACATTGTTGACAGTCAACAATAAAACACAGGTTTGCAAAAAGCTACACAACAGTCTTCTTTCTAAAAAGTTTAAATATCAAATAGAGGGAAAATATGAAAAATTAGAGCGGTGCCTCGTCTCAGACCAATTTAAAAAAAAACGGAAACAAGAAACGGAAACAAGAAACGGAAATAAATGAAACATAGTATACCTGCTCCATAATCCTTATTTTTGTGGTTGTCAGGAACTAATAAATCACTTAATCACAATTTTTTTAGTTATCACAACACTATAACTTCTTTGCGAGATCACTGTAAATCACAAAAACTTAAGTCAAAATAGGACTTCGCAATTAGTGATGGGTATGTGTTCACATCGACAGAGAAGTTGAAACTGAAGGGTACCAAAATGTTTCGACCGAAATTTGGATGGTGTTAAAAAGAGGAGTAATCTTTACCAACGGAAATGTGGGTATTCCCCTGGATAACTTGTTGGGGTAGGGTTGGACCCCGTAAAGAAAATGTGAAATGTTTGGATTTTGAGCGAAAATGCATACTAGCGGCGGACCTGCAATAAAATCCGTCCAAAAGGAAGCGGGTGGAGGGTAAAGACCTCATCTATCAACACGTGCAGCTTCACTTGCAAGCCAGACCGCCCCTAGAAAAGCAATAAACTCAAGTTGGGTGGTGCGCCAAGTGGCAAAATAGCAAAATGACAAAAGATGGCAAAATGTCCCGACTAAAGACCCCTTCCCACTTCCCTGAGGTCCGACACGTGTTCGGGTAACGGGTCTCTTGCCCGTTCGGATTGAAAGAAAGGGAAGACGGTTGTGGGTTTTCCCGGTAGCAGTGCATGTAGCCTGTCGTATTTACTTCAATCTATTACCAAATCGCGATTGAAGTCGTTCTGAGAAGCGATCGACGAAAATATTTTATCTCCTCTCCCAGCGTCCAAACTGCGCTTAACCTAATTCATATTGTTCCGAAATTATTCTATTGGTCCACACACAGATAAAGTTTGGATGATTACAAAGTATAAAATAGGTTTTAAAATGCTAAAATTCTTATTTTTGTGATTCTGGCCCATGAAACAGTGGGAGACACATTTTACCATGTGCCTACACTGCGCTGATGCTAGCGTGTCGACGCTCACGTCTACCGCGGCTAGGAACATAAATCGTTGTTATTCGCTGACTCGCACAGATTTGCAGTTAATTTCTTTACTAATATCTTTATAATACTGTACTTTATTGTCACCAATAGCCGAATTCGCGCAAATCGACGTCACTTTTTTTATAACTCAACATTTATGCGAATTTTTCCGAAAAAAATTACTCCCCTTCAAATAATTCTACAGCAATCATCAACATCTCTATAAGGTTGAAATATATATTTTATGACAGTTAAATGTCTATATTACTATAGTGCAAAGTTAGTTTACGAATATAATTGGCGGCGTAAAGCCAAAAATAAATCTAAAATGCGTAATTTTCGAAAAAACGGAAAAATCAAGTTACCATTAGAAATAGTGCTACTTTGACGCAATATATCTAAGCAAGCAAATTTTTTTATAAAAAAGTAAGCATGAAAGGTGATACCCCAGACATATTACTGCATAACTTCTATAGTCTAAGTGAGATTCAAGAAAGTCGAAAAAATGATTTTTGTCCACCTTTTTCCGGATCCGGACCACTGTGCGACGCACAGTGGGCTGAAATCGAAAAAAGCTGGCCAAAAATCTGAATATCGATTTTTTCATTTCGCACCGGGAGTAGTATGCCATAATTTAAGAATGTCCAGGGCATCTAAAGCTGAAGATTGTATTTTTTCAAAATAATTTGTTTAGGATTTATAGCTGGCCAAAAATCAATAAAAATCTACGAAGTCTTGAGTGCGCGTTTTTTACGAAAAAGTTCAATGTTTGTTCCCCAAGCAATGAAATACAATCAATAATTCGGAATATTTGAGGATATCCATTGATAGTGGCAATCTTTTAGCTAATTAAAAGTGAACTTTTAATTGATTCCTTTATTGAAAATTAACTTAATGATTTGTTTAAAATATCACCGGTTTTCGTTAATATTTCACCTAATGCCAGGATGAAAGTAGTTACCGCCGCTTTCCGCTCCTGAGAATTTAACACTAGGAGTTAGACTGAAGTCTATATTAATACGCGGGAAAGAAAATCTTGCTCCAGCTTGCTCCCCTCGGAATGTTTTTAGGTAAATCAAAATGATGTCGGGCGTTTGTCGTCCCCCGCAATGCACGTGGCGGCAAGCGGCGGTGGTGACTTTTGGAGCTCCATTTGTGCGATGCGTGTTGGGTGAGAGCACATTTGATGACCAACGCCTATATTCATGTTCGGGAGAATAAATACTGAGGAGCGTGTATCATTGCTGCGCAAAAACTGTAAGCCTCATCATTGAAACCACTACTTCCGTAATATTTCGGGAAATGGAGACTTATGGCAAAGTATGCACTTATTAATTACGTTTTATAAAATCCTGATACTTTTACTTCTTCTTGGGTTCTTAATTTTGTATGAAGTAAGATTTTTAATTTTTTTTAAATAGAAAATACCCAGTATTAATACTCATCAAATGAAAGGACTCTGTAGTTAACCGCTAAGTCGTTAAGTACTTTTTAGCAGGTGACCTCATTTAAGTATAGACGTTTTAGAAACATTTCTATTTTTTTATATTTAGCATACCATTCCGTAACTCAATGTACAATGAAATATACATTTTATATACCTAACAAACAAAGAAACATTCAATTCCAATATCAATACACTATGAAATAAGGAAAACCTTTTTTATTTGTTGACAATATTTGTAAATTTATTCGTATTTCAACTCAGTCCAATTTTATTTTAGTGAAAATAATATAATTACTTAACCATCTTTAAATTTTGACCTTAATTTACGATAAACGTAATTAACAACATGAAAACAAATTCTTCAGCCAATTACGCCCGTTGTAATCGTCACGAGATCCAAGTTTTTTGCCTTTTCGATCTCGGCTCCGCACGCACAGAGGGCCGCCGCTCTCTTGTAAATATGTCCTCGAAGGTCTCGTCTCAACGATCGCAATGAAAACTGTAGGGGCGCGGTGACGTCATCCGCGTAATCAACCAATCGGGTTCGAGCTGTCTCCTCCCGCCCACGCCTTCCATCTCTGTCCATCTTCATGGCAACAGTCCGAGTGACTTTATCGCTCGATACTCTCCTCCATTGTTGCGGTATCTATATGAGCGAATGCACTCAACGACGGGGAGGTTTACCCTTAGGGTTAGATGGAATGGGTGCGCTAGGGTTTTTAAGGCTCCCTCAAACATCCCCTTTTATTGGCGAGTGGGAGACGGGCATTAAGTTGGGTCATTCCGGTCTCTCTCGAATTCCAATTTTCGCAAAGGCCGAGGCATTTTTACAGCTTCCAACCTCCCACAGTGCCTTTCTCTCCAGAGTAAGAGCGCGTAAAAATGAGAGGGGATGATGTGGAGAGAAGAATGAGTGACGGCCATTGAATAGGCCACGGATTAGATGTTAGTGTTTACAGGACGTGAACGAAAGAAGAGAACTGTACAGATTTAGTTTGCCTGCGAGAAGGGTCAGTCAATTTTTTTTTTACAAATTATGCAATAAATGTAATTTTTTCCCTTATTTGGTACATCTAAGTGTAAGCTTATGGGGTCTAGCGATTTGATTGTTGGATTATTCTTCCTCATAGTATAATCCTCTAAATTCGCTGGCACATTAATGGCTTTGCCTGGTTTCGCTATTTAGTTGGGCCCTTTCCGCTTCGATAGTGTTAAGGTATTTTCCCCGTCCCGTCCCTTCCGCACCTTTCCTCTTCCAGAGGCGTCGTCGGGCTCCTATCGCGGCGGCGCCGCTTTCCTTTTCCCTTCCTCTCCTCCCCCTCCCCGGGTGATCGGGCGTATAAGCCACGGACTTGGTTCCCGGCCCCGGTGTGTTGTATCCTCGAAGGGCTCCCCTGAGCCCTCATTCTCTGGAAGCTTATGAGTTGGTTCTTGGTTCACGGAAAAAAAAAGATTTGATTAAAACTATCGAACTGGTGTGATAGGGAGTATTTTTGTTAAATATACTTAAACTTTGATGCAAATTATTAAGCACTTGATTTATTTTACCAAACGCTAGCGTGAGCTCTTGATATATTTCATCAAACATTTTGGTATTGCATAATTTGGTCAATTGTACCTACGGTAGAGTTTCGAAAAAATAACCGAATTAATTCAATACGATTCTGAGTTTGATAACTTTTATCGAAGTTATGATTAATTTTACGAAGGTGATTGCTTGTTTGGTAAAAATTATCAAACTCTACATTGCTATGCAAATTTGGTTTGATATAATTTACTAAGTGTTTCGTAATCTATCGAACGGTCTATCGTTCCTCTTATGTTTACACCAATACACATTTGCAGTTGAAAGATTCTTAAACAGGCCTTACATAAAAGATAAGTTGGTAGAAATGGTTTTGTTTTCATTATTTGTGATGGCGATAACGTTTTAATTTTGTTTACGTTCATTTTTCTGTTTTTTCCTGCTTTAAATTGCAATACTACCCGTTAGCTGGTGCATCAAAGACATTGATTGAATAGAACATTATCATAGATATTAAAGCAGTAAGGAGATGTTTGTGTATTTCGACACATAAAAACCATTATTAGAGGCATTCCTGAGGTATAGTCATTCGAGATCATGTTTAATAACATGTGATAAAAGCCGTGATACTAGACCCAATCCATGCTAAGGATATCACCCAGCACGTTAAAGCCATCTCTATATCGATGTAAAAAGCCTGCAAATAAAGTTTTCTTGCGCATCTGCACTAGATATTCATATGGAGTAACTACGTAATGCAATTGTGTGCATCAAGTATTCCTCTTAAGCATACAAAGGGAATCTGTAGTCACACCTTATTCACATTTCAAAACAAAGGTTAAATACTTACAATAATAACACTGGTCAACAGTGATTTTGTTGACAATTAATTTTCAGTGAATATAGGATAACTTCATGGCCCAGAATTGGAATATGTCACTTGTTTTGCTAGATTAGGCTCTATTTATTGTTATAACGTACAATATGTAGATTAAAAAAAAAACTTCAAAATATTAATTGGGATTCATTGTGCACACAAGCAAATGAAAATGAGAAAACATATGAAAATAATCACAAAAATGTTGATCCATTGTTCATTCAGCATGTAACAGAAAAAGAAAGACAAAAAATAGTCTTTTAAAAATATTGCAATTAGCATCTCGAAAAACTTCGCCTGTGTGATTTTCTTTTGTGTTGAACATCAGGACAGTCACGCTGAAGATTCCAACAGTAGCCTGCCATCATGTGCTGGTTCCATCTACCTTGATATCGTTCTTCCATCACCTAAAAATCTTGATGGGATCTTTCACCTTGTTCCTCGCTGTAGTCACCAAGATTTTCCGGAAATCTATCAAGATGGCTGTGGAGGTAGTGAATCTTAATGCTCATATTGGCCCCCAAGGTTTTAAAGTTTCTGAGCATGTTTTTCACCAGTTCCTCATAATTATGTGCTTTGTAGTTACCTAAGAAATTCTTGACAACAGATACAAAACTGCTCCACGCAGATGCTCTAATGCAATTCATAACTTTAATGAATTCCAAATCATGCATAAGTTTCCGAATTTGGGGACCATCGAATATACCAGCTTTTAATTTTTCATTACTGAGTCCAGGGAATGATTTGCATATATAATTGAAAGAAGTCACCATTTTTGTCCAATGCTTTCACAAATTGCTTCATTAGACCAAGCTTGATATGAAGTGGTGGAAGAATGATTTTGTCCCTATCAACTAATGGTTCTTTTAGGATATTAGCTGTTCCTATAGTAAAGGTGTCTCTTGATGGCCATGAAACTTTCTCCCAGTGATCATGCTTTGCTCTGCTGTCCCACATGCAGATAAAGCAGGGGAATTTTGTGTATCCACTTTGCTGTCCAAGCAAAAAGTTAACCATTTTCAAATCAACACAGATAGACCATTGGTGTTAGTTATAACGAAGTTTCTGGAGAATCATCTGGATATTTTCGTACTCCTCATGAAGTTTTGTTGAGTGGCCAATTGGAATGGATGCATAGCGGTTACCATTATGCAACAACACACATTTTAGGCTTCTGCTTGAGCAATCGATAAAAAGCCTCCAGTCTTGAGGTTGATATTTTGTTAGTCCCAGTTTCAGTAGTATACCAGGAATGTGACTGCAGTAAACAAGTTCATCTTGTTGACTGAAGTATGGAAGTAGATCTGCTTCTCTTGTCAGGTAAGCTGTGATTTTAGTTTCTGGTTGCAGGCAATTCTTCTCATTAAGCCTAGATGCCAAGAGTTCAGAAGACTGTTTAGAAAGTCCGAGATCTCTTATCAAATCGTTAAGCTCTTCCTGACTGAAGAGCTGATGTCTTGTGGAGCTTCCTTCGTATTCACATTCACTACTACTTGTGTTCACGTGCTGCAAATGATCGTCATCTGAAGGGAGTAGTTTTGGCAGAGTGGTGAAGACTGGTACAGGAATTTCATCGTTGTGTGGCACTGGTCGCCTTGCTGATTCTAAATCGGGATATTCCCACTTATGCTTCTTGTAGCGATTGAAACCTTTTACATTGACCATGCAAAAATAGCAATCATTATGGTGGTTTTTTGGCTCTCGCCACACCATTGGCACTCCAAAGTTTAAACCCCTTCGTTTCCCATTAGTCCACAGTCGTAAAGACTCCACACAGCGTTTGCAAACTTTATGAGGAGCCCAATGTTTATCTTGGTCTCCCAGTTTAACACCAAAATATGCTAGATAGGCCTGTTTCACAAAGTCAGTAATGTTCTTCCGTTGTTCTTGCAGAGTGTATTCTCCACAGATATAGCAGAACTAATCAGGAGAGTTGAAACAACCTTTACGCGAAGAACTCATGTTAATCTATGAAAAGAATAAAATAAAATAAAAAATATATTTTCCAAAATATTGTAAATATGGTAAGGTGGAACTAATAGGACAATATTTATAACAATAGTATCTATATGTTAAATTTAACTAAGAATATAATGTAGTAACTAATCGCGACATACCTTTTTCTTGATACTGTGAACGAGAAATTCTTCACTAGGAAAACTTTTAATGGCTATTACACAAACTGCGTCCTCTCACACGCTCGTCCCTCTCTCGACTGCCGTTGTTCGCTTTAGAAATTCGTATTTTCCAACGAAATGTCCAAAGGGTGGGTTACGTACAGAAATGAAAACACGAAATTGAGAATGGTTTGTGGACTGTATTACGATAGTGGTTCACATCACTGGATAGGTCACACTCGCTCGTCTGACGCCGCGCCGAAGACTGACAATGAGCGCTCCGTGTCCGTGTCTCTGAGCCGACAAAGCCCGTCGAACAGAGTCACCTCTTGTCACGCCTGCCTCCATATCCCATCCCAATGGTCCCAACAGCCGTTCTGCGCACGACCCTGACCTTCACTGCACCAGTGTCACTAATTGACGCTCCTTGAAATTGTGAGACACATGAGGGTGTCTTAAATTACTACCACGTCCCATAATCTCACCTTCTCCTCTATATTGTGTAATATATAAGATATTACATTGGTACACACGGAGTTACAAAATATAAAATGAATAGGCATACAGAATTGAGGAATCACAACCGATTTACTGATAATTTAACGATTAAACGCTACATGTCAGAGATAGCCTATATCTAAGAAACTATAGCCAATTGGGGAAATCCGTTTTCAGATTCAGATTCAGCATACCAAATATACCCAGTACTCGTTGAAATATCTCCGGCTACAACAAAAAAAAATTTTTTTGTAGAGCTCAGTAATATATTAGAGCGTTTAAGTTAGCAATTATTATGAAAACCGATTTAGACTAGTTGTTAGAGTCCGTTGCTACCACGCGGAGGGCCCACGTTTAATGCTTCCTGCAGGTTAGTTATTTTTCCACTTTTTTTTGCATTTTTTTGCAGAAACTTACGCCAAACTCCTAATTTTATTATTTTCAATCACAATAGTGTTTTCTGGGTTGAAAATCTTTCCCATGTGCACGCTACGTCGATTTTATTACCCTTTCGATTTTGATAGTTTTTATCGAACTGCTGTAGCCATTTCGGTAACAATTACCAAATCAGTTTGATAGAAATTATCAAACTGGTTTGGTAATAATTACTGAATTTTTCAATGTGCCATATGGACCCAAAAGTTTGATAAATTTCATCAGAATTCGATAGTTCTAACTAAACTTTTTTTTCCGTGTTTACCATGAGAGGTGCCCCAATAAACTACGATTCTTCTATAAACACACCCTCAAATTGAGAAAAATACTTGTGCATAGATATGTATCTGTACAAATTTAATACACCAACGGATGAAGTTCGCCATGAAATCCGTTGGTGTAGTTAACTTTGCACCCGTGCGCGTGACTGCGTTCAAAGTCACTTGTTCCTGCAGTGCTTTGTATAGTTGATGATCATAGTTTTACTTGTCACATTTCGTGTGAACATAATCCGTCAATATATCATTGAGAAAAATCATGTCTATCAATATGATTTTGATACTTCAATGGTTTTTCACCATATGCCAATGCTAAGTTTATTTATATTATACGTTCGAATAGCGTGGATATATGTTTCAACGACTATCTGGTCAAGGTGGAATGAGATAATACATATTTGGATATGTTTTAACTTTATTTTTCGGGTACATGTGTTAGAAGATTCAGCTTATATTCATCGTAAATATTTTATTGGAAACGAACTGGGTAACCTGTGTCTCTAAGATAACCCTAATGCGTAGCTTATAGTAAATACAAACGAAAGAGGGATGCACATATCCAGGAGGAGAAGCTGAATTAGTGGCCAATACTTCCTCTCGTACCCTTTTGTTTTCCTTTATGCATTAATTTCTAACGCAGTGTTCCACCACTCAGTTTCAGTATGCTGAATATTAAAAAAAATGAAAATAATCCTTTGTTGATTATGATCATGTAGTTAGGTTGGTAGGATGTTCAAAGTAATGAATTGCATACTCCACAAAAAATAATCTTTTGAACCATTAGAAAAGCGAAGTACTCGTGTGAAACTTGGCGAGAGATTCGGGAAATGTAACAGCTATTTTCAACAGTATAAAATTATTATTTGTGGATCGATTTTAATTTTGAAAAGTTATTTTCAATCTCATTAGTGCCTTATATAATCCTCCATATTTTTAAACACGGTTGTGAAATACTTAAATTTTCGATAGCTTCATCAAAATCTTAGGCGCACAATTTATGTAATTGGCCTTCAAGTAATTTTCATAAGACCAAAAATATACAAATTCCTTGGATTTCCACCGTGAAATTACTGATGCTAATATTATCGATGACTATAGTCTATAATAAGATTTCATATTTGCTGGCGAAACAAATTCTTTCGTTATTCCAACATTCAGTTGCTGGTTTGGCAAAGTGATTTGCAATCGTAACGTGGGCTTGTAGCTGTCGAAAATTGTGTCTCCTTACCATCTCCTCTGCCATCCTCAGATACTTTTCGTACGTGACACTTGTTTCGGAAAGTTGGGTGTCTGTCACAGGAGGACCCTTCACCTCCGAGGGACGCAGGTGGAGGGTGTTTGACGATGCCACAGGATGCTCTGGAGGTTTTGTATTCGCTAATGGTCCTCGCAGGTGCCTCTTGATAGCATTTTGATGAGTGCAAGTCTTGATAGTCGCTCTGCGGCGTGTGAGGGAGGAACAAACTCCGGCCGTGATCACTATGGCTAATGGATATCAGTCTTGATGGAGGTCGCACAGTTTGGAGCGGGTTGAAGGGCGAAGGTCTTGGTAGTTTGAGTGATGTTAGCCTCCCAAATCGTTCCCCAAATCACCTGCGACGAAAGATAACGGCTGCGAATTTCTCTTTGAATCTCAATTTTCACTGTCTATAATTTAAGACTTCAAAATTTTCGTGAATCAAGGTAACATTGGTACAGATTAATGAATGACAATGTTTTTCTCCACGATTTAAGCGTAGGCTAAATGGAAACTTTCATTGAAGTGTTTAGTATACAGTAGAAATGTAGGGGTAATCTGATGCACTAAGAGAGCCCAAAATGATTTTAGTGAAATATTTTTATATATACCAGTTTAATTATCCGTTTTGTTTTCTTAAAACATCAGGAAAAACTAACTTTTTATACTAAATTGTGAGTCTTACTTAAAAGCTTTATTTTTTTGTGCCATTGGAAAAATTTGATTTCGTTGTGATGGTGGCATTAATTTTTCCTACGATAATCCCTGAATCTTCTGAATCTCAAAGCCTTCATACCCGTATTATATTCGTTTTCAATGGCTCACATCAAGGGAGTAAGACGTTAACAGCGAAAACTTTTGCCAACCTTTTCCTTATTTATTCAGTGAGTCAACCTGTGGTTTTTTTTGGATAGGCGAGGGTAGAATTCTCCCCTTATTAGTTGTATAATAGGTATCATCTTTTAGTGAACTAATGAATATCTTGCTTGATATCAATCAAGCTTAATATGTTGGCAGTATAAGAATTTATTAAATAAATATTCTAAAAATAGTAGACATTCCACACACTAAGTTAATTTGCCACACTTTCCAGCGTTATTCACACTGAAAAAAATGAAACAGAGGCTTACATGAGTGCAAAAGGTTTTCATCAATTCGTCCCCCGAGAAACGAGGAAAACCTTTTGCATTTAAGATGGCTACCATTCTCTCCGGGCAGCTGTCATAGTACCTCCTATATATCTACTACTTACTCATTCCCTCACTGACTCAACCGTAAGATTGATTAGGATAGATAGTGGGTTAGTATTAGGCAAGTACGCGTCCATCCTAAATTTTATTTCTTTGTCCACAGTTTGAGGTGACCATCGACCAAAATGATGTATTTATTCTAGATAAAACTCACCCCATACAAAGCTACATGCGTATGAATTTCACGTGTTCAGAGTAATCAATTAATGAATGATTTGGGTAATCAGGGAGTCAATTCCTTACTCTGGGTCACCTCGATCTCGGAGGATTTTTGTTTGGGGATGTCCGAAAGGTTTGTCCAGCAATTTGATCTCTGGATCCTTTGATCAGAAGTCAATCGCTCTACCCACTAAACTACCACGCTTCCCACAACATTTTTTTACCCCTCTTTCCTAATTTTATGATAAAGAGTCAATGCCATTAGTAATTATCTCAATGTCTTATCATCACGTTCAATCTCCTCAAGAATGTAGTATTTAATGGATGTTTTTCTCACAAGTTGTAAAAACACGAATGTTATGTCAAGAGAAGGCTTGTTCTTTTTGTATGACTCCCAGTTCCAGGCAACTACGGTGCAAAAATCATTTACACTCGTTGCTCAAAACTAAGGAATGATTTGCCGATATACAGGCCGTGCTTCACTGGAAATATTTAAGAGACAGGCTACCACACTCTTACTTTCTAGTGACCATAAACGTTGACTGAGTTAGTTATTTGTTTCTGACTTAGTTAATGGATTTATTTGTTTTTGGATATTTTTAATGTTTATTTAGCGTTAGAAGGAGAAATTCAGATCTTTCCTATATACCCTTATACTATATGCTCCCTTTGTTACCCCAATGTATATTGTCAACGAGCACCTTGTAAATTGATACAGGGTTCCAAAAGAGTTCAGGCTCCTTGGTTAATTAATGATTTTATTATTATTATTATCTCTCTTTTCGCCTCAATTCATCGTCATTATGCTACCGCAGTATATGACTACACTGTGGAAGATATCCAATATGGATTTTTATAGCCTAGGCGTTGAGTAGTACCTGGAATTGATCATAGGACAATTCGTCTTTCAGAGCCGCCCGGGTGGGAACTAATTCATGGTCACATTATCGCATTTAACGGCGTCAAAAATTGCCAGGAATTTCATTTCGTCCATCGCCTGGCATAAAAATCCGCGGAATGAGATATTTCTGAGAATTTCTGAAGAGAGAAGGAATTTATGCCGAAGCCGTAATCTGTTATGGTGTCCCATGGATTCCAGTTACCAAGGAGACTGTGTATAATCCAAAAACAAAAGCTATATCCTTACGTTCGTAGTCGGCAGACAACATTCTTGGTCCAAGATATTTTGTGATTTTCCGTGTCTTGACTTTCACTCAGATTCACACTTTCGAGAATATTTGTTTGTATTCCTTGTGAATGCCATGTTCTCCTCAGCTCAAGTTGTTCTTTCTTTTGGAGCAATTAGAAGTAATAAGATTTTCCGGACGGTGATTGATTTCAAGCGTTGAAAGAGGATGCTTTCAAATCTCTCGAGTGTATAAAATCAAGGTTCGTATGTTCACTTCGTGGAATGGTGACTTGATTAATTCAAAAATGAACGTTGTAATATTCCAGGCAGTATTTATTGAAAAATATACCGGTTTCGACCTTTATAAGTCATTATCAGCATTCGGCATTAAGAGTGGTTTGTTACCTCTTATTATTAGATTTGTCAGTTGTTTTCTTTACCGTTCAGTACACTATTTCTGTCTATTTGATGGATTAAGCTAGATTCGCGAAATTTGCATTATTGGAAAAATTCTGGGAGCTCAGTGCTTCAAAACTTGTCTCGCAATGTATATTTTTTTTCAAATATATGTTTCGTATTATAAGGCGGGATTTTTTTGAAGAACGTTTTTTTCGCCAGTGCAAATATGATTTTTATCCGTGATTTTATCGTTTCAAATCTGAGCTGACCTCACTTTGTGCTCTAATGTAGCGTTTCTCATTTTTTGTCATTAATTTATTGATCTCCACCCCCATCTTTTGCTTTAGCTTTAGGCAACTCCCTTTAGCGATTTCAGGATTGTTCTCTCGAATTATCTGTGCAACCAACATGAACATTTGCTTATGCAAATATTTCCTCCAATTCCTTTGTTGCGGTTACCAATAGCATCTTTCGCGCTTATAAGCATTAAGACAAAAGCCATCCTCACGAATTGTATGTACTATGAGGCATTTTTTTGCTATTGACAATCTCTTGTTCATTCGGCCAGTATAAAGTTCCATTTATAGCTGATGCATTGTGAAGAATATTATTTTGCATCATCCCTTTGCATTTTTCATTGCATCATTTTATTTCACTCGCTAGAAATTTTTCCGTTGATCCTCATTCTTAAAATATGGCGTTGTCGTTTGCATAATCTAAGTAAAAAGGGTTAAAAGAGTATAGCTGAACCTCCATCCAATGGATAATTTATAGAGAAATAGATACAAATCTATTTTCATCCAGCAAATTACCCTTTCAATTTCATTTTAACGTCCATTGACCCATACATATTTGCGGAATGATTCGGATGAATGGGCCAGCCGCTCAATTGGGGCAAAAGTAAGCACAAATTGCACCTGTCCGTCATGCGTCAAAATCGACCGTATTTTGCTGCATAACTTTGGTGGGGGATTGAATTGGGGTGGTGGATAGAGGGCCTACGTAACACCACTCAGTACTGCAAATCCCAGCGGTGGCATAGATTGTTCAAATTTTGGCCGATCCCTACTTGATAGCTATGAAGTGGCCAACACAAACGCAGCATTCCGTACGTTAGAGGGGATATTAAACCGTGGTCCCCTTGTCGCATTTAGTTGAGAGGTGCGCAATGATGACGCCGGGTTTCCCTCCATCCTTCCCTCTTCGCCCAAACGACCTCAGCTGTCGGTCGCACCTCATCCAGATACTATATCATGTCTGAGCTGTATAATATTTGTGGTATAATATGTATTTATTATCACATAATGCTACGGGAAGGCTATTGCCTGGTGATGGCATGAGATTCAAAATAATTGAATGAGATGTCTGCCTATCTGAGAGCAAAATAAAGGGACAGAAAATACATCTAAGCACACAAAAATGCATTCATTCGAATACCATACTACTGAAAAATAAAGTTTGAAAGAAATAACCCATTTCTCAACTCTCCCCCATAAATCACATTGACCTAGTAAACCAAGAATCGATGAAAATTAAGATTTTAAAATTTTAGTATTTGCGCGGAAGATCTTCAAAATGTCTTCATTTAGTTCGTTCCACTTCTTTATTTCTCTAAGCAGAAAGGATTTTTTCAAAATGTACGTTTTCTGCTTCTTGAACTTTATGCCCGCATTTAGAAATAAATAATAGTGGATAGCAGCACATTAGAAATACAATGCGTGCAAGAGCAAGCCATCGTTTTGCTGTTACATGCTCTTGTGCGGAGGTATGGCTCTTGTGGGGGTGGGAAAATATATTCATCACCCCCAGAGGGTGTCCCCTGTGTCTCCTCTCGCCGCAAAGTCGTTTCCTGCGGCCAGGCGGCGGCCTACGAACTCATTTCGCCCGCTAACGGGAATGTACTGCACGGGTCTCCGCGCTCTAGCACTGAGGGGTCGAGAATGTAGCCTTTTAGGGACGTAGGGGTTACAGCACCCCCAGGTGTAGTTGGGGTGGTCGCCGTGGTGACTGCGGTGTCGCCTCTCTGCGGTCGTTCCCTCAGTTAACCACGTTGTTAACCCCTGACGAAATTGTGAATACCACGATAGGAGATTGGAGAGAAATTTTCAGACTCCCAACTTAGCGGGTTTCACTCCCACTTGATGATTGCGCAAGGCAATCTAAAAACCTCTTTCGGAGATATATTTCCTTCCAACATTAGTTTACATTTTAATTCCATGTCTTGGGACTTATTTATTATTGTGAAGTGTTGGATTGTGTAAAATTTCAGGGAAAATTATCGTTTTCTCCAGTCAAAATACTATTTATTTTCATATTCGTTCATTCAATAAAGTATCATCATTCTTTCAAAATCTTAGACAAAATTTTATTTTCCAATTTTTTTACAAAGTAAACTTTATAAAGATACTTTAAAATTGTATTACCCTCAGGTTTTTGCTGTTGTGATTTTATTTAAAGAAGAATCAAAACTAAAAAAACAGGGCAAAGCAATCGTGCGAATACTATACTCTATTTACGCATCAATTAAATTCTTTATCTTACGGTATTCATGATGTCAATCAGTTCTTATATTGGATATTGTATTTATTGGTTTCCTTTTCCATCTGGCAGTCGTTTAGAAATTATTTAGGCATCTCAAAAAAAAAACACAACTACTTATAATTTGTTGGGCTTTTTGGCCAGGTCTCTTGGCACTCCAGTGTGTCCACAAATTCATGTTGAAAATCAGTTCTTATGTCGGATACAGGGATGCCGACTCACAAAAATATTGGGGGGCCCAAACTGGGGATCTTGCTTCAGTAAATTTTATAAGTAGTGAGTTTTAAGTTTTTAAGCATTTTAGAAGAGTCATATGAACAACATTAGAACCCTGATAACTCAAATCTCGATATCTAGACACTCCGAGGAAAATCTACAAGCCTGACACATTTTTTCCTCACACCCATAACGAATTTTCGAGGGGGCTCGGGCCCCCTCAGGCCCCATGGAGTGCAGGCGCCACTGGTCGGACATCGTACGTGTGATGGAATATTTTCCATTTGTACTATTTTAGAAATTTATTTGAACACGGGGGATCGGGTTGGTGTGGTGGCTAGAGTGTTGGTTTCCCACCCGGTGGCCCCGGGTTCAAATCCCGGCATCGGTGGAGAATTTTCAGAGACTGCCCGATCCCTGCTTGAGTGTTGTGTGGAGGCATTTCAAAGTCGGATCGGATTTCCGTCGGATGGGACGTTAAGTCGTGGTCCCCTTGGCGCCTCTCGTTTAGAGCAGGCTAAATGCAGGCGCCGGGTTTCTCTCCACCCTTCCTTCCATACCCTTCCCTCATGGCGCAAATGATCTCAGCTGTCGGTCGCCTCCTCCAAATACCTTTCCACCATACCATAATTTGAACTCCCGAAAAATAAATTTATTTTGTACTTTTGGCCTTTGAGTTATAGTTTACTCCAATCGGCGACAGCACGAGGATTGAGTTTGAGCAATGCGTTCGGAGCAATAGGACAGTTTCCTTCATCAAAGAAAACGAAAGGCATTGATTGCGATTCATTACCCACTATTAGTATATTCATAATACACAAATTATTTGGTTTTAGAATTACCGGTTTAGACGAATGGCAACGGTCAATTTTAACTGCATTTGAAAAAGGCCAGATTGGCGCCCATGCGATGCCACTCCACGTGACGTCACAGGAACCTAGTTTCTATACGCGTAGATAGGATGTTTACATTGTCTGAGATTGCCAATGCATGCATGAGGCACAGAGCTCAGGGAAACATGCCTTAATAATCACCTATTAAAACTGGCTATGGTCAGAAAGTTTCCTTCGTTTGAGAAGGTATTAATAATCCTCATTTAAGTCAAGCGCTACCTGCTAGCAGGCTACTCCGCAACCTGCTAGCACCCTGCGTCGTATCAGCGCTCACGCCTCGCCCCAAGGTCACCTCACACGCCGACAGCTGGAACCAGAATGACGTCACACAGACTTTTCCCATCATTCCTACTTAGCCGTCGCGTTTTCGCGCGCTTGAATATTTTCACTTTACGGTTAATCTCGAAAAATAGATATCGTCATTTGAAAATCTAAGATCGTGAAATGCGTACTCCAGGAGTAATAATATTTCGATTTTGGCAGTGAAAAAATGATAGGAAACCACCCTATTCCTTTCTTCCGACTTGTGTATCGACGTCGAACTCTATGTGGCAGTGATATGTGACCACGCCCCTCTTCTCTTTCTAAGAAGGGTCCGTACCGGAAACAAATGTGAGGCCATATGATGGGCGCAGCGTCGCATCCTTTCTCGACCAAATGGCGTAAATCTTCCCTCTTGGTGTCGCATCCACCGTGGACCCCAATCTGTCACTGCTCGTCCGCCCGCAGCCCTTGTCAGAAATCATCTGGATCCCAATGCATTGATGGTGATTGTCCCGGAGTGCGGTATATTGACCGTCGCATCCCATTCTCTTCCTTCCTCCCGCCAAGTCTCATAATACAGTGCATTGTCATACGATTTTGAAATAAACACTTGCAATTTAAGGAAATATAAAATGATAAACCCAATTCAGGTATACCTTTATTCCACTTTATTTTTTCATTTATTGTATAAATGTACTTTTTAATCTTTGAAAAAGTGGGATAAATATAATTGTTAATATTTACTATCTTTTTCCAATATTGGAAATAAATAAATAAAACTTTGTAAGGTTCGCTTCAATTATTAGTTGTGAACCTTGCACATTTTTGCCTAGTTTTACCTGTACATAGTGAACCGTACAAAGTTTTATTTCTCTATTTCCAATATGTAGTGGTTTCACAAAGTTAAGCCTGACGTTATCAGATATATTTTGCCAAGATTATAAACTTTCATTCCGACATTGTTTTCGATGTTACCACATTGTCTTCAAGGTACCAAATGGTTTATAGTGCATTCGATTTATACAGTTTTCAGCTGGAGTGAGGGAGGGAGGAGGGGAAGGAGATGGAAAACCTGAAGAAAAAAGTGAACTTAATAGAGAGTGGAGAGTAAGAAAAGAGGGGAAGATGGATGATGAGTGGAAAAACCGGAGAAAGAGGTGGTGGGGGTCAAAATTCTTCTTCGGATTGTTTCACCCTCCCCCCCCTCCCGCAATAGTCACAGAAAATGTATAGATTCAATGCACTACTCACCATTTCGAACCATTTTGTACTTTGAAGACGATTTAGTAACATCTAAACGTAGGTTGGAATGAAAGTTTATATTCGTGGGAAATTGCAAGTGTCTATTTCATTATAAAAAAAACTCCACTCCATCATGCTTGCTTCTTCAGATTTAAGCAGACGATTGTTTTCCTAAAAACCACTTTATTTTCTTCAAATTACAGTTTTTAATTGTATCAATCCGTCAAGCAACTTTCTCTCTTGCTTAACTTCCCAACAATCCCTATCCCTATCATTTCTGTCAACAACTCTCTGAGAACAGTAAATAACATATTTAATTTCAAACGTTAACAACAGTGAACCTTGCCTCCCGGATATTCTTGGGATAATTTGCATTATCGATTACATTTGTATCGCATCTAGATATGTATTTTATATTTACCTGTTGTTTCTGGCGCCTTTCGTGGCTTTAAGTATGTGCGAGAAAATAATTATGCATAGGCCTGTACGGCAGCTATTTTTGGCCCGCTAAGTAACTATAGGGGAAAACCTTGCATGAAATATAATACCATGTGATGGAAGTTCTTTACTGCAAACGATGCATTAGAAAATGTTGTCGAAAAATAAAGCAAACAAAGCGCGCCAAGTGAAAATAAATGAGTTGGAAATATTGCAATGGCTTATTTAACTGATGTAGGTGAAGAAATGGAGGATGACTAAGCCTATCCCCATACTTAGTCGGAGTTTTATATAACTATCATAAAAATTATTTTTAATTCTCCGAAATTTCCTTAATTTAATCTCATAAAATCTGTGAAGCTTGTGTGCGATAGTGAGGTAGACGACCTCGGATCTATGCTTCCAAAGTTTCCTCAGATGGAATACCTTAAATAAGAAAAAATCTTCGTTGGCAACAGAGAAGTTCGAGGAAAATTATTCAAAGTCTCGACCGAACGTAGCTTCCATAGTGTTTACTTTTAGCCTTTCTTAAAATTTTAATATTCGGGAAGGCTTTATGAATCACGCCAACCATGTCGACTTCAAGAAGCACTTGCGGTATCTTTAAGTTCCGATCTTGCGACTGTGATGGCTTATCAAATCTCCCTCACTCTCTTGAAGGCTTAAGATATCTTGGAACCCTAACTTCTCCTTTTGACGGAGAAAAGCTGCAAGAATACACACAAGCTCTTTCGCCTCCCTTGTTATTTTTCCTCACCCTGCTGTGGAAAGAATTCGCCCTTTCACTCTCTTACTTTAATGCCCTTCTCTTTTGGTGATTTTCTGTTAAAAACGTATGAAAATTACCAATCATGAGTTTTTTTGGAGGTTAGATATTTTTTCCACCCTAGATACCGGTTTTACGTGCTTGATTCCGCGTTGGCCCATTCGACATTTTTCCTCTAAAGGTCTTTTTCATTTCAGAATCCATCTTACGTATGCTATTTCAGTAGTGAGTGTAATTCTTCCGTATAAATACAATTATCCTAATAATTACTATGCATTAAAATAATATTATTTATTTATTTCTATGCCACCAAAAACATCTCTATAAGACCTTTTGCATCGGGATTATTAATATGCTAGGGTCAATCCATCTCAAATCACCCAGGCCATGTTGCTCAGCATTTTTAATTGCCTTGATTTTTTTTATCAATGGGTCCCTACAAGTAGACAATCACAAAACACCATTCGAAAAAATTTAGAAGGTACCGTAACAATAAGTAATGTTTAAAACTATTATAATTACATTTTAATTACATTTATAATAAATATTACTTAAAAATAGAAATATTTTGCATGACCTGAATCGTGATTGTCATCTGTTGTAACCACAACGCACTTGCGGGAGTAAGCTGCAGTACAAAATGTTTGCAACAGATGGCCTTCACGATGCAAAAAGTCCTAAATATTTTTCTATGCTTAAGTAAATTCTCATTATAAATTAAATTTTAGTTTAAACGAAAATTATAGTTTAAGTAATTATTTAATGAAGCCCCTGAGTGTTAACTTGCACTGCTCGAGCCCTTGTTTGCCTTGCAGGAGCATGTAAAGTGGTTGCATTTTTATTGAAATTCACTGCTCCACTGCTCTAAATGTAGTTGAGCCTCAGTCATTAATTTTTTGTGAGATATTTATATGTGTATAAAGAACATTCAGTAAAATTTTAACTTGTTTTCATGAAGTCCCTTTTTAGATATTGACCTGCGAAAATCGACGTTAAAAGGCTTTCGGCATTGTTTGACAAGCCCAAAAAAAAGGAGTGCATTCTCAGCGCTACAACTGCAAGTAGTTTTTTTTAAATATTCAACTAAAAATTAACATTTTATTTGTAAGTCTCGTTTCCTTCATAAAAATTTATGGCGTTAAAAAGTTAGTATCGACGAATTAATTTCCCGAGTTTTTATGGAAAGATTTTGACTGACTGTATTGTATGATAGAAAAATTAAAAAATTGGTATCCAAAAGATGATTACATGATGAACAAACTGGTTTTTTAATTATTCTGATATCTTTTAAAATAGCTTCGAATATTTACTTTATGCTAACCACGTTTTTCATCAAAATATTCCCAGCCGCCCTTTTAAAAATGGCTGCCAAAATAACGTATGGCTTCTAAATTTTCTTCAAATGGTGTTTTGTGATTGTCTACTTGTAGGAAACTAATGATAAAAAAATCAGGATTATTAAAAATGCCGAGCAACAAATTTTATTCATATTGGGTGATTTGAAATGGAATGACCCGCTAACAGTGTAACGCACACGAGCAACTTTGCCCTGTGTAGGGGTAATTATCCCAAGCGGGACTCGAACCCTCAGGCGAGGACCTCTCCCCGCCGCCAATGAGCCCGGCAAAAGTTAAATTTAAGTTCCTTGAGGAGTAGTTTTTAATGGAATATGCAGCTGATTATTGATGCAAAATCGATCTTATTTCTAACACATAGAAGTTTTTGGACTTCTACTTAGATAGCACAAAATTTTCCATTTTTTTCTTTGCGAATGGATATCGTTCGGAGAACGCGAAGTCCGTAAAAATTTCCAAAAGCGACCCACAGTGTTCGATGTCGGACCTTCTCAAGGTTTTGTCGCATCACCGCCATTCGAGAAGAAATATTTAAGGACAAAACGTATACTAAAGATTTTGTCTTCCTTTGTTATCGGTGCCAGGGAAACGGTTACTCGCGGGAGGGGCGACAATATCTCGAGAGCGGACGATTCGAGTCCGTCTCAAGAGTTAAAGAGGACGAGGACAAAGAGAAACCAAAAGGAGATGGACCAAATGAAGGAATGTGGAAGGGAGACGCCTCCACCGGCCACAATGAGAATTAAGCATGGTAGTATGGTATTTAGAGAAGACGACCTTCGCTTCACATCAACGTTTACGTACTTGTACGATAAAAGATACAGTTTCTATTCGATGGAAATCATTGATATTTTATTTAACACGTTGAAAATTACTTGTTTATTTTCACTCTTATTTGTTCTAACCGACCGAGACGTCGGCAAAATATTCCATTTTCAAACCACATACCTATCGATGTCACCCATAGGAAAGTGATTTGAAAAGGGCATAATAATTGCACCGATACCTGGTTCGGTTGGAACAAATAAGTGTGGAAATATACAAGTGCTTTCTACATGCTACCCCGCCAGCCGCTAATATAGACGTACGGCAGGGGGTGCGAGAACATCAAGTGTTAGCGAATGAAATGTAATGCTCTAAATTAATTCCGCGTACCATTTACCCATAACTCCTTTTTAAATATTTCGGATTTAACTCTTTTTTTATTTTCGGGGAAAAGAACAAATTCCAATACCTATTCGTTCGGCAAAATGTATCTATTAATTTATCGCTTCTGTCTGATCTGGAAATATAGAGGGGCTCTAATATGATGTTTTTAGTGCCTCTCTTAAAGATATCCATTCTCAATTGCTCAAGCAATCTAAGCCTAGGGCGTAGCCTCCGAGTCTCCAGCGGCTCCCAGCCTAATTCGCTTAACATTTGGGTAACGCTGTCTGCACGCCCGTGGCAGTTTTTGACTAAACGCGCAGCCTTCCTTTGTATTTTATTAAGTACGCGGATTAAGTCTTTCCCATTTGCTCGCTGCATATTCAAGTTGTTGTCGGAACAGTGCGATTGAGCACCTTTCTTTTACTTTCTCATCAAAAATCCCACAATGCGATTGATATCTATGAATGTATTATAATTTTTCGTCTCTTATTTTAATGGAAAATGCATTTCGTTGTAAATATTTAATATTAGTTCGGTGACATTAGGTTTTAATGGACGATGGGGCTTCACAGTCTCAATACCGTCCTAATGAAGGCGTTTTATTATTACTCACTAACTCTTGGTGATCATATAACCGCAGTAAAATCCCTGGGTGTAGTTTTTCTTTGCGTGTTTCCACTCGAATGACTAATTTCATGGCTACTTGGCGTTGCCAGGTACGTTACGATAGCTACAATCGAATCACTCATCAAGCTGAGAATTGGAGAAAACTCCCTACGTATCATAAATCTTTACCATCTTGAGGTGTAAGCCGTTACACTGCACTCACATTTTGCTAAGTTACCTTGCTGCACGTGAAAGCGGCAGTTCCTTAAGAGTTGTTTTCTTGTGGTGCCTTGCCATACAGCGATATATTTCTGCCTATCGTATCCCATATGACGTAGATTTAAAGCTTTAGCATTGGAAGATGGTACTAAATTTGTTTGTGAGTTGGATATTTTCATGCACGAATGCTTTTTTAGGGGAGTGCATGAGAGGCAGTTGAAACCTTTAGTATATGCCTCGGCCTTTTTTTTCGCGATTATTTGGTCTTCTCGATTTTTTTTGGGATTACATGGTCCTGCTCGTATTTTCAGGGGATGGCATACGGTATGCTTAGCTTTAAATACTAGCGTTTTCTGAAAGATATTTTTTCCTACGGCTCCTGCTGGGTGAGTTTTCTGCTCTTCCACCGAGGAAAGGAAGTATGGGATCCTTGGGGAGTCCTCAATGCTTTTGGAATCATTCCTTTATCCCTCTGTTCACTGTCCACAAGTGGAAAAATATTTACACCCACTCTAACTAAATGTTTATTGGCAAAATAGACACCTGAAAGAAATGTATCGGTTGTCCGTTGCTTACAATAGGATGGGAGAATTTTTGGAGCGAATTATACTGTTTGTGTATCATCCCGCTGCGAAAGTATTGTTTATTTTTTTTTGGTGAGACGCATTGGCTCCTGTAGAAAATAGTAAGAAATTCATAAAGAAATTCCACCTCACTGCCTTAATTTACAAGAAAAACCTTTGAATTAAAACGTGTAAAGCAATGGGATATGAGATTGTTTTCCTATTTTGATAGTGATTTTCAAATTTCCATTGGCAAATATTTTTGCGAATGATGCATTTAATCTTCAAAGTCTGCTGGTAAAGGCCCTCTTGAAACCAACATTTTAGTATCGTATTACATTGATAGTTTCACTGGCATACGTAAATTTTAATGTAGTTTCTCTTTAGCTACTCATATTATTGTAAATAACATGGATAGTATAAATTAATCTGTAAATTATTTTGACTCATGAAAATATCATCATTTAAAGCCCAAGTAATGAGTGAGAATAATAGCACCAGCATCAAACTTGATGGTTTAGTGCCGTATTTCATATTGTAAAATAAATGCTATGACTTATTCGCCTAATGTCATTAGGGTAAGATATTCTTGTGCCCCCTTATGATTTAACTTGCTTGGTGAGTCATTTTATTTTATTCCTGAGTAAATGTTTTAATCATGAATCTTGCATTACGTTAGTTATCGTTGAGAGGGTCTATTGTGTGAACATGTTCTATGATGGGGCTGTATATTTTTTTAGACGTGCTGTGGAAAAGGATTAAAATGTGGTTAATTCATTTACCTTCTATTTCCACTTGGCCATTAATTTTTAAGGATTTTCACACACGGGCGACAAGGGACGCGTCTTTCGTATCGGTCGGCAAGTTTGTGTATTTTTTTCACGATGAGCATTGACTCATTTTAACTTGTCACCTTCATATTTTCCGTGTGCATACTGAGGGTAGCCTTTAAAAAAAATATATTCCTGCATCTGTGGTATAAAAATTTCACATTTCAGAAAGTGACGAGTTAAAAATTTTAAACCTTACATGCATCTGCTCTATATTCTTTGATAATATCAAGATGATAGTGCAATTTTTCCGTGAATTATTCGTCTCTAAATAAAGCCAATCTAACGGCCGTCCTCTTGATGGAAAATAAGTCCACAGTGGCCGCGTTCAACTCTAGTATTTCTTTTCTGGATGCAAATTTCTTCGGATTCAATAGTAAAAAGTATATTATCAAATTACCATCATAACTGGTCAACAATCGTGAGATTGATTGGACGCAGCTCTCCACACAATTCTCCTTTCTGCTTTATCTTTTTACACCTCCATCTTCTTTTTCACATCCTTCTTTACCAATTCTATACATTTTATTTGAGATCTTCATTTTCCGTTCTTGGCATCCACTTGTTCCTCGGTGATCGTCTTCATCAGGCTGAAGATATGGCCTACGAAGTTGGTCCGCCTTCTGATTGAGGAGTTTTCATATGGCTTCTCTTCTCGTCCACTTTTCTGAAGATTTTCTCATTGCTCATTCGGTCGATCCAATTGATTCTCATCATTCTTCTGTAGTACCACATTTCGAAAACTTCCGCCCTTAATTTCTCTGCTTTTGTCATTGTCCATAACCCACTTCCATAGAGAAGTAGAAGTAGGTACAGCAGATGTAAGTTTAGATAAATTGTTTCCTCACTTATAAGCTTAAATATCCCGTTGTAAGTACGTTTTTTTGATGGAATACTCTCATCACCTGGGCATTTTTGCAATCAGTTAGGAAATGAAAACCTATACTGTTTTGATAATGGCTCCTTCCGTTCGAGATTAGTGGGTAATGTGCTCATTGGGCCGGCCCGTTAAGTCACTCAGCGTCGTGATCCGAACATCATTCAACCCTTACGAAGGAAACAGGAGGTAATGCACCCCTGAGCCCACCAAACCCCTTGCAAACTGCTTTCAGCGCCCCTTATTGTTCTCGGGACATCGTGGATCCTTTCTAGCGAGCGGTCATTTGAGCTTCGGTGTCTCTCTCGCATGCTGTTCCATTGTTGGTTCTCTGGGATCTCCCGGCCGCTTCTGGAAAGTTAAGGAAGAATAGAAGGTAGGGTTTTGCGTCAGTCACCATTTTCCACCGATTTCTAGTGGCTACAGTGGGATTTTTGGCTAGTCTTAACCCTTTCAGTAAGACCTTTTCTCTCCGCGTCGGTATAAATTTATTTTTGCTGTTGTAATTAATATGTGGTCTTATGAAAAATTATGCCAAAAAGTTTCGATATCTTTCATACCGCAACTTTTGTGGTCCATGTTCGTTATGATGGCCAGATGTACTTACGCGGGAGTGACAATCTCCTTAAGGTCATGTCCATTTTTATGGACATTACGACCTAAAGGAGTTTTTTTTTTTCAAAGTTTCCGTTTCTGGTTCTGAATAATTTTTATTCGTTGTATCCACTAGCCACGGATAAAATAATCTTCCTTCTTTCACAGTGTGATAAAGAGAGGACGCAATTTGCGGACGGATAGTATCCAGGATTCCGTTCGGTTGGCCTACCCCATGTTTCGATAGCTTGCCAACTCCCCCTCCCCCTCCTGCTTCAACCCTTACGTGGAACTAAATATTAACCCTGTAACCCTTTGGAGTTATATCTTATCACTTATACATATCTCCTGCGATAAATTACTGGAAATAGTAGAGCGTTTTATGCTCGATCACTCGGACATTGCGATAGAAACGATAGCATTATCGCCATCATCCGTACCAATTACACCCGGTGTAAGGGATGATAATCAAAAACGACGAAGAGAAGATAACGCTAATTAGCTAGGGCACGCAGGGCATCACCCTTAAAGGTAAAATAGGAATACTGAAGGGGGGGATAACCTGAGACCCTTCCATTTTTTATGTTTATTACTATATTTATAGGTTATTATTGAAATAACGATTTAAATTTTCAATATTTTCTCTATTCTAGTCATTAAGTCATAGCATCATTCCTCTACTCTTCCCACTTACAATCTCTTCCGAAAGTAGAAAAAAGTTAATAATCGATCTAATTATAATAATAAAAACATAATAAAATAGATAATAATAATAATATGCTTCAAAAAGTTGAGTAGAAGCTCCAAGATGAGATTAAAATCCTTGTGGCAAATATTTCGGCAGCCATATCATTAAGCGTCTTCAAGGATGAAAATTGTAGATGAAAATGAATCAGTCTTTAGTCACCCCGATGGATACCTGGAAAGCCTCCGTGCATCGCGTCGTCTTGTCATCTCTTAAGACGATGGTAGAGTAAGCGTATGAGGTGTTAGGGGTCGTAGATCTAATTCATATAACAGCTAAAGTTTCTCCGAACAACACATATCTTGTAATTAATCACCAAAGACAGTATAGAAGCGTTCTCACGAACTACGTCGATGAAGCTGCCGATAATTCAATTCAACCGCGCCAACTTAAAGTAAAAGGGATGTAACCTTAAAAATCCGCCTCTTCGGCCGGCTTTGAGAATTTCTACGTCGCATTTTCTCTCCTAATTCAATTTGAGTCTTGATATTTGGTGGCTTTTCAACGATATTCCTTGTACTTGATGTAATTTGCAATGAATTCTACATCAATTACCAGTTACACAATTTACTTACTTTAAGTCTAAAACTGGTCATTTTATTTGATTAAAACGCTTACTCTGTTATGAAAGGTAGGGCTATGTCAATAGCGTCGCTCTAATAGCCAAGAGAAAGTGTATTCCTGTTGTATGCATTGGCGTCTAATTACAATTGTCAACTATGTAGCTACTTTAACTTGTAAATTTTGAGCAATTGAAAAACCATAGAATGCTAAGAAGTCGGTGTCTGTAAGATTATTTGATGAGTAGTATGAAGCCAGAGCATAAGAGTCCAACAACTAATTTTAAATTCTTTTTCTTTTAGATAAGACACAAGTGTACTCAAGACAAAATGTCTTCGAAAACAAGACTCTCCTTTGAGTCTTGGCTTCCGGGCGTTCCTCCGCGTTTAGATGTCCATAAGTGACGACAGTTTCTACAGCCATACTGCTGGCGTCTTCAGGTCAGAAGTCTTCCGGATCAGGAGCAGGATGGCTGGAGAAACTGTCGTCACTTATGGACATCTAAACGCGGAGGAACGCCCGGAAGCCAAGACTCGTATGAAGACACGCCGCGGAAACCTCAGATCAAACTTAAGACTCTCCTTTTTCCGGTATCGGGGTTGCAAGTATTGCCAACTAATTTTACCGTATACACAGTCCCTTACACGGTCAACCTAAAGGTACTAGGGTACTAGCGTTTAAGCTCCCTTCGTCTTTCACGCGGAGTTATGTCTAAGCCAGTTGCAGAAATTTTGGATGAAATGGAGCATGGCGATTACCTTGCAAATATTACTCCTTATCTGGAAAGAAAATTTAATAAGTCTTTTTGTCTATTTTAGTCTTTTATCTTCAATTATTAATTTTTACTTTACTGTAAGTTCAACAGATTCATGCTTCAATTGGTGGAATTTAGACATATTTAAATAAATAAAAGATCGTGGCACTTTTCCATAATTTTAATTTTTTTACTGCGTAGAACACGTTTCGGCTCACTGAGCCAGCTCGGTCTTGTACCAGGTGATGGCTCACTGAGCCGAAACGCGTTGCACGCTGTAAAACAAAAATTGTGGAAAAGTTCCACGATCTTTTATTAATTTAAATTATGCTTTACTGGTGACACTTTAAAATTTTTTCTATTTATGATGAAAATTTTGAGTTTTATGTTTGTAATTTAATAATTCTTGCTTTCCTGGTTAAGATGCCTATACTAATATTTTATCTTTGATCGATGAAGGTGGATCATTTCATACTTGATCACTGGGATATTGCGTTTGAAACGGTAGCAATAATCGCCTCATCCTTACCAATTACACCCGGTGTAGGGTGATGAGTAAAAACAACAAAGAGAAGCTGTCGCTAACTAACTAGGGCACGCAGAACATCGCCCTGAAATGTTATAGGGAGGGAGGAGGCCTTTTCGCGAAGGGGTTGAAGCATGGGGAGGGGGGGGAGAGAAGAATAATTTCCTCAGCCACGTACGCGCGGCAGAAGGCTTCCTTTCCATCAGCGAATCTATTTTCACCCGTGCATTGTCGGAAGGGACCATTGTGGAACCGGCGTTCACCTGTGCTGTGTTGCCACTCCATCCTTCCCTTCCGAACCTCCATTTCGCATCCAAACCTAATATCCCTTTTCCTCAGAGCCCCTCAAACAGACGTCCTACATAATTGCCAACGGCGAGGTCCCGCTGGGAGTGAATTTTAACCATCTCGACGTTGCGTGTGGAGGGGAGGACAAATAGTGCCGAACTGTAGTTCGGCGTGAACATTACATGATGAATTGCAACAAACCACAGCATGAAAAAAGTGAATTTGCACGCAGTCACGCGCTCGGGTGCAAATTTATATATAAGCGAAGGAAAAAAGTTCGTCATGAAAAATATTGGGCTCAGCCCCGGGATTCGAACCCGGATCTCCCGATTGCTTGGTGGTGTAATTGCCTAAATGATGATCGGAAAATCCGGTTTCGAATCATATATACATTTTTTTTATAGCAAACTTCATCCATGGTGTGTATGAATTGTGTCTAATTATTGAGTGCGAATAACTATCATTCTAGTTGATATTAGGGTGAGAATATATCATGAAAATCAACTAAATTAATCGCAGGAGTTTTCTTTCTCCTCCATCTGAAATGGAAGGAAATCCAACTTATAGATTGGTTGTCGGAGAAGCATGAATTTAGCGTGGTACCGTCAGGACATTATGTCAGCAGAGGCGGACAGGGATTTTAAGTATTCAGTTAAGAATTCAGTAAATACCACAAAAGTAATTACATTGAAATTTAGGCTAAAATAAATATGCACAAAAATATGCATATTTTATTCGAAAATGCAAAAGTTGATAATACTAAAATAAATCAAATGAAAAATGGGCCTCGAATTATTAAGGGTAGAATATTTGACCTGTAATTTGGAGGTTTTAGTGCGAATCCTTGCTAAGCCAAATGTTCTTTCATGGCGAATTACAGTACTATATGAAGGCTCCTGAAGAGTAAGCTAGCCTAAGTCATCCTTTGCTATAATGCTATGCAGGGAAGGCATGTTAATGGGAAAAATGATAAAATAATTTACATCAAGAGCTAATTTAGCAAATAAAAATTTGTTTTAGGTAAGAATTGTAAAACGGTTTGCCAAAAAAAATCCCTTGGTGTAAGAAAGAGAAATTGCATAATAAGCGATAATAACCAATGTTCCTGTAATTTAAATAAATGGTATATGTCAAAAGATGAGTTCATCTTGTGCTTTCGAATTTATCGTATGGCTTGGGGACAGCCTCCTTAATGTACGCTTATATATCAATGACCCTCGCTCGATGTCTCCTCACCAATTCACAGAATTAGGCCATTGGGCGGGGCGTATGCTCTTCAATTCAAATATCAATCCTTCCGGCCTATTGCCAGCGGAATCATTCCCCTCGCTCCCATTAATTGAGCCAATCAATTCTTTTGATTTCGCCTCGGTCCAGCCACTTGAAGCCACTGTCTTCTTCGGAGCAAGAGAAAACATTCGTGTCCTCTTTGTGGCCTAAAGCAGGAAGAGAATATGAGTGTAAAAGCGAGTGGAAGAAAATAGAAAACATTAACCCATTTATGCCTAGTGTTCCATTTTTGGAACACCTGACGCGACTTTCTAATTTACTGACTACGACTCATTGCACACCGATATGTCATGGTTTTTCTTTCTATGCCTCTTTATAAAGGTATATTGCACTACGGGGTGCAAAGAATTAGTCAGTTTTGCCAACCCATTGCAGCCAGTGTGTTGAGAAATATCGGTCATTTTTTCCAAGGCAGTTTTTCCGTGACCATCTCTAATGTTATATTAATAACTTTTTGCCATTACGCCCAAATGTTGTAAATTTTTCCCTGCATGTTCAGTAATAGTTAACCTACAGTCCTCAGTAAAGAAATTTTTGAAACAACGTATTTTGTTTTAGTTATAAGCTTTTATTTAACAGTGTTCCATTTTTGGAACACTAGGCAAATCCACTACTATTATGCGTACATTCAGGCGCACTGAAATATTCACTTTAATTTTAAATCAAGTAAGTAGTTAGATGTGGAACAATTAATAATCTTCCCAGTTCATTGCTGCGCGCTTCTTCTCACCTCATTCATGGTTCTTCTGACAAGAACTTTTACCTTTTTCTGATACCGGATACTACTGAAAATGGCGGTGCATCGGCTTCTGCTTCGCCTCAACCTCTTCTTGCTCAAAGAAAAAAGTAACCAATGTTGTGCGCAAATGGAAGAAAGCCGGTCTGACTGCCCAGTCAGTAGGAGGTAGAGTTTCAGAAGAACAAATCACGAGAATGAAAACTCCTACAGAATATTTAGAACTCTTTCTGGATATTGAAGTGAACTTTGAACTGACTTTCGGTATTTTTTGGGGATGATTTTCCTGAGTGGTTACGTCTCTCTTCCGAGACGACTTATGCTTTGGGAGCAAAGATTCGCATAATTCTCTAGTTAGTGGTGCAATGAAACATGACACAATATTTGAAACAATATTTTCAAATTTGCATTTTGCTGACAATTGTAACTTGAACCACACGGACAAGTTTTCCAAGGTGCGACCTCTAACTGAGCGTCTGAATGACAGATGTATGAAATTTGCACCAAATGAAATACATATACTTCAGCTTTGATGAAGCCATGATTCCTTATTTCGGTCGCGACAGGTGCAAGAAGTTCATTCAGGGTAAGGCTATTCGGTTTGGGTATAAACTCTGGTGCGTCTAGGCTACATTTGCTGGTTTCAGCCTTATCAAGGAAAAAAAACCCAAACACTCAATACCATTAATATGGTGTAGGTGCTTCAATTGTTTTGCAATTCACTTAGGCACTAACAACGCAGCATCCCGGTAAATACCATTTTGTGTTCAACAACTTGTTTACAAGCATTGCACTCCTTGATAAACTTCATTCAATGGGCCACCAAACAAGAGGCATAGCGAGAAGAGATTGCGTAGACAAACCTCCTTTACTATCTGATGCTACCCTAAATTAAAAAAAGATTGGGGCACATTCGATTACCGAATCGGTGGAAAAGGCAATATTGTTTGTAGATGAAATGATATAAGTGTTGTAATTGTTGCATCTTCTGGTCCCGCTGTCTATCCTTTGCAACAGTAGGTCGTTATTCTCAAAAGCAGTAAAAAAGATACAAGTTACTCTGCCAAATTCAATCAAGCTCTATCAGTATATCAATCAGTGTATGGGAGGATTGTACCGAGCTGATGAAAATATTGACAAGTATCAAGCATCAAACCGTGGAAAGAAATGGTACTCAAGTCTTCCGGTTATTCTGCTTTTAGCTGGCTTTACAAAATGCTTGGCAATTGCATAAAATAAACGATGTGAAGCCAATGGATCTTCTTAAATTTTGTCACCGTGTGATCTGTCACTATATGGAGACATGCGGTAATTCTGCTGAGCCTGATGGGAAAGGGAGACCATGACATCTATTATGAATCGTAAACTTGACTCACGTCATGACGGCATGAATCATTAGAATGTAAAGCAGGGAAAGCAACCTCGCTATGTCAAATGCCATAAAAATACCACTTTTCAATGTAAAAATTGCAATGTATCCTTGCATGTTAAGTTTTCACCTGGATATTATTCTTAATAAAGAGTTAATAAAAGTCTGAATCAAGTTTTTTGCATGCTATCAATGAGTACGTCATAGTAGTGGATTTGCCTAGTGTTCCATTTTTGGAACACCTCGTAATTAATAATTGGCAAGAGATACATTGTTTTTTCTTTCGGATATCATTTTCATACGTATTTTTATCGACAATATGTAAAAATCAGGGTAAAATTCGCATGTTTCAAACCTTCGGCATAAATGGGTCAATGTGACATCTGCGCTACGTTTTAATGATTTATTTAGTGCATCGATAAAATTTAAGGATCTGCAGCTGCTTCAACCCTTAGCTGCATTGATTTCTAAGCATGTGCAAAAAATTTATTTTCAAAATATATACAGAAACGCTTTATTAATGAATTTTAATAACTCTTTAAGTTATTTTTTTATTTTTTATTGATGCGTGTGATACAATATGTTTGTAGACAACTTTTACATTAAATGAATAGGTATGTATCATAGATTTAGCAATTTACCACAAAAGGTTTCCATTTCACATACTCGTTGAAAAATTCTCTTTGTCTCCCGTGCCTTTACTAATTTCATGTATAGGTATCACTCGCGTAAATCCTCTTACTCGATTCTCATACGAGGAGATGACTTCCATCAAAATAATCAGAAGCTGATCATCTTTTGTACCTGCTGACTGCCTCGAGAACCACACAGTTGAACGACGGGGTGTATTATATCTGATACACAATGCGTTAGAGAGGAATTGAACCCTTCAGAAATAATCGGCTAAGAGTCTAGGTTATCATGTGTGATACAAAATGCAGTGAAGGGTGAACATGATTCATTTATGGCAATGTGATCATAGTATTTGACTTGTTTGTCATCATTCAAATCATCAGTTCCCCGATGTTATTTTTGTGTCCATCCTGTGTATGACAGAGATCTCTTCGTTTTCAAAAACCCGTGTCTTTTAACCTTTTGATTGAGATTTGTGCATGAAGTTAAACTTTTGAATCCATAGCCAGATAATCATTTCAGTTTCAGAGAGAACATCAATTTTCGTTGGTGGTTGTTTTCGGGAATTTCTGCGTAGGTAATATTTTCTTACTCAACGTTGGCCTTTTCGCTATCTCGACGGATTCACGTGTAAGACGCGGGTGATATTCTTCTTGGCCAAACAATTTCAATGGGGAGGATGGATGTAACCTCAGCCGCGTATGGAGAGGGTTCCTGGCCCAATCTAATGACCAACGGTTATCGCCTTCCGTGAAAATTCAAAATCGAGTCAACAGTGGGTTAACGAAACATATAAAAGCTCGGTACGAGAACGGTTTCCCTCCTATTCTCTTGAAAACGCTCTCATTAGGAGGAGTGAAACGTCGAGTAAGAAAATGTTACCTGCGCAGCAATTCCCGAAAACAGCCACCAACATTGATAAAAGAAGCTGTGAAAATCTTCATACGAAAATCACTTTTGTTAAATCGAATCATCAATAATTCCTAAAAATCCTTGCATCTACCACCTCTGTTCTGTAATCACTTCCATAAGCGGCCTCTTTCCTTAGACCCGTTCGGTGTGCGCTCAAGACAGTTTTCAAGGTAATTATCCACAAGGTAAGAAGAAAACGACCTTTTATTTGTATAACACGGAGACTTCCGTAAGGGGCTAGTGCACTTTTCGGTAACACTGAACGGATATCTTCGGTATCGGAAGATATAACTTCAACCACATTCCATGCTCACAGTATAAAAAAAATATCCTTCGTGATTTAAATTTGGGCAATGCATTACTAATTTTAATTTTGTTAAAACATAGGCATCTCATTAGTTTTGATCCTTGGACCATGTTTTCGTTCTTTTTTTATAATTCCTCTTTTTTGATTAATTTGAAATTTATTCGTTGGAAGTATCCTGCCCAAATTGTGATACTTTCCCACAATACAGGCATTTATTTTCGCTATCTTTTTTCTCTTCATCAGTCTTTTGGAGAAAATCCGATCAATCTTTTTGATTTCACGAAAAATGACTGTAAGCAACATCGTGATACAGCCAAAATTAATTTTTTCCGGATAATGATACTAATTGATACCATTTGATAATTTTCATTTCACTTAAGTAAATATTACGAGGGCCATCGATACTTTTTGTTCCCAGTTTTGGAGTATGCGCTTTTGTCTTCTGTCGCTTGCTGCCATGACATAGGTGTTACGTCACGAGCACGAACCTAGCTAATTCCACCTTTTTATTTCATACGCTGAAATAATAGCCGTTGAAAATATGCCGTCTTGAACGTTGACCAGTTCGCATTTACCGCCTTGGAGAAAAATTGTTTTCTTTTTTCGCGACTCCTAAAGAGTTGTGGACTTTGGTGGTGGTGGTGGTGGCCGTAGATTTCTCGACGAGGACGAAAAAAAGAGGTTAATGTTTCACTCGACGAAGTCGCTTTCTGGGTCCGTCTTTAAGGGTCCATTTAAGGGTCTGTAGACACTGCGGTTCCCTTCCACTCCCGCACCCAGAATGACACAATTATCGCTAAGTGTATCCCCCCCCCCTCGTGCGGGAGCCAGGGGTTTACTCCTCGACGCTTTGGTGGTGCCGAGGCCATTAAAAAGGGTCACGGAAAATCATTCGGCTCGGTCTCTCATTCCTCGAGTGCTCTGACCTGACCTCTCAATGCTTGTGCATACGTCTCCAATTTCAAGGGGTGATAACGCGGTTTACTGCTAAAGGGACGAGTGATTCTACATGAAAAATTTATAATAATAATAATAATAATAGCCAGATATAATGTTGATTGACAAGAAATATAGAACTTGTAACTAAAGTAACTCAATTATTCTTCATAACTATACACGATGTTGTTGTCTCTTTTAATTTATTTATTCAACTGCTCTGGTAACTTATCAACAACGTTTTACCCTTGACAACACTTTGCTTATTTATAAACTTCAACGCTTAATGTTGTTGATTTAAATTAATATTTTGTTAAAATAATAATTATTAACTTCAACAGTTACACAGTTCATATTGGTGTGCCACTGTCGCATAACATCGGAAAGACAACAACCGGAAAAATAAATAAGTTCCAAGAATTGGTAATAGAAATAAAAAGAATATGGAATATGAAACAGGGGTCTATAGCTCCAATTGTCATCTCAGCTAACGGTATGATCCCAAAACATGTACAAAATACTCATCCTTCATCCAAATACATACATCAAATTGCAAAAGGCTGTAATAATTTCAACCTGTCATATCACGAGAAAATTTCTCAACGCAATTCAGTAGTAAAGAGTTACCTTGGTTAGAACCCGTGCTGTTTACACTAAAAGAACTCGGTGAAAACTGAAGAAAATTTAAAGGAAAGTAAAGAATAATAATAACTGCCTTAATTTGCGCATACAACTTGGTCTTTCCAAGCCATAAGGCTTGTCAGAAGGTTCCATTCATCCTGATCAGAGTGGCGTATTGCAAGCATGACATTTATATTACATTTCAAGTTTCAACATTTTTAACAGATTTAAAAATTGACATGAAACAATTTTTTTAGGGACTTTGAAACCTAAATAGAAGAATTTTATAATAAATACTCTTAAATCTCATGTTATTTAAAGGTGCTAAAATCTCACAGTTTCGATAGTTAATCATTGCTTCACTTTTCTTTTAATTCCGGTCGAAGGTTTTGGATTGATTAAAGCATTTGGCATACTACAATTAAAGGTACAAGGTACAGCATACTTTTACAATCTTTTACCACATTTATTCTTTTAACAATATGTTTTCAACGAAGGACCGTCACGTTTATCCATGAAATGTGTGATATTACATGGTATTTTGTGTTTTAATAGTTCCCTGTAATTTGAGCTATTTTAACATTCTAATCACTGTCAATAAAAATTTAAAAATTAAACTACGCGCAATAACGTAGCTAATTTTATTATTGTTTTCTTGAAGAAAAATAGAAATTATTGATGTAAAAGAAGAAAAAAGTATTAATTTTGCCGATGACATATCTGCAATACTTTTTAATGATTTCTCTAGTGCATCGATAAAATGAAAAGACATCGTTAACATTCCGGCTACTCTAGAATTATTCATTCATAGTTATTCACTTTGAGTTGGCGTGGTTGAATGAATTCTTGGAATTCTTGGCAGATTCATTGCTATAGTTCGTGTGTACGCCACTCTACTGTTTCTGGTGATTTAGTGCAAGTGATGTGTTGTTTGAAGAGACTTAAGCGGTTTTATGAATTGAATCTACGACCTCTGACGCTTCACGCACTTTCACTTCCGCCTACATATTCAGAGATGATAACACGACACAATGTGCACGGAGGCTTTCCAGATTTCCATCCTGGTAACTGACGGAATATTTAATCTTGAATATACGTTTACGTCTGAGGATGCTTGAAGAAAGGAGCGATAAGATAGTGGTAAAAGTTAACGAATGATTATAACTCAGATGAACAAACCTCGATAGCTAATGCGCGTGCCACATGAAATGAAACGGTGGTCAACAACCAAAACATTTTAAGTAAAAGTTGATTATTTACAATAAATTGTTTTAATATATTTATTTTAATTCATAATGTTTTCATTCGAAGTAATGAGTTTCCCTATCAGAAGCAAGGGGTAACAAGCTTGGATATTTTTCAAAAATATTTATGTTGTCGATTTGTAAGAATGGTGTACAAAATTATCCACTTTTTACTCTCTAATACTTTACAGATTATCCACTCGTTCTGAAGTTAAATACATGTTTAAAATATCACAAAAACTGTCCATGTTGACGCGGGAGGAAAATATTTTCAATTTTTTTAACTTGGGCAATATCTAGACTAAAACCCTAAAAAGTGGTTTATTCTTATGTGATGGCTACCTATTTGTGCCTATTTTAAAAGCTTTTTTAGAAATTAATATCTCTGAATTGGGCTTCGTTTGTTGTTTTTTACATCTAAAGCGTCACCGGTGAGTGTACGTAAGGTCTTTTTCTTTACGAAAATTGGATGGATACATGCTTGAGATCATGTCTTAGGTTTTAATCAGGAAAGATATACTTTTATAAAATAAATTAATTCATCATGTAATGCGGAATGATATCCTCTTGGTTGCATCTGACATCGTAACAATTACAATTTAGCCACTTCTCGGCCTATAGTTTATACATGCTTTAGAGATCTGCCGCTAATACCTCGAGAAGTAGGGCAAGGATCGCAACATTATGACTAGCATATATTAAACTCATTTGCTGTTCGGGGGAAAAACGAATTCTCATACCTATCCGTTCGGCAAAATAGGCATCTCTCTTAATTAATCATTTCTGATGGACCTAGAAATATACTGGGGATCTAATCTGACGTTCTCCGTGCAGCTCTTCAAGGTATTTATTCTAAATTGCTGAAGCAATCTAAGCCTAGCGCGCAGCCGCCGAGTCTCTAGCAGCTCCCAGTCTAATTCGCCTAACATGTGTGTAACGCCTCCTGTAACTTTCGCATACCTTTATAGGGATTTCTTTATTTTTCGAACTCTTATGACTATCGATAGTATAAAAAAATTACGATAGAGCCCATAATCGACTGCGCGCTCGAAAGAGCTATTAAGACAGTGATATTTACTGCAAAAAAAGAACGGAAGAGAGGCTTTCACGTATCAAGCGGAGTGGAATGTGACTACAGTCGACAGTTCTGATGTGATTATGCTCCGAAGGTATGATGCATCTATAAACGGAAAAAGAAAAGCGAATTCGTTCTCGTCTCCTGTCGTCCGGAAGGATAAGCACACCATCTAGGCTTCGATGTTCCACGTCGTAAAAATCTTCCGTTGGCTTTGCATATGAAGGCCGTAGAAACAAGGGTACGCGCAGCATTTGAAAAGGGAAAAAAAACAACAAAAATTATCGACTCCACGTGCATGACCTCGTATTGCACTTTGCGTAAAACAGGTGAATAATGGCAGGAAGATTTTAGGTGTTTGGCAGGGGATGTTCGGTATGAGATGCATTGGCAGTTTACCCCATGGATGCCTAGGCCAGCAATGAATTTAGGGTTTAATATCCTTCCATAAACACTAAACAGTGTTAAGCTTCTTAATATGTTCCCTGAACCTTTCTTCCCATTCTGCGAGTAGTGAATAAAAAATCAATGTCGATTAAAATCGAAATTCGAGTTTTAAATTGCAAAGATCGAGGAAATCGACATCGATCTTTGACTTTAGAGTTTCGATCAAAACTCGATTTTTCGACCACGATCTTCACCCTTTCTTTTCTTCTCAACAGCATCACTACTAGCCTATGTTCACACCATCCGACCTAAGCTAAAGACTTCTATCAACGGACGGCAAAATTATAAAGTACTTTCTCGAACACTAAGAAATCTTTAAAAAATCTTCCTAAAAAAATTAGTGAAGGCGAATGGTTCCAAGCGGTGATCCCAAAACTTATATGTGGGAACATTTGTAAACTTTTACCACTAATAATTCAAGCTTGAATTTTAATTAGATTTGTGTGATTCTTTTCTAAATCTCAAATGAATATTTCGAGTGTTTTTCGAATATACGATAAACAATGTTTGTGCAAACTGCATTTTTAAAATATTATCAGATTTTTTCGATTATTCAATTTTCGGTTCAAATTTCGTATTTTGATGAAAAGTCGAGCTTTTAATTTCGGTTTATAATTGATCGCTCGAAAAATCGATTTCGACCAATATTTTCCATCACTATCTGTGTGTTGGGTAGGATCATCTTCTGCACCCTGCCTTGACGTGATGCCTAGGATTCGGGGGCAGATGGGAGCGAGCAGAAGGTTTTAAGTACGTAAACATAAGGCAGCTTCCGTTCGTATCCACTGCAGCTGAGGGCCCATCACTTTCAGGCCCTCGCATTCCGGAAGAATACGAGGGCCTGAAAGTGTGTACATGCCAATTTGTGGGCTTCTACATCTTTTCTTGAAAATTGATTTCTTTATTGATTTCCGATTGGTTAACGATCTCCGTGCAAGAGAAAGTGTGTGTCTATGTCTATGTAAACTTGTGTTCCAGAAATCCACGGAAATACTCAAATTTACTTTGGCTAACAACCTTTTCAATGCAATACTGGCTCCCATGATCTTGTCACAGGCACATAATGTTGTCATGCAAAGAGTGTCAAACAATCGGGTCTGGAATTTTGATGAAGTTTGGCAGGGAGATATTTATATACGATTCATCCTCATTATTGGGTTATACACCCAATAGGTGAGTCAATAAACGAAGTTGAATTTTACTCTGTAACCGGGAAACTCAAGTCGTATTCGCGCCAGCCACGAAAATTATTCTCTTAGCTGCTGAGGGCACTTTTAACTGTTATCAAAAAGAAATGATAAAATCGACTTTTTGAGGTACTATTTTATTTTTAGCGATATAATATCGTGAACAATCATTAATTGAAGCTGAGACATAGTTCATACTTTAACAAATCCGTAAATGAATAATACAATGTTATATATTTCTAATAAAAGCAATTTAAGAAAGCAATGTAATGAAAATCTGCATGACATACAGTGCTTTTTATTTGGAATTTCAGGTCAATATTGATGGTTTAATAAGTACTGAGGCATTTTTTCGCAATTATTTATTTATATTGATTTTCTATTGCATTACGTTCTGATGAAGTCTTCTCGGGAAATCAGTCAGGTCAGGATGGACATTGCTGCCAACGTTTCGACGACCTTCTCTGCTATCGTCATCTGGGAAATCATTCATTATTTTTTTAAATGATCGAGCAGATAATTTTGCCTTATATGGGAAACTTAAAAAGAAATCAATTAATAATATATTGCAGGCAAAATTATCTGTTGTATTGTTAGAAGTATACTTTTTCTTTAGCTTAGATTGTGTGTGGTGTGACATTGAAGTTGTGGGTTGTCCCTGCGTTGTTCTCTGCTCTTCTTATTCGGAGATAAATTACAAATCGAGCGTCACGGGATTAACTGAATAGGAGGATACCTCGAAGTGTTCACCTTATTTCGGCTAGAAGATGATCGTGGTGCGGAGGATGCTGTGACGATATTTATCGCCTAGCATACGCGTTGACGGCGTGTCTTAATGGCATATTAACAAATTATTTCCTCGGACGTTGCGGTGAGTGTATAATGTATACAGCTATTTAAAATGAATTCTTATTAAAAACACACATCACATTCGGTAATTCTGTCACAGTAATTCCGTCACACTCGAATAAGGATTTTTGAGGGAACCTAATATTAAAACCTTAAAGGATGTCAGAAACTACCTTTCCAGGAGGAAAATTAAATCTCTATGGTGTGAAATGGTGATAGAATAAAAACAATTTAGAGTTTTTGTGATGGAATTACCATTTATACATGTTCTCTAACATACTTATTTTAAAGTCTTCGTACATTGCATATTTACGTTGATGTTTGTTTTAAAACGTTGCCAAAGTTATGCAAAGTAAAACACAAAATTCAATAAGACACTTTACCTTGTTTGTTGATGCATATTACTCTTTAAGCTATGATGAAATAGTTCATTACCAATGCCTGGCAGCCATATTGAATTCAACAATCACCAAATGACTACCTAAGTTATTTCAACAAATTTAATATCTTATATATATAAAAGAAAGTCGAAAATCGTGTTAGTTAGAACACTTATAACTCGAGAACGGCTGCACCGATTTCAATGAGATTTGGTTCTTTGGATTCGTCTCAGGCGGGGTTAACATATAGGCTATTAAAAAAAGGATAATTTCACACAAAAAATTCATCTCTTTCCTATGGACATGCTTTTAGGAGTTATAGTAACACAACAATTGTTAAGTCGGTCAAAACTACAAAATAAATAATTTGTTTTGCTTTTACCACTTTAATAACTGAATTTAGTAACAATATAACATTTTAATTACTAAATATATTCAAAATATTAATTAAATTGAAATTACACAGTACATAAATTACATTCGAGCTAATTGTAAGCCCAGCCGTGGCCAAGCTCGAGTTGACACTTCACTACCGTGTTTGTAAACAAATCTCCAAGCAATTGTTGACAAACGGTAATGTCCGTGTTCCTGTCGAGGAATCGAGTAGTTTTAACTCATTTCCTTGGAATGATTGCAAATTAGTTTCAGTGAGTTCATCAACAAAGAGTTCCAGAATATGATTGATCACCAAAAGAATCAAAGATGGTTGATTTAGCGAGCAAGAACGAAGATGCGGATGACTAAAACGAGGTAAATTCAAATAGTTCGTACTCTGCATGAATTCGAATCTTTTAAATGTGTAACAAACGAAGACGAAATCACCAACTACCTATCTGAATATTTTAAGTCCTTGGACATACCTAGCTTACCAAGGCACGATTTACAGAAAAATGTAGTTTCTGTGTTCATGATCTTTCGAAGCCTAAACCAACCATAACTATCCAACGGAACGTGTTTGGTGATTAAAATAATTGGTAATGAATGTGATTCACGCAACTTACTCAAAGAAAAATTCAAAGGTGAGGAAGTCCTTATTCCGTAGATTCCATTATCTCAACTCATATGCCCTTTTGAGATTAAACGTATTCAATTTCCAATTCGTGTTGCATTCGTGATAACGATTAAAAAATCGCATGGTCAGTCTTTCAGTTTTTGTGTTGTTTGTGCTCATGTGCTAATGAAAACCCATGATTTTCTCATGGTCAATTTAACGTGCTATGTTCACGAGTCGATAAACCATCCTCTGTATTTCTTCCTTCGCTTCAAGTGCGTAGCTAGGATAGGGGGTTTTGGGCGCAGCTAATACCACGGGTCTGTAGGGTATAGAAAACTCGCTAAGGTAAGCGGGAAGTGTGGGGGCACTTCCCCCAGATATTTTTTAAGATAAATGGTTCAAAATAGTGGGTTTTGCGTCCGTGCGAATAGTTAAATATGTTTTGTTTGTTAGTCATCCGTCCCCCTAATATTAATAACAAAATCTTTCATAAAAAAATTCTCTAAGCTCTTGGGGGGGGGGGGGTTATCCCCCAAAACCTCCCCTCGCTGCGTCACTGCTTTGCTTCACTATATTTATTTAGCTTCATCCGCTTCATCTTGCGCCTGATAACAAAACAAAAACTGTTGTTTATCAGAAGGTGCTTGACGCAAGAAATTTAACCCGAATGTGTAGAGCTCACCGTGGTGCGTTTACGCATGCAGTACGTTTACGCAGTGCATTTTTTTCAAACAGAGATACTAAAACTGGCGCGCCTTAAGTCATTTAATGCGAATGCTGCCTCATAGGGGCTCTTCTTGCACGATTTTGAGCATCAGTCAAGCGTCGGTCTGGGGTTGTGTCAACCTCCCCCCTGAATGGGCCAAGTGTATGCAACAGACTTGGACCTAAAAACATTTTTTTACAGCTAATAACGCAAATAGCCAACAACTGAATGCGTATAATTTTTATTTCATGAACTGCTTTATTAAACCACGATGCCCAAAATTTCTTAAGCTAAAACGTAAGAAAATTTGCTGAAAAATATCCGCGTAGACGTGCTCCGATCCACCCTATATAGATTCAATAAAGAAAATTTCCTTCTGACAATCAATTTTGGTACTGATTTACGTAGTTTAGTTGAATTTGTATCCTTATTTCATTATAATAAATTAAACATGATTAAAAACGATACAGCCGCTCTTGATTTATAAATGGTGTAAGTAAACTTTAAGTTCATTGATTCTTAGGCGATACGAAGTTCGCCGGGTCAGCTAGTCATTTTCATAAAATTCAATCATTTAACTGTTGATTTATCAAAATAAAATATTTCTAGCCTATATTTAAATTTGAGAGAAAAAGTTGACATTTTCATGGAAATGCCCATATCCCATCCTTGTCGGGGATGGGCGTGCTTCAGTGAAACCCTTAGCTGACGGTATCATCATCCGGACTCGCGAATCCACCTTCCTTGCGTTTGTCTGCTAAGGGGAACTGCTATCCTTCTCCTTCCTCTTGTGATCCGATCAAATTCCTTGTGGCGGATGACAGGCTGCCGAACATTCTTGTAACTAATGTGGGTGGGTTTTTGAATTTTAGTCTTTGAAACTATCCTCCAACTCTTCACCAACGATTCGAGTTTCATTAGAGATGAGTAAAAAATAAAAATAGTGTAGTTGTAGTGGTATAATGAAGTAATAGTAAACAAGGCTTTGGGTACCTTTTAATTTTTGCTCCAATAGTTTTGGTAACTAGTTAAACAGAAAACGTAACGAAAATGATACTCTAATATTAAAAAATACTTGGTCTGTACCTGTTGAAATGTTAAATCAATCGTGTAAATAATCGTCAAAAATATTAAAAATAATAATTTAAGAATAAGTATATAAATTTTACATTCGAATTACAACATTCACGAATAAACGTGTCGTGTTCGTACTTTTTATGTAGGGAGATCCAAGTTCCGTATTATTCTTTTGAATCGTAACTATTGTTGATTTCAGGAATCCTTCTCGGGCTCTACACCACGTTACAGCCCGGAAGAATTTCTGAATATTACTCGCCAGGAAAAATTAAAATCTATTATTATTGATTTGATAAACATCTTCTTTTGAACGAATAATTTCTGAAGTCGTGTAACATTTGGTACTCAATATTTCGAACCAGTTTAAGTTTTCAATGATCTTTTTCTATTACTTACATTATTAGTATTTCTCATTTAAGTTTTAACGATATATTCAAAGCGCCAGTTATAATGTTCTATCGAGTAGTAGGTTTGTGGCGTTTCCAAATAGTCCTTCGATGAATCTTTAATCGCACGGGTATTAAAATTATTGGTTTCCATTATTCATTAGCTCAATGCACTAAAACGCATCGTGACAATGGACTTGGAATAATCGATAGTGATCATTAAAAAAATCCTGTATGAGTATCAATTTATTAATTCAAATTTATTGTTGATCCGGTCCTGCAAAATGACGTGGTGAAGACTCAATGTTTAAAGCGCTTATTCCCGTTGTGGTTAATTCATTCGTCTTTAATTCCTCTCCTCTGTCTCAAGCTTACATTGTTAGAGCTAACCACCTCGGAAACGTGGGGAAATTACCACTCCCTCCATATACGAGGAATTCAGTATAACAGTCATGGCATCACCTGAGTTTCCATATCATCCGTGCAAATAGAAAGTTGATGATAGAAAAAATGATAGAAAATTGATGTTTACTGCAATAAGTCAAATCTATTCTCCTAAAAATTAGTAATGAAAATTTTATGTTATCTCTGAAAATAAGACCTTTATTGTAATAAATGCTCCTTTGAAAGTTGAAATGCCTACGGTTATTCGGAGTCCACTGTAAAAATAAACTTCCATTCTCTTTATGGATAGCATAACATGAACGACCCATATCTCATGCACAATCAGCACAAATCCCTTCCATCACTGCACGTGACGTCATTCTGTGTTTCTATGGTGACTGCAATGTGTATCCAGCAAAATATGTGCATTGCCATTTCTCAGTAACTATGGAATCGCGACCCCATGTTTATAGGGGAAAAAATGCGAAACATTGTCTTTTGACCCGCGCATAGTCCCTGGAGGCCAACAAGTCGACACCACGGGCATGTGGACTGTAACATTTACATGGGCACTCCTGAAAACCTGGGGTTCATCACATTGTTGGCCACATTTTTCATTTCCTACCACTCTGACTTTGGTTATGACCCCCCCCTGTAACCTAGCAAGTGTCTCCGTTGGATTATTTTAGTAAATAATAGGGAATTGTTTTTTCCCTGCCCTAAGACCTATAAAATGACATTTTCACCAAGCCAATCATTGCGTTTGCCGCACAATGTTTGAATGTAATGAACGTTCAATATAGATTGCCTTAAAGTTATTTAAGCTTGGATAGGGTAATTATTGGATAGATTAAGCTAGCTTTCCCTGCGATAAATCATAGTTGGTATTTCTTGCGAGGAAAGAGTTCTGTGAGTGAATATTCATATAATATGCTTTCAAAGCTCACGATAGTGGATATTTACTTAGGTGGTAGCCTGTGAATCGCACATCGAAATATATATTTATATAATTGATGATTTGAGTCGTAACTTTGTGAAAGCGATTCATTATAAATATTGAAAAAGGAGAAGCTTTGTGCTTTCACATGAAAAGAGTGGTATAAATATTTCATGTGAAAGCACAGGTTTTCTTATTTTTCAATTTTCGTATATTTTACAAAAAAAGAGAAAATTCATTCAACGTGGGAAATGGCCTAGAGTACGCATGCGAAGCGTGTTTTTTTTCGGAGCATTGCAGAACAGTCCGCATCCTTTAATGTCATCATCTTGATTCGTCCTGAAGGACGTTTTTCTCATTTCATTCTTTCGGTCCCAACTGCTCGTCCACCTGAGCTTTCGACCCATTTTTGCGGAAGGCCTTTCCTCCTTTCCTTCCTTCCTTCCTTCCTCCTTGACCCGATTGCTCGTAAACGCTTTTCTCCCGCTACTGGAGTGGGCCTCAAACGACGGGGGGAATCTTGTGCCCTTACGCATCAGAAAAGAGGACGATGTTTTGACATCATCTAAAAGTGAGGTGTACTCGAAAATATGCATGAATCATGAGTCGTAAGCCTGAAGATGCCACTTCAAAGCAAATTTGACGGGTTGACTGTGTTTTATCCACTTATTGCTATTTATTACGTATAGAAAATTATTATAACATATTAACGAGTCGTATTGATAGAAAATATAGTCATCCTCGTGAGAAATATGAAAGTCATGAAACAATTTTATTATAACAATTATACAACCGTCCTTCCTTCACCCTACGAAGATCACGTATTACTTTACCAAGACCTAGCCTTACTCTGCATAAACGTTGTTTCTTGTTTATAGGCCCAAAAGTGTATAATTTATTACCTGATTCATGTCTGAAAGCAAAAAATAATAACGCAATTATGAAAAATACACAATCTTGGTTGTTTAGAATGCAAAGTATGGAGGACATTTTTCTTTGATATAATAGTATGTAATACATGTACGTATTTACTTCAATTCAAATGCTGTGCCTAAAATGTTTCAATGTCTGCATGACCCTTTTTAAATGATGGTAGCCATAAAACAGGTTGTCCCTAATGGCTACCTAAAGTTACTCCTTTTTATGTAATTAATTCTATTCTGTACTTTTTACATTTTTTGAAGTAATAAAACCATTTTATTATTTACTTTATTTAGGTTAAGTTTACCTCCTTTTAAGTTAACAAATAGTGAATGGCTTATGTCACTAAAAATATGAAATTAACAAGCTAATACGCTGGATGTAACATTCACGGGCTTCCAACCGGGTCAGATTTGGCTCTATGCCGACGTTTTGACAGCTTACTACTCTAGCGAGTACCTTGACAAATTTTGATTGGCCTTACGGAGGCCAGGTCCGATCAATCCAGGTGGATCTTTGGTCCTGACCAAGCTGATTCCCAATTTGGAATGCGGTAGGTGGAATATATTTGATCCGGTGTTTTCATAGGATTTACGAGCTTCTACCTGATATAATAAAAATAAACGGGTCAAAATAAACCCTGGCCACCGTTCCATCATGGTCCTTGAAATTCTCTGTCACCGCCGGGGATGTGATCCGGAGCCCATGTGGTTTGAAGTCAAACCTCCAGCCGCCATACCAACCCGATCTCCACACGTCCTTTTGCAATACCCAAAATAGGTATCATAGAAAGGCATTTATCATACGCAGTACCTATTGCACTGTATTTACAAGAGCACATTTTTTTAAATTCATGCTGACTAGGTATTCGCTCCCTCCCTCCCTGGCTTTTTCACTCGGCTTCATTTTCTTTTTCTATGATGCTTATGGTTCCCATTTTTCTTGCTGGTGCTTTTCTCTTCCGCATATTACGCTGGGAGGTGTCGCGCGGCGCGGATTCTAACGCATTTGCCTCTTGTCGTCTTCCTCTTTCCATTTTCCCATCCTTTGCTTTCAACCGCTGTATTGGGTATAGCGGACGTATCACTGACTATCACGTATCACTCCCTCTCAACCAGTTGCGTCATTTTTTACTGTTCGCTTATTGATTTTAAACTTTCGTATCATCTTTATATTCTCAGAGTATATTATTATATTTATTCTTTCTATTCTCTTATTCTTATATTTATTCTTGCTACTCTTTATATTTGACTTTTTCTCAAATTAATAGCAGCTACATAACAATATTGCATTTGTTATAACGCTGGGATGAAAATTTCTAATTTAACATCGGTTGATAATCAAATTTAGGGTCATGTTGACAAGGATATAATTTTTAAAGTTATGAAATTCAAGACGATTACATAAGTTTCAAACAGTGCAGGCTTTTTTTTTTACTACAAATTGGCTTATCTTGGCGCAACCGTGGAGTTGAAATTTTTTTAAGATCGGCTACTGGTTCAGAATAGCGTTGTCATAGCGGCATCATTCGAATCGTAATGCTCAATAGTGCAAAAAAGCTGAAGATCTCTTGGAAGTAGCCAGCGGCAAGGAAGATAATAATAATGGTTATGGAGCCATATGATGAGCCATTTATAGTCATATGATATATTCAAAGTATTCTTCACGATTAGTACTAGGTCTGGGCTTATTATTTTATTTTAATAAAAATGCATACTTGCAGCAATATTGCCAATTCGCAGTTGCCCGATAATAAGCAAATGTATATAATTTTTTTTCTCCCGGTGAACAATTAAAGTGAAGTTTTCTCGGGTTTCACACCGGGTCAGGTCCTCCATTTCTCCTTCCAACGTTTCGATAAGCGACTCGTCCATCGCCTTCAGGGATTCAGGAATCCAATGGCATTTCCTCCAAGCCTCAGGGTATATATTCCTGATGATGATAGGCGAGTTGCTCATTGAAACGTTGGAAGGAGACATAGAGGCCCTGATTCGGTGAAAAACCCTAGAAAACTTTAGTTTAAGCAAATATATAAAATATAACGAAAAAAAATGCGTGAAATGTGATGAGAATCAAATGCGTATTACATATAACGAGAATCAAATCTTTAAAAGTACTGAAAACCAATAATGATATTTTTTCTTCTTATCTTGACCTTGATTAATTAATGGTAAAATAGTTCTTGGAGTATAGGTCCAGTATATGTGATGCATAAAAGTTTTAGCCAACGTTTCAGTTTATTTAAAAGTATCATCAGGGCTATGAATGAAAACATGAGAACAATATAAAATACAATGATATACAATATTTTCACATAAATAAATGTTACGATAGAATTTTTTTTACAATAATATAATTAAAAAAATATATATAGGAACAGAATACACAAAAAATATAACATACCTTAGCTTTGTACATATATATTGATATTACGTTACTAAGCTATTACCAAACCTAGTTACCATTAATTTGATTAGTTAAATTTTAAAAATGTTTGCTAAGGTTTTCAATGTCTGTTTTTCTATTACAACTGTTAATCGATTTAGAAGAAATTATTATTAGAATTACCGAGCAATTGGTAATTTAGGATACGATCACATTTCAACCTCGTTAAGTTCTTACTTTTTTTCTCAATTATTATTATTATTATTAGTATTTATTTCGATAGTAATAAAGAGATTCGGAGCATTGGAAAAAGGCTATAGAAAGTGATGATATTGATGATCGGAGAGGTGAGATATATAGCGAACTTTGTGAAGACGTTCGGGAATAGAGAAAAGGGATCAACGTTCGGAGGAAGGGAATTGAGAAGTGAAGGGATGCGGTAAAAAAAGTGTGCGTTGGATGATTGGTGGTAGTCTGGAGAGTGTGTTGAATATGTGGAGTAGCAGTGAGTGGTTGTGCGAAGGACGGAATTGAAATTTAGAAAAGAGGAAGTTCCGCACCGTCTATGATTTGAGTTGAGGATATTTTGGATTAATGTAAGGTCGTCTTTAGAGATGCGTGAAAATCGCAAATGCGATGAGCGCAAATAAATACTACGTAGATGCGATGACTGGACATTTATCATATTTTTACGCAAATTTGCCTTTTCGACGGCAAAATTCGTACATTTTGTGCCGAGCGCAGTTTAAATACTCCGCCGACACTCACAGCTGGTGAGCGACTGGCCAGCTGTTAGTTGGCTGGGACTCCACGTGACCGCGAACTACAAGTGGGCGCGGGCAAGCTTCACCTCCGCCACTTTATGTCTTATTTCTTAATACGCTATTGTTCTACAACAAAATTATTAAAAATATTCTGTATTTGATCATATAACTGTGTTTCAATACATTTTATCGTCATCTACAACATCATGAAAATAAAAAATAGATGCTATAAAATGCGATAAACTTTTATTAAAAGTGCGATAAAATAAAAATAAAAGCGCGATTTTCACGTATCCCTAGTCATCTTTAAGGCGTAGAAAAGGAAGATCGTGGATAACTCGCTAATTATATGGGCAGAATAACTCACGTTAAGTTCTGGTTGATATTAAGTCAAATTATACCAAACGATTGGTATTAAGTTGTCGTGATCGGGGCTTTATTAGTCACACAAAAAGAACGATTCAGTGGGATTGAGGCGTTCTTTTAAATCCAACCACTCCACTCGTGGAATATCCTCTCTCGTTGTACGCATTTTTCCACCATTATTTCCTCCCTCTCTCTCTCTCTCTCTCCTTACCCTGTCAAACTTCCTCTCACTATCTCAGGTTAGAGGACCACTTTTCTCGGTTCCTGGCGACGGTAAACGTGTAATTTTTTCTCATCGCAGGTCGGTAAGTGGAGAGGGCGAGCGAGTCGTAATTTAGAATACGATCTCATTTCAACCTCGTTAAGTTCTTACTTTTTTCCCCCTCAGCCTTCTCCGGTTGGTCCAACGTCTTCTCGCCTATCCATGTCTTGCTTGCCCTGGCGTTCCTGCTGTCTTGCATATTGGGTCAATAACGTCCCTCTACCAACAGCTGCTGGGGTACTTAGCCGTGATAGTTTGAAAATCTCATCTACACGAGCGATTTATGAATAGTCAGAAGGATAAATAATTGTCCATCGTCTTTTAAAAACTTGGGAACTTTATGGGAAGGATGTTTAGAAAGAGTAGACTTGATTAAGTTAAAATGATGAATTAATATAGATGATGGAAATGGAAAACGAAATATTCGACAAGGTAGAAAGGAAGAAGTAAGTGTTTCGGTTTGGCTATGTTAATAGGATGGATGGCGTCAGAAAGCCCAAGCAAACATTGGAATGGCGACTTCTAGAAAAACTGAAAAGAGGAAGGCTAAGAGTGAATTGGAGAATGCAGGGAATACTGTCAGCGAGTCAAAAATGAGGAACAAGTGTAATGATAGAGAGTGCAGGAAAACGACGACAGTTGTGAAAACCCCATGTGTTACTAAAATTACTTTTGCCCTTCTTTGGATGTGTGAAAAGATAGAATTGAGAAGACCACCATTAGAATGAAGTCCACAGAAAATACCCCAGCTGTACGGAATGATCTGTGATATTCACGGCTTCGGTTTGTGGAGATTTATTAGGTACTAACCAAGTACCATTACATCCATTGTTTTAAACTCGCAGGGTTAAAATACGTCGTACAATCATGCATAGTAAAAAACCAACGTAATTAAATGACATTATAAATGAATATCAATGAAAATAACATGTTATCTAGATGATCAATTCATTTGAAGAATTAAGAATATTTCTTGGAAGAGCGAGGAACTACTTTGCGATCTTACGATAAAGTAATTGCTTCTGTATTTTATGAAAATTTCACATTGTTTTATGGATCATTACACCTCATATAAACTGTGCCTCGTAGTGTGTCAGACGTGTTTTTGACTCTAAAGGGAAAACGTTTCTTTATTTGAGACTTAATGAACCACATTAATCATTAAAAGAACATCATTAAACACATAAAAAATTATTATGTTGGAGAAAACTGTCCATGATACTGCAAAATTTACACAAAAATTCTTAAATCGTAAAATAGATCAACAAAAAAATATAATTTAGGTATATTTGTCACGAAATCGTTTTTATCCATCTTTTCGCGTTATAATTCAGCTATTCCGTATTAAAAATTTTCCTAAGTCCATGAGATATTTGTGTAGATCTACTGCCGTTTGTTGTGAATAATAAATTTTATTTTTGTTTTCTTTTTTGGAATAATTTAGGTCATATTTATGCAATGACCTCATACGGTATGATTGATATTTGTCATATCTATTTACGTGTGAATGATTTTTACCATTTTCAATGAGGAATTAGGCTTATTTCTAGTTCCATTGTATTTATTAAGCAAAGGTGAATACAGGATGATTTTTTAACAAAAGGTGGGTGCATCTTGTCGTAGCTTTGCCTCGTGTTTCGCGAAATTAAATATACAAGCCTAATTGATGACTGTAAAAGTGTGGTGAAAATTTGGTGCCTCATGTAACACGAATCAAACTTGGTGCATTAGGGTACGGTAAATATCGTCGTCATATCTCCTGCGTAATTTTATTATACTGGACTATACTAATTTTATTATACTATACTATATTATACTAATTAATATTTACTGGACTTTGAAAGCAGACTTGATGAAAATAATTTTTTCTTGGCAGAAATAAATTTAAAACTGATTTTCCATTTGAAATTAATGAAACTGTTGAAATAAATGAATGTGATTCCTATCTCTCTAGAGATACTTTTTTTCGGCCGGCGGACGTGACTTGCTAATTAATTAAGGAATAATAAATATTCCATCAGCCTTATTCGTCCCTACAACGTAACCTCATTATGGATTTTCCGCGACGTCCTGAATCCACAAATTCATCATTTCTTATTTTTGCTCATCCCACGCGTCGCCATGAATCTTCATGCTCGCGTCCATTTCGGGAATCGTAGTTCAGGTCTCCTCCCGCGCCTACGCACGCGTCGCTGCTATCTGTCACACACCCGGGAAATCTATTTCCGTGGCGTATATGCGGGGGCATATGTCATGTGTGCATTACGGAGAAGCCGAGGCGAACTACTTTCATGGTACTGGGAATTCAGGAATCTGTCAAGAAGCTACGCAGAGTGCATTTCACGGAGTGCTCTCTCTGTACTGCGCGATAGTTGAAAAATGACAATACAGAGGACTCTGCACGGGTGAGTTCCTGCCTGCCATCTCTAGGGCATAATCCTCACTCCCTGATATTCTTGGATGCTCATGAGAGGACGTATTATTCCTGCTCTATTTGATGCATCCAGTCATTTTTTTCGCAAAAAATTACTCGTTAAAAACTTACGTTATCGTCTGCAATGTTTTACGCGATATAGAGTAAAATTCCATCGATGTTTATCTGTAATTCAAGCATAAAAATTTTTCAACAGAAAAAAGTTTAAGTGAAACTTTTAAATTTGAGATGCAAGCAAATTTTGGCAAGTATATTTTCGATTTAACTTGTATATTCCAGGATGATAAGGTGGTACAAAAAGCAGACTCCACTTTTAGCTGATGATACAAAGGTGAAAGTAAGGAAACAATTCATTAGGCGTTGCTTAAGGATTTCTTCTTATTACGAATTTCTTTATGGGAGCAAGGCATGGGCATTGACAGCAAAATGCAGTGATAGGCAATTATTTGTGATGGCTATGATTTTTTTTTCGTTTTCGATTAATGTATAGTTTTTTATGAAATCATTGATTATTTTAACTGGAACCTTTTTTTCGAGATCTTCACGCAGTCCTTATTGCGAATTGTGGAAATTTTTCCTAACCTAAGTCGTATTTAGCGTAAATATATGCGTGTATTTCATTAATATTTCCCATTGGAATTGTTGTGGAAGTATTAATCTAAATCTCTTATTATTTGTGATAGTAAATCTATTAGTAAGTGTGGAAGTAATAATCTAAATCTGCAATTACACTTTCCTTTTTGAATTTTAAATATTGCCATGGCAACTTGGCTTTTCATGCAAGTAATTCTAGATGAAGAAAAAAATGCTAAAACTTTATCCTCAGTAGGTTTAACAATAGTTAACATGTGTTAACAGTAGTTAATAATAGTTAACAGACATTAACAGTAGTTAACATGTGTTTTAGCGGCATATCGTTAAAACTTTCGAAGCCTTTTCGTGGCATAAACTTCATATTTCGTGTATATAGTACTTTTGCATGGCGTAAAACCTTTATCATTGATGTTGGTGGTTTTCGGGTATTGCTGTGTAGAAAACATTTTAACTCGACGTTTCACTCCTCCTACTGGGAGCGTTATCAAGAGAATGGAAGATCATTGATTGATCTTACCAGATTGATTGATCTTTATCATTGATCTTACCAGAGAGAAACCTGTAACTCTTCAATTTACTTCCCCTCATTCAGAAGTGAATTGCGTGATTATTAATAATCTTTCATCTTCCTGGATCTCCAACCGAGTTATTGAAATCCAATTTCTGCGAAGTGTTTCTCCGAGTTTTCATTATGACGATACTTCGAATGAAAAGCTCTTCCGCGAAACCTTTCCTGGATTCTATGCCTATGGGGTTAACCAATCTCTTTGTCGATTTCATGTAAGGGATTATACGTAAGCTTATTTTTAGGTGGACTTTACATCATTCAGCTCAGTCCTGCGTAGGGCGATGGTGAGATAAATTTATTGTCGATTTGCTTTTGATGTGCGTGAAGACCATAAGGAACTCAATCCTTTCAAAGAGAAGGTGGAAGTAACCTTAACCTCACTAATTTAGCTTTGTTCGTTTTATTTTTATCTTTTGAATTATTTAACTCTCTTTTGATATAGAGAATGCTTATTCATTCTTCATATCCCGAATCTCCATTCCTTATGCGTCAGCTCTGATTAAATATTTTGTGGAGTGGAAGTAAAAGATTTTTTAAACATGGTTGGTGAATACGTAAACTTGATAAAACTGCAAAGATACTGAAAAACTTAGGTTATCCATCGCAATAGAACATATAAGGTATCTTGTATTATCATTTAATCATGCTAAAATTATGGGCTATATTCTGCCCAGCAATGTGTACGAATGCGGGAATGCTTTTAAGCTCCTAGTAATGCGGTTTGCTATCTGCAAACTTCTCCGTGACGTTCTGAAATTTAAGGTATTTTTTATTCCATTGTAACTGGACAAATGGTATTTTTTCACCATGGATGTTTTCAGCTGTGAAGTTTTCGATTACTAATGTTTCATCAATTATCAATAAATCAGAATGCTGTATTTATGAGGCAATCAATCGGCTACAGATTTAATGTTGCAAAACTCACCCTGTGTTATATGATAATGAGGCTTCAACATGCTCTACATCCGAGTTTTTAATTCAACATAAAAAGCAATAATAACTGTCTTCGGATAAATCTTTCCCGTTGTCGGTAACCTGATTTCAATTCCCTTTTTTCGAACTAATGCCGTTGAAAGTTTAACTTTTTCCTCGTATTTTTCTCCATTAACGTAACAAAATATTCTTCTTCATTCATATTTATTCAAACCCTGCTGGTATGAGCTATACTTTAGGTCATTAATGTGAATATAAAAAGCGATTTCGACGTATTGTGGTAAATGGCGACAAAATATTCTATTTATTTTGTTTTAGTTTGCTTCTAACAATCAATGATTCAAAACTCCATACTATATGATATGAAGTCAGTTTTTCATCAGGAAATGCCTTATAATTCGTAAAAAAAATTATCCTGCTAATATATTTATTTTAGTTATTTCAAAATGTAAAATATTCAAAAAGTGAAATCCTAAGCACATGTTTCATCATCATGTTGCTGTTTCTCGTCCATACGCCATAGAAGGTTTGTTTTGGAATCCAGGAGCTAGGAGCAAGTTTACTCTACTATTTACTTTTCATTCTTGGAATCCTCGTCAGTTTTTCCAACGCTTATGTATTTAATGAAAATTAAATGCTTGAAAAATATCACGTTAGTCTATGCGGCTAATGTTTTTTTTCTTTTCGGTAGACCTGAGTCGAATGCCGTTTATCATCCCTAAGCGGTTGAATATATGAGACATTTTTCTTCATCTTTCAAGAGAACTCTCTTCTCTTGCGATCCAGGGTCTTTTGTTCCAGTTTTTCCACAGATAACTTCTAAATTTATCCCTTTTTCCCTTCCATCACCTTTTTTTCTCCTCTCTTCCAAGGATGAAAGTACGTGCCATCCGTTAGGATGACGTCTTGAAGCCCTTCTCCAATGGGAGGTCAGCGGATGGTGATCGGTTGGAGGTTTTATTATCATTATTATTTTGTTTTTTTGAAACCCGGAATATTTTCGCGGTCCCTCGCGCTGTGCTCTTTTTACTCTCTCAGGGGCTGATAACATGAGTTTGAGCTGCCCTGAGCCTCGCTTCCTCACCGCCAAAAAGCTTTTCATTCACCGAAGTGGTCTCAGCACTCCCGCGATCCATCGTATCTCTTTATTGTCTCCAGCCTTGCCTTGGAGGAAGGGTGGAAGTTAGGAGGGGGATTGTTTTAGAGAAGACGGGTGGATGGAGGAAATATGCCCTTCATAAGATGGCGGGCTCGCGGAATCGGTCGGGTCAAGTTTTCGCCTAAAAATAAGAAAGATGTCCGACCGTTTCTGCTTGGGAACCTTTTTTTTTTCTTCATCCATTCGCAGGAGACTTCTCGCTCTTTTACACATTTCCTACCTCTTTTTTTTCACGAAATCATTCTATTTATTTGTGGAAAAATTCTTCTCCGGGAGTTTTTGAGACGATTTTTGAGTGACCGTTGACCTCGTTTCCACCGAATCGCGTATGGACTGGAAATTTCTGGAGTCTCTTTAGCAATCGTTCTTTTTTTCCTTTTTAAGGAAGAGCTTCGCTGTCTCATTCACTGCAATATTACGTATGAAGGGAATATTTGATAGCCACGACGAGTGTCTTGTGACGTGTCAGGGGTTATTTTTGTAGCGTCTTGTTTTTTTTATATATATTTCGGAGGAAATCACCGCCGATGGTCTTCACGATCTATTTTTTGTTATCATTTACCTTAAATTCTTTGTGTTATTCGTAATTAAGGATGATTTGTGCAGCCATATCGACAAAGTGTTCATTTTAGGGTTGACATTGAGGAAAAATAGGCTTTAAACTTACGCTTTTCACCAGTTTTCCGCAATTAATTTATGTAGTTTCAGCTCCACAAATGAAGGTATCATATAGCAACTGCATATTGGTCCTTGCATTACTGCATATTTTGACTAGAAAGTGCAAAATTAAGTGTGCATATTGTTATATCATGAAATTTCATTGAATTATTGACGAAACTCAGTATGCGTCACTTATTGAGAAAAATTAGTTTTTTTTCTTCAAATTCAAAATGCATGATTTTACGCAAAGTATCAACGTTACTATTATCAATAACGTAAAGATTGACCATGTAATATGTTCAATAAATTTTTTTTTTAAATATGGTGGGAAAATGCTGAAAAATTTTAATGTGGTTAATATTTAGGGTTACGTACGACTGGGTTTATGAAAGATATTCTTTTTCATTACCTTCTCGAATCTGTTGAATTTTTAATGCGTTTTTGCCGTGGTTAAATTTTTCAAATTTCAATTACTTAGCGTTGTTTGTAAGCGCTGTCTATGATATTTGAGTACTGAGTTGGGTCCGCAGGTGATGAGCAACTGTTATTTAGCTCAATTTTCGTTTGCAACATTAGTTCGTTCTTTGAAAAAAGGTTTTAATCTTTCTCAAAATAAGCTTTGAATTGTTTCAATTATCCTGCTGGTAACCGTAATTTAATATTGACCATAATGGAAAACCTCTCTGTGTCTCAAATTGTGTTACCTTTTCGAAAGATTTGTAAACGGTTTACGTGCATATAAAGTATCGTAAAAATATTTATTTTTTTGTTTTAATTTAATGTGTTTGATGCTTAAATCTTTCTTTGAAGATGCAAAGAATCATTTAGCCTCTCGCTTTACATTTATTTTTGATGACATTATATTTTATACGTTAAACATAATTTTCATTTTTAAACGGAGATTCCATGCCAAATAAAAAGAAATGGTCTTCTGTTGGGGATGATAATTTTTTTAAAGATTTTAGTTAAGTAAGATAAAGTTTTTATTAACCCACGTTTTTGAATTCTCTGCATGGGATATTGCCTCCTGGTAAAACATCTTGTTGACAGTTTAGAGTTATTTTTTCTCTGGGTTACTCAGGCCTCTCAAATCGTGATGTTATATTTTTTCTCGTTTAATCTTGACGCAATCAAGTCGGTACAAAGCGTCTTAAAGACATGCCGCACATAATATTCGCCTTCCACTTTCCTACCATCCCGTTTCCCTTTTAGTTTGTGGTTGCCACTCCTTCTAAAGTTCTTCTACCTTCCGCTCCACGCTTCCTTCCTGCCAGCTTTCTGGAATAAAAATATCTGTTTAAACCAGTTGATAATTGTTTGAAGCAAAATTTAAATCGTATAATTTTGAAATTATTCATAAGATGGTCTTTTAATAAGACATTTCCTTGTTTTAGAGGATTTGACAAGTTTTAAATCGTATACTTTTGAAATTATCCGTAAGATGGTCTTTTAATAAGACATTTCCTTGTTATAGGGGATTTGACATTAATGATGATTAACGCCTCGGAGTATAGGTCTGAGAATGCAAAGAAAAATTGTTTGGCTACCTTTAGATATAATCCTTATATCTTCTTCCGGACTAGGAATGATAATGATTACAATAAATTGACACATGAAGGCATGAAAATTTTTTAGAATGTTTCTTTTTCAAATAAAAAATATAAAAAGAATTAATTTTACATAAATGTAAAATAAAAGAGAAGAATTTTGACATACTTTATTCGCACAAATTTGTTTGCGGATTGTAAGTGAGCCAGTTCAATATCATAGTTGCCATCAATTTGGATTTATTAAATGAAAATAAACATTATTATTATTACAGCCTCCCTCATCGTGGCGCTTTTTTGAATCTAGTGCACGTTTAATTTTCCGCGTATCTTGACGCAATTAATTCAGCATTAAGTGTCTCCAAGACCGGCCACGCATAATTTTTGTCCTTCCACTTCCTCCGCCGTCCGGCCAGTTTCCTTTTAACTTGTGATGGCGACTCGCCCCTTCAACGCTTCCCCCCCCCCCCCTCAATCCTTTCGCTCCGCACGGCATTGCAAACATTAACGAGAGGCTGGCACGAGGGGTGAGAAGTTTAAGGACGAGGTCCGTCCCTTTCTCCGGCGTCCCAGGGTCCGCTCCGGTGTCCCTCGCCAACCTTGAGAAGCTCCCTCACACGTAAGTACTCACCCCTTCAGCTCGAGGCATGAGCAAACTGTTTCCTTCGCCCACAGATTTCCGTTCATTTATTCCTGCGCACACTCAAGTTTCCAAGGAAGTTCCCTCGCCAGTCGAGGACATGGACGTCCTGAAGAGGTACGAAAGAGAGACCTTTCTCAGGACTCAGTCCTTTTGCCCTGGAAATGGCACGTGCATGCTGTCAACAGAATTGTACATACACGAGAAAAATAAAACCTACCCCTTGTACGAAGGTTACTATTGAAGGCTTCGAATACATCTGCTGAAACATTTATATAAATTCTCGCATGGTAACAAAAATAAGTCTATTTTATTTCTGTTTGTTGATGAATGTATAACGTTCACGCGTAGAGCCAGGAAAGGGGACTGCTTTTCATCTGGCGCTGTCCATACGCCTGTAGCAGTTTTTGACTAACCGCGCAGCCTTCCTTTGCATTTCATTCAGTTCTTGGATTATGTCTTTCTGACCTGGATCCCATACACTCGCTGCATATTCAAGGTGCGGTCGGACAAGTCCGAAATAGCACCTTTCTTTCACTTTCTCATCCGAAAATCTTCCCACAATCTTGACGAATCCTAATTTCCTCACGGCTATGCCGCAAATATTCCTAGCATGTGTTCCCCATGAAAGGTTATCGTAACTCCTAGGTACTTCACTTCGTCTGTTACCTATATGCTAATACCCTCCAAAGCATAAACATGGTTAAAATTGGACGAACTCTGTAAAAAATCCACCTACATGCATTTGCTCAGATTAAGTTCGAGTCCCCGCTTTTGACTCCACAAATAAACGTTGTCTTTTCTTTCAAGAAGCCGATATTGCCGAGTTTGAAGTGCTGTTTCTCGGTTACTACTCAATCAGGTGTAATGAAATAAACTGAAAACAAAAGGAATTTATGTATACTTTTTTCATCAATATCGTCAGGAAGTCATGCTCATCTTGACAATTTTTATCCGACTTTTTATGGAAAACAGGAAGCTCGGGGCAACTCATGACCTTGAATGCTTTGGAGACCGCGATATATCCTAGGTATTAGTCAGAAGGTCAAACTCGCGGTCAATTAAATGGCTTGGGTCATAGTTTCCGCAGTTTAAAAATGGCAATTTTTCGACCAAACATTTTTATTAATTCTGGTTCCTACTGGCATCAGCTCTAGTAAAACCAGAACCATACTTACATCTTACGTCTTATCCGACAACCAGAACCATGATAACAGGAAGTGAACCCTCTAATCCGTAATTCCCATCACTTAAAACTGTAATGTTCCATAAATCTTTCGTCGTCAGGTCTACCGTTGTATGGAATGAAATTCAAAACGATATAAAAACTTGTACCATTGTGGAATCACTCTAGAGCAAATTTGGCAGATTCCTGCTAAACCAATAATGAAATTATTAATTTTTACTTTCTATCACTGTTTTAGGAGTATGCAATCATGTCTCTTCTTCATGATACCTATCATTATTCGCTTCCAGTTTTGTTTTTAATTAATATAAACTCCAAATGTCATTTTAATATATGTATTTGTTCTTCTAAGGAGTATGTATCCAGAACATTGAATAAATTTCATTTTATTTCATCTTGGGTTAAAATTTCGTTACATTTTTTTTCTGCACCCTGTAGATCTTGGTTCATTCGAAAGTTAATTATTTAGGATTGCCACCGTCATATCCATACCATGAGTTGATTTTGGGTCGTCTTTTCTCAAATTTTAGGCGGAAACCTCCCTTAAGGTACAATTCTTGGCCTTTTCCTTCTCATTCCTCATCTCAAGTGCTTTCCCCTCCCCATGGAAACAGCGAAATTATACTCTCGCCTCTCATTGTCACCTGTTTTAACCTCCGGCCATTCGCCCTGCGTATCTTTCAGCCAAAAGTGTGCCTTTTGCTTCGTGGAGTTTTCCTTGGGCCGAGAGAATGTTCAACTTAGCTCCATTAAAAAATTCTTTTACGGTTCCCGGACGGGGAACTTGAGTGTTTAAAAAGCTGCGCGGGAAATAATTTCTTTGACCGATTATCCCATGAACCTGTTACATTTTTAGCCGCAGCTTAAATTCACGCATGGTATTTTACACTTTCCAGATGTTTAAGTACTTTAGTTATTAAATAATGTCTTTAAATTGTCGGAGAGAGTTTTTTGAGCCGTTAAAATTCGAAATAAAACGGGAGCTCTTTAGCTGTTGCCATATGGACCCTTACAAGTTGGGCAAAGGCAAGCTGAAAGATTTGCTACGATAAACATGTTAGTGTCGCTGAATTAATTAGGAATTTATAATCGAAAAGTCTAACCTATCGATGGGAAAATTTTTGATTAAATATTTACGGAAATTTCAGGTATTTACGGACATTTTGTTCAAGACATTTAGAGCTTAAATATTATGGCTGCTCTAGAATAGTTTTATTCGGACAAGAAAAAATGCATGAATTGTTAATAACTAATTATCAATGTGAGTAGTAGCTATCTGCATATATTTCTGGGCATGTTATAGCTCATGCATTACTCACTTACTACGCTAACTTTTCGTTTTATATTGCTAAGTAATAGTTTTACTTGTATCTTGCTGGTTACCTTTAGAGACTCGTAGGCTACGTGCTCGGCATAAATTTCTTGAGTATCTAGGTGCCTATATTTTTCAGAGATACGCGTTGAACATCATTTTAGGACCTCGCTATAAGTCCCAAGTCTGATGAAATGAGAAAGGTATTTTGCCTAACTGATAGGAATAGGAATTTGATTTCTTTTCCACAGTGAAGGAATTTATTAGAATTAGTTGGGAATTACACTTATTTATCGAACTCACAGTTTGTTAATTTTCTTTATTATTTTTGTAAAAGGGTGGTTTCCCAGCACCCTTGCCACGCCCATTGAGGTGACTTGCGGAATAGCATGTAGGAGTACATGATAAAAACCCATTTTTGACCAACTTTCTACTTTAGTTTTCTATTTGCTCGTCTAATAGAATTATGCATGCATGTTTAAAAGCGCGTCCGGCGGTTTTAATTTTAATTGTGATTCTGGATATTCTATGCGCTCCTCATAGGGAAATTAAAACTTATTGTTAGTTCATTTATTTCGATGCAAAATGATCCGCGATCGATATAAAGATATATCTCAGTCAACGGTAAGGAATAAAATCGTATCCGGCTCGACTTTGTGGAAGTTCTTTATATCCATGATAAAAAGAAGAACGCAATGGTAATTTCCACACTTTCAATGTCACAACTCAGCAACCTACCATGGTTTCAACACGTAAGATAATATCAACGTATATATTACTTACGTGTTGAAACCATGGTCGTTTGCTGAGTTTTGACATTAAAAGTGTAGAAATTACCATTGTGTTCTTCTTTTTATCATGGACAACAGTAGCGAAACCTAGGTCAAACTTCAAATTGAGTGGTGTCATAAGGTTGGCTGTCATTATGGCCACGCTAGAGCTTGAATTTGCTGATGTCAGGAATTTCATGGTTCAGCCAACAGTTACTACCTGTCCAGCCATGTTTCCTTCTTCCTTTGGTTTTTCTGACTCTCTTTTCTGACTCTGATATTCTCTATTCATAAATGTGTGTTTGTGCCTCTTAGGGTTAACCCTGATGATGGAATTCCACGTACAGTCGGGGAAATATATAGCTAAGAATCACAAAATCTAAGACTAGCTTATCACATCATCACTAAATTCCAACAATCACGCCGGAGGCCCCTGCAAATCTTTCCCTGTTTGAGTGTTCGCAAAACAGCCGTATTTATCTCCTCTAAGCACTCACTCCGTGATTAAACCCGAATGTTGGTTTCGATAGGTTAGGGTAGAGCTCACCCCAGAATTAGATATAGGCGTGTGAATATCACAAATTCGGGAGAGAAGGGCTGGTTACTTTTCCCGTTTCATCTCGCACTGCGAGACAGTTTTGGGTGTCTCCGAAAGCTTGGTTTGAATAGGCGAGAGTAGAGCTCACCCCAGAATTAGATACAGGCGCGGCGTGAGGGTATCAAACATTTAGGACATTTCCTTTCCTTGGCACACACCACACCTTTGGATTATTTGATTTGGGGGGCCTCCAAAGGCTCGGTGAGGCTAAGCAAGGGGAGAGCTCACCCCAGACTAAGTAAGAGGCGTGTTGATATCACGCATTCGTCAAGGGGGGATGGGGCAGTTCCTATTCCTGGGACGCCTCACACTTGGAATATTTTTTTTGGGGGTGCCCTACGGTTTTTAGCCGAGATTTGAACCTTACGATCTGCAGCCTGCTACTCACTCAATTACCACGTTCCCATATCTCATCTCATAATGTTCTCCAAAACGTTCTCGATTTCATTGCATACAGCCCTTATTGACTCCTCCCGTTATTACTAGCATTAGTTTCGTTTGTTCTCCTCGCCAACCAATTGATAAAAAGGACAGCCCCTCCACCACTCGCATCCCGTAACGAAGCCTCTATCCTATTTACTCGGTTAGGGTAGAGGTCACACCAGACCAAGTCACAGGCACGTGAATATCACACATTCAGAGAAGGGCCTGTTCTTTTCTCTGGGCTATATCGCACTACTTGGATTTTGTTTGGGGGTCGCCAAGGTTTGTTAAGGATAGGTGAGGGAAGAGCTCAACCCAGACTAAGCCACACGTGTTGATATCACGCATTTAGGGCAGGGAGATGTTCCTTTTCTTGTTATGTCGATGTCGTAATCAATAATCGTGGAAAATCGCAAGTATTTGTTTCAATGATTTTAACCCATTCTAACCTTCATTCAACTTAACATTCTGCTTCTGAGAGAAATCCAATTTCAAATATTCTCATTTCAAAATGTGAAAAATTTCCGCCCAATTATAATTATTGTGGCAGCTACATATTTTTCCGATGAACGTTACATCACAAAGGAACACGTAGTTTAAATCTTTACAGGATGGAGCTGAAATTTTATGTATTTTTGATGTTACTCAGAAGACCATTAGCTTATAATGGGTTAAACTAAGACCTCTTGAGCAGAAACTTCTTTTGATCGTCCAAATGGTTTCTCTGGCCTTACCTATTCGTGCTCTAATCTCGCCGGGGCTGTCATTTTCCTCCTTTGACCTCGGCTCACGCCTCTGACCGAATCCAACCCCATTTTGCCCCCAACCTCATCGGCCACCCCCACCATGCCGCGTGCCCTGATACACCCCCGCATCCCGTTGCGAACCCTATATCCCTCCCGCGGAGGGAGTCCAAATCCCAACCAACACCCATCAATGTTCCATCCCTTACCCCACCCTCCTCCTACCCCTTCCTCTATCCTCCCCCCCCCCACCCATGTAACCGACCGAGCGGCAAGTGGAGCGGGATGACGTCATCGTCTTGTAGCTATGGCAACCACTGATGCAAGAGTAGATAGATGGCGGTGGTGGTGGTGGTGGTTGTAGGGGGATTTTTAAGCCTAGGGGGCGAGCGGTTAGTTTTACGGGCGTGAAAGGTATATATGAATGAACGTTGAAACAAAGCGGATGAGCGGGGATTCCATTAAAGGGTGTTAATAACGTTTCCATTGTTTTGTGGTTATCGGCTCGGACTAACTGCCACTGGATATTGAAAATTGCCCCTTCAATTCAGTTGTAATAATGTTGGCTCAGTTTTCCGGGACTTAGCTTTGCAGATTCTGTGAACCCTCTCATTTACGGACACTTTTACGGTCCTCGGAAATATGTCCGTAATTGAGAGGTGTCCGTGAGTCGGAGGTGATCTCAAGGAAATCTCATTTTTAAGCTTAATATTACCCCGCAAGTATTATAGTGTAGGAGTTTATGCCAATGGAATGAAACCCTTTAATTAAATAAAACTCAATATTTTTTAGGGATCGGTCAGAAAACCCATAGCGATAGTGTCCACAAGAGAGTAAAATTGAGCCTGAAATGTTTCTGTATCCTTTAGTCTGAGATTACGTATTCTATCCTTCTACAAACGTATATTCCTCTGCCCGAGAATCGAATAATGTCCTTGAGTCAAAGTGCCCGTTAGACAGAGGTGTCCGTGAACAGAGTTTTCGCTGTAAATTCACGTTGATGAATTTTTTCGCCGGGTTTGCGGTCGATTTGGTTCAGGCTCTCGATTTTTGCCTACGTTTCGATAGCTGAGTCGTCGATTGTCGTTGGGGTTGGATTAACACCATGCCCCGGGAAAACTTCTAATTTTTCTTCAGATGTCACCATGGTTTCCGGATGATTTCAACGCGTTGAAATTTATTCGGAGGCGAAATTTGCGCTGATATTTCCAATCTGCGGAGTCACTCCAGGTAAAATTCCGGTTGGGGTTTTACGAAAGATACTTTTGGCGCCAATTTTATTAATCTCGATTGATGATTGGTGAAAAGTCTACTTTACTGTAGAGTGCTCTTCCATGAGCGGTGAAGAGTCGATTCCTTCAGGCAGTGGCGTAGCCAGGAATTTCGTTCAGGGGGAAGGGGGGGAAATCCAAAACCAGGGGGGAATTTTTTTGAAAAACAGGGTACTAAGTGGAGGGTTTTAAACTAATTTTAACACTATTCATAATCGAAAAAACTTCATTTTTTGAATAAATATGCTGTAAATTCATATTTTTTCAATACTTTGTTTTCTTCTATGTAGGAAAATAATTTTGTTTTTTTATTTTTGGGTGGGGGGGGGGTCCGGACCCCCCGGACCCTCCTCCCCCCAGTTACGCCACTGCTTTCAGGGGGTTTATTCCTTTTTCCGAGTCTGGGCTCAAATTTATATGTCGTCCCTTCCACTTCGCACTTCGATTCATTTTCCGAATATCGTACTCCTATTCTCCATTTACTTTTTCTTTGGTTCTCTTTTAAATGGGAGGTAATGAAACGATATTTTTTATTTTGTAATGAACGTAGTACCATGAAATAAAATGTGATTATTAAACATGGAAAACCTAGCTATCGCTCGAATATTATCATTTTAATCCTTCCAAAGCATCATGTTTCATGAAATATGAATTATTTATGTACACTATGTATGTTTTAACATTTTTAAGCTTTCGTAATAATTATATCGTTCCTCTAAATAGTGCTGAAATTATGAAAATCCGATGACGAGATACATTCGTCACTGCGCGGTTTGGCGTCGAAAGTTCATGACGATTTAGACTCGTCATTACAGCGCAAGGGGTTAAGAAATATATGGGCATTTTATGGGAGTTGCACTGTGCGCGAGTAACGGCTCACTTGCATTGCAACGAGCAATGAGTGACTCATCGAACGATATTTTTGAAGTTCCTAAAGCTTTCGAATGTTGTTATTTCCTTTCGGAATCCCCCCAACCGTAAAGGGAATCCAGAAAAATTGTCGACTCGGAATAAATTTCGATATGTTGGGTGCGAGAAGCCACGGTGAAATCAGTGTATTTAAATTGTGTTGGATTGGAGTTTGATTGGAGTGAGTTGGTCCTGAGCGGGGAGGGGATATTAGAAGCCATAGTAATGGGAAGAGTATTAGGTGTTGGTGGGAGGATAAGGAAGGGAATATGATTTATAGATGGGATGAAAGGCCTTACTGGGAATTGAAGAGGAAAATTCAACTTGTGGGTTGGGTGCAGTCAAGGAGATTTGCAAATTGATCTATGTTAACCTTAACCAGAAGGATACCTTGAATACAGAAATCGACACTCATGTATTAATATACCGCACCAGGTTTTAAATAACCTGCATTCATTGTCAGAGTGATTGCTCATGGGAGGACTCGAAATTACTGAATAGTTGAAGTATATGTTGTTTATTTAATAGGCCCTACAATTTGTAATGGTGATATTTTCCTGATAAGTTGGGACTGAATCAACAAAACTCTACAATACTACTTAAAATATTTTATTGTGCGACACGACATTCAATGCAACGTAGAATCTTTAGTTCGCACCCTGGTTGCACAAAAATATTTTATGTGGAGTTGTAATGTTTAATTTATTTTGCCTCCATGGCCGAGAAATTTCACTGGGTGACGTCGGAAAATGTTTAATTCGGTCCACAAAATATTATAGTCAACAATTACTAAATAATGGATTTAAAATAAAAGAAAAAGTAAAAAATTGATGTAACAAAGCTTTTATATTGTTATTTAGTTTTACTTAGGTGCCATTTTACGATATTATATTTATATTTTTCATATCTTCCTTAACTTTGATTAATTATAATAGAAAATATTTTTTGTTTAAACCATGCATGTCAGTTCTTTTATTACAATTTTTTATGCGTTTGCAATTACATGACATTCTATAAATAATCTTATTGATAAATCACATTCTGTATATAAAATTTAGGTGTTATCAAAATCGAAAGTGTGTTTTTTTAATAATTTAATGGTAAACAGTGTATATATGTTTACCTTATATAACTGTATGGGAAAAATGATTTATATTGTAAATTCCTCTTTTTTACGCATTGTGAAGTTTAAATGACAACCCATAAAAAGTCCATTTTAACTTGGAGAACGATGAAATGTCGAGAATATTTTTAAAACTCTCCCATGTAGATGAAGCCTCGCTGTGTATTTGTCAGTCAGGGCTAGAGCTAGTCGGACGATATATATTCTATTGTCCTCCTCCCCATCTGACGTTGAGTGGACCAACGGCTCCTGTGGCTCACTCTGGCGGGGGCGCCAAAAGGTCACAGGTGTCACCCCACCTCATCCTCTAATGATTGCTTCTCTTCCCTCACAGCCGCGAGACCATCCGATTGGTCGGCTCAGGCCTACTATTTCCCCCCACCCCCTCCTGAAACTAATTGGATCTGCGTCTATTCCTGCTCATCCGTTTTCGCCAGTCTTTCTCTCTCGCTCCCTTCGCATATCGTGTCCTTCCGATGTTCGGGGTTGGTTGGTTGGTTGGAGTCGGCTCCGGTTGCTCTGGGAACCGGATCGATGCGCGCTGAAATTATTGAGGGGCTAATGCTCAAAGCTCTCTGTGAAAAGGAATGAATGTAATGCACAGCAATTACTCCCACTCGAACGGAGGCATTTTGTCGTTTTTCGTTGCGTGATTCATCTTGTTTCATTAGATAACTCCACATTCTAAACTAGTTATTTTACTCTCTTCTTCCACGTTGAAAGAAACATTTGCAATCTTCCGCGATTATAAAATGTATTCCGACCCAGGTTTCGCTGTTACCTCCCCCAAGCGGCAATCAATATCCCAAAGACATCCAGACAACATTGCTGGCGTTAACATATGACATCCATGCAATGCATGCATGCATCCATGTTGAGCCAATTAACTTTGGATGGATATCTGTAAAATATCCAAGGGGCCCGCCGAGCAACAACGTCGGAGCGATGCCCAACATTAGTGGACATGGAGGTCCGTATCACAACATCTCTTTGATATCTTCAAAGCATCGAATTAGTAGATAATAGTTATGCTAATTATGGTTTTTGATAATCCCCAAACCAAACAGCACACAGACAAAAAAATTGTGCTCTTTCATTCTACTTAGATCATATTTTACCTATGTATATTGTTTGGAATGCATTTTTTTAAGGTAATAAGTAAGTACTACTTCTTGAATTGATGGTAATGGTGATAAAAAAGAACAAGTATATTAACTTTTTCCACAATATTTTTACTAACCCTTATTTTGTTAAGACTTAGTCATCTTCGTTTCCTTAATTTAATAATTATAGAATTTAGCTATTAAATTTTAATTAAAAATATCAGGAATATTACAACTTGGATATCCAAGGAACGCCATTTCACAACTTGCCATGGACGTAACAAAGGGGATATATATGTAACGTTGTCAAAATACCCATTGTGTAATAAAAACGTGTTTTGGATATATTTAAATCTTATTAAATATCCGCTGGATATCGTCTGCTGCTTGGTACATCATCTTCAAAGTGCGAAATGGTTCAAAATGGTGTGTATTGCATTGAAGTCTTACAGTTTTTTAACTGTAGTGGGGGAAAGTACGGGGAGTAAAGAGGGGGATGAGATGGGAAAACCTAAAAGGAAGAAAGTGAACGGAATAGAATAGAGAGGAGAGAGTGAAAGAGGGGAAGAGGATGATGGGTGGAAAAACCGGAGAAAGAAGTGGTGGGGATAAGTAAGGGAGGGAGCAAAGGGAAATACAGGTTGTTTTTTTTTTGGGTTAACAAAATTTTTCCACGGAAACATTCAAGCATCCACGTGGCAATGTTCCTTTATGGTGGAGCTCGAAGTCTTTGTTTCAATATGAAAAATTCCACTCCATCACGCCGTGATTTTCTGGTTTTATACTCTTCTTCCAAGCATTCTTCTTCATCTGTCCCAGGTGTTCATCTCTTGGTCTTCAACTGGCAAGTTTTCCATTGATTTCTCCTTCGCAGTAATGCAATACAATGCTAATTGCTATGAATGCTAAAGCATTCCACTTCTCCTATGTTGGTTGTTGTTTACGCTTACGTATCCTTATCATACGACTCTGCGGCACTTCTTCACTCTGTTCTAGATATTTGTCCCCTGGTCATCCTCTGCGGGCTTTTCCATCAATTTTCCCTTCTATCATCACCATTTCCTACATAACGGCCTTACGTGTCAAATCCATCGTGTTCTTCTTTGGAGTGCAGTGATCGCGAAGCACTACTAGTCTAAAATAGTGCTCTCAAATTGAAATTTTTATTAATCAAGTAAACAATTATCATCATAATTCTTCGTTAAAACTTTCGCGGGTACTCGTCATGTTAAATAAAAACTTTTTGGGCTATGTTTTATCCAATGACATCCATGTTGTATCAAGCAACCTATTCGTCCAACCTCCCGCTCCCCTCACCCCCACCACCTGACACGGATACCTATATATAAGAATTTAAATTCCCAACTCCTCAGAATCCCTTGAGAAAGCGACCAGCTTCGGTCGGGAAACGTTGGGACCACCCAAAAATTGACGCGGCGACACAGCCCAAAAGTTTTTTTAGCATGAAAAATCATCATCGTGATATATAGTTTACAGCGTAATGCGGTGGATATTCTTGATATTTAACTTAATTAAAAGTACTTTTCTATTTCCACGGTTATTTATTCAAACCTATGCAGATTTCGGCACATAATGCCATTTTGTAGGCCTTCAATGCCTTCACTTAAGGAATAGATTTAATTGGAATATTGATATTCATTTTTATTAATGAATATTAAATTTAACGGAACAATCATTTCCAATCGAAAAAATGCTATGGAAATAAATGCTATCGTTGTAGTTCGTCGATATGGGAGCAACCACTTGAAGAATATTGCGTATTAGTTATTGTTTTACCCTTTCCTCTGTGAGAAAATCTATTCATTGTTTACATTTTCGTCGTTTCGAAATTCAATTCCCTCGTCCTATTTCATTTCATCCGATATCATTGATGCAAATACGAGAATATTTGCTGGGGCTTCGCTAACTCATTGTCATAATTTCTAAGGTGCTCGTGATCTTTACATTACTCAGCCACCTATCTCCAATTAAAGCATAGCCGTCTTCGAATCACTGAGCTGAAGTAATGATGGTTCTCACAATTGGAGTTTGCACGCGCCCTTGTGATTATATTGAAGCAGAGAGAGAGAATTCTTCGAACCTCAAGAAAACGCGAAACCCTTAAGACGATTTTAACGTTTGAAATTTCTCACAAAAACATGTTTTCGTTTGAGTTGAAAAAAAAACATTTGTTTTTCTCGTGAAATATTCTCTGTGAAATTGGAAGGTTGCCTCCTCGATCATCTAGAAATCATCTCAACCAGTTGATCTTTCTAAACATTTAGTGAGGCCAAATGGTTCCAAACAGTGATCCCAAAAGTTTCATTTGCGTGCATTTGTAAATATTTACTGCTAATAATTAAATTATTTATTCTAAGTAGATTTTTTATCCTACGAAAATGTGTATTTTGAGTGTTTTTCAAACGAATAAATACCAGTAGAAACTGCACTATTGTAATTCATTTTCGGGAATACGTCTGCGTGCTTAATATTTAACTCATAATATAATATTAATATTTAATATTTTATTTAATATTTATTTTATTTATTTGAGTTAAATATTAAGCACGCAGACGTATTCCCGAAAATGAATTACAATAGTGCATCTAATCGCTGCGAAAACCTTAAAACTAAAACCAGTAGAAACTATTTTTTAAGAACCATCGATTTTTTCGATTGCTCGAAAAATTGATTTCTACCGACATCTTTCCTATAAAAGCTACCAATAGGCTTCCACGCTCCCAAGTATTATAATTATTTGAAAAATGAACGCTATATCAAGAAACTTCAAAATTTTTCACAAATTTCTTCTCCGAGTGGCAATTAAAAATTTCCCCGAATCAATGATTGGAGATGGAAAGAATGATGGAGTTCTCCTTAAGGCCTAAATGATGGTGACGGAATTGTAGCCAGGAAATCTGACTTTTTAGGAAAATCTAATGCGGGGAGGATAATTCAGAAGTGTCTAGGGGGGTGTTGCCCCCACTCCCTTGCACCTAAATAGGATGAAGTCGAGCAGCTGGGTGTGAAATCATGGTCCACGTGGAAAGGGCTCAGCTTCTCCAATTCCATAATGGAAGGATTAATGTTTGCAGGTCACCGATGATGAGTTAATCGGGATTAACGTGGGAAAAGATTCTCATAATGATTGCCGTGCGGATCGTCGACTATTCTGGGAATATAACCATATTATACTGCTCGGAATTTGCTTTACTCTCTTGAGATTTGACTGTGCCCGAAGTTATCGAATCGTGAAGGCGAAAAAATAAAGTTTTTTGGAAAAAATTTGAAGATGATACTTCAATTTACGTCCGTGTTAATGATTTTCGCGAACTATCTTGTCATTTGATGTATATGAATGGATTTTCCATCGCAATTTGATTAGTATTTCTATTTTCACTTCCATTATGCTTTAATTCTCATTGTTGGATGTAAAAAGCTGATTTTTCTCCTCTCCAAGATTTATGAAATACTGTACACATTTTTATCGAATTACTGAAATATTAGGAAATAAAAATAAGAGTTGAAATTAGGCTACGAGAAGCATTATTTTTAAGTTGATGACGTGGCTTCCAAATGTACGCTGCTTTTTTCTTGGAAGGGAAGGAAGATATGATGCACTCATGAATTATTGAGTTGTAAAAGGTCTCATGTCTAGCTTAAAAAGGAAATTAGGTGTAACTAACTGTGTTCATTAATAAAGTGAAAGGTAATTATTCTAATACCGAATTAAAGAAGGGTTCAATGCGGGCAGGGGTACAGGCAGTGGTGATGGGTTATATTTTTTTCTGGCTTTTCATGTAAGCCTAGAACGAGGAAAGACAGGAGGCGTTAGAGATGAGGGTATGGAGATGAATGGAGAAAGTGGATGGAAAGTAGGAAGAAGGACGAAGGGCTGGTCATGGTGGGCGGGGAGAGGCAGATTCTCTAGGAGATACGGAGGGAAGAGAAGGTTTGGATGGAGCGAGTGCTGAGCTGAGAAGGGATGTTGAAAATAGTTTTAGAGGGTGGAATTTTAGGTAAATAAGGGAGAGGAAGGCTGAGAATAGGATTTTCAGATAGAAGGAAAGGGAGTAGGTCTTAATGTGAATTTGAGAGTGAACTGCTTGCTAGGAGGGGAGATAATCTGATGTGATCGGCAATTTACTACGCAAAAACTGCCTTGACCGGCAGAATACTTTTAATAATAATTAATGTAAGGCTATCTCTATCCTCAACTTTCGTTTTTGTGGAGGTTCACTTTATCGTCCATGAAATGAATGAAATTGTCGTATTGCGCAAATTTATTTTTAGGTATGACTAATTTCGATGCATCAGTACCTGAGGATGACGCCGCTGCGTCGAAACTAGTCATACCTATAAATAAATACGTGGAATGCAACTAAATATTTCATTTTATTGACGATAATGTAAGCCTACCTAATTTGGTAGATTTTGCCACTTTTGCTTGACGCTTTGGCCCACGTAACCTTAACGTATCAATAACTTTTTCCCAAACCATATTTCTATTTCATCGAATGCGGATTCTGCTTTTCTATGAAGCCTAAATTATTTTGTTTCTTTCTTTCATGTCAGCGCTCTTGAGGAACGCGGCGAGGGCCGGCCCTGCGGACGTGGTGAAGGTGTTCGACCGGGAGGGTCGCATTCTGCCGCTGTTCGGTAAGCTGCTGCCCTCCAACGGGCCTGACAGGCCCTACTCCCTCCGAGTCATTGTCTCGACGGCCGCCTCGGCTCGGAACTGCAAGGGCACCTCGCATCCAGAAGCTCCGACAGGCCTCCTCATCCCCAGGAACTACGGTGAGACGAACTCACACCACTCCACACGACATCATCGACATCTCTCATATCTTCATCCATCCCTGTGCAGAACGTTTCATGTGGCGACTGTAATACTTTAGGAGGTGGTAGGGGAGACAATTTTAAGTAATATTTTTGTCCATAAATACACGGGGTCGCAACTCCTTGGTTACTGAGCCATTGCAACGCAAACATTTTTTTATGCTCTTTATACCTTGAAAACGGCTTTTCTTGGGTATCCAGCCTTTACAACATTTATTTAATACTCTGGATTTTAAGGGCATGTAATAATTAAGATTTGACAAAAATGTGCTATTATAATTGTTTTAAGCAATAAATCTGAAAATGTGCGAGGTTGCACAGTCTTATCGTAGATACTCGCTGAAAACTCTGGTTTAATTAAACTCAAAGATTGAATGTTTCAGACAATTTCAATTGCACATTTCCCCACAGTTTCATTTTCGGCATTGTAAAATTTCCAACCCTAATTCTTTGATGTCCTTAAAAATATAGAGTACTAAATAAAATGTCTGAATGCTTGGGTACCAAAGAAAACCAGTTTCTATGGTAACTGCAAATCATTTAAAAAAATGTTTGCGTCGCCGTAGCTCAGTAACCAAGAAGTTGCACCCAACATTTATTGGACAAGAAAATTGCCAAAATGTTATTCCCTACCACCTCTTGTAGTATTGCAAATTCCTCCTGAAACAACTTGTATATCACCTCACAAATAAATCGTATACTGACTGCATTAAGTTAGCCTCGAACCGTATCAGATTTCTTCCCTCAGCTCTTCCCGAAGTTGTTGTCATATCTCCAATTGCTTCTTCTTCAATGCATTTTATTAAAGAAGGCCTCGGTGACGGCGGGTTTAAGTCTTCATGCCGAACAAGAGGTCGCGGGTTCGATTCCCGCCAGCAGATTTCGGTGGTATGGGAGTTTAAAAAATGAATAAATAAATTAATAATTGTTTTTAAGGAATTCGACATAATTTGGCGAAATAAATACATGGATTCATTATAAAACAATCAGGCAACCATTTAATTAAAAAAATTCGGGGTGACATTTTAAAAAGAAACTTATTATCAATAAAATAAACCATTTAATGACAAATACTATGATTGACAAAGATGATATCGTAAGGAGTAGGTGTCGATGAAAAACATTCCTGAGAACAGGCATCTCGTCACACCTAATTTATAATACCAATTCATATTCATCATTTTGTATTGTTACACTAGTAATATCATAATTGAATGACAACCATCACAAATTTTAGCAATAATTTCAATAGAAAACTATTCATTTTTATTTATGATTTATGTGCGACGTGGAATGCTGAATCTTGTGATCACCCAATTTTAGCTGACTTTGTGAGACTATATTTAAGATTTCAAGGTGGTGCTCTTGGTTCATAATGTGAAATGAGCCTCTTAAATTTTCTCTCATCCGCGGGAATGATTTCGTTGACAGTCAGAGATTATTGAGTTTTCTTATACATTATTTATTGGGTTAGTTTTGTCATCTACCCTGGAATACAGTTTCCTTGTCAGTTTCTTCCTTTCATTGATGTCCTTGTCGGAGGTCTGTTGAGCCGATGGCTTGGTTGGTAAATATTCTTGATTGGCTTTTTTTCCGCTTGGCCTGCACTTTTTAACCTTAACCCCCTAAGCATTCAAGCTTTTAGAATGTAATAATTTCGCAGTTTTTTTGGTTTCTGATTTCTAACTAACCTAACAAGTCGAAGCATTGAAAATGATTACGTGCTTACATATGGTTATTATTAAATGCTTTTATTCGCTATTTTTGCCTTTTTGCTAACATTTTTTATGTTTATAACGTTAAGCGGCTTTAAATTTCCTACCTTATTTGGAAATAATTTGTTATCAAGAAACCAAATCTGTAGATAAAGTGTATTAATAATGCAGCGCAATTAAGTAACATTTGAAAGCGGTCGTTATGAAATAAATTAGGAAAATTTTGTTTAGTTTGTTCGTTATTATTTTTCATTCGTTTTTTTTTATTTTTGGTGATTTGATTAATTATTTTCATATCACGTAGTTAGTTAAATTTTATGGATTATTAATACTTCTCTTCTTAAATTCTTTGCTTAGAAAAATTATGTTTAGTATTTTTCCACCCTTTTCGGTAATTTGTGCAAGGTTAAATTATTTTATCGTTCCCTTATATTTATATTTCTTTGTACCGCCAAAAATGGTTATAATCAGTGCATTGACTCCTACTTCAAATTGTGCTCCTGGAATCAAAGACGAGCTCTCCTATTTCTTAAATTTTATTCATATATCTTGTGCGTGAGGATAATGTTGTAAATATGCATCGTTTTTAAAAATGTTTTTGATCTATAAAATTAGTGCGAATGCAGTATGCCATTGCGCTCTGCTGCATCGGTTAGTGGTTGTGATTAAGTATTGATGAAGAAAATGGGGAAAGGTGTAGTTGTTCTCTTTATTTTTTCTTACTCCTCTTGATTAGAATTACTCACTCTCTATGAAAATACCTCTTTTACTTCTGTATTCCAAAATTAATCTTTTGAAGTAAAAGGCACAAGCTTATTTTTTAGAATGTGTTAGTGCTCTGCGCATGTTGCGTACTTAGAAAGGATGTTACTGCCATACAATTTAGCTAAAGCTTTTAAGTCACTTCGCATCCACTTTATATCTGCATAAAAATGTTTGACACGGCTTCACGATGTGTTTATAATTTCATATTGGGTGTTTTCGTCCAGAAGATGGATGCTCCCTGTTTTTGGGTAATATGAGGCAGTATAATCTTTTGCGCGGTGCTTTAATTTGAAATAAAACACTTTTATTTCTCGCATCTCTCTTACGACCTCTTCATTTTTCTTGTGCTTATTTTTATTTTTTTTCGCCTAGGCTTCCATTTGTCTAGTAGATATGTGTGTAATTATTGAGGTTGTTTAGTGACTAAAGTCATTGTTTGAATTCTCAGTGTTGACACGTTCATGCAGGTGGGTTTCTTTTTATTTTTATCTGGTCAAAAATATTATTATATGATCGATGAAGAAATTTATAAATTGATGATTTATTGTCGCTTGGAACGAAATTCGAAATATTTTATCTTGCCATATTTTGTGTATTAATTTTTACTCATTTCTCTCTCAATTTTTATTTCATTATCTCTTGCTGCTTTATAATATTTGACTATTTTGTAACTTCTTTGAAACATGTAGTGATGTATCGTTTCGTTGTTTACTATATATTATATTATGGGTTTTACTCCTATGCTCTTAATGTTAGCTCATTGATATGGTGTGAAAATCAGGATAAAATGTTTTATTTTTATAATAGCGTTTACTTCCTCTGTATGACGTCTTTTATAGTCAGTAGTTCATTGTGCGTCCACATTTTTAACATATTGAATGTATTTTTTCAGTTAGCTTTGATAATAGCCATTGTCAGTGAAGGCATCACCCACATTTACACAAAAACTAAAAATCCTTCAGGGATTTAGGTCATAGCAGCCGCTCAGCCTCTGTTGATACTTTGTGAACTTCTTTGGATTCTTAGGATAGGTCCTTGTCTTTTCTCACACTTCAATGTATTTGGCTTGAAAAAATTCTTCAAGCCCAATGAATTAATTTATTAAACCAATGATGAGATAAAGTCCCTCGAACTCAGATCGAACAAAAGGAAGTAGCATCAAATAAAAAAAATAGAAATTCATAGAGCATCATATGAAAATTGCCACAAATAATAATTAAAATAATAGTACATATGATAAAAAATAAAATTCAAATGATAATCTCCACACTAAAACTAAACTACTGTAATGGAAACTACCATTCGTTGTTCCATTCCATTATTGGAGTTTTATATTATTGTGGGAATTACCGTTTTTTATCGTGGATATATTGCATTTCCACCACGACAATCCTGAAACGATTTCATACGTCAAGAATGAAAAACTATCCTTATCAGTTTAAAAAAAATGTGCGAACTACGACTCCTACTACTGCGTTCAAATGAGTACCACTATTTCACCCTCGTCCAACCACACCTTGAATATGGAACGAGCAAATAGGACCCGGCGAAGAAAGGCTTAATAGGTGAACTTAAAAAAATAATACAAAGGGAAAATGTACGGTTCGTCAAAAACGGCTGAGGACATACAATGTTACAAACACGTTAAAAGAATTAGGCTGTGAGCCGCTGGAGACTCGGAGGCTGAAAGCTGGACTTTCATTTCGGTTAAAGAAGAATCAAACCAAATTATTATTTAAAGAAAAAGTAGAAGGTAAAATCAAACATGCTCATGAGAAAAGAAAAAAAAAACTTGATAAATAATATTCTTCCCATTAAAAAAATATAGGACGTTACAATTAAAGCTCTATCTTGCTCCACGTGAAATTATTAGAGCAACAGGTCAAAGATCCTCAAATGAAGCATGAATAGAAGTAGAAGGTCAGTATACTGTCGATTCGCCTTGCGGTATTGTGGCTTCTCGCAGGAGTGACCCACTCAATCATCTAACGATAGGGTGATATCCGGCTCGTCTTTGTAGAAATTTAGTGCGTCTCAAGAGGCGTTCGTATTTGAATGTTAGCTCGGAGCGCAGATAAAACTTTTAACCCATTACCTCCCAGTGATCTCATATGAGATCCCATGAAAATTAACAGATTTCAGGCGAAAGCTTGTGTATCAATTAATGGAAAGCGAAAATGTTCAAAATCTCATGAGGATATCAGAGAATAGGGTAGTTTCCTTCATCACAGAAAACGAAAGGCATTGATTGCCATTCGTTACCCACCATTCGTGTGTCCATAATATAAAAATTATTTGGTTTTAGAAATACCGGCTCAGACGAATGGCAAGGGTTAATTTTATCCTCATTTGAAAAAGGCCAGATTGGCGCCCATGCGATGCCACTCCACGTGACGTCATAGGGACCTAGTTTCTATACGAGTAGATACATCTTCTCATCTGAGTTTTACATCGTCTGAGATTACCAATGCATGCATGAGGCACAAGGCTTAGGGAAACATGTCTTAATAATCACCTATTAAAACTGGCTAAGGTTGAAAAGTTTCCTTCGTTTGATAAGGTATTAATAATCCTTATTTAAGCCAACCTACCAACTAGCATGGTACTCTGCTACCTGCTAGCATCCTGCGTCATATCAGCGCTCAAAGCCTCGCCCCAAGGTCACCTCACTTGCGGCAGCGGGAACCTGAACGACGTCACACGGAGTTTTCCCGGCATTCAAACTTAGCCGTCGCGTTTTCGCGCGCTTGAAAATCTTCACTTTTCATTTAATCGCGAAAAATAGATAACGTCATTCGAAAATCTAAAAGCATGAAATACGTACTCCACGAGTAATAATCTTTCAATTTAGGCAATAGCAAATAATAGGAAACCATCCTATTATACCTAATAAATGTGGCATGGAGGTTAGATGTGCATATATACAGACAGATAATAACGAAATTGCTATTTTTTAAGTGGTCTCGTGTGAGATCTTCTAAAGGTAATGTGTGAAGTCTAGTTCCCCTTATTTATGTGTCTTTTCTTTCTTCTTCGGAGGGATGACTTCTTTCTTCTCCTATGCAGTCAAATCCAGCAAACTCATTCATTATGCTTCGCGGGGAGAAACGTCGGGGACGGAGATTGCGAACCCTTGGCCTTGTCCAATAGTTAGGGCACCCTTTAAGCTCATTTGAAAATGTTTATGGAATACATATAAGCTAAAGAGAAAACTCATAAAAAGTTAGATGGCGTTGGCATCTTAAGTTATTATGAACACTATAATGAATATTTCTTCAAGATTTATTGTTAATATATATTTGTAACTTCTAGAAGGTGTACTATTTTATTTAATGAAATTAACTTATACTCTTACCGACTGCGAAAAATATTCTGCATATCCAGGGCTTCAGAATATTTTATTAACCAACCCATGTAAGTGACGCCATTTGAAATGATAAAAACACAGTTTGATGTAATAATATTCTCTGAGTATTCCTATCAAACAATTTTCGTCACTTATTTGCAAGTAACTGAAGTAGCACGAAGGTATGGTACTGTAATAGGCGGTACTGTGATATTTCAGTCACTTCGCTACCTGTGACAGCTACTAATTAGTAACGGTTATTCCTAACTGTGAATGCGATCATGGACGAGAATCACTCATATATATGTTAGCAGTTATTTGTGACGCTGGTAATCTTACTATTTTGTCTAATTCAAATGAATGACCTCTCCGCAATAGGAACGAATAAACTTATTGAAAATTGGAAAATTAGGCAAAATAATTTTTTTTAGGGAATAGTTCTGTTTCTGAGTTTAGGTATATTACGATAATTAAGTAAATTTTATATGGTAAAGGAATTGATTCGTGGCAATCGTTAAAATCCCGTCGGCATTTTTTTAAACATTTTATATTCAAACCTTTGGCTGAATATTTCGTATGACCTTTTATGATGATGTTTTCGTATGTATCTTTAATGATGAATAAGGTATCCTTTATTATGCGAAACATTGCGGCAGTTGGAATGAGCCAATTCACCAAAACTATCTTCACCGTATTCACAGTCGCAGTGATTTCGTGTATTTAATGATTTAGTCACCGGGCGTGATCGGCTACTTCTCTTCAATCACAGATCAATATATCGCAGGTATGGTATTTGGTGGAGGCGACCGACAGCTGAGGTCATTTGCACCATGAGGGAAGGGTAGGTAAGGAAGGGTGGAGAGAAACCCGGCGTCTGCATTAGCCTGCTCTTTACGAAAGGCGCCAAGGGGACCACGGCTTAACGTCCCAACCGACGGACGGAGTGTTGCGCTTGAAATATCCTCCACACAACATTCAAGCAGGGATCGGGCAGTCTCTGAAAATTCTCCGCCGATGCTGGGATTTGAACCCGGGGCCACCGGGTGGGAAACCAACACTCTAGTAACCACACCAACTCGATCACCCTCAATATATCGCCCATCACTTGGTAGCAGCCTGAGCTATCTTCAACGAATGCACAGCCACAGTGATGTCGAGTAATGAGTCACCAGCAGGGGCTGATGCTTTCCAGTAGCGGTTATTCAATCACAGTTATATACAGATATATTGCTCATCTCTAGAATGGTGTATGATTTATGGAATTTATTTTAAATCCCATAATTTTATTCTAGTTTTTCTGGGAGAGACCAGTTTGTCATTTCATGGCTCTCTAATATTTTATTTGTGTACCGAGGTGGGAAGATGAAGTCAGCTCTAGCCTTCATTAACTTGACCTTACTAGTTGTTATCTAGTGACTTTATTATTTCCCCCTCGTAATCGCTACGGGAAAAATCTTATAATTAAAAATATGATGCCTAGTCGTGTGTTATTTCTCAGTTGCTCTCGTCGTTATTAGCATCCAATTTCCCTCCAGTTTCCGAAAGGGGGAGAAAGCAAAATTATGAAGCGCCAAAAGGAAGGTCATTATTTCTTCGAACTAATTAAATAAGAGCGTTGGCTGAATTTTTTCGAAAGGGACCCAAAAGAAGTCTTCTTCGCCATGAATATATATTTTATATAATTATGTTAGGAATACATGGCTTAGGAAGGTTTTTGTGAGAGCCGCTAGGGGTGATTGCTAAAGCATTCATATAATAATATAGCACAAGAAAATAGGCTCATTACGACAACGTTAAGAACTCGCATACCGAATTAAAATGCTCAAAAAATAGGAACTTTCCTGGTAAAAGAACACGAGATTGCCTCAATTTCAGAGGCATGTTGCTTATTTTCGCTGATTAGTGTCTTGAAAATCTAAGCAAAATTTATTATTCCCTAATAAATCAAAATAGATAGGTAACTACGACCTGCATAAGCTTAGTTACAATCAACAAACAAATAATATTCATTGAAGAATAGGTATGTCAAAATTCCTGTAACTTCTTTTCCAAAATTTACGATTGATTTATTTTTCTTTCTTATTTTATTAATGCACGAAAAATTGTAATGACCTTTCATGCCTTTTTTTGTACAAATTAATGTAATCATATTAATTCATAACCCTGATGAAGGTATAGATATATACCGAAACGCGTCCAAAATTTTGCATATAATTCTTAAAGACCTACACTCTAAGACGCTAAGCAACGTTAAAAATTGTGGTCAAGAACAAGAAATAAACTCAGTTTCTTATTTTGATAAAAATATAGCACACGGAAGATAATTCTTAAAGGTTTCATCTGTGATGTTCGGCCAATAACGTCTTATTCCTATTCTCAGGGGAGGGTTAGTTCCCGACGAATAAAATTCCTCGCGTTTTCAAACTTTTACAGGGGGTTGGTTGGGATTGGATGAGATGCGTGGCCTTCAGACGTTCTTCGATTAAATAAGCCGCTTCTCTTGTGTAAAATGAATGAATAAAATTCGCTAGTTTCACTTATATATCTGAACAAACTCAATCCGGGTTACAAAACATGGTTACATCGTCTGATGCGTCGATCATGCATGCATCTCATTAAACATCAGGTCCGATGGGATAGTAATGGCACTTAGAAACACGCACTTAGGTGTTACCCCAAGTTTCAAGCACTTTTTGTTGAAAAAAAATTACAAATTTTCAAAAAATGATGTTCCGCAAAGTTAAACCTGAAATCAACAGTTATATTTTGGAAGTCAGACGGAGCAGGCGAATTTGTATTTCAAATTGTTGATCAAACGTCGCATAGCATCTTTGAATATTTTTTTCGACAACAAGTGCTTTGAAATTGAGGTAACTACTAAGTACGTATCTGTATGTCCTTACTTTCTCACCGGACTTGATATTTTAGTAGATACATTCATGGCCGATGCACCTGACGATGTCACCATTCTATGAAACCCCAGTCGTGCTTTTTCATATATATTAGGGAACAAAGTCCATTTTTTCGCTTTCCAGTATGGAAAGGTGAAAAATTATTTACGCCTGAAATCATCAGTTAAACATCTCTTGTACTTTATCTTGGACAGAACCGAGATCACATAAGGCCGATAAAAATTCAAAACTTGGTGTTTTTGTAATCACGTATAGCCAGCACTACCAATGCCTCCATTTCCTCTCTTTTCTTTCTTCACCTCGGTATAATACCACCCTCTTCATCTTCATCATTAATTCTATTCTCTAGCTCTTCCTTCCCTGTTTTTACCAACATTCTTAGCTTTGTCACGGTTTTCAGCTACTCCTTGCCCTTTACGTAGTACACGTGAATTGAAGTTGACAATGCGATGCTCAGATTGGGGAATAGCCATCAGGAATACAGGATTAGACTTAGCTTTTCCGCCATCTTGACGGTAATATATAATTAATAAACGATATGGTAAATTAATAAACTTAAGAGCCCATTTTGAAAGTTTTAGTCCTGAAGTATGTAATTCCATTCTTAAAATTCAACACCGGATAAATGTTGGATAATTTGGAAATATTTGGGTCTCTTAAAAAAAAAAAGAAACTTGAATGACACCGTCCATTTGATGACAACATTTCAAGGAAATTCATAATATTTTACAGACATTCCATATTATTAATAACTTTTATTCTTAACTTATACTAATTGCCCAAAAAATTATAATTTTTTTACCCCTTGATAATGATCTGAAAATCGAAACCGATAGTTTAATTTAAATAAATACTGTGTGGAGTAAACAAAGTTCATTTTTGAATCTATCATTTAACCATTCCACGAAGTAAACTAGCAAACCATCCATTTCATTTGACAGTGAATTGATATCACTCCATAGTCAAATGTAAAGCAAATGCGCGCCGCGTTTTTGGCCTTCAATCTTTTATCAGTAGATACAAGCGTGGAACTTTGACTCAGTGATGGGTGTTTTATTTTCTTCTTTTTAGTTCGAATAAAAACGTGGGTTTTTAAATAAACTATTTAATGTATAGTAATAAGTAATGCTAGCGTTTATTTTTTTCGTTTTTTACGATTGTATGTTTTTTACGCCTGGTTTAGCAATTATATAATTTCCTCTAACTTCATTAGTAAATTGTTCATTCGCTGCACGATCTCTAAAGAATTTCCTCCGGTGAGGCGGCATACAAAAGGTTAGTCGTTGACGTCATTGCTTGCGATGCATCAATTGGTCTGACACTTTGTTATGCCTGGAGGATTAAAAATTGAAACGACAGGATTGTGGGAACGCTACGTCATTCACGGGTGCGCGGAGCCGATGTTGCATTGTTTCCAGGGTGGATCAGCGGGATTGCTTGTCGCCATGACGATACCGATTTCCGTGTCATTTTGATTGTTTAAGGCGGAGGAACTGCGCGTGGCATTGCGGGTATTCGCTGTAAATTCCGCTTTCCAAATCCCCGTGGGCCGGTAATCCCCTTGTCACAATTCTTACCTCATCCCTGTGTCTGTCCATGATGTTGATTTTTTTTTCGCCGTCTTTTCTGGAACATAGGAATCCCATCGCATTTCAAAAATACATCCTTTCCAGAGCGAGGCTGGCACCGAAACCTGCCAATGATATCTCAACTTGATGAAGTTACCTTTGCACGCAATGAACTCTTTTTGCTCGTTTGTGATTTTGGATGCCGCAGACGAGAAGTACATCACTAAGCTCTCACCTCTTGCATAATTTTTTTATATCACCTTTTTTTCTTTTAAAAACAGCAGCAGTAGATTTGGGTCACGCACTCTCTTAAATTCCGAACTCTGCGTCAGCCATTGCGGTTTTCAAAAAAATGTTTGTCTTTCTCAAATTCAACGGAATAATCGTTTTTATTCATTTAATTTGAAAATCGATTATCTTCTCACTTTAAATGAGATGTGTTTTAAATCCCATCCTGAAGTGCCATTGACGAAAAAACAGAGGTTAAGGAGAAAATATTGCATGGACAACTTCGTGGTACTTTTGAATACGTCTGTATTACAACGACATCTTGTCCACAGATCAGCAAAGTTTATACAGTTAAAAGAACAACAATATGTGAATTTAAAAAAAAATGTGCAGACGATATACTGCTCAACGTAGATGACGTTTTTCTCTCTCCTAAAGCGTTCTTAACTTTGATATTTTTCTGTGCCGCTGATTAATTTTTAACGTTGGGTCGTTTCTTAGGTGGGTGGGGGGATTGTAAAAATGAGCTTGCTTTGTTTTCTGTCATGGTTTAAGATTAAACATTTCTGCATTTCAACCGGTATTTATTTTGTGACGAATTATTTGTTTCAAACATTCGTCTTCTTGAAGAATGATCGTAGGCTTTCCCGGTGTATAGAATTGTGGAAGGTTACACGGGATTTATAAGATCATGCCCTGAAGACGATGGACAACTCGCCCATCGAAACGTCGGCCGAGATGGAGTTGGAGAACCTGACCCGGTGGAAATCCCGAGTAACCTTCCACAATTCGTCTTCTTCTTGAAATATTTTGGTTGTATATCATAATTTACTGTCATCATTTTCCTATTCCTCCAAATCGAAAATTTTAGTGCGGTATTTTCTCAGATGTAAACCTTTTATTTTATAAATCAATGATTGGGTTTTTGGTGGTGTGTTTTAATTGTATAAATTATTTTGCTGTCGTTTCAGTTAACTTTTTAACCATTTTCAGTGCTCTAACGTAAAATGTAAGCATTAAACAACTGGAATTGACGATGACAGTAACAATTGATAATTTTACAATGTTACCGTTGAAAATTAATGTTGATTTATTATTATTACTAACCAAAATATAAGAATTGGTTTATGCAACATAAATTGTTGCTAATAATTACCGAATCATAATTTTTTATGCTTATGACTTGTGGCAAATATTGAGATGGTTTACCTATTTTTAACCGTGTAAAATTTAAAGACGATGCATTAGTTTTCATTTTCGAAGTTTCTGATTTTTGGGCGCTTCTTTCCATTGCTTATTTATTTGAATTACTTAGAGGGAAAATCATTACTTTCAGATAATACCGAATTTTGGAGAAAGCTGCAAATGAGCTGGTGCTAAACTTCATCGGAGTCAACTATCATATAAATTCGTCAGTCTTAGTGACGTCCTCTATTTGATATCCTTCTCATAGACTCCCATGTAATAAATTCAGTGGCGTCGCTAGGGCGCATTTTTAGCGGCGTTCACGGAAATGGTCTCAGCGGCGCGAATAACTTATTAACGATGAAAAATTGAGTATCGTATTGTTCGGGGTAAAACTATAATGTTCACTTTCACATCACAAATAAAATAAACACAAATTCAGAGCACAATTGTTCTGGATTATTACGCACTAAGAAATTACTTAGAACTATTCGGGAGCAACGACACGTACCATTACTTCACCAATTATTATTAATACAAATTGAAAACACAATTCACAAGTGTCCAGGATGGTAAATCTGAAGCAACGACGCTTGCGGCCGAACACCAGCATTTTCATTACATCACTCATTTTTTGTTTATTTTAGCGTCGTCAACTAGAATAATTATTGTTGACGACGTTAAGTGTTGATTACTGTCCATTCTTATTTGACTCCCATTGTAATCCCCCGTCGTCAAGGAGAATTGCTCCAAAACTATGATTGAATATTGAATTTTATTCTAGTCCCAAGTAAATTCTGGAAGATAATTATCTTATTTTCCATAACGGCGTGACCTAGTTTTTGGCGGAGCCGACCTCTACTCCATCGTCTAGCTTGTGTGGAGCTAATAACTCTAAAAAAATAAACTCACGAACCTTATCTAGGTAAAGAATTTAGGTATTGTGCCGATTACGGTCGGTTTTTAATGGAGTATTTAAAGAGTATTCTGGCAGTTTCCCCTCCATTCATGAACATCCCTCACAAAATTCACAATATGGCTTTCTACCTTTCATTCTATCTAAAAATGCTATTCTATTCTTTTCCTACCTCTCCCTCGTTCACCCAACACTCTAGCCTCTTCACTGTTTTCAACATCCCATCCTCGCTAAGTACTCAGTTGGGTTAGCGACCGCTGATTAGCTGGTTACAGGCAGAGTACAAGCTCTGATTGTCTCTTGCAAACGAAGTTCAAACAGACCCCTTTCCCAGTGGCTGCAATGATGCTACTAAGCCAGCTACTTATCATTATTACATAAATTGTTACAAGCCGACCATGAAGTCGGGTGGTAACATAAAATCAGGAAATACATAAAGATAAAATATAGAATGAAAAGTACCAGCTTGGTTGATAGGTTACATCACACGCAAAAATATACAAAAACCAAAATACAAAACAAAATACTAAGTACAAAAATATTTTTTTAAAGCCCTCAAAAACATTTTTTACACAATATATGTCCCCATGTAAATAGCACCAAGTCAGCAAAAATATACATGTCTACATTAACCTCAAAATCCATTTTTACACAATAATCTACGAAGACCAAATCAAAAAAACATAAAACACCAAATTCAAAAAATGAACGTTTAGAAAAGCCCTCAGAATTCAATTTTATTTAACCTGTTGATAAATATTTTGGCGTTAGTTGGGAAGGGCTTAAAAAATCTTTTCTCCGGTAAACATTCCAATCTTCTATTCCAATAATAATGTATTAAATTTTCCTCTACTGTAACGTACATGTTTTTGTACAATAAATTTGGTACTTTAGGTGACCTCAAAGTTGTCTCCTGAATGGACCTTTGTAAAATAAATAGCATTCATTGCTGGCACTCTACCAAGCATTTTCCTAAGCACAAAATAAAAAAAATGTTTGATATGAACGTCTTAGTGTTCCCAAAACATGAAGAACCGTACGATGACGATAAAGCATTGAACAAAATGTGGAAAAAAATACATACAAAACTAGAAATAATAGTCAGATGTAATTTCTTTATGGGCATTACGTAATGTGATGGGTTTTCATTTTGATATAGTATTATAGAGTTTTGCTTTTGCTATACATTTTCATTCAGTTTCCTCGCCATGGCTGTCCCTCGTAACTGTGGCCTGGGAATAATTCGCGTGGGGTTCACTGGTGGCGCTGTCGCAGCGAGCAACGGTCTATATGTGAAATTATGTGCCGCGGACGTGTTAGTGGAGGTAGCGAAGGGTATTGTCCCCTGGGTCTTTGATTAAGATAAATGGTGCGTTCAAATAGAAATCGCAGACACCCACGGACTAATTTTGGGAGCGGAAGATTAGTTTTTCCGCCTGATACAAGGGAGAAAAGATCCAAGAGACATGGATGGTGCGGTGCCCTAACTACATTACTATATGATTCGGTTTTATCACTTTGCTTTTTATCGTTTTATCGTGTTTGTAGTTTTATTTTGGTCATTTTGGCATTGTTGCTATGCTATTATATCAGTTTGAAATAGATAAACATACATTCGTGTTTTAGCGACAATAGAGTGAACATCACACTTAGTTTGTTCTTACTTCGTTCTTTATATTTTAATTAAGTTTTAAGAACCCTAACGTGGTATACGGAAAATTGCTCAATGGTGTGTTCAGAGCCTGTATTATATTACATCAATTTTACGTCGTAAAACTGGTGCTTTTCACCATAATGTCGTTTATAATGCCATCTATTTAAAATATTAATAACTGGGGTTATTTTTAAATAGAATGCAATCGATTATTGTTTCAATTAACGAGGTTCTAACTGAAACTTAATCCGAAGATGACGTCTTGCGATTGAACACGTTGGATCTATGATTAGCATGAAATAGTGACAGATTTGTACATACTTCTCCCAATCTCTCTTGCATTATTGCATTTTTAGTGTTCCTTTGAAATTGGTTAAAAAAAAATTAGGATTTCAAACGCGACTAAAAAAATTACTCCGGTAAAAATTCCTGCATTGACGCCAACAGGTTGAAGCTGTAGTCGATGAGGATTTATTTTGTAATTGTGTGCCTATGTGGCTATAATTTTAGCTAAATAAATACAATTTAGGCGCTGACTCTCCTTGGCGCTACGTTGCGTATAACGCTAGTTAACATCAGATAAGAAGTGAATGCTAAAATTAGTTAATTTAGTAATTCATTTTCATGCCTGTCTAAATTAAAATTAATATATTTGCCTTTACTCTCAATTAATGATAAATATTCGTTTTTTCACATCTTCAAAGTCTTTCGCGGGGAAATGAAACTGAGAATACCGCAAAAACAAGTAATTATTCCCTTGCGGTCCCTAATGAGCGTAGCCACTAATGGCGGTGTACCTCTGATGAAATTTTTAATCATACTCCCGCCCGCTAATGGAGTCAAAAGCAACTGGCAAAGTGTAGAGCCGAGGCCTTTTTCAGAGGCTTTTTATATAATCCATTTCTTCTCCCAAATTTTGTTTTGATGTATGCAAATGCTTTATAATATGTGGTGTTTGAGCTTTGCATGGCGTGACTCAGTTGCTTTGAGAATTAATTAATGAATGCATTTTGTTATTTCGCAGATATGGTGCGGGACGCCATCGGCTTTGACCTGGGAGGTGTGGAGAGAAGGTGAGTGTTAAAAGTTTAAGCATTACGTAAGCATATTTTTGGTCCTGCTTGACCCCTAACCTTCTTAGCAAAATAAGAATTTTTCGACGCCTACACCTTAGTACATAAAATTATTCTTTTTTATTTCCTCCATGTAAGGAAAACTAAATATTTTGTATCGTGGAAGGTTGTTCGGGATTTCCATCGGGTCAGGTTCTCCGATCCGAACGTCCCTCTGTCTTCCGGTAAATGTTAGCAGTGTATGACAAGTGTAGACAACTGTAATTTAGTCTCACTTTTAGCGAATTATCTTCGACTACAACTCGTGAACAAATGTTCGCATCTAACCACCGCGTCGGGCGGTTGGACATTCACGCATATAACTTGACAGGAGAGGCGGGGTGGCAAATAGGGGCAGGATTTTTCAATTGATAACTAAAGTTGACACTTTATTTTATAATGTGGTGCTAAAAACTTCGTGAAGCAAAGTGAAAAACATAAGGTTTTTCTCTACATTATGTTAAAAATAAGTGAAAAATAGGACATTTTAATTGTTTAAATAAAAGTAATAAAATTATCGCTAGAGTATATAATTTCACTACAACGGATTCAAAAAACGTTCATTTTTATTATGTAATGATTTAAATTTAGGCATTTTATTGCATAGCACAACAGTAGCTAAAAACTTCAGTCAATTTTTTTCAAAAATGGGAAAAATATTTTGAGATCGTTTTTCATTAAATTGACGGACATCTCCTGCTTTGAAAAAATGAGTTATACATAAAATTATTTCATTAATGTGGTCACTGGTCATTCTATAATTTGAAAATATAATATTTTTCTCTAAATTAAAAAGTGAAAAGAAAATCATTTCTGGCCAGCTTTTTTCGATTTTAGCCCACTGTGCGACATTTCGATGAACGACTCGTCTGTCGTGATCATGGCTTGCCTTGCCCGGATGAAGATGGACGACTCGTTCATCGAAACATCAGCCTTGATGTATTGAAATTCAATTATTTTTTTATTTTCAATTTCCATTGAATGTGACGTGGAGCGCATTAAAAAACCATTGGTGCCTTTAGATGGCGGCATTTTGAACTTCACTCAATATTATTTCGTATCTATTTTCTTGTCGAAACATGCTGAAACCCCTTTATACTCTCCTGGTATTTAGCGACTCAAAGAGTGCCCTCCGGGCCATTACCGACTATTGAAGCATGCTCTCAGTATTCCAATGAGGTACGTCCCGCCCTTTTACCATTAGCGAATATCCCACCCTCTTGCCTTGAGTCCCTGGTCACGTAAGAATGACCCCCAGCGAAAAAGCCGACCAAAGAGCTACAAAGGGTTACAAACACAAGGCGAGCTACTTTAAATGTTTGTACTATTACTCCAAATGTACCTAAAGGTGTACCTGAGGTGTATGGAGAGCCTAAAGACTACTCAAAGAAAAACATAGGGGAGACCGGAATGCAATTACTCGGATTAAGGTTTTGGTTTTTGTACGTTTTCTCGATGTTAAAAAATAACAAAGTGCTCCCTAATATAGACCAATTTCTTGCCTAGCTACTGGTATATATTTTATTTCCATTCTTTATCTCCTAAAAGTATTATTAAGCCCCTAAAAAGTATTATCCAATAGCCCAAGTTAAATGATGTTACTTTTTTAAAGTATTATCTCCTCAGTATGATTGTTGTAGTGATTGCTCCTGCTTAAAGTGGAATTAGGATTCAATGGTTATGATAAGGTATTGGTGATAAAATTATTTTATATCAACTTAAGGCCAACATCACTTGTGAAAAAGGCATGCGCGAGCAAATGCGAGATTTCCTTCATGTTTTATCCAAGCCTAGTGCACATAATGGGATATCCGAACCCGTTTTACCGGAGTCCAATTTCTTTTGTTTTATTGTTTACCATGCGGTAAAGCAGTATTTAATATGTTAATGCATTTAAAATTTCGCTTTCCATCTCTTTGCATAATTTAGTCTATTCGCAATCTCGCTTTTCCGATTTTTTTTCCTTTAGGAGAACCGAAGTTTTGGAAGGAGTGCGTGGTGTGCTTTCATTACTTTTGACCCAATCAACACGATGCCACGCATTCATCGCCCCGATCTTGATGGCGCTTTGCTTTTAAGTGCTCCTTAAAACAGTTTTCCGTGTGTCGGCATCAATCAGTGCTTCTTTACTCCCGGCAAAATTACATTTGCGACGCGGAAAAGTTGAATGAGGCGAGCGAACGCCGTACTTGAAGCGCTTTGTGAAGACCTTTTCCCCTTTCCGTCGTCAGACGTCGAGCTCCCGACCTGAGTAATATCCTCTCCCGATAAATGCCATCTTCCGAGCAATTATTTATGGTTGATGTTTTTCTTAGAATCAAGGTGACTTGAAGTTCCGTTTAACACCCTCATAAGGAAGGCCTTTGTCCTGTCCTTGGGGACTCAGTGCGGCGCCTCGCTTTACACGGCCGTATTTCTTTCCGTTTTGTCACCGTAGTGACTAGATGTTGTTTTCCCAATGATTTCCAGACGTTAATCAAGTCGAATATAATCGATTATTCATGCGAGGGTGGGGAGTTCAAAATGAAAATAGTTTACACTTGTAATTATCTAACTCCTCTGATTACGACGTTTAAATAGATAAAACTTTCAGCCCCTCTATGCCAAAAAAACTAACGAAAATAACTAGAATGTTTTCATTAAAAAGAAGAACTTGGTGCTTTCACATTAATGTTAATTATGAATCGCTTTCACCAAGTTACGCCTCAAACAATCAATTTTAGATTGTTTCATGTAATATTTTTTATGATCTCTCCATTCTATTTGGGTTTTCACCGCGTCCGTTGTGCTTTGGCGACAACAGTTTCGCTGACATTGCAGTCAGCGTCTTCAGGTTGAAACTGTTGTCGCCAAAGCACAACGGACGCGGTGAAAACCCGAAGAGAATGCAGAGATCATCTAATCAACGCCGCGAAAATCTTAGAACCTATAATATTTTTTAAGTATAATTATTACAACGATTGATTTACTAGCCCAACTTAATGTAATTTGCCGGCTTGAGTCTTTAGGACAACCTATTTTAGTCCATTATTACCTGCCATATATTTGATCCTTTGCGTTTTATGTTATTGTGCCGTACAGAAACTGTTAAAAATGCTGATGGACTTAGGCTGCACGCCTTCAAGTCGCAAGTTTCATCCATGGAAAAAACATTTCAGCCTGGTGACCCATCAAATTGGAAAGAAGGAAAGTGACCATATATCGGTTGTACTTTTAATTTTCAATTTCAAAATTCCAGCGAAGTAATTTTTTTACAGTTTTCTCTTCCCCCAAGATTACTTTTTTCCTTTATAGACGTATCGCTCTAAAGCTTTTTTCCATTATGGATATGGAATGTTCTTTATCCCACCTTTCTTCGGCGAGGCGTCGTTTGATTTATGGTATGGATACCAAATGCTAATTACCTATTTTTTCTTATTATCACATAGTATGGTGCTCCCTCCATTTATTTATCATTCCAGATATTTTTCTGTTTACAACAGTCATTTTTGTTAATTTAGTTGATACGCTCTTTCGTATCGAACCTGTCGAAAATATGATAGTTTATTTTCTTATTATAAATCATGTTTGTTTCCCCAGTTAGTTGGCAACATGATGTTTATGCTACTGTTGTTATTAACTTTCATTATGTAAGTATATCCTAATCGAAAGAGTCCTCATGATTATGTTAAAAGTTTATTTTCTCTGATTTACTCTAGTTAACTTGTCTCTGCCAATAGAACGTTTTGATTTGAGGTACTTTAACAGTGGTAAAATCTAACGATCATAGTATTTCCGCGCGGAGGGTGCTGTGTTCAAATCCCGGATTAGGCCTTATAGCACCTCCAAATAACATCCTCGAATTAGTAATGAAAAATCACACTGTCAAGTGATTAATTCCTTTGGAAAACACTTAATTTTTCTCTGAATCCAATGCTAATATTTAGATCCACTCAGAATTTCTCTGCTGCTTACATTTGCTTAATTTACCCTACCCTCTTCTTATGAAATTTTTCTTGGGGATCGTAACAACAGGGATGACAAACTTGTCATGAATGATAGGTTCAAACTTGTATTCGTACCTTTAACAATTATCCCTTAAAATGTGTTGCTTGAGTATTTAATTACATCGACTAATACGTGTGCCTCTAATGTTTTCGCTATACTCCGGCATCCATGAAATCAAATGGGAGAACTTTAAATAAATACCTGCATGTTTAGAGTTGATTGTTACTTCCGATTTGCGGTCACTTGACATAATAGTTAGTTTTCCTGAGTTTTTTTAAGGTTTTATTTGAATATTCGTAGGTTACCACAACGTAATTTAAAATAAAAGGGCTGTGAATCAAATAACTTGTTCAATACTGGACCTCAAATGGACAGCAATACTCCATCACTATGGAAAAATTCCTATGGCGATATAAAGTTTATCCATATGTGAGATACGTACCGAATGTGTGGAGCAAGTATTTAAATTATAGTATCTATATTACTTTTACTATTTTGGTACAGCCTAGTCCATATCATGGATTAGTTATTTTTTTATTTAAGTAAATTACTTGTTCGCGAGAACCCCAGGTTCGCGACTTTTTTATTTATTTGGCAAGAGTTACCATGGTGATGGTTTGGTCGGTCATTGCATTGCTGAATGACCAAGGTGATTATTGGGGTCAGTGTCCCAGTGGAATAGTGAGGAGAGGCCAAGGGCAGTTAAATGCTCATTGCTCATGTGTCAGCCTGAAGATCCAATTGGCCGGCCTCCAATCCCTCGGAGTTCCCACCACTTGTGGAATCAACCACTAAATTATCACTCACTCAATTTTAATTTTTCATCATAATTAAGTCTAAGCATTGATGGTTAGTGTATTGGTCAACAGGAGTGCATTGAAAGCCAAAGGTCCGTGGTTCGATTCCCGGTCCAGGGGAATTTTTTCTCATGGCAATTCTTGTACAGTAGTGCATTGGTTCATGTCCTAAGTCATCTGGTCTATTTTTTTCCACGCTCTATTCAATATCGATCAAATAGTGGGAAAACGTTAGTGACGTATGTTTGAAGGAGGCATCAACGTAAAAAAAAAGTTTTTCATATCAGTCACCAACTCCATCGCTATTCGGTCTACAAATAAAAAAAACGTAATTTTCACCCTTTAAAAAAAATAAGGATTAGATCACAATTGAAAACTAACCTTTTCTTTTTGTGAATCAGTCTATAAATATTGTAATGGGCAGAAGATACACAAAGGGAGTCTTTTCCTCCTTTCAACGAGATATATATTGGTAATTTCTCTTCATGTCACATTCAATGAGGCTATCTGTCTGAGAGACAGCAATGAGTTCTTTTTTTATGATCATCACTGCTATGGGAATCAGCTGTTACCCCTTCTATCCTTTCGTGAATGATTGATTACTTGAGACCCGAAATGGATGTTTCGGATGGCAGTCATGAAGGGGGAGTCCAAATTGGCAGGATTAACGACGAAATTAACGCGTTCGCGATGATCGACGAAAATATGTGAAACGATCAATATCGATTAAGGGATTTGTCCGCTCAATATCTGGATGAGGTATTTTGGGAGATTAAATTCACTTTTTTTCTCCTTTTCGATTTCATTTCTTAAGAGGAACGCAGCCTCGAAACCGAATATGCAATGAAAAATTTAATAGTTTTATGCCTTTGCGTTCTGAATTAGCTTATACTCAACGCTATGTTCTTCCCTCGGTTGTTTTGGTGAGCTCTAAGTTGTCATGAACCTATTGAAGAATTTTAATTGTGTCCATGACTTATTCCTCCTTGAGGCAATTTCAGCGATTAAAGGTGCTTGGCCCTACGTGACTCCGTGCAAAGTTGCTTGTTTTATGGAATACTTAATCATCATTTTTTATACGTAGTCGCAACTTCACGTTCCTGTTATTGTGTTCGGATATTTTAAGGGAATCACTCACTCAATGATTCAACACTGAGGTTGGTTGGGGTAGGTTAGGGTAAAGCTCACTGGTGCATTTCCTCTCCCTGTGACACTTCGCTGAGTAAGGAATGGAATTCGAAGACTTATCCCGCGACTTGGACCCGGAACCCTTCGTTCAATGAGGCAAGCCTTCCAACTAATGGGATACGAGGCCCCCTTATTCTTGATAATACCTGGAGTAGCCTGCAGCAAGTCTTGGTGGAGTCATCCAGAAGTCCACACTATTTTTTTAATGCTGTTCAATTTTTCGCCTGTATTATAACGCGTACTTGAAATAGCAGAAAATAATTCTCCGCTTAAATAGCACATTTTTTGACACTGTTGCTAAACGGTTGAGGAGCATTCCATTTTAAGCATCCATACGTCATACTTGACTTAAATTAAACTTATTTTCGATGATTATTTACAGATTCTCATAAAAATCATCAGATCTTAATGTCATTATATCCTTCAAAAAAGTTTTTAAAACCCTGGGATTGAAGAAATACTTTCATGAAGTTCTTAATTTCAGGTTATTACCTCGTCGGATACTATTGCAATGACATCAGTTTCGCTGGCTGTCAGCGTCTTCAGGTCGAAGAATTTGCTGTCATTGCCGCAGCAACCGACGCGGTAGTAACCATAAATGTAGAATTTCATCGATATCGCGGGAATCTAAATTCCCACAAATGCTTTCATATCATTGATAGTTTTAATCTATCACTAGCACGCATTCTTAACGCGTATTCAAAGCTAAACCAGGCTGAGTTTATGAGTGAGGATTTTGACGTGCAACTCTTTCAAAGGAAATTTCGAAAACCTTGAGAAAGTGGGAAATGAATTCGTCCGCATTTAAATGAAAATAAAATGTATGCACGCATATAAAAAAAGGAAATACTTGAGTCTCTCCTTATCTCCGCACGTTCTTCCCTTTTCCTCTTGGGCTGCGGAGGGTCGCACTCGCCCTGAAGTAGACTAAACCAATTAGGAGGGCGCAATAGAATGTTGAGTGGTGCTAGTTGGAGGGAGGAGGCTGCAAACCCCGTCATCCCTCTGGACTCGTTTTCTTTCTGACTCGGGGAAGAAATCTTCCCGGAACGCGGGAGAAAATTACTTACTTTTAAAACATGGTGTTTCCTTCATAGTTATACAATCATGAGATCAATGTACTACAGCTATACATTTCTTTTTTTCTTGAGCTAATTCTCTTAGTTCGCTGATTTTCCACTTCCTTGTGTATTTGTCTTCTTACGAGGACTTATCCTTAAATTTTTTGCCCGTCATTTTTCTCACGGAGCTGCTATTTCTCATGACTTGCCCATTCATCAGATCTCTCTCTTGCGTATGGCTCTTCGCAGCTCACTTTCTTCTCCTAGTCGGGAACACTCAATCTACCTACAATATCTGCCTATCAATACTTTTCTTGAACATTTACCCGTTGGGCCCCGCTAGCGACACGGTGCACCTTATTTTATGCTGATATCCATTGTGAAAAAAATGCGTACAATTATTTCGCGACTACTTTCAAAAAATTTCAGTTCAGAGAAATGCAGAATAAGCATTCGATATAGGTAAAGTTACGATATAAAATAGTACTAAAAATTGGACCGGCCGAGCTAACGCCTCTAGCAATAATGTTTATCGCCTGGTTGGCTATCATATCATGTTCGAGATACTTTAATTTTCATCTTCACCTGCTTGGTCATGAGTTTCTCATTAATTATATATACACTCCGTTTACAACTTGGTCAGCCCTATGCAGACGTCGGTATTGGACACAGACGAGTGCATTTGGAAGAAGTACCGTCACACCTGGGTGTAGGTTAAAATTGCTATTCGATACCTAAGTTCTAACAGCACGTATCTCAAATTCGGCCGGTTTGAGACATGTATCTTTAACAAAGTGTAATAACATTTTAAAAAATAAAATACAAGCAAAAAAACAACTCTTTGTTTGAAAATGAATGCTTCTTTTTCAGTTTTATGAACTTTTGGTGTTTAATTTCAGTGAGCAGGTAAAAAAATTAATCGTTTTATTGCTCTCATGAAAGGTTGCTATTTTTGAGATGCGTGTTGTTAGAACTTAGCCATCGTATCGTTGTTTGGGACTCTATTCCATTAAAGATCCATGCTTGACTCAGTCAGAAGCGTATTTCCTCCCCTCCGGTTTTCCCCACCCTCTTTCCCCACTTTCTCCTCCCCTCGCGTGTGTTCTGCGCATCTGGGACCGCCAAGTTTTCACCGGAATATACTCATTCTCGTTTCATGATCTATGCACCCACCTGTGCTTAGTAGGTTCATAATTTTCGGCCGTGACGATGAAAACTTTTTAGTTTCTCGCCACATCAACGTTCTCTAGTCTGAAATCCTTTCACCCATTGGATCATTCATTCGAATAAATAAACTGTCTATTGCTCGAGGAGTAGCGTGATGATCTTGTAAGTTCCATACTACTCGAAGGGTCCGCGATTCATGCGAAGGAAAGATGTACGATTTGTCAAAAACTTCTGCAGACGTACAGAAGCGTTATACAGATGTTAAACTAACAAGGCTAGAAGCCGCTAGAGACTCGGAGGCTTCGCGCTAGGCTTAAATTGATTGAGCAATCGAGAAATGATATCTTTCAGAGTGACACAAAGAACATCATATCAGATCCCAACTTTGTATCCAGAAGCATAAATTTAGAAAGATATTTACCGAACGAATGGATATGTCAATTCGTTTTATCCCGATCAAGAAAGGACTTTAATAAATGTTAGCCGGAACTTCGTTAGAGCATTTATTTTTTATTAATGATAAAAAATTCCTGGAGTATAGGTCATATGATGCAAAACGTTTTTTGCCAACGTTTCGGTTTGTTTTAAAACCTTCATCAGGGCTATGAATGAAAAGAGAGTGCAATAAAATAATATACAATATTGGTACATAAATAAAGGTCACAAAACAGTTTTTTTACAATAATATAATTGAAAAAATGAGAAGAGAATACACAAGAATTTTGACATACCTTAGTTTTGCACATACTAGTTTATTGACAGTAGGAAACTAAGCTTTTACCTTACTTAGTTACCATTTATTTCGATTAATTAAATAAAAATAAATTTCGCTAAGGTTTTCATGTCTGTAAAACAGTTTTTTTTATTGTGTTATAGCAAAAAAAACTGTTTTGTAACCTTTATTTGCGTATCAATATTGTATATTATTGTATATTATTATACTCTCATTTTTTCAGTCATAGTGGTGAGGAAGGTTTTAAAATAAATCGAAACGTTGGCAAAAACGTTTTGCATTATAAGAAGTATAATCCAGGAATTTTTTATCATTAATTAAAATAGGTCAAGACAAGAGAAAAAAGAAAATTTATTTTTTATGTGATAACTGCTAGTGTCCCATATTGAGGCGTCAACTACTTTTAGTCGTGTTATCCTTTACTGAGGTTTTTCCGTCTTCCTATCGGGAGAAAACATCACGTGAGTCGTAGTTGTAGTAGGTTGGTGGGTGGACGGTGAACCTGTTTTATTTTCGATGCGGAGAGTTTAATTACATTTCAACTTCTCCTCGAGACGCTGCTCGTTAGTGGTCTCTCAAGAGCGGACGGTGAGAAGAGGCTCGACTTTCTCTCCTTTCTGAAGGCTGCTCGTCTCCGTTTGCGAACGGAATAAACGCAGTGAAATAATCATTGCCGTCTTCTTTACCTGCAGTTGCTCTTTCCATGCAGTAGTAGGAGTGATCAGTCCTAAATCATTGCGGACTTAATTTTGAGAATAGTTTCTTATACATATCTCTTTATTTGAGGTCTCAGCTCATATGCTTAGAGCAAAATGAAACTTCTCGACTGTCTAGTAAACTACAGTTGTAGTACACTACACTACTACTACTGTTGTAATAAACTACAGTGGAGGAAAATAGATGGATGGTTTTTCCTCTGAAAATATGCTTTCATGTTTCTCGGAAAATTTTAAAATTACTTTCTCTACTCAACAGTTTTTTTTTAGTAGAAGTGATTAGGTACTTCACGACATTTGGTCACGTTCACATTTGTGTCATTGTTGATTTCATTTTTAGTGCTTGTAGCCCTTGCCATTTCTCCCGAAATCAATTCAACCTTAGTTGAAAATGGGTTATTTTTTTCTCTTATATCTTAGATTGTTCCATTTCGTTGTGTTTCTGGGATGAGTATTTAATTGCTTTCCTGAATATAATTTACTTCCCTTTATTGGGGGTGTTCAAGGTAATTGGTCGATGCGTTTCCGCAAAAAGAAGAATTATTCCCTAATTTCAGTATTGCATTAAACGTCATTACACGAGTAAATACTTCCTAGTCATATTTATTCGTATACTTGGAGTTTTTCCTGAATCTATTTTTCCAGTGGTTTAAATCCATAGGGAAACAAGGGGAGATACAAAAGTGACCTATATATTTTTAGTGAGAGCTACGAAGGTTTTTTTTAAAGCCCTTTTTTTTGTGAGCTTCCCCAAATCAATCACTGAGAGTAGTAACTCATGTCTCGATTCCAACTTGTCAAACGCCATGACTATTGTTTCCATTGCACTGTTCTCCTTTGTCCTCGCCCCGACTCGGCTCAAACTGCTCGGGAAGGTGCGTGAACCTTGCTTCAGAATCGTAATGAAATCCCGTTCCCTCAGAGCGAGATAGTCCTCCTCGTCTCCCGTGAGTTTTTTGGGTGCTAAGGGGTGGATAAGTAGTCTCGTGCTCACGTCGAGGTCGCGGGCACGGGATGGAATATAATTGCATCGCCTGCGAGCACGGCTGGAAAAAGCACGAACGTAATTTCGTGCATACTTTTATTCTAGACCATTCCTGAGCTTTAAATTTCGCAGATGTGAGAGCATTAGTAAAGCGGAATAATAGCGTCTCGTGCATGCAAGATGGGAACTTCCCATGATGGACTCAAATGACTGTGAATGTGGGGTAAATATATAATAATAACTTCTCCCACTTTGCTTTCCTCCCCCACCTAACTGTATCTCTTTATTGCCATTGATCTCTCATTTATATTTTTACACTCCTCATTCAATCCAATGGTGGCGTAATGGGTTGGGGCGCCGAGCTAATGGTACCGGGTTCCAAATATTGAATGAAGACTTTGGGTGCACACTCCTGTAGATAAATCATCACCGGGCGAAGGGGCCTATGGAATGGATATGCCCCCTTACATTTGCCCTGAATTTGTGGAAATCATCTCCTGTTTAATGCTATACTTTAAAAAGAGTTTATGTAAATATAGATCGTAAAATGAATAGCTGACTTGCTTCGTATTTTAAACCCTCTGTAATTGCTAGACCTCGTCCGGTTTCTTTGCGTGAAGTTTCTTTACATGAGTTGAAATGGGACAAATTGTCATGGTATCCATAGGTTGGGAACTGTAATTAAGTGTCAGGCATCCAGACTTTGCGAGCATAGATGATTTCCAGAATTAAATAAGCAATGAATTGCGATTCTGAGGAATGAAAATCCTATTAATTGACCATAAATATCAGTAAACCCTCACACTACTTTACATTGCTTGAAGATAATATAAAATATATTGAAACTGATGGTGAGATGAAATGCAAAACAAGACATTTGTGAAAAATTTCCATTAGCTTCCAATTTACTTCGAAAAGGTTCCCATTTCGACATTTCTTTATCTTCTGGACATTTAACCCTTGGAATATTGTCTACCTTATGTCCATAAAAAAGAGAGATTTTTGTAATTTCAGGGGCTTCGGATCCGTAAAGAGGCAATACATGATAATCCATCCATTCTCTGGAGAGAAATGTTTCCTTTCAAGAGGATCTTGAGTAATGGCAGATAACTCCTTTCCATTGGTCATGAAAGAAATTCCATCATTTGGTTAACGTTTAATTACATTTTAAAAGTCTTATGGTGGTGCATCATGCAACCGTAATTACCGTTTTGTAGCCTTGGAAATTAATTAATCCTCTTAAAGTGCGTGCTTGTATCTTGCAGGGCAATCAGTACATTTTCCTTCAGAGATCGAAATTCATTCCACATATCTATGACATTCCTTTTCCTCAGTTGTGTTTTTCTCCACATTGAGTTGGGTATTTTAATTCACTCTATTTCAATCATAATGGTCAAAATTTATCAAGTGAAAGTATATATGAACTTCAGAAAGTTTTTTATCTGTTCATTTAACCGTAAGAGTGGGAGAGGCTGAAATTTGATTACTTAAGTGATTAAATGATGACTGCTTTCTTATTTTTGTGTTAGCTAAAGCTAAATATTGACCTTGTACCATTTTATTTATTGTTTTGCTTATTAAAAAAATAATTTTAATCAATAAAATAAAATATTTTGGGCGAATACTCATGTGATATTTTTCTGGCGCTGATAGCAGTTGTTACCTTAGTTCATCGCTTTTGCCTTTTTGTCTTAGCGCTGTGAATGTATGCTGTCGTTTTGTCGAAAAATCATTAACCATCTAAGTCGCGACGGAAGTGTACAATTAAAGAACGCTTCCTCAGAATATTTACAATACTGATTTTTGGCAGTTTTTCCGGTGGTACCACTTATTGGCAAAAAAAGGAGATAGGATATAAATAAATCCATCACCTTTTCATCGCTTTGAGTGTCTCCTGATAACATATATTTCACTTTGAGAAAGCGTCGCTTGAATCCTTTGAAGGTTTTGCTCCGTCCCGCTTCTTCTTTTTCCAATATGCTCTGCAAACGTTTGATTAGCGTTTCGATGCGTTTGCTTGCCTGGAGCACCATCTGGTGTCGTACGCGGAATCTCTTTCGAGATGTGACGTCGACGTGTGCGTTTCGTTCTAAAGCTCCATGACTTCAATGTGGCGTTAGTCGCCGATTCATATGTTTATGTCATCGGAAGGATAGCGTTTTTTCCAGTTAGCCAAATATCTGAGCTCTGATCCGACGTGCCGAACGTCGTAATTTTCGTATGCTTCTGCGAATGAATCATCACGCCTTCTTAATAAAGGCTTATAACTTTATGCTAAAGAAGAATCGTTTATTAGGCATCCTGATTCACGCAAAAAATGGTTTTTAGATGCAATTAACGGCGATGATAAAGAATAGCAATCCTGTAAATCAGCAATAAATACTGAACCCCCATGCTACTTTACATTAGCTAACTGCATTTGATCAGTAAGCTAGCATTTTCAATTCTGAAATAATAAGCGTGTAATATTTTAATGTGGCCCTTTTTTATAGTTTTTCCTTGGATAATAGAATTTCCTTGATCCAAAATATTCTTGTTATTCATGTACTTTGGTACGTAACATTCCTAGGCCTCACTTATGGAACCAATTCGCTCTTTTTACGGTGATGACTTTCCTATGAAATGTTTAAAATAATTTTTTTATTTGCTCATCGGTTTTGGCTTTTTACAAGACATTATCAGAATGATATTAAATTATTACATAAGACCTGTCTTCCTGGCGAATTATTTGGATGAATGCAGTCATCCAGATCAGAAAGACTCATAACTGGCAGAAGCTTATGTCGGTAAATAAGAAATTTCTGTGGATTATTGCCACCTGGATTCATTTCCGAGTATCGATTCTACTTATATTATTTTTACATAATTAATAGTTTTGTAGATCTTTTTAAAATTTACTTCTTTATTGAAACTTTGTTCACCTTATAGTATTAATACTGACACCTTTCTACGCAGTGGTTTTCCCGATGCTTAATGGTAAAAATGATTCTCAACACCAATGTAAATCCTTTATTTGAGAAGTAATGTTCGCACAAGGCCAAAAGAGTTTTCCTTTTTGAGTGTAGAAAAATCTTTTATTTTAATTCTGTCGTCTTGGAGAATTACTCGCTGAGGGCTTTCATTGCAGGGGGGTTTCCGCCAAGGTCGCAGCCTCCTTTTCTCACTTTTCTCCCGAGCGAGCCCTAGAGGCTTTCATCCTGATTCCAAACAGTCTAAAATAATTCCCTCGCTTGGGGAGCTTAGACTCGAAGAATAAGGAGCGAGTCCAGCACTTAAAAAAATATTTCTTAGCGTTTCTCCGCTCGTTCTATTCCCGTTGAAATTCCCGCATTCTAAAAACGACTCGGATATGGCTCTTTCTTAGGAAGCTACGTTGAGACTTAGCGAATCAATACAGAAGTAAGCAATTTAATGGTATCGCTTTCACTGGTGACAGTTTTTTAAAAATCTATCGTAAAGCTGAATCAAAGTTCTACACATTGTGGGTAATTTCAAGCCTGTTGCGAGAACGGCGGTGAAATTTTCATTAATTACCTGGAGAACTGCATTGGGAGAACAAAATACTAACACTGAGAATTGCTTTCATCTCACTGAAAATCATCATATATGGCTCATAGGGATATTTCATATTGACCATGTGAATGAATTCTCATTAGGATTTCAGCCATTTTTCGTGGCTATTATGAAAACGTCACACCGTTACTAGTAGATAGCATGTATTCCGGATCTGAAGGGTTAACTTGCATTTGTTTCACATAGTTTCATTTGATTTTCATTTCAAATCCACCCTTTTCTGGGCGGTTATTGATAAACATACAAAGGTACGCTATACTTACTTAAATATGAAGTTTTAGGGGTTGTAAGGGACTGAAAGAGGAGTACTTGCACCCAGGTTTTGGCATATTTTATTCTGCTTAGGGAGGCTGAACAATGCAGAAGTTTACCCAGGGGCTTACCTCTGCTCTGGGGAAGCCACCTTTGTCATTCATCATTGTCGTCTTCACTCCCACTGGGAAACACAACGACCAAAGTAAGGTAGAAATTTCGTAACTAGCTGTTGTTAAGATACTTAAGAAATTTTTAACCAATTAAAATAAGTGTTAAAAAATATATAATATAGAAGGTAAAAATTTCACCAAAGTAAGGTGGAAATTTCTTAACTAGCTGATGTTAAAATATTTAAGAAATTTTTAACCAATTAAAATAAGTGTTAAATAATGAATAATATAGGTATTATATAATATTGATTTTAAGTATTAAATAGTTTCCTTGGTGTTGGTTTTCGAATTGAACGGACATTTTTGAATTAACATCATTCAATAGTGTTTTTGTAGACTTTTAGCCCACAAAATATCGTAATTTCACTGAATATCCAGTCCACTAATCAGCCCCTTAATAGGTCCCCCATGAGAAACTTCCTGAAAAGGTTTGGAAAGGAATCGCTATGGTATTTGCCTGCTCTGTCCCTCCCGGCAAAAGAAAACCTCGGGCTTCCTTGGAAGAAAACTTGCGCAAAATTATGCCTTACGATATAGCTACGCAGCTGAGAGGTTGAAGAAGTGTGTCATCGGCGTGAAGCATCATCCTTTTAATCCTCCTGTGTCCCTCAAATCATCTTTTTCTTCAATTTTCACCGCAAACATTTTACTATCCCTCGCGTCTGCGTAACCCATATCCATTACATGCAAATCTTGCATCTGACACGTATGCGAGGGATTCTCACCCGAAGCCGATGCAATAGAGAACCTGTCGGTCTCATTTATTTCCGGAAGCCCGACCTGTCATTTCAGCTAGGATTACACCTACAAATTAAGTGACAGGATCGATTTTCGTTTGATAAGTCTAATCTTGCTACAAGTCGTGTTTGCCTACAATCGTGAAGGCCTTTCTTGCTTGTCGGGTCTTTCAATGCCTTTTTATAATCCCTCGGCAAATACTGTTAAAAATCATTTTTTTAACTGGAGAGCAAAATTCACGTCACGGAACAAGAGTTCAATATTTGCCCCTATAATTTTCGTTAATTCCCATGTATTACAAGCCACTTGTACTCTTTTATGCTCATTAATAGTGATAGTTTTATTAATATAATTATTTTATTTGAAAATAGCTATCTATAAATGATGCCAGTAGTGAATTTAGAAGAGACTTTATGTGATAGTAGAAGACAATGACTGAGTTGGAAAAATGATTATCATTTAATCCCTGCAGTGGCTAGCTAATAACTGTTGATCGTATTATATCTCTGAGTACAGTAGAAATAGCAATGTATAATACGCTTTTTATAGATTACGTATTTATGATGAGTTACAAAAACATCATTAGTGTCTGGATGGTGGTGATGAAAATGCCACTTGGCTTATTCTCAGTTAATAAAAATATCCCATTGTTTTTTCAAGCCTTCGTTAGCAAAAAATATCTTGAAAATCATATCTTCACCTTTATATAATCTAAAAATAAGGCAAATATAATCATAAAGCACTAACGATCCTCTTAAGTTTCGTTTATTTACACATTTCTAATCACTTTGCGGTATAGGATCTGGTGAAGCATTAGTATTTCGACGTCTGAACCACGTCGTGGTTATTGTAATGACCAGATGTGGCTATTTTAGTCCGATTAAGAGCCCTCCGTTTCTCCGAAAATTTCAGGAAAGTCATACCACCAACTGCTCACGATTATAGGCACGACTTGCGCAGAGTCCCTCTGTAATGGTTGACCGCTTTAAACTAACGACCTCTGCACATTATTCCGTCTTGAATACCAGTTGTTGTCTCGATGTTTTCCACCATACTGGGAACTGAATTCAGCGAGGCCAGCACCCCCCTGCGGTAGAGTGGACTAATTCGTACTAATTGGGACCGAATCTTGTTCTGATTACTTGATTGTTCAGATCTGTTAAAAAAAGAGTGAAACAAAGGTTGGAAACGGAAGAAAAAAATTAAAACCGCACGCATTGCCTACGACCGCGTAACTGGGCAAGGCTATACTCTCCCTACCCCTTCTTTGACGCACTAAACCCACGCTGACAACTCATGGCCGCCCGTGGCACGTTTGACAGGCGTCACTTCCCATCAGTTTGTGACTGTCGATGCTTTTAACCGATTGTGGCTTCTTGGAAGTCCTTTCTCCCTCGGTATAATTGCCATGAGAATTGAAGAACCTGGATAGCGTAGTGGTCTCCGCAGTGGCCCGGAAAGCCAAAGGTCCGTGGTTCCATTCCCGGTCCAGGGGAATTTTTTCTCATGGCAACTCTTGTATATTTCACCGCCGTTCACGCGGCAGGGTTAGAAATGTTACACAGTTTATCGTATGTTGCTAAGCTTCTCTCACTCGAGATATCTTGAACAAGGAACGAAGTGTAAGTCGTCGGGAACGCTAAAATGAGATTCAAGATAATTAGACTTCAAGAAATATAGTTCAACCTATCTTGAATCGAGTTAAACGGCCTTTCAAACTGTTTTAGAAAGCTTAAATTTACTCAAAGAACGGCAGATAACATAATCGACGAATAAATAACGTAAAGCGAGATCAATAGGGACTTAAAGTCATAATTTTGCTAAAAGGCAACAAATTTGTATCAAATCCTTGAAATGCCTATCTGCTCTTATGCTTCATGTGGTATTTCACATCTTTTTTTAAACGAATGAGGTGTTTATCTCCTAAGCGTCCATGGCGTCAATCCCATCTTTAATGACTCATCATCTAGTTACAATTTTTTGGACGTACGGGTGTGGTCAAATAAATAACCCACCACCCAATTGAGACAATGCATTGATAGCAGTCGTGCTCGAGACGCGCTCTAATTGCCGACCAGTAAACCATAAGAATGAACATTCTTTCTTATGTCTCATTGTAGACCAACCTTAAATTTTATTTAAATTTAAACTCATTGAAGTGGAGATGTACCTACGAGGTTTTTCAATGGGTATGTTTTTTTCGTATTTCATTTCTTTTAATTGCACCCAATAGAATTGAAGCTAAGTTTGAAGTGGTTGGCCTCAGCTTTTTTTTGCTGCGAAGACACCTTGAATGGTCCCCCATATACATTTGCTCTTGAGTGTCCTCCATTTTGGAAAATGGCTCCGGCGACCCCAACGCCTCCCGCGGTAGTTTCTCGAGTCTCGCAGAGTGGACTTTTTTCCCGCTTCCCTTTTCATCTCGACCCAGAGCAAAACTTTTCCGTCGGTCCATTTTTAGCATTCGTCGTAGCGCTCTCATATGAAAGAAGTTTTTCCCTTTACATTTCAATTCCGCCGCCGTTCTGCTCACGGAATGACCTCAGGGACCACAGGGTATGGGGGTTGCCTGCCTACTTGTACCCTTAGGAATACCCGGGGAGCAACGTAGGGTGTGCATGGAAACTTTTTATATTTAAACTCTTTTAAGTATATGGTATAAATTGGAATTTTTCGTCTACAAAATAACGTGATAGCCTCCTCAATAATATGGGTGAGTACAAGATGCAAGGTAAAGTTTACATGCTTTTACCAAAATAAGAAACGCATCATTGGACGAATATTTTGTGGGTCATTTTGCAATATTATGAAGTCATAACCAAGTCTTTTTTCCACCATTTTGTACTTTAAAATGCTACAGAATTTTTTAGTGACTAATTAATAAATTTGATTCTATTGTACTTTAAATGCATTGTTGAAATTTCACAAGTATGCCCTATGATACCCTTTCTTTTGGGAGATGTGAGATAATTTTTTTCTGATTAAGTTGGTAGCTTTATTAATATCTAAATTTATATTCATGCTAAAGTATTTCGATTTATTTTATTGAATCTGAATCAGTGGCTGAAGTCATAACCAAGTCTTACGAATGTGACAGAATTTTTTCTAGTGGCCATGTTGTAGAAAACGATCACTCAAGTCAAGGAAAACGATTTTTGTGGATGTTAATCTTGAAGTTCATTTAAGGTTCATAGTAGCCTCGCCTTCGGAAACTTGGCGGTATTATGGCTTATTTTTCACCAATTTACTTGAATATGTGCACCTATTCCATATATGGTCTCAGAGCACACTTTTAATTGTATTAAAAAATATTTTCTACGGTTAAGGTGTTACACCATTCGTTTTTGACCTTGGCGTTGTTGGCAGCATGTACGCTAAGCCAGGTGTTTTTTGATTACCAATGAATACATACTTAATAATGAATGGTTAAAATGAAATTAAAGAGCTTTTCTGAACCATTCAAGCTATTAGCTTTTCTCTTATGTTCATAATAAAACACAATTATAAACTTCTCACTTTAATATTAATGAACCAGGGTTTTAGTGCCATATTAGGTCCAATGTCCTTAAAAATGGTACTGAGCTGCAAAAAATCGGGTTGGTTATATTGAACTAGGCGTGTAATTTACATTTGTGTTTTATTATGAAGATCAACGACTTCCACAAATTAACGCCGGAGAAAATTTCTTATATTTTATTTGATAGACTAAAATGATGGTTCTAGCAATTCGTTCCATTTAGTAACTCAATTTCGTGGTAAAAATAATTTATTGGAATTGAAATTCTGTCTTAATTCTGTCTTTGTAGCTTTTTTCACACTTCTGCTGTAAAAGATAGCAAAAATCCTGCACAATAATAAGTGCCAATAATATATCTTATCTTCAGATAATTCATTTTCTAGGATTTCTGTACGATAAAACCAGTTCAAACCAAAAAGTCATTAATATTGTAAGCATTATTGGAACTGTCCCTTTTTCTTTCGCATGGAAGTTTAATTATTTTTATCCCGACATTTCCAATTCATAATTCATTATCTTAGAAACATTAATCATATGGAAGACTTCACACTTTCCCGGCGAACAATATGTACTAACTCTTCTCGGAATACCGCGCGGGTAAGATTTTGTAAGAGCGCCGACGTTTCGGGTACCGACTCGTTACCCATTCTCACTCCTATTGGTAACCGGTACCCGAGACGTCGAAACATAAATCATATGAGTTTTTTTTGTTCACTACGTCTTGATTTTTGGGATTGATTCTTCACATTTTTTCATGTTCCCGTGTTGAAAGAAGAGAACCAAGATAGCCGATGAAGTATTTTATCTTTAATATTTTTCGTGTGTACGTTAATTTGTTATGCTACTTGTTGGTAACGTTGTATGATTATTCCAGATAATCTGTACACCAATGTGGTCAACTTTAGGTTGGTTGTATGTTAATACCGTTCATCATTAATATTTTTACTCAACCTTAATTTTGGCTAAACATTCTATCGTTTAATTCACAGACATGGTCCTTCCGAAAATTATTCCTCACCTTTTTCTGCCCAATCAAAGATTGACATTCGATACACGGGTATTTTGAATTAATCGTTTATTTAAACTCATTTCAATCTATCCCTTATATTTCATTCAGGATTATACATTTATTTGCACCTCAAACCTGAAAACTACTCTCTAATCTCTCTGCCTGATTACTCGCTCGTAACTCCGGCCATTAGCAATAAAAACTACAGGTTGCTTATACTTACCTTTACCATTAGCTGCCGAGTTTCCAGGCGTTTAATTTTGAATGTATGAACAAAGCATTAACTTACTCTGGAAAATAATCTACACGTTGCAAATTGAAATCTCCTGTAATTATCTCCGTTATAGCATAGCTTGAAATTGAACTTCGGGACGAGGATGCGTTGTATAATTGGCTTTTAATGGTTTTAGGGGTGACTTATGGAATTTACTCATATTGAATAAAAATTTAGCAATGCTTTTCCACATAAAGTAATCCAAATGTTACGTGGAAAAACATTGTTTAATTTTCATTCAATATAAATAAAGACCATTATGTGGAGCCCATAGGGATATTTATTTTCTTCGAGTTTTTTTTTAGCTTGGGAAGTGTGTATCGGTAGGTTTCAAAAAATCATAAATTAAACTTTTCCAACACTTTATGCAAATGTACTATCAGTACCTATCTTAGAACCTTATATCAACTAGTTTTTTTCATCTGAAATGCGCTATTAGCCGTAGATTTTTCGAGTTCGAGTTTACAAATTAAATATTATTAATTAAATTCTGGCATAAATATATTCACCCTGGAAAAGTTGAATCCCTGTCTGTTTGTTTTTTTAATATTTTAAGTCGATTTCCATAAATGGTGCGATAATTATGTGGCACTTACGTTTAGTGCACTTGCTTATCATAAACAATGCCGCCATTGTTTCAGAAGAAAATACATAATTTGACTGCAGTTGGATTGCTTTATTATCAATATGCTCCTACAGACTGGGTCAGTTATCATATAAAAGCCGTTAAATCTATAGTTTCAGAGACGTGGTCATCGAATGTATCGACAATTGTCAATGTTGGTGTTTATTGACAAATGTTATATAATGACTACCAGCAAAAAGGAATGCTGGTGTTCATTATATATGTTTAGTGTTCATGATCTCTGTGGTCTACGCGAAGACACAGTTAAAGCCAAGTTTAAGCACGTCTAAAAATGGGAATCGCTCAAAGTTTTAATCGATTGAAAATAGAGGAGTGTATTTTGTGGTAAAAATAACTGTCGGATGTGATTATTCTAATTTATTCAATAATTTAATTTAATTATTTTTTAATATAGACGTAATCACAAGATGGCAAGTTGAGATATTACTTGTCTTCACTTTGGGAGAATATTATAGCCCTCCATTGTTGCCCCCACTTGACAATGGACACTAATGTCGTCTATGACATTTATGTAACTAACCCATTGGATATTATTACCGATCCGATCGCTAACGTGAGTTATCGACCGCTGATAATAAGCAAAATGAACGCCATGGTAATTTTCGGGATTTTGGTCTTGTAAAGATTGAGCTTCTTCAACTTACTTGACAAACATATTATTACCTCTTTTTCTACCATACCGAAAAAATTCATTCATTAATTTTCAATTCCTGGTTCGAGGCCTTTTTTTGTTTTTTTTTTCATTTGTTTAAAGATTTCAATTTATTATCAAACTAAGACGATTTACTGACGGCTGAGCTATAAACAGTTTGTTAACAATGTTCAAATATGATGTAATAAATTATGAACAATAAATTATTGTATTAGTGGTGATTAAGATGTGTCATTTGAGGTTCATCCGCGGTAATAACTTGATTTTGGGACAGTCGGACGGCCGCGAACAGCTTATCAGCTGGAGCGTATTTGGGTGGGCCCAACTCTCATGACGTCCGTACGGCATAGGACGAAATGAGGGAATATCGAGACAATTGACCGAGGCAAATCCCTCTTGTGGAAGTGACGCCTTGAGGTACAGGCAACCCATCAGCAACTTTCGCATTGCGGGTCGCTTACGTTCACGGCGCGCTGTTCGGGAAATTCGTGGAACAGCGGCCTCCGCTATGAGGAAGGCGAGGTCAAGGGAGCAGAAGGCGGCGGCTGCGGCTGCTCCGCACCCATCGACCCCCTACACATGGGAGCAAGGGATAAGGTGCGGTTTTGCTTGCATAACTCCGCAGATGTCGGTGAGGGCTTAGATGAAAAATCACCACTCCAGGGAGTTGGGAGATGTTCGAAATTCAGTGTTACTTCGCGATGTGAAATGGAAGTCGGAATAGCTGCGGGCACAATGCATCATTTTAAGCAGCAAACACTTAAATGTGTAACACCATTGAACCTGGAAAACCCAACATTGAAAATGACAAAGCAGAGTAAAAGAGCAGAGAGCTCAAACCCCCCTTCGGGCCTTCCCGGTTTTCTGTGTTTCTTCCCACGTGTCATTATTTTACAGTTATACCTAGAGTGCTCCTTCCACCTTGGGTTTCCCGCATCTCTGTAGTTTCTTATCATCTCTGTAGTATCCTTTCTCAACCGTCTCCACTCTGTACGCCTGTTTCCCACCCCTTCTTCAAACAAGTGACATCCTCCTCCACCCCTTTCTCAAAGATATAATGGTGATGTGTACATGTAAGACAGAGTCTTGTACCTGATAATGGCTCTGTGAGCCGAAACGTGTCGTACGCATTAAAATATTGTGGAAAAGTGCAACCATCTTTTATTGAAATATGTCGAACTTCCACCACGTAACGCCTAAGTCTGTTGAACTTACAAGGCAACTGCATTTTGCTGTGATACTTGGCACCCGTGACCATCACGGAGTGATATTGAATTTCAAAAATCTTAGCTTTAAAATAAGCCACTAATCCTGAATATGTGTCAATTTGGTAGAGAAATATAAGGAATTATACTATTCAAGGGAATTCGTTTTTGGGAAAATGTGAAGAAATTAAAATGCTTAAATAACGCATTGGAATATTTTTTGCAAACTGGTCATGGGTAATTTTATTCGCGGTGGAAATAGAGTCATGCAGAATTTTTCATCAAAATGTGAAACCCAAAGAGCAAAAAGCGTTGGTTCATTTGAGGTGAAATCACCCATATTGACAGTATAGGTCAAATATCATCGTGAAGTGGTTTTAATAGTATGAATCTAAGATGCTAGTGTTTCAAAGAGTATACGTGGATAAAAATCCCTTCAACATTACTACGTAAGAATAAATGTGGCCTTGCAATGAAACTTGTCGTATTAATTATGATTTCTTGCTTAATATGGAGCACACTCGCAATGAAAACTGATCTTTCATCATTCATCTGTTACCTCATTACCTCATTTAATACTTTTCGTATAATTATTGTGCTCTATTGATCACATTTGTGTTCAAAATACCTGAAATAATTCCACATGATGTGTCGTATACTATGAGAAATTTCATAGTTATTTATTGATTTTCAAGATCGATTCATGTATCTGTCACTTTCCTATGCTCCGGACTTATTCATTTTGCCTAACTCTGTGGTAATTCGTGCATAACTATGAACGGAATGCAAATAGAGCTGCAATTTTCATCGTATTCATGATAAATGTAGACAAATAATGGTAAATTCTGCACTTTAATATACACAACTCCATGCCGACACCGAATAACTCCACTACCGACCATGGTTTCGACTACTTTTGAATGCCAAAGGTTTTGTTTTTTCATTTTTTACCTAGGAAATTACATGGTCGAAGCCATGTACGGTAGTGGTTTTATGTATAGAAGGTTTGATTATTTGGTTGTTTATATTTTATCATGGATATATATTGCATTTCCATCACGTCGAGCTGACACGATTTCATACGTAATGTGTATTGTGTTTGAAAAAGGATACAGTCTGTAGGAGAGTGAGCTAGTGGACTTTAAAACTGTACTTGTGTATATGAAATAAGTATAATTATATGCAATAAGGATATACAAAACAAACAACAAACTTTCGACACTCTAAACCTGTCGAAACCATGGTCGGTAGGGGAGTTATATATTTAAGTTAGGGGCTCACCTGTTTTTTTTTTAATATTTTAACATGGATAAAATGCACACTGCAGATCTATTTTCAGTCCATTTATTGTCAGTATAATGTTTGGTTAATTTTTAATTACGGAAGGAAAGTGCATTTGTTAATTACTGAATGTGATGTTAGGATATGTTTGTTATTCGGGCTGTACCGTTAGCAGCTCACTTTAACTCACCTGTTTTACTCTTACCTTACCTTCCCTCCGTCGCCGACAATCTGAGTGGAATACGTGTCTCCGTGGACGCAGTGTTCTTTTCTTCTTCTTTTTTTTTCTCTTCCCGTCTACACTCTTTGCCGCCACCGCACATGCCCTTCCACGCGATATCATTGGAACACGTGACTAGGCCCCCCCTCCGCCAAGGCGTCCCTCCTCTTTACCCTAATTAAAGGCTGGCTGGCTCTCACCTGACTGCCCCCTAGGGGCTGCTGAGGGAAACACTCGCCCACGCGCGACTCGGACGAAATCGTGCCAGGGATAGAGATGGAGAGATTCAATCTCTCTCTCTATCGAGGCGGACTTGTTATTTTTGTCTTCATCTCGCCAAATTGCAGCGGGTTACCTACTGCTCTTCTGCATCTCAGTTTGTGCTCTTTTGTGAGCAAGGTACTGCCTTTTATCCACTCTAATTACTGCAATACTCGGCGGCTTTTCACTAACAACAACATTTTTATTCACAACCACATACTCTCCTACCTAACTTTGATGAAGGTGGATGTATACCACCAAAAATTTAGTTATGCGAGTGTTTTTAAAAATCTTTTTGTGTCCTGTGCTTCTGCCCTACCTGGGATATTTTTATGTTATTTACCTCATATATATACATATATCGCCACAGGCGAATATACAATCATAACATAAGATAGAAATTGAAACAAAGAGACAGAAACCTAAATACAGGACGATGACACAGTGTGACGTGGAGATGGAATGAAGGTCGGAAACACATGGAAATATTTCACCTGAACCGGGAATCGAACCACGGACCTTCTGCTTTCCGGGCAGATGCTCAGACCACGAAGCTATCCACGCTAATCTTATATCCAGGGTTTTCGGTAGGGGTTTATGCAACCAATTCCCCCAAGATGTAGCCCAATGAGTCTGCTGGATTGCTGGATATATGCCTTGAATATTTTATCTAACTTCTACAGAAAAAGAATATTTTTAAGGCAATTTTACACGACGCACTTAATTGCTCAATCTGACCTGTGTGCGAAGGCGCAGTCATAATTGCGTCGTGTAAAAAAGAACTTCCTAAAACGCGTACGAGAATGCATGGACGTGAAATGGCAAAATATCCCTTGTTCTAATTTCTTTCGTGCTCTCGCAAATTCCACGCCATAATGAGAAATTAATGGAGTTGTAACCTGCACAATTGCGTGCCCTGTATAAAACGGCCTTTAAAAAAGTAAAGCCGCCTTCAGGAGCATAATTGTTTTTTTAGTCCCTTTATCATCTTCTAAGATGTTTAAAATCAATATTTTTATCGTGTACTTAATTTAATTTAATATCAGAGTTTAAAATGTCAAAAAATAACATTTATGACTATAGTAATTCGGAAGGAAAATATCTTTTAATTAATAATTATTGAATGCATTTTTTGTTAAAAGAAAACAAAAAATCTTTGGAATTATATATATTTAATAGACCAGAATTTTATCCAATATTTTCATTGAAAATGTCAATAAATTTCATATATGTCCTTAATTTTACGAAAGGAAAATATTACGCTATTTTTTTAATGAATCATAATAGATTCCAATTTATAATAGAATTTCTGGCTAAAATAAGACGAAATATCAATGGAATTATATTAATATATCTCATAGCATATTTTCAAGACAATAATAATTTTATCCTGATTGAAGTTTGTCTGCCACCTGAGTGCCCTCTAGGGAAAGGTATGGCAAACACTCACTCACGTGCGGGAAGGACGAAATCGTGTCAGGGTGCTGGTCTCTTGTGGCGGGATTGTTCGTTTTGTATTTGTCTTCAAACTGAGGCGGGCCCTTAGATCTCCCTGCAATCAAAGGAACCCTTTTGTGCTCTTTTGGTTGCTAAGTAGCGACTATTAACGACTCTGATAATTACATCGCCCTACGGTTACCTCTATTTATATATGTACGAATATCACCATTAATCCTTTATAACCGAATGTTGCTTCTAAGCAGCATCAAAAATGTTTAATATTTCAGCTCTACTCAGGAGATATCTATTATACCCATTATTTTGAGGTGTAAATTGTAATGACGAAATATTTAACTGTCACGATAATTATCATTGATTGTAAAATTTTCATGTTCTTAAAATGAAAAATCTTGATATTTGATTTCTCCCCGGATCAGTTCTGGGTTCGGAAGGGTTAACCTAGTATAATTCAACAAATGATTATTGTCTTATATGTTAATGCAACTTATGCATAAATTTATTTTGCAAAGAAAAAAATCCTATGAAAAAATGATCCAAAATTAAATCCACAGTCTTCGCTAATTGTTTTATTTATTTGAAAAATAAAGGCATTGGTGTAGTTATTTTATATTTTATTTAAATGTATTTCACCTTTTAAATTAAATTCAATCTCCGTATTTAAATGAAAATAATAAAAAAATTATGTTTAAATGGCGTCAAACGGTTTGAATCAATTACAACTGATTTCAATATCTGAATTCTGAAGCAGAAATGTTTGTATTCCAATTGATGAAATCTAGCAGTAATGAGCTAGATAAGTCTGTAATCACGGTCCAATCTCAAAATGTATGGAATCTCAAATCTTATGTAAAAATGGTTAATAAAAGTAAAATTAATTTGTTGCCAGAATTTAGCCGAACTTAGAGAGTTGCCAAAGTTAGAGAGAAACATCTTAAAGTTAGGAAAACTGAACGTAAGTAAATCACAATTTTGCCTTTTAATTTTGCCCAATGGGAGCTTTGGGGGTAGTTTTCTTTTTTTTCATAATCAGAGAGGAAATATTATTTAGCAATTAAATTATAGTCACCACCTACTTTTGTATCTATTTCTAGTATTAAAGTATTCATTTGAGTACTTCTAAGATCAACAAGATTTGTTTCGTGCACAAGTTTGTAAAAATTTCTATTTTATTACCGGTTTCGGCTATTACACCATTATCAAATACCCTTACCAAATTTCATTATTAATATGTAGCCCTTTCACCACGTACGTGCTTCAAGTTTCGATTTAACCATAGAAGTCTTTCAGGATTTCAAGGATGAGCGAAATTCCACAGAGGAAAAATCATTCGCCTTGACCGGGATTCGAACCCAAATTCTGGCCGAGTGCATTAGCTAGTTAAGCTAAGCGTCACTCGAGGTATTTGGGTTTGAATCCCGGTAAAGGCGAATGATTTTTCCGGTGTGGGATTTTGCACATGTGAATATGGCGGAAGACTTTGTAAGATTATCACCGTAGCTAGTCCCAGTAGGCGAATTGTTTTTCCTCTTTAGAATTTCGCATATTTGTGCATCGCGGGTAGCTTTATAAAATTATGATGGCTAGTCTCGATGTAATAGAATCAAATACCAGGACTTGTTTCTTAAATATTTATCTATTATCTATAATTCACGTCTTCTGGTATTGATTGAATAAGCACTTAACTCCATAGAATGAGTGATTTTGATGTTTTCTTTTTATTTGGGCTATTGATTCGCCGTTTTTAGTGTTCATCTTTCTGATATTTCTTATATTTGGCTCTAACGTGGCCTCATCCAGAACTTTTTTTAAAGCTTTTCGTCCTCGAAGCTTCTTGTATGAATCAATAATTTTTCTTTCTAATATAAGTTTTGGCCTTGCCATCCCTTGCAAATAATTCCAATCTTTGAGGGAAAATTGTAAATTTTTCCTCAAAGATTTGCAAGAAGGTGGTTATATAGATGTGGGATAGTTTCAGTCAAATGCTAAGCACAGCGTTGTTGAAATTGTTTTTTACAAGTATTCACGCAAAAGGCACGCAAAAATGGTTGTTTGATAGTCTAAATAAAATGCGGTGAACGAAAAATACTCACCGAAACTGCGGTGCATAAAGAGGAACCCGGGGTGTCGTCTACCGCCCAGCGCATCCCTTCAACTTATTTTGACAGAGATTTCTATTTTCGCGAATTCCCTCACTCGTATCTGTCTTCGGGTCTAGAGTCTTTCAAGACGGGGTGAGGAAGTTTTTCCTATCTCGAGTTTTGATTTCTTCTGGGGTCTTTTCGTGAGGCTCCTTTTGAGAGATGAAATTTCTTTACATCTTGATAACTTTTCCTGGAATTCTCCGTACCCCAAAACCTCCTGCATATTTTTATTTCACAGATCATTTTCCGTGAAAATCGTCCATAATTATATTTCTGAGCGATTTCTTATTAAAGTGTATTTCAACTTAATCGTACGTGCACTACGCTCGTGAAATTATGCCTCTAATTTTTCGTTCTTCGTTGTTTCCTATATGATTTATTACACTTTTGAGACTTTTCATGGTTTTTTTCAATTCAAAAGGTTTCTCAGGTACAGTACATGTTAGTCGAATTTCTTCTGAGGTACATTATTTTAGTTAGTCGAATTGGCTGTTGATATTTTCAGGTATCTTGGATGGATAATTATTCATTACACCACATCTTTTTTAAATGTTAAGTAACCCGGGTTTCGATGAATGACGATAATCATGTGGCCGAAGTTCTCAGCTATATATCTTATTATTGTAACCGTAGCTACGTAACGGAAGATGAGAAGAGTTTTGAAATGGATGCCAAAATAGGGGAAAAACATGGGTAAATGTATTTTTTATTATATATTTATTATTATATAGTCCTGTTTATAATTTTTTTAAACATTTATAACTGTTGTCTAGAATCTAATTCAATAAATGAATTAGATGTGTTCCCTATTTCTTCGTAATGGTCGCAGTTCAATATGTTTTAATGAATTTTTAGTAACGCTAGTGGAATTTTGTCACGCGTATTCCACGAGTACTCAAAGTTAAGTCATGTTATCATCGTATATCATGCATAATTGCGACACAATGTTTGATGAACTGTTAAATATTTTGACTTACGCAGGTGTCATAGGTTTTTACTTACATGGCCGGCGATATGAAATATTTTTTAACGATTTCCAAAAAAAAAAGAGAAAGTTTTCGTTTCCTTGAGTTTAATTCTAAATATTATCGGAATATTACTTCCCCAATAGCAAGTTGTAAGTCGTGTTCTTTAAGTTTTATCGTCACGTTCCCTTGCGTGTATTTCTATTTACTATCGGAAAATTACTTACTGCCCTCACTTACTCTAGCATCATTTGGGTTAGAGCAATGAGTGACTGATTCATCATGAGTAGTAGTCGTGTTATTAATTTTTTTCTCTTCTTCGTTAATGGACGATGCGTTCTTGATTATTATTAATTTCGCGGCCATGGAATCCATGGTAACCCCTCTCGTGATACATCTAGCGCATGGCTGCATTTCTTGGGTCAATTTTAATTCTTTTTCTCTGCCCAAAATGGTCTCGTAATCTGATCATCTCGTCACGTACAACTCATTACCTTAATGCATTAGACAAGAGGAATTTCATCTCTATAATGGCATTCTGGCTCCACAAAGCTTGCAGTATTGTAGGATGTGGTTCTTGTTTTTGCTGAGCTAATTGGTTTCTTTATTTTCTTGTTTTTTAAAATATTTTTTTCTTTGCAATATAGCTTTATGTTTTCCTTTATTTTTCGGTGAAAGAGGGTTTGAGTGTAATTTAATCCTATTAAGAGGCATACTTTAGATTTTTTAGAGCATTTCTGGTAAAATCACAGCTATAAATGGTTTTATTTCCAGTTATGATTACAAGTAATGCTCATGCAATGCTCATTTTTTTTCAACCTCATTTAGGCTTAAAACTTCATGCAATTTGTTCTTATTTGTTTGCTTAATTTACTGCAACTGGTTAAAGTTTCCATTCTTTGAAGGAAGTGGCTGGTGCAGGCGAATGGAGTTATCGTATAAATTATAAAAATAGTAAATATCTCGAAGTAGAATTGGTTGGTCTAAATTTACCCTCACCTTCATCGAATTCATTGCCGGCTACTTGTCTGACTTTTATGGTTCAGTAAATAATTGACATTACGAAAAAAATAAACTAAAGTTTTATTTTCAGTTTTATTAATTTGGTAATGAATAACTGGAGGATAATGTTGGTAGTGAAAGAAAGCTGTTATTAGCAGGGATTTGCTATCAAAACTAAACGAAAGTCAAAACGAGTAAAATTTCAATAGCTTCGTTGCCGGGGGCGAAATGCGAAATTCAAAAATGTATATTTATAAAGCCCTCAAAATTCAATTTTATTTTTCCTATTGCTAAATATATTGGCGTTAGTGTGGAAGGGCTCAAAAACAATTTCCTCCGGTAAACCATTCCAATCCTCTATCCCCCGATGTAGGAAGGAAAATTTTAGTCTGGGTAATTAAATTAAAAAATTAGTAATTTAAATTTTAGTAATGGGTCGAAATTACTCCCTCTATAAATCCGAGAAACTCGCCATGGATTTAGTTTCTCCCCCTCCACTCAACTTCTGGGATCGAAACTTTACTATAAGAAGCAGAGTTACGATTCATTTAGTTTCGTTCCCGGGAGTAAAGTATCGTCCCGGGTCGAAACTAGTCTCCTTGGAGGTTTTAATTTCGTGCTGGAACGAAACTAAACCTAAGCCTCGTATTATCGTTTCTTTTCACTTGCCATCCCTCGCAATTACCCGTGGAAATCGGCTGATGAATTTCCATCATAAAAGCAGTCACCTTTCTGAAAGTGGTAAATAATATACCAGCGGTGAGAATTCTGACCTATGGATGGAATTTACGTTTTCGGAACATTTTTAGTATTTTAAAGCGGATTTTATGGAAGGACTGCATAATAATATAACTGTAAATCTCACTAAGCTCTCTATTTTTTCTGATTCTCCAAACCCCTGCTTCAGATATAGGTCCGAATATTTTTCTTGGTACTTTTCTCTCAAAGGTAATGAACTTTTAAAATCACATTCTAACATATATTAAAAAAGACTACTGCTTATTGCTTCGTGATTGCAATCCAAGGATTGTTATGGTTGCTCCCCTCCGTTCCCCTTTATCTCATACAAGTTTTTTTTACTGTCCTGTGTCTTTTTAGATCTGCCATTTATTGGTCGTCTTACGAATACACTCGCTTCAATTTAATCTCCATCAATTTTCCCTCTTATTTCTCGAGCTCATAAAATCAGATATCTCATTTCAATGTACGCAGCAATAAAAAGTACTGTTTTTAATCAATATTAAAATGTGATTTTAAAAGCTCATATACCTGCATCATACAGCTGTTCACCTTAGTGAACAAAAGTACCTACTAAATAAAATATTTTGGCCTATTTATGAAGCACGTATTTGGAGAACCAGAAAAAAATGGAGTAATCGGAGAGATTTGGATGTATTCTCATACCCAGGGTAAATATCCGAGTAAATACACATTCTATTGATTTAAAAACTGTGTATTTCTCATGTTAAAAAAGGAATATTGCAACGGAATCCCCACAGGGTAGACGAATAGATAAATAGTTGGGGCATATGGAGCTAGGTGGAAGTTCATTTGATAAATTAGACCAGCTTTGAAAATAAGGAAATGCATTGAACCAAAAAAGAGGAATTCAATGGAATGAATGAACAGAAGGTGTTTTCGGAAGAGTCGATAATTGAAGGCGTTCAGTTGATGGCGTAGGACAAAAACCCGAGTTTCAAAACATGTGCATCGAACACTTATAGTAGTTACTGATTAGTAATCAGGATTACTGGTGCCAAAGTCATAACGTGGCAATGACCGCTAGATGACTCCCCCTTCGAGGCAGATCGTCAATTAAATTGCGAAGATTCCAGCGTAATGGAGTGGAATTTTTTCAATTTAAAAAAAAATACTTAACACAATTTTTCACGGTTATAAAATTTATTACGACCTAGATCCTAGATATTACTTTATAGTTTTCAATGTCTACCTCATCGTTACCTTGAAGGTGGTGTAGTAATATTGAAACCCTAGTCGTAATAAATTTTATTATCTCGGAAAAAGCTGAAGTATTTATTTCAATAAGTTCGTCAATTGTCATGGTCGATCATTGCTCTTTGTCATCATCTGAACTCGAAATCAAGTTAAATTGATTCTTGCCGCTTGTGAGAACGTCCTGAGTATGTACCTTGCCCTTATCACTAAATAAGTCGGGTACTGTATAGAAGGGTCGTTTTTAAATCCATGGAACTACTCTACTTCTCGTGTCGATGCATACAAACTCGGTCATGTCCCCGTCAATCTTTGTCTATTCCGACCCCGCGCACAGCGGAGCGATTTTCCTAGTTGCCACGACTTCTTTCATGGATGATTTTTTTCCTTCGTGTTTAAACTTCATAAAGCACCCTCACCGCCGTGGGAGTTCTAAGTTTTTTTTCCGGAAGCTCTTAGTCTGAAGTTTCTCGGTGGAGTCTAGAGACTTTTCAAGTTTGCATTTCAGCCTTCTTTTGTTTCCGGCCGCGTCTATTTTGTTTTCCTTACTCATAGCAACCGTCAAGTTGCCACGTAAATCTTACTTGCATAACTTTATTACCAGTATCAATGTCTCTCGAGGCCTTATGGAGCGTAAATATTTTCTTGTTTTTTTTTACCGACTTGAGCATGCTTCTTTTTTTTAATTTCGCGACGGCTTCCCTCATCTCGCATTCCTGACTCTGCGACCTCTGGAATTGCATTGTTTTTATATTCACTTAAAAGTTCTCCGAGTGAAATCCATTTGCTAAGAAAAATACAATAAAATTGCGCTTCTTAAGTTAAAGTTTCTTCGGCCTTAAAATTGTTTTCTGTGTGAGAAAGGAATAAGAACTGTTTTGCACCATTCCTTAACTACCTCAGCTGTTACGAAGTAACCCTCGTGGAATTTTTCTTTACATTCTTAATTAATTTGCGAATTCATTAGAGTTTAATTCTGTTTCTATGCTGGCATTATGCTCGCTACTGAACAAGCGTAATAAAGACGGATTCCGTATTGAATTAGGACCGAAGAAGGCAAATAAAGTGTTATTTCTCTTGGAAAAATTTCTCAAAAGGCATGGAGAGTTTAAGATATTAATTTAAGCTAGTGAAGCACGTTTGTTTACTTTGAAAAGTGATTAATAATACGTATGAATTGCGAAGGAGAGAAGCAAATACTCTGAGCATTTTGGTGGTTACGTCTACACCCACCAAGCAGCCTCTATAGACGTGTGGTGGGAGGTGTTAGGACTCCATCCGTTAACGTGTGCGTGCGTGGATACAAATAGAATTAGGCCGGTGTTGTGAGAGACTTGGCTGCCTGATTTCGATATTGCATTTATTTAAAATATTTCGACCTGATGTCGACAGGGTCCGGAGGTTAACGAATTCCTGCAATTATCCTATCGGCAAAATGCTTCTCTTATTTTATCGTTTCTGCTGGGCCTGAAAGTATATTATGCAGACTTAAGGTGATGCTCGGAGTCTCACTCTGAAATTGAGAAAGATTTTACCCTGGATAGCTGACGCCAATAGGAACCCAAATTACTGCTAATTTTTGGGTAGAAAACGCACCATTTTTAAACTACGGGAAGTTTTAGCCAAACTCTCCGATTGGCCCCGAGTTTGTCCTGTCGCCGCTTGCCTTGGAAACGTCATGATATTCAACAAGCAAAGCATTCCAAATCATGATTTTTTCATAGCATCCGCCAACAGGGCACTCTCGCGGCCATCCAGACCATTTAGCTCAATTTTTAAAAAATCTTTCCTGTCCGTAGACACATTAAAGAAGCTAGAAGCAGCCCACCCTGCCCTAATGACGGCTTTGGGATTTTCCTATCCTCTCCTTCCGACCCTTTCCTCACCCCGGAGGGGTCGTACCCTGTCGATTTCTGTATCAACAATGCCTGTTCTCTGTCCGTTTGAAGTCTGTTGATAGCCTGTTGGAGATTTAGTGAACAGAGTACGAACAGCCTACGAACAATCTCGGGCCACACACAAATGGGAACAACTTAAGAACAGCCTTCCAACAGTTTGTACTCTATTTGCAGCTTGTTCCTTAACAGGCAGGCAACAAGAATTTTGGATACAATAGTGAACAAGCTCTCAACATGCAGGAGCCGGTTGGTTGTATGCTTCACCATACAGGGAACGAACTTGTCTAATTGTTTAATTTTTATAGCTCGCCAAAAATCAATAAAAATCTTTGAAATCGTGAGTGCGCGATTTATACGCAAAAGTTCAACGTTTGTTCCCCATGCAATGGAAAACAGTTAATAATTCGGAATTTTTGAGGATATTTATTGATATTACCACTCTTTTACTCTTTTTGTTAAATAATAGCGGACTTTTGATTTAGTCAATTTTTATTTATTAACTTTATGAATTGTTCAAAATATCACTGTTTTTCGTTAATTTAATACGCGTCGGCGGGCTTCTAATCGCGGCGGCGCACAGTTGGCTGAAATCGAAAAAAGCTGGCAAAAACCTCAAAAAGGATTTTTTGAGCTAGGAAGTTTTAAATTCGCACAACTATTTTCAAATAAATTTTGCAAAAGTTGCTCCAATTATTCTTTCCTGTGCCGTCATGTTATCAAATTATATGATGTTTATGGAACCAAATTTTGCGAAAAACGACCAGCTTCAACTTTTTCAGAAAAATGTCAACTTTATCCTCGTGCAGTGGTTTTATGAATTGCTTTATAGACGAAACTGTTAAACCATGGTAATAAACGCTTCTTTATTTTTCATTTGGAGGTTTTTCAAAGATTTTTTTAATTATTAACCTCAGATATATAAAAACTAAAACCTCAAAAGTCGGAGCCCACCCTGAGTCCTCTACCGCTTCCATGGAGATCCATGGTTAAAATTTCGTGACACAATTTTTCTCCGTTCATCATATCTCTTCTTAATTACTCAAGCTACGATAGCCTCTGATCTTTTCTCTCCCCTCAAAGTCGGCATTTCCGCACCCTTAAGTCAAGCAATCCCTATCCTTCACTAAACTTCTCTTTTCACTCTTACTCTACGATCTGCTCTTTCCTCTAAATAAACGCCTTCTTTGCTAAAAGTATACTCTAAATTTAATCTTCACCGACTTGTTTTTCTTCCTTTTTTACACGACCCATGTTGTTAAATTGCTCAACCTGATAGCCTTATTATTGTGTCCGTTTTCCTCTAGTTCGCTTCCCAAACAGTTTGACTGCTTTTTTCCTCCAATTTGTGCCCATCAACATCTATTTCAAGTCTCAAAATCCCAGCAAAATTCGGTCTTAGGGCTTTTTTCTTACTGTGGTATTGATTATTAGATTATTCATGCCGTATTTTATTTCTGTTTGCCTATCGTATTCACACCTGCGAATTCTGCCCCTTCGCTACATGTGTAAGCGGAATAATTCCATAAAGAGCGTGGAGGTTTTAGCTAATTCCATTTTACTTGATAAAATGACTGCAGAATCTAGGTTATTTTGTGTTTTTAAACACTCTCTCGCTGTCCTTGTCCTTTATCGATCACAGCAGCTCCCGCGGAATTTTCTGGAAACTTTGACTTCATTTATCAGATGGGTTTCGCTTGTTCTCCTCGTTTGGTTCTGTCCAGCATTAATTTAATCTTATATAATTGCCCTTGTCCTGGATTCTAAGTTAAAAATGAGGGCTAACCACAACGGATATTAATCTTCAGTCATTTCTTTTTCTGAGCATGAATTAAATACTCCATTCAATTTTTATAAATGGCATATGTTACATAATTATTTTTCATGACGATTTTTTTTCGTGCCTAAATTGAGGCCTGAGACGGGATCCAAAACGTCGGCAGCCATGTCAAAATTGACCAGGTGGAAAGCCCGAGCAACCCTTCAAGACTCTATATAAGCCGAGAAGACACCAAAGGATACTAAAGGCCTTATAATACGATGCATTAACACGCACAAAATTGTGTGAACGTAGGAACAATTTTGGTGCACTGGAACGGAACATTGACGAATGGATGAACCTTATAACAGATTAAAAAAGAGTAACGTATGCCACGTGACGTAATGGTGATAGAGCCATAGAAATAAAGAAGAACAACTATAACAGAGATACGGGACTGAGAATCAGCAGTAGGTACTTGGAATCCAGTCATCCGCAACATTTCGTTATCTTCTCCCTCCGGTTCTAACTCCTCACACCCTCCGCCCACCCCTCCCACCTGAAACATAAAAAAGGCAGCGAAAACCAAATCCCAAACAGCATCATTCCCTTGAAGAAGTGACCAGCAGTCGGTCGCGAAACGTCGCATAGTGGGCTAGAATTGAAAAAAGCTGGCCAAAACCTCAAAATCGATTTTTTTGAGCTAGGAAGTTGAAACTTCGCATACACATTCTCAAATAAATTGTGCATAACTACCCAGATTATTTTGGTCCTGTGTTTTCATTTTAACAATATATGTGAGGTCAAAGTTGAGCAAATTTAGCGAAAAACGACCACCCTCGATTTTTTCTGAAAATTACCGACTTTATCCTCGTGCAGTGGTTTTATAAATAGTTTTATTTAACTGTTATACCATCTTAATTGACACTTCTTATTCTTTCATTTGAAGGATTTTTAAAGATTTTGTTTCATCAATAACCATAGATACATAGCAAAATGGGGGAGCCTGTTTTCAACCCATTTTTTACATAAACGTAGAAAAAAAGTAGACATTGTCACCGGCTTACACTTAGTAACTTATATCATGTCGTTCTTTGAAGCTTCTATATTGTGAATCTAAAGTCAAACGTTGCACCAATTTGCAACCCCGAATTTTAAATCGTTTTTTCGAACGCACGGACGACTCCGGTTCTGGCAGGCGGCGGCGGAGAGTACGGCGACGCGGCAAGCGGGAGGATGCAATACGGTCTCATTCACTTTTACGTGTGGATAACAGATATATTAGTGACATAAAATAATCACTAGAAAGTAAAATTAATAAATATTGCTACGAATGACTCTCATTATGCGATCGCTGGGCACTGCAAGAGGTGCACTGAAAGGTTTCTTTCTTTGAGTGCATTCCATGGAGAATGGACTTAAATCGCGTGCTTAAAGTGGAGAAACGGACTCTTTTATTAACAAACAAGCTCAATTTCTAGGCAAGAGCCCTCGATGATCCATGGCCTCCTCTTTCTAACCTGCCATACATATTTTAAGGCCTTCTGACAACAGTCGTTTTATAGTATTGTTGTAGTGTACCGATCCCTTCGAACTTGTTTTTGGTTTGAACTCCTGCTAGCTTTAAAAGTTTCGGAAGGCATATTACTCACATCGAATAATGTATTCGTTCTAAGAAATACAGTTCATTTTGAACTATGCCTTATGCTCAATTTAAAGTATTGATTTAAATCTCTTACCTATATATCAACGTCATTATTCTTAATAAACTGCGCTGCTGACAAAATGGTTATTTTTCAGAAATATTTTACCATACATACATAACATAAACAAAAGCAACACAATTTACACTTTTCCCAATTAACATACTGCAATTAGCACTGTCAGCAATAAAAGGTTACTGTATTTCATTCACTATCTGACGAGTTTTTATCACTTTCACTGTCTGAGCTAAAGCATTGTTTTCCTTTTTCAAAAACAGATCCATTACATTTTTCGGCAAGTTATGTGTTTCCTCCAGTTTAATTGGCGTAATTTTTGTCATTATCAGTTATTACATCAGGAGTTGTCTTCGGAATAAATCCCTATTTGTGGTCACTCGTGCCATTTTTCTAGTCAACCGTTCACGGAACTTTCTCACGTCCTTATACCGTGCCTATATTGCTTCCCCTGACAGTTGTCGCAATTAAGAATGGACTCTGTTGCAATGTCAGCTCCTTGAATGAAGACCTTATGTACGTTTGTTGGCATACCATAATTGTATTTAAAGCGTCAGTGAGAGAGAAAATTAAATTATTTGGAGAGGAAATCTAGAATAATTGTGATGACTTTTGAATACTCGTGCCTGTTTCATGCTTCGCCTAACGAACAGCATTTTTTACCTAAACAAGAAGGCACAAAGGTGCTCACGAGCAATAATTCATGAGACATAGGCCCTCGTTCCCACGTGCAATTATATTTCGCATGTCCTCACTGCTATCAAAGCCGTGTTTGCAAATTAAAGTGCACTTTATATGCGACGCGAAACTAGGATCTGTGGAAATGCACGTTAAGATTCGAGTCGCAGTAAGATGCAGAACCATTTTTGGAAACTTCTTATATAACCTCTGCTACAATAATTTCACTCGGGTAAATGAAATCATATGCTCGCGTCACTCTCTCATCGCTGGGGTTAATATTATATCCCTGGCATTTCCGATTTTCGAAGACCCTTGCACCGAAATTTTGTGAGCTGCATGGACACAATTTCTTAGTGAGAGGGCCTCTTAATCTGACATAACATAATACTCGGGGTTGCATTTTATCCACTTGGCAAGAGTTCTTCTTGCCTCCGAGGATGGTCACTGTATCTTCCTTTTGCATTCGTTTTCATCCTATTCGTTCTCTCGATACAGCCCTGAAAACATGAATTGACGTCCATCTGCACTGGCTAAACTAGAGCAACATGTAAATTGTGCTGCATAAGGAATAATTATTAATTGATTTTTAATCAAGAATATAAACTAAATAACCTTACTGGATAAAAATAATGAACTCTTCAAGCACCAAGACAGTGCTTGATTTGGGAAAATTCGGCAAAATCAAGTACTGTATTGAGCCATTTTCCATCACGTTTAAGGAATATATTAATTGTTATTGTTAAAAAGTTTATTAGTTAGTAAAAGAGTCCGTTTCCCCACTTTAAGCACGCGATTTAAGTCCATTCTCCATGGAATGCACTCAAAGAAAGAAACCTTTCAGTGCACCTCTTGCAGTGCCCAGCGATCGCATAATGAGAGTCATTCGTAGCAATATTTATTAATTTTACTTTCTAGTGATTATTTTATGTCACTAATATATCTGTTATCCACACGTAAAAGTGAATGAGACCGTATTGCATCCTCCCGCTTGCCGCGTCGCCGTACTCTCCGCCGCCGCCTGCCAGAACCGGAGTCGTCCGTGCGTTCGAAAAAACGATTTAAAATTCGGGGTTGCAAATTGGTGCAACGTTTGACTTTAGATTCACAATATAGAAGCTTCAAAGAACGACATGATATAAGTTACTAAGTGTAAGCCGGTGACAATGTCTACTTTTTTTCTACGTTTATGTAAAAAATGGGTTGAAAACAGGCTCCCCCATTTTGCTATGTATCTATGGTTATTGATGAAACAAAATCTTTAAAAATCCTTCAAATGAAAGAATAAGAAGTGTCAATTAAGATGGTATAACAGTTAAATAAAACTATTTATAAAACCACTGCACGAGGATAAAGTCGGTAATTTTCAGAAAAAATCGAGGGTGGTCGTTTTTCGCTAAATTTGCTCAACTTTGACCTCACATATATTGTTAAAATGAAAACACAGGACCAAAATAATCTGGGTAGTTATGCACAATTTATTTGAGAATGTGTATGCGAAGTTTCAACTTCCTAGCTCAAAAAAATCGATTTTGAGGTTTCGATTCTAGCCCACTGTGCGTCGGGGCAATCTCTATTACGACACGCGGCATAACACCCCTATGTCGCTCTTTTTTAATCACCATAAGTCGCGAAAGCTTCAATCAACAACTGATTAGAACAGGTTCTTTATTCTGTTCATACACTCGTATAATTTGGGTTGTTACTCGGTGCATTTTGGCGTTCATTCTCGCGTTCATGCGTTTAGGCATTAATAGTGGAAGGAACGAGGTCTTTAGGCTACCAAGAGGGACCATTACCCGTCATTTTATAACGGACAGTAATCGTTTTAAATATTTCTTCGTTTATGTTTTAATTGATTGATAGTTTCACTAGATATAACCTTTTTATTAATTTATCAATAATAACTGAGTAATATTAAAAAATTCACGATAAACATTTAAAATGAATGTCGCTCCTGTTTTTCCCTGCCCTTGCCTACCATATGCCTCTCGGTTTGGCGTATATGATGCTTATTTCAATTCAAAATATAGTGAGGAATGTTAAATGCTTAAATTCGATACCTGAAACATCAAAATGGCCTAGTTAATATAATGTCATTATTTCCTGAATAAAACACGCGTTACCTTCACAGATACTATAGAAATGCTTAACACCGTCCTTTGGAGGGGTGTTTGTCGATTTAGGTAGACAGGTGGTATAACTGCATTTGTCTGTGAAAAAAATTAAATTATATTTTAACAGAATACATAACATAAAAAATAAATAATATTCGTAAAAAAATGAAAGAGACAGAAATAAAATTCTAGGCAATATTAATAAGTAATTAGAGGTTACACGTCAAAATGACGGCTTCTTCTAGTGCTGACTAGCACGGGTTAATGTATCGGTAATCAGGCCTATAGTAAATTGTGTGATCACACTTTTTCTCCTGGGAAAAATGGAAGATGATGGAATCACGGCTGCATTTGAGCTCGAAAATTACTCCTTATAACTCATAGGATCTTAAATGTGTTTAATGTGATGAACAATTTATTTTTCGCAGGAATAGCACTTCGGATAGACGTCATTCCACATTTCAGCGACTTAAATTGACTCTTCGGGAGTCACGTTCGCTCCTTTATGAATCCCATTGAATTCTTTTCTCGTCCGTGGATTTAATTGTTTGGATGACGTCACGGCTGGTATCCATGCGTCATAGGTTGCAGCCTCTACACCTCCTTCTCGATTGGATATCGCGGCAATCCGAAAGAAATTCCTCCCACGGAGAAGACACAAAAACCCGGATACACGCACCTCCTACCTTTCCAATCAGGTACATCCCACTCTAATCTTTAGCTGAGAAAATAAAATAAAATATTGATGGAGTATCATCTCGAAATTTCCCTCGTATTCTTTCCGCCGCGGCGCATTTGGTGGTACTGGATCCCAAATTATTGATCACCACATGTAAATTTTTATAAGAGATTATATTAATTTGAAACCAATATGCTATGTAAGTAGTATATCGGTTTCAAATTTTATACATTTATAGGATTTATTGGTAGTGAAGTGTGAATTGAGAAGCTAAAAATTAATTTTTTAAATCTAATAATACTGTTTCTATTCAGAAAAATATGCATGGATTGTTTTCCAATGTTTTATGGATAGGTATCGGTTTCAAACTTTATGCTATTATCTAGGTTTTATTCATTGTGAAGTGTAAATTAAAAGTAAAATAATTGAAAACTTAAATTTTTTCAGACAAAAAAACTAAACAATAGTTTCTATTCAGAAAAATATGTATGGATTGTTTGATTTTTTTTTGCGGATAGTATTCTTCCTCTATCGAGTTAAAAATTAAAATTTTTAAAATTAGTTTTTGCCATTGTTTGCATTGAAAAATATTGCTGCTCGCGTCAAGAAAATATAATTCACTGTTGCATTATTAACCTGTTATAACTGCTTTTTGAAAATAAATTTGGTGAACTGCCCATGGATTGTGTACGAGATGACAAGTGAGGGGACAATATAATATTGGATAAATACCCCTTACCATGGCTCTCTTTCCATGCTCTCATGTTACCCTCTTCTGTCCTCATCAAGTTCATCTTATGTAATGGAAAAAGTTGAGGAAAATAGCTGAAACATTGCTATTCTATCTTCAGATCTTAGAAACTAAAACTTATCCTTTATCCACTGTCAATTTTCTCTCCTATCTTTCCTTTCTTCTCCCATTTCGCCTGTCTTGTCTAGGCCATTTTGTATTGAGGATTTTTTGGTTACATGTATAGGATTTGTTTGTACCCGTAAGGTCTGCTTCCCATGTCAACGAGTCTCAAATAATGTAAATAGAGGGCCACAAAAGTTTACCCAAATGGCCTCTAATTCAGATGGCAAAAATAACTCTAACGAAATGGCTGCAAATTGATGGGCAGTGATGTGACAGTTGATGCGACAGGTATTTGCCTGAATGTGTCGACTTCCTCTGGCATCCACTCCTTCATGATGACTTCTCTCGCAAATGTTCCAATCGGTGATTCTCCAGTCTGGCGCTTGATGTGCCCAAGGCACTTTTAAGTGTGCAAAAGTTGCCACCAGCGACACTGACAGCATTGCGATCCGAATGTATGGGAAGAATTGGTATGGTTAAGACCCTTAACCGAAATTCATATTTGTGATATGTGGCATCCATCCATCAAATTCATAATTTTTCAATCTAAATGCACAATATTTCATGATTTAGGCATCACCTTTGGCCCAAAATAAACCCTCTACAATCACATAAAAACCATTGCGAACAAGGATATGGCAGTGGTTGGGACCCCATACCATCTGAACGAGATATCCGAATCGACAGCTTTACTGTTGGATGTGTGCAACCAATCGTAGAATATTGCTCTCCCATTTGGTTAGCTGCTTCTCCCACCACACTAAAACCACTCAACCGTCCACTCAATTTCTTCATAGCTATATTTCGACATCGCATACCTCACCTCAGACTCTTTTCACGTGAAGAAATAGTACACTCACTACGATTATTACACCCCACCCACTGCCGATTGACGTCCGACATCAAAGTTCTTCACTGCATCATGAATGGGTCCTTTGGATGCATTGATCTCCTGACATTCTTTCCACCCCACATTCCATCTCACAAAACCTGCTATATTGAAACTCTACACCAGCCCAAATTCCGACTGTCAATATCCCACCGATCCCTTTTTTACCATTTGCCTTCTCTTTTCAATTCCATCACAAATACTACTTCTTCTTCTCTTGACCTCTTTGCCTCCCACACCAATTTCAATCGCCAATTGCAAAGACTTTCTTTCTGATACCCACCTTTTGTATGTATTGTATATGTAAAAAATTATTGTTATTTATGAGATTATTTTTATACTTGTTTTTTAAATTATATTTACATAAATTATTTTGTTGACAAAACCCAGTGTAAAGGCCTCAGTGTTGTTTTGGTGTTAAATAAATAAATAAATGATTTTAAATATTATGTGGTAAGAATATTGAAAATAAATGGGTTGTTCTGCACTCAATACCTTGCGCAGAAATTTTTGAAAACTGATTGAAATGCGTCCCGTCATCATCAACTGGTTCTCTGGCTTTCACTGGCAGATGTGTCCCAAACACCATAGTCGTGTCCATATCACTCTGTCCAAGGCCTCCTTTTTAGTGCCCTTATACCTAATTCCTAACCTCACTGCATCTGTTATCATCCAATGATTTCATTGATGGGTTTTTCTTATTTATTGGAAAATTCTCCAAAATTGTTGGCACATTAATAGCTGAGCCAGGTTTCGTTAGTTAGTTAGTGGGCCCTTTCCGCTTCTATAGTGGTGAGGTGTTTACCCTGTCTCTCCTTCAAACCCTATTCCTATCGCAGAGGCGTCGTCAGGCTCCTATCGTGGTGGCGCCTCTTTCCTTTTTCCTTCCTTTCCAAACCCCTCCCCGGGAGCGTAGGCATATCAGTTGTAGCACTTTGTCCCAGCCTCCGTGGTTGTAACCCTGAAAGAACCCCCCTTTGGGTTCTCATTGGTGCATCTGTTGTCTTCATCCTTTTTTTTCTCTCTTCTCTTTCCAACCTCCACTGTTCCCTCTACTGCTGTACAAAAATCCCCTTCCCTCTTAAAGTACGCACGATCCAATTCCCCTTTCTCATTGCTCTAATTTCATTTTTGGATTTGCACACTTAAATTTAATGTGCGTACCATGTGGCAACATAAATAAAGCTTCACCATGACTGACTAGTGTCTCCTCTATATATGGTTTTCCTAAATTTTGACTTTCAATCTCCCAGCGTTCACGATTCCTCTGTTTTCGTAAAATCTCCATCTCTCTGACCTGCAATCATCCTCCCTTGACCTCTTCTCTCCAATCAATGCAAATCCTCCCACTTAATTCACGTGTGCTGATGTCCACCTTCCAACTTCTTCATGTTGTTATTTTTCTTGTCAATTTGTTATTTGTGTGTGTTTATTTGTTCTGTTGATTTTATAAATTATGTTATTTTCTATAATTTATGTGTTAATGTGTTAAAGTCAATCAAATGGTTAAAGTGTTTGTGCCGTTTGTGGGACTTTTCAGATAATTGGGTGATTTCCTATTATTTTTTTACTGCCTAATTGGAAATATTAATACTCCTGGAGTACGCATTTCACGCTCTCAGATTTTTAAATGACGGTATCTATTTTTTGCGATTAAATGAAAAGTGAAAAATTTCAAGAACGTGAAAACGTGATGGCTAAGTATGAATGCTGGGAAAAGCCCACCTGACGTCGTTCTGGTTCCAGCTTCCACTTTTTGAGGCCACCTTGGCGTGAGGCTATGAGCTCCAATACGATGCAGGCTGCTAGCAGGTAGCAGAGTACTTTGATAGCAGGTAGCGCTTGGCTAAATAAGGATTATTAATACCCTATCAATCGAAGGAAACTTTCCAACCTTAGGGAGTTTTAATAGGTGATTATTCAGAGATGTTTCCCTGGGCTCTGTGCCTCATGCATGCATTGGCAATCTCAGACGATGTAAAACTCCTATCTTCTCGTATAGAAACTAGGTCCCTGTGACGTCACGTGGAGTGGAATCGCATGGGCACCAATCTGGCCTTTTTCAAATGAGGTTAAAATTGACCGTTGCCATTCGTCTAAACTGGGTTTTCTAAAACCAAATAATTTGTATATTATGAATGTGCTAATGATGGGTAACGAATCGCAATCAATGCCATTTGTTTTCTCCGATGAAGGAAACTATCCTATTAAATAATAATGAAATTTCTTTGCTTCCAGGCTGGAGCACTTGGAGAAGCACATATGTTCAGACTCAGGGGAGGTTCCCGTCATCCTGAAGGAACTCCGAGAAGAGATGGAAGCACTCAGAGCAAGATTGCAGAACCCGGATGCTTTGGCATTGCGGAAATCTTCACAGGAGAACGCGACGTCCAACACGGTCTCGTCTGGGGGGAAACGGAAAAAGAGGGTGATGGGGAAGCATCAGCCGTACGGGAGGCGAGATCCCGAAGCAGCAAGGCAGGTGTACCTGAGGTTCATGGAAATTAGGTAAGTGCCCATTCGTAGTGCTCTCTCAGCCGCTTGCATTTATTATCACATGTCTATTAGGTTGGCAACTAACTTCCAGACATTTTTTAAGTTTATTTTTCATGAATTAATCAATTATGCATTTTATTTGTTGCTTACTACTTTTTTCCAATGTTCCGAAAAATGTTTTCAATAACTCATCGGTAGAAAGACTCACTCTTCAATGAACTCAACTGGATGGCCTGAGAAATTTTGAGGTCAAAAATTCCTTTTTTGAGTTTGGCATACCAATCACAAGTGGTTCTTTTAGTTATAGCACCCACTCCATACACAGCACAAATGTTGTGAGAAGCTTCCCCGGCCTTAGAGGCTTGATTAACTGTAGATTACTAAACCTGGCTGAGGGTCACGTGGTCACTTACCTTTATCATTTTGATAATTCTATATATTTTACCTTCCAATCAGGTTATTTTTGTGCTTATGTAATACCAATTTACATAAAGTTTTATTATATTTAATGTATATTTTAAAATTTAAATCATATGTCCTTCATAGATAATATTTTTTCTGTGATCTTTTTACTATTCTTTTTAACAAAAAAATTATGCAAGCTACTGACGAAAAATATTTAAAATACATAATTTTTTACTATAAAATGCATTTTCCAAAACTTTGGAAATATTAATTTGGCTCGTCGTAAAAATTACGAAGATTTAGTGACGTAGAGTCGCAAGCAAAAAGGAAGTTCTGAAAATGCTCATTTTTCTCAACTTAACATTCCATTTTAACAATTTGAAAAGTTACACAAATTCATGTTACAAAAATAAATATAAGTATATGCCGGTAGAAAAAATTATTCTCTTTCAAATGACTTAAAGGCTGTAATACATGGGGCACGTACTTGCACAATCTGACATATGTACGAAGGCACAGTCAAAATTGTGTCGTGTAAAAGGGTGAATTGCTAGAACACATGTGAGAATGCAGATGGACGTGAGATGGCAAAATAGCCACTGTTCTAATTTAGTTCATGCATTCATGCAATATCACGCCATTTTAGAAATTAACGCAGTTCTAACCTGAGCAATGCGGTGCCCCGAGTAAACAGCCTTAAAACGTTTAATGAATGCAGAATGTTACTATGTAAACAAACGGTGGAATTAGTCGTATGGGTGCATCCTCTCACCCCATTCACCCACCGACTCACACTAGGAAAAAATTAATTAATGCCTTAGCATTTCCCCATTTGGACTATTGTTCCTTGGTATTTGGTGATCTAACTGATGAACTTAATGAGAGACTTCAGAGGACCCAAAACTCTTGTATTTGATTTATTTTTAACCTCCGCTATGATGAACATGTGTCCTCTTATAGGGAACATGTGTCCTCTTGTCTTTGAATGACATGCTAATATACTACTTGATAAAATGGTGTAAAAGGCTTCATGAGTTATCAGTAGTTATTGCTTGATAACTATGATAATCATTGCTTAGATATGTACCGTACTAATCAAATATTAACTGGCCAATTAGTGTTAAATAAGAAAATTTTCAGTGTGACTCTTTAAGGGCATGCATAAAAACAGATCTGCTAAT